>NW_027223755.1:65300164-70100164 GCF_028538775.1 Myotis yumanensis | reverse complement strand
TCTGCAATTGCTCCAGAAATGCCATATCTAGAATATGGACTTACTTTGTAAATGTAAACACCTCCCTGGGGCTGCTGATTCTTCTCCCAAGATTCCTAGTTTTGCTCTCCCTTTCTCTCTAGCTCTGGTTCTGTCTCCTGGTGCCCTGCATTGCCCGCCAGCCCTGTAGATACCGTTGCAAACAAGGAGTTATGGTACAGAGCATGGCAAGTGCATGAGGGTGACACAAGGCATTCTGTAGTAAAGGAAGATTCATGATTTGAACTTTGGTTGCCACCAAAAGAGTAGTCACTCCACTCAATCACAGATGCCGACCCCCTGCCCCCTTCACCTGGAGTCTTCACTTTTCTAAAATAAAATATTCCATCCCTGCTAGGATAGGATTACCAGATTCTTTGTCATTCTGGCCATTTTCTTAAAGGAAAATTCACTTTGTCAATGTCTCCTTGAAAATTTGGTGTCCAAAAAGGAACAAAATATAGGCAGCATGAGAGTTCACATAAGTTTTATCATCCATCCCACATTTCTCCATCTTGTCCACAAGGATACTGTGGAGCCTTTGTGAAAATGCCTTCCTGAAATTCTCGTACATCTTCACCATGTCAAAAAAAAATCAGCCTACTTGATATAAAATTTACACACACAACACACATGGAGCAATATTTATACATTATACCTTAAATGTGAAAAAAATAGTATTCTTAATTTTCCATAAGTGATTTCATCTTGTCCTCAATCCCATATTCTACTTGGGAGCAAAAAAACCAAATCTACACAAGTTCTTGGTATCTTGGTAAATTGGTCTCTTTTGTTTTTAAATAGTCTTTGCTAGGTTAGCTCAGTGTCTTTCAGACAAAATATTTATTTAAATTCAATATTTGAACTTCTAATCCAAAAGGGGATAATTCTGCTCTTTCAAAGATTTACCTTTTCACTTCCTGCTCTCTAAGGTGCCATGTGGGTATCAGCGAGGGGGCCTCCAGGAAGTCGGTGTAGAGAAGCTATCCTTGTCTGTTTCTTCTCTGGTTACCGTGGAGATGTTCCTTATCTTTCCTGGTCCTTTGGTATCCTGTTGGCATCAGCTGTAGGAGCCTGTAGCTGGTGAAACTCCCAGTCAGGGCTCAGTATAAAACATCTACCTGCTATAAATCATAGCCCCATTTCTCACTCTCAAAGAGGACAAAAGATGATAAGTGAGGGGACAAAAAGATGAGAAGTGAGATGAACTGTGTGGGACTGAGATGGGCAGTACATTTTAGGCTGTTGACTTGGCAAGAGTTGGAACAGCTGCCGTGGCTCTGGCTGCAGAAGAGCTATTGCGGAAGCCAGCCTGGAACCCCTGGTCCATTTCAGCTGAGTTTTCCATAGGAAAGCTTTTGCAGAGTGTCGATCCCATTGTGGAAATCTATGTCTCAGGTCTTCATTTTCAGAAATGTGCTCATGTGCGGGCTGTATTTTGTGAGAGCAAACCAACGTCTGTAATCATGGAAGCAGGGGCAGAGAGAGTGAACAGAACACAGGCTTGGAGACAGAGCTGGGTTTATTTCTACCTACTCCCTGTTGACCTTGGTAATGTTACTGACCTTTCCTGAACCTTGGTTTCATCATCTGTAAAACAGGGGCATAAATGCCTGGTTAAAGAACAATGTCCATCAATAAATGGCAGCTATAATTGTAAATCATAACATCTTCTAAACACACTATTTTTCTAACATTCTGAAGAGATAGCTTGTTTCCTTTACTATTGGTTAGCTTCATTAAGTTTGACATTTCCCCCCAGTAGGACCATTTTTCTTGGAGACAAATGCCTTTTTTTTTTTTTTACTTAGAGGGATGTGTTTCTCTCTCTTCCTGACAGTGCCCAGAAGATCCCTGTGAACATCCTTCCTCCCCCTCCCCCCCCCCCCCAGGATGCTGGGGCACATGGGCCCTATATCTTTGCCATCATTCCTCGGCCCAGGGAGGACTGGTAGCAACTCCCACTGTGGTTTATTGACGTCAACTCTGAGGATGTGCAAGATGGATTAAGAAAAAGCCTCTAATAGTTTTTACTTTTCAGGAAGCCAAATGTTTTTCAAATCAGAAGCAAAAGGATTTAGCACAGGCAGGCCAGGCCCATATCTCTGTCAAGGGAGAGACAGCAAAAGTCTGACTTTCCCTGCAGGCCCTTGTGCATTTCCCACGGGGTCTCACCTCCTGTCATGCTTTAAGCCTTCCTTTCCTGATCCTCCCCCTAGAAGCCTCTAGGCCGGATCCTGCTCTGTTCTGTATCCAGAGTGTGATGGGGAAGAAGGCCGGAAAGGCAGAGCGCTCCCGTCTGTGCGGAGCAGGGCCGGTTCTATTCTTGTGGTTGTGTAGGTGGGCTTTTCCCAGCAGGTTCTGTGTGCTTTCCCTATTTACTTAATTTAATTTCTGCAGGAAGACTTACAAAACAGAAGAGCAACTACTTTTCCTACCAGTTTTTGACCCCTAAAATACTCTCATGGGGAGCATGGCAGCCTGGCTAAAGAAGCCTGGTCCCAAACCTAAGAGTTCCTTTCCTCTTTATCAGGGGAAGTGACTCGAAATAGTAATGTACCTCTTGCCTTCTGCAACAACAGCCCTTGCCTGGCTATCTTTGGGGCATGGAGGGAGCTGTGAGTGGAAGCTTAGTAGTACAGTCATATCCCTCTTGCTGACAGAGAATTCTCAAGCTTTTGGAGCCAAAAAGTAGTATTAGAAGTGATCCTGGTCTTTGCAATGTGGCTAAACTATGGTCTCAAAGATGCATTTGTAGCATTAAAAGTCAATCCAAAGGCAACTTGGTCTGGGATCTTGTAATATGTAAAGACATGTAGAGACCTCCGCAGATCTTTCTTCTTAGGAGTCCAAGATTCCACAATAGGCATCATTCACTTGCTTGGGAAAAATGAGGCCAGCATGTGACTAGAGGCATGCAATAGGAACAGATGACCAGAGGGTGGCACTAGCAGTATTTATAAAGCGCGGCTACAGAACATTAGGTAACTGCTGCAGCGCTTGCCTCTTTCCAACTGGCCAAAAGTGAGACAACTGTGTTTTGTTAACACCGAGTTACACAGAGGCTTTTGTGTGCATTTCTGCTTTTACCCACACCTCCGCAGCCCACTTTCCTGCCGTGTTAGGGACGTTACTTACAGTGAATTCAAAGGCCGGAAGGTTTTGTTTGTTGAAGTTTGCTCCATGTGTTTATGAAGCTTTCTGTTCTTTGAAGTTTTGACAAAAACAGTCCCCAATACTCTGGGAACCTAGAGAACCCACTTGTTTAGCAACTGTTCTCCCATTTAGGGAGTGTTCCAGGGATCTAGATGCAAGGTTGTTATTGTCCATCCTGTCAAATTTTTGCTCATAATATTCTCTTTATTAAAGGCACCAAGTTAATGCTGTCTTTACATGATCCATAGACAGCCTCACGAATAAGTAAGTCTGTCTATATATTTTAATTGTATAAGAACTAACTTAAAAGGAACTTCAAAGCTACCAAGAAACTTGGGAGAAACTCAGGAAGCAGCCTCCCTGACTGTTAGCACTTGCTCTGCGGAGGAAGATTTTTCCAGACAAAGTAGTTGACGTCGGTCCTATTCCTGGCGACATAGGAGCCTGTCCTCTTATCCCTGTGGCAAGGGGCTGCCAGTCATGGGAACAACTCCAGCAGAGGCTGCAGATTTTCCTGTAAAGATCCAAATAGGAAATATTTTAGGCTTTGTCGGCCGTAAGGTCTCAGCTGCAGCTGCTCCACTCTGCCATTGTAGCGTGGAAGCAGCACAGACAATATGTAATTGAGTGGACATGGCTTTATTCCAATAAAACTTTATTTACAAAAACAGGTGGCAGGCTTGATTTGGGAGATGCCATTCATCAATGGGCCACTGTTTGGAGATCCCTGAACTATAGGAAGGAGACTTAGCTTTTCCCTTTCTGATGTGGACATTCCCTTTTGAATGTCTTGTTTTGCTAGGGAGGTAGCTGAGGATTGTCTGGATGTGTTTGGCCTTGCCCTCACAGATTTCACACTGTCATTGGAACAAAAGGGCAGGAGCAGGTTCTGTTTCTGTGGCCACTGCAAGTAGGGAAATTACTGACAAAAGTAGGCCATTTGTTCCTTCTCCTCCTCAATTTTCAGAAGTGAGGGTTGTATTGGGTCAAGTGGATTCAGCATAATCTGCTGGTGGCATCATATTTGGCCAATAGTCATCCTTTAAAATAGGAGTTGGCACAGGACAGCCTGTGGGCCAAATCTGGCCATCTCCTGTTTTTGAAAGTAAACAAAACTTTATTGGAACACAGCATGCTCATTTGCTTACACATCACCTTTGCTGATTTTGCTTTATAATGACAGTCAGGTAGTTGCTACAGACACTTTATGACCTATATAGCTTCAGATATTAGCTATCTTAATAGAAAAGGTTTCCTGGCCCTTGCTCTAGGGTAGTGCTTTTCAGACTGTGTGATGAAGTACTAGTCTTTCTTTTCATTTTTAAAACCCATGAGGATGATGTGGGACTCTGTTGCCCATGACTGGTAGAAGCTTGTGCCACATGTCATTCCCCACACAAGTGCTGAACCCCCACATTTGTCCACTGCTCTTGAAGGATTTGTGTTCAATGTTCATGTGCTTGGATGTGAGTACAATGTCAAATGACTATGAAAGTTTTAAGTGCTTATGGCCAAAGTCTGTACTTACCTAGTAGTTGACTAGGACTAGCAAGTTGTCAATCAGTAGCATGGTTCTAGGGCAGTACTACTCAGAGGGCATGAAGCCATGCACTTCACTTGAATACGTTGTTAAAATGCAGATTTTGACTCATTCAGCAAATCTAGGGTGGAGCTTGTCATTCAGAATATCTTACAGACTTCTGGATGATGTTGATGTTACTGGTCTGTGGGCTATACTTTGAGTGGCACTGCTCGAGGTATTTCTAAAGCAGTCAAATTAGGCATCAGATATAGCCTTTATTCACAGAATGGTGCTTATTCCCTGATGAAGACTATGATGCTACTTAGAGAAGTGAAGCAGTCTGCATTGGGCAACCAAGAATAAAATGCAGATGCCATTAACGAAGGGATGCCTAGTAAATTACACCTTTATCCTTCCCCTTCATAATATTCCTAGCTGTCCTAGTATTGACACCATTGCTAAAACCAGATCAGTAGTAGTGCTGATTATAGCCCATTAAACAAGTGTGGGGCATAGAGAGGTGCAAACTGCTCTTAACCTTTCTTCCCCTTTCACCTCTCCTTCTTCCTCCTCTCACATTATTATGTATTTTTTGGAGATGCTCCAAATCTGCAAGACATTAGGAAAGAATATATCAAGCAGGAAATAGAATCCTTTTTACATTCTTATAACAATAATGTGCAAAATATATACTTAAGAGATCAGGCAAATGCCTTTCTGTGTCATTTGGGGGCACTGTTGTAGTCACATATGCCAGACTTTGAATTTGCATTAAGATTTATGTCAATAGAGCTGGATTTTCCTGGTTTCCTGCCCTCCCTTAGCTACTGCTTCTCAGGAGCTTTTTGTGTAGTTCAGCTGCTGCTTTTCTGTTTAAATGATCTGGACCACTGAGAAGAACAAAAAAAGAGGCTAATAAGGGGATCTTAACTTCCTAGGTTGCTTACCATGAAAAATTGATTTAGGAGCCAAATCTTTAAAAAAAATTGATTCCAGGCCTGGCCGGCATGGCTCAGTGGTTGAGCATTGACCTATGAATCAGGAGGTCAAGGTTCGAATCCCGGTCAGGGCACATGCCTGAGGTTTGGGCTCAATTCCCAGTAGGGGGTGTACAGAAGGCAGCCTATCAATGATTCTCTCTCACCATTTATGTTTCTATCTTTCTCCCTTCCTCTCTGAAATCAATAAAAATATATTAAAAAAATAAAAAATTTCACTCTATATATTACATTAGCAATGCTGATGCTGATGATGTTTGTTAATCAATTCTATAACAAACATTGCTTTGGTTTTGCATACATACTGTTGCTGTGTAGTTTTCTCTTTTCAGAAGTGTTTCCATTGGAGTTCATTCATAATGCATCCAATCAAAATTGTAGGCATAGTCACTTCTAAGGTAAAGTACCAACCTGGGGCAAAGTCATTTGTATCAAATTCTTTCTTAGGAGCTCCCTTCTTCTCTTATAAGTACCTTAGCCTCTCCCATGTTTTCTTTCTAGTACTTTGCCAGAGATAATAGCAAAACCATGACAACTTTTCACTGCTAATTGGTCGAATGTTGGAGTCATGTTAGAGTGGTATTTGAAATGAGGTAGTTTAACCTATGGACAAAGCATGACTGTGTTGTTTGTGATGCTTTGTGTGTTGGACAAGTTACCTAAGATGTAAGGATAAAAATACAAGCATTCTAGTTACTTGACATCTCGAATATTTCATCCTTGGAAAACCAGGAAACTGTCAAGATGAAATAGATTTCTATAGGCTAAGATCTTAAATTAACCAACAAGAGCAGAAAGAAGGCACCCACAATTCAACACATGCAAAATTTCTTTCTTCTTCTCAGTCATGGAATGTGATCACCTCTCCTTCTGTATGCTTTTATCATCTGCTGCAGGGCCACCCATCCAGGCTTCCTGCATACATTTCAGGAGGTTCCTGAACCTCCTGCTGCCCCTCCTACAGGTGCTTTTCATTGTCTGATGTCTTGACTTCTGACATAGCTCCTGTGTGATCCGACTGCCTAAAGTTTTATTCTTCTTCTGTCCTTTTACCATCTGTCTGGAACTGAAATCCCATATGTCATTCTCATTCTGAGATTCATCATTACCAGAGGGGTGACATTCCTTTACCTCTGGGTGCTGTACCAGTCCTCATTCCTGCTCCCACGCTTCTCCATTCCCACCAACCACCACTCCTTGCATTGCTCTTCATACTTCAGTAACATGGAACTACGTGTAGTTTTCAGAAATGTCATGCTCTTTCATACCTTGAACTTTTGGTCATGATTTCCCCTCTACCTATAAGAGTCTGCTTCAGTGATTTTCAACGAGAAGCGATTGTGCCTCTCAGAGAGATGGTTCTCAATGTCTGAAGATATTTTTGGTTGTCATAATTTGGGGAGGGGTGCTACTGTCATCTAGTTGGTAGAGGCCAGGGATGCATGAACAGCTTCCCACAACAAGGAATTACCTGGCCTAAATGTCAGGCCTGCTAAGGTTGAGAAATCTTGATCTATCTCTGCATTTCCAGCAGGATTACTTCTGCTTTCCAGTTATGACCCAGGTAAGACATTCTCTCCTCTAGCAAACTGTCCTTGACACTTCCTTTTGTGGGCTTGGTGAAGTGCCCCTCCCCTGTGTTAGAAAATGTCATCTATGTATAACTCTGATATCACTGCACAGGTCATATTTTTTTATTATTTTATTTATAATAAAGGTAATACAATAGGCAGCAACACAAAGTCCAAATTGTCCAGAAGGATGCTAAATCCACATTCTTGGTTGAAAGCAAAACCAACAGGTGGTTCAACTATCTCCCCTCAGGTGTAATATAGAAACAAATTCTGAAACAAGCTCTACACCAACCACCTTCCCTCCACACAGTCAACACAAGAAGAAAGGCTATCCCCCCAATCACGTGTCTGTGGAGGACATGCTTTCTTTGCTGAAGGCCAAGTGGAGATCCCAAAAGAATTTCTGTTTAGAAAAAAAGGTAAACCTATGAAAAGGGTGACTGTCACTTTAAAAACTTTTTAAAAATATGTTTTTATTGATTTTTTTTACAGGAAGAGGAAGGGAGAGAGAAGGAGAGAGAGAAACATTTTTTTTTTTTTTTTTTTTACTTTTTTTTTTATTTTTTTTATTTTTCGCTTAAAGTATTACAAAGGGTATTACATAAGTGTCTTTTTTTCCCCCCCGCCCTTGACAAACCCCTACCCTCCCTTACCCCCCAGTGTCTTATGTCCATTAGTTATGCTTATATGCATGCATACAAGTCCTTCGGTTGAACTCTTACTCCCCTCCCTCCTGCCCCCCAACTCTCTCTGGCCTTCCCACTGCAGTTTGACAATCAGTTTGAGGCAGCTCTGCCTCTGTATCTATTATTGTTCAAAAGTTTGTAATGGTCTTTATTATCCATGAATGAGTGAGATCATGTGGTATTTTTCCTTCATTGACTGGCTTGTTTCACTTAGCATAATGCTCTCCAGTTCCATCCATGATGTTGCAAATGGTAGGAGTTCCTTCTTTTTAACAGCAGCATAGTATTCCATCGTGTAGATGTACCACAGTTTTCTAATCCATTCATCTACTGATGGGCACTTAGGCTGTTTCCAGATCTTAGCTATGGTGAATTGTGCTGCTATGAACATCTGGTTACATATATCCTTTCTGATTGGTGTTTCTGGTTTCTTGGGATATATTCCTAGTAGTGGGATCACAGGGTCAAATGGGAGTTCCATTTCCAATTTTTTGAGGAACCTCCATACTGCCTTCCATAGTGGCTGCACCAGTCTGCATTCCCACCAGCAGTGCACAAGTGTTCCTTTTTCTCCACATCCTCTCCAGCACTTGTCGTTTGTTGATTTGTTGATGGTGGCCATTCTGACAGGTGTGAGATGGTACCTCATTGTTGTTTTGATTTGCATCTCTCGGATGATTAGTGACTTTGAGCATGTTTTCATATGTCTCTTGGCTTTCTGAATGTCCTCTTTTGAAAGGTGTCTATTTAGATCCTTTGCCCATTTTTTGATTGGATTGTTTATCTTCTTTTTGTTAAGTTGTATGAGTTCCCTATAAATTTTGGAGATTAAGCCCTTATCAGATATGACGTTGGCAAATATGTTTTCCCAAGAGGTGGGTTTTCTTGTTGTTTTGTTGATGGTTTCTTTTGCTGTGCAGAAGCTTTTTATTTTGATGTAGTCCCATTTGTTCAGTTTCTCTTTAGTTTCAACTGCCCTAGGAGCTGTATCAGTGAAGAAATTGTTTTGGCATAAGTCTGAGATTTTGTTGCCTTTGTATTCTTCTAGAATTTTTATGGTTTCCTGTCGTACATTTAAGTCCTTTATCCATTTTGAGTTTATTCTTGTGTATGGTGTAAGTTGGTGGTCTAGTTTCATTTTCTTGCATATATCTGTCCAATTTTCCCAACACCATTTATTGAAGAGACTATCTTGGCTCCATTGTATGTTCTTGCCTCCTTTGTCAAAAATTAATTGAGCATATTGGTTCGGGCTAATTTCTGGACTCTCTATTCTATTCCACTGGTCTATATGTCTGTTCTTGTGCCAGTACCAGGCAGTTTTGAGAACAGTGGCTTTGTAATACAGTTTGATATCTGGCATTGAGATCCCACCTACTTTGTTCTTTCTCAGGATCGCTGCAGCTATTCGGGGTCTTTTTTTATTCCAGATGAATTTTTGGAGAGTTCGTTCTAGATCTTTGAAGAAGGCCATTGGTATTTTAATGGGAAGTGCGTTGAATGTATAGATTGCTTTGGGTAGTATGGACATTTTAATGATGTTGATTCTACCAATCCAAGAACATGGTATGTTCTTCCATCTGTTTATGTCTTCCTCTATCTCTTTTTTCAACGTCCTGTAGTTTTCTGAGTAGAGGTCTTTAACCTCTTTAGTTAAGTTTATTCCTAGGTATCTTAATTTTTTTGGTGCGATGGTAAATGGGATTGTTTTTCTAATCTCTCTTTCTGAAAGTTCACTATTGGTGTATAGAAATGCCTCAGATTTCTTGGGGTTAATTTTGTATCCTGCTACATTGCCAAATTCATGTATTAAGTCTAGTAGCTTTTTGATGGAGTCTCTAGGGTTTTGTATGTATAATATCATGTCATCTGCAAATAAGGACAGTTTTACTTCCTCTTTTCCAATTTGGATGCCTTTTATTTCTTCTTCTTGCCTAATTGCAATGGCTAATACTTCCAGTACTATGTTGAACAGGAGTGGTGAGAGTGGGCATCCCTGTCTTGTTCCTGTTCTTAGGGGAAATGGTGTTAGTTTTTGTCCATTGAGTATGATGTTGGCTGTGGGCCTGTCATATATGGCTTTTATTATGTTGAGGTATGATCCTTCTATTCCCACCTTGCTGAGAGTTTTTATCAAAAATGGGTGTTGGATTTTGTCGAATGCTTTTTCTGCATCAATTGATATGACCATGTGGTTTTTTTCTTTCAATTTGTTTATGTGATGTATCACATTTATTGATTTACGGATGTTGTACCATCCTTGCATCTGAGAGAGAGAAACATTGATTGGTTGTGTCCTGTACACACTCTATCTGGGGATTGAACTCACAACCTGGGCATGTGACCTGGCTGGGAATTGAACTGGTGACCTTTTGGTGCAGGAGACAACATTTCAACCAACTGAGCCACACTGGCCAGGGCAGGTTACTGTAATTTTCATTTTTATTTGCTTTGCCAGAGAACTGGGGATAATCAGATGGGGGAAATGAGCTTTCTAAAATAGTTTTATTTTTTTAATCCTCACCTGAGGATATGTTTTCATTGATTTTAGAGAGAGAGGAAGGGAGAGAGGGAGAGAGAAAGAGATAAAGAAAGAGAGAGGGAGAAAAAGAGAGAAGAGAGAAACATTGATGCGAGAGAGAAACATCAATCGGTTACCTTCCATACACACCCCAACCAGGGATCAAACCTCCAACTTAGATATGTCTCCTGACTGGCCTTTTGGTGTATGGGATGACGTTCCAATCAACTGAGCCACACTGGCCAGGGCGGGAGTGAGCTTTTTACCTGTGGATTGTGTTGGAGACACCATCTGTCCACTCTAGCCATACAGAATGCCAGAACAGCAGCCCCACCTACCACAGGCAGGACTGTGACTGGACCAGTGAGGGTGGTATTTTTAGCTCTACCCTGACAGGAAAGGAAGCAACAGTGGGTAGAGGAAGGGTAGAGGAGAGAAACAAAAATCAGACAATGTGGCCCCACCCCCTCCATTTCAGGTCAGTCCAGTCAAAGCTGTAACCTGTGGTTGGGGTGGGGAAGGGTAGAGAGAAGAGATTTGAATCAAATTTAATACTGAAGTTTTTAAAATAAATGGTGCTGAGTCTTGGAAAATGAAAGGATATTGTTTATATAAGTCAGAATGTCTGAAAACTTATGGAATTGGGTCAAGATGATATTACGGAAAGCATTACTTATATAAGACATCTAGGAATAGTTACTGGCAAAAAAATATCAGGTTTATATTTTAATGAGTTGACAGTCCTCAATAAGTCAGTTTTATATATCCATGATAAAAATTTCAAACAGTACAGAAAGAGATAATATTTATCTCTTAATGACATAAGCTGTTTTGCAACACAACACTGGGGATCTTTGGGCCCTTCTGTTTTGTTATGGGTCAAGTTTGGGGCTTCTTAGATGCTTCCTACATTGTGGGAGCCTGTTACTTCAGAAAGCCTCCTGCAAGCCCGGGGTGAGAGGTGATAAAGAGCTTGGTACCAATCCTTTTCTCCACTGGAGCTCAGAAGGAAAGGGACAAAGCCAAGCTGCCTGTCCCAGTCCTTGTCCCATCAGCCTCCACCCTCATGACTCACTCTAATATCAATACATAAAGCTTAAAAAAATGTTTTTATTGTTTAAAGTATTACATAAGTCTCTTTTCCCCCCATTGACCTCTCCCGGCTGCCCCCACCCCCCAACACATGCCCTCATCCCCTACTCTCTGTGTCCATTGGTTATGCTCATATGCATGCATACAAGTCCTTTGGTGGATCTTTACCCCCTTCCCCTCTCCCCCCTCCCCCACCTTCCCTCAGGTTGGACAGTCTGTTCAATGCTTCTATGACTCTAGTTCTATTTGAGTAGTGTAAGAAAGATTTTATAGAGGTCAAAGTTCTAGTGAACTCAGAAGTTGTCTTATAATCCCCAAGGGAAGGCATGACCTGTGCATACCATCTCCGTTCATGAGCTGCTTCATATCCTACTGCATGCACACACACACACACACACACACACACACATTCTCATGAAATCCTATCTTTGGTTCTCTTAGTCTGATAGGATGACTCTACTAATTTTCATGATTGAATTCTCTCCCTGGATTTCTTTTGTACAGTTCTGTGCAATTTGAGAACTGTCTTAGACTCTGTGTTCTTGAGCATTGCCCTTCTTTTCTGCCCTTCACATGGGCTCTGGATGACTGGTGACCTGCCTCATTTCCTGAGCCTAGAATAAGGTGATACCTCTTAGAACTTGTATACATATATGCATAACCCATGGACAGAGACAATAGGGTCGTAAAGACTTGGGGTGGGGGTAGGCTAGAAGGGGTCAACTGAGGAAAAAGGGGACACCTGTAATACTTTCAACAATAAATATTTAAAAAAAATAATTTCAAATTGTGATAACAGACCACTCAACCACACATGGGGGCCTTGTTTGATGGGGCCCTGTTTTTCTAGTGAGCAGGAGGCCAACTGCTGCTTTGCTGGGTCACCTATAAAGGGAACATAGTTTTTAAAAACACTAATTTTCCCTGAGATAATGTAGTCATGTACATCTCCCAGAAAGAACATTTCCCTGCTGGTATGACTTTGACTTTGCCCTCCAGGAAAACACGGGACCCAAGATGGTGCTGTGACACATTTGAGTCTTTGCCATCTGCCTGGGCATGACAGCTTCTTAAGAGGAAAGCCCTGCACCCCGACTTTTCATGCTCTGCTCTTGCTTAAGCAATCCTGTTGGTGCCAGTGGATTTATTTTGATTTATTCTACCTCTGACAGAAGGGGAGGAGAGAATCTCTATTTCTTTTCTTGTGGGTGTGTGTTTGGTAAAATATACATGTAAAATCAACTGTCTTAGCTATTTTTAACTGTACAGTTCAGTGACATTAAGTATATTCACATTGTTGTGCAGCCACTACCACTATCCAATTCCAGAACTTTTCCGTCATCCTAAATCAAATTCCTTTTATTATATCTGTTAACCTGGACCAGAAGCCCCTTGAAGGCTGAGAGCATAACATACCCATTTTTGAATTTCCATGGCCTTTCATACAGTAGACACTCAATGCGCTTATTAAACTGCATTTACATTCAGCAGAGGAAACAGAAAAGCAAGCCGTTGTAACATTACCCATGGAGATGAAAGGAAGCCGATGGTACAGTTAGTAATCTTTGCCTCTGTTACTGATGCCCACCCTTTCCTTTCCCAGGACATTATGTGAATAGATTTTTTCATATATAAATTATATTCTTTATAATGGCCTGCTTCTAATTAGCCTTCCTAAGTTAAATATATACAGATAAAACATGTTAGCCTGTGTTTCATCAGGGTGTACCATTCAACTTCAAAAAGTACTCATGCTCAACAATAAAGGTTGGGAAAATTACCTGCTTTTTCCTTATATTCCCCTATAGCCCTCTGCTATAAGCTGAAGGAATTCAGACTCCTGGAAGGAATAACAAGAGAATTGATATCAGAAACATTTGACTGTTGATAATACTGGGAATGTATTCATGGCTATCATTGTGAAATGTGGATTTTGGGTGATATACGAGGATTTTCAGTTCGATTGGGGTCCTATAGCAGAAGAGAGTGTGAAGTGGGAGGTTTCTGCTCATGACCATCAGAGCGAGGTAACCCAGGTGCTTTGTCACTGCACAGGTGTGAACAAGTCTTCTCCAATTAATCTCCTCCACTTTTCAGCTAGGGAAACGGGCTAAGAAAGTGTGAGGAACTCAAAAAGGCCATTGGTTATCAAGTGGCAGAACTGAGGAGTCGAGGACTGTGGTTTGTCTAATGCTGATTTTCATTTATTATTTGCTTTTGAATTGCCAACAGGCCCAGAAGGAGCGAAGACTGATGGATGATTCCCGAGGGACTGGACAGGGCTTCATTGCAGAGAACACTTTGGCATTTAGATGTTGGATGGAAGGTTCCTGAAAACCACCTTACGGCTTAGAGACTTGAGCTGTAGGCAGGGAAGGCCTAGCCAAAAAGCCTTTTAGTGTCACTGTTGCTGAGAGTGCGAAACAGGTTAGGAAGTGGGGTTTCTCTCCTGCTTCCAAGGGCACCCTGGCTCATTGGCCAGTCAGACTCCTTCACATGAACTTGGGATCATTAGTTTTTTCCTTAAGCCTTTTGAATACAAAGGAAGGAATGCCTTGCCTCTTTGATAATGCAAATAGGATGTTCCTAAAGCCAAAGGACCCACCTCAGTCATTATCACTTAAACTAAATGATTTACCTGGGGCATGTTGAGTTTCTGGTGGCACTTGGGAGAAACACCAGCAAAGACAGTTTCTACATCTTTCAGATGATGGAGATGATGACAAATGGCAACAATAGTGACGATGACAACAACAATAATAATAGCAAGCAGCAACTACTGCTTTCTGTATACCATGCACTGTTCTAAGCATTTCCCACATAGTAACTCGTTGAATCCTCATACAACCTAGAGGTAAAGCATGATTAGGGTCTTTCATGTGGTCACACAGGCAGAGGAAGGTTAAGTAGAGATTTGTGTATACAGTCTTAACCATTATGTCATCCTTATACTCTTTTAGATATTTTAAAATCAAAGTCAAGAAAGCACTGATATTATTTAGTGTGAAGTACACTGAAAATAAATACTTTTTGCCATATAAGAAGCTTAAGTTTAAAGTACTTGTTTTCCTAAGGGTATAGAGGGGAGAAACAGTGATGGAAAAAAACAAACTTGAAAAAAGTACTTGTTTTCCTAAAAGTAGTTGTTTTGAGACTATCATTTTAAATATTTCCCCTAGTTCTTATAATAATGACAAACTTACTGTAAGAAACAAAAATCCTTTCTATTTCCCCAAATTCACCATTTTATAAAACTACCTTGGAATATAATTTTTCTTGCTTAACATTTAGAGGAAATGAATAAAAATATTTTAGTTTTATGAAAAATTTTAGACCAATAAGTAGGTAAATATGTCTTCCTTTTTTACAAATGCTAAATTCTTACTATCTATTTACCAGAGTAGAAACTCAGCTAGGTTTTACATTCCTTGTTTCCTTCAGAGTAGTCAGCAAACATTTCTATCTATCTATCTATCTATCTATCTATCTATCTATCTATCATCTATCTATATCTATGTATGTATGTATTTATATCTATTTCTACACAACACTAACATATCTACATCTATAATAGTCATTATATTTTGATTTATTTTCTTTTTTTGACTGTCCTAAGTTGTTTATTAGGTAAGAATTTTACAAACATTACTTATATTAGCAGTTAACGGGTGGAGCTGAAGAGTATTGTGCCTTCTCAAAGCTGCGCGGGGAGAACCACCAATAGTGTGGTGGAACTTGTGGCCCTTCCCAGGGCCACCGCTCTTGCGGCCTGCAGATGTCAGCACTCACATCTCCCTGTGCTCTTGTGGACTGGTTTGGTGATCTATTGGGTTTCAGGATTTTGTGTGATAGCCTTATGGAAAGGATCAATGAGGATAACCTCAAAGAATTTATACGTGGAATCTTCACCAACCCAGTAAGAATTCAGGACTCTCAGAGCCCCACAGTGGTGTGCAGTTCACTCCTTGACAACACACAAACCCAATATATGACATAACCCTTTTTGTCCTTGTATCCCAGCAGTGCACCCTGAGAAGGAAGCACATTACATCTGACTGCTTCTTCCTTCAAAGCTCCTGGATGTAACTGTAAGTGCCCATCTTAGTTTTCCTATGGCTGTGGCCAGATGGAAAGCTTTTTAAATTAAAGTAACTTCTTCCCTAACTGGTTTGGCTCAGTGGATAGAGCATCAGCCTGTGGACCGAAGGGTCCCAGGTTAGATTCCAGTCAGGCTCAATACCTGGCCTTGACTTGCGGGAGGCAACCAATTGATGTTTCTCTCTCATGATTCTCTCTTTCTGTCTCTCTCCCTTCCTTCCACTTTCTCTAAAAATCAATGGAAAAAATATCCTCAGGTGAGGATTAACAACGACAACAACAAAAATAGAAAAAGTAAATAAATTAAAGTAACTTCCAATGATACTTTGGTTTTATTGTTAACTTATTATTTGTATTTTACCTCATCCCACAAGAATAAAGTGGCTAAAATATATTACCCAGTAATATATTATAATAAAGGAGAAAATTAGAAAAAAGAGAAAGCAAATAAATTAAGAAGGTAAAATCAGGGTAATGCTTTACCCAATTATATGCCATAAATGCCAAAGTGCCTAGACAAAGTGGGCTACAAACTGAGTACAACATTTCTAACAATTGATTTAAATGTTATAGAACTTACTAAGTTCCTAAGATAAGAAGTAGGTGATAGGATCTGAATTTTAATTCCAACCACACTGAGATTCCAAAGAACATGCGTTATGGGGATGTGTGTGGTCAGTTTGAACAGTGGTCGGAACATCCTCTTAAGACAGAGTGCTTATTTCCTGATGACTCCTGGGCCTTTCAAGGATGTCCGAGCACATTTCTGCTCGTTGTCTTTATCAAGATCACTGGAGTTGCAGGAAAAAGACATGAACCCGGTCCGAGGCCCTGAGCCAAGGCAGAGGGAGTCTAAAGATGCTTCCACGAAGGTCATTCCCTGGGTGATTCGTGGTTTCTGCTTCTGGTTGTCATCTTTATTACTATGGGAGGCTTTCTGAGAGGTCATCCAATGCCTTAGACTATGACTCTTCATCCTTTATGTCTTTTTGTTTTTATTATTCCTCAAGTTGCAGGTATTTCTTGATCTGGATTAGTTACTGGTAGTAAGAACAATACAAAAAATGATATTATGTACAGCATTTTGCAATTGATATTCATTTGTTACTATAACCCAGAGCAGGAGGGAAGGGGCAGAGTTATACTCCCCATTTTGTACATGGGGAAATAGAGGTCAAATAAGCAATAACTAGTGAAGATGGTTATAGAACCTAGGCCTGCCGACCTTAGGTGCAGTGCTCTTTTCTGTCACTCTAACCACTGAGTCAAAACGGCCAGGGATTCTTTTCACTAAGTTCTGATGCATGTGTTGTTTAGTATCCATTTCCAACTCAGTGCAGCAGAGATCCATTGAGTACTGGCTATATAGAAGATTCTGGGACTATAAAATAATAATGCTAAATCTTATAATTTGGTGGGATTGGAGGTGGGGGACTGTATAAATAATATCACCTACTTTATTACTTTAATGCCTCATCTCTAACCTTAATAGAACTGAAATTAGGCTTGATTTTAGATTTTGCTTGTCTTGCATCCCTTTCTTTCAGCATTACATATCTTGTGACTATTCATTTATCTGAGACCAAGTCAGATGACAAAAGAACTTCTGAGGAGAATGTTCTGATGACAAATGACTTTGTCTCTTTCCCTTTAACCTTGATCCAAAGTGAGGGGCAAGTGGCAATTGAGACTTTAGTGGGTCTTAAACCTGGAGAATAAAAGAATTATTTATTAATATTTCAATAAGCTTGTTGACCTATTGCGAAAACTCTGAGCTCTGTTCTTCACTGGTGCTAATTCATCATGAAAGAACAGAACAAATGCTCGCCCTCTGCAGCATAGACTGCTGGTTGTCCTCTCTCTATCCAATCTGGCCATATGGGATAAAGGCTACATTTTCCAGCTTCTTGCATAATGAGTCTGACTGTACGACTATGTACTGGCCAATGCAATGAAAGATTATGGCAGCTCTGGGGAATCTTAAAAGACATCTGACATGCACCATTTACTCTCTCCCACATGGTTAAAGTATGGGCAGTCACTTTAGGTCATGGATGGCATGCTATCGCTGGTGAAGCATTAGGGTAGAAGCCTTCATATGTTTGGGGGCTATCTCAGAACTTCTTTTAAGGAAGGTAAAATAAAAATTTGTCTTTTTAAGGTCATTGTTGTTTTGGGTTTATGTTACAAGCAGCTGGACCCAATCCTAGCTGAACCCCCCACTCCACCATCATAGATATGTCCCAAAGCCTGAATTTTATTTTGTTCCCTGAAAACAACAGACCAGGTTTTTCTGTGTTCCTAAGGCCTGGGGTCTATCCATCTATAAGGACAAACCATGAAACAACATTATGAGAGATAGATGGGAAAGGGAAGGATTTAAGGTAAAATGAAAGGAATTCTGGGATATTGGATGGATACTTGAGGGCTGGAAAAGAAATTGGGGTTTATAGTTTCATTTAGTAGTGGAGATCTGATCTCACTGACAAGCAATGCCTTTGTGGATGCAGGAATCTCCCAGGAAGATGGTCATGTGGGTGCCCATGTAGACTAGGCTCTAGATGCTCAAATCATGGGAGCTTCAGTAAGAATCCCCATGGCTGAACATGAGATGCAGAGAGATCTATGGGTGGAGCCATTTTCTTTACCATAGATTAAAAACATGAGTGATCAAAATAGAATAGTAGCCCCTGTCCCATTTTTCTGAGGCTCATGGCTCTGTATTTCTTGTTTGAAAGAGTGGAAGGAGAGGTAATCCAAGAAGATGACTTTTATTGGATTTCTCAAAAACTTGTTTTTGGGGATTATTGAGTCAGATTTGATTCATTTTGGAACACAAAGAAATATTATGTTTCTTACCCCTCATGGGATAATTCATACCATTATGAATGGATGGAATGTTCATGATTTCCTTTTCATTTTTACTCAAAGCCCAAAAGGTATTCCTCCCCTGAAAATGTACATCTTGTTTCAGCATGCCAACTGCCAAAGCATTTAAACTTTTATAGCAGGACAGTAATTAATTAATATATTCAATAAATAAGTTGAACTTATACTTTGTGCCAGGAACTGTTGCAGGCTACTGGGATTAGTCAGAGAGCAAAGACAAATCCCTGCCCTCATTGGTGCTTACCTTCTAGCTGGTGGACAGACAATAAACGCAATCCATTAATAAGTGGAATATACTAGAGAGTGATTTAGTAGGAGTCTCAGAGTGAAGGGACACAACATACTTTTGTTTCATGGCTGCATTAAACATAGAGAGAGGCGAATCTGTCTGTACTCGTGACAATGTACCAAATGAGAGAGTGCAATCCAGGGCCTTTTAAGAGAATGGCCCTTTGTAAGCTTACATAGAGAATTCCTGCAATTGTCTAAAACAGTACCCTTAGGTATTACTGAAAACTATGCCAAAAGTAGCAGATTTGAGGAGCAGATATCTGATCCCAAACATTTTGCAGCTTATAAACAGAGCAGCACACTGACAAAAGGTAAAGACATTAAAATAACAACATGTGAATGAATTTTTTACTTTCCTGAGGCTAAGGACCATGGTGAACTTGGGGTTGGTGACAGTCTCCAAGGAGAGAGATTCATTTCTGTTGGCCTTTGAAATTTTTCCTGTTACAGAACACTTCCTGAAATGTGTGCAGACTGAGAACACGTTCATCTGGTAGGCTGTGAGTGATTACCTTGTGTATTGGCTTTAATGTAGGTCAATGTCTGTTCAGAGTGAGGATGACTTGGCAGCTCCTGTGGAGATGGATCTGGTGGATTTGGAGTGTTGGTGTTAGCAGGTGGCTCTGAGGGGAGGGGCCTGAGGAGTAGACAATTAGGTGTTATAAGAAAACATAAAATCATCAAAAAGTGTTAAGATGTAGGGCAAGGTTTAGGGTCCCTGGCCATTTTGGATAATGGAAAATAGAAAATTAGGGCTTGAAAAGGGGAGATCTGGGAAGCCATTATTTAATACTAGAGGCCTGGTGCATGAAATTCATGCATGGGGGGAGGGGTATGTGTCTCTCAGCCCAGCCTGCACCCTTTCCAATCTCGAACCCCACTGGGATCAGGCCTAAACGGGCAGTTGTACATCCCTCTCACAATCCAGGACTGCTGGCTCCCAACCGCTCGCCTGCCTGCCTGCCTGGTTGCCCCTAACCACTCCCCTGCCAGCCTGGTCACCCCTAACTGCCCTCCCCCACCAGCCTGGTCACCCCTAACTGCCCTCCCCCACCAGCCTGGTCATCCCTAACTGCTCTCCCCTGCTGGCCTGATCGCCCAGAACTGCCCTCCCCTGCTGGCCATCTTGTGTCCACATGGGGGTGGCCATCTTGTGTGTTGGAGTGATGGTCAATTTGCATATTACTCTTTTATTAGATAGCATGCCCAGAGGTGAACAGATCCAAGCCAGGGAGAGTGTTCAAGGAATTTGTGGAGCAAGAAAGGCTAGAAATGAGGATCTTCCCATTGGGTTGGGAGGAGGTGACTCTGGGTTAAGGAGTTTTGCTTTGGGACTGAGAGCTGTGTTTGAGGACTAGCAAACAATATGTAGGAGATTCTAAGGTTTACAGACTGATTCTGCACATTGCCATAAAAGGGCATTTTAATCTATGCCTGAACAGTAAAAAAGATTAGCTGCTACAGCATGTGCCATGTTTGTCTGTGGCACTGCTGTTCTAAAGAGATGTGTTGAGTTTACCCTGGATGTGGGTATCTCCGGATATAAATGATCTGACATAGACCAATTGCACAGAGTAGGCATTCAAAATGTTTCCAGAATTTTGGATTCGATGTAGCCATTGACTCAAAGCTATAACAAACAGCTCCCTCATTTTTTGGTTATTTTGTCTTCCCCTGAGAAGTCAGGATGTTTTCTCCTGGCATAATATATGCAAAGTTCAATTAGAACCTACAGATTTTTTTCTTCAGATTTTGTTTTTTGTCACATGTGTGTATGTATGTGTGTTTGTACAACTATATACTAGAGGTCCGGTGCACGAAATTTGTGCCTGGAGGGGTCCCTCAGCCTGGCCTGCACCCTCTCGCAATCTGGGACCCCTTGGGGGTGGTTGGGTTTAAACTGGCAGTTGGACATCCCTCTCGCAATCTGGGACGCTGCATGCACCAGTGACCATACTTTTTATACAGTGAAAGGCATCTTGCTATTGTATGGGCAGCTACATTTTTTTGGTCCTGATTATAAAAAGTAGTACATAACATGATCCTTCTGAGGCAGTAGTACCATTTTCCCATCTTATAGGTGGAAAAACTGAAGCAGAGAGAAGTTAAGTAATTGGCTTTGTCACACAGTTATAAGTGTCAGTTTCAGGGCTGACCACAAAATGTGCAAGCCAGAGTCCATACATGTCATTGCTGCATCATCCAGTTTTTTCAGTGTTAGAGTAGCCTTGCCAGATTTTAATTTTTAAATCTAAGAGACTATTCCCAATATATAGGGTAGGGTCCCTAGGCCTGGCTGGTGATCAGGGCCCATCAGTGGGGTGACTGGTGGGGTGATTGGGGGGCCCCTGCTGGCACTCACCTTGGCTGGCCTGGCGCCACCCGCTTGCTGGCCCCACCCCCTGCCGACCAGTCGTTCTACAGGTCATTCCGCCATTCAGTCAACTTGCATATTAGAATTTTATATAGATAGATACTATATAGTGTGTGAATATACATACTTATATGTAGCATTTATAACTGTAACTATCTACACTAATAAAAGACAAAGATGCTAATTGACCGTACCTTGACTATGCCTAAGCCACCCCCACCAGCCAATCAGAGCAACTATATGCAAATTAACCCAACCAAGATGGCGGCCGGCAGCCATGGAGCTGGAGCAAGCAGGAGGCTTGGTTGCCCCAGTGATGGAGGAAGCCAAGCTTCCTGCCTGCTCTGGCCGGCTGGGCCTCCACAAAAGGCAACAAAGTTTCAATTATAGAAGTTAAATAAATCCCAGATACCTGCTTCCAGCCAGCCTCCACTGGGAGCTTGGGTGGCTGGGGGCTGTGGCCAGCCTGCAAATAGCCATCAGCCCCTCACCCAGGCTGACCAGTCACCCCAGGGGAGACCCTCACCCTGAAGGGGCTGTGGCCAGCCTGAAAATGGCCATCAGCCCCTCACCCAGGCTGGCCAGGCACCCCAGTGGGACCCCCACCCTGATCCGGGACACCCTTCAGGGCAAACCAGCCGGCCCCCACCCATGCACCAGGACTCTATCCTATATAATAAAAGGGTAATATGCAAATTGACCCTAACAGCAGAGCGACTGGGAATCACTGGTCACTATGACACACACTGACCACCAGGGGGCAGACGCTCAGTGCAGGAGCTGCCCCCTGGTGGTCAGTGCGCTCCCACATGGGGGAGCTCTGCTCAGCCACAAGCCAGGCTGATGGCTGCCAGTACAGTGGTGGTGGTGGGAGCCTCTCCTGCCTCCTCAGCAGCGCTAAGGATGTCTGACTGCAGCTTAGGTCTGCTCCCTGCTGGCAAGTGGACATCCCCCGAGGGCTGCCAGGCTGCCAGAGGGATGTCTGATTGCCATTTTAGGCCCAATCCCCCGGGGAGCAGGCCTAAGCCAGCAAGTTGTCATCCCCTGAGGGGTCCCAGACTGTGAGAGGGCACAGGCCGGGCTGAGGGGACACCCCCCTCCCCCGCAAGTGCACAAATTTTTGTGCACCGGGCCTCTAGTATACATATAAGATCTTTGTTTAATCTTTTCCTGCCCCTCCACCCCCCTTCCTTCTGAGAATCATCAGTCTGTTCCATTTCCATGCCCCTGATTCTATTTTATTCACAAGTTTACCCTGTTAATTAGATTTTTTTATTTGTTTTGTTTTTATTTTCATATTCAGTTGTTCATAGGTATGAATTTGTTGCCATTTTGTTCATATTTTTATCTTGTTCTTCTTCCTCTTCTTAAAGAATAACCTTCAATATTTCATATAATACTGCTTTAATGGTGATGAACTCTTTTAGCCTTTTCTTGTCCGTGAAACTCTTTATCTGACCTTCAATTCTAAATGATAGCTTTGTTGGGTAGAATAATCTTGGTTGTAGATCTGTGCTATTCATTACTTTTACTTTTTCTTGCCAATCCCTTCTGGCCAGCATAGTTTCTGTTGAGAAATCAGCTAACAGTCGTATGGGCACTCCCTTGTAGGTAACAAGCTGCTTTTCTCTTGCTGCTTTTAAGATTCTCTCTTTGTCTTTAGCCAATGGCATTTTAATTATGATGTGTCTTGCTGTTGTCCTCTTTCAGTTCCTCTTGTTTGGAGTTCTCTGTGCTTCCTGGAACTTGTAAGTCTATTTCTTTCACCAGGTAGGGGAAGTTTTCGGTCATTATTTCTTCAAATAGATTTTCAATCTCTCTCTCTCTCTCTTCTTCTGGCACTGCCATAATATGGATGTCAGTATGCTTGAAGTTGTCCCAGAGGCTCCTTACACTACCTTCATATTTTTGGATTCTTTTTTCTTTTTGCTCTTCTGGTTGGATGTTTTTTTGCTTCCTCATATTTCAAATAGTTGGTTTGACTCTTGGGATCCTCTAGTCTACTGTTGAATCCCTGTATATTATTCTTTATTTCAGTCAGTGTATACTTAATTTCTGACTGGCCCTTTTCCATTTTTTTGGCATTCTCACTAAGATCCTTGAAACTCTCACTAAGTTCTGTGGATGTGTCTAGAAGATTCTTGAGTAACCTTATAACTGTGGTTTTTGAACTCCATGTCCAGTAGTTTGCTTTCTTTCATTTCTTCCATTTGTGACATGTTTCTTTGTCTCAGCATTTTGGCTGCTTCCCTGTTTTTGTTTCTATGAATGAGGTAGAGCTGCTATATCTCCTTGAGTTGGTAGAGTGGCCTTGTGTGGTAGGTGTTAGAGGGCCGAGTGTCTCAGTCTCCCTAGTCACCTGAGCTGGGAATTCTAGATGCACCCCTTTGTGGGCTGTGTGCACAGTCTTGTTGTAGTTGCGACTTGATTGCTATTGGTATCACTGGGAGGAACTGACCTCCAGGCCATTGGCTCTGAGGACCAGTTGCCACTACAGTGGGAGAGCTGTTGTGCAGGAGATAGCCCTATGGAGCAGGACTCACTGTGTCTGCCCCTTGAATGTGTTGCTTATGGACGTGTAGAGTTGTAATCTGGTATGATCTGATGCTAACCACTGGGTACACTGGTCTTGGGTCTCCAGGGAGGTGTAAAGTCAGCCAATGCCTGGGGCCACCCAGCAGGAGCTACAGAGAGATCTGCAGTTTCCTCCTCTTTGTATCATGTTTGGAAGTCCCCAGATGAGGCCCAGCTGTGAAGCAAGGCAGGCTGGTGCTGGTGTCCGGTCTTAAACCTTTTATTGATAGGTTTTGGGTTCTCTGACCCAACTGAAGCATGTTTGAGAGATTTTAGCCTGAGCAAGGACAGGCCATTCATATGCAAAAGCTGCTGCACACAGCTTGGGTGGGGTTGTAAATTGGATGAGGTGGGGTCTCAGGGAATCACCAGGGTGGAGCAAACAGAAATGGCTGCCAGTCATCCCTGTGACTGAGGAGGTCCCAGCATAGGAACAATGACCTCTGTGAGCACCTCCGTCTGGGAGAAAGCCGCCCCAGAGTTTCTGCCTTGATGCCAGACAATCCAGTTCCTCTTTATATGTGCCAGTTTCCCCCAGAGCCTCACCCTGGTGCTGGAGCTCAGAGGAAGCAGGACCGTATTAAGTTCAGTTTGTGTGCTTGCCTTTTAAGAGGAACAGCTGGGTCTCCAGCAGACTCTGTGTCATGACTCCCAATCCCCTCTGGTTTTTATAGCCCATAGTTGCGGGGACTTCTTTTCCCAGCTCTGGGACCCTGGGCTGGGGGTCTGGTATGGGCCTGGGATCCCTTGATCCTCTGGGTGGCTTCTTCAGAGATCTCCCTCCTGATTAAAAAAGTGGCACATGTGGGTGGCCCATTCCACGCCTCTGCACCTTTTACCAGTCTCAGTGTGCTTTCTTCTTTACTTCTCTAGTTGTAGGAGTTCCATTCAGCCAGCTTTCCGGTGGTTCTGAATAATGGTTGTTCTGTATTCCAGCTGTAATTTTGATGTTGTGGGAGGAAGCGAGTACAGGCGTTTGCCTACACCACAATCTTGGTTTAAAAAGCATCTAATGCTTTTTAATATATATATATTTTTATTGATTTCAAAGAGGAAGGGAGAAGGGGAAAGAGATAGAAACATCAATGATGGGAGAGAATCACTGATTGGCTGCCTCCTGCATGCCCCACACTGGGGATCGAGCCCACAATCCGGGCATGTGCCCTACAGTCCGCAGGTCAATGCTCTATCCACTGAGCCACGCTGGCCGGGCTCATGTGCTTTTAAAAGATTCATTTAAACCTTTAGAAAAGCTAAATTCACAATCCTGAAATGCCCTCACTAAGTGGCAGCTGCCTGGTGTTTGATCCACTGGATTTACTTTTTCCCAATTCAGATGAGGCTTTCTGTTCAAGCTGTAGCAGTAGCTTCCCTTCTTTCTCTCTTTTAATCAGTAAATACATTTACATATAGAATATGCACCATAAATACATAGAGATATATATGTACTCTCACATATACACACATACATATTCACTTATATACCTTTAAAAACCAGTTGAACATAGGAAACATTGAAAAAAAATAACCTCAATATAGTTTTAATACAGTGCTTTAGAGCATTTTTCTGATGAAATAATTTGGTGTATTTTTCACTAACCTTTTATCCATCACAATATTTTTTAATTTTAATATATTTCATACCCAGACTAGATTACCAAACTTGATTTAAAGCTCACCTTATTTCTCTTCCTGAGGTGATTTCATGACGCTGGGACCTCAAGCTCTTGGATCAAAGCTTTGCTACATCTCTGCAGCTGTCTTAACTGCTCTAGAGAGAGCAGTTTGAGTCCTCCCAAGCTCACCAAAGAGACATTATTTAGCCTTTCTCACACCCCAGCTCTCAGAGCACCCACTTCCTGTCTCCCATATGCAGTAGCCTAAAGGGAAGAAAGTGCTATAATAGAGGGTCATTCTATTGAGAGGATAAATGCCCTCCCGACTAGGTCTTCTTCAGTCCTCAATGTTTTTCTTGCCATTTTGCTCTTGATAAGTGTGAGAGCAGTTAATCAATCATAGTGTACTGGCAAGGAGTCAGGTGATTTTAATGACTGTCCAACTTTGCCATGAGTTAACTGTGTCACTTGGGCAAATCACGGGTTCCCTAACTCACCAGTTCTTTTATTTATTTATTTTTGTTTTCTGCAAAAAGCTGTATTTTCATTTGGTCCAATGCATGGGAGAGGCTCCAGGGTGGTTAAAAGGATGCCTAGGCTTTCAGGGAAAGGCTGCAAAAGCCAGACATCAGGGGACTGCAGAGGGGCCTCTTAAAAGGCTCTGGACTCCAAAGGCTCCTCATCGTGCTTGAGGGTGAGCCTTTCCAGGAGCTAGTCACCGAGCCCAGCCTGGTGGCTGGACAGGCTGCAGAGGTGAGTCAGGTGTCACCCATCTTCTTAATGAGTTTCACCTCATCCAGGATGTGGTTTTCCAGGAAGTCACAGAGCTGAGGGTCCACACAGGTAGAACTCAGGGCATGCAAATCCAAAAGGGCCTGGTTCGGGTTCTTCTTCAGGGCCATGGCAGCTTCCATGAGTTTTGCCCCACTCACCTTGGGAAAGCGTCAGCACATCCTGGAAGAGAATGTGGCCAGTGCGCTGGTTTTGTATCGTTCAGAGACACTCAGCACCCTCGCACTTCTCAACCAACTGGAGGAAGAAGTGGCCCATGCCCTCCAGAACCACATGTTGAAATAAAGCGCAGAGAGAGGAGGCCCGCAGAGGCAGTTGACGGCAGCCTCCACCTCAGTGAAATAATTCTGACAAATTTGGGAGCTCATGGTTGTTCAGCAATAAGGAGCTAAGGTATAAAAAATAAACAACAACAACAACAACAACAACACACACACATACACACACACACAACACACACACACACACACACACACACACACACAGGGTATTGGCTGGTTTCAGGAAGCTGAGAATGCCTAAGGTGGTCCTGAAGGTGGTGACTGGAAAAGAGGTTGGAGGGTGGTCAGAGGCGGGAAGAAGGGGTGTCCCTGGGTCAGTTCCGTTCAAATACGGTTGAAGCAAGAGACAGATATGGGGGACTGCCAAAGGCACTGCCTAATTCTCCAGTTCTTCATCTATAAAATGAGATAATGGGATATTTTGATCTTAAATTTCCTTAAAATTCTAGTACGAATCCATTCCTGACAATCTTCTTGTCAAGTTGATCTTATATACAGGGCAGGGCAAAAGTAGGTTTACAGTTGTGAGTACACGAGTTAATAAAGCTATTTTAATAATCATAACCTGCGTGTATTTTCCCATACAAACAACTGTAAATCTACTTTTGTTTTATCCTGTATATGTAGTGATTCCTCGCCCCCCAACTCATTGTTGACTTCAGTCATTACCTTGATTTATAATATTTTCTTCATAAAAATTAAAATTCCAATATTCTGGCATATAACCAAAGCTTTCTGAACAAATTTAAACAAAAGATTCAGCCAAGTTATATTATATTAAGCTCTAGATTCTTGTACTGAAGTGTCTTTATCAGATGTTTGTTGAAAAGTTGTCATTGCACATTAATGTATTACAGTATTGAGAATTTGTTCACTGACATTACCTATAATGTTACAAACTACCTTTCGAAATGAAAAATGTAAAGTCACATGACTGGTAACTGAATGATTATGTTAGTAAATGCAAATGTGATATTCCAAAAGGCAGGCTAGCTGGACAGAATTATAAAAGCCCTGAGAGTTTCCAGCTGGAGTGGAGTTGAGGACATGGGAGTGAGGAAGGCTTCTGGGGAGAATGGGCTGAGGCCAACAGAAACCCCAGGCAGCTTAAGATTTAAAGGATTGGCAGCAGGAGAACCTCCATCCAGTCAGAGAAGCTAGGAGGGAGAAACTTTCAAAAAACAGAAAGTGGTCAATAGTGTAAAATGTTAAATATAATAAGGATTTAAAAAGGATTTTTTGCTAGGAAGAAGTCCACTCAAGTGACAGTAATTGGGGTTTATTTTAAGGG
Source organism: Myotis yumanensis (assembly GCF_028538775.1). NCBI lineage: Eukaryota > Metazoa > Chordata > Mammalia > Chiroptera > Vespertilionidae > Myotis > Myotis yumanensis. Next base: position 70,072,391 of record NW_027223755.1, on the reverse strand, counting down.
TACTTTATGGAGTTTCAAATAAATCCAAGAATAAAATCCATACACAACTGGACAACGAAAGGACTGGCTGCTGAGATCTGAAAGGCCACCTGGAGCCAAAGCTATGCCCTCGTCCCTTTCCCAGTGGTCATCTTTGAGCAGCTGCTTAGTTATCTGTTCTGAGCCAATACCTTTCTCTGTGGTTTCTTATATATGGCCGCAGTGGCCTCCTAGATCCATTGCCTCCTCACCAACTGCCAACTTTCCTTTGATCTTAGTTCAAATTCATGCCAAGCTCTTCTTTTTGAGCCTGTACACACAAATCACAAATTTTTGGCCATCCTATGGATTGACTGCCTTTAGATCAGATATCTTCTGTTTAATCAGTTGTGACGGTCTGGGGAGTTGCCAGGGGGAATCTCACGGGAGAAAGAATATCCAGGTCTACTTGACAGCGTCTGTGGGCTGTGGCACAGCAGGTTCAATTAGAAAGGGTGTGGATTGGCTACTTTAAGTCAAAAGAAGTTTGTGCAATGGAATAAATTGACCAGCATGTCCAGCACAGGGTCTATTCAATTGAGCTACTGAATTGCATATATCATTTTGGGAAGAATGCTTTCAGTAGAATGGGAGTATATAAATGAATACAACATGTAGATTATTTCAGACAGGAAATAATGGAAGCTAAAGGAAGTATAAAAACTTGATAAAGGAAAATTTTTTTTTTTTAAATTGAAGATATAGGAATACTGTTAGAAGTTTTTTCCTGAATGGAATGAAGGAAAGGTTGAAAATAGGGAAAGAGAAAGAGGGTGATCGATGGAACAGGTTTGCTGAGGAGAGAGAGCAAAGGGAAGGATACATCTAAAATGGCAGAGGTGAGAGCATATTTTGTGATGTAGGAGGAAAATGTTTCAGTGAGAATTGACTAGAATATGCTTCAATAACAAACAACTCTAAAATCTTAGTCTTTTAAAAAAAGAACTTAATTCTCACACTACTACATTTCTACTTTTCTTTGCTCATCACGATAACTTTGATGGAGCTCGGATATCGCTGGTTTGTATGCTGAGGGGAAGAAAGCTCTGGCAGGTCTATTTGCAATTAAATGCTCTGACCCCAGAAAAACACATGTCATTTCTCCATGGGAATTATTGGTAAGAACCCATTAACCACTCTCCAATTACTAGGGGATCAGAGAGAGTGAGAGTAAAAAATGCTAGAAAGGTGCATAGTTGGGGTATTTGGTGAACAACTTAATGACTACAACAAATAAAGAAAATGATGAGAGTGAATGTCAGGGACTCTGTAATTATTTCTGAGAAATTGAGAGTCTTGTAAAGCAGAAAGTGAGCTGCACATTAACGGGGAGGAATGAGTTAGTGAAGGTTTGAAATAGTTGCTTTTCATCTGTCTACATTGCCAACCTCAGTGTATTGGTTCTTTCACAGACTTGTTACCTCATGTGTGCAAGGTGGCTCAAGGCAGCACATCCCCACACAAAAACAGAAATGGAAGACAGGGGCAAGAGGTTTTTGTCCTTGCTTTTTCCCTGTATCACAGAAGAAAATACTTTCTTTATATCTGTTTGATCAGAAGTACATGCTCATTTGTAGGCCAATCACTGGTCAAGAGAAATGGGGTTGCACTGATTAATTTCAGATGGATCATTGCTCATACCATGGGACTGGACACAGCTGCTTGAACAACACTAGGGTTCTGTTATTAAAAAGAACAGGAGAAATTGCTATTGGATAATAGTGACTGCTATAAATAGGGACTGCTCTTCTCAATGAATAATAAGACCACATGCTCAGGATGCAAAATTATTATCATTGCTTATTCAGGTTTTAAAAAAATGTATGGATACAGGCTTTGAGCCAGCTAAGAAATTTTCACCAAGGGGATAGCATTGTAATACTGTGTCAGAACATTGGATTAGTATCCCTAGACACCTAATTTTTCTTGATTATACATGTTGATTCGAAGAATTTTGCTGATTGATCTATGTGCATAGTTTTTTCCCCTATCAGGTTGCTCTTAGTTGAAATGGCTACCACAAGTATGGTAAAAGATCCACCTGTGTCACTGTGGAACTAAAAATACCAGAATAGTAAATGTTCACTAGTCTAGGTCTGTGGTCGGCAAACTGCGGCTCGAGAGCCACATGCGGCTTTTTGGCCCCTTGAATGTGGCTCTTCCTAAGCCTTAGGAGTACCCTAATTAGGTTAATAACAATGTACCTACCTATATAGTTTAAGTTTAAAAAGTTTGGCTCTCAAAAGAAATTTCAATCATTGTACTGTTGATATTTGGCTCTGTTGACTAATGAGTTTGCCGACCACTGGTCTAGGTTATTGTTTTAAAAACTTAAATATATAAACTTATTTCCTTGCTTAATTTTTTCACAGGGATGCTATATGAAATGAAGACATATGCCCCAAATTCAGGTCTTGTATTAGATATGGTTGACCCTTGAACAATGGAGGGGGTGGAGTGATTTAAAGCTCACCTTATCTCTCTTCCTGAGGTGACCCCTTGAGCAGTCAAATATCCACATATAATTTTTTGAAGATGTACTCCTGTCCTTGTCAATTTGGGCTACTATAACAAGTGACCTTAGACTGGGTGGCTTATGATTAACAGAAATTTATTTCACACAGTTCTGGAGGCTGAGAAGTACAACATCAATGTGCCAGCAGATTTGGCGTCTGGTGAGAACCTGCTTCCTGGCTCATAGATGGCTGTCTTCCTGCTGTGTGCTCACGGGACAGAAAGGTACAACTCTGGTCTCTTCAGTTGATTATAAGGGGCTCCACTCTCATGATCTGATCACCCCAAAGGCCTCAGTTCCTAATATCATCACATTGGGTATTACACATCAACATATAAATTGAGAATGGGGCATAAACATTCAGTCCATACAACTTCCTTGGCATTGCTTTCTATTCTTATGCTAACTCCATGGCCTCTCCAACAGGTAACACATTTGCCTGAAAAGTGTGTGGGCTTCATTGTGCCTGCTTCCATTAGCTGTGATAATCTATGGTATTAGCCACCAGTGGTTTAGGTGGGTGAGAGTTGTGGGTTGTTGCAGTGCTGGCTCTGCTCCATGGCCTATTTTCTGTGCATAGTCCGTCCATAGATTGTCAACAGAAACTTCAGTGGGCCATATGAAGCACAGTGAGAGTCTTCTTCATGCCACCCTCTTTATCTGCTCCCCTTTCCACCCTCGCATAAATGTTCAGTTGACCCTCCCACCCATTCTTCCTCCAAAAATCAATCATCCTTTTGAGAAAATGATGTCTCAGAATTTTAGCACATTTAAATTTAAATGACATGGTTAAGAGAGGTAAACATATGTGAAAGTTTGTTTTCACTTATGCAACAACTGTTTATGTAAAAAATTATTTGTCAATCAAATTTTTGTAAATGAAAATATGTTTTAAATTCTCCAAGGAACATTTTTTACCTAAAGGAACCCAGCACTGAGACTTCTAGAAAGTAAAGATTCCCTTTTCGGGGATATAGATAATCAGAAATTGTTCTGTGAGTTTGGAGTTTAAAGACAGTCTCTCTCTCTCTCTCTCTCTCTCTCTCTCTCTCTCTCTTTCTCTCTCTCTCTTTGTCTATTTCTAATCTATGCAGGTGTTATTCTGTTGTGTACAAATTGAGATTGTATACTTATTACAATGTTGGGGGTTATTTTCAAATTGTGAGGCAATAGTTCCCAGTATAAACCTGAATTAATTCTCAAAATTGATCAATAAATCTCTCTCTCTCTCTCTCTCTCTCTCTCTCACACACACACACACACACACACACACACACACACACACACACCACATATCCTAATATATAAAAGGCCAGGGGCTGTAATGACCTAAATGACCAGATGGATGACCGAACAGCAGGCTGCATGGGGCGACCAGGCCGGCAGGGGGGTTAGTGAGGGACAACCAAACGACTGAACAGCAGGCTGTGTGGGGTGACCAGGCCAGCAGGGAGGGTAGTTGGGGGGTGACCAGGATGGCAGGGGGGAAGTTAGGGGTGACCAGGCTGGCAGAGGGGGGCAGTTGGGGGCGACTAGGCCAGCAGGGGGGCCAGTTAGGGGCAATCAGGCAGGTAGGCAGGTGAGCAGTTAAGAGCCAGCAGTCCCGGATTGTGAGAGGGATGTCTGACTGCCGGTTTAGGCCCGATCCTGGAGATTGGGCCTAAATCAGCAGTCAGACATCCCCTGAGGGGTGGATTGGAGAGGGTGCAGGCTGGGCTGAGGGGACCCCCCACCCATGCACAAATTTCATGCACTGGGCCTCTAGTATACTTATAAATGACACTGCAATTGAAGCATGGAAAGGAGGGACTGTGTAATTAATTCTGAGTATTGAAGGGGACTGAGAAACTTGAGGAATGTTGATGAGTGAAAGTTGTGATTGGCAAAATGATTTGCAGACCTTGATTGGAATTTTCTCTGGGGACTGTTTGTCTCTCAGTTATAGCTAGTTTGATTTTTTAAAAATAAAATGTGAATTTGATTTTTAAATTATGATTTAAATCTCTCCTAGCACAGTTGGTACCATCACTTTGTGATTGCTAACCCATGCTTATATGTAAGGGAATTTATTAGGAAGCAAAACTATCTTTTCTAACTATTCTTTCTGCCAGAGTGCAGTGATATTACTATTAACAACAACAACAACTAACACATTTGGGCAGATTCACTTAATTTCTGTCTAATCTGAAGTTTTCTTTCCTTCTTGACATTCATCTTATTGTCTTTAATAACCTAATTGCTCAGACTGTTAAGTAACTGGGACAGAGAGGACCAGTTTATAATCCGGGTCCTTAGATATCCTGCTGCATTTTCCTGGTCCTGATAGCAGGATCTTGGAGGGTAACTAGTGTTCATTTAAATGAAGTTAGTACCATGTTCTGGCTGAGCACAACTCCTCCCAACAAATAATTTGATTTGTCTCCTTTAAGTCCTGCAGATTGCAGAGACCAAGAACAATCCATATAAACCTAAACAGAGGGTATCAATTGTATGACTGCTGTAAAGAACACAGGTACTGCAGAGTGAGAAGGATTTTTTTTGAAGTTGCTTTATGTCATCTTTGCTACCTGGTTTTGAGTTATTCAGGGAGACATAAAACCCAGAAACTAATGATAGTGTTTAGATTATTTTGGATTCCACTTGTGGCAACCCAGAGCTTCTGATAGATCTAAACAGCTAAAACTTCTTATGGGACTTCTATCTTTTATGCATTTTGCTAAGCATAGTGATAAATAATATTAATTATGTGAGAGACCATAGACTTCCTGAAATTCTCGTTGTTCTTAAGTAACCACAGAGAAAGGAGATAATTTAAAATAATTCTTTAATAGGATATTAGCATGACTCCATTAGAACTTAAAAGATAATAATGGGCCCTAGCTAGTTTTGCTCAGTGGTTAGAGCACCAGTTTATGGACTGAAGAGTCCCAGGTTCGATTCCAGTCAAGATCACGTACCTCAGTTGCAGACTCGATCCCAGCCCCTGTCGGGGCACATGCAAGGAGGCAACCAATTGATGTGTCTCTCTCACATCAGTGTTTCTCTCTCTGTCTCTACTCCCTTCTTTCCACTCTAAAAAAATCAATAGAAAAAATATCCTCCGGTGAAGATCAGCAACAACAACAACAAAATGATAATAGAATATTATAAACCAATGGGAAAGTAATAGATTAGTTCACAAACAGTATTTGGGAAATCAGTTAAAGTTAGTGTCCTCCCTCACACCTCATATTTTAAAATTAATCCCAGAAAGGTTAAAGAGTTTAGTGTAAAATATGAACACAAAACATACAGAAGAAAATATAGGTGACTATACATCTTATTCCATAGCTTAAATAACAAACACTTATTTCTCATAGTTCTGGGGAGACTGGGAAGTCCAAGATCAAGACACTAGCAGATTTGGTGTCTGGTGAGAGTTCGCCTCCTGGTCCATAACTGTCTTCTCATTGTCCTCTCACATGGCAGAAGGAGGAAGGGAGCTCTCTGGCGTCTCTTTGTAAGGGTGATAATCCCATGCTTTGCCCTCATGACCTAATTACCTTCCAAAGGCTTCACCTGCTAATACCATCACATTGGACATTAGGATTTCAATTTATGAATGTTTTGGGGACACAGACATCAGATCATTGCACTATTAAACTAAAGGGAGGGGTTCTAAGCATGAAAACCAACAGAAGAAATGATGCAAGTAAAATAGTTCTACTTGACATTCATAGTTGAACTGTTTCAGAACTGTGGGAAGATGTCCTCTAGCAGTGTGAATTCTCCTTAGTTTCTGAGTTGTGGATGAGTGCTGCTGTTGTGGGTGTGATCCTCAGAGCCATTGCTGGAGGACTAAATAGAGTGAATGTGCATGCCTTGGAATGTGAGCTGGGGAAAGTCATGTAAATAGCCTTGTACTGGGTTTGAAGTCTTTGAGCTTTTTGAAATCATACAGGGGTAGCAAATTATAGTTACTTCAGTACTCTTAATTTGCTACTGTTGTGTCTCTCCTACTCTCCCTATTAGAATAACTTGTCACAATTCAACGGTTATGAAATGATAGCAATGAAGAGTGAAAGTGGAAAGAGAGAGAAGGAGATAAAGGAAAGGAAGCATAAAAGGAAAGGAGAGAAGAGGAAAAAGAAATGAGATCCAGTTTTGAAAAATGCAATTTTTTCATGCTTTTGCAGGTTGGACAACCTGATACTTCAAATTACTCTCCATTATGGTGAGTATTTTCTTTTATCTCAAGGCTTCAAGCCAAAAGCTATACCTTCCTAGTATTTTTGGTCTGATTGAGAGAAGCTGAGGTGAGGTAAAACCCATGGGCATTTTCTCTGAAAAGAGAGCTAAACATTTATGCTTGAACATTGCCAGCTGAATGTGCAAAAATCTAGCCAGGCCAGTTAATGCTCTTTCTTCAGAATTGCATAAGTAGCCCACATAGAGTCACCCAGAGGTTCTTTCTGACCCTTTCCATACACTTTATTTTTTTCTTCTGTTAGCTGTTCACCCTCTGACACTTACTAAGATACTGTGTTCTCTCATGAATACCTCTCTCTCATGGTAGTCTTTTTGATTCCTTAAGCATGACTTGTTGTGACACTTCAAGACTGTGGGTCTTTAGTTATGACTTTGCTTTGATCCTGGGCCAACACTTTTCTTTTGAAAGGATCTTCTTGTATAAATACATTGAAACTGCTGAAGGGGTCCTCCCCACATTGACATGGTGAAGACAGAGGGCTGCTCCTTCCAGAAACCAAGAGTACCAAGGAATCCTGATTGGTTTTCTGCCCCAAATATCGTTATGGATGTTGAAGCACAGTGGCTCACGTTCCTTAACTAGATATGACGTTCCCCTTTTAGAAAGCCATGTGTAACCTACATAACTAACCACTTGAGTGACCCTACTTCTTCTAACTTTATCTAGTCAGCCAAGACTGAACATGTCAAATGGGAAAGTTGTGTTGGGTAAATCTCATAAAAGGCAAAAAGCTAGAGACCAGCATGGGACCAAGGAATAGAAAATCAGGATGTAATTGATGATTCTTTTTTTTTTTTTATGTGAGAGGAAAAAGTATGAATGTGTCGGCCGGAACATTAAAAGCTCTCATACTTGGGAAAGTTCTCCAAGTAGGCAACTGACAAGAACACACCCAATATTTCAATCTCTTGAAAATGAAATGTGAGTTATAGTCATCATTAGAGTTTGGGTTTTTAAAATTCTGGGGCTCACATTCTGGAAATGTACTAGTTGAAATGCTCCCTCCTCCACTCTCTTTCACGATTTGGTATACTAATCTCTGTTTTCCTAGTCATCAGCTAGCATGTCTTTTAAAAGTGGGGCCTTGACTTACGAGTGTCCCGACTAACGAGTTTTTCAAGATACGAGCCATCTCTCGGCCGATTTTTTGCTTTGAGTTGCGAGCTAAAATTTGGGTTACGAGCCAGCTTCAGGTACCCCACCGCTAGTTGGCGCAGTGAACGTCACAATGAACGCCACAACATCAGCCCAGCATCACGTGTCTCACTTGTTCACTTTTTGATTTGACATACAAGTAATTTGAGTTACGAGCTCCATCACGAAACGAATTAAACTCCTAAGTCAAGGCCCCACTGTATATTCATTGACCAAAACTACTCCCATTAGTTGGCATTACTGTTGTGTGGCACATTGAAACTAATTTTTAAAAAGAGGAGTTAAAATAGATTTAAAAAGTGGAGAATTTTGTCTGATGTTTGGTTTGTATGAATAGATTATACATTCATATTAGAAGTTAGGAAAAAGATACTGAGGTGTAAAAATGTTAGAAATACAAAGTTGAAACTGAGCCACAAACTTTGATAAATTTGAAGTTCAGGTTATGTGGATGGTAGATAGGACAAGGACATTTAAAGGAACCCAGACATGCCCATGAATGAATGACAGTCATGTTGCTTATTAAAATGCATTTCCCCGACCAGAGCTGATCTTGTGTTTGGACTGGCCCTTGTGGTTCTTATTATGATTGCAGAACTCACCTCAGAGGCAGCAACCATCATGGAACTTTTAGAAAACAAGGTTTATTACCCACATTTTCTGCAGGATACATGGCAGGCTACACAGTGAGGTTCAAGTTGCCCGAGAGGAAGGGAGCGTGGACCTAGAGCTCTGCCTTTATTTAGAGTTGAGGGTGATGTAACTAGGGTTTTGAGGATTCATTCTTTATTGGAAAATTTAAAACATAAGAGCAAAAATTAGGGAGTGGGAAGGAAGAAGTAGGATCACTCAAGTGGTTAGTTATGTAGGTTACACATGGCTTTCTAAAAGGGGAACGTCATGGGTGGGAATGGCTTGGCCATATCTAGTTGGCTTACTAGTAGCTGTGTCATACAGCCAGCACTATATTTATTCAAGATGGGTACGTTGGCAGTTAAAAGCTTAATATCAGGCACTTACACCACTTTTGAAGAAAGAAAGGACCTGAAGCCAGGAAGAGAACCTAGCTCCCTTCCCCTACCCTCTTGACTGGCTACTAAAATTCTCTGCCCTCCCCCCAACACTCACCTTTTTAAAAAATTTTTTTTATATTAAAGTATATTTGGTTTGAAATTTCAAATAAAATTTCAAGTTAGAATTCATTTTTGAAATTAGAATATGCTAATTTGAAAGTCATTTCACAATATGTGAGCATTTTAATGTTAGGCTGAACTTCAGCTATAAACCAGGGCTCAGGTGGATGATCAGAGTGAATAATCATATATGTTAATTTTTGGCATGACCTTTAGTGGGAGAGACAGGAGTTTATTAAATATCTCAAGAGTGGAAAATTCAATTAAAAAACTAATGCTTAGGAGGTCAAGATTTTCCATAAAATCCCCTGTACCTTTGCCTTTAGGAGTCTGGCTAAGGTGCTCTAAATTCATCTACTTTTTTTTAAAAGGGAAGAGTCATCTGTCATGGTGAAGAATGACTTTCTTGCGCACTTCTGTGTCAGTTTTTATAATACCTGTGGCAAAGAGCCTGTTGGCAGGCGACCCCCAGTTCCATGAATGGGCTTTATTTTTTAATCAGAGAACTTGTGATCCTTGACAGGTGGACTCTAGTGGCTTAGTGTTTGATGCACAGACTTGAACTAAGGAAGCCTGGATTTTACCCATCAAAAGGCAAGAAATACTCTTATCAGGGTCCCACAGGGACTGCTGTTCAGGAAACTTTTGTGGTGTGGAACTGTCACTCACCTGTGATTCTGCATGGAGGAAGGAGGATGCATACAGTGTGAACTTAAAAGCTGGGAGGGCAGAAAGTACAGGAATCTTTCCTCTACCCAGTTCTGCAAGTACCCAGTGAAAACCTGTTTTAATTGGTTCAGATGCACAGCCACACTATTGGAGATTTGATTTATAGACAGTCATTGTATTCTGAATTTCGTCTTCTTTAAGGAAAGAGCCATGGACAAGATTGCTAAACTTTTACAACAAACTAATCCCAGTTCTGGATTGAGAAGCCTCTTATGTGCAGAGGGTGGATAACTCTATGAATATGCTGAAATTCATTGGCTTGTATATTTTAAATAACTGAATTTTATGGGATATGAATTATGTCTCAGGAAAGCTGCTACAAAACAATAATGACAAAGAAAAACCTCATGTAACCATGTACCAAGTAAAGAAATCAAACACCTATTGTATTTGTTTTCAGATTTGTTGCTTATTTATGTCAACCAATACTGGTGTTGCATTTACTGTGGTTGTCTAAAACTTTACTTCAAAGAAATCTTATTTAGAAAACCAGTGAGCAGCCAAACCGGTTTGGCTCAGTGGATATAGCGTCAGCCTGCGGACTCAAGGGTCCCAGGTTTGATTCCGGTCAAGGGCATGTACCTGGGTTGCGGGCACATCCCCAGTAGGAGATGTGCAGGAGGCAGCTGATCGATGTTTCTCTCTCATCGACGTTTCTAACTCTCTATCCCTCTCCCTTCTTCTCTGTAAAAAATCAATAAAATATATTAAAAAAAAAAAAAAAAGAAAACCAGTGAGCAGTATGAAGAAAAATATTATGGTGGAATGCAGATATCTGAAATGTAGGAAACCTAGAGTATGCAAGATGTATTATTGGATTTTGTTTACTTTAGAACACAGCCATTTCATCTGCTATTCTCTCATTATTTGTTTAGTTTTTTGTTTTTGTTTTTGAGTGCCTACCATGCATCTGGAACGTGCTAACTGCCTTTCAGGATTTCACTGTCTAGTAGAGATGGTAAGCAAGACTAAGCATTCCAATCAGACTGTATGTAAATCTTGAAGGGTTCCCTGTTTTGGAGGAGATTGTTGCAATGTTTTAGGAATATGAGGAACAAATAGGACAGGGAGTAAAATCATCAGGGAAATAAACACAGATGGAAAACACTTTGAAATATGGTCAATGCATTATGAAGTTTTCTTTCCTTCCCCAATTTTTTTGAGCAAAAATTGATTGGAATCAGAGAGTACCAACCAGAAGTGGTTAGAAGCACTCTGCTGAAAGGGAAACCTACATAGAGAAACTCTGAAGAAAAGAAAGGAAATTATTTGGTTAGTTATCATTTAAAGCCTACTTGGTTGTTATGATTGGTTGCCTTTAGTGTTTTGATTTTGTAACTGTAAGGCATTCACAGGCTTAGATTTTGTTTGTTTTTTTAGGTTTTCTTGCACAGGCCACCATGGTATTACAGCCACATTAGTCTAAAGGCCTCTTTGTTTGATTAAACTCTTCCTCCCTGTCTTCCTCCCTTCTTTCTCCCTTTCGTTTTTAGTAGGATCCATGTGACTTGAAAAAATTTAATCCTTGCCGAAACCGGTTTGGCTCAGTGGATAGAGCGTCGGCCTGCGGACTGAGGGGTCCGGGGTTCGATTCCGGTCAAGGGCATGTGCCTGGGTTGTGGGCACATCCCCAGTGGGAGATGTGCAGGAGGCGGCTGATCGATGTTTCTCTCCCGTCGATGTTTCTAACTATCTATCTCCCTTCCTCTCTGTAAAAAATCAATAAAAAAATATATTAAAAAAAAAAATTTAATCCTTAATAAGATTATTTTGGGTTTCTTATCACTTCAAATAAAGTTCAGTACTTGAGCCACAATTTATTGTTTTTGTAAAATATATTTTTATTGATTTCAGAGAGGAAGGAAGAGGGAGAAAGAGAGATAGAAACATCAATGATGAGAGAGAATCATTGATCGGCTGCCTCCTGCATGCCCCACACTGGGGATGTGCCCTGACCAGGAATCGAACTGTGACCTCATGGTTCATAGGTTGATGCTCAACCACTGAGCCACGCTAGCCAGGCAGAATTTTTTAAAATATGCAATACCTGACTATATAGTCAGGAGCTCTGACCTCTTTTCCCTTAGATTGTCAAATTAAAAAATAACAACAGCCAACACAACAATAGTCATCTGGTGTGAATGCCCTGTCTTGAACTATAAATATATAAATCATATAATAGAGTTGAATCTTGATGGTCACATAATAAGGTTGAGTCTGATTGGTTAATTCTTGGTACCAGTAATCATTATGTACAAGTCTAGGCACCTGATTTTTAAAAAAGTAACTTTGGAGCTAAAAGGGAAGGTAATTACTATTATTATTATTATTATTATTATTTTGTAAATACATAAAAATTATACCTATTTTTTGGTCACATTGGCAAAAAATAGAAAATGTTTTTTTGGTGTGTGTGTACCACAGAATTTTAGCAATTAGATTTTGTATGCCATGAGATGAAAAAAGTTGAAAATCACTGTTCTAGACCATGGAAATCAAGATGAGTAGGAGCAAAGTGAGAACATGGAGGGCAGTTGAACACTGAGAGAAGTGGTAATATCAGTGGACTGAAGTCCCTGCAGCAAGGAAGAATGACTGGAATTGAGCAAATAAATAAGTCACCGGGAAGGACAGGAGTTAATAGAGAGAGTGGGTGCTTTAAATCAAGATTTTGAAGGTGATGTGACGGCGATGTTTGAAGCGAGTGGATACGATGTTGAAGAGATTTTGGGAGATAAGGAAGTTCAGGTACTGAGACGCCAGGATATAGGAAACCTGGCATAATGGATACTGAGATCCTCAAGAATGTCAAAACAGTATGTTAGAGAGAAACACATCAATCCAGGTGTGTGGTCTTTCCCAAATAAAGGGAAGTGACTGCAAGATCAATAGATGACAACAGCAAGTGATTGGTGATACAGATGTGTCTCTCAGGCTTTAGAGCAGTGGTTCTCAACCTTCCTAATGCCGCAACCCTTTAATACAATTCCTCATGTTGTGGTGACCCCCGATTTCATTGTTACAAATTGAACATAATTAAAGCATAGTGATTAATCACAAAAACAATATGTAATTATATATGTGTTTTCCGATGGTCTTAGGCAACCCCTGTGAAAGGGTTGTTCAACCCCCAAAGGGGTCGCGACCTACAGGTTGAGAACCGCTGCTTTAGAGGAACAGAGGAGAAGAGGAAGACAGGCAATGACTTGGTTGATAGGGATCAAAAATCTTAACTCAGTGGTTCACAGGCTGTGGGACAGAAAACAGTCACCACTTGAGAAAACCTCAGGGAAAGCAATCTCTTTGAGGCACAGCCAAGTTTCAGTCCAAGCAAGGAGAGGCTGAGGACAAAGGGTGTTAGTGGATAACTGACCATGAATTTCATAGTGTACATTTGAGGGTTTAGGTATTTGGGGAAAGATAGAAAATGAGGACATGTTAGAGAATATACACAAACAGAATGGGGATAAGAAGAGCAGTGAAGATGGAAAACTTAGTTGATTTAAATAGAAAATATTGGGACACTGGATGATGATTATCTGTAGGGCATGTGGTATGGTGGCTTGGGAGAGGGTCAGGGCATCCTCCTTGGGACAAGTTTCCTAGGCAGTCCCTATGGCTCTGTGACTCTGAGAAACCTGTAGTAAGTGATGTGAGGACATCTGTGTGGTCTGTTTGGTGTTTTCAAAAGCCATTCTGCTTAGGGGAGATAATATAGGTCTTTGCCAGAGAATGGGGGAAGGGAAACACTGGATTTTTTCTTGCTTCTATATATACTAGATATAAGTACACTAATCTATACCTCTAATGTTCCCTATCGGAAGAATGGCATCTATCCTGTAGCAAACTGTAGAAATCAATGTGTTCAGCCCCTAGAGACTTGGGTAACAAGGAGTTCTGTCTTTTCTTTTTCATCCTCCTCCCTAGTTTTTTTTTTGTTTTTAAATAGGTCCTTGGAAAATAGAGTTTCTCTCATGTAAGAATCTCTCTGCTTGGCTGTCAATCACTCTGAAGTTCATGGTGGCTAACCCTGCAGCTACCTATGCCATCGCTGACCTCCTTTAGGTCCATTGGCCCCTGATGTTCTCTCTGACTGACCAACCAGCCCCTTCTGTTTCTGTTCAATAGTACCACAGAGTCCCAAGTGACCTTATACATTTATAAACTGTAGCAGGAGCCATGGATTCTGCTAATATTCAGGTCTACTGCTCAGTCTGGCCCACTCTGCTAGCCATCTTCTCTCTGGTGACTTTCTTTGAGGAGCCTGTTATCATACCCTTTATCTGGCCTGAAACTCAGTTGGGAACTGTGTTCTTATTCTCTTCTGTAAGCTTATAGACTCTGTGCTAATTAATGCATGTGGCTAGGTATCTGATTTAGTGTCCCTGGATAAATAATAATCTGTTAAGAAACTCCTGAATAGTCCATGACAGTTGGGAGATTTGTCTGTATAAAACAATGGTTCTCAGATTTTGACCTGTACTGGAATTATCTGGAAGGCTGTTAAATCAGATGACTGGACTCATCCCAAGGCTTTTTATTCTGTAGACCTGAAATGGAGCCAAAGAATTTGGTAAGATCTCAAGTGATGGAATTCTGCTGGTTATGGAATCACACTTTGAGAACCAATGGACTAGAACATACTGGAAACTTCTTTGAAATTGTATTGTCCAATGCCAAATGTCATCTCAAAAGAGTTTCAACTGTAACTCAAAATATTCATATACTAGAGGCCCAGTGCACGAAATTTGTGCACGAATAGGGTCCCTAGCGGCTGCCTGCTGCCAGCCGCTGGCCTGGCCGGGGCCTCCTTTCCCCTGCTGCCAGCTGGGTCCTTCCTTCATTCTGTACCTCCCCCTGGTGGTCAGCACATGTCATAGCGAGCAATTGAACTCCTGGCCGTTTAAACTCCTGAGGGGACACCTTGCATATTATGCTTTTATATATATAGATTATAAAAGTTAAATAAAAATTGAATTTATATTCTTAATTGTAATCTTTTTGAGAATAGTCGCTATTTCTTTTTTTTATCTGTGTATCCTCTACAGTAGAAATCAGACTCGAAAGAGCAAGGTAAAAACTAAGATGAAGGGATACGGTTTGCATCTTGTATATCTGGAAATATATCTGAGAATGGCTATATCCAGGTAAAAATAAATGGTTTCAGAGTCTAGATGTTGTGGGAGGGTCAGCCTTTCTCAAAGGGAGTTAACATTCATCTAGCCATCAGTCAATCCCACTGAGGTATTGATTGATCCAATTTATTTCCTCTTCACAGATAAATGAGATAAATTATGTTGAAATGAGGGTTTTGCCCACTGGATAATTTGAGTGAGCACAAATAAAAGCACTTACTACTCTATTAGGCTGAAGCAGGAAAAAAATTGTTTACTTATTTGTTTACAAAAGATGACAATTCTAGAAGGGAAAAGAGAGCTAAGGAAACAACACATCTATAACCAGAGCCCATAACACACATCCCAAAAAGATAGGCTTCTTATACCTTAAGGATTCCATAATTAGTTATTTAGATGCTAAATTTAGAGCCAAGTTCTTCTCTATATAACAGGATTTATTGTTTAAGAATCTGCAACCTATCTTTGATTCCCTTGCTTCCCATTAGCCATCAGCCTAATTGACATTAAATCCCATAAAATTGAGTAAAAACTTTGTAATTACTGTTATTGTGATAGGGTTCATACATTGTTCAGCAAGGATGGAATTCAGTGGAGCTGGCAGGGTGGGACTCTGAAGTGAGCTGTAGACAGAGGTCCCTGAAGGGTACTCAAGACTCAGCGGTAGCAGAGAGGGAAAAAAAGAAGAAAGAGATGTGTAGGAAGGGAAGGTTTAAGGCTTTGAAATACATAACTTTGAACTTGGTTTTAGTAAATTCTACAATACACAGTATTCTACTGTGGCTGGCATATGTGAGGGGTGGTTATGAATAGCAACATAGAATTGAACAGTGAGTCACTAACTCTTAGGGGAGAGTCCAAACACTTGGTGAAATTTGCTTTTGCAATGCTTTCTTCTGCCTCGAGAATTAAACGAGAGGTTGCTCTCTCCATTCCACTCCCAATATCAGTGTCTCTAGTGCAAATGCAGAGTAGGCGCATTGACTTCAGCTTATATTCTCATTCTCTTTAGGACCTCTTGTTCACCTCTTCTGATTCCCAAGGGCACTTGTATAATGGTTTTGTGTTTCTGCTATCAGAACCCTGAGTTCAAAAGGCAGAATCGGTGTCACCACATGATCCATTCACCCACATGATCCATTTATTTGCAATGCTTCAAAAAAATTTCCCTGAGAACTTAGCACAGTTTGAGTGTCTGTAAGTGATTGCCTGGCATATCTGATACCCTAGCAGAGCTTTTCATCTTATCAAGTATCTTCCTGCGATTACGTTACAGTCCATTTACTTGGGCAAGGGCTAAAATGTCCTAAGTCTCTATGTGTTGAGGGTGAATGTGGATATTGAAGCAGAAGGCTAAAAATGTGAGTGTATTGTTCTTGATGTTGTTCTCTATTATAATTCCCCAGGCTATATAGTTAGGAACAAGAAGCAAAGTGCCTTAGATAGTCCCATGGTTATCATACCTACCCCTCAGCAGTCTTGGGAAGCATAGACAGTAATTCTACAATGGCATTTGTGCTACACATTTTCTTTATTGTTGTAGTTGTTGCTAATCCTCACCCGAGGATACTTTTCCACTGCTTTTTAGTGAGCGTGGAAGAGAGAGGGAAAGACAGAGAGAAATATTGATGTGAAAGAAGCATATTCATTGGTTGCCTCCTGCAAAAGTCCCGACCAGGGCCCGGGCCAGGGAGGAGCCTGCAACAGAGGTGCGTGCCCTTGACCGGAATAGGACCTGGGACCCTTTGGTCCGCATGCTGACGCTCTATCCACTGAGCCAAACCGGCTAGGGCACTACACATTTTCTTTTACCTCGCATGCTTTAGTTGGCAATGCTTGGGGGTCCACTTATAACTCTGTGAACAACAGTTTTAATTGAGTGATAGATGGGATATTTCTACCCAAGGTATGCTTTTCATAAGAGAACTAATCGCTCTTTATCAAACTTTATGTAAATATAACCAAATTAGATTTATTAAGGTGATGAAAGAGAATAGGGACTTTTTAATGGGTAGCAATGCTGTGCATTATCTAAAAGCCCAGCAGATGTAATGATGCATTAGAAATGCCAAGAAAATTTAATCAGTGTAGAAAAAATATAATGAAATGGTTGTTTAAACACTGTAAAGCTAATGTTGAAGTAATTATTTCCCATTGAGCAAGACATAGAGCACATTACTTAGGCTCTGTTTGATTAGTTATCCTGCCTGCAACATTTGGTCCTTTGATCCATTTTGATTTTCATATGATTTCTGAACTTCTGAATTTAAGTTTTAGGATGAATGAATAAATAAAATGACTTCTGCAGGAGACAAAGTTTTTACTAGCTCATGACAGATTAAAACCACACCTTGTGCTCACTCCTGTCTTTCCTCCCATCTCCCCAAGTTCACCCTTACCTCTCTGTGAAAGAGAACCCTGAAATCCAGGATGGTGGACTTCCTTGATTTTTAAAAATTATTTTTATTAAATTTTAGAGAGAGAGGAAGGGAGAGTGATAGAGAGATAGAAACATTGATGAGAGAAAAATATCATCAATTGGCTGCCTCCTGCATGCCCCCTACTGGAGATAGAGCCCACAACTGGGCATGTGCCCTGACTGGGAATCAAACTAGTGACCTCTTGGTTCCTGGGTATGTGCTCAATGGCTGAGTCACAGCAGCCAGGCTGGACTTCCCTGCTTTTAAGATTAGGTAGCAAATATTGAAAAATTTTGGTTTTCTTTGGGTGGTCTTTCTCTTAATGTGCAAGTGGACATAGGAATGGTTTTTAGAACAATTATCTTCTTACCTATAGATAGGAAAGAGTGGGTTATAAGAACTAATATTTTTGCTTCCTCTTTATGCAAGTTTATGTTTACTGTTGAAAATTCAGAAAATATAGATAATAAAAATAAGAAAATAAATATCACCCATAATCCTATTTCCCAGAAGTAAACATTATTAATATTTTGGGGGATTTTTTTACTAAAAATTTATAGTTAATCTACTCCTCTAATCTAATAATCATATAACTCAGAAATTAATGTTGTGGGTAAGACTGCAGGAGTCCAATAGCCTGGATTCAAATTCTGATTTCACTTTGGATAAGTTATTTGTTTTCTTGGCACCTAATTTTCTCCACTTATAAAATGAAAATTGTAATAGTAATGACTTCATCACATCATTGTAAAAATTAAATAAGATAATATACACAGTGGACTTAGAACAATGCCAAACACATGAGTATTATAAATGTCACCTGTTACTATTACTATTATTAATAATACTTCTGTGAATATTTGCATACACATTTTTGTGTAGACATATATCTTCACTTCTTTTGAGCATATACCTAGAAGTGGAATTGCTAGGTCATAAGGTAACTCTATTTTAGCATTTTAAGGAACTGCCAAAACTATTTTCTAAACTGGATGTACTATTTTATGTTCTCACCTAGTGTGTATGCATTCCAGTTCCTCCACATATTCATCAATACTTGTTATCTATTTTCTTTTTCATCCTAGACATCCTGTGAGTGTGAAGTAATACCACTTGATTTTGATCTACAATTTCCTCATGGCTGATGCCAATTTTACTGTCATAGTTCTCTCTTTCTATCCCAAAAGTGCCTGCAGAAAAATCTCTACTCTTCTTTCCTGGCCTTTTGCTTTATGTTCTTTCTTTACAACTCTAATGTCAGTCAGCTCAGGGAAGAACACAGGAACATCTCTGGATGTGGATTTTCAATCAGGATTTAATATAGGGATGTAGACACCTGGGAGCACTGGAAGAACAGAAGTGAGGGATGCCTCTTATCTATTGATTGAAGGACTGTGGCTGAATGCAAAGATCAGGTCACTGCTCCAGTGTAGGGAAGCATGGGACTTGGTTGGAATATCTGTAAGGAGGATTCTCCAAAAGGTCGGGGCCTCTGGGGGGACCTTGCCAAAGGCAGCAGCCCCTACCTTGACTTTTCCAAACAAGTCTCAACCCCCAGGTTTTTAGACATGTCCTTGCTTAAAGGACACATGTGCTTTCTCCAGGATACTTACCCTGCTGATTGTATCTAGAGGTTAATCTTAGTTCAAGCTGTTATGACAATAAAAGTGAAAGGGGGCAGGCAAACAGGGCTACTTGGTGGCGATAGCCAAGTAGTCCCTTAGCCGCTTCAGAGCAATCTGTTCATCTGTTGCTCAGGGTCTGCTGGTCAGCCCCGGTACTCCAGCTGTGGATTCTGCTGCTGCCACAGTTGCCTGTTCCACGCTGGAATCCTGAGGCTGGTTGCAAAACCTCAAGTCCCTTTGATTCTTTTAGTCAGCAGCAGTAGCAGCAGGAAGATGGTCCCCTCTTCACCCCCCAAACTGCTGCAAGTGCCTCTCCTTGGAATAACCTAACTTGCATCCAGAACCCTAGGCTTGTTTTTGCAGTCCAGCCCCATTCTTACCAGAGAGTATGCAGAAAGGAATGTGAATTAATGCTGAGTGCTCATAGATTGTGAGGGCTGCTGTAAGTTCCTTTAAGATTTGGTTGAAAACATTGATTTGTGAATGGTCACAACTTTCCCTCTCTCTCATCTCCTGAAGAGAAAGGATCTTTTGCCCAGCTGGTGTGACTCAGTGGTTGAGCGTCAGCCTATGAATCCAGGAGGTCATGGTTTGATTCCTGGTCAGGGCACATGCCTGGGTTATGGGCTCAATCCCCAGTGTGGGGTGTGCACGAGGCACCCAATCAATGATTCTCTCTCATCGTTGATGTTTTTATCTATCTCTCTCTCCCTCTCTGAAATCAATAAAATATATATTTTTAAAAAGATATAAAATCTTTTGCTGTCAGTGGCAGCAGTGAGTCTAGGATTTGGTTGAAAGTATAATGGATAGAATTGGGAATTAAAAGAAACCAAGAAAGGCTAAATTTGAGTGAGATTTACATTGGGAAGAGTAGCATTAATATTGGAAGAAGGATTTAGCTCAGAAAAATCTGGACTGATGGGAAGAGAAGACCCAGTTGGGGCTGACTTTTGAGGAACTATTTGGGGAAGGGCTGAAGAGTGAGATTGAGAGGGCGTGTAGGTGCCACTCAGATGGGCGAAGAGGGCTTGGACACTGTTGAGCATAATGTATAGTGACCCCTTTTGGCATTTTTAAGAGACCAGATTAATGTTTTAATTGCCTTTTAACTTCTTTATGCATTTCAAGCAAAATGTTTTTTTTTTTTTCTGAATGTGACACATGCAGGACCTGGTTGAGAAAACCCCCACCTTATTCTAGATTCATCCTGTCTTCCAATTATTACTAACTAGAGGCCCGGTGCACAAAAATTTGTGCACTGGGGGGGGGGGGGGGGGGAGTCTCTGCCCGGCCTGTGCCCTCTCGCAGTCTGGGACCCCTCGGGGGATGACCACTTGCTGGCTTAGGCCTGCTCCCCGGGGGATTGGGCCTAAGATGGCAATCAGACATCCCTCTGGCAGCCCGGCAGCCCTCGGGGGATGTCCACTTGCCAGTGGGGAACAGACCTAAACTGCAGTCGGACATCCTTAGCACTGCTGAGGAGGCGGGAGAGGCTCCCACCACCACTGCTGTACTGGCAGCCATCAGCCTGGCTTGTGGCTGAGCAGAGCTCCCCCATGTGAGAGTGCCCTGACCACCAGAGGGCAGCTCCTGCATTGAGCGTCTGCCCCCTGGTGGTCAGTGTGTGTCATAGTGACCAGTCATTCCCAGTCTTTCTGCTGTTAGGGTCAGTTTGCATATTACCCTTTTACTATATAGGATAGAGGCCTGGTGCATGGGTGGGGGCCGGCTGGTTTGCCCTGAAGGGTGTCCCGGATCAGGGTGGGAGTCCTGCTTGGGTGCCTGGCCAGCCTGGATGAGGGGCTGATGGCTGTTTGCATCTGGTCGCACCCCCTTCAGGGTAGGGGTCCTCACTGGGGTGCCTGGCCAGTCTGGGTGAGGGGCTGAGGGCCGTTTTCAGGCTGATGGGCAATGGAAGCTTCCAATCTCTCCATTTTTTCTTTTCTTTTTTTATTCTGGGATTTATTTACCTTCTATGGCTGTCACTGGAGCTGAGAGCCGGCTCCAGCTCTGAGGCCCGGCTCCAGCTTGAGGCCTCGGCTGCTGAAAGCAGGTGTCTGGGGTTTGTTTGGCTTCTATAATTGAAACACTATTGCAGCTCCAGCTCTGAGACCTCGGCTGGCTGAAAGCAGGTATCTGGGGTTTGTTTAGCTTCTATAATTGAAACATAGTTGCTTTCGGAGCTGTTGCTTTCAGGCTCAGAGCCGGGCCGCGGCAGGTGGGGAACCTTGGCTTCCTCCATCACTGGAGCAAGCAAGCCTCATGTTCGCTTCAGCTGTGTGGCTGTCGGCCGCCATCTTGGTTGGCAGTTAATTTGCATATCGCCCTGATTAGCCAATGGGAAGTGTATCGGAGGTACGGTTAATTACCCTATTTGTCTTTTATTAGGTAGGATAAGAGTGGGTCAACATTTATGTGGCCTGAAATGAAATTTCCATGGCTGAGGATAAAGCATCCATGCATAAAAATAGCAGAACTTTGAGTGCAAGGTATTTGTAGTTAGCACGATCTCTCTTCTCACATGCTGACAGGGGAGGATCCCTGGGAAAACCCCTCACCCCCCTGAACCTCCTAGTTGAGGTAGAGAAGTAGATGGAGAGGGAAGGAAGTGGACATTTCACTTTCAATGGAATAACATATATTATTCCAAACCTAACTAATGAGACTCTCTCTGTTCAAACCATTCTGTAAATTGTGTTTAAAGTCTGTTTTGTTATACTGAAAATATATTTAAAGGTACTCATTGTGAAAAAGATTTGACATTTCTAATAAAAGACTCAAGAGAAAGTGTCTCTTAGTAGGATAAAATTACTTAAAATTGAAGGATTTTGAGAGTAGAGTTAATTTGTTATTTAATACAGGGCTCAGTAAAAGTGGTCTCATCATGCTGATAAGCTTTAGAAGAGGCCCTGCTTGTATGTATGCTTGTCAAGTGGAACAAAGGTAAACTTTGCTTCTGTTCTAGAGAAACATTAATTAGATGGATGCTAAATTCTTTGTTCTGACCTCCTTTTGGTTTTGGGTGTTGGTTCAGATTGAAGGAGTATTCATTTCTAATCCCGAAGAGAATCCACAAATACCTTGGAACTCAGGAAAGAGAAGAATTAAATGAGAACAGATTGGAAGGAGGGAAGCTTTCTTTCCTCTGTTTCAGGGATGGCATTCAGAATTCATGTATTTCCTTTAACAAATAGATTGGATGTTAAAATCAAAGGCAGTTTCAGAATTTTTGGATTGGAGTGGGCATTAGAATTTATCTAGTCTTGTTCCCTCACTTTTCTGAGGAGGAAGTTGAAAAGTATAGAAGTATGATAAATTTCCCCAAGGTCATACAGGTTGAATTTTGCCTCTGGTCCATTAGATCTTCTATTGCACTGAAATCTATGTACTGAGAGGCCATAATGGGATTCAGTGGTGTCTCTCTTATATGAAGGCCAGAACTGGCGATATAGTTAGGAGTTGCAGAGCCACTCAGAGCAATGCATATGATCCAGAAGTTTCACTTTATGAAAAGTCCTAACTATGTTGATATCCAAGATTGAGCAGCAAAGACAGACATGAGTAGAACCAGAGTAAGGGTTACATCTCAATGTTACATCTCTCTGTAACTTACTGAGGCTTGTAGCCCTATGTTAATTTATCTTTTATGGAGAATAGTTTACAAATCAAGATTTGAAAATACAATACTTGACTGAGTTGTCTTTTTGTAGATTGGCTATCAGTTTATCATGTTTAAATTTGAAGATACCTGAATTTTAGAATTGTGTTGCCTACAATGTTCTTGTTTATTTGTTTTCCTATTAGACAAATGTAACAGGTACTTATGTATAAGAAGGCTTCTTGTCCAAAGATATCTCAACAACTGATTTATTGCCGAACTGGTTTGGCTCAGTGGATAGAGCATCGGCCTGCGGACTCAAGGGTCCCAGGTTCGATTCCGGTCAAGGGCATGTACCTTGGTTGTGGGCACATCCCCAGTAGGGGTTGTGCAGGAGGCAGCTGATCAATGTTTCTCTCTCATCGATGTTTCTGGCTCTCTATTCCTCTCCCTTCTTCTCTGTAGAAAATCAATAAAATATTTTAAAAAAAAACAAAAACAAAAACAACTGATTTATTACTAGTGTCCAAATGCTGCCAATAGAAAGCCCTTACTTTGATTTAAACTTTTCTTCATTAGGCTGTTTTTATTTTAAAATTCATATATCCCAGGAAGGGATAAAGGAAGGAAAAGTGGGTGTGAGAAAACAGATTTCACTTGCTTGACAATTTGCCCCACGTTCTGATCAGGCATTGCAAAATTACAGAAGTTTATGTGTGTTCTTTTTATTATTATACTTCATACCACATATATGTTTCACAAGTACTCTTTTGCATATATAAAATATAAAATAAAATATTTAAAATTAAGTTATTGGATGAAACAGAAACAAGAATAGGGATCATTTGGAATTTTCACATGTGTATTTTAAATAAAGCACTTAAAATATCTTGGCCAAAAGTATGTCATACTTTAAAAGCCAGCATATGAACAGGAAGCATCTTTCTAAATTCTGTTTGCTTTCAGTAATGATCCTTATTAGAGTCCAGTCTAGCTGGATTCTGCACTATGTGACCTAGCCAAATGAGTCTCAGTGGTTCTGAGGACTTAGCTCAGACTGGACATGTGGTCGCCATCAGCTCCAAACCCAAACTTGAAGTTGTTAAATTTTCAAAACATGAGAGATCTAATTCAGAAGATTAGAACTAATAATATATTTTGGAAACACTTTGCATGATATTCATTAGATGTGTAGTCTTGGATTTTAATATTAGGAAATGGGGGATGTAGGAGGAGGCCTTTTTTACTCTGAGTTGCTGAGGCTGTGTATACAAAATGGCAGCTAAATAACTTTAGTGTATGGGAGGAGTTAATTCTGCTTAGAAGGAATGATGTCTAGTTCTGTTCTTTGATCTGTTTTGAACAGATAACCCAGGATTTGAGTGTTGCCTGTTGTATTAGTCAGGGTTCTCCAGAGAAACAGAACCAACAGTAGAATATATATGTATATTCTGAGAGAGAGAGAGAGAGAGAGAGAGAGAGAGAGAGAGAGGAGATATTTATTATGAGGAATTGGCTTATTTGATTATGGAGACTACATCCCCTGATCTTCCCTCTGCAAGCTGAAAATCTATAAAAGCTGGTGGTGTAATTTAGTCTAATTCTGAAGCCCTGAGAACCAGAGGCAGGAAAAAACACACAGGCAAATTTGACCTTCTGCCCTTGCTCTATTTTGCCCCTCAGTGGATTGGATGATGCCCACCCACCTTGGGAAGGGCAGTCTACTTTACTGAGTCCACTAGTTCAAATGCTAATTTCACCCAGAAACAACTTCACAAACACACCCAGAAATAATGTTTAATCTGGGCACCTCATGGCTGGTGAAGTTGACACATAAAATTAACCATCACACTTATGTTATGACTACAACCTTCCTGGGGACAGTTGATAGCATTGGATTTTTCTGTACTTGTTTGCTTTCCTGTCAAGCAAGTGACGTCAACTTGGCACAACCGCAAGGCCTAATGTGAAACTGTCCACTAACATTACTCTTCTAGGTGGGTGAAGCATTTATGTCCGCTAAAATGTGCCTCATGGTTTATTTTTTTTTTTTTTTGGATTCTTCATCAACTGGTAGTTATGTGGCTCAGTTTTTCTTATTCTTATTTTTTGGATGATTAGACTGAGGTTCAGATAGGAGAAATGACTTGCTCAAGACCACGTGGCTGGATCTGGATCTAGATTATAGATTAAGTCTTCTGACTAATTCAAAATAAAATAAAAAGAAACCCCTTTAGTGCAGACCAGTCAGAGCCCTAATGTTTAATACTGTTCTCTCTTCCCAGTATTCACCATAAAACCATGCTGTTGCTTTGACAATATGCTCCAGTAACTCTGCATTCTGCTTTGAACTGTTAAAGGGAGCAGGGAAAGGAAGAAATGCCCCTTGAACCTGATGTTTCTCTAGACCGGTGGTTCTCAACCTTCCTAGTGCCGCGACCCTTTAATACAGTTCCTCATGGTGTGGTGACCCCCAACCATAATATTATTTTTGTTGCTACTTCATAACTGTAATTTTGCTACTGTTATGAATCGTAATGTAAATATCTGATAGGCAGGATGTATTTTCATTGTTACAAATTGAACATAATTAAAGCATAGTGATTAATCACAAAACAATATGTAATTATATATGTGTTTTCTGATGGTCTTAGGCTACCCCTGTGAAAGGGTCATTCGACCCCCAACGGGGTCGCGACCCACAGGTTGAGAACCGCTGTTGTAGACGAAGATGCTCCATGTAACTTTCTCGCATTAGAATAAGCGACAGTTTAAAAAAATCTGGAAAGTCTATAAATGCCTAGTGTAGACCCATGGGGAATTTAGTGTATGGGGGGAGTTAATTCTGCTTGTCCTCTGTTTTATGGTTTGACTCTGGATGGCCAACCTAAAGTGGGCTTGGGACCCCTTGGAAAAATTGGGAGTTTCCCAGCAAGGGGGAGACATGTATTGAAATGGAAATAGTTGACCACGATCCCATTTTGGGTTTCTGGGCCACCCCAAAAGCGTGGGTTGCATTGATATACCATATCCACAGGCAGGTGTCATCAGTAAGGCCTGATAATTTGTACTGGCTTCTCCCCATTCTCCTTTCCTCTCAGCCCTGATGTTGTGTTAGGTGGGTTTACATAATTATTTTAGGGGCTAACATCTCTGGTTCCAGGGACAGTGGAAGCTGAGTGTGCTTGTGTATCAGGAGAGACCCAAACATTACTGCATGTCCCTTCCTGCAGCTCTGCCTCTATCTGCGGCTCTAGAGGTATTGCAGCTTCCTAGATCCCTGATGGGTCCCAAGTGTTAACTCCAGAACCCCGTTTTCTCTGTGGCTGCTGCAGGCGGGACTGGCAGTGCCTCTTGTTTTCAAGTAAACACAGTGGCACTGATTTGTTGCCTCAGATGTTTTCCTGTGTCTGGCCACCAGCTTGTGGTCATCCATGACAACACCCCAAAGAGCAGCTGCTCAGGTCAGATGTTAATAAGGTCAATAAAAATAATAACCAGAAAATGAAACATTTAAAAGGGCCATTGAACTTTTCCAAATGTAACTGTTATGTAATCACAGATTCTTGTTCTATTGCTCTCATTGGGCTGGCAATGGTAAATATATGCATGTAAAATTAGAACCGTAAGCCAAGCTTGGAAGAATTTGAATAAAGCCTGTTCCCATTTCTCCCAATTTAAGGGTGAAAGGCCACCCCCCCCACCCCCCCCCCACACACCTGAAGCACCCATCTTGGGAGACTCATTTTTTTACCTTATGGTTATTTCTATTGTCCTCAAAGGTACAAACAAGGTTACCAAAGTTAAGTACTGCCAGGGGACTGCCAGTTGGTCACATGTGTGAGTGTGGTCACCTGGGCAGGGGCCTAAACTGTGCGGCACCACCACACCAACAGACGGTTGGCCTTTAATAACCAAGCCCCATTGCCATACCTTCTGATTTCAACCCAAATCAGAAATCTGGGTTTTGAATGTTAATGACTAATTCAAAGTAAAATAAAAAGAAATCCCTTCAGTGCAGACCAATCAGAACATAACTGGGGGCTAAGATCCTTGGTGTGCTACCTCTGGATCTTGCTTTTCTTCAGACCCTAGCTTGAGAAATTCTCTTAATACTTTTCTTTTTTAAAAATGTAAGTTCTTTATTGTTTAATGTATTACATAAGTCTCCTTTCCCCCCATTGACCTCACTTTTCTATTTTCCCTACTCAAGTGGTTATCCAACAGCCGTCGCTTAAAAGTGCAATAGACAGCTAACATACTAGTACAAGAGCTCTGTACAGCATGCTGGCCCTTTCCACTGTGTGCTTTTCTCTTCGCTGCCTTTGTACATAGTTTACTTTTACTTTTCAGCTCATTCCTGTTTCACTCCTAGTCTACCCAGACCCCTCTCCCTCTGTAGGGCCACTCCTGAAAGTTCCCCAGCCTCAATCCTGGCTGCCAGCTGAACAGTGTGTAGCACTTCCCCCGTGGCTAAGCTTTTCATCTGAGTTAGCTCTTCTTCCACTCCTGAACTCAGAGCCTCTGACTGTTCTGGAACTCCCACATTTCTCTCTGGTTGTCTCTCGTGCTCACATTTCTGCAGTCCTCCAATGCCTGAGTCTCTCCCCTTTTAATCCATTGTTCCATTTCCTGAGCAAACCTCTTCTGGCTCATGGTCTTAAGCATTACCGATGATGAGACACATTATTTGATTATACATGTAGCATTCGATATGTGTGTTCATATATTTATATTTTTTGCATATGATTGAGATTGAACAGATTACAAAGTTTCAGCATCACCAGACAATAATATCACAGTATCCCTACATGTGGATGGAAAAGTGTTATTGACCCCATATAATATAGTTGTATTAAATACTGAATAGGTACAAAGGAATACTAGAGTGTATGTGGAAGATATTACAAGTAAACCATACCACATGTCTGTGGGTGCTGCTCAGTTTAAGGTATGGAATGTTTATAGAACTTTTTTAAAGTTTATTTTTTGTTATTGACATTATTACAGATGTCACCTATTTTCATCCACCCTCCCATCCTCCCTGCTCCACCGGTCCCACCTCCATTCCAGGCCTTCACCACACTGTTGTCTGTGTCCTTGGCCTTGCATAAATGCATATGAGTTCTTTGGTTAATTTTTTTTTTTTTTTGGTTAATTTTTTGAAGTCCTTCAAGAACCTATCCGCCTTTCAGAGGAAGCATATGCTTAATTTTGTGTTTGTTATTCTTTTGCTTTGCTGTAATATATCAAAATTTGTTGTTCAGTGTTGCAGGTTTTGAATTTTATGTGTAAAAAATATACTGTATTAATCCTCTTGTAGTTTTGCTGGGTTTTATTTTATTTTTTAAAATATTTATCCATGTTGATGGGGCTACTTGTAATTAACTATTTTCTATTGCAGTGTAGTATTTCATTGATTAAAAATTCTACAATTTATCTCTCAATCTAC
This sequence comes from Myotis yumanensis, assembly GCF_028538775.1. Classification (NCBI taxonomy): domain Eukaryota; kingdom Metazoa; phylum Chordata; class Mammalia; order Chiroptera; family Vespertilionidae; genus Myotis; species Myotis yumanensis. The sequence continues at coordinate 70,044,359 of NW_027223755.1, read as the reverse complement.
TGGTATGAACAGTAAGACTGTTTCCTAGTTTTTCTTATTATAAAAAATGTTATTATGAATTAGTATACAGGTCTCTTGCTAGGAGCGAACTATATATAGATACTTAGGATTTAGGATATGTGTATATGCAATACACATATATGCAGCAATGCCAAATTGTTTCCCAAAGAAATGACCAGAGAATATAAATTCAGCCCTAGCTGGTTTGGCTCAGTGTATAGAGCATCGGCATGTGGACTGGAAGGTCCCCGGTTTGATTATGATCAAGGGCACATGCCCAAGTTGTGGGCTTGATCCCCAGTAGGGGGCATGCAGGAAGCAGCCAATCAATGATTCTCATCATTGATGTTTCTGTCTCTCTGTATCCATCTCTCTTCCTCTCTGAAATCAATAAAAATCTGTTTAAAAAGAATATAAATTTTTATTGCTTTAAATTCTTGCTATATTTTGGCATTTTTAGACTTTTTAATGTTTGCCAATATGAGAGGCCTAAAGTAGTATTTCTTTATGGTTCCAATTTGCATTTGATGAGGTTCAGGTTGAGCATCTTTTCTGATGCTTGTTTTTCCTCTTCTGTGAAATGACTGCTCCTATCTTTGGCACATTTTAAAACTTTTTTAAAAATTAATCTTTATTGTTGAGATTATTACAGATGTCCCTCTTTTTCCTCCCACAGCTCCCCTCCACCTGGTTCCCATTCCACCCCAGGCCCTTGCCACCCTATTGTCTGTGTCCGTAGGTAATGCATACATGCATATAAGTTCTTTGTCTAATCTCTTCTCCCCACCCCACCCCCCCCCCCACACACACACACACCACCTTCCCTCTGAGAATCGTCATTCTGTTCCATTTCCATGCCCTTGGTTCTAGTCCATTCACCAATTTATTCTATTCATCAGATTTTTTATTCATTTGATTTTTAGATTCACTTGTTCATAGATATGTATTTGTTGTCACTTTGTTGTTAATATTTTTTATCTTTACCTTTTTCTTCTCCTTCCTCTTCTTAAAGAATACCCTTCAGCATTTCATATAATACTGGTTTGGTGGTGATGAACTCCTTTACCTTTTTCTTGTCTGTGAAGCTCTTTATCTGACCTTCAATTCTAAATGATAGCTTTGCTGGGTAGAGTATTCTTGGTTGTATGTTCTTGCTATTCATCACTTTGAATATTTCTTGCCAATCTCTTCTAGCCTGCATAGTTTCTGTTGAGAAATCAGCTGACAGTCATATGGGCACTCCCTTGTAGGTAACTAACTGTTTTTCTCTTGCTGCTTTTAAGATTCTCTCTTTGTCTTTTGCCCATGGCATTTTAATTATGATGTGTCTTGGTGTGGTCCTCTTTGGATTCCTCTTGTTTGGGGGTTCTCTGTACTTCCTGGACTTGTAAGTCTATTTCTTTCACCAGGTAAGAGAAGATTTCTGTTACTATTTCTTCAAATAGGTTTTCAGTATCTTACTCTCTCTCTCTTCTTCTGGCACTGCCATAATTCATATGTTGGTACACTTGAAGTTGTCCCAGAGGCTCCTTACACTATCTTCATATTTTTGGATTCTTTCTTCTTTTTTCTCTTCTGGTTGGGTGTTTTTTGCTTCCTTGTATTTCAAATCATTGATTTGATTCTCGGGATCCTCTAATTTACTGTTGAATCCTGTATATTATTCTTTATTTCAGTCAGTGTATGCTTAATTTCTGACTGGCCCTTTTCCATTTTTTTGGCATTCTCACTAAGATCCTTGAAAGTCTCACTAAGTTCCTTGGAGGTTTCTAGAAGTTTCTTGAGTAATTTTATAACCGTGGTTTTGAACTCTATATCTAGTAGTTTGCTTTCTTCCATTTCTTTCATTTGTGACATGTTTCTTTGTCTCTGCATTTTGGCTGCTTCCCCGTGTTTGGTTCTATGTATTGGGTAGCTGCTAAGTCTCCTTGAGTTGATAGAGTGGCCTTGTGCAATAGGTATCCTATAGGGCCCAGTGGCTCAGCCTCTCCAGTAATCTGAGGTGGACACTCTTGTGCACCCCTTTGTGGGCTGTGTACACAGTTTTGTTGTAGTTGAGCCTTGATTGCTGTTGGTGTCACTGGGAGGAATTGACCTCTGGACCAAATGGCTGTGGGGACCAGCTGTGACTACAGTAGGAGAGCTGGTATGCAGGAGACACCCTTATGGACCAGGACTTGCTTCAGTGGGCTTTGGTGTTCACTGAGTCTGCCCCTTGAGTGTGTTGCTTATGGATGTGAAGAGTTGTAATCTGGAATGGTCTCACACTGACCACTGGTACACTGGCTCTTGGGTCTTCAAGGAGGTGCAAAGTCAGCCACTGCCTGGGACCACTCAGCAGGAACTACAGAGAGATCTGCAGATTCCTCCTCTTTGTATCAGGTTTGGAAGTGCCCAGACAAGACCCAGCTGTGAAGCAAGGCAGGCTGGTGCTGGTGCCGGTTTTTGGGGCCTTTTATTGATAGGTTTGCAGCTTGTTTACAGAGGTTTTGCCTGAGAAAGGACATACCATTCATCTGCAAAAGCCACTGCACACAGCTTGGGTGGGGTTATAAATTGGGTGGGGCGGAGTCTCAGGGAATCACTAGGGCAGAGCAAATAGAAATGGCTGCCTGTTAGCTCTGCACCGGGGAGGTCCCAGCACAGGAATAATGACCTGCTCTGAGCACCTCCATCTTGAAGAAAGCCACCCCTGAGTTCCTGCCCCTGATGCCAGACAGTCCGGTTTCTCCCTGTATGTGTCTGGGTCCCCCAGAACCTTGCCCAGCACTGGAGCTCAGAGGAAGTGGGAGCTTATAAATTCAGTTTGTGGTGCCAGCCTTTTAAGAGGGGCAGCTGGGTCTTCAGCAGCCTGTGTGTTACTCAGCCCCAATCTGCACTGATTTTTACAGTCTGTAGTTCTTACAGTCCGTAGGGACTTTTTTTCCAGCTCTGGAATCCTGGGCTGAGGGTCTGGTGTGGGGCTGGGACCCCTTGCTCCTCCAGGTGGTCTCCACAGAGGCTAGCTCCCTCCCAATTAAAAAAGTGGCACATCCAGGTGCCAGACCACCCATTCAGCGCCTCCGCACCTCCTACCAGTCTCAATGTGCTTTCTTCTTTACCTCTGTGGTTGTAGTACTTCCACTCAGCCAGCTTTCCCGCAGTTCTGGGTGATAGTTGTTTTGTATTTTAGTTGTAATTTTGATGTGGTTGTGGGAGGCAGCAAGTACAGGCGTTTACCTATGCTGCCATCTTGGTTCTCCCATTTTTAAACTTTTTTTTGGTATTTTTCTAGTTCATTTGTAGTTTTCCATATATACTGAAAATAAATGAATCATCAGGAAGTCCTATAGGTAACAAATTTTCTTTCAGTTTGCAGTTTGTATTTTTATTTTCTTTATGGTATCTTTCTGCCATCAGAAGTTCTCAATTTTCACATAGTAAAATATATTTATCTTTTCCTTTATTGCTTGTTGTTGTGTGAATGTATGTCTTAAAAAAAAATCTTTTCACTCCCAAGATCATATTTTCCTTTCTGTAATACATATTGTATCTGGTGGGGTGTCCCTCCCTTATTCCACAGGAATGTGTATTACTTTTGTTCTTTTTTGTTGTTATATTTTCCCCATTGATTTTTTAGAGAGAACGGAAGGGAGTGGGAGAGACAGAGAGAAAGAAACATCAATATGAGTGACACATCAACTGGTTGCCTCCCACACGGGCCCTGATCTGGGCAGAGGATCAAGCCTGCAACCAAGGTATGTGCCCTTCACGGGAATCAAACCCTTGACCCTTCAGTCTGCAGGCCGACATTCTAACCACTAAGAAAATGGCTATGGCTGATATTTTTTTACATAAATTTTAGAACCAGCTTATAAAGTTTTTCAAAAAGTCTGGGATTTTTATTGGAATGAATTTATCTCAGATCAATTAGAGAATAATTTACTTCTTTATAATTGTATGTTCCTATCTGTTAACATATTATATTTTTCTATTGATTTAGATCTTCTTTAACTTCATTTCATGAAGTTTTATTGTTTTATATATAAGGTGCTCATATATTTTTTATTACATTTATTTCCTGGTACCTTGTATTTTCATTGCTATTGTAAAGATTAAAAATAAACATACTACTTAGCTGTGTATTGTGTTTTTGTTTCTTTAGTATCAAGTAAAACAATAGAATTATTTATATTGATTTCTTTCTAGCTACTTTGCTAAACTAATAATTCATCTGATTCTTGAATTTTTTTTTTTTTACAGAAAATGAAATTATCTGTAAGTAATGACAGATTGTTTCTTCTTTTCCAGTCCTTATCTATTTATTTTCCTTACCATAATGTGCTGACTCGGTCTTCTGGCACATTATGGTAAGGAAAATAATGATGGTCATAATGGGCATCCTTGTATTTCTCCTGATTTTATTGGGATTGTTTTCAGTTTGCTATTATGTATGTTGTTTTCTGATTCTTTTATGAAAGAATCTATAAAGGGAGGATCCCCTCAATTTGCTATGATTAAATTTTCTTGATGATGAATAGATGTTCAACTGTACAGTACAGTTCCTTTCTTTATTTATTGAGATGTGTATTAGATGGAGACTTGCTGTCAGAGCCACCTTCAAGGAAGGGTTGTTCTCTAGCTACGGGCATGTAGGCTGTAGAGGGCCTCTGTCAGTCAGCTTTTTTACAGCCTCCTCTCTCAGGCTCACACCCTTCCCAGAGCAGCCTGCACTCAGTGACTGAGCAAGGTGAGGAGCAAAGGTCCAGTTCATTCTCCTGGGGCTCCCTGCCGGTCCGCCTAGGTTTTGTTGGGTCTACATTGCAGTTCAATTTCTCCCTCTACCAAATCCTACTTTTCCTCCCTTCCTTTCACAAGTGTCAATTTCTAATAAACATTTGACACTCCAAACTCAGTCTCAATGTCTGCTTTTGGGGAACCCAGCTTGTGCCAACATGATATTATTCCCTTCATTCTGCTCATGTAATGAATTATATATTTTTTCTGATATTAAACCAACCTTACATTTCTGTGATAAACTCAAATTTATTATTACCCATTATCTTTTTTATACATTGATGCTTTTTGTTTATTAATTATTTCATATTTTTATAATCTATAAATATCAATGATATTGGCTGACATTCTTTATATGTACTATATAATTCTGCTTATATCATTGAAGTTTTTGCTAGATTCACTAAATGAATGTGCCATTTTTCTCTCTTTTTCTGGTAGAGTTTATATGAGTATGTACTTGTAAAAATAATTTACCAGTAAACATCTATCTAGTGCTTTCTTAGACATTTTAAAAAAGATTATTTTGTATCTTTTTTGAAATCTCTTTAAAAATAATGGGTCGTCAAACAGGTGGATTTTCCCCAGTGTTTCCTCTTAAACTGAATGCAATTAGAGAAAATATTTGAAAAAAATTTCTAAGTTTATTCATGAAAGCAATAATGTATCTGTATGGTCACCATGGGTAGTTGTTGTCTGGGGATTCCAGATGAGCGTCCTCATTCCTTTCCTATACCTAGGGACTTCCTGATTTTATGTTACAGAAAATCTGTCCAGTACCTTTGTTAAAGGCAGACATTTCTTCCAGCTTGAACTGATGGAGCATGTGCAATTCACTAACTCAATACTAACTTAGATCTGGAGATCTCAGGTGTAGTCTTGGATTTGCTATATGATAACTATAGACCTCAGGCAAGTGTGAATCCCATACTGCCGGAAGCCGGTCCATCCTTGCTGCTTGACACAGTCGCTGCAGGAAAGAAACATCTGCACAGCATATGTTTCAATGGACCTGGCATATATAGCATACTGTTCTTAATATGTTTGCTCCCTTTAGCGCCATGTGTTTTAACCAAGGTCACCTCTCCGAGAAAGGTTGTTTCCCCAGGTGGGGATCTTTCCCTGAGGTTAGGGAGGGGATACAACCCCTTAATTAAGTGCCAGGCGGGTAGTTAAGCTACCTAATCTTTACTCCCTGGAATGGAGATAAGAAACGCCCTAACCTTTGTAATAGAAATTGACAGGATTAAAATCGGCTGGTATAAATACGGATGTAACAAGACAATAAACATCAGATCCTCATCAGAGCCTCATCAGTTCCTAACCAGAACTCCGACCAGAACTTTGGCTGGAGATCCTGGCTATAGGTCCTGACTAGGCTGCTGATCAACTGAAGGCTGTCTTCGTGTCATTCCTTCTTCGCCGACTCCTTCCACACCTTTGGGGACCCCTGGACCCGCTGGGATTGGACCCCAACACCATACTGGGATTTTTCATCTGTAATATGAGATATTGGATTAAATGTTATTAGAATATTGTAATGTACTGATTTAATTTATTTAATGGATTTGGGAAATCAGATTTTCTATATATTTTTGAGCCAGTTTGATATGTTATATTTTTTTCTAGGAATTTGACAATTTGATCTATGCTTGCATGTTTGTGGCACAGACTTTTTAAATAGTATTCTTCTATAATTTCTCCAGGAGTTATATCTCCTTTATTTACTTGAATGATTATTATTTCTACTCTCTCTCTCTTTTTCAAGATTCTGATTCTTTCAAGATGAACCCTGTAGATGTTTACTCATTATATCTTTCACTAGAGGCCCGGTGCACAAAATTTGTGCACTCAGGTAGGTCCCTCAGCCTAGCCTGCACCCTCTTGCAGTTTGGGAGCCCTTGGGGGATGCCCAACTGCTGGCTTAGGCCTGCTCAAGCCAGCAGTTGTACATGCTTAGCACTGCTATGGAGGCAGGAGAGGCTCCCACCACCACTGCTGCACTCGCCAGCCATGAGCCCGGCTCAGGGTTTCTGGATGAGTGGTGCTCCCCCTGTGGGAGGGCACTGACCACCAGGGGGCAGCTTCTGCGTCGAGTGTCTGCCCCTCAGTGGTCAGTGCGTGTCATAGAGACTGGTCGTTCCGCTGTTGGGTTGATTTGCATATTAACCTTTTATTATATAGGATAAGAACCAACTTTGGCTATGTTGATTTTTTTTTCTTTTGTTAATTTATGATCTGAAATATTTTTCCTTCTATGTATTTTTGGGGGGTGGTTGGAATTCTTTATATCAAATTCTTAAATTTGGTTGCTTAGTTCATTAAATATTAGCTTTTCTTATGTAAGTTCTTAAGGTACACAATTCTTTTTAAGTAAAATTTGGCTTCATCAAACATTTTGATATATAGAAATTTAAATATTTATAGATTTTGTAACATACATGTTGCTTAAAGGTATGTTTTTAAATTTTCAAACCTTTGCAGTTTTTTTATTTATCACTCTGTTATTGATACCTAACATAAAGGCATCATGGTTAGACAACATGCTCTGCTTCAAGGCTTTGTGAAAATACCAGCTCTGGTTTTATTTCTACCAACTTGTTTTGTGCTTTCTATTTGTCCTGCCTTTTCTGTATTTCTCTTTTTTTCCTTCCTTTCTTGTTTTCTTTTGGATTGACTCTCTTTCCTACTTTTACTTTCCCCCTTTATATTATAGTTTGAAAATTATACATACAATTTTTTAAAATTTTATGAATTTAAAAAATATTTTCATTGATATTTTTAGAGAGAGAGGAAGGGTGAGAGAGGTAGAGAGAAAGATTAACATTTATGTGAGAGCGAAACATGGGTTGGCTGCTTCCTGCATGTCCCCTACTACCCACTGCTGGAGATCAAGCCCATAACCCAAGCATGTGCCCTAACTGGGAATCAAACCAGCAACCTTTTGGTGTATGAGAAGACACTCAACCAAGTGAGGCAAACTGCCCAGGGCTACATGCTATTTTTTAGTAGGTAGATGAAATATGCATGCTTAATATTATCTAAAATGAATATTGTTTACTCTCCATCGGAGCAATATATGAATCTGAGGATACTTTATTTTTTATTATCTCCCATCTGACTTATACTCTTTTGTTGGACTATACTTTAGTTTCTTTACTTTAATTTAGATAATATTGTTGTCTTATTTAGTTTGTTTAGATTTTTCCACATATATGCCATGTTCTTTTTGCACTACTACATTTTATTTCCTACTAAGAAGAAGATTGTTTTAGTATTGTTTTTTCCTTCTGCCTGAAGTACATTCTTTATAATTGCCTTTAGAGAGGGACTATATGGAAACTCAGTTTTTGTTTGTCTGAAAATATCTGAATTTCACCCTCATTTGTTTTCAAAGGAGATTTGCTAATCTTAGTTTGAAGTTCTGGTCTCTTAGAATTTTAAAGGTATTATTTAACAGTCCTCTAACTTCTATTGTTTGTATTGGGGGATATCTCATCAATCTGATACTAGGTTCTGTGTAGGTAATCTGTAATTATTATCTGACTTGCTTTAATATTTTCTTTCTCCTTACTATCTCAAATTTTCCTATAATGTATATAAATGTAGATTTTAAAAACTTACCTTTCTGGGCATTCATTGCAGTTCTTTTACCTGTTTTATTGTCTTAATTTAGTTCTGGGAGACTCTCAGCCATTCTCTCTTTGTAAATTTATCTCCTTTATTCTTTCTTTCTTTTCTGCTGAATTTCTTATTAGAGCATGTTTTGCCTTTTCACTCTATTCATGCTTTTAAAATTTTAATTATTTGAAATGGTCATCTTGTCTATTTGTGCTGCATTTGGAATATCTTCAAGTCTACTAGTTTGCAAATGCTCTCTTCAGCTGTTTTTAATTTACTGTTGATTTTATGTATGCATTTTAAATCTCAAGTATTATATATTTTATTTCTCAAAGTTTTATTTTTCCATTTTTATTCATCTATTTTGTAGTTATTTTCTTCTCATTTAAATGTCCTCTTTTATATCTTTAAACATATTAAATATCCTTATTTTATAATCTGAACTTTATAATTCCAGTGTATAAAATCTTTATAGGTCTGATTTCTTCTGGTTCTTGTTTATTTGTGATTTATGATATTGTTCTATGGGTTGTGAGCTTATAATTCCTCAGAATGTTATTTGATGGAATTTTTGTAGCCTGAGAAAAATGCGTGTTTGTTTTTGAGGGATATTTGGTGGCACTACTGATGTAAAAAATTAACTAATTAGCTTTATGTTTTTTGAATCACAAAGGTAGTGTTAGAACTCAAGCTGGTGGTTATGAAACATCAGAGGAGGCCAGTGGGCAAGTTGAGAAATGTTACTTTTCTGTCTCCTTCTGAAAGGAATGTTTATTTCCATTTCACTCTTATATAGGCATTCAGATTCCAACTTTATGCAGCCATTTTCCATTAGACAGCTCTAGGCAGCTCCAGGCTTTTTTCTTTTCCCTTTTAAGACTGAGGCTCAGGGCCACTGGGTTGTTTTCATGACCTCAGGATAAAGACCTTCCCCAGAGCTCTGCTTACCTTTCTGGGTAGCTTTCATGTCTTTTTTCCTGCTCTGAAGAGCCCTTATTTGCTTGCCAGGTCAGTGATGAATTTTAAAATATATATATGTTGGAAATGTAGTCAAGTTATTCCCATGATTAAAGATTAAGAAATAAGTTCAGAGAGGACAAATGTCTTCCCCAGGTCATGGGACTTGAAGATGTCCATTGCTCTTGTCATTTCCTGGCTCTCTGAAGACTTCAACCCTCAGTTAGAGGAGTATACATAACAAACATACTGTTAGAACATTTTCTACACTATTTTAAAGCATTTTTTCCTGTTTGGAAAGGATCTCGCTAATTGATTTGTAAGCAATATTTTATTAAGGAAACAGAGTAGGCATTCACATCTTTTGATTCAGAGACTGACACAGCAGGAATTCACAACCAGCTGAGGTTAATGCATGCAATTTTTTTCCAAGTCAATTTTGGGAAGTTTGAAAGTAGCTTTTAATTTTCAAAGTATTTAGACAAAAATCTTCAAAATAATGTATAATGATTATTATTTAATTTTTTATATTCCCCCTTGGAAAGCAAGAAGCAAAGTATGCAGATGTGTTTTTTAAACAACAAACCACTTGGAAGTTTTTAAAAGTGAAGTTTTGTGACTTTGAGAAGTACTTCATATTGAAGAATGTACTGAATGAGCCATTTAGTAAATTTCTAGATTTAGGACAAATTTTTCTTTCCTTAGATAATTCTATGAACACTAATCAGAGTATATGAGGTGAGTGAAAAGGGACGGCCAATTCCATGTCCCTGATGTCTGGGAGCCAGTTGGTAGAGTTGCTACTCTTGCTATAACCCTATAATATGAAAGATAATTGTAGGATTATTTGAGATGGGAACAGGTGATGCTCAAGTAATATCAGGCTGAGAAGAGATGAGCAAATGGCAGCAGTTGAGCAAGTGGCCCAGGCGCAGTTACTATAGTGTTTGGACAAGCATGTCCCCTAATGTGATTTCATGACACCCAGGTTAAAGACCTGGGTTTGAAATCACAATGTGCAAATTTGGTGTATCACCTTGTGTTCAAAACAGAGATGACAGAATTCTAGCAGGAGAGCTTCAGTGTTTGCCAGGAGCACCAGCAGAAACATTGTTCTGTTTAGGTCTCTCATAGAACAAAAACTGACTAGAAATGTGAAATTTGTATTAGAGAATAAGGAATGGGTAACATTATAAGAATACTTTCTTTAAAATATAATTTTTATTGATTTAAGAGAGGAAGGGAGAGAGATATAGAAACATTAATGATGAGAGGGAATCATTGATCTGCTGCTTCCTGCACGCCCTCTACCGGGGACTGAGCCTACAATTCCAGCATATGCCTTGACTGGGAATTGAACTGTGACCTCCTGGTTCATAGGTTGATGTTCAATCACTGAGCCACACCAGCCAGGCTATAAAAATGCTTTTAAACAGTACTGTCCATTTCTGTTTGGTTTTTGTATGCTTATATATTCAAAAGTAAGTTTTGCTCTCTATTGAGTGATTTTAGCTCATTCAGGATTATGTGATTCTGGTAAATACTCAAAATGAATGCATCAGAGATCCCACCCAACTAGTCCTGTAATCAGTGGCACTGAAATGGATAGGGAACAAATCCTAGGGCCGATTTGTCCTTGTCAGAAGAGCAACAATGCTTAGGACCAAAAACTCAAAGTTATACATAACTCTAAAAAGAGCAATTTGTCAAGCATTTCATTGGCACAAATTGAAATGAAATGAGGTCCCGGGCTCTTGAGGTCACTTTGCAACAGGAAAAATTCATTATCTAACTATACACAGAGGAATATGCCTCACAATTGTATTTGCTTGTAAAGGATGAGTGCCCACACATAAAGCCAAAGCGGCAGAGGTCACTTACCAGAAATAAACTACATGAAAGCAGAGACTCCTGAAAGTGTCAGTCCTCAGGCTGATAGCCTCTTGCTTCTTTCTCCTGGTCAGGGCTGCTTTGCAGAATATTGCTCAATGTACTGAGGGAAATACTTGGGAGAGCTTTGTTATTTTTTAAAAAATAACTTGTACAGGTCTTACTGATTTGTCTACGAGATTTGTTATTTTTTAAAAAATAACTTGTACAGGTCTTACTGATTTGTCTACGGAGAGCCTGATGCAGTCTTCTATGTCTTTCCTCCATGGGTTTGGGGAGTTTGTGCCCTGTCCTCCTGCAAATTCCATATTGTTCTGAAGTGTGCATTTTCTCTTAAGGCATTTTGTGGCATTCTCCTCAGGATGTGGAGAAGAGGCAGCCTTGAATATTTTATATAGCTCACTGATGGGGTGGGGTGGGGGTAGGTTTCAGTTTAAAAAATGGAGTGTAAGAAAGTACATGTTGAACACATCCGTTTTTAAAAATTCTTTATTGTTTAAAGTATTACATATGTCTCCTTTTCCCCCCATTGACCTCTCCCTGGCCACTCCTACCTCCCAGCACATGCCCTCACCCTCCTAGTGTCTGTGTCCATTGGTTATGGTTATATGCATGCATACAAGTCCTTTGGTTAATCTCTTAGCCTTCCCCCATTCCCTCCCTCCCCTGCCTCCCCTGTGAGGTTTGACGGTCTGTTAGATGCTTCTCTGTCTCTGGATCTATTTTTGTTCATCAGTTTGTGTTGTTCATTATATTCCACAAATGAGTGAGATCATGTGATATTCATCATTCTCCTATTGGCTTATTTCACTTAGCATAATGCTCTCCATGTCCATCCATGCTGTTGGGAATGGTAAGAGTTCTTTCTTTTTTACAGCAGCGTAGTATTCCATGAACACATCAGTTTTGGAGATTGTTTTGAAGATGCCACACTAGTATTTAAAACCAAATAGGGGAAGCCCTGGGTTCATGGTCTTCCATCCATGCTGTTGGGAATGGTAATCGTTCTCTCAAAGTGTTTATAAGTAACTTGGAACAGAGAATTAACTACTTCATTTTCAGTTGGGCAGAGTTTATGTCAGCTGGTAAGATAATTAAAAAAATCAAAGTCCCTTTGAATGAAAGAGAAAAATGGCATGGCTAAAGGGCTGGGTTTAATGGGGTAAGGAAGTAGATGGAGATTAACTCCTCAACCCTCCCCCAAATCAGCTATCAGGAGGGAAGGACTAGAGAAGCTCATATGTCAAGTCCAGTGGCCATTTTTCACTCCTACATCCAATCAAACATCCTAGTCCTTTGTGTTATTTTTTTAGCTCTTTTCTAATAATGCAGTGTTTTATTCATTCCTTCTCACCTTTTTACTTCTACCACTATTGATAGGAATTACATTGAATCTATAGGTCACTTAGTGTAGTATGGACATCTTAACAATATTAAGTCTTTCAATCCATGAACATGGGATATATTTCCATTTATTTGTGTCTTCTTTATTTTTTTTATTAGTGTATTTTATAGTTCTAAAGTGTTGTTACAGGTGGCGGCATGTTTATGTTCTAGTTTTTCTTGAGTGGTAGGTGACGTTGGACATGATGATGGTGCCCTTCATAAGATACAGGGTACATGAAGAGGAGCAGTATGCAGGGCACATGGAAGACCATGAGCCCAGTGCTGCCCCTGTTTAGTTTTAAATACTAGTGTGGCATCTACAAAATGTACTTGGATGCAGTGATTTAGAGCTAGACATTTATGATGGATAAAACTGTAAGAAAGGATGAAGATATTTAGGAAATGTGTATACAAAGAGAAGAAAAAAACAGTTTTCTTCTCATTCTCATTCTTCTCAATAATAAACCATATAAGTGAGACAGTATTCCAATTTGCTAATCCTACTTCTTTTTTGAATGCAAGCCACAGCAGCCATCAAGAAAGTAGAAAACACTAAAAGGGGTGTTCAGACAAATAGTACTAGGTGTCAGGGTAGCAAAAGCATAAGTACCTGCTTCTTGCTTTCTTCTAAGCTGCTTGAAGATCATATTTTACCCAGTAAGATTTCCCTCTAAGGGCTTTTAAGGCATGTGATTATTTCCTCATTTCCCCTGACAGAAATAACTTTGGTATTGAAATCTTGGGGAGGAAGAGACTTAGCTCCATTTCTCCTTGTCTAATCATTTCTTCATTATTCTCTCTGGTTTCCAGTTCAATTGACAGGCCCAAATGTTTTCATTAAGGCCTTTTTTTCTTGTCCATTGGAACCCAATCTCCTTAAAATACCATTTAAGACATTTAAAAGGCGCATAGATTCTCTCCAGTCTAGAATAACTTACATGTGCTATGGCATGGAAGGAGACCAGATTGGGTGAACAGCCAGCTCTGCAATTCAATCACAGAAGTGAGACCATGAAGAGAATGAGACCCTCCAGCTCCTCCTCCCAAGGGGGTGGTAGAATTTTCCAATTTCTTGGTCTAATTCAAAACCCTTTTCATCATTTTATTATGGTTCGCATGTGATTTAGATGTGAAGGGGATTGAAGATATGTGACATTGGTGACCATTTTCCTCATAGCACTTATGAGTATGGAATTTGATATTTTATATTTAATTGTTATTAGGATGTAACTTTAATGAGGGAAGGTCCCCCGTTTTTTGTTCACAAATGAAGTTTGTTGACATCCTCATTTGCAGTGGTGAGAACAGTGCCTAGCACACAACAATTGCTCAACAGAGAGTAATTGAAGTAATTTTTATGGTCAGACCATGTATTAGATATGTGTTCATTTTTGGTTTGGAAGATATGATAGCTGTGGTCATGTGACTTTGCTTTAAACACACTTCCTAACACATTTCACAATTTATTTTATAGTTGCTTTGATGACTTTTCCTCATACCTTAGTTTACCATTGGATCTTGGGTCTGCCATTGGATACTGCTGTCAGAAAGGCAGTGACTTTAGTCAAAATGTAGAGATGTCGATATAGACCTTGCATTCATTATTACTGGTCTGGTCTCCAAAGAGACATTGATAATTGACAGTTGTATTAAAGTCCTGAAAGGACTCAGCGCGCTGGTGATTAGGGGTGCCTTGTAGCTGTCACTTTGATTTCGGTGGGATTGCACTTCAATGCTCTGCCTAGGAGCACTAGAAGAGAGACAGTTTCCTTTACAGTTTCCCTGTAGAAAACTTCACCAGCTTTATGGAGGGAAAAAAAATGACACCTACTGACTTACTTTTCATCTGGAATTAATGCAATCAGCGACATCTAAAGAAGGTAGATAAGGTGTGTTTTCATTTCAATGAAATCAGGATTTTCAAAGCTTTTGAGCTGCTAATACTTTTCCCTCCTGTCTGTTACTTTTTCCTTTTTTCTCCAATTCAGTGTCGGCATCAAAGCTACATCTCTGACATGACCAGAACAATCAGAGGCAAGGAGAACATGCAATTCATGATGATCGCACACTGTTACTTCACAGAGCTGCAGCAGATCTAAAGTGAAGTTGGCAGTAGTGCCCCATCCTGATTACTATCACACCAGGAAGTGGAATGAAAGGTACCAGGTTGGATTATCCTGGGGCTTCTTGGCAGCCATGAAGTTGGTATACCCTTTAACGAGAGGTAAAACCATTACGGAAAGCCAGGTGCCAGAAAATGAACGGGGAATGATTTTTTTCTCTGTGGACAAGACCGGTTTCCTACTGTCCTGTCATGGTTTTGGGAAATGACTTTACATTGCCAACTGAGAATAATGTTGCTGGGAGCTGGGGGAATGGGAAATGCTCTGTGGATCAGGTGCTCTGGCTTGCTAATTAGGATAAATTTAGACCATGACATGTTTGCACATGAAATACTGTTACAGTAGAAGAGGTGGCTATGAATCCCACACCAGCAGCAGAAACAACAAAATAAAAACAAGGTATTATATTTGGGAACTCACAGTTGTATATATCAGCAGCAGGCAGTTTTGGCCTCCTATCTTGTGGAAATTGGGCACACTACTTAAATTGAGTATAGCAACAGAGTGGAAGAAAATACTAAGTTGGAAAATGGTTTAGTCTGTGCATTATAGTAAAAGATCTCTCAGATTAGCTTTTTAGATCTGGTGGACAATCTCTCACTACATTTAGGAATGGTTCCAGTTTTCTGCAGGAGAACCAAAGAAGGAGGTTTCTTTGTGAACCTAGATCCTCTCCTTACAATTTTCAGTTCTGGAGCTCTGGAAATCTTAACTTTTCACTGCATCATTGACTTGGCCTGCCACTGAAAATACTTTGCAAAAGGGGAGATGGATGACACTAAGAGATTCTATTAATATAAGATCTACACCCCAAAGACAGAGGGCTGCATGCCTCTCACTTATTTAAAATTCTTTGTGGCTGTTTAGAGGCAAAATCTTTACGTGAGCCATCTACCTAATGAAAAGTCAGGCTTAGGTAGAGCAGATGTATAGACTGTGATAGGAGCCTGGGGTAATGAAGTAGTAGTGGCTAATGGTGGAAGGCAGTGGGTTGGAGGAGTTAGGAGTTTAGGCTCTGGTGTCATTCTGCCTGGGTTTGTATTCCTATTGTGGGTCCTTGGGCTCTTGGGCAAGTTAATTAGTGTTACAGGCTGGAGTATGCAGGAAGCTGACTCTGAGATGAGCCTAGCATGCAGGTCATTTATTCCGGTGTGTTCTTGGTCCCATACCTGAGGGATGATGGGACAGAAGCAGGATTGAGTAGAGAGACAAATCAAGCAGCCATGCATGGGGGCTCTGAGCTAGAATGGCCCTACAGAATTATGCTGAGCTCGGCAGAGATACCCTCCGATTGACCAGTCATTGGAGGTGGGTTGCCCCGTGAAAGGCAGTGTCTTTAGTCAAGACAGTTCTGCTGCTGAGGCATTCTTGAGGAGCCAAGAGTGGAAGGCTCCCTGCCAGAAACTGGGACAACAGGTCCGTCAGTGAAGGGAGATCTGGGTGGCATCCATGTCCACAATGCTTAGCTTCTCTGGGCCTCTGTTTCCTAAGAATATTTTTTGAGAATTAAATTAGATGATACATGTAAAATGCTTAGAACTCTGCCTGGCATGGAATAAATAATTATTGCTGGGTTCCAGGCAAAGGATGCATAATATCCCCAGGGTCTCCTAGGTGTAAGTGATGCAGATGGCCTTGAAACAGAGGCCTGACTCTCTCCAGTCTGTTTTTAGTTATAACAGCAAATATCTAACATGCTAGAACCCATATTGGTTTGAAATGGTTTACTTCAGTCATGTTTGCTCAACGACTGTATCTCTCATAAGAAAGATCTCCTTAGGCATGGCTGGCTGCAGGGACTCTCCTTCTCTCTAGTGGCCAACAGTATTTCTGTCCTTTTCCTTCTACAGGGTTCTCTCACCTTCCACCCACAGCCCCCTTCCCTGGCTTCCCACTGTCTCTAGTGATGATTTGGAGCAGGAGAGCTGAGCTAAGTAACAAGGGTGGAAGAAAGGAGGAGAGGTAAAAAAAAAAAAAAAAAAAAAGCCTGGATTGCTTTCCCAGTCTCCAGACTCCCACTTTCCGGTCCCCGTTCCCATCCCCGCACCAGGCTCCATTCTTTATTTTTCGTGCTCCATCCTAGGTCTAGACATGAAATGCTAAGATATTCTTTGTGGGATAAGATGCTAGCACTTACACTCCAAACTTAGATGAATTTTAACTCCACTTATTTTTGCATCCATGTTGTAGACCTCTGTGGGAAAATCTTTTTCCTAGGGCCTGAAACAGACAGGTGAGTTATCAACATTTATTTTAAAAAAAATGTGTGTGTGTGTGTGTGTGTGTGTGTGTGTGTGTGTTTCTTCTAAGAAGAAACTGTTGGGAGGCAGGAATTAGGTCGGAACTTCTATCTTGGCTAGACCCTGTTCAATTCAGCCGAACAAATCGTTATTAGGCTCCTGAGATGAGCTGTGGTGCACCAGGCCCAGAGGACACAGACATTGATAGGACACACGCGAGGTGCTTTAGATCTTATAAAGGGTAGGCACATAATGGAATGGGGGGAGGGTAAACCAGGGGTCAGGGTAGAAGAGTGGTTATTCTTTTTTTAAAACTTAAAAAAAATCTTTATTGCTGAAAGTATTATAGATGTCCCTTTCCCCCCATTGGCCGCCTCCCCTCACTCAACTTCCCCTTCTCCCCAGGCTTTCACTGTCTATGTCCATGGGTCATGCATATATGCATAAAAGTTCTTTGATTAATATCTTCCCACTTCTGAGATTTGTCAGTCTGTTCCATGCTTCTGTGTCTCTTTTTCTCTATTTATGATACTGCGACTGAATAAGCAGCGCTTGGGTTAGGATGTAGGGCCAAGTATTAACCTGGTGATAGGAGTAGTGAAAAGTAGTCTGATGTTCTTCCTCCCATGCCAAATTTTGAATAATGGAGAGAGGAATCGTCTTAATTATATTGAGCAATATAGATAAGCGATAAAGAATATGTGGAGCTTGACTGACTAGGTTCATTGCCTTGCTTTCTAACTGTGTAACCTGTGTCAACTCCTCTTTCTGATTCCCCACATGAGGAACTAGGATGATAATGGTGAGGATTAAGTGAGCTAATACAAGTAGGATGCTGACCACAGGGCCTTGCACAGAGGGTTTTTCAACAGAGGTTAGCTCCTGTTATTAGTTTTTATAAAGAATGTGCATGTGTGTAAAAAATTTAACTAAACTAGTCCATGATATTGCTGCTTTGGCATCTATTTTGTGCAGCTATGCAGCCTGCAGGGCTGACACTATCCCATCTGGGAATCCCATGCCCTAGACAACAGCCTCAGAGAACAGACCTCGGAATCACAAGCAAATGTCCTGTGTCTGGTGCAGCTTCCCCAGCAATCTTTGTGAGGACCAGTCTCCCAGGGCCTCTCCTCATGTGCCCCTTAGGTAAGACCGCTTTGGAGCTTAACAAAACCCTGATACTGATGGTTTGAATTGACCATTCTGGTCTTAGTTTGAGAAACCCCAAACACTCTGCTCATGGTCCCTGATAAAGGCATGTGCCCTAGGTCCGGCTGGCTCTCTGCCTGCATCCTGCCCTGACCTCCTCCTGTGGGACCTCCAGGTGTGTGCTGTGTACTTCCTCCAGAACTCGTGAGTAATAGACCTCTCTGTTTCAATTTCCTGTGTGTTCTTTTGTTGAACAAAAACTAGAACATCCAATGCCCCAGGGCTCTACTTAATTGAACAAAGTCATCACATCGTGGCATAAGAATCTGGAGGAGAACTTTTGAACAATAATAGATACAGAGGCAGAGCTGCCTCAAACTGATTGTCAAACTGCAGCAGGAAGGCCAGAGAGGGTTGGGGGGCAGGAGGGAGGGGGGTAAGAGATCAACCAAAGGACTTGTATGCATGCATATAAGCATAACCAATGGACATAAGATACTGGGGGGCAAGGGAGGCCAGGGGATTGTCAAGGGTGGGTGGGGGGGGAAGGACACATATGTAATACCCTTTGTAATACTTTTAGCAATAAAAAAAAAAGAAAAAGAAAAAAAAAAGAATCTGGAGGAGAAGATAAACCAGGAAGATGAGAGGGTTGATTTTCTTTATAGCTCATTGAAAGGCTTTTTTAGGTCTGAGACTTTTTTCACATTCATGGTGGAGACAGATACAATTAATAGCAGAAGGGGCATACACATCCAGAGAGGAAAATCAACTACTGCCAAGGATTAGCTTGGCATCTACTTGGCATAGCAAGAAAGCTTGGTGCTCACCAATCACTGGTGGTAATAGATCATAGGGTCACCATATGCTGCAAGGCAGAGGGGTTTGCAGTTTCACCAAATCCCACTAGTTTTAGATGAGTGGCGATACATGAGGCTAGATCTTACTGTTCTTTAATCACTGGAGAACTACAGATACTGATTTTAAGTGCTCATTCTGATTGTGTTTGAAAAGTTGGACAAAGTGCTTATCATTGAATTAAATAAGGCACTTATTGAATGCCTACTGTGTATATGGGTCCATACTAGGAACTTAATAATTGTATAGTTTAACCTCATAAAAACTATTCAAGGTAGATGTTATTAACTTGACTTGTAGATAAGAAAATTAAAGTTTAGAATCTTTACAGAGTCGATAAAATGGTATTTGCTGAAATTTGAACTCAGGTCTTTAAGAAAATATCTTAAAAGTTACATAGATTTAATGCCATTTATTATTAGCATACTGTCTACTACTTTTATAAATTTTAGAGGATTTTAGAAATATAGAAAATCATCTAGAAGAAAATAAAAATCACCCATAATATTACAACTCAGAAATAGTCACTATTTAATTTTTTTACTATTTTCATCCAATTTTAATGCATACTAGTATGTATATGTCTTTTTCCTGACAAAAGTAAACTTCTGCTTTTATTTTAAAACTTCCCTTTGAGTAATATGTTATGCAGGCTTTTCCTTATTTTAAATAGTTTTTAAAAACCTGACTTTAAATTGCCAAATTTCATTATGTGGATGGAGAAAGCCCTTACTGTTCAAATGTATGTTTCCCATTTCTCCCTATTTTAAACAATGATGCCATAAACCTCTTTATGTATAATTCTTGTGCATATCTCTAATTTTTCTCTAAGAATAGATTTCTGAGGAATAATTACTATTTGAGTGGTTGTTCCAGTTATCTACTGCTGAATAACAAACCAACCCAACATTTAGCCACATTAAGCAATCACCATTTTATTTTTCTCATGGATGCTGTAGGTTAGGAATTCAGAAAGGACACAGAGGGATGGTTGTTCTCTGCTCCATGGTGTCTGGAATGTCAGCTGAGAGACCCAAAGGCTGAGCTTATCGAGGACTTTTGACTGCTGTTCCTACATGTGGCCTCTTCAGCCTGGTGATCTTAGCGTAGTACTTTCATGACTTGGCTCAGGACTCTAAGAGTATTTCAGTGGCACAAGGTAGACATATATGGGCTTTAAGAACTAGACTTGTCAGTCATATATTGTCATTTCTCTGATTCAAAGAGGAGAGGATATGGACCCCCATCTCTCAATGAAAGGAATGTCCAAGAATTTATAGCCATATTTTAAAACTACCAGAGAGGATAGAAACCACTGTTAGGTTTTTGACATATATTATCAGGTTGCCCCCTACACATGTTACATAAATCAACACTTTTTCCAGTAGTGGCTGATAGTACACTCACCCACACTGGATATTACACCTTTAAGAGGTATTTATCAATTTGGTAGGCAACAGATAACATATCATGTCATTATAATTTTTAAATCCCTGAATACTAGTGAGATTTTTATATGCACCTTTTTTCAATCACTTGTCAAAGTTTTATGTGAATTTTCTATTTTTTGCTTGTTTTTCCATTGGGGTAGTCATCTTTTTCCTCATTAATTGGTAGGTGTTGTCTACATATGAAGACTAAATTTGTTCTGTCTCTAAATTGAGTTCTTTTACCACTCCTAAGCAACTCTAATCAATAGGTATTTTTATTACTATGAGTAAGGCACTGCTCATTTGTAATCCTGACTCTACTTCTTCCAAGCTATGTAACTTGAACAATTTAATTAAGCCTCCTGGACTGTGGTTTCCTCTCCTGTAATATTGGGATAATAATATTCCTGTCTTATTAGTTGTGAGGACTCAGTAATGTTCATATAAATGCTTAGAGGAAGGCTTATTACATGTGTCTAATAAAGGTAAGTGCTTATTCTTAATATTATTATGGTTACCATAATGTTGAATATGAGACCTGGGTACTTGTAAATATCCCAGTGATTATCTCATTCTTTCAACTGCCTGACATGTAACTGTGTAAATGTGGGTCTGCTGGTCATGTCCAAGCCATTTGGCTTCTGAATTCAAAAGCCATGGTTACTCCAAGAAAGATTTTATATTTTGATTATTTTAAACTTGTTCTCAAGTTTCCCAAAGGAGATAAGTCACTAACAGTGCAGGATGGTCTTTGGAGCAGGGTTGTGGGGACATTTTCCTTAATGGGTGAGACACTTGGAAATAGTCACCCTCCTTGATTGCCCTGCCAATATAATTAGGAGAAAGGTGGAAAATTCATTTTTTTGTGAAGTTCCTCAGAGAGAAACTAAATTTGATGGCATTTTCTCTGCTGCTTTCATTTGCCTTATTATTCCATTAGACTGAGCACAAAATCGAGTATGTATCATAGAATGCAATGTAGAGCAGCATTGTTGAAAGAAAAGTAAAAACTTTCTTTAAAAGGGAAGTCCCTAAGGGATAAGTCTCATTGCTTTGACTCAGGAGGGGCTGTGGAACAAAAGGACAGGGCCTGTATCTGAAGTGACATAGACAGGGCTCAGTGTCCCAGGCTCTCATTACCTCCAAATGTGTGCCTTCCTCCCAGCCCAACTCAGCCTTCTTGTGTTCTTTCCTTCCAGAGCCTCACGGGGGTGTTGGAGAGCCATGCATTGATGGATAGGGGGTGGGGGGACATGGAGTGAGGCCTGGCTGGCCCCATCCCTACCACCCCTGGGGCATTGAACATTTGCTGTCTCCAAAAGGGGCTTCTCTGGCTCCAGCCCAGCTGTCCCTGTGTGATAACCACCATGGCTAATACTCCAGTGATGAGCCACTTTGGGTCTCTGCCTCACTGCCTCTGATCACTGTGAAATATGAGTTGGGGGAGGTTTCTGTAACAAATGCCCGCTTGACTGAGCCTCTATTCAGGCATCCGGTGTCAGCACTTGTCCCAGACAGCCGCTTCAGCCACCCAGCCAGACAGTGACAGATTCAGCCTCCTGCTCAGACTGTCAGGGGAGTCTCCCCTTCAGGCTTGGGCTTGTCACAGGAGCCCCTCGCCCAATCATGCCAGGGCTCTGGGCTGCACCTGTGCTTCCAAATGTCTGTGGGCTTGAGAGCCAGCAGCTTTCCACCACCCTTCTCATCAAGGTCAGCTGGCATGATGGGGGGAGGGGAACTCCTGAATTGAGACAGATCTGTCTCTTTTGTTCTTTGTCCCTGCATCAGAAGACAGACCTTTCAATACCAGGGATCCCAGAACTTGTCAAAGAGCATTAGTGGGTCTTTGGAAACACACTCTCACACACACACACACACACACACACACACACACACTCCAAAACCAAAAGCAAAAACAATTTGCCCAGGGATAATTGGTCCAAGCAAGTTTACTTCTTTGCGATGTCCTTTCCAAGTTTTCTTTAACATTATCTTGTCAGTCTTGGTTGAATATGAAGTGAAAGAGAACAAAGGCAGTAATGGGTAGAGGAAGAAAGGGTTCACATTAGTGGCCAGTTTTGAGATTCTGCCAGAGTTGGCCATATGGTGATCATAATGATGATTTATAAATTAGAAATTACAACCTGATGGCTTATGGACTGAATTTGGCACAAAGGATTTTTATTTAGCCTAGAGTGTTTGTTTTTAATGGAGTTTTATGCCAATATTTAGAATTTAGAATATGTTACATACAAATGCGATTTCTGAATTCTCTTAAAAAAACTAAGCTCTGGCAACACTGGGCTTGCATTCTTGTATAGGGACAATTGGGTTAACCATGTTGCCACTGCTCACTTCAGACAGGGCATATTCTCTAGTTTGCCACTGTCCTCTCCTCTTCCTATCATTATACCCAACCTGACTTATTTCCATTATGGGTGATCCTGGAAGATATTTGAGTTGGTGACCCTTGGTACAAATGCTGAGCTTCATTATATATTCAACCTTGAATAAACACTGGTACTTTTTCCCCCACTGGGATGCTATGCAATAGGACTTGCATGATTTAAAAGCAATGAATAATAAGAACAGCTAAAAATGGTGGTTTTATTGATATGTTAACCGTTGCTAGGCTTTAGCTCTTGACCATAGACAAGTATTCCTTAAATAATAAACTTTGTAAGGTGTCTATTTAGATCCTTTGCCCATGTTTTGATTGGGTTATTTATCTTCTTTTTGTTAAGTTGTATGAGTTCCCTATAAATTTTGGAGATTAGGCCCTTATCAGATATGATGTTGGCAAATATGTTTTCCCACGCAGTGGGTTTTCTTGTTGTTTTGTTGATGGTTTCTTTTGCTGTGCAGAAGCTTTTTATTTTGATGTAGTCCCATTTGTTCATTTTCTCTTTAGTTTCAACTGCCCTAGGAGCTGTATCAGTGAAGAAATTGCTTCAGCATATGACTGAGATTTTGTTGCCTTTGTATTCTTCTAGAATTTTTATGGTTTCCTGTCATACATTTAAGTCCTTTATCCATTTTGAGTTTATTTTTGTGTATGGTGTAAGTTGGTGGTCTAGTTTCATTTTCTTGCATATATCTGTCCAATTTTCTCAACACCATTTATTGAAGAGACTATCTTGGCTCCATTGTATGTTCTTGCCTCCTTTGTCAAATATTAATTGAGAATATTGGTTCAGGCTGATTTCTGGGGTCTCTATTCTATTCCATTGATCTATATGTCTGTTCTTGTGCCAGTACCAGGCAGTTTTGAGAACAGTGGCTTTGTAATACAGCTTGATATCTGGTATTGAGATCCCACCTACTTTGTTCTTTCTCAGGATTGCTGCAGCTATTCGGGGTCTTTTTTTTATTCCAGAAGAATTTTTGGAGAGTTCGTTCTAGATCTGTGAAGTATGCCGTTGGTATTTTAATGGGAAGTGCGTTGAATTTATAGATTGCTTTCAGAAAGCCAAGAGACATATGAAAACATGCTCAAAGTCACTAAGCATCTGAGAGATGCAAATCAAAACAACAATGAGGTACCATCTCACACCTGTCAGACTGGCTATCATCAACAAATCAACAAACGACAAGTGCTGGAGAGGATGTGGAGAAAAAGGAACACTTGTGCACTGCTGGTGGGAATGCAGACTGGTGCAGCCACTATGGAAGACAGTATGGAGTTTCCTCAAAAAACTGGAAATGGAACTTCCATTTGACCCTGTGATCCCACTTATAGGAATATATCCCAAGAAACCAGAAACACCAATCAGAAAGGATATATGCACCCATATGTTCATAGCAGCACAATTCACCATAGCTAAGATCTGGAAACAGCCTAAGTGCCCATCAGTAGATGAATGGATTAGAAAACTGTGGTACATCTACACGATGGAATACTATGCTGCTGTAAAAAGAAGGCACTCTTACCATTTGCAATGGCATGGATGGAGCTGGAGAGCATTATGCTAAGTGAAACAAGCCAGTCAATGAAGGAAAAATACCACATGATCTCACTCATTCATGGATAATAGAGACCATTATAAACTTCTGAACAATAATAGATACAGAGGCAGAGCTGCCTCACACAGATTGTCAAACTGCAGCGGGAAGGCCAGGGAGAATTGGGGGGCAGGAGGGAGGGGGGTAAGAGATCAACTGAAGGACTTGTATGCATGCATATGAGCATAACCAATGGACATAAGACACTGGGGGGTAGGGGAAGCCGGGGTATTGTCAAGGGCGGGGAAAAAATAGGACACATATGTAATACCCTTTGTAATGCTTTAAGCAATAAATAAAAAAAATAATAATAAACTTTGTGACAAGTTTTGATATTTCTATTGAGAGAGGAAGAGAAATACATGAACTGAAAGCTGTTATAGTACCTGGTTTTTAATCCTTACAAAAATTCCTCCAAGTTAGTGATATGGTCTCCTTTCCATGAATGAGGAAATGTGACTCAGAGTTAAGAACCTTACTCAATATTTTAGAGCTAGAAATTAAATGAACCAGGACTTGGTCCTTGCTCCTTCCCACCCAATGGAATCCTGTGGCATCGATTTAGGCTAAGATTCAAGTACAGTTATTGCAGAAGAGATCAAATGTACTAACTTGATTAAATAGACTACATTTGGACATTAGAATGCTACATTAGAAGCATGTGTTTAAGAGTCTTTGATAATTAAAAAAAGAGCTTTATTCATGCTGAGGATTTTTTTTCCTTAAAGTAATTTTTAACCCATATGATTTATAGATAAAACTGGTGCTTTATTGATTTTGGCTATGAAAATAAGAGCAAACCTTACAGAGCACTATTTGTTTATATAGATTACCTCATTTAACCCTCTCAACAATCATACAAGGTAGGTAAAGTTATTGTCCCAATTTTAAACTGAGGCACAGAGAGATAATGATGAGAGACTTGAAAAAATTGCTTGGTAAACCATTAGGTGGGTTGAAATCAGAATAGTCAATGTAGCTTAGCCTTCTATCTTTCCAACCCTTGGTGAATATTAGCCAAGATATTGGACATGCTGTAATTTCTATTTTCCTGCAGTCTGTGTCTAGTGTGCCAATCATCTGTGTTCTGTTCTCCAGGGATAATACCGGAAAAACCCCTTGAAGACTTGTTTGTTTAAATAGAATGCTTATAAGTGCTTTTATAAATGATGGTTTAGGAAGGCCTTTAGTAGGTCTGATAGCTTTAAATAAATTGTTTTGAAGTGATGGTTATGGGATGGATCACTTATGGTTAAGTAATGTATTATGGGAATTGTCTGAATTTTCAAATATAATGAGTTTTATTGATTGTGAGAAAAATTCTTTTGGATGATAACTCCACTGTGCTAGGTTTGCTGTTTGAAGTCTGTATAGATTGGGTTAGTTTAAATATTTCCAGTATTTGGACGGAATAAATTTGAGGTATAGGAAAGTGATTAAAGCATGTCAGTGAGGGACTGTATGGAGCCATGCCACCCAACCTGAAGTGGAGAAGTTACCTTCAATAGATTTGAAGGCCTAGTTCCTATGGCCTGTCTTTGAAGAATTTCTCGTCACCTTCTGCTATTAATGCAGTTGGAGGCTGGGCTATGTCTTTTGGAGCACAGAGCCCAGTGATCCTCTGCTGTTACAAACATGTGAGCAACAGTTATATCACCCTGCTTTCCCCTTCACCTTCCCCACATTCTTGGGCTACGTTGGTATCTAAGAGGTGTCCATAGGAATGTGTGCATGCAGCTACACCGGTGG
This sequence comes from Myotis yumanensis, assembly GCF_028538775.1. NCBI lineage: Eukaryota > Metazoa > Chordata > Mammalia > Chiroptera > Vespertilionidae > Myotis > Myotis yumanensis. The sequence continues at coordinate 70,018,178 of NW_027223755.1, read as the reverse complement.
CTACGGTGCATTCCTTTGTTGTGACCAAAGTCTTCTTGTTTTGGGGAGCATCTTGGGTGGTAAAAAACCTGAGCAACTCCTGGTCAAGGCACTACAAAACCTCTCTCTACCAATTTAAGTGGTAGCCATCTGGCATACTCTCTTTCCCCTCTCTCCAGATACAATGGATTAGAATAATCAGGAAAGCTATGCTTGCCATATGTTTTGTAGCTGCTGGTTAAGTAAAAGCCAAGTCTCAACCCAGTACTCTTTGTACTATTACCTGCCATGTTTCCTTGTGGGCTACTTCTCTTACAGAATCCTACATCTCAATGTTCCCAGGTGTAATATCAGGCCTTTTCTTATTGCTTCCCTTCTATATCCTCCAGGATGATTTTGTTTAAAAAGCACCTATGTCTTTAGCTACCACTTAACAGCTGTTGACGCCTAATGCAAACAACCTCAGACCATTTCTTTCCCTGAGCTGTCCTGTGTTACCTGCTGCCCAGAGAACCCATTTCCATGCATGTCCCATTGGTTTCTCAAGAACATCAGGCTTTAAACTAAGCTCCTTACCTTCCTTACGATCTCACTTGCTCCTCTTCCTACATTTCTTACTTTTGCACAGTGTGCAACAATTTTCATCATTCATAAATTCTCATTCATTAAGTCTATGATGGGATAAGGAACTGACATGGTTTGCAAACACTTTTAGTAATTCTTATGTTTGTGATCCATATACAACACTAAGAAAAACTATTATCTCCCCAAACATCTTAGAATGTGCCTCCCTCCACCTGGTCACATGAGCTAGAAATATTGGCATTATCCTAGATCCATCCCTTCTACTTGTCCAAAGGGCTACAGTGCCTTATTGATTCTAATGTGTTTCAAAATCAGTCCCTTTCTCTCTGTCCCCACTGCTGCTTCCTTCATTCTATCCTAGCTCATCCCAACCATCTCTTTTTTTCTCCTTGGTTCACTCTTGTCCCCTCAGTCCAATCTCTACCATGCCATAGAGTGATCTTTCCAAAATGTGATATCATATTGCTAATTTCCTTTTTTAAGGTTTTCAGTGGCTCTGTATTCTAAAGGATAAAGGCTAACCTCCTTAGCATGGCATATTAATTCTTTTGTGATCAGGCCCTGGCATATGCACCAGCTTCTCCTCCTTGTCAATCCCTATTTCAACCTATACTCCAAATACATTAAGAAATTGGTAAGTCTGAACATTTTTTAGTCTCTGTATCCTCTATGTTATTGTGCAGAATAATTTTTAAAATTTATTTATTTTTATTTTATTTTATTTTTTATATATATTTTTAATTTCTTTATTGGTTAATACCTTACCTTTAAATTTTATTTATTTATTTATTTTTGCTTCAAATAGCCTTCTTTTTCTTTGGCTGGCTAAGTTTTACTCTGACATTCAGTGAATCAAACATTCCAATTTGGGAAGGACTTTTGCTAACTGATTTAAAGATTTCTTTGGTTAAATTTCTCTGTAACTCTGGTTCTATAGACATCAGATCATTTATTACAGAGTGTTATATTTATTGGTTTACTTTTTAAAAAACTAGAATGTGAGTTGCTTGAAAATCTTGACTATGTCTCCAAATTCTGTCTATCTAGTAGTAGGCATGCAAAATATACATGAGAATGAATGAATGGCCATATGTTTTAAAACAATTTAATAAGACTTCAACCACATTAAAATTCAGAATGAAGAGGAATGTTCTTTTGTCATGTGGTACATTCACACAATGAAATACTACTTGGCCATAAAAACAACAACAAAGAACTCTTACCATGTGCAATAGCATGATGGACCCAGAAAGTATTATGCTAAGTGAAATAAGCCAGTCAGAGAAAGACAAGTACCATATGATTTCACTCATATATGAAAGCTAACGAACAAATTAAACTAACAAACAAAATAGAAACAGACTTTTAGATACAGAGAACAGACTGACAGCTGCCAGAGGGGAGGCGGATGGGGGACTAGTGAGAAATATTAAGGGATTAAGAAAAAAGAACCCACACCTCATGAACAGACAACAGTATAGTGATTACCAGAGGGAAAGGGGGTAAGGGGACACAGGAGAGGGTAAAGGGGAATAATTGGGGGTGATGAACATACAATAGAATATACAGATGATGTATTATACAACTGTACCACTGAAACCTATATAATTTTATTACCCCAATAAATTCAATAAAAAAAAAAATGGAACAAGTGGTTATATTTCTTAGCTTCATATAAAACTTATTCACTTATGATTCTTTTCCAGAGAGCAATAATTGTTTTCTACATAAAGCACATTTATGTCACTGATGAGTTGGCTGCAGATTCTTTCTCTAAATAGAGTGTTCCTTGAATATATTACCCGTTCAAACATCTGGTGTTCTCAGGATATTTCTGGAGGCAGAGTTGCTCTGTTTCTTTCAATACTGAAGAGCAGGACACCTCTAAGAGTTTCCAGCATCGTTCCCTCCTGGGGGAGCTGTTTCTGAGCCACCATGGGTGATTAGTTGACGGAAGGCAAAGATCTTTTTCTTGCCTGGCACTGGGCCCAGAGGAACAGACTGTGCTGCTGCTGCCCCTCACCAAGAAGCCAGGAGAGCCTCCATGAGGGAGTGGAAATCAGCTTATTTTGGAACTCAGGAAAAGCCTCAAAGAGAGATTATATTGAACAGGGGAACTTATATTTTCTAAAAGTGATGATACATTTTTAAGTCTCATTCTTGTCAATACCAGAGGCCAGAGGCTGGGCTCAGTGGGAACCTGGGTAACCTTATGAAGGGTAATCACTCAGAACATCCCACTGAACCAAACGGCAGAATAACATCATTCTTCCTTGGGGGGATCCCTCAACCATCTAGTGCTGGACAATCAGGGACCTTTGATTGCTCCCCTCTGTTCAGTACTAGCAGCACTAACTTCCCTCTAACTGAGGCTTGCATGTCACTGGAGCATGGGAAAAAGCTGGGAGTTGAGTTCAGCTGAAATATTTGTAAAATCTGACCCTCTCACTCTCACCAAATGCAGCAATCTGGATTATAATGTAGCTGTTAAAACTAAATTCCCATAGGAAGCAAATTAATGAACTTATGCCATATTGTTGTACAGATAACAGTATTATTATATATCATATTATAATAAATTAGGAATAAAACTTAGAGGAAAGAGCCCAAGATTTTTTTATTGCCCTTTATTATGCAAAACTATAAAAGGTGTTTTGAGGGAAGTATGATGATGTAATAGTCTACTTATCCATTCTCACCCTTTCAACACAGAACAGGAAGAACTTGAAAGAACAGTGTGAAATCCTTAAAGTGGGTCTCTACATAACATGATATTCCCAGCTGATGGGATTTCCTTCAGACAGAATTCTACCATTGTGCTACTGAATTTTAGTCTTATTTGAGGCTAGAGTCTTAAGGACCTTCTCCCAAAAAGCAAATTATACCCTTCATGGCACATTCTTGAGTTTTTTGGTGTTTATGAGCGCTTGTTGTGGGAAGTTAGGGATCTAGATTGTACTCAGGCTGGGATTCTGGCTGTCAATCAGACAATTACTTGGGTGCTTTATTAGATATCTTCTTGATCCAGAGTTTACCTTACTTATACTAGAAAAGCCCTTTTGATGCCATTTCACTTTTCTATCATTCATTCATTCAGTAGATGTTTATAGATTATGTGCTTATGTTTCAAGCATTATATCGGGTTAAGAAGTAGTGAAAAGCAGAATCTTACTTCCATAGAGCCCAACATATAGTGTGTATGTGGGAGTCAGGGTATGTGTGGTAATTGATCAAATAGATCAATAACAACTATCCAACAAGTATAATAACCTATGTTTAGTAGTAGGTGCTTTGGAAATGAATACTTCACTTAGTCTTTGGAGATGGGAGCAGAAAAAGACAGCTTCCAGGAGGAAATGACTTTTAAATTCAGCTCTGAGCCCTATCCGGTTTGGCTCAGTGGATAGAGCATTGGCCCGTGGACTGAAGGGTCCCAGGTTTGATTCTGGGCTCAGTCACCAGTAGGGGTTGTGCAGAAGGCAGCTGATCGTTGTTTCTCTCTCATCGACGTTTCTAACTCTCTATCCATCTCCCTTCCTCTGTGTAAAAATCAATAAAATGTATTTTTTAAAATTCAGCCCTGAAGGAGTTTTACTGAACAAGAGGATGAGGGCTTAGACCTGCAGATAAGGTCATATTCAGAAGTAAGGGTTTGCACAAGGATCGAGAGAGAGAGAGAGAGAGAGAGAGAGAGAGAGAAGACCACACACACACACACACACACACACACATACACACGCACACACACACTGAATGATGTTCTTACAGGGCTGGAGGGAATTCAGCATGAAAGCCACAGCATAGAGAAGAAGGGGCAAATGGCAGGAGACAGCTGGAAAGTGGGGTGAGAGCAGGTCATGAAGTGCATTGTACTTTGAACCAGGAGTTTGGATGTCATTCTTAAGATTGGCAGAAAAACGGGAGCCTTTGACACAGGGGAGTGAAGCTTTCAGCACTTCGCTTTAGATTTAGAAGGATCTTTCTTTGGCTACTGTGTTAGAAGGTGTTGTGGGGATGGGGGTAGGGGCTTGGCTGGGGAACAGTAGACCTGGGGTGGGTGGGGGGGGGAACCAGTGAGGATGCTTTCATTTTTTGACAGGGCCACCAGCTGCGTAATTGGAGGAGTTTTCCAGGCTGGTGGAGGCAGATCCTGAGGCTGCTAGGCTAGGAGTGAATGATGAGAGGGCACCAGATGCTGCTCTCTAAACCTGGGCCCCCTCTGTGAGTGCCTCAGCAGGCTGGAGAGGGGCTGCTCACTGCCTCTACTAACCTGGGTGCTAACTGAGGCATGTCTCCTGTCCAGATTGGAGCTGGCATTTGCAGCCTCCCCAGGAGTGGAGAAAGAAGAGCCAACTCCCTTTCAGGCTGATAGGAAGGCGCTGGGCTCCACGGGACACCATCAGTGAGGATTTGCTCATTGCCTGGCTGAGTTGTCCAAATGGGCCCATATGCCCCACAGTTCCTGTCCTTGCCCTTGAATGACCTTGTCACTCTCAGCTTTTCCTTTGTAGACTTATATGATATTTGAAATTTCCAAAGAACATGCAAACTTCTCCTATGTTGGGAGGAAACATCTTGCTCAAGCTTGCAAAGGGCTGCAGGGTCCTGGATGAGGGCCTACCAGACACCCAGATAGGGGCAGGGCTGCAAAGAAAAACAGGCTTGGCTGTACATCTCAGGGCCCTCTGGAGCCAGGTAGACAGAAGTGAGGACAAGTATTTGGCAGCTGTACCACATCTTTTTTTTCTCTTTGTTGATTAAGGTATTACATATGTGTCCTTATCCCATTTCCCCTCCACCCCCCCACTCATTCCCTCATCCCCCCCCCCCCCCCCCCCCCCCCCGGTGTCTGTGTCCATTGGTTAGGCTTATATGCATGCATACAAGTCCTCCACATCTTATTCACACCTGGACAGCAGAAAGTTTAGTAAGGTGGGCTGGGATTGGCGATGAGGATTGCTAATTTCTCTGCTCAGAGGAATAGGTGCTTATGCCTTTCTTTGCTGTGCTTTATACTTCTGGATCTGAGGCTTCACTGGGTGTCAGTCCTTGGTGAGCCTGTACAAGGCCTACGGCAGGCCTGTGCTTTCTGAAGGGGCTCTGTGAGAGTGTTATCTTGGATTGCAGTTTGTCCATCACTATTACACATAATTGTGTGTGTTTAACTCCCGTAGTAGATTCTAGTTCTATGAGAAAAGCAAATGCACGTATCCTTACTGGTTTTCCTGAAAGCATTAAGCAGGGTACTTTGTGTCCAGTACATGCCCAGTAAATGCTTTTTGGAATATGTGCTTAGGTTTGCTCACTCAACTTTTAAGAGTTTAATATGGAAGAGACATCCTGTAGTCAGGGTATGCTGTGATCAGTTATAGGCTTTAAATGATTAGATTCTAACTTTTGGTGGTTTACTGAGATAGACAAGATCCCAGGCAGAATAATTTCTGGGGGTCATAGCTCACAGCCATGGGCAGGTTTATTGAAAACACAATTTCATGTATTCCCAAGGGCCTTGGACACCATTTGCTGATCATCACTCATCATATCACAACATGTTTCCCACATGCTAGGCCTCAGGGTCAGGCCCTGTGCTCAGTGCTTCATGTCCAGCATCTCTGTTGATCCTCATCACAGCCTGTGAAAGCAGTGTTGCTATTTTTAAGATGTGGACACCTAGGCCCACGGAGAGTATGTCTTTTTTTTAAGCTCAAGTCATGTCAGAGCTGGGACTCGGACCTAGATCTGCCCAACTCCAAAGCTCTTCTTTCATTGCACAGCTTCACTGGGTGTGTTAATGGGACTGGGTCCTGGACAGGTGGACCAGCATCCCCAGAAGCTCCACTGACCCTGGAGGACTGGGCACAGGCCTGGGTGTGTAGGGATTTGATTCCTGGAAGATGCCACAGCAAGTGGAGGACTACCACACATTCCAGACTGCCCCCACCCCCCAGCCCAGGGATAATGCCAGTTGATTGCCATAACTTCTGGGTATGTCCAGATATAATATAGAACAGAAGGAAGAAAGATGCGATTCTGGCAGAGGGTCCATTTCTGGGCAGGATAATACCATAGTGTGTGTATGTGTTGGATATGGGGCTTGCTGACTGCAGCTCTCTGGGCCCTCTGATTGGACAGCTGTAAAAACATTAACCTTAGAACTTGGTGTGTTTGTTTGGACTCTGAGTAAGGCGACCTGAGCAAGTGGTACCTAGTCTCTACCAAATAGTCACGATCAGCTATTGACTTAAGGAACAGCCCACTTGGGGGTCAGTGAACTAGTCTATGGAGCAGAGAGGCTTCCCTTCGTGGTTTACCCAGATTGAGGGGTTGGAGTGAGGAGAAGTCAGGAAGTCTAGAAACAGCAAGAGATAAAGCGATCAAAGAGCCACTAATTTCTTGTGTTGTTAAAATACTCTGCGTTTCAGCTTCTGAATCTTTACAACAGGTAGAATCATTCCTTCCTCTTGGGGTCTTGAGGACATGGAAAAGACAATATTCTCAGATGTGCTCAATGTTTGGCAGAATAGTGTGAACCTAAGGTTATTACTATAATGTAGCAATTAAAAAATTTGTCTTTATTGTTGAAAGTATTAAAACATCACCTTTCCACCCCCCATTGATCCACTCCACCCACCACCTGTTAAATGACTTGTGCAGATACGAGCCAAATTATACGGTTCCTCAAAAGCCAAGCTATTATTTGAGTTGTTTCAGTCAGTAGTGCTATTGAGAGTTTTTTCAACAAAGGAGAAAGAAGACTGAAATGGATTTAATTAGTCTAGGGTAGATGGTGAGCCAGGAATCCTTCCCCCAGGCCTTCACCACACTATTGTCTGTATCCATGGGTTATGTATATATACATATAAGTTCTTTGGTTAATCTCTTCCCGCTTCCCCTCTGCCTTCCCCCTGAGGTTCATCAGTCTGTTCCATGCTTCCATGTCTCTTGATCTATTTTGTTTGTCAGTTTATTTTGTTCATTACATTCCCATATAAGTGAGATCATGTGATAATGTAGCAATTTTTGCACTGCCAACAATCCTAATATTTTCTTGTGAACACAGTCAAGAAGTTGAGACAGTTTTCCAAAGCTCCTGAAGTGTTTGTTGGAAAAGTAAAAGATGCTCTTCAAGGTAACAATTGCCGGGGATCTTAATCTAGCATCTAGAAGGGTTTAGGAATCTGGAGAAGGCACTGTGTGTAAATTAATCAAGAGTCCAGAGACGAAACATAATTTTGGAAGGCATTATGGGGGGCCAGAGAAAATTTAGCTAAAGGAATGAAGTTCTCAGGACCCCTTGCCTTTTACTAATACAAATTGTCCTAAGGCAAGGTAGATAAGCACATCAAAGGCCAGGGTTTTGGTATACAGAATCCATTGTCAGAATGGAGGAATTGCCTTCGGCTGTTCAGGTGTTTGGCCAGTAGGAGGCAATAACATGTAGATTGAAATGCCCTCAGCTGTCTGGCAGCAAGCAATCATTTTATGCATCCTTTTCAGGTTTGGGGAAATGCCCTCAGCCATCTCCGGATGATTCAGCCCTGCTGACATGCTGGAATTGGCTTCAGGCAACAATCATCATTCTAGTGAAAGTTCTCTTCCTCCCCCACAAAGCCCCCATGGACTATGTTTTGGAAGATGAGGGAAGAATTATAGAACTGAGCATGTAGTTTTGATTTATCTGTTTCCCTTATTTATTTATTTATTTTTTGGTGGGAGGGAGAGGGCATTTTGTTTAAAAAGGATCTGGAAAAGCTCTCAATCTAATTAAAGGCATTTTCCTAGAGATGCTAGATAGATTCTTAGAAATCTTTGTCATTGGCAGAAGAAATGGTGGGAATTTTGGGGGTGGTAATCTATTCACAGGAGTGAAATGTCTGTTTGTACCTGCATAATCAGCATACCGTATTTCCTTTCATTCTGACAAGCTTAATTCTTTCAGTGATGCTGTGAGTGGTCACTTTTTGGTCTGGCTCTTACATGCTCAAGTCCACCGCAACAGGGAGAAAACAAAGAAGATATATTGTGGTCACTCAGCAGAACAAACGATTATAGCGCTACCTGGTTTCACTACTGTTCCCCCTAACAAAACAAGTACTGTGAGAATTGATCTGTTTACAGAGACAACTTCAGAACATAATGACCCATTCCTGGCTCACCATCTACCCTAGACTAATTAAATCCATTTCAGTCTTCTTTCTCCTTTGTTGAAAAAACTCTCAATAGCACTACTGACCAAAACAACTCAAATAATAGCTTGGCTTTTGAGGATCCATATAATTTAGCTGGTATCTGCGTAAGTCATTTAACTAAGTTAAGTTAAAGAAAATTGTACAAGTGAACCTTATCAAACATAATTGTGAAACAAACTTTTTGATAGAATATTGGCTGCATATTTTCAAATGGCATATATCATGTTAAAGTCTCTTTCTGATTCAATAAAGCCTATACTTCTGAGTGACAGTAGCTATAGTGACTGAGGCTTATTTGGATCAACTCATATGGGCAAATGTTCATCTGTGGCCTCGGTTTTTAATCTTCAACTTGTCCTCCTTTTCTGTAGAATCCAGCAATTGGCAGACCTTAGACATAAATTTTAGGGGGAGAAAAGCTGTGCTCCTGAGATGTGAAATGTCTTGAAATAAAGTTTTGCTTGAAGATTGCTATGGGGTGCTTCTTAGCTATTGTCTTGCAATCATTAAGATGATTCTTAGCTAAGGAGCGGCTACATAGGATAGTACTAATGCGAACTTCTGGCTTGATGTTTTTTTAAGTTCAGTAAGAGCCTGGGGGTAAGAATGCATCTGTGACATCATCAAAATAACATATTTTTGTGCTTTAAGGGATACCACCAAGAGAGTGAAAGGACAACCCACAGAATGGGGAAAAAGGTTTTGCAAATCATACATCTGATAAGGGCTTATAATTAGAATATATAAAGGATTTATTACAACTCGAGAATAAAAGGGCAGCTCAATTCCAAAATGTCAAGAGAACTGAATGGACATTTCTCCAAAGAAGAAATACAGGTGGCCAAATAAGCAAATAAAAGATGTCTAACATTATTAGTCATCAAGGAAATGCAAGTCAAAACCACATAATATGCTCATTAGGGTGGCTATCATAAAAAAGGACAGAAAATAACAAGTGTTGGTGAGGAGGTGGGGGAGTAAGAACCCTCAAGTACTGCTGGTGGGAATGTAAAACGCAGCTGCTTTGGAAAATAGTCTGGCGGGTCCTCAAATGGCTAAACAGAGATTTTTTAAAAAACCTATTGGAAATCTTGAAGGAAGAAAAGTACAAAGGTTACATGTGAAACCCACAAAGTTCAAATTTCTGATTCGACTAAGCACAGCTAAACCCCAGAGTTGGGCGAGGTGGCACAGAGGAATTGTCTTTCAGTGCTTTTCTGCTTTTATAACCAAGAAACAAATTTTGTAGGAATGTGATAGTTAAGTAATTCCAGTAATGGCTAAAGCAGGCAGTGTGCAGACTTGAAACTGACAGGAAAGAAAAACAAACAGGGAGGAAGAGGCCCATTTCTAAAGTGCGTGGAGCCTTTGAAGCCCATGTTTTTGTTCTGCCTGATTCTTCCAGGGCTGGTGCAGACACTCCGAGGGCCTGTGTGTCTGTGGTTGGGAGATAAAGAATCAAAGCTATGCTCGTGGCTACTCTCCTTAAAACTACACCTTTTTGAAGGGTTTTATGTGTCAGCTGCCGCTGTTATGTGTTTGGGACAGAAATTGTTAAAAAGAAGATACAACAGAGAGTGTGCAGGCGAGGCAACATTGGCAATTGTCCAGCCATCCCGGGGAGCACACACAAAAGAGATTTTTAAAGCAAGGCTTCATTCTGAAAGAAAGCCCTTAAGGGAACACGTTTTAAAATTCGTTATAAAGTCCTTGCTTGGCACATGAAAGTGAAATGACCAGAGGGAAGATGAAGAAGTTAGCCACAGTTGAAGTCCAAACTTCAGGGCAGTTATCTGTTTTTTGTTCTTCCTTATTGTCTTCCTCATTGGATCAGCTATTCTGTTTCCATTCATATTTTAGTGGTTGATGAGGGAGAAAAAGGAACATCAGAAGAAAATGGCATAAACTTCCTGTGAATTGGATTTAAATAGTGCCCAGGTGGCTGGCAAAGAAAAAAACCCAATAGCACCATCAGTCAGAAACCTGCTCCAGTTTAGAAGTATAGTTTATGTTGTGGGTTAAGCAAAGGATTCAGAATTATTGGGATTTTTGCACTCCCACCATTCCTCTTTATTTGGTTCAGGTATGTGTTTGAAGAGATAATTAAAAAATATAAAATAAAATAAAGTAAAAATGTACTGGGGGAGCCTGAAACAGAAGTCCTTCTGTAATTGGACAACCAAGGGGTCCAGGCTGCCTGTTACTACTTGAGCCAATTAAGCAGAGTCAGGGTTGAATCATATATGAGCACTCATTCCAATACTGCTGGCAGTATGGGGAGAGCAGCAGGTCATCCACAAAAATCTACTCTTCACTTCTTCACTCCCACCACCCTCCCCACTCCCTGCCAATAAGACAGCTGCTTATATTGGTTAGAAGGACAAAGATTACATGGGGAAGTAGGCAAAAGGAATAAGAATGGGTATGCAAAAATGGATATAATGGTAATAGTTTACAGGCCATGCGGGCTGGGGTTTGCAAAGAGCTAGGGGGTTGCAAAAGGCTGGGGGTTGCAAAGGGCTGGTGCCTCTGGTTTCTGCAACAAGGTTGTTAATCTTTCCATGCTAATAGGCAGCTCCCAGAGGTGAAGGATGGGCCGAATTTCCAGGTGAGCTCCCAGGTCCTGCATGCAACTTCAAATCAGGTTAGAATGTGCTTTTTAAAATCAGACTCTACTTTGAGTGGGAGATGCTGAGTCCATCAACAAGTAGAGAAAGGCAGGTGACATTAAAAAGGGGTCAGTGAATCCATGCTCTTCCCCTCAACCATACTGCTCTGGCCACACTGGCCATTGCCTGTTTTGTTGAATAATCCGGGCAAGGCCAAATATCTTTCTGTTTGAGGGTCTTTGGCTGAGCTGGCTGATTTTCCCTCTTGGATGCTCTTCCTCAAGATATTAGCTAACTCCTTTGCCAAATTCAAGTCTACCTCCATGAGGGTACCCCACCATGGTTCTGTTTGCTTTGCCCTGATCTCCTTAAAAAAAAAAATAAGTTATGAATCACAATCTAGTAACACTTAAGTAAGAAGCTCATTTTTGTTTTCTTTGTCTCCACCTTCTAGAATGTAAGCTCTGCAAAGGCAGGGCTCTCAACCTGTTTTGCTCACTGATATACATCAAGCCACCATAGTTGGTGCTGAATAAATAGTTGTTGAATGAATGAATGGGAGAAAAGGATTCCAACAGTAAACAGAACTAGAGGTTGAGGTGCAGGGACAAAGCAGGGAACAGCAGCAAGAGGTTGGTATGGGCATAATAGGATGCAATGCTCAGGATCTGTTGAGAGAGAAAACTCACATCCAGGTCAGTGAGAGAGAAGATATATAGAGAAGCCAGATGTGAGGAAGGAGTTTGGGATGTCGATGCAGTTTTGATTAAACTTAAAAGCGAGGAATTAAGGTCCAAAGGAAGAGACTTACTACTCTTCAGGAATCCAGCAGAAAGCTTACTCAGTAATTTAACTTGAGAATTGGAAGTGGAAGTATGTAGGTCCTAACCATTTGTAAGCTAAAAGTACAGGGCTTGGAAAAGAGGCTAGAGAAGACAAAAGGGCATTTGAGGAGAATGCTGACAAGCAGTGCATGGAAAGAATTGTGCTTAATATATTTATACCTGAGCTGTTACCAAAAATGTTAATGGTACGATTGAGTGCTTTAATTAAGTCTGAGCAGTGCTGACCGTACAATGTGAAAATGTAAGCATTGTGGTACTTCAGTGGAATATGATTTGTGTGAAATTCCCCCACCCTCTGCTTCTCATCTGACTTGTGTGTGTTAGACTCCTCTGAATAATCAGTGGTTGTGGCTGGATGGTGGTAGAAGAGGCAGTCTAGAAGGACTAGGTCTAGGGATACTAGAAACAGGGGTGTGGGCCAAAACCAAGGGTATGGGGTAAGCAATGGGGTAGCACAGCCTTACACACACACACACACACACACACACACACGTAGACACTCCTATAATGTCCACTTGGGACCAGTAGGGACCATATTTTATACTATTCCTGTTTGCCTCATGGAATTACCAGTGTGGTAAGAACTTGAAATTGATAATACTGATGTTTGGGAATGGCTGGTGATATACGGAGAATTTTTTGCAAAGGGTTCAAAGTAGTGATTTAGTTCCTTACCCCACCCCACCTAGCACGGGAAAACAGCAGGCAAACTGAGCCCGGGACTGTTAGGTAATACCACCTGATTGATCACATAGACTTGCTTAGATAGTAGTGCTTTATGTCTCACTGAGGGAAGATCAGGTATTTCTGGTGAGCTAAACATTCCACCTCTCTCACAGGCTTGGTGCGTTGGGAGGGGTGGAAGGGGAACTGATAGCAGGATCCAGCTGAAATAGTCTCGGCTTCTCCTTCAGTTCACTCTTCAGATGGTTCCTTCTGAAATGGCTCTTAAAAATAAGAGCTGCTTACACTAGCATGCAAAGTCTTTTGAAGTCCCAGCACCCTTTTCTCCTGGTCCCTAAGTCTCATTGATGAGTTTTAATCCTGGGCATCATCCCAATTTTGTTTGGCTTTGATTGCTAACATAATGGATATGTTGTTATTTTCTGTAAACTCTACAAGCACATCTTAAATAACCTAATTAACATTGATGCTAATTAATAGGGAGGAAATTGGCCTCATGAAAAAAGAATACAGATATGTATACAATGTCATTATGCACTGAAGGCTAGAAAGGGAAAGAGGGAAATATGGAATGCTGGCTTTTTAGGATTAATAAGACTAGGCTCCATTTATGTACTTATTGAGAAGTAGAATACTTAGCCCGATGTATCTCATTGTGAAGAACATTATGGGAACAGCTGAAATCCTCTTCATTAGTAAGATCCCACAGCAAGCTTTTCTCTTCCAAATTATTTACTCTTTAGGGCTTTGGGGAAACTGAACTTGAATAGCTGGAAAATAGAGCATCATGGTCTCTCTGACCCAAAAACTTATAAAAAAGATAAAAAAGAGAACAAACTAGATGATATCATTGAATTAAACACCAAGCACATTAGCCCTTTGAGTCTGTACTATACCAAAAGAGCAGCAAGAGAAATATTTGCTTTGTCAAAAGAAAAATGCATAGAATTTATATGTTATGTTAGTCATTTATATTAGTTGCCAAATGAAAATCACTTACTACATTTTTTTTTAGCTCTCTAAATAAAAATTTTGAGAGAAAAATGACGCAGTATTCTGGATGTCATAATGATAATTCTAAAGAAAGAACACAGACTAGTATGCAAAGAACTGGTTTGCAAGCAAGTGATTTTATTTGTGACCTTACAGAGGACCAAAAGGATAAATGTTCTCTCATCCCACCAGACTTGTGATGTGAACACAATTAATATGAACAATGGAAAAATTTACTAGTTTACTGCCTGTTAGTGAGTACTTTGTCTATAAAAAAGCACATGATGACTGAGGAAATTGAAGTGCAGGGACTAAAAGATGTCCCCAAATCCGAGGTGTTAGATATATATTTTGAATGTGAGAGGGTCAGGAAAATGGAAGCAGGAAGTACAGCAGAGAAAGGATGTTCCGGAATTTCAGAGAAATTATTCCATGTCTCGGGCAATTTTATTTTCAGCAGACTCAAAAAGCTAGAATGAAAATGGTAGCTATGGGTCTGGTCCCAGAATATGCAAAAGGGGAAGGCTGGCCAGGAAGACGGCTGGAAGAGAGATGCGGAAGCTGTGGGAAGAGAGTCCAGGAGCCAAAAACATTTGATTTTTCTGTTTTGTCCAATTTCTAGGTAAAACTTCCTTTTGTGCAGGGGAGAGTGAAAATACATTTCTTATTGGCAGGCTGAACGGCTTGGCAAGAGAGCAACTCACCCTTTGACTGCTAACAATCTCTACACCTTTAACAAACTCAGGGCTTGATAGTACAATGCTTTGGGACAGCCAGCTGCCTAGTGCCTCGTCTTAACACTTGGAACAGAGAAGTTAAAAGTATTGACTTTCGGAAAGAAGAGCTTTGGAAGGCAAGAAATGGTATCTTCTTGTGTTAAAAACCTGCTTAGTTTGGGGTTGCTGTCAAGGGTAGTTTTGGAGGCTTCCTACCATCTCTAATGGTGACTATAGAGGTATATGCAGTTTTATTAAATTGCTTTTACTTTTTTTTTTTCCTTTTGGCTACTCTTTCAGTTTAGGACATTTAACAGGCTCCATTACCTGCTGTTTACATTGGCTTGCTACTGAAATCTCCTTGGGCCTTGAATATGTGAAGTCTTGAGAAGAAGTGAATCATAGATTTGTAGGGTTTCAAAGAGACCATGAAGGTCAGCATTTTTCATTTTTATTTACTGTAAGGTTCTTAAGACATTTTACAAAGATCATTATGTCTAAGCTAGAGAATGAAATGGGACTAAAAACAAAGAATCTAGCAATGTGAGGACTAAACCTGCCCTAGGGCTGTGTTCCCTGGTTTGGGTTTCCTTTGTTTAGAATTATTAACAGAATCCAATCACCTGGGAGAAGGGAAGACACATCCCTTCACTAGGTCATTAGGACTTTTAGGGGCAAGGATGGCATTATGCCAAACTGCCATTTCAGGGGGTTGCAGGCAGGAACTGGACTGTGCAATGTGATGGGAGAGCAACATCTACCACCCACACTTTGATACTAAACACATAGGGGAGACCCCATAACTGTGGCTGACCCCATGACGGGTAGCTGGTCTTCCCTACACACTAAACATAGACATGCATAATTTCTTACAGAGATTGGGAAATCTCTGAAAAAGGAAGACATGTCTTTACCTTTCAGTAGCAAAAAAGAATGCTGGAATATACTCTTATTATGCCAAGATCTGCTACTGAAATTTAGCATGTGATAGCATTAGAAGGCTGAGAGGAGAGGTGGGTTTTACTGCATCATTTAAAGATCCTGCTCAGAAATTGTATTGTATTGTAGACCACCCTGATAAAAGGACTCCTGAGTCTTCCCAGCCTAAGGATCTCCCATAGCCAGGAGGCAGGATAGTATGTGACTGAGGACTCATATAGTTGTGCATGTGCTATCAATTGAATGGAATGAGAGCAGATACTGTGCAGACCCTGGAGAAGGAAAGACAGAGAAGACTTAGTACCTGCCTAAAGTGGGAAGGCAAAAGACAGGTGTAGATGGATGTTCTACTAATGATGTAACTTGTGTTTGCATTGTCCTCACTTTCTCAACTTCTACTCATTTTGGCTTCTGTCCCATCAAGTCAGCAAACCTGCTCTCATTCAAGTCACCTATGACTTCTCTGTCACTAGAGCCAATGACAGTTTCATTCCTCATCTTACCTGACCACTTATAGCATGCCTTCCTTCTTGAAACATTCTCTCCCTTGGCTCAGAAGAAGCAACACCCTCCTAGTGTTCCTTTACTTTGCTGACCACTGTATTTCGACTCCTCCTTTATCTGGCCATTAAATGCTGGAATCTCTCAGGTGTTGGACCTAAACTCTTCAAACTAGGAGTTCTCATCCACATCTTTAGTGGAACTCTGTTGGTTTTACTGGTCCAGTATCTTTAACCCCTTCTTTAGTGCCAACCCACCTCTATCTTTCTTGAGGGAACCACCTCCCTTACACCCATTGTGTGTGGTCTTGATGGGACTGCTAACCAAGGTGCCCTGCTCTTTCTTGAAGAGGAAATCAGAATTTTATTCCTGGGAATATTTATCTGAAATGCCAGGGGATGGAGAGTATTTGGGGCTAAAGCTTTCCTGTGTTGTGGCTCTCTGAAGTTGCTGTTTATTGATGTCCACTGCCTTAATCCCCAGAACTGGCCTGGTACGTTCCTGCTGAGGCTTTAATGTGTGTGTATGTGTGTGTGTTGTGTGTTGTGTGTATGTGTTCTTGTACTAAATTCACCTTTTTGTTTCTTTAAGCTATCTAAAGAGGATTTCTAATTCTTGCAACCAAATAACTGTGACCAATAAAACCGCATGGCCTCAAATTTTACCTCTAGACATAAGACTTTTCAACTTGTAGCTCCAGCCCAGAACACTCTTGAGATCCACTATTATTTCCATGTAACTACCTGACATTTCGAAAGCACCTTAAATTCAACACGTTCAAGACTGAACTCATGGTATGTACTTCAAATCTTTCTCTTTCCTCTGAATGGCACTACCAATCATCAGTTAAACAAGTCAGAAGCCAAGGAATTGAAACTCCTCACACCCCTCTGCCACATACCTAATGTATGAAGAAGTTTTTTAGATTTTACTACCTAAACTTCTCTCAAATCTCTCTACTTCTCTTTCTCCTATTATCTCCTTAGTCCAAGGTACCAACATCCTTTCCTTGGATGGGGTCATCTCCCTCATTCCCCTCTCCTGGAGCTAAGAGGGGAATGAAAATACATTGATTATTCCAGTGATGCTTATGATGGGAGCTTGTGCTTCTGATCAAAGAGTTGGCTGTTGATATAAGCCACCACACCTTTGAAGGAACCATAGGACAATCATGAAACTGTAAAAACGTATGTAATAAAGCTATTCTAAACCTTATGAAATCATTGTAATGCATTTTATACCTTGGTGTATGTAAGGAATTCCACAGTATCATAAGTGTTACTTTAGCATATAAAATGGAACTCAATTGCATCTTAAATTGGAACTCTTTAAAACCAATATGCTAACATAATGAGCACTCATTAAATATTTAATTAGCTAAAACTTAGCCTGCTTTTAGAATGTGGTTAAGTTTCCTTATGGGCAGGATAGTAATTAATCCATACTCTTACTAACAATGTGTTCTTAAAAAAGCTCTTAACTCTCTGTATCTAAGTTACCCATTTATAAAATGACACACACATTATAGAGCTATTGTGAGGTTTAGATTGGAATGGCTCCCAGTACATAGTAGGTACTATGTTAATATTTACTATATTCATTATGATTTGGGTAGGCTGAGTCTTAAAGTCTTAAGCTATGCTTTTCTGTCACTGCTACAAACATGGGTATTAAGATTTATCTTTTGATTATTATTCTTTAATTATTTTATTATGTTATTGCAGGTAACCTATGACATCTATATTATAAAAGGCCTGTGGCCCTAATGTTGTAAAGACCAAAGATTGGCGTGGGTGGGTGGGGCTGCGCAATTTCACGCACTGGGCTTCTAGTGTAGTTATAAGGGTTTGGAAAACAAATGTACCTGTATATTTATCTATCTATCTATCTATCTATCTATCTATCTATTTATTCTTTCACTGTTTTCTAGAGATCTAAGGTCCTATCTATTCAGGTATGCCACAATTCTTTCTGACTCTCACAAAGTTCTTTCAGCACTAAATACTTCAGGTATTATGATGATTTTAATCACTGTAATACCCAAATCTATTTATATACAGAATTCTTTCAAATGGTAGAAGATACAATACCATAGCATTCACTAGTTGTAGCTACACTTTTCTTTCTTTCTTTTTTTTAATTATTAAATCTTTATTGTTCAGATTATTACATTTGTTCCTCTTTTTTCCCCCCCATAACTCCCCTCCTTCCAGCTCCCACCCCACCCTCCACCCTCACCCACTGTCCTCATCCATAGGTGCACGATTTTTGTCCAGTCTCTTCCTGAATCTCCCACACCCCTTTTCCCCCCAAGAATAGTCAGTCCATTCCCTTTCTATGTCCCTGATTCTATTATAATCACCAGTTCATTCTGTACATCAGGTTATTTATTCACTTGATTCTTAGATTCACTTGTTGATAGATGCATATTTGTTGTTCATGATTTGTATCTTTACCTTTTTCTTCTTCTTCCTCTTCTTAAAGGATACCTTTCAGCATTTTATATAATGCTGGTTTGGTGGTGATAAACTCCTTTAGCTTTTCCTTATCTGTGAAGCTCTTTGTCTGACCTTCAATTCTGAATGATAGCTTTGCTGGATAAAGTAATCTTGGTTGTAGGTTCTTGGTATTCATCACTTTGAATATTTCTTGCCACTCCCTTCTGGCTTGCAAAGTTTCTGTTGAGAAATCAGCTGACAGTCGTATGGGTATTCCCTTGTAGGTAACTGAGTTTCTTTCTCTTGCTGCTTTTAAGATTCTCTCTTTGTCTTTTGCTCTTGGCATTTTAATGATGATGTGTCTTGGTGTGGTCCTCTTTGGATTCCTTTTGCTTGGGGTTCTCTGCGCTTCCTGGACCTGTAAGTCTATTTCTTTCACCAGGTGGGGGAAGTTTTCTGTCATTATTTCTTCAAATAGGTTTTCAATATCTTGCTCTCTCTCATCTTCTGGCACCCCCATAATTCTGATATTAGTCCGCTTAAAGCTGTCCCAGAGGCTCCTTACACTATCTTCGTATTTTTGGGTTCTTTTTTCATTTTGCTTTTCCGGTTGGGTGTTTCTTTCTTCTTTGCATTTCAAATCTTTGACTTGATTCTTTCACTCCTCTGGTCTGCTGTTGGGAGTCTGTATAATATTCTTTATTTCAGTCAGTGTATGCTTACTTTCTAGATGGTCCTTTATCACACCATCGAGGGTCTCATTAGATTTCCTGTACATCTCATCAAGTTTATCGACAGACTCTAGAAGCCTCTTGAGAGACCTCAAAAGTGTGGTTCTGAACTCAATATCCTCCCTTGATAGTTTTGTCCTGTTTCTTTGTCTCCACATTTTTTACGCTTTCTTGGTACACCCCCTAGTGGTCTTTGGGCCCAGTCTTGTTGTAGTTAAGCCTTGATTGTTGTAGTTAATACTAGAGGGATTTGACCTCCAGGCCGACTGGCTGTGATAATCAGCTGTGTCTGCAGTGGAAGAACTTCTGTCCTCTAGGGAGGTGCTAATCTAGCCTTTGCCTGAGGCTATCCGGCAAATGCCTCTGTGCAGGGCTTGGGTGGGTTGGGTCCCACGGGATCAACAGGGCAGAGGAGGGAGCAGTTATGGCTGCTCTCAGTCTGTCCCCAGGGGCTCTGCCTCTCTGTCCCAGCAACAGCTGCAAACCTCGGAGGGACTGTAGCCAGACAGTCCTGCTTCTCCCGTTTGAGTCTGGGTCCCTAGAGACTCACCCGGATCTGGAGCTCAGAGTCTGAGGCTCCCTCCAGATTGAAACAGTCAACCGCACCCTCTGTAGCTACACTTTTCAAAGTTTATATCGAAGATGAGAAAAGTTAGAAGAGATGAATGTTGTATGTTGGAACAAGGAAGGAAGGAAGAAGCATTAAACCATCTTCTTGTTTAAATTTTGCATTTCTGGGATTACTAGTGAGGTGGGCCCCTCCTCACATTTCACTACTTTTCTTTTCTAAATTGTCTGCTACTGTCTTTTGTCCATTTATCTGTTGGGACTTTTACTGGTTTGCACCTTGATTTACATGAGATCCTCAAAATTATGAAAATCTTGTTTGCCATATTTGTGGTAAATATTTGTTCTTACTAGTTGTCTTTTGATTCCAGATAAAGTTTTAAAACTGTACATAACCAAATCTATTAACCATGTGTTTTGAGACTTCTTATGTTGCTTTTAAGGTTGGAGAATGTTCTTCTCTACAGAGATTTGGCAGAGTCACTTACATGGTTCCAAAGTTTGTAAATTTTGATTTTTTAAGGCATTTAAAACTCTTTTATGTTCTTGGAGCATATACTCTCATTGTTTGAGATCTACACAAGATAATTTTTTCTTTTAACCAAGGGAGAAACTGTTTCAATTCCATTTATTGAAATCATGGTTCTCCTTTTATAACACAATAATTTGCTTTAGACTTTCACTGTATGTAACCATTGAGCACCTGAAATATGGCCAGGCCAACCTGAGATGTGCTGTAAATGTAAAATACATACTGGATTTTGAAAACTTAGAACAACAACAAAAGAATATAAAGCACCCCAATAATTCTTTGCTATTTATGACATGGAGAAGTGATAATATTTTGGGTACAATAAAATATATAGACTATAATATATAAATTATATATAAATAATATGACAAGCATTATTAAAATTAATTTTACTTTTTAAATTTTTAAATTGTGGGTATTAAAAAAGTTTAAATTATATATGTGGCTTATATTACATTTATGTTTGACAATTGTTCTATATATTAGAGTTTGTTTCTATATAATTGATTTTTTCCCTTAATGCCGCTTGCATTGATTGTAGTTTTATAATATGTTTTCAGATTGGTTGAACTAGTTTCTTTATTTCTATTCTTTATCAAACTTTTTTCTTATTTATTTTCCTCTATTTATTCTTCTAGATAATCTAAACATTTTTGCCAAGTTCCAGGAAAATTAAATCCCTGTAGGACTTTGATTTAAATCACACGATATTTGTAAATTGATTTTGAAAGAGATGGTATCCTTACAAGGCTAAGTCTTTTTTCCCAAGGAAATGGTCTCTCTTTTCATTTTTATCTTTTTTAATATTTCTTAGCAAACTTGGTGTTTTTCTTCATATAAGTTATATATTTTCATTCTTTGGATTACTCGTAGATACCATGTTTTTATTGCTATTGTAAATGTGAGTTAGTACCCTAATACATTTTCTAACTGGTTTATGTTGGTTTACTAAAGGTGATATTTGAAAATGTACCTTGTAACCATTTTACTTAGCTTTTTATAAATTAATTTTAATAGTTTTTCAGCTGATTCTTTTGAATTAGTCATGCCATATTGCAGTAAGCTACAAATGAGTTTCTAGAGTTCTTTCCAAATTCTAGATGTAAAAATCTAATTTTTGAAAAAAAGAAAATGTTTAAGTATACAGTCCTATTGTTTATTTTAGATGGAATTTTATTACAACTTATCTGTAATATTGGAAATCACAGAGATAGGATTTTTTTTTGTGTGTGTCTTGTTTCCAAGGACTTGTTCAAGGACTGAGGAAAATGGCCTATAATTCAGAGAGCACAGCTAGTCAATGCACTTGGGACAGTGGGTAGATGTGTGTGTGTAAGACTAGTTATAAGAAAACATTGTTGAATTCTGACAGTTGCCTTTTGATGGGCTTTTAAGATTGCATTCACCACCCCAGATGGGTACAATGGCTAGCTAAATATCTTTCTAATTGAGATTTCACCTTGAAACTCTCAGCCTTTTTCTTGAATCTCTGAGAGCCTGGGGCTTAAATTTCATTCTTGCTACATGATTATAGGAATTCAATTTTTATTCATTCTTAAACACCTTTCCTTTCTGTTCTCTTCTGACATCCTTTTACTAATGCTTACAAAGCTTTCTGTCTTTTCGCGTAGCATGAATAACACTTTTATTTCATTAGAATGGTAGTTTATTTTTAACAAAAATCTTTGAGCACAAAATTGCTCAGGCATTATGAATGATTTCAGTCATCTCTGAATCTACTTATACACAGAATTATTTCTAATTGCAGAAATTATGATGCCACTGCATTCTCTCACGGTAGCTGCAATAGTACAAGGCAAAGTAAGGAAGAGAAGGGCCTGGGGGAAGGGACACACCCCATTAGGAGTGTTGCTAATCAGCACTACCAGAGATAAAACAAATTAATATAAAATTTTCAAAATATAACACATATTTGTAGATTAATTTCAATCCTCGTTTTAAGGGGGAAAAGAATGTTCTCCATTGACATAGTATTTAAACATGGTTACCTGGCTACCCACAATTAAAATGGTTCATCTCTAGGTAACTTATGGGCCGAAAGACAGGCTCTGGACTTTTGTTGTGCTTATGTGGGCATGTACCCAAGACTTTACCTCTCTACCCACCCCACAAGGATTCCATCGGGGTGCTGCCACATGACTGGCAGCAAATATGAATGTGACATTTGAAAACATGAAGTGGCTATTATGTTATATAGAGTGCGTATTAAGTGCCCACATGCACATGTACTTCATGTGGAATGAAGTCTTTACTGAAAAATGTTACATTGACATGGTGCAGGTGTATGTGTATGTGTCGGTGAGGCTCTACCATTCCAACCAACTGGGACTTTTATGTAAAGGGAGATTATTTATATGTGGTTGGCATGTGGAATGTGACTCTCTTGCCAAGTACTCTAGTTGTTTAGCTTATCCTGGATAATATAATCAGAAAAGCTAAGCCCATAGAATGTAAGGTGTTTCACATCTCTTCAGCCCCAAATGAGAAATCATTTTAAATAAGACAAGTATATGTTCATTTGTATTCCAAGCAGAGGTGGAAAAATACCTTATACATTTTTAATCCAGGAAATGCGTGCATTATCCTGAGCTATTGTCCTGGGTCAGCCTGCATTTCCCACCTGCTCACTCTCTATCTGGAAAGGAAACTGCTTTAGTGTGGAGGACAGAGCCATTCCTCCCCAACTCCCAACCGCCCCCCCCAAAAATACCAAAATGATTAATTTTAATAAAGAAGTAAAATTTTTGGAGTTTATTCTTATCCACATCTTAGTCCACCAGTGAACCTCACTGAAGCAATGTGGATTTTTTTTCCCTCTCAAACCAACACTGAACTCAAAATGTATTTTAAACTGAAAGAAAAAACAACTCATAGTTAAGAAAGGAGTATATGTTTTTGGTTAGGATTATTTATCTACCTCAGGTGTGGAGGTTACGTATTTGAGGTAGAATTTGTATTTTAACAATACATTTTTATTGATTTTTAGAAGAGAGCAAGGGAGAGGGATTGAGAAATAGAAACATCGATAAGAGAGAAGCATCATTAATCAGCCTCCTGCATGCCCCCTACTGGAGATTGAGCCCACAACCTGGGCATGTGCTCTGACCAGGAATTGAACCAGTGACCGCTTGGTTCATGGATCGACACTGAGCCACGCCTGGCAGGCATTGGTGTTGCATTTTAGGTTTGGAGTATTTAACAAAGTGGATGTGTATCTGCCCTTAATAGTACAGTGAAAATGTCCTCTAAATAGTTGAGTGGCTAAAATTCTCTTAAACTCTGTCGTATACCAAATTCTCCATTGTGACTTAGTGACTTAGGGCATAGTGTAGTGCTAGTTAGTACACATAGTTATTCAGGCTCTTATTGTCAAGGATTTGGAATATTGTGAGTATGGGGAGGTTGCTCTGGGAACATGACTGCAGTAGGAGCCAGGCTGAGCAGTTCCTGTCTGATGTGTCTTCGAGGATCCTGGCACTGACGTGAACCCTGTGAACTCTGGGGATGGCTGTTGTTGGAAAAACATGCTTTTGTTAGAGTGTAGTTTCCTTAATAAGAACATTGTAATAGAATAGCATTTGGCAGTCAAATTCAATATTCAGTAAACTATTTTAAAAATTGTGCTGACTAAAGTTCAGAGGGCATCCTGGGCTGTGTCATCCTCCTCTGAGAGGGAAGGTCACAATTTCAATGGTGCCGGGAATGAGGACCTACTGAAGAGTTAGGTCATGGGAATGGTCTGGTCCACAGTGGGAGGGGGGCCCCCTGATGGCCAGGAGGACCTTTGATGTTTGGCCCCTGGGCAGGCTCTGCCTCACCTCTATTTCTGATCTTAGACTGAATAAGCTCCTAAGGAACCTAATTGGTCGTCCAGCACTCTCTTCCTGCTGTTTAGCCCCAATTCCAATGAAAACAGCTAGAAAATTAAGCTCTTTCTCAGCTGCCTCAAGCCTGGCCTTTGTGACAGCTTTGGCCAGCAGGCTGGCTGACCCTGCAGAGCCCTTTTGCCATCATCCCCTTGGTTTGTTGGGGCAAACTCTTAACATCCTTACATTGAGGTCTCTTCATTGGGCACTTTTCT
Organism: Myotis yumanensis; assembly: GCF_028538775.1. Taxonomy (NCBI): domain Eukaryota; kingdom Metazoa; phylum Chordata; class Mammalia; order Chiroptera; family Vespertilionidae; genus Myotis; species Myotis yumanensis. Next base: position 69,993,768 of record NW_027223755.1, on the reverse strand, counting down.
TAGCCCCTGCCTGGTGCCAAGCAGACAGTTCTCTTAACACTGGACATGCCCAAATTATCAAGGCACCATAAATTACACCCCACCGCGGCCTTACTCTTGACTGCCTCCTTCCCTTACCTTGTCACCCCTTTGACCCCATTTGAACAGAGGTTTTTCACACTGTATTCTTAACAAGGTTATTTACTCAGCATACCCAATGAAATTGTGCCTTATGTGGTAAGTTCGCAGCTTTGAGATAGTCTGAGGGGGCAGACTTTTCAGTTGCTAAAAGAATTAACCTTTTAGCTGAAGATGGCCTTTATTGCTAGTACTTTCATAGCCCAAGTTTGTGACCATTTAGGAATGTCACAGTAATATATGGAGATTTTTACACCTACATATAGATCAGTGTCCCAAGTCAGAGTAACCAAGGGAGAGTACCAATCTATGCCCTGTGTAGTAAGAATGCCGATTAATTTTTAAATGGCTCTGTGCAGTTAACTCCATTATTTATGAAAATAAGAGAAACGAGTGACAATGATGATCAAAATCCACTCATAATTTCAAACCTCATTTGGACAAGTAGTTCAACCTACTCTCTGCCTGCCAGAGGGAAGGAGAAAAAAGCAAATGGGTCAGACAGTGAGCACATTAGATCCTCGGGATATTGAGGTCCTTGGTGTGAGAGAAAATGTTTTTTAGTTTTATAAATGTTTTCCAAGTTGCTTGGACTGATTTGATAACAATATCTAGGGCCTGGTGAAAGGTAGATGTTTGAAAAATGCTAATTTACCTCACTCTTAATGTTCTTGCTTTATTTCTATGTGTACATGGATATATTTATTCATGCTGATAGCACCTGCATCCCAAATACTCAGTACTGCCACAACTCCCTCCACCCCTCCCTCCTTCTCTCTCTCCCTCCTCTTCTCCCTCTCTTCCTCCTCTCTTCCCTCTCTCCCTCCATCTCTCTCTCTCTCTCTCTCTCTCTCTCTCTCACACACACACACACACACACACACACACTCCATTTTAGATTCTATCCACAAAGAGGGCACTTTTACAATCTTAAACACCACTACCCTTTTGTTTCTTCTTGCCTTTGTCCAGCTATATTTTCACGTTATTTCTTGTTCTTCTCTGCTTTTCATTGAGAGAAGAATGGCATTGAGAAAGGAGGATGAGAGATGGCAGCAAAAAGTAGGTTAAAGGCCTTAAAACTTGGTGCAGCTGAAGAATTTTTATATTCAAAAGGTGCCTCTTGAATGTGGATCAAGTAGTAGCTGTACGGTGCCCTACTCTTGATGGCACTTGAGGATAGTCATGATTGCAGGGTGAAGGAGGAGTAGAAAAATTGAACAGAGCAGATTTGGAATTATCTCAAACACAAATATAAAAACAGAATGATTTCACAAAAATATTGCATGGAAATTACTGAGCATGAAACTCTAGTATGCTGCTGTGTCGTCCTGATTTAAAGTGGAAAAGACAGACCCTTGAGCTCTCTAGCCTTTTACCTGCCCCTCTACAGTGAAGTAGGTTGTAGAATTGAAGGTTTGCTGAGAGGAGGGGAGGCTGGGCTGCGAGGAAGGAAGAAATGAGCTTAGTTCAGGTATAGGGAAGGGACTGCATGGGGCTGCCGGCAGATGTCCTGGGATTCCTCTGAAATTTTCCCACTTATTCTCCTGAGTAAGAGGGTTCTCATCTTACTAATAAAAGCCTTGGTGGTGCTCACGCCATCACAAGATGACTGCACATACAGTGAAGGCAGGGTTCCCGCAGCCCCACGCGCCCGCCGCAGAAGTGGGACCCCTGGCTCTGGCCTACCTCTTTGGAGCAATCCATCGAGAAGCCCTGGGTGGGTGGTCGGGGCCTACCTCTTTGGGGCAATTGATCATGGGGCTCCCGCACTGTGAGAGGGCACAGGCCAGGCTGGGGGACCCCCTCCCCCCTGCCCCATGCACGAATTTCGTGCACAAGGCCTTTAGTGCTAAAATAAAGCAATTGTTTCCCTACTTTTTATTGAAGAATAAGTAAGTGGATAGAAATTTAAGTTGCCAAATCTTTGACTTTTGTTGCTGCTTATCTATAGTAGCATCTGGAACAAGATGGTATGTAATTTAACCCCAAATGTTAACATTTTAATTTCAACAGATTGCCTTGCATGGTGCTCCGAGAGCGCCCCCTGCCTTCCTGGGTTCTGACATCTTGGAAAGCAAGTTGTAGTTGCATGGGCGCACATCTCAGAGTTAGAGTCCTGGCTTCATACTTAGGCTCTTCAACTACCCGGCTTGCTCTTTCTCAGAAAGTCCCTTCACCTCTCTGGGTCTCAGTTTTCCCTGAGATTCTGCCAGTTGGGATCCTTACAATGAAGCCTAGGGCTGGTATGATGATTAATTGCAATTGTGGGTGTTTAAGGTGCTCAGCCCTCACTGCGACGTGTGACAGTATGTGCACAAGTTATGTTTTCCCTCTTTCTTTCTTTACTCTTCCCGAACCAGTAGGACAACTGCCAGTAGAGGAAGCACAGTGTTTTAAGCAGTATGATTTCTCTGAAAGTAATCTAGATCAGTGATTACCGATCTGTTCACACAGGAGACTATGTAAATGCTGCCTTTTCATGAAACCTTACCTGAAAGCTCTCTATGAAACAGATAAAAGGAAGCTTGGGTAAGGGTGTGGGGTCCCACTCTTTAGTGCCCCAGGCAGCATTTACATAGTCTCCTGTGTGAGGAGCACCCAAATTCCGTGTGAAGAGTGACCCCTGGAGTTGTGCATTGAGATATATTCCTGGTATCCCCATGAGCTACTCAAACTCTCTGCTATGGGGGATTTATTAGAATTGCTTGTTTCCCCCTAATTTACTTATGACATTTACTTTCTTAATGGTATCATATACTGGATTCATGAAGAATGTACCAGAATTCTGCACAATGGTTTCTCTCTGGCCCCAAAGAGAAGCACATACTTAGGGGATTCTGAGACATTAAGTGTTTGGACCCAAGATACGCACCAAATTTCCTTGAGGCATTTCATTGTGAGAAAGGGCATTTCATTTTTAAGCAACATGAGCCTGTTTTGAGCATGCTTCTTAAGGATTATTGCTTGTCCTTCTGTATACTCTGATGCCAGAGGTCAGGATGAACTAGTGTAGTTACTCCAATCCCTGGCATGAAGTGCATTTCCTTCTGACACTTCGTAAACAGTAGATTTTAATAGAAAGTTAGGGGAGAGGTTTCTTGAATAACTAAGCTCCCTGATATGTGCTCATTGATGCTTAGCTCGATGAAGCATGAGCACCCAGAATACTAAATCCTTTTTACACAATTTGGTTGTGCGCTTATGCATATTAACAAGGCGGGAGTGTGGGATGTTTATCTTCTTCCTGAGGATTATAGATTCTTTTGGCAGGTACTGTCTCTTTCTATTTCACTGTGTAATGTGTGCCCAAAGGCAAGTGTTCTTTGCCAGAGTGCATCCTCCAAACAGCAGAAATCAATGAGGCTAGAGCCTGTCATGAATTGTATGACTCAAATATGTTGCATTTCTTTAGTAATTCATGTAGTAGTCACTTGGTGGCTTTCCTTCTTGATCTGTTATATTTATTATGTTGGGTTTTAAAGCAGATCCTTTATTTTGTAATCATTTAAAAATGGAGGAATGAAAATTGGTATAGTATAAATGTCATATTTTGCATACAATTTGTGACGAATACTTAAATGCCTAGTGCAAGAGCCAAATCTTAATCCTCAACTGCAGTTGATATTTTGAGGTTGGAAAAATGTCCTTACGCTCTCATTGTATTTGCTTGTTTGTTTGTTTTGCTTGTGCCAATCTTGCTGTTTCTGTGAACTGAAGTAGAGGTCTTGACTAAGAGTGTCTTTGATGTCTCCAACCCAGTGTGTAACAGGCAATTGAATGAGAAAACGTAGCTTTGGAGTCTGATTGCTGGACCAGAGAGCACTGAGCCTCTCCTTATGCTCAGGAGGGGAACAGTCCTGGGTTACAAAGAGATTAGGAGCAACAGGAAGAAGGTGAAGAAAATTTGCCATATCTATTGATTTTCTGAATCCAGCGATCCATATGACCATACCAACCATGTGCAGGTGGTCAGGACTATGTTGTGGACATTCACCATTGTGGTCCTAGCAGATAATTTGTCTTCATCTTTTTAGTTAGAAGAGAAAGCAATGGTATGCTTTGCCCTCTGATGACTTAGTAATAGATGCTTCATAATCCCCTCTTAGGCATCCAAGGTTGGGCTCCCTAGTCACGCAAGGGGCTGTGTGCTTACCACATGCAGTACATCAAGTTGACATTTTGGTTATTTGCTTCTTCCACTCTGTTAACCACAGTGGATCTCAGTCCTTATACATGAAATCAAGAGAGGTGATTTGAAATGAAACAAATATTAATAATCTATCATGTAGGTGGCTGCTGGCTGTAATGCATTCTGAATTTTGCCAGTGAGGACTTTGAACACCTGCCTGAGGGTCTTCAGACGATCGACTGATTCTGTCACACTGAGGCAGCTGTGTGCAACTACACGCCAGCAAGCTTCAGTGTGTTTCTGTCGGCATATCTTCTGGGAACGTAATTTTCCTGTGTCTGATATCACCCATAATAAGGATTTGGTCCATTGGGACTCGGTCTCAGGCCTGTCATAGAGGCAGATCTTTGTGTGTGGTGTTATACTGATACCATGCATGGCAATGTGTTTTAAATAAGGCCTGATAATGCTTGACATTATCCTCATGTTGTAAATAAGTAGGTTGAAAGTTGTGTGGAAATAGTGTGTGTGTGTGTGTGTGTGTGTGTGTGTATTGCATGTTTGGAATAAAAGTACAAGCTTCTTTTTTCTGAGGTTGTATCTAGAGTTTAGGAAAAAAAAGTTAGAAACTTGTTTCAAGGCAGGTGGGCTTCAGTGGGGAAGAAATTCTAGGGTGAGTTGGGAAAGTTAGCTGCCAGAAGACTTGGATGGGATAGAGGCAGGGACAGGACCATCCCCACAGTGTCTCAGGGCCCAGGGACATCATGTATCCTCCTGTGTCTCCTGTACAGATGTTGGCAATTCTTTTTATTCAAGGCAAGAAGAGAACGTGTAGAACAGAAAAATGTCGCCAGGGAGGTACAAGTAACAGGAGAAATCTGAAAGTAAATCCTTGTAGGTTGTTAAAGGCCCAAGAAAATCCTGCTAAAATGCTGGTGCTGAGTTTGTGTGGTGGGCAGCTTGGGGCCCTAAGGAAATTCCAATCCACTGCAATAGAGCAGGTAACAGAACAACAACATCAGAGACAGCAGCAACAACGGTAGTAGGGACCACCGACATTTATGGAGCAATTTCTGGGTGGGGGTTATTGTGATCAGCATTTGACATGCATAACCTTATTTAATGTAGCAGTCACAGAAAGATGATGTTACACATTTTGCATATGAGGAAATTGAAGTATACAGAGGTTAATTGCTTGTTTAGGGCCACACAACTAGTATTAATAAGTTAAATTTAATAAAAAAGAAAACAAATTGCTCTTAGGTGTTTGTAGCTTTGTAGTATTTTTGTTAGAAGAGTGAAGCAATGATTCTCAATCTTGGCTTCCCTTTAGAATCATTTGAGGAGCTTTATAAACTGGTACCCAATCCCCTCTCCTCTCCCATTCTTTAGTTCAGGGGTTCTCAACCTGTGGGTCACGACCCCTTTGGGGGTCGAACGACCCTTTCACAGGGGTTGCCTAAAACCATCGGAAAACACATATATAATTACATATTGTTTTTGTGCTTAATCACTATGCTTTAATTATGTTCAATTTTTAACAATGAAAATACATCCTGCCTATCAGATATTTACATTACGATTCATAACAGTAGCAAAATTACAGTTATGAAGTAGCAACGAAAATAATTTTATGGTTGGGGGTCATCACAACATAAGGAACTGTATTAAAGGGTCGTGGCATTAGGAAGGTTGAGAACCACTGCTTTAGTTGATCTAGGGTGCAACTTGGGAGTTTGAAAAATTCCCTAGGAGCTTCTAATGTGATGGCCAAGGATGAAAACCCCTCCTCTAAAGTAAGTTCTCTCTGCTTTTCTCTAGACATTCATTTGATTCCAGCGTGCAATTTAATCATGATTTGTTATTTATTGTATGATAGCTTGTTTTGTCGGTCCCTCCTAGCAGAACATAGGCTCAGTGAAGGCACAAACCATCGTTATCTTATCCACTCCATATCATCAGAGTCTATCATAGTGCTGGATAAGTGAAAACGCATGTGTCATCTCTCTGTAAAAATAGTTAATCACCAATCAGAAAGTATCCGTGCTGCAACTTTTAAAGCCAATGTTTTCCACTGTTATTGAAATAGTAACTGGAGGTATGAGGGCTGCTGCCAATTTCTCATGTACAGCAGACAGGAGCCGAGTGAGGTCAGTGCCGTGGAATTGTCCTCCTGAGAGGAGCATTCTTTACACAAGGATTTTTCAGGGTGAGAGATGGGCTTTTGTCTGGTTTAAGATGACATTTTAAGCTTCAATTTAATTTTTGATTCAAATTCTTAAAATTAGTGTAAAGGAACCGTGATGGACACTGCAGGATGGATGAAGAAAACCTGGATAAGGAGCCCTTGGCTTACCCAGTGCTACACGGAAAGCATCTGCTTTCACAATGTACAAGCTGGTAGGCCTGGCCAGGGCTGTGCTTGCAAGAGATCGTCAGAAGCAAGGCTCTCCTGTGTCTACTTTAGTTCTGGGCTCAGTGATTAATACAACCAAAGGCAGCTTTCAACCTGAAGACTTATTCAGACCCCAACAGCTCATCAATCTGCTATTGCTTTGCAGAGAAAAAACTTAATACATAATAAATAATGTTTCACTGCCTCAAAAAGAATAAAAATTTCTTTGTAAAAATATTTCCCATTGTAAGGTTAACCATCATCATATCCTAGTGCTTGATCACACACTTAATTTGAAATCCAAACACTGAAGACTTACACTGAAATTTTACTCACAAATGAAATAATTAACTTGGTAAGTTGTGGTCCTAATACTTAGAAAGATAGGATGTGGAGGAGGAGTTGGAAGTCAAGCTGAGTGGGAACACATGCAGTCAAGGTATGTGTTTATATAATTAGTGTCATGGACTATTTTAAAATTTGTTCAACAGACATTTGATAATACTTATTATGTACCAGGCATTTTATGAGCACATTACAACTATTGACTCCTTAAAATATCATATTTTTCTGAAGAAATACTATTGTTATCATTTCTATTTTGTAGACAAGGAACCAGCATACAGAGAGGTTAAGTAACTTGTTGAAGATCACACAGTGCATGGGTGACACAACCAGGACACGCCTCAGTGGTCTGGCTACAGAGACTGTGTATCTAACCATTGTGTGCATTACCTCTCTAGGAAAATGCCTCCAGGTCCACGTGCTTTCTTCTTAAAGCTGAGAGACTGTGTCCTAAGGAAAAAGCCATTATTGTTATTTCCACTCAAGCCCTTATATTCCTAAGAGGAAGATTAAATTTGTAAGATTGTTGAACGGTGACAAGTGGCGCTATAGGTGCATTCTGAAGGAATGGCCATTCTGGCCATCAGAGATGCACTTATCTGACCAGCCCTCCCATCCGTGGTGGGAGTGGGTAAGACCAGGAAATCCAACTCAAATGTTTTTTTTTCCCTTTAACACCGAGAAAGAAAACATATATAGGATGGATACAGAAAAAATAGCCTGTAGGAAGTAGGTCAAAGTGTGTGGTGAGTTGGAGATTCACTTTGTTTTCTGTGGTGCACAATTTTTTCCTTTTCAGTACTAGGGAGGTATATATTAGTTTTATAATATTTTCAACAAAAAGGGTTATCACTCTACATATGTATCAATTGGAGTCAGACTGGAATCAGGGAGCCTAGCAGCTTAGGTGGGTTTGCAGTAATACATGGAGATATTGTAAGTATCTGAGCAGAGATGGAGTAGATGAGCACAGGAGGGCTTGGGTTTGGGGCTGTTAGGCAGAAATAACCGGTACTTGTTGGTGACCCATACGTTCTACCTCCTTGGGATACACACCTGCTCATAGGAAAGTGAAGTGTATCTGACAAGTAGGTTTCTGCCCCAGGCCATCAGTTTTAGTGACTTTCGAGCAAATGGAGACTGAGGAGGTCTTGGAGAATGGGGGCACGCAATTCAGGATATGTTACATCTGCGGTGCCCATTGAGCAACTGCAATAGTGGCAGAACTGAGATACACGATCTTAATGCCAGGGGGCATTGCTATTTGGTGCACGTATTCTTGTTGGGACTCTAAACCTTAGATAGGCCTTATTTTGACACCTTGTTAGTAGGAATTTTACATAGAAGTGGTCTATGCCTATGTAAGCGGACACATATTTTGCATTATATATACTTCTTTAAGTTAATAGGAGAATTAGGTATCATGAATTAAAATGCATATGATTAAGTATTTTTAAAGCTGTGGTTAATCAGATTATGACAGACTTCAAAGAATAAATTTTAAGCCCTTATTAATGTTTCTAATGTGAAGCATTTACAATTAAAATCAATATTTTTCTCAAATTAATGACTCTAGATGCTGGATTATATCATTTAAGCATAAAACTTTCTGTGATAAATATGCATTGGGAAATAATTTCACACCTAACTTTTCTTTTAGGAAAAATGGAATATTTAAAGAGTTTGGACAACACCACATGTATCAATTTATTATTTTATGTAGAAATAATTTTTTCAATAATAGATATGCATTTGAAACACCAAGAAAGCCTGCATTCTAGAATACTACATGAATTCTAAAAAGGCAAGAAAATTATTTTTAGTCAACTATTAGATTAATGTTTATAATAACTAGTAATTTATACTTAGAATTATCAAAATTATGATAGAGTACAATTGTGTATTTTATATATACTTTGGCGCCCCTCACATAAGTAATGTGTCAACATTAATAGGAACATCCTTTTAATATGGAGCTTAAACATTTTATTATTCTTTCCAAATTCTTTGTTTTCCTAAGAGGGTCTAAAGTATAAGTTTTTTCTTTTTCCAAGGAAAGAGGGAAAAACTGCCTAGGTTCAAATGCTAGCTCCAGCCCTTGTTAGTTGTATGGCCATGGGAGAACTATTTAATTTTTGTGTGCTACAGTTTTCTAGTCTATAAAAGGTATACTAACCTCTAGTAGATGTGGCAGTTAAATTGATTAGTATATGTAAAGCAATTAGGACAATGCATACATGTAATAAATGTTCAATTAATGTCAGATATTATTAGCCAAAGCTAATGACTAATAATAGCTTTTGACTAACAAGGTCTTTTCTAGGCTCTTTGCATGTACTCTTTTCATGTATGTAAAGAAAGAAAGAAGATAAAATGAATTAATGGGCATAGAAAAAATGTCTTAGGTAAACATGACGAAGTACTTTTCCTACATCTAAAAGTTGGCATGAGAGACTACGGGTCCTGGTAGGAGAATGGCTGTAGGTCCCCCTTCCTAGCTGCACATCCCTGAAAGAAATGGCTGATAGGTGTTTTTGGGACCATGCTATCATGGGCACTTTTGTAAAAGGTTCCTAATGGAAAGATTTCCATCATGGCAATATTGAGGGGTCACTGTTCTAGCTTGTCTTGTCCTGCAGATCAGACAGCTGTCACTAGAGGGCAAACTCCCCACATTTGCTCATAAGGACTAGGCTAGCTCTCATTTCCATGGAAGTCTCCTGAAGCTTTCATTTAGAAATCTAGAGCAGTCCTTCCACCAGGAGAGGTTCCTGCCCAGTACAGAGAATGACCCATTCCATGTGTATATCTGTCTTCTTCTCATGGCTCTAGAGCATATCAGTGAGATCAGAAAGGGTGGTGGGGCCCTGAGAACTTCAGAGGAATGGGATAGTGTTTTTGTGGAGCTGAATTGAAGTTTCTAATACCCCCCAGAGCTGTGACAGTAGATTAATGATCTCTACATTATGCTAATATTTGGTGTAAATTTGTGCTTATTCAGAGACTTTTAAAAAAAGAATAATATATCCTATAGTAAGTCAGAAGTGGTATATTCTATACTTACATTTCCCTAAATCTGTGTAAACATAGGCAAGTCATTTAATGTTTCATCTGAAGAATCAAGGGGTTAAATTATAAGACTAGAGACCGGATGCACAAAATTTGTGCAAGAGTAGGCCTTCCTTCCCCTGGCTGCTGGCACCAGCTTCCCTCCGGCACCCGGGACCTGGGGTTCCCTTGCAGCCCCTGCTTCATCCAGAAGGTTGTCCTGAAGGACATCCAGTCTAATTAGCACATTATGCTTTTATTATTATAGATGATGTAAAAAAATTCTAACAGCTATGAATACTCTGACTGTGAGTTAGAACTCAATTTGATGATTTTGAGTGGTTTTATTAGGTCTTGGTTAGTCTTTGAAGCAAGATTGTAATGCAGGGTGGTGACTTGCAGATGGCCAGGGATGAGGGTTGATAAAAGGAGCATGACTCTTGGAGCAGTCCTTGAGGATGGTGGCAACAAGTTGGGTAAGGAAGAAAAAACATTGGCTGGAGAACAAAAGCAAGATGGTGACTGCTAGAAAAAGTAATTGAGGGCCTTACCTTCTGGTGACATCAGGATTGAGTTTAGAAATCTTTGTATTTTGGGTGGATTTGCAGGATGATGGTTTGTAGACTAAACTGAATAATTTACAGCTTCTTTCTGTTTTCCTTAGGTTACTTGATCACTTTAACCCTGAGAACTTAAGGAAGAATAGAAATCTATGTGTTGGGTACCTGGACAAAGGGAGAAGGTATAATGAGTGGCAAAAGTAGCTTCTTGGCTTCCTGGTCCCTTGCTTGGTTCTGGGATGTAGTCTTTCACAAACCCAGGCAGACTTTCTTTACGGAGGAATGTGGTATAGAGTGAAGAGATATTGACCATTCCATGTGGACTAGGGTTATAGCTGTATGACAGGCACGTCTAACTGTGATCTTGAGGAGAACCAAGAAATAGAAATGGGTCACAGGGGATAGATATCATACCAGCCATAGCATTTTGTGACTCTTTCAGCTTCTGTTCATCAGAGTTGAACCATCTTCTCACTGGTTTCTCATCTCTAACCCATTGAAAGTGGGCATTTATCTCTGTTTTATTTCTTCTTCAGACTCATAAAAATGGAGGCTGCATCTAATTACTTTATCTTACATAAGGATACATTTTTTAAAAATAAATTTAAAAGGACTTATTTTTGGCTTAGTTCCATGTATCAGTTGAGAAATATCCATATATTTTTTGGCTTAGTTCCATGTATCAGTTGAGGCCTGGTGCACGAAATTTGTGCACTGGGGGGGGGGGTTGCCCCTCAGCCCAGCCTTCACCCTCTCCAGTCTGGGACCCCTTGGACATCCCTCTCACAATCCAGGACTGCTGGCTCCCAACCGTTTGCCGGCCTGCCTGCCTGATTGCCCGTAACCGCTTCTGCCTGCCAGCCTGATCACCCCCTAGCCATTCCCCTGCCAGCCTGATCGATGCCTAACTGCTCCCCTGCTGGCCTAATTGCCCCCAACTGCCCTCCCCTGCCAGCCTGATCACTCCCAACTGCCCTCCCCTGATGGCCTGGTCCCCTGCAACTGCCCTCCCCTGCTGGCCTGGTTGCCCCCAACTGCCCTCCCCTGCTGGCCTGGTTGCCCCCAACTGCCCTGCCCTGCCGGCCTGGTTGCCCCCAACTGATCTCCCCTGCTGGCCTGATCACCCACAACTGCCCTCCCCTGCCTGCCATCTTGTGGTGGCCATCTTGTGACCACATTGGGGCAGCCATCTTGTGTGAGGGTGTGACAGTTAATTTGCATATTACTTCTTTATTATATAGGATACACACGCGCGCACACACACATATTACTTTTCAGATTTTTCACATTATTGTTATAGTATTTTTTAAAGGGAGAGTTTAAAAATCTGTAGAGGGATGTTTCCTTGCCTAGGCTGATATCTCTTTTATATTTTCTTGTTCTAAACTTCTGAGACAGAGGTTCTTAGATTTCTCAGATCAAGGTGCCCTTAGTGACCCAATACATGTTTTGCAGCACACCTTGGCCAAAAGAAACACCAAACAGTTCTGTTTATTAGGTTGGTAGGTCCAAACAACTGAAGTATTTATACCAAACCACTTAATACTAATTTAAAAAATAATATACAAGAATTCAGAATTTTATTTTTAAAGCACAAGTAATTACTAATGAAATGTGTGTATCAGTTTGGCCTTTCCAGTTTCTCAAACTTTGGAATCAGATTGAACCACCTTCACTTCCTGTTCCATATTGATTTTCATGAAATAGTTGCTTTTAGAAATAGCAACTGCCCAAACTTAATTTTTCAGAGATGTGACCATCTTTAAGATGAATATGGTGTGACCTAATTGTGAAACTATGAATTATCTGGAGCTAAGAGTTTATGTGATGTCTGAAACATGTCAAATATCATAATTTTTTTCTCAAAAATTTAAAACACCTGAGATCACAGTGGTGTCCTAGGGTGCCTTGGTCTCACACTTTGGGAACTGTGACTGTAAGGTTAGATCAGTGGTTCCCAACTTGGGGCACACACACCACAGGGGAGGCAATTTGAGAATGAGTTATTAACAGTGAATTTTTTGCATTTCTTATGGTTCTAGGGGCTTCATATACAGTATATAAGTATATATTGTGACATATTTATGCATTTTAGTTCTCTATTTTATGTTTTGAAACTTTATTTGCTATTTTTTCATATCACTTCACATTATTATTATTATTTTTTAAGCAATTTCTTAATGATTTCTTCTTTAGTACTTCAACTGTCCTTTTGTTCTTTTATTTTTTCTCTTTCATAGGTGCCATGTTCTTTGGAAGCTTGTTTAGATCAAGTTAATGGCCTTTTAGGCTTCCTCCACATGAATAGGTGCTCACTTTTTGAATAATAAGAATTATGTCATGGGGGAGGGGCATCAGAATTTTAGAGATGCTTAGGTGGGGCATGGCCAAAAAAAGGTTGGGAAACACTGGGTTAGATAGTGAAACTTAAAGAGTGGAATGTAAAGAAATTCCACTATAATAGGGAGTTACACAACTAACATCTTGTCCACTACCTGTCACTATCCAGGTGGTGGCAGGGAGAAAAGATGATGGCTCATTTAGGAAGGAGTTGAGAGAAAATTCTTGGTTTATTCCAAATCAAGGAATGCAGTTAAGGTCCTAAGAAGACAGAGCTAAGTTCGCTCCAAGGTGTCCAGCCTCAGTGCTTGCTGGTGAAATTAATGGGTTTGACACAGGTAAAGCGCCCAGTTAGTCTGTCTATAGAGCTTTACAGTGTAATGTTTGATATGTGCATCCTATAAAATGTTATGCTACTTAAATAAGTGGAGTTTATGAGTTTGGTCATCTTCTTTACATTTCATATAGTAACCCCTGGAGTGCCGAGAAAGGGGTGATACGCTGTCTGCCAGCATTCCTTATGAATATTTGCTGTTTTAAAATATCATTCCCCAAAGTGCATTCCATGGAAATTAATTGGTGCTACTTGAAAATAATGTTCTTTAGTTATCCATGTCTGATGACTACTGGATTAAAACAAATAAAGCAAGGCTTTAAAGAGCCATTAATATAGTAGTGGATATTGTCAAGCCTCAAGAGGAGAAATAATAGCATTGTTTGTTCTCAAAGATTTGTTGACTAAGGAAACTTTTTATATTGAAAGAAGCATCTTATGAGATTCATATTTCATAAATACCTTTGGGGGAAAATAGCTCCAAAGGATCTTTTTAACCTGCATTTTTTGGAATTAATATTGGTAAGGTCTCTGATTTATTTTATGTTGTCTTTTAGGTAGGATTACAACTTCCAGCTCTAACATTGTATCTATGGGAGAGTATCTGTTTTAAGTGATTCTTTTGCATACTGGTTTTCTGTAATGCAGTATAGTTAAAGTATATATCATCTGTATAGTATTATTTGGTTTCTGATATACAAATGCTGAGTAAAGTCTGTAGTATAGTCCATAATTTATTGAAAATCTCCTTGCAGGTTATTAGAGTATAATAATGTATATTTATTTCTAGGCATCTTTAAAATCCTAATTGTATTTTGTGCCACATAAATTGGGCCCACTATAAAAAAAACAAAACAAAACAACCCCTCTTCCTTTTGTATTTTTAGACAAGTTAGGGGGGAAACCCCACAGAAAATATGGAGACCAAAATGTCACAAAATATAGCAGATATGGTTTACAGTCTGTTAGCTAAATGGCCAAGTTAATATTGAACACCAAAATTAGGCAGACTTACCCATTCAGTTCAAGTTAGCGTTAGAGTGAGGCAAGCTTCTCCCTGCAGGATAGGCTCTGCACAAGTTATGCAGGGGGAGTGGAGGAAAATGTATGCTTTCCTCAGGTGAGGCCCTTGCTACTAAGAAGGATGAGGCTGAGCTTAGCATATTTCTTATGTTCCCCAAATTTACCGGTCTCCGGGAGCAGTGTGAGTCTGGGCCAGCGAGAGGTCAGGGACTCCTGTGATTAGCATCTTGGTAGGAGAGAACTGTCAGGCGTACTGAAGAAGTATTTCCAGAAACTTCAGGGAGTCCCTGTTTGGTGCTGAGATCATAATGTCACTGTTTAGAGACTTCCAACTTATGACAGTGCATTTTTAAGCGTTAAGTTTTGGAAGGTTGTTTTTATGATCCCAAACTATTACAGAAAGCAATTGTGTATCTAATCTTTTGTTTACGGTGGTAAGACCCTAGTCCATCAAAATCTGAAAAAGAGCAGGCTCTAGCTACAAATAACTGAGATGACAAGAAGTGGGAATGCCTACCCACGCTTATAAAAGCAGTGATCGTGCCCTAACCGGTTTGGCTCAGTGGATAGCGCATTGGCCTGCGGACTCAAGGGTCCCAGGTTTGATTCCGGTCAAGGGCATGTACATTGATTATGGGCACATACCCAGTAGGGAGAGTGCAGGAGGCAGCTGATCGATGTTTCTAACTCTCTATTTCCTCTCTGTAAAAAATCAGTAAAATGTTTTGTTTTGTTTTTAAAAAAACGGCGATCATGAGATTTCATGTGAAGGACTATAAGGGCACACCCTTTGGCTTCTGTGCTTCTCTTTATCAGGAAAAGACTGTCCAGCCTGGTGTGGATGGGAAAGCTAGTTACGAGCACGGGATTTCCCGAGAGCACCCGCCCCTGTGCTGGGAGTCAGGTGCTCGGGAGCGCTCATCCCACGCAGGCTGCGCTGCATTGCACATGCGCACTCAGCAACCACGGGTCCCTGTCTAAGAAGGGACGCCAATGCCGAGGCGCTCATTCCACACGAAGGCAATTAAATGCCTCGTTTAGTGCTCATTTTAAACCAGTAGCTGCCTTTAAAAAATAAAAACTGCCAAGGTGGGGAGAAGGATGATTTAACGTTATGAAAGCAACTTGAAACTGGTCTAGAGGAACTAGAATCCTGGACCCCTGGGGAAGTTTGGTCTCCAAGGTAAGAATTTAGAGCAAGTTAAAAGTGGGGTCAGGCCATGCGGGGAACAGGAACCGGGGTTAGAAACAGCATTTGTTACTAGCTGCTAAGACTTAATAACAAAACGAATAGTAGTCCAGATATTTGTATTTCTTTACACCTTGTTTTAATTGAATGCCCTTAAGAACATATAAGGATCCTGTTCAAAATAAATTGTAGTAGGCTTAATATTGAGGCCTTTATTATTATTTTTTAGGTGAAAAGGATTATTGAGCAGCAAAAGGATCTCTTTCTCCCCGTTTTTTTTTTTCCAGTTCACCAAGCTTATCACAGAATTTGAATATACAAATTTTTATGGCATAACCATGCACCCTTTCTTTTTCTGATGGCTACCTATACAAATAATAGACAAAGCAAATAAAGAAAAAAATAGCTTCTTGATGCAGAGTTTTCTGTCTCAAATATATATAATAAAGTGATGCCTATATAGTGGGAGTAAGGGTTTCTAGTAATGAAAATACCAGGCATGTAGCCATGATTATTTTTCTGGGTAAATCTAGAGGAAACAAATCAATTTCATTAAAGAAAATTTAAAAAGAGATTTCTTTAAGTACATATTTTATTTAAAGAGTCGTATTTACGGTATAGAGGTAAGGACCTGGGAGAGTCCGTATCTGTGGAGTGCAGGGTTGCAGCAAGAAGAAAGAACTGTGAGTTCTGCTAGCTAGATTTGAATACGGTAGCGGCTAATTTTGGAAAGTGAGGGGCATTGTCTGAAGCAGAGCTTGACCCATAGAAAGGGGACTGGAAAAGGGCTGGGAGGTGCAGAGGCTGCAGCAGCACAGCTGAAAGAACTTCAATTCTCCTCCACGCTGGTCAGTGACACACGAAATCAAGCATGAAAACAGGAAAAAGTGGTTTTGAAGCTGAGGCAGTCCAAGCCACCCACGAGCACTTTGAACAACTTTAAGCATTCACCTCAGGAAATGACCCTTCACATTTCTTGTTCACAGTCTGGCTGGCAGCCCAGAAGTGAGGGATTGAGGAAGACGATTATAAAATTCAGAACTTGCTTAAGTAAGGCCAGATTAGTCTGCAAGTTCAATACAATACTGGTTCAGTGATGTGGATGGGGCTGGGTGGGAAGGAGAGTTGTCTGATGGTGATGTGTTCTGTTGTTAAAAATAGTATTTAGAAATTATTAGGAAGTCTTTTGAGAGTTTATTTAGACTAACTGAAACAAATTATAGAATGTTTCAACTTTGATACATTTGTTACACACTTTGGGGTAAGATGGATGGAAATGTTAAATCTGTGGGTGTCAGATGCTCCAGTGTGTATCTGAGCCACAGAAAATTAACTTGGGATACACTCTACCGACCATCCAATCCAACTAATATACTTTGCAGTTGTAGAAATCATATCTTAGAGAAGTTCAATTTCTAAAAACCATGACGTTATAGAATTTATGGAACAAGCAAGACTGGTGCCTGAGTTATTTGACTTGGCCAAAAACTTGTTCTAAGAGAATGTCAGCAATGGTGCCGTAACATTGCATTTACAGGCTAGGACGTGGAATCTCTTGTTAAGCTGAAATGAATTTGATTACAAAGTTCCCAAGTTTCTGTGCATTTAAAGGCAGTACTTTAAGTAATAAAATTTCTTTGGATAAATTTTTAAAAAGTTTAATAGAAACCTCTTTTCTCAAAGTTAAGTAGGAGTCTTTTTATCGGTGGGTCTAACAAGTCACCTGGAAAGGTGATATCTTATTGAACAAGATAGCATTTCTGCCAAACCTAATTGGCTTACCTTGAACCCTAACTGTTTTTGGATGACAGTGATAACTAAAAGCACTTCTGTGAGCTTGTGATTAGCTCATTGGGTATTTGTGCCAATCCCTGTATCGGCCAGTAAATGTGTCTTCAGTCATAGCTCTGGGTTTGGCAGGATGGCCCTTACAACCCCGGCTTTCATGAGGGGCCGGGATGCAGAGTCTGCAAATGGAAAGCACTCTCGCTCTTGGTTCACACATTGAACTTGGGAATCTTTCTTCCAGGAATCTGACCGAACTACCCAATTACAGGGTTCCTTTAAGTGAAATTGCAGTCTATCCATATTAACTTTTAATACTTTTTACTCAACTCTAAGACTTTTGCTTTTAATGCCTATGAATTGCAACACAGTTCATATAAGAGGGAACATGGGGTTGGCATAGAAAGGGGTGCAAGGTTATTTTAAAGCCAAATCAGCCGAAACCGGTTTGGCTCAGTGGATAGAGCGTCGGCCTGCGGACTGGAGGGTCCCAGGTTCGATTCCGGTCGGGGGCATGTACCTGGGTTGCGGGCACATCCCCAGTGGGAGATGTGCAGGAGGCAGCTGGTCGATGTTTCTCTCTCATCGATGTTTCTAGCTCTCTATCTCTCTCGCTTCCTCTCTGTAAAAAATCAATAAAATATATTAAAAAAAAAAAAAAAGCCAAATCAAGCCTTTTGGGAGAAATAGTTAGTGGAGGGAAAATGGAAGAGGATAAGGAAGAGGAAGTGGTGTGGGATAGAGGAGGAGAGGCAGAGAGGAGAATGAACAGAAAGAGACAATAATTGTAGTTTACTGAGTATTGCCAGGTCTCCTTGCCTGTGAAAATGGACAGTTACATTCCCCCCATTTCCGATGTGAGTCATGACCATGTGGTTTACCTGACTAATACAATGTGAGTGGACATGATATGTGCCACTTCCAGGCAGAAACATAAAGGATGCAGTTCTCCACATTTCCTTCTTTCTGCTGTAATATAGAAGTGCCCGCTGACATGAAGCCCTGTCAGCTTGATCCCTGAGTGACAATGATCAACAGAGATGCTCTGCCAACCTGCATGGAACATGTCATGTGAGCCAGGACATAAACTTTTGTTAAGGCATTGAGATTTTGTTCTCATAGCATAAGCTACTTATCCCCTCTGATGCAGATATTAGAACCTTGAAAGAGGGAGCTGGTGTAACAAAACTACAAAATAGGTGGCATTGGCCTAGCTGCTGAATAACAAAGCAACTTATCAGAAGCTGGAAACATCATGATCCATAACAAATAGTGGCAACACATTTGGTAAAAGTGTGACTTACAGTAACTTTGAAGGCAAATAATTTACTTCAGAAATTTGTAGCCCCAGGAACAGAGGCTGAGAAACAGAATCTTACTATGATTTGGTTGCTGTAGATCAGTGATGGCGAACCTATGACACGCGTGTCAGAGGTGACACGCGAACTCATTTTTTTGGTTGATTTTTCTTTGTTAAATGGCATTTAAATATATAAAATAAATATCAAAAACATAAATCTTTGTTTTACTATGGTTGCAAATATCAAAAAATTTCCATATGTGACACGGCACCAGAGTTAAGTTAGGGTTTTTCAAAATGCTGACATGCTGAGCTCAAAAGGTTCGCCATCACTGCTGTAGATTGTGCTTAGCAAGTTCAGAAAAGAACTGGCTGATGCAAGCAGGAATGAAAAGGAAGAGAGGGAGTCCAGAAATTTGGAGATTTGTGGGGTTGGAAGGGACAACTATTCTCAAGCCCAACTGGTGGAAGAGAAAACTGGGCAATAACGACTGATTACAACTCATCCTCATGGCAAATAACAAATCAAGAGTATGGTTGTCATATGTTGTTAAAACCTTTGGACGGGTTAAAGTGTCTCAGGATGAGGGCCCAACTGATGAGGCATTACTCAAAAAGTTCTTTCCATGGGACAAAGTGGATCATGGAAAAGAGACTGAAATTGTGGCTTTGGCTCTGTAATCTGATAGACCTACCGTTTCCACAATCAAGAGAGAGAGAGAGAGAGAGAGAGAGAGAGAGAAAGGGAGAATGAATGAGGTTGAGGCAGGGGGCGAGAAAGCAAAGAAATCCAGTAAGTCTAAGAAATATGTCTAGAAGAGAACCATGGGCATGGCTATTCGCACAAGGAGCTGACAGATCTCAATAACACAGTTTTAGGAGATTGTATTGTCAAAAGAACAGCTAGCTTACACTAAGGAAATCTATGACGATTGAAGACCTAAAACAACTTTTGGGTGGAAATGCACAGAGATAGCTGCTCAGTCCTCATTGAGGGTATGTTATTCAATACTGAGATCACCAAGGATGGCAATGGAAAAAGAAAAAGCCAAGGGCCACCTAGGGTAATAGCTGCAGAGCTCCTCCCAGGGAGCATAATCGGAACCTATTCCAGGAGGTTCTCCACCCCCAGGATAGGGACCTTGCTATGCCTGCCCAGAGGGATTTCAGAATTTTTGCAGACCCTTGACTGCTGAAGGTCTTCCATTTCTTCTCTCATTTGACCTTTCTATATGAGTGTGAGTTGGGCCTCCAACTTTCTGGTCCCTAGGTTTCCAGATCAAGAGGAGTTACATCTACACCTTTATAGAGACTCCCATGTATTGCTCAGAAATCCTAGACATGCTTTGACATGGAGAAAATATAAACTAAGCCATAAGTCCAAGACCAACTAAGGAAAGATAATTGCAACACATGACAGAAAAGGGCTAAGTGATTATTATATTAGGAATACCTATATATCAATAAAGAAAAGCTGGTGTGGCTCTATTGTTGAGCATCGACCTATGAATCAGGAGGTCATGATTCGATTCCTGGTCAGGGCATATGCCCCAGGTGTGAGCTCCATCCCCAGTAGGGGCGTGTAGGAGGCAGCCAATCAGTGATTCTCTTTCATCATTGATGTTTCTCCCTCTGTCCCTCTCCCTTCCTCTCTGAAATTTTATATATATATATATATATATATATATATATGAAGAAAAGTCCAACAAAACAATAAAATGATGTGCAAAGGATATGAACAGTTAATGTGTTAGTCTAGGTCAGTGGTTCTCAACCTTCTGGTCCTTTAAATACAGTTCCTCATGTTGTGACCCAACCATAAAATTATTTTCGTTGCTACTTCATAACTGTAATGTTGCTACTGTTATGAATCATAATGTAAATATCTGATATGCAGGATGGTCTTAGGTGACCCCTGTGAAAGGGTCATTCGACCGCCAAAGGGGTTGCGACCCACAGGTTGAGAACCGCTGGTCTAGGTCCTCTGAGAAGTAAATACCAAGACAGGATTAAATGTACAAGGTGAAGAGTTTTGGAGAGGAAAGAGGGAAGGAGTGGGGAGAGACTGGGACAGGACTAAGATCACAGTGTGAGTCTGATACTAAGTGAAGGAGAGAGGAAAGGAAGTTAGAGTGAAAGTGTCCTAAACCATGAAGCAGTCTAGGGGACACTTCTGCAAGGTTGTTGTGGAGTCCTTGAGCCAGAGTCACCATCCAAGGAGTCTCATGGGATAGGCCTGCCTTACTTAGATATTGGCTGGGAGCAGAGGACAGCAGCTGGGACCCTTGGTCAATTGCCACAGTCTCTGGTCACCACTGTTAACTCAAAGATGTTAAACACGCTGAGACCAGTTTGGCTCAGTGGATAGAGTGTCGGCCTGCGAACTGAAGGGTCCCAGGTTCAATTCCGGTCGGGGGCATGTGCCTTGGTTGCGGGCATATCCCCAGTGGGAGATGTGCAGGAGGCAGCTGATCGATGTTTCTCTCTCATCGATGTTTCTGACTCTCTATCTCTCTCCCTTCCTCTCGGTAGAAAATAAAAAAAAAAAAAAAATATATATATATATGATATTAAACAAATTAAGAGATGGACAACTTTCCTCATAATAAATACATTCCAAATTAACACGATGACAAGAAATTCTTTATTATCCCTCATACAGATAAAATAGTAAAAGTATTGGACAGTACATTGACAGAGATGGGGGAAACAGCACTCTCATCCTAAGAATATAAACTGGTCTAACCTTCCCGGAGACAATTTTCCATATCTCTAGAAATCACAAATGCACATGCCTGTGGCCCAGCCATTCTGTCTTTCTAATGCATTGCATGGATGCATTCACACATGCACAGAATAGTATGTCCCAAGGTACTTATTTAAGCAATGCTTGTAATAGTGCAAGACTGGAGACAACTTAAATGCCCATCAATAGGGAACCAATTATATAAAGTATGTCTAGCTATAAAATGAAAAACGTGCCTTTAAAATAATGAGGCACATAATGGTAAGGCAGACTATCTAAGATATAAGTTTAAAAAGATGCAAAACAATGGTAAAATATTCTAACATTTGTGTTTCAAAAAGCAGTCTGATATATACATGCATCACTTGTATCTCTGGGAGGTCAAGTGACAAACGATTGACAGTGGCTGCCCTGGGGCATATCCAGTGGGGGGACATGAGGAGACAGGATGGCGAAGGAGACAATTTTTCAGTGTTTCTTTTAGTACTATCCAAATGTTTTAACATGAGCATGTATGACTACTAAAACAATTAACAATTAAAAGATAAATAATAAGTAAAAAAAAATCCCTTCTGTCACCACAGCCCCAATGTATCAAATTCATTTCTTGTCATTCTATTATATGGTCATGTAAAGCTGTCCTTAGCTGGCATTAGTACACAGTAGTAAATTGAAAAGGAGAAGCACTGAAATGGTGTTTCAGCTACACTGGAATCTTGTGCTAGGGAAATTTTTGCTAGATTGGGAAGATTTGCCTTTTACTAGAGCCTGCCCTGTAATGAATAGTGCTATAATAATCTAGAGAGAAACCAGAATACTGTGTTATAATTAAATTTGGGACATGATTTTAAGCTTCCATTTATCACTTTGCAAAAACAAAACCAAACTCCAGTTTCTCTAGGGCACACATTAGTATGAGGCTGGGGATGCTATTAATGAAGAACGCAGTGTGACACACTCCCCCGGTTTTCAAGGAAAACCAGAACAAGACATTATTTTTTTTAAAAAGGGATGGCCATTATTTGCATCTATGTCTTCAAAAATATATATTCTTGGCTCCTGTCTGTAAGTCTGAGATAAAATATTCCAGAATCACACAACTGAAAGGATCTCAAAGAAGGATCCCTCTCCTTTCCTCCTCTCATTTTACAGATTAAAAAAATCCCCTAGGCTCAGAGAAATTAAATTAAATTGATTTCTCAAGGTCACAGAGAAGAAAAGTCAAATTTGCCCACTTCCGGCATCAGAACGCTTCACATTAGCATGACCCAGTGTCACAAATACAGTGTCTCTGGCCACTTCTGGCCACAGGACCCAGGAGCTCAGGAAACCCTTTCTGTGGGCTCCTGTGTGGGCCCTTTCCCACCCCATGCTTGTGCCTTCCTGAAAAGACTATCAGCCGGTACACGTTGGCTGGTGGTCCAGACAGTAAGATTGGCATGAGGAATCGAGATAGCTTCCTTTTCTCCATTTTAAAATTTATCTTGAGCCGTTTTTTCTTCTTCTCACAATTATCCTATGAGTATTGATTTTAATTAGTTCTGTCTATTAAGATTCCCCTTAGGTTCAGAAGCCGGCTTGGTAATTAACTGTTCAGCCCTCATCTTGCTGGTAGTGTTGTCAGATGAGTTACTGCCGCCCTTGGTCACAGACTGGGATCAGGTTCCTGTATGGATCCACCCTTAGGAGTCCACACATAGATGGAGCTCCTATCTCGGGTGTCTTTCCTATCTTGTTAGGGGCATGGGAGTAGGAAAAGCAGGCTCTCAGGTCTAGGGCACGTTCCTTCTTCATTAAGGCAGGTATACTTGTATCAGAGCCTCCAAACAGCATATAGGTGTTGGCAAGTACTGTGGTCATTTGTAGAAGGGTTCTATGAAGCTTGCCTAGTATCCCAAACTGGTGATGGCATAATATAAAACGGTGTCCTTTGTATTTCCTGAATAAGAATTGAAAGAACTTCAATTCTCCTCCACGCTGAATAAGCTTGGTACTTTCATTGGGTGGAGTAGGGCTTAAAGATTATAGCCAGTATTTTCTTCGGTTTGCATTTCATTCTGAATTCCAGGAAAGGTAAAGAATGCTCCTTAGTAGAGAGTAAAGTGGGCATAAATGGTGATGGAAGGAGACTTGACTTGGGGTGGTAAAAAAAAAAAAAAAAGAATGCTCCTCAATAACTTATTGGATAGATAAAATCCAGTCTCCCAGAAAATGTATGGGATGTTTACAATTTTAGAATAAAATTTTTGAGACTCAACCCCCAAAGTGCATGTCTGTATTTATGTGGGTTTTATTGACCAAGTTTGTATTTGGGTTTGTAATCACAGTATAATAGGTGTTTGGGATAATGATGGTAATTCTGGATGTTATTTGTAGATAATCAATTAATAATTGGGTGAGAGCCATGACAATCCTTTTAGATTAAATCAAATTCCTGCCTTTTCTGGGCCGATTATTTGGTGCAATCCATTATTTTAAATGATACAGCTAAACAGTTTAATGTACCTTTTGTGATGTTCAGAAGCTCTGATTTACTGATGAGACCACACAATTGTCTGTGTTCACTGGAATGATTAGTGAGGGTGGAGACTGTCCAGGCCCATCTGTTCCCTGTGTTTTCAGTGTCCTCTAGGACTGCACTCCCTCCTACAGTGTCCCGTCTGCCTCACAGACTCTCCCTTGGGCACCTTGCAGCCTTTGTAATTGGAGTTTATTTCCTGAGGATGGTAGCCAGGACTGTCAGTCAAAGCTTAGGATTCAGTTTGCTTGTGACTTTGCCCTCTTGCCTGGTCCATCTGGGAGAGTTTGACTCGAATGAAAGTTGAAGTCACATCTTGAGGGCCAGCGCCAGAATAACTGGGTCAGAGATGCAGAGGAGTCATTATTTTAAAAAACAACAACAACAACAACAACACACACACACACACACACACAAACCAAAAAACCACAAACCTATATAATTAGATGACTCTCTTCTCTCACCTGCTCCTGGATAATATTTCTAAGCAACCATCATATGGCAGGCAGACATGAGGCACCTGATGCCCCTTATCTTATGTTTAGCAAAATATCACTGGACAAGAAAAACAGGGATGCCACACAGATCTGTGGCATTGCCATAGACTTTAGGAAGAAATTATTGATATATTATTGACACATTGTTGGCACAGTTAAACAGTTTGCTCATTCAATCTTTATTTAGTGAGCCCATAGCATTTGCATATCAACATCATAAGATACATGACCTATAGGATTCCTGCTCTCAAGGAGGATATATCTGGGAGTGATTTAGTCTTATCAGAGACAGTGCTCTCTGTGAAGGGAATGAACTGAAGTGGGGACAGTGACAGCCTGTGAGCAGCTGTCACAGGAATGAGCCAGAGGAGAGGGCATTTATGTACTCAGCTCAGGAAAGACGTGGGTCACATGTAACTACGTGTAGGAACACGCCTCACAGCTGGATTTTAAGGGCGATTATGCAACTATGACAATACTAAGCAATATCTGATTTCCCTTTAGGTTTGAGACCTGCAAAATAGAACTATGTTATCTATCTCCTCTCACAGCAGTGCTTAATGATGTGTCTGTGCAACAACAGAACAATCCTTTAAGGGAGCGCGTGAGTGACAGTCATTGACAAAATTTGCTGGGAATTAATTTTCTGCAGTGCCCCAGTGAACACATGCATTTTATATTTCAAGCTCATTGTTGCAGATGAAAGAAATGTAGGATCAAATGGGGCTATAGTCGATACAGGGTGAATATAACACAATATTTTCAGGAGAAAAGTGTTCCTATTTGTTCCAAAGAAGGTTATATAGAGACTGAAGTTGCTGGTAAAGAAACATTAAATGCTTGAGGACTAACCCACCTTGAGATTGTTTAATAATGTTACCTTCTGAGGCCTGATTGCTTCAGGTTTCTGATGTATGGTTATTTCCAATGTTCCTCTTCTAGAAGATGGTGCTCCTGGGAAGAATAAACAGGACTGGGAAATAAGATTTTTACAAAAGCAATTTCCTTAAAGTTACTCACAGCTTATCCTCTGAAAGGAATAAACAGGATGCTAAATAGGATCCAAATGCAAGTTTGGTATTACTAAATGACCCCCAAATAGTATAAGAGATAAAAACTACCCTTAAATCAGACCTCCAGATTAGCTTTGAATCCTGGCTTTGACACTTACTAGCTGTGTGATTCTGGCCAAGTTACTTAACCTCTCTGTGCCTTAAAATGTCTGCTCCATAAGGTTGTTGTAAATAAGTTAACTCAAGTTTCATGCTTAACATGTGTTGGAAGTAGTCCAGTTACTCCTGCCTTTGAGCAAGTGCTCAATTAGTGCTGTGGTTGTTATTGTCATGATCTCAAACCTTAGCCATTTGCTGTTAGATCATGCTGAGGGTCACCAGGTTTCATGCCCATAAGTGGCTGCTGATTATGGAACCCCAGAAACATTTTCAGTGGCAGTAGAATAATTATAATTCCTTATGTGAAGGCCAAGGCTAATTCCTAAGACCTCTGCTTCTTTCCCAAATACTACACCTTAGATAAATTTCCCTTTATTATGGGGGCATATCATTTATTCCCTATTTCCAGAAATGATTCAAAGTATTGATTAGAGGTCTGATTCCTTCAGCTACTCTGGCATTTCCTGGGGAGTCACTTCATAGTTGTATGCGTTCTCCACTACGACTTGGCCGAACAGACATGAGTCATTTTCTTGTTGGAGGCCAATCTGGTTTTCTGAATATAAATTCCTATTGAAATTCTGTCTCAAGGATCCTCTTTGGCTCCACATAGATCATAAAGATGCACTGGTGTCAGTGTGCTCTGATGCAAGAGCTACCTCCCACCCCACCAGGACTGTCACTATTTCCTTAGCACCTGCCATGTGCAAAGGAGAAAATATCCTTTTACCTTCCAAATATCTATTTCCCAACAGAAAGTATTGCATGTCCACGTTTCCCCCTTGTCAAGTACCAGAAGAGGTCCAATAGGAACCTTCTCAAAGTTCTATGTTGAAAAACAAAACCAACTAAAATTTAAGATGGAGAATTCCTCTGTCTCCCCCGGTAGAAAACATCCAGGTGTATCAGAGCACCAAGGGCAGGGCAGCCCGAGAAAGGGGGGAGGAGCACGGTGCCTGGCTGCATGACTGTCAGAGGCTGTTTGGAGACACCGATAGGCCTGCCCTCCATTCCCCTTGGTTTGTGTTTTCCGTCAGCTTCACACCCACTGCAAGGAGCCTGGGGTCAGACCCCACTGGCTATTCTGCCCTCTGTCTCCTCCCCAGTTCTTGAGGAAGCTGGTGCTCTCAGACCTTCTGCAGTCAATCCAAATCTCATTAGGCCGTCACTCTGCTGTCTCGGTGACAGTCGCCAAAGAAATAAACAAGGTCCCTGTGCTATCTTTTCTGACAGTCACCAGAGAAATAAACAGTGTTACATTGGTACCTCCAGGTCACTTAATTCCGGGGCAGGTTGTGTCCATGCATTTGTATGAGCCGGGAGAGGTAAGGATCAATATGTATTTAGGAAAGAATGTGAGAATCATGGCACCTTAGCTATTAGTTGTTTTTGTTCCTCTGAATAAACCAAGATCGTCGATGTTCAGCCATTAATCTGCTGGTGGGCCAATTTGATTGTTTCCGGTAAGAAATACTTAGAGATGTGCAGATGAAGTAAAAGTATACCAGCATGCATGGGTTAAAACAGATTGCCCTCGGATTATGGGAAGAGGAAGGAGAGGGAGAATTGTACCTTTATTTTATTTCTTTAACAAAAGCTTTATAAATTTTAGCCTGGTGTAGGTGTTCGTTTATCTTAAGAGGGAAAAATAAATTCACCCCCATAGCATGTAGGGACGTGCTTGTCTGTGTCTCGGGGCGTGCCCCAGTTTTGCTCTTCAGAAGTCATGGGGGGGGGGGGGTGCTCCTTGTCATGCATCTCTTCCCCTCATCAAGGCGAGATTTTTCTCATTGTCAGACCACCCAGGGCAGCCTCCTGGCCTTCAACTGCTGTGAGGTCCAATGTCAAGGACCTTCTAGTTTCCACGGCTCTGGCAAGGAGTTCAAAGGAACTGTCCCACTGTGTAATTTAAAGTCAGAGCTGTCCTAGGGAACCCAGGGCACAGGAAGCAGGACATGGTGGGAAGCACTATATTAGATTACCTACAGCCACCAAAGTTGGGATGGGGAGGAAGGGCACCTGTCATGTGTCCTTTCAGCGTGAAGCCCTCCCCGATAGTGTGTCAATCACTGGGCACTGACTATTCCATGTGGCATTGTTTACAGGTGCTAATAGCTCTGTGCTGGCTCATTTATTCCGCTCACAGCTGGCTGGTGATATGGACATTATTTTATTCAGGTACATTACCTTTTGTTTCTTAGAACTAATGGGTCTACTCATTTAATTGCAAACTATGTTTAGCTTTATAGTTAAATGGAGAGGGACAGAATGCAAATATGAAAAAAAAAAAAAAAAAGCTATGAGGGAACAGGAGTTAGGGAGAAGTGATGGGAAGATCACTGGACTGGGAATTCCAAGGGTTGGGTTTGAGTTCTGCTGTTTAGGTTCCCATCTGCTGGGACTGGTCTGAGGATACCTGAGGCCCTTCCTACTGCTTGGTTCATTCTGTGAAGTCCCCACTGTCTTTTCTCTATTATCTTATCAGGCCACTCTTATCTGTTCCTCTCTTCTTCCCTCCCCTCCCCTCTCCTCCCCTCCCCTTATTTCTCCTCCCTCTCCTCCTCTCCCATCCCCTCCCCTTTTTCTCTTCTTACTATCCTTTCTTAAGGCGAATGCATAGGAAAAGGGAAAGTGAACCGACATTTATTGAAGGTCTTCTATTTCCTGGGAACTTGACCTATGTCATGTCACCGAATCCTTGCAACAATGCTGAGTGAAGTGACTGATTGTTTTCATCTTAAAATATTTTTATTATTTCATTTTAAGGAGGAGGACACTGAGCATTAGTGATATTAAATACCTTGGCTAAGATTGCATAGCTAATGTTGGCAAACCCACATCTAAGTCCAAAACCCCATGCCCTTTCCAGTGCAGAGCACTGCCTCCCACTGAGAGTGTCCTGCTCCCGAGGTTCCCAGTGCTCTGAAGAGCTGACCATGACCCGGTTTTGATGAGTAGGATCTTGGTGCCGCACACAGGCCTTCCCTCCTCACTGTTCCTAACTCTGCCCTAAGGCAGGCAGTTCCAGCTTCCTTTCAGCCTCTCCAGGATAACTTGGGGTCCCTTCATGTGTAGATATCAGGATTCTTAACCTTTTACAGATCATGGGGGTAGATAATCCAACAAAAGTTATCTTCATGAGTTCACATGCACACACACATATGCACCCACTTTTCATACTTTTGCATATAATTAAATATATATATATATTATTGATTTCAGAGAGGAAGGGGGAGGGAGCAAGAGAAACATCAATGGTGAGAGAATCATTGACTGGCTTCCTCCTGCACATCTCCTACCTGGGATTGAGCCCACAACCCGGGCATGTGTCTCAATAGGGAATTGAACAATGACCTCCTGGTTCAGTGTAGGTCAGTGCTCAACCATTGAGCCACACAAGCCGGGCTGCATATAATTTTAGGATATTCAGAGACTTCCCTGAGGCCTAACTCTGGCCCCTGTTACAGGTTGTTTGATCAGGAAGTTCACTTTTCACTGGTCCTCACCTGGAAAATGTCCAATTTCCTCTGTCCTGGGCAGGCAAAGTAATTCATTTTCAGCAGCAGGCAAGGAAGGGCACGGTGCCCATGCTTCAGACCAGGTGGCGTTGTTCCTAGATAGATGTTTGCGTGTGTGTACCTGGCCTCCTTGAACTGGCAAGATCAGTGGGGCAATTAAGAAAAGATGATCGATACGGCTGGGGTCGTATCTGCCTCACTTTTACCACCTGGAATGCTGGCATGATTCCTGTTTTCTCTGCTTATCAGCGTGAAGGTATCACAGGATAAGGTATAAGCGCACTTTGAAAATAAAGCTAAATGTCAATGTGTCCCTGAGGAAAAACCCCTGGGCTTGGCCATTTTTTTTTGCATAGCCTACCATTCCAAGGCTCCTTCTTGAATCATGTTGATTCCAAACAGCTGCAGCTGACATGACTCAGTCTTTCTGAAGGAAGGGAAAATTTGGTATTCCACCTGAGGCTTAGCGAAGGACCAGCGTTGGCTGATATGCTTCCCAGCTGCTCAATCCTTTCATTTTAAATGCACTCCGAGGCTTAAATTGGACAGACCTTTCCACTTTGCATTTTTCTCTGAGAGCTACTCTGTGCTGCTGGCAAATTTATAGATGGCTGGTTTGGTTAATTAGAAAAAAAGTCTCATGCTTGGGATTATGGACGCCATCGAGGACTGTAAAGTAAGCGTCTCCCGGGTTTCACAGGCAACTCAGGGAAATGTGACACCTGTCCTTAAAGTGCCTGACAGTACTCTATGCTGTGAACTTGAAGTTTGGGACATGCCATGGCCATCTCCCCGCTGTTCAACTAAGGAGAGACACAGTGCTACTCAAGCCATAACATGGGCTTATTATAGGCATGGCTCCGGTGTCTTCAACAGAGGGAGCCGTTCTGACTCATTTTCTCGTTGTGATGCAGAAGGTACTTGCAATTTGAATGCTGTCTTTGCTGCCTATTGGAGCCCTTTTAGGACTAATCATTTGACTTTGCACTAATGAGATTAAACCCAGCAGGGGCAGATATTTTCCTTTTTAATTTTCATTCCTGTTATTTAATTGGCATTGCATACACATAATGAGACTAGGAAAAAACACCCTGTAGCAATCTGTTCAATACAAATAACTCAGGCAGATGCAGCCAGATGTATCCATGGTGACCTTCTTGACTCCCCTGCTACCCACACATTAGGGAAGAGGGCCCAGAACTCTTAACTCTCTGTTTGCTGAATGTGTCAGAGATGCACTTTCGCCCTTACTTCTCCCACAAGAAAGGGCATGTGTTTCTCCATATTGGCAGTGGTTTGCTCAGCATCTGTGTAAGTGATGTGTAGCCTGGGGTTCTGAGTGGGCGCTGGTTCCTGGTGTTTGTGCTGGCGGACTGCCCCGTGGCTCCAATATTGTAGACAAAGACATTCTCCGTCTGCTCCCAAGGCTCCATCTTACAGTATTCTCAATGGAGGAGAATGGTGGAACCACAGGAGAGGCCATCAAAACAGGTAACAAATGTGAAAATTTCTTTCTTGTGGTTTATGTATCAAAACCAGCCTTCTCTTCTGTAAAGGATACTCTCTTCTGCAAACATCATGTGTATGAGGAGGTCCTGTCTAATGGGCCACAGTGGTTTTAATCTCTCAGCACCTTTCCCTGGATTTGGGATCCCAGGATCAGCTTCTTGACCCACTGGTCCAACTAAGAGCATCATCACGGGGTGATGACCATGGGGCTTCCTTCAAAACACTGTAAGTCATCCTTTCTTCCAAAACAGGTCAGGCGACAATCATTCTAAACCCCACATCCCATGGAACAAATTGGGTGATTCTGCGATGTATCCTGGAACTTTCCTTTGTTTACACAGCATGTGGAACATGAAAGTTTCCATGCCTGTGAAATACAGGACATTAACACGGTATTGTGCATTTTGCCACTGAAAGAAAGGTGCAGAGTTTCAGTCTCAAAGGAGGCACCTTTGAAACTCCCTCCCTCTTGTCAATGCATGTACATATTTTCATTTCTGCTGCCACCACCATGACCAAGCACCCACCTGTAATACAGGATGAGGGTAATAATCATCCAAGCATCCTCCCTTTTAAAAACCTTGCCCTTTTGCTGTTCATCCCAGCAACTAGACTGCTGTTTGCAAGAAATACAAGTCAGATCAGTTCACTTTAATAGTTGCTGCCTTTCAATGGCTTCCCAATTGCATTTCAGCAAAACAAAACAGAAAACCAAACCCAATCAAAACCCCAACCCTCATCCATTAAACCCTTACCATGGCTCTTAGGGCCCTGTGTGATCTGGAACCTGGCCCTGGCCTCCTGGGATGCCAGCATCTATTATTTGGGTAACTGCAGCAGCCACCTCTTTATTGGCTTCGTTTCACCTTTAGATGAAAACATCAGTGTCTCTTCCTGGCTCTGCATTGTCTGTCTGTGACTCTCCAGTCTCATCTTTTACTGCACTTCCCTTCCTCCTGTGCTCCAGCCACAGCCATTGGTTAGTTCCCTAGCACTGGGTCTCTTCCTGCCCCAGCACTCTGTACCTACTTGTGACTTTCTCTGGAACATTCATTCCTCTCATCCTTTATCTGGCCAGCAGTTTAAGTTGTGGTTCTCCAGAGCAGCTTTCCTGGCTCTCAAGGTCACATCATGTGCTTTGTCATATGGGTTGTAGGACTGTGGTCCCTTCTTATTTACCTCTTGCTAGAAATCGCCATCTGTAAGTGACCCTGATCTTCTACTTTCTCAATGAGAAAATCTAATTTTGTTTTCAAACTCAAATAAGTAAACTTTAAGAGTTATAGATGAAACAGTCAGGAGTCCAGTTATATTTAATTTAGGTGTACAACATGTTTTAAATTCCATTAAATAAAATAGTGTACACTTATGCTTTTTTTAACTTTCATTTTCTCCATGCTCTTCACATTCATCTTTGACATTATGTCTTCATTGTCACTAAAACCACTTTTGAATTTTCTAATGCACTTTTGTACGACATGTCATCTCCACTTCTATCTAAGTTGTTTGAGCCACAGCTCTTTTTGAATCATGCATGATGCTGTCACTGGAAATTTATCCCAAGCCGCTAGAATCCATTTGTGTAATATTAGGACAGTCCTCCCCCCACCCCCACCCCATTTTTCCGGTGAGTATGTGTTTATGATGGCCATAGCCTAACCACTCACTGCATTGCTTTAAAGGTGATCTTTAAAAGGCTTGTTTGCAATGACATTCAACATTTGCAATTGGTAGGTCATCCCCTCAGGGACAATTACTAAATCTTAGTTAAATTCTATTCTTTCTTTATTACCAATTATGTCCGTTCTAGGTTAATTTGCTAAAAGACAATTTAATGAACAACCAATTTGCTTAATTTACCTGTTTCTTTTCACTAATTTCAGTCGACAGGCTTTTATTTTGAACTCCTAACAACATTTTAAGGAAGTGAAATTGGAGTCTGCCTCTGTTCTCTGCTTCTTGAACGAGACACTGTTTACCAAGTCAGCACCCGCCGTCACCTCCCCACACAGTGTTTTTCCCAATAGAACCTCCATTTTTTTAAAGTACCTATCCCTCCTTCTGGCCTGGGGCCCTTGGAGACTGCTCCCATCTCTGTTTTGAAAGTGAGCCCAGACACAGATCAAGAAAGAGAAATCAGAGAGTTTCACAGCTTTGTTAGACTTGCAGTTTCCTGGGAGGAACACGGTCATGCTACATGGAGACACTCAGGGGAGGATCCCAGCTACTTCAGGACTCAGAGAGAGGGAGTAGGGCTGTGGGCAAGTGCCTTTATCTTGGTTCCCATTGGGAAGGGATGGGAAAGGCAGCATGGGCAGTCGTAGGATTGGCTACCTAAATTTGAAAGTGATGCCTCCATGATATGGTTTGGGGCTATGTAAAGTTTCCAGATGTTTTTGGGAGTGCCAGGGTTTATTTGGGAATAGTTAGTAGCCATTTTGTAGGTGTCAAGGCACTGATTTACAGAAATTAAAAGAATGGTTAGTATAATCACCACTTTTAGTGTGAGTCTAAGCCATATATAGCACGCCCCTGGTGACATATGACACAGTTTGCCCAGTCCTACCTTAGACTGAGGTCTCAGAAACATGACCTGGCCACCTGCAAGATTGCAGACTTCACACGGGATGCCAGCATGGAATATTGAGACCCAGATGAGGCAAATTACATCTAGCAGAGGCCAATGTGGGCAGGGCATTTTCATGGACAGACTGCCCCATTCCTCCCGATGCCAGCAGATCATACACAGACCACAGATCACCCTCAGGAAGAAAGGAAGAAGAAGAAGGGGTGGGAGGGGATAAGGACTGCATGTTTATCCACATGAGTCTGGGGTAGGGGGGCAATAAACCTCTGACACTGGCACGGTTAACTTGAATTGACATGATTAGTTTTCTACCATGAGGGTCTAAAAGCTAAATTGAGATGTTCAGAGATAAAGAAATTAAGACTATTAATTTCATCCCTCTTCTGCAGCAGATATTTCATTTTGACATCTTTAAATGGCCTTTTTTTTGGGGGGGGTCCCACTCTTTTTTAAAAAAATTCTTTATTGTTTAAAGTATTACATAAGTCTCCCTTTTCCCTCATTGACCTCTCCCTGACCGCTCCCACCCCCCAGCACATGCCCTTACCCCCCCCTACTATCTGTGTCCATTGGTTATGCTCATATGCATGCATACAAGTCCTTTGGTTGATCTTTTACCCTCTCACCCCCCGCATTCCCTCGTAGGTTGGAAAGTCTGTTCAATGCTTCTATGATTTTGGTTCTATTTTTGTTCATCAGTTTATGTTGTTCATTATATTCCACAAATGAGTGAGATAATGTGATATTTATCTTTCTCTGAATGGCTTATTTCACTTAGCATAATGCTCTCCAGTTCCATCCATGCTATTGCAAATGGTAAGAATTCCTTCTTTTTTACAGCAGTGTAGTATTCCATTGTGTAGATGTACCACAGTTATCTAATCCACTCATCTGCTGATGGGCACTTAGGCTGTTTCCAAATCTTAGCTATGGTAAATTGTGCTGCTATGAACATAGGGGTGCATATACCCTTTCTGATTGGTGTTTCTGTTTTCTTGGGATATATTCCTAGAAGTGGGATTACTGGGTCAAATGAGAGTTCCATTTTTAATTTTTTGAGGAAACTCCATACTGTTCTCCACAGTGGCTGCACCAGTCTGCATTCCCACCAGAAGTGCACGAGTGTTCCTTTTTCTCCACATCCTCGCCAGCACTTGTTTGTTGATTTGTTGATGATAGCCATTCTGATAGGTGTGAAATGGTACCTCATTGTTGTTTCGATTTGCATTTTATACAGAAGTTCATAGCCATATTTTGCCTTTCTAAGTTGAGTGTTTCAGTTTGCTCTACCTATAACTTTGGCCTGCTCGCTGTTCTTTTAGTATAGCACCTCTCATGGGTATTGCCAAAATTACAGGGGTCCAAGCCTACAGTAAATTACATTACACTGGATATACTGGCTTGAATGTAATAAGTGGAAATTAACTAAAGATAGCATTTTAACTTACTTATTTTTATATTAAGTTACTTGACATAAGGATGCCAAGGTAAAATTACTTAATCCTTCTAGACTAATAGGCCACAATATTTTGACCTCTCGGTAGATATCAGAGATAATCTGTCAGTCACCTTACAGATATGGATGCATGGAGGCCCTTCCTCTCTTCTTTCCTCTTTCATTCTCCCTTACACCTAGATGTAGTGTGACAGTACTCTTTAGATTACATACTACCCTTCCTATTTTTATGTTGTCATTTAACATTTTTTATTATATATTTAAATGTTCCAAAGGATTTAATTGGTAAATATTGACACATTAAAATTCAAAAGACCATTTTGATGGCCTTTTGAATGTATCCACCAAATATGAATTTCATAGTAATTTGATTCCAACTATTATCTTTTTCCAAAATGAATAAGAAGCTCTTTTATTAAGAGTCTGTTTCTAGAAATCATATTTCTATTTCACTTTCTGCACAGAAATGTGTTCTAGTGTAACATTATTATGGTTGAAAGTTTTTCACATCATAATACTTCTCTAGAACAAAATTAACTATATAAATTTAAATTTTTCCTATGACCTTAAGTGTCTTAAGTGTGAATATTATCCTTCTAGATTGAGTTATCATTACAATTATTATTGATATAAACTGGATCAAAAAAACATGAATTTATTATAAATTATGATCAATTATGCACAAAAGTAAAATTTTTATAGGGAATGCATTCCATAATTAAATGGATTAGGAGAGACTGTTAAAATGCCTTGCTTAAGAACATACACTGGGGCAAAGACAGCCTATTAAATAAATGTTGTTAGGAAAATTGAACAAATACATGCAAAATAATAAAACTAGAACACCATATGACACTATTTACAAGAATAAACTAAAGATGGATTAAAGATTTGAATGTAAGATTCAAAACCATAAAACTCCTAGAAGAAAACATAGGCAGTAAAATCTCTGACATTTCTCATAGCAATAATTTTTCTGATATATATCTCCTCAGGCAAGGGAAACAAAAAATAATATAGACAAATGGGACTATATAAACTAAAGAGCTTTTGCACAGCAAAGGAAACAATTAAAAAAATGAAAAGACAACCTACTAAATGAGAGAAAATATCTGCCAATGATACGTCTGACAAGGGGTTAATATCCAAAATTTATAAAGCACACAACTCAACACCAGAAAAAGAAAAACAAAGAACAATCCAATTAAAAAATGGCCAGGAGACCTGAGTAGACAGAGGACCTGTTATGTTCGTTCTCCAAAGAGGACATACAGATGGAAAATAAACATATGAAAACATTTATGATATCACTAATTATCAGAGAAATGTAAATTAAAACCAAAACCATAATTAGATATCTCCTCATACCTGTCAGGAATGGCCATCACCAATAAGTCAACAAACAAGTGTTGGCGAGGATGTGGAGAAAAGGGGGCCCTTGTGCACTGTTGGTGTGAATGCAGACTGGTGCAGCCACTATAGAAAGCAGTATGGAGAGTCCTCAAAAAATTGAGAATGGGACTGCCTTATGACCCAGCGATTCCACTTCTGTCTGTATACACTAAAACACTAATGTAAAAAAAAAATGTATGCACCCCATGTTCATTGCAGGATTATTTTTTTTGAATTTTTATTATTTATTTTTCTTTTTATTTTCTATTGTCTAAAGTTTTACATATGTCTCCTTTTCCCCCAGTTATTGCAGGATTATTTGTAATAGCCAAGATATGGCACCAACCTAGTGCCTGTCAATAGATGAATGAGTAAAAAAGTGGTGATATATATATATATATATATATATATATATATATATATATCAGATGTCACACACTTGGTCAATAAAATACACACACACACACACACACACACACACACACACATACATATACACAATGGAATATTTCTCGGCCATAAAAAAGAATGAAATCATACCATTTGCAACAGCATGGATGGACCTAGAGGGTATTATGCTAAGTGAATTAAATCAGTCAGAGAAAGACAAATACCATATGTTTTACTTATATGTGGAATCTAAAGAACAATATAAACAAACAACTGAAACAGACTCATATATACAGATAATAGATTGGTGGTTGCCAGAGGAGAGAGGGTTGGGGGGCTGGGTGAGAAAAGTGAAGGGATTGAGAAGGGGTAGTTACAGAACAGTCACATAGATGTAAAGTACAGCATAGGGAATATAGTCAGTAGCATTACAATAACTATATGGTGCAAGGTGGGTACTGGAAATATTGAGAGGGACACTTTGTAAAGTATATGATTGTCTAACCACTATACACTTGAAACTAATAAAAATAATATTGAATATAAACTGTAATTGGAAAATAAATTTTTAAAAAAAGAAAAATTTAACCTTAAAAAAGAGCCTTGCTTAAAAGTGTTCATCTTGTTCCTTTTTGGCCACCCAGTTTGGCCACTTGGGAAAGTGCACCACGGTAGGACTTGCCATAGATACTTTTCCTTTAAGTCACTTTTAAGTGTATTGTGAAAGGGGTGAGGGGCGGTATGACCTCGGGTACTGTCCTAAGAACATCAGTTTTAGGGAAGGGCATGTAGAGAAGCTCTACACATCAGCCTCACAGTTTTCGGAATGTCTTTGTGTTACCCTCAGGGGAGTCCATGCCCTACTGTGACAACCACTGTTGTTCAGTACGGGAAGTAACACAGAGATGTATTTCAGCAAAATATCACCCCATTTCTCAGACTGACAGTGGGGAAAGGGGGGACACCAGAACAAGCGTGTGGCCCACCTTGCAGCCTGGGAATGCGCACTCTGTCAGGTACCTGAAGTCAAGTGGTAATTCTGCCATGGCTGAAAGGAGAAACTCATATATTATTCGCAAGGAAAACATCTGAAAAGCAAGTTAAACATGATAGATGACCATTTCTTGAAGAACAACCCAAATTCTCAGGTCCTAGGGAATCAGCGTAATTCGGTGAATGCTGAAACTGAATTTATTCTTAGAAATCTATAGCAATTTTTGTCCTGATAAAAACAACTACATTATTGTGAAGGGTAAGATGGCTCAAGAAATCA
The DNA here is from genome assembly GCF_028538775.1 of Myotis yumanensis. Taxonomy (NCBI): domain Eukaryota; kingdom Metazoa; phylum Chordata; class Mammalia; order Chiroptera; family Vespertilionidae; genus Myotis; species Myotis yumanensis. The sequence continues at coordinate 69,956,142 of NW_027223755.1, read as the reverse complement.
CAAGATCTTCTGAGGCCCAAACGAACAAACTATCCGAGGAGACATTGAAGGGAAATCGGAAACGATTTATTATAGAAGGCAGGAATACCTTCGGGGAAGGTCCCTTCCCCCCAGGTTAGCTACCACGCAGGCCGAGCGAATTTGTCAAATGTGAGACAAATAATGAATGGTCTTAATAGAACTGCACAAGTGAACCACTCTGATGGAATTGGATCAAGGGAAGGCAGGAGAAGGAACACATTGGTACAGGGTGAAGTATTGTCTTAGAATGCAGTGTCCCGTGAAATTCGGCTTTCAAAATGGGCTCAATTTAATTTTGAGAATAGCCATTTGAATGGAAAATACGCCTTTGGAACCTGAAGAGGAATAATAATAGTACGGGGTTGGGTGAGCTGCAGACAGTCTGAGGCTTTATTCAGCTTTGGTGGTAAGCTTGGCTTGACCTGCCCTTTTCTAGTTCCCTGGGCAGGTCGCGTGTCCCTACTTGTGACTTTGACAGGTGCACATGTCAGACCACTCTGCCAGACCTCTTCTGCCTGGTCCCAATCCCAGGATCCCCTTCCTGATAATGTTGTTACTGGGCAAGCGATTACCTAGCAGCAAAGATCACCAGTGACCTTCTGTTCTCACCGTGGTGCTTTGGCAGGTGTGATATACTATTTTAATATAGGAAGTGCTACAGAGTGTGAGGTTCTGGAAGCCGCAGCAGATTTTTTTTGAGGGCAAGTGCGAGGGTTTTTCCTCTGCATTTATTTATGTTCTGGTTTCCTGATGGCGCAACTTTATTGAGGAGATGTAAATATCTCTGTTTCTGTTCATTTATTTTCTCATATCTCTGGGGGTGGTGATTTTTTTTTCTTTGCCTATAGAAAAGATAATTGTTTTGAGACTGTTATTTTATATTTTGGGGGCAGGGGGTCCTGTGATAATTGTAAATCATGTCACTAAGTAGTTGGAAAGAGAAATAGGTCATTATTTACATTTCAAGTGACATACAATTACAAAATATTGCAATTATATATAGTTCTATGCAATTTTTAAAAAAACTTGAATGAATATTATAAGGTAATAACTTAAAATTCAGAAGTTAACAAATAAGGGGAAATGGGTTATATTTTTCTAAGATTGTTGCATTTCATAGGATCCAGGCTTCTTATGACAATGCCATAAATATTAGATGAAAATATCATTGATCCAAATAGTATTTACTGTTTAATTCCATGACTATTCTAGCTACATGCATGACAAATATATAGTGTCATCATATTTATATTCAAAGTAATTATGAAAGCCATAGATACATGACCTGAATTACCCCCTTTAAAATTTTGCTTATTCACACCAAGTCACCTTGAGATTGCTCAAGGTCATTAGAGCATTTTGGCTCTCTACAGATCACAATCTGGAGGTACACCGAGAAAACATAAAGGGAATGAGGAGAGGGTGGTGAGGCTGGGAGAGCGCCACACTTAGTGAAATGCTTAGTTGGGATTAAAGAACCTTTCCTATAAATCAGAAGGAACATTGTCAGCTGGTACTTTCTCATTTTCAGCATGTTCGAGCAGCAGGAAAATGAGGCAAAGCATTCTTTGAAGCAAAACATTACATGCAATGCAATTCATTCTCACCATTGTCTTTCTTCTCCAAGAAGCTAATACTGAAGATAAATCAGGGGAGTGCCTAGTACATCCCGCTCCCCCATGGGCAGCTCCTCTGAGCAGCATCTTTATTTTCCTGCCTGAAGCTGTCTTGCCCTTCCAAGGGACAGGAGTCAGATAAGGTGACTGCATGCTGAGCTAGCTCCCTCGATAAGGAAAGGGGTGTTCTGCAATATTAAAAACAAAAAGTGCTTGGCTCACGGTATTTCAGAGGATGGTTGTGGATACTTTTAAGTTTCTCGGAACAAACTACAAAGTAACGGTGCTCTGCTCTTCCTGGAAATGTGTGTATTGGTTTGGAGTCATGGGAACTCTTCCAATATACGCGCAAAGTCCCACCCATCCTGGCCATCTTCTTACTCATAGTAAAATGTCAGCAATCCCAGTGACCACCTGACAAATGCCCAAATGTCAGAATGCCTTTTTCATTCTCTGAAAAAGAAGTTTTATTGTAATTTACTGCTTGTTTTTATCTGGCCTACCCTACCTTTCCGAGCTTGTTTCTTCTGACATCAAACTTGTTTCTTTATCAGGCTGGCCTCTCCCCTGGGTTCACTCATCATGTTTCCCCATGCTATTTCCTGCTCATACCTCCCTTTCTCTCCTCTGATCCCCTCAACTGTCCCAATTTCCTACCCCCTGCCCACTGCAGGTGAGCCCAGGGCTGGTATTTTCCTTCCAACCCATAGAACTCTGTAATTCTGACTGACTTCCTCACTCTGACTCAGATCAGGATATCAGGGGAGAAAATACCCCGAGAGAGCTCTAGGTGGATCTTACCCAAAGGGGACAGTAATGAGGAGTCATGGTAATGGCCCAAATTAGATTTTTCACTGACTCTCCTTTGGTTCCCATTCTGTCTTTGAAATCATGTCCTTGCATCCTGTAGCCCTGCTTTGGAAATGCAGAAATAGAAGGAGCATCTACATGGCACACTCTCGCTAATGACCCTTATACCTAGGGCAGTCATCCTGCCTATGTTTTTTGCTCCTAACTTTTGAATAAGAGCACTCCTGTCCTGAACTGAGCAAGAGGCTCAGCAATACAAGAGAATTAAGCATCAGTCTGTCCTCCTAGGAACTCTCTCATCCCATTCCTGTTCATATGCTCTTAGGACAACATAAGAGAGGGTTTTCAGGGACTCTGCCTGTGGTCGGGGTGGCACATGGAGGTCTGGGTGCTGTGCTCAGCAGGTGGGGTGGGTGGGCAGCAGAGCATCGTAGTTGCTACACTGCAGGTGGACAGCCCCACTCTGCCCCCACTGCAGCTGCTGGCGCAGGACCTGTGGTTCCAGTTACTCTTTGGCTCCCTTTGTCCATGGACAGACCCATAGGCCTTAAGCTTCTGCACCACGTGTTTTGGTAGATGATTATATTAATTCCCTTCTTGATAAAGAATGGGCACAAACTTTTAATAGGGTGGGGTCAAAAGAATACCATAGCTAACATTTGTCGGCTTTTTCTGCATACTGGCATTTGTTTGCATTATCTCACTTAATGATAACAGAAGGGAAGACGAAGCACAGAGGAGAGTGATTTGCCCAAGGTCACTTGATCATTGAGCAGTGAGGCTAGGATCTGTCCCTGTCAACCTAACCCCAGAGCCTATGCTCTCACCCACTGAGTGTAGTTGGGGGTTCAAATTAGTTTAGTGACTCAGACATATCAGGGCCAGCACCTCTGTCAATTTCCTGAGCTTTCCTTCCAAGGTGGATGCTGTAGTTTAAGCTCTCATATTAAACCTTCAAGATGATGCAGGCGAAGGTTGGTATTGTGAGACTTCCAGGTGTCTGCCTAGAGCTCTGTCATTTGACTATTTCTAGCTACAGAGGAAGGTGGGGTAGTGAGTATTTTAGCTTTGTAACCTTTCTAGTTAAATAGGCAAAAGAGCAGTGGTTTGGGCTTGGTTGTGGGGTGAGACAATTGACAGTGTCATTCACAGTGCTTGACTTTGTGCAGATCTCTCGTATTTGGCTTTGGGGCAGATTGCAGGAAAAGGACATTCTCATGGTGAAATGTCCTCATGAGCACTGTTATTCCCTGCGGAAGGCTGAATAATGTTCCCCATACATATTCAGGTCCTCATCCCAGGAGCCTGTCCTTGAATCCTTGCAGCCCTTATATGGATAAAGGACTTAGAGAATGGGGTCAAGTTAAGGATCCTGAGGTGGGGAAATTACCTGGATTATCCACATGGAACCTAAATGTAATCAGGAGTGTTCTCCGAAGGAGGGCAGAGGAAGAGTTGACTGGAGAGACAGAGGTGATGTAATGACTGAAGCAAGGTGATATGCTTCTGGTCTTGAAGATGGAAGAAGGGTCATAAGCCAAGAAACGCAGCTCAGGAAACTAGAAAAAGCAGGGAAGCAGGTTCTCCCCTGGAGCCTCTGGAAGGAGGGTGGTCTTGCTGACACTTTGACTTTGGCCTCATGAATCTGACATTGGGCTTCTGACCTCAAGAACAATAAGAGAATAAATATGTGTTGTTGGAAGCTACCAAGTTTGTGGTCATTTGTTATAGTAGCCTCTGTGTGTGTATGTGTGAGAGATAGAGAGACGAGGGAGAGAGAGAGAGAGAGAGCGAGAGAGAGAGCGAGAGAGCGAGAGAGCGAGCGAAAGGCCAGGTGATGTGGGGCTGGACGCAATTCATGGAAGTTCTCTGCAGGAGAACATGGGTTGCTCAGTGTCTTTGTTCATAGCTATGGTCCTTAGTAATTAAAGCTGGGAAAACAGGAAAATAAATCCCATTAGATTCCATTAGGCACCTGCTGCTCTCCTATGACATCTGTAATGGTAAGGTTTAAAATAATAGGGCCTGGAATCCTTTCAAAGGCAAGAACTTTCATCTGTAAGTAGAAGGGACTGGTTATATAAGTGAGATTTCTCCTTCTCACACCCACCTTGGCTCAAGTAAGGGGTCTACTTGATGTCAGGGAAGTATCATGATTGTGCAATCAGTTGTCAGAATAGGATTTTTTCTCTCTTAGTTTTGCTGAGGTCCTAAAGGTTGCGAACAAAACAACAGAACCCCACCTTTCACAATGAGTGTCAGATCTCCCATGAAGTACTGACCCAGGGAGGGGCTGAAATCAGCCCGTAATCTTACCTGGAAGTTACCTAAATGATTGGGACCAAAAAGGAGAGAATGTTTAGGAAAAAGACTGTCAGAGAGCTGTGGCTTTCCCCTCTTCCATTATTGCCCTCATCTCAAGCTGAGAGATTGGGGTTGTAAGAAGTCCACTTGCAGAATTTTCCACTCTCCTCTGGAGTTTGTAGGGGCATAAGGGACAGATGTCTGACACATTTCGGAGGAGGTGGCTGGATCTGTGTGCCTGGCAGTAATAACACACACCGAAGGCTACACTGGAAGCTATTCCACCCTACTTCAATAGCAAGGCAAAATGTGTGTGTTTTCCCACGGGGCACGTGGATCTATAATGATTGTGGTAGACTCAGCAGTGGTTCTCAACCTTCTGGCCCTTTAAATATAGTTCCTCATGTTGTGACCCAACCATAAAATTATTTTCGTTGCTACTTCATAACTGTAATGTTGCTACTGTTATGCATCGTAATGTAAATATTTGATATGCAGGATGGTCTTAGGCGACCCCTGTGAAAGGGTCGTTCGACCGCCAAAGGGGTCGCGACCCACAGGTTGAGAACCGCTGGTGGTAGAGGGAGCTGATCTAGACGCAGCCCTGGAAGCCCACCTGGGTGTGGCAACACATTGGAGTCTAGGAGTCTGCTGGGGCCCAGGAGCTAGAGGAGGCATCACCACACCGAGGGTGCCTGGGTTAGACATCACCGGGAGGAAGTCTCTATGTTACCTTCCTACTGCCTCAGGAGATAATGAGCTGGGTTAATGCTCGCCAAATGTCAGATCACAAAAGCACCAGCCATGCTAAGAGCGTCCTTTCCGTAATGTCTTCCTGTGTGGGGCCCAATCCTGGAGGGAGGAGGAATGGAAGAATAAAGCTGGGGACCAGAGAGGCAGCCCAACGTGACTCCTCCCCCCTTATGTTTCTGGGCCCAAAACAATAACATGTTAGAGAAGGAAAGGGACTCTAAATTAGATAAGAGTTTGGGGTTTTGATTTTCATGTTTGACTGGCCAATTATTTCCAAAATGAAATTGTTCTTATGCCTAAAACAAATTGGAAAAAAAAAAAAAATTAAGGGATCAGCCAGAGATTTCGTCCAAGAGGCAGGGAAGAATGAGTCTGCAGATGAGGTTTGAATGGGTAGTAAATGTAAGAATCGGTTGTTTTCTGCTTGTACCCTATGGTGTGTGGCTTGTTCCGTTAAACAACTACAGCTGTTACTGTCCAATTCCTGGAACAGCCAGACCTCGTTTTATTGTGCCTCGCTTTATTGAGCTTCACAGATGTTGCATTTTTAACAAATTGAAGGCAAGACCCTCCGCCAACAAAAAGATTATGACTCACTTTATTGAGATACTTGCACTATTGCCGTGGTCTGGAATGAAACCAGCGATATCTCTGAGGTTTGCCTGTACACCATGCAGATTAGCTTTAGATAGAGTCCTAAGTAATCTTTTTGTTTTGTTAAAAAAATATTTTTATTGATTTTTTACAGAGAGGAAAGGAGAGGGATAGAGAGTTAGAAACATTGATGAGAGAGAAACACCCATCAGCTGCCTCCTGCACGCCCCCTAGTGGGGATCGAGCTCGCAACCAAGGTATACCTAGTAGTATATGCTCTTGACTGGAATTGAACCCGGGACCCTTCAGTCTGAGGGCCGACGCTCTATCCACTGAGCCAAACCAGTTAGGGCCCTAGATAATCTTTTAAAACATGTTCAGCCAGTCTGAGGAAAGGTGGAATTTTTTCCTTCATGATGAGTCCACGTTAAAGGAGACCAGAGTCTGATTCAGAGGTAATGTCTTCATCAAGCCCCTCCTGCATATCTGGTCTCTGTTTGTTGTGGTTTACTGGAATGCGGGCTAAGGCCTTGGAGTGCTTTCCTCTGAGTCTAATAGCATTCTCAAGGCTAAATTCTGTGAACATTGCTTCTGTTCGGCCTTCCACTTTAACCCCATTCTCCCCTTCTCACCCTCAAATCTCTCTTCCAGTCATTGCCTCGAGTGTTCTTTGGATATAAGAGCCAGGGCTGCAGTGAGAATTGGCAGTGGGTTAGGGGTCATATTCACAGCCACGGCCTGAGTGGAAGACAAATTCTCTTTCCACTGTTGTTGTGGGGGCTCTTGCTGAAATAAAGGAGGGACAGTATGGGGCGAAATTGAGGAGGTGGCCTGTATAAAACTGGGCATGTTTTTAGCTCAGATTGTGGGGCCTCTCAGGAAAAGACTGATTTCCCTGTTTTCAAGCTCTACTTTTTAGAGGAAAAAAGATTGATTTAGTGAGTCATTTCTGAAATCCACTGAAACATGCATTTGGAGGCTCAGAGCTGTGCCACAAATTGATCCTGACTTAATGTAGTTCAACAATGCTTGTTGAAGCAATCACCGGGAAAGGGACGCACTAGCCATGCCGAGGAGCTGAGGGGTGGATGGGTTTCAGCTTTTCTCAGCGCTGAGCCAGAAACTCCTCATTTGTTTTTCTTTTCAGAGAATCACCTCATGCTCTTCAGACAAGGCGACAACCACGCCTGAAGGAGCTCTGTTAAGCCAATTTACTTCGGGCGTGTGGCTGCAGATTGTAGAGGAAAGCTATGAGTGATGAGAAATTGTTTTCCCAGCTCAACAAAGCTTTCCAGTGACCAGATAACTGAGTTATTCTTTTGAAAGAGTCATGAGGTTAACTTAGGGGCTCCAGCTCCCCTTCTACCACTCACAGGCTATGTGAGACCTTGGCCGGTCATTTAACCGGACAGGTCTTCAGCGGCCTCACTTGTAAATGGTAGCAGGTGGGCTAAAGCTGGGGGCCCATGTAACTCCAGTTCTGCAGTTTTCTGACTTCTGTTGATGGACAGTCAGTGTGGATACATAGGTGACTGTAACCTTAGGATGCATCTGGCTTTGTGATGTCCAAACAAGCCTTATTGGCTGAGGTGGCCTTGGCATCTGGGCCAAGGTGTCAGCACTTTTGCTGTCCTGCTTCTCACTCCTGAGAAGTGACCAGGACTGCATGCAGATTCCTTATTCAAAGAAGCAGAGCTAACAATACTGTGGGAGTTAAAAATATAGATCTTGGACTCCTTGTTTCCAAGTATTTAATATTTCAATTCAAGATTGTGGTATTTGTATTAATTCTGGAAAAGGATTATATACTCAGACTCAACTCATTATTCCTAGTTAAGATGTCAAGATTACGTGTATAATGAGCTCTGTTTAATGTGCCTTTTGTTGTCCTCAAACATTATTTTGGGTGGAGGTGGATGAGGGAAAACCATTTTGCCTCCTTTCTTATGCTGGATTTTATGGCATTTGGCGAGAGAGATAAAACATGACTGCTATTCTGAGTGACAAGAGAGTTGGAGATAAGACATATGAATAAGAAAGAGTTAGATGATACAGAAAGGAGATTCCTCACAAATAAATATGTAGCTCTTAAATGTGGAGGACCCAGGTGGAGGACTGGGTGGTATGTGAGTAGGTGGAAATGTTCTTTATAGCTTATTTCACTGCATATGGTATAGGATTTGTCTGTGGCCTGTTGGCTCATTTCAGTCTAGAAGTCTCTGCATTTTAATTCTCCCTGCCCTCTCTGGATGAGAGGAGGAGCTTTTCTGTGTGCTCCACATCACCCGGTACTTCCCAGGGGGAGTTAATATATATCTGATTTCTTATTCAGTTATAGTCGTGCATTGCATGATGATGTTTTGGTCAAGGACAGAATGCATATACAGTGCTAATCTCATAAGATTATCATGGAGCTAAAAAATTCCTATTGCCTAGTGGTGTTTTAGCCATTCTAAGGCCATAGTGCAATGCATTACTCAGGTGTTTGTGGTGATGCTGGTGTAAATAAACCTCCTGCGCTGCTAGTCCTATAAAAAGTATAGCACATACAAGTATGTACAGGACATAATACTTGATAATGATAATAAATGACGGTGTTCTGGCTTATGTATTTACTATACTATACATTTTATCGTTAGAGAGTAATCTTTGAACTTATAAAAAAAGTTTGCTGTAAAGCAGTATGCCGGGTTATACTGGCAGCAGCCTCATACAACTCATGCTCACTGGTTGCATCATTTTCTCCTGTGCTTGATTTAATTTTGTGGTGTTTTGCACATCATGGCCCCTAAGCATACAAAATTCACTGCTAATGTTGCCAGGAAGAGGTTATGTCAAGTGTTTGAACTGGAAACAAGATTGGAAGTGTATAAGGACTACCCTGGTCCAGTGGCTCATTTGGTTGGAGCGTTATCCCATACACCAAGAGGTTGTAGGTTCAATTCCTAGTCAGAGTACGAACTTAGCTTGTGGGTTTGATCGCTGATCAGGGAGCATACATCAGGCAACTGATCGATGTTTCTTTCTCACAATGATGTTTCTTTCTCCACCCCACCCCGCCCCCCTCTCTCTCCATTCTTCTCTTTCTAAAATCTATAAAAACATATCCTTGGGTGAGGATTAAAAACAGTGATTAAGGACTAGAAAAGGTGGAAAAGTCAGTGATGATTATTACTTGCCTGCCAAGCATATCCTATTCCACCATAACTATGATCTTGAAGAACAAGAAAGTGACGAAAGCCGTTAAATGAACTGCTTCATTGATCTGCAGGATTGTATGTGTTTTAAACTAAGTGCTATTACTAAAGAGTTGAAAAGCTAAAATAATTGAAAAGTTTATAAAGTTACAGTAAGCTAAGGTTAATTTATTACTGAAGAAAGAAAAACTTATTTTTATAAGTTTAGTTTAGCCCAAGTGTACAGTGTTTATAAAGTCTAGAGCAGTGGTCAGCAAACTGCGGCTCACGAGCCACATGCGGCTCTCTGGCCCCTTGAGTGTGGCTCTTCCACAAAATACCGACTTCTGCGCATGGGCCGCAAAGTTTCAATTGTACTGTACGCCGCACGTGGTACAACTGAAACTTTGTGGCCCATGCACAGAAGTCGGTATTTTGTGGAAGAGCCACACTCAAGGGGCCAAAAAGCCGCATGTGGCTCGCCAGCTGCAGTTTGCCGACCACTGGTTTAGAGTATCATGTAGTAAAAAATTGAGAAGGGCCTATATCAGACATGGAAAAACTTCTAATGACTTTGATGGAAGACCAGACACAGAAGTATATTCCTCTCAGCACCATGATGATCATGGTCAAAGCAAAAAGTTTGTGTTGTTGAAAGAAAAGGCTGTACCTGCCTATGATGTTGAATTTACTGCTAGCTCTGGAGTCGTTGCTCATTCATAATGTGAAAGTGAGTGATGAGTCTGTGAGTGCTGAAGTGAAGGCAGCTGAAGAATTTTGGGAAAGTCTAGATGACTTAATTGTGGAGGAAAATTACTTCCCAGAGTAAATATTCAATATGGATGAAACCTCCCTATTCTGGAAATGGATGCCTGAAAGGACTTTCATCCATAAGGAGGCCAAGTCAGTGCCAGATTTCAAGTCCTTTAAGGACAAGATAATAGTCTTGCTTGGGAGCAATGTTGCAGGTTACAAATTGAAACCCTTTCCAATCTGGCACAGTGAGAACACCAGGTTCTTCAAGGATATCAATAACAACACACTAACAGGTTTACTATAGGAGCAATAAGAAGTAATGGATGACCCACCTCTTTTCTAAGATGCCTTCCCAAATTGCTATGCCAGTGAAATGCAGTCCTGTTTGGAGAATAACATACCTTTCAATATTTTGCTTATTGTTGATAATGCTCCCAGACATCGTTCTTTTATTGGTGTTATTCATCCCAATATCAAAGTAGTGTTTTTCTATCCAAACACGATCTCTCGATCCAACCAATGGATCAAGGAGTTACATCAGCTTTAAGGCCTACTAGCTGAGGAGATCTTTGCCCAGGCTATTGCTGCAATGAGGGAGACACTGGTACAATTCTGGAAGAATTACAGCATCTATGACTGCATCAGGAACCGTGCTCGGGTTTGGGGTGATGTCACCAGGGAGAGTATGAATGGCATCTGGAAGAAGATGCTCAAGAGGTTCATTGAGAGGATTTGCCAAAGATGAGGAGGTTGCAAAAATCAACAAGACTTTGGTTGAGAAGACAAAAACTTTAACCTGAGTGATGGTATCAAGGAGCTCCTAGAGGTGGGTCCTGATGAACTAACTAATGAAAAGTCGCTGGAACTGGAACACAGCTGAAGAAGAGACAAGAGCAAAGGAAACTGTAGGAGAAGAAAACGAAGAACCACCCAGAAAATTCCCAGTGAAGGGTTTAGCAGAAGCTTTTGCAGATTACACCAAGCTCCATTAAAAGTTTGGAAACATGATCCCCCAACACTGAAAGGTTATCATTAATAGAGTGATGTTCTTGGTGCATTAAGTTAATAACAATGTACCTACCTATATAGTTTAAGTTTAAAAAATTTAAGTTTAAAAAATATAAGCAAATCCATGATGAAAAAAAGAAACAACCCAAGCAAACCACCATGGACATATTTCTGAAAAGAATGACATCTCCTTAAGAAGAGCCTGAGGCAGGTCCTTCAGAAGGTATTCCAGAAGAAAGCATTGTTATCACAGGAGAGGATGCTCCCTGGATGTTATTGCCCCTGGAGACCTTCTTGCAGGATAAAATGTGGAGGTAGAAGATGGTGATAGTGATGATGCCTGTGTGCAGGCTTAGCTAATGTGTTTGTGTCTTAGTTTTCACAAAAAAGTTTAGAAAGTAAAAAAATTTTTTAAATATAAAAATGGTTATAGAATAATAATATAAAGAAAGAAAATATTTATGTACAGCAGGATTGTGTGTGTTTTAAATGAAGTGCTCTTACTAAGGAGTTGAAAAGCTAAAATAATTGAAAAATTTATGAAGTTACAGCTAAGGTTAATTTATTATTGAAGAAAGAAAAACATATTTTTAGAAGTTTAGTTTAGCCCAAGTGTACAGTTTCTGTAAAGTCTACAGTATCATACAGTAATGTCCTGGGCCTTCCTGTTTGTTCACCACTCACTTTCTGACTCATCCAGTGCAATTCCCAGTCCTGCAAGCTCCATTCATGGAAAGTGCCTTACACAGATACCGTTTTTACCTTTTATACTATATTTTTACTGTACTCTTTCTATGTTTAGATATGCTTAGATACATAAGTACTTACCATTAGGTTACAGTTTCCTGCAGTATTCAGTACAGTAACATGATATATAGGTATGTAGCCTTGGAACAATGGGCTGTACCATATAGCTTATGTATGTACAAGGCTATACCATCTAGGCTTGTGTAATTGCAGTCTATGATGTTCTCACAATGACTAAATCACCGAACAATGCGTTTCTCAGAACGTACCCCTGTCATTAAGTAACACATAACTATATCTGTCTCCCCAAATTTCTGTAAGCTTCACAAAGACAAGGGTCAGATTTATCCTGCTACTTTTTTCTCAGTGGCTGGTGTTTATTGAATTAAAACAATTGTTGATAATTAAAATAATAATTTGCTTTTTTTCAAAGGCTACTTTAAAGTTTCCAGGATAGCTTTTATTGGTTTTCTTCTACTCAGCATTTCTGTAGTTATATTCCACTTTTCTCATGAGAGACTGAACATATTAGATGCCATTTATTAATTAAACAGTAAATGATTTTGCATCATCCATTTTTATGTATCAAGAATAGTTCTGAGTTCAGGGTTTAAAGGGTTGAACAAGACAGACAAGATCCTTGCTATTCTGCAGAACAAGTGGAGAGAGACAGAAACTAAATAAGGAAAGAAATAAACAGGGACATTTTATTTATTTATTTATTTATTTATTTATTTATCTTTTCTGAAGCATTTAGATGGCTTTATTTATTTATTTTTTTAAACAGGGGAATTTTAGATAGTATTGTGTACTATTTAAAAAAAAAAATAGTAGCCCTGGCAGGTGTGGCTCAGTTGGTTGGAGTGTCGTCCTGTGCACCAAAAGGTTGTGGGTTTGATTCTCGGTCAGGGCACATGCCTAAATTGTCAGTTTGGTCTCTAGTTCAGGCGCACCAATCAATGCTTTTTTCTCTCACATTGATGTTTCTCTCTCTTTCCCACTCTCTCTAAAAATCAACAAAATGTCCTTCAGGAAGGATTAAAAAAAGAAGCAGCATATTGTTCTAGATTTTTGACAGGGTGGGGTGTCAAGGAGGCCTAAGGAGGAAATGTTTGAACCCCCTGAGAGATGGGAAGGAGAGAGCCATCCAAATGATGGTGGTGGTGTATGTGTGTATGTATGTGGGGTGCAGACAAAGACAAAGTTCTAGAAATAGGAACAGCCCAGGAGTGTTTAAGGACTGGAGAGAAGACCTGAGTGGCTGAATGGGAAGTGACAGTAAGTTTAATAATATGAAGCTAGAGTGGGAGGCAGAGGTTGGATCATTTAGGGCATTTTAGGCCATATGTTTGGACCAGAGCTCTGTCAGGAAACCAAAGGCATAATAAAACTGGGTTGTTTGAAGTGAGTTTAGATGTGGCAGGGTTTAGGAGAAGAAGCAACAGTGTTAGTGCAGTTTCCCAGGGCTGGTGAAGGAGGTTGGGCAAGGGGAGGAGGCAAACTCTTGACTGTGGAGGGATGTAGCCAAGTCACCTTGACTCAGTGGGGAGGAAGCTGGGGACAAACTATCTTTTCACTCCCCTCCACATTCCAGAGTTTCTATAGATGCCTCCCGCTGGCCAAATCAACGGAAGGCAAGGGAGCCCATGGATGCAGGCTGAAGGTTGAGCCCACCAGGGTGTGAAGAAGAGTTCAGTTCATGCTGCAGACAAATTTGTATTTTAATCCCATACATAATGGAAAGCCCCTGGGGGATTTTGACAGGGGAAGTGATGTGGTCAGATGTCTATTTTGAAGAGATTACTCTAGCTGCTGTGTGGAGACTTGACTATGAGGCAGAAGTGGAGGCAGGATGCCCTGTTAGGAGACCCCTACTGTGGGCCACAACTGCCACTGAACCTCCGCACAGTCACTGTGAACTGGCCCCCGAACCTCCCTAATGTGGAAAAGGTGGTTGATCATTTGTCCAGGACCTCACCTATATGTGAGGTGCTGGGGTATTGTTTGAGGCTCATAGTGTGACACGGTGGAGGTGGGGTGAGGAGGGGTGGGAGACTGACCATGGCCTTCTCTCTGGTTTTCAGTTTGGTCTGAAAGTTGAAATGGGTTGACTAGCTAAGGATGGTTCTCTCTCAAGGAAGACTGATGAATGTGTTTGTGTGCCGCTCAATGAGTTCCTCCCCCGCAGCATGGGGTATTTGCTAGGCCTGTGCTCCGGTTTCTGTATCAGGGCATCATGATAATCCCCATTCCTGGGGTTTGATCTCTCTAAGTTGGGCCTTAGTGAAGGAAAATGGGATCAGAAAGAAATTTTCTGTGAAAGCTTCATAGTAGATTTCTCAGGCTGGGAAGAAGGTATACATTTCTGTGTATGTGCACGTGTGTGTCTTTGTGGGGAGTGGGTAAGGTGAGCAACCGAGAGAGGAAGTGGGACAGAGGAAGAAGAGAGAAAGTGAGAGGTTTTGACATTCTGATGAGTTCAGCTTACCTTCCAGAATGTTCTGTAGGAAATGTTCTAAGGTGTGCCCTACCCTTTGAGGATAAAGGTGAAATTCCTGAAACTTAAAACAACATACAGAACTGTCCTTTTGTGTTGGAAGTGTTGGGCTTATCAGTCTGAGACACTGTGACACTGGATGTAGTTTCTGCTATCTATAGTTCTGAATTTAAAGGTTTACAATAAAAATTTGTAGAAAGAGTGTTGTTGAGTTAAAAAAAACAACTTAACTTTTGACTTCATCTTCAGTCTAGGGCTATATAATGTGATTGGATGCTTGAGTTTTGAATAGTGTACTTCTGTTGTCAAATAGAATTTTGATAACATAGTAAGGAATAGAGAAGAATGGCTTTAGTTTTCCAGTAATTTGAAGAAGATACTATAAAAAACAGGTTATAGTTTTCCAGATTGAAATTGCTAATGATCAAATTAAATGTTAATGATGGGTAATATTTTAACATTCTGTTAAAGGTATATTGATTTAAATTATTCAGGAATCTTTGAAATATTAATTAGTATTCAAGGGATGGCTATCATGTAATGAGATGGCTTTTAACAAAGTCATTAAAATGCACTCAATTGACAAAAAATAAATTGAATGTAGACTATTTGTAAGACAAGCGAGGGAAACTAAAATGCAAAAGGCATGGTCTGTGCCTCTAAGGTGCTTATATATCGTAATAATTTTGTACTTCAATATAATCATCTTGGGAAGCTATCATCTTTTTTTCAGTGAGATCAGTCTGCTAAACATTTAGGAACTCCTTCTTTGGGGCTGTCTTCGGAGCCAGTGTAACACATTTGACGCACACATGCACACACAGGTATATCCATTGTCACTTTCATTTCTCTAGAACTGGTCTCAACAAAATATGGCCTTCTAGTCAAATCCAGCCTGCTGCATATTTGGTATGGCCCCTGAACTAAGAATAGTTTTCTCATTTTAAAATGATTATTGAAAAAATCAAAAGAGGAATAATATGTTGAGACACATGAAAATTATATGGAATTCAAATTCCATGTTCATAAATAACATTTTATTGGAACAGAACAATGTTTATTCATTTATGTGTTGTCTGTGGCTGCTTTCATGCTCCAATGGTAAAGTTGAGTAGTTTTGACAGAGACCATATGGCCCTCAAAGACTAAAATGTTTACTATCTGGTCCTTTGCAGAATCCTGTATTTAGGATTATGTCTAATTTTAATTTTTAAGATTCTTCAATTAGATCCTCTACTGTCTTCCACAGATTTGATTCTGGATGACTTTTTTCCCCCCAACTTTCAAAACTCAAACTTTTCCTCAGAGAAAAAAGATTTTATTTCACTTTATGGACATTTGAGGGAATCTGATTTAGGTTTTGAAGTTGTCCAGAGTTCCCAGATACCGTGAGCAATGGTCACATTGGCACTACACTGAAGGGAGCAAGTCCCAGAGTTCATTAGGATGTAAATAATTGGGGGAAGGAAAAGCCACCTCAGTAGTCACCCAAGAAGACCTCAAAGAGAAATGGAACAATATTTGGGTACAACAGAAACATACGAGTCTACTCTCTTAGCCCAAATGTCTTGCCTTTGTGTCTCTGCCTCTCTATTGTGTTCACTGTGATTTTCTCCTTCTGAAGCTATTGACTGCCATCTCTCTCTTCTATATTTCCTATCCCATGTCTTCTTTTTACTGGTGACTTCCATTGTTTCATCTGCTTCTGCTTCTCATATTATATCTCTCTTGGTGTCTCACATTCAGACATCCTAGAAAAGAGGATCTTACTGGTTCTGTCTGTCACTACCCAGGGAAGTATGCCTTTAATGTGCAGAGTGGTTGACCTAAGTCCCCTCTCAGTTAAGTAGGACAGTCCATAGACAACTATCAGGACAAGGAGAAAAAACAGGCCTAAACAGTGACCTGTTACCCCCATTTTGGAAGTATTTACTCTCAGTCGTCTGTTGCTTTCTTGGTCTATAAATATGCACCAGTATATGGATGTCCAGGCATCAGGGATACTGTCCACACTACAGGTGTCCTCGCCATTATTGAGGTAAACAGTCAAATGGTATCAACTTGGTGAATCAATATGGTGAAGAAATGCTAGCTGTGGCCCTAACTGATTTGGCTCAGTGGATAGAGCCTCGGCCTGCAGACTGAAGGGTCCCAGGTTTGATTCCAATCAAGGGCACATGCCTGGGTTGTGGGCTCTATCCCCAGTAGGGGGTGTGCAGGAGGCAGCCAATCAATGATTCTCTCTCATCATTGATGTCTCTCTCTCTCTCTCTCTCTCTCTCTCCCTTCCTCTCTGAAATCAATAAAAATATATTTTAAAAAAAAGAGAGAAAAAGAAATGCTAACTGTGGACCAGCCACTAGGAGGTGACTATAGAATATTCTAAGAGGAAAATAAGTGCAGTTGTCTTTGGACATTATCCTGGTAAACTGAAAGGAGGAGAGCAAGTCAGGATTAGGCAAGTTTGAAATACTCAATAATGGTCAACCTGTGACCCTTAAACTGGGAGCTCAGTATAGCTTAGTTCAAGCCTGTTCACAATCCTGCAAATTTATGACTCTAAAAATAAATAAATTAATTAATTAATTGAGTTCTCTGGCATATGCAAGGTCTTCATTTGATATCAAGACATTTGAACCTTTAAAATAAACCAACTGCATTTACAAACTCCTGACCTTTTACTTTCTCCTAGACGTGTTCCTCTCTCTACTGTTGTCATTTTACTTGAACCTTTTCTGCCATGGTTTTATTTAAGTATTTTAAATGGAGTCACAGTAAACCAGAGGATAATAGAACATTCACTCTAGAGGGAGTTTGCTTTGTTCTAAACAAGGGTCTAGGATACACAGAAACAAGAGTCCCCTCAACCCCTGGTTGACTCAGCCCAATGGCTCTGCCCAGGTGAGAATTTCTCGTTACTCACTTCTCCATGACAGTCCCATCTGCCTTTCTTGATTATCTAGGGCATTCTCCTGTGGAGTACATGGATGCTCTCTGGAGAATTTAGCTCTTTCTTTGCCAGGTTGACATTCTCCTCCTAAAACTTGGGTCTTCAGTTCTGGGAAGCAAAGGAGATGAAGGCTTTGGCCACAAACACTTTGAGCTTTGTGCTATCTCAGGACAAAGTGGCTGTGCTAGACAACTCGGAAAATATTCAAGGTGGATGTCCACCAGATTACTTGCATATTAGAAATTAAGAATTAAAATGCTTCTTAGCTTTGTAGCAGAGGCATATATATGAGGTTCTTGATTTATTCTTTTATGAAATATTTATTGATTGTTTTTTTATGTATCTGTTATTACCTCCCTTTCTACTGTTCTCCCTTCAACTGCCTTTGCCTTTGACATCAACTGCCTGAGTTACCTCAAACTATAGAAGTTGACTTTGAGTGGCTGCCACCTTCTACTCCACCAATTAGTTACCACCTAATTGCTCCTCTTGATGAGAGAATTAAAACAAAACAAAACACAAAGTTCTCCTCTTGGCCCACACGTTTGTGTCTGTAGGAACGAGTTGGAAGGCGATTGCTATGGGAAAGCTTGATGCCTGGCTAGTAACACAGCTTCGCAGCATGACGGGGGAGGTCAATTAACCTATCCAGATAAGCGACAAAAACAAGAAGTACATTTCAGAGCTGCAGACAGTTTTGAGCACCAGAATCATTTTAGAGAGAGTAAGATATTTTGAAATTATACAGTGATCTCTATTAAAGTGATAACAGCTGGTACCAGCTTGACGAATCAAGGACTTTTATGAGAATGATAAACGGCACACTTCCTGTGAAACCCAGGCAGACTATCATAGGGATTATACCAGAAGCACTTACTACTGTCAAGTCAACACACAGCCCAGTTGCCCTTTCATAAGTGGAGGAAAGTAAGTTTAGCAAAACCCAGGACATACTGAAAGATAGGCTAGAAGTGAATGGGATTGAGGTCAGAGAAATTTCACTAACCCAGCCAATCAGGAAGAATTGGTAAACTGTCCTCTCCCCTGAGAGCATGGAGGCAGACGTGGCCACCTCATTGGTGAGTCTGCTCATTGCTTGGAGGGCACTTTATTTGCAGGTTTTTTTGTTTTGTTTTGTTTTTAGCATTTCTCCCCCATAAGCTTTAACAGTAATGCCCATGAATCTGAACCTCATGACTGGTAAATGTTCTCTGGCCTTGACAATGAGTGTTTCTGCTTTGCTTAAGTGTTTGTTTTCTGGCAATGCCATGGCCTTGAGGCCCTGCAGTATCTGTCTTGCAGCCCAAAACCATTATCTGGGAATCATATTTCCATTTCATCGAACATTATCTCTTTTAAATACTTCTCATCGAAAATGAGCCATTTTGAGAGGATTACACCACAGCAACATCTTTCTGTGGGAACCATAAGCCATTTTGTCAGTATATGTCTAGGTTCAGTCCCTTATTAATTTCTTTTCTTGTGGCAGGGACACACACACACACACACAAGGCTGGTCTTTCACTAGTACTTATTTATAATTCTTTAATAAGTGGTCACTTTACTTTATCTCCTTACTCCCAGCAAAAAAGAATCCTTTAGCTAGGTCCAATGGTATGAAACCCATTTCTCTAATGTAAGCCAATGCCCACTACTTTAATTGAGCACAGAGCTCACAGAATTCCTGGAGTAACTCCCCCAGGAGACTCAACTCCAAGGGCAATGGAGCCAAGCTCTCCAGATGAAATGGGATGCAGACGGCCCCATCTTTCTCTGCGGCTAAATAACAAGGCCATTATTTACAGTGCCCTCTCGGCTCCCCGACTCTGTTAGCATTTTGCTTTTCAATTTGGATCTTGGCCTGTATTGTGCCCCTCTCCTGAAGCACGTGCCATTATGATTTTAAAATAATGGGAAGAACGCTATGGCACTGCTCGTTGGTGATATGACTCTCAAACTGTCTACAGATTGCCAAGTAAGTGAAATGTTTTGACAGAGAGAAATATGTGTTGTCAACATTGCTTTACTCATGGCTGAGAAGGGAAATGGAAACTGTACCTCAGCAGGCTTCAGATGCTGATGACTGGAGTGGTCTCCTCCAAACAAATGACTACAGGCCATTTTATTTTCCTTTATGCCTCATTCTTCTCTAATGAAATGCCCAATTAAAAGCATAGGTCATGGGCTTTAAAGGAAAGCTCAGAAAGGATTCTGGGAAGGAGCAGTGACAGGAGCAATTCCTCATCACAGAGGAAATCATAGCACCATTGTGAAGAAACAGCCTGTGTTGTGACCTCCAGTGTCCTGCGTGGAGATTTTAAAAGAGACTAAAAATAAATGTAGTCTTTTTAAGATAGGAGGGTGTGTGTGTGTGTGTGTGTGTGTGTGTGAGAGAGAGAGAGAGAGAGAGAGAGGAGATATGAGTTATTTACTGGCTAGAAATAGGGGGAGGGGAAGAATCCCCAGTAGAGTGATACATTTAGGACAACTTGTGAATTTATCTCTGGGATTAAGTGGAGCATAGAACTGTGCAGCTGTGTGTTGTCTTCTAGCAAAATGAGCTGCTTTCTGTTCCCCTGGCAGGAATGTTCCTGTCAAGAGCTTGTTCGCATTGGGGACACGGGTAGCTCCCGGAGCCCTGCTGACCATTATCTTCACATTCAGGTCTACACTGTGGAAGCTGTTCTCTATTTTCTCCCTTAGACAACATCCTCGATAAGAGAAAATGTTGACAACGTCGCCTTTCTTGAGAATCACTAAGGAAACATTTCTTCTTGTCAATCTCCTTTCATGAGCTGCTCAGGAGAAAGGAAAGAGGATATTGATTTGGGGATTAAACCTGACTTTCAGCATGCATTTAACAACCATCCCTGTGCAGGATTATTTGCTAGTCATTACAGGTCATACAAAGTACTTAGCACATTCTCATTTAAAAAATTAACTGCTTGATTGGGAAGGGATAAAAGAGAAAAAGGTAAAGTAATAAGGGGATTTGTATGGGTTGAACTTCCTATAGCTCATGCTAAGGATTCTGCAATTAGGCAGACCAGTTTGAACACTGAATCCAATACCTCTTGCCCATGACATTGGTTGGCGTGGTGTATTTTGAGCTCTCTCAGTGTCCATTTCTCTGCTTTGTTAAATGAGAATAATGATACATGCTTTGTGGGTTGTTGGCATAAGTAAATGAGATGCCATGTGTGCAGTGTCTAGGGCAATGCCTGGCACATATGAGTCTTCTTGGAATGTCAGCTATATTCCCACTTCTTTTATGCCACACTGCATCCCCTGTCAGCCATGCTGATGCCTGTGACAAGCCTGCCTGTACCCACAAGTGACCTACTGGCATTGTGGTGACTTAAACTCTGTCATAGCTCTGCAATATAAAGAAATCCAACACAGGGAAGTAACCATGTAATAGTGAGCATGGTTTTCTGAAAACTAACTTTCCAAAGTTCATAAGGCCACATGATTCTTGTCCTCGTCAAAGAATGACCACTCAGGGGAGGTGTGATAGTCCCAGGTCTATTCACCAGTGTTCTGACCTTCCTCCCCCTGGGAACATAGCAGGTTTGTACTCCTCCATCCCCTTGGGAGTGAGGCACACCATGTGATTTGCTGTGGACAGTGACAAGTGGGCAGTGACTTATGTCACTTCCAGGAGATTTGGAAGATTCCACTCTCATTGCCAACATGATAGTGGAAGCAAAGGTTGGAATGGGGCTCACAGCCTGGGCCCATGAAACACTATAATGAGCAGGCTCTCTGAGAATCTGTGTTAAAAATATAGCATGAATGGGAAATTGACTTTTGCTGCATTGCACCACTGAGACTTGCGATTGTTCATGACCCACCTAGACTAATAGAGGAGATTATACATGTACCACTAATTCTGCCTTTGCTCAAAACATTTTGGTGATTCTCCTGGAAGAATTGTTTTCAGGGGCAGCATATGAGAACCACAGTATTGTGTAAAGCCATCATTGCTCTCTGACTTATGACAGCATTGCCAGGTCTGATCCTCCATTCTATTCATTAGACTCTGATTGCACCCACTACGAAGAATCAAATCGAGCTGGCCAGTGTCGCTCAGTGGTTGAGCATCACCCTATGAACCAGGAGTTCATGGTTCGATTCCTGATCAGGGCATATGTCCAGGTTGCGGGTTCCCTCCCCAATGGGTGGCATGCAGGAGGCAGCCAATCAATGATTCTCTCTCATCATTAAGGTTTATATATATATATATATATATATATATATATATATATATATCTCCCATCCTCTCTGAAATCAATAAAAATATTTTTAAAATGGAATCATATAGATTGAACACTACTGAGCCCATAGGAGTGCATGTGCCCCTTGGAAGTAGTGGTATATAAAGGCGGGGGTGGGGGTGGGGCATTTGGAAGCAGTTCACCCAGGGGGAAAGCAATAAGAAGATGTCTTGTTTATAGAAAATTTAAAATAATAGAACCAGTAAGTTACCGAGTATTTTTTGTTACCGCCATAAGTGCTCAATTCTAAACAATGTACGGGACAAATACTCCTCCCCTGCTCCCCCCTCTCCCCCTTCGTTATGCAACTACTTCAAAAGCAAAGAGGAGTTTTCAGTTGTGATTGGGATGTCATGTCTCCACTAACGGAACTGTTCTCAAAGAGATAACATTCATTTGGAATATTTATTTAAAAGGATAAAGAGAGGTCATTCTATTTTATATTTTCCCTTTGTATATTAATTTGGATGTTGGCTAATGAATTTGTATCTAGTCATAGGTGCATTTGTCTAAATCCTGGGCCTCATTCATTCTTAGGTTTACATAAGGTCTGACCAGTACTGGGCACATAATTGGGCTGCCATATAGATGGCTGACTCAAACTAGGTTAGCAGCAAAACGGTAAATTCCTTTATTTTTTTTAAATCAGGAGGAACTTATATGCATATATGCATAGCCCATGGATACAGACAATAGTGTGGTGAAGGCCAGTAAGTGGTGGGTGTGGGGTGGAAGGGGTCAATTGGAAAAAACCCCAAAGGAGACATCTGTAATACTTTCAACAATAAAGATAAATTTTTAAAAAGAAAAAAAAAAGAAAAGAAAAAAAGAAAGAAAGAAAAGAATCAGGGGAAGGCTCTGGCCACTGTTTTGAGGAATCTTCCTCTTGTTGATTCTGAGAAACTGAAAGTCTGCTGTTTGGAGAGAAACAGATTCCAGCTGCCGGTGCTGACAGAGGCTTATACACCAAACATGCCCCACTGCCCACACCCACCAGAGTGAAGGAAAATCAGGAGGAACTCCTCCCCCTGTGTCTGTACATAGTACATAAGCCCAGGACTGCTCCTCAGTGAATCTCACTGTTTCTCTGATGTTCTTTCCACACCCTGTCATTTGAATGCAGTGAATATCAAGAAGGAGAGGGGAAGAGAGGAATAATAGTTTTGTCTCAGGAACCACACCCTGAGAGTCCTCATTGCAGGTAGGATTCTGTAAGAGAAAGGAGGGAAACAGGGACTGGAGAACAGTCCCAATGTTGGCTAACTCCAGACTTGAGTTTTGGGAAATCTGAATGAACATAACACTTGTACAGATAGTGTGGTTGGGATCAACTCACAGCAGTCAATTATCATAGGCAGTTCCTGGAACCAGGTCATAGCGAGCCTGGCCTTGAGAAAATAGTGCCCTCCTGAACTCTCATTGTTTTATGGAAAAGTTATGATGGTAAGAGGTGGGGGTCAGGGGGAGCTTGGGTGTCAGAAGGAGTCCTTTTCCCATTGTGAACGCCCACGTTAGCATTTCCTGGGTGAGGGTCTGAGATTGTATGGAGTGTGTATAGCCTCTGGCATGTTTGGAGTCTGCCCATCTTCCAAGGACCTTCCAGATGGAGAGTGGCCTTGGGCAGACCATCCTGTGAACTAGAGCAGGTCTCCTGGGGTGGATGGATGTCATTTGGGACTTGAAGATGTGGCCTAAGCTCTGAGAGAAGGGAAATAACTCAAGGACTTTCATTTCTTCTTTTTCCAGGAAAGTATAGGGTCATTTTTGAGCTCCTGGGGTGAGATGGAAGAGTGCAGAGAAGCTGGGAAATACCCCCATTTCTCTACTGCAGGCTCTCTACATCTGGGTTTGCCAGTGGGGATTTAGTTGACTGACGTGCAGGTGCTTTTTGCACTTGTGGACTTGACATGAGATCCAAAGAAAGAGGTGCCCAAATGTCGGTTTTATTTTACTCCCTGAGAAGAACTGCTAGACTTTTTCACTGTCGTTTCTGGAAAGAACAGCTGGGTGAGCAAGCCTAAACTGATCCTGAATAAAGCAGGTATACCTGGAAGAATGTCTAAGCTTTAAAAATAATTATTGCCTTAGGAAACATGGTGTGTATATGTTTCTTGCATTTCTGATACCCTTTGGTAGATTAATGAATTTAGGAGCCATTGTTACCACCAGTTTCCTTACAAGAAGCCTTTGCATAATTTGTATAAGGATCTCTTTTGCTTTTGTCTGTTTGCCATTTGCTACTCAGCGAATAAAAAGAAAACAGCTCTACGCATGACTTTGGCAAGTCAGTCAACAGTTTTAAGACTGACATCTATGAAATGTCAGGGTTGGACCCAGTGACTTGAGAGGTCCCTGCTAGCACTGGACGTCTCTGATCTGGATGCAGGCAGATGAAGGGGAAGCTCTGTGTGCATCCGGCGACATTACCTTTTCATAGCTTACATCTCCCTGGTGGTTAAAAACTACAACTTCATAGATGCTGGCTTTGGAATAGTGTTTTCTCTTTTCACTCTACAACATGATTTTAGGTTTTGCAAACAACATTCTGGATAAAACAACAATTAAAAACATCATTGAAACATTATTTTTAGGCTTGCACATTATTTCACAAACCTGTTCCCTTTGTTTGTTCATCAAAGAGTTTATGCAGTTTGTTTCTCTGGCTTTCATCAAGCATCATTTTTCCTTCCTATTCCGTAAGCTCTGCTTCCTTTTTCCTGGCTGGGTGAAAGCCTGGGTACCCTGCTCTTCCTGATAGCAACCCAGTGATGGTGGTACTGGGAGTCATGTCACTCCAGATTGTTAATTTAAAAGGATAGTTTAGGGAAAATCAAGCTTCAGTTTTCCTCTTCACATCTCTCCAATATACACTGTCTGTGTATTATTTCAGAAAAGCCATTCAAAAGTAGACTGTTCCCTTTCCTGACTCGGCACCGAATCAAGAAGTGGCACATAATGTATTGTTGTGTTTATTATGCATCATTTTGCTGCTGACATGGGGGCCATCAAATATTGGGAAATTTACAGCCAGGGGGGTCCAGCCATCATGCCTGAAGTGAAGGACAAAGTATTCTGTTATTCCTCTCCAGCTCTGGCCCTTTATGATCAGACAGTGAGCAATAGACTTGTCAAAGTCAAAATAACCTTCCCTTTACAAAACACACTTGCCCTTAATTGCCAGAATAAAAATGCCTAAGCAGCTTCTCTCTTGATAATGGAATGGAGGCTGAGTTGATATAAGTTTTGGCTATTTTGTAATTGGCAAAGAGTGGTGTGCTCAATTAAGTTTTAATTCACAAATTATGTGTGTATACTGGAGAAGAGGAAAAACATTTGGCATTTAATATATTTATATAGTCTAAATACTTAAGATACATACATACATTGTACATATTTGCTATGTATGTTTTTATTTTGAGTCAAAGCAAAGACAGTAATTCTGTTCCTGCACCCTAGTCCCTAGCAGTTAGAGCAGTGGTTCTCAACCTTCTGGCCCTTTAAATACAGTTCCTCATGTTGTGACCCAACCATAAAATTATTTTTGTTGCTACTTCATAACTGTAATGTTGCTACTGTTATGAATCATAATGTAAATATTTGATATGCAGGATGGTCTTAGGCGACCCCTGTGAAAGGGTCGTTTGACCACCAAAGGGGTCATGACCCACAGGTTGAGAACCGCTGAGTTAGAGCTTGGATGCTGGAGGCAGAAGGATGTGAGTTTGAATCTCTGACCACCTCTGTGACATAGGGCTATGCCTCCATTTATTCCCTTGTAATAATAGTACCTGTCTCACAAAAGGGTCATAAGGATTAAATGAGACTGCACATATGGAAAATGCTTAGTATGGGGCCTAGTAAGAATTGAGGGAAGAACTTGATAAATATTTGCCATCATTATTACTGCTCTCAGTCCTTCCTTCCATTTCTGTTAAAAACCAGTAGCCCATAGAGAACATATATTGCCAAAACACATATTGCCAAGACGTTTATATAGAAGAGACAGGAAGGAAATGTTATTCTCACTTTTAAAATATATATGTGTGTGTGTATATAGGGAGGGGGGTGGATAAAGTAGGTTTGCACTGTATAAGAAACAGTTTATTCTTGTATTATTATTTATTAACTAGAGACCTGGTGCACAAAAATTTGTGCACTCAGTGGTGGGGGGAGGGTCCCTCAGCCTGGCCTGTGCCCTCTCTCAGTCTGGGACCCCTTGGGGATGTCCACCTGCTGGCTTAGGCCTGCTCCCTGGGGGATTGGGCTTAAGCTGGCAGTCAGACATCCCTCTGGCAGCCCGGGAGCCTTCGGAGGATGTCCACTTGCCAGCGGGGAGCAGGCCTAAGCTGCAGTCGGACATCCTTAGCGCTGCTGAGGAGGCGGAAGAGGCTCTCACCACCACCGCTGTACTGGCAGCCTTTAGCCTGGCTTGTGGCTGAGCAGAGCTCCCCCTGTGGGAGCGCACTGACCACCAGGGGGCAGCTCCTGCATTGAGCGCCTGCCCCCTGGTGGTCAGTGTGTGTCATAGTGACCAGTCATTCCCAGTTGTTCTGCTGTTAGGGTCAATTTGCATATTACCCCTTTATTATATAGGATTATTGTATTATTTTCCATATGAACAACTGTAAACCTATTTTTGTCACATCCTGTATATACACATAGACACACATATGTATGCATGTATGTATATTATGGCACTAGATAGTCCCTGGGAGGCATATAGTTTTGGGAGCCTGACTGAGATGACTCAGGAAGCACGGCCACACAGTGAAAATAATTCTGATAAAACATTTGTTTACTGTGCTTACCTCAAGGCATAGCTGCTCTCTTAAAAAGGTGTCATTGTTTAGAGTTAGTCTAATCTATATTGTGGCCATCTGAGCACTTACAGGCAGGGGTTTTATTTGCATTTAGGTAGACTGGAATGTGGTAGCAGCCCCTGTGCCTACACAGTTGCAGCATGGCCAAATGTAAATGAGAAAACACAATTGGAAAATGAATTCCAGTGCTGTTCCGGGAAAGATGGAGAATCTGTGGAATTGGGTCATTCTTCTTCCCTGAGACCTGGAAGTAACATTATTTGAAAAACAGCCTCTCAGCAGTAAAGTCAGGGTGACAGCGTTTGCTTTCTTGTTGAAATTCCTTTGTGAAGATGGTGGGCAGGTTGTTAGATGGTGAGTTAGAGAAGTGGACTTGAGAAGATAACTACTAGGAAGCAAAATGACTGGTCATTTTAGTTACAGAAGAGTTGGCCTGACAGTCTCCTGTTGTAATTTTGCTATTTTCTCTGGTGTCACTGTAGAATTAAGTTTAGGCAAATTAAGTGTTAGTGGGCTATAATTTCAAACCAATATTCCATTCACAAACCACAAGACAAGCAATAAAGGACTCTATTTGAAATGAAATGAAAATTACAGTTTTAGTATTTTTAATCTCTTTCTTTTCCTTCTTTCTTCAGACTAAGTAAAATGGACAGAGAGAACTGTTAGAATCTGTTTATGATTCATATCATACACACACACACACACACTCCAACAACACAAAATGAAAGTCGTATCCATATCCATGGAAAAGTGTCTTCTCAAGCTACATGTGTATTACATAAAAAGTGCTTGGCTTTCCCAAGAACCACTGAGATGAGGAAACCATAATGCATATTAATAAGTGAAGAAAGCTTTCTTGGGAAGGACCATAAAACCTCGGAGGCCATAAACTCTGGAAATAGATTCCAGAATGAAAGTGCTATGAAAGCCCAGAGCACAGGCTAAGTACGTGTGAGGCTGAGGAAATCAAGGTTTTGTCCTGATGGTACAGTACAGTTGGTGTGTTGTCTCTGGGCTCCTCCACCTCTTCCTCTTCTTAGCTCACTTGTTGCTTTTGGAGTGTGACCTGCAATTAATAGAGAATTAATGACATGATTAAATTTGGGGCTGGATAAATTTTAGAAAGCTGTATTATACATTTTAAGGAGATGCCTTGGCTCACATTTTGGGTGGAACCAGAAACTGTCATCGAATTAGCGTGTTTCCCTTCGGAGGCACAGCCCTCTCCGGGTTATGCCCTGTGGACACAGCTGCTCTGCAGGTCTAAAGGGGAGGCCAGGCTCTGGCTTATCCTGTGTACGACCTCGATGCCTAGAAACAGTTCTGTGTGAGTCATCTTTCCGAATGGCCCCCTCTTTCCTGACGTAGCCGTCTTAAAAGTGCCTGTGTTTTCACAATCTTTGTAAGACCACTAAGGAGTATTTGTGACCAGATTTACAGCCCTGGATGTGTGCATTTCCACACTGGGTCCACACTAGTTTCTGCCAAGCTCTGGGGGTCCCACCTCGGCCTCCCACAGTGAGGCCACGGCACATATGTTTCCTGAGTGAACTCGGTGCTGCTGTCTGGGCGCACATTTTCAGTCCATAAATCTTCCACATTCCCGTGCTTGTTCTCCAGGCCTCCGGTCAGTGCTGAGTCGTATGTGAGATGCTCCGTTTCCTGAGAGCGCTGAGCACTCCTGCCTCACCCTGCGGTCAGCCTGCAGGCACTGGGCAGGCACAGCTCTGGAGGGCACAGCGCTCTCCTTGACCAGGGTCCCAGGGTGGCGCCCAGGCTCTGTGCGGATGCCCTCCGCTGCCCCTGATGGTGGGTGTGGGACCACTGTGCTTACTCTATGGAAGGGGGCGATGTGTTTACTTTGCTTCAGTTTAATCGATTCAGGGACTTTTCCTTTTCATTCCGGTAGGATGACTGGGCTTCCCAGGTTGGCAGCGCCAACAGTGAAACCATCTCCTGTAGAGAGTCGAGGCCTGGCTTCCATGACGAGTTGATGATTGTGGACGAGTCCTTGGAGACAGCAGAGCAAAATGTCACACATCTTAGTTTTAACCACAATTCATTTTTTCCACTGGGATTTTAACAATTGTAACATCTTCATGTTTAAAATTCTAAAAGAGACACAAGCCAGTGGGGAGCCTGGGGTCGGAGAGGAAGAAATAGAGCAGGTCAAATGCTGAGTATAGTTCAGGCAGTGGGGATGAGTCACCTTGCAAATACCAGGACAGGGAAGTTAGTGAAGGTGGGTGGGGATAAGAAGGGGAAAGAGGCACCCCTACTTTGGATGCCTCACTTGGGGTGGAGCTGGTATTTGGGTAAGCCGGAGGGGAAGAGGAGGGTGGGAATTAAAAGGGTATCCGCGTAGATCCTGGAACCATAAACAGACAGCTCGTTACTCCTGAGGAAGACAATAGAGCTCCTCTCCTCCTACCTTCAACACATCCTTACAGATTGCTAACTCTGTGCCAGGGATTGTGCCCTGGGGATGCTAGCTGTCATCATTAGTCATTCCTACATCTTTATTAAATGTTTCCATCAGTCCATGCTTGCGAGGTGCTCCAAGGGAGTGAACTGGAGTCAGCAGTGGCCTCCCTGAATTCTGTGGGAAAGACAAAATGCATATGCTTCTACTATTACAGGGCTCAGTGAGTGGGAATGAGCAGTCTTGCATTGTTATGCAAGTACCAAGGTAATATAATATGCATAAATCACAATAAGTGCAATTACTCACAGAAAATTTGTTGGCGCTCAGTGATGTTATTGTGTTCATGGCAGATTATAGTTTGTTACTTTCTATTCCTCTAATACACTTTAACCACTTAAAATTTGAAACAGAAATGAAATGCTGGTGTATCATCATTTTGCAAGAAAGATATATATGTATCTTTTATTACATTCGACAGGTTAATATGTTTTTGCATTTTATAACAGGAAACTTTATTAGCATGATGAAATTAATGCACGCAGGGCAATATCTTTCGAACCAGTTGTTACCAGTAGATAAAATCTGATGTGGTAATTGCTAACTGAATGTCGGGGTTATTACTGAAGTAAAATCATTCACCGAGGGATGATCAGAGCTACAATATTGTGAATGATAAAAGAGCTGCCTCTACTCTGTACTTAGAGCTACAATATTGTGAATGATAAAAGAACTGCCTCTACTCCCTAGTTTTAATTAGCTGTTGAAGAGGTGTCCTGGGTGATTTTGAAAGTCTCATCTTATCAATATTGTTATTTAGAAATGATTTACAATACAGTTACAGGGTCTGCTAATGTTTCTGCCATTAAAGGTCTATCATCGTTTCCATTACGGACTGTATTATTTGAAGGCTTTGCAGAGGTGGCTTAAATATTCCTTTAAAGCTTTGTGTGTATCTTTCTTGAAAATGTATCCTCAGGTCTTAAATCACCAGGAGTTGCTGTTATGAATGGACCATTATTGATCTTATTTATTCACATGGCAATGTCTAGCTTCAGCCCCGTAAAAAGATGTTCCTAATTTTATAGGAGGAAATGACTTCTCTCCTTTGTCCACTGACTTTGTGTTTGTAAGTGAGTCTTGGTCACCCTGGAAATCTGCATGGGTAGACTTGATGTAATATATCTTTTGCCATTTAATTACCTATAGGTTTTTCTAATGATGCTTTAGAACAATAATACATTTCTGGAAGTACTTAATTTATAATCTGAGGGGGTCCTGCTTGAAACGTCCACGTCGGTCAGTTCCTGAATAAGTGTAAATAAAAACATTTTGAAGAAAAATGTTCTCTAAAATGTTAGTGCTCACATTGCAGTAACTGAATTGGTGCATAATCTGTTTGAAAAATCCTAGTTCCAGAGGTTAAATAATATTTGCAGTCCCTGCATTTATACCATTGCATCGTCTCCCATGTACAGCTGAAGAACTGTGGCCACTGGATTTGTAGTAGTGCAATCCTTTGGCCTTTACCAGCTACCCATACTTCACGGAGGTCATTTCCAGGGAAGTGATAAACTTTCACAGACGACTTTCTTTTTTTGAAATTGAGGGGATCATAAAAATTGCCTACTTTTATTTATGGCTTACAATTGAGAAAGATGAGACCAAAAGAGATTAAGTATTTATCTAGAGTCAAGTATCTATAGCGTGTCCCAAAAATGTATACACACTTTTTTCTGATAGCTCAAATGATATTTCTTTCTCTTCAGATTTAACCAATTGGAATTAATAATTATTCCAAGTGTGTATACATTGTTTTGGGACACTCTGTATTTCATTAAAAGGCCCTATATGGAAATCTAGCCTCACCTAGCAGTATTTCTTTCTGCTAATTGCTTGCTGTGTGTGTGTGTGTGTATGTAATAAAGTAAATTAGATAATAAGTTGCTCTCTAAGATCAAAGTTATACACCTTCATTATTCAGTTATGAATCTGAACAGATTCTGACTGCTAATTTATTTGACTCTCAGTGGAATGGCCTGATAAGCTTTAGGGGTGGTGGCTTTCTGAGGATAAAGTACAATTTATATCACAGAAATCCTCAGAGATAATGGGTCCCAATGAGTTGAGAAGAGATTTTCTTTCCACTTAAGGGTGTTATTACTTTGAGTGCAAGTACATCCATTTCCATTTTAGTAGTTACTATTAATAGATGTTTTCCCAGTTTATCCCAAAAATATGTTGGCGCCAGGATTGCCCACCAATTATTCCAGGTTGGCATTTTGTTGCTCTTTCCCATATTACTGCACAGCATTGCAACTTGACAAGCTTTATTTATGGCCTCTGGGGAGGTGTATTCCTTCTGGCACTGACAGAGCTAATCAATGCCTGAATGAATTTGTCTTTGCATAGCAAAGTGATGCTGTAGGACTTTTGGAGGCAACTTTTTGAAGTCATGGGGTGCCTGAAGTTATGTTATACTGGTATCTACCTCTTCTAAAGCAGTGCTTCTCAACTGTGGTGGCACATTAGACTCAATGGAGAACCTTGTATGAAGTACTGAGGTCTGAATCCCACCCCTGGTGACTGTCACTACCCTGAGATGAGAGCTGGTAGTTTTTGGAAGCTCTCCAGTTAATTCTAGCAGGCTTCCCCTTTAAAAAAGCAAAACACAGCAACCCTCCTTTTAAAAAACTCCCTAGGTAATTCAGCAAGGGTTGGGAACCACCTATGGAAAGTGATGGCCCCTTTGTCACATTATGTAATGAGAGGAAACCTTTTGTCAGAAATCACTCATGTTTTAGAAGTCTGGGAGCTATCATAAAGAAGGAGTTGGAGCTGAGAGTTTTATTGTAGACTAGAGGCCCGGTGCATGGATTCATGCACTGGTGGGGTCCTTCGGCCTGGCCTGCTCCCTTTTGCAATCCGGGACCCACCCCCACTTTGGGGGATGTCGGAGGCCTGGTGCATGGATTCGGCCTGATCCCCACAGGCCAAGCTGAGGGACTCCAACAGTGCACGAATCCGTGTGTGGGCCTATAGTATGCATATAAGATCTTTGGTTAATCTCTTCCCACCTTCCCCTCTCCCCCCTTCCCTCTGAGATTCATCAGTCTGTTCCATGTTTCCATGCTTGTGCTTTGAGCGTCTGCCCCCTGGTGGTCAGTGTGCATCATAGCTACTGGTCGAACGGTCGAATGGTTGAACGGTCGAATGGTCACTTAGGCCGTTATATAGATGACTTCAATGTGATGGCTAAGTGTGTTAACACTCAGATGTTCTCTGTTCACTTCAAGGGACTATATGTAACTTAATTTATACTTAACTTGACAACAGTAAAAATATGAAAATCACATAGGCTCCAGCAATGTATATATTACCCAAAAAGATGATTTCTTAACTTTTATCTCTTCCATTACTATGAGATTTAACCAATGTTAAGAGTAACTTTTGCTCAAGTAGAGGTTTCAGCATCCAATCATTCACTGATTCAAGTTGTTTTTTCCTTTTATGTATCAGGCACCAGACAGCCTTATAAGTCAACATATCAGTGTCTTTAAAACAAATATTCACTGTGGAAATAAACTAATCATTTGTGGAGTGACTATTAGAACCTCAGCATCTCTGAGAAAAATGATTTAAAGTGTCATGTGATAAGTAATTGTGTGGCTTTTCAGTAAAAGGATTCTGTCAGTATTTACTTTCATTTGATATTAAATATTAGAAAACTGACTGTAGTGACTGTAAAGTTTCTAGTATCATGACCAAACTCTGGTGCAGTGGTTCTAAATCTTTTGTCCTTAAGGTTTAGGCTTCAAAGTCAAAGAATTTTTAGTATTCATAAAAGGAATAAAGCATAAACAATGAATGAAAAATAAGCACAGAGTTATTTATAATAGGGGAAGTTAAAGAAGTAAAAACACCCAACAAAAGGGATAAGTTAACAATTATGGTGTATCCATATGATGGAATGTTATAATACAAAGTACATTTTTCTTAAAATACATGAGTATTTTTCCATGAAAAAGCTGAATATAAAACAATAGCAATAGAATGATGCTCTTTGAAATGAATGCATGTTCATGTTGACTCTATTTCTCTTGTCCTTGGACACGTTGGGGTGATGACAAACTCAGGGCGAACATCAGATTGCCTCAGTTGTCCTGGACAATCCCCGAGCACGGGGTGTCTGAGGATCTGCTTTTTTCCGGCTCAGGTTTTGGATTTCTGCTGATTCCTTGCAAACATGATTCAGGAATATTCCAGGCTAGATAATGTGGGGATGTAACTGAAAGACTGACTACCTAGCAGTGACCAGAGCTGATGGGAGAAGTAATAGATTAGCATTCCCTCTCAGAACTTTTGCCAAATGTAAGTTATCATCTCCAGTCATCATTTCATTTCTTGTAGCACAACAGCATTCTTAAGTCCCTCCAAACCTTCCCTCTGAAGAAAGCTCACTAGATCAAATATACTTTCATCCCTTATTAGTGTTTTTCTCACTTGTGGTTGGTTTTCCTCATTATCCTATCTAATAAAAGAGTAATATGTAAATTAACCATCACTCTGTGACAAAGATGGTGGTGCCCATAGTGGCCAGGGTGGGATGCTGGTGGCGTCACCCTAGCAACGTGAGCCCAGTGTCTGCACTCTGGCCACATGAAAGGAGGGGAGGGAAGGAGCCTCGGGCTGGAGGCCAGGGTGAGGGACACTGGTGTCATTGCAGGCTGTGATGAGGGGAACCACCCCCCCATGCACGAATTTCGTGCACTGGGCCTCTAGTAATTATATAAGACTAGAGGCCGAGTGTACAAATTCATGCATAGGTAGGGTCCCTCCACTTGGCCGGCGATCAGGCTGATCAGGGCCATCTCATGCAGTCTCTATCGGGGCCGATCGGGGCCGGCTGGCTAGGGGGAGGGACCACGGGAGGCCTGCTGCGGGAGGTTGGCTGTGGTCAGTGTGTATCATAGCAATCGGTCAACTGGTCGTTCGATAGCTTAGGCTTTTATATATATAGATAAGGCAGTGGTTTCCTGAGCTTGCAGCATCAGCATCACCTGGGAATTTAAAATTTTTAAAGTATTTACTAGTTATGATATTTTTCTCTTTAAAAAATGTATGTAAGTATAATTGGTATACAATATTATTTTGGTTATATTAGTTTCAAATGTACACTGTAGTGATTCAACATTTTTGTACCTTACCATGTGATCACCCCACTAATTTGGTAATCATCTGTCTCTGTGCAAACTCATCACAATATTATTGGTTATATTCCCCTTCCACTTTCACCCATCTTCCCACTCCTCCCTTCTGGTACCTATCCCTTTGGTCTCTGTTTCTATGAGTCTGGTTTTGTTTTGCTTTGTTTATTCATTTGTTGTTATTGTTGTTGTTGTTTAAGATTCCACCTGTAGGTGAAATCACATGGTATTTGTTTTTCTCTGCCTGAGATATTTTTCTTTCCTTTATAATATTTCTCACTCCAAAATTTATAGAAATATGATAGCTAAAATGTACATAGCTCTTAATTTGTGTCAGACATATTTCTAAATGCTTTTCAAATATTAGCTCAATTAATCCCCATTATCACCTGGTGAAATAGGTGCTATGATTTCTCTTTTACAGAGAAGGAAACTGAAAACAGGGAGGATAAGTAACCTGCCCAAGGTCATGCAACAATAAACAATGCTAATAGGAGAAATACTGGAAACAAATAAGAAATGTCAGCAATGGTTATTTCTGGGTGTGGGACTACAGATAGCTTTAAATTTCTTTATGTGCTTTTTCATATTTCCAAGACAAATACATATTACACTTGTTATTAGAAAAAAATCCACAAACCTTTATTGAAAAGAACTAAGGCAGCAGTTTTAAAAAGACCCAGAATAAGGGTGAGTCAGAAGAAAAGAAAAAAGAGTTGTAATTTATTAAAAACCTTCTCCCTCAGGTTAAATCTTCCAGGATCCTGGCAGCTGTTGAGCAAGTGTGGAATTAAAGAGCGCCATGCGTGGGCTTGGTGAGCATCGGAACTGGAGACCCAGGGAGGGCATGACATTGAGCAATCGGATTTTTCTAATGTCCTAACAGGTTTTGAAACTTATTATCTTTGTAGGTAGGCAGTGGTAAAGTGCATTTTATTACAGGGTGTCCAGGAGACATTTGATGGGGCAGAACTCAGCTCTCTGCATCCAAGCTATAAGAAAGTCTGGACATAAAAGAATGCCCCGATCCATCTTAAATTAAGTGTGCAATGTGGGAAAGGAATTAGTGCCTTCAGTGTATGGGAGGCGTAGAGAGAGAGCTGTTTTCAAAATAGCCCATTATTAGCAATCTGCACCAAATCGATTGGTACCCACAGCTCAGTCAGCTCTTAAGCTGGACAATAGCTGAAGTAATTATTTGGGGTAAATTATTGCCATTGTAAAGTGTAATCAATGTTTTATTACAGCAAAAGGAGATCTTTTTTCTTCATTTTTCTCTTCACTGTACTTCTCACCCCAGAGCTCTGAAAGAATGATTTTTTGTCTCCTCCCCACTCCTCCCCCAACCCCACGTTAGCAAGAGAATCTTAGCCATCCAAATGCAGCAAGACAGGACACATCTTGTAAAGGTTTTTCATTTTAATGTCCCTTAATGACCAATAACGAATTCTTTATAGTTAATCTGCTGTTCTCGTGAAAACAATCTAGATGGTTAAAAAAATCAATCATTAATGAGCAGCAAATGACAGCTCCCCAACAACACAGCTGTATTTTTTGTAAAAGTGATTAAACATTGTCTGCATTCATAATTGCATGGTTAATAAGAATGTTGAGCACCAAGTCAAGCATTGTTGCTAATGATGACAGATTATGATGCTACAAACGCTTTGGAGTTATGAGGCTAAATTTTCAAAGGCAGTCCTTGGAACGAAAGGCACAGATCCACTAAGTATTCAATTTGCATGGACCATTACCAGGTTTGTGCATGGCATTTGGGAGCCATGCAGTTGAGACTCTTTTGAAAATCGAGCCCATTATGACAGAAAGCATCTGTAATTAACAGTAACTGATCTCCCTCTGCCCAGCATTGGTGAAAGGTATAAAGCGCTCTGTGTGTGGTTTCATGGAACCCAAAGCTCCGTTGATGAAGCATCCGGAAAGCTAAAAGGAAGACAAAAAGCATCTCTAGGGATGTAATTTAGCCTTAGAGGTAGGTGTAAATATCAGAGTTTTGCTAGCAAGTGAGAGAGTGGGCAAGTCAATCAGAAGGGGACCTGGTAATCCTGCCATTGCTTATTTGTCTCTTTCATTTTGGCCTTAAACATGGTCACTAACCCTTACTTTGGGAATTTCTGGGTTATCATTCACAGGTTTAACTACTTAAAATCTGAGTTTGTCCTGGTCCATTGGGGATTGGTTGATAACTGTGCAGAGGGATGAAATTCAAACTTTCTGAAGCTGTGGGCCAAGTGAGTCTCTCAGTGATTGAGCAAGCCCCACATGCTGCTCAGTCTCTCTGGACTCTGATCACGTATGAAGTGATTCTATGTATGAAGCCATGAGTAGTAACAATTTATGAAAAAATTGCATGCTGAAAGGGAATTCATGAGTTTGGGGATTCTTGGAATATCTCGTATATCTCCCTGGGATACCGAGGGTTTGATGGGCAGTTTGGTAGCATCATGTCTTGTGCTATTATTTACTTATTCCAATTTGTATGAATATCTGATCTTGACAACACTGTGGCCTAGAGGACAGGGCCATGTGATTATCCCGTTGACTTTGTGATGGCACTGCACTCTGTGTTGGTTTTTTTCTGCATTAGCCAGCCCTTGTTTGAGCCGAGGGTTACAGACTTTCACAGTCTGCCTGCCATACAGACTGGCATGGGGTTAAGAGCATGGTTTTAAGATGCCTGTGTTTGCAAAGCTACTCTGTCACCTACCAGTTATATTTTATGACTCTTGGGGACTCACTTTTACTCATCAGTAAAATAGAAGTAATACATAGGTAGTAGTGAGGGTTATTGTGAGGATTCAGTGAGACAAGTATTTGAAACTGTTACAGTAACTAGGACTTACTGTGTGCTGGATAAAACTTCATTGTTCTTGTCTTTGCATTGTTGAGGCCACAGGTCAAGGTCCTGGCAAGTAAGTACTACAGCTGAGATTGGGATCTCTTTAGCTAATTCCTTACAGATCTAAGAGTCAGGGAGGTGCTGTCCTTATCCTTATGGCTGTAGCTGATGAGCAGTTACTTACATATAGGGTGACCCAAAATGTATAAACACACTTTGAATAATTAAAAAGGCACTGTTTATTAAAATACATTTCATTTTCAAAATAGAGCCATCAGCTGTTACAGTGTATAGACATTTTTGGGGGGGCACCCTGTATTTTGGGCTGAAATGTGTTCCCCCTATGCCTGGTTAGGTACGTGCACATTGTAGAAAGGGGAAAGAGGAACACCAGCTCAGCCAGACAGGTCAGCCCAGAGGCGTGGTAGCGTCGTTGTCAGCGGGTCCCACAATCTCAGCATCTGAAATCGCAGCCCCACAGGCCTGGGGATGGAGCCCATGATGGCAACAGAGAGGTCTGAGATGCCTGCTCTGACTTCTGCAAGGTACCTATGCTCCTAAAGAGCCCTCCCTATTTACGGCTCAAGCTTCCTGTCCCCATGTCTGTGGGAAGGGAAACTCTTTTTTCTTTTCCATTATGCCCTATAACCAATTTTATTAATTTTTGTTTCCCACTGTTTATTGTTTAAACTATGAGGAAATAAGTGTATATAGATTTGTTCCCCACCCCTTCTTGTCACATAAATGTGGTATACTGTGCAGTTTTTTGCTTTGCCTTTATTCACTTAACAGTATGTCCTGGAGATGTCTTGTAGAAGTATATCTCAATCTTTCCTATTTTGTTAAATCATTGTATCCCACTGAGTGGATGCACCATAGTCTAATCAATAGATCTTCCATTGGTGGACGTTCGGGATGGTAACCTTTCTAGGTTAAATAGCAGAGCCTGGTTAGCAATTTAAATATCCTCCTGGCTCTGGTACTTTCCCTGGCCCACTTTCTCCTCCTTGGATTGTTTGCCCTCTAGAGACTTAGTGGGCCCTCATCACAGAGGACAGTAAAAAATTTGTGCTGAAGGAAACTAACCTATGAAGGGAGACTGGGCTTGTGCCTTTGTCTTAGTTCTCCTATCTTCTCTCCCAGTATCCTTTGGGTTCTTCATCTGTAACTATGGAAATATGACTGAGAATTAAAACTGAAGGCAGAAGTGCATGGGGTTATACAATTTTAACTAATCTCATGAGTGCTCAAGATTTCAAAGCAATTTTAAAAAATGAAGTGATGGGGGAGTGTGTATGGCTCCAGGGATTTAATAAAAAACTTGAAGTGATCATTTTAATATCCATATTTATTTAATGGATTTGCAAATGAAGATCATACTGGTTGTTACCCACTTCCCTTTGTGGATGGAAGTAGTAGCCGCTGATTATTGTCAAATATTTTGGAAATATGAAATGCTAAATCATAATAGTAATTTGCATGGCAATGGCTAGGAACCCGTCTTTATAACAAGACTAGAGGCCTGGTGCAAGAAATTTGTGCATGGGGGCGGGCGGGGGGCAGTCCCTTCTTCAGCCCAGACTGCACCCTCTCACAATCCGGGACCACTTGAGGGATGTCTGACTGACTGTTTAGGCCCATGGGGATCGGGCCTAAACCAGCAGTTGGACATCCCCCTTGCAATCTGGAACCGCTGGTTCCTAACCACTCACCTGCCTGCCTGTCTGATCGCCCCTAACCACTCTGCCTGTCTGCCTGATCACCTCTAACTGCTCACCTACCTGCCTGATCACCCCTAACTGCTTGCCTGCCTGTTTGATCGCCCCTAACCACTCTGCCTGTCCTGACTGTCCCTGAATCACTCTGCCTACCTGCCTAATCACCCCAACCACTCTGCCTGCCTGCCTGATCACCCCCTAACCACTCACCTGCCTGCCTGATTGCCTCTAACTGCTTGCCTGCCTGCCTGATCGCCCCTAACCACCTCTGCCTCAGTCCCTACTGCCGCAGCTTTGTTCAGAAGGACGTCCAGAATGATGTCTGGTAGGTAATTTGGCTGTTCAGTCTAATTAGTATATTATGCTTTTATTATTATAGATTAGGCT
This sequence comes from Myotis yumanensis, assembly GCF_028538775.1. Lineage (NCBI taxonomy): Eukaryota > Metazoa > Chordata > Mammalia > Chiroptera > Vespertilionidae > Myotis > Myotis yumanensis. The sequence continues at coordinate 69,917,219 of NW_027223755.1, read as the reverse complement.
GGCCAGTCTGTATTTGGGAGGCTTCATAGAGGCTGGTAAATGCCAAAATGTGCAAATGTCCTTTTTCTCTAATGAAGTAAAGTGACCAGGGTCTGTATGTTGTTACATGTGGCCATTGCTGCACTGGACAGAAATTATAATTTGCTGCAGCCCAACATAACTCCCCTTGTTGAGTAGACCAGGCAGTACCCCCAGCCCCCAATTCATGCTACTGCCCTTCTTATTTATTCTGCTCCTTCCCACTTCTTGAATTCATTTATATTACCCCCAAGCTAAGAATTGTTTTCTTTTGTTGTTGCTTTTAGTCATGGCACATCTTACACAGAGAACCCACCTTCAATCCCAGTTGAGCATAGTACTACTTCCTCTAATGTGTCACTGAGACCAGTGTGACTGGCAGTGGTAGCTTGGCTCAGTATCCTTAACCTCTCTGGGTTTTAGCTTCATGGTCTGTAAAACACAGTGTGGTATTTACCACTCATGATTATTATGAGCATTAGATGAGATAATATGAGCAATTAGTGGTCATAAATTTGTTTCCACTTTGTGATGCTCTCTTTGACTACTCTGCCCTTGAGTAACACCCTTTTTGTTTGAATTCCTATTACATTTCTGAAACTTTAATCTGTGGCACACACCTTGATGCTTGAACAAGTATAGTTTTGAATTCTTCTCTTGCTATGTTGTCTGTATGAAAACTCCATGTTTTTCAGGTTGCCTGCTGGAGAGGCTAAATTTTAATTGAGCATCTACTGAGAGTCTAAGTAAACTATGGAATCAGATTTTTAGAGCTATAAAGGAATGTAGTAATATATCATGTTTTATTTTTCAGGAGGGTCCCTACAATAACTTTCATCTTCATGCTCTTCTATAAGGTGACTTTGCCATTTCCCCCATCAAGAGGCAAAGTCTAATTCTTCTCTCTTGAATTGGAGTAAGCTTGGAACAACTTTAGTCAGTAGAACACAGTGCAAGGGACATGCAAGGACTTCTGAGATTAGGTCATAAAATGTCATTCAGGTTCTTCCTTATTGAGCAGGATGTTCACATTTTGGAGTTGCTAGTCTCCTGTAAGAAGTTCAACTCCCCTGAGGCTACCATGCTATGAGGAAGTCATATGTGAATGAAGCTATCTTGAAAGTAGATCTTCCATCCCCTGCTGTTCTAGCCTCAGCCATTTGGGTCTCTTCATGAAGCCCCAGATTATCATGAGCATAGTAAAATGGTTGTTATTTTATGCTGCTGAAGTTAGGGTAGTTTGCCATGCAGTAGAGATAATCATTTTATTCAAAGGACTGAATGGTAGAATCATTCTTAAGAACTGGGTTTCTGGCTTGAAGCTCCATGCACTATTTCTTACATCATGTACCTTCCTAGGTGTTGATGTCAGTCAGTCCTACATGTTTGTGTAGTTAAAACTCAACTTCAGGCCTCTGTACTCAAGTGGTACACTTTCTAAGAAGCACATTGCTCATGTAGTAAGCCATGAGGGAATGAATTACACTATAAGCCTAGCAGATGAGATTCTGTTGCAGACGTTAGGGGAGATAGAGATATTGGGAACTTCCAGAGAAGGAACAAAGATGAAGAACTGGAAATGGGAAGGAGGAGAGACAGTCTGCTGAGGTTGAGCCTTGCTGAGGAGGAAGCGGGAAAGAGCACAGCAGGATAAAAATCACGAGACACTGGTAAAAAAGAAGGGTTGAAATTGCTTCAACTCTATTGAGGCAAACAACTGTGTGCTGATGAGAAGACAGTTGAGCAGCTTTAGCCAAACTCTTACTGTAACAGCTAAAGTGGAAGTAAGAGGGAGGTGGCATACGGAGCAAGAAGGAACAGAGGGAGTCAGCATGAGAGGAGAGAGAAAGCTGCGGGAGGGAGGGGAGAAACTCGGGAAGTCTATGGGAGCAGCGGGGTGAGCTTCCCTGAGGAGAGAGATGGGAAGCCCAAGCAAAGAAGCAGGGGAACAGTTGGTCCTAAGTGTCCAAAAATAAATAGGAAAGATTGGAGACAGTGGGAGACGATGAGGGGGAATAAAATAAAAGCACAAACAGAAAGTTCAAAGAGAACATTAGGGATGGACGATAAAGCATGAAAGAGTATCTAGAAGAGATGGTAAAAAATGGAGGTTGAAACATATTGTGGATGAAAATAGTGAGTTGATTCAGTTTTTGACAAAAGAAAATAGTTTGGTTGAGAGAGTATATTGCATCACCTATTTAGAGTTCCCTTCTTACAAGGAAGGCTATATTATATTTCTAAGATGTTCCTAAAAGTGAAATTTGATGACATTTTATTATAAGAGAAATTATACATATATAAATTTAAAAAGTGGATGGGCTGGGAATTGGATTTTCTTGGATTATGAAGGGAAAGAAATAGCTTTAAGGAGTAAAGGCATGTAATTGTAATGAAACAATAAAAATGCAATAGGAGAGTGTTTATTGTTTAATCAATGCCTGCATTTGAGATTTAAAAAAACAACCACAAAAAAACACCCACCAGAAACACAAAGAGGTAGAACTCTGGATTTCTTTCCCATATGTAGAGACGTCTGGCCCTTTTATTTTGACCTAATATTTAAGTCTGGGAATCTTGATGAAGATGAAGATAATAATATGATAGTGATGATGATGGTGATGGTGATGATAGAGGTGGTGGTGGTAGTATGGATACTAATGCTTTTTATATGCCAGGTACTAAGTGCTCTCTCTATATATTAACTAATTTAATCCTGCAACTATCATTTGGGGTTAGTTAAAGGTTATTGGTTATGTCCATTTTATAGATGAGGATACTGAGGCACAATTTTATTTCTCTTTTTCATATCCACATCTACTTCTATTTAAATAATTGAGAAGGATCAGAAAGAAAACCTATATCATAATAAGTAATAAAAAGCAGCTGTCCACAAGATCTTGGTCATCCTGAGAACCTTGTCAGCCCCACCCACTGAAGCTCTGCTCAAGAGCAAATCATGTGTCTCCATGTCTCATACTGCTAAAGTATTTGATTATTAATGGCTTGATTGATATTGTTAATGGAGTAGTTGTTATTTCTGATCATGGGAGAGCAGACACTATAAGGTCACATAGGATAGGGTTTTATTCTTTAGTGGCTGTTGGATATAAAGCAAAAAATAGGAACTCTGGAGTTGGACAGGCTTTGAATTTGAATCTTGGCCCCATTGCTTACTATCTTTGACTTTGGACAATTTTTTTTTTATCATTGTTTTATTTCCTTGGAAAATGGAGATAATACCATTCACTTCAAGGTCATTATGATGATTAAGTGAAATGGGAGATATAGAGTGCCTAGGAAAGTGCTTGAGAATTAGTAGAGATTCAACATGTGTTACTTCTGTGTGTTTTTTTCAATAGAATTGGTAACTGGTTATTATTGATATGTGATATCAAACACATCCAAAGTTGATCAGGCCTTTGTAGGTGAGGCTGAAAATTTCATATTTTCATATGCACATGGATTGATATCTCTACTATAAAATGATCACTGAATGAAAGTAATATTTGGAAAATGGGGGAAAAAACAGCTGAAAGAGAAAACTGTAAAAGCCTTTTAATTTCAAGACCCTTCTGTAGCAGACAGAATGATTCACCAAAGGTTTCCATGTCATAATCCCTAGAATCTGAATATGTTACCTTACAAGGTGAAAGGAATTTTTCAGATGGGATTAAGTTAGGTTCTTGAGGTAGGAGATTATTCTGGATTAGCTAAGTGACTTAAATCTAATCACATGGGTCCTTAAAATTGGGGGACCTTCCAGATTGTGGTCAGAGAAAGAAATATGATCATGGAAGGATGGCCAGAGAGATGCAACATTGCTGGCTTTGAAGATGGAGGAAAGCACTATGAGCCCAGGAATGTGTGTAGCCCCTGGAGGCTGGAAAAGACAGAAAGATCCACAGAAAGAAGCATAACCTTGTCACCACACGTTGATTTTAGCCTAGTGAGAGTCATGTGGACTTCTGTTCTGCAGAACTGTAGGTTATAAATTTGTGTAGATATTAGTGATATAGCTGCCTTTGTTCTCAAGATGCCTTTTGGGAATAGTCTTAACTCTGGCAGTTTCATAGCCCTTTCTCCTAATGGAGTCCCTTTGAAGTTATGCTATGAAAGGCCCTTTTGGGGATGTCTTAACAATGACCATATTTTTCTGTGGCCCATTTTTGACTCATAGATGATCTCCTCACAGTCATGTTTGCACTATAGGGTTGCTCACTTGGCCACAGTTGATTTTTTTCCCCACTTAAAAAAAAATTCTTTATTGTTGAAAGTATTACATATGTCCCCTCCCCCCCTTAACCTTCTGTAGCCCACTCCTAATCTCTGTCCCAAACCCTCTCTGCCATATTGTACAATTATTTTTAAAAATGTCCTCCCCACCTCTCTTAATCTTTCTGAGAGTTTTCTGTTACGTGCAAACAAAAGAATCTTGACTAAAGCACCTACTGTGATGGAGATAAATGAAGAGGATGGGAAGGAGAGTGTATTAATGTCATCTTGTTTTCTCATTCATGCTTAATTTCAAGGAAGCTTGTAGAAAGATTCGGAGTAATATGGTTATTCTGTAGTCCAGAAAGAATGTTGTACTTCTACAACCAAAGCTGGAGCTCATGAAAGACTGTGCCTTAGGGGGGTTAGGTCCCTGACTATAGAATGCTTCTTTAGGCTCTGGCTAAAGGCATCTGATTCTCACATACAAAATTAATGTTGGCAGGGGGTGTTTTTAAATCAGGATTTTGCAATTCCAGTTGACCTTTCTGTAGCAAGCTTAAACATGCTAGCATAGTACCTTAAAGACCCAAGCTTAGTGCTTTTCTGTAGTTATTTACTCTTCAGAATATGCCTGGTAAAGATTATGGTTTCTTGGGGAGAACTTGCATCCAGAAGTGGTAGTGTTCCTCATTATCATTAACTCATAGAATTTAAAAAGCAACCATAAAAGTCATGTATCCAAGCCCTTAATTATGCAAACAAGGAAATATGCTCAGAAGAGTTCGTCTTGATTGGGTCTGCATTTTTACTATATACAGAATTACCAAACTCATGATTATTTAGAAAATGAATTATCAAATAACACTGAAATGTTTGGACTGAAATATTTTTATGAACACCAAATGAAAGTTTATAATGCATAGAAAATATTATCTTTCTTTTTGTGAATTGAAATTATTTCTATAAACCCAAGTGTGCCTCCCAAAATACAATTTCTTTGATGGACTTTACCTTATTAACAAGAAGTCAGATAACCCTAAAGATCAAGTGTGCATTTATCTTCTCCTTCCTCCTTCCCTCCCTCCCTTTCTTCCTTCCTAGTTTCTAATTATTATTTACTGAATACCCACCATATACCTCACAATTTCTAAAATTTAGAGACACAATAATTAAATAGTATGTCCTTCCCTCATAGAGACCCTTCCTCATGGTACTTATATTTGATTTGGAGAGAACAGAAAATAAACATGAAAATAAGTATATAATATATATATATATATATATGAATGATAGTTTTTAATTATGATATTGTACTATGAAGAAAATAAAGAGTAGTGGGGAAATAACATTTGGCTGATCTATGTATTCTATCCATCTATCATCTCTCTATCTACCCTATCTTCTTTGCTTACATAAGACATAAGACAATATAATGACTCCTATTTATTCTCAGAGAGCAGAGATTAAGTCACTTTCCCTGATCACAGAGTTCATGACTTTAAACCCAGTTCCTCCCCCCACCCCCAATTGCTTCACTGCCACCTCAAAAAGGGATTGGATTGAGAAACTATTCTTAAAGAATATTCAAGTTGGAGAGAGAAAACAGGAATATTTTATGGGATAACATTTCAAAAGTACTATTTTTTTCCCCTCTTCTTCACCAACCTCACAAAGTCCCTTCACTTGTATCCCTAGGACTTCTCCTATGGCCCCCACTATGTCCCCAGAAGCCCTCAAACATACACATAAGACAAATAAAAAACAAATCCTGTTCTGTTGGGAAGCTGCTGGTCAGTGTAAGGGAAAGATTTAGATACACACTTTTCATGTTCATTTTCCCTAATCTGAGAGTCTGTACCATAAGACCTCAACTGTTACTAAAGCTAACACCCTCTCTTACCAATTTCAGCCAGCTGTGAGGAAACCAAGTCACTGCTAAATTACTTCTTTCCTTTTGAATATCACTAATCACCAGTCTTCTCATTTCATCCAGTGGGGACTTATGCTTGTTTCCATGAGGTCTGTCCAGATTTTATGTATTCTGCCCACTAGCCCAGGGGCATGCAAATCCATAGACAGGAGGGTGGAAAATTCAGGCCCTCGGGAGATAATAGTGACATGATGGGGAAGTTTTAATATGCTAGATATTCTCTCTGAAATAATTAACTGTAGCATGTATTATTGCATTGGTTATCTATTGCCACAATAATGCCTTGTAACAAACCACCCCACACCCTAGTGGCTTAAAAACAGTAAGTATTTATTTAGTCTGTGGATTGGTGACACAGGCTGGACTTGGCTAAGTTGTTCTGAGTTATCATAGCTAGGCTCATTGCTATGTCTGGTGTTGGGCTTTTGGCTGGTTCACATTGCTTTTGCTGTGGTGACTGGGCCCACTAAGCTCTTCACATGTCTTTCATCCAGTAGGCCAGCCCATGCAGTTCTCATAGTAATTGCAGAAGAGTGAGAGCAATCAAGGCCAATGGTGCAAGTGCTTTCTAAGCAAGTCTCTTTTTTGGGGGGGAAAGGGGGTAAGTGGGATAATTCTCACCAGAGGATATTTTTCCATTGATTTTTAGGGAGAGTGGAAGAGAGAGGTAAAGATAGAGAGAATCATCAATGTGAGAGAAACACATAGATTGGTTGCTTCCTGCATGGGCCCTGACCAGGGTCTGGGCCAGGGAGGAGCATGCAACCAAGGTACGTGCCCTTGACCAGAATCGAACCCTTTGGTCCGCAGGCTGACACTCTATCCACTGAGCTAAACCGGCTAGGGCAACAAGCATCTTATTGGCCAAACAAGTCTCATGATTAAGCCTAGAGTCAGTGTGGAAAGCAACTGCAGATTTATGTGGAAAAGAATATGGAATCAAAGATAGGTGAAGAATTGGGACCATTAATGTAACCTGTAATATCACAGGTTATACAGGGTTGGAATGTTAATGATTACTTATATACTAAACTAGAGGTCAGTGCATGAAATTTGTGCATGGGTGGGGTCCCTAGGCCTGGCTGGTGATCAGGGCTGATCTGTGGGGCGACCAGCAGGGTGATCAGGGGGCCCCAGCTGGCACCCACCTTGGAGGTGACCAGTGGGGTGGTCAGGGGGCAGCACTGGCATCCACCTTGGCTGGCCTGGGGCCTGCGGGCTGGGGGCAGCTCCTGCATTGAGCATCTGTTCCCTCATGGTCAGTGTGTGTCATAGCGACCAGTTGTTCCACTAGTTGTTCTGCCATTTGGTCTATTTGCATATTAGCTTTTATTATATAGGATTGTCTGGGCAGAGTGTGAAGTAGGGAGATTGGAGTAGGGAGAAATTGGAGGAAGGAAACACATATGATAACCTGTCCAGGAGACCAATAGCATGCCAGAATCTGGGGTGATTGGGAAAATGGGAGTGAAGTGGTCAGAGATATTGCCTAACTTGGCTATGGTATGGGTGAGGGGATGAGGATTGACTGTGGAGTCAGTGACCATAACAGGCAGGTAAACTATGAAATAAGAGAGAAGCTTAGTGACATGACTGTTAGGAAAGCAACATGGTAGAAGAAGGTTGTCAGATTAGAGCTACAAAACTGATGGAAGGATAATGACTCTCAGTGCCTGAGGAGTGTCTGGAGCTTGAGGAGCTCAAAGCTCATGGACTATAATTTTGATTCACCATGTTGCAGAATTTGGAGTTTCCCAGGAGTCTGGGGAGGGTGCATATGTTTTACTGAGTTACCCTCCAGTGCTCTCAAGATTGGAGCCTTATATAAACATCATGCTTCAGAAGCTCAGTCACACAGGTGGGGACATTTTGGCAGGTCCAGACCATAAGTTCCTACCTCCTTGTAGTAACTGGGCCTTGCTACAGGTCTAGTCATTTATGTTTGTTTTACTTTTGTCCCCAGTCACCTGTCCCAGCGCACATTCAGGCGCTCCCAGAATGTCTCCCTTTCTTTTGTCCTATCTAGTTCAATAAACAATTGTAAAACCTGGCAATCAGGATGAAGCCAAGCATTCTAAATCTTAGTGTATTTTTCTGTTTTTCCAATAAAAAGGTCTTTTCAAAACACCCAAAGTGGAAAGTGTTTTGAATTATTTTCTTTGACTGACTGTTTTTGAATTCCTGAGGATCACCGTTGATAACATTCAGAATGGTTTCTGGGACACACACGAGGCTTAAAATAGTTGGAAGGCTTCAGGGGCAGCCACCTGATATGAGAAGTGATTTTTTACCCTTGTTAAGATAGAATCGGGTGTCATGTTGTTGAAGGTTAATGAGCAACAACTCTTTCATAGCTTGTGAGTGGCCCATACCACATACCCTAGTTTCTCCCTGCTCCAGAGAGCCGTAGTGTTGTAGGTAAAATAGAAGTTATTAAATACAGACATTATATTTTTCAGGTCTTAGATCCACCCAATCCATCTTTGTCTCCTTTGTCCTTGTGAAGCGACTTCTGCCATTTGAAGTAAGCTGAGTCTCTGGGAAAGGCTGAACTGTTTCCACATTGTCAGGGAGACCAGAAAATAGAACCTGGAGAATAAAACAAACCCTTTGTGGGAGTGGGTGTTGCTTGCTGTGGAAAATCTGAAATCACGTAGCTTTCCTGATCCTTCCTGGAGCTGACTTGTGCTGGGGTTTCGTGAGGGGGTGAGAAAAGACGGATGCATTTCTCTTCTGTCCAATCTAACATTAAGCAGCCATTGTGTCATCAGCAATTATGAAATAACTCTGGTCCTATGCCAATCTTTCAAAGTATGGTCTGTAGGCCCAAAGCATCAGAATCACTCATTTAAAAATCTCAAGTCTTTTATTTTGTTTAGTGTGCATCCAGGTAATTTCATACTCCCTGATGGATAAGAACCCACTATCCTAGTGGTCAAGGGCACACATATTTATTATTTGTATGCTTCCAAGGAACATGTAACAGCAGCAGCAAATAATTAAGAATATGATCCTTGTTTGTGGCTATGGAAAACTAAGATGATTTCTGACTTTGAGGCATTATCTCACAGCCACTTTTCATTTTGTCATTGGTTGTGCTAGGGTGTGATAGAGATGAGCATAAACCGACAATTTATGCTCTTCCTTCCACGTAACACAAAGTTGTTCCTGGAACATGGTTGCTGAGCCATAGACTACTTGGCCTACTCAAATCCAGGAATGGCCTGTCTCCCACCAGAATGGAGCTGAAGTGATGTGTGTCCATCTCTTTCCCCTTCTTCCTGGGTGCAGAAGATTCTGAGGCCCAAGTCAGGGATGAATGGAGCCTATATCCCTGAATTCCCATGTGCCAGGAGAATCTGTTTTAGACTTGTGACTGGGAAATAAGCTTTCACAATATTGAGTTGTAGAGATTTTGAAGTATCAACAACTTTTTAAAATTTAATATATTTTATTGATTTTTTACAGAGAGGAAGGGAGGGGAATGGAGAGTTAGAAACATCGATGAGAGAGAAACATCGATCGGCTGCCTCCTGCACATTCCCTACTGGGGATGTGCCTGCAACCAAGGTACATGCCCTTGCCCGGAATCGAACCTGGGACCCTTCAGTCCACAGGCCGACACTCTATCCACCGAGCCAAACCGGCTAGGGCTCAACAACTTTTGTTACCTCAGGTAACTCATGGAGAGTGGGTTTTACTTAGGGGGTTCTCAATGAGAACTATGTTCTTTCCCAGCTCAGATTTAAAATACATACGGTTTACTCAAACAATCCCAGTCCTCTTCTGAAACGCAGGGAGCCATCTCTTAGTGTAAAGAGCACTAATTTCAGAATTAGGAAAGTGGGTCCAAGTCCCAGGTCTGCAATTTTAGGCAAATTTTACTTTGAGCCTCAGCCTTTTCCATAGTATAGCATTATTTGCCTGTCAAGGTGCGTGTGGGAGGTCAAATTAGAGGAATGCTCATGAAAACACTCTGGAAATTATAAAGTGCTATTATACAAATGAGAGGCATGACTTGGTTCTTTTTTTACACAACTGAAGCTAAATGCTATTTTCTAGCTTCAATAGTTTCAATAGCTTCCCAAATTTCAGGTTTTTATTGTTTTGCATTAGAAAGTTGGGATAGTAAAACACTTGGATTATTGTGAGGATAAAAATGAGATAATGCGTGTGATGGCATCTAGCACAATACTCAGTGTATTAGGGGGACTGAGAAAGATGTTGGCTCGCTTCCCTGCAGCGCTGTGTGCTTGATGGAGGGGATTCAGGAAGAGTCATGTAGTTTGATGATGAATATGAGCCAAATTCTCCTGCTGCTTGTATTTTACTCATCTCTGCCAACTGGTGGGATGATTTTCACGGTAGCATTAGTCCTGCTCTTAACTGTGGTTAATGGTGGCCCCATGGCAGTCGGAGAGATGGCCTTGGAAGAGCCATGTGCCTGTTTGTAGTGTTGCCTGCTTCCATTTCTTCTCCCACAAAGATGGCAACTCTAGTCATGGTGAGTCTGCTGGCACACTTACTGAAGCCTCTGGCAGGCCACACCACTGTCACTCAGATACCGGTATGCCCGAGTGCTTTCTCACAGACAGTCATTCATCTTGCAGCTCGCCCTCCCTTTCTTCTCAGTTTTATCTTCACTTGGCTTATTCTTTGTCCCAGAGTCCTCTTTACTTAGATTATCCTCAAGCTAATTTACTTGATTAGAAGTTTAAGACACAGAAATCTGATTCTAAAATAAGTTTTACAGTGGTAATGATAATTCCTGCAGTTTATTTGTATACTGCGCAACCATTTTCAAAGGACTTTCACCTGAGTTGTTTCATTTGCTCACTATTGGTTTTCAGAGACTCACAGCAGCTATTCACTCTTTTCCTGGGTGCATTTTTTGGGCATAATACCATATAAGGCTGCTGGGAGAATGGGGTGTAGGGGACAGATTGCTAATATTTATCAGTTATGCATCATTTTTGCCAAGTTAGTTTTAATGGAAGTTAGCTAATTTAAGTATCTCCAGTATCTGAGGTATCCCCAGCACTGAGCCTAATACTTATGGGTGTTTAAAGTTTTATCAGCTATAAAATTCCATAGAGATGTTGAAAAAAAAGTGTCCAAAGTCAAAAATATATTTGATGGTTGAGATGAGATTTAAATTCTGGTCTCTTTGGTTCCAAAGCCTATGCTCTTTCCATGATGCTCCTGCCTCTAACAGATGGATCAAAGGAGATCTGGAGCTGCTGTCCAAACAGTCCATGTTCAGGCATTTGGAAAACAAAAGCACAAACATTTGAGTCGTCCAAGAGGTCTTCCTCTTGTCCTCCCTCCTCCCACAACATTTATTATCTTATGGGGCATGCTGTGTTCCAAGCTCTAGGGTATAGCACCCCCCATGGAGAATGCAGTTACCCGTCTAAAGGACAAGACAGATAAACTGATGAACAAATAATCTAATGTGAGGTAATGGTAACTGTGAAGAAGAACAATAAAGCAGGGCAGGGGGTAACCGTGATGGTGCTTCTGTGAAAGATGTGGTTGGGAAGGTCTCCCCTAGGGAAGGCCTCACTCAGTGGCTGACACTTGAGCAAACCTGAAGGAGGAAGAAGCCGGCATAGGGTTGGGGTGGGGGAGGCATGTGCAAAGCCTGAAGCATGAGTTGCGTAGTGTTTTCTAAGTGCAGAGTGTGCCTGGGTTGGAGTAAACCCAGTAGAGTTATAGGGGTGAAGCTGGAAAATTCAGGAGAGGCTTGTGGGCCTTAGTGAAGAATTGAGATATTGTTCTGCGTGAGGTTGGAAGCCATTAGAGAATTTTGAGCAGAGAAGTGTGATAGGATCTCACTTAATATTTAAAAAGCATCACTGTGGATATTATGTGTAGATTAGACTTTAGGGGGCAAGGAGCTGAGTTCAGAGTCTATTGTGTTTGGCGATGCATGAGAAAACCAACATGAATGGTATCAAAACAGAAGTTTCAGTATTTCATTCCTTCCACTTTCTGATCTGATCTTTGGATTTTTAAATTTCAATTCTTTGCAATTCTCTTTAAATTGGTCAAATTCCTATTTGTTGAAGGTACTGTGAAAATCACCACTTGTGTCTTTATCCCTTTCTTTAAACCGTTGCCTACAATCTAGATTTTTTTTTAAAAAAAAACCTAAACCAAATTACATCCTGTTCCTCTTATCTCAACAGAGGTAGAAAGAAATCAATTGCTTTGGTTTTCTGATAGTGTGAACCTAGCTGCAGATTTGAAATGAAGTGAACTGGCATTAGAGTGATAGCAGGGCCGCCTGCCGACAGCACCCTTCCCAGTGACAGCAATCTAATGCTGGATATGGTCAGGACAAAGGCCTGGGTTTGTAATCAACTTCAGAATTGGACTCTATTCCATTTGGATAGCACTTGCTCTCCTTCTGCTCAAGTGGGTGATTGGATTGAGACCATTATACATCAAATGCCACTAAGAGCTATTAATATAGGTGGAATAATTGAGCAAGCAGACTTGTTGGAAAATGTAACTACTTTACACATCATTGTAAATTGTTGTTCAGGCTATACTGGCCTCCCTTCAGCCATGAAAACATTCAGATGTTAAAAAGAAAAAGAAAAGAAAAGAAGATGCTTCTTGAACACTTAACCATAAAAGTAAATGAGATTGCTTTCGACGGCTCTGTTAACACTGGAACCATCCACACATGGAAATTATTACCTACCCTGTGTTTGTTTAAATGTTGGTGGATGTTGTCATGCCAGCTCTGCTGTCTGTTAGTATAATGCCTACTTCTGTGCAAATGAGTGAACAGCCCAATACCCTTCAACATCATTTTTGGGAACATTCCTCCACTAAAGAATGATTTTCCCTAAATACATTATGACTATTTTATGTCTTCTCTCTAATTTACAATATTCTTGGGCTTTGAAGCTGGATTATGTTCATGAATAATTGCTCTCACATTGCTACAAGAAGCCGGATTGTGGGAATGATATAGCATCTGAAGGTTGGATGTTAGGTCCATCTGGGAATAGTTTTAAGCTGGTCAACTGCCTTTGCTCAAGCTATTTCTCCATATGAATGGCACTTTCTATCAAAATCTGTCCAAATTCTTCTTGCTTAAAGGTCAAGCTTAAATCTCACCTCCTTTGAGAAGTTGTACTTGAGTGGTTTAAACACTCCCTTCTTAGAGGAAAGGGAAAGGAATGGGTATTAGCAACTACTGTGTTGGAAAGTCACATACTCATCTAATCTTTACACTAATATTGTATGAGGTAGGTACTGCCATCTGGGTTAGCGTGGGGACATGAACTGCCATAGCCATGGTCACACAGCTAGGCGGCGGAAGACTTGGGATGTGAATTCAGTTCTGTGTAACAGTAAAACTCTCTACCATACCGGGTGGCTTCTTAGAACTTTCAAGTTGCTTAGAGCAAGATACACACGCCTTTGCACTTTCTTGTATACCGCTGCTTGGTATTTGCAAACACACAGTGGGTTTTCTATCTCCAGCAATGTTTTAATGTGCTTGCAGGCAGTTCTAGGAAATACAAAGACGTGGCTTCTGCCTCATGGCGGCTTCACACTGAGTTACAGACATGAAAAGGAAGACATTTCCTAACTCATTATCGGGAGTCTGATGGAAGTCTATAGAGCACTCGGAGGCAACATGAAGGAGGGGTGGTCTCTTCTCCCTGTGGAGGTTGGGGTAAAGGTGGGTGGGAGCAGGAAATACTCTGTAGACAGATGATACTTAAGTTGTAAGTGATGAGCCAATATTTGTCAGGAACCAGGAAGACTTAGATCAGGGGAGGGGGAACTGGGAAGAGGCTCAAAAGGGAAAACAGTCCAGGCAACAAGGAGGCACGGGATAGGCAATGCAGCCAGGTGTGTTGTATATGGTGACCACTCAGTATGGTTGGACCATGCACTGAAAGGGCAGGGCAAGAGGGACACACAGAGGAGAGGCTAGGGGGAGAAGTGGGCAGGGTCCAGGGCATGGATTTCTTGAAAAATTACTGAATTTGAATTTTATTCATTGTTTCCTATGCCATTGAAAGGTGTTAACCAGGGGTGCAGTGTAATCCCAAACAAAGCATTTTGCTCAGGCTGTATGCTGTAGGGAATTTATTTGGAAGGTATTTGAATAGTACATGGGAGGGCAGTTAGGAGACTATTGAAATTTTCCAGCTAAGAGATGACATGGGCATGGCTTAGGTGAGGAGCGGTGGGAACAGAAGGTAGTCCATGAGTCCTGTGGACCAACTCGAATGCTTCTTGAGGGCGAGATGCATCTCATGCTCTCTTGCCTCACAACACAAGTCCCAGCACAGGAATCTCATATTTCTCATGCCTATAATGTGTTTGCTATGAAAATGACAGGAATCTGAGTGGAGATGTCTTGCAAAGTAGGCAAGTACTTTAGCATTTGAACTGCTTCAAGACAGGGAGTGAAATTTAGCCGTCTTCTCTGCAGTGTCCCCATGTGGACAGAATTACTATTATCATTAGTGAGTATTGGAAACAGTGATTCATAGATGAAAATCACTTCAGAATTTTTAAGAAAAGCCAGGAGGAAAAATCAGGATTATTACTAGACTAATTTTTCTAGAAGGACTCTGGCTATTTATCTTTTCATATAAGTGAAACTGAAATATATTAGCAAGTGTTATAGCAATTTAAATGTTTTGCGTTCTTAACTCTGTGTCCTTGAAGCCTATAATATTTGTGGCAGGCAGTTCCACTTCTGTAAATCTGTGTTGACAGGAATAAATTTACACTAATAATAACACAAGTAAGAAAACAAACCCCAGCTCCTAGGAGGCTGGATTAGCTACAGAACTAACGATATCAAGAAAACACAGATCAAATTCCTCTTGATAGACGAAGATATATGCAGATGAAATTGTAACACTCAGTATTTTCCTGACTTTTGTTTTTCACTTATTAAATGTATTCACCACACCTCCCTGCCATTTCTTTATCTAGAGGTCTGCTTTTAAGGTGAACTGAAAAATCAAACACACACACAGTATCTGTCACGAGGGCCATGGCAGTGTTTTCCTTTCTCTCTGTGTGCAGTGACACTGTGAACCTCAGCAAGCTGTTTGTCTTCCAGTTTCCAGTGTCCAGGTTTCTTCTCAAGGCCTGTGACAGCTCAGTAAGTGAACGTTTTCTTGTTTTGGCTTCTGCACTTCATTTCTTGAATTTCCTTGAAAGTAAGGATTATATCTTCTTCATCTTCGGTGACCTTCAGTTCCTAATAAAATCTCTTGGCACCTAATAGGGCTCATTTAATCTACGCTGAAGAATAAGGACACATGTCTGCCCCTCTGTGAGAGGGGGTCATTGTTTTCTGGGTGAGATTGAGTGAAAGAAGGAGTTACTAGTAAACTAAATTAATATAAATCATTGAGAAAGTGGGAACGCCAGCATGACACACAATATGTTAAATTGTGCCTATATTGAATTCACCAAAATCATTGCCTTATACAAAGCCATTTGGTCTGGATCATAAGGATTTTTGACTTCTTAAACTCTGACCCAGAAACAATTCTTTGTATAATATCCACTTAATTCAAATTTTAAGACCAAGTTTTTATGTACTTCTTTCCTAAAAAAGAGAAACCCTACAAAAATCTTAATCATAAATACAGATAGCTGTGCCCTGATGGTCCACTTGCATGCCTCAAGTGGTAATATTGTTATCTCCACCTCCTGTAGGCGGGGTTGAATTAGCCAGGACACTGGTCAGGCCTTGATCACCTGGGATGCTCCCTCTTCAGGCTGACTGGACAAAGCTCTCTGTCCTTTCCTATTGGTTCCTGTCCTGTCTGCTACTTCCCTACTGCTGCCATAACATGGCTTAAATTCACGGGCTTAAAATAGCACCCACAGGTCTTAGATTGAAGTCTTTGTGGGTTCATTTGGCCTCTATGCTGAGGGTCTCACAAGGCCAAGGTGTTGGCCGGGCTGGGCTCATCTCTGGAGGCTCTGGGTAAGAATCCATTTCCAGGCTTATTATGGTTGTTGGCAGAATTAGTTTGTTGCATTTGTAGGAGTAGGATTCTCATTTCCTTACTGGCTGACAGCCAGGGTTTGCTCTCCGCTTTGGGCACCCTCCACATTCTTTCCCATGTGGCACCCTCCATCTTTAAGCCAGGAATGGAACACTGAGTCCTTCTCCGTCTTGGAATCTCCCACACTTCCTCTCTGCCTTCCTCTTCTGCCACCAGCCAGAAAACTTCTCTGTCTTAAAGGGTCATGTGACTCTTGGCTACCCAGATAGTCCAGGACAATCTCCACATGTTCATTAAGGTCAGCAGGCTAGTAAGCTTAGCCCTATCTACAAAATCCCTTTTGTCATGTAATAAAACAAATGATACCTTCCACTCACAGTTTCTGGGGACTAGGGCAGGGCACTTTTTAAATAAGCCATCTTAGAAGTTCTGTCTACCACACTTCCAGAAGAGACAACTTTTCCAGATAGAGGCCAGTCAGTCTTCTGTATATATAGCTCTTGATCCATTAACAAAGCACTTTTACCTTGCATGTAGCTCCAGTGAGTTCCCTTTAGGTCTGTTTTAGAGCAGTTTCTGAAATTGAGACCTTCTGTTTGATTACTAGGAAAAGAAACCAGGTGGCCAACAATAAGCCAAAACTAGGACACATTTCAAGTGCACATGGGAACTCATCCATGCACAGAAGGTGTCCCTTCGGATCATGGTCACTCTGTTTTATTATGGGTACTGGTAGCACCATGTGTCATGCAGATGCCTTTGAAATGGTCATATCATGGTATAGCATCAAATGAGAATGCGAATGCAGATAATTGTCAAATCCCAAGCAGTATAATTATGGAGTGGAAATCACCACTCTTAGATAGAGCTTCCTTTTTTTTTATTCCTTCAAGCTAGGACAGGCTTGCAGGAACAATTCATGTATCAGGAAGGACTCTCACTGATTATGTGCCACCATCACCAGCTTCCAGGTAACATGCAAGAGAAGCTATTTCACTCTAGTAACCAATTCAATAAGGAATTCCAATAACCCAACACATTTAATTAAATGGGAAGTACAGATGAAACACTTGATCCTAAGGTTGCTAAGTAAAAAAAGATTTGAAAGTGTGGCTTAAGAACAGTGTGTCATCATGATGATATGAAAATTGTTGATGCCAAAAGTGATGCTGAGGAATCTTCAGACTTTTGAATTGGAATTTCACTTATACTTCATACTGAAGAATAAAGAGGTTACTATCTAGTATTTGTCCCCCCAAGGTATTGTTAAGTTTATGTTACAGTTAATGGATTGAGAATTGAGGAAATAAGGGAACATAGAGCCACACATCAAAAATGCCCTATGACAGGTGCAGGTAGTAAGTATCCGAATTATAGATTTTATACAAGGTGCCTATTTTATGCATATCCCACTATTGCGTATTTTTCAGGCTTGTTGGTTTATTTGTTTTTAGAGTATGTACTTTTATTCAAGAAAAACATGCAAGGGTTTGGGATGGGGAAGGAATGTTATAATAGTAAAGAAGGCATTGACTAGATTTATTAAAATTTAAAATTAAGTGGGAAGTGGTATATGGATGAGTGAATACTGACCTGAGACCCAATGTCTATACATAATTTTCTATGACATTTCTGATAATATGACCATTGGTGAGGTAATATATTCTGAAGACATTTCTGTCTTCAACATGGATGATGGAATAACCACTTGTCAGAGCAAAACTGGTTGGTGCTTTTTTATTTTTTAAGTTGAACAGGGTTTTTTTTATTGATTTTTTTACAGAGAGGAAGGGAGAGGTATAGAGAGTTAGAAATATCAATGAGAGAGAAACATCGATCAGCTGCCTCCTGCACACCCCCTACTGGGGATGTGCCTGCAACCAAGGTACATGCACTTGACCGGAATCAAACCTGGGACCCTTTAGTTCGCAGGCTGACGCTTTATCCACTGAGCCAAACCGGTTAGGGCTGGTTGGTGCTTTTTTAATGCACTGAGCTCCTTTGTAGGGCACCTTTAAAGCACCATTTTAATTTCATTCTGAATCGACTGTATTCTTGAGTTTGGGAAATCAAATTTTAACACGAACTTGCAAATAGCCCCAGCACTTTACCCCTAATTCATATTCCAGCAACCTTCACTGAAGTAGGAAGCAGAGTCACGCTGTTGCCATGAAGATGGTTTCAAGAGCTCAGAAATCTCTCAGGGACCCCTTTATCCCTGCATTTCAAAGACGCCTTTATTTCTCTCTCCTCCTGTTTCCTCCAAAGGGAGTCGTGTCCAATACTCCAGGACATGGTCAGCAAAAGCACCCGGGACTCCCCCAGGACTATGATCTTCCGATTGTGAAAGCTGCCATTCTAATCACTACTTTTCCTTTCTTCCCACCCTACCACATTGTAATAAATGCTACTGTTTCATAAAATATTACTGTATAATAAAACCTGCCTTTTCAGCTTTAAAGGACTGAGCTCCCAGGTCAATTGGGATTTGCTTTATTTAAGTCTTCTGTATAAAGGTTTATCAAATTCCCATTAGAGTGCTATATTATCTACTTGAAGATCTTAATTGACATAAAATTTCCCTATTAATGGACACTAAAAAGTATCATTACTGAGTCAATAAAGTTGAGGGTTTTTTTTTAACCCTAACCTGAGAATATTTTTCCATTGATTTTTAGAGAGAGTAGAAGACAGAGAGGAAGACAGAGAGAAATATCGATGTGAGAGAAACACATTGATTGGTTGCCTCTTGGAAGAGCCCTGACCAGGGCCGGGGCTGGGAAGGAGCCTGCAACTGAGGTACATGCCCTTGACCGGAATGGAATGCGGGACCCTTTGGTCCACAGGCCGATGCTCTATTCACTGAGCCAAATAGGTTAGGGCTAAAGTTGACTTTTTTATTTTATTGAGGTGAAGTAACTTTATTTCAAGTGTGTTATGCTTAATATATTTTTTTCTTCTGAAGGGTTGGGGTCAGAGATGAAATAGCTTTTAAAAAGTAAAAAAAAAAGTATGTATTGATAATTACTAATTATAGAATGAATGTAGATCCCAAAGTTAGTACTACTTAGATTTAATGTATTTTCAGTAAAGTTGGGGGGGGGGGGGGATCATGTCATGTATTTTATCTTACTTGAGGTAGCTTTTGAAAGGAAAAATAGCTTTTCACATTCTTAGGGAAACATCTGTCCAATTTCATAGGGGACACAGAGAAAGAAAAAATAAGGTAGGTTTTTAAGGAGGCTAAAGTAGATGAACTTTCTCAGTCATCTTTATAATCAGTTTAACATATAATGAGATTTTATTCTAAAGAATATTAATCTTTGTTTGCATGCATTATCAGATTAGGGTGGGAGTGCCTGGTGGGGAAACCTGGAGGTATATGAAAGTGTATGAAACCACAGAATTACCTGAATCCATATTCTTGAATGCAGTTCCTACTTGATCATAAGTAATCAAATATTTTAAAATACAATGTATTTTATGTATATTAGAAATATTGATATACATATTATATATAATGTGATAGAAGCTAAATATCATTAAAGTTCAAAGACATTTATAGCTTATAGGGAAGCAAGTCTGACTCATGAAGTATGTATTTATTCTCTGAATTATGAGCTTTTTCAGTGGCAAAGATTGAGAGTGCCAAACTGTATGATGGAGAAAAATAGTGTTTGAACAAGAAATAAACTACTATATACTTTTATGGTCTAAAAGGGAAAATAATACTTGGCTTCAGGTATTTAGAAATACTGCACAGATCCAGGCTTATGGTAAGATGACCATTTTCCTAGTTTTAATTATTAGAGGATATAAAAACAAAACAAATAAATACCATTATTAAGTATGTGCTATGTACAAACCTAACTGTATGTAGGGAAGTGGCCAGGAAAGGCAGTGTGCAGGGCAGTAGGCAGGAGAGGCCCTGACCAAGCTTAGGGGAGCAGGAAAGGTCTAGCCGGGTGGATAGAACATAATGTCCCATAACATATCATAATTGGCAAGTAGGGCCAGGGTGTTTCTAAGCAAGTTAGAGGCCTCAGGCCGGTCTAGAAGAGGCAAAAGGAATCTATAGGCAAGCAGGTAGGACAAAACAATGATACATCTGGGAGGAAGCATCTGGAGAGCATCCAGGAGGTCGGGTTGCTGGTTGGAAAACTGGGTCCTCGGGAGCTGGGGAAGGTGGCTGATAAGAAAAGAGCAGAATTTCCATTTTAGAGGAATCAGGGTGGAGGGCATATCATCAGCCTGGGGTTCCGTATGTGGGGCCCTGTGGAACCACACCAGAGAAACCTGATAGTCAAGGCCAATTAAAACACAGAGGCCTTGTTGTTAATACACCAAATGTCCAAGGCCACTCTGTGCCTAGGCTGAGATACCATAAGCAGGTGCAAGGACACAAGCACAACAATCCCATGGTAGACTGTGCATGTGTGCCTTTCTGTAGCCAAAATATGATCGATGTAACTATTGGCACGAAGCCTTCTTTGTCTAAGGAGTGATATACAAGTTACTGACCAGCTAGTCGGCTGGAGTGTGCTACACAGAGTTGTAAGGCTTCAGAGACCAGCCAGTGTGCTGGGCAGGGGAGGCAGGAGAAGCTGCTGAGGCAGAGAGCTCAGATACTGCTATGATGTAAGGTGATGTGTTTAGAGGCAGTGTGCGGCTGCTCAGATAATAGCTGTGTGCACAGAGATGAATGCTACTATGTAAGAAGGATATGTATTTACCAGGCGGTATATGGCTGCCTGACTGGGACACTGTTATGAAGGACTGTCTTGTCTGATGGCTATGTGGCCACTGGCTTCGGCAATAAAGACTCATTCTTATACACCTACAACTTCTCATGGCTTCTCCATCTACCACGGAGTGTCCAAGAAGGTCCAGCCCTAGGCTCAGACCCAACAGTTAGTGTAGCGAGTAGAGTGCAAGAAGGAACCTACTCTGGAGTAGTCAGGAAGAATTTAGAAGAGTACATGAACTCAAAGCAATTCAGAGCAGCAGTGCTCGTGCAGAGCGCTGTCTCTGACAGGCACTAACAGGGATCTGTGATCAAGTCTGTTTATGCTTCTCAGCAGCCTGCCTACTCGAATGGGTTTGGAGTGGGACTGACAGAAAAGGTGACCATGCTGATCCCTCAGTACTGAACTGAGTGGCTCACCACATTATCTGTCTAAGAAAAGGACTGATTCCTAATGCAGAATGGGGCAGCAAAGGCAAGAGGTAGTTGTACAGCCTCAGGTCAGGAGGAAGGAAAGTCACTGGCGCATCTCCAGTTGTTCTGCAGGTGCAAGAAAAGTTGAAGTTTCTGTTTCTGTCTCGACAGAAGGCAGGAGAGGCCCCGATTAAGCTTTAGGAGAGCAGGAAAAGTCTAGCCAGGTGGATACCTATTTGGTGTCATAACACATAAACACATTCAAAGTACATGTCAATACATACTGTGGTATTTTCATCAGTATGTGTACTAAATAATTTGAATTTGCAAAGGAATTTTGGAAACAGAAACCAACTTTAAGCTTGGCAGGAAATTAATTGGACAAGGAATATAATGCATTCTACTATGGCATAGGCTCAGATTTCGAGTAGGACAGCTTTATTTTTCAAACAAAACTAGGGATATGAAATAAAATCTAGTAGAATGAGAATATCGAATTAAAAATAACTTTGTTAGAATGGAATTCAGACCTTCCACATAAGACCGTGAGGTGACATGCAGTCAACAGTGACCTGTGGGAACAAGGACCCAGGGAAAGTTGGGGAATCTGGTCCAGCAAGGATAGAAAATGCAGTTAGGAAGATTCCTGGAAATCAAGCTCCACTGCTGGTAGGCATGTGCTTGCTTATTCGAGATCTGAGCTTTGCGTGGGAGTCAGGATCAGAACACAACACCCCCTCTCCTGCCCATTCAGTTGCTACTTTGGGGGTTTAGCATGCTGCCTGCTCACATGATTCTCTGTTTTGTTCATGCCTGGCAGTAGCTGCTTGGAAGCTTGCCTCTGGCAGCTGAGGATTTCAAGCATCCAGACCTGTCATGGTGCTCTCCGGGAGAGGCGTCAGACTGCCATCCTCCATCAGACAGCCCCCAGCCTGCTCACAGGGCCTGTCACAGAGTGCCCTTCACTCTCAAACTTTGCAATTGCATCTTTTGATAGGAGTGATAAGAAACAAGGTTAGCATCTATTCTGAGGCATTCAGTTGCTCTCCTGCTCACTTTTTTTTTTGCACTTTGGGCAAAGTTTGCATCGTTTTGACAATTTGAAGACCTTAGGTATAACCGTTGATTTCTTCAGAAGGACTGTGCCATGGATCATGAAAGCTAAGTAGCTGGGCGCCTTCTTCTCATACTCATCATCAAAAGACCAAAGGTTTAAGTAAACTGGACCCAGCTCAAGCCCACTCCATTCTTCAGCCGAAGAATGTTAGGCCCTGACTCTAGGTGCTTCTCTTGCCACAGGTGGGGTGACATAGCCATACCCTTACCAGAAACTAAGACAAATCTTGACCTCAGCATGTGGGAGTTACAAAGTTTTACCCAAATCTCTTCTTGCTGTTACTCTGCTACTGACCTGCACTCCTGTTGTCATAACTAGGATTCCCCTTTATTAAAAGCAGTTTCTCTCTCCTGCTTTTCTCAGTGCCTGTATCTTTGTTTCTTGTCCATATAGGCACTTTTCTATAACAGGGTCCAGTATACTCGTGTAATAAGTGTTTATTTATGGCTATTCCTTACCATGTTGTCTTCTTTGGCAACCACATCCCTAGTTCCCCACTTGCAGGGATGGAGTACATGCCCCAGTTTTAAGTCCTTCATGTTGCACATTAGTTCAAGGCTAGGCATGTTAAGGTCTAAGGTCTGGAGCTGCAGCACCCACTTATGGGCCATTGAGGATGACTGTTTAAAAGTGAAGCTAATATGCAGAGGAGAGCAGAGCCAAGTAGAGGTTTCAGATGAGAACATCATTTGAGTCCTTTCAAGCAGGTATGTCTTCAACCAACTCTGAGTCAGTTTATTATTTACTTTGTTTAAAAAAGTGTGTATTGGATTTCCTATGGCTTAAATAAAAAAAAGAGTCACTGAGAGTTTCAATATAATGGTTGGGTGTGGTTTCTTGCTGACAGCCTTCTTGATATCACTGTGGCCTGGGTCTTTGATTTCTCTAAACAATTTTATACTTTCTATACTGGATTTACACCCTGTTTGGACATCCTGATAGCTCATATTTAATCCTGGTGCTCTTTTATAGTCTGATACTAGAGGCCTGGTGCACTGATTTGTGCACCAGTGGGGTTCCTCGACTTGGCCTGTGCCCTCTGGCAATCCGGGACGCCTTGGGGGATGTTGGACTGCCAGTTTTAGCCTGGTCCCCGCAGACCAGGCCGAGAGACCCCACCAGGCTGAGGGGCCTCTAGCATGCATATAAAATCTTTGGTTAATCTCTTCCTGCCCTCCCTCCTCCCCCTTTCCCTTCGAGATTCATCAGTCTGTTCCATGTTTCCATGCCTGTGCGTTGAGCGTCTGCCCCCTGGTGGTCAGTGCACACATCATAGCTATGGGTCAAATGGCTGCTTAGGCTTTTATATAGAGAGATAATAACTGTTTTTCCTCTTAAGTATTTTAGGAAAACTTAATGACTCAACAAATAAATTATCTCTTTAATAACCCAAAGAGGGAAGGCTTTAAGGAATTTCACATAACTGACCCCTGAATACATAAATATATTAAAGTCAGTGGCTCATTAGTTTTTCTCTTTCTATTGTGGACATTGCTATATCATTATACTTTCCTTGGTAGTAACCTTTGTGACATTCTACTTGGCTGGAAGGTATTAGGGTAACTGCTCATAAAGGAAAGAGATGATGAAAGAGATTTTTGTAATGGGTTTTACTATAATAGGATCAGACTGGCAGGGAAAGCAAAGAAATAGTTAAAGGCAAAGCAGTCCCTTGGTTCTTACTATCATGCATCTCGTGTTTTTTTGAGAAACTAAAGCTGACCTGAGAAGTGGGGTTTAAACAACGCAGTTGGAGATCAGTGCACTCTTATGACTCCAATCATAAAATGACCAAAGGCCTGAAATCTTGCCCTGTCTTTCATCACTGTGTGAGAATGAAGATTTGTTTTGGGTGTTGTGTTGAAGCCCAATATGTGTTTCAAACTCTGGGTCAACCTGCCTGTGAGAAAAGTTCCCATTCTACACTTTTGGTAAATTGTTATACTGTTTTAATAGGAACTTTCCGCCCATCTCTTCTTTTTTAATGGCTCATTCTCTGCCTCATGGGTTATAACATAACTCCTCCACAGCAAATTAAGAAGCAACTGAAGTTCTCTTCATTCTTGGCTCTCTCTTTCTTTGATTACTTCCAGTTCTTCTCTTCTTTTCTACTGAGGTTCTCCCTCTGCTTTTTAAATTCTGATCCATTGTGTAAGACATTTTGGCATAAATGATAAGAAAATAGCTAGGAAAGAAGCTTGCAATATGAGAGGCAGGGAGGTTCCTGAGGTAAGAGAGGTACAGGGCTCAAGGCTCTTAATTTAGGAAGTCTACAATTAAGTAGAGAAAATGTAAGGGATTGCTAAGCGAGCAGGCCAGCTCCAGCTGGAGAACACAGTCCACCTTTGTTAGTTAGAATTAGATTCAGTCGCTAATAGGGAAGACTAGACTTAGATTTTAAAAAAAGTTTATTAAACATTAGTATATTAGTATGTTAATGTAGCACATTAAATGCTAGTACTGTGCTTTGTGATCATCAGGGAACCATTCTCCTATCATGTATTTTCTTATCATTTAAGGTCATGGTTTCCATTCTCAAAGGTATCTATTGCCTCTTGCTCCAAAATGACTTCTGAAGCTCTGATTATCAAATCTGTTTTGCAGTCAGAAAGAAGGAAAAGAGGCAAAAGAGGAGAAGATGCTTTCTCCTAGGTGAGTTGGTTTCTTTTAAGCAGTTTTCCCAGAATTCCCACACAAGACTTCTGCTTATATCATTCACCAGAGCTTGGTCACATAGTCATAAGTAACTGCAACTGTGTCTTAGAAATGTAGTCTTTTAGCTGGTTGCTTTGTCATCCTGAGTAAAATCTGGTTTTTGTAACTAAGGAAGGAGAGAATGACTCTTGCACAGCAACTTGTACTCTGCTACCAAAAGTCATGAAACCCCAGGTTGCTTCTTTGGGAGATGTACTAAGTTGTTAGAAGCTTTATGGCCTTATAAGGAATATGGTTTTCCTTATTTTCAATGTATGAATTAAAAATGTAGAGTCTTACTAGAAATATTGGCCTTAGATATAATGATCTGGGCATAAAAGGATGGAAATAATTATTTCTTTTTTAATATTTTTTATTGATTTCAGTGAGGAAGGGAGAGAGAGATAGAAACATCAATGATGAGAGAGAATCATTGATCAGCTGCCTCCTGGAGTCCCCCTACTGGAGATCGAGCCTGCAACCCAGGCATGTGCCCTTGATTGGAATCGAACCTGGGACCTTTCAGTCCGCAGGCTGATGCTCTATCCACTGAGCCAAACCAGCCAGGGCAGAAATTATTATTTCTGAGGAGGGGTTTATAGCATTTGATTAAGAGTAAAGTATGGAGCCCAGCCAGTGTGGCTCAATAGTTGAGTGTCAACCCATGTACCAAGAGGGTTACCAGTTCCATTCCTGGTCAGGGCCTATGCCCTAGTTGCAGGCTTGATCCCAGGTGGGGGCCATGCAGGAGGCAGCCAATCAATGTTTTTTTCTCATCAATGTTTCTTTTCTCTCTCTCTCTCTCTCTTTTCCTATCTCTCTAAAAATGAATAAAAACATGTAAAAAAGACAGTAAAGTATGGAAGGAGGTGAAAAGATTAAAGTCTTGAGGGCTTATATAAGACAAAAATGATGAAACAGAAGTTAGAAAGGGTTGAGTACCTCACTATAAGAGATAAGAGGTTATTTAACACTGAAAATTTTGAGGTATATTTCAAATGTATGGTACTGGACTAGGGTAGGGAGAAAGCCTGGAATAAAGTGAATAATGAGCTGCATTTAGAAGGAAAACCAGTGCATTTTAGTGCTGAAGTTGACCATCTGGTTGAAAGGAAGTCACATAAAGTTAAATGATGAAGGGGAACACTTATAACAACGGGGGATACTGGAAATTGTAGGGAGAAATCTAATGGAGCAGCTGCTGCTTGGCAGTAGCCACTTATTGCTGACAAAGAAATCAGGCTTAGATCTGCTGTTAAGAGAAGACAGAGATCCAGATTTTTATGTAACCTCCCAGTTTTAAAAATCGTCATGCAGGCCAAGCAAATATGTCTGAAGACTGGGTTTGTCCAATGGACAACCAGGTAGCAATTTTTAATCTAGTTCAATGTCTTTATTTTACTGAGCCTGGGAGAGATCTTGGGACTTGACCAAGGTCACATAGCTCATCCACAGTAGAACCCTGCCCCTTGGCTCCCAGTAGTTTTCCTAATGCACCACATGCTGAACAGGTTTATGATGGAGCTAAGAAAGTCATGTGGAAGTCTTTGGTGGAAAGGAATAATCAGGGAAATTGGGCAAGTCACATAATGTTTTCAGTTAACCCTAAAGGTGCCTAGTACAGTACTGAGCAATCAGTAGGCATCAGTCAACTTTAGCTCAATCTCTGTTGCAATCAGGAAGAATTGCTAAAATAGTGTACGTTAATGAATAAAGTAGAGAGAAAGGAAAAGAAGTGAAAGAGTCATTATCAAACCTTGGGGAGCTGCCATAATTAACAATGGAAGCAAGATAATGAATTAGCAAAGATGCATCCAAGGAGCAGTCAGAAGCAGCCAGGATGGCTTTGTGAATCTCTTGCCTTTACCTTTGCCCTAATTACAGCTTTAGGCTGTAAATGTTTTAATTTGAGGATAATTTCCAGCCTTTAATAAATTTCTTTCCAATTACACTGCTGCCTTAAATTTATAGCCTCATAAGAAAGGGTGGTCTTCAGAGAATATTTCTTCTCCCTTTAGTAGAATTTAGATAGATTGATTAATTTTGGCTTAACTTTCTAAAAATGTGCAGTTGTATCTTGAGATTATCCCACCATTAGTAGTTAAGTGTCTCCAGAATAGGTAATTATTGTCATTAAAAAATAATAGTTTCACCAGAAGAAAAAAAATTTCCTTTTTGGTATAAATGAGTCCTTATGTGTCACCAAAATTTGTTATATTGTGATCTAAATACCATAGATCACAGGGTAATAATTTTTGAAGTGACCAGTTCTGTTTTAGGTTTTAATGTGCATAGTGAAATGTATTTTTAAGATACTGTTTAAAATTCTGAGGAGAGAAGTCTCTGGAAACTAGAATTTTTGATTTAGTGCTCATGTTAGAATCTTGACTAGTGAACACAATGGGAAGACCTTGGGGATATGGTGGGTTCCTTAGGCAATTTATCTCAGAACTAACTGCTTTTGCAGTGGATTTTGCTTACCGCAATAACAGCCTATATTTATAATTTGTTCTCCTGGTAATTATCTCAACAGAGCTGAAATATCTACAAGGTCAGTGGTGCTGGACCAAGGTTACATACTGGTAACCTTGAGTGTTTGATTGGATTTATCATTACAATACCCCAACTTAATAGTGTTGAAAGAGCTAGAATGTAGTCACTAAAAAGAGATAAAAAAGTCTGTTGATCATCTGATGTTTATCCATGCCCTTATGCTTTTTATTCTTTTCTTTTTAGTTTCAAGGCACATATAAAATGCCTAAGATCTCAATAAGAAAATGGGATATTTCTTTGCTCTCAGCTGAGCTACTGTGAACATAAAACTAAATCGTATTTTGTGTCCTTGCCCATAATGAATGCCCAGCAGAGCAAGTCCAGTATCTTATCTCTCCATCTTCATTCAATTCTGGTTTCCACCATTACAGTGGGGGAAAATTCTTATGAAAATGTCATAAATGATGTGCAAAATGAGCTATATATTTTATATATTTTTATTGATTTCAGAGAGGAAGAGAGAGAAACATTATTAATATTATTATTTAAATTATTTATTGTTTAAAGTATTACATATGTCTCCTTTTTTCCCTGACCTCTCCCCGGTCACTCCCAGATCTCCAGCACATGCCCTCAACCCCCCTAGTGTCTGTGTCCATTGGTTATGCTTATATGCATGCATACAAGTCCTTTGGTTGATCTCTTACCCCGCACCCCTTTCCCCCGCCTTCCCTCTGAGGTTTGATGGTCTGTTCGATGCTTCTCTATCTCTGGAACTATTTTTGTTCATCACTTTATGTTGCTCATTATATTCCACAAATGAGTGAGATCATGTGATATTTATCTTTCTCTGAATGGCTTATTTTGCTTAGCACAATGCTCTCCATGTCCACCCATGCTGTTGCTAATAGTAAGAGTTCTTTCTTTTTAACAGCAGTGTAGTATCCCACTGTGTAGATGTACCACAGGTTTTTAATCCACTCACCTGCTGATGGTCACTTAGACTGTTTCCAAATCTTAGCTATTATAAATTGTGCTTCTATGAACATAGGGGTGCATATATCCTTTTGACTGGTGTTTCTGATTTCTTGGGATATATTCCTAGAAGTGGGATCACTGGGTCAAATGAGAGTTGCATTTTTAATTTTTTGAGGAAACTCCATACTGTTTTCCACAGTGGCTGCACCAGCCTGCATTCCCACCAGCAGTGCACGAGGGTTCCTTTATCTCCACATCCTCTCCAGCACCTGTCGTTTGTTGGCAAATATGTCCTCCCATGCAGTGGGCAAGAGAAACATTATTGATGAGAGAGAATCATTGATCTGCTGCCTCCTGCACACCCCCCAATGGGGACCGAACCTGGAACCATGGTATGTGCCCTAACCAGGAATCAAACCATGACCTCCTGGTTCATGGGTAGACACTCAACCATGAGCCACACCAGCAGGGCAAAATTTGCTATATTTTTACAACTTGTGTGTTTTCAACTGAGATCTGTTGAGATTCTTTTGGATAGACTGAAAACAGTTGTTTGCTACTAAGGGATGGAGGAGAAAAACATGACCTCACTCCTTAAATGGAAGTTTCTGACATTGCAGGGTCAAAGATTCTGAAGATCAAAGATACCCTTGATCATGGAGCTTTGAAAGCAACTCCAAAGCTCTCAGAGTGGACAAAAAGACAGGCCTTTCCAAACTCCACTGGGTCCTGAGAAGTGAGATGCATATTTGAGATACAGCAAGAAAGGTTTCAGGTTCTTAACTTTTGGGGGCTCACATACCCCTTTCAAAGTCAGATAAAAATCATGAACATTCTTCTCATAAAAATATTCAGAAAGACACATAGATATATAATTTTGCAAACTTGTGGGTTTATTTATAAAACTGAAAAGTGTATCCCCGAAATACTTCTCTGGGTAATTTAGGGGTCCTGCACCCCAGGTTATGAGTCCAGGAACTTGGAGGAGGATTATAGAAACTTACCTTGGATGTCTTTGTAATTTGTGTTCCAGCTACACTCTTCTTGTTTATGGGGAGATGTTACTAGTAATAACCCATGCTATATGGCTTTCATGTCAATCTGCCAATTCAGGAGCTCCATCTCCTGCAAAACCTTTCTCTCTCCCCAGGTCATTATATCCGAAAGTGTTTGAGATGTTCACCTCCTCACTGGGGTGAAATGAACACCCAGGTAATCCTGGATTGTACTCAGAACCCCCAGTGCTCTCCCATGATTGAAGTTGGTCTCCAGTCCAGTGGCATTTGCCCAACTCACTGTCTCTCTGGGCGCTCCTTCGGCAAGTGCCATCCCAGGGGCGTGCCTGCCGCTTACCGAGGATGTTCAGAAGTGCTGCTCATCAAGCAATGGACCTAGCTGAGATTTATACTAGGAAATTCAGGACAACCGCATTTAAGAATAATGTCGACAATGGTGTGACCTTTGGGGCTTAGGCATAACATTTTAGGGGGTCTTTTGGAGAGCTTGTCCAGGTGTTGGTGGTGTTCCTCCAGGGACAAACTCAATGTAATTCTACCTGTTCTACATCCAAGCCAATACAGGATTGTGAAAAATGGCATTTAAAAATTCTAGCTTCTTACTGGAAACAAGTACCTCCTTTATTGTAAATAATTCCATACAGCACCCGCAATAAGTTAGAGCAAGAATGATCTTTCTGTCATGATTCCATATTTTTATACAACTCATGTACCTCAAACTCCACAGGAGTCAATAAAATATGATTCTGAAATAATACAGAATTTTAAAGCTTAGTATGCACTCTATGGAAAAAAAATACCTCCCCATTCTTCTTGCTGTCATTTGCAGGTATACGCATAGATTCATCACAACTTTGAAAACATATTTTGAAGATGCCAATATCTCTATCAGTTAAAGATTGGTCATATTAATGCTGACAGCTCCTGAGGTACCACTGTATTCTTAACTCACACCTTAATCCTTTCTTTTACACCCTGACCGGTGTTCACCTACCTGTGTGGCTCTCTCCCCAGTGTTCTGTATGCACCCACCTTCAACTTTCTACCAAGTCCACTGGCCATCCTCAGATCAATCAGGGAATTTCCAAAATAGTCTTCACCCATTTGTCTTATAAACTTTCTTTCTCTCCTTCCATGTCAATTGTGTTTTCTCTCATAAGCTATAATATTTCAGATATATATGATATTTTGAGGGAATTTTAGAATAGAAATGTATGGGGTCAACTTGGATGTGAAGATAATAAAACTTTGTCTTTTCTGAAATTGATATAATTTCCTCATGAGGCTGATGGATGTCCTTGGGTGTCTGTATAGGGTAGGGTAGGGGGTGGAGAAAAATGGGAATTCTGAAGTGGGAAGGTAATTCTCTCCTTAATGTTCTCTATTGTATGGCATTTTCCTTCAGGTAAATGGTGAGTCTTCATGTTTTCTCTCCCTCATCAGCTCCCAAGATGGTACCTTGCAGCTGGAAGTAGGACATATGTGTCTGGCTGTGTCTTTCTCCTTGCTTCCTCCTCTTTCACTTTTCTTCTGCCATAGAGGTTTTCCTTTATTTCCTCTTCCAGTCTGCAAGGAACTATCTCTGGGGTCATGATGGCCAAGAGGCTGCCAGACATCATGATTCAAGTTGGGGTGAATAGAGGGAGAGAAATAGACAACACTTCATTTTAAAATTTTCAAAATAGCATCCTTGAAAATAAAATTACATACTTGTGACTAGTGTTTTCCTAAACCACATATCATCCTTAAAGAGAAATGGGGATCATGTGAATGGGAATGTGTACTATTGCTCTGGTTCTCATCTTTATCTTTTATTTGGGGACTCTAGTCCCACTTTAGGAGTTTTCGTATTTATTTCCATGGTTCTTCCTTGCGTATTTCTCAAAGTGCTGTGAGCTGACTCCAATCCTCCTTTGTGGCCTGTGCTGTCTGGGAAGCCCTACACATCTGTCTCATGGGAGTTCAGCTTTGAGGACAAGGGTCATGATGCTCAGGCCAAAGACACTGTCTCCAGTTACCTATGAACAGAGAGCCCTCTGCTGCTGTGGAAATGCTTCATGCAGGGTCCCAGGGGAACCTGATTCCTGTGGCTGTGCAGCTGCCACCAGTGGGGAGCGCCATGCCTCCTGGCTGCTTCCAACCTTGCCCTGGCTGTACTCAAGAGTTGCAGAGCCCTCCACACACTGGGCCATGGGAAAGTGGCAAGAGGGTCTCACACTTTCTGGTATACTATTCACACTTCTCAGAGTCTTTCTTGGACTTGTGAGGCTAAAAAATCTCATTCAATATCAACTTGCCACTCATCACAGAGTTCCATTATGGGCTATGCCAGAGTAGAGCAAATCTAACCTGGTGCTCTCCTTTTAGTGCCTCGGGGTGACCGGGTGTTGCTATTGGGTCAAGCCCCATTTCCTTTTTTTGGGATACTTTTTGTGTGTTTGATCTTTGGGAAATTCCTTAATTCCTTATGCAAAAGCATAATCTATAGGCTCTTCGAACTCATTTCAGACATTATATCACCATGGTAGTAAATTTCTTCTTAATCAGGGGCCTCTACCTCCACATATAATTTAAATAAATTACAGATTTAAAGCTTTCTATTTAAATCTGAAAATGTACCAAGCAATCCTTTGGAAATCTTTTGACCTCATTTCTTGGGCTGCCAAATGGTTTCAACAAATTGAAGAAACCCTTGAAACATTTGAATTCTGTCCCATCCTATCTAATAATAGACAAACATGGTAATTGACCGTACCTTTGATATGCCTCCCATGGGCTAATCAGCGCCATATGCAAATTAACCACCAACAAAGATGGCGGTTAATTTGCATATACCGGCTGGGAATGAAGATTGAAGACAAAATGGAAGCGAAGCGCTACAGAAGGGAGCAAAGTAGAGGCAGCGGAGACAGGAACGAAACCAAGACTGCGGAGGCAGGAGGCGGGAGGGGAAACCCACCCCAGGAGGCTGGGAGCGGGAGGGGAAACCTGCAGCAGCTGCTGGGAGCGGGAGGGGAAACCCAGCAGGAGCGGCTGGGAGAGGAGGGGAAGCCTCAGCCGGTTTCGCTCCCTTCTCTGCTTTGCTCCAGCCGCTGGAAGCCCTATTCTTGCAGGAATCTTCCTGCAGCGGGCCTCTAGTCTTTCCATAGTAATGGAAGAAAGGAATTAAACAACCTCTTACTGTGAGAAGCTCTTTTAAGTAAAGGCTTGTCTTTCAGGTTTTTCTGTATCTCCTGGTATCTCCAACGATGTGTCTTCAATTACAGCCCCTTTATTAAATTGGTTTGGTATGGATTTTCAACAAGTCTTTTGCTTTTAAGTTGGGGGAAAATAAATTAAATGTAGTGAGATAGAATTAAGACCCTAAATAAACTATTGGGAGACTATGCCATCAATTCCCGATTCCAATGGACTCAAACAGAGCCATTCTCAGCTAATGTGTGGGCTCCTGGCAATAAAAACAGGAACAAGTAGGAGTCAAATGTTCCTTCAGCAAAATGATGTCAGTTACTTCTCAAGGTTCCCAAGAAGTTGCTTTAAAGTCATCTTAATATGAGGAACATATTTCCTTCATGTGAGGCTAGTAAATTGAGCCTCCCTAGGATAATTAATTAATTACCCAATAATTTATTAGTTCCCACTGCAATGAGGTGTGCTTGCCCTTAGTCAGGGAGAAACTTAGCACCAGGCTTCGGTGGAAATAAATGAAGACCAGCCAAATGAGCACAAGCACAGGCTATTTATTCAGAGCTTGCAAGGGAGTCAGACACCGTCACTTTTCATCTTGGCAGAGACGCAAAGGCAGGCAGAGGACTGGGAAAAGTTTATAGTGAAGAAAAGAGGAAGGCTTCAGCTATGCCCCGAATGGAGGCTGTTGGCCTGGGGAAACTTAGGTGGGTGAACTGGAAATGGGCCAGCACAGGGTACTTACTGGCAAGGGGTTCATATTTAGCTTTCTCTGGTTGGCCCTAAGTTGGAAGCAGGGACAAAAATATGAAGGAACCCATCAGTTAGTGAGTTCTGGCTACTTGGGGTGGTTGTTCTAGAGGTTACTAGAGGCCCAGTGCATGAAATTTGTGCAAGGGCCTTGGCCCTGGCCCCTGCCTGCTGCGGCTTTGACCGGAAGGAAGGACATCCTAATTAGCATATTATACTTTTATTATTATAGATTGTTGGGCTTCCTGGATCAGTTGCTAGAGACAGTGCTTTGACTACCTACAAGGCTGACAAAAGCAGGCTGGCTTCCTGGGCTGGGTTCTGTAGATAATGGGTTGGTGGGTGCTGCAGATGGCTGGTCAGAGTTCCATTTTTATATATGGTCTGACCATTGTTTGTTTGTATATTCACTCTCTCACTTCATTCGTGGAGGGTCAAACAAAACTAGACTATATACTGTTTCCCTCCACACATTTATAGTACTAGAGCTCATCCTTTGAAGCCAATAGGAGCTTTAGGCAGAATGACACCTACATAAGCCTCCAGCTAGAGTTGAATTTGCATCATACAATTAGAAATAGGGGGCTGCTGTTGCTTTAATGGTGGAGGGTGGGATTTTCTGGAGGCAGGAGTTGGAATCCTGGCCAGGAGACAGTTGTTTATCCATAGGCTGAGGAAAAATGATGCGGGAGAGTTGAGAAGATAAGGGAATGAGTAAGCGAGGTGGTATCTACTTAGGGCAACCTCCCAAGGCCTAAATACAAACCTGTTGGGTCCTCCTTGAATTGCCCTGAGAAAATGAGCTAGAAACAGATCCCCAATTCCAAATCTTGTCTCCCTGATTTGCTTTGTGATGCTTGTTGGGTGCCTCGAGGAGAGAACTGTTCCTGCGTGCACATCAGTGTGGGCTCAGTCAGGGAGCATGTGCATGGTGGTTTTGGAGAAGGACAATATCTTAATCAGTTGGTTGGGCCCTGGATGAGAAAGGGTTGAGGGCTGTCCTCATTTATTCAACCAATGAAGACTATTAGATAATAGGTCTAAAGGCAAGTAGGCATCTCCCGTTAGTAGAAGACAGCGAAGTCATTTTCCCTGATCTTTCTTTCAGTCTATTGGCAAAACAAGAGGAAGCCCAGACCACCTGAGCAATATTAAAAAACAAACAATCAAACAAACAAAACCCTCCCAAATAAACTTACAGTAAAACAAAATCAAAGCTAGCCTCAAGCCTTGGCCAGTGTTTCTTAGTGGTTAGAGCTTAGGCCCTTGGACCAAAGGACTATGGATTTGATTCCTGGTCAAGGGCACATACCTGGTTACAGGTTCAATCCCTGGCCCCAATCAGGTACATGTGGGAGGCAACCAATCGATGTGTTTCTCTCACATTGATGTTTCTCTCCCTGTCGCTCTCCCTCCCTTTTACTCTTCCTAAAAATCAATGGAAAAATATCCTTGGGTGAGGATTAACAACAATAACAAAAAGCTAGCCCATAAATAATGTCTCTGGTCTGGTTTTGATATAGAAGTTGAGACAAAATATTGAGCCAGATTTATTATCTTTTGATAGATATATTTTCTTATTTTTACTAATCAAAAAATATCTTTCCTTAAGGAAAGTGATCATAATACTCAAGGCACTAAGCTTTTCATAATAGATTTTATAGTATAATCTTTTTCATAGTGAAAACTCAGATTTGATATATTTAACAAAAAGAATATTTTTTAGGGTTAGTAAAACTTAAGTCTTTTAGGGTATAAAATAGTGAATCATAAAAAGAAAAATCTTCAGATACTTAAGGGCTCATGTTTATACTTTCAGTTCTTCTGAAATACAGTTATTAGCATATAGTTATTCTGTGATGCAATTATTGCTTATATAAAAAAGTCATACTTAATGTATTTTTGACTCAAGGACTTTTGATAGTAGATTAAATATAGTTTAATTTAGATAATGAAGTTGAAAGTAAGAATAGGACAATGCTGTTTGAAGAGTAACTTCAAAAGAGAACTATTCCATACATCTCTGTAGATAAATATCTGGGAGTCATCATTACAAGTTTACCACAGATACCACACAAATAACTGGAGACCCAGTGGTCAAGCTTTAAAAAAATAATTGGAGAGACTTTTATTTCTACATTTTGATTTGAGACTAGTGGTTTGTGCAGGACTAAGCACAGGTTAGATTTTTGTTTAATTTTTCAAGGACAATGTATTCTTTAGCTGGAGACAAGAGGTTCACTTGGTGACAGAAATGAAAATAGAATAGTTTTATATAAGGACAGGAATACATTGAGCTAAAAGATAATACTTGGATCAAGTTACTAAACCTCAGAAAAAATATAAACTATTACATCAACAGTGACAAAATACATGATGTATTCTCTATCTCAGAGATTAGAAAATGATTCAACTGGACTATTTTGCTTTGTTTTCAGAACATGGCAAGTAATACATTTCTATTTATGAGAGATAGTCAATTCAAGACTTTTTGATTTATTTGGTCATACATTTGTAAAAATATGATTATTGGTTTGGTTGAAAAAATATTGAAGTTTCCATACAAAAAATGTTTTTATTTTGTTAATACATTAGCACATGAATATAAGAAACCATTTTTTCATCTTTTATTTATTTACTAGAGGCCCGGTGCATGACATTCGTGCACTGGGTAGGGAAGTGGGGGGACCCTCAGCCCAGCCTGTGCCCTTTAGCAGTCCACGAGCCCTCGGGGGATGTCCGACTGATGGCTTAGGCCCACCTAAGCCACATTCGGACATTCTTAGCTCTACCACGGAGGGGGGAGCAGCTACCACCACCGCAGCTGCGCTCTTCAGCCGTCAGCCTGGCTTGTGGCTGAGCGGCGCTCCCCCTGTGGGAGTGCACTGACTACCAGGGGGCAGCTCCTGCATTGAGTGTCGCCCCCTGGTGGTCAGTGCACATCATAGCAACTGGTCGTTCTGTTTGGTTGATTTGCATATTTATTCTTTTATTATATAGGATTGTTTTATTAACACATAATTTTATTTATTTAAAAATAATTTTCATTTTTCAATTACAGTTGACATACAATATTATGTTAGTTTCAGGTGTATAACCCAGTGATTGTACATTATGTAAGTTACAGAGTGATCACCCTGATAAACCTAGTACCCATCTGACACCATACATAGTTATTATAATATTGTTGACTTTATTCCCTCCCATCTTTTGAAAGCCCAGTCTCCCAACTTCCACTCTCCTCTAGCAACCCCCACTTCCCTCTCTCTGTGTTTATGAGCCTGTTTCAACTTTGTTCATTTTGCTCTTTAGATTCCACATATCAGTGAAATCATATGGTATTTGTCTTTCTCTGACTTATTTTACTGAGCTTAATACCCTGTAGGTCAATCCATGTTATCACAAATGGTAAGACTGCATTCTTTTTTATGACTGATTAATATTCCATTGTATACATGTACCACAGCTTTTTTTATACACTTGTCTATTGCTGGGCACTTGAGTTGCTTCATAGCTTGGCTAATGTAAATAATGCTGCAAAGAACATAGGATTGCATATGTTCTTTTGAATTAATGTCTTGATTTTCTTCAGATAAATCCCCAGAAGTGGAATCCCTGGGTCATAAGGCAGTTCTATTTTTAATTTTTTGAGAAAACTCCATACTGTCTTTTAATAGTGACTGCACCAGTCTGCATTCCCACTAACAGTACGCAATGGTTCCCTTTTCTCCACATCCTTGCCAACACTTGTCACTTGTGAATTTATTTATAATAGCCTTTCTGACCGTTGTGAGGTGATACCTCATTGTAGTTTTAACTTGCATTTCTCTGGCAATGAGTGATGTTGACTATCTTCTCATATGACTATCGGCCATCTCTATGCCTTCTTTGGAGAGGTGTCTGTTCAGGTCCTTAGCTTATTTTTAAATTGGATTATTTGTTCTTTTGATGTTGAATAGTATGAGTTCTTTATAAATTTTGCATATTAGTGCATTATCAGATGTATCATTGGTGAGCATGTTCTCCCATTGGATAGTTTGATGGTTTCCTTTGCTGTGCAAAAGCTTTTTAGTTTGATGTAGTCCCATTTGTTTATATTTTCTTTTGTTTTCCTCACCTGAGTAGATATATCAGAAAAAATATTGCTATGAGAAATGTCTGAAGTTTTATTGCCTATGTTTTCTTCTAAAGCTTTTATGATTTTGAGTCTTACTTTTAAGTCTTTAATCCATTTTCGTTTATTCTTTTATATGGTGTGAGGGGGTGGTCTAGTTTGTGGGTTTTTTTGCAAGTATCTGTCCAGTTTTCCCAGCATTATTTATTGAATAGACTGTCTTTACCCCATTGTATGTTCTTGCCTCCTTTGTCAAATATTAATTGACCATATAGACATGGGTTTATTTCTGGGCTCTCTATTCTGTTCCATTGATCAATGTGTCTGTTTTTATGCCAGGGCCATAGTAATGGAAACAGCATGGTAATGGTATTTTGTCATCTTTTAAAAACAGCCTTGTGAAAATAAATTGTTTGAATAAGAAGGGCTATATTTTAATGTTTCTAAAAATATGTTAGCTTTTCCATATTGCAAGGAACAGAACACAATTAGCTATCTTGCTTAGTTAGGTTTTCTAGGAAGGATAGGTACAGAGGCAAGGAATTGTTTATATAACTGCAGGTAGACCCCAAGTAGAACCAGGATATTGTGAAGGCTATGACAACAGCTGTAATCTTCCTTTCTAGTGTTATGGTGACTCTGCAATGGTGTCCGCCAGTTGTTACTACTGACCATCCTTATGCATTCTACTTACCTATTACTTCTGCTGCTGTCTTGTCTCTGTTGCCTCTGGGCTTCTCTTTACTTCATTCTTTCTGCATCTCTCCACTATAATCCATCCTCATGTTTGTTGACTCTTATTGAAGTAACGCCAAATTTTCTAAAAATAACCTGACAGACCCTGTATTTTATTACCTACTTCTTCTGCTAAGGCTATCTATGGCCTGCTATGGTTTGGACACCAATCCTTGGTCCAGTCAGGTATGGTCAGTATGGGAGGGATCATGTTCATTTTTTTAAAATACATATTTTTTTGTATTGATTTCAGAGAAAGGACGGGAGAGGGAGAGATAGAAACATCAATGATGAGAGAGAATCATTGTCCAGCTGCCTCCTGCATGCCTCCTATTGGAGTTCAAGCCCACAACACAGGTATGTGCCCTTGACCAGAATTGAACCTGGGACCCTTCAGTCCACAGGCCTATGCTCTATCCACTGAGTCAAACCAGCTAGGGCAGGGTCATGTTCAAATCATGTCCTTACCAGGTTGCATTTTATTGGTAAATTTATCAAATTTATCTAGTCCTGCTTGAGTTGGCTTTGCAGGACTAGGAACTTCATTTAATCAGGGTCTCAGAATAGATAGATACGGTAATACTGCAACTTCATGCTGAGAAACTCATGCTATCTATTTAAAATGAGAAATTTAGCTGTTGTGCAAAGCAGATACTTGTGACTGCTTGGCCAATTCATTTTTTCTCCCTGTAGGCAGAGCTGAACTATGGCCAGATTAGCCAGACAACTGGCCAGAGTAAAAAGCTGTGAAGTGATCTAACCAGTTTTGGATTTCTGCATGATTCCTCACACAGCTGGCCAAATGGAATTGGCTGCATGTCTGATTCAATAGATTTGTGCTTGGTAGAGATCTATTGAATGTAAAAGTTTTCTACTGCACCTTTTGTGGAAATAAGGTCAGTCCTTGCCAGTCTTTTGAGTTCTTTTCCAAGAAAACAACCATGTTGCATTTTGGTTAAAAGATGGAGGAGCTCCTAACTCTAAGACCTCCTGGTCTTTTAAAGTACAAAACAGTAACCATTTGACTCTCATCACCATCACTTATCTTGGGGAAAAGCCATTTTTCCTTCTTCTGCCCTAGGCATTCTGGCTTTACATAAATATTATACCTTCATCCAGATTAAACTGGGCTGCCTGA
The DNA here is from genome assembly GCF_028538775.1 of Myotis yumanensis. Taxonomy (NCBI): domain Eukaryota; kingdom Metazoa; phylum Chordata; class Mammalia; order Chiroptera; family Vespertilionidae; genus Myotis; species Myotis yumanensis. The sequence goes on along the minus strand of NW_027223755.1, from coordinate 69,877,664 downwards.
AAGCCTGTTTGAGGATGGTGGATGGTGGTACATTCAAAATCAATCTCTCCCCAAATGCTTAAGACATTAATTTAATAGCACCATTAATTTAATGTTAGCAAGTTGATCTCATATTTATTCAAGACTTTGATTCTCTACAATGCCTTAAATCAACCATGCATTTCTAAGCTAGGAGCCTTTCTACTATTTTAAGAGGTATTTGCATATTCCTGATCTGATCCATTACCTGTTGAGTCAGTATTCACATGGTGCTACAGGAAATTGTTTAAATATGAGGCCCTGGATTGATTTCAAAGCCTAATTCTTGGATAGCCAAACTGTTTAATAGTTACTCACAATTTTGCTTGTCTGTCTTTCTTACTAAATCTTGAGCAACTTGAAGCCTGGGTGGACTTTTAGTGCCAGGACTTAGCATTCTGCCTGACACATGGCTGGCACTTAGCTGGGCTTTCTTGAATATGAAAGTTCTCTGTTGTTAGAATATCCTAGTGATTTTCTTAATAACTACCAAAAGATAGAGACTGAAGATAGATTTAAGGAATTAGTTAATTCATTGGAGGAGTTAGTTTAAATCCTTCAATGTGTAGAATTACACCATCACTGTGAGGAAAAATCTTCCTTTTTCTGTAAAGGATACAATTTTAATATTGATTCAATTTCATATTTGAGAGTAAATTGACAGAGTATCAGCCTACATATAAAAACATGTTATAGTATATTGCTTAAGTATTTGGATTTGAACACTCTATCAAGAAGTATGAAATAATAATCAGGCCGGCAAATGCCATGGTATGTCTGCTTACTGTGATTAAAGAACCAAAAAGGGTAAGACTCCTTTGACATATCTGTTCTTTGTGTGGACATATTTGCTCTTCGTGAGAGCTGTGTTTTGAAATCTTTCAATGACTTCATATAATATATATACTGTATATGTGTGTGTGTGTGTGTGTGTGTGTGTGTGTGTATAATGTATATATGTTTTTTCTTCTCTGTAGCCATCAAAGAGAAAGTTAATTGCTCTCTTTTTAGGAGACATTATCTACTATTAGCTGCAGTACAAAGTGTGCTCTTATATATTATCTGGTACACTGATTAAGTTGAATGGGGTGGTGAGAACCTATTCACAGTGTTGGAGCTAATGACCCAGTGCATTAGTTGTGATAGAGAAGGCACATTTGGAGAAAAATGTCTTGTTTTAATTGCACTATTGTACCATTTGAATAAAGAGAGTGGCATTTATTTCAAATTGTCTGTTAAGTAAAGTCTGTCATTATATGAGTGGTAAAGTATCATCTCTGTCTCCAGACTAACTAATGTTCAGTAAACATTTTCCTTTGTTGATTATATCCATTCGGGGACTGTAGAATCATCACTGCTAATGAATTCTAAATGGGCATTGATACCAATTATGATTATTACACTTGGAAAATTAGGCAATATGGGAGCCTTAGAAAAGGTGGTATATATATACTTTTTAAAAAGTAGCAGTGGGGGAAGAAGGGGGTCCTAATATATGGTGACAGGAGAAGATTTGACTTTGGGGGTTGAGCACCTCATGCAATATACAAATCTTGTAACATAGACACTCACACTGAATCCTGTATGTTCATGTTGACCAGTGTCACCCAAATCCTATATAATAAAAGCCTAGGTGGCGTTGCAAGATGTCATCACATGATGGCCACCCCCATGTTGTCACAAGATGGCCACCACAAGAGGGCTGCCCCCACATCGTCACAAGATGGCTGCCAAAAATGGCCACCACAATATGGCCACCACAAGATGGCCGGCAGGGGAGGGCAGTTGGGTGTGACTAGGACAGCAGGGTAGGGCAGTTGGGGGCGAGATCAGGCCGGCAGGGGAGGGCAGTTGGGTGTGACCAGTCCGGCAGGGTAGGGCAGATGGAAGCAACCAGGCCAGCAGGGGAGGGCAGTTGGGGGGCGATCGGGCCAGCAGGGGAGCAGTTAGGCGTCGATCAGGCCGGCAGGGGATCGTTTAGGGAGCAATCAGGCAGTCAGTCAGGCAAGCGGTTGGGAGCAAGCAATCCCAGATTGTGAGAGGGATGTCCGACTGCCGGTTTAGGCCCGATCTGTGGGATCGGGCCTAAACCGGCAGTCGGACATCCCCCAAAGGGTCCCAGATTGGAGAGGGTGCAGGCCGGGCTGAGGGACATCCCCCCCCCCAATCAATTTCATGCTCTGAGCCTCTAGTAAATTTAATAAAACAGTAACAGTACCAATTAACAACAACTAAAGCCTGTATTCAAGTCCTCATGACAAAAGAGACATAGAAATAAATAAAATATTTAGGAATGTGAGTTTCTCAAGGGAGGGGTTTTGTTTGCTTTGTTAACAGCTGTATCTCTAATACTTATAAGAATGCTTAACACATAGTATGTGATCATAAATATTTGTTGAATGAATAAAATTCATATATAATATCCTATGATCCATCTTCTCCCGAGTACCTAAGGTTTATTTCTGTCTCAGGCCCTTCAGGCTGCTATGTCAGAAATGTCATAGACCGGGTGGCTTTAATGACAGAGATTGGGAGGTGAAGCTTAGAGCGATCACAGAGCCCGTGTCTGGTGAGACTGCTTCTCGTTTCATAGATGGCTGTCTTTTTGGCTGTAACTTCAAATGGCAGAAAGGGTGAGGGAGCTCCCTGGGCTTTCTTTTATAAGGACACTAATCCCATTCATGAGACCTCTACCCTCATGACTTAATCACCTCCCAAAAGCCCCATCTCCAAACACCATCACATTAGGTAATGGGTTACAACATATGAATATGGGAGGACACAAATATTTAGACTATAGCATCTTTAAAACTATTTATTGTCTTGATTCATTAGGATTGGCCTTAAATATAATATTAAACATCCATCTCAATTTATTCAACTGTCTGAGTGCCTGTCCTCAGATATTAAGAGGTGTTGGTTCCCTGTTACAAATTTGACAAACTAGGTTTTAAGAAGTTAGGAAATTTTGCCACAGTCAAATAGGGTTAGGGTTAGGGTTTCAATTACTAGCAACACATTGGTAACTCAGGTCTCTACTTCCATGTAGTCCTTACTCTTGAGCTTGGGTCCTATAGATTTCAATGACTTACATAACATTTCTCCTCAGATATATACAAAGTATTTGAAACTCACCCTGTTCAGACCTCAACTAAACATCTTATTTTTGGAATGCCCTCATCAGTGAATGTTATAGTAGTTAGAACTCTGAAGCAGTATGGCTCCAACACTTACTGGCTGTGTGATTTAGGGCAAACTACTTATCTTATATTCTTATTTCCCCATTTGTATGATGTGAATAATAGCAGCCATATGTACGTCAATATTTTGTTTTCTTAATGAGACTATGTGGGAACCCTAATCAAACAGACTACATGGAGAGGGTTGAGAACAGTGCTAGACAAATAGAAAATATAAATGAATGTCTGCTATTACTTTCAACCCTGTTGCTCTAACACGAAACCTGGTGTCATTCTTGAAACTTATCCCCTAACCCCTCTCATTTACATCCAATCAATCATCACCAAATCCTAGTGATTTTTTCCAAATAAAATCTCCTTATGAACTGCCATTGCCATTACTACAATCTTCTTCCCATTTTTTGACTGAAAAGCATGCCCTGGCCGATGTGGCTCAGTTGGTAGGAGTGTTGTCCCGTACATGAAAGTGGTAGGTTTGGTTCCTGGTCAGGGCACATACCCAGTTGTGGTTCAATCCCTGGTTGACAGAAGGTAACTGATTGATGTTTCTCTCTTTTTCTGTCTTTCTTTCTCCCCCTTCTTCTCTCTAAAATCAATAAAAAATAAATAAACAAACAAAACATTCTGGTAACTGATTTTCCTAGTCTCTTCCTGCTCTTTCCTTGGCAATCTTCATAGTACAGACAAATCTATGTATTACCAATGATCTGATCATAACACTATCACTTTAGTAAGTGGCTCCCTTATTGGTGCTAGTAGCAGGGCTGAGCTCTCCAATATTGGAACAATGCAATGAGAGACAATGTAAGCCACCGTTGCTGAGCTGCTGGAGTATTCCTCCAAGGAGAGAAGCAGAGAAAGCCTTTGATTCTATCCACCATCCCAGCTGAGACTCCTGAGATCTGAGGAGAAGGACCTATCTTCTATTCCCTTTTCCTGATAATTCTTTCAAGAAAGTTAAAAAACTCTGGATGAGAGCTTGGAATAATTAAGGGGAGTCTAACTAGAAACAGAACACTCAGACAGTCAGGTGGGAAGATGTGGCCTGGGGAAGTGAGAAAGTTAAAGGCTAATTATTTTATCTATTTGCCATGTTCTTGTTTGGTGACAGGGCTTACTAATGTCACCAGAACAAAACTTAAATTGAAAGACTGATTTCTATTTTTTACTTGTTTAAGTGTTTGTATTGTAAAACTAAAACAAAAGACAAAAGAGGGATTTCTTTTTAGTTGAGAATTTCACCTAGAGTCTAGTATCTACTCAAGAGAAATACTTCAGAATGAAACAGACCAAAGTGTTTGGCCTCCAGGCATGCTTTCCTAACAATTAAATTGGGCTGCCTTCACAGGAAGACATTTCCTGTCTGAAGCAGTCTGCCCACTCAGTGTGAGAAGATGTAGCTGATTATCTTCCTATAATCAAGGAAAAACATTTAGGTGTTCTGACTTGGAAGGAAAACCTGGCTGTGGGAGAGAGAAAGCTTCAGGGCTAAGAGGAAAAGGTGGGGGAGAAAGCCAGAAGAAGGAAACTGACAGAATAAAATGAACTAAAAAAAACCCCAAAAACCAAGGTGCAGTGGGAAGGACTGCTGGCATTATTCATTCTGGTAATGTGGCCTCGCTCTGGGTGAAGGACTGAAGCTGCTCATCTCACAGGAAGAAGCCACTCTTGTGTTGTTACTCAGGGAAATGTCCCACTAAGGGTACACTAGCAAGACACTACTGTGAATGTTTTGAATATTTTGTGTAGTGCCTGGGTTTGTGAAAGCCGAATGTAGAGTAGAGTAGATCCAGAGAGATAAAAGAAAAATTGCGCTGGATGTAGTTAAACAGGCAAGAGAGACTTTATTCAAGACAATTGCAACCAAGGGCAGGAGTGTTGTGAGTGCTGAGGTGAGCAAGTGGGAATCACTGGAGCTGTCAGGGGCGTGCTGGTCTGTGTGATTAGCTATCTGTGCTTGCTAATTGGTGCTGATTGAAGCTAAGCTCTTACCCCTCCTCAGAGACTGGAAGATAGAGATGCTGTCTCTTTTGATGATTACCTTTCAAAGGATGGGCGCCCAGGTCCTTGAGAAAGACATTCCTGGGTTGTAAAACTTTTTAAAAGATTTACTCAAAGGGACAGGGGAAGAATCTCAAAGGGGAAGAGAGAGAATTTACAGCAGAAAGTTTTCTAAAGTAAATGCTTTAAGTAAAGGGACACCCGGGGCTGTGGTCAGGAAGAGGCCTTTCTAAAGTTCGGTGAAGCTGAGTTCAGTGAATCCATCTTGGTTAACATACTGTAAGTTAGGTGTCTGATGGGGTGTTCAAGAGGCCAGTGAGATCGGTAAACATCTAAATGGCTGTGAAGCTGGATTTTTGGACTGGAACACGCGGTGTTCCCCTGGGCAGAATGGTTCCCGGGCTATTTATCTGTTGGAGTTGAAGAATGAATCCACGGACGGAAGGTGGTACAGCAAAGGTCGAAATTTATTGAAGAACAAGTACGGATTGCCACGTGGGGAGGGGGAAAGAGTCCCACTGAGTTCCCTTTTCCAAGGTTTATAAAGGCTGCAGAGCTTTGTGCCTTGATAGCCCTTCTGATTGGTCACTATTCCCTTACACAGGTTACTATAGTAACTCCTGAGCAAAGGTTGAACCTCACAGGGGACATGTGAGTTTTTTTCTCCCCTCCTCCCTTATTGTTTTCCTATTCCCTTTGGGCTTTCTTCTTCTCCCTTTGAATGAGGGGTTTCCTTCCCTTTATTTTGTAAATATAGACCTTCTGCTGGTTCCAGCTCCCCTATTCTATGGAAATATACCTTCTGCTGCTCTGCAGCCCTGTGCTTCTTCCATGGTCCCCTTAATTTCCAAAATTTCTAAAGCTGTCTTTTTCACCCCTAAAAATTCCTGTTTCAGTTCCTTCTCTAAAAGTCAGCTCACTGACTCCAGTGATAAAGGGAGTGTACTGGTTCCTGTAACTGGAACTTGCAAATAAAGCTCGGTTTGTGTTTCTTAACATCTCTGCTTTGCTTCCTTGATCCCCCCACCATTCTATCAAGGTGGCTACTGGCAGTTTCCAGGGCTAAGACATTCCTGTTCATACCGAACAGAAAAGAGAGTTTTGGCCGAAACTCAGGAAAAGGAAGAAGGGATTTTTCTTTTCCAGAAGCTCAACAAATATCTCAATTCTCAGTGGCTCTTGTTCAATCACGTGTTTGTCCCTGAAGCAGACAGGCGGCCAGGGAGATGGACTTTGCTGTTCTCATTGAGTTCAGGGTAGGTTCCATCCTACCCAAAGGGTTTGGCTGAAAATAGGGATGAGATGTGTATTAGTTTGCTTGGGCTGACATAACCATGTACCACAAACTGGGTGGCTTAAAATAATAGAAATGTATTCTCTAACAGTTTGGGAGGCTAGAAATTGAAAATCAAGATGTTGGGAGGACAATGCTCTCTTGAATGCTTTAGGGGGGATTTATGGCATGCTTTTGTCTTCGATTGGGGGCCCTGCCAGCAATCCTTGGCATTCCTTAGCGCGCAGCTGCATAACTCCAGTCTCCGCCTCCATTGCTGTTTTCATTCTTGTTCACCTGTTTGTGCCCAAATTTCCCTCTTTTAATAGGATACCAATTATATCAGATTAGGGCCTACCCTAATGATCTCATTTTACGTGATTATGTTTATGAGCACAAATCCTAGGATTGATTTGGAGGACTTTTCCCCTCCTTCATATGCCTGAAATTGTATTTTTTTAGGCAGAGCTAGAAGTGGAAAAATCAGGCATCTTATAAGAGCCAGTTATTGTTACTTCCTTCACTCTTTGTCTTCTTACAGTGTCAGTTGTATAATTCTGTTCCGTGATTATCTTGAGTGTTTAACTTTATTCCGATTACTCTTCTCAGAATGTTCACTAGATGTGTGTTTTATTTCATAAATGGGAAATACTCCTTTAGGCTATGTTTTTAATAACACATTCTCTTTTAACTTGAAGTCAGCTCACTTAACCTTGTTTATGCTGAAAATCTCTTCTTTTAGAGAACTCTCTTTGGATAATTAAATAACTGGTCTTGTTCCTTGTGTTTTGGACCTGGAGGCTTGCCCTGATTCTGCAGCTGATTTTGATGCAGGTAATAAGATAAAACTACTTTTCACTTTGCTTTCCTGTTTCCTTAGATCAGGGGTCCTCAAACTACGGCCCGCGGGCCACATGCAAATACAAATATTGTATTTGTTCCCATTTTTTTTTTTTACTTCAAAATAAGATATGTGCAGTGAGCATAGGAATTTGTTCATAGTTTTTGTTTTAAACTATAGTCGGGCCCTCCAACGGTCTGAGGGACAGTGAACTGGCCCCCTGTTTAAAAAGTTTGAGGACCCCTGCCTTAGATAATACATGTGGTAGAGTAGACCCCACTGGACAAACCAATTGTGAAGGCCACTAAAAAGCTCAATGAGGGCTATTTCAGTCATCTTTGAAGAGGAAGCTCTGAAGTTATTGTTAATAAATGAAACCAGTGACTCCTCAAAATATATGATTCTCTTGATCTATGAATACCATGGCTAATGTCCACTCTTTCCCCACTTTTATTCCTTAAAAAAGATGTTCTCATGTTCTTGAAACACACAGTCACAGTCCAATGTGTATCCTCTGTGACACACACACTTGCACGCACACAGGAAAGCGGCTGTCCTTCTGACACTCTGGGCCAAAGTTGAGAATGAATTACTTGGAATCAGTGTGCCAATGAGAGGAACTACAAACCTGATGATTCACTCAGTTCTTGAGGAAAAATCAATTGTGTCAAATCACCTTGCAGTATGGTGGGAAGCATTGTGTGTACAAGTCAATTCAACATTAATATAGTACTTTGTATTTGACACTGCTTGACACTGAACGAAATCTGACTGTCTTGCCTCATACAACAGGCATGATGGGCAGCACTTTTATCATTTTACTACTACCCACTACTATTTCTACGTCTACCACCACCACCGCCTCCACCGTAATGATGACCGCTGCTACTTCTACAGATCTAGGTAACTTTTCTAAGGCACTCAGTATATGTCACACACTGTTCTGATTGTGTTCATTTAATACAACAGCTCTTATGATGGTGGGACTATTAATATGTCTATTTTGTAAATGTACAAATCAAAGCACAAAGCAGTTAAGTAACTTGCTCAAAGTCCAAAGCTAGTAAGTGGCAGAATGGGGATAAAAATTCTAGCTCCTACCCTGTACTGAGCATCTAATTAATACTGCCAGATATGAAGTGGATGCATCAAAGGTGTATTTACTCTGTATATTTTAATGTGTTATTGAAAGCAGTATGAATAATTTGCTAGCATGAACTGCTTATACAACCATATTGGTTCACTATTTCAGTTAATTGAAGGAGAGGGGCCCACTCTTATTAATGGTACTATTTTCTTTTGAGGCCTTCTATTCCAACTCTCCCTAACTGTGCAAGAACCTAAAGGGTTTATTCAGTCCCACAGAACTTCCACGCACCAGGTGCACAGTTGGGTTATCTGCTCAGTACCCTCATTCTTGTTGCTCCTTTTCTCCTCAGCGCAGTATAGTGTTGCTCTTGATGATGGTATCCCATGATGCCGCAGGCTCCTTTTCTGCTGTCATTACGTCTTACCAGTTCATTCACTCAGCAAATGTTTTTAGTGATTACTTATTATGTGCCAGGCCATGTGCTGTGCTACCAGTGGGACTACAAAGAATCACCAAGAGAGACAAACTCCCTCATTATGGAGCTTACATTCAAGTAGGAAAGGCTGATGGCAAATAAGGAAGCCAATAACTAAGTAAAGTAACTGCAAATCATTATTAGTGCTTGAAGAAAAGCAGCAGGAAATAAGGGGTGTGGGTTTATTAAGAATAATCAGGGAGGACATCTGAAAGGAGGTGCCATTTAAACTGAGACGTGCAATTAGGTAATGTTCTAAAATTTGTTTATGATGATGGTTGCACAACTCTGATAATATACTAAAAAAACATTGAATTGTACACTTTAGTCAGGTAGACATAATAATATGTAAATTACATATCATAAACTGTTTAAAGAAAAACAACAACAACCTGACATCCAGCAGATACATGACCAGAAGTAGATTGCTCTGTATTTTCTGTTTGGGGGACTTTTGAGAATTATATAAATTGGTTAAGTTCTCAATTTTCCCCACTGATTTGATATTTGGCTTTTTTTTGAGTGGATTATCATTTTTCCATTTCTGTTGCAGCTTTCATATTTCTACTGTATTTTCTCTCTGATGTTCCCCATCCTTGTGAATTTATGTCCTTAAAAAATTCCTTTTTCTATCGATGGTTTTGGTGGAGTTCAGGAGTCAGTCTGTATCTTGCCAATATTAATGTTTTATTTTACTTGGCAATTGTATTGGCTGGTACTTTTAGGAAAAGTAAAGTGATAATGGTGATAGTGGGCATCTTTGAGTTCTTCTTCCTGATGGTTAATGGGAATGCTTCAAAGGTTTCATCATAAAGCATGATGATTTGGTTTGAAATACATCTTCATGAAAAAAGAAAACAAAACAACAACAGCCTGAGACCTAAATGATGGGAGAAGCCAGCCACACAAAAAGGCAGGGGAGGGATTGCATTCAGTGTACGTCAAGAAAAGGATGGGAGCTTGGTGAGCATGGGGAAGGGCAGATGGGGTGGGTGAAGTTGTAGAGGCATGCACAACCATGTAGTGATTTTTAGAACATGGAAGTGGGATTAACACAGAGGTGACAGTTCCTTGCTATTTCTGGTGATCTGCTTGGCTTTCATGATGTGTTTGAAACTGCACTGGCTACCCTCTGCTTCTAGCTCTCAATTTTGCTACCTCCATTGCTTACTGCTCCTGCCTCTGATGGATTGGATGAGCTACTGTAGGGTAATGATGGGGGTTGAGAGAGAGGATACTGCTATTTCTCTGAGGCCTTGCTGTGGCTCTCATTTTATTCGTGGTTTGGGCAGTCTGCCCTGTGATCTTCTGCTACAGGGTCACTTTGTCCTTCACTGGGTGGATCCTCTCCCTGCCACCTCCCCTGCTTCTAGTGTCCAAGTGAACTCACAGCCGGTGCCTTCAGCTATCCTCTGCATTCTCCTTGGAGTGTGAAGAGCATCTGGATCCCAGTGTTCAATACATACCATCATTTCTGGTTGCCTTTCTCTGCTTCATGATGTTATACTGCAATTTCTATTTCACTGTTGCTATTTTATTTCTGTGTAAGTCTTTCCTAAGGCACCTGATATTTTTCTAAATTATTCTTTAGGCAGTAAGATACAAGTTCTCTGCTAGCCTTTTGCTAGACTTTTCTGATTGTTTTTGATATTATCATTGTGGATTTTCAACCTGGGATGTGGAAGCCCGGTAAGCAGTTTGACCGTTACCTGCTCTTTTTCTCTCCACTCACTCTCGCCCCCAATCCTAGGAGGACAATTTACTCACCTGGGAAGGGATTTCCCATTTTCTCTACCACCTGCCTCTCTCCACGCTAGATTCCCATGAGGCTTTTTGCTCAGACCTCCTTGCTTTTGATGAGTGAAGTGAAACTTTGGGAACTTAGAGGACTCTCTCCTTTCTCAACAAATGCTGGTTATGTTATGAATGATAATCTAAGTGGAAAGCAAAACTGAGTGATGACTTCTAAGTTCTAGGCTGGGATCAGCCTTTCCCATGGAGTAGTCATGCCCGTGATTTAAAGGGTAGCTATAGGAAGTAGGACCAAATTATTTACATGGAGTGAAACAATTGTCAGTTTAATATCATATAAATATTATTTCTATTACCTTTGTGGAGAAGGTTTTGAGGCTGAGCCAGGTTGCATGCTGGGCCTGATCGGCACAATCAGTCATTGGCACAGCAAAAGTGCAATGGGCTTTTCATGCCTGTGTAACTTACATTCTAGTCCAGTGGTTCTTAACCTTGGCTGCACATTAGAATCACCTGGGAATCTTGTTAAAATCCTGATTTCTGGGCCTCATCCTCTGGAAATTCTGTTTCTTTGTTACTAATGATGAGGCCCAGAAATCAGGATTTTAACAAGAGTCCCAGGTGATTCTAATGTGCAGCCAGGGTTGAGAACCACTGTATCTAGTCCAGCCGTGGGCAAACTATGGTCCGCAGGCCAGATCCGGCCCGTTTGAAATGAATAAAACTAAAAAAAAAAAAAAAAAGACCGTACCCTTTTATGTAATGATGTTTACTTTGAATTTATATTAGTTCACACAAACACTCCATCCATGCTTTTGTTCCGGCCCTCCGGTCCAGTTTAAGAACCCATTGTGGCCCTCGAGTCAAAAAGTTTGCCCACCCCTGCTCTAGTCTAATAGAACCCACAGGTGTTCAGTGTCTGCCCTTTCCCAGTTCGTGCTTATAACGTAAGAGGAAACTGAGCTCTGACCGGGTGGCTCAGTTGGTTGTACACCAAAATGTTGCAGGTTTGATTCCCAGTCAGAGCACATACCTGGATTGTCCAAAAGGTTGCAGGTTCGATTCCCAGTCAAAGTACATACCTGGGTTGTGTTGTGGGTCTGATCCCCAGTTGGGGCAGGTATGGGAGGCAAGCTCTCTCTCTCTCTCTCTTTCTCTACCACTTACCCCCTCTCTCTTCCTCTCCCTCTAAAATCAATAAAAAACATATCCTCATGTGAGGATTCAAGAAAAAAAAAAACCGAGAGACTTACCCCCACTTCAACTCCCACTCTAAGAATAGATACTAGTTTTATACAATCAAGGTAATCCCATTTTAGCTGTTTTCAATAATCTAATCTTACACTGCCTGTTCATTTCACAGGTGACTTTCATTAGTAGTGGGTGTTCATGTGACCTAATTTAACCTAATCAGACTCAAACGAAGGTCTTTTGTTTCACGACTGGGAAAGCGTCTCTCTCTCTCTCTCTCCTTCTGCATGCACCAAGGAAGCCCGCATCCCACTGCTTCTGATAACCTTTAGACCAAGGTAAAACAGTTTGGGGATGAAATAGATCCTGTATGTGGCATAAAGGGGAGAGAATTATTCTGGGTAAACCAAACAGCTCTGAAAGTGTCCCCTATCTCTGAATTTATTGTTACGTGAGACAATACATTTCCCAATTTGAGACAGGATTTCTGGGGGTGGTGGTGGTGGTGCTGTGTGTGTGTTTAGCCAAAATTCCTTATATGGCATACATGGGTTGCAGAGAGTAGTAGATTGGGGCCAGGTAATTCACATCCTACTAGGGACACTGAAATAATTAGAAAGCCAGAGGTAATAGTCGGGGGAAAGGGATAAAGCAGGAAGGACTACAAAAAGCCCCTTGTATCTCGAACACTTAAGGTATGTTTCACAGTTGTGATCGGTTGGGGAGAAAGAATTTGGGTTAGAGGAGAAGAAGGGATGAAGTAACTAACATTTAGTGAGAATTTAGATTCTGTTATTGATTTTTGTTTTGGATACATTATCACATTTCTGCTTCTCAACAAAGAGATAGGTGCTTAGAGATAGAAACCTGAGACTCTGAGATATTAAGCAACATTCCTATGATGACATAGCTTTTATAGTCTGATTCCAATTCAAGCTCATCCACAGCTTTCTGAGTCCCTCACTGTGTACAGCATGGTTATTAAAGATGGCAAAAACTGCAAATTTATTTTTTAAAGGGGTCCATCAAAAGTGCTAATGTAAAGAGGAGCTATATCTCCCAGCTCTAGCGAGCATTTTCTAACTCAGAATAGATTGAGAACAACTCGATTCTTAAGGTTTTAGTGTTATTGTGTTAATTATTTCAGTGTTCTGAGAACAGAACACTCTGAGCTTTTACATACTTATCACAAAGCTGACAAACAACTCAGTCATAGGAAGGAGACCAGCAGAAAGATCCATAAATCCTAATGTTGGACATTCCGGGAAGCCCTCTCACCTCTTTAGTGCTGCCCAACACCACGAGGCCTGGCAGAAAAGGCCCCACAGAGCCCTGGTGCTTGATGTGTTTCCCCAAATATTGCTGGCATTATTGAGAAGATAGATGAAGCAGGACCTTTTAGGGGTATTAGTTGTATAATGTTTTAATCTCTCCTCCTTTCCAATATCCAGCTCTCCTTCCGAGCTTTGCTTTTACAGATGAGTAAGAAAAGACTGATCCTGTAAGGTTCTGGGGAAGGAGGTTCAGGAGGGTCTGGTTTGCACTTTCTATTACTTGTTTTTCTTCCAAGAATCATTTTATTTTCCCCTAGGAAGCTTTCTTCTGTTATCACGATGACATCCAATGAATTTAATGTCTTTCTCTTTTCCTTGTTTGCCTGAGAGATACGAGTCACATTGGGGGTGGGGGGGGGGGCGGGGGGGGGGGGGGCGGGAATCCTACATTAGGATCTGGAAGAATTCTATCATTTTTTTCCTTAAGAAAATGCTGAATTCCCCTGAAATATGTGAGTCCACAGAAGCTATCCTTTTTTAAATTTACATCTTAAATACAGTCATGTGCTGCTTAACCGTGGGGATGCATTCTGAGAGATGTGTTGTTATGCAAACACCATAGTGTACACTTGCACAAAGCTAAATGGAATAACCTACTACTGCAGTTGTATGTGCTGTACTTTTTTAAGGAATGGCAGCACCAGTAGGTTTGTTTACACCAGCATCACTACAAACACCTGAGTAATGTGTTGTGCTATGATGTTAGGACGCTAGGGCATTATGAGGGTTAGGACATCACTAGTGGTTAGTTGTATATGAGGTCCCTTGTTGACCAACTCTTGTTATGACTGTATTCAGTTTCTTCCCATTGGTAGCTTATCTTAAAGGTCTGGAATGGTTCTGGGGGGAAGACTTCTCATGAAACGACTTTTCTTATTCATTAACCCTGCCTTGGTAATTAAGGAAAAGGCCCTTTGGGTAAGTGTAGTTATTAGGGACATTTAAAATATGGAATTCTTTATTAATTGAATGGGGTATGTGTGTTATATATATTTTGCTTTTGTGTTTGAGAAGGTAATTATTAGGTGAATCATATAAAGTTTCCATTTCCAATTGTCAAATACTGCAATTTTTTTGTTTTGTTCAATCTTAACTTAATATTTTGGCATCTCAGGTGTTCATAGATTTTGCATGGAGTTGTTTGCTCATAAATATTTCTTCTTTCTCTCTCATAAATTTTCTGATTAGAAAAAAGAACCTGATATATATTTTTTTAAGTTTCTGGGGCTAATCACTGACATTGAATATTTTCTTGCAAATGAATCAGGTGCTGTGTTTTTGCCTTTGTCTTCTATTTTGAATTACATCTTAATACGTTCTTTTCTTCCAAAGAATTCATGGTGTAATTGCATGATGAACTCACATAATAACAGTAAAATATCTGTCTTTTATGTATATTATTTATAGGGAAATTAGTAGAGTTAAACTTTGACTGCAAAATAGCCCTAATTAAAGTAGATTAAATGCCTCTTACTTTATTTAAAATTATGTTCATAAATTAAGTAAAAGTAAATCAAATGGCTCATTAAGAGGGAAAATGGGTATGATTTCAAAATAACTACAAATCAGATTTTAATTCTTATATAAATATGCCTACTTTATAATTACTGAGAGTAGGGACTTGACATTTTTCAGCCCTCCAAAAAAGGGACAGTTTATTTCATGGCACACTAGTTTTTATTGAGGGCCAGCAAATGTAAAACACTTGACATCAATGAATTTTCCTTTTAATTTTGTTTTTCTTTAAGGACTCAGGGTTTATAACATTACATGTTCAACAATAAAAAGATAAAAACATGTCTCACAATCACCCTGCTATGGATGAAACAGGTGGGACTAGGTAGAGTGTTTACGAGGTTACTGAAAATGAGGCAGTAGCTAGGAACACAAGGAACACCTGCCCCAAAGGTTACAGGTCATTGGAAAATCCCCCCAGGGCTGCGTTTTCTACATATCGATCTGTTAGAATTAATGCTTGCCATGTCCTTCAGGTCCTGAGGGACCCTACAGTTGTGATGTTTCTGTATGGGGTTTCCCTTTCATCTTGCTCTCTGCTGACTCCTTTCTCTTAAGCACTCTGGAGGTCAGGGACATTGTTAAACTGGGCATATTCACTGGCTCAGGCAGAATAAGTTAATGGGCATAGAGAATTTGGACAAAATTTTGAGATTCATTGTCTTCATTGCTAAAGTCACATTCAGATGGTGGGAATTCTTACCTTTTTTCTTTTCTCTTTTTTATTCCTCCTCTTCCTTTGCCTCCATTTTATATTCTCCTCTCCCCTTATACCCCATTTTGATGTTCCCCTTCAATTTCCTCAAAATTACTTGGTGAGCTATTTTCGCACATGGGGTATATTTTACAATAAAATGATATTATAAATGATGGTTAGATTCCTTGCTAATTCATTCATAAACCTTAATTATTAGTGTTGTTAAAGTTTTATATTGAGATTATAAAACAACTTTGTTGCAATATTGATAATTAAACTCAACAGAAAACATTTAATTAAAACTAGACATTTTAGTTGGCAAGGATAACTTCTAATTTTAAATCATATTTCATATTTAATTTGCTCTCATTTTAACTTAATTTTCTGGTTGACTACAACTTGTAGTTCAATTTTAATATTTTAACTTATTAAATCATTTAGTCCACTTTTTTCATTTAACTTGATTTAGAGAAAATATGCATGAGACAATGTAATCAATAGTCTTTCTTTGAAGAAATAAAGAAATTAAGAAGTAATTGTTTAAAAAGATGATTCCCATCATTAATTGAGGCAGAATTTTTAAAAATTGTGTTAGGCTAGTAATTTTCTTCTCCATCCATGTTACCTATTATAGTTGGAGTAGTATCTTTTCAAGTATCTGGAGTAGACATTTCAGAGACATTATGTGATCTGATATTTCCCATCATTCTTAAAACACAAGTGAGCAATAATTCTTTATTTAACATTTTCTACAACTGAACATAAATTCTATTTTGAGCAACTATTTTCTGCAGGGTCAAAAAATTGTTCTGATTAGAATTTCCCTCATCTTTTCTGCTGACTTGAACCTAAGTTCTAGAAGGCTTTCATAATGTCACAGTGTTGGTGAGCTGCATCTACCTGACCCACTGTGCCATCTGGCAATGCTGATATATGCAGTCATACCATCTTCTGGTCCTTGGTCACTGGAACAAGCAAGTCACCCGGCAGACCAAGTTTTTATTTGAAAGGCTCTTGCTTGTCTACCACACTTCTGCTACTTCATAGCCTGCTCATGCTGAGTCATGATAAACTCTTACAGTTGGCTAATGTTTTATTACTTCTGCAACTCCATGCTGTTATTTTTTATCTGAGGATTCCCTCCATTCGTCTACTTGGGACAGAGTCTACCAAGCTTTCTACTCCCAAGTCCCACAAAATTTCCTGGGAGTTCTGGGGATAGTCACAGTGCAGGGTCCATTTCTCGGGGTCCAATCAGTGCCTTGGTTCTGATGAAAACTACTCTTTCTCTTCTTCCAGCCCTTGGGAAATCTTGGTGTGTTTGTGTTCATGGAAATAGCACTCCCATTTCTCCAAAATTACATCCCAGTTATAACACTTGTTTCAGTTTTCCCCATATCCTATCTATCTGATACTCTACTATTTCATTTATTGAAAATGTCATTTACATTTCCACCTTTATATCTTTGCTAGTGCTGATCTCTTTACCTAGAATATTTTTGATGGCTTTTGAAAGACTATTCATATTTGTTATGCAAGGTTCAGGTTAAATGCTACTGCATCCAAGAAGCCTTCTTGGGTTTCCTCAGAAACAAATGACTGGCTTTTTTCCCCCTACCTTCAACCACTCACTGGCATTCTTTCTTTTTTTTTTTTTTCCTTTCTTTATTTAAGTTTCCAAGCATTTAAGAAAATCCTGCCTTGATTAAAACTATTTGTTTCAATCTTTAACAACTCACTAGATAATAGACACTTTGAAGGAAAGAATTGTCTTATTTTGAAATTTAACAAGCATTTCAGATTTTTTTTTTTACATTGTCTGCCCTTTCAGCTGTTCTAACAAAGGCTAACATAGGAGTGGCTTTTTCTGTTTTATAACTTGGCTACCCTCAGTAGAGTTTCCATTTAATGGTCTCAGATCAGGGTGACCACAAGACGCTGGGACAACAGGAGCAAATGGGAGTGTCCTGGGTAAACCAGTCTATATGGTCACCCTGCCTGAGTTGGTTGCTCTTTTTAAAGTAATAAAAAGCAAGGCGGGGAGAAGGGAAGAAGGAGGCAAGCTCCTGGAAGTTGGACTCATCACTTTCATTACATCACAAGACGGAGTGTAGCCACAAGAGCACACTGAACTGTCAGGGAAGCTGGGAACGTATGAGTGGGTGCCAGATTTCTAGTTAAACTCGGGGGTTATTAGCAAGAGGAAGGAGGGAGACTGGGTATTTAGGGACAAGAAATAGTTTCTGCTACACAGAATGAATTGGAACATTTCCTTTTAAGTAAATAACTATAAACTTTTAGAGAGGAGTGCTTCCCTTTGGGAGATGGGGAAATATATTGTTTTTCACTCTTCTGTGTACTAAGTAGATATCTCTCTTTAAAGACAAATCACATAATAAAAATTCCTGAGAAAAATGTTTTGAGAAAGCAGCCCAGAAAATATTATATGTCTGTCTTTTGTATTTTTAGAATAGGTTTTGTTATGGTATTAACTGAATGAAAAACAATATTTAATAGGCTGTCCCAGTAAATATAATTTAGAGGAAATTGGTGAGGAGAACTTGTAACAAAACTGTGGATTTTGCATCCAGATTTGATCAGTTTGCTCTTCCAGCTCTGCTCTGGTGGATTTGAGGTTTCATACTGTGATTAGCTCCAGTAGGACTGAGTGTTCAGCTTCACTCACTAATTAGCCACACCATCCAGTGGCTGAACCGAGTTTAGAGGAATTTAGCCATAGACACTAGGATGTGCCCACAGCAGCAAGGGTCAGGCCCCCACATCTCCAAGTGGCTTCTCTGAAGATTTCAGAGGAGGTGAAAGGCTCCCTTGGCAGATACATCTTTTTAATCAGTGGTGACCTCAATGTGTCATCCCACATTTTTGAAAGGAATCTGAAATACAACAGCCATGCCTTAGATTTGAATGTATACTTTTTCCTCTCTCTGCAACACCCAATTTTGCTATCAGTCATGGTTGCTAATATCCCTGCTGTCTTCAGCCTAGCTGCCAACCCTGTCAGTTACTGAAATATTGTTTATGCAGGAGCGATTTATTTTCTGGAGAGATGAAAAGCAGATTGCAAAAGCAGAATATTGCCAACTTGTTGGAGTGTATTCCAGTGCAGAATGCTTCAATATAATTTTTGAATTATTATTTATTATTTTATGTTGATTGGTAAAGTGCCTCTTAAATAATTGATCCATTACAAATCATTCTATGTTTGAAATTATTGCCAGTCCAATGTTCCTTTATTTGTGTTTATAAGTTAATCTAACTATACATTCTTGAAAAAATTGGGCAAACCAAGGATGAATCATGAAGTGCTTCAGTGTGACATGTTTTTTTCATGTCACACATGTGCTATGTGTAAATTATATTTTGTGAAGAAGCATATTTTACTCTTATTTTAAATGGTCTGCCCTGGCTGGTTTGGCTCAGTGGATAGAGCGTCAGCCTGCGGACTGAAGGGTCCCAGGTTCAGTTCTGGTCAAGGGCACATGCCAGGGTTGTGGGCTCGATCCCCAGTAGGGGGCGTGCAGGAGGCAGCCAATCGATGATTCGCTCTCATCATTGATGTTTGGATCTCTCTCTCCTTCTTCATTCCTCTCTGAAATCAATAAAAATATTTTTAAAAAATTAAAAATAATACAATAAATGGTTTATAACTTTTTCTAAATAACTTTTTACATTTTTTTTGGCTGTTTTTACAAAACTTATTAGGATGCAGGAAAGGCAAAATGGTTTTTGTTTTATTCAATGGCCTTACTCTTATTTTCTTAGAAAAGACAATCAACAAACATTTCTACTCAGAACATGTTGAGCCTTGTAGGGGAGAAAATGATAATTATTCTGCCTTTCATTTATTTTTCTTCTTTTTTCATTGTATAACATGCTATTTTTTTTCTAGTCTCTCTCCCTTTCACCCTCTCCTCTCCTTTCTTTGTTTTCTTTTTAAATCTCCTGCTCCCTACCCCCATTTTTTTCTACTTCATGTATTAATTAGGGAAGTCCTAAATTCCCTCTTTTGGCATTGATTATCTCAGAAAAATGATCATTTTGCTCTATAACAATTATTTTATACTTAGGAAATCTAAAGTGTTCATGAGTTTTAAGTCAGATAGCATACTGGAAAATCAGTGACTTCCTAGTTCTTCCTCCTTCTCTATTTCTTCCTTCTTCTATACATTTACAAACAGAATAATACCAAACATCATTATAAACCTCCTTTCTTAAGAGAGAAGAAGGCAATAGCCAGGACCTATTTCATGCAGCAGTTATTATTTCTGCTTCCAGGCATGGTGACCATTGTGCAGTTTGACCTCTATTAACTTTTTGAATAATTCTATTAAAAGTTATGTTGTGTATTTCTTGACTGAAAATGCAACTAACCTACATGCTATTTGAGAACAAACACTCATTTTTCATTGAGATTGTACCAAATGGAAATATGTAGGAGCTCTTTCTCTCTGGACAGAATGAGAAGAAACCCATCTTTTAAAGCATACAAATATTTTTAAAGAAAAAATTACAGGCATAATACAAACATTTCAGAAACCAGTTTTCAGTCTTCATTTTGCCACAGGTTATCTCAGGGTAGTAGAGCAATCTGCATAGTGGTTTTGAAGAACTAGGCTATGGTAGGGTCTGCGTAGTTGCAATTCTTGCTGGCTGTCTAATATAAGTACAGTATTTTATTTATGCATACTAAGAAATTTATATACTAAATAAAATGTCTTATGTTCACTATTGACTTTTTATTATTTTATTTTATAAAACATCTTTCTGTATTAGCAAACAACATCTATAGTAATGATATGCAGATCACATTATATAGAGCATGGTGTAATTTAGTATCTAGGTTTGTTCAAGAATCAAGTAAATGATTAAACAATTATTATAGAAAATAAATTCTTATTTTTCTGACAATGTATAAATTGAGTTATTTTATTTTAAACGGTCATTTAGAGCAATTATAAAATTGTAATACCTACCACTGTTAGGAAGAGCTAAAATAATTACCATTTCATATTTTCACATCAAATAGTGCACAGTGCTCTCTACTTATGTATTGTGCCTGCCCTGAAATAAAGTTTCGGGTGGATGATAATGAGAGTGCTATAAAAAATAAAAAATAAGGGTGTGGGTTGGGGGCGAGCTAGAAGAGGTCAATGTATTTTCAACAATAAAGATTAAAAAAAATAAAGAATAAATACAAGAAAGAACATCAGAGTAGTGAGCATTCCTTTTTTAAAGTTGCAGCTTATTTAGTTAGACATGGAAATCAATTGTGTGTATATACAGTATATCTCAGTTACTGGCTAGCTGGTATTTTTAAGTGTATAGTTATCCCAGAAAGTGGAAGTCCCATGGATATACTTGATCATATACATACACACATATTTGGTCAGATATCTGAGTGAACCCTCCTAAGTAAGGGAGAGAAGAAATAGAGGGAAATTCTGCAAATAAAAGGAGATGAGTTTTCATAGACTTTTTTTTCTTGGATGCAAATTGGTTATAACATACTCTAATTTAGAATCCCTCATTTATTGATTTTCACCTATAGGATAGTCTGTGCTCATTAGTGTGGTGTTCAAGGCCATTCAGGTCTTGTCCTGGTCAATAGCATCAACAGTTTTACCAACTCTGGTCCAGTTGACTCAGGAACTCACAGTTGCCTAGATGTGCCAGGCTTTTCCTTGCCTCGGAAGCTTTAACGTGTCCTCGTCCACCTCAAACTCTGCCACTGACTTTCACCTTGCTCTTATGCTTCTGAGCCCAGCTCAGTATCAACATTTTGGGGAAGACTTCCCTAATCCTAAACCCCAAAACTTCTGGGCTAGGAGCTCCTACTTCCTTTCAAATACTCTGTGCATAATGTTACAATATCATTCATTTACTTGCCTGTCTTACCACTAATCTGACTATATATATATATATCACACTTAATAACCAAAGTGGCTTTGATATTCCAATGAAAGTGGTTTCTTCCATTAGGTATATTGGGAGCTCTCTATTCCTCCTAGTCTCTGAGTCATTTTGGCAGGTAGATTATCACTTTCCCCTTATACTTCTCTTTAGCATTGAGGCAGGTTCCCAACATTTCCTGGATTCACTTTTTCAGTTAGCACCAAAGGAAAAGATAGAGACTATTTTCCTTCGTATATAAATGATTCTATGCTGTATAGAAGGAAATGGCAGCTACCGTCTGGTTGGAGAAAACATTTATTCTCTTTATAACAAAGAAATGAATAAATTAATGAATAAATTCATTAGAGAGTCATATAATATTACATTGACTCAAACAGTCACATCTCATAAGAAACCTATTTCTTTTTTTAAAGTATTACGTATGTCTCTTTTTCACTGATTGACACCCCCCCTCACGCCACTCCTGCCCCCCAGGACAAGCCCCTACCCACCAATGTCCGTGTGCATTGTTATGCTAATATGCATGCATATAAGTCCTTTGGTTGATCTCTTACCTCCCCCCTCTCCTGCCTTCTCTCTGAAGTTGGATGGTCTGTTCGGTATTTCTTTGTCTTTGCATCTATTTTTGTTCATCAGTTTATGTTGTTCATTATATATCACATATGAGTGAGATAATGTGATATTTATCTTTCTCCGACTGGCTTCTTTCGCTTAGCATGATGCTCTCCAGGTCCATAGATGCCCTATTTGTTTCTAATGAAGGCTATATTGTTAGTTTGTGATATTTTTAATATTAATTAATTTATTTAATTTTATTCATTTCCACATAATTATTAGCTGCTTACAATGTGCCAAGAACTGTTCTAGATACTGTTAATGACTAAAACCTGATCCTGGTTCTCAGAAAGCTTGTAATTATAGAAGAGAGAAGCTGCTTTCATCTTCCTTCAGGAGACTGGAAGGTATTTCACATAGATCTGATTATTATGGTTCTGAGAACTGTCTTATGTTTTTTTCTACAGAACACCTGTTTTGAAAACATTTCTTGAATAAATTAAATGTAAACTTAAAATTTCCAATTTGAAAACAAAATCAAGGATAGCCAGCCACCAATAAACAATATAGTGTACTCACTTTCATTATATGAGGGCAAAGCTGTGTTCTATTGATTAGTGGAGATAATACCCTGAAATAGAGGAACTTCTACAGAAAAGAAAGAAATTTAGACTCATTTCTCACTTGATTATTTGTTAATAGCTTCATATTTCACATGATACCATGGGATATTACTGTGGTGACATTCAATAAATCTAAGGCAACAATAGAAATAATTAATAATCCATTCATAAAAATCATGATAAAATACTAGGGAAAACACGCTCTGATTATGGTAGTAATAGAAAATAGGATGGCACAGTAAGAAAACCATGACAAATGAATAAAAATGATGTATGTTCTGGTACTTCTATTTTTTTTAAATGGGTGAATGTCTTTAAAATGGTTAATTGCATTTAGTTTTAGAAAAACGTATTTATAAAAATTTTATGTTCCTGTTTTTGTTCACCAAATTCCACAGTAAGGGTGCTTTGTGACTACTTCTACTCACTGCAGTTTCTAAACTTTGAATAAGTTAGGATTTAGGAAGTAACCTTATAAAATTTGGACCTCACCCACATCAGCTTGTGGTATTTTCTTTCTACTTGATATACAGAGAGAAGCAGCATGCATGAATTTATTGGGATCTCTGTCTGTGTGATCCTGACTGATGTTTGGGAGTCGTAGATCCAGCTTAATTGTTTTGTCATTTGGCAAGATTTTTAGGTCTGTTTTTGATTCTCCACTTCTTGTAAGCCATTAACCCCTTTTATTAAACTACAGGAAGGCGGGGGAGGAGGAGGGCGGTGGGAACAAGAGCAGGCATGGGGTGGGAAGAGGTTTGAACTGGGGTTACAGACATGATTCTGGGCTTCAAGTATTTTCTCAGTCCCTCTGTAACAAGCACTCAAGAAGGACATTGTGCTGCTTTGGCAAAAAGTACAGACTGATGTCTTCATGTGAATGCTGAGCTTTGTATCAGGCCCTGATGGTCAGTTAAAGGTATCTGTGTTTCTGAAGAGACTGTTTGATTTGAAGCCAGCTTAGACATGGGAGTCCCTGGTAGTCGCCACCTCTTCTGAATAGGCTGGGAAGAAATTTGGTTCCCAGGATTCTGGAGTCTGAGTTAGTTTAAGGGGGTTGCCTGGAAAAGATTTCCTGAATGAATTCAAATGGTCTCTGTCCATGGAATTGGGCCCCGTGGAGCCATTAACAGAAAACTGCACAGTTGTGTAGTGATTTGGGTAGATGGATATAGAAAGGAAAGTGAAAAGAATCACGGCACATCTAAGAACAAGGTTATTACACAGTCCCTTTGTTTCTGCAATCCTGTCAGCTGACACCAGGCTTCTCATTATCGCTGATGCTAAGAAGTCTCTAGAGAGGCTGTGTGGAACAGTCTGTACTGCAAGTCGTATCTCAAAAGAGAAAATCCCATAGAGAAACGTGTGGAAGGATGTGTAGCAAACTAGTGTCACTAATTACCTTAGTGGGGTAGTAGTAGGAATATAAAATCATAGTAAGTGATGATAGTGACAGGGAGATCTTAACCTGTTTTACTGATACATTTCTCACTATTTGAATACTAGAAATATTAATTAAAACTAAAGCGAATACAATAGATTTTTATTTTTTTCCAAGAGGATTTGTTATTGTGTTTGTTATTAGGATTATATAACCACAACACTTCTTAAAAATATTTTTTTATTTATTTAAGAGAGTAATGGAGAGGGAGAGGGAGATAGAAACATCAGTGATGAGAGAATCGTTGATTGGCTGCCTCCCACACGCCCCACACGGGATTGAGTCTGCAACCTGGGCATGTGCCCTGACCAGGTATTGAACCGTGACATCCTGGTTCATAGGTCGATGCTCAACCACTGAGCCAAGCAGGCTGGGTGATAACCTCAGTACTTTTAACAACAATAAAAAAATGGTGGAATACTGAAATGTATGGACATAAAGTCACAATTAAAAAATCAACTAATACTAATCATCATCTCTCTCAGTGAACAGAGCCATTTCCAGAGTGCTTGCCTCCTAGTCAGTTCTCAGGGCTTTGTAGTCTCATCTTTTTTGGGGTTACTACATCTTTTAGCAGAGGGAAAGGGACAGATATACTCGGTCCATTTCAGGAGGAGAAAAACTTTAAGATGGAAAGTTGCTTACTGAGAATAGTTGAATAAATTATGGAACATTCATATAATATATTAAAATTTATCTTTTGTTGAAAGTATTACAGATATGCCTTTTTTACACCCCACCCCTTCCCGGGACTTCACAGCACTATTGTTTGTGTACTTGGGTTATGCATATATGCATATACATTCTTTGGTTAATCTCTTCCTGCCCCCCACCTCCCTCTTCAAGGGGTGGATATATTTTGACTTAGAAGATGTCTGCAATATGTTGTTAAATGAAAAAATAACAAAATAAAACTAAAACAGTTGAAATAAATGCCACATAGAACACATACAAACTCACATAAAAACACTGCTGTGATAAAAAGGGTTATAGTCATCTGATTGGATTATTTCACTTGTTTTAACTTTTTATTTTCAAATTTAAACATAAAAGTATTATATATATACACACACACACACACACACACACACACACACATATATCATATGCATTTATACGTGATATCTATGTAATTATAGAAAGACTTTACCCACCCAGGCTACCATTATGTCCCTCTCCAAGTGCAGCTGCTCTCATCCTACTTCCCTTTTTCCAGGTAAGCACTATTTGTCTTTTGCCTGGCTCATTTGCTTTAAAAGATGATTTACTTTCAATGTATTTTATCTCAACAATTTATTGCTTAGTCTGGAAAAACTGAGTAGCACACACAAATCTATTACCTTTAGGTGAAAACTCCCAAGAGAAGATAAAATGAACAGTCTCTGATTCATTGGCTTCAGGCATCTTTATAGTTTCCAAGAGTCCTTTCTCAGAAAAGTCAGTCAACAAGGTTCTGATTGAGTCCTAAGCAAACAGGGCTCACACAATTTATCAAGGTATCTAGCAGGCCTAGTACTGAATGCCCAAAAGAAACGGAGTCAGCGGGAGTAGACTGTTTTCTGTTTTATCCCTTTAAGGTCACCATGGCTACTTTTTAAGTCTCAGATTTATCTGAAGACAGAATATTTCTGTGGAGATGAAATGAGTGAACTTGCTTGTTTCAGGGTATAGGGCATTTAAAGGAGAGCAGGAGCTTCATCAGCACATAATCAAGACAAAAAAAGACATATAGATCATTTGTGTCAACCTTACCCAGGCATTCTCTCTTCAGAGAAATTGAATTTATGATTAGAACCCCTGAATATCCATCTCGTGAGTGACACTACTCCAGGTATATTCCTGTGCACAGCTTCTACCATGGGATCTCTCTTTCCTGCCTTGAGGATTCTTTTTGTCTCTTTGCCTCTCTCCTGGGTTGAGGTCCCTGATTCCTATTCTAATATTTTCTTTGCTTGTTTACTTGTGTGCTTTGTTAGCACACACCCCTAGCATATTTTTGAGAAATGGTGGGAGAGATATACATTTTTAAAAGTTATTTTAAGTCTGAAAATGTCTTTATCTAATCTCCATACTTGATTGATAATTTAGCTGGGTATAGAATACTATTTTGGAAATCATTATCCTATAGAGTTTTGAAGCATTTCTTCAGTGTCTTCTTCTAGGGTTGCTATTGAGAAGTCTAAAGCCATCTGATTCCTCATACTGCCCATGTGATGCATTCTTCCCACATTCTCTCTCACTCTACTAGAAATATGTAGAATTTTCTGTCACCAATGTTCTGAAAAACCAAGTTATACCTTGTTATAAATACTTTTGATCCTCTGTGCTGGGCACTCAAGATCTGGTAATCCATGTTAAATGATTTTATTGGTAATGCTTTCTTTCACTTTCTATGTTTTCTCTCTCTCTCTCTCTCTCTTAAGAACTATTACTTGGATGCTGCATCTGAGAAACTATTTCTCCTAATTCCTTTATCTTTTCACTAGAGGCCCAGTGCATGAAAATTCATGCACTGGAGGGGGAGGTCCCTCAGCCTGGCCTGGCCCCTCTCACAGTCCGGGAGCCCTCAGGGGCAGGAGGCGACCCAGTGATCAGGGGAAGGTGATGTCCCCATCACACCTCTGCTGCTGCCACTGCCAGCAGTGCAAGCCTCAGCTGGCCCTGGTTACCTGAGCCTCAAGTAGCCCTGGGCAGCTGGGGGGCTGAGGGCGGGTCCTGATGCACTGCATGCCTACCACCCTCCTGGCATGGCTGAAAGGACTGGGGGACTCCAGTGGGGCTGAGGGGACTGGGCACCGCCATGTTTGTGACAGAGTGACGGTCTCTTTGCATATTCCCTCTTTATTAGATAGGATAGCTATTTTCCATCTCTTGGCCTTTTGTGCTACTTTCAAAAATGTTTTTTCTTCTTGACCTAGTAATGCTTTTATTGGGTTTTTCATTTCTGCCATCATGTCTTAATTTTCATGAGCTCTTTTTGTATTCTACATATTCTTTTAAAATAAGTAATTCAGCTTATATCACAATATCTCATTTCATCTCTTTGAAATGCTAACAAAAATGATTATTTATGGTTTTCTTCTGATATAGTGTCTGTTTCCTCAAAGTCATTTTATATGTAAGGTTGTTTGGATTCTACCTGCTAGGTTAGAGATTTTCCTCAAATGTCTGGTCATCCTTGGCTGTCTGCTAATGATTAAGATATCCTGCTCCTATGTGTTAGGTTTGTTGGTATTATGCTTTATTGTAGTGTGAGTTGGGTGGGCTGTTTGTGGGTCCAATTTGTAATGACAGTTTCTCCTCAGCTGGACAGCTCCTCTAAAATAGAACCATCTAGTATTTTGCTTGGGGAATATAAATATGATTGCTAGGATTCCAGAACTAAAGTTACAGTTTTTGCTTTCAGAATTGGGAATGACTATAGACATACAGTTGAAAATTGGATAGGTACCTATGCTGTCAACTATGCATGGTATCCCTCCAGCCAGAGAGCCTCAGAGATTAAATCCACAAATTTCTGCTGTGATGAAATAAGGAAAGTTGCCCAGCAATAAGGATTAGAGGATCTAGTTATTGATTTACTGCTTTTCAGTTTCCCCACAGTCCTTTTAATTATAGCCCCCTCCCAATTCTTCCGCAGTTCCATAGGTATCAAGTGTTGCCAGTTCCTGAGCATGCAAGGATTATATGGTATAAATATGGTCATTTCACAATTTTCTCCTCTATTAGCAGGGGATTTAGTTTTCTCCCATCTACTACATCAGTTACTACACACCCATCTGCTTTGCAGCATTCAATGTTTTACTGCCTCCTCTCCTCTTAACATTTTCCTTATGAGGTTATGTCTTTAAAAATCCCTTTATTCTGGGTTTCAGTTTGGTTTGGAGAGAAAACAAATTTCAGTGAATTAATTTTGCCCTCTTAAACAACAATGACTTATTTTTTAAGTTGTTTGTATTCCATGTGTTTAAAAATTAACAAATATTACTTTAATAATCCTGAAAATACTGAAGCCACATTTATTTTGAGACCCCAAAAGATGAAACAAGTGCTATAATAAGCAAAAAGGAACCAAGCATTCTTGTGTATCTTTCCAATATCTATGCAGGTAGTTGAGAAAATTAGAAATTTCTTCAAATTTCTTTTGGGCAAGTTAAATTAGTCCATCAGAAGAATGGAATAGATTTGGGTGGCCTGGATGGTAAATGTTGGAGGGACTGACATAACATAACGTGCATATAATTATGAATATACATGTATATATTGCATACACCTATATTTAAAAGGATAGGTGCTATTTTGAAAGTTTATTTTGGGTAAAGAATGAATATGTAGAACAAGCTTATACCTAGCTAAACAAAACCCCAGAGTAGAGATTCCATGTGAAGCTCCTGCATCCTGCAGGCCTCTAGAGTGTACACTCTACGTCTGTGGGTTAGGGTCACTCTCTTCAGTACAGGGAATGGACAGTGCCTCCCTCCACATCCAGAACTTTCCCCACTTCCTCATCTAATCCCATATTCCATTGTTTCAGGATCTTTTCTGCTTGATCATTTGGAAATAAACAGTGCTAAATTCTTCCAGGTTGTCAGTGACTTAATGTATTGCTATTCATGGTTTAGAGATTTGTAAGCTACCAGGGATTTCCTGAAAATGGTATGGCAACCCTAAGATTATCTCGAATGCTATTTATTTCAGGAAGCAATACGGAATATACTTAAAATGGGTTAAATTGGTGTGCTCTGTGGGTTAATTCCAGCAGGCCTAGAATTCGCCTCCGTCCTAATGGATTAAGAAATGCACCTCAACAGCACTGACTTCATGCTAAGGCATTGCTTTGTAATCATTGGTCAGCATGTGGGAATGTTTATACTGGTTTGGCAGCATTGTTTACTGGAAACAGAGATATTAATGATTTATACCAGAGGGTTCTATTCTTGAGGCTGTGGGAATATTTCCTAATTTATTCTAATAACGGTCTTTTGGGTAGTTTCCAGCTTAGTGCTACTATGGACATTAGTATATGTGTTTTGGTAAATAAATGTATTCATTTCTGTTGGGTATATGCTGAGGAATAGAATTAATTGGTAATAAGATAATAATATTTTCAACTTTAGTAGATGTTACAAAGAGTTTTCTGAAGTGCTTGTACCAATTTACAGTTGCATGCTGATAATCTTTAGATGGTAGAAATTGTTGCTGGCTTCCTTGGATTATAAGGACATTTCTTTCTTGTTGACTCCTTTTATATATAAATCAGCTAATTATTTTAAAAGGTACTTAACTCTAGATTTTACCTTACAGAAGACAGTGGCTTGGTTTTTCTTTTAAATAATTTCTACCACTGATTTACTTTTATTAACTTAATGTTTTTATTAATGATTTCTATGTCCAAATCCTTTTTTTCATTCTATTATTTTTAGAACATATGATGACTAGAATAAGGCAAAGCATCATCTTGCAATTATGCCTTGCCTTAGATTTTGATCAAAATTCATCAAATTGTAGTCTATAAATTATTTTGGAATTCCCTGGTTATTGCAAGTTTACTACATTTTAACACCCCCCCCCCTTATCTATTCTATAAATTCCTATGAGAGAGTAAAAAATCTTCCACAGAGCCAGGAAATTTTATTTTTCAAAGAGAAGCATGATTAAGATGAAGTTTGAGCTATATCTAACTCACTTTGGAAATTTGGATCCGTATGTAAAAATTTAGCAAATTAGACTTGTAATACAAGCCAATTAAATGTAAAGAAGGAAAAAATGACTCATTTGGAATTTTAAAAAGAAAACAAATAAAAGACATGCCCAAATTGGGAGCCAGTCTTGCTCCTGGGGCGTAAGAGAAGGTCATATGAGGTAAAGCATATGAAATAAAGCTTTAACTGCCATTATAAAAACTTTCCTTTTTTTCTCCCATCGATGGATATTCCTTTGAAATGTCCAACTATCAAATGTAAATTAGTGGAGTTGATTAACTTTAATCAGAAACAACCCTGTGTACAGGGCAAGTATACTAAGGAGGCTGGGCTCACCTGTGCTCATGTTGCTGACTCACTGTGATTCGCAAGTCATAGGGCTTGCTGTTAATTCATAGGCCTTGGTTGGTTTGTGTAATCTGTTTTATTTTTTTTACTACTTATGAAATATTCAAACATTCACAGAAATAGAGAGCATGATATAATACATCTGATATAAATATCACCTAGGCTCAGCAATGATCATAACTGGTCAATTGTATTTCATCTATAATAGATACTTGCCACATTCTGCCTCTATCCAGATTGTAATGAAGTAAAGCCTGGACTCTATAACTATTTCATTTGAGATGTTTTAATATATTTTTAAAAGACAAGGTCTTTTCTTAAGCAATATAATTGTAGTATTATCAAACCTAACAAATTTCCTTGATTTGTGTTTCATATTTTTCTGTTGCATTGATCAGGGAGAATTTGAACACCAGACTTATATCAAATAATCATGTCTTTTGCCTCAAAGTTTCCATTACATTTCTTCACAAATTATCATGATGCATATTATGTTCAAACCTACTAACGTTCATGAGTTTTTTGCCCAATAACTGTCTTTTAGCACTATTTCTCTTACATATATCAATAGTTCTTCATCAAACAGGCTTGCCTGATGAGTCTTTTTCTACTACTGCATAGGTGTCTTAATTGGAGTAATACTCCAGCCACAAATAATTAGAAATGAATGCAAATATAGCATTTTGTTCAGTTTTCTTTTTCAATTTGTCCCACATAATGTCAGTAGATCTTTGACAAAAGTGAGTGGTGTTTGCGTGCTTGACACAAGTTATATTAGAATCTGATTAGATTAGAATCTCTGAGCCCAGAGAATTTCCAGTGACACCACTGAAGACATTTCAGTGTCATTAACCAAGGAATGTCGTTCGGTGCTTTGAAAAACGAGGGTGAGCAGCAGGTCCACAAGCAGTGGACACCGAGTAATCAGTGAAACCAATATAGTTGTACTTGTACTCTCCAGGAATATTCATGTTCTGAAGGAAAGAAAAGGACCACTGACATATTTGCTGTATACAAAACCTGTAGGCATTCCTAACCACCTCAGAAAAAGATGGGGAAAACTTGCAATGAATACAAAATAGTATGTAAGAATTATATGAGCCTCTTCATTCTCCTCCAAATCAAGAAAGGACTACTGTCCTACTTTTAGAGGCTGTAACTCAAGATAGTATATATCAGTATACAGCTGTGCAGTGCCAAATTTGAAGGTGGCATTTCCCAATGCCACTGGCCATAATAATGGCAACATGAGTGTGTTTGAGGAGAAGCTGTACTGTACCTCTCAGCTCTTTAGTTCTCCATTGCCCAGCGGCAGCGATTACTTTCTCTACCTCATTTCACTTACCTACTCGTATTGCCAGTTGTATCTGTCAGGAGGATGGAGGTATGTTCCAATCATAAAACCCCAATATCCCAGAGGCTTATTTTTTACTCACATAAAATCTGCTGAGGGTCAAGACATCTCTCTGGGGGCAGCTCTCCTCCGTGTGTCCGTGGAGTTATGTTCTCTGACTTATTTCTTTCAATATTGCTGAAACACTCCATGTTCCCTGTTTTTGTAAGAAGACAAAAAAAAAAAATGACACCACATTTCTCCTGTTTTTTTTTTTGTTTTTTTTTTTGAGATTCTTTTCTCTTATAGCACCTCCACCTCAACATGTGCTTCCCTGAACACTTTGGCCGTGGAAGAGTAAGCATGGAAAATGGAAAATGGTGCAATGGTTCCTAAATGCTTCCACGTGGGAGAGGTATGCGTCCTCTCCCACCCACATTTCACTGGCCAAAGCAGGTAGCTCGGCCATGCCCTAGTGCAGTGGTCGGCAAACTCATTAGTCAACAGAGCCAAATATCAACAGTACAACGATTGAAATTTCTTTTGAGAGCCAAATTTTTTAAACTTAAACTATATAGGTAGGTACATTGTTATTAACTTAATTAGGGCACTCCTAAGCTGGCCTTGGCTAAAAACGTCCTCAATCTGATTGAGGTACGTTCACTGAGGTCGACCCCTTCCAACTCTCCCATCCACACTTGTCTTGTATGCTTGTCTCAAATAGACGAGTGTGGATGGGAGAGTTGGAAGGGGTCGACCTCAGCGAATGTACCTCAAAACAATGTACCTCCCCCGCGCTGCATATCCCACGGCCCGCCTATGCTGCCTGTCCCATCGCCTGACCGACCAACACCCCCCACTTCTTCTAACGCCACCTCTTCAAAATAGACTCGCCCAGGCCGAAAACCGACTTCTGCGCATGGGCCATGAAGTTTCAATCGCACTGTATGTGCACGCCCGCATGTGGTATTTTGTGGAAGAGCCACACTCAAGGTGCCAAAGAGCTGCATGTGGCTCGCGAGCCGAGGTTTGCCAACCACTGCCCTAGTGTAAGGGGGCAGGGAAATGCAATCCTTCCATGTACTCAGAATGGGAGGAGAACCGGAAGTTCTGGTGGCCTTATTGATGTCTACACACCAGTTATATTGACTTATTTTTTGAATATTGCTAAAACTGCATTTTATGTTCACCATTTTGGTGAACAGATAAAACAAGGACACTATTTTTTTTCTTTCCCTTCTTAACCAGAAAGTTTTTTTTCCCCTAAGCACTGTATTACCAAAGCTTTGTTGATGGTGTTAGATCAATGATTTTTGAGCTTTCACATGCATACAAATCACCCAGCATCTGGTTAAATTGTGTATTTGGTTCATTTGACCTGAGGTGGGGCCCAGATTCTGCATTTTATTTTAAAAGATTTTTTTATTGATTTTTAGAAAGGGGAAGAGAGAGTGAAACATAGATGTGATAGTGAAACATTGACAGGCAGCCTCCTGCAAGCCCCCCACTTCCCATTCCATCTCCCACCCAAGATCAAGCCCATAATGCAGGTATGTGCCCTGACCAGAATGGAACTGGCAACCTTCAGTGCACAGGACGATGCCCAGCCAACTGAGCCACACCAGCCAGGGCCATGTTCTGCATTTTAAAAAAAGCTCTCAGGTGATGATGCTGCTGGCCTTCAGAGCACACTTTGAATAGCAAGCCTTTTGGTCTATAACTCTATTTAGAGAGGAAAAGACATCATGATTTTAGTTGGATTCCAACAGAATTCAGGCCATTCTTTTTTCCCTTTCCCTACGTCTGAATTAAGGGCAATGTCTCATGGTGATAGTTGTCAAACATGTAGGAAGACTGTCAATGCAACTCCAAAGCATGCTTCTAAAAGATAATTGGCTTTGTGTTCATTCATATTAAAACAGGAGTGCTAGGAAGAAAGGAGACCTAATTGAACACTCAAAGCATCCCACTAAAAGCCTGCATCTAATTATGGCGGGGCCCACACAGCAGGGGCACTGTAGGGAAGAGGCGATACTGAAAACATCTTTATACTCTTCTGCTCTGAGAGCCCTTCCTGAGATCAAATGCAGTCTGCGCTAAGGAGGTGGTGACTGACAGGCTTTACCCCCAGCCAGCATCTCGGAGACAGGCAGGCAGAGCATTTGTCATCATGCTTCGATTTTGCCTAATTATTAATAGAACACTTATTTTCTCCTGATCTTTTACTAATTAAGATTCTTGCATGTTTTAAGCATTTCCCTTAGCACTGAGGATTCCAGATGAATTGCCATTTGGCTCCGAGATGCAGCTTGGGGTTCAGCTTCAGAGGGCTGCTTTAGAGCCAGTGTGGATGTGCACGTGGGTAGAAATGAGGCTGAAGTGGGTACGAACACTCCCCAGGCACTTCTCATTTCACCCATTGGCTGATTTTTCCCTTTGCTCATTTGTAATGCCAGCCCATGGTGGTGGAATGGGTGTATTGCTATAAATTAACAGCCATGTCTCGTACTTCTTATTCTGGAGGTGTAATTCAAAGAACTGTCACAAGGAATAGCAAAGCCATATATTCTTTATAGCAACCGACATAAAAAATTCCCAATTACTTTAAATTACCACAAAATGACTTCAGAATCAACCCCAAACCTGCTCCCCTTGATTTTCTTACATTTAGTTCAAAGGGCAGGAGACAGAGCAGTAAGCTTGGGGGTATATTGTATAGCAGTTACATTTTTCGTGACCAAGGAACTTTTGGTTTACAACTTCTTTTCTTTGAATAAATTCATTGAAGGAGACGATAATTCTAGGTCCTTTTTCAAAATCTGCTGACACTCAATTTCTGGAACTTGGGCATATTTCACTTCCCTTTTATCATCAAAATATTTAAAACTCCAATTTAAAATCTTAGCCAATGCTTGGTTCGTATGTGAGAAACCGAAACTCAGTATTCGCCCAAGGGACTCAGCAATGACCAAGTCCTGCTTTGGCAAAGCCACTTCTCTTCAGATGATCCTGATAAAGGTAGACACACATTTTTATCGGTAGATAAGACCTCTCCTCCTGGCTCCAGGTTATCCACTCTTATTTCTTTACCTCTCTCTTAGATGAGTTATAAACATCTTTAAATCAATGAGGTTGAAACGAAACTCATGAACTCTTACCCCAAAGCCTGACCGTCTTCTTGTGTGTTCTATCTCTGCATGGCATCACCATTCATCTAAGGCGGCCATTTTCAACTGGTGTGCCACAAGAATTTCAAAACATGCACTACCTGACTATTTAGTTAGAGGCACTGTCCTCTTTTCCTTAGAATGTCAAATTAAAAAACGACAACAACTAACACAACAATAGCTGTCCAGTGTGAATGAATCAATTGTAGCTAATTTTTTGTCAGATCAGCAAAAAATATAACATATTTTTTGGTGTGCCGAAGAATTTTAGTAATTAGTTTGTGTGTGTGCTGTGAGATGAAAAAGTTGAAACTCACTGATCTAAGATATACCATCTAGAAGCTCAGGAGTTACCCTGACAGCTCATTTGCCTTACTCTTGTGTATTCTTATTCAAGATTTATTCCACAAATATTTAAGTGCTATTATGTACCAGACACTGGCTTTAGTGCCAGATATACATCATCAAATAAGTTCATACCCAATCCATCACCCAGTTCTGTCAATTTTACCTCCTATATATAATCTCCTCCCACCATTTCATCCATCTACTCCAAGCTATTATCATCTCTCACTTATTTTATTGTAATAAGCTTTTATCAGGTCTATTTACACAGCTGCTGGAACAAACTTTTCAAGGCTGACAGTGTCAGTCTCATGCATCCCTTATCCTCCTGCTCTTGCTTAAATTCCCCCAGTGCTCTTGCAACTTGAAAAATGTCATTAGTGTGACTCCATGGACTGTGACTGCTGTTTCCCATTCTATCTCTCCAATCTCATCTACTATTATGCTTTTACTTGCTCCTTCTATTCTAGCTACTTTCCACCCCCTTTACCACAAGTTTTTTGAATATTGTTCCCTCATTTCCTGCATAATCTTAGTTCATAGCGCTTGGAGCAGCCAGGTCTTCATTTCTCCCCTTAAGACTCTGTAATGCTTAGTACAGTGCCTGGCACATGTTAGGGATTCATTAGTATTTATAAATGAAGAAATAACAGCGTCTTACCTCATTGTTATGAAAATGAATTGCTGAGGCCTTTTGCTCATTTGCTCATCAAAATGAAGTTCCTAGGATTGCCTGGGCCTTTGTTGACATGTTCGTAGGCTCTACTGTTTGTCTCTGTCCTGAAGTGACCTTTTAACCAGTTCCTTGTAGACACTCTCATCTCTGATCATTTAAGATGCAGCAGGGAACCTCAGACTATTCATCTTAAACCAAACTTAATCACGGGGGTATATATAAATCAACATCAATTACTTGCATTTATCAAAATTTTCATTTAAACTCAGAGTTGAGTTGTACACAGTTGCATAAATTATTTTAAAAACTGCTATTCATGTGAGAAAACCTTGTAATTACGCTGGAGTGGGAAGATGACTGACAGAGAGGAAGATGGAACTATTTATGTTGCTTAAAATAATTTAGAAAAGTACCCAAAGTCAGATTCTAAAACTTGACATGTTTGACTTTACACTTTGTCTTTTTCCTTATACTGCCTGCTTCCTGTAGTGCCTTTGAGAAGTAAAGAGGAGAAAAAAGTGGGTCAAGCAAGAATGTGGAACCTGGATATGCCACCAAGTTAAAAGTGAATTCAAAGATTAATACAAGCTTAAAAAACTAGCTGCTACCATTATTCACAGCAGATATGCACTGGCCACACAATCTTGGAAAGATCTCCTTACTTCTTAATAAAATGGGATCAGTTAAATGTGGTCAGAAGGATTAGTGGGAGGTCAGGAGGATTAAATAGGTAATATATGTGAATGTTCTGTAGAGTGCTATTTCACAGTTAGCTCATGCGATGAGCATGCCTTTTTATTGTTAATAACCAGGCCTCCCAACTTCTTGGAATTTCTTATGTCTAAGACTTTTTGAAATGGCAAACACTTTCTGGTCTGTTTTATGTGCCAGACACTATGCTAAGTACCTTAAAATATTAACTTTTTTAATTCTCATAACAACTTCATTATGAAATAAATACAATTATTATCATCTCCTTTATAGATTAAGAAACTGAGGTAAAGGAAAATTAAACAGCTTGCCAGAGGTTAAATTACAGGAGCTAGGAAGCAGTATCTTATATTTGGAAAATAATGGCCTCATTCTAGAAAATTTCACATCTTGGCTAAAACTCTACTTCTCTAATTTACCTTTTACCCCAGGGAGTGAAGTCCATGTCTAAGATTTAGCTGCTATAAAGAAAAATTATTTTCTCCATTTTCTGTTTGAATACACTAGGTCCTCTTACATGAGAACCTAGTGTATTTGGTGCATACCTATGTTAAAAAAATTATTCACTGTTTATCTGAAATTCCAGTGTTACTAGGTATTAATTGGCAACCCTGGTTTAGGGCGTCAGAAAGTCGAAGGCAGTAACACACATTTACCTCTCATTGTTTCCAAGTGATTATATACATCACATGGAAGAACTGCCTTCTAGTATACTCACCAACCTTATTATATCAAACAGAGCATGGATTTCACTTTGTGTCTCAGGTCAGTACTGTGATATAAGCTCTTATTTGAAGGTAGGATTTGCTGTTTTACTTTATTTTCCTTTCAGCACACCATGCCGGAGCGCTTTTGAAGTTTTGTTATTCTCTGCATCAGTGATTTGTCCTTTGAAACAGAGGAGAACATTTGTCATCTTGACATGTGGAGATCTAGACTGTGCCATTTGTCCCTTCTTAGCCTTGTTTCAGGTAGTAAATCAGGCAAGGTGTGGGGGGTACCTGCTTAGAGATGAGATGTTATCCATAATAAGAGTCTCTTGGTGCTGGCATGTTGTGGATACAAGATTTGGGATCTTTGTTGTTGTTTTTCAGAATGTTCTTTTACCTTATGTTGTTTTTCTTTTCATGGAATTTTTTAAAAAATATATTTTTATTGATTTCAGAGAGGAAGGGAGAGGGCAAGAGAGATAGCAACATTAATGATGAGAGAGAATCATTGATCAGCTGTCTCTTGAATACCACACACTGGGCATCGAGCCTGCGACCTAGGCATGTGCCCTGACTGGGAATCGAACTGTGACTCTTGGTTCATAGGTAGACATTCAACCACTGAGCCACCCTGATTGGGCGGAATTTTTTTTTTAACCCATTTTCTTACAAATCGTGAGGGGTTCCACCCTGGCTGTTGGGGCCTTAACTCTTCTGACATCATGTCAAGAGTATCTGTACTTATTAATCTCCATTATTTCCCCAAGGTGCCTTTGGAGGTATGAGTCTCAGAACAAATGATCTGATCTGACTCTTAGAATGATGAAACTAAATTCCTGCTTGATTAATCTTTGCTGTATAGACAGACTGTAGACATATTTGTTTCATGTATGTGTATATGTCAACTTCAAATTTAGTAAATAGTTTTTAGAATCTCTCAACTCTAATTTGAGCAGATTTTAAGGTGTGATTAAGAGAAGGGCAAACTATTTCTTTTCAATGTTGATGTTTGAACTGTTAAGAATCACTTTTAATTATGTAGGAAACATTTAAAAAATGAAAAATGTTTAACTTTGTCTAATTTTGTAGTTCTCGTTCATGCTTTGGATACTCTTGGATTATACTCTGTTTTATATAATGAGGTTGGTGAGTATACTACAAGGCAGTTTGTTCATGTTATGTATATAAAGTCAGTGCAGAACAATGAGAGGTAAAGTGTTGCTGTCAGACTTTCTGATGCCCTAAACCAGGATTGCCAAGTAAACAAAGGATAGCCAGTGACATTGGAATGTTGGGTAAACAGTGAATAATTTTGTTTAAAATAGTATACACCAAGTACAGTAGGTTCTCACATAAGATTATTTCATTCAACATCATTTCATTATAATGATGATGAGATGCTGTAGGAACTTAACTCTTATTTGTATCAATTAGCCTATGGTAAAATTGGTTTCATTTTATGTTGTTTTACTTAAAGTTGCAGAACCCATTGACAAGTGAGGACTTACTGTTTTGCATGGGACATACTTATACTAAAAGCATTGTTTATTATGTAACAGGATGTCCTGTATTATTATTATTATTACTAGAGGCCTGGTGCATGTATTCGTGCAGGGTGGAGTCTGGCCAGCCTGCCCGATCTGGGCCATCAGGCCAGGTGCGGGGAGGGGATGCAGCTAGCCAGGGGGAAGGGCTGGAGGAAGTTGGCCAGCTGACCCCATCCCCTTTGGGATAGGGGGGCGATCGGGGCAGGGCCAGCCAGGGGAAGGGGCTGCGGGTGGTTGGCTGGCCAGCCTCGCTCCTTGGTTGAACTCCTGGTTTAACTGCTGGTTGAGGGGACAATTTGCATATTAGCCTTTTATTATATAAGAAGGATGTTTATTTATTTATTTATTTATTTATTTATTTATTTATTTTTTGCTAAATTTGGTACCCCTATTCTAGTTCTGGTTAATATTCTTGCCTCTTTTGGACATTAATTCTTCCCAGGCCTTCTATTAATAACTAAGCATCTTATTTCTAAAAGTCAAATCAGTCCCCAAAGGGGATTCAAAGCCATTATGAAAGTTACCAGGTAAATAAGTACATATGTAAGAGAGGACCGTGCAAGGCTTGTGATGAATTTGTTTTTGTCCATCTCAGACCCATAAGGAAGGATAAAATCATTCCCCATGCCAAGTCTGTCCTAGAGATGGGCTAGCAGGCCGGGGGGGGGGAGCTCATTAAGCCTCATCCCAACAACCCTCAGACTGGGTCAGGCTTTTTAGAACTTGAGGGCAGTGCTGCATAGGATGTGAAAGCAACTCAGAAAGACCCTGTTGCTGCTGGCAAATTCTGTATTCAGTACACTTCCCTCCCTCCCCCCACTCCCGTTCCTTCCTGTCCTGCCTTTTGTCCCTCCTGCTCTCTGCAAGTACATCTGCCACAGCCATCACACACTGTGGGAGGGGCTCCACCTTACTTGTAATTTACTCCCCAAACTCACCCTCAGTGCTTGGCACAGTATTTTGGACCTTGTAGATATTAAACAATTGTTACACAGTTCACAGGGAAGGCCCTTCAAAAGTGTTCAGGTTCTACTTATGATGTTAGATTTTTAAAAAGTTATTTGAGAAAATCCTATTTGAAAAATGTTGACTGGGTTTCTGAAGGTGACATCATTGATCTCTATTATGGCAATGGGTCTTTTCTATGAACCTTAAATAACCAAGCTTATCCCATGTTAATTTATGTAAGCAATAGTATTATTAAAAGCATGATAAATATACACTTCCTCTTTTAAAAATGACTTAATGAGAGGAAAAGTCACTTCAACAGAATTAAGAAATAAGTTGAGGCCTGTTTGATTCGCATTTACCATTTCTTTTTTGTTTACACAGGATACTTTTCTTACAAGTTTTCTAAGCTTGGTGTTTCTGCTTCTCTAGTTAATTGGCCTAATCTGTTGAAAAAAATTTAATCTTGATATAAAAAAGTATATTTTCATTTGGTGGATCTCATTCCACTCACATATTTATGTATTTCATAATGTATTCATTTTTCTGTGGCGAAAACAGTGTTGTTTATCTGACCTTTGATCCAAACCTGCACATTCAACCCTCAATATTCTTGGTGTGTGTGTGTGTTTTAAATTTATAACTTATTAGGGTGACATTGGTTAATAACATTATATAAATTTCAGGTGTACAATTCTATAACACATCATCTCTATATTGCATTGTGTGCTCACTGCCCAGTTTAGTCTCTTTCTGTCACCATATATTTGACCTGTTTCACTCTCTTCAACCTTTCCAAACACCCCCTTCCCCTCTGTAACCACTCTGTGTCCATGAGTTTGTTGGCTTTGTTTATTTGTTTGTAAACCTCAATATTCTTAATTGCATCTACAAAGAAGATTACCAGGAGGGTGTTGTTCTCCCGCCTTATATGTTTACTATCTTAAAAATATCATTGATCCAAAATAATAGAATCTTCTCTGTTGAAAAAGAAAAGGTTGTTGATGGAAGAAGAAACTTCTTAGAAGGCTATGTCTCTTTGGTAGGAAATGACTAACTACTGAAAAATGAACTGAGGAAAATAAATTCTGAACATTGACAGTTCAGTCAGGATTGTTATCCTTACAGAAAAATATTTGAACTCTAGGCAAGGACTTTGACCCTGTGTTCTTCCCCCGAAATGGGCTGCCTGGCTGTCAGGCACTCGGATAACTTTCCCCAGCCTCTGACAGCTTCTGCAGTGGAAGTGACAGTCTGCCTGCAGAGGGACAATGTGTGGCTGCCGGATGCAGTGCAGCAGAGGGGCATGGCACTGTTTTCTAAGGCTCTCATATGTGACTGGTTAAGTTAATGGTGAGAGTAAAGTTCATCCAGTCACTCCCCAGGGTCCAGAAAGCTCAAGACAACATACTTTTGTTCAAATCTGAGGTAATGGTAAGCAGAGCATTCCTTGATTTTCGTGATTTTCAGATTCCTTCTCCTCACACTCTTCCTTGTGCTGGATACGTGGATAAGTAGTGTTTCCATCTCATTTCCTCACATATCAAAGCTCTAGCAGGTGTTTTTTAAATTTTTTATTTTTATTGATTTCAGAGAGAAAGGGAGGGGGGGAGAGAGATGGAAACATCAGTGAGAGAGAATCATTGATCAGCTGCCTCCTGCATGCCCCCTACTGGGGATCGAGCCCACAACCTGGGCATGTGCCCTGATCTGGAATTGAACCATGACCTCCTGTTTCATAGGTCAGTCGATGCTCAACCACTGGAATCACAATGGTAGGGCTCTTAACACGTTTTTTTTTTTTTTTAATCAAGGGTGAAGCAGGTAGGTGTAAGCAGTTGAGAGAGCTGTTAATCATGGCCAGGATTCTATAGATTTAATTTTTGGATAGAAATGTAACACCATTCAAATGTGTGGAGATCCTTTCCTTCTTTAGGACAGTATATGACTCTTATTGTCTGGAGTCATCATCCTTATCAACATATCTGTGTAAGTGATTACTTTCCATAAAACGCAGTACTAGTTCTGTGGTAAATTTTCTGCCTTGTACCATCTTTAGGAAGCCCAAAGTAAAGCTTTGCAGTGGGACTGCCTTCTGAATTGAGTCACAGTACAGCGCAACATTCACAGCTGGATCTTGGTATCCCAGCTGGAGACTGGGGTTCTTGTGGTTCTCCCATGCAAGCACATTTCATACTTCGCCCTGGAGAAACTTAACTCTGCCTTTGAATTTCTTCATCATTGACAAACCAGAGGGGTCAACTGAATGCTCCTTAAAGGGTCCTCCAAACTTAGTGATGTTAGATGACCTGTCAGTCAAAGCGCTTCTCATGACAGTTAAATGACCTTCACTTCAGAACCTTTTTTATATTATTCTTTATATTTGAGTTTTTGTTTCATTCTGTAGAGATTGTGTTTTATCTGCATAGCATTCTCTTTTAAAAGACATACTCGATAAGGCCATTTTTCAGTTCGAGTCTAGCTGTTTTCCAAGAATGATACTTATGGTTCTCTCTCAAGCTCCAAAGTGTAGTATTACTCAGTATGGTCTACTCATAAATAGGCAGGACTCAAATCACACAGACTTTTTTACAGGCTGCGGCTCTGTGTGGTATTAGGCTGCTCTCGGTTGTTTGTACACTGACTCCAATGTTTTCCCAGCAAGTGGCCTTATTCTCCTTGTAGCTACTTTGAATAATAATAAAAAAAACAATAACAAATTGATTTGAATGCTCCATTTGTGGAGGAAAGAAGGACGGCAGAGAGAAGGATAAAGATGTGTGGTTGTGTTTGTGTGTGCTTGAGGAGGTTCAGGGAGGAATATCATTTGCGAAATGTTTTCCTGGAGGAGCAGTTTAAAATTTGTTTTGGTGTGAATCGAGCCAGAAGTTCGAAAATAAGAAGATACTTCATCCACGCTTGCTCTCTGTATAACCACCTTGTTAAATAAATGCGGCATTTGGACCAATTCCATTTTCCTAATTCCACTGCGCACTTGGGAAAGCAGAAGGCATCTTGCATTATGCAGAATCTGGTGTTTGGTTATTTAGAGGGGGCTGCTTTCCCCACGAGGTCACAGTAAATGGCTACAGATGCTAAGGATATGTTGACCGTGTCAGAAGTGAAGTCTTTGCCACACGGATTGTGAAAAATTACAGGAGAGCAGGACATAACCTATTTTGTTAACCATCTCGTTCCCATCTGCAGTTTGAACCTGTTGAAGCTGAAAGCGCACTGTAGTTGTGAGCCTGTCCTTGCTTTCCCTCCTGGAAGTCTGTCTCCTTTCTGTGACAGATGTGCAATACTTGAAGCCTTCAGTTCAAATGAGCATTATTAACTGCAACCTTTACAGTCTACTGGGGATTAATTTAAGTTGTTTGTTTGTGTGTGTGTGTGTGTGTGTGTGTGTGTGTGTGTATGCTTTTACAATAGTTTCAAGATGCTGGAAATGTAGATACAATTCTTGTAAAAAATAGTTTTGACAGGTTGATTCATTTAGCTACCCAGGGTTTAATTGCTTTCTTCTAAAATTCAATTTCAAAGAAGAAAAGCTAACAAAAACCCCATCTACATACATCAGCATACCCCACTCAGCACACAAATACATATTCATAGCATGGTAGTGATGTCCAGACCAGGCAAGAAGTGCTCTCATACATGGAAATAGATTGGGCTTTAATTAATTTTTAGACATATTTTTACTTTGGTCCATTTTCCCCTTGGATGAGCTATGACTTCAGTCTCACTGAAGTCTTATTTTTTAGTAATTTAACCCACGAGATCCTAGTAGAAATTGAGGTGGTTTTCTTATCTGTCAGGGGTGGGAATGTGCATTTTATTCTACTTGTTGGATTGTAGCTGACTCAGTTAGAAACTCTTTTGTCCTGTTTTTCCAAGCGGCATGGGTACTCCATTTCAATGCTGAATATGTAGGTAGAGCTGTAGATTATGTGTTGGAGATGTGCTAATAACAACTTATTCTTTTCTTACGGCCTTTCCAAGAAATCGTGCTAGAGGAGAGGCAGCAGGGAGTATGTCTTGCTGTTTTTGCAGCACACAGAGAGTGACTGATACCCAGAAAAAAAATGAAAATGTTTAATTTTTGTACTTTCACCTCAGTTTGAAATGCAGATGAAAGTTGCATTTTTATTTATGCCTTGAAGGATAGCAGGGACTGATAACAAATCATAAAGAAAGATGAAAGTCCCAATAGCAAATTTCATGCTGAAAATTTTATCATTTGTCACATATCAGGTTTTTTTTTTAAAGGAGAAAAACCTTGAATTGGTGCAATACTCCAAACTCCAAATGTAGCTCAAATTGTTATGTGTA
This sequence comes from Myotis yumanensis, assembly GCF_028538775.1. Taxonomy (NCBI): domain Eukaryota; kingdom Metazoa; phylum Chordata; class Mammalia; order Chiroptera; family Vespertilionidae; genus Myotis; species Myotis yumanensis. Next base: position 69,833,905 of record NW_027223755.1, on the reverse strand, counting down.
TTAGGCCAATCCAAGCCCATATGCAAAGATCTGGGCTCTTCTCTGGGCACTTCCTTTTATCACAGTGACCTTTTTCAATGGTTTTCCCCTAACACCCAAAGCCTTTGGCTATGTGAGTACCCTCACTTTGCACAGAAAGACAGGGGTCAAAAAGAGAGCTAAGGATATTGAATTAGTGCATTTGGTGGTGTGGAGGTTGGAGGGCAAGCAGCCTCAATATTTCTCACGGTCACCTAATAGCATTAATGCCCTGTAAAATTAATTAAATTTAGAGCGCTGGACTCCAGGAAAATAATTACTACAGATAGGGGCTTTTATATTGAGCATTACATTTTAATATCTCACAGCTGTCTTTTTTTCCCTTCCTTCAACTTCTAAACAATACTCTGCACTCACACAAACACACACACACACAGACTTCAACCCCTATTTCTGTAGATTTTACCAGGTTTGTTACCTTGTTTTTCTAAAATGTTACCTGATCATAGTTTGATGCATGACTCATTTTTTTTAAAGTGACTACATTACACAAGATTGTATGTCACATAAACAAATAATAGGGAGTAGAGAAAATATCTTGGGCAGGGGGTCTTTTCAAATGCTGTCTTACATATACTTTGTCTATTTGGAAGAATGACAATACTTACACAATCAAAGATTGATGGAGGTAGAAAAGACACAGGATTAGATAGGGAGATCTGAATGATTAGAAGTACATAGAAAATATTTTACTTATTTATTTTTCTTTTTTATTAAAATATTTTATTATTGACATTATTGCAGGTACCCCTCCACCCTTTGCCCACCTCCACACATCCCCACCTCCCCTTCCCTTGGCCTTCACCAAACTACGGTCCATATCCATGGGGGTATGCATTTATGTTCTTTAGCTAATCTCTTACCTCCTTTATCCAGTCATCCCCATCTCCCTCCCCTCTGGCACCTGCCAGTTTGTACCATGTATTCGTGCTTCTGTTTCTGTTTTGTCTGTCAGTTTATTTTGTTCATTAGATTCCACAAATTAGTGAGATTATATGGTATTTGTCTTTCTCTGACTGGCTTCCCAGTTCCATCCATGCTGTTGCAAAGGGTAAGAGTTCCTTCTTTTGTACAGCCTCATAGTATTCCATGGTGTAAATGGACCACAGCTTTTTTTATCCAATCATCTCCTGATGGGCACTTGGGCTGTTTCTAGATCTTGGCTATTGTAAATAATGCTGTTATGAACATAGGGATGCATATATTTTTTCTGATTGGTGTTTCAGGATTTTTAGGATATACTCCCAGAAGTGGGATTACTGAGTCAAAAGGCAGTTCCATATTTAATTTTTTACTGTTTTCCACAGTGGCTGCACCAGTCTGTATTCCTATCAACAGTGCACTAGAGTTACCTAGAAAATGTTTTAAATGTTCATTTTTATGGCTATGATGTAATAAATTGAGACACAGTGTCTAAACACAGACACTGGAATCAGATGACCTGGATTTTCATCTCAATTCTACCTTTTATTAGCTGAACGATCTTGGGCAAGTCCAGTCTCTCTGAATATGACCTGCTTTGATTATAAAATGGAAATGATTATCCAATGATCCTACTGACATTAGACAGTGCAAGTGCAAATCTATATAAATGTGGAAGGTATGTGAAAATGTTAGATATCATTCATAATTGGTAGTTTCCAACCCTTTTTAGAAATGTTTGTTGCAAGTTAATTAAGAACCTATTAGCTATGATATGTGTAGTGGAAAAAGAGTGAACAGGGAGTGGCAAAGCAGACTTTTAAAAGATTGGGGCAATTATGTAAATAGCTTGAATTTACTGATTCAATGGTAATTATTTTTAGCTTGAGTGAGTTTGTCAGACATTTAATGTTACATTAATATATCTTAGCTAGTTGCATTGGTTTAATTTTCCATGTAATTTTCAAGGCGATATGAACAGCCAATAGCTATCATATGGGATATTAGAGAACATTGCAATTACTTTATGCTAAAGACATGATCATTTTGGGCAATGTATTTAAAGTAGAGTAATATATGAACTCTTCATTCCATTGGAAGAGATTCAAAAGAAAAGAAAATAGATATCAACGGCACTGATTAAGTCAGTTCTAGATCAGTGATTTACACATAACTTTCTTCTTAACATTATAATGAAGAAAGAGCAGTAGAGGCTGTCATTCTACTAAAGAAGACTGTTAAAGAGGTATAAAACTCTTTTAGTTGGAATCAGAAGAGCCACTCATACTTTATAAGACTGGCGCCAGAATATGTTTGATCTGTATTCACAAAGAATAGTGAGCAAAATTAATTGTGGGAGTAAGTGAATTCTTATAAAACTTGTGGAAATCCCTGGGTTTCAGAGAAGCATGTGTGGTCTAAGACAGTGGTCGGCAAACTCATTAGTCAACAGAGCCAAATATCAACAGTACAACAATTGAAATTTTTTTTGAGAGCCAAGTTTTTTAAACTTAAACTATATAGGTAGGTATATTGTTGTTAACTTAATTAGGGTACTCCTAAGCTGGCCTTTGCTAAAAACGTCCTCAATCTGATTGAGGTACATTTGCTGAGGTCGACCCCTTCCAACTCTCCCATAGAGTGTGGATGGGAGAGTTGGAAGGGGTCGACCTCAGCGAATGTACCTCAAAACAATGTACCTCTCCTGCCTGCGTATCCCACGGCCCGCCTGCGCCTCGTCCATCTCCCGTTGCCTGACCGACGGACACCCCCCACTTCTTCTAACGCCAGGCCAAAAACCGACTTCTGTGCATGGGCCACAAAGTTTCAGTTGCACTGTACATGCGTGCCCGCACGTGGTATTTTGTGGAAGAGCCACACTCAAGGGGCCAAAGAGCTGCATGTGGCTTGGGAGCTGCGGTTTGCCGACCACTGGTCTAAGAAATAAGGAGAAATACAACTAAAGTATTTCTGTGACTCTTTATAAGAAGAGTTTTTAGACAAGCCCATGAAAAGTTATAATTAATTCACCATGAGATACCAAGTAAGGGCACCCAGGAAATTGCTCCAGGGCCCTCCAAGGTGCATGCTGTTTTTGCCTTTCTGCAGTTCCCAATGAGGTGCAATGGCACATGGCTGTATTCCTGCAGGAGGAGGTGAAAGGAATATTCCTTAAGCTCATAATCACAAATTGCTAGAATTGCAATACCTTTAACATTATCTGGTTTAACCTTTTGCTTATTGGTTGAGGTAAATGAGATCAAAGTAGTTTGTGTGAGTTACACAAAGCTATTGCCCTGAGGAAACAAGGTGAGATGACTAGTATATTCTATACCACAAAGCTACATTTGTATTTAATTATATCTATTTCACAGGTGAGAAAATTGAGGTGCAATAAAAATAAACTTTTCACCCTGGCTGGTGTTGCTGAAGTGGTTAGAGAGTTGGCCCTCACACTGAAGGGTTTCACGTTCAATTCCTGGTCAAGGGCATGTACCTGGGTTTCAGGTTCCATCCCTGGCCTGGTAGGAGCACGTGCAAGGCAACCAATGGATGTGCTCTCACATCAGTGTTTCTTTCTCTCAGCCTCCCTCCCTCCCTCCCTCCCTCCCTCCCTCCCTCCTTCTAAAAATCAATGGAAAAAGTATACAGTGAGGATTGACAAACAAACAAAAATAAACTTTCATAAAGTTCATGTGCTGGTAATTTAAAGGATTTAAACCCAGGATGATCTCATCCTTTCAACCATATTACATTATTTCCTCAGAACTAGAATTAATTTTACCAAAAAAATCCATTTTTCATTCAAGCAGTGGTTTCTTTTCTTTTTTTTGTATCACAATTTGCTGCTAAAGTGTTGGATATTTTTAGACAAGGTGGAAGAAATCAAATAAGGGAGACAGGAAGAAAAAATTATATGAAGATAAAGGAAAATCAGTGCCAGGATAAAAAAATTTGTAAATGGATGAATGCGTCAAAGCAGAGTAAGAGAAGGAAAGAAAATTCACAATTTGGGACTTACCTGAAAGCCTAGAAAATTAAGCTATAACCTTAAGATAAAAAAAACACACAGACTACATGACATTTTAATGATGCAAGAAAAGTATGGGCATCAGTAAGTAGGGTAAATACAACTGTAACTCTTAATAAGTAATGATTGTTGATATTTTCAATTGAGGACTCCAGATTAAAGTAAATTGACATGCCTAAGCAAAAATGGAATTATTTTCTGGGGCATAAATCTAAGACATAAATGAGGCCTGCTTAGACTCATTAAACACACTAATCAATTAACTCCAGCTGGGATTGAAGGAACTAAACAAATTTGTTTCCAAACCATTTTCCAAAGGAAACTTCATGAGAAGGGACAAAAGGCTCCGTGCAGAAATAAGCTCAGGCACTTTCACATGCTAAGTCTTTGTTCTTGGAGAATCTTAGGAAAGATACCTGGTAGACTCTGTTTAGCCTGTAATTTTCCAAAAATATTTGACCATGGGACACTCTTCAGTAACAGATATATTCATGTATGGAACACACTTTTTCAACATGTGGTTTTTGAACACATGATGATACTCATAGGCCTGTCAACTGATTTTCTATTTATAAAGAAAAAAAAGAATATATCTATATCTATATCTATATCTATATCTATATCTATATATATTCACAGCTTTAGTAGAAGATTAATTATTCAATTTTGAGAAGTTTCAGTACTTTTGTGCAATCTTATATATGCTACATGAACTAAATTGATCAGCTCATCTTGATTTGAATTTAGTGATCAGTGGATATAGTTTATTTTGGCTGAAGTTTTTGCACATCATTTTTTAATTGCTTAAACTAAGTTCACATTTTATTTTTACAGTTGTTTTGCCTTTTTACCCCCAATTGGAAAAATTGGTTAACGTGTTTTATAAAAGCAGTGATAGGAGAAACCAAGATGGCGGCATAGGTAAACACTGGAAATTGCTGCCTCACACAACCACTTCAAAAATACAACTAAAAGACAAAACGGACATCATCCAGAACCACAGGAAGGCTGGCTGAGTGGAAATTCTACAACTAGAAGGAAAGCGAAAAGCACACTGAGACTCAGAGGAGGTGTGGAAGTAAAGTGCAGAGGTACAGAGGCGCATGCGGAAAGATCTGGCAACTGAGGACACGGTTGTCTTTTTCAATCGGGAGGGAGTCTCAAGCTCTGAACTCCAGTTCCAGGCGAGTATCTGGGGACCCAGACTCATATGGGGAGAAACTGGACTGTCTGGCATTGAGCGGAACTCGAGGGCGGCTTTCTCTCAGAGGTGCTTACAGCAATTACTAAGGAACACTGAGACCCCAGGCCTCTTAGGGCAGGGCTGAGGATCAGCCATAGCTGTTTGCTCTGCCCTGTTGATTCCCCGAGACTCCGCCCCACCCAAGCTGTGCATGAGGCTTTTGCATCTGAATGACCTGGCCCTTTGCAACCTAAAATTACCTAACAAACTGCAGCTGGGTCAGAGAGACCCAGAACATCCAAAAGAAGGCCCAAGGCCCCACAGCAGCTTGCATTGCTTCACAGCTGGGCCTCATCTGGGCACCTCCAAACCCCAAACAAAGAAGAGGAATCTGCAGATCTCTCAGTCCTGCTGGGTAGCCTCAGGAAGAGGCTAGATTAGCACCTCTTTAGAGATCCAAGAGCCAGTGTACCCAGTGGTCAGAGTGGGACCATCCAGATTACAACTCCTCAGATCCATAAGGGACACACTCAGGGGGCAGACTCAGTGAGCACCAAAGCCCCACTGAAGCAATTCTTGCCCCAGAAGGGTGTCTCTAACACAGAAGTTCTCCCACTGTAGACACAGCTGATTCTCACAGCCAATTGGCCTGGAGGTCAATTCCTCCCAGTGATACCTACAACAATCAAGGCTTAACTACAACAAGACTGCACACAGCCCACAAAGGGGTGCACCAAGAGTGTCCACCTCAGGTAATTGGGGAGGCTGAGCCACTGGGCCCTATAGGACACCTAGCACACAAAGCCACTCTATCAACACAGGGAAGCAGCCAAAATGCAGAGACAAAGAAACAGGTCACAAATGACAGAAATGGAGGAAAGCAAACTACTGGATATAGAGTTCAAAACCACAGTTATAAGATTACTCAAGAATCTTCTAGAAACCGCCGATAAGTTTAGTGAGACCCTCCATAAGTCTAGTGAGACCCTTGAGGATATGAAAAAGGACCAACTAGAAATTAAGCATATACTGACTGAAATAAAGAATATTATAGAGATCCAACAGCAGACTAGAGGATCCCAAGAATCAAGTCAAAGATTTAAAATATGAAGAAGCAAAAAACAACCAACCGGAAAAACAAAAAGAAAAAAGAATCCAAAAATATGAAGATAGTGTAAGGAGCCTCTGGGACAACTTCAAGTGTACCAACATCCCAACTATGGGGGTGCCAGAAGAAGAGAGAGAGCAAGATATTGAAAACCTATTTGAAGAAATAATGACAGAAAACTTCCCCTACCTGGTGAAAGAAATAGACTTACAAGTCCAGGAAGCGCAGAAACCCCAAACAAAAGGAATCCAAAGAGGACCACACCAAGACACATCATCATTAAAATGCCAAGAGCAAAAGACAAAGAGAGAATCTTAAAAGTAGCAAGAGAAAAACAGTCAGTTATCTACAAGGGAGTACCCATACGACTGTCAGCTGATTTCTCAATAGAAACTATACAGGCCAGAAGGGAGTGGCAAGAAATATTCAAAGTGATGAATACCAAGAACCTACAATCAAGATTACTTTACCCAGCAAAGCTATCATTTAGAATTGAAGGTCAGAGAAAGAGCTTCACAGATAAGAAAAAGCTAAAGGAGTTCACCACCACCAAACCAGTATTACATGAAATGCTGAAAGGTATTCTTTAAGAAGAGGAAGAAGAAGAAAAAGGTAAAGATAAAAATTATGAACAACAAATGAATCTAAAAATCAAGTGAATGAGTAAACTGGTGATTATAATAGAATCAGGGGCATAGAAAGGGAGTGGACTGACAATTCTCGGGGGGAAAAGGGTGTGGGGGGTGCGGGAAGAGACTGGACAAAAATCATACACCTATGGATGAGGACAGTGGGGGGGGGGGGTAAGGGCAGAGGGTGGGGTGGGAACCGGGTGGAGGGGAGCTATGGGGGGAAAAAGAGGAACAACTGTAATAATCTGAACAATAAAGATTTAATTAAAAAAATAAAGCAGTGATAACAAGTATAAAGTAAATATTTCATCTCAAAATAATCATGTGAACATAGAAGATAAGTTTATACATATTTAGGAAAATAAACAAGTGTAATAACTAGACAAATAGCCAGAAAGAACAATGAATATTCAGATAAATATGTAAAACTATAATTTTATATGAGCTGTAATCTATTTGTAGAATTTTGTCAAATATAGACATAAAGTCATATTTATTGTGCTATTTTCAAAGTAATGGTTAAAAAAATTACTTAAATCAATCCAGTTTTTCTATTATAATAACAAGAATAAATCTATGCTTATTCAGATAACTGTTGGGATCTCCAAGTTGTTGGAGCACAAAAATCACAAGCTTTAGGGACAAGAAAAGGAAGAAAAAGGCATTGATGAAACTGGAAAGCTGGGTAAACTTCAAATCCTTGAAAGCTAAAAAAAATAAATTTACATAGAAAATTATTGAATCTTGTCATTAAATCAGAGAAGATACATAAATTAGTGAGGATTTAAAAAAAATAGAAATCCTGATATTGCCAAAAGATAAGCTAGAATAATTAATGTTGAGTAAGAAATACAATATTATAAGTTATAATTTTTAAATCAAATAACACCTTTGGATGTTGCCTAATGCCGTATTTAAGTTAGATTGAGGAGAAGACCAATAAAGAATAACTGTAAGGTAAGAGGAAAATCAGTAGAGTGTGATGTTACAGAATTTAAAGGAAGAGAATGTATGAGGGAATGATCAGCTATGTGGAAGTCTGCTGAAAAGTCCAGAAAAATAAGAGGGAAAATTCCACACTGGCTTTAATGTATACAGATATTGTTGAGACTCACAAATCAGTGCAGTATTTATAACAGAACACTGAACATGGGTCCTAAAAATGAAGTATAGATAATAAATGAAAATATAGAATCAGGATTGTGGTAGAAGATATTAATGGATATGCTCAAGTTTAAATGAATTTGGGTTGTCACCTGGACCCTTTGGGATCTTCCATTTAAGAGTAAATAAGTCAGAGAAAGACAAAACAAAACTCATAGATACATAGAATGGTGAAATACAAGAGGTACAAATCTCCCCAATTTTTAAAATAAGTCTTGGGGATGTAATGTACAGCATGGTGACTTACAGTCAATAATATCATGGTGCTTAGCTTTGCTGAAGAGTAGGAAATGGTGGTAAGGGAGGATTAACTAGAGGTAAAAGAGAAACTAAACATTGTGAGGAAAATGTTGAGGGAAGTATTTGGTTTAACTTGACTAAGCTGGCTTTCTGAGAACACAGACTTTCTTCCAAAGGAATAACCAGGGAAAACATTGAATAATCAGGAGAAAGATAGCATCATTTTGAGGGTGTGACAGGACTCTATTTTCTTTGAAAATGTGCTTTCTAGAACTTTACTGACGATGGAGCAGAATGTTCTGGAGTTTAGAAAAGAGTTAGCTATCCTATATAATAATCCTATATAATAAAAGGCTAATATGCAAATAGACTGAACTGTAGAACAACTGGTTGCTATGATGTGCAATGACCACCAGGAGGCAGACGCTCAATGCAGGAGCTGCTCCCTGGTGGTCAGTGCGCTCCCACACAGGGAGTGCCACTCAGTCAGAAGCCCTCAGCCAGGCTCATGGTTGGCGAGCTCAGCAGAGGTGGCTGCAGTGCTAAGGACCCCTCGGGGGATGTCCATGTGCTGGTTTAGGCCTGCTGCTAAGCCAGCAGGCAGACATCCCCCAAGGGTTCCTGGACTGCAAGAGTGCGCATGCGTGGCTAAGGGACCCCTCACCCCCCAGTGCACGAATGTTGTGTACTGGGTCTCTAGTGTTAGATAAAACTGTTCTATAATTTTTTCCTTTTTTTGAACAAGAATGTGAGAATGATCATTATCAACATATACCTCAAATGGAGGAACTCTCTTTTTAGGTATCAAATCTGTTGATAACCTAGTCTTACTGGCTTTGGGACCATTCTGCTTCATTAGATAAATTTGTATCTGAATTTGTTTTGATCCTTTTGTTATGAGTTGTTCTTAAAATGGTAAGGCTAACTCTCAAGAGGGCATTCTCATTCCTGTTTTCCAGGTATTTTTTTCTCTTGGGTGGGGCACCTTACTATAGACACCAAATACATACAACAAATTTTAATATTCTATATTTTTTTAAAAAGTGCGAGCAACTTTATACTTAACAACAAATTTCTTTCAAATAGAAATGTAATTAGAATTTATTTAGAATTAGTTTGGTGTTTCTAATTTATTTTTGTCTTTGAATTTTAGATAAGCTGATAGGGTGCTTGGTGTAATGAGTCCTGGGTGTGTCAGCCTTCTGCTAAAGTATTTGAAAATGCAACACTTTTATATGTGGATTATAATTTGCAGTTTATTCCTTTCCATACATTCATTCATGATATTAGATATGGCCATGCTCTTGTTTGTAGGCCATTTGTAGTCCAACTTGCTATGTGAATATCCTGGCTAGTATTAATATATGGAAATAAATATTAATAAGAAAATTCACATTAAGGGTTGGAGAACTGTAGTGAAATTAGTCTTAGGAACATTCTGTCATTATTTCAATTTTTTGTGTCAAACTTGATTTCAACAGTGCCATTTTTTTGTGTTTCTTAAGTTCATGTCATTTAGAAAAATAGGTGTACCAGAACACAAGGACACAAAATTGGGCTGTGACCATAACCTATTTCAGTCACACTATCTGTTTTTAGTTCGGTTAAGAATATATATGAACACCTTTAGTACACGGCAAATGGTGTTTTATTTTATTCTGCTGAAATCAAGGGCTGAACTATTAAGGAAGACACTTTGACAAAACATCAGATTTGGTGGGACTGTCAGAGGCAGCCCTATGGCTGGGTGAAAAGCCTGATTTATTCACTGAAATGAGGCCCTAACTAACACATGAAAACAGAGTGGAACCAAAATCTGTCCAGACTTGATGGCTAAGTTCATGAGGTTCCAAAGTAACCTCTGTATAAAAGTTTAAGTTTTCTTTAAAAATGGACTTACTGTGTCCATTTAACTTCAGTAGTAGATCAAAAGGGAAATTGGTTTTTCTCTGCATGACTGAAAAGGGAAAAGGCAAGTTATGGAATTTCATATAATGGAAAATTTTATGAGAGGAAAATTAAGATCAATGTCCCTCATTTGCACAGTTTCCAGAGGAAAAAAACCCCACAGGATAGAACAAAAGAAACCAGTAGAGCTCCACTCAGACGAATCAGAATGCTGAAGAAGCAAATCAGTGTACACAGTGCTGGGAAGCTTCATAGAACTTCTTCATCTTCTGCTGAATGTTATCACAGCCTTGATGTTCTGAGCCTTCATCCCTTTCTACTTTCTCTGTTGATGCTTTATTAATAGACTGTGTTCTTTAAATTCAGTTTCAATGTAGTCTTTTGGTCACATCTGTAACAAATCAGAGATTGATGCCATGAAAGGCAGAGATGGGCTGTTAGAAAAGTGATCATGAATTACACAGCTGTTTTTCAATCCAGAGAGTCTAAGGGTCAAGTGAATTCTAAAGTTGCCACTTGCAAGATGAAGAAAAGTAGGGCTTGAAGTGGCAAACATCTTCCCTATATGCCTTCATCTGCTTGATGTGAAAACACTCATATTGACACTAAAATGACTCTCTGAAGAAACGTGTGTGTGTGTGTGTGTGTGTGTGTAGTGGTAGATTGATGAAAATAAAATTGATAAAGAAGGAAAGAGCTAAAATGTTCATCTTTTGCTAAATACCTGCCTGTTTGCAGGAGCAATGTCATGTATGTCTCGTTCAAATGCTAGAGAGATTAAGATTGTGGGATTAGGGTTTATAAAAGGAGATTTGTATGTGAAAGCTTTGCACTGTGAAAATAATCTATATGATTCTTCAATCAAAGTACCCTCTTTTAGTTACTTTGAACCTCAGTTTCTTGCCTTCAGCCAATTGATTTTCTAGATTGTCTTTTGGAAGAGCTGAGACTTTCTAAAGGCATGACTTCTGTCTGTAGGCCCACCTTTTGTCAGATTTGTGCTCTGTAAACCTGGGAAGCAGCCCCTACTTTTCCTTTGTACACACTCAGTTCTTTAGACATCTTCCAGTTCAGACACTTCAAGCACAATTGTCAGGTGGGGAAGCTAGCCAACCCACTAAACTTCATTTACTGTGGAAAATTAGAGGACAGAATACCCATGAAAAGCATCTGATAGCCAAGATGAAAACCACCTGCTTTAGATGTTTCCAATTTCAGGAGGTGCTGAGATTGGAAAAGGCTGATGAGAACTATAGAGGAAAGCCTTAGAAGTCAGTGAGTAGAAATTTTGATTAATAAATAAAGCAAGGTGACAGGATCTGTGATATGACTGAGCCAATGCATGTGAAAGTGTATCACATTGCCCTGGCTGGGCGGCTCAGTTGGTTGGAGTGTCCTCCATACACCAAAAGGTGGTGGGTTCGATTCCCAGTTGGGGCACATACTCAGTTTGATCCCTGGTCAGGGCGCATGCGAGAGAGGGTCTCTCTCCCTCTCTCCCTCTCTTCCTCTTCCTCTCCCTCTTCCTTTTTTCTCTTCTTCACTCTAAAAAAATCAATAAAAAAGAAAGTGTATTGCATTAGAATGTTGGAAGAAACTTGTTTTAGTGGGAGCAGAGGGTGGCATTTGGGATTGTGGAGGACACAGAGCCAGGCAAGTCCCTTCCAACACTCTCCACAGAAGCAGTGGAATGATGGAAATGCTCTTTGTGATCACTGTGGGATGTGCCTGCTGAGTCACTGCTGCTTCCTTGTGTGAGTGCAGATAACACAGGCGGACAGATCCCACAGGGTCACATCCACGTTAGGGAGATGCTGGAAGTTTGGAGGGATATAATTCTAGGATGTAGAATAGATGTGAAACTCTCTAATAGCTTGGTACTCTTATTTTCTCTTTTTATTTTATAACTTTGTTGTTGAAACTATTACAGATGTCCTCATACCCTCCCCTCCCCCCTTTGCCCACCTCCACTCAGCCCCCAAGCCCCCTTCCCTCTGGCCATCACCACACTGCTGTCTGCATCTGTGAGCTATGCATATATGTTCTTTGGCTAATCTCTTCACCTTCTTTCTTCCCTCTATCCCCCTCCCCTCTGACAGCTGTCAGTCTGTTCCATGTATCCATGCCTCTGGTTCTATTTTATTCATCAATTTATTTTTATTCTTGTATGTGATAGGACCTGCACTGAAACCTAATGAGCAGAGTAGGTGGGTTTTATTCGATGTAGCATTTTTAACTTTGATCATAAGGCAGACATTCTACTCATTTTTAAAGACTTATTTATAGTTCTGTGTATATATACTTTTAAAAAGTGTAGTATAATTGGCATATAATATTCTACTCTTTTCAGGTGTACATCATAGTGATTTGATATTTATATAAGTTACGAACTGATCACCACATAAGTCTAGTTACCATCTGTCACCATAAAAAGTTTTGTGTTTTTAATACTTTAAGGCAGAAATTTTCTTTTTTTTAAAAAAAATATATTTTATTGATTTTTTACAGAGAGGAAGGGAGGTGGATAGAGAGTTAAAAACATCGATGGGAGAGAAACATCAATCAGCTGCCTCCTGCATACCCCCCACTGGGGATGTGCCCACAACCAAGGTACATGCCCTTGACCGGAATCGAACCTGGGACCCTTCAGTCCGCAGGCTGACGCTCTATCTGAGCCAAACCAGTTAGGGCTAAGGCAGAAATTTTCACAAAACCTGGTTGACATGTTTGTTGAATCAGCTTATTTTTGTATTCAGATAGATTATCAATACATGTTCTATAACCACATATAATGCCAATTTTTGTCTAATTTTTATCTCCAAGATGATGTGATAAATAATTTTTTTTCTGTAAATAATTCATTGGAACTCCTAATGTGAAACAAATAAATTTTTCTGAAAACAATCTATTTCTGTGAAGAAGGGTAGCATGTGCTATGGAGTGATTAAAAAAGTTTTTTATCTTCTGGACAGGTGTGTTCCTGTATTTATTGATCCCACCAGCCCTCTGGGATACTGCCCTGCCTTTCAAATGCAAGTCCCCCAATCACTCTTCTGGTCTAGTGTATGGAGGGCGGAGTGGGTAAATGAAGAGCAATGTTCATCTTACCAAGCAGCCTGGTGGATGCCCGTGGGCTTCTCCTCTCTGTCATCTCACTGAAAGCATACGTGACTCCTCCTCAAAGGCATGCCCATCTTTTTCACCAGAATGACTTGAACATCCTTCAAGTTGTAGTTTCCTATTTCATATAATCTGTCTTCCAGTTTTCTGGGATTCTTCAACATATCTAGGTCCCTCTGACACTTGATTTTAGGAGCTGTTGTAGATTTAATTTATATGTGGGTGTGCTCAGTCCATTATTTTATACTCCTATCATGCACAAAAGATGAATTTTGTTTCTATGGATGGGAATCATTTGTAGATGAAATAGGTTTCTAGTTCTAATAATGCTCAAGTGATCTCATATTTGCTATTGTTGCCTTATTTTTTTCTATATATTTGGCATCTTCCCTTAGTTTGATTGAAAGAATCATCCATATTACTTTCACTTCTCCAAGGAATAGAGGTCCAGTAAAGTAATAGATCTGAAAGAAAGACCAGTGGTCATTTGTCTTCTGAGTCACTTACATTCTGTTCATTTCTCTATTTGCTGAATTTCTTTGAGTATAGATGAGGCTGAATTGGCATGTCATAAGGTAAGCAGCCACAGAAAAATAGATGCCATTTCCATTCTGGGTAAGCGGAAATACATGTTTTAGATCAGCGGTCAGCCTATAGTCTAATGGTATGGTGTTTTGTTGAGATTGATTCAGTAGTCCTCAAATCAAGAGTCCTTTACAAATTGAACCTAGATCATTGCAGAATTCATCCTATTGATTATTCTCTGTTTAGCCCCCCCCCCCCTTTTTTTTTGGTCCTTATCAAACCACCTCATTAACCTGGGACTAAATATTGTGTGCCCTGGCAAGACCCTCAGTGTATCCAGCGGTAACTTGCATCTTTAATGTGCCTGACATTTAGCTACTTTGTTTTTAGTCTTTCACTAGGTCTATGACAATGTGTTTTCTACAATACAATTCCTTAATTTACATCAGGTAGCAAAAAAGAAATAGAGGTATAGAAACACAAGGCTGAACTATCCATTCATTAGGAATATTCAAATTCTCTTTTCATTTGTTCTATATTATATTGCACAAGGTGAAATAGATGAACAATGAATTTTTTATTTCCATATTGTTGAAGAAACAATACCATTAGATTGGCAGTAAAATTACTTCAAGATATCACGTTAGAATTTGTTGTTTTTTTCTTATAATTTGAAAGCTCTTTATTTTAGCTTGTTTTCCTTTCTTTGTTTCCAAGTGTTAGAAAATATTGCACCAGAATGAATGTATAGCTTTTAGATTTGTGCTTTTCTCTATGATCATCTTTTATTGCTTATTACCTTTTAACTATGTATTTTAAAACTTATAAAGAAATTCTGCCAAAGAGTTAATATGTGAAAGGAGTTCATACTTGGTGACATTTACAGAAAAATATATCTAGCAATATTGGAATATTGGAAAAGAAAATTGGTAATATCCTTGTGTAAACAAATATCCTTTGGGCAAGGCTCTGTTGTGAAAGTTAAAAACAAAAGTGTAAGAAAATGTACCTGTGCTTCAGTGGGCTAACATTTTACAGAGAAGAAGTGAAAAATAAACACATACAAAATGAGATAACAATAATGAGATTGCTAATAATGTAAAACAAAGGAATAAGCCTATTGAAAAGTAAATACTTCACTAAGTTGAGGACAATACTTACTTTAGTTTGTAGGAAATCTCTTCCCATATATTGGAATTCTAAAGATGTCTAAAAGAGTTTGCACACTACTGACATCTCTTTGCAGGGAGAGGGAGAGGGGTGAAAACATATTTCCTGAGCAAGCATATCAAGAAAAGCTTTATAAAATTTTAAATTATATTAGAATGATATCATGTTTTTTGATGTATCAATCTGCAGAGTTTTTGTTATCTTGATGTTTTACTTTTAACCCTCTTCTAACCATCTAAACTTTTAAAAGTATCTCTTTTATTCTTATACTAGAGGCCCGTTGCAGGAAGATTCCTGCAAGAATAGGGCTTCCAGTGGCTGGAGAGAAGCAGAAAGGGGAGCGAAACCTGCTAAGGCGGGCTTCGCTCCCACTCCAGGCTGCTGGGGCTGGGTTTCCCCTCCCACTCCCAGCCTCTCCTGCTGGGTTTCCCCTCCTGCTCCCAGCCACTCCTGCTGGGTTTCCCCTCCCACTCCCAGCCTCTCCTGCTGGGTTTCCCCTCCTGCTCCCAGCCACTCCTGCTGGGTTTCCCCTCCCGCTCCCAGGCACTGTGGCGGGTTTCCCTTCCCGCTCCCAGGAGCTTTGGCGGGTTTCCCCTCCCACTCCCAGGCGCTATGGCAGGTTTCCCCTCCTGCTCCCTGGCACTGCCCTTTCCCCTCCAAGCTGCTGCCCCTCCTCGCAGCCGCTGTGGTTGAGCTTGCCCTCCCACCTCCCGCCTCCCACTTCCACAGTCTTGGCTCGGTTTCTGTCCTCGAGGCCTCTACTTAGCTCCCTTCTGTACGGCTTGGCCTCCATGTTGTCCTCAGTCTTCGCAACTGGTATATGCAAATTAACCGCCATCTTTTAGCTTCTATAATTGAAACACTGTATCTTTTGGAGCTGTTGCTTCAGAAGCTCAGAACCAGGCAGCGGCAGGCGGGGAACCTTGGCTTCCTCCGTCACTGGAGCAAGCAAGCCTCATGTTCCGCTTCAAGCTGCCTGGCTGCCGGCCGCCATCTTGGCTGGCAGTTAATTTGCATATCACCCTGATTAGCCAATGGGAAGGGTAGCAGAGGTATGGCTAATTACCATGTTTCTCTTTTATTAGATAGGAGGATAACACTAGAGGCCCTATGCACAAAATTGTGTAAGAGTAGGCCTTCACAGCCATGGCAGCTACCTGGATCCGTCCCTCACAGCCATGGAGGTTTCCTGGATTCCTCCCTTGAAGCCACGGCGGTTGCCTCAATCCCTCAGCTGCAGCCCCGGCTTCATCCAGAAGGTTGTCCGGAAGGACATCCAGTCTAATTAGCTTATTACACTTTTATTATTATAGATTAGTATGTATTTACTGCTTACTGTGAGCCAGTGTGTTACATACTTTACATAATTAATTTCCTTTCATCCTTGTGCATGATCACAGGAAAAGAATGGGAAAGCTGGAAATTTAATCATTGAAGTTGACTATGCTGTTGGTTCAACAGTATAATGGGTCACTCTAAAAATGAATTCAATCATTTTAGTTGAATATACAGGATGGGGCAAATGTAGGTTTACAGTTGAGAGTACGTGAAAGATAGTTTATTCTTGTATTATTTTTCATACAAACAACTGTAAGCCTACTTGTGCCCTTCACTGTATTGCTGTGTAACAAGTGGATGTTCAATACTCACTTGATGATTGACAGACTGGTGACTGCTGATGGCTTAAAGTCCAAGCAACTTCCACATTTCTCGGTTCCATTTTTAACACTTCATCTGTGTTCATTTTAGCACAAGAAATATAATAAATCTTACTGACTAGCCCAGGCAGGCCCTGAAAATCAAATTGAAGAGCAGACCTTGGAGATATCTGGTTTCAGGGATATGTAAAGCTGAACAAAAGTGACGTCTTTCCCCATTTCCAGTATCCCAGTCCTCTGGAAATTTCCCAGTTCTCGTTTCAGGATATGTGACCTCTTAACTTATGATGGATTGTTTCTTCTATATGAACCAATCTATCTTGACAGCTCAGTTAACAGTCAGTTCAGACAATCGACTAGTAACGCATTTTTGGTTAGTCATAGTAAAGCTGGCTATACAGTTGGCTTAGTAAATACTGCATCATTTTGAGTACACCGTCACGTGATTATTCATGTGAGTCATGGGCTTTCCATTAAGCTCTAACTTGGATCCTAGCACACCTTGTTCATTTTCTACCTAAAAGTAAAAAATCACTAGATTCCTGAGATGGATTAGCCTCACCATCTACATGTCTTTTTCTCAGATGTTCAAACACACAACAGTAGAGATGGCATATTCAGGGTGGTGCCAGTGCAAATCCTGGCTAAATATTATCAGCATAGAGTATTTTTTTCCAGACCATGTTTTATCATTTGTCTCCAATTGCTAAACATAGAGGACAGCATGGCTAGTATATTAACACAGCTTTAATTGTAATTATTATTATTCTCCCCAAATCCTGCAGGACCATCAGTTTTTCTAGAAGAAATACTATCATGGTTTTTAAATTTTAATTGTTATCAGCATACTACATAATCTGACTTCAAGTTAACAAAGGAGATATACTGACTCGGTTTAATCACTTGGGAATATGGCCTTCTGGATTTAATAAAGAAGCTTTCAGAAGTTAAAAATAATCTGAAAATCAAGATGGAACCAAAGCCATCTCTTCATGCTATTATGAAATTAAATCAAAGCAATAAGCACAGTGCCATGGCAGTGATAATAAGAAAATGACAGGGTTTAGGTGGACTTTTGTTTATGTGTTTTGTTGTCTGGATAATTTCTAAATTTTTTCAAATAGACATCACGATAGTGAAAGAGTCTGTGGCTTATTTTTAAAAATCATATTTAGTAGATCTAAGGCGGTTCAAAGATAAATGGATTATTTGAATTTTGGGTGGGCGATTTCCACCACAGCCTTCACATTTTCAACACAGATTGGATGATGTGAATGAGTAGTAGCTCAATAAACCCCAGAAATAAGTTGTAATACACAGACATACACACAGTATTCTTGCTCTTGCCCTATCTTCAGTTATGGAGTTGTTTGAGTTGAAATGATGTTATTTTTGAACATTTTATTTTGTTGAAGTTTCTTCCTGTTGAAACAGGATATCTGTTTATTTTCATTTTAGCAAAGTTAATTCTATTAGGCTCTGCAGTTGTCAAATTTGGGGTTTACTTTGAAGCAAGTGAACCTCTGTTATAGTTCAACTATTGTTATATAGTAGTATATATGTTAGTCATACTGTACTATTATAACTCTACCTACAGCAGGTCATTCACTTAATCTACATTTCTGTGTTTTCTGGAAAATAGGGGTAACAATACTACTTAGATTGTAGGGTTGTTGAGAGAATTAAAAAAGTAAAATTAATAAAGAACTCAGTTTGGTTTGTCTTGTGTCTGTGGTCTCAACCATCTATTTAATTAGGGACACTCTATCCATTTCAGGCTCTTTAGTGACTGTTTTATTGAACTCATACTGAAGAGTACATTAAAAGAGATCTCAAAGTTGTTTAGCTATACTATCTTATTTGGTCCTAGATCTTCTTCTGAGATCACAGACAATATTAACACTGGGTCATTAATTTATTTGGTTGCAGCAAAGTACCAAAGAAATAAGGTTAAAGTTTTAATTTCCCTTTGAACTGGTCACCCAGGAGGGTGCAATTGAAATTTATCAATCATCTCTTATCTGCCAGATGTTGCCTAAGGTATTTAATATTTGTACATTATTGCAGGGAAGCCTTCTGACTATTTTACAAGGTAATAAACTGAAGCTGAAAAGGTGAAGTAACCTCTCCTAAGCGAAGCCTGTATTCAAACCTGGATCTTACTCATTTCAAAAGCTCATAGCCTTGCAGTATAGTCCTTGTGTCTATGACATCATACTGACATTACAAATTCTGTACATTATCTTACAAATGCAAATTATTTAGCACAAGGCAACTATATGACTGTGTGAAAGGACCTGAATGGATATTTAGATTCTTCGATCTAAAATAGCTGGTTGCAAATCCTAAAAAAGAAACTTGTATCAATTTGTTAACTGATTCTCTTCCCTTCTCTGTCAGAGAAGAATTTGTTGTTGTGTTTGCTGGAAACAGCCCATATTACAAGTCTCAAAAGAAATCAGAAATAACTCTAAATTGAATAATTTTACTCAATCCATTTAAATTGAAAAATTCTTAGTTATGTTTTGAAAGATATTTTATTCAGAGTTTGGAAAATTTCTTCATATATTACAAGTGTTCTGAATTCTTTAGTGGAGATGGTATTTCTTTACATTAGATATAATGCAAATGAGTAAGTAATCTAAAGAGTTGTATATGTGATATGAACTTATTTTTTTCTCATTTAAAAGTTAAAGGTCAACTGTACTTTTTAATGAACTCCAAAATTTTATAGATTTAATTGTCCTGTTTTTAAACTGTGTCTCTGTTATTAGGGGTCACAAACCATAGGCTAGGGTTTCAACCCATTGAAGGAATCATCAATAAAGAAAATTCAGCTGGATTTAGAGCCTTTTTCCCCCAGTAATGAGCACCCATTCTTTTCCTCCATTGTAGTTTCATTCTGTAATGTTGTCTAGTCTTGCATCTGACAAATGCATGTAACCTCTTATTGCCTAGTGGATTCCAGGTGAGGTGAAATACATTATTTTGAGCTGAGATTGTTCTTTTTCCCATCTGGCCCACCAACTGATTTTCATATTCTGACTTATTTCTTAGGAAGAAATTTCTCTAAATTTTGTGAGAGGCCTGAATAGTTGGGGGTACATGTAGATGGGGTAGTATGTGAGCAGTTGCTCAAAAGCTGAGTGATGCAGCAGTAGGATGCCTGTTATAAGGAAAAGTTTGAAATCTTCAAAGAAAGAAATGATAAAAATACATTTAAATGATGTTTACCATTGATATTAAAATGATGAGGTAAATTGCCTTCAGAAGTTAAAATAGAGATCTAAAAATTATAATAATATCAATGCAGAAATTACCCAGAGATAGAGTATTCATTTAAATATGTGAATGATTTGTGGAGAGGGAATGGTTCTATTAATATTAATTATGCCTTTATCATTCACCACTCCCCAAATGGGAAGTTGGCAGTCTATATCTTACTGGCAGAAATACTGACGTGTAAATAGAAGTTGACAGTCTTGCTTCTATGTGTACAGGTTGTCCACGATTCTTAGTTTAAACCATTCTAATGATCTAATGTTGAAAAAGAAAAATCTAGGTTTGGCATAAAAACGCTGGAAGTGAAGAATCTGTTATCTCTAAGTGCTGCTTTTTATGGGACTTGAGCTTGGCCTTCAGTTAGTTTTTGCTATGCTGAAGCTGCCTGCTTTTATGTTCTGCTTTATTCCTCCAAAGTCTGTATAACTCCTTGAGAAAGGATGGGGCAGGGGGGGCGGGCACGGGGGCGGGGGGAGAGTGCTGTCATGTTTCTGGAGGGGCTCTTGACAGCAAGGAGGTAGCCAAAGAGGGACAAACAGTCTCTTTTCAACTGGCTGGGATAGAGGAAGGCCCAAAGTCAGACCCAGAGTTTGTCTTTATTTTGGGATGGGTTAGGGTGGAGATATGCCTGAAAAACTATGCCATCAGAGAGATGGAATCTGCACATTGGTGTTTTCATTCTTGAAGCAATTGACATTTAATGAGGAAGAAAACATTTTGAAGGTTGTGTTTATTTTTTTAATTGTGTGACTGTCCTAGTGTTTGGAAGATAGTGTTTTTATGTGCAGTTTAAAATGTTTGATATCAATTTGAATTCTAAACAGCTACATTTCATTAAATTCTTAAGACTTTAGTTTTCACCCCATTAAGTTCCATTATCAAAATTACCAGGCGATATCTTAAAGGCTTAAAAGTCCTCTCTCTAAAAATTGCACAGGTCTCTTCCTTCTTTTTAAATGTTAGATGCTATTTTAAATGAATCGTAGTGTGTGTCTCGCTGCCAATTTGAATGCCCACATATGGGAACCGTCCCCATATCACACACTTCCTGTCTGGAGGAGGTAGTATTTTTCTGTATGAGCATCAACAGCAATGATTTGATGCAGCAATAAAAAGAGGCTTCTCAAGTGAGTCCATGTGATAAATATGGGAACGTCGGTATGGATGTCTTTGGTCTCAACATATGAAGATAATTAAACTTCCAAACTCTAATTTCTCCTCTGCTTTTTATAACGATGCTTGGCCTAAAGAAAAAAAAAAAAGATTTGAAATACGGGCAGAGGGGTGTGGTACCATATGGCGGCACAAACACAATTACCCAAACACTTCAAAAACAAGCAGGGCACTTTTCTCTTTCCGCTCAGTAACCATATGTGAGCTCAACACGTGAGAAGCTCCCTCCAAGTTGGTTCAGACAGGCTCTTTGTCTTTTGGCTTCTAGTGTGTTTTCTTGGAGAGGATTTACAATGAGGTCCCTGCAGTATAAGAACCAATATCACAGAAGTTGTAGAACTATTTCGGAAGTGAAAGAATTTTTTGAAGAAGAAAGATGTGTTATATAAGAATCATTATCCTCAACAAGAGGCAAGCCTGCCTTTGGCATGGAACTGTTCTGGGAATTGTTTAGAGAAAACTACTGGTAAAGAGACATATTTCCATCCTAATGAGATTTAGCACTGGAGAAGGATAATTTTGGTTATGACAAACAATGGGCACACTTATTAAATCATAAGCACAAATTGATTAACTACATGAAGAAGCAAGGAACTATATAGGAAATATTAGTAAAATGTCATTATAGGCTATTGGTAGATCCTTGATTCCTAACCTTTCGAACTCAGCCTTTCCTTTTCTTCTGACATGACCTGTAATTGCATGTGTTCTTGCCGACTTCCAGCACAACACCTCCTTTGACCATTTACTTTGAAGTTACCATTTGGCTTATTTAAAACATACCTATTGCCTTAGGGCCAGGAAACCTGTGCCATCTGTGGGATTATACACTATATAAACTAAATACATAAAAAATTAATTGAAACTCTAATATAAATTCTAGGAAAGAAAATTCCAAGCAATACTTATCAGAGTTCTAGAGGTCTAGAAATGCACCTGGCAAAGCTGAGAGGGAGGCAGAATGTAGACATTTGAAAGGATTCTGTGTTAGCTCTGGTTTCCAGTTGGAGTGCTCAATATAAGATTACCGATTTTCAGTGAAAGTAACTATGTTAAATTGAATAATTGGTAAACACTTTAAAAGGACAACTTAGACCAAGATGGCGGCGTAGGGAGCGGACCTGTGTGTGCTGCTCTCTCACAGCATCATTGAAACTATCAACTATGAAGTAAACAACCGCCACTCAGAACCATGGGGAAGATGGCCCAGTGGGAGATCTACAACTGGAAGAAAAGAAAGAAGCGCAGTGAGACTGAGTGGGAGCTACGGAGGCACCAAAACCAGAGGTACGCAGACACACGCCACGCGGGCTGCAAATGGATTCTCGGTTTTTTACGAACCCTCGAATCCTCTGGGCTTGCTCGGGGCGGGTCTCTGAGGCCCCAGATCCCACAGGGAGAGGCGGCCACGGCCTTGCAGTGGTCGGAGAGCGAGGGAAGCTCTGACACGCGGCTGCTCGCTGGCACTGAGGGACAAGAAGTCCTGGTGTCCCAGGGAGGCGAGGGGCGCGGAGACGCCGCCATTGCTATTTCCTCCACGCTGGTGACTCCCTGTGACCCCGCCCTACCCTCAGGGCTGTGCCAGAGGCACAAGAGGGAATGACTGTGCTTTTACAAACTCTCAAATCCACTGAGCTGGTTCGGGCGGGTCTCTGAGGCCCCAGGCCCCAAGGCGAGAGACGGCAAGGCCTTCCAGCGGTCAGAAAGCGAGGGAGGCTCTGGCGCTCGGCTGCTCGCCGGCACTGGGGGACGCAAAGTCCTGGTGTCCTGGATAGGCAAGGGGCCGCTGAGTCTCCGCCCCGGCGACTCCCTGTGACCCCGCCCTACGCAATTTACATTCCCATCTGGGCTGTGCCAGACTCACAAGTAGAAACGCCTTTGCTTCTGCAAGCTTTCAAATCCACTGAGCTGGTTCAGGCGGGATCATGAGGCACCAGATCCTACGGGGAGAAGCAGCACGGCCTTGCAGCCATCAGAAAGCGAGGGAGACTCTGTTGCACAGCTGCTCGCCGGCACTGGGGGACACAAAGCCCTGGCAGAGATTCAAGGGGCCGCGGAGACTCAGCCAGTGCTATTTGCTCCGCCATGGCGACTCCCTGAGACTCAGCCCTAATCAATTTACATCCCCATCCAAGCTGTGCCAGGTGCACAAAAAGACCCACCTGCGCTTTTGCAGCCTATCCCAACAAATTGCAGACTTCAACTGCTCACAGCCATGGGAGACACACTCAAGAAGCAGACCCAGGAGAACCAGGATGGCGGCATAAGGAAGAGACCTGTGCATGCTACCTCACACAACAACATCGAAACTACCAAATATCAGACAAACACCTATCATACAGAACCATGGGAAAGTTGGCCCAGTGGAAGCTCTACAACTGGAAGGAGAGAAAGAACATTGAGACTGAGTAGGATGTGACACCAAGTACAGAGCCCAACCCAACAAACTGCAGATTTCAACTCCTCGCATGGAAAGAAGCGCATTGAGACTGAGTAGGATGTGCAGAGGCACCAAGTACAGAGCCCATCCCAGCAGGCTGCAGATTTCAGCTCCTTGCATCTGGGAGGGACGCAATCGGGGGGCAGAGTCGGGTCCGGGGCCGGCCAGGGCTGGGCCTGACTCGGCCGGCACTGTGGAACTGCTGTACCAGCAAGCGCACAAACATGCCCACTGGTCCCAGTCTCTTGTGGGGCGCTGGGGGACAGCAGACAGGCAGTCTGTGCACTTGGTGGAGGGCAGGAGTGCTGGATGTTCAACCACCAGGAACGCCTGGAGATTTTGTCTGGTGGGGAGCCGCCGGCAGGGGACAGAGGGCCAAACTTCCTGTTTCCCCGGTAAGGCTGGGATGGCCCCGGTGAGGTTGGGATGGCCCCGGTGAGGTTGAAACGGCCCCGGTGTGGTTGAAACGGCCCCGGTGTGGTAGGGACGACCCCGGTCAGGTCGAAACGGCCCCGGTGTGGTAGGGACAACCCCGTTCAGGTCGAAACGGCCCCCGTGAGGTAGGGACGGCCCCAGTCAGGTCGAAACGGCCCCGGTGTGGTAGGGACAACCCCGGTCAGGTTGAAACGGCCCCGGTGTGGTAGGGACAACCCCGGTCAGGTTGAAACGGCCCCGGTGTGGTAGGGACAACCCCGGTGAGGTTGAAACAGCCCCCGTGAGGTAGGGATGACCCCGGTCAGGTCAAAATGGCCCCGGTGTGGTAGGGACAACCCCGGTCAGGTTGTAACGGCCCCGGTGAGGTTGAAACGGCCCCCGTTAGGTAGGGATGGCCCCGGTGAGGTTGAAACGGCCCCCGTGAGGTAGGGACGACCCCGGTGAGGTTGAAACGGCCCCCGTGAGGTAGGGACGACCCCGGTGAGGTTGAAACGGCCCTGGTGAGGCTCAGACGGCCCTGGTGAGGTTGAGACTACTCCAGTGAGGTTGGGACAAATAAAGGGGACCAGTATGGACTGATGAACAGGGGTAGATACAGAAGCAGAGCAACATTGAACAGAATGTTAAACTACAGTGGGAAGCCTGGGGAGGGTTGGGGGGGGGATTAAGAGACCAACTGAAGGACTTATATGCATGCATATAAGATTAACCAATGGACACAAGACACGGGGCGGGGGGGGGGGCAGGGGGTAGGGGCCGGGGGAATGTCAAGGGGGGGATAAAAGGAGACATATGTAATACTCTTTGTAATACTTTAAGAAATAAAAATTATTAAAATATAAAAAAAAAAAAAAAAAAAAGTTAGAGAGGTTCCTCATTCTTTTTTGGCGAAAGTCAAAACCAAGGCCTAAAGGGTGGGGAGAGATTAACCAAAGAACTTGTATGCATATATGCATAACCCTTGGACACAGTCAATAATAGTGTGATGGTAAAAAAAAAAAAAAATAGTGTGGTGGATGCCTGGGGCGGGGAGGGGGGTGGGTCAATGGGAAAAAAAGGAGACATCTATAATGTTTTCAACAATAAAGATTAAAAAACAAAAACCAACAAAAAATAAAAAAAAATAAAAGGACAACTTAATAACTGAGTCATTGATTTTATAAATATTTTTGAATACCTAATAGTTGTTAGTAATACGTGTTTAGGTTAGGCCACCTAAACTTTCTATATTGAATTTATTGGGGTGATATTGGTTAATAACATTATGTAGGTTTCAGGGGTACAATTCTGCAATATATCATCTGTTCATTGTATTGTGTGTTTACTACTCCAAGTCAAATCTCCTTCCATCACCATTTATCACCCTTCTCCTAACTACTCCCTCCCCCTTTCCCTCTGGTAATCACCATACTGCTGTTTGTCTATGAGACATTATTTTTTTTGCTTAATCCCTTCATCTTTTTCACCCAGACCCCCAACTCCCCTCTGCTCTGACAGCTGTCAGTAGGTCCTCTGTATCTATGAGTCTGTTTCTATTTTGTTTGTCTTCACTTACAGGGCACTTTGAGCAGAATAAAATCGCTAGTCATTTCATTTTTTATTAGTACAAGTTACTATGATATTTAACCATTTTTTGAGTTTTTATTATACTAGCTTTAATGTGCTTTTGAAACCATTGATTAATCTTCAGTTATTTATTTAATGTACAGCGTGTCCTCCCAACCCCAAATGTATACACACTTTAACAGCTGGTAGCTCAATTGATGTTTCTTTCTTTTCAGATTTAATTCATTTGAATTGACAGTTATTCAAAGTGTGCATACATGTTTTGGGACACCCCGTATATAGATATCATCATGCTAGTTACCCACATACTAAATTATTAGTGAAAGGTCAGACTCTTGGCAACCTCAACTCTTTAGGTTTGAAATAGGTTGAATACAAAAATACACTCACATGCAATACAAGACACGCATACTTTGGTCTAAAATCCATTCACATGGTCAAATATCTTAACTGCTTAAAGCTGACTTTATTTAGAAATTAAGAGCAAAAGAGGCTTTGAAATATCTGCTGATCCAGGATATTAATCACTAAATGCCCATTATCTCTTCCAAATTTCTTCCATCATTCCTGACAAGCTTGTGAATGCCCTGCCTTCTGTAGCATTAACCTCACCTTACACTTTCTGCGAACAGAGTGAAGCCATCTGCGATGCCAAAGAAGGGACTGTGACTCTGGGTCATTGGCGTGCAGCCCGAGTTCACAAGCAGGCCTTTCTTCCCTTGCCTGTTTATTTTTAAATTCCTTTCTGAATGGATCAAAATTTCAACTGCCAAAGGAGTTCAACAGCTAACTAATCCATAGTTCATTTCGATTGATGTTAAAGTTCAGGAAGATTCACTTTTCTAAGTGGCTAGTCCCCATTTACATGTCAACAGAAATCAATGTCGATCACACAAGTGACCCAGAGCTCTGCAGGGAGAGCTCGGTATTGGCCATCTAAAAAGTCGTTGGGACAGACTTGCTCTTTGGTAGAAACGCACTGGGATGGAAGAACGCCTCTTTTGCCTGAAGATAAGCACTCAAGTGATGTCAGCCGTGCTTGAAGGGGGCATTAGAGCAAGAAATTCTAATGGCAAAGGAAAGTAACTTTCCAGGACTCCAGTGTGCTTTATGGATGGGTATTCCATAGTTTACGTCCCTTAAGATGTTTTACTAATATGACTATCAGAATGACTGAAAAATGTTCCATACTCATTAATTTTTAAAATTATGCATTTTTCAGGATTAATTTTAGTTTTGAAAAAGCAAAGAATAAAACTCATTATAGTATTCAACTCTGAAGGGCCTGTAGCAATAGGGTAATATGCTAAATGATATTTCTAAGTCATAGACTTAAGAGACAACACATTAGGGAATAATATGATGATGAGTCTACATAAATTAAGGTGTACGGATTACCTAAATGAATAAAAGTAGTGAAATACAGGTGACATGCAGCTTAACTATAGATTTAGTGAGTGACAATATCATTTGTATCCCTTGATCTTAAACTTGCTTATTTGAAAATAAATTTTATTGCTAAGGTAGTCAAAACAAATATCAGTATTTCTTAGTCATTAGCCATGTTTCAAGAACTTTGATGGTAAGAAACAAATTAATTATTGAAGGCCTCCTCTTTCTAAAGTGCTCAATTTTGTTAACCTTGTCTAGACTATTATCATCTTAGAATCTAGACAAAATATATTTTACTATATTTTAGTTACCCCATAAATGCATAAAAGTTAAAATAGTCAAGGATAAAAACAAAGCTGTTGGAAATGATACATAATGAAAGACTTAAAATCTCGAGTCTCCTTTATTTGCTGTTTTTCCCTCATAGCTTATTGCTCTAATGTTGGGTTTTAACCTGCATGTCTGTGACTACTTTCTTGAAGCAGTTTATTAGGTACTTAATTGGCCTGATTCTCAGAGTTGTACTTGTATATTTATACAGGTGGTGGACTACAACCCAGGAGTCTTTACATTAAGAATCTTAGACTTACTGTAAATTTACTTTGAATTCTTGAAATATATGAACTCTTTCTTTCTTTTCTTCCTTTCTTTCTTTTTTCCTTTCATTCTTTTCAAACAGTCAACCTTTGTCAGTGGAGGGGGAAAGAAAGCATAGCCAGGGCAAGGATGCTAGTTTTCTTTATTAACATTGTTATAAAAAGTGGTTAATGATTTTCCTCTACCAAGATTGCTGAGTGAGAATTTTAAATGAGAAAAAAACAACTGTGTTTAGTAAGTAGTTGATGAAACAGTGATTGTCTTGGATATAATTGCTATCTTTCATTCTGATCTTTTGCTATTTGTAACATACGACACAAATTATTCAGTGTGTTATTAAACTCTTTCCTGTGCAAATCCAGTCCTCCTCCAGACTTCTTACTAGAGTACATGTAACTCCCATTGATGCAGTTGCCCAAGCCAGAAACATGGGAGTGATCCTGGCCTCCCCCAGCACCAAAATACATTTTTCAATCCATCTACTTCTCTTCATCCACACTGTCCCCCTAGTCCAGTGATGGCGAACCTATGACACGCGTGTCAGAGGTGACACGCGAACTCATTTTTTTGGTTGATTTTTCTTTGTTAAATGGCATTTAAATATATAAAATAAATATCAAAAATATAAGTCTTTGTTTTACTATGGTTGCAAATATCAAAAAATTTCTACATGTGACACGGCACCAGAGTTAAGTTAGGGTTTTTCAAAATGCTGACACGCCAAGCTTAAAACGTTCGCCATCACTGCCCTAGTCCAAGCTACAATCAATTTTACCAGGACCATTTCAGCAGCTTTGCAACTGGTCTCTCCATCTTGCTTTTAATTCTTCTATTCATTTGTTATGAAGCGTTCTGAATAGTATTTTTTAACAATAAAAAAGATTAAAGTGCCCCAATGATTTTCTGTTGTATTTTAGATAAACATAAAGTATAATATATTTAAGACAGCTTGTTATGCTCTGTGCAATCTGGTTCCTATCTATGTTTCTGTGTTTATCTTGTGCCATTCTCTCCCTTGATTAATGCCCTCTTTCAAATACACTGGGTTTAATTTAGTTTTCCAAAGGGGCTAAGCTCATTCCCATCCAAGAGCCTTCACACTTGCTGCTCCCTCTGGTTGAAAGGCCACTACTTTTTGCCTACTCATCCTTCAGGTCTTAGGTTAAGTGTTCTTTCTCGTTGATGGGATCTCTGAAGGACCAATTATAACAAGATGTACCCTGTTATTCTCTTTCATAGGGAGCCATAAGGGTTAATTCAATAAGCCAGGGTGCAAAAACCCTGCACAACCTAAAGCAAGGCCTTTCTTCAGGACTATCTCCTGGAAGATAAATACTGAGCCTTTTAGAATATTCTGCCTGATATGAGATTTTTGTATGCTGGAAGTTTTAGGCATGCGCAGTGCTATTTTGACTAGATAGCTTTTCCTAACAATGTAACTTACTTATGGAGAATGACTGCTTTTGTTTTGGGGGCTTAGAATCTCAGTAGCTGTGGTCAGTCATGCAGGAGCTATAAACCTGTGACTGGCCCCCAGTAAAAACCGCTGAACATCAAAGCTGGGGTGAGCTTCCCTGGTTGGCAACACTTCACATGTGTTGTCTCACATCATTATTGGGAGAATGAAGTGCATTCTCATGCAGCTCCCCTGGGAGGAGCCTCCTGGAAGCTTGCACCTGGTTTCTCCTAGACTTTGCCCCATCTGCCTTTCCCTGATGCTGATTTTAATCTGTGTTCTTTCTCCTTAATAAACTGTGACTGTGAGTATAAGTGCTTTTGTGAGTCCTGTGAGTAGTTCTAGTGAATTGTCAAGACTGGGAATGTTACTAGGGAATCATAATATATTGTTGGTTTCTTACAAAATAATTTTCTCCATTTGTCAACATATAATTGTTTATTTACTCTTTTGCTTGATTTCTACACATTCTAGTGGAAATAAGGCAAAGCATAATTTTATTTCTTTCTAATACACTGTTCCTGGCATAGTACAATAGGTACTCAATAAATGTTTTGGGAAATTACAAGTTAAATGTCCAGTATTTGGTGGAAATAAAATTTTAAATAGCTCTGAAGAATGTTAAGAGTTGATGACACTGTTTTCTAATTTGATTTCACTCTTTAAATATTATGATTTATCTTTACTATCTGAATAATTACTATACAATTAGAAATAGGATCCCCAAGATTTCAACTGGCTTTACAGATTTGTAGTAATTGTAAGACCTGTTCTCACTCAGTTCTTTGAGTTAATATTTCTTTGTATAGAATTCCTACAATAATTAAATTTGATGTAGAAGATTCTGGAGAGACTAATGGAATGTAAGAGAGAGGCAAAACAATG
The DNA here is from genome assembly GCF_028538775.1 of Myotis yumanensis. Classification (NCBI taxonomy): domain Eukaryota; kingdom Metazoa; phylum Chordata; class Mammalia; order Chiroptera; family Vespertilionidae; genus Myotis; species Myotis yumanensis. The sequence continues at coordinate 69,803,980 of NW_027223755.1, read as the reverse complement.
TTATTGGGATTATGATAGATGTTGAATTGAAGAAAAATCAACTCTGGAGATCTATAGAATATTGTGATTATAGTTAATATTGTATTGTACTAGTATACTTGAAATTTTCTAGGAGAGTACAAAGTAATCTTCTCACCAAACAAAAAGCTGATAACTATATGATGTGATAGATATGTAAATTGTTTGACTGTGGTGATTATTTCACAGTATATAGGTATATTAGGTCATCAAGTTCTATACCTTTAATTGTCAGTTATACCTTAGTAAAGCTGGGAGGGGGAGAAAATAAATTGAGGCAATAAGTGATGAGCTGTCATTGGAAGGAGAATTCTACAGCTGTAAAGAGTATAATTAATTAAAGGACTTTGTAACTTGCTCTTGACCCACATTTTAAACTGCAGAGAGTTAGTAAACCAGGACTAGAAATCTCCAAAGAATGAAGTGGAATAGATGAAAGCTTGACATAAGTGGAAAGAATAGGGGTAATGTGCTAGAAAATTAACTTCCGAATAAAGCAATTTTGAATCTGGTGCCTGTCCAGTGAAAGTGTAGAACAACCTTAGAATTGTTACACTAAGTGATCCCATGTATACTTCTCTAGCCCATATCTTTTGTCCTTTGCTGGGGGCAGGGGATAGGTGTGCTCTATTACCTTACAACCTTACTATGGGTCAAGGTGTGTGTCTGCCATCTGTATCTCTTTGCCCATAATTGTACACCTTTTTATGCTACTCATTTCTTACCTTTGAAACAGTGGGTAGATTGTTAACATATTCTGTAGATATCATAGACAAAGTCTGTGTTCCAAATAACTTCATGTCCATCAGCCTCCTTTCACCATCTTTTTAAAAAATATATATTTTATTGATTTCTTACAGAGAGGAAAGGAGAGGGATAGAGAGTTAGAAACATTGATGAGAGAGAAACATCGATCAGCTGCCTCCTGCACACCCCCCGCAGGGGACGTGCCCACAACCAAGGTACATGCCCTTAGCCAGAATCGAACCTGGGACCTTTCAGTCCACAGGCCGACGCTCTATCCACTGAGCCAAGCCGGTTAGGGCTCACCATCTTTTTTGCTTTACCTTCTGACTGCTCTCTAAACCTCAAAATAGGGAAGAAGGAAATTACTCTGGTGGTCTCACTCCTCCCTCCCTTCTGACACCAACATGAAGCTGATGTGAGATTTGTATTAGAAGCTGTATGATTTCTCAGTTCCACTTTTTCTGGTGATACTATCCTAATAATTAGATGTCCTGAGGGCCAAGTCTAGCATGAGCCAAGCGAGATGCCCAGGTTGCAGCATTTAAGGAAGTACTCACTCTCAGAGTTCTGCAAGTGCCCACTGTGAGTGCCTCTGAACTGGGCCCCCCTGACTTCTGCCTGTTAGTTATGCAGTAGGCATGCAGACATCAGAATGTGGTTGGAGGGGATCACACTTTTGCTGCAGTGGGAGCAGTTTGACCCCATGTATTAGTGGAACAAGAATTCTTTGGATGCAGAAGAGGCATCCTGTGTATCAGTTCTGTGGTTGAATCAAGATTTATACTCTTTAACTTATGCTGTTGTTATGGACGGGATTATGTTCTCCCAAAATTTGTATGTTGAATTACTAACTCCGGTGTATCAGAGTGTCACTGTTTTTGGATATGGGGCCTTTACAGAGGTTATTAAAATTAAATGAGATCGTATAGGTGGGCTCTAGCCCAGTGTGATTTGTGTCATTATTAGAAAAGGGAGAGACACTAGGAATGTGTCTGCACAGAGTAAAGGCCACGGGAGGAAATAGCAAATGAAGGAGAGAGCCTCAGGAGAAACTAAACCTGTTGACACTTTGACCTCCGACTGACTTCTAGCCTCTAAAACCACGAGGAAATAAATTTATTTCTGTTGTTTAAGCCACCCAGTCTGTGTTTTATTATTACAACCCTGGCAAACAAATATAGCTGATCCTATGGTCAGTGCTATGCCAGGAAAGTAATAGTATATGAACACTTTTCCTTTCTGGCCATGACTATAACCTCCTGGGGTACTCACACATGAACATTAGTATTTATTCTCTACTCTTACCTTCAAAGAAGCTATTTTTTTTTTTAGTATATGTGCTGCCGAAGCGAGCAATTTTTTTTTTTTTTATTAAGAGATCCATTTATGAGTTATAATAAGAATTTGGGGCCAAGCCAGGAAAGACCTCCAGAGGCATCTCTTTGCATAGGATTGTAAACTTTAATGGAGCGGCTCAGTGTTCTTTAAGTTCAAGGCCAGGCCCGATCCCTGCTGTTATTACCTACAGTAGGAAAATAAATGGACTGGTTGTCATTCTTGAATGATGGACTGTGCTTTTCTTAAAAACAAAAAGATGGCTAATTTCCATAATGTACATTTAATGATTAGAACCATTTATCTGTCATTCTAGTTTTTTCATTTAATTTAAGGTTTAAACACATTTATGCTCTTTCTTCTTAAACACACACACACTATCTCTCTCTTTCTCTCTCTCTATATATATATGTATATGTCTATGTCTATACTTATACCTCTCTATCTCTATCTCTAGCTCTAGCTCTATCTCTAAATCTATCTCTATCTCTATCTCTAAATCTATCTCTATCTCTATATCAGCATTATCTATATCTGTATCTTCATTCCAGTAACAGTGGATTAAAATGTTTAAGGATGGACCAAAAGAACAAGTTTTTCAGAGGACAAAGACAACCCTTGATAATCAGACAGGAGTTTGGCGGTGTTGAGGGCCAGTAACATATGAAGAACTCCAACTGGAATGCTAGGATTGATTCCTCCACCAACTGGCTCAAGTGTCCACATCCGTAAAAGGAGGGTGTTGGACTAGGTCATCTTTAATTCTGTCATGGAAGGATTCTGTAACAAAAGGCAAAGAAAATAATTGGAAAACTGAGATTATGTCTTCAAATTCTAGCTGATTGGCCACATTATCTGAACCTCCACATTTTTCTAGATGAGTCAGAAAATTCTAAGTGAACCTCTTACTGATCTACCAATGTAGATCCCCACCATGCCTCCAGTAACCTATAGTCAGCGTTAGAAATTTACACCCTAACCCCAGATTTTCAAACCCAATACCTTTAGACCAAGAAGGGGGCTGGGAGGGTACTGGTGAACTGAAGAGCAGAGCATATGGACAGTCTCAAGGGTGCATCTAGGATTCTGCCCTATATGGTATAGTGTCACATAAGATGAGTGGACCCATGGTTGCCAGTTTTTCCGAGTTTTTAAGAGAAGTCAGGTGTCCACATTTTAATATCAAATATTCTAATTTTAAAATGTTGGCAAACAATACAAAAATTTTTTTCATTGGGGAAAACAAACATGTCTGCCACCATTGTGTAATAGTCCCATAGTTCTGGATGTAGGACCTGTGCAAACATTCCCTGACATGGGGTCCTATTGCTCACCTTTGTGGAAGTCTGCAGCAATGGTTTAAAAACTGTGTTCCCTCAGAGTCCAGCGTAGGGCACCTATGTATTTGTATTATCATTTTTCACTGGGCCTAAAATTTCATTTGAACAAAGGGTTGTTTCCATAAATATGGGCAACGTGTTTAAAACAGTAACGGGCACATAGCAAGCACTATTTAAGTGTTAGCTACTATTATTAGTGAACAGTTTGTAAGGCATATTTTGCAGGAATCATGAGTTATGTCCTAATTTTTTTTACCATGTTTTTCTGAAGAGACCACCCTTCAATTTCAGAAAATTCAATAGCATTCTAAAGCATCTTTTAAGTTTTTATGATATTCAGAAACAGCTATACTTTATGTAAGGTTTTAGTGTGCAAAAATCCAAAGCTATCCTTGGCTAGTTTGCAACCTCACTTTTTCTCTTTTTTTGCTTTTCAATTAAAAAAAACATTTTATAGTTTCATTTTTATCTAGGTTACCCACAGCTGCGCTGACGTGGGGGATTTTACCTTTGGATCTCAGAGTACAAATAGTTCCATCCATATTCTATTTCCCAAAGGTATGCTAATTCTCATGAATAGTCACAACAATCCTGGCAAAGTTTTGAGATTATAACTAGATCATTCCTCTGAAATTGCTGTAAAGAAAGTCTGTATTAGAAGCTACTTAACTTGATGGTCCTCTCACATTCTGGCCCCTGACCTACCTTTCCAATCTTGCACTCCAGCAATGAGGAATATTTCACTTTCTTTCTTTCATAACATCATTATCTGTACCCAGAATGCCTCTCATTTCTCTTTGTCAAAATCTTTCCCATCTTTCAATGCTGGTTTCAAATTCTGCCTCCTCCAAGGAAACCTTTCTTGCTCCTTCAATATTATAATCACCCTGTGCCACCTGGCCATTTTCTTCCTTCCAGACTTCTTAGTAGTTTGTTCTTGTATTTGTGATGGTACTCACCAGGATCTATAATAGCATGTTTGCATACCCTTCATAGCTCCCTACTAGATTTTCCACTTCCTGAGGGTATGTGGATAACTGACATTTTGTGAAGCAATATTGCACATATAATTACATCAGGAATGTTCCTGTATCTTGACTTAGAGCTATTGACTCTGGGTCCATTTCAAAATTTCAGATGTTAAGTCTTTATATAACCGATGTTTCAATCATATTTGAGCTGAACATTCAAATGATATTGGGGTGAGCTGTTTTTTTCTTAATTTGCTATTTGTTCTATTCTTATTTGTTCTTATACATAGGACTTTTTCTTGGCTCTATAACATTCCATATTCTAAGTAATATCTTGAGTTCTTGGTTATCTCAAGTGTTGCATAGATTCTTTTTGGGATTTAGGTAAATTTAGATTGTGAAGACTACCGTTCTTCAACATTGCCATAATTTCCCACCAAAAAGCATCTCCAAAGCTAGCATGGATGTCATAGCAAGCTGGGTCATTTCTCCCACAATTTAGATGCTCAGACATTCCTGTTTGTATGAAATAGAACCCAGTTATGCCTGTTGTCCCTATGTATCAATTTACAGTGACCCCTTGCACTCTCAAAAGTATCTCAGTTTAGATGAGTGGTTCTCAACCTGTGGGTTGCGACCCCTTTGGGGGTCGAACGACCCTTTCACAGGGGTCGCCTAAGACCATCGGAAAACACATATATAATTGCATATTGTTTTTGTGATTAATCACTATGCTTTAATTATGTTCAATTTGTAACAATGAAAATACATCCTGCATATCAGATATTTACATTACCATTCATAACATTAGCAAAATTACAGTTATGAAGTAGCAACGAAAATAATTTTATGGATTGGGGGTCACCACAGCATGAGGAACTGTATTAAAGGGTCGGGGCATTAGGAAGGTTGAGAACCACTGGTTTAGATAATATATACTGAAGACCTATGAATGAGAGGGGATCAGAGACCTAATGGAATAAAGAGATGTACTCTTTAGAGCTGGAACATCTCTCTTCCTGAGTTCAGTGTATTTAATAAGATCCTATAATTAGAGTGAGTCCTAATCTTCACAAGGCATCCCTGATAATTCCACAGGGGTAAGACAAAATGTGTGTGGGAGTGGGTGGCGGGCATAGAGGTGGGTGCTATTACTGTGAATATTGATTCCCATAATGTGGTTGGTGCAATTAATAATTGTGGTAGTTAGGGACTCAAAGGCTTTTGGTAGCGAGCCTTGATGACAGTGCAAAATACCTGAACCAATCGTGGCACATGGGGCATTTTCAGAAACTTCTATTCTGTATATCCCTGAATTCAACTAGTGGATCTGATTCCCTTTTAGGTTAGTTCTCTTGTTGGCCTTGCTCAAAATTCCTTAAAAAACCAAGATTCACATAGTTTTTTTCCCCCTCTGAGATCTATATCATAATATTTCAAATTCAGCTTCCAATGCTCTTGTGAGTTAGAACCTCATCTTTGAGATTTTGAAATTATGCTCTTTTTTTTGGCCATTCAGTAACAGTGCTATATGGCTGAGTTGGACAAAAAATTCAAGATAAGTTTGAAAAGAGAGAATTTATAATAAAATAAAATATAGATGTTACAGACTCACTTTGGAGTTTATCTGCAAAAAGTTCATTACTCAAGAGACATCTCAGATTTCCCAAAGTTTTAATCTTAACTCCCAGCCCCACTTCCAATCACACAGCAGATTCTTAACCATTTCACCTGAGTACAAACTGATCTAATCAATAAACTTAGGAACCTGATAACCTGGATATGATTTGGGGGCTAATGTAAACATGAAAAATTAAAGTCATCAATGATACCCTGTCTAAATTTTCTGTATAGATTCTGCAGTGCAGTGGTTAAAGACATGAGCCCAGTAGCTAGACTTCAGGGGGTTCAGGTCCTCATTCTCCCACTTCCTAGCTGTGCGATTCATGCCAAGTTCCTGTTTTCTCTAAATATTATGTCCCTCATCTATAAAATATAAATGATGATAATAGTAGTATTTATTTTATAGTACTGAGTGTTGATAGGAAGTATATCTAAGACAACGCATGCTGAGAGCTTAGCACTGTATGTAGCACATTTGAATAACCAATTATTTATATATTAACTCTGTGTTTCTGATGCTTTGACATCTGGGGCCTTCCTGAGTCTGGAGAAACTGCTCCTCCCAGGAGTAGACACCTCCTAGAGATAGTAAATAACTCACCTTCATGGCCATATATGCAAACTAACCAATCTAGAACCCCCACCCCCACCACTTCTTGTATTGTGTTCTCATACTCAGAGCCACTATCTCCCTGCCTTAATCATCCCAGGGGCCAAGATTAGACAACTAGGGACAACCCTTAGGCCCCAGAGCCCCTTGAAATTATTCAAAGTAGCCAATGCTAAGCCCGTTTTTCCTGTCTCATCCATTCCTTTCCATAGAAACCACAATAAAGGCTCTTCCCTACATATTCCCCTAGCTCCCTCTGACCCTGGTGCTTCCCTGTGGGGTCCCTGTGAGGCAGTGGGGTTCTGCCTCCTCTTGGGAACTGTGAGTAACAGGCTATCTTTCAAATAGCAACTGTCTCCTGATCTGTTGCCTTCAACATACTGGAGTAATAATAAAATGTACATTTGAAGACAGAATTTTAAAAATATTTTAATAGAAAGGACTTGAAACTGATTCACTAACCCCATAGCTAAATGCTTATCCACTAATGTTTTCATATAGATAATTTCTCAAGACAGGAAAAAAAAACAACCCTATTTTTTAGATTTTTGCTTAAAAAATTGGATGATTTAGAAGGCAGGAGATTTGAATTCTAGCTTTAAATCATTACAGTTTACTTGAGTAAGTTTCTCAGCCTCTTGGTATAATAGATTCCTTGCTTTTAAAATAAATAAAATAACACAATTAGGTTGATTAAAAAACATTACTAGAAGGATAAAATGAGAATGTATAGGAGAGGGTTTTGAAAATACAAGATGGGAAATATTATGTTACATAGGGAAATCAGTGACCCAATTTGACAAAGAATAATGAGCCATCCTATTTCCGTTGATAAAGGAATGTTGTATATCTCAATCATTTTCTGCAAGAAAAATAATGAGGCAAAGCTAATATAGAGACTACATCTAGGGAAATACATGCTAAGCTATAAATGAACAATGCATGTGATGAATTATGCATGCTTTTAAATTAGTTAATGAAATAGGTTCATATTACATGATAATGAAGCATTTCTGGTCCTAGTTTTGAATTTGATAGTGAAGTAAATCAGTGTGCTGGAATACCTCCTGACAACCACATGCCAGTGTCTCCATGTGGTCTGTTCAGTGCATCCTCCCTAATGAGGAAGGAAGAAGGAGGATGTTGAACTGTTGCAAGGCTGGAATATGGAAGTGATGCTATGGTTGGGAAATGGACTAAAATGTGGAGAAAGAACATAACATGTAGGCATTTGCTCACAAGTGAACATTTTCTGCGAAGTTATTTGCAGTTCAGTCTCCACATGGGCTTAGAGTGAGAGCTCTCTTTTCTTCTTGAGTGATCTGACCTATTCTAGCCAATTTCCTCATTTGTCATATTTGTGTGTGTGTATGTGTTGCTTTATTTATCTAGCATTTGCCTTGGATGTTTCCTAATTTCCTTGCTTTGTGGCTGTTAGGTCTGATCAAATTATTAAATCAATATCCCCTCCCCTGGGAACTGACCTTTAGACCACTTCACAACGGACATTCCCTTTCGCTTAGACCACATTCCACTTGCTAAGACCATTATCTTTCCCTTCTGGACTTTCCCAGGATCTGGACCTGCCCAGAGAGTTCCCTGGCAAAAAAGCCCGCCTAGAGTCCTTTAAAACCTCTGACTCCCCAACCCTGGCGCCATTTGGGGGCTCAGCCAACCTGGTATCCAGATGACCTTTTATAAAGCATTTTAATCATTTCCCACTTTTGGCCTCGTGCATTCCTCCTTCGATGATGCTAACAGTGGCCAGTTAGCTCAGGTGGTGGTAATGAAGCCATTGGTCAGCCCTGGACATAGCAGGGAGGGTCATTTGTCATTTTTACATTTGTTGGTGTGTTTTTCATGAGTAGAGCCTGCTTTCAGACTTATTGGCAAGAGTGTTTTTTAATTATTTTTTTGAGTACCCACTAAATATCAAGTGCTTCAGATGCATTCTCTAGCTGAATCTTCACAATTGTCCTTTGAGCTTAATGTTTGCACCTCACATATTACTAACCAGGAGACCTGGGCTCATGGGGTCAACTTATTTGGCTAAAGTCTCATATGTAGTAAGTGACCAAGCTAGAAAGTCAGCTGCCTCACTACAAAGCTTGTGTTGTTAACCAGTGATTACATCTCAAAAGTTTGCCTAGTAATAGGGGACATGGGCAAGAATAGAACGCAATACATCAGAAACATTTATCAACACATAGTCAAACTCAAAGTATCTTGTGTATTTATGGCTTTATCTTAATACTAGAGGCCCGGTGCATGAAATTCGTGCATGGGTGGGGTCCCCAGGCCTGGCCGGTGGCGACCAGGGCCGATCAGGTTCCCTGCCTCCCCGCCTCCTCCTTCCCTCACCACCCACGTGCCGCCACCGCATGGTTCCTCGTCTCCTCACCTTCCTCCACCTCCTTCCCTTGATGCCCACGTCTGCCACCACTCACCCCCTGTTCCCCGTCCCAACCCAGGCAATCGGGGCCTGATGGCCAGGGTTTAGGACTGGGAGGTTGGCCGGCAGGTCCCATCAGTGATCGGAGCCGACAGGCTGGGGACAGCTCCTGCATTGAGCGTCTGCCACCTGGAGGTCAGTGTGCATCATAGTGCCTGGATTTTTTGGTTGACCTTTCTAGAGGTGAAAAACAACCAAATGACCAAACTAATAACTGCTAATCCTTGTAAATTATAAGCAACATCTGTTAGGGTAATGAATACCTTTAAATTATCAGACATTATTTTGCTACTGTTGGAATATTATTTACCTCTTTAGGGATGCATACTTTTCTCACACAACTTTCACCTGGACCCAAGAATATACAACTTCTAGTACTTGTGGTATTCAGTTCCCAAACTTGAACATAGCTCATAGACTGGGAAACTTCCAGGCTCTATCTTTGGGTCCTCTACTACCTGATTCAAGATTAAGTCAAATTTCTTTACCTAACCTCCTGACTGAAGTGGTGACTCACCAGTAGGAATTCCTATGCGTCAATTTCCTGAACCACTTATTTGGCAGTTAACCTATAGGGAAAGGTATTGCTGGCTAACCATTCCTTTATGTAGACTGTGTCCTGTGAACCTTCAGAGGACAGCAGACAAGCCATGTTTCTTTCTGTATCTCCAATACCTTCTATAATGCTGGGTACGTAGGAGTTTCTCAGTAAGGACTGTTACTTCAGTTCACCTGCCATCTTATGGGGAGATCTGGGGAGTTCTGCAAGTTCATCAATTGAAGTGTGTCTACTGCTATTTTGACATAGATAACAAATTTCAGATTTTGATAAATTTAAAACTATTCCATAGCAACATTGCATGAGTAACTGAAACTGCAGAAACTGTCTACACTTGTAGACCAATGAGTTAGAAAATACTTTATTCTAGTCAAGGAAGCTGATCACAATTGAATGGAAGCATAAAGTATCCTGATTTTGATGATTACAAAAATCTCAACAAACTTGGGAGTGTGGTAGTCTCAAAATCCATGTTTAATGTATCTTCTCAGTGCTTTATTGTCTATATGTACACAAGCAGAAGTAAAAACATAGCTTATCTAAGGAGTAAATTATTTGTGTGTGTGTGTTTTCTTCTCACTTCCTTCCTTTCAGTATGAAGAAATCAGGCATAGGCTTTTAGAAGATTATGCTAGAAGCCAAATCAAAGTCAAGTGACTATCATTAAAAGTCACAGTAATTCAAATTATAATCATCAAGTAATTTTCCATTAGTCAATGAATTCTAGAGCAGATCTACCTTGAATTGTTACATGTTGTTAAATTTTCCCTTGAATTCAGCATACAGAGTAGATTTTTTTTTTTCACAATAATCTACTGAATTAGGCTTGGTGGGGATAGAAGTTAGCTTTTCCTTTCTGTTTCATTACATATGTCATTTGTGTATTTTTTTCCCTTCTCAATCTGTTATAAAAACCTACTAACTATTCCCCACTGTATTTTGCCTAAAGTTTATAATTAAAATAATTTAAAAAAATTAATAGAACAGAAACACTGACTAGAACAGAAACTCCTATACCCCAGTTTTTTATTAACTTCTCATACCGTTCAGTTATAAATCTACTTCCCAGGCACTGTTACTAGAACCATACATTGTGAAACTTTATGACCTCATTTTGGGAAGATTTGTTTACGATATTCTATTAGAAACTTCTGAAAACATGCCTCTGAACATAATGTTTTCACACAGCATGTGTCTTATTAATTTTTGAAAATGCAACCTCCAAAACCTATTACATTTGTCACACTGTGATGGAAACATTTGCTCCTTGAAATGGTGTTTAGACCATAAATTCGAGCAGCCTCAGAAGCTGCTCCATTAGTTACCTTATCTGTATGTACATCTTCTCCTGCAGCCACCAACTTTCATTATGTTAGCAAGTACACGACAAGTCTATAACAACATTATGTTTTGCTAAGGTTCATTTTGGGAGTTGGCATTATATTTGAGCCTTTCCCTACTGCATTAGGCAGCTTGGGCTGCTATAAAAAAAACAACCCATAGACTGTGGCTTAAACCACAGGAATTTATTTCCCATAGTTCTAGAGGCTGGGAAGTCCAAGATTGAGGTACTAACTGACTTGGTTTCCTAGTGAGGCTCTCTTCCTGGCTTGTAGATGGCCACCTTCTCACTGTGTCCTCACTTGGTGGAGAGAGAGAGATTGTGTGTGTAAGTTCTGTGGTATCTCTTCTCATTAGGGCACTAATCGTATGATGGGGGCCTCATTTAAACCTAATTTCCTTCTAAAGTCCCACGTGCAAGTACCATCACATTAGAGGTTAAGACCTCAACATATGAAATTCTGGGGCACACAATTCAGTTCATAGCATCTACTTCTAAGTATTAAAGCTCCCATAGAGGAATAATGTTTCAAAGAAACATAAATGTGAATTCAGTTCTGACCTTTCCTTCAGGCTTGGCCTCCTAAAATACTATTTTCAGTTAATCAGCTTCATCCTATTCTACATCCCTTTCATCTCTACCTGCGCTCAGGCTATTTGCTCTGCTGGACCTTTATCCAGTCTCATTGTGCAGCATATGCCCAACTTCTACCTGTCATTTAACATATATCTCAAATGCCATCCCTTCTGAGAAATCATTTCCTGCTTCTCACTGCTTCTCAGAAATCATTTACTCAGACTCCGGTGTCTCTGGCCTCTATAATTTGTGCCCCATAGGCACATGCCATTCTAAAATATGTATTATCAACGTAAGAGTCTTGCCTTCTGTTTTAACAATACCTGGATTTGTTTTAATCGGATGTGCTAAGACATGCGGACACAGAAATGATCGTCATGAAGAAGTTTTGTTATATTCACAGTCCCTGGAAACAGGAGGCACGACATACCATGTAGGCAGGGCCACATGGGGAAGGACAGAGGGCAGATGAGCAGACAGAGAGAGATAAGGATTAGTGGGCTAAGCCCTTATTGTGATTTGCACAGGAAAAAAGAAATGAAACTGGGCAAGGAGATATAGGATTAGGTAGTTTGAATAATTTCCATGGGCCCCTGGGCTGTCCTAGTTTTCTGGTCCCTGATCTTGGGGTGATTAAGGCAGGTGGATAGTGGCCCAAGTATGAGAGCCCCATAAAAGAAAGAGGTTGTTGGGGTATGCTTGGTTTGGATATCAAAAGTGCACTAACAGGCAAGTCCTGTCTCTAGGAATTAGCTAGCCCAGGGAGGGGCAGTCCCTCCTTAGTCAGCAAGATCCCAGGTAGCAGAGCATCAAAATATAGAAAATAAGATATATAGTTAATACACATTTCTTTGTTAGGAGTCCTCCAATAATCCCATCAACAGAGTTACTTGTTGGGGAGGTGAGGAATGAGCATATGAAACCTTAAGTAAAATCAGCCTGTCAGGTTTTGGGTAGAGGAGGGCAGAGGCTGGGATTAGAAGGTTGTTGAGAGATACTCTCAAATCCTTGTTCTTTTGCTCTCTGTTCCTTCTTCTCGCTCACTCTGACACTCTCTTCCCACTTCTCACGGACTGTCTTGCCCTCTACTCTATTTTTCCTTTTCCTTGTAGCATTTTTCTACTAGTGTCTCTTTCTCCTCATTATTTCCATATACCCCCCACCCCTCTGGATACCTCATGGCCGTATTCTGGCTCTGTCCTCTCCTTCAATCTGCTGCCCAACTGATTCTCTGTCACACAATTTGCATTCCTATAGAGGTCTGTGTTTGGCTTTACAACCCAGGAGAGCAAAGTTTGTGGTATTCAGGTAGACTGGGCAGTTTCCCTCAGCAGAGGTGGTAGGTATGGCAGGGCCCATGATTGATGTGTGTGATCAGTGTTGAGTTTAAGAAGGGGAGAAGTCATGGACCTTCACCCTCAAAAAGCTCCCAATGTAGAAGAGGAGAAATGGTCCCTCTGAACAGTGTAATTCATGTGAAAAAACTCTGCAAAAACAGCAAAGTGAAATATTGATAACATTCCTTTATTTGTTATGATAATAACAATAGGAATAATAATGTCTTATTATTGTGTACATATTACTTTGCACATAGATAAATACATATGAATTATTAATGTACATATTATTAAATGCCAGGACATTTTTCTAAGTGCTTTACATATGTATTCTCATTTAATCCTCAAAACATCACTGTCATGGAGGTTTTATTAATATAATCATTTTACAGATGATAGAACTAATGCACAGAGAGGTAAAGTAATTTGTCCAATGATAGTGTTAGAGCTGAGATTCAAACCCAGGAATTTTGACATAATTGTCTATGCCACTATACTACACTTCTACTGTGAGTGGACAATATGTTCCCTATTCTTCCGTTGTGACATATCAGACTTTACATGAAAATAGCTAAATGCCTATACATTAAGCAAGTTAGTCTATGCAAATCATTTTACTTGATATGTAGCTTATCTGAATGTTAGTAAAGTTTTTACTGCTGACAAATGACTTTAGTCTAAGAAAAAGAATACAGTTATATAAGAATGCAAAGATTATCTGGTTCATATGCTTGGTTGACATTTTTAGACACATCATAGCTTTGAGGGACTACACATTTGGGAAAATACATAGTTTTCTTGGTGGCTCAGGAAGGCTGAGAGCTGCCATATAAACAGGTTTTTACTTGCTTCATGTTGAGAAGCAACATAGCCTACCATGGGGAAATATCACGTTGACATGCAATAGAAAATTTCATTTAGTGAAATTTCATGGAGCCAGTCACAATCTCAGTGCTGCCTACTTCAAACCAAAGAGCTCTCTCCAACATTCAACCCAAACAACCAGATGGTAAACTAGTACATTCTATACACGTTGCTACTCCAGTATGATTTCCAACATCTTGGCTCCCTGGGGGGATGTTATTGATAGCGAAAATGTGTCATTGATAATTTGTCAGTTTTCACTATTAATGACAGAAACTGTAACTATCAAAATGAATAAAAAATTGTCTAAGCCAGTGGTCAGCAAACTCATTAGTCAACAGAGCCAAATATCAACAGTACTTTTTCAAAATAGACTTGCCCAGGCTGAAAACCGACTTCTGTGCATGGGCCACAAAGTTTCAATTGCACTGTACGCGTGCCTGCACATGGTATTTTGTGGAAGAGCCACATTCAAGGGGCCAAAGAGCCGCATGTGGCTCGTGAGCCGCAGTTTGCCAACCACAGGTCTAAGCAATTGCTGTTAACCCAGAAATTTGGAAGAGTATCTTTGCAGTGGAACAAACATGGAGATGACAAATGAAGTATGAATTCTTCTGGACTATAGTAGATGCTTCTTTAGCTAGATGGAGGCCATATATTTTCCCCTGATGGTTTGTAAAAAGAGTCCTGTGAGTGTAGTGCCTTTCTTACTTGGGTATATATGAAAAAAAAAAAAAAAAGACAAGGCTTCCATGAACATTTAATAGGATTCTAGAACTATATATTTTTATTGCTATATTTTCTTTTTTTCCCTTATTTGTATGTATGTACCAAATCTAAGGGAGAAATTATTTTTTAAATAGAATTATTTTTGCCTGGCTGGTGTGGTCCAGTGGTTGAGCATCACTCTCTGAGCCAGGAAGTCACAGTTGGGTTCCAGATGGTGGCACATGCCCTGAGTGCAGTCAATCTCCAGTAGGGGGCGTGCAGGATTCTCTCTCATTATTGATGTTTCTATTTCTCTCTTCCTCTCCCTCTCTGAAAACAATAAAAATATGTTTTAAAATATAGAATTATTTTTACTTATTGAACTAAGATGTAACATCACCTTTTAGAAGAAAACAGGTCCCCTTCCCATGTTTTGTTTGCTTCATGTATAAAATGAATGCAGTTAATGTGCCTTGAGCAAAGCAAGAGACACACATAGTCACCTCAAGAAATACACTGAGTTGAAAGATTTATGAACAGAAAACAACCCAAGGAAAGATAAAAGGTTGATTATGCAGCTTCAGAAGCTGGGTCAAGAAAGAGAGAGCAAAATAAAAAAGATACATTTATAGTAGAAAACAAAAACAGAAAAAATCCCCTCCTTGAAAGTCACCTTCATAATATAGAGGAATTTATAATAGTCTACTTGCTGTAATCCACAATTATTGGCAATATTTTAGTATATTCCTGAGAAATCATTGAGATCTGATGCGAATACAATTCTATTTTAGCTCCTTCCCAACTGGCCAAATATTTCCCTTTTATGTATGAGTTTGATTATAATGTTAACAAAAACCACAGCTTAAGCCAAATAATGTTATGACCTGGGAATAGACATACACACTGCAAATAAATGCTTTTAGTAAGATATTAGTATCTTGTATTAGAAGTGCATATAAAAATATTACTGCACCGCCCCTTTGAAAAGGAAGTTGGCTTTGTTACTTTATTTACCTATTAGGTTTTATTGCAGGCCATATTATATCTTGACAGTTCTATAATGAAAGTGTATTCTGGTGGCACTTAGGACTGCAGAGTGTTGCTAAATTCTTAGACACTGGAATAAAAATGCTTGGGGAAATGTATGTTTAAGTCAAGTACAGTTTGTCCACTTTGGTTTAGAAGTGACTTGCCTTAAAAGGAAACAGTGCAATTCCATGAAAGGGGGATGATTTTTAAAAATGGCAAAAGGAGTGGAAAACATTGCTTTTACTGTTTAGAAAGAAACTGTGGCAGGCATGGAAGAAATCAAAGGCTGGACAGCAGTTATTCTCCTGCAGAAATGCAGGGAGGCCCTGGCCAGTATGCTCAGTTGGTTGGATGTCATCCCATGTGCCTGCACCAAAAGGTTGCTGGTTGCATTCCTGGTCAGGGCACATGCCTGGGTTGCTGGATCCATCCCCAGTAGGGGGTGTGCAGAAGGCAGCTGATACATGTTTTGCTATGACATTGATATTTCTGTCTCTCCTCTCCCTTCCTTTCTTTCTAAAATTCAATTAAAACTAATTTTTTTAAAAAATGCAGAGAATGGGTAGTAGAAAACTAACTACTTTCTTGTTTTTCTTAGGGCTTTGCAAAAGAGCGTCAGTACTACCGAAGTACTTTGTTTCTTCCTTTCATATCCTAGACCTCCCTGTGATAGCATCCAATACAAACCCGGAACGTTTGCAAGGAGGGGATGGTTTAACTTTGCAGTGCACTTCAGCATTCCAGCAGGCTGCTGAGAGGAGAGAAAGTAGGGCCTTGGGTACTTCTGTCACCACCTCCCCTATCTATACTCCTATTCTTTTTCTTATTGTGTCCTCATGAGTTTTACATTTGGACTCTTAGTCCTGGTCTTTGTAGTCTTTTAAATCATGAAAAAATGAAATCATTACCTGGGGTCTTTTAGCCTGCTCTCCTTAAACTTGATCTACAAAGTGTGAGTAAGAAGTCCCAGTTTCAGTCCTGTGAAAAGAATGACATTTTTAATCTATAAAAATCCTTGTCTCTTATTCTATAACTAGAGGCGCAGTGCACGAAAGTCATGCACTGGCGGTGGAGTCCCTAGCCTGGCCTGTGCCCTCTTGGAGTCCAGGAGCCCTTGATGATGCCAGACTGACAGCTTAGGCCTGCTCCTCAAGCTGGGAGCGGGCCTAAGCCAGCAGTCAGTCATCCTGAGGGCTGCCTGGCTCAAGGCTTCTGGCTGAGCGGAGCTCCCCCTGTGGGAGTGCACTGACCACCAGGGGGCAGCTTCTGCGTTGAGCCTCTGCATATTATGCTTTTATTATATAAGATTATTTTCTTTCCCAGAATTAAACACTCTGAAATTTAACAACTGTATAATTTTCATGAAATTGTGAAAGCCATACATGTATGACTTACTGACAAGCAATAATGACTATATTAGTATAAGCTGAAATTAGTCTAAAAATAAATTTATTTGGCAATAAATAAATAAATGTAACATAAATGACTGAGTTTGCTTATAGGTATCTTTGATTTACAGTCTTTTGAAAGACTATTGAGAAAGGAGTGATAAAGGGAATCAGGAAATGAACTCCTGCACTTTATTTTGGAGGGTATCTATTTTCAAAACCATATTCAGATTATAAGTGCTTTGATAAATATCACATTAGTTAAGGTATATTGGCCTGGTTAAAAGGGAAAAAAAGACCATCAGTAATTAAAATTTTGAATTCAATTTGAAAATGTGACTAATAGTTTTTGTCCTAGACATATTTGACTTATTCTGGCTCACTGTCTTGGACAATGAGGTACTGATATAGAAAGGAGTGATGCAAGTACTTTCAGTTTCAAAAAATTATAGGGTATGGTTGTATTATAATATTGACAAAAACTTGCCTTTAGATATATAGTTGCCTGATTGAAGCCTGATGGATCTCTTCTGAGGATCATGATTTTGAGAGATATTTGACAGTTGAATATAGCACAGAGGAAGTAATTTAAGACTAGATTAAAATATGTAAATATTATATATCCCTTAGTAATTAGGTATTGGCAAAGCAAAGGCACTGATACACAACTATAGAAACATTATTCCGTGTCTTGCTTGGATGTTGTGTGCACAGTGTAGACTTTAAGAGCAAGCAGAGACCTCCCATGGAGAGTTCATGACAGGAAAACAGGTTAGAAAAAGTGGGAGAGACATAGTTTGTGCTCCCTTGGTTTGTTGAGAAAGTTTCCTGTGTTCTCAGCTTCTCAAGAGCAAAATAAACTGATGGACATAGCAAAATAAAAATCTAGAAAATGATAGAAAAAATACAAATGGCCATGCTATATTGCTTCAGCTAAGCCTCTCAGAGTGACTCATATTAGGTGGCAAAGATGAAACATAGCATAGTATTCTGCCAAAAGGTGCTATCCAAATGTATCATGTCATACACTGGGAAAACTTGAGCATCTTAAATTGTGAAATAGAAAATTGGTGATTCTTTCATTGCCAGAATTTGATAGCCTGTTGTTGGAAAGTTTAATCTGTAAGGTCTCTCTTCTTTCTCGCACTGAGTTGGAGGTTGGGCCTAGCTTGTGCCTCTAATTCTTCTGTGGATCAAGAGGATGATGGCCATATAAAAGTGGTTTTGGAATTTTCAGAGTACACAGGCTCCTCTGTCTTAGGGTCGCCGAAGGAGGAACACAGGAGGCTAGAAGGAGTGAAGGATTATGAGTTTATTAAGTCATCTGAATACCCAGATGGGCTGAGCCCTAAAATGGCGCCAGCCCCCAAAGACGGGGAGTCAGAGGTTTTTAAAGGACTCTAGGCGGGCTTTTTCTGAACAGAGAAATTCTCTGTGTAGGTCCGGGTTCTAGGAAAGTCAGGAGGGGAGAGATAATGGTCTTAGCGAGTGGAATGTGGTCTAAGCAAGTGGAATGTCCGTTGTGAAGTGGCCTAAAGGTCAGTCCCCAGGGGAAGGGGATTCGATTCAATTATTTGATCAGACCTAACACTCTAGACTTGCTGGAACAAACACACATATACATACTTATGTCTCCTTTTGGCTTCTCCTTCTGAAGGCCTGGCTGTGAAGCAGTATGCTGCCTGGATCCCCTGAACTCTGTCCCAGCACTTGGTCTCCCCTGCTCCAAGAGCATGAGCTGAGCAAACATGCTGTAGTCAGAGGACCGTGAAGGCGGTCCCTCAGCAGAAGCTGCACCTGAAGATGCTGGACAAGCTAACAGCAGGACCAGCAAGGTAGGTGGCTGAGGAGGTGGATAGAAATGGGAGACAGGGAAGGAGATATGGGGTCATATTTGATCATGAAAATTTAGAGGCATATCCTTGGAATCACAGTTGCTTCAGAGAATGAAGTGCAAACAGCTGAAAGATGGTAAGAAAATAATGGCTTGGTTGAATCACGTCAAAGTAACAGAGGATATGAAAATACGTTTTTGGTATAACGAATTGCTTAAAGAGCATCAGATGATCAGACAAGGAGATGTGAATGTCATAATATCACCACAAGGGAACATTTAACACTAATAGTACAACTTAAATGTGCTTGACCAGTTTATGAATAAACACACAGAAAAACCAAAAGATGTCTTGGTGAAGGGAATGCTGCTAATCAAGGACTTTATTAAGGTTTCATAATTATTTGAAATTAAATCATTCATATTCATGCATAATTATTATTTTTATTTTTGTGTATTTCCTTCCTCTATTTTTCAATGTATACTTTAGTTCTTTCCATGGTATTCTACCATGCAAATAATTTTTAGATCCCACACATTTACTTAATATTATATCAGATGCTTTTCCCACATTATATCATTTAAAATGATTTGTAAACATCATTTAAAATGATGCATTATATTGTATCATAGGAAGGTATAAAATTTACTTAGCTATTATCTTGTTGTTGTGTCCATTATTTCTATTTCTATCTTTAATGCTACAATAAATGTCATTGCTTATATAACTACATTTAAAAATTATTTTCTATATATTGAATATTGTCATAAAATTTATTCTAAATGCTCTTGATTTATCATTCAATTTTAATTCCAGAAGTCTTTTTTTCTTTCTTCTTCTTCTTTTCTTTTTTAATAAGAGAATATTTATTTGGTAAATCACAGAGGGAGAAAAAAGTAATTTCTAGAAGAAATGGGCTTAAGAAAGAAGCCATAGAGGCAAAGGAAGGGCCCTTGGAGCTTGGGAGAGAGGAAGCTAACCGTAACAAGCCTGAGGCAGAGGGGGAAGGGAAAGGCAGGGCCACGCTCCCAGGAGGAGAGTGAAACAAAAATGTCTCTCGAAACCAAAGAATGAATTCACAGACAAAAACGGTTGGCGGAAACAAAGTTTATTGGGGGATAGATCAACTTCCTGCAGCAAGGGGACTGCAGGAAGGGGGCACGAAGTTGGTTACCCTCCAGAAGTCTTTCTAGTGTTTACAGAGGGCCTATCTCTTTCATTGTTTAACCACGTTGAGTATTTAAATTTCAAAGTCTTTGTTATTTAAGAGAGAAAATGGTATCACTTTTTAACATGCAGATTTCAGGTGTACAATTTTATAATACTACGTCTGTATACTTTATTTTGTGCTCACCACCCAAAGCCTAGTCTCCTTTGAACACCTTATACTTGATTCCCTTTACCCTATTCATCCTCCACTCAGCACCCTTTCTCTCTGGAAACTACCATTCTGTTGTTTGTATCTATGAATTTGTTTGTTCATTTGTTGTTTTTTATTTTATGTTTCACATATGAGTGAAATCATGTGGTTCCTGTTTTCTGTCTGACTTATTTCACTTGGCATAATACATCATTCTTGTTGTTGCAAATAGCAATATTTCATCTTTTTTATGGCTGAGCAATATTCCATTGCATATGTGTACCACATCTTTATCCAGTCATCCATCCAAGGGCACTCAGGTTGTTTCCATGTCTTAGATATTTTGAATAATGCTTCAGTGAATATAGGAGTACATATATCTTTATAAAAGTGTTTTCAAATTTTTCAGTAAATACCCAGAAGAGGGTTTGCTGGGTCATATGGTAGCTCTATTCTCAATTATTTGAGGAGCCTTCATAATGTTTTCCATAGTGGCTGCACCAATTTACATCCCCACCAGCAGTTTTATGAGGGTTCCCTTTCCTTCATATCCTCTCCAGCACTTCTTATTTCTTATCTTATTAATAGTAGCCATTCTAATGGGTGTGAGTATCTCATTCTAGTTTTGATTTACATTTTCCTTATAGCTAGTGGTATTGAGCATTTTTTTCATATATCTGTTAGCCATCTATATGTTTATTTGGAAAAGTATTGATTCAGGTTCTCTGTCCATTTTTAAATCAAATTATTTGTTCATTTTTTGCTGAAGTTGTATGAGGTCGGTATATTTTTGGATTCTAGCTCCTTATTGGAGGTATCATTTGCAAGTGTCTTCTCCCATTCAATTGGTTGCCTCTTTGTTTTGTTGATGGTTTTTTGTTTGCTTGTTTGCTTGTTTTTCTGTTGAGCTTTTTAGTTTGATGTAGTTCCCAAATGGTATCTCCTTTGAAGTGTTTTCTTTGACTACTGGTAAGATTTATCATTTTTCATCTATTTTATTTATACATCTAGCATATGTTAATTAAAATCTATTATGTCTCAGGTAATAAACCAGGAACTAGGTACAGACAAAAAAATTTCTTCATCTTGACTAGAAAATATAGAATGGCAATGGAAAATGAAGCAAGGAGGTAAAAAATAATGGACATGTCTTATTTTTGAAAGATTAGTCAAATAACACCACTCTGAAAAGATGATATATTAACGATATAAATGTATAATGGACAAGCCATGGGAATGTCTGTGGACTGAGCCAGCCATGCAGGAAGAACAGTTAAGACAATGGCTTTGAAGCAGCATATGCCCAGTGCATCTGAGCAATTGTGAGAACAAGAGCATAGCAGGTGGGGAGTGAGGGGTGTGAATAATGGTAGGAAATGACTTTGGAGGAGTAGCGGGTGCAAGATGATGTAAACCATGCTAAGGAATCATAATTTAATTGAAAACTCTTTTTCCCCCTACTAACCTGTAGTTCTATCTCTTTAGGAATCCATATATGTGTGGGTCTATTTTGAGATTCAATCCATTCTACTTCTCTGTGTATTCCTTTGCTAATACAACCATTGTATTAATTATTTTGGCTTTAAAATAAGTTGTGATATTACAAATATTTCCATCTTTTTCTTTTTCTTCAAGGGTGTCTTGAAGACATTATCATTTCATATAAATTTTAGAAACTAGCTCATCAATATCAGCAAGTAAAAATTGTCTAGGATTTGGTTGAGAATTAATTGAAACTATAAATTGATTTGGGAAGAATTGAAATCTTTAAAATAGAGAGTCTTTCAATTTATAAATATAGTACCTCTTACAAGTTATGAAGGTCTTCTTTAATGTGTCTCAGTGAATTTTTATAAATTTCTTAGTAAAGGTCTTACATGTGTTTTGTTATATTTATTATTAGTATAATATATACCATTATAAATGGAATCTATATTTCTTTGGTTACTACTTTTATACAGAAATAAAATAATTTTAATTTTTTTGAATCTAGCTCTTAAATCAAACATTTTATTTGTAGATTTTGGAAATCCGACATATACAACCACATCAACCAAAAATAATAAGGCTATTTGTTGTTCCTTTTAATCGAATCCTTAAACCTTTCCTTAACTTTAGCTCTACTATTGAACTGGATTATACTTCCCGTATGATATACTAATCTTGTACATACAATAGAAATATTTCTAATACTTAATCATTGAATCTGATATATAATTAAAAAATAGATACCCTTTATTAAAGAATTGGCTCAATTTTTAGTTTGATAAGAGGATTTTTCTTTTGATAGCATATTTATTATAATTTTGAATTTTGCCACTTTTTATTACATCTAGTAAGGTAACATAATTATTTCTTTTTTTTTATTTTTTTTAATTTTTTTTTTAATTTTTAAAATATATTTTATTGATTTTTTACAGAGAGGAAGGGAGAGAGATAGAGAGTTAGAAACATCGATGAGAGAGAAACATTGATCAGCTGCCTCCTGCACATCTCCTAGTGGGGATGTGCCTGCAACCCAGGTACATGCCCTTGACCGGAATCGAACCTGGGACCTTTCAGTCTGCAGGCCGACGCTCTATCCACTGAGCCAAACCGGTTTCGGCCATAATTATTTCTTTAATCAAATAGTTACGAATTGATTTTTTAATGTTTAAATACCTTGTATTTTTTGTCATACAATCAATTTATGTTATGTTATGCTTTTTCTGCATTGCTGAGTTTAATTTGCTATATTTGGTTTTTAAGATTTTTTTGCATGTATGTTTATAAATGAAAATGGAAAGTAATTTTACTTTCTTATTTTTTTCTTGTTGGATTTTGATTTCAAGGTTAAGATGGTCTTGTAAAATGAGTTAGGAGTATTACTCACTTTTGTTTTTATATAGTATAACACAAGGAATTTTTTTATTTGTTAACTTTTGGAAGAATTTTCACTGAAGCCATATGAGACTAAAGATTTCTTTTGTAAAAAGGATGTATTAAAAACAAAACAGCCAAGTTGCCATGGCTCAGTGTCAACTTAGGAACTCAGAGGTCATGGTTTGATTTCAAGTCAGCGCATATGCTCAATCACCAGTGGGATATAAAATATAAAAATATATTAAATAAACAAATAAATAAAAAAAACCCTGATGATTTTATTTCTTTAAGGGTTACAGGATAATTCAACATCTCTCTTTTTCCCTCTTGAGTTTTGGGAAACTGTCTTTCTAAAGAAAATTATTTTATTTAAAATTCCAAATTCATTATCATAAAATTTAAAATATCCTATATTATTTTTTTAAAGTCTATTTTTATTGATTTCAGAGAGGAAAGGAGAGGGAGAGAGAGAAACATCAATGGTGAGAGAGAATCATTGATCTGCACATCCCCCTGGGGATCAACCTGGGCATGTGCCTTTCTCTGGAATCAAACCCCGGGGCCCTTCCAGCTGCAGGCAGAAGCTCTATCCACTGAGCAAAACCAGCTAGTGCGAAAATAGCCTATATTATTTTAATATCTATAATTAAGGTGATAATCCCTTCTTTTTTCCTGATATTGATCTGTTTCTTCTCCTTTTTTTCATAATTACTTTCCCCTCGAAACTTATTTATATTATAATTAGTTTTAATTAATCACTTTTTATTCTCTTCTATTGTATATTTGTTTATTATCTTTTGTTATAATCAGTATTTTCTTTATTCTATGTTCTTTGAAATTAGCTTGAGATAAATACTTAACTCATTAATTTTCAGACTTTGTTTCTAATATATGCACAGATCTGTCTCTAAGTACTGCTTTATCTTCATCTCCAAAGTCAGTTTAAATTATTTTCTGTTTCCTGTTAAACTTTACTTTTGAATTATTAGAAGTTTTCTTAATTTCCAAATATGTAGAGAGTTTCTAGCTATCTGTGTAATTTCAGTCCTTTGGAATTTGTTGACTTATGCTTTATAACTGAATATTGTAAATTGTTAATTTAAAACATTTTCACATGTGCTTATAATTAATGTTTATTCTGAAAGTTTCTATATATATATATCCAGTAGGTCAATTATGTTTATTTATTTTTCTCTTATTGCCTCACTTTTTCCCTCTCTGTATATCCTATAAGTTACTGAGAACTTATGTGTTAAATATCTCCACTGTGATTATGGATTTATCTATTTCTCTTTGTAGGTCTGATAATTTTATTTTTATGTATTTTGAGTCTCTGTCATTGGGAATAAATACAGTTATAATTGGTATATCTTCTAGATGAGTTGAACCTTTTATAATTATAAATTATAATTACAGTATTACAGATTAGATTTATCTAACTGGAATACTTAAGCCATTTATATTATCTATAATTACTGATATATTATGAATTAAATCTAGCCTCTTGTGTTCTTCAAAAGTGTGTATATGTTGTTATGTCATTGTTTTTCTGCTTGTAGATTGCCTTGACTGCTTATTATTTCACTCTATTTCTGTGTATTCATGTATTATACACTCTGTTTTTATTACTTTAGCAGTTATCCTAAATTTATAACATGCTTTCTTAATTTATCGAACTTGACGTTAAGTCTATGTTTATTCTCCTCCTGGACCATTTTATCCAGAGTCTCCAGCCTTTGGGGGTCCCAACTTAAACATGGTGAATATTTTTTTTACGTTAACACTTTGGGCAAACTGTGAGCCATTATTTCTGCCCTTGTAACTTGATGCTGCCTATCTTTAGCCCAAAGTTTGCAGATTTATGCAAATGACCTCAGGGCTAAAGCTCCTTTGTCCTCTTAAGAACTCTGCCTAGCCCTTTGGGTTGGTGGTTCTCCCCAGAATTTGGCTGGATTCATCTATCTGGGTAGCTCTTCAAAGCTTTTAAGGTATGTTAAAAATGCATTATTTAGGTATTTTAGTTGACTTTAGGAAAAAAGTTGGTACAAATAATCTATCCCATTAGAATGGAAAAGGTAGACTAATTTAAAAAAAATAAATATATAAAAGGTAGTAACCTTTTCCTACTATATTTGTGGCAACTTTAAGTTTTTTATTTTACTGTATTTTTGAGGATTCTGCATTTGCTTAGAAAGGTTAGTCCACCTGCGATCACATAAATATGTATTTATTTCTTCTAATTTGTTATAATTTTTTAATAGTAAATCTTAATCCATTTCTATTCTTAGATATAAAGTATGTACTAAGGAACAAAATGGATTTTTTTCTCAAATAGTTCAAAAATGTTACCAGGATACTTTGTTGAAGTTATCTCCCTATATTCTAATAAATTCTAATAACTCCTTGATTTTATGTATTATTTTCTTCCATTGATATATATCTATAATTGTATTAGTAGCGCACTAACTTAATTTTGCACTCTTATAGCATATTTTAATCTCTTTAAGACAAGTCTGTTTATTCTTCGTCTCGTAAAAATCAGTGAATAATTTAAAATTTGCAACTTCAAATAATTTAATAAATTATAGGAGCATATATATTTCACAGTTATGATACAAAATCATGCCCTTGGCTCACTTATGTTCACAGAAAGTGCAAACATTAATCACGCTTTGCAATGCCTATAATTTAGGTATTATTAGGTATAATAATCAACTTAGTTGCTATAAATATTGTTGGCCTAAGACAGACTGGAAGCATATTTTGAAGCAGGTGCATTTATACAATGTGTACCCTTCATTCATTTGTTATGAGTATTCCTAAACAAAAGCATGAGATATAAGATACATTGTTTTTTAACTGCTTGGATGTGTGAAAATAGGAAAAAAATAGGTATGATAAAATCAAATATTTTAAACAAATTATTTATGAAATTACAAACACTAGTAGAGAAGGCTTCTGTTACCTAGTTTTAAGTTCAACAATATATTTCCTGGAATCTGGTTATTTTCAGTGAGTGTGATGTACCACTCAGAGAACATGCTCATTTATTGTTATTATTATTGTGAAGTTCAACACTATTTGTGCTGCTTTAAACAATCCACAGATACATGTTATTGGTTAGAGAACTTATTTATTTTGTTATGGTCAATGAAAAAATATTAAAGGAAGAAAGGCCAATACAGATAATTTTAAAAATCATTGAGTGATTTCTGATAGGAGGTTAAGAAATTTATCAATGTTCATGTGATTAAAGAACACATTTTTTAAAAAATTCAAGCTGTTAATTCTGACAAAATAATAATGTTTTAGATTAAAATCTAGCATAGAACCTGTTGTTTGTAATAATCTTTAACTCAAGGGCAGTGTATTTCATTTTGCTTTAGATGTTTTCTGATCAAAAAAGTGCCCTAGGAAGAATTGGATGGATGGGTAGTCAAACTTACGTCATTGTTTAAAAATATCTTCCATTAGGTTATTTATCTTCCTTTAGTCTCATATTTTCAATCAACTTAAGAGCTCTATTAGGAAAGTCAGAAATCCTTTTGTTGATATTAAATTTGTATTCAGCATTTTTAAGAGTTATTTAAAGAAAGGCTTCTGCACTGGCCCTGCAGTGAATGCCCTGTGGTTTTTGTAGAGAAATGACAGTCATCCGAGTAAGAACTTTTCTTTAAGGGTCAGTGTGTTCACTATTTGTGACAATGAGAAAAGTCTTATAATAGATAACATCTAGGCAAAAATTATGTGTAAAAGAATAAGGTACCTAGACTGTTTTCTTATAGATTACAGGCTTATTTATTGTTGTTGTTATTATTGTGAAGTTCAACACTATTTGTGCTGCTTAAAAAATCCACAAATGTTAATTATAGATTATGAAGTGTGGAAACCAATAGTTTTAAGAAGTGCCAGTTACAAAACATTCTTTGGAAATTAAAAATTCTTGAGAAGTCAATGTCTAAATTTTTATATCTCAGATGAGAACTCATTTGGAGGAAACATAGTACATGCTGTGCCATGCAGATGCATATTTGAGGTAATCAAGACTGAAGCAAATACAGGACAGAAGGAACTGTAACATCAGGTGGAAAATTCAGAAAAGTATAACCACAAGTTTTATTATTTTATTTTATTTTATTTTATATTTTATTGATTTTTTACAGAGAGGAAGGGAGGGGGATAGAGAGTTAGAAACATCGATGAGAGAGAAACATGATAGCTCCGGCACACTCCCTACTGGGGATGTGCCTGCAACCAAGGTACATGCCCTTGACCGGAATCGAACCTGGGACCCTTGAGTCTGCAGGCCGACGCTCTATCCACTGAGCCAAACCGGTTTGGGCAAACCACAAGTTTTAATTACTCACCTTTTAATCACACAGAATCTTCCTGGAATAAAATTTCTTCTTTTGAACAATATTATCTTTGCCTTTCAGAAGTACCTTTGTCAGAAAAACTTGTTCCTAATTTATTTTTAAGAGATCTCACTGACCTGATGCGGCTTAGAAAGGACCAGTATACAAATCTATCCTTACAAACTTCTCTGAAGCCCTCAGGTTCATTTTTTCTTCCACCTCTTGGTGTTGTGTTCCTTTACACTTTCCCTTAGGGCTGGCATGATGGACATCTGCTACTTCTCCATGGAGAATGGCAACTTCTCAGAGAGCCATAATGTGAGGTGAATCATCTGTAGATCATGAAAAGGCAATTTTAAAGGAGTAAAACTAGAGGATGTTGAAAGAAATGCTATAAGGAATCATAAAATATTGAACAAAGATTGAGAATTGAGACTTAGGCTATAGAACCTGTATCTTTGAACTTACCAGGCATAGCCTATAGGAATTTATTGAAAAACATAAGAGACGGCATGTAGAAGTATGGTTTGAGTTTACTTGATACAGAATTCTAGAAAGGATACATTCGCATTATAGTATTTTATATGGGAAAAGAGCTATCATGGTGTAGTTCATCAAAAAAGTGTATTTGAAAATTCAACACCTGATGTTAAAAGAGATATAGTCGGTACATGAAAACCATTAGTTGGAAACTTAAACTGTTCCATACCTGATTTCAAAATACCAGAACAAATAGTTTATATCTATACATATACAGAAACACTCCTCTCCTCTCCTCTCCTCTCCTCTCCTCTCCTCTCCTCTCCTCTCCCCTCCCCTCCCCTCCCCTCCCCTCCCCTCCCCTCCCCTCCCCTCCCCTCCCCTCCTCTCCTCTCCTCTCCCCTCCCCTCCCCTCCCCTCCCCGCCCTCATTGGAAGGCCTGAAATTCCACTCGCTACCGCTACCTTGATGTTAGCTGTGAGTTCCCTGCTCTCATCAGGCGGCCCCCCCTTCCCCCCCCATCCAGTAAGAAAGGCTCCATCTGGCTGGTTTCCCTATTAGCTGGTCCAGCTGCACCATACTTGACCTTAACCTAATGGGTTCCACTTTTCTGCCAGCCAGAAAAATTACTCAAGAAGTCAATCCTGACCTCTTGTGGGATCCAAGGATCACCTCACTGTCTTTCCACTACAAAGAGAGCCTCCCACAGCCCCTGCTGATTCACTCTGCCCGGTAGGGCAACCCCATGTGGCCTTGCCCAGCATGTGGTGGTATCCTCTTCTCCCAGGCTGTGAGTATATGTGACTGAGACACTGCCGTCAGTGTTGCCTGTCCAGTGTCGGGTGCTGTGCATTTGGTCATCTCCAATATTTTAGTGACTGGGATCCTTCTTTCACTAACAGGATGAATGGGAGGGGATTAGAATAGTCTGTAGACATAAACTTTGGTGTTTCTCTTATCATTTTCCAAATGCACACGGTCAGTCCCTTCAGCTTTAACCAAGGTCATATCAGGAGTTAGTCTCTTAGGAAGATTTGTTTTGTCACCAGTTTTTGCAGTGATTTGTGATAAGTTCTTCCAGTGCACTGCAATGTGCAATTCTTTGTCCGCCTCTAAAAGATAGTTCATTAACCTCTAATCCCATAGTCCCCAGAAAGGGAACAATAGAAACCTAACAGTTAAAGAAACCATAATGTTTTTAATAATTATTCCTTGAATCTAGTCCAAACTGAACTGATTAGAAATCAGTTTCTAGGAAGAAAGACTTCTTTAAAAAGTTTATAAACTCTTGTTAGTATGCATGGAGCAGAATTTTGTGACACTAAATGAAGAAAATTAATCATTCTAATATGTTTACCAAAGCTTTTAGTTACCAGTGACAATGAGAATGGGGGTTAAGTGCATAGATTAGGTGTTGCAAACTCAAATAATGACAGGAACCAGGCAGGTAATTAAATGGGTGAAGCAGGGTGGATGATGATCTAATTTTAAATGTAGGCAAGTAATTAAAATGTTTTTAAAATACTGTATAAGCCAAACAAAACACATCTGTGGACCACATGTCCAGGAGCGACCCTAAGAAACTTTTAAAGTCCTACTCATTCTTCAAGGCCTTCATTGTATGCCTGTCTTTCCAAGAATTCTGTTATAGCAGACACAGCCCAAGCTGATTCTGACCTTCTTAGAGTTTTTATTGAACTAGTAATTAGAATTACAAAATATAGCACCTTTGCTCTCACTGTTTCCTCAGTGAGGTTTTTTCCCTCATGATACTGAAGGTCCTTGGGAACAGAGACCACTTATTACGTTTCTCTCGTTCTCCCACATTGACATCACTTTACCAGTACTCAGTCAGTAATGATGCTAGAAGTAGTAATAGCAGTACCTAACATTTACAAAGCTCTTTCCATGAGCGTGTTACATTTCTATTCGTTATTACATATGTTGCTTAATCTTCACAGCAAACTTGTGAGTAGGTATTACCTTCAGCCTATTTTACTGAACAGAAAACTGAGGCACAGGGAATTTAAGTGACTGGTCAGGGTCACACAGCTGGTGAGGGCTGGAGCCAATAAGTTTGGCCAGTTCCTATAACATGTCCGCGTGGCCTCCATGCTACAACTGTTGATTAATTCAACATTATTAATACAACATAGCCAAGAGTTTAAAACTTTTGTACCAAAATGTTTACAGTAGTGCTAGAAATTTTTAAAAGATGTCAGGGTGAATCAGTATTATGTTTTATTCCCATTCCCATCCCCTTTCTGTATTTTGTCCATTTTTTACTCCTAGTAAGAAATGGAATAGTAGAGTTAACATAGCATGGTTATGCCCATAAGATGTCAAAATAGCCAGGTAATTTGTTCAAACTCTCCATTCAAATTTAAGTGTTATATCAGTTAAATTCACCAGTTTGGTAGTTTTGTGTGTGCAATTAGCAGTTTAACAGCCAAGCAGGGAATATTAAATAGTTTTGTAAGAACTTAGGAGGAAAGAGGAAAACCCTTAGTGGTGAGGAAGTTGCTTTTTCTGCAATGGGATATTGTAATGAACAGGGAAATCATCTCAGGGTTTTGTGACTGGGTGGGGTATATCAGTGTTTGATGCCAGCTTCATTAATGTTTCTTCCCTACGTGGAAAAAAACACAATGCTATTTATGCATTGTCTGTTTCAGTGTACATTCATTATTATAACAATATCTGATAATCATTTATGAGAGCAAGTTACTCTGAAATTGTATTGCTAATTCTGGCTACTCTTTGCTTACATAAAAATAGAGTTCATTTTGTAACACATAAGAAACTCTATCTTCTCTAACTTTAAGATGCTAATATGTTTACCAAATCCACTTATGTATTTTTTGGTATATTCTGACACCACTTGAGAATTGCTTGGCTCTGTGGCTACTGAGAAACACCTTAACAGTTTGCTATTTAGTATTAGGGTATATGCACTGTAGGATGCTCTAGAAAAGAACAAAGGTACAGTCCTTTGTCCTATCTACCTCAATCCCTGTTCTGGCCAGAATAACTTTAAATGTGTCTCCACAGCTACAGACACGTAACTCATGACCTTTGAACATAGTCCTTTGACATTACTTTAGACGTGATGTAGCTACTTTGATATCTGTCCTTAAGGTTTCTCACTGATGCTCTGGTTGGCACCCTACCGTATGTCTACACCTAACATTGGTCAGCACCACTATATATTTTAGCTTTTCTGCTGGCAATCAATGTTTGTCTATCTTAAGTTTCATTCCCTCAGGACCATGCATTCTTTCAAGTTGTAATTGGTGCTAATGGAATAATTTGATAGACTAATCTCAGATAATGTTACTTTTCTTAAGTAAAAGTCTATTATAGCCTAGTTAAAATGCACAGTGCCTTTAAAAGGTCTTTAAGGAGTGACAGGAAAATTAGAGATTACTGACAGACCAATCAAGAGTAGATATTTTAGTGAGTGAGGACTTTTATAACTCTACTACTTATGCCAGCTAAGTAGAGAGTATTTCCCTAAAACTCTTAGGTGCGCATTGATTCATATAACAGCAAACTGACCATTGTGCCACACACACCACATACACACACACACTCACACTCACTCTCTCTGATTCTTTCTAAACTCTGCAGGGTGTATAAGCAACACACTTGTGCACTAACTAAAAGCATAGCAATGAAAAGATATGAGTTCAGATAGCATAACAAAATGTATAGAAAATTTTATTTGACATTAAAAATTTAGTTTTGATGCTCAAAACTTTAAACGACTGAAATATTTCACTATTGAGAAATATTTAAATATATTTTATGCCCATTAATAAATGTTGCACTTACAATTATTTAAATAGTTACAAAACAAAGTTAAGTGAAAAAATGCAACAGTTTATATGTGTGTAAATGTGTGTGCATGCACATGTGCACCCAAACACACACACATTTATAAAGCCCTATATATTCAGTATAAGACAGGAAGTCTATAAAATGCTATTTGAGTAATTTTTATGTGTGGGTGAGGCTTTAACAGGAAGTCACATCTCATCACATATCAGAGGACAAATACAGGAAGGGGGGAAGCCTTGTGTGTGTGGGGAGTGTGGGTGAGGTTTTATAGATTTGCTCAGGGCTCCCCTCAAGTCCCCACTGATAAGTGATGCCTCTGAGGAAACTCTTTGAAGCCAGTGGAAAAGCTACTAGGAAGGGAAGACAGAACAATCCACAAAACTTGTACAGGGAAAGAAAGTGTTCTCCTAGACAGCATGGAGAAACTATGTAATGGGGGGGGGCCGTTAGGTACAGGAGGACTCAGAAGGGCGCTTGGTTGTGGGCTAAGTTGATCCTAGTCTGCAAGCTATTCTGATTCCACTGAACAAAGCCTGAAATAAAGCCTGGAAAGGCTTAAACTGTTTATCAGTACCTTAACTGCACCTCAGAACAAAGCTCAAGAATATTTAAAAAATGTACAAATATGCAACACTCAGTAAGATAAAACTCGCAAAGTCTGCATCTCATCTAAAATTACTTGTCAGGCAAAGTGGCAAGAAAATGCGACCTTTAATGAGGAGAAAAATAAATCAATAGAAAGAGACAGAAATGACACAGATGGTAGAATTAATAGAGAAGGAAATCAAGAGTTATTTTCAAAAGATTCCATATATTCAAGAAGGTAGAGGAAAGAATGAACATTAAGGAGATATATGGAAGATATAAAAAAGGTCCTACTTAAATTTTAGAGATAAAAAAATACGTGTGAGATGAAAAATACAATAGATCATATTAATCGCAGATTAACTGCAAATTATACATTATAAAAGAAAAGTGAATCAGAGGCCAGGATTATGAAAAAATTATCCAAACTTATATATATAGAAAAAAAGACCAAAATAAGACCCACATTAGCACTGGGGTGACTTCAGGTGTCCTAATATATGTATAATAGGGAATCCTTGTATAAGAGAAGAGAAAAACAGAGAAACTATTTGAAAAAGTATGACTCAAGAAAATGAAAAGACAACCAATGGACTGGGCGAAAATATTTGCAAGTGATGCATCTGATATATGACCATTATTCAAAAAATATGAAGAACTCTTAAAACTGAATTATTAGAAAATGAACAACCTCATTCAAATATGGGCAAAAGATCTGAACAGACACCTTACCCAAGAAGATATGTAGATGGCAAGTAAGCATATGAAAAGATGTTCAACATCATGTCAGTGTGGAATTGATAATTAAAACAACCATGAGGTATCACTACACACCTATTAGCCAAAATCTAAAACATGAACCAACACCAAACAAATACTGACAAGCATATGGAATAATAGGAACTCTCATTCATTGTTGTTGGGGAGGAAAACTGGTACAGTCACTTTGAAAGACAGTTTGGCAGTTCCTTACAAAACTAAACATACTCTTACCATATGATCCAGTAATTCCACTTCTAGGTATTTACCCTAATTAATTGAAAACTTGTTTCTACACAAAAACCTGCACATGGATTTTTTATGGCAGCTTGACTCATAATTGCTCCAAATTAGAAACAACTAAGATGTTCTTCAGCAGGTGAGTGGATAAATAAACTGTGGTACATCCAGACAGTGGACTATTCTTCAGCATTAGAAACAAATGAGCTATCAAGCCAATGAAAAAACATAGAGGAAACTTAAGTGCATGTTACTAAGGGATAGAAGCAAATCTGAAAAGGCTATATGCAGTATAATTCAAACTGTATGACATTCTGGAAAAGGCAAAACTATGGAGTCAGTGAAAGGATTAGTAGTTGCCAGAGATTGGAGGAGGGAGAGATGAATAGGTAGTGCACAGAGGATGTTTAGGGCAGTGAAACTTTTCTGATGGTACTCCAGGTGTAGATGCATGTCATTATACATTTGTCAAAACCTATTGTATGTGAAAGCATGAACTCTGAAGTAGACTGTGGACTTTGGATGCTAGCGATATGTCAGTGTAGATTCACTGATTATAACACATGTACCACTCTGGTGTATGATGTCAAGAATGGGGAAGTTGTGCATGTGTGGGTACAGGGGTATACGGGAAGTTTCTGTGCTTCCCCCTAAATTTTGCTGTGAACCTAAAACTTCTCCAAAAAATAAAGTATATTAATTGAAAAATAGTGGCCAGGATTTTTCCAAATTTGATAACAATGATAAACTCAGAGGTCTGAGAAATTCTACAAGGTCTGAACACAAAAAATAAATAAAACTGCACCATGAAAAGCCTAATGAAATTGTTTGTAAACAGTGATAAGGAAAAAATCTTAAAAGCTCTCAATAAAAGATATATTTTGTAGAGACACAAAAATAAGAATAAGAGCAGACTTTTCAGCAATAATGGAAGCCAGAAAAAAGTGGAGCAACATCTTCAAAGTATTGAAAGAAACAAAAGCCTGTCAACATAAAATTCTTGTTCAGTGAAAATACCTTTCAAAAGGAAGATAAAGCTCTTTTAGACATACAGATGCTGAAAGAATTCATCACTAGCAGACTTGTACTCCGAGAAATGATAAAGGGAGTTCTTTGGAGGGAAGAAAAATGTTACCAGATACAAATCTGAGTAGACAAAAAGGGAGGAAGAGCACTGGAAATGATAAAATGATATCAACGTCCTGTGTTTTTCTTTTATCTGAAAAATCTCTTTAAATAGAATCGAGTGTTTAAAGCTAACAAGACTGAATTGTGGAATTTATAATATATGTAAAAGTACACTGAATAGTTACAATAGAACAAAGACTGGGAGAGGGGAGATGTAAGTATAGCATAGGAAGGCTCTTTTATTGTATGTACAGTGGGTTAACGTTAATAGAAGGTACACTAAGATAAGTTAAAGAGGTATCCTAAAATTTCCAATGCAACCACTAAAAGCCAAAAGCAAACAAACATACAAAAACCAGTTCATAAAGCTTGTAGTTAAATAATGGAGATAAAATGGAATTACAAAAAATACTTCATTCAAGAGAAGGTGGCAAGGAGAGAAAAATGGAACAAAACGTAAGTGGAGCAAATAGAAAACAACCAGCAAGATAGTAGAGTTCAACACAACCATATCAATAACTACATCATGTGGCTTAACACTCCAGTTAACAGGCAGAGAGTCATATGTTAGACTTGAAAGTAAATCCCCACTATAAACTGCCTACAAGACAAGCATTTAAGTAGAAAGGCACAAAAAGGTTAAAAGTAAAATAGGAATTTATATATTACATGCTAACATTAACCAGCTGAAAGAGGGAGTGGTTTGGGTTTGGCCAAGATATGTTAAACTGGACACAAAATGCATGAACTATAGAAAAAAAATTATTAAATAGTACTTCACCGAAATTGAAATGTTTGCTCTTTAAAAGATACTGGTACAGAAATGAAAAGGCCTGTCATTGACTGAGAAAAAATATTTTCAAAATATATATTTGACTAAGGTTTTATATTTATGCTATGTTCTGGAACTCTTACAACTCAACATTAATAAGACAACCCAGCCAGAACTGGTTTGGCTCAGTGGATAGAGTGTCGGCCTGCGGACTGAAAGGACCCTGGGTTCGATTCCGGTCAGGGGCATGTACCTGGGTTGCGGGCACATCCCCAGTGGGAGGTGTGTAGGAGGCAGCTGATCGATGTTTCTAACTCTCTATCTCTCTCCCTTCCTCTCTGTAAAAAATCAATAAAATATATTTAAAAAAAAAAAAAAAAGACAACCCAATTTTAAAATGGCCAAAGACTTGAACAGACATTTCACTAAAGAAGATAGTTGAATATCATATTAGTACTTTACAAGTTGCTCAATATCAATAGTCTTTTATAGAAATTTAAATTAAAACCACAAAAAGCTACTCATACATAGCCTCTAGAATCACTAATAATAAAACACTAATTATTTCAAGAGTAGGCAAGGACTTGAAAGAACTGGAACTCTCATATAACCTGGTGGGAATGTAAAATGGTAAACCACTTTCGAAAGCAGTTTGCCAATTTCTTCCCAAGCAAAACAGATGCCTCTCAAATGACCAGACATTCTACTCCAAAGCGTTTATCCAACAGAAATGAAAGCATTTGTCTACAGAAAGATTTAAATGTTCATAGCAGCTCTATTTGTAGTAGCTAAAAACTGGAAACAACTCAAATATCCATCAAGAGGTGAATGGATAAATGCTTTGTGGTGTATACATATAATGGACATCTAATCAATGATTTAAAAAATGAACTTTTACAACACACAATATCATGGATGAATCTCAGAAGAATTATACTGTGTGAGAGAAGCCAGATGCCCCTCTACAAAAATGAGTACATATTATATGGTTCCATTTATTAAAATTTTAAAGAATGAAAATTAAACTATATGACATAACACAGATTATTGGTTGCCTCAGGGGAGGAATCTTGAGAAGATGGGGGAGATGGATAACAAAGGGGTACAAGGAAACTTGGGGTGATACATATGTTCATCATCTTAAATGTGGTGATACTCTCCTGAGTATATCCATATGTTAAAAGTAATCAAACTATAGTCTTTAAATATGTATAGTAAATATGTCAGTTTTCCATCAGCAAAGCTGTACATTTTTTGAAGATGCCAGAGACGTTTGTAGAGTGGTGAGGGCATCCCAGAATATGGCTACCTGAATGTAAGGTATAACTCGCTGGAAACGGCTTCTATACTGGTCAGGGCTTCCAGGGACGCCTAGAGAGAGAATTTCCTATTAAAAACCCGGGTCTGACTTTTTTGGAGCAGTCATTGTATTATTTAGTTTAATATGCTCTACATCCCATTGCATTGCAATGTGGACAAATGGAAGGAGAAAAGGATTTCTAGGTTAAATAACAAGGTAACATAGTACAGTTAGTGGGCATTAACTTTGATAGTCAGTGGCCTTAGATCCTTAAATACAGATAATAAAAATGTGTGGGAAGTGATCTGGGCTAAAAATCACTAAGTGGTTTTCTAGAGCTACATATAAAATTGACCTCATGTTTAAATATCTGAATATATCCATATGGAGTCACAATATGCTGGTTGACATTAGGATGAGGTAATTTACAAATATTTTTCTGTTTGAAATGAATTGGTTCTATTTAAAAGTTTTAGCAAACATTGAGTTTTAAATGTCAATGTAATAATATATGTATTGCAGTGTTTTAAGAAATATTGTAATTTCCTGTTATATTTTCTGAAAAAGATGCTGAGGGAAGAGGTAGCCTTTATAGCTTATCCTACTTTATTAGAACTAAACTTAAGAAGAGACAACTTAAATTCAACAATTCAGACTTTTATTGTTTGCTGTGTTATAATCTATGTTCCATGTTTCCAGAGTCTTAGTTTAACTCTTGCCCTAAGAGGGTAGATAAAAGGCCCCCAAAACACTATGTAAAAAAGAAAAGTGACAAATCATACATGACTATGAAAATGACAGTGGATATTGTTGCTATTAAAATGAGAATCAGTGAAACATTCTTGAAGGCTGTAGGGAATGTTCATGACTGTGCTGAGTATTCTATGTAAATACGGAATAGGGTAGGGCTCACTTTGTCCTATGGCATTATAAAAATTGCAAATTTTTACTCATCAGAAGAAAACCTACCATGGACAAACCTTAAGTATTTGGACATATTCTACCTTTGTACAGTGTATGTCATGCCATGGGCTGTGGGTTTGTGGCAATTGAAAGCAGATACTTTTGTACAAAATGCAGTTCATTTATGTTGATTTTATTAACATTGATGTGATAAAATAGTTGTTTTTAATAGAGAAAAACAGATTGCAATTCCATGGGTGAGATCATGAATTGTAATTCTTTTTTTTGTTGTTGTTTTTTTTTCTGTTAAATTTTATGGCATAGACCAAAAGTCTAGAAATTACTTACTAGTGATTCATACCTTCTGTACAATTCCATACAGTGATCTTATACGCTGAGATCCACACTGTGGATGCACAAAAGATGCAATCAAGGCTCATCATTATAAAAAATTTTCCCAATTAAAACTATATCTTATTCACTGAAATTTTACCAAGGGATTTGTGAGAAGATTTCTCAACTTTGTTACAAAAATTTTTAAAAATACAGTAGTAATTATGAAAGTATATTAGAAAGAATAATGAGTTCATGGGAGAACTGAAAGATACAAAATGTAATATCTTCCATGGGATAAAGCCCTCTTCCTGCCCAACAAGATATTAGTTCAATATTGTCTAAATATGTAGGTGGGTAAATAGCCTTGCTTTGACACTACAAATTATATTTGGTGTCTTAATCATTTATCACCTCTTTTATATCTCCAGAAATAATGGCTAATTGAACAATATATTCACACAGAATATTGCAGATTTTAATGAGGCAGAAAAATGTCAGCATTTCAGTGGGCAATAGGTTTTGTTCAGAGCAGCTGGGAGTTATGAATTGCCAATTAGGAAAACTTCGGTAATCCGAGTACTCTATATTGCTTGTCCAGAATTTATCTGGGTTTGGCACCATAAATTTGGAAATAGAGTAGTGACCTGGGGGGTTTCCTTATGTTGTGTAATATATTTGTATAAAACTTTCTATCTCATGTCTTGTAGACTGATATAACATAAAACTGAACATCTAAATGTTGAATCTTTATAATTTTTAATTAGTAAAACTCACTATTTTGCTTTATTGACTTTTTCACCTCTCTGCATAACACAAGGTGAAGAAGAGAATTAAAATGAGTACTTAACCAGTTGATTTGATCTATGTAGACAGCTTAAGTAGTTAATCCATGTTTCCAAAACAGATTGTTTTCCCCAAAAGAATTATGTTTTTTATATGACAAGTAGACTGTATAATTGTAAAATGGCTTGTTAAATTTGTGTTGTTTGAAACTAATTTCACCAGTTGATTATTTAACAACTGATTTTATCAAGTCTATATTGGAAAAAAAATACTCACTGAAGAACTCACATGCAAAAGAAAATGTGTAAAGCATTTCCCTACATAACAAATATTTTGATAAATATTCTTGCACCTAGAATAAACTCATCTGTAAACTTTCATGTACACTTCTGCTTCTACGATGGGTCTTCATGGGAACAGCTCTTAATATTGCACTTAGAAACATGCATCTTTGATCCTTTTAGGTTTGAATGATTTTTGTTTGTTTGTTTCTATATAAAAGTCTGGCTTTGGTTTACCAGAGTGTAAATATGGAAGTTATAGAAGTTGATTTGGTGAAAAAGTACATTATTCATAATATTTAAAATACAATTTATTCTGATCAGCTACATTTACCCTATTTAAAATGCACAGACTCTGATATTAAAATTTTATTCTTCCCAAGAAGAAATTTCTGTCCTTGGACCTTGATCTACTTGTTACAAAGAAATATTACAAAAAGATAATAATTGCCTACAATGCTTTGTCAGTGTCCATTTTTCCCACTGAGGGAATGGCCAGTGCCATCTGAGAACAAAAACTCTTATTTACTAACAATGCCTGTATTTTTCCTTTCTGTAATTTCCCCACTTATATACATGGCATCTTATATTTCTTACTAGAGGCCTGGTGCACAAAATTCATGCATGGGGGAGGAGGTTCCCCTCAGCCCAGCCAGCACCCTCTCCAATCCAGGACCCCTCAGGGGATGTCCGACTGCCGGTTTAGGCCTGATCCTGGGGATCAGGTCAAACCGGCAGTCGGATATCCCTCTCACAATCCTGGACCACTGGCTCCTAACCACTCACCTGCCTGCCTGATTGCCCCTAACTGCCCCCCCTGCAAGCTTGATCACCCCTAACCTCCTCTGCCTGTCAGACTGATTGCCCCTCACTGCCCCCCCGCTCCCACCGTCCTGGTTGCCCTTAACTGCTCCCTGCCAGCCTGATCACCCTTAACTGCCTCTGCCTGCCAGCTTGATCACCCCCAACTGTCCCCCCTGCTGCTGGTCTGGTTGCCCCCAACTGCCCCCCCTGCCGGCCTGGTTGCCCCACACAGCCTGCTGCTCGGTCATTTGGTCGCCCCTCACTAACGCCCCTGCCGACTGGGTCATCCCACACAGCCTGCTGCTTGGTCGTTTGGTCGCCCCCCACTAACCCCCCTGCTGGCCGGGTTGCCCCACACAGCCTGCTGCTTGGTCCTCTGTTCGGTTGCAGTGGTCACTTAGGCTTTTATATAGATAGATGCTTCTATGCTATCCTGCTGTGAGAAAGACTAGTAATTACATCTAATTAGAAAATATTAAAATGCTATGACTCATGGAAGTAATGAAAGTTGATTATGTTTTGCACAAGGCATAAATCCCAAACCTACATGTTGCACTTGAAATTAGTTTACAACCTGATCAGCAGCATAATAACTGTGTTGTGAAGGCCCACC
The DNA here is from genome assembly GCF_028538775.1 of Myotis yumanensis. Lineage (NCBI taxonomy): Eukaryota > Metazoa > Chordata > Mammalia > Chiroptera > Vespertilionidae > Myotis > Myotis yumanensis. The sequence continues at coordinate 69,763,845 of NW_027223755.1, read as the reverse complement.
ATGGTGCTTGTTTTTCTAAATGCACTTCTCACTCTCCCCAGTTCTTAGCCTTGTCATGAAGGACCCATCTTCCTTTAGGCAGAAAAAGAAAGACCAGTTTGATTTTCTTAAACATTAGTTTACTTTATAATGTTTTGATTTTAGGTAGGTTAAGTCATAGTCACATGTGAGAACTGGATGATATCTGTGCTTTAAAAAGAATGAACAAAAAAATAGTTTTCCATTTCAAGAGACTTCAAGACCAAAACACTGTTTTCAGTTTTAAGATTTTCTAGGTTAAGAAGGATAAAATGCAATCTAGTGATAATTATTTCCTTTTAAACAATGAGGACTTCTTTTTTATAATGGGCTCAGCGTGAATGTTCATTTCAGTTATAGTCCAGTTCACAAAGATCCCTCCTGAATACATCTAACATATGCAGTTTTATAGTAGAGCAGAGGGAGACATTACATACAAATAGATTTGTGCCATAAACACATATGGGCATGAGGGATTGTCTAGGACCGTGGTCGGCAAACTGCGGCTCGTGAGCCACATGCGGCTCTTTGGCCCCTTGAGTGTGGCTCTTCCTAAGCCTTAGGAGTACCCTAATTAAGTGAATAACAATGTACCTACCTATATAGTTTAAGTTTAAAAAATTTGGCTCTCAAAAAAGAAATTTCAATCGTTGTACTGTTGATATTTGGCTCTGTTGACTAATGAGTTTGCCGACCACTGGTCTAGGATGAAGAGAGAAAACAAAGCCAACATAAAAACTTCAAAAGGGTTGAATTGAAATTCTAGGATGTAAGAAATTTTCATTTATTTACGTATCTGACATGAAGATCATAACTTTATGAAATATAATGTGTTAAAATGTTTTTTTAAGTCCAATAAGATAAGTCTGATAGCACATTGGCATTGTGTGGACATAGCTTCATTAATCTGAGTCAGATACCCCCTTGGGTTTACTCTATAGGTGGGTATATGTGAGCTCCAGCCATATTATGTGTAACTTAAGTCCGTGGTCATAGTAACTCTGAAAAGGAACTATGAAAAGGAACAAGATTATACACTATGAGGTATATTATATATTATATATTATGAGGTGTATTTATGTGATGGGACAATTATTCTGTGATTTCTTCTTTGGTGTACAACAAAGAAAAAAAGTTATTGAGACTTCTGATAACATCTTTGAAGGCAAAAATAAGATTGGGAGCATGGAAAAGAAATGTACAGAGTTAACTTTAGGGGAAAAAAAACAGTAAATATTACTCTGTTCTAAATGAAGAGAAGGATAATATAGATTTTTCCTTCTAGAAATTGAGAGTGACTGTTGTTAAAAGGAACAGTTCTTTTTTTATAATATCTGCATGCTCATTTCTCCTTTGTTTCTTTTGCATGGCAGAATTTCATTGGAAATAATTGCATATCATAAACCAAGAGTTGAATTTCAAAATGGATTATGTGAGGGTTATAGGAATGATAACATGTCTGTTCTAGCACTTTTCCCACTCTCCATGACCATTTTATACCTTCTCCTTTCTTCTCAAACCTCCAAATTCTATCCCCTTTTCAGATGATGTTCTAGATTCCTATTTTTCAAATGATGTCCTTACTTCCTACTTTCCTGATTATTGAAATAATCAGAAGAGTTATTCTACAACAGCCCAGCACCATGCACTGCCTTCTCACTTTTTATAAGATTAACTAAGTTTCTTTGTAAAGTATGTCCCTTAAATTTGTGCTCAAAATCTATTTCCTCTCATCTTAAGAACATTGCACCAACAATTCTCTCACTCTACTATGTCAAAAATTCCTCTCTCTTTATGGGGTCATTCCTATAAAAATATACCAATCCTGTAATTTTTAAAAAAATATATTTTATTGATTTTTTACAGAGAGGGAGAGAGATAGAGAGTTAGAAACATCGATGAGAGAGAAACATCGACCAGCTGCCTCCTGCACACCCCCTACTGGGGATGTGCCCGCAACCCAGGTACATGCCCTTGACCAGAATCGAACCTGGGACCCTTCAGTCCGCAGGCTGACGCTCTATCCACCGAGCCAAACCAGCTAGGGCCAATCCTGTAATTTTATTAATGTAAAAATATCTTTATTTTCTTCTCTAGTTAATATTATATTTCTTTGCTCCCCTTTATAGCAAAATTCCTTGAGCAGGGTATCTATACATGTCTACAATTCTCCTCCCTTTCTCCCTTCAGTCTATTGCAGTTAAACTCCCATCCCCATCATTACAGAAAAATTACTTCTGTAAATATCATCAGAGATCACATAATGAAAAATTCCAATAATTCTCAGTCCTCTTTTACTTAACAGCAGCATTTGGCACAACTGGTCATTCCTCTTTCATACACTTTCCTTACTTAGCTACCAGGATAACACATGTTCTTGGTTTTACTCCTATAGCACTCATTCTTTTTGCTAGTCTCCTTTGATGGTTGCAATATGTATTTTCTTTGCTGTTTAAGAATACCAAATGGTAGCATACTTTACTGAATTTATTAATTCTATTAATTTTTGGTTATTCTTTAGGGTTTTATATATATGTAGTATCATGTCATCTACAGACAGTGACGGGTTTACTTCTTCCTTTCTAGTTTGGATGCCTTTTATTTCTTGTCTGATTGCTGTGGCTAGGACTTTCAATACTGTATTGAATAATAGTGGTGAGAGTGGGCGTCCTTTTCTTGTTCCTAATCTTGGAGGGAAAGCTTTCAGCTTTTTACCATTGAATATGATGTTAGCTGTGGTCTTGTCATATATAGTGTTTATCATGTTGTGAAAGTTTCTTCTATACCCTCTTTGTTGAGAGTTGGATATTGAATTTTGTCAAATGCTTTTTTCCCGATCTATTGCAATGATCATAAAATTTTTCTCCTTGGTTTTGTTGATGTGATGAATCACATTAATTATTCTGTGGCTCTTGAACTGTGCTTGCTTCCCTGGTATAAGCCCCTCTTCATCATGGTGTATAATCCTCTTAAAGTACTACTGAACTAGTTTTCTAGTGTTTTGTTGAAAATTTTTGCATCTATGTTCATTAGGGATATTGGCCTTTAATTCTTTTTTGTTGTGGTGTGTTTGTCTAGTTTTGGTACCGGGGGTGCTGGCCTTGTAGAATAATTTTGGAAGCATTCCTTCCTCTTCTGTTTTTGGAATGATTTGAGGATAGGTATTAGTTCTTTAAATGTTTGGTACAATTCACATGTAAAGCTGTCTGTTCCTGGGGTTTTGTTTATTGGGAGATTTTGCTTTTTTAATTACTGCTTCAATTTAATTGCTAGAAATTTATCTGTTCAGATTCACTCTTTCTTCCTGGTTTAGTCTTAGAAGGTGTATGTTTCTAGAAATTTACCCATTTCTTCTAGATTGTCTAAAATTAATATACAGAAACCCATTGTATTTCTCTATAATAACAAATGATCAGAAGGAGAAATTAAGAAAACAATTTAATTTACAATTGTACCCCCCCAAAATAAAATACCTAGGAATAAATTTAACCACAGTGATAAAAGAACTGTGTCCTTAAAATTATAAGATACTAGAGGCCCGTTGCAGAAATTCGTGCATGGGTAGGGTCCCTAGGCCTGGTCTGCGATTTGGGCCAATCAGGGCCTCTGGCTGTGGCCGGGGCCTTCCTTTCTCAGTTGCCGGCTGCCGGATGGGGCCTTCCTTCATCCCACGCCACTTCCTGGTGGTCAGCACACATCATAGTGAGCAATCAACTCCCGGTCTCCTGGTCAAACTGCCAAGGGGACACTTTGCATATTAGCCTTTTATATATATAGATTGAAGAAAGAAATGTAAGAGGACACCAAAAAATGGATGGATGTATTGTACTCATGGATTAGAAGGCTTTTAATATTATTAAAATGACCATACTACCCAAAGCAATCAACAGATTCAATGCAACCCTTATAAAAATACCAATGAAATTATTCTCAGAACTAGAACAAATAATCCTAAAAATTATATGGAATCACCTATAGCCAAAGGAGTCTTGAGAAAGAACAAAATTCTAGAACAAATAATCCTAAAAATCATATGGAATCACCTATAGCCAAAGGAGTCTTGAGAAAGAACAAAATTGGAGGTATCACACTTCCTGATTTGTTGGTATATATAGTTAAGGACAACTACCATAGAAAGATCCTTTATGAGAAATTTCTCATCTCTCATTCTTTTTTTAAAAATCTATATTTAATTATACAACTTCAGTGAAATTTCACTAGGGGAATGATAGCCTAACATAAATGAATGCTTCCAATAGTAAAAGTGGTAATTTAAAATAAAGTATTGTGTTAAGTTATTCCTTTTTGTGTTCTCAGTCTCCAGGATCATGCCTGTTCTATATTGACCCCTTAACCCAGGTATAAGTGAACTAAAGGAAGACTGAATGGCTATTTCTTGAGAGATATTATTAATTTATCTCCCAATATAGCAAATGATTCAAATTGTATATATTGATCTTTCACAATATCTTGAATTTATAATTTATATTCTTAACTTGAAAGTATTTTTAAAGCTTTATCAAGTATATTTGTAAATATGTTTCTGGGATTCCTCTGCCTCTAGTTAGTTGTTCTTCCTATATTCTGTGGTGAATAATAAATAGTATAATTATTTATAGTTTATACCCAACCAGTTCCAATGTATTTTGTTGGATCTTTTACCGTAAAAAAATGTGAATAATTGAATATAACACAACAACAAAATTTTCAACATTCACATGACATTCTGAAATTCTCACTAATAAATTTTTCTCCATTTTTGCGAAAGATTACTTCCCTGTTAGGAATTCTGCAATAGTTTATTCTCAACTGTAGACAATTATCTTATTACTTAAAATATTTTTTACCTTCAGGCATAAATGAATCTCTTAAGCTGGTAAACAAATAATCTAAAACTCTTATTAATATTCAAGTACTTTTGCTACCTTCATCTCATTTTGCTGTGCCATTTAGCTTCTTTCACAAACATCTAATTTGCTTTCATTTGAATTAAGCAGGCAGCATATTTTGGTACAAATTTTGGTTTAAATTTATGCACCATTTCTTTATCATCTTCTTTAGAACTCTCTGTGCTATCAATATTACTGCATGTTGATAAAGTAATGAAAAATGCTAATTATTCCTCTCTCTGGCTAGTAAGTAGTAAGACATAGTAAGTAGGCAGAAGAGAACCCTAAAGTTTACCTAACATTACTTTTAGCCCTCATATTATTATTATTTCAATATATTTTTATTGATTTCAGAGAGGAAGGGAGAGGGAAAGAAAGATAGAAACACTAACGATGAGAATCACTGATTGACTGCTTCCTGCACACCCCACACTGGGGATCGAGTCCGCAACCCTGGGCATGTGCCCTGACTGGGAATCGAACCATGATCTCCTGGTTCGTAGGCCAACACTCAACCACTGAACCACACGGACTGAGCAGCCCTCATATTATTAACCCTAATTATTTACCACACAATGTTAAGTAGTTGATATGTTTATCCTCTGTGAAGTCATTAATGATACTTAGAATTTTGTACTGTCATTTAGTTAAAATGCTGGTAAACTGATGACAGTTCAGAAATAAGTAATTATTGCCAGGAAAGGGAACTTTTTTTAAAAAAAATAATTTACTAATGCCTATTATGAAATGGGCACAGCTTTAAAACCTAAGCATTCCTAAGGAATTTGCTCATTATTCCAGTCCAGCTGTCACTCAGTGCCCTGTGCAGATGAAACAATGTAATGACTGAAATAATTACTTGATGAAAATAGCAGGTATACTGAGTCTAATGAGATGATAAAAATACTAGAGGTTCCCAAGTTCCAGGGTGAGCTGATTTCCATGTGGGGAATTGATGCCACTTACAAGTGCAAACTGGTTGAGCTAGTAAATCCAATTGTTTCTCTTTGAAAAGATTGGGGGGAAAAATTGTTGGCAAAAGATGAGGACTTTTGAGAACTCTTATACAGAATGTCCTTTACATTTAAGTAATGGGCAAAGTAAGTGGGTGCCATAGCAACATCTATTACTGCAAATCATACTCTGTTTTTATTTTGTCTTTTTTGATTGTGTAGAGAAAATGTACTAGTACTTGTTCATAAACAACTTAAGTAGTCACCTCTATGCTTCCATTCTCATATCTGTGTTGTCAATTTCCCACATATATAGATAGACCTAACATTCTTTTTAAAAAATCTCAGTCGATTATTGTTACTTTAAACTCCATAGAATTTAACATTGTTTTGCTAAACTACAAGGCCCTGAGGGGTCTGCCTCCTGACTTAACTTTATTTTGTACCAGTGTAGGACTGCTCATTATCATCTGGCTATCCTGGTTTCCTATCTTTTTCTCCAAGAATTTAAATTTGTTTCTACCTCAGATTTTATTTTTTCTCTCCCTGAAATACGCCCCCCCCCCCCCCCAGCCCTGAGCAAAAGTCTTTGATTTGGTGATTTTTCATAATTCAAGCCTCAGCTCAAATAGTACTTTCTGAGATGAGCCTTCCTATCTAACAATTTTAAAGTAGCCTCTTATATTCATTCTCTATCATAATATTTTGCTTTATTTTCTCTATATATCTAATAAATAATAGGAATTGTATTTTTATTTACTTGTTTTCTTTTTTATTTTGAGGTTTTTTTTTCCACAAAAATATATACCACATGTGAGCAGAGTATATGTCTATTGTTCGGGGTGGTACTCTCACATCAAGAATAGTGCCTGACATACAGAAGGCACTTAATAGGTGTTTACTGAATGTATGAGTGCTTAACTCAATTGTGATAAGTAAATGTAGTGATAATTAGTAGCTACACTCTGTGAGTAGTGTAGAATTTTCCATGTGCTAGTCAGTGACTCTGGTATGGCCTAAATATCATTTGTTTAAGAAAGCCCAAAGTATTTCTTGGTGTATATTAGGAAAATCTTACAGAAAACCAAAAGTAATTGTTCATTTGTATTTTCATTCAAAACAAATTCATGATTCAACACCAAAAGGACTATAGAGACCCTCTCGTTTGTCTCCACAGTTAGTTGTTAAGGGCTCTTAGAAATATCTTGAAGAATAGGAGTTAACAATACAGATCAAAGGTCAATGTGGGGGTTGGGAGTAGTTTCAATTAGATAATGCAGGAAGAGGAGAGACAAAATGGTTTTAGAATTAAGGCTGCATTTTGCAGATTTCAGGAATCTGAGGGTAACTGATCTGAGAATGGCTGTGGAGAGGCGATAAGCTTGGAAAAAAGGAAAGGAAGTAATTTGAAAAGACTGTTGTAACCAGTCATCAATTTGTTGTCTAATTTCATAACAAATACGAAGGCTGCAGAACTTTGGTAGCCAGGGCAGGGTCTGTACAGGACAGAGATGGAGGTAAGGATGCGGAGAAGGACAGGTTGGTAGAATATTATAGAGAATTTCTCTGAACAGCTGAGGGGATTGGTGCTGCACTGGGCCAAGTATAGCATATGGGTTTGTTGGGGGTAGGTCATTAAGAGGACATACTGCCAATTGAACTGTGAGCTAGATCTGGGCAAGTGTAGGCTCCTTTCCCCCTCCCCTGTCTTTGGAATGTGTGTTCCACCTGCTATTCCCATACTAGCAGCCATTTTCAAGGACAAAGCCTTGAGAGAGCAATGTGTTGTTGAGACCATGTGGATGGTATACATGTTGGAACCTAGTTAAGTTCCATATAAACTTCTGTATAAACTTCTTTTTTGATAGACTTTTAAAAATTTATCTTTATTCTTGGAAGTATTACAGGTGTTCCCTTCTTTTCCCCCATTGACTACCTCTACCCATCCTGCCCTCTCTTTCCCCCCAGGCCTTCACTGAATTATTGTCTGTGTCCGTGGGTTATGCATATATGCATATAAGTTATTTATTTCATCTTTTTACACCCCAATGCACCCTAACATGTCATTTTATTTTTTATATAAACTTTTAAGTTTCTGGCAGGCAGGGGTGGAGATCTACTCATCTCAGTGCTCAAGATAAACCTCATAAGTAAGTTCCCCTGCTTATTAAAATGGCCCCCTACCACTCTGGGGTGGTCTACTCATTGCTCTGGTCTCTTTTTGCCTCTATGCAAGGAGGCCAGTTTCAGATTTCACCTAAGAAGTTATGATGTTTCCAACCAGCAGGGTGCAGGGTTCTCAGTGATGCTGCCTACTGCATGTGTGATCTTTGTCAAAAATTGTTTAAACTGTGTGCTCCCTAGTTTCCAGGGCAACACTGCTGAAGACTGGTTCCCAATACCACCATTTGTACATTTTATACAAATTGTTTTAAAGAAATGCCTATGATATGACAAATATGCCACATTGCCATTTTAAATGATAGCTGTGAAAAGAAAATATTGACATTGCTTGCTAGAGCTGTGTTGTGAATCAGCTGTCTAAGAAATTGGCTGAGATGTTAGAGTAGGCATCTACTGAAAAGCTGAGATGAAGGTGTAAAGGGGTCGGCACAAGAAAAATGAGGGTTGGGTCATGTCATCCACAGTAGCAGATAAAAGTGTGTCCCTCTGTGCATAGCTAAGTTCATTCGAAGCCCTATTCCTGTCTTGAGTCCTGGTGGACATCTGTGGGAAGTGGCTTTGCTTTGAAAGAGAGGCAGAGAACCTGACTCTGGAAGCACACAAGCCCTCTAGCTGTGCCTCCTTAAATGAGGTATTGGATGAACAACTGCTATCATTTATGGGGCATCTAGGATGTGCCAGATACTCTTCTCAGAACATATGAATTAATTGGTCCTCACAAGAATCTTATGCCATAAGTGTTATCTATTACTCCCATTATGCAGGCGAAAAAACTGATTTATGAGGAAATTAAAGAACTTACATAAGGAGGTGGAACTCAGTTTTTGGCATTCTAGCTTGAGTAGGTTGTTTCACCACTATTATATTTTGAGATTATCTTGTTCTTGTAGATCATAAATTTTAAGAATCATCAGAAACTCTTGGGAACTTTATTAAAATACAGATACATGGTCCCAGTCTCAGTCTTTTTTTTTTTTGGCCCAGGTATCTGCAAATTTTTCTGGCTTCTAAGGAGAATCTGATGAATATCCAAGTTTGAGGAGGATTGCTTTTATCTAAGAGTCATATTACCTTGAAATGGAATATATTATTTTCCATAAAATAACGATAATGAAATTTAGTCAGGACTGAATTGAGAAACTAATGGGAGAACTTTCATAAAAGCACTTGTCAAATCACTGACTCTCAGATTGGCCAGAAATACCTGGTCCTCAGCTACACCTACCTGATAAATTGTATTGATTGCTATAGGAGGCAGCATGGTTTGGTGTAATATAGGGTTTGAGCAAGAATGATCCTAGTCAAATTTCACGTGTACAATAGTACACTGAGCATCACCTAACTTCTTTGGGCCAAAGTTTCTCCCCAGAAAAGGACAAGTGAAAATTTCTTTACAACCCTCCATGAAGATAAAATGAAATGGTACATCTGAGGCTCTCGAACGTGTGCATCCCACATTAGGTGTTTTCCTTTAGAAGTAAGCAGAAATCTCACATGACTTTAAAGTCCAGGGCATTTGGTTTCAATAATAAAATATGCATTAGTTTCTATTCTCCTGCTGTTATAATATTCAGTCATTGTAATCTTACAGAAAGAAATTTTCTTGTATAGACTGTAATGGTTATCTCCCAAACTGCCAGATGGTTCCATGAACAACTTAAGAAATTTATGAAATTAATCCCTTCTAAACTTCACATTTAATTCTGTTTCAGTGGCTTCAAACCACAGCTTTCATTTGAATTCTGAGAAAATTAGAGAATGATTTTTCCTCATAAACTCCAAAATGCTGTTTTGCTTGCCTCTTTTGAGCAGTGCCTGATATAGCTACAAAGGGATAAACAAGTCTGGTGCACATTTTACATTAGGCTCCAAGAGATTTCATTTTTCTTCATAATCCTAATAACTGAAACAGACTGGAGTGTTGGGTCGGAAGGGATTTTTTTCCTTCTTTTTCTATTGGGTATTGTGGTTTATTTCTTCTTTATTCTTTGTTGGACTAGTTTTCATTAGACTTCATCAACTAAGAGCTAAGAAAGGGTTAGAAGAGTTCCCATTTCCCCAGTGCCATCCTACCATGGCTTCATCACAAAAGTCACTTCAATTTCATTTCAATTAGATCAAGGATTTTAGGTCTGCATTAGGGTACCCCAAGAGATATGACAGGTCTAAGGCAGACCCTGGCCCCACGCCATTCTGACTCACACAGATCCTCAGTGCAAAAGGAGTTTTCATCCTAAATTATTATATAAATTTTCCAAAAGAGGTTCATGATCTCTTTTACATTATAAATCATCCATAGTCACCCGTTAGTCCTGGTGTTTATTTAGGAGAAATAGTGCTTCTTATTCTGGACTGGGAGGCTAAAGACGGAGTTCCATTTCTTAGCGCTGTGACTTATTATCTCTGAAAACTTGACTAACGTAAGGCAGTCTCCCTTTATTCAACTGCACAAAACCACTTAATTCACAACATTTCCTTAAGAATTAAAATTTGCCAAATGCAGTACAAATGTTAATTGTGAATGAGGTATCTAGATGCCAAGAATCCTTACTGGAGAGCTAAGAAATGAAGCAATGAATACATTCTGAATGGTACTTCAGTTTATATTTATAACAGATTAATCACTGGGGCTGACCAGGGAGGGCACTGAGTAAAGGATCATTTGTTGACTATGCGTTTATGTTATCTCCTTCCCACTACTGATGTCATTACATTCCATGAAATGGCTCTTGTAAACCTTCTTATTCAAGCCCATGCCCTCCTGCCTTTTTTGAAAACTCTTTCTACTTTAATGAGAAGATAAAATCATCTGGGTTGACCTCCCTCAAAGATTTTCTTCTCCCTCATACCTCACTATCATCCGAGGTGAATGCTGCAAACCAATGCTGCAACCTTTTCCTTAACTTTATATCCTTTCAAATCTCTGGGACATTTATCTCGTCTCTTCTTATTTTGTACCTTTAATAAAGCAATCAGTCTACAGTATCTCTCCTACTTTAAAATATGCTTACAGTTTTCTTTATTTTATAAACATAGCAAATAAAAGAGGCTTTCTTTTACTCTCAACTTATTTTTATTGCATCTCTTAGTCACAGATTCTTTGGCAGAATAGTCCCTATGTCCTGGTCCTCCTTGGTTTCCCATCTCCCCTTTATTGACTTGCTGCATGCTGACAGTGTGGTTCCTGTGCCACACAGTCTTCTCTCTCATTGGTCATAGATGAGCTCTTAGGCACAACTTTCTTGTTTGTTTCAGTCTTCATTCTCACCTACCTCCTCTTCCTCATCCCTCTCTACCAGTAGCTCTGGGATGGTTGAAGCTTCCTTCTTTTAGAAAATCTTCCTTTATGCCTTTCATGATACTATTTTTTTCTATATCTTTTTAACAAATATATATTTTTATTGTTTTCAGAGAGGAAGGAAGTGGGAGAGAGAGATAGAAACATCAGTGATGAGAGAGAATCATTGATCCACTGCCTCCTGCATGCCCCACACTGGAGATCAAACTGGGCATATGCCCTGACTGGGAATTGAACCATGACCTCCTGGTTTACAGGTTGATACACAATCACTGAACCACACTGGCCGGGCTGGTTTTCCTATATCTTTATTAATGGCTTCTTTGTCTTTCTTATATGCCTTCCAAATGCATACCTTTCCATGGATTTTTTTTTCTTTTTTGAATTATAGCAACAAAAGTTTATGTGTCATTCACCTTTTATGCCCGTCATAGATTAGTTGGAGCTTCTGTTTCTCATGGTTAATCATGGACACAAACTGTGAAACAGAGGATTCACCTCATTGCTTACATGCAAAAGCTCTAAGGCAGGGGCAAGAGAAGGTAGTAAATCACAGAATGGTGTTAGAACTTCTACCTGGATGAAAGTCATATTACTTCTATGAACATTTCACTGGTCAGAGCCCAACTTCTGAGTGCAATCCTGTTGCATATCTTAAGAAAGATCACGGGAATGTTTAGTCAATGGCCCTAAGAACTGCCACACAAAACCAAAACAAGTGTTATCTTTTTGTAGTGTCCCATCTAAATTAAATACTAAGTTTGTTGAAACTCTGTACTCTATAAGGGACCTTACTACATAGTATATAGTAGCTATTCAAGAAACTTGTTAAATTTTTTAAAAATATATTTTATTGATATTTTACAGAGAGGAAGGGAGAGAGATAGAGAGTTAGAAACATCGATGAGAGAGAAACATCAATCAGCTGCCTCCTGCACATCTCCTACTGGGGATGTGCCCGCAACCCAGGTACATGCCCTTGACCGGAATAGAACCTGGGACCCTTCAGTCCGCAGGCCGACCCTCTATCCACTGAGCCAAACCGGTTTCGGCAACTTGTTAAATTTGAGGGTGATCTGAATCAGTTTTAAAAAATGGTGGATCCAGAAATAAAGAAAACAAAACTCTTTGCTATAAAATGTGTTTCTTTTCAATTTACTCTCATAATGCAAAATGCATTAATGTGACCAGAAAAATTCAAGAAGAAATAAACAAAATAGGTCTAGTGAGCTTTCTTTATTTACCAAAATGACTCATATATATCATGAAATATGGCAGTGATGATAGGGGTTGGCTATGCCTTTATTGCTTCTATCTTAGGTTCTGTCCTTAACAGTGTTGTTCTGTTTCTCTATCTGATCTTAACACTCTCTTGTTAACATCCTTCATATGGAAGGATTTGAAAAGGCAGCAGAAGGAAGTGACATTCAGCACTATACTTGATTCACTGTCCATATCACATTGTGCCTGGTTGTTTTCTAATTCTATACTCACTTCCACCCAAGTGTTTTCTCTTTTCTGGCTTCAGTTAACTGCCATAAAAGTATTAGGACATATGTACCATATACTATATATACATAATCCATGTAAGTTGACTATTTGTAAAATTGAGGAAATACCAGGTTACAGTAAACTTTCATAACTACCTCAAGTTCTTTGTGGAGTGAGGTGGGACTATAATTAAGTCAAATAAAGCTCTTAGGTCTATAATCAGAATCAACAGTGGGATGAGTAGAGATGTCTCAACAAAAATAGGGAGCGTGACTCAACAAAAATAGGGAGTATCGTGAGACACAGAATGTAGTAGGTAGAATGGGAACTTGTTCAGAAGACATTTATGCTAATCTGAAGGAAGGTGGAGAGTTATCTGAAAAGAAAAATAACAACTTTCCCCCCACAATTTATTTATTTTTTTCCTTTTTCAATTGCAGTTGACATTTCCTCCACATTTTAGAGTAGTGCACTAAATGATTGGCCTGAGATTATTTTCTCTGTCTCTGTATCTCTCCATCTTACTCAGCAACCTATTGGCTGTACCTATGAATAATTGGTTGTGAAAAATATCTTACTAATGTTAATAGAGTCAAGCAAATTACTTTAGTCTGTGAAGAAAATCCTTAAGTATTTCTTTTAGCTTTGGTTCTCCATAAAACCACTCTTTTCGGGAGGAGTTAGGGAATGTCTTTTCCAGTCAAAGAACTGTTTTTAGTTTACCTGAATAATTATCATCCTATAAATATTTAGAGATTATAATAATTATTTTAATTATTTATTTTTCAGTGATTTATTAAGTAGTGGCTTACAACTCATTTATTTTCACATCTATTACTGCGTTACTTCAAAGTTGGTTTTTCTGTTCTTAAAGTTAATAGTAATTTATTCAGTACAATGTCTCTAGTTTTGATATGCAAATCAGTTTAGTTTTCAAACACAATAAGGAAGTTTATATTAAACAGAAAAGAGAAATTTATTTTTTTTCCTGAAATTACTTCTGTAACCATCATACAGCACCAATTGAATGACTCCCTATTCAGCAGAATCTTTTATGTACAAACATTAATTTCATTGTAAAATTACCATAGTTTATAGCTATAAAATTGGGTTCATAAGTTTGCATATTTTTCTCTTCAGTTTTTTTTTTCAGATTGACTTCTGAACACTTTGGCCATTTCTAAAAAGTTCAGCTCTTTGATGAATGAGCAGCTGTATAATTTAATTTCTTCTTCCCTTTGAAGTTAAAAAAATTAAAGCAGCACAAAATGGATTTAGCTGTGAATGATTGACTCTCATGTGCTAGTTAAAAATGGAAGGCTCTGAAAATGTGCCTTATTTATCTCTTGTTTATTTCCAGAAAGATGTACCTGGCATCTACCTATGCTATTGTGGATTGGCAAAGGAAAGTTATGTGTAAGCCAAACAAAAAGCAATCAGAAATTGCTGTAATAAAATGTACTTGTTCTAAATAATGGAAATTGACAGGGTCATTAGGTCAACAAGTGGACATGTGGTTATTATAGCAAAAGAAGGAATTTGAGGACTAGAGTCTGTCTCTTATCATGCAAAGAAAATAAAAAAGAATAGATTAAAATATGTCTTTTTTTTTCCTTGTGTGAGTTATTTCAGCTTGTAGTGAGGGAACAGGGAGAAATATTGCTTGTTAGCATATTGTATGTGGAAAGTCAGTTTTTCTTTTCCTGCCAAATAGGAAGTAAATCAGTTTGTGTCACTTCATTTACAGTGAGAAAACTATTAAAACAGCACTGTCACACACAATGCTTTTTAATTCCACCAGTTCTTGATGTTACGTTGGATAATATGTCATTGCGAGGTGGTCTCAAAATAAAGTGATGTCTGTACCTAGTTTCTTTACTTTGGCCTATGGAAGATTTGGAAACATGGCTTGGTGAGGTAGGCTAACCTTGATCTAAAGACACCACATTGCTAAATCTAGTATGTGATGATAAACTTTGGTCCTATTCTGAAGTATTAATTTAATGCTATATTAACAAAGATATGGTTTGCTTTCACTATTAAAATTACAATTCAAGTGTATTTTGGCATTTGCGGTTGTCATTTTATTAGCTATCAACATATTCCAACAAAGAAGCCAGCATATGGATGCTTTTAAAAACCTGCCTTCAGGTGGATTGTGTCTAATTAGGCTTTCTTATTACCCTATCTGTCCTTGATGGGGCATTGTTTGATGTCCAAATACTTCACATGTGTTTAGTTTAGTCCCTTGAACGCCACCACTACCCATTCTATGCCCTTTAGGAAATAATTGTCTTTTTCAATCACATTCAAATAAACATTTTTGGTACTCAGTACAACCTGATTCTGATTATGAAGCATGAGAAATTCAAGGGATCAAATCACTAGCAATTTGCTTCTCTGAGTTGCTTTCTTAAATCAGCTTTTAAATAGATTTATGTTGCCTCTGGATATAAAGCAGTAGAGTAAAACTAAACCTTCCTGATTTCCAAATCAGCATTTAAAGAGCTATAATTCATATTTAATGAAGAAAAACAGCTAAATAAGCATCCACAAGCATTCAACTAGAGACTTTATGCTCATAAAGTTTTTATCCCCTGCAAAATGCCCCTTTACCATATCTTTTTATTATACTTTGATGCAAAATGCTAAAAGGAAGTTGGATATTGTTAGGCTGCTATTAAATTATAAGAGAACAAATATTAGGAATACATTTAAACTCAGTTAACTAGGAAAGATTGGCAATTTTCCTAACTTGTGCTCAACATTTTAGTTTTCAAAGATAGAAAATGTTTTATGGCCAACAGAACATAAAACAGTATTGAGGCCAGATGTCTCTGACCTTTTGAGTAAGAATAAAGTACTTTCTATTTCAAGGCTGGGCATGCTGTTTATAAATAGATACATTGTGGCGAAAGCTGACTTTATTTTACCTGTGAAATTGATCTTGGCCATTTCCCCTGAACTAAAGATGGAAGGTTGAGAGCAACTTGCCTGACTGCAAACTATAAAATTGATAGCCTAATGAATGTGTATCTGGGGCTTTGTTGCTATGCAAGTATATAAACCTTGAATCTTCATCATTAAAAAAGCATCCCAGTGTCAAAGCCAAGATCAGGACTAGTTGAAATGAAAGCATACGCTATTTGAGAACTAGCCGATTTCTTGAGATATTTTTTCATTGGTTTCAGGTCTCAATTTTCCTTCACATTGGTCTTCTTTTCTAAACCAGACTAGTACTGAAGAGGAATTTTGAGACATGCTTAGAGAGTATGAATGTTATCAAGAATGTTACTTTAAGCAGACACTGACATTTCAGCATGTATATATGGCCAATCACTTATAGCTACACTTACGAAGGCACCATACCTTCTTCCAGGCACAACTGATGCCTTTCATATTTCAATATTTCATATTTTAATATCAGTGATTTTCAATCCTCTTTCATCTCATGGTACACATAAACTAATTATTAAAGCTCTGCGCACACCAAAAAAAATTTTTTTTTGACCATCTGACCCCAAAATAGGTATAATTTTTATTCATTCACGCCGGGTGGCTATTGTGTTGGCTGTTGTCATTTTTTAAATTTGACAATCTAAAGGAAAAGAGGTCAGTGCCCCTGACTAAATAGTCAGGTATTGCATGTTTTAAACATTCTTGTGGCACACCGATGTGCCTGCCACAGCACACCAGTATGCCTACCAAGGCACACTGGTTGAAAATTTCTGTTCTAGGCAAATAACATCATTGGCGTCAAACAAATCATTCAGTTACCTAATCAGGTTTAAGCTTAAAAAAAATAAAGCCCTACTAATATTAAAGACATTGGTTGAGCTTCTACTTATATCTCCAACTTTTTATTAAGTCATCACATATGGGAAATTTTAAGTCTAGTCATTTTGAAGAAAGAAGAAAAAATAGCTAAAGTATTTATTTGTATTTCAATCTTCTGAAATACATATACTTGCCTTTCCAGAAAGGAAAGCAAGACCTATGACAAGTTTTCTTTCTTTTCTGTCTGTGGCACAGTCTTGATCAGTGCCCTCAGTGCCCAAAGACTAGGCCAGTGGTTCTCAACCTTCCTAATAACCCGACCCTTTAATACAGTTCCTCATGTTATGGTGACCCCCAACCATGCAATTATTTTCGTTGCTACGTCATAACTGTAATTTTGCTACTGTTATGAATCGTAATGTAAATATCTGATATGCAGGATGTATTTTCATTGTTACAAATTGAACATAATTAAAGCATAGTGATTAATCACAAAAACAATATGTAATTATATATGTGTTTCCCCTATGATCTTAGACGACCCATGTGAAAGGGTCGTTCGACCCCCAAAGGGGTCGCGACCCACAGGTTGAGAACCACTGGACTAGATGGTCCTAGAGAAATCTCCATAAACTTGGGGGTAAAATTTAAACTGACCACTGACTCTAAGTCTTATACAAAAGTAGGATGACTGAATTTCTTCTGCATTAAATGGAGTGCTCTGTTGATTTCTGGAATGAAATATAAGTAGAGCCCAATGGGCTGCTGTTTTAATGCAGCAGAGCAAATTCAATGAATTGACCAATTCTCTAGAGCCCTTTATAAAACTACCCAGAGCATGGTTTTAATGGAGAAATGGCACAAGGAAATTGAGTGCAGGGTCTCCCAGTGCTCATCCATTAAGGACATGACATCTGAATCATTGCCTTGGGATTATGTATGGCCCCCTCAGAAGAGTTTAAGACTGGAGTGGGGTCTGGTGTTCGGGCCATGGACTTTATGTGTAGAAGGATACCTACTAGTATATCTATTGTCCTGTTGATTGGCTTATGAAGATGAAAGAATTCTGTGTCAAAATTGTCAAAAGAGATGATTCCCATACTCTGGAAAACATACACAGCAACATTAGAGAACAATGAATGTTGGGCAGTCAGCTTCGTTATGTCAGGTTAACATTTGTGGGCTTACTTTCCATGTACTTAATACTTATGATTAGCTTTGAGGTATACCCTTCATATGAATTTCATTATGAAAACTATACATGTTTATTATAGAAATTTGGAATTTGTGCAAAAAGTACAAAGTGAAAACTCTCTTACAGATTAAATTATAGAAATATATAGATTATAGTATGTTGACCCTTTCCTCCATTTCTATATGGTAATAAATACACTTCTGGTGTACTATTTTTAATTGCTTTCTCACCTTCGATATTGATATAGCATTATTTAAATCATTTCATTAATTATAGACATTTAGATTGTTTCCACATGTATAGCATAATAAAAATGCTGAAATAGAAATAACCCTTTTAAAATTGTTTTTGTTCAATCTCTGCTCTCTCCTCAGGATAATATTTAAAAGTGGAAGTATTGTAACATCCAAGTTGTTCATTATAATGATTCTTTTGTATATTGCCCAGTTGCCATCCATGAAGGTCATTCCAATTTTTATTCCCACAAACATATTATTAGAATTTCTGTTTCCTTATACCAAAGCCAATGCTAAGAATTCCTATTTTAAAAATATTGGGCAATTAATAAACAGAAAATGCTATTTCATTTTTCAGTTTGTACATTTGATTACTTAAAGTGTTGAAAGTTTTTTGCATCCTTATGAACACTGTCTGATTCTGTCATCATTCCCACAGGGTGTTTATTTATTCTTATTGATTTTAAGGCCTCTTTATAAATTAATAATATCAACACATCTTTTTGTCATATGTGTTAACATATTTCTTTTATCAGTTTATGACTTGGAAAGAGGCATTTTCCAGCAGGGTTTGTTTTCTGTGTTTTACTTACAATAACCTTAAAATGGGTAGGCACAGTGCTGCAGCATCTGGGAAGGGAAGCCAAGGAACATGCTGGATGTGGAAGGAGAGTGGAGTGAAGAGAGGTGGCAGGAGGCCAGAGCTGATATGTTGTACATTGTGAGTGAACTTGTATACAGAGGCAAAGAATTTACTCTATATTCTTACATAACCATTTGCGAACCATTAAGAATTTCTTCTCCCAAATAATAATTTGTGGTGGGACAGATTAACAGACAAGTAGTGATAGGTCAGGTTAAGGTGAATAAGCCATTCCATGTGATTAAGATGGCAATTAGAGAGGCATATTAACTCTTAAGGTCATTAAGCTTCCACATGGCACGCTGCAGTTGTAATTTACTAGTGACCTTTAAAAGTGGGTGAACTTTCAAATGTAGTTTTTTTTATAGAGATTTACTCAAAGAAGCCCACCCATTGGGGGTTGGAGTGAGTGTGTGTCCTGTACACATTAGCGTATTGAATGCCATATCCTGGGCTGACAGCATTACTAATCAGATTACCGAAGGTGGTGCCTTTGACCACCTATATTGTCTGTCGGTCTGCCTGGTACATGTTTAGAAGTTGTTTTTCTCCAGGGCTATTCTGACTATAGCTGAAAAAAATATTGTCCCCTCCTGGGAGCCTTGTTTATTTACTTCCGCTGTCTTATCCATTATTCCAAGGACTTAAGAACTATTAGGGAGATGGATAGTGCATGTTCTTTCATGGCAAACAAATTAATTCTAATCAAGAGGATGTCACTTTTTATTCTGTTCAGTGAGGTCTGGAATGCTGAGCTGACTTCACTGACAGCTTTCACAAGCACATCACTTAAGATAATGGATAAAACGGAACATTTTTTTTAAAGCAGGGATCATTTCTTAGCATGGCATGAATGCACTCACATCACTCATGTTAGCAATACAAATGTGTGGTCCAGGGGGATATATTAATGGATATATTGTGATTTTAAAAAAAATAACTTTAGGAAAAATTATCTTTTCTTGCTCCCTTCTCATTAGTAAAAATTGGCAGATTCCTATGTTGATCACAGCATGCAATCCTAGAAAAACATCCTGGGTGGCTTAAGTATGTACCATACAGGGGTATTGTAGGATTAAAAAATGATAAAGCTCTGGAAAGTGCTTTAAGCACCCTGTAAAGCCCTTCATCAATGCTAGGTGCAGAGATGATTATTTGCAGACAAAGTGCAACATCTTGGCCTTTGCTCCAACTTCTGAAGAGGTCATTACTACTGACAGAGATAGAATGAATGAACATGTACTGATGAGTGTGACAAGGGAGGATATAAACCGCAGGACATGAGAAGCATATCTGCTAAAATCATTAAGCATGGGGAGGAAGGTTTTGAGGAGGGTGGTTGGGCAGGATCTGGACTCACATTGTTTTTGCTTAGACACCTGTATAGACTCTTAATCACCACATGTAACCAAGAAGTGCAATAAGTTTTTAAAGTCACCCCATTCATCATGCCCTTCCTTCATGCTGTTGAGCCAGCACGATGCAAAGGAAACAGCCTGCACTGTAAGGCAAGCGATCGGAGTGTAAGTCCCAGTCATGCCATGAACTGCATCCTTGGCACTGGGAAATCTACTTATTTCATCAGTTTCTCCATGTAAAAAGGGGTATTTGAGGATATTAGCATTTACAAAGGTGAAATCTGTACACAATGATGGCAATTAAAATGATTTAGATGGCATGTGAGACATTATTTACTATGCATTTATTTCCATGTGTATTATAATAAATATAATGACAGTATAAAACAATTTTCTGACTGATCATGGTAAGTGAAAAAAGTGAGAAAAATGTTTAGTAAATAGTACTGATGGGATGCATATATGGCAGAAATCATGAAGAAAGAACATTTGGGAAGTTCTGGGCTAGATTATATTTAATTCCATGTTGAGCTCTAATATTTAAGTACATAATTTCTTAAGGGAGAGGAGAAGGTAAGTGACAACCTTTACAAAAGGTATCTCTATAGGTTTCCGGGCCAAATTAGGCCATAGTTGCTCCTCTGAGTGGCACCCATCATTCCTGAAATTGCAACATGACTTTAGACCACAATGAGTACAGCTGGCATGAGTTTCAATACGCATCAGAGGCAGGACAAGCGAAAAGGAGAACTGGATTCAGTGATAGGCCAGAGCAGTGACAGCCTTCAGTTGCACAGGGTGTTTCATGGGTTCCTGACCCCATCAGGCCACTTGAATCACATCCTCTCCATTGCATTATCTCTGCAGACAGAGCTGCTGGTGCATTATGTGATTTCACTCATCCAGTGGCTTCTCAAAAGCCAAACCATCCCATTCCAGGAGAGCGACTATATAAACAACCACCCGATGACCGTTCCTTCTTGTGCCATTTTAATAGCCAAATACTATTCAAAGAAGGGAATTCTTAAAGCTTTTTAGGTACTACTTTTGGAGAATTTTGACCAACCATGAGACTGCTTCAGAATATCCTGAGCATCTGATGGTACTGCTTTATTCAGTGATGAGAAAAACAGTAAGTCTGTGTCTCCCGCTGAGTCTTTGAAAGAAATGAGAAGTGACACCCACTGGGCTGCATCTGTTCATCAATAGTCATCAAGTGCTTCATAGAACTCATACCAAAAGTAACAAAGGTACTTGTAGCCAATACTTTTTGAGAAATAGAATTGTAATCGAACAATTCCTTGTTTATTTTGCTCTTTCTATTGGATTTATCAAACTCACTAGCAGCAATTAATGCTGCAGGTCCTAGTTCAAATGCCCTTTTAATGTTCCCCAAATGAAACGCAGGTGGAACAAAAAGTAAGAGGAAATGTACGCATTTTCTCAGAATTAGAGCAGCTTTTGCATATGCTCTGACAGTGACCTCTGGTTGGACTAGTGCTAAGAAAATGACTGCAGTGCCTAGCAGTTCAGATGCTGTGCTTGTGAGTAGTCAGATACCCTGCTAAGCATACACTGGGATTAGTCATTTTTTCTGGTTTGGAGAAAGGATAGCAAATGTATCTGCTATCAAGGAAAGCTATTTCATAAACTGACAAGTTCACTGCTTTTATCTATTTGGAACCTGATAGTGCTGGGAAAACAGTGTGGTGTGGTGGTTAAGAGGGCTTACTTATAGTCGAATTGACCTGCCTTCAGAATTTGGCTCTCCTTGTCAGCATTCATGTAGCCTGGGTTCAGTGTATCTCCTTGATGACTTGTGAGATGGGAGTAATAATAGTATCTAACATGGGTTTGCTGTGAGGATCAAGTGAAGTATCAGATGCTTCTGACATACCTCTTTAAATCTTCTTAATTTATTTCGCATTCCAGCTTGTGGGCAGGGGGTGTGATAACTTTTACTTCCTGATTTGAGGGTTCTCTGATGCCTCAGACATGGAGAACTGGTGGAACGTACTCGGTACCTATCTGTGCAAGCTGGGAGTGATACACATCAGAATACTGTTGACATGTAATTCTATGTCCCATTTCAGGTGCATATTTAGTATACGGTATGAGACAAGGGTCAATGTCAGATACTGAGTTGATTCAGCATCATTTGTTAAAGGACTTTTTCTTACCATTGATATTCCTTGCCATCTTTGTAAATAAATCCATTTACCATGTATGTGTGGGCCAATTTCTGGACTCTCTATTGTGTTTCAACGATCTCAATGTCTATCCCTTGCCAATGCTAAATTTTCTTAATTGTTGTAGCTTATACTAAGTCCTGAAGCCAGGCAGGATAAGTTCTCCAACTTTGTTCTTTTAAAAAATTGCTTTGGTTATTCTAGGACTTTTGCATTCCTATATAAATTTTAGTATCAAATGATAATTTATATAAAATATCGACTAAAATTTTGTTCAGATTGGAATTTTTAAGAGGTTTATAGTCAACTTTGTTTTTTAAAAAAAATATATTTAAAATATATATGTATTTTTATATATATATTTATCTGAATCATTGCCTTGGGATTATGTATGGCCCCCACAGAAGAGTTTAAGACTGGAGTGGGGTCTGGTGTTCAGGCCATGGACTTTATGTGTAGAAGGATACCTACTAGTATATCTATTGTCCTGTT
Source organism: Myotis yumanensis (assembly GCF_028538775.1). Classification (NCBI taxonomy): domain Eukaryota; kingdom Metazoa; phylum Chordata; class Mammalia; order Chiroptera; family Vespertilionidae; genus Myotis; species Myotis yumanensis. The sequence continues at coordinate 69,741,122 of NW_027223755.1, read as the reverse complement.
AATTGGCTTATGAAGATGAAAGAATTCTGTGTCAGAATTGTCAAAAGAGATGATTCCCATACTCAGGAAAACATACACAGCAACATTTGATTTTTTTACAGGGAGGAAGGGAGAGGGATAGAGAGTTAGAAACATCGATGAGAGAGAAACATCGATCAGCTGCCTCCTGCACACCCCCTACTGGGGATGTGCCTGCAACCAAGGTACATGCTCTTGACTGGAATTGAACCCGGGACCCTTCAGTCCACAGGCTCTATCCACTGAGCTAAACCGGTTAGGACCAACTTTGTGTTTGTTTTTTCCCTACTGCATTTTAGGTTATATTCCCTCCTAGAAGTCCCCTTTTTCAAAAACTTTTAAGTACACTTACTAGAGATTGAATTTCATTTTTTACAAATATATAAGCATATATATCTATCTGTCTATATATTTTTCCTTGTGATGACTTATGATACAGACATACATAGAGTGGGGGAAAAGTAGGTATACAGTTGTATGTGAAACACAGAGTTTATTCTTATATTATTTATTATTTCCCATATGAATAACTGTAAACCTACATTTGCCCCAACCTGTATAGTTCATAAATGGCTACTCATTGTGTTTCAACATTAATGAAAAAAATCCTCTCTTTTTGACTTGAAATGCACCATCAACTGAGTGCTCATACATTATTTTACTTTATTTCTTAAGCATAGCCTGATCCCCAAATCTTTTAATGTTTAAAAATCATTTGTAATTTATAATGTCCATTTTTTATATGGTGTACTTAAAACTGATATATTTGTTTCATCGCTAGTCTGCTTTACAGATATTACACTCTTAAGTTAGGTATGAAGACCTCATTGCTATTCAGCACACAGGTTTCTATCCTTCTTAGATATGGATATACCTTAAGATTTATGCACTTATACAGCATAACATTTGTTAAATTAAAAGCACCGATAATGGCAAGTCATTGTATACCATGGCCTGATCACAAATGAATCACACATAGTGTTTCTAGTTAATTAGTGTTTGCTGAAAGGTAAGGAATGGTTTATGTGGGCAGTTTGACTTAGTTTATTGGGATGTTATTTGTGAAAGGGAGAAGGAAAATGATAATTTCTAAGCCTTTATAGTGGTAGTAGCATCATGCCAAGTACTTTAGTGGTTTATTTTATTTTATCCTTACAACAAGTCTAGAAAATGGCAATGTTTGCACCATTTTACAAATCACATTATACAGCCAAAAGATGCACATTCGGAAACATGCCTATGGTCTAAACAAGACCTTAGCTTGGACTGAAATCTGAAATTCATGGTTTTTATAGTATTTCAGGTGACTTAGAGAACATCTTGAACAACTTTTTATTTATTTATTTGTTTATTTATTTATTTATGTTATTATTATTTTTTACTTCTTTTCTTTAAATTTTATTTTCTTGTTTAAAGTATTACAAATAGTAGTACATATGTCTCCTTTTTTTCCCCATTGACCTTCCCCCGGCCTCCCCTCCCCTCTTCCCCCCAGGCACATGCCCTTACCCCACCCCCCAGTGTCTTGTGTCCATTGGTTGTGCTTATATGCATGCATATAAGTCCTTTGATTGATCTCTTACCCCTCCCAACATTGCCCAGCCTTCCTGCTGTAATTTGACAGTCTTTTCGATGTTTCTCTGCCTCTGTATCTATCTTTTTGTTCATTAGGTTATAATGTTCTTTATTATCCATAAATGAGTAAGATCATGTGATATTTTTCTTTCACTGCCTGGCTTATTTCACTTAGCATAATGTTCTCCAGTTCCATCTATGCTGCTGCAAATGGTAAGAATTCCTCCTTTTATATATATAGCAGCGTAGTATTCCATTGTGTAGATGTACCATAGTTTTCTAATCCACTCATCTGTTGATGGGCATTTAGACTGTTTCCAAATCTTAGCTATGGTAAATTGTGCTGCTATGAACATAGGGGTGCATATATCCTTTCTGATTGGTGTTTCTGTTTTTTTTTTTTGGATATATTCCTAGAAGTGGTATTACTGGGTTAAATGGCAGTTCCATTTTTAAAGTTTTGAGGAAACACCATACTGTTTTCCACAATGGCTGCACCAGTCTGTATTCCCACCAGCAGTGAAGGAGGTTCCTTTTTCTCCGCATCCTCTCCAGCACTTGTCATTTGTTGATTTGTTGATGATAGCCATTCTGACAGGTGTGAGGTGGTACCTCATTGTTGTTTTGATTTGCATCTCTCAGATGATTAGTGACTTTTAGCATGTTTTCATGTGTCTCTTGACTTTCTGAATGTCCTCTTTTGAAAAGTGTCTATTTAGGTCCTTTGCCCATTTTTTGATTGGGTTGTTTATCTTCCTTTTGTTAAGTTGTAGGAGTTCCCTGTAAATGTTGGAGATTAAACCCTTATTGGTGATAACATTGGCAAATATGTTCTCCCATGCAGTGTGCTTTCTTGTTGTTTTGTTGATGGTTTCTTTTGCTGTGCAGAAGCTTTTTATTTTGATGTAATCCCATTTTTTAATTTTCTCTTTAGTCTCTCTTGCCCTAGGAGCTGTGTCTATAAAGATATTGCTATGACATATGTCTGCAGTTTTGCTGCCTATGGAGTCTTGTAGGGTTTTTATGGTTTTCCGTCTTACATTCAAGTCCTTTATCCATTTTGAGTTTGTTTTTGTGTATGGTGTAAGTTGGTGATCTAGTTTTATTTTTTTGCATGTATCTGACCAAATTTCCCAGCACCATTTATTAAAGAGGCTGTTATGACTCCATTGTATGCTCTTGCCTCCTTTGTCAAATATTAATTGAGTATAATGGCTTGGGTCAATTTCTAGATCCTCTATTACAGCAGTTCTCAACCTGTGGGTCGCGACCCCTTTGGCGGTTGAACGACCCTTTCGCAGGGGTCGCCTAAGACCATCCTGCATATCAGATATTTACATTACGATTTATAACAGTAACAACATTACAGTTATGAAGTAGCAACGAAAATAATTGTATGGTTGGGTCACAACATGAGGAACTGTATTTAAAGGGCCAGAAGGTTGAGAACCACTGCATTCTGTTCCATTGGTCTATATGTCTGTTCTTGTGCCAGTACCAGGCAGTTTTGAGAACCGTGGTTTGGTAATAGAGTTTGATGTCTGATATTGTGATCCCTCCAACTTTGTTCTTCTTTCTCAGGACAGCTGTGGCTATTCAGGGTCTTTTTTTATTCCAGATGAATTTTTGGAGAGTTTGTTCTAGATCTCTGAAATATGCCGTTGGCATTTTAATGGGGATTGCACTGAATCTGTAGATTGCTTTGGGTAGTATGGACATTTTAATGATGTTGATTCTACCAGTCCATGAACATGGGATGTTCTTCCATTTGTTTATGTCTTCCTCTATCTCTTTTTTCAATGTCTTGTAGTTTTCTGACTACCGGTCTTTTATATCCTTGGTTAAGTTTATTCCTAGGTATCTTAGTTTTTTTGGTGCAATGGTAAATGGGATTGTTTTTTTCATTTCTCTTTCTGTGAGTTCATTATTGGTGTATAAAAAGGTCATAGATTTCTGGGCATTAATTTTGTATCCTGCTACTTTGCCAAATTCATTTATTAGGTCTAGTAGTTTTTTGATGGAGTCTTTGGGGTTTTCTATGTATAGTATCATGTCATCTGCAAATAAGGATAGTTTTACTTCTTTTAAAATTTGGATGCCTTTTATTTCTCCTTCTTGTCTGATTGCTATGGCTAGTACTTCTAGTACTATGTCAAACAGGAGTGGTGAAAGTGGACATCCTTGTCTTGTTCCTGTTCTTAGGTTTTAGTTTTTGCCCATTAAGTACGATGTTGGCTGTAGGTTTGTCATATAGGGCTTTTATTATGTTGAGGTATGATCCCTCTATTCCCACTTTGCTGAGAGTTTTTATCAAGAAAGGGTGTTGGATTTTGTCAAATGCTTTTTCTGCATCAGTTGATATGATTATGTGATTTTTGCCTCTCAGTTTGTTTATGTGATGTATCACATTTATTGATTTATGGATATTGTACCATCCTTACATCCCTGGAATAAATCCCACTTGGTCATGGTGTATGATCTTTCTAATGTATTGCTGAATCCGATTTGCTAGAATTTTGTTGAGGATTTTAGCATCTATGTTCATCAAGGATATTGGCCTGTAGTTCTTTTTTTTTGTGGTGTCTTTATCTGGTTTTGGAATTAGAGTAATGCTGCCTTCATGGAAAGAGCTTGGAAGTGCCTTCCTCTTGAATTTTTTTGAATAGTCTGAGTAGGATAGATTTTAGTTCTTCTTTGAATGCTTGGTAGAACTCCCCTGTAAAGCCATCCGGACCAGGGCTTTTGTTTGCTGGAAGATTTTTGATCACTTCTTCAATTTCTTCAGTAGTTATCGGCCTATTCAGGTTTTTTGATTCTTCTTGGTTGAGTTTTGGGAGCTTTTATTTTTCTAAGAATATGTCCATTTCATCTAGGTTGTTCTTTTTGTTGGAATAGAGTTGTTCATAGTATTTTTTCATAATTGTTTGTATTTTTGTGGGATCGGTTGTTATTTCACCTCTTTCATTTCTGGTTTTGTTTATTTGGGTCCTCTCTCTTTGCTTCTTGGTGAGCCTGGCTAGAGATTCATCTTGTTTATCCTTTCAAAGAACCAGCTCTTGGTTTTGTTGATATTTTGTATTGTTGTTTTGGTCTCTATGTCGTTTATCTCTGCTCTGATCTTTATTATTTCCTTCCTTCTGCTTATGCTGGGCTTTTCCTGTTGCTCTCTTTCTAACTTTTGAGTTTTAGGGTAGGTAATTTATTACCATTGTTTCTTGTTTTTTTGTGGTAGGCTTGTAGAGCTATGAACTTCCTTCTCAAGACTGCTTTCACTGTGTCCCATAGATTTTGGATTGTTGTGTTTTCATTGTCGTTTGTTGCCATGATGCTTTTTATTTCTTCTTTGATCTCTCTGGTAACCCAGTCATTGTTTAATAGCATGCTATTTAGCCTCCAGGTGTTTGATTTTTCTATTGTTTTTATTGTAGTTGATTTCTAGGTTTATGCAATTGTGATCTGAGAAGATGCTTCATATGATTTCTATCTTCTTGAGTTTGAAGAGACTTTGCCTGTGACCCAATATATGGTCTATCTTTGAAAATGATCCATGTGCACTTGAGAAGAATGTATATTCTGTGGCTTTGGGGTGAAATGTTCTGAAGATGTCAATTAATTCCATCTGATCTTGTGAGTCATTTAGGATTGATGTTTCTTTGCTGAGTTTTTGTTTAGAGGATTTGTCCGATGGTGATAGTGGGGTATTAAAGTCCCTTACTATGACTGTATTGCTGCCAATCTCTCCCTTGATATCCTCCAGAAGTTTTTTTTATGTATTTGGGTGCTCCTGTATTGGGTGCATATATATTTACCAGAGTTATTTCTTCTTGTTGGATTGCTCCCTTTATTATTATGAAGTGGCCTTCCTTATCTCTTGTTATGTCCTTCACTTTGAGGTCTAAGTTGTCAGATATAAGTATTGCTACCCCAGGTTTTTTTTTCTTCATTTCCATTTGCCTGAAAAACCTTTTTTCCATCCCTTCACCATCAGTCTGTGTGAGTCCTTTTTTCTGAGGTGGGTTTCCTGTAGACTGCAGATATGTGGGTCATGTTTTCTTGTCCACTCAGCTACCCTATGTCTTTTGATTGGGGCATTTAATCCATTTACATTTAAAGTTATTATTGATAGGTACTTGTTTGTCGCCATTTTTATTCTTTATGCCTGTGTTCCTTCTTCGCTTCCTATTTCTTCTTTTTACAGCAGACCCTTTAGCATTTCTTGCATTGCTGGTTTGGTGGTAATAAACTCCCTTAGTCCTTTTTTGTCTGTGAAGCTCCTGATTTCAACCTCAATTTTGATTGATAGCCTTTTGAACAATTTTTATAAATGTATTATTATATAGGAATATGGTTGGAGGAGTTGAATTTCTTGTTCAGTTTGTGAAGTGAATTCCAGGATAGAAATCCATTTTCCAGGTTCTTAGTTCTTTATAATTTTTACATTGCCTGTTTTACCAAGGAAATTACATCATGGATACCCTGCCTGGTTTTGAACGAAGATTCATCATTTACTGATATGTGATCTTGGAAGCCAATAAAATGGAAATATAAACAAAATCTACTAGTACCTCTTAGAAGTATTGCAACCAAATATATGCAAAGATCTTGTGCATATAAGTGCTCAATAATGAGTATATTCTTCCACCAATGGTAACCATAGGATTATGTTTTATATCTTTTCTTTTTTAAAAAATATTTTTATTGATTTTAGAGAGGAAGGGAGAAGGAGAGATAGACAGAAACATCAATGATGAGAAAGAACCATTGATCGGCTGCCTCCTGCATGCCCCCCACTGAGGATCGAGCCCGCAACCTGGGCATGTGCCTTTGACCGAAATTGAACCCTGGGCCCGTCAGTCCACAGGCCAATGCTCTTTCCACTGAGCCAAACCAGCTAGGGCAGTGGTCGGCAAACTCATTAGTCAACAGAGCCAAATATCAACAGTACAATGATTGAAATTTCTTTTGAGAGCCAAATTTTTTAAACTTAAACTATATAGGTAGGTACATTGTTATCAACTTAATTAGGGTACTCCTAAGCTGGCCTTGGCTAAAAACGTCCTCAATCTGATTGAGGTGTGTTCGCTGAGGTCGACCCCTTCCAACTCTCCCATCCACACTCGTCTATCTGAAACAAGTATACAAGACGAGTGTGGATGGGAGAGTTGGAAGGGGTCGACCTCAGCGAATGTACCTCAAAACAATGTACCCCCCCCCCACGCTGCGTATCCCACGGCCCGCCTGCGCCGTGTCTCCCATTGCCCAACCTACCGACACCCCCCACTTCTTCTAACGCCACTTCTTCAAAATAGACTCGCTCAGGCCGAAAACCAACTTCTGTGCACGAGCCACGAAGTTTCAATCGCACTGTACATGCGTGCCTGCACGTGGTATTTTGTGGAAGAGCCACACTCAAGGGGCCAAAGAGCCGCATGTGGCTCGCGAGCCGCTGTTTGCCTACCACTGAGCTAGGGCATCTCTTCTCTTTTCAATGTGAGATCACAGGAACAAATGAGCTGTCACTCTGCAATAAACTGGTATGACTTTAATTCTATTTACTAGCTTTCCTATAGAAAAATAAAATTACCCAAGGATATGTTCACTGATTTTAGAAAGAGAAGTGGACGGAGAGAGAGAGAGAGAGAGAGAGAGAGAGAGAGAGAGAAATCAATGTGAGAGAGAAACATCAATTGGCTGCCTCCCATACATGCCCTGACTATAAATCAAATCCACAGTCATTTGATGCATGCGGTGATGCCCCAACCAACTGAGCCACCTGGCCACGGCTCCTATAGAATAGTTTCTATATTTTTTACCTTATTTCTCATTTTATCAAGGTTTGCAAGGCTTGCAAGTGAGAAAATGGAAAGAATATTTATAACCTGTGTTGATGTAAAGGAGGATAAATAAGCAATTTAGAGAATTTCTGAAATCATGTTTTGACACAAAGCCACCTACCCAATTTATGCTTGAGGCATACAGTGGGATAAAGTTAGTTATTGTTAAAAGATCATGTCCCATATAATCAGGTGCAGACATGTTTAGAGCCACATATTTTAGTGACTATGTAGAAAATGTTGGAATAGAAAGCTACTTTGGGTACTAGCACAGTGCTTTAGGACAGTTCATGTATGAAGCAGTAGTACTATAAAGCATATTCACATCTGTATCAGGATAAGAGCCCATTTGATCCATATTTTTCAGGAGCTTGGAAAATACTCTAAACTGAGATTTAGGGAACTGCTTTTGAATCTTGACTTTATACTAACTACTTTTATTACTTTGAAAGACCATTTAAACTTGTGTTGTCCAAAATACTAGCCACTAGTAATGTGAATATTTAAATTTTTGCTAATTAAAATGAAATAAAATAAAAAATCCAGTTTCTCTGTTGCATTAATAACAAGTACTAATTAGCCACGTGTAACTAATTGCTACTATATTTAACAGTGCAGAATAACATTTCCATCATTGCAGAAAATTCTGCTTGACAGCCCTGAAGACCTGGCTGCACTTCCTACCTGTCTAAAATAAGACAGTGGACTTCATGGTTTCTCCTAGTCTAATTCTCTAATGTTTGCATGATAATAACTTACACTGGATGGATAAGCTCAGGTTGTGTTATACTATGATTTCTATGAAGATTCCAGTACATCTGGAAGGATTCTGCGATAAGCAGACTGCAATGTGAGCAATAGCCACTGCTTTTTGTCTTCTTCCCACTCTATTTGCCCCTCCCCCTCTTCCCCTTCTCCTCTTCCTTCTTCCTTTATCTCTTCCTGCTCTGATTTTTCTTCCCCTTCCCATTCCTCTCTATTTTCCTTTTTCAAGATAAAGGCCATCTGACCTGAATCATTAAGCAAATTTCATAGGCATCAGGTAGCTCGCTTTGTAAAGGTGGCACCATTTGCCACTCTTAGTGTGGTGGTGATAATCAATACAGACTGGATTATATGGGTAACAAACAGCTCCTACACCTCAATAGCTGAACACACAGGTTTATTTCTATCTCATGCGAAATACCCACTGAGGCCCGATGTGGGCTCTGCTTAGCATCATCCTTACTCTTGGATCCAGGCTCAGAGCAAGCAGTACTTCCCCATAGCAAAGGGCAAAAAGAAGTGGTGAGTCTCACCCTGGCACCAAGGCTTCTTCCCAAGAGTGCCACATGTCATTTATGCTCACATTTCCTTGGCCAATGTGCATTCATGGCCACATATCACCTCAAGGGTATAGGGAAGTAAGATGCTATATTGTCCCTGGGAAGAAAACTGAAAATATTTAATGGAGAGGATGAATGAGCACCACAATATTCATAAGCTAACCAAGAAGGGAAGAGCAAACACTTCCGATGCAGATGCAAAGTGACTCCAGCTCCTGTAAATTGCAGATGTCATACTCATTGTCCTTCAAATTGTTGCTGCACAGAAATGCTCAATCATGTCTTCCAGGTCTTCTCCTTTTCCTCCTCTTCTTTCTTTTCAAGAGAAGCTGGAAATATATAGTGTTATATGAACTACCTTTATTTTTTAAATATGGGCTCATTGTTTATCAACATTGTTTGGATCAAAGAATATACCACAGAATCAAGCGGAGCACCCATACACAGCTCATCAAATTTGAAATGGGAGGGAGGTAAAAAACATAGTAGAGAGACTGGCCTGGGAGGTAGGAGACCTGGGTGCTAGCCCTAGTAATATAACAAACTCCCTGTGTGACATTGAATGAATCACTGACCCCTTTCCTCATATATAGCAAAGGGAGATTGTGCAAGATCCATGACAAGGCTCAGTATTTCAGAATGGTTCTAGCAGTTTTAAGAGCAGCCCGGGGTACAAGGCATCTGATAGCATACATTTGATGGAAATCGTACCATAATTCCTTTCTCCATTTTGCTAGGCTCTGGGGCAGAGGACCATGGATCTGAGAGAAGGAGATTCAGGTTTCATGGACATGTAGGTAACTCTAGACACAGACCTTATTCAGAGTTGACTTAGGACAACAAAATCCAAAATCTCTAAATTTTTTTTTTAACAGAAAAATAGTAACATTGTGTAGACTACTTTGAAAAAAAAATGGAGGTAGTTAATACATTAAGAGCTTCAACTTTGGCATTAGACTGATTTGGGCTTGGATTGTGCCTTGCTAGCTACTAAGTGTATGACCTGACCTCATCACTCGTCCTTCTCTGTCTCAGTTTCTTCATTGGTAAAATTGTAATGATAACTACGGTAATTGTATTTACTTCAGAAAGCGGTTGTGAAGGTTTAATTATATAATACATATAAGGTGCCTAATATTTAAAATGTCTGAGCTATTATTGCTACTATTTTGCTCCCACTTCTCCTACCCACCTTCTTCCACACATAATGCTTCTGGAACATAAACATGTGATGCCAAGTGAAATTATGCTCAATGTGCAACAGAAAAAACTGCTGGGTTTATGATTTCTCAGTTTTTTCTAATCAGATCTTTTGTAAATGTGTCTTTGTGGCTCTGGAATTAGGAACCCAGAAAGAGATGTCTTTATGGGGATTCTTGTCTTGGACTTGTTTTACATGAACATTTCATTAAAAAGATTATATCTGTACTAACCAGAGGGGACTTTTATTGTCTGCTAAGAACCTGAAATAATTGCTTAGAGCTTTCAATACCATCGATGTAAATTCAATTGGCCTAACTAAGGCCAGCAAAATTGTTTCTCAGACTCTGTGTCTCCAAATCATAAGATTTGAAACAGGGTGGCAATTAGCAAAGTAAATATTTCTTGAAATTTATTGAGGTTGTGTTTTTTCTTGTGATGAATTTGGAGACCTGTGCATTCTAGGGCTAATTAGAATAATTTCAACTTCAAAGTACATTAGCCTTGATTTAAAGCTTTGAAGACAATCTGAAACTTAAGCTACTGTGGCATCATTTTATTGAGTGTTTATCTAGGTTATGGTTGCAAGGATGAGAGCTGATCATTGTATAATTTAGTATCAAGAAAATAATTACATATTTTATATCTGTGATTCTAGGTCAATTTTATTTTTCCTGCAAAAGATTGATTACATGTGTTAGATTATACTTGAGTAAAACCTCTTCAACTGTCTGTCTGTTACATACACCATATGATTCTAAAAGTAACTTTAAAAATGACTTTGGGATCTTTTTTTAAAATCATGAACACTCTACTCATCTGTTAAAACATTTGACATTTATTACACTAATTTTGTCTGTGGAGAAAACTGCATTTTTTTCCCAAAGGCAAAATTGAACTGCTTTTTCTCCTTCAAGTAGATTTTGCCATAAATGCTAGTACAAAGAAAGTACATACACTTTTTGGAATCAAGTTAAGTTTTAGTTCTTATTTAATGGAGCTGTTGCATAAAAGACAAAATCTGTGCAAGTGTTTTGTGGAAGTACATTATGCCTTACTGCTTTCCCCCATGATTTTAAAATCATACATGCTCATTATAAATATGTCGAAGTCTTACCCTACCATGAAGAAATAATACTGTTGATAATTTGAAATATATCTTTATTTGTCTCTTCTCATGCACATAATAACATAAAAAATTATATGCCAACCCTGGCTGGGAGGTTCATTTGGTTAGAGCATCATCCATACACCAAAAGATGTGGGTTTGATCCCCACTCAGGGCACACACCTAGGTTGTGAGTTCGATTCCTGGTTGGGGTGTGTATGGAAGGCAACCAATAGATGTTTCTTCTCTCTCTCTCTAACATTAATGAAAACATATCCTTGGGTGAGGATTAAAAATTATTTGCCATATAATTCCAAATTACTTTATAACAGATTTAAATAGGGGAATTTTTATGTGGTTATATTTTATTCCTCTTTTTAAAATATCTAGATACCTAGTTAAAAAGAAAACTGCTGGTGAAAACTATAATTCTTGCTTAAATATTCAGGGTTAAAAAATTTGGTTGATGCATTTTCCTTGCCTTTTCTGCCTTTAACTGACTGGCTACTAAAGGTTGGGCAAAGAAAAGAGAAAACATTGAACTTCACATAAGTCAGTTTTGCTCCACTTAAGAGCCTAGAAAGTGAATGGGGATGGAGAACAGATATTAGCCACCACTGAAACAGTGTAATGGAGAAGCAGATGACAGAGCACAAAGGTAAAAAGTAAATAAAGTCTGTAATGTATCTGCACTTTTTCTAAATTAATCAGTTTAAACTCCTAATATACCAAATAAAATAGCAACTACATTTTAATTGAAGTAAAGATAGTTAACCATGTTAAAGACAGTCTTAAGTCCAAATTTATTCAAGATTTATATTATTCCTTTCCTGTAACAAGTAGTATTTATAGAGGTTTGGTTTTTCTTCACCAGAGTGCTTATTCGTTCTTCAAAAACTTCTAGATTCTGTACTCATATCCTTTGTATACTGGTTTATTTTTAAGGTACTCCAGTGCATATCATTTTTCAACTGTTATCCAAAAGGACGCTTGTCTTTCTTCTGGGATCTTACAGGTGGCTCCATATTCAAAGCATCATAGGAAGGAGCCTGTTACCTTAGTTTTCAGCTTAGTAGTTTATAGAATCTAACCTACTAGATAAGAAGAAAATAAAGCCAGGTGGATGGCACAACACTGGGCAAGGTTTCACTGAACTCACGGGGGAACAAGAGAGGGGCATCTTCCTGTTGCCACTGATAAGTGACTACGCTGTTCATACTTTTCTTTGTCAGAGAGAATCACCTTTTCAACCTGCCACCTTAAGTAACTCAATTCTTGGACTGGTGTAAAGTCAGGAAACATACTTAGAAAAGGTCACCTAGTTGCCTGACCATTATTAAGACCTTTTCTTATTAAAGTCATGGATAAGACCAGTTCTTTCCATGTCCATGGTCAGGAGGTGACTCTGAAATGGAGACTGTAATTAGATTTGTAATATTCAAATTCATTTCATGGTTTTGAGGTAGAAATGTCTTCTTGCTGTGTACTGGGCAATCTTCCCAATCCCCCTGCTTGATTTCCAAATGGCTGGAACTAGAAGTAATTCTGCTTTGACGATCTGCTAATGAGCCCTTGCATCATCTCTGCAGCTGCCTTATGTTCAGTGGAAGTGATCAAAACACCTAAAGAAGATTCACATATTCAAAGGGTCTTAAGTTTCCTATTTTATGTAGGTTACTTTGAAATAGATTTGGCTCTTTCCTACCCTCCAATTTCATGTAATATCTCTTTAAATAGGTAGGAAACTCTCTTTCAGTCTCCCTATCTCTTAGTTTATGTCACCCCACAACGCAATGAATTTGAGTAAAATGCACACATGAATGGATAAAAGTTCTTGTTCAAAGAAGATTAATTACAAATTAAGGTGCATGATTCCCATCTGGGAAAGCACAGGAAGCCATTCCTGAAGGAGTACTAGAGCAAAGGTACAAAGTCTGGAGTGCTTTCAAGTAACAAAAGGTCATTTGTTTTGTCTGAGGGTAGAGAGTGAAGAAAAGACTGGCGAGTTGGGCTCACTATATATTTGCACAATTTTTAACTGTTTATGCAAAGTTATCCAGTTTTGGCTTTTACCATAACTACTAGACTATAGCAATGAACATAACACAGATAAAACCTATATAAACCCCATTACCCATGTGGCCCAGTCTTAGCATGGAGCCAAAGTAACAGTAGTCAAGTAGGGGTGTCCCTCCCAAATGTATATGCACTTTAACAAGTGACGGCTCAATTTTGAAAATGAAATGTATTTTAATAAACACTGCCTTTATAATTATTGAAACTGTGTGTATACATTTTTGGGGACACTATATGTGTGTATACCTATCTAAAACTATAGCAGCAAAATTTTAAAAAATCAGGTTAATACATTAATATTCAGAACAGCTTTTTAACATCTCTAAAGGTGATTCTCTTAATTTCAAACATCCTTTCAGCCAGGCTAGTATCCAGGGGAAATCTTTATGGCCTTCATATTTCCTTCTATACTGAGCAATAGAGTTCCTGTTTTCCACCCCACCTTGGCTTTTGTCATGTAGATCATTTAGCCTCTCAGTTTTAAAGTTTGTCTCCCCTCTCCCCCCCTCCCCCCTGACATTATTCATATTATAAAGGAACATCTTGGATATGGTCCAGCAAAAGAATCCTTGCCCCTTAGAAGGGGACAGGCAGAAACATCAAGCACTCTCTGCTACCCAGACAACTGCTAATGAAGACTAATGTGTTGTAAAGGAAAACAGAGGGCCAGGGCTTAAATCAAGAATTCCAGTTATTACTGGCTGGGTTACTGTGGGCAAATGAATTAACCATCAGTAACTGGGCTCCTCACTCAGATGGGGAGTAGCTCAGTTGGTTGAGCATTGTCCTCTGCACCTAAAAGTTGCCAGTGCGATTCCAGGTCAGGAGGTTGCAGGTTCAATCCCCGGTCAAAGTATGTGCACGAGGAAACTGATCGATGTTTCTCTCTCTTCCTTCCTCTCTCTAACTATGTCTTCCGATGAGTATTAGAAATTAAATAAATAACGCTTCCTCATCCAGAAAATGGGGATGATAATACACTCATTCACTGATTTCACAGGACTGTGAGTGTGTGTGTGTGTGTGTGTGTGTGTGTGTTCAACTGCAAAGAGCCACATGAATGAGAGCTATTCCTGGTTTTATTTGAAATTATTGAGCGTCAGTTCACCACCTTCATTTGGGAAGAACATTGTTCCCATTTCTTTATGTGATCCTGTCCTCAAATTTCCAATGTTCTCCTATAGCTCTCCTGCTCGTCCTGAAGGTATATGTGAGTGCCCTGTGCTGCCTGAACTCTCTCCCCCTGCTAAGCCCTCATTAACATTTTGCTCTGGGACAAGAAAGTCCCAAAGTAATGTAATACCTTATTTTTCCTCTTTGTAACACTGCCATTATTGATTCCTGAGATGTCTTCACATTGTCCCCTTAAGTTAAAGGCTATTTTATTCACTTGTGAGCTTGTGCTACCACTGAAAACTTAACCTTACACTCTCCCTTCTCGTTCAGCTCAGTCTCTGACAGTTTAAATCAGTGACTTCTGTCTCAGTCCATTAGGGCTATTATAACAAAATTCTACAGACTGGGTAGTTTATAAATAACAAATTTATTTCTCATGGTTCTGGAGGCTGGATCAGGGTGCCAGGGGGGTCTGAGGAGGGCCCTTTGCAGGGTGTCAGATTTCTCCTAGGATTGTCCCATGATGGAAGGGGTTGGGTAGCTCTGTGGAGTCTCTGTTATAAGGACATGAATCTGATTCATGAGGGCTCCACCCTCAGGACCTAAGTACTGCCCAAGGGCCTCATCTCCTAATACCATCTAATTGGGAGTTAGAATTTCAATATATGAATCTTGAGGGGGACACAGCTATACAGACTATGGCAACTTTGATTAAAACAAAACCAATGCAGAAGGAAACCAGCAGGAGTTGTCAGAATATACAGTTTACTGCTTTTCATACATTTCACAGTGAAGGGCCATTTTGGCATGAAGGGCTGTTTTAAATAGACTTGGTTTACCGCCGTGCCCTCTGACATCTATATTAACAAGGTCAAAATCAAACTAGTAACCAGGAAATACTCATAATTGAGCTAAAACTGATTTGGTCATTGACCTTATACATTAATTGCTATTAGCTATGTCATTGTCATAGTTTAATCTAGTGCTATTTCCCCAAGGAAAAGACCAGTTTTGAGTAAATATAATGACTAAATCCATAACTATGATGTCATTATTCCTTAATGATTGAGATTCTAATTTAATTTATGTACTACTTTAGTGCAGGAAATTAACTGATGTGTCCATTTGTTTTAGACACATGATTGTAAAGCATAGATGTATAATAAGGTTTTTGAATTAAAAAGAACATTACTTCATTTCATCCCCTTTGTAATATTTGGCATTTTATTAATGTTATAGATATAAAATATGACTACATGAGATTACCACGATGGAAGCCACATTAACGGAATGGGAGCTACTGTCTAGGTCTCTGGGACATACTCATTAGGCCCAGGATGAGGGCAGAGCAGAGCCATTTATGGAGCCTCAGCACTTTTTAAAGTCCTATGGGGACTGGTTTTTCCCAGGCTGTCAGCAGGTGGCATGTGGCTGCTGGGGCATGAGGACAGGGAGCTGCTTAAAGCTCTATATGTCTGCTGACAGAAATTCTCAGCTTGATGCAGGGACTTCTGTCCTGAAAATATGCCTCCCTTCTTTCCATGTGTTGGGAATGCTGTGGCTTTCAGACTGGTTGTCCGGAATGGGTGTGGGGAGTCTCAGAGACACAAACTGGTAACTTGTTTTCTAGATAAAACAAGTGGCTCTTAGTGGCTGTGTGACCTAGGGGATATTGCTTAAAACTTCACTGAGCCAGTTGGTTTGTTTTTTTAAATTGAGCTCGTGTGTGTGTGTGTGTGTGTGTGTACGTGCAAAGTGAGATAACAAGTCTAAACGAGGCCCTGACACATAGGAGGTACTCAGTATATGCAGTCTCTTTCCATCTTTCATTAATCTCATCTTTAGTGACTGCCTCACTAAAGTTTGACCCTGAAAAACTGTAACATTTGCTCTAAGCAGTGTGTGTTCTAGGATACCGACAATGTGAATAACAGGAGCTCTGAATCAAAGTACTGTTTATACAAGATTAGAAAGGGACAGCCACAGAGCTGAGAGGAAATAGATTGATTTCAGCTTCAATTTTTATAACTTTATTGGTGACACATAGTACAAATGGGCTGCCTAGGCTAACAAATTAAGTGTTTGTGTCTAGGAACAGATTTTAAATCACATCTTTCTCTGTCGTCCCATTAGGCGTCATCCCCTCCCCCACTCCCACACCAAATTCAGTTTTGCTTATAGATGTTTGGCTGCCTTTGTTTTCTAGGGCAGAGTTTCTCTCTTTGGAGAGGAATATTTCTTCCAAATTTAAGGTATATGAAGTAAATATGGAGAGGTGAAGTCTCTCAAAGAATGAAAATGATAAAAGTTTGAATAAATAGATCTTTAACGACAGCCTAAAGAAGCTCTGATTATTGAATCTCAGGAGAAGATTCTAAGGTGATTGGGAAACATAACAAGCCTGCAATAAATAATGTACATGTGCCAGTGAATAGCTGCTTCCTGTTTCCCTTCAAGGGAAGAAGAAAGGGGCTTCTTTTCAATATTAAGAGTAATTTGGATGCAACTATAAGATGCAGCTCTTGCCTGTAATGGTTAGCAGATACAGGAATTCAGCTGTCAAATGAACCTGTGAGGTTTTTTCCTCCAAAGAATCTTGTAGGAAAGAAGACCCACAGTCTTTCTGATGCAGATGAAGAGTATCTTGCCCAGTGGCAAGCAAGTTGGACACCCCCCAACCCCCACCCCCCCATGACCTCTGGAGGAACAATTTAGATACAAATTCCAACTGTTCTTTGCTTTTAACTAGTTTGTTTATAGTTCTGTGTGAGATATTTAACAAAAGGGTTATGCTGATAGATAGGTTTTAAACATACAGATCTAATGGCGGATGGAAGGAAAGGAAAGCTGTGTGCATTGCTTGGGATGTTTTCCATGTATCATTTTATTTACTCTTCACCATAGTCCTGTGAGATAGGCATAACTGTTCCCCTCTTCTCGATGAGAAAATGGAAACTTAGAGAAGCTAAGTTGTCCATGCTGATGCCTGCTGACTTAAAAGCCCAAGCTATCTCCATAGCTCTGTGCACCTCCAGGTCTTTCTGAGCATCTGTGACTGAAGGCATGAAAGCAGGTGCCTGCTGCCCTTATCTTCCCTGAGGACACAGCAAAGTTCACAGGAAGGAGACTGTGTTTGGAGGATGGCTTTTGAAGAACTCACCTCTTGCATTCTTCTTTTTATTTAAAAATACTGTCTTGTGATCCCCTAATTAAAAAACTAATATTTTAGA
Source organism: Myotis yumanensis (assembly GCF_028538775.1). Lineage (NCBI taxonomy): Eukaryota > Metazoa > Chordata > Mammalia > Chiroptera > Vespertilionidae > Myotis > Myotis yumanensis. The sequence goes on along the minus strand of NW_027223755.1, from coordinate 69,723,640 downwards.
AATGAACATAGACCCTCAGGTATTTTTGAAGACTGGAAAATTTAGTAAGGCAGGATTTTCACTGATTTTCTACTTCAGTTTTATCATGTGAGTGAATATTTATCCTATATAATAAAAGGGTAATATGCAAATTGACCCTAACAGCAGAACAAACCAGGAAGGACTGGTTGCTATGATGCGCACTGACCACCAGGGGGCAGACGCTCAATGCAGGAGCTGCCCCCTGGTGGTCATTGTGCTCCCACAGGGTGAACTCCTCTCAGCCACAAGCTAGGCCGACAGCTGCGAGTGCAGCGGCGGTAGCGGGAGTCTCTCCTGCCTCCTCAGCCTCACTAAGGATGTCTGACTGAAGCGGGCCTAAGCCATCAGCCAGACATCCCCCGAAAGCTCCTGGGCTGCCAGAGAAATGTCTGACTACCAGCTTAGGCCCGATCCCCCCAGGGAGCGGGCCTAAGCGGGCAGGTGGACATCCTTCGAGGGGTCCTGGACTGCGAGAGGGCACAGGCCGGGCTGAGGGGACCCCTCCTCCCCCCACAGAGTGCATGAATTTTTGTGCAGCGGGCCTCTAGTGAAATGATAAATGTAAGTGCTGTTGTCAAAATATAATCCCTGCTGTTTCTTAACCTAGCAAATCATATCTTTTAAGGTTTACATTTTTAAATCTTGGGGGACATTTCACCACTAGATTAAAGAATTTGAGGACACTTTTCAGATGATAGTATTATTGGAAAAATAAAGGAGAAAATGGGGCGGGGGGGAATAAATGAGAGAAACTCAACAGAGAAAAACCAAAGATGGCAACACTTGGTTTCTAAAGTGAGCCATCTCTCTGATTTTGTGCAATATTTAGAACAAAGCCTCTCTCAATTCTTGGCTCTAAACCCCAGACTAATCTATGGCTTTGCTTGTATTCTCTTCCTGATCCTGGAAAATATATTTCAAACATATCATTGCTACCTATCAGAAGGAAACTTTAGAATGAAATTAGTTCATCTGTGTTAAAATATTTTTACGTGTTTTATTTCCTACATACATAATGAGGTGGTCATTTGTTATTTCTAGAATTGTCATATTCAAGGAAGGCTAGTGCTTGCTATAAAAATGAAATATGTGAAAATAAAAATTACCCAAATGCCCAGAAATAGTGGGATGAATAAATGTTATTTTTATACCATGGAACACCACATAGCAATGAGAATGAAGCTCTATAGCTGCAACAAAATGCATGAATCTCACAAATGGAATGTTAAGAAAACAAAGCCAGACACCAAAGAGTCCACAGTGTATAATTGTACACCATCCCAAGTTCCATTAATATAAAGGTCAAAAACTAGCAAAACTAATCCATGCTGTTCATAGGAATTTTCCCTGGGGGTGGGGGAGAATGGCAACAAAGAGGAAACACAAGAGGAATTGCTGGGGTGCTGGTAATATTCTAAGCCTTTTTTGGGGTGCTTGTTTAATTGGGTGTGTTCCCTTTGTGATAATCCATTGAGCTGTGTGATTAGAATTTATGCATATTTCTGTATCTATGGTTCTCCAATTAAATGGCTAGTAACATCTAATTTAGACAAAACAAGCCACTGAATATGTGACAAACTTACTAATGGATTAGTTAGGCACCACTGCAAAGATAAGGGTTACCATATTTTGTTTTTATGATGTACTTAGTTTCAAATTATATCATCTTTGAAGTTACTGGTAAAATATATGTCATAATTCATAGTATCTTATTATAATTACCAATAGTTCTTTCTTAATTGCATATAAAATAATGGCATTTTACTATTGATGATGTGCTAGGTTTGATAAAATACAGTAACAAAAATTGTTTTATGATATAAATAAATGCCCAAATAAATTGTAGATTGATATTTGTAGAAATAAATTCATTTGAAAATACTAAGGGGGAGTTCTATGGCATTTTATAACATTTTTACAACACTTGTTTGGATGAATAATGTATAAGCAAACCTAAAATATTTTTGAATAAGACAAATGAAAAAGCATCTAATTTACCATTCTAAAATATATTTTAAAAGTAAAAGAATAAACTTGAATAGATAAGTAAAACAGAGTAGTGTCATCCAAAAACTAACCAAATACATATGAGAAAACAGTGTATATTGAAGGGGTGGAAAAGTTTTGGTAAAAAAAGAAAAAATCAGGGTGGAAAGTTCAGGTAAAAAAGAAAAAAGGAAATGAGTGAAATGTGGCTGGCCCTTCAGTATGTCACATTTAGTCTGTGTTTCCAAAGATTATGCATGAGAGACAGTAGATATCTGGTCTTTGACTCATGACGGACAAGCCTGTCAGTCTCCCTATGTCAAGAATAACCACTTTTCTCCTTAGGAAGTACTTGTGTTTGCCTGAGCATGGCACTGTATTTGGCTTCTTTCACTTCCAGTGTCTCAAATGAACTATTGGATAGGAAGCAGGCCAGCCTTATATGAATGTATTAGCCCAGTGGTCGGCAAACCGCGGCTTGCGAGCTACATGCAGCTCTTTGGCCCCTTGAGTGTGGCTCTTCCACAAAATACCACATCCGGCTGCGCACACGTACAGTGCGATTGAAATTTCATGGCCCATGCGCAGAAGCCGGTTTTCAGCCTGGGCGAGTCTATTTTGAAGAAGTGGCGTTAGAAGAAGTGGGGGGTGTCATCCGGTCGGGTGACGGGAGATGCAGCGCCGGGGAGGCGTGTGCCATTCATGCGTGAGTTGAGTGAGCCAGTCAGTCAGCAGTCTCATTGTGCAGTGGTTAGTGCTAGTCGAGTCTGTAAATCACGCGCCGGTGACAAAAGTACCTACTCGAAGCATAAAGTTACCTGTATTTTTCCAACCAGCTGCAAATCCTACAGGTATTTAATTTTATCAATAAATAATATCGTTATTAAGTATGATATCAAGTTTTATTCAACGTACCTATAGTTTAACTAAGACTTAAAACTTTTAAGTAAAGTTTATTAAGTTAATTTTAGGGAACGTTGTGGAGTGAAAGTAGATGTAGTGTCGAGGATTGAGAAAGGTATGCTGAGATGGTTTGGACATATAGAGAGGATGAATGAAAGGAGACAGATGAAACAAGTATACAAGACGAGTGTGGATGGGAGAGTTGGAAGGGGTCGACCTCATCAAATGTACCTCAATCAGATTGAGGACGTTTTTAGCAAAGGCCAGCTTAGGAGTACCCTAATTAAGTTAATAACAATGTACCTACCTATATAGTTTAAGTTTAAAAAAATTGGCTCTCAAAAGAAATTTCAATCGTTGTACTGTTGATATTTGGCTCTGTTGACTAATGAGTTTGCCGACCACTGTATTAGCCTATTAACAGAGAAAAACCTCAACACCAAAGAGTAACTTTAAAAAAGGGTTAACTATTGCCTAATAGCTTACTACATCTATTTCATGTACAATTCCCTAACCACCACCACCCCTCCCGAATTGAAAAGGATCCTTCCATCCTAACTCCTGAAATTAACGGGTACTCAAAAATAAATGTAATGGGGTGGGGGTACTTGAGCTTTTTAAACATATAACTTGTTAAATGGAAATGATAAGAAGGTCCATTTCCAGAAGAAGCTATTTCTTATTAATGCGGTATATGATACTGATAGGATACTATACTGATTGCTCTCTTGTCAGTTAAAAAAAAAAGTGAGGTCAAGAGAAAAAAAAATTCAATTACATTTACAGTAGCAGCTGAAGGAGAACAAAATCAATGAAAGGAGCATACTTATTAGAGACCTGCAGTTGCCATAAAACTGAAACTAAATCACAGTGACAGTGTCTGAACTTCAGATAAATTACTTTGAATTCAGAATGGGAACCTGGAGAAATAATGGAAATGATATTGCAGTTGTTGGGGAAAAGGTTAGAACTTTTTATAGCCATTGCTTCTCTGGATCTTGTAGTTATTGTCAAGAACAAATACTGATTTGTTATATTTTTCACTTTATTTTATTTTTCTGTGGAGGGGACTCTATTGTTTCTCCAGCAGATAATTCCACCTTCTAGTTTGTACTTTCATTGAAGTGCTGGGGTGTTATGATGCTCAGATGTTCAGAGTAGAAGCAGAGTTTTCTGGGAACCCAAAGCAAGGTGACCCTTAGGGAGAAACTTGTTCTCTTTGAAAAGAGGGCAGATTGAGAAAGGAGTTGGTGAAGAAGGGCCAGCCAGCTCTGTCCTGTTTGCCAAATAGAGACACAAATCATCTTGGTCCAGAGGCCTCTTCTAAGCTCTCACCTGGTGTCAAAAGTCTTTCCCCCCCAAACTCTGTGCTTTCCTGTGACTTTTGTCAGGCTCCCCATGTATGTCTTATGGTGGGCTTCCAGACTTTGGCAAATGGTTATGAAATGCTGCCCCTGCCTTTAATGAGTGCAGACAACTTGTCAGCACACTAAGATCTATGACTAGTATTCCAATATAGATTGAGTCTTCACAGTGAGTTTTTCTGACCTCACTATCACTCATGAGATCTCCTAGAATACTGGGCATTATACTGGACATTTTAAAGTTTCTCTTTATTGAGGGTCACTCAATTTACTGTTTTATTTTTTTAAATATATTTTTAATCATTTCAGAGAGGAAGGAAGAGGGATAGAGAGATGGAAACATCAATGGTGAAAGAGAATCATTGATTGGCTGCCTCCTGTACACCCCACACTGGGATAGAGCCCACAGCCCTGGCATGTGTCCTGGCTGGGAATCAAACTGTGACCTCCTGGTACATAGGTCAGGTTCTATTTACTGGTTTTTTGTTGCTTTTTTTTTGTTTTTTTAAGGAAAATGGAGGACGTAGAATAGTGACTTAGGTAGAAATCAAAGAAGAGAGTTTTATATATATACTAGAGGCCCGGTGCACAAAAATTTGTGCACTCGGGGGGAAGGGGGGGGTCCCTCAGCCCGGCCTGTGCCCTCTCGCAGTCTGGGACCCCTCGGGAGATAACGACCTGCTGGCTTAAACCTGCTCCCGGGTGGCAGAGGGCAGGCCCAATCCCTAGGTGCAGCCCCTGGTCGGGCTCAGAGCAGGGCCGATTGGGGAGTTGGGGCGCTGCCCACTGTCATGCACAGAGCAGGGCCCATCAGGGGGGTTGGGGCTCCGTACCCTGTAACACAGAGAGCAGGGCCCATCAGGGGGTTGGGGAGCTCCCCCCTGTCACACACAGAGCAGGGCCCATCAGGGGGTTGGGGAGCTACCCCCTGTCACTCACAGAGTAGGGCCGATAGGGGAGTTGGGGCACTGCCCCCTGTCACACACACAGCAGGGCGGATCAGGGGGTTGGGGCGCCGCCCTCTATCACCCACAGAGCAGGGCCGATCAGGGGGTTGGGGCGTCGCCACTGTCACACTCAGGGCAGGGCCGATGGGGAGGTTATGGCTCTACCCCGTCACACACAGAGCAGGGCCCTTGTGGGGGGGGGGGGAGTTGGGGCGCCGCACCCTGTCACACACAGAGCAGGGCCAATCAGGAGGTTAGGGTACCGCCACTGTCACACTCAGGGCAGGGCCGATGGGGAGGTTATGGCTCTACCCCGTCACACACAGAGCAGGGCCCGTGGGGCAGGGGGGGGGGGTTGGGGCACCACCCTCTATCACCCACAGAGCAGGGCCAATCAGGGGGTTGGGGCACTGCACCCTGTCACACACAGAGCAGGGCTGATCAGGGGGTTGGGGCGCCGCACCCTGTCACACACAGAGCTGCAGGGCGATCAGGGGGTTGGGGAGCTCCGCCCTGTCACGCACAGAGCAGGGCTGATCAGGGGGTTGGAGCACCTTCCCCTGTCACGAACAGAGCAGGACAGATAGGGAGGTTGTGGCCCCACCCCCTGTCACATACAGAGCCACAGGACGATCAGGGGGTTTGGGCGCTGCCCCCGTCACGCTGATCCCAGTGCCGGGAGGCCTCGCGGCTCTGCTGATCCCGGTGCTGGGAGGCATATTACCCTTTTACTATATAGAATAGAGGCCTGGTGCACGGGTGGGGGCTGGCTGGTTTGCCCTGAAGGGTGTCCTGGATCAGGGTGGGGGTTCCCACTGGGGTGCCTGGCCAGCCTGGCTGAGGGGCTGAGGGCCGTTTTCAGGCTGGCGGGTGACTGAAGCTCCCAACCACTCCTTTTATTCTTTCTTTTTTTTAATTCTGGGCCAGCTTTAGCTCTGAGGCCTCGGCTGCTGAAAGCAGGTTTCGGGCCTTTGTTTACCTTCTGTATTTGATACAATGTTGTGGTCTGGCTGGCTGAAGCCTGGCTGACTAACACAGGTTTCTGGGGTTTTATTTAGCTTCTACATTTGCAACATAGTTGCTTAGAGTTGCAGCTGAGAGGCCGGCAAGTCAGGCAGGGAACATTGGAGTCCGCAGTCACTGGAGCAAGCAAGCCTCCCTGTTTGCTTCAGTGCATGGCTGCCGGCCGCCATCTTGGCTGGCAGTTAATTTGCATATCACCCTGATTAGCCAATGGGAACGGTAGTGGATGTATGGCTAATTACCATGTTTCTCTTTTATTAGATAGGATTTTTCTAGCTAGAAGGCAAAGGAGAAAGACTCATCATAGAGGTTGAATGCACAAGAAAGACATGATGATTAGTTAATAGGACAACATCTCTAGGGAAACTTGAGTGGGCAAGTTATGAAACACAGTGGAGGAATTCACCTTGCAAGGGGAACTATCAGAGAGCAATAGAGACAATGAATTCAGGGTGAAGAAGCAGCAACTGAGGAACTTCTCACGTGATCAAGTTGCGTTTCTTAGTGAAGAAAGAGGCAAGGCCTTTGGCAAGTGGTGGGGGATTAGGGAGTAGGTGATTTGAGGATAAGGGGAAACACTGGGTTAAGGGACAGAGGGGGCGTCACAAACAGCTCATTAGTTAAGCTTAAAGACTGAAAGAGGAGAAGATGATGTATTTGTAATTACATCAATACTTTTTTCCCTGTTGGTAGTGTTAAGTCAGAGTGTCAAGAGAGAAGGTAAAAGGATGGCTTAATTCTCAGCCACATAAGCTTCAGGACAGTTGATTGCTTCACTGCTCTACCCCCAGTGAGTAAGACAGTGCCTATAAATGTAGATGTTTAATATATATTTGTTGATTGTTTGATTGATTGATTGAATGAATGAATGAGTGAATCAATCAATCAATCGTTAGGACAAAAAGAAAAGCAAGAGAATTGGGGGTAATATTGAGTGACCACAGTGTTTTAGTATGGGGTGTAGACAAAGAAGAAATGAGAGGAAATGGCTGATAGACTGGGATAAAATGTATGATAGAGGCAGAAGTTTTCAATAATAAAAAACACTAATTATACTTAAAATAAGAAAGGAATCTATAAGCATAGGAGTTTGTGGTCTAAGAATTGAGTAAAACACTTCAATATAAAATTATATTGATTTATCATATTTATACATTTTTTTTTCTCTTCCACTAACTTATGAGTTCTTTGAAGGTGGAGTTTTTTATTTCTTGGTACTTTTTTCATAGAACCATAGGGCGCAGTAAATAAAGAATGAATAAATTAATAAAAATACATGTATAAAATTGAGGCTCAGATTCATAGCTGACTTTCCATTCAACTGCAAGTATTTCCCTCAGCACCCCTATACCTCAGTTTTATTTTACTTTTATTGTCAGCAAAAAAATGTAAGATGCTTTTTTAATCCATGCATTCTGTGAGGAATAATTTAATAACAGTGATACAAAATTATAGATTATATTGATTTAAATGAAGAAGAATATTTGAGAAATGAATGATAATTTTCAAACTCAGGTATAAAAGTACAGTTGCTAGAAACTTAGGGACAGTTAAATCTTCTGCTCACTGGCCTCCTCTGACACCACATCGATGACATGGAGGTGTGCCATCTCATGCTTATCAAGTTAGAATAAAAGTCCAGGTTTACCATTTGGCCTCTTTTGACACCAAGAGTTTGGGGGGTGGTGACTTCTCATTACTACCAGATAGGGGTAGAAGTCCGGGATCCATATATGGTATCTATTGAGCACTAACACTGGTGGAGCGGAGCTGGGTACCTCCCATTGGTGAGGAAAGTCCCAGCTCCTTCCTCAGTCTTCTCTGACACGACCCCAGCAGGGGATTGCAGTACCTCATTATAGCCTGGCTCTGGTGGAAGGGTAGGAACTGTACTCAGCGTAGGCTGGCATGTGTCCAGGTGGGGCTGAATTTTTTTTCCTGTGGTGTTTGGCTGGAGAAGAGTGGCTATTGTCTAAAGCCATGGTCGGCAAACCACAGCTCACAAGCCACATGCGGCTCTTTGGCCCCTTCAGTGTGGCTCTTCCACAAAATACCACGTGCGGGCGTGCACGACAGTGTGATTGAAACTTTGTGGTCCATGCGCAGAAGCCGGTATTTTGTGGAAGAGCCGGCATTTTGTGGAAGAGCCACACTGAAGGGGCCAAAGAGCCGCATGTGGCTCACGAGCCGCGGTTTGCCGACCACTGGTCTAAAGGATTCTATCTTGCTAAGCTATCCTTTTCTTTATTATTTGGCTATAGAGGGTAGGCTGCTGTTTGTACATACTTGCTGGCATTTCTGATTTAATAGCTTCTTTGACTCCATATCTGGGATACATGAGGCAAAAACAAAACAAACCAAGGAACTCACTACTGTGTTGATTCCTGGGCTCTGAGGTCCCTAGGCAGTCCATACCTTCTTGTCTCCATATTTCAGAATCTTTCTTTCGTTTGTTTTATATGTAATGTCCGTGATATTAAGTTATACTTAGCAATAGAAATAAGGAAAAATATGTCTACACTATCTTTCCCCTTTATCATATTTCAATTATAAATTCTTTTGCCATTTTAATCTCTGTTTATGCTTTAATTATGCACTGAATTTATGCTGCAGTCAATATGAAAAATATCATTAATGCAGAGCCATTGATAACTGATTTCTGAGAATAGATTATTTCATTACCTTGCCAAATGGAAATGTAGATCATTGATTCATGGGCTCCTAACGTGAATCTGTATGAGTCAAGTAGCACACGAGAGGATGTGTGAAAAAGAAGTGTTTGCCATCAGCCTAATGTAAAGCTGGGTACATTGGTGTACTTCTGTTAACTAAGAAATGACTGCCATTGCCTGAAGTTAGCAGTTGTTAGCATTCACTCATTTAGGTAGCGCTCATTTAGAACGATAGTCTTGAGAGTCCCTTGTTTGTGGGTAACAATTGATCTGGATCATGTCTCAAGACCCTGCTTGGAGAACACAGATCTTATTTGAATACATACTTTTCTTTGTTTCTGGGAACATCTTGCATGATATAGCTACTTTTATGTATTTCTAAAAGTTGAAGATAATTTCCATTTTTTCCTACATTTTACTTTACCCAGCTTCTATATTCCCAGTTAGATTTCATCTAAAGTCAAGCAAGAGTAAATATGCATATTTTATTCTTTGAAGAGTCAAGTTGCAGTGAACTCTTAAAAGTTGTTTTCAAATTTACTTCCCTGGGATATATCCCCCAAGAAAGTTTACTTAAATTTACATAAGACCATAATGTTTGTCTTGAAAGATCTCAAGGCTTCCTAGAATTGCTACGAACACATTCACTGAATTTCCCCAAGAGGAACTAACTCTAGGCAAAGCTCCTAAACCAAAAGACTCAAATCTTTCCTGTTCATTTTCTCCGGAGGGAGCTTTCTAATTTATTTTCCATCTGGAAGACTTCGCTGAAATGGAGTTCATAGCAGTTCATCCTCATGGCATATATCAGTGTCCTGGCACATAACCTGTCTGTGGATAGATTTCATCAGAACTAATGGGAAGATGAATGTGTTTACCTCTCAATCCAGAGCTGTTCCTCACTAAAGTTGCTCTGTCATGTAGACATAAGTCAAAGGGTAAAATTATACCATGGACAGATTGAGGGTAACGGGGATTGCAAATTTATTAATTATGTCTTCTATAATTAAAATGAGATGTCACACACAAAAAGAACAAGCTTATACTAAAATGAACAACCTCTGTATATTGCCATTTGTTTTCTGTGATGTTGGCTGTATCTCAGGCGTAAATGGATTGATGGTTTTGCTAGTTGTGTCAAAACTCTATATAGAAAAAGTGGTAAATGTTTCTTAGGCTTCATGCAAGATGCATGATGTCCCACACTAATGACATGCTGTGTTAGCTGTGATAAGATTTATTGACAACTTAGAGAGTATTAGCAGAAGAAATGAGACACCTCAAGCCTCAGTTCAAAGAAGAAAGTTGCTGTTGACTGTGCTACAAGAAACCCTCCAAAAGGAGGAACCCCACTTCTTTGCCAACTTACATTTAGTTAGGTTAGTCCAGGTGGGTGGGAGGAAACACTCAATTTACTAAGTAAAAGCAGATGTTAGGGTACATCTTGAGGCCCATCATTGGGAGACCTTGGAAACTCATCTTAGGAGTTTTGTATCAAGATCACTGACATTAATAACCAGAGGTCTTTCTGTCTTTCTCCAGCCATCCAGTCCAGCTGGGCAGGCTACAAGGAAGTAGAAAGGCAAGGAAGCCCTATCATGTTTTTTTCTGAGACCAAAGTTTTATGTCTCCTACTAGATACAAATCATAGTCCACAACATAGACTCAGAAATTCTAGGTTTCTGACAGTTGGTCCTGTTCCTTGCCCAACATGTGCAAGGTGCTCTCAGAGCAACTTTCTCTGGGTATCAGGCCAATGCCCCAATAATTTCTACTCCTAATAAATTCTCTTCTCAGATACAGATTTGCTTTATACAACACATTTTATTTAGTTTTCTTTTAAAGAAGAAGCTGATGTGTGATGATCACTTTTTTCCCAGGCACTATTAGGTGCTAGACATGAATGTACTACCTTAACTCTCATAATTCTACGATGAAGGTATTAATTTACATAATTTTGTGTGAGGGAATTGTGACCCAAAGAGATTAAATACCTGCCCAAAGTCAGATAGCAAGTAACAACAATGTTCTCTGATGTCATAGAGTTAAATGAAGACAGAGATGACAAATGAGTTTACAACTACATAAACAAGAAATTTAGAAATTAGTAAGTACTATGAAGGGTGATGTGATAGTCACTGCAAAGAGTGCTAATGAAAGTCTCATTACGAAGTGGCACAGGATCTGAGACTTGGATGATAAAAAGGAACAAGTTCAGAGAGGGCTGGGGGCTGATTCTTACAGGAAGGACAGAGGTCAAAGCCTCTAGAACAGTGGTGGCGAACCTATGACACGCATGTCAGAGGTGACACGCGAACTCATTTTTTTTGGTTGATTTTTCTTTGTTAAATGGCATTTAAATGTATAAAATAAATATCAAAAATATAAGTCTTTGTTTTACTTTGGTTGCGAATATAAAAAAATTTCTATATGTGACATGGCACCAGAGTTAAGTTAGGGTTTTTCAAAATGCTGACACGCTGAGCTCAAAAGGTTCACCATCACTGCTCTAGAAGGAAATGAGCCTAATGTGTCTGAGAAAGACAAAGGAGACCAGACCCATAGAGGAACAGGACAATGGTATGCGATGAAGGCTGGGAAGAGGCATAAGGGTCAGACTTGGTAAGGGCTTTACATTTTATTTTTATTTTTTTTAAATATATATTTTATTGATTTTTTTACAGCGAGGAAGGGAGAGGCATAGAGAGTTAGAAACATCGATGAGAGAGAAGCATCGATCAGCTGCCTCCTCCACACCCCCTACTGGGGATGTGCCTGCAACCAAGGTACATGCCCTTGACCGGAATCGAACCTGGGACCCTTCAGTCCCCAGGCCGACGTTCTACCCAGTGAGCCAAACCGGCTAGGGCAGGGCTTTACATTTTAGTTGTAAACGACCACTCTGCTGTTATGACATTTCTCCCATCAAGAACTGTTTCAACAGCTTTACATATATTGAGTCATTTGATCTTCATAGTGACTGTAGGAGGCAGTATTATCATTACTGGTCTCATTTTACAGATGAGAAAACTGAAGCATACAGAGTAAAGTAAATAGTAGTTGGAATGCAATGGGAAACAACTGGAAAAATTAGAGCAGAGTAGTAACAGAAGCTGATTTGCATTTAAAAATATAACTCTGGAAAAAAAGATTAGGGAATCTAGGCAAGAGATAATGGTAGACTCTTCTATGGTATGTATTCACAATAATAGGGGAAATTAAACTTAAGAGTTTGGTATGCATTTTCTACTGCTGCTGGAGTGGAGGTAGGGAATGATATTAAATGAGAAATCAAGGCAGACACTCCTGGGTTCCTCGTTTGAACAGCCAGATGGGAGGGTTCCTTGTTTGAACAGCCAGATGGGAGGCAATGCCCCATATGACAGTAAGTGATGAGAATTCAGAAAGAGCAGGTCAGGACACAGTATTAAGAGAGTGACACTTATTAAATATTCAATGGATGGTGTCAAGTGGGCAGATAGGCAAATGAAGTTTGGAAATCACTGAGAGGTTAAAGTTTGTGTGCACATCAAGTCCATGGCATCGGTGAAAGTATGTTTCTGTGAATAGATCTGGGATCAAAGTTCGATTTTGTGGTAGAAGCCTGAGCAGGGAGTTTCTGCTCCTTGTATAAAGTTATGTTAAGGAGTCATATATTTCTTCTAAGAAAAAAGTGTTTAGGTTCCTAATGAAGTGTCAGGAGAGGGAGAAGTCCAACCTTGGGCTTTTCTCTTCTGGATTCAGTCAGCCATAGGATCTCGCATTCTAGGATTTCAGTGCCTCTGACATTAGCCCGTGCATTTCTACAGAAGTTCGAGGGGAATGTTACTTAAAAGCATTTTCAGTTTAATCTGTTCATGGGAACAGGAATGGTTCAAGGCAAGTATGAACTTTTGAAAGATGATAGCTACCCAAACATAAGTGGTATTTTCAAAAAAGTTTAAACTGAGCATATTTAAATGGACAATGATAAGTTGGGGATTTTCTGGGTTCTATGACATGAATAGTTCAATGATTATTTTCTTAGGTACTTGTTTATAGTGCATTAGTTTATGCCTAGAAGGTTCTCCCCCTCAATCTGAATTTGTTTTTCAAATATTTAGCAAAACCTTAACATCTGTGTAGTTAGGATGTGCTGGGCTTGCCTCCCATTACCTATTCTTTTCTATGGAAGGCATAACTCAGATAAGCATCTCTTCCTGAACTCTATGTTATGAAGGTATTTTGATACAATAGCAAGAAAATGTCAATGACTGAACTATATCACATCTCCTTAGCTGTTTGCATCCAATAATAGTCTGTGAAAATACAGAGATATTTACTCATCAATTTTAAAACTTAAAATATTATAATAATACTAGAGGCCCATTGCACAAAAATTTGTGCACTCGGCGGGGGGGGGGGGGGGGGTCCCCCAGCCCGGCCTGTGCCCTCACACAGTCTGGGACCCCTCGGGAGATAACGACCTGCTGGCTTAGGCCCGCTCCTGGGTGGCAGAGGGCAGGCCCAATCCCTAAGTGCAGCCTCTGGTCAGGCTCAGAGCAGGGCCAATTGGGGAGTTGGGGTGCTGCCCCGTCATGCACAGAGCAGGGCGGATCGGGAGGTTGCAATGCCACCCTCAGTCACGCTCAGGGTAGACTGATTGGGGGGTTGGGGCACTGCCCCCTGTTACACTCAAGGCAGGGTCGATGGGGAGGTTGCGGCCCCACCCCCGTCACGCACAGAGCAGGGCCGATAAGGGGGTTGGGGCGCTGCCCCCTGTCACTAACAGAGCAGGGTCCATCAGGGGGGTTGGGGCACTGCCCCCTGTCACTCACAGAGCAGGGCCCATCAGGGGGTTGAGGAGCTCCCCCCTGTCACTCACAGAGTAGGGCCGATAGGGGAGTTGGGGCACCGCCTCCTGTCACACAAAGAGCAGGGCGGATCAGGGGTTTGGGGTGCTGCACCCTGTCACACTCAGGGCAGGGCCAATGGGGAGGTTATGGCTCTACCCTGTCACACACAGAGCAAGGCCCGTGGAGGGGGGAGTTGGGGCGCCACCCTCTATCACCCACAGAGCAGGGCCGATCAGGGGGCTGGGGCACCGCCACTGTCACACTCAGGGCAGGGCCGATGGAGAGGTTATGGTCCTACCCTGTCACACACAGAGCAGGGCCTGTGGGGGCGGGGAGTTGGGGCGCCGCACCCTGTCACACACAGAGCAGGGCCGATCAGGGGGTTGGTGTGCTGCACCCTGTCACACACAGAGCCGCAGGGCAATCGGGGGATTGGGGAGCTCCCCCTCTATCAGGCACAGAGCAGGGCTGATCAGGGGGTTTGGGCGCTGCCCCCTGGCACACTGATCCCGGTGTCGGGAGCCTCGCTGCTCCGCTGATCCCAGTGCCGGGAAGCATATTACCCTTTTACTTTATAGAATAGAGGCCTGGTGAACGGGTGGGGGCCAGCTGGTTTGCCCTGAAGGGTGTCCTGGATCAGGGTGGGGGTCCCCACTGGGGTGCCTGGCCAGGCTGGCTGAGGGGCTGAGGGCTGTTTTCCCGCTGGCAGTTGACTAAAAGCTCCCAACCGCTCCTTGTTTTCTTTCTTTTCTTTTTTTTTTTTTTATTCTGGGCCAGCTTTAGCTCTGAGGCCTCACTGCTGAAAACATGGATACAATGTTGCAGTTGGGGGGCTGACTGAAAGCCGGTTTTGTTTAGCTTCTTATTTGCAACATAGTAATAGTTGCTTAGAGTTGCAGTTGAGAGTCTGGCAAGTGAGGCGGGGAACGTTGGAGTCTGCAGTTCCTGGAGGAAGCAAGCCTCCCTGCTCGCTTCAGTGCATGGCTGCCGGCCGCCATCTTGGCTGACAGTTAATTTGCATAAGGATACGCTGATTAGCCAATGGGAAGGGTAGCAGTTGTACACCAATTACCATGTTTCTCTTTTATTAGTGTAGATCTTTGGCATCAGAATGCACCTTTCAGTTATAATTGGCAGCATGTTTTGCGTATTGACATATTTTTTGAGGATGAGATACAATTAAGAGATTCTTCTTATGATATTTTATAATACTAAATTGTTCATTTAGATTTTCCTCTTTAAACAATGAGCTCACTAACTCATTTCCCAGAACTTGCCAATGGTTTTCTGTGTCCTGTGCCTTGCAGTTATGCCTTGATAAAGGCAATTTGACAAACAGAATCATCTGGATTGGATAGGACATTTGTCAATATAGGATTTATGGGGGATAGCATTTGCCCTAGTCATGTTCTAAAACCTTGGCACCAAGTTCATCAATCTGCCTCTAAAAGGACAATCTTATTTCTGAAGTGACAGAGTCTATTTGTAGTAGTGCAGTCAGTTAACCAAGCTGCCTATGAAATACAGAAGAGAGGAAGAGGTGAGAGATGGGGGTATAAATTTGTTAAGATCCTCAGAAGAGCTCAGTTTGCTGAACAGAGCTAGATATTACCCTGACTCTTAAGACAATAAAAGCATTTTGAGGAGACAATCTTTTTGATTCACTCCCCTCCACCCCCTCTGCCTTAAGCCAACAGCAACTTGGCAATTTATTTGCAGATGTACTTCTGTTACAATTTGACGAGAGAAAAAACTTTTCAGGGAGCCATGGACCTACCTCTGGTGTTTTCCCCACATTGTATGGTCAATGGGTTGTTTCTGTTGTGATGAAACTCATCTTTTTCTGTCCATTCCTTTCTTCTAGGGCAAGACACTTCTCTGCCTTTCTCCTGGGGCCATAGTACATGTCAAGGGGCTTTTGCTAGAGTAAAATATAGACTTTTTTTTAGCATGACATACTAAAGTATCGAGGAAGGTGATTGACAATATTAACAAGAGAAAAATGAGTTCCTCTAATAGCTGTTTCACTTTGGGGTTATGTCTGAAAGGCCATTTTTCTTCATTTCCTTCTCCTGTGGGTGGGACCTTAGTGGTGGATCATCCCCATCTCTGATAGCAGCACCAAAAGCAGGTGAGCGCAAGTTTTAGTAATCCTCCCCTCATAGTACCCATCGATGCCCAGTCACAATAGGCAAAAAAATCCTGTTTGTTAATAAAATGCTTGTTTTTATAAATGAAGCTTTAATATGTCTATTAGCTTCCACCTCCCATACCACCTCCACTTAATAGAATACTGCTCCTAAATACCTTCTATGTGTAAATTCTGGAATAGCCCTGACTCCTGTCAGTTTCACTGAATGGCAATCTGGACAGAAACCATGAGAAAAAAGGAGTAGGACCCTCTGGGATAGGCTTAAGAGTGAGAGGGCACCATATAGGGAGCAGAGCTAGTGGGTGGGGGAGGGAGATGAGAGAGGAGCTTCATTCTGGAAAGAAAATTAAAACACTGTTTGGATCATATATTGAAATACAGTAGAGAAGAAGAGGTAAGAGATAGGGGTATACATTTGTTAAGATCCTCAGAAGAGCTCAGTTTGCTGAACAGAGCAAAATTCCATATATGGTTAGTTGTTTAATTGCAAGGACTTCTTAATAATGGACACCCCCCTCTTCCAGGTAGTGACGACATGGTTACAAGGTCACACCATCATAGGTAATAAAATAGCAAATAAGCGTTGCCAACGCTGACAAAAGTGATCCATGTTTGGTAGTAACTTGAAGTGAAGGGAAATGACCTTCTACTTCTGAGACCCTGGATTCGTCAAAGGTTTGATTTGGTGACCTTCCGTTTCTTCAAGTGTAAAAGAGAGGTATGGTATTGGATCAGATAACTTCTAAAGTTCCTTCATCTCCTTAGAATTTGGCCTTAGATTCTGTTTTATTAGTTGTGTGACCTCTAGTGAGAAACAATAGACATAAAGTAGTGTAGTAAGGACTTCAAGACAAGGCCACATTGATATGAGGCAAATGGCAATTTGGATCACCTGGAGTCTGTTGGAATTACCTTCAAAACTTCATTAATAGCCTCTATCAGGAACTGTTTGAAATCTAAAGATTATTTTATATGTAACAACTATTGTCCTAATTATATGATCAGCCTAAGGTGGAGCAGGTACCATTTACTTCTGATATTTTTTCAGAAGCTGGTATCTAAAATGCAAAGCATTTCAAAAGATCTAGAGCAAAAGTTGAAGTGGCTGTAAAAGAAATATGTCTTTGTTTGACTGTCAGGATGGCCTAAACTTTCTTGAATTGGTGATAATGTTTGAAGATGGAGCGATTTCAAACAAAATATAGGTCTCTGTCTTTAAGGAGCTCTATCATGGCCATTCTCTGTTGGAGCCAAGACTTACAGTGTGAGGATGGCTACATTTCCCATGACTCCCCACTGTTTTCCTCACACTGAGGTCAAAATCTCTTTATCCTTTTTAGTAGCCTTTATTCTGCTGTTTTTCTTACAACTGGAACATATTGTTTTATTCAACTACTGGAGGCCCAATGCATGAAATTCACACAAGGGGTTTGGCCCTTGCAGCCTCAGCTGGCCCTCGCAGTCCTGGCTTCATCCGGAAGGTCGTTGGGCTGTTCAGTCTAATTACCATATTAGCTCGATACTATATAGGATATTACCTGCTTAATCCCTGTGGCCACCTGTGTTGCATCATGACCAAAAATGGCATATCCATTTTTTATGTTTAGTTTTTGAATATTCCTTTGTGCCTAACTTGTCTGTGTCTTTAAATATTACTTAGGGTAAAGAATGCTCTTCAGTGATACATGCATCTTTTTAAAAAATATATATATATTTTATTGATTTTTCACAGAGGAAGGGAGAGGAATAGAGAGTCAGAAACATCGATGAGAGAGAAACATCGATCAGCTGCCTCCTGCACACCCCCTACTGGGGATGTGCCCACAGCCAAGGTACATGCCCTTGACTGGAATTGAACCTGGGACCCTTCAGTCCGCAGGCTGATGCTCTATCCACTGAGCCAAACCAGTTAGGGCAATACATGCATCTTTTAAAGAAGGAGAGACTGGTCTTACTAGAACTAGTAATGACATAAATATGGCTAGCCATCTTTTGAGCATTACCAGCACTGTTCTCCAAACTTTCTAATATACACATAGCTTCAGCAAGATATGGTGAAGGGGCTCAAACACAGCATGATTTTTCTGAAATTTTTCATATTGGCTTAAAGGCCCTGGAACAAGAATTTTATTTGTTAGCATGTCCACATATCTGTTAGCTGAGATGAGTAAGATATCCACAGATCATGTTGTAGATAGCAGGGTAGGGAAAGAGTACTAAGGGACATAGTTTCCATTGTGAATGAAAGTTTCAGTGTATCAACTAGCCAGCTCATAGCTATTTACCCAATACCTATTCTGTATCTAGCCTCATTAGTTATGCACTCACTACCACAGTATAATCAAACGGGAGTTTTTTTATGCTTTAATTTTGAGGGGAAAATCCTTCGTATATAATAAAAGGCTAATATGTAAATTGTCCCCTCGGGAGTTCGACCGGGAGACCAGGAGTTCTATCGCTTGCTATGACGTGCACTGACCATCAGGGAGTGGTGCGGAACATGGCAGGCGACTAGCGGCAGGGCACTGAGGGAGCAAGGGAAGGAAGAGGCGGAGAACCTGGTTGGCCCTAATCGCCGGCCAGGCCTAGGGACCCTACCTGTGCATGAATTTCATGCACCAGGCCTCTAGTAATTAATAAAATAAGATTGTTTAATTTTTAACCATAAATTCTGAATGACTGAATGAAAAAGGTAACGATTCCTATGGGATAGTTTTATTTCTAAAGTCATAATTAATTTTTATTTGATAGTTTTAGACATCCCACAGAACTTTACTTTCAGTGAGTTTTTATTTTTCAAAATAATAAGGCCTATTAGTTTTATAGACAAAGAGAATTGCCTTTTCATTTTTCTACTTTACAAAAGAAGAAACCAAAGTGAACTTCAATGGAACCTGATTTATTGCGTTAATCAGTTATAACACAAATGGGTATGAACGGAGAGTTTGTGCTTTTGAGACAGAAGCAAAGCCGTAATAAAACCTGTCCTAAGTGTCACCTCTAGCAGACAGCCTCTTCTTGCTTTATGTCATTCCATATTGGTCTATTTGTTCTTTAAAATGTCATCAATGACTGCTGCAAGGGAACTAATCCATTTTAACCAGTCTCTTAGGTAGTCACTTTAATCTTGGGTTTATGTTACTCTTTTTATCACTCTATTCATTTTACCTCTGGATTTATAGTGATCAGATTTATAAAAGTGACCCAGAGGCCTGGTCATTACAAGCGAAATCAGTGGACTTGGTACTGAGTCCATCATCGGTTCTTTCTCTATAAAAAGTTCCCCTCTATCTCTTATTTTAAACTAAATTAGCTATAAATCCTAAATATTAAGTATTTTTTTGGCTATAGGCAAAATTAAAGGTAGAGTAATTGGTTCTTCATAGGTGACGTTCATATATAGGAATACATGGACTATCACATATAGAAATATTTTCTAGTATGAATTTCTTTACATTTTACTACCTCAAAGAAAAACAAGCATAAACAGAGACCCAGGCAAAGAATTTAGAAAATCCATGTAACAAACAGAGGGTCAGGGAGAGAATGATAGGTTTCTGTTGTATTCCCAATATTCAAATTTAAGGTTTCTTTGAAACAGTGATAGACTTAATCCCTTTATCTTACTCTTATCTCACATATTTTTCTATGATTGCAATGGTGCCTTTGGTATTGAAAGTTTAGGACCTCAAATTATCTTGGCCTAAGGAGAGAGGAAGCTGTAGTTAATTATAGCTTCCCTGTTATATGCACACATCACCCAAACACAGAGTTTGATTTAATATTTCTTAAAAATAAAGGAATAAGGAAAAGAATCTAGCATTTTATTTTGTAAAGCAATATGCCTTTATATGATTATAATCACACCTGGCAATGCTAATTTTAAGAAAATGAGCACATTCCAAAGAGGATATCAAAGGAAAAACTATTTTTAAGTGAAATGTACTTTGTTCTTAAGGACAGTGTAAATGATTTACAGTAGATAGCTACAAAAAGTTAAGAAGCATCTAGAAAAACTAATCAGGGTTTCATCAGTCCTAAATATAATCAACAATAAGAAATATGCAGTCAAGCCCTGGCCCCTGGCTGGGTGGCACACTTGGTTGGAGTCTTGTTCCATGCACCAAAAGGAGGTTGCAGGTTCAATCCCTATCAGGGAGCGTAGGGTGCAACCTATTGATGTTTCTCTCTCTCTCTCCCCACCTCTCCCCACCTCTGTCTTTCTAAAAAAAACCAAAAAATCTATCAGAGCATATCCTCAGATGAGGATTTAAAAAAAGCATTTAAAAATATGATCCTACTAGTCCTATATAGTAAAGAGCTAATATGCTAATTAGACCAAACAGCTGAGCGACCTTCCGGACATCCTTCTGGAGGACCTTCCGGAGGAAGCCAGGGCTGCGAGGGTGGGCTGAGGCAGTTGGGGCTGTGAGGGCAGAGCCCCTTGCATGAATTTCATGCATCAGGCCTCTAGTCTATACTAATAAAAGGGTAATATGCTAATTAGACCAGGAGACCTTCCGGGAGACCTTCTGAATGTCCTTCCGGACAAAGCCATGGTGGCGGAGCCCAGGCAGAGGCGGTTAGGGGTGATCAGGCCAGGAGGGGAGGGCAATTGGGGGTGAGCAGGCCAGCAGGGGGCGCCATTTGGGGGCAAGCAGGCCAGCAGGGGGGGCAGTTGGGGGCGAGCAGGCCGGCAGGCAGAGTGGTTAGGGGTGATCAGGCAGGCAAGCAGGTGAGCAGTTAGGAGCCAGCAGTCCTAGATTGCAAGAGGGATCCCTGATTAGAGAGAGTGAAGGCCAGGCTGAGTGACACCCCCCAGTCCCGTGCATGAATTTTATGCACTGGGCCTCTAGTCCTATCTAATAAAGAGGGAATATGCTAATTGACCCTCATGCCATCACAAAGATGGCGGCACCCACAGCTAATAAGGATGGAATATGCTAATTGACTGCCCTTCCCTCAAAGATGGTGGCACCCACAGCCAATAAGGAGGGAATATGCCTATTGACTGCTCTTCCCTCAAAGATGGTGGCACCCACAGCCAATAAGGAGGGAATATGCTAATTGACTGCCCTGCCCTCAAAGATGGCAGGGCCCACAGCCACAAGATGGCAGTGCCCAGTCTCCTCAGCCCCACCGGGGTGGCAGGTGGGCAGCAAGGCTGGGCCCACCCCGTGTGCCCTCCTCAAAAGTCCCCCAGGCCCCTCAGCCCCCCAGCCACCCAGGGCCGCCCGAGGCGCAGGTAACCAGGGCCGGCTGAGGCTTGCACTACCAGTAATGGCTGCAGCAGAGGTGTGTGGGGCATTGCCTTCCCCTGATCGCCAGGTTGCCTCCCACCCCTCAGGGCTTCCAGACTCTGAGAGGGGCAAGCCAGGCTGAGGGACCGCCCCCTCCAGTGAATTTTCATGCACCGGGCCTCTAGTATATAATAAAACTCTAATATGCAAATCAACCTAACTGTGGAAGGATTGGTCGCTATGACATGCACTGACCATCAGGGGGCAGATGCTCAATGTAGGAGCTGCTCCTTGATGGTCTGTGCGCTCCTACAGGGGGAGCGCCGCTCAGTCAGAAGCTGGGCTCATGGCTGGTGAGCACAGCGGACATCCCCCCGGGGGGTCCCGGACTGTGGAACTGCAAGAGGGTGCAGGCTGGGTGGAGGGACCCCCGCCCCCCGCAACTCCCAGTGCATGAATGTTGTGCACAGGGCCTCTAGTAAATGAATAAGTAAACAAGCAGTCAAGTCACCAACATGTGGAGTCCATGTGGCTCCAGCTTATTTCCTTCCCTCAGTTCCATTCCTCTAACTCACTTTAGACACTGGATTTAGGTAAAATCTGGTAGGGATTCAGTTTATGTCCTAAGAAGGCACACTTCTGTACTCTCTTAGCTATCAATATTGCCTGTAGTGTTGGTTTGCACATTCTACATTATGCTAAAACTTGACATAACTGTGATATACAAGTGATAATATTCTTGCATTTTGTAACCTTAGGAACAAAAGTTTCCATGTGCGCAGTCACTATGTTGCACCACTCCAGGGGGCTGCATTCTTGTGTTATCTCTCAGAGACTCGGCTACTCAGCCTATTGTCGTTTTGTGGGGAGGAGTTAGTCTTAGGGAGGATGAAGGGCCACTCATGAGGAATCTTCAGGGGATCCTTTACATAGGGATCCTTTGGGCATTATTCTCCTCAAAGACACCAAAAATCGCTGCTGTTCCTAATATGCCCCAAAATCTCAGAACCAGGTAGTCAGAGTTCCTCTATATTATCAAGGATTAAGACATTGTTAATGTAAATAAAACAAAACAAACACCCCCATCCTTACATAAGAGGAGTCGTACTTGAACTATTCATTGAGATTTTTATTTTATCAGTCATAAAGGCATCTCAGTGGGCTTTAAACATAATGCTTTATTAGGCTATACGCATGTTTATTTTAGGTGTTCACGGTTTGCACTGTCATCTACTAGAGGTTCAGGATCTTCAGGTTGGGAATCACTGAGATGCACCAAAAGGAGGTTGCAGGTTCAATCCCCATCAGGGAGCATAGGGTGCAACCTATTGATGTTTCTCTCTCTCCCTCCCCACCTCGGTCTAATATGCTAATTAAAATAACTAAAAGCAGAGGATCCTTCACTGGCAGAATTTTGTTATATTTTTCATTGCAAGGAAAATATAGAAAATTCTTCTATAATGTTACTTAATATAGTAAGACAGTTTATGAGCAGAAAATGTGGAAGATTCTGCCTACAGATGCACCAGGTCTGATCAAAGAATAAATGCTACATTTTAAAAACAAAATAGAAATGTATACAATACTGGTCTCATTCTGAAGGATATGTTTCCTGAAATGCCTGCATAGGTGGAGCAGTGACTAGAGATAAAAATGGCCAGTCACTAGATGTTGGGGTCCAGCCCCAGCAGGTCCAGGGGTTCCCAAAGGTGTGTACAGAGTTGGCGAAGAAGGAATGAGACGGAGGCAGCGTTCAGTTGATCAGCATAGTGAGATTCTCCAGCCAGGTTCTGTCCAGGTTCTCTTACCATGTTCTCTCGCTAGGTTCTCCAGCCAGGTTCTGTCTTTTATTTTCTTGTTACATCTGTATTTATACCAGTTGATTTTAATCCTATCAATTTCTATGCCAAAGGTTAGGGCGTTTCTTATCTCCATTCCAGGGAGTAAAGATTATGTAGCTTAAGCATGATTATTCGTAGTTAAAGTGATTACCCACCTGGAACTTAGTTAAAGGGTTTTAATCCCTCCCTAACTTCAGGGAAAAATCCCTACCTAGGGAAACAACCTTTCTCAGAGAGGTGACCTTGGTTAAAACACATAGTGCCAAGAAGGGGAGCAAACATATTAAGAACAGTATGCCATACACGCCAGGTCCCTTGAAACATATGCTGTGCAGATGTTTCTTCCCTGCAGTGACTGTGTCAAGCAGCAAGGATGGACCGGTTTCTGGCAACTAGATTTAAAAAATATTTTTTATTTTGGTAACTTTTAAAAGAAGAAAATAAAGAGCATAATAAATAATCATGTACATACCATCAGCTTCAACAATGATTAACATTTTGTAAACTTTTCATCTATCTTCCCACCTTTTTATAAATTATTTTAAAAACAAATTCCAGATACCATAAATTCATCAGAATATATTTTTAATGGCTAATAACTTTATTTGTAAATATTACCATTATCTTAACTAATGATATTAACAATACCATCTAATAACCAGTCCATGTTCAATTTGCCCAGTCATCTAAAACGTGTCTTCTTACAATTTGTTTAAATCAAAATCTAAACAAGGTTCATACGTTGCACTTGCTTGATGTTTATAATATTGTCTTTTTCTCTCTGGCAGTTTCCTCTCACCTTTTTTCCTCTGTACCATTTATTTGTTGAAAAAGCAACTAGGTCTGGAAGAATTTTTCACATTCTGAATTTGGCTGGTTGTTTCTTTTTGGCATCACTTATTTGTATATCTTTTTCATACATTACCCATATTTCCTGTAATAATCTAAAATATTAATGTGACTCAGGTTCTGTTGTGTTTTTTTTTTTTTTTTTAACTAAGAAAACTTCAAAAGGTACTGTAGGAGGTGCCATGAACTTTCTATTGAATCACACTGAGGGGACCCCTGCTTCTAATGATGTTAAAGGGGCATCAGTGGCCTTTGTTTCCTCAGCCCTGTGTCTGTTACTGGGTTTTTCATGCAACAACAATTATTGCCAAGATCCCTTCTTTCTGTAGAGGTTACACTATAGTGATTTTTAATTTTATTATTCCTTCTGCATTTACAGCTGAAGTTCTTCTATAAGGAATAACTTCCCTTCATGTAATATTACCTCAAAATAAAGTTTGTATAAAGATGGGAGAATAAAGATTTGATTATATGTTTTCATCTATTAATTATCAGAATAATGAGTTCATATTTTAGTAATGTTAAAGTTGACCATTGATTTAAAATAATATTTGATATGCTCTAATCAGTTGCAAACATTATTCTTTCTGATGCTCAAATTATTCCATTTTTTTGCTAATAGGAGCTTGTTGGCTCTTGTATCTTTTTTTATATGACTACTGAAGGCCTGATGCATGAAATTCATGCAAGAGTAGGCCTTCCTTCCCCAGGCTGCCGGCACAGGCTTCCCTCTGGCACCCAGGACCCGGTCTTCCCTATGGCCTCCGGCAGGCACCCGGACCCGGACTTCCCTGGCAGCCCCGGCTTCGTCTGGAAGGTCATCCAGTCTAATTAGCATATTATGCTTTCATTATTATAGATAATATTTCTTGTGTTTTGGTACAAGATATTCCAGGCCCTTTTTGAATATTGTCACACACGGAATTGCCCATTTTCCCCTAAGAACCTTTTATTCTTTAAGCAGAAAGTGACAGTTCAATTCTAAAATGAGAACTCTAAGTTTGCCCATTGCTACTGAAGAATCATTTCTTTTAGACCTATTCAGTGGATATGACCTTGAAAGTTCAAACTGTATCTAGAGCAAATATTTCATTACTTCATAGAAATATGAGTAATTCAAATTTTAGGATAACTTCTTTGATTTTATATTCAGATCTCTTTAGCCTGAAAATCTTAGTTTCTAGTGGCATTAATATAATTAGTTCTTTTATCCTACAATATAATCATTATAGTTTCAAATAACAATGCCAGCATTTCTGCTAACAATAAGAACACTGAATACAATTTAAAATTTTTCTCTGGTTCTTTTGTCCTTAAGATATATCTCACAAGGACTCTATAATGAAAACACTGTTTTATTTTTAATATTTCAACATGATTTCTTATACAGTTATTCCACCAATTTAACATACAGTTAGGTTCATTGGCTTCAATTTTTTTTCAAAATGCAGGGGTACTTTTTAGTTATTTAACTTTTTTATTTTTTAGTTATGTAAAACATTTACATTGCTCCAAAGTAAAAACTCAAACAGAAGCCAAGTTTTATCCCAATCCCTGCCTCCTCTTACATTAATAACTTTTGGTAGTTTTGGTCCAACCTTTTGTAGAAATAATAAATATATACATTAATACAAATGTAGAAAATGAATACATATATACATGCATATATATGTGTGGGTATGAATTAGTGCTCACACAGGTCAGCATACGTACACACAAACACATGTACACATATACACATTTCTATCCCCTCTTTCTTATACCGACAGTAATGCACTATAACAGTGGTCAGCAAACTCATTAGTCAACAGAGCCAAATATCAACAGTACTTCTTCAAAATAGACTCGCCCAGGCCGAAAACCGACTTCTATGCATGGGCCAGGAAGTTTCAATCACACTGTACGTGTGCACCCGCACGTGGTATTTTGTGGAAGAGCCACACTCAAGGGGCCAAAGAGCTGCATGTGGCTCGTGAGCCGCAGTTTGCTGACCACGCCACTATAAAAACTATTTTGCACATTGGTTTTTTTCACCTAACAGTTGTCCTCATTTTTTCTTTTTTGTAGCTTTAGAGTACTCCACTGAAGTTTATTCAAGCAGTTCCCTAATTATGGGCATTGATTTTTCCCCAGTATGTTCTTATTGCAAACACTGTTACATTGACTAATCTTTGTATATGACATTTGTACTGCTATCCACATATTTTTGAGAGGGTTCCTAGTAGTGGGATTGCTGAGATAAGGGTAATTATGTAAATAATTTTGTAGACATCATAGGACCTTGGGTCGTCTCATTATGCATTCTTACCAGCAGGGTGTCCGAATCCTTGCAGGACAACCAGGAAGTATGTTTTCAGAATTTAGATGCTTGCCAGACAGACTGGTGAGGAATAATATCTGAAAATAATAATATCTAAAAATTTAGGTTTAATTTGCATTTTTATTATGAATGAGGATGAGCATCTTTATATATTCAACCTTTTTATTTTTTTTCAAAAGTTCTCTATGGAGCTATTGATCTTTTTCTTCTCCAATATTAAATATTCTTTGTATTTTCTAGGATATTAAACATTTATCTGAGAAATATTGGTATTTTGTTTTCTAGTCCACAATTTGTCTTTTTACTCTTCTTAGGGTGTGTGTTTGCTGTATAGCCATTTTTAAAAATGTACATAAATTTACTAATCCCTGCCTTTGTGTTGCTTTTATTTTATTTATTTGTGTTGCTTTTAGATGTTGAATCATAATTAAGAATGTGTTCTCTCGTGTGGCATATAAAGGAATTTGCCGATTTTATCCTAGTTTATGTCTGGTTATATTGTTTACATTTCAGTCTCTGATATACTTGAAATTTATCCTGATGTATGATGTCAGGAATGATCCAGATTTATGCTATTCCATACGACTGTGCACTTTCTCAGCACCAACAAGACATGCTGTGCTTATTGGATTCTAAACTTTCTTATGCACTAGGATCCATTTCTGGGTTTTCTACTCTGTTCCACTGCTAAGTCTGGCCATTCATGTGCCAATATCATATGGTTTAATTATAGAAGCCTTATAATATATTTTAATATCTGGAAAACATTTACTCCCAGTTCTTAGGGTTTCTCTGGCTATTATTGTTTGGTTACTTTTCCAAATGAACTTTAAAATGAACTTGTATAACTCTAGAAACAATTCTGATGGTATTTTTATTGGGATTGTATTAAATTTATAAAGTAACTTAGAGAAAGTTGTCATTTTTATAATGCTGTGTTTTCTTATCCAAGAAATGGAATATATAAAAGTCTATTTTGGTGTCTATCAGGAATGTTTTAGAGAAAAAAAAATCATTTTAACTAAAGCATTTAATAAAACATGATATTATAGGCAAATTTCCTTAGTTATATTGGCAACTGAGCTAAACTTTCTAACTTGGAATGTGCACATTGATTAATATGGAGCCAACGAATGTCTATCTTGGTTTTTATTGAAAAATATACATCATTTAAGAAACCCATTCTTGCTTTGTAAGTGATTATTTTTTCTTTTCTATATATCAAATAACTTTAAAAGAGGCCAAAGGTATTTCCATTTGAATATCCTGAATAGCATATTTATCCCATTATATATGAGACATCTAGTCATAAATTCTAATTTATATATAAAGAGATCTTAGGGTCAGGTAAGCTTTAGCCCTTGTAGTAAAATAGCCTTATTTAAATTTCAATTGGCTGCATAGACAATTAATTATAAGTAGACACAAGTTATCTAATCATTGGAAAGCATCTGAATTTGAGGAAAAAATTCTGACATTTTTTTTTACCTTAAATTTGTGTCTGCATTATCCACTTTATTATTTTGATTAAATTAAATATGTCAGAATGTTTAATAATGTAAAATATCAATTCATGCCAAAGGAAAAAACCTATGTGGAGCATGCACAGACCCCGTGGTTTGGCTCCTTTAATGTGTAACAGACCTATCTTTGTGGCTTTGGAGTCCTAGGTTAGAACCACCAAGCCAGCATTGTGTGCAGTGTTCTCAAATGGGCATGGTACCTTGCCACCCAAGGGGCATTTGGGAGCAGGTGGTGGTGGTTTTTTGTCTGACACGGACTGAGAGGGGGTGCTACTGTCATTTTGTAGGCAGGACCAGGGAAACAAATGTCTTTTTTAAAAAAAGTTTTATTGATTTCAGAGAGGAAGGGAGAGGGAGAGAAAGATAGAGACATCAATGATGAGAGCGAATCATTGATTGGCTGCCTCCTGCACACCCCTACTGGGGATCGAGCCCACAACCCAGGCATGGGCCCTTGACTGGAATCAAACCTGGGACCCTTCAGTCTGCAGGCCAACACTCTACCCACTGAGCCAAACCGGCTAGGCAAGGAAACAAATGTCTTGCTATAAAGATCGTCCTCCATGATGGAGAATTGTCTTGCCCAGTTTCTGGGTGAAGTATTGGAAATCTCTTTGAATGCATGTTTTTGTGTTTCCTGGTTAGGACTCCATTAATTACATTAATTATACATTCATGATTCCCACTGAATTCAGATTTCTCTTGAATGAGTGCATAATCAGAATCAGACCAGTTGCTTATTTGTCATATGTGTGTAACCAGGGGCAGCGTCGTGTGCTTTTTCATAGCCAAATCCATGAATCGATAGACACTATATAGCAGTGATGGCGAACCTATGACACACGTGTCAGAGGTGACACGCGAACTCATTTTTTGGGTTGATTTTTCTTTGTTAAATGGCATTTAAATATATAAAATAAATATCAAAAATATAAGTCTTTGTTTTACTATGGTTGCAAAGATCAAAAAATTTCTATATGTGACACGGCACCAGAGTTAAGTTAGGGTTTTTCAAAATGCTGACACGCTGAGCTCAAAAGGTTTGCCATCACTGCTGTATAGTGTGCCAGACAATTTGAAGCTGTATTTGTGAAGGTCTGTTTTTCTTGTGCTGAATGCTTATACATTCTTGAACAAAAATTAATTATACTTATGTTTTCCCCAGTTTTTCTGGTGGAGAAAACAGGTGTAGTCAAGGGAAATGAAGCGCTGGCAGGACTTTATTTCTAGTTCTCATACTGCAATAGTTACATGATGGAAGTGTGTACTTTCCTTAATGCCTAACGATATTCCCCTGTTTACCTGAGACTACACTTTTAAAACCCTTGGAGAGGGTCCTGAATATCTGATCCATGATTTGGCAAAATTGTTCTCTCTTTTCTTTTCAGAAGTATTTTCTCTAAGTTTAAACTCTCACATCTAACTGCTGAAATGAATGCTTTCTCTTTTTTTGAGGTGCCATTTCTGGAGATAAGGTCATTAAACTTCAATTGAGAGAGCAGGTCTTACTATTTTAATGGAAATGTTTGGCAAGATGTTCCTTGGGAATAAAAGGATGTCATTGTTACTATGTATACTGGCTCAGAGCAAAACAAACACTATAAAACAGAAGAAAATATTAGGCCATCCTTTAACTCTTCCAAAAGCAAGGAGATAGTAACTGCAGAGGTGAACAGATTCATTAAAACATACCAAGATAGACGACAATTGTAACAAGATTAATGCTGAGTATCAACAGAACATTTTTTGTTTTAAATTCCAACCACCAGAGCCTACCCAAGCTAGAAAACGTTCAGTCCTGCAAGTCACCACAGCAATCTTGCTTAAATATGTCAGAAGTGGGCACAGGAAATGAGAGTTGGCAGCTTTCCTGCCTGTTTTAAAAAAGACGGAAGTCCATCATGAATGAAAGCACACAAAACTACATTTGCCATCTGCACAGCTTCCAAACCTCTTGTATTTTATAGCAGTAGCCTGCCAACACCCCAGCAAACTAAAGCCAGAATAAAAACCCCAATTTGAAAGAGAGAATATGGCAAATAATAAAATCCTCCAGACGGCAGAGAAATAAAATTGCCGAAAATCAGACTAAAATAACAAAACTGTCAAGTAATGTTGAGAGAGCTAGGAAATGCCTACAAAAGAGGATTTGGGGGAAAACTGAAGACTGAATATAATGCAAACCATTGTTCAGTTGAAAGGTTTTCCAAAGCAATTATGCTCGTTGGTAAGAAAATGTTAACCTTTTCCAGATAATGTTACTTCTTCGTCATTTCTAATATTCTAACTATGTTTGTTTGAGATAAAGCAACCAGTGTGTTTTCTAGCTATTGGGTCCCACTTTATTTTGAGAAAAGAATAGATTTCTGAGAGACACACGAACTAAGGGTTTAATAGCTCTGAATTTGTCCTTTGGAATATATGCAAAATTAGAAGCCAAATAAACACAGCATTGCAACATTCAAAGCTAATAATCTTAAAGATATTTTAGGCAGTTGCTGAGGAGATTGTAACTTCGATTTTTACCTATGTTCCAATATCTATTAATGAATTAATCAGAAAGAAATGTATTTATAGGATTTTTAAAAAATGACCTAAGCTTCATCCGAGGAATGAAAAGGAAAATTAAAAAAATTCTTGTTTTAGGGTATAGGCCATCTCTATTCCATTTCCATCCCTCCCAACATTCACACTTGTATCCTAAAAGCAATATTAAATGTCTCTCCCATTCCCCTAAAAAAAGAACATAAGAACATAAACAGTAATTTGCGATAATGACAGATTTAAAATGTGTATGTATCTTTTGTTAAATATTCAATTTATGTTCTTTTTCCCCAAAGTCTCTACCTGAGGCATTTCTTTTTCCAAAATCCAGTTAAAGATAATATGGGACAATTAGGTTTTGTATCCAGTTGTTAATTGCACTACAGGGGAGTGTTCTGTAGAAATTACCCCTGCTAATAGTCATCTAAAACTGGAAGTGCCTCACATGTTACTAGCCTGAGACCTGGACATCCCTTCTGCTCAGTGCTCAAAGCCTATTTATAGACTAGGGGCTCAGTGCACGAATTCGTGCACCTTGAAAGGAACTGGGGGCTGTGAGGGACAGGGGCAGTCTCTGCCCATCCTCTGCGTCCCCGCCCAGCCACTCCCACCACAGCCCTGGTCCCCTACCTGCTGGCAGCCCCACTCCTACCACCGCCGCTCCCACCTGTTGATGGCACCAACCCCGCTCACACCCGCTGACAGCCTGGAGCAATTGGGGCCAGCGCTAGCAGCAGTTGTGAGAGGGGCCAGTGCTGTCAGTAGGTGTGAGTGGCAGCTGCTACCCTGATTGTCCCTCAGGAGCAGGGGGAGGTGGAGAAACCCTCAGGGGCTATCAGAGCCAGCAGCTGCTGCTCACACCTGCTGATGGCATCGAGTCATCAGGACCAGCGCCAGGCACTGGCAGCAGGTGTGAGCGGCGGCTCCAGCACTGGCTGTGGGTGTAAATGGGGCCAGCACCAGCAGCAGGTGCAAGCGGCGGCTCTGGCACTGGCAGCGGGTGCGAGCGGGCTGGCACTGGCAGCAGGTGCAAGTGCTGGGCAGGACCGCAGCGCGTGGGAGCAAAGAATTTTCAGTAACCACCAGAGGCTTGCTCCGATGACAGTGACCGGCGCCCTGCCTTGGTCTGGCGCCCCAGATCACCTGCTCCATCATTCTGCTGTGACCAACACCCACCATGTTCTGCACATGCCCTCTCGTGGTCAGCACACATCACAGTGAATGGTTGTTCTGTTGTTCCGGTTGTTCCACCATTTGTTCTATTTGCATATTAGCCTTTTATTATATAGGATGAGGCCTGGTGCACAAAAATTTGTGCACTCGGGGGGAGGTCCCTCAGCCTGGCCTGTGCCCTCTCGCAGTCTGGGACCCCTCAGGGGATGACCACCTGCTGGCTTAGGCCTGCTTCCCGGGGATTGGGCCTAAGCTGGCAATCAGACATCCCTCTGGCAGCCTGGTAGCCCTTGGGGGATATCCACTTGCCAGCAGGGAGCAGACCTAAGCTGCAGTCGGTCATCCTTAGCGCTGCTGAGGAGGCAGGAGAGGCTACCACCACCACGGCTGTACTGGCAGCCATCAGCCTGGCTTGTAGCTGAGCAGAACTTCCCCATGTGGGAGCTCACTGACCACCAGAGGGCAGCTCCTACATTGAGTGTCTGTCCCCTGGTGGTCAGTGTGTGTCATAGTGACCAGTCATTCCCAGTCTTTCTGCTGTTAGGGTCAGTTTGCATATTACCCTTTTACTATATAGGATAGAGGCCTGGTGCACCGATGGGGGCCGGCTGGTTTGCCCTGAAGGGTGTCCCGGATCAGGGTGGGGTCCCGCTGGGGTGCCTGGCCAGCCTGGGTGAGGGGCTGATGGCTGTTTGCAGCTGGTCACACCCCCTTCAGCGTGGGGGTCCCCACTGGGGTGCCTGGCCAGCCTGGATGAGGGGCTGATGGCTGTTTTCAGGCTGCCCACACCCCCTTTAGGGTGGGGGTCCCCACTGGGGTGCCTGGCCAGTCTGGATGAGGGGCTGAGGGTTTTCAGGCTAGCCAAGCCCACCGGCGACTGAAGCTCCCAGCCTCTCCTTTTTTTAATTTTTTTTTAATTTTTATTCTGGGATTTATTTACCTTCTATAATTGAAACTTTGTTGCCGCTCCAGCTCCGAGGCCACGGCCTGCTGAAAGCAGGTATCTGGGGTTTGTTTAGCTTCTATAATTGCAACTTTGTTGCTTAGAGTGGAACTCAGAGCCCGGCTGCAGCAGTGAGGAAGCTTGGCTTCCTCCATCACTAGAGCAAGCAAGCCTCCTGCTTGCTTCAGCTGCGTGGCTGCCAGACGCCATGTTTGTTGGCGGTTAATTTGCATATCTTGCTGATTAGCCTATGGGAAGTGTAGCGGAGGTACGGTTAATTTCAATCTTTGTCTATTATTAGATAGGATAAGCCTTGTTCTATTAGGCCCAGGAAAATGGCTAATATGTGGACAGACTGGGCATGCACTGATTTCAATGTGCCTTAAAAAGGCTCCCTCACATCAGAGGAGATGAGTAAGCTTTGCAGTATTAGAAAACAAAATGACATTTCTAGTTTAGTGTTCCTGAGAATAAACGCAGTTTCCTTCATATGTTAGCATGTCAAGAAGGGTGGGGGTGGGGATGGGGGAAGGATGGGGAGGAATGTATTGTTAGGGACAAAGAGAATGTCAAAGAGAAGAAAGTTATGAGGAGCTATTACTTAAACCTTTCCTGCAAGAGCTTTACCAGGCAATGGATAGAAGGGGATTCATGCTCTTCCTGGGCACCCTTGATGCCTTTTGGAAAAGGAAAGAGGCACAGAATAGGGTCTTTCTGCTCCTGATCATATATCCAAGGTGCCCTGGGTCTATGAATGAAACTCAAGGAACAAGACACTTGAGCCTGTATTTCTTCAAGGAATGTGGCAGCCCCATCAAGATAGAAGCTTCTTTTAGCTGTGTGTGTGTGTGTGTGTGTGTGTGTGTGTGTGTGTGTGTGTTTTCTCCAGACAGCCCTGAGCTGTCTTCTACTTGTACCAGAATAACACTTGTCCCAAAGCAGATTCAGAGATTCAGTGGAGGACAGGGATCAGCAGTTTAATGGTCCCAGTGAGGATGCTCTCAGGGCATCGCATGGAGCACTGAAGCAAGAGGCTGGCAAGATTATTGCAGGTCAGCATGGAAGCTCACTTCCGGACCAGCCCCAGAGCCTGACAGGCTCCTTATAGACAATGACTATGTCCCAGAGCCCCCATTGCATCAGTACTGTTAACTACTGCCTTTGATACCCACTGAGTGCTCAACAAATGCTCTTTGAACAAATTAATATCCCGGTTTAATGTGCCTTGGAAGTCATTTAGAGTAGAGTTTGAAAGCTGGTTCTGCTATTTATTAGGTGTGTACCTTGGGCAAATTAAGAACTTTCTGAACCTGTTTCCACATCTGTAAAATTATGATAACTGTACTGAGATAGCTGTTAACATTAAACAAGTGTGTCTATTGATAATATCTAGCATGATGGCTGTAATTTCTCTCTTCCACCTTTTCATTTCAATGTTGACTCCTTTCCTTGGAGTTGATTCTTTGGAATCACTTTTTTTTTTTTTTGCTTTTTTATTTGTTTGCTAAGACTAATCTCAAAGACGGTATTCTCTGTGAAGATTTTTCTTTTTTAAAAAAATTCTTTATTGTTGAAAGTATTATATATGTCTCATTTTTCCTCCATTGACCTTTCCCTGGCCACTCCCAGCCTCCCCTCCCCCCCCAGCACATGCTCTCACCCCCATACTGTCTATGTCCATTGGTTATGCTTATATGTATGCATATAAATCCTTTGATCTCTTACTGCCCCCATTCTCCCCTGCCTTCCCTCTGAGGTTTGATGGTCTGCTCTATGCTTTTGTGTTCCTTGGATCTACTTTTGTTTATCAGTGTATGCTGTTTATTATTTTCCACAAATGAGTGAGATCATGTGATATTTATCTTTCTCTGACTGGCGTATTTCAGTTAGCATAATGCTCTCCAGGTCCATTCATGCTGTTGCGAATGGTAAGAGATCTTTCCTTTTTACAGTAGCTTAGTATTCCATTGTGTAGATGTACCACAGGTTTTTATCCACTCATCTGCTGATGGCACTTAGGCTGTTTCCAAATCTTAGCTATTGTAAATTGTGCGTCTATGAACATAGGGGTGCATATATTCCTTCTGATTGGTATTTCTGATTTTTTGGGATATATTCCTAGAAGTGGGATTACTGGGTCAAATGGCAGTTCCATTTTTAATTTTTCTGAAGCAAATCCATACTGTTTTCCACAGTGACTGCATCACTACTCTGCTTTCCCCCTCTCCTCTCACCTAAATGGCTACAAACTCGGTCTCCTTTGAACCCAGTACTGTTTGCCTTGTAAGTACAATTCAAAGTCAGTGTGGCTGTGTTTTATTCGACATATTTGGGGGAGGGTTGCATTTTTTCTTATTAAAAGATTATTTGTATATGAAAGAATATATAAGCAAAAATAACAAAACCAATCACTTCATTTGAAGAAAAGTTAATTATGAGAAAAGTTTCCACCTAGTTAGAAATCTGTGCATCTCAGTGAATCATTTTGCTGTCTGAGATGAGCTTGTACAGTGATCATTTAAAAAGGGTTGGCATTTAAAATGCATCAGTTTTTTCCTTCTGCCCACCTGGAGCTTATGTCAGTAGTTTTTGTACTGTGTTATTGGAAAAGTCACACAAAACAAGATTATTTATGAAAAATATTCAATTAGAAGAATAGATGAAGTTTCTAGTCCAGTGGATGAGTCAACCTGATCCTCTTTAATTTTTTTTTGGCTAATCCTAAATATGTTTTAAGATGATATTCTAACAGCTTTCCTGATGGAATATCTAACGATATTTAGAAAGAAAATGATAAGTGAAAAATAGAGATCATAGAAAGAGTCAAATCTAAATAAAACTTCTTAACTAAGTGAGTCCTTATAAATGACCTAATCCAGTGCACCAGTTATTTCATAGGCAAGGAATCAGTTCCGTAGAAGAGACTTGCTCAAACTGCAGAACCAGTAAGTAGCAAACAGCAGAAGAAATTTCAAGTCTGGCTCTCCTTTCCCAATACCACCAGTTGTTATTTTTATTTCTAGTTGTTTTTCTAATTGCCTCACTCAAAAGGCCGTTATCCCTAGCTGTGTCTCAAGCTGAGTCCCTTTGATGCCAAGAGTAACATTTGAAGAGTAGGACATTCAGGTAACCTTGCTTACTATTATAAAGGCATATAATTAATCATGGTGAATTGAATGGGTTTACCTTTCTTAATATATTATTTTATGCAGAGGATTAATAGAATCAATATTCCCTCCTTTAAAACAAATACATGAGTAAGGATCTGAGCATGGACTACATTTGTGTTACTATCTATTGTATGGTAGGCTCATTATAAAGGTGGTTGTTACTCCATTATGAAATAGAAATTCAAGGATGGTAGAATAATTAAATTGCAAATAAGATATTTTTTATCTGTTTTTTTTTTTAAATATTCATAATTCAGAGTCATTACTCTATTCCTATGGGGAAGAGAGTCTTAGCACTTCTTTATTAGCTTTAGTTTCCAGCAATCAATCAGTAATTACTTAATAAAGTGGTGAGATTGGATGTTTAGTACAAAAAAATGTGTAATTACCACATTAATGTGTTGTAATCAGCTCTTGATGGTGATTATCAATGGATGGAGAAATTAGAATATATGGGGGAGAAAAGTAATTTTCATTCTACCCTTCTAAGTTCTCCTGGCTGATCTTAAAATCAAATTGACATGAGATATATTAAGAGGAGAAAATAACCAAATTTATTATGCATGTGCATATGGGGTCCTCTAAAAAATATGGCACCTGAGCCATCTTGAGTTCAGGAGAAAGGGAGATTGTGGTTTGGGACTTCAAAAGGTGGGGAGACAATTCACAGGAAAGAGTTAATGAGAGTGTAGTAAACAGTTGTTTGTTGGGCCCTCTTGAAACAGTGGGTCACAGAGAGGACTGGGATAAAATGGGCCCTGCTAGGTTTCTTCCTGTCTATCAGGCCTAATTCATATTAACCTATGATTAGCTAGAAGCATAGTTCACTTCCTGGAGCAGAGCTTCTAAAATTCTTTTAGGCAGTTATGGGAAAGGTCAAAGGTTTTTCCTGAGTCTTGTTTTTTTAAACTAACCAGCATGAAATAATCACTATCACCCAAAATCACTCCACCCCTTTGGGGAGGCAAAACCCTGCTCCTTCTCAAATGCCATCTCTCAGGGACTCCCTGAAAAGCCTAGATGAGCAGGATCTGGAACACTGCTCTTGTTTCCCACTCTCTGATGTGGTAGTGAAAGTGGTACATTTGTATTAACACCTTATTGTCAATACTTATGCTGCAGAATTATGTCAACTCACCAAGCCATGTCCTCAGTTACAATGAACATACTCGAGTTTGCAAAAAATGAGCAGATTTGTACCTTCTTGCTTTCCATGAAGCAAGTAACTGAAGACTTCAAAGGTGCCAAAAAATGTATATACTGAATATTTTGTGAAAATTAGAGTGTATTGAGATACTTTTTTAGAAGTGATAATAGTATTGTGGTTATATTTTGTTTAAAACAAGACAACATCCCCAATATGGAGTAGCTTATGCTAAACTCCATGTCACAAAACCAAGATTTAATTACAGCTTCAGCTTTCCCAGAAATGGAATCTTAAATCAGTCAATCAAATCACTTGATCAGCACTAGGTAGGTGATCTGCTTGATTAACCCCTGCCAACCGGTAAGGAAAACTAACCTTGCAGTGACCAATCTGCTTTTTGCCTTTTATGACTTCCTTGTTCCTATTTCTTTCTACCTATAAAACTCTTTTTATGTTGTAAAGTTCCTAAGAGTTCCTTTCTACCTGCTAGTTTGCATCCTGCCAGATTCATGAATCATTTAATAAAACAAATAAGATTTTTAGAATGTATTCAGTTGAATTTTGTCTTTAATAGTTTTTAAAGAGTCATTTACATTTAAAGCTACATACAGAAATATTTATAGATAAAATAATAAGACATCTGTAATTTGCTTTATGTCAAAGAGAGGGAAGTGTAGGATAGGGCTTGGCAAAGTACTAAACACATGTATTTTTATTTGGATTCTAGCTTTAGTCAGATCCCTTGTGGAGCAAAAGGGCCAGAGGCTGGCTGTGGGCTGCCTTGCCTGGGGGAAGTAGCGCCCATTTAGTCAGGGTTCATCTCTGGAGAAGGGGGAATTGTGAGCAACCAACATTTATAGCAGCTGAGGGATGGGTACACTGGCCTTGTGAGAGCAGTCTGGATGGGTAGAACATTAACCACTAAAAACCTCATTCCAGGTTTCATTGTTTCCTGCTTTTATTTTTTATATTGCTCAAATTATTTTATTTATTTTTTTGAAAGGGTCTATTCCTCTTCATCCATTCAGTAAAGATATAAGGAGCATCTGCTATATGCTAGA
Source organism: Myotis yumanensis (assembly GCF_028538775.1). NCBI lineage: Eukaryota > Metazoa > Chordata > Mammalia > Chiroptera > Vespertilionidae > Myotis > Myotis yumanensis. The sequence continues at coordinate 69,685,926 of NW_027223755.1, read as the reverse complement.
CACCATTCTAAGCACTGGGGATACACCACCAAACAGGACAGATACATTCCTTGTCCTTATACAACATGCATTCTAATGGCCAATGAAGACAATAAACAAACAATGTAACTTCCAATATTTATAAGTAATATAGACATCATGATAGTGATTGTGGGTGTTAATCAGGGTTGATTTTATATGGGGTTTATAAACTGACCTTGCATAAGTCTAGTCATCAAGAGTGGACGTGGTAGAAGGTGGATGAATAAAGAATAGACTAAATCAGAGGTTGCAAATCTGTCCTGGCAGCAGAGGTCTTGGAGAGCTTGATATATTTATGTTCCAACATAGTGAATTATATCTGAAGCTCCCTAATTTTGAATGTTGAGTGGTGTCTTGATTTGATATTTATCAGTTAGCAGACATAAGGAGATGTGCATAATGTAGCAGAGAATTTAGATTTTTTTTCTAAAGACTCTAAATATTTTTCTTTGCAGTAATGGGAAGCTATTTGTCTTTAAGCAGTGTTAAAGAAGAAAAATTCAACCAAGTAGATTGGCTTTATTGAGTGATTCATGCAGCATCCCATCTAGTAAATAGGTACTCTGAGAAGTTGTACATAATGGAAGATCTTTATAGAAAGAAAATGGGAGGGACAAGAAATTGTTAGCAAAAGAATGAAAGGATTGTTTTAGGCAAGGGTACCTTTCTTTGCAGGGGTCTTACCCAGCAAATTACCTCACTGGTGTTGATCAGGAAATTCCAGACTGACTGGTTTAAGGCCACATTTATGGGAGGGGCTGGAACTGCAGTCAAGTCTTGGTTTGCTGTTTATGGGCAAGGGACTCCACTCAGGGCCTGAAGTTTCCTTCTCTTAACAACTAATGAGTCCATTTAGGGGGAGAGTCCATGCATCTACAAATGTTTATGTATGTGTCATATGTATGTATTTGCATGTTTATGTAAGTATATATAGATAGATATGCATATATATTTAAAAATTAGAATAATGCACTCTGCTTTTTATATAGCATATCTGGTAAATAATTTTATTTAAGTACATATGCATCTGCCTTATTCTTCCTTTTAAGATTAGCTAGGTTTCTGTTATGAACATGATTAACTTACTCCCACAGATATTTGCGTTATTTCTCACTGAATGTATGCATTTGTGTACCTATGTGAATATACTTGTGGGATACAATGGGGGATAACATATTAAACTTAACAGATTTTTCCAAATAGCCCTGCATACAATTTGTATCAATATGTGCTCCCACCTATAGGAGATGAAAGTGCGTTTTTTTCTCATCTCTTAACTAAACTTTATATTAGACTTTTTGATGATCACACTTTTATAATCAGAATTGGATATATGACATAATTTTAATTTGATTTTTCTTATTATGAGTGAATTTGAGTACATATATAGTCTTAAAAGCTATTGGTATTGCAGAAGGGAGTATATTTGAGAAAGATTTAGAAAGTAGAATCAATCTACCAAAGAGCATCTCTGGAGTTAAGGAGAGGATCAGGCCTATATCCCAGGTCTCCAAAATAATAAACCAATGAAATTACATTCCTATGGTTTTTCTCAAGATTCAGCTCAAAGACTAACCTCTCTATGGAAAAGCGAATTACTCCCTCCTCTGTTCTTCATTAATACCCTGTACATAGCTCTGCTCAAGTCCTTACCACATTATGTGTGTTCTATTTAATTGAGTTTTTAAGTCTTACACATTTGCAGCAAAAATTCAAATAGTATTGAAGTGTCTAATGTAACCAGGTACATTCTCATCTCATTCCTTTAAACCTAGCCTTCTAAGGGAATTCCTAAGGAACTGATTTATACAAATCCCAAAATTTCCATTATATTCTTTGCTTATAAATATAAAACACATTTATACCTATAGTTAAAAATAATATTGTCATCAAATAATATATACTATTAGGTAACTTCATTTTTACAACAATAATATAATCTTTCTAAATTAACATATACAAATATATCTTATTTTTTAAGAGGTCATAGAGAATTCTATTGGATGGATGTAATATAATTGATCAAAACATAAATGGGCACTTTGGGCTGATCCCAGGTTTTTTTTGTGTTTTTTTTTTTTTACTATTATGAATAATGATACTATAAATCCATATACATATCTCTTGAAGTGCTTATACCCTTACCTCAGTTGGATATATTCCCAGAGTATGAATTTGGAGTCAAAGGGTATACAATTTTAAAATTTAACAAATATTTCCAGATTACTTCTTTCCAAAAATGTGTCATAATTTAAGCCTTACTAACAGTGTACAAGAGGAAATATTTTCCTAATCCTTTAATAGTCCTATATACTGTCATTCTTTAAAGATTTTCTTAAATTATTGGACAGAAGTTTGGTACTTTCTTGTTTTTATAATTTGTGTAATGTTCTGACTATTATTGAGATTGTGATTCTTTTACATTTTCTGATATGTGAAACACCTTTTCATAGTCTTTGTCCATTTTTATAATGGGTAGTTTATTCATCTTAGAGCTTTCTTGCATATTCCAGATAGTGCATGTTTTGAAAATTTTTTTTTCTAATCTCTTTTATTTTTTTACTTTGCTCATGGGGTATATGGCCATATGTGGAGAGTCAATATGTCTTATTTTCTTTTTTTTAGCTTATAAGTATCTACTCTTATTTAAAGAAATTTTGCTAAGCACAAAGTTATAAAGTATTCTCAGGTTTATTTTAAAAATTTTATCATTTTTTCTTTTTACATTTAGTTCTTTGAAGCACCTGTATTAAAAATTTTGATATAGTGTATATTTTCCCAACTAATGAAGGCTTTTATTTAAAAAAATTATTAAGTTATAAGAATGAGGAAACTGAGACTTACTGAAGCAAAGTGAATTGCCCAATAACACCAAAATTATTTGTGTGCTTGCTTTTATTTTCTCCCCCTTAGATTTTAAGCTCACATGAGTAAAAATGTCAAGTGTATTATTCACCTCTGTATCATGGACACCTGACAATATCAATAAATATGAATAATAAAGTCTTGTTTTTTAATCCTTACCTGAAGATATGTTTATTGATTTTTAGAGGGAGGGAGGGAGGGAGGTGGAGCAAGGGAGAGAGAGAGAGAGAGAGAGAGAGAGAGAGAGAGAGAGAAACATCGATGTGAGAGAAACATCAATTGGGGTTGCCTCCAACACGTGCCCCAACCTTCTAGGGATGGAACCCACAAACCAGGTGTGTACCTGACTGGGATTCGAACCTGCAACCTTGCAATCTTTTGGTTTACACGATGACACTTTAAACAATTGAGCCTCCTGGCCAGAGCATGAATAAATAAGTTCTCTTGATCATTAAACATGATACCGGAATAGTCCTAGATGGCCGAGAGGATTGGGCATCACTGTTTATCACTACACCTTGGAGCCAAAAGCAGCAATCATCAATCTCAAAGTTTTGACACTAGAAATGTCTTCATCAGAGACTTTCTAATGTTTTGGGCATGCAGTGAGGAAGGGAGAAAATCCAAATGCGCAAATAATCATATGGTTATTTAGATCTTCCTATTTGAATTTGTAGCTGTTAATATTAATATAATGTAAATTTGTGAAGTCTGGCACGTTTTCACACACTTCCATCAGTTTCACCCTGCTTTCTGACGTGCAACACTTTTCTCTGCACTTCTTGTGAATTGTGGCAGGTAGTTCTAGTGGAGAACTCCGTCTAACTGCGCACGCTGCCAGCAGACTCGTCTGTGAAATGCTGCGATTTAAAAGGGAAGCTGAGGGATCATCAGTCATCTGTCCCAGCAGGCACCCTGAAACACATGATTATACTGAATGTCTTTAGATTAGAGCTGCGGCCTTGGTGCTCTCAGACAGGCAGCCTGAGCATCAGCGTCATATCCTGCCCAGGTGAACTCTGCTTAATCAAAGATTAGCTGCTTGTTTTGATTTTGAGTAATTAAGTAGAAAACCTGAAATTCTGACTGGTATTTTATCTTTGCTCTGAATATGGGACCAGATCCATTTTTTCTAAAGTGCTTGGATATATTTATCTGAAACAGCTGTATTATCTCAGAAGTATGACCAATAACATTCTCTGTCCCACATTCTCTCAGACACCTTGCCTGGCAGTCAGTCTTTGTTTTTATTTGCACCATGAAGATGCTAAAAGCCAAAACAGTTACATCATATGTAACATCAAAGATTTAGCTGTTTATATGTATGTTCACTATGCCTAACCTCCATTTCTCTTCTCCTTGCTTCTGCTTAAAGCCCACATCTTGGTGAAAGAATCTGGGATTTCCCAGGATATGTAAAACCAAGTTGGTATAATTATTTTTTCACTGAAAATTCTCTTTACTATGTATAGACAAAATTTCAGTCAATGAACTTAGTAAATGACCACTGAGAGAAAAAAAAAGAACTGTTCTCTGAAAAAGATTCTGAGTAAAGGAGTATTGGTGGAAGGCTTGGGCAAGTGTCAAATGATGTCCAGTGTCACATGATGCCAGCTGTAGTCAAATGTGGAGGGTGAGGAGTGCATAAGTCTCCCAGTCTCTCTATCTCATGGAAAGGAACACTTAGGCCTATTTCCAAATGCATCCTCCTCTCATTATACGCTGTCTCTTTACAGGGCTGGCAAAGGGGAAGGGCTTTGCAAGCATGAGAATGGCCTTATGCTGAGACAGACCCCTTGCAGGGTGCAGGTGGACTGTGCTGCCAGCACCTGGAGACCTTGTGGGAAGTTGACACCATTGGCAGTCCTTCCTGCTGCAGTTTGTTGCTAGGCAACCAGGGAAGAGCTGCTGGGACTGTCCTGTGGTTTTTCCTTTCTCCACATAGTGACCATATAATTCCTATTTAGTAAGAAGGGGAAATTAAGAAGCCAGTTCCTGTCCTGGATGGTTAAGGAAAATAAGGAGAATTTATGGAAATGCACCCTGGGCTACTTAATGCCTTGAACCTTCTCCCTGTCAGCTGTATTTCTCTCTCTACCTCCTGTCAGTGTGTGCCAGTGATTTTAACAGTGCCAATTTAATACTGAAACAATCAAATGGGCTTCTTTGAGACTATGCCAATTTATTACTTCCATGTATGAGCATAAACACAAAAGACCTACTCTTTCTCAATACACTTGAATAATTCTCATTATGTCAATGATTGATGTCAACGGCGGTTGTGAATGTATATCAAGAAATGAATAAAATTTCAAAACCCTTTAACAGATCATTCAGACAAACCCTGTTTTTGTATATGTATGGTAACATAATGAAATGTGCTCTTATTCTTTTCTCTAAGTTGAGGCAATATTCATCAGTGTTCATTTCTTTAAATATCATGATTGCACATTTCCTGCATTCAAAAAATTAATCAGCAATGTAGATGTAGCCATAAGTATGTACTATTCCAAGCCAAGTTTTGTGGTGTAGGAAGAGTGAATTGCTGATGGTATTTTCATTGCTGTGGTTGTGGTCATGACTTTTTCAAAAACTGCAGTTTGAAATTGACAATGCATCATCATCATCCGTTTTTCATGCCGGAAACACCCACTTAAAATAGTTTTGTTTTTTTCTCTGAATTCCCGTAGGCAGATTCTTTTCACAATCAAGTTGCATAGAAACCCTTTATTCATAAGGGATAACATCTGAGATATATCAATGAAACATTCATGACCTCTGCTTTTCTAAGTAGTGGCAGTGACTTTGAAACTGCCCAATTCTTTTCTTTGGAAGAGATTTAAAAACAAAACAGCACCTTTGTGTGTGTGTGTGTGTGTGTGTGTGTGTGTGTGTGTGTGTACACATTATTATAATGGGGAGAAGTCAGACAGTGCCAACCAGAAATCCTTGGGCACAGGCCATTTCAGCTCATCCAGTGGTGTAGACTTGATGCCTACAGCTGGTCTTGGCATGTAGTGAGTGCCTATGAATTTTTGGAAAATACAGTCACCAGTGGTATTCTGGAAACCTCCAGGCTCTCTGTATAAGTAATGTCAGCCTATCTGTAAATTCATCACAGTTTCTAAGTTTAGAGTCAAAATGTTGTCTTTTAAAGTCTGATTTTTTCTAAGAATATTCTGACATAGTCAAGGCAAATGAATGGATGTTTGCCTTATAGATTTCATGTTGTTTGTTACTGTTTATTAGAAGTACTATTGTAAAAATTGAATAATGAGAGACCTTGTTATTTTGACAGGATACTAAGAATATTATGTTAAAAACAGAAAAAGAACTAGAGTAGGAAGTGTTTTAATATCCAGATAATACTTTGAAATTTATTTTAAACGGGACTCATGAAAACATCATTAATAATTTCATGTAAAATGAACATGGAGGTCACTTACAGTGTAGGTGTTTATCAATTAAAGTTCATGCAAGCATAACTCTAGCCAGCTGCGTGCTGTCTTTGGTCTTTTACAGTTGAAAAAAATATATTAGAAATTCTACTTGTGATTGGAGACTAGAAGCAGCACCCACTGATTAGAGAGGTTGCATAAGGATTGAGGAATCTGGGTATTTTAAATTCTACCTTAGTTCCAACATACTCAGATATTCCTGTCTCTGCTTCAGCAGCATGCTTTATGAGATCTTGATATTTTACAGTCACAGAAGTTTCTTTAAGTACTTGCACAAAACTTCTTATTTATATTTGGGAGGAAGAATACACAGATTTATTTTGTTGTTGTAAAAGTTAGAATGTAGCAAAACAGCAATTTAAGAAAAAGGAACACACATTAGATATGTATAGTATTCTATTTCTCTGGTTCCTGTTCTTAAGTAGATCCAAATTAGTATGGGAAACATGCAACTTAATTCCTTTTTTATTACCTAACTATAAAGAATCATAATATAGTAGGAGATTAGATGAGCATTTCCTATAAATTACAGAGGATTAGAAAATGCTTCCTATAAGCAGATTTTGGGATTTAAATGCCTGATTTCCTCCTGAATATTTCTGTCTTTTAGTAAATGAACATTTTTCTAAAAACACAGTGATGCAGTTTAGATTACAAACATGTTTGTTTTAAAATATAATTGAGAAGAGAAAAACTGCGTAATTTGGGAATTAAGGTGTTTTGCCTTGTCCTGGTTGCTTGTGTTGACTGAGTCAGTTTTATGCAGAATAAACTAGGACTGAGGAGAAGGAAGATGTGTTACCATATGGACTTTCAGTTACCATGCAGCATTGAAAAGTCTAGCAGTCTTTATAGTGATTCTGAGTGTTTCCTCTAGAGCAGGAAGTGATCGTAAACTTAAAAATGTGGAAAATGTCTCCTAATTATGAGCATGTTGGGCTCTGAAAAGCTATAAATCCATTTTTTAAAATGCATTCCTAGCTATGAATAATGACTAAAATGAACTTCAGCTTGCAGTGTCTCCATGCATTACATTCTATACTCATGCCTTCCACAAATATCTTTTGAGCATCTACTCTGAACCTGGTATAGTTATGGCCACTGGGCAAACAGCAATAAAAGTATACAAATAAAAGTACCTACAATATAATGTTAGGAAATGAGGAGGACTTTAAATAAAAATTAAATATGAAAGGACAGAAAGCATGACAGGGTCTATAGTTTTACACTGGGTGGTCAGGAAAGATTTCTCTGAGGAGGTGATATTTGAACAAAAACATGAATGAGGTGATGAGTAAGGTAAGGATGTGAACCACGTGTATAACTGGAGGATTAATGCTCCAGTGAGAGAGAACCGGGAATGAAAACAGCTTGAGGCATGAGTTTGCTTGGTGTGCTGAACAATAAGAAGAACAGAATCACCATGAGGGAGGGGGAAGGGTTAGAGGTCAGAGGTGTAGCCAAACTCTGCTACCCAGGACCTTCTGGATATGGTAAGGCCTTAGGATTCTGTTCTAAGTGTGATCACCCTGGATGCTGAGTCAGCAAGGATATTTCATTCATATATATATATATATATATATATATGGAGATGTGGAAGAACAGACTATATTTAGGAGGCTAAGGCAGATCTTAGCTGGAGATGATAGTGAGCTGGATGGTGGGATAATGGTGGAGTTGGGAAGAAATAGTTGGATTTGTTGGCAGACTGGGAGTGGGGTAGAGAGAGTGGCATTGAAGATAGCTTGAGAATTTTCAGCATAATATTTTCAAGCTGAGTATTTTCAGATATTGTTATTCTTGAGTAAATACATTTTAGTAGGCTTTAAAAATATATATTAGATTAGATTTGTCTGCTTTGAAAATCCATTTAGTTTGGTGAGTATCCCCTAAATCAGTGGTTGGCAAACCACGGCTCGCGAGAGTCACATGCGGCTCTTTGGCCCCCTGAGTGTGGCTCTTCCACAAAATACCACATGCGGGCACGCACGTACAGTGCGAATGAAACTTCGTGGCCCATGCACAGAAGTCGGTTTTCAGCCTGGGCGAGTCTATTTTGAAGAAGTGGCGTTAGAAGAAGTGGGGGAACCTCGCCTTCTTTTAAATTAACATGGAGCCAATAGGCACCCAAATGGATTGTTGCCTCATAGTTATACTCATGAAATCCAATTCACAAGTCACATTTCTTCATGGTTGACTCATCATTTGTTCTTCATTAGTTAATTAATTCAGCAAACATTTACTCATTTCTTTAACAAATATTTATTGAGTATCTACTATGTGCTAGATGCCCAAGACTAAACAAAACAGATGAAATCTCACCCTCAGGGAACTTACTTCAAATGGAAGGAAGGATAAAATAGATGAGTAAACATATATGGTTTACCATATGCCTAGTAAGTGCTGTGGAGAAGACTAAAGTAGGAATGGGAGAAGGTACACTGAGTTAGAGGGGGAAGAAGGAAGTACTCATTGAAAAGGTGATATCAGAAGAAAGACTTGAAGCAGGGAAGGGTACAAGCTGTGTGTGTGTGCTTACGAGTGCATATGAGGGTGCAAGTAGGGAAATTGGTCCAAGGAAAGGAAATATGTGCAAAGCATGAAACTGGAAATGTATCTAATGAATTCTTGGAATAGCAAGGAGACCAGTGTTGCTGATGGAGCAGCTTGAGCCAGAGGTAGAGGAGTACTAGATGGGCAAATGGGAACAGATTATTACATGTTTGAATGAGAAAAGCAGGTATTGGACATTTTTGAGTAGGGGACTGACATGGTTCTTGTGTTTTAATAGGATTGCTCTATTGCTATGTTTAGAATGAGAATAAAGTTTGGGGCAGATGTAGAAGAAAGAAACAGTTGACCTGAGGCTAGGTCAATATTGTCATTATTGATTGCACAAGCACAGTGCTCCACATATGTCCCAGGATTTTCTCGCTGTTCTTAAGACTCATCCTCTCTATTGAATGATTTATCCCATATGCATGGAAGACATTTGTTATTTTTTCACTACTTTCGGTTTGCATGTATGTTTTAAATTATCCCTCTTTTCCTTTGAGTTGAGATTGTAAGCCTCCTCTTAGCAGAACTTTAAATCTTCTGAGTTTATTTTGTTTTACTAAGAGTTACCAAGGATAGGGCAAACAAGTGTTGCAAAATCTCTTAAAACTAAGCCAAACACAGTAAGTATTCTGCAGACAAGGGAATGTACTAATCCACGGGAACCTAACATTATCTAATGCTAATGCCATCCCTAGGAAGTGTGCGTATTGACCTGCTTTCTCTGAGGAGTAAAGTAAATATAATTGGGTTGGTATTTACGAAAATGTGTAGGTTGAGATTTAATTAGAGCAGTCCTTGTCTACGTTTTCATTAATCTGAAAGTGTGTAATTGTATCCTTATGTATTTTTATACATATATTCACTTTGAAGTATGCTTGCTGTGCCCAAATTATAGCCAGCCAGTTTTAAAAAATTGTCTGTGAAGGGTAGCTCTCTCTAATCTCATAACAGTAGCCAAATTTCCCAAGGCTCATTATACCTTGTGTTCCTGCATATCTGACCGAAGGGTTTATGTCAGACTTCCATGCTAAAGTGCAGTGAAAGCTAAAAACATAACTCTTTAGCTTACTCTCAAAGGATTGTTTCTCTGAAGTGAAAAGAATAGAAATACATTTGTAAGCAACTTTCAGGCTATAATTTTGCAAGAAAAGCCTAACTATAGCATATAGTGTAGGAAGAGGGGTTAGAAATATAACATAAACCAAAAAAAATGAGCCTCTAAGAAAAAAAGACACCCCCAAAAGATATAGTCCATTTTTTTTTTATTCATTAGATGATACAAGGGATGTGTCATGTGTGCTCAGAAATGATTAGGATTTACCTTGCAAAGACTATATGACCTCATTGTTCCAAGGAATCCAGCCTAACTTTAAGTGGACAGAGAACTACGGACAGGCCCATCCATCCCTCCTGCCTGAGTACTTCTACACTGCAGGAGGCTTAGCCACTCCCTCCTGGCCACAGAGGACATGCCCCTGGTGTTTGCTACCTGGGGGAGAGCTCTGTTTCTGTCTGAATCACTGTGCAGCTGCTGTCCTGCTGTGCTGACGACATCTCTTCTCAGCACAGGGAGAGAGGGTGGGAAAATGACAGGTAGTGAGAAACAAAGGGAGATAATTCAGGAGTCTCAGGAAACAAAGGCTTGTTGGATGTTAATGAGAAGACATAGGGGAAATGGATTCTGATATTTAGGTGACATGCATGAAGTGAGAATGATAAATGAGCTTCTAATAGTTCCTGGATTCAGTTTCTCATTTAGGTCATCTGACTTTTGTCCTCTCTTGCTAACAATATTTTTAAAAATGGAGATATACTTGAAAAGATAAAAGTATAAAAGGCTTGATATAAAAGGTCTGAGAAAAGAAGTGTATGAGCCCTAGCCGATTTGGCTCAGTGGATAGAGCATCGGCCTTCGGACAGAAGGGCCCCAGGTTCGATTCTGGTCAAGGGCACATGCCTGGGTTGTAGGCTCAATCCCCAGTAGAGGGCATACAGGCGGGAGCTGATGAATGATTCTCTCTCATCCTTGATGTTTCTATCTCTCTCTTTTATTCCTCTCTGCAATTGATAAAAATATACTTTAAAAACACTCACAAGAGTATGTGACATAAAAATTAAATTCTCTTCATAGCCTCATAACTTAACTCCTTAGAGACAACAATTACTAATATATGTATATATATTACCAAATCATTTTTTTTAAATCCTCATCTGAGGATATTTTTTCCTTTTTTTTTGTTTTTTTTTTTTTTTGTTTTAGAGAGAGAATGGAAGGGAATGGGATAGACAGAGAGAGAAACATCAGTGTGATAGAGACACACAGATTGGTTAACTCCTGCATGAACCCCGACTGACCGGGGCTGGGTATGGAGCCTGCAACCAAGGCATGTGCCTTTGACTGGAATTGAACCCGCAACCCTTCAGTCCACAGGCAAACATTCTAACCATTGAGGAAAACTGCTAGGACATTAATAATTTTAATTAATTTATAAACATACCATATAAACATATACTACATACAGGGTTGAGCAAAAGTAGATTTATTCTTCAGAAATTTAGAAGTTTTATTTAGTTGATTCATCAGTTTTTTTGTTTGTGGCCTTTAAGGATATTTTTTAGAGCTTTTCCTGCCACACGTTTATGAAAAACGTCTATCTCTAGTGTTCTTGTGGCTATCTTTTGCACTTATAACTATACACTATTTATAAGTTTTTCTTAATTAGGTTTTTATCCCAAATCCCAGAGAGAGAGAGAGATCTTCAGCAATTATACTAGAATTTTAGTAAGGCTTCTATTTCCCTATCCAGTTTGGCATAAGTAATTTAAAATATAATGACAAGGTCCCCCCCCCCCCCCCTCCTAAAATAACACCTAAATATCAGCCACCAAAGAGGCATCCAAAACATACCTGCAGAACAGAAGGACCTAAGAAAGTTCTTTGCTCTCAAATATCTTCTCCTTCAGCCAGTAGGGGTCTAACACAAAGTTTATTTCTATCTTGAAACGCAAAAACTGTTGGGAGAGGTTGACTTTAGCCAGTGTGCATAAAAGAAGTTGCTTGTCACACACTGATGTACAACTGTCTCTACCATCCATCTCCAGCATTCTTTTCATCTTGCAAAACTAAAATGCTAACTTCCCATTCTCTTCTCCTCCCATCTTCTGGCAACCACCATTCTCCTGTCCATTCCTGTGAATATAACTGTGTTAGGGATGTCAAATAAGTGAGATTATTCAGTATGTGTCCTTTTGTGAATGGTTCATTTCCCTTGGCTTAGTGTCATCAAGGTTCATGCATTTTGTTGTAGCATATATGTGAATTTTCTTCCCTTTTTCATTTACAATTGTCATACAATATTCTATGTATGTCTCCGGTGTACAACATAGTGATTAGACATTTATATATTTTATGAAGTGATCACCTCAATAAGTCTAGTAATCATCACACAGCATATACAGTTGTTACAATATTAAAATAATGACTCTTTAATTCTCACCTTGTAGAATAAAAGCATAAGTGCAATTATACTTATACCCTCAAACTGATTAATGTTAATCTAAAATTTTATTCACTCAATAAATACATACTAAATGCTTATTGTATGCCAGGTATTGAAATGGGTACAGAGATATAGCAGTGAACAATACAAAGCATGCCCAGTGCCTGCATGGAGTTTATACCATCTAATGAAAGGATGGGCAAACTATGGCCAGAATGATTGTGCAGCACAATCACTCCCATTTGTTTACCTATCATTTATGGATGCTTTCTCACTACAAGGGCAAAGCTGAACAGTTGAAACAGAGACTCTATGTTCAGTAAAAAGCCCAATTTATTTACTCTCTAGTCCTTTATAGAAATGATCTAACAGAAGATAAAGCCCTCTTAGACAAATGCAGAACTTCAATTAAGTAGAGTCTCTGAGAAGGGAGAGTAGAGTGTCTCAGAGCATAAACATGGGAGGTATGTCTTGTCTGAGGGGACATGGCAATGACATTTGGTTTAATGGGCACTTAAGAATGTATAAGACTAACTCACAAGTTAGGGGAGGGAGGGAGAGAGGTTCACTCTATAGCATTTGGGGCAAAGCGTCAGCCTGTGGACAGGGTAAGCTTGAAACAATACAAGAATAGGAAGGAGGATCCTGAGTCTGGAATAGAACCAGTTGAGTGGTACAAAATGAGGCTGGAGAGGTAGGCAAGGGCCAGATCACACAAAGTCTGTTAGTTTTTATTGAGTTTATTGGAGTGACATTGGTTAACAAAACCGTATAGGTTTCAAGGGTACAACACAACAAACATCATCTTCATGCTGTATCTTGTGCCCATTGCCCAAAGTAAAGTCTCCTTCGATCCCCATGTATACCCCCTTTGCCCTCTTCTACCTCCCCCCACCTCCCTTTCCCTCTAGCTATCACCATATATATGTAAAAAACACATACATATATATGTATATAGTTTTTGCTTAATCTCTTCACCGTTTTTTCCCCACCCAGCACCCTCCCCCCACTCCCATCAGTAGATGAGTATATGGAAAAAGCAAACAAACAAACTGGTATATTTACACAGTGGAATACTCCTTGGCTGTAAGAAAAGAAGACAGCATTACCTTTGCAACAGCAAGGCTATTAGTTTTTATTAGTGTTTAGAACTTTTTCTTAGGAACAATGAGAAACCATTGAAGGCTTTTCAAGAAAAAGGGATAGTCAGAAGCCCATTGCAATTTTCCACCTGAAGCAGAGAGGTGACCTGGAGTTGGGTATTGAGCAAGAACATGGCGTAGTGCATGGATTTAATTAGATGTGGGTGTTTTGGAAAATGAAGAAATCACAATGGCTCTCAGGTTTGCACTTCAGAGGCTGTCATTTACTAAGATGGTGGACACAGGGAGATGGTCAGGATTGGTGAGATATCTCATGAGTTAATTTGAGGGGTATGTTGAGTTTGAAGTGATTATTGAATCAGCAGCTCATTATGTTGGTCTGGAGCCAAGAAGAGAGACATTTATCGTTATAAACATGGCAGTTTTAAGCCAATTAACTTTTTTTGAGAATGAACAAAAACATCAGAAAAGACCAGAGAGTATATTTCTTGACTACGTTTGCAGGGTTGTCTGTGGACTTTTAATAGTCAAGAGCCCTTTAGTGGAAATCTTCTTTGCTTCAGCCTTGTCGTACCATCTGTGTTTTTCCTGGCCAAAAACACAGATGGTACTACAAGGGCAAAAAGGTGACTATAGACATTATATGATCCCCTGTGTGCTGCAAATATCCCAGACCACAAACCTGAAATGTTACATCTAGACCTCTCAAACTGGGAAGAATTTTATGTATTCAAATTGTGATCAATGCCTGGTTGGTGTTGGTTGTGGTTAGGGCATCAGCCAGCACACTGAAGGGTCACATGTTCGATTCCCAGTCAAGGGCACATAACTGGGTTTTAGGTTCAATCCCAGGGCAGGTCTGGGCATGTGCAGAAGGCAACCAGTTAATGTTTCTCCCCTTCTCTTTCTTCCTCTATGCTTCCTCCCTCACTCCCTTCCACTCTCTAAAAATCAATGCAGAGAATATTGTCAGGTGAGGATTAACAAAAAATTGTGATAAAAATTGGTTTATGATAGACACTAATACAAATACAGTTAGGGGCAAAAGTAGGTTTACAGCTGTGATTACGCGAAGCACAAAGTTTATTCTTGTACTTTTATTTATTAGTTATATTGTTTTCCATAGGAACAACTGTAAACCTACTTTTGTGCCACCCAGTATTCTATAGATAGGAATTTTGTGGTGATAAAATTCTTCTTTCTGATTAATGTCTTTCTAGGTGCAATTTTTATACCATGCCTCTGCTAGGTGGAATAGTTTGTGGGTAGATATACTTACCTACTTCCTAATCCCAGCCCCTATTGTCAATCTCATGAGACCAATAGCTTACAATTTTATCAAAAGATATAAATTCTGGGGTGATACAGTATATTTCTAAGAATAGAAAGTATTAATCTATGTATGCTTATATACTTATCTTTAACTGTGAAAATGCAGTATCTCTCGTTATGAAAAAAAAGTTGGTGCCAAGTCCGCAGTGTTCAAAATAATTTATGGTATCATTAATATGATTGTTTTTGTTGTGTGATTTACTTAGCATTGTTTGCATAAATTATGGAAATTCATACAATAGCCTCAGGCATCAATCATACACAAATCTAACAAGTAGAGAAATGTTGCTACTCTTACTTTTTCCACATTCTGTTGAGTTTGTATTGCTAAAACCACATTTCACTCTTAAGACTATGGGAGATTTTTAGAAATGGTCTCAGAGCCCAAAAGTCCTTAATAAAGTTGCCTTTCCTAAATGGAAATACCTGCACTGTTAGACAGGGATAAAATAGTTTCCACATTAAGGGTCACTGATGGGAACATTAAGTGTGGAAATTAACATCTTAAACCCAAGGCTAGCAGAGAAGTTAGGTTATTCTTTAACTAATGGCAAGGATGTGACAAAATTCTGTTAAAGGAAAATGAATGGGATATTTTAACTACACTTTAAATCAATGATCATCTGAACAAAAGTGCAGCCAGTATCTTTATAAATGACTTGCAAAATAGGATTAGATTTCCATAGTGAGACCTGTTATTTGTGTAGATGGTATATTAGCGTACAGTAATTTTGCAGTAAATTGGAACATTGTAAAGTTACGATGTAAAAGTAACTGGTTATAGATCTATCTATGCAACATTTTTGAATTTAAAAGAGTAAAGAACATAAATCATAAGCTAATCCATTAGAGAGAAAGAGCAGGCATGTGAAATATTGCTTCAAGCTTACCACTGATGGTTTGGAGGCTTAATCAAACTGAATTAACGTCCACAAATGTGACCCTAAGGTAGATTGTTGATTATCATTCTCAATTAGTGAGTCCTCTGTTTTTCTCATGTTTAATGGTCAAATTTGGATACATATAGGCAGAGACAGCTGTGAGTGATTCCTTTCCAAGCAACTCAATTCCATTTCTGCTAAGATTTCCCCAGTGTCAATTGCAATGTCAATGGTAATGTTAGTGTTTCATAAGAACCCTTGAAGATTAAGACTGTTTTCCGAAGGAAGATTTTACATTCTATAATTGAATGTTTTGTGTTTGTTTGAATCAGCTATTTCCTTTTTCTAGATTTACTCCATCATTTTAGAAAATAGACCTATATTTTAGCTGTGGTGCCCTCCCAGTGGGAGGATTATAGGGGTAGTTTTCTTTTGTTTTGTAAATTTAAAAATTTATTGCTTTATGTTTATTTTTAACTCATTTTGATATTAAAACAAGACATAGAAATGGTTACTAATTTAGATGATGTTAAAGGGCTGATAATTAAAAATAGTAGTCTCTACTCCACCCCTCCTCACTCCAAATTGTATCCCAGAGGCCTTCATTTCTAACACTTCCAGCTGTTTACCCTATTTATATCCACATTTAAAACATGAAAACATATTTATGCTGCTGTTTAAACATTTGTTAGTTGCAGCTATATTCTACTGATTATTAAATTTGAAAGATGCAGTTTTGGCATTATTACCATGACCTGCACCCCTACCCCCATACTCTCACCTCTCACACTTTCCCTCCCTCCAACCTCCCAATACAGTTAGCTCTTTTGTTTGTTTTGTTTAGATAACATGTAGGGATTACATTATTATGATTTCATCCATATTAATCAACTAGAGGCCCGATGTATGAAAATTCGTGTACTCGGGGGGTCCCTCAGCCTGGCCTGCACCCTCTGGCAATCCAGGACCCCACAGGGGATGTCCACCTGCCAGCTTAGGCCTGCTCCTTGGGGGATCAGGCCTAAGCTGGCAGTCACACATCCCTCTGGCAGCCCGGGAGCCCTTGGGGGATGTCTGACAGACAGCTTAGGCCCGCTCCCCCCGTGGAGCGGGCCTAAGCCACAGTTGGACATCCTTAGTGCTGCCGAGGAGGTGGGAGAGGCTGCCCCCACCGCCACTGCACTCACAGCCGTCAGCCTGGCTTGTGGCTGAGCGGAACTCCTCCTGTGGGAACGCACTGACCATCAGGGGGAAGCTCCTGCGTTGAGCGTCTTCCCCCTGGTGGTCAGTGCACGTCACAGCGACTGGTCATTCCTGGTCGTTCTGCTGTTAGGGTCAATTTGCATATTACCCTTTTATGATATAAGATAGTCATATACCAGAATGCATTAGTCATCATTTGCTTATACCTCTCTTAACACATTGCGTACCGCATAGAAATCTCTAAGACATACGCCAGGGTCGCACGTTTTTGGGCAAACTGCACGTTATTTAAATCATCATAATGCACTTTAGGTGTTGTTTTTCAATAATTATAACATTTTTATTTACAAAAACAATTAAACAATTAAAGTTCCTAGTACTTTTTTAATATATGGTACTGCGTAAAACATTTTCCTCTATGAAGAGGGACCAAACAAAATTTACATAAGTATCTAGATTCGCTCATTTTTCCGTGGGCGTGAAAAATGAGAACACTGGTGAGCGGTCCTTAACAGATGGCGCGCGAAACAGGAGCAAACTCCTGAGCGGTACGAAATGTGTTAATCACTAATTAACCCCTGAATGCTGTAAGAGCAATAAGCTTCTCACTGGTCAAACACATCAGTTAAACTCAGTTTACTTTTTTTTTGGTCTTGGAGAGATTTTTTTTCCAGAGTCTTTCATTTTCCTGCTCCAGTCTGGTCTGGAGTCTTTCCTCTTCCATGGACTCTGAGCATCCTGTGATTTCCCTTTACCCCTTTACTTCCTCCCCCATTTTTTTTTAATGGGTCCTATTTTTTGGATCTTTTGACTACTTTTTGTTTATTGCCTGTTTCAGTAGAGCACATTCTCTGGTAGTTTCCTAAAAATAAGTTGCACTACAGGTTAAACTTTTTGAGACCTCATATGTCTAAATTTGCCTTTATTGCATGCTTCTACTTAATTGTCTAGCTAGATATAGCATTCTAGACTAAAAGTCATTTCCTCTTTGAATTTTGTAGCTATTAATTGTTTTTTCACTTCTAGATGAGAATTAGGATGTTTTGATTCCTAGTCTCTTATATGTGACCTAATTTTTCTCACAGTAAACTTGTAGAATTCTGGCTTTATTTTAGTGTTTCTGAAAAATCAACATGGTGTGCCTTGTTGCTGGTAGTTTTTACTCATTGTTCTGTGCATTTATGTATCACATTTATTCTGGAAACTGAGGCCTTTGTTGCTGTTTTATTTCTCTAATAATTTCCTCTCTTGTTTTTTTCTGTTCACTCTTTTCTGCACTCACTTTATTTTAATGTTTGACCTCTTGGACAGACTGTTAATCCTCTTATTCCCGCCCCCCCCCCCCCCCATTTTTTAACTTCAACTTTTCTGTTGATTTTTTGTTTTGTTTTAAATTTTGATATCACATTTGTAATTTCATGATATTTTTCTTGTTTCTGAATGTTTTTGTTGTAGCTTTCTGTTTTTATTTTTTATTTATTTTTATTTTTTTAAAAATATATTTTTATTGATTTCAGAGAAGGGAGAGGGAGAGAGAGATAGAAACATCAATGATGAGAGAGAATCATTGATCCTCTGCCTCCTGCACACCCCCTACTGGGGATTGAGCCTGCAACCCATGCATGTGCCTTTGACTGGAATCAAACCAGGGACCCTTCAGTCCACAAGCCAACACTCCATCCATTGAGCTAAATCGGCTAGGGCTGTTTTTATTTTTTAACTAAATATTTTCATTGAGGTAATTATAGGTTCACACACAGTTGTAAGAAAAAACACAGAGTTGTCATACACAGCTCACTGGGTTTACTCCAATGAAAATATTTTGTTAAACTTTGGTGTTATTTCACAATCATGATATCAACATAGATATAATACATGCAAATAAAACAAATTCAGATTCCACCATTTTACTTTATATGAGTCTGTATGTGTTTAATTCTCTATAATTTTATCACATGTGTAGAGTTGTGTATTCAATACTGCATAGTTAAAATGCTATATCATATAGCTTTGTGAAGAAAGAAAACATTTTCATCTAAAAATGCACAACTTGTAATTCAGAACACATAATTGTAACTTAAAGATGAATGTAACAGGTTGAAATATTACACATTTTCCTTCATATGTGGTGGAAGATAAGGGTAAAAGGTAGTCTTCAAGACTCACTTATTTGAGAAAAATGAAAGATAAAATAATAGATAAAAATATGACATGAGGCAGATAGAAAAACTTAAATGTCAAAGAGAAAAATAGATTTCAACAAAGAAAACTGAAGAAAGAACTGATTAGTTACTGGTTGGAAAATTAATCAAAGAACACATTGCAGAAAGAAGAACTGCACTGCTAAGACTATAAAGAGCAGGATGGCTCCTAACACCTGGAGTTTAGGGTTTTAAATTGTTATGACTTCGTGTTTAAGTGAGAGATTCATCATACTTTTCCAAAGCAACGCTAAGGTATAGAACCCAAGTGCTGAAAATCATACCTCAAGCTTAGTTTTATGTAAGTCATTTTAAAAGGGTTAAAGCTTAACTCAGTGATGGCGAACCTATGACACGCGTGTCAGAGGTGACACGCGAACTCATTTTTTTGGTTGATTTTTCTTTGTTAAATGGCATTTAAATATATAAAATAAATATCAAAAATATAAGTCTTTGTTTTACTATGGTTGCAAATATCAAAAAATTTCTATATGTGTCACAGCACCAGAGTTAAGTTAGGGTTTTACAAAATGCTGACACGCTGAGCTCAAAAGGTTCGCCATCGCTGGCTTAACTTGTTCTATTTTTAACTCTTTTATGATGAAAACTTAATTTTTTCAGAGAATTTTGGTAATGATTGGAATATTCAAATTAATTAAAAGAATCACTAGTAAGATATGATCTCATTAAACCATTCAAAAATATTTAATAAGGGCTTACTGTGTGCACTGCTAAAGGAAAAAACTGATGAACAAGACAGTAACAGTTCCTGTCCTAATGGACTTCCCATTCAAGGGAAAGAGAGTGAAATACACACATACACAAAGCAATTAAATAAATAATAGCCAGTTACTATTTCTTAGGAAAGGAATGAACGAAATGCAGAGAGAAGGTGATATAGAATAAAGGAATCCTCTGGCATAGCATGTTATAAAAGGCTCTTTGAGAAGGTGACTTTAAGCTGATACTCTAGATGAGAAGGAAATTATATGCAGAGTTGGGGAAATCATGTTTCTGGCAGAGGGAATAGTATGTGAAAAAGATCCTGGGAAAGAGCTCTTTTAGTCCAGAATTGCGAAAAGATCAGGTGTCCAAGTTACAGTGAAAAAGGAAGAAGATGGACAAGGATGAACTTGGAACACAGGCATAGGCTAGATCACGAAGAACTTTATATTCCATTGAATGGAGGTCAGCTTTATTCAAGGGCAGCAGAAAGCCATTGGAGAAGAAAAATAAATAGGTGATGAGGCCTTAGAAATTACAATATAGTTACTTGTTCAGGAACATGCCCACTCATTTGAGTCAGATTTAGAAAAATGCTCCTGGAACTGTATGCATATTTTTGTCAAACTAGAGTAAGACTATTTTCCTTCTGTAAGCTGCTGTGGCCTGGGAATAAAATTTACAGCTGGATATAGGTTAACTATGTTACATTTATTTTTTGTTGCATGCCATATGTTTTAGGGGAAATGATTTGACCTTTTGCTGAATTTAAATCCACAAGTCACTTGAGCTGATTAACACCTTGAAACTTTTCTGAAGATTTCATATGAACTTACCTTGATCTAGAGCTGAATGTCCTGTGATACTTTGATTTATTATATCAGAAAGCAGAATGATAGGTTAAAATGATAAACTACTCAATCTAAGTGGCTTATCTACTTTCTATCCTTAAGGAATCAAATTTTGATAAAAGTAGTGTTTAAAAATTTGTTATTTTTGCATAACAGACATAGTTTTTCCATTTCTAAATATTATTATTTGCCTTATCTTGAGCAATAACATAAGAAATCATGGGTCTAATGTGCTTGCTTATATATATATATATCTTAATACACATTAAAATGAGTGCATAACAACAACACTAAAACTCATTGTTTATCATCTACCAAGTAAAATTATCTGGGGTATCATTAATGCTATATAAAACATACTTTAAATAAAAATTGGCCAAACAAGACTATTTCTTTATAGAACTCAACCATGCGACTAAACCATCCCTTGAGTGTACAGACACAGTATCTGTGCCTTCTAAAAAAATCAATAGCAACAAACCATGACAGAAGCACAAGCAAAAATGGAGCCTGACTCTATTCTAATCATCTGTACTCCCTGTAAACTGCTGAAGCATGAGACAACTGGACAGACTGTGTTTACAGTACACGAACTACTGCTGGGTGCTCTTAGCCAACAGAGCTTCCAACTTTCAGTTCTGCTCAGGGTCATGAGAAATAACTCTTAAGTGTATTGATCAGAAGCTCATTCACAAGTGAAGAGCAGCATTACTTACAGGGATGGGACCTTCTCACCGTTAGCTTCTCAATGTGAAACACACTTGGTGACACAGAAGTCCTTTGCCTACTAGCAATTAAGAAATTACAACAAGTGAAAAAGTAAGAAATAAATGAACAGTAATTAATATATAAATCAAAAGCAAAATGAACATTGAACCAAATTTGGATGAGGTAGAAAGTCTTGGTCAGCAAGAAGAGAAGGCAAATAATAATTGTGTTCATATTTTCATCAGAATCTCTCTTTGAACTCACCTCAAAGAGCAGGTGTGTAGTTTGTCATCTTAAAAAGTAGACACTCCCTTGTTAAGTCTAATTTAATCTTTAGAAGCATGTGTCAAAACAAACTGCTCAGAGATCAATAACATTACAGATGGGAGGCAGAGGTAAAGGTTAGGAGTAGAATTTATCATGATAAATTCTAATGGGCTTTCTAATAATTTACTGTTTTATTTACTTTTGAGTTAGAACCATATTTTAAAGCCCTCTATTTTTTCTCATTTTCTTTTTTTTTGAACTTAGACTATATTTTATACCAGTGCATAAGGAAATGTTAAAGATACATTATAAATGTAAAAATGATGTCATATGTTCACAGAGGGTTAATGCTAAAAAAAAGCATGAATATTTTAACTTCACTGTGTGCTTCTCCATGTTCATTTTAACTTAGCAAACATCTGTTGAGTGTCCACCATATACTTCAGTCATATCTGTCATTTTCAGGACAGGAAATGATTCATGTGAACTCTAATCTCAAGGAGCTTCCAATGTAGTGGGGGGGAGTGGAGAGAGATGTCAGATATACCCACAAGAGCTTTAGCACATGGTGGAATGTGACATGAGTTCTAAGGAAGTTTAAAAGGGATATGAAACTAAACTTCTTTGTGTCCCCACATACAAAAAATTATCTCAAAATGGATCATTGACCTAAATATAAGACCTGAAACTATAAATCACATCGACTAAACTTATGGGTCTTGGTCTAGGAGAGCATTTTATGAATTTGACCCAAAGGCAAGGGAAGTAAAGGCAAAAACAAATGATTGAAAGTATATCAAACTCAAAAGCTTTTACACAACAAAGGAAACTGCTTCTCCCTCCCAAAATTAGGTTAATATTAAAAATAGATAAAGAACTGATATAACTCAAATAATCCAATTAAAAATGGTCAGAGGATCAGAACAGAGATAAGAAGATATACAAATGGTCAACAGATATATGAAAAGATGTTTGACTTGATTAGCTACTAGGAAAATGCAAACTGAAAATACAATGATATACTGCCTCACACCTGTTAGAATGGCTATTATCAACAAGACAGGTAATAATTGTTGGAGAAGTTGTGGAGAAAAAGGAAACTTCAGTCACTGCTGGTAAACTGGTCCAACCACTATGGAAAAGACTATGGAGGTTCCTCAAAAATTTAAAGTAGAGTTAACATATGACACAGCAACCTCTCCTCTGGGTATCTACCCGAAAAATTGGAAAACATTTATTTACAAAGATATATGCATCCTTGTGTTCACTGAAGCATTATTTCTGATAGCCAAGACATGGAAACAACCAAAGTATCCTTTGTTAGATGATTGGACACAGAAGATATGGTACATATACACAGTGGAACACTAATCATCCATAAGAAAGGATGAAATACTGCCATTTGCGACAACATGGATAGATCTTGAGAATATCACGCTAAGTGAAGTAAGTAAGACAGAAAAAGTTAAGAACCATAATCTTTTTTCAGTCATGTGGGATACAAAACTAAAAGCAGCAAATGAATAAATAAAACAAATAAAATCTCATAGACACAAACAACAGTATGGTGGTTACCAGAAGGAAGGGACGGTGGGGTAGTAAAATATAAAGGGAATCAAATATATGGTAATGGAAGATTTGACTTTGGATGGCAGGCACACAAGGCAATATACAGATGATGTATCATAGAATTGTACACTTGAAACCTATATCATTTCATTAACCACTGTCACTCCAAGCAATTTAATTTTTTTTTTTAAAAGGGATAGCATTTCTTCTGTGCTTGCCAGTTCTGGCCACAAGAGTATCTGGGGCAGCTTCACTGAGCAGATGGTGAATATGCTGTACTTCTTTACTTAAACTTCAAATCTGTTGTACCCATTTCAGACACATTCTCTTTCATGGAACTAGGGAAACAAGAACAATCCATATCTAACATTTAACAGAAATCACAAGTATACCAACACATGCCAGGTTGTATAAACCCTATTTCTCATTTTTAAAAAAATGGAAATTACACTTGTTCCTATCCCACTGTATACAATGTCCTTTCACTAGCTTGAACCTCTAATGGTCAGTTCCTTATTACACTCACTTGCCCCGCCTCAGTGTTTGGAACCAGTAGAACAATCAATGATTTCTCAGTGAAGCATAACAAGACTCTTAGGCCCAGAATATATAAGGGAAAGCCTGACAACTGTGCTAAGGAGCAGGGAAGAGACAGGGTCTAAGAATTCGTTTTATGGAAGTCACTATTCAGTGTCTGCAACTTACAGTACCAGTCATCAAGACATTAAGGGTTATGGCAATGCTCCCAGAATCATATTTTGTTAATTATTTAATACTAATTGCCCAGTGCACAAAATTCGTGCACATTAAAAGGGAATTAATTGCCCTAACCAGTTTGGCTCAGTGGATAGAGCATCCGCCTGTGGACTCAAGGGTCCCAGGTTCAATTCCAGTCAAGGGCATGTACCTTGGTTGTGGGCACATCCTAGTGGGGAGTGTGCAGGAGGCAGCTGATCGATGTTTCTCTCATCGATGTTTCTAACTCTCTATCCCTCTTCCTTCCTCTCTATAAAAAATCAATAAAATATATTTTTTTAAAAAGGGAATTAATTAGTGGAGATATTTTAATATTGCTGTTTGCCCTTTCTCTATAATAGAAGTGTGAGAGAAGGGAAATTAGTAAAATGTATATGAAAATAATGTATAACTTTATTAATAAATAAACAGTAACAAAAGGATATAACAACAGAGGTGTGATATAAAAATGACAAAAACATGATATGAAAACAACAAAAACATGATATAAAAACAACAGTGATGCAAACAATACTGATAAAGTGATTAAACTTATTCTAATATCTCCCTGTACACCACATAAAGAGTGAAAACACTTTCAGAGTGCTTGACTAATTTCCCTTGTGATGAAGTACTTAGAACTTTAACTGTAACATCACATGCTCTTCAAACTCAAAAGAAAGCAACATATAACTGACCATGTGCAAAACGAGTTCAGTTTGTCCTTGTGATTTATCAATAGTCATCACAAATGCTGGCATCACGGGAAACCATCATCAAATCAATTTAAATGGGAGGCCAGTGTCAGATGGGGACAAATTAATTCTTGGAATCAGAATAGCCTCTTCCTCTGCAGATCCTGTTAATACTTCAGCTTCGATAATGTTAGGTCATAATCTTTTGATAATAAATGAGGTACCATTACAAAGACCCCATTTACTATTGAGATTTCTCAATAGCATGATGATTGCACCCACTTTCAATTTTAATTTATGACATGGCATTCCCGAAGGAGTAATACTATTAAGAAATTCAATGGGAAAATTTTCCTTTTCAGCATCATCTGTGGAATCAATGGAATAATCACTCAAATATGTGTGAAAATCTCCATTGAGTATATCCAAATTTTCTTGATTTAATTTTTGAACATGCTCATTTTTTGGACAAAGAATTGCACGTTTAGATATATTTTTAAAATTATGTATAGCAGTGGTTCTCAACCTTGGCTGCACATTAGAATCACCTGGGAATCTTTTTTTTTTTTTTAATATATTTTATTGATTTTTTACAGAGAGGAAGGGAGAGAGAGATAGAGAGCTAGAAACATCGATGAGAGAGAAACATCGACCAGCTGCCTCCTGCAGATCCCCTACTGGGGATGTGCCCGCAACCCAGGTACATGCCCTTGACCGGAATCGAACCTGGGACCTTTCAGTCCTCAGGCTGACGCTCTATCCACTGAGCCAAACCGGTTTCGGCAAGGGAATATTTTTAAAATCTTGATTCTCGGGTCTCCTCCTCCGGAAATTGTTTCTTTGTTATGGGGTGGGGCCACAACATCAGTAACAAAGAAACAGAATTAAAACTTTATTGTGGGGAGCTGCTACAGTGTTTTGGACAGGTTCAAGCCTTGGACTGATGAGAGAGCACAGTCCTCTCATTGCCACATGCAAGTCCCAGCTTGGAGGGCAGGGCCCTCCAGCACAATTATAGCCAACAGCTGTAGTTGTAAGCTTGAACCTATGGTCCCAACACATGGCCCCACATGCCTGAGTGATGTAGGCTTGATAGAGTTCAGGTGCATGTAGTTGAGTAGGATTGAAACCCAGGAGAATGTTGTAAACATCTTGGTCAGGACCTTACTTTGCCTGGTAGCATCTGCTATAAAATAAAGGCATGGCTGTGGGTGTGGTCGCTGTCTCTCAGAGAAGCAGCGTCCCACCGAGACCTGGCTTTCATTCTCTTGTCTGTCTTTTCTAAGCCTTTTAGCCGCCCCCGCACACTTTAGAAAGATATGCCTCCTCGATCCCAGGGCGGGTTCCTGCCTCAAACCCTGCCCTTACAGGAAACAGTTCTGGGAAACAGCTCGGGAGAGGGCACAGCCATTGCCAAGAGAACCCCTGCAGGACTGACTTCCTTCCGCTTGGTTGCGCCGATTGTGGTCGTGATGAACACCACCCATGGTTTTTATATAAGTAGATTGTTCTATTGAAAGTAAATGCAAAACAAAATCTTGCTTGATATGCATTTGGATTAGAAACATTGACTACTGGATATCAATAATGATAGCATTGTACCTCCTTACTTTTGTAAATACCTAGCAGCCTAGCATAACTCCTGATGGTCATTTCACCTATGCCTAAGACAAGAGTGACTCTGAGAAATTAAGGAACTTTCCCAATTCTGAAAAGTTTCTCTTACTGCAAGAGAGAAGCAGTAGGGATTAAAACGAGGACAAGACCCAGATCCTGTTCTAGCTCCACATTCTTGAAAACACACACACACACACACACACACACACACACTCTCACTATGATGCAAGCTATACAACTTGAACCATGAAATTCAGTCCTGCTAAGATTGTCCTTTTTCATGAACAACAAAGACCAATACATCATAGAAAACCACTTTGTCTAGTAAGAATTTCTGAGGTTCTCCTTAGCCATTATTTCCATAAGGTTTTGAATGATTCATTTGATTAATTGGAAAGGAGTTGAGTCAGTCACCTTCTTCTGAATCTACTTGATTAGCTTTTGCCCCAGTCTGGATCTATTTTTATTGATTATGCTTCTGAGCTATTCACTGTTATTTGTCAAATATTGTAATATTAAGTGGTTTATTTCCATACAGTGACTTATGCTGCACTGAAAGGAGCTGCATTAGTCTGAAATTTGTCATGATTAGATGCAAACTGAAATGTTTAATGTCATCATGAATGACCTGTACAATCTGTCATATCACACAGTGAGCTCAGGTTCTCAGCAGTGCAGAACGTGTGGTGTCATGTGTGCTCTTTTCTCTACTTTACAATGATATGTGTGAATGTATTTATGTATATATTTTACATGTGTGCACATATTATTTTATACTGTGTTCAGGTATCTTTAAGCTGATTTTTAATTAATGGAATATGCCATGAAAGGGTGCTTTTGTGATAGAGGGGAAAATTGAATGGAAAAAGAAGTCATAATTGTTTTGAGAAAAAGAGGTTTCATGTTCTTTTAGTGTTACCAGCATGACAAAAGAGAATGGTTTCCATATGATTAATGCAAGAGAACTAAAGGGAAACATTAGACAGGGATATATAATTAATAGTACAGTAGTATCATTTTTTCTTAGATTCTCTTCCAGAGTTAAAGTATTTCAATATCACCTTAATGGTGATCAAAGGTAGGTATTACAACTTTTGTCTCACTTTAATTGACTATCAATACAAATGTGGTAGGAGTATATTATTTTCATTTTACTAGCTCTATTTTGATCACGTTTTCTTCACTGAAAAATACATTCAACACGAAGGTGATAGTGCCTCAAGGGAGGAAAAATTGTTTTTAAGGGACAATAATCCTACTCTTTTATTTATAAATCATGGAGATACATAAAACACATAAACCAATATACAGAAGACCTATGATATTAAAATTTCATAGTGGGGAAACTTGGAAATAAGTGCCTAAAACATCTCCTTGGGGAGTGATATGGGAAAAATGATGGAGTAACATCACTTTAGACATAATGTTTTTTAAGGTCTCTTTCAACACTATCGTTCTGTGATTATGGACTTTTATGACTTGAATGTTATTTTTATATATTAAAGAAAGTGTGGCAAAAACTGTTTCAAAATGAACAATGCAGCATCATTGGCAATAACAGCAGTGCAGTTTAGAGCTTGTGGAAGTGCTGGATGTGATATAGTAAGGAATGCTCTGGGAGAAACTAGAGTATAGAATATTTTATTCCTTTCATATCGGAAGCTATGGCCTGCACGACAGCTGGGATCTGGAACTGGACTCACCCTCTTGGTGTGGGGTGTGTACTGGTAAAGAGACCCGATATAATTTGTGGTAGAATTCACTGTAAATACACCAGTTTCTGTGTATCAGTGTTACACTTTAGGAACATTTAATTCTAAATGTTTATACAGTTACTAGTTTCTCATTTCTTTGATATATTATGTAAGTGGTTTCAAAAGAACATACAGTAAAAAAGAGAGAAAATGACAAATCAATAATCATTTTATATTACCCTAGTAATTGCATGCTGCTTTGTGCATATAAAATAAATAGCCATTGATTTTCATTCCTGATTTGTAGTATAGGTCAATCTGGAGAAGTTAAAATGAATATCAAGGGCATCCTTTTGGCTTTTCTGTAGGGATAGAGAGTATCAGTATGTTCTTAGGACTTTTAGGCATATAGGTATATAGACACACACTGTTGTATCTACATAATTTTATAATTTATAGATGCCTTAAAAGTATAACTTATACTGTTAATGTACTTAGGAAAGGCTAGTAAAAATCAATCTTTCCTCCATAAAATACAAGCTTCATTTCCTGACTCGGAGCTGAACACTCCTGAACACAACTTTACCACTCAAACACGGGTCATGGATAATTCATTGATTTCAAAATGATAGGGAGAGATGGAATAGAACAATTTCTAATCAGTTTAGTGAGCAAGAAAATGTACCACAGTTCTGAAAGCTGTAGTTTTTATTTATTTTTTAATGGAGAACTGAGCTATAAAATAAAATTTATGTGATCCTTAAGATATGAATAACAAAATCAGAGCAATTAGATATCAGAATGATAATTATTTCTTTTAAGTTCTATTGTTAATTGTCAATAAAAATGGTAAGAAATAATTATTAAAGTACAATGCCAGGTATGAATGAACAGATAGATAAAGAATGAATGAAACTCTTGGTTTGACATCTGGGACTCTTGTTCAAAACAATGTCCATGTTTCACAGTTAATTATGGCTATTTCTGTTTATTTTAGGTGACAATACATTACATTTATATATGTAACTTTATTTTACAAACACGTGTAGGATACCTACAGTGTCGATGTTATAGTCATAATTATTATTTTTCAGAAACAGAGAGAATATGTGAAACCCCATTATAAGAAACTGTTTTTCTCAAATCTCATCATGCGCAATCACTTATTTTGTTTGTTTTTCTTGGTTTTGGCTTCTACATTTTGGGCATCTATCTATTGTTCATTTCCTAATAGCTAACTCTAACAGATTGTGCATACACACACAAATATGTACTGCCAAATATCATCATAGCTTACTGAACCACTTTATTTAGTGGAATTTAAAACACATAAACTATATTTTTAAGTAGATTTATTTTAGATGGAAACAAATTTCTAATCCTGTACTTGAAGGAATAGGTGTTTCTAAGGATGATAAATTTATTTTTTATTTTTCTTAAATAATTTTATCTCTTCTTGCCCCCAGTAGGCCTTGTTAACTCTCTGAGCTCTTAATATAAAATGCCACCCACCAAGAATAGAAGTATTTATGGCAGGATTAAGAAATTGAGTCTGCTCTTTTAATTAATTTGGTTTAAAGTTCCTCATCATGCATATTATAGCCATGAAGTCTAATCCTCCAAATTGGCCAAGTTAATTTTGTGGGGGGTTGGGATTTGATCCAGATCATCTGAATCTAGATGCTTTGCAAGGCATATTATCCCTCAGTAAATTGTTCCGTTAGTCCAACCGAAGTTCCTAAAAAGTTCAAGTATTCTACTTTAAGCATCTGAATTCTTTTAGGATCATTTCAAAGCTGAAAAACTCTATTATCATCCAGCTGGACTGTATAAAATGAGCATTTAGTACATTGACATCCTTACCGCCTGAGCTGAAGTGGCTTCTTTACAGGGTAGCACAGAGAGTACACTGCCACCCTGAAAGGTAGCTCTGTGTGCAAGTCCATGGTGGGCAGGGGTGGTGGGAGGTGGTGACGGTTATGGGGTGGTGTGGAGCCAAGAAATGAAGAGAAAGAAAGGAAAGTACATAGGGGCAGTTGGGTCAAGATATGTAAATTCTGCTTTGATCAAGTTTCTCCATGAACTGCCAGATAATGGCCTTATTATTTGCCACATTTATGTGCTATTTTTATGGTTTTTAGTTCTTCTTTGTAATTTTGGGGCCGACCCAGAGAACTTCCTGGGGTGTTGCAAACGGCCCTGCACAGTAATGCTATTGTTCTAGTGAGAGCAGAAGAAGAATGATGCGGGGGAGGTAGGGAAGAAAATTGTACACGAGTAAAGGCATGTTAGTTTTAAACGTTGAAGTTTTCAAGTACAGGCTTGTTAAGACTACAGTAACTGCAATGTGCCGCATTATTTTATATCTGAACTTACTTTAGGTTAGATCTGTAATTGGACCACCTGGACTAGAAATGTGAGGGGCCTTGGGTGTTAATTTGTCTTTGACAGCTTAATTCTCTTTGGAAATTTTCAAATAGAAAGGTTTAAGGTTCCTCTAGGGATAAAAATCAGTGGCTTAGGCCTGCCAGGGCAAGAATTTCTTATCGTAGTTTTGCATCTGACTTGCTGGATCTCACTTTCCTTCTCTGTGCTCCTTTGTAAGAAGAGAATTGAAGAATTAATTTAGCTCTCAAGGTAATATTGATGGATCCAAGAAAAATGGTTGTAGAACATTTAGAAAATATAGAGATCTATGTAAATGTCAAATTATAATGATGAACTGGGTAACCCAATTATCCATTACAGCACTTCCCACTGTTTGATCATTAGCCAAACAAAAATTAGCCATTTTTCTTAAATAGCATCCTTCAAAAAATGTATAGCTTACCCCAGTAGGCTGTCACATTAAAATTTTAATGGCAAAAGGTGGTACATCTTGACAACATTCTAAGCTTGTAGAGAATGTTGAATCATATGAATTATATTATGAAAAGTCATTGTGTTTAAATCACAGGTTTTGAGTCAAGATTTTATTTTTATCGAAGACTACAATATATATTCTACTGTGTACCATATTTTTTGCCTTAACCTGATGACTGGGGTGTAACTCAGGTCAAAGTTTAATTTTTCTTTTGTTCTATTTTTGTTTTAAAAATACTAAACCTGATTCACTTTAGGAATTAGATTTTTTTTTATTATAATGCAGGGTGGCTTTTATATCATTTTTAGGTAAAGGAGAAAATTTGTTATCTATCATCTATCTATCTATCTATCTATCTATCATCTATCTATCTCTTTTTACCTGACACATATGTGTTTGGTAAACCTGAAGCATATATAACTATATACCATGCCACATGTTTTGAGTTTATAATTTATCTTATTTTAACATAACATTTAAATATGATCAGACAATAAATGGTTAAAGAAAACATAAACCTTCCATTGTCACACAATAGACTAACCCCATAAATGAAAACTGGTGAATGAAAATTCAACTGGAACCCAGATAAATCTCTATTGATGGAAAAGTGATTCTATGTGTTTTTTAAGCCTATTTTTAGAAGAGTCAACATCTGAAATAGACAGTTTACAACTGTTGTGTGCTCATAGATAAAGTGCTGTACTTTGCAAATCTGAATCCAAGGGCCTGCCTGCCTTTATTTTTTTTAAAATCTTTATCATTGAGAATATTAATGATATTTATATTATTAATATTTATATTTACAGCTGTCTCCCTTTTTACCTCATTGCCCCTGTCTACCTGGTTCCTGCCCCACCCCAAGTCTTCACCACCTTATTATCTGTGTCCATAGGTAATGCATACCCTATATAATAAAAGGGTAATATGCAAATTGACCCTAACTGGGGAATGAACGGGAACGACCGGTCACTGTGATACACACTGACCACCAGGGGGCAGACGCTCAATGCAGGAGCTGCTACCTGGTGGTCAGTGCACTCCCACAGGGGAGCTCCGCTCAGCCACAAGCTGGGCTGAGGGCTACAAGTGCAGCGGTGGTGCCGGAAGCCTCTCCTGCCTCCTTGGCAGTGCTAAGGATGTCCGACTGATGGCTTAGGCCCTGCTGGGCCTAAGCCATCAGTAGGACATCCCCCAAGGGCTCTCAGGCTGCCAGAGGGATGTCTAACTGTCAACTTAGACCTGATCCCCAGAGGAGCGGGCCTAAGCTGGCAGGTGGATATCCCCCAAGGCTCACGGCTGCCAAAGGGATGTCTGACTGCCAGTGTAGGCCCGATCCCCCAGGGAGTGGGCCTAAACTTGCAGTTGGACATCCCCTGAGGGGTCCCGGACTACAAGAGGGCACAGGCCAGGCTGAGGGACCCTCCAGAGTGCATGAATTTTTGTGCACTGGGCTGCTAGTATGCATATAAGATCGTTGGTTAAGCTCTTTCTACTCCCCTCAACCCCCTTCCCTTTGAGATTCCTCAATCTGTTCCATGTTTTCATGCCTCTGGTGCTATTTTTATGCATGAGTTTATTTTGTTCTTTAGATTCAGTGTTTGTTTATTTTGATTTTTAGGTTCAATTGTTGACAGATATATATTTGTTGCCTTTTTATTGTTCACACTTGTGATCTTTTTCTTCTTCTTCTTACTAACTGCTTTTCTCTTGCTGCTTTTAAGATTCTCTCTTTGCTTTTAATCTTTGGCATTTTCATTATGATGTGTCTTGGTGTGGGCCTCTTTGGGTTCTCTTGGGCACTCTAGGTACGCCCCTGTGTAGGCTGTGCGTATAGTCTTATTGTAGTTGAGCCTTCATTGCTGGGTCCTGCCTGCCTTTAAATTCAGATACTGTAAGTATGGCATAAGAAGTTCATGTCTTTGGGCTTCCATGGTCAATTCTCCAGACTACAGTTTCTAATGCAGACCAGCCTGAGAAGAGAGACATATAAGGATGCAATAACTGACAAATTTCCTTTTGTTCATGAATCAAAATTGATGTTACCTATGACTGCAGAGCTTGTGGCTGTGAAACTTTAGGCAGAAGGTGAGGAGAAAAATATATTTAATATCTTACCCACTTTAGTCTTTTGCTTCAAGGTCAATCCTGATTAGATAGTGACAGTGGGTTAAAAAATGAATAGAGCTGGTGAAAAGTAATGGTGGATACATGTCAGACACTTGTCAAAATGAATAGGAATGGGAATGTAAACTGGTACAGTCACAATCAAAACCAGTATGAAAATTCTTTAAAAAAAAATAAAAGTAGAACTACCATATGAATTTTCCTTAAAAAAATTAAGAAAGAACCACCATATTTTATTCCTAGCTATTTATCTGTACAAGTGAAAGCACACTTATAGGATGAGTTATTAGAAGAGAAATTTGGAGTTAAAGGATGTGCATTTTAAATTTTGATAGATATTGTTAATTTAACAATGTCATATTTTTAAAAATCTAATGAAATATTCTATGGGTTCATTGACAGAAATTTATGGTGAGTGAGCACATTTAAATTATTAGAGAAGTCAATACTAAAACTGCGCAATGCTCAAACTTATATAGACTCTTAATGTAAAGTTAAGTATATAAACAGTTAAAGCATCACAGCATAACAGACAGCTTCGACCATGATTTCCAGCAAGCTGCAACCATTGTACCGTGTGATTCCACTTAGGAAGTTATACTTAATGTATAAAACCCCTATTTTTTTTAGATACACAGGTGATGTTCCCAGCTTAACTCTATCCCTGAAGATAACTAGAGTTTGATCTACAGTTGATTTACTTCATTTTATCATTCTTTTGCTTCTTGAGTATTCTTTTGTTTATTGTAATGAAACCGGATTAGAAATACTTTTTATGAAAAATCAAATCATAATTCCTTTCCCCCACCTCCATTTTCATTGGCATGACAAAATACATTTGCAAGATAAAAGTGTAATTTAAAAAAAGAGGAAGGTCTGTCTTGTGCTGCGAAATTCTATTAAGTACCAGTTGTTGCCCTGGGGCCATAAATTTGCCTTGTGGATAAGGAGCATTCTCTGGCACATGTCATTTTGATGGTTGCTGCGGGTAATGGCTAGTGCAGTTCCAGCCTACCAATAACAGCAGGGAGACCCTTGTCCTGTTGGCTCTGCTCTGTAAAACTTTGAAGGAAGAAGGGGACCAACTATAACACATACTTCCTAGGGGACACCATGGAGATGAAGTTGAAAACCACCATCTGGATCCTTTAAGAGCTATGCTGAGACATGCCTAATGATGGTAGCTCTGGTAATATACCCCATACTGTCTGGCAACAGCATCATAATTGCTTTTAATACATGGAATGTAAGCCATGCAGTTTATTCTAGTGAACTGTAAAGGTTCTCTCACTTTATTAAAACAACACACATTGACATTCCCTATATTTTGCTGGAATAGTGACCCTGAAAACACATGGCCAAATAGCTAAACTAAACAGCATGCTTGTTTTATAGATTAATGCACTCTCCTCTACAAAGAACCAACCCTTATAAAGTTTTACATGAACTGTGAAAAGTTTATGCCATTATTATCCTAATGTTCTTTAACCCAAGGTTAACCATAGAAATGTGAGAACAGGCGCCACTGAGCCCTAATGGGAAGCAGGAAGGCTTTGTTTGCACAGAATGGCGTTTGCCTGCCGTTTTCCTAATGTGACAGCATGAACCCACAGCTCAGAGCCCTGCTTCAGAATCAAACCTCAAAGGCCTTTAATGAAAAAAAAAATCTAAAAACATTCTGGAGATGCTTGGGGTTTCTACAGAACTCTTGGCTACTTGACTTACTCCATTATGTTTAATGGGCCAAGTTCTCACCTTGTCCTTTCAGGCTAAAGGCCTAATTCGGTGTGAAGTTTGAATGCATTTTGAGCTCTAGTCCCAGATGAGTTTTGTAAAGCAGCAGAGGAAGTGAGGAATTTGTTCCACTGTGTGCTCAGACACCAATGTTTAATTTCAATTTCTTTTTTAAAGTTAGCCTTTTCAGGGATGGAATTTAAGCCATAGCATGTACTGAATGCTGAGTAGAGCACAGCAGACTTTTATCTTCTCTGAGCACAGGTGGGATGCTAGAGGCTGATATGTAAAAGTTCACAATTTAATAGAGCTTCATTCACTTATTATTAAGATGCTGTATGTTTTTGGAGGAGTACACAAGCAAAAAATTATTATGAGTGGGTTTCCCAATTGCACCTTGGGCCTTGCTGCTTCCTCATATCCATCCCGATCTATTCCTAGCCTCCTAGATTGTGCTTTAATTTAAAACCTTTGGGACTGAAGGTCTTTGCCTAATGCTGGATCACCAACTTCTCTTCAGTGGTACTAGTCTAGGAAGAACAGGAGAGGGAGTTAAGGTTGGCTGAGTCATGGGGTTTTTCATGACTTACTATGTGCCTGGCACAGCTTGCAGCCCTATTATATACTCCATTTCATTGAATCCTTATAGCTATCCTACCATGTAGGGTTATCATCTTTGTGGAAAGATGAGGACGGGGATACTTAACTGATGTACTGAGAGCAAACCAACAATAAAGTGACAGATCTAGAGTGTGACTAGTCTAGCTGATGCCAAAGCTTGTGACTTGTTTTATTCATTAAGTGCTACCACCTCCCAGCTCTCTGTCTGCCTCATACCAGTTGGAAGATTGGAGTGATGAGGAAAAAACCTGAAGATGTTATTTTCCATTATTGATAGCATTTTAAATAGACACATAATATAATTGTAGAATGAAAACCTTAGCGTACACATTCAGCTGGTAATATAGTTCTCGCTGGATGGTGAGGTCACAAGGGGTTTTCTTCTCTTTGTACTTTTCTGTACATTTCTAAGATTCATGTATTGAGGATACATCTTTTATAACTAAAAATATATAACACAGTATATATTAGAAATTTAAACCATGTTTAATACAGTTAAGCCATTTCATGATCTCTCTGTATACGAACAGAAAGGTACATGGTATAGCTATCCTATATAATAAGACCCTAATATGCAAATCGACCGACCGGTGGAACGACCAGTCGCTATGACATGCACTGACCACTAGGAGGTGACTGGCAGTGGTGATTTGGGGGCAGGACCAGCCAGCAGGTGGTGCCAGGCTGCCAACCAATGTGGGTGCCAGCAGGGCCCCCCCAATTGCCCTGCCTGCCGGTTGCCCCACAGATTGGCCCTGATCACTGGTCAGGCCTAGGGACCCTACCCTATATATTGGGAACAGTCTCTTAGATTTAAAAATTAAAACCTGGCAAGGCTACTCTAACACTGACAAAACAGGATGATGCGGTAATGACATGCATGGACTTTGGCTTGCACATTTTGTGGTAAGCTCTGATTCTGACACTTATAACTGTGTGACAAAGCCAATAACTTAACTTCTCTCTGCTTCAGTTTTTCCACTCATAAGATGGGGAAAATGGTACTACTGCCTCAGAAGGATCATGTTATGTACTACTTTTTATAATCAGGGCAAAAAGAATGTAGCTGCCCATTGCAACAGCAAGATGCTTTTCACCTGTATGAAAAGTATGGTCACTGGTACATGCAGCATCACAGATTGCAAGAGGGATGTCCGACTGTTGGATTAGGCCTGACATCCTCCAAGGAGTCCCAGATTGTGAGAGGATGCAGGCCGGGCTGAGGGAACCCCTCTCCCCCGTGCATGAATTTCATGCATTGGACCTCTAGTCCTATTGTATTCTTTTTAGGAATAATTTCCTCTTGTATGATGTTTATAGCTAGAATAAAACTATAAACTTTTTTCATTAGAATAATATTTTAATATTTCAAAACAGTAATGTTACATATATATAGGAAATTATCTGAGAAAGGTACCATATCACACTCTTTCTATATTCCAGACACTGAACCTAGTGCTAAAGGTACAAAGAGGATATACTTACAATAAATCCACTTCTGTTCTTCCATTTAAATACACTAGAGCCCCCCAAAGCATATTTTGCAATCTTATTTAGAGGATAAATGTTCTTCTAAATAAGAATTAGTGAATAAGAATCTGTTTCCCAACTCTGCAATTGCAAGGCAGTGCTTAAGCATAGCTTTAATAATAAAAGAAATTGTTTGTTATTTGTAGATGATAAACACTAAGGTTTAGAAGTCTTTTGATAGGCACCCAGATGCTATAAATATTCATTATTATTAAATAAAATTATCTGAGCTGGAAATTAGGCTGGCCTGGTAATGGGTGAAGATGTTAGAGACACTTTCTAAGATGCAATAGATTAGAAATGTTGATGATTTTGAAACAGTCCACAGAAAGACAATTAAAAATCCCATTCAAATGGTATTTTAGCAAAGGAATTACCTGTAATTGCCATGTTTCTTAGCATTTCAGATTTGTCTGGATTATCAGTTGAGCTGTAGCTCATCTGTCCCATTGCTTGAATTGTCTAGAACTCAATGTTTTGGAGCTGAGCTGATCTTTGGAGAATATCAGTGCCTTCTCTTGGTTGGGAGGGTCCATTTTGGCCTACTCTGAATGGTGGTATGAATGCTCTGTACTAGTGTTGAACTTCAGTTTAAGTTTACTTAGAAGTGAGAAATGTAGGATTACTTCTGAATTGTTGTTGTCACAGAGAAGGAATATCTGTATAGGCATCTGTATTCCACTGAATATTAAAGCTGACTGAGGATGCAGGATGGCTGAATTAGCAGTGATTAAAGTGATCACAGGGGATTAGCTACAAGGATTGTATGAACTGCAAGGAAATTAAAGTATCCAGATGCCTGCCTGAGCAAGTTATCTATTATTCACCACTGTTCCTTTGGAATCTCTCCTCTGGGTCCTACTTGTTTTGTTTAGTTTTTTCCCTCTCCTTTATCCTTTAATCTTAATCTCACTATTCCATTAGTCTACTTTTGCACCCCTGTAGCTTTCTCTATCAATTAGTTTGATTGCCTTACCCTGAACTCTGGATGAAGCGACCCCCTCTTTAATTCACTCATGGCTATTTAGACTCTAAAAATAAAAGCCCAAAGTGACCTCACCAGAAACAACTCTTTTCTAGGGAGACAGATGGGTGCCGGACTTTTATCAAAATGTTAAATTCAGTGGCCCTATGGAATCATAACTCAAAATATATAAAGTTATAAAAAGACAAAATTTTCTGAGATTTAAACATTTTATTCTTTTTGTATGAATTCTGATTACTTTGTCCTGTGTCCTGCTCAGTTTAGTATTGTTTCTTTTGTAGATCCCATGGATAATCTCTAAATTTAAGTCCTGTCTTTATCCAATCTTTTACTAAAGAGATTGCAAAATTTAAGTCATGGGAAGAACAGAAGACTATTAATATAGGTATGGAAAAAGATCTTACAACTGGACTGCAGATATTTGATGCTTATCTAGAAAGTAAAATCATAATATTTCTTTTGATATTTAAATAAATAAGTAACTAAACCTGCCACTCCTTGAAGTGTGGCTCAGAGCATAATTTTTTTTAAACTCTTCCATTTATGCTCCACAGAGTCTCATTTTGTCAAATAATGTCACTTTTGTCTATTATAAAATTTTGCTTACTTATATTTAACTTTGTCATAACTATACCACCTATTCAGCAATATGAAAGCTACTTGTGAAAATATAAGAAAACATGGTTTTTCTCCAAGGGCTTATAATGAATTAGAGGCCCGGTGCATGAATTCGTGCACCAGTGAGGTCCCTCAGCCTGGCCTGTGGGATTGGGCTGAAACCAGCTCTCCAACATCCACTGAGGCATCCTGGATTGTGGGAGGGCACAGGCCAGGCCGATGGACCCCACTGGTGCATGATCAGGACGCGGGAGGTTGGCCAGCCAGGGAGGGACCATGGAAGGGCTCCAGAGCATGTCCAGCACATCTCACTCAGTCCCAAACAGCCAGACCCCAGCAGCAAGCTAACCTACAGGTCAGAGCATCTGCCCCCTTGTGGTCAGTGGACATCATAGCAACTGGTCAACCGGATGACTGTCTGCCCCTTGGTGGTCAGTGCATATCATAGTGAGCAGTTGAGCAGCCTTAGCATATCATTAGCATATTACACTTTCATTGGTTGAATGGACACCTGGACACTTAGCATATTAGGCTTTTATTATATAGGATATTTTAATATCAGTAATCATATAACATCCACTAGGTCTTTTTTTTCACGTGTATTATATCTTTTTAGTTTGATCTTTTAACTTTATGAACCTTCTTTTAGGCTTTGATGTGAAAATGTTTGAAAAATTTTAAATATCTGTAAATTTTTAAATATTTTTGCTTTTCTTAAGGGTTATTCATTTGAGACTATAAGTATTTGTATCTCTTACCTCTTTAGTCTCTACCCATACAAATGTAGATCTTTCCTGTTCATTTGATTAATTTTTCTCCTCTTATCTACTGCCTTTGATATTCTTTTTCTTCTGTATTCTATAAACTAACCTTTCTCTTGATATACTCGCTCTGTAAGTTATGAACTGCCTTTTTATTGACAACAATACACTATTTTTAAAAATTTCTGCAGCTGCAACTCACTCAAATTACTTAAAGCCATTGAAATCTACTTGGTACTAAAGATATAGTCTTAACTTTTGGCTTCATCATGGAGTCATTTTAATTTTCTTATAGTGTGTGAATTCGAGTTGAGGATGATGGTTACTCGAAGACAGCTATTTAAATATGATTCCCCTTTAAAACCTTATCTTTCTCTATTTAATTCATGATTATTAATATCATCCCCTCACTGTCATCATCACTTATCTTTCAAATATTCTTAAAGTATAGGCTAGGTTATATTAAATTCCTGACATCTTATTGTTTTCCCTCCTCTCATCTCCTTTTCTAAATTTTATACATGGTTGCTTATATTTATTTATTTGTTTGTTTTAAACTGAGCACACAGATGGCTTCGTTCTCAATTTTTTCTCAACATAATATTGTTTGTTTTTATTAGTTAATAAAAGAATCTTAACTAAACATTATTATTTAGATGACTAGTTTTTAAGATGAGCATCAAATGGTTGGTTAGACCACAAAGTAATGGTTTTATTTGATTTCATTGGCTAAGCATTTGTTTCCAGTCATTTTGATATGTTAATTGGTTGGGGTCTATTGTGTATTTAACATCCTTATAGGTAGCAGCAGAAAAAAAAAAAAAAGGCAGGAAAACCTGACTTTAAAGTAGTTGGACTGGTAGTGTCCTCAGACACTTTCTTCTGCTGTTCAGTTTAACAATGAAAGGACTTCCTGCTACTTATTAAGTTCTTCTCTTTGGAACTTGATCCTATAATCTCTAATGGTAAAGATTTTACCTTTTAAGGTAGTGAATAAGATGCTTTTTAAGGTAGTGAATAAGATGCTTACTTAGACATCAAATACCCTTTAAAAGAGATTGACTTCTCATTAATATAGTTATGTACAGTGAATGGTTTTTGTTGTTGGAAGGAACTTTGAAAGTTTTCTAAAGTTGTCTTTGGCTTAGAGCATGAATGTCTTTAAATTTCTCCATTATGTTTTACACAATCAAATCTTATCAAACAATTTTTATAATATGTTGTTTTAAGTATTTTTATTGATAATATTAACTTTCTTTTCCTCTAGATACTAGCAAAGTTTAGATATTCGCATTTGTCATTTTCTCTTACTTTTATTCCAACTTGATTCAATTAGTTGCAATTACATGACCAATACAGAAGTCTTTGTTTTCCTGTTCTTTAAACATCTGCCTTCTCCCAGCACTGTTTGTCAGATAGGTAAATTCTTCCATTTGCACGAGTTTATCTTTGCTCATTTTTATTTCCTCTATTTATTGTTGTCTTGCATTTTCTACTACTATTAATCTTAACATCTTTAGTTATTTCATATTTTTGATAATTTCCCAATTTTTGCAAAAGAGTGTTTTGATCTAGCTTTTATCATTTCTCATGGAGACTTTTGTAATTCTATTTATATTAGATATTTTAGTTTTGACCTTTCATCATAGTTAACATTTATAACCCAAATGGCTAAATTTCTTTAGATTTTTCCACAAAGATCTTAATTTCAGACTATTTATCAAAGGATGATATTAGATACTGCTAAAACTTGAGATCCCTTCACCCCATTCCTATAACTTATTTTGAATAGCTCTTAGTCTCTTTTTTTTTCAGTGAATCTCATTTCATCATGATTTACTGTCACTCAAACATTTTGTTTGAGTTTCACTTTTTTCCTTTTTAATACAAATAGTCTTATGTAAATGGAAATACATTTCTGGAAATTGCTTCACTCCTAATTTTGTATCTTTAATAATGTTTTCTTCCCACAAATTTCTTCTTCCCATTTAGATTTAGACCGTCTACTATCTTCTCTCTCTCTCTCTTTTTTTTTTACCATACTCACAATGCAAGGTACAAGGGACCAAAAACAGTAGTGATGAAGTAAAAGTCATGGGCCAGTTATCTCCATGCAGAAAACATCATTGTCAGTCCACAGGTTTACCCTTATTCCGACTTTCCCAGGTTGGTATGCTATTAGTCCCAGGGAGCAATATTCTGTGGGCAATTCGGTATTACCCACGCCGTGAACACACACACACACACACACACACACACACACACACACACACACTTTTCCTAAAAAGCCCATGTAATGACCTCCTATAAACATGCTTTAGTTTTATTTTCTTTGTTTGTTTTTACTTTTTTTCTTATAATGTGTACTTTTTATGAAAAAGAATAGCTAGAGGAATGTCCCATAAGGGTGACAGCCATCAGAAACACCTTTCTTAAAGTATAACTCGATGGATAGCGTTCAGATAAATCACAGTAGTAAATATGAACCATGTAAAAACTGGGGGAAACTAGGGCCTGAGTATGTCAGTGACAGGGAGGATGGCCCACATGGACAAACAGAAATGTGTTAAACATATTTCTCTCTCTTATCTCCAGTGACAGTGCCAAAGAACAGCTCTTACAGAGGTAAAGAACACACCCGCAAGAAACTCCATTAGTCCTTCTTCCACAGGTTATCTCAAATTTATCTGAAAATGCTCACATGGATGATCGGAAGCTGCTCCTTGATGAAATCCTAGAGTTTTTCTCTATTGACCTACACACTGATTTCAGCCACTGGAAGTAACAAAATGGCAGAGCTCAGTGGACATTGTGCACTTTGGTATCATATGAAGGCTATTCCTATTGAGCCTGTATGTGTTTACATATTTTTCTTCTTGAGGTCACCTCCCTCTCTCCCCACACACACTAACAGTAAGTGAGGGAAAAGGTTGTGCATCAAGTACATGACTAGATGTTACTTACCTTTTTGCTTTTATTTTAATTTAATACAGGGAATTTCTAAATTGTTGCTTGAACTTGATTAAACTAAATCACTAGTAGAATTGTTCTCTTGTCAATCATTTATGGATTAATCCAATATTTATTGACTACTTACTCTGAAAACTTACTGAAACCTAGTGAGCCCTTTGGATCTATAAGCTTCTGTTTTATTGTTTCCTTAAGGAAATCTGGAAATCTTAGACTGGATCTGAGTTTCCTGTTCTCTACATCTTCCTCCTCCCTCATTTTCACCTCTTTGTTATTTCCTTTGGAATTACATTCATGTTCATCCTCAGTACAACAGATATGATATTCCTGTCAATGTCATTATTTTTTACTAACTTTAATGGATAGTAAATCGAAAGATTTCATTCTTTTCTACTAAGTGGGATTGCTGAATTTCTGTTTACATCTCATATTCTTTTTCGTGTCTGTTTGTTCTTGATTCTAAAATTGTGGGCTTTTTTTTTTGGTGGTCTTCTGACATCAAATTTCTTGGTAATTATCTGAAGAGTTTTGATGGACTTCTGACATCAAATTTCTTGGTAATTACCAAATTTCGCTTATATCACCTGCCAAGCAGTCACTTTATTTCAAAAAGCTGGGTTGACATGGACTTTTCTGTGCTCAGTAGTGAATGCTCTAACTCAGCGCTTCTCCAAGTGTGGTTCACAGACTGGTGCGAGGATGCAAAACATTTGCTACTGGTCCACAAAAAATAAGTAAAGAAATTGAACATAAAGCTTTTGAAACTTTTTTTTTAAATAAAAAAATAGGGTAATTTTATGTCTGTTGAATCTAGTAGTTAAAAATCTTATATTTTATATGATGGGTCATTTATTGTGATTTTTTAAAAAGTTTATATACAACAGATTGGAAATTTCAAAAAGTGAATAAACTGGTCCTATACAAAAGATAATTTGAGAAGCATTTGTCTAAATGAGCAACAGATTATTCAGCAGTTAGCTTTATATTCATGACTTCAGAACACTGTTCTGCTGTGCTTTTCCAATCTTCAAATTCTGTTGTAGTTTCTAAATGGCTATAGGAAGAGCAGGGTTAATGAAAACAATGTGAAGGAGGAATGGCTCAGAACCTGGCTGACTCAGAGTATAAATTGCATGGAGTTGAGGAATAGCAGTCTTCTTCTTGGGCAGTGGTGATCTTGGTTAGGAACCAGAAGTCAGCCATCAGTACTGTATTTCCCTCCTTTAGCGGGTGGGCAACATGTTTGATCCATGTCCTTCAGAACTGGACAAGTGGGTTAGATTTAAAAATGGATTTATGAATCTATCTCCATTGAAGGTGCAAGTAGTACAAACTGCTATCCTATCCCTGCCTGAGACTTTAGCAAGTAAGTTATCTGCTTTTATTTTTGTTTCCAGGGATTTTCTCAATTTTTTGCCTATTTGTTGGGGTTCATGACTTTTAAAAAAATATATATTTTATTCATTTTTTACAGAGAGGAAGGGAGAGGGATAGAGAATTAGAAACATCAAACAGCTGCCTCCTGCACACCCCACACTGGGGATGTGCCCACAACCAAGGTACATGCCCTTAACTGGAATCGAACCTGGGGCCTTTCAGTCTGCAGGCCGACGCTCTATCCACTGAGCCAAACCAGTCAGGGCAGGACTATTTTATGAGTTCTGTTAGGAGGGGTCCCACAGCCAGTTAATCTTTTACCTTAGTTTCACAGGAAGCCCCCCACTGTAGCAGATGAAGGACACCACTTTGTTTTCCTTTAGTCATAATGAAAAATCTGTACCTTCTTTATGAATACAGCCCAAGAGATAAACGGAAGGTTCAGAAAGACAGGGCCTTTTCATGAAAGAGATTTCTAGCAGGGCGACAGCTTTGTTAAGAGGAACTAATGATATATTGATTAATGTGAATTGGGCTTAGGGTTATCTTTTTTCCCTTCAGTCAGCTACCATCTTACTCTGACACTTTGGGTCTTTTAGTATCGAATTTCTGCTTTGGAGCAAAATTCTACCCTATAAGAGTCATTTCAGTTATATTTATCTGACATAGATAAGATACAGACCCTGTTGGATCATGATCTTTGTCATCTATAGTGATCCCCAGAATCAGCCAACTTCAGCAATATATAACCTTATCCATCATGATTTAGCTTGAGGAATATGCCATCATCTTTTACAAAAAAAATGTAAACCTTTTCTGAACATAAATAAAACTTTCCCTGAAGACATACCAATAGGCATAAATGTATGCCAGGTAAATGCTCTCAGCTAGAAGCAGTGACAGTGAAATGTGAAAGGGCTGAATCTGAAAACCCTCGGCCTGTGGAGATCTATTGCTGTACCTGCCCATGAATTTTTCTGGGGAATAAGATCCTCTCT
Organism: Myotis yumanensis; assembly: GCF_028538775.1. Classification (NCBI taxonomy): domain Eukaryota; kingdom Metazoa; phylum Chordata; class Mammalia; order Chiroptera; family Vespertilionidae; genus Myotis; species Myotis yumanensis. The sequence continues at coordinate 69,641,360 of NW_027223755.1, read as the reverse complement.
CTTTAACAGCCTTTCAGTACACCTGCCATCTCTTTCTCCCAAACACAGATGCAGCTAACTATTAAACAAGAAGCCAATAAAATTAAATGTAGTCTAATATTATGAATGTGTCAAAGTTGCCAACCTGTTTTGTTTATATTGGTTTCTTTTTGATTCTTGAACACATTTTTTTAGCATTTTAGATGTCACAGGAATTTTCCCCCCTGCTTCTGAATAGCTGTCCCTGCTGATATTCAAAGCTGTCATCTTCAACTCTTTACCTGACATTGCAACATTAATCTGTATTTAACACAGTGGAAGGTAGGGACTTTTCAACTTGTCTCGATAATGCAGCAGGAAAGTGATGAATGGTGAAAAGAAAATGGTGTGCTAAATTGAAGGTAAATTCCATTCAGCTTAAAAATTTTTATTAACTTATTGTGAGTATATACAATCTTAAGTTAAGAAAGACAATTAAATAGTAAATAAACTCTGAAAGGATTTAAGCTAATTATATTCTCTTTTTGACATTACTCATCTCTGTCAAAATGATTTGAAAAAGCAAATGAAATGACATTACCAAAATGTTCTTATATCAATAATATTAGTGGATATTAAATTCAGATTTATAAGTGACTTTCAATTAATTCATCTCTGCATCTGTGTAACTCTCACTTGAACATAAAACTCACATTCCATGTAAATAAAGTTGTAGTAAAGAAAGAAAGAAAAACAGGTGACATCTTTTCATTGAAGCAAATAGTTTTACTTAAACACTAAGTAGGCTCCTTGATTTGGGGGTGGGTTTGTGATCTGGGAAACACTGAAAGAGAATCCCAACGTGAATGAACACCCGTGAGCCCTATGTGGTCAGAAACAAGAGGAGCGGAAGCTTCAGTGCTTGCCAGAAAAGTTTCCTGGGATGTTTTAATTTAAAAGGCATGCTTAGTGCATGTGAATGAGAGGAGTATCTTGCAACCATTAGGTTTCCTTGGCAGTCATCAACTCTGTCAATATTAAACTTCTCTGTGCATTGACATCAGGAATGGAAGCTGTTGGGCATCAGGGTGGCCTGCCTGAAACCATTGAAAACAACTGGGTCACATATTCAAAGCCTGGGCATTGCCATTTCGGTGGCTCAGCAGGGCTTTCCAGGATGCTCCCCACCCCAATGTCTTTATTATTGTACCTTCTCAAAGCACATTCTTTATGGCTGGCTTGCTTTAGCATGCTTGCTCACCACTACCATTGACAAGCTGTTACAGCCCAGCCTAGGACTTTTCTCAGAGTCCTGATGATCCTTAGCAAGCTTTTATAAAATGTAAGTACCAGGAGAATTTCTCCCCTCTCCCCCTAAAGTGGTCTTGTGGATTTTGTGGCAACCTGGTTACAAAAACTTGGTTTAGTCTCTTGTTATTTTATTTATAGTCACCGGTCAGCATCTCAGATCTTGTTAATAGTTTCTGCATCTTTAAAAATGCACTTTTTTTTGTTTCTTCGTTTTCAGTACAAAATCAGGTTAATATATCTCTAGGTCTTTCCTTCTGTATTCTAACATGTTGACCAAACCAAAGGCATACCATATTTGATGCTCATATTTTCTTAACAATACGTTGATAAGCAATTTAATTCAGGCAAAATACATTTTTTTCTGTATGGCTTTACATAACTCACATTACCCTCACGTTTCCATTTGAAAGCATATTTATTTATTAAAAGAAAAATAGATACTTTATTTTAAACTATTAGACTTTGACCAGAGATTATATCCTTGTTGTGAAATACATACATTAATAAATCAAAAGAGCATAGTTTTAAAAAATGTTAAATCTAGAAAAAAAACTTTCTGAATTAAAGTGTAGATAGAAAATGGAGATTTACTTATCGATTACAGTATCCTGGGGTCAAGACTGACCCTCTCTTTTTAGCTAAATCAAATGAAAAGCTCATAAAGGTACAATGATTAATTTTTTAAGATTTGCTCCTAACAAATACACAAAACGATAAGTATGAATTAAGTTTATAGATTTAGCATGGTTAGACCTCTGCAATGCCCAAATAATTGTTTAGTTAAGAAACGAAAGTCTAGTAGTCCAGCAAACAAGATAAAAATAGTACTTGATTGGATTACTAATGATTTTCTGATTTTGACTTGTTTAGCTATAAATTCTGCTGACAAAGAGCAACATGGGAATATATAGAATTGTAAAAGAATGAAACAATATGTTTATGGATTTTAGGTTATAATTTTGAACATAGATTTTCCCCCCAATAGAAACTAAGCCGTGTGTGTGTGTGTGTGTGTGTTTGGTTACTCTGAGAGTCTTAAGAATCTTATTTAATTTAAAAGGCACTTAAAGTCACTGGAGGTACCAATAATACCACTAATACCAAACTGTCACTTTTGACAGCACTTTATTGTGAAACAGCCTAATTTCCACTGGAGTTTTAGGAGCCAATCTCCCTTGCAGAAAGTGTGAGCTGAAAGACTACCTCTCGTCCAATCTTATTTATAAGTGAGGAAAATGTTCCTTCGAGAGGTAAACCTTCCTCAGGGGAACTGGTTATTAGTGACAGAAAGCTGCATTTGCCAGTTTCCAGCTTAGTGTTTTTGCTACTGTATTAGACAGCTAAGCACTACCTGAACTGAATTGTGTTGATTGTTTTCCACAACGTTTTGTGTGGTAGATAGCATGATTTTTTTTTTGAGACATAAAATACTTCCAAGACTAAAGTACATCAAAGCTTTATAATAATTAACAAATATTTCTTGCAGAACATTTATTTATTGCTTATTGTGCGCCAGGATCTGTGAAGGTAAAGAATAGAAATACAAGTAAGATCCTTTCCTACCCTGTCAAGTGGAGAATCCTTGTCTTGAGATTTGAGAAGAATGAAATTGCCTAAAATACTGCACACTTCATGTCAGTAGAAGGAGCTTTTTATCTCCTTAATGTTGTATCCAATTAAAGTTACAATGTGTTTCCAAATGTGATTTATTCTTCTTCTTTTTATATCCTCTTGATTATTTAGACTTGACATACAAAAATGAAATAGAATGGGCTTTCTCCTTTACATAGCTCTGTTGACCATTTTCTGTAATCCAGCAAAATGGGGTAGAGGAGTATACAATACTGTAGGGATAATATTTTTCTTTTCTTTTTTTTTTAAATTAAATTCACTGGGGTGACATTGATTAATAAAATTATATAGGTTTCAAGGGTACAATTCTATGACACATCATTTGTATGTTGCATTGTGTGTTTATCACCCAAAGCCAGATCTTCTTTAGTCATCATATATTTGTTCCCCTTTATCCTTTACTGCCTCCCTTCACCCCCCTTTCTCTCTGGTAACCCACCATATTGTTGTCTGTGTCTACAAGTTTTTGTTTATTTGTCTTGTTTGTTCATTTGTTGCTTTTAGTTTTATATCTCACATACGACTGAAATCATGTTGTTCTTGACTTTCTCTGTCTGACTTATTTCACTTAGCATTATATTTTTATACAATCAGGAATATTTTGTCAATTATATCAGGTTATCTCTTTTCTTTGCATATTTAATTGAATCTTTTGCAATATGTAAAAATTTTAAATCTATTCCCAATGGCCATCTTTTTCAGGATTTTCTGTTAGTAGAAATAACAAGTAATAGGAATTCATTTGGAAATGTGAAACAGAAAAAGATAACTGATATTCTCCCAAACCAAAATTGAGCTTTAAACAAGGCCTCTAGAAAAAAAGAATTAAAAAAATATCACTTATTCCTCTGTCTCTGATTCTGGATAAACAGGTTAGGATAATCCTTTGGATGGCAATTTAATGTCATACTCAACTTTAAAAAAAACATAGAATGGTTATAGTTCTCTCTTAACTTAATCACTTAATATATTTTCCAAATTCCACCAAGAGCAAATGACAGTTAAAATAAGTTCTTAGCTATATTCAATGTTAAAACCTTCACTCAAACAATTTTCTTCCAGATATATTTATACTTCTCTAATGACAACTGTGAATTAATCTTAACTTGAAAAAAATTAGTAGCTATTTCTACAGACGTCCATTAACTTGTCCACATTAATTAATTGACTAGCTTTGAATCAGGTATAAATGTGTTGTTTAACCATCATGTTGAGTAAGAAAACTATAAAATTAGAAGGCAAAACTAGATTCCTCTAAGCCCAACTGTCAACTGGAGTTTAACTTTTGTGGGAACCAGAATCTACTTGACATGCCATATGATTTCACTTATATGTGGAATCTAATGAACAAAATAAACTTTACAAAATAGAAGCAGATTCATAGATACCGAAAACAGACTGACAGCTGTCAGAAGGGTGGGGATAGAGGGCTGGGTGAAAAAGGTGAAAGGGTTAAGCAAAAACAAACAAACAGACAGACAAACAAAAACTCCTCATAGATACAGACAACAGTATGGTAATTACCAGAGGGAAAGGAGGGTGTGGGGAAGCAGAAGAGCACAAAAGGGGAATAAATGGTGACAAAAGGAGACTTGTACACTTGAAACCTATATAATTTTATTAACGAATGTCACCCCAATAAATTCAATTAAAATTTAAAAAAAAAGAATTGTTGGATTATGATTCCTTTGTCTTAATCTTACTATTAAAAGCACTAGAAGAGTAGAACATATATCTTCCCTCTATAGCTAATATATTGTGTCCTGGAATTCCCCAAATAGGCCACCGAAATGACCTATTCATCAAGCAAGGAAGACCATTACTCTGACAAGTCTTAGTAATGACTTGAATGCAGGAGGCCCTGGCTGATACATGTGTACTGTTTATAGGAGGTTTAAGGCATGTGTTTCCATATGGGTGGGAGTAGACAGCCTGACAGATTGTGCACATTTTGAGATGTAATAGTTTAAAGTTGGTGGACATAGACAGGAGAGGGTTTTAAAATAAGCCTTGCAGATTAAACAGGTGTTTGATAAACCCAGTTGAGCAATCTGTTGTTCTGCAAAGGGGCTATGATCCTGATGAGGCCTCGTTGAATAGATTAGATAAATAGATTTTCAGAAAGTTTCTGAAATAAGCAATACAATTATTTGTAATTTCATCTCCTTGAGAAAGATGTTTCTTAAATAATAATAGTAAATTTGTAGTAGAAATGTAGGTATAAGTTCTATGGCTGTATACATAGTTTTGGTTTTCAAGTAATTATTGCCATAAATATATAAATTGCTATCAATAGACATGAAGGTATTTTCTAACTAGCTGATTACTATCTAATAGTTTTTATTACTAATCGAGATTATCTAATAAGATCTATACCAGTTTTGTATAGTGAGCCATGTTATTCAAAGGAAATTCTAAAGAATAACCCTGTAACTACCCACAGGATTTGCTGTGGTGTGCCTATAGACATGTGTTCAAATTCTCAACAGGTCAAGGAATTTACTTTTTTTTTTTTACCACCCATTAGAATCTTTTAGCATAACATTTTTAAATGAAGGATTATCCTTGTGCATAGCTTAAAAAAATAAAGTGATAATCTTTTCCCCATGTTAAAAAACTGAAGACAGGGAGGTGGCAGGATAAGACGTGGGTATAATATAAATCTCCAGTTATTTTAAGCAGTGAGCAGCAGCGCTTCAGCAAGCCCGGACTTAATGTCAGTACTGCACTACCTGTAGCAACTTCGCCGTGTTTGCTTAAAGGCTGATGGATGGCTCTGACCCCTTCTCTTTTCTCCTGCTCTGTGCTCATAGCTATAAGTGATCTATTAGTTTCTCCCTGGCATAGTAAAAGCTTTCAAAAACCTAGTTACTTTTTTCATTGGTTAGAGTTTAAATGCCTTTACAAAACAAAATAAATAATCCCTTCTGATCATATATCTTCCTGCAGTTTGAATTGCATACTTCCTTTCCAGTTTCTTTCTGTGGCTTGCTCCTGACTATACATTCAGGGGCAACATGTTTCTCTCAAATCTTGTTATTAGTATTTTTACTTACATTATCTCAAGTATATAGCCAGAATATATTAGCAGTTCATTCAGAAAATGAGTTGAAATGTTGAGGGAATACTTTAGATTAAATAATGTAAGCCAATGTGTCCTTTCCTCTCTTATTTAGTTTCAAAATCCAGTTCTTGTCTCAGTTTTTCACTCTGTATATGAGAGTGAAAGCACATTGAAACTTGAAGCTCTAATTTTTAAAAATGTTTTTAAATTAGAAAAATTTATGTTACTAAAAAAGTGAAGCCCAGACAGTGTGGTTCAGTGGTTAAGCATTGACCCAGGAACCAAGCGTTCACCAGTTCAATTCTAGGTCTGAGCACATGCCCTGGTTGCAGGCTCGATCCCCAGTAGGGGGTGTGTAGGAGACAGCCTTCTCTCTCACTGATGTTTCTATTTCTCACTCTTTCTTCCTCTCTCTCTAACATCAATAAAAAAACAAACACATGTTTTTAAAAAAGTCACCTTTAAAAAAAAATAGTGAAGTTGCCTATACCTTCCATTCATTTATTCCTTTACTTTCTAACATTCTGCACCATAATTAAACACACCTTTATCCTGGAAAAACCAAAGGTAAAACACAGAAAAACTGGATATATAATTATAAAAAATAGTTTTCATTCCATTATCTGTACAACAACTTCACTCACCCACATATTTTATATAATGGAAATAATTCTGTTTATTTCTAGTTCACTACAGCCTTGTTTATTGGTATCTTTTTATTATTATTTTTATAACTACCTATGGCAGAATAAAGCTGCTTAGTTAGATTAGGAGAGTGTATGATTCAAAAGATCTGAATTCCAGTTCCAGATCTGTTACGTCTCAGATATGTGAGACTGAATATGTAACTTTACTTCGAGATCCCATTTTATCCTAGCAACTGGAATAGTTGCAGCCATTTAATTGGCTGGCTGTGAGGTTAAAAATAAGCGCCAGTGCTGTTCCTTCTGTCCTGGAGACCTGGTCTCTGTTACAGCGTGTGGCGTGTAGTAGGTGCTCAGTTAAGGCTGAAGAGACAGAAAATGCACTGCAGCCTGTGATCTACGGAAACATTCCCTTGACAAACATGTTGAATGTCAGACGTGCAGGGTTTCAGAGTTTGTATCTTGTGACTCCCATATTTAACTGGTGGTGAAAGTGAAGTCCGGAGAAATCAGGACACTTGCTCCGAAGAATTTACCTGGTTAGTGGCAGAACTAGAACTAGAACTTATCTCCTGATGCGTGGCCTGGTGTCTCTTATATTAACCATATGTCCATGTCATCCATGAAAATTGCATTTTATTTTGCAAGTGATTATTGACAGAACTGAAAAATCATTCAGAATAAACATTCTTCTAAGCATTTAGTCTATTCAAAGTGGGCGAACGTCCATTCCGCAATAACACATGTTAACATTAGTCAAAGGATTGCAGATAATGAAGACTCCACTTGCACATCACCTTATTTAGTTACTTACACAACAACCATTTAGAGCATTTTCACCCTTTTTCCTCTCACACAAACTATTACTAAAATTCTGCAGCATACCAAATAATATATTTCATTTTTTGCCGATCTGACCAAAACCAAATGGGTATAATTTTGATTCATTCACAGTGGACTGCTATTTTGTATTGGCTGTTTAGTTCAGTGCCCCTGACTAAATAGTTGGGTATTTCATATTTTAACAATTCTTGGTGGCGTATCAGTTGAAAATTGCTGATTTAGAGAATACCCCTCCTATGTTTAGTTAACATTGGGCCCAGGGAATTCCCCCGAATAAAGTACAAGCCCTTTAGTGGTCAGACACATGAACAAATGACCACCGCATTCTAGTCAGGGTTCTAAAGGAGGTGAGGGGTTGCTAAAGAGGGTTAAGTCAGATTATGAAAGAGGTAGGGTTCTTTCAGATTGGTAGAGCAAAGGGTATCATTTCAGTTAGAAAGGGTAAGCTGCAGGGGCAAAACCAGAGAAGAACACATCAATGTAAAATACTGAACACACTAAGTAATTTTAGTTGGATGGAGCTTAGCCTTTGAATGGACAGGCAGTGGGGTGCAAAGCTGACCAGGTAGATAGAGGCGGATCCCAGGAGTTCCTACTATTCCATGCAAGGAATTCAGTCTTAACTATGTGGCTTTAGATTTCAATGTATTTTTTCAACAATGAAGCTGTGGAAAATATCAAGCTATCTAACAGAAATTTAGTTATATGATAGTTGTTAATATATTCAATATATATTTATCATGCTTTTCCTTAGTAATTTGAGCAGTGTCTCTTCACAAATCATAGGACTCATAGAAAACATTATTAGACTGAGCACAGTAGAAAAACTACTAAGAAATTAACCTTTGACCTAAGTTACCACCATTCATGCCCACAGGGAAAACTTGCAGATTTAAATATGATTAAAGTATTCATTGTTCAGTGGAATATAATTATGCAAGAATCTTTATTTTTTAATTGTAAGACATGGGTAGAAATGTTTCATGTATACTTTTTGGGTTGGGGGATATTCCTTGCAGATGTCATCCCCTTAGTGCAGTGATTGTGAACCTATGACACGTGTGTCAGAGGTGACACGCGAACTCATTTTTTGGGTTGATTTTTCTTTGTTAAATGGCATTTAAGTATGTAAAATAAATATCAAAAATATAAATTGTTTTACTATGGTTTCAAATATCAAAAAATTTCTATATGTGACACGGCACCAGAATTAAGTTAGGGTTTTTCAAAATGCTGACACGCCGAGCTCAAAAGGTTCACCATCACTGCCTTAGTGGATCCACAGTGACACCAGCTCAGTGAACAAGCACAGCACAGGGGCTGGGTAAAATGGCACCGATATCCTTGCACTCCCTTAAGTCTGCAATGCAGCTTTTCTCCTCTGTTTTCTACTCTGCAGATAAAATTACAAAAACCAACTTCCTGTTATTATTTAAATTAATATTCTCTTCTGGTACATGACTTGAAGTGGCACCCAGGACTTTGCTGCCTAAGGAAAGAAGGAAAAACATTTGAAAATTAATGACATTATTGTCTAGTATAAAGGTAACTGAAAAAGCAAAGTTGTTTACATAAAAATGGGCATTTGAAGAGAAGAAAAACATTAAGCAGTAATAAAACCCAAGATGCATCTGTTCTTTATTTTTCCTTTTGAATGTGTTAGCCCCACCAATTTCAACGCTGAAAGTAACTTTTCCAGTATGTTTATCGCCCCCTGAACAAGACTTTAACTGGCAAGATGTAGAAACACTAACAATGAGAAAAAAATATTTATTTATCAGGGCTTCAGAAATGCTTAGAAACCTGAGGTGGTTGCCTGAGTGGTCTAGTCTTTTAAAGTCTGGTTTTAGGTTAATGGTGAGAAGAGAAACTCAGATACGCCTTGTGGAGTTTCACCTGCATCTTTAGAGCATCATGAGGGGAAAGAATATATAATCGTGCTGTTTCAAATATGCATTAAATCTGATTTATGTTTTCAATAAGTCTTTCAAAATCGTGTCATTTTCATTGGGATGGGACTTCCATGTCCCACTCTTGTCTGGGCCCAGTAAACACAAAACAGTAACACTGAGCCTGTGATCAATCTCTGGATCAATCTCTGGATCCATTTTATCAAGCCCTTTCTCCCATGGACAGTGTTTCTGGTCCTGGCAATCGAGGTTAAGAAGCATGTTAGCAGAAGGGTGCACTGCTGGGCGTTGGACACTGGGGATGCAGGAAGCCCAAGCTGTCCCAGTCTCCCTCCAGTGCATGGAGAGGGGCTGCCCCTGTTCTTGCTGAGAGTCCTCCAGCCGTGGAGGTCAGGAAACCAGAACCTCAGTTCTCCCTGTCCCTGAAAGCTTCATCTCTGAATCCAGACAAACTCTGGGAAAATCTCCCTCCTAGAGATGTCCTCAGGATGACGTGAAAGCAGTCTTTAAACTTACACATTCAGTCAACACCATGTTATTACCAAGGGTTAAAAAGCCATAACAAGATTTCTCAAATAATCTCCTCCCAAGAACTGTGGGTTGGATGGGCCTAGCTGTTAAAAACAAACAAAAGCAGAGCAAAGCTATGTATTGCCCTAAGACAAGTCAGAAAAGAGTTCAGATGCAGATCTTTAATTTTACTCTTAGGATCAGATGAACTGGGTGACCCTAGAGCAGGGGTCCTCAAACTTTTTAAACAGGGGGCCAGTTCACTGTCCCTCAGACCGTTGGAGGGCCGGACTATAGTTTAAAAAAAAACACTATGAACAAATTCCTGTGCTCACTGCACATATCTTATTTTGAATTAAAAAAACAAAACGGGAACAAATACAATATTTGCATTTGCATGTGGCCCGCGGGCCGTAGTTTGAGGACCCCTGCCCTAGAGGAAAAGTTGGTCCATCAGACTTCTGCATCCCCATAGTGGTTTGGGTTTAGGAGCTGTTCCCTCTCCAGCAGACACCCCTGTTTCCTTCATGGGATTCATGGGGCTAGTCAAGCTACCACCCAGGAGCTGCAGAGGCCTGGGAAAGTGATTTCATTCCTTTTTTGAACAACAAACATTTATGATTCTCTAAAAGTGACCTTTCATGTGTTTCTTTGCTACCTCTGAAGCAGAGGCTGGATGTTAACAAGGTCTAGATCGAGTCTTTGTAAAAGTGCTTTTGTCTCTGTAATGCCTATGAGAGCCAGGCAGTGCCCGTACTAACTTTCTGAAGCATGGTGCCATACAGTCTTTGGAGTCCCTCTTTATACTTGCAAGTTTATGTGAAAAATTCTCTAATGTCTATATATTTTCAAAGGAAGGGGGTGGGGGGGAGGCAGAGAAATGGGGAAAGTTGCAAATTTTAAAAAAAATGACTAGCATGTCACTTGTGATTTTGATTCCTGCCAGTCTGGCTAATGTCTCAACTTTTGAAAAACTCTCAATGGAAACTTTTTTTTAAAATAAGTCATGAGAAATGAGAGAATAGGAGATGGTTATCTACAGAGTGTAAAGCACATTTCCCTTGGTGCTGAATTTTAGCCTGGAATGAATTTTTATGACCACATTATGAACCTCTGAAAATAGAGTTTAGTGGAAGTGCCGAAATGGCCTTCAATATATTTTACTGGCAAATGTGCTCCTGGAAGGATTTTTGTAAAGGTAAAGATATTAATTTTATGCAATCCATATGGATGTGTGTTTTAAAACATTTGAGGGGTTACTTATTTTCAGCATAACTGGCACATAATCAAAGATAGAACAGAATGATTTGAAGAGTTTTTCAAGAAGAAATTGCACATGCTGTCTGTCAAAGGTTCTGCATAATTCATTTCATTCTAATAACGTGGCACGTTCAGCTCCTTACAATATAAGCGCCGGGGAAGATAGATCAGTCTGGTGTGGTTCCAGAAGTTCCTCCTCAGAGACCAATACCCATTTCATTTTCTGTGGAAAGTGTTCAATCAAAGTGGGGGGAAAAGTTTCATTCCCCATCAGGATGCATGTGGTTTTAAATACAACAATTGATTTGAGAATTTAGAAATAACAGAAATGGATTTTTCCACTAAACAATATCATTCTTATTGAGGGATATTTGAGAGAATAATAAAAAGTTATCATATGGCCCTGACTGGTTTGGCTCAGTGGATAGAGCGTCGGCCCACGGACTGAAGGGTCCCAGGTTCGATTCCAATCAAGGGCATGTACCTTGGTTGCGGGCACATCCCCAGTAGGGAGTGTGCAGGAGGCAGCTGATCAATGTTTCTTCTCTCATCGATGTTTCTAACTCTCTATCCCTCTCCCTCTCCCTTTCTCTCTGTAAAAAATCAATAAAATATATTTTTAAAAAAAGTTATCATATGTATAATGTATTTTAACACAGGACTGGAATTTTGCAGATTATTATTATAACTAGAGGTCTGGTGCACATTTATGCATTGGGGGGGGGGGGTTCCTTCAGCCCGGCCTGTGCCCTCTCACAATCCGGGACCCCTCAGGGATGTCCATCTGCTGGCTTAGGCCTGCTCCCCAGAGGGGCCCTTAGCACTGCTGCAGAGTCCAGAGAAGCTCCTGCCACTGCCTCTGCGCTCGACAGCTGTGAGCCTGGCTTCTGGCTGAGCGGTGCTCCCCTGTGGCAGTGCACTGACCACCACGGGCAGCTCCTGCATTGAGCATCTGCCTCCTGGTGGTCAGTGCACATCATAGTAACTGGTCGTTCTGTCGTTTTATCATTTGCATATTAGCCTTTTATTATATAGGATGAGGTTTAATTAAATTTTGAATAAAAACAACTATAGACATCAGATTTTTCTAAAATTTAAGGTAGTTTAGACTACTTTGGCCATGTTTCTATGGGGAAACCTTCAAACTTTTTGCAAGTTCTATTGCCACCAAGGCAAGAGATGCCAACTGAGAAAAAGTATAGCTGGAGGAAATAAACAGCTTCTGTAGGAACTTTAGAAGCACATTTTGATTTGGATACTTTTGAACTTGGATGCAAAAGGAAGGAAGGAAGGAAGGAAGGAAGGAAGGAAGGAAGGAAGGAAGGGAGGGGAGAGAAAAATGAATTATTTAGAAAGATTATGGGGAAAGTGTTTAGAACAGTGGTTCTCAACCTTCCTAATGCCGCGACCCTTTAATACAGTTCCTCATGTTGTGGTGACCCCCAAATTCATTGTTACAGATTGAACATAATTAAAGCATAGTGATTAATCACAAAAACAATATGTAATTATATATGTGTTTTCCGATGGTCTTAGGCGACCCCTGTGAAAGGGTCATTCAACCCCCAAAGGGGCTGCAACCCACAGGTTGAGAACCACTGGTTTAGAAGGTTACTGGAAAAAGAGAAACTTTTAAAAAATATGTATTTTTTATTGAATTCAGAGAGGAAGGGAGAGGGAGAGATAGAAATATCAATGATGAGAGAGAATCACTGATAGGCTTCCTTTTGCTCACCCCACACAGGATTGAGCCAGCAACTTAGGCATGTGCCCTGACCACGGATCGAACCATGACCTCCTGGTTCATAGGTCGACACTCAACCACTGAGCCACACCTGCCGGGCCAAACTCTTTTAGATAGCCATCTCCTATAGAGTATGGTCCCATATGACTTTGCCCTTATCATTCCACACTCTGTTTTGTATTCTGGGTACCAAGCTTTAGGAGGGATAATGACATAGTGGGGATATTATTGAAAATAGGAAGTAGGAGGACCATTGTTTCTAGTTAAGCCACATGGATTTATACTCAAAACAAATAAGAACTGTTTAATAGTTAGAGCTCTTTGAAGATGAAATATGTCACCTCGTAAACTAGTGGGTACTTGCCATTTACCAGAGGCTTTAAAGAGAAATGGAGGGACTTTAGTAAAAATTAATTAATCATGTGGAATGCTGAACCAGATACTTCCTTGCAGTCTTTCTGACTGTAACAGCCTACCTAACTTTGAGGTAGTGGTGTCTTCAGAATCACTTTTTACTGGGGAGAGTACATGGGTGGAATATGTCAATACCAACATGTCCTGAGTCATTGACCTTCCCATGCTTAGTGCTTCAGCCTTGCATGGAAATGAACAGGACCTTGGAGAATAAGGAGGTAGGTGTTTTGCCCACTTCAGAAAATCACTCAAGGAAACATTAAGTATATTTCCCTTCATCTTCTACTCTACTCTTCTTTGTCGGGAAAGAGAATATTAAAATGAGACAATGTGGGAAGGAAAGAAATGTGACTTATAGTAAGGGATCTTTGACTAGGAGGACTATCTGGGTCACTAATTCAAACTGTTTTTGTTGCCTGTTGTTCTGGATGTCAAGCCTACCTGTTACAAACCTGAGGCTCAGTACATTTTCAACTCAGCTTTGACCTAATGTGCTCTTTGGTGTGTGGGCAATGAGTTTCCAGCGACAATTTTCCACCTTGATAAACAGGGTTGGTATGAGAATTTGGTGTGATAATAGAAATAAAATATTCACTACTGACTTATCATAGCCACTTAATAATTTCTGTTTCCATTGTTATAAAAGTTATCATTATTCATCTATACAAGCTTTAAGCAAGTGTCTCTTTTTTACAGTGATGTCAACATTAACAGTAGCTTCTATTAACATGTGTGCTTTTAAAACATTTGGTGCTTGGTTCTACTTGATACCAATTAAATCATAACCCATGGCTGCCTGCAGGGACGGGGGGCAAGGCTTTAGTACTCATTTGTCAAGGTGAATCTAACATGCAATATCAAGATTCACTGTACTGTTATTGGGTGAATTGTAAATAAAGCCAAATACCTAATTATAGAAAAAATGATTGATTGGTTTAATGTAAAATTACCTAGAAATATATGATCGCTAATTTATGTCATTGTAAGAAATGGATATGAAGGAAGAGCGAACAGAATGATTTATCAGTTTCCCATTCTTCCTGAAATATTTACATTTAGAAAGGAATCTCAATGGTGGCTTTTCTGAACCAGACATAATACAACAAACTAGATTGTTTCAATGAATGAGATCAGCACTGTTGGAATTAGTAATATATTGGGCTAGTTTGTGATTTCAGCCAAAAGAAGATGCTTCATATGAAGGATTAATTCTCATTATCAAAACAGACCAAAAAATGTCAAAATGGAACCATTTATTAGTGTGTAACAAGAAGGAATCCTGAGAAGGTGACAACTTCTCTCAAGACATTGAATCTTTGTCACATATTTTGGAACCAAAATAATCAAAAGTTGTAATATGACAGAGCATGTTGGCTCATTCAAAAGCAACAATTTTATGAGGAGAGATATACTTCTAATACTGACAGCCAGAAATTGGTGTATTATTTAGTATGTAATTGAAAGATGATATTAAATTTATTAATAACCAACTAGGATATGAATAGTGAAGTAGTTGCTACTGAAAATAAAGACGATGTTATGTGATAATATGACTGATATTTAGCATAGTTCATTGGTATATAATACATGTCCCTATGTCAGAATTGTGATATTTTTTCAAAAGTAAGAGTTATCTTTCTTCTCAGCCTGCATCAGTGTGCACCCTTGGTCTCTCTCACCCAAATAACGCTTGCTACTAGACATGGGTAATGAGGAGTAGGGATTCTGTGGTTTGAAGCAGGCTCCCTGCAGAATTTCTTTGAACTACTGAAACCCTGCTACGTGCTGTGTCTTTTTTGTTCTTACCAGTTTAGCACAAACATTGCCTTTCAATGTGACTACATGTTCAAAGCAAAACATAAAATTGTGTTAGCTTAAAGGACTCATTAATTTCCTTTGTACTCCAAATCCTTTGCATTAACAAATGCGATATGCTGATTCTGTATTCAAACTTATTCCATTTTGGTTTCTATTAACTTCAAAGGAAACCTGAAAAAAATGTAAGAGAATTAAATTCCTGTGTTGAAAAATTAATACATTACTGACAACTGACCCACTTTTTACTTTCTCTATTTTATGAAATTTTAATGTTTTTTTACTTGTTCCAGGGTATTGCTCCCTTAAAGATTAAACCTCCCAACCTATTAAGTCAGTGTATTTATGTGAATGCTTGTGATATGGTTGTCTTAATATCATTTTAAGAATGCTGATTGTCATCCTAATGTGTGTGTGACTAGGTATTAAACATAAATATATTTTATATCTAAAACGATAAACTAAATATAAGAATTAGTTAAATCAAGAAAAGGATTTTAAATTATCTTGCTGCTCTTATTAATCTATTCCTTTAAATAATTTGTTATCATTCACCTTATTGGGAATTGTCAATGTGTATAAATACTGGGCCTAAACTTCTATGATTTGAATATATATATATATATATATATATATTTCAATATCATCTCTCACTGATAGAAGTAACCAGATTATGGAGAAGAAGATGGTAGTCAACAGGACTGCATGAAGGAAGAGAGTATGACAGAGTAAAGAAGCAAGAGGAATGTGTGTGGGCCTGTGTGGTGTGTGTGTGTGTGTGTGTGTGGGTGAGCAAGGGACAGATAGATCAGGAATCCCAGGGACTGGCAGATCAGGCTTGACTAGATGGGGAGCCCTTGCTACTGCCATGGGCACCCCCACACCGACTCAGCTTTGGTGAGGAAAGCACGCCATCTTGTAGAGGGGAGCAAAGGAGGCCAGGAGTGCTGCCACACCAACATCCAGTTTGACCTTGGACAGCACCCCCAGACCTGTGCAGGGAGCCACTTGCCAGCCATAACCTGCGTGAAACCACCACTGTGCTCTGGCAGTGAGCAGCATGGTACCACAACATGGGTCCCAGATGTCTGTAGTGAGAGCACACCAGACAGACCTCCAGAGTTGAACCTCTTAACTGGAGCCGAAACCCAGCGTCCCAGGATTCTACACTTCAGGTCCTTGTGCTGTGAGTGCAAGCCACGGGTTCCCCACTCCCCACTCCATCCCTGATTCCAATACAGAACCTCAGCCAGGTGTGTCCTACTGAGCTCACTCTGCTGCCAGCTCAGGCAGAGCCCTTGCTGGGCCAGTGCCCAACCACCGGCATAGACTGAGCATGCTCCTCTGGCAGGCAGTGCCCTTGCTGGGTGAGCACCCTGACAAAGACAGAGTGTGCTCTGCCACCAGCACAGACAGAGCCATCAGCTGGTGCACACCCCACCCCCAGCACAAACAGAGCTATCACCTGGCACATGCCCTACCCACAGCCCAGGCCAGAGCTGCTGATGTGACCTGGTATGCCAAACCACAGGTCACAGATCCATGCTGCATGTGCACTGCCAGAGGGTCCTAGGGCACCATCCTGACTTAGGGGCTGGAGCAGCCCAGTGAATTGCATGCTAGAGGACTCTGGGCCCTCACAGAGATTCACACACTAGGGGTACTGTGTACCCACTCCCAACAACCCTGAGAAATGGATAATTGAGGGACCAGAAGTGTGGGAAAAAGGGGTACAACATAGAACAGAGACAATAAAGGTGTGAAACTCAAGGTAGACCCAGCCCTGGGGCTAACGGTCCAGGACCATTGGACTGCGAGGGGCCTCAATCCTTTGGACCCCAAGCAAGTAGCCCAGGGCCAGAAGAAGACAGCAGAAATTGGGAGAAAAGGAGGAATTGCCAGAAAAGGAGATAAATGAAACAGAGACATGAAATATGTCAGGAAAATTCAGAATAAGGGTCATAGAGTTAATAAACCAGATGGATGAGAAAATAACAACCTATGTAAGAATCAGGAGGAAATAAAGAGTGATATAGCTACAATATGGAAGCTTTCAACAGTAGACTGGGAGAAATGGAGGACTGAATTAGCGAATTAGACAGGGAAGCAAAACACACCCAATCTGAACTGCAATTGGAGAAAAATATCAAAAGACAGGAGGAGAGCCTGAAGGAGCTTTGGGACAGCATGAAATGAAGCAAGATATGTATGCTAGGGGTTCCAGAAAGACAAGAAGAGGAGCAAGAGTTAGAAAACTTATTTGAAGAAATAATGTCAGAAAACTTCCCTGCTTTGGGGAAGAAAAAAATTACACAAGCACAGAGAATCCCAAACAAGTTGAATCCTGAAAGATCCATACCAAGAAATGTCACAATTACAATGGAAAACTTTAATTATAGAGTGAATCTTAAAGGCTGCAACAGAGAGAGAGAAAGTTACCAACGAGGGATCTCTCATTAGATTATCAAATGATTTCTCAACAGAAACATATCAGGCCAGAAAGGAATGGAAGGGAGCATACAAAGTGATGCAAAGCAAGGGACTGAATCCAAGAATACTCTATCCAGCAAGGCTATCATTTAAAATTGAAGGGGAAACCAGAGGCTTCACTGACAAAAAACAAAGGCTAAGGGAGTTTATTACTACCAAGCCAACAATTCAAGAAATGCTAAATGGACTATTGTAAAAAGAAGGAAAAAAAGGCAAGAAGGAACACAGGCACAAAAAATAAAAATAAAATACCTATCAATAATAACTTTAAATGTAAATGGACCAAATGCTCCAATCAAAAGGCATAGAGTTGCTGAATGGATAAGAAAATATAACACAAATATATGCTGTTTACAAGAGACCCACTTCAGAACAAGAGACTCACACAGACTGAAAGTAAAGGGATGGAAAAATATATTTCAGGCAAATAAAAATGAAAAAAAGGAGGGGTAGCAATACATATATCTGACAAAATAGACCTTAAAGTGAAGGCCATAACAAGAGATAAAGAAGGCCACATCATAATACTAAAAGGATCTATACAACATGAGGGTATAACTCTGGTAAACATATATGCACCCAATGCAGGTGCACCCAAATACATAAAAAATATCTGGAACATATTGAGAGAGATCAACAGCAATATGATCTTAGTAGGGGACTTTAATACCCCATTGACATCATTGGATATATCCTCTAGACAAAAATCAGTAAAGAAACAGCAATCCTAAATGACTCACTATATCTGATGGACTTAATTGATACCTTCAGAACATTTAACTTCAAAGCTACAGAATATACATTCTTCTCAAGTGCACATGGGACATTTTCAAAGATAGACCACATATTGGGACACAGGCAAAGTCTCTCCAAATTCAAGAAGATTGAAATCATATCAAGCATCTTCTTGGACCACAATGGCATAATATTAGAAATCAACTACAATAAAAACAGTTTAAAAATTCAAACACTTGGAGGCTGAATAGCATGCTATTAAACAATGATTGGGTTACCAAAGAGATCAAAGAAGAAATTCAAAACATCCCGGAAAGGAATGACAATGAAAACACAACAATCTAAAACCTACGGGACACAGTGAAAGCAGTCCTGAGAGGGAATTTCATAGCATTACAGGCCTACCTCAAAAAACAAGAAAAAAATGGTAATAAATTATCTAACTTTATAACTTAAAGAATTAAAAAGAGAGCAACAAGAAAAGCCCAGAGTGAGCAGAAGGAAGGAGATAATAAAGATCAGAGCATAAATAAATGACATCGAGACCAAAAAAATACAATACAAAAGATCAGTGATTCCAAGAGCTGGTTCTTTGAAAGGATAAACAAGATAGTTGAACCTCTGGCCAGGCTCACCAAGAAAAAAAGATAGAGATGACCTAAATAAAATCAGAAGTGAAAGGCAAAATAACAGCAGACCCCACAGAAATATAAAGGACTGTAAAAAAAAAAAATACTATGAACAACTCTATTCCAACAAACTAGACAACCTAGAGGAAATGGACATATTCCTAGAAAAATACAACCTTCAAAAACACAACCAAGAAGAATAAAAAAAATCTCAACAGGCCAATAACTAAGGAGGAAATTGAAGCAGCCATCAAAAAACTCCCAGCAAACAAAAGCCCGGGGCCAGACGGCTTCACAGGGGAGTTTTACTAAACTTTCAAATAAGAACTAAAACCTATCCTTCTCAGACTATCCCAGAAAATTCAAGAGTAAGGCACACTTCCAAGCTCTTTCTATGAAGCCAGCATTACCCTAATCCCAAAAACAGATAAAAACACTACAAAGAAGGAGGATTACAGGCCAATATTCCTGATGAACATAGATGTTAAAATCCTCAACAAAATTCTGGCAAATCAGATCCAGCATTACGTTATAAAGCTCATACACCATGACCAAGTGGGATTTATTCCAGGGATGCAAGGATGGTACAATATCCACAAATCAATAAACGTGATACACCATATAAACAAATTGAGAGACAAAAATCACATAATCATATCAATTAATGCAGAAAAGGCATTTGACAAAATTCAACACCCTTTCCTGATAAAAACTCTCAGCAAAGTGGGAAGAGAGGGATCATACTTCAACATAATAAAAGCCTTATATGACAAACCTACAGCCAACATCATACTCAATGGGCATAAACTAACTAATTTCCTCTAAAAATGGGAACAAGACAGGGATGCCCGCTTTCACCACTCCTGTTCAACATAGTACTGGATGTGCTAGCCATAGCAATCAAACAAGAAGGAGAAATAAAAGGCATCCAAATTGGAAAAGAAGAAGTAAAATGGCCATTATTAGCAGATGACATGATATTGTACATAGAACACCCTAAAGACTCCGACAAAAAACTAGTAGAACTAATAAATGAATTTGTCAATGTAGCAGGATACAAAATTAACACCCAGAAATTTACAGCTTTTTTATAGACCAATAATGAACTCACAGAAAGAGAAAATTTAAAAAAATCCCATTTACTATTGCAACAAAAAAATTAAGATATCTAGGAATAAATTTAACCAAGGAGGTAAAGGACTTGTACTCAGAAAATTACAGGCTACTGAAAAAAGAGATAGAGAAAAACATAAACAAATGGAAGAATATACCATGTTCATGGGTTGGTAGAATCAACATCATTAAAATGTCCATAACTACCCAAAGAAATCTATAGATTCAATGCAATCCCCATTAAAATACCAGCGGCATACTTCAAAGACCTAGAACCAATTCTCCAAAAATCCATCTGGAATAAAAAAAGACTCCACTGCAGCAATCTTGAGAAAGAAGGACAAAGTTGGAGGGATCACAATACCAGTTATCAAGCTATACTACAAAACCAGTGTTTTCAAAACTGCCTGGTACTGCACAGAACAGACATATAGATCAATGAAACTGAACAGAGAACCCAGAGATCTATCCAAGCCATTATGTCAGTTAATATTTGACAAAGGAGGCAAGAGCATACAATGGAATCCAGACAGTCTCTTCAATAAATGGTGTTGGGAAAATTGGACAGATACATGCAAAAAACTGAAAGCAGACCACCAACTTATACCACACACCAAAACAAGTAAAAATGGATAAAGGACTTAAATGTAAGATGGGAAACCATAAAAATCTTAGAAGAAGCCGTGGGCAGCAAAATAGCAGACATTCGTTGTAGCAATATCTTTACTGATACAGGTCCTAGGGCAATGGAAACTAAGGAGAAAATAAACAAATGGGACTACATAAAAATAAAAAAAGCTTCTGCTAGCCAAAGAAACCATCAACAAAACAAGAAAGCATACTGCATGGGAGAACATATTTGTCAATTTTATCCCGATAAGGGTTTAATCTCCAAAATTTATAGGGAACTCATACAGCTTAACAAAAGGAAGAGAAATAATCCAATAAAAAAATGGGCAAAGGACCTAAATAGATACTTTTCCAATGAGGACATACAGAAGGCCAAGAGATATATGAAAACATGCTTAAAGTCACTAATCCGAGAGATGCTAATCAAAACAACAAGGTACCATCTCACATCTGTCAGAATGCTATTATCAACAAATCAATAAGAGGCAAGTGCTGGAGAGGATGTGGAGAAAAAGGAACCCTCTTGCACTGCTGGTAGGACTGCAGATTGGTGCAGCCACTGTGGAAAGCAGTATGGCATATCCTTAAAAAACTAAAAATGGAACTTAAATTTGATCCAGTAATCCCACTTCTAGGAATATATCCCAAGAAAACAGAAACAGCAATCAGAAATGATATATGCACCCCTATGTTAATAGCATCACAATTTACAATAGCTAAGATTTGGAAACAGCCTAAGTGCCCATCAGCAGCTGAGTGGATTAGAAAACTGTGGTACATCTACACAATGGAATACTATGCTGCTGTAAAAAAGAAGGGATTCTTATCATTTGCAACAGCATGGATGGAACTGGAGAGCATTATTGCTAAGTGAAATAAGTCAGTCAGAGAAAGATATGGTAATATCACATGATCTCACTCATTAGTGGAATATAATGAACAACATAAACTGATGAGCAAAAATAGAACCAGAGTCATTGAAGCATCAAACAGACTGTCTAACCTATGAGGGAAGGTGGGGGGTGAGGCGGTAAGAGGTCAACCAAAGGACTTGTATGCATGCATATGAGCATAACCAATGGACACATACTCAGGGGTGTGGGGGGATGAAGGCATGTGCTGGGGCATTGGGGAACCTGGGGAGAGGTCAATGAGGGGAAAAGGAGACTTACGTAATACTTTATAAAGATTTTTTAAAAAAAAGTAACCAGGGTACCAATTTAGGAAAATAAATACAAGTAGTTGTCCCCAAATTAGTACAACCCTAATGAATGAATTATAACAATTTTTTTCTTTACATGATGATAAACTAAGTTTGATACTTTGCAGTGACAAATGCTTAGGATAAAAGGAAATGCAATTGCTAGGTGATATTAATAATTCATTCATTTGATACTAAGCAGAATATTTAAATCCCAATATGATATGACAGGTTTTGAAGAATATCTATATCTAGCATAAAATAGATGTCAGTTTCTTGGAATATCTTTCTTCTGATGAGTATAAAGTAAATACCTAATTTAATTAATTTCCTAATTTCATCTACCATTTTAGTTCTACATTTGTGTAAACAAACAAAAACAACATGTTATCAAAACCTGAAATTATTGTAACAGGTTTTCCTGTTATTTCTCATGTTGCTCCCACCAGAGTTGAAGCTCATGTGTGTGTTTTCAAAACCATCTTACTTGAAACTTGGTACATCCTTCCTCACTCCAAGTTTCTGGAGGTTCAATTTTTCTGGGGGTGGTAAAAATGCTATAAAATCTGAAAGGATTTCCTCCTTTAACACTAGGAGACTTCACACACGTGGTTGAGAGGGCTGGGGAAGCTTCCGAATGCCCATTCCCTAGTGGGATCCAGAGATTATGCTCTTAGGAGCTCTACTGGCATTAATAATGTGTGTCCTACCATTCAATACCTTATAGAAACAAGTAAAACGTTTACATTAGATCTTACTGGTATTTTCACTTCATCTCTTGCCCAGTTACTCTCTGAATACATATCCTCTGTGAAATTAGGAACAGATGGCTGATTTTGTTATTTTTCTGTTGTTTTATCATGACATTTTTGCCCTGTAAACTTAAAAACTCTGAGTTGCCAAACCTGCTAATTTTTCAAGAGAAGCCCATGCTCTGTAGTTGTATAGAAAAATCTCTCAACATTTAAATTTTAGCATAATTTTTAAATTCAGTTAAAAATATCTGTGGGAAGGTTTTGTCTTAGAACATATAAACTTTTCCTGTAGAAACCAAGAAGTGCTCATCAACGAAGATATTATTACATGTTAGAATGCATAATAATAGCTGGCATCTCTATGTATGAAGTTTCTTTTTTTTTTTTCCTTTTTATAGTATGAGGATGTCTTGAAAGTAGGATGAGTAGCTCTTGCCATTATCCACAGAGGTCTGTGGCCATATTCTTAGCAGCTATATGAATCTAGTCAAGTTCTTTAAATTCTCTTACACGTAGTTTCTTTGTTTACATGAGATTGGGAATGCATCACATAGTTTCTTGCATTTAAATGCTCATTTTACATCTTCACTTTATATTTTTATTGCTTTCCTTGAACGAACCTAGACAATCAAGAGCTTGGTTTCTTCATTTCTGTATGATCACACATGTTACCTGCTGATTTATACACTTGTATCTCTTCAGTTGTACTGTGAGAACAATAACACTTCTTTCTCAAAGATATTTAGCAGTTCAAACTCAGGTTCCGCTCAAATTTTCATTGTGGCACATTCTATGCAGACAATAGCTTTTTAACTTTTGCATTGATCCAGCAATATGAACACTGATGTATGACCTCTAGGCTTTAGGAAGAGGTTCTCAGTTGTCTTTTAGAGTCACTGCCAACTGTAGTGAAATGTGAAATCGGGGACATATAAAGGGGCCATCATTACCAGATTCTCATATTTCCAGTGATTTATTTTGAATTCTTATTTGTCTCAGTGATACTTCAATCTGTTCATAACAGTTTAAAACAGCTGGATTTAATGTATGAGCAGATTTCCCCTAACAGAATTTTCAACACAGTAGTAATTCAGTTAGTGAGTGAGAGTGCCAATCCACCACTGCAGCCTCTTCTCATAATTTGCTAAGATGTTTTGAAAAATTTTTTTTCCCAAAAATCTTAGGAAGTGTATTATTTTAATCTTCCTCTTAAAATGGCTCTCCACGCATCCTGCCCTCACAAACATTCTTGCTTTCTCTGAATCTTTATCTCATGATTTTGATCATTTGTATTCCTTCTATTCTGCCATTTCCTGGTTTCTTGTCATCTTAATAATTCATTGAAAAGTGAAACAGAGGCTTGCTCTCAATTTTAAATCAATCCCAGGAGACTTTAAAATTCTATATTAGGTAATTCAACTCAGGGAGCAATTTTATGCTATGTTGGCATGCCCAGAGCTCGCCTAAATGTGACAGGTGAAACTAGTAGCAGCACTGAGTGAATAACAAAGGCTAGTACAGGCTACATTACCTGGATTCTAAAAGGAGCCAGAGCAAATACTGAATTGCTCAGTCTCATGCCTACAATGAAGGTGAGCAGAGAAGAGAACTTCCTTTCTCAACTCAAAGCAGCAGCCATAGATATGCTTGGGTATCATTTCCAAACACTGACTAGCCAATATGTGCTAGCAGGCCGGGTGGCTGGTATTAAATGGTCAATTACTCGACTCTCTCTTTTCCTTCTCTACATCAAAAAACTGCTGGGATCAGAGTGAGGTTAGAGTTATGGATAACACCCAGTTTATTAAGCCAAGTGAAAGATGATTGTGCCCTAGATTAAGACATTTTTTATTGGGGCTGGGTCAATGGGAAGGAATGGAGAAATGTGTAGAAGGTAAATGTTGCTTAAATACATAGAGAATAAATTAGTGAAAGCATATTATATAAAAACTAGAGGCCCAGTGCGCAAAATTTGTGCACTGGTAGTGTCCCTAGCGGCTGCCGGCTGCCGGCCGGGGCCTCCCTTCCTTCCCCCGGCCAGCCCTGCCCCCTGGTCAAACTTCTGGATGAACTCCCAGTCCAGGGGACAATTTGCATACTATGCTTTTATTATATAGGATGACTCATGGGTCTCTAATTTCAGAGCCTGGACTGCTGTTTCTGACAATCCTGAAATAGTGAATACAGGTTGGGGGGAGAAGGAATTACATTATAATATTCTGAGTTTGATATATCTGTGATGCTACACTCAGGTGGAAGCATCTAGGAATAAGCATGACATACAGATTTAAATCTCAGAAAAGAGGCTTTGTAGGATGTGTTATCAGCACTTCTCACCAACACCAGAGTGACGTTAACATACAGGACACTTCCCTGAGCTAGTGGGAGAGGACTGTCCCTGACCTCGATCCTTGTCTTATCATATAAATGAATGTATATTAGAGAGCTTGACTGCAATGTGAAAAGCCAATTTATTAAAGCAATCAAAGCATGCACCTTTATTGAAAAAGCAAAGCAAGTAAACATATATCTGCTTATGAAGCATAGACAGGCTCTCAGCTAATCTGAAGAGCAGGTTGGGTGGGGTCTGAGGCATTATATACCCCCCTGTCGGTAGGTCTCAAAATTTCTCTGCTGAATATTTTGGTGCTGATTAATTTTCAAGGTATCTTTTTTTAAAAACTTTGTTGTGGTCTTCCCAAAATTCATGAGAAGCACCTGGCAACTTTATCTTGCCAAGCCTTGAGACTGCAGGCTTCTCTGCTTAGAGAGTAAAATGGCCCTTCTTTCTTTTCCATTTTCCTCTTCCTTTCTGAATTCTCTGATTAAGGAGGTTTTTTTAACCATTTGTTCTGGTGTCCTTGGCTGGGGATGATAATGGTTTGTCAGTTATAGGCTGGCTGCAAGTTTCCCACATTATTTGACCTTATTTTAACTTTCCTGTCTTAGTTTCCCTATTCCTCCTGCCTTGGAATCCTGTAACAGGATGTATAGCATGGAATTACCAGACATGAGGCCATGCCCAGTGTTTGCATGGAGGGTGTTGCATTTCTAAGAAACACAGGTGTTGAAGGAGTGATAAGAGGAAAAGGGACTTGTAAGGAAACTGAGCACTAGCCAGTGAGATTAAAAAATGATCACTGAAGAATGCCTTCCTAGACACCAAGAAAAGTGTTTGTCATTGAAGACCTTGGATTGAGCAATGAATGAATGAATAAATGAATGACAGTAACTAGAGACTTAGAGAAGCTTTAGAAGCAAAGATAGAAGTATAATTTGAGGGATTTGAAGAGTAAGTACAAAATTATAGTTTTATCATTATGAGAAAGAAAACTAGAAAGTCGACAGAATTAAAAGAGATTTTTGCTTATTCCGCTGCAGTGTGCATTTTTTTTGTTTGTTTGGGTTTTTTGGTGTGTGTGTGTGTGTATGTGTGTATATTTTTTAATGGAAGAAGGTTGCACATGTTTACAGGTAGAGTGCATGGAAGACGGCAGAGAGAGAAAGTGTGAATTTATAGGAAGAAGTAACTAAGAGCAAGTCTCAGAAGGTATGGGTCTGAGCAGATGTAAAATAATTGATCCTGAAACATAGAAGGCACTGTGACAAAGAAGATTTGTGGGATATAGGACATGCTAAGCTATGTAGGTGCAGGAAAAAGAATTTGGGCATTAACTTCTTCATAAGTAGAAAAGAGTGATTTCTTATAAGTTGGGCTTGAGGAGATTAATGAGGATTTGGAAAGGACCATTATGGGAAATGGGAGAAGTTGCCAAATGGGTCATATAAAAAAATGGTGACTGATACTAGTTACCAAATATTTCTTTTATTTAGTACTAGACACCCGGTGCATGAATTCGTGCACAAGTGGGGTCCCTTGGCCTGGCCTTCAGGATTGGGCTGAAACTGGCTCTCCAACATCCTCCTAGGGGTCCCGGATTGTGAGAGGGTGCAGGCCAGGCCAAGGGACCCCACCGGTGCATGATCAGGGCTGGGGAGGGACATGGAAGGGCTCCAGGGCGTGTCCAGCCTGTCTCCCTCAGTCCAGATCAGCCGGACCCCAGAAGCAAGCTAACCTACTGGTTGGAGCATCTTCCCCCTGGTAGTCAGTGCACGTCATAGCGAGCGGTTGAGCAACCTTAGCATATCATTAGCATATTACGCTTTGATTGGTTGAACGGCCGACCAGACACTTAGCATACTAGGCTTTTATTACATAGGATTACATTTGAGGGGGCTGATAAGGAGACAAAGTAAGAAGTAAGGGGCCAACTAGTGTTGAACAGAAGCCACATGCTCAGATTACATGGGCTTGCAAAGGCCTAGACTTTACAGGATCCTGCATTTATCATATGCTATACAGGTCAAGTCTAGGAGTCTGTTTGAAATGGTGATTTCCTGCTGTAGTCAATTTAAAAAGTTTGAAAGTAATAAAGAAAGGGCAGGGAGGAAATGGGAAAACCATTTATATCAACAAATTGGTAACAGGGCCCTCTAACACATCCATTAACTAATTAGACACAATTTCAATGCAAGGAATTTATCTCAGTGTCTTTGCTCACTTGAAACTGATGAAAAGTGCTTTTATTCTGTTTGCTTATAACTTCAGCAAGTCACCTTTGTTCAGGGTGCTCAACCACATCTTTCCAGCTCACTCATCTGTGACTGAATTTAATGAGACTTACATCTTGCTGTGAAGTAGGTTGTGGAAATTATTGTAGTGATTATTAAATCATTTCCCAAGTCCTTTTAATCTTTCAAATGTTTAATTTTCCAAGTCCCTAGTCATCTAGTAAAATGAAAAGACTGCAAAAGCAGCGTAGCTCCCCTACCTTTGCCTAATGTGTGAATATTTTCCCTCCTATCTCCTTGATATTTGCCAACATCTATTATGAAAATTAAAAAGCAGCAGTAATCCACATCATGAGGTTCTTGCAATTTGTCTGGAGATCTGAGTTTGGAAGTTGAGAAAGAGAACCAACACAGACATAAAGTTTGTCAAGGCAAAATATTGTGCTTATGGTGAGATGGTGTATGAGGAAAATGCTTCAAAGTCCACAATTTTATTATTTAGAAATTCATGTGTAAGAAATGAATTTATATTTTTGCTAAACTATGAAGATACTTATATATTTTATATATATGAATGCATATCCATATCTATAATAATAAAAGCATAATATGCTAATTAGACCAGACATCCTTCTGGACGACCTTCTGGATATCCTTCTGGATAACCTTCCAATACAAACTTCTGGATGAAGCTGGGGCTGCGAGGAAGCCCGGGTCCCAGGTGCCAGAGGGAAGCCGGTGCCGGCAGCCAGGGTAAGGAAGGCCTACTCTTGCATGAATTTCATGCTTTGGGCCTCTACTATACTACTATATATATATTGCTAAACTTTGAAGACCCTTATTACAAGTACATTATTGATAGATTGTGAGTTGTTTAAAAGACATTTTGGAAGCCTATTTATGACCTGTCAATTACAGCCAAGGTGACCATAAATGCAGTTTGTCCAGGGGAGTTCCAGTTTACATATGTTGTCTATTTTGTAATAATTAATAGCATCCTCCTATCTTTCTGGTTTAAACGATTAATTTTATGTTCATTCTACCTATGTATAGAAAGTGAACATTGTATTTGACCTAGGACTACAAATGGTAAAATAAATCCTACTTGTGAATTTGGATAGTTCATCCAGTTTAACTCTCCTTGAAGGGCTAGTTGTATAGTGACACTGGTACAAACCCTTGCTCTCTTAGATATGGTAAGAATGCCTGCACTTATGCAACTTCTCAGAATATGGGCAAATGTGAACACTACTACAATTGTGTCATTTGCAACTCACTGCCAGTTTCATATTTTATTATACATGTAATAGACTAAAAACACGGTTAAAAGCAGATCTTGAAAATGCTGCATATCTCCTTCCACAAGTAACGTTAAGTGAAGAACGATTCATTTTTACCTGTAAAGTTCAGAAAAATAAACATTTGATAGTACAGTCACCTTTGAAAGATAGGCTGCTTTAGAGAAATTCATTAGATTCTTTTATCACTTTTACTTAGAGAATTTGAAATTGCTCCTGTAATAGTCAACTTGTAGTACCAAAGGCAAGAGGAACATGTTATATCAGTATAAAACCAAAGTGCAATTGTGGGGTAGGACTGTGTACATAGTTTAATAATTTTATCTTTGCTTCTAAGAATGTCAGTCATTGTCATCAATTCTGAAGGATTAGGAAAGTATAAATGAAAAGAATTATCTATATACTAGGCCTGTGCCCTCTCGCAGTCCAGGAGCCCTCAAGGGATGTCCGACTGCCCGCAGTCAGACATCCTTAGTGCTGCTGCAGAGGCGGGAGAGGCTCCCGCCACCACTGCTGTGCTCACCAGCCGTGAGCCCAGCTCAGGGTTTCTGGCTGAGCAGCACTCCCTCTGTGGGAACGCACTAACCACCGTTGTTCCACCGTTTGGTCAATTTGCATATTAGCCTTTTATTATATAGGATATATATATAAAAGCCTAAGTGACTGTTATGACTGAATGACCAGACAACCGGACAACCGGCCAGTAGCTATGATGTGCACTGACCACCAGGGGGCAGATGCTTAATGTAGGAGCTGCCCCTGGTGGTCAGTGTGCTCCCACAGCCAACCTCCTGCGGTCCCTCCCACTGGCCGGCCTGGATTGGGACTGGGCAAGATGGCCCCAATCAGCAGGGAGGGACACCACCCGTCCACGAATTTGTGCACCAGGCCTCTAGTTTTATTATGTTTGCCAACTCTGACTCCTACTCTTTATTGAGCAAGTTGAAACAATAGGGTTTAAGCAGAAGCCAAATTTATTCTACTCTGCCACTCAGTGTTAAAACTTAATGTCAAGCAAATAAACTTTCTTTGACAAATATTTCTCTCTCTCTCTCTCTCTCTCTCTCTCTCTCTCTCTCTCTCTCTCTCTCTCTCTTGGTCCCTGGGTGAAATTAGGTGTATTCAAAATTTTTGTGGCCTTTCTTAGATAAAAATTCTCCAATGCATTTAAGACTCAGAAATAGACTTATTAAGGTTAAGATGTCCCTGACAGGGACATAATCACATAATTCCAACCTGGGGTGGGGTTCAGGTTAGGAAATCTAGAAAAAAAGATAGTTTTTTTCTGTTTCTTCCTTTTTCTTTCTTCCTTCCCTACACTTCTCTGTGGGGAAAGTGACTTGGGGGAAAGAGGTACAAACTCTTAATAATTATAATCTGTCATTTTTTCCTCTTCGCTTGCAAGTTATACATTTGCTGACTCATGGGCTACTTCTGGGTTTTCAAAATCACTGTTGCTGTGAGACCCTCACTGTAGTTTCCTTGGGGCAGGTGACACATAGTGTCTATCTTCTAAAGTCTTCAAATATACCACAGATGCCCAAACCCTTGACTTCCATGACTGGATCCACACAGATTTTCTTTGTCAGCATCTCTTCACCCCTTTGGGCAATCTTCTTTAAAATGAATATAGGCTGGGAATCTCTCTTAGCCTAAACAAGAACATGCATTTTTGGTTTGTCATGGATGGAAGTGCACAGTATAGCAATACAGCTCTATTTCTCTTTGTCATCTCAAGCCAAAACTTCAAGGCAGGCACATTGGCTCCATGCACTAGAAGGGACTTTTGTTTCTCCTGATACTGGGAGCAGTAGGGAAATGCCATAGCATACTCAGAACACTCTCAGAAGGAAAACTTTTTTTCAGCCTCTTTAAGTTGCCAGTTATTTTCTGCCTTCATGTAGAGAGGATGTTGTATGATTGACCAAAAAAGAAAAAGAAAATGCCACAGCACTTCAATAGTTCCTTTCCCCGCAAAGGAAGCAAGAGATCACAAATGCTGTTAAAATGTATTTTATTATCTTTTAGCATGTCTTCCATAGTTGGTCTGGCACCTCATTATAGAACAGAGGTTGGCGAATTTTGACCTGCTGGCCAAATCTAGCTTGCTACCTATTTTTGTAGACTCTATTCTAAGAATGATTTTTCACTTTTAAACAGTTGGGGGAAAATCAAAAGAAGAATAATATGATGTGACATGTGAAAGTGATAAAAAAAAATCCAAGTTTTAATGTCTATAAAGTTTTATTGCAACACAGCCACACCCATTCATTTTCATGTTATCTGGGGCTGCATTCTCTATACAATGGCACAGTTGAGTGATTAAAACCTTATGAACTATAAAGCCTAAAAATTTTGTTATCTGTTCTTTTCAGAATAAGCTTGTTGACCCCTGCCATAGATTGTAGTATACTTTGCATCTGTTGTATTGTTCTTGATTATTGGATTTCAGTTGGAATTAAGGCAGTAAAAGTTCCATTTTTAACATCCTGTTACTCTACATATGAAAACTGTCAAAATATTATTACTCTCTTAATTTTACAACGTATACTATGACTTGTTAACTTACCATTTGCCATTTAGATAGAGATGTTAAAGAACACAGACATCCCTAGCCTGTTTGGCTCAGTGGATAGAGCATTAGCCTGTGAACTAAAGTGTTCCGGGTTGGATTCTGGTGAAGGGCACATACCTCAGTTGCAGGCTCCATGGGGCTTATGTAGGAGGCAACCAATCGATGTGTCTCTCACATCAATGTTTCTCTCTCTCTGTCTCTCCTCCTCCCTTCCACTCTTTCTAACAATCAACGGAAAAATATCCTCAGGTGAAGATTAATAAAAAACAAAACAAAACGAACAAACAAAAAACAACAGATGACTTTCTGTGATTTATCTTTAGAAGTATTTTGAGCTGGAAGTGGTGTACAGATCCCTGGAATCCTTCATAACATATAATATAACTTCTGTGATCATCTAAAACTTAGGGTCAAGACATAAACTTCTGTGAGCCTCAAAATGTTGGTGGTCTGTTGACAGTGCTGGGAGGGATGAATCCTCTATATCTCCTTTGGTTGGTTTCATTTGGTTTTATTTTCTCCTTAAAGTTAAAAAAGGGTAGTAATTTATGACCATGATGTTTTAGAAATTTAGATCTGAGTGTGAGAGCTGTCTAAAGAAACAAAAAAGAAGTCACAAAATGTTAACAGATGAGAAGAAATGTTAACTTGCAGAGTCATTTGCAAGATGCAGGTAGAAATTACAGCAGCTCTATCTCCATGGCATTCCACAAAATAATTTACATGATTGTTTTCAGAATTTGAAGTTTGCCATCACTGGCTGTTAAGTAGCATATAAAGAGTCTATGATTCAGGCAAAGTACAGAAATGTAACTCTGCTCTGACTCCAACTGGACTAATTGATGGTTTCAGAGTGTATGTTTCATTTTGCATTCTTTGTTCACTGATTTCCTTAGGCAGAGGCACATTTGCCACCCTTGTTTTTGTCTGTTGAAATCTTAACCTGTTCTTCAGGACCCAACTCAGTTCTTCCTCTGCTTTGACAGAGGAAGATGCTTCTGTTTTTCTCCAATAGCATTTTATTATTGCTTCTGTTGTTTGCAAAGTCATATTTTGATTTGCTGTATAGCTATTTTCACTTTATCTAGAGTGTTTTGTCTTCACAACGCTGGCACTTGGTAAGTTTTACAAAAACTAGCTACTGAAAAGAAGGCAGACTTCTAAGTTTAATAACTTTTTCTTAACTTTACTATATTTTAAGTGCATCAGAAAAGTGAGTATTTCTTTCTATGCAAAATGATACTATTTTATTATCCGCTTATGTCCAGAAAAATCAATTTTGCAATGTGCAATTGGCTTTTATATAGTGATTGTGCAGTGAAAGCTTTACTACTCTGTGGAAATTCCATCTATCAATTTTTAATTTGGGGAGATATAATCTGAGGAAGAATTTTGAATCTCAAAGAGTTTGGGGGGGGGTAAAAAAAATATCCTGTATGAATCTATATAAATTGAACTAAAAAAGTATGAGAGTTCAGAGGTCATTTAGACAAATCAGCAAGTGGCATGCTGCTATGTGATGTGCTGTTTCTATAAACAGTGGCCTGACTACTGACTTTCAATGAAGTTTGAGTTGTTAATGGTCTTGGCTCAGCATATTGAGCTTTGCTAGGGTACTTTTCTGAAAGTCATAGTGGAATTTCCTTTATGGAGTTCTTTCAAGTTTAGATATCTATAGTTCTGATTAGGATAGTTTCAGGCTCAGAGCTCTGTATTAAAAAAGTAAAATTGACTATGGCGTGGTAATCGAGTTCCATTTAGCAAGTACTTACAATCTGACTTGATATTATTTGTCACATTTATTCCAAAAATGCCTGAATTAAAATGGCACCATGTTGTATAAAGATACTGGATCTAAAAAAATTAAGAGAATTTAAAAATAAAACATCATGGTATTTTCTGATTAGGCATTTAAGTATATATTTTGCCTAGTTTAATGCTAGCTCTTTTTGTATATATTGCTAGTTAGTTACATTTCTATATAAAATGACAATATAATAGAGAAATAACAGCATTTGGAAGTTCAGGATGTTTGTGCAAAATCTATTTATTTGTATCTATTCACTCAAATTACCCAAGTTTCTTTATTCTTTATTTTACAAACTAGAAAAAATGGTAGGAAGCATTATTACCTTCTTTCCTTTACTTCACATTAAATATGGTCATTATGCAGACTTATTTTGGAATTTCTCCATCTCATATCCCAAGAATAGCCAAATGATTTAGTACAAATGTTCCCAAGGTATTATTAGTCACCAGTTTTGAAATATTACTTCCAGCACTGTTCTCTAGACAAATCATTTACTTTTTCTATCTTAATTTTTTTATTTTCTAAATTCTGACTATGACTATTTTATGAGAGTAAATGAAAGTTCATCAAACTTTATTAAAAATTAAAAGTTTTAAATGAAAAGTGTAAATATGTTATATAAGGCATCATTTTATGTAGTGACAACATAACTTACTAGTATAGACTCGTCTATTCCAGCGGGTGATTCATATTGCTACTTGTGTCATCCCCTGGAATGACATGCTTGAAGGAAAGAATGCATTTTACCCAGCATCCAGACTTATTCAGGTGATTGTGGGCGGTCTGAAAGATCTAATACCCATTTAGTTTGTGAAAATTGCTTTTCTGAAACAATGGATTTTGGAGAGAGACCCTTTTCCTATTCTCTGTGAAAGGATGCAGTGGGGTAGAAGAGTACCTGTGTGAAAAGTACAATTTCTTCATCATGATGCAAAGATTTAAGGTAGAAGGTAGAATGTGGCTATAAAATAATATAAAAGTTCTGTGGATTACTTGTAGGTTTTTTCTAACATTCTCTTCTGTCCTTTGAACTTTCCTCATTTCAGATGTTACACATGAGCAATCCTTTGTTTTAGCTTATCCCCATATAACCAGAGAACGGAGATACCAAATTTTGACTTTTATGTTCTAAAACTGTGGTCCACATGTAATTCAGAAAGACTGCATGACTGAGCAATTAAGCAGAACCTCCTTTTCTCTCAGAAGAGATGAAGATCCTCTAATTCAGGAAAGGGAGGAAAGATGGAAAGAAACAGACGAGTAAGACACCGAAAAAAAGGTCTCTTGGAAGGAGATGCTTAAAAAACTGAGAGGTCTTTTCTTACAGTTGCCAATGAAATTTCTTCCTCTCAGCCTGACACTCCATAAGCATCCTCAAAACAGGTACTACACTGAAGAGAGGAGAAGGAATTGAAACCTAAACAAACTGTATTTTCTCTGAAGGATTTAGCCTTAATTAAAAAGATAATACATTTCTAGATGGAATTGGACCTCCAACTAGAGTAAGTTCAGTCTTTTAAAAATATAGAAAGTTTAATTTTTTTCACCCCTAACATATATAGGTATATAGGTGCGCGCGCGCGTACACACACACACACACACACACACACACACACACACAGAGTTGCAGCCACCTTTTCATGACTTGTAAATGTATTTACTAGTACACTCTTTTCTTGCTTCACAGACTGTAGGAGAATGGTCAGCTACCAGTCTTTCATCACCATTTTGGTATTTTGAAGGCAACAGGTATTGGCATACTAAGACATTTAATAGAAGACCAATCTTAAATATTTCATGGGCATACACAGATCTCATAATGCTCATTTTTTTTATTGCTCACGCTTTGAGTTTCTGTGCCAGGTTTCAGGTAGACTTTCAGAACCAAGGCATCTCTTACTCCAGCAGCCATTGGACCTACTCAGGGAAGATAGATTGGAATTATTGGTGGCAGTGAGTGGAACCACATATGACTGCCATCTTACCAGAATCCTTTGCTTTCTTTACTTGCCAACTCTGTCTCACCATTTTAAAGAGCACAGACTGTTTAACCTCCAGTTAGTTTGTCACTACAAAATCATATGTAGATGTAATGCTAGTTCCTTTGAATTAGTCACTCCTGTGTTCAGTCAATTAATCAATAAGCAGAATCTAGTCTAGACTCATGCTATTCTACTGTAATCTATAAGTACTTCTAACTTGGCTATGGACATATAAATATAATGACTTAGTTTCACCCAAGCAGATTGTCTCAAGTAAACACTTCTCAAAATAGGAAAATAATGATGCCCTGAGGGTAAAAAGAAACTGAAGAGCAGCTCTAAAAGGCCCTTAGAAGTCCTTTTACTTTGAGTGGGCAAGACACTAGCGGAGCAGATAATAAACTCTTTTTAGGTGCCAGAGAAATGCTGTTTTCACTTATGATATATTTCAGAACCACTGTTTTCACAGGCATACTAAAGGGTACACCAGTCTGCTGTTACATTTTTTCCAACTGAAGCCGGGTAGAGCTTGCCCATACAGATATGCATTATTGTTTACACTGGGAAAGCAGCCATGACATTACTGATTTTCATTCTCCATCTTATCAGATGAAGTTATAAAATTATACATGGAAGTTTTCTTCTCCAGCGGAAGTGATGTTGGAAAAACAACATCAGGAATATGATTTTACGGACATGCTCCTTAAACAATCCTATTAAAATGTTGACTATTTGAAAAATGGCGAGTATGTGAGGAAGGAAACACCTCACACCCATGGGATGCTCAAATACTAAATTATATTGCCTCTCACTTTAGCACTGGTGAGCGCTGCTTTGTTTAGTGTATTGACTCCAGATGCTCTGAAAAACCGAATTCATTTAGGAGAGCTCAGATTTCCTGCACAAGGGCTCATGGTTACACTCTATGTAATACACACGCCCCAGCACCATAAGTAATGGAAACAACATGTATACCTGAAACAGTGCTTCCATTCTATTTCCAAGTAGGTACTACTCAAGCTACTGGAGACTGATGAATATAAAATCTCAGTGATTAAAAGTAGAGGTAGTACACTGAAGTATTTGAACCATACCCCTAAAAATATACATTGAATATTTTCAGTGGTGAATAATTTTATTTATTCTCCCCCTCATTTAATCCTCCTGAAACCCAATGAGATAAGTACTATCACTTTCCTAGGATTATACAGCAGGTGTTAGAGCTGGGAGTTAAACCCAGATCCTTAATTCTAGAATCAGCGATCTTCACTACCTCATGGGCTTTGAAACTTTCCTATAATCATTCTGTACCTGTTTTCTCAGTCATAAAATAGGGATAAATTAAGGTTGATAAAGCACTGAGCACCTGGCACATATTAAGCATTAAATAAATAGCTATCATTATTATGGCAATAATAATTATTAAGTATATATTATATACCATATATATAAGTATATATGGTATACAACAATAGCTATCATTATAAGTACATATTATATACCAGGCATTAGGTTAAGCATCTTATTTCATGTATCTTACAACCTAGGTCAGTGGTCGGCACACTGCGGCTCGCGAGCCACATGCAGCTCTTTGGCCCCTTGAGTGTGGTTCTTCCACAAAATACACGTGCGGGCGCGCATGTACAGTGCAGTTGAAACTTCGTGGTCCATGCGCAGAAGTTGGTATTTTGTGGAAGAGCCACACTCAAGGGGCCAAAGAGCCGCATGTGGCTCTCTAGCTGCCGTTTGCCGACCACTGACCTAGGAGATGGTAGATACTAAATTAAAATTTACAAGGCTAGAAGGGGTCAATGAAAGAAAAAAAGAGGACAGATGTAATACTTTCAACAAGATTTAATTAAAAACTGAAAAATTACAGGAGTGATGATGGCTATCAAGGAGACATAAATGTGCCTTGGGAAAATATAAAGGCTTAGTGTAATCTTTAGGTCAGGGAAAGTTTCCCTCTGGATGACAAGCTGTTTTCTGAAAGGTGAACAGTAGATTGGAGAGGACCAAGGAGAAGAGTGCTACACGAAAGTACTGTAGACTCAGTCCAGGGCTGGAAGAGACAGGGCCTCCTACTTAAAGATTTTGGGTTTATTCCAGGAGAAACTTAAAGGATTTCAGCAGTAGAGTGACATGATCAGATTTGGATTTGAAGATCCCTCTGGGTGCAGTATAAAGAACGGATTAGAGCTAGGCAAGATTGGATGTGTGAAGATCAGTTAGGACGCTATTTCAGCAGCAACTCAGAGATGATAGTGATATGACGAAGGGTGGTGACAATAAGGAAGGAGACTCTTCTTGGTGGATTCAAGGACTATCTGGTTCTAGGGAAAATAATAGGCCACTTGCATCCTTATTTCCAGTCTTTTTTTAAAAAAAAATTCCTACTTGCCACTAAAATAGGACTCTGGTATAGCTACTAACCCTGGGCTCCATTTATTTCTGGGTTATATTACAGGTTCCAAATCAATTTTCCTCTTGTCTCCTCCTGCAGTCTCATTTCCAAACT
The DNA here is from genome assembly GCF_028538775.1 of Myotis yumanensis. Classification (NCBI taxonomy): domain Eukaryota; kingdom Metazoa; phylum Chordata; class Mammalia; order Chiroptera; family Vespertilionidae; genus Myotis; species Myotis yumanensis. Next base: position 69,603,947 of record NW_027223755.1, on the reverse strand, counting down.
CAGCTTTAAACCTCCCTATACTGCCAGCTCCCTGCCCCCTCCTTACCACCTTTCTGCTACTGAAGGAGATTCTGGTACTCTTTTGAGAAAATGTTTTCTATACTAAAATTTTTGAATGAACACACATTCTGCATCCTAAAATTAGAAGATGACCTTTTCAATGAATCTCCCTTAGTCTTTTCAGATGGAGACAACTCAATAATCTATCTGGTCCCACTCACTGACTGAATAAACAGATGAAACTATTCTATTCATTTCTACCAGTGACCACTTTTATGAACAAAACTGGAGAGTTAGGTTGAGGTCATATTTAGAAGAGCCTTAACTACTAGACTGATACCTTTACTTTTCTTTCATTTATTTCTGAAGGGTTGGATTGGTTTTAGAACAAGAGTGCATGATTAGGCTAAATCAGGACGATCAATTTGCAGTGGTGCGTAGGGTGATATGGAGTGGGAAATAGATTGAAATTTTACACTAGCAGAGAAATACTATAGTATATGGAAAATCATGAATTCAAAATTACATAAATTTATATTTTAATCTTGTCACAATCATTTAACAGATATTTGAGTTTCTGTTAGCTATAAGAATGAGGTGAAGTAAAATGGAGAAGTAGTCAAGGGCCAAATTATTTTCAACCTTCTAGTCCATGGGCTTAAATTTAGACTTTATTATAAGTGCAGTTGGGATGATATTGGAAGGTTGTAATGGAAAAATCAACAACATTATTTAAGATTTTCAAAGGATCATTACAGCACTTACAGCTAAGGACAATGGATTGGTGAAACCCAGACAATGCCAGGAGAAAAAAGACAACAACCATGAATGATATGTCTTCATCTAGACCAGCCGTGGGCAAACTATGGCCCGTGGGCCGAATCCGGCCCGTTTGAAATGAATAAAACTAAAAAAAAAAAAAAGACCGTACCCTTTTATGTAATGATGTTTACTTTGAATTTATATTAGTTCACACAAACACTCCATCCATGCTTTTGTTCCGGCCCTCTGGTCCAGTTTAAGAACCCATTGTGGCTCTCGAGTCAAAAAGTTTGCCCACCCCTGATCTAGACACTATAAGGTACTGCACCAATAATACCAAAATATAATCATATAAAGTAAATAAAACTGAGATCTTGTTACATTAACATGTACTACTGGAATAGATTGCCAACTAAAATGGTTGGATGGTCAAGTTGAGGAAAACTCCCAGAGGACAGAGCAAAAAATCAGCAGTATAAAATAGGACATAAAAGATGGAAAAACCAGAAATATTTTTTGTTGTTGTTCTTGTTAATCCTCACCTGAGGATATTTTTTCCATTGATTTTTAGCAAGAGTGGAAGAGAGAGGGAAGGACAGAGAAAAACATTGATGTGAGAGAAACACATCGATTTAGTTGCCTACCACCAGGGCCAGAGCCCAAGGAGCCTGCAACCAAGGTATCTGCTCTTGAGCAGAACCGAACCCAGGACTCTTTGGTCTGCAAACTGATGCTCTATCCACTGAGCCAAACAGGCTAGGGCCAGAAAGATTTTTAAGCAGTTCCACCTTCCAAATAATAGTCATTGTAGAAAGAGAAAATAGAGAATTTGGAAAAGGAGAAATTGTGAAGGAAATAAATTTCTCAGAACTAAATGTTATGAATTGCCAGATTTAAAGAATTCACCAAGTCAGCAGCACACAGGATAAACATCAACGCAATAAAAATTGTAAAATTTTAGGACATTTTAGACAAATTCCAGATTTAGAAAAAATAGATTCATGAACATGATTAGAATCACTTTTCAGCAATACTGAACGCTAGAAGAAAATGAAGCAATGCCTTCAAAATTGTGAGTGAAATGCTCTCAATTCTGGAATCTAGAACATTTTACTCAGCTAAATTATGAATTAAAAGTAAGCAAAAAGTAAAGAAAATTTCAGATATGGAAGATGTTAAAAAATTTACCTCTCATTCTCTCTTTCTCAGAAAGCGATTAGACTCTAATAGTTAGAGGATGTACTTGACAAAAATGAGGATTAAATTATAAAAAAGAGGAAGCGTGGGGTCTGTGAAACAGAGTACAGACACTAAAGAGCAGCAAAGGACTTGTTAATATGCTGATGAAAGAGGATGCCAGAATGACATCTGTGTAGCAGGTTTAAATTCAACCAGTCCAGAGAGAGTAGGTGTGAACACAGGGGTATAAATTTTGTTTTTGTTTGTTTTTACTTTTTAGTAGATTGTACTCAGAAATGAGAAATCTTTTGTTCTATACCTGTGTGTTACTTTTCAATGTCATTACTTAAGAAAGAGAAGATAAAACTGAGAGACTGTGTTATGTGTTTGGGTGTATTAAGGAAAATTGCACAGCTGGGGGAAGACTTGGAGTTCAATTTATTATAAATATCTAGAATAATTAAATATGCATGCTTCAATTATTAGTATTTATGCAGTGAAAGTAATATAAATATTGCAAAGTTATATAACCAAATTGTTGATAAAAATATGTAAGAAGGATGAAAGTACAGGCAGCAAATATGTGGTTTCCGGAGGGGGGAGAGTAAGAGAGCCAAATCCACACCTTCCATAGATGAAAGTGAATAGATAATACTTCAAAATGAAAAATCAGGGTTAGTATATGAATAGAGAATTTTTTTTGGCACACACACATGATATCTACGAAATGAACTGAAAGTGATTATCTCTAAGGAGCATGCTATGTCAATGTACTAGGGGGGCTTCTTTTCTAATATAACTGTTAGAATTATTTTATTTCTTTTAAATAAAATAATTATTATCAGTTACATGTATAACTGATAAAGATTACAACTATTTTGTTAGGAGTGGACCGTGGTGGAGAGAGAGGTTAGAATGGCATAATGGGGGGTATAGCAGAGGTCAGGGGATAATAATACCATTAATCCAAGTGACACCAGGGCATTGCAGTAGTAGATATTGGAAAGTTTCCCATGTTGTCTGATTAACAAACTGTTATGATGGATGATGACAATATGAACTAGAGGGTTATCAAAGAGAGGACTAGAAATGTGTTCGTTTAGAATTAATACTGGAGGTAGAGCCAATAGAACTTGCACACGAGAGAAGTGGGAGAACGGGAAAATACCTAGTGACTACAAGTTGACTGAGCATCAGTCCTACAATGAGATGTGAATACTAGAGAAAGAAGTGATTCTAGGAGAAAATCAAAGATTTTGTTTTGGACACCATATTCAGTTGGATTTGACTACTAGACATCCAAGTGGGGAGGTAGGTAGGCATTTGATAACTACTTATTAACTTACCCTTTTCCCCAGTGAAATCCTAACCTCCTGAGTGCCAGGACTCAGTTATTTTTATCTTTCCTTTAATCTTTCCAGTCAGGGAGGTAGCATTCCATTTGAAGTTTCTAGTTCTCTGTAACTCACTAGTGATAATGGCTTCTTGTTGCTGGAGTGTCTTTCCCCCCTAGTAAAACACATAATAATTCTTGTCGCCTAAGTTCCCTGAAGGACTATTGTGAGCATCAATGAGAGATCTGTAATGCATATTGAGCTTTGGGGGAAGAAAGCTTTTTATAAATTATGAAGTATTAAAGTGTTGACAGGCTGTGATGTGCTGGCTAGAAATATTCTGTGCCTGTCCAATCAAAAGAAAAATGTAAAACATTAGATAAAAAAGGTGAACCTATCTTAAAGTGGTGAAGGTTGTTTCTTTTTTCTTTGTCCTGTTCTTCCCCCTCCCATTGTCTTTACCCATGAGCAGCACTCATATATAAAATGTTAATCCCAAAGTATCTGGTGGGAGATGGGAGGGAGGGATTTAATTTTTGAAGTGATTTGAATGAAGATGGTATAATTGAGTTACCAAAGGTTCAGAGCTAATAACATGAAAAAGGAAAGGAAAGCATAAAAATTTGATGAGGACCGCCATTTTCTGCATTTTTCTTGTGTGCTCTGCTTCTATCCCTTTCTGCTCTGTTTTAGCCTTTCTGCTTTGCTGTTTCTGTTTTCTGCTTCTTTCGTGTATTTCACTCACTCCAGCAACACACAAGCAGTTTAAGAAGTTTGTCACCCAGGTCCATGTGCTTAAATTTTCCTGCTAGTTCGTCTGAAAACCTGGGTTACGTATTCCAGTTTACACATTCTTAGAATCTGAAATGGAGAAAGTAGTGCACAAATGCTACACTGTTCTATGATACCTAATTTATATAGAAGTTTCTTTTTGTTCATTTGCTGGTGAAAAACTAAAAATGAGAATGCGATTTATAGTTTTATGAATGTCAAAAAGTTAGAAAGCATTTCAACTTAGAGTATAAAAGAACCCTGCTTTATGCTTACTGGTTTTATAATTAATCTCTCAACATAATCTTACCATTTATACAATGCCAATTAAATAGAACCTATAAGCTTATTATGAAGGTTAAATAATTACTATAATGTGCTAAATATAGTGCTTGCTTGCTATTTAATGCTATTTGAATTTGATTATTACTTTTCTTAAATGTTTTCTACTTACATGTTTATTTTATATGTGTTAATGTTTTAAGATTAATAGGTGTGTGTGTTTGTGTATGTGTGTGTGTGTGTGTGTGTGTGTGTGTGTGTGTGAATGTGAAATTATAAGGGAAAGAATATTTGTACCTGTGCACATGGGATGAGGTTGGTCAAGAGAGAAGCAAATCAGTTAGCTAAGGTTGAGCATTTTTTTAAAAATATATTTTATTGATTTTTTACAGAGAGGAAGGGAGAGAGATAGAGAGTTAGAAACATCGATGAGAGAGAAACATCGATCAGCTGCCTCCTGCACACCTCCCACTGGGGATGTGCCCGCAACCCAGTACATGCCCTTGACCGGAATCGAACCTGGGACCTTTCAGTCTGCAGGCCGACGCTCTATCCACCGAGCCAAACCGGTTTCGGCAAGGTTGAGCATTTTTAACTTTGCCTTCAATTGAAGATAAATGTAAAATAGAAAATTGTGTAAGTTATAGATACATTCATAGGGTCATAAAATTAGAGCTGACAAGTTCTTTCAAAATGGCCTACCAGTGGTCGGCAAACTGTGGCTCGGCAAACCGCAAGCTCACGAGCCACATGTGGCGCTTTGGCCCCTTGAGTGTGGCTTTTCCACAAAATACCGGCTCTTCCACAAAATACTGACTTCTGCGCATGGGCCACAAAGTTTCAGTCGCACTGTACGTGCGCGCCCGCACATGGTATTTTGTGGAAGAGCCACACTCAAGGGGCCAAAGAGCCACATGTGGCTCGTGAGCCACGGTTTGCCGATGACGGGATCAAACCTCTACATATATTCATAAGCCCTAATACGTGAAATCACCTTGTAGGATCCAGTCAAGGGTACTCCAGTGACACTGGTGGTTTATAAACACGTTCAGCTCAGGCTTAGTTGATGCATGTTATTGTGGAGTTGAGTTTTATTATGATACATTTTTTATTGGAAAGCATGTAAACCACATGTAGGAAAGAGGGATATTTAATTATCTGGGTAAATGTGGCTTTTAAAACCTATTAAATAATCCAAGTTTAAGTTTAAAGGGGGACATTTACCACTAACATCTCTGATTGCCCACTGAGACAATGTAACTTAAGTCCTAAACATTTAAAATTAAATGCTAATTCATTGCAAAGTTAATCACATGTCTTGCAATAAAGAAGAGATGAAGCCAATAAAACTTATGTTCAAACACTTCCTGAATAATACTCAAACCATTTTTTAAAAGATTTGGTAAAATAGGGTTGGTAAATAATAATCAAGATAAAGAGAATAAGCAAATAATTAATAAGCTAGGATATTAAAAAATGAACAAGTAAAACAATTTGTCCCTTAAAAAAACTAGAGAATGAAGAACCTACTAAAGCCCCCAAAAATGAATTAAGAAAAGAATAAAGATACTAGTAAAAATAGGAATCAATAAAATTGACAACAGAAAACAAACAAGACAATCAATAAAGGCAAAGCTACTTCTTTGAAAAGGTCCATAAAATTGGTAATTGGTAAATTTCTAGTCAGACTAAGCAAGAAAAACAGATGGAAGATACAAATTACCTACATCAGGGAATGAAAGAAAGGACATCATTACAGATTCACTGACATTAAAAGAATCATTAGAGAATACTATGCTCACAACTTTTTGTCCATGAAATCAGTAATCAATTGCTGATAGGTCAATTTTTAAAAAGATATAAACTACCAAAAGTTATTTAAAAGAAAACACAACTTCCATAAAATATCTAGGTTAAATAGTTTCACCAGTGAATTCTAGCAATTATGTAGGTAAAAAAATAGAAATTCTATACAAACTTTTCCAGAAAATAGAAAAGGAGTGGATCAAATTCCACATAATTTTATTGTGCTAGGATTAATTACCTTGAGACCAAAACTAGGAAAAGATTTTACAAAACAATAAAACTCAAAATCAATATTCCTTATAAAAATAGGTACAAAATTCTTAATATAAGTTTAGTATTTACTGTATTAGTATATTGCTGTTTCCAACAATGTTGAAAAATTATAGTATATTATTAACAGATGACATTTGCCTCGGGATATAAGGTTGATTTAACATTTGAAAATCAAGCAATGTACTTTTCAATATTAAAGATTAGATGAGAACAACCATATGAACATCTCAGTTGTTGCAGAAAAAGCATTTGACAAAGTTTAACATACACATGATTAAAAGTACCATCTGTTTTGACTAGATGAATCTTTTTCAGCCCAATGAAGGATATCTATAAAAAATAATCTGCTAAACATCATATTTAATAATGAAAGATTGAATTATTTCCCACACCTCCTAAGATCAGAAAAAAAGGCAAGAATATCTACTATTACCACTTCTATTCAACATTGTTCTGGATGTACTTAGTTGGTGTAGCTATGCATGAAAAGGAAATAACGGGCATAGATTGAAAAGAAGAAATTAAATTGTGCTCATTCACAGATTTTCTGCATAACTGATCTTATGTAGAAAATCCTAAGGGAATGACAACAACACTACAAGAACTAATAAATGAGTTTAGCAAGGGTTTAAGGTATAGGTTAATATACAATTTTACAGTTTTTTTTGCCATACTTGTGAATAGTTGTACTGTTACTTAATTAAAATTCAACTTTTTTACTTAAATGACTTTTAATGAGTATAAGTGTATATATTGAGACATACATAAACATAGATGCATATATATTACCAATGTCATATAAAGATATTATTGAATAAAAATAACTCAACACTTGCTTGAATAAAGTAAATTTTTGGGTTTTTATAAAAATTGGGATCATTTATCTCCAGTAGCATTCTATATTTTGGATAAACACTATTGTATAAATACCCTTTGGTTCAAATAGCTACATGCCAAAGAGCATGACATTCTATGATCAGAGAGCCATCCAACATTTTTTTGTGTAAAAGGGTCATCATTTAAGCAATAGATTAGTTACTAGATGTCTGAGATCATGATGGTGAGATCTGATGTAAAAGAAAGGCCTTGCAGGAGGAGAATAAGGAACTTGGAGAGTGGCATTGATAAACATAGTCTACAGCAGTGGTTCCCAAATTTATTTGGCCTACCGCCCCCTTTCCAGAAAAAATATTACTCAGCGCCCCCTGGAAATTAATTTTTTTTAAATTTTAATAGCAATTAAACAGAAAGATATATGTATTAATGTTTCTACCTTTTTTGTAAAATATAGTAAAGAAAGGTGTAAATTAGAAACATTGAAGTTTGAAATTATGAAACTATTTATTGAACTCAGAATAGAAAGGTAATACAAAAAAAGTTAAAACAAATGCACCTGTGGCCATCACCGCCCCACTGGATCGCTGCAGCGGCCACCAGGGGGCGGTAGCGCCCACTTTGAGAATCACTGGTCTACAGTTATGCCAAAGTTTCCTACATGTATTATTATTGCTTTTATTGGTCGATATTAGCTGGGCATATAGCAGAGCATTTCTTTTCTTTGCTGGTAACTAAAATATGTGAATACAGTACATGGGGCATTCCTTAAAGTGACCTATTTTTAGAAACCCAATTCTAATATCAATAACTTAACAGGAACAATAATAGATATGTGGTTACAACTGTTTGGAGTAATTTAATATTAATTGTTTTAGGGGAGTATTTGCTTCAGCAAAACAGAAAATTACAATGACAGGTTATAATATTTCTTCCCGGGCATGTGTATGCATGCATATAATGTTTTTCTATCTTAGTTGTTTCATGGCCCCATGAAAAGAGTTTAAAGCATAGTTATTGAATAACTAAATTTTCTAAATTGCCATTACTTTGCAAAGTGGGTTTCTAAGATTTTTTTTGGTCTCTGGTTTGGATCGCATATTTCTTATGAGAATTGTCCTCTAAAAACAGAATCCCCGTAGGATTCTAATGCACACTTCCTGAAATATATTAATTTAGACGAAAAGCCCTTGTTATTTTTAAAATTCTAAATGGACAAATCGTGTTTCTAATGCCCTCAGGTTTGAGTTATCTTTAGTTTTCGATATCTACTGATGCTAAAGAGTTTTCTTGTTCTGTTTGTAGCATCTCAATAGCACACAGGTGACTTTAACTTAAAATTAAATTGGTCTTGTGGAGAATATTTTTATGACTACATCAAATTGTAAACAACGTACAGATCATGCTGGCGATTGCATTTATAAAACATCATTAGATGATGGTTCAGTGGCTGGGAACAATACTGCTGCAAAGATTCTATACTCTTTTTATATTTTATTTAATGTAAAAATATGCTATATTTCAAACAGAATTCATAGTGTGGTGGTGTGTAATTTCCAGTGCCATTAACTACCTTGTAACAGGTAAAGTCACACTATGGTGTCTATACAAGATGTCCAATAGAAAAATCAAATCATGATTGATGCTTGTAGTCTTTATACTCCAAATACCATTTATTAATGTGTGGTCCAAAGAAATACACTATTGAATTTAAAATAGGTAAAAGAGTACCTTGTTTTCAACAATGCTGGGAGATTCATATATGCAACTCTAGTTTAGGCCCCAGGTAGAGATTGATATTTGTTATTATTATTGTAATTTGAATTCAAATTCAGAGCCAAATATAAGAGAAAAAAATTCATCTTTTGTAGATTTAAAGCCTTAAAAAAGTAAACTAAAACCTATCTTTTATGATTTGAAAAATACTCAATATTGTGTATCTCAGAAGGGACAGGTGAAATAATATAGTTTTTCAGAACCTATCCAAAGTACTGAGAAAATTTTCAGACCAATAAGTTCACACCACATAATATAAGGTGCAGCATGACTTTTGAGGTGCAGCATGACTGGGAGCCAGTGGTTAAAAATTAGGTCTATAGGGTCAAAATTCTTGGGTTATATCCTAGTTCCACTACTTACTAACCTTTAAGCCTGAGCAAGGTAATCAGTTACTTTACATTTCAGAATGTAACTTCAAGATTTATTAATTAAACTTCATAATACTTGCAAAGTACTTAAAATAGTGTAACTAGTAAATGATGACATTAATGTGTATTTTTAGTTTAGAGTTTCATGTTATCTTCCTACTCAATATTGTGCAAAATATTCACTCAATACTCATTGATTGATCAACTGATTGTAGCTTAGGTTAGCTACTTTTATATTTTCCAGCACAAGTCTGCCAGTGGGTTTGCTTTGTGATGGTTAGTTCCTGTACAGATTGCTAAAAGTAAAATATTCCATGATGACTACAGGTTTTTTCTCACGAAGCTGCCAGTTTTTCACAGGGAGAAAGAAATTGAAATACAAATGGTGTTGAGACTAGTGAGTCCACAGTAGAAGATGTAAAACTGCTGATCTGGAAAAGTTGGTCATATAGACATAAGCTTGGACTATAAATTAAAATATAATTCTAGGTTAATCAATTGGCTACCTTCAGAAAATGACGTGGGCCAATTTTAAGGACTTTTCAAGAGTAAAAAGACTTCACCTCCCTGTACATGGCTCCTGGGGGAGAACTATTTAGTGACTGAAATGCTGGGCGAATAGGCTAAGCCTCATTGGCATTAACACATTGTAATGTAGAAAAGCACACTCATTTATGAATACACTTTCACACTTATATCCAAAATAAATCATTTAGCTCATGTATCATGAGCAGATATTTTAAATTATTGAAAAATAAGTCCAAAGCAATATTTGAGGCACATTAATTAAATAGTGCCACAAAGTCTACTAAGTATCAGACATTGGAAATACCAAAAGAAGCAGAATAGATTCTTCTTTCTTGGAAGAAGATAGTACACAATCAAAAATACTTGATGGCAATTGCTGGGACAACAGATCTTCTGGCACTGGGACCACTGATTTCGCGTTGCATTGCTGCTTATAATAGTCAAGATTACTCTGGACCTGCCACTGAGGCTGCTGCACATGTATGATAGGCATTCACTCCTCACAGCGGCGATATGAGACAAGTACCATTTTGTCCCTATTTTACACCTGAGAAAATACTATAGGAGCTAAAAGAGCTCAGGACAAAATTTTTGGTCTATATTTAGCAACTGCATAGCACTCTCTAAAATGAAAAATGATCTTCTCCGAGGGTTATTTTATTTTCTCACCTTTTGTTCTTCTGTCCCACTTTACTCTTATTTTAACTTTATACTTTTTTTAAAAAAAATGCACTTTTAAACTTCCTCAAATTTTATTTACCAGGTGGGAAATGTATATAGTTTCATCCATTGGCCTCTATAAGGCAATAGCCTCCTGGGTTTTCTTCTAACTCCTAAGAACTTCTCTAGATGTTCTGCAGACTCATATTCTAACTACCCATTGAATGTAGATTTCACATGGCTTGAGACAATCTCTACTTCATACCTTATAGACATCTCATCTATTCCCATAACCTTAAGTTCTTCCTATATTCACAATGATCTCTCAGTCTCTCCTGCCTTCTGAGTGCAAAGCAGGTATGTTCACTCATCTCCTCAAAATCTCAGGGTGGAACTTCAGCAATTTACTCAGTATTTCTATCCCTACAAACCAATGAAATAAAACAGTCATGATCTTCTTTCAGTACATAATGCCACCATTCACCCAGTTTCTCAGCCAAACAAGTAGAAGTCATCCTGATGTTTATTTTTTCTTTACTGCACTTCCTATATTTATTTCTGGAGTGTTCTCAAATTCATCCACTTTTCTTAATGCCCACCCCCAACACTCTAGTTTCAGATGCCTATCAGACCTATCCTACACTTATGTTATAGCCCCCTAAGTAGTTTACCTACAAAATTAAGCTCTGACACTGAGCTCCAGTCCACTGAAGTGAAACTGATCTCTTCAATGCTAAAATCTTCTAAGTGGCATTCTGGTACTCTCAAAGATGATAAAAGAAGACTCCTTAAAATGGTCCATAAGGTCCTTTATTGTTTGGGTCATAACAGCCACATTAAGCTTCTTCACTTCCTTGTACTTAATCATGGTCCTCCTACCACAGGACATTTCCACATGCTGTTCAATTTGCCTGAATGTTTTCACCTCTTTGCCAACTCTCTCTCATCCTTCATGCAATGACCAGGTCAAATTCCCTATTAGAGGGTACTATATTGTTATGAACCTTTATGCCATAACACTTTTCATATTTTTAAATTACACACACACACACACACACACACACACATATATATACATATATATGTATATATATATATATATATATATATATATATATATATATACAGAGAGAGAGAGAGAGAGAGAGAGAGAGAGAAGAAGTAATAATACAATATACAAGTTTCTCCTGAATTTATAAACAAGGTTGTGGCAAGTTTGTTGTGTTAACTTTATACTATCTGTAGCTCTGTAGCAAGATAAAAATTATGTATTTAAATTAAGTTACCTCTGGTAATTTTTGAAATGATATAATATAAAAATAAATAGACTTTTCTAGATTATGCTAAATATAATGCAAAATGTTTCTTATTTTAAGGGCTCCTTTTTACCTAACAGTCTGGAAGGTGATACTCAAAAATGACGTCTGGCTACAGGTTTAGAAATTTGGAAAAATAGAGTATAAATGCTAGATCTGTGCTGTTCAATATGATAGCCACAGCCACAAGTGGTTATTTATACTCTCATTTAAATTTATTAAATAATTAATAAATTAAATAATTTATTATTTAAATAGGATTTAAAATTAAATAATTTAAATGCAGTTTTTAGTCATACTAGCCATATTTTAGGTGCATAATAGACAAGACAGATATAGAACGTTTTCATCATCACAGGAAACTATCACACGGTATTACCATATGTAGGATGGAAATGTGAAATGATATCAGAAAGAAAAATAACCGAAGGATTTCTGAGGTAAAATTAATGGCTTTCAAAGCACAAACTCTTAGAGAAATTAGAAGCACATTTTAATGACTTTACCTTAAGCAGTTTGTGCTGGCTCATAAAATACAGTCATGTCTTTCCTAAAGCCCCTTTCTCCTTAGAGAATTCTATTTATAGATATGTGAAAATTTCCTGATGTTTTCTACAAGATACATTCAAAACCTGCCTTTAAATTGCAGGATGCAGTTATAATAAAATAGGATTTAAAATTGCTAGGTTCAAAGATTTATCTAGAAAGTTATGTTCTTGTTTCAAATTTAGGGTTTCCCTTCTGATAACAGGTTGCAGGGATTAGCCTTCTGACTGCTTCATCTCTGTTTATTTCTAGAAAAGACTCTTTTCTTGCTACTAGATGATATATTTGAAGGCAAATTCAGAAGTTTCACTTGTATTTGTCACAGAATAAAGGTGAAACTCTACATGAAAACTTTCAAGCTCATTAATTCAATCCTTTGGCAAGTTTTGTGCTGAATCTTGTGCTAGACTCTGATGAAAAGGGGGATTAAGCCTTCGTTGGAAGAAGGAGGGCACTGGCCATGATGGAGTATTGTAGGTAGAGGTAATATTTTGAACAAAGGACTGGAAGAGAGAAGAAACATATGGAGAATTTAAAGTAATTCAGTCTGGCTTTTGTGTATGGAGAAACAGATGCAGAGAGGAAACATGCTCACAGTTTTGTGGAGCGTTATTATCTTGGATGGAAGCAGAATACAGGAATGAACTTGCTGTTCATCTGAATGAAACTTGATTTCTCAAATAAACTGAATCATTCTAGAAACCACCTCTGAGGCTTGGGGAAAATAGAAATTGTTGAGCACCTCAGACTAATGATTCATATTTAAGGGTGTGAAGGTTGGGTTGAAAAAAAATTGTATCAGATAGGGCACTGAATTTAACAGTCAGAGAAACTGTCCTCAAATTCTGGCTCTTCCAGTTATTAGCTGTGCAACCTTGGACCAAGATCTCTGGGTCTCAGTTTTTTAATCTATAAAAAATTCCTAAAAACAATAATATATAACTCATATGGAAGACATATACATGCTGAATTTTTAGAGGTTCCATATAATCTAGATTTTAAAGTATTCCCTAAGAAGTAGGAATAGATGTGAATATCCCAGGAGATGAAACCACATATAAAAAGATGTAGAATCACAAAGGGGTGTGGAATATTTGAGGATAGATGAGAAAGTTGGTGTGTCTGGAACACAGGATGTGGATATTTATGTGTGAATCAAGTTAGTAGAAGTTTGGGGTCACTGAACTAGATGCACCTTGAAAATGGAAATTCTTATTATCTTTATATTGCCAGTACCTAGCAGGGAACCTAGACACTTAAATTCATGCTTTTGAAATAGATGGACAGATGGATGCTGGATGGTTGGCTGGCTGGATGGATGATGAGTGGATGGATGAATATTGAATACATTTATCTGAAATGATGACATTATGTATAAAGCTCCTAGTTATTTTATTTTATTTTTTGGCTAGTTGTGACACTAGAAAGTATTTTAAAGTAGGGAAATCATGTGACCAAACTTGCATTTTCAGAATAGAGTTGGCAGTAGTATGGAGAACTGACTGGAGTGAGGAGAGAATTGGGCAGGACTTTTACAAAGGAGATTGTCACAATATTCTAGACAAAATATGCTGAATGCTGTAAGTGGGTAAGTAGAGGAGACATAGAATTTAAGAGCACTTAGAGCAGAGGCAGTACACAGCATAAAGATCTTTTCATGGGGCAGGAGACAGATGTGTGAGCCAAATGAATCTCTTATCTGGAAAAATAATGAGAATTTGTCTAAACCATTTCTAAATCTATTCTTATGTTAAACTATATAATCTAATGTTATCACTTGAGCAACTTTTTAAAGACATCTTTCCAGTAATTTGTCACTTACCAACTAAAACTGTGTTCTATTTGCTATCTTAACCCTTATTGGGTTTTAATTGACTGTTTACTTGCTTATAGCCCTTACTAAGCTGCTTACTCTTTAAAGGCAAACACTGTGTCTTGTTCATCATTTTATCCCCAGCTTCTAAAATAGTGTCTAACATACACTAGGTAGTCAACAAATGTTTTTGAAACAATGAATGAATGAACTTCTAACTGGGGGAATCTTTGGGATCCTGTGGCATTCTCAGGTATATGTAACTGCCACCCAAAGTTCTTAATACCTGGACTTTGTGTTCACCATTCTGATATCATCTCTAAGTTTTCTGTGGCGCTGGGTTCTAAGGAACTAAGGACCCTTTGGAATGACTTGAATCCTCTGGCACTAATTTTCTTCCTTGGGTTTTGTCTTTTTTCCATAGAACTGTCTGAGAAAAGGAATTTTCTAGGTTAGTTCCTTCTCTGCACCATTCTTTCCTCGGGGTAGCTAGGGGAGACCCGGGAACTGTGAAGATCCCCCATATTCAGGATGTGAATCAGCTCTTAATGAAATATTATGAGGTAATACAATACAATAAAAAACCAAGCCTGAAATGTTATGTATGAAAGCAAAGCAAACAAAAAACAAAACCATTCATTTGGTGCTTTGTAGGTTATACATTAAGATTACTGTCCTGTGAGAAGACATTCTTGGATGATTATGGATAAGTCAGGAAGAAATATATAATCACATTTTCAGGACTAATTTATTTCTATTGCAATAATTGAATTTAAGGTTAAAGAATACTATCCTATAAACATCATGTGATGTTTTACATCACTTTAATAGCCTAATTTCCTTGGTTCATGTAAATGAAGTACATTGCCCTGAATACTAAAATAAAAATATTTTAAGACATTCTCTACTACCTACTTTAATGAATTATTTTACATTAAAGATGCATAAAATAAGAATCTTTAAAAAGCAACAGTTCTGTTTTAATGAAGTTTTATTTTTTGACTGAATAAAAATTTGTTCCTTCTCAAATTTGCATTTAGGATTTTTCTATTTGAGTTTGTCAGTTTATTTAAATTCTCTGATACTGTTATTAATGTAACATTCATTACTAATTCACTATATTTTTGTTTGTTTTGTTTGACTTTGGAGATGATGTGTGCAAAATAAGAACCCAAGATTGATGCTTTAAATAAGGCAAGAAATTAACATATGGTTCATGAATTTATAGACTTACTGGGGCAAGATTAAGTTATTTCAAAGACCAAGCATTCTCTAGGCCAGAAACAAGATTTAGTCATAGAGTTTGCCTTTGATTTAATGAGGGACCACATTAACAACCAATGAAAGAATAAATCTACATAGAGAATGGTCAATTGCAATCTAAAAGATTACAGTAAAGATAAATGTATTGATTTTGCTCTTCTATTAATGTGCAGGAGAAATGGTCATTGACAAACTGCCTCACCTTGTATGTTCTAGTGGCAGAGATGCCTACTGCAAGCACTGTGCATTCATTGTCATAACCTGATGTTATGGGCCATTAAAATAATACAGTGACTCTTCACTGTTCTTATTCAATGTATACAAAACAAAATTGGATTAGAATTTGGTTATATATTACTGAATGGCAAATTACCTCAAAACTTAGTGGCTTAGAACAATAAGATATTAATTCTTTTGGTTTTGTTGGTTGACTAGGAAAACTGGGAAGTCCTCACTTGGAATCTCTCATGGTAGCTGGGGTTGAAGACATCTGAAGGATCAATGGGACTAGATGTCCAAGATAGCGTTTTTTTTTTTTAAGAGAGAGAGTGAGAGGAAGGAGAGGGCTAGAGAGATAGAAACATCAATGAGAGAGAAACGTCATTGATCGGCTGCCACCTACATGCTCCCTCCTGGGGATAGAGACGACAACCTGGCATGTGCTCTGACCAGAATTGAACTGGTGACCTCTTGGTTCCTGGGCTGATGCTCAACAACTGAGCAAAGGTCACATCCAGGCCATAGCCAGAAAAGCTGAAACCTAGAGTGACTGTAAACTACTTTCAAAAAATCTCAGAAAGAGCTAAGGTGGTATAGCAGCATATTTTATGGGTAAAAGACCTTCTAAGGATAATAAAAGTATTCCTCTCAGATCTCCTCAATCAAATGATGGAGATTTTTTAAAAAATATATTTTATTGATTTTTTACAGAGAGGAAGGGAGAGAGATAGAGAGTTAGAAACATCGATTAGCTGCCTCCTGCACATCTACTGGGGATGTGCCCACACCCCAGGTACATGCCCTTGACCGGAATCGAACCCAGGACCTTTCAGTCCACAGGCCGACGCTCTATCCACTGAGCCAAACTGGTTTTAGCTAAATGATAGAGATTTTATGAAGGGCTTATCTCCAAGAGATTTGTGAGTATGGCTTTTGTTTAATAGAGTGGGCCCTAAGAGAATTCCAAGGAAGTCCTTACTATTCTTTAAGAAATGCTGCAGAAATATCCACTAGCTTGGATTGGGGGGGGAAATGTTAAGAATGGGGACAGATCCTTATTCCCCAGAATTCTGGCTAGAAGCAGTCTGAGAAAACTGGTTAGCTACCTGCACATGATACCATTCATGCACAATGAAATAGGAGCCTGAAATAGGAGTCAGGCTGACAGAGCCGAGAGCTACAAAGAATTATTTCTAGATCATGAGACCTAATCAAGAAGCTTCCAGCATTTGCCTGGCTAGATTTCAAAATTTCTACGTAGCAGTGATACATTGTGCATTCCACTTTCTGCCTTTTATAACAGGACTTTCTGTGGCAGTTATGCTAACCCTGTCCCTCTGTTGTAATAGGTACGTGTGGAAAGACAATTTATCTCTTCCGTTGCGCAGGTCTACAGATAGATAGAAGCTGTACTTGAAGATCCACTCAAGGAACCTCTTCGCACATGGAAATGATTTATATGCTGATTCTGAATTTTGAACAGATGATGTAATATGAAGTCATTTCCAGGATAGGGAGATAAGATATCTGAGGCTTGCTCTCATGGATTGCTCACCTTAGGGGAAGCTGCTGCAATTTTGAGGAGCAGCTCTGTGGAGAGGCCCATGTGAAAAAGACCATGACCTGCCAATAACACATGGGTGAGCACTCAGTTAAGGTTAAAGTCAAGCTGTTGGGAATGGTGCAGTCTTATCTGAAGGCTCAATTAACCAGGTTCAGAGGGAATCCGCTGCCATGCTGTAAATGTACTCTTGACTATAAGAAACTGCGTGATTATATGTGTTTGTTGTCTGAAGCCACAAAGTTTTAGAGTAATTTCTTATGTAGCAACAGGCAACTACTATGGGTATGAGAATGACAACTGACTAAGATGTTAGGTGTGAAAGATAGTTTTGTTTCTTCTAGTAAAATCAGTTCTCCTCTTTTTTCCTCTTTAAATATTTGGAGGAGAATTTGGCCAAATTGTATGTGGACATCAGGGTTTATTTAGAAGGAAAGGAAAGGATATCACATTTTTTATCCCTTCTCCTTGAGATCAGAAGTTAGATAGTTTTATTTGGATGTTCTTATATTATCCTATTCATGGCCCAGTGCCGTTATATGCAATGGAGTTCTCGAATGTCTTGATAAAAGTAGGGGGAATAAAGACCAGTAGAATAGTCAAGATGAATAGGAATCAGAGTGTTTAGGATACTAGAATGGTAGGCACTGGAAAGGGCACCAGATTATCTCTTCTGGGAGAATATGAGAGAAATAACTTTATCAGTAGTCATAAGCAAGGGTGTCATATTTTGGCATTTCTCATAATGAGAGGATTTAATTTTAGTTATTATGTTCAGGAAACAACTTTAATAAGAGTGCCACACTGTTACATTGTTCATTACAGACAAGCTTGCCAGTGGACAGAGCACAGTCATCAGGGTATTACATTGTTAAATATTTATTCCTCCCTTTCTCCCTCCCTCCCTTTCTTCCTTCCTCCCTCCCTCCCTCCATCCCTCCCTCCCTTCCCTCTGTCCTTCCTTCTTTCTTTCTTTCCTTCCTTCCTTCCTTCCTTCCTTCCTTCCTTCCTTCCTTCCTTCCTTCCTTCCTTCCTTCCTTCCCTCCCTCCCTCCCTCCCTCCCTCCCTCCCTCCCTCCCTCCCTCCCTCCTTCCAAATATTTGAGTGTCTACTATCTTATAGTTTCTGCTTTAGAAACTGAAATAATTTTAAAAAGAAGATCTATCAAGCCCTTGCCCTCATGAGGCTTTCTTACCTGTTAATGGATCTTATGCTCGAACTCTTTTTCTAAAAGAATCTGCTTGGATGCTACCGCCATTCTTGACTTGTGAGGATGGCTAAAGAAAGAATCTAGACTTTCAATTCCAAGGTCAATGGTCAGTTTTCAAAGAGTGATTTGCACTGAATCTAAAACTGAATAATTGCTATTTCTGTTGGTGAAATGCTACTCTACCACAAGCATAGCAATAGAGGCAGCGGATTTTGGATTATCTACTGTGATTCAGCCATGGTCTGCTAAGACCAGTTTCCACTCAGCAGCCAATGGCCACTTTCATTGTCAAGACACTGAGATAGGATTAAGACAGACTGTAATCTACAGAAATGTCCTAAGCACATAGGAATTTGTTAACATGGAAAGCATAGGAAATTGAGGCTTTGGGGGAAGCAGACTCTTTTTTTCATTTCTGTCTGGTGGGCTTCTGCATCTCACACTGGAAACTAAAGGCTGCAGATCAAACTGTAAAATGGTACATCCCAGTTATATAATTAATCATAATAAACTCTGATTCTGAAGCTAGAACAATTTAATTAAGATATTAAAATGCCCTCAACAAATATCCTCTTGATTAAATTAAATCATGCTTTAATGAGCATAAGTGAAACATTTTTATAACTAAACATTTATTTTACAAGCACATTCACACACACACACACACACACACACTTTAAGGTGAGGTTAAAAAGAAAGACTGTGATTACAGTGACCGGCAAAATATTTTTTAAATGTATACAAGTGCATTCTTAATCTCTTGAGTCAAATCCACATGGCAAATAATATTTGCAAGGCAAATGTTTTGCAAATGTTTATGCCCTTCTCCCACAGTTGTATAAGTGCTAGCCAAGGTTTAACAACTGGCAATAGTTTGTGGAAATGTTAGCCAAGTAAGTATCCTGCTGTCATTGGCCAAAGTAAATGCATGTGTCATTGTCAATGCTTAGCATTACCATAAAGATATGTTTACCACCAGGTAGTAAACATCTGCAGTTGGGACCTAAAGCATGTATGTGACTGGATAAAATAAATGCTTGTTATTTTATTTTGCCATTGTGTGAATGACAGCCATATTTTCATATTGTATAAAAAGTGTGTATAAAAGTTTAAGTTACGTAGCATGGATATTTGTTAATGACTCACTTTCCCTTAATTGGCTCATAGACTTTACTGTTAGTTGACTTTAAGGAATTATTCCCCAAAGATATATTACTTTGATCATCATCCAACATGCTGGACAATTTGAGTATAATTTTTGCAAATAAGTATTTTTTATCTTCAAAATTGTTTTATAAGTTTTAGTAAAATATAGCAATTTTGTACCATTTTACAATTCCTCTAAATTTTGTTCAAAGGATGGGATAATTCTATGATGTCTTTCTTTCATTTCCACTTTTGAAACATGGACATGATTGTAGGATTTAATACCTAGTATATTTAGTGAAATAGAACACTTACTGAAGATTTTATGTATTAAGATTTTATGAGGATTGGGTAGTGATTCCATTTTCCCCCTCATTAACCAATCAAATTATATACTATTTTAAAGGACAAGGCAATAGCAAGTGCTAGACTTTATAAAGTATATAACATTTACATTTCTGAAAGTTCATTTGCATGATGCATATGTTAAAGAGAACAGAAAATAGTTTAGGATTAACCACATCTCATGAATTTCTAACTATAACAAAATGAGCAAAATAGTATATCGATGGCATAGTCAATGCTATTTTAAGGCCATGATAATATTAGAAAAGGTACATCACTTTGTGGATTGGATATCCTTGTTTCATTTGTGTGGCTAAGTCCCCAAAGAGTTAAAATTTACCTTAAAAGGAAGATTATCAATTTCTTGGCTGATTTAGGGGATGTCCACATATCTGGACATTGAGCTCTTTTTTTTTCTATTTTAAAAGTACTTTCTGTCCCCTAAAGATAGGGAATCGGTAACATTATCATGGCTTACCTACATTTAGAATTATGAAGTCAGATAGATGCCAGTGTGTCCTACTTGGATGAAATAACCTCTGCCAGCTCTAAGGTGGGAAAGCCCTTTGTCGGAAATATCTTCCTCTTGAAGTGGGCATTAAATCTGTTGATGTTAATGCCTCTTTTGATCCTAATAAATTATGACCCAAAAGGCCATAGTCTCTTTCAACACATCCTAGTCCTTCAATGTCTGTTACCAAGGGTAGCCTAGGAATAGTACATCTAGTTCATCTAATGCTATTGAAACTCAGTGAAGGGTCAGGACTGAGAGCGAGTGATAGCGGATTAATGTGCCACTAATTGCTCATTACCGGCTGGCATGAAAAACAGTTGGACTGACAGTGCGTTGGCAGCTAAGCCTTCAGCTAAAGAAGCTTTCAGCTAAAAAGTTTAAAGCTGGATGACACCCCAGAGCCCTCAACTTTGTCAGACTAGGAATGAACAAGGAGCATACAGATTCTCTGTGAATATGTATAATGCTTTCTGCTCCTGCCTCCTTTATTTTGATAAGTTTAAGCCTTCTTCCCTTCTACTTGGGAAGATTTAGACTAATGATACTCACCTGTGTCTGAATAGGACATGACATTTTTGAAGTGGCAAGAGAAATTTTGTTCTACTGAACTCAAGTTCATAGTTATTAGAGTCCCTTAGAACAATATTCATCCTGGGGACGTGCATCACGGTAGGAATCTTCTTACAAATATATTGCAAACAATCTGTATTTATTTTCAGCTTTAGTGGGTTCATTTTATCATCATCTTCATCATTATCTTCATCATAATTATCACAGTGGATAACAAGGACCACATTAACGTAGAAGGGAAATATTTTACAAACAAAAAAGGACCAGAAAAATTTGACCGAAGAAGTGTTTATTTTGGTCACCAGTGGAATCACAGTAGAGATAATAGGCCATGAAGTTCTGGCTAAATCATACTTGGGAAATCAGCCTTTATGCTACCAAAAAGAGAGAAGAAAAAAGATGATGTGTTAAGTTGAAAAAATGTGTTCCTTTATGGAGGTGGCTTCCATTAGAATGGGAAAGGACACTTTGTAGGATCATTCAGCTGGTGCAGATCAGAACTCTAACTGAATTCTGCACTTGGGGATGCACAACTAGGTGTGCTGAGTAGATATTTAGGCAGACCTGGCCATTAAATAATGTGACCTTAGGCACCATGTCAAAAATATTTTTGACACAACTTGAAAGGGATTTCTGAGTGGGCATTGTGGCAATGACTCAGAGAGATAGTGTCTGGGAGATGGTGATGGATAAGAACAGGAGAGATTCAGTGCATAGCAGAAATGCAATGCCACTGTGGCAAGGACCCTTCTTTTAATTTTCCAGGTTATCCAAGGCCCAGGCATTCTGAGTGATTTGATGGAAAGGGAAAGGAGCCCATGTAATGCCTGAATTCAGGCCTTGTGACAACCTTGGTAAGGAGGCTATGAGAGCCAGATTAGCTTTACTTTAGAAAAATGGAAAACATTTGGCATTTCTTGCTCTTTGAATACCACAGGGTAACTAACTAGTACCTGTTATATTAACAGCAACAACAATTTTACTAATTTCCTGTTATATGCTCATATGTATTTTATCTATAATTTTTGCAAAAACATTGTTAGGTAGATTGCACCAGTGGGGTCGCTTGGCCTGGCCTGTGCCCTTTCACAATCTGGGACCCCACTGGTGCATGATCAGGGCTGGGGAAGGACCGAGGGAGGGCTCCAGGGTATGTCTGGCCCATCTCTCCCAGTCACTATCGGTCAGACCCCAGCAGCAAGCTAACCTACCAGTTGGAGCGTCTGCTCCCTGGTGGTCAGTTATAATACTCATAATTATGTCAGTACTATAGTTAATTAATCATTTGTTCATTTGGAAAAGATTTATTGTTTGCCTACTATGTGTCAAGCACTGCTCTAGGTGTTGGGGATAAACAAGAGAAACAAGATCCCTGCTGTATATAATTGAAGACACTAAACCAGAGACATCAAGGTCAAGAACCATATACTAGTATTACTCATTCTCTTATTCCAAGGTGATCAGAGGTAGAATAAGGTAACTAACATTCATTGTGCACTTACTTTGTTCATTGGTAGCATTTCTACATTGTCTTAGTTAGGGTTCTAATTACAAATAATGCAGCTTTAGCAGAAAGGGGGTATATTGGAAGGACTTCATGACAGCCCTAGTGACCTAGGAACTGGAACTGAGAGAACTCAGTATCTTTCCAACCATCAATTATATTAGCTTTATTAGTTCCTCCTACGCACAGAGATTCTCTACTTGGTGGGGCATTTTTACCAGCATCTCTGTATTTGCTGTCTTCAAGCTTCATGATCAGATAGGCAAAGAGACATTTGCCCCAGCTGTAGTTGTAAAAATCCTGAGAAGGATTGTGATTGTCCTGACAGAAGATAAATACCCAACCCTGGAAGTTCCCAGGAGGACGAGGTCACTCTAATTGGTTTAGATTGGATCTAGTGATTATTCCTACGTTCAGCACACAGGCTACCTCTCAGTAGAAGGCAGAGCCTGGAGTGGATGTATGCCAGGCACACCAACACAGCTACCACACATAATTCTTACAACACTCTCAGAAAAATACATCATGTTCCACATTTAAAAAAGAAACTTAATTTTCTCTCAAAGACATTAACTAAGCTATCTATATTCACTCAGTTTACGGAGGTGTGATCCAAACCCTGTTCTGACTGCTAGAAATCTGGTGCTCTTTTTGCTATGCCATACTATTTCCATGATGCCTGGAACATGAGAGCTCCTAAGAAATATTCACTGAATAAATACATGAGTGTCAAACTTTGTGTAACTAGGATAATCCAAAAGAACCTGTACCACTTTTACCCAGAATTTAAATTGGAATATATGTAATTCTATGAATTTTGGGATTTGAAATGAAAATACTTAACAAGCTAATGTCCAAATATGCATACGAACAAACTGATATTCTTGGGCAACTATGAATATGAAAGTAGAAAAATAATTATTTTAGTTACCATGCAAAAAAAAAAGTACTATTTAAAATTCTTAACTTAGAGAAAATTTTACAAAAAAGTTTTGGAAATTGCCCAAATCACTTTTATTTTGACAGAATGAGTCAGCTAAATTACTCCTGTGGCATATTGAGAGGAATTTTCTCACTGGTTTCTAATGGTTAATTGGGGCATTTGCCATCATTGTTTGGACCGCTTTGTACCTTCTTCTTAGCTTGTGTCTTATGGTGGTGAAATTTATAGGTTAGTTCTGACCGAATGGCAGCTGTTGCTTGACATTGGCCATATGTGAGGATCAGCAGATGTCCTAACTGTTAACTGCAGAAGGTTATCTAAGGTATGTGTGCCTTTCAATAGGTGTGTTCCTGAGAAACACTAGAAAAACCCAGCCCCATTCAGGTGGTGTAGCCAAGAATCACCTTACAGAACTGGTGGGCATGCTGGCAGTAAAGGGAGGGCAGTGACAGAATGAAAGCAGGATCAGAAGCAGATACTCCTTGTGGAATGTCTTCTAGCACCCAAGCAAAGTTATTTTTTTCCTGCCTTCCTGTAATGTATTATGTCAGAAGGCAGCAAAGTCTTCTGCAAAGGACCCTTTTTATAAAGCCTAACATATTTCAGGCTTTTTGGGCCGTAGAGGCTCTGTTGCAGCTACTTATCTCTGCTGTTATAGTGCAAAACAGCCATAGACAATGCATAAACAAATACTCATGGCTGTGTCCTCAAAATATTGATTTACAAAAATTGGTAGGAGACAATATTTGGCCTGCAAGCCACAGTTTGCTGGCCCCTGACTTATACATAGGCTATTATTTCATCCATGTCATCTATGTATATTTATTAAACTATTTATATGAACAATGCTCTGGGTTAGCTAGAGAAAAGAATGTGATATCACTAGTTTTGGGGTCTATAAATCTAATGTGAAAATGGGAAAAAAGCCATAATGTTTCATATCAAATACAAGCAAAGCTTTCTAGGAGTTTACAGGAGAGACCTCTTGTAGAGGGTATGGTCATATGAGAAAGAATCTAAACAGACACTTGAACAGATTATAAAAGAAGACTATAATGAGTATTAAATATATAGGGGATAACAAGGAACAAAAGTGGAAAAGTAAGAACATGATTAAGGAACAGTTATTATGACTTGTATCTTGAACAATATGAAGAAGTTTGGGTTCAGATTGTATAGGGTCTTGAGTGCTATGTTGAGGTTGGTTTCATTTTTAAGTAATGAGGGGCTTGTAAGGCTTGGAAATGTAAAAGGAGTGATGTGAGCTTTATAGCAAAAAGATGAATATGTGTACTACTATATAGTTTGGATTGGAGGGTAGAGAGGTTGGAAGTAAGACTAATTGGGGAGAAATTGGAATTGTCCAAATAAATGGAGTAAAGACTTGGATCAAAGTGTAGGAAAGCAGAAGTGAGGCTATCTATCTATATATAAAACCCTAATTTGCAAATAGACTGAACGGCAGAACAACCGAACAACCGGTCGCTATGACATGTGCTGAACACCAGGGGGCACACACAAAACATTGAGGGCATCGGCCATGGTGGGATGGTGAAGCAGGTGAGCGGGGGCACCAGACCAAGGCAGGGCACCGGTCGCTGTAATCGGGGCAAGCCTATGATGGTTACTGAAAATTCTTTGCTCCCACATGCTGTAGTCTTGACAGTTGCTTGCACCCGCTACTGGTGCCTGGTGCCAGTCCTGATCGCTTGGTGTTGTCAGTGGGTGCGAGCAGTGGCTGCCAGCCCTGATTGCCCCTGAGGGCTTCTCCACCTCCCCCTGCTCCTGAGGGGCGATCGGGGCAGCAGCCACCACTTGCACCTGCTGCTGGTGCCAGCCCCAATCGCTCCACACTGTCAGTGGGGGTGAGTGGGGCTGGCGCCATCAGTGCATGGGAGCGGAGGCAGTTTGAGCGGGGCTGCCAAAAGACAGGGCATCTGGGGCCGTGACATGAGGGGCCAGGCGGGGGCGTGGAGGATGGGCTGAGACCTACCCCTGTGCCCACCTCAGCCTCGCGGCCCACAGTTCCTTTCAAGGTGCACTGGGCCCCTAGTGTGTGTGTGTGTGTGTGTGTGTAGGCAAAAGTAGTTTTATAGTTCTTCATATGGAAGGGAATAATACTGGAATAAACTGTGTTCTGTGTACCCATAGCTATAAACCTACTTTTGCCCCATCCTGTTTGTGTGTGTGTGTATGTAAGGATGTAAGAATATATATATATATATATATATATATATATATATATCTTAGAGGCCTGATGCAAGAAATTTCTTCCCCTGGCTTCTGGCACTGGCTTTCCTCTGGCACCCGGGACCCAGGATTCCCTCGAAGCCCTGGCTTCGTCCAGAAGGTTGTTCGGAAGGAGGTCCAGTCTAATTAGCATATTACACTTTTATTATTATAGATATATATTTTTAATACAAAAAACATTTGAGCATTAGAATGATTGGATATAGTGGGTCAAGAAAAGAAAAAGTCAAGGAATAATTTTAGGGGATAATTTGGAGAAAAAGTACTCATTTATATTTATTTATTTGTTTATTTATTTAATCATCACCTAAGGATAATTTTCCATTGAGTTTTAGAGGAGTGGAAGGGAGTGGGGGAGACAGAGAGACAGAAACATTGATTTGTTGCCCCAACCAGGGCCTGCAACCGAGGTACATGCTCTCCTGGGACCCTTCAGTCTGCAAGTTGATGCTTTATCCACTGAGCCAAACCTGCTAGGACATGTACTCATGTATTTAAAAAAATGCAGAAGTCAAGAGGTAGTGATAATTTTGACAGAAATATGACTAATTTAGACTTAAATATAGGGCACAAAATTAAAAATAAGGTAGACTCTAATGACTTTAGGCATTCTCTTGATATCAAAATTTTCTTACCACTGAAAATCACATAATGGGAATATGTAACTGAAATTGCCTAGCTCTTTTATATTAAATTACTACATCATGACTTATAATATCAGACTAGCAATTACATTATCCTACCAATCTTATTGGACCAGCCATTAGTCCCAAGGAGTAGTAAATCTCTTGTTTATTTTATGAAAATGTACAT
The DNA here is from genome assembly GCF_028538775.1 of Myotis yumanensis. Taxonomy (NCBI): domain Eukaryota; kingdom Metazoa; phylum Chordata; class Mammalia; order Chiroptera; family Vespertilionidae; genus Myotis; species Myotis yumanensis. The sequence goes on along the minus strand of NW_027223755.1, from coordinate 69,577,358 downwards.
AGGAGAACAGATGTGATATGGAACATTGGAAGTAGAATTAAGCCATGATCTACATGTAATATATTTTATTAAATGTCAGCAATTATTGTTTTAAAGAGTAATGACTATCTCCTGGTTTAAATTACAGTACATTTCATTATTGATAGCCATCAAATGATGTAAAATTATAAAAGCTACATCACTGTAAATTATGTTTAATAAACTGGGGCATATGTTTTGATAAAGAGCAAAAAGGAAACCTAGCTAAATCATGAATCTCAGAATTCCTGGTTGACATGGGCATAAAATGCTAGGTTGGATTATCAGAACCTATGTTTTTATTTAGAAGTCATTGGTAATGTTATTTGGTAATCACATTTAATTCTAAATTGACAGTTAGGGACACTTGTATTTTTCAAGAGACAAAAGGATATTGGTTAATGAGGGATAACATATAAAATGGCATTTTAAACACTTTGACTGCTTAATAATTTGTAACATTTAAATTGGATGTGTTTTTAAGAGGTTTCCAGACTATATAAGATGTAAAAATTAATTCTATGACCACTTCTGTGTTGTAAATGAGCCCTAATAGAATCTACATTTTGTCCAGTGAGGCTTTGCTATAGATTAGTTTAATGAATCAGGTGCCTAATTTTCCCCAGAATCTCAAAAGAAGCAGCATTTGAGGTACGTGAAGGAAGCTCTGTATCCACTCCCTAGTTCTGTTGCTTTGTTCTGTGACTATTCCAGCCTATAGAATTGGGATATACATGGGAGGTGTAAAGAATTTTAATTTGCATCTGAAGATTGACAAACAATGCATTGGTGAAAATAGCAGAATTTTCTTCTGAATTCAGTAATAAGTTCTTAAGACAATGAAATCTTCAATATCAACAAACTTGCTATAAAGGAAAAGGGCAAGAATAATATGGTGACACCCCCTTCTTCTCAGATGGAAAAACATCAATTTAGGGGTGTCTTTTGTTCAATGTATAAAGATATAGAGAAAATTTGATTCATGAGTATTCTTAAGTAGAGTGCATGAAGGATTTGTAAAATATACATTTGAAAGTCCTGGATGTCTGGATGTCTGATTCAGGGATAAGAAGCCAAAGGTCAAGTAAAGTAACAAAGGGGGCATTAAAGTGTCCTCGGAGAAGGGTGGGTCTAAAAGTTGAATTTTCCTTGCTTTGCACATTACTGTGTCGGATTTGGATATACAAGTCTGGAGGTAGATACTGCAGTGGAGTTTAACTGCACTATGTAATAAGGATGGTGACTTCCCAAGGGAACATGAAGGGCAGAGACAGGAGGCTAGATCCTTTGTAAGCAAAAAGTTTGTAGAAGATAAAAACATACCCATGGCTGAATAAGGACTTGAATCTAGGGGAAAACTGAATTATTTAATAGGGATTAGAATTAAAATATTCTTATGATTCTGCAGTTGCAAAGACTATTAAAATCACAGCGTGCTTGGTGGGTTGGATTTCTTGTGAACATGAAGAAGGGGGCAAATTTTCTCTGTAGGTTGGTGTGGGGCCTGGCAGGAGCGGGTGGATAATAAACCTGAGCTACAATAGTATTTACTACTTTGCTTGATTTACTTGAAATAAAAGCATGGGAAAATTTACTAGATTAAAAACTCAAGTATGGGCTACTAAACACAGATAAATGCAGTCCTATTCTTCCAATTCAAAGACATTGCATCACCCAACAAACAATATATAACTGTTTCCAGTGCAAGAACTGCACTTGGTATTTCACATTACAGAGTAAGTACAGAGGAGGTTTCATCCTCTATGGATGTTCCTAATCTAATTCCTAATGAGAAAGAAGCTCCTACATTTGGGCAAATAGGGGATGGTTTAAGAAGTGATCAGCCCTGATACTCAAGAAGACTCTACCAGAGGAAGTTTCTAACTTTTCTTCCTTTTTAATCCAAGTTTTTGAATTTAATTCTTACTCAACTTAATCAGATCCCTAAGTCAGTCTCCTGTGCAAGGGAGCCACGGAAGTTTCAGTAGTGTTTAGTAAAATATTTCTTCTTTGAGGATCCAAGATTCAGCCAGGTTGGGAACAAAGTAATTCAGTAGTCTCCAGCTTTGTAAGCCAGGACCTAAAGTTGTGGTTATAGAGTAGGTAGGCTTGGAGAAGCACAAGTGTCTCAAGTTAATCCTGAGTGGTTTCTGCTTCGATCAACCTACCTGCTGTGTTTGACATGGTGTTCTGATTTAAGAGAACATTCGAAGGTAAAGGGCAGGTTTGCCAAAATAAAAACTGATCAAAAATAGGTGGATGCTAGTCTTCATGGGCACACATGAAAAGCAGGCAAGGCAAGGGCATAAAACTCAGGTGAGGAGAGGAAATTAGCTACTGACTTATCAGGCTATGGAAATAGGATAGGAAAGATAGGGGTGCAGATGGCGAGACAGACTCTGGAAATATCCTGGCCTGGGTGGGAAGACTATCAAGATAAGGAAAGTGTGTCCTTCATATACACTAACTGCACAGTCCCGTGGAGCTGGAGATATAATGGATAATACTGTCGGCACATTTCCTCAGTAGATCATGAGGAGTCCCAGCACAGTCTTCAGGGGGTGTCTTGAGGTGCCCTTAGCCTAGAAACCAGAAATTTGTATATTAAATCTTAGCCAGTCAAACTTTCTAAGTTTACACATATGGCACAATCCAATTAAAATTTAGGTGTATATTGGTGGGAGTTTTCCAAGTAACCAAAGGACAGTGGTGACAACATAGTCAAATTTGTGCCCTGGCAACTGTCACCCATCCTCATATTGGCTTTCACTGTTTGTCTCTATGTTGGCTGTATTATAATAAAGCCTAGCCAGTGACCCTAGAGATTTGGACATTAGGAGATTCAAGCAACATACTCAGAACCAAGTACTGACTCTCCTTGGGAGGGGAGCATAACACTTGCATATTTCACATCCTAACCACAAAAGCAGTCACTTTTAAAAGCAAGTAATTCTATTAGTTTTATCGGGTGTTATCAAATATGGCATGCGTGGCATCTGAGCTCAGATTATGTTCAGCCTCTTGAATTTTTCTGAGTAATTTGGGTAAGCATCGAATTAAGTGTAGCTTCATTAATAACTGCAGCAGCCACTGTGGCCTCTGGGGTAGTTACACTAAATGTATTTACATATAAAAGTGATTATTCTGTAGTCTCTATGGAGATATGGAAACTGCATGGCTAATTCAAGCCATTAAGACCTGCACTGGATGGAGGTAGTGTGATACTGAACTATTTCAGGACTCAGAAAGAAACTTGGAATTACGTTTTAGTGTTAACAAGTAAATGCTACTGTTATTTCACATTTGATAACATATTTAACAAAAATGGACGTACTTTATCAAAATACTACAGGCCCAGTGCATGGTAGGGTCCCTAGTGGCTTCAGGCTGTGGCCTCCCTCCCTTCCCCTGGCCGGCCACGCCCCCTAGTCAAACTCCCTGATAATTCCCTCTTCAAGGGGACAATTTGCATACTACGCTTTTATTATATAGGATAGTGTCTTGTAATTTGAACAATGAAAACCATTGCTTTACTATTTTCCCAGTCTCCAACTCATATTATTTAAGGGAAGGCAATATGAAGGATGACATAATTGATTAGGAAAGTAACTGGCACTTGAATACAAGTGGCCTCTTTCTGTCAAGAATGGAGTTCATTATTTGCCATTGTGCGAAAAGTGACATGAAGCCAATAAAGCACTTTGAGCAATTTTTCAATCATTCCTTAACAAGTATATGGTTTCTGTGTGTGATCCAGTGCCAAGAGACTGTCAGGATATATGTGCTACTTGAAAATTTATTAGATGTAAAAAAACATATTTATTTTTCTGACTCATGCTTGCTGTTTTCTAATTTTCTTTGTTTTAGAGTTCTAAACAGACGAAGACACCTAAGCCAGTGGAATTCTATTGCTCTATAAAAACTGATGCTTTACACAAAAATACTACTAGATTCGAACAAATATAACACATTGTTAATGCTGTTCAAAATATCCAGCTTTGTGCTTCATCCCCTAATAGCAGTGCCCTTCGGAATACTGAATAAATCCTGAGCTATCTGTTCCTGAAAGTCTCAGGGCTGATTTATTTTACTTTCTTTGGGTTTGTAACATCTTTCTGAACTTTGCCTATTAACCATTGGAAAAGTGTATGTCATGCGTTATTTTGTCCAGTGAAACAGATTTACTGGAGAAAATAATGAGCCCTTTTTTGAAATAGTTAAGAAATAACTTTAATCATGTAATAAGTGAGAGTGTATTTTACCTTGAATAATTATTATGTATCATACCAAGTTCTGGTCGTTTTTTCAACTTTATTTTTGTTTTCTTCATAGCATTTAAAAATTACATGGAGCTAATTTTAGAAGAGTCAGAACAAGGGCCACTTTTTGTATACTGTTGATGTTGACTTAATAAGTTGTTTCTCTCATGATACATTTGAAATGCATTGATTATGGTTTAATTCCACTTACAAAATAGGTATAAGAGAAGCAGAGTAATATGATTTAATTATTCCTATGACATTGATAGTTACTATGTATATACAGTTAAAAACAAGAAAACTTGCCCTGGGTAGGTAGCTCTGTTGGCTACAGCATAGTCCTGATATGCCAAGGTTGTGCGTCTGATCTCAGAGTAGAGCACATACAAGAACCAACCAATGAATGCATAAATAAGTGGAACAAGGAACCTCTCTCTCTTTCTCCCCCTCTCTCTCTCCTTCTTTCTCTATCTCTCTAAGAAGTAAAATAATAATAATAACAACAAAGACAAGAAAACGCGCCCAATGTAGATTTGACACTGCAGAGAAAAAATCTTGGATATCAAATGTACTATTTTCTCCAAACAAAAATAACTGTTTACACACATATATCATAGTTGTGGGCTACAATCCAGGTGTTTGCAGGGCTGTGTTCCTGTCTGGAGACTCCAGGGGGAAATCTATCAACTTCTAAAGGCTGTCCTCATTCCTGGACTCATAGCTCCCTTCATCTTCAAAGCCAGCAACAGCTGGTTAGACTTTCTCACACTGTAGACTGACACTGACTCTTTTTTTTTTCTCCCTTCTACTTCCACTTTTAAGGGCTCTTGTAATTACATTGGGCCAAACTAGATAATCCAAAATAAATCTTCCTGTTTTGAGATTACCTAATTAGCAACCTTAGCTTCTGTGACTTTATTTCCTCCATGCCATGTAATACAGCATAGTCATAGGTTCTAGCATTCGGCCATGGGCATCTTTGCAGGGGCCATTATTCTGCCTACCACATGGGCCATCCAGATTTTTATTTAAGGTCACTTCTTTACATTTCTAATTTGCATTCAGTTCTTTACAGGTCTAATTTTTATTCCATTTTTATTAAATGTGGAGTGTGGGGCCTGTGAAGAACTGGGTAAGGATTATCCTTTCACTTAAGTTTTTCTTCTTCTTCATTGAAACTTGATGGTTTATTGGCCATGTAAAGGGAGAAGTTAGGGATTCACCCAGGACTATATGGCAGAATGGTGGGAGTTCTCATAGAGAGGAGGAGCCTTTTAGGTGCTGTCAATTTGATTGAAGGGGTTGAAGAGTTTAGTTTGACCTTGAACTTAAATTACCAAGTGGATTTTTTTTCTTATGTAGGTAGACTTAGGAGAGAGAAATTTATGCTGAAGATAAAGCTTTAGGAGTTGTTCACATAGAGATGGTAATTAAAATCAGGAGAGTGGCAAAAGTCTTCTTCAGGGTACTTATTGAATAAAAAGGAAAAAAAGTCCCTGACCTAGAAATCAAAAAGTAAGCATGAAAGCATTGGGCTCAGACTGATTTCTCTGCCAAGAGGTTGAGGAAGATTGACAGACAGGTACTGCAATGACATAACATGGTGGTATTATAGATGTCAGGATGGGAGTACCTCAAGAAGGTGGGAGCAGTCTTAAATAGTAAATGATACAGAAAGCGAATTAAGCTAAGACCTGAAAAGAGGCAATTGAATTTAGCTAGAAGCAGATCACTTTGACAATACTTTGGTTCACACCTTGGTGAAAATATGAACCATGTTTAAGTGTATTATGGAGAGAGAAGGAGGTAAGCAGTTAACTGGAAAGCAATGGTTATTATCTGAAGGGGACAAGGAGAAAACATGGGAGAAACTTTGGCACTTGACATGCTACGACAGAAGCCATCAGAGACTTGTGTTGAGGGTACAGGAAAAGGAAGAAATGGGAAGTAGGGACTTTGAATAGAAAGAAAAGGATGTATCAGCAAGGGATTATCAAACAGGAATATCTCTTTCTTTGAAATCAGAATTTTAAGAAAAGGACAAGCAAAAATATAGCCACATATTTTTCTTTTGACAGCCTACAGTTTGGAAAATCGCATTTGATTGCTTTCATTTTCTCTGTGAATAAAGAACAATGTCTTTGTAGGGAACATTTTCTCTGCCAGTGAGGAGCTGAATATGAAGGTGGAGGTGATGAGTTTGAGAGATTTGTGAAGAGTAAGTTTGAAGTAGCTGCTCATAATAAGAATGGGACAAGTCTTTTGCAAATTTAAAACTCCCGTCAGTCCTGCAAACAAGCTCCTGAAACTCTTTTTCTCCCTTAAGATTTTAGTTCCCTTTGGCAGCTTGATTCATAAGGAGATCGTGGTAGTGACACTTCTGAGATGGCTCGCAGGGGTCCCCACTTGCTGATGTTCACACCCTGTGTAATCCTGTCACCTCAAGTGTGGGCTGGACTTGCTTCTAACAAGTACAATACGGCAAAGGGATGGAATGCCACTTCTGAGATTAGGTTGTGAAAGACAGTGACTTCCATCTCTCCAGCATTTTCCCTCTCTCTCCCTCTCCACCCTTTGCTTGCTCACTCTGATGAAACCAGTTGCTATACTGTACGCTGCCCTTTGCAGAGAGAACTACATGGTGAAGAACCAAGGAGGGAGGCCTCTGGATAATAAATGATGGGAAACTAAGGCCCTCAGTCCAACAGTTCATGGGGAACAGCCAAGTGAGTAAGCTTAGAGGAGGATCTTTGCCCAGTTGAACTTAAAAATGACAGCAGCTCTAGCGAGCTCCTTGATTGCAGCCTTGTGAGAACCCAGAGCCCGAGGACCAGCTAGACTGTGCTTGAATTCTTGACACGCAGTGACATAATGAATATTGTTGTTTTAAGCCACTAAGTTTTGAAGTAATGTGTCATGCAGCTATAGATAGTGAATGCAGACATCATGCCTTCTCTTAAGGATTTATCTTTAATTGTTATCAATTGAGAACAAGGTGTAAGCTGCATGCATGGTGAGTTTAGGAGGAAGTTTCTTAATACAAAAAAGTTCAATAAAATGTAAATGCTTCAGTTGATTAATCAAAGGCTTGTTTGGAACTCTGGAAGATTAACCAGCAATCTTACTCTCCAATCTTTATGTGAGATTTATGTTGAACTGCATGGTCTATATCACCTTTTGTTATCAGTAAAATGAAGACTCTCCAACGGTTAGAGTAAATCTGAACCATGGCTTCTTGTTCTCAAGTAAGGACTTGAAGAGAGCTTATTTAAAGCAAGTTTTATCCTGATGGAAACAGAGATTAAACTCTAGACTCACAGAAACAATTTTTGAAAATAAATCCAGGAACACAGAGTGTGGCTCTTCCACAAAATACCACCTGCCGGCACGCATGTACAGTGTGATTGAAATTTCATGGCCCATGCGCAGAAGTTAGTATTTTGTGGAAGAGCCACACTCGAGAGCCACAGTTTGCCGACCACTAGTATATACAATACAGCTTACTCCTCTCAACAAATCCAAGATGTACATATCCTCCAAGAGAAGACAGAGTGAGCAGAAAATGAACTCAAGCTGACAGGTCTCATGCTTGTTACATTTCTATAAAGTCAAGACTAAGTCCTGGGTTGGGGCTTGATCTCCAGTCGGGGGCGTGCAGGAGGCAGCCAATTAATGATACTCTCTTATCATGATGTTTCTATCTCTCCTTCTCCCTTCCTCTCTGAAATCAATAAAAAACTTTTAAAAATTAAAAACAAACAGGAAGTTGGTTATAATTTTCTGACCCTGTGCAGTATCTATTTCTAGATCTTTCATTCATGTCCAGAAGGAAGTGATCCTCTGGGCCAATAGTTTGGAAAAGTTGTGGACCTCATACTTAGGTACACAGCTGAGAACTAAGCATAAAGTGATGGGAGAGTGCTTAGGCTAAAGCAACTAGAAAGTGAGGAGAGATTCGTCAAAGTGATTCTCCATACTCAGGATGGGTACAAGGCAAAAGGGAGTTGAGATCCATTATCACCTGCACTGTCCAGTGCCACTTCCTTCACATGCTGCTGACTGCTGTTTGCCAGGCTGGTGGATGAGTTTTATGCTCTCATTATCCAAACATCAGTACCTCTAAGGATATTTCTGTCATCTCACTGTGCATTTTTCTGTGATCCAAGACAGTGTCAAGACTTCCTGTGGGAAGGCTTACATGGGCTCTCTCACACATGCCTGTACTTTAGACTCCCTTGACATTTATGTCTTTATCGGAGTGCAAAGTTCATATTTACTGTACATATATGATCTTATGAATTAGCAGGGATACATGTTAGAATGTACATTCTTGGTTCTCTCCCCAGACCTATTGTGTCTGGGATGAATCAGGAGGCTTTCTGAATTAGGAGAGTGCTTTGAAAATCGACATTTTCAACTGCCCCAGGTCATCTGTGAACAAGCAAGTGTGGTAAATATTACTCTAAGTCAGTGGTTCTCAACCTTCTGGCCCTTTAAATACAGTTCCTCATGTTGTGACCCAACCATAAAATTATTTTCGTTGCTACTGTTATGAATCGTAATGTAAATATCTGATATGCAGGATGGTCTTAGGCGACCCCTGTGAAAGGGTCGTTCGACTGCCAAAGGGGTAGCAACCCACGGGTTGAGAACTGCTGCTCTAAGTAATATTGCTTTACCTTCCACCATGTTTCACTGGCTTTATATTAGGGATTAAAGTTTGAGGTGCTCTTTTTAAATGTAATGCAAGTATTGACATTCTATATTGGAAGAGTAGTCTAATATGCATTCAACTTGGATGCATATTAGAATCACCTGGTGCTTTAAAAAATACTGAAAACTGGGATCCAAACTCCTCCCCAAGATACTAACCAACTACATGGATGACAACCACTGGTAGAAGAAATGGTATGCAAGTTGTCCTTTATTTACATTTTTTCTAGAAGAGCATTTATCTAGCACTAACATAATTTGTTTTTATTTGATTATTTTTTAAATTTTAGTATAGTCAGTATGTAATATATTAGTTTCAGGTGAATAATATAGTTAAACTTTTATATACCTTACACTAAGTCTAGTAATTATCTGTCACTGTGCAAACTTATCACCATATTATTAACAATATCCCCTTTCACCTTTTTTTCCCACACTCCCAACACTCTCCCCTCTGGCAACCATCAATTTGATGTGTTTCTATAAGCCTGTTACTGTTATGTTTATTCTTTTTTTATATATATATTTATTGATTCCAGAGAGGAAGGGAGTGGGAGAGAAACATCAATGATGAGAGAGAATCATTGATTGGCTGCCTGCTGTACATTCTCCACTGGGGATCTAGCCTGCAACCCCAGCATGTACCCTAACCACAAATCAAACTGTGAGCTCCTGATTCATAGGTCGATGCTCAACCGCTGAGCCATGCTGGCTGGGCTTAGAGTTTTTGTGTGTTTGTTTTAGATTACACATTTAAGTGTAACCATGTGGTTTGTCTTTTTCTGTATGATTTATTTCACTTAGCGTAATACCCCCCAGGACCATCATATTATCACAGATGGCAAGATTTTACTGCTTTTTATTAATGAGTAATTTTTCATAATATATATATATTTTTTTTTTTCACATCTTTTTTATGGACACCCAAATTACGTTCATACCTTGGCTATTGTAAATAATACTGCAATGAACATAGTGTTTATAAATATTTTCAAATTAATGCTTTTATGTTCTTCAGATAAATATGGGTCATAGGGTAGATCTATTTTTAGTTTCTTAAAGTTTCTACATACTGTTTTCTCTAGCGGTTGCACCAATTTGCAGTCTCACCAACAGTGCACAAGGTTTCCCTTTTCTCCACATCCTTGCCAACACATCCTGTTTGTTGATAGTTTGATACTAGCCATTCTGATCTTTGTGAGGTGATATCTCATTATGGGTTGGATTTGCATTTTCCTGATTATTAGTGATGTTGAGCATCTTTTCATATGTGTTTGTCTCCTTTGGAGAAACGGCTCTTCATGTCTTTTGCCCATTTCTTGATCAGATTGTTTATTTTTTGTTATTGAGTCATACGAGTTTCTCGTGTATTTTGGGCATTGGCCCCTTATTGGATATATAATTTCAAAAATATTCTCCTATTCAGTAGGTTGTCTTGTTTTGTTGATGGTTTCCTTTGCTGTGCAGAAGCTTTCTATTTTGATGAAGTCCCATTTGTTTATTTTTGCTTTTGTTTTCCTTGCTCAAAGGGACATATCCAAAAAGGTAAGACTGATGCCAAATAGTCTATTATTCTTCTAGGAGTTTTATGGTTTCAGTCTTACATTTAAGTCTCTCTTACATTTTGAGTTTATTTTTCTATATGATATAAAAAAGTGGTCCAGTTTCTCTCTCTTTCTTCCTTCCTTCCTTCCTTTCTTTCTTTCTTTCTTTCTTTCTTTCTTTCTTTCTTTCTTTCTTTCTTTCTTTCTTTCTTTCTTCCTTCCTTCCTTCCTTCCTTCCTTCCTTCCTTCCTTCCTTCCTTCCTTTCCTTCCTTCCTTCCTTCCTTCCTTCCTTCCTTCCTTCCTTCCTTCCTTCCTTCCCTTCCCTTCCCTTCCCTTCCCTTCCCTTCCCTTCCCTTCCCTTCCCCTCTCCCACCCTCCCTCCTTTCTTTTTCTTTCTTTCTTTCTTTCTTTCTTTCTTTCTTTCTTTCTTTCTTTCTTTCTTTCTTCCTTCCTTCCTTCCTTCCTTCCTTCCTTCCTTCCTTCCTTCCTTCCTTCCTTCCTTCCTTCCTTCCTTTCTTTCTTTCTTTCTTTCTTTCTTTCTTTCTTTCTTTCTTTCTTTCTTTCTTTTCTTTCTTCCCAATTACACAACACCATTTATTGACGATATACCATTTATCCCATTGTATAGTCTTGCCTCCTTTGTTATAGATTAATTGACCATATAAGTGAGGGTTTATTTCTGGGCTCTCTATTCTGTTACATTGATATCTGGAATGACATAATTTAACAGAAAAAAAAAAAACATTGCAATAATCTTTACCACTTTAATTATGCAGACTTCTTCATCTAATTATATAGAGTAAGCTGTGTGGTAGGCTAAGATTCTAAGTAAATACACCTATTTGCATTATACAGGACATTTTCAAATTTTAAAAGGAGTTTTATAAACTCCTACCATTGTTTCTCATCACAAAATAAAATTATAAGTATATTTTCATAGAAAAATATTCAGTTGTCATTTATTTAAAATAACAAGACTCTTTTCCCAAGATGATTAACTTAGATTTTACAAATAAAATTGATATAAATATTCCTCAGTTTACAGTTATTAAAATGGCACAGTATTTATTTATTTTTAAATACATTTTAACTTATTTAAGAGAGGACAGGAGAAAGAGAGAGAGATAGAAACAACGATGAGAGAGAATTATGGATCTGCACACCCCACACTGAGGATCAAGCCTGCAACTCAGGCATGTGCCCTGACCAAGAATTGAAGTGTGATCTCCTGGTTCATAGGTCAACATTCAGTTACTGAGCCATGCTGGCCAGGCAAAATGGCGCAGTATGTAGAAGCAGTTGCTTTGTTCTTAGGTACTTCTTTGAAGATGGAACAAGATCCAAAATCAAGGACCCTTAGCTAAGTGTTCAGGCCAAGGTCACACAGTGAAATCCTTACAGGCAAATTCTGTGATTTAAGTAGGATTGAGCACATGATATAAGAGGGTCACTATGGAGTGCCAGAATGTATGTCTGGATTTGTCTAGGTCCTAACAGTGAATAGCGTTCAGCAATTCTGAAGCATTATCTGAGATAGTAGTATTGTGTTCTTCATTCTTGGGTGGGAAAACAAATACTCTGCCACAGTAGAGCCCTGATTCTTTCCAAACCCACACTCTTAGAACCTGTCATCCTCCCTCAGAAGTGAGAGCACAGCAGGACAAAAGGACAACAATTAGCACTGGGGAGGATACAGTGAAACTTGTTAGAAAAGCGCTTTTAATATTGTTTCAGATAATTTCTCATCCTTGTTATTCTATCTCATGTTTGTACAAATTGACTTGTATCATACTTATAGGTCTAGACACATCCTGGATAGGAACCATCAGGAAATGGTGACAGAGGAATTCAGGCAGGTGGGCAAGCACGATGCTTAAAGAACACAGCCACAGATCACTGTGGATGGTGACACGGAAGCTGTAAGTGGGGGAGCCTTATGCCAAAAGCAGGAGGAGCAAACAGCAGCCCAGAACTGGGCAAGAAAAAACTATGGCATTACAGACTGTTAAAATTTAGAATCAATTCAGTTCCTCTTGTCTCACATTGAATTGATCTGAGGAACTGAGAGTAGATCTGAGACTTTGGAGGAGTTCAACTGGTCCCTATCTCTTGGGAGAGTTAGACTTACCAACTTTATTCTTAAAGTTTCTACAAACATTGGTTCACATGCTAACCTGTGCATAGCTAACATAAACAGCTATGTTCTGGCCTTGGCACCTGCCTTACAGACCAAAAAAACCCTGTATTTGATGCAATTAATTGGGTACAATTCATCACTGAGTCAGCCTCTTGATGTAATTTGTCTGTCACTTGTAGATGAATCATCTAGTTATCAAAACAATCGTCAGGTCAAATTTAAGGTATAACAGGTAAACTTAAAAATGAAACCTTGATTTCTCTGACTCCAGGTGGCACAATAAGCATACTTACTGCTCTCCCTTCATCTAAGACCCAATTAATATAATAGCAGAGGAAAATTTAAAAAGAATAATAAATCCAAACCAATGAATAAATTATGGAGGGAGGTTATTAGTAGATGACAGACTTAACAAATTTCTGGCAGGCAGAAATCAAATGGTAGTGTTTTAAAAAATCAAACAGAGAGGAGGGAGTCGTAGCCCAGAATACCCAAAAGAACACTCACAGAAAGGGGAGGCAGATGATCTCTCCTTGTAGCATGCACAAAAGCTCTAGAGTTGGGTTCAGGGAGCAGTGGGAGAAGAGGCTAAAACAGGTGATTAATTGGAAGTCTGTCCATGGAGCATTAGGGATCTCACTTCTCTCCTCTTTCATACTAGCTCATCAGTGAACATGTACCTTCCTGTAAAAAGGAAAGCACTTTTCTAGAAGGTTAAGTTAACTGGTCAAAGAGGACTTGAGCTACAGTGGTGGGTGTTAGTCACCAAAGTGATGCCCTTCTTATTCTGACATTTGGGGATCCCCAACTTAGTGAAAAATGACTTGTCCATTCGGAGGTGAACCAAATCCTCTGTCTCAGGTACTCAGAGCTCTCAGTCAACTGTTCTACCTCCTCATCTGAAACTTTAAAAGGATAACAGTGGATTGCCAGATACTGGAAGAAGAAAATCAACAATATGAAAAAGAAAACAGACCCTATTGTGGAGGAAAAAGTGAAAATTCTGAAGACAAAAGAGGAAAAAAAATATCCTCAGAGTAAGTAATTCAAGATGCCCTTGTGCCCACAAAACATGAACAGGATTTTAAATGGAAGGAGCATTATGAAAACAATAAAAAATGTGGAAATTAAAAATTATGATGTTCAGTAGAAGGTTAAGCAAAGGTAAAGATAATGAAATCATGTAAAATATGTAATAAAAATCAAAGATACGGAAAGTATTCTTAAAATTGAGGAATAAATGAGTCATTGAAGCAGGAGCAAAGAAACAACATAATGCACATCAGCAGCATTAAGAGCTAGAATAAAATGGAACAATAATATCAGCTTTTCAAGGAAAATAATTTTAAATCTAAAATTCTATCCACAGCTGTATCAAATGTAAGGGTAAATGTAACACATTTTCAGATCTACAAGGACTCAAAAAAATGCCCATACATCATTCCTAAGGAAGTCATTTAAGGTATATTTCAGCAAAACAAGGGTAAAATCAGAAGATTATCTAACTTGCATACAATTGTGGAACTAAACCAAGAGTTCAATGAAGAGGAATTCTAGGATGAGAGCAATGAATTTGCCTAGAAAGTGATTAATTTAAATTAAAACAGGAAATTTGAACTCTAAGGGGAAAATGTCTTCAAATATAAAAAATAAAATGCAGTCTGCTGATAGGAAGGTCTAGTAAGAGTTAGAAGGTATTATCAAAACACAAAGAGCAGGCATGGCTCTGCTGCCAACAAATAAAAAGAAAAGCTAGAAACTGGGGTGGATGTGGTGGGGCAGGCAGAGAGGAGACTGTCTAGTAAAGTTATGGCTTATATAAGTGCTTCTCAGCTTTGGCTGCACATTAGGCTCACTTGGGGAGCTAACAAAATCCTTATGCTTAGGCTACACCCAAGACCAGTTACACCAGAAACTGATGCTGGGATCCAGGCAACACATATGTATTTAAAATTCCCCAGGTGACTTCTATGTGTGGTCAAGGTTACGAATATGTGTGTGTATGTATATATATATATATATATATATACACACACACATACACATACATACACACAAACACACACACACACACACTGAGTGGCCGGATTATTATGACCACCCCATCAGTACTTCGTTGGGCCACCTTTTGCCTTCAATACTGCAGTGATTCTTTTTGGCATTGACTCCACAAGATGTTGAAAGATGATGGAGGAATCTGACACCATGCCTGATGAATTGCACTGTTCAGTTCTGTGAGATTTGATGGTTGTGTAATCACCTGCCTGATGGTTCTTTTAACTTCGTCCCACAAATGCTCAATTGGATTGAGATCTGGTGATTGTGGGGTCACCTAAGCAAGGTAAAGTCTCCCTCATGTTCTTGAAACCACTCCCGCACAATACGAGCACCGTGGAGTGGCGCATTGTCTTGTTGGAAGAAGCCATCTCCATTGGGATATGCCATCAACATGATAGGATGAACCTGATCAGCAATGATACTTAGGTATGTTGTGCTATTCAGACGTTGTTCCACACAAATCATGCCAGGAAAACATGCCCCAAACCATAAAACTGCATGTGGGCTGCATGCTTTTATGCTGTTTCTGCCAAATTCTCACTCTACCATCTGCATGATGTAACTGGAAATGTGATTCATCAGACCACATGACCTTTTTTCAATCCTTGTGTTCCTGTGTGAATTGGAGATGTTTTATCTTGGTAACTGCAGACAGCAAAGGTGTTCAAACAGGCCTTCGGCTTCCATATCCCATACGATGCAGTGTATGGCTAATTTGCCTACGAACATCAGATGGTCATAATAATCTGGCCACTCAGTGTATATAAAAGCCTAAGCGATCAAACGACTGGTCAGCCGGTCGTTATGACGCACACTGAGCACCAGAGGGCAGACGCTCAATGCAGTCAGTGTGCTCCCACAGCGGGAGCGCTGCTCAGCTGACCGACAGGTGCCAGACTCAGGGCTCACAGCTGGCTGCTGCAGCTTGAAGACCACAGCGGTGCAGCAACAAGTCTACCAAGTGGCAGCAGCAGGTGCAGTGGGGCCATGATGAGCAGGAGCGGCAGGCAGGAGCAGCAGGCGGCAGGTGGAATTGGATTTCTGGTTTCAGCCTGATCCCCTCAGGCTACACTGAGGGACCCCACTGGTGCACGAATCTGTGCACCAGGCCTCTATTAACAATATAAGCACGATATTTTGAGGAACTGAAGAAAAATAAGAAAGGTAATTATTTTGACTTTGATGCTAGGAATCAGAGATTCTGACATGGAAAATAAATTTTATGTTATTCTTTGCTGTGTAATTAACTGTATTTATATTATTCAAGAAGACAAAATTGATTTTGGTTTTATCTTTTAGAATCAATTTATAGATAATATTATAATAGAAATTCTATTTTGAGTTGATTATCTCTTATTTATCACTTTGCTTAGGATGTTTTCTAAGACAATGAATATTTATGATATCATTTGTTTGGGACCACTATAAATTAGAACGCTATCTCCTCATTTTATTCCATTCCTGGCTCAAATGTACAATTTCTTAGCTACCCCCTCCACAATATATACACACCCAACCACATATGAAATAGCAGCCTCTATCATTGTTACTCTCATTTAATTTAATTTTTCCTCATAGCACATATCAACATCTGACTTTTTTATGCATCTGATTTTGTCTCTTCGTCCCACTTTTCTGGAAAGTATATTCAGTGAAAGGCAGAAAACTTGTTTACTGCTAATATCAAGCAAGTGTGGATACTTAGGAGGCACTCCATATCATACAAAATAATTCAATGAGTGGATTAAACTGTAAGGTCTACAAGGACATGGACTTTGCCATATTCATGTTCTTTCCCCACTATGAATTAGAGTTTTTGACGAACTGACCTATAAATGTGGGAAGACAGAGCATAGGTCTATTCCAGGGGAGCAGTTTAGTTAATTTAACTTATCTAAGACTTCTTAAATTTTTACATCAAAATACTCATTGATACCCTACAATTTTCAAAGCACTGGATAAGGTAACAAGAAACATGTCTTGTACCTGATACCCATGATGTGATAGTTGACCTTACTATGTTCATTTAAACTTTATTCATGCCTCTCAGTCAAGTTTGAATTGAGATATGAAAAATGTTGATAAAAGTCTTGAACATGAATTCATCCGATGTACATGAAGCTGTATGATTTTCAAATTGTTAAAAAATAACACAGCATAGGAAATATAGTCAATAAAAGTATAATAATTATATATGGTGCCAAGGTGGTACTAGAAATATCAATAGGAACACTTTGTAAAGTATATGATTGTCGAATCACTATAATGTACACCAGCAACTAATACAAAATAATGCTAGATATGAAAAAAGAAAAATTGATAATAGAAGATAGAAAAGTAATACTCATATAAGTTGTTAACATGTCAAAATTTTACTTAAATCATTAATGACAAAGGTGATTCAATGATTATATGAGAAATTCAGATTTCTAAGTTCAGTAGAAAAATAAATTTGGGACAAATGATATAAAACTCATAACTATCATAAAGGTTAATATGCAATAATCTTTAGGGAATACCTTTTCTATCAAACAGGAAAAAATAACACACACACCTGGTTCATTTTCTGCAAATCAACCTCTAAATTTACAGTTATAAGACATGGGAGCCCTCATTAACTGTGAATAGTAAATCAAAAGTATATCCCCTGAGAGAATCAGATGACCCCAGGGCAGTCTTATTAGAAAATGCTCTAGTATAACATTTTTTAAAATTATAAAACTTATTTTCTCTTTATGCCCAAGTTTTGGTTATTTTATTTCCCTGAGCACACATAAGGTAACCAATCCCTAAATGGTGTGGTAAAAACAATATATTAAGGGGAAGAAAATACTATTGAAAAAGCAAAAATGCTATAATACATGAGTATTTTGAAAAAGGGGTCAAAAGTCATTTCACTTTAAAAGCATTGAAGATGATTTCTATTCAATTACATCTGCCTCAATCCTCCAAGGGATACGGATACATGTGAAAGTATTATCAGCTTCTCAGAAGAATTATGTCAAGTGTATAGCGCATTTCCTTCCAAAACAAAGTCAGTTAGCCCTGGCCGGTGGCCCAGTTGGTTGGGAAAGTCCTGTACACCAAAAGGTTCCAGGTTTGACTCCTGGCAGGGCACTGTCTCCCTGTCCTGGTGCATATGGGAGGCAACCTATTGATGTTTCTCTCTCACATTCTCTCTTTCTCTCTCCCTCTGCTCCAATCCTCCCTCCTTCTCTCTCTAAAATCAATAAACATATCCTAGAGTGAGGATTAAAAAAATAGTCATTTGTAGCTACTTGTATATATACAATTGCCTAGTATGCTAGTAATAATAAGAATAAAACTGCCAGACAGCAAGAGTATGCTCTATCCAAGTTAGAAAGTATTATTAATCGTCTACTTGGGGGACCGCTTAAACGGAGGTAACTTTTCAGTCATTTCCTTTGGTTGAATTCTATTTTCTTAGGGTCTGGGAGACCCAGGGCTGAGTGTTGATGCTTCTTCCACCTTGAATTCCTCCCTTCTTGATACTTTGTGGTTTCTACTAATCATTACTAACAGTGCCAGAGCTTTGGCACAAACCTGTTTGGTTCTGTCTTCATATTGTTACAGGACTTTCTCAAAACTGTATGTCAATGGAGGCTATGCATTTTATTTGTCCTCTACAGAGCCAGGCGATGGGGTCTGGGTAACCTAACCCATCCTAGAACAGGGGCTCTACTTGGCTCTCTTCTAATTTTAAAGAATGTACAACCCCCAACCCCCTTTTAAGAGGAAATTGCAGTGAGTGAAATAGTTACTTTCTCTTGCCTCATTTCTCCCACCTTCTGCTTCTCCTCTTTCCCACTGACACCCAGCAGTTTCCTGACACACCTTTGTTCTTAAGGGCTCTGGTGGGCACCCCCTGCTCTCGCTGGAGGTGCTTCAATATCTGGACCTCTTACTGTATAACCTCCCTTTGGAAAGAAATTGTTATTTCCTTACTTGATTAACCTCTTAAAAAATCTTATATTTATGTTAGGGAAAATGTCATACTTCACAATATTTCATGGGTTTGGCTGAAGGTTTAGTTATTATAATTTTACAAAGTAATTGAAATACAAAATACGTTGCTTAGCGTTGTGAAATAGGTCAGGTTAGTGCAATGGCTCTCATTCCTAACCCAGGTTTAGCTTTGTTAAAAATGTCTATTTAGCAGAGAATATAGGGGCTCTCTAGTTATGATATAGTCGATGTTGAACATTGTCTTTATCTCTAACAGTGATTCTCAAATGTGGTCTCTGGATCAACAATGTCAGCATCATGTGAAAATTTATAAAAGTGCAAATTCTCAGAATCCCAGGTCTTCTAAATCATAAACTCTGGAGCAGAACCCAGTACTCTATGTTGCGGCAAGTTCTCCAGGTGTTCCTTCATGCTGAAGTTTGAGAATCATTGCACTACACCAGTGGTTGGCAAGCTGCGGCTCACGAGCCACATGCGGCTCTTTGTCCCCTTGAGTGTGGCCACAAAGTTTCAATCGCACTGTACGTGTGCGCCCGCATGTGGTATTTTGTGGCAGAGCCACACTCCAGGGGCCACAGTTTGCCGACCACTGGACTACACTACTTGCGTGAACCTAAATAAGTTACATAACACCTTTGAGCATCAGTATCCTCAGGGGTAAAGGGGTTAATAATGTTACCTCTCTCAGGCAGTAGTCCTAAGGATTAAATGAGGAAATCCATGTAAGTAACTCAATACAGTGCTTGGCACAGAGGAACTATTCAATAAATCTCAGCTATTCCTATTAGCCGTTATACTCTGACCCTTGAGCCACTTATTATTGATTGCCTACTAGAACCTAATGTGGCTTTGTCACTCTTCCCTACTCTGTCTCTTTTAACCTTATTCTTACAAATGTAAGAAGAGGCTCTAGGGAGAATTAAATCAGTCAGTTTGGGGTTCAGGTAATAGGGACAATACTAGTTGTGTATGAAAATTCTCTGATGGTTAGTTCCTCCGCTATAAAATCGGTTTAACTTCTTTGTGTGCCTGTTGAGGGTAAGATATGACTAAACATGTAAAGCCTGTATAGTCATGCACACTTGAGATGTTGAACAAATAGCTGCTGTTCCTGCTCCTTTATTCATTCTTCCGTTAGCTTCTGGTCCTCTTTCCTTCTCATTGCTATTATTTTCATCTACAAAATTATAATGAATGATATTGGATGGACCCAAGAGTTTATAAAAAGATATTATTCTCCTTGTTCATAATACATATGCATTAGATGCTCCCTGTCCAGTAGTATCTTAGTTCAGATTCCCCAAGAAACAGATCAGAATTTACTGTATGTGCAGGAAGTTTATTGGAGACAGTTCTGTGCATATGCCTTCTGTACACGACCCCTTTTCTGCCCCCTTTCAACAGCCCCCATGCAGACACCCTACCTAACCCACATTGGTTGATTCCCTACTCAGTTTGCCTCGTCTCTTGTACAGACATCCTCCTCACTCCATTCGGGCTTTCAAACCCAGTATTGGGCTTACACTGCTGCTTTGGTCCTGGAGGGATTTCCTTCTTACCCTCCCCCAACTTCAGTAGTCCATGCAGGGATGAACTCTTCCTGACATTCTGTGCCAGCCAACCTTCTCTTTGATGCCTTCTTTACTCCACTGGGGCCCTGACTCACCCCCTGTGCCACCCTGCCCTCCATTTGAATGCCTGACTGAATTCCTACTTTGCTCATACCCTAACCCAGTGGTCGGCAAACTGCGGCTTACAAGCCACATGTGGCTCTTTGGCCCCTTGAGTGTGGCTCTTCCTAAGCCTTAGGAGTACCCTAATTAAGTTAATAACAATGTACGTACCTATATAGTTTAAGTTTAAAAAATTTGGCTCTCAAAAGAAATTTCAATCGTTGTCCTGTTGATATTTGGCTCTGTTGACTAATGAGTTTGCCGACCACTGCCCTAACCCATGGTGCTTTGGGACTCCTAGTCCTCCCCCCATAAGTACACCCTTCTCTACTTGCTCTGCTATCAGCCACTGACTATATTAGAGTCTGTATTTAAGGAATAGGTAAGCACAAGCTATCTGTGGTTGGGTTTCCTGAGAAACTGATTCTAAGATTGAGAGTTGCTTGCAGGAATTTTATTGAGGTGTGCTTCTGGGAATAACACCTATGAAGGAGTGAGAGAAACATCCGGAAGTTCAAGGGAAGATCTGCAGCTATTATTCCTTAAAAGTTATTCCAAAAAATTTTTTTTAAAATATATTTTATTGATTCTTCACAGAGAGGAAGGGAGAGAGACAGAGAGCCAGAAACATCGATGAGAGAGAAACATTGATCAGCTGCCTCCTGCACATCTCCTACTGGGGATATGCCCGCAACCAAGGTACATGCCCTTGACCGGAATCGAACCTGGGACCCTTCAGTCCGCAGGCCAACGCTCTATCCACTGAGCCAAACCGGTTTTGGCAAGTTATTCCAAAATTAAGGCATGCATGTGAGGGCTTTGTTCTGTCACATCAATCAGTCATTTGATGCGGGCCACACCAGGGAGGTGGCAGGTGTGAGACGGAGGATCTAAGCAACACGCCACAGTATTCAGTTAATGTGGTATCTGAACCTGGATAATAAAGGAATTGAATGAGTTAGCTTTCCAAAAACACAGATTCTTAGATTACCTACCCAGAGAGGGTATTTCACTAACACCTGGCCAGAGCATAAGGATTCTGTTTCTTTTAAAACCCCACAGATGATTCAGTATGTGTCCTGTTCAGCTTCAGATGGCCTTGAGATAAATATAGTGATTTTATGTATGAAATTGAAATTTTAATTCTCATAACTGTTCTCCTCGGTTGCACTTTATCTACCATCTTTCCTAGCAGTTGATCAAGGCACAGGAAGTTGTTGTTCTTTTTTATTTGTCCTCTGTGGTCATGAAATGATACTATTTTCAAAGTGACCACACTTGTCATCAGCATCACATAAAGCAGCTCAATTTTATGGTTTAATGTTTTTGTGTATGCTTTAATAGAATACACAAAATATTCTATAGTTATTTTTATAGTAACAACGGATTGTGCTTTCTGCTTATTACTACCAAACATGTTGAAAATCATCTAAATGATGCTTTCAATTCCACATTTCCAGATCAGTAAGCAGGTTTAGTGATGGCTTATTCCTACACTGGAAGGTCTTACAACTGCCAATCAGATAAGAATAATCTTAGAAAGACAAGCCTCAATCCCACAGCATAAATGCCAAGACATTTCCAAGTCTTGAAAATGGAGAAGCAACAGGAAGGAGTGGTTTCGTTGTGGCTTTTCAGAAGTTCTTTGCAGGAGAGCTAAGTGAACATAACAGTTTTTTATGTGGGTACCTTACTGTCAGAAAATTTCCTGAGCAGATGACCAAGGGAAGAGTCGGAGAGCTCTATTGAAGGATCTGGCTCTGCAGCAGCATATATGTCTGAATCTGTGGCAAGTCCAGAGAAACTGGAGGTCTTGAAGCAGATGCTTCAAACAGTATGAGCAAGTATAGACCTTTCCCTGCTGTTACTCTACACAGCACACCTCATACTCTCTCTCTAGGGTGGAGGTAGTTCATAGCCTATAACCCTCTAGTGGCAAAGGAGGTATTTTGAGTATTAAGACACTTCATAAAGCTTACCAAGAAAACATTCTGAAAGGTTTTCTTCCCCCTAAAGGGGTATGTGGCCTCTTTATTATCTCCTTCAGTTTGAAGAGCATAGCAGGTTTGACAGAGTGAAATTAGAGTCATAGAAACATTATTAGGGCTTTAGTGGGGAAAGCTCATGCAGTATGCAGTTCATCACATATCAATCTTTGGTTAAGATTTTCAAAGAAGGATTTTCAGACCAAGTCAGAAGCTATCCCTCTCTTTTATTAAAATGATTGCCTACATGTATCCTGGAGGGGGTACGGCCATCTAGAAATGGATGACTTGTATGTCTACATTTCTTAAAATATGTCTGTTCATCTGTCTGCTGGTCAATTCATTACGTATTTTTTAAAATTATTCTATTATTATTTTTCTTTATTGATTGAGGTATTACATATGTGTCCTTATCCTCATTACAGATTTTTAATGTGCTATTTCTTGGGATAGAATTGTGGAATCCAATAGTATAAAAAGTATTTTATTTACTTACCCTAAAAATAGAAATGTTGCTGACATTTTATGTACATTAAAGTTTCTTATTTATGTTTATATAGTCAGCAAATGTTTGTTTGATACTTATTATGCCTGAGACATTATGTGAGGTGCTGGCAGAGGTAAAAGTATTTAGATTCAAGGTTAACTGCCGACTGGCTTTCTGGATCTTCTTTATGAAGTGCTTATGTAGCTGTGGCTTGATTACCTTCATTGTTGGGGAACTCTGCCTAATTAAGTACCAAGTTGGATTGCTTTGTTGATGTTTCCATCTAACTTCACACATTGTCTTAATTCTATTTTTTGGAATCACACAATAATACCCTAATTCTTTTTCTCATGAGAGTATCTAAAATATTTGGAAACAGCTATCATGATATCTGGAATGATTCATGTAGTCTTTCAAATAGTAAAATCATGTATTGTGGTAGTCATTAAGGGCACTTGAGAAGACAGTGCCAGGAGGATGTAGGAATGAATGTTAAGATGAACTGAACTAGCTCTGGTCAGGATGTGGGCTTCAGGTGACAAGGCACCTTCAATGGGAAATCTTTTGCGGCCAGTTTTATCCTTGATTGTACTCCATCAGAGGAAAACAAAGTGAAGACTGCCAAATTATTGGATAAATGAAAAAAGCGTGTATATCTGGGATTATAATTTTTTTGGGGGGGTGTTCATACATTTGTGCCAACACATGTTAGGAAAAGTCTATGAAAATGTGATATCCAGTATTTGGCTTTGATTAATACTGGATGATCTAGAGATGCAGGTATAAATATTTGTACTGTATCCTGTACCACTGTGTGAAGCACACTATGGAAGAATATTTGCCAGGGTAAGGGAAAAAATCTCAGAGAGGCCCAGGGGACCCCTAGCTTTCCCTACTCTCCCCAGTGTTGCTCCTTCCCTTCCCAGGGTGGTGCATTCTGGTACTCACTAACCTGGGCTCATTTGATTTCCTAGACACTATTATGAACATTTTTTTTTTTGTCCAAAGAAGTGGAGACCAGTAGTTTGGAATCAGACAGGTGGAGTGACATTCTATATTGTTGTTATCATCATATCATATATGCGTGGTAAAGAGATAACCATGCCTTCTTTTTTACCGCAGCGTAGTATTACATTGTGTAGATGAACCACAGTTTTTTAATCCACTCATTTGCTGATGGGCACTTAGGCTGTTTCCAAATCTTAGCTATGGTAAATTGTGCTGCTATGAACATAGGGGTGCATATATCCCGTCTGATTGGTCTTTCTATTTCTTGGGATAATGCTAAGTGAAAAGCCAGTCAGAGAAAGATAAATATTACATGATCTCACTCATTTGTTGAATATAATGAACAACATAAACTGATGAACAAAAATAGATCCAGAAACAGAGAAGCATTGATCAGACCATCAAACCTCAGAGGGAAGGCAGGGGAGTGGGGTGGGGGGTAAGGTGGAGAGATCAACCAAAGGACTTGTATGCATGCATATAAGCCTAACCAATGGACATAGACACCAGGGGGGTGAGGGCATGAGTGGGGAGTTGGGGGGGCAATGGGGAGATAAGGACACATATGTAATACCTTAATCAATAAAGAAAAAATAAAATAAATAAAAAAGAGATAACCATGCCATGTTTGTAATGTTGTTTTATGAAGATTAAATGCAATGATATAATCACATTACCAGCAGAGTTCCTGTCACATTGGAAAGTTCCACAATTATTGATAATTATTAGATTATTTTTATTAAGTCACTTTCAGTGAGGCATAAATGAGTACTAGTTAACAGTTCTTTGTGCAGGAAGAAACATTTAATAAAATCTGCCTGTTAGTACTCTTAAAATTTTAAAAGTAAGGCTATACATGTATATAGTCTTCTCATCAGCTTTACCTCTTCTGAATTGAATTTAACTGATCCCCTCCTTCTTGCTGTGTTGATCTGATGATAGACAATATGAGTTTTAAGTAATTGATTCAATTTTTCAACCCATAAGTCAATTTGCACTTAGTATTTTGTTTCAAATCCTGAATTTTATCTTCAATTATCTTAAAATATCCTACCTACAATTTAAAATTATTTTTCTAAAATAAAATAAGGTAACTACATAAACTAAATTATAACACAGATATAATTTTTTAAATTTGTTTTTCCCTAATAGTTCAGAAGACAAAAAGCTGTATGTAATCAATTGAACAAAGACCTTGATCTTTTCAACTTTTCCTTTAGAATGTTGTAGTAATTTTATGTGAAGATGGAAAAAATGAATATTGAACCAGAGCAGTGGTTGGCAAACTCATTAGTCAACAGAGCCAAATATCAACAGTACAACGATCGAAATTTCTTTTGAGAGCCGAATTTTTTAAACTTAAACTATATAGGTAGGTACACTGTTAACTTAATTAGGGTACTCCTAAGCTGGCCTTTGCTAAAAACGTCCTCAATCTGATTGAGGTATGTTCGCTGAGGTCGACCCCTTCCAACTCTCCCATCCACACTCGTCTTGTACACTTGTTTCGTCCATCTCCTTTCGTTCATCCTCTCTATATGTCCAAACCATCTCAACATACCTTTCTCAATCCTCGACACTACATTTTCTTTCACTTCACAACATTCCCTAAAATTAACTTAATAAACTTTACTTAAAGTTATAAGTCAACTTCACACTGTACGTGCGCGCCCGCACGTGGTATTTTGTGGAAGAGCCACACCCAAAGAGCCGCATGTGGCTCACGAGCCTCGGTTTGCCGACCACTGAACCAGAGGAGCTGAATTTTTTTTACAGAAGTAAAATAAATTATATTTATTCTTCTGATTCATAAAGTCATTATCCAAATTTCAAATGCATCAAAGAAACATTTTTCTTATTGTATTTATATAAGTGAAAAATAGTAACATTAATTTATATTGGAAGTCTACAATGTACATAATTTAAGGAGATTCACTTTTTTATTATAATAAATTCAATGATAGTCTAGATAGAATTAAACCAATAATTTAATTTTAGCAGGAAAAGGATTGACTAAGTTAAGGAAAAGTGGACCCGTTTTCTGATAAATTTACTTGAAATGCAGTTTATAACATTTATTCATATTGTGTAACAGGGTTTCATCAGTAGTTTTCTTTCTTCTTGTCCTACATAAAATAGTCATTTTAATAATTCTCTATAATTTTCTTATTTTAATATAGAAGTTAAAGTCTGAGTTTATAAAGTCAAGTCTAGGTTTACTGTACCATTGACATGCCTTCGGGTTGCATTACTTAGTTGTAGGTTTTTCCTTATTACCTCCATTATTATATACTAGAGTCCCGGTGCACAAAAATTTGTGCACTCGGGGGTAGGGGGTCTCTCAGCCCGGCCTGTGCCCTCTCGCAGTCTGGGACCCCTCAGGGGTGACCACTTGCTGGCTTAAGCCTGCTCCCCCGGGGGATTGGGCCTAAGATGGCAATCAGACATCCCTCTGGCAGCCCGGCAGCCCTCGGGGGATGTCCACTTGCCAGAAGGGAGCAGACCTAAGCTGCAGTCGGACATCCTTAGTGCTGCTGAGGAGGCAGGAGAGGCTCCCACCACCTCTGCTGTACTGGCAGCCATCAGCCTGGCTTGTGGCTGAGCAGAGCTCCTCCATGTGGGAGCGCACTGACCACTGGAGGGCAGCTCCTGCATTGAGCATCTGCCCCCTGGTGGTCAGTGTGTGTCATAGCGACCAGTCATTCCCAGTCTTTCTGCTGTTAGGGTCAGTTTGCATATTACCCTTTTACTATATAGGATAGAGGCCTGGTGCACAGGTGGGTGCCGGCTGGTTTGCCCTGAAGGGTGATCCAGATCAGGGTGGGGGTCCCGCTTGGGTGCCTGGCCAGCCTGGATGAGGGGCTGATGGCTGTTTGCAGCTGGTCACACCCCCTTCAGGGTGTGGCCCCCCACTGGAGTGCCTGGCCAGCCTGGATGAGGGGCTGAAGGCTGTTTGCAGCTGGTCACACCCCCTTCAGGGTGGGGGTTCCCACTGGGGTGCCTGGCCAGCCTGGATGAGGGGCTTATGGCTATTTGCAGCTGGTCACACCCCCTTCAGGGTGTGGCCCCCCACTGGAGTGCCTGGCCAGCCTGGATGAGGGGCTGATGGCTGTTTGCAGCTGGTCACACCCCCTTCAGTGTGGGGGTCCCCACTGGGGTGCCTGGCCAGTCTGGGTGAGGGGCTGAGGGCCGTTTTCAGGCTGGCGGGCGACTGAAGCTCCCAGCCTCTTTTTTTTTTTTTTTATTCTGGGATTTATTTACCTTCTATAGCTGTCACTGGAGCTGAGAGCCAGCTCCAGCTCTGAGGCCGTGGCTGGCTGAAAGCAGGTTTCTGGGGTTTGTTTAGCTTCTATAATTGCAACATTGTTGCTTAGACTGGAGCTCAGAGCAGGGACGCGGCAGGCAGGGAACCTTGGCTTCCTCCATCACTGGAGCAAGCAAGCCTTATGTTCGTTTCAGCTGCGTGGCTGCCGGATGCCATCTTTGTTGGCAGTTAATTTGCATATCCTGCTGATTAGCCAATGGGAAGCGTAGCAGAGGTATGGTTAATTACCATGTTTGTCTATTATTAGATAGGATATGTAACACTTCAAAATACTATAATGTATAAAGTGCTAAGACACTGAATTTAGACAAAACTGAGTTTATAGCTGGTTCCAACATTTATTAGATAAGTAATTCACCATATGTAGAATAGGGATAAAAAATTAATGAAGGTGCTAGTTTTAAATGAGGCAGTGCATAAAATGTTCTTAGCTCAGTGTCTGCCATAGAGTAAGTGCTCAATGTTTCTTAATTGCTATTAACATATTATATAATAATGGAGCTGAAATTTTTGAGGTTTACAAATTTGTCTGAAAAGTCAGTACTTATAATGGTATCTGGATTGTGACAGATGGAACTGAGTGAGAATTAGAAAGAAGATTCAGTTCAGATTCAGAGAAACATGACTCTGAAGAATATTATTGATGGAAAAAAAGGAATACTATTGACAAAGTGTGTGTGAAGGGATATCACATATACAGAAGTATGTTCAAAATAGAAGAAATGCTCTTTAAAGTCCTCAAATTTGCACAACAGATCTATTAATTTTCTTTTTCTGTATAACAAATTACCACAAACTTAATGGTTTCAAACGACACAGTTTTTGTGGGTCGGGAGTTCCTGCACGCTTACCTGGATTTTCTACTTTATGCTCACCAGACTGCAATCAAGGCCTCAGCCAGGGCTGGAGTCTTATCTGGGACTGAGAATCCCCTTGGAAGTTCATATAGCTGTTGGCAGAATTCATTTCCTTGCAGCTGTCGAACTCAGTGAGACTCTCTCTTCAAGGCCAGCAGGAGTTGGCACTTCACTTTCTTTTAAAAAGCTCACCTGATTAGGTCAGGTCTACTCAGGGTCATCTCCATCTTGATTAACTCGGGGTCAACTTAATAGTAACCTAATCATAGCAATGACATTCACAAGTTCTGGCCACACTCAAGAGAAGGGTGGGATGTGTATACCAGGGGATGAGGATATAAAAATTCTGGCTAGCACAATACCTAAAACATTTAAAAATATATATTACACAAATTACTAGATAACGAAGTGATAAATTCTTTGGAATTTCAAACATTCCCACTTTTATGTTTCTAAAACATTTAAAAATATATATTACACAAGTTACTAGATAACTAAGTGATAAATTATTTGGAATTTCAAACATTCCCACTTTTATGTCTTTAAATGCTGACTATTTTCACCCAAAGCACCCAGCTCACAATGTGATCAATCCATTTTCAGTGTCAGCTGGTCTGCCTCATCTGGATGTATCTGTTGTCTGTCTATGAACCATAGACAGTATCCAGAGTTTTCTCTAAGGGCTAGATTTTCTTCAGAGTAATGAGAAACCCAGTAGGAAACAGCATATAATCAGCAGAGGCTGACTGATATACTCATTCTTTGAGTGATTCAGTGCACATCTTGTGTTTGTGTCTCCATAACCTCTGACAGATGATCCATGAACCACAGAGTAAACCTGTCAAGAAATCAGAATAGAGTGACTTCTCTTCATGCATAGAATATTGCCATATGTTGCCATAGAAATCAATTGGAAATTCATTTTTTTTTATATTTCCACAGTCCTTCCTTTGACAATTAATGTTAGACAAACATGGTGACAGGTCTTTGGAGAACATTATCCTCTTCAAGTAGTTAGCTGAGATATACCATCTAAGAAAAAATGACATTCGTAATGTCTCTTTTAACCACTTTCTTTCTTATATAGTTGATAATTTTCATTTCTTTTAATCCCTTTTTCTATCAGAACCCTTCTTCACTTACTTAATTTCTTTACATGGCCAACAACTCATAATGTGAAGAAATCAAACTTACTCCTAACAGACCCTCGGTTACAATGCTGCCAGGCTGCTGTTAGTGGGCATTTTGCATTGTTATAAGATTACTGGCCTGAGCAGTATTTCCGTAGCTCAGCATCAGCATCGTTCAATCTGTTTCCTGGCCAGAATGTCACCATGCAAAGATGGAGACCAGGCACGATTCCAGGAGCCACAGTCACAGCACCTGCAGGCCGGCTGTCCTGCCAGAGCACCAGCAGGAATGATGGAATTAAAAAGTGCTCTAGTCAGCTCACATAATGAAGATAAAAACTATAATTAGCCGTGTGGTCATTTGAATTACCCAACTAAGTCTTTGTTGTGCTGTAAGATGTTCTAGCAATAGATTGTGAACTGTTCGATCAGTTGGGATTTTGTCATTTTAAGGAAGGGGGGTGTGGAATGGCAGTTTTTCAAAATGAAAATAAGTTGACATAATTTAACATGTAGAAATTGCAGCAGCCTGTATGGCGTTAGGCACGGCCCTGAGTAAAATTCAGTAGAAATGATCAAATTACAGCTCTTAAGCATCCTGAGCACATCTTTCTTGTCCTAACTTTACTGCTCAAAATGACCTGCTATAGGCGTGCATTCATTAAGGGGAACTGACATTATGAAAGTATCCATCTTAATTTTTGATAATTTATGGGCTTTTTTCCTGAAGTATAAAATTATAAAAGTATAACTAACAGCTTAACTTTCAATTAATGCAATTTATAAAACACACATACTTATTTTATCTGTACTGTAACAGTCAATGTATCTGACCAGAGACATGTTAGCTTTGTAACACTCTCAGCTTGGGCCCTAATTTATCCCACAGTGTTTAGTAGCCAATTCATAAACATTCAACAAAGTTTTGCCATCTATAGGATTTTGGTCTGAGCCAAAAGCTCAAAATGGGTTTTCAGTAAGACAGAAAAAGAAATTGAGTTCTTTTTAGGAAATTATTCAGACAGATCTCTAAAATGACAATGAGCAAAGCCATGCGCATTTAATTCATAATTTTAAGAGCCCTATCTATTACTCATGTAAGTGTGCATTTAAAATATTCTTTTTTGGGCCAAAGTGTCATACATTTACCAATATATATGACAAAGAGCATAGATAAATACAGATAATTGAAGAGAAAAAATTATCTCCAGTAGTTAGTCTGAGTATTTCCACACATTCTGAATCCATGTAGTTTCGTGATTAGGGTTAGGCTTCCAAATATAGATGGACTGAAATCCTATCTTGTCTCTGCTGTTTGCGAATTATGTCTTTGGCAAGTTCCCTGATCTTTGTGTAACTTACTTCTTAATGTGTAATAGTGGGGACATTGCTCCATTAGAATATTGGGAGAATTAAGTGAATAAATATGTGTGAAATACGTAATACAATGCTGAAAATATAATAAGTACATGATAAAAGTTAATTATTATTTTTATTATTTGTGCGCTCTATTTTTGTTAGACTGAGCCTTCAAGGACAAGGTACTGTGTGCCAGGTATGATGCTAAGATTCAGGGCTACAACAATAAATGAGAAGAGACTGAGGCCTTACAAAGTTTACCTTTAATTGAGAGAGCAGTAGACCTGTGGTCTCTGGACAGTAGGCATCAGAATCACCCGAAGAGTTTGTTACAGTGCAGATTGCTGAGCCCTGCCCATGGAGTTCCTGAGGTAGTGTGTCTGGGCTGGAGCTGGGAACATGCATTTTTAACAAGTTCCCAGGTATTATTGACAGTGCTGGCCTGGGGACCACGCTTTGAGAACTCATGCCTAACAGATAATTTCAAATATAGTGGGGTAATTTATCTTATAGGGATACTAGAGGCCCGGTGCACAAAATTCGTGCACTGGGGGTGGGGGGGGGGGGTCCCTCAACCCAGCCTCCCTCCTCTCAAAGTCCGGGAGCCCTCAGGGAATGTTCTACTGACGGATGAGGCCCGCTCCCCGGGATCGGGGGGGTAAACCTAAGCTGCAGTCTGGCCACAGAGGCTCAGAGCAGGTGCCCCGTGTGTGTGTGTGTGTGTGTGTGTGTGTGTGTGTGTGTGTGTGATGCCACAGAGGCTCAGAGCAGGTGCCATGTGTGCATGTGTGTGTGTGTGTATATGTGTATGTGTGTCTGCTGGGGGCTTGCCCACAGCCACGCCGAGGAGGCTCCGAGCAGGCGCCCTGTGTGTGTGTGTGTGTGTGTGTGTGTGTCTGTCTACTGGGGGCCTGCCCCCAGCCGCTGCGGAGACTCAGAGCAGGCGACCCTCTTTGTTGACCTCTCAGACTCTGAGCTGTGCCTGCCTGTTGTTCTCTCAGGCTTGGGGCTGCGCCTGGCCCCTCCTCCTGAGCTGGTTGTAACTGTTACGAAGTCCCAATGTCATTTGCATATTATTTATTTTTATATATATACTAGAGGCCTGGTGCAAAAAAATTTGTGCACTCGGGGGGGGTGGGGGTCCCTCAGGCCGGCCTGTGCCCATTCACAGTCCAGGACCCCTTGGGGGAAGTCCACCTGTCGACTTAGGACCACTCCCCGGGGGATCAGGCCTAAGCTTGCAGTCAGATATCCTTCTGGCAGCCAGGGAGCCCTCGGGGGATGTCCGACTAAAGGCTTAGGCCCCCAAGGGATCGGGTCTAAACCGTTAGTTGGACATTCTTAGTGATACCACGGAGGTGGGAGAGGCTCCTGCCACCACCACTGAGCTGGCCAGCTATGAGCCAGCTTCTTCCTGAGTGGCACTCCCCATATGGAAGTGCAATGACCACCAGGGGGCAGCTCCTGCATTTAGTGTCTGCCCCCTGGTGGCCTTTGTGCATCATAGCAACCGATCATTCTGCCGTTCAGTCAATGTGCATATTAGCCTTTTATTATTATTACTAGAGGCCCGGTGCACAAAAATTTGTGCACTTGGGGGGGGAGGAGGGGTCCCTCAGCCCGGCCTGTGCCCTCTCGCAATCTGGGACCCCTCGGGAGATAACGACCTGCTGGCTTAGGCCTGCTCCTG
This sequence comes from Myotis yumanensis, assembly GCF_028538775.1. Classification (NCBI taxonomy): domain Eukaryota; kingdom Metazoa; phylum Chordata; class Mammalia; order Chiroptera; family Vespertilionidae; genus Myotis; species Myotis yumanensis. The sequence goes on along the minus strand of NW_027223755.1, from coordinate 69,545,127 downwards.
GGTGGCAGAGGGCAGGCCCAATCCCTAGGTGCATCCCCTGGTTGGGCTCAGAGCAGGGCTGATTGGGGAGTTGGGGCGCTGCCCCCTGTCACACTCAAGGCAGGGTTGATCAGGGGGTTGGGGAGCTCCTCCCTGTCACGCACAGAGCAGGGCCCATCAGGGGGTTGAGGAGCTCCCCCCTGTCACTCACAGAGTAGGGCTGATAGGGGAGTTGGGGCACCGCCCCCTGTCACACACAGAGCCGCAGGGCGATCAGGGGGTCGGGGAGCTCCCCCCTATCAGGCACAGAGCAGGGCTGATCAGGGGGTTGGGGCGCCTTCCCCTGTCATGAACAGAGCAGGGCGGATAGGGAGGTTGTGGCCCCACCCCCTGTCACACACAGAGCCGCAGGGCGATCAGGGGCTTTGGTCGTTGCCCCCTGTCACACTGATCCCGGTGCCAGGAAGCCTCGTGGCTCCGCTGATCCCGGTGCTGGGAGGCATATTACCCTTTTACTATATAGCATAGAGGCCTGATGCACAGGTGGGGGCCGGCTGGTTTGCCCTGAAGGGTGTCCTGGATCAGGATGAGGGTCCCGCTTGGGTGCCTGGCCAGCCTGGGTGAGGGGATGATGGCTGTTTGCAGCTGGTCCACCCCCTTCAGGGTGGGGGTCCCCACTGGGGTGCCTGGCCAGTCTGGGTGAGGGGCTGAGGGCAGTTTTCAGGCTGGCGGGTGACTGAAGCTCCCAACCACTTCTTTTTTTCTTTTTTTTCTTTTTTTTCTTTTTTATTCTGGGCCAGCTTTAGCTCTGAGGCTCGGCTCCAGCTCTGAGACCTCGGCTGCTGAAAGCAGATATCTGGTTTGTTTTTGTTCTATAATCGAAACGCTGTTTCAACTCCAGCTCTGAGATCCCGGCTGGCTGAAAGCAGGTTTCTGGGGTTTTGTTTAGCTTCTATATTTGTAACAATGTTTCAAACTGCAAGCTCAGAGGCCGGCAGGCGGGGAACGTTGGCTTCCTCCTTCACTGAAGCAAGCAAGCCTCATGTTCTCTTCAAGCTGCCTGGCTGCCGGCTGCCATCTTGGCTGGCAGTTAATTGGCTTATCGCCCTGATTAGCCAATGGGAAGGGTAGTGGAGGTACGGCTAATTACCATGTTTCTCTTTTATTAGATAGGATTATATAGGATGTCCCTATTACCCCCCATTTGCCCCCTCTACCCAGCTCTTGCCCCCCACTTCTCTCTGGCCGTCACCATAATGTTGTCTGTGTCCATGGGTTGTACATATATTTTCTTTGGCTAATCCAGTCTTTAAATTCACTTCTTTAATTTTTTATTTTCAGATAAGTGCTTATAACTGCACTATTATATATTTTCTATTATATCATTTAGAATTAAGATATTTTTTAATTGAACCCTTGTAAATTTTAGCACAATTTAATAAATTATGCTAGAAGCAATTAGGAGATTTTCATGTAATGAAGATACATTTCAATTAATATTTTAATAATTTTTAATTTTTTAATATTTTAATTTGAACTAATATCATACATGTAAAAAAAACTATAAAATACTACAGCATATTATATGTACCCTTCACCCAATTTCTTAGGTGTTTATAATTTAAACATAACCATTATACAACTAACAAAATTTGGAATATATATTTCTTATAATCCCTTTAATGTTACTTAATCCATTTACTTTGTTTTTGTTAATCTTCACCCAAGGATATTTTTCCATTGAATTTTAGAGAGAGTGAATGAGTGAAGGGAAGGGGAGAGACACATTGATTGGTTGCCTCCTGCACATGCTTTGATAGGGACTGGGGATCAAGCCAGCAACTGAGGTACATGCCCTTGACTGGAATCGAACCTGGGACCCTTCAGTCCATGGGCTATTGCTCTATCCACTGAGCAAAACAGGCTGCAGCTTAATTCATTTACTTTTAATCTATATGTGTCTTTATATTGAAAGTGGGTTTTGTTTTTGATTTACCCTCATAATCTGTCCTTTAATTGGTGCATTTTTGCCACTGACTTTCAGAGTGCTTACTGATAGAGTTACTACCATATCAGGCGGCTTCTGTGGCTTCTGGGGTGGGCCTGCCTTGCTGCCTTGGGATCCGCCAAACTCGGGTCCCGGGGTGGCAAGGCATGGCCGGCTGCTGGGGCTTTCTGCGGCGGGCCTGCCATGCCATCGGGGACCCGCCAATGTGGTCCCGGGGCGGCCAGCCTGCCCTGGATGGCAGCGCACTGGTGGTTCGCGCTGTCCCACCCTGCCTGCAGTATGCAAATTAGCCACCATCTTTGTTGGCGGTTAATTTGCATATCGTGCTGATTAGCCAATGGGAGGTGTAGCGAAGGTATGGTAAATTACCATGTTTGTCTATTATTAGATAGGACTAGAGGCTTGTTGCAGGAAATTCCTGCAAGAATATGGCTTTCTGCAGCTGGAATAAAGCAAAGAAGGGAGCGAAAACCGCCCAGGCGGGCTTTGCTCCCACCTCCGCGCCTAGCTTCCTTCCCTCCCGCCTTCCCCACCCTGCTTGCTTCTCTGCAGCTTCAATCCCTTCTGCAGCGCTTGGCTTTCTTCTACGTTGTCTTCAGTCTTCGCTCCACACCTGCATATGCAAATTAACTGTCATCTTTGTTGGGTTAATTTGCATACTCATCTGATTGGCTGGTGGGTGTAGCATGTTTCTCTTTTATTAGTGTAGATAGATAGGGCAGCACAGGAACACAGCCAGTTGGGCCAACACAGGGATTTCGAAGACCCTTTTAAAAGATGATCCCTGAGGTAATAGTTGAAGGACACATATTAGCCAGGTGAGCATTAACAAAGGCCGAGAAACACAACTCTGCCAGGAGTGGGAAGCTGTCTGTCAACCCTTTGACTATCCTCCCCTTTAAATCCTATATGAGTTACTATCTTTTAAAAAAGGTTAAAAAATAGTTCTCTGATGTTTATACTCTTTCATAGGTAATCTTTTATGAAATATGAAATATTTATATAACTTCAAAAGGGAATTCAGAAATATGAAGTTAAAACTATTGGTAATTCTACATTTTGATGTAGATGATTAAGTTCCAGTATAAGTATCTACCATTCATATTACTTTTTCTTTTTCTTAAATATATTTTATTGATTTTTTTACAGAATGGAAGGGAGAGGGATAGAGAGTTAGAAACATCGATGAGAGAGAAACATCGATCAGCTGCCTCCTGCACACCTCCCACCGGGGATGTGCTTGCAACCAAGGTACATGCCCTTGACTGAAATCGAACCTGGGACCCTTCAGTTCATAGGCCGATGCTCCATACACTGAGCCAAACCGGCTAGGGCTCATAGTCCTTTTTCAATGGTAGCTGTAAAGTTAGGTAGTTATGTATTTTTATAACTGTTATAGTTTTGTATAACTATGAAACATGGAGCAAAATATTATTGCCTATAATGTGTTTCTATAGTCTAACATAGTGTGAATTGTTCAAAATAGGTGCTCATTTTTTTTATGATTGAAAATTTTATTGTTTTGTGAAAACCAATTGTATTTCTTTTGTAACACTGTTATTGTTTTGTTTACTTACTATGTTTTGTATCGTTTTGAGTATTGCTTTCACTCAAAGCAGAAAATTAAAAAGAAAGTGAAAGCTACTACTAATTTTTGTAAATCAGGAATAACTATTATTAATATTTGATGTCCCCCAATTTAAATATTCTTTTATTCAAACTCAATGATGGAGAAATAAAAATTATTTAACTGATATTGGCTCAAAATATATATTATTTTTAATTATTATACTTTTCTTTGAATTTAATAGGATAAAGTATCTGAAGTGAGACAAAAAATGCTAAAATTTTGACAAAGTTTTCAATTTCCTCACTATGAGAAATATTAGTTCTTGAAAGATTTCAGTAATGCTTGGAAAATTAAAAAATTTGAGGGTGCAATTATTGTACTATGTCACTTTATAATATGTTTATTAAATTTCAGATGTGATAGATAGGGAAATTAGTTCAGACTTTCTCCTACCTTCTTTATCTTTCTCTTCACACTGTGATTTGTGTTGTTACTATCTTTACAAGATAAAATTTTATAGCATTTACATCCCCTTTGCATTAGATAGGAAGCTTTCAACATGTAACAAAGGAGTGAAATTACAATGGCTGAAGCAATAACAAAAGTTTATCATTCAGAGTTGATGTAGAGATCCAAAATTAACTAAATATATTATTAGCTTTTCTCACTGTGTGGATATTTATTTATCCTCTTGGTTCTGTTGCTGGTTCCAATATGGTGGCTACAATTTCACCTGGGCATACAGATAATAACACTGAGCAGAGACCTTTTTCTTCCTGTTTGTCTCTGGCTGTGGGTGGAGTTGTGAAGAAGGTTGAGGCCAACTTGACTTCACCTATTGTATTTAATTTATTTTTGCAGAGGGCCCAAATGGTTCTTCATTCATCTTCTAATTTCAGCATCTTCCTGAGGATATATTTCCTTATATATTTACTAGTATGTCAGGTTTTCCTGGAACATGGTTGGTATGTCACTTAGTCTATTCTGTGCTTTCGGGACAGAAGTATGTATGTTGTATATTTGTTCCCAAATCATTGCCTTTATCCCTTTATTTTTCCTTTTTAAAAAGAATATGTTTTTATTGATTTCAGAGAGAGGGAGAGAAAGATAGAAACATCAATTATGAGAGAGAATCTTCAATGGGCTGTCTCCTGCATGCCCCCTTCTGAGGATTGAGCCAGCAACCTGGGCATGTGTCCTGACCAGGAATCGAACACTGACCTTCTGGTTTATGGTTCTACAATCAACCACTGAACCACACTGGCTGAGTTCTTTATTTTGCCTTTTTGTCTATGTTCTTTCCTTCCATTTCTAACTTTCTCAAGGTCACCCACTATGTATATTTGTAGTTATGTTTATTCTGTTGTTTAATCTCTATAATACAGGGTACTATTAAACAGTATGTTTTCTTCTTTTCCATTTAGTTTCTAAGTCCTACCAGACAGTTTTAATTTATTCTGTGAATTGAAATCTATCCTTTAAATACTTGTCTCGTTTCTTTTTCCCAAAGAAAATCAATATTCTATAATATTAATTGAGATTATAGAAATCTATTTCTTTTAATTCATTTTCTATTTTCTAAGTTATTTTCTTCTGATGTAGATTGTTCATCTACTTTAAATGCTCTTTGCTTTATCCCAGAATTTTGTTTTGTTTTATGTTCTGTTGTTTCTTTAGTCATTCTTATATAGGGACCTGACATTTTTTCATCTTTAAATGGTTGTTAGCTACCTCTTGAAGGTTAATATGGGTTCAAGTAGGGGAATGGATTGGGATATGGGCAACTTCCATTTATGCTTTGTGTATAAAATTTTTTCTCACTTTTTTTTCTTTGACTTCCCACCTCAAATTTTGTTGAATTTATTGAATGTTTTCTTGCAGTGTCTGAGCTTCTGAATTCATTGTATTTAGGACATAATGGGAAAAATAAACCCATTAATCTTATGAGAAGGTGATCTAGACATGATAGCAACTATATAAATTTTCTTTTATAAGAATTGCAAAAAATGGCATGATAAATGTTTTGAAATAATAACTTAAAAATCCAAGGTATCTTTAGTTTCATGAGACCTCAATTTTATACAAATTGAGGAAACTTTGAGAAAAAGGAAATAAAATACAAAATTAGATATGAAAGTGAACACTTACTAAAGAAGAGAAATAAATTGCAACAAGTCACAATTTTTGAAAAAAGCATACAAATACCAGTAAAACTGCAAAACCCAGAAAAATATGATATTTTAATTAATTAATTGCCTGGTATAACTCTATATTATTTCCTACCTATTTGGGCTTTAAATTTTGATTGCTATTTCAGATGGCTCTGATAACACTTGATAATATTTTCTACAAATCTAGAGAGATAATTTAGCGTTTTTATTGAAGTTTGTTTTTTCAGTACTGATACTTTTAAATTTTTCTTTCAGCTTCCAGATTCACTACTCTGTCAAATAAATGTGTAATTGCTGTCAAATATATAAAAAAAAAGTTATAGCAAAAGGTTTTCATTTTATGAGATGTACTATTTGGAGGAATTTTTCACAATCTAGCTTCTCATGCTTTATATTTCAAGCCTTTTTTCCCTCCTTTACTTCATTTTTCTAGTGCTCACTTCAGTAGGACATGTCAATTGCTCCATGAAGCCTTTGCTCTGCACCTTTGTGTCTCTGCACTGGAAGAGTAAAACTGTGGGCTGTGGGCATTTCCTGGAAGCCATCCCTACACCAGTATGGCTGGCAGTACGCAAAGTATAGACAGACAGGACTACAACACATGTGTAGACACCTAACTAAGTCCAACACAGTTGTCTCCAGCTTACTATTTCATAGCCCCTACAATTGTGATTTTACATAAGCAGAAGTGTGTTGGAGGGTAAATTGGAGTAGAAAGAGCTAGTTGTCATAACCAATTTTGGTTAAAGTGTTCTACTTTTGCAAATGCTGCAAAAACATGTAGAGCATGTTGCTAGAAGGGGTCCAGGAAAGGAAGGAGCTTTCACATTTAAACTTAAATAGCATGTTGGTTAATTCACATCTGAATTAAAGGCAGACGTGACAGAGACTTGATATTTGAAACCAATTTAAGCATTTACCATTGGTATTATGATAAGCAGATGTCCTAAGAATCTACAAAATGAAACTTTAGAGAAAAAAATCTTGTTAAGTATTGCACTTTGCAAATTACATGATATCTTTATGTAATATCTTTATGGAGTTTGTAGTAATCTTTACAATTTTATATGAGAGCTATTTACAACTAATTATTTTTGATACTAGGAGCAGGAGTAAGAGGAGGAATTATTTTTTTATTTTCAACTTGGAAAATTCCTGTCAACTGAGATTTTAAATTGTTATTTTATTTAATTTTTTATGAAAATAAATTAATATCTAACTTTTATTTACTCCATTTACTTGCCATTTATATTTAAGTTCATCAAGGGAATGGGCATGTTTTATTATTTTTTGTTTACTATTTGCAGTGCTTAGCTCACAATGGTCACTTAGTATATATTGCTTATCTGATGTTATAATACTTCTGTAGTTGTTTTATCTTTGTTATCTTTCTAGCTTTCCTTATAAATTTAATGACCTCACTTAACCCTTTGTTTGCTCTGTTACACACTTTTTTGGACTCATTTTTGAAAGTTTGGAAAAGTTAAAAGTCTAAAGACACTTAATAGCCATGTGGAATTATGCCACCCAGGAACAATACTTTAGGGTATTTTTCTCTTGTGTTTTTCCTATGCCTTTTGAATTGTAGAAATCATGTTATAATTAAGATTTGGTCTATTCTCATCAAGTTAAAATATTGAATAATTTAAAAATCAAATAAAGCTAAAATATTCATAATAAAAAGAGCACTTCCCCTTCCACCTCTAGTTCCACTCCTCAGAAGCATTTGTAAGCCTTTGTCCATTTCTTTTTATATTTGGTATTTTCTGTTATATTTCAAAAAGAGGAACTTATGCAACTATCCATTTATGCAACTATTATTGGCATTTTGTAATTTTTGACCTGGTTGATTTGGAAGGGTTTATGTACTAAAATATCTCTCTCTTTCTTTCTTCCCAAGAATTTGATGGACTTGTAGCACAATTTATATTACAATCAGTGCTCATTATGACTAAATAAATGTCTTATACCAGTGAACCAAGAACCAGACAATAACTATTTTTCTTCTTATATAACTCCAAAAATATCCTTTTCTATTTGCTTGATTTCTATGGGCATATCAACTTCATTAAAATGCTTAACTCACTTGTTAAAATGTAGTACTTAACATTTTTTCAAAAGTTTAAGCACATGCTATTTATTACTTGCATTTTTTGTTTTCTGGAGCTCCTTCTTGCAGTCCTCTTTTCTCCTATAGTCAGGACTCTTTACAATAAGAATTTACAGATGTCATTAACACTTTTATATTATTAATGGCTTTCTTTAAATCCAAAATTAAAGGGTGGGGGGGATAAAAAGGGCACTTATGTAATACCCTTTGTAATACTTTTAGCAAAAATAAAAAAAAATTAAAAAAAGTAAAAAAATAAAAAATAAAACAAACAAACAAAAATAAATCCAAAATTAAAAATTTATGACATCATATCTTTTACTCTGCAACATTTTTTAGTGTTTTTTGGCTTCAAATAAATTTTGTAGGAAATCACTATTTATTAGACACTGAATAGCAGATGTGCTCTGGATGAATTGGGGATAGGGACCTAAAGCCTGACCTACTAGGTTTCCTTTTACACTTATCAATGTATTGCCTCTCAGCCTAAAATTGCCCTCTAATACCCATTCAGCAATAATGGACTGCGTGCTTTTAAACTTCTTCTTTAAAGTGAGCATTGTGTTAAGCTTTCTCAGTATAGGGTATGGGAGGGACATAGTGTGAGGAGAGCTCCTCTTGCTAGTTCCAGCAGCTGCGCAGTGATCAGCAGTGTATTACCCACCTGCTGCAGCTCACCTGTGCGCCTGTGGTTTCCTGCTTGCCCAGTGACTGTGGTCCAGCTCTGGGCCGGCATTGCAGCGAACTTTCTACCACCCAGTGGGCTGTAACCATTCTTCTCCAGTGAGATCTCATCCTTTGCCTTGGAGAGGGAACCTCCTATTGAAGTTCTCCTTTCTTGGATAGTCTCTCGCAGCAATACAGTATTAGAGTTCCCTTTACATCAGATAGTTACTCTATAATCATAGCTTAATAGTGTGTCATATGAAACTTCCCTGTTTAAACCACTGTGTAGTTTATGTGCCCTGATTAGATCTTCATTGATACCTCCCCAGTTTTGACCCTTAGGGTACCTTCAACGAAACCAAAAGCTCCCAAGACTTTGAAAAAGGCATTCTAAAAATGATGCCAATTCATTTGATTAGAATGTATACATAGATATAGCAAACTAATTCTGAACAGCCAATTCAACTCAGTTTTCTACTACATAACCCCTTTGTTTCAACCAGACTGACCTGGCAGGGGATTTGAACTGTCTTGTTGAAACTGGTTTTTATAGGCCACATAGTAATACACTGAACCAGGACTCAGCTGACAGTTTGTTCCGACTGGATGTTCCTAGTCTCCCTTCTCCAAATCTGTAAAATAAAAAACTTGCACTTGGTTTTTATGACCCCTTAGAATGCTTAATCTTTATCCTTGGAAGTGTTTGTAATGGTTCCATTACGTTGTTTAACTGCTCTGAAAGGTAGTTCACTCTCATCTTTGCGGACTATTTTATACTTTTTATAGAAAAGAGACTCAAGGCTACAACTCCGATCATCACAAAGGAAGACTCAGCAGAGCCCCAGGAAACTGTGAAATTATAATTACCAAAAGAGTAAAAATCTTACTGCTGTTTCAATGCTGGAAGGATGGAGTAGATTTTTTTTTTTTCTGAGATTTTGATCTTCATCTCTCGACTTCCCTAGGGGATTTCCCACAGACGGTAGAGTGACCTCGATGGGATGAAACAGGACAGACCTCACAGGATCCTGGAGGCTTTTACAGGGTCCTTATAATGATGCTCTAACACTTAAAAAAGACCTTCTCTTTAAAAATGATTTTGTTATTAACGTAGCAGGAGAGAATTTAAAGCATAAATTAATAATTATATATCACCCTCAATTTTATTATCTAGAAGGAGGCATGATCAACAGTTTGGAATATGTTCTTTAATTTTTCCTTATGCTCATATATTTGCATATAATATATACTAGACACTGTTCTAGATGCTAAAAATGTAGATGTGAACAGTAAAAGCTCCTATCTACAGGATGCTAGCATATTGTGCAGATCATTTGTTTCATGCTTCTTAAATGTAGCAATTTTTATAAATAGTTTTCCATGTCATTAAATAATTTCTATAGAACATGCACACTATTCTATTACATGGCTTTCACTTAATGTTGAAAATTTATTTCAAATATTTAATAAATAATTCTGCAATAAACATACTTCCAAAGAGAGTGTTGTGCACATTCTTTTCTTGAGAGAAATCCCTAGAAATGGAAATAATAAGCCAACAAGAATAAGATTTTTAAGGCTCTTACTGTGCATGGTTACATTACCCTATGAAAGGTTTTTATAACTACATAAACCCCCACTCTTCCTTGCAGGAGTGTGTCTTTGTGGATATTATGATGTTTGCCCCTCCACATCTACTTTGAACTTGGTTCCATAAGAATTTGGCTCCTGGAAGTCTAAACCGTGTGGAGCTCCATTCCCCTCTGGCTTCTAGTTGAGTTCAACCAAAGGTAAGAAACCACTGGAGACCACTGGACCAAAGGTAAGCACCCACTGGAGATCACTGGACCAAAGGTAAGCACCCACTGGAATCACTGGACCAAAGGTAAGCACCCACTGGAGCCCACTGGACCAAAGGTAAGCACACACTGGAGACCACTGGACCAAAGGTAAGCACACACTGGAGATGAGTGGGAAGGAAGAAAGTGAGGTGGGGTATTTATTCCCTTTTCTTTCTCCCTGATGGGTTGTTAATGGCTGTGGAATATAGACCATATCTTCTCCTGTCTGTTGGCCTGTGTCACACAGCTCTACCTCTTCCCTGGGGACTAGCAACTGCTCACTTCCCTTGTTCCTACCAGCCTAGATAAGGCAATGGCTCACACCATTCTGACTGTGAGGGTATTTTTGGGTGTTTCTGTTTGTAAACTTATCCAGACCTTTTATAAGTGTTTCCTTTATTAAATGCTCTTTAGTTACTCAGTTTCCTGTCGGAACTCTGCAGACACAATGTCTATTTAAATGTACTTCTTACAATAAACACAAAAAAACATGTAGATAATAATACATAATATAAACTGGCTTCTTTTATTTTAATTTTACTTTTGGTTACTTGAGACTAATACTTGTTCATGTATTTGCTGAAAAATTGTGTTTTACTTCTATTGAATATTGTGCATAATCTTTATTCCAGTTTTTATTGGGGTTGCGAATTCTTGTTTAGCTTGTTACATATTAAGGACAGTGATGCTTTGTTTATGATGTTGATTCGAGTATGCTTTTTCAGTTTACCATTTAATATCTATTGGTAAAATGGTTAACGGTATTTCTGTAATACCGAAGTTTTGGTTTACTTTTGAAATCAAATTTATCATCATTTCCAGTGATCTCTTCAAAGTAAGCATTTTCTGTCATAGAAATCTTGATAATGCCATGAGTGCTTTAAACTATGGACATTTTATAGCTGTTACAAAGAAAAGTATCTCAGAAAGTTTAGCTTACTTATCTGGTTTTCATTTGTTGTTCTTATTCACCTCATGACATTGACCTTCTATCATTGACTTTCCTATTTACTGATCATTTTTGTCCAGTTCTTTCGGGCCTCTCTCTATTGCACTATTGAATGGTCAGGTTTTTGTTAGATAAAGCTTATAGTGAAATGAACAGATCCGGAATGCAAAATTCAAGTTTAACAAACAGAATTCTCCCATTAAATCTTGACAGTGGTTCTCAACCTTCCTAATGCCGCTTCTTAATACAGTTCCTCATGTTGTGGTGACCCCCAACCATAAAATTATTTTCATTGCTACTTCATAACTGTAATTTTGCTACTGTTATGAATCGTAATGTAAATATCTGATATGCTATATGTGTTTTCCAATGGTCACGACCCACAGGTTGAGAACCGTGATTCTAGCAGGTCTATAGATGTGAAGAAGGTATGTTAATATCTCTCCAGTTATGAATGTGGTTCTGTCTCTAAGTCTTCATATATTTTAAAAGTCTTTTATTATGTGCTGACACATTTAGAGTTTTTTCATGTGTTCCATATAAATTTTTAAAAGTTTTATTGAAACATAATTGATATGCCATAAAATCATCCATTTTAAGTGTACAGTGAATTTTAGTAAATTTCTACATTTATGAAGCTATACAGATTTATTATGATCAACATAAAAAATTCACTCATGTCCCTTTACAAATTGACCCCATTTCTGAACTCAAGCAAACACTTATTTTTCTTCTGTCACTACAATGTTGCCTTTTCTAGAAATTTCATACAAATAGAATTGTACAAAATGTAGTTTTTTATCTGACTTTTTTCACTTGAAATGATGATTTTGAGATTCTTCCATGTTGTTTTATGCTTTAGTACTTCATTGTTTTTTATCAGTGAGTACTATTCCAATGTTTTGTGGGACCACATTTTGTTCATTCACCTGTTTATGGTCATTTGGATTGTTTCCAGTTTTTAACTATTATCTATATTTTTTCTATGAATACTCATTTATAAGATTTTGTGTGGATGTATAGTTTTAATTTCTCTTGGGTAGATACCGAGGAGTGGAATTGCTGAGGTGTATGATAGATGTTTTCTTTTAACCTTGAGCAAAAACTCCTAGAATATTTTTTTGAGTGAAAAATATTTTACCTTCCAAACATCATTGTATGGGTCTAATAGTTTTTTATTTTCACTAATACTTGATAATGTTAGTCTTTTCAATTTTAGCCATTCTAGTGGGTCATAGTTATATCTCAGTGTGATTTTAATTCATATTTCCTTAATGATTAATGATATTGGGCATATTTTATATACTTCTTGTTATTTGTATGTTTTATTAGGTGAAGTGTGTATTCAACTCATTAGTCCATTTTTTAATGAGACTGTTTATCTTTTTATTATTCAGTTTATATGTTGTCTTTATTTTCTGGATAAAGTGCTTTATTACATCTATATTTTGAAAATAATTACATTAGGTCTGTGCTTACCAGTTTTTTTTTTTTCATTTTGTTAAGGGTGACTTTACAAATGAAAAAAAATTCAATTTTGATAAAGTTATCAAGTATTTTTAAAATTCCTGTTTTTTGTGTATTATCTGAGAAATCTTCACCTAATCAAGTTACAGTTTTCTACTATGTTTTGTTTTTCCACAAATTTCATAGATTTAAGGCTTTACAACTTAGTCTGTGATCCACTTTTATGAAATTTTTGGTTGTTTCCTGAAGTTTAGTTTAGTTTTGTTTTTGCATATGAATATCTAATTGTTCCAGCACCGTTTATTAAAATACTATATTTACTGAAAATACTATATTTATTAAAAACACTATTGAAATACTGTTCACAACAATATAGCTCAGTTTCCTGTGTGTTATGAGTCTGATAGCACTATGTTATAGTTGGGTTTTAAACAGTCACATGATTATTCAAAAGCCTAAGAGAACAAAATATGTGTAGACACAAACATTTATATGGAATTTTTAGGAATGTTTTACTGTTATTTTTAAAAATAGCTTAAGTGGATATGTAATTGCTCCTCTGTATGTGATATGTGGTGCTTTTTTCTCGCTGCTGTCAAGCTTCTTTCATAGTTTTGGGATTGGATAATTTTAATGATTTCTATGAGAGTTCCCTGTTCTTACTTCTGCCATCTCAAATCTATCCTTGAGTCCATCTATTGAAACTTTCACTTCAGTTATTTTACTTTTAATCTCTTGAATATTCACTTGGTTCTTTGCATAGTTTTAATTTCTCTGTTGATATCCCCTGTTTGTTAACTCAGTGGTAGCCTGTTCTTTGAATATAGTGAGGGTAGCTGCTTTGAGTTCTCATCCAAAGTGTTTTCACTGAGCTGAGGAAACAGATATCAGAGCAGTTTCTATGAAATGTTTTGTTTCCTGTGTATGGGTATGAGTCACATTTATTACCTTTTCATTGAAAATTAGACACTATACATAGTATGTTGCAGCAACCCTGGATTCTGTTTTTATTACTCTGAAAGTTTTATTTATTTTTTATTCACTGTCCTTAAGTTTAAGGCAGCATCTATCTCCCCATAGTGGTATGTATCCACTGAGATCTCTGCCCAATTTTCCCCCTTGCCTTCCTGGCGATATTTCTGCATTTGTTGGTTGAGAGCTCAGCCTCCTCTTTGGTGGAGGTTGTGCGTGCCCAAACACCTTCAGTTCAAAGGTGTTTCCTTCTGCTACCCAGGCTGTGTGAGCTGAGGAACATGTTGAAAGTCTGCAAGTAGTTCTAAAGGCTCCCGGCTTTCATTTTCTGGAGCTTTCTGAATTTCCCACACTCAGAGAGAGTTTAATGGTCACACAGATGTGCGGTGAGTTTATTATCTTAGCTCTTCTATTGATCTCTCATTTCCATGACCTCCTGGTGGTTTACCACCTGCCCCAAACTAAGATCATGACCCTCTGATTTCCACTTCCTCAGTTCAGAAAATGGGTAGTTTATTTGGGCTCTGCCTCCCTACTATATAGCAGGAAGTGCTCCCTGGCAGAGAACCAGAATGTATAGGGAGCTCCATTTTCAGTCTTTTGTATTTGTTAAGTATCGCAAGCCTGTGCTGCCTGTTTAATATGTTAAGACATACGCCTTATATATGTTATCTGTTGCTTTTTGGAGGGGAGGACAAATCTAGTGCCATTAACTCTGACTGCAGCATGATGTGGAAATCTAATTGACCAGGGTTTCTGTGGAAATGTCTAAAGTTATAGGAGGCCAATTTTATTGTAGGCTTTTGAAAGAGTCTCAGTAGTTTAAATACTGTAATGCTTTGTATAGTTTAAGTATATTTTATATTCTCAAATAAGCATTGTTCCGCCCTGCTTTTCTCTTTTCTGAAGCCCCCATATTTCCAGATAGTACTGACTTTCTTATCAGGTCAAGACTGTGAAAATTGGTAGAGATTATGACTGAAGAAAAATATGAGTTTCACCAATAACAGTATCATCAAAACATTTTATTAAAAATTAAATATATTTTGGACATTGTACAAAAGTTGGAGATACAAATAGCTGATGAGGCATACTTCCTCTTCTCCTTGTGCTGATAGTTTATTGGGGGAGAGAGAAAATACATATTATAAAATATAGAATAATGCACATCAGCCAATGTTAAAGATTTTTTGAGTGAGTAGTGAAAACATTAAGTGGTCATAGAGAATGTTGTATCGATTGCAGTGAAGTGATTGAATAAATAAAACAGAGGTCTTAAACACTCTTCATAGGGAGTAGGCAGTATTATAAATGGGTACAGTAAGAAAGTTTTAAGGTAAAAAAGAGAATACCTAAGACTTGTAATATATAGACTGTTAATCACCTTCATAGTT
The DNA here is from genome assembly GCF_028538775.1 of Myotis yumanensis. Classification (NCBI taxonomy): domain Eukaryota; kingdom Metazoa; phylum Chordata; class Mammalia; order Chiroptera; family Vespertilionidae; genus Myotis; species Myotis yumanensis. The sequence goes on along the minus strand of NW_027223755.1, from coordinate 69,530,000 downwards.
GGAATACAATAGGGAATGGTGGTGACTGCAGTATACTGGAGAGTAAATCACCTTGTAAAAAGGGAGCCACTGCTTATCTCCTGCTGCTTATTTTCTTTAAAAAATGCAAACTAACTCAGATATTGCCAGACATCCCCAATTTTTCAAAGAGTTTGGAAATCTAAGCGTTTTGTGCAAAATCTCCCAATTTTTAAATGTTGGCAACCAATAAAATAGTTTATCACCATGGAGGCCACATAAATTATGTCTGAAAATGAATTTGGCATACAGTGTACCAGTCTGAGCCTCAAAGTTCACATATTCTGAAAGACATATTAAGTGTGTGGCAGGAAAATTTTCTTAAGCATATTCTGTACCAGAAATAATGACTTAATGGCTTAGCATACTCAGCTATGCTACTTCTGTATAGCATTTGATGCTTGCTATTACAACTTAATAAGCATAAAATAATGGGAACACCTTTATGTCCTTTAGAAAACAGATGCTTTTCAATTATATTTAGAAATTCATGGCTAAAAGTTGTAAACAGAATCATTATTTTTATGTACTTAGTGTTTGAATTCAGGGCTCTTTGGGTTTGTAAAATTAACATTTTTAAAAAGAGAGTAAAAAACCCCCTTGCAAATACCAAGTTAGTGTTGCACAACAGATTGCAATGTCTCCACAGGGGCTGCAAGCTCAAAAGTGTGCATCATACCCAGATATTTCACCAAATTAAAATGCATGTTATTTACCAACTAGATTGGAACGTCTTTGGTAAGCCATAAAATCTATAGTCTCAATATCTGTTCCAAAATTTTACAAGTGTACATTATCCTTGGTTAACCTAGTAGAGGATAAATTCTTTAGTAGCAATAACATCCTGGAAAATGTAGATGCTCTGCTGGAACTGCCTTGCTGCTCAGTTTAGACCCGAGTGCACACCTTCTGAGATTCATGTTGGCTTTCTTATACCAAAGCACAGTTTCAATTATTTAAAAATGGAAAATGCTTGCCCTGACCCAGTGACTCAGTTGGTTGAGCATCATCGTCCTTCACAGCAAGAAGGTTGCACATACAGGAGTCAACGGATTGATGTTTCTCACATCGGTGTTTCTCTCTCTCTCTCTTTCTTCCTCTCTTTCTAAAATCAATCAAACATATTCTAGGGTGAGGACTAAAAAAAAGGAGAAATTCTCAGTTTCTTACATATCTAGAAGAACTATTTAAAGTAACAATTTGATTAGTTACGTGTAAATAAATTACAACTACATGACTATTGTTTCCTTTAAAAAATATGGCATTACATTTTGTTTTATAAATGTCTAATTACTGTGTTGTGCACCTGAATATAATATAAATATTGTATATTAACTGTAATTAAAAAATAAAAATTATTTTACAAATATGGAATTAGCCATGGCTGGTGTAGTTCAATGGTTAGAGCATCAGCCTGTGTAACAAAGGGTCAGGTCAGGGGCTATGATCCTTGGTCAAGGGCACGTTCCTGGGTTTCAAGTTCACTCCTCACCACAGGTTGGGGCATTTGCAGGAGGCAACCAGTGGAGGGTTTGTCTCTCACATCAATGTTTCTCTCTCTCTCTCTCTCTCTCTCTCTCTCTCCTTCCCTCCCTGCCTTCCACTCTCTGAAAAAGCAATGGAAAAAATATCCAAATATCCTCTTGTGAGGATTAACAACAACTATATATACTAGTATACACACACACATATACATATATGGAAGTCTGTGTGTATATGAGTGCACATGCATATCTGTATATGTGTGAATGAGTCTCTGTGTGTATGTATTCCACACAGCAGTTTATCTCACAAATGGGCTATGTCAATTTTGGTAACTGTTAGTGGTAACACTTACACAGTTGTTAATATTTTACCAGGTGCTGAGTTTGACTTCATTTTCATGGAGCTTACAAACTAGGTAACATCCAAAGAGTGTAAGTTCACATATAAATAATTAATGTAATCTTGACCTCCAATTCTATCATTGTGAGCATTTGAACTTTTCATCTTTTCTTAATTATAGCTTGTTTAATCAAAGCCCTGAATGGCTTATCATATTTTCAATGAATATGTTTTCAAACCAATCACAAAACCATTTAGTCGAGACTTCTTTTTTTATTCTTTTGATTTTTTTCCTTTTCTGTCTGCTTTATTTACAAGTATTTTTGGAAGAAAAAAAATTGAAATCTCATTAAGATTGCATTTAAATAAAAAAGTAATGCATCTCAATAATTTGGTTTAGGATAAAGCACTTCACTTTGTACAAAGACAACTCAAACTTCTTTATTGTTTAAAATCAATTAAAATATTATTCACCTAATTTTGAATTTGAAGTCAGGCCCAGAATCCACTTATTGTGTCATTGGTTTAATTTCTTTAATTCTGAATACAATTAGAGCTAATCTGCTTAAATGAAGTTTTCTGGGGGGAAAATAGAGAAGTGCATATGTAATTAAACACTATAACAAATCTTAATTTCTCATCATTTCCATCAAGTACTTCAGAAATGTGTTCTTAAACATATTTGGAGAGACCAAATATAAATCAAACTTGAGTTTATGGTGTTCTCTTCTATATATCTTCTTTTTTGTTCCTTAAGATATCCTAGGCTGTTAGTTTGAATGGTTCCTTATTTTATTTAAATGGAGTTAAATAGTGACTAGTGAAGACAATTCTACTAGATAAAACCTACAAATCATTTGCTATCTTAAATAAATCTGAATTTTATATTTGTTTCTGGTTTTAAGTCTTTATTCTTTGTACTTTTATTTGTGTGTAGTGTATCTTCTCTCCACAAATCCCTATTGTTATCTTTATCCCATCTAAAAGTCAGTGTCTTAGTCTTACAATAAGTTTTTTGTTTTACCAGATTTTGCTGGGGCGGGAGGGTAAATGGGCTGATTTGGTATATTCTCTTATGTCATACTTATAAGTCATGGGAAGGTTTTCTGGCTTCAGACTATCTAGAAATTCTGTTTGAGTCTATAAACATAAATTTAAATTTAACTGTTGAGTGTATACCTTGATTTTAACATTCTATTACCAGTAACATTTTACATATTGGGTCATCACCTAAGGATGAATTAGATTAATTTAAGATATTTAGAATGTCTTTTCCTGTAGTAATGAGAGGTGGAGTTTTTTGGAGTTATATGGAGAGGTGTGGAATTATAATAGTGGGCAGGGCCTTGGAAAAGCATGGCTCATGAATAAGCAAAATATTTTACTTTTATCTTCCATTGTCTTTAAACTTGATTGAATTGGGTAATCTTCTTTCCATGCCCCTAGATAGCAATTCTAGCTGATCTCATGATTTTTTCTGCTCTTTTCTAGATAATAATTTAGTCCTAATACCACTCTAAGTTGTAAACACAGTTTCAATTCAGGTTTTAGAATGTGAAATTTAAGATATTGATGAAACTGCTGAATCTGGTTTTAAAGATGGTTAAAGCTGAAGTTCTTAGTTGGCCTTGATGAACCTGACTTTTTTCCCCTGCAGTATCTATGCAGATTCTTCATAGGTTCCTTGCAGAGCCCCTGATGGTAGGGTTGGCACTATTTTTGGCTCTATTTTCTATGTTTGGGTTAATTTTTCAGCTCTCAGTATTTGGTGGTAGATATCTAGGTTGTTTCTGCTGAGGTCTTTTGCTATCTTACCCCTCCCATGGCCTTCTCTCTCCCATAGGGAATTCACATGCCTACCTTGGACTAGCTCAACTAATCCAAATGCAGCAGCAAATTGATCCCAATACAGACCACATACTTCTACCTCTATCATTGATGACACTGGTCTTGTTCTCTAAATTTTCTTGTTTGAGAGGCAGATGCAAATTCTTAGCTTACTTAATTTTCAGAGATGAGAGTTAGACATTAGTTCCTGTACCCCCTCAAAATTACAGAGAACACAAGGTCATGATCTCTAAATAATTACCCTGAAGCTTTCATACCTTACTTTAAGGTGAAAGGGCAGGAAGTGCGTCTCCCTTCTACCAAGCAAGCATGTCAAACTCAAAAGCTAACATGGGCCAAATAAACAAGGTTTAAGTTTATGTGGGCCACAAAAAAAACGCACAACACAAACAAACAAACAAAAACACACACACACAAGCTTCAATTTTCATGGAAACGTAGGTTTATTTTGCAAAGGATAGTATAAAATAGAACAAGAGCAATGATAAAATTAATGTTTTCTTACACACTGTTATATTGGCTGGGCCACAAAAATATTCGTTGTGGGCTGCATGCAGCTCTTTGGACCCTGAGTTTGGCAAGCTCATTCTAGAGGAAGTAAGAATAAAGACAAGGCACTCTGAAAGACCTTTCTCTACAAAAATCCTCTTCTTATATATTCATGAACTTTGGAAAAGATTCTGGGGACATTTGATTGTAAATTTGTCTGGGGAGTGTGGTGGTCTGTCTCATATACATTTTGTTGCCATTCTTTTACATAGCTTGAGTTTGTTTAAAGAAAGGCTTTTAGAGTTTTCAAAAATTTGCAAACCACTAATCTGATGATACAAGTTTAGTTAAGAAATATAGGGGAAGCTCAGCAAGAATAACTTAACTTTATAAAATGAAGAATCTAAAGGTTTTCTTTTTGAAAATCAATTTTACCTTCAGAGAGAGTTGACCTATAGTTCAAACCATGGGTGAAATTCATACCTTTATTGAAAATCTAGGGAAAATACTTTTCAAATGACCTATGGAAATAACCTTTATCTTGTTATAATCAAGAAGAAATTCAAATCGGACTCTGCACTCACATTGAATATTAATATGTGACTATTCTCTGAATATTGATATGGAATCTATTTTCTGTTGAGTGATGTGTATAAGGTCATTGTTCTTGTGCATTCTCATGTTTGAAATTAATTGAAATAATGGAAAACAGTACTATTTATGTTTGCATATATGGTCACAGACTTTGAGATAGAAATAACCTCAGTGATCATTTAGTTTACTTAATAGATAAGTAAATATGAATAATAACAACACTCATATTTATAGAGAACTTTTCAGACTATAGGAATCCAGAGAAGTTATTAGTCTTTTTCAAGGTCAAAGAGACCTAGACTAAAATCCACATTTCTAAGTTCTCAGCCTACATCTTTATATTGCATAAATATTAATACACATGCCGAAACCGGTTTGGCTCAGTGGATAGAGCGTCGGCCTGTGGACTGAAGGGCCCCAGGTTCGATTCCGGTTGAGGGCATGTACCTGGGTTGCGGGCACATCCCCAATAGGAGATGTGCAGGAGGCGGCTGATCGATGTTTCTCTCTCATCGATGTTTCTGGCTCTCTAACTCTCCCCCTTCCTCTCTGTAAAAAATCAATAAAATATATTTTTAAAAAATATATTAGTACACATAATTTAACTTGAGAAACTAGGTAGTAAAATTGAAATATTTATGTTATAAAGTGAAATAAATAAAAAAAGAAATACATTTTTTCTCTAGGCCTCTAAGAGGCAACTACAAAGATACTGGTTATTAACATAATAAAAATTTCATTACAATTTTCTTTTAATTCCAGGAGCAAGTCTAACCACATGTATGTAAATAAAATGAAGGCATATAGCGCAATGGGGCAGGTGTACCTGGGCTTCCAAAATATTTAGGTGATAGGATTTTTCAGTTTTAAGGAAACTGATTATTTCATTTTCTACCAAAGACGTAACAAATGATTTAGAAGTGGACTTCTTTCCCATAATTTTAGTTTCCTATTTTCTATCAATGTTGTCATAACAATAATTATTCAGTTAATCAGAATATTGATAATCAGGGCATAGAAACACATACTTTTTTTATAACTTAGTTTCTTATTTTGATTTTGCTTACCTGTCAGGACTTAATGAAAATCCTTCTGCACCAGCCTTTTGTCATTACTGGTGCTCTTAATGTAGGTTCTGAGTCAGAATGCTTAATAAATGAAGAGAGTAAAAATGAAACATGGAATAACTAAAAAGAAACATGCTGTAAATACTCAGGGAATTGTTGGAAAAAAAGGGGGGGTTGTAGGCTACTTATGTGCAAATGAAGGCATTTAATTGTAATGTGTCTTCAGTGATACATGGAAAAAAAAGTCTTGAATAAATTTCCCATTATAAAATGAGAAATTGTCATGCTTTGCCCTTTTCATTTGCTCCTTGAGAAAGGTGAACTTATCTAAAAAAATTTATATGAGCAGAGCTGCTTTTATTCAGCTAATGAACTATGGTATCTTGGGACATGGCACTATGTTGGATGGTATTAGAGGACAGGAACACTGACACTTTTACATTATTAAATTAATAGCAAGATTATTTTTTAAAAAAAACTTATTTTATTCTCAATCTGATTTTCCTAGAAAATAATGAGTGACAAGTAAGAAAGGGCACAAAAGTTGCACAGGCTCAGGCATAGACCCAGACAACTGCTCAGTGTCTCATAAAGGACCGTAGGGGCCTGGGGCAGTAGGTCATTTTCAGATTAGAAGTTTTCTTTCTGACTTCAGGGTTAAAGATTCACTAATCTACCAGAAGCTGTTTTCTGAAGTGTCAGAATATCAAATCTTTGCCTTTTAGAGAAGAAGCAATTCATTACAGGTCCTGCCCAGGTTTAAGCTGTAGCCAACAGGATGTAAAATTGGTATATTAAGAGTAAGAAATGTTTGTTTGTTTTTAAATGTAACAACTATTCCTCTTGCTCACACATAAGAAAGTTCTGCATGGGGAAAAGAGGGAAATTAGGTGTGACATGAACCAGAGGCTGTTGTCAAACAATGGAAGAGTCAAGGGCACAAACAATAAGAAGACCAAAAAATGGTTTTCCATTTTATTTTTTTAATATCACAATTCAGTATCCATCTTTTTCTGTTATAATTAGTGTATTTATGTTGCTATGGAAATCACTTCCACTGTTATCATTTACTTTTGCTGTGATCAGCACTGAAAGTGCACAGCAATTTCTTTTCAACTGCAAGATGCATTTACAGAAATAGTTCCCAAACTATCTTTATAAGTGAATTAGTTTCCTTCTAAGAATACATATTGCAGCTAATCTTTAAATTCACTTAGAGTCCTTGACTATGGACTGTAATAAAAATCAATTGTTGAAAAAGAAATCAATTGCTGCATTTCATAAAAGCAGTTTGGTTTTCCCAAGTAGAGGCTGTGTTTTGCTCTAGGCTAAGGTTAATGTTAGATTGTGCAAGATTTTTTTTTTTCTCCCTCAGTGGTCTGATCTCACATACATAAACCCACAGAGTGATATCTCTGACGAGAGACGGTATTAGCTCAGTAAAACCACAAAAACATTTTTTTGTGTGTGTGAGTAAAAGGTTTGAATGGGCCACACAAAATTAATATTAAGTTTTCTGTCGTCTATCTAATTACTTGGGTAGATGACTTGCATTAAAGGCAGTGAAGCAAAGAATCAGTAACTTGGCTCTTTGCCATTTCTGCAGTGCTGTGGATACACATTTCATGCAATTTATACAGAAACTATGTATGTTTAGTGCACTTTCTTGGGATATCTGTGCACTGGACTAGAAATTATGCCTTTATTATGGCTTTTGAAGGTGTTACTATTTCAAATTATGAGTATAAACCACTGTTATTAAGAAACAAAACCAGAAAACTGACAAATACTAAATAAAGAGTCATTGTTTATGTACTGTACACAATATTTGCATGTGTGCACAAATACAAATCAAACATTTCTTCTTCTTTTAAAAATTCTGGAAAAAATAATGAAATAACATTTATTACTTTGGATATAAGCTCAGAATTTGTAGCCATATGTAAAGCAGTAACAACGTTTTATTTTTCAAAAGAGAAATAGATTTATATTCTTTCTGAGTAAAGATTAATGTTTCCTTTATTTTGTGGGGAGATGGCCATATGGCTCCTTCAGACTTTTTTAAGGATCTCATATGCTTCCTAAACTGTCATTCATGGGCCATAACCCAGAGTATTCTGTAAGTTCTGAAATGGTTGAATGGATGAACTGGATATAGGATGGTGAGCCTGACCCATGGCTGTGATATTTGTAGCTTGCCTTAATTCTGTGGCATGCCTTGCTGTTTGTCCTCTGAATAGAAAAATCTCTAATAATACTTGTCTCTCTAAATATTAATTGGCTCATTGATGAAATCATGTGATGTCTGCATTCCCACCAACAAAACAAAAATTACAACATTCCAATTCTGGATTTTAAATCCATATATCCCTAAGAGATAGTGCTGAGAAGTCAGAGTAATTAATCTACAGGGGGTCTAAAGCTAAGAATTCATTCAGTTGTGTGATAGGTGTGGTAAGTGGATTTTGAAAGCAAATTAACATACACACTATCAGCAACCTAATGGCTTTTAAAAGTTAGTTTAGCCCTGGTCAGTTGGCTCAGTTGGCTGGAGCATCATCCCATACACAAATAATAGTTTTGGGTTGGATTCCCAGTCAGGCCACATGCCTAGATTGGGGGTTGGATCTCTGGTCAGAGCATTGGGTTGATGTTTCTCTCTCTCTCTCTCTCTCTCTCTCTCTCTCTCTCTCTTTCTCTTATCTCTCCCTCTTCCTTCCTCCCTCCCTCCCCCACCCCTTGCTGTCTCTAAAATCAATAAACATTTCCTCAGGTGAGGATAAAAAAAAAGTTCGAATTACCTTTTCTTGATATAGTGTAGAATGACATTCCAATATTGTGATTTATAAGAAATAGTTGGTCATGCAGATGACCAAAATATATTTCTCATATATAGGGTGACCCCCAAAATGTATACACATACTTTGAATAATTATAAAGGCAGTGTTTATTAAAATACATTTCATTTTCAAAATTGACTTACCAGCTGTTAAAATGTTTTTACATATTTCTGGGACACCCTGTATTTCCCATTGAGACTGTCAAAGCTCTCTTTTGTTATGTTGAGATTACTTTTGGAAAGTACCAAAGGATGAAGCCAACCAGGTGATCAGAGGGTTGGAACTTTTCCGTCCAGCCTCCTTGACCTCTTGGGAGAGGAGAGAGGCTGGAGGTTGAATGGGTACACAGTGGCCAGTGATTTCATCAATCATGCCCACCCACTGAAGCCTCCATAAAAACCCCAAAGGGTAGGGAGTTCTGAGAGCTTGCAGGTGGCTTTACATGCAGAGATTGAGGAGAGTGGTGAGCCTGGAGAGGCCATGGGAGGTCCCCACCGTGGACCTTGCCCTACGCAGCTCTTCCCTTTGTCTCTTCCTGAGTTATATTCTTTATAATAAACTGGTAATCTAGTAAATAAAGGTTTCTATGAGTTCTGTGAGCTGCTCTAGCAAATTACTCAAACCTGAGGAGAAGTTTGTGGAAACCTGTGATTTATAGCCAGTTGGTCAGAAGTACAGATCACAACCTGGATTTGCAATTGGCATCCTGAGTGGGAGGGGGCTTTTGGGACCTCCAACCTATAGCAGGTCTGTCAAAAGCATAGATAATGGCCTGGGCTTGAGACTGGCATCTGAAGTGGGACTGAACTCTTAACCTGGGGAATCTTATGCCACCTTTAGGTGGGTAGTGTCAGAACTGAATTGTTTGAGGATTGTTTGTTGGTGTAGGGGACACCCCTCAGCCTCCATGTAAAAATTGAGTCCAAAACACCTAAAAGAGACACCAACATTGATTTCCCTTGTTTAATATTTACTCTAGGGGAAATTTTACACCAAGTGAGGTGATTTGCTGAAATTTCAAATGCTACTTATTCTGGTTATTGTATTAAATTAGGACTATTCTTTTGGCTTTAGGTAGCCACAGTTTATTGGCCAGTATTTCTTTTTTTTTTTTATTGGCCATAATTTCATGCCCAAATTGTCTTTGCAAAAATATCCTCATCTGACACCAGTTGCTCAGGCAAGCATATTGAAGTGGATTAGTGTACAATCCTAGTGGCTAGATTAATATCAATAGTATCAGTGCACTCTGGCAACAATAGTACTTATTCCTATGAGTCTCCAATGTTATAAATTGGTCTTTGTGATTGGAACCATTGAAAATAAAACAAACTCTGGGTCTTAGATTCCTGAGTTAAAAGTAGGTACCTTTATCGATGTCTTCTTGTGGTAGGCACTTCTACATAGCTTTTTTGTTTGTTTCCATTGTCTTAGGTTCTTTTGGGGCAATGCGACTGCAGCAATATAATGGTACATTTATATGACTTTGAGAATTCATGATCTTTTTTATTTGAGTCCTTTTGCTGAAAAACAATTTTTTATAAAAGTCTTGATATCTTCTCAAGCAATATTTTTTGCTGACCCACATCAGGGAAAACAACCTGTCTGCTCCATGCGCTATGATCTCTCAAAAAATAAGAGGTATTGTTTATTTCTTAAAAAATAGCTATATAAATCCATCTCTAAAGGTTAAAAACTAACAGAACAGAAAAACTACAGATCTACAAACAAAAAGCAGACCACACACATCATCCAGAACCAACCCTAAGGCTAGAGTGAAGCTGAAGCAACCCCTGGAACCAATGGATTGTGTATGCATCTAAAAATCTGGGTCAAGAGCTAAGTCTACTTTTTTTTGTAGGGAGGCTAATTCCAAGAGGCAAACATTGCCACTTGTTTTCCAGAAGTATTTCTATCTTATTCAGGGCCTCATTGAGAGCTCTTCCATGTTGCTCAGACAATTTTTGCTCTGAAATTTGACCCCATAGAAAGCCATAGGCTGTGAAAGTGATGGTTTTACTTCCTAACACATTCTTGGCTGACATTTCTTATAATGGATTCCAAAGTCTCCAGGTTAGGGTTAGGGTACAATCGCTAGCATGGTGATGGCTGTAAGGAATACTGAAACATCTCATGTAGGTCTATGGGGTGGGAGAGAGAGCAGGGACCATCTGTTAAATTGATTTCTTTTTCTATCCGCATTGAGGATATTTTTCAATTGACTTTTAGAGGGAGGGAGAGAGGGAGGGAGAGAGAAGAGAAGAGAAGAGAAGAGAAGAGAAGAGAAGAGAAGAGAAGAGAAGAGAGAAATATCAATGTGAGGGAGACACATATAATTTCTGAGCTAAACTGCCCAGGGCTGTTAAATTGATGTTCAAAGGGAATTGTTTATAAGCTCTAAGTAAAGGCTTTGTTTAAAGTAGGTATTGCTAACTTAGAGGATCAGCTTAGTTAATGGTCTTATCAAATACAAGAGATAACAGAGGCTTCAGGACTATGGATTTAGACAAATGACCTTTTGGAGAAAGGAACAAAGTGATTAGCCTTATGCAGAAATGACTTAGGCAGAAATGACTAGGGGTTCTTGAAGTTAAACTCCTGGTTTCTAGAGGGAGGGGCGCTCTATTAAGTAGGACTTAGATTGCTAACCAAGAGTTTTTGTGTGTTTTTTCCGCCCCAGAAGCTCAATCATTACTGTTGGGAACACATGGATACTCAGTCCACAGGGCACACTTGTGTGTAGTATAAGAGTGGGGTCAAGTGTGAATTCTGGGGTCAAGTCTTTAAAGTTCAAATGCAAACTCTGAAGTGGGGAACAACTTTAGGCAAGTTATTTAATGAGCTGAGCTGCAGCTCCTTATCTTTAAAATGGAGATTATTAAATTATATAATCAAGCATAAGTGTGCCCATAACATAAATAAACAATCAAGCTCGGTGAATATCATTTAAATAATGCTTTGCTAAAATCGTTTTTCATGTGGTTTAATCTGCAGGCATTGGGCTGAAGTGATTATAGTTGAAGAGGCCATAAGAAATCGAGTGATCTTGCTGGTCTATTATAAGTGTTTCCCACTCTCACAGATGAGCAGACAGTACTAGCGAGGGTGAGATGACAGCCATGAACATCTTGCTCTAAATCTTTCTACCTAAGCATAAATATGGTGTCTAGTCCCACTGCCCTCTCACTGATCCTTCAACTCCCTCTCTTTTCATGTTTCCCTTGTTCCTTTTTCATGTTTGTCAACTTAAGTTCTATAGTTATGTTCCTCCTCACCTCCTCAGCCGATCCTCTGTTGTGTATGAGTGTGTGTGTGAGTATAGATATATTAATGATGGAAGTGAAGCACAAAGTTTTAAAAATTAAAGACATTTAAGAGCAGCTCTAGGTTTAGAAAACATTGAGCAGAAAGTTCAGGCAGTTCCCATATACTCCCAGTCCCTCCCCACTCCCACCTTTTCCAGAATATTATATAGTGGGAAACATGTAGTACCTAGCCTTTCCATAAAGGTTTCCTTCACTTAGCAATATGTTTTTAATGTATCTCTCTGCCTTTTTATGGCTTGATAATTCATTTCTTTTGATCATTAAATACTATTCTATTGTATGGATGTACCAAAGTTTACTTATCAATTTGCCTGTTGAAGAACATCTTGATTGCTTCCAAGTTTTGACATTTATGCATACAGCTGCTATAAACACTTGTGTGCAGGTTTCTGTTTGGACACATTTTTCAGCTCATTTGGGTAAATAGAAATGAGGCCTATTGCTGGATCAGAGGGTAATAAGAGTATGATTATTTTTATAAGGAACTGCCAACCTGACTCCGAAAGTGGCTATACCATTTTGTATTCCCACTTGCAATCAATGTGAGTCCCTGTTACTCCACATCCTCACCAGCATTTGGTCAGTTGTGTTTATAGAATGGTAAACAATACACTTTCTTGTTTTAGTGAGTGCAATACTAGCTGCTCAAACAAAAAAACCTGGAGCATTCAGTGACTTCAAGTTCACTTCTAGTCATACTAGAGGCCTGGTGCACAGAATTCATGCACGGGTGGGTGGGGCAGGGGGGCCTCAGCCTTCCTGCACACTCTCACAATCCAGGACCCCTCTTGCAATCTGGGACCATTGGCTCCTAACTTCTCATGTGCCTGCCTGCCTAATTGCCCCTAACCGCTCACCTGACCGCCCCTAACTGCTCACCTGCCTGCCTCATCGCCCCTAAACACCTCTGCCTTGGCCCCCACAGCCACAGCTTTGTCCGCAAGGACATCCAGAAGTTCGCTAGGCTGTCGGGTCTAATTAGCATATTATGCTTTTATTATCATAGATAATTACCCATTGTGGTTGGACAGGTGATACTGCTTTCCTTAGTCATTTAGGGATCCAGACTGAAAGTGGCTCTGACATCTTCAGGGGATCTTCTTCCAAGGTCACTCTTCTCATCAATGTTTCAGGCAACAAGAGGGGCAAAAACATGTTAAGGAGGTACAACCAGTTTTAAAAGTATTGAGCCTAGATGTAGTACCAACCACAGCTCCCATTCCAGAGATGGAAACTAGTCACATGACCACACTTAGCTGCAAGGTCAGCTGGGAAATGTAGTCCCTGTCTGGCCAGTACCTTATTATGGTAGGTCAGATCATATTTTGGAGACTGTACAACAGTCTTCTCCATATCTGCTGAAACAGTTCATTGTATCAGTTGTGAGCAAACAAATTTTCTCATTCCCTCAGTTCAGGCACTAATGGCAATGAAGTTAAGATAGAAAAACAGCAAGGACTTCCTTAACCAGTTATGATTGGACATAGCTTTGTCCATGATGCACTGTGATGGTTAGCCTTTAACACTGAACTGTCTCAATAATACTTTTCTTTGTATTGGTATAAGATATTTGTGTACTCAATTCTCATCTTTCAGAAAGCAGTGGTTCTGAACACAAGAAAGGCACTCTAACTTAATTGGTAAACAAAAAAAAAACCACAGTATACTTTTTAGCATATTGGTTTTGGTGGGGAATGAGGGGGGCAATAAGAAAATAATTACAGACTTAAAAATCCAATCATCTCTGTGTACCCACGTTGTTGTTCTCCTCCTTATGCATGTAGTAATTTAGGTTTTGTTTTAACAGGAACATAGAGACATTCATAAACTGAAAGGCAATATTTAGAGGTTTAATGAGTATCTTATCAAAAATAAATAATAGTGTGCAAAACATATGACTAGGACTTCTGCCCTTTTAAAATATATAGGGTGGGGCAAAAGTAAGTTCACAGTTATTCATATGGAAAATAATACAATAATTAATAAATAATAATACAAGAGTAAACTCTGTGTTTCACTTATTCACAACTGTAAACCTACTTTTGGCCCACCTGTATGGACAGTTGCTTATTTAACTTTAACAACTGATACTCAAAAGCTGGTGCACAGATTAAATTTTGCTATTTTGTAAATAAATGAAATCATGGTTTAGACAGTATTCCAGTCTTCATTACTAGAATTGTGGGGACTACTTACAAATAGAGATTAAATGAACTCATGTTTTAAATGATAAACCAGCCCCGGCCGCGTGGTACAGTTGGTTGGAGCATCATCCGTATATCAAAAGGGTCAGGTCACATACCTAGGTTTGATCCCTGTAGGGGTTCCTACAAGACGCAACTGATTGAAGATTCTCTCTCACTTTGACGTTTCTCCCTGTCCCTTCCTTGCTCTCTGAAATCAAACATATCCTTGGGTAAGGATAAAAATAAGAAAATATATATTTAAATATATATTTAATTGACAGGCCCTCCAAATCTTTTGTGCCTATTATTACACCAAAAAATTCTCAGTAGTTACTTAACCACAACAGTAGATTATCAGGAATCAACTAGCAATTTTATTGCTGATTTGCCCCCTTTTTTCCTAACATAAAGTGTTCTCAGTTGATACATTTGTATTTGGAAGGAAGGAAGGGAGAGAGGGAGAAAAGGAGAAAGGAAGGGAGGAAAAGATAACTTTCCACTAGGTACCTGAGTTTAAAATAGCAAGAAAACACTTGTTAGCTGTCACCAATGCATTATTCATCAATGCTAGCAGTTCTCTAAAGGCAGGGAACGACAGGCAGATGCTGTGTGCTGTTTTCAGTCTGCAGTTGGTTTATGCCAGAACTCCAACAAGATCCACAAACCAGTTTTCTTGAGACTCCTCTCACCTTTAGAATCATGGGGCTGAGGTTCAGTCAGTATGAATTGAGTAATGCTGGCTTTTTCTGAGAAGATACCATGAATATACACTTGAAAATAAAAGAGAAATCCAGAATTATCTCTGAATGCCAGGTGATCTTTGCCTTTTTGTTATGAGTAAAAACAATTTCTGAAATGAACCACTGTTGGATTCTAAAGGCCAAATCTGTGAGCTAGCTACTTAAACTCTAGGAAAAATTTCATCTATGCACTGGTTGAACATCAGTTGTCAATGTTAAATAAGCAACTGTCCGTACAAGTGGGCCAAAAGTGGATTTACAATTGTAAGCACACAAAATGCAGAGTTTATTCTTGTTTTATTATTTATTAACTAGAGGTCTGGTGCACAAAAATTTGTGCACTGGGGGGGGGGGTTCCCTAACCCGGCCTATGCCCTCTCCCAGTCTGGAACCCCTCGGGGGATGACCACCTGCTGACTCAGGCCTGCTAACCGGGAGATCGGGCCTAAGTTGGCAGTCAGACATCCCTCTGGCAGCCCAGGAGCCCTCAGGGGATGTCCACTTGCCAGCAGGGACAAGGCCTAAGCTGCAGTCGGACATCCTTAGTGCTGCTGAAGAGGTGGGAGAGGCTCCCGCCATCACTGCTGTGCTGGCAGCCGTCAGCCTGGCTTGTGGCTGAGCAGAGCAACCCTGTGGGAGCACACTGACCACCAGAGGGCAGCTCCTGCATTGAGCATCTGCCCCCTGGTGGTCAGTGTGTGTCATAGTGACCACTCATTCCCAGTCTTTCTGCTGTTAGGGTCATTTTGCATATTTCCCTTTTATTATATGCCTGGTGCATGGGTGGGGGCTGGCTGGTTTGCCCTGAAGGGTGTCCCGGATCAGGGTGGGGTCCCCACTGGGGTGCCTGGCCAGCTTGGGTGAGGGGCTGAGGGCTGTTTTCAGCTGGCCACACTCCCTTCAGGATGGGGGTCTCTGCTGGAGTGCCTGGCCAGCCTGGGTGAGGGGCTGAGGGCTGTTTGCAGGCTGGCCACAGCCCCCAGCCACCCAAGCTCCGAGTGAGGCTGGAAGCAGGTATCTGGGATTTATTTATTTTCTATAATTGAAACTTTGTTGCCTTGAGCAGAGGGCACAGACTGCCAGGGCAGGAGGGAAGCTTGGCTTCCTCCATCGCCGGGGCAACTAAGCCTCCTGCTTGCTCCTGCTAGCTCCTGCTACATGGCTGCTGGCCACCATCTTGGTTGGGTTAATTTGCATATAGTCACTCTGATTGGCTGGTGGGCGTGGCTTAGGGCATAGTGAAGGTACAGTCAATTTGCATGTTTCTCTTTTATTAGATTAGATTATTTTATTATTTTCCATGCAAACAACTGCAAACCTACTTTTGTCCCACCCTGTATATTTTAAAGAGACAGGTGTCCTATTCAAATGTGTTGCACACTATCCCTTTCAGGACCTAGGAAGAAATTTTAAAATGTGCTCAGTCATTATTTTCTCAGATAGAAAACATTTGTTGCAACCCATTAAAGACAATTTTTAAAAAATGTTTTGCCTTTGTATTTATGCTTTAGCTAAAATTGTTTCTTGAAATCAAAAATGTTGTTAGCTCTACTTTCTGTCATTATGAACATGTCTCTCTAACACTCGTCCCTTTCAGGGCTCCTCAACTTTAAAACTGTATCAAAATGTATGGAAGAGAAAGCACAGATTTCTCACACAGTGCTTCCCTGTGGGTCCGTCTGCCCATAATGCTGTTCACTAGTTTTTCTCTCTGCACCTCTTGGCAAATTCACTCTCTCTATCTTCCTTATGAGAAACAGCATGGCAGGTTTAAGATCTTTCAGTACAGCATTTTCATTGTTACATTGCAAACTAAAGAGAAGCTCTCCTTAAATAGGGCCTGTTTGAAATTGGCCAATTTATATAAAAGGCTGCTTCTGAGTAACCATCTTTTGAGTGTTAAGACCGTTTTCTCCTTGATTTCACATGGTGGATACAGATTCCAATAATCTCTGTTCTATTGACTGCAGTGTTCTCCTCCATAGATCAGGAGGTAGCAAAGTTCTTGTTTATGGGACAAGGCATTTTAGAGATGGCATCTATCACTGAGCTATGATAACAATCTTTGCCATAAAAAAATACCCTAGCTCAGCCGTGGGCAAACTACAGCCTGCGGGCCGGATCCGGCCTGTTTGAAATGAATAAAACTAAAAAAAAAAAGACCGTACCCTTTTATGTAATGATGTTTATTTTGAATTTATATTAGTTCACACAAACACTCCATCCATGCTTTTGTTCCGGCCCTCCGGTCCAGTTTAAGAACCCATTGTGGCCCTCGAGTCAAAAAGTTTGCCCACCCCTGCTCTAACCACTTAGTGACACTGGCCAGGGCTACAACACAATTATTTTAATGTCATGGTTCAACTTTTGTGAAAAGTACATGGATCAAGAAGGCAAATCAAATTACAATCTTTCTAGTTCCTTAGAAAATAATGATCTAGAATTACTCTTCTTATCTGGTATACAGTGTCTTTATTAGGTGATTTAATAGCAGCTCCTTCTACACAGGAGGGTGATATTTGAGGTTCATTTCTAACCCAAATTGTAATCATGCTGTTTATTAATATACTAGAGGCCCGGTGCACAAAAATTTGTGCACTCGGGGGGAGAGGGGTCCCTCAGCAAGGTCTGTGCCCTCTCACAATTGGGGACCCCTCGGGAGATAATGACCTGCTGGCTTAGGCCTGCTCCCCGGTGGCAGAGGGCAGGCCCAATCCCTAGGTGCAGCCCCTGGTCGGGCTCAGAGCAGGGCTGATTGGGGAGTTGGGGCGCCGCCCCCTGTCATGCACAGAGCAGGGCGGATCGGGAGGTTGTGATGCCACCCTCAGTCACGCTCAGGGTTGGGCTGATTGGGGGGTTGGGGCAAGGCCCCTGTCATACTCAAGGTAGGGTCGATGGGGAGGTTGCCGCGCCACCCCCTGTCATGCACAGAGCAGGGCCCATCAGGGGGTTGGGGAGCTCCCCCCTGTCAGGCACAGAGCAGGGACCATCAGGGGGTTGGGGAGCTCCCCCCTGTCACTCACAGAGTAGGGCCAATAGGGGAGTTGGGGCACTCACCCCTCTCACACTCAGGGCAGGGCCGATGGGGAGATTATGGCTCTAACCGGTCACACACAAAGCAGGGCCCATGGGGGGCGGGGGTTGGGGCACTGCACCCTGTCACACACAGAGCCACAGGGTGATCAGGGGTTTGGGGAGCGCCCCCCTATCAGGCACAGAGCAGGGCTGATCAGGGGGTTGGGGCGCCTTCCCCTGTCATGAACAGAGCAGGGCGGATATGGAGGTTGTGGCCCCACCCCCTGTCACACACAGAGCCGCAGGGCGATCAGGGGGTTTGGGCGCTGCCCCCTGTCACGCTGATCCCGGTGCCAGGAGGCCTTGCGGCTCCACTGATCCCGGTGCTGGGAGGCATATTACCCTTTTTCTATATAGGATAGAGGCCTGGTGCACGGGTGGGGGCTGGCTGGTTTGCCCTGAAGGGTGTCCTGGATCAGGGTCGGTGTCCCCACTGGGGTGCCTGGCCAGCCTGATGAGGGGATGATGGCTGTTTGCAACTGGTCACACCCCCTTCAGGGTGGGGGTCCCCACTGGGGTGCCTGGCCAGCCTGGGTGAGGGACTGAGGGCCGTTTTCAGGCTGGCGGTTGACTGAAGTTCCCAACCTGTTCTTTTTTTCTTTTTTTTTTTTATTCTGGGCCAGCTTTAGCTCTGAGGCTTGGCTCCATCTCTGAGACCTCGGCTCCTGAAAGCAGGTTTCTGGCCTTTGTTTACCTTCTGTATTTGAAACAATGTTGCGGTCCTGCTGGCTGAAGCGGGGCTGACTAAAGCAGGTTTCTGGAGTTTTGTTTAGCTTCTATATTTGTAACAATGTTTCTTAGAGTTGCAGCTGAGAGGCCAGCAAGGCAGGCGGGGAACCTGGCTTCCTCCGTCACTGAAGCGAGCAAGCCTCCCTGTTCGCGTCAGCTGCCTGGCTGCTGGCCGCCATCTTGGTTGGCAGTTAATTTGCATATCTCACTGATTAGCCAATGGGAAGGGTAGTGGATTTACAGCTAAGTACTATGTTTCTCTTTTATTAGATAGGACTAGAGGCCCAGTGCACGAATTTGTACACCAGTGGGGTCCCTCGGCTTGGCCTGTGGGATCGGGCCAAAACCAGCTCTCTGACATCCCAAGAGGGGTCACAGATTGTGAGAGGGTGCAGGCCAGGCTGAGGGCCCCCAGCGGTGCATGATGGGGACTGGGGAGGGACACGGGTGGTTGGCCAGCCAGGGAGGGACCACAGGAGGGCTCCAGGGCATTTCTGGCCCATCTCACTGAGTCCTGATCGGCCAGACCCCAGCAGCAAGCTAACCTACCTATCAGAGCATCTGGCCCCTGGTGGTCAGTGCATGTCATAGTGACTGGTTGACTGTCTTCCCCCTGGTGGTCTGTGCCTGTCATAGCAACTGGTCAACCATCTGCCTCCTGGTGGTCAGAGCATGTCATAGCGAGCAGTTAAGCGGCCTTAACATATCATTAGCATATTATGCTTTGATTGGTTTAATGGCTGACTGGACGACCGAACACTTAGCATATTAGGCTTTTATTATATAGGATTATGATATGAAAAAAATTCAACAACTTGATGTTTCTTCAGTAGCTGTAGGAATTCACAAACATGGTAGAGAGAGATATACACTACAATGAAACATTTTATACATTACAACATGCACATATTAAATGTCCATTAACTAAAACCAGAGAGAATAAGGGTATTTTAGGTTCTTTTTTTTTTTTTTATCATTTTATCATTTTATCATATTGCCTGCTGCTAAACCAACAACTTTTGAGACTATCATTGTTCTGAAGGAAAGGGTTTATTGAGCCATATTCTATCCAGAAAAGGATAAACCACCAGCAGCAGGGCTGGGTGGAGAAGACGTGTTCACCGTCCTGGGGTTGACAGGGCTTTTTTATGCAATGTGTTTGGGGAGGAAAAATGTAAGTTGTTTTGAAACAACTGACTTTGGCTGTAGATAAGGGGGCAGGAGACAGTGAACCCAAGGAAGTTCTGGGATAGGTGGATGGTCCAAAAGGAAGAAATATTTGATGCTCTGGGTTGCTTGTGGGAAATTGTACAAAAAATTTACCTATAAACGGGATGTACTCACATTTGGTCTTGGGGATTCTTCCTAGTTAACAGCTGAAACAGCTGCAACAGCTGCCTGGAAATTGATTCAAAGTTTCAACATACATTCAGGGACGTGGGCTGTCTTTTGTTGGTTTTGGCCTTCAGCTACCTTGTCTCTTCTCCCCAGCCTTCGGCCTGCTGTAGTGTAACTTAGTACATCTCAGATTTTTTCTCATGTCTCTGTCTATACATAAAATGGAGGTACAATAATGCATTTTAAGTGATTAGTCTTTTAGACCAGTGTTAATTACATAGACAATAAATGGCAGAGCAGAAATGGAATCTGGGTCTTGTGATTGCCCTATTAACATCCTATTAAAAACAAATGAGACATATCCCTATGACTAAGTCAAACTGGCCTTTTTCCTTTCTTTCCTTAAATTGGGTGAGTAATCTACATTTAAGGCCTTCTTTTTCATATCCTACTAACTCATAAACTTTGCTTTCCCCATTCTACTGAAACTGTTTTCTTCATGGTTATCACTGATTTTCAAATACTCTCATGTGAGCATCACATTTCATTCTTTATCAACTTGGAACATCCCCTTCTGTCCTTTTCTTTTTTCTATCTGTCTATGTATTATTACTATTGCTATTATTATTATTTATCATTTATATATCCATCCATCCATCCATCCATCCATCCTCCTTGTTTACCAAGACAGTGTACTCTTCTGTTTCTTCTCCTCCTCCCCCTCCTCCTCCTCCTCCTCCTCCTCCTCCTCCTCCTCCTCCTCCTTTTTCCCTCTCCTCTCCTCTCCTCTCCCCTCCCCTCCCCTCCCTTCCCCTCCCCTCTCCCCTTCTCTCTCCTCCCCTCCCCTCTCTCTCAGTTTTCTTGACTAGCCATCCTCAAAAGAACAATGAATATTTATCAGATATTAGTCCTTCATACGACAACATCCCTGTTTCAGGAGTTCCCAGGACTGCCCTCAGACTCAGCAATAGGCTGAAAAAAATTACAGAACTCAGCAAAATTGTTATACTCACAGTTACAGTTTATTGCAGAGAAAGATTACAATGTAAAATTACCCAAAGGAAAAGGCATAAGAAAAGAAGTCCAGGAAAAACCCAGCACAATCTTCCAGATCTTTCCTCCCAGTGTAGTTGCACGGGACTTGCTTCATTCTCCTGATAATAACACATGCCAAGTGTTGCCAACTAGGGAAGTTCACTCAAGTTTGATGTGTGGCATTTTTATTGAGGGTGGGTCGCACAGGCATTCAGTAACACCCATGTTTCCCAATTTTAGCTACTCAGACACTGGCCCCCCAGAGTAAAAACAGCTGTTCACCATAAATCACTTTGTTAGCATAAATTATCTGATCAGACTGGTACTGCATGGCCCAAGGTTTCAGGCATTTAAAAACACTTTTATCTAGCAGAATATTCCAGGGTCATCCTCCAGGAGCCAGTAAAAGGGCAAGCTACAAATATAAACCTTTTCTTGGAAGGTGCTGAGTGTAAGCAACCCAGCCTGCTGAATTAACCCTGTTCTGCAAGAACCCTTCACAGACACTTCTGCTTTCTGCTTTGACCCTGATCATTTCTGATTGGACCAAGGGTAGTCACATCTACCCTAAGGGTAGTATAGGTTACTTATGAGGCAATTTGCGATAGATAGAAGGATAAATTAAAAAACAGGTTTGGCACTGCAGCGACCAGACTTAGCAATGTGTTTTTTGTTTGTTTGTTTTTCAATGTGCCCTTCTGCAAATTAGAATAGCTAATAAATAGGCACATTCAATAAATGTCAGTTCTTTGACCTCTCCTACAATTCCCAAATTCTCCGATATGATACCCAGTTTTCCACAGTTACCTAAATGGGCCTGGGTCTCTTGCCTGGACTATTGCAATTGCTTCATAATTGATCTTTTTGACTCCACACTGAACAGCTGTGTGCACAGCACGCTCCTCCCCACCTGGCCTGCCAATGCGGCTCTAATTCATCCTTTATGTGGCTGAACAAATTCCTTTGTTAAAAGGCATCTTTGATCATCCTACCTTCCTTGTCAAAAACCTTTTATGATTCTCAGTTGCTCGCAGAGGAAATTCACTGCTCAGCCTGGCAATCATTCCCCTCCTCAATCTGTTTCTAACCTACATCTTAAGATGTGTTTTTCTTTACATTGCTTATAATGTACCTTTGATTTTGAAATGATTTAAAAGATTTTACATAGAGAAACCTATCTGTCTTTTCCTTTATGGGTTCTGGGTTCTTTTGTTTTAGTTTTTATTGTTATTTGTTTGCTTTTGGTCTTATGTAGAAAGGTACTTTTGCAATTGAGATCATAAAAATGCTGTCCATTTAAAAATATTTTTATTATAGTTTTAAATTTCCATTATGGTTTTGATACTGTAACATACCTGGATTTACTTTGAGGCATGGGTTATGTTAGCCATGTAACTTTGCTCCAGTTTTTTAAAAAACTTAAAACTTTACTGCATTACCTTTCAATGCTGCAGGAATCATAAAATTAATTTTATGAATACACTAGAGGCCGGGTGCACAATACTCGTGCACTGGAGCGGGGGGTGGGGGGGACCTTAGCCCAGCCTGCACCCTCTTGCAGTCTGGGAGCCCTCAGGAGATGTCTGACTGCCGGCTTAGGCCCACTCCCTGCTGGCAGTCAGACATCCTTAATGCTGCCATGGAGGCAAGAGAGGCTCCTGCCACCGCTGCTCTTGCCAGCGTGAGCCCGGCTTCTTGCTGAGAAATACTCCCCCTGTGGGAGCGCACTGACCATCAGGAGGCAGCTCCTGTGGTGAACATCTGCCCCCTGGTGGTCAGTGCACATCATAGCAATCTGTCATTCAGTTGATTTGCATATTAGCCTTTTATTATATAGGACAGGGGTGGGCAAACTTTTTGATTGGAGGGCCACAGTGGGTTCTTAAACTGGACCGGAGGGCCGGAACAAAAGCATGGATGGAGTGTATGTGTGAACTAATATAAATTCAAAGTAAACATCATTACATAAAAGGGTACAGTCTTTTTTTTTTTTAGTTTTATTCATTTCAAACAGGCCGGATCCGGCCCCGGGGGTCATAGTTTGCCCACGGCTGATATAGGATGAGTCTGCTTTTTGACCTTCCATTGTTTTTCATTAATATAATTACACATGTTTATGACAAAAATCATTCTTAAAATTTCTCAAATTGAATATATATTAACATTTTACATTTCCAGTGCCCTGTAATTGCCATTTTAAAAAGATTTTTAGCTCTTATATCATACATTTTCCCTATATATTTTTAAAATAAACTTAACCACTTCAAGTAAAATTTTGTTAAGATTTTAACTGAGATTTTATCAATATTATACATTATTTTATAAATAATGAGCACTTTAAGATATTTTTGTCTTTTTATACAATACAGCATGTAACTCTGGATAATTAAGTTTTAGTGTTTGTCCTTTAATAAAGTTTTATAATTTTACTCTTATAGTTTATTTGTAAACTTGATATATTTAATCCTAGGTATTTTTTACTAAGTTTGTTTTGTTAAGAATGGGATTCATTTAAATTACATCATGTTGGTAAATAGAGAAGTTATTTCTTTTTGCCACATTAATCTTGTACCAGAAATATTTCATGTAAGCACTATTTGAGGAAAAACAGTTTACTCGAATAATTTATTGGAAACTTTCTAAATCAAACTCACTAAAAGCAGAATCTGAATATTTCTGCGGGTTGAGGCAGTAGGAACAATGGACAGTCTTGTCAAAGGATAATTTTGGAGTCAATAATCCCCAATTTGTTATTATTTATTTATTTACTAGAGGCCTGGTGCACCACATTTGTGCCCTGGGGTGGGGGGGGGGGGAGTGTTTCCTCAGCCCAGCCTGTGCCTTCTCGCAGTCTGGGGCTCTTGTAGTCCATTGCCCCTCGCTCTTTACTGCCCTCCTGCAGCTGAGGCCAGAGAGGCTCCTGCCACTGCTGCTGTGCTTACCAGCCTTAAGCCCAGCTTCTGGTTGAGTGGGGCTACCCCTGTGGGAGCACACTGACCACCAGGGGACAGCTCCTGCATTTAGCGTCTGCCCCCTGGTGGTCAGTGTGCATCATAGTGACCAGTAGTTCTACCGTTCAGTTGATTTGCATATTTAGGGTTTTATTATATAGGATTTTACTTTGCTCAAAAGTAACAATCAAAAAAGACAGTTTGAACAAAAGAGGTTAATATGACATGAGTCCGACTATTGTTCAAAGTTATCAGAACTTATAGTAATTGTGATTACCCCCCCCAAAATAAGGGTGATTTTAGCAAACTTGAAAGTTGACTATCACTCATGATGGAATAATTATATCCAACATAAGGTTGATTTTATTTTTTTCTTTTGATTAGAGAGAATACAACAGTGAACATTTCTGTTCATTTTACCTTAAACCCATGAGCAAGTATTACTTTAGTAGTAGAAGACATACCAAGAAGTGGAATTTCTGCATCATAAGGAATGTGTATTTTTTCTTTCATTTTAATAACTATTCCCAATTTTTACTTTACAGCGGCTATATGGAACTATTTTTCATATAACTATCCTATGTAATAAAAGCCTAATATTCAAATTGTTTGACCAAGAGTTCAACCGGGAGTTCGACCACTTGCTGTGATATGTGCTGACCACCAGGGGGCTGCACAGACCATGGCAGGTGTTGGCAATGCTGTGCTGGCAGCGGGCAACAGTGGAGGCGCTTCTGGCCCTGATGGGCCCTCATGAGAGCAGTACCACCACGGCAGGATGGTGGAGCAGGTGAGCCGGTGGTGCCAGGCTAAGGAGGGTGTGAGCAGGGGCCCGATCGCCCCACCAATCACCCTGCAGATGGCAACCAGCAGTGACGGCAGGTGGCAGGGTCACCACGTGGCTCCCAGGTGCTGAGGGAGCTGGGTGAGGGGCCCGGACCTGGGACCTGACTGATTGCCCCACAGACAGTGACCAGTGGCCAGCAGACCCTGATCGTCCAATTGGGCCTGGGCCCCGTGCTGGATCGGGAAACTGGGTGTAGGTGATGACGACCAACTGCCCGCAGCACCTTGGCGGGGGGCTGCGACCTCTTGCCAGCTACCTGGGAACAGGGGTGACAGAGATGGAGGTGTGGTGAGAATGTGGGGTGTCTGCAGAGCTCGCTTTCACTCCCCCTGCTACCTACTCCTGGGATTCCAGGGCTCTTGCTCCAAGGAAGTCCCTGCACTCAGGTTCTAGGCACCCATGAGGAGCCTGCTCTGCACCTGTGCAGCCTCTTTTGGGTGAGCCAGTCAGCTGCTAGGACCACAGGGGCTGGTCAGGCTCCCTGTTTGCACAGAAGCTGGTCTGTGAGGGTGGCCAGGAGAGAGCGTACTGCCTGCCCAGCTTCCGTGTGGTGCTGCTGGGTGGCCCAGAGGCACACGCTGCACCCTGGCCCGCGGTGTCTGGCCACGCTTACCACATCTCCATCGGGACTCAGGCACCATGACTCAGGCGGAGGAGGGCACGCGGGGGCCCAGGGGCCCAGGTGCTTTCCAGGGCCCAGAGGTCAGCTGGGATGTGCCCTTCCATGGCAGAGGCTCACACTTGGATCGCCAGCCAGGCCTAGGGACCACACCCATGCATGGATTTCATGCACGGGGCCTCTAGTCAATATATAAATACTAGGGGCCAAGTGCACGAATTCGTGCACCTTAAAAAGAACTGTGGGCTGCAAGGCTGTGGTGGGCACAGAAGAAGGTCTCGGCCAATGCTCCGTGCCCCCACCTGGCCCCTCCCACTGTAGCCCCCAGTCCCCTGTCTGCTGGCAGCCCTACTCCTGCTGCTGCCACTCCCACGCACTAATGGTTCCGGCCCAATCATT
The DNA here is from genome assembly GCF_028538775.1 of Myotis yumanensis. Classification (NCBI taxonomy): domain Eukaryota; kingdom Metazoa; phylum Chordata; class Mammalia; order Chiroptera; family Vespertilionidae; genus Myotis; species Myotis yumanensis. The sequence continues at coordinate 69,504,075 of NW_027223755.1, read as the reverse complement.
CCATGCCATCAACGGGTGCAAGTAGGGCCGGTGCCATCAGTGGGTGGAATGGCTGCTGCCCCAATCACACCTCAGGAGCAGGGCGAGGTGGAGAAGCCCTTAAGGGTGTCGGGACTGGCAGCGCCGCTCGCACCCACTGATGGTGCTGAGCAATCGGGACTGGTGCCGTGAATCAGCAGTGAGTGCAAGTGGCAGCTGCTGGCCCCAATCACCCCTCAGGAGCAGGGGGAGGTGGAGAAACCCTGTGGGGTGATTAAGCCTGGCAGCTGCTGCTCGCACCGCTGACAGCACCGAGCGATCGGGGCCGGCGCTGGGTGCCAGCAGGGGTTGTGAGCGGCAGCTCCAGCACTAACAGCGGGTGTGAGCAATGCCAGCACTGGCAGCAGGTGTGAGTGCCAGGTGGGACAACGGCTCAGGAGTAAAGAATTTTCAGTAACCACCAGAGACTTGCCCTGATGACAGTGATTGGCGTCCCACCTTGGTCTGGCGCCTCCCCCCTCACCTGCTCCACCATCCTGCCACAGCCAACGCCTTCCATGTTTAGTGCATGCCCCCTAGTGGTCAGCACATGTCGTAGCGACTGGTTGTTCGGTTCTGCATTTGGTTTATTTGCATATTAGGGTTTTATATATATAGATATCTTTTCTCTCATCCTCTTCAACTCAATAAAAACAAACTTAAACTATTTTTCAATCTGACAATTAAAACTCCATATCACAGACATAAAAATAAAGTTTTATATCTCCTTTATATGCTCTTTTACACTTTTGCATTAAAATTAGTTTGAAACATTTTTTCTTCTAAGTGATAAATTTATTGAGGATAGGAAAATTGTTTAATACATCTGTGTACCTCTCACCAACATCTAATGAAAGCTTTTACATATAAGTCGTTAAAAACACTTACAAAAATACTTCTTAAATTTTCTTAGTTGTTTCTTGAATTTCTAAGAACACATGACAAGTTGTCTAAAGCTGACTCAATCTTGATTTTCCAAAGCATCTTTGTTTTCTAGTTAGGCTTTCTATTGTAGAATGAAGTTGCCCTGTATAGAATCTTCTAGAACAATTCAAAATCCCTGGCCAGTTGTTCTTTACCTTCTTCTGCCTTATTACCACTGTAATTGATCACAGTTTACTATTACTCAGTCTGTAACCTAGTTGTGCATATAGATGTGCAGATTTCTTCTAAGTTAAAAAAAAAGTAAAAAGAAGAGAACAAAATTTGCTTTTCTGTATCTTTGGGAAATGATTTCACAATGAACATTTCCAAATAACAAAATTAAACTCTTCAGAGATATATTTCTAAGATTATCACGTAAGTTTTAACCTTGATTCCTTTATTTGAAACCTGCTTTTATTAAAGACAGGAACATATTCTACTGGGGAAGGGAAACTAGATTTCAGAGCTGTGGATATATTTTGGCTCTGTTGGTCACACTCTGACAACTTTAATTTAGATAAATCATCCCAATGATACACCCACCTTTGTTCTTTTTATACTGAATTACACAGTGTTTAGAGAAGGTCTACCAGAAGGCTGATGTATTATACCTAAAATGAGGCACCTTTAGCATCTTCAAATAATTAGACACACTTTCTAATTTCTTTAATGTGCTACACAAGTGGTGCTTTGAAAAATCATTTACTAAATGGATATATGACATTTTCATTTAACTATGTTCTTTGGTAGATCTTTGGTACATAGTATGTTATTACTCATAGTTATCTGTATTCCTTGAATAAAGTGTTCCCTACCCAAATGCCAACTCAGTTGACAAAGATAATGTCATTGCTCAAACTATCAGATTAATCAGAACTGGAATATAAATGCTTGAGAGCAAATAAAGTTGAGCTGGGAAATTAAAAATGTCTCAGGTAGACATTTTAGATGCAAACTCCTTGTGTAAGAGAGACCCTGGCCTGAAGGGTCTGGCTTAATGTTAAATAATTATGTAATTTATATAGATTTTTCCATAGTACATTCTATTTCCTCTTTTGAAATGAGCTGATCAGATTTTAGAAAATAGAGGAACTACTTGAAGCAATATAACATTTCAAAATGTTCCATAAAGTACATAATTCCTATGAAGGACCTGTTCAGAGAGGGAGGATTATATACTTTCCAACTTGAAACCAGAAAGCTGCCACTTTCCTGGTTCCTCTTAATTTCTTTCAGTTGTAACCTGAGAATAAAGCTGGTTCATCATTTCCTACCAAACTGCTTTCTTCTAATTTTGGAGTGCTGACATCTTGATCTCTCCCAGATGCTTCTTATATAGTTTATAGCAGTTAGTTTTCAGAGAAAAAAAATAACAAAACAACTTTCCCTTTTGGGATTTTATAAAATTCTCAATCATGGGATCTTTGAATTTAAGCTATAACCAACCTATCCACCGAAGAACGGCTATTATTTAAGTGAGAACAAGTTATTAGTTTGGGCAAATATGAATAAGAGTAAGGACTTTCTAAATTTCTCATCTTTGTCTGGTACAAGAGGAATTCCTCAACTGTACCCTTGTACTAGGAAATGCAAGGCTGCAAATACAAAGACAAAAATAGGCCTGGACAATTAGAGGTGAGAAAGTAATGAGAAGTGTGGTGGAGTGAACACTGATGAATTTTCCCTTTAAGCCACCAGATAGCTACAGATTTCTAGGCATGACACCTCACTTTAAAAAATTAACCCCCTTTTAAAAGCCCCCCAAAATGAGGATGGTTTAAGGAGTCTCTGGATCAACTTCAAGCATACCATCATTCACATCATAGGGGTTCCAAGAAAAGAGAGAGGAAATTGAAAACTTATTTTAAAAAATAATGATAGAAAACTTTTTTAACCTAAGGAAGCAAATAGACATAGAAGTCCAGGAAGCAGAGACATTCCCAAATAAGATGAACCCAAAGAGGCCCTCACTAAGGTACATCATAATTAAAATGCATAAGATTAAAGACAAAGAGAATCTTAAAAGCAGCAAGAGAAAAGCAGTTAGTTACCTACAAGGGAGCTCCCGTTAGAATATTAGCTATTTCTAAATAGAAACAGGACAGATGGATTGGCATGAATTATCCAAAGTGATGAAAGGCAGAGATCTACAACCAAGATTACTCTACACAACAAAGGTATCATTTAGAATTGAAGGTCAGGTAAAGGGTTTCACAGACAAGAAAAAGGTGGAAGAATTCATCACCATCAAATCAGTACTGCAAGAAATGTTAAAGGGTCTTTTTTTAAGAAATAGAAAAATAAAAATATGAATAACAAAGTGGCAATAAATACATATCTATTAACAATTACTTTAAATGCAAATGATTACGTGCTCCAATAAAAAACCATGTGTGACTAAATGGATAACAAAACAAGATCTTTATAAATAGTCTCTATAAGAGACTCACTTCAGATAAAAAAGACACACACAGACTGAAGTAAAGGGGTGGAAAAAGATATTTCATGAAAATGGAAACAAAACAAAAAAAGTTGGGGTACCAATATTTATACCAGACAAAATAGACTTTTAAACAAAGAGCTATAACAAGAGACAAAGAAGAACCCAGCAATTCCACTTCTGGGTATTTATCTGATGAAATCCAAAACACATAGAAAAGACATACACATTTATTTGTCCATTGCAGCATTATTTACAATAGCCAAGATTTGGAAGCAACCTGAATGTCCATCAATAGATAATTGGATAAAGACGAAGAGGTGCACATATACAATGGAATATGATTCAGACATTAAAAAGAATGAAATCTTGCCATGTGCAACAACATGGATGGACCTGGAGGGTATTATGCTAAGTGAAATATGTAAGAGGAAGACAAATGCCATATGATTTCATTTATACATTAAGCAGTACAGAAACAGACTCAGAGAACATTTTGATAGTTAACAGAATGGAGGTGTTGGGGGATGTGGGAAAAGGTGAAGGGATTTAGAAGTACAAATTGGTAGTTACGGGGATGTAAAGTACAGAATAGGAAATATAATCAATAATATTATAATAACTACATATGGTGTCAGATGGGCACTAGGTTTATAGGGCAATCGCTTTGTAAGTTGTATAAGTGACTAATCACAGGGTTGTACACCTGAAACTAATATTCTATATCAACTGTAATTTAAAAATAACACAATGCAAATGCATAGAATTGTACACTTGAAACTTATATAATCTTAATGTCACTCCAATAAATTCAACTTTTAAAAAAAGGAAAGAAAATGAACCCCCCTTTTAAAATAGAAAATTGGACTTCTAATTTTTGTGTCTTATCAGAGTCCTAATTAATTAATTGTATATCCATAATACTAACCTGCTCAATATTTTAAATTATTAATCTGTAATACCAAAGTGCTTAATATTTTCTTTTTTTATATAAATAACAATTTTAAATACATTGAGTGAGAGTGTATGTGAAACAGATGAAGAAATATACAACCTTTAACATACAACACTTACTATAAATTCTAATAAAATTATAACTAATATTAATAACAAAATAACTATTTTTGAGCACTTACTATGTACTGGCTATTATAGTAAGTACTTTATATGCATGAATTTGTTAAATTTCTCAGTAAGTAACACATGGGGGATATGAATAATACTTTTTGGTAATTACTCTGTAAGCACGACAACTATTATCAGGTGCAAAAAGCATGGCTCATTGTTATGTTACCACTAAGTTTTTGTATGTAACTCATTCATTCAACAGTGATTTGGTGTGTTACTGCTATGTGCTAGTTCTGGGCTTGATTCTTTGAACAGCTAGAAGTGGTAGATAATATAAAGTATGAAAAGTGCCAGGACCAGGCACATCCTAGGCACTTGGTCAATTACAGCTTATAATTTTGACTTATGCCCAAATGAGGCTGTGGTTTAAGATAGAAATAATTTTCAATGGCAGAAACATGAAAATAAAGTCTGCAGAAGAGATGACATTTGATTTGAGAAGTCTGTAAAATATGAGTAGAATTCAAATAGGGATAAAGGAGATTGGAAGAGCTGCCCAGGTTGAGGAAATTTTACTAGCAAAGCCACAGAGGCTGGGCACACAAGTTGTCTGCAGGTCCTGACAGACAGTCTGGGGCTCTGTTAGACCACACAGAAATGGAGACACGGTTGGTGGAAATCAGTTCACCGAGGGCCTTTAGCACTAAGTTAAATGTTCATAGCTTACTTCATAGGATTCAGGGAAACATTACAGAGTTTTAGAAAAGCAGAGTTGCATTCCTGAAGAGGTTTTACTTTGAACGTGGCAGGTAGAAAGAGTTAGATGGAGAAAAAATGAAAATCAGACAGATTAGTTAAGAGGCCAAGATCAGAATTTAGGTATGAGATGATAGGGTTTGCATCAAGATGGTGCCTGTGGAATTAAAAGGAAGGTATGCATATTGAAGGTATTAAGAAAGATCAACTAGGCTTGATGTCTGGGAGAATGTGAGGAGTGAAGAAGGAGAAATCATAGCTCTACATATGTAAAATCTACAAACAAAACACCTATTATTCCAATGAAAAACATCCTAAAAGGTGTATTTGTTAATCTTGCATTGCAATGCCCAGAGTATCTTTTATAAGGCATTTACTGTGTATTTTTCCCTTTCAGAGTATATTTTTCCATTTCCATTTATTAAGGAATTAAATGAATTCCTTTGCTATATCTCATAAGTAGTCTAATGGTTTAATATTCTGCATTCAGCTTTCATTGAGATGGTTTTATGAGCAAATATTGTCTTTCTATACTTTAATGCTTGCACAGGATCTTATGAATTTTTATTTTTAATTAAAAACTGACTCACTGATTTCTGTTCTTTTCATGTTATATTTTAACCTATTTGCATTGTCTAAGCATCTTTCCTTCTACCAATTTGGTTCCTTTCTCTTTATATAAACCTTCCATGCAGTACCTATGGTTGAATCTACAAAAATCATTTCTTTAAAAAAACTAGCAAATGTGTCTTTGCATTAAACATTTTCTTGGAAGCTAAAACACACACACAAGAAACTTTTCTATTCAAAATGTTTGGTTAGCCTCACAAGGAACAAATATTTTCTTTAGAAAGTTTTTATGCTTCATTGAAAAAGAGGGGAATGAAATTAATTATCTATTATTTAAGAGGCTTTGCAGTGGAAAAATACCATTTAGAAATTACCTTTTGGTCATGAATTAAAACAAGAAACCTGAGAAAAATATGAAAATTAGCAAGGCAAATAGGTCCTTCCTATGAGCTGTTGCAGGTGAGAGAGAACCAGCACTACCAACAAGGTAAACTCGAAGGAAATTAATAAAGCTGCTTTAAAAAATAAAAATAAAATAAAAAAATAAAAAATAAAGCTGCTTTTGACGGCTCCAGATGGAAAGTTGTCCTAAAACCTTGAAGAGTAGTGTGACACCTGCCATACCTTGAAAATGTTGATCAGTCATATGGGGTTATGTCTAACTAACAAAGTCAGTAAGAGAGAGGTCAGACATTATAATTATTCAAAAAAGAAAATATTTATCCTGGGATGCAGGAAATTGTTGACATGCAGAGATATAGTGAATATGTTATAAAAGTATGAGATTATGAGATAAGAGATGAGAATTATTGAACAGGCAGTCATTTTATTATACAATAAAATGTCTTCCAGTTATGTATAAATTGTGTATACTTATAAATGTAAGTGTTCTAAATCTCAGTATTTATACTATTTATGTAGTTTCTTTTAAAATCAATCCCCATTCTGATGAACAGTGTATAATTGGTGGTACTTAACAATCTGTTTCTTATTTATTTTGGAGATTACTATGGGGATCCTAGCCATTTAGTCTATAAGGAATACTAGGTTTACAGACTGAAAACAAAGTATAGCAGACAGCTTCGAATGTGTCCTTATACTTCACTATCTCTTACCACAAACAGATGCTCTGAGGAACTTCTGATTGCTTCATTTCCAGTGATCAGTGGCGAGCAAGTTAGGAGTTGATTGTTATATGAAAGAATGGAAGTTCTCATCCTCTGATTAATCCTTTTACTACCTTTGTTCCTCCTGATCTTCACCCATGTGGTAGGAGGGAATTCACTCTCCTTCACCCTTCCTTTCCAATCATGAGTCATGTCAGGGAAGAAGACATTTAGGTGATACTGCAAAGGATAATCTTATGCCAGAGAGAGTAGTATTTACCTTTTAGATGCCTCACTCTGAAGCGCTGAGGATCCAAAATAAGGAGACTTGCTGGATCATCTAACAGGGTCAGCAGCATCAGCAGGACTCATTGATTTTATTATGTAGGGCTGTATGATAAAGCAGGAACCTTTGGGGTGTAGAAGCTGAGAAGAATATGCAGGGGAGACAAGAAATAAGAGAGGTTGCCAGGCCTTCATGTGATATAGGCCCTGCATAAACTAAAATATTTCCACTGCCCACAGACCTCAGGAATGTCCATGATTGACACAAGCTTGGGTCTTCTGGATGTTAGAATGAGCCACCTTATTTTAGCAGACATGAATGGATAATATTGTTCTCTCTACATGTGTTTGAATAAATGCTTCCTCACTGAGTTTGTGAAAGCCAGTTACTCTCTCCCAGAATTTATTGTTTGGAAATGACCATGGAGTACAAGAACATTTAATTGTGTGCCAATAATGTTTGTGTACAAACTAAGCTCTCTCACTCTCTCCTCTTTCTTTGCGCTCTCTCTCTCTCTCTCTCTCTCACACACACACACACACACACACAAACACACACATACAAACACACGTGTACATATAATACATGTGCATACACACATGTCTCACAGATATATTTTGAATCAAGACAGATTTCTTTAATTTTAAGCAATAAATACCCTTATTAACATGTTTCTTAAAACCCTTGCCATTTTCTAAAGGTGATGATTATAAAAAACTTTGAGATTATGCTTTAGTATAATTAGTTACCCTTGTAAGAGCATGCAGAAAGAAAATAATGGCTTCAAAATTTTCTTAATAAGGTGCAAATAAGAGGGGGAGAAGTGTGGGGTATTTTGTCCAGTGAAGTGATCATTGTGTTAGTTAGAAATCATTGTTAGTCACATTGAACGATAATACATTCCAAAGGGAATGAAACCTTTTATGAAGGACAACTTATTCCTACATATTTCCCCCCTTGAATTTTTATAATTATGGAACCAAGAGAGCAGATATAATTAAGGTTGAGATTAGATTTCTATTAGGAAACTGGTGCCTAAAATTTAATATTTATCCCTCTTATACGGCATGAGACTCAATCGGATCACAAGTCCTTTGGGTTGCTTCAGATGTTTTCTATATAAAAATTTTAGTCTAGTCCTCATGACATTTTTATGAAAAAGAAATTATTTTGCCAGGAAAGACATTTGTTAGCACAGAATTCAGGGTTTATTTGGAAAAGTATAATTGGACTAATGTACAAAGTTATTGGCATTCTCATTTGTCCATCACCATTATTAGCCAACTAACATATGGAAGCACTTTTAGAATTGTATATTCCAGTATTTTAACCTAATTAGCAGTTTTCTTATAATAGAAACAAATCATTTTACGTCATATGTATTCATCCAACCTCCTCCATCCTTTTTTTCTTTTCTTTGCTACCCTCCAATCCAAACAGCTTACTTTAAAAATTGCAGTTGGGCAGACAGCTGGTCTTTGTAGAAGATTTAACACATTGGGTATTTTGAATACAGTTTTATAGCTGCTGGAAACTGAAATATAAATAAAACAAGAAAAAATGTGAGAGAGAAAAACACCCCACAACTCAGCCAGCTCTTTAAGGATTCTTTCTCAAGTGAAGACATTATTTTCCTCTTAATTTTGTAGTACGTACATGAAATCCATTGATGAATTATACTACAGGCCCGGTGCATGAAATTCGTGCACCAGGGGGTGTCCCTCAGCCCGGCCTGCACCCTCTTGCAATCTGGGATGCCTTGGGTAGGGTCCCTAGGCCAGGTTGGCAATTAGGGCCTATCTGGGCTTTCCTTTCCCCAGCTGCTGGCAGCTGGCCCCACCCCTGCTGCTGCCACTGCTTGCCATCTGTGTGGTGCTGCCTCCCCTCCCCTGCCACCAGTCGCCTTCCTCTGCGGGTGATAGGCATGGGGTGTGATCACTTGGTTGGCCTGGGCCTCTCTCTGTGGGGCAATCACTATCTGGCTCCGCACACCTGCCACAGCATAGCTGGCCAGTAGCCTGGGCTTCCCTCTGTGGGACTATTGATTGTGGGGCCCCCAGATCAATTGTCCTACAGAGGGAGGCCCCGCCCACCCGGCCAGGTCTCCGTGATGGATCCTTGCGCAGAGGGTAGCCTGCGCCTCCCTCTTTGGGGCGATGGTGGAGCCCTCCCCCCCAATCAATTGCCCCTCTGGCCGGTGGCCTGGGCTTCCCTCTGTGGGGCGATCATGGGGTGATGGCAGGGGCCCCCCAACCAATTGCATCGCACCCATGTTAGCTGACCTGGCGCCAGTGCGTGGCATAGCGTGGTCGCCCAGAATGTTGTCCAGACAGTCGTTATGCTGTTCGTAGTTCGGTCGATTTGCATATTATGCTTTTATTATTATAGATTATATCGCTAGAGCTCAGGTGCAAGAATACATAGATGTTTGGATATGGCCCATAGAAAATCCACTCTGTATTATAACTCAGTGTGAATCCTTGTGAATGCTTTTAATATTCACATTGTGGGAATTTCCATAGTAAATGATTTACAGTCAGCTTAGGATATACTCATACAAAAAGATGGAGCAGGGAAACAAGCAGATGCCTGAAGTATCCCATGAATATATAGATTGATAAAATCAGCAAAGTACTGGTAACCCAAATCTTCTATCTTGCCCCCAAACTTCTGCCAGTTAAGTTTCCACTGTTTAAGTTAAATGTGGTCCTCATGTTTCAGTCTGGAATTCAGAATTGATTTTTCCATAAAAACAGGTTTCACTGAATTAGTACAATTAATGCATTGTTTTAGGGGTACATGAGTGAAAGCATAGTTATGACTGACATTAATTGAATATACCAGGAAATGTGTTGAGTATTTTATGAGCGCTTTACCATTAAACATTCACAATAATGCTCTAAGATAGGTAATACTATTACCCCAATAGTACAGATGAGAAAACTCATAGAACAAAAGCTAAGTAATTCTTCTAAGGCTACCACGCAGTTTATAAGAAGAGGGGATGAGCTTTACTGTCAAGCAGGTTAATTTCAAAGGGCAATATTGAATGCTGCACTCACTCTTCTATCTCCATGAGTTCCAGAGGCTTTGTGTGTGTGTGTGTGTGTGTGTGTGTGTGTGTGTGTGTGTGTTTTTCTGGGAACATAATAATTTATTCATGGCACTGTTTCTGTGGGAAAATAATTTCTGAACTTTTGAAGTACAGTCCATATGTTATAGCAATAAGGAAGAAGTATATTAAAAGAGTGATTATTTGGAATTATACTGAGTAAGCACACAAAAAAGTGGATTGTCAACTTACTTTCTTGAAATCAACAGTATCTATATATATATATACAAGAGGCCCGGTGCACAAAAATTTGTGCACTTTGGGGGGAGGGGTGTCCCTCAGCCCGGCCTGTGCCCTCTCCCAGTCTGGGACCCCTCGGGGGATTGGGCCTAAGCTGGCAATCAGACATCCCTCTGGCAGCCCGACAGCCCTTGGGGGATGTCCACTTGCCAGTGGGGAGCAGACCTAAGCAGTCGGACATCCTTAGCGCTGCTGAGGAGGCGGGAGAGGCTCCCACCACCACTGCTGTACTGGCTGCCATCAGCCTGGCTTGTGGCTGAGCAGAGCTCCTCCATGTGGGAGCTCACTGACCACCAGAGGGCAGCTCCTGCATTGAGCGTCTGCCCCCTGGTGGTCAGTGTGTGTCATAGTGACGAGTCATTCCCAGTCTTTCTGCTGTTAGGGTCAGTTTGCATATAACCCTTTTACTATATAGGATAGAGGCCTGGTGCACGGGTGGGGGCCAGCTAGTTTGCCCTGAAGGGTGTCCCGAATCAGGGTGGGGGTCCCATTTGGGTGCCTGGCCAGCCTGGGTGAGGGCCTGATGGCTGTTTGCAGCTGGTCACACCCCCTTCAGGGTGGGGGTCCCCACTGGGATTCCTGGCCAGCCTGGATGAAGGGCTGATGGCTATTTTCAGACTGCCCGCACCCCCTTTAGGGTAGGGGTCCTCACTGGGGTGCCTGGCCAGTCTGGATGAGGGGCTGAGGGCTGTTTTCAGGCTGGCCAACCCGGCGACGGAAGCTCCCAGCCTCTCCTTTTTTTTTTTTTTATTCTGGGATTTATTTACCTTCTATAATTGAAACTTTGTTGCCGTTCCGAGGCCAGGGCCTGCTGAAAGCAGGTATCTGGGGGTTGTTTAGCTTCTATAATTGCAACTTTGTTCCTTAGAATGGAGCTCAGAGCCGGGCCGCAGCAGGCAGGGAACCTTGGCTTCCTCCATCACTGGAGCAAGCAAGCCTCCTGCTCCCTTCAACTGCGTGGCTGCCTTCCGCCATCTTGGTTGGGTTAATTTGCATATCCTGCTGATTAGCCAATGGGAAGCATAGCGGAGGTATGGTCAATTACCATTTTGTCTATTATTATAATATACTAGAGGCCCCGTGCACAAAAATTTGTGCACTCGGGGGTCCCTCAGCCCAGCCTGTGCCCTCTCGCAGTCTGGGACCCCTCCGGGGATGTCCACCTGCTGGTTTAGGCCTGCTCCCCGGGGGATTGTGCCTAAGCTGGCAGTGATACATCCCTTGGGGGATGTCCACTTGCCAACGGGCCAAAGCTGCAGTTGAACATCCACAGAGCTGCTGAGTAGGCAGGAGAGGCTCCCACCATCGCCAATGTGATGCCTTCAGCCTGGCTTGTGGCTGAGCAGAGCTCCCCCTGTGGGAGTGCACTGACTACCAGGGGGCAGCTCCTGCATTGAGCATCTGCCCCCTGGTGGTCAGTGTGTGTCATAGTGACCAGTCATTCCCAGTCGTTCTGTTGTTAGGGTCAATTTGCACATTACCGCCCTAACGTGTTTGGCTCAGTGGATAGAGCATCGGCCTGCGGACTGAAGGGTCTCAGGTTCGATTCTCGTCAAGGGCATGTACTCTGGTTGCGTACACATCCCCAGTAGGGGGTGTGCAGGAGGCAGCTGATCGAAGTTTCGCTCTCATCGATGTTTCTAACTCTCTATCCCTCTCCCTTCCTCTTTGTAAAAAATCAATAAAATATATTTGGGGAAAAAAATTGCATGGGCACATTACCCTTTTATTATATAGGATAGAAGCCTGGTGCACAGGTGGGAGCCAGCTGGTTTGCCCTGAAGGGTGTCCCCGATCAGGGTGGGCAGGGGACCCCCAGCTCCCTACGATCGCCCACGCCGCCCCCGCTTGCGATCGCTGGCTCTGCCCATGCTCACGCCTAACACCTCTGGCCAAGGCATTAGGCCTGGGCAAGAGACCCCCAGCTCCCCACCATCGTCAACTCGCCCCTGCTCCCTGCAATTGACCGCTCCGCCCTAATGCCTCTCGCCCAGGCATTAGGCCTGGGCAGGGGACCCACAGCTCTCCAAGGGACCTCCTGCTCCACCCCTTCCCAGGCCTAACGCCTGTGGCCAAGGCATTAGGCCTGGGCAGGGGACCCCAAGCTCCCACCATCAGCGACTGTGCCCCTGCTCCCCATGATCACTGGCAATGCTCCTGCCCAGGCCTAATGCCTCTGGCCGAGGCATTAGGCCTGGGCAGGGGACCCCCGCAGCTGCAGCCTCCCAAGATCATGGGCTCCACCCCTGCCCGGGCCTTACACCTCCTCTGGCTGAGGTGTTAGGCCTGGGCAGGGGACCCCCCCAGTTGCAGCCGCCCCCCGATGGTGGGCTCCGCCCCTGCCCGGGCCTTACGCCTCTGGCCGAGGCATTAGGTTGGGCCGGGGACCCCCGCAGCTGCAGCCGCCCGCGATCGTGGGCTCTGCCCCTGCCTGGGCCTAACGCCTCTGGCTGAGGTGTGAGGCCCGGGCAGTGGGGACCCCCAGCTGCAGCTGCCCCTGCCCAGCCTAACGCCTCTGGCCGAGGCATTAGGCCCAGGCAGGGGACCCCCCTAGCTGCAGCCGCCCCCGATCGTGAGCTCCGCCCCTTCCCGGGCCTAACGCCTTTGGCCGAGGCGTTAGGCCCCGGCAGCAGGGAGCCCAAGCTACAGCCGCCCCCCCCCCCCCCCCGATCGTGGGCTCCGCCCCTGCCCGGGCCCTACGCCTCTGGCTGAGGCGTGAGGCCCAGGCAGTGGGGACCGCCAGCTGCAGCTGCCCCTGCCCAGCCTAATGCCTCTAGCCGAGGCGTTAGGCTGGGCAGGGGACCCCCCGCAGCTGCAGCCGGGGGGGCCCCCCCCCCATCGTGGGCTCCGCCCCTGCCCGGGCCTCACGCCTCTGGCTGAGGCGTGAGGCCCGGGCAGTGGGGACCCCCAGCTGCAGCTGCCCCTGCCCAGCCTAAAGCCTCTGGCCGAGGCATTAGGCTGGGCAGGGGACCCCCGCAGCTGCAGCCGCCCCCGATTGTGGGCTCCGCCCCTGCCCGGGCCTCACGCCTCTGGCTGAGGCGTGAGGCCCGGGCAGCGGGGACCCCCAGCTGCAGCTGCCCCTGCCCAGCCTAACGCCTCTGGCCGAGGCATTAGGCCCAGGCAGGGGACCCCCCCCAGCTGCAGCAGCCCCGATCGTGAGCTCCGCCCCTTCCCGGGCCTAATGCCTTTGGCCAAGGCGTTAGGCCCGGGCAGCGGGACCCCAGCTGCAGCCGCCCCTCCCCGGCCTTTTGCCTCTGGCGGAGGCATTAGGCCCGGGCAGAGGATCCCCCAAGCTGCAGCCGCCCCCTGATGGGGCTCCGCCCCTGCCCGTGCCTAATGCCTCTGGCCGAGGCGTTAGGGCAGCGGGGACCCCCAGCTGCAGCCGCTCCCCACCCAGCTGCAACCGCTCCCTGATCGTGGGCTCCGGGCAGCGGCTGCAGCCACCCCGAGATCCCGGGCTCCACCCCTGCCCAGCTCCCATTGCTGGCTCCACCCCTACTTCCTGCTATCACTGGCCAGTGCGGCAAAGGCTAGGATTCTCCGATCATGACTGGGGGGCAGGGCAGAGGCGGCCCCCAGGGCCGCCTCTGCCCTGCCCCCTGGCTCTTAGCTCCGCCCTGGGAGTGCCAGGGGGCTTCTTCTGTGCTTTCCATTTTGCCTCCCTGCATTGTGCCTACATATGCAAATTAACCGCCATCTTTGTTGACAGTTAACCGCCATCTTGGCTGGTGATTAATTTGCATATCTTGCTAATTAGCCAATGGGAAGGGTAGCGGTCGTACGCCAATTACCATGTTTCTCTTTTATTAGTGTAGATATATATATATATATATATATATATATATAGAGAGAGAGAGAGAGAGAGAGAGAGAGAGATTGATTGATTGATTTCAGAGAGGAAGGGAGATATAGAAACATCAATGATGAAAGATAATCATTGATTGGCTGCCTCCTGCATGCCCGCAACTGGAGATTGAGCCCACAACCTGGGCATGTGCCCTGAACCAGAATTGAACCATGACCTCCTGTTTTATACATCAGTGCTTAACCACTGTGAAATACTGCCTGGGATATTAATATCTTTATCAATTGTTTATTTTCCCTCTATTTATGGACTCTTTTGTTAACTATATGGAGTGATTGTCTCTCCATGTGGGGGTTATCCAATATCTTATCCCCATTACCAGAGAAAAGCCAATCTGTAGGCCATGTTTACTTAGACTGTACCATTTGCAAGGAATATCTGGAAAATAATCAGCATGTCACAGTGCCACCAGGTTTTGGAACCAAATTCTCTTGGTTCAAATACTGTCTTTGCTGTTAGTTATTCATGTGATTTGGGGTAAGTTACTGAACCTCCCAATGCCTATTTCTTTACCTGTGAATGGGAACAATAATAGTTCATTATAGGTTCGACAGTAGTTCAAGTTCATAGGATTGTTAGGAGATTAAATGAGATACTATTTGTCAAGCACTTTGGAACAGTGCCTAGTTCATGGGAAGCAAACTTTTATTTATTTATTTATTTTTCAAACTTTTATTTTTTAAAAAAATATACTTATTTTGCTAACATTCAACATTTAACACCAATTCATTGTAAAAGCAGTCAGTAAGTTAAAAAAATGAAAAAAGAACATCCACAAAATATAAAAGGACATCTACAAAAATAGCTAACATCATAGTTAATGATGAAAGAATGTTTATCCCCCTAAGTTTGCGAAAAAAACAAGAATATTTACTGTTTTTATTGATAATTTAAGGATATTAATTAATATGCTGAGAGGAGAGGTGATAGCATGACTAATGGAGCTGAAAAATGGAAAATTGTTGAAATTGTCTTTTTACTCTGAATGACTATATAGCGTCAGGATATTGTGTAGAATTAATTACATTGCTACCCCAATCATAATCTTGTAATAGTACTTTCCAGTGGCATCCTGCCCACTCTTAGCCATATACTGAAGTGAAGGAGGTAGAAGAGGAACAAAGCTTCAGTAAGGGAGATAATTTGTTTTCAACTCCAATTCTGGTCTCTGCTACACTCTGCCCAAAGCACTGTATTACCCATCTAAAATAATACAAGCGTAATATGCTAATTAGATTGGACAGCTGAATAATCTTCCGAACGTCATTCCAGATGTCTTCCGGACAAAGCCATGGTGGCAGGGGCTGAGGCAGAGATGGATAGGGGCGATCAGGCAGGCAGGCAGGTGAGCAGTTAGGGATGATCAGGCAGGCAGACAGAGGCAGTTAGGGCTGATCAGGCAGGCAGGCGAGTGTTTAGGGGCAATCATGCAGGCAGGTGTGTGGCTAGGGGCAATCAGGCAGGCAGGCAGAGTGGTTATTGGCAATCAGGCAGGCCAGCAAGTGGTTAGGGGTGATCAAGCAGGCAGGCAAGCAGTTAGGAGCTAGCTGTCCCAGATTGCGAGAGAGATGTCTGACTGCTGGTTTAGGCCTGATCCCCAGTAGTTGGATGTCCCCCAAGGGATCCCGGGTTGTGAGAGGGTGCAGGCTGGGCTGTAGGACCCCTCCCCCCATGCACAAATTTTGTGCACCAGGCCTCTAGTTGCATGATAAAAAGCCAGGGGCGGAGTAGGGACCAGTACAGTATTCTATGTAGGGTAGCATCCTAGGGGAAGAGAAGTGATTTTGCACTGCCAAAGTTGTTTCTATGCTAAAATGCTTAGAAATTATTGATAAAATACATGGTCAGTGGCTAAAAAATCTGTTCATATGCAGTGTAGGGATTTGTCCACGACCACAAAAATGTAGAATTCTTGAGCACAAGTCCTGTGTGGATGTTAGGCTGAGTGATGTTTTCATTTGCTTTAATCATTGTAAAAAATATCTGGAAATGAGGCAAATCTTTTATCTATAGTATAGGCAGCATAAATGGACAAAAGAAAGGACATATTAGACAGAGGTGGGGAACCTTTTTTTTCCCTCCAAGGGCTAGAGCTAGACAGAAACATCAATGATGAGAGAGAATCATTGATTGGCTGCCTCCTGCAAGCCCCCCACTGGAGATCTAGCCAGCAACCTGAGCATGTGGCCTGGCAGGGAATTGAATCTTGACCTCTTGGTTCATAGGTCAATGCTCAACCATTGAGGCACACCAGTCGGGCTACTGTCAACTTAAAAATTAGCCTGCTATATTTGGTCTAACATTTAATTAACTCACCCTTAATGCCAGGACCAGACCAAATGATTTTGTGGGCCTTATATGGCCCTCAGGCTGGACGATCCCCACCCCTGGACTGGAATATAAGTTTTGTTTTTTATTGTAACTATTTCTCAAATTGTAGAATGGAGAGAACATATAAAGGTGATTGGGGAAAAGTATTTAAAATATATCCTCTCTCCCTTTCTTTTTGATGATTAACAGCTTCTAAGACAGAGGGATGGTTTGACTCACGTCAGCCACTTTTATATAATCTGACGAAAGACAGAAACTGCGGGCTCCTTCTGTCTTCTTTTTTCCCACTGAATTAGAACTGCTGAGAGTCTTGCGATATCAGACTGATTTATTTTGTTTAAGCAAATCTATAATGTTTACTCCAAATGTCATGCAATTTAACTTTTAGTTTTCTCGAGCCAACAACTGCTGGATGAGATTACTTTTAAGCTAGGTCACCGTGGGAGGAAAACCCGAATAGTGACAGAATCCTCGCAGGGCTAGAGGCGCTGTGGGTGCGAGAACCCAGACTCGCAGCTCCTGTTTAAGGGCCCGAGCCAAGTGCTTATGCTGCCGAGAGGCTGCTTGTTTTGCAAACTGTCGCATCCTCGGTTAGATGACGTTACATATGGAGCCATAAACTCAATCTAGCAGTTCATTGGCTCCCAGTTTCTCTTGCAGCAGTATCAGTCTATTGCTGCACATTTGAAATTGAATCCCTTTGGATGTTTGGATATTCAATAACAGGCAGTAGCCCTGATCATTTAATTTGTCTGGCGTGATAGGGGAGAGGGAAGGCTGCTGCTAAACAGGAGATGCCCGGGAGAGAAATCATTGGAGTTGCTTGCCTATTGCCATTGACAAATGAGACTTTGTTCCCCTTTCGGGGTGTGCTCTGGTATAGAGTGGCTGGTTGGTGTCACTGCCAGGGAAAGAGAACATGAGATACCGGCATTTTTTCTACCTTCAAAATCATTAGAGACATTTTAAGTTGTAAATAAAAATCAGATTTGAATTTTATTCTGCTCAGATTTTGAGCCTCTGATGAATCGAAAACATATGCTTTTTCCAGAGTTGTTTACTTGGTATGAGAGGCGTGTTTACTTGCTTGGAAATTGAGAATCTACTTGATCTATCTGCTGTATGACATTTTAGCAGTCTGTTTGGGATCCAGAGTCATGTCCCATCAAAATCTTTCAAATAATGGTGAAATGTATAGACTAACCTACAGAGATATAGTCAACAACCCATGTCAGACATTATGGATAGAATACTTTTATCAGATCTTATACCTGATTGTAAAAATTATAATATTTTTGTAGAAAAATGTACTCACAGATCCAAGTTGTGTTGACTTGAAAACATCACCTCTGCTAAGGTCCTGCCTGAGGAGTAATGACCAGCACCTCACAGTGGCGGCCCCCAGGTTTGGGGCAGGGTCTGTGCGCACAGGCAGGGAACAGTGGCCAGGATGTGGTAATAAAGAATTGTTGGAGAAGCATGCCAGGCGAGAGCGCAAGCTGCCCAGTCCAATTTCCATCTAAGCCTCAGATTCCTTTCTCAGACACTGGCTATTTACTCAGTCTGGGATCAGTATAGATTTACAGCTTCTCTCTAGTTGTTCAGTTTTTTAAAAAAAACAAACATTTAGGTTTTCTACAGATTGAAAAATGCTTCTTTATGACTTTTTTTTTTTTTTTCATTGAGAACTGTCCTGGAGTGATAGTCCAAAAAAATTGGTGAAAAATATGTGCAAGTTAAAGTTTATCTACAAGTTAAAATGAGGGTTCATTGATACTTCTAGAAGCTGCCTGCCTTCCTTCACTCATAGCCCCAACTCTCCATTATCAAAGCCATTGGGACTGGAATGGAACCAAGGGATGGAAGGACATGTTTTTAATATTGATAAACATTAATTTATCTTTTCACTTATTCAATCAACAGATATTTACTATGTGCCTACTATACCAGGTACTGTGCTAAATGATAAGGACTTAGGGATTTAATATGCTGTGATCATGGCTGCCCATAAATATATATGCTACTAGCTAGGTGATACATATCAACAAAGAAATGATTTAATGTATTATTGTATTCTAGACATTATGAAAGCTATGACCATAACTTCCCTTATACATTTCCTGTTGCTGCTATAAAAAACAAACAAACAAACAAACAAAAACCAACTACAAACTTAAGTGACTTCACACTACACAAATTTATTTTCTAACAAATCTGGAGATTAGACTCCTAAACTCAAAGTGTTGGCAGGCTGCATCTTTCTGGAGGTCTAGTGGAGAATCCATTCCCTTGCCTGTTCTAGCTCCACCTGCATTCCTTCGCTCATAGCCCCATTCTCCATCTTCAAAGCCAGCAGTGTAGCATCTTCCAGTCTTTTTCTCCCAATCTGCGAAGAGGCACCCTCCACCCCTCCTCTTTTCTCTCTCCACTTCCGACATCATTTTGCCTTTTCTGACTCTAACCCTCCTGCCTCTCTCTTATAAGGTTCTTGTAGTGATATTGGGATTACCTAGATAAGCAGGGATCATTTCCCCATCTCAAGATCCTATTCACATCTTCCCTTTTACCAAGTGAGGTGACATCTTCACAGGTTTGAGGGATTTGGACATGGACATCTTTGGGGGAGGAATTACATTCAGCCTACCACAGCTCTGGTAGAGTCCAATGGGAGGAAATTTGGGGTTCTAATTGCGGTGGAGGTAAGATTTCAGAAAAGGTTCCACTGAGGTTGCAGTGCTTCAGTCAACAAGATTCGGTCATTGTGTAAATAGTCAGCAGGGGAACACCTTGGTATCCAGAGTAGGGCTGTTTGAAAAGTTTCTCACAGCAGAAAGCAAAGACAGAGGTATGCTCAGAGAACTGCACATTGTTTGACCTGCTGGAAAAATTAATTTGAGGACAGATTCCCAAGGGGGCAAAACTGGAAATAGATGATTGGATGAAGACATGCAGAATTGTATGTGCCAAACTAAGGATTTAGATGAGAATTGGTACTCTGCCTTGTGGACTCTAGGCCCCTTGAGTTACCCGAGCTCGCAGTTATGTTTCCCAGGAGATATTTGGACTCTATCTGTGTTTTGCCTCCTGGTGTTGTAACCTGGAAGCTTTTCCAGGTAGTAAGCAGCTACAATCATTTTGTTTTCCATGTCTCCTTTGTTTACCATCTCTCCGGGATCACTGTCCTTCATAGCCTGATATCCAATACATTGAGTTCTGTTGTTTAACAAAATTTAAAAAATTCATACATGCCATAATGCCTATTATAGCTAAGACTGACTTCCTTGCCCCCATTTAAAAGTGATAATAATAATATTGCTCGAAATATACCTGAGTTCACCTGTAAGGGCAGGCAATCTTTATTTTGAGATAAACAGCATAATAGACCTTTTCATTATGCTAAGTAAAGCAGATAAATTGACAGCTTCAATAAAATGAAGAAGGAAAAAGGTATTTGTGTTGCATCTTTAAATAAACTAATTTTAGAAAACAAACATCTTTCCTCTGTGTGGACCTCAGCATGGCTGAGGGTCTGGACTCCCGGGTGGGAGTCATTTCCCAGCTCTGGATGTCAGTGACCGCTACAAAACCAACAAACCAGGGGTTCAGAAGGAGGAGATTCAGAAAGTATCTTGGATTGTGAATTCTGGTCATAACTTAATTCCAGTTACATTTTTTTTCTTTTTATACGTTTCAAATTACTCCTTTAACCTTGAAGCTTCAGAAACATTTAGTGAACTATCACAATCTAGTCTTATTTGGACTGATTGGAATTTAGGGAGAGGCCTGTGTCTAAATTTAGGTAAAGGGGTACAAAAGGAGTGATGGTAGCCTGGGGTCACCAGTGTCTGGTGAAAAGGTGTGACCAATAGGGAAGCTCTAAATAGTTGTCTGTGAGACAGGCAGCTGAACAGACAAGGCAGCCCCCTTGTGTTTATGGAATGTTTAGTAATTTCCATGAGGATTTGCAGAAATATGTGGAGAGGAAAATCCAATAAAGTTGGATTTGCTGTGGTCCATTCTGATGGGGGCTTGCACTGTTTTTATTAAGATATTAAAGGGAAATATCTGGAGAACTACAGGTTTTATGTCTCCATTAACATAGCCTTCACATTATAAGTAATGTGGTTTAAATATAAATTCCATATTTAATCTATTGGTGGAAACATAATTAGGTATACTGTCTTTTTGCTCATAATTTTTTTTCCAGGTCATCAGCTACTTTTCTTTATCCTACATTTCTGTACTTGTCTTAAAATTACCATCATCTGGATTTAGA
Organism: Myotis yumanensis; assembly: GCF_028538775.1. Classification (NCBI taxonomy): domain Eukaryota; kingdom Metazoa; phylum Chordata; class Mammalia; order Chiroptera; family Vespertilionidae; genus Myotis; species Myotis yumanensis. The sequence continues at coordinate 69,483,083 of NW_027223755.1, read as the reverse complement.
AAGTTTTAGTAACAATAGAAACTTCTTAAAATCACTAAGTAAATTATTCATAGATCAGACTTTAAGTATGAAATCTTTATAAACTGAATATTTGTAGTTTTGGCTAATGCTGGACCTAAATTTGTTATTGTACATATCTGTAGAGTTTTAGAATTTAAATGAGATTCCCTCTACTTTATCATTATCTACATATATAAAAGCTTAAGCAACTGTTCGACTGTTTGACCGCTAGCTATGACGTGCACTGACCACCAGTGGACAGACGCTCCGACTGGTAAGTTAGCTTGCTGCTGGGGTCTGGCCAATCCTGACTGGGCGAGACGGGCTGGACACACCCTGGAGCCCTCCTACAGTCCCTCCATGGCCCTGATTGTGTACCGGTGCAAGGGACCCCACCAGTGCATGAATCCGTGCACCGGGCCTCTAGTCTATAAATATTTGTTGTAGCTCAGCCAGAAATGGCTTATTTTTGCCCTGTGACAATGGAAGAAAATCTACAGAAATTTTTGTGTCATAGTATATAGGAAGAATGCCTTCCAGGATTATTATTTTTTTTTTTTGGTGAAAAAAAGTGAATCATTAAACTTTATTGCAATAGTATTAACATATCCCGTAACTCCAATGCAGTGTTTATATGTGATTTGCAATGTCTTCCAGCTAACAAAATCACTGGTGTTAAAACTAGTGATGGCTGTAGAAGGATGATATCTCTAATAAGCTTTGCATAATTTTTAAATGCCACTGTTGTTTTATGACTTTCAGAAAGGCATACTGGCAGTAAAATGTCTCTCCAGGGTGAAAATGCCTGTGACCTCTGTGCCTTCTAAATAATGTCTTTTATAAGAATAATTTATAATCGTTCCTACTTTGCAATCTCCCTGACACTGCTTAACCTACTTCAGTTTGCTTTCTGACACCTCCATTCCATGGAAGGAGCTCCCAACAATATCAGCCATAATAGACTAATTGCAAAATCTGTCACTCTATATTTTTCATATTGGTCATCTCAACCATATCTGACACTGTTAAGTACTTTGTCCCTTTCTTAACTCTCTCCCCTTTAACTTCCATTAAACCATTATTCATTCTCTCTCTCTCTCTCTCTCTCTCTCTCTCTCTATTTTTCTTCTATATGTTGGGTAATTCCTCTTAAGTCTCTATCTAGCTCTTATAGATGTATACTCCATAAATATGTTCCCTTCTTATGTCTTAGTCCATTTGAGCTGCTATAACAAAATATGATATACTAGGTAGTTTATAAACAACAGAAATGTATTTCTCACAGTTCTGAAGGCTGATAGCCTGAGATCAGGGTGCCAGTGTGGTCAAGTGAGGGCCCTCTTCTTTTCTGGTTTGCAGATTTCTCATTGGATCCTCACACGGTGGAAGAGGTTAGAGAGCAATCTGGAGTTTCTTTTAAAAAAGCACCAAGTTTCTTTTAAGCACCTCCCAAAGTCCCCACCTCCTAAAAACACTGTGCATTAGGATTTCAACATACCAGTTTTGGAGGGACACAAGCATTCAGACCACAGTGTACCCTACACCCCAAACTCCACCAAAATATTTATGCTAATTATTTCCAAATCTGTACCCCTCATTCAGACATTTTTTTTTCTATGAACTCCAGAGCAGACTACACAATATTGGCATGTATGTTACTCTAGCATTACATGCTTAACATTATCAATATGGAATTTCTTAACCTATTCCAAAACCCTAATGGAGCCGCCCAATCTCCAAGTTAAAACATTAGAATTTATGTGTCTTAGCCTGGGGGCTGTAGAGAACAGATCTTGAGATGAAGACTAACCCATTAAGACTTTATTTAAGAAATACAATCCCAGGATAGTGAGGATAAGGACAAAAGGAATGTGAGGCAAGAAAAGATGTAAGCTATGTAATTATAATATACTAGAGGCCCAGTGTATGAAACACATGCATGGGTAGGGTTCCTAGTGGCTGCTGGCTGCCGTCTAAGGCCTCCCTTCCCCAGCTGCCGGCCAGGGCCTTCCTTTGTTCCACGCTGCCCCCTGGTGGTCAGCACACATCATAGCGAGTGATCGAACTCCCGGTTGGTCGAACACCTGAGGAGACATTTGTCATATTAGATATATATATATATATATATATATATATATATATATATATACATATATATATATATATATATATATATATATTACTATGTTAGTCCCAACTGTAAAACAAACCATAAAGGGATACAGAAAATCTTTAATAATTGTCTTATTTAGGTAGGTGGAACTTCTGTGACCATGTTGTGAGTTGAAACCATGCCTTAAAGTGTTTTACAGAAGAGAGACTGGAGGAGGAGTTTATCTGTCTGATTCTTTCCATAGTCTACATTTCCACTGCTCAATATTCACCCTATGAGAAACTTGCAGATTGATTCATCTAGAGTGACTTTTGGTGGCCCATCAGAAAGTCAGGATGCCTCACTGGGTAGAGCACCAACCCAGGGAGAGAGAGAAGTAGGTAACTGACAAAATCTAAGAAAGTTCACAAGGTCGGTGTCATCCCAATCCATTATCCTGAATTCATTCCTATATTCCAATCTCCACATCGAATTAGTTACCAGGTTCTGTAATTTCTACCTCATAAATATAGGTCAAGGTTTTTCCCTTTTTTAAAAGAAATTTCAGGCTATGAGCATTTTTATCCAAGGCCACAGCAATAATTTATTAATTATTCTCCCTAACTGGGCCTTGCTTCCCTCCACTGCATCCTCTATCATGCTGTCAGAGTAATTTTTCTGAAGTGTAAATCTTGCTATTTCCTTCCAGTACATACAAGTCATTCAGTGGCTCTTCATTGACTCTAAAGTAAAATCCACGTTCTTAGCATCAACAGAGTTGAAAAATCCTAATAATATAGGCTCAGCTTAAGATTTTAGCCTCTTTTCTCATCACTCATCAAACAGTATCTTATTATTAGCCTACGATCATCTATTGTCAGGTTATCCAAATGTGCAATGCTACCTTTCTTTAATTAATATATTTTATATTGTATTGCTAACCACCTCCTGTTCTTTACCTGGTGAGGCTTTGTTCAACTTTCTAAATTAGTTCAAGATGAATAGCCAATAACTTTATTTAGTCATTTATTTGCAACAAGTATTTACTGAAATACTCTTTTGTACCAGACATTATGTTCTGGTGGTAGAGAAAATTGACAAAGCAAGCAAACACCCATCTTCCTAGAATTCATATTCTAGTGGAGGAGATACACTACCAAGTAAACAAGTAAACTATATGAAACATCAGTTAGTGAAAACTGACCAGGAGAAAAAAATCAATCAGAGAAGAGCAATAAGAACTTTTTGGGAGTTGCCATTGTAGATAGGATGGCCTGGGAAGATCTCATTAAAGAGGTTACTTTTGAGTAAAAACCCAAAGAAGGTCAGGAAGCATTCCATGAGACTATTTTAGGACAAAATAGATGAGGTACAAGGGATAGTAAGAGGAAAGGCCCTGAGGTATAAATATACCTAGAGTGTTTGAGGAACTGCAGGAAAATAAGAGAAGCTGGAACAGTTAATAAAGGGAGAGTAGTAAAAAAAAAAGGTTAAAAACATTATAAGAGGCCCTATCATATAGGGACATGGAGAACATTATACAACTTTTTGTCTTTTTTCTTTGAGTGAAAAGGAAGCCATTAAAGGATTTCGAAATGAAAAGCAGAGGATGGCTTGGACTGTTATGTTGCAAATAGATAATAAGGGGGCAAAGGCTGAAGTTAGATTACTTAGTAGGCTATTATAACAATCCAGTGTGAAATGGTAGTGGCTTGTCCAGGATGGTAATGATGGAAGTGATAAATAGTAGTTAAATTTCTGCATCTTCTTTGAGGATGTAGCTGAGAATTGAGATGCAGAGTAAGAGAACTTGGCATAAGCCATTGAGATGGAAAGACAGAGAGAGGGGGCAGTTTGGGAAGGACTCTGAAGGGCTCAGTTTGGGGTGTGCTAGGTTTGAAGTGACAAGGAGTTATCCAAGTAGGGATGTCAACTATGCAGTTGGATCACTGCATCTAGACTTCAGGGAAAGTTCTTTGCTAGAGGTAAATATTTAGCAATTATCATCATGGGGATGGTAGTTAAGTCCAGGAGGTGCTGTGGCTTGTTATCTCACTCAAAATAAAAGCAAAAGTCCTATAATCACTGAGGTGAAAAGGTTATTAACAGAAAATAGAAAATGTTCAAAGGCAATTCAGGGACATTCTAAAATTGAAGGATATTGAAGAAACCATAAAAGGAACTGAAGGAACTGCGAGACAAGTAAAAAAGAAAACCAAAAGATTGTAGTTTCCTAGGATAGTATCCAGAAATATATAATGGTTTAAATACAAAGACATTTATTTCTCCCTCACCTAACAGCTTAAGCTAGATGTTCATGGACGAGGGTGACTGTCTTTCAAACAGACTATCAGATATTAATGTTTTCTCTAATTTAGGGCTTATTCCACCATCCCCTATGACTTCACTATTGTTTGCATTTAACAGGTCAAAGGGGAAAAACTGTGGGAGGATGCATATCCATTTCTTAATTTATTTGACCTGGAAATGGTACTTATCACTTTGACTTTTGCTTCCATATCCTGTTACTCAGTCATATGGTCACACTTATCTATGTAAGTAAATCTTGAAAATGTGGCATAGACATGTGTATCATAAGAAGAAGAAATAGATTTTTTAAAAATGCATGAATAGCTAGCAGCCTGTGTCACACCAAATGAAGAAATGTTCTGCGCTGTGTCTCTCTGAATTTTAATTTTCCTTTACTTGCTGTTTTCCCCTTAATGGATTCATTGACAGAATTCATTTCTGTGTCCCTGATGGCATTCATATTGACTGGGCACTTAGATGTTAAAAAAACGTTGTTGAATAAAAAGACAAAAGCATTAAAGTTGTAAGATGTTTTATAGTTTACAAAAGAAACTGAATAGTTTAGATCTGATCCCCATTTTCTTTTATGAGTAACATGAGGCTCAGAGAGGTGAAGCATCTTCCTAAAAAACACATAGTAAGGAATGGATTTGGTCCTTGAACTCAGGTTCATTCTTCTCCATTTTGATTCACTTGCAGAAAACCTAAAGCAAAAATGAAATATTTAAATAGCTAACTCTGATTTGTAATTTACTGAGAGTTTTTTCTCTAACCCCTGTTTCAGTATTGATCTTGGATTATGACACAGACAATGAGCTATTTTGGTTCTCTAATGACATTAGGTTGGGTGGAGAGTCTGGCCATTAAAATTTAAAATTACTGAGGCAAGCTGGAAAAGAAAACAAATGAAATTCAGCAGGGACAATTCAATTACAGGACTCCAGGGTAGAAGGAGGAAGAATATAAATATAGAAATCATCTTAAAACAGAGCAGAGTGCAAGGCCTAATAAAAAAAAAAAAAAAGCTTTATGTGAAGTCTCAGGAAAATCAGTGGAGAAAAACTAAATGTTACCTTGCTTTGGGTCAAGGCTACCCCACCGTGCTATGGGGAGGGTCCACATTCTGATCGCAGCCTGTGGGCCAGGCGCTCCTTTCACATGGAATTTGCAGGGACTGTTTCAGGGATCAGGAAAACTTTTAAGATGGCCCTTGAGGTAAGAATAGTATTTTTCAAGGCAAAGATAATTTATCAGTTATGATGTTTTTATTTCTGAGTGATAGACAACCTATGTCAGGGTGATTTAATCCATAAAACAAAAGAATTTGTTCATGTAATTAAAACGTCTTAAAGGAAAAGCCTGATCAGAGTCTCAAGCCAGACTCTTCATTATAGTTTGGCTCTTTGTGGATCAAATTTGCCTGCAGGTCAGCAGCCTCTGTTTGCGGTAGCACAGTCATTGTTGCAGTTTCTACACGCAAACCCTCAACCCTCAGAGTGCAGAGCGGAGTGGAGCACATGCCCTGGCATTCCTGGCGGAAGTCCTGGGATTCACTCTGGTTGGCCTGGCCTGGTCACATGCTTGACTCCCAAACCTCAGGGAAGAGCCAGGTCTCCCGAACCAGGTGTTACCCAAAAGGAAGTTAGCATCTTTGAAAAACAGAAAGAGTTGCTGCAAAGAGTCCAGAGCAAAAGACAAACTAATTTCAGGCATAAAACATGATGTTAGAAAAAAAAATGTATCAGGGCAAGATTAAGGTGTGTTTTGTTTATAATTCTGTTGGGTGCCTAGAATAATAATTGGAAGATAGTGTTCAATATATTTTTACTAAACAAATAAGTGAATGAATGAGTGAATCAATGAATCAATAAAAGCATGTTCCAGGGAGCATATGATGTACATATAGGAAAATGTAAAGTACTCAGTGTATCGGTGGTAGACAAGCAAAATCAAAATAGAATAAACCAAAGAAGGCATCTCTCATTAACTATTGCCGGCACGGTTTTGCTACTGACCAGCTATTACCCACCGAGCCAGCTGCTCCTCATCACCCTGCCTGCTCTTGGATGACTTCCTGCTGCTCAGGCTCCGCCTGTAGGAACACACACACTGCTTTTGACCATAGCCTAAGCCAGCTATCAACATGAAGGTATGTCCTCTGCCAAATTAATCGTAGACTGCGCTCCAGGAGAGACAAAAAGGAATGGGTTTGTGTGGGCTGCTATTGGAGACTGTCTGCACGACTGCTTCCCCGCCCCATTAGTGTGGGTAATTGGGCAGAGAGTACACACAAATGCAAAACGGGGAGTCACTGGCTATGGGCAAGAACAGTGTCAGGGACCTAGGAGGTATGGCTGATCACTAGCTGAATTAGCCAGAGGTGCTTTCTTTTGTTAACAGCAAAACTAACAAAATCCTTGACCAGTAACTGTAAGGGATGAGGTTTATTTACACAATAATGAGAATGGTATGACACAAATATCCAAATATAAAAGCTGACTTTCAAAATAGCCAACTGGCTCATGTTTGATGTGTCTGTCTGTTCAAATCTTGTGACCCCTTTTTAAATAGTGTGTTGTTTCCTTATTATTGAGTTTTGAGAGTTCTTTACATAGTCCAGAAAAAAGTCCTTTATCAGATATGAGTACTGTAAACACTGTCTCCCTATATGCGGCTTGTTTTTCATTTTCTCAATATCAATAGAAGTTTTCAATTTTGAAGAAATCCAATTAACCAGCTCTTTCTCATGTAGTTTATGTTTTTTTGTGTCCTAAAGAAATTGTTGCCTAAACACACGTCACAGTGATTTCTCCTGTGTTTTCTTCTAGACTCTATTCTGTTTGGTTGGATCTTTGTTTGTACTTTCATCAGTACTACAATTTCTTTATTAGTGTAGCTTCAAACTAAGTCTGTAAATAATATAGTATGGATTCTCCAATATATCTCTTCTCTTTCAAACTAGTTTTAGCCATGCTAAATTATTTTTTATTTTCTAATAAATTTTAGGATCAGTTTCTTAATTTCTATAGAGAAAAAAAGTCCCCATTTAGATTTTGATTGATTTTGCATTGAGTCTGTAGCTAAGTTTTGAGAAAATTGACATCTGAAAAATATTGACTCTCTCAAACCATGAATACAACATAGTTCTGCATTTTTTATGTCTTCTCAGATTTCTCTCCTTCGTGTCTTCTAGGTTATAACATACAGCACTTGCAGTTGTTTTAATTTATACCTAAGTATTTAATGTTTTTGATGCTACTGAAAATTATACTTGCTAAAACTTTTATTTCCAACTGTCCATTGCTAATTCATAGAAATAAAGTGATTTCTGTATATAAAGTGTGTCTTGCAACCTTGCTAAATATTAGCTCTCTTGGTACTTTGTTGTGCTGGTTGCCCATAGCGCCCTCTTAGCTTTAGGCTTCCCTGTGGGCCTGCACCTCAGAGTCTCTCAGATTGCGTTCCCTCTCCTAGGGGCACTTCTGATACTCTAGGTACTCCATGCTGTGAGCCTGTCCAGAGGATGGAATGTTGTTCTCCATTGTCCTGCTTCATCCTCAGTCTTAGGCAGCCTCTGTCCCCTAATCTTGAGAGTGGAACTTTCTCAGTGGCCCTACCCTTCCTTGCAGGTCTGAGTCCGTACAATTGTCTGCCTCTCACCCACAGACAAAGGGGATTTTTTTTCTGTTTCCTTTCTCCAGCCACAGTGAGCCTTCACATGTATGCTATGGGTGAAATCTTTTGCTGCTTTTCCCCAAGTTGCTCAATGCTTTTGCCCCTAAAGAAAAAAAAGTTCCAGTCCAGGCTTCGTGCCTTCTTCACAGCAGTGTTTACTCTTCTTCCTCAGGCAGCACCACCAGAGAGGCTTCCCCCACCCCCAGGTTTTGTTTTTTTTCCAGCACCCTGCCAGGTCTAGAGAGAAGAACTTGCAAGTGGCTGTTGCTGTGAACTTTCCTAGTGTCTTTGGTCACCAGGGTTCTATGATCTCCCATTGGTTTACTCTTGATCTTTAGAAATTCACAAATATTTTAGCTGAAAGCTTCCTACCTGCTTGCAAGGCAACCCTGTCTTTTCCCTGGACCTCAGCTCCAGGTAAGCCAGTGCTGGGCCCTCCTCACTTACAGGTGGGTTGTCTTCCCTTAACTTCCCAGGCTGCTTGTTTGCTCTGTGACATTCAGTCCCTGATGGGTTCAAGAAAAGGAGGTTTGTAGAATTTCCATGTGTCTTCTTCCTGATAGAGTGAGAGTAGTTTTCCACTTTTTCACAGGGACTCTTGTTAGTCTAATCCATATTTTGGGGGGTCTTTCTATCAGTATTATGGGCAGTTAACTTGAGTTTTAGTTCTTAGTGACTGGAACATAATAATGGAGAGACCGTCATTTTAATATGAGTAATGGATATTTTTTCTTCTTACATTGTAGTATGTGAAGCATATTCATACTCATCTCTCTCCCACCTCCACAAGATTGACAATCCTGAGTCCCTCCTATGCAGGAATTCTCTGGAGCTGCAATTTTTATTTGGGTAGACTACTGTGCTCTACCTATTCATCAACTCGAGTTACATGATATTACATCCCTTATGTAATAAAATGGTGGGAAAGGATTCTATTCTATTCTCTCTCTCTTTCTAAATATTATTTCTTCTATCTGTTGGCTAAGGAAGTCTCCATTATGTTCTCTTATAAAAGATTTATCTTAATATGTCTTCTGAGCATAGCTCATTTCCTACAAGTTATTACTTCTCTTGACTCAGCTTCATTTCGAAAGGCACTCCCTACCTAAGGTCCAGAGAACTTTTTTCAAATTTCTGACAAATTGTGATTCCTGTCTTTTATGAGCTCTCAGATCTCTTTATGGGTGAAAAATACTGTTATCTATTTCACAATCATGTTCATGTAGCTTCCTTCTTTTGTTTCACGTTCTAAATTTTTGATGATAATATCAGGTGGGTGCTTGTCAGGATTGACATTTGTTCTCTACGCCAATCTGTCTCAACTTCTCTTGCTTTACAATAACTTTGTTCAAAATGCTATTTCTGTGTAATTAAGACTATTCTACTTTTATTTATTTTTCATCAGCTTGAACCACTTTTCCAGCCTTATTTTCCACTTATGATGTGGTAAAAAGAACTGTGAGACAGGAGACTGCATTGTAGTCTGTGTGTGGCCACTCTCCAGTGGTGGCTTTTTTCCCCCTGGAGTTGATTAATGTATGTTGTTTGGATATTTTCATGTTAGGAAATTATCCTTGATTACCAATTCCATTATATGCTCAGATTAAAAAAACAATCTGTTTATTTTTAAAGGAAAACAAACATATTTAAATGTTTCAGCAATTCTCAGTTCAAAGCTGCTAGTATTCTTAAGATGTTATTTCAGACTTTTATTTACTAGCAGGGGTCTGATGTGATGTGATTGGATTTCCCAGTATTTTTTTTTAATTGAAAAATATATTAATTAGTTACATTAATTTCATACCTCAGTACTTTTTATTAGGAAACTTAGGCAGGCCTATAGAAAGAGAAGTGTTTTAGAGACATTTTTTTAAAAATACATTTTTATTGATTTTAGAGAGGAAGGGAGATGGATAGAGAGATAGAAACATCAATGATGAGAATCATTGATCAGCTGCCTCCTGCACACCCCCTGCTGGGGATCGAGTCCACAGCGTAGGCATGTGCCCTTGGCCAGAATCAAACCTGGGACCTTTCAGTCCGCAGGCCAAAGCTCTTATCCACTGAGCCAAACCAGCTAGGGCTAGAGACATTTTTTCATAGCCTTTATTGTCCTTTTTATTCCCCTCTGCTCACATTTCTTATCTCTGTCTCCTCCATCTTTTTTTTTTTTTAGAATTAGTAGACGTTATTTTTTAGAGCAGTGTTAGAAAATTGATCAGTAAGTAGAGTTCTCATATTCTCCCTGACTACCTTAATAATAACAGCATTCACTAATGTTGTACATTTATTCAATTGATGAGCCAATATTTATATATTATTATGAAGAAAAGCTGTAGTTTATATTAGGGGTCACTCTTGGTGGTGTACATTCTATGGGTTTGGGCAAATGTATAATGGCACGTATTCATCATTGCAGTATCGAACTGAATGTTTTACTGCTCTAAAAATCTGCTGTGCTCTACCTCTTCATTCTTCCCCCCATCCTCCTGAGCCCTGGGCATCTGTTGAACTTTTTCCTATAAAAAAGTTTTGCTCTTCCAGAATGTCATATAGTTGGGATTATACAGAATATAGCCTTTTCAAATTGGCTTCTTTCACTGGGCACTATTTTAAGATTCAAAGTGGTTTTTCCAATAGTCACTAAGATCTTCCCCCTACCATATTACAGCTGATCAGGTCAAAGAGCACATGACCCAAGGTGGACATCCATCACATTGTCCACTGAATTGACTAGTGGACCTTAAGGGACCTGATGTTAGAAGTCTCTGTGATAGCCATAACCTGAAAGAGGTAATGTCCAACCAATCAAAATGTCCCCTTTGGGAGAAATTTGAAATATTCAGGAATATAGTTTGTTGGTTTAAAGTTCTGCTGTAAAGACAAATGGATGTACGTTGCCAAAGATGACTAAGTTGCTAGACTTTGTAGAAAGAAGTGACCGCAGATGAGAGGAGGCAATTAAACTGGAAGATACTTGTGCCAAAGATAACCTTCAGCAGATTTACAACCTTGTCTAGAGCTGCCCAGGACTAAGGCTTTAGTGACAGAAGCCTCACTGAAACAAACTTGAAGGACAGTGGATGGAAAGGAACACGCTAAAACCTGAAGTCTGAAATCCATTTGGCAGCACTGTGGTAAATTTCTTCTTTAATTCCTATGTGCGTTCATCTGTATTCCATCTTTTCTCTTGCTTTCTTAAAAGTTAGCCTGCCAGCCCTTCCTGAAGGGTGTACAAGCAAGAATTGCTGATGCCAATGATTACTTAAGAATATTAAGAGAATATGAGAGTTAAATCAAAGAGAAAAAAAGCAGTAAAAGTGAGGCTATTTCTGCCAAAAAAGATGCTTTACTATCATAATATGACACTACTTTCTGGAAAATTATCTCAATTTTATTTTCTACTATTTCTGTGGGGAAAAAATATATTTTAAGATGTTTTTAAATTGATTTCTAGAGAGACGTTGCCTCCTGCACACTCTCTACTGGGGGATCCAGCCTGCAATCCAGGCATGTGCCCTGATGGGGAATCAAACCAGCAACCTTTTGGTGCACAGGACAATGCCCAACCAACTGAGCCACACTAGCCAGAGCTATTTTGATATATTTTCTCCAAGGTATGCTGTTTACTATTTCTACTTCCCCCCGTAACCCCATGGGACTCAGTTCTCCCAAATAATTTTTGGTAGATAAATATAATTAGACATTAATATTTATATACCTTTATAGATGGAACTGGCACATCTATAATAATAAAAGGGCAATATGCTAATTAGACCGGACTTCCTTCCTGACGAAGCCTGGGGCCAGAGGAAGGAAGCAGCCTGGGTCCTGGGTGCCTGCGGGCGGTTGGAGGAGGGAAACCCAGGTCCCGGGTGCCAGACGGAAGCCGGTGCTGGCAGCTGGGGGAAGGAGAGCCTACTCTTGCATGAATTTTCATGCACCGGGCCTCTTGTTTTTAATAATAGAATATAAAGAATATTATAAAGGGAGAAGGAATAAGAAGGCTGCTGGTGATGATGATAAAAGCTAGTATTTCCTAATCCCTTACTCCTGACACTGGGATCGGTGTGCACATTCATTTTTTTCATTTAATCTTCTGACAAATGTATGTAAACCTGAAGCAAAGACAGAGTAAGATGTACTAATTAGGCAATGATTTCAAGATGGAACAAAAAAAGAAGTTTACTGTGATGCCAAAGAGCAATGGCAACCAATGAGAAGGGCCAGACCCGATTGGCAGAGGAGTGTGTGCATAAGAGAAGGGTGTATGGTAAGTCTATCATTCTACAGATGCCTCCTTGTGGGCCCCCCAAGGAAGCTGAAAAGTGATGCCCCAATTAAATAGGACTTACTCTCTAAACAGCCAGGAGAGCAGCTTCCTACTAGCTATTTTTATGGCTACAAATAAAGTGCACCATCTTCATTCCACCCTCCACCACCCCTAATCTATGTCTCTACCAATTATCATAAATGCCAAAATCTCAGGCTAACTGAATTCAGTTGCTCTATGTCTCAGTTCTCTCTCACATATTCCAAATTTCCATATATTTGAATATGTTCTAAATATATGGTGACAGAAGATTATTTGACTTTGGGTGGTGGGCACACAATGCAATAAACAGATAACATATGATAGAAATGTACACTTGAAACCTATATGATTTTATTAACCAGTCATCCCAATACATTTATTAAAAAATGGTAACAACATGACTAATGCTGTCTTAATTTTCCTAGACTTCTTTCTTAATCTTGGTGAAACAATTTCTGCTTTAAACACAAAAATTAAAGGAAGTATACATAGCAAAGAATTAGGCAACTGCAAGTGCTCTATATGAACAGCCTGCAAGGAGTTCATGGAATTCCAATAACTAAATGCAGCTATGGTAGTCCTTCAGAGAAGATGCTGGAGAGAACAATTTATCTTTTGTGAAAAATCAGCTCATAAGAAAAATATTTTCACATTTTTATTAATATCAAAAATAATAGTCGGATATTAGAAGACTTCTTACATATTTTGAATATGCTTGCTCTTACATATTTATGCATGATTTCATAGCTCATGCTGCTTATAATTCCAACCCCCTGTGTTGAAATCACTTGTGTCCTTAACTGAGGAGGCCAATGCAATGTTATTTTATGGGAAATCTTTGCAAGTAACCACATCTCAGGGTAATTTCAAGTGATAATGCTAAATGAGGTACAAATTACAGAGAAATGCAGTTTAAAGATGTTGCCTAATGAATAGGAAAAAAAATATTTGAAGCCTCAACAGATTAAAAATTTAGATTCAAAGATGAAATTTGGAACACTTTTTCATGTTGCATCAGCGCAAGAATAAAACAGCTCCTACTCCCCAGAAGCCCATGGTTTTGGAGGAGCAATCAAAGTGATTCTGGAAGAGCATAAGGGCCTCCTTGTAGTTTGTACCTCATTCCTGAATATTATGTGGGAAAGAAATGGCTGCTAGAAAAAAAAAAAGTTTCGGCTTACTGGTGTGATAAAATTCACCCAGGACACATTAGTCCTTTTTACCTAGTCATTCCAATGGCAAAAAACCCCACACAGTAAAACACACACACACACACACACACACACACACACACATACACACACAACTAGTGGCACCACAAAGAAGGAATTTTACACTTAAAAAGATGATCCTCGTGTATTTCAATATGCTGATTCTGACCATTTAGAAATAAATTCTATTTTCTAATATTTCCACTCTCAAGACATCTCTTAAAACTTGCAATGTTGCATTGGACTTATTAAATAGTACTAATATTTATGAGGATAATTCAAAATATAGGGCTTCTTTGTGAAATTTTCTTAGCAAGAGAGCTGAATTTATACCAATACAATGCATTTTCTTGTATAATGCAAGTTACATCGAAGAGTTAACAAAGGAAGTCTGGCAATAGTTATTTTAGAATGTTTGCCAAATAGACATACATAAAAGTCCGAGAGGTTGACCTTCCTGGGAGAGCTCAGCAACTCCCTGGCAAATATCTTTGCCACCCGTCACTCAGTTACTGAGGTATTGATTCTGAGTTAGTTCTTCAAGCTCCACCCTGTCAGAGATGTTTGTCTTTATTATCTGTTTCATCTGGCAGCTATTTGGCATGACTGCAGTTCTATTTCTAACAGCTGGATTTTAGAATTACAGAGCCTTAGGATTAGAAGGCATTTTGCAGACCACTGACTACTACCCATCATTAATTGGTTAACTGAGACCCTTTTGTAGGATGTGGAACCTCCTGCCACCCAGCCTCTGCTACACATTTTCTGGGGTTAGGGTCTCACAGCTCACAACTCCATTGTTGGGGAAGCTTTAGCTGTTAGGAAGTCATTTTTAGAACCAAAACAAGTCTTTTGAGGGCTATCAGTGACCATTTAAATGGTCTGGCAGGGTCAGCCTGCTTATCTAGTAGCTTGTTGAATGTTTAGTTGACAAACATTAAATGGAAAGTCAGAGTAGAGTGGCCTTCCCGTCTTCTACATCATCGTGTTTTCATTGTGTGGGAAAATAGATTTAGAGGTCAGCTTGATTACTTTCATTCTGTGGTGTCTTGTTAAAACTTCTTCCAGATTCCTCCACCTTCAGCGGTTCTCAACCTGTGGGTCGCGACTCCTTTGGCAGTCAAACGACCCTTTCACAGGGATCACCTAAGACCATCCTGCATATCAGATATTTACATTACGATTCATAACAGTAGCAAAATTACAGTTATGAAGTAGCAAGGAAAATAATTTTATGGTTGGGGGTAAAAACATGAGGAACTGTTTTAAAGGGCCAGAAGGTTGAGAACCACTGACCTAGATGCACATCCCAGGTTCACAGGGACACACACACACACACACACACACACACAGATAAAATGGCACCCACTTGTCCTAGTATTATGGATATTTTTCTCTTAACCCCAATTTTATGCCTTGATGAAGTGGTTGAACCCTATGAAGGACTCTCTTACCTGTAGAAGGCAGTCAACCTTCCACTGCTGTCTATATTCATGTGTATATTCTTTTTTTTTTTTTTTTAAATATATTTTATTGATTTTTTTACAGAGAGGAAGGGAGAGAGATAGATAGTTAGAAACATTGATGGGAGAGAAACACCGACCAGCTGCCTCCTGCACATCTCCCACGGGGGATGTGCCCGCAACCCAGGTACATGCCCTTGACCGGAATCGAACCCGGGACCTTTCAGTCCGCAGGCCGACGCTCTATCCACTGAGCCAAACCGGTTTTGGCTGTGTGTATATTCTTATGAGGGAAATTAAAGCTACCTTTAGAAATTTAGAAGAAAGATTTTCTTTCCTAAAATTTGGAAATTAATCTGCTGGGGCAGGGGATAGGGATTGGCAGTGGTAGCAGTTCTTAATTTCTAAGCAACACATCTGCCAAGATAAGGGCAAACAACAGTAAAAAAAAAAAAATCCAAAACAGACTATAGCCTAAGCAAGACCATTTCTTTAGCCTGGTTACCTTTGACCTTTTCTGCCTTTTGTGGCTGTGATCCTACAACTCTACCAGATGTTAGTACCTTTGGGGCTTTCATATTAGATAGCAAATATATCATAATGATAGGCAAAGAAAATTACTTAGAGAGGCACTGAAAAGTAATGAATCAGTTTTTGGCACACATTCTTTTGGTTATGCTCAAGTAATTCATTTGAGTTCCTAGCCTCACAGCTGAACCTTGTTAGGTAATTTTTGAATTGAGTTACCAATGAATATTATCAACTGATATGGGCTTTATTGGAACCTTTCCCATAACAATATTCAATAGAAGTCCCATTGGATTTTCAGTTTCCTTTTTGAAGCTAGAGTAAGGTAATTTTCATGTTGTTTGCTAGAACAATTCAATTTGAATGAGTAATAAATAGTTATCCTTAGAAAACACAAAGAGGACACGTCTTTAGTATTAAGTTCCGAGAACCCAATACCTGTGTCTTAAACCTGGCTCACCTTTAGCATTTTGGTGTGTAACCTTGGACAAGCCATTTTATTTTTATTTTATTTTTGATAAGGTATTTTAAATTTAATGCAATCCAAACTATTCATAAATTGTAGATAATTTCATGAGCATATGAATTACCCAAGTGATCTATATGAGACTAAGGTCTATAAAAACCAAGAAATATATATAAGGATTAACCTTGAAGTTTTAGGAATGTATACTACAAGTGAGGGCTTCAACAAAGTGGCACTTTTTCTTGGCTCTTATATTAAAAATCTGTCATTTTCTTTATATTTTCAGCAGTTACCTCCTTCATTTGATAAACTCTCTTCTGTGTAAGTCTTGTTAGGAAGTAAAGCCCAGCCCTGGCTGAGTAGCTCAGTTGGTTAGAGCATTGTCCTGCTATGGCAAGGTTGTGGGTTTGATCCCTAGAACTTGAAAAGAAGAAATATACAATCAGTATGGATAATTATAAAGCAAAATCTCACTTCATCTCACCAGTCCCTCTCATTAAGGAGAAAGGACTGTTGATATTTGTTGTGTGGGGGCATACTTTCTGGAGGAATAAATTACATACGTGTGTGGCATGAGGTGACAAGTGTACCCACTTACACAGAAGCTTCCCACAGTCAGCTGCCTCTGTTCACAATTCAGGAAAGGGGACTTAGAAGAACAATGTGATGAGCGTGTCTCTTTGGATGTGTCGTGCGTTTTCCTAGAATTAATTCGCCAGAGTCTCAATGTGAGATGCTGCCTTACACACAGGTGAGTTCAGTGAGCAGTTTCTGCCTTTCATTCTATTTGTTTTCACAGTATGTGACTCCATCCATGAGGAACAAAGCTGTTGCCTGCAGATAAAATGCCACATAAACAAGTTGACAAGGGTAGAAAACATATGGCAAAGTGTGCACATGTTGCTAAATGTAAATACCATTTGAAACCATCTTTTTAAGTATTGCACACTTGGCTGTGGTGATGTAAAACTAAAATATCTAGGTATTCCATTAAACAGTCAGTCAAAAAAGAAAAAAGCAGCGGATTCAGTATATTTGTATATATCTGAGGTTGGGGTCAGGGATAGGGAACAAAACTTTTTAAGGATATAGACAAAACTCATAGTTGAATGATATTTTTACCTTTCAGTCAAGTATTCATTATAACAGAATTATAGACATGTAGGAATAAAAAAAAAAAACCAAAACAATAACATGAGTTCAAAGTATAATTTACTTTCTTTTTTAAATTTGCTTTATTATAGGTATAGCATTTTACTTAGGTATTTCTTTAATATTAACTTAATATTATTGAGATTACTAGTAGCCTTTATGCAAGGTTGGGTTTTAGATGCTAAAAATACAGAGCAAAGAAGCCCATCAAGGTTCTTCTCTCCACTAATAACATTTCGCAAGGGTACAGGCTCAATAACTTAAAAATATATCTATAGCACTTAAAGAAAAATAATAAAGGCAAAGCGTACTGTGTTTTTCCGTGTATAAGATGCCCCCCACTTCTCCAACCCCAAATTAAGACATCAATATTTTAAACATTTTGCTGGTTTTCATCTTAAGGCCTTCTTCTTTTTTTTTGGCATCTCAAGGAGTTGTTCTTCCTGTTTTCTCCACTGTCTGATCATACATTCAGTGGGAGGGGGTCCAAATTGTCTTTCTGCAGCTCTGTTTCCATGCTCTTTTGCATAGCTTATTACATTCAGTTTGAATGTTGCAGAGTAAAACAATCACTTACTGGTATTTATCTTTTTATTTTTTCACATCTTTATGGGCTCAGAATGCTCTGATCCCTGATGCATCTGTGCACTCTTCACCTCCACCTCCAATTAAGGCATCAACTGAAGTCAGTAACAGTAAGGCTTGTGATGGGAGGAAGCCTATTTGACAAGGTATGGGCAGCTACGCAGCACCCATGGGGCTCCCTCCTCGGCTGACTTCCATGTATAAGACACCCTCGATTTTCAGTCTAAGGATTTTAGAAAAAAATAATGTCTTATACACAGAACAATACGGTAATTATGTTTTTATACCCCCTCTCCTTCAGATAAAACAGTCTTATTCCATCCAATTTATCGGATGGTCTAAACATCATGGACTTTATTTTTATCCAACTGCTAATATTTAAGATGCTTGATGAAGGGATATGTTTTGTTCTTTCACTCTTTCTTCACCTCCTTATTCCTGCTGGGTTCCTTTCAAGACTAGATCAGCAGAATGAAGGTTCAGAAGGAAATAGGCAAATGTGATTCTCAGTCTCCAAGTTCCCATCTAGCCTTGAATCTTGGGGACACAAATATGGTTCTTCTAAGAACTCTCTCAACCTGCTTCACTCCTATGGTTGGTCACTTGGGGTTGAGCCTTGAGTCTACCGCTCCCAGACCTTCTAGCCTGGAGGGAAAATGCCCACCTCTCCTTTTGTAGCCTACCTCTAGCAGTGTTCCTCTTCAGGTGGAAACAGGACTGTGTTTTATCTGAGGGAGAAGGGAGGATAAAAACATAATTATCCTTTGTCTTTATCATTTTTCTTTAAATAATTCAATTTCAAATCCCTAGTCTTCTCTTAAATAGCTTGGGTGGGGTGGGGTCCAATTATCCTGTCATTTAGTCAGCCCTATAAGAATGTATCTAGTATCTCTCTTTAGGATGTCCTCCGTGTTTATCAATCTTGTCCTTGTGACTTTTGTAAAGGTTTCTAGACAACAGAATAAATCCTTTGTAATACCTGTTACTTATAATTACAGGTTGTAATAAATGCTAAGTGAAAAAATGAAGCCAGATTAGGGAAGAGAAAGTAACTATCTTTCTCAAGGCAAAGAGTGAGGGGGATAATGCTCTCCAGCATGAACTCACTCATTTGTGGAATGTGATGAACAACATAAACGGATGAACAAAAACAGATTCAGAAACAGAGAAGCATAGATCAGACCATCAAACCTCAGAGGGAAGGTAGGGGAGGTTGGGGTAAGGCGGAGAGATCAACCAAAGGACTTGTATGTATGCATATAAGCCTAACCAATGGACACAGACACCAGGGAGGTGAGGGCATGAGTGGGGGGTGGGGGGTGGGGAGGCAGTGGGGGGATAAGGACATATATGTAATACCTTAATCAATAAAGAAAAAAAAAGAGTGTGGGGGGAAATTCCCTTCTCTTTTTTCCAGCTCCTGGCCTCCTGCCAGGACTCGCCATAAGTCAAATCCAGTCAGTAGACCCCTGATGGTGAAGCCTGAGAAATGCAGCCTTGGGAGGTGGGGGTGGGAGGTGGGGGTTGTGGTGAGTAAGCGGTGGTGGGGGGGTTGGGTGGGGGGGGGGGGTTGGTCTCCTAAGGTACAGAGCAGAGCCAGAGAGAGTATGGATCTGAGGGCTCAGGACCAATGTGCAGGTCATCTCCTCTAGCTCCACTCCTATCTAAACTTAGCTTGGAGCCTCCCCAAAGAGATTGATTTTTAATTGTTTAATTGCTTTAGGTTCCAAGAAATTTCCATTTTGGAGTCAGTATAAACTATGACTCCAGAGTGATGGAGTTTCAGCTCATAGCTTCGTTAAGTATTAGGGGAGTTGTTTTCTTCAGTGAGCTTTGTAAGAGGGTCCTTCAAACAGGAGCCCATACTTTGGGGAACAGAAGAGAACATACAGCCACCTCTTGTAATCCCTGTGTGTTTGTAAAACTGTGTGTTTCAAGTTTTCCCTGGCATTTATTTATGAAAAGTTGTTTTTAAAATATAAAAGCAGATTTTACTTTTTTTTCACTCTAACACACTTTGATTTATAAACAAGATGCATATACTTAAATATCAGATGGGTCTCTATACATACATTCAAGATAAGAATCTATTCTATAATAATAAAAGCATAATATTGTGGCAGCCAGAAGGAAGCCTAGGTCCCAGGTGCCAGAGAGAAGCCGGTGCCAGCAGCTGGGGGGAAGGAAGGCCTACTCTTGCACTAATTTTGTGCATCAGGCCTCGAGTAACATTATAAAGTAGAAAACTAAAACTGGAATTTTAATTATTAAAGTGGGTTTTATTTTATTATAACTCAATTCTTTTGGAATAAAACATAGATTTGATTATTTATACATAACTCAAGTTATAATTACAATTTTATAATCCCACATTCATTAATAGGGCATCATTTTGTATTCTACTGTTTTTCTATACCACAAAGCATTGCTCATATCAAATATTTTCATAACATAGATTAAATTGTTCTTTTTGTATGGTAAAACCAGTTTATAAAACTTTATGATCTTTGAAAAAGTCAGTTACTCTGACTTCCTCACTGAATTTTATGCACAATCACTTCTAAGTCATTCTAATCAGATTAAAATTGATCCTCACTGTTATTTCAATCATCAGAGGAAAAGATGTCAAACTGTCATCAATTTTCCAATCCTATTTAAACTCCTCATTGGACATATGTCCAACCATTTTACCTTACATATTTAGACCTTTTTTTTGTTTGTTCTACTACCTGGGAAGAACACATTTTCTATGTGTAGTTTCCTTCTTATGTACTTCAGTTTTCTCTGCATTTTTCTCTTATATCTCAGTTTCTTTCATCTTTAATTAAAAGTGTATGTTAAAATTCAACTCATGCAGCTTACATATTCAAATCCCACTCGTCCTTCCCACCTGAAAGGAAAGGAAAACCAAAATGAAGATGTTCATTTTGTCAGTTAAATACTTAAATACTTAAGAAACTATATTCTGGGTTCAGCTTTAGCTGTAGGAATACAAAACAACAACACAGTTTCAATGCTCAAGGAGTTCACAACAATTTAAAAAAGAAGAAGAAAAGTAGGGCATCTTGTTTGCTTGAAATGTAAACTTCAGGGTCCAGAATTACAATTATCCCCATTAATCATAGGTCTGCTTTTCAAATTTGTCTCACCAGTGAATCCATTTTTAGTTGTCCCTATACTGGCTGGATTAGTTGTAGAGCACAGAAGTGTTATAAAGCAGTAATTAGGTGACAGTGAATCTTTATCTTACTTTTTATTTGTGTTATGGCCTTGTTTGAACAAGTATATATATTTTTTATTGATGGGAGAGAGGGAGGGAGAGAGGTATTTTTGTTGTCCCACTTATTTATGCATTCATTGGTTGATTCTTGTTGAACAAGTATATTGACTTAAGTTTCTTCTAGATATTTTAATGGCTCTCACATGATGAATAACTCTCACAGATAAAAAGTGCTATGGGCTTTCTTATCGATCATCATCTAAATTAAAATCTGAAGACAGAATTTATTGAAAGTTTTGAGTGGCTGTCTAATCTTGGTTTCAGGTTTACAAACAATTTTCACTTAAAGGTTTATAATAATGTTTATCATGTACAGAGCCTGCAAATATGTGGTTGAGCATATGAGAGTTCTCTTTTAATAACCATTGGCCTATTGTACTTGTGAAAAT
This sequence comes from Myotis yumanensis, assembly GCF_028538775.1. Classification (NCBI taxonomy): domain Eukaryota; kingdom Metazoa; phylum Chordata; class Mammalia; order Chiroptera; family Vespertilionidae; genus Myotis; species Myotis yumanensis. The sequence continues at coordinate 69,461,617 of NW_027223755.1, read as the reverse complement.
ACTTTAGAACATTAGTTCAAGAGCTTCTAAACAAACTATGGACCCTCTCTTCAGAAAAATTGACATCTGAAAAGCACTTATTTTGGGTGTTTATGATACCCAACTATATATATAACTTATATATATAAAAGCCTACTATGCAAAGTGTCTCCTCGGGAGTTCAACCAAGTGGGAGTTAAATCACTCGCTATGATGTGTGCTGAGCACCAGGGCGCAGCGCAGGACGAAGGTAGGCCCAGGTTGGCAGCCAGGGAAGGGAGGCCCCTGCTGGCAGCTGGCAGCCACTAGGAACCCTACCCATGCACTAATTTCGTGCACTGGGACTCTAGTATATTAACAAACACTGACATGATATCACAAGGATAATGAAACCATGAACTTATGGGTTTGCAGGTGTTAGTTTACCAAGACAATTAAATGTCACTTTAGAAGTTAAAAATCTGGGCTCCAAGAGAATAGGCTTCCAGACATATATGTTTGTGAAGACAGTGGGGAGAGGAAAAGAGAGTCAATACTGACATGATCTAGCTAGAAATGATTCTGGCTGGAGAGCATGAGAGGCTGGTACTGGGTGATGTGCTTTTAAGTGGCAATAATATGGATTTGTGAAGTCATATGACTCTGTGGCAGCAAATATGAATCTCTCTTTAAACTTTAAAAAATATTTTGGTAAAATACACATAAAATTTATCATCTTAACCATTTTTAAATCTACAGTTCAGTGGCATTAAGTACATTCCCATTGGCCACCATCATCCATCCACAAAATTCTTTCCATTTTACAAAACTGAATCTCTGTCCCCATTGCACAATAACTGCCCATTGTCCACTCCCTGCAGCACCTAGCAACCACCATTTTCTGTCTCTATGAATTTGGGTATCTCATATAAGTGGAGTCATACAGTATTGTCCTTTTATGACTGACTTATTACACTTGGTGCAGTGTCCTCAGGCTTCATCCATGTGGTAGCCTGTATCAGAATGCCCTTCCTCTTCAAAGCTAAATAATATTCCATTGTGTCTATGTTTATGTGATATATGTGTGTATAGGAAATACGCCACATTTTGCTTATTCTTTCATCTGTCAATGGACACTTGGGTTGCTTCTACATTTAGCTATTGTGAATAATGCTGCTATTCTATTGGTGTACAGATATCTCTTTGAGACCCTACTTTTAATTCTTTTGGGTATATGCCATGAATTGAAATTAATGGATTTTATATGGTAATTCTATTTGTAATTTTTGGGAAAAAAAAAAAAAAAAACACACCACCATTCCGTTTTCTATAACAGCTGTACTATTTTACACTCTGAACAATAATGCACAAAAGTTCCCATTTCTCCACATTTCACCAGCACTCATTTTCTGTGTTTTTTTAAATTATTTTTTTATATAATAGTCATACTATCTAATGGATGTGAGATGGTATTTCATTGTGGTTTTCATTTACATTTGCCTAATGATTAGTGGTGTTGAGTATCTTTTCATGTGTTTATTGAAGAACTGTCTATTCAAGTCTCTTGCTCATTTTTAAAAATTGAATTGTTTTCTTGTTGAGCTGTAGGTCAGTTAAATATTTTTAATTAATTATTATTTGGCAAATAATTATTGAGCACTACTAATTATATTGAGACATTTTGATTAGAAATTTATTTTGACATGACATATGGAAATTCACTATATTTTGACTTATTTCCAAATAATGTTAAATGTCAGATGATGTTAAAGTTAAAAATAGTGAAGGAATTGATTACTTTTATGAGATAAGAGAGGATCTTAGGGTTTCTTTCCTTGGGATTGATTAAGGCACCACCTGGAAACCTTGTGGTGCGCTAGTGTTTAAGTTCACAGTTTAATTGTGGTGAATAAATTATAGATAAATATAAATTAGTTTTTTACATAGAGTCATTTTCAAGCAATATTATCTCAAGCTTGTAGTAGCAGAACTTAGTATTTGTATGGGATCTTAACTATCTGAGCGTCTGCTGATGATCATTTTTGGAGTCTATTGCATTTTTTGGAGAAATTGAGTGATTGAGAAAAACCCTCTTCTAAATGTAATACCTCAAGCCTAATGAAACTAGTCTTAAGTAAAGTTTAAAGATCAAATAGCTTTGCAAAGTCCTTTTCTGCTTTATAATATTGCAATGATATATTAATCATAGATTACACTTCTGATAAAAATTAAATTATTAGCTCTTTAGTCTTTCTTTCCTTTAAAACAGGGCAAAAAAAAGCTATAATTTATCTTAGAAAACTGTGTCTGAGAAATGTTTAAGAAGTCTAGTCCAGTAGTTTGTAAAATTCAGTGCTCACAGGTTCACCTGGAGGGTACTTCCTATGCTGAGGCTCACCATCAGAAACTCTTGATTTAGCATATGTTAGGCTAAGTCTTAAAACACTGTGGTTTTAGGCAGCACCTCAGAGGATTCCGATACAGCCTGTCCATGAGCAGCACTGGGTAATAATTAGTCAACTTCCTTGTTTTATAGGGTCAGAAGCCTGGGGTTTAGTCTAGTGAAGTGACCAGGCGAAGAGCACTAAGTTTGGATTTGAACCCCTTGTATCTACACTAATAAAAGAGAAACATGGTAATTAGTGTACGACCGCTACCCTTTTCATTGGCTAATCAGTGAGTATCTGCAAATTAACTGTCAGCCAAGATGGCGGCCAGCAGCCATGCACTGAAGAGAGCAGGGAGGCTCGCTTGCTTCAGTGACTGCGGACTCCAACGTTCCCCGGCTAACTTGCCGGCCTCTCAGCTGCAACTCTAAGCAACTATGTTGCAAATAAGAAGCTAAACAAAACCCCAGAAACTGGCTTTCATTCAGCCAGGTTCACCCAGCCGGACCGCAACAATGTATCAATGTTTTCAGCAGCGAGGCCTCAGAGCTAAAGCTGGCCCAGAATTAAAAAAAAAAAAAAGAAAACAAGGAGCGGTTGGAAGCTTCAGTCACTCGCCAGCCGGAAAACAGCCCTCAGCCCCTCACCCAGACTGGCCAGGCACCCCAGTGGGGACCCCCACCCTGATCCAGGACACACTTCAGGGCAAACCAGCCAGCCCCCACCCCTGCACCAGGCCTCTATTCTATATAGTAAAAGGGTAATATGCCTCCCGGCACTGGGATCAGCGTGACAGGGGGCAGCGCCCAAACCCCCTGATCGCCCTGTGGCTCTGTGTGTGACAGGGGGCGGGGCCACAACCTTCCTATCCTCCCTGCTCTGTTCGTGAAAGGGGAAGGCGCCCCAACCCCCTGATCAGCCCTGCTCTGTACCTGATACGGGGGAGCTCACCAATCCCCTGATTGCTCTGAGGCTCTGTGTGTGACAGGGTGCAGCGCACCAACCCCCTGATCAGCCCTGCTCTGTGTGTGACAGGTGCGGCGCCCCAGCCCCCCCACCTCCCACACACAGGCCCTGCTCCGTGTGTGACAGGGTAGAGCCATAACCTCTCCATCGGCCCTGCCCTGAGTGTGACAGTGGCGGCACCCCAACCCCCTGATCGGCCCTGCTCTGTGGGTGATAGAGGGCGGCGCCCCAACCCCCCTCCACGGGCCTTGCTCTGTGTGTGACAGGGTAGAGCCATAACCTCCCCATTGACCCTGCCCTGAGTGTGACAGGGTGCAGCGCCCCAACCCCTGATGCGCCCTGCTCTGTGTGTGACAGGGGGCGGTGCCCCAACTCCCCTATGGGCCCTACTCTGTGAGTGACAGCGGGGAGCTCCTCAACCCCCTGATTGGCCCTGCTCTGTGAGTGACAGGAGGGAGCTCCCCAACCCCCTGATTGACCCTGCTCTGTGAGTGACAGGGGGCAGCGCCACAACCCCCCTGATGGGCCCTGCTCTGTGAGTGACAGGGGGCAGGGCCCCAACCCCCTGATTGGCCCTGCTCTGTGCGTGACAGGGGGTGGCGCCGCAACCTCCCCATCGACCCTGCCTTGAGTGTGACAGGGGGTGATGCCCCAACCCCCCAATCGGCCCTACCCTGAGCGTGACTGAGGGTGGCATCGCAACCTCCCCATCCGCCCTGCTCTGTGCATGACGGGGCGGCACCCCAACTCCCCAATAGGCCCTGCTCTGAGCCTGACCAGGGGCTGCACTTAGGGATTGGGCCTGCCCTCTGCCACCCGGGAGCAGGCCTAAGCCAGCAGGTCGTTATCTCCCGAGGGGTCCCAGACTGTGAGAGGGCACAGGCCTGGCTGGGGGACCCCCCCTCTCCCTGCCCCCCGAGTGCACAAATTTTTGTGCACTGGGCCTCTAGTCTTATTACAAAGCCATAAGTGAACTGTCAATTTTCAAATAATGAAATAAAGTATGTAACAACTAGTTACATGTTATTTATACTAAAGCCATTTATTTTTTTTTTACATTTTTTAAAATGAATATTAGAATCTGCCAGAAAATTAGCTTTCTCAGTATAAACTTTTGCCCTCATTGTAGAGATGGGCTAGGTAGAATCAAGATGAAATGCATGTTTTACTTTGGACGATACTTATTTAATTCATCTGCTATATGTATCTTTAGAATACTTGGCATTTATTTATTTTTTTTAAATAATGAAGTGCCCCTGTTGGAGACATTTAAGCTGATTTGGATACCAGACATATTCCCATTTGTACTTGTTGCTGTTAGTGTTGCATGGTGGTTAAGTTTTGGGCTCTAAAGACAGATTTCCTGGAATCAAATCCTGGCCCTACTGTTTACTATATCTTGGACTTGGGCATCTTCCCAATTTTTATGGCCTTCATTTTCTTATTTGTAAAATGAGAATATTCATAATACTTCCATCTCACAGAATTGTTATGAAATTTCCATTAGATGAATCATATAAATAACTTGAACAGTGCTGGAGCATAGAAATAAAACAGCAAATTTAACTATATTTACTTGGATGACCATCAGACTTATCTATGGGTCAAAAACCGCTTTGTGCTTGAATATTATGCCTGGAAGATGTGAATGTTCATTCTAAGTGAGTGTGCCAGGAAATTATTGTAGGTATAGTTGGTATTTGAAAAGCAAACACACACACACACACACACACACACACACACACACCTATGTTTGAAAAGCAGATGGAATGAGAGAAAAGAAAGTTTCTTTTCTAATAAGATTTCTTTTCTGCTTGAAATATAGAAAAATGGATTACATCCTAGGTCCTAAAGTGGTCTAGGAAGAATCCTCTTTTCCCCTTTGGAAATTTTTTATGTAAAATTTCTAATTGAGTCTTGAGGTTCAAGCAGAGAGATTAATTGGCAATTACTCTGAAGGTAAACTTAAATGATCTGAGCCCTTACTCTAATGTGTCTGAAAGTAGGTGAAGCGCTGCTTCCAAACACTGCTATCACATCTTGTTTCAGAGGTCAGAAACTCACAAGCTCTATCAAGATAAGATAGTCATTTTAATTTGCTTTAGTAAAACTGATATTTGTTATAAGTGTTTAGTAATTCTGTTATTTGTTGTTTGACAATTCTTGAAATTGATTTGCAACATTTATTTCTTTTTCATCTGCTTTATTACCTAATTCATCACTAAATGATGGAATTGATTCTGTTTTCTTCATCTTCTTATCATTTTTAATCATATTCAGAAACTGGAAACCTGGATGGCTTTCCTCTGAATGCTAAATACTAGGATTGCCTTTATATGCCAGATGTCCAGGTTAATGCCTTTACCACTAACTGTAAGTCTTTAAATAGTGTTTTTAAAGCATCCCTGTACTTAAAAAGCTACATGGACATTTGTTAAAACTCTGTTTTCTAAGCTCCTGACCCCAAAAGACACTGATTTAACAAGTATGGATTGGGCTTAGAACCCACAGTTTAATAGAAACCAGATAATATCTATGGATGTGGGCCAGGAATGGTATTTAGAGAAATTGCCCAATGAAGCTCAATCTCATACCAGAACACCAGTTATTACCTCCTGTTTTCATAGGGAGAGTTTCAGAAGCTCACGTCAGAGGCAGTCTCTCCTTCTGCTCTAAGATAGATTGTTCTTACTTGGGTCTTCATACTGGCTGTAGCATGGAGTAGTTCAAAGAATATCCTCTTTGCTGCTTTAACCTTGACTTTTATCAAGGGAAAGCCACTTAGGTTCTCTGAGCCTCAGTTCCTTTTCTATAAATAATAGTATAAATGACTGTCAGAGGCAGTTGGGAGGATTAAGAGAAATAAAAGCTATCTGAAAAGATGTTGCTATAGCGCCTGGGATATCTTGAGCAATCAATACATGTTAGTTCTTTTCCCATCTCTCTGCCTCATTTCTGCCACTTATCTCTCTTGACTCTCTGAGTCCTCGTGACCTCTGCCTCTGGAATATTTACTTGCATTTAAGCCACTTCTTAGTCTTGATCTTTTGCTTCAGTGTGACCTTGGCTGTTAGGATCTGAATCTTTTCTTTTCTGGACCCACTAATCCAAAGAACTCGCAGCTTAGACATCACAATTCTGCTTTCATTGAATACTGAACTCAAGTTCTGAGTTTTACTATTTGACACTTCATATGTGCCAATTATCCAAAATTAAAAAAAGCCTAATATGCAAATCAACCAAACAGTGGAATGACCGGTCACTATGACACACACTGACCACCAGGGAGCAGATGCTCAATGCAGGAGCTGCCTCCAGCCTGCAGGCCCCAGGCCAGCCAAGGCAGGTACCAGCTGGGGCCCCTTCGAATGCCCCGCCAGTCACCCTGCAGAGGGAGGTGACCTGTGGTGGGGAGAGGGGGGCTGCTGAGGGGTAGGTCCAGCTGGCGAGTGGCGCCAGGCAGGCCAAGGCGGGTGCCAGTTGGAGGCCCCCCCGATCGCCCCACGGGTTGCCTCACAGATCAGCCCTGATTGCCGGCCAGGTCTGGGGACCCTAACCATACACAGATTTCGTGCACCGGGCCTCTAGTGAACTCTCAAAGTAAAATTACAGATGCTATAAAATCAGAGAAACAAAAAATGTTATTTACTAAGAATCACAATTATTTTATAAACTAAATTGTCTTAAGTAGGTTTTCTATCTAATGTACTCTGTCTCTTCTGGGGAGTTAAAATGTAATTTGATACATACTTTTGTTTTTTTTCTTAGTGGCTGTTTAACAAAAGCATCTCTAGCATAAATTGAAGGGGCACTTGTATTGGTTACAATATCAAGTCAATCCAGTTTTCCCAAAGCCCAGGTTACGGCTATCCCAAAATAATAATTTAAAAATGATAACCACTTGCAGCTTCTAAACAGAGCTTGCTTTTGGGGAATACTTTGTGTTCAGAGAAACTAGTTCATTAGTTTGAAGAGAAATCTCACATTTCAAAGTGTTGAAACATAACCTATCTTTGGTGTAGCTGAGTGCTCCTAACAAAAGTTATTATAGAGATGCTACATTGATCTCAAGACTAAAATACAAGTGTGTATTCTGGAAAATGCCAAAAAGCATTTCATGACTCAGTTTCCTCATCTCAGAAGCCATGAATTATATTTAACTAAATAATCACAATTTACTGAAGCATGGAGAATTTCATATCTCCAATCTTCTAAATAGGTCTGTTTGGGATGCTTGTTGAATCTGAGGAATATAACACGACATTTATAAAGATACATGCACATACCCATGTGCCTATAGGCATTGATAACTGTATAAACAAACTATTTGATCATTTAACATCAGTGCTTTTATTCATTCAAGGAAATAGTGCATGCTGATTATGTGCCAAGAACTATAATAGGTTCTGTAGGGAATACAAAGAGAAAAGAGTTTCAGGGCATGAGCACTCACAAACACTATTGGTGAAGCTGTAAATTGGTACATTTTTGCAGGATAATTGAACAGATCTATTAAAAATCCTAAATATGTATAACTTTGATCCTATATTGCTACTGCCACTTCTGAAAGTTTCTCCTAAAGCAGTGATTCCCAACCTTTTGCATCTCATGGCACACATAAACTAATTACTGAAATTCTGCAGCACACCAAAAATATATTTTTTGCCAATCTGACAAAAAATAGGTACAATTTTGATTAATTTAAAAATAACAGTAATTACCTACCCTTTTTGTTCCAAAGTGACTTTTAAAAAAATCAGGTTCCTGTACTTATATGTAAGGTTTTCTGGTACCAAGAATTAACCAATCAGACACAAACTTATTATGTGATATGACCAAAAGAAGCAACTCTATTATATGACCTACATATTTATAGCTCAAGACGGGGCATTCACACCAGACAGCTATTGTTGGTTGGCTCTTGTCAATTTTTAATATGACAAAGGGAAAAGAGGTCAGTGCCTTTGACTAATTAGTCAGGTATTTCATGCTTTAAAATTCTTGGGGCACACCAGTTGAAAATCTCTATCCTAAAGAAAAATGTGTGTGTGTGTGTGTGTGTGTGTCAGTGTGTAAAGAAATGTGTAAGTGAATTTTAATTGTATCATGTTTATAATAAGACACGAGAATCAACTCAAGTACCCCTCGGTAGAGCAGTGGTTAAATACACAAGAACATTGTGTGATATTACCCATAATGAAATAATCCCATACTATGACTGTACCTTTACAAAGTAAAACAAGAGCTGCTGAACAATATGTTTATTATGCTCCATTTTGTTTAAAAATTAAAATAATCACAATAAAAATAATAACATACTGAAATAAGTAGTGAAATATCAAAACTATTGAAGGACATTATGTTTAGAGGATGGGATAATGAGGGGATTATATTCTTTATATTATGTATTTTATAATTTTCAATATTGTAGAACTTAGAATACTTTTTTTTTTCAATCCAGAAATATATCTAAGTTTGCACATATTCTTTTTTCCCAAAGCATCCCTTTCCTGGTCTGCAATCGAATGTGGGAAGCAGAAGTGTGTGTTAAATTGCATGGAGCTAGGTCACTTATTCAAAGTCAAATGATCATCAGAGGTGGTGGGACCAGAAGCCAGATTTCAACTCCTTAGGCAACTGCACTAATATCCTGTCAATGTGTGTATCCTTCCTGGCTCCCCCACTGCCTGGGAACTCTTGATTGACATCCTAGAAGTTACAGCTATCCCACAGTTACTATAGATTTTAAGTCTTTTGTTAAAGAGAAGCTATAGTAGAAGACAAAGTTAGCAGCTATTTAAGTGCTTTTATAATTACTTGGTCAGATATATAAAAGTTATTTTCCAAATATTCATTCAGCATAAGTATTAAGTGAGAAACCAACTAAAAGCCATTATTATTTTTTTTAATGCTGAGAATGTTTGTGTGATTTTTTAAAAAGTAATTATATTATTTCAAAGATATAATGGGTTGGAACAATCTCAGCTTCCGAAAGGGAAAATTATATAGACTTTTAAAGATGGCAGGAGATATAGGTCTCTCTTTAATGCATTAAAATATGTCATTTTCCCTTTATCAACAATGTTGCAAATGCATTTAACTGTCAGGGGACTTAAATGCATCCAAGCACGGTTTTTCCTTTTGAGCTTGATTGAAGGAGAATGAAAGATAGAATGTGTTTATTTGAAAGACCACATTTACTCTAATTTTCAATAACTTTATATAAAAGCTGGATATTTAACCTGTCAGTGGATTGTGTTCCAAACCTCGCCTCTCTTCTGGCGTGGATAGACCTGGAAGCCTGCACTTCCATGTTTGCAGCTCACTTTACTTTCTCTGAAAGTACCCCATATTTTTGTCACTTTTGGAGTAAATGCTAGGTAGTCAGCCACTGCCATTCCTTGCTCTATCACTTCTAAGTCTCCAGCATCTTGAATCTTTTTTAAAAAATATATTTTTATTGATTTCAGAGTGGAAGGGAGAGGGAAAGAGAGATAGAAACATCAATGATGAGAGAGAATCATTGATCGGCTGCTTCCTGCACATCCCCTGGATCTAGCCTGCAACCAGGGCATGTGCCCTTGACCAGAATCAAACCTGGAACCTGGGACCCTTCAGTCCGCAGGCTGACGCTCTATCCACTGAGCCAAACCGGCTAGGGCTTGAATCTTTTTTATCTGCAGCTTGGAGTTCACTACCAGCTAGGAGACTTAGGTTTCTGTGACCATAAGTGATGATCTCGTAACTTGCCCATTTTCCTAAGCAGGCGGGTGGAAACTATTTCTGTTCTAAATGGCGGCTGTAATAAATAATAGGATTTATTCAACTCAATCCTCTTTATATCCTGCAGAGTAAAGCAGAACCATCTTAATGGAAGGGAATAAGGGGGTAATTTTGTTGGCAGAGTCTTGACTTTATTACCTTGCACTCTCCTTAGATTCCATGAGCCACATTCAGCTGAAAAATAACCTTTTTGGCTCAGAGCTTGCAAAATCTCAGCATGCCACCTCGGCATGCCAGCTCTAAGGTGCAGGAAGGGGATGCCTGCTGCTTAGAGACTGTACAGGGCAAAAGGCCCCTTTTTGATTGGTGACAAAGACATGAAGCAGGACAGCAGAGTGATCAGCAGCCTGCCTCAGCTTTCCTCGGGGCCCTTCATCCATCCCCCAGTAGGACTTCTTGGTCCCTGCCCCGGAAGGAGATTCCACTCTGGCAGAGCCTTAAGGAAATGTACATGAAGGCACACACGTGTGCAGGCACACACACATGCTGGCATACATGCACACACATGCACACCTTCCTGGCACCTTTCAAAGCACTGAAGTCAGGAGTGTGGTTGCTGGTTGATTGACAGATCCCTTGTTTTGACCTCATAGCTTTGGGGTAGAATACAAATGAACTAACATTTATTGATGAATTTTACAGCAAGCTCTGTGTTAGGCTTTTATATTCCTTATCTCATTCAATGAGTCTATGGCAAATACCATCCCCATTACCTAAGAAAAGAAATGGAGGCTCACAGAGTTTAAGCCAGCCTGTTCAATTCCATGGAAGAGCTGAGATTCAGACTCCTGGGGTTTTCAGTTACAAAATCCATGTGCTTTCTGTTCCATGTAACTGACTCTCAGGATTTAATGTTTAGTGAATAAAGCAGGATTTGAGATTATGATGCATTGATAAACTTATTAGAGGAAAATGTCAAAGTGTTTTCAAGGGGTGGTAGGATTTCCTTTGTTATACTTTATTATATCAGGAGCATGTATATATTTTACATTCAGAAAAGGCACATCTGGCACTTAATTATGTTTGCATTGAACAAGCCACTAATTTTCACGGTAAATTTACCAGGTAGGTTTTGCCACCTCATTTTAACCAAGGATGCTGAGGATTAGGAAGGTTACCTGGTTTGCCCAGTGTTGCGGAGCTTATAGATAACAGCACCAGGAACGAGCCCACATCTACCGGGACAAAGTCCTTATCTTGCTACATTAACTGTTAGACAGCATATTTTTCAGGCCTCACCTTGTTTTAGAGATCAGATACTCAGGGCAGTAAACTCTGGCCTACGCAGTTTGAATAGTGAGCTTCATTTTTTGTTCTCATTCTAGTTGGAGTTTTAAGGTTAACTGTTTTGATTTTGTCACTCTTTAGTTTTGGCAAACATTGGATCTTCTGGACCGTGGGTATTATTTCCAATCCCAGAAATCCCACTGGAGAATTTTTGTCTGTTTAACTTGTTTGTTCTTGCCCGTTTCTCCTAGCTCTCCTGCAGAACTGCTTAGTCATGTGTTTAGGTGAACTGTCCTGTGTCTCAGGCATCAGTAGACAGCTGTTTTCCTAGCACATCAGGGTTTTTCAGTTTGTGTTTTTACTTCTATTATGTGAAAAGAGCAAAACAAGCATTGGAAGTCATTTATGAGAAACCACTGAAGATAAAAAGGCATGCCACTTTTCCTAAAGTGTCAGCATTAAACTGTAACCCTCATAGATTGTTAAGACTATTTCCCCCCTTTGATACATGAATGACTGCATTAGGAGTAAGTAGGAGCCAACATTGGCGAATATCTTCATTATCAGGGATTAACTGACATCTAGCTGAGAGCTAAGAGAGATCACAGGCTCTACAACCGGTAAGAAATAAGGGGACTCAAGGGTAGAGAAGTGAGAGCAATTAGAGAAAAAGAGGTGGCTAGGCAGGAGATGGGAGATTCAGCATGGCCCCATTATGACTCTTTTCAAGGCAGTGTATCCAGATCATCCAGATTGTTTTGTGAGTTGGGTTGGTTTTGCTGCTGTGGTCACCACATAAAGATACACTGGCATGAACCTCTCTCTGGATAAAACCAATGTTCAGATAATTAAAGGCCCAGAAAGACTCTTCTGATGGAACATGGTCCATGATGAATGTCTATGCTGTTCTCGATCCTTGAAGAGCATCTGGGTAAATAATGTCCTTGAGATTAACTGTTGTGTGACTTTAAACTATTCCAAAGTTATAAACTGAAGTGCAACATGGTACAGTGTTGAGCAACTGTTCTTGGTCCCACATATGTAACATAAATTTCATCATGTGCCCTATATACTCTGTGTCTTATTCGTGGGTAAATGGAGGAGGTTGTCTGGGCAGAAACACAAAGGAGGCAAAAATATTTGTTAAGGTGAGCAGGAAGGATTTATGATTTACCTGCACAACACAGGGCTTCCAAAAGAGAGTCCTAGCCCTCCTTTGCAATTTTTGTAGCTCAGCTTTATAGTTTTAACCAGAACTAGCTAATAGGTCTATTGCACTCAATGTTCAAGGAAAACACTTCAAGGTAAAACTCAGCCTGAGAATTGTATCAGTGTTGCTACAGAGTAAGTTCACCTTCTTGGCTATTATTATTATTTTTTTTAAAATATATTTTATTGATTTTTTACAGAGTGGAAGGGAGAGAGATAGAGAGTTAGAAACATCGATGAGAGAGAAACATCGACCAGCTGCCTCCTGCACATCTCCCACTGGGGATGTGCTCGCAACCCAGTTACATGCCCTTGACCGGAATCGAACCCAGGACCTTTCAATCCGCAGGCCGACGCTCTATCCACTGAGCCAAACTGGTTTTGGCTTGGCTATCATTTTTATGTGAAGGTCAGATATTGAGAGAATTGTATATATAAAAGGTATTATTTTTATAGAGGTGGAAGAGAAAGTGAGGAAAGTTATACAGCCTGTAAACCAAACTTATCTGATTTAGTTCAAGGAACAATGGTTTATGACAGGTGATAAACAGAAAGGAAGCAATTAACAAGGCTGTAATAGGAAGGGACAAAAGTAAAGTTGATGTACAATACATTTTAGTGGATGCAAAAAAATTTAAACTAAGGTTTTTTGATAGCTGTGTGTATTTTAAAGTATTTCCTTTCTTGTAAGACATCTACTCATTCCCCACTCAATAATAACTTTTTAGCTACAGGGAAAGCTTGGGAGGAAAAAAATAATTGGTTAATCTGCATATCTACTGATAAACTCAAAGAATCCATCTCTAATTATTTACTGTTTGGGTTGTTTTTGCTGTTACATCTGGATGATAATAGCTAGTCATATTTTTTAGGACATTGCCATACATAAGAAACCACTATTTCTTCACTAAACAAAACACAGTAAATTACTTTGTAGGGATCCATTTTGAAATTATATTCAATCATCACTGTCTATTACTATATTTTATCCAACTCACCTTTAGTGATTTACTATTTGGAATTGGCAAAAGAGTGCTAGGATCCATAATGTAAATTGAATTATAATAGTTTAGCAATGCTAATTAGCTAATTAGTGGAGGGAGCACTGTAAATTATAATTTGGTAGAATTGTAGGATTGTTTTATATATACTTATTGTCTTCAATGATGGTTAATTAATATTCCCAAGTCTGTGACTTTTTTTTGTCCCTTCTCTTTCTTTGTGAATGAATTATAGCACCAAGGCAGAAGTTAAGCTCAGGAAAGAAAAACAATACCATTTCAAGCTGCCAATTTGAATTCCCTAGGTTTAGTTCAGATTTAAAAACAAACAACTGGAACAACTCACTATTAGTAAATACAGGTTAGGAGATTTCTATGGATATCAGCCTAGATCGTATTTAATATCTATGACCAAATATTTGGATATTCAACTAGATACAAGTGGTATATTGACTTGTAAACTTAACAAGTTATTTTTGTTTAGTGTGTGATCATGGGGATATTTTATGCAGGAGACTTTTTTGGGACAGAAAGATTTATTATGACTTTTTGCCTGTGACCTCCGCATTGCATACTGCTTGAAATCCCGCTGAGATCTCGCATTAGATTAGACCTTTAAATGTATCTTACTCAGCTCTGAGGCCTTCTGTTTCATTCGCCCCTTTAGACCTGGTGCCATTAAATACACAGAAGCACAGACGCAGACTTCTTGAATAATTCCAGTTCCTTGACAGTATAAAAAACTGCAGAGACTTTCTGCATATACCAAAAGTAATTCATCCAGCACATCTAAAATATGTAGAATGGTTTACATTCCCTACAAGTAACTTCTCTGATTGGTGAGACGCATGATAAGGCCATTATACTTACAGTGCTGATATTTATAACAAGTAGTTTATAAGAACATGACATATAATGGCCTCATCCACAGAAGGGTCCAGAAATAGGTATACCAGTTAGTAATGTGTGAGGTATGAAGCTTATTCATTATCATTAATCTCTTAAGTGGACTGACTAACCCAAGCAGTGGTATTTACAACTGAGGATAATGGAGATTTTTTGCAAAATAATTTTAGATTTTTATCTTTTGGTTATGAAACTTTCACCATAACAAATATTAAAGGAAATAACAATATACTGAAGTCACACCTATGGTTCTTCTTTGCCCCAACCTGGAGACTCACTCCCTGCTGACTTGCTATTGTTCCGTTTATAGTCATATCCTGAGGTCAGCTGCTTCCATCCTTTTGCAGTTGCTGGTCAGCTGTGGGGAGAAAAGGGAGTCTCCCTGGATTCTGTGTTGGGCACAAAGATGAGTAATTTCCAAATAGGATAGAGCAAACCAGAGCTGAATCCTTGCCTTTCCACCCTCTGGGCCTTCCTGATGAGTGGGCTTGACTAGCAGGTGAGAGTTTAGGATCTAGAAATAACTGTAATGTGTAAGAAATGAGCCTGACCGTTTATTCATTTTTTAAAAGTATTTCTTATATCTAAGTTCATTATTTGTCATTTCTAAGTAAAACTGTCATACGAATTTGGATCAAAATTGTTATTCTACCAGGAGCATTAATTCAATAAACACTGTTTGCAATGGAATTAAAAAATTACCCCACACCTACTTGCCCAAGCTTATAATGACTTTTTGTGGGGGAAATCACAGGTATTAATACAGGTTTCATTCATTTTACTCTCAGCAATGCTCATCAGAAGGGAAGGATTTGCTGATCTAAATTAAAGCAGGCTGGTAAATTAAATATGTTTTACAGACTTGTTTTTTAGTTTCCTTTTCACAACCTTCAGATTCAATTCCACATGAAATACATGTTCTATAGAGATGAATTTCTCAATAACTGGGTGAATTTATGGTTTAAGGATTTGTAGCCTATACGTATATTTACAAGCCTATGAAGTTTTATAGGGCTTAATCGACAACTGCTATCATCCCACATACCTGACTCATTTGCCCACTCCCTTCTCCAGAGGCCCAATAAAGTAGCAGGAAGCATAGTGTTTGTTCAGATTTCCCCTTTGTCATCCATGTATCTATAAAAGAGATTTATAGACTTACTAGAAGCCCAGTGCACAAAATTTGTGCACAAGTAGAGTCCCTAGGCCTGGCTGGTGATCAGGACTGTTCTGTGGGATGACCAGCAGGGCGATTAGGGGGCCCCCACTGGCATCTGCCTTGGCCAGCCTGGTGCTGCCCACTCGCTGGCCCTGCCCTTACCACTGCCCCCAGTCACCTCCCTCTGCGGGGCAATGGGTCGGGCAATCGGGAGGCCCCCCACTGGCACCCACCTTGACTGGCCTGGGGCCTGTGGGCTGAGGGCAACTCCTGCATTGAGCATCTGCTCCCTGGTGGTCAGTGGTTCTTCCACCATTTGGTCGATTTGCATATTAGACTTTTATTATATAGGATGAGATAAGAGACTATATGCCCTTGAAGAGATTGGTAACTATAATATTAAGTATATGCATTTACTGTTATTTTGCTTTATCTGTGACCAAAAAAACAAAACTTCCATCATTTAAATTTATAAATGACATTACCTCAAATTCTTCAACAAGTGTTGTACAGAGTATTTTTTAAAGAACTGGTAAGTGATAATGACTTACTGCTAGACTGTTGTAAAGGAGCCTCACCTGTCTGAAGGGATGCAGGCAAGCTGAAGAATAGGAAGAATTGGGGACAGGTTCTTCTTTTGATTCACCTCGGTGAGCAAGTTCTGTGTCACACACTTTGGCACTTGATTATAACTGATCTCTCATATTATGTAATTGTTGCATATATTCTTGTTCTATCTCAAAAAGCCCACTTTCTAAACTGTTTGTTTTCACCATGGTGTCAGTTAACTCGTTCAGCTCTTGCTAGCTGCCAAAGAAAAGAAAGTTGGCCTGGAATTGGCCCTATCTATCTATCTATCTATCTATCTATCATCTACCTGATAGATCTCTCTATTCATCCATATAACTATATATGAACTATGGCATTTGAAAACAAAATAAGCACATTACAGTATACAGATTACATAATGTACAACTGTATACCTGAAACTTATATAATTTTATTAACCCCAATAAATTCAATTAAAAATAAATATAACTTCTGGAGCTGAAGAATATAATGAGTGATTTTTAAAAAAAGCAAAAATGTTTACATGTATTAGAAGACAAAATCATTGGGAAGTCTGATAAAATTTCAATTTCAGGCTTCTCCCTTAGAAATTCTGATTTGGTAACTCTAAAGTGGTACCCAGGAATCTGCATTTTATAAACTTTCCTGTGTTTCCATTGCAAGTGATTCGTCTACCCATGTTGAAAAACACTGGCTTAGAGAATCTGCATTAAGGATGATTCTGATTTGCAAAGTTTATCTATTTTCTAGCTAGTCAACTAGTCAACTGATATTTCTAGAAATGGTGGTCTGTAATAAAGTATTTTCGATTTAAGTATTACATTCTGGCTATTTGAAACCCAAGTTTATCCCAGAAGACCTATATTAGCCTGCTTTGAATGCGACATACTTTCCTACTTTCTTTCTTATTGACTCTTTCTTGACCTACTCAGAAATAACTATTATTCGTGTCTATTGAGGCCCCAGGCTGTTACATATTTAGCACTTCCTTTTCCTCCTCCAAGCCTCCCAGCTTGGTTTAGCTATGTAAACAGCACTGGCATAGTGGTGTTTCTTTCTTGTTATTTAGCCATGTATCAGTTCACTGGTGCTTGCTGAATTGTTTCTCTTTGCCTGGCAGAAATGCTAAGGTACCTGCTTCTATTGTTACATATTGTCTACAGCTTTCAGCCAAAATTATTAAGCAGATTTTGCTTAGTGAACCTTCATTTATTTTAAACAGTATTCTTTACCTGCAGTCATTTGTATTTTTTAGCATCATTTTTCTCTGATATGCCTAAGGATTTTGTTTTGTTTTTAATGTTACTTCACCAAAAAGCATATGGAAAAGTAGTTTCTGAAATCCTAAAAATATTTGAATGGTTTAAAGGATTTAGTATTCAGTATTCCTCCCACCCTGACACATACCTCTTTTTCTGTAGTGTGTGTGTGTGTGTGTGTGTGTGTGTGTTTGCATGCATGTGCATGCTTCCATTCCCTCTCAGCTCCTGAAAAAGAAGGAATGTTGTATAATTAGTGGCCATATAGGTCAGTGGTAATTTTGGGTTTATGATAGCTATATAAACTGACAGCAAAGTTATTATTACAAATACATTATTCCATTTTCCTCAGGAACATATTTATACTAGAGGCTCAGTGCATGAATTCGTGCACCAGTGGGGTCCCTTGGCCTGGCCTGCGGGATTGGGACGAAATCAGCTCCCTGACATCCCCTGAGGGGTCCCGGATTGCGAGAGGGTGCAGGCCAGGCCAAGGGACCCCACTGGTGCACAATCGGGGCCAGGGAGGGATGTAGGAGGTTTGCCAGCCAGGGAGGGACCGCAGGTGGGCTCCAGGGCGTGTCCGGCTCATCTCCCTCAGTCCTGATCAGCCAGACCCCAGTAGTGAGCTAACCTACCTATCAGAGTGTCTGCCCCCTGGTGGTCAGTGCACGTCATAGCGAATGGTTGAGCAGCCTTAGCATATCATTAGTATATTATGCTTTGATTAGTTGAATGGCCAACCGGGTGACTGGACACTTAGCACATTAGGCTTTTATTATATAGGATTTGTCAGAGTGTGAATAAGTACTGATTTTGGGGTGAGAGTTTATGTTAACCATTGCTGGTTTTTCAATAATTTGTATTAATCTCATCAGCTAAACTACCTCTTAAATACATAGTCTTTCTTTCCATCTTGATTGCAATTGCCTTAGAACACTATTGAAATAACCAAAGTTATAAACTTGGAAACCTGGAACCCTACTTCTGCCTGCCCTCGGGATGATCCAGTTTGATTTTTTCCACTACAATTAAGTGATCCTCAAAAATTCAATTCTGATTCTGCTGTTTCATGCCTTCAGAAATCCCTCAGTGGCTCCACATTGACTATAAGATAAAGTCCAAATTCCAACACAACATAGAAGGCTTTCCAATCATCCTGATCACTTACCCAGTCTCACATCTTGCCATTCCCACAACGTAAACTAGTCCAGCCATAGGAAATTTTCCGTTCCCTTTCTGTGTGTGTGTGTGTGTGTGTGTGTGTGTGTGTTGTTTGTTCTTTTTGCTTACATGTGTTTTTTAACAATCTGTTTTCACACCTCTGTGTGTTTGCCCAAGATATTCCGTGGTCTGAACTGTACTTCCCAACTTGTGCACCTAGAGACAAAATGTGAGCTCTTCTTAGGAGCTCTGAGACTCCACTCTTTCTTAAGTGGGCCGCTTTCTTCCTTGCTCTCATTTAACCCCTGGGTCCTCTTTTGTCCTGGAAGTTGTTACACTGTGTTAAAAATCATTGTTTTTCTCATTTTTCTTTTTTTTGGAAAAATGACTTCATTTTTGTCATTTAAAAATCGTTGTGCTTAGCTAAGTATCTTCAGGAAATAAATGTTGATTTAAGAGATAAGTATTGCGCTGGCCAGTGTGGCACAGCTGGTTGGGCATCGTCCCTTGCACCAGAGGGTTGCTGGTTCCATTCCTGGTGGTATCAGGGCACATGCCCAGGTTGTGGGCTCGATCCCCGTTGGGGAACGTGCAAGAGGGAGCCAATTTATGTTTTGCACTCATATGTATGTTTCTCCCTCTCCCTTCCTCTCTCTCTAAAAATCAATTTAAAAATCTTTAAGAGAGAGAGAGAGAGAGAGAGAGAGAGAGAGAGAGAAGAGAGAGGAAGAGAGAAAATTAAACTGGTATATTTGTCTTCATTGGCCTCTGTTATCTTTGATGTAGATCCTATTTCACTTGCCAAATTATCTCCTCGCCTATGATAAAGATTTTGTATTCTTGAAGACTTGAGGACAAGAGTCTATCTATTAAATATATCTTTTGTTAATATTCCCCAATTTATGTCTATTGCCATTACCTCAGAAGCAATTTAAATATAATCCAATAAGTCAAACTTGACTTCAACTTACCACAAACCTTATCTATACAACAGTTATATGAATGGAAGAACATAATGCATGTTTTCTCTTTCCCATATAGAAATGACAATCTTGAGTCTCTTTATTTTATAATCCTAATGATTCCCAGGATTTCAGGATGTTGTTACATGTTGATATTTGATGCAAGAAGAACATTATTCTGTTAAGATCTTTCCCAGCTGAAATGTTTGCCTAACTCAGCGGGTTCACATTTCAGTTAAAACATCACTTCTTCAGGGATGCTTTTCAGGATTGTCCAAGGATGAGCCCAATGCCTTTCACTCACTTCTCTAAGCCCTGCATTTGTCCCTAAGAGAACAATGATTACTTTGCAATGCAATTGTACAGTTACATCTCTGTAGTTATCACTGAACTCTAACATCGTTGAGAAAGGAGACTATCTCCTTCACCGTTAAATCCATATACTTAGAATGTGCCTGTACAATAAATATTAATTAAATAAAAATTTCTGTTAGAGCGAACTGAAATTAATTGTATTCAGAATGAAGCTTTTGCTTCTTAAAATACCCACATTCCAAGATACAACCTAGAACAGTGATGGCGAACCTATGACACGCGAACTCATTTTTTTGGTTGATTTTTCTTTGTTAAATGGCATTTAAATATATAAAATAAATATCAAAAATATAAGTCTTTGTTTTACTATGGTTGCAAATATCAAAAAATTTCTACATGTGACACGGCACTAGAGTTAAGTTAGGGTTTTTCAAAATGCTGACACGCCGAGCTCAAAAGGTTCACCATCACTGACCTAGAACCTGCAAAACTAAGTTTGGTTTACAGTTTTATAATTCAACGTAAGCTTTCTGATGGTTAAAACAAATCCAGCCTATGTTATACTATTACATTTCAGAGGATACTGTTATGTTTTCGAGCCCGGAGGCTTTGAGAGCGCTATTGCTATGGTTTGGTTCTGTCTGAGAGCTCCTGTGCTGCCCCAAATAGCTGACTCAGCAGAAGCTCAGGGTTTGTGACTGCCAGCTTCCTGATGTGGTTGTGAGTGAGGACACAGTGATGGCTGAGTGGACAGGAGGCCATGTGGCTGGAAAATAGACAGGAAGACTGTCATTATAGAAAAGTTCTCATTATAGAAAACTGAGAATGGAAGTAACAGTGAATCCTTCATGGATGTGACATGGATTTAATTGTAGCTACTTCAGGATGACAGACACACACTGAGTCGGCGACTAATGTGGCACTTGGCCTTCCAGTGCTGGGTGAGACACCCTGCCTATGGGTTCCCTTTTACCCAAGGACACTCAGATTTTCCCTTTAAATATACAGGGTCCTGTGCAGTGGACAGCAGAGTGTGAATGCAGACTTATCCTGGGAACACCTTAAATAGTGTGAGTTTTTCCCCCCACCCCCCATTTTCCAAGAGCTCTGAATCCACTCAGACATGGAACTGTGTGGGTACCTGGAGGATTTTATTCAATGACTTGCCAGTTAGTGGTTTAATGATCTGACAGTTTCTGAAATGATAGGGTGATCCTTCCTTCTTTATTTTTTTGAATGAGTGAATTAGTGCCTATTCAACTAATTGGTACTCTAGGAAATCTTCTGAATTCTCACCTGTTAGTATATGCCCTTTAAATTTTTTCTTAATAACCTTCTCTCTTATATTCTTCTTGTAAATGATACTTAGAAAACACGCTCATAAAAATGACACAGTGCACACCATGCCAATTCTCGGTATAGTCGCTTCCCGGTGTTTAATGAACTCGCATTTATATGTAGCCCATCCATCTCTTCCCCTCGCCAGGACATGGTGTTGCTTTCATTTTATCCAGGCACTTTTCCTTTTAATGTTCGGCACGTTGTCAAACATACCTTATCTGAAGTAAATGATGTGGCTGGCTGTCCTGGGAGAACACAGTAAATATCAGCAGGTAAACAGAAGCGCCAGTAACTTCTGCAAAGTCAACTTTATCTCTGTCACCACCGTGGTGATGGAAAGCATGCAAAGCCTGCTGGTCCGTTCCATCTCTCTAACGACACCCCTTGCAGTCGGGGGAATGTGACTAATGTGTAGCTACACTTGAGTTTTAATTGCTTTGAAATAACTGCAATGGCGAGTAGAGATAAAGTTTCAAAACGCAGATGTACTCAGAGGCTCAATAATCATTAGCAACATTCGTCGACATTCTTTTCATTCATCCATTTATTCATTCATGGGAGTCTCAAGTTTAAATAGGAAGATTTGCCCTATTTAGGGAGTTCAGCAAATGTGTTCATGTGAAAAGGATTCTTATTCTAATATATGAAAGACCAGTGGGAATTAAGTTGGACAAGAGAAAATAGAGGAGCTTTCAAAGCAGTGGATGTACCAAACCTGCTTTAATGTGAGGGAAGATGTTGAGTATAGGGAACAGGAAGAAGGTTGGTGTGGCCAGAGTGCAGAGGCTGAGGGCGCAGTGTGGTTTGAGTTGATGTTGGAGAAGGATTTGGAAGCCATACTGTGTGCAAAATGGTGTTACCCATGTTAAAAAATATTTTTTCTTTATCACTCAAACAAGGAGAAGCCTCTGAAAGTTTTAAGGTGTATAAGTCTGTGTCTCTTTATGTGGCATGTATGTCTTTGTATGTATCTGTGTTTGACTGGGTATATGTGTTTGGATGAGTAACATTAGCAACTTTTATTAACCTATTCAACAAATATTTGACCATCTAAATGCTGGGTGCTGTTCTATGTGCTGAGTTGAGATCTGTATATAAGACATAAGAGATCTTTGATTTCATGAGAAGATGCATTCTCATGGGAAAACCCAAGAAAAAAATAACGGAATAATATAATTTCATGTAATAACATATGACAATAGAATGATTGAGTAAGAGGATTCAGAATGGCAGGTGATGGTGATCAGGAAAACTAGCATTAGGAAGTGAGCTCTGAGAAGGTGTAGGGAAGAACATTCTAGTCTATGAAAAGTAAGTGAAAGGCTGCAAGAAAGGTATGAGGTAGTGTGATTGAGCAACAGCAAGCAGGCTGTGCATAGGCACTGTGATAGGATATGAGTAGATGTGAGTTAAGAAAGGTAGTCAGGGCTTGGTCCTAGAGGCTTTACCTGGTGTATTTATTGGTGTTTTTCCACTCTGAAGTGTGGCTAAGGCATTATGGAGAGCAAGGGGGGATACAGAATAGATTTAGAGACTAAGAAGGTTGTTTGCAATAGATCAGGCAAGAGATGACAGGGGTTTGTCAAGGAGCATCAGATTCTACGCATATTTTGAAGGTAGAGTCAACAAGACTTGCTGATGGATTAGATACAGAATGTAGGTGGAGAGAAAGACCAGCCTTGTTCGGGGCCTATGCAACTGTGTGAATGCAGATGGAGCAGATGGGAGGAAGAGTAGGTTTAAGGAGAAACTGTGCTCCTTCATATTGTATTTTGGGCATTGCATCCTATCAGAATAGGCATCCTGGTATGCCTACTAGGCATCCAAGCAAAGATTTGATTATGACGTTAGATACGAGTGTGGTTTGCACTTTTCAAAATATCTGTCTGCCCTTGAAATAGAGAGGGCTGTTGGAGAAGCACTGTTTCCTCCCACCCTACACTTCGTAACCAAACTGTCGTCCAAGTGTCACTTAAATGCACGGACCTAAAGGAGGAAGTGGTGTGAGAAGGTGATGTAGTAATAGTGAAGCGTTCCGGACACAACTAGGGTTCCACAATGGAGTGAGGTGGGGAAGCTGAAATATTTCCCATGCTGTTGGCTATCTGCCAAATTAATCTGATCCTGATTTCCTAATGAAGGAGGAAAATGAGACATCCTCCCTTTCTATTCAATTACATAACTCCCCCCCCCCGCCCCATGGGCTGCTTTACATGGGCAAGCTGGTAGATTGCTCCTGTCCTATGGATTATTATGAAGCTATATTGTTCAATATAGTAGTCATTCGCCACATATGGCTGCTTAAATTTTAATACAAATAAAAGTGAAATAATATTAAAAATGTAGTTGTTTGGTAATAGTAGCCATATTTTATGTGCTCAGTAGACACATTGAACAGGGCAGAGAGAAAATATTTCTATCATCACAGGAAGTTCTTGTGGACAGCACTAGTATAAAGAGAAATGGATGGCAGATAGACTCATTTCTGTCTTTTAGTTCAGACTTTATCTATTGAGACCAAATGCAAAGGTTTCTTTAATATGAAGAATCTGGTCTGGATCTATATTTAATTGAGAGTTTATGATAGTAATTTAGAACCGTATATTCTTGCATTTTCCTATATGTGCTTTGGCCTTAAAGTATTACACACAAAGATGCTACCCCATAAAATAATGAAAAAAAAAATGCTCTTCAGCTGAGACCTGGGAGCATGGCTTCTGCATTAATTCAAGGAAATATATTGAAAACTAGAGCCGGACCATTCTATTTAGATTCCCAGAAATGTATTTTCTATTCCTTTTGTCCCTGTTTGATGAAGCTTTGCCACCACAGCAAATTATGTAAGTTGTAAACAAAGGGATACATCATTATGAGCAGAACCTGATGTAATATCAGCCTTTAATGGTCTTTTATAAACCTGGTATGAACAGCAGCCCCTTACAGAAAAGCTGCACAATTGATCTAAAGAAAACTCTTCCATTCTGCACACTAACTAGTACAAGAATAAAGAACACCCCACCAGACAATGAATTGTATTGAAATAGAAAATATATGAAACAAGACTGCCAGAGTATTTATCTTTCATTAAAGGAGAAAAACACGCATCATTATCTCTAGTAAATGAGCATGCTTGCGAAAGTTGGCCATGGGCTCAGAAAAAAATAACCACAAAAACAATCCTGCCCTTAATCAAGTTAAAATAACTGCCTGTTTTTACATAAATTTTAGGAAAGAGACTTCTGAGCAAGGAATGCTTTCAAATGTGAATGCAAATAGCCCTCTGAGCCCTGCGTGATCATCAGTAGGGATAGCAAGGCATGGATTGCTGCAACCGAGTGGAGTTGCTCATCCAGGCTGAAGGTATTTGTGTGTCCCTGTAACTTAATTACTGAGCAATTACAATGAGTAGCTTTGTAATTCATGCATAAAAAAGTAACAATTGAAAGCATTTTAGCTAGAGAGACTTAGCATCCCATGCCCAGAAAGGAGCCTGTATGCAAAACTTCGTGGTTTTATCTGTGTGTGTGGATGTATTATGTATTCTGCAAAATTAAATAGTATGTGCCAGAGAAAGATAGCTAACAAGAATTTGCATTTCAGCATGGAGATGATGAGCCTGTGCATCTTTAAGCTCTCACAGGCAGAGTCTCAGCCTACTAACCTGAAAGCTTTCAACTTTTGGTAAAGAATGGTTGTTGGTTCAAAAGATAAACCCTATGGGTATGCAGGAAGCACGGATATGCCAAACCAAGTGTTTCCTTAGTTGTTTCAGAGAAACTAAGAATGTCATTTTATTTTATTTTGGGTGTCAAACTGCTCAGTCTGTAAATATTCCTGGCAGAACTTCTGAATAGCTATCTCTCGATATTTCCATTGAAGAATCTTATCACCTTAGAGAAAATATGCTCCATCTCTTAGCTATTGTAGCAGAAACTGGAGATAGAGTGGAAGACTTTTCCTTTTTCTTTTTTTGTGTGCTAAGTAATGTTTATGAAACCATTTCTAGTCTGCTTACCTCAATTTCCATAAAGAACAATTTCAAATACCCTGTTCCAACATTGGCTCTTCATGTCTTGGTTAGGCAAGTTGAATTCCATTTTCTTCTATGTTAGAAGTACCACATTATCTTTATCCCTATTTGGGACTTTATATTGATACTAGAGGCCCAATGCACAAAATTTGTGCAAGAGTAGGTCTTCCTTCCCCTGGCTGCCGGCCCCGGCTTCCCTCTGGCACCTGGGACCCGGGCTTCCCTCCAGCCACCAGCAGGCACCAGGGACCCAGGCATCCCTCACAGCCCCAGCTTTGTCCAGAAGGACATCTGGTCCAATTAGCATATTATGCTTTTATTATTATAGATTTTAAGGCTGATAGCTCAAACCCCACAGCTTATAAAAGACTGGAAATTTTTAATTTTCTTCTAGACCTTGATGCTGCATTGATGCCAAGACTTATTTTTTTGTTTTGTTTTGTTTTAATCCTAATCTGTGATCTGATGAAAGTTTTTGTAGACTCTGAGACTTCTGAGAGAGTAAAAAATTCACCTTTGAAACAAGCTGGCTGCCTCTGACCACTCAACTCTTTTCCATTATTTATAGTTGCTTTAGGAGCTCATATAAATTTTCACTACTACTGGTATGTTAATTAATGAGTATAGCACCTCCATCCTCTAACACCCCCCCCCCTTCTGTAGTGCTCTAAACAGAAATCTAGCTTCACTTTTGGTAGAACATATTACAAACTGTGTGCATTATTTTATAAAACCATATGGGTTCTTTTACACTCTATCCTAATTTTTAATTTGCCATTGGACCTTTCTCATTTTTTCACTACTTCCCAACTCACAGAGATCACCTGAGCTCACAGCCACTGATTGTCACAAGAACAGGGAATTTTTAGGACCCACGATGGTATACTTTTAGCTGTCACTTTATATAACTCTGGTAGATTATTTAGATTTAAAAGTTCGCTTTCATTCTATTGCCAAAGCTAACCACTTAGATATACCAGTATCAACTTCTGTAGAACTGTAGAATACCAGACATGGAGAAAACCTGAGAAATAATTGAGTCTGTCTCCTAGGTCCTAAAGATAAGGAACTGGCAAATGACATACAGGAGGAACTCATGAACATCAGAGGTGCATCTAAGTTTTAGGTCTCTGGACACCCTTCCTCTTCTCTCAGCACCCTGCACCCAATGCTGTTTTCCCATGGTGTTTAGTCTCTAACTACTACCTCTCCTCCCAGTGCAATTGCTAACATTACCCTCGTTCTGGTTGCTAGGAGGTATGGCTATTTCTTTGCGTGCCCCACACACATCCCCAGGACTTACTGACCCTTTTCTTTCTGTGAGCCCCAGACATCTGTTTTCCAACCAGCACTTTTTCTCCCCCTTGGTCTTGGTGCCTGGGAGTTTATCTGAAATCTGTCCTCAGGATAAACTACACAGGTTATAAATTCCCCTTGTAGGAATCTAGACAGGAACAGCCTGACTTATTTCAGAACTTTGTCGCAGCAGAGAATTAGAAAATGTGCTTCATCTTCTCACAGGCGGTATCCCTCAGCATTTTTAGCAGAAATAAAGTATGTTTTAGGGTTTCTTAGTTATACTCTTTCTCCTTCTGCTTTCCCTTCTCATATTTTAGTAAGTAATTCACCTCCTGGACTATCAAGAGAATACAATATCAGTAATAAGAAAACAAATAATAAACCCATAAGAAAGTAGAGGATTTGGGGTGATAATAAATCATACCTACTGACCAGACAAAGAGTCCAATTAGGATCTAGGATCTAAATAGCTCATATTTATTACCAGTAAAGATGGACCCTCTTCCACCTTGAATTGATCTTACCTTTTCAAAAAGATGCAATTCCCTCCAAGGGAGGGAGGATGTGCCTGGTTACAAGCAGGAGCTGGGGAGCAGAGAGGTGTCTGGACTGTGAGCCACGAGGGAAGCAGTAGGGGAGGATACAGAAATCCAAAGGGGGGCCTCTAAGGAGTCAGCTCCAGTGCATGCACCCAGCTGGGCCCAGAGTCATGCATGGATGGAAGTGTGGCTCCTTCCTGGGTCCTGGCCCGGGGAGTCCTTCCTCTAAGGAGGACTGAGTTTTAGCCAAGAGGGAATGTCAGAGGTTCATTTGGAGGACATCCCAAGGAGCAGAGAGTCATGGCGGAGCCACCCATTTATGTGTGCAATCAGGAATATAGAAAATGTTGTTGTTTTTTAAAGAAGACTCTTTCCAAATGCTAACTAATAACAACTGAAGTTAAGAAAAAAGATAAGGTGTTTCTCTTTAAGTGGCATCACTCATGTGTCAGACATGATGTTTGTGTTTTGCACACTTTATCTCATTTAATTCTATTAAGAACTCTTTAAAATAGCGTCACAGAAGAATTCACCCCGTTCCTAAGTCCTCCCCACCACAATTCATGTCAGTGGAATTTAAATATTTATTACCTTAGGGAAAAGGCTGGGAGGGGAAAGCCTTGAGTTTAAATAATTAATAACTGAATTCATAAAAAAATTGCTAACTTATTTTCTGATGCAACCGAATGGGAAAAGGGAAATAACGAAAGATGCAATTTTAGTACATCTGAATACTTGTCTTGAAAATTCATAAATTTGTACATGTAGCATTTGAAAAATTTATGAGGTTAATGTGGTAAGAGGTCAGTCATTCTTGTCTCCCATCGTTTCATTGATGCTGGGAGAAAATAGGAGGTTCATGGTCCAGAGACAAAAGAATTGGTTACTCATGGCACAGCGGGCAGCATGAGGTTTATGGTCACACTAGAGGCCCGGTGCACGAATTCGTACATGGGTGGGGCTGATCAGGCAGGGCTGGCCGGGAGAAAGAGCCGTGGGCAGTTGGCTGGCCGGCCCCTCCCCCTGGTTGAACTCCAGGTTGAACTCCCAGTTGAGGGGACAATTTGCATATTAGCCTTTTATTATATAGGATTGGTTTCCCTTGCTCCTAAAGTCCCAAGTGGCAATGCAGAGTGGTCCATGGGAGGCTACACCTGCTGCCAGTTTACATCACTCCTGAAGAACCTGGAATGTAGAAAACCTTAATCTGTGGAAGACTTGAAAACAAACCTGATCCTCTTTTATCCCAGAGGGAGACACTATCTTTATTAACCTCGAAGCATATTTACCCTTCTGCTCTGGAGGGAGATACCATCTCTGTCTTCCATGACTGCTTTGCAAATATCCTTGAAGACAAACGTTATCAATGCCTCTGCTCAGAAGACATGAAGTCAGAGATACCCATGGGGAAATGTCTCCCAACACTGGTTCTATGGCCTGGGGTGGTACCTGAGATTCTGCATTACTAACTACATCCCAGGTTATGCCAATGACCAGATGGCAAGAAAGAAGTAGGTACATTTATTACCCCTCTGTAACCTAGCATGCTGTCTTGAGTTTTTAAGAGCAAAATACAAAAATCCACAAAAACAACAAAGGCCCGTGATGATGCCTCAGAGCAAAGCTAATGGATGCCTCCCCTAAAGTACAAGGCATGCTACAAGTTCTCTAGCACCCTTCTCTCCCCTTCCTTCTCCGCCTCCTCCTTCTCTCTCTCTTTCTCTGTCATACAACTCTCATGTCTAGAAATCCTAACTACATATATTTGTATATGTATATTTACATATGTACATATTCATGAAATGATAAACTTCACATTGAAAACTTAGAATACTATATATAATGCCCACATATTTCTGCCATCATAACAATTGCTATTTAGGTTTTTAAGGAGAAAATCTTGTGTTGTGGTTAAGAGCATGGTCTCTGGAGCCAAACTGCTTAGATTCAGATTTGGATTCTGCCAGGTACTAAATCTATGAATTTTGTCTAGTTAGTAAACCTCTTTGTGACTCAGTTTCTGCATTTGTAAAATGAAGATGATAGCATTAGTAGGTGTCAAGTACATAGAAGAAAAGCTGTGCTCTAGTAATAATATTATTGCTGGATCTTTTTTATGGTTTAATATATTCCTTGACACCAAATTATGAAGGGGACTGACAAAAGAACTTGTTCTGCCACAGAGGAATACTAAAATTGAAGTTTATAATTTTAAGAATGTGTACTCAAACAAATTACAGTATAGTTTTTTGCCAATATCATGTCATATTATTAAAGACCCAGAAACTATAAACTTTGGCATTATAAAAGTAAAATAAGTTAAGTTTCATAAAATGAGGATATATAGATATTTTTATATGAGACATCACAGGTTGAATATATAATTAATGTACTTTCAATATCATACTTTAAGTATAGTACCTTACAGTACCACAAATATATGTAATACATATGGTTCTAAAATTAATATAGTATTGATCCATTGGGTTAAAAAAAATCTAATTAGTGCTTTTGCTATTGCCTTTGATTTAGAAGAGCTTTTGTAAAATCCATTTAAACTTAGCAAATATAAATGAATGTCTGTTATGTGGCGATGGTATTGCTGGGCAGTAGGGATATAGAAACGAGTAAGCTCTAGCCTTTTAATGACCTCACAATCTAATGTCAAAAATGCATACACCATAATACAATTATTTAATTATTACATCTATAAAGTAAGAACTCTCAGGATACCAAGCAAGAATCAATAACTTTTGACTTCCTAAAACATAAAATATATGAGAATCTGAAATAATGTGGCTCTTTTTTTTTCTTTATTGATTAAGATATTACACATGTGTCCTTTTCCCCCCACTGCCCCCCCACCCCCCCTCCACTCATGCCCTTACCCCCCTGGTGTCTGTGCCCATTGGTTAGGCTTATATGCATGCATACAAGTCCTTTGGTTGATCTCTCCTGCTTACCCCCACCCTCCCCTACCTTCCCTCTGAGGTTTGCATTATTCTAAGCGAAATAAGCCAGTCAGAGAAAGATAAATATCACATGATCTCACTTATTTGTGGAATATAATGAACAACATAAACTGATGAACATAAACAGATCTAGAGACAGAAAAGCATCAATCAGACCATTAATGTGGCTCTTTTTAGCTATCAATAACATTCTCTAAAAATATGCCTTTTCTTTTTGTCATTTGTCCTATGCAATTTGTAAATATGACCTTCATTCATTGATTCAATATGATTTATTAACTATTCTACAGTGTGCCAGGTATACTTATAGGAGGTAGAAGGGCTGAAAAAACAAAAATAAAACATAATTATGGTCTCTGGCCTCAAAGAATCCACAGTGTATAGGCAAGGAAGACAAATAAGCAACCAGTTGTAATGAATTTTGATGAACTTGTGACAGAGGTAATGTGTGTGTGTGTGTGTGTGTGTGTGTGTGTGTAAATTGCTTGTTCATATCTATAATCTACTTTTTAAACTGGGTTGTTTATCTTTTTAAAAAATTTAAACTTATCTATCCATATTAATGATCATCCATTTCAACAGCCTGGGGTCATTCCAAAATCC
Organism: Myotis yumanensis; assembly: GCF_028538775.1. Taxonomy (NCBI): domain Eukaryota; kingdom Metazoa; phylum Chordata; class Mammalia; order Chiroptera; family Vespertilionidae; genus Myotis; species Myotis yumanensis. The sequence continues at coordinate 69,430,967 of NW_027223755.1, read as the reverse complement.
ATAGATGATTTAGGGGACAGAATTAAGTTTTGTCAATATTGTTTTTTCAGATAAGGAAATTTAGACATAGTCAACTTTGTTAAAAAATAGAGAGGAAAGCCACACAAGTTCATGACTAAAAGTAATGGCAGCATTGCTTAAACAGACAATTAATGCCCCACTCATTTAGTCAAGAACATCTTTTTAACAAATAATAAAGTTTAACCACATTTTCCTTTAAAGCTCAAAAAATATTCTTTTTCACCTTTTGAGTGCCTTATATTTCAGCATTTAGTCTTTATTTTTCCCATATTTGTGCAGTTTCCATGCTGAAATACACAAGATCAGCAAAAATCATCAAAGACACTTAAAGTTACTGCTTGGGCTTGTTACCTCTGACACCAGAATATTTGAATAGGTCATTTTTATGTATTCTGGTCTGGGATAACTCTCTCTACTAAAATTAATTTCTACATTTTTCAGATTCGTTAAAGTAATTAATTCAAGGCTATTAGTAACTTTCAGTAAAATATATTATGCATGTTCTAATTTGTTCATTAGACATATTTCCTCTAGGAAATATTGAACAGTATAAGCTATTTTTAAGACAATGAAAAATTATGTAAATATACATATTATACATAGTGATAATTGTGTAAAGACATATATAAATAGATGTATTAAAGTTATGAATAATTTATTCTATAATATTTGGCACAGATGAATTTAAACTGAGAATTTCAATTCAAGTTACCTAATTAGAAAATAACCTTTATGAAATATATTTAGGAATTAAATGTTGTGAGAGAATTAGCTTTACCTAATGCTTTGCAGAGCAGCTATTTTAGAAACAGGCCTCCAGTGATTGATATGCTCACTTTTTCAAAGATACCAGTATGCATGCACATTGATTTTTAAATTCTCAGAAGAAATTCAATAAAATCTAGTAGACAAATCTCTTTATATATGGAGATATTTCTGGTCTATTATTGGAAAGCTTATTTTAACTTGCTACACAAGTAATAATGATGGGCTTCAAGAAAAAATGTTCACATGATCAAAATGCAATACAATGAAATAAACCATCCAATTTTGCAAGGCTATCAGTATTTTGAAAAAATGAGGTCATATACTAATTATGGCTTTTAGTTGTTGTTTAATGGTAGCACATTGGGTTGTACATTTTGTTTTTTTACATTTCACTGAAAAGAGAAATATTTTAAATGCAAATGGAGAAAAGTGAAAAAAAATTATTTCTGGTTTAACATGCATTTTATCTTATGAAAAACAATGCCTCCTTTGAGCTGAGTCATGCAGGAAACATTATGATGGTTTATATCAATGGAGAGGATTCATTGGCATCTTGATTTTTAACTGCATTAATGTGCACATCTCTAATCAGAACAAAACTGAAAAACACCATTCTCCAAGAGTCAGAGAATGACTTGTATTGTGATTTACCTTCATTAGTTATCTTGAGTTTGGAGGAACTCGTAATTTCAATGCCAAACATTATTCCTGGTGCGTGTTCTTTGAATGTTATTCAGTAGGAAGGCATACAGGGGCAGCGTAGGGGAGTACGGTGCTTTAGAAGAGTGCATCTCAGACTTGAGTGTATGTAAGAAATGACCTGGGAGTAGGTCTCGAAGGGCGGAGGCCGAGATTCCTTACTTCCGATGGGCTTCCAGGAAGGTGTTGATGCTGTTGTGTTGTAGGCACCACTTTGAGTAGCACAGATTTGGAACACTTTTTATTCTGGAGCCAGACTGTGCATTCTAGCACTTGTCCAAAGGGAAAGCTGGGTTAATTAGATTGTGCTTCCATTTTCTAATCTGTAAAATGGGATAATGATGAATTTACCTCAGAAGCAATTTTGAGGATTGCATAACTGAATACACAAAAAACCCTTTTAATAATACCTGGCAGGTAGTAAATATCATTTTAATTTTCATTATTTCTAATGGAGCAATAATGTGTGTGACAGGGATACAGAAATCATTGCCATCGACTCAGTTTTGTTTAAATGTAAAGACGTTACAAATAAGCTCAGCGAAGTCCCTCGTGTAACCCTCCTAAGATTTCAAGTTGGTCAGATCCTAGAGGAAACCGCACTTATTAGCCTGTTGGAAAATGTTCTGATGCTTTTTGCCAGCACGCCTTTATCCCCTGTAATTGACCTTTTAACTAGATGTGTCTCAACTGCTTTTGAGAAATTTACAATTCAAACTAAATCTGCCATAAAGATGTATGAAAACAAAGAAATGAAAGCTACTAAAAGGCAAATCATAGTGTTTGTCAGCTAGAAACCTCTGATTTCCTTCAAAGTGGAAAACTCACTGTTCTATATGATTCGCTACAACAGTGACATATTGCTACCCTCCAACTTATAAGCAGCCTCCCTTCTGCTGAATTTTGAGTGAAACGAAGAACTGAATAAAATATAGGATGGATGGGATTTAACTTCCACGTCGGACAGCCCGTGCGTTATCGGAGCTTGTTGAGAAGAATGTCTTTGAGCAGGAATGAAGCCTGGGGTGGTGGAACAAGGGGGTGAGGAAAACCGTACCCCTCTGTGGCCAGCGTGCACTGCTCTGGCTCTGGGTATACAGTATCCTGCCCCGCTTGGAAAAAGCATTGGTGTTCAAGTGCCTGAATCAATCTAAAGACCACAAAGAACAGAAGCTCCTTGTTATTTTTCTTACTTCTTTATAATGGACACTGGTGTTAGCGCTCTGGAAGAAGTACTGTCTTCTTATTTCAGATATTTTTTCTTTTTTCTAGACTAGCTAACTGGACAATGATTAAACAGTTAATAAGTAATGACCAATGGTCAGGTACTATATTTGGCATTGAGGGAGCTGCAGATAGAAAGTTCAGCTTCCAAGGAGTTCATAATGTAGAACAGAGTATGAGGCTGCTCACATAAGTCGCAGTCTGAGGCCCAATCTGATAAATATTACAAATGAAGAATCACTTGTATTCTGAGAAGGGAGACATTCCTGTCAGCGGACTCCCCTTGAAGGAAGTGATACTTAAGTTCAGCCTGGAGGAGTAGAGAGGATATTAACATACAAGCCCAGGCAGGCTTATCACTTAGGATATAAGTAAACAAAGAGCAAATCCTGGGCAAGCTCTGGCCACACAGGCATTCACATTAGGCTTTGGTACAAGTTGTATAATTGCTGATGGTAGGTGAAGAAGGTGTTTTGGAGACGGGTCATAAGGGACGTTACTTAGGCGAGGAATTTGTACTATTTTTCTTCTAATGAACATGGGGAGATCTTGAAGGTTTTTACACAGAAAAGTGACACATCAGAATTAGGCTTCCCGGGCATGGCATGATGGATCTGGGGCAAAGACTAGTGAAAATACAAGAGGGAACTCAGGATGATCTGTGTCTGTGGCCCTCGTCCTGCTTGATGATGTGTCAGGAAGCAGAGACTGAGTAACCCATAGCTACTATATAAATCTCCTTTCCATGTAACCTCGATGTCTTATCTATTAAACTCTATGATTCAAATCTAATTTCTGCTCTTGTCAGCAGAATAGAGTAAATATGTGGCCGTGGAAGCCATGGTGCGAGCACCATCTGAAAAATGGTGATGCTGTATTCTACCTCCAGATCAAGCTTAACCCTTGGTCAAATCTACAGAATAAAGAACACTGGCTCTGACACAGCACATTGCTTTTCTAATGGTAACAACTAAAAAAAAAATTCAATTAATCAAAATGGATAGAAGCCAGAGGGGAGATTGAAAACAAAATAGTGAAAAGATGAGATTTAAGAAACAATTAGTGCTTTAAAAAGCAACCTTCTTTTGGTATCTGCAGCTAATATTAAATTATAGAAAATGTTTGTTTACTCTCTTAAAAAAAGACGGGTTTGTTTTAAACTTGGGATCAGAGAAACTGTCCATGAAATATTTATGTACTAGAGGCCTAGTGCACGAATTCGTGCATGAGTAGGGTCTCTTGGCCTGGCCAGTGATTGGGGCCAATTGGGGCATCTTGCCCAGTTCCAATCAGGGCTGCAGGAGGTTGGCCGGCTGGGGGTAGGGGTCATGGGAGGTTGGCTTTTATATATATAGATTGCCAAAAAAAAATTAGGAGATGCCTTTCAGTTAGTCCTCAGAATAGTTCTATTGTATAGTTGTTATTAACTTCCTATCTGCAGATGAGGAAACAGTCCCAGAGAGATAAAATTATTTCCCCCTGTTCATACAGATAGAAAATGGCAGAGCCAATGATAGAACCAAGATCTATTGGGTTTACATCCCATATTTAAATTGGTTATTAATGTTGCCTCAAATTCCATTAACGTATTTTACAAAGAAATCATAAACCAGGGTTATCTCAATCATTGAATTTGAAGTCAGAATACCCAAGTTTATGTTTGGGCTCTTCTGAACTAACTTGGTGTGATCACATATGAATAGTTATTTTGGGATTTCATCGTAAGATTATGACATTTGTTATCTGCCTTGTGGCTGCCACTGCAGTAATGGAAACAAGGTTTACTCATCTTGCAATCTTGAAGCAATGTATATATTATTAATACTTAATATCAATGCTTAATTAATATTTCATTAAGCATTAATAATGATGAATAACATCGATAGGGCTTTGAGAAGCTTATAAGTTGTTCAGTATATTCCTGTTGGTTCTTGTGTTTAAATTAAGATAGTTATTTCTATCTGTCCAAATTGGACACAGCATTAGTTTAAAAGTAGAAAACCAACTGTAAATAGTACATAAAAAGTAGTTTAGGATAATAATAGACAATTGGTTTTTCAGTCCCATAAGCCTGATTTAATTTTCAGCCCAGATACCCCAGGCTGTATGACTTTAGTTAAATTACTTAACTTGAAATATTTCCATATTTACAAATGAGAATATTAAAATATGTACTTAAATTTATTGTGAGGATCTGAGATTGTGCACTAAAGCACCTGGCACATAGAATGTGCCCAGTGGAAGGCAGTGACTATTGTCGTTATTAAGCTAATGGAGTTCATTAAACTAATTTCCCATTTGACTTCCTTGTAGATGAAAACTTCACAATAACATGAAAAGGAGATAGCTTTAGCAAGGAAGATTTTATTTTCCCTCTAAATATGTAATAACAACATTGAGAGATGGATCACAGGGGAAAAACCTCCAAGTGTATACTCTCAATCATTTCTTGACACTTACTCTTCTATCCATGCTGGGGATGTGAAATTATACACTGGCAAGAAAATGGGCAGTGTGCTCATGTGATATGAGGTTATTATTCCCAAACAATTTCATTTTAGGCACACAGATGATACATTTTTTGTGCTCATTACATATTAAGCTCACATATACTTCAAAAGTTGGTATATTGGTTCATTTATAATCCATAATGGGATTCATACTCTCTCAAAAACAATGAAAAGGAGGTAATTAACAATAAACTACACCAAAAGGTAATCTTCCTTTCCTCAGAGTTATAAAAGGAGTAGATTGAGATCAAACCACTCAGTTTTATTCTGGCTTTTTCTCTACTTGCTGTGTGAAATTAGATTATTTGGGTTTAAAATAAGTTTCTTCATCTAGTTAAAACAAATTCAAAAGTATTAAACATGCCCCTTAAGGTTGTAGTGATTCATGAGGCCATATATGTAAAGTACATAATTCTATGGCCAGCACATAGTAAGCATCCTAACATGCCATTGCTTCTGCTATGGTCAGGGACATCAGCATCGTTGTGGGGTCTCTTGTCCTATAGAAGACAATGGGCACTGGGTCTCTGTCCTAACTTGAATGGTCCATTGTGTACAATATATGCGTTGACTTACTTGCTTGACATTATAAAACATCGTTCTTTCCAAAATAGATTAGAATGTATTCTGGTTATTTGAAGTTTCCAGTTCCTTGATTACAGACTGATGACGATGACCCATTTTTGTCTATGAATGTCTCAGTCTGTTTTCAGCACCACATTTAGAATATTTAACTAATTGAAGTCAATTTACAATAGAAAAATCAACTTAGCTTTTGAAACGGATCCATAATTTCTCACCTCTGGTTTTTCTGCATGCCAGAGCACACACTTCCATGAACAAATCTCATTTTCCCTTGAAAACTGTAGGCATAAATTTGAAAGCCGCTTTCAGAATTTTGCTTCATTATGCCTAATCCTTTCTGGAATCAGACTAAACTACTTGCTTCAGTAATCTCCCCTGGGAATGGGTTCCAAGGGCTAGCTCAGCTTTATGCAGAGAAATATTTCTTTTTATCTAGTTTTAATTTCTTGCTTTTGGATGCTATTTATCTCCCTAAAATGGAGCATCTGATTTACATTTTCTGTACTACTTGTTAATTTTGTAATACAACCTGTGCATTTGAAGAGACATATGGATATGTTGATATCTAAATTATTTTATAATATTGATATTCTATCAAGATGTTAAAACATGTAAGAATAGCATAAATAGTCTACAACTAATTCATAAATTGGACACTACAGGCTCCTTTGTAAGTTTTGTTATTTGAAATATAGATTGGAATATATAAATAAATAGTCATTAGAATAATAATTAAATACATTTTTATGAAGCACTTACTATGTATTGGGCTCTGTTCACTATTGGAGACATGATTTCTGAGCTCATGAACTCTATAATGTATCTGTTAATAAAAATAATAACAATAACAACTACCATTTACTGAGAACTAATGCTAAATACTATCCTAAACATTACATATGCCTTGTCTCATTTATCCTTCACAAGTGCTCAGTGATGTAGATATAATTGTTACACTTATTTTATAAATGAGGAAGCGAAGCTTACAGATATTTAGCATCTTGCCTGAATTCAGAAAGTAGAAGAGTCATTTGAAACCAGCCCTGCCACACCTCAGAATACATTTTCTGACCCTATAAGTGATGCTGTTTGTCTTATGTTACCACTTTAAAGGACCACTACTGGCTAGATGGACATATGTAGGCTAAGTACCCAGGTACCATGTGCATTATTACTTCCTTCAGCCGTGTCCCTCAGAATGTCTGTAACATACCTGCCTCACACTTCTAGAAGTTATCAAGGGTTTCTGCCAACCTCAGGCCTAAAATAAGCCTTGCTGGCCCCCTACCAGCAGTGATAGCGAGAGCAGGCGCTCCAGTGGAAGAAGTAGCAAGGTGTTAGGGCCCAACTCAAGGTCAGTTCCTTTTCCCTGGAAGGAGGTTTTGCCCTCCAGATATAAATGGATAAAGAATCTGGGCCCCCTGACACGGATTGGTCCACCCTCTTATTCTATGCATACCTCCTTAAGTTGATATTTTAAGAAGGAAATTATAAATGGGAAGGAACTTAAGGGGAAAAAACAGCTAATTGATGAAATAATGAGGGCAGAGATTATGAGAATATAATATGTATCTCTTAAAGAAAACAGCAAACCTTAAAACAAAACACAAAAAAAAACTGTCCTAAAAGTATCCCTCAAAGCCAGATAGATTTGTATTTTTTATTAAGGAGACATTTCCACAGCAAGTGGAAAACTCATGTCTTTCTCATTTTGACTGAGATTCAAGATGTTTAAAGGAGGACAAGAGAAATAGGAAGGGGTAGAGTCTAAGAGATGAAACTATTATTCACATACGTATGATTGCATGGGGAATGGAGTGTTGAGGCTGAGTACTTTAAACCTTTGTGCTAGAACCTTTATTCATTGAATGGGATGGGAATGTTTAGAAAGCAAACGTTGATGCCTGCGTACATTTTAAACTGGCAGAAAAATATTGGAATATTTTTTTGATGGGGGTGGTGAATAGGCCGATTTGTGGCCTCCTTTATTTATCTCTAGATTATACAAATCTCTGATTCTGTCATTAGAAATTGTCTGCATGATTACTAAAACATAAAAGCTGCATCATGATTAAAACATGAAATATACAGGATGTTTATTGGAAAATTATCCAGATTTTTTTGAATTCATAATTCCTCAAGAGTAGAGTCCTTCTGCATTTACCTCCTGGGGAAAGCATTACTGTCTAATCAAAATAGAAGTCTTCCTTCCTATGTTTACAAAATTGACTGATGCGGTTTGAAGAAAATCAGACAATTCAGAAGCTTTGAAAAAGACAAATATGAATGTAAGTTTGTAAAATGTCCTAAACTATTTTAACTTTAATTTTTTTCTTGAGATCAACTACTGCATTTGAAGTAGTTGTAGGCATTTTTGTTGTTGCTGCTGTTATAATGCTCTGCCTTAATCCAACATAACAAAGTATCTGAAAGAGGTCAAAATAATAAGAAAATGATTTTAAAAATGAATAAGTCATATGGTGAAAGTATTTAAACATTGAAAGCCCTATTAGTCTGCGAAATTGTTCCAAATGTTTTCAAACTCATGGGATTATAAAGCTGGAGAATCTTGGAGATTATCCTAAGCTGCTTATTTTTACAAATGAGAAAATTGAAACAAAAAATTATGGCTTGCATGGGAGAACATATTTGCCAATGTTATCACTGATAAGGGTCTAATCTCCAACATTTACAGGGAACTCATACAACTTAACAAAAGGAAGATAAACAACCCAATCAAAAAATTGGCAATGGACGTAAATAGACACTTTTCGAAAAAAGACATAAGGAAGGCCAAGAAACATTTGAGAACATGCTCAAAGTCACTAATCATCTGAGAGATGCAAATCAAAAGGACAGTGGGTACCATCTCACACCTGTCAGAATGGCTATCATCAACAAATCAACAAAGGACAAGTGCTGGAGAGGATGTGGAGAAAAAGGAACCCTCGTGCACTGCTGGTGGGAATGCAGACTGGTGCAGCCACTGTGGAGAACAGTATGGAGTTTCCTCAAAAAACTAAAAATAGAACTCCCATTCGACCCAGTGACCCGACTTCTAGGAATATATCCCAAAAAACTAGAAACACCAAGCAGAGAGAACATATGCACCCTTATGTTCATAGCAGCACAATTTACCATAGCTAAGATTTGGAAACAGCCTAAGTGACCATCAGCAGATTAGTGGATTAAAAAACTATGGTGCATCTACACAATGGAATATTACACTGTGGCAAAAAAGAAGGAATTCTTACCATTTGCAACAGCATGGATGGACCTGGAGAGCATTATGCTAAGTGAAATAAGCCAGTCAGAAAAAGATAAATATCACATGATCTCACTCATTAGTGGAATATAATGAACAACATAAACTGATGAACAAAAACAGATCCAGAGACAGAGAAGCATTGATCAGAGGAAAGGTAGGGGAGGGTGGGGGGGGAGGGGGAGAGATCAACCAAAGGACTTGTATGCATGCATATAAGCCTAACCAATGGACACAGACAACAGGGGAGTGAGGGCATGAGTGGGGGGGTGGGAGGGCAATGGGGCGATAGCACACATATGTAATCCTATATAATAAAAGCCTAATATGCTAAGTGCCCGGTCATCTGGTCGGCCATTCAACCAATCAAAGCATAATATTCTAATGATATGCTAAGGCTGCTCAACCGCTCGATATGACATGCACTGAACACCATGGGGCAGACGCTCAACGCAGGAGCTGCCCCTGGTGGTCAGTGTGCTTCCATGGGGGGGAATGCTGCTCATCCAGAAGCCGGGCTCACAGCTGACAAGTGCAGCAGCGGTGGCAGGAGAGGCTCCCGCTAAGAGCTAAGGATGTCCGACTGCCATCAGTCAGATATCCCCTGAGGGCTCCCAGACTGCGAGAGGGCACAGGTTGGGCTAAGGGACTCCTCCCTCCCCAAGTGCACAAATTTCGTGCACCAGGCCTTTAGTACCTTAATAAAGAAAAAAAAAAAATATGGCTTACCCAGATGATATAAATTGGCAAAATTATTACTAGGAGTTAATCTTTAAAATTCTGTTTATTGTTCTTTCTATGACCCTTTTCTTTTGATTATTCAATATAATTGTCTTTAAAATAAAATAAAATAAAAACACATCTGCCTTTGCTCTTCACTGATAAGAGATACAAGAGTGAACATACAGAGTAAATGCTATTTTAAAAATATAGTAATGAAGTATTTACATTTGCTAATTTTTATTGTTGAATATGATGATGCACCGTTTTTACAAAATGAGAAAAATACTGGCTTTGTGGATGGGTCTGCCCATATATTCTATGTATATATTTAATTCTCTGTGTAGCACTGACAAAAATCATCAGGTCCAATTTTCATGTTTCCAGAGACTATCTGATGGCAACCTAGGTTGTTGAAGGTATCAAAAAGCTAGGGAGTTTAAAAGATGTTAGTAGTAAAAGAAAACATTCATAACCATGCTAACCCAATAGGAAAATAAAAAGAACTGAATTATCCAAATGCAGATGAAGTGAATCAGCCCTGTCTCTCTAGAGTGACTGGACATAATTTAAGAGTGTGTGTTTTAGAGCCAGCGAGTCTGAGGAATAATCCTGTTGACCAGTTCTCAGCTAAAGACTTGGGAAAGAGTGTCTGTAGCTCTCCAGAGCTCTTTCTCTGTGTAGCCCTCTCCTCTCCTGCACTGTGCCCTGCCATTTCTAGCTGAAGCGCTTCCTTGCACTTCTAATTCAGCCTCCTCAATGCAAGGGGCCACCCTTGTATTCCCAACAGGGGGTCAAACCCTCAACCTAGGCATGTGCCCTGACCTGGAATCGAATGTGCAACTTTCTGGTGTCCATGATGACATTCCCCCTGCCTAAGCCACCTGGCCAGGGCCATTAGGTATTCTTAACATATTTTAGTTTTCAGTTACAATGTAGAACACATTCATTGCAATATATAAAGGAAGGAAGTCTGAAATAAGGAATGAACAGAAGTCTAAGTCTGGAGATAGGAGGTATTGAAAAACAGAAAGTGGCAGGATCTCAGAAAGAAGAAACAGAGGTAACTCTTCTTAGAAACTGATCAGATGTAGAGAAACAGCCTGAGGATGAAACTGACTGTTTGCAGCATATGACTTAATTATACCATTTGAACTTGACCAGTCATAGAAAACATCTGATATCCCAGGCCTGGTATGTTTTAAGATTATTTAGGATGTGTCACTTAAGAAAAAAAAGTCCTGTACTTGTAAACGAAGTTTCTTTCCTTGAAAATCCCATCCTGCAGGGATTGACCACTGTGTGTTCAATTAGGGTTTCCCTGCATTCCCTAGCAGTAAATTCAGGTGAACATTTACTAGGTCTCAAAGTTTTTATTTTTTCCTAATTAACTCAAAATATAATTTGTATCTAATTTTCTATCATTGCATTTTAAACAGGAAGTGTATTTATCTTCCACATATATACCTTTTATCCCTTTTTATGTGTGTAATTATGGAGTATAAGGTCTTTAGGGTATTTAATCTATAATAATAAAAGGATAATACGCAAATTAGACCAGACGACCTTCCTGGGTCCCGGGCGCCAGAGGGAAGCCAGTGCAGGCAGCCGGGGGAAGGAAGGCCTACTCTTGCATGAATTTTGTGCACTGGGCCTCTAGTGTGTTATGAAATGAAGGACTTCTTGGAAATGTTTATGGAAGTGTTCATGGTATTTAAGTGGTTTGGGATTTTACAATAAACTGGAAATGAATTATCACATTTAAGACAATAGAACAAAACTGTTATTCAAACATTTGATATTAAACTCGTTTTCAGAATTGAGTTGATTCAGATGATCAAAAATGCCTATATTAGCAAATTGAATTAAATGCTACACAACTATAATATACCAGTATACCATGGGCAGTTATGGTTCATGCCATGAATATAAAAATGACAGAATAGTAATAAATATAATACTATAGAGAAAAAGCCAATTGAAAAATTACTAATTTTTATACACACTTTGAATAATTATAAAGGCAGTTTTTATTAAAATACATTTCATTTTCAAAATTGAGCTATCCGCTGTTAAAGAATGTATAGTTTTTGATATATATATATATATATATATATATATATATATATAATTTCTCAGTACATAATAATAAATTTCAGATGACATAAAGCTTTAATTAATAAACTTGTTATAAGAAAATAAGAATGAATTTCTTTATTAGAAAAAGGTAGGATTCTTAACAATTAGGCCATCAAGAATCTATACAGAAAAATATTTGGTAATTTTCCTATTTAAACATTTATAAATTTTATATGATAAAAAATAACCTAGAAAAAGTTACATGATACATCATACATTGTGAAAACTTAGTACACTGAAAATTTCAGGCAAAAAGCAAATTTACTTGATTTACAAAGATCTAATGCAAGTTAATAAGAGAAAGATGAAAAATTCTATAGGAAAAGTGGGTAAGATATATTCATGGCTACTTCACAGATTAAAAAGGGACAGTGTTAATAAGTATATAAAAAAGTCAACCTCACTTATAATTAATTAAATGTAAATCAAAATGACAATATTTTAACTTATCCAGTTAGCAACTATCTAAAAATTTTGATAATATGGGGAAACAGTGACTCTTCCATATTTCACAAAAGAAGCCAAAATCTATGTATAGAATCTATTTTACAGCATTATTTATAATAATAAACAAGAAAATAGTAAATGTCCATTAGTTGGGATTTGTTAAAAAATTATAACTGTACACTTTAGCTGTTAAACAGAAAGAGGTAAATCTGCATGTTTTGATATGTAAATATAAGATCGTTTTTGGTGAATATAAACAAATAAATACCACATATACTGGTACATTTGCTTTTCCAGAGAATAAATAAACAAAGATGTGGTTATCTTGGAGGAAATGTACAAAGGTGACTGGATGTGGGAATGAACAAGAAGGATACGATATTTGCATTTCATATCAAAGCCTTTTGTGTGTATTTGCTTACCATTTACATGCAACATACATTTTAATGTCACCAGGGGTCCTTTGAGTGATGGGTTTGAGAACTTTTTTGTTTACCTCTATATAATCAGGGGTCCTCAAACTTTTTAAACAGGGGGCCAGTTCACTGTCCCTCAGACAGTTGGAGGGCCGGACTATAGTTTAAAAAAAAAAAACTATGAACAAATTCCTGTGCACACTGCACATATCTTATTTTGAAGTAAAAAAACAAAACGGGAACAAATACAATTTTGTATTTGCATGTGGCCCGCGGGCCATAGTTTGAGGACCCCTGCTATATAATAGTCTTTAATAACAGAATAAAAGTATAAAAATTAAAATCAGCTATCTCAAATAATTTTTTCATGAACAGTTTGACAAGCATTTTCCCCAAACTAATATTCTAGAGGGATTTTTTCTAGATATTTTAAATATAAGCATTGTAAATTAAGCCATTTATTGAACAGTCTGAGCTTGAAGTGATATTAAACTTGAAACGGAATTATTTTCCTCCCATCTCTCTTTCAAATAACATGCATTTATGCATAGCAAACCATTCTTCTCCACCCCTCAACCATTATACAGTTTTCCAGTCACTGCCACTTAATTAAAAGCACAAGTAGGTCCACTTTAAACCTCTGATCTCATCTTCTCCACTCCGCCTTGACCTTGGCTAGAGGGGCCTTGGGTGTGGCCAGCTCTTCTAACCCCTCCCCCCTCTGTTTTCTAGTGTTACAGTAGGAAGGATGCATTAGAGAAAACAATTTCCCTCCTGCACTGGGCCTGCCAGGGCACACTACTCTGGGGTAGCTGCACCCAAATATCCCTGGAGCACATGTGTACATTTTTAAGAAGTCCCTTCAAAAGCCTCCTCATTTCCTGGTTGCCTAGCATATGAGATCGAACTTCATCTCCATCAGTCCACTTTCCTGGTGGGATGGGCAGTAGTAAGTACGTAAACCCAGCCAGCCCATCCACACTTGCTTCTGCTGACTGGCTCTCACGCTCACTCCCATCCCCTCCTTCCTTCTGTTGCCTTCTTATAAGGAGGAGGGCAAGGGGTCCAGGTTGTGTGAACAGAGGCAGTTAGCCAATTAGCTGACCTTTGATAATTCATAGGAAGAAGAGGCTGCTGGCTTCTATTTGGTCCAATTCCAGGACAATAGAAGGGTTATCATACAATCTCGTTTTCTACCAAATTCTCTGTCAACACATTAAATATCCCCAAAGCTAGCTAGCTTTAGTAAGTCTTTGATGCTAGGAATCTTTCAGTTTATCCTAAATCTCTTGTTAGTTTTAAGATTTCTTGAGGATATTACAGAGTTGATAGCGCTAATACTTATTCTGTGCCTGTAAGGAGAGAAGTGATAATATGTGAGGCTGAAGAGATAAAATAGAATATGATCCTTAAAGGTATCTTATTCTACAGAAATGAGTTTGCCCTGTCAGCAATGAGAAGCCTCTGAATATTGTGCTGGGTAGTAATAACTCGCATTCTCATCTGGAATTTATCCTGGCTGCTGTGGTGTGGTTGAGGAAGGACTGGCTGCTTCGATGCAGTGGACTCTCACTTAAATGCAGTTTGTTTCTAGATTCAATAGGTAAGCCCAAAAACGTTAAAGGGTATCATAGTGTCTTGAAAATTAACTAGGAAACTGCCAGTTTGGCATCAACATACCATTTCTAAGTAGATACACAACATAGGCCTTTTCCCCTCCATTTGGAATGCGTGTTGTGTCCTTGGTGAAATGCTTGGTTAGCTTGCACTTAGGAGTTAGAGTGTACTTCTCTGAAACTGCCTACACTGTGAGTTTGGAAGCATTAGGGCAGCAAGAAGCTCACACATGAAAGGGACAACAGGCACTGAGACCTTTGAAGGAACCAGCAGGTGCATTGCTCTCATCTCTCACTGACTCTGGAGCAAACCCTCCTGAGGTGAGATGATGGGGGAATTGCCCACAGGACTTAAATCATTTTTTCTCTATTTTTGCATAACAAGTAAAGTTTAATTATTTATCTAATCTAGATGGAGATAAAGAACCCTGATGGGGATGCAGCAAAGTCAAAGTGGACATAGGTTTTAGGGAAGAGAAAGTAATGTGATTTGGAAAATTACAGAACTTAAGACACAAAGATTTCCAGGATAAAAGTGTGGGGAACTGACAAAATAATGTTCTTATTTATTTTAATAGTGCAAACTTTAGGAAATGCATATCTGGGGAGGAGATAATTATTTCAGTTTTAGGTGTATTTGTGTAAAGCCTGCATAAAGATCCATATTGAAAAGAGGAACTGGGAAGTCATCAGCCTATATGAGCGGTGGGCATACATCAGCTTCTCATTTCTCAACAGCAGCACTATTGACCTCTGCACAGGGTAATGGTTTGTTGTGGGGAGCTTTTCTGTGCATTGGACGATGTTTCACAGCATCCATGGCCTTTGGCCTCTAGATGCCTCTAGCACCCCCCAGGTGTGACAACGGAAAATTACTTTAGACATTATGAGCTGTCCATCCCATGGAGGGCAAAATTGCCTCCGATTGAGAACTACAGGTATGGTTGATATAACCAACAGAAAGAATTAGATGGAAAATTTATTAGGATGGAAAATAATTACTAAAATTGTATTGGATAGGCAAAAGAGGAACCATCCTCCATCCTCAAAGAGTACTGAGGAGGGCCTACTTTAAACACAGGGGGAAAACCAACGGGACATGGAATCATAGAATCAGGAATATTTCAAGAAAGAAGAGGTAAATTATATCAAAAGCTGTAAGTGTAAAATAAGAGGAACATAGTTTTCTATTACTGCTGTAACAAATGATTTCAAACTTGGTGGCTTAAAACAACAGAAATGTGTTTTTGTAAGCTCTGAACATCAGAAGTCTGACAAGGGTCTCACTACGCTGAGATCAAGGTCAGCGGGGCTGTGTTCCTTTCTGGGTGTTCTATGGGAGAACCTGTCTTCTTGCCCTAAGCTGCCAACATTCCTTAGTTTGTGGTCCTCTACCTGCGGTTCCAGACCCAGCAATATTGCATCTTCCCAAACTTTCTTTCTTTGTCCGCTCTCACATCCCTGTTTCTGATCACAGTTGGGGAAAGTTCTCTGTTTTAAAGATTCTTCTGATTAGCCTGGCTTACCTGGATATTCCAGGCTACTCTATCTCAGCATCCTTAACTATGTCTTGTAGGGGTTCATAATGGCCTCCCCAAAATGTGAATTATTCTGAGCTGAAGGCAATCAAGACACTGAAGGCTCATGAGAAACTTCTCCCTTAAAGAACTTAAATTGGGGCTTTGCCCATAACAGTTATCACCATAAATAACTTACTATCTATAAGGCAGAGCAAGCTTCTAATGATTGAACATCTGTTCTTCTTATCATCCTGCAATGACCTTCCTCCCCTGAGAAGCCCCAGGTACCTTTCTTCATCCTTAGCTCAGAATGTCATATAGACCTCACTTTCTCTTTCTGTCTGTCTCTGAGCCTCTCATGTGTGTGGATCACTGACTCTCTCATGTATGTGGGGTTCCCATGGGTACATAATCAGGGGTGGGCAAAGTAGGTTTACAGTCGAGAGTACCTGAAACACAGAGTTTATTCTCCTATTATTATTTATTTAGTAATTGTTGTATTATTCATTATTATTATAATTACCCTACTTTTGCTCATCCCTGTATATTAAATTTATATTTTTGTCTCTTGTTTATCTGTCTCCTGCAGATTTAATTATTAGACCAGCCAAAGGAACCTAGGAGGGTAGAGGAAACTTTCTTCCTCCCTCATGTTCTAGGTCTCTGGTTCTTCGATTAAGACAGAAACATTTGGGGAGGGGTTTTATTTTGCCTACCACAGTGAATCCACGCAAAACCTTTAGATTGAGCAACAAGAAGATCACTTTTGACCTTCATGAGAGCACTGCAGTATCTTGGTGGAGCGTAAGGCAGGTCCAGAGAGCAGAGAACATAGCAACCGAGGCAGGAGAACTGGTGGGGATTGTGCTTGTCTCATTCCAGTTTAAAATGGAATCGTGTTACTTCTTACCACCAATTATAATGATTTCTGTGTTTCATTGTCCAGAAAACCTTTTTGTTAAGGGCAGTTTTTAAAACCCTAATTTTGCTAAGAACTTTTAAGATAAATAAGGTTGTGATGCAGATTTGTCAAGGTCTTCTCCACTGATAGGAACTTTCTTAGAAAGTTAAAATCATCTTTCTCTTTGTGACACAAAAAGGGGGCCCGCCTTAGAAATCCACATTTCCCTCGTAAATGTAAATCTCTCTTACAGAAGACTAACTGCTACTGGATTTCTAGAGCTTCACCTATGTCTGCTGTTTCTTAAAAATAACCCGCTCAAAGTAATATGAAAAAGAAGCCTATTTTGGGGTGGTATATTTTGTTCCCCTTCACTTGGCATCATAAGTACTTTACATCCTTTCTTCAAAGGGAGAATTTCATTCTGGAAATTCTGAGCAGACCTTAGCTAGTAGGGCATAGTCATATTAAATTCAGAAATGTTTAAAGCATTCAATTTCTCAGATTTAATTTACAATTAAAATTTTTCATTTAGCCTGCATATTACACAGGACTCATTTTTTTTTTTTTTCAAACTAAATGCTGACTGCTTCTATTTTAAAATTGTTGGTCTCAGTGCTGCCCCAAATGTCATATTCATTTCGTGCTAGAACAAGTGTTTAAAACAGTAATTGCTTAAGTTTGTGAAATTTTTTATTCTTTGTGCCTTTTTCTGGATATATATAAGCATGCTGCTGATTGAAACAGTATCCACTTGTAAACACATGTTACAAAATCAATGGTTTTCAACTTGAGGCCTGGGATCCTTGGACACTGTAAACATTTCTGAATAATCAAACCATACAACCTATTTTATCACAATAAGACTCAAATAGTTTGCTGGTTTTATTTATATGGACAATTTTCTTCTATTGTTCTCTAGGTAGATGGTTAAGAACTTATGCTATGAATTGTTAGTGATATTTTGTAAGATTGTCTGGAAATTAGGCGATTGATCAATGGTCTAGGACTGTGATTTCCCGGGATGTCAGATTTTCAGCTTTAAAATAGGGACACTTGTGGACAATTGGGACAATTGGTCATCTAGCTGAAAGCCAAACTAGAGCCAAAGTTTGGATTATCTCTGTTTCCAGCCAAAATTCAGTGTGCCACCAGTTTCTCATTATTTGCTTTTTGTTTACTTACTTATATTAATAAATGTGGTAGTTCACCTCATGTGTTTTATATACGTTTAACCTCAAAAAGTTTTGCAAAATGTGCATTGTATATGAGGTACAGGCAAAAGAAAATGTTTAGGAAACTAGTTTGGAGAAGTAATTTTGCTCTGTAAAACTCTATTTGCATTAACAAGAAGACATCAGGCCCCAAATGGAATCACTTATGCTAAGCCCCATGACACCAAACAAAGACCTAATTAATTACAGTTTCTGCTTCTCTTAGAAATGAGATCTGAAACCAGGCAATCAGGAATCTTTCAGTCATCTACCTGATAGACCCCGCCCCCCCCTGCAATCCACTGAAGGGGAGCAGAATAGGCCACCCCCCAAAATGTACCACTTTGGCATATGGATTATTTTGAGCTGAAGGTAATCAAGACCCACTTGACTCAAGAAAAACTTCTACGTCTCCCTTATCCGCCTTAAAATATATACAAATATATATAATAGATTGAGGGCCTGGCCCAGAAAGAGAACTATTACCAGAGATAACTTTTTATCTGAAAGACTTGCAGGCATGGCTGGGCAAACATCTGATTACCAAACATCTGCTCTATTTCCCTATGAATGGCTCTCCTCCCCTTTGAAGCTCCAAGTCCCTATCCCATTCCTAAGCTCAGAGTGACATGGAAACCTCCATTGCCTGAGAGCCTTGGGGTCTCATGTTTTTATGGGGCTTCGGTCTATACAAAATCAAATTTGTTCATCTGTCTTTTGTTGATGTAATTATTAGACCAGCTGAAGAACCTAGAAGGGTAGAAGAAAAGTTTTTTCGGCCCCAACACCCTTGAAAGGAAAGTAACCTTGCCATAACCAATCTGCTTTTACTTACTTGTCCCCATTCCCTCCTGTCTATCAAGGTCTTTCAAATTGTACAGCTCCTCAGAGCTGCAAGATTAGATGCTGCCTGGCTCATGACTCATTGAATAAACCAGTGATATCCTTAAACTGTAGTCAGCTAATTTTGTTTTTTAAACAGTGCTTATTTGTATGAAGGTTTGGGATAAGCTTTTAGAAATAAGCCAGAGGTGATATTTTCAACATCTTTTTTCTCCCCAACGGTAATTAAAGAAAGCGTAAGTCCAGTTTTTGGAAGGAATGTAAGGGTGGTCGTGCCATGTTGTTGTGAGAATACAATCTGTGTGGACGTGGTCGAAAGATTACCAAAGGGGATTTGTGTCTTTAGAGGAGAATGTTTCAAAAAAAAAAATGAATCTCCTTTGATATAGGAGAATGAAGGTAGGTGGGAGATCAGTCACATAGCATGTGCACAGACAGTAAAATCAGAGGACAGGGCTCTTGATGACAGGCTCCTGTGACAAGGCCTTCAATGCCCCTGAAAGGGTTGATTGAGCTCCAAAAGCAGGCAGGCATTCAGAGTGGTGGTTCATTTTCTTTGTAAAGGACACAATAAAAACCGGGGTCACCAGGTGACTTATCTAATTTTCACCTATTTTCCCAGAAGGTGGTGAAAGAATTGGGGTGGGAGGGAGAGATTACAGCAGCTGCCCCTTTTTTTTAATTGTTATTTTATTGTTTAAAGTATTACAAATAGTAGTACATATGTCTCCTTTTTACCTCCATTGACCTCCCCCCACCCTCCCTAGCCCCTGGCACATGCCCTCACCCCCACCCCCTTGTTCTCCTCTCCGCAACCCATCTCCCCCTTTTCATCAGCAGAGCAGGGAGCAAGGCAGCTACTGTAGCTACAGGGACTTATATTTTATAATAAGCCCTCCCTAACTTGTGGATTTGTCCACAAAATAAGTTAGATGTATGCTGGGTGGTAAGGGCAACTCATTCTTCTTATCATAAATCAAGGCCCTAGTGCAGTGGTCGGCAAACTGAGGCTCCTTGAGTGTGGCTCTTCCACAAAATACCATGTGCGGGCGCACACGTACAGTGTGATTGAAACTTCGTGGTCACACTCAAGGGGCCAAAGAGCCGCATGTGGCTCGTGAGCCGCAGTTTGCCGACCACTGCCCTAGTAGATTTCTTCCCTAATCAACATTTATGTAACAGTTTAAGTGTTTATGCATATTTCCTCCTTTTACCTGCCAGTGTCTAATAAGCAGTCAAATTAACACATACTAAGCAAGGGCAATGGAGCAGGGAAGGCCCTGCATTATTTAAAACTGGCCTATTCTATCTCTAAATTTGGAGGGTCTTGCCATATCAGGGCTATTTTTATCAAAATCCGGAGAGTACTTCTGAAACTTTCTTGAAAGCCCCATTTTTCTTCCTTTCTTATATCGATTTGTTTATAGCACTGCCAAATACATGGATTTACCCGTCACCTACTGTCAAAGCAGCCCAGTTCTGATGTTGAACATGGGTCATTTCAGGTAATCTATCATGAAATGGCTCAACAGCCCTCAGTTTCTTTCAACCCCTTCTGAATGTGTTTTCTTGTTCAAAAGCACCCGCTCTGTGGAGTGCACCCTGCACCTGGTGTGACACGATTCACTAACGGATTGAATGCACAGTGATTTCCATTTCCCCTAGGACAGCCCTGACCATCAGGCTGAGGCCATCTCACACAGTGGCACATATGAATTAGTATAGCAGCCCATCAATCCAGATTCAGCCAAAAATTACAAAAAAAAAAATAATAAAAGAAAGAATGAACTGTTAGCAAAATTATACCCTTCCACATTTGTACCCAACCAGCAAATAATCATCAGCATGCTGAAGCTGTGATAGGAAGTGGAATAAATATAGCCTTCTATTAAGATCCTTAGCACGTAGAAGGAAAAGAAAGCACTCATTTGGGTCGAATGCATTTTATTTAACAATGAAGGTCTCAATTCCAATTTCATCCTCACTGTCATGAGCACTACCTATTTTTATACATAATAGGTATTATTCTTGTATAACATACATGCTCCTTACAGTCTTAGAACAAGGTGGTCTAACAAATCTGAGGCTGTAGATCAGTTCCCACAGATTCTGAAATGGAGAACGGTATGCAGGAAGTTTGTTAGGGAACGTCTTGGGAAGGGAAGACAGATGGGCCATGCAGAGGAAGAAGTTGGGCGCCAATGCAGTGGTACCAAGCCTCAGCCTGTTCCCATGAGGAACCTGATGCTTGGATTGCCCATCTGAGTTGTCCTGCTATGGGGTTAGGTCCTTAAACCCTTGGTCAGTTACTGTATGCAGGATGCTCCGGGGAGGGGACATGATCTTAGACAAGGTGACTCTCTTCAAGTACCTGAGAGGGCTTGGGCATTGAGGCTTAGTTGAGAGCATCCTAGCAGCTGAGAGAACAAGCCTGTGAATTGTGAAGGGGAATGTGGGCTGCACAGTGCAGTGTCCACTCTTTCAGCTAAATGATTGCTGTAACAATGCAGTGTAAGCATCCAGATAGATATGGGAATAAAAAAACAGTTCAGGAGAAACTCAAGTAGTTAATTGTTGTATTTCTTCCCCCAAATAAATGGTGGTGAAACTCCTTGAATACAAGTACCTCACTATTGGATTCTTGATTGTTTTGATTCTGTAGGTATACTGTGTTTGAGATAAGAGTGGTTTGACTCTATGTAGATATGTATATCACCAATTTTAAAAAATATGTTTTTATTGAACTTGAGAGAGAGGAAGGGAGAGGGAGAGAAAGAAAGAGAGGGACACTGATGAGAGAGAAACATTGATTGGTTGCCTCCTGCATGCCCCCCACTGGGGATTGAGCCAGCAGCCTGGGCATGTGCCATGACCAGGAATCAGTCCGGTGACCTCTTGATTCATGGGTCAATGCTCATCCACTGGGCATCACCAAATAGAAGCAAAGTGCATATTTAGGCGCAGAAGCCTGTGATTTAGTTGATGTTGTTCAAGGAACATTCCAGAAACAGGTGAGTTGCCACAGACCACAAAATATAGTTAGGAAGTAGAGGCCATCAGTACCTTTCACTATATTAAACTGCATATAATAAGTAAAGAGAAAGAGTTTGCAAATGTAAGACCAAGTTATAGGAGTTGGAAGACTTGACATAAATTAGTTGAATTATAGGCAACCGGTGCTTTAGGAAAAAAAAAAAAAAAGAGTTCTATTACAGGAAACAAAAATCTGCTCAAAGGAAAGACATGGGGGCGGGGGAGGTAGTTGAGAGTGATGTGGGGTGAGATGTTAATTTAGTGCAGGTCTTCTCACCTCAGCCCTAGTGGCATTTGAGCTGGATGATATTTATTGCAGGAGGACAACCAAGAATATTAGTAAAGTGCTGATAAGGTGAGTCTAGAGAGGAACTGTATTTTCAGTACAAAAATTGCTTTTTGTTGTTGGACAGTGGTGTCCTCTGTTCTTCTAATGAATGTGTTCCTCACTTTGTATTTATCATTCTCTGAGTCAAGGTAGCTGTGTGTGCAGTGGAAACAGAGTAATTGGAAAGGATGGAAATTGGGTGTACAAAGAATGAAAAGCACAATGGAGGAAGTAGTTGGCTATTTAATGTAACCTCAGGAGATTTCAAAAGTATGCCAGGGATGGTTTATCACTGGAAATATCTAACAGTTATATTTTTAAAGGCAGATCCGATAATCACCTTTCTTAAACTATATGATAAGAATTCAATCATTTCATTCTTCATCTGAAAATTTAATAGAAGTTTTGAAAGTTATGCATATATTAGGGGTCCTTTTCTCATCTTCCAAATATATGAATTGAAGAAAATGTAATTCAATGTTACCTGATTTTAAGTGACTATATATCATGTTGCCTGAGACACTAACACAACATAATGTTAATGTTAGATAATCTAATGGGCCTTTCAGATTATGCTATCCTTTTTTTCCCCTCTCAGGAACAGTTTCATCATATTGTTTAAATTTAGAATGATATATGAGTTTTATTAAGCAGAAGCATCCTGTTTCCTTTTTACACTCTTAGAAAATAAACATTGTGCCTGATCAATCTGTTCTTACAGCTGGGTGTTTCTAAATGTCAGAGCAAGACACGTAATATTAGATTGGAATCTATTATCATTCATGAAAATAAGTTGCATTTGTATAGTTATGAGAAAGGGACACAAAACTAAAGAATTAAATTCTTTCAGAACCTAAAGTGATAATAAAGAGTATCTATTTTTTACCTAGATATTGTGAAAAGTTTGCTTTCAAATTCCTTATCTTTGTTGGACTTATGTCAGCTTTTAAAAATCCAAATAGGATAATATTAGTCTTTTCCCCTCCAATGGAAATATTAAACATCTTTGTAGTGTGGATTGTATTCAGCTTAGTTATTTGCAGATCCTTCCCCTTCTCCCTCACATATAAAATGACCATTAATTCCATCAATTGACATTTAGTATATAACCAAAGAGAGAAATGAGAATGTAGTATTTTGAGAAATAAACATTAAAATGTTCACCAAAATAAATTCTTTTCTTTTCCTGTTACTCAAAATAAATTCTTGAAGTTTCCTTTCATCAAGATTAGACTCATTTCTGTTCCCTGAAACATACCTTTGATTTTGAGTCTTTATGTTCCTTTCCCCTGAATATCTTCAATCCCATTTCTGTTTGATTAAACCATTCTCAGTTTAAATTCTATCCTTTTTCTGGTGTCATAAGAGCTGAGTACATAAGTAAACCATAATTCCTCCTTTGCTTGGGTTCCCTGGACTTCAACTTCTGTGAAAACGATATGCCTTCCCTTTTGCCCATGGATGTCCTCCTCAGCTCCTGAGTTTCCAGGGTTGACTACCAGCCAACTGGTCTTCTTTCAGCGGGACATAAAGTGGCTCTAGGGTGGCTCTGTCTCCCAGCAGTTCATACCTTGTGTGGGGAGAAAATTCTCCATGGGTCTGTTGTGTTCCACATGTCTTGAAGCAGAGGCTTTCTCTGACATTGTTCTAGACCAGTGGTTGGCAAACTCCTTAGTCAACAGAGCGAAATATCAACAATACAACAATTGAAATTTCTTTTGAGAGCCAAATTTTTTAAACTTACACTATATAGGTAGGTACATTGTTATTAACTTAATTAGGGTACTCCTAAGGCTTAGGAAGAGCCACACTCAAGGGGTCAAAGAGCCACATGTGGCTCACGAGCCGCAGTTTGCTGACCACGGTTCTAGACAAAGAGCAGATAAACTAACCTGTGGTATCCATTAGATTAAGTTCTTTAAATTCAAGAAAAATATTACTACTTAAACCTAAGTATCCATATGCATACAAGGCATTTATGAGATCTAAAAAGATTTCAAAGTCCACCATGAAAATTTGCAAGTATATTTTCCATGATCTGGTCAGTTACTGTTTCAAAATAGTGCTTTACACTCAAGAAAGAGACTAACAAAGGCAGCATCATATTGGCAAACAGAAGAAAACACAACCTGAATAGTTTGAACACGTCACAAGTTTGTATATTCAAATGAGATAAAACCAGAAAAATTCTTAGTGCACTATCTGAAACTATTTTTAAATATAAGGTCTCATTACCTTTTCTACTACCCATTTTTCTTTTGCCTGTGAGAGTCTTTACTGGGGTGGAGAAAATAACCCTGTTGATTATAGTAGGAGAAGCTCGTATCATTATGGAAGTGATTTCCTATTATTGTTGGTGCAGTAAGCACAGTATTAAGGAAATGTTATACTTGTGTTGAAACAGACCTCCCTCCTGCCCTCTGACATCAGCTTGAAGAAAAAATGGTCTTTGAATAAATTTCTTAAGACATGCTATCTATTTTTGAAATTAGCAGAAAGGGCAAGTTTCAGAATTCATTTAAATCACTTGTTTTACTGCCACAGAAAATAACAGAACTCGGTGTTATGGCTTTTCTCTAAAAACCATACAAAGAAGAGTCTATATGTAAGACTTGAGACTTTGCTGTGCTCAGCCTCACTATCATATCCTTACAACTCTATATGCGAATGTCATGCTTATAACGGATCATCATTTGTGACTTAGTATTTTTACTTTACTTTAAAATGGGCTAGGTAAAGATTTTTGGGCTAGTAAGTGAACTCATTTACTCTGTCTCTTTATTCTCATTCAAATTGTCATGTTAACACTATTCTTTTTATTTAGAACATCTTTCAGGATGTTGAAGAGTTTTGACAAGCATAAGCAAAATCTCCCCTCAAAAGCAAGTTGGCACAAGGCTAAGATAGAATGATAGGTGGGTAATACAAAAGCAATGTAGAGCTTAAGCTCCGCAGTTCAAGGTCAGTCAGCGAAATAGTCACTGTCTACTTTATATCCAACAGGTTAACCTTTTGCAAATGAAGGACCCAAGTGGCCAAGTGACACTATTCAGACAAAATGCTTACAAGGCGAAACTTTGGAGCAGGAGAAATAGCCTTAAAACAAAGAATTTCTGACAAAGGCAATTTGACAAGCACCTAAATCAGACTAGCTCTTATGTACAGTAAATAAATTTTACTCATAAGCGTGTGTTTTTAGGATAGCTATTGGCACAGGCCATACATGCTGAGAATCCTCACAATGATCTTTGTGCTTTCTCCAATCTTGGTAGGTGAGAACTTAAGAAAAGGCCAGTCATTGTCACATAAGTTTGTCTAAACCAAAATGGTCTTCGAATAAATTGCTTACGATATGCTATCTATTTCTGAAATTAGCAGAAAGAGCCAGTTTTTAAAAATCATGTTGTTGTTGTTTTTTAAATTCTAGTGTGCCTGGTATGTCTCTGACATGGAAAAAATATACATATGAGAGAGCAGCCCATTATACCTCTACGATTTCCTTCAGCTGAATATAACAAACATGTGTACCTCAATTACAAAAGAATTATAAGTCACAACAATGACAATTATTTTATGTGTGCCTTTAAGTTTTAGTAGCATAAGGGCAATCAATAGACAAATGGTTAAATAAGTTATGGTTCAGTGACATTTGGAATAGTCTAAAATACTTAAAAACATTAGTCAGATCTAAAATTCATGGACATAAAGATTTCTAATATACATTTTAATATTTTCAATTGTAGAATAACGTTATGCCATGATATTATTTATTGAAGAAAACACCTAAGAGCCCTCAAACAACACACCTCAAGTATAAGCTGGCATGTCTATGTCTGTCACAGAGAGACAACCTTTGTAAAAAGCCACCAAGCCTGTAAAGTGTGGCTCAGTGGTTGAGCATCGACTTCTGAACCAGGAGGTCAAGGTTAGATTCCCAGACATGGCACATTCAGGGTTGCCGGCTTGATCCCCAGTAGGGGGCATGCAGGAGGCAGCTGATCAATGGTTCTCTCTCATCATTGATGTTTCTATCTTTCTCTCCCTCTCCCTTCCTCTCTGAAATCAATAAAAATATATTTTAAAAAAACACAACTATTTTTTAAAAAGCCACCAAGAACAGAATGGATGTTGCAGAACAGCCGTGGGCCCTCCCATAGGAAAGCTCTACCTGCCCTGATCCTCGCTGCCTAACATCAGAGGAGAGGGTGTGTGTGAAGGGAAACCTTGCCTTTCTCTCCTTTGGTCCTGGGGAACTGCCCGTATGGTCTCTATGGGAGAGTAGCCAGGGCAGGGGCAGGGTTGGTGGAGAATGAGGAAAGAGACATGGAAACGTTTGGTCATTGTTTTTTAATTGAAAGTAAAACTACAACTTTTTAAAAATACACAGAATTCAGTCTCAATAAAAATGGATTGAAATTATGAATGGCCAGAAAGTGAGAGCATAAAAAGCCCAGTAGCTATTTAACAAAGTCACTATCCTGTAGGAAAAAGAATTTGATATAGGATAGCTGGCGCAGAAGTTTGAAAAAACAAAACTGCTTTAGGTTTTATTTCAAAAATAAACTGGTTACATAAGCAAAGAAGGTAATGGGGGGGGGGTGCAATGAAAATAAGCACATTTATTATTTTTTTCCTCTTTTATCTCTAGCTCGGCTGTTAAAGCATGAATTCCGACAACTGAAAATCTTGGTGCAGGTTGAACAGTCTCTGGAGCGTTTGTTATTTTCACTATCCTACCCAACTACTTTATGTTTCTTTCATCTTGAATTTGAGAACCCTTTCATTCTCTAGATCCCTGGGGAATCTGTTTTATTTTTTTTTATTTTAGATCTGATTCCATTTTATTCAGCCTCAGGTTTTCTTAACTAGTGCTTCCCTTCACTAATCACCAACATTGTAAACTCACCAGAATCTCTTGAGTCCTGTATCTTGTTTGCTGTCTCCAGACAATGAGTGACATGGAGGAGTGAATAGATAGCGAGACCATTTCCCACGGAGTTCAGTGGCAATGGGAGAGCTTCTGCAAACATTTAGGAATTTGGGGGTGGGGGGGTGGGCAGGGGTCAAGAATTGTGCTCAGGACAGTACACAGTATTGAGTCAGAAGTAAAGGCAGATTCAAGCAATGGTGACTCAGAGGATGTGAGGAATGCCAGAGAGAAGCCACTGGGATTGTCTGTTTCCTGTACTCAGTTAAGACTTTAAGAATTTGAATGCAGAGAACTCACAAGGATCTTCTAAGCACTGGGATGAGGCAAATAATGGTCTGAGTTAAATGGTGCTGTCATTAAATTAGTGGCAGCTGGTTGATGAGCAAGAGGTATTTTAGTTGGAATAAGATTTGTTGTAGTTGGGAACAGAGTAAATGAAGGAATTAGGTACAGAGCTATTTCTATTAAAATAATTTTAGTCTAATAGGAAGGCAACTTTAGCTTTCTCAGAAGAGTTGGGTTAGTGATCTTCTCAAAATATATACTTTTGTTACCATACTATATTAAAGTTTATCATATAGGCTTTTGTAGTGGAGACTGCCTAATTGTTCAAATCCATTCCACTTTCTTACTGGGCACGTAGGTAAACTTAATTTCCCAACCTTCATTGCAGTTGGGTAAAGCTATGCATTAGCAAGAATGTAGAGAACAATATGATGAAGCTATTATGACACCGATCACCTTATATTTTAGTAATTCCAATTATAATAATTCATAATTTTAAATACATTTTAAGTAAATAGATGGGGGCAAAGAAGAAAAGAATGAAATAAGCACCTGTTACATTTTTATTGTCTATGTAGAATGGGCCATTTATGTCATCACATGTCTTTTTGGCATTTATGGAAAGGATGACAGGTGACTCCCAAGCAGAAAGGCTCATAAAAAGATAAAGCCATATAAAGATACTCTCCAGTATATTTTTTGAACCAAGATGGTCACAATTTCTTACAAGCTAAATGCCCAGAGGACTTTCAGTAGCTATCTCTCTTCATTGTTTTCCTGTGTAATGATGAAGTTGTCTTTCTTCCAAAGGGATGAGTCTATATTATAAAACAACTATAGGCCCTGTGCACAAAATTCATGCACTCAGGGGCGGGGGAGGGGGGTCCCTCAGACTGACCTGTGCCCTCTTGCAGTCCTAGAGCCCTAGGGGGATGTCTAACTGACAGCTATGCACTGCCATGGAGGTAGGAGAGGCTCCCACAACCGCCGCTGTGCTCACCAGCCATGAGCCCAGCTTCTGGCTAAGCAGCACTCCTTCTGTGAGAGCACACTGACCACCAGGGGGCAGATCCAGCATTGAGAGTCTGCCCCCTGGTGGTCAGTGCCCATCATAGCAAATGGTCGTTCCGCCGTTTGGTCAATTTGCATATTAGCCTTTTATTATATAGGATATTTTTAAAGGAAAACTGAATATTGTAAAATTATGAAAAGAGATTACAATTTGTAAGAATGTGGATAGAACTGGGGTATGTTTGCTCCTTAGCTGCTTCAAACTCAACTGATGAGAAGAGTAGTTGCTCATGTGAAGTCATAATTAGCTTAATTGTTTTAATAGGTCAATTTTCAATAGCCTCCTAGGCACATAGATAGAGGTTGTTATGGTCTCAAAATGTCTACATATGTCCTCAAGAGGTTATCCTAAAGTAGCCTAAAATAGATCACAAAGTTTGAACTGTTTAATTGGATAACCTTTGAATTAAACAAAGAAAACATCAAAGTAAATATATGAATATGAACTTTAGACTGGTTTAGGTAGCATGCCATTGGAAAAAAAAAAAAAAAACAGCATTCATAGATATATCAGCTTTATAGCAGTTGAAGAGCTTCATTCACAGCTGAGTGCTGTCTCTTGTTTTGGCAGATGTGGTGGGAATGTAAGCGGGAAAGGTACGAGGAATAGGGAGTATGTTCCTTTCCCTAATACATTTTTATAACCCAGGCCATTCTTTGACTGTTCCCTCAACTGTGCTCATGACAGCCCATGAAGCTAACCCCCTTTACTTGGCATGGGATGAAGTCTCAGGTTTTGGAGTCTAATAGAAGAATCAAAGTTGTCTACACACTCAAGGTCAACATCTCAAGTCACCTTACTCATTCACATTTACCCCAAATCACTCTGGTGCCTGTGCTTTCTGTTCTCAGTGTTTAGACTGGCTTTGGCTTGCTTCCACTCACTATAGTGTTGAACAGACTTGTGATTGCCTTCAATCAGAATAAATAAGGAGATTACTGTGCCACAGCAAATAAATTATGGGCTAAGCCCTGTCATAATAATAGTTTTTATTTATATAGCAGATTGGCTTGGGAGATCTTGAAGAATTTACAAATATGGTTTCTCCTGTTTTGCTGATAGGAAAGCAGTCCCTGGCACCAGTTTAGGATTACAAATCTCAGGGCTTCCAGCCCTAAATAGAGAACTCACATTTTGGAAATTTGGACTCAGTTCATTAGAGCAGGATAATAAAAATATGACCAGGATCTGTATCCTCCTGCCATTTGGAGGAGGTGGTTTTGCTGAATCTGCTAAAGAAATACTTTGGCGAAGAATTTATTGTTTCCTGCTTTGAGATTTTGAGAGCATTTAGAAAATGCAGAATGTGAATCCCCAAAAAATAATAGCAGAAGGTCATATGCTAACTGCCATCTCCAAGGGAAATCTGCAAACAAATTTGCCACTTAAATAAACACTTTTATTTATGGAGCACAATCTATCTGTCAAAACACCAAGAGGCTCTGCTTGGTTAACTATTTGAATACAATTAACAAAGTAATGTAATTGTCTGGCCTTAATAGACATCAGCTCTACAGGCAGCTTCACTAAAGTTAACAGTCATGCTGGAGATGAGACCAAGATGCTGCAAATGAAGCCAGATGTACACACAGAGGGGCTATAGACTCATCAGGATTTCCTGGGCGAACTATTCATTAGACTGTGCATCTGGTAGTGTTTTTCAGAAATCTGCACCTCCCAAGTGATCTCTTGGTAGATTTGGTTGAAAAGAGTCTCCCCATATCCTACCCATTTGACAGGCAAACATACATATGATGGTGTTAAATAAACTAGCATACAGGGGTGGGTAAAAATAGGTTTACAGTTGTGAGTATGCAAAAAAGAATTTATTCTTGTGTTATTATTTATTCATTATTGTATTATTTCCCATATAAACATATTATCATCAAAAGTATCACTCAGACAAAATGATAGCTTCCTAAGATAGTGATGCAAATTAATGGAAACCTCTTTATCTTCTACGGTTAGAGAAATTTATAAAAATATATATATACAGGGATGGATGAAAAATGGTCATAATTTTTTGATACTTCCCTCATTGAGAGATGAGGCATAGGAGGGAGGGGAGACATATCTGAGTTCCCTTTCCTTGCATCTGAGTATGCTCTGTGACTGTATTAGCCAGTAAAATATTGTTCGGTGACCTTGTGTCAGTTTTCAGACTCAGGACATAGAGATGGAAAGTTTCCATTTCCTCTCTCTCAGAACAGCAGGTATGAGGAAACCCAAGCATTCTCATTGGAGAAGCCCATGGAGAGGTGTGAAGAGCAAGGGACACCCCAGATCACAATTGTAGATGTGTTTACATTTAGCAGCCAATACCAAACTGCTGTCTTTGAAGCTGACCCTCTATCCTAGTGCAGCTGCCCCCGCAGATTCTGCATGGAGCACAGATGGACTGTCTCCATGGATTCCTGCCCACAATGCAGATTTGATCCAAATAATTGAATGTGGTTAGGCCACTAGGTTTGGGACAGTTTGTTATGGCAATAATACATAATGGGAATGCTCATCAATAGCTAAGCAAATACATCAACACACTGATATTTTCTGTTGTCTCTCTTGCTTTGTAAACACATTTCCCCCAATAAAAGACTCAGCTGCTCTTTCTCTAGGTCACTGTCCCTCATCAGTAGCTTTAGATCTTGATTCCAAACTTGTTAGATCTCTAATGGAGTTGTTGCTGTTCACTCTCTAGTTAAGCATCCTTTTCTGTGGTTTTCTGAAAATTCTCATCAGGAGAAAGAAGACTGCTGACAGCACCTTCTCTCAGGATCTCAAAGAATGTGGTTAGGAAAAGTAACATGTACAAGAGTTGGAAGCCTTTACTATGTTATTATTACTTCAAGTAGTCAAGCTTTGTGTGTTTGTATAAGATGCAATGCATCTCATAAACACAAAAAATCACAGTTACATATATAAATTACAACAATGGTAATGCTATTATAGAAATAGTTTGGATCTTGTCTTATAGATTCTTTGTGAAGTATGACTTTTTCTTCTCCATGCCCACTTTCTCTCTCTGCTGACATGGTCAAGTCTTTACCATATTTTAAACAAATTAAATCTATCCATCAGTCTAGCTATTTTTCCAAGATAGTACCCTTTTATTATCAACAGTTATTCAAGAGAGGTCTACCCTTGATTTGCCTTCCTTATTTCACCCACTACTCCATGAATATGGCTCTGAGGTAATCAATGACCCCCTTATTTTCTGAACCTAAAAAAAAATTGTTTTAGACCTAATGTCATCCTCTGCATTGCATTCAACATTAATAACTATTTATTCATTCTTAAAATAATATTTATTTTACCTTTGTGGCACTGTCATCTTCATGTGTATTTTTTTCCTGTCTCTGTGATTGCTCCTTCTTAAGCCCCTTTTCCTTCCCATCAGATCCTTTCCTTTTCTCTTTATAGACGAACCCCTTCATACTCATGGCAAAAATTGCTCTTTGGGCCAGACCTCAGACTTGAGTTCCAAACCTGTATATCTAACTAACTATTTGATATCTTCACCTTTTCTTTATGGAAACTGTCATTTTCCTCTTATCTAGTTGTGACCATATTTTGTTTCCAATCTCAGTGAATGGAACCAAGTTGTCCAAAAACTAAAAAATAGGAATCAAATTTGATTCTGTTCTCTGTGTTTCTGACATCTCCCCAATTCAAACACCAAGGATTTCTTTTCTTCATTAAACTCACTCAAGTCTGTCCACTTATTTCCAATTGCACTTTTTCAACCCTGTCCCTCTGCCTCCTATATTGACCACTCCAACCCATTTTATTACATTCCAGTTCATATAATCTTTCTAAAATGTAAGTCTGAACATGTCATTCCCTTATGTAAAGATCTTAAAGGACACCTATACCCTGTTTGGACATGGGGTCTTTTATATTTTATGCTTCCCAGAGCTCTTCTCCCCCTGCCCACCTTTCAATAGTTGTGAACTTTGCACAGATAACATTCAAATTCCTTTTCTAAACCATCATTGGAAAACACCAGCTCACAGCTAAAGTTGCTATGATAAATGGCAAAGGGCTAGATCACCTTTCTTCATAGACTCCTTTTCTGTGACATGCTGGGCAAACCTCAGGCTGCACCATGTTTCAAATGAAACCAAAATCATTTGAACTTTGACAAAACATCTTTTAAGAGTTCTACCTGCTAACTTTATAGAGTGCCATTTATTTTGATTAAATGTCCCTTTTGAACCTCCTTCTGTTATTCTCTGTGAGACAGCTCCTGACTGCCTTTTGCTGAAGGATGGCAGTATGTGTCACATGAAATTTGTCTTTGCCTTGTTTCTCTTTCTAAACTAAAGCCATTTGGTTCCTGGAGTTTACCTGTCTGTTGACAGGACATACTAGGATCCTATGGTCTGAATTCATTCCCTTTATCATTCTCCATTATCTTTAAGTAGGAATGTGTGCATTCTTATTTAAAACACAAATATGTATGTTTATTTTTTTTCTAGATTTATATAATTCCAGTTTAGATTGTGTGGTGGCAAGCTAAAATATATAGTTTAAGACTGATTTTTTGTTTACTCTTAAAACTCAGGGTTTTAAGTCAACGTTTTTAAACAATTTTAGTTACACTTCAGTGCAACAGCAAAACCCAAGGAAAAGTTCAAAACAACACAGCTTACACTTACTGATTTACAAATTGAGTTGCTGATCTTATAAACAATGAATAGAGCCATAGTCTGATTCTGAGAACTCAAGCTTTGACTTTTGCTCTTAATAGCTACATATAGTAATACTTTGCTAGTTAGAAAAGTTAAAAAGAAAATGTTTAAAAGCCATTCTTATTCACTATAGAAAATAGAAAATGCAAAAAAAGTGAGAGAAAATTAAGTTTACATAGACCTTACATATAATGAATAAGGTCTGTTGACTTTCTTTTTTTAAATTTAAATTCTATATTGTTTAAAGTATTAAATCAGTCTCCTTTTTCCCCCATTGATCACTCCCAGGCCTCCCAGGTCTGTGTCCATAGGTTAGGCTTATATGCATGCATACAAGACCTTTGGTTGATCTCTCCCCCTTACCCCCACCCTCCCCTACCTTCCCTTTGAGGTTTTACGGTCTGATCGATGCTTCTCTGTCTCTGGATCTGTTTTTGTCCATCAGTTTATGTTGTTCATTATATTCTTCAAATGAGTGAGATCATGTGATATTTATCTTTCTCTGACTGGTTTATTTCGCTTAGCATAATGCTTTCCAGGTCCATCCATGCTGTTGTGAATGGTAAGCATTCCTTAGTGTTCATAGCAGCGTAGTATTCCATTGTGCAGATGTACCACAGTTTTCTAACCCACTCATCTGCTGATGGGCACTTAGGCTGCTTCCAAATCTTAGCTATTGTAAATTGTGCTGCTATGAACATAGGGGTGCATATATCCTTTCTGATTGGTGTTTCTGATTTCTTGGGATATATTCCTAGAAGTTGGATCACTGGGTCAAATGGGAGTTCCATTTTCATTTTTTTGAGGAAACACCATACTGTTTTCCAGTGGCTGTTGTCTTTCTACAGTGCTGTCTTTTCACTATACACAATTGCTGCCACATAATATGCACTCAGTAAACTAAAGAGTTGTTGAATGGAGAAATGTATATAAATGAAAATAATAGTACTTTTTCATGTCTTAAATTAGTTTTTTTAATATATTAACAAAAGTATACTGTCCATTATACAAGCAATCATTTCCCTGTATGCCACAATTTCCCTATTATTAGGTATCTAAATACCTCCTTCTTATAAATAAATGCAAATATAAAATACCTTGGCTATATATCCTGCCTACATTTTTAATGGTTTTTTTAGACTGTGTATGCATTTTTATTTAAAAGTTTTTGATAAATATATATTAGGAAATTGCTTCTCAGAATTATTGTACTGAATTCATACTCAAAGCAAAAATAGCTGAAAATATCTGTTAATTTGAATTTCATTTTTTACTAGTATAGCTAAACAGGTTTCATTTATCAGCAGTATCCATTTTGTGAATCTAATGACAAGTTTTTTTTCCTAACATTTATTGAATGCCAGGCACTATGCTGAGTGTTTTAAATGTAGTGAGTTGATTCTCACAACAACCCTGTAAATAATAGTATATGCCTATAACCCCCATTTCACAAATGAAGTAAATAGTTGGGATGATTTCTGATGTCTAATAAGATTTTTTTTTCTTTCTGATTTATATAACTGTTCACATAGTAAAAATATTAGCCATTTAGACAATTGCATGGCTAATGGTTTTGTTATGCAAATTGTCTTTTGTCAGATTTATCAATAAATTTTATTTTGTAAGTTAAGTTCATTGAAAAGTTAAGTTCGTAGGGATGTTCATTCATATATTATCCCTGTATTTTGTTTGTTTCTTATTTTGTTTATGATTCCTATCCATTTCTATTCATTTTGATGTGATCATGGGAGGAGGTGAACTTAGCATTTACCTACTCTTGTCCTCTTGACTCTACCCCTCAGTTAAATGCTCCTCAATGATTCTTTAACATGAAAAGTTACACGTAAAAATTATATTTTATAGAAATATCACTAACCCCGATAGCCTAATTTATTCTTCTATCATCTCCATCTTAAATTCAATATAATAAGAAAATCCATTTTTTCCTCTTATCATAGCTGATCCATTATACAGTATACAGATATATTATGCTTTCTTACATAAATGTGTGTGTATACACACACACACACACACACACACACACACACACACATTTGACACATTTATTTGTTTTATATAAAACTTCTTTATTTGGTAATTACATAAAAGTAATTGTGAAGCAAAATTATAACATATGATTTATAGCTTTACATACATTATTTATCCTTTAATTAGTTATAGCTTTTTTATGCCACAGTTAGGTCTTAGATGAGCCAAGCAAACATTATTATGGGCAACATCTAAGGGCATGTGAGAATACCTGGAGCTGGGACAGTTTTACATGGTAGCTTTGACATTGATAAAGGTACTATTCTTGCAAATTTCAGTGGCAGATTTTATAGAATGCTTTTGTCAGAGACCATGCTAAATAACTCAGTTTTTAAAATGCCTTTCAATGTTATTTAATATCATTTATTTCATTAGTGATTATTTGAAAGTTGCTCTGAATTGTATTATTACTGTGACTATTCAGAGTGCTTCTCAGTGGTGGTATGCTTTTATAACTCAATTAGGATAGACTATGATCTTACGTAATGTGTTTTATGCAGTAATGAAAAGTACTTCATTTACAGGTAGTCTGTCTCATGGCAGCTATTATGCTAGGTATTTTATGTATAAACTTTAAATCACTTTACTTAGCTTAATTTTTCCAAACTACTGTGAAACATAGATATAATTATATCTACAGACACTGAAATTCAGACAGGTTAAATTACTGTTAGAAGGTCACACAGCTAACACTGCTAGAGCCAGCATTTGAATGTACACATCTCTGCATCTTTTCTCTGTGCCTAATATGATATGTAGGTAAACTGGTGCTATCTTCTCAGAATCACTGAATAGTTTCATTAGTACATATGAATTACTAAATAACCCTCTAAGGAATTCGGTGAAAATTATGTGAAGTCAGAAGGCTTTTTCCACTTGTAAAGATATTTAACCTAATGTTATTGATTACATTTCCCTAATATATCTAATAAAAGCATAGACACCATAAATCCATGGAAGTTATACATGCTAACTTTCAGCAGATTCTCTAAAACACCTTCCAATTTGCATCACTTCTTTATTATCTCCTGGTGATAAAGACTCAACTTGACAGTATGCCACCAGAGAAAATAACCATTCAGTGATGACTGTATAAAGAAGTCGCCCTTGTCTGACTACTATGAAAGAGGACCTTTGGTCACAAAACTATTGGGAGAGAATTTGCACATACCTAACTTATATTATTGAGATGGGTTAGTGTTTTTAATACAAATAACCTATAACTTGATTATAACTTGCAACAATTAAACACATGCTGCGATTTATAATCATTTCCTGTGTCACAAGTTATAAAGTTAAAGAATACATATTTTTTCATGGTTTACCATTTCTGTTTGTTTTTTACAAATTACAAATTCTGATGTAATTTATTCTTTCTTCCTTTCATCTGGTAAACTTTCTTGAATGATAGAGAAGTTATAGGTGGAATGCAAGAAGCAGACTTACTATGGATATAGATATTGTGTCCCTGTGTATGTGTATGTGTGCATGGGGGTGTTTGACAGTGGTGATTAAAATTTATAGTAGTCTAAATTTCTCATACTCCTTGTTATAAAAATAGAGCTAGTGACTTTAAATGTGTTAAGACAAGTAGCTTGATAAAAAAAAGTTAACTACAAAAATGAAACTATATATATATCTTCTAAATCAGTAAGGAGGGAAAAAGGTAACAAAAAAGCTCAATCAATACTATAGAGTACAGAAAATTAGAAAAGAGAATCAAAGGCAAAACAGTAAGAAAAGTTGGTAGAAATAAATCCAAATATATTAGTAGCCAACATCATTTATCATAAGTGCTGGAATACAAAACAAGTTGAAAATTGCTGACATCATAGATGATTCTCTGCAATGGACAATCTTGGTAGAAATTGTGCAATTTTGGAAACACACACAGTCATTCTGATCACAGCATTATGGTTAATCTAGACTGTTTGATTTAAGAGAACTCTGGGTAGAATTTCATATATGTTGAGCACTGGTAAGATTTCTGCTTTACCTGTGCTAAAATGAGTAGCACCTCATTTTAATGATGTTTTCCAAATAATTTCCTCTTGCTTTACCCTGTTATTTTGCTGCTGCAATTTGTAACTATATAGCACAACTTTGTATATTTGTTCAATATCTGTCTTTATCATTAGCTGGCATCCCTGCCAAGGAAGAGACTATTTTGTTTTGTTCTTCAATCAGTTCTCAGTGTCTGGCATATCGCCTGACTGTGGGAACATTGATACATACTTATTGAATTAGTAAACGAATATCAATCCCTTGTTGAGGTAATGTTTACCTCATGAGATAAAGAAAAGCAAGCCATTCAGAAACATTGCTGTGATCACATACCTGAAGAATTCCATCGTAAGCACTAGACAGCTCTTTGTCACTAAAGCGTAGGTGTAGGAAAAAACATCTGGGCAGTTGTAATTAGAGACTATTGGTTTTATATTTATTCTGCCGGCCGCCATCTTGGTTGGGTTAATTTGAATATAGTCGCTCTGATTGGCTGGTGGGCGTGGCTTAGGGTATAGCGAAGGTATGGTCAATTAGCATACCTTCGCTACAATTAAACACTAACTTGCAACAATTAAACACACACTGCGAGTTATAATCATTTCCTGTAGCGAAGGTATGGTCAATTAGCATCTTTGTCTTTTATTAGTGTAGATACTAACACTATAGTGACTTTAAATGTGACTAGATCAAATTTTGTGTATATATAACATTTATTCTAAAATGATTATAACTCGCAGCATGTGTTTAATTGTTGCAAGTTAGTGTTTGTTTGTTTTTCAAGTATCACATGTGGCATATTTAACACATTTTGTCAAGTTAAATAGACTGTGCATATATTTTGAAAACCATGCACAACAAGGTCTTGCTTCAGTTGCTTGCATGCAATTCTCAGTTTATCTAAAACAGCAATGGAAGGTGAAATTCCTCGAAGTTCTCCTTTGGCTTGGCATTAGGCTCATAGCAATTATTAATTAATTATAAACTCTAAATAAATTGACTATTATCTGGAGATGTTCTAGGGTGGCATTAAATTTTATTGAATATTTCAGGAATATTTTTATTCTTGTTAGGGGTGTTGGTATGAGTTTACATCAGAAATTCTTTTTAGTTCAGAGAGGAAAACATCTTAGAAAAAGTAACATATCTATAAAAGGCAGTTTTCCCAAAATAAGCACTATCATATAATTAGTATTTCAGAGTTTACAGCTATACTTTGCTCACATTATTTGCCACTGATGATATAGTACATTTATATAATAAGTATGACTACATCAAATTTTGTGTATATATAACATTTATTCTAAAATATACATGGAACCAAACTTAAATAGGAAAAGACTGAATCACAAATTTATTAAACTGAGAATGCAACAAGATGTCAACAAAGCAAATGTTTCCTTTTCCTCTCTGAGGAGGGAAAGAACAGAAATGTTTCAGGAACTGTTTCCTAAACATAGATTCAAACCAAAATTGTTAGTATCTACACTAATAAAAGACAAAGATGCTAATTGACCATACCTTCGCTACACCCTAAGCCATGCCCACCAGCCAATCAGAGCGACTATATTCAAATTAACCCAACCACGATGGCGGCCGGCAGCCACCGAGCTGGAGCAAGTAGGAGGCTTGGTTGCCCGGGCGATGGAGGAAGCCAAGTTTCCTGCCAGCCCTGAGCCAGCTGTGGCCTCCGCTAAAGGCAACAAAGTTTCAATTATGGAAGCTAAATAAATCCCAGATACCTGCTTCCAGCCAGCCTCCAATGGGAGCTTGGGTGGCTGGGGGCTAAGGACAGCCTGCAAACAGTCCTCAGCCCCTCACCCAGGATGGCCAGGCACCCCAGTGGGGACCCCCACACTGAAGGGGCTGTGGCCAGCCTGCAAACAGCCAACAGCCCCTCACCCAAGCTGGCCAGGCACTCCTGTATAATAAAAGGGTAATATGCAAATTGACCCTAACAGCAGAACGACTGGGAATGACTGATCACAATGACACACACTGACCACCAGGGGGCAGATGCTCAATGCAGGAGCTGCCCCCTGATGGTCAGTGCGCTCCCACAGGGGGAAATCTGCTCAGCCACATGCCAGGCTGACGGCTGCCAGTACAGCGGTGGTGATGGGAGCCTCTCCCGCATCCTCAGCAGCGCTAAGGATGTCCGACTGCAGCTTAGGCCTGCTCCCCGCTGGCAAGTGGACATCCCTTAAGGGCTCCCGAGCTGCCAGAGGGATGGCTTCTGACTGCCAGCTTAGGCCCAATCCCCCAGGAAGCGGGCCTAAGCCAGCAGGTGGTCATCCCCCAAGGGGGTCCCAGACTGCGAGAGGGCACAGGCCAGGCTGAGGGACCCCTCTGAGTGCACAAATTTTTGTGCACCGGGCCTCTAGTTTAAGTATATAACAGTCAGCCAGCCCCAGGGACATCAGCAGCATGACAGAGCAGGAAGCACTGGACTATTCTTACCCTACAAACACCCCAATTAAGCAACAATTCATAGAAAAAATTCTCATTGTGAGAAAATCAGAAACGAAGTGAAAGGCTCCTACATTCTGGGCAAACACCAGCCAGACTCTCTGAGAGTAGGAGATTTGGGACAAATCTGGAGTTTCTTGACCTAGTGATTGCCATAGGAAATGAAAGAGACCTTACACTCCTGGCTTCTCCCAAGGGAGGAATAGTATTGATTGGCATGTCCAGCACCCCAGCTTTTTCCAAGGAGGCTCCTGGGAGAACTGATCTCAGTCCTGCCCATCATGGAGCAGAGATGGACCCACCACAACAGACTGCAGTTTGGGCTGGAAGATGTCATAACTCCCCTCATAGTTTATCACAGAGTGAGCTGACGAAAATGTACCAAACTGAACATTTCAACCCAAAACAAAAATTCACATTCTTCTCAAGTGCACATAATACTTTCTCTGGGAAGATCACATGTTGCTTCACAAAACAAATCTTGACAAATGTAAGAAGATTGAAGTTATAAAAGTATTCTTTTTGACCACAATGGGGGGAAAAAACAACCACAACAAATCAAGAGCAGTATGAAAACTGGAAAATTCACAAAAATGTGGAAATTGAACAACACACTTTTTTTTTCTTTATTGATTAAGGTATTACCTATGTGTCCTTATCCCCCTGCTGCCCACCCCCCGCTCATGCCCTCACCCCCCTTGTGTCCGTGTCCATTGGTTATGCTTAGATGCATGCTTATAAGTCCTTTGGAACAACACACTCTTGAATGACTATTGAGCCAAATAAGAAATTAAAAAAATATATAAGAAATTAGAAAATACCTCAAGGAAAATGAAAACCCAACACACTAAAACATAGGAGATACAGTCACATCAGTTCAGAAGGGAATGTAAAATGGTAAACAACTGCATTTTAAAAGAACTTAAATAAACAACCTAACTTACACTTCAAGGAGCTAGAAAAAGAACAAACCAAGCCCAAAGTTAGTAGTAGGAAGGAAATAACAAAAATAAAAGCAGAAACATATGAAATAGAAAAACAATAGAAAAAAAATCAATGAAACTAAGAGTTGGTTTTTTGAAAATATAAGTAAAATTGACAAACCCTTAGCTAGACTAAGAAAATGAGATAAGACTTAAATAAATCAAATCAGAAATGAAAGAAGATACATTACAACTGGTGACATGGAAACAAATGGATTATAAGAGACCTTACACATGCAGAACAAATGGATGAATTCCTCTCACTACACAATGTACCAAAACTAAATTATGAAGAAAGCAGGCACCTAAACAGACCCATAACTAGTGTGGAGAGAGGATAAGATTTTGTTTGTTGATTTTTACTAGTAGTAACAAGTAGAGAGCCAAATGAATGAAACATTGCTCACCGAGGCTTTAAGGTCTAGGGCCAGAAAAAGTCATTTGGGGTGATCATAGATTAAGTGGGCAGTCCCTTCCAAACTCTCATGGTTCTCAGATGGTGATGACTGGGTTCCATCAGCACACGGAAGGGTTTGTCTGAGGTGATTCCTAGGTACTAGTTTTCTTCTTTCCTGCCTTTTCCAGTAATCAATGTCAAACCTCACATTCTCTATTGAGGTTCAATTTTGGTTAAGGTTATGTGGGAGGCTTGATTAGGAAATGCTAGAAACTAGTCCATAAATACAGTGCTTTATATACAAAGAGCTTTCGAGGTAGGCTGGTTGATGACTTTTGTTGTTTCAAAATGTATTATTATTGTGTGTACATAAAACAACTTATTATATATATATATATTTAGCTTCAAAGATCATCTTTCTTCAATTTTTTTCTCTCTAAGACCTTTTGAGTGTTGAGGGCCCTGAGTTTGGCCACCAGTTATAAAAATGTAGCATCTCCCAGTAAGATGCTCCATAACAGGTAGAATGAAAGTAGTTCCAAAGATTTTTATATTTTATCAACACAAGATATTTTCTGTGTTTAAACATTTGTACATTCTTTGCATTTTATTTTAGTGCATCTCAAGAAGTGCGTTTTATAATATATCCTATAAGATAATGATGTTTATACTATATATATATATATATCAACAATGTCACATGACCTCCCCAGTGATTCGCCAGCATTGTGCAACAGGAGGCAGTGTGGCATTTTTTATTCTGTTCACATATTGGGACATAACATTATTTTCTGGAGAGAGATTGCATTATTCTAGATCAAGCCCTTAGATGTTTTTGAAATATTACTATCGTTGATAATTGGGAGAACTAAAAGGACAACCACAAGGTTCAGTCCTCAAGATAACCTGTTGTTTGCCTTACATGTTCCCCTTTAGTTGAATGTATTTATGATTTTTCTTTAAGAGTAAGATTCAGGAAGACCATCTGTGGTCTAAGACCTGAGGATTGGGAGGCTTTTCAATTGATTTGACTCTGAGAATTAAGCAGATATGATAGTGACTTTCTTTTTCAAGAAACTAAGCAGGGCAACAGTGGGTAGAACTGAGCCTCCGAGCCATAAAGAAGATTGGATGGCCCACTTGTTCTACACACTTTAATTTAGAACTTGGAGTTGATGCTTTTGCTGCCTGTCTTGCTTGCCAGTTTATTAAAGTTGGCATTGGCTTCATTAATTCAATTTGTTTTCTTTACATTTACTAGTGCCCTGTTTTGTTTTACTAAGGTGGCAAAATTTTATTACAATTTTTAACTGTCTCATCAATAAAAAGTATTTTGGAATGCAAATTGAATTTGGCCAGGAACGATTCATCAGTAAAAATTATATTTGGACATAAACATGTTTTGGCTGTAATTTGGCTCAGGCATGGATTTTGTATTATTTTAGAAAATTATTGTTCCACCATGAGATACTAAAGTTTTAAAAACTCTAAATAAAATGCTCAGTTCTATTCAACTAAATTGAATATATAATAGGCAATTAATATGTGCCAATATATGTAAAAGTGTAAGTTCATTATATGGCTAAAAGGCATGACTTTCTTTGGAAAAGTCTAATATATAGTTAGTATGCCTAAACTTATATGTGTTTAATGATCAGAGAACTAAATAATAGCATTATTTATTTAAAAAGTTACATTTATTGAT
Source organism: Myotis yumanensis (assembly GCF_028538775.1). Lineage (NCBI taxonomy): Eukaryota > Metazoa > Chordata > Mammalia > Chiroptera > Vespertilionidae > Myotis > Myotis yumanensis. The sequence continues at coordinate 69,388,133 of NW_027223755.1, read as the reverse complement.
TTTAAATATTTTCTGAAATTAAGTTGTGAATTTGTAAAAAACAAATTTGTATAAAACAAATTTCTGAAATTTATAATATACATGTAATGCCACATCATCTCCCTCTCCTTCCCTGATCTTAACCATAGACAGCTGTCTTAAAATGTATGGTTTGTAGTGTTTTTTAATATACAAGGTGATGATGGCAATATGGAAGGTCAAAAAGTGAAAACTACATCATCGGGTGAAAAATATTAAAGAAGAGTTTGCAGAAGAAAGTCAGGCATAAGGTAGAAAGATGGTGTGACAAAGGCAAAGAAGTAAAGCTACTCCAGGCAGCAATAGGGACAGAAACAAAAGCCCTCAGTGCTGGAATGATCATGATAAGGTCAGAAGCTATGGAGATGGGTTACTAGCAGTAGAAGGTGCCTCAATCATAGTCATGGAGATAATTCATAGGTAAAATGGGTCCTGCTAATGAAGTGTGGGCTGGGATTGGGTGTTGGGTAAGTTTGATGAGTTAAGGAAGCCTTTTTACAGACCTCTGCATGGGAGAGTAGCACAATGAAGCAGTGTTTTCACCTCTACTGGTCACTTTTAAGTCAGGAACAAGTTTCTGGGAAAGGTTTCTGGACATAGAAAAAAGTAAGTGAAAAGAAGAATGAGCAGTCAGGAAGACTGAAAAGCTGAAAGGTCTGTGTCAGACGAGACAGCTCATAAACAGTCAGCATGTGTGAATAAATGTTTTATAGAGGACACTGTTAATGTTGAAGTAAAGGGGAAAAGACATACTTAGAAACACAACATTGTGCTGAATATTCAGATAAGTGAGGTGCTAGATGTATCCAACATGAAAGGAAGAGGTGATAAAAGAGAACAACAGAAACAACAAAAGAATGAGATGTTATTTCAGTGCAGGCATGAGGATAAAAGAAGAAAAAATAATTATATCCATTGAGTAAGCAGATTTTAGCTCCTTGAAAACAAGCACTATATCCTTACATTTTTAAAATCACTAATAATACCTTGAAACTTGAAGTCTATATGTACTTGTTAAATGATGCGTAAGTGAATGAAAGAAGGCTTGCCATAATTTCATAACTGATTAAAGTTAGGATTTGAAACAAAAAATGACTCCCAGGTTTTGAGATGGAATGATTAAGGGGTGGAAAGCACTTGAAGTGGAGTAGGAAGAACAATGGCCCCCAAAGATGTCTAATCCTTCTCCTGGGGATCTGTGAATATAGCCGGCTATATGGCAAAGTGGTTGTGAATTGGCTGACCTTAAAATACGGAGAATATTTGAAAAATCTAGGTGGGCCCAGTGTGCTTACAAGTGTCCTTAAAAGTTGTGGAAGAGGGAAGTTTCAGTGTCAGAGTGATGCCATGTGAGACAGACTCAAGTGGCCATTGCTGGCTTTGAAAATGGAAGGAGGCCATGATCCAAAAAATATGGGGAGTCTCTAGAACAGGGGTCCTCAAACTTTTTAAACAGGGGGCCAGTTCACTGTCCCTCAGACTGTTGGAGGGCTGGACTATAGTTTAAAAAAAAAAAGCTATGAACAAATTCCTATGCACACTGCACATATCTTATTTTGAAGTAAAAAAACAAAACGGGAACAAATACAATATTTGTATTTGCATGTGGCCCACGGGCCGTAGTTTGAGGACCCCTGCTCTAGAAGCTAGAAGGCAAGGAAAAAAGTTCTCCCTTGGGGCCTTTGAGTGAACCAGTCCTGCCTACACTGAGATTTTAGCCTGTTGAGACCCATTCTAGACTTCTGTCCTCCAGAATTATAAAATAATGCATTTGATTTGTTACAGTAGCAATAGGGAACTACTGCAAGTTGTTTGGGAGAACATATGGTCGGCATTTAGTGTGAAAAGCATTGATTTTGCTATTTGGGATATTGACTCTGAATATCTAGCTGGTGAGTTTTGGGGAAATTGCTTAAATTCTTTGTGTGTCAGTTTCCTTATTAATTATTCCCTTGGCATCCAAAAAGACTGTTCTTGACTATATTGGCCTTTCTTTGACTTTTCTCTTTCTCTTGACTCTTAAATTGCTCCTGGTTGCTACCATTTGAACTTCCTCATTTCTGGTTTATTTTTTAATGATTTAACTATTATACTCTTATAGTTCTAATTTTCAAAATCTATTTGCCCAAATGAGGAGCCCATTTATCTATTCAACACTCAATCTTTTCTTCAAATTACATCATATTTCCAAATGACTCTCTAGTGCCATTAGGAGGACACAACAAGCTCAACTTGTCAGTTAAAAAATTTATCGTGTTGTCCCTTTCCCTAAATTCCTTTTAAATACTGCAATTTAATTTAAACAGTTGCATGCATTTTAAGCATCTAAAACATCAGTTCCTTAATTTTTCTGGTTAGTTAAATCACATACTTTTATTCTTTCTTCATCATCCTCATTGAGGAGAAGCCTGGAAAGGAAATGGATGTGAACACAATATATCTCAGATACTGAAATAGAGCTTTTCTTATACATCAAATAGGGATTTTTGAAAAATATCGAACTGATTTCCTTAAACCGAAGTACCAAGATTCACTGTGTCTCTCCAAGCATTTAAGCAAAGGCATTCATAACTTCTAAAGAAAGAAGATGCCATATAAAATAGGGATTGGCTAACAATTTTTCTGTAAAAGACCACAGTAAATATTTTAAGCATTGTGAATCAAATATAATCCCTGTCTCATACTCTTCTTTGGTTTTTGGTTTCTTTTATCATTTTTAAAATGTAAAATATATTCTTAGGTCTATAAACTTAGGTTTATAAACCATTCAAAAACAGACTCAATTTGGCCCACAGACTGGTTGGTTTGCACACTGTAGTTTGTCAAGTAGAACAAATAGGACATTGCTGAACTGTGTCATTGCGATAAAATATGTTGAGAAAGAAAAAGTGTTTTCTCCCTTCTAAATTATAAATCTTTCCTTTCATCTATCAGGAACTGGTTCTGGTGAAACTGGGTTATTTTTACTATTAGCTATCACATAGAGAAACGGATTTAAAGGACATCCCTAAAAGACAAGAAAGGGAAGTAAAAATCCTTCTAGAGCTGAGAGGTGAAGCCAAAGAAAAAAGAAAGTAAGAGAAAGGCTAGGACTTAAGCACTTCTCTGCACCATCTGGTCAAATCACAAGGGTAGAGGTGACAGAACTATCTAGTTAAGATGTGAAAGGAAGGATTTCAGAAGAGGGAGAATTGTTCTCTTCTCCCAATTATAGCCCAAGAAAATTATAGCTCATTAGAGAGGCACCTTATCCAAAAGATTTAAATGTGGTAGAGCAGCTTTGGCAGAGGGTGGTAGTAGACATGGCCTGAGATATCCCTTCTGACATACTTAGCTGCTGTCAGGCTTGCAGGAGATTTAAGTACCTAATGTCCTGGAAGCAGGAAGCTAAGGTACTGAAAGAACTGGTGGATAAGAGGCCTGATGTTTGAAAAGACAAGGGAGTGTCAAAGCTTCATAATAGTGGAATCTGTATGGGACTATAAATTTTAAAAACAGATGTACTTCTAATGCCTAAATAGACAAATTTAGCAATAGGGTATCCAGAAACCTGGCCAGAGTGACTGTCTCCCAGTGGGTATCTTAAGAACAGTGTGGTGGGCATGACTATTTCTCAAGATTCAATCCAACAGTGATGGAACATAGATGGCCACAAATGTTCTGATACTCCTATCATGAGATGATAGGGAGGAGTATAATACCTCCCTCCCTTTGAATCAGGTCAGATTCTATGGCTGCTTTGACTATCCTAATGTGGTGGGAATAAACATTATGCCAGGCCTTAAAGGGCAGGCAAATTCTTCTTCCTGTCTTTTGCAATACTTGCTCTTGGGACACTCCCTATGGAAATCTCCAAACTCAATGTTTTGCAAAGTCCAAGCCACAAGAGGAGGCTACAAGCAGGCATTCAGGTCCACACCCCAAGCTGAGTTGCCAGGCAACAGTCTTCATCCAGCAATGTGATAGCGCCACTTTGGATGGCTAGCCCAGTTAATCCCTTAGAGATGTCTGTAACATCAGCTGATTTCTGACTGCTTCTATATGGGACACCTGAAGTGTTAACCCTGCGATAGAACCTAGTTAGCACACAGAGCCATAAAGACAGAACAACAGCAATAGATCATTGAAAGACAGGCCAAGAGCACTTCATCATTCCATGGAGAAGAGTTCCCCAAGTGAATCACTCATACCAGGAGTGGATTTTTCGTGAGTGAGAAGTAGCTTTTAATGATTAAGTGACTTCGATTTCAGGGTTAATTTTTACCACAGCCACATACATGGTTTTTCAAAAAGTATGGGTTTTGGAACTCAGTGGTTATCACAGTATGGTCTGCAGAACCGGAAGTTCCTGAGATCCTGTTAGGTAATCTGCAAAGTGAGAACTATCTTTAGGTATTTTTAAGATTTTTGTTTTAATATTTGCATTGATAGTGCAAAAGCAACAATGTCTGAAACTGCTGGTGCTGAATCAAGGAAGTGGCACCAAACCATACTAGATAGAGGTCATTGTATTTTTTACTAGCATGCACTTGGATTAAACACTTCCAATTTCGCTTAAGCATGTCCTTGGTAAAGTAGAAAAAGTTGGTAATTTTATAAATTTTGACCCTTGAGTATACATTTTTCTATTATTGTGTGTGACAAAATGGAAATATGCATAAAATTGTCAACGTAAGATACTTCGAAACCTGTAAGAATTGTTATGAGTGTTTTTTTGTGTTTTTTTGAGCCAAACTGATGACAATTGCTGGGAAGAAAAATCTCAAGGGATTGAGAAAATGCTCTGGAGAATGAAAGTCTGCACCTTATTTCCTATATTAAAATCAAAGGAGGAAGCATGAGGAGGGTTACATGAAATGAGCTGGTGGTACACTAGGGAGGTGGGAGTAAGGAAAGTGGGGAAACCTCTGAGACTGGATAAAAAGTAAAACAGACACATACTTCTTTTACATTGGTGGGCATATGGTAGTTAATAATTAATATGTACAGCACATGGAGATGGTGTTTGTTCAATAAGATAACAATGAGGGGTGGAAGTCTTATGCTCTGGTGGGAGATTGGGCCCTGAGAGGTCTTGAAAAAGGGATTATACAGACATTATTTTAGATGCAAAAAGACAACAGACAGGCTCTGTTAAGGTAAAGATTGATCTTTATCAAGAAGATACCAGCCTAGGACATGACTATCCACCATGGCTCCCTTAGTTAAGAAGTATTAATTTCAGACCATCCTATGTGGTTACTCTGCTCCCTAAGTTTGTGAGGCCACCATGCAGGCCTCCCTTGAGCTTGTCATCTTTGGTATGTGGCCCTTTTTTCATCCATAAAATTCTATATAGCAAAGTATGATATTTATAGCAAGGAAAACCACTTGAGTGTTTTGTGGTTTTTTTTTGAGTTGTGAGCTAAATTAGCTGCCCCTCCCACCCCCTCCCCGCATGGGTCACTTTTTTAACTTGAAGAACAACTGACAGAGAAACAATGCTTATGGAGATTTGGGTATCAGGCAGATCACTTCTTGAAAATAAACAAAGTAAGCCTGTCATTTTAAGAAAAACCACTGCTTGCATTTGTTATTGATAGTAAAATAAATGTTTTCAGGGAAACATTAGAAATTTGGCGTCTTAGGCCACATAATGCTCCTTCACCCTATGAGGTCCCTGCCCTAAACTCCAGGAATATTTTATGTTACATGAAAAAAGGGACTTTGCAAATATAATTAAGGTAACCAAACCTTAAAATAGAGAGATTACCCTGGATTTTCCCTGAGGAGCCAATCTAATCACATAAGCCTTTTAAGCTGGGGACTTTGTCTACCTGGAAACAAAAGAGATGGGGCATCAGAGGAGGGCAGAGATATGCAAAGATGTGAGTATGCAACATGCTGTCTCATGTTTGAAAATGGAAAGCGCAACATGGCTAGCCATGCAGTTGTCCTTTAAAAGCTGAGAGCATTCCTGGCTGACAGGTTATAGGGAACCAGGGAACACAGACCTACAGCCACATGGAGCTGAGTTCTGCCAACAGCCCGAAAGATCTGGAAACAGATTCTCCCCCAGAGCCTCCAAATAAGAGCAAGGCTGGCTAATACCTTGATTTTACCCCTCTAGACCCAGAGCAGAGGAACCAGCCAAGTCCAACTGGACTTTTGAACTACACAACTGTGAGATCATGAACTAGTGGTGATTTATTATGGCAATAATGAAAAATAAATACATTTGAAAAACTATTATTTACTTCCTTAAGCTTGACAGGATTACTCATGAGATCACTGATGATATTAATGAATATGTTTTTGACATTGTACAATGAAATGTGTCAACATATGGGAGACCTGCATAACTCATTCAACTAATATTTTTCAAGAGATGCTGCAAACTCATGCATGAGTAGAACTATTCAAATTGCAAGATAAACTTGAGTCCAAAAAAGTACAAAAAGTTCATTAATCTGTTTTCAGATTACTCAGGTACTAATACTTAATTTAAGAAGATCTCACTTGTTGAGTTGAGTTTTGTTAACAGGATCAAAAAAGAATATACAAAATTATGTGAAAAGACCATTAGAATACATCTTATATTTTCAACAAATATGTGTATGAGGTTTGATTTCCTTCAAATATCACAGCTAAACTTATTTCAGCAGGTTGAATGCAGAATTATTTATGAGATTCTAACTTTCTATTGAGCCAGACATCCAGAAATTAAAGAGATTTATAAAATATAAAGCAGTGCCAACTCATCACTAATTTTTTTGTTTGGAAAATGTGGTATTAATATGTAATGGAGTTTTTGTTATTTTAAAATTAACATGTATTTAACATTTTTTCTTTGATTTCTAATATGGTAAATGTTAATAGATGAGATGGGTTATACTGACTTTTTTAAAAAAAATTCAAATCCTTAGATCAAGATGCTTGAGAACCGAGTGTTACCAGGGAGACCAGATCTTGTCTTCTTGAAGGAAAGATTTTAATCAAGAGACAAAGTGTAGAAAAGCAAGCAAGAATTTATTGACCGCAGCAAAAATACACTTAGGACAGTGAAACAAGGAAGGCGTAGAAGAAGCAACAGCAGAGCCTAGACCAGCGGTTCTCAACCTGTGGGTCGCGACCCCTTTGGAGGTCGAAGGGCCCTTTCACAGGGGTCGCCTAAGACCATCGGAAAACATATATATGATTATATATTGTTTTTGTGATTACTCACTATGCTTTAATTATGTTCAATTTGTAACAATGAAATTGGGGGTCACCACAACATGAGGAACTGTATTAAAGGGTCACGGCATTAGGAAGTTTGAGAACCACTGGCCTAGACTGAGCTGCTTTGACCCACTAGGAAGTCAGAGAAAGGGAGGCCTTAGAGACAGGTTCAGGGCATCAGCCTGGGATAAACTGCTGCTGCCCATTGCTCCCCTGGTTGCAAATCTCATGGAGTCCCCTAGAGGTTAGGGGATACTTGCCTGTTGGGGAAGGAGATAGGGGAAGGGAATGGCACAGGTGTGCTCACTAGATGGGGTGCTTCCTTTGTTTGCAGGAGTTTTCAAGGTTGGGCATTTAGGGGAGGTCTTAGGGGAGGATCAATAGAATATTCATCAGGCTAATGCTGATGTACCAAAATGAGATTTATTCTCTTACTTTGTTCTTGCATGTGGTTGGCAAATGATTTCTTTTATCTGTCTCCCTGAATAGGGTGGTTTAAGCTATTTACCCTCTGATTGGGAGAAGTGCAAACATTTACTCTTAAGTATCCTTGGTTTAGGGAAGATAGGATTTACTAGGTGACTGCAAACTGCTGTGTAACTATCTGTCTTAGTTTCCCTAGTCCACTTGTGCTGGAATTTTGCTAGCATCTTACTATTCTAAAACACAATGACTTCATTAATCCCCACAAATATAGACTGCATGTGGACCCGAGAGCCCAGTGTCCAGTTTAGGAGGAGACGAGCTCTTTCTTCTTCTCTCTGTACCTATAAAGTATCTTGAGAAAGAGGAAAGGAAGGAAACATGCTTTGAGAGGGGAAGCTGCCTTAGTTTTGAATTTGAGCTTTGAACTGACTGGGTCTACTTGACAAAGCCTGTCTTAAACCAGAAGAAACTAAATTTCCTTTAATCGGAAGGTGAAGTTAACCTACCTTGAATCCTCGCCCCTTTTCCCATTATCAAAAAACAGTGAATCCAAAACATAGTAAGATCAGTTTAAAACAAAAAACAACTTGCACTTCACCTCCTGTCTATAAATGAGAAAACTGAGGTTCGGTGAGCACTGATGTCACTTCCTGCTTAAATAGTCGCCCATTGCCTTCTGCGTCATGTATAAGTCTCTGTGAGGACACATCCTAGTTTCCTGGCTGTGTTATGTGCCACCAAAATTTTGAACTCTATGAGCTTTAGGTTTTATTCAAATCAGGTGATTTTATGTTTCCTAAATATACAGCTTTCTCTCCTCCCATGTCCTATACATTTATTTTCTGTCTTTAGAATGTCCTTTTCCTCCTGATACATCTGGGGGTCTTATACGCTAAAAAAAAAAAAAGACAATTCATATGTCACCTCTTGTCTGAAGCCTACTCTGACTAACTCCCTTAAGACCTCCACCAAGCACGATTAATTGCTTCCTTCTCTGCTATAACATTTCACACTTAATTCTAAATGGTACTATACATTGTTTAAACCCTGTATTTTTCTTTGAACCTCCTTTCTCCTTTTCTCCATTATTTATTCTTCTTTTCCTTTGTCTTTGTTTATATGTAGAATTTTTTTCTTTCCTTTCCTCTGATTATTTTCCTATTTCAAAACAAATAAATATATAAATTTCTGATTTAAAATGACAGCAGTCTATGGTGTAGACTCTCCTTTCTCCCATTTTCCTACCAATGTAGGAGATGAAGAGGAAATTTCACATCACAATCACAAGTAAAGATAAACTATCTATTGCCATTATGGTGAAGGTATAATAATTAATAGAGAAAAGTTATCAGTGACCATTCATAGTTTAAATAATTTGATGATGATGAGCACTGTGCCAGCCATAATCAAACACCACCAAATAACACATAATGTTTGCTAAGCCCTAAAAACCAGGAATATGGGCATTGCATTTACCATCTGGGTCCCATAAAACCTTTTAGGTTTTCATACTTTTTAGACATTTGATGAAAAAAATCTTAAACAAAAAAATAAAAAGATAGTAAAAATAACTAGAATTGTTAATAAACTAAACATAGCAACACTTTTCTATCAAGAGAATCATAGTGTAGCCCTAGCTGGTTTGGCTCAGTGGATAGAGCAACAGCCTGCAGACTGGAGGGTCCCAGGTTCAATTATTGTCAAGGGCACATGCCTGGGTTGAGGGCTCAGACTGTGTAGGAGGCAGCTGATCAATGATTCTCTCTCATCACTGATGTTTCTATCTCTCTCTCCCTCTTCCTTCCTCTCTGAAATCAATAAAAATATATTTTTTAAAAAAAGAATCATAGTGTACAAATATGATACAAGGTGAAAGAATACTGTTACATGTACTTTTTTTTTTTTAATCCTCACCTCAGGATGTGTTTTTTATTGTGTTGAGAGAGAAAGAGAAAGAAACATTGATCAGCTGCCTCCCGCACTCGTCCAGACCATGGATTGAACCCACAACCTAGGTATATACCCTGACCGGGGAATCAATCCACAACCTTTTGGTGTATGGGACAACACTCCATCCAACTGAGCCACCCAGTCAGGGCTGTCACATATACTGTACTTTTAACAAAATGGGCTGATTAAGGTTCTTGTTGTAAAATATTGCATGGTTAGTTCCTTCTTGTTTTATGACTAATTAGTTGGGGATATATACATATATAATTTCCTGAGATTACATTGTTCACTTAGAAGTTCTTAATTTAAAAAAATTAATCTAAGATTTCAGTTATATGATTAAGTTCTCTCATGTTATCTAGAGTGTTGATTTCTGACTCGTGAAACATTTTCCTTTGTCAATTTTCTTCTCTTGATATTTTGGGTGGGAATTCAAAAATTCTGAATTCTCAATTGTGTTCCATAAAAGCAAAAATCAAAATATAAAGATAGTATCTTCAGTTTTCTTCTATCCCTCTGGAAAGATGGTATAGAACTTTAGACCATACAATGAGAGAACCGAGGAAGGAACCGATACCATCCTTCTGGGCTATTCCATCATTCCTATTTTCCTATTTTAGTTATTGTAAACAGCATTGCTAATAGTGGATAAGTCATGAAGATTAGTGATAACATAATCTCTAGGATAATGAATAAGATATTTCCAGATATAAAAGAATAAGCACTAAAGTTCTATATTGTAGCATAAATATAAAGGGCTCAATCGATCCATATGGTAATGATAAGATATAGTATGTTTTATGGAATTTTGCAAAATAAGTATACTTTGTCTATGACACTGGGAAAACCTTGAGTAAGAATAAAAATCACTAAATTTTGCTTCTTACAAATAGAACTACTCAAAAAAGAAACTCAAACATTAACGTTTGATCTGATGGATTCTGGTGGTATACTGAGGGTTAGTAAGTGCCTGCATATTAGCAGCCATTACTCAGAAGACATTCTTTATCTGGGTACTTGCTTCACCTTTTATGATCAGATAAAATAATTAGGACAGGACATTGAGCATGCCATGTCTGAAAAGGGTGAGGGAGCAAGGAGGGTACTGGGAGCACATTTTATCACAGGGATTATAGGATTATGGTGCCTACAAATGCAGTGCTACAGGCAGATTGGAACCCAGAGAAACTTTCCCAGCAATGTGAGCTCCAGATTGCTCTTGATTTTCTCTTCCTGTTCTCAGTGAGCATGGCCACATTACAGAATTCATATTGGACACTGAGCATTAAACAGGGAACCTTGAATATAAACCTGCTCTACTTTTGAAATCTAAGAGTAATGTTTCACCAGAATCAGAGTATATATCTAAGATCTAAGTATGGCTCTAAAGTCCATCTCCCTATGGGCAAACATGGGCTCAACACAGAGCTCTTTTATTCAAATAACAATCAAGAATTGTAAATGAAAATAACAAACAAAAACTAAACAACATAGGACCTGAAACAAATATTAAGGCCCCAGAGTTAGGGAATATAATCATGAGTATTCTGAGGAAGAGCATTTCAAAACTGATTTTCAGTACAATGCATGAGGATATGGCCTCTAATAAGAGGAAGAAAAACACATTTTTAAAGGGATTGTACAAAATAAAGAAGAATTACAAGGAGACTAAAATAATAAAGTCCTTATCATAATGGGTAATGAACAAAACTGTCATTACAGAAAATGGATACAGGATGTGAATGGTAAACTTTAAAATAGAAATAAAAGACTCAACTAAAAAAGGAAATGAAAATGCAAAGTGCAGATAATGACATCCGGCCCAATCTGACCACTTTCTGCAGAGGTCAGAATAACAAAAACAGGGACAAAAATTCAAATCAATAGTATTAATAAAAGAGTTATCATTATCTACCTAGTTCCTAGAAAATGACTGTCACAGCCTAGTCACTCAATAAATATTTTCAGAATGGATGAATTAAGGAAAGGTTACTTGATAATTTTAATGGAATGTTGTCAAATGATAATTTATAACCAAATAGGCTGGCAGAAATCATTTATTTGGTCTGTGGACAAACTATAGCTCAGGTGCTGGGTTTGCTGGGCTCACTCCCTTTTCTTTACATCTCTCACACTGTCAGGAGCAGACCTGGAATTTTGTTAGATTTGTTTACATTTATTTGTCACTTTAAAAAAAAAAGTTAAGCCAACATTTAAATAATGCGATCTCACACCTTCTCTTGGGCACACTTAGACCTAATTTCCAAAAGGCAGCTATCTCCTAGGTTTGAGTAGCATCTGCTCCCTTTAGTGGGACCTGTGTTTTCTCCCAGGACCACTTCACTGTTTACATTACTTGTCTAGACACTGGAGTTATTGGAGTTTATAAGTCCTGCTTAACCACAAAGGAAAAGAATGAGCAAAACCATGTTGAAATTGCTTATAACAATACAAGTTTATATAAAGGAAGGTCAATGCATCTAGAGACATTCAGGAAAACAATTAATTACAAAGATCAAGAATAAAATTTTGCAAGCATCTATACTAAAAATATGGCTTATCTACCAATAAGAGAAGTCAGAATGAATTTAGAGTTTCACTCTTAAACAATAAATATTAGTCAATAATGGAGAAATAACTACAAAATTTCAGGAGAAACTTTTACAATTTATAATGTGTATACTTAAATTGTTTTTCTGAATGTAACAGTCTCTAAGGCAGTGGTTCTCAACCTGTGGGTCGTGACCCCTTTGGCGGTCAAACAACCCTTTCACAGGGGTCGCCTAAGACCATCCTGCATATCAGATATTTACATTACGATTCATAACAGTAGCAACATTACAGTTATGAAGTAGCAACGAAAATAATTTTATGGTTGGGTCACAACATGAGGAACTATATTTAAAGGGCCAGAAGGTTGAGAACCACTGCTCTAAGGGGAACAGGCCTCAAAAACACATTACCAACATGTTATTGTGAAATATCTATAATAATAAAAGCATAATATGCTAATTAGACTGGGCAGCCAGATATCCTTCCAGACAAAGCCGCAGTGGTGGGGGCTGAGGCCGAGGCGGTTAGAGGTGATCAGGCAGGCAGTCGAGCAGTTAGGGGTGATCAGGGAGGCAGGCGAATGGTTAGGGGTGATCAGGTTGGCAGGCAGAGGGGTTAAGGGCAATCAGGCAGGCAGGCAGAGCGGTTAGGAGCCAGTGGTCCCGGATTGTGTGAGAGATGTCCGACTGCCAGTTTAGGCCCGATCCCACAGGGATCTTTACATCTCTCACCCTGTGAGGAGCAGGCCTAGTCAGAGGTCCAAGAGAGTGAATTTGGAATTAGATCCTTTGGCTCCAGGTGAGCCCTGAGATGACTGTAAACCCTGCTGACAGCTTGCCTGCCACCTCATTATGAGGATCTTAAGCCAGAGGCTCCCAGTTGCACTGTGCCCACATTCTTGACTCAGAGAAACTGTACTATAATAAATACATGTTGGTTTAGCTGCTAAGTTTTGGGGTAATTTGCTATATACTGCAAAACTAATGTTCCTTTAAGTTGAAGACGTAAGATCCACAGGACTGTCCCCTAGCATTCTTATGACCCCAGCCCTCTAAATAGTCCTCTCTTTAGATTGTATTTCTCTAGCTTCTCCACGTATGTTCTCTTCAGTATCCCTATGGCCTAATTTCCTCGCCATCTAGTGATCTTCAACTCAAATCTGTAATTGCAATCAGGTCAGTTCCTAGATTGGGTCAGCCTGGACAGTCACTGTGGTGCCTCAGCTTTGATATCCAGGTAGACGGGTGCAACTTGCTGTTCTTTACCTCATTTCTGAACACAATTAAAATTCAACATCAAATGTCTTCATTTAACTATATCCCAAGGGACCTTTGAAAGATGCTAACATCATAGTCTCCTTTCAAAAAGTTGGGTTGCTCAAATTAGCTGAGTTTATAGGATTAGAAAATATTTGAGGGTTATTTACATAGAGGTGATTAGATCCAAAAGAGAAGATAAACTTTCCAAATGTGAGGATGTAGAGCCCCCCAAAAGTGTAATCCTATATAATAAAGAGGCAATATGCAAATTGACCATCACAACCTCATACAAGATGGCTGGCAGGGGAGGGCAGTTGGGGGCGATCGACCAAGCAGGGGAGCAGTTAGGTGTTGATCAGGCTGGCAGGGGAATGGTTAGGGGGATGATCACTCTGGCAGGCAGAAGCGGTTAGGGGCAATTAGGCAGGCAGGCAGGCGAGCGGTTGGAAGCCAGCAGTCCTGGATTGTGAGAGGGATGTCTGACTACAGGATATCCTAAACCAGCAGTCAGACATCCCTCAAGGGGTTCCAGGTTAGAGAGGGTGCAGGCTAAGCTGAGGGACAACCCCCCAAATTTTGTGCACCGGGCCTCTAGTGTAGTATATGTGTGGCAGTGGTGGTGAGGGAGGGAGAGTGAGGCACAGTACTTTTTGTAAAGCTATTCACTTTCTTAGGATATTAAAGAATGTTTTAGAGTAGCCAAACTCCTAAAGTAATTGCTTAAGTGTAAATCTGTCGATAAGGCAATAAGATGATGTAGAGGGCATAGCGCTATCCTCTAAATTTTCCTTAAATCCACTGAGCTGTGAAGACTGAATCTAATGTGCTCTGTTGTGGCTTGAACCTCTGCTGGGAGTACGTGATTAACTGTGTTGGGAAACAACGCTGATGAGGACGCTGGCCAAGAACCTCCCTGTAGTATATGGTAGCTAGACGATGACTTGGCCTGCCGATGCCAAATCAACTGATGTGCTCTGTCAAAACTACTAGTCGAGCTGTTTATTTGCCATTGGGGAGAGAAAATGACCCGAAGATGGCCTGGATTTTGCAATTTACAACTGCCTTTCCTGGCACTGTGAAGACAGACTTCCTGCTGAAGCTCAGTGTTTCAACGTTTTATCCCCTAAGCTAATTGTCTGTGTTCAGAGTGTAGAGATAAAAAATATGGGCTTTGAGGTCAGAGTACTTGGGTCCAGAAGGTGGCCCCATCACCTACTAATTCTGTGTCCTTGCACTGAGTATTCGAATTCTTCTCCTCAGTTTCCTCATTGGTAAATGGGTATCATTTACAGGAGGAGAGGATAGTAAAGATAAAAGGGGAACATATATGGTAAACTTTTAAAATATTGGTTGGTCCATAGCACTTAATCAATGTTAACTATGAATATTTTTATTATTATTAATATTATCAATAGGTCTGAATTTATAGGCTCCGGTGAAAAATCCTTTTTCTAAGCAATCATGTTTTAATTCCACTTATATTTTACTTTCATAATTAGAAAAATTGAGCCCATTTGAGAGACTATAGCTCTGGTCAAAGTTGAAGGCTTTCATTTTAAAAATTTTAAGTATTTTTAAAAGTTAAAGGTAAAATTAAATATATATTTACAAATGTACTTAGCTAGTTAGTATTTAACTCTAAAATTTGAGAGCATTAAACTGTTTATTTCTCCAAGATTTTTAACTTAATATGTAATGACTTTACACTTACCAGTAGTAAATACTTTTGTATTTACTAAAAATCAATAAAATTAGGTCTACCTTTATGTTTGAAAAGAGGTTGCTCCAACTGTAACTTTTATATATATACTAGAGACCCGGTGCATGAAATTTGTGCACTGGGGGTGGGGGTCCCCTCAGCTGAGCCTGCACCCTCTCACAGTCTGGGAGCCCTCGGGGGATGTCCAACTGCCGGCTTAGGCCTGCTCCTGTGGGAAGCGGGCCTAAGCCGTCAGTCAGACATCCTTAGTGCTATTGCAGAGTCAGGAGAGACTCCTGACACCGCCACTGCACTTGCCAGCTGTGAGCCCGGCTTCTGGCTGAGCAGTGCTCCCCCTGTGGGAGCGCAATGACCACCACAGGGCAGCTCCTGCATTGAGCGTCTGCCCCCTGGTGGTCAGTGCGTGTCATAGCAACCAGTCATTTGCCATTCGGTCGATTTGCATATTAGCCTTTTATCATATAGGATATTTTTAAAACTACCTTGTTCTTCGTGCTTTATTCATTCTTCATGAAACTTTTCTATCTCCCTCCCACATTTAAATAGATAAGGAATCATGTGTTCCTAATGCAGGTGCATATCTCAAGCTTAAGTTATTCTCTGATGAAGAAGAGGTAGAAATAGCCAGATGTTCATTTTTCTACCAGCATGATCAGCATTTAACTGGAAATCCTAAATGTGTTCCTTGTTTTTTTTTCTTTTCATTTTCTCCTCAGTGGCAATTGTAATTGAACCAACTTGCTACATGAAAGTCAATGTAGTGACAATGTCTTTTAATTGTTACCTTGTACACACCCTTAGCTTAGACAAGGTGATGCAGATTGGCCAGCAGGTCTGGGTCCTTGGAGGCTTTGACCAGGTCATTCTATTAGTCAGAGTCTGGTAGATTAATTCCTACTTGGGATTCTTGATTTAGTGGCATTTATGCTAATGTTGGCATAAGGTCTTTGTTTAGTAACAGAAATTTCTTTAAAACTCCATTGTATTTTGAGAAGAACATCCGATCCTACTCTTTCTTGAAAATATGTGTCAGAATCATCATCTTAGTGACTGAACTGCCTAACCTTTTCTTAAAATAGGATTCTAGTATTAAAACTTTACTTTCATTTCCAAATATGATGACAGCATTCAGAACAGCCCTGCAATTTAAAGAAGTTTCCAAGCCAAAGATGTTTGATACTCCTAATAATTATCACAGCTTTGAAAAGGTATTTTCCCAAGAGTACTATTAAGTAAACCATAGGCCAGTATTCTAGAGATATTCCTTTCAGAGCTGCATGGCATTGCTGTGGATTTCCAGTAGGGAAGCAGCAGTTTTAGGGACTGATTACTAATACAACTTTTATACTTTTGAGAGGTTAATGAGAGAGGACATGTACATTTTTTCTTTGGAGGGCACTGAATAACACCAGACAAGTGAGAGTGGCAATTGAGGACCTCTGAATGTTTCTTCTGACCTAAGGATTCTCTTCAACTCTGTCCCAGAAGCACTGTTTCCTGATGGCTGAACCACTTTATTTCTCTACGCCTCATTTCTCTTCCTGATAAATTTGTGAATGTTCTTCTTAAACATCTGGTGGAATGGGTGTAAAGAAACCCAGCCCTAAAGATTATTTTCACCGACAGTTTTGGTTCAAGAGAGTTTTTTCATTGGCATTAAACCATCCCTATACTTTTTCAAGCCTCCTTCTCCAAAAAGCAAAAGATAATGATATAAATGAGTAAAGAGCTCACTATTATTACATCAAGGCCATGACCACAAAGAAAAGAATCATAAAAAGTCAAGCACTTTTTTTGTTAATCCTTACCCAAGGATATTTTTTCCATTGATTTTTTTTTTTTTTTTAGGGCTAGTGGAAGAGAAACACATTTATTAGTTGCTTCCCACACATGCCTGGACCAGGGCCAGGATCAAACCTGAAACCCAGGAACATGCCCTTGATCTGTAATTGAACCTGTAGGCTGACACTAACCACTGGACATACCAGCCAGTACAAAAGTCAAGCACTTTCAAAGAAACAAAATAGAGCAGTGGTTCTCAACCTGTGGGTTGCAACCCCTTTGGCGGTCGAACGACGCTTTCACAGGGGTCGCCTAAGACCATCCTGCATATAAGATATTTACATTATGATTCATAACAGTAGCAACATTACAGTTACGAAGTAGCAACGAAAATAATTTTATGGTTGGGTCACAACATGAGGAACTGTATTTAAAGGGCCAGAAGGTTGAGAACCACTGAAATAGAGTGTCCAGTGGATTCCATTATCTTCCCCTTTTTGTTTTAATCCAAACGTATTTCCACTATTTTCCAATACCCACCAACTATTCTAGTTAGGGTGTTCCATTGTCAGGAATGCCCTTGCTATAACTTATGCAAATCCTATTCATTCTTCAAATCACTCTCTCTCATTACATATTCTTTGGCTCCTGCAGGTCTCATTGATCTTTCTTTATCCACAAATGCAATAGGATTTATAATTTTCATAAGACTCTTCTAGATTTAATTACACAAGGTCAAGTATCGTTCACCAGTGTTTCAATTATTATTCTATCACCAACACCAAGCATGGTGTTCTGCCATAAAAATTCTCCATAGTTGCCCTACTCATACAATGATTCAGTCATGAGGTTCCTAAAGGAATACTCTATGCATCTTTAAAAGGCACAGTCCAGGTCTGGTTTAAATATATAGCTTTTAAGTCATCATATAACCTTGTAGGCCTTTAATCAATTATATTTCTAAGGATTGACTGCAGTTTGCATTTTTCAAAGAGCTTTAGCCTAGATAATTTGGATTAATTATCCTGAAAGTAAAATTGGCAGCTACTGCTCATCTATCTGTGAAGTCAGTGAAAAGGAATAATAATAATAATAATAATAATAATAATAATAATAGTAAAAACAACAACACACTAAAAAACCTCTCACAAAGGAATATAGTTTCCCTCTTTAACTTAACCTTAGAAGAGTGAAGAAACAAACTTGGCAAAATAATTATCTACTTTAAAAATATTATTTGATGCTCCAGCGTTATAAACATAAGCAAAGACATTGATTTAGAACTAAATCTTGGCAAGTATTAACATGAATGATTGTGGGTACATGTGGACAAACCACCCCTGATGGGAGTTTTTGGCATTGTAGTTGACCTTAAAAATATGCTACTACAAAAGTTGAAAAATACAAATGAGGAGACATACCAACTTCAGGATAGTATACAGTTTTCTGAGGGGAAGGCAGGAGGGGAATGAGATTGAAGAAGGTTATAAAGGGTAATCCCACTTTATCTGTATGATTTATTTAAAAAGAGGAAATGTGGAGCAAATAGGCAAAAGAATAACATTCTTTAATTTTGGGTTAACTACCAGATATGGGTATTGTTATATTATTCTATCTGTTTGAAGTTTTGTTAAATAAGAAAGTTATTGGCATGTTACTTTTCTTTAAATTTTCTATTTTCAAAGATAGTCATATTCATTATTAATTGACCCTTTGAAAATAGTCAATTAAATCTGCCTAATATATATTTAGTTCCTTGATAATAACATGGGTCAGTAATGTATAAACTTCTATTCTCAAGAAGATTATGGAATAGAAAGAGAATAGGTAAATTACAAAAATAAAAATAGCACACTGTATATTAGGAATGTTAAAATCTGGAGTAATTTTAAAGATGAAGTTGGGGTGAGGTGGGAACTGTGGAGAGGATACAAGCTGAACAAAAGCAAATAGGCAGGGAATTCAGTGTATGGTGGGAAATAATGAATCATACAATTTAGTTTAAACATTAGTCACAGGTGTGAAAATCGGGAGAAATTAAACTGACATGGTTGCTTAGAGCAGTAAGCACACAATTTTTCCTATATAGTAGAATGATTAAAAACTGAATTCTAACTTCCAAATCACCATAGGAAATAAAAGACTGCTTTCTAACATTTTAACTGTATATCATTGTTCTCAACCAAGAATAAGCATCATACTCATTTTGAATTTTTTTTTCTTTTAAAGAGAGATGGGATAAAGATGAAGTTTGGGGTTAATGAAAGTTACAGATCCATCATAAGATATTACAGCATCCAACCTCTATGCACTGAATACATTAGCAATATAACATTTAAGGAAAGACTGTTAAACATGCAAGTGAAAATTAACAGGAAGTCATTTAGTAGTAAATTTTAATGCATTGCTTTCAGCTCTTGCCAGGAAAAATATGCAAAAAGTAGTATTAAGGTTTCTAAGTAGATAAAAGTGAATATATGTACCTTGTACACATAGATTATGGTTGACTTCAACATTCACCCAATATAGATAAAATTGTAATAAAACTTAGTCAACACATTACCAGAGCCAGTCTGATAGAGAAGCTGATACTGGCTGCTCTGGCTCAGTACTGTCAAATAGAATGGTCTGCAGTGATGAAATGTTCTGTGTCTGCACTGTGTAATACCAGAGCTACTAGACACATGTGGCTGAGTTCTTCAAACATGGCTAGTGTGCCTGAGGAACTGAAATGTTAATTTAACTGATTTAAATTTAAATAGTCACATGCAGGCTGTGGCTACTGTGTTGGATAACCCCTCCAGCATTTCATATGTTTAT
Source organism: Myotis yumanensis (assembly GCF_028538775.1). Taxonomy (NCBI): domain Eukaryota; kingdom Metazoa; phylum Chordata; class Mammalia; order Chiroptera; family Vespertilionidae; genus Myotis; species Myotis yumanensis. The sequence continues at coordinate 69,368,405 of NW_027223755.1, read as the reverse complement.
GTTTGAAGTGGTTGAATTTTTAAATTTTCTCCATCTATCATTGATTTCAAGTTTCACAGCAAGGTGGATTCAGAAGTGTGGTTTATTTTTTCTAACTTTTAAAATAATGAATGCTTTATTTGTAGCATAAATTCTACTGTTGGGTGCATAGAGCTTACTATAGATAAGGTTTTGTAATGTCAGTCAACAATAGTTCAAATGCTGAAAACAGAGTAGATGCTATTTCAAAGGCTTTGCAGGATTCCTGGCTAGAGTCTATACTGACACTGTGCGTTTAAGAATATTTCATTGTAAATAGTTTTGGTAGGTAGGTCCCTCCAAAAGAATCAGCTGGTACCTAGCTAATAAGCGATAACTAAGATAGAGGTCTTTTTCCCTAAAATGGTAGGCTAATAGATAGCAACGTGACTGAAAGCGTCCTAGTTTTCAGAGAGCTAGTGAAAAATAGTTTAAGGCTTTAAACATATTATTTATTTATTTATTAAATATGTCTTATGGATGTTAATGCATTTTTGTAGTAAACAGAGGAGCAGTGCACCATTTCAAATATCCTGAAGTTCCTGAAACTTGAAATGGCTCAATGGCTGTATTGTTCAGTTCTGATTAGTTTCAGAAAGCAGCAGTGATTTATTATGGCAGTAATTCACAGGGACTCTCTCAAGATTAGTATCCTAGACTGGGCATGTAATATATCCCTCCTTGTAACACTTTCAGAATTCTGTATTCTCTTTCCCAATAAATGCAAACACAAATTTAAGCTATCAAAGAAATAAATGAACCAAATTATGGCAGTGACCCGTACATGGTGCTACTATCATAACAAATGAATTTACATCATTGAGGAAAAACATGTACATTCAAATGTGTTTAAAACAAAACAGAGCATAGCTACAAAGAACATAATAAAACTGGGAGGACTGGGGTAATACTTCAAAAACATAAAAAGCAACTTAAAAATTAATTACTTTAAGATTTAAAAAAATAATTATATACACTTAAGTAACTGCAAAAGCGTGGACCAAGCATAAGTCATCTGAGGATAAGAAATTGAAAACCACCTAGAGGTACCTTCATATTCATCTTGGAATTATCATATATCACACTGGCAAATGAACGTTGATAAGTAAAACTGAGAGTAACCTGATATTATTTGACTAGATTAAGACAGGACTTAGATTCATATCACTATGTGTTTGCATATGTGTGGGTATGTATGTGAATATACACATACATGTATATACATACATACATTTATATAGATTTAATTTGAAACATAAAATTGTACTTTTTTTACCCTATACTTCATTTGGCTTGAATTTATGGGTATAAAAATTAGATATATATGTTTTGAATTAAACTATAGGAAAGTAATTTACTTTTATGTGAATTTAAAGAAGCAGTTTGGTGTGTATTGTATGTTGTTTTTAATACTATAGATAAATTTTTAACTTTTGTTAAAGAAACTTAACTAAAATCTGGAAATAGGGCATAAAAGGGCTTTGTGTTCTTTCAGTGTCATGCTAGAGAGCTATTTATCAAACTAGTTCATCTGACCTAAGGGGATGTGGCTTATTTGACTTACTGTTTACCATTTATCAGGACTTGGATTCTGTAGAGACTAATTTGAAGAAAATACATATTATACAAGTTATTTTTGTATAATAGTGAGGCAATAGATTTCTGTCTTGTGGAAAAGACAATCCCCACGGTTATGATTCTATTGGTCATTTCAAAAAAAATCTAAGCTATCTCTTTCCAAGTTTTTTTCACTTATTATTTTATGTATTTTTGCATCTGTCTTGAACCATTTTTGTTATTCTGTTGGTCCACTGTTAATGAGTCAAACAAAACTTTGACACATGCTCACTCTGAATTTGTGTGATAATTATGCTTTTAACATTTTTTTCTTAAACAGTAGTATATATTGTTGGTAAGATAATTAAAAGCTTGCAGAATTTAACTAATGGAATGCTTGGTAGTATGTAGCATTAGAAAACAACAACAACAACAAAGTTATGTGATACTAGAGGCCTGATGCATGAATTCATGCACTGGTGGGGTTCCTTGGCCTGGCTGGTGATTGGGGCTGTCCAGACAGGAAGGGACTACAGGAGGGCTCCAGGGCATGTCCAACCCTCTCACCCAGTCCCAATCGGCCAGACCCCAGCAGCAAGCTAACCTACTGGTCGGAGCATCTGCCCCTGGTGGGCAGTGTACGTCATAGTGACTGGTCGAGTGGTCGACTGATTGGTCAGACACTTAGCATATTACGCTTTTATTATATAGTATTTGAGACTGAGGTATCATTTTTGTGTGAAATAGCTTATAATTCTCCATATACCATCTGTTTGTCACAATCAGCACAATGACCATTAGAAGAGGACACAAATCTATAAATTTCCAATTTAGTAGTGTTTTTAAACCATCATCATTAATGCAAAATTCATTAAATTATATGTTGTGCTGAGTAGTAGATGGATCAGTTTAACAATATGGCTTTGTCTCCAGGGAACACACAAATTAAAATAGATACTAGTAATAAATTTAAGGACAAACTGACATACAATTAAGTTTATTACCATGAACAGATTAGATGAATAAGATGAACTTTTATTTTAAAAGTAAAAGAAAATGGCCTGGCCAGTGTGTTTGCATGTCAACCTATGAATCAGGAAATCATGGTTCAATTTCCTGGTCAGGGCACATGCCTAGGTTTCGGGCTCAATCCCCGGTTGGGGGCAGGCAGGAGGTAGCCAATCAATGATCCTCTCTCATCACTGATGTTTCCCTCTCACTTCCTCTCTGAAATCAATAAAAACATATTTTTAAAAAATGATATATACTAGTATATATCTTTGAGTGTATGTTATTTATCACTTGGTTAAAATGATTCCTAGATATTGTCATTGTAATTGTTTTAATTTCTCATTTGTTATTGGTGTATAAAAATGCACCCAATTTTTTAATATTAATTTCATATCCTCCTACATGACTGAATTTAGTTATTCTAATAGTTATTTTTTGGTGGACTCTATATATTGTATCATGTCATCTGCAAATCATGGCAGATTTACTTTTTTTCTTCCAGCTTAGATTCTTTTAATTTTTTTTAAATATATTTTATTGTTTTTTTTTACAGAGAGGAAGGGAGAGAGATAGAGAGTTAGAAACATCGATGAGAGAAAAACATCGATCAGCTGCCTTCTGCACACCCCCTACTGGGAATATGCCCGCAACCAAGGTACATGCCCTTGACTGGAATTGAACCTGGGACCCTTCAGTCCGCAGGCTGATGCTCTATCCACTGAGCCAAACCGGTTAGTGTGGATTCTTTTAATTTGTTTTTCTTGTCTGAATGCTGTGGCTAGAACTTCCTATACTATGTTAAATAAAAGTGGCTAAAGTGGACATCCCTGACCTGTCCCTGATCTTAAAGAATAAGCTTTCAGCTTTCCATTGTTGCATGTAACATTAGCCGTGGGTTTATCAGACGTGGCCTTGTTTATGTTGACATGTTTCCTCTATCCCATTTTGCATCGGGCTAGCTTAGTGAGAGGAGAGCTCCACAAAGGAACAGTAGCGCCTGCCAGCACTTCCAACCCTGGTCTCTGCCCCTCTATCCTTAGCCCTGAAGTTCGTATATTTAGTTCCTCCCTACATATCCCTGGCGCTTTGAGCTGCTGCCCCTGAGCTGGAGCTTAGAGTGAATCTGTGCACTGTCTTTTAAGAGCATCATATCTGGGTCTCAAGCAGCCCTTTGTCTCTCTGAGAGGCAATCTCTCCAGGTTTTTAAAGCCAGATGCTATAGGGACTCCTCTTCCAGGTACTGGTACCCTGGAATGGGGAAATGGTGTGGGGCTGGGACCCCTTGCTCCTCAGGGCACCGCCTGCTGTGGATATAGACCTGCCTGGTTGGTATCTTCACCCTTCCTTCTTGTCTTAAAATAGCTGCTGCTTTATATCTGCAGTCATAGGAAATCTGCTTAGGTGGTCATCAGATGGTTCTCAGTGAATGATTTGCTATTATTTAATTGTAAGTTTGATGTGATCAAGGGAGAATTTGAGCTCAGAGTTTACCTAGTTTGCTATCTTGATCCTCCCCCCCCCCATTTAATTTTGTTTTGAAGTTATCTAAAAAGTAATAAGCAAGGAACAGATGTATAAAAGTTGACAAAGATGAGAAAAAATGCATTATTTCAAATAATATTTAAGTATAGTTTGAGAATTAACTACTTAATAACTATAACTATCTAGTTTAGTGGAGACTAATATAAATACAGACATTTTCCAAACTTGGTTAAAATAGAAATAACCCATTAGATACTTATTGAAAAGAAATATTCCATTCACAATAGCAAAACTAAATTATATAGATGTCACAAGGGAATAAAAAAAAAATATGATACTGCAACAAAGTTGACAAAAACTAAACCTTAACAGTAAAAGAGAAGAAAGTAAGAAAATGAAATACATATTAAAGTTGAAAACTCAATATTGCTATACAATAGATCCTTCCTCACTAAATTCTAAATCATTTTTGCAAGTTAAAGTTTTTTAAAAATTTAAATTTTTATCAATAATTCTTTATGTTTACATAGTTCATTTAGTAGAATTAACATTATTTTGAAAAAAAGAAAAGCTTTTAGTGGGAAATACAATATTTAAGTTGGAAACATACTAGTTAACACATTGCGTACCGCTCAGGAGTTTTCTCGTGTTTCGCGTGCCATCTGTTAAGGACCGCTCACGTGTGTTCTTGTTTTTCACGGGCCATCTGTTATGGACCTTAGATGTCAACACACTGTCTTGTCCACTGAGGGGAGCGGTTACAGTGTTTTGGCCAGGTTCAAGCCTCGGACTAATGAAAGGACAGGGTCCTCTCACTGCCACGTGCAAGTCCCAGCTGGAGGGCAGGGCCCTCCCAGCACAATCATAGCCAACGGCTGTGGTTGTAAGCTTGAACCTATGGTCCGAACACGTGGCCCCATGTGCCTTTGTACACCCAAAAGGTTGTCAGGTGATATGAAGCAGCATGAACCTACGTGTATTCCAGTTAGTGGAAAGAAAAAATTTCCTACGAGAGCCTGCAGAGTTTGTGCCACCCATGGAAAAAGGAGCGAATCTAGATACTAATGTAAATTTTGTTTGGTCTCTCTTCATAGAGGAAAATGTTTTACATAGTACCATACGTTAAAAAAGTACTAGGAACTTTAATTGTTTAATTGTTTTTGTAAATAAAAATGTTATAATTATTGAAAAACAACACTTAAAGTGCATTATGATCTGTAGTTATGATGATTTAAATAACGTGCAGTTTTCTATGCGGTACGCAATGTGTTAAAACAGTGTATGATTGGGGCAAGACTAGTCCAATTGTGTACATATGTGATAATAGTATTTTCCAAGTAAAAAAAATTGAAAAATATTTAATATATTATTAAATTATCAGTATTTTTACAATCCTTCTATACAATGTTTGGTTAGAAACTAGTAGGTATTATTTTAGTTTAACTATCTTTAGAAATTACATGTGCATTTAAAAAACTATAAACTATATTTTAGTTTGTACATTTTTATATTCTATAAATTCTGTACAGTGAAATAAAAAGAATAACAATGTTTTAAGTAAATAGGGAGACCTCAAATCTTTTATTAATAATGAAAGATGTTCACAAGGATTTATTTATATGTATACTAGAGGCCCGGTGCATGAAATTTGTGCACTTGGGGGTGGGGGGGTCCCTCAGCTCAGATTGCGAGAGGGCATAGGCCAGGCCAAGGGACCCCACTGGTGCATGATTGAGGCCAGGGAGGGACACGGGAGGGATCCAGGGCATGTCTGGCCCATTGCACTCAGTACTGATGGGCCGGACCCCAGCAGCAAGCTAACCTACCAGCTGGAGCATTGCCCCCTGGTGGTCAGTGCACATCATAATGAGCGGTTGAGCAGCCTTAGCATATCATTAGCATATTATGCTTTGATTGGTTGAATGGCTGACCAGACACTTAGCATATTAGGCTTTTATTATATAGGCTTATTTATAACTAATAATATAATTGTGTTGAAAATATGAGATTTGATAATTCAGTCACATGCTTATATTATATTAAATAATGTTACCTTTTAAAATATTCAAAATCTACATAATGGCATGTTCAAAATATTAAGTGAATAGGCAGTATATAGATCAATATATCTGTTGGTAGTTATAGTAAATGTAAATGAAAGAAAAACAACATTAAGTGTGGTTATCTCTGCATTGTTATTAGTGGTTAAAAATAATTTCCTATATAAAACATTTTAAATTAACTGTATAACACATGCTATCAGAAATACAACCAATAAGTGATGTTTTATTTAAGAGAGTGGTTTAACAATATCAATAGTGTCAAATGCTGAAAACACTTTAGTTAGTTAGGGGTTGACTTTATAACTAGAATTTAATAAAGAGAAGGCCTGTGAGACCTGCACTGGAGCCAGCTGGCAGACATCCCATATCAGTAAGCAGGATGAGCAGTGCATGAGTATTAAATGGACACTGTATTCTTTAAAGTAACTCAGCAGTGGACATAAAGCATGCTAGGGTAATAGGGAAAAGATGGGATAACAATAAAGGTGAGATCTGAGTCTAGACACATGCCAGTGGAAACACCACAAAATAGGAGAAGGGAAATGATATAGGGGAGAGGCCACATGATGGATAAAAATAAAGATCTTTGAGAAAAGGAAGGAAATAACTGGAATGCAGAATATAGATGAAGGAATTAAATACTAATTTTGTTGATTTTGTTATATATAGTACTTAAGGGAGGAAATGAAAGTTAGAAAAAAGACTAAAATATACAGATTTGGGCAAAAATATGAAGGAATATTTTAATTTTCTTCCTAAAATAGGAAAGTAGCAGGCTTGTTTTAAAGTTCGCCCATATTTTTCTAACTAATTGTTAAGGCTACAAATAAATTTGCACTTACAAATATTAAGACTCATAAGAATAAATATTCATACTCATTAGAATTTCCATAGCATTTAAATTAGTATTCTGTATTATCAATACAAAAAGAGAAACCTATGTTGGTAATTGGCCTAATTTTTTTTTTTATTGATTTCAGAGAGAAGGGAGAGGGAGACAGATAGAAAAATCAATGATGAGAGAGAATCATCAATTGGATGTCTCCTGCACACCCCACACTGGGGATCAAGCCCACAACCTGGGCATGTGCTCCTGACTGGAATTGAACCTGGGACCCTTTAGACAACAAGCTGACGCTCTATCTACTGAGCAAAACTTGCTAGGGCTGGCATAATGTGTGTGTGTGTGTGTGTGTGTGTGTGTGTCTAATATGCTAAGTGTCCCTCCCTCCATCCAACATGGCTCTATGATGCACACTGACCACCAGGGGGCAGACACTCAATGCAGAAGCTGCTGAGCTGCAGTGACTTGGCAGTGGTGGTTCTCGGGTGATGCACCCCAAAACCAGAGAGTAGGGAGCCCAATTCCACCTTTAGCTGTGGGTTATGTTGTTGCTGGGGCACTGTCAGCCCTGAATATGATTTGCTGCACACTTGGCATTTGTGTTCCACACCCTGTAAAACAGCAACATTGCAGAGTGCCTTCTTGCACTCCAGGACCCCTCAGGGGATGTTGGAGAGCCGGTTTTGGCCCAATCCCCGCAGGCCAGGCAGAGGGACCCCACTCACTCTGCAGATGCCAGGGAGGGAACGTGGGAGGTTGGTTCCAGGGAGTGTCTGGCCCATCTCGCCCAGTCCCACCCCACTGGCCACCTTCTAATTAATTTCTTTTCAATGGGCATGAATCCTTGTACCAGGTCACTAGTTTTTTATAAATACTGAGAAGTGAAATTGCTTAGTCATGTGATAACTCCATTTTTAATTTTTTGAGAATTGGGGATGGCTGAAGAGAAATAAGAGGTACAGATGTCCACTTTTATATATATATATATATATATATATATATATATATATATATATATATATACACACACACAAATCTATATATTCATAGGGATGTGGTAAGTAATCAATATCATAACTGTATGGTAACAATGGTTATTAGACTTATTGTGGTGATCACATTGTAAAAACTATAAATGTTGAATAACTGTGTTATATACCTGAAACTAATATATTACTGTGTGTCATTTATACTTTAATAAAAAAGAAAAAATAGTAGTTATGAAGTAGGATATTTGAGAAGATGAATGAGGCAGGCATGTCAGATGGGAAGAAAACAAATTTTACCCTGGATATGTTGCAGAACTCAGGAATTGACCCTCAGCTAAGAATGAGGGTTTTTAAATCAGGCTTGAATAAATGTTGAAAATTCTGCTGTTGAAATTGAATATTGTTATAAAATATAATACTAGAGTTATTGATTAGAAATTATAGAGAATTAATTATAAGCTCAAGGGCAAACTGTGTAATTATTAGAAATACATCTATTTGAACATATCCAGTGATGGAAAATTTTATACCTCTATAAGATCAATTCAGTAGCAAAGACTTGTACACTTGAAACCCATATAATGTTATTAACCAATGTCATCCCAATAAGTTAAATAATAAAAAAATCAATTCTGCTGCACAATATTTAAAACCAGGGGCTAAGATTTTATAGAAAATGTAAATAATTAGTTTCCCCCAGCTCAAAGATTTCAGGAAACTTTACTCTGAGGTTTATGAGTATGTGGCCAGAGTCAATGAATATGAATATTATAGTTCAGTTTAGATGAAAACTAATGGAAGGAGGAAGAAAAGATTCTTTATTTTTTATGTTAAAAAAAAGTGATGTTCTGAGCTTCTGGTAAGTTCTGTTTCTTGAATTGGGTGGACTCTCACAGGTATGTGTAATATGTGATAGTACATTAAGATATCATGATTTGTGGACTTTTTTTTGTACTATGCTTCAATAAAAAAGGAACTCTGTGGAATTTAAATTTTTTAAGTTCAGGGATAAAATTTCTGGTCAAAGTCAAGTTGATGAAATAGGTCTTTGTATAATTCTGTACATGTGACAAGGACCATGACCTCAAAAGTCATTAAATTTCATTTTTACTCTTTGAGGTTCATAGATGAAAAACCCAACATGAAATAAGATAATGAGTCTGTAAAGCTTCTCTGGGGGATTAATGAACCCAAGGAGAGAAAAGACTTTCCAAAGTTTCTATTACTAAAATATTAATGACTATGTTTAATAAGGTACAGCACCTTTCTTTTATAGGTTCCAACTTTTAGTGATCATTGAGATGAGATGCAGAATTTTTATTGTTTGAATGCAGCTTATTAATATGTTGCTCCAAAGTATTCACTTTTAGACTCTAAGTAAACTTGGAACAACATGTAAATGAAGGCTACAATATGGAAATAAGGGCCATTGTACTTTCAAATATGCAGATAGAATACAGCTGCAGAAGTCCACATAGAACATTTGGATACGAACTAATAACCACATTTGCCAACTTGATGCTTTTGTGAAAGCCTCTATGAATCTTCATTTTATCTCCTTTCAGAATCACTTACCTTAACTATACCTTAGATTACATTTAGCTATAATGTATCACAGCCATTTTCTGGGGAATATCCCAGCATAAAGTAGTAAAGGATAAAAGGTGGGGTCAAATACCCGGTGACAGAAGGTGATTTAACTTTGGGTGGTGGGCACGCAATGCAATCTGGAGATCACGCATCATGGAATTGTACACTTGAAACCTATATAATATTATTAACCGATGTCACCAGAGTAAATTTAACAACAACAAAAAGAAGGATATTCGCCTTGTTCCTCATTACCATTTCCAGATTATCTTTCCTTCATTCTTCCAAAAAACTTTCAGCTTTAAATATCATGTCATCAAACTATATAATCCAATAACCCTCAATAATCTACCAACCCTTCACAACACCCCTTAAGATACTGAAGATGATACCTCTTGACTCTTCCTTTTCCTTAGTAATAATTTACATATATATATATAAATGCATAATGCACTTTTTTACATCCTCAATTTTAACTGCCCCATTCTCTGCCTGATACCTTTAATTTTGCTATCGCACAATTTTTTTTATCCCATTCCATCAATTCTTTGATCATACCAAGAAGTACAACTGCCGTTTATTCACTGAGTTTTTTCTGTATATAGTTTAAATTCCACAACTATTTCCTGTACACAACTCAAATTTCTTACTCATTTTCCTTTCATTATATTCATCTAGCAAACATTCAGTTCTGGGTAAATACAACTGCAGCAAGCTGGGAAAACAAAACCTATAAAACAATGCTGGTATTGTTTGATTGTAAATTCATGGTTACTGATCTTAAATGAGTCTTTATTACTGTGTAGCAACCTTTCTAAATTTCCCTAGTCACTCTCTATTCTCCTGGGTGATGGTTTCATACTGCCAGCCCCTTCCTCACTCTCATCCCATGGCTTATGAGGAGAAAACTGGAAAAATCAGAATAAAAAATGGATCTTCCATAACTAATAAGATCCCATGTAAAACCCACCTACCTGCATCTATTTATGCACACATATGTATGATTGATTTTCTGTGTTCGTATCTGAGGCCAACCCATCCACAGCCCCTCTACTTTCTCCAGCATTTCTCCTCTCTCTATTGCATCATATTTTCTTTCTCCCTTTCTATTAACTTAGCAAAAACTGCTACTATTTCTCCTGCCTTAAAAGAATCATCTGTTGATGATCAATAGTCCCCTCTGGCTAGCAGCCTGTTTCTTGACTCTACTTGACAGTAAAACCCTTTAGAAAGGAAGTCGCTTCACTCTCCAAGTCACACCTTCCATCATCATTTGATTCCATTCTAACTAGGATTTTGCCACACCGCTTTATAATACAACTGTTATAAAGTCATCAGTAGTTTGGTTGGTTATATAACATATTTCCAAGCCTGGGTATCTTTGAGAGTGAAAGCAGAAAAGTCTCAGGCAACTTGGATATATGGTTACCATACCAATAACTGCAAGGTCCAATGGTCTAAACTTAGGTCTCATCTTACTTGATGTGTTTGTAACATGTTCTTTATTCTCTTGGCTTGTAAGTCACCAAAACCTTGATTTCCCCCCTCTTACTTTACTTACTGGTCCTTTTCAGTCTCCTTTGCAGCTTTTCCTTATTTACATATCCTCTCTATTGTGGGGCTTGCTAGGCTCAGCCATTAAGTTTTTTTTTTTCTCTTCTGTTTTTTTCTACTATATTCACCCAGTTGGTTATCAACTATATATCTCTACTCTGAAGGCTCCACTGAACTCCAGACTCATCTATCCAACTGCCTACTGCTCATCTACATTAGTATATTAGACATCTTCAGTTTAACATAACTGGCCATTTTTCTTCTCAAATACTTGGGGTCATTCATGATTATACTTTATCTTATATTTGCCCTAAGGCATTTGTACCATCTTTACTGCTATCACCTTGTTCAAGCCATCATCTTCTCTCACCTAATTATTGCAACAACTTCCTTACTGATTTCCTTGAGCAATCTCCCTATGCCCACACACATAAAATGTTTTTCACCATAACATACAAAATGATCGTTGGACATTGTAAGTCAGAGCATATCACTCTCTGCTCAAAACCCTGTAAGGGCCAATCATTTCAATCAGTTGTAAAAGTCCAAGTCCTTCAGTGATCTATGAAACCCTACCTTAGCACAGCCCATCTCCTGCTCTTTCCTTCTGTACCCATTCTGTTCCTGCCACACTGGCTTTCTTGCTCTTCTGGAATACCCTTCCCCGAAACTTCTGTGGACTGTAACTGTCTTCCTTACTTTCTTTATGCCTTTCCAAGCATGCTGTTGATAGTGAGAATTCTCTGACTGCCTTATTTTAAGTTGCAAGCCCTCCCCATCATCTATAGCCTTTCTGGTCTCCTATATTGCTTTATATTATTCTAGCACTTAGGCAGGGAAGTGTTACATGAAATGCTATTTATTTTACTATTATCTATCAATCAATGCCCCCCTCTCTTTTATACATACATCCACATACCCTGCTCTGTCTATTTCCATTGGATTATAAACTCTAGTACAGTGGTTCTCAACCTGTGGGTCACGACCCCTTTGACGGTCAAACGACCCTTTCACAGGGGTCGCCTAAGACCATCCTGCATATCAGATGTTTACATTACGATTCATAACACTAGCAACAAAAATAATTTTATGGTTGGGTCACAACATGAGGAACTGTATTTAAAGGGTCAGAAGGTTGAGAACCACTGCTCTAGTAGGATAGGGATTATTATCTGCTTTTTTCTCATCTCTGAGAATAGTGCATAAAGCATACTAAATACTCAAAAGATATGTGCTAAATGAATGTATGCATGTCTGGTCTCAGTATGGAGTTGATTTAATAGAGTTGTAACAGCATTCACAACTACTACCACTGCCGCACACTTTTCAACTAATTTATATATATATATATACTAGAAGCCCGGTGCATAAATTTGTGAACAGGTGGGGTCCCTCAGTCGATGGGGCAGGCCAGCCGGGGGAGTGCACAGACCACCAGGGGGAAACTCCTGCGTTGAGCATCTGCCCCCTGGTGGTCAGTGTGTGTCATAGTGACTGGTCAACCAGTCATTCAGTCCTAATGGTCACTTAGGCTTTATATATATAGATTTTTAAATCTCATGCACAGAGAGAAAGGGAGTCAGTAAGCAAGGGCATGCATAAAATTGTTAATAAACATTATCTTTGAGTGTGTAGAGTATAGAAAATTGTTTTTTTTTTTATTTTCCTGTGTATCTTTCCTTTCTAAATGTTCTACTGTAAACCTACCTTATTATTACATAAAAATATAATTTCAGTTCCCCTTTTTGCTCTCCTTTGTTTTTTGTTTTTCCTTACAATCAGACCCTTTCACAGAGACCAAGTGGGATTTAGCAATAAAAGATACATTTAAAAATAACATTTCACAAACAATAGATAGCTCTAATCTGGATTGTACTTTATACTAGGTTGACATACTGTATTTATTCTACACAGCTGTTGTGAGTCTTTAAGAGAAAAATATAAATGAGAAAATCTCTCCACAGAATTTTTTGCCAGACACTGCTTACTTTACCAGGGATTCCTAGATTATATAAGGCAAGAAAAACTGAATCATAGTTTCCCTGAGAACTGAAATGAAGTCATCAAAGAATGCAAAAATTGGAAAGGGTCAAACAAAACCCTTCAGTCTCCCACATTTCCAATAATGCAGTATTCATGATTTTAAAAATTAATCTATGCCCTAAATTGCAGTAACAATTTAAAAAAATAAAGCAAATTTAAAACCTCAGACACTAATATATACTTAAGCCATATAAAAGCAGGCATTTAGATTAAAGTTTGGCTTATAATATGAGTTTGCAAGAATTGAAGCTAATTGAATTTGGAAATGTCAGGCACAATTTATTAGGAAAACCAAATGCTATGAGCTCTTCAAGCTCAAATCTGGTTTAAGCTTGAATGAATTCAATTTATAAATTCAGACGTCTTATTTGCTGAATAAAATGTATATGGGGTGGAGGGATATGCTTTACCAACAACTAATTTGGAATTTATGTCTATACATTCTATTATATATTTTTTTCAAATTATAGAAATACTTTGTGAACTTAAAGTAAGAATTGAAGGTGAGGGATGAAAGAAAAGCAATCAAAATGGCCCATTTGTCTCCTATCAGTCTAGGAACAAAAAGGGGAGGATAAAACACTTAGCTGCATTTTTCTTGAGAATTACTTTAGGCTGGGGCTGCCAGGGTGGGTAATGCAACACACTTGTTACCTTTCCAAATGTAACTAGAATGTGTCACTATCAGGAATCAAAACGGCATAAGCTCACTTTAAAGGGGTCTTTTTTTTGGCCTGAAAAGATTCACCATCATATAACAGGCAGCCAGGATGCTGGACCTGTGGCTCCAAAGAGCAATGCTCAGTAATAGTGCAAACTGCAAGGGCAAGAAAGATGACAGAATTAGCAGGAGCCTATATAAGCTGACAATATAAAACAAGATGAGTGGATAATGGATGTGAAGCCTTTTATGCCAATAAAAATAATACAAAATGATAAAAGAGGTTAGTTAGAAGGTCAGAGATGACATGCTCTTCTGATGACAATGCACAAAGGAAATATATTGTGTCAGTGAATCTAGTAGCTCCGCTGCTATAAATATACTCTATGAACACCTAATATGAAGGCCTTGCTGCCTGCATGCTGTGGGAGGAGGAATATTAGAATGCCAGTCCCTCATTAGAGGGCTGATGAACATCAGAGCTGTCCCTGCAAGGACAGGAAGTGGTGAGAATGCCATGAGAAAGGGCTTACCTTATATTCTTTACAGGCAGACTTAATGGATTTCGTTCACCTGCTCCCATTTATTTGCCTTTCCCCAAGGATACTTTGTCATAATTATTCATGATTTACTTGATGTGTATCTTCTAATATATGCCCCCTTTCCTCATATTCAGACTTTTGGCATAATTGAAAAGATGGCTTAGTACCTTCCTTCACTTTATGGGCTCTTCTCTGGTGTTCTATCAGCAATCTCAGTCTCCAGCCCCAGGCCAGTGTTAATGTCCTGTCACCCCCTAAAACTGAGTTCTGTATGGAGCTCTACTCCACATCTTCTAGACCAGTGGTCGGCAAACTGCGGCTCTCGAGCCACATGCGGCTCTTTGGCCCCTTGAGTGTGGCTCTTCCTAAGCCTTAGGAGTACCCTAATTAAGTTAATAACAATGTACCTACCTATATAGTTGAAGTTTAAAAAATTTGGCTCTCAAAAGAAATTTCAATCGTTGTACTGTTGATATTTGGCTCTGTTGACTAATGAGTTTACCGACCACTGTAGTGGTTCTTAACCTTGGCTGCACATTAGAATCACCTGGGAATCTTTTTAAAATCCTGATTTCTGGGCCTCATCCTCTGAAAATTCTGTTTCTTTGTTACTAATGTTGTGACCCCACCCCATAACAAAGAAACAGAATTTCCGGAGGATGAGGCCCAGAAATCAGGATTTTAAAAACATTCCCGGGTGATTCTAATGTGCAGCCAAGGTTGAGAACCACTGTTCTAGACCAACATCTTGCTAAAGTTTATTGTGTGTAACATCCACAAGGACCCAGGTCACTATTTTAATTCTGGCATGAATGTGGAAATCAAAAGATACCTTGAGACAAATGGAACTAAAAACACAACAACTCAAAATCTATGGGACGCAGTCAATGTAGTTCTAAGACAGTATTCGTAGCAATACAGGCCTTCCTCCAAAACAAGAATAATCTCCAATAAACAATCTAACTTTACAGCTAAAGGACCCAGAAAAAGAACAACAAACAAATCCCAAAGTAAGTAGAAGGTAATAATAACAATCAGAGCAAATATAAATGAAATAGATTCTAAAATAAATACCAAAAAAAATCAATGAAACCAAGAGCTGGTTCCTTGGAAAGATAAAATTGTTAGACTCATCAAGATAAAAGAGAGAGGGTGAAAAGAAATAGGAGAAGTGACAACTGACACCACAGAAATACCAAGGATTATAAGAATATACTACAAAATATGATATGCCAACCAATTGGACAAGCTAAAATGAATGGATAAATTGCTAGAAACATACAATCTTCCAAGTCTGAAGCAGAAAGAAACATAAAACCACTTAGGCAAATGACCTCGGAAAGTGGTAAGACATTAAAGACACAAATAAATGGAAGGTATCCATGCTCACAGATAGGATAAATTTACAATGTTAAAAAATGTCTATACTACCCAAAAGCAATCTACATATTCAAATAGTATTCCTATCAAAATACCAAAGGCATTTTTCACAGAACTAGAACAAATAATGCTAAAATTGATATGGAACTACAAAGGACCTGGAATAGTTTGAAATATTATATTCTCTGATATCAAACTATGCTTACTACCAGGTGATAGTAATCAAAATATTGGAAAAACAGACAGATAGAGCCCAGAAAAAAACCAAGGCCTATACAGTTAATTGATCTATGATAAAGGAGGCAAAATTATCCAATGTGGTAGACACAGTCTCTTCAATAAGTGATGTTTGGATAACTGGACAGATTTACACATTAAAAAAGAAAATAGACCTCTTTTTTATACCGTATATAAGAATAAACTCATAATTGGATTAAAGACTTTAATGTAAGACCTGAACCATAACAATCCTAAAATAAATCTTTCACATGACTCTTAGTAATATTTTTGGGTATGATTCCTTGGCAAGTAAAACAAAAGAAAACATAAACAATTGGGACTCTATCAAACTAAAAAGATTTTACACAGTTAAGAAAATTATCAATAAAATGAAAAGACAACCTACTGAATGGGAGAAGAAATCACCCAGTGATACATCCAATAAGAGGTTATTATGTGAAATACATAAGGAACTCATATAAATTAACATCCAAAAAAGAGTCCAATTAAAAATGGGCAGATGACCTGAATAGACATTTTTCCCAAGAGGACATATAGATGGCCAATAAACAGATGAAAAAGAAAAAATGCTCAGCATCACTAATCATCAGGGAAATGCAAATTAAAAGCACAATCAGATATCACCTCTTACCTGTCAGAGTGGCTATCATCAT
Organism: Myotis yumanensis; assembly: GCF_028538775.1. Taxonomy (NCBI): domain Eukaryota; kingdom Metazoa; phylum Chordata; class Mammalia; order Chiroptera; family Vespertilionidae; genus Myotis; species Myotis yumanensis. The sequence continues at coordinate 69,351,778 of NW_027223755.1, read as the reverse complement.
TATATTAACACTAGAGGCCTGGTGCATGAATTTGTGCACAGGTGGGGTCTGGCTGATCGGGGGCGGGGCCAGCTGGGGGGAAGGGGTGTGGGCAGTTGGCAGGCCGGCCCGCCCCCTGGTCGAGGGTACAATTTGCATATTACCTTTTATTATATAGGAACTGTTGGCAAGGTTGTAGAGAAAAGGGTGCCTTCGTGAAGTATTGGTTGGATTATAAATGGGTGCAACCATACAGAAAACAGAATGGAGGATCCTCAAAAAATAGAACTACTATATGATAAAGCAATTCCACTCCTAGGCATTTATCGGAAGAAAACTAAAACACTAATTAAAAAATACATATATATGCACCTTTATGTTCATTGTAGCATTATTTACAATAGCCAAAATTATTTAAGCAACCTAAGTGCCTATCATTAGATAAATGGATAAAGAAGATGTGGTACATATATGCAATGGAACATTATTCAGCTATAAAAAAACAACAATGAAATCTTGTCATTTGTGAAAACATGGATAAACCTAGAGGGTATTATCTAAGTGAAACAAGTCAGATGCAAAAAAAAAGAAATACCATATGATTTCACTTATAAGTGTAAACTAAAAAAAAAAACACACAACAAAAACCAGAATATAAAAACACACAAAACAGAAACAAATTCATAGATATGTAGAACAATCCAATGGTTGCCCTGTATAAAGGGGTATGGGAGACTGGTTAAAAAGGTGAAGGGGATACGTGGTATAAATTGGCAGCTATAAAAATACTCATGGGGATGTAAATTATAGCATAGAGAATATAGTTAATTATATTATAGTAACTCTGAATGGTGACAGCTGGGTATGAGACTTGTCAGAGTGATCACTTTGTAAGGTACATAATGTCCATTCACTGTGTTGTACACCAGAAACTAATATAATTTGTATGTCAATTGTAGTTGCAATGTTTTTTAATTAATAGAATAAATGACTTCAATAAATTAGCAGGATAAAAATTAATATACAGAAATCTGTCATGTTTCTATACACTAATAACCCAAATAACCAGAAGGAGAAATTAAGACAACAAATCTTATTTTTAATTGCATTTAAAATATAAAATACCTAAGGATAAATTTAACCAAGAAGGTGAATGACTTGTACTCTGAAAAGTATAAGAAACTGAGGAAAGACATTGAGGAAGACACCAAAAATGGAAGAATATAACACACTAATGAGTTAGAAAAATTAATATTGTTAAAATGACCATACTAACCAAAGAAAAATACACATTCAATGCAATCCATATCAGAAATGAGCAAATAATACTAAAATTTATATGCAATCACAAAATACTACAAATAGCCAAAGCAATCTTGAGAAAGAACAAATTGGAAATATCAGGCTCTCTGATTTCAAACTACAGTAAAAAACTGTAATAGTCAAAACACTATGTATTGGAACTAAAACAGACATGTAGATCAATGAAACAGAATAAGAGAACCCAGAAGTAAACCCTCGCTTATATGGACAGATACATGCAAACAAAACTGGACCACTCCTTTATACCATATTAAAAAAACACACACCCAAAGTGGACTAAAAATGTACATGTAAAACCTGAAACCTTAAAACACATAGGTAGTAAACTATTTGACAACAGTCTTAATAATATCTTTATGGATATAGCCCCTCTTGCAAAGGAAACAAAAGCAAAAACAAACAAATGGGACTATATTAAACTAAAAAGCTTCTGCACATCAAAAGATACCATCAAGTAAACAAAAAGACAACCTACTAAATGGGAGAATATATCTGCAAATGATATACTAGTATCCTATAAGGGGTTGATATCTAAAATGTAGAAGAAACTCATACAACTCAATCACTAAAAAATAAATCATTCAATCAAAAATGAGCCAACAGACACATGAAAAGATGCTCAACATCATTAATCATCAGAGAAAAGGAATCAAACCCACAATGATGTACCACCTTACACCTGTTAGAATGGCTATTATCAATAAGGCAAGAAATATCAGGTGTTGTAGAAAAGGGAATGCTTGTACAGTGTTGGGGGGACTGCAAATTGATGCAGCCACTATGTCCAGACTTCAAAAAACTAAAAATAGAACTATTGTACGATCCAGTAGCCCCCCTTCTGGGTATGTATCCGAAGAAAACGAAAACACTATTTTGAAAAGATATATGCACCCCTATGTTTATTGCAGTATTATTTATAATAGCCAAGATTTGGAAGCAACCAATGTCTATTGATACATGAATCAATAAAAAAGATGTGACACACACATATGCAATAGAAAATTACTCAGCAATTAAAAAAGAAGAAAATTTATCAGTTGCAATAACAGATGGACCTAGAAAGTATTATCCTAAGTGAAACAAGTCAGAGAAGGAAAAATACTATATAGTTTCACTTATATGTGAAATCTAAAAAAAAAAAAGAAAGAAAGAAAAACAAACAAAACAGACTCTTAGAAATAGAGGTCAAACTGGTGGATGTCAAGGGATGGGAATAGGTTAAAAATGTGAAGGTGAATATAGTCAGTTGAAATTGTGATAAGTTTATGTGGTAATGGATATTTACTAGACTTAGTGTGGTGATCACATTGTAAGGTCTATAAATGCTCAATCTCCACTTGAAATTAATATAATACTGCATACTAACTATACTTAAAAGTAAAAATTAATAAAAGTAAAACATACAGATGGCTAACAGATATATTAAAAGATGCTCAACATCACCAGTTATAAGGGAAATGCAAATCAAAATGTAAATTGCTGCAGCCAACAATACAGGAAAACAATACAGAGGTTCTTCAACATATTAAGATTATGTCCCAGCAATCACTCATTTGAATATCTACCTCCAATAATTGAAAACACTTATTCATAAAGATATATGTACCTTTATATTTATTGCAGCATTATCCAAAATAGCCAAGACACTGAAACCGCCTAAGTGTCCTTCTATAGATCATTGGATAAAGAAACAGTGGCATTGAGCATTTTTCATATGTCTCTTGGCCTTTTGCATGTCCTCTTTGCAGAAATTTCTATTTATGCCAATTTTTAAATTGGGTTGTTTGTCTTCCTTTTGTTGAGTTGTATGAGTACTTTATATTTTGATTAAAAAACTGTGGCACATCTATACTGTGGAATATTATGCAGCTATAAAAAAGACCTCTTACCCTTTGAGACAGCATGGAGAGACCTGGAGAGTAGTATGCTAAGTAAAATAAGCCAGTCAGAGAAAGACAAGTATCATATGATCTCACTTATATATGGAACCTAATAAAGAAAATAAACTAATGAACAAAACAGATTTAGAAACATTAAAACATGCAACAGACTGATGCATTTCAGAAGGAGGAAATAGGAAGAGATTAAACAAAGAACTTATATGCATATATGCATAGCCCATGGACAAACAATAGTGTGGGGAAGGCCTGGGGAGGGAGTGGGAGTGGGATTCGGGGGGGGAATGAGGACACTTGTAATACTTTCATCAATGAAGTTTTTTTAAAAAGGTATGAAGGGTGAGAGACAATAAAAAGATGTTAGAAAAAAAAGAAAAAGAAAAAAATGGTATATGTATACAATGGAACACTACTTAGCCCTTAAAAAATAAAATATTGCCATTTGTGACAACAGATAATATGGATGGATCTGGAGAGTATCATGCTAAGTGAAATAAGTCAGACAGAAAAGGATAAAATCATATACATTCATCTATGGGATATAAAAGAGACAGCAACTAACAAGTAAAACATCAGACTTGTAGATACAGACAACAGGCTGTTGATTAAGCAATAATTTGTTCATTCACTTTGCTTATCTTGTATTTTACTATATGAATGTATATATCATAAATTAGTCAATCTTCAGGTAAAGGACTTTCAGTATTTCCAGTTTTGGGCAGTTACTAATGCTGTTATGAATATTAATTTATATACCTTTCAATGAACATATGAATGCATGTTTTGTTGGGTATATACCAAGAGTGAAATTGCTGTACCATATGATATATACATGTATGCACAGTTTTCTGAGTGTGACCAGCCATTTTAGATGGGAAAAGAACATAGGTTTTATATAGCATCCTGCTCATGTAATTTGAGAACCATGGTTCCATGGTGAATTTCCGGAAAAATAAGCTGGCTTTTGTCAATGGCTAAACTGTCACTTTCCTTAGAAAGTAAACTGACTTTTTTAAGTAACAATTATATAGTAAATTCAGTATATATTTTCCTCTGTGAAAGATTAACACATATTCCAGGCATGTAACGCAGTGCCTAGTAAAGAGTGAATAGTCAATAAAAATGTGTTCTTCAACAACAAAGATATATAAATGGCAAATAAGCATATGAAAAATTTTGCAATATCATGGAGGAGAGAGGATTTTTAGGAAAGTGAAACTATTCTGTACGATATAGTAATGATGGACACATTATACATTTGTTAAAACCTATATGACTCCACAATACAATGAGTCCTGATACCATGGACTTTAGTTAATAAATAATGCATCTATTTCAGTTCATCAAATGTACCACACTATTATAGGGTATGAATAATAGGGGAAATTGTATGGGGGTTGGGAGGGGTGTGTGTGTGAACTCTGTAATTTCCAGTCAATTTTTCTGTAATCCTAAAATTGCTGTAAATAATAAAGTCTATTGATTTTTTTAAAAGTGATTATTTATGTATTTATTTATTTTTATGTGGTACGATCTCACACCTGTCAGAATGGCTATCATCAACAAATCAACAAACAACAAGTGCTGGCGAGGATATGGAGAAAAAGGAACCCTCGTGCACTGCTGGTAAGAATGCAGACTGGTGCAGCCACTGTGGAGAACAGTATGGAGTTTCCTCAAAAAACTAAAAATGGAACTCCCATTTGACCCAGTAATCCCACTTCTAGGAATATATCCCAAGAAACTAGAAACACCAATCAGAAAAGATATATGCACCCCTATGTTCATAGCAGCACAATTCACCATAGCTAAGATTTGGAAACAGCTTAAGTGCCCATCAGTAGGTGAGTGGATTAAAAAATTGTGGTACATCTACACAACAGAATACTATGCTGCTGTAACAAAGAAGGAGTTCTTACCATTTGCAACGGCATGGATGGAACTGGAGAGCATTATGCTAAGTGAAATAAGCCAGTCAGAAAGATAAATATCACATGATCTCACTTATTTATGGAATATAATGAACAACATAAACTGATGAACCAAAACAGATCCAGAGACAGAGAAGTATTGATCAGACCGTCAAACCTCAGAGGGAAGGTAGGGCAGGGTGGAGGTACGGGGGAGAGATCAAACAAAGGACTTATATGCAAACATATAGGCCTAACCAATGAACACAGACAACAGGGGGGTGAGGGCATGAGTGGAGGCGATGGGGGGTAACGTGGGGATAAGGACACATATGTAATAACTTAATAAAAAAATTAAAAAAATAAAAAGTGTTCTTGATGAAAGCCTTAACATATTTCTTTAATTTCTAATCCTGTCCATTCAAAGCAATATCAAAGTACTATGTCCTAAGCCAGGAAGAAATGACCCTCTTGTGACCCTCTTTATCTCAGGGTACAGAATTCTATTTGTAATGAGGCCAATAATCTACTTTTAATAGAAGAAAGTTTGAGTTATTTCAAAAAGACAAAAAAAACTGTAGTAACTCTTTTTGGGACAGTAAGATTAGGGAATTCAAAGAATAACATCCTTATAATGTTGAATGAATATTGTACAGAGCTTAATTAATCTTTTAAAAGGCCATTTACATGGAAAATGAATCTTAATAAGATTTCAAACCCTAGTAATATAATAAATAGTTACCTTTTTTTATACTTCCTGGTGTTTTCTCATGCTTTACTGGTTCCCACCTAGAAAGCTTGTTGGAAATATTTCTCATATTTTAGAGAAAGGACATTTAAAGTTGAGCACCAGACTCTTCTAGGATATCAGAAAGGTACATCCTGTTCAACATTTTTCTACCTGATTTATAACTTTACACCCTAAATATAGATTTGGGAAAAAACAAAATTAATAAATGGAGAGAGAAAATCATCATAGTAAAACTAATTCTTAAGTGCATCTGGTTTTATATTTTTCCCTGCTAATATTATGAAAGAACTAAGAATGTCAATACCTTCCCATTGAGCTATATGGAAAAAACACAAATGGCCTTTTAGCCAGCCATGTAATCTCAGAAAATGAACACTCATGAGTAAAAATCAGATACAGTAGTTGAACCTTATCTGTAGCTTCACCTTCCCTAGTTTTAGTTATCCAGTCTGAACATATTAAATGGAAAATTTCAGAAATAAACAATTCATAAGTTTTAAATTTTGTGCTGTTGTAAGCATAAGGATGAAACCTGATAATAGAAAAAGTTAACCTGCTTGGTGTCCTGTTAGTAACAGATCTGGTGCACTTGATTGCTTACATTTTACAGTTGTATGTGTTGTAGAAGAGAACATAGTGTAGTGGCAAGAGGGTGGACTTTGGAACATTGGCTCAAATCTTTGTTTTTCCAAATATTAGCTGAATGACTTTGGTAAAGTTCATCTCTAAATGTTGTAGGCTTCTCATGAGTAAAACAGGGTAATAGTTATTTTGGAGGACTTCTTGAGAAGAATATATAAATTATATATACTTCATGGAATAGGGAATTTAACAATGGTATTTTCCTTTTGTAGTGCTCTTTTCTCCCCATCTCCCTAATTAATTATATTGACAATGTGTTTATGTATAAATAGTTTAAAATAACATTTTAAAAAGATATTTGTTTTCTATTCCCAGCCATCAGAAACCATCAATTGTTACGGAAACAAATCTGAGAAGTAAAAAGGAGAGTGTATGTGTGTGTCTATCAAGCCACAGTTATTTGATTTGCTTTCTAGCAAAGGTTTATATGCTAGAAAACTTTTAAACACTTCCTTTTAAGGAAGTTCAATTTCTTTCATCAGTTGCCATGTCTAAGGCAGAGTATATTGTCTTACTTATTTTATAGCCTCAGTAGCTGCATAGTGCCTGGCACAAGGTTGACATCTAGTAAATATTGGATGGAAATATGTAGGAAGGGATAAGAAGTTCACCCATAGAGGATCTCAAAATCTCCAAATTCCCCTTAAAATTTCAGAATGAGTTCTATTTAATTCAGTTTAACAGATAGATGCCAGTAGGTCTAATTCTAAGAACTGAATAACTGAAGAAGATATTTCAATAAGTAAGTAATTGTTAAGAACAAAGTTTGTATATTAGCTTTATCTAACTCTTTAATTATTAGAATATGAAAGTCTAAGACTTGCAGAAACTCATTAATTTATATCTAGCTTTCACAATTGGGTTAGCTCTGTATATGCAGAAGCTATATTTTGGCATCTAAAACTTCCATTTTACAAATCTAATTATACTTAATTAGATTCATAAAATGTGAAAAATTCAATTCTTATTTGTGCTTAATATGTAACCTGAATTCCTATTAATTATACATATTTTTCCTAAATTCTAGTTAATAATGTATATTGTTATATATATTTAGTAATGTATATTATTATAGTTATAATACAAGTACTTTTAAAAATGATCCTTAGACATAGTTTATATTGTATAATTTTCCTATAAATGTTATAGAATATAGATTATAGAAGCTTTTATAGGCAGAGTAAAAAGAAAACATTTTAAATGGAGAAAAGGGATTCATTTAAATTTTGTTTTTAGAACATATTTTAGTGGGTTTCACAAAATATCTATGGACTGCCAGCTTTGGATATGAATTCAGAATATTTGTGGTCATCAATTTTTTTAAACAAGTTATTCAAATAAAAATTAATACCAGAAGTATACTTGTTTTTCTAAAATAAATTCTTATTACTGTAGTCTTTCAAAAATAGTTATTGGTTTAAGAGAAGAATGCAGAAGTAAATTTTTTTCAGAAAATTGACAATTAATTGGAACTACAAATGACTATGCCAAAAGGTACATTATTATGTAAGCTGGAGCTATTAAGTGAAGGAGGCAGGTCATAAAATGTTTCAATATTTCCAGGGACATATCATCGTTAGCTAGATAGTAAGTGAAGGCTTGTTCTCAGAAGATTTGAAAATAGAGCTGAGCAAGAAAAGATGAGTAACATTTAAAAAATACGTATTTCAGTAGAAAGGACTCAATTATGCCGGACAAAAGGGCCACTGTGAGCATTATTTTAAGTGGTTAACTTGGCAGGTAATGTCTTGACTGGTCTTAGAGAAAGGGAGTTTGCGAAAGGAATAGTAGGGAATGAAACTGGAAAGTGACTTGGTTGTCATTATCCTTTTGGCTGTATAAGCCTAATACTATTCATTGATATTATATTGAAAATGTTAAGAAAAATACAATATCATAAACATATGAAAAATAATATTGATAATATACATTAGTGGCTTGCTATGAATTAATAGATTAATAGTTGACATTGTGGAAAGATACTAATAAACAGTGAAAATTATCCCTTTCTTGTAAGGGTTTGACATTCAACAACAGACAGCCATAAAATATGCTAATTATGCTATAATCACTAGTTATTCTATAGTTACATAATTTTGTAGTGATAGACCATGGCAAATCCTTGGATGAATGAGAATTTGTGGGTTTCTATCTTTTAAAGGCTCTTGGGAGGAGATGGGTTTTGAAAATGGAGTTAAAAAGTAAATCTTTTATTTATCCTTCCTTTTTCTTATGTGTTTGTGTGTGTGGAGGGGGGGGTGGGGAGGGTGTTACTGTTAATCCTGTCCCTTAAATATATGAATAGCTTATTTTGCTCTCACACTTTGGGTGGCTGAGCATTAAATACTTCTTAAGTCTGTGAGAAATACTTAAATATAGCTGGGAAGATAATGGGGTTTTCAAAAGGAAGACCTGCTCAGAAAACTAGAAGCTACAAATCAATATGCCACAAACTATATCACTTCATTTAGAAACACTAATGAAGGAGGCAACTGGCAACTACCTATGGGACTGGCTACAAGAATGGTATCAACTCCTGGTGGACTAAATGCAAATACAAAGTACTATGCAGCTTCTCCTAATTAACAAACAAACAAACCCCAGAAAATAACTTTGTTTGTCAATCTTGAAAATAACTAATGTATGCTTAGTAAATTTTGGCAAACTCAATAATTTTGGAAAATTTAACCTGTGTCTTAAAAAGAATGCCTGAAACAGATTTGTTACTGAAGAAGTAGGAAAAGTTATGGATGCAGCATGAACTGCAGTAATAATATCTTTACATAAAAACCTGACAACACTTTTTTTCCCTTTTTCTACTGTGAAGGCTGGCGACTGTTCAATAATGGACAAGCACCAACCGGAGAATGTAATGAGCCCCACTCTAAAGAGATGTGATCTAACCTCCACTGCAAATTTCAATCTTATTAAACTGACACGACTGCACATTTATCAAACTTCTGGTTCTTTGGAATGAAAGCCTGGTGCATAAAGGTGCTGAAGCTCCCTCACCGTAACCTTTATTTACATCCTCCTTAGAACAAATTTTCTGACTCAATAACCATTACCACATATTGACTGATACCTTATTTAAAAAAAATAGTAATAATGCAATGACATTCCTGTCTCGGCAAAGCATTGATGAAATATTTAGACATTAAGGGTAAGTAATACAAGGTTCATTAGGATAGAAATAACCTCATTATTATTTGTTATCTTTGCCTTCAGACTGTTTCGCTGATCAGGGCCTAACTGCTGCATTTTTTTTTCTTTTGCCTTCTACATTCACAGAAAACTCCTGTGTTATAAAGTCAGATGCTACTGAGTAGATTCACTAACTCTTGGAGCTTTTTTTCCCTCCCCTAAATTCACCTGAATCACTTCATAAACATATTTTTAGACAAATAACATGGTATTTTTTGATAGAACACTGTAGCTTGAAGGAGGTTGAATGAAGATAAAGGCTAAAAAACGAAACTGGGATTCACAGAATACGTTGGGAAAATAAAGGTCCGTGGATATATTTTTAGGTGATACATTGAGGTGATCAATTCTACTGCCCTGTTCAGTTGTCACTTAATTGAGTAATATCAAAAAATGTGCTTTAAAACTCAATAAACTGCAAAGAGTGAGATTCTGTAATGAGCCAAAGAGATATTCATGAGAACGGTGCTATGTTATTTGCACCCCATCTGCATAATAACCAATACTGGCACCACTCAGCTTCTCTCAACAGCTATGGCTTAATGAGGTAGTTATCCACTTCTAACTCCAAATGTAACAATGATATTTAAACACTGCTACCAAAGTGACTTTAGCTGGGCTTCTTCCTGTTAGATGGGAATTTGATCTGCCTTCCAGCAGCAATTTTGGGGAGTGTATTAGTTTCCTAGGACTGCCATGATAGAAGTACCACCAACTGGTTGGCTTTAAACAACAGATATTTACTCTCTCATAGTTCTGGAGTCTAGACGTCCAAAATTAAGATATTAGCAGGGCCATTCTCTCTCTCTGAAGGCTCTAGGGAAAAACCTGTTGCACGCCTTTCTCTTCACTTCTGGTGTTGTGGCAATCCTTGGCTCGTAGGTGCATTTCCCCAAGCTCTGCCTCCACCTATGGATGGCATTCTCCCTGTGTCTCTTCCCTGCATGTCTCTGTATTGCTTCTCATAAGGATACCAGGCACATTGGATTAGGGGCCCATCCTATGACAGTATGACCTTATCTTAACTCATCACATCAGTAATGACCTTATTTCCAAATAGGGCGCAGTCCAGGTACTAAAGTTAGGACTTCAACATACCATTTTAGAAGGACGCAATTCAAGCCATAATAGAGAACAGGTCTTCTGATAAACAAAGTGCACAGAGTTTTTAGCTGCTCATGAGGCATTTAGTACATGATGGCTTTATATTACTATTTTAATATTTTTGTATATATTTGTTTATTCCCTATTTCATTTTACAGAGGATTGGTAGCAGAGTAAACAAAAACATAAAATTGAAATTAAAGAGAAATATAAATATAGCTAGAAAATGAAAAATAGAAGTAAAAAGAAGTTGAGCAAAAAAGAAGATAGATTATGGAAGAAGAGTACATTGGCTGAACACAGTGTATGATTATCCAGATCTGAGTTTGAATCATAGCTTCCTTATTTACTAGGTATGCAAATATGAGAAAGCGATCTAAATTCTCTTTCTCATCTATAATAAGAATAACCTTACCTTTTATTCAGCATGAAACTTTTCATTTAGGACACAGAACAATTTAATGAGGTGATTTGGCAAATTGTTTAGCACCATGCCTGGTAAAAGGTAGGTATGCAATAAATGATAGCACTTGCACATCAATTAACTTAGAAATAATTACCACATTCAGATAAGGGAAAGCCCATTGGTTTCTTAGAGGAAGGCAACCTTTTGTATTTTTAATTTTCCAGATATATTTTTTCATCTGAGACTTTTTAGAGATGACTCCGAATTATTTAATGAACATGTTCTTAAGAAAAATAATATTGGATTTTTAAACTGTTTTTTATAACATTCACTGAGGAAATTTAAGTATATAAAAGGAAAATATAAAACATTGAGGAACTAAGATATTAGAGTATATGGTGTTTGGTGGAATATATAGTTTTATCTTCCACAAACATCACTTTCTTCACTCAACTTTTTGATAAGGACTAAATGGCAGAATGTAGTTTGACGTGAGAGGAGAGAGTTTGCATAATGACTATCATGTTGGTCCAGTAGCATGACTCTTCAATTTATGTCATTTATTTCCCTCAAGTAATAGTTAATGGCCTATTATATTTCAGCTCTTCTCAGTGTCCAGGAATTGACAGTAAATAAAAATAGGTTAAGAAGTTCTATCTAATGAAAGAAGTGGAGGACAAAGAATTGTATAAGGAAATGAACTTGTGCATGAAAGTAGATAGCTTACTATCCCTGCCTAATGTTACCACCATAATCATTCAGAATAGACAGTATTTTCTTATAAATATAACTAGGGGCCCAGTGCACGAATTCGTGCACCTTGAAAGGAACTGTGGGCTGCGAAGTTGCAGTAGGCACAGGGGCGAGTCTCGGCTCATAACCTGCACCCCCTGGCCCCTCCTGCCGCGGCCCCAAGTTCTGTCTACTGGCAGCCCTGCTCCCGCTGTCTCTCCCACGCACTGATGGTGCCGCCCCGCTCATACCCGCTGATGGCATGGAGCAATTGGAGCCAGCACCTGCAGTGGGTGTGAGCGGTCGCCGCTGCCCTGATCACCCCTCAGGAGCAGGGGAAAGTGGAGAGTCCCTCAGGAGTGATCAGGGCCAGCAGCTGCCGCTTGCACTCACTGATGGCACCGAGTGATCGGGACCAGCGCCGGGTACTGGCAGTGGGTGCGAGAGGTGGCTTCGGCGCTGGCTGCAAGTGGGGCTGGTACCGGCAGTGGGTGTGAGTGGTGGCTCCAGTGCCGGCAGCGGGTGTGAGTGGGGCTGGTGCCAGCAGCAGATGTGAGCACTGAGTGGGACCATGGCACGCGGGAGCAAAGAATTTTCAGTAACCACTAGAGGTCGCCCCAATGACAGAGACCGGTGCCCCGCCTTGGTCTGGCACCCCTGCTCACCTGTTCCACCAGCCAGCCATGGCCAAGTCCCACTACTTTCCGCACACGCACCCTGGTGGTCATGGCACGTCAGAGCGACCAGTTGTTCAGTTGTTTGGTTGTTCTGCTGTTCGGTCTATTTGCATATTAGCCTTTTATTATATAGGATGATTGAACTAGCTTATAGGGAAGGAGGGAGGGAGAGAGGGGGAGGAGGAGAAGAGAGAAAAAGAGAGGAATCTAGTGGTGTTAGGTAGGGGCTCAGAGCAGGGTTGTATGGAGAGCTCTTTAGGAAAGACAGTGTTGCGTGGGGTCGGATATATGCTGGAGCCATAGTGTAGGCATACCTAGTTCTATTCCCAATTTCATAGACCCGTGGTCGGCAAACTGCGGCTCGCGAGCCACATGCTGCTCTTTGGCCCTTGGAGTGTGGCTCATCCTAAGCCTTAGGAGTACCCTAATTAAGTTAATAACAATGTACCTACCTATGTAGTTTAAATTTTAAAAAATTTGGCTCTCAAAAGAAATTTCAATCGTTGTACTGTTGATATTTGGCTCTGTTGACTAATGAGTTTGCCGATCACTGTCATAGACTATATAAGATAGTTCCCTACACGTGGTTTCTTTAAACTTTGGAGTTTACTTACTATTCACCATTCTAGGATATATGCAGGCTGTAACAGATTGGCCTTGTGGCTATGGTATCCCAGTTGTTCCCATAAAGTTAACAACTTTTCAGAGAGCATGGAACCACAACATAAACACAAAGAGGTAAATGGAACAGAATAGAGATCTCAGTAATAAACCCATATCTATACCGTCAATCTACAACAGAGGAGGTAAGTATATACAATGGGGTAAAGACAGTCTATTTAATAAATTGTATTGGGGGAATAGGACAGATATGTGCAAAAAGGAAACTAAGATCACTTCTTATATAAAAATAAACTCAGAATGGATTAAGGACTTAAATGTAAGACCTGGAACTATAAAACACTGAGCAGAAAACATAGACAGTAAACTCTTTGATATCACTCTTAGTAATATTATTTTTGGATCTGTCTCCCCATGCAAGGAAAACAAAATAAAGACTGTTTTTGCACACCAAAGGAAAACATCAACAAATAGAAAATATATCCTACTGAATGGAAGAAGAAACTCACCAATGATACATCCAAATAAGAGTTTAATACAAAAAAATATATAATGAACTCATAGAACTTAACTCAAACAAAAACCAACAATTAATCCACCTTAAAAAAATGGGCAGAGGCATGAAAAGACATTTCTCCAAAGAGGAATTAAAAAGGGCCAATAAACTACAAAAAGACGCTAAACATCACTAATCACCAGGGAAATGCAAATTAAAACCACAATGAGATATTACCTCACACCTGTCTGTATAGCTATCATCAATAAATCAACAAACAACATGTGTGGGTGAGGATGTAGAGAAAGGGAACTCTTGTGCATTGTCAGAACTGTAATTGATGCAGCCACTATGGAAAACATAGAGAGGTCTTCAAAAAATGAAAAACAGAACTACTATGTGACTTAATAGCTTTATTTCTGGTTATTTGTCTCAAGAAATTCAAAACACTAATTTGAGCCCTGGCCAGTGTGACTTAGTTGGAGCACCAGCCCATGCACCAAAAGTTTACAGGTTTTATTCCCAGTCAGGGCACATACCCAGGTTTTGGGTTTAATACCTGGTGGGGGCACATACGGGAGGCAACTGTTGTCGTTTCTCTCATACATCCATATTTCTCTCTCTCCCTCTCTCCCTTCTCTCTAAAAACCAGTAAAAAATAAAAAAAGCATATACTTTATCAGCATAAGAAACACCCACACCACTAATTTAAAAAGATGTATCAACCTATGTTCATTGCAGCATTATTTACAACTAGAGTCCCGGTGCACAAATTCATGCACTAGTGAGATTCCCTCTGCCTGTCCTGCGGGGATTGAGCTGAAACTGGCTCTCTGACATTCCCCAAGGGGTCCTGGATTGTGAGAGGACACAGGCCAGGCCAAGGGATTTGTGCACCGGGCCTCTAGTATGCATATAAGATCTTCGGTTAATCTTTTCCCACACTCCTCTCTCCCACTTCCCTCTGAGATTCATCAGTCTGTTCCATGTTTCCATGCTTGTGATTTCTACTCCTGCGTTGAGCATCTGCCCCCTGGTGGTCAGTAAGCATCATAGCTACCAGCCGGTCAGCCAGTCCCTTAGGCTTTTATATATATAGATAACCAAAATATGGAAGCAACCTATGTGTCCATGGATAGATGAATGGATAGAAAGATGTAGTACCTACACACAATGGAATATTACTCAGCCATACAAGAATAAAATCTTGCCATTTGAGATAACAGTGATGAACATAGAGGATATTATGCTGAGTGAAATAAGCCATACTGAGAAAGACAAATACCCTATGGTTTCACTTTTATGTATAATCTAAACACACACACACACACAAAATAAACATAGATAGCAAGTACAAGCTGATGGTTGCCACATGGGAGGGGAGAATAAAAAAATGGGTGGAAAAAAATGAAAGGGATTAATAACTACTACCAGTTATAAAAATTATCACAGGGATGTAAAATGCAACATAGGGAATATAGTCAATAATATTGTAACAATTATGTGTGGTGTCAGGTGGGTACTGGACTTTTTAGGGTGATCACTTTGTATACATGTCTAACCACTAGGTTGTACATGTGAACCTAATATAGTGTTGTATGTCAACTGTAATTGAGAAATATATTTACATTTAAAAAACTTTTTGGAAAACATGAGTTATAGTTATAGGGAAATATCACAATAAAAACTTTCCTCCACCCTCAAGGTTCCTCTTCCCTCTTCCCATGGGGCAGCAATGGGCAGAGGCAGTTTGTAACAATCTCACTCTTGTTTACTGTGCTTTTCCTAGACACCTCCTCTAACTGACTCTCCAGCCCCATCTTCTTTTGCCTTTAGCTGTGGATAGAATTTTAGGTGATGGTTTCCACCATTTTGGTGAATTACTCTATTCCTGGGTCTCTTCCATGCATATAAGAGGTATACATATTATTCATCTTTAATTTGTCTTTTTCCTCCTAATATTTCTCATGTTAATTGATTAACAGACCAACCAGAAGAACCCAGAGGGTACAGGACATTTTTCCTCCCCAACAACTAGATAAAAGAATACATGATATTTTTCTTTAAAAAAAATGCTGGCAAAGTTAGAGCAATAGACATATCTTCTAGTCTTACAGAAAATGAGCACAAATGAGGATAGATTTGCTCTTTGAAATTTTTTAACATTTGCTTTTATAGGAAATATGTTCTGACTGGTAGCAAAATTTTATTTATTATATATTTAACCAACGATTGTGAAAGTCCTTTAAGTTTCATAAAGATAATCTTAGTTTTTTAAGATGAAACTTTTGACCTGGGGAGTTCTTCTAACCCACAGGGTAGTTCATCTTCTTTACCTAAGCCTGCACCTGTGCATAAATATTTTGTTAGACTCTAATGTGGGTAAAAGTAGAGAACTAGAGAGCTGTGATCCTCTGAGGAATGACAGCATTTGTTTCCATTTAACAGAACAGTGTTTGTTTGCTTCATGGACTTTTAAAGGAGTCTATCCAAGTTTACTACTGAAATATTGTGAAAATTAATCACTTACAGATATGGATTATTTATCTGAGTCAAATGATCAGTTTTTAAAAGACCAAAAGCCTGTAAGCCAAAGGACCAGAGGCAGGATAGTAAGAAGCTAGGAAAATTCCTTGGTAAATGGAATAGGGAAACTGAGATAGTTAAATAGCCCTGTGCAGCCATCAGTAAATCCTATCTTCCCTAAACCAAGGACACTTAAGAGTAAATGGTTTGCACTTCTCCCCAACCAGAGGATAAAAAGCTTAAATCAACCTACTTGGGGGGGAGGGTGGGGGGAGAGAGAGAGAGAGAGAGAGAGAGAGAGAGAGAGAGAGAACAGAAATCCAATTAGGGTCATTTGCCTACCACACCCAAGGACAGATGTAGTTAAAGGAATAAATCTCATTTTGGCACAACAGCATAAAATGAATGAATACTCTGTTGAGATACACCCCTAAGACTCTCTCTAAACTCCCAGCCTTTAAAACCCCTCAAAACAAAGGTCCCAGCCATACTCTCCCTTCAGAGAGCACCCTTTCTTCTTCCCCTGCAGGGGTGCATCTCCTAAACTCCCAGCACCCCACCAGGCTTGCAAGCAGCGCAGCATGGGCAGCAGCTATTTGTCGGGGGCCAAACCCTCTGATCCTGCCCCCAAGGCCCCCTTTTCTCTGACTTCTTAGTGAGCCAAAGCAGCCCAGGCTAGGCTCAGTTCTCTTATTCTAGGCTCTTCCTTTTTCCACTGTTCCCAGTTTTAACAAACATTCCCTAAAATTCACCTGGACTTGTGAAATTTTTCCTTCTGGAAGTCAGTTACCCACACACTGCTGGCCAGGCCTAGGCTTACCCGCCAAGAGGTAGGTCCGGTTTCCAGTAACACCAATTTTCAACTATTCAGATACAACTGGGAAGTGCATGTCCATACTTAGTAATTTAAAGTCGCCCCTTTTTAAGAGGGTCTTGCTGCTTCTCTCAGAGCCTCGGGCTATCCTGGATTTACGGGACACCTTGTTCACTTAGAATAATTCAGATAGCTCTCCTTTTTGTCCAAAAAGCAGGGAGCGGGTATCAAAGCAAATGACTCAAATAAACCAACTTATAAGAGATATATCGCCCTAATCGGTTTGGCTCAGTGGATAGAGCGTCAGCCTGCGGACTCAAGGGTCTCAGGTTCGATTCTGGTCAAGGGCATGTACCTTGGTTTCGAGCACATACCCAGTAGGGAGTGTGCAGGAGGCAGCTGATCGATGTTTCTAACTCTCTATCCCTCTCCCTTCCTCTCTGTAAAAAATCAATAAAATATATTAAAAAAATAAAATAAAATAAAAAAGAGATATATTTACCTATTTTAAGAGAATGAGCTTTTTTAATACAATATAATTGCAATGTGAAAAATAAGGATATATCTACCAATATAGATATATATTTGTATATGTGTGTTTGGATGTTTTGATATTGACAAGAAAAACTTCTGAGATGTTCTAAATTAAATTATAGCGGGCAGAAATTGAGAGACACAGAACACTTGTTAACAGCAGTGGGCCAACTGACAAAAGACTGCTCGCATTCTTATATGTCTGTTGGAATTTAGGATTAATTTTCAGGTGCACAAGGACAGACAAGGCCTTTCCTTTCCTTTGTTGTGGACCTTCCCACAATTGATAAGAACCACCTGGTAATTAAACCCCAAGATAGTTGGCTCCTCTGTTCAAACTGGGGGACAAGATAAGACTACTCTCAAGGCTGCATTTCTTGCATCCCCCTCCTCCCTGCGTTTTTAACAACTCCAGGATGAGAAAGCTCCCCCTCCTCCTCCCCTTCAAACCCAAGACTCCCCCTGGAACTCTTTGTAACCTTTGCTCTAAGCACGTTTTTCAGGCTTGGGAAGATGCTGATGAAGACACCTCCCTAGGACCTCTGCTTGACTGGCTCCTTGAAAGCTAACAAACTAACTTTTCACCCTGTATTGACTAGCAATGCATTGGCCCTTTCCTCCTTGTAAAGTAAAAATAAATTTCCTCTCTGCCTCTCTCCTCTTAGTTGTGAATTCTTTCATAGCCTGTCACTGCCAAACCCTAACCGTGGCTATTTTTCTGACTGTACAAAAGAGAGGCTAGCCAGGCCTTATAGAATCTCAGGGCTCTCCGCTTCTTGTTTACACATGAACTTTCCAATCTGCTGCTCACAGCCGATCCACAGGAGCAGATGTTGCTTCCTTGCAGTCTCCACACCTATCCAGGAACTGACCCTGCTTCAATTTACCTTCTCCCACCCGCTTTGTCTATAGACAATGTAATTCTTTCAGAACTGCTTACATCCTTCCCCGACCCCCCACCCCCTCCCCACCCCCGACACCCTGCACTTCTTGCCTATGCCAAGATGGCAGACATGTTGACTTTTCCACCTGTCACTCCTGCTGCTGGTTTAGACTTCATGCCTGGTCTTTTCATATTAGCAATTGTAACCACAGAACCAATCCACACTTGCCTTGTCCTGCATCTAATGAGATGCTGAATTGTTTTTCAGAGATAACAGAACAAGGACACAAATCATGCAGTCAGACAAGCACACTAGAGAAAGAATTCACCTTGGAATAGCTTTTCAATGTTACCTGGAAGACCTGCACAGATGGACTACATACTAAACACCCCCAAATTCAAACGTGATGAACTCTCATAGAATATGCACATCTCCCCCCTTTCCTTTAAATGCAACTGAAACCCTCAGAAGGGGTTGCAGATTTGAGCCTCCTTACCTTCTGTCTCCTTGCAAGTCAACTTTGCATTAAAAACATTCTCCTTCCTCAAAAGCCGGTGCCATCATATTGGCTTCTATGAAGTCAGGCAGAGTCCTTGCTTGGTAACACAGTGGCCTAATAAGCCCTTTCATTTCAAAAGACTTTCAGCCGTGAAAGGTAAAATTTATGTTTAACAATATACTTATCAGGGCCATTATTAATTATTCATTAAAGCAAGACAACACACAGGACATTAGTGAAGGTGGCCACCTTTTCTTCTCCTGAAATAAAACTGAATATCTTTTAAGGATATTCTATGGCACAAACATTCTATAGCACAGGAGTTCATAGTTCGCATTTGTTTTAGATCGGTGCATTTATCCCTTAATTACCACAGTGGGTAAGCTACGTGATGATTCTTATTACCAAATAACTACTCCAAATGAAGACATTACAAAAATATAATAGACTTACCCAAAGCAGGAAAATCCAAAGGAAGTTTGTTGTTTGAAGATTTTTCTAACTCTGTTTTCATTATCTTCTTTGATCATAAGAGAGAAAATTAGAAGAATTTCTTCTGGTTTCACTGGCATTACTTAATGCAGCTGTGGCGGGGTTCAAGTAGTGCTTCCTGAAACATGAAATACCAGAAATTAGTATGACAATATGCTACATGGCAGGGCTCCATAGTCAGCCAGTATGAATCACTGCGCGCTCCATTCACCTAAAGAAAAGGCACTGTTCAGAGTTTAATCCAGGTACTGATGCCTCCACATCCATTTTTTGAGGCCAACCTAGCTCCCAGCAGCAATGCCCTAAATGACGGCCCGGAGTCACAGGCAAATGTAAGCACCTGATGGGACTTCCCTAGTAGCCTTGTGAGCAAGTCTCCCCTAGATAAGATCCCCATGGAGCTTATCAAAATCTCACTCTTTTTTGTTTGTTTGTTTGTTTGTTTGATTGATTTTACCAATCTGGCCTAAGCCTGAGAACCCCAAAGTACTCACCCATAGACCCTAACAAAGGCTTGTGCCCCTGGTCCTGTCTCTCTGTCTGCACTCTTCCTTGACATCCCAGTATAAATCCTTGAAGTATACATTGTTACCTCCTCCAATACCTATGAATAATAGACTCTTCTATTTCAATTTCCCTGTGGTCTTTTGTTGAACTATTTGACATGCCAGGGCTCTACCTGAAAAATGTTAATTCAATAAAGTCACCACCCCCACAATGCACCTTCTTACATTAAAGACTCTGATAAGTCCTGCAGTAAAAATGTTTAATTTTATTTAAATACATTCAATGTTTAATATTATTTGATTTTGAGGGAATGAGTTTGGAAAATTCTACACTAATATATTAGGTGGTTTCAAGAAACATAAGCCAGATATATTCATATTATTTATTACCTATAATGAACCTCATTGTAAACATATGCAGAAAAGCAAGAATACTTTAGCCTCACAGGAAGGTCACACAGAGGAGTGTTTTGTTATTTATGATTTATAATCATCCACATGACCTTCAGAATAAGAGCAATGCTATGGTGACCTGATCTTTCAATCTTTCAACAGATGTGCTATTATTCCTCTTCTTTGCTACTGTTATGGAAACCCACCTGGCCAGTAGTGGAAGGAGGAGTAGGAGCAGTACAAGCAGTGAGAGGAAGATCTCAGATTGAATCGCCTCAAAAGAGAGAGTTGTTTGCATTAATCAGAAGAAGGGGCAGCTCAACTTCAAGACACCTCAGAGATTCCTGGCTAGACCGCCCAATTTGTTAATGTCCAAGCTTTGTGCCCTGAGACTTACTCCTTTGTCCAAACCTGACTGAGCCAAGGATTGGCAGTTGACTTGAAGTTGCATGCCTTATTTAACATATGATAAATTGTTATATTTATAAGGATCACTTTATGAACCATCTATTCTTTAAAACTGGGCTAGCTGTCCTTCAGTGTCACTCAAATGGATTGAATGAGAACTGTCACATATTTTAATCACTCGATATAATGCCCGAAACAATTATATGAGGCTAGTGGTAATACTCCTTATTACTTCAGAGCTAAGATTCAGCAAATTGTCCAAGTTCAGTGAATATCAGATATTAAAAGCATGGTTGGTTCAATACCATGCCAAGGTTTCTTTGATCTTTATCTTCCTTTCTTACTTGCTCTTTACCTAACAGACTCAAGAATTATTCTCCCTCCACCTTCATGATTCTTCCTTTTGGGTTACTTCATCAAAGAGAAGTTTGTGCAGTGTTATAGATGCCCTTGTATTCTCACTTTTTCCTCTGTCTCTAGGAAATAATAATTGGAATTTATATAAAAATCAATGTTATGGCCACTGAACTTGGCCTAAAATATGTAAGCAGGGAATAGTTGTTAGGGAACGTATTGACCTCTATCTTATTTTAGTCTTATTGTAAAGTATAGTCATTCATTAAATTTGGATCCTCTTTCTGCCTTGAAATTGCCTTTATGGAACTATTAACTGATACAGAATCCTTGTTAGGAATAAAAGGTAACTGTCATACTAAGAAGTGTTTCCTTTCTTCCTCACAATGAGAAATGACAACTCATCCAAGAAAAACTAGGTCTGCATAAGTTTAAGGTCTTAGTCAATATCTGAAATAAAATTGCAATCCTGGTACATGGATTTGTTTGTTTTGCCTCTGTTCATGGCAATTCTTTCTTCTCACCAATGCTGTCTCACATCATACAGTTCAGTTCTTTCAAGTTCTGATATTCAAAAATGCCCAGTTTTCTTGACCCAGCCAACACATTGCAAAGAGATTCTAGAACCTCAAATATTCCAGTCCATCTAATTGTGAAAAAACAATAGCAGCAGCATGAGGAAATAACTTTGCAATGTATTCCAAGACCTGAGAAATATTTGGTCTTAGATAAAGAAATAGACAAAAGGCTTATTCCTAGGAATGAGTGTCAGAGCCCAAACTCTCAGGGGTAACTGGTTAAACCAGAATAAAACAGAAGAGGGACAGTAAAAAATAACCCAGCGAAAAGGATTATTTTTAAAGAAGTAGGAAGGAAAAGGTTTTGCTAGTTTTACTTTAACTCTCAAACATATTAGTTCATGGCTGAAAAGTAACCAGTCTGCTTGGACCGTACAACAGATCCATCTACCCATGGTGGTAACCCTGATTTCTAGAATATATATTTGAGTCCAAGTATTATCTTTTTTCATTTCACTTTTGTCTAGCTAGCCTAATCAACTGCTTTTACACAACAGATTTGATTTACTATTTGGTCTTCAGCTCTGTTTATATTGCCTGCTTTCATCCTTCCTCCCCTCCCCCAACATCTCCCCCCCCACCCCCCCCACCCCCGCCCCGCCTCCGCCTTGCCCGGGTTGTACCATATACCATATAGACCAGACCCAAAGAAATGCTGTCTTTTCAAAGTGGGCTCCACTTTCTTCCTTAAAATATTCTGGATATATTTCCCCTTGAGGTTTGCCGATTTTAAAAGGTAATCTAGATGATCCATAGCCACCTTTATTTTTTTCTGCTCTTCTTCTATGCCCTTCTTCTGTTTCTCCGTTAGCTGACTATGTTACCACCAATACCTCATTTTTCAGTCTGGCTTTACTTTCTTTTTGTGTCATAAACTCAGGGCCAAGCATTTTGCCAGATACTTAGTAAACACTTTTATCTTTAAATGACGGCCTTTCTTTGGCTTTGAACTGCTGTCTTATATTATTTCTTTTTTATTACATTTTATTTTTTAGAGAAGTTTTAGGTTTATAGAAAAATTGCACAGAAAGTACAGAGTTCCCATATACCCCTCACACTTCCTCACACAGTTTTGCCTTTTAACATTTTTCATTAGTGTGATAGGTACATTTTTTATAATTAATGAACTTATACTGATACATTATTTACTAAAATCCATGGTTTATATTAGAGTCCCTTCTTTGAATTGTGCAGTTTTATGGGTTTTGACAAATGTAGAATGGCATGCAGCCACCATTATGGTATCATAGAGAATAGTTTAGCTGCCTTAAAATTGCCCCCATGTTCCAAGTATTTATCCTTACTGAAGTCCTGGTAAACACTGATACCCTACTCTCTCTGCACTTTTGTCTTTTCTACAGTGCACTATTGTTGGAATCACACAAGATATACCTTTTCCAGACTGGCTTCTTTTACTTAGTAATGAGGATTTAAGGTTCTTCTATTTGTTTTCGTAGCTTGATAGTTCATTCATTTAATCACTGAATAATTCTTTTTGTGTGACTGTACCATCTTATATTATTTTTTGCTCAGTTTTTCTCTGTTCCATTTGGCCACTCTCTTTTTAGATGTCCTATTTATGATCTTCTAGGCTTATCCTCCTACTATTTTGCTCATCGTATTCATCCTTTTGTTTTTTCCTCTGAATTCTGAGATGAATGCCATGACTTTACCTACAACTGAAATAACTTATTTCAATTTACCATTATTTTCCTCCTTTGCAGATTTCAATCAGCAATAATGCTTTTCATTTCCATTAATTATTTCAGTATTCCAATAAGTGCAATTTATCTAGATGCCTCCATTTTACAGTAAGTCCTGTCACCTTTCATCTTTATTGCCTGAATGCCTTCCTAACCTTTGCCACCTGTTGCCCACAGAATTGCCAGAATGATATTCTAATAACAAATTTGGGGATGTCATTGTCTTGCTCATAATTCTTCAATTGTTTGTCATTATGCTTAGGATAAAATTCAAAATCCTTGTAGACCTGGATGAGCTAGATCTTGCTTTCCTCCCCAGCCTCGTCTACTATCTTTGCCTCTTTGTTCTTTGAACATACTATTTTTGTCTTCATTTTTACTGCTGCCCATTGGATTTTTCCTCTACCTGCTTCATATTTCCCCCATGTCTTGCCTGGCTAATTCCAACTCATTTTTTTTTTTAATCCCCATTTTATTTTATTTTATTTTATTTTTAATTAAATCTTTATTGTTCAGATTATTACATTAGTTACTCTTTTTTCCCACCATAACTCCCCTCCACCCAGTTCCAACCCCACCCTCTGCCCTCACTCCCCACCCACTGTCCTCATCCATAGGTGCACGATTGTTGTCTAATCTCTTCACTCACCCCCACACCCCTTTCTCTCCCCCCCCACCAAGAATAGTCAGTCAGTCCATTCCCTTTCTATGTCCCTGATTCTATTACAATCACCAGTTCATCAGATTATTTATTCACTTGATTTTTAGATTCACTTGTTGATAGATGTGTATTTGTTGTTCATAATTTGTATCTTTACCTTTTTCTTCTTCTTCCTCTTCTTACAGGATACCTTTCAGCATTTCATATAATACTGGTTTGGTGGTGATGAACTCCTTTAGCTTTTTCTTATCTGTGAAGCTCTTTATCTGGCCTTCACTTCTGAATGATAGCTTTGCTGGATAAAGTAGTCTTGGTTGTAGGTTCTTGGTATTCATCACTTTGAATATTTCTTGCCATTCCCTTCTGGCCTGCAAAGTTTCTGTTGAGAAATCAGCTGACAGTCGTATGGGTACTCCCTTGTAGGTAACTGATTTTCTTTCTCTTGCTGCTTTTAGGATTCTCTCTTTGTCTTTTGCTCTTGGCATTTTAATTATGATGTGTCTTGGTGTGGTCCTCTTTGGATTCCTTTTGTTTGGGGTTCTCTGCACTTCCTGGACTTGGAAGTCTATTCCTTTCACCAGGTAGGGGAAGTTTTCTGTCATTATTTCTTCAAATAGGTTTTCAATATCTTGCTGTCTCTCATCTTCTGGCACCCCTATAATTCGGATGTTGGTACGCTTGAAGCTGTCCCAGAGGCTCCTTACACTATCTTCATATTTTCGGATTCTTTTTTCATTTTGCTTTTCCGGTTGGGTGTTTTTTGCTTCTTCGTATTTCAAATATTTGACTTGATCCTTGCGACCCTCTGGTCTGCTGTTGGAAGTCTGTATAATATTCTTTATTTCAGTCAGTGTATGCTTAATTTCTAGTTGGTCCTTTATCACAACATCGAGGGTCTCATTAGATTTCTTGAGGATCTCACTACATTTATCGGTGGTCTTACCAGTCTTTTCGAGGGCTTCTAAACAGTTCTTTAAAGACCTTAAAAGTGTGGTTTTGAACTCTATATCCAACAGTTTGCTTTCCTCCAATTCTGTCGTTTGTGTCCTGTTTCTTTGTCTCGGCATTTTTTTATGCTTCGCTGTGTCGACAGAGTGCCTTTCTGTGCTAAGTGTCCCAATTACCTAAGGTAGACACTCTTGGTGCACCCCCTTGTGGGCTTTGTGCACAGTCTTGTTGTGGTTAAGCCTTGATTGTTGTAGTTATCACTGTGAGGAATTGACCTCCAGGTCAATTGGCTGTGAGAATCAGCTGTGTCTGCGGTGGGAGAACTTCTGTGCTGGAGACACCCCTCTGGGGCTAGACTTGCTTCGATGGGGCTTTGGTGCTCACTGAGTCTGCCTCCTGAGTGTGTCTTTTATGGTTCCACGGAGCTTAAAGCTGGATGGGCCCACTCTGACCTCTGGGCTTCCTGGCTCCTGGATCTCTAGGGAGGTGCTAATCTAGCCTTTGCCTGAGGCTATCCAGCAAAAGCCTCCCTGCAGGGCTTGGGCGGGGCGGGTCCCACAGGATCAACAGGGCAGGGTTAGCAATTATGGCTGCTCTCAGTCTTGCCCTCAGAGGCTCTGCTTCTCAGTGTCCCAGTAGTCGCTGCAAGCCCCATGGAGAGAAAGCTGCCCTAGGGTTCTGAGCGATGCCAGACAGTCCCGCTTCTCCTGTATGAGTCTGGGTCCTTAGAGACTCGCCCGGAACTGGAGCTCAGAGCCTGAAACTCCCTCCCGATTGAAAACAACCGCGCCCTCAGCCTCCAGCCCGCTCCACATGCACTCCGAACCTTAGTATTTTACTTCAGCACTGCGCCTCCTCTGAGCCTCGGTATGCTTTTCTCTTTCCTCCTAGTCGTAGAACATCCACTCAGCCAGCTTTCCTGTGGTTCTGGATGATGTCTGTTCCGTCTTTTAGTTGTATTTTTGAAGTGGTTGTTCGAGGCAGCAAACTCCCGTGTTTACCTATGCCGCCATCTTCAATTCCAACTCATTTAGATGTTTCCTTTGCATTTAGATGCCACTTATTCAGGGAAGCCTTCCCCTGATCCCACAAATTAGGTCAGTAGCCTCCTGTTACCTATGCTACTTCCTTGTACTACTTCACCTCCAAAGCACCAAGTACATTCGCAGTTCATTTTCACTCATTTTAATTAAGTGGGATTAGGTGAATAGCTTACCATCTGAATGCAAACTTTGTTAAGGGCAGGAAGTATGTCTTCCTCATTCACAACCATGTCCTCAGGACCCAGCTCAGTGCCTGCAACTGGGCCTCTAAGCAATAAATACCTGGAATGATTTTCCCCACCTCTTTCCTTTTTTCCCCCCTTTTGCCTAAGGCTTTTCTGGTTTCTTAGATGCAGTATCACAACATCTTGCTAAAAATACAAATTAAACATTTGAAAATGTCATTTTCTTTGCACTACTCTGTTTCAGAGGATGTATTTGTTCTGATTTCATTGGAACATACTGTATTATCTTTTTGAAGATACAGTGTGTTTTATTTCTATTTACTGTGCAAGTATTAATCTCATCGATAAGGAGAAGTTGAAATAGAAATAAGCTTCCTTTGGGATAGGTGAAGATGCCTATCTTAAATTACAGTAAATCTGTTATTTCCTCCAGCTTTCATCTGGATTAGGAGCATTTCTAAGCACATTCAGAGATATGTCAGCCAGAGAAGAGTGAGGAGAAGATGGGAGTTGGACTGGAGAGTGATGAAGAGGTTCAATTTCATTTTTCCCAAAACCATCAGGAGCCCCAGTTGGGGCCTGAATGGCTGCTATTGTCAGAAACCTGTCCTGTAGGGTCCCTTTAGCAGAGCAGGAGAATTTCTGTTCATTGTGGCTTTAGCAAACAGAACTCTTCCTATCCAAATCAGATGGTTTAACATGGGTCTTCTGTCAGAGAAAGGTAAGTATCACATGATCTCAATCATATGTGGAATCTAATGAACAAAATAAACTGATGAACAAAATAGATCCAGAGACATAGAAGCATGGAACAGACTGGGGAATTTCAGAGGGAAGGCAGGTGTGGGGAGTGATTAACAGGGGGACTTACATGCATATATGCATAGCACAGGGACACAGACAATAGAGTGGTGAAGGCCTGGGAGAGCAGGGTATGCGGTAGAGGGTGTCAAAAGGAAAAACGAAGAAAGGGGACATGTGTAATAAATTCAACAATAAAGATAAATTTAAAAATAAAATGGGTCTTCTGATTGTCCCACAGCTGGCCTCACCTCTAAACCTACTCTGTCAGAGATGTGGGCAGGATTCCACCACCATTTGCTTTTGTCACTTGCTATGCAGAGGATTCTTATTCTTAGGCAAACAAAAGGCAAATGTTTTGTGTTTTTTTCTTTAATTTCCTGACATGTTCTCTAGACTTAGATGAAATTTCTCATTGTTTCTGACAGAGACCCCACTTCTCTTTTATTATTCAAGTTTCTCCTTAATTTAGATCTTTCTTGGAAGTTTTAGAAAAAATTGGTACTTTTTCCTCTCTCACATCCATTTAACATATGACTTAATTACGCGCTTGGCAGTTATAATATGCACCAGCTGCAGGGCTCCTGTATCTCACAAAACACTAACAAGGGAGATGAGGTCGTAGAGGTGCTGGGAGGGACCCCTGCCTTTTGTGAAACTGGTAGCCCTCATTGTCGGGCATTAACTGAGAAAGCCTAAAGGGTTGGGAATGGAGATAGGTGGTTAATCAGCTCAACGTCCATAGTAGATTGTGGGCTTTAGGTGGTCAGTGGTGCCCTGTGTCTTCATTCCGCTTCTTCCTGTTTCTTCCTAGACCTGTGAGGTGGGCATCTGTCTGGGGCATCTTCACTCTGCCAAGGACTTTGCTGGATGACTGCCACTCTTCATTCTCTGTCAACAGGATTTAATTAGATTTATCTCTGCAGCGTGTTCTTGGAAGTGAGCCTTTGTTGGGGGTTACCCAGGAACAGGGGGGGCAAGCACACAATTTGAGCACCAGGGAAACAATTATACCCTAGTTATCTCCTTTTACAGGTTTTATCTATGTTGTAGTTTAAGTTTTCCTGTTGTGATGGAGGAACCATTTGATGAGTTAATTTCAGATGTATGGAATTTTCCCCAAAGGAACACAATATGCAATATGGTCATGTACTTAATACTTCAAATGAGGACAGTTTGGAGCAGTAGATGTTGCTCCTTTCTTCATTTTGAAGGTGGAGGTTCAGAAAGAGACATTTGTATTAGAAGCCCGTATTTCTTATCCAAACAAAATGGGATCAATGTTTTCTCTTTAAGGATTAAATCTAATGCTGTAATTTAACTTAAGCAGCTTTACAGTTTCACTTTTTTATAAGCCAAACCAATTTGCTTTTGGATTAATCAACCCTTCTACTGAAATTAATAATTGTCTATGAGAAAATGGAATCTGGCCTATTTGAGAAGAACCAAAGAAAGTGTTAGTATTCTTTTGAAAAAGATATACTTTTCGAAAGTCAATCTATAAGTGACTCTAGACATGACTGAAATAACTTTAACTTTACCTTTAATGATTTTTCTTTAAATTATTTTTGTGTGTGTGTGATGGTAAATGTTAGATTTTGGTTAAATATAACTTTAACTTTGAGAATAAATTTTATGCAATGTTTTGCTGAGAAGAAGTGCTAAATGTGACACTAGTAGTTGCATTTTTTCAGGTCTTTGAAATGAATAATAGGTAAGTATTTTAATGTCTGACCTGATTATTTAACACTTGGCAATCAATGAGATTTTAAACAATGGAAACCCTGTTTTTGTATTATCAAATAAAACTTAACAGCTGGGACTTGAAAGAACCAATTATCTCTTCGTCTTTTCATTTTGCTTTTCCTTTGTGTCATGAACACTTGAATAATCGGTAGCCACAGCCTGAGAGATTTCTATTCTGGTCATTACCATCGTGAAGGATTCTTCACCTGGGCATAGATGAATTTGAAGAACTCTTGCTAGGAGAACATGGTCCAGCAAGGCTATGGGCTATGCCATTTCACTCCTCAACTAGCAGTCATTTAGTTGTCACTACATGTCAGGCATTATTCCAGCTACTTATCTGTAATCAGCTAACATACTACTCATAGCAACCTATGAGGTACTTGCTATTTTTATTTCCATGTTACGAATGAGGAAGCTGAAGAATGGAGAGGTTAATAGCTTGTTCTGTAGTAACATACATACTAAATTACAGAATAGAAATTAAAATCCTGATGGTCTGGCTTCAAAAATATAAAAGAGCATGGTATATACCATAATGTTTACATAATATTATAATATTGTATTTTTTTTCTTCAGAGAATAGTAGAGGATTTCCTTTCACTGATCCAAGTGAGGAATAAAATAGTTCAGTTGGCATTATCACAGTCGATCATCCTGGGTGTAAGATGCTCACTCCCAGAGGAAAGGCAACCAGATCTTGTCCAAAGTCATTGATCACAGAAAACAACAACAACAAAAAAAACAAAACCGGGCTCTGGAATCTTTATTTGGTCTTTTAAAAAGACCCACCTAAAGAGAAAGCCTAACCATCTGTTGTGGATTGAATGCCGTGTCCCCTCAAAATGCATACTTTTAAATTCTAACCCCCAATGTGAGGGTATTTAGATGTGAGGCCTTTGGGAGATGATTAGGTTTAGATGAGGCAATGAGAGTAGGACCCCCATGTCGGGATTAGTGCCCTTCTAAGAGGAGAATGAGGGACCAGAGCCCTGCCTCACTCTCTGCCAGGAAAGGACACAGGAGAAGCAGGACAATGGCCCTGGCACCCTGATCTCAGACTTTCAGCCTCCAGAACTGTGAGAAATAAATGGCTGTTGTTTAACCACCCACCCAGCCTATGATATTCTGTTGCGGCTGAGCTGACTACTAGTAAACCATCACGGAGATGATTACTTAATGTTACCTTAAATATAAAATAAAAGAACATGGACAAAAGAGAAAGAAAACTTTACTGATCGATGCCTGTCCTCTAGAATTCTAAATCTTTCACACCTTGATCATTAAGATGGACTTGTCCAGCCCTAACCGGTTTGGTTCAGTGGATAGAGCATTGGCTTGCAGACTGAAGGGCCCCAAGTTCGATTCTGGCCAAGAGCATGTACCTTGGTTGCGGGCACATCCTCAGTAGGGAGTGTGCAGGAGGCAGCTGATCGATGTTTCTCTCTCATCGATGTTTCTAACTCTCTATCCCTCTCTCTTACTCTCTGTAAAAAAATCAATAAAATATATATTTTTAAAAAATATGGACCTTTCTATAGGTTGAGGAACTTTCAAGGCAATGACTCTGATCTTTGATCAAAATTTCTGCTGATACACCAAAATGTCCTCAAAGTGAAAATTTTATTCTCAGCTTAATTCCTTTTATTTCCCAACTAAGGCAATGATCTATGCAAACCCACCTAACAAATGGCCAGCAGCAGGCATCTGTGTCTGTGTCTAGGTATTTTTCTTCTAGCCTAAAAATCCTTGTCCAGTTCTTGTTTTCTTGTTATAGCAGAGAGTCTCTCTAAGTGACATTGAACCCAGGTCACATACACAGTTATCCCAAACTTTAATCTTAATCAATTTTCTCAGACATTTTATGGTTTTTATCTAATTGTTTATTCGTGGGCTAAGCTAATACCTCATAGCCAAGCAAATTTTTATGGCTCTGTATATAATTTCTGAACAAATAGGGTGTATAATGGAAATGAAAGTGCTGACACGGTGCTTTCTATTACAGCATGAGTGGACTCAGGATTACAAAATACACTTTTTATTGCATCCTTCTACCGGGTCATTTATATGAAGCATGGATTGAAATATAATTTAGAAGTATGATGTTGGTACTTGAACCCAGTAGCTAAAATATGAAAACCATCAAAAAAAATAGACAACTGTAGATCCAGAAGCAGAAAACAATGGACTCACCTAGGCCTCTGATACTTTAAACATGCCTATCAGGGTCTTTTAGAGTGTGTGTCTAAAGTAGGCTTTCTGAATAAAGAAAATATTTCCCTTTAGTTCAGATGCAAATCACATTTTATTTGAAATACTTAGACAGTTGGAACTAAGGTGTTTATTTTTTCCCACTAAATTAAGAAAAAATCCTTACATAAAAAAATAGGTTTAGTTGTGTGTGCGTGTGTGTGTTTAGGGGTAGTATTTCTCAGAAACCTAAATTTAGAGAACATTATCATCGATCCTATCCATTCATTCAATTTAACCTAAAAGCAAAATAAGCAAGAAATAGGAAAACAAAGAAGGCCATTTCTCTCATTGACAGTATTTTTTAAATAGCATCAAGATAGAGCAGACTCTAGGCATAAGGTAGTTGGTTAGGAAGGTTGATTCTGAAATCTCACATGATAAACTCAGTCAACATCATAATGAATTGATATTTTAGAGGGAAGCGGTGGAGATGAGTTGGTAATTGAACGTGTTCGTCTTATTTGTCTGTTTTTCATCATCTTTATCTTTTACTCTTCTGTCTTCCCTGACCCAACCCCTACCCCAACCTCATTGGTTGCAAACATGAGATTTAGGTGGGGAGAGAAGATTAGTCTGGAAATATCAGAAATATTTACTTAATGAATGAGAGACTTTATACATGCAGGAAAGAGGAACATGAGCTGAGTTGGAGAAATGCAGTTTCCAAATGACCTTAATATATTAACCAGTATTTAGAGGCCTTGGCTTGTTCCAGAATTTTAGAAATACACACTACATATTAAAACTGGTTGGTTATTAACATTATTCCTCCTTTTTGAGTTCTTCTTCCACCCTAACTTTTTTCTTCCCTGTCCCACAGGCTCTCAAGTACTTTTATTCACTTTTTCAGTTATCTGAAATCTCTCATTCTCTATATGCCTACCCCTCATATTTTCTCCCCTTTCTCTTCCAGTCTGTTAAATTTCAGAGAAATGCTGATATCTCAGCAAAATGCTCTTTTTATTAACATGATTCATACTAAGGTATGGATATTTGTTCATACTAAGGAACAGATTCCCACAATGCAGTGTTGTGGGGGCTTTTGGGAATTTAAAAATATATTCTTTAAATATTTTAGGCAAGAACTGTTCACATTCTTGGTGTGTGCTAGCAAACTCCTCACTTGGGCTCTCTCACTCATTGTATTTAATCAGTATCTCTAGCCTAGGAATATTAGGAAGAGCATAGACGTGGGGACCGAGACCCAAATATCCGTTCCCTCACCAACTAACCCAGGAACCTTGAACAAGTTTTCAAATCTTGAACAAGTTTCCTAATTCTGTGCCGTCAATAAAAAGTTGGTAATATCTACCTCATGAAACCAATACTGGATGGTGTACATAAAGCATCTAGAAGAGTACCTTACACACTGCAGGCACTTGATAAAATGGTATCTATTGATTAAATTATCTGAATTTAATAGAATCATAAATGCTAAGATAGGAACGTACTTAACACCTTTCGTACCGCTCACGAGCTTTCTCGTGTTTCTCGAGCCATTTGTTAAGGGCTGCTCACGAGTTTTCTCATTTTTCACGCGCCATCTGTTATGGACCTTAGGTGTCAACACACTGTTTTGTCCACATCGAATAAAGCGATCTCATTGGTGGAAACCATGCAAGTCAATCTACGAAAAACTATATAATTGCACGAACCCATAAAGCATTGCAGTTACATTGTATTTTGGTCATTCGAATAGTCTTGTCTTCAAGTTCCTGGTGCTTTTAGAAATGCCCTCTCTCAGAAAAAGGAAGGAAACCAACGAAACGGATACACTTCCTTTCGTGTTGTTCCATTCTAAGGAAAACGATGAAATGGACAAAAAAAGTAGTGCTGTACCTTATAAATTGTGGACTTTTCAATTCATTTAGAGTGTACAACGTCCTCAATCCACAAGCAAAAATGAAGTATAAACAGTTTCTGCTATTGGTGGTGAGAGACTGGATAACTGATGACAATAATGAAGGCTCTCCGGAACCAGAGACAAATCTGTCCAGCCCTTCCCCTGGGGGTGCAAGGAGAGCAACTCGTAAAGATCCACCCAAAAGGTTGTCAGGTGATATGAAGCAGCATGAACCTACGTGTATTCCAGCGAGTGGAAAGAAAAAATTTCCTACAAGAGCCTGCAGAGTTTATGCCCCCCATGGAAAAAGGAGCGTATCTAGATACTTATGTAAATTTTGTTTGGTCCTCTTCAAAGAGAAAAATGTTTTACGCAGTACCATACGTTAAAAAAGTACTAGGAACTTTAATTGTTTAATTGTTTTTGTAAATAAAAATGTTATAATTATTGAAAAACAGCACCTAAAGTGCATTATGATCTGTAGTTATGATAATTTAAATAACGTGCAGTTTGCCCAAACACGTGCGTTCCCTGGTGTATGTCTTAGAGATTTCTATGCAATACAAAATGTGTTAAGAAAAAATTGAGTACATCTTCCTTATTTATGGATGAGAAAGCTGAGGTTCAGAGAAGCCAAGTGTCTTACCAAAGGTCATTAAATAATTAGAAGTAGGGCTGAGGTTTAAATTAATTAGTACTGTTTATATTATTTTATACATCTGCCCCTTGAAACTCTATACCATTCTGATGTTATAACACGCTACACATTTCAATACCCCAATTTTTCATTTTTATACCTTCCTGCAAAACACAGGGGGAATCTATATTCTCCAACATAGAAAATACTTAGGTAGAAACAGACAGCTTTAACATTCATAAGTTTCTGGATTTCCAGTTCTTTGTTTGCTGTCCTACCTACTTTTCCTCAGCAGTTCTTCTAAATGTCTATATTGCAAGAAAAAGAAATCCTATGTAATAATTTGCCATCACTTAAATTTTTATAAATTATAAAATATTTTGAAAATCTATAAATTTATATATTTCTTTTTATTTGTAAATAAATAAAACTGAAGAGATAATGCTGAAGCCTTAGTCTCCAATGACATATCTTTGCTCTTGGTAATCTTTCCTAATTCTTCCATTTTCTGCCCTTCTGAGTTTTTCTTGATCTCCTGGCTGCATCTCCATATGAATTGATGACTGGACCAAAATATGAATATTAACAATTTCAATGACCTTCTTGTCTTTATTAAAGGTGTATATTTTTTTCTGAAGTTATGGTCTCTGTGTTCTTGATGTTCAAATGCAGTCCTGCTTTGGCACTTTCTTCTTTCATTTTTATCAGAAGTCGTTACAAATCATTACTTCTTGCTGCCAATAAGGTGGTGTTATCTGTATATTTTGTTGCTGATATTTCTTCCATGAATTTGTAATTCTCTTCCCTCTGTTTCAAGCATATCATTCTCTAATTAATGTGAGATTTTTTTCTACTTTTGCTTTTTTGTGAATCCTCACCGAAGGATATTTTTTCCATTGATTTTTAGACAGAATGGAAGGGAGAGATAGTGAGAAACATTGATGTGGAAGAGACACATCGATTGGTTGCCTCTCACAGATGCCTAGACTGGGGCCTGGGATCAAGCCTGCAACCAAGGTACATGCCCCTGACCAAAATCAAACCTGGGTCCATTCTGTCCACAGGCCAAAGCTCTATCTACTAAAGCAAATCAGCTAGGGAATCTTCCTGTATGTTTTAATATTTTTTCTTATCTTATTTCATTAGCTAGGTGCTACAGCTCAATGTTGGTTAGAAATAAACATATTTTGTTCCTGATCTTAAATGGAATACTTTCAATGCCTTATTATTTAATTTAGTACCAAGTTTGCTATAGGTTTATGTCAGTACCTTTTATTGAACAAATGATGCTCTCTTTTTTCCTAGTTATACTTAGAACTTATTTTTATTATTATAAATGACTTCTGGATTTATCACACATATTTTATTCTATAATCATTGTAATAATAGTATTGCATTTTTTGCCTTTCATTTGTTAATGTGGTGAATTATCTCAATACATTTTCTAATATTAAAATATCTTTGCATGTGTGAAATAAATACATCTTGGTGAGTGTGTTTATACATTTTGAAATCACACTGACTATATTTCAGTTATGACTTTTAAACTTATGTTCATAAATAAAATTGGCTATTGGTTTTTCTGTCTTAAAATGCCTTGTTTATTATTATAAACGTATATTAATCTATGCATTTGGTCTTTTTTCTGTATTCTGGATCTTTGTTCTTTGTAGATTACAAGTTGAAGTTACTTGTAAAACTATATGAATCTAGTATATTTTAAAACATCATTGTCATGCAGAACCTTAATGTATAACAAAGTTATTTAGAATAGGAATTATATAGGAAGTGTAGATATTACTCTCATTTTTCAGTTGAAGAAACCCAAGAGTAGAAATTACAAGACTTGCTTAAGGTCATATGGCATTTCCTTGGAGAAGAACCTAGAATAGAAGTACAAACTTCTCACCAAGAAAGGCACCATCTTCCTTTCTTTTCTTTATTATTATTATCTTAATCTTTTGAAACACACTTGACTAAGTAGAAGCTGAGTGGCTGTGGGTGGTATCCTGTTTTGATATGAGTACTCTGTCTCATCACTATGGCCGCAAGTGACCAAAATGTCAGGAAGTCATACCCTTTGACAATGATCTCCAGGGAGCGTAATTCTGCAAACATGTAAAGAACATTTCGAACCTGCCCGAATGCCCAGTTAATACTGAATTACTTTGCAGGGTTCCTGTACTTCTTTTCTCTGGGAAGGGATAGTAATGTCCTAGAAAGCAGAGGGATTTGGATTCGTACATCTGATGTTTTCCGAGGTCTTAATTTCATTCTGGAGCTCTCTTGATAGGGAACATCCTGCGGTGACTGTATTGTGTGCAGACTTCCAAGTTTTACTCTCTCCTGCCACTTGATGAAAGCTCTCTTGAGAGCACAAATGCAAATACTCTCACTTCAACAGGCAGTTTAATCTGCAGCCCTGGTGTGTGGATTCTCCGTCATAGAGGAAGAGTCACTAAATCTGTCTTTTGCTAGGACTCTGGGGAAGCCATCACTTGTCATCCTGCCCAGTAGAGCATGCTGGAGCACCTGCTTTGTAGTGTACTTTGCCACAAAGTATCCTTTCTGGTAGAACATCAAACAACCAAGTATTGCCACTTATCCAAATGCCAGGGAGAAAAGGGGGTACATACTAAATAGAGCCAAACTTCAGCTATGTCAATAAGGTGCAGACTATGTCCATTTTCCCTCTTTAATAAAAAATAACTGTAGAGAAAGAACTAAACCTCACTGGCACACAATTGTCTACTAGTAAATTTTGAATGACATCTCATTCATTGAGAAAAATTGAGTGGGGGTTAAGATAAATCTTAAGGTAAACCTTCATGCAAACCAGAATTTTGCCAAGGTTTTCAAAACATTCCAATTAGCTTTATATTATTTGAAATTTCTAAAATCTCTGTAATTTGCTTTTTTACCATTTTCAATTTTCAGAAGTATATCCGGCATTTTGAAAATAAAATAACCACACACGATGTGTTAGATAATGCCAAACATCATAGATATTAGAACATTTAATATTTGTAATAAGTCTGTGGAAGGGGTATTGCTATTCATAGTTTACAGATGAAGAACCTTAAGTCAGAAAAGTTTAAGAAAAATGCCCAAGGTCATTGCAAAGCTTGAGAGCTGCTGCTTATTTTTTTAGCAGACACTGTTAGTTACGGATCTAAAATCAATCCCCTCTCCTCATTGACTCTTTCTTGTGATACTCCCATGGTTTCCTCTGGTACCACTCTTCCCCAGTGCTTCCTACCATGTGCCAAGGGAAGGAGATTCTATTTCCATCTCAGGGATAATTTGAATTTCCTAAGCTTATCACAGGTGCTCCTCTCTCCACACCTCGGTTTGGTTTACTGTTAGATACTGGGCACAGTTTTAGTCAATGTTATACCAAGGAAGTTCTGCTAGGAAGGGATTCTGGAAAGGTTTTTGTTTTTAAAAAGAGATCCAAAGAGGAGGCTTGCCCTTTTCTTCTGCTGTTAATTTTCTCTGCTGTGGCAGTGGTTGTGTATCCTTGAGGGAAGACAGCATGAGAGTAAGACCAATTCTCTGAGGATGGCCACGCAGAAAGAATAAAAGCTCGCTCGACCTCTGAGGGCATCATTATGTTCCTGAATTGACCAACTTCGGATGTATTTCAACTCAGGCCTTCTTACTCTGAGGATGTCACTTAACTTTGTTGAAACCATTTGAGCTACAAAGTCATCCTAACCGATACACAATCCAGGATGTCTGGATCAAAAGCCATCAACAATTTTTCACAGAAACACCGCAACGGGTAGCCTACACGATATCCACTTTCCACTGAATAAGTATAGCTGTCAATTTGAACTAACCTCAGCCTTTAAAAACAGAGTTCGCCAATGCAGTGCCTCCTGGAGCCAGTTAACCTGAATGGGTAAGGGAGGGTTTAGAATACCTGCAGGGCAGAGACCTGCCTTAAAGAGGAGCAGCAAAAGGAACCTCCAGCAAATTGCTGGCCAGTAACTTCTGGGTTGTTTTTTGTTTGTTTGTTTGTTTGTTTGTTTGTTTGTAAGAGAAGCCTCCAAACCAACAATATGTTGAGGACAATCTGAATTTTAAACTTTGACCACTAATTCATTTCACAATGATGTAAACTGATCAAAACATGCATATAAGCTACACTGGGTCCTTTGGTTGTAATTTTGCAACTCTTACCTTAGAATACTTACAGCTCTTACTCTAATTTTATTGTATTACTATAAAGTAAATTGTGTCACTTTTACACTATCCTTCACAGAACACAAGCCCAACAGTGCTGGGGAGATGGTTCTTTATCGCCACTCTCACCCCAGCAAAAGCAGAACAAACTGGATGCAGGGCAAGCTGCATGACTCACACTAGGAGGGTATTTTGTTTTGACAAATCATTGCATCAGCAGAAATGTTAAGTCTTCGTTCTCAAGAAAAATAGTGTTTTCTATGCCAAGTTTGCTTTTATGACTCCAAACTGTCCCAGATAATGTTTTAAAAGTTTTTGGACTGTAGGGAATTTATGGTAAGAT
Source organism: Myotis yumanensis (assembly GCF_028538775.1). Classification (NCBI taxonomy): domain Eukaryota; kingdom Metazoa; phylum Chordata; class Mammalia; order Chiroptera; family Vespertilionidae; genus Myotis; species Myotis yumanensis. The sequence goes on along the minus strand of NW_027223755.1, from coordinate 69,313,696 downwards.
TTTGAAATTCATTCAATGCTGGATTGATGTGTCACAGGCTTCAGAACTTTATGATCACAACTTGATATATCTTAGCCTACAACAGTGATGGCGAACCTTTTGAGCTCGGCGTGCCAGCATTTTGAAAAACCCTAACTTAACTCTGGTGCCGTGTCACACATAGAAATTTTTTGATATCTGCAACCATAGTAAAACAAAGACTTATATTTTGATATTTATTTTATATATTTAAATGCCATTCAACAAAGAAAAATCAACCAAAAAAATGAGTTCACGTGTCACCTCTGACACGCGTGTCATAGGTTCGCCATCACTGGCCTAGAAGAATGTTAGTGAGAAACATGCTTTTCTTTGCTTTTTAACTGTATTTTCCTAATTATTAGCATTACACATGATTAAGAACATTTGGGAAGTAGTAAAAAAACTCATAAAATATAATAAAATGCATTAATAAAATGTTCACCAATGAGAGACAACCACTGCTAATATTTTGACATGATTCCTCCCAATGTTCTTATTCTTCCAAAGTTTTATCTTATCTATTTGAGAGCATATTATATAATCATTTCTATATCCTGTTGTCTCACTTTAACATCAAGCCTAGATTTTAGGTCTGAATTTTGAAGACAGCCTAATCTGTGATTATTATTAGGTAACAATACACCTCAACCCCCCCCCCCCCCCCGCCCTCCCTCTGCCTAGAAGACTTTACAAATTTTAAAATTCATGTATAAAATTCAAATGTTATCCCAGCCTACACTTTATACTAATTTTGCCTGGAATGCATTTGATTTGTGTAAGTGGTCTTGTTCATCATCTCATGGACATTTTTAAAAATATTCTGCTTCTGTCCCAATTGTTATGGGCTCTTCTGGAAAACTTAATTCTTAAATTAAGTTTCAGCTGCTTCTCCTCTCAGAGATGTTTATAAAAAATAATTTCAAAATTTTCACTTGTCATTTGAGATATTTAAACAAAATTTTGTATTGAAAATAGAAAGAATTCAAACTCCTGATCCTCTTTCTTATATCTTCCTATAGGTCTAATTCTATCTCTATTTCATACTTTACATAGCATCATGAAGAAATACAACTTGGGACAGAGTTTTCTAAAAGGGAAGGTGCGGAGGGTGTCCTCAGGCCCCTTTTCTGTTCTTCACGACCACCCAGCACAACCCGTGGGTCCATTCTGCCAGAGCTCCCCCTGCCTGCTTAGCTGACTAGCCCATCTGTCTACAGGAGTGGGACCTGCAGGAGCTGAGAGGAACAGGGTTCCTTGTGGTGAGGGGTGGCAGGCATCCCGGACAGCTGCATCTCATCTTCAAGTTCCCTCCCGGTTTTAAGGCCCCAAGAACGGCTCCCTAACTCTTCAGGAGCTCCTCTGTGCATTAAAGAGGGTGTTTGTTATTTTATGCCAATATTTCTTGGTGTTCGGTAATGGAAAAATTTCCGGGTTAGTCAGCTGTTTAATTATACATAGAGGTCAAGCTAGTCATTCTTTATATTGAAAGCCTATTTACCAAGCCGAGGCATTCAAACGTGTTTCCAATAGAAACACAGTAACACAAAATAGAGTGTTTTTTTAGGGCTCTCTTAGGTTTATTTTCTGAAGATTTTGCTCCTCCTTTGCATTATATCTTTAAGGAGATAAGAATCCTTTAAGTAAGTTCAAAGTTAAGGAAAATAAACTGAAAAGAAATTAGGCAAAAGGTCTGCATAGATTTCTATTTCCAAGAATAAAAGAGTCCCGGGGAAGAGATCCATGTGCCTGAGGTTGAGCATAAAGAAGGAGAATAGGACCACAGGGCACTGACCTCAAAAGTAAGACATTTCTAAACACTGCAGGTGGACAGAAGGCTTGCACCTCTGTGTCTCACTCCCAAAACTCTCATGTCCCACTGGCATTCTAGACCCTACTTCGCACTTCCCTCCTACGTTGGGCCCAGATAATGAAATGTCTCACGGTGACTAATCTGTCAACAACAGTAAGAAAAGCATCTATTTTAAATGACAAACACTTTCTGTTCTGTATTACTGAACCAGCTTCTCTCGTCTCCAAACTTATTTTTCTTTCTAATAGCCTGGGTTTTGGTTGTTTATCTACTGTTATTAGTGTGTCTGCCAAAACTTAAATTGGTTAAAGCAGTGATGTTTTTAATTTATACAGAACATCTTGTTTGTGTGTCACGGCCTAATAGCACAAATGTAAGAATATAATTACAAGGTAATTTAAAAGAAACTGGCAGTACAGTCTCTCTCCTCTTCTTCTGCCTCCCATGGTCATTTTCCCCTCCTTCCCTCCCTACCTCTCTCTTTTATACTTTTCCCCCTCTCTCCTTTCCCCTGCGCAGATGGGGATTTTCCAGGAAATAACAGGAAGCGGATACAGAGAGGAAATTGAGGAGGTGTTCAGCAGAAATAAAACTGTGAACATCTCTCTAACCACTGATACCTTTGGAATTTGCCCCCAAACCCAAATCATTATATCCCTGATTCTCTTTAAATTTTATTGTTAATATACTTTATTTTTTAAAGCAGTTTCAGGATCATAGAAAACTGAGAAGGTAGAGATATTTCTCACATAATCTCTGCACCTACAAGCGCAGAGCCTCTTCCATTATCAGCGTCCCCCAACCGAAGGCCACATGTGTTACAACTGATAAGTTGACATTGACACATCATCATCACCAGCCTGTACTTCACTTAAGGTTTCACTCTTGGTGAGTTTGGACACATGTTAATGACATGTGTCTGTGCTTATGGAATCATACACAGCAGTTCACTGCCCTCAAAATCCGGCTTCTTAGTCTTTTCCCCTCCCTTTCGTTGGGACAAAATGGCTAAAGGGGTAGGGAACTGGGTATTTCTCTTCTCCCTGGTCAGGTAGGATCTGACACATCTCCAGCAGTTTAAACAGTTCCTTTTGAGGGAAGCCCTTGCTAAGAACAAATGCTCTGGTACATTTTTAAATAGTTTCTCTTCTCCTGCTGCCAGAAGCATGAGATTGTTCTCTGATAGTCATGGTAAGAACTAGTAGGGCTTCAGGATGTAAAACTGACTACGGTATAAAGGCCCCCAGTGACTCCGCCCTATTGGAAATTTTACTCTTATAATAACGCACACTGAGCCTCCAGCAATTTGTCAATTACAATTCGGATTTTCCTACCCTGACCCCCTTCCCTTCTTTCTGCCTCCATACGCTGGTTCCAACAGAGGTTTCTGTTCTGGTAGGTTGTGATGCTCTGTATTCTTTCAGTCTCTCTAATTTAGGGGCAGTGGTTTCCCTGTGACCACATGTCTCTTAGAGATCTAGTGAGACTGTTCACTTTTAATTTGTTCAGCTTTTTACTTGTTGTTCAGGTGGAGGGGTGACTACTTCTAAGCTCCTAACATGCTGGACAGGAAACTGAAACTTAACCCTGATCCTTCAACCTTTCCTGTGTTTATCCATGCCCTTTGCCACGAAACTTTTCATTTCCTCCCATCAAGATTGAGTATATTTCCAATTCTCTCGATTTGAGTGTGGCCATGTGACTTGCTTATTCATTGTAATGTGTGGGAGAAACTCTCCCAGATCATTGCTAGCATGTCCTTTACTCCTGTGTCAGGCATGAGAAGTTTGTTCTGAAGAGTCTCACTGAGGGAAGGGGAACAACAAAGGGGACCTATCAAAGTTCAGTTAGCTTTAGGGAGTGGGACATGATTTTGGAAGTGGGATTTGAGGAATTATTCTTATGGATTAGCAGTCATTGTGCAGGCAGTATGGGGGGGTGTAAAAAATTGTCTAAATCAGCGGTTCTCAACCTGTGGGTCGCGACCCCTTTGGCAGTCGAACAACCCTTTCACAGGGGTCGCCTAAGACCATCCTGCATATCAGATATTTACATTACGATTCATAACAGTAGCAACATTACAGTTATGAAGTAGCAATGAAAATAATTTTATGGTTGGGTCACAACATGAGGAACTGTATTTAAAGGGCCAGAAGGTTGAGAACCACTGGTCTAAATGCTTATGCACAGGAAGCAGTCAGAGTCAGGATTAGCAGTTCTGGGTGAGGTTCCACTTAGTACTAGATATATGTTTTCATTTAGAAAAGAATTGTTAGTCTAACTATTGCCATCCTCTTCACCCTGGGCAGATCTTTATTTGGTAACTAACTGTAATAACTCATATTTTTCTTGTCTAAAAACAATTAAACTATTCCAATGGAGCTCATTTTTATAAGAAAGCATTTTTAAAAGTATATGTTGAGACACTTAAAAAGACAGGATTTTTAGGTGCCCAGTAAGTACATTTTGATTTCAATTAAAATCCAAGTAATTTATTTCACTGACTCTCATCTAATTATTGCTAATATAGCAATTTTGCCTAAATAAAAATAAGTTGCAAAGACATGTGACTAAAAGACAGGTATGTCATCAAATGCTTTGGGAAGTATACTTCTCTCAGTATCTGGAACACATCCTACTCTCTCCTTCCCACATCTGCATCCTTGCCTACTCCAGGTTCCACCCCAGCCTTACCCAATAGTGGTGCTAGACTTCATCCTCTTTATCTTTCAGATCTTATTCCCCACATCACTCTTAAATTCTTATGTACTTTTGAAGAACACCAGATTATCCCATAAATGTAGCTTAAGTCCTTTATTGCCCACATTCACATGCTCAGGAATACCTAAATGGAAGTTTAAGGTCTGAGACTACATGTTGACTATTTATTTTTAGTATCAAATCATGAGAAGTTAGCCTTTTGGGGTCCTAGGTTATTGTGTTAAGTTTCCTTTATATGATTTCACTGCATTGAGTTTGATTTTTATTTCTCTTGCCTATAAGGCTTTCAAGACAGAAGTTCAAATGATCTAGGATCAGCAAATGTCAGTCAGATCAACAAAGCTTTCATCGTCACTTACACCTGAGGTTCCCAGTTTCCTTTAAGTTTTATCCTAGCTACTTCTTATCATCTTTTGATATGACCTTGCTTTTAAGAAAACATTTAAAAGTGTTCCATAAGGTAGTTTAAGTTATTTTTGGTGAGGGAAGGGTGGTGTGAATAACAACCGTTTCCAGGAAGCAGAAATCCTCTTACACTCACTCTGACATTAGCAATTTTCTAAATGTAGAAGGCTAGCAGTATCACTTTGTATATTTAGGAACACTAAACATAATGAGCCTAGGACTTTGAAGAGTGAATTAAGGCTTATTAGCCAATCTTCCTTGTTGAGAAAGCTTCCTGGACTAAGTGACATCCATTTGCAGTTTTCTGCCTAAAATTTGTTCTTACTAGTACATGTAATGCTATTGCCTGGGTGATAATATTAAATATTGTTTTCTATTTTGTTGTTAATCCTCACCATTTTTCCATTGATTTTTAGAGAGAATGGGAGGAAGGGGGAGAGAGAGAAACACTGATGTGAGAGAGACACATGGATTGGTTGCCTCTCACATGAGCCCAGACTGGGACTGGGAATCAAGCCTGCAACCCAAGTTATATGTCCTTGACGGGAACTGAACCCATAATCCTTCAGTCCACAGGCCAATGCTCTATCCGCTGAGCTGAACCGGTCAGGCTGTTTTTCTTTTTATATAACCAGAGCAGACCCTAGAACTCTTGGGAATACTGCTGACACCTTACGTGTATGAAAGTGTGGTTAAAGAGGTGAGCGAAGTTGAGATGCTTACAGGTAAGTGGAGCAAACGCCGTCCCAGAAAGACAGAAAACGCATGAGAGCTCAGGAGGAGCACAGCATCAACTGGAATGGGCGATGTCACTCTCCCTTCACTCAGCACCACAGGCTTCACCCTGGAAAAGGATTGTGCAACTTGCTGATTGGAAGTAAAATCTAGAATCAAAGTTTAGAGTGGCAGGATTTGAGAGAATTTGCCTGAAGTCGGTATCAAAATGGAAAGAAATAGGAGGAATAAAACTCTAAGTTTGGCTGAAACGTACATCTCCAGGGCAGTGCCTGGTGGGTGTGGTTCTGACACATCCAGCAGGCAAACAGACATTCAGAGGTCAGAGAGAAGGGTAACTTGTGTCCATCTGCGTCCCGGGTGGGGGCATATTTGTCAAGAATTTACCACAGGCCAGATACCACAGTAGGTGCTAAGGGCATAGTAGTAAGTAAAGCACATTTCCCTCCGTCATACTTTCGCAGCCTGACATGTATTTCCTGGCATGAATTTGGAGGGTTAAGTAAGTAGTCAAACTATTTTTATTTGATGAAAATTCATGTCACTGTAACTCTCTTCATCTTTAGCTTGAATGGATTTCCATATGATATTTCAATGGGAACAGTCCCACTTTTGATCCTTATTTAAAGATACATTAAAGAGTTCTATATATAGTCACTTTTAGAAGGCAGCACGGCAACTCAACTTTTGGCTAATGTCACGAAAATGAACTAGATCTATTTTCCTGCAGCACAACACACACAAATACATAGCAAACTTTCACTAAGTCAACCTGGAAAATTCATAGTCCAATTTAGGAAAGGCATTTCTTGTCAACCCAAGAGGGACGTTATATCACTTTTTACTTAGGGGTTTTGTATTTGATTGCAATACCTATCAAGGGTGAGCATTTAAAAACTGTATTATTTATATATATATATATATATATATATATATATATATATATATATCTTAGCATATTAACATTGAGCAAGATATAAAATATATAAGTGCTGTCATATATTCATACCATATAAAAGTCCACACAAATAAAAGTTGGGGTGTATATTTGAGAATGTTCATTAGAAATTTAAGTAAATTTACTACTTTCTGTGATGCTATTTTAAGAAGATAGAACAAAAGATATCTTACTAAAAAAGAATCCTGTTGTTTAGGCTATTTTAAAATTCAGATATCTCAGTTAACAGGCATTCTTTATACAAAAGGAGGGTCTTTGGATGTTGAACTATAAATTTGAAGAATTGTATGAAAACATGGATAAATTGTACTTAGGTATAGCATGTTGAGTAGCTAGAACTGGATGACATATCACAGAATTATATGCACAGTATAAATATGCACACATTCTGGAAAGTATATAAAGACCACAGAGGTCTTCTCATTGGGTGAGTGTCTTCCAAAGAGGTCTCTGACTTTATTATCATTTTCCCATCTATTCCCCTCACATGCCTACAAATGATATTATAATACTCTATAGGATAAAAACCAATGTTGTGGGAATGAGCAACTGACAAGATGAAACCATGAACCTAGGGTGAGAAAGTAGGCGTCCCAATAATCACTCAAACCTATGATCACTCAAATGTCCTCACTGTGTTTTGGTAAGTCCTCCAGTTACTATGCACAGCCTCTACTGATGCTCTTCAGTTTAGACCACCTCCGTCAAGTCATTCTGAAGCCCTCAGCATGTACAAGACGTAGGACTCAACACACACATACTCTACTTGCTCATTGAGAAACTTTTACTCTCGTCTGATATGACCAAGTATTAAAATCTCCTTTTAATGGCTTTATACATTTTAATTACTCTAAAATTATTAATGAGAATGTCATTATAAAAATTCCTAGAACATTCTAAAACACAAGGTCTAGAGCAGTGCAAAGACTCTGATTCTGTTATGTTTCACCACTCACGTCTGGATTTACACATGTGGAAATGACTATCCTTATTAGAAATGTTGTCTTTGAAGATTGAAAATGAAAGGTATTCAAAAGCGTTTTGACACTGTACGTTGCTGAATGAATATGACCCTTAGTAATTTTAGCTCTTGGTCAGTGAATTTGCCACTATGAGGTTTTTTGTTTTGTTTTGTTTTTTAGTTTGTAACCTCAGATTAATATAGACACATGCTCAAATATTTTTAAATAAATACATTTCTCAGATCTTTGTTCCATATTAAGTTGCTCCAGCTGCTGCCCTTGTACCTGCCTCTGATTTATCTAAATCCTTTCTCTTATATTTAAATATTGGGAATTTTTCTATATTAATGGCCAATGTCAACTGCTACAGAAAGCCTTTTTTAAGCTCTCCAGCTTAATGGCACAAATTGATCATATATATATATATAGTGAAAACCTACATTGAGCCTGACCTACATTGAGCCAGTGCTGTGTATTCTTTTTTTTTTTTAATATATTTTATTGATTTTTTACAGAGAGGAAGGGAGAGGGACAGAGAGTTAGAAACATCGATGAGAGAGAAACATCGACCAGCTGCCTCCTGCACATCTCCCACTGGGGATGTGCCTGCAACCCAGGTTACATGCCCTTGACCGGAATCGAACCTGGGACCTTTCAGTCCGCAGGCCGACGCTCTATCCACTGAGCCAAACCGGTTTTGGCTGTATTCTTTTTCTGACCATCTTTAGTATGTCTTCTGTGCATTCTTTAGGAAACATGCCCTGTTCTACTCCAAATTATTTATGAAAGCACATTTCCTCTCTTACCATAGTGTATAAGCTCCTGAAAGCCAGACTCACTCTGCTTGATTTATATTTATGTTTGCTGCAATGTCTTTTATAGTCCTTCACAATGAATACTTAAAAGGATGCTCCTGAATGTGTCAATGGATGGATGAATAAATGAATGTGATTCCTTAGCTTACTTTTCCCCTGATATTTCTTCCTCCAAGCATTGCTCTGTTTGTTTTTATTCATTTTCCAACATATTATGGTAACACTCTTCAGATTAGCCCATGCAATACAAAAATCTCTCTTTTAATATAGTACATTTTATAATCAAAAAAAGTTTTCCTTCTGCTTTTCTGATGGTCCTTTCTCAGGCTTTTCTTTTTTTCTTAGCCTGCTATTTTTTTTTCTTTTTACATATTTTTTTATTGATTTCAGAGAGGAAGGGAGAGGGAGAGAAAGATAGAAACATCAATGATGAGAGAGAATCATTGACCCACTGCTTCCTGCATGCCCTCTACTGTGCCCCAACCAGGAATGAAGCGTGACCTCCTGGCTTATAGGTTGATGCTCAACCACTGACCCACACCAGCAGAGCCAATCTTAGCCTGCTATTTAAATGTCAATGTTTCTTAGGATTCTGTCTTTAGAATTACTTCTTTTCTATCTCCACAATCATCTCTGAGAGGTTTCACCCTTTCCTATCTTCAATTATATTTATTTAAGAATGAATTTCAAGTCTCTAACTTTAATGAACATTCTTCTCCTAATTCTTGTATCTGTTTATCTAACTATTTATAGACCAGGATCACTTGGATGACCCACGGAACATCTTACTCCATATGTCCACATATAAACTTATCATCTCTGCTACCCTCTACTCCCCACCAACACATCCTTGGAAATTGCTCTTCTGTTTTTAAGTCTACTTTGTCAGAGAAAGGCACAACCTACCCACCAGTGAGTTGTCCAAGACAGACCTGAGAACTGTTCTTTCATCTCTGTCTTCCTTTCATACTCCTATGGAAATATATCAATATATTTCTGGAATCCACTGACTGCACTGTACTCTCAATGACACTTACTACTTAAGGCCATTATCATCTCCTTCAAATGCATTAATGCCTGCTAAATATTGTATTGTAATCCTGTATTATAGACCCTGATCTTCTATCCATTTACCACAATACAGACACGGGAATATTCCTAAAGATCAAATCTGATTATGAAGCTTAAAAGCCTACCATAAGGTCCCTACAGTGGTTAGGATAGAGTCCTAACCCTTTTGCATGACTTACAAGGTCCTATCTACCATCTATCTAACCTAACTTCCTTGCTCCCCTGGTCCCACTAGTTGTGGTCACAACTTCTCTTAGTTCCTAGAACACATCCTGCTCTCTCCTTTCCACATACAAACATCTGTCTACTCCAGGCTTCACCTCACCCCACCCAATAGCAGTGCTGGACTATGTCCTCACCTTTGGGATTTTAGACCCCAAATCACTTTTACACTTTGATGTACTCCCGATGGACACTGGGTTCTCCCATAAATGTAGGTCAAGTTCCTTATGTTACTTCCTGTTCATTATTGTCCACATTCATATGCTTATCTCAGACTTTTATACTCACATTGTAAGTTTTTTCTTAATATACTAATTGGTACTAATGGTAGTAACAATTACATATGCAGGTATAGTTATTTTCTCACTCATGAATTTTTTCACTCTTTTTATATATATTTGTATATATTATACATATGAAACAATTCTAAAAACATGAATTCTTTATAAATAGGCTTAAATTAGATTATTTAATGATTAGTTGTGATTATCATTATATTCATTGGTTTGTAATTTCAGAAATTCACCATTTTAACATGTGACAAAAGCATTTTTAAAATTATGAGAGATACCAAGTGAAGAAATGGACTTACATTTCTGCCATAGAGTTTTCTTAGACACTGAGAATACATTTTAAGTGTAGGATAATAATTGCTTTTTAAATTAACCTATTCTGGAATTTCCATCCAGGGATTTTGAAATACATTCAGTCTTAAGGATTGAAGGAACCTATGTTCTCTTCCTTGAGACAAATTAACGATCATATTTTCAAACTTTCAGCATTATAGCATGATTTTATGCAGTTATTTAGTTTCAGAATAAGATACACAGTGTTCATAGCTAAACAAATGACTTAAAAGGAAAACTGGCTCATGTTGCCATTTTCATCTTTTGTTAGTTTACAGCAGCAATTTTCAATTGGTGTGCTGCAAGAATTTTTAACACTACGGTGTCGGGTGAATTTCCCGCCAAAATATAAGATGGCGCGGGCAATTATTTAGGTTTCCCGCGCAAAATCAGAGTTAGTTTAAACACGTAATAATATTCACAAAACTCAAAACTAAAGACGTCCGGACACAAGAAGTATTTCTCAATAACTATTCTCTTTGCATGGTGAGATATCCAGGGATATCGGTTATAAAATGAGAAAACAATACATTGGTACCCTAACGGTATTGTACTCGACCAGCGCCATAAAGTGTTCTCTACTTACAAGGGATTTTTATGATACCTATTACCCCAATGGGTATGAAACGGTTCGCATACGCAGGTAGGTATCTTTGTGAACAGCAAACAAACAAATATTTGGTAATACGCAGTTACAATCGGCCCGAGTTTACACGTTTCCCGCACTCCACCGCAAATCTATATGAACCGAGTTAAGACGGCTCCCATGGAGTACGCGCAATTCACGCGAGCCGACTTAACTCGTTTCCCGCAATCCAAGTGTTAAAACATGCACTACCTGACTATTTAGTCAGGAGCAATCATCTCTCTTCCCTTAGATTGTCAAAAAAAATATATACATATATGTATATATAAATATCTATATTTATATATACATATATGTATAATTATATATATACATATATATACACATATATAAATATATATATCAGCAGCCAACATAATAGCTATCCAGTGTGAATGAATCAAAATTATACCACTTTTTTTTGGTCAGATTGACAAAAAAATATATTTTTTGGTGTGCTACAGAATTTTAGTAATTAGGTTATGTGTGTCATGAGACAAAAAAGGTTGAAAATCTCTGGTTTATTAGAGAAAAGCTTCTTTATTGTCTTGAATAGTTTTAATTTTTTTTACTTGCTGAAGAAAAACGAAAAGGTGATTGGATCTGAAGTAGACTAGGCATTTCCAATTGACAGCTCTAACCTTGTATAACTAAATCCATCAGAGGCCTCCTGTTACAGATATAGTGCTGAATGTTTTCATTTCCTTGTTGTAAAAGAGGTCAGAGTGTCCAATTGGCAGTATCTTGGGGCCTAAGGGAGGTTTATAATGTTATTGTCCATCCAGTAAGATGTATTAGGACTGTTTATTGAAACACAGGTCAAGGTCTTGGCCTTTTTTGATTTTTTTTTAGAAAAATTTATTTGTAGACAGAGTAGAAAAATGCCTACAAAACCAAAAGTATAACACATCTGACAGGCTGATGCATTTGTGAGCTATGTGTCCCAGTATAGGGGTTGAAATATTTAGTAAAATTAAGGAATAGCAGGAGATCTTCACCTTGGTTCAATAGGTCATTACTATATAAAGATATGTAAATAATACATAAGTTTTGAATAAAAATTGTCATTTAATTATTAATTAGAATACATATGGTATGTCAACATTATTAAAGAACTGGTTGACAGATGTTTTTTATTTTAGACGTAAGAAAGGTATATGATTTCTATTATAGCAAAAGGATTTTCTTTTTTAAATCTCCCTTTAAAGAATATAAATAAATCACATCACAGAGAAAGTTTTCAGGTTTCTTTGTTATGTACACATAAAACACTCAAAGTCAAAATGCTATTTTAAACCCATGAGGAAAACCAGGACAAAAGAAATACTGTTTTAAATCTCTACAGAAAAGGATTCAGGAGGATCAAGATCACAAAAATAACTGAAGGCGGCATTGCTAAGATAAGAAAACCAGCATTATGCCCTGCAAAGCAGCAATGCCCTTGAAAATAGAACAGCGTGGATTAGCTGTAACTTCTACTTGGTGAATGGCACAGAAATCCTGAAATTGATCTGCAGTCTTTTATAGGAGTGATGGTTATAAGTGAGTGCTATCAACATGTGAGGCTAGAAATTCATTTCATGGCGAGGAATAGGAAGAATATGCTTCCCAGGGAAAAAATCATCTGTGTGTTATTGTTTTTATAATAGAATGATTGAGAAAGAGGAATTATGGGAAAATAAATTGCTAGAAATTCCCCTCAAATAAGATTGTTATACCTGGTCTAATCTGATAACCCTTGCAAAATTTGAGTACGTTAAGATGGAAGAAAGCCATCATACACATTGTATTTTCTTCATCTTTATTGTCACCTTTATTAAACAAAACTTTATCTTCCTTGTATATCTTACATTTCTTAGTTAAATTTTCACTGTTCTTAATGAGTTGATACTGTCCCAGATGGAGTGTACATTATTTTCTTATAGTAAAGAGGATTAATAACTAGAAACTACTAAATTTGTCATGTTCCGTATAAAATTCTAAGCACTCCACAGGCAGTTTCATTCCAGAGGCCCTATCTTAAACAAGATGCTGTGAATGGTATTGCTTATTTGGGATTTGTGCTTCCTTCTATATTTGTGAGACATAATTCTAATTGCATATATTGTGAAACTGTTGTTGTAGAGTGAAAGTCATCTAGATTGGTAGTGAATCTTGAGTTCATGGAGAATTTTTTTTTAATCTTTTTCTTATTAAGTACACAGGAGTTCCTATGATCCATTAAATTGTGTTTTACTTTGTGTAGAATGGCTCAGAGAAGAAAAATATCTGCAATTATCGGTAATGAGAATTATTAGAAAGTAAAGAGGTCAGTCAGATAAATCATGATTTCTAGCTAGAAACTTTGCTTTGTGTCTGAAAGATAATTAACTGTCTGAAGAACTTTTATAAATATTTCAGCATTTATAGTTCACTGAATTAACAGGTAAAATGAACAGTAAATGGCATTTGCAAATTTTGTGAAACTTGGAACTTTCATCGTTATAAAGTTTATTCTCCCTCAAGTTATCTTCTACGTACTCCCAAATGAACAATGGCAATCTCCTCTTTTTATTTTTGTTGCCATTGCTTCACGTCCAGTATCCTTCAACTTTTCGACTCATTCATCTTTACATCTTGGGATTAATGTCCTTTGCTCCAGGAAAAGATGAGAGCCATGGCTAAGGATCCTTTATTATTATTATTATTATTTACTTATTTTTTTTAATTATTGAGAACTTCATTCTATAAATGATTAAAAACATTTACCAGGGATGTGGGTGGTTCTGTGCATATGATCCTGTATTAGGGTCTACTTTTTCCCCTTACTAGATTGTAAGTTCTTCAAGGGTAACATCCACCTTGTTTTTTCCCTAACACGGAGGCTGGGATGCTGCTGGTAATCTCTAAATATTTTTAGCTGATAGATTTATAAATCAAATAGAACCTGGGTCATCCATTGTGATGAACTCTACTTTATTGAGGCAGGATGAGTCTCACCAGGGTTGAGGCAACTTTTACTTTAAATTCAACATGATTTTAGTATTCAGCAGGAGCTTTGCCTTGACCTTTCTTTGTAATTGCCTGAAGATATACTCAGTGATTACATGGTTCACTCTGAGGCATTCTGCATTGGTGTCCCATAAATCATGAATTTTCAAACTAAAAACTGAAAAGCTAAAAAGTTTGCCACTCTGTTAAAAAAAACAATACAATGATTGAATGATTCTGTCCAAAATCAGAGTGGAGGGGTGGGTGTGATATTTAATTTCACGTGTCAATGTAGCTGGGCTATGGTGCCAAGATTTTTGGCCCAGCATTATTTCACATGTTTCTGTGAGGGTGTTTTTGGAAAATATTAATATTTAAATCAGTAGAATTTGGTGTTTGATGCATCTATATGTTGCAAAATGATTAACACAATAAGGTTAGTTAGCAAATCCTTTACCTCACATAATTACCATTTTGTTGTTGTTATGGAGATAACATTAAAGCTCTACTCTCAGAGCAGCTTTCAAGTATACAACACAGTGTTGTTAACTATAGTCACCATATTGGGCATTGGATTTCCAGATATTATCTATCTTATAATTGCAGGTTTATATCATTTGACCAATATCTCCCCATTTTCCCATGCCTCAATCCCTGGCAATCAATTTTCTATGAGTTTGATGTTTTTAGATTCCACACATAAATGAGATCACAAAGTATTTTCCTTGTTTGTCTGACATATTTTACTAAGCATAATGCCCACAAAGTCACCCATGTTTTTGAAAATGGCAGGGCTTCCTTTTTTCTTATGGCTAAATATCATCATCATCATCACACACACACACACTCACACACACACACATATCTGTATATATAATTATATATATATAATATTTTCGTGATCTCCTCATCAGTTGATGGATAATTAGGTTGTTTTATGACTTGGCTATCGAATAATGTTGCAATGAAAATCAGAGTTAAAATATCTCTTTAAGATAGTGATTTCATCTCTTTTGTATACATACCCAGAAGTTTGCTGGATGATATGGTAGTTTTTATTTTTAATATCTTGAGAAATATCCATTCTATTATTTATAGTGGCTGTACCAACTTACATTCCCACCAACAATGAACCAGGGTTCCTTTTTCTCCATGTCCTTGCCAGCATTTGTTATCTTTTGTTTTTATTTATTCATCTGTCCATTTATAATCAGATTGTTGTTTTGCTATTGAGTTATATATATTTTTTTATACATTTTGGATATTAACCTCTTATAAGATATGTGGTTTGGCAAATATTTTCTCCTACCCAAAGGGTGCCTTTTTATTTTGTTGATTGTTTCTTTTCCTGTGCAGAGCATTTTAGTTTTATATAACCCACTGATCATTTTTGTCTTTGTAGTTTTTTTTTGTGTGTGTGTGGCATATCAAAAAAATCATTGCTAAAACCAATGTTAAAGAGGGTTTCCCCTCTTTTTTTCCTCTAGGCATTTTATTATTTCAGGTTTTATATTTAATCTTCAATCCATTTCAAGTTAAATTTTTTGTGGTGTGAGATAGGGGTCCAATTTTACTTGTTTTAATGTAGATATCTGATTCTCCCAATACTATTTATTGAAAAGATTTTTTCCTTTCCTAGTGAATATGCTTGGCTGCTTTGTCAAATATTAGTTGACAGTATTTTATGAGTTTATTTCTGTGCTCCTTTTTCTGTTCATTTGGTCATGTGTCTATTTTATGCCATACCATACAGTCTTGATTACTATCATTTTATAGTACAGTTTGAAGTCAGAAAATGTGATGACTCCAGCTTTGTTCTTTCTCAGGATTTCTTTGGCTATTCAGAGTCTTTATGGTTCATTTGTTCTATTTCCGTAAAAAGTGCCATTGGACCTTTGATAAATTATATTAAATCTATAGATGGCTTTGGATAGTATGGACATTTTATAAACTGATTTATAAACGTAACATATATTTCCATTTGTTTGAGTCTTTTCATATTTCTTTCATCAATGTCATAGTTTCTGGTACCCATATCTTTTACTCCCTTGGTTTAATACATTCCTAAGTATTTTATTGTTTTAATGCTATTGTAAATAAGAGTTTTCTTTATTTCTCTTTCAGAGAATTTATTGTTAGTGCATAGAAATGCAACTTATTTTTGTATGTTTATCTTGTATTCTGAAACTTTCCTGAATCCATTGATTAGTTCTAACAGTTTTATGATAGAGTATTTGGGATTTTCTACATAAAACATTATATTATCAGCAAACAAAGACAATTTACCTCCTCCTTTACAATTTGGATGCTTGATGCTTTTTTTTTCTGATTTCTCTGACTCAGACTTTCCATATGATGTTGAATAGGAGTGATAAGAGTGGGAACTCTTGTGTTCCAAATCTTAGAGGAAAAGGTTTTAACCTTTCACTGTTGAGTATGATGTTATCTGTGGGCTTGACATATATAGCATTTACTGCCTTGATGCATGTTCAGTCTATATCCACTTGGTTAAGAATTTCTATCATAAAATATTATTAAATGTATTGAATGCTTTTCCTGCCACTATTGAGATAATCATATGATTTTTATTTTTCATTTTTAATATGCTGTATCACACTTATTGATTTGCATACATTGAATCATTCTTGCATGCCAGTGATAAATCCCACTTGATCATGAGATGTGATCCTTTTCATGTGCTGATTAATTTAGTTTGCTTGTATTTTGTTGAGAATTTTTGTATCAATATTCATCAGAGATACTAGCCTCTAGCTTTCTCTTCTTATAGTGGCTTTATCTGGCTTTGGTGTCAGTGTAATACTGGTCTTATAAAGAGTTTGGGAGGGTTCTAGCCTCTTCAATTTTTTGATAAGGTTTGAGTAGGATTGAGTTAATTATTCCTTAAATGTTTGGTAAAATTCACCCATAATATTATCTGGTGTGAATTTATTAGGAAATTTTTGATTACTGATTCAATCTTCTTACTCTTTATCAGGCTGTTTAGATTTCTAAGATGTCCAGTTTATCCACATAATGTTCACAGCAGTATCCTGTGATCTTTGTGATTTTGACTATATTATATAAGAATGTTTTTGAGACTGGAGAAACAAATTCTTGTTGGGTTTGACCAAGTAAGCTGCCATGTTATAAAAGGACCACATAGCCAGGACCTGAGAGAAGCAAATAAGGGCTAAGTATGGCCCCCAGCCAACAGCCAGTCAGAAAATGGGGGCCTTAGGCCTAAAACTGCAAAATATCTCAATCTCAATTTTTCCAACACCTGAGTGAACTTTGAAGGGACGCTGGACTTAAATGAAGACATAGTCTAGCCAACAGCTTGATTTCACCCTTTTGATACCCTGAGCAGAAAATCCAGCCTCATTTAGCCTGAAACACTGACCCATGCAAACTGTGAGATAATAAATAAGTATTCTTGTAACGTGATAAGTTGGTACTAATTTGATGAACAGCAATAGTGAACTAATATACTATGTAAGAAATTTTTCTAGCATTTGAATTTGGAGCACTGATTTCAAGCTTCACTTATAAAGAAAGGAGAATGACACAAATCAGCAATTAGATCCTGAATCCCAGTTCTGACTAAGGGGCCTAGAGCTAAGGTTCTGAAATCAGATTTCTGGGGTTTGAAATCTGATGTCGCCAATTAATAACTTTTCTACTTTGGGAAAACTGATTAATTGACTTATCTTACAGTTTTCTCATTTATAAAACGTGTGTAAAATAGTAACATCCACATTACAAGGATAATTAAGGACCAAATGAGATAAAACAAAGAAATTTATAACAATAGCTTTCAAACTGGAAGCTATCAATAAGTTAGTCCTTATTTAGGAAAAAAAAGAAATGATGTCCAATCAGATAAGCTAGGTTAAGTAGTGGACCCAGAATGCTTGGGTCTGGAGATAAGACAGTGCAGAAAGTGAGGATAATAAACATTCTTAAAGAAAATGATACATAAGAAAGGAATATAATTAACATAAAGAGTTGTTATAGGCTGAATACTATCCCCTCAAAATTCATATGTTGAAGTCCTAAGGCCCAGTAAATCAGAATGTGTCCGTCTTTGGAGATGGGTCATTAAAGAGGTGATTAGTTAAAAATGAAGCCATCAGGATGGGTTCTAGTCCAACCTGACATGTGTCATCATAGGAAGAGGAAATTTGAACATGCAGAGGAATTCCAGAGATGTGTGCACAGAAGCAAGACCATGTGAGTACACAATGAGAAGATGGCCATCTGCAAGCCAAGGAGAGAGAACTCAGAGAAAACAAGTGTGCAGGCACTTTGATCTTGAACTTCTAGCCTCCGGAACTGTGAGAAAATAAATTTCTGTTGTTTAAGCTGTGCAGTCTGTGGGTCTATGTTATGGCAGCTTGAGCAGACTAAGACAAGAGTATCATGTTTCTTATCCATTTGCCTCTCTGGATCCACTCTCCACCCTTTATACTAGTATATGGTCTGTCCAACAGGAGGCCATCCCTCCCTGCTCAGTTCTGAATTTCTGGTTGGTGCCAAGGCTCCAGCGCTCACTGGATTCCCATGATTGGATGTTATCTCCTTGCCCCTGTCACTCTAAAGGCCTTCTGCTTTCCTGAGGTTCTTGGTGCCTCGAGCTCCCATGTTTGTTTCTTTAGAACAGCCCTACGAGCCATCTGAATGAATTCTGGCCCCTGTCAGGACCTGACTAGGAGGGGGAGGGGACTAAGGTATGTGTAGTAAGTGGCAGGTAGAGGATAGAAAGATAAAATGCCATTTGGAGGAAATGAATACAAGCAATCAGGATAATTGTTGAAAATTGGAGGACCTGAAGGGGCTATCAGTAAGGAGCTTATTATGACTGATCCATCTGGGCAGTTAATGAATTGAAATGCAGCCAAGAGAGTTCAGCTTTGA
This sequence comes from Myotis yumanensis, assembly GCF_028538775.1. NCBI lineage: Eukaryota > Metazoa > Chordata > Mammalia > Chiroptera > Vespertilionidae > Myotis > Myotis yumanensis. Next base: position 69,294,841 of record NW_027223755.1, on the reverse strand, counting down.
TCTCTCATCCGCATTTACTCCCTAGACTCTCTCATCAGCCCCAAGGCTTTAAATGCCATCTATATAGGGAGGACTCCTATCAGTCAGGGTTCTTAGCAGTAAACAATAGAAACAACTTGGCTAGTTCAAGAAAAGGAGAGTTTATATATATTCTAGAATATCTGTTTACTCAAGGAATCATCTGTAGGACCAGACAATCAGGCTGGGAGGCTTCCCCATGGCCCTGAACCACAATCTGCTCCATGGATACACTGCGGTAGCCACACCACACTCACGCTGCCATCCAGTTTCACCGTGGATCTCTGTTAGAGCTGCTTTCAGGCTGCCTCCACTACGGCCCTCGCTTGGATGGATCCACTCAGCATCTCTAACTGCTTTGTTAAGAGCAGTTGTGACATTTAGGGTTTTCTCTATTTTTTCCAGTACCCTGTATCTACCATTTCCTCTGTCCAGAATGCCTTTCCCCTTTCCTTGACCTGATTCACTGCTTAAGGTCTTTGCTCACATCGAATCTCTTTCTCTTAATACTTTAACTAATACCTGTCACTCACCTAGTGATTCTCCATGTTTTTATCTTATTTTATTTTTCCATAGCAGTTTATACCATCTGAAACCACATGACTATTATTTGCTTACTAGAGGCCTGGTGTATGACATTTGTGCACTGGCGGGGGGTGGGGATTCCATCAGCCCAGCCTGCACCCTCTCACAGCCCAGGAGCCCTTGGCAGACATCCCCAAAGGGGTCCTTAGGATATCCCTCGAGGGGTCCTTAGCGTTGCCGTGGAAGTGGGAGAGGCTCTCGCCACTGCGGCTGTGCTCACCAGCCATTAGCCCGGCTTCTGGCTGAGCGGTGCTCCCCCTGTGGGAGTGCACTGACCACCAGGGGGCAGCTCCTGCGTTGAGTGTCTACCCCCTGGTGGTCAGTGCACATCATAGTGACTGAACGACAATGGTCGTTCTGCCATTTGGTTGATTTGCATATTAGGGTTTTATTATATTGAATTATATTTTGTCTGTCACTCCATTAATATTTAAGTTCTATTAGATCCGTTCCAATGGGTTAAATTAGGGTTCTTCTCTCTCTTGTTAATCTCTGTTTTCCTAGCTCTGAGGATCATGTCTGACAAGGATAGATGCCCCCAATATTTTGTTGAATAAGTAAATGAAATAGTATAGAGGCAGGCAGAGAACTGTCTAACTCTGGTCAGCTGGGAAGGAGTGAGAGAAAAGGCTTCTTGGCCATGCTGTCATCTGAATCAGATCTCAAAGAATAAGGCGTTTTCCAGGCACACAGAGATGAAATGATACCGGGCAGAAAGTAGCAGTTGCACAGAAGCTCAGAGTGATGAAGGCACAGAGTGAGATGTACAGAGAGCAGATCAGGGTGGGGGGAGCAGAGAGCACACATGCACTAGGGGTGGCAGCCAGCAGTTGAAAGGCAGGTGGGGTCCAGATTGTCGAAGCTCTGCATAGCAAACTTGGAGTTTATTTGCTTGACGTTAGGAGAAAAGATGAAATTCTTTCAAGCTGGGACCTGATGTGATCAGATTTGTTTCAAAGCAATCATTCCCAGTGTGGTCTGTGGCCAACTGGGGGTTCCCAAGACACATTTAGGAGGTCTGCAAGGTTAAACGTTTCTTCATAATAATATTGACATTATATGCCTTTTTCACTGGTTTGTTATTTGCACTGATGTTTGAAATACAATGAAGGGTAAAACTCTGGAGTCTTAGCCCACATCAAGTTAGGAGCACCAACAACACTAGCAAACAACACTAGCAGTCTTGATGTTCTTCATTCCAATGAACTTGTAGTTAGTTAGAAAGAGCTACTTACACTTAAGAATGTCCTTGATGAAGTGATACACATTATTGATTTTATTAAAATTACCCTAGAGTATGTTTTTCTAATATTCTGTGTGGTAAAATGGAAAGTATACATACAAAGTATTTTTGTTCAAACTGTAACTGTCTTACAAAAATATTTTTAGTTGAGATGCCAGCTGAACTAGTTTGTGAAAATAAATATTTTTAAAACATATTTATTGATTTCAGAGAGGGAGAGAGAGATAGAAACATCAATGATGAGAGAGAATCATTGATTGGCTGCCTCTTGCATGCCCCCCACTGGGGATCGAACCCCAACCTGGGCATGTGCCCTGACTGGGAATCAAACTGTGATCTCCTGGTTCATGGGTTGATGCTCAACCACTGAGCAACACCAGTGGGGCAAGAAAATAATTTTTACTTGACATAATAACTAGCAGCTAATGTATGGGTACTCAGACTTGGGTATTTGACAGATAAATCTCAAAAATGAAGTGAGGTTGTCACTTCAAGGAGAACAACATAGAGTATTTCTTATACATGATAACATTTTTGTTTTCAAAGAAAAACTGAAATTTTGGAAAACTTGTATTTGCCTCTGATAGCTTAATGGCTTCCTAATACTTAAAGTCAATCTTGTTAAGATCAGCTCCCTGTTTCTTCTTTTTTCATTTCTGACCTCTCACCCTCTTTCTAATCAAATCTCATTCTTCCTTTCTCTTTTCAAATGCTTAGTCATTCCTCCACTTTAATGTGGCTATTTGTAACCTTCACAACCCTCTTCCTAGTAATAGCTTGAGATGTCATTATGAAATACTTCCTCATCAGAGTCTTATGGTTTTATGTGAATTCATGGTCACTGAGTTAAACTCAGTTATAAATGATGGGCCTGAAAAAGAAGCAGTGTTGCCACTTTTACAAGCTAATGCACAAAGCATGAAGGACTCATCCTAATTTATAATTTTAATGTACTATATAGTTTACTAGGCATGTTTATCACCAGTATCTTACTTGAAACTCACAACAGCTCTACACAGAAGGCAAGGCAGGTATTAAAATGCTAATACTATTTCCTTATTTATACAAGTGAAAAATATTCTATGATGCCTAATGTCATATTTTTCAGTTGCCTCAGGTTTTCAGAGTCAAATTCAGGATTCTTTTCCATAGTTTATGACATTTCCAAGAATCTTAGACATTGTTTAAAATGAGGTGGATATTCTGTTAAAGTGTAGAATATTTGTCTTCTTCCCATCGCTCTGGTTAAGTCCTTTGACCTAATTGTTGGTCTTTTTGTGGTTCCTAAGCACTTAATCCCATAAGGTGAGGTAAGTCCTAGGAGGAGAAACATTGAACACCTGGAAATAGTTCAAAGAAAAACAATGATGCCTAGAATGGAGAAATGTATGCATGAGGCAAGATTCAAGGAGCACGTGCATTTAATTGGCTAAGTAATAAGTAATGGCCATGAGAGAACTACGAATATTAGAAAGGTGAAAGTGCTGTATCTGAGCTCAAAGTTGGTTGAAATAATAAAATGTTATTAATGAATAATCAAATGAGTCTATTTTAGTTGGAGGAAAGAAAGAAATCATCAAATAATAGTATCCTAAAGGAAATAGCACACATTATGCCACATATCATTTAAAATAATCTAACAAATTGAGGTGGAATTATAAATTACACACAAATCTGTGTGTCTTCTCTAAGTTTCCTGATGAGTGTATTTGATGTGTTGATATTCACATTTCTTTTGTGAAACCCTGAGGCTACGGGAAACCCTGGACAAATAATCTGCCAGTGCTTCCTCCTAATAACATGTTACACTAGGTTCTACAAATTCAAGTTTAATTAATGAGATATAGCATGAACTATAAGTTACTAAATGATACCAAGATCCTCATCTAAAGGACTTTCTTCCTGGTCTATGAATTCTTGGCTATTATATTGGGCACCATGTAATTTCCTAGAATAGGAAACTACCTATGGAATCATTGAGATATTCTGAAAACATCTAATCACTCATTGAAGGAAGGAAATGAAAGGCTCAGTTTTCCTGTTTTTGAATTAAGTTCAAGTTTTTGTGTTTTTCTTCTGTGCTACCACCTTCTCCTTTTCTCTTTGACTTTTCTTTTGCTTGCCAGAAAAAGGTGTTTGAATTTTTTGGAACCCTTCCTTTCCAAATTCCCAGCCACCCCCTGTTTCAGATTACATGACCAGGCCCTCTGTGTTCCCTGTAATGAAAAGCCATGGTTATCATGGATTATACATTTTTATAATTATGTGGCATAGGGAACTAATTTTGATTGGAATGGAGGAATGAGGAAATGACAATAACATGGAGGTTTCTGTGTTTATCTTTTGTCCAACACTTTCGATGCTGTATATGCTGTATAAATAAATGTATTCACATTGTATTCTAAATTGATTGTACTTGGTCACAAAATAATATGTTCATGAATTAATGGAGTGCTTATTAAGTGGCATGTGCTATTTTAAGCAATTGAAATACAGAAATAAATCAAATGCCTTCCCTCCCCTCGTATTAGGTCAGTGTTTTTAAGTTCAGAGAGCACTTATCACATCATGTTAAAATTGTTTCTGAGTTAGAGGGAAGCAGCATATGTCACGAGAAGACATCGGATAGAGTAAGTAACCCCAGCTAGGGCACAAAAAGTCTTCCTTGAGGAGAGTTCACTGCTTTGGTAACAGCTTCAATTTATGTAATACTTTCGGGTTGACAAAATATATTCTTACTTGGTCACTTGGAAAGGTTTGTGGCTTAGAGATTATTCATTGCTATTTCTGTCATGTACTTGAGAAAGCAGGTGTATAATGGTTATGTGACTAGTTTAAGGTCACACAGAGGATAAGGCAATGATACTCTAGCCTCAATTTTCTGGCTAAGAGTGAGGAATTCGTCTATTGTGCCAAGTTTAGAAGCCATTCTCTCTCGGCTTTTTCAGAGTCCTTCATCTAAATAAAAACTGAAGAAAATAGTCTACGTTCTGAAACTCACATTTTCACTAGAGGGGGCTGCTGCTAAGTTCTTCTTCATCATCGCTAGTAGATACATTCTAAAGACTATGCCACTTGCAACCATTTTTCATTCATTACTTTGGGCTCACTCGAACAACATCTACTTTTCTTTATATGTACCTTGACATCACCCTCAATAAAACAAATGTTCTGTTCTGCACTTCAGCCTGTCCTCTCTCATTAATTCCTCTAGTAAACTGGTACCTTTTATTTATTTATTATTTCATTATTCCATTTTGGTCACTCATGCACTTTTGAAGAAAGCTAGGAGGGAGATTTGTTTCTGGTACAGAGTGAGACAAACAGACAAGCTGGCCATTATTGCCCTATGCCTGACTAGAGAAATAAATCAACCATTTTCTAAGGATGTAAGTAAAGAAAAAAGTAAATGAGAGAACTGTTCTTAGTTAGCATCTGTCTATGTGACTATCTAAGCCCTCCGATGCTTCATTATGTCCCTTTTGGAAGCGGAAGAATTGGGAGCCGGACACTTGAGAGCTATAACTGATTGGGCAGATGAAAGTCTTCACTTTAAGCTTCGTAGACACTCATTTTTGACATTGGAAACCAATTTTTTATATTCCTTTTTATGTGACATTTTCACATTTGAATTCTTATCCATAATACCCAGAGATCGCACCCACTGGAATAGTCGTGTGTTGTTGTTTTTTTTGTCATGGGACCTGCCACACTGGACTGTCACTGGACAGTTGGGTTGAATGTCATTACACCCTCAAAGAGTAAGTGGTATTTTAACACAAGTGCTAAGTGTCTGTGGCAGTATAGGTATTTCTAAGTGGCTGACAGAATGATGTGACTATAGACTGTTTAAGTGAAGCAGATTTGGTAGAACAGTTTCAATTATGTACCCAAAGAAAGATTTTGGGACAAATGCAGCCTCATCAAATGCAGTTCAGTGAGTCTGAAAGCAGGTGTAAACGTAATGGAACCAGAAATTGTGGACCATGTAATTTGAAAGTGTTCATCATCCTATATACTTTGAAGATTATAGGCAGGGGCCAGCCTTATTAAATAAGTTACCATAAAATATTACATTTTGGGCTAAGCCCAAAGGATGAAAAAGTTATTATTGTTGCGTGTTGCTTTAAAAATAAAATTAAATGCAGCATGTGGAAATGCAATAAATAATTTACATATGTCATTAAAACAAAATTCTTTCTGTAATGTAATTAGCTAATAAACACACAATTAAAATTGAAAATAATTTTTCCAATTTCTTTTCCTATCTTGACTTTAATTTAAAATCATTTCCTTCTATTTTGAATGATGTCTTCACTTATTAATTGAGCAGGTAATTGTGAATGCCTGATAATTATTTGTCTTCCATGAAAATGTCCTGCAGATAGCAAGAATCACCTAAGTTAATAAATGCTTGCCTTCCTACCTTGAGGATAAAATGAGCTGAGTGAGCATATCAGTAAGTCCTAAAATAACAAAGGATGTGAGAGAAAAGTATACCTTATCATACTCTGCTATCAGCATAAATACCAGCTAATATCAATTACTAGAGAAAATTTCTCAAAGATGCTTTCTTTAATTGATTTGAGAGAGAAGTGGGGGAGGAGATGGAGAGAGAAAAAGGCATCAATTTGTTGTTCCATTTATTTATGCATTCATTGGTTGCTTCTTGTATATGCCCAACACTCTAGCCCACTAAATACCAGGCCAGGGCTTTTTTTTTTTCCCTTCTAATATAACTATTGTTTTGATAACATGAAGTCAATTTAAAGATTCCTTATGCTCCAATGAGCAAAAGTCTTTTGACTCATGAAATAATATTAATCTACAGAGCCAAAATTTGCCAGTATTATCACTCCTTAAATTAAATTATAAAACTGGGACTGGGCTATGAGGGAATAATTTGAAGACAGTGAAATGAATATTTATGGCTTCTTTCACTTCCCCATACTCAGAACAACTGTCACAGGTGGACATTTATCACAGCCTAATAATAATAATAAGAAGAAGAAGAAGAAGAAGAAGAAGAAGAATCCTATTAATAAAAGCCTAATATGCTAAGTGTCTGGTTGTCCGGTCATCCATTCAACCAAAGCATAATATGCTAATGATATGCTAAAGCCCCTCAACCGCTTGCTATGAAGTGCACTGACCACCAGGAGGTAGACAGTCGACAGGTCGACCAGTTGTTATGATGTGCACTGACCACCAGTGAGCAGATGCTCCAACTGGTAGGTTAGCTTTCTTCTGGGGTCAGGCTGATTGGGACTGAGCGAGACAGGCTGGACACACCCAGGAGCCCTCCCACAGTCTTACCCAGCTGACCAACCTCCTGAGTCCCTCCCCGACCCCCATTGTGCACCGGTGGGGCCCCTCATCCTGGCCAGCAGCCTTTCACAATCAGGGACCCCTTGGGGGATGTTAGAGAGCCGGTTTTGGCCCAATCCCGCAGGCCAGGCAAAGGGACCCCACTGGTGCACGAATTTATGCACCGGGCCTCTAGTAATAATAATTTAAAACAGCACCTAATCTTTAAAAAGTAAAAGCCCAAAGCATACTGTATTTTGACATTATTAGAGAAGAAGATAGTGCTCAGGTATGCTGCCTGCTTACTGTCCAAACTCACCAAAATATCGTTTGTTGCTCTCAGGAAATACTCTTCTGTATTGCTAGTGAGACTGCAAATGATTTTATAGCTACTAAGGGAAATTTGGTGACATCTAATAAAACTAAATATGCATTTGTCTTTTGGGTATAGTAACCCTGTTTTTAGAAAATGATCCTTAAGATATACCACCAACAATGCCAAAATATATGTGCACAAGGTTATTCATTGCAACATTATTTCTAATTACAAAATATTGGGAACCATCTAAATGTCCAAGCCTATGACATTGAATAAATTATGATTCAAAATATCCACATAATGGGGCACTCTACAGTTGTAGAACAGGTTGAGGAAGATCTGTGAATTTCAGGAATTATTATTTTATTTAAAAAGTGAAGTTTAAAAAGGCTGATGCAGTGTGCTAGTGTTTGAAAGAAAAAAAAGAATATAGGAAAACATATATCCGTTTATCATTTCACAGAAAAACTCAGGAAATATAAAATAGAAAAAATAAGGTTAGGTGTTGGTAATAGTGGGGTTAAAGGGAGAGAATGACACTGCTCTGTGTGTATCTTTTACAAATATACGTATTTTTTAATTTAAAAGTATATCAATATTCTTTGTTTCTTTTAAAAATATTTTTATTGATTTTTAGAGAGTGAAGGAGGGAGAGGGAAGAGAAACATTGATGTGATAGTAAAACATCAATCATCAGTCAGCTGCCTCCCACAGGTCCCCTAACTGGGATTGAGCCCACAACGCAGGCATGTGCCCTGACCAGGAATCAAACCAGCAACTTTTCGGTGGTGCACGAGACGATGCCCAACCAACTTGCCACAGTGGCCAGGGCTCAATATTCTTTAAAACCAAAAAATAAAATTAAATCAATAAGAATGGGAAAGGGAGAAACCAAATAATGAAAACAAACTAAATGAATTTTAATCCTGTTTGTATTTCAAGTAAGAGCTATAACCAAGCTGAAGGGAGGGAGAGAAGAAGGGGAGAGAGAAGAAGAAGGGGAGGGAAGAAAGAATACATAAAAAATATAAAGAGTAATTAATCCAAGTAATTTATGAACATTGTATTTGACTATATAACTTCAGTATTGGGCAGGGTGGGGTGTGCTGAAGGGAAGAATTGGTAAGGAATGCTAAATTCATTTTAGTGTGCTTGTTTATTGCACTGGTATGGGTGAAGCAATTTTGAACTTTCTTTCATCTCAATTGGATTGAAAAAGGAGTCAATGTGATGATTTTGTTGGGAACCAGAGTTCTCATTGCAGAGGACGGAACACTTGAATATAGAATAGGAAAAGGTATTCCTGTGGATTGGAATTAGAGTATTGGTGTGAATCTATATTTCCTAAAATAAGATTTGTAAGTGCATATGTATGTGTATATATAGATACACATGGTATGTATTATGTGTATGTGTGTGCATATTATGTATATAAGAATGCATATATTCCTTAGCTATGTCTGTTGTAAAGGCCAGGAATTAAAGACACCCACTAACAGAGGTCTTTGGCCTCTAATAGCATTCTCATTAAAAAAAAAAAAAAATGAAGACTTCTCAGAGAAATGGTTTAATTCAGGGCAGGACAGAGTGGAGATGAGATGAACCTGGAACATCTTGCTACACCAGGGGAAAAAAAAAAACAAGTGCAAATAATAGTAAAGATCAAGGAATGTCACAAGGACATAGGAGCTAGCTTAAAGGGCCTCCAGTTGTTCAAATTTAGAACAGAATAACAAAGTACAGTAAAATATTTTAAACCATGGAAAACAGGAATTCATGCCCATGCCAACAATAAGACAAATAAGCACATAAATGATGTAAAATGGAGAGTTCTTGGTTATGGTAGAATGTAAAGTCTGGCTGATAAATGCAGAAGGAAATTAGTATTTTATAGCCATCAGAATAGATGAAATCAAACAAGAATCATCAATATATGCTTTGTCCAGAACAAAATCTGACGAGGATCAAACTGTTTACATAGTCTTTAAGTGTCTTCCTATTGACAGCTTATTAGTTGTAAGGGGAAGAAACAGTAAGTATACAGTGAAGAAGTCTAATAATACTCAGACAAGGTGATGAAAATTAACATAACTAACAAGGGACTGATGACCATGCACAGTTCCAGATCTGATGCCCTGAGTAGGACACAACTTCATCTGTGCAACATCCCAGCTGAGAATGAACATCCTTAATTTATTCACAAGGAAATGTTCTACAAACACAAAATAAGAAACTTTTTCAAAGGAAGGGGTTCTTTCTTTAAAATATGTCAATGTCATAAAAGATGGAGAAATATTGTAGGAATGCTTCAGATTAAAGGATGCTAAGGGGACAAGACAACTAAATGAGACACCTGATTCTAGATTGGACGCTGTACTGGAAAGGGGAAAATGCTATAAATACAAGTTTGATTTAGGGAGAGTATATTCTCTCTACTCTTAGGATATGTACACTGAATCATTTAGGGGTAAAAGTCAGTAATAGACGCAACTTACCCTCAAATGGTTAAATATATATTTGTACATAGAGTGGATCAAATGACGTAAAATGCTGACAGTTGAATGTGGGTGAAGGATAAATGGGTGTTCTGTGTACCATTTTTGTTTTTACAAAGTTTTGTCACCTTGAAATAACTTCCAAAAAATTAATTAAAAAGTAGTAATCACTCAGAGGGAAGGTAGGGGAGGGTGGGAGTTAGGGGGAGAGATCAACCAAAGGACTTGTATGCATGCATATAAGCATAACCAATGGACACAGGCACTAGGGGGGTGAGGGCATGACCGGGGTGGGGGGGCAATGAAGGGATAAGGATGCATATGTAATACCCTAATCAATAAAGAAAGGGAAAAAAGTGGTAATCAACACTTCATCTTCACAAACAAAAAGGTGACCAATATAGAGGATTTTTGATTGATCAAATTTTAGATATGAATCAAAAACCAGGTGACCTGAGATTAGAGACAAACCAATATGCCCAAAGAAAAGAATCACAATAAACCAACTGAACAGTGATGCTTAAAGAAAGCCATATATTGAAGGTAATTGAGAAAAATAATTTTAATAATTTTAATTAAATTAATACCCTGGTAGATAAATTTGGAAAGATATTCAAATTGTTAAAAGCTAATATGTACTAGTAAGCAGAGTAATCATAAGATAAAAATGCAATTCCTGGAAACCAAACTTGTGCTTGCTGAAATGAAATAGGAGACCTTGACAATAGATTCGAGCAAATCTTTCATATCAAAGAACAATAATTCTAAGATGAAAAATCTAAGAGAAAAGCTTGGAGATATAAAACAATACAGGAAACACAAGAAAATACAAGGAATTTAACCTTCTACTACTACCTTTACCAAAAAGGAAAAATAATGAAAAGTAAGGCATGTATATGAAAGTAGAAAGGAAAATCAAAGAACAGAAAAATTTCCAATATCTGAAAAAAGTTTTTTAACCTTGAAGACTGTCTATCACTATAAATGACAAAAGTCTCTATTTAGACATATCATGGTGAATTTCTAGAAAACAAACAGTAAAAAAAGACACTAAAAACTTCTGAAAGATAGACAACAAAGAATACACAGATTTCATGCAAAGGACAGCTAATCCTCTTTTGCCAGATATTAAATTAGAAAAAAAGGCCAAAATATAATGTAGCAGTGCCTTATACATTTCAGTAGAAATCAACATGAATCTATTCACCCCAAAATCATTAAACAAGAGGATGGAACAATCATTATATTTTTAACAATTTAGTTCTGAATCAATTTTGAGTACCTGACTTCAGCAAAATTAAAGAAGAGAATCTAAGTAGAGTCTTTCTAGAGACTTGGACATCAAGAAACAATTGAACTAGATTAGAAAGAAAAATAAATTTCAAGATGATTTCCATGCATAAGTTTAAGTAACTAAGTTTATGTTCAGAAAGTAGTTCCATTCTAATGAAGCACACAACTTTTTAATAAATAAGAACATATAACAAATAAGTAGAAATTCTAGGTAAACAAAAATCCTGTAAATTTATGTCTAACCTTAAGAGACAACAAAGATAACACAAATATGAAATATTAAGATAAAGAAGACAGTTCTAGGAATTATAAAAAATGTAGTGTAAACCAGCACCACATGCAACATACAAAACTCTTCTCAGTGTTTATGAAATTCAACTGTTCATTTTTGTGTGTGTCCAATAATAATTTGCCTAACCCAAAGCCAAAATATTTTTTTACTATGTTTTCTTCCAAAATGTTATAGTAGTACATTTTACATTTACCTCTGTGATAAATTTCAAGCTAATTTTTTGGATAAGTGATGAGGCCTATGTTAAAGTTCCTTCAGAGAAGAGATTGGGAATATTAAGAATGATATTAGAACATGGGTTCCAGAGGTCACTCTGAAAATGTTTGAGGGATAGAGGAGGGATGGAGGTCTGATTTGGATGAAAGGATATAGGAGAGACATATTAAAATGAGAATCTAGGAGTAAGTGACCACCTGGGAGTCTAATGTTTATTGTATTCACTGTGTAAACTGTGAGGTGAAGCATAGTTTTAGATATTTTTTGTTTGTTTTATTCCGTTTTGGGTTTTTATGTGCAAGGCAATGAGCATTGGGATGTTCCAGACCCCCTAGTTTGTGTGACTCCCGAGATCATCTTTGCCATGGCCCACATTCTCTTCCCTAAACACCAGTCCGTTCTGACACTTCCTAGCCTGAAATGTTATGGAAATGACTGTGTCACTCTTTTGGTCACTGTCAACTGCATGCTACTTTTATTACCACCACTACCTGTGGAGAAATCCTACATGGTAGAGTTGGCAGAAATAGATCCATGGAAGCTCTTTGGTCCTCAATGGGCCCCTGTACAGCATGGTCATATTCCACAATAGCAGAGGTGGGACTGGGATAGATATTGACCAGTAGGAGATTGGGTACAAGAGATCTAACAGATAAATGCATCTTCCTTATTTTCCCAGGGTCAGAATGTTCCAACTACCATGAAATGTAATAGTTTCTTATAGCCTCACTGCAGATATTCCACGAGGCTGAATGAGTTGCATTTATCTGAAAGCTGTGGCTAGCTTGAAAAATATACTCATGTATTTGTTCTCTCTCCTTCCCTGAGATAATATGGAAATAATCAATAAAAATGGGTTAAGGAGGGATCAAGGCAAAACCAGTTTAGCTCAGTGGATAGAGCATCGGCCTGTGGACTGAAAGGTTCCGGGTTCGATTCTGGTCAAGGGCATGTACCTGGGTTGCGGGCACATTCCCAGTAGGAGATGTACAGGAGGCGGCTGATCAATGTTTCTTTCTCATCGATGTTTCTAACTCTCTATCTCTCTCCCTTCCTCTCTGTAAAAAATCAATAAAATATATTTAAAAAAAGGAGGGATCAAGAAGATGCCTCCTTTGTGCTTGCCTGAATAAATGTAGCAAATTAATAGAAACCTTTAGCTAATTAATCAGGTCACACTAATTTCTTGCAATGGAAATGGTGATGGGGGAGCTGGTGTTGTTCTACTTACATTGGAACCTGATTTATTGAGTAAGCTGGACTCAGCACGATGCTAGGAGGAAGCAACAGAATTAATTTTTACAACTGCTATTTTTCATCCTCTCATAGGTTTCCTCCCAGAATGAAATCTAGGACAATTTCATTGCTTTTCTTGACATCCTCAAATATATTAATGGTTCAATTTTTGAAATAACAAACAATTCCAGTCCAATATAATATAAAAATTCCAAACTATTGTCCCTTTTAAACTTCTCTTGAGCTTTCAGACAATTACTGGTTGGCTCCTATTCCAATTATTATTACTGCATAATAAAATACTTCAAAACATCTGTCTAAAACAACTATTTTATTTTACTCACTGCTTAATGGATCATGGATTGGCAAAGGACTTATCCGGGCAGTTTTCATTGAGTTTCTCGTGTAGTTGTGGTCAGATGCTGCCTGGGGTGGCACTCACCTGAAGGCTCAATGGGAATGGAGGTCTGAGGTGGCTCACATGACTTGCAGTGGACACTGGCTATCTGCTGTGTGTGCAGCTGTGGCTGTTGACATGGGTACCTACATGTAACTGTTCCATGTGGCACATAAACTCAGCAATTGCTTATAGTTCAGGGCTCCAAAAAAACTGAGTGCCTGAGAAAAGAGCTGAAAGCTGTGTTGCATATATCATGTAGCCTGGGAAGTTGCAGAGCATCACCTCTGCCTAACTCTTGGTTAAAGGAGTCCGTCATAATCCACTCAAATACACAGGGAGGAGATGTAGAGCCCACTTCTTGATTAGAGGAGAATATCAAAGAAATGTGTGGCCATATATTAAAACCATCACAGTTCCTTCCTACAGGGTAGACATATTGCCCACCAGGATAACACGCTCGTCTTCGTATCAGTGGAAAATCCACTTTTTCTGAGTGCAGCCTGTCTCCTCTCTTTAATACCCTAGGCACAGGTCCCAACCAAGGCTGGTCTAACCATCCACAGTTTTTTCCCTTTAGTGTCAGCACGTACAACTCCCTAGAGGCATAGAACATATGTCAAGATGAGTCCACAGTTCATGTTGGTGATTACAGCAGTCACTTGATACATGAAGTCACCCATATTTTAGAGTAGTTGGTTTAGAAGGATTTGGCACTAATAAAGGAAATAAAGAATATATGCAAGAAATATTTTTCAAACTTGAGTTGATCTAGAGAATGTATCATTTATTATACAAGAACTACGAAATGATTCCGAGAAAGGAATTCCCAGCAAGCAACCTTAAAATACTTGCAAAGTAATGTAAAACACATTCAAGGTAAATGACGAAACTCCTTCCTCATGGGTTCCTAAACTCCTATGAATAATGTGAGCATCGGACATATATGAATAACTTTTAGTGTTGCTACTTGCAGTAAAGTTTGTATAAGAGAAATTGGTGTGATTCTGTCTTCCAGATATTTGACTTTAGAGGATAGTGCACTATTGATAGCTCATAAAGCAGAATGCTTCTGCTGACGGCCATAGGCCTCTGGAGAGCCCGCCGAAGGTTGCTGTTACCATACAGCAGGCAGATTTGATCATCAGTCTTATTTTCTAAGTGCATGTCAGAAGGGCCGCACACATTTCTACACAGCAGCTCCCTCTTAGCTCTGAGGGGTCCTCAGCTGGAAGAGGCATTTGGTTGAAATAAAGGAGTCTGTAGTTGTTGCCCTTATGAAGTAGGTATGTGTCATTTTTATTAACTTCAACCCTTTAAAAGCTAATGGAAACCATTGTACATGGTATGCAGTATCCAGGGCTATTAAAAATACTGCACCGCAATATAAACATGCTCAAGTCCTTTACTTTATGCACAGAATTTTGTTGCACAGAGATAGCAGGTAAGAGAGAAAGCTTCTATCTGTTGAGGGGAGTTAAAAAAGGCCCCAGAAGAGGAATTGTTTAGCAATCTTGTTCATCTGGAAAGTTCCAATTTGGAGAAATATTGGGGTAGAGTGATTTAGGTATAAGGGATAACATATACAAATGAGAAGAGAAAGTACTCAGATATCAAAAAAAAATCAAGAATACAAATAATGTAACCAAAGCAGAATCCAAACAGAAGAAGTGCTAATTCTCAAGATTAAGATGTGAGAACGAGGAAGAACTCAAAGGTCTTTTGGAAATTGATTTTGCCATAAATTTGGGGGTTATGCATAATGCAGTGTATTTCAACTGCACTTTCATTCAGAGCACAGTAAGTAGAGCTCATCTAACTGTTGCATTTTAATGGTCCCAAGGGGCTTGCTTTAATGAATAGATATGAATGACTTCTACATTAATTTTCAGCAATTCCTTTATAAATAAAGGCTTAAATTGGTTGGTGCTGCTTCAAGTATTTGTGTACTCTTAACTTGCTTAGACATCTCCCAAGTGGTCTACTTACATGCTATTATTTTGCAGAATGTATCCCTCCTTCAGAGAACACTCAGAAGAAAAGTTTGGTCTGGTTTATCTTTCCAAATTATAATACATTATATATAAAGAGTGTCTTATGAATTATTACATACAATTTATGTTATCTAAAGTTAATGTACTGTAATCATCAGCCTGGGATAATTATAGAAGTTTAAGAGCCAACTTCTTATGAGTATATTTGAACTGAGTGGTGTGTGCATATGCACATATGCATTGCAGGTGGTACAGGAGGGCATCTATTATGTTTAATATTTTAGCACCATATATTAGTCTTTATAAAAACTAAACTTCATGCATTACAGTGTTATGGAATTATTATTTTTTACCTTCTGTTTTATCTTCATCATATTTTTCAAGTAACATCTACACAGGAATAGTGCAAGATAGTGCAGCAGGTATTAATTTTTAATCACAAAACTCAAGTGTTCAAATATGCGACTTTCTTTTATTTCTATAACTGAGCTGAACTTTGATCTTTGTTTATGCATTTATGCTTGGAGGGTGTCTGCTGTAACAGAGTATCGTAGACTTGGTGCCTTATAAACAACAGAAATTTAACTCTCACAGTTCTGGAGTCTGGAAGCCAGAGTTCCAGCTACCAGCATAACTGAGTTCTTATGAAGACCCTCTTCCGGATTACTGAGGACCTATCTCTGTTCTCACATGGCCCAAGGGGTAAGGGAATTCTTTGGGGTCCCTTTTATAAGGGCACTAATTTCATTCACAAAGGCTCTGCCTTCATAATAATCACCTTCCAAAGGCCACACCTCCACATGCCATCATACTGGGGATTAAGTTTCAACATATGAATTGAAAGGAGACACAGACATTTATCCATGTCAGAGAGGGAGGTTAACCTTGTATCACCAAGGTAACCCAGTCATTTTACATTTTAAAATAATCTCATGATCAAGAAAGAGTTTTCTCCTCACTGCCCCTTTACTCCCTAATTGGTATACAAGCTCTGGCAGCAGCTGATGTTTGGGGGTGTACATGTTTCATATTATCAAGGCAGAGATCTGTCTCCACTGACGTCTGTTGAAATGGAGATGTCTGCACTTGATCCCTCTACTAGTAACTATTGCCTGCATCTATGTTCCACTGTGGCCTCCAATTTCTAGATCACACACTTTATTCCATTTCTTCCCTTGTCTCTAGATTCTTGCCTTGTCTCTAGATTCTTGCTTAGGACCACCACACCTCCAAGACACACAAGTGTATAAAGAGTCCATTTTCCTCTATGCAAGAGTCTTTTTAGCTTCTTTAATATTCTAATGAGAAATTTAATTATCCAAGAGGGGCTTATAAAATAGAATAGAGGCCTGGTGCATGGCATTCGTGCACTGAAGTGGCAGGAGTGGGGGAGGTCCCCTCAGCCTAGCCTGAACCCTCTTGCAGTCCAGGACCCCTCAGGGGATGTCTGCTTGTCGGCTAGCAGTAGGACATCCCCCGAGGGGTCCTTAGTGCTGCTCAGAGGCAGGAGAGGCTCCATACACCACAGCTGCACTCGCCAGCCATGAGTCTGAGTCTGGCTTCTGGCTGAGCAGTGCTCTCCCTGTGGGAGTGCACTGCCCACCAGGTGGCAGCTCCTGCATTGAGCGTCTGCCCCCTGGTGGTCAGTGCACATCACAGTGACCAGTCCTTCTGCAGTTCAGTCAATTTGCATATTAGAGTTTTATTATATGGGATTCAAAGCATATGACCACATCACTTTTTTTAAATGACAGAGGTTCTTATGAGACATGGAGAAATGAGCCTAATAAAAATGGATGCCAAAATATACAATTATAGAAGCTATAATGTGATGAACATTCTATCATAATAGGTGAAAAAATAATGCCCTGGCAAAAAAAAATGAATAATCAAAGGAGGCATGATCTCCTGAATGGCAGAGAAGCCTCTCCCAAGCAAAAAAACAATGTCACCAGTGAAAATTATATTAACAAAACAAACCATCAACTATTTAAAGTCTCTGGAAATTATCCTAAGGGCAAACAGTAAATGGAGAAACATTTTAAAGAAATTATACTAAATCTCAGTAAGAACATGACTGTGGGATTTAAACCATGATCTAATGCTTACTATCACCATCCCCCCACTCCACCACCTCTGTTACAGAAACTCTACTGAGTGTTAGACATTTGGCAAGTAAATACTAAAAGATGGGGGCTCCCTCTCTCTTCTATTATCCAGTCTGGAGATATGATTTAACACGGCAAAGGTAAGCTGCTAGGGGTTCTCATCCCTTCCTGCCCCATGTTGCAGAAGTTCTATTCCAAGGAACTATGGCCAAAAGGACCAGGTCTGCCTTCCCCTATCCCACCCCCACTCATAGAGTGGAAGCTCTACTCCAAATGTGTCTGGTGGGAGTAATGAGGCCTTAATGGTCCCTATTCCAGATTGCTTATAGGGTGGGAACTCCATGCTGGAAGAATCACATTGAGAAGACCAGAAAGTGTTACCTCAGCCCTACGACTACTCATAGACCATAGGTGCCAATTACCAGCGCAGCAGTTCTGGAGTTCTGCCCAGGGTAAAGGACAGTCCATAAGAATTGATGGGGACTGGATTTATTTGAAACAGAGATTGTTTAAGGTTTAAAGACAAGGTTTTGATGGAGAATGAGATGATGCTTATAGCTCCATGATACAAGCAAAATTAAAGACCAGCCAGAAGTTAACACATTTCGTACCACTCAGGAGTTTTCTCATGTTTCGCGTGCCATCTGTTAAGGACCGCTCACGAGTGTTCTCGTTTTTCACGCCCATGGAGAAAGGACCGAATCTAGATACTTATGTAAATTTTGTTTGGTCCCTCTTCATAGAGGAAAATGTTTTACGCAGTGCCATACATTAAAAAAGTACTAGGAACTTTAATTGTTTAATTGTTTTTGTAAATAAAAATGTTATAATTATTGAAAAACAACACCCAAAGTGCATTATGATGATTTAAATAATGTGCAGTTTGCCCAAAAATGTGCGGTCCCTGGCGTATGTCTTAGAGATTTCTATGCGGTACGCAATGTGTTAACTAGAACTAGAAAACAAAATAAACCCAAAATTAGCAGAAGGAAGGACCTAAAGATCAGAGCAAAAATAAATTAGAGAGTAGAAAAACAAAACAAAACACAGAAAAGACCAATAAAACTAGGAGTTGATATTTTGAAAAACAAAAATGAAATTGACAAGCCATTACCTAGGTCCACCAAGAAAAAATAGATAAAACTCAAATAAAAGTATAATAAAGGAGGAAGCATTACTATCTATACCACAGAACTACAAAGGATCATAATAGACTACTGTGAGCAAATATTCACCAAAAATTTGACAATGCAGAAGATATGGTAAAATTGCTAGGAAACATTAAACCTACCAAGACAAAAGCATGAAAACATAGAAAATATGATCAGCCAAATAACAATTAAAGAGATTGAATCAGTAATTTAAAAATTCCCCAAAAGAACAACAACAATGCTCAGGACCAGATATCATTACAGGTGAAGTCTACCAAAGATTTAAAGAATAATTATTGCCAATCCTTCTCAAACTTTTCCAAAAATTTGAGGAGGTAAAAACACTCTCAAACACATTTTACAAGGCCAGCATTGCCCTGATGCTAAGGTCATATAAGGCCACTACAAGGAGAAAAAAACTACAGGTAAATATCCCTGGTGAATAAAGATGAAAAAATTCTCAATATATTATTAGCAAACTAAATTCATCAGCATATTCAAAGGATCATTAATCATGAATAAGTGGGATTTATCCTTGGGATGCAAGGATGGTTCTAAAAAATAAAATTAAATAAATAAATAAATAAAATTACACCATATTAATAGAATTAAATATAAAAATCATATGATCATCTCAATGTATGCAGAAAAAACATTCAGTGAACTTCAACATTCTTTGATAATGAAAACTCTCAACAAAGTATAGCATTGTTCATAATATCCAAAAAGCCAAACATCAAAAACTTACATCAACTGATGAATATATAAATATAATGTGGCATATTCATACAATATAATATTATTCAGCCATAAAAAGTAATTAAAAACTAATACAACATGAATGAATTTTTAAAACATGATAAAAGAAAGAAGCTACACACAAACGATCCTTTGTTTATGACTGCTTTTATATGAAATATCCAGAATAGGCAAATCTAGAGACAGAAATGAGATTAGTTTTTACCTAGACCTCAGAGGTAGAAAGGTAGAAATAGAGAATTAACTTTAATAGGTATTTTTTGAGGGGAAGAAAATATTCTAAATTTAGATTGAGGTTGCAGAACTCTGTGAATTTACTAAAAACCATTCACTTGTATGCTTTAAATGGGTGAATTATATGGTATGTAATTGATATTTCAATAATATTGTATTAAAAAGTAAATATAACCCAGTGATCCCACTTCTAGGAATATATCCTACAAATCCCAAAACATCAATCAGAAATAATATACTTATGCACCCCTATATTCATAGCAGCTCTATTTACAATAGCTAAGATTTAGAAACAGCCCAAGTGCCAGTAGATAAGTGAATAAAAAGATGTACATTTACATAATGGAATACTATGCAGCTGTGAAAAAGAAGAATATCTTACCCTTTGAGACAGCATGGAGGGACCTAGAGAGTATTATCCTAAGTGAAATAATCTAGCCGGAGAGAGATAAGTATCATGTGATCTCACTCATATGTGGAATCTAATGAACAAAATAAACTGATGAACAAAATATATCCAGAGACATAGAAGCATGGAACAGACTGATGAATCTCAGAAGGAAAGGGGGGGGGAAAGGTGGGTGGAAAGTGATTAATCAAAGAATTTATATGCACATATACATAACCCAATGGACACAAACAATAGTGCAGTGAAGGCCTGGGAAGGGTGCAAGGTGGAGGGGGTCAAGGGGAGGAAAAGGGGACATCTGTAATACTTTCAACAATAAAGATACATTTTTAAAAAGTGGATAATTCAAATATTTGTTAACTAATGATATGGATAATTTTCACATACCCCTTCCCTTTTCTAAAAATTTAAGGATTATTTCATTTAACCCAGACAATACTTTTTTATGAGGTAGTTACTAATAGTTCCCTGTTTTACAGGACAGAGCATTGAAGCTCACAGCTCTAATTTCACTTGCTGAAAGTCATACAGCACATATGTGTTCAGGTTAGAATTCATAGCCAGGCAGTCTGGCTCCTAATGACTTGCCTTAAACCACATATTTTGGCTGTATTATATTATTCAGAATTGACATTCCTACGATGTTCCTATTACTCTTATAGAAATCATATAATTATAGCAAGATTTCTAGCGAAGTGTTTTCTTCCAGCCAAAGCTAATTGGGGCAAGTACTAATGTGGGTACTACTCAACCCTACACGGCCTTCTGGCCTTCACCGTAATCTGAAATGTTCTTCCCCTTCTTGCCCTGGTTTAAATCCCACTCACTCTTCACGGCCAAGCTCAAAGTGATCTCTGAGAAGCTTTCCCCAGTTCCCCAGGCCAATGTGGTTGTTTCCATTCTTGTCTCATAACATTCTTTTTTTTTCCTGATAATTTTTTTGTTAAGATATAGCTGGCACACAATATAGTACATTCAGGTGTATGACAGAATAATTTGACATTTACATTCCTTACAATGTGTTCACAATGATAAGTTTAATATCATGCAAACTTACTACAACATTGACACCTTTCCTGTACTGTATACTAGATCTCTGTGGCTTATATATTTTATAACTGGAAGTTTATGCTTTTTTTCTTTATTGATTAAGGTATTACATATGTGTCCTTATGCCCCCATTGCCCCCCTACCCCCCCACTGATGCCCTCACCCCCCTGGTGTCTGTGTCCATTGGTTAGGCTTATATCCATGCATACAAGTCCTTTAGTTGATCTCTCCCCTTTACCCTGTCTTCCCTCTGAGGTTTGACGGACTGTCATAACATTCTTTACATGCCTGTAATATACCACTTGTTCTGGTACATTATAATTATTGTTTTGATATCTGTTTTTGTCATTAGATTGAATTCTCTAAAATACATTTAAATCATAGACTCAAGAGCAGGAACCACTGATATTTATACTTGCATCCCCCAGTATTGCTGTTTGGAAAATAGCAGACACTCAATAACACTGAATAAATGAAAAATGAAGTGGAGACTACAGAAAAAAATATCATAGATGATATTTCCTCACCCATACACAATTTAAAATCTAGTCAGAAAATCTCACAATGCCTAATAGTGAATAACTCACACAACAGAAAGTCTAGGTGAGGTTAACATTACAGTTTTGACTAAGAGCACTGAAGTGTACATTTCTAGGCCATCTAAAATACATTTAAATCATAGACTTTGCTTCTGAACAACGTTGTGGATTTTTTAAAACAATTAAATGTCATCTTCTTCCATGATTACTATGCAGCTAGGCGTTGATGCTTTATATTAAATAATAAAATGAACCTCAAGTATGTCATCATATCTCTGAGCCAAGGTCAGCAATCTAAAGATTTTGATTTGCCAGCTCTATTTTCAAAGTATGTTACTCATTCAAATGTAGGTTGAACATGCCAGGGTTTGATCCCATTGGCATAGAGTTTGGAAATGGATATTCCAGACAGTGCCTGCTTTAGTATTTTGAACTAAAGCCTGCTGGCCTGGGAATGTCATTATATCTGTAGAAAATGATTTACCTGTGTGACTTTTCAATCAGCAAATTATTTCAAAAATAAATCTAAAAGGGAAAATATTGTTCTTGCCAGGATGAACAAAACATTTTCTTCTTTTATAGTGTGTAGCTGAAAAGATCTGCCAAATGCAAATCCTTTTTTCCAACAGTAGTGAGTATGTATGACTCAGATAGAGTCAAACACATTTTTCTTCTTAATATTGAAGCCATATACCTTCACATTAACTCTCAAGTCACTAGAACACCAGTTAACAGAACCATCAATCAATTGCTAAATAGCATATTGGATCTGCATATGCTATCCAAGACTTCAGTGTTGCCTGAAAGTCATTGCATCCCCCAAGTACCCAGTGTGCTCTAGAGATGCAGTTTGCATGGTGGTGGTACTGGGACTTCCTTCCTCCAAAAGCAAGTATGATCCAATGCAGAAAAGGCATGAGTGGATCTCACTGCATTACTATCTCTACTGACATACAAACCAGGCATTTCACTTTTCATCCAAAGTCACTCTGTTTTTAAGGCTGCATGATAAATTTGACTTAAGAGGAATCACAAAATTATAGCAGGAGTATTGAGGTAAGGTACACTCCTCCCCAGTACACGCATAGCCCAGTAAAGGCTATGTTTAATTGTTTATGTATGCCAGGAATGTGTTAAAGATGTTCATTTAAACTTTTAATTTCAAAGATTTTAAAAGCCGATGAGGTAAGAGGAAGACAGTGTGGCACACAAAATATCAGGAACAGTGAAAGCAGGCATGAAACATGAAACTGTGCAGCTATGGGCCATTTCTGATTGGCTGGTGGTTGGCACGTAGGGGAATTGAGTAATGATGAGAGATGAGGGCAGAGTGGTACAGAGGGTAGATAAAAGACACTAGTGTGTGTGCACTGTTAAGGATTCTGGACTTCATTCTTTAGGCCCTGTAAACCACACACCGTTTGTATTTAAGTGGGAGAAAAGATGGTGTGGTCAGGCTTGCATTTTATGTAAATCATTCTGGCAACAGTGTAGATCAAGACCACGAGGGGATAATAGAAAGACACCAAATGGAAGATAATTAGAATCTGAGTAAAGAGAAAAGCATTAAGGATGGAGGGGATAGAACGGACATGATTGGCATTTAAAGTAAATATATTTGACAAAAATATCTGGTAGATGGGATGAAACATTTCTGGAGAGGTGATTGGTAGCTGGTAGTATTTTCACTGGCTCCCTCTACCTTACCATATTTATGTTGACTAATAGGATCACTTGTATTTATACTGCAGATTATGTGTGTTTTTTTTCAACCTGGTATATTTCTAGATTACTTTGACTCATGAAGAACCTTCAAGAGCTTTTGTCACATGCTCGTTTGTCCAAAACTAAAGGTCCTTGTTTGACTAGGGAAACCAAGACATCACCAAAGTTTAAGGGATCAGTGTTTTGGAGATGTATAATCTATATAATTATATAAGCATGAACCTCTCAACCAAAAATAGTGAGTGGAAATATAGATCTTTTGGAATTGTGCTCACAATTTTAAAAAAAATTATGTAAAGATTCTAAGCTTGTCATGGTCAAGTATTAAAAACACAGTCAGATAGTGCACACCAGATACCACCTTGAATTGGGTCATCTTGATTACTACACTGAATTAAAATCTATGATTTTCATCACGTTCAATTTATAGTATCACTTGGACTTACTTTAGTCATCAACAAAGGGGGGATTTTTACAATATAGTCATTAGGCTCACTTTTTAAAAATTATTTTTCAAAATATATTTTTATTGATTTTAGAGAGGAAGGCAGAGGAAAGAGAGAGATAGAAATATCAATGACGAGAGAGAGTCATTGATTAGCTGTCTCCTGCATGCCCCCTAACTGGGGACTGAGCCCACAACCCAGGCATGTGCCCTTAACTGGAATCGAACCTGCAACCCTTCGGTCCACAGGTCCATGCTCTATCCACTGAGCCAAACCAGTTAGGGCAGGCTCATTTTTAATCCCATAATTTTTTTTTATCATTAAATTCTGAATAGCACTGTTTGACCAAGAAGCATCTGGCCAGCTCTTGTGTTTATAGGTCTTAGAATGCTAACTGAATTAATAAAAATATTTTTTCCTCAAATAAATTAGACATATAACTATCTTATCTGTTATAACCTCTGGTGAGAAATATGTTTCCTGATGATTTTTAGAGTCTAAAAAAACGTGTTTTGTGTTTGTTTTTAAGTGTAGGAAGTAAGTATGTCTGAACAACATGTCCAGAGTTATCCTCCTTTGTAATTGTATTCTCATTCCTGAAGTTGAGAGATTACAAACACACGGGTACACTGTGCAGAACAGAAGTGTTGACATGGAGAGTCACTTTGATTCACTGTTATTCCCCCGGCAACCCAAGAGTAAAAGGAAGAGCTTCCAAAGATGCCACTACTGCCTAGCTGTGAAGTAATCACACCACATGTGTGGATGTCCACAGCCAGAGAGAGGCTGTCATGAATGAGGGCAAGTTTCAGTGTTTGAAATGCCACCGATCTGGCCGTGGAGTCATTTTTCAAGCACTCAGAATTTGGATGTTTCTTCTTCTACATTGGCCATGAGAGGCTTCTTTTTGTGCAAACCAGACCCATGGAAGGTTTCAGTTTTTACGGTTACTTTCTAAGTCACACATATTGCAAAAATAATCAAAGAGTAGGGACAGCATTTCCCTTTCAACCCTGTGTAACTTAAAAACAGCAATGCAAGTTTGGCTCACACACCATGAAACTTTCATCTTTTACTGGAGCCCATTAGATCAAAAGGATAATGTTACAGAAAGATGTGAATGAATGGAAACAGGCTGTCAAACAGTGAGTTGGCTCTTTTTTATTTTCTTCGCATTTTTGTGAAGTCGCTTTATTAAAAAGAAAAAAAGTAGGTGTGCTTTAAACCAACTTCAGTGAAGCAAACACCTCATATATGTATAAAACTGGTAAAATTAAATTAATGATAAAATGTAACCAATTCACACTTATGAACTAAGGGGGATTCATTTTACTATATGAGTTAAAAAACTTTATCCCCCAATTATTATTTTATATTAGTGCCATAAATTGTGTTTAAAATGAAAGTGGTATTTGCTCCGGGCTCTTAGGCTCAGTCAGTGTCAGACAGAGGAACAAAAGCATTTTAATAAATGGGATGTCCCTACTCCCATATTTGGCTTATTGTTAGCCTTTACAATGGCGTATCTGCTGTCTTGCAGTAATTTGGTGCCATGCAAAATTGAGTAAAATACTCTAATAATTAATATCTATGAAAATCATCCATAGAGAGTTTTTTAAGAAAGATTCCTCCTTAAACATAAAGATGAATACTTCATTTACTATTAGAGTAATTCACCTATGGGCACTTCTAAGGGTTATATATAAAACAGTATACACAGGTAAATCACTACTGTAATGTACACAAAAATTTCCCTTAGTGAAATAGTATCAAATTATTGATACTAATTTTTTATGTACCATTTAATGACCTGATATTTTTAAGGAATTAGATGTTTCACGTAAGCTTTTTAAACATAATGAACTACATATTTGGATTCTAAAATAAAGTTTATTTTATACTTAATAAAAATATTTTTAAAATCTGAATGCCCGTACCACTACTCAGTACTATCCATATTCTCCTTATTATAGTCGGCACATAGCTGGACCACATTTCTCAGCCTTATTTGAAATTAATGGTGGCTATTTGCCTTATTTCCAGCTGGTGGAATTTAAGCAGAATTGACAGATACTCTTCTAGGCTTTTTTCAAACAAAACTTTCCATGCACTCTTCCATTCTGGCTGGGAGAGAGGACCTAGCAAATATAGAAGCCTAGTGTTGAAGATGGCAGAGTCTCTGCCAGTGAGACTCCTGAGTACATGAAAGAGGGTCATCTCCTCCCCCCCCCCGCCCCCCGCTATGTTCCTGCCTAATACTGCAATGTGAGCATGAAATAGACTTCTATTGGGTTTGGGCCATTAGACATTTTGGAGTCCATTTGTTATTGCATTTAGCCTATCCTAAGTAGTACACCAATGTTTTAAACTTAATAAATTATGAACATAACATTTTGGGAAGAGTTGGGGTTCCCATCAAATATTTTTACAAAATGGCCCATTTCATTTTTCCTCCTCCCATCCCTTATTTCCCACACTTTATTCCCCATTTTCACCCTATGAAAGTATTTTTATCTCATGTTCCTTGAGAATATAGAAATAGACAGAAATACCCTTATCTTCACACTATGTTAACCTGCTCCCATCCCTACATTTTTATCCATGTGTTTCTTTCCTTCCTGTTTCATTAATAATAATTTTTAAATTGTAAGAGAAGTAAATAGATTGTATAGATAAATGCTTAACAAAATCCATTCCTTTGGGTCTGATGAAATCAAGAAGTTCCACTGATGGGCTTTGCATATCTCTGATCCAATCCTCACTCTCAGTTTTATTAGCCAGGCAACCACCCGCTCCTCTATTTCAGCAGAACTCTGGAAGTTTGTTCCCTCCAGGAGGTAAACAGAAGAGACTCTGGGATAGGAGAAATTAGGCATAGTTGTGGATAGGAGTACTGTACTGAAACAGGGCATTAATATTTGCATACTGATTCCTGAGGCTCCCGAACCCACTTCTGCCAGTTGGCTCCCAGAATGCTGGCTGGAGATTGAATCACCCTCCCTAGTGAATTGGACCTGGCAAAAGGGAAGACAAAATCACGTACTCAGGCAGAACACGGGATAGTGAAAACTAGTCAGCAGGTCTATGAGATTCCAATTCTCTTTTCAGAATTCCATTTTTAAATCTGAGCAACTTATTACATATTATTCATCTGAAGAAAATATTTGACAAAAAACATCAAAATGAATTATATATATATATATTAGAGGCCTGGTGCACGAAATGTGTGGACTCGGCGGGGGAGGGGGGGGGTGTCCCTCAGTCCGGCATGCACCCTCTCACAGTCCTGGAGCCCTTGGGGGATGTCTGACTGACGGCTTAGGCCCGCTCCCCAGGGGCCATCAGTCGGACATCCTTAGAGTTGCTGCAGAGGCGGGAGAGGCTCCCTCTACCTCTGCTGCGCTCGTCAGCCATGAGCCCGGCTTCTGGCTGAGCAGCGCTCCCCCTGTGGGAGTGCACTGACCACCAGGGGGCAGCCCCTGGTGGTCAGTGCGCATCATAGCAACCGGTCGTTCCACCATTCGGACGATTAGCATATTAACCTTTTATTATATAGGCATACACACACATATAAATGAATGCAATGTAAAAATTTATACAAAAAGAATAATCCTTCAAATAAACTACCATTAATATCTTCAGACAACTGAGAGGAGATACTGAAATCATGAAACAAGAATGAGTTCCTATTAAAAAAGAACACTCAGAGAACCAAAAAGACGCTCTTGAAAATTAGAAAAAAATAAAAGTGATGGCAGAAAAGAAAATTCACAGAAGTTTCTAAGTCAAAGAAATATCCCATACAAACACAAAAAATATATAGTTGGAAAACATGTGAGAAAAATATAAGAAACTTAGATAAAATGTCCAAAAACTTTAACACAAGAAGTTCTGAAAAAAATTAAAATGGAAAAACAAATGGAGAAATTAGTCTATGAGATAATTAAAGAATATTCCCAAGACTCCAAAGAGCTTTCATTATCAGATTGAAAGGCCTTACTACATACATGGATCACTCCATGTTACCTCACTGTAAAATTTCAGAGGACTAGGATGGGCAGAAAACCTTACAAGATTCCAAGGATGATGGGGAGGGGAAAGGATGTGCAGTACCATGGTTTGAAATCAGAATATCAGAAAGGATTAGGGCTTTTTAGCAGCAACATTGGAAACTAAAAAATAATAGTGGGTCAGTGCCTTCAAAATTCTAAAGATAAATGATTTCCAGTACAGAATTCTTTATCACAGTCAAAACATCATGTAAGAACACCTCCTATGATCCCATGTATATTTTCTTAGGAAGCTATTGGAGGCTGTGATCTCCAAGAATGGGAAGAAAGATTTGGGAGATAAAAAACAAGGTATACAATACAGAAGAGAGACAAAGGACATTTCCCCCAGGTGATGATAAAAGGAGATCCTATGTAGTAGAAATAATAATATTACCAATATCAATACTGGACATTGATCTAATAAGGACATCAATATTAGGGAGTATGAAAGTATGAAACAGGGCATTGTGTAGGGGCAATGAAGAAGGAATAAAAGAGCTAGATTCTCATTGACAATGGGCAATCATAGATGATGCTTAAAATTAAAAACCAATAAGAATTCTTAGGATAGTATATATAGCCAAGTAATTGAAAGTGGGAAATGAGGGATGAGAAGTGCACTGTTATATTTAAAACAAGCCTTGTTTAACTTTGACATGTGAAAGATGATGAAAATATAAACCAAAAAAAGATGAATAGATTTTAAATTTTATACTTAATTAAATGTGCACAAATTAAAGTTTTCTTTATAAATGTAAGTTGAAAACTTTATAGTGGAAGATATATATGAAAAGGGGTCTACAATTCCCTCAGTTACCCATTCTCCATTCCTGTTTTCTTTCCTGCTCTTTTAAAGACCTTATTTTAGACCTTTAGTCCCATTAACCTTGAACTCTTTCCATTCACTTACTTTTTCATCTTATAATCTGTGGGATATCACTCGATTAATATTTCTTTCCAATGTTTGCAATTTTATAACATTATCCTTTAATTATACCTCCTTACAAAACAGAAACTTTTAATAAACTCAAGAAGTCTCATTCATGCTGGTACCACAGTTGTTCAGTGCTGACAGAAATACAGAAATAGAACAATAGGTTGGCAGCCAACATTGAGTGCTTTATTATTTGTTCATACAGTTATTTAACTAAAAAATTATAGAGTGTCTGCTCTGTGAAACATATTGGATGATGCAAGATTATCAAATAGGCAGACTCCTTGCCTTGTGGAGCTTTGAATCTATGAGATCAAACAGGCACTAACTAGCTCATTGCTTAATTATTTGATTCAATTATGATAAATGTGACAATGGCAGAATGCAATATTCTATGAAAACATTTAACTAGGAAAATGACCTACTTGCTGTCTTCATTCTTTGAAAACGAGATATGTAGGATAGGGCAGAAATGGGATTATGTAAGATGGGGCAAAAGTAGGTTTACAGTTGCTCCTATGAAAAATAATACAGTAATTAACAAATAATACAAAAGAATAAACTGTTTTGCATACTCACAACTGTAAACCTACTTTTGCCCCATGCTGTATGTGGTCAGAGCAAATGGAATTTAAAAAATGGAATGATTTGAGGTGAAGAGAAATTCCAGACAGAAGAACCAGACAGTTTTAAATTAGGCCCAACAGTAGAATTGAGAGGCATGCTGGAGAGCCGCCCTCTATCACATATAGTTCTTTGCACCTGCTGTTCCTCTACCTGAATGACCTCCCTTCCTGCCTGCCTCTCTTTGTCACTCCTTCAGTCTGACAAATTTTGACTTATCCTCCAGGTTTCAGTTTAGAAGCTGTTTTTTTGGGGGAAATCTTTTTTCAGTCCCTCAATCTTGGCCTCTGTTGCTGGGCAATCAAGGACTCTTTCCACTGCTTCTAATCAAAACCACGGTGCTTTTAATAGTCTTTTTTCCTGGCCTGTGTCATTTCCTGGTCCTTACGTGCAAGGGGAAAGGCCCGTATCTGACATCTTCACGGTTCTATCCCCAGCAACTCTTTAAATTGGTGCTTCAAAACTATTTGCTGAATGAATTCCTTGGTAAAACAAGAGGAGGTATGAACTGGGGAGGGCCTCAGGACTGGCGCAGGGTCTGATGACATCATATAAGAGCCCTCTTGTTAGGTTTAAGATAATCATACTTACTAAATAAGCAAGTTCTGGATTACTTAAGGTATTAGTATATGAGGAAAATTGTGCTCTGAATCCTCACAGCCAAATAAAGAGCCCAATTACCGTTTTGTAATTACATTGTTAAAATATCTATGCTCAAGTATTCCAAACCCTAACAGAAAATGGATAAACTTCATGAGTACATGTATACTCCAATCTTTCTAAGATTAAGTAAGTTTGCAATATTGAAGTAATTGGCTAAATTTCTTAGGGAGAAAAAAATCCCAATTACATAAAATTGTAACTTGTTTTACTTGGAATGATTTAAATGCGTACTTAAAATTAGAACACTAACGAAAAACTCTGGAAATTAAAGGTAACAACTAAATTTTACATTTGTTAACATTCTACCTAACTTAAATTTACATTAGGAAAGTATTATAACAAATATAGAAACATTGTCCTTAAAATAACATTCATAGAATGTATCATACAGTCATGTATAAAAAAACATTTGAGAGTTTGATTTATAGTATGCATGAAAATATGGATGTTAAATTACATATATAAATAAGTAAGATGATTTGGATGAACTAAAATTCTCATCTTAAAGAGTCCTTAGCCACATGAAATCAATTAAGATAGAGCATTATTGTAACCATAAAATAAAATGGAAAAAAATGCAACAAGTCATAAAACAAAGATGAGCCCCATGCTTTTTATTCAGAAGAGAAACATCTGCTTTAAGAATACACGTATAACTTTGTATATATGTACATATCTATATGTAATATACTAAGTGTACATATGTATGCATACATGTATATATATGTATAGAAATATGTTTATGTATATATATGTATATATTTGTGTGCATTTTAGAAAATGCCAATACTGACACTATACTATAGTCCAGGTAAATAAACAAATAAAATTTTATTTGTCCAAATAGTGTTATAATAAATCAAGATGATATTTCTTTGGGTCTAGAGTCGCAGTTTGAAAAAAACAAAACACATGATATTTTACAGCTCAGTGCTTCAGGATGTGGAGTCTATATTCCATCCTTGAGTTGCTGCTTGGCCGTGTCACTTTAATTGGTTAGTGACACTAGCAAATGTGATATAAGTAACATTTGAAAACCATTATCATGCTGGGGCTCACCCCCTGTCACTAATAGGAACCCGAGGACCATGAAGGGCTGAAACCCAGACTAGCCTTCTACAGCTGAGAATCATGTGGAAGGAGCCCAAAGTCTTCCACAGCCTTCCAAGCCCTGAGCTGAAAGCTCAGACCATGAGAACTGTCCAGAAAGTCCACAGGATTTTTAAAAAGAATAAGTGTATATTGTTTTAAGCTGCTAGGTATTTGGGATGTATTGTTACACAGCAAAAGCTAAGACAGAAATAGACACCTCTAAGCAGGGTGCTGCGGAACAAAAATATATAACATGTGGTATTAGATTTGGGACCAGGAAGCAGGAAGAAGCCAGAAAAGCTGTGAATAAATTGTTAGTAAACACCAGATAGAACAATGGGTAGGAAACTCAGTGAAGTCTAGAAAAATGGCACAGAAGGAACTAGACAAAGAGCAACCTGTGTTATATAGTAGCAAAACAATTGGCAAACTGTTGCCTGTCATCACTTGGAAGACAGAGAGTGTGCCAGATCAACTTTCAGGTTTTGGCTAAGAAAATCTCCAAACAGATTGCTGAAAGTGTCAGTGAATGCTTAGGGTTATGCATGCTACAACAGAGGGAGATACCAAAGAGCCCAAGGAGGAACTGTTCCATTTGCAAGAAGAGTTTAGAGAGGAGGAGCTGGGGATGTGCATAGTTGGAAAACTAGATAGTCTTCCTTTTTCAATTATAACTGGAATTTCTTCAACTTATACTTTTCTCACTGCTTACAACTAACATAGTCCATAACAGACTTGGTTTCTATCTAGGGGAAAGGAACCAGTTCTCTTACTATTGCCTGGAAGGGACTGAACAGAGCCAGAGCCTGTGCTGTGGAGATGCTGGTGGAGTCCAGAGGTCTTTGTGCCCAGCCTGTGGAGCTCCCATTTCTTGGCTTGGGAAAGCAAGGCAGGATAGAGACTACTCTTAGTAATCCTACAACTACAAACAGTTGCTATAGGTCAGTGATGGTGAACCTTTTGAGCTCGGCGTGTCAGCATTTTGAAAAACCCTAACTTAACTCTGGTGCCGTGTCACATATAGAAATTTTTTGATATTTGCAACCATAGTAAAACAAAGACTTATATTTTTGATATTTATTTTATATATTTAAATGCCATTTAACAAAGAAAAATCAACCAAAAAAATGAGTTCGCGTGTCACCTCTGACACGCGTGTCATAGGTTCGCCATCACTGCTATAGGTGCTGGACAATCCTTAAAGAGGGAATTCTGCTTTTTAAAAGTAGTTGTCTAATCTCTTGCTACACAAAGTATGGTTCCCAGACCAGCAACACTGGCATCACCTTGGGGCTTGTTACGAAGGGAGAATACCAGGTGCCGTCCCACACCGACTAGGTCAGACTGCATGTTAACATAATCCATGGGTGGTTATAAATTTTGGGAAACATTGGTCTATTTCTTGGTGAAAAGTATGTATATCATGATACTCTTAAAATGTCTCCAAAGCTACTAATTGAGGTTTCTGTGATCCCTCAAACTCAGATCCTCTCTTGGTTGCCATGTAACCTGTGCTGGCATCATCTAAAGTCCAACAATTCCAAATTTATTAGGGTGAATGTGGTTGCCTCTGTTTTATCATCTTTGACTAAAAAAACAGCAGTTTTATGTGACTCAACCTATATTTTGAGAAGCATGATACAGTACAGAGAACATGGGCCTTGGAGCCATGCTAGTCTGTAACAGTTTGCTTTTATTATTATTAAGTGGATTCAAGAAGAAAATGTATGTGATTATGCCTAATGAAATAGCTGGTTCCTGATAGATTCTAAACAAATGTATGTTTTCCTTGTGACAATGATTGGGATGTTAAAGTCAAATGGGCAATTAAGACACTTAAATGAATTTTTAAAAATTAGTATTTGGGTTCCTGAGTTGTGGATCTATGAGTTCTAAGGCACGGAGTGATATTTTGAATCTTCAATGAATAATTTCCAAATGATCCTCTAGTACTTTGTCAGTCACCATTGGTTGCTTAGGAAGAATGGAGGTCTCCAGTTGATTGTTTTGCCAGGTTGTACAGAAGCACACTCCATTGCTGTGAAAGAACTGAATTGTTTATTCTTTTCCTTTTTCTTTTCCCCTTTAGCAATGTGACCTTCCTTTTTAGAGTGTTAGCAATGAACTCAGAGAAGGGTTCACACTGCCAGCTGTCGGTCCAGATAAACAGATTTGTATTAATCCACTGAGTAATTGGGACCATTTCATCTAATAAGGTATTTTGCTTAGCTCATGCCAACTGACCTGGGTGAATAAAAGATGTGCTGCATCATCTGCTTAGAAGAGCAAATTTGATTGTGAACATACGTCCATGGTGTCGTACTATATTACTAAAGAAAAATGGGGAAGTCAGGGGCTGACCTGAGAGACACAATTTCATCTGAATTAATGTCCCACTGTGATCTTCAAACACCACCCCTCAGAGAACAGTTTCAAGTGTTACTAGAGCAATTACATTTCATATTAGACTATTCTCATTCATGTAGGTTCATGCAAGGAATGAAATAAAACTGTCTTACTAATTTTAGGGTTTAAACAGACCTGTTTTGTAGCAAGAAATTCACCTTTTTGAAATCATCCTTACTGACGGAACCCATGGCATGTGAAGGAAGTTAGAGCCAAAGAAGAAGATACAAATTTAAGAAAAATATATGCAGTTTCATTTTAGAAGTCTCACTTTCTAAACATTATATATGGGAAAACAGAGAATATCAACATTAGGCAGAAATATAGGCTGGTGACTTTGTACCTAATGGGACATATCCTGTCAGTTCTCAGCAGTTACATTTTGTATGGGCTTCCAGTAACATGGTACCTCTATAAATAAGTGCTTTGAATCTGTAATTTAATTATATTTACCATAAGCCTTGTTCTGAGAAAATTTACTACTTTAGGGCTTATGGAAACAACATAACTCTGTGTTTATTGATGAAGCAGAGCTGTAAAAGCTCAAGGAGTGCTTAATAGAAAAATATCATCATAAGCAACACATGGGAGCATAAACTGGTCACATAAAATGTGCTATTTACCAAGGGAAAAGTATTATCCAAAACTTCAATTTCTACAGGTAAAAAAAAGTATATAAAGCACTTACATTCACAGACTCTGGAAGGACACTGAAACTTGTTTCAATTACTACCCGGGAAGCCGTAGCATATCAAGATCTGACTTGCCAGAGCCCCAAATTAAGTTCATCCTCACATTCTTGCCTATATAATAAAGACACAGATTGTATTGTGGTTGGCAGCAATTTGGAGCAGAGCCATGTTTTATAAATTGAAAGTGAACAAAGAGAAATTACTCAGAGAAAAGGGAAAACAACGATGCAGCCAGAAATTCACTTTTTAAAGTGCACACAGACAACTTTTAAAGCACTCATTTGACTTATGTCGGGACTTATGGGCACAGGAGAAACCATTTAGTTTAGTCTAATCAGCTGATTTTTTAGATGAGAAAGCCAAGACAGAATTGTTACAGACTCAAACTCCCAACATCATTTAAGAGTCCTGGGTGCTACTGCTTGCTCTGAAATTGACTTTGGCCTTTATTTTTTCCCACTGAAACTCTGTGGTAATAATATGTACTGGTTAGTCATGGACCCCTTGGTTTCTTCATATCATTGATTTTCAAACACATCAGTGTCACAATGTTCGCCATATTCCCATAAAACTATCAGTGTTTATTTAATATTGTTAATATTTATTCTTTGAATATTTATTTTCATTTTATCTTGTCATAAAAGTATTGTTATAGATCTGATATGTTACTTGATTTTTAATAATTACCATAAATGATTATATTATTATTATTAAGATAAAGAGGTTAATTTGCTTACTGCCTATGATCACATTATGTAGCTCACTTTGGGAAACTATTTCTGGCTTCAAGAAATATTGGTTGAACTATTAACAATTATGAATAGCATGTTAGGGGCTAAGTTGGAAGATAAGTAAACATGTATAAAAATATCATCTAGGTTTCACAGGTCTGCATATTGAATAGAAGACAGAGGCATGTACACAAATGGTGTAAAGGAGAAAATATAAAAGAATGGGGGAAATTGCTGACTTGAAACAGTGAATGGCCTCAAGGTTGTACATTTGTGCAGTGTTTCAGTCCATGATCATCTCACATTCTGCAATACGGTTCAGAAAACAACCTACGGAAACTAGTGAGTGAGAATCACAGTTATTCCCTAAAGAACAATAGTGAGAAGTAAGTGTCCTTTTACTCTTTACATCTATATTGAACTTCATTTTCATCTTGCCTCAATCACAATTATATCTAGCTGTGCCTACAGCATTGCAGATGTAGGATGTTAGGGTGCCTTAGCCTGTGAGGCATTCCAGGGAGGTGCAAGCAAGACACAAGAAAGCCTAGAGCCCAAAGCCAACAATTGTTTCCATTTGCAGGGCTCCATTTGGGAAATTGTCTCCCTGGACATCAATTCATATTTCTAGAGCAATCAGTGTTTTTAATTCAAAACAAGCAATCTACATTTGAAGCATTTTGATTCTTTACATGTTAATGTATGAAGATGAAACTTTAATAGGCTAATTATTTTGCATCTAAACATTCCTGTTCTCTGACTCAGCCAGGTCCCTGACTCTGTTTTACAATGATTAGTGAAAGTGGAAGTGACATGATGTATCTTTGTTGCACGAGCATACACTCTTGGTTTTTCCACAATAAATGTGGACACAGATCATCCCTGTTCCCATACCGAGAGCAAATGGGTCACTCTTGCTTCAGACGATTCAAGTAACGCATGAGCCCTGTGTACCCTGAAGTGCACCTCTCTCTTTGGAGTAAGTAGGAGACCTGGGGGAGATACTTTTCTTTGCCTCTTCTCCATTACCTACTTTTCATTAGTTCTACTAGCACTTGTGTGTGAATAGAGCCATCAAACAAACCAAGACATTTAAGGCTTGGAACATGACTGGGAGCTGGGATTGAATTATATTATGGAGCAGAGAATTCAAAGTGGAAATAAGCCTCGCTAGAGACAGTGAGCTAGAAGAAATAACTTTCCAGGAATTCTAGAGCCCTCCATGAAGGGTTGCTGAAAGAGAGAGAGAAATCAGAAGAGAGAAGAGCAGATAGGGGCTAGCTCCTGCTGGGTGTGGCAGCAGCTGGCTCTGAAATTCCTTCGCCATGGCTGCCTCATAAACACAACAGGAATGGAACAGCCACACTCCCCAAGTGCTTCTGGGTGCAATTGTAAAGTTCTGTTTTATCCTCCCAACCAAAGAAGCCGCTTATTTGTTAAGAGTGCTACCGATTTTAGAAATCATTAGAGGAAAGTTCTGCATTGGAAAGGACATTCCTAGTCAAAGATCTCACACTAAGAAATACCACATCAATGCCGGTTCCATAGGCACTGGATATGTTGCAATAATTTGCTCAGCATGTTGACTAATGTAGTTCACTAGGAACATGTATGTCCTAGAGACTGTTCAGTGAAGTTTAAGTTTGGGGCACTATCTAGTTATAGCTGGATTTTTTTTCCCAGTGTGCTGATTCTGTTGCTGTTTTTAATTATGCAAATATTCCCAGAGGCTTTGGCAGTGGGCAGAAGCTTTGTATAAACATGAGTATATGTAAACACATCCACATCCACCCCACCATCTCTTGCCATCTCTCTGTGCTTATGATGATTTTTCAGTCCGCTTCCACATACAGCCTTACAACAGTAGTTGCATACATCCCTCCTTAGCTTTTTTAAGATTAACCTCCCCCAAAAAAGACTTTTAAAATATTGTCTCTTATTAAATGTTAGTACTTGTATACAGGAGTCATTTTTCCTTTTCAATGTTTTAAAGATATTAGGACCTTCTCCATCAAAGGCACTTTAGAGCAAGCTTGTCACACTCTCGGCCTGAGGGCCACATGCAGGCCACAATGAATATTTTTGCGGCCCAGTCAATATAACGGTATGTAAGAAACGTTTTGATAAAAATTTTTAACTTAATTTTTACAATATCCTGTTATACATAATCCTATCTAATAAAAGACAAAAAGGGTAATTAACCATACCTCTGCTACGCTTCCTATTGGCTAATCAGCAAGATATGCAAATTAACTGCTGACAAAGATGGCGGCTGGCACCCATGCTGCTGAAGCGACCAGGAGGTTTGCTTGCTCCAGTGATGGAGGAAGCCAAGGTTCCTCGCCTGCCGAGGCCAGGCTCTGAGCTCCACTCTAAGCAACAAAGTTGCAATTATAGAAGCTAAACAAATCCCAGATACCTGCTTTCAGCCAGCCGCGGCCTCAGAGCTGGAGAGAGCAGGACAGCAACAAAGTTTCAATTATAGAAGCCAAACAAACCCCAGATACCTGCTTTCAACCAGCCGTGGCCTCAACCAGCTGGGAGCGCCAGTGATGGCAACAGAGTTTCAATTATAGAAGGTAAATAAATCCCAGAATAAAAGAAAAAAGAAAAAAAGGAGAGGCTGGGAGCTTCAGTTGCAGGCCAGCCTGAAAATGGCCCTCAGCCCCTCACCCAGACTGGCCAGGCACCCTAGTGGGGATCCCCACCCTGAAGGGGGTGTGACCAGCTGCAAACAACCATCAGCCCCTCACCCAGGCTGGCCAGGCATCCAAGCAGGACCCCCACCCTGATCCAGAATGCCCTTCAGGGCAAACCAGCCGGCCCCCACCCATGCACCAGGCCTCTATCCTATATAGTAAAAGGGTATATGCAAACTGACCCTAACAGCAGAAAGACTGGGAACGACTGGTTACTATGAAACACACTGACCACTAGAGGGCAGACGCTCCATGCAGGAGCTGCCCTCTGGTGGTTAGTGCGCTCCCACATGGGGGAGCTCTGCTCAGCCACAAGCCAGGCTGATGGCTGCCAGTACAGCAGTGGTGGTGGGAGCCTCTTCTGCCTCCTCAGCAGTGCTAAGGATGTCCGACTGCAGCTTAGGTCTGCTCCCCACTGGCAAATGGACATCACCCAAGGGCTGCCGGGCTGCCAGAGGGATGTCTGATTGCCAGCTTAGGCCCAATCTCCCGGGGAGCAGGCCTAAGCCAGCAGGTGGTTATCCCCCGAGGAGTCCCAGACTGCAAGAAGGCACAGGCCGTGCTGAGGGACCCCCCCCCCCCCCCCGAATGCACAAATTTTTGTGCACCGGGCCTCTAGTTATTAATAACAAACTACAACCTTTGCTAATGATTGAATACTATAATCATTTTGCATTCATTTCCCGTATGCGCCTTATGCGCAGGCACACCATATCGCTCCACTAATACTAGCAG
The DNA here is from genome assembly GCF_028538775.1 of Myotis yumanensis. Taxonomy (NCBI): domain Eukaryota; kingdom Metazoa; phylum Chordata; class Mammalia; order Chiroptera; family Vespertilionidae; genus Myotis; species Myotis yumanensis. The sequence continues at coordinate 69,256,397 of NW_027223755.1, read as the reverse complement.
CAAATATTTTAGCAGCTGATGGCCACGTCATTAGTCTTGGACTGACTTGTTTGGTGTGCGCAACAGGAAGTATTTCACTTTCAGAGAACAAGAAAAATAGGTTTATTTACATTATGTTTATTAATTTGTGCAGTTATTCAGTATCTGGTAAGTTAATGTTCAAGAAAAAATATTAATTTTTATTAAAATGTTCTATTAATTTAGGTTAACAATTACTCATTTATTTCAGCCCTTTGTATTTAGCATCTCTATCGAAATAAACCCACATTTCTATGAAAATTGAAGCTTTTGGTTTTTTTGCGGCCCACATAAACTTAAACCTTGTTTATTTGGCCCGTGTTAGCCTTTAAGTTTGACATGCTTGCTTTAGAGTGTAGATTTCATAAGAAGGCAAGCCCATGTTGAGTCCTATCCAAGTCACAAAAGAACTTATTAGTAAGTTGTCTGAGTTATAAGCCTGCTCCATTGCATGGCTGTGAGAACAGCTTCTCTGTTATGCAGTATCCACATTTCATTGTGGATACTAAATCTCAAGGTGGTAACTGCCGCAGCAAGTATGGAAGTTCCCTCAACCAGCACCTCTTCCCTTGCCTTCCTCATTAGATAGTGGGGCCAGGATTCCCACCTGGGTCAGGTGCCCCATGCCATGTTCCCACTGCAGCTTTATGCTAACACTTATCAGACTTGAATACAAATGTCAATTATCTTCCTCACTTTAGATTGGGAGCTTCTTTAGGGCAGGGACCATCTTTTCTACTCTCTTTCTCCACCTACCAGAACACCTACCACACAACCTGGTATATAACTGCACTTCCTTAAGAATGGGAGTTCCTTTCCTTCTTATTCACTCCCATCACTCCCTCTTTCAATGTCTTATTTATCTCTCCTCTGCTCTCTCTTTTCAGACTGAAAACTAAAGAGTAGAATACTATATTTGATGGTTGATAGCACCGTTAGCTTTTTTTAAATCACTGACTCATATACATAAGAAAATATGTGCATCTGGTAAAAGAAAACCCGGGAATTCTTGCATAAGAATTACTCTAACTTAGTTCTGCATCTCTTCCGATAATGATTGACTACAAAAATAAAGCCCTGGCGTCCCTTTATAACATAAGATAAGATGTTGGTAAGGGTATAGGAAGTGGGAACTCTATCCACTGTTGATGGAAGTATACACCTATGCATTTTGGAAAGCAGTTTGGCAGCTTTTCTTATGGTACACACACACACACACACACACACACACACACACACACACATTCATACATACGAAGGCCCAGCAACCCTACTTATCAGTTTATATACTACAGAAACACAGCACATAGGTTCAATAAAGTTTTCAAAACATGTTCACTACTACATTGTTTACAATGGTAGATACATTGAAAAAAGCAAGTGTCCAGTAAAAAAAGGAATGCTTGCCTAAACTATAGTATGTCAGTGTCTAGTAGAGCTATATGTACTAAAATGGGAAGATATCAAAATTTTATTGTTACGAAAAAAAATTTAAATTGTATATGATACAACTTATATGATATAAAAAGCAACTCATAAACCAAATATATATAAAATAGAAAAAGTGTGAAAGTATATTCTCTATTGGTACCACCACATATAGGGAAGAAATAGGATTGTGGATAGTGATAAAATATATTTTAGTTTAATGTGGAATAGCTAATTTAACAAGGTGAGTGTATTTGTATATTAAATATGTAATTAAATAATTTTAAAGTCTTTAGGGTATTGTCTCTCTCCCTCCCTCCGTCCCTCTCTCCTTCCCTCCCTCCCTCCGTCTCTCTCACACACACACACACACACACACACACACAATAAAACAAAACTTAACTCTTACACAGTCCATAATTTCATATCAAGAAGCAGAAATTGATTTTGGGTTGTTCACAGGGTTGGCAATACATAGGAACATCTTGTTTGTAGCAACTGCTTACCCACTTTCCAATATGTGCTTGTCCGTTCACTATTCTTTGAAGTGTCCAGGCCATCCCAGTGCCCTCTGGCTCCTGGGGATGCCTGGATGCCTGTGCTTTGGGATTCCCTCCTAGAGTTCACCCCATGCACATATATCTCCACTTCAAAATTACCCACTGTGACTTTCTTTCTTAGTGTCTTGGTACATGAATAGATAACCAATTTAACGTTAATGTAAATAGGAATTAAAATTGTTAACTGCATTACCCTCCTCAAATAACACTTGTAAATTGTACTGCCCCTTTGAAGACAAATGGTGAGGAAAAGGGGAATTTAGGAATGTTTGAGTACATAGAAGGTACTCTAATTTATAACATGATTTTAAAAGTGGGAAGAAAGCAACGGCTTGTCCAAATTCTCTCCCATCTATTTAAATTCAACAGTTTGTCATTCATAAGCTTACCTACCAGAAGTAGATTTTAAAGGACACTAGACACTACTTTATTTAACATTCTGAACCTTGAGTCCACAGTATCCTCAAGATATCCACGAAGGAATACTGAGGATAGAAAAACACAGTACATTTTTATTTTCACTAATTTCTAACAAATTTCTCTTTGAAAAGAATTATCTTCAATTATTAATTTAGGTAACATGCACAGTAATATCAATAGCAACTGTGATTTTGTCATCAATAGAAATCAGGTATTTTCATATCATGTTACGTTTGTTTCAAATATGGCAAAATATTGCTTGCCTTCATTATTACCTAGAAATTACAAGTAGACTTTCTGCCAGAACATTATTTAATGTGCTAACTAAAGATGTTATTGTTATACTGCCAATTTGAAAATTATTTTGATAACTGTATTTTAATGAAAATTATTTCTTTCATAATATTATTTTAAAATATGCCATGTGTTTTAAAAAACTATTCTGATAAGAGGTTCCATAAGCAGCATAATATTGCTAAAGTAGTGCACTGCACAAAAAGGTTAATTGTAAAAATCATTGCTTTAAATACTTATTATTTATTTGCACTATAGTGGAAAGGAAGGATCTTGGAAGCAATTTTCACAAGTAGGAGGGCTGTTTCATGCAAGCTGTGGCAAAGAGCATTCATGGGTAAAGAACAAGGTTCTGACAAATTGCGGTCATCAGAAGACAGTCCCATACTTCACTGTTTACATTTTCTACAGGAAAGGGGCCTCAAAACATTACAAGGAAATAGCTGTTACACACTTATGGTAACACCAACCTTTCTTCTCCAGCTTCCTTGTTTAACCTGCCCATCCTCCTCTCTGATTCCTTTTCTTTTTAAATCCTCACCTGAGGATATGTTTCTATCGATTTTTTTTGTTTGTTTTAGAGAGAGAGAGAGGAAGGGAGAGAGAACAAGAATGCCAAAGGGAGGAAGGGGGGAGGGAGACATCAATCAATTTTCTCTAGCACATGCCTCAACCAGGGATGGAACCCATAACCTAGGTATGGTATGTGCCCTGACTGGGAATCGAACCTGCAACTTTTTAGTGCATGGGGTGATGCTCCAACTAAGTGAGCCATCTGTCCAGGGATGATACCTATTTGATTATCTTTTTATCTATGATATGTCCACTACAGGATGGCAGAAGAAAACAAAACAGGCAAATAGCCTATAGCTTTGAGGAGATGCTGACAACAAAAATTAGAATAAAATAGCAACATGGAAATATTTTTTATCTTCTATACCTGGAATTGCAGAAAGGTGAGGAAGATTTTCTGAGAGGAACATGAGTCCCATGAGAATCTTTCATACATTCAGGCACATACTTGCATTTGTACTTTCAGGCTTCTGAGGCCTGAGAAAACTTGGATCTTATCAATGAAAGTCCATTAGGCCTCATCTCCCCAGCCCTTCATTCACATAAAGCCTCAGTTCCCTTCTCAAACTCATCAGATTATTTACAGTACTTCCAGTGTATCATCAGTTATCTTATAAGATTGGGGTAACACAAAGGCATTGCCTTCCATTGTTAAGAATGAAGTCTTTGAAATCAACTGACTTCATTTACTAATACATACTGTGACAAGGTACGTAATTGTTCTGATTCTATTTCTGGATCTGTGAAATTGGAATAATAAGAGTATCTGTCTCATAGAGTTGTTGTAAGCATTCAGTGAGGAAATAGGTATAAAGAATGAAAAATATTGCCTGGCACATAGTAAGCATTCAGAAAATTCTAGGCATTATTATTGCTATTAGGCCTGCCCTATCCTTTCCCACCAGTGCTGGCACTCTCACTGAGGACTGCTTCCTGAAAAGCCATCTAGGCTTCTGAGATTTCTTCCAGGAGTCCATGGTTGGCCCCTCCATTAGAACACTGATATCTGAGCCCAGAGTGTTGCTTCCCAAGCCCAGAGAGGTGACCGTCATAGATGAATAACAATGGAGACATGCTGGTTTCACTACAGAATATGGATCAGACCCCTCTGCACCACTCACACCTGTCTCCTAGGCACTAATGCAAAGTAACTGGTACTCTCTTCATTCCAACATTATTCATGGTGGCCAAAGCATGGAAACAACCAAAGTATCTTTCAATGGATGACTAGATAAAGAATATGTGATACATACGTACAACAGAATACTACTCAGCCGTAAGAAAATATGAAATATTGCCATTTTGTGACAACATGGATGGATCTTGACAATATCATGTTAAGTACAAGCCAGTCAGAAAAGGTCAAGAACCATATGATTTCACTCATATGTGGAATATAAAACTGAACGCAAAAAATGAACAAAAACTCAGGCACAGACAACAGCATGGTGGTTATCAAAGGGAAGTGGGGTGAGGGGTAGTAAAGGGTAAAGAGAATCAGATATATGGTGACAAGAGATTTGACTTTGGATGGTGGTCCACAATGCAATATACAGATGATGTATCATAGAAATATATACTGAAACCTATATAATTTTATCAAACACTGTCACTCCAATAAATGTAATTAACGATGACAACAACAAATTCTTCCTTAGGTATAAGTGAGAATCCTTTCTCTGTGTTATAGATTTCTCAATTGTAAACTTGGGGTAATAGTTATCTGCATTCTATGGTTTTCATAAAAACTAAATGTGGAATATCTAGTATTTAAACCAATCTCGTTTCTTCTTCTCAAGTTTAAGGTATGAGTAAGTCTGATCAGATTTCAGAGTGTATTCATGCTTCATATCAAAGTCAGCATTTCTCTAAAGCAGCGGTTCTCAACCTGTGGGTCCTGACCCCTTTGGGGGTCAAACGACCCTTTCACAGGGGTCACCTAAATACATCCTGCATATCAGATATTTACATTATGATTCTTAACAGTAGCAAAATTACAGTTATGAAGTAGCAACAAAAATAATTTTATGGTTGGGGGTCACCACAACATGAGGAACTGTATTAAAGGGTCGCGGCATTAGGAAGGTTGAGAACCACTGCTCTAAAGTGAAAAGATTCCTTGTTATTTTGGATGTTTATGTGCCCCACTAATGTGAAAGCAGCAAAGTGCAATCATCATATTCACTAGGTCAGTGGTCGGCAAACTCAGTCAACAGAGCCAAATATCAATAGTACAATGATTGAAATTTCTTTTGAGAGCCAAATTTTTTAAACTTAAACTATATAGGTAGGTACATTGTTATTAACTTAATTAGGGTACTCCTAAGCTGGCCTTTGCTAAAAACATCCTCATTTTATAATAATAAAGCCACCAACAAAAAAGAATTACAATTCTTAAATTGATGACAAAAATACCTGTAGGAGTTGCAGCTGGTTGGAAAAATACAGGTAACTTTTTTGCTTCGAGTAGGTACTTTTGTCACCCGCGCGCAATTTGCGGATGTGACTAGCACTGACCACTGCACATGAGACTGCTGACTGACTGGCTCACTCAACTCGTGCATGAATCGCGCGTGCCTCCCCCATGTTGCGTATCCCGCCGCCCAACCTACCAACACCCCCCACTTCTTCTAAGGCCACTTCTTCAAAATAGACTCACCCAGGCCGAAAACCGACTTCTGCGCATGGGCCACGAAGTTTCAATCGCACTGTACGTGCGCGCCTGCACATGGTATTTTGTGGAAGAGCCACATTCAAGGGGCCAAAGAGCCACATGTGGCTCGTGAGCCGAGGTTTGCCAACCACTGCACTAGGTTAAAGATACATGTTCTTTGTCTCTCTCCCCAGTGATTAATTTCTCTTTTTCTCATTCACATTCTATTTCTCTCTCTTTGCTAAACAACCTCTGTCTTTTGGAGCCAAAGGCAATACTATTAAGCCTATGTCCTATTTTCCTGATAACTCCAAATAAAAATGATGAAAATATACTTTGGTTTAAACCAGAACATTCCAGATATTGAGCTTCTCCTAATGTAATTTCCTGTTAGTTGGTATTCATTTGGGGGAATCATTTATCTATAAAAAAACAATCTTAGCTTATAAAGTGTATTTTCTAAATTATGTTTTAATAAATATTTCCCATTTCTCCTTGAAGAGGTGAAATTAAATTTGATTCCACAAGTACTTATTGAGCACCTCATATATAAAATATACTGGATTTGAAGAATTGGTTGTGATTTTTATTGTTAGGTGTAATGAGACCTTTCAGAGAGGGGAACTTAGCTTCTTGTTCTAGAGCTTTGGGAGCAGCAACATGTTTCTACAGAATGCATTTGGTTGAAATAGTTTGGGATGGGCTATTAACTGTTAATAGCAGTAACTCCAAGTCTAGGTAGTCACTAGTTATTGACACAGGAGACCTGGTGATATTTACAATGAGTCCGAACAGCAATCCTCATTACTTGGCCCAGTGTAGAAGCTTCTCAGCCTTTTAGAGGTGACCCCAAACCTGATTATCCCACATGCTTCTCACTTATTTTCTCAGTCCTATGTCCACAACTATAAAATTGATTGATCTCATAAACACATCCTTGATTGCTCTATTCATTTTATGAATATGTATCTACAGAATAATATTAAGGGAGGAGAGAAGAAAGTTGTCCAGGAGGATAATGATCTAGATAAAAACACTATTGTTCTTTATGTACCAAAATGAGACTTTACCATGATACCTTTGGCGATAGCTTAATATATAGCCAGAGTCCTTTAGTTTATTCATGGAAAACACTTGCTATTGCTTTTGATTCTACATCCACTCTCCCTATCATCTAATCTACTGCTCTTTTGCTTTGGAATTAGTCTTCATTGTGTTTTCTGCACTATATTCAGGAAGTATTTGGAAACTGCTGAAAGCTTTGTGATTGGGGACAACTTGATCAGATTTGTGTATTAATAATATTTTTTCTTACCGTTGCACATAATGTGGATTTAAAGAAAAAATTACAAGATAAATCCTCTTATTGATATTGTTCACAAAAGAGAGAAGACATTTATTAACTAGGTTATTATTAGTAGTCATAAAAAGGATACAGTAAAAGACAGTTAGGAAGTGTAACTTACCTCCTTACTGTTTTATATGCTTTAGCATGAGATTTTTAATGCAGACCTACTGTAGGAAGGACTCTAAGGTTTTGAGCCTATCTGACTGGGACAGTCACTTATGCCAATGAGTTTAAGATGAGAAATAGCAGCATATATAAGGAAAAAGTGGATGATTAGTCGTAGGCATGTCAAATTTGAGATGATAAGAAAACATTTATAAAGAGATGGTCTGTTGGCCATTGCAAATGAGGAGTGAAAGGCGTGCCTATTGACAGAACTTTGTAGCAGAAAAAAATGAGTGAAGGACAGACACTAGAAAGAAGGAAAAAAGAGGTCTGAAGGCAGAATCTTATGGGAGATTTATATTAAATGTAGGGAACGGGTATAGGATTCAGCAAAGGAAGGGTCGGAGAGATAGAGGGAATAAGGGTAACTCAGTGTCCTGGAATATGAAAGGGAGAGCGTAGTGAACAACTAGACAAATGCAGTAGAGAGGGCAAGGAGAGAATGCTTGATTCAGACCCAGGGTTTGTGTCTAGGAAGTCACTGCTAACTTCTAAAGGGGAAGATCAATAGGGGAGTGCTGTGGCTCCAAGCTACCCTGCCCAGGGTAGAATAGGAAGCCAGAGATAAGGAACCAGTAGAGGGCCCACATGACATCCCTTTCATTTTGGGAACTCAAAATGGTTTGATGTGTGTGGCTTTTCCTGGCTATATTCCCTCTATATTATCTCAACCCATTAATAATTATATTCAATGATGATCTAACATTTTAAAATTACCTTAAATAGGGTAGGAACTTAGTGTAGGAAAGATTGTATTTGATGGTTCATCTTGGATTTGGATTAAAGGGTAGCCATTCCCAGTAGGAAACTAGGATTAACAGCGAAGCATTCGAAGTAACTCCTTGGAAACAGAATCTTACGTTGATCTAGTGCCATGGCAGCCCATCCAATGTCGGTAAGCTTATTTGCTAGTCATATACTTTACATCTTTTTACATTCATTTCTTATTTTGTATCTGCTTACTGCTAGCCAGAGAAAGCCGGGTGGTCACAAAACAGACTCCATCATCATATCCAAAAGCTCTGTGAACAATATGCATGTCCTGACACCATTCAAACTCTATTAAAATAAAAAAAAACTATTGATCGGATCTTTTAGTAATTCTCAGTACTCATATATCCTGATTTTTTAGAAAAGTTTTACTTTCTCATTGTAGTTGCAGATGAGCTGTCAAAGATGGCAGCATTTCCACAATTTCCCTTTGATCTCTTCAGGGCCAGAATTGTGGATTAATTTTGCCAGGAATGACTTTTTAAACATGGCAATGTTGAGTCACAAGCATTACCCTTTCCTTCTCAACTTCCCATATGGGAAACATATCTTTTTTTGCGATTTATTAAAGTTTTGATCAAATGCACGCCACATTAAATGTTTGCAGCCATATAGCGAATACATTCTGGGCATTGTAAAAAAAAATCAACCAAGATTTACAGTATAAGGCTATTGCTCAAGTTATTTAAAACAAATCCAAGATAACGCCAAAGATCCTCATATATACTATAAAGTGTAATTTACTCGGTTTCACTTAGATATCCAAATGGGAACAATGGGATTCTGGGTGGCGTGTGGAGTGCAAGATTTCAGAGTGTGCAGTCTGTTCTGGAGAATCTATGATCTATACAGATAATATATAAAAAGCTCCTGCTTTGTCTGTGAAAGCTGGCACAACTAGTGGCTTGTGCACAAGCCTGGAATGGGATGTCCCGCATCCAAAGTGATGTGTCAGGCAGCCTCAGGAGGGAGTTTGCTTTCCCTTTGTGCATTCTTAGAGTATGTAAGCTTTGTCTCCTGCTTAGAAATAGTAACTTCGCCCTCTCTCTTTAAACTATTTATCAATTCTCTAAAGAAGGGCACTAAAAATATCTTGGGGTTGTATGTTTCTGTGGAGAACAATGACTCCTTTTTTATAATAATGTTTATATTTGAAAGCTATTCACTTAATAGATATTCATTGAACACTAACGATGTGCCAAGAACTCGGCTAGGTATTAGGGTTATAGAAAACAACCTTTTTCAAGGTCTTGTTCAACTCTTTGTCTCTCTTTTTGTCTATAATAGGCAGCCTCTGCCTATTTAACTCATTTAGTCTTTCCATCAAAATCAATTTCTCAATTGCTTTGTTTCCCATTCTTGAGCACTCTTGGGCTGCAGAAATGTCTCCCCTGTGCGGATGCCTGGAACGTGCTGTCAAAGGGAAGATGTGTTTTCTGTTGGGCCATATGCTGCTCATCACATGGGCACATCCATATTTCATCCTGGACATCCATATTATATGATGTGTTTATGCCTTCCTGCAACCTTGGCCCACTTCCAGTGTCAGTGCTTTCTATTTTTCAGCACAAAATCTCTGTGGTTTGGCTTATTTTGTCCCCGATGTATTCATTTGGACTCTTTCCCTCAGGAAGCCTGGGGTCCCAGGGTGGTAGTGTCTGAGACAAACACTCAGAATTTCCTGTAATGAGTCCTGCTTCTGGCTTCATGACGCTGTCACTACCCCTCACGGAGAGCTGGGTCTGCCAGACTATCATTTCCATGCTGAAGCTGCTCCCTGCAACTCTATTTGGGAGGCTTCACATTCCAGCTTTCTGTGAGGCATCCAGATGAACCTACTTGAATTTCATGGTTGGTGAAATGTATTCATGAAACCTGAACTTTTGCCTTGATGTTGCCCATTGATCTCTTGGTTTTTACTGAAATCTCAAACAGATACAGTAGCCCAGAAGCTATTGCTTAATTATGCTCTTTAGGGAGAAGTGAGTTGAGTAAAGTCTAAAAGTGCCCAGAAAGCAGAACTTCTGGGTAGATGTTTTTTGGGTATCACACTATTCATGTAATATATGGATCAAAACAAATACAATTATTTAGTTTGGTGACTCAATCTGTCTTAGCTAATAAGCTTGGAAGTGCTAACCTTCCCTCTGATACAATATGGCTCTGAGTTCCAAGGTGGTTTCCTTTCTTTGTCCCTCCACTTTTTTGTTGTTGTTGTTGTTTTATCATCAAAGGTAGAATAAAAAAAATGATCTTACAAAGTCCTCAGGGCAGGACAGAGGAGTGGGAGATACATTATTTTTAAAAAGGCAGATGGACTGCCCTGCCGTTCCAACTTCCTCTCAAATAGGAGAACGTGACAACCTTTTCCTTTTACATAATGTGTGGAGAGTTATCAAATTTAACACTATACAATTTTTCTTTAAAGCTATAAGTTTATTTCTCAAGCCTGAATTCTTAAGTACAAAATAAATGTTAGGTACGATGTCATGTCCAAGTTACTAATTGAGGTAAACCCAGGCTGAGCTTAATAGAATGAAAATACATTTAGCAGTGAAATAAGGGGGGGAAATGTCAGCCAAATCATGAATCCTGTTCCAAAGATGAATTAAAGCGTTATGACAAGGCTCATGTTAATTTAACTATGCTCTCAATAAACTACTCAGTAGGCAGGCACCAACCATCACCTGCCAGTTGTTATTTTAGAGCTGAAAGACCCTTACTCCCTACCTATAAAATAAAATATATAAATGTGTATGTTGGGGTGGACATTTTTATGTGGGAATAACATTAAATGAGACTGATATACAATTCAATAATCGACACACAGTCTCAACTGCAACATGCCACAAATGCCCGACCGCACACCAATGGGAAAAATAGCCCTTTCTCCCACCCACCCAAATTCCCCTGTAAAGTACATGGAGACAGCTGTGTCTCTCTATAAAGAGGAACTGAGAATGGTACGGCAAAGTGAAGGGCAAGGCAGACATGGCAAAAGCAAAGCCAAATTTGTCAGAATGCCAAAAGGGAAAATCCATTCAGAAGACACAAAGGCAGAGAATCTGGTTAGACAGCCATATTTCAAAAAGGAGAGAGAACTTTATGCTCATTCCATCTGTCTATATTGACTTCGCAGAAAATGCTGGGTTGACAAAGATGAAATAGGTGTACACGGTGGCAAATTTGCACGATGTCACCCCTGGGGCCTCAGTGGGCACAGGCTGCCTCTGAGGAGTGCTGAGTAGAAACTCGCTGCGAGGCGGGTTTTTCTCTTCCCGCCTCTACACTTCCTCCCAAACTGGTGTTTCACTTCCTAGCTGAGCACAAAAGACATTCCACACATGCTGGCTTATTAGTTTGGTCTCTTTTACTTTCCAAATTATCTATTCCAATGATCTCTTCTCTCTTTTGTCCTTTTGTAATTTACTCTATTCTAGATAAACCTTCACTGGGGCTATTTGAGTTTGCCAGTATTTAAGAAGAGATCAAAGATAATTTGTCTGAAGAACACAATCACTTTAAGGTTGATGTTTTTTCTTCCATATCTGATCTGTTCCCCTCGTGTGTACGCATATTCTCTAAATCCTGTACAGCTTTGCTATAAGGTAGTTTTCTAGACTTCCTGTGCTAAGTATCTGGTAAGGTGTCTGAACTTGGGTGACCAAGAGAATAGTTTCTATTTTTTTCTGTGTGGCCATGCTACACTTATCCATTATCCATCTTTGATGTTGGTGTTTTCTTGTTTAAGGGCCCTCACTATTTTTGGAAGCTCCGATTATTTTCATGTGCATTGGTTTTGAGTTGTTTTAGCATGGTCTCTGTTGGGTGGTATCTGTGGGAGTTAGTTTTTTTAATATATATTGACCACAGAATGCCTCATTTCTTTCTCAGTCTCCTCTTTGGGGGCTCTCTGTTATAACATGAACAGTGTTTCTTTTTTGTTTTGTTTATTTGTTTGACATTTTTTAGGTTAAACATATTTTCCACAGTAGAAATATTATGAATGCCATGACATTTTTTTCCCCTCTAGCTCCATTAGACATCTCTTTTATTACTCGAACCTTCCTTACCCAATCTACTTTTACAAGGCTTGGGATAGGCAAGATGACATTGAGGAAGTATGGGAGGAACACTTCTGATTAACAACTTCAGTCCCCATGACATGTAGGCTTCAGATCCACAAGTACAGTCTCATACTCACACATACACACACACACACAAAGAAAGATTTTTTGTGAACCCTAATGTTAAGAAACCATCTGAAACATTTTTAGTTTGTTCAAACTCCTAGAACACCAACCAGCATAGCAAAGAAACCTATAAAACGGTCCTCAGCTTAATGAGTCATTAGAGAAACACAAGTCAGCTCACGCCATGATACCTCTATTCACCTACAAGAATGACTGAAATGAAAAAGGCAGACAATACCAAGAGTTGGCAAGGTTGTAGAACAGCTGGAATTCTCATACACTACGGGTGGGAGTATAAATGGGAAAAATAACTTGGAAAAACTATTTGGCAACATCTACCAAGCTGAATTCTACCCGTTGACGTAGTGATCCCAGTCCTATGTGTATGTCCAATAGAAAGACATGTTTAATCATTTTATCACAATACTATTTGAAATAGCCTCTAAGGAGAACCAAGCCAAATATTTTGTGTTGGATTCATCCAGTGGAATATGACACATCATCAGAATGAGCAAACTATTGATTTAGGCAACAACATGGATTAATTTAAAAATATAACAAAGAAAAAAATTTTAAAGCCCAAAGAGTACATAACATATTTTCAGAATCCAAAGAAATAAATCTGTGTGTTAGAATTCAGGCTGTCACTTACCTTTCAGAGGATGATGCCTGGAAGGAGATATGAGTGGATTTCAGGGTTGCTTGCAGTATTCTCCCTCTTAATCTGAATAGTAGTTATGTGAGTGGGCTCACTTTGTATATAAGTATACAGAATAAGTTGTATAATTATGACTGTGTGCTTTTCTGTATGTTGAACTCCAGTAAATATTTACCTAAAAGAAAACGAAAGAAAAGAATACCATTTAAGGGGGATAGAGTGGGAAATTGGGACACATCTGTAATACTGTCCACAATAAAAAATAATAAAAGAGAAAAGAATATCATTTAGTTACTAATCATGCCCACTAACTATAAATAGAAGAAGCTAAGAGTTGATGAATTTTTAAAAATTAATGGTGTCTTTCTCACAAAAAAAAAAAGATAGTTTGAGCCCAAATTTTAAGAAACCATCTGAAACAGATTTTTTTTTTTACACTGGAATCTTTTTTTTACACAGGAATCTTTAAACACTTTTAAAATTATTTATAAAATAATAGATATGCAGATATCAAAGCTAATTAGATTTTACTTTTTTTACTTTTTGAAAGAAATTGATTTTTCATTTCATTCTTAAAACTTCTACATTTTTCCTATACTGCAGGGGAAAAATTTAAATAATAGTTCTTGGCTAAGAATTCTTAGAAAGTCAGTAGGAATAGAAAGCAGATTAGCCTCAGAGTCTTGCTGGTTTAGCAGAAATGTTCAGGCATCAAAGGGAGTTAAAAAGTGAAGCTCTGCCTTCCCATGCTCATGCTGTCATCAGTCTAAGTGGCTCATTTTTAATTCTTTACACATACATGTAATGAGCAATATAAAATGCCTCTACCTTCAAACCATGACATTCCTGTTTGATTTACTAAGGTGCGAGGGAAAGAAGAAACCACTTAGTGGTGAATAAAGCAGCCAAACTCAATCTTTTAATTCAATCTGATTCTTTTGCAGTCACGCAGGCATGACTGAAATGAGTTCTTCTAAAAAACTAAGAATGACAGTAATTTTAAAATGGTTTGTAAAACAATTATAAAACATGTAGAAAGATCCTCAGTCTAACAAAATGGTATTTTTTAAAAATGAAGACAGCCTTGCTATTTCAATCAATGCATAGCTGATTGATTACAAATGATACATTCCTATTATTAATGAGACCTGACAATTCCATTAGACTAATATGCAACAACTGCACTTTAATTCTCTTGATAGCTTTTTTTTTTTCCAGAGCTGAGGAATGCAAAACGAAAGTAAGGATATTCAGAAGGTGAAATGAAGGTACAAATTTGAGGAGTAAAATAATTGTTTATGTTTCTCTCCTTCTAGATCAAATGATGAAGAATATTAGGGCTTCTAATCCATCAGGAGCCATGCTGTCAATGTTCAAGTAACCCATTCTTCCATTTTTATTCTGTTTGAATAGCTACATTCTAGTCAGCCAATTTACTGAATACTAGTCCACTCTTTATAATTCCCAGAAGCTAGATGCTTAAACCATTCAAACAAATCTAAGACCAAGAGTCCATGCGACTAAACTCTGTTTTATCCAACTTAAAAAAGATGAGCAATTCCTCCAAATTTACAATCTTCTAAGTAATTTGGGTTTAATAGGTTGGATCTCTTAGATTCGAAAACTCTCTGTCCTTGAACAAATCACTAGACTGTTTTTCACAGTTTGAATAAAAAAGTGTTTTGAGTGGCTGAAATAATGATACAAGGTCATATCAACTAATAACTTATTTTCATTTGGCTACATCTCCAAGGGTCCAAATAAGAATTCCATTAAGATAACTACAGAAAGTATGAGGGAAAAACATGTGCAAATAAAACTACCAAAAATAAAGTTTGAAGAAATCAGGAATGCCCAGTGAATGAAATAATCAGATGTTTTTATGGAGTACAGGTGGTAAGCGGATGACATATATGGACAAAGGGAAGATCCATTTGTAGACAAAGAGGAGTGTCAGAGACTAAGGAAAATTGGAGAGTGTGCATTTGTTTCAAAGAGGAAAACCTTTTCTTAATTCTAGCTGATTATCACCAGGTAATATAAGGATCCTTACATGGCAAAGGCTTCTGATATCTTAAGAGGAGTCACAAATCTGAATTTTTATGTGCAATCGCTATCTTTTTAAATTTGCAAAATTTTATGTGTATGTATATATGTAACTTATATTTATAGTTACAATTTGTAAAAAAAATTATATATGATATACATTCTGATTATATTCTATACATAGACTTATATATGATTCATATATATACACACATGCAATAGGTTGAACAGAATATATCAAAGGTTAGATTGGACCTGCAGACCACTTGCAATCTTTACATTGTTTCTCGGCCTATGTAACGTTAACAAGATGGAGAAGAGAGAGCTCTCTAGAAGAGAAAGTGATAAGGGGAAGAGCAAGAGGAAAATCAGTGAACCCTAAGAGGTTCATATGTGTGTGTGTGTGTGTGTGTGTGTGTGTGTGTGTACAGAATCAGAATTACATATTGATGGCAGGTAATATGCTTACTGATTACCATAATAATGTGTTGAACATTTTCAGAAGGCCTGAGAAATTACCAAAAGGTTTTGAGCAAAGGAGTGATTCCATATAATTACCCTGCCAGATATGCTAGATTAAGGGCTCAAAACTAAAGACCTCTCAGCCTCCAACTGAATTAGCCCAGTGATAAGTGACTGGAGCCTGACCTGAAGCAGTAGCTCTGGCAATAGAGAGGAAGGGGTGGATATGAGAGGCACTGTAATTGAAGGGATTTGAAAATGGAATCAAAGTAAGAAAAGGTTTAAATGGAGACTCCAAGATTTATTTTAAGATTTCATGTGTTTTTGCCTAGGAAGATAGAGAGCCATTCAGTTTCCTTGAAATGAGTTGTTATTCCTAAAGTCAGCAAACATTTTTTTTTTATAAAAGGCCAGATAGCATATATTTTATGCTTTACCAATGATGTGGTCTTTGTCAAACTATTTAAATTCACTATTGTACCACAAAATCAGCTATAGACATAGACAAATGAAGGATGTGGCATTGTTGCAATCAAACTTTATTAAAACAGGCAGAAGGCCAATGTTTCCAACCCCTGCTCTAATCTCTTCCCCTGGCCTATAAACTGGACTGCCAACATTCAGTCTATGGGTACCAGAGACACCACTATTGAATATGTTGTCTTTTCCTAATCTTCCTTTTTTTCAATATAATACTGCATTCTCTAATAGTGCTTCTTGGGATTAAAGTGAATCTGCCAATTTCCTGAAAAAGTAAAATTCCAGTCTTTGGCTAAGGAAGAGTAACTCTGTAGAGCGTAGGATATGATCTAAGAGGCTATCAAACAGGACAGCTGTTTTCAGCATCACCTGTTCCCCTACGATCAACTATACCTGGTACTTTCAATTCCTAATTTTTTCCACAGCACTATAACAAGCCTGTGCCTGGAGCTGGCCTCCCCCATGGATAGTCTATAGTTTTTTGGTCTGAAGAACAACTCATAAGTCAATAACCATTCATCCAAATGCTTTCTGGTTTCCAATGTTGTGTTGCTGTATTTGCCTCTCCCATTTTGTTTGGACTTTCAGGTTTTTACTTGCCAAAAATTCTCTGACATTTTGGTGGAATTTCTGATGGGATTAGCAGTGAATCTGTGTGATGATTTTCCATGTTTAACTGGCAGGCTTCAGACATCTATATGCAGGGTGGAGCAAAAGGTTTGTTTCTATCGTTGTTCATATGGAACAATAATATAATAATTAATACATAATGAAACAAGAATAAACTTTGTGTTTCACACACTAACAACTGTAAACCTATTTTTGCTACACCCTGTATTTTGATATTCTGACTTCAATGTCATCCAATTGCAAGTGTAACATTGTACCCTTATAGTGAAGAGCAGACTTTTAGTCATAGATTTGCTTGATAGGATCTTAAAACCCACAGAAAGAGATCTTTGATCTTTGATTGCTGCTTCTGAAATATGAGATGGTTAGCTACAGTTTTTAGCCTTTAATCTTTATAACTTTCACAAGTTTCCATCTAAAAATATAGATTGCTTCAAGGTAGGATTAAATACAGTTTCATGTATTTAATCCAGCTAAAGAATATCTACCTTCCCTCATGCCCCCACTCACTAAAATTACCTGCTAACCTATTATATCATAAAATGAATGCAATAATGTTGTCTTTTCCATAGGATACTCCCCAAATTTGGGGGTATTAGACATTAATTTAATATTTTAAGAGAATTTAATGAGCATCTATTCTACTGTGGGAAATCTTGCTCCCTCCTAATGCAGCTTACACATCTCTGTTCATCTTTCTTCTCTGTTCTATTCCTGCTTTATGCTGTCTTATTTCTTTCTAGAGACCCAGTGCACGAATTCGTGCATGGGTTGGGTCCCTTGGCTTGGCAGGTGATCAGTGCCAATTGGGGCCCTCTTGTCCAGTTCCAATTGGGGCTAATAGGGGCTGGCCAGCCACGGGGAGGGACTGCGGGAGGTGGCCAGCCACAGGAGGTTGGCTGTGGGAGTGCACTGACCACCAGGGGGCAGCTCCTGCATTGAGCATCTGCCCCCTGGTGGTCAGTGCGCATCATAGCTACCAGCCAGTCATCCAGTCATCTGGTTGTAATAGTCGATTAGGCATATATATATATATATATATATATATATATATACACACTAGTGGCCCGGTGCACGAAATTCGTGCACATTATAAACAAACTAATTAGAGGAAATATTTTAATATTGCTATTTGCCCTTTCTCTATAGTAGAAGTGTCAGAGATGAAAAAGAATTAGTAAAATGTATATGAAAATCTCCCTCCTGTCAGAGTCTGGGGCGCACTGAGGGACCCAGAGTCAAGTCCCCGCCCACTCGCATGCACCTCAAAATCATGCGAGACCCAGACCCAGCCAGTCCCACCTGGTCAAGCCCCACAGGGCAAAGGGCACAGCCTCAGGTTCCCTGTCAAGCCCCTCTGGGCAGGGGGTGCAGCCTCAGGTCCCCCGGCCCCGGCACGAGGGCACAAGGGCTCAAGGGCCCAAGGGCGTGAGGGCGTGATGACCAATTGCATATTAGCTCTTTATTATATAAGACAGATAATTCCTTTTCTATGTTCACTCATTTTGGCTCATAATTATCATGACTCACATTAGTTTTCTATTTCTGTGTAACATATTGCTACAACCTTAGTGGCTTAAAATAATACCTACTTACTAGTTCACAGTTCTGTAGATCCAGACAAGCTTGGCTGGATTATATCCTTAGTACTGAAATTAAGGTGTTTCTTGGGCTGGGCTATTATCTAGACTCTCTGGGACAAAATCCACTTTCAAGCTTATGGATGCTGCTGGCAGATTTCGGTTATTTGTGGTTGTATGACTGAAGTTCTAGATTTCTTGCTGGCTGTTAGCCAGGGGCCTCCCTCAATTTCTTAAGACAATCAACATTCCTTCTTACATGACCCAGTTCATCTTCAAAGAAACAATGGTGCATAGAGCCCTTCTCAGACTTCATATCTCTCTGACTTCTTTTGCTATTAGCCAGAGAATGCTCTGATTTTAAGGGCTCCTATGATTAAGTCAGACTTACTGAGATAATAGCCTCATTTTATTTATTTATTTTTAATTTATTGTTGAAAGTATTACAGATGTCCCCCTTTTTTTGCATTGACCCCTTCTAGCTCATACCTGCCCCTGCCCCAGGACTTCACCATACTATTCTCTGTGTCCATGGGTGATGCATATATGCATATAATTTTTTTGGTTGAAGTCTTCTCACCCACCTACCCTCCCTCTTCCCTCTGAGATTCAACAATCTGTTCCATGCTTCTATGTAAGAAAGACATGTATCACATGACCTCACTCATATGTGGAATCTGAAGAACAAAATAAACTAATGGAAAAAAATAGACCCAGAAATAATACCTTTATTTTCAAGTCAACTAAATAATATAATATGAGCATAGAAGTAAAAACCTGACATATAAGGAGGTCCTGTACATTAGGCTGAGACATCTTTGACTAGTCATTTTAGATACTCCACCTATACCACTTCTACTCAATCTGTAGAAGTACCACTGGAAACAAGAATATATAAGAGATTTCACTGAAACTTTGAGTTAGCACAGAGGACTATAACTCAAAACATAGAATAGTTTAAAACAGAATGTCAGTTGTCACTGTCTTGAAAACTTGTTTTTTACCTGCTTTTGGGAATTTGTTGATGGTTTGTCCTTCAAGTGGGCTTAGCATCCAGTGATTTTATGAGACTTGTGTCCTTTTCTTTGCCTTACATGTCTATTTATTTCCAAACCTAAATTGTCTCAGTTATTAGGTCTTCCAATTTCTGGATAAAAAATTCCAGTTTTCTGTGTAACAATTTATAATAGTTACAAATTCTTCTTAGAAACAATTCTCACAGTTTCAGGAAAGTGAGGAATTTCGCTTTTCATATCTAAATATGCCCATTAACAAAATTAGAAATTTCTTCCAAAAAAAAGTTCTGCTTTTTGCTATCTCTACTCTTACAAACTCTTACACTTATGTCAAAGTTGTGTGTGTGTGTGTATTTCACTTAGTAAACATTAGATATAAACTGCTTAGAACAGTCTCAGAAACATAGCTCAAAACAAATGTTGGAAAGCACTTTTAGTCCTAGCTGGTTTGGCTCAGTGCAGTGGTCGGCAAACTCATTAGTCAACAGAGCCAAATATCAACAATACAACGATTGAAATTTCTTTTGAGAGCCAAATTTTTTAAACTTAAACTATATAGGTAGGTACACTGTTATTAACTCAATTAGAGTACTCCTAAAGCTTAGGAAGAGCCACACTCAAGGGGCCAAAGAGCCGCATGTGGCTCGCAAGCCGCAGTTTGCCAACCACGGGCTCAGTGCATAGAATGTCAGCATGCAGTCTGGAGGGACCCAGGTTTGATTCTGGCCAAGGGCGTGTACCTCAGTTGCAGGCTTGATCCCAGGCCCTGGTCAGGAAGTGTGCAGGAGGCAACCAATCGATGTGTCTCTCACATCTATAATTCTCTCTCTCTCTCTCTCCTCCTCTCTTCCATTCTCTCTAAAAATTAATGGAAAAATATCCTTGGGTGAGGATTAACAAAAACAAAAGAAACAACAAAAAAAGAAATAAAACGCTTTTATTGGAGACACAGTAAGATAGTTGATCATTTAGTACTCCTCAAATAACATCACCTAAACAGCAGCTACCGCATTACTCAATTACCAAAACCCAGACAAAGACACTATAGAAAAGAAAATTATAGGCCAATATCCCTGATGAACATAGATTCAAAAAATCCTCAACAAAATGTTAGCAAACAGTATTCATTAATACATTAAAAAGATCATGCACCTTGATCAAGTGAGATTTATTCCTGAGATGCAAGTTTAGTGCAATACCTTCAAATTAATTAATGTGATATATTGCACAAACAAAATGAAGGATAAAAAGGATATAATCCTATCAATGGATGCATAAAAAGCATTTGACAAATTCCAAAATCCATTTATGATAAATATTCTCAACAAAGTGGGGACAGAAGGAACATACCTCAATATAATAAAGGCCATATATGACAAACCTGCAGCTAACATCATACTCAATGGTGAAAAGCTGAAACCTTTTACTTTAAGATAAGGAACAAGACAAGGATGTTCACCTTCACCACTTCTATTCAATATAGTATTGGAATTTCTATCCATAGCAATCTGATAAGAAAAAGAAATAAAAGGCATCCAAAAGAAAAAAGTAAAATTGTTTTTATGTTTGGATGACATGACACTATATATAAGAATCCCAAAGATTCCACAAAAAACAGTATAGAATTAATAAATGAATTCAAGAAAGCAGCAGGATATAAAATTAATATTTAGAAATGGTTTTTTCATTTTTATAAACCAACTAGAGGCCCGGTGCACAAAAATTTGTGCGGGGGGGGGGGGGGGGTCACCCAGCCCGGCCTGTGCCCTCTCGCAGTCTGGGACCCCTCGGGAGATAACGACCTGCTGGCTTAGGCCGGCTCCCGGGTGGCAGACGGCACGCCCAATCCCTAGGTGCAGCCCCTGGTCAGGCTCAGAGCAGGGCCGATTGGGGAGTTGGGGCATTGCCCCGTCATGCACAGAGCAGGGCGGATCAGGAGGTTGCAATGCCACCCTCAGTCACGCTCAGGGTAGGGCCGATTGGGGGGTTGGGGCACCGCCTCCTGTCACTCACAGAGCAGGGACAATCAGGGGGTTGGGGCACTGCCCCCTGTCACTCACAGAGCAGGGCCCATCAGGGGGGTTGGGGCTCCGTACCCTGTCATGCACAGAGCAGGGCCCATCAGTGGGTTGAGGAGCTCCCCCCTGTCATGCACAGAGCAGGGCAGATCAGGGGGTTGGGGCGCTGCACCCTGTCACACTCAGGGCAGGGCCAATGGGGAGGTTACGGCTCTACCCTGTCAGACATAGAGCAAGGCCCGTGGAGGGGGGTTGGGGCGCCACACTCTATCACCCATAGAACAGGGCCGATCAGGGGGTTGGGGTGCCGCCACTGTCACACTCAGGGCAGGGCCGATGGAGAGGTTATGGCTCTACCCTGTCAAACACAGAGCCACAGGGCGATCAGGGGATTGGGGAGCTCCCCCCTATCAGGCACAGAGCAGGGCTGATCAGGGGGTTGGGGCGCCATCCCCTGTCATGAACAGAGCAGGGAGGATAGGGAGGTTGTGGCCCCGCCCCTGTCACACACAGAGCCGCAGGGCAATCAGGGGGTTGGGGAGCTCCCCCCTATCAGGCACAGAGCAGGGCTGATCAGGGGGTTGGGGCCCCGCCCCCTGTCACACGCAGAGCCACAGGGCGATCAGGGGGTTGGGGAGCTCCCCCCCTGTCACACACAGAGCCGCAGGGCGATCAGGGGATTGGGGAGCTTCCCCCTATCAGGCACAGAGCAGGGCTGATCAGGGGCTTGGGGCACCTTCCCCTGTCACGAACAGAACAGGGCGGATAGAGAGGTTGTGGCCCCGTCCGCTGTCACTCACAGAGCCACAGGGCGATCAGGGGGTTTGGGCGCTGCCCCCTGTCACACTGATCCCGGTGCTGGGAGCCTCACTGCTCCACTGATCCCGGTGCTGGGAGGCATATTACTCTTTTACTATATAGGACAGAGGCCTACTGCACAGGTGGGGGCCGGCTGGTTTGCCCTGAAGGGTGTCCTGGATTAGGGTGGGGGTCCCCACTGGGGTGCCTGGCCAGTCTGGCTGAGCGGCTGAGGGCCATTTTCAGGCTGGCGGGTGACTGAAGCTCCCAACTGCCCCTTTTTTTCTTTTTTTTTTTTTTTCTATTCTGGGCCAGCTTTAGCTCTGAGGCCTCACTGCTGAAAACATTGATACAATGTTGCAGTCAGGCTGGCTGAAGGCAGGCTGACTGAAAGCTGGTTTCTGGGGTTTTGTTTAGCTTCTATACTTGCAACATAGTACATAGTTGCTTAGAGTTGCAGCTGAGAGGCCGGCAACTCAGGCGGGGAACGTTGGAGTCTGCAGTCACTGGAGCAAGCAAGCCTCCCTGTCTGCTTCCAGCTGCCTGGCTGCCGGCCACCATCTTGGCTGACAGTTAATTTGCATAAGGATATGCTGATTAGCTAATGGGAAGGGTAGCGGTCATACACTAATTACCATGTTTCTCTTTTATTAGTGTAGATAATAAACTATCAGGAAGAGTAATTAAGGAAACAATCCAATTTATGATTGTATCAGAATAATAAAATACCTAGTAATAAATTTAACCAAGGAGGTAAAAGATTTGTATTTAGAAAATTATCAGACATTACAGAAAGAAACTGAAGAAGATACAAACAAATGGAATGATATACCATGCTCATGGATAGAAAGAATTTAACATCATTATAATGTCCATAACACCCAAAGCAATCTACAAATTCAATGCAACTTTTATCAAAATATTAATGGCATTTTTATGTAACTAGAACAAGTAATCTAAAAATTTATATAAAACCACATGAGAATGCAAATATCCAAATCAATATTGAGAAAGTAGAACAAAGTTAGAGGCATCATGCTGTCCCATATCAAATTGTGCTACAAAGCTATAATAGTCAAAACAGTATGGGGAGGCATAATGGACACAGAGATCAATGGAACAAAATAGAGACCCCAGAATAAACCCATGCCTATATAGTCAATTAATCTAAGGAAAGGAAGCATAGTATACAGTGTGATAAAGTCAGTCACTTCAATAAATGTTGTTGGGAAAACTGGACAGATACATGCAAAAAAGAAAAATAAACTAGATCTCTTTCTTACACCATATACAAAAATAAGCTAAAATGAATTGAAAACTGAAATGTAAAACCTGAAATCAAGAAAACAAGAAAAGAAACTCTGTGACATCACTCTTAAAATATTATTTTGGATATGTCTCCTTGGATAAGGTAAACAAAATAAAAAGAAACAAATGGGTCTAGATCAAACTAAAAAATGTTTTTGCATAGTGAAGGAAGCCATCAACAAAACAAAAGATAACCTGCTGTATAGGAGAAGTTATTTGCCAATGATAACCCAAAAAGGGGTTAATATCTAAAGTATATAAGGAACCCATACAAATTAACACCAACGAAACAAACAATCCAATTAAAAAATGGGCAGAGGATCTCAATAGACATGCTCCAAACGGGACATATAGATGGCCAAGAGACATATGAAAAGATGCTCAACCACTAATCATCAGGGAAATGCAAATCAAAACCATAATGAAATACAAACAAACAAAATAGAAACAAACTTATAGATGCAGAGAACAAATTAATGGTTGCCAGATGGTAGGCGGATTGGAGGGGAGGGGAGTGAAAAAGGAGAAGGGATTAAGAAATACAAATTGCCAGTTATAAACCTAGTCACCGGGATGTAAAGGATAGCATAGGGAATATAGTCAATAATATTGTAATAATTATGTATGGTATAAGGTCTGTAATAGATGTATCAAGTGTTCACTTTGTAAGATATATAAAGTCTAATCACTATGTTGTACACCTGAAACTTCTATAATATTATATGTCAAATGCAATTGAAAAAAATTTAAAATGTTTTTTAAAAGGTAAAGAAATATAAGGTGTAGAAATACATTAAATGTAGGCAAACAGATAATAAAAGTAAACAACAACAACCACTATTTAAAAAAGACCTTTTTGACCAAGATCTCTACCAGGATTAACAGTGACCTGGCTATGTTTCACCAGGATGTGAGGAGAAACATCTGGGCAGCCAGCAGAGAGAACACAGATCCATCTGTCTATCCATCAGCTGAATTTGCCTATCTCCCTAATTGAAGCTGTATGCACATTCTTAGGCCAGAGATCCTGTCTCCTGTGTTTTAGGTAATCCAAAGTATGCAGTATGCTCTTGCTCTTTAATAATGATTAATATTGCATCTCACTCCCTGGGCAGTGCTCCCAGTATTGATGATGTCAGTGAGGATGACGTCTCCCAGGAAAACATGCAGGGTAAATTTTCTGGATTGGCCCCAGTTAGAAGTTGAAGAGGAACTAAAGCCTCTTATGCAATAAGTCATGAACCTTAGAAAAACTCACAAATATAGAATGCCCAATTGTCCTCTTGTCTTTTGTTCTCCTTTCCTTTCTTTTATTTGCTATATGTTGTATTCATAATATAATTTATAAACACACATAAATTTATACTCCAACTCAAGAAATAAAAAATTAGCAAAAATATATATAATAGACCTAACAACAGGCGATCAGAGGCACGAAGAGAGCTGATGCTGACCATATTTCTAGAACTGATTTTGGAGACCCCTGCTATGCTAAAGGGGCCAACCATTGTTCCGGGATCTTGAAAACACCTGAGTGAGTGGAGATACATGTGACGGGTGGTAGGGAGACTGGGTTGAGACAATACACACATGAGCTGGGACAGCATCCATTGACCAACTAGTGTGGAATTAGTTCAATCACTTAACAGCCTTTCTCCAAAAATAAGCACTATTGTGAATTTTATAATCATTCTATTATGCAAACATGTAAATAATCACAACCACACACATATACATATTTCCATGATTACTAAGCATTTTAGAAGAGATACTCTTTCAATAAACTTGTAAAGGGCATTAACTGCAGGAGTTTTATTGAAAAAGGAGAATGTGTCTGTTTAAATAAAATGTTTCAGGACTCTGTTAGGCATACTGGGATCTGGGAAATGAAATTTTAAGGGACATCATGGCCCTAAGTTCTGTGATAATAAAACAAACAAAATATCAATGTATCTATCTATCTATCTATCTAGCTATCATCTATCATCTTTCTATCTTATATTCTATCTTATATATATACTAGAGGCCCAGAATTCATGCACCAGTGGGGTCCCTCGGCCTGGCTTGCGGGATCAGGCCATAACTGGTTCTTTAATCCCCCAAGGGGTCCTGGATTACAAGAGGGTGCAGGCCAGGCCGAGGGACCCCACTGGTGCATGAATGGGGCTGGAAAGAGATATGGGAGGTTGGCCAGCCAGGGAGGGACCACAAGAGGGCTCCAGGGCATGTCTAGCCTATCTCGCTCAGTCCCGATATATATGGTCTATACCTGTGGTTCTCAACCTGTGGGTTGCGACCCCTTTGGGGGTCAAACGACCCTTTCACAGGGGTCGCCTAAGACCATCGGAAAACACATATATAATTACATATTGTTTTTGTGATGAATCACTATGCTTTAATTATGTTCAGTTTGTAACAATGAAATTGGGGGTCACCACAACACGAGGAACTGTATTAAAGGGTCCCGTCATTAGGAAGGTTGAGAACCGCTGGTCTATACATATACACACACTCAGGTTTGGCTCCTTTCACTTTACTAATTTTGATCAAACATTAATAGTATGATGACTTCTAGTCCTCCTAATGCCCTTGTATTGGTTTTGTGCATGTCTAGCTAATGAGCCAGTTAAGAAGAGTAACACTCAGTCCTCACCATCTTGGTCTGCCCTTCTCTGTGGAAAGTGCTATCTGGATATGAACATACTCATGAAATCATTGTAGGGAACTCAAAAACATCTTTGTGACCATCATTCAATCAGTAATGATCTTTGTTACATAAAATTCTATCCAATGTTAGTATCATTTATGATAAGATTAGTTAATATAAAGTAAAACTTCAGAGTGTTTTTGTGAAGCTAAGCATCAGAATGGATCTTTCTTAATAAGCTGATCCTAGAGATCTGAAGTCAGATACTTTCTGTGACAGCCTCTATAACTAGTTTGAAATTTTGTTTTTGTGTTATGAACCTCACTGCTCCTCAGTGTCCTTCTTTGTTAATGTTCGCATCATCCAGAATTAGTTCCATGCCTGAATTATTGCACCCCAAGATGGCAAACACAGCTCCCTGGTCAACCCTAGCTTCACTAATGGCAACTCTAATCATGTAACAGTAGTGAAGCCTAGTGAAGCCTAGTGAATAAAATACCCTCTATCAGAACAAACATTATCTATTTATGTCTATACTTATAGCTATTTCTATTTATCACTATCTATTTAAAATTAGCCCAGAAACCATGTTTTCATTTTTTGATCTAATATGAGCTCTGATGATTATAGATATTTTAAAGGTAATAGAAATAAGCATTTCAAATCAGTGCTCTAAAAATTCCCAAATGTATAATCATTTTGAAGAGAATACTCTGTCACTTCTCATAACTTCATTTTAAATCTCAACAAATCTTCAGAGTTTTATTTTGTAGTCAACATTCTGTGTTCTAATATGTAGAGCTGAGACTATGGGGAAAGTGGATAATATGAAAATGCTTGTGAAATTTTTATGTATAACATGATGAAGAGAATATTAATACAATAAATTAGCTATTAAAATTTAGTTTAAGATACTATAAAGTACTATAGAAATTGCTTAATTTGCTGACTTCTTCTTTAGCAAAAACTTAGTTGTTTTTATACTTCCTTTCTATAGGCAAATTTAAACATTTCTGGCTTTATTTTCTCTCCACTAATCAGTGTTTACATATCCAACAATATCTTGTATGGTTACAGAGTGAGCTTCGTTTCACATTTGAAATTTCAACAACCAGATCAGAAAAGCTCAAGTTACTTTCTTTTAAATAGCTTCTGGCAAAGAATTCAGACATAGGTAAATTACTGTTTACAGGCTGTAAGCTGTCAAATTCTAGATAAAGATTTAGAGAATCTATGGGTGGAGAAATCTACAAGTGTTCAGCAGCTCAGTATGAATCATAATGTTTTGTTTGGGATTTGTATGTACTTTATGAGAAAAATCCTATCTTTCTGGCTTTCATTATATACTAGAAGCCCAGGGCATGAATTCATGCACAAGTGGGGTCCCTAGGGGTGGCCTGCAGAGATCAGGCCCCAGCTCGCACCCCCAGCCTTGTAGCCCCGCAGCTGTGCCTGGCACCCTGCCTTGGCCTGGCACTGTCCCCTCACCTATTCCACCATCCCACCTGCGATCGGTGGGATGATCAGGCCCCCGCTTGCTCCTGCCTTGGCCTGGCACTGCCTGCTCACCTGCTCCACCATCCTGTTGCAGTCCTGCTCTCATTGGGGCCCATCAGAGCCAGCAGCGCCTCCACTGCCACCTGCTGCCAGCACAGCGTTGCCAACACCTGACATGTTCAGCACTGCCCCTGGTGGTCAGTGTACATCATAGCGAGCAGTCGAAGGACTGCCTGAGGGGACAATTTGCATATTAGATTTTTATTATATAGGATATTTTGGATATATCTGCTTGAGTAAAGACTTAATGGGATTTATACTAAAGCTTTGGTTTTGAGGATTTTTTTTAAAAGAGAAACTGCCGCAGTCTTTTTGCAGCAAGGGTTCAGGAATCTGGAGAAGGGCTGCACATAAATGAATAGAGACTAGACAAGAAATATAAATTTGGAAGTCATGGGGGAAAGCCAGGCAGAAACTTAGCTATAGTGACTAGCTACCTGAATCTCTGGACCCATAGCTTTTTATTAACTGGAAAACACATTGGCCCTTTAGGGATGCAAACAGGCATATTAAAGGTAAGTTTGGTAAACAGTAAAAGATTATCAGATTTGGGGAAACACCTACAGCTGTTCAGCAGCAGGTAATAATATGCAGATTTTCAGTCCTGATGAAAATGTCCATCAGCCTTCTGATGAACTTCTCACATTTATTATGCTAACTACTGTACTTAGCCTCCAGCAAGAAACCCTGCATTATCTTATTTAATCTTCCTTACTTTGATGATTAATACAATCAAGTTAACCAAAAAGATCAAGTTTATAGATATTCCGATATTTGGTCAATGCAGTTTGCCACTGAATTTCATTTATTGCCTTAAATTGAGAACTCTGGGTAAAATGCATTAGAAACTCTCTTCCCTTCTCAGATCTGCCATCCTCAGCAGCCTGGTTATAGCAACAGTTTACCTGGCAAACACCTTCTGAAAGAACTGAAATTTCAGACTCTAGTCCCCTCTTTTGGCTTTTCCTGTGAATTAGTTTACTTATTTGCACTAGGCATGCCTGCTTTTAAAAATGAGATGTGTTAGTCATTTGGGGGACAGATGTGTATGTCCTCTTGATTCTAAGCCCAACAATTACAAATCCCTTCCTCACACCACTCTGATAAAGTAGTATTTTCTTAAATCAGTGGCTGAGTACTACATTGCATTTACTCTCTGAGTCAAAAGAAAATGATGTATGTTTTTCTTTCTGGGAATTCAAAAATGTACCTCTTTCTTGTTCCTTCGCACATTTCATTTCATTTGTTGAAAGTACATGAAAGACTAGATTTTAAATGTTTTGTGAATTTATCAAGAAGAAATCTTATATTTTATGTTTAAGATGATACTAAGATATTTTTTTAGTGACCTAAGTGTTTGAAAGCTAATTGGGAAAGAATTAATAATTTTAGAACATTCCCTTTTCATAGAATGTAAAGAAGTCATTGTTTCATGTTTAAGGCAATAGCAAAAGTAGGTTTTACTTAAAACATAATGATGGTTTAAAGTCAACTCCCAAGGTCCCTAGACTATTTATTTGCTTGGTTATATAACACACGGAAAGACTTTTCCTTATAAATTATTAATGATTTATGGTCAGCTAAAGACTTTAAAAACAAAAAGGACATACCACTTTTAACCTTCTATTAATAGGAAAAATTGCAAAGCAGTTGAAATTGGCCTTTGTAGTCATTTTGTGATTGAGAAAACCAATTTGAGGTATTAATTCCAATATATGTGCAATCATTCTCAACTAATTGCCACAGATGGAAGTTGCTGCACTTAGAAATCAGAACTACTTAGACTATCAATACTAGTTCCAGAATTCCATATTAGAAATTTGTGTCAATCATGTAGAGACCCAAATGCCTCTTTCCAGTTGGAAAGATCTCACTGAATCCAAGGAGCAGACCTAACCAATTCTGAACATGTAAAATATCTTTCAAAAATATAACCCCTGTAGTGAAGCTTGGGATACAGAAAACCACAAAATGTTATACAGCATTTCAGATTTTGTGCAATTATTGAGCTGATGAGTGATTTACAGTGTTTTTAAAGCTTATAGCCAACAAACATTATAAATACTGAAGAACATAAAAGCAGAAATAAACCCAGAAATGTTTTAACGTTTAAAAAAGTGACTGGGAGAAAGGGAGGGTGTTTCTGAAATTAGTCTTTTATCTGGCAGCCTGGTTAGAGAGAAATGCTATGCAACACTCCCAGAAAACATGTAAATTGCATTCTGTGAGTTTTTAATTAAAAATGCAATGACGGGACATTCTTAGAGGACCTAAGAGATGTGACATAAGCCTGGTCTGCGGCAGAAAGCTTCACAAAGCCCCATTTTTGCTAGGGTGAAGAGAACCTCCCATGATTATTGAAATAGAAGAGTGGGGATATTGGTGTGGGATTTTTAGGACTTCTGGATATCAATGAGATCTGGCTGTTGCCACATGGCCTCAAAAATGATAGTTAAAAGCCTGTGGTGTAGCCCCGGGACTCACTGCAAGTGGTATACGAGGATTCTTCAAGCTCAGTGTCAGAATGGGCACAGCAGCTCACAGCAACTTTGCTTTAAAGGTGATAAATATTCTCTCAGAGGGTGCTTTGGGGGAAAAATAGGAGCATGCATTTTTTTTTTTTATTAGAAGCCAAGGAAATCTTTTATGCAGGGAATTTGCTGCTCTCAGTGGAGACTAGGCTTACCTATTTATCATTGAGAATTTCCGTTTTTTTGAGGGGATGACCATCTAGGATCTTAAATAAGAGATGCTGACATAAAACCCAAGAGTAAGGATAAATGTGCCCATTCCTATGGGATCTATTAGTTTTAGGTCTAATATGGTCAAAATATTTTTGCTAAAGGCAGGGGAAGGTGAATAGATGAGAGTAAGGAGACAGTAAACTTTTCTTCCTTAAAACTATTTGCATAAACATTCTAATACTTCAACACACTACTATTTATGAAGCCAGGTGCTTTTTATTCTTTATCTCATTGAGTATGCACAAGTTATCATGAAGGTTAGTTGTATCTTCATTTTACAGATGTGAACATGGATGTTCAAAGAAGGATAGTAACTTGCCCAAGATCGCATATATTGGGATGCCAGACTACAAAGACTAGTCTGCCCTGGGACCTGCACTGCTTTCCCTACTCTCTTGAAGACTTCCTGCATACTCAAGATGTGCTTAAAAGTTTCTTGGGTGTAACATGTGTTGGAGAGCCCTCTGGCCTAAAGCAACCAGTCTATATGAAGCATGTTGGTGAAATGGAGTCTCTAAATTGATAAACCGACATTGTCACAGGTCTGCTTCAAGTTGGATATATTTGCAACCTGGTTGTTATTGTTCCTGATTGTTGTCCAGCTCTGTATTCTAGCCTGATTCTACTATTGTCTGAAATGCTGACGGTAACCACAGAGACAGCAAAGCACACCAATAAAAATCTAAGGCTAGGCCAGCATGGCTCAGCGGTTGAGTCTCGACCTATGAACCAGGAGGTCACGGTTTGATTCCGGGTCAGGGCATGTACCCTGGTTGTGGGCTCGATCTCCAGTGTGGGGTGTACAGGAGGCAGCTGATCAATGATTCTCTCTCATTATTGATGTTTCTATCTGTCTCTCCCTCGCCCTTCTCTGAAATCAATAAAAATATATTTTTTAAAAAATCTAAGCTATGTACATGAGATTATACTATATAAGTAACCATGAACACATTGGCTATCCACCTCAGTGCATGCTAGAAGTGCACTGTTCCAATATCTCTCATGCTTATAGGAAGTGAGGATAATCTGAAATTTTAAGAGAAGTAGTTTTTTTGTCAAGCCGTTTTAGTTGGTGCTCAGCACCATAAGTTATCAAAATGCATTATTTCATGCTCTGTATTTTTAAATGTCTAATTATTTTCTCTTCTGGACTTACAGTCTTAAATGCAGTAAAGTGCTAAAGTTTGACTATATTGATCATAGCCTGCATTAATCTTGCTAAATAAGCATTAGATTTCAAAAGACCTCATTTGAATCAAGTATAAAGAACAAGCACCCACTTTCGGTCATTCCTGAAACAATATATCATGCTTTCAATACAGGCACTTTAGAAAACTGTAAAGGCCAAACACTCCCTCTTTATCATTGTGATTAGATATGTAAGTGTCAGTGACAATTAGCTCCTAAAATCCTTCAGGATTTATCCTTGAAGGAAAGAGCCAAGGGCTTACATCAGCAATTTTAAATGGTGTGTCACAGGAATGTTTAAAACATGCAAACCCTAGCTAGTGTGGCTTAGTTGGTTAGGCATCCGCCCATGCACCAACAGGTCTCCGTTTGGATTTCTAGTCGGGGCACATGCCTGGGTTGTGGGCTCAATCCCAAGTAGAAGGCATGCAGGAGGCAACCAACCTATGTTTCTCTCTCACATCTACTAGTATGTGTTCTTTCTCTCTCTCTCTCTCCCTCCCTTTTTCTTTAAAATCAATACAAAACATACTAATAAATAAAACATGCAATACGCAACTGTTTAGTCAGGGGCACTGACTCTTTTCCCTTAGACTGTCATATAAAAATGACAACAGCCAAGACAGCAATAACTCCCAAGTATGAATGAATACAAATTAGACCGCCTTAAACGGTTTGGCTCAGTGGATAGAGCATCGGCCTGCGGACTGAACGGTCCTAGGTTTGATTCCGCTCAAGGGCATGTACCTTGGTTTCGGGCACATCCCCAGTAGGAGGTGTGCAGGAGGTAGCTGATCGATGTTTCTCTCTCATCGATGTTTCTAACTCTCTATCCCTCTCCCTCCCTCTAAATTAATAAAATATATTTTTAAAAAATTAGACCTATTTTTGTCAGATCAGTAAAAATATATATATTTTGGTGTGCCGCAGAATTTAGTAATTAGTTTATCTGTGTCATGAGATGAAAAAGGTTGAAAATCACTGGCTTACATCATGGAGAGAGGGGGCTGAGGAATGTCTCAAGGTGTTAGAACCTGCGTTGTTTTAGTGGCCGGGAAGAGAAGGGCCTTTAGTTAATGTGACAGGAAGAAATTCTGGACTCTTGGTAAAATCAGGCTGGGCAATGTTCCCAGTAGGTGCTATGTCTCACTTTCATTAACGTTAATTCAGAGAGAGGCATTTAGGGATTTGTGGTAGAATTTAAAACATTCTTAAGCTTCAATCAATGTAAATGGATTCAGACATAGAGTAGAAAACGAAAAGTCAGAGAGAAAAACACTTGTGTTTTGAAATTACTCAAAATTCTGATTCAGCGACATGGCCACAGTATCCTTTTCTGAATGTGACTAAGATGTACTTTCTCTGTCAAGGCTCTGCAGGAGGATTGTTTTCTGCGCAGGAAATGATCCAAGGATGAGAGTTTTTCATATAATCACTTGCTGTTAAAAACAACAACAGTTTAATGTTTTGGAATATCTTTTAAGTAGATATGACCTACAATTAGTGACTTATTAACTGCTTCACCTTTACACTGTAAAATGTTACCACAAATGAGTCTCTCAGATAGTTAGACTCTTGATCCTAGTTTGACATTTTAAAATAGGATTTCCATACCTGGCCAGCATGGCTCAGTGGTGGAGCATCCACCTTTGAACCAGGAGATCATTGTTCATGGTTCGAGTCCTGGTCAGGGCACATGCCCAGGTTTTGGGCTCAATCCCCAGTAGGGGGCATGCAGGAGGCACCTGACCAATGATTCTCTCCAATCATTAATGTTCCCGTCTCTCTCTCTCTTCCTTCTTCTCTGAAATATATATGTGATAGGATTACCATGAAGATCATCATTGATCAGTTCAAAGAAGCAATGGCCCAACCCCAAGGAAAACAGTCTCATTGGGTAATAAGCCTGTTCTCTGATATTCTTTCTAAAATACTTGTGTTTTCCAAATGTTGTGATTGTAAAACCCTTCAATATTTCTCATCTTGAATATAATTACTCTGTCCCTTTTGGAGCTGAGGTTAAGTCAGTTAAGTGTGGTAGAAGAATGGTTAGTCTTTCCCCGTGTGGTCATGCTATTGAGATTGTATTCAGGCCAAGCCCTGTCTGTAATATCAGGAATGAAGTGAGTTTGTCTTTGGTGCTTCTCCTCTGATTACTTTCATCTTTCTTCCTCTGCCTTTACAATCTACAAAAACACCTGGCTTATTCCTGCCCGACCTTTAGAATAATCAGCAGAGGCAGTGTGAGGGGTCGCTGTAACTATAAGCAGTTCTTTTCATTATAGTGTGAACATGCAGAGTCTACCTTTCTTTCTCCTTGGCTGGAAATGTCTTAATTTCTGTCTAAATTGGGATTATTGGCTTGACATCAAAGAAAGTAAAAATTAAGGGTATTTCCTGAATAAGGTGCTCATCTTTTTATCTAGTTCCATGTTTCTCTCATAAAAGAGACATTGCAAATTTGTTATAAATGGGCTGAATATTTCATCTCCGTGTTAATCATTGTAAGAAAGTAATACCCTGACTTCAGTTTCCAGAATATAGTTTTACTGCCTGTGCAGCTGTTTTATAATAAACAACTTAATGGAGTTAAAGTATATTTTTAATCTGCTTTCTTTAACTGGTACACTTTGCAGTGGTTCTCAACCTTCTGGCCCTGTAAATACAGTTCCTCATGTTGTGACCCAACCATAAAATTATTTTCGTTGCTACTTCATAACTGTAATGTTGCTACTGTTATGAATCATAATGTAAATATCTGATATGCAGGATGGTCTTAGGTGACCCCTGTGAAAGGGTCCTTCAACAGCCAAAGGGGTTGCGACCCACAGGTTGAGAACCGCTGCTTTAGAGGGTTGTTCCTTTGGGAATTTATTATTAAGAAATAAGAGTTTTCAAATTCTGATTTCTTGGAGAAATTCTACAGGAACCTCTGGGAATCTCTCATTGGTCTACATTCACCTGGCTGTAACTACCTCCAGAGATTAATGGCTCTCTTCACTTCCACATTCCAAAAATCTTTTATTAGTTCCCCTCCCAAAGAAGTGGATTCCAGAAAATATTGCTCCAAGTCTCAGCAGGAGTGACAGGGGTTCCAGGCTAACAGGAGTCAATCAATTAACATCCCAAAAAATGGCAGTGCTGCTGTCAAAACTCACCCAGCAGCCACTGCACATTATAGCAAATATACAACAGGAAGGTGCCAGCTTCTCCTACACCATGAGCAATCCAACTCCCATCATGCTCTATGGGTGTGGCCACACTCACACACAGAATACTGGGATCCCAGCTCTTTCTTTGGCAGCCCCTCACGGCTGGTATTGGAGAGGATTCCTTGGTGAGGAGGAAAGGATATCTTTTAAGCCTTTGAAGTGGGAGCCAGGTAGAAAATATCAGGTCTGCATTTCCGTGTATATATACTTTATGTCTTGTGTATTTCAGTTTGTCCAAACTTAAGCACAGATCCTGGCACTTGGAAGGCACCTAGCACATTTTATGAAATAACCAGATGAACAAAAGAGTTCCCTTGGCACTTCTTACTATGCTTACCAAAAGCAGTCAGTGTCTGCTTTTTCGACATTTGCTAGTTAGCCTGTGTTTTTTTGCTTTGAACATTTTTTCTTTCCTCAATGGCTATCCTGTTTTCCTTGGCTTCCCTGGTTATCCTCCCCTGCCCTCTGTGTCCATTACTTGCATCTCTCCATGTGCCAGCTCCGGTAGCTGCACCCTGTGCTCATCACTGACTATAGATGCCATCACTGACGTCTGAGGAACTTAACCACAACTTCTTTAATAACTAGATCTTAAAGGAATGAAAATAGGTCCCAGGTGAAAACCAACGTAGTGTCCATTACATTAGATCCGCAAACCCTTGTGCAAGGCCTTTATGCTGCCAGGTTCCACTGTTAGGCAGGCTGCATTCTTCATCTTGATTTTGGGGAAAGCTGTGAAGAATGAGCTTACTGGCTGAATGGCCTCTTTGAAAATAGGGCAGCATTGCAAACATTTGGCCACAAATGGTATCTTCTAACATCCTTCCCCTGCTGTTATTAGCAAACTTTCTAGTGTTTAAAGCAGGACTGGTTAAGGGTTAAAAAACCCTCTCCCCTAAGTAGAGTATTGGTCTTAGTGATCATCCCTTTGCCACCATCTGCATCTGCGCTGAAGTGTTCCTTCCAAATACACGTTCTTCTCCAACACGTGCTCTTGGTCCCTGTGCTATAATTACAGAATCTCTGGACCTGGAAACCCTGTACCTTATCATATCTCTGTTCGCTGCTACGTATGTGATTATGGGTTAGTTCACCTAAGCTTTATGAGGATCATGTCCCTCAAAAAAATGCCACCTTAGCTGGATTTTTATGAAGGGAAAATGAGATATTTAAAATATCTAACCCACTGTGAAATACAGGGTAGAAATTCAATTTATGATAGCAAATTTTTACCCCCATCAATGGCAATCTACTGCTCCCACAGGGTTATTGATAGTCCAAAAGAAAACATGTCATTGTATCGTTATTCTCATTGAGCAGATCCTATTTTTCCTTAGAAACATTCTGGGTCTTTCTACCCCTTGTCACTTCTTTCTCTCAGGGTCTCATCACTGTCCCCTGGACTTGGGTAATCTTTCTCCCTTCTCCCAGGCTTCCCTGACTTTAGCTCATTTCCCACAGCGCTGGTAGAATTTGTTCCTAAAAATAAGCTTCATTAGAACACTTCCCTGCATTAAACCTTTTGATTGGCCCCCTATTGCCTAGTTAAGTTGCTTTATTTTTTTTAAGTTTCCCCCAAGCCTTTTATTTGGTAATATGAATCATGAATCTCCAAGATGGGGACAGATGTCACAGTTTTACTAAAGTATTTTTCCACTGAAAACTTTTGTTTAAGAGAACACTTTTAGGAAACCATTACACAAGAACACACAGGGTAAGTCAAAACTTCTCAATAGTAAGTCAAACTTCTCAGCACAAATACACAAAATCTATTAGGAATCCCTCTCTTCAAATTCAGCTTCTCTTTGTTTTGTAATCACTTTTTGTTCCAAACCTACTGTTCTCAAATAACACTCATCATTTTTTCCCTCCTTTACAGATAATGTCATTGGTGTCTGAAACACACATTCCAAATATCCTACCATATTTCATATATTACTCAATCTGCTCGACTTGGTGACCTACTGATTCTTTAAGAAACAGCTTGAATGGTATTTTCTCTGAAGCTCATTCATTCTTCAATCTCCTGAGCAATGTGGGTACTTTGGGAGTTTATAAGGAAGGATGAACTGTGTCATACCACTCATAACTTTATCACAGTGCTATGTGAAACTGTCTGCCTTATTAAAAATAAACTCCATATGGGCAGGCATGTCCAGGCTTCATTCTTTTGTAGTTTCTTTTCTAATTCACTGTCTAATATATATAGTGTGTAATTAATGTCTACTAAAATATTTTTAAAATATGCCATAGCTTGAATGACATGCACACACTACACACGCACACACACACACACACACACACGTCACCAAGTGGTGTGGTTAATGACTTTTATCTTTAGAAAAGCAAGCAATTACTTCCCACGGCCATTAATCTTTGGAAATCCCTGATTTCTGTGTTCCCAATCATACACATGTTATAAACTGTACTCTTTGGGGACCAAGATCTTGCCAAACTCACTGTAGAATATTCTGCTTAACAAGGACATGACTCTTATATCTTATGCCAAAGTCAATGGGAAACCATTCCCGATTGACACTTAAGATTCTTCTTGAGCTTCCCCCTGGGCAGCTCCTGTGTACAAATGCAAGAGGAACCTCAGATCACTTCTTCAAAAACCCAGTTTGCCATCATTCATTGACGATCCTCAAACCAGTGCCCACTCCTCTCTCAGACTGACACTTGATAACGGTTTCAATAGGAGAGCAGCTGTTTCCCATTATATGCCTCTTTATGAACAGCATCCAGGTACTGCCATTCCAATTGTTTTATGAATGTGCTCGAGAAATGGCCGGTTGCCAAAGAGGCACCACATGATGATTTGAAACAACACCCCAGACATAAAAAGAAAGAATCCCTCACAGATTGCAATGTGTACAATTTGGGCTGTTTTGCACATCCTCTGCAGCTGTGCATTCATGATGCTATATTTAAGCAAAAATCTGTACAAGAATGAATCACTCTAGGAGATGGGAGCTTGGCGGTCATTTTAAGGATTTGGCTGCAGTGGGTTCCAAGATTCTCTATCCAGGGTGAACCCTGCCTGTCTCATAATCAACTGGAAGGAGGCTATGACTACTTGCTGGAATTTAATCCTTTCACATATTTTAAGGCTTCTTCACATTTAGCAAACCCTCATTATTTTCTTTATGAAAGGGATTACTGTCACTCTCTGCTGATTGTTTTAGAGTCACAGCTGTCATAAAGTTGGGATTTTTAACAGTCATGCAAAGAGAAAACTTTGAAAAGGTAGATGTGTCAACCCAGTACTTCTCTCCTTATGCTCCTCCTTCCTCATTCTCAGGAAATTAATACTTAAACTGTAATTAATGGGAAGAGGTTTGCTCAGTTGAAATGTAAGAGACCAATTGCTTATCAGCAGGATGCAAATCCCAGTTTAAGAGGCACCACCAGTTTCTCATTGTCAGACAGAAACAATACTTAAGACAAACTGTGCCTAAGAAAGAAAGAAAATAAAATATTCCATGAATTCATTTACTGATGAAGAAATATGAAACATAGACTAAGGAGGGAAAAAATTCTTTGAGTTGTTATAAAATGCCTTGTTTTCAAAGATACTTAAAAGCAGCATTTTTTAGTAAGTCTTCTATTTAGAGCTCAGGGAAATGTTTGGAATAGGAGAAGTAAAATTACAGTAGCTAATCTCACAATGCTTGATCTTCTCAAATAAGTTATTATAGTGAGCCAACAGAGTTCAGGAGATCCATTAACACCTTCTCTGAAAAGCACTATCATCTTTTTCCAGAAACCTGTGAAGCTTAGAGTTGTCCAAATCTGTTTGCCAATTATCCACATCAAATATTTGTATATTCCTGAAAATAGAGATGGTGATTACATTTCATATCTTTCTCATACATGTTGAGTATTTTAGCATATTTTAAAAATTCCATCCAAACCATTTCCAAAAATTCACCTCAAATTTGGAACATCTTATGTCTAATTTGCTTGTTTGTTCTTCCAATTCCAGTTGGAATCTTAAGAGTTACTCTTTCCATGAAATTTTTCATCACCCCTTTGATTCATAATTACCTAGTTTATAAGAAGTTGATCTGTGCTAGAATTATGCTTCTTTAAAGTTTCTTCCTCATATTTTGTTTCTTTTTTAAAAATAAACTATTTTATATTAGGACTAGAGGCCCGGTGCCTGAAAATTCATGCACTCAGGAGAGGGTGGGGCGCATCCTTCAGCCTGGCCTGTGTCCTCTTGCAGTCTGGGAGCATCAGGGGATGTCCAACTGTGGAGTGGGCCTAAGCCGCAGTCTGGCCTCCCTCTGCGGGAGGCAACCAGCAGACTGATCAGCAGCCGGCCCCACTCCCCCAATAGTCCCTCCACCACTGCTGGTTGCCACTGCCTCCATCACCGTCCCCTCCCTCTGCCAGCTGGCATGTGCCTTGGCTGGCCTGGCACCTCCTGCTCACTGGCCCTGCCTCCCCACTGACCTGTCATTCCACCATTCGGTTGATTTGCATATTATGCTTTTATTATATAGGAGATAGTTTTGGATTTACAGAAAAGTTATGAAGATAGTAAAGAGAGTCCCCATGTACTCCCTTCCCAGTTTCCCCTAAACTTAGCATCTTACATAAATACAATTTATTGATCAAATTTAATAAGCTAATTTTGAAGCATTATTATTAAACAAACTGCATATTTTATTCAGATCATCTTATTTTTTAACTAAGGTCTTTTTCCTGTTCCAAGACCTCATCCAGGATATCACATTGAATTTGGTTATCCTGTCTCTTTAACTTCATCTAGAGAGTGACAATTTCTCAGACATGCCTTGTTTTCATGACCTTGACAATTTTGAGGAATACTAATCAAATGTTTTGAAGAATACCTTTAACTGGGGTTTATCTGTGTTTGTTTGTTTGTTTGTTGTTTTCATGATTAGACTGGGGTTATAGGTTTTGGTGAGGAAGGCCACAAGGGTAAAAGGCTATTCCATCACATCATGTCGAAGGTATATGTCATCAACATGATTTATCCCTGTTGATGCTGACTGTGATCACCTGACTGAGGTAGTGTTTGTAGGGTGTCTCTGTCATCGAGTTCCGCTCCCTGCCACCTCCTCCAATGCTATACTCTGCAGAAGGAAATCACTAGGTGCAGCCCACACTTAA
Organism: Myotis yumanensis; assembly: GCF_028538775.1. NCBI lineage: Eukaryota > Metazoa > Chordata > Mammalia > Chiroptera > Vespertilionidae > Myotis > Myotis yumanensis. Next base: position 69,216,485 of record NW_027223755.1, on the reverse strand, counting down.
GGAGTGAGGAATTATGCTCTATCTCCTTGAGGGTGTGATAGCTACATAATTTCTTCTTTTTTTTTGCATTTTTTCCCTTTATTGAATAAGATATTACAAATGTGTTACATAATTTCTTTGAAATTCAACTGTGCTAGAGATTTGTCTATTCTCCCCCATTAATTTATTTTTGAACATATTCTGCATGATACTATAGTGGTGGAATTGACACTATGAATTTGGAAATTCATAAAACTTTACAGCACAAAGTTAATTGTAATCTTAATGTATATAATTAAAAAATAATTCAGAAGGCTAGGGGAGTCTAGGATGGAGTAAATACTGTGATAACAAAACAACATACATGTATACTGGAATTAAACAATTAAGTAAATGGATGGCTGATGTTAGGAGTCAGGTTTCTTACTATTGGAGTGGGAGGTAACAAACAATGGAAGAAGGCTAGAATATTCCATAAAATAGAGATTTAGAGTTGGAGAAAATATGAACTTATATTTATCTTACTATAGATACAACTGGATACATTTTTAAAGAAATATTTATAGATATGTGTATACACACAGTTAGTAGACACAAATATTTCTTGCTTTGTCTGCTAAAAGGGGTTATAAAAATGACACCTGTCACAGTTCTTGGTTTCTAGTACCATTCCCCAATAGAAGAACCAGGTCCCCTAGTAGAAAGGGATGATTTTAATGTTAGGTAGGAGATGATCCTGGGATGAACCTGGGCTACCTTTTACTGCCAGAAAGTAAGAAAATGATCAAAACAAAATCACTGAAATGGGAGTGTATCAACGATGGGAGTGATCACTCAGAAGCCTACTAAAAGAGCTCCCAATGGATAAAGCTGAAAAATATGCACTCACTAAAATTATCTCTTTTCATTGTCTAAATAACAAGTTATTTCTTTATAATTTTGGGAGCAATATTTTCAAAGTGTAAAGAATTCATTGTAGAGAGACCAAATTAATTTGCTAAAATTCATTTATACATATAAAATGTCACTTTTGAATATTTACAATTCCCACTAATAGTTTTCTAGATAAGCTCTGAAACAGTTGCTATGACTTGCTTTGATTTTTACAAATGATTAAATTGCATATTTGATTTTATATGATTGCTTATTCTAAAAGTAACGAGGTGGCTTTGGGCTATGATTATCTAGTGTCACAAATGATCAATTCTGCTATTTATGTGAAAATTTCTGTTTGAATGTTTGTTTGATGTTGAGTAGATAACATTATTACAAACTGAGTGAAATTTAAAGCAACCAAGCAGAAACCACTTGTGTTAAACTTGGATGGACTCAGTTGGACATCCTAAAATAATCAAAACTGTCCCTAAGTCACAGTACGAAGGAGTAGCTAGTAGGAGGGGTGTGATGGGGCAAGTCACTGGCCTTATCAGGGTTCAAAGCACCTTCCCAAGCACAGAACACTCCTCCCATTCTTTAATATGGACAATCATATTTTTAAAAAATCTTATATGAAGTGTTAAGCAAATGCACTTGAAACAGCCCCCCTATCATCCCATCCAAAACCACATTGAACTTCCTAAATCCCCTTGTTTCAGAAATCCTGGAAACATCACTGATGTTGATATGCATATTTCTGTGTCTATACAAAATGTTTGACTAAAACAATCATAAACTCACCACTGTGAACAAAGATGTTAATATATTTAATCCAAATGTTAAGCTAACATCACGGTTCCTTGAATACTTGAATTAGCATGATGTCAGTCCCCTATCAAGTTCTTCTTTCCTTTTCTAGGGTAATACTACTCCTTTAAAATTCAATTAAGGTTGTGTTCGCACTTTGCTGTGTGCCTCTTTAGAGTTGAGAACAGAAAAAGTATCATTCTATGCCCTTAGCTTAGATAAATGCCCCGAAACTGTAGAGGTCAAGTAATGAGATGCTGATATAGAGATAGTCTACTAGCTGAATCATTGTTGTGGATGAGATTGCACAAGGGCAGTGTGGATCTCAACCATCTTTCAATTATAATTGGAGGATCTACTGTTTGTGACACTGACTCCTCCAAAGTACTTAGTGACACCCGAGGCTCTAAGTTGGCTTTAATTTGCGGAGTCTGAATAAAATGTTCAATTCTTGATTTATTGCATAAAATATCCTTTGTCATATCCATTGATTGATCTCATGTAAATTAGACTTGTCTCTTACTAAACTGAGAGAGCAATGAGTTTGGGGATTCTGTGTCTTGCAGAACCTGACATAATGCCTGGCATACGTTGGTTAAGAAGTGTGTGTTGAAATTACTTAATTTCTTCAGGCATGTTAGATTTCACATTTAAAAGTCAGGATGCTTGCTAACTTCTCTTTGCTCTGTCTTTGAGTTATACGTCTTCTTGGTAAAGTAGAGAAAAGTCAGAGAATAAATGTATGTCATCTTTACCAGAACTATGATAAGTACATGAATCGATTTCTTATCTTCTGAGTGATATCAAAATATAAGCAAGGAAGAAGAAACTAGGAGTAATGAGATGTAGGCTGCAAATATAAATGGTTTCCTAGACAACTGGGGGTATAGGGACAAGCAGTTACTGTAAATCAACTCAACAATTATAAGTGTTTCCAATCTGGGTAGCATAGCATCACCGAATCTGTCCCAAGAGGCCTAGCATCCTTTACTCATTTTTCTACACAGAAAGGATGGTTTTGCTGCTGTAAGGGTTGATCGGGTAAGAAATCTTATATATTTACCTTCACAATCAGACTTCCCATCACACATACTTCCTGGGGAATAGTAAACCATACTAATACAATCTGGCCCTGTATTTTATAGATAGTGAAAAGTTTCCCATCACTCACAGACATGCAAGTTTATGTATTATAAAAACATTGCCCAGTATCATCTCACACCTGGACTGTTTTTTAAGCTTCCTGAATATGCCTGACCCTTCTCTGATTCATTTCTGCACATGGCTGTGAAAACTTCCTTCTAAAAACACAGCTTTCACAAAGGTTGGTCCTGCTTTAAACACACACACACACACACACACACACACACACACATACACACACACACACTTCAGTCATCCTCTACTGTCTAAAGAGCAAAGCGAACCTGCTCAGTCTGACGCTGCACACTTGAGGTTATGCAGATCTTGGTTCAAATTCTGACTCTGCATTTATTTAGATGGTCTGGAGTAAGTGAAGTCACTTCCCCAGACTCAGTGTCCTCATCAGTAAAATGAAAGTAATTAATTCCCACCTCTTAGGATTGTTAAAAAAGTCACTAGGTAATAATTTTAAAAGTTTATCCAGATGTATTCAAGTCATGGCTCAGTATCTAGCACATAATAAATTCCCCATAAACTATAATAATTTCTATTTAAAAATTAATACAATTATTCTGCAACCCTACTCAAACACTCATTTTTTAACCCATCACTTACTGTTACCTTATATGCATATGTTTGATTTTCTGATCTATTTATTGGCCATGTTACTTTCTTAAGTATTTATTTCATTCATACTATTACCTCCTGATCATAGGCAAGTATAAATATTTCCTCATGAGCCAAGACATGATGATATTTGGTAGCATTAACCTGATTTAAATATGCTCTCTCTCCCTTCCTTTCTCCCTCCTTTTTTCCTATCACAAGCTTCCATGTCATGAGGATCCACTTGAATGGCCTTTTACTTAGCAACTGTCTACCTTACTTGAGTATTCTCAGAAGTCACTTTCCACTTCCTCCAAAGCTCTCTGGCCCTTTGCTAACTATAAAATAAACAGAGTGGAACCCATGGCTTCAGATATGTAGTCCTTGACTCTCTGCAAAACTTATGTACCATATATGCAAAACTTATGTAATATATATATATATATATATATATATATATATTCCCCACAGAGATTCTTGCTTTAGATCACTTTTAATATCTAGAGTAAATTTTTTAAAAATTAAATATTTTTATATCTTTGCAATTCAGATGATATTGTCAATTACATAAAAATTTGAATTTTCCTTTAATAATGTGAAAAATGCTCATACAAATACTAGGCTCTATGGAAAATACACTATTTGACCAGGAGAGTCTCTATGTTGTCAGTTGCTTTTAATGCTAATTACTATGAAATAGAGTGATAAGAGTGTAATATCCAGTTATTTGACATGTTGCATTATAATTATCTTCACATTTATTTTTACCTCTGACAATATGTCCCTCAAATGCAATTAAATGTTGCCTTTTCTCCACTTTTAAAAATACATAATTATCTTTTATTCAGTTCCTTTAATTGACATAAAAAAGACATTCAATAAATACTTATTGTTAAAGGTTTTGAACTGTTCTTTTGAGAGACAAGAAACTTCACCTGAATATAGTGATAGACCCTCAGGGCTATATAGCTGTTTCCTCTACCATCGATGGGCTAATAATTGCAGTCTAGTCAAATGCCATGGTTTGCAGAACCAGAGGCACTAGCTTCAAATTCTTGCTTCACTATTTAGTATTGAGTGAACTTAAGCACATGGCTCAGCCTGTTTCAGCCTCAGTTTCTTCATTTGCTAAAATATATCTCAGGATTTTATAATGGCCCCATTTCTTTCTGTAAGGATTAGTTCTCCCTAAGGTCACTTCTCTTGAAGATTATGTGCCCAATAAAGTTATAAGGAAACATGAAGGGAAATGACTCATAAGAAACACATCAATTTTATAAATACTAGTAAAGAGTCAAAGCCCTGCAAAAAAAATTCTCATTAGTTCATTTAATAGGAACTGCTTTCTAATCTGAAGAAGGGATCTGGGAAGTAGTCAAAAGAATGAAAAACAATGAGTGTTTCCTATAGACACGGTATGGGCTACTGAAGAGAGACATTTGCAATTTAAAATCCATAGTTTGGAATTTATTAGAATCAAAGCAGATGTAGCATCATTATACTTTGATAACCTCTGCATAATTTAGAAGACTGTGAAGAGTGCTTTTTATGACAATGGAGATGCCAAATGCTTACAGATGCTAAGATAGCAGTATTGGAGAAATTAGAAGCAATGTTATTGGGAGATCATATAAAAATGTAAAACTGTGAGTGTTTGTGTTTTCATTTCCAGCAGCAGGAAATGATGCCACAGGGGAAAGGAGTCTGGCCTGTAGTGAGGTAAGAGAAGAAAACTAATCATTGATTTGTAGTCATATTGATGAAATAAAAATAGTGGAACTAAAAATATATAAAAGGCCAATGAAGTTCACAAAAGGAGGCACTGTTCATCATTTCAACAGGGAAAGCCTGTCATCCTCTTTAGCCAGCTCTGTGGTCCTTTCCAGGTCCCTACACATTACATTTCTCTGGTTGCCAGCCTTTGCCTTCGTATTTCTAGTCACCACACACCTGCCTTTTCAAGTTCTCTCTGGACAGAGATACCAGCACATCTGCAAGTTAGCCCATTACTATAGCTGCTTGCTTTAGAATGTGCATGATATCACCCATGTGCGGAACCTAAAAAAGTCAAACTCATATAAGCAAAGAGTGGAATGATGGTTGCCAGGGGGCAGGGGATGGGGGAAATAGAGAGATGTTGGTTAAAGGGCACAGTGTTCTGGTTGTGGAGGACGAATACGTTCTGGAGAATAATGTACAGCAGAGAAACTATAGTTAATAACACTACATTGTGTACTTGAAATTCGCCAAAAGAGCAGATCTCAAGTGTTCTCACCACACGCAAAAACATGGGAACTATGTAAGGTGATGGATATGTTAATGAACTTGATTGTAATCATCAGTTATAGATATGCATATGGATATAAATAATACATTGTATACCTTAAATATATACAATTTTTGTCTGTCAATTATAACTCAATAAAGCTGAAGGAAAGACAAAAAACATGCTACCTTCCCAGGGCTTCTAGCCAGGCCCATCTCAGAGTTGGCCTAATTTTACTTTGGGTGAGGATTCCAGTCTGCTTCTGCCTCAGTGATCTCCCTTTTGAGGAACTCCTATAATTCTGACAATCTCACTTTCCCCTATATGTCCCTGTATTCTCATTGACCCTTCCATTAAGGGGAAAGCGCGCAGAGCATACTGATGGTGTCATTTTGTTAATACCCAATGACCCCTAAACTTGGGCTGAGCACTTATGATAAAAAAATCTATAATACATGTTGGCTTGCAGGTATTTTTATAAATATGAATATGCTAAGTGGTCTGATAAAAAAATAGGTAACTTCCTACTGTCAGGGGTTTACAATTTTATAGGAGTGAAATGGAAAGTATGTGTCACTTCTCTCATTTTTGTATGCTTGTCAGGAGGAACAAAGGAGCAGGCTTGTGTAGGAGCTTTACTCTGGGAAGTTGAAAAAAAATTTTATACACATATCCTCTAGGTTTTGTCTCGTTATGACAAGAAGAGCCATTATCTAATTTATTGGACAATTTCTATATGCCAAGTACTCTGTTATGCATGTTTTATTCTCAGTGTGGGAAAGATAACATCATGTTCTCTAGCACTGGAATGATGATTGATCCCACATAGCTGGTGGGAAGCAGGCTCAGGGAACCCAGGATTCTGAGCTCATGATGTATGCCACAATTCTGAATTCCACTGGCTGTGGATCCACAAGGCTCCCCTCTGTTGAAGAATGAGGAAGAGTTTACCAGGTAGAGAAAAGAGAGAAGATCTCAGGAGCTCTGATGAAGGAGGCATCAGGCATGTTCTGGAAAGGGCAGCATGGAGCTGGAGAACATACAGCACATACAGGAATGCTTGAAGTGGAGCTTGAATGGTGAACACACTGCCTGGCGGGCATTGTTGTAGCCTCGCCCCTTTCATCTTTCTATTGGAAACATATTTCCCAGCCATGATGTTTGGATGAAAAAAGTCCCCCGGGTGCAGTTAGGGGAGTGGACCCTAATTTGACTCTATTGATAAACATACCCAAGTTCCCCAGGCATAGTGGGCATACGATGTAGCTAAAGGTAATCAGGTCAGTGAGACTCCATTCTGGGACTTATGCATGAACTAAAAGGAAACAAGTTTCTATTTCCTATTGAATAGGGGTGACAGCAATTTGCAGATAATGCTGAGAAAGGTGTCGATAATGAGACAGCTGTCCTGAGGATGGAGAGAGAGAAAATGGGCACTGGTGTATCTTCTCGGTCTTTGATCAAACCTTACCTCTCATCTCTTGGAACCAGTGAATTTCTTTAACTGCCTCAAGTCTCAGTTGGGTTCTCTTGCAACTAAAAAAACCTATCAATAAATACTTCATGTTTCAGTCAGATGCACCTTTACAGAAATGGAAGCAGAGGGTTTTTAGTAAAAAGAACTGTGACAAGTACATGCTGGAAAGCAAAGAATAGGAGTAGCTTTTAAAAATAGCTGTTGGTAAGTGGGGAAACTAATATTTATTAACTAACTACCAAGTGCCAGACTGTGTCAGTTGCTGGCATGTGCATGTAACCCTTCCGAGTCTATGAAATAGCAGTACTATGCCAATTTTATGGGTGAGGCTCTGAAAGGTTAGGCAAGTTGCCTAAGGACACACAGCTAACAATGATGGAGCCATGAGTAAAACTAATGTTTATTGTTTTATTTCTGACTAGAAAACCAGTAGGTGCTTTGCAACATAATAAAAATCCTGAATATGTAACTGTCCACTAGAGTAGCATGGAGTATAATGAGAGCAACGTAAAACTGTAAGGCATAAGAATGTAATTATATTGTCAGAGACTCAAACCACTGTAAGTCCCCACTTCCTGAATATCATAGAAAATCCATCCCAATTGAGAAGTCAGATTGGAGGACGCTGATGTTCTCCCTACTATAGAAATGACAAGAGATCATGGACCAAACAGAAAAGTGCACCTGGGGACCTGAAGTTGATGGCTATGTTAGTGGGCTAAGACTCAGGTGCCTATGGACACCCTTTTGATTTCCAGGATCATTCCCTGGGGTTATCATCTGGCCCAGGGAAGCATTCCCCAGATGATTCAGGCCCATCTGTGTGACTCCTTTTGCAAGATTCAGTAGAGAACCTAAATCCTACTAAGAAATGGATATAGGGAAACTTAAATCATTGAGATTCATAATACTTAAAGTCATGAGTCCCTCAAATACGTTCTAACTAGGGTTAATACTAAGCAAAATTGTCAAACACTCATATTAATATGTCGTGATGCATAAGGTTCAGCTACTGTGCTACTCTTCCTAAGGATAGTAGCTTTTGACAAGGAGCAAAACCATTACCCAGGGATCTCAAAAACTGCCACGGTGCTAAGAAGGAAATATAAATGAGTGAAACAGACTTGATGGAGAGCGGCCAACTAGAGAGAAGCCAGTCTGAACAGAAGAGCCAGCTTAATGCAACCACTTAAAGACCTAAGTGTGCTTTTTGAAAGAGCTTCTGATCTTTCAAGAGAATCCAAAAAACTATGGTTTTAGACAAATGCTACCAGCTAATGCATTAAACAATCTGTAGACTCTTCTGATAAGCAGCTTTTGGGGACTATTAATAAAGGTGGTTTTTTAAACATCGTCAGCTTTTCATCTTCTGCCCAGTAATAAATCTGGCCATGCCACAAGCCTTTTTCTCATCATAGCCAAGGGAGGAGAATACAAGAAGGAAAGCCACCTTTGTCAGATAGTCAGAAAAGCCACCCGCTGCAAAGGGACCTTTGAGGACCACAGGGCTTAGGCACCCATGGTGAAAGGCAATAAAACCATAATGGCAACAGTGCTTACAATATAAAGTTCAGGAATAAAGAAGGAGCTATAAATTGACACAGAGTGAGTGGTACCACATTTTAAAGTAGTTTTTTAAGCTGAATAGCAAAAACCAAAATCAACAAAAAAAAATAACACCCCACAGCTTTTTAATCTGACAAAACAAACTTTCAATATATATACTGTTGGTCTCATCTGTCAAGGACTATTTTTACCTATTCTATTACCAGCTATTTTTAATGTTTTAGGGAAGATTACTCTATTGATCATGGAATGAAAAACTATTTTATGACATTTTCTTAGCCCTGATCACTATCAAATAATTACAGGATTACTTCCCATTGGTATTTGAAAGGCTTTTTTTAGGGTCTATATGCCCGTTTAAACTAGTTTTGTGTGTCAATGGATTCTTGTGAGGTAATGAATGTGTTTTAATTACATTCGAATTGCCAGGCTTTGTATATAAGGTGCACATTTTCACACTGAAAGGAAAATCAATCAGCAATTTTTAATAAGAAAAGCTTTAGATCTGACTTAGCCCTCACTGCATATCTTACCAAAATGGGTTGGGGAATTGTATGGTTGACACTTAAACTATGTAGTGTGCTGAGCAGAGGGTAAATACATTTCTCTCTTTCTTCATAGGAATGGATTTTCTGATGGAAGAAGAAGTTTTGTGAAGTGAGAGTGATGGCATTGCATTTTAACTGCAACGCCTATGGCTGGCATGGCACCTGAGCACTTTCCCATCTCAGCAGAATCCAGAAGAGATGCCCTGCAGCCTAGATCCCCTTCAAAAGAAAGCTTTGCAAGAAAGAGGGAGTTGTGAGCTCACCATAAGCCAATAAGCATTAGAGCCTGGAGGATATAAGGCCTCTACATGTCAATAGGTCAGTGTTCTCGCCATGGGACCCCAGGACTGTCCAGAAAGTGGATGGAATGTTTTGGGTAACCAAGAGTATCCTTCCAGGCAAAAGTGGACAATGGAAAGCTTGAGCACCCCGGGTTCCACTGGTTGGTGAGAAAGGAAACCTCCCACTTGCAAAGTGCTGGTAAATGGCAGAAATACTCCTGTGTGGCTTCCAGGTATAGATTTATGGGTACAGTTTAAGCACTTGGTAGATATTTATACAACTGTAAGAGAAAAGGCAGAACAAAATAGGTTCATATACTCTGAGATATAATAGAAGGCATAGTCTTTGCATAATTTTTCTGCACCATTTCCAACAATAATTCCATCCTTTTGCCCTGGCCTCCTTCCCTGCCTTTAAGGAAGGGATGGTCTGGTCAAGGGAAAAATACCAGCCAAAGCCAATAGGCTGGATTTAGGATACCCTCTCCTAACAGGGTGTGGGACAGGTAGAATCCCAGGGCTATTTCAGCTACAAAGGTACCAGGGAACAAGGTGGCTTGAAGATTATCTGGACATTCAAGGAAACATCTGGCCCAATGTGAACTGTGTCCATTAATGATCATGCTAATTTCTAAGCTCCACTGGTAATTGCATTAAGGTTGCTAAACACTCTTGCCCTGCATGGCTGGCTCCAGAGCTTGGTGGAGACTGAATCATGGTTGGGGAGTTCAGGGACTTTTGCTTTGAACGTTAAGTAAAACAAATCCCAACAAAGTCATGGCAATATTTATAGAATTAGAATCACAGAATAGAAAGCAATTTCAATGAAGTATCTGGTATAGCTCTTTCCTCCAAGTAAATGTCTCTGCCATTCAGGACTAATGAAAGGTATTTACCTAAACACAGCTGGATTTGACATGCCTTGAATACACATCCCCCAAGCTTAAGGAGAGGGAAGAAACAGAAAAGATTTTTCTTTTCAAATATAAGCACGTAACTCTATTAATTTCCTATAAACATTGCTTTAACTGCATTTCAAATACTATGATATGTCTTTTTATTATCATTCAGTTTTAAATATTTTCTAATTTCCTTTGTGATTTTTTCTTTGATCCATGAGCTATTTAGAGGTGTGATGCTCAATTTTTAAATATTAGAGGCTTTTTGATACTGTGTAGTCATTGAATTCTAATTTAATTATCTTACTGTTAGAGATTGTATTCTGTAGGATTTTTCATTTGCACTTTGTAATTTACTTGACAGTCTATTTTTGATGAAAATTCCACGTATACTTGCAAAGACTTTATCCAGTAGCTTTATGTAGTGACATGTAAATGTAATTAGGTGGGGTCAAAGTGAGTTTTAATGTTTTTCACAGTTCTATATCCTTATTGATCTTTTTGTCTAGTTTTCTTTCAAATGTTGATCTAGAGTAGTGGTTCTCAACCTTCCTAATGCTGCGACCCTTTAATACAGGTCCTCATGTTGTGGTGACCCCCAACCATAAAATTATTTTCGTTGCTACTTCATAACTGTAATTTTGCTACTGTTACGAATCGTAATGTAAATATCTGATATGCAGGATCGATCCCTGTGAAAGGGTCGTTCGACCCCCAAAAGGGGTCGCAACCCACAAGTTGAGAACCGCTGATCTAGAGTGTTAAAATCTCCAACTATATTTCTGGATTTGTCTTTTTCTCCTTTTAGTTTTCTCAATTTCTGTTTCATATATCTTGAAGCTCTATTAGTAGGTTCATCCACATTTGTGATCTTTAAGTCTCCCTTTTAAATTGAACTTTTTTCATAATTATCTTTTATCATTATTTGTTATACTACTCTTTGTCTTGAAATCTATATTATTTGGAAATAATATAACTAGTACAGTTTGATTGTGCTATTTGTATGATATATCCTTATATAATAATTTTACTTCAAACTATGTATATCTTCATATTCAAAGTCCATCTTTTGGTATTAATATATATTCAGATATTTCTCTTATCCAATGTTGAATACATTTGCTTTAGATAAAATTATTGGTATTAATTGACTTAAGCATTTTGTCATTTTCTATCCATGTCACCTGTTTGTTGTTTCTAATTTCTATTCTGTCTTTCTAGGGTTGACTGTTTTATTGGAATTTCAATTTTAATTTACCTATTGACATTTTAGTTATGTTTTAGCTTTTGTGGCTGTTCTAGGGATTACAATATGCATGCCTGATTGATTTCATTCTGTATAGAATTCACATTTTACTGTGTCACATAAAAGGCAAAAATATATTTCTATTAAACCACTCTACCACATAGGTTGTTCTATTGTTGTAACTTATATCAGTTTCTTATAGACTATAAACTCTATAATATCATGTTATAATGTTTGCATTTTAAAATTTATTTAGTTTTATATACCAGTTCTTTTGCCAATACCAATAGAATAGAATAGAGTACAGAAATAAACCCACACCTTTATGGATAATTAATATTTGACAAAGTAGGCAATAACAGACAATGGGGTAAAGACATTCTCTTCAATAATGGTGTTGGCAAAATTGTACAGATACATGGCAAAAAATGAAACTAGGCCACCTTTTACACCACACACAAGAATAAACTCAGAATAGATTACAGACTTAATATAAGTAGTGAAACCATAAAAATCCTAGAAGAAAACATAGGCAGTAAAATCTTGGACATTTATCTAACCAATATTTTTTTTGATATATCTTTTCAGGCATGGGAAAAAAAGAAAAAATAAACAAATGGGACTACATCAAACTAAAAAGCTTTTGAACAGCAAAAGAAACCATCAACAAAATGAAAAGGCAATCCACTGAATGGAAGAACATATTTACCAATGATATATCTGATAAGGGGTTAATCTCCAAAATATATAAATAACTTATACAACTCAACATCCAAAAGATAAATAACCCAACTAAAAAATGGGAAAGGTCCTGAATAGACACTTCTCCAAAGAGGACATACAGATGGCCAACAGACATATGAAGACGTCCTCAAAGTCACTAATCATTAGAGAGATGCAAATTAAAACTACAATGAGATATCACCTTGTATCTGCCAGAATTAATACATCAATAAATCAATAAACAACAAGTGCTGGGGAGGATATGGAGTAAAGGAAACCCTAGTGCACTATTGGTGGGAAAGCACACTGGTGCAGCCACTTTGGAAAACAGTATGGAGTTTCTTCAAAAAAACTTAAAATGGAACTGCCTATTGACCCAGGGATACCACTTCTGGGAACATATTCAAAGAAACCCAAAACACTAATTCAGAATAATATATGCCCCCCATATCCATTGCAACATTATTTACAATAGACAAGATCTGGAAACAGCCCAAGTGTCCATCAGTAGATGAGTAGATAAAAAAGCAGTGGTATGCCCTAACCGGTTTGGCTCAGTGGATAGAGCGTCGGCCTGCGGACTGAAAGGTCCCAGGTTCGATTCCGGTCAAGGGCATGTACCTTGGTTGCGGGCACATCCCCAGTGGGGAGTGTGCAGGAGGCAGCTGATCGATGTTTCTCTCTCATCGATGCTTCTAACTCTATATCCCTCTCCCTTCCTCTCTATAAAAAAACAATAAAATATTTTTTTAAAAAGCAGTGGTACATTTACACATGGAATAGTACTTGGTTGTAAAAAAAAAAAAAAAAGAAAATCTTTCCTATTGCTATAGGTAAGATTATTATTATGTGAAGTGAAACAATCCAGACAGAGAAAGACAAATATCATGTGATCTCACTTATATGTTGAATCTAATGAACAAAAATAATTTAACAAACAAAATAGAACAGAAGCACAGATACATGGAACAGACTGACAGATGTAAGAGGGGAGTGGACATGGGGAGTGGGTGAAAAAGGTGAAGGGACTAAGCCAAAAAAAAACCTTATGCATGTATACAGGTGTCCCCTTAAAATGTATACACACTTTAACAGCTGATAGCTTAATTTCAAAAATTAAATGCATTTTCATAAACACTGCCATTATTATTATTCAAAATGTGTGCATACATATATATCCACAGACCCAGACAATGGAATAGTGATAGCCAGAGGGAAAGGGGGTGGAGATATGTGGAAGTGTGCAATGGGGGTACAAATGGAGATGGAGTGACTTTGCTTTCGGTGATGGGTACACAGTGCAATACGCAGATCATGTTTTATTTGAAACCTGTATGATTTTATGAACCAAGGTCTGCCCAATAAATTCAATTACAAATTAATTTTTAAAATGTATTTCATTTTCAAAGAAATTAGAAGAAAATTGTGTATCCTTCTACTTTCAACAATGTATTTATCATTTCCAGTGCTTTTTCATTTCTTCTAAGTTTGCATCCATTATAGTTATTTTCCAGTTCAACCATTTTAGCATTTCTTATATTGCAGGTGTGCTGGTAACAGGTTAACTCAGTCTTCATCTATCTAAAATGTCTTTATTTTGTCTTTCTTTTTGAAGGATATTTTTGCTGAATAAAGAACTCTGGGCTGAATGTTTCTTCTTGACTTTCTGATCTCAAATTAGAAGTTACTTGCTTAGATGAGACTTTTCTGACCACCCAATATAAATTAAACTTAACCACACTGATTTATTTCAAACTACTTCGTTTTTTTTTTCTTCACATTAAATATCAGCATCTGAAATTATCTATGTTATTTAACATTTTATTGTATTTTCTTGCCAATGGAATTTAAGCTCTATGAAAGTAAAGACACTGCTGTACATTTTTCTCTTCCTGCATATGCCTAGTTCTTAGTATAATACCTGGTGCAGCGATGACACTCAATATATACTTGAAAACATTAGTGTGGAAATCACAGGCAATGGTTGAAAATGGACAGGAGCATGAGATGAACAGCTTGTCAAATTACATATTGAACAGACTTGCACTTTCTTTCAACTATCTGCATATTTTTTGTACCTATGCCCAGGAGCCTTTTTGATGCCAACTGTCCATCTGTCTTATTTTCCCAGATTTTAACACCATTCACCTGGGATTCCTCCTGATTGTATTTATGCCAGGGTGAAGATTATTTATAACCCTGGTGCTTATGCAAACTCTTCTTCAGTGGGTCTCTATGCTCTCTTTTAAACAAGAGTAATACTTTGCCTCCATTCAACTCAAGAGCTGAGTTTGCCTACTGCAAGCAGACATCGGCAGAAACACAGAAAATTATGTGGCAAGAGAGCCAGTGGGAATTTATAAATGACATCGATCCCACTGAAAGCTGACCTGATCTGAAATGCATGCCAATCAACTTGGCAGGCTGGAAAGGCATGACTATGATTGAGAGTTCAGGTCAATATCTACACATTGATTGTTTACTCTATGATCAGAAACGTGGTGCAAATGGAATCTGAGTAATTTCTTTATTTCCCATCAATATAGGCAAAACCCAAGAATTTTTGAATACCTCATGCTCTCATCAAGGTGACTGTCTCATTGTGGAGATAAAAGGACATATGAGTCTAGAAGAGTAAATAAAGAGAAACAGTATTTGGTTAAATAGTAACGTGTGAAATTTGGGCACCATAATTAAACTTTATCTCTCTTCTTCGCTTGGGCTATTTTGATTTTTGACCCTAATTCTTTCAACATGCTATATTAGCAATGATGTACAGAGGGTTGGAGATCTTTTAAATAAAGCTTTGAGCCATATTGCGCAGGTTGGCATTCTGGCTCCACTACATGTTGGCTGTGTAACTTAACATATGTTCCTTACTTAAGGGAGCACTACTTCATCTATAAAAGGAAAGATACTAAAGTATTGTTTCGTAAGTATTTATATTATACGGTTGTGAGGATGAAAGGATTTAACAAATATAAAGCACTTAGAGGTAAAAGATACTCAGTAACTTATCATTGTTATTAGCTATTATTATTATTATTACTATTAATATATGCCAGATATGTTATCCTACATCAGAATTAGGTTCTGTATCACTATCCATCTCTGGAGACACAGACACAAAGACAAGGAATAAGTCAACAACACGCTCAAGGTCACACAGCTAGAAAGTGGCCAAGCCAGGATTCACACCTAGAACAGCCTGACATGGGAAAGTCTGTAAAGCAACGCTTCCGCTATAATAACAAATGCATGGAGGTACAAGGCCAATCCAACCAATCCTGTATACTATTTGATAATCATGGTTCTGGCACAGTAGCCTGACATTAGTTGAGAAGGAAAAAGAACTCCAATGAACTTGGCTCTCTGCTTTCATTTATGAAGGTGAAAAGCCCCAACATCATGCCTAGAATTCCTCTGATTTTCCAGCCCAGGCTATTTCCATTTCATTTTATTTATTTTTATTTTATTTTTTGCCTCTGGATAGGGTACTCTATTTCTAGAGCAACTTCAATCACGTGGCTCCCAATTTTCCTCAACTGTGACTACATTCCCTCTGCAATGTAGGACAATGTAGAGAGTGGTAAACAATTCCTTATATCAAACTCAGCAAATACAAATGACCTATATGCTAAGTAGAAAAAGAAAAAAAAATCACTCTCTCCTCCTGGGCACATTTCCAGGCAGGTAAGTGCAGCTATGGCTCTAAGCCTATAATTATATCCTCTATTTTTTTAAGCACTATGAATAGACCCACTTTCTGTATAAGCAAACATACATATACCACTATTCCTACCAGAAACACACATGGCTTTTATTTTTAATGGTTATGCTTTCACAACTTTCTCAATAGGCATTTAATTAGTATAAGGGAAACTTAAGGACATGCTTAGGTCTTTCTTTTTCTCTAGCAATGACAGGTCATAGGAGCTATCTGTTTTCATTTTGATTAGTGTGGCATATATTATACTTAGTAGGAGAGTATTTCATCTCCATAAGTGGTTCAATACTTTAAAAATTTTAATATACTTGCAGTGACTCTGCTGTTTGTGTTGAATTGTTCTTTTTGGGGCTGGGAAGAATTATTTCATAGACAACTGAACTATGTAGGTTAAAATTGCAAGCTGTTCTTCTCTCTTTTGGTATCTGATTTCTTTACACAGTTAATACCTTAATCAATAAAGAAAAAAATAAAATAAAATTAGTATGTCTCCTCAGATGGTCTATGCAGCAACTTCCCCAACTCATTGTAAGATTTTTCTTTAACAGTCCTTTCAGGACAGGTTGCACAACTAAAAACTTGTTTGCAAGCCTCAGAGTTTTTTCATAGAGCCCATCTGTACAAAAGGTAATGAAATTGCCTCTCCCTCTTTACTAACGTTCTTTCTTCTATCTCAACAGTGCTCAATGCAATTAAATAGAAGATGCAGTCACAGTAACAGATAACTATCAGAAGAATTTCTGAATATCAAATAGCTCTGAAAATGCATTTGTTTCTTTTTCTTTACAAAAACAAAACAAAACAAAAAAAACAACCAAACAAACAAAACACCTGCACTGCCCTAGCTCCAAGTTTCCTTTTATTCTTTTTTAAAAATAGATTTATTGCAAATATCTAAAAAAAATTTTTATAACTGCATATTTCATAGTATGAGCATATTATATTTTGTTCCCCTATAATGAACATTCAACTTATTTTGCCAAACTAAAAAAAAATGTCATAATCAACATATTGATAAACACGTCTTTAAGAACTTAAAATAGATTTTCAAAATTAAAAATTCCTAGGTCATAATATATATATGTACATCAAATTATAGATAAGGCCAAATATCCCGAAATTCTGTAAAAGTTCATGCTCCCAATAGCAATTTCTGAGCATCTATTCCCATAAATCATTGTCAGCAAGGGACTTAATGTTCTCCTTAACTTTTGCCTATCTGCTAAATGAAAAATGATACCCACTTGTTACAATTTGCATTTCCCCGATTGCTAGGGAGGTTGACCATCTGTTCATGCATTTATTGGCCAATTGGATTTCCTCTACTACAAAAGGCCTATTTATATCCTTTATTCACCATTTTCTATTGGCCTGTTTTTATATTCTTCTTTATTGATTTGTAGGAGCTCTTTGAGATATATTAAACCTTGGCTTGACTATACTGAATATACTATCCCAGCTTAACTTTCAAAGCTCTACCTTTTCATGTTCGCTATGCATAGATACTTATATCTGTATGCAGAAAGGTCATATCCTATGACCTACTCTTTGTCTGTGCATTCTCCCTTAGTGATCTTATCTATTCCCATGGCTCTAAATATCATCTTTATATATAAATATGTTTCCCAAGTGTGTGTTTCCAGCCCTGACCTCTTGAGTTCTAGACCAAATGTGTAACTGTCTACCAAACATTTTCACTTGGAGATCAAATATGCATTTCAAACTTCATATGTTCAGAAGAGAATTCTGCAGTCTGTGCCATGCACCGCTGCCAGCCCTCCATCTCAGTTACTAACAGGCACACTCATTCATTCAATTGCTCAAGCAAAATTGTTAGGCATCATCCTTCTTTCCTCTTTTTTCCTTAATACCTTTCATTGAATCTTTAGCCAGTTCTGCTACTCTAACTCAAAAATATGTTCTGTGTCTCTCTGCTTTGCTCAACATCTGTTGTTACTGTTCTAGCCCAAGGCACCAGCAGCTGTTACCTGACTTAGTGGGATATCCAATCAAACTGGCTTCTATTTTTGTCCCATACTACTCATTCAGCAAACCTCAGAGAAAATTATAATATTTCCACAATAAAATCAGAACAATTTATTTTGGGTTTAACACTCTGATAGTTCCCCATTGCACTTAAAATAAAATTCAAACCCTTTACTGACTAAAAGATATGGCGCTTGACTACCTCCTCCCTCTTTTCTTTCCCAATCTCCTTGCTCATCAGATTCTTGCTCACCACATTGAATGGCTTTCAATTCTGTAATATGTCACAGTTTGCATTTGCAGAAATGTTTGTCTTGCTATTTGCTCTTTCTGGAATGCCCTTTTCTAGACCTTTCTATGATTTTCTCCTTATCATTTATAGCTAAGTCCAAATGCCATCTCCACAGAGAGGTTTCAGTGGCCATACTACCCAAAGTAAGCAGTACATACCCTGCTTATTCTGTAACATTTCAATATAGCTTTCTTTTCAAAAGGTATCACTCACTAAAATCATCCTGTTATTTGCATGGCCTCCATTACTAGGCTGTGCTCTGCATGAAAAGCTGGGGACATGTCTGTCTTATTAGAGAATCACTAGCATCTTGAGTAGGGCCAGGTACAGAGTAGGTGTTCAATAAATCTTTGTTGAATGAGCTAATGTTTATATTATATTTTTAGTCTTCTGAATGTTTATCTTTTAAGAAGGATTCCTTAATATATGTGTTTTATTGTTTTTATTTACATTCAGTTACTTATTTTTACATTTTTATCCAATCATCTACAATTCACTTTTATAAATGGAGCAAAGTGTAAGTCTACATTTTTCCATGTGGATAACCAATTATTCCAGCACCATCATTATATAAATCATTTTAATAAGGATCCATTTCTTTAATATCTATTTTCTTGATTTATTAATCTCTTCTGTGCAAATAACATTTTATTTTAGGATAGTTAGAGCATGCTTTATTATCTGGTATGGGCAAGCTTTCTTCACTTATTATTGTGATTTAAACTTATCATTTTAAAATATTTAAAAAAAATTTAAGCTAGAAATATTATTACCAATGATTATCAAAAAGTGTTGGCATTCCTTAAAATAATCATGACTGTGCTATTTTGATATCTTTTATAATGCAGCATGTTTTAAAATTTCCTAATTTAAAAAAGTCCTGTCAAATGGACATCACAAGCATGTCCAATTCATGTTCTTCTGGCTGAAAATATATTTCCATATTCATTATTTTGAAAACTGTTGATTTTTTTAAAAAAAAATTCATTGTTGAAAGTATTACATATGTCCCCTTTTTCCTCCATTGACCCTTATAGCCTGCCCCTGCCCAAGGCCTTCACTGTCCTATTGTCTGTGTCCATGGGTTATGCATATAAGCATACATGCTTCTATTGAGAACTGAAAAACCATTACATAATTTTAGGTCAGTATTTCCTGCATTGTCTCTATCCCATTTTTTATTTGTTTGTTTGTTTGTTTTAGGTAATAGTTATATCAGAATGAAATGACTCATGCAAGCATAGCTTCACCAGTCATGTGGGGTTGTATCTTTTCTGATGTAAAGAGAAAAATAAGACATTTTAAAAAGTTCTTCAATGGATAATAAAGATAAGAAAAGAAATAAGTTGATTAAAAACAAATCATAATTACTTGGTTTTGGAAATGAACTTCAGATTAGGAGCACACATTTGAAACTAAAGGTAAAATAAGCCACGGGTGATGGTGTTTCAAGCCTATTTTTCCAATGAAAACATTATTTTCTGGTGGGAAACATTGGTCTTATTAGCTCCTAACATTTCATACAGGGTGTTTCTAAAGACAATATATATGAAACTAGGAAATGACTTTGAATGAAATTGTGTAGTTTATGACCATCCTGAAGGCTGTACTGATAACTGCACCATGCCCATAGGGAGGTGTTGTTAGCTGAATGCTGCAGGGAACATGACATGAGGGCTATTCAAGCCTATGTAATATCTTGGTTTTATTAATAAAAGTATTCCCTCAGTGAAGCCACTGTATAAATCCCTCAATAAGCATATTTGTCAGGGGGGAAAAAAGACCTCAATGCCTCTGATTGTGGAAACAGAGTCAATTCTCTCTATCTTGATCCACCCACTTCCTTTATATGGTAAGGATCCTTTTGTGTAGTACGGGATAGAGACACTCTTAGGTTACTTTAGTTAACAAAGCTGTGTTTGAGAGGAGCAACTTACTCCAAGATTTTACAGGAAATAGCAAATTCTATGGAGAGTATCGCCTGCTTTGTTGACAGGCCTCACAGAGTACAGAACAGATAAGAGTCAACCCTCCAACTTCAACTGTAGTTACCTAATCCCAAGACAAGCACCTGACCCTTCCTTAGCCTTTAACTCTTGTGGTTACGAAGCTATTCTTTCTTTGTGCTGGCCCTCACTTTCCTAATGACTCCACATTCTACTCTTGCCTCTGTATCATGATACCTTTTTTTCTCATGGCTCGTGTTCACTGAAGTTTCTCTATGTGCCTCTGCTTTGGTGCTATTTTATGAAATTTAGGTACCTTGTACATTTCTCATTTAAAGTCTCCCAAAAGGATAAGATCTGATTATTCCAGCCAGTCAGGGCTGAGGGTAAAGGACCATCAAGGTTCAGCAGAGCTCTTGGTTCAGATTCCCATTCCTGACGCCCTCAAACTGGGTAGTGGGAGATGACAGAATGGAACACTGAGACCCATTTATAAAGGAACTTCCAGAAGAGGACTGAGATGAGGAAGCTCCTTCAGAGAGTCCTCAAGTTATCAGTAGTGTGTCAGATAAGTTAATGAATGCTGGAGTTTGGGGTACTAACTAAATTGTCTTCTGTCTAGTTAAAAAGATTGCCAAAGGCATCAATTATTTTTTAAAGTTTCTTTCATGATTTCTTTATTCAATCTTCCATTACTCTATGTCTTATTTTGGATTCCTGTCCGTATTATAGGAGACCAGGTAGAGGGTATTTCATAATTTACAATTACCATAAATATTCAATGATGAGTTTTAAACTAAGAGCTGCACGGTACAGATTCCTGGCCTTCCCAGGTAATGACTTTCTAATTCTTGTGTCTGTGAAGCAACACAATCATGGCGTTTGTCTGGCCTCAAATGGCATGTTTTAATTTGATTAGTTGATTTTCTATTTAAGCTTGGAGGAATGTCATTTGTCCAACGTTATATTTCTCACTATAACTGCAAAGAATATATCACATAGTAGGTCTTGATAAATAATTTTCAAAGAGATAAGTGAATTAAGGAACATATAGTGAAATCAAAGAGTGAATTGATAGTAAGAAATCCTGTCTCAAAGGAGAGTCAAAGTAGAGGAAAATATTTGTGAATCAAGCAGGATGCACCCAAGTAGTGTCATATGGAAACAGACACTAGTTTTCACATTCCCTCTGTCACAAATATATAGCAAAGCCCAAAGAAAATGTGTCTTACTACATATTGAGACATAATAGCATATCGCTATATACTTCAAAGCTCTTACCATCATTTATACTTAAAGAGATTTTGCTTCATCAGCTGATATCATGATGATCAGTAGAATCATTAATAGGAAAAACCAAATACTCCATCAATTTTTGACATCCAGAGCTTTGCAAAATTCTAATTTCTTTAAGATGATTCTATTTCATGTTATTTCCCTTATCTTTTAAAAAGAAAAGAAAACATACAACTAGAAAGGATGATATATGAAGCACAATGATATAATGATCTATAGGATATACTTCTAAACTGTGACTGGTAGACCCAGCTACCAGGCAGAAAACAGTTGATAGGAAGTTCTTTGGGCTTTCGTTATTTTTTTTTTCTATTTTATGCAGTTTATTCCAGTCAGCTTTAATAAAGTCAAGCATAGTTTTCTTCTAGTCCTACTGAATTTAAAGTCCCAGGTAATTCTCACAGATTCTTTTCTTTCATGCCTGCCAAGGTCAGATATAATGAAAAGCAACATTAAAAAATAAAGCTTTGTACCTCAGATACCTTTGCATTTGTTCTCGCATTTGATAATTATTCCAGAAAGTTGAAGGCTCAGAACTTGTGTCTCTTTTATCATTTAAAAGACCCCAACATTTCTCAAAACCTAAACTATGTCACAAGTTATGCTTGCTTACAGAAACGAAACAGGATTCCCAACCACAAAAGGAAGAGGGTCTAGTGCAGTGATGGCGAACCTTTTGAGCTCGGCGTGTCAGCATTTTGAAAAACCCTAACTTAACTCTGGTGCCGTGTCACATATAGAAATTTTTTGATATTTGCAACCATAGGAAAACAAAGATTTATATTTTTGATATTTATTTTATATATTTAAATGCCATTTAACAAAGAAAAATCAACCAAAAAAATGAGTTCACGTGTCACCTCTGACACACGTGTCATAGGTTCGCCATCACTGGTCTAGTGCAAAGACCAAGGTGCCAAGTTAAAAAAAAAAACCAAGATATTAATGGGGCATGTGAGCAAAACGGAGCATGTGCAAAAGGGGTAGAGTGCAAAAGAAGAATAACTGCACATGCCCAAAAGGGTTCAAATCACTCCACACCACAGCCTATAAATACAGAAGGCTCCTTCCCAGTTGGCAGAAGGTACACTACAGCATGAGCTCACCTTTCTCATGCCTGATCACAGACTAAAGTTTCTGCTCTGCTTTATCATATTTACTCTTTTTCTATTGGCGCCAATGCAACTGGGCAAAAAGACCTTGGTTTGAGTCCACTGACTTAAAAGGGTGGGTAACACTTCCATGTTATCTGACCAAAGGCCCTTTTGGTTCTTTTTCTTGTATCCAATTCATCTTCCCTTTTGTAATACTGATTTTTGAAATTACCCATGTTATACAGAAATAAAAAAGACTTAGGAAAGACTCACATAATTCTTATCTAGAGTATTTTAACATACATAGTTAGATATTTAAAAAATTATGTTTTGTGTTATAAAATAATATATCCTCTACCTTCATTTCTAAAGCAAGGCAAGAAACTCCCCATTTCATAATAAAATCTTCTGGGACTTTTATTTCATTTTTTGTTGTTTTTACTTTATGCATCAAAAATAACTTAGCAGCAAACAGAAGTTTTACTCTCTTCATTAGCTTTCACCAGTTTCTTTTATACCTTTCTCTATTTTTGGATATTTATTTTACTTCTTTGTATTTTCTAAAGCAATGTTTTTCAGTAGATTCATTGGTATTAAATCTTAATTGATGTTTGTCTGAAAAATACTTTTTGTCTTTCTATAGGAATGTTAATTTGGTAAAACATTTATTTAGGTTCAAAACATTTTATCATAACTTTGAAGATATTTTCTAACTATTTTGTAGAAATCAATACTGCTATTGAGAAATCTGAGTCAGAAATTATACTTTTTTTTAACTTGTTTTTGAACTTTGTTTTCTTGGTTGTTTTTCCTCTCTGGAGATATTTAGCGTTCTCTTTATCCCCAGATATCTGAAATTTAATGATGGTTTGACCAGTTCTGGGTCTTTTACAATCATTTGTGTGTCTTTTGGTGAATCTTTCAGCATGAAGGCTTCTAATTTTCTTCAATTCTGAGTTTATTTCCTATTATTTATTTCTGCAATTATATTTTTAATTCTCTTTATTTTCTCCCATTACTCCTATTAGATTGATATAGAAAATTCTGTATGTATACTATTATCTCTTCTCATCATTTTCATCTCTTCTTACTACATTCTGATATAATCCTCAGTTACTTATTATGTACATGTTTTATTTCTCTATAGAAAATATAGTCAAAGGGGGCTCAGATTTAAACATTTGTTTTCACTGACTTAGGAACAGTCATTCATTTATCCAGTACACACAATTTTTGTATCTCCAGGGTATTAGACACTGCTTGATTCCATGGGAGAAATAAACAGAAACAAGGTAAGGCCTATTCCCTCTAGGAACTTTATAGATTATAAGAAATAAAATAGTGCATGTGTGAATGATGCATAGGAGCAGAGAGGAGAATGAAATAAGACATGGTTAAAGATACAGGAAGAATCAGATCATGAACACTATAAAAAGGAAATTAGATGTTATTTGAAATGTAATGGAAGCAAACACTGGCTTTTTAATTAGGGTAATAATGTGGACTGCTTTATTATTTTTAAGATTTTTCTGCTTATCATGAGAAAATAGATAAGTGGAAATAGGAGACTATCGTAGGAGGAGAATAGCAGGGTGAGGTCAGGATTTAGGCGTTGGTGGTGTAGATGGAGAGAAGTGGACAGATGTGAAATATATTTAGGAGATACACATGTCATGAC
Organism: Myotis yumanensis; assembly: GCF_028538775.1. NCBI lineage: Eukaryota > Metazoa > Chordata > Mammalia > Chiroptera > Vespertilionidae > Myotis > Myotis yumanensis. The sequence continues at coordinate 69,192,049 of NW_027223755.1, read as the reverse complement.
TTGTTAATGAACTGAATATAGAACATAAGAGAATGATATATCAAATATATTTTTTGAGATTTTGCTTTCAACACTGGAGCTCCAAGGAGGTTTGGGTGACAATATAATTTTAGAAATCATTTTTACCATTTGAATAGGTGTTTAAAAGAAAAAAATTAAAATGAGGGATAGATTGTAGGGAGACAGGACTAGTAAAGACTGTAGACCCAGTGCTTTGTGTAGTGAAAAAAAAAATACCAGTTAAAAAATATTTGTGAAAAATTAATTAAGATTTCTACCTAAAAGGAGGAACTGAATAATGGATAGAGCATTCTCTAGTCATTATTTAAAAGTAAAATATATGGACTAAACATCACTTCCCAATAAGGACTTACAAACTATATATATAAAAGGCTAATATGCTAAGTGTCCGACTGTCTGACCAGTCACTATGACATGCACTGACCACCAGGGGCAGATGCTTGATGCAAGAGCTGCCATGATGCACACTGGCCATTTACAGAGAAATGGCACTGAGAACTTGATGCCCACAAAGCAACACTTGACTTTCCCGAAGTGGGACACAGGCCCCACCCACCACCCTGGAGCGAAAGCCCACCAAATCACAGCCTACGCTGCCAAGACCTCCTGGCACAAAATGCGGTCCACAGCCCAGCCCAGCCCGGAAACAGTGGCTGTGGGTGCCGGGTGAAGTCGTCACATAGCAACGCCTGGCTTCCTCTCCCTAGCAACTAGCCTCCTTGCAGTTTCTTCATCCCAGGAACACGACTTGCTTTAGAGGCAGGTAGAAATATTTCACACTTTAACCAAATATCTGTGAAGCGATTTCATGTGCCTCATCTCATGTGATCCTCACAGAAGTCCTGGAGTAATTAGATAAGAGACTCAGTGGAATCCTATTTTCTTTTCATTAGCTGGAAAATGAAGATTTAGAAAGCTTAGAAACTTGACCTAATTGAAAAGAAATAAAAAATGGTGGACCTTGAAAATGACTTCAGGTTTTCTCACTGCGCAGAATATAGTGAAATACTGCTGCAGTTAAATATTTTACCCTTTGTTCTCCCTGCATGATCTACAATAATAACCTGCTTCTTGTTGATATTTACTGCTGTGTTGCTGACAATTACCTGAAAGAGAAATTGAGATGCTTCACTGGGCTGGAAAAAGTTTAGCTAAATCATAAAGCAGGTCTAATTAAGCAACTTTATTCTATATCTATAAAAGGCTAAGTTGACTTGCACATGCACAATACACATAAAGCTCTCACTGGCGTCAATGGCATGTGTGTGCTTTGATCTGTCATTGTAGATCGTAATTTGGTTGACACTTCTATTATAGAGAAAGGGCGAATGTCTATATTAAAATATTTCTTCTAATTTATTTCCTTTCAATGTACATGAATTCGTGCACCAGGCCACTAGTTAAAAATAACGTGTCTCAGCTATAAGTTGATAACCTGACCTCACAATATTAAGTACTAGTATTTTCAAATAAATATGGTTCCTGTAAATGAATTTTGCCAGTACATAGTCATGCCTGGATTATTTCTTCTGTAACTTTTAATTTTTATTGTCTTGGGGGGGGGGGGCAGATTCTAATGTATAGGGAAATAATTGAAGACACAGGGTCACTTTTAACTATTGGTCCTTCTACCATCCTCCGGTCTCCTGGATTCTGATTAATGTAAAGAAAGGGACCTGTTGCGGAGACACATGTGAAGACACAAGAGCTTAAGGTGGACCTATGGAGTCTTGCTAACTCAGCTCTACTAGTATGTATTTTGGTCTTTTCCCATATCTCTTTTATTGTCCTATGTCTTCTGTCTTTCTAAGGTCTTTAACATAATAACCTGTATTTCCAAATATTAAACACTTAGATTCTTCAAAATTCTATGTCTGAAAAAAAATTCTTATTCTAGTCAAAGTACTATTGGTAAATAATATATTCTCCCAGAAACCAGTTGTGTTCTTCTTCATGGAAGTGTACTATTGGAAGGTTAGTTTAGAAGTCTGACTTAACGGTGAGTACCTTCAGATAAAATGAAACATCTGCATAATTTATCTTTAGAAGAATATAGTATACTTAAACCATAACATTTTCCTTGTTTAAATGATTATTAAGAACCCAAAACATGCAAGATAAAATATTAAGTACCAGAGCAAATGCACATCTCAAAATCCATAACCATGTTTATTGTATAATAAGTGCTCAATAAACATTTGCAGACTAATTACATAAGCAAATGAATAAATACACTAGTTCCTCTCCATTCTAAAAGGAATTGAAACTTTTCTAGTAGAATAATTTTTGAGAAAATCTTCTATTCTTATTCTGACATGATCTCTGTGTTTAACAGACTGTAATTTAGTTTTAGAAATGTTCAAACTATTTACCAGAAAAATAAATTTTGAAATATTAGAGTTGTTGAATGGTTTTGAGGGGAATAGTTGTAGTAGCAAAGGCGCTGCTGACACTTGTGTTGGGAAGTCTGTTAGAAGATGGTGGATAGTAGGATTGTGATGGGAAGGGAAGAGGAAATGGGGCTAACTACCAGAAGAATATAACAGACACATTTATAGATTTATCACTGCTGTTATTGCTTTTTTCAGTCTAACATATAGCATATATAGTTGAGCATATTGTATTAAGAAATAAAATGTTGCCGAAACCGGTTTGGCTCAGTGGATAGAGCGTCGGCCTGCGGACTGAAAGGTCCCAGGTTCGATTCCGGTCAAGGGCATGTACCTGGTTGCGGGCACTTCCCCAGTAGGAGATGTGCAGGAGGCAGCTGATCGGTGTTTCTCTCTCATCGATGTTTCTAACTCTCTATCTCTCTCCCTTCATCTCTGTAAAAAAAAATCAATAAAATATATTTAAAAAAAAAAAAAAGAAAGAAAATGTTATAGATATATGCAAAAAAGTGAAACTACACCACTTTCTTACACTATATACAAGAATAAATTTAAAAATGGATTAAAGACTTAAATGTGAGACTTGAAACCATAAAACTACTAGAAGTAAACATAGGCAGTAAAATCCTATATAATAAAAGGCTAATATGTAAATAGACCAAATGGCAGAACAACTGAACAACTGAACAACCGATTGCTATGACATGTGCTGATCACCAGGGGGTATGCGTGGAACATGGCAGGTGTTGGCTGAAGGCAGCAGAGCATGGAACACGGCAGGTGTTGGCCACAGCGAAATGGTGGAGCAGGTGAGTGGGGGCGCCTGACCAAGATGGTTCCCCGGTCGCTGTCATCTGGGCAAGCCTCTGGTGGTTACTGAAAATTATTTACTCCCTCACGCCGCAGTCCCACCCAGTGCTCCCACCCACTACCAGTGCCTGGCTTTAGCCCTGATCACTTGGCGCTGTCAGTGGGTGCCGGCAGCTGCCCACCCCAATCATCCCTGAGGGCTTCTCCACCTCCCCCTGCTCCTGAGGGGCGATTGGGGCAGCAGCCACCACTTGCACCCACGGACGGTGCCGGCCCCAGTCGCTTTGCACCGTCAGTGGGTGCTAGTGGGGCCAGTACCTTTAGCACATGGGAGCAGTGGTGGCAGGAGCAGGGCTGCCGGCAGACAGGGGACCTGGAGCCATGGCAGAAGGGGCCAGGCGGAGGCAGGGAGGATGGGCCGAGCCCCCCCCCCCCCCCCCCCATGCCCACGGCAGCCTCGCGGCCCACAGTTCCTTTTAAGGTGCACAAATTCGTGCACTGGGCCCCTAGCTTCAGATATTTCTCCTAGCAATATTTTATCTGATATATCTCCTCAGACAAAAGAAACAAAAGAAAAAAATATTCTTCATCAAACTAAAAAGGTTTTTGCACAACAAAGGAAACCATCAACAAAATGAAAAACAACCTATTATAATGAGAGAAGATATTTACCAATGATATATCCAGTAGGAGGTTAATATCCAAAATATATAGGGAACCCATACAAATTAACACCAAAACAAACAGTCTGAGCAGAAGACATGAATAGGCATATCTGCCAAGAAGACAAAAAGATAGCCAAAAGACATGAAAGATGCTCAACATCAGTAATCATTAGGGAAGTGCAAATTAAAACCACAATAAGATATCACCTCCCACCCTTCAGAATGGCTATCATCAATAAATCAACAAACAGGTGTTGGCGAGAATGTAGAGAAAAGAGAATCCTCAGATACTGTTGGTGGGGTTGTAAATTGGTACAGCCTCTATGGAAGGGGGTTTGGAGGTTCCTCAAAAAATAAAAAATAGGATTACCATATGATTCAGCCATTCCACTTTTGGGTATTTATCTGAGGAAATCCAAAACACTAATTTAAAAAGATATATGCACCCCCATGTTTATTGCAGCTTTTTCTACAATAGCCAAGATGTGGAGTCAATCCAAGTGTCCATAAATAGATGAATGGGTGAAGAAATGGTGCATGTATACAAAGCAATATTACTCAGCCATAAAAAATGAATAAAATCTTGCCATTTGTGACAACATGAATGGACCTAAAATGTATTATGATAAGTGAAATATGTCAGAGAGAAAAAGACAAATATGATATTATACTTATATGTGAAATCCAGAAAACAAAATAAACAAATGAATTACAAACAAATTCACAGATACAGTGAACAAATTGATGGTCACCAGATGGGAGGGGAATTGGGAGGATGGGTGAAAAAAGCGAAGGGATTAAAAAGTAGAAATTGGCAGTAATAAAAATAGTCACAGAGATTTAATGTACAGCATAGGGAATATAGTCAATAATATTGTAATAGCTATTATGGTGCCGGGTGGATACTAGATGTATCGGGGAGATCACTTTGTAAGTTATATAAATGAATAAATTTGTGCACACCTGAAACTAATGTAATATTGTATGTCAATTGTAATTTAAAAAATAAAAAATAAAAAATAAATTAAAGGTTGCTTTCTAAAACATATTATCTTTCCATCACTGGCTATTAATAATGGAGTAGAAACCTGTGATTCAAATGAGATTAAATCACAGTTGTTTTAGGTTTAGAATAAATACCTTGGGGTATTTATTCTGATAGGTACATATCTTTGATTACATATCTACAAGAAAGATAAAAGTAGATAATAAATAACTGTCTAGTTTGTAAATTGGGTAAACAATTAAAGTACTTCCTTATGTGTCTGGAAATGCAAATATCACTGTATAGTTTTAAGCATTTTTAAAAAAATATATTTTATTGATTTTAGAGAGGAAGAGAGAGGGAGAGAGAGATAGAAATATCAATGATGAAAGAGAATCATTGATTGGCTGCCTTCTGCATGCCCCCTACTGGGGATGTAGCCCGCAACCCAGGCATGTGCCCTTGGCCAGAATCAAACCTGGGACCCTTCAGTCCGAAGACTGACGCTCTATCCATTGAGCCAAACCAGCTAGGGCGTTTTAAGCATTTTTAAAACCCCATTATTGTTGAGTATGTAAGGAGGATACTAAGACTAAAATTCTATCAAATCACCTTCTAACTTGAAACTGGAAATCCCTGTGGCCCTCTTTGTATAATTTACCACCATGAAATAGTAAGAATTCTTGGGTGTTAAACTAGATCATATGATATGTACTATAATTTCTGATTCTGATATTGGCAGTTGAAAATATGTTTCACATTCTTGCCTTGAAATTATCTATAAAAGCCAAGACAGTGCTTAGTTATTACTTGTGAGTACATTTGATGCATTTATAATAATAATTGACCTCTTATATATCCAAAAAATTTTTTGCAAATGTATTTCAGAAGAGCAATGGTCCAAATACTTTTTGAGACCTTTAGGATTGATACTTGCTGCTTTGGAAAAAAAAAAGTACATTCTTCAAAGCTACTTAGATATTTTCCAAATATATATTTCCCATTTAGTCTCCTTCCCATCAAAGACTATTGGCTTTTGATAAATGCTTTCCTGATTCATTCTTCAATCACAAGAGCTACAAAAATCCCCATCTGCCACTTTGATATTTTTGCAACAGTCTGAATATAACAAAGAATGTGGACACTTGCTTTGCCTATGCAGTTAATGTGTATACCCTATTTTCTAATAAAGATTTAATGTCTTATAGATAGTGAATAAATTTGTCGACAAAAATATATACACGACAGTTTGTATATATTTAAACACAAATGCACTCTACCCAAAATAACCAGTAAACCAGCACTGCCTCCTAAGGGCAACAGCTGGTGGGGTGGAAATACTAGAAAGAACACAATCTTCATAGTCAGGACTGGGTGCAAACAAGATACCTAAAATTCACTTCCCTGATGAACTGGCTAAGGAGATAAGTCATACTGTAGTTCACAGCAGTGTCACGAAAAGAGAAACGCTAAGTTCAAAGTCCCCAATTCCTGCAGTCATTGGAGACACACTCCATGGCCTCAAGTAGAGGCTCAAATGTTAATATATGAGCATATATGTTAGACAAAGGAGTGTTAGGGCCTAGGTAGGATGAGTACGTACAAGACTCTTTTATGGAATTTATATTAGATGTTTTACTCCCTAATTAAACAGGTCTCCTGGTTAAATATTTTGAGAACCCTAGCCTATGCCCCAGAGAGAGCTTTTGTGCTTCCCAAGTACCACTAAATAGGACTCTCGCATATTTATCTTAGTATTTAGTTCAAATCTGAGCCAGACCTCCAACTGCCTATCATCTTTCTCAGGAAAGGACCCATGCTTTTAATTCTAAGTAAATAACGGCCATAAGACTGAAATCCTCTCCCTGTGTTCATTCTTGTAACTAATAAGGATGCTGCTTGCCTGATACTGATTTCGCCACAGTTTTATTTCACCTGCCAGTGGTCAACCCCTCTAATCACGTTTTGGACCTAAACTTACCACCTTTCCCAGGGATCATGTATCTATAGTCTCCCCTTGTTCCTGCATCATCAGTAGCTCCCATTTCCTGAACTCGTCTGTAAGCATATCAGCTTCTTTAAATACAATTAAAAATAAACATAAAATGTTCATAAGAGGAAAAATTGATAAACTGATCTCATAAAATATTTTTCTCTGCAAAGATCCTGGTAGAGGACACAAGGAGAAGCTAAAGAGTGGGACAAAAAAATTTCCACATGTCTGGCAAAGGACCATTACCTAGAATATATAACTAAACCAACAATAAAATAAATAATCTAATTAGAAAATGGGCTTGGTTATTAACCATAAAGTGACACAGAGTAAAAGCTTGATATTATCACTGTGAATGCAGATGATCTTCCAAGATTAAAATAATTTGAGGGTAAGATAATAAATATGGAAGACAGAAAATAATTTAATTTTATGGTAATTGGTTTGCTAGTGTGGAGAACACATAAAAGGGATTAAAACAACTCAAATTTATTTTAAAAATTCAAATGAAGGGAAATAGAAATCACAGGTGAATATGGCCCACTGTGTTCCAGGACAGGTAATGAAATTTAAAACTCAAAGATAAAGACAGATGCCGAAACCGGTTTGGCTCAGTGGATAGAGCGTCGGCCTGCGGACTGAAGGGTCCCGGGTTCGATTCCGGTCAAGGGCATGTACCTGGGTTGCGGGCACATCCCCAGTGGGAGATGTGCGGGAGGCAGCTGATCGATGTTTCTCTCTCATCAATGTTTCTGACTATCTCTCTCCCTTCCTCCCTGTAAAAAAATCAATAAAAATATATTTAATAAAAAAAAAAGATAAAGACAGACTTTTTGAATTATCTAGATACATAAATTTAGTTATTACATAGAAGTTGGAAACATCAGGGTCCACTCCTCTTTCTCAACAGTAATATACAATACCGATGCCAATAGAACAATGTCAACACAGTTCTGAAAGTGAAACTGTTGGACCAATGATGTTATTCCCTACATTCTAACAGCATCCCATCTGAATCATGATCTTCACCTCTTTCACTTGCTTCACCAGTAGGTTTCTCCACTCCATGGTGGGGAATACCTGTGGGCCTTCTCAGAGTTCAGAAGTTTAATGGACAGCTCAGAGATGTGGGTTCACCCTCAGCTATTTGGTGATGGGAGCAGGAACAAAAATCCATCTTTCCTTTATTCTTTGGGTGAATGATTCTGAAATACATTCTAAACAGCTTCATAGAAAGTCCCTTCCATCTCTGTTGTAGTCTCAGCAGCCCTCCATTCTCTGGGATTGCTGGTCAAAATAAACTGCTTCACTTTGTAAAGTACATAATTGTTTCACTTCTATGCTATACACCCGAAACTAATACAAAATAATGTTGGATGTAAACTAATTGAAAAATAAAAATTTTAAAAATAAATAAATTGCTTCACACAAGGTCTTTTTCTCCAGTTCTGCTTTCCAGAGGGAACTCTGGTTTAAACACTTCATAATAGTAAAGTTTCAAATAAGGTACAAAACAAATACCCAAAATGATATTCTGGAACTGAATTACTCACTAGTCAGATATTGCTAAAAACACTGTTGCTGAGGTAAGGTGGGTAGTGTAAATCCATGGTATTCTACAGATTCATGACTGTTACGAGGTAGGCAGGTATGATGTGCCCATGAGAGTAAAGCATTGGCCTATGTGGGAGCTGTGCCCTTGAATGTTACGAGGTCAAGGATAAGTATAAGGATTGTGGCGTTACCTACCTTAATGCTTTGAATGCCTTAAGAAAAATAAAAGAATAAGCTTAGGTGAGGCAATTATTAACCCAAAGCATTCTGTGAAATTGAAAAGACCTCAGGATTTAATTGTAAGGGTGGTAGAACCTCAAATGACACAAAGGATGAGACTGAGTGTATAAGAAAATAGTGGGACCTTGATATTTGGATGAACAAACCGGATATTCTTAAACCTCTCCTCCTCAGACTCCCCCATACACTCTGGGCTATTAGAAGCAGATCCCTGCTCATCTTTATAAGCAAGCAGCCTTGTATTGTCTAGAGACACTACAAAGACCTCACACGAGGAAGGGGTCATGCAAGATGAAACAATCTCTTCAACATCCTCCCTTTGTCCCCTCTCTGCTTGTAGCTATAGCACAACTCAAGCATGGGATGTATTTTCTACTCTGAGTGAAAATAGCATTTATTCACACAAAAATTCTAAGATTTGGTTTATGTGTACTGGCAGAAACAAGCAAAGTGGATCTTGAGGATGTTGGACTAGGATTACAGTATGCCTAGACAGGGGATAATGTCTTGACATATGAGTACTATTCTGGACATAGGATGTATTCTGGTAAGCAGATGTGGAACTGCCCTCAGTTATATTAGTTAACTATTGCTGTGTAACCAATTGCCCCGAAAATAGCAGCTCATAGCAGCACACCTTTATTATCTCAGTTTCAGTGGGTCAGGAGTCTGGGCATGGCCTAGGTCAGTGATGGCGAACCTTTTGAGCTCGGCGTGTCAGCATTTTGAAAAACCCTAACTTAACTCTGGTGCCGTGTCACATATAGAAATTTTTTGATATTTGCAACCATAGGAAAACAAAGATTTATATTTTTGATATTTATTTTATATATTTAAATGCCATTTAACAAAGAAAAATCAACCAAAAAAATGAGTTCGCGTGTCACCTCTGACAAGCGTGTCATAGGTTCGCCATCACTGGCCTAGGTGGTTCCTCTGCTTCCGGTCTCACAGGCTGCAATCAAGGTGTTGACTGGGGCTGCAATTTCATCTCAAGGTTTGACTAGAGAAGGATCTTTTCCTAAGCTTATGTGATAGTTGGCAGATTCATTTCCTTGTGACCTATAGGGTTGAGGGCCTGCTTTTTGTTGTCTGACCGCCAGCAACTGCCCTGTTTCTTGACATATGTCTCTCCATAGAGCAGCTCACAACATGGCTGCTTACTTCATCTAAGCCAGCGAGGGAGTAAGAGAGTCTCCTAGCAGGATGGGTTACAATGCCATGTAACATGATAACAGAAATGTACCCCATTATCAAAGTCATAATTTATTGGTTAGAAAGCAAATCATAGCTTCTGCCCACATTCAAGTGGAAGGGATTATAAAGAGCAAGAGGAACAGGAGGCAGGGGTGTTTAGGGGCCATCTTAGCATGTCAGTCACATTACGACACTGCTGGGAGGACTCTTGAAGCTTGCTCTATGACCTCAGGTAAATGAGAAGCTGCTGAAACTATGACAAGTTTGATGAAAAATTCAGATGACTTGGGAAGGTGGGGATATAGAATGAATTTAACATGTGAGATTGGAGATCCCACCACCTGACTGTCCTCCACAGAGATACACTCTGTTCACTAAAGCAGTAAGAAAGGAGTTCCTGAGGAGGGGTGGCTAGTTCTCTGTACCCCCTGTAGGACTGGGCTCCCCAGTATCAAGGGGGAGCAGTGGCAAAGCCAGATAGAAGCACTAAACAGAGAGACCCGAGCTGGATATAATTTCTATCAAGGGCAGCAAGACACCTATTTAATTTTTTGTACTGAAAAAGGGCATATAAGTCTTTGAGAGATTTGTAGCCCAAAATGTCCATATGTTTTTTCTTTGTGTCTGATTTAGCAGGTGGTCACACATCACAAGTAGACTGGGGTAACAGGATTGAACTACATTTTGGAAACAGTTGTGATATAAGATATTGGATATGGATTAGAGTGATTCTGACCTTGAGAATGTTGCTTACACTTGTTAAACCTCAGCTTTTGCAGTGTGTAAAATGCTCCTTTGGTGTCACACATTATTCTAGCAACTGGTGATAATGTCGCGCTACAGATTTGCTGGATCCCTGATGTGCCGGCATGCCAATGGAGGATACAGAGACTGGGGAAACTGTAAAAGTATCTATAATAACCTTCCTGGCAAGTGTCCTGAAGAAAAAAGCAGGGTGAGAGGATAGGGAGTTATGAGCACTGCTATAGATAGAATGGTCAAGAAATCCTTCATGAGTGGGTGGCATGTGAGCAGACCTGAATAAAGTGCAAATGTCCTCTGACTTCTAGGAGACAGCAAATACAAAGGCCCTGCATAGAGAACGTGCTTGCTGTATTTCAGGCATCATGAGAGGCCAGCTGGCTGCTGCTCAGGGCAACAGTGAGAGAGGGGTCAGGAAATAGGGTCACAGAAGAAGCCAGAATTCAGTTCATTCAGATCATTATTTTAAAGATTAAATCAGATATTTGTAATATTTTTGGCACACAGTGGTGCCCAGCACAAAGGGCCAACTTTAATTTTTACTTCATCTGAAACAAGCATATGTTGGGAATTTTGAAGAACAAAGTTGAGGTTTCCTAAAAGTATAAATTGAATTCTGTAACACATGGACATGTAACAACTTAAAGAAACTACAACTCTGCAATATAATCAGCTAAATATATATATATATAAGATTTATTATTCTATGTAAAACTGGTAAAGAGACTAATAAAGTGTTTTATAGATAAGGCCTACAGACTGAACACTCTTTTCAATAGAGTAAAATAATTTTTTAATATAATCCTTGGTGTTTCCAACCAGAAGGATCTTAATTACAAACGACGCTCACCAGCAGGGTTATTGGAAGACAGAGTGGCTGGAAATGAAGAAGTTGCTGGAGTCAGTGAAGGCCACTTTGCATTCAACAAGCTTTGGTTAAGAGAGGAATCATCATGTCACAGGTCAAACAAATATCAGATCAAACAAGTCAGGAATGCGGGATCTGGTAGGCCAAGTGTGGTTCCAAAGATGTCAACTACCTTATCCCCAGAACCTTTGAAAAGGTTCCCTTCTATGGCCAAAGGGCTTTCAAATGTGACCAAGTCAAGGGTCTTGAGATGGGGAGCTTATCCGGGATTTCCCAAGTGGGCCAATGTAATCACATGACTCTTGTAAAAAAGGAAGATAGGGGGGTCAGAGTCAAAGAGAGAAATGGCACGACGCTGCATTGGTAGTTTTGAAGATGCAAGATAAAGCCATGAGTCAAGGAATTCTGGCAGCCTCCAGAAGCTGAAAAGACTAAGAAATGAATTTTCCCCTGGACCCTGCTGACACTTTGATTTTTAGCCCAGTGAGACCCATGTTGGACTTCTGATATTCAGAACTTTAAAATAAGAAATGTGTGTTGCTTTAAGCCACTAACTTTGTGGGAATTTGTTATAGCAGACATAGGAAGCTAATATACTAGGGTATAGAAGGCAACAGTTCATCTGAGAGTATTATGTTGAAAAGAGGTGGTATAAAAAAAAGCCCAAATCAAGTCCTGTGAGGACTTCTACAAAGACTTCAGAATGGACCAAATCTCCCAAGCCAACTCGAAGGAAAGAATAACATATCATATCCAATTTCATTTCTATGTCTGATTGTTTTGAAAGGTGTCGTAGGTGCCTCGAATATGGAATCTAATAGCTGGTCGTGCGTTTGCATTGCTGCTTAGAAGAACATGGCCTCTGAAAGTCCACAGGCCTGTGATTGAATTCTGACTGTGACACTCTATCTGTGATTGCAGAAAATCGCCTAAACTCCGTGCCTCATTTTTCTTATTTGTAACATGTAAAATGAATAACATTGACTGCATAGTTTTGCTGTGAAGTTTAGCACAGAATATATGTAAAAGCATCTAAATCAGTGTCTGGCACATAGTAAGTACACGCAAAGGTTTTGTCATGTTAGGTTCTCACATCACCAAATTTAGAATCACCTTTAATTATATGAGCACATTTATAAGACAAAGAGAAAAATTCATCACATCCTGCCTAGTATTTCACAATGTTTTGTTTTTATTATTATTCTATCTTAACTTGTAATAGTCTTTCATGAAATTTACAGATGCCCTGATACTTAGACTGTGTTGACAAGATTGCAAAAATCTATCTAGAAAAGTAATACATTCAGGCATGATGTTATGGGTCAGAGTAATTTAGTACCCAAACCATATTAACTAAAGGAAATGTTTTACCAAATCATCTGCTTTGAATATCATGACTTATATTTTGAGGGAAATATTTCTGAACAACATTCTCATAGCTGCCATATAGATGATCAGCACTGAACACTAGAGGAGGAAAAAGAAATATGGAGGACCTGAGTACAGGGGAATAGAATGTAAGCTTCAGAAGACAGCAATGGTTAACTGCATTGTTCACTATAGTAACCTACCCCTGGCTCACTGCTTGAAAAAGACATTCAATTCATATTGCTCATGAATCAATACATGAACTAAAACTTTCTGGTGCTTACTCTGAGTCAGATTATTTGTCAATCTTCACAACAACATTCTGAGATCAATGTTAGTATTCTTGTTTTATTTGAACTCCTTGTGTTAGTATTCTTTTATAGATGATAAAACTTGGGGCCAGAGGATTTCACAAATTTGCTCAAGATAGCATGTCATGATATTGGGATTCAGAACCAAGTCTACATAACTCTAGCACCTGAAGTTTTTACATTACCACATTAAAAATTGATAACAACGGGGTCACTGTTCCCAGGACACAATGGTATAGTCATAGAGTTGCTGTAGAGGTAGGGGAAGAGCTGGAAGCTGAATGAATCCCACTTTTTAAGCTGTTCCAATGGGCATTATTCCATTAATAGATCTGAACACTTTGCTTTGGAATAAAAAATAGTTTCTGCAACATAGATTATAATCTAGTTAGGATACACAGTCTAAAATTGTAAGCAACCTTAGTCCATAGTGCTACCTATCAGAACACAAGTGCCCTCAAATAGATCAGGGTCTAGGGTCTGGGACGGGTCGGGTTAGGTCAGGCAGGTTCAATTAGAGAGAAAAATCTGTTTTTCAACTACAAGCTTTTGTTCATAATATAGTCTAGGTAGATCAGCTCAGATTCATCATCTCTTTCAGTCCAAACAGCTTCAAGTACAAGTCCTGCTGGTATTGGATCAATAGCATCATCACAGACAAAGGCTTCTCAAATATGTGTTTATTACTCGTTGACATGCCAGTGGTTGCTACCGATGCTTACTACAGTATTTCTTGCAATGCAAAATTCATAGCCTCAATTCCTAGAAAGTGCCTGTACAACATTTTTCAAGATTGCCACTTATTTGGATCATATCTATGTATCTTTTTAGATTATTTCCTTAATGTATCAGCAAGTTTCTGCCAACATTCCCACCCCAAATTTGATACAAACATTCTAGCTGTGTTGTTGCAGACATAAATCTGGTATACAAAGGTGGTATATACATCTTCAAGGACTGCAGTTATATTAGGGATGTCGATTTAGATTAGGTTAGATAACCACTTGAGTCATTTTTGTAGAGTTTAATAAATCCAAGCTTCCTAATTAGGATTCTCTAAGCTGAAATCTGTTTAGTCATGATTATGTTTTATGTTACCTTTCAAAACAGAAGAAGAACATATTGTTAAGGGTCAGCTACTGAAAGATGAACCATATACTCATAATTATATACTAAATACTTTAATATTAATAAGCTTCTCCAAGACCCAGAGAACACCTCATATGCATATCTATATCTATTCCAGCTGAATGTGAGATGATTTGCATCTTTTAAACACCTCCTTGATTATTTTAAAGAAGCGTGTATTGCAACATTTCAGAACCATTCATACAAAAATCACAAAGGTAAAGATCCTCTTATCCAACATTACCACAAAAATAATATCAAATATATTTTTACATATTTGCCACTACACATTCTCAGAATCAATATTCAGTTTCTTCTATTAGTAAATCTTCAGCAGTAATTTTAATCTAGTCATCAGTACTGCTTATATACCCATACTGAGCATTAAATATTTGGTGTGAAAGAATAGCTAATGATGAGTTATGAGTATGCTAAATAATAATTATAATGATTATTGATTTTTTCAATAATATGACTACTCTGTTTAAATAGTGATGACAGCTGCACGACATTTTAAATTATGATAAATCTACTCAAGACAAAATGTTATGTTTTAAATATATTTTATTGATTTTTTTTACAGAGAGGGAGAGGGATAGAGAGTTAGAAACATCGATGAGAGAGAAACATTGATCAGCTGCCTCCTGCACACCCCCCACTAGGGATGTGCCTGCAACCAAGGTACATGCCCTTGACTGGAATCAAACCTGGGACCCTTGAGTCCGCAGGCTGATGCTCTATCCACTGAGTCAAACTGGTTAGGGCCAAAATGTAATTTTTTAAATATTCCTATTGAGGCAGCTATTTTAAAATATATATTATGCTCCATGTTACATTTATAAAATAACTTATCACAATTAGGTACATCTATAAGAATTTACTATAAGAAAGTTAATTCATAATGAATGTATCTGAATTAATCATCATTTGGAATTACATGAATATATTTATATTAAATTAAATGGAAGTAAATAGATGTAAAGAATTGAAAATATATGATTTCTATATGTAGAGAAAGTGCCTATGTAAATTTTCTCTATCTTACAACTCCACCTGAGGTGCAACTAGGTAAAAGAATGAAGGAAAACAACAATAACATCAAAAACAACAACAACAAATCTACAGTAGTATAATATATTCAAATTTTCCCTATTTTTCTTACCCAATAAATACCATCATCAGTCAAGGACAAAGTTGTTTCCTTCCATTTATTTTTATATGTGAAAAACTATGGTGTGATATCTATCATCTAATTTTAAATCAAATCAACATTGGATATATGGATTAGCTGCAGGAACTAAGTAACAGAAAATTGATATACTACTACTGTGACAACTTCATTGTAGAAAATGTAAGGACTCATCCTATATAATAAAAGCCTAATATGCAAATTGTCCCCTCGATCAGGAGTTCAATTGGGAGTTTGACCAGGGTGCAGGGCCGGCCTGCCAACCCCCATGGCCCCTTTCCCTGGCCAGCCCCACCCCTGATCAGCCCACCACCCTGGTCTGGGGCAGGGCTGCCCCACCACCGCCCGCAGCACCTACCCACAGCCAGACCATCCTGATCAGGGGTGGGCCGGCCAGACCCCACCCATGCACGAATTCATGCACTGTGCCTCTAGTTCATAATATAGCCATTGATTTAAAGAAGTATTGAACCTAGCTGTTTCACCAATAACTTATAGCAGTTTGCAAATTAGTGTGAACTTATCTATTTCTAAGTCTATATTTCAGTTCACAAAATAGACAACTCTTAAATATCTATTCTTTCTTTCATCTTATAACTACTATGTTTTTATCATGTGACTTGCAGTCTGACAAGTAAGAGGAGATATCTAAATAAATAATGATTTACGGTTCCTGTTGAAGAATCTTAATTTATAATTTATTTGTTTATATAGCACTAGAGGTCCGGTGCACAAAAATTTGTGCACTCGGGGGGGGGGGGGTCCCCCAGTCCGGCCTGTGCCCTCTCACAGTCTGGGACCCCTCGGGAGATAACGACCTGCTGGCTTAGGCCTGCTCCCGGGTGGCAGAGGGCAGGCCCAATCCCTAAGTACAGCCCCTGGTCAGGCTCAGAGCAGGGCCGATTGGGGAGTTGGGGCACCGCCCCCTGTCATGCACAGAGCAGGGCGGATCGGGAGGTTGTGATGCCACCCTCAGTCACGCTCAGGGTAGGGCCGATTAGGGGATTGGGGCACTGCCCCCTATCACACTCAAGGCAGGGTCGATGGGGAGGTTGCGGTGCCACCCCCGTCACGCACAGAGCAGGGCCAATCAGGGGGTTGGGGCGCTGCCCCCTGTCACTCACAGAGTAGGGCCGATAGGGGAGTTGGGGCACTGCCCCCTGTCACACACAGAGCAGGGCGGATCAGGGGGTTGGGGTGCTGCACCCTGTCACACTCAGGGCAGGGCCAATGGGGAGGTTATGGCTCTACCCTGTCACACACAGAGCAAGGCCCGTGGAGGGGGGTTGGGGCGCCACCCTCTATCACCCACAGAGCAGGGCTGATCAGGGGGTTAGTGCGCTGCACCCTGTCACACACAGAGCCGCAGGGCAATCAGGGGATTGGGGAGCTCCCCCCCTATAAGGCACAGAGCAGGGCTGATCAGGGGGTTTGGGCGCTGCCCCCTGTCACGCTGATCCTGGTGCCGGGAGGCATATTACCCTTTAACTATATAGGATAGAGGCCTGGTGCATGGGTGGGGGCCGGCTGGTTTGCCCTGAAGGGTGTCCTGGATCAGGGTGGGGGTCCCCACTGGGGTGCCTGGCCAGGCTGGCTGAGGGGCTGAGGGCTGTTTTCCCGCTGGCAGGTGACTAAAAGCTCCCAACTGCTCCTTGTTTTCTTTCTTTCTTTTTTTTTTTTTTTTTTATTCTGGGCCAGCTTTAGCTCTGAGGCCTCGCTGCTGAAAACATGGATACAATGTTGCGGTCTGGGGCTGACTGAAAGCCGGTTTTGTTTAGCTTCTTATTTGCAACATAGTAATAGTTGCTTAGAGTTGCAGTTGAGAGTCCGGCAAGTGAGGCAGGGAACGTTGGAGTCTGCAGTTCCTGGAGGAAGCAAGCCTCCCTGTTCGCTTCAGTGCATGGCTGCCAGCCGCCATCTTGGCTGACAGTTAATTTGCATAAGGATACGCTGATTAGCCAATGGGAAGGGTAGCGGTCGTACGCCAATTACCATGTTTCTCTTTTATTAGTGTAGATGTGTAAAAATACTAAATTTATTTTAGTCCTTCCTATTCCTTTCTCTTGTTCAGTCTCCTTTTACATTTTGCTGTTTTTCACTTTTTTCTACTTTTCTCTTTTCCCTGACTTTTCTTCATCTTTATAATTATTTATTAAACAGAGAATATATGTGATGGATACCAGTTTACCTCATAAAGGGAGCTAGTACTGAAGGATTTTATTATTAGAGAACAAGAAAGGTATATACATAACAAATGCTTTTTAACATTTTTTAAATGTCAAGAGAATGACACAGATAATTTATAATTCTTTTGGTTTTTCCTCTTCCACTGATTCCATTTTGTCTCATTGTCCCCAGATTGTAGAAAATGATTATCAATATGATGCAGGAGAAATATAAGCTTTAAATGCAATAGTTCTTTTTGTGTTCCTTACATTAATTGATCATGATATACCTATCCCCACAAATTCTGTCCTTTTTGTTAGAAAGCCAGTGTAGTCCAGTGCATTAGCCAGAGATATTCACTGTGTATAAAGCACAGGATGTGGGTTACAGGTAGGCCAAAATATTGATCCCTTCAACCCTCAAGAGAGCTGGTAGGATTTTGCCATAAAAAGCCCTGTTAACTACCTCAGATTACCATTCAAAAAATAACATTTTCTAAGTATGTCATGATATGAAAACTTTCACTGTAACACTAGGAAATAATGTATTTTTGCAGTCCACACTAGTTAGCCAGTACAAAAATTTACTTTTACAATTTTATCTGAAAATGTGCAATTGGTAAAATTGGGGCTTTCCTTCTCCCTATCCTCTTCACAAATGAGGACCTCAGAAAAAACACAGACACATTATCAGTATTCAAGGATAAGTTTGGGCAGGCTGTGGTGGCTCAGTGGTTGAGTGTCAACTTATGACCAGGAGGTCACAGTTTGATTCCTGGTCAGGGCACATGCCCAGGTTGCGAACTTGATTCCCAGTGCGTGTACAAGAGGCATCTGATCAATGATTCTCTCTCATTATTGATGTTTCCAACTCTCTCTTCCTCTTCCTTCCTCTCTGAAATCAATAAAAAAATATATTTTTAAAAAGAATAAGTTTGAATTTTCCTTTGAAATATACTAATCTTTAATTAATATATGAATAGTTATACTTTTAAAAGTATTTGTATTCCTACCAAAGAGAAATATGTGAGGTGTCTGCATTTATTCAGGTTTATATTATACCTCTCAAAAATTTTTATTCTCTATATAGATCACAAAATTTCTCATTAATATTAATCTACAATATTATATTTTTCTATTAAATTTGACTTCTTTTTAAATTTTATAGTGGTCACTATTATTAAACAAAAACATTAATGTCTATCTTTTTCTTTTATATTAAAACTAGAGGCCCGGTGCACAAAAATTTGTGCAATGGGGGGGGGGGGGGGGGCCCAGCCCGGCCTGTGCCCTCTTGCAGTCTGGGACCCCTCGGGAGATAACAACCTGCTGGCTTAGGCTTGCTTCTGGGTGGCAGAGGGCAGGCCCAATCCCTAGGTGCAGCCCCTGGTCAGGCTCAGAGCAGGGCCGATTGGGGAGTTGGAGCACCGCCCCGTCATGCACAGAGCAGGGCGGATCAGGAGGTTGCAATGCCACCCTCAGTCACGCTCAGGGTATGGCCGATTGGGGGGTTGGGGCACCGCCCCCTGTCACACTCAAGGCAGGGTCGATGGGGAGGTTGTGGCACCACCCTCTGTCATGCACAGAGCAGGGCCGATTAGGGGGTTGGGGCACTGCCCCCTGTCACTCACAGAGCAGGGCCCATCAGGGAGTTGGGGCGCTGCACCCTGTCACTCACAGAGTAGGGCCGATAGGGGAGTTGGGGCACCGCCCCCTGTCACACACAGAGCAGGGTAGATAAGGGGGTTGGGGTGCTGCACCCTGTCACACTCAGGGCAGGGCCAAATGGGAGGTTATGGCTCTACCCTGTCACACACAGAGCAGGGCCCGTGGGGGGGGGGGGGGGGGGGAGGTGTGTGGTGCCGCACCCTGTCACACACAGAGCAGGGCCAATCAGGGGGTTGGTGCGCTGCACCCTGTCAAACACAGAGCCGCAGGGCAATCAGGGGATTGGGAGCTCCCCCCTATCAGGCACAGAGCAGGGCAGATATGGAGGTTGTGGCCCCACCCCCTGTCTCACCTGGCCAGTCCGGGTGAGGGGCTGAGGGCTGTTTTCTGGAAGCGAGTGACTGAAGCTTCCAACCGTTCCTTGTCAGCGCTGCCCCCTGTCACGCTGATCCCGGTGCCGGGAGCCTCACTGCTCCGCTGATCCCGGTGCCGGGAGGCATATTACCCTTTTACTATATAGAACAGAGGCCTGGTGCACGGGGGGGAGCCGGCTGGTTTGCCCTGAAGGGTGTCCTGATCAGGGTGGGGGTCCCCACTGGGGTGCCTGGCCAGTCTGGGTGAGGGGCTGAGGGCTGTTTTCCGGAAGCGAGTGACTGAAGCTTCCAACCGCTCCTTGTTTTCTTTTTTTTATTTTTTTTATTCTGGGCCAGCTTTAGCTCTGAGGCCTTGCTGCTGAAAACATGGATACAATGTTGCAGTCCGGCTGGCTTTCAGTCCGGCTGGCTTTCAGTCCGGCTGGTTTCTGGGGTTTTGTTTATCTTCTTATTTGCAACATGGTACATAGTTGCTTAGAGTTGTAGCTCAGAGGCTGGCAGCGGCAGGCGGGGAATGTTGGAGTCCTCCTTCACTGCAGCAAGCAAGCCTAATGTTCGCTTCCAGCTGCCTGGCTGCTGGCCGCCATCTTGGCTGACAGTTAATTTGTATATACACACTGATTAGCCAATGAAAAGGGTAGCGGTTGTATGCTAATTACCATGTTTCTCTTTTATTAGTGTAGATATTACTTAATCTTGTAATTCTGGTGGACTTTCTGTTGTTCCCTTACATTTCCTAGTGTTCATACTCGATGGGCAAAAACTAAAAGCATTTCTCCTAAGAAAAGGAACAAGACAGAGATGTACGCTTTCACCACTCTTATTCCACATAGTATTGGAAGTGCTAGCCATAGAGATTAGACAAGAAGAAGAAATAAAAGGCATCCAAATTGGAAAAGAAGTAAAACTGTCATTATTCATGGATGACATGATATTGTACATTAAAACCCTAAAGACTCCATCAAAAAACTATTAGACTTAATAAATAAATTTGGCAATGTAGCAGGATACAAAATTAATACCCAGAAATCTATGACTTTTTTATACACCAATAGTGAATTCACAGAAAGAGAAACAACAACAAAAAATCCCACTTACCATTGTAATACAAAAATTAAGGTACCTAGGAATAAACCTAACTAAGGAGGTAAAAGACCTGTACTCAGAAAACTACAGGACATTGAAAAAAGAGATAGAGGAAGACATAAACAAATGGACGAATATACTATGTTCGTGGATTGGTAGACTCAACATCATTAAAATGTCCATACTACCCAAAGCAATCTATAGATTCAATGCAATCCCTAGTAAAAGACCAATGGCATATTTCACAGACCTAGAACAAATTCTCCAAAAATTCATCTGGAATAAAAAAAGACCCCAAATAGCCACAGCAATCCTGAGAAAGAAGAACAAAGTTGAAGGGATCACAATAACAGATATCAAGCTATTTTACAAATCCACTATTCTCAAAACTGCCTGGTACTGGCACAAGAACAGACATATAGAACAATGGAACAGAATAGAAAACCCAAAGATCAGCCCAAGCCATTATGTTCAATTAATATTTGACAAAGGAGGCAAGAGCTTATAATGGAGTCAAAACAGTCTCTTCAATAAATGGTGCTGGGAATATTGGTGAGACACATGCAAAAACAAAAAATGAAACTAGACCACCACCTAACACCAGACCCATAATAAACTCAAAATGGATAAAAGACTTAAATGTAAGATGGGAAACCATAAAAATCTTAGGAGACCCCATAGGCAGCAAAATATCAGAAGTATGTTGTAGCAATATCTTTACTGATACAGCTCCTATGGCAATGGAAATTAAGGAGAAAATAAACAAATGGGACTACATCAAAATAAAAAGCTTCTGCACAGCAAAGGAAACCATCAATAAAACAACAAGAAAGCCCACTGCATGGGAGAACATATTTGCCAATGATCTCTCTGGTAAGGGTTTAATCTCCAAAATTTACAGGGAACTCATACAACTTAACAAAAGGAAGATAAACAACCCAATCAAAAAATGGGCAAAGGACCTAAATAGAGACTTTTCACAAGAGTTCTACCAGAAGACCAAGAGACATATGAAAACATGTTCAAAGTCACTAATCATCGGAGAAATGCAAATCAAAACAACAATGAGGTACAACTCACATCAATCAGAATGGCTACCATCAACAAATCAACAAACGACAAGTGCTAGCAAGGGTGGGGAGAAAAGGGAACCCTCTTGCACCGCTGGTGAAAATGCAGACTGGTGCAACCACTGTGCAAAACAGTATGATGTTTCCTCAAAAAGTTAAAAATGAAATTCCCATTAGACCCAGTAATTCCACTTCTAGAAATATATCCTGGCCAGCCCACCCCCCAATAGGCCTCCCCACCCCAATCGGGGGTGGCGCCAGCTGGCCAACCTCCCACCGCCCCTCCCCCTATAAGCCCAGCCCAGTGGGCCCCCATCAGGGCAGGCCAACTGGACACCTCCCATGCACAAATTTATGCACCGGGCCTCTACTATATGTATAATGGAATATTATTTAGCCATGAGAAGGAAATTTTGTAATTTATAACAACATGAATGAACTTAAGGGTATTATGCTAAGTAAAAGAAACAGAGACAAATACTGTATTGTATCACTTATACCTGGAATCTAAAAATTCAACCTCATTGAAACATACAACTCAACACCAAAACAAACAAATATACAAATGAAAAAAACAATCCAACAGAAAATAGGAATAGGAACTGAATTGACATTTCTCCAAAGAGGACATACAGATGGCCAATCAATATCACTAAACATCAGAAAAATACAAATTGGCCCTAACCGGTTTGGCTCAGTGGATAGAGCGTCGGCCTCTGGACTGAAGGGTCCCAGGTTCGATTCCGGTCAAGGACATGTACCTTGGTTGCGGGCACATCCCCAGTAGGAGGTGTGCAGGAGGCAGCTAATTGATGTTTCTCTCTCATTGATGTTTCTAACTCTCTATCCCTCTACCTTCCTCTCTGTAAAAAATCAATAAAATATATTTTTTAAAAAAAGAAAAATACAAATTAAAACAATGAGATATCACCTAATAGTTATCAGAATGGCTGTCATCAATAAATCAACAAACAACAAGTGTTTGGGAGGATGTAAAGAAAAGGTAACCCTTGTGCAATGTTGGTGAGAATGCAGATTGATGCAGACACTATGGAAAACATTATGGAGGTTCCACAAAAAAAACAAAAAAATGGAACTTCCCTAGGAATCAACAATTCCACTTGCAAAGAAATCCAAACACTAATTCGAAAGAATATATGCATTTTTATGAAAAAAATGATCTAACAAACAAAGTGGAGACAGACTTGTGGATACAGGGAACAGAGTGACAGCTGTCAGAGGGGAGGGTGTTAGGGGCTGGGTGAAAAGGTTGAAGGGATTAAGATTTAAAAAATAGAAAGAGCCGAAACTGGTTTGGCTCAGTGGATGGAGCGTCGGCCTGCGGACTAAAGGGTCCCAGGTTCGATTCCCGTTAAGGGCATGTACCTGGGTTGCGGGCACATCCCCAGTAGGAGATGTGCAGGAGGCAGCTGATCGATGTTTCTCTCTCATCGATGTTTCTGACTCTCTATCTCTCTCCCTTCCTCTCTGTAAAAAATCAATAAAATATATTTAAAAAAAATAGAAAGAAAGACTCATGACACAGACCACAGTGGGATTGCCAGAGGGAAGGGGGATGGGGAAGATAGAAGAATAAAAAGGGGGGCAATGGAAGGAGACTTGACTTGGTGTGATAAACACACAATACAATATACAGATGATGTACTGTAGAATCATATACCTGAAACCTTATACTTTTATTAACCAACATCACCACCCCAATAAATTCAATTAAAAAAAATCAGCTACCGAATTCATTTAATACAATGAGGCCAAGAGAAGAACTGAATTCTTATGAGATTTACAAAATCAGAACAAAACCTAAATATATCAACAATCCATGTTAGACAGTTTAAATTTGTCAATTAATAACTCATTTAAAAAATAAGGTATGGCTTCCTGTAGTTAATATTATGCAACATTTATAAGCATCTTACAGAGCAAACACACTCATATATATATATATATATATATATATATTTTTTTTTTTACTCATTTCTTATAACTATTCAGAGTTAAATATTCTCATCTTGGTATTAGAGAGAATGCAAAGGGCTTAGTCAGATTTACACAGTTAGAAAAGAATAAAGCAGAAACTCATACCCCGGTCTAGAAACTCCAAAGTTTACTGTTTTTGTTTAGTTTGTTTGTTTTCTCCCCCAACTTTAATATTTATGTCATCGATGGTTCCCTTTCTAAAACTGACAATTTAATAGTGGTCTCTTATGTACATCAGGACTACTAGAGCCACGGTCAGAAGGAATTAAGGAAAAGGAGAGGATACAACCGCATTACTTGTCTCAGGATATATTTGTTTATCGCATGACTGATAGTCATTGTTTTATTACATGATGTTATGACATTTCATTCATAAGTTCATTTGTTTATGGCTTTTGATAATCCACACTCAGAGTCTGCATATAATGAACTTCCTAGGATCCAAATATATTGAGATTTGTACAGTTCAGTAATCTCTTAGCTCATGCATTGAAATATGACATTATTCCTCCCTGTGTTATACAAATGTATTGTAAATCAGTAACTCCTTTATAGTTTATTCACTTGCTGTCTCCAGTATTTTGACCTTCACCATCATACCTCAACTTTGTACAAATTCTCTATGTTCTTCTTCCTCAAAAATCGTGTGACAGGTTGAAATCATTTGACCACACTAAATAGCAGTAATTGATAATGAATTTGTGCTGTGACTTTTGGGTTACCATTCCTTTAGTCAACTGTCTGTATGTTTCTAAGTCCCTGGAAATATTGTTCACTATATCTCTGAAGTTTCAAATATGCGTTGTATTTGTAAAGAAAATACCACTATGCCCTAATGCCCTGTGGGTAAGTGTTAAAATGCCTGACTTTATAACACAATGATGAGTTATCTTCATTAAATGTAAGATACAAGTGGAGATTGAATTAGCCTAGTAATGCTCCTTTAATGGTACTGACTCCCAATAATTGTCAGAGTAGCATTTATTTCAGAATCATCAGGATGTTTTCTGTTAAAGCAGGCATTCAGAAGCAAATGAACATTGTTTGATGTCTCTTTTTCTTAGGAAATTTGTGGAACTAAAGTTGAATATCCTTGTGGAGATGGAAAAAAATCTCCTGGGTGGCATGGGCACTCTGATTTGTACCATTCAGCTCATAAACAAATATTTTGATAACAGACCATTTCTCTTCTGCTGACCAAAAGGAACAAATGTTTTTAAATGTCATTCTGCTACTTTTAGTAGATGTTTAAAGTGTTTGATAGTTCTAATGCATGATAGGTTCCTACAGGTACTTCAAAAGTTGCAACAAGATACTGTATATTGTTGATTTTGCTGAAAAATCATAGATGAGGAGGAGACAGACTAAAGATGTGTTTGTCTGTTTGCTCGTAACTGGTTTCCAATAAGATCTGGAAGCTTTGATAAGTACTTCTAAACATTTTATTGCAGTTGTAAAACCAAAGAGTTTGAATTCCAAGAAAATCGTTCTTTCATAAATAATTAGTTCACATCTTGAAAGATGAAGAAATACAATTTTCCAGATATGATTCATATCCACAGACCTTTGTGGTTTTACCAGACATAAATCCTCCTGGAATAAGCCCGGGGCTGGCAGGAAGCAGACTTTTGCCTCTCCTTCTGGGCTGACATTTCATGGGCCATGTGTGCCTCTTCCTGTAGCAGACCCTCCCACTCTCAGTCCCTGGGATACTTCCTGTTCTCTCACAGTTGCCAGGCACCAACTAATTCGAATAGTAGGCAACGAGGTTTGACTTTGTGCTGTCCTACCAATCCCATGTTCATTTCCTTTTCTTCCTTTCATTTTCTTTAAATCTCATTCTTTGCTCTCTCTTTTTTTCTGTTTCAATCCTTTCCCACACAAGATTCCCTGAAGTAGCACAAGATGCCTAACTGCTTAGCAAGTCTCAATGCAGACCGCTCCCCATGTAGGGGTGAATCAGGTCAAGATGGAACTTTTCCTTCTTCCCTTTCTTGTTTTTTCAGCTTTTCTTTGTTCAAATCAAGCATTCAAGAATTTCACTTTCTGGAAGTTTTGAAAGTAGGCCTTCAACTTTATGAGTCACCTTTCTATGGGAAATTTCACATACAATGTAAATATGTTGTTCTAAATTTCCTGAAACAATTTATTTCATCCTCACTTAGCATGTACTTCCATTTTCAAAGAGTGAACTGGTTGGATATATTGCTGATTAGATTATTCCCAGAAGTAATTCAATTCATAAGTGCCTGGAATGATCCCTACACAAACAATAAAATGTAATTTTTTTTTAAAAAATGCAGAGTAAAAAAAAAAACAAACAAAAAACAAAAAAAACACTTATCTGCCCTGTTGTATCTCCCATGTTTATTTGTTTCCTTTTGCTTAGAAGTCAATTAAGTTTGGTTGTCTCCAGACTTATATGCTAAATATAGTGAAAAAAACTCCAAACACTAAATGTTAAATTTGCAACACTCTAATAGGCTCTGGGGTAGACTGAAAGATGGATAAGGCCCAGCTTCTTTCCTCAAATAGGTCTTATTTTATAACAGGTATATGAATGTATACAATAAGCATCCCATAGGGGATGTTGTTATATGAATGTCATGACAAACATTCATGCATTCCTCACATGCCAAATCCTCAGTGTAGAACTGCACAATGTTGTATTGCTAAGTATGTAACAGAAAGGTCAAAAGTCATGAAATTACAATGTCCGTGGTGAAGCATTTGTTACAATGTTAATATTTTTGAGATAGTATAATTTGTTCACCTAGAAAAATTCATATCACTGATAGTCATTAATATCTATCTATACTAATAAAAGGGTAATATGCTAATTAGACCGGAAAGACCAGATGCCTTCTGGACAACCTTCCGGAATGATCAGTGGGTGGAGGACAGGGCCAGCAAGCCTGTGATGCCAGGCCAGGCATGGTGGTCCTGGCGACCCCCCTTCCACAGAAGCTGCGACAGCATGGGAGAGGCAGAGGAGTGGGCCAGTTCTGCACCAGGGCCCCTTTCGCAGAGGCAGCACAAGAGAGGCAGAGAGGCAGTGGCGCAGGAGAGGCCGTGGCACGGGCTGGTCCAGCGCTGCAGCCCCTTCCGCGGGAGAGGGCACTACGCAGTCCCGGTTCCAGTGCTGACCCTTCTGCAGAGGCAGCCACAGAGGCAGCAGCACAGGCCCAGTCCCAGCTCCACACATCTCCAGAGGTGGGGGGACAGGGGGTGGTGGGGTCCTGGAGCCTCCCCAGAGGCTGGACAGGGTGCAACCTGTGGTGCCTCAACCTCCCACAGCCCCTCCCCCATCCGGCCTGGCCCCAGATTGCCCCCCACCCACCAGTGTGTGGGGGGCGGGGCCAGCGCTAAGAAGCAGCAAGCCCAGCTGAACCACTGAGCCCTGGCTGGGTGGCTCAGTTGGTTAGAGCAGCAGTTGCCAACTGGTAGTACACAGACCACTAGCGGTCCGTGAAGTCTGAAAAGTTGGCAACCGCTGGGTTAGAGCATTCTCCTGTACACCAGAAAAGTTGTGGATTTGATTCCTGTTAGGGTACATACATAGGCTGTGGATTTGATGCCCAGCTGGAGCATGTACAGGAAGCAATATGTTTCTCTACCACATCAATGAATCTCTTTCTCTCTCTCTCTCTCTCTCTCTCTCTCTCTCTCTCTCTTTCTCTCTCGCTTTCTCTCAAATCAATAAAAACATATCCTTGGGTGAGGATTTAAAGAAAGGTGAAGGGATCAAGAAGTAGAGATTGTTAGTTACAAAACAGTCATGGGGAAGTAAAGTACAGCATAGGGAGTATAGTCAGTAATCTATACTAATAAAAGCATAATATGCTAATTAGACCAGACAGCCAAACAACCTTCTGGACTTTATTCTGGACAAAGCCATGGTGGCAGAGGGTGAGGCAGAGGCGGTTAGGGATGATCAGGCAGGCAGGAGAGCAGTTAGGGGGCAGTCAGGCTGGCAGGGGACAGTCAGGGGGCAATAAGAATGGCAGGGGAGCAGTTAACAGCGATCAGGCAGGCAGGCAGAGGGGTTAGGGGTGATCAGGCAGGCAGATAGGCGAGCAGTTAGGAGCCAGCGGTCCCGGATTGTGAGAGGGATGTCCGACTGCCGGTTTAGGCCCAATCCTGCCAGGGTCCCAGATTGGATGGTGCAGGCAGGGCTGAGGGACCCCGCCTGCCATGCACGAATTTCATTCACTGGGCCTCTAGTATATATACAAGTGTAATATGCATATTGATTGGACAGCAGAACCACCAGTTGCTATGACACACACTGACCACCAGGGGGCACATGCTCAACAGAGGAGCTGACCCCAGCTTGCAGACCCTGATTCCCTGATGGGGAATGGGGAACTAGGGTGGTTGGCAGCAGACTCAGGTGGCACCAGGCCAAGGCGGGTGTGAGCGAGCAGGGCCTCAATTGCCCTGACTGTTTTCCCACACACAGAGGGTGACCAGCATCAGCAGGGGCCAGGCCGGCTCCTGGGGAAGATCGGCCCTGATCACAGGCCAGGCACGAATTGCTTGTGCTGGGCTTCTAGTAGAAGATAAAAACCAAAAATTTGGATCCAATAGTAAGTATGTCCAAGTTAGCTAGAGCCCCAACATCCTTTCCTGCTAGCATTATTATTAATACCAAGGCTAGGCTCTTCAGCAATAGCTCAAGGAGAAAGAATGGAATGTGGGGAAAGTGGCAAATATAAGATGATCAGTAAAAATTCGGTACATAGTATATGTGTTTATATATATACATATGTATGTGTACACATACATATGAGCATGTATATGTGTATGAGGAAGAAGGAAAACATTAAAATGTATTTTTTTTAATTACTAAATTTGAGCTCCTTGATCTCTTGCCATTGCCCATAGCATGAGAACCTCATCAGTTCATTCTTGACTGCAGTGACATCTGTTGGTGAGGGCACAGCTTATTAACCGCAGGTTCTACTGTTCTGGCAAAAGTCAACCACAAGCTGTTCCATGCTCCGGCAGATGTTTCCCTTTATTTTATTCCCTCG
Source organism: Myotis yumanensis (assembly GCF_028538775.1). Classification (NCBI taxonomy): domain Eukaryota; kingdom Metazoa; phylum Chordata; class Mammalia; order Chiroptera; family Vespertilionidae; genus Myotis; species Myotis yumanensis. Next base: position 69,163,171 of record NW_027223755.1, on the reverse strand, counting down.
AATTCTTGTTTGAGTGCAAACCTTTCCAGCTGACGTAGTAGTCTTTGTTGATATGAATATAGTGCTTAAACCTGGAACTTCATAAAAATCTCAGTGAAATGCAAAGCTGACAACTGTTGTTTCAGCCAGCATCTTCTCTCTACCCTCAATATATATCCAGAAGTTCAGAGGTCAACGGTGTGTTCTGATGCTTGGTCAGCTTTAGAGTATGTCTGTCAGGACATCCCATATATTTAATAGGTTCTCTTTTGATCTTATGATCTGTACTAAAATTTGTGAGGGCAATTAATATGTTTGACATGTGAGTAACTGAAAATACTAACCAAGGGCAAACTACTTATAGTTTTGATTCCAGGCAAAGAGCTGGGCTCTGGTGCTACTGGATTTTTCATTGAAGAGGGAGGAAGCTTGGCATAAGAACTGCTTCTTACCTGGCTACATATTAGATATCCTTGAAGATTTTAATTAAATGACCGACACCTAAGCCACACTCTAGAACAATCACATCATAATCTCTATGTGCATGCTTTGAGCACTAAGACTTTTAAAGATTGTCCCTTGAGATTGTCATGTGCAGCTAGGGTTGAGGACCCACCATTGTGGAGATTTCAAGGTGGGCTTTAGAAAATGCCAAGTCAGAATTTGACTCCCAACTTTACTCCTAACTGGTCCTGAGATCCTAGACAAGTCAGGTCATCTCTCTGAGCCTCAGTTTACTTATATTGAAAAAGGAGATAAGATATATACAGCTATTTAAAGATTAAAGCAGACCAAATAAGTAAAGGTTATGTCACATATTGAGTGTTTAGTACATTTAAAAGTCCCTCAAGTTTCTACTGCTTGGATCACACTTATACATAATTAATATTTAATTTCCATAACTCAAAATATAAAGTAATCATATTGATTGACTTTTTCTTTTTTAGTGGGCATTCTCCCCCAAAATTTCTACAATGATTATTTATTACTTTCTGATATTTAATTTTTAAAATAGTCTTAATTACAAAATTCTAATAAAAGAGATGGCTTGGCACACCAGGCTACACAGTTAAAGACCACACAGTTAAAGACCCCATATTCTCTGAGGCTCTGAGGTCACCTTTTTCTTTTTCTAGAAAACCATCCCAAGTGGCACTTCCGTCACCACGTCAGTACACATACCTTTAATCAGGCTTGTTTACATATTATGTATACATTGAGACAGATCGGGTCTTTTTCCTCAAGGAAAGGCATTTACTAAGAAGTGAGAATTAAAACCCAGTGTATCACGATTTCACTTTTCCCTCATAGCTATTCAAACTGCTTTTATTCAGATATCTCTATTATAAAATGTTTTCCACAAATATTAGCAGAGTCAAAATGTGTGTGTGTGTGTTTGTGTGTTACTTCTTTGTTGGCCTGACTGACAGAAAAGTTTTAATGTGAGAGCAAAACATAAAGCCTATTTCTTCAATAAGGCCCATTAGCAAGAGGACTACAAAGATTGTTTTAACTGCTCATTTTGGTTTTGTTATATGAAGTTCTGTAAACTTAAAATGGAGTGAAAGTGTTAAAAACCAGACACCGTATTTATAACAGAGCACAAGATTAACTTCATGGCTTTAAAACAAAGTGTTCATTGACTAGCAAAATAAAACTAAATTGTTCTCACTGTGCAAGTGAGAACATGGGGCCATGAGAATGACAGTTCACAATACTAAAGAAGATATTCTTTGCTTTTTAAAAATAATTACTTTTTTGGCAACTGCTTATTAAAATTTTCAGTAAAATAAGAACACAAGAAAGTAATCACCAATAGATAAGTATCTAAAAGCGGAATTTTACAAAGCATGCTACTATCAAGTAAAATATTAATTTCTTTTTACTTGAATTCAATAGAATGGAAATGAAATGAAAACTACAGAAACTTAAACAATTTTCAATTTTGTTCTACCAAAGAGAAGTTTACAGAAATTAAGTTTTTAAAAAGAAATATACAAAATTTTTGAGTGTAGTTAGTCATTATGCACTTTGTTTTATGTTTCAATTTTAATCAGTGTTGATTGACTGCCTGACATGAAACCTTATATGGGACTATTCTCCCATACTTCTTCCCACAGTCCTTCCTCCTCAAGTTCCCCCCTTGTCTCACTATAGGGAACACATTCCCATTTTATTTTATAGGAATGATGCTCCTTAGAGTTGCGCATCTGTCAATTCTGATTTTTCCCACATTCTAATCATGTTGGTTGTATGGTAAATAACGGTAATTCTCCCAGTTAATTGCATTTAAATAATTTCAATAATCCTATGTTTTTATTCATTTCATTGTTTGATAGATCTCATTATCAAGAAATGTCTTCAAGCCCTAGCTGGTTTGGCTCAGTTGGTAGAGCGTCAGCCTGCGGACTCAAGGGTCCCAGGTTCGATTCCAGTCAAGGGCATGTACCTTGGCTGCGGGCACATCCCCAGTAGGGGTTGTGCAGGAGGCAGCTGATCAATGTTTCTCTCTCATCAATGTTTCTAACTCTCTATCTCTCTCCCTTCCTCCCTGTAAAAAATCAATAAAATATATATATTAAAAAAAAGAAATGTCTTCAAGAGGCCTACTTACATGTATACCCTGTAGGTTTTTTTTTCCAATGCACATTTATTTATCTATTATATCATTTACTGATTTAGTCTATAGCTCATACACCCAAATAATACACTTTGGAAGGATAAAATAAAACAGAAACAAAAGCTGTCATAGTTTCTTTACGCACATTCAGTCTCTGTCCTGTGCGTCTCCTAGGAAAGCACCCTGACTTTGGAGACCAGCAGCCTACATGACAAACTCCTGTATACAAGGGCATCTTTGAGAAAATTTGCTCCATTCAAGTCAGCAATCACTGTGCACAGAGAAATCCCAATGTAATTATGTGCCATTTGCCATTTTCTGTCATTCTTCTATACCCTCATGTTACCTGGTTTCAAAATCCATATGTCATTTGTTTTCTCAGTTGCTTTTCGTGAAGCCATCAGACTTAACTGGCCCTGGCAAACTGTGTTTAAGATGGCCAATTCCATTCAATCCATTTAATCCTTCAGAGGCAGGAGTAGCAACTCCATCAACATGTGAAGGAATAAATGGGAAACTAAGCACGAACCCTTGGCCCCAGAGTCCATGTATGTGATATTTGGCCCTCCAGCCTGCTGAACTCCTAATCCTGGACAGTCCAGACTGCCCCTTGCCTTTGATCCATGAGGATTAGCACCTGCCCGTACAAGGAATTCACTCGCACTGTGTTCCCAAACTTTAGTGAAAATCGGAATTTCCTGGAAGATGTACTAAAACAGAGATGTGTGGGCCTCACCCCTGAGTTTCTGATTCAGCACATCTGAGGTGGTGTCCAAGGTTTTGCTTTCTTAACAGGGTTCTAGATGATTCTGATTCTGCTGGTCAAGAAACACACTCTAAAAACTATTGTGCTAAACTGTGCTGAACATTCCTGGTGTCTAATCCTGGGTCTCCTGCTCCCATGAAGATGAGAGTGACAGCAGCTTCTTCCCACAGTATGTCGTTTTGGTCTGATGGGCACCCAATAGCAAAGCTACAAAGACAACCATCTGCTGAGCTGTTATATGTGAAAGCGTTTATATCTGAGAACCTTTATTGTTCTTATGTAGTTGAGTGACAACTTGGCCAAGCATGATAGTCTAGACTTACCTTTCCTTCAGCACTTTATACTTGTTGCTTTATTGTTTTGTGAAAATGAATATTGTTGTGGATGCCAGTCTAACTTGCTTTTGTCTGTTCACATGTCAAAAAGTTCACTCTTTAAGTCTTTGAAGTTCAGCAACTTCACCAGGCTATGTCTCAGAATCCACTGTGGAATCCTTCTTCCTGTAATTAAGGGCACTCCTTTGAAATGCATATTAAGTCCTTTCTTTATTTTAGGAAAACTGACTGCTACTTCATGACAATGATTTTTTTTCCTCAAAGGGTCATAATTATCCTTATGAGGGTCATCTTTGACTGTTTCCATATCTATCATCATTACTAAAAATCTCTAAAAAGTTTTTCCTCTGCTTATAATGTGATTAATTGAAGCCTTTCACTATGTTAGTAATTTGATTTTCAATAATATTGATTCTTACCCTACTTGATTTCCTTTTTTTCAATAGCCCTGCAATGAAACCAATTTGGGTTTCAGTTTATTTTATTAGTCTGTTGTTTTATCCTCTTATTGGTTTATTTAATTCATTTCTTCTAACAATACACTACAAGGAAAATTACACAGGAATACTATAGAGATAAATTTTCTTCCAGCCTTATTTGTCCTTTTTCCCCACTGGCATTGCATTTTTTTCTATTGTTCTTATTACTTGTTTGTTTGTTTGTTTATTTGGCACAGCTGCCATACTCTGACTTTCATCTGTTTGTGATCATATGGACAGAAATGTTCAGACCCTTTTCTTATCTAAAATAAGAAAGTTGAACAGCCTCTCACCCCTTTCCTGCTTTTTAAAACTTATGTCACTTCTACCACAAGCCTTGATTTAAAGTCTATCAAGTTTTCCATAGTCTGAAGACAAGAAGGGGATGCAGAGGAGCAGAGCCTGCTTGGTGCTGTAGGCTGCCCTTCCTGGAGCCCTGCACCATGCTTTCTAATCTTAGCCTCTATTACCGGGGACACCTCCATACACTCAGGGCTGTTTCCAACTCCTTTCTCTAACTTTCAGCTCATCATCCAATGTAATTCTAGTCCTTGCAAACTTAGTTAGCTTCTCATGGCCTTCTTCTGAAATCCTGCCATGGTAAGTGGATTTCTCAGGGCTGCCTTTGAACCTAATATCTACCTAATTCCCTCCTAATTGGTAGATATGACTGGAACTCAGTGTTTAGCTTCACTCAGTGTTTAGCTTCACTCAGTGACATTTCTGATTGTTGTTGTGCATTTAGGAACTTTTTAGTTTGATGTAGCTGCATTTGTTTATTTTTTATTTTGTCTCCCTTGCCCATGGAGACATATCAGAAAAAAATATTGCGTGAGAAATGTCTGGGGGTTTACTGTCTATCTTTTCAGACTCATAGATACATAAAACAGACTGACAGCTGTTAAGGGGACAGGTCTGGGGGGGGGGGGTTGGGTGAAAGAGGTAAAGGATTAAGCAAAAATAAAAAACTCATTCACACAGATAGCAGTATGGTGATTGCCAGAGAGAAAGGGGATGGGAGGAGGTAGCATAGAGTAAAAGGGGGATACATGATTTTGGAAGGAGACTTGACTTTGGCTGGTCAACACACAATACAATATACATATGATGTATTATGGACTTATACACCTAAAACCTATATAATTTCATTAACCAATGTCACCCCAATTAATTCAATACAAATTTAAAAATAAAATAATAATACTAACATCTATGAGATACTGACTAGACACACAGTAAGGGACAGCAAAAAGCATAGAGCATATTGAGTTAGAAGACCATAATCCTAAATTCTAGCATAAGTTTTAGTGGAAAACTGTGTGGTCTCAGCAAAATCACTTCATTCCTTGGAGCCTCATTTATTTCACTTGTAAAAAATGGTAATTGGCTAGAAGACATTTCAGGCTGTTTCCAACTCAGAGGTACTATTATTCTAAGAATAATCTCTGTAGGCAGACTTCCTTGATCCTTTTTCTCCTTGGTAATTGTATGAGAGAATAATGTCATCCAGGGAAAGATACTAAGTTTTTAATTGCATTTTCATTTTTACCAATCAGTAGATGCAGTTAAAATGGGTTTATATTGGCTCATGTTCTAGATTTAATGTTAGAAACATTTTCATGTTGGTTTGAGCTGGTTCAAGCAGGCACATTTAAGAGTACTGATGGAAAATGGTAATTTAAAGGAACATTTAAAGCAAGCAAGTATAAGATATTTATAGTCATTTAAAAACATTTTGCTAAGTGGCTTTTCTTTTCATATTGTCTCATTGCTGATCAACTATTAATCAAGCTCTCCATCTCCACGTGTGGTAAAAGTCAAATGGATTTTGTCATCAGATGAGCCATCTGTCTCCTCACACTGTTCTGCTATTTTTCTTTTTATTTTTGAAACCCTTCGACTGAAATTAGAAATGGAAGAGGAGAAGGTAATCAGTGAATACAAGAATAACAGAATTTCATATGCTCTGATTATTTTTAATACCCAAGAAATATGAGGTATAAATACCATTTCAGAAATGTTTGTATTCATTAAAGAGTGTCTTCTGTATTTTTCTGGGAAGATTAGGTATTCTCATATTGTAGATGCAATAAATTTGTTGCTTTATACTGAGCATAATGGTGCTAGGCCCTGGATACAAAAGAGATATGAATGCTCTTAACCAAAGCAAAATGAAGTCCCACTTCTGTGCCTCTTGTATTCATCGCCTGGGAAGAGCATGCTCAGGGCTCTCATCTCCAAAGGGTTGTGGTTCCCTTTATAACGCACTGACAATACTTCTTACCATTCTCTTGCCATCTATTGTAAGCGAGCTACTTACTTCTAATGTCTGCATTGGCAGTTTACCTGGCTGAATTTAGATAGATAGATAGATAGATGATAGATGATAGATAGATAGATAGATAGATAGATAGATGATAGATAGATAGATAGATAGATAGATAGATAGATAGATGATAGAGCAGAGAGAGTGCATGTGCCAAGGAGAGGAAGCAGAAATATACCCCAAAATGAAAGGCCTCTAAACCCATCTCACATGTGATACTGCAAACTCTATTGCAATGCCTTTGGCTGATATTAAGTAAGCTAGTCCTTTCTTAAGTGTACACCCTGCGTGGAGTGTTCTATTTTTCAGAGGGCAGCTCATCTCATAACTGGGCAGTACCAATTATAGGAAACTCACTTTCACACAGGGCTCAAGGGTTATTTTCTCATTATGTTAGTCCTTTACTACCTGGTACAAGTCTATTTTATTTCATGTTCCCTGACTAGTCAACACTTGAGGACAAGAAACCATCCTCCCTATCAATCTCCTTTCCTTAGAGTAAACCATGTAGTTCCTTTAGTGGCCTCTATGCTTTTCTGACTCCCCAGCCTCCTGGTTACTCTTCTCTGGATGTCCTCAGTTCCATTATATTTAAAAATGTAAATGAGTTCAGAACTCTCATTTTAGTGCTGGCTGCCTTATAATCTGAGCACTCCTTCTTAATGAGATAGCTTTTACTACATTAAACTTTAAATTGAGGGAAAATAGAGGTTTTTCCACTTTTATTTTACGTAGTTGAATTTTTGAATTTTGCAATGAACATACATTTCTTGTGTGACAACAACAACAACAATAAAAAAAATACACACATAAAACCAGAACACTGTGCTTCTTCCTCATAAAAGATGAAGAAATTCCTGGCTGGAAATTCTCTATCTGATCTGACTTAATGGGCACTTAAGATGAAGTGCAGATAGATTTGGCATCTTTCTGACGGGTAGGAATAAATTTTTCTATATATGGGAGATTCAGAAAGACAGAGGCCATCACTTTTTAAAATATGTTTTGTAGACTATTATGAAATTCATTCTTCTGATTTTTTAAAGAATCCAAAAAAATTTTTCAGGTATTGAGACTTCAAACTATTTGATATCAAATTTTGTAAGAATATATGACCTTTTATAAAAAACAACAAAAACTAGTCTCAAAGATGTAAACATAATTCTGAACATTTGAAGTACTCTACAGTTTTAAGGGAAAAAATGTACCAGAAACAGAGGCAACTCTCTTGAAGAAAACCATCAGGAGGTAAGACTCACCTCAAAGCAGAACTATAACCTTTTCAGCGTTGGGGTCCCTGGGCTCAGCCTAAGTGCCTGACCTGCAGATGATAGGTGCTGGGGTCTAAAAGCACCTAGTGGTAAGTTTGCTTCTTGTCGTCTTAAGGACAACACCTGGAGGCTGTTGCTTCTCTTCTTTCCTTCCCTTCAATAAAACAACAGGCCACTGGGGATTACAGGGCATAGGATGGAGAAGGACATCCTAATTCTGGATAACTTTTTTCTTGTTATTGAATTACAAAGTAGAGAACACAATGTATCTGCCTTGCTTTATATATTATAAATCATAAAAGAACAGCTGCCAGCCATGACTGGTTTGCTCAGTGGATAGAGCATCAGCCTGAGGACTAAAGGGTCCCAGGTTTGATTCTGATCAAGGGCATGTACCTTGGTTGCGGGCACATCCCCAGTAGGGGGCTGTGCAGGAGGCAGCTGATCGATGTTTCTCTCTCATCAATGTTTCTAACTCTCTATCCCTCTCCCTTCCTCTCTGTAAAAAAATCAATAAAATATATTGATTTTTTTTTAAAAAAAAGAACAGCTGCCCATGCTGCTGTACTATATACCCATTCTTCAGACAGAAGAGATCTTGAAAATGTTTCTGAAAATGTCCCCTTGGTTTAGTACAACATGGGACAGGAGAAGTTTAGGAAGTGTTATCATTTAATTAGACTGCCCGTGGCTCAGATGTAACTGGATTGATCTGTACCTACTTGGAGTAGTGTATGTGTCAAGTGAACAGAATCTAAACTTTTGCTTAAAAGATAAAGTGACATTCCGGACCATTCCAAAGTCCAGGCAATCTTTCAGAAAAGCTGCTGTAGGCATACCTAAAGGATTTAGAAGTTAAAGACTATGTTTTACTCAGAATTTCACCTCACATCTATTTTTAAACATTGCAGGTCAAAGGAAATAATGCAATACTACAAGCTACATCTAATTGTTATGTAATTACAAACTACCCAAATGCTTCATGACGAAGTTTATGATCTAATATTGCAGTAAAGACATTGCTTTATCATTTTTGGGGGAGAATCCACAATCATGCCAATATATGATGTAAGTGTTGAAAAGAAAGAAAACAATGATTTAAATTAGGCTTTGTATATTACTTACAGTCCACTTCAATTTTGTGAAAACTGAAGATTTAGACATGGCTGTGTATCACAGTAATATTTAGAAAATTATAGTGAGTCATTAAAACATGCATTGTGTCTACTATGCACAATCAGTAAATATATTCAATGACCTTTAAAACCCAAGTTAAACTAGAACCTGCTTTGATTTTCACTGCTATTTATTCGATGGTTCACACACTCTTGCAAGATAATGTATCACTTAATAGCTTCTTTATTAAACTCATAATGTCTTCTGTGTTCAACTATATACTCCTTCTGAGCAAGCTCTACATTCATTACATAATTCCTTATCCTCCATATTGTTCAAAGTGCCTAAAATAGATTATGCATTAAATAAATCATATTGAATGAATAAACCCATGAATAAATGGTTCTTTATGGGTTGTTCTGTAGTAGAGTAGGCCATGTAATTCTGCAAGAAACCTGGAGAATCAGACCAAGTTTAAATGCTTGACATAAGCAAGAATAAACCCAGATCCAGTCTGAATAATTACTATTTTAGGAAGATTATTTATCCAAGCATTTAACAGAAAAATTATTTACTTTGTAATTCTTCAGTCTGATATTTTCATCCAGAGTCACATTCCTTACAGATATTTAGAATAAACTCCATTCAAAATATGACATAAATTCCATATTAATCCCCTCCTTCCATATTTTCTTGGATTTTTCTCAAAAACTGCATTTTGTGAGCTGAAAACAAAAATGTACCAATAATGCTCAAAATGACATTTTTACTTAAGAAAATAGTTACTATAGTCATATTGACCCAATAATCACTTGAAACAAGAAGCAACAATAACAGATTTTACGAGAACCATCTTATAGTGGCACACAACTAAGAAAACACAAAGGTAAGATCTCAATGATTTCCCTGTTATTTTGTAAGCCTACCAGCTATGTATATTTGCATATTATATGCTGAGAGGGAAGCTGAAAAGCTGGGAGGGTAATACTAGAGAAAAATCCTCTGATGCTTTCAGCAGGGAAAAGAAGAGGAACCATTTTGAATTACATGAAAAGATTCTGTTCTTCACAAGCTCTAACCTGGGCAGAAACTACTTAACCAGAGCCAAACCTTCTGGGGTTTTGTTTAAGCCTAACTGAACTGGAGGAAGGGAAATACTCAGTTCCGGCAACCACTAGCCATTCTGTCCCACTTAAGGGGGGAGGGGGGAGATAAATGAGAAGCATTCATATGAAATTTATATTTAAGAGACACAGGTTTACTAAAGACTGATACCTAATCATAGGACTGTAAAAATCTCTTTTCTTCCTACACCTTACTGACACATTATCAAATAATCATTTATAGTATTGGGGTTTCTTTTGCCCAGTATGAAATGTACAGCAATCAAGAAAAAAATTGCAAAACATACTAACAGGCAAAAAACACAATTTGAAAAGACAGAGCAAACATTAGAACCAGACTCAGATACTTATTTCATAAAAATGATTAACATGCTTAAGACTCTCACAGATAAAGTACATAGCATAAAAGAATAGTCATTATAAACAGAGAGATCAAAATTCTGAGAAAGAATAAAAAAGAAATCTCTGAGCTTGAAGACATCCCAATAGAATTCTCAAAAACTACGCAAGAGAAAAAAAGATAAACAAAATAAAACAAAACCAGCCCCAGAATATCCAAGAATGATGGAACAACCACAAACGGTATATGATACATGTAATACAATCCCCAAAAGAGAAGAATAAGAGAAAAAAATACTTTAAAACTAATAACTTGGAATTTCCCCCAAATTACTGTCAAATATCAAATCACAGATCTAGAAATCTCAAAGAACACAAAGTAGAGTAAATGCCATAAATACTACACCTAGGCATATATTGAAGATATACATACCAAAGATAAAGAAAAAAATCCTGAAAAATCCCAAAGAAAAGAAACCTTACATATAGAAAAGGTAAGATAAGAATTACTTTCAACTTTTCCTTAAGAACGATACAAGCAAGAAGAAAGAGAAATGACATATCTATATTGTGGTGAACAAACATCAACCTAAAATTCTGTACCATGCAACATTATTTTTTTAAAAATGAAATCAAAATTAAGACTTAATTTTTCTCACATAATATCGAGGGAATTTGTTACCAGTACACCTGCCTTGTAAGAAGTTCATTAGAGGAAATGAAAGTGATGTAGGTCAGAAATTCATATCTACATAAAGAAAGAAAGATTATCAAAGAAATAATAAGTGAAAGTGAAATACAAACTTTTATTTTTCTTATTCTTAACTTATTTAACAAATACAACATTATTCAAAATTAAAAACAGCAGTATATTTGATTATATATGCTTATATATACTTACATATAACTAAAATGGATGACAGTAATAATACATGGAACAAGAGGGACTAATTAGAAATATTTGTTATTCTACCTGTGGAGTGGTATAATATAAAATGAATGTGGGCTTAGATTAATTGTAAATATATATTGCAAACTGAAGGACTAAAAATAATTTATAACCCACATTCTAAGAGAGGAGAAAAAATTAAATCATATAAAATGCTCAATTAAAACAACAAAAAGGCAGGAAAAGAGTGAAAGACAAACAGAAACAAAAAACAAGGGCAACAAATAAAAAACAACAAATGTTAGTATTAATTCAACTGTATAAATAAACAAAACTGGCAAGCAGAAACTTAGCAAGGACATAACTGCACTCAACAACATCATCAATCAACTACATATAAGGGACATCTATAAACAACTTTATTCAACAGTAGAATACGCATTCCTCCCAAGTTCACATGGAATATGTACCAAAATAAACGACACATTCTGTGCTATAAAGCACAACATAACAAAACTTAAAAACAGAAATTATCTACACTAATAAAAGAGAAAAATGCAAATTGACCATGCCGTCGCAACGCTCACCAGCCAATCAAGAGTGAGTATACAAATTAATCCAACAAAGATGGTGGGTTAATTTGCATTCGCAGGCACCGAGTGGCCGGGGTTGGGGTTGGAAGCAGGTGTTCTGCACCACCCCAGCTGCTCTGGTGCTGGCAGCCAGGGGAAGGAAGGCCCATTCTTGCATGAATCTTCGTGCATCGGGCCTCTAGTATTATATAATGTCTGCTCTCAGACCTCAAAGAAATTCAACTAAAAATCAATGACAGAGAGATAGATGATAAATTACAAAATACATAGAGATTAAAAATCTATTTCTAAATAACAAATGGATCAAAGAAGAAATCTCAAGAGAAACTTTAAAATATTTTGAACAAAGTAAAAATTCAAATATAACATCAAAATTTGTGGAATGTAGGAAAAGCAGTTTTAAAAGGAATTTTTATAGGATTGTATGCATATAGTAGAATATAAGTCATAATCTAAAGTTAATAATCTAAGCTTTCACCTTAGTAAACTAGAAGAAGAGCAAATTATATCCCAGGTAAATAGAATAAAATAAGTAATAAAAATAGAGTAGAAATCAATTAACTGAAGACAAGACATAAATAGAGAAAATAAATAAAGCCAAAGGCTGGTTCTTTGAAAAGACCAAAAAAAATTATAATCCTCTAATCAGGCTAACTAGACAAAAACAGAGAAGACACAAATGATAATACTGTATTAGAAATGAAAGTTGGAATATCAGTATATATCCCATGGACATTAAAAGGATAATCAAGAAATATTATGATGAACTCTATGACCACAAAGTTGATAAACTAAATGAAATGAACTAATTTATTGAAAGACACAATCTTTCAAAGCCAAAATTTATGCAAGTTAAACAAGCTGAATTCCTAAATTTATAAAGGAATTGAATAAATTATTAATAACCTCCAGAAAAACAAAAGCATCAGACCCAGATAGGTTTGCTAATAAATTCTACTAAACATTTAAAGAAAAATTTATACTAATTATCTATAGCATCTTTGGAATATAAAACCAGAGGACATACTTTTAAAGTCATTTTATAAGACAATCATCTTCCTAATACCAAAACCAGACAAACACATTACAAGAAAAGAAAGCTACAGCCCAATATCTTTCATGAATATGGATGCAAAAATTTGCAACAAAATATAATATATATAAAGAATTATATACCACAACTAAGGGGGATTTATCACGTGAATGCAAGGCTGGTTCAACATTCAAAAATCAATTAATGTAAACCAGCATAGAAATGGATTAAAGAAGAAATATCATATGATCATAGCAATAGATGCAGAAAAAGCATTTGACAAAATCAAACACACACTCATGATGACAATTTTCAATGAACTAGGACTACAGGAAAACTTACTCAACATGATAAAAAATATATTTAAAAAACACAACCCTGAAGTTAATATAATTAATTATGAGAAACTAGTTTTCCCCATAAGATCAAGAACAAAGCAAGGAGGTCTCCTCTCACCACTCCTCTTCAGTATCATACTGAACATTAATGCAATAAGACAAGAGAAGGAGATAAAAATATAATGACTAAGAAAAAAGAAATAAAACTCTCTTTATTCACAGATGATATAACTGTTGAAAATATGAAAGGATTGTAAAAAAAATGCTTGGAATTAATAATTAATTACATAAATATTGTAGGATATGAAGTTAATATACAAAATAAGTCAATTGCTTTCTTATATATCAGCAATGAAAAATGAAGTTAGAAATTCCAATTATAATAGCTTCCACAAAGATAAAATACTTAGATATAAGATTAAAGATTAGGTACAAGATTTGTGAAGGAAACTTGTAAACTTGGATAAAAGATATAAAAGAAGAAGTAAATAAGTGAAAATATATTTTTATGTTTATAGGTAAAAAGACTCAATACTGTCAAGATGTCAGTTCTTCCCAAGTTGATCTATAGATTCAATCAATACAAATCAAAATTATTTTATGGATATTGATAACCTGATACAGTTTATATGAAGAGTCACAAACCCCAGAATACCCAACACAATATTGAAGAAGAAAGAAATGGAGAACTTACACTACTCAACTTTAAGACTTACTATAAATCAATAGTAACAAATACATGGTGGCATTGGCAAAAGGGAGACAAATGGATCAATGCAACAGGATAGAGAGACCAGAAAAGACCTGTATAACTACAGCCAACTGACTTTGACAAAGGAGCAAAGGAAATTCAATAGAACAAAGAGAATCTTTTCATCAATGATGCTACAACAACTGGACATACAAATACAAAAAAAATATAGACATAGTCCCTATATCCCTATATCATAAAAAATCAACTCAATGGATTGCAGACCTAAATGTAAAACAAAAAGCTGTAAAACTTCTAGAAGGTGAGTTAAAAGAACATCTAGATGACTTTGGTTTTGGTGATGACTTTCTAGCACAATCCATTAAAGAATGAAATGATAAGCTATACTTCATTAAAATTAAATATTTCTTCTCTATGAAATAAAAGAATGGTAAAATAAACCACAGACTTGAAGAAAATATTTTCAAAGTACACATCTGATAGAGAACTATTATCAAAATTATACAACAAATTCTTAAAATTCAACAGGAAGGAAACAACCCAATTTTAAAAAATGTGTTCAAGACCTTAACAGACACCTCACCAAAGATGATATAAAGATGACAAATAAGCTTAAGAAAGTGTGGTTCACATCAAATGTCATCAGGGAAATGAAAATTAAAACAACATGATATTTCCCTACACACTATTGGAATGGTCAAAATACAGACATACAGACCACTGACAACACCAAATGCAGACAAGGATGTAGGGCAACAGAAGCTCTCATTGATTACTATTGGGAATGAAAAATGGTACATTCATTTTTTAAGACAGTTTGGTGCTTTCTTACAAAACTAAACACACTCTTACCATACAATCCAGCAATCATGTCTCTTGAATTTATACAGAGGAGTTGAAAACTGAGGTCCACATAAGATCCTGCACATGGATGTTTATATCAGTTGTTTTTTTTTAAATACATTTTATTGATATTTTCCAGAGAGGAAGGGATAGGGATAGAGGGTTAAAAACATTGGTGAGAGAGAAACATTGATCAGCTGCCTCCTGCACACACACTACTGGGGATGTGCCCGCAACCAAGGTACATACCCTTGACCAGAATCGAACCTGGGACCCTTCAGCCCGCAGGCCGACACTGTATCCACTGAGCCAAACCGGTTAGGGCTATATCAGTTTTACTATAACTGCCCAAACTTGGAAGATAACAATATTTCTTTTAATGGGTGAGTGGACAAATAAACTGTGGCTCATTAAAACAAAATAAAACAAACAAACAAACAAAACCTGCATATTTTAGCGATAAAAAGAATGAGCTCTTAAGCTATGAAGAGACATGGAGAAACTTAAAGGCATATTATTGAGTGAATGAAGGCAATCTGGAAAGGCTACATAGTATACAATTCCAACTGTATGACACTCTGGAAAGACAAATCTCTGAAATCAGTAAAAAACTGCATGATTGCCAGGGAGAAGGAGGTATGAGTAGGAGCAGCACTTTGGATTCTTAGGGCAGTGAAATTACTCTTTGTGATGCTATAATCATGGATACATTTCATTATACATTTGTCCAAAGCTATGGATTTATTGTACTGAGAGGGAATCCTAATGCGTATTATGGACTTGGGTGATTATGATTTGTCAGTGTAGGTTCATCAGTTATAACAATTGTACCACTCTGGTGAGGCATATTGCTACTGAGAAAGGCTGTACACATGGAGGTAGAGAATATATGGGAAATCTCCATACCTACCTCTCAATTTTGCTGTGTATCAAAACTGTTCTAAAAATAAAATATATTAAAATTATTTTTAATTAATTATTTTACAGAATCAGTATGGATAAATTAAAACAATATTGGGTGAAAAGACATATATTTCAATAATGTAAACTAATCAAATGATGCTAAAAGTCAGAATATGGTAACTTCTAGGGGGTTGCCATATTATGGTAACACAAAGGTTGCTGGAAACTGTCAGTGTTCTTCTAATTCTTTACCTGAGTAATAGTTTAATGATTGTATTCACATTGTGAAAGTTTCCTGACCTATATACTTATAAATTATGTATTTTTATATGCATATTATAATTTATCTAAGAAGCTAAATATTTTATATTTTATCTTCATATTTTGTTACACTTATATGAGAGTTTAAATGATTTCCTTTTAAAAAATAGTTTTATTTCCCTTTCTCCTTTCAACAGAACTCTATCATTATCTTTCTTTCTCAATTGTTTTACTCTTACATTCTGTTTATGTTCTCTTTAACTTTTCATAATAGTTCCACTGCTCCAGAAATACAACTGAACCCTTGTAGCTGTACTGACAATAATTGAGCATTATTTTTTATGTCTGGATCTTGATGTTATAAAATGCATTTATAGAATATAAGGTAAAGAAAATATAATTAAGAATTTTTTTCCCTAACTTTTCTAATTTTATCCATTTTCAGCAGAACAGTCTCTTACATTAAAGAATTCAATGTAATTTGCATTCATGAGTTTTTGAAACAGTGAAACGGGTCAAACAGAAAGAGAGAACATGATTAGGCTGTTAGCAATGAGGCTTGCAAATTTGTGAATAGTGCTGTATTCAAAATTAAAAAAAAAATTCCTAAGAATTAAGGATCAGTGAAAAATATGATCTGATTTGGAATAAGTGAAACCTTTTAAGAACCTAATTATAAGATGCAAGTCATTGATAATGAATACAAGTAGACTTGGAAATGTTGTTGTATATATTACAATCTATTAGGTAAAAAGGAAAGCAGGAAATAGGTGGGAAAAAAAAGTAAGGAAATCACATACTGAGGTCTTCTGGTCCCATCTATGTCGAAGCAAATGACAACAATAGCATGTCTAGAAGAATATACAAAAGCAAAAGACATTTCCAAGTGAAAACATAACAGTTTTATCTTCTCAGAAAAGACTTGGAGAATTAAATTTTCTATTATATAAAATATTAAAATGTAGAAAAATTACAATCTTATTTGCAACATTTATATATATGTATTTTTTAAAACTTTGTAAAAGAGTTAGATAATATTGATTCCACAGTGGGAAGAAAATTTTGAGCCAAATCCTCAAAGCTTGTAATCAACCCTCTGGGTAGGAACAATCAATAGTTCAGCTCCTACCTGCCAAACTGTAACTTCTATTAACAGGATTTGGTTCACGGAAAGAAAAGGATAAGAACAAACACACTTCATCTAATACTGTAGGTTTTGTTTACATGTAAGCCGACAGCAAATATGTAACTAAGATCATAGTTTAAATTCTCCCCTCCAGGAAGAATAAATTGGCTAGTGAGAGATGACTTTTTTTCTGCACAATCAATCATTATGGGCTCCCGTTTGCTAATAAGGTATGTACCAGGAAGAATTCGTATCTACCTTTAAAGAGGCTTTTGAAATGTGTCAAATATTATGTCCTAAGTATGCTTCCATATTTTAAAAGCAAAACATTAATGTTGGGAATGTTTCTTTAAAATTTTCAATATTTTTTTAATATTTTGAATAAGCCAAAATTTCCACATAATATGGGAATTTAGCATATAGACAGCATGAGTTATATTTCAAGGTATTTGAAATTCACTGTTGGATTTTGAAACAAATAAATATATAAATATACATATATATATGCATTTACATGCTACCTTAAAAAAAACATGATGTGATTTTTAGTTATATTCTTGGAAGCTATTTTTTTGTTTGTTTCCATCTTGCAAAAAGATTTTCTTAAGTCTTTCTCTAAGTATTCTTGTATGTGTCTGATATAAGTTTTAAGGAACTATTATTATTTTTATCTCTACTGCATGTGAATTCTGATTAACTTCAAAGGAAACTGTTTCACACGTGGAAGATCTAAGTAACTATATAGAGGGAAGTGGGAATCACCCTCAGAACTCAGGTAAATGTTAACTTCCAGAGTTAATTCTGAAACATAAAAGCTAGTCCAGCCAGTTGTGTTAGATCACAGACAGGAAGGAAAAGAGACTCTGCATTACATACACAGGCATTGGCAAAAGTAGGTTTACAGTTGTGAGCACAAGAAACATGGATTTTGCTCTTGTGTTATTATCCATTAATTACTGTAGTACTTATTTGTATTATGACTATAAGCCTACTTTTTCCCATCCCCTTATAAATATCTACATATAGTTTCTTCCTAGCTACAAATGCTGTATATGCTGTATATGCTAGAAATCCTGTAGGATTTATCTAACAAAATTACTAAACTTCATCAAATTCTAATAAATAAGAGTTTTTTATCTGTTGTCACGCCTCTAGCTCCTTTCAAATGAACCCTTTTTAGCTCATTCTTACTTATTAAAAACAAAAAATGTAATTGAGTACCTACTCAGTAATAGCACAGTGCCATAGAAGGTCTTAAAGCATTATTAGTTGAATGGGTAAATGAATGAACAAATGAATGTGGGACAAAAAAGTGTTCTATTTTGGGGTGCTATTGGAGATACAAAATTAAGCAGCCAGAAATCTAACATGAAAATTTCCAGTCTGGTGGATTGGAGGTGATAAAAATGGTTATGCTCTAGATCAAGAACTCAGGAAGCTCAGAGAAGAAAAGGCTCATTTCCAGTTCTGGCATTCAGAGAAAGCTTCATGGAAGATAGGGAATTTAAGATTAACATTGCTGGTGAAAAGATTCAGGCTGTATGGAAGAAGAGTAAATAAAATTGGGTGCAATGAGAAGAGGGTGAGTGAAACCAGGAAAATCAAAAAGAATAGAAAACAAACTGCAAGTAAATAATTCCATTAAAATCAGAACACAGGTTGCCATGAGAATCAAGAGTAAATTAAATAAAGGTAAATGTTTATTGACAGATAAATAAGATTATGTCTTACACATCAAACCAAAAGGATGTAAATTTATTCTGTAGTCAATAGAGAACTACTAACATTTGGGGGTTGGGACAGATGGAGAGTGGTTGACATAATAAGCTTCCACTGCTATGAAGTTTATATTTGAAGTAAGGTGTATTTTAACATTTTAACATCTACTAGTGAAATATAAATATTAATTTTAAAAAGGCATCTCTCAATTTTCTGCCATTGCCCATCAAGAGGCAAGATGATGAAAAATAAAAGAACTAAAAGTCAACTGACCACAACTCTGATTTAATCGCTGCCACTAATCAGTTATGGAACTTTGGATAAAATGATTCTGGACTCTAATAAAAACCTTTGTAAATGACAGGATTAGCCACAAGATCTCCTAGGTTGTTGTTTGTTTTTGTGTGTTTTTCAATATATTCAGTTTCCAAATTCCTATTATTATGTTTAGTTCATTGTCTGGAAATACCTTGTTACTTTGACTCTGACATTTGTCAAAAGTTACTGGAGAACTTCTAGGACTAGTCCTGGAATATGCCAAGGTTAACTGGGAACTTTAGTGTCCTTATTTTTGCATTCTAGTCTGTGTGTATTGATGAAGTTTTGAACTAAAAGGTATATATTATATCTCTACTTAGGATCAGGTAGTTTTAGACAATACACCTATTTCTTTATTAGCATTGAATGGGTCACAATTTTATCATGCTCCACCACCATAATAATGGAATCATACATGAAAACTCTAAGATCTCCAAAATATAAATCTATAAGACTCTATATGCATATATACATTTCATGTCTCTGCATGCTTTCATTTACACAAATAAAAATTTTTATGGTATTATAAGAACTTTACAATGGGCTATTTTTCTATATAGCTTTTTTGGGCAAAAATAAAATAAAATAAAATATGACATCAAAATCCCTTTCCTTGATTGGAAGAGACAAACTGGAAACATTTGGGAAATGGTTTTATTCACTTGGTTAGTTTTCAAAAATTAGGAGTTATTTTTAATTTCCCTTAATGCTTATACAAATTGTGTTATTTGGTATTGCATTCCTCATGGCAAGTTACAAATGCTTTGAAATTAGGATGTAGACAACGGGGCCTTCAGAAGACACTTAATTTCATGTATTTCAGTAAGTCTCCATATCCGTTTATAGAACTGCTTCTTAACTTAGAAAAATACACATGACCTGAATCTACAGGTGACTCACTGAAGTTGCCATTACCTACAGTTCTTCTTTATCTCTAATACCTACTTATAGTCATCTTCATTACTGAGGAGTCACCTACCACCTTCAGTGAGAAGTTATAATCAGTGCTATTTGCCTACATTTTTATCTTAATTTCCTGTTTCCAAACAAAATGACTGAAATGTTTTCTGACTGAAGACCTCAGTAAAAAGACCAGCAATTTTATATTATTTCCTTCTAATGTCAAACTTATAGAGATATACTACGCAAATCCCTCAATCTCTTAGGTCTTCTATTTTTTAAACAGCAAAATGGGCATAATGAGCTTGACTTGATGCCAAGGACAAATCCTGTGGTACTCCCTAATTTATTATAACTCATCAAACCTCACTTCCAAAATATAACATACCGTAAAAATGTAAAATATTAAATATTCAGAGTGAGTTTTTTCCGCTAAATTTATTTTTCATGGTGATCAAATGAATTCTAATAATGTGAACTCTGTGGGAAGCGATTTCAATTATTCATGGGAATAACGTCTATAACGTTTGTTGGTGGAATGCTGGGCAGTGTGTTTTTACCTATTCACTATGATAGTTTCTGACAAAAACTCCCTCTCCGGGTAATGTGAAATGAGATGCTTTAGGCAGCTATTTCTTTTAACAACTCTTCGTCTGATATACAACTTTATAGGAAAGTTTCTGCAATCTGTGTCAAACTTTTTGTCTTCAGGGAGGCCAATTCACCTGCATCTTTCATATTCTCAAATGAATGGGAAAGGCTGGAAGGCGAAAGGTTTATGCAAGGAAGGAAAAAGAAAGCAACATAAATCAAGAGAGAAAAGTCAAACATAACCTAACAGAGTTGAACACAGAAACTCATGCCAAGAAAATGAAATATACACTAAATGGGCAATTTATTTTTTTTTAGGAAAGAGCCTTCCATATTCGGAATGAGTTCAAACTCTGAATAAAAAAAAACACACCAAAAAACTGGCATTTGGAAGATGCCATACTTTTTATATAAAAGTGAAGATGCTAAGAGTAATCAAAATGGGGCTGGAAAATGGGCAAATGATGAAAAGAAAATATAAATATGCATATGAAATCAAACTTTCTATCCTAGACAACTTATTTGTGAATTCTTCATAATTTTTTCTTTCCCAGGTAAGCACTGTTAATGATATCTGTAAAAAAAACCCAAAACAGACTAGAGCCCTGGCCAGTTGCTCATTGGTTAAAGTGTCAGCATGCAGACTGAAGGGTGGAAAGTTTGGTCAAGGGCATGTACCTCAGTTGCAGGCTCCACCCTGGCCCTGGTCGGGGCACTTGCAGGAGGGAACCAATTAATGTGTCTCTCTCACATTCATGCCTCTCTCTCGGTGTCTCTCCCCCTCCCTTTCTTTCACTCTCTGAAAAATCAATGGAAACAATATTCTCAGGTGAGAATTATCAAACAAAAAAGAAACAGACTAGAGCAGGGGTGGGCAAACTTTTTGACTCGAGGGCCACAATGGGTTCTTAAACTGGACCGGAGGGCCGGAACAAAAGCATGGATGGAGTGTTTGTGTGAACTAATATAAATTCAAAGTAAACATCATTACATAAAAGGGTACGGTCTTTTTTTTTAGTTTTATTCATTTCAAACGGGCCGGATCTGGCCTGCGGGCTGTAGTTTGCCCACGGCTGGACTAGAGGTACATTTTTGGTAAATACATTCCACTAGGCACAGAAATATGTACTTATAGAATGATCCCAGATTTCTATTGAGATTTACTTGAAAAATTCATGAGTAAGACAATCAGTCCTATTCTTAAGAGAAGTATTCAAAAGTCAGACATTGGCTACTCAACACCATTCCTTTAAGTAAAGACAGAGTTGTTATCTCCAAAACCTACTGTTCTTTTACATGTTGCGATTAAAAGCCACTTAAAAGATAGTGATTATCCAGACTTATTAAGTTACTTCACTTTAAATTCTTTAAAAAGATTATATGAAATAAGCTGTTCATAGCAACATTAATTATCTTGTTGAATTCAGGAAACATTCTTAAGTTTTCAATGGCAGTTCATTAGGATATTATGCAACAATAAATATTACAGTTATAAGACCATGAAGAATTCTTAAAAGTAAAAATTTTAAAATAATAATATACATATATGTAATAAACATTCTTTTCAAATCTATAATTATATTCATTTAAACATTACATGGAGCCCTAGCTAGTTAGGCTCAATGGATAGAGTGTTGGCCTGCGGACTGAGGGGTCCTGGGTTCGATTCCAGCCAAGGGCACATGCCTGGGTTGCGGGCTCGATCCCCAGTGCGGGGGCGTGCAGGAGGCAGCCAATCAATGATTCTCTCATCATTGATGTTTCTCTCTCCTCCTCCCCTTTCCTCTCTAAAATCAATAAAAAAATATATATTAAACATTACATGGGAATGAAAAAAGTAAAATTAGGTTCTGTTTAAAAATGTATAAAACTATGGATAGAGTTTAGCTTCTGTGATGTTTAAGACTTTTAATTCTCATATTTCACAGGAAAAAAAACTAAAGCAGCGGTTCTCAACCTGTGGGTCACAACCCCTTTGGGGGTCGAATGACCCTTTCATAGGGGTCGCCTAAATACATCCTGCATATCAGGTATTTACATTACGATTCATAACAGAAGCAACATTACAGTTATGAAGTAGCAACGAAAATAATTTTATGGTTGGGGTCACCACAACATGAGGTCGCGGCATTAGGAAGGTTGAGAACCACTGAAGGCATGACGTACCCTCAGGAAAGAAAATTAAGGCATTTAGGAAGAATCCACTTAACCCAATAGTACAAAGAAATAAATTCGTTTTTATTAATTAAGTCAGATGTGTGTGATTGCCAAGTAGAAAAGTAGAACATTTAATTATACTAGTATATTGAGTACCCAATGTGTGCCAGACACAAAGGTAACTTAATTTTTAGCTCATTGAATTTTCACAATAAGCCAAAATGACTTGTTTAAAGTCCCCAAACTGCCAGAGTGTAGATGCAAACTGAGGCCTGACTCAGTCACGTGCCTTCCACACTATCCCAGCTTTCTCCACCCAGATAAGTGGGAAAGTCTGGGAAGAGTAACTTGAGCTGGGATCTACAGGGCCATTCTGGCCAGATGCTCAGTAGAGAAGCAAGATGAGACATTTCTCTACTACATCTTGGAGTGGGAAGTGACAGAGACAAGAGGTGACGTCAAAGCTATATTTTTACTAACTCAGAATTGTATTTGCTACTATGACTTTAAATTTTCAAACTGTTGACACTTTACGATTAAACATCCAACATTATGCAAAATCAGAGCAGATATGTTAATTCACAAGTAGCCTGCTTTACCTGGGACTTCAGAAGCAAGGCCACACATCTCTCCTGGGAAGAGAGGTCCACGAAGTTCAAAGTAATTATGCTAGCTGAGGCCGCAAGGGGAACACTCTTGATCTAACATCCAAAAATGTTTCTATTAGGAAGGAATGCTGCCTTTTAGGACTGATTAATTGACCATAAAAAAAGAGTAGGAAATCAAAACAGGAACAAAAAGACTTTGTACAAAGCAGAAATCAAGTCTCTAAAATTAAGGGTTTACAGATATTTAGGACTACATTGTACAGTCCTAAAATCTCTCCAGAGAATTAGAAGGAACCCATTAAAAATTATCCTTAATTGAACTAACAAAATATCTCAGGCACATTGGTGCTGTTGATCCCTTTTTCTGACCTCCCTAGAAATGGGGACCTTAACTTTTCCTGAATAAAATAAAGAGAAAAGGAGGCAAAGGGAAAGAAATAAAAAGGATGGCAACACCAAGAGTCCTCAATATAAGCCAAAATTATCCTGGGCAAGAAAGGGTAGGTACGTGATGTGATGATACCCGTATGCAAGTCAGACTCTCCAGGGATCACCTGCCTACACTGGTCATGGCCGAGACATCTGTTCTCCATGGTCATATTTTCCCTAGACCTGGCATTTTCTGGAGATCCAGGTGCCTCGGGCTGGATTTCCTGAACTATAGTAAACAGGCACTGCTGTAACCTTGCCTCCAATCAGGACACGACTTGTAGAGCTCTATAAACTCAGAGGCTTGTGGGAGTGTTTCTTTATCTCACTTCTTCTTAAAGCCACTCCCTTTCTACAAGGTGCCCTTGAAGCAGCACTTTGAGTCAGGTTGTATGAGGAAACATTTATTGAATTAAATAAAACCAGCATATTTATATAGGTACACATATAGAGATAAAGATGGTCTCTTGATAAAAGATACACATATAGATGTAATTAGTGGGTAAAAGTACAATGTTTTCAATTACACTCATCAAGTTCATATTTATGTTTCTCTCTCTTTTTTTTTTAAAGTATATTTTATTGACCTTTCACAGAGAGGAAGGGAGAGAGACAGAGAGCCAGAAACATCAATGAGAGAGAAACATCGATCAGCTGCCTCCTGCACACCCCCCACTGGGGATGCACCCGCAACCCAGGCACATGTCCTTAACCGGAATCGAACCCGGGACACCTCAGTCCACAGGCCGATGCTCCATCCACTGAGTCAAACCGGTTTCGGCTATGTTTCTCTTTTTGAGGATATCCATTTAAAACCTTGCAAATACCCTATACCTTAATTTTAATTATTAATATATTCATATATTGCTCAATTTTGCATAAATTAAGACAAAATTTAGGAAAAAAAAAATGTGAAATTGGGGTGATAATGAAATAGACCACATTAATTAACATGTATTTTTCATTGGGGCAAGAGGATTATTAATGTATTAATATATATCATCTCTCCTCTTACCACCTGGGTGGATTTTAGCCAAGATGTATACAGATATATAAATATGGGTCAGAATTATTGTTTTAAAAAGGCACTACATAACTGCAAAAATTCTAATTTAGCCTACTACTAATAGATTGTTTTTAAATTTCAGTTACTTCCCTCACAGTTTAATTCTTGATCTGATTCATTGGATATTTGTACTGGTTGCTTCAGGAAAAGCATGAATTAAATATTACTAATTTGCTTTTCTTTCTTTCTTTTTTTTTTTTTTTGCTGGTTTAATTCATTTTAGTCTGCTGATAAAATCCTGAGATTTAAATTGCTTGATTTTCTTTATGTAGAAAACGCTAGCCACTCTTATTAAATAAGTTATGTGAGGCAAAGGGCAGAATTCAAAACTTAGAAAAGATGGCTCATTAAAAAGGAAAGGAGAAAGCAATTAGTAACAAAAAGAAACTATTGCTCATTGCAAAGAAAATTCCATCATTGTTCAAAAGATATATTAGGGAATTAGTTAAAAGTATTTTCTTTGAAATGTTGTATGTTCCAAATTATTGATGATGTGATAAGGATCATATCTACCAGAATTCACCATAGAATTAGTTCATTTTAGTTGGAAGTTTGAATTTCTATGCTCAATATAGTAATTCCTGATATTTATAAAATTAGGCTTGAGTTGAAGTTTTCTATAAATGATTTCTTTCTTTGCCTGGGTTTTTAGAGTATGCATAATACATATCTACTGATTTTTTAAGAAGAGTTGCATCACTGGGGAGTTAGAAAATGCTAGTAGCTCAGCATTACTTCTCAGAAAGAACATTAAAGAAATTAAAGGAGTTACAATTAACTGAGTACAGAGTTTAATTAATCATACATATAGCTTCTCTCTCATCTATCTCCCTCCCTTTTCCCTCCCTCTATATAATGCTAGCCTGCTTTTCCTGAGAGTCTTCCTATATCTTCAGAGCGAACCGTAACATGGTAGGTGACTCTAAAGCAGTGATGTCCTCAATAAAGTAAGAGCTTTTTCATTACCTGTTTTTGTAACAGTCAGAGACCTAAATACTTGTTCAGTTCTTTTCCACTCCTATCTTTTCTTCCCTCTGGAGCAGGGGTGTGGTAAGACTAAGGAGATGTTATAATTTATCTTTCAACTTGGGACAAGGACACATTTGAAAGTGAAAGGAGACATCTTTAAAAATACAAGAAGGGTTGACGGCCTGTGCTGGGGGGCAAGAGCAGGCTGGGAGAGGTGAATGGAGGAAAAAAAGAGACATATGTAATACTTGCAACAATAAAGAATTTTTAAAAAAATACAAGAGAGTAATTGGCATAAACCAGGAGAGTCCAAGAAAACAGGGATCTCTGGCCATTCTGTCCAAGACCCAGTTACATTGAAAATCCAGCTGCATCCTAGTGCCAGACGGTTTACATTTATGCACAAATCTTACGACTTCTCTGTATGTGTTACAGCATTTTCCAGCTTGGATGTTTAGCAGACTTTCTGTTTACTTCAGGACAGTCAGCCAATATGGCCCCTAGATTTATAAGTGTTGGCTCCAAGCTCACAGGTGTCTTGTTTGATAATAATAAGAAATATTTATGACCTTTCCTGTCAAATGTGGCAAGTAATTACCTGTAAGTTGCCAGATGCATTGTTTGAAGTTTCCAGATGGATCCGTGTTCAGCTGCTGTTACTATAATTTCATGGTGTGTGCTGTCCTATCATTCCTGAGAAATATTCTCTTCCAGGTGGCAATTTCTTTTCTTATTTCCAAATTACAGTAACATTTCAAGCGAGCCAATGAATGGTTCATTATAAGCAAACCATTATGGTACTAAAGCACTAAGAAGTGAGGAAAATGTTTCACATACCTGTGTCATCGAACCCATTTTTGCCCCAAGAACTGAATGAGTGAGGTCAAAAGTTAATATTAAAAAACCTGGTTTGTCCTATACTCCCTGCCATTGTAAAGCAATACAAAATTGGATGTCAGACCTTTGGCTGGTTCCTTCTCATTTTTCAGGTCTCAGCTCAAGGAACATCTTCTTATAGATACCTTTCCTGAGCAAACTATCTAATGAGGCCTCTCCCACTGAATCTCAGAAAATAGACACTGTCTTTTAATTTCAAATATAAGATTCTTCATAGTCACATTATCATGTATTTAGTTTAATTGTACATCATTTTCAAAAAATAATTTAAGCCCTAAGAAAGCCATGATGGTAGGGAGTAGGGATTCAATCTTACTTTATTTCATGAAATATAGTAGAAAATCAATATGTACGAAACAAACAGCTGAACGATTGAATGACTAAATGAATGTACTACTTTCAGAAATTCAGGGACTTGTTTACTTAAAGAGACATTTCAGGTTACAATACAATGAGATGTCATGAAGCCTTTACTCATATTATTCCCCTTTCATCCTGCCCTTCCTCTTTTATTTCCAGTAAGTGGATGTCTTGGATAGTAAGATTCTAAAACAAAGGACCGTCAGAGCTATAAGCAGTGTCTTATCTCTAATATCAGTGATGGGAGGAGCCAAATGTCAAAGTGGCAGCCATTCCCATGGTTCACCTGGAAGAGAAGCTGTTGCTGCTACTAACCCAGCCTCCTGACCACAGCTGACTGCACAGGAGTGACCATAGCTCAACCAGAAATTCATGTTTAGGTCTGCCAGTGGCCTTCATGGCGGTATCATGCCCAAACTCTGCCCATACAGGGACGATGGTGATTAAACAGGAAACTCACATAGGGGAAATGGATGATTTGGTTTTAGCTAGAGAAAACAGGACAGGTTGATTGACACAAACAAAAGCAGATGAAAAGCTATGAAATTCTGCTGAGAGGTTGACAAAAGAATTCCTTCAGCAGAACTTCTAAGGAGCCTGGGAACCTATCATGAAGCATGGTTATCCTGCAGCTCCTGTTCTTGCTCAGAGGCTGAGGTATTTATATTTCCTTAGGTTTCTGAGAGACCTGTCCCTGCGGTTCTGATGTGTCCCTATAATAAACTTTCTATTGTTGAAATGACCTGAGTGAGTCTGTTCCTCATAAACAGACGAGAATTGTATAATCCCAAGTAATATAGAACTTCTCTCCAAGTGATATTTGTCTTAAAAATTTATTGCTGTAGCTTGCATGTGAAAAATGACATGTTATATGGGAAATCACATTTCAAAGTTCAGAAACCTTATTGTTAGGATGTCTGGGAAGGCACAACCGAGTCCTGATTTCATATTGGAGTGAACAAAGACCAAATCTCACTTAGATTAACCAACGGCAGCAGTTCCCACTTCTTCTTCTTCTGCTTCTTTCTTTCCTCTCTCCTCCTCATTCATTCTCTTCTTCCTGTTCTTCTAATACTTGTTAATGATATTCGTCTTTTTCTGATTCTCCTGCTCATCTTCTTCCTCCTCATCCCCCTTTCTCTCTTCTCTAGCTCGCACTCTGGCATTCTCATTATACCTTATCAGAATTCTGTTATTATTTTCCCAGTCAGTAGTATAAATGATCAGTATAAATGTTACTGTTTTATAAATCTTAGACTACTATTTGCATAATATTTAACCTAGAAAATAAATATGTAAATTAAAAGTTACATGCAAGATTTTTTTTAGGACATTTCCTAGAAAACTGACTACATATAGTATGTATGTGTGTATTTCTTATATGTCCTTGTGCACAGTCAATAACTAATTACTTGACATTAATTATAAAGGTAATGAAATGAATTCACACTCATTTCTTTTTTTATAAGTGTACTATTGGTCTTTGGTAGGTTTAAAACACCTTAATGCAATGAACTTACTTGCAGAGACTCACCACATATGAAATTTTGAGACATGAAAAAAAATTTGTAAAGAGGACTATTTATTAAATATTTACCCCAAACAAGACTATGAATGGTAAATAACATTAATTAACTTTGAAGCATATTAGTATGTAACTCAAACCTCAATCTATAATTTTATTTTTGTAATTAAAATAAACTAATTCATACTCATTTAAAATTTATAGAAAATTAATTTATTAAAAGCTTTTTCTTTATGTTAATTAAAAATGGTTTATTCCACTTCTGGGTTAGTTACTGAAACTTAGAATCCATAAAGAGCCATAATGGAAGAAATGCTTTTGTTGTCTATGACCTTCAAAAATCCATGGTGAATTCATGAAATGTGTGTCTGCCCATGGGATGCACAATTAAAGTCAATACACGAAGGGCTTTTTATCCAATTAAATGGGAAATGGATTGTCCCTCTTTCATTTATTTCTTTGGGGAAGAGATATTCATTAATTTTTATTCTTTGGACCATAAGCCTCTACGTGTCAAAGGGTTTCCAAGTTTCATTTTTCTGCTAGCATTTTGCTGACTAAACCAATCATTTGCAACAGCAACCATCAATATAAAAGTTGAGGTAGGCTCTATTCCATTTAAGCATTTAATTTCAAAAGCTGAATTGGACTGTGCTATGCAGGTAACATTGTGCCAGAGGGTGTCACCTCATTCAGTTAAACTAACAAAAACCTGTGATTCTGTGTTTTTTCAATACAGAAGTTGTCAGTTCCTTTTAAAGCAAGGTCTATACATCCTATTTTGCCCCCTGGAAGCTCTGTCCATCTGAAAATCTGTGCTAGAGTTGTATGATAAACAACCATAGTGTCTGCCTCTGGATTCTTACAGACTAGCCTAGAGTCATCTACCCCATTATTTCTTTGCCACCCCATCTCCCACTCCCTGTAAGAAAATAGTGATTATTCAAATAACACAATTCACATTATCACGTATTGCAGTAAAAACACTCTAAAATCTTTTCATTAAAATTGGAATAAAATCCCGTCTTTTTATGGCATATTAAGATTCCATGTGAGCTACTCCTGCTTTTTCCTTCAGTCTCATCTCCCGATTTTCTCCATATTCATGCATTAGGCTCCAGCCACAATAGCTGATACTTGAACTTAACCAGGTTTTCCTGGCTCAGAGTAGCTTGTATTTTTTGTTGTTGTTGTTGCTCCTTCTAACCTAATGGCTGTCTCTGGATAGCTGTTTTTTTTGCTTTTCTTTTGTTACTAAGGTTTTGGTTCAAATATTACTTTTTACTTGATTTTCTCTTGCTTTTACTTCATATGTCATCAGTTTTTCAGGTTCTTTTCTTGGTAACCCAATTTAGGCTTGCAATCTGGCATTTGACTTTGATATCTCCCGTGTCCATAACCACAGCACAGTGCATCCCAGTTAAGGGTAAGGGTATCCTTGGGATATGCATTCATGGCCTGGCACCTAAACAGAAGGGTGCAATTCTTGCACAGTCTCCATTCAAATGGAAAAAATGACTGATGCCTTTGCAATTATTTCCCATTGATCCAGAGAATAAACTAGATTATTTCAAGGTCAATTTTTTTCCCATGTGGGAAATATGCAGTTATAAGCCTCTGCGAGAGCCAGCTTATAGTAGGTTATATGAGCCAATTGTTCATATTCACAAAGTGAGTTCTATTGTTAAGCTGACATGGTAGAAGTATTTATACCATGGAATTGGCAAATGTAACATATAAGAGCCCCTTTTGCATGTCCCTCCTCCCCCTAGTATATCAGTCCACCACCAGATATATCATCCTAGGACTGACTATCTTTAGCTGATTTTTGCCTTGATATGAGGGCAAATTTACTCTTTCCCCTATGATGTAGGTGGTGGGACTTCTGTTTGCTGCAGACAGACCTACAGATCATACTCTTAAATTCTGAGTTGTTATTCTAACGAAGTTCAGAACTCCCACACCACTCACTCTTATAAACACCTAGTCATTCTTCCGCTAATCGGGGATAGGATGAGGGAAAGAAAAGTTTCACTGTTGTATTAATCACACAGGACTCCCGTACAGGAGTTCTCTGACATGAAGAAATGAAGTAGGGCAATCGTCATGGAAGTTCAGGAGGCACATGACTTTAGCGATCAAGTCTTAGAGTTTAAGGCAAAAGGGGCAGCAGTATTCCATTCTTCTCCTGTAATAATGAGCCTCCTCATTAGTAAATGGTTTACCCAGACAATTTTCCTTGTTCATTCGGTGTTGATACGCAATGGCAGTAGTGGTGCTGGGGAACTGTCATGGTGCACAGCAGCCATTGGAAGAGCTGGAGTTTTCCACCTCTCCTAGGAGGGCAGTTATGGGTTTCAGGGGAATCTTCCAGAAGAGTATTCCTAGATGTATAAAGAATCAAAGTGGGCTGGCCCACCTATTCCAGCATTTCTCCTTTTTCCAAAACTGAATCCTTATAAATCCCACTTTTAAGTAAAGATCACTATAGTCTCGGAACATTACCTTCTATTGAGGGATTTAAAAAGCTGGGGCTCTTAGATGTTACATTTGTAAAGCACGTGCTGTAACGATAACCAGCAGGTAAGTGCAGATGATTGGGGATCTGACTTGAACACTGAACCTCTGGACTTCACAGTAGCACGGAAGTTGGATCTTGCTTTTGCAGCTCTCCCATTTCCCAGCGACTCTCAGCACTGTTTATTCCCTTCTACTTTCCCATAGGGTGATGTGATTTATTCCATCCAAGAAGATATATGTCAGCAAAAATCAAATCCCCAGGCACGGTGATTGTGGTATTTCTATAAGGTAGGCACTGTGATATGTGATTGGCTCTGAGAGTGATTATCGCTTCAAGCAGGCAGAGACCTCCTTCCCATCCAAATACACAATCCATGTATAGGGAATCTGAAATGGCATGTCTGCTTACCCTTATACTCGAAATACTTCACACAATCCTAGTCACATACTAGATGCTCAAAAAAAAAAAAAAAGACATGCTTTTTTTAATGACATATTTTTTAAAAAGTGACATACTTTTTTCAAACTGAAAGGGAGACTTTCCAGTTCTTCTTAAGTAGATCATTAGCACTGTCTTCCACATGAAAGTGGAAGTTTATCTTATTAGTGTGGTTAGAATGTGAAGATGTATCTGGTCTTTCACCTAGAAATCCCTTTGTTAAAATACAGGCAGATGAAATGGATGCGCTCACCACTTTGCCCTTTGACCCGGGTGGTTGTGGATGTGTCTTTCAGCCCCCAATAGTCTTTGCTGACAAAGATTGGAGATTTCCAGAGGACCCAGGGTGAGACTGAGTAGGAAGGAAGGACAATCAAATAAAGTGTAAAGAAAAAAAAGATGTAACATCCTTAGTCTAAATAGGGGTTATGGCCTTAGTTCTATAGGGGGCAGATTCAACTGGAATAATTGGCAACCGGAAATTAATTTTCCACACAGCATGAGCCAAAGACATCAACATGGGAAAAGAAAACAGCACAGAATTTGGAGCTGCCTCTATCATTTTACTAAGCCACATGGAATTAAGTCAATCATATAAATTATCTGGATATCACTCTAACCTTAAAATAGAAATCTTAATATTTGTTAAAGAGATTTAAAAAATATTTGAAAATCACTCAGTAATATATTTTAAGATTTATTCATTTGTTCATCAATTAGTCATTGAGTATAAAATTTTATATTTGAAAATATTATCAGATATAATTATACTTAACACATATTCTGTGCTGTTGTAGCAATGCAATTATTGCTATTGTTACTGAGAAGCAGAACAGAACAGTATAATAGTCTCACTTCAAGGTAGACAGAGTTCATTTCCTATTTGGAACCTTGACTGCCTCTAGGCAGTTGTATCTACAGCCTTCAATTGGCCTCTGCCCAGAGAGGAGTTAGGAGGTGCTTTATAAAAGTAACTAGTGGGCCCAGTTTTTTTTCTTCTTTTCTTTTCAAATGTATTGTCCTTGTGAACCTTAGCGCTGTGGAAATCATGAGGAATGAATTGGACGCCAAAATTGAAGAAGTTATATGTCTATTAATATAAATATAATACACTGGTCAGGTTTTCCATTTTGAATCAAAATAGTAGAAAAATTTGTTCAAATACTGAGGAGGTGAGAGAAGCACTTTCAACAATTTCTGTAATGGTTTTAAAATGAAAATGAAGGAGAAAGTAGTCACCAGAGCATATAAAATTTCAGGCCAAACTGTGCCCACAAATCCCCTCAGCTTTTCCCTACCTTGAAGAAGTTTCACTTCCTGCCTGACATTTCTGATCGCCTACCTACATGGATTGAATGCAAACATTGAAATGCTTGATATTCAAAGAACACAAAGAGATTTTTTGCAAAGACCCCCACTGCTTTCTTATTTGAAAACTGGGCTTTTATTTTAAAATGTGAATTTTGGCTGTAAGAGGCTTCAAAGGTTAACAAAGAAAGGACAATTATACATTTAAAATCTGTTTGGATGACTTGCTCCTATGGACTTGGTTTCTGCCTTTCAGCCCAGCCAGGCCTACACATCTTTTGAATGAAATCAGGAACAACTCCTAAACTGCTCTGCCATCATTTCACACCCAAGTTTCCAACTGCTTGCCTAAGGAAATGAAATATGTACCTCAATTTTCAATCATTAGTCCTGCTTAGCAAAGGTAAACTGATATATAGTATTTCAGGGCCATTGTAGATAGAAAATACACCTTTTTCGGGTATATTTTACATTATGCAAGACACAGACACATTTACTTGGGGAATGCTTTTATTTATTGTGCCAAAACCAGCTTAATAGAAAGCACTAACCCTTTGACAGTTGTTCTGAGAACCAGAAATACTTCTATCTAGATCAAAAGTTAAAAAGAAATGTACCACACTCCCCCATTTTTGAAATCTGCTGCATAACCTAAAAATTATTTGAACCCCAGTGTATGCCTCAAAATGGGCTTAACAAACAAAAACTAGTAAATTTCAGAGATGAGCTTAGAATAACAATCTGCCTGCCCCTATGAGTCCCAGCTATTTCAAAAAGAAGCTTCATTATAAAGATCATATGGTCTCGGCTTTAGGACAGGGTTTTTTAAGAGAATAAAAAACTATATGAAACAGGCTTTAGTCAATAAAATATCTCCTCTTTCTCTATTCCCCTCCTTATTCCCTCTTTTCACCTCACTATTGATTTATTTTATTTCATGTGAAAAGTAAACAAAAATATGAAGAATGACAGGAATTCAATCCATAATTGAGGCTTGGGATTTAGTAGAGGGTGGAGTTCAGCCACCTGTCATATCCTGGCTTTAGAATAGACTAGAGATTTATATCTCTGCTTTATTTTATGGAGACACAATATTCTCAGCCAAAGGATAATTTAAAATTCCTTACTTTGCATGTCTTGGTTGTTTTCTGGTTTATTTCTTACTCTTAACTGTATACACCTCTGCCTTCTCTCTCTCAACCCCTACTCCCACTTCCTATATACAGATGGTCCCTGTTTAATTATTAACATGACCTATGTGACCTACCAGTTAAAAAGCAACAGGAACAGCGATCAAAGTTCAGCCAATCCATACATGTCAAATCTCTTAAACACTGAGTAGTTTAAAAAGTATCTTGAATGTGGGGATTTTCAATAAAGGTTACTTGAAGATCTAAAGAATTTATTAATACCATGCATGCGTTCTGTATGAACACTTAATTAATGCTGAAATTTGATGAAAGTTTCAAAAATAAAAATGATGACCCAAAGGTCAAAATTAAATACAACCAACATTTTAAAAGATAAAGACACACACACACACACACACAAGGATATATATATGGTTATATATATATATGATAAAGAGCAACATATATATGTATACATGCTTTGAATTGTTGCACAAGTACCTCTTATAAAACTCCAAATCTATAATTTTAAGAATTATCATGGCCACATAAAACTTAGATCCTTATGGTCTACAACAGAATAGACAATACAAGCTTATACAAGGCCAGGCACAGTGTGGTCAGAGAGCCTGCTGATGCCCAAGAGCATTTTTGTATAATTTCATCAGCCTTACCTTATAGGAATCTGAGCACACGGACCATTCTAATTCATAGCTTAAGCACAGCCATTTTAAATCCACGTTTAAAGCATTATTTTAAAATGTTTATTAAAAAATATTGAAGTACAGGAATAATTTATCATTCTGGTGTTTCGGTGTGTCTCTCACTTCTTTGTTACCAGGGATAGAGAAGTGATCTTGTTCTTTTCTATTACATTTTAATTCCTATCTCTTCTCCTTAAGTTCTTTAGTGTGGCCTAATCTCTGGAGGATAGACATACACAGTGATATGATTTTACTTTTTTGTTACTTTTTTAGGCCTGGAAAAATTGTCAATATGAAGGGAAATGTGTTGCTTTACAAGAGTGAGAAAATCAATATCGAATGAAATGTCATGAGATAAATGTTAATTTAAAAACAGAATAATGACTAGCCTCCCCAAAAATCACTGCTCAAATTAATATAGCAAGATTAAGCCATGACTTTTGTTAATCGTATGTGCATAAACAAAGACCCAGGGGAATGTCAGGCTGTCCTAGAAGTTTTAATAAACTCACTTGTTCCCCCTTAAATGTGCATGGTTTCCATTATCAGACACTAGTATGAGATCCTGGGTATTCTTTCCTTTCCCTTTATCTGAAAACAGCCACCACTCTCGATCTCCCCAACTCCTAGCTGAGCCTGTTCTTCCTTTTTGCCTACTCTAGTGACTCTCAGCAAAGGAGCAGGTACTCTTGGAAAGTTGTTTACTCAAAAGAAATGAAACCTTCAGAATGGAAGATGGTTTTACTGGACCCTACACAGGTCACGGAGGTCACCAAATGTGGACCATGAACCTGGCTCACTCTGAGGTATCTCATTCTTTGCAGCAATCCAATGCCCATTCATTCATATCAGCAACTTCCTCCTGACCTTCCTGCCTGAACTCTCAGGTTCTGCTTTCACTGCCTTTCTCCGAAGGCATTTAAGAAGGATGTCTTCCTTCCTTGTTTCAAAAAGAAGGAAAACAACAAACCCTCTTTGTTGTATGCCTGCCATATCAGCCATTACACCTCAGACTCTGCTTCATTTCTAGGGCCTATGCCAGCTTCTCTTTTGCTGACCAAGAATAGAACTCAAATATGTGGTCTCCTATGAGTGATTGTTATGGGAAATTGCTAGAATTGACCCTCGTGCTGAACTTTAGTCTGGTGAAGTCTAATTTTCACTCCGAACTATTACAGTTCCCCAGGTACAATTTTGCTCTCAGGGTTCTCTAAGCTTCAGAAGGTCAACCTAAGGACAGGCTCCTACATGATTACACAAAGTGGAGCAATAATCAACTATTTCCTCTAACCCTTTCACTGATTTCCTCCTCTTCTCTTCAAATCTAATCATAAAGAGAGCATATAAGTCATCCCTGAACTCCTCCACTAAACTTTTCAAGCTCCTTCATTCCCTAGATTTTTCCCCCCTTTAGTTTGATTAAACTTTCCACTCATTTGAACTCCCCCAACCTTTTTTCTTAAAAGAAGCAAATATTATAATATAATTTTTCAAATCTCCCATTACTTTGTATAGATCCTACTTCTACTTTTGCCCACCTTTTCTTTATCCTTTAAAACTGTTATCATATTAGTCCTATCTCTACTACAAAGCTGTAGGCATTATTTGCCATATTTATTTCAGCATTTTTTCTTAGAATCTCTTTCCTACGTCTGTTGCACTACCATGGTTGTTTGTCTGCTTATAAATAAAATATAATCCAATATCTCCAATTTTTTTAAATATGAGTATTGAACCAAAACCTACATAAAAAAATGAAACGTCTGAATTTTTTCTCTTATGATTCTTTGTTCTGTTTCTTGTCCCACTGCCAGTAATGGCTCTATCTCTCTAAGTCAGGACTTTCAAAAAGTTCATGACATTGTCTTTTTAGAGATCATCCTTTCTTGTCACCCACCCCATGTTTCTGCCACAATCAAATGCACTTATATCTAAGCACATAGGTGCATTAATCATTGGAGACAGGTTTTATTTATTTTTGTTTTAGTACCAACTCATTAAAATTAGAAACAGAAATAAAAGGGGAAAATAAAGACAAAAACACACAACAACTACATGCTAGAATTAGGCACTGAGTTCAAGAAGGATCACAGAAAGAGATATGTTATAGAAACCCAACAGAGAAAAACTTGCTACTTGTTTTATAACAATTTAAATAATAAGAGCTAAAGTTATACCAAATATAGATAAAAAGATCAGATTGATGGTGGTCAGAGAGGAAGGCATTGGGGGACTGGGTGAAAAAGGTGAAGGGATTAAATAGTTACAAAATTAGTAGTTATAAAATAGTCATGAGGATGTAAACTACAACAGAGGAAATATAGACAATGATATTGCAATAATTATGTACATACCAGGTGGATACTTAAGATATCAGACAGAACACTGTGTAAAGTATATGATTGTCTAATCACTCTGCTGTACATCTGAAACTAATACAAAATAATATAGGATGAGGTAAAAGTAGATTTGAAGCTGTTCACATGGGAAATAATACAATAGTTAATAAACAGTACAAGAATAAACACTGTTTCACATACTCACAAACTATAAACCTACTTTTGCCTCACCCAGTATTGAATGTAAACTGTAACTGGGGGGAAAAAAAGCTAACTTTATAAAAATCACAATACAATTTTTAAGTGCTAACATCAGTAGACTATCGTGAGTTGGTCTTGCCCTGTGAGTCAGCTGTGTGATACACAGATTGTGGACTTTCACACCATTTTCAGACTGATCACATATCTGCCTTAATTTTTTAAAGGTAACAATGCAGAAAGAGGAACTAGCAAATTGCAATATACTTTACCATCAGATTTTTTTTATGTACAGGGTGTCCCCCCCAAAATTTACACACACCTTAGCAGTTGATAGCTCAATTTTGAAAATGAAATGTAATATAATAAACACTGCCTTTATAATTATCCAAAGGGTGTGTATACATTTTTGGGGACAGCCTATATTTTAATAGCTAAAGCTATTTTATATTACCTCTTACCTATTCTAATCATTTACTAAAAGAGCCCTTTATTTTACAATATGGGAATCTATTCCCTTTAAAGCTGAATCAGTATTTTGAGGCTGCCTGAGTACCTTCCAACAGGCATCTCCTAAACACTGGATCTAGCTTGGTTAATGAAGAAATGTAATTACTATTTTGTGTACTGCTACCACTCAGATTGCCATCCAAATAAGATAAAATTCAGCTTCTAAGGAAATTTGACCCTGCACCTTACTCATGTCAGTATTTTCTTCAATTTTTAAGGCTTTCTATCACACCACATCTGCATATATATTGTTTCTTTCCACACTGTGATTCTTCATTTTCCCTCTGACCAGTTTGTCTTTTTTTTCTTAGACTTGTCATTCTGTATTTTTATCTTCTCACAAGTACTAGTGCCTGAGATAGAATCTGTTATGTTGTTAAAGTGAAAAAGATCAATATCATTGTTCAAGAAAATCCTGGTAATGCGGTATTATTGGTTTGACCTTTTAATATGTCAGATGCTCCTAAAAATTAAAATTGTAGGATTAGGAGTGCTATGTGATTTAATGACTTATTTTCCTTTCTTATTGCTCTTTTTTTTCCCCATGAGGCTATCATATCTGGAGATACAAACATGGAGCACAAAAGACCTGACAAATACAAATATTATTGAGTCAAAAGAAGACATATGCTATTTTTTGTAGAAGTATGGCATTTACCAAATAATTCATGGTAAGAAATGAAAAGTTTCAAAGGTAAGGCAATATAGAATTAGGACAGGACTTTTTGGCATAGGGTAATGCATTCTTATATGATAAATTGTACTACTTATTCAGATTGGTTTCCATTTTGTCTCTGGCTTGATTTTGCATCAAAGAAATTTAGTACCTCCAGCCTTTAATACAATTGCTACTGTAAATCACCAAGAAACCAAACAGTTTCTGAAAGAGCATCTGCCACAGATAGGCTGCTGTGTGTTATACTGACAAGGAGAGAAAAAGAAAAGGTATATTCTCCAGTCAGACTGCATTGTACAACAGAAGATATTTTGACTACTCCCAGCTAAGTCAGGAGCAGCAGAAGATTTAAACTCTGAGATGCTATCTCATATTATGAATGTTGGTTATCTGATAGAACAAGAAAACTGCAAATATAACATTTTCTGATTGCTCAACTATTTTCCTAAAATCTGTTAGTTAATTAATAAGAAAGCAAGTTTATCAATCTATTATCTATCTATCTATTAATCATCTATCTTCTAACTCTTCTCCTTAAAACGCCAGAATAGATTAGGTAATACTGTGGCAACAAATACCAACTCAGAACAATGTTTTTGGTTTCCCTCATGCATGTCCATTTTGGATCAGTGGCAGCTCTGCCCACAATATCTTCACAGGAGTACCAAGTTCATAGAGAAGAGTCTATTGGGAGGATCCCAGACTAACCACAATAACAAAATTACTCAGAAACAACAACATAACTTCTATGACTAAGTCAAATAGCTACAACTGAATATAACAAGACGGGAATGTATAATCTTTTCTCTGGATGGGTCACCGTAGGGAATGGCAACAGAACATTTGGCAAAAAGTAATGGGTTCTATCTATCACACATGTAGTATTTTGATGAATTAGAAGTTGAAGCATCATTTATATATTATTATTGTGAGAAATAATGAACATACATCCATATCGAAAGAGTGGTATAGTGAACTCTAATATATACTTCATCTACATTCTACTAGTAATATTTTACTACACTTATTTTATTACATATCTATTTATGTATCATTTCTTTTGTCCAGCCAAAGTAAACTGCAGAGATCAAAATGTATTGCAAATATTAGTTCATTTTTCCTTAATATTTTAGCAAGTAGATCATTAATGAAAGTTCGGTATTCATAGAGTTTTTAAAATAAAATGTACATACAATTATATATATATATAAGGCTAAGTGACCAACTGTCCATCCGTCCGACTGTCTGTCCAACCGACCGGCTGGTACATATGACGCGCACTGGTAATTTAAAAATAAACATTGACTCACCCATGCACGATACATACAAAGCTCCCATCGAATTTCTTAATAGTATTACTCCTTCGTGAATGCCGTGTCATAAATTAAAATTGAAAGTAGGTGCAATCATTGTGCTACTGAGAAATCTTAATAGTAAATGGGGTCTTTGTAATGGTACTAGATTTATTATCAAAAGATTGCAACCTAATATAATCGAAGCTGAAGTATTAACAGGATCTGTGGAAGGAGAGGTTGTTCTGATTCCAATAATTGACTTGTCCCTGTTTGACTTGTCCCCATTTAAATTAATTCGAAGACAGTTTCCAATGATGCCCGCATTTGCGATGACTATTAATAAATCACAAGGACAAACTCTAGACAGAGAAGGCATATTCCTACCTGAACCCGTTTTCGCACATGGTCAATTATATGTTGCTTTCTCTCAAGTTCGAAGAGCGTATGATGTTAAAGTTCTAAATACTTCATCACAAGGGAAATTAGGCAAGCACTCTGAAAGTGTTTTTCCTCTTAATGTGGTGTACAGGGAGATGTTAGAATAAGTTTAATCAACTTATCAGTCATTGTACCACTGTTGTTTTTATATCATGTTTTTGTTGTTTTTATATCTTTTTGTTGTTGTTATATCATGTTGTTATTGTTATTTATTAATCAATTTATTATTTTAATTTAAATCTTACTAATTTTCATCTCTGACACTTCTATTACAGAGAAAGGGCGAATAGTGATATTAAAGTATTTATTCTAATTAATTTCCTTTCAATGTGCATGAATCCATGCACTGGGCCACTAGTAAGAAGATAAGTAATCATTTGCTAAGTTCTGACTTATTCATAAACCCATGCAACCTAAACCCCTTTCACATTATAGAACACTACTATATCCCAGGAACTTCCTTCAAGCCCTATTATAGTCATTTTCTGCCTCTACCCATTTCCAGAAACAATCACTCAGATCATTAGTTTTACCTATTCTAGAATTTCACATAAATGAAATAATAGAGTATATCTTTTGTGTACGATTTTTTTCCACTCAGCATTTCTTTGAGATTCATTCATAAAGTATCTATAGGGCCTTCCTTTATAGTATTAAGTACTTATCAATAGTATAAATATTCCACAATGTATTTATTCATTTTCATGTTGATAGACATCTCATCTATTTCCAGTCTTAACTATTAATAAAACTGTTAAGAACAGTTGTAGTTTTCAAGAAATTTGACTATTTAATCTATGTTGCTAAATTTATTGGCATAGAGTTGTTGGGAAACAGATAATCTTTTCATAATTTGTCATGATCAGGCCATTTTGAGCAAAACTACTGGCAACCTGGGTTAAAGAATGAGCAAAGGGCAAACAATCCTTGGTAGTTATTTATAAATGATAGGTAACTCCAGAGACATTCACAAGTTTATCTCTCCTTGAGCTATTTGTTTGCATTCCAAAGAGTAATGAACCTAGGGACTTACCCTTGCTCCCCCAAACAGGATTTGTTTAACACTTAGAACAGAGGTCATTCTGACTTTTCAGAGGAAGGGTTAGCTGTGGCACCAGCTGCACCATATAAGCTCCAAATTCATATATTCTGAGTTCCCATTTTGTGTTATAGACACTCTCCCCATATATACAGCTGACATTTGCCCCGATTGCACCACTTTATGGGGGGTGGGGGATGGGGAACCTATACTAAGATGCTTTCTAAGTAAATAATTGGTGTTTTCTCTAATCCTGAATCCTTGTTTTTGTTATGATAGAATATACATATTAAAAGCTTTAACAATATTTCTTCATAATATTCTGCAATGTATCTAGATGTGTTTTCCTTTCTGTTTACCTTGGTTAGTGTTCACTAGCTTTCTTTTATCTCAGCGCATTTTATTAAACTGGGAAAATTAAAATATTTTTCAATATTTAATTAATGCCTAAAAACCACTGACTTATATATTTGTCAGGTTTTACAGCTGTTTACAGGTGGAGAGGCAGTTCAGAACAAGTCACTCTTTAATAGCCTAAAGTAGAATTTTCACCATTCATTTAAATATCGATGACTCTTAGGTAGGGATGATAATACCAACTTTGTAAAATTAGATATATCTTACATAAACATGTGCAGTTTGTGACCATGGGTGCTTAGTCAATTGTTTGAATTGTCCGTATATGTAAACTACATGATTTGACCACTGATTAGAGTAGGAGGTATTAAATATGTAGGAATCACAGATGCCTCTGTTTTCTGGCTTGTGTTACTAGATGACTCCTGTCACATTTGGTAAGATAGGCAATGAGAAACAAACACAACAATTTTGTTGAGAAAAATATATATATAAATTGGTAGTTACAAAATAGTCATGAGGATGTAAATTATAGAATAGGGAATATAGTCAATAATATTGTAATAACTATGTCAGGTAGATACTGTATTTATCAGGGTGATCACTTTGTAAGTTGTATAAATGTCTAATAACTGGGCTAAACACTTGAAACTAATATAATATTGTATTACATTGTATTATATCTTTTTCTATCTCTTGTATGGCCTTGGCCAGTGTGACTCGGTTGGGCATCTTCCCATGCACCTAAAGGTTGCCGATCAGGGCACACACCCAGGTTGTGGGCTTGATCCCCTGTAGGGGGCATGTAGGAGGCAGCTAATCAATGCTGTGCTCTCACATCAATGTTTCTCTCTCTCTTCCTTTCTCTCTC
The DNA here is from genome assembly GCF_028538775.1 of Myotis yumanensis. Classification (NCBI taxonomy): domain Eukaryota; kingdom Metazoa; phylum Chordata; class Mammalia; order Chiroptera; family Vespertilionidae; genus Myotis; species Myotis yumanensis. Next base: position 69,120,755 of record NW_027223755.1, on the reverse strand, counting down.
TCTAAAAATTAATGAAAATATTTAAAAACAACAACAAACTTATCAAACTTCTGTAACTAAAACAATATATGAAGAACACACCTAATCCTTATAGTTTGTTTTTTGTTTTTTTTAAGTCACTACCTTTTTACAACCTAGCATTTATTTTTGTGTAGCCATGTAGCACAGCAACCAAGAATACAGACTCTGGCCCTAACCGGTTTGGCCCAGTCGATAGAGCATCAGCCTGTGGACTGAGGGGTCCCAGGTTCGATTCCGGTCAAGGGCAGGTGCCTTGGTTGCGGGCGCATCCCCGGTGGGGGATTTGCAGGAGGCAGCTGATCGATGTTTCTCTCATCGATGTTTCTAACTCTCTATCCCTCTCCCTTCCTCTCTCTGGAAAATCAATAAAATATATTTTTTAAAAAAAGAATATAGACTCTGGAGTCAGGATGCCTGGATTCAAATTCCAGCTCCATTGCTGACTAGCTGTGTGATCTTGGGTGAGTTACTCCACTTCTCTGTGACTCTATTTCCCCTCACTTATAAAATGGGAATCATAATAGTATCTGTCTCAGAGACTGGTTGTGCAAATTAAAGAAGTTATTAATTTTAAAGTGCTCAAAACAGTATCTCCTCATTCTAAGAGCTGCAAAATATATATTTTATTTATATTTTTAATAGTCACTTATCCTTATAAGGAAAGTTTCCTTAATCTTTTTCCCTCTACATCTTTTCCTGATGAAACAAGCAAAAGGTTATTTGAGAACTTAGAAGTCCCTGACATTCAGTTAGTATGACCGTTTAAGAGACAGGGTCATTTTACCAAGCAAACTTTAGATCTGATGCACACAGCACATCATAATTTTGCTGTGGGGGTACTAAAGCCTTCTACATTTGACAAATAAAATTTCACATGAATAGTAGATTTGTAAGTTAAAGTTGTTGAGATTTACAACTGCTAGAAGCCTCAAAAATGAAACTTTCTCCTCCAGGAAGTTGTATTTTGCCCCCTTCACTTTATTAGAAATATCTAATAAAGAGAAATTCTTATATGCCTAAATCAAAATGTCAACATTCTAACACAGACCTGTTAATGTTCTATTCTGGCATAGAAGCACTTATGTAAATTTTTCAACACCTAAATATATATTTTAACTGTGGGTAAGTAGTTGCATTAGTGAAGAGAATTTTATGTTTTGAAAAATTATGATGGCTAGCAGTTTTAGGAACCCTGTAATTTACTACTTCATGGAATATAAGTTTTAAAGAATACCACCTACCATAGTTTATATGGAAAAATAACAGATTTGGAGGTCAATTCTAAATTTTACAGTGAGAGAATAAATGACTTACTATCATAAAATTCCCCCTTTTGATTCTAGGCATACCTCCTCCAGTCACCTAGGATAGAATTATAGTTCAGAGGGAGCTATGCCTAATTATAGCTCTCAGTCACAAAGTCCAATTTTAACCCATGGAGGGACCTGTGTTAGGGCCCATGTCTCAGCTCCTGGATTGTTAGCACTGTGACTTTCAAAATGTGTTCAGTGAAACTGACCAGGTTCTCAATACTATATTTCACAAGTGATATTAAATTTAATATATTTTATATATCAACATTACCATCAGTAAAACAGTTTGAAATGAGAGTATTCACAATTGGCAGCTTCTACTTTTTAGATATTAAAACGGTGCCTCATCCTGGCAGGTGTGGCTCAGTTGGTTGGGCATTGTCCAGGGCACTCAAAGGTTACTGGTTGGACTCCCAGTCAGGGCACATGCCTAGGTTGTGGGCTCAATCCCCAGTAGGGGGCGCACAGGAGGTAGGTGACTTATGCTTTGCCCTCACGTGGATGCTTTTCTCTCTTTCTCACTGTCCTTTCCTCTCACTCTGAAAATCAATTTTTAAAATATTTTTAAAATAAAAGGTGCCTTAAAAAGATAAGAAATTTTTCTCTGTGTTGTGCTCAGAATAAAAAGATATGTTTTATTAGATTTTCTTCAAATCTGGTTTTAGAGAGGAAGCAACATAATAAATAAAATCAGTGTTTTTCCTCCCTTCTTCATCCTATTCTCTCTCATCTCCCATTTTTTAAAAATATGTTTTTATTGATTTTTTAGAGAGTGAGGAAGGGAGAGGGAAACAGATAGAAACATTGATTGGCTGCCTCCTGCATGCCCGCTACTGGGGATAGAGCCTGCAACCAGGCATTTGCCCTGACAGGGAATTGAACTGGCAAGCTATTGGTGCTTGGGATGATGCTCAACTGAGACACACTGGCCAGGCTCTCATCCTTTAAGTGGCATCCACAGTAATAAATTGTGAACTAGACCAATTCAATAATTTTAGACATACACACACAGAAATGTATGTCCAATAGTTTGTGTTTAAAATTATGTAAATTCTGTTAGAATGCGTATATTATTTTATCATTGGATTTTATTTTCATGCCAATATTATGTTTTGAGAACTAGTCAAACTGATAGGCTGATCTAATTAGTTCATTCACTTAAACTGCTGTAATGCTAAAAAAGTTTGCATTGCTTACAGGGGATTGATGACTTGAATGACAGTGGAATTCTCATCCGAAGCCATGGAGGCAAGAAAGATGGAGCAAAACATTTTCAAATTTCAAAAGAAAAGAACCAGCAACGACTACTGTTTTATCCCATGAATTCATAATACACAAGGACACGTTTCTGAATGCTCTATGCCATTGATCTGTTTGTCTTTTATGCTGTAATGTAGCATAATTTTTAATTATCTAGCTTTAAAAATAAGTTGATCTTTGAAAATCAAATCTTCCTTCCTTGTTTTTTATGTATTCTTGACTATTTTTATACTTTTATACTTCTATATAAAATTTTTAAAATACATTTTTATTGATTTCAGGGAGGAAGGGAGAGGGAGAGAGAGAGAAAAACATTAATGATGAGAGAGAATCATTGATTGACTGTCTCCTGCACGCCCCACATTGAGGATCAAACTTCCAACCTAGGAATGTGCCCTGACCAGGAATCAAACTGTGACCTCCTGGTTCATAGATCGATGCTAAACCACTGAGCCATGCCGGCCAGGCAAATTTTATAAACAATTTGTTGGAACTCTGGAAGAGTGATATCTTTAAGACGGTGAGTTTTCCCATTAATGAAAATACCATAGCTTCCCTTTAGGACAGATTTTATGACTTTCAAGAATATCTTTATTTTTTCCTACAAAGTTCTTACACAATATATTTTAAAATTTACTTCTAGAAACCACAAATCTGTCATTTTTCCAGTAAGCCACAGTTTATAATACTGTTTATTATATGACATCTCTCAAATATTGATCATAATTTTAATATTTAAGATGTGTCTATTTCATACAAAATAATAACCTTAAGTGCAAAAAAACTAGATTACACACAGTCCAATAAAAAAGTAAAATTTTATTCCAACAGTGAAGGCAACATTGAGAGCATTTGAAATACTAAGAAATAATACATCAGTATCAATATGGTATTTTCATTAGGATCAAAAATGTTTAAGGGTTTTGATTGTACTAATGCTGTTGTCTTTGGAAATATAATCACTTCTAAAATGTGAATGTAGTGTGTGTGTGTGTGTGTGTGTGTGTGTGTGTGTGTATTGTGCGTGCGCACACATTTAGGTTAATAATAAAATATAATTTACCTAAATGCATATATTTAGGTAAATTATATTTTGTTTCTAGGACTTTACTTATTAACAGAGTATTTTACCATTTTGAAACACGGAAAAAATATTTCCAACTTTTCCAAAAAATAACACCCAATAATATTAGACAATCAATCAGGATTTTCTAATCAACCAGTGGAGAAAAAATAGTGTCATTACTATACTGAAGGTTACTTCCTTGAAATCTGTGAATTGTTAACAAAAGACAATCAGCTTAACATATCTTTTCTAATTCACTATACTTCTCTCTCTCTCTCTGTCTCTCTCTCTCTCTTTCTGTCTTTCTAAAATAATTGAATGTGATCATTCCAGGGTTTTTGTGGTTATTTATCTCAGGAAATTTTCCTGCAATCATTTTGGAAAATTTGCTGTAATGATATTGCCTATATCTTATGAAGAGGTAATATTTACATGGTCTGGACATTTGATCTAAGAATAATATGAAATTCAAGCTTGTATAGGTGAAGTTTTTAGTTTGTTTTACAAATTTTAAGAACTAAAGAAAGAGTTAATGCATAGCTAAAATAATGAGTATATTGAAACCTTCAACTATCCCTTTTAAGAAAGAAAGTATCATCAATTATATCCTTTCATATTTTTCCATATGGTTGGTGATGTCCTCTACAGTGGTTTAAAGTCTATTTTTGATTTATGCTTTTTCCTCTTGTTAAAACCCTCTTAGCAAATAAAGGATGTTGGAAAGAGTAATCTAGAGTAATAGAGAAAGAAACAGGAGGAGAAATGAATGGAAACATAAAAAAATAACTTTTAGAGAGCATCTTTTCTGTGCCTAGTAACTTCATCAATCCTAAAAACAAGGCTGCAATGTTATTTCTCTTTTGCAGAAGATAAACATAAGGTTTCACATTTTCAAGTCCACATAAGCAATAAGGCATAGAGAAAGGAATTAAAACCAGATCTCTCTAACTAAAGGATCTATGTTCATTCCATTGTAAGAATTTTGTAACCCTGTTGCTAAAGGCTATAGGCGTGTTTTAGAAATTTTGAGAGGCATTTGTTTGTCAAAATGTCTGGGAACCACTGTTGGCATTTAATGGGTAGTATTCTATGATATTCTAGACAGACTCCAATATTAAGACAATGTTACACAATAAATAAATGACCTGCATGCTCTGTGACTTGGAAGTTTCCCTAGCAATCACCATAGAAAAATGTGTTTTTAATTTTACAAAACTCAAGTCTAACTCTCCTTTGCATATAAACAGATTTTTTAAGGTTTTAATATATATTGAATTTTCTAGAAATGCAACTTCTGGGTAATTCAGTGGGAAGATTAGAATTTGTTTTGTTTGGAAGCTTCCCAATAGCTATCCACCATTTCAAAAATCTCTTCACTCATGACATTGCTGCTCATGGTATATAAGTTGCCAGAATTAATTAAGTCGCCTATATCAGCCTGCAGTTGTACCAGGCATAGTCATGTGCTTATTTGGTTCTCCTATTAAAATGTCAAGTATAAAGAAATCATGTCAAAACACTGATTATTATTTACCTTCTCCTAAATGCCATTTTATTCATTATAAAATGTTTGCAAGCATCCAGATACATCATGTCAACTAGTGTAGTTACTTGTACATATCTTAATAATGAAACACTATTTCATTATAAAATTATTTTATTTTTGTTATAATTAGACCATCGTATTGACATTTTAAGTTGCTATACACGTAGGTGGGTTAGAGTATTGTGAACTTCATCAGGACATTACAGAGATCACTGGTTCAGGAGGAGCTGAGAGTTAACGCTGCACATCACAATGTAAATTTTGATGTGGTCCATGCTGAGAAATTTTCAGGTTTAAAAAGTTGGCTTACGGATGGGACAAGGTATGGAGTGTCCATCTAGAAGCATCAGAGTGGCTTGGGCTTTAGGACTGATTCTTCAATATCTATTCTATCTTCCCTCGATTGTTAAATAGCTTAATGCTTTCAGAATTTACAACAGTCAACCTTATTCCTTGAACTGAATAAGGGAATATCATTTCCTTGGTGGTGACTAGTTCAAGAATAAGCATGGAGACAATTTCTGGACAATGACATACAATGGTAAAACTGCTGTAGACTCCTGGGAAAGTCCTTTTTTATTCTTCAGTAGAGAATTGAGAAACTTCTCTCCTGTGCCAGCTTAAGCTAGAATATGCAGGCGGCCATACACCTTCTAGGGGATTAGACTCAGGATAAAGCCGGCCCTTTTGTCATTAGAGATAGCATACAGAAATTCCTTAAGGACATTGTTGAAATTAATGAATCTACCAATCCTGAAGTATATACAACCTACATGGTTTTTCTCAGGTGTGGGAATATATTTCTTTATATTATAAAGTTGACTTCTTATTGAAGTGTACCATATGTTCAGGAATGTGTACACATCTTAATGTATACCTATATTCAATTTGCTCTAATGCCTTCTGACTGTCTCTAGGAAAACCTCATATAGCTTTAACATCGCTTGAACACTTTTCTCCCTTATTAACAAAGAGAAAACAGTCCCTGAGTTTAGTCCCTTCAGGTGGCAACACTATTTCACAAAGTAAACACATTCCTGTAACCAGAATCCAGAAGAAATAAAATCTTACCAGCATCCTGAGTGGCTCCTCCCAGTTACTAGCCACACAAAGCTCATCACTCTCCTGTCTACTAACACCCTATCCTATTTTTCCCATAATTATAATCCTAGCCTATGTACACTTGTATGTCACGATGCTTTTTCTAAATTTTATTATATAAGATTCATCCATGATCTGGATGTATATATGGTTCAGTCTTCCTCATTGTTATATAAAAACACCATTTCATTTATTCACATTACTGTTGATAGACATTTGTTTTGTTTTTCAATTTGGGATTATTATGACTAGTGCTGCTGTGAAAATTCTATAATAAAAATATGCAAGCATTCTTGTTGAGTATATACCTAGGAAGGGAATTGCTAGGACATAGGATATCCATGTGCTCAGTTTTATTAAATACTACTACATGGTTTTCAAAACGTTTGTACAAATTTATACTTTCTACCAGCAGGGTAAAAAAGTTCCAATTGTTCTATATCTTCACCAACATTTGGATTTGTCGGTCTTTTGTGTCTTTTTTTTTTTTTAATTTTAGTCACTCTGATGGACTTGTATTTGTATCTTATTATTATTTTAATTTACATTTCCCTAATGACTAATGAGGGAGAACACATTTCATATGTTGTTTGGTCACTTAGATATCCCCATTTGTAATGTTCAAAGTCTCTGCTTATTTTTCTTTTTGGATGTCATTTTGTTAATGATTTGAAGGGAATTTTGTATATTCTTGATATCAGTCATTTGTCAGCCAAATGTATTCGAATATCTTTGATCCTTGATGTCACTGTTGAAAAACTGGATTTAGCAGTTCTGTGCTATAATGTTTAACAACTGGCCCGGCAGGGATAAAGAAAGCCCTAACTTAGAAAGTTTACTAATATTATGGTATAAATACACCCACCATGACCAGTTGACGTAATAATCTGATGTCACTGAATAGAGTTTCAGAATAGCACTATGTAGTATTTCCACCATAAAAATACAATAGATTTTAAAAAGCCATCAAGAGTATAGATAATAGTAAAGTAAAAAGTTATGTATCTTGAGTGTTTATCACCTGTATTTTTATTTTTTTAAATATATTTTTTTGATTTCATAGATGAAGGGAGAGAGAGGAAGAGATAGAAACATCAATGACCTGAGAAAATCATGGATTGGCTGCTTCCTGTACACCCGCTACTGGGGATCAAGCCCCCAACCCCGGCATATGCCCTTGACAGGAATTGAACCTGGGACTTTTCAGTCCGTAGGTCAACGCTCTATCCATTGAGCCAAACCGGCTAGGGCATTTTTAATATAAATTATATAAGTGTATATAATTTAATTTTTAACATTGCTGTGTTTAACATCCAGGTTAAAAATTCCAGAAAATTCACTGTCGGCTCTCCCAAGCCAGTACAAGCCAGTTCTAGCATACCACTGAGTTCTAGCCACCTTAAAGTTACCCTTCCTTTAACTTTAAGTAAACTGGCATATCTTTTATTATTATTATTATTATTATATTCAATAATGTTTTATTGCCACACAATAGAAACATGCAAATATATTAACTATAGAACTGGATGTATTTTTTTAAAGTAAACACCCTCATGTAACTACCACCCAGAACAAGTCATGGAACACTACCGGCCCCCAGAAGCCTCCCACGTATCCTCTCCCAGGCATTAACCCACAAAATTAACCATGATTTTGTCTCATCATCATGATTAGAAGGTTTCTGAAGTTTACATATGGAATTTTGCTTTGCTTACGTGGGAGGCAAGTCACATCACAGTGCTATTAAGTCCTTAGTATCCCTCTACAGCTCCCTTCTCTCTTTTTTGACAATGGAAAATCAGGTTTTAAGCCTGCTAATTCCAGCAGACAAATGACTGAAGCTGAAATTCAAGTACATTGTTTTGTTATCATTGACTTACCTTTATGTTTATTTTCTATTTATGAAAGAAAACCAGTTTTGTATCTATAATAGTATATAAAAATTTCTCTTTCAAATAAATGACTGAGTATAAAAATGAACCAATTTAATGAAACTTCATCACTAGTAGTAGAGTTAATACTTGCATATGGTATATTTTTATTAGAGGTACACTAATACATTAAATTTGAAAAACTCTGATCATGATTTTTAACCAGTTAACTGCCATGCATCCAAAATGGAAACCATCTTTGCATCTGTAGATGCTTATGGAGTACAAAGGCTAGTGTCCCAAATAAGAACAATGGCCCAGAATAACTACTTAAAGGAAAATCAGAATGAGTAAATAAAGCATCAATCGGACCATCGGGCCTCGGAGGGGAGGTAGGGTAAGGTGGGGATAAGGGGGAGAGATCAACCAAAGGACTTATATGTAAGCATATAGGCCTAACCAATGGACAGGGACAACAGGAGGGTGAGAGCATGAGTCGGGGGGATGGGGGGTAATGTGGGGATAAGAACACATATGTAATAACTTAATCAATAAAAACATTAAAAAAAAAAAGAAATAACCTTAAAAAATAAATAAATAAAGTGCTCTGACCCTGTGGAGCCAAACACATTCAGAAGGGCTGTGAGGACAAAGGCTCAGTGAATTTCACATGTCAGGGGGCTTCAGCATCACTTCCTAATTAGTTGAGGGAAACTTCCTGGAGGTAGGTTTCAAGAGTGATCTGACAAATTTGGTGACCCCAATACTTTGTAGAAATATTTGCAAATAGAAGATTACTGGTCCACTGTTGCTATCATTTGAAATGTTTAACTAGGTTATATTTCCAACAAAATGTATAAAACTGTCTCTCATTTTAAATGTATGTGCAGTATGTTTTATTAGCATATCTAACAAGTATGTGGAAAATGTATTGGATTCATTTCCATGAGGAACACACAATACCAACGTTTCCAATGCACACCACAATTACGGCATAGCAATGGGATTAGGACTGTGGGGAATGTGTTAACTGTATGAATTTATAAGTAAATTCCTCCCAGAATGAAATCCTCTGGTACATCTGTTGTGTATTTAGACTTTTAAAAAATGTAGTTTAGTTATAGCCAAGCAGGTGTGCCGTTGTATCACCCATGAGATCACACAGAATGAAAAGTTCATGACTGTCCACAAGCTCAGCACAAGGATCAAGGAAAGGTACAGTCCTTTGCTCACCCCAAGTGAGTTTCAAATCCGTGGTTCTCATGGGGAATTTGTAAGTAGACTAGTGATCTTGGAACAAGAATGCAGAATCTGGCAAAACATTTCTTCCTGCTTTTTTTCTAGTATTTAGATAATGAAGTACCGCTCAGGGTAAAAATTTTGATTCTCCATAGTGAGATAAAGTCACTGTCAGTCCCTTATTGAGTATATGTGCGTGTGCGTGTGTGTGTGTGTGTACACTACAAATGTGTGTGCCCAACCTAGCATTTTTTAAGTGGAATAGTGGAATAGTTTCATTTCCCCAAAATATTTGTATTTCTCCCATCTTCTTCATCACTCTTTCTGTTCTAAAAATCACATGATATACTTTCACTGAAGATGAGCTTTTGTCTCACCTCTTCCTCTCCTGTTTGTGTCTGCTATCATATCTCCAACTCAGCAATTTGCTTATATATTTAGTTCAATCAGCACAAACCTGAACCCTTCCTCCCCAAGAGAATTGAGCTTTTAAACCATTAGAGTACAGCAAGAAGATTATCTTCCTAAATTTTGAAATTTCATACTGCCTTTGTATTCTTATCTCAGAAGTGGAAATTCCCAGGATAACAGTACAATTAGAGAAGGGAATGTGTCTTTCTGTGTAACACAATATGTACAAGAAAAAAGGCATTTCAGAATTCAGGAGTAAGACAACTAACTCACACCATACACTCCCAGCCATAATAATGACCTACATAATCAGCAGAAAGTAGCTAATAGCTGTGAGGCTAGAAAGATAATCAGAATCCATTCCTTCTTTATGCCATTGCTCTGCTCTCCTCTATTTAGATTTTGTTCCTAAGTTATCTGCTAGATAAATCCTTTGCATGAGACTGTCTTATATTTGCTCATAAAGAAGAGAGACATCTATATAAATTATTTTAATATGTGACAGCTGTTAGATACAGAACTACTTTGTGGCCTCCTAAGAACTAAACTTGATTTTCAAAGCAATGGTAGGAAATGGTAAAATTAGTTGTTCTGTTGCTCTGACTCAGCATGATCTACAGCTGGTCTATGTGTGAGATGAAAAACACCCAGTTTGCTTTTATTTTGCAGTAACCATTGGCTCATTAGGCTTCCTGTATGTGAAATAGCAGTCTCTGATTTACTGAGGCAGCATATACGTAAACACCTTCCATTACAGCAACTCCCAGAGCACTTTCCCAACATCTGCAAAGGAATTCCTTAACCAATGACTCATGTAGCCACATCTGGAGAAGACCTCAGTCAGGCCCTAATAACACATAATCGTCACAGGGCAAAGACTTTTGGAAACTGGGATAGAAACTAAAGGGTAATATCAAATTACATATTTTCATAGAAATCAAAAGTATGAACTGCTATTTAAAAGCACAGTTATTCTCCATCACATTTCCAAGGCAATCAAGAATCAATGATGGTTCTCTGCTATCTCACAGAAGCTCTGATGTGATGAAAGAAAGCTGTGGTAACTAGAAGTACTAAACTAGTAGAGCGAATTTGTCCAAAAAGAATATGTTTCACAGACACTCCTGTTGAGGTCACAGTTGTAATTCTAGCTTCAGGATCAGTATCTCAAAGTCATAGACATAGTCATGTCCCATTATTGGAGATAGAGCATAAGAAAGAGGAATTTCAGACACAAACCTCTCTTTTGCCTCTCACTGTTCTAAGCATTTGTTACCACAAGAGGAATAATAATAATAAAGCTAGTTAGCATTTGATTATTATTTTGATCACCACAGAAACATATTGTTTGTGTCCATTTGGCACAATGTTCTTTATGCACTGGTTTGAACCCAGCCCCTGCCCTTAGAGGATTAACAACTAAAAATCAGAGGAGCATTTAAAAATATTAAAAGCAATGGAAATCAAGAGTAGAACATTTAAATACTGTACTCATTCTTTAATTGGGAGTTTGAGATTAAAGAATGCTTTTAAAAATAATTCAAACACCAAAAACTATTAGCTTTTGTTTTCATCTCAACTTAGTTTTTAAATATTTTTCTCTTTATTTTAGGACTTAAAACTAAGATAAGAATAGGAGACACTTAGAGAAGAGCCAAGGCAAGCAAGCAATTCATGTAGAGAAAAGTTGCATGAAAACCAGAGAGAAGACATATCAATATACCAACCTGATTTAATTCTATGGGTTTTATTTATTTGTTTTTAATATTTTTACTGATTTCAGAGAGAAAGGGAGAGGGAGAAAGCAAGAAAGATCAATGAGGAGAGAGAATTATTGATTGGCTGCCTCCTGCATGCCTCCCTACTGGGGATTGAGCTCACAACCCGGGCATGTGCCCTTGAGCGGAATCGAATCCAGGATCCTTAAGGTCCATAGGCTGACGTTCTATCCACTGAGACAAACTGGCTAGGACAATTCTATGTTTTTACTTTTTTTCATTGGAGTTTGGAATCATTCCTAATGAAGAAATGGAGAGACAGAGATAGAGGAAAAGAGAGGGGTGGGGTGGGGAGATTTTGAAAAAACAGGTAAGTGAAAGTGTCAAGATTTAGACAAGAGAATATAGAAGGCAATAAAAGAAGGAACATGCATCATATCTAACAGCTGTTGGATGTTGGTGTTAGTATGTAGAAAGGTGCTCAGTGAAAATAACTGAAGAGGAAGACAAAATGCCTTTTGGATCTTGCCTGGTTGCCATTACTACATAGTGCTTTGGAAGGAAAATATTGTATAAATTCACTAAATAAATAAAGCTTTGGCGATGTATTTAAATTGTGTTGAAAACCCAAAGGACTCTGAGTAATATTAAATCAATAAAGTGAACTTTACTATGTATGAATATATTCTATTCACATTGGTCATTACCCAAACTTCACAATGATATTCTGATTAACAGTGCATGGAGTAAATCTCCCAGATGCCAGCCAGATGTTCAAAGAAAACTAATGTTGTTTGACTTAAAGAGAAAAGTATAAATCACATGTCCTCTGACATACATAATGGAACAAATGGAAAGCATCCCATGTGAATTCCATACTTATTTCATAATTCTACTTAGATTAAAGATGAGCGAAAAAATTCTGTATAATTTCTAGGCCCACACAGAAAATAAAGGAGAAAAAATACATTTAAATATAGCCAATGTGCATAAATGGCTAAATACACCCATTATAACTTCACACAGATAATATTTTTGTTTCTTTATTAATACTTTTATCCTAAAAGGTCATTAATGGTATTCTGAAACCCAACCTATATTTGAAGATTACTCCAAAAGTGCAAATTAATGGATAGGAAATAATAGGAAGAAAAATGCACTTCTCACTGAAATAAACTTACAAATCCAGGTATGAAGGAATGCTTTCTAAATTTTGAATTCTCAGAGGTTGTGTAAGGTTCACCAGACACTGAGTATGGAAACACATGTATCAAAATACTATATATTTGTAATGGATATTAAAAAGTATTAACTTTATCCTTTTGCTTATAGTTACTGCAAATGTTTAGAAACTAAGACATGTTTTTCAAAATAAATCTAACAATCTCTATTTTGATAGGGTTGTCTGATGCTATGATCACTTATAGTCATCCGTTTATAATAAAAATTTAAAAGCCACTAGTTTAAAAACAATAGAAACTGGAAGAGATACTATAAAAAGAATGTTCTTTAAAATAAATAAATATGGTAAAGGAAAACCAGCAGTAGGTTAGTAAATACCTAACAACTGACCCTTGGGGGTGGGGGATAAAGGTTTGACTCATAGTGTTTGCCAATTCCCAGGGTATAAATATTCTCACCATAGTTGATCTCATGCTTTTAACATGATGTTCTGAACACAGAGTGGGGAAAGATGTGTAAAATTGGCTCTCATGAATACTGGCTCCAGCACACTACCAAAAAACCATCCTATTTTCTTGTGGAGTGGAGCTAAAAATCTCATGTTAATGGCCAAGATTTATTTTAAGCCAGGTTGGCAGAGAGCAGGTTGGGTAGGTATTTGGAACATATTTGTGTAATAAAATGTGCAGTGGTTTGGTTAATTCCATAACAGTGAATATTGTAGAATGTAGTATTCCTATAATTGTGATTAGACAATATTTTATGGTGTGTTACAGAAAAATGAAAGGCTGAATAAAGACCAGTGTCAATGATGGGAAATTTTTATCATCTGACTCAAAGAGTAGAATTTAATAGTCTGCACTAGGTTTGCAGATAAATTGACCAGGATCTATCATTCATGTGGACCTAAATCTCCATTGTTTTTTTTTTTAAGTGATACAAATAAAATAAGGAAGTCTATTTTTCTATATTTCAATAAGAAACAAAAAAATTCTGTTCTACTCTATTTTACACTATGTCATGCTATGCTATTTTATATGCATTTATCATAAGACTAATATGTGCCTAAATTCTTTTATCCAGTATGGAGAATAAAAATAAATATGACACTGTCCCTTTTTTCCTAAAATCATAGCATCTTAATTAGTACATAATGTACAATAACAGGATTCAGACCACATTCAAACCAAGAATTCGGAATGAAACTTCAAAAAAAAGAATGACTATATTATATACCTCTTCTTAAAGTATAAATATATAATACTTTTTACATATTAGTACACAGAACCTAGCCTCATCCCTAGGAGTTATATCAAGTAGTTTTTCGTTAAGTTTAAAACATCATGTCAAATTTAATCTATTAAGTGAAACTGTATCTTATTCTTGTCACTGTTGTACTTATATGTTAAATACATAGGTCATGAATTGTAATACAATGTTAAAAATTAGAATATTTTATTGATTGTTAAAATAATATACCTGTATTTTTAAACTGTCGTATAAAGTATAAGCTTTTCTCAGTGTCATACAGTGACTAACTTGTAAGTTAGATACCTCATAACTGATAAATAAATATAGTTTGACTTCCAATAACATCTTTTGACAGATATCATGGCGTTTTAACATAAAGTTTAAGTCAATAGATAGGAGAGAAAGAAACAAGTGTAATATGTGGTATAGTCATCATTTTCTCTAACTTTAGTTTCTCCTCCATGAACTCCTCAGTCTATGAGCCCTTTTCTTCCTTGAGATTTATAACATTTCATAACACTGTATGAATTACAAATCAAGATGTACTATAGAGACGACATAGTATTGATTTCCTAAGACTGAAAGCATCAATCTCACTCACAGTGACTTTCAGAAATAACCTAATTCTTTTATTTCTGGCCTGTTTAAATGTGAATGAACTTGTGTCAAGACCTCTATAAGTGTTTGTATATTTTCTTCACAATGTACCAGTGTTTCTTGCTTTAATTCACCTCACCACAAGACACTGCATTATTATGCTACTAGAGGCCTGGTGCACAGATTTGTGCAATGGTGGGGTCCCTAGGCATGCTCTGTGGGGATCAGGCTGAAACCTGCAGTCCAACACTGCCTGCCGCTCCTGCCTGCCACTCCTGCTCATCCCAGCCCCTGCTGTGCCTGCTGCGGGCTTGCGCCCAGTCACTGACAAGAAAGAAACAACCATAATGCACATTCCACCAACTGAGATTCTTTTAATAAACTCTTCTAATAAAAAGTGATTGTAAACCATGAATGTTTAATACTTTTAGATAATGTCTTTAACTTGACCATTGAATTGGTTTCTTGCTCACACAAATAATTGAAATTATCAAGGGACATTGGGGGCATTCATAAAAGAAAACCAAACTTTCCTACTTTGCATTTTGCTTTGATATGTCCATTGGATATTTAAGGAATACTGAAAATAATATTGTGTGCAACCTGAGAATTTTTAGAGTGATGTTGGGCTTGTTACTTAAACATTATAGGCCTTCTTATTTCTCATCCATAAAATATATCCATAAGAAATAGTCACTTTATAATACTACTATGGATATTAACTGATATAATGTGTATGATGTATCCTGGAACACATATTCTCATGTAAATCTCTCTCAGTGATGATAATGACTGACATGCAAATATCTCAAGTAATGTGTGCAGGCTGAAATTGTCTTAATACCTACACGTAATGAGTAACCTTATTTGTCAACAATTTCTATAATTAGATTTTCTTTAGAAAATGTCTACTTTAATTTACACAGAGAGCTGAACTAGGCTAATTTGAAAATTCACAACTCAACTTACAAAGTTGAGATTGTGAAACTAAATGTTTACAGTAGTAGCCCTTTACCTAATGGTTATAGAGGTAAATAAAAATATACATACTTTTTCTGTATGCATTATCACTAACTTATATATCAATTATTTTATGTTTTTGGTGGCAGAATTTGTCTCTTTGCAGGAAATACAACTCCTTCTTCCAAAACTCTTAAACACACTAAACTCCAAAGACATAGGGGAAAACATACCTAAAAAGCAACCTATACCTTTTCAATTCTTGGTACTTCTTCATTCCCTCCCCGCAAACCTGGCCCCAACCCAGTGAAAAATTTAATGAAGCAACTCAAAATTCATAGCCAAATGAGGCAAAAGGACCAAACTCATGCTCCCAATAGGGAACTAAAGTTTTGAAGTTTACAGGTGAATTATTTCACTCTCTATTGCTTTGCGTTTCTGAAAACACATTTATTGTTTTCAACAACACTAGCCTTGGCCAGAACCTTAACAGTTTCTTTAGGGATTTAGATGACCATGTACAAACATTTCAAACCTGACCAACAGTCTTCCATTCCTTCTCAGAGGTCCAAATGATATCCCCTGAGACAGAGCAAGCTGCTTTGTTAAAAGGATAGTTCATATTCCTAAAGAAAGGACAAAGTAGTGAAACAATTTTTCCCATAAAATACTTCCTGCTCCAAGGGACACCTTCAAGTTTGTTAGGCTAAAAAAATGGGCTTGCCTTACATAACAGTCTCTGTGCTTTTCGCATCCTGATTTTAGGTAATGTTTTATTTTTTTAAAAAACTATTTTTGTCATGAAAAAGAGAAGGCAATATTGTCAGTAAAAATTTTCAAATCAGGTCAGCAGGTACTCCTAAGCAGTTATTAAATGCAAACTGTTCTACCAAGTTATTTTTATAGTGGAAAGAAGCTATACTTTCATACCTCTGTAACCAAACAGGTCGCCCAATCTGGTAGAAACTCCAAGGGACAGTATTTTGCACAACTCCAAAAAAACATAAATGTGTTATAGCATATAATTTAGTTACTCAATTTAATCTGTTTTTATGTTACAGCATTGGTCATCTTTATTTTGTTCATTCACCAATTCTGCTGACTACCTTTTTGCAATCTACCAGAGATAATTGCAGCCTCCCAAAAGTCCTTTTTTTCCAGGACATACAGATATACTCAATATTTCAAAAGAAAAAAAAATACATGTTTAAGATTCTGGTAAAACTTCTACAACATTTTATTCTACTTTACTGCATAAAACCAATTGAAAGGGTTCATGCTATTTATATTCATGTTCATTGCCAGAATAATTTTTAAAATCATGTAAATAATAAGTAATAATAGCAAATCCCACATTAGGATTTTCTTAATTTAGATAGATAGGTGTATAGATATCTATATCTATATAGGTATTGATATCAAGTATTTTTACTGCTATCGCCCAGAGAAAAAAAGGAACAAGAGAAGTAGTTGTGTTATGAGGAGGACTAGTTTTGAGTTGTAGTTGTCTGATACGAAATATTTGTTGTATTCATGCTATTTATATTCATGTTCATTGCCACAGTAATTTTAAAATCATATAAATAACAAATAGTAATAACAAATCCCACACTAGGATTTTCTTAGTTTAGATAGATAGATGATTGATAGATAGATAGATAGATAGATCTATATAGGTATAGATATCAACTATTTTTACTGCTATCTCCCAGAAAAAAAAAAGGACCAAGAAAAGAAGTCCTGTTATGAGGAGGACTACTCTTATTTACCTCAAAGGAATTAAGCCAACTTAATTTTCAGCTATTGTTATTTCTTAAAGGCAATAGACAAAACCATAAGAAAAGCTCCCACCCCCAGAAAATCCAATACAGAACCTGCCTAGGTCCTTGCCTCAAACACATAAAGATAAATATTAAGAATAGAGAATCATTCCTTTCCTAAATACCCAAGGATATGCAAGTAAATATCACTAATAATTTCCCCCAACTTAATTATCTAACTGCATTTTAAATGGTGTTTCTCTTACATATGATTTTTAAAATAAACTATGCTTCATTTTCAAACAGAATGCATTCATGGTTTATATCTGTTTTAGGTAAGATCTGTGTGCTTGAAATGTATGGGGTAAGGCTTTTTTTTACCTTAATCAGAGACAATATTTTTAAATTTATATTGTCTCTGATTAAGGTAAATTATTACTAGGCCAAATTGTCATAATTGATGCCATTACTGTTTGCAGGGGCCAAAATAATCTGAATTTTCAGGCTTCACTCCTGATGAATGACCACATAAAAAGTTCATCCTTTTCTAATCTAAATTAAAGCTGCTTCCTCTTTCTCTGCTGAAAAGTTTTAATGATACTGTAATCCAATTTGCATAAAATATTTTTCATCTATTAAAGATACCTTAGCCAACAGATGGTGCTATGTATAACATTTTTATGATAGTGTATAGTATTAAAATACATATATTACAGCTGAGTTGAAAATTTAATTACATTGTTTAGAAGACACATAAAAGTAAATTCCCTGAAAATATATGTTTCATAAAGCTGGTACGATGTGGGAAAAATATGCAAAGTCACTGACAAATGTTTGAGTTGAGTCAGGGGTCATGTGCTTTTCAATTATGCATGTAAACTTGTCAGAGTTGGGATGTTCATGTTCATAAAAATGAAGCTTAACATTCGGGGGGTTTTTTTGGGAGGCCTGGAAGTAATCAACAGGCTTCTTCTGCTGCAAACTCTCTGTTCTAAAAATACTTTTCTATGGACTCTTCTTTTTGTCTCCAATATCCTATCTCTTCAATTCATCTTTACATGACTACCACAGTGACTGATTTTTAATTCCTTTTAAAAACAATTTTTTATTTATCAATTTTAAAGAGAGAGGAAGGGAGAAAAAGAAAGAGGGAATGATTTGTTGTTCCACTTATATATGCATTCATTGGTTGATTCTTGTATATGACCTGACTGGAGATCAAATCCACAACCCTGGTGTATTGGGACAATCCCCTAACCAACTGAGCCCACATTGACTTTTCAAGGCTGTCTTTTTTGTATTTAGCAATGGGTACCATTGATGGTCTTTGAACAGCTGAGTAAAAGAATCCAAACTCCTGATTTCTTAATGTAGCTTTCAGCTCATCTCAATCTACTTTTCAAGACTTTGGTATACTATTTCCCTGCAAAAACAAACAAACAAACAAAAAAATCTTATATAAACCAGCCATATTGATCTGATAAAATGTTTTGGCGAATCCACAATCTGTAATTCAGACATTTTTCAACAACAGCATTGTATGCTACTTTTTCTATGAAGCTTTTCTAATCACAAAGTCTATATATACTCTTGTTCAACTCTGAACTCTTCTAAAACTTAATATTACTGTCTTTACTTTAGCTTGACCTCACATTGCTTTTTGTTATAAAATTTCTTAACAGAAATAAATTCAAGCCCTTTAGTTTCTAGTTTATTGAGTAAACCAGAAGTTTAGAGAAGGTAGATCTGTTAACATCAAGATGTGATACTGATATATTCAAATAAACCTTTTTCAATTGGATTCTGTTATTTCAGTTGCAGACAGATATATATCTTCATCTATTAATGGATTTTTAGTTTTGTTCTCCTGGAAAAAAAATTACATAATGTATTAAGTTTATCATTTCTTTCTTACTGATCTACACTAATAAAAGAGAAACATGGTAATTGGCGTACGACCGCTACCCTTTTCAATGGCTAATCAGTGAGTATATGCAAATTAACTGTCAGCCAAGATGGCGGCCGGCAGCCAGGCAGCTGGAAGCGAACATGAGGCTTGCTTGCTTCAGTGACTGCAGACTCCAACGTTCCCTGCCTGGCAGTTTGAAACTTTGTAACAAATATAGAAGATAAACAAAACCCCAGAAACCAGCTTTTAGATCTCAGAGCTGGAGTTATACATTGTTTCGATTATAGAACAATCAGCAGCGGAAGCCTCAGAGCTAGAGCCAGAGCTAAAGCTGGCCCAGAATAAAATAAAAAAAAGAGAAAAAAAAGGAGCGGTTGGGAGCTTCAGTCAACAACCGCCAGCCTGAAAGCAGCCCTCAGCCCCTCACCCAGACTGGCCAGGCACCCCAGTGGGGACCCCCACCCTGAAGGGTGTGTGACCAGCTGCAAACAGCCATCATCCCCTCATCCAGGCTGGCCAGGCACCCCAGTGGGGACCCCCATCCTGATCCAGGACACCCTTCAGGGCAAACCAGCCAGCCCCACCTGTGCACCAGGCCTCTATCCTATATAGTAAAAGGTTAATATGCCTCCCAGCACCGGGATCAGCAGAGCCGTGAGGCCTCCTGGCACTGGATCAGCATGACAGGGGGCAGCGCCCAAACCCCCTGATCGCCCTGCGGCTCTGTGTGTGACAGGGGGTAGGGCCACAACCTCCCTACCTGCCCTGCTCTGTTTGTGACAGGGGAAGGCGCCCCAACCCCCTGATCAGCCCTGCTCTGTGCCTGATGGGGGGAGCTCCCCAACCCCCTGATCGACCCTGCTCTGTGTGTGACAGGGTGCGGCGCCCCAAACCTCCCCCCACCCACAGGCCCTGCCTCTGTGTGTGACGGGGTAGAGCCATAACCTCCCCATCGGCCCTGCCCTGAGTGTGACAGTGGCTGTGCCCCAACCCCCTGATCGGCCCTGCTCTGTGTGTGACAGGGGGCGGTGCCCTAACTCCCCTATCGGCCCTGCTCTGTGATGACAGGGGGCAGCGCCCCAACCACCTGATTGGCCCTGCTCTGTGCGTGACAGGGGGTGGCGCTGCAACCTCCCCATCGACCCTGCCTTGAGTGTGACAGGGGGCGGTGCCCCAATCCCCCAATCGGCCCTACCCTGAGTGTGATTGAGGGTGGCATCACAACCTCCTGATCTGTCCTGCTCTGTGCATGACCGGGGGTGGCGCCCCAACTCCCCAATCAGCCCTGCTCTGAGCCTGACCAGGGGCTGCACCTAGGGATTGGGCCTGCCCTCTGCCACCCGGGAGCAGGCCTAAGCCAGCAGGTCGTTATCTCCCGAGGGGTCCCAGACTGCGAGAGGGCACAGGCCGAGCTGGGGGACCCCCCCCCAAGTGCACAAATTTTTGTGCACTGGGCCTCTAGTATTATATAAAAAACTAGAGGCCCAATGCATGAAATTTGTGTACTGAGGGGGTGGGGAGGGGTGTCCCTCAGCCCAGCCTGCACCTTTTCCAATCTGGGACACCTCGGGGGATGTCCAACTGCCCACAGAGGGATCGGGCCTAAACCAGCAGTCGGACATCCCTCTCACAATCCGGGACTGCTGGCTCCCAACCACTCGCCTTCCTGCCTACCTGATTGCCCCTAACTGCTTCTGCCTGCCAGCCTGATCACCCCCTAACCACTCCCCTACTAGCCTGATCGACTGCTAACTGCCCTTCTGCAGGCCTGACTGCCCCGGACTGCCCTACCTTGATGGTCTGGTCACCTCCAACTGCCCTCCCCTGCAGGCCTGGTTGCCCCTAAGTGCCCTCCCCTGCTGGCCTGATGGCCCATAACTGCCCACTTCTGCCAGCCATCTTGTGGCAGCCATCCACATGGGGGCAGCCATGTTGTGCGAGGGCATTATAGTAAATTTGCATATCACCTGTTTATTATATAGGATTGTTATAATTGAGTTTCTTACTATTTCTTCCCTTGTAGAATGTTCCAGGTAGATAGCTTGCTGCCTTTGAGCAAGTATTTGTGGAGTGTGAGGAGGAAGAACAAAAAAAGGCAAGAAATTCCCCAAACCAGTTAAAGCCAAGATAAACAAAAAGTATGTTAAATACCACACACATTTTGAGAAAAACGTCTTTAAAATGGGTTTAGGTTGTAGCATCTAGAGCATTTGAAAATGTTTGAGTTCTCATACTCTGAACTTTTTAATAGTTATTCTAAGATTATTTAAATTAAGTTATTCTTAACCATTTTTAAGCATTTTCATTTGCTTTGTTTTTATAATCCCTGTCTGTTGATATTAGTTGTTGAGTCATTATTGTCATACTTTCCTTTAAATCTTTAAATATAGTTGTCTACCATTCTTTGAAATTATGAATAATGGTTGAATTGAAATCTTTGTTACTAGATCTACCATTTGGAGGCAATTAATGGCAGTTTCTTTTTTTTTTTCTGAGTATGGGCAATATTTTTCTTAATTTCTTTGCTGTCTTATAAGATTTTTGTGTAATATTGAATATTTTATATAATTTAGTAATTCTAGATTTTGATGTTTTCCTATTGAGGGTTGTAATTGCTTTTATTTGTTTGCTTAGTAACTTCTCTGGATTAAATCTGTGACATCTATTTCCCCTGCATGTAAATTAATGTTTTGTTGTTGTATATATTTTTTTAGTTTGAATCTCTGGGAGTTCCTCCTGTGTCTGAGCATCATGGTATTTGGCCAAAATATGATCAGAAGTTGTGCTCAAATCTATCCAGTGAGTAAATCTACTACTCCACTGATGGCTCCCTAGGTGGCCTAAGAAACACATTTAAGGTTTAAGCAATGTTTAAGTCCCTTCTGGCTCTTATTTCACGTCTGCCCTCTCATATCTCCTTAGCATATATGTACAGGTTCCCTTGAGTGGCCTGGACTCCCTTCAGTCTCTGTTATGCATGAACCCAGCCTTAGGTCAACACAGGATTTGTAGAGAATTTATTGAGCTCCCTACACCTGGCTGAACTTCTTGAACTCCCTGGAAAATTACTTGGCATTGTTATCTGATTGCCCTAAAGGATTAAAACCTCAGGCTCACAGAGCTGATGCCTCCATGTTTGCTTGTCACTGAGATCACCACTTTACCTGACAGTGTTTAATTTCAAGGAAGCCAGCTGCCTATAGCAGCAGCAGCCAGACTACTAATTTTCAAGGTCTGCCCATCCTGGTTGAACTACTTTGTCAAAAGAGATAAGGTATGAATAGGATCACTGCCAATCAAGAATGCTTCATATTCCCACTGTTCTTACTCAATATTTGGTCATTTTCTTGAATATATGCTCTTTTATGTATACATCTTATCTGTTTCCCAAGCATTTAAATAATTGCTTTTGACAGTTTGGAACAGCATAACAGTCACTTTATGCAGAGAAAATTTTTCAGGGTTCTTACTTCATCATGACAAAATGAAGTAGTTCTCTATTTTTGCCCCAGAAGACCATTCCTATCAAATTTATCAATGGACAGTCAGTCTAGTAATTGATTTGTTTAGTATTTCTAATTTGATATCTATTTCTACACAGATGATATTTTACTACAGAGATTTTTTAAAATGCACCTATAGCCCAGGCTGGTGTGGCTCAGTTGTTTTAGCATCAACCTATAAACCAGGTGGTCATAGTTCAATTCCAGATCAGGGCACATGCCTAGGTTGCAGGCTTGAACACCAGTGGGAGGTGGGAGGAGGCATCCAATCAGTGGTTCTCTCTCATCACTGATGTCCCTATCTCACTCTCCCTATCTCTTCTTCTCTGAAATCAATAAGAATATATTTTTGAAATAAATTCACCTATTTCATATTGTTTATTTAAGCATTTTACGTCATTACATTGGGTATGTATATAGTTTAACTTAACAAAATATGAACCTAATTATTTCTTTGAAATTTCTTTCCCTTTATTGAGCTCATTGATATAATTTATATAAACTTTTCTCCTCATTATAAATGAAATAAACCAATTTTTGTATTTGTTTTTCTATCATCATTTTTAAAAAGAAGTTAAAATGTGTTAGAAAGCAAATAGTAGCCAATGGTAATTTAGAAATATATTAATTACTATTTCCTTTTTGAGATATAAATTTTTAGAGAGCTCTTTCACTTTTCAAAGAGGAGTGTAGAATATTCAACATATTTGTGTTTATTTGCTTTAGATTAAAGTTAATTTATTCAAGACTTTACATAATTTTCCTTGAGAGGAAAAACTGCATTGTGCTTTAGATGTGACAACTATCACTGCAGGAATAAGGTTGTCATTAGGCTGAGATCTATTAATACTGACTTCATTGAATTGGATATGCCAAACATAATTTCCATTGTTTCCTATGGCCATACAGTGCTCTTTTTACATTTTAACTTTACATTATGGGTTTGTATATATTTTAAAAGTGTTAAGAAAATAACGGTCCTTAGTATTTTAAGGCTTTGTATGAAAAAAACAACAACAAACAACCCAACATACTATACATTAAATAACTGTTTCCATTAATATTATCTTAGAGTAAAATAAATGTAAATTTAAAACTAAAAAAATAACAATTTCATGACTTTGCACTTAACCTACATCCTAGCCAAAGGTTCAGAAGAGAAATAGAAAATAAGGAGGAAAATTAGAGTATATACAGTAATAGTTATTAGCATGGACTAAAAAAAAATACTTTCTTCAATATAAAAATATAAAACGTAAAAGAATATTTTTGCAGATTTCAATTTTAATTTTATTGAATACTTTATATGTTGTAGCAAATGGTACAAGTAGAATTTTGATTCATCTACAACATCACATCTATATTATGAATTGAAAAGCAGCCTGTGTGCAATTTGGCTGAAGAATAGCCAGATAAAAAGATATAGAAAAATTATACGGCCCTAACCGGTTTGGCTCAGTGGATAGAGCATTGGCCTGCAGACTGAAGGGTCCCAGGTTCGATTCCGGTCAGGGGCATGTACCTTGGTTGCGGGCACATCCCCAGTGGGGGGTGTGCAGGAGGCAGCTGATCGATGTTTCTGACTCTCTATCCCTCGGACTCTCTATCCCTCTCCCTTCCTCTCTGTGAAAAATCAATAAAATATATTTTTAAAAAATTATACGAAAATAAATATAAAACCCACTTTTCATTTTTAAAATGTTTTCCATAAAAGACATGAAGTTAAAGCCACCAAAATTTTGTTCACAGTAAGTTATTTGTAGCACATTCAAATTATGTGTCTGTGTAAATCAATAGCTCACTACAAAGGCATTATTTAAACCAACATCAAATTGTGATTTTAAAATTGAGAGATATTTTGTAACACAGTGAACAGTTTTGTCTGAAATGTTGTCAGTGGTAAACTTTTTATTAAATACTAGAAGCCCGGTGCACAAAATTCGTGCGCTTGAGGGGGAGGGCGGTCCCTCAGCCCGGCCTGCACCCTCTTGCAGTCCAGGAGCCCTCAGGAGATGTCTGGACCATCAGTCGGACACCTTTAGCGCTGCCACGGAGGTGAGAAAGGCTCCTGCCACCCCACTGTGCTCGCCAGCCATGAGCCCAGCTTCTGGCTGAGCGGCGCTCCCCCTGTGGGAGCACACTGACTACCAGCTCCTGCACGGAGTGTCTGCCCCCTGGTGGTCATTGTGCATCATAGCGACCAGTCATTCTGCCATTCAGTGGATTTGCATATTAGCCTTTTATTATACAGGATGAACCACCTTCTATACATTCAGTTTTTATTTTTAGCTAGAACTTTTATAAATATTTGTTCTAAAATATGGATTTTTACAGAAAAATTGATGCCAAGATCAAGCAGATTGGAAGAATCAATTTCACTAATCTTAAATTTATTATTTTACACCAAGTGAGGTTTACATACCAACCTTCACAAATACCTCTGTAGAAGTTTTTTGTTTTGTTTTGTTTTAACCTAAGATAGTGGCAATATACTCAGTTCTTTAGCAGTAAAGACTCATGAGTTTACTGACACAGAAAAAGTGGACTTAATATTTTATCAGTGCAATTATTTCTAATAAATCTTGTTCCTGCTCCCTTTTCCCTGGCCTTGGCTTCCAGAGCCCTTTGGCCAATTGGAAGTATTAAAGCTACCATCAAAGGCAAAGAGCTGGAATCCTTAAAGACATTCAAACCATATGTCAAGACACCAAAGGCAATTCACAACAAATATAGAAACCTTAAGAAATTGTCATTGTTTGGGCTCTTCTGGAAGATGCAATGTTCTCTCAGATGTGTATTTAATACATTTTTAATGATTCCATTTCTACATTGCAGAGCCAGCATTTACTAGTAAGTCAGGGTATAGGAAATAATTGGCATAAAATACTTGAAAGTGGGGACTAAGACATTGATACCTGGGTCTATGACAGTCTGTGTCCAGGGAGGTGTTCGTGACATAAAGTCAGTGATGTTCTATCTGTCTTAAAAATTGTTTTTCTTTCACATGCCAAAAATAAGAGTAATTAAAGGAGCTAAGGGACTAATCATGATGCCATTTTTGTTACTACTTTTTCTTTCCCAAGATAGGAAGGAAGGGTTGAGAAAAATGCTTGAATGGATGAATATTTGATACCTAGAGCTATCTACAATACAGTGTTTGAAAATGAAAATATATTTGCTATGGCTACCTTACCATTGAAAAAATATTGCTGCCAGAGATCAACATAAACCTGAGCATCAACACAAAGTTGAGTAAAAGATACCCAAAGAATATTCTAATGCCTCAGCTGCTAATGTATCGCCGCCATTCATGCCTCAGTAATTTGCTCTGCTGTGTATTTTTATCATTGGCAAGAGTTTGAAATGAACTTTAAATTACAATTTACAATCTATTAACTTATAGTTTGGGGGAAAAAGCCATAGGATGAAGTAAAGCAATATAAAATGGCATTGCACGATAGCAAGACTTTTTAAAAGTCTCCACTTCTAGGGCAGTGCTTATAAGAATTTATTAGCAAATGTTACATGCCATATGGTAACTTTGATTTATAAACTGCAGGTGTTTCATTCCATTTTTTCAATTATTAAATAAAAATATTTTTATGGCAAGAATTTTTCCCTTGTTCTCTCCTAGAACATTTTTACCAAATTGGCCATTACCTCATCTAGTCGCCTTTGTTTAAATGAGCTTTAAAACACTCTCTGTAGATATTTCATTCAGACACACTTGGAATCAGGTAGAAACCTACAAAGAGGTTTCTCTGCAGAATATTGATTCTATAACTTGACCGTTTGTGTAAATCTACATAAATACTCTTGAACAAAATATGTAATGGGAAGGCCTTTCAGCACACTTCTTGGGCATTTTCTCAGGAACTACCACAAGAGGAGCTGGCTGCCAAGGCTTTCCTCTGCCCTCCCACCCCCTTCCTCCCTTGGGCTCTGGTCAAGTCCGCCTTGTTTCCACGGCAAGGTGCTGTCCCACTTTTCTTATGTTGGACTTGAGTGGTACTTATATAGCTCAGCTCAATAAAAGAGCCTATAAAGGATTTTTTGCCAGCTGCTCTGCTGCTCCATATCAAAAGCCATACATTCTTTATGGAAATAACTAGAGGCCCGGTGCATGAAATTTGTGTACAGGGGTTGGGTCCCCTGAGCCCAGACTGCACCCTTTCCAATCCGGGACCCCTGGGGATTGGGCCTAACCTGGCAGTCGGACATCCCTCTCACAATCCTGGATCGCTGGCTCCTAATCACACACCTGCCTGCTTACCCCAACTGCCCCCCCCCACCAGCCTGATCGCCCCTCATTGCCTCTGTGTGCCAGCCTGGTCACCCATAACTGCCCCCCCTGCCAGCCTAGCCGCTCCTAATTGCCCCCCACTGCGAGCCAGGTTGCCCCCTACTGCCCCCTCCCTGCTGGCCTGGTTGCTCCTAACTGCTCCCCTGCCGACCTGGTCACCTCTTACTCTCCCCCTGCCGGCCTGGTTGCCCCCTACTACCCCCTCCCCGCTGGCCTAGTCACTCTTCACTGCCCCCCGTCAGCCTAATCGCCCCCAACTCTCCCCCCTGCCAGCCTGGTCACCCCCAACTGTACCCCCTCTGCCAGCCTGGTCGCCCCTAACTGCCTTCCCCACCAGCCTAGTTGCCCTTCACTGCTCCCCCTGCCAGCCTAATTGCCCCCAACTGCCCCCCCTGCTTGCCTGGTCACCCCCAACTGCACCCCCCCCCCGCCAGCCTGGTCACCCCTAACTGCGCCCCCCGCCAGCCTGGTTGCTGCTTACTGCCCCCCCTGCTGGCCTGGTCGCCCCCAACTGCCCCCTTGCCAGCCTGGTCGCCCTTCACAGCCCCCCACCCCCCCCCCCCCCGCCCCCGCTGGCCTGGTCACAGCACAGAGCCTGCTATTCAGTCGTTTGGTTGTCCCTCACTAACACCCCTGCCAGCCTAGTCATAGGGCAGCCATCTTGTGAGGGTGTGAGGGTTAATTTGCATATTACCTCTTTATTATATAGGATGATAATCTCAAGGGAGATTGATCAGGAGCCAGCTAGGGACAGTGAATGGAGGAGGTTTTTAAACTGCAACTTTGAAGCTAGCCATGGAATCCTAACTTCCTTCAAACTGGAAGTGGCCCAAGCTAGAAGGAATTTCAACCAGGGAGTCGCAAGCCTCACAGAGTTTGAAGGGCTAGAGGGGGATACCACTATGTCTTTCAGACAGGATCTTAGCCAGGTTTCTATGAAGCTATAGTAAGGGAGATTTTTTTTTTTGAGTTAGCATTTGGATTCAAGAACTGAAATAGGTAAGGGAAGAAATCTCATATCCCATCTGTTTACAGAAGCTTAGACTAGATAGACCCAATATTCGACTCCTACAAAAACACTTGGGGCTGAGCAGCATTCAGGAGCTTTATTGGGAAGAGGGTATAGGACTTGAATTGGAATATTTACATCCAAACAAGTCAATGTGATTTGTGGCTTTTTACTTTAAGGTAACGATAAAATGGTGACAAGTAACATGTATTGAGCACTTAATATGCACCAGCCATTATGCTAACTGCTTTTAATGTTTGTTAATCCTCACCTGAGAATTTTTTTTTCATGAATTTTTAGAGCGTGGAAGTGGGGGGAGAGAGAAACATTGATGTGACTGGAATCGAACCAGAGACCCTTCATTCTGTGGGCTGACACTCTAATCACTGAGCCAAACTGGCAAGGTCTATGCTAACAGCTTTATATGTCACTAAATATATGACATTGCCATATGATCAAATTTTGGCAATTTCATGTTCTACTTCATAGTTTATTATTTCATTTAATATTCACAATAACTCTATGCATAAACATCATCATACCAACCTTGGAGATAAGGAAACTAGTCTTTTCTATCTTTTGTTGAGTATGCAATATTTTAAGTACTTGATAATAATTAACCTATTTATTATCTCAGTGCCCCAATGAGATAGATGATACCCAGAATTAAGCTCTAAATACACAGATGATAAAGCTGAGGTACCAGAGAAGTAAAGTACATTGCCAATGATTCCAGCAACAATGCACTAAGATACAGGAAGACCAAGGGCTTTTCTAGCATCATAATTAGGAAAGTGCAGCCACACTTCAACCCAGAGCTTTCTGACTTACAGACTGTGCTCACAAGAACTATTCTATCACGTGACTGAGAAGGAAATGAAATAAGCCAATGTGTGGCAAGCGTTCTATAGTTATTAGGGATGAAAAGTTCAGGTTTTATTTTAAGAGAGAAAATAACATTTATTGAATGTCCACTATATGATAGAAATTGGACTGACAATCGACATCTATTTCCATTCTCCTAAACGGAATTAGATACCTATTTTAAAGATGAAAAAAATTGGTTGAGTGGAGTTAAGTAACTTGTCCATACTGACAAGGCAGGTGTTCAAACCTAAGTCTGTCTCATTCTAGTTCTGTGATGCAGTTGGAAGAGCGGGGACTTGCGAACTGTTGAAATATTGAATCTGAAATTGGGCTGCTGGGCTTGCTTATAGCTGCTGAGTAGATGGAGAAAATCTTTAGGACTTTGCAGATGCCTAGGAAGCTAGGTACCTTGTTCTCTTGCAGGCTGGACCCAGTAGTGATGCAAAGGTTACCAGTCATGCCAAGCCAGGCAGAATTCATAGTCACAGCCTCCATAAAGCTTCCAGTGTCTTCTATTCTGCAAGAAACTTTGCCCTACGGTGCCAGGATCAAAACCTGGTCTCCACAGACCTTCTTACACAGATTGCTACCAAGAAAGTAAACAATCTAAAATAAAAAACACTGCTCTGAAGGAGAGAGGAAAGATAAGAGGCTTGACTACCCTTGCTTATTGCATGCAAGACAGGTTGGGCTGCAGCTGGTGCATGGGAAACTCATTATGACCACTTGAAGCCTTGGCAAGTGCAGCAGGAAACCTGAGAGCCCAGCGAGGAGCCTCCTGGCCCAGTAGTCAATCAATCTGCTGTCAGGTCAAGGCAGACAGCACAGAACAAAGTGAGGCAGCAGATTAGGCCCCAGTAGTGCACATGGTCAGCTAAGTAGGAAAACAGGGCTGGATCATACCAGCAGAGATGGTCGAAGCAGCTCAGAATAGAATGATCTTCAGTTTCTCAGAAGTAGACAGAGGTGTGACAAGGGACTCTAGAGAGAGGTGTGGCTTCATTATTAATGACAATAATAATAATGATAATAGTAACAATCTCATAAATACCTTACTGTATTAATCAGGACCCTGGCATTAAACAGAATTCCAATCAGAAGGGTTCACTAAGGAAATATTTAACTAAGTGGCAACTTACAGTAATGAGGGCATGTTTAAGAAAACCCCAACAAAATATTGAGATACCCAGAAGCTAGCAACAGCCTGAAAGGGGCAAGGGGACTAACATGTGCTGCTGGGGACCAGTGATGACACCCTTCACCTCATTTCCAAAAGCACTTTAGGAAATGTGATGCTGAAGCTGGGAGGCAGTCAGGAAATCATTCCTGGCCTTGGTTTTTCTCTTGCTCTCTGCTCTCCTGCCAATGAGTTTCATTGGCAGAACCAACCCAAAGCCACATTGGAAATGGGGTACAAATGATGCAATCTATGCCGATAAGCAGCGTAGAGATGTGCATATAATGTTTCTGAGTGGACAAATACATTAACTATCTACCTTGGCAAGTGGTACAGTCTTTAGAACAGGGATCTCAAACACAAATATCTACATGAGACAAAGAGGTATGCAAATGGCAGAGAGAGCAACATGAGTCAATGATGGACTATTGAGTATATGCACATGTAACTAACTTCCTTCCAGCCTTGGGGCAATGTGGACCAAGCACTAGTAGAAGGTCCAGTTTTGGAAGTGAAGTAGAAAGTCCCCATTACTATGTGAAATCTCCTTAATTTGAAATATTGACAACTAATAGGGAAAAATACTAGATTTGCTAATGACCAAACAAAACACATCTGTGAGAGATGTCAATCCCATTTTCAGGGAGTAAAGTAGATTATGATGTGAATTCTACTAATTTTTAAACACTGGCAATTCTATGAAAAATAACTAGAACCTGTTATGACCAAACAAAAAACCTCCTTCCTTTGAGGTGTTCATTTCACTGTCCAACAGCATTGGGTCCCCCAATCGCATCTCTCGGCTCACTTTTACGCAGACATTCATGAAGCAAAGAGCTCCTCTGTGGGGAACCTAATGCACTTCTTTTTCAACAGCAATGAATAGGTTTCACTTTTCTGCCTGATGGGTTTTTCTCTCCCTTGTCCTACTACCCTTGCAGAAATCATTCAGCACCCAAGCCTGAGTAATTGGAAATGCAAGCAGGGCTCACATTGACCAGTGTGGTACCAAACTAGTTGATACTCATTCCCCCCTTGGCTAGACAATCCCAAGACCCATACACATGGCTCCTCAGAGAGTTCAAGCATAATCACCCACAGTGGTACCCAAAGGATGAGAATGCATCCTTACGTTGGCTTCCTCTCTCCTGTATTTCCATTTTCCTGAGTCCTTCGCTACTGTACCTTTGGATAGAATACCAAAATAAACTACCTGTGAACAATCTATTTCTTAGGCTCTGCTTTCTGGACACTATAATTTTGCAAATTCTGCTTTAGAAAAAAAAAAAGACCTCCTGACTTTGTCTTTGGTACAATGGTATATGCCAAGTACAAATACATATTAGTCATCATAGCTGTACACATCAACAGACAAAAATTATTTTGCAGTGATTTGTAAGCAATGTCATCTAATTACTCATAATGCTTTGAACTTATTTAAAAATAATGAAAACCCTCCATTCCACAGAACACTTCTCACACACCCACAGAGGGACAGGTAGGCAGGTAGGCAAAGACAAAAGGTTTGGACCACCATTGGACATTTGTCTTCAGATTTCAGACCTCCTTAAAAATTCTCATTTGCTTAGTCCCCTCCCATTTTTATTGATCTGCTTTCATCTCCTCTGCCTCAGGAGTCAAGTTATTTCCTGGGCTGCAAACAGAGGCTACCTGAAAACACTTTGATAAGCCAGCTACCAACTAAGCAATTGCATTTTTTGAGCGCTTGTTTGTTCCAGTGCCTAAGAGGGGCCTGATGCAAATGAGGCGAAGGGTGTCATCCACCTGCAACCCTCTCCCTGTTTAAACATTGCAATACTCTCTTTACATCTCAAAATCAGCCTTCTAATTCCATTTACAATGTGCTCGAGGCTCATTAATTGTGAGCCCAATGCCACCACTTTTATATCTTAGGCCCAGGGCAAGGAAGGCACCTAGAGTGGGAACAGTAGGAGGTACTCACTGTCATATTCCTGTCAGCGCCAGCTGTGCCCTTGCATAAACCTGAGAGTGCCTCCTTAAACTGTCCACCCTCAACCTAAGCAAAGCTTAGGCTCATTCAAGAAATGGTGCAAAAAAAAGAAAACATTTTCTTTCTGGCCCAAAATTATTTATACTTCTCCTCACTCCTCTTCACATCTAATGATGTAATTGGTATCAGCAAATCACTTATGTTCAAAGTATATAATTGCCAACTAGAGAACAAGATAATATATGGGAATTGCAGAAATACATAGAGCTCACACTCACGCTTGGCACATACACATGTGAATGGGACAAGACTCAGTCGATTGCCTTCCTGTGACAACACACAATATATCAGGATACCCTAAAGCAGTGGTTCTCAACCTTCCTAATGCCGCGACCCTTTAATATAGTTCCTCATGTTGTGGTGACCCTCAACCGTAAAATTATTTCGTTGCTACTTCATAACTGTAATTTTGCTACTGTTATGAATTATAATGAAATACCTGATATGCAGGATGTATTTTCATTGTTACAAATTGAACATAATTAAAGCATAGTGATTAATCACAAAAACAATATGTAATTATATATGTGTTTTCCGATGGTCCTAGGCGACCCCTGTGAAGGGGTCATTCAACCCCCAAAGGGGTCGAAACCCACAGGTTGAGAACCGCTGCCCTAAAAATTATTAGAACATGAGTCAGGTGTGTTTGAGGCATTCCTTCATTCATTCATATAACAATGGTGTCGTGAGTACCTATTGTATGCTAAGCACTGTGCCCTGTGCTGTGAACACAGAGATGAATCAGATTTGTGGGGGTTTCAAGAAAGTAATTGAATCTATCTCCCTGTCACTGTGAAGATGACAGAGCACAGTGACAGAAAGTTCATAAAAGTGTGGAAAAGGCTCTTTCAGTAACACATTACATATTCTAACTGTCCTTTCAGCATCACAGCTTCGTGAGAGGTGAACTGACTAAGGAGCAATTTTCAAGTGGCAGATTGAAAATGAGACATGACATGTATGGTTTGAATACAAAGGTGCCAATAACCACTTGCCACATTTTAATAATAACTACTAGTAAAAACCATTCATTAGTTCCAGGGAGAACTGGTAGATGGCATGATAAACTTGTCCTGAAATGAAGAATTGAAAAGCATTCACTTCATATGCACATGTACTGGCCTGGGTCTGATCACTAAACTTCATTTTAAGAAGAATAATTTAAGTCCAAAATGCCATAGCAAAATTAGGTTCAAAATGTCAAAATGGCTCATCACATTGCTTAGGAGCAGAAGCTGTGGAAGCAGACAGCCTGGGGTCGCTGCCCAACTAGGTCCCTTGCTGTCTAGTGCACCTTGAACAAGTTAACACTCCATCCCTTAGTTTCCTCATCTGTAAAATGACTAATGTAATAATTCCTCCTTCACAGGATTCTGATGAGAAGTAAATGAGTTAGCAATTGTAACGTTTTTAAATCAGGACTGGGGATATTCCAGCACTCATTAAAATGTCTTAATATAATTATTATGGCCTGGAAATATGAGTAATCATTTTTTCTAATCTATTCATATTTGTCCAAGTAGATAAAATAAAGTTGCAATGAACTAAATATAGTAAATTAAAAATATATTATTGTGGGAAATATATAATATAAAATACAATTATTTTAAGAAATCATTTCTAAGCCGAAACTGGTTTGGCTCAGTGGATAGAGTGTTGGCTTGCGGACTGAAAGGTCCCAGGTTCGATTCCGGTCAAGGGCATGTACCTGGGTTGCGGGCACATCCCCAGTGGGAGATGTGCAGGAGGCAGCTGATTGATGTTTCTCTCTCATAGATGTTTCTAACTCTCTATCTCTCTCCCTTCCTCTCTGTAAAAAATCAATAAAATATATTTTTTAAAAAAGAAATCATTTTTAAGTGCACAAGTCAGTGGCAATAACTACATTCACAATGTTGTCAACAATCAGCATTATCTCCAAAATGTTTTCATCACCTGCTCCCCAAAAACACACACCTCAGTAATCATTAAGCAGTAACTCCCCATTCCCACTTCCAGTCCCTGGGAACCTCCAATGCACTTTCTGTTCATAAATTCGCCTAGTCTAAGTGTTTCATGTAAGTGGGATCATATAATATGTGCCTTTTATGTCTGGCTTATTTCACTTAGCAGAATAGCTTCAACATTCATCCATATTTTAGCATGTATCAGAACTTAATTCCTTTTATAGTTGAATATTATTACATTGTATGGATATATTACTTTTTTTTATTCACCTGCTGGTGGATACTCGATTATTTCCACCTTTTGACTACTGTGAATAATGCTAAAATGAACACTGGTATAAAAGTATCTATTTGCTTCCCCGTTTCCAACTCTAGTGAGTAAAAATCTAGTAGTGGAATTTCTGGGTTATATGATAATTCTGTTTAGCTTTTTGAGGAACTGCCATATTAATTTTTGCAGTGGCCAGACCATTTTCCTTCCCATCAGCAGTGTGTGAGGATTCCAGTTCCTTTACATCCTTACCAGTATTTGATATTTTCTGATGATGATGAAGGTTGCCTAGAAGGTCTGAAGTTGTATCTCCTTGTAGTTTTGATTTGTATTTACCTAATGATAATGATTTTGAGAATTTTCATGTGATTATTGACCATTTAAAACATTTTTTTGAGAAATGTTTTCAAGTCCTCTGCACATTTTTAAATTGCTGTTAAAAAAACATGTATTTTTGTTACTGAATTGTAGGAGTTCTTTATATATTCCAGACACCCACCCCTTATCAGATATATGATTTACAAATATTTTCTCCCATTCTGTCACTTGCCTTTCACTTCCTTGACAATGCCCTTGGATGGAAATAACTTTTTAATTTTGATGAAATTCAATTTATCTATTTTTCTTTTGTTGCCATGGTCATGAAGATTTATCTTTTTGTTTCATCTAAGAATGTTATGATTTAAAATTGAACTAAATATAGTAAATTGTTTTTAAAAATAACACCATATACTATTAATACTGTTATTCACCCAAAACTATCCATATGACATTAACACTCTTGCTCTCATAATTTGTGGCAGAGATATTGCATTTATGATCATAGCATTCTTCTGGCATTGTATGTAGCTATAGCTACCATCCTTACCCATAGTCACCTCTTTGCACCTATCTGAGAGACTCATACAAATGCTATCAGGCAGCTCTTTAAGACATAAGCTTACAACAAACAGTTAGTGCTACTGATCTCAAGTACCAGTAACAAGCAGCCTTTGACCCTGAGGATGCATAAGAGAAAATTTCAACTAAAACTTTGACTGGTTTAAGAAAAAAAAAAATCCTTGGTAGTTTGTATTAGGTATAACCTCAACATAGAAATTCCAAAATTTATGCCAAATCTGAATAACTTAGTTTTTCCCTTTTCCTAAATATTCCTTCAGTTATCCCTTCAGTTATCAAAGAATTCATAACAGAGGTCCATTCAAATAAAACCCTTTTAATGTATTTTAAAATGTATTCATGTTAAAAATAACAATTAATAATGTTATCAGGAAGTAAATTATTTCACAAGATCATGTACATATGCATTAGAAAAAAAATTTAACATCCAATTTAAAGCAGGGAATAGCACTCTATATTTTAAATGCTGTCAGTCTAACTTCCTAATTAAATAATGTAGTATTTACAATGAGCTAGTGGAATTTTCTGGTAATACTTCCCCTAGTGACTGCAATGAAGGGTTTAAAAATGCACATTTTAAAAGTGACTTTTAATTTTGAACAGCACTTGGCTCATTACTTTACATTTCATAAGCTTTTGGAAAAGAAGACTATCAAGATCATGCATTTTTATATCCAAATCCCACTGTATAATTCCTTTCACATAATGGGCATTCGGGAAGCATGTGTTGATCAACATATATAGTTATATATGTAGCTATAGTTGGCAGTTAATAAATATTTGACGGCCGAATGAAAAGCATATTAAAACAGAGATATAAAAACCAGGAGTATCAACCAATTCAATAGCTCACGGAAAGAGGATAAAAATCAGCTAACTTTATTGAGAGTTCAATATATGTTAGTGCTCTGTGCATTAATGCAAAGGCACTTTACATATATTCTCTCCAGAAATGAAGATACTTTTCCAGAAGTATAATAAGATAACTATGGAAAAAGTGATACTGCTCAAATAAAAACACATCTGAGGTATGAACTGACTTCACTGCCGTGTTTTGTATTGTTGATAGTTTGGGTGAGTAAGCAGAAATCTTGCAGAACTGACATAACCACTTCCACTTCAGAGAACCAGTTACCGAAGCGCTGAGTTCCATGAACTTGGAACCAATGAGGTTCAACATTCAAACACTGCAACTGATGGTGAATCTCAAAGACACTGCCTCTTCAGTGCACAGGATTATTTTTGAAAGTGTATTTTACAACACTTTGAATATTCACAGATTTCTTATTTCCTAACTCTCCATAATAGCCCTATCTTTTATCAGGTAAGCTGAAACAAACCTATGTCTAAAGCTAGAGTGAAAAAAGGCTGATTGATGAAGCATTTTAACTTAACTAGTTATTTAAAAAAATCGATGTAATAAATGGTCTTACATCATTCTACT
This sequence comes from Myotis yumanensis, assembly GCF_028538775.1. Lineage (NCBI taxonomy): Eukaryota > Metazoa > Chordata > Mammalia > Chiroptera > Vespertilionidae > Myotis > Myotis yumanensis. Next base: position 69,084,098 of record NW_027223755.1, on the reverse strand, counting down.
ACTATGTTTTTAATAAGAAGTTGGTTGTTTCCTTCAACTGGCAGGTGTTTTGGGATGTATATTCATGACCTTATAAAGAAACCTCTGGGGCAAGTATGTGGCTCACTGATTTGGCATTTAAGAGGAAGGGAAAAAAATTCTCTCTAGGTTGATATTTTTTTCATGAGAGACAGAGTATCTTAGGCTTCATCTTAAGTCTATGAACCTTGTCCCTTCTTTAAGGAATAAATGTCTTAAAAATGACAAAATTGTGTCTTCAACACCTTTAACTGGCTTAACCATGTTTGAAGCGGGGTCTCAGGTTACTACTATGAAAATACAGAGGAAGTTACAGACTATGATGGGAATTTATATTAAATTAGATCCTTCCTGAACTGGTAAAATGCATGAAAAAATGGAAATAAGGAATAATAGTGCCAGTCATTCATCACTTTAGAGACATATTTTAAAATATCCATAAAAGTCTATACGGTTCAGAAACTATTCTCATTTTAACAATATTATGCCTCTGTAGACCTCATAATGAAAATAAATATTTGCAATGAAATCTCACTTTGTACAGTACAGGACAATTAGATTTTTAAAATATTCTATCTTTATGTCACTTTACTCTTGTCCCAGTGAGTGACTGCAATTACATTGTATATACAGCACATACTTGAATAGTGAAATTTCCCATCAGTTGTCTTTAAAATCTTGGCATGAACTGCAACTAAAAAATAATTGTGTGCATGGCAAGTGAGCTTTAAAATCATTTTTCAAGTCTGTGCTGCTTTCAGCAGAACCTTTTCACTTTTGATTAATACTCTTTCCTGTTTTCTGGTTCAGAACACTGCTTCCTAGAGCTATGGAATCAGTTTGTGGAGTGCTTTTGACCTGCACTCCACTGGATAAAAATAAGTGTCAATCCAATTATATCAAAACATCTGTTTCTCCAGCATCTTCAGGTTATCATGGACAATACCGGGACTCAAAGGTTACATTTTTTTGAGTGTGCACAAAGCGTCAGTAAAGTGAGTTCAAATAACATTTCAAGAGACTATTGTGTTTCCTCCAATCTAGTCCATCAGATGGTTTTGGATGAAGTACATATAAGAACAAGAGCTCAAAAGTTCACTCCAAGTTCTTACTAAACAAAACAAAAGGCAAGTTCATCGTAAAGGCCTGTGGATTTATATTTATTTGTATAAGCCTTTATGGTTATTGCTTATATTTCAGTGCCATCAAAAAGCAGTGATTATCTTCTTTCCTTCACTCCCCTCCTTAACCTCTACTTGCCATATTCCATAGCAGTATTAAGAAAACAATCAGAGCCAAAAGGTTCCATTTCATTTGAGAGAGTGGTCATCATTAGGAAACACTTTGTTCTCATATTTGAAGACCACCTATGACAAGACTTGAAGTTAGAAAGAAGGAATCAAGTTTTTATTTCCACAAACCCACTACTCATATTCCCCCACTTTTTCCAATACATACACTACCATTCCCTGCTCTGCCTCCTATTCATAACGATGCACAAAGCACACATTTGTCTTTAAGAGCTGAGATAAGAACAGCAATGGGAAAGATAGGAGTGGGCAAGCTGTGGGAAACCCTGCAGAATAGTTTATTTTTATTTTTTTAAATATATTTTATTGATTTTTTACAGAGAGGAAGGGAGAGAGATAGAGAGTTAGAAACATCGATGAGAGAGAAACATCGATCAGCTGCCTCCTGCACACCTCCTACTGGGGATGTGCCCACAACCAAGGTACATGCCTTTGACCAGAATTGAACCCGGGACACTTGAGTCCGCAGGCTAACGCTCTATCCACTGAGCAAAACCGGTTAGGGCCCTGCAGAATAGTTTAAACAACCAAAATGCATGGTAGAATTTAAATTTTCCAGAAATACAAGACAATGTCAGTCTATCCCTATCTTTGATGTGCTATGATTACATAAATATTTTTAATATCCCGAAGGTTCACAATACTCTTGTGAGAAGCTACAAGAGAATAATGGTGACAGAAAAACATATTAAGAACATGGACTTAGCCCTGTGTGTGAATGTTGACTCTCCACAGTGCTGGCTCTGTTTCCTTGGACAAGTTACTTAAAGCTCGTAAGTGAAGTAAGCCCATCCTCACTTCAAAGATGAAGAAACTGAAGCTAGGGGAAAACGAAAGTCCAGGCTAGCATGAGACGTAGCCAAAATATGAACTCAGGCACATCTAATACAACATACATGCTCTTTTCCATTATTCTGCCTTGACTAATCATCTCCATAATTGTATAGGATATTCATCCTGCATGGAACGCCCTCAGCCTAAGGTCTCATGCATGGCAAATGCTCAGTAAATGTCATCTATAAAAGTATGTTTAAGGAACTTGGCTGGACAAAGGCAGTTTGGTTTGAGTTGTGAAACAGTAGGAGATGAGAAGCAAAGTTTGGCATTGGTTAATGTGGACAAATCTCCTAGTGCACAATTTGGAAGATTAATTAGCCTGATGCAATGATTTTTGAAAATTCTTAGCCAAGTTGCCATAAACGTGTCCAAGAGTGTGTCTTCTCTGTATGTTCATGTAATTTTACTCAAAAGATGAGCAATTATTATTCATGTACATAGACTGTATTTAGGTGCAAATGAGGTATCCATGATTTCACAAGTGTCCAAGATAATAATTGTTTTGGTGAACACAAGCCTGAGAGTCAGAATCTTGGCAGCTGCAGCTGAAGTGAAAGAGGGAATTTCAATCTCCCAGAGCAGATTTGTCCCAGCAGGGGCTGGGCCTAGGAAAATGAGAGAGAAGCATACAAAAAGCAACCATGGACCGGGATTCAAATCAGGTTATGTTAAATTAGAGGCTTCATGTAAATACACAGGCTTTCTTTGAGAAGGATATGAGGCTGAAATCTATTTATTTCTTTAGCACTCTCATTCGCACAGTCTTTTGTCAATGATATATCTAACTTCATGTAGGGTGCATCAGCTATGACCTATGACAACTTACACTATCCATAGTTTATTTTATTGCTTTGTGGCTCTTTAGAATGCATCAATCACTTTAATGTTGCTGCTAGAAGGATAACAAATTATCATGAATATACCACAATATTTTTAAAACCACAATTTAGAATCTGTTTTAGAATGAATAATTATGTGGGAGACAACCTAGTTAAATGGAAAAGAATAGAGTAATTCAAGGGACCAATTAGTAATTATATGCAACTAAATCACTTAAATATTATTTATCTTGCCTTGGTTTCTCCAAGCAGAAAAATGGCTTGATTCCTTTTTATCCCCATTACCTCCATTATTAAAATGGTAAGAGAACTCATATGCAGTTTTCATGAAAAATGGCAAACCCATGTTTGTCCATTTATTTTTACAATGTCCTGAAATAAGTGCTATTGACTGACTTAAAATGGCTTCTTATAAAGTTGAATATAGTGTGAAATTTGTGTAGAAATAAAGCAATGGCCTTGAAATAATTTAGATTTAGATGATTAACCTCAGATATAGAAGCTTAAAGTGGGTATTTTTAGATACTTGAATGAGCAAGTCAATTAGAGCAGGCTAAAACAATGTAATAGATTGCACCCCTATTATTTATGATAGCTTTGTGATGAGACTCTCTTTTTCTGGGAACCCAGAGAAAACATAGACAAATGGTGACATTCAGAATCCCCTTGTATTTTATTTTGACAGCATTTTGTCATCTCTAGTTTAATAGGTGCAGGAAATCTCCTGAGACTTATTGATTCTGAATGCACTAACATGAAAAACAAATCATTTGCAAGGGAAATTCTTGACATAGTGAATAAGGTAGCACTTACGCAAAATTCAAAAAACTAAATTGTGTCTACTGTAGTCTTTTATAAATATTTATGATACTAATTACAGTACTCTTTCCTAGTTTGTTATAGAATGGGCTAGCCAAATATGATAAGAAAAACAGAAAATTCAGTAGGCAGAATCTTATTACCTCTATAAACTAAGACAGTGAAAATATTCAAATGTCTTAGTTTATAAATTTTTATATACATTACCTTAGAATGTTAACTGAAAAGAAAAATATAATTTTAGTACATAAAGCAGATTTGAACACTCATTCCCAATATTTTACAATACCAACCCAGTCATTTCAATGATCTTTGACCAAGGTACAGCCACTGAACACTATGTTCTTTACCTGTCTCTCTCTATATATTAAAAGATCCTAGAACTGAAATCAGTGTATTTCTTACTCCAATTCATCAGCTAATTTTGAATCATGTCAATATATAAAGAAATAAGTGAATTTTTTCTTATCAGAAATACATGCCTTGTGCTTATAACAACATCATCACAAAAAAAGACTACCACAGAATGGAATAAAACATTTGCAAATCATATAAGGGACTTGTAGTCAGAATACAAAAGTACTCTTACGACTCAATGATGAAAAAAAAAAGCAAGTCACATAATTTAAAAATAGGAAAGGGTTTGAATAGATAATTCTCCAAAGAGACAGTTTTGTCATTCCTCAAAATGTTAGCCATAGAAGTAGCTCATAACCCTACATGAAGTTAGGAATATCACTGATAAAAGACTTTGCAACAAATAAGGGTTTAGATTTATAACAGATTTCAGCCTCTTACAAAGCATATCTCCTCTTCAAGACAAAGTCTGAATATTTACATGAAGCCTCTAATTTAACATACTGTGATTTGAATCCTGGTCCATAGAGTGCTTTGTGCACCTCTCTTTATCATCCTAGGAATATCCTAAGTCAAATGAAAAAGGCATATCCAAACAAAAACATATACACAGTCTTAGCAGATTATTTATAAGAGTCCAAAAGTGGAAACAAACCAAATGACAAGTTGATGAATGGATAAACACATATAATATATCCACACAATGGAAAATTATCTATCAATACAAAGAAATGAAGTTGTGAGATATGCTAGAAGATGGATAAGCCTCAAAAACATACTAAGTTAAAAAAGCCAGTCCATAAGGCTACATATGAAAAGTCCAGAATGGGCAAATCTATAGAGACAGGAAGTAGATTAGTAGGTCATTAGGGCTAGGCAGAGAAGTCAATGAGAGTGATTGTTAATGGGTACACTGTTTCTTTCTGGGGTGATGCATATGTTCTAAAAGCAGATTATGGTGATGATTGCATGACTGTAAATATACTGAAAACCAATGAGTTATATAGGGGAGTTTATGATATGTAAATTATATTCCAATATAGCTATTAAAAAACTGTGTCCTTTTCTTTCTGCATCAGTATAAACCTTACCCTAGATTTCTCAATTACTCGTTTTTATTTTTTGTTTATTGCTTTTGTTTTATTTAAATTTAGTTTTTTTTATTCATGTGGAAATAAGCCATCCGAAATAAGCCTGTTGTTGGATGAAAATTTACTTGTATTCATAAAATCTAATAGAATTATATCTATAAAAGAAACTCAAACTCCATAAGGAATATCAGTTTGGGGATTTCATCTTACTCTAGAAAATAATAATTTTTGAGATTCATATTAAGCTTTTGGCCAGTCTTTTATATGTATCCTGTCTAAATGTTTTGAATGTGTGTGATTTAAGAGTAAATATTAAATGAAAACTCTAGGCTTCGGATATTTAGAAAGAGTTAACTGTTATAAGGTTGAAACTCTGCTAAGTTGTATAGTTAGGAAAGCTAGTGAAGGTAATAAGAACCTAGGAGCACAGGAAAAACCTCTTCAATAAATTTATCCGTTGAAGTCACTGCAAGGAAGAGAGAATAAATGGAGAGTAATAAGTGGGTACAAATCATAGCATAGAAATGTATTTCAGGTATTTTTCTTGGGACAATTTTTTTTTTAAAAAAAAGAAGAAAAACAAATGTAACTAAGTATTGCATAATTCATTTTTCTAACAGCTATATGGTAAGTTATTTGGGATGATTTTTTTCATGATAAATAAAAGTCTGGGAAAAAACACACACACTACTTTACCATTCATCACCAGATATATATTCTGGTCTGAGAAGTTAAAAAATATTCTCTAAATTCTACCTCCCTTACTAACAGTAACTTGAAGTTATTATCTTTTCCTTGGTTTCCACATGCAAATATCTTAGAGTTGCATCTTTAAAATCCCAGTCACGATATGATATGATATGATATGATATGATTTGGCCATTAGCTATGACTCTAGTCCTAGATAGCACTGTAACAACAGGAAAATCAATTAACCTCATTGATAAATGAAGAAGTAAGCAGTGATGTCTAAGATTCCTTCTAACTATCAAAGGTTATGCCATCTTTTTGCTTTGTTGTTTGTTAATTCAGAGTCTAGTTATAACAGTATGATCTACAGCCTTGCCGGCAAATGGTCAAGATCCGACCTTTGAAGACTGTTCTCACAACTGCAGTGGCAAGAACAACTTCAGATAAACCACCAGAGAGGAAAATGCCTAGTGGAGAAATCCAGAAAAACACAACTCTATCTATGATGGCGTTTTTGATGTGTCAAATTGATTGTACTTCTACAAGGACGGCAGGGAGTATGGCAGCCATTTTGTAACATGTGCATTTCCTTCTAGTGTTTGAGTCAAACACTAACCCGGGTGCTGCTGTGAGTAGATTATGCAGAAGAAATTAAAGTTCCAATCCATTGGCTCTAAATAGGAGGCACTATCCTGGTGGACCTGACTTAATCAGCAGAAGCCCTTTAAAAGAAGGCTTGGGCATTCCCCCAAGCCATACTCCAACATTATTGCTCTATAATTTATTTTTCCTTTACAGGACCTTCCTTTCCTGATTGCTTCTGACAATAGCCTCAGCCAGTGCCTGTGAGGGTTTTGGTCTGATCATGATCTTCCCTTTCTGACTCCCTGACCCATGAATTTCAGACTTACTTCAACTAGTCCTCATAATCATGTACACTGATTCCTTGAATCTCTGCCTCTCTTTTTTCCCTCTTTCTTGATAGATAGATAGATTGATAGATAGATAGACATGTATTGACTACATTTTTGCATAGACAAGGCATTTCTAAGAAGTCTGGAAATGCATCTTTCTCTTTTTTCCACTCAGTTTCCAGCAGCTCAGCTAATGCAATTCTAATTGACACAGTTAGAATGCATACATAAATTTAAAAAAAACAAACAAACACATCAAAAAACACTAACAAGTAAAAGCCAACAAATCCAAATCCAAAATATCCTTATATATTTAAATTTCCACCCTTAGCTATACATCTTCGCCTTTACTCATAATATCAGTTTTGGGGGCAGGTGTGAGAAGTGGGAAGTAGAGGCCATATGTTTTCCATACAATTTGGAGAATGACATTAACACAAAATAAGGATCTACTACTCGGATACCCATGTTCTATCAAGAATAGAGGAAGAATAGAAAAAATCCTTGTGGCATTCTCCTCAAGAGCACCACAATATCAGTGTCATTCCAACCCCTCTTTAGTGATGGTGAACAAGGATGAGCACCTACCATTGATTTGCCTTTGAAGTTTTCCAGCCTATTAACAGTGTGGGCAAAGAGTATAAAAAGAAAATGTTAAAACTGAAAGGGTTACTCTTTTGTATAAAAGGGAATTTCTAATGATCCTTGTGCTAGTGGAGGCCCTGTTCACTTCCATGTGTATAGTTACAAACTTTTCTTGGCCACAGATTACACTGGAGCTGCAGCTGTCCATTTGTGAATGTCTGATTCACCAGACACAGCTGGTGAGAAAAAGGGGTTGATGTGTTTCTATGCACATGAGCCCATCCTCATTCATAAAATAGTGAACTGTTTAGGGCCAGTTTGTAATGTTTTTTCACTATCTGTATCATAACAAGTTTCTATGAATTTATAAATTCAAGTTGGTTATAGCATCAACTTGAACCATTTACATTTTATTTAAATTCAGTGGAGCCAGGCTCTAAATAACTTACTATCTTGGGTTGCTGTAGTTGTCATAGAGATCCATTTAAGAAAATCCCCTGATGAAAAATGTACTAATTAATTTTATACCCTCAAAATTATTATAGAAGTATCCATAAGATATGCTTTTGTGTACACTTTTTAAATTGTAGTGAAGAAAATTTAACATGAAATCTATACACTTAACACATTTTTTAGTGTACAATACAATATTGTTAGCTATAGGCACAATGTTATATATCAGATCTCAAGATGTATTCATCTTGCATAAATGAAGTTTTATTCCTATTTGCCCACCCCCAAGCCCTTGTCAACTATCATTCTGTTTTCTGCTTCTACGAGTTTGACTAGTTTATATATCTCATATAGGTGAAATCATATACTTATCCTCTGTGACTGCTTATTTCACTTAGTATAATGCCCTTAAGACTCACCCATGTTGCTGCATATGACAGAATTTCCTTCATTTTTAAGGCTGAATAACATTCCATTATATATACATGTAGCACATTGATTTTTATATTAGAGAGAGTGGAAAGGAGGAAGAGAGGGAGAGAGGAAAGGAGTAACATCCATGTGAGAGAGATACATCAACTAGTTGCTTCCCGCATAAGCCCCAACCAGGGTGGGGAGCAAACCAAAACCCAAGTATATGCCCTTGACCACTGGAAATCGAACACATGCCCCTTAGGTCTGCGGGCCAACACTCCAACCACTGTACCACACCAGCCAGGGCAACATATTCTTTATCCAATTATCTGTCAATGAACATTTAAGTTGACTCCATGCTTTGGTTATTGAGAATTAATGTCACAATGAACATAGGAATACTATATTGTCCCAAGATCATGGTTACAATTGTTTTAAATAAATATCTAGAAGTGGATTGTTGGATCACATAGCAAATCCATTTTTAACTTCTTGAGAAACTTCTAGTAGAGAATGTTCCAGAAAATATGCAATTCTAATGTTCTACTAAATTACCTATTAAAAAAATGCTATTTGTTTGTAAGAAATCAAAAAAGTTCTGATTCTTCCCCTAGAAAAGCATTATAAAATCCACAATTTATGGGAATTGGGATAGTATTCAGAGAAGAGCTACAAAAGTGACTAACAATTGGAATATAGGAACCATTTATTGTTAAGCCTAGAGGAGAATGGTTTATTGATAATCTTAAAGTGTATGAAAGGTTTCTGGGCAAAGAATGATGACCTCCTGCTTTCCATCTTTCTGAAGTACACTTACACTGAATGAGTGAGATTAAAAAATAAACACAATTGTCTTGGTGGTGGGCACTGTTAATCATTGAAATGATTCGGGCTGCAGTCACCTCTGCAGTCTTGTAAAAAGTAAATGATTTTGTTTCAACCTGAAGACAAGGTAATGAAAGTTGAACTCTGATGACTCCTATAAAGACTCATTCATAGAAAACAACAGCTTAAATAAATTTTTCAAAAAAGCACATGTCTCTTCAAGATAACTTCCAAATTGAATCTCATTGACAACAAGTGACTGACAGATAGCTCAGGCTATAAAGGGATATGTTTTTCTAATGTATTTTAATGAATAAAGCTGAAATTTATGAACTCCTGATTTATAGATATAATTAACTCATTACAGATATAATTTTTTTTTTATTTTTCGCTTAAAGTATTACAAAGGGTATTACATAAGTGTCCTTTTTTCCCCCCCGCCCTTGACAAACCCCTACCCTCCCTTACCCCCCAGTGTCTTATGTCCATTAGTTATGCTTATATGCATGCATACAAGTCCTTCGGTTGATCTCTTACACCCCTCCCTCCTGCCCCCCAACTCTCTCTGGCCTTCCCACTGCAGTTTGACAATCAGTTTGAGGCAGCTCTGCCTCTGTATCTATTATTGTTCAAAAGTTTGTAATGGTCTTTATTATCCATGAATGAGTGAGATCATGTGGTATTTTTCCTTCATTGACTGGCTTGTTTCACTTAGCATAATGCTCTCCAGTTCCATCCATGATGTTGCAAATGGTAGGAGTTCCTTCTTTTTAACAGCAGCATAGTATTCCATCGTGTAGATGTACCACAGTTTTCTAATCCATTCATCTACTGATGGGCACTTAGGCTGTTTCCAGATCTTAGCTATGGTGAATTGTGCTGCTATGAACATCTGGTTACATATATCCTTTCTGATAGGTGTTTCTGGTTTCTTGGGATATATTCCTAGTAGTGGGATCACAGGGTCAAATGGGAGTTCCATTTCCAATTTTTTGAGGAACCTCCATACTGCCTTCCATAGTGGCTGTACCAGTCTGCATTCCCACCAGCAGTGCACAAGTGTTCCTTTTTCTCCACATCCTCTCCAGCACTTGTCGTTTGTTGATTTGTTGATGATGGCCATTCTGACAGGTGTGAGATGGTACCTCATTGTTGTTTTGATTTGCATCTCTCGGATGATTAGTGACTTTGAGCATGTTTTCATATGTCTCTTGGCTTTCTGAATGTCCTCTTTTGAAAGGTGTCTATTTAGATCCTTTGCCCATTTTTTGATTGGATTGTTTATCTTCTTTTTGTTAAGTTGTATGAGTTCCCTATAAATTTTGGAGATTAAGCCCTTATCAGATATGACGTTGGCAAATATGTTTTCCCAAGAGGTGGGTTTTCTTGTTGTTTTGTTGATGGTTTCTTTTGCTGTGCAGAAGCTTTTTATTTTGATGTAGTCCCATTTGTTCAGTTTCTCTTTAGTTTCAACTGCCCTAGGAGCTGTGTCAGTGAAGAAATTGTTTTGGCATAAGTCTGAGATTTTGTTGCCTTTGTATTCTTCTAGAATTTTTATGGTTTCCTGTCGTACATTTAAGTCCTTTATCCATTTTGAGTTTATTCTTGTGTATGGTGTAAGTTGGTGGTCTAGTTTCATTTTCTTGCATATATCTGTCCAATTTTCCCAACACCATTTATTGAAGAGACTATCTTGGCTCCATTGTATGTTCATGCCTCCTTTGTCAAAAATTAATTGAGCATATTGGTTCGGGCTAATTTCTGGACTCTCTATTCTATTCCACTGGTCTATATGTCTGTTCTTGTGCCAGTACCAGGCAGTTTTGAGAACTGTGGCTTTGTAATACAGTTTGATATCTGGCATTGAGATCCCACCTACTTTGTTCTTTCTCAGGATCGCTGCAGCTATTCGGGGTCTTTTTTTATTCCAGATGAATTTTTGGAGAGTTCGTTCTAGATCTTTGAAGAAGGCCATTGGTATTTTAATGGGAAGTGCGTTGAATTTATAGATTGCTTTGGGTAGTATGGACATTTTAATGATGTTGATTCTACCAATCCAAGAACATGGTATGTTCCTCCATCTGTTTATGTCTTCCTCTATCTCTTTTTTCAACGTCCTGTAGTTTTCTGAGTAGAGGTCTTTAACCTCTTTAGTTAAGTTTATTCCTAGGTATCTTAATTTTTTTGGTGCGATGGTAAATGGGATTGTTTTTCTAATCTCTCTTTCTGAAAGTTCACTATTGGTGTATAGAAATGCCTCAGATTTCTTGGGGTTAATTTTGTATCCTGCTACATTGCCAAATTCATGTATTAAGTCTAGTAGCTTTTTGATGGAGTCTCTAGGGTTTTGTATGTATAATATCATGTCATCTGCAAATAAGGATAGTTTTACTTCCTCTTTTCCAATTTGGATGCCTTTTATTTCTTCTTCTTGCCTAATTGCAATGGCTAATACTTCCAGTACTATGTTGAACAGGAGTGGTGAGAGTGGGCATCCCTGTCTTGTTCCTGTTCTTAGGGGAAATGGTGTTAGTTTTTGACCATTGAGTATGATGTTGGCTGTGGGCCTGTCATATATGGCTTTTATTATGTTGAGGTATGATCCTTCTATTCCCACCTTTCTGAGAGTTTTTATCAAAAATGGGTGTTGGATTTTGTCGAATGCTTTTTCTGCATCAATTGATATGACCATGTGGTTTTTTTCTTTCAATTTGTTTATGTGATGTATCACATTTATTGATTTACGGATGTTGTACCATCCTTGCATCTCTGGGATAAATCCTACTTGGTCATGGTGTATGATCCTTCTGATGTACTGCTGGATCCGATTTGCTAAGATTTTGTTGAGGATTTTGGCATCTATGTTCATGAGGGATATTGGCCTGTAATTCTCTTTCATTGTGATGTCTTTACCTGGTTTTGGTATTAGGGTGATGCTGGCTTCATAGAATGAGCTTGGAAGTGTTCCTTCCTCTTGAATTTTTTGCTCATTACAGATATAATTTTGAAAAGCTCTGAAAATTGTACTCTAAATTGCAAGATATATTTAAGGGAGTACATTTTCAAATGTCACTTTACATAATACGGAAAGTATTATACTTCTATATAATTTTTAAAAGAATTTTCAAAGTTTGTTGCCTGGCATATTGTTATAAATAGAATAAATGCGGTTAAAATAAATCCAATAATTGAAGGGATTTAAAATAAGAGATATGATTCTTGTCCTTGGGAATTTAAAATCCAAGAGAGGATTATATTAGCAAGTACTTAATTGCAGCCTGATGTATAAAAATGAGATGGCAGAACAACACAAAGAATAGCAGGTGCATAGAAGATGGAGTTACAGATTCTGTTTGAGAAAATAATATTTCAACCGGGATTTTAAAGAGTGAACAAGACATTTTAAAAACATAATGGAGTGGGTAGGCTAAGCAAAGAAATCCACCAAGGCATGGGGAAAGAGAGAGGATGACATGCCAAATAAAATGAAAAGTTTAGTGTGCCTGGAAGGTGAAGTGATAAAACAGGAGCAGCAGAATGTCAGTTCTGACAAGATTATAAAGATGTTTTACTTTAAACTGTTCAATAAATATTCATATGCAAAAGAGTTTCCTTGGCCTCAACCCCAGAGTTCCAACTGGGAAGATAATTCTGCTGCGGCTTTTTTGAGGATCGCCATTCGAGAACCAGAGTACAAGGCAAGGGGAGCCAGTGAGGGTCACTGTGTGTTTTTGTGGTCCCGAGACACCTAATGAACCCTTCCAGAATTTTTGTAAGAAAGGCCAATTCCAACCATATTTTATTCATCAATGGCTTCACAAAGTGCTCAAAAAGACAATAATACCACTGCCCTGCTAGACTAAAGAAGAAAACAGTCAAATCTACAGAAATCTCTGGGCTGGACATTGAGTGCACAGTGCATTAAGAGATGGCTGGATATTTTTTTCAGGCACAAAGAAACAGTAGGTGTACTTGGGCAGATAAAGTAAGGTTGATTAATTTACATACACAGCTGTCTTCCAGGCTGTCATCCACTTGCCAGGATGGAGCAGCCTGATATTCCAAAAATAAATATTTCATAGAAAAACTGTGACTCTTACCAATAAATGGGGTAGGAAGTTGGCGAGGAGGGCAGTGAGAAATGTTTATAGTTATGTTGCCACTGGATAAATACCCCTAAGCCTAAAGCTAGCTGTGAGTGACAAAGCGCTTCAGAGGAAATATGAGATATAAGGCTTCGAGTCAAAGGTTTAAGTCCTTAATTTTCAAGTAACCAGTAAGTGGTTTTCTTTAACATTTAAGAAGTGATGCAGAAAATTGTTATTAGAGATAATGAGAACAGTCTTCTAATGTTTATGTGATAAAAGAAACTAAAGTCTGCAAATGTTAGGAGTTAATTTTATGGATTTGGCAAATTTAAGGGATTAATTACATTTTATGGATTTGAGAAAAATGAACCTCAGGAGTAGATATCACTAACCAGCTATACTTGTGTGTGGAGCATGAACCATTGAAAGGCTAGAAATAAATAATTATAGGGACATGTTTGAGGGTGGTAATGTAAAGAATTTGTCTCCAGGATAAACTTCCAATTATCTGCTTTATTAAGTAAATATGATGACTCTTTTTGAAGCCATATCTAATTGTTATAAATAGTGTAATAAAAATTGTTTTAAAACCCTGCTGGGATGAGAGAAAAACTCTCATAAGTCAGTGGACTGAAAGAGGGAGCATAGAGCAGTTTAGGCAGGTCCCTTGTAAAGTGAGAGGTAACACACCTTGAAAAAAAAAAGTATAGGTGTCACACCTTGAAAGTCCAGGATGCCTAACTGCATTGAGGATGGGGTAGTTTCAAAATGGCCATTTTTTCATTGCAGTTTTATTGTTTCTTAAAGAATCCTGAATTTCTATATCATGAATTCATATTCATGTATAAATTAAGTCACTGATTATTTATCTAATTCTAAGTATTGCATACTGGAAAATATTCTAGAATTCAAGTGTTTATTGGGAAAAAATATGGAAGCAATAAAAAATGGGGAGAAAATATAATTATAAAATTAATATTACATATTCATATATGTACACATAACTTATATTTAATTTTTAGATCATTGGTATAATAAATACAGCATCTATCTATATATATAAAAGCCTAAGGGACCGAATGACTGTTCAACCCTTCTACCATTTGACCAGTAGCTATGACACACACTGACCACCAGGGGGCAGAAGCTCAATGCACAAGCATGGAAACATGGAACAGACTGATGAATCTTATAGGGAAGGGGGGAGAGAGAGGGTGGGAAGAGATTAACCAAAGATCTTATATGCATGCTAGAGGCCTGGTGCATGGATTCATGCACTGGTGGGTTTCCTTGGCCTAGCCTGTGGGGATCGGGCCTAAACCAGCAGTCCGACATCCCCTGAGGGGTTCCAGATTGCAAGAGGGTACAGGCCAGGCTGAGGGACCCTGATGGTGCACGAATCCATGCACCGGGCCTCTAGTACTCAATAAAATACATGCACACCCTTATACTCACTTATTTTCTACTGATTTCAAAGCATGGAATACTCACATGTATTATTCTAGTAGCTCATACATATTTCTCAGAGAGAAAAAAACATTTTCAATAGGTGTTTTTATTTGTACTAAGTAATATTTATTTCCTTCTCTGATCATTATTCAGTAAATGACAACTTACTTCTTGAAAGAATAGTATCATCTAGCCTGGCCAGTGCAGCTCAGTGGTTGACCATCAACCCATGAACCAGGAGGTCATGTTTCGATTCCTAGTCAGGGCACATACCCAGGTTGTGAGCTCAGTGAGGGACATGAGGAAACAGTGGATCGATGATTCTTTCTCACCATTGATGTTTCTATCTCTCTCTCCCTCTCCTCTCCTCTCTGAAATCAATAAAAACATATACATTTTTTTAAAGTATAGAATCTAAACACTAATGTCTGTATGTGAGAAATACAGGATACAGATGAAAATCAAATTTTGCCCATTTGAGTTATAAAGATCCTGTGTTTTATTTCAATATCAGTCCCACTGATCTAAATGTACTTTTAAAAAGTACTTCCTTGCCTATATAGATAAAGAGTTTGAGCCATTAGTGAATTCTGTTAGAATTATAATGAAGACTGGAGGATGCCATCTTTCAGTAAAATCTCTATCATATTAAGAAAAGAATATGTGATTGGAAAGACATTACTCATTATTAGAATTAGGCATGAGAGCAAGTTCCAGATAAATAAATAAGCTTAAGCTATGTCCTATTGCATTCCAGTTAGGCTATTTCCTATTAAGTGCTTTACTAATGAATAATGAAGAACAACATCTGACTTATATTTACTGAATGCAAGACTTACAGACCTTGAATAGCAGGGATACCTTTGACATTCAGGTCTGAACAGCATGTAAATAGCAGAATAGATGGTCCCTAAAGAATGTTCTTTTAATAAATTAGATTACTCTGAACATAGGTTCCTGATTACTCATATCTGTGCTGCTCACCTCCATTATCCATTTCTATGTCTATCACCTCAAACTGAAAACCTACTACCTGATTTATTGGAGAATGTCAAAAGGGTTCCTTTATCTTATAAGTCTTACTCTGCTAATACATAGTATATACAACATCACCCATTACTCTTATTACCAAGGACACTTCATTAAGTGGAATCCTATGTTTCAGAACTATCTCTACCAGGTCTCATTTAATAGGAGCAGAAAATAGATGAATTCACTTTTGCTTTTTGTTTGAGTTAATGGATTATAAAATTTAAAATTGTATAAAATTAAAGTTTGGTGGAATTTAGTTGAATAAAACTAAAGCTTTCAATTTATCAACCATAATACATGTCCTTGCTCAGTTCCCTCTTGTCCACCTCTACCCTATGGAGCACCACCAAACCCCCAAGCAAAGGAGAATGATAACCAGCTATAAAAGGCGACTATCTGACCAGAGAGACTGTGTGAGCAAAAGAGAATACCCCAGTTAATTTCTTGTGCTTGAACCACATTAAACTGGTTAATGTACCTCTCTAAAATCAAATGTTGTATTAATTATAAGGGGCCAATACCATTCAGATATCCCCCTCAATTGGATGAATTGTGGCCTAAACGTTTCTCTTTTATTTTCATTACCAGCTCTCTCAATATGCCAAGGCAGTACCAAGCCCTAACACCATCTCAAACAGTTTTCATGCAAGAATATCAGTTAAGAAACAGAAACTTCACTTGCTTTTCCCCAATCCATAGCTAAATATTATACTGAATAATTACCAATGCTGAAAGCTTTATGGGATTCTAATTTCTATTGAAGGTATAAGCTTGCTTAGTTAGTTATTTAGTTAGTTATTTAGTTAGTTTTAACTTTAAGAATCGCTGGCATTTATTGAATGAACAAAATACATTTTTTGGCTACAGAATTTTAGTAATTAGTTTATGTGTGCCATGAGATAAAAAGGTTACAAATCGCTGTTTTAAGCTACTACATTTTGTAGTGGTGTAAGCATCATTAAAATCTTCATATCATTACTCTTGTTAGGGGAACAGGCCTAAGCCATCAGGCAGACATCCCCTGAGGGGTCCTTAGTGCTGCTGGGGAGGCAGCAGAAGCTCCCACCACCTCCGCTGTGCTCGCCAGCCTTGAGCCTGGCTTCTGGCTGAATGGCGCTCCCCATGTGGGAACTCACTGACCACCAGGGGGGAGCTTCTGCATTGAGCATCTGCCCCCTGGTGGTTAGTGCTGCGTGTCAGAGCAACTGGGCGTTCTGCTGTTTGGTTGATTTGCATATTACCCTTTTATTATGTAGGATTGTCTTAGAAGTCAGTTTCTCTTTGAAATTCTGTGTCTTATACTTTCTTAATAATTTTCTGACAGAATTAGCTTTCAAGAGTATATGTGAAAGTAATATAATAATGTATGTCAACTGGAATTGAAAATAAAAAATTTTTCAAAAAGAATGAATATTCCCTCCATCAGTCCTCCTACCCAGCTACTGTGGGAGCAGCCAAAACTGTTTTTCTGGCTATTTTTTTTGTGACTATGACTATTTTGGATGATATCATTACATGCCTTATAAAAATAAGCAAATATGTATAAACTTCTGGGATGAATATGGCTATCCCTGCCTCCACCTGTTGCTCCTAGAAATTACATAAAAACAATAAAGATGTCTCCTACACACTGCATTTTCAATGAGACTAGGAGAGAGGTATACTATGCAGGTAGTAAATACATGTGCACTGACTGTGTAAGGTGTGAGATTTAGCAGAAGCTGCACAAGAGGAAGAAAAAGGGTGAGGGTGCAAAGAGGCCCTGCAATGGCAGTTCTTCAAAGGCACCAGAAAAATATATTTCCTGAAGGTGAGGTGCTCATTCACTAGTGCAAAGGTATATACTTTGTATGCAGGCTGCCAGCAGAAGGTTCTTTGGTAAAGTTCAGAAAGTAAAAATTAAATTACATATCAAAATCTATGCATGGCCCAAAGAAAAATAAAGCATAAGCAAAGTCAAAACATATAAGCATAAGTATTCTTGCAATGTACATATATTTAAAAATTTTTTTTTGCTGTATCCAAGTAAATAGAACACTGCCTTCCACATAGTAAATACTTACTGAATAAATACATGAGTCAAAGAGAAAAAATTGGCAGACTAGACTACAAGTTGTAAAAAAGAGAATGAAAATAGTTTTTACTCATATTTTAAGATGTTCAACCAAGTTATCATATGATAAATTATTCTATTTTTCATCTATTTTTTTTAGATGGGCAAAAATCCAAATACTTGATAAAACTTCCAGTTGGCAAGGCTGTGAGAAAAAGTTATTATCAGATATCTTATGTAATTTGCATAATATTTGTGAAGAGCAAATTGGCAAAAGCATATACTTTTTAAAAATATTTTTTACTAGAGGCCTGGTGCACGAAATTCATGTACTCAGGGGGGAATCTGCCCAGATTATGAGAGGGCACAGGCCAGACCAAGGGACCCCACCGATGCACGATTGAGGCCGGGGAGGGATGCAGGAGGTTGGCCAGCTGGGGAGGGAGCATGGGAATGCTCCAGGGTGTGTCTGGCCCATCTCACTCAGTCCAGATCAGCCATACCCAGCAGCAAGCTAACCTACTGGTCGGAGCATCTACCCGCTGGTGGTCAGTGTATGTCATAGCGACTGGTCGACCGGTCGACTGTCTGCCCCCTGGTGGTCAGTGCACGTCATAGAAAATGGTTGATCCTTAGCATATCATTAGCATATTATGCTTTGATTGGTTGAATGGCCAACCAGGCAACCAGACAATTAGCATATTAGGCTTTTATTATATAGAATTTATTTCAGAGAGAGGAAGAAAGAGGGATAGAGAGATAGAAACTTTGATGAGAGAGAGACATCATTAATCAGCTGCCTTTTATGCCTCCTGCTGGGGATTGAGCCCAAAACCCAGACATGTATACTGACCAGGAATTGAACTGTGACCTCCTGGTTCATGGTTAGATACTCAACTACTGAGCCATATCTGGCAGGCCAAAAGCATATACTTTTTGACACAGCAATGCCAATTTGGGTAGTGTCCCAAAGACATACTCATGTGCACAATGAAGTATGTGTAAGGTGATTCACTACAGCATTATTATTAAAACAATGAATGGGGGAAAAAATCAAATTCCATTGATTGGGTACTAGGACTGGTTAAATTAAATTATAGTATATCCACTCAATGGAATATGATACAGTTATAGAAAAATAAGAAAGCTCTTCTAAAATCTCCAGGATATATAATTAAGTAAAGAAATACAAGATAGTATTTATATTATGCTACCTTTTGTGTTTAAAAAAAGTAGAAAATAATGTTTATTTGTATTACTTGTATACAAACAAAGAACTCTAGAATCACTCATAAGAAGCTAAAAATAGCCATTCCCTATTTAAGTGATGGAAGTGGGATATGAAGAGGGAGACAAGAAAGAGATGTGGGGAAAAGACCTATATGCACATATTTTTATAGCTTAAATTTTTGGGACAATGCAAATAAATCTCCTATCTTAAATTTTGTATTTAAATTAAAAAACAAATTATGAAAAAAGCTACCAAGTAAAATAAAGCACTGATGTCCAGATTAGTCACAAAATAATACGCTCAGATTTATAGCAATAGAAAAACTCATTAATTCAATCATTTACTCAACAAATGTTTGTTGAATTACTTCCACTATTCATGATTATGGAAATACCATGCTGAACTGAACAGGAAAAGGCAGGATGGCTATTCTGCTGGAACTTCTATTCCAATAAGATAGGAGACAAAAGACAAGTTAATTTTCTCCTTAAATATAAGATGGCATTAGGTGTTATTATTTAGATAAAACAGCATGGCACTCTGTGGATTGAGAGCTTGTTGTTAGAGTAGTCTGGGAAAGCCTCTTTGAAGATTAACATGGAGGTTACCTTTGAACTACAACTCAAATAACGAAAAGGAGGCAAGGCTATGCATACGTACTAAACGTAAGCATTCCATTCAGAAATCTGTAGAAGCCAAAGCTTGAAGTGGGAACAAGCTTAGCATGATTGAGGACAGAAAAATATGCAACATGAATACAGAGACGTGAACAAGAGGTTAAGTGTGGACTCGTAATGTACAGCCATCTAGATCCTTGGTGGACAGAGCAAGAGGTAGAGTTCTAAGAGGGATGAAAAGGCAATGGAAGGTTTTATATAGATGAATCATATGTCTGATCTATGCAAGAAAAAGGCTTGACTTTGCTCTCTGGATGCATATTTTAAAGGCAATAGTTGAAGCAGCGTTAACGGGTGTGAAACTCACTTGGAGGTGTGTATGAAACCCAGAGGAAATTTGAATCAAGACAAAAAAATTTAGAAATTACCTGCATTTAAAGCCAAAGAAAGAGTAGGCAAATTAATTCACTTATAAATGAGAATTGATATGGAAATTATAAACATAGAATTCATCCCATGGGCATGCCAACTTTTAGAAATAGGGAAGATGAGAGATTTTTAAAAATTGACAGGTTAACATATACAAAATAGTAAAAAATTCTGTACGAATGAAGGCAACTAATATAAAATAACTATGTTTGGAAATTATTTGCATCAAATATGATTTTCAAAGTGTATATATGTGGTTATTAAATATTATTCAATGGCTACTTTGCTCTTTAAATAATGCAAAAATTATGCTCAAATAATTTATATAAGCAAAGATTATAAAGAAATGGGAAATGCACACTTTGTCAGTTCAAGAAATACAATAAACATTGCTTATGGCACCATTCTATTCTTTATCTGAGTAAATTTTTTTTTAAGTAACAACATTGAAAGTTTGTGAGATGGTGGTAAAACTAATATAATTGAATGTTTGTTTTGTAGCTAACAATATATGGCAAAAGACAACATGTCCATCCAATTTGACTCAGTAGTTACACCTTTGGGAATACATATCCTAAGACTATAATCCTGTGCAAGACCTCTACATATATGCAGCATCGGATTGCCATTGCCTTTTAATTTTAAGAAATTGGACAAAATCAATAAAGCCACACATAGGCAAGTGGCTAAAACAAGCACAGTACGTGTGTGTGCGTGTGTGTGTGTGTGTGTGTGTGTGTGTGTGTGATGAATATTTTTAAACTACTAAAATTTTTCATTAAGCCGAAACCGGTTTGGCTCAGTGGATAGAGCATCGGCCTGCGGACTCAAGGGTCCCAGGTTCGATTCCAGTCAAGGGCATGTACCTGGGTTGCGGGCACATCCCCAGTGGGAGATGTGCAGGAGGCAGCTGGTCGATGTTTCTCTCTCATCGATGTTTCTAACTATCTCTCTCCCTTCCTCTCTGTAAAAAATCAATAAAATATATTTAAAAAAATTTTTTTCACTAAAAGTGATGTATGGATACTTATGGAAATATGTCAAATATAGAAGGATTTTTTAAAGAACACTAAATAAATGGCATTTGTAGTGTTTTAATCTCCCATTCTCATGACCGATTCATGGATTTTTCTCTTGTTTCAATTCCCATTTCTAAGATATAAAATCTCAGAGGACTAGCTCTCTACCTTCTCCCCTGCCCAAGTATACACCTCTACCATTTATCCAATTACCCCCTTTGTTGGCATGAACCTTAGGGATGTGGCAGTGAGTTAGTAAGAGCATCATTACTGGTAGATATTCACTTGGGACAAGTCTTATTCAGAAATCATAGTGTAGAGTTCTGATGAGTATTCAATAAGTCAGAGATGGAGGGTTAGCCAGAGATAAGTCAGAGTGAAAAAGACAAATGCTACATGATATCACTTATATGTGGAATCACCACACTTATAAAAATGAAGTCCTGAATGGCATTTATCGGGGACAGGGGGTAGGGCAAATGGGGAGACATTGGTCAAAGGGTACAAACTACCAGCTATAAGATGAATAAGAACTGCAGATCTAATGTACTGTATAGTGATTATAGTTGATAATACTGTATTCTATACTTGAAAGTTGCTGAGACAATCAATCTTAAATGCTCTTACCCCCACCCCCACTCCCGTTGTGTGCCTTAAACTTACGTAAAGTTGTCTGTCAATTATCTCTCAGTAAAGCTCAGGAAAGGAAGGAAGGAAGGGAGGGAGGAATCCCTAATCAGAAATGTAAGAATCCATCAAATCACAACATAAAAAAAAAAAAGCCTGGTCTCAGAAATATATAAGGCAACATTCCCTTATAGCAGCGGTTCTCAACCTGTGGGTCGCCGCGACCCCTTTGGCGGTCGAACGACCCTTTCACAGGGGTCGCCTAAGAACATCCTGCATATCAGATATTTACATTATGATTCATAACAGTAGCAACATTACAGTTATGAAGTAGCAACGAAAGTAATTTTATGGTTGGGTCACAACAGGAGGAACTGTATTTAAAGGGCCAGAAGGTTGAGAACCACTGCCTTATAGTGATTTCACACTTAAGGGAGCAGGGAGCACAGTGACTTTGGAAAACAGAGGAAGGATTGAGCATTCCTGTCACACAAGTGGATCACCAAAATGATTAGCTTGTCTCTGATGGTGTCTGAATCTCTGCTCTCTGGGGCATTTGATCACATTGGGACTTAATTTCTATGAAATCCCACTGAGAACCAAGAAGAAATGGGAATGTGTGCTCTTCTTCATTACCTCACGTGCAAAGTAAATAATTCCTAAAAATGGAAATCCAAAAGAACCGCATAAAGACCAGGTCACTCAAAAGAAAGTTAAATCCAGTGCTGACGGAATGTGCTCCTTATTCCTGGATGGTGCCCAGAAGCTTATGATTCTCTTGAAGTACCTATTGATCCTGTTCAGTTTTAGGGAGATGCACAACGAAAAGAGAAAATAGTGTATTAACATCTCACTGCGTATCTGCTACAATTATCTAAGGACAAATAGAAAATTAAATGCATTGAGTCCATACCTAAGCTTGCTAACAGACATTTGCTTTACCATTTATTATGTTAAATGTAACAAAAATTTTACCATAATATTTATTATAGAAACATGAATATTGCATATTTCCTAAACAGAAAATATGCGTCAGAGCTGCAGCAATGGTACTGCAATGAATCTCATGTACTGGGCAGTTTTGTCTTAGCCTGGTTCTTCCAGAAATTAGAGCTTGAGGCAAAGGCTTATGTGCTACACTGTTTTAGGAAATGCAATCCCAGAGAGCTGACCTGAGGGACAGGGGCGTGAGGCAGAGCAAAATGGTAGAATAAATTACAAGAACATGTTATCGAGTTGCTGGCTAGTGATTGCTTGATCTCAGGAACTGTCCTCTAAGAAGCCATCCAAACTTCATCTGGAAACAGTCCATCCGGAGGGAGAGCGTGAAAAGAATATATTCCCCAGTTCCTATTGCCCATTTCTCACAAACTCATCCTTAGGGAAGTTGGGAATTGCCTATATTCTTTCAGTCTGCATATGCCTGGGGACTGAGCTAAATCCCATACTCTATACCTTTGGAACCCAAAAGTTAGCCCTAGAACAGGAGGCAAGAAGAACAGGGCACAGGCACGACGGAAGGCCCTGTCAGGTGGCACCTGTGGGAAGGCTGCACCAGGCAAAGCTCATGGCCACAAGCTTTGGCTGGAACAAGGTATAGTGACACCAAAAGGCTGTGAAGTGATGCCTAAGAAAAGTGGCTCTCAAACTGTTGAAGGCATCAGAGGCACCTGGTGGGCTTGTTAAATCACAGATTGTTGGGTGCCATGCCCAGATTTTCTGATTTCATAGGTCTGACATGGAACTAAATAGTTCACATTTCTAACAACTTTGTAGGTGATTCTGATGCTACTGATCCCAGACTACATTTCAAGAAAGACCGTACAAATCTACAGTCCATTGTACCCCTCACACACAGGTTTCTGCAATTCCTTCTGTGTATAATCTATTTCCTCCAGGCCACAGACTATACTTTCCTGACTATTCTGAAAGTGGACTCTGGTTGGCCCACTTAGAATCAATGAAGATGGCAGAGGAAGAGGCCTCTGTACAAAGGGCAGGGACAGTGAGGAGAGAGTTTCTTGAGCCAGCCCAGAGGTTCAATGGAATTTAGACAACACACTTCTCTCTGGAATCCTAAACCAAATACTTCCCTTCTGTGGTTATACATTTTCTCTGTACAGCTCCACAGTGGAATAAGCTTTATATGAAAATGGGAAGAGCCCTAACCGTTTTGGCTCAGTGGATAGAGCGTCAGCCTGCGGACTGAAGGGTCCCAGGTTCGATTGCGGTCAAGGGCATATACCTTGGTTGCGGGCACATTCCCAGTAGGGGGTGTGCAGGAGGCAGCTGATTGATGTTTCTCCCTCATCAGTGTTTCTAACTCTCTATCCCTCTCCCTTCCTCTCTGTAAAAAAATCAATAAAAATATATTTAAAAAACAAAGAAAATGGGAAGAAAAAGGTAAATCTAAAGAAAAGCCATTTGAAGAAGTTTACTTTCGGTGTACTAAGCTTCACTTTAAATTGTTGCGTATCTGTAATTTTCACTTTGAGAACAGTAGAAAAATTTTTATGAGGTGCTAATTGAGAAATAAGTATTTCTAAAGTTAAGGAACTATAATATGATAATAGGCCCTCTCAACATAGATAACTTAGAGAAAGCAGACTATGGATGGAGACATGATTTTTCACTTTTTATAAGGAGTATCTGTTAGAAATTCTTTGAGTTCTCTTGAAGCAATTAAGATAAGTATCACAAAAATCACAACATATCACCCATTTAAGAACATGTCTGCTAAATAAAAAATGAAGTTCAGAGAAACATCTCATCACAGTTATTTCACAAGTGACTGCTCTTGCTGACCCTGTAGCTAACAGAGTGCAGGCCCTTCCAGTCACCCCAAGGGAGCGTCTGTGTAATTGATTTAATAATTTAATAATAACTATTAGAAGATCTGAAATCAAACATAAAGGATGAAAAAATTCTACAGAAAGCAAAGCATTTGGACAGTTTCTATTCAGTCATTCAATATTTATTGAACACCTGTCTTACATTAAGAACTTTGCTAAGTATTGTGAAGTGCAAAGATGATAAAAAAAAAAATAGCTTTGCCCTCTAGAAGTTCATGGTCTACTACGGGAGCTGAGGTAAACAAATTATTCTAATAATTTGTAAAAAGGAGCTTTTTAAAATTTAGAGAAAGTATGGTAGATTTACTTTAAGAAATGCTGTTTTAATATTATGTAAGGCAGAATGTTCATTTCTAGCATAAGTAAACCCTAAAAACATGCTAAATTAAATGTTAAAATAAAGTAATAAGATATATTTACACTAACACATTACACACACATATTTTCATGAAATGCGATGATCCACCTAGAATCAATGAAGATGGCGGGGGAAGGGTCCTGCGGACATACCATCACTGTACCTAACTCTGTTCACCTTTTCTCACCCTGACCTTTGTCCATCCTGTCCCACATCTGACATATAACTCATGTTGCTGTGGAAATGTGGTAGAGTAGAAGAGATGAGATAAGAAATGATTTTTATAATAGTCAAAAGTGTATCGCTAAATGTGACTCTAATCACTTGCTGTCATGAACTATCAGATTGTATATTTGGGGAAATGCAGAGGTGTGGAAATTCTGGAAAGACCTGTGCTTATACTATTTCTTAGCCATTTCCTCCACAAAATATAAATTAAGCCATAGATACTGTGAGAGACTCTGTAAGAAAACAGATAAATACAATGCCAGGTATGAAGGAAACAGGACCCCAGAGAGGACTTACTTTTAGGAAATAATTTATTTCTTTATTCAACCAAAAAACATGTATAAGTTAAAGTTAATACTTAAAATATGGTGCCCTCTAAATTTAATTATTAAATTTAAAAAGATAAAATTAATTATAAGCATTCACCAAATATTAATATTACTGAATATGTGTTATAGCTCATGGGGGCAAAGAGAGAGTTTCCTCCCTTCTCTTCCTCCTCCTTTCTCCTCATCCTCCTTTTTTAAATATAAAGAATTCTGGCTTAGTCATATAACATCCAAATGCTTTGGCAGATCAGGGGACTGTGATATTGTGCTAGGTGAGGTAACATTTGAACGTTACCCTCAGGGGAGGGGGGTTATCAAGGAGAACACGGCCCAGGTAAGAAGTGACATGGGTTGGAACTGGGGATTAATGTGGGCTGTCACGAATGAAGGTAAGCATTGCTACCAAACAGAGTATCTGCCTTTGTCGCACAAAATTTTGAACTTCTTTTATTACAATTCTTAAAATGCAGCCAGTTACAAGCTCTTTTGATTAAATTAAAGAGGTAATACAGCATTCGAAACCAATCAGACGGAATTAGATGGTTTCCTTCTTACCACTATGTGAGGGCCTTGTGGGACCTAGGGGATGCCACTAAGAGAAACTTAGGCCATGAGCGCAGATCTGAAAAGTCATGAGACAAGCTTAGTCTTTATTTCAAATCCCTAATCTCGAACTTCTTCCCACGAATAACCCCGAATCCCTGCTAAGGAGGATCTCTCTTCCTCTTTTTCTTGATCGTCTGCTTATCTTTCCCCACACTACTGCCAAAGCCAGTTCAAAACTCATATTTTCGCAATAAGATTGTCCCAATTAATACTCTAACTATGTGAAGTGTATAGTAAAACTATTTTTATGGGTATATCTAGGATTCTTTTTAGTTTATAAAATTGTTTCTATAATAAAAGTAATTTCTGATTTTTCAAAGGAGTAAATCTAGAAATAGTTGGGGTTAGAAAAGGTCATTGGTTTGTTGGGTGCTTACTTACATAAGAAGGTAAAGGACATGTGCCTCAATAGTGGCACTGAACACCTCCAGTGGCACTTTTTGTGTCCTGTGAGACTGGGCAAGGACGGAGGGAGGCAAGCACTGGTTGAACCTTTTATTTCTTCTAATTTCACAGTACATAATGCCAAAAGGTGATGGCGACCTAAATGTCAGCTTTATCTTTTGTGAATTAGTTCACAGCATAATGTTTTTTATAAAGGTCTATGAAAAAATAACGGAATGATATGTGATTTCATACTGAGAGCAAACTGTGTAAATAATTATGAAAGAAAGAAAAACTGTTTGTAGCAATGCAAGTCCCATGAGAAACCCAATACTATTCTAAAGGAAAATTGTGTGTATTATTGTAATCTGAATTAGAAGTTTCAAGTATTCTGAATCTTGAGTTAAAAGTTGGGATTGTAATTGTTTTCTTTTATTATTCAGAATGTATTGAAGGTTTTCACCAAGTCTCATCCATTTATTCTGAGTTCTATAATACAAATCGAACCTCTCAGCTAACTTTCTTCATTTTTCTCTTACAATTTTACCTCCAGTCTTCTCATAGTCTCACACTGACATATCTTTTACTGATGCCCAAAGTACTACTTTTCTCTTATAACTTTGTCCCTAAGACTTCTTTTGTTGAAGATTATATCCCATTACCCTTTCTAGATGACTTTTTGTGTTTAACTTTTCTAAACATATCAAAATAAATAAAGCACGGATTTTTAAAAAGTTTTTGTGGAAACTTCAATATTTTTCCTTTCTTACATCACTTTATTGTTCACCTGGAGGTAGATGATACTTTTAACAACTAATAGTATTGCCTAAGAACTATCTTTATTGAAGAGAAAATAAATGCTTTTATTGCTTTGGTGTTGTGAAGGTGAGTGGGGTAAGACAATGCACCTTAACATTTAAAAATCCTTATTATGATTGGTTGAAAAGCAGCACAGTGAGTTTCTACTAGAAGGATAATATGGATTTGCATTTATTGGAAGTTGGAGAAAGCAAGCTTAAATGAGGCAATTCCAATACTGGGGGGAAGGCTATTCTAAGGCACAGATAACTTCTGCCAATAAAGTGAAAAGAGCAAAGAAAATAGCAGGGGAAATGATTTCTCAAGTGTATATGAATAAAAATATTGTTTTTTATTTCCAAGGATGTTTACCTCTGAGAAGTAATGGTTCCCTATCTAATATATATATATATATATATATATATATATATATATATATATTAGTTTTTTCATGAAATAGAAATATAGTATATTAGAAAAATGTTATATCCCAACAGCTCTGTAAGGATCCTTGAGTATATTGAAAGATTATACAGAGACCCAGACAATGATTCGGAGACCACACTACAGACTTGAAGCTAGCCAGGAGAAAATAAAAAGTAAATTCCCCTACGGATCACAGGAGAGGACTGCCTGTCTCTCAAATCCCACATAGAGAGATTTCAAACACCTGCTTTCCCTGCTGAAGTTTTAGGAGTCAAGAGGGTGTATCAGACCCTCTTGTTCTCTGGCTGCATCCTCTCGGGACCACCTGATTCTGTGAATAGCTTCCTGCAGGAGGTCACTTAGGTTATGTTCACAATGCCTTGCTCACACACGCTCCATGTGACTTCTGCTTCTTTTCAGGGCATTGCCATGCTCTGATGTGGGGCAATGGTGAGAGACAGTGAGGCATGCCCAGCTCAGAAATATGAGACATTACTTGCTAACTCACCCAAGCAAGTTCTCAAAAGGAGGTAACAGATACTCTTCCTTGGAGATCCTTTGTAGACAATTTGAGGAATACTCTTTTTATTCCTCAGGTCTCAATGGGATTGAACTCCAATGGTTGCACCCAGTGAGCAATCTAATAACAGACTTCTATGTGGATTCTTCCTGTTTCCCTGTTTACTCTTACTGGTACCTCAGTTATGCTCCTTAAACTGATCTCCCATCACTTTCCAAATAAGCCACCTATATACATATTTTTAATTCCGTCTCTGCTTTTGGGGGGGAAAAAAGCCAAGCTAATTTAGAGTGAAATTTAAATTCTACTGAGAATACTCATTAGTGGTTTTTTTGTCAGAAGTTTCAGTTTCTAATTCTATAGAGCCAACAAGACTCATTGAGGTACATGTCTAAGCAAAGAGAGTAAAGATTTTATTCAATTCTACTGAAGGCTTTATCTATAGAGACCATCAGTGAAAGTTGATCCTTCTTCTTTTAATATTCTATGGGTTTGGTTTACAAAGCTCTCTCTCTTTTTCCCTTATCAAAGTGTCCTGACTTAGGTCTTACTCTCCTAGTATCTTATCTGAACTGTTTATTGAGTATCTTATCTAAACTGCTTCCAGTGCAATCAGCCAATGGCTTTCTGGGTCTTCCTTATTATAAGATTCGGAAGTAACCTTAAAATATAATTGCCTCGTGAGTCTGATGAAAAATACTGAGGGTCAACAATGTTAAATAAGTGGACACAAGGTATCCCAAATAGTTAATAGCCTAGATAAATCACTTGGTCTACTGCCCTCACCTCAAATGGGTAAACAGAATTCAAATTATTTCTAGAACACGAATTATCATTAATCAGTAAATATAATATTTGCCCCATGATGTACGCTTTCAGTATTTTGTTTTAGTGTTTTCCCCCAAATGTAGTAATGTTTGTGTTCTGTTATGTCTATCAGGCATTGTACTTCATCTTCCAATGGGCTACATATAGCTACCAAAATAATCTATTAAATATTATGTAATGCAATGAGCCAAAGTTTATATTTCACAATACATTTAATAATATTAAAATGAAAGAATAAGTAATACATTTTGGATAGCATATTCTGATTTGTATGAAGATGATATGCATGTACAGTAAGTAGCACATTATTATAATACAAATAGAATAGATAATGCTATATTCTCTGATTTGTTTTGTGTGTGATGTTTATTTATACCTCTGGATCTCAGATACCGACGACTGAGTTTGTCTAACGCCTCTGTTCATTAAACATAACCTTATTTTTAAAAAGTTTCCTCTCTTCATTCATTCTTTAATTCATTCATTTATAGCTTTATATTTCACTTTCCTTCTCTTCAACCTCAGGCAACAACTTTCAATGTTTTCAAGGTGTTTCTATTTATTTAAATATTATTTTACAAAATGTGAATTGTATAATGGGCAAAAGTTTTAATTTTGGTAAATTGCATGATGTTATATATCTCATTTTAGTCCCTAATTTTTTCACTAAGGATTATGCTTAAAGACCCATTCAGAGTTTTGCCTGTGCTTAGATTGTAGAAAACCAAAAGAAAACATTGCTCCCACCCCAGCAATAAGCAAAGAAATTGTACAGAACAAGGTTTTTAAAGGACACCTGAAAAAGCCTTCCTTAGTAATGAAAGCCTGGAGGTTATATCAGCGGCTGCTGTGAAAGAGACATGAAACCCACAGTGACTAGGACTCTACTCTCACACAAAGCAGAACCTGTCTTCCTCCAGGTATAGGCCAGAAACCTGCCTGCTCTCTAATCACCGCAAGTGAGTTGTTACTAGAGAAGGGATAAAACAAAAGCTGTCTCTTAGGGAAGAAGAGAGCAACCTCCCCCTCTTCCTGCCCGAGGCAAAGGTTGGCTACTGGGGTGGAAGGATATAAAGTCTCTTGTTTCAAGCATCCTGCCCAAATACAGAGCAGAGTGCTACTGCCACTGGAAGAGGAAGGAGAAATTTGTGTTCCAGATCCCCTGGGCGATACTCACCATTTATAAAAGGTAGTTTGGGCTGCTGTGTGGGGAGGAATAAAAATGCTGAGAATGAATCCCCACTGGAGTCCCTATGAGGAGACAGAAGGAAGCTAGGTAGATGGGGTGGGACCACTTGAAGGGAAATAGAACTGGAGAATCCAGCTGGGTGTGGAAAAAAGGACACACACTAGAAATGCAAACTTTAAATATATATATAAATGTTACTAAGACAGGCAGCTTGCAGATAACGAATCACAAGGCAGCAAAGTGTATAACCAATCCCAAGGATGTTACATAGGCAAATTCTTTGAAAAGACCAATCAGAGCCAGCACCCCCTAAATTTAAAAGTGTGAGCTTCCTTTCTTGCTCTCTCTCCCCAGCAAATGAGTTCCTGAGGTTCCTGTGGCAGGGCAGCACATCGCCTGCACCCACACCACGTGGCTTATGACGAGGTGGGACTCTACACAGGCACTTGAACACCGGGCTGTAAAATGGGAAGGAAGCTCTGGACACTGGCCTGCTCCTGGAACCCCAGCTGCACCTTTCCCAGGATTGGCTTCTCTCAATAAACTTTGCCTCCATTAACCATTTTTTATTCTCAACTTCATTCTTCAATTTCGCAAGACAACACATTTAGACTCAAACCCCACATTTTGGTTTCACCTATGTTATGGAATAGTAAGAAGCTAGGAAAATTCCAGGACAGGCAGAATAGGGAAACTAAGACAGATAGTTAAACAGCAGTTTGCAGCCACCTAGTCAGTCCTATCTTCCCTAAACCAAGGACACTTAAGAGTAAATGGTTTGCACTTCTCCCCAACCAGAGGGTAAATAGCTTAAATCATCCTACTCAGGGAGACAGATAACAGAAATCCAATTAATGCCATTTGCCAACCACATCCAAGGACAAATTATGAGAATAAATCTCTTTTTGGTACATCAGCATAAAGCTGATGAATATTCTATTGATTCTCCCCCAAGACTCTAAACACCCAGCCTTTAAAACCCCTGAAAATGAAGGTCCCTGGGTGCTCTCCCTCCAGGGAGCACCCCTGTGCCATTCCCTTCCCAGCCTCCTTCCCTCCACCTCCCCTCACACTCATCTCCTAACCTCTAAGGGACCCCATGGGACTTGTAACCAGGGGAGCAATGGTCCTTGTTTCACTGTCCTAAGTATG
Organism: Myotis yumanensis; assembly: GCF_028538775.1. Lineage (NCBI taxonomy): Eukaryota > Metazoa > Chordata > Mammalia > Chiroptera > Vespertilionidae > Myotis > Myotis yumanensis. The sequence goes on along the minus strand of NW_027223755.1, from coordinate 69,052,731 downwards.
TTTTTGCTGCAGTCAATGAATTCTTGCTTGCTCTTCTACACTTTGTGTCTTGATTGAAATCTTTTCCTAAAGAAGACAAGACTCAAGAGCTCCTTGTTATCTTCCTGGTAACAACACCGAGAGTGCAGGGCTACAGGAACTAATGATTGTCTCAACCCCCCACATAACCTGACAGGAGCAGAGGCATACTGATCTCTAAGAGTGAATACTATTTATCTCAGTCTCTGCATTTTTTGTTTGTTTGTTTTTTGCACATAATATCCAAAATCTTATGAAAAATAATAATAATTACAAGAGACACAAATAACTATAAGAAAAAAGAACCTACCAGAAATGATAAAGCAGCTAACAAACCAGATTCAGAGATGGTCTGCATGTTGAAAATATTTGACATGAACACTTAAATAACTATAATAAATGTATTAATGCATTTAGTGGTAATAAGAGCATCATGGATGAACAGATGGAAATTTTGGCTGAAATATAGACACTGTAAAGAAAACAAAAGGAAATGACAGAGATTTTAAAAGATTATATTAAAGTTGAAAATTTTCTTTAATTGGCTTATTTTCAGACTAAATTCATTAGAGAAAGTAATCAATGAATTAGAGTATGTTTTAACAGAAAATCTCTAAACTGAAATATATAGATATAAAAAAGAGTGGAAACAAAATCCAGAGTATTTAAGACCATTAACAAATGATCTAACACATGTGTAATTAGAATCCCAACATTAGAAGATAAATGATAGGGTTCTAGAAGCACTTGAAAACTGGTGAGAGATTTGCACAATTAATAAACAAATAACAAAGTACAGATTAGAGAAGATCAGAGAATGTAAAATAGGATAACATGAAGAATTACATTTAGAGGTACAACAAACTTCTGAAAGTCAAACAAAGCTATTCAATCAGAATGTGATAACAGAAATATTTATAACACAAAAAATGAAGAGTGATGGGTATAGTAAAAATATAAGAAAATATAAACCATAATTCCTTATTTTAAATCTCTAAGACAAAGTGTAAACCAAGTCACACTATATATTTGGGGTTATAATAAGTGAAAAAGTAAAATATATGACAGCAATAGCATAAAGAAGGATAGAGGGAAATGAAAGCATAGTCTAGGTTCTTATACTACATGTGAAGTAGTATAATATTTGCAGGTATATTATGATAATCTAAAGACATGTATTGGAAACCCTAGAACAATTATTAAAAATGTCTTTCAATCTCAAGAAAGCAAAAAACAAACAAACAAAAAAAGAACAGACGTGATAAATTGAAAACAAAATAAATAAAGATATAAATGTATCACATTTGCTATCATATCAATATGACATATCACTCCTAACATATTAGTAATTGCTTTAAATATAATTTGTCTACATACCGTAATAAAAGGTTGTGATTACCAATTTTGATAATAAATTCATACCTAATTGAATGCTATTTTAAAGTAAAACAATGGAAATATGATACACCATGAAAAGAAAATTGCAGAAAATGTTTACTTCAAAACAAGGAAATTTATGAAAGTAAAATCAAATAATTGATATTTAAAGAACATTCAACTCAACAATGTCAGAACACACAATATTTTTAAGTGGACACAAAACATTCAGCAAGAGAGATGATAATCTCACCAATCAAACCTCAACAAACTTAAAAAAATTTGAAATCGTTATATATATACTAGAGGCCCGATGCACGAAGATTCGTGCAAGAATAGGCCTTCCTTCCCCTGGCTGCCAGCATCAGTTTCCCTCTGGCACCCAGGTCCTGGGCTGCTTTGCTCCAGCTGCTGCCAAGCATCTGGGACCTGGGCTGCTTCGCTCCAGCCACTGCCGCCACCCACCAAGGGCGTGCTCTGAACCGCACCCTGCAGCCGCTTGGAGCAGGCTCCCACCCCGGGGTGTGTTTGTCTGCTGGGGATGGGAGCGGCACGCAGTCCCCTCCTGCCCATCTGTGTGCACAGCTCCTCCTGAGCGGTCATGATGCAGCCTCCTCCAGCCGGTCATGATGCCCAGCTACTTTGCATATTACTTGTTTATATATATAGATTACTTGACCATGACAAAATGTAGCTATATATATGGAAAATCCTCAATCACAAGATAAACAACCATTTCTATGTAGTTATGGTTCATAGAAACCACAAGGCAAATTAGACAATATTTTGATCAAAAGGGAAATAAAAACAAAACATCAAAATGTTTGGAACACAGCTAAAGCAATGTTTAGAATCAAATTGCTAGCAGTACATACTTATTTTATAAAATACTGAAGATCTCATAATAATGATATTGGCCTCTAAAAAAATAAATTAGACAGAGTAAGAGCAAATTAACATGAAAGCAAGCAGAGGAAAGAAAATAATAAAGGTCAGAGAAAAATTATCAACAGAAAATATAAAACCAAAGAAAAAAGTAAATAAAATAAAACTATTTTTAAATTTCTTAAGATTAAGGAATTGGATAATACTCTAAGCAGACCAATCAAGAAAAATATAGCTTACAAATATTAGGAAGGAAAGAGAGTGTAGCACTACATCTCCCACAGGCATTAAGCAAATAATAAGGAAATAATATAAGCAACTTTATGACAACACATTTGTAAACAAGATGAAATGGGCAATTTTTTGAAATATATAAATGACCAAAACTCACTCAAGAAGAAATTTATAACCTGAATAGCATATTATCAAAGAAACTAAATATATAGTTACCGAAAATAAAACTCCAAGCTCAGATGCTTTTATGGTAAATTCTACCAAACATTTGAGGAATAAATAATACCAATAACATACAAACTCTTCTATAAAATAAAGATTAAGTCATGCTCTCCACCATATTTTGAGACCACCTTATCCTAATACTAAAATATAAAGACATTATAAGAAAAAAAAAACAGCTACAGACCAATATACCTTATGAATGTAACCTCACATCTTTAACAAAGTATTATCAAATCAAGTTCAACAATATATAAAACAATAATACATTAGTGGTTTCATCCAGGAACGCAAGTACTTTTCAGCACTTGAAAATCACACAATGTGATTCGCAAACAATACAGACTCCACAAAGTGCAAAATCACATGAGCATTAGAATAGATACAGAAAAACATTTGAAGAAATTAAAAATACATTTACTCGTGATAAAAACTCTCAGCAAACTGAGAGTTTCCTAAACTAGTAAAGATCATTTATGAAAAACCAACACTAAGTAGTTTTACTTAATGGGAGAAGGGCATCTACATTTGTTAAACTTATATTGAAGGTTCTAGAAAATTCAAAATTTGGGAGAGGAGTGGATTTGATCGAAGGTACAAACTTCCAGTTATAAAATAAATGTCATGGAGATGTAATGTACAGCATGATGACTATTGTTCATAATACTGTATAGTATATTTGACAGTTACTGAGAGTAGATATTAAACATTCTCACCGTAAGAAAAATATTATAATTATGTTTGGTCATAGATAGAAAATACGATCATCTTACAATATATACATATATCAAATTATTATGCTTTATACCTGCAATTAACATAATGTTAAATGTCAATTATATCTCAATAAAAAATGAACTCTCAAAACCCAACAGAAAATTGGCAAAAGATATGAAGACGTTTCCTTGTAAAGGCTAAATAGATGGCAAATAAGCACATAAAAAGATATCCAACCATTAAGAAATGCAAATCAAAAACACAGCAAAATCACTACGTATCCAAAAGGATGGCAACAATAAAAAAGACAGACAGTATAAAATACCAGTGTATATGTGAAGCAACTAAATCTCTCATACATGGCTGGTGGGGCATGTTAAATTGCACAACTACTTTGCAAAAACAGTTTGGTGATTTCTTAAAAAGTTAAGCACTCACCGACCGTATGATCAAGCCATTCCACTTCCTGGAGTTACCTAAGATAAAAAGAAACAGATGATAATTCAAAGACTTGTACATGTTGTTTATAGAAGGTTTATTTGTAATAGCCCAAAACTAGAAACAATCAAAATGTTTATCACTGGTAAATGAATGAATAGTGTGGTATGTCCATACAAAGGAATATTAATTAACAGTGAAAAAGAAAGGATATCTTTATACATGTAACAGCAAGGATGAATCTCAAATCATTATAATGGTTGAAAGAAAATAAATAGTATATGCTATGAATTCACTTATATAAAACTCTAGAACATGGAAACTAACCTACAGTGACAGAAGTCAAAAAAGCTATTATTACATATTAAAATGACATAATTAATTTCATATATAAACAGATTTATAAAGATATATTTGACATAAAATAAATTGCACATATTTAAAAGGATATGTATTTTATTTAAATTTAATGTTATACATATATTTAAGATTGCCTGAATTTCCAAAGTATAGTAACCTTCCCTATTATTAAAAAAATATTAGAAAATAAAAATAAATTCAGATAATACAAATTAGAAAGAAAAAATACAAATGTTAAAATACAAATAAAGAAAACAATATATCCTCTATATAGAAAATCCCCAGAAATTTAGAAAATATCCAGTTAGACTTAAAAGTTATTTTATCAATGACATAAGATACAAGTTAAAATAAAAATCAGTTACATTTCTATATACTGGCAGAAAAATATTTAACTTTAAATTTTAAAAACAATGTATTTGCAATTTTTATTCCACCCAAAACCAAAATATCTAGGAGTCAAATTAATAAAATTCATGCAAGACCTGTACAATGAAGATTACAAAATATTGTTTATAGAAATCAAGTAAATAAAAAAGTTTACCCCCATATCCATCATCAGAATAATCAATATTATTAAGGTAGCTCTCTTAATATTTACTGATCTACAAATTCAATAAAATTTCAACCAAAATTCTAGGGGTATTAATGGAAAAGCTGTCTAAAATTTATTTTGAAAAAGACAGCATATAAGATAGCAAAAATGATTTTGAAAAATTATGAGGTTGGAGAATGCATACTACCTGATGTCAATACTTACTATAAAGCTAGAGTATTCAATAAATTTAAAATGTTTAATATATAAGGTTTGAAATTAGTTAGGTAGGTAGATGATGGCTAACTGGCTAGATAAATAGATCTGTCAAGGGAACAAAACAGAAATACACCTACACATCTATGAATATATGGTGCCAACTTAATGCAATAAACAAAAATATTTCAAAAAAGGTATTAAAAATGGGCATTTATATACCAAAAAATTACCTTGAGCCTTACCTGATGCCATGTACAAAAATAATTCAAAAATAATAATAAAGATAAATTTCAGTATTAAATATATAAAATTATAGAAGAAAAAAAGAAAAATATATAACAACAAAATATGTCTTAGATATGATACCAAAAGCACAAACCATAAAAGAAAATTTAAATAAATTGGACTACATTGAAATTAAAAATGTTTGTTCTCAAAGATATTGTTGGAAATGAAAATACAATTCCCAGATTGGGAGAAAATATTTTCAAAACACATATATAATGCAGGATTTATAACTACAATATAAAAAGAACATATAACCTAAGAGTATAAACAACCTAATGAAAAAGGGGCAAAAAAAATTGGTTGTGACACTTCCACTCAGACAAAAAACAAAGGCTCATAAAGCACATGAAGTTGTTCGAATGCATTTACATCAAGAAAATGCAATTTAAATCCATAGCAACATACCTATAAACATTTATTAAAATGGCTAAAACTGAAGAGCTTGACATTAGCAAATGATTATGTAAATATAGAGCAACTAGAACTCTTACATTGTTGTTGGGAATGTCAAATAATGTGAGCACTTGGAAACGAGGTTAGCAATTTCTTCTAAGTGAAATGTACACTTTACATATAACCCAACTATTTAACTCCCAGGTACTAGTATTTACTCAAGATAAATGAAAGCATATGTTCACACAAATATCTGTATGTAAATGTTCATAGCAGCTATTTCAAATAGCCCAGATCTGGAAACAACCTACATATCCATTAATTGGTGAAAGAGTAAACACTTTTTGGTTATAGTCCAATAATAGAGTACTACTCAGCAATACAAAGTGCTCTTGATATATTCTTGCCAGGTGAATCTCATAAGCATAACATTAATAGAAAAAATCCAACCAAAAAGGATTATATACAGAATAATTCCATTTCTATAATATTCTAGAAAAGGTAAAATACAAGTATAAAAAATAAATCAGTTTCCTGGGAATGAGTGTGGGAAAGGGGATTAACTGCAAAGGGGACCCAAGGAAAGTTTTGAGATAATGGATATTTTGAATATCTTGTTGATTTACCTGACTGTAAAGGTTAGAGGAGGTAAAGGGATTGAGCAAAAAGAAAGAGAGAGAGAGAGAGAGAGAGAGAGAGAGAGAGAGAGAGAGAGGGAGACAACAGTGTGGTTAGTGGGGCGGGGGGGTTGGGGGTGAGGTGGAAGAGGGTATATGGGGGATAAATGGTGATGGGGAAAATAATAAAAGAAAGGAAGAAAAAATTGTCAAACTGTGCACTTAAAAAGGTAAAATTTAATATATGTGATTTATTCCTCAATAAACTTGACTTTAAAAAAAGGAAAGATATGCCTATGTTATTTTGTGTAGAGTAGTCCCACTTATTCAAGGGGGATGTGTTCTAAGATCCCAGTGGATGCCTGAAACCTCAGACAGTATCAAACACTATACATACTACCTTTTTCTACACATACATATTTATAGTAAAGTTTAATTTATAAATTGAACACAGTAAGAGATTAATAACTAATAAAATTCAATAATTATAAATAATTCAATAATTATAAAGTTATAGACCGTAATAAATATTACGTGAATGTGATCTGTCTTTCTTTCTTAAAAATGTCTTGTTGTACTGTATTATCCCTTTGGCTCTTGTTATCATATGAGATCATACAATGCCTACGTGATGAGATGAAGTGAGGTGAATGCAACATTATTAAGTGAAATATGGGTTACTTGAACCCAAGCACTGTGATACCATGACAGTAGGTCCCATAAGAGATGGCTACTAAGTCAGTAACTAAAGGGCAGGTATTGTAACAGCATAGATACTCGACAATGGGGTGATTCATGTCCATGACAGGATGGAGCAGGGCGGCTTAAGATTTCATCATGCTATTCAGAATGGCACACAATATAAATCTTATGAATTTCTTATTTCTGGAATTTTTCATAATATTTTTGGACCATGGTTGACTGCAGGTAATTGAAACGACAGAAAAAAAATATGTGGGTATGGGAGGATTACTTTATACCCAACTCACTGTTTTGAATAGCTGAAAGATTCACCATGGTATAAGTTTACTTGCATGCACTTTCTCAGTGATGATACCAAAATTGCTTCCAACTTCTGACCACCCTATACATTGTTCTAATTAACACCTACACACAAGTATATGAAATTTTCTATGGAATATAATTTTGAGAACACATTTGCTGAGTCATAAGGCACATGAAATTAGTATGCCTTAATAAGATCAAGTTCCCCATTCTAAGGACTAAACCAGTCTGTCTTTTCATATTTCTGTCTATGAGGGGGATTAACAAGACCATCAGCCTCTGTCCTAGGTGGCTTTCCATGTCCTTAGTCTCATAAACTACAGAAATGACTTTCATTTCTAATTGTTCTCTATTTGGTCCATAAGCATTGGTTTGTTTGTGGTTTGTTTGTTTGTTTGTTTGTTTTTATCATCTTCCCATAGTTATATTATGCTTTCTAAAACTGGTCTTCCCCAATAAAGAGGTGTCTCACAGATATTTTTTAATTCTTCTTCAAATTATTTCACTTATTCTCTCTTACCCCACCAGGCTTGGTGACTCTCAGAGAGACAGTCTTTTCAAATACATTTGATTTCAACATTTTTCCTATGTGCTCTGAACTATGATTCTTATTTCCAGAGGAAAATAAGCAAAACCCAGCTTAGCCGCCAGATTTTCAACAACTAGTCATCTTTAAAAAATTCATACAGTCAGCGCCCATCCTAAACCTCTTATTTTGTCGTATTTGAAAAGATTAATTGAATAATTAGCATCTACAGTGTGCTTATATTTGGATATATAATTGTGAATTTTAGGCTCAGGTTGTTATATAAGCAAACTAAAGACACTGCATTTTTCATAATTTACAATTGCATAAGCAATTAGATTATCTACAACATATCGCAATCTATGCATTTATGACAATTTTTTGTGACTTTCTCAAAGTATTTATCAAATAAATCATGGATTTTCTCTCCCAGCTGCTTGAACTATATTCTGAATTGTATTTCCTAAACTACATATCACAAATATAACATTAGAGTATTTTGTTATTCTTTAATTAAGCATAAGAGTAATTATAGTATTTATCTATAATAATAAAAGGATAATATGCTAATTAGACCGGACTTCCTTCTGGATAAAGCCAAGGTCAGAAGGAAGCAGCCCAGGTCCTGGGTGCCTGTTGGGGCCAGAGGGAAGCCAGGGTCCCAGGTGCCAGCAGCTGGGGGAAGGAAGGCTTACTCTTGCATGAATTTTATGCATTGGGCCTCTAGTATTTACCATAAAATCTTAGGCATATACAGGAATTTATATGGAGGGGTCACTATAAAACATCTATTTTTATGATTAAGGGAAAAGGCAGTTCCAGTGTTCTACAATACACCTTTTTTAAAATTAAATTTATTGGGGTGACATTAGTCAACATGACCATACAGGTTTCAGGTGTGAGTTTATACGTTATAAGATCTGTATATTTCACCATGTGCCCACCATCCAAAGTCAAATCATCTCATGTCATCATATATGAGGACCTTCTTCTCCCTCTACCCCCTTACACTGTACCTTAATGAAGTAAATACACAGTAGCCTAGGTGAATTCAGTGTATGAATTTTTAACATCATGTTTTATAAACTAGACACTCACTTATGATTATTATACTTCTAAGAATTAACATTAAAAATAATCATCATAAGACAGGACTGTGCCTAGAACATTCCATTTGAACAATCAATCAGTCAATCAGGGCACTACTCCAATGCAGTTTTTTAAAAGATGCTAATTTGGGGGGGGGTTTATACAACAATATATAACTGAGATCAGAAAGTATAAGGTCAAACAGGAATGAATCCCATACTCAATCACAAAAGAAGAGCTACATGACTTGGGGAGTTATATTTTCTGAGAGTAGAACTACAGAATTGAACAGAGAGGAGGAAAAAACAAACCGTAAAATCCTGAGAATCTGATTCAACATTTAATCCTTTGAAAGTCAGTAACTCTAACATTTAATTTCAAATATAAGTGCTCTAATTGTATATTCACAAAACTAATTACTATAACAATACATTATAATAAATGTTGCTAGGTGTGTGTGTGTGTGCGTATGTGTGTTGGAGAGTAAAAACCTCCCTACCACAATCTAATTCTTCTGTCTGTTCAACGGAAACTATGTTTTTAGATCTGCTAAGTTGCAGTGGTCTTTTCCCATCCCAGCTGTGCCTCAGCGGCATCCAGTATCTCCTCCTGAACGGTAGGGTTTATCTGCTACCACCTCAAGGGACACCCTAAGACCTGTTCAGCCATGAGGCATGCATAAACTTCACAGTACTTGTCAAGATGATAAAGACGAGTGTGGAACAGTCTATAAAAAGGTGATATGTACAATATGCACTGAATGACCCCCAGGATTTTAAGGTTAATTGGGTGATTTCTGTTATTTCCTTGGCATAAAACAATGAGCAGAGAAGGTGAAATTTTTCTCAGACACTATTAAACCTTTCTTGGTCTAAAAACTGGCATTTACCTCACTACATTTTAAGTTTTCCAAGTGAAAAGGAAATAAAATGTTAACCTAATTAGAAGAATGCAATGCTATCAGGATATTTCCAACAAGAACTTGCCTTCTCATTTTTATTTGGATACCTAAGAGTAGAAGTATTCATTTACTGAATAGTTGCTGGTTCACTGTGCCATCAATAAAACAAGACTTATTTTTCATGCCATCAGAGACATCTCATTAATGGAAAATTTCATCTGACTCTTATTAACATTTCCATAACAGTATATCCAGAAGATAAAAAATGTCATGCTCCATTTTAAATAGTGTAGAGTCCCCAGACAAAGAAGTTCACTGATTTCAATTCTCCTAAGTAGCTTCTACAGTAATTTGTCTAAGTCAAACACATGTATACAAACACACTTCCCTACATATACACACACAAGCTGTAATTCTATCCTGCTGATTATGTTTTCTTTTTTGCTCTTAAAGGCATTATTCAGTCAATAAATATGAAGGAGCCATGAATTCAACACTATGCACTTGAACTTCAGTTTCTGACAATGAAGGAGGTAGACTAGCTACTCTAAAAGACTTCCTACTACAATACTACTACAAGATGAATAAAACATGCTTAGAAAGATATTGATGGGTTCAAAATAAGTAAGGAAAACCTACAAAGGTAAATGAACCTGAAATATCAATGACAGTGATGAAAACAAACTCTACAGAAGGCATCTGTGAGTGGCATTACGATGGCCCTATGTATCAATACCTATAGTGATGCTGAGATTAGAGCCAAAGCCTTGGACCCAATATAAAGTAGAAAAGCTGGATTTAACATATTTAAATTAATATGTAAATCCAGAGGAGGTTAAAGTGCACTCTGGAGATGCTGCCTTCTTCAGTTTGCAGAGGGTAATACTGCCTGCTTTACCTTTAGGTCACCTGCCTGGTCCTTGAAGGCATTTGAATTTTGGAATCACAGATTAACAACCTTTATAAAGTTTAGTGCCAGGCTGCCCACCTGATTTTCTGGCAAAGACAAGCAATAGAAGTCTATTGTGAGAAGTGGGATTTGAAAGGTGGATGTAGGGAGACAGAAGGGTGTCTCAGGAAAAGAAAACATGTGAGTAAAGGCAAAGTTGGCACTGTTCATTCTCCACCCCTCACAGCCCTAATGGCTTCTTATTTATTTGGGACATTCTCCCTTTATGCCTCCTATAGCACCACATGGAACCAGGGCCAGTTCCCATGGCAAAATGGACATGTACCTGAAGTATCTGTGGCGCCTTTTATATCCCTTTTGTCAGATTTCCTTAGTTTCTGACCCTGCATTTACCCTGTCTCCTGAACTTGGGGTATCATCCTAACTACATTCTGCAACTTCATCTCATCCAGGTATGTTCTTTACTAATCACCTGGGATGCTAACATCAAATTTTTCTAAATCCCTCCACTACACCAACCAAAATTAATTAATTCAATAATTAATAGGAACCAATACAATACATTCCTGTGCTTTCCATGCAATTAAACCCAGCTTGATAGTAAAAGGAGAGTAATTAAAATATTCAATTAAAATAAACCACCCTAACTTGTGAATGAGTTATTTATATTGAGTAATTCTCGCAAAGACTTTTCATAAAATTTTGGGTAAAACATATGGGAGATAATTTATTTTTGAGAGCCCTTTTCAGCAACAATGCACAACATTGCAAAGTTTATCATTGAAATAAAAAAGTATTAAATATGGTGTAATTGTTTTATATAATATTATGTAAGAGTTATAAATATAATAGTCATAAGTGGTATAATACACCATATTTATAGAAATATATTCAGTATTTATTTCTTGTAGTAAAAATGTATCAATGATTCTGAGTCCAGGGATTCTAGTGTCAGTTCTTGTTTTGCCATTAAGTAGAACAGCTTGGTTGGTCTTGACTTTTTGTTTATTACTTTGTTTTCCATCACTAAATAGAAATTCAGTGTAATAGTGTTTAAGAAGTATATGTATAGCAGGATTTGACTCCCTCTTCTGACACTTAGCAGCTGAGGCTTATATAACTTCTGTAGGTGTCAGTTTTCTCACTCATAAAATGGAAGTATTGTTAATAATATCAAACTTAAATAATTCTTGAGATGGTTAAAATATCTGCAAAGCCCTTACATATATATATGTAACAATAAGTAAACAAATCATACACACATACAAACAATATAAACATAAATCTATATAATGATGCACTGTATTTTAACAAATCTCTGATGTTTCTTTCAGTTTATTCTATTTATAGAGTGTGATTTCCCCTATTTTTCATAGTAGTTTTTCTAAATCTTCTCTAAGACATAGATATGGATATAAAATAGTAAATTGTATAAAACGTATCATGTGACTCTAGAAACATGATACCGGAGTTGTTGATAAGAATTTAATAGTCATATTTTAAAATAGAGATTTCTCTACTTTAAATCCCCTCAGATCTAGCCTGATTTATTTTGGGCTGAGTTACATTTTTAATGGCCAGGAAAAGTGCCTGCTCTAAGATGGATAGGATGAGCCTTAGTCTTAAAAATCTTTGAGTGACTTGGAAATAGAATTATGGCACATAAATGACAGTGGATGTAGCCTACTTTGGTCTTGAAAGTGCTTCTAGAATTTACAGGCCATGAAGCAATAATTGAGACTGTTTACATAATTAATATTCCAACAAAAGTCCTTAGCGTCCATGAGAGCTGCTTTCTGTGGAAGAGCTTAACTTTCTTTTATATTTTCTGAATTTCATGTACACAAATTTTTTTTTTATGACAAGTATAGCTGGCTACTAAGAAGAAAGATACAGTTCCTTATATATCCCGAGAAAAGAGGGAATTAAGCCAAAGGTATACATCTGAGAAGGGAAAGCTTCCGGGGGTCTATTAGGGAGTTTCTATCAAGATTTCAAAATTCCTAGTCGAAGCTGGAGTCATAGGATGATGTTCAGCAGGAACACGTTCTTGTTTAGGTTTAGTGGGTGTGCTTAGAGATAATTTAGAGTCATGAAAGGTGGGTGGGGGGGGGAGTGATCTGAGGAGGTGAAAACACATCTCATTCATTGTGTAAACAAAAGGAAAGGGAGTTGAGGTTAATGGACCAGAATTGATAGCAGCTCAAATAATCAGGCTTTGCAGAAATCCCCACCCAGCTCCTTCATATAACTTGTCCATACTTCTCTTTGCTACTTTGGATGCTTTGACATTGACGACATTTGCATCTATGTATTGGAATCAAAACCAGGCTCAAAACATTTCCCTAAATGCTGCTCAATATAATCCCTTTTGTTTATGCCTAGTCCATAAAGAAGTCAATACGACTCTGTAATTTATTGAGATGTCAGCTCCACAAACTTAGTTGGAGCCTGGAAAGACAGGCTACAGCTTCTTTCCCTCTTTTTAAAGGTGCATTGAGCTCATGCAGGGAACACTTCAAGGAGTTTTGTCTGGTTGATCAATACATTTCTATATTTATAAGCCTAATCAGAGCCCATCTGCTTTTCTGCTAAAGCACTGCTCAATGAGAGAGTCACATAATCAAAATTATAAACTTTATTGCATTGATTTTTTTGTTCTACTTGTTACTCAGAGCAAAAAAAATAATTAAATATTTTTGTTTTAATAACTACAACTTGACATAAAATCATTTCTTCGGAAAACATTTCCCTCACGTCAGGATTAGGGCATTTTAGGCTCCCAGTCCTGTCATTTTTCATTTCAATTATTAGACTTTAACAGGTCCAAGACTTGTTTCAAATTGCTCTAGTCTCAAAACTTAACAGCTGCTCTCTGGGCCATATATAGAAAGCCAGTCAGCTGTCTTGACATGACCTCTATGGCACAGTCACCCAGAGCCCAGTCTCCATCAGAGAGACAGCAGCTCCACTTTACAATTACTGCAGAGTCATCTCTAAATATGTGCATCTCACTGTGTTTCACTTGCTGTTGTTTTGCTGAGGCAAGTGCCTGCTGCCCTTATTCATGTAGCAGCAAGCACCTTTGGAACTGAAAGCACACTTCTTTCATTTAGAGGTGGGGATGAACAGAGCCAGAAATGTTAATGGGCTCCATTAAGCGGAGGGAGAGAGTTCAAAGAAGAGAAATGAGGAGGACTAGCTTGAGGAAGTTTAACAAAATGGAATTGACATCTCACAGCAAGGATGGAAGGTCAGCCTCTAATGTGCTGATGTGTTATGCCAATACATCTTGGTGTAGTAGGTGGCTAATCATTTCACTTCACAGTGGCCTATGCACATTATTACATGGTTTGTAGAGAAAGTAACCAGATTACCGCACTTCTGCCCACCACATCCAAGCCACTATCTCTGGGCCAGGGCATTTTCTTTATCAAGGCATCTTTTCCATTTAGGGAGATGAACTGGATGTGAAAGCACAGAAGTGCTTGTATACGAATATGCTCTTAGGCTAATTTAGGCCATATGGTGTGTTCCCTTGACAGTAAATAACCCCATTTTGACTTATGATTCTCGGCTATGGGATTTCTGAATCAAAACCTGCAGTTCTGCCTGGCCAAATTACCAGTGTTCAGAACATCAAAACTGTAGTTGTTGAAAAATCCCTATCTTAACTATAATTTTTAATTGAAAATTAGTGCATAAGTTCTTTGATTTTATTTAATAAGCATCTTTATCATTTTAGTAGAGACTTATAAAACAGCAGTCATCTCTCACATTTTACAAAGATTTTTCTGAGTATTTTCTAGTCAACATACTTTGTGTTTTATGTTAGACCAACATATAAGATTAATATTTTAAAACCATGTATAAATACACTTGTTATTGTAAGTCAACTTAGGAATGGTGACCAGCCTTGGCCCGTGTTCTCAGTGGTGCAGGGGTGGGCAAAGTTTTTGACTCGAGGGCCAAAATGGGTTCTTAAACTGGACCAGAGGGCCGGAACAAAAGCATGGATGGAGTGTTTGTGTGAACTAATATAAATTCAAAGTAAACATCATTACATAAAAGGGTACGGTCTTTTTTTTTTTAGTTTTATTCATTTCAAACGGGCCGGATCCGGCCCATGGGCCGTAGTTTGCCCACGGCTGGGTTAGAGCATTGGCCCATGCACCAGATGGGTCTCAGGTTCGATTACAGGTCACTTACCTGGGTGGCAGGTTCATTCCCCAGCCCCGGTCAGAGCATGTGTGGGAGGCAACCAATCGATGTGTCTTGCTCACATTGATGTTTCTCTCTCTCTCTATCCCCCTCTCTCCGTCCCTCCTACTCTACCTAATAGCAATGGGAAAATATCCTTGGGTGAGGATTAAGGAAAAAGAATGGTGACCAGCCCTACAAAGCTTGAAATTAACTATCAATTCTGCAGAAACCAAAAAAGATCTTATTTGTGTGTTTTTATGGAAAGTGTGTGGTTTTTGCCAAGTCTCCCCACAAAGTCAGTTTTGGAAGGCCTAAAACAAGGAAAAAAATTTAGTAATAGCACATCAAAAAGGTGAGTTTCCAGTAAAGTATAGCTACACTTCTATAAAGAACTGCCTAAATCTAGCTAGCCTAGGCCTTGAAGTTTAATATTCAATATTAGTTTTTAAAATTAAGAAAATGATCACTTCAGAGAGGAAGTCCTTTTGTAGCAAGCATTCAAGATGTGGCTTTGTCTGGCCATATATGATGACAAAGAAAATGGCGACCTCTGAAGTGATTAGATGTCTGAATGGTCATTTAGGCAAAATACACATTTCATTTCCTCTCCATCACCTTCACTATCTTCAGTACTTGACTAACGTGTAATAGAAAAGAATAGCTCCAATATCTCCCCAAACAACTCACTTTATATTGAAATAGCTTTTACTGTTCAAGATAATATCAATCTGCTATCTATCCCGATAGCACACTGTTAGTGACCGGTCCTGGCACCAAACAGATTCCTTGAAACCACATTTATTCCTGTTTCTCATGATAGACACTACATTTGCTTCAACGTTGTATGTACCTTGGGTTTTAGACACAGAGGAATTGTTGAACTTAGAGAAATAGATCTGGGAATAGTATACACAGAAGTGAGAACTGAAGTCCTATGAAGTTCTCAAAGACAAAGCATTAATGGGAAATATCATACTATTATGCTGTAAAATGTTATGTGGCTGTAAATACATTCCTCAACATCATTTAATCTTCCTGCACATAATACATCTTTACCTTTGAATTCCCAAATATCTTCACTAAGCAAATTTTGTCAATTTTTAGTGTTGTTATAACTTGGTGGATCAACTGCTGGAGTGAACACAGAGAGAGAGAGACGCCTGAGTGGCTGGTGGCCCTGGACAGTGGGTTCAGGTGCATGGCCTGCCGCCAGGTCCTCCCCAGCTTAGAAGCCCTTCAGGAGCATGTGGAGTGTGGGGTCAGGGAGGGCTTCAGCTGCCATGCTTTCCATAATGCCATGGCTCATCTAAAGTACAAAGAGCGTAAGAAGAGGAAGAATGAGAAAATGAAGAAGGCAACATTTAGATGCCAGAAGGAAAATCATTTCGGCATGAATACAACCTTGTACAACTAAACAGACAGTTTTTCAGCCCCTAAAAGAGAGGAAGTGAGGCAGGTTAGACTCCACTGAGGAGGCTCATTTCCTTCAAGCAGACATAGTATCCAACCTTTATACTCAATCTACCACCACCATCTCTACACCCTACCACCTATCTCAGCAGACAGCCCCTTTTAATGCCATCCACCACTTTCCTGAGGGACAAGAAGGCAGCCACACCATCCCAGACACTGCCTTCCCCCATTTCCATGAATGGTCTTTGTTAAAAATTTTATATATTTTATGATATCCCTTTCTTTAAATGAAGATACACCTTTTCCATATCACCCCCTATTATACTCACCTGCGTAATTATTTGGCTAGAAGACAGACACATTTATTATTGACAGAGAGAAAGGTACTGAATGGATGAGACCAAAAGCAACTATAATCTACCTCTTACCGTCTATGAACTTGTGGACACACAGGTGCATATACACTTCTTATTCATACATATCCATGGGGAAGGATGGAGCACAAAATGAATACTTTCAAGATAATCTAATATGTATATATACAGGTGTCTAAAAATGTCATAGTGAATATTTAAACTTAATAACTTTAGAAGGGTAAAAGCTACCAACTTTTGAAAAACACAATTTGTTTATTTAATAACTTGCATGTCATTTACACTTGCTAACTTTGTAAATTTTCAAAGGTAAACTTTAATTTTTTTTCACTTTGCCATCTTGAGAGGCTCAGAAACAAAAAATGAAAAAATAAAAAAGTATTACAATTCACAAAACTATACAGGAGAAGGGACATTAAATAATTCTATGTTTAAATGATAATCCTTATAATTTGTGGTTTTTAGCCTCCTGAAATTATTAAAGTTTACAATTGCATTATGACATTTTAGACTCCTGTATATATACATATCAGATGATCTTGAAACTATTCATTTCCTTCCCCATGTATAAGAAAGGTATATGGACCTGTGTGTCCACAAGTTCATCGAAGTTAAGAGATGGATTATAGTTGCTATTGGTTTCATCTGAGTATTTTTTACTTCTTCCTTTGCAAAGAGGTCCTGTTTTCAGGTAAGATGTGTGAGCAAGTCAGTCAGACTAGCCATGTGAAGTCATTACTTCTCTCCCTGCCTCTCATAATTGACCTAGGGGTAAATATCTATCCATTTGACCATTCTGTACTAATAACTAGGAAAGTAAAATACAAGAGACAGAGATTGTGGGCCGTGGTGGTGGTGAGTTATCCTTTGTCTGCAACTCAAAGTAAGGTTTGTCCCCTGCTAGACTCGCTTCGATTCCTCTCTTTTGAAAATGGGGCTGTTTTAACTGTGACTTTAAGTCACTAAGTCTTTGCACTAACCCTTCAATAAATTCTTGTGCTTTTTTTCCTCAATTAGCCTAAGCCATTTACTGTTGTTTGTGACATTATGTCCCTTAATTGACTCCAATTAGCTTCAACATGATAATTTCTTCCATTTTAATAGTTGAAATGTACAGAGCCCAGCGGTTTCTGAAAGTTATAGAAAGGGGCCTAATACAAAAGCCTGGAAAACGAGACCTTTGGTCTGAACAAGAACAGGATTCATGACAAGTCCAGGGGCTTCCTCTTTTCCCTAGTCTCTGGGGAAACGATAAGGAAAAGAGTAGCAAAAGAAACGATGACTTGTTGTAGAAATATATGAGACCATTCCCAATAGTGGGACATATTCCATAAATGTTAGAATTGTGTGGATTATGAGACATTTTCAAATGCACACATATACACCTCACATATAACTTATGTCTGTACATTAGTTAAATAGTACTGCCAATAGGATATAAATAATAATAATATTTTCTGTGAGACTTGCATGGCCCTAAGCCTTGTTTTCTCAGGTACTGCTTAGCCTTCCCATTGGGGATATTTAGTAATGCTGTTTTCCGAGACAGATAAAATAATTGCCTTTGTTTAATTCAAGTCACCCATCCTCTAGTAGTTTTGACATCAAGTAAAGGATTAAAGAAATTCAAGTTCCTGATGAGTTTCCATTTGACTATTGTAAAGGGATCACTCTGGTCAGTGGGTGTGGCGGCCCTGCAGTCCTGTGAATACTAGCTGGGTGCACTGATGTCATGCACAGGTCATAGAGCACCACTGAAACCATGGTGATGACTTGCATCATAACTACCCTGGTGGTGTCCTAAGCACTGGTCAGAACAGTGATTTGGTGAGAGGAGAGGTCTCTTAAGTGACTTGTTATTGATAGTAATTTGTTTATATTGATTTTACTTGTTAATTTGATTGTCATCATCAACGGACACTCTGAGAATAGAGTTTGGGGAGAAAGGTATCTGATTTGAGTGACTCTTTAAAAACAGAGTTGAGTCATGAAGCATAAAGAAAAACAGAAACATCTGGAAAGGAGACATTTGAACAGAACTGAGGAAAAGTCAAGCGGTAAGTGTTTAATAGATTGGGCATAATGTTACCAAGTACCCTTTTCTAAAGATAGAGAATTTCTGGTTGTGACGAGGATGGGAGGGAGAAAAAGGAAGGAAGAGAGAAGAGGAGAAGGGGGGAAAAACAGAGAGAGGAGGGGGAGGAGATTGAGAGACTGAGAGGGATGTGCACATGCTGGTCTTTTTGAGAGCCCAGGGAGTCTGAGAGTAAAATATACAAACACACTGATTCACATATACACACATATAGTACATACATAAGCCAGGAAAAATAGTGTTGGGATGTAGACAGAACACAGAGTTGAGGCGAATGGTTCTGCCCTTTAGTCCACACAAGATTGCCCGGCACAAAAAAGACACTCCAGTGCCTCTGCGTTGTCTCTAATATGATCAGCAGCGGAATTAATAAATTCCAAGGGAAAACACTTACAGTGACTGTAGCAAGCTAAGGAGATCAGTGGAGAATGGTGTTCTATTTGAGGAAATAATGGGAGAGGGTCTAAGGGGATGAGAGTTTTATCAGAGAAACATGGAAGAATATGTTCCTATAGCTGGCCAAGGCCATGTCATATTACCAGGAACCTGTGAAGCACTAACTTATCAAAGGTCCAATGTGGTAGGATCCTCAAAAACTGAACTTGAGGTAGAGTGCAGAGATACCCAGGCAACGACACCATCACATCCGTGTATTTACATAGCCAGTGTTTCCTATTCACATTCATCCCTCACCAGACCCTCTGCACTCACTCTCCTCATTATTCATTCCCTTATCATCTTCCACATGCATCTAAATTATGCAAGCTCGATTTTTGTACATGCCATGCAAAAAGTTATAATTTCTCTGACTCCTAAGACCCTAGGTTAGTATCCCCATTTTAAATTGTATGGAAATAGAAGGACACAATGCATACTTTGTGTATAGGTCCCTTTACTCATCACTTTATTTGTGTAATTTATCCATGCTGCATGTGACTTCAGTTTGCTCATCTTGGCATATGTATACTATTGCATAAATATTATTTCCTCACTGATTATACTTTTCCATTTGGGTTACTTTCACTCTAGGATATGTGAAAAGGTGATGTTCTGGACATACTATTACATGTGTTTTTCAATGTGGACACATTTCTGTTTGGTGAATGCTTACGAGTTAGACTGCTAAGTCTTAGTTGCCATCTTCTATCTTGATCCCTTCAGAACTAAATCTTGCACACTTTTACAATCACGGGTACTGCACACTTCATCATACACACTCTTCTCTGCACTCTCATTTACTCTGCCTCTTCACACAGTGCTATCTTTTTCAAAGCCCATGCACTGCTTCTCTTAAGCACCTTAATTTTCACAAAATTATGTTCTTTAAATATTCCTGTGCATCTTCTTTTACACTCAAAATTCCAATAGCCTCAAAGAGAATATTTTCAGTAACAACATTCCACATCTAAACTGCACAGTGTATGAAAAACACAAAAATCCATAATTATGGGAAATGAATCTACACACATAAAAAAGTGCTGAACTACATACAGACACAAAGCACACATACCATCCTCAGTCACACCAAACTCATCACATATTCAGATTAACAAATACCAAATCAAACACACCTTAGTTAAACTTTAACCCAGATTTAACCAACACCTTAAGAACTTAAATAGCCAGGACATAACATTCACCATACCATTTTACTAAAAATGTGAATAATTTATATACCACACACATTCATGTGACATGATCTTAACCTTAAACAGTTGATAATGAAGTGAACTCGCATAAAAATGAAACAGTGACATAATTATGAATAGTGAGCTTCTTTAAAAATAAAAATAACATTTTACACCTCTCTCTAGATATCTAAATCAATATAGATATCCATAAAAACAGATAAAAAGGTGTTCCCAGAAATTGTATATGCACACTTTAAATAATTACTATATTTATGGCAATTCTTATAATACATTTTAAATGTTGAAATATTAGCTATTAAAAATGTATACATTTTTGGGCATACACCCTGTATACATACATAATGTTTCATAAAACTTGTACCACATACCCCCAAATTGTGCAATTTTTCCATAAGGAAATAGAGTTGATATTCAAATTTAGTTCTTACATACTGTTTTTTAGGCATAGTTCAAGTTTTGATAATCTGTATACATGTCTAGTAATATCACAAACAAGATACCAAATCCCACGGAAAGCCAACACACACAGCATTTTCATAAGTGTTGACTGATAGATTGGAATAAA
Organism: Myotis yumanensis; assembly: GCF_028538775.1. NCBI lineage: Eukaryota > Metazoa > Chordata > Mammalia > Chiroptera > Vespertilionidae > Myotis > Myotis yumanensis. Next base: position 69,031,695 of record NW_027223755.1, on the reverse strand, counting down.
TGGAATTTTAAATGGGAAAAACAACTTAATTTCTAGGTGAACAAGTGTCATGGGTGGTAATGATGCCTGACATGTAATGCCCGCTCAACATGTGGTTTTGGAATTGATACAGACCCCTGAAAATGCCTCATCTCAATGTTCTTTTTTATTCCATTGCCCAGGAGCCAGCAATCCTCAAGAGACTGCTCCTCAACCCCAGGCAACTGTGGAGGCCCCAGCCTGCAGTCAGGCAGCAGGAGAAAAGTCATCTTCTTCTTCTGAATATTTCACCTGTGTCTCCTCTGAAGCCAAGCGTCCCCGTCCTGATCAGGATGGTAAGGAATATACAAAGGTGGGATCTGAGTTTGGACAAGAGGTGCAGCTGAGCTGCTCAGCCCCGTCTCTATTTTGTGCACATTCCCTTCAAAAACAGGAGAGGGCTTTGGGGCAAAAAGACTAGTAATAAGGCTTCTGAAGAGACACTAGTCAAGAGTGTGCCACCAAGGACAGGCTAACGTCCCTCAGCACAAAATACCAACATAGAAGCACTGGGACAATTGTGGGTGAGCTAATGGACAGTGCCAATGTGTGTGGGGGAGTTCAAACATAGCCTTCCCTCCAGAATAGCACAAACACCTGTCCTCACACACTCCCACATTTGTACTCCTTCTTACCACGAATGGCCCCATTTCTCCTTCTTTCCACTTTTTCTCTCAAATACACAGGCCTTCATTTCCCACCTATTATTCCCATTCCCTAGTAGCATTACCTAGGTAGCCTTTATTCCTTCACACAATTGTTTTCAGACTCACCCACTTACACATTAATTCCATAAATAACTCACTTCCCTTCACCCGGATATCATCTTCAAGTTAAATTCTAAAAAACTCATATGCTCTAAAGGAAATAAATTTTCATCTGTTGTCTTTCTCATCCATATGACACTTAAGCCACCAGGCCTTCTGATCTTCATGGAGCCGAACATTCTGATAGCTCATACACACCTCCCGCAATACTCCTAGTCTCACTGTCTCATAGTAAGAACAGGTATTTCTCCTACACTGTTCACATGTGCTGTCACACCACATAACATACATGCACATACTTATCCGCCATCATTTTAGCAATATCCCAGACACTCACCCAATAGGACCCAGAACATACATACAGCTCCACTAAAACATGAATACAAAGCTACATCCTCATTCCCATATAGTTGTACCATGGAAAGTCCTCAAATAAAGTATACCACACAGAGAATTCTGAAATCTCTCACATAGATGTACTTTCAGGCCACATGCTCACGTAGGGCATGCCCATCTTAACTGCCTTGACACACATAGTCTTGTTTCCTCATGTTTGAAAATTCATTTTCTAGGAACCTACCAATTACATGGGAATGTCAACAGTCTTGGATCTCTTGAGATGCTTGTACTCCAGCCTATAAAGAAAAGACGGCAAAGGAAGGGGCACAGAGGAGGTTTGTATGTGATGCCTGGAAGTGGCTCCTGTCATTTCTATTCATTTTCCATTGCAGCAATGTAGTCTCATGGTCAGAACTACCTTCCAGGGAAGCTGATAAATATAATATAGTTGTATGTCCAGACAGAAAAGAGGCAGCAGTCTCTATTCTATTCATTTTGTGCAAATCCAGCCACCCATGATAGTTATTGACACAATAAATATTACTGTGTATTTAAAAATTTCACTGGAACTATATTACATTATCTATGAAGATGTAAGCCATATTCACTGAGCATCTTTCATAGGAGACTGCTATTGTTTATTTGATAGATAAATACATAGATAAAAAACGTGGACCATGTCTCTACTATTTTTCAGCAAAGTTGAGTTTATGACAAGATTCTTTGAAGCATAGACACTAGGCAGTGACCCTAACTCAAGGCCAGAATGAATGGGAGGGTTCTTCTTCCTCAAACGAGGTATCCTACATTTCTTCTAAGAACAAGAAACCAACACAGTCTTATATTTCCTCCCCAATATTTTCACATTCAAGTTCATTCCTCATCAGACCCTTCCGTACTCACTATCCTCATCATTCATTTCCTTATTATCATTCACATAGAACTAAATTCCCCATGCTCTATTTTGTCTTTACCATACAAAAATCAAAAATTTGTCTTACCTACAACCCAAATTAGTATCCTTGTTTTTAAATTGTATGGAAGTAGAAGGGAATATATGCAAATATATGCATATATATTTTGAATCTGGTTCCTTTCACTCATCATATGTGTGTAATTTATCCATGTTGTATGCAACTTTAGTTTGCTCATTCTTGGAATATGTATATCATTGCATTAATATATTTTCTTCATTGATTATACTTTTCTGAGCATTTGAGTTGCTTTCGGTCTAGGGTACTTGAATAGATGATGTCCTGGACATCCTATTGTACATGTATTATTCAATATGGACACAATTGTACTTGGTGAATGTTTAGAGTTAGACTGCTAAGCCTTAATTGTCATATTCCATCTTAACCCCCTCAGAACTCAATTTTTCACACTATACTTTCTAATATAATCACGTGTTACTGCACACCTACCTTACACACTCTTCTCTGCCATTATATTCAAGGCCCAGGTATTGTTTTTCTTATATACTTTGGTTTATACATCCTCACACTAATTAATTAGTCACATTTTACAAATACACTAATTGTACTAGCTTCATATAGAATATTCTCATTAATAACAAAACATATCTAAATCACATAGTATATAAAATAGTCACAAATCCACAATTGTAGGAAATCCAATATACACACAGAAATACAGACACAAAGTAACCCATACCATCCTCAGTCACACAAACCTCATCCTATATGCAAAGGCACAAACACCAGTTCAATCACATATTAAACTAATTTAGTTTTAATCAACACATTATAAACTTAAATACCAAGCATATTACATTTAATGTTCCATGCTGCTAAAATTGTAAATAATACATATACCACACACATTCATGAGACATGATGGTAATCTTAAACAGTAAAATAATCTGCAGTGAACTTGTTTAAGATTAAAACTGGGACAGTGACATAATAAAAATGCATAGCTAATTTCTTCAAATATAAAAAAAATATTTTCCATGTATAATAATGATATATATATATATATATATTAATCAATTTAGATACAAATATATGTGCAGAATGCTTAATAAAACTTTCACCACATAGCTCCTAATTGTACAATTTTGTCATAAGGAAATGGAGTTGATATTCCACTTTTAGTTCGTACATTCTAAGTTTTTAATAATCTGTATAGATCTCCAGAAATATCACAAGCAAGATACCCAATTCCGCTGACACCCACCAAACACACCATTTCTATAAGTGCTTACTTATGGGAGTAAATGGAATTTTAAGTGGGAAAATCAACTAAATTGCTAGGTGAACAAGTGTCAATGGTGGTAATGATGCCTGACATGTCCAACAAAATGTTGTTTTAGATTTTCACAGACCTCAGCAAATGCCTCATCTCAATGTTCTTTTTTATTCCATTGCCCAGGACCCTGTAACACCCAAGAGGATGCCCCTCAGCATGAGTCACCAGTGGAGGCCCCAGCCTGTGTTCAGGAAGCAGGAGGAGATCCCTCCCCCTCTGAATATTTTACCTGTGTGTCCTCCGCATCCAAGCTTCCCCATTCTGATGTGAATGGTAAGGAATATGCAATGTTGTAACCTGAGCCTGGTCAATAGATGTAGCTGATCTACTCAACCCAGTCTCCACTTAGTTCAAAAATAGAAATGGCTTTTGGACAGACAGACTAGTACTAAGGTTTCTGCAGAGGACCAAGTCAGGAGTGTGCCTTCATGGATAGGCTACAGTCCCTCAGCACAATTTCCATCTGAGAAACATTAGGGCAGCTGTGGCTAAGGCAGTGGATGGTGCTGAAGTGTGCATGGGGGTTTACTCCCAGGCCTCAGATGAGTACAAACTCCGATCCACATATGTACTCATTCATGCCAGGTACAGCTCTGTTTCTCCTTCTTTTCACTTATTCTCTCAAATGCACACACTTTTCCCTCAATCTATCATTCCCATTCTCTAGTAGCATTACCTAGGTATACCCTGCCATTCATTTGTTCACACCATTATTTTCAGACTCACCCACTTACACATTAATTCCATAAATAATTCACGTCCCTTCACACATCTTTAGGTCAAACTCTAGAAAACTTATATGCCCTGAAGGAAATAAGTTTTCATCTGTTGTCTTTCTAATCCATTTGCCACTTAAGCCACAGGCCTTCAGACCTTCACAGAGCTGAACATTGTGAGAGCTCATACACACCTCCTCTAACTCTCGGTCTCACTGGCTCATAGTAAGAACAGGTACCACACCGGCACTTGTTCACATGGGCTGCGACACCACAAAGCAAACATGTGTACATTCATTCATTCATCCCCTTTTACCAACATCAATAATCCTCACCAGGCATATCCCAGAACATACATCAGATTCCCCAAGAACTTGTATACAAAGCTACATCCTCATTTCCATATAGTTTTACTATGTAAGCACTTCAAATAACGCATTCCACCCACAGAATTCTGAAATATCACATACATGTAGATATACTTTCACTCCACATGCTCACATAGTGTATGGCCATCTTAACATCTCCAGACTTCTCACACTTATTTTAGTTTTCTTATGTCTGCAATTTTCTTTCCTACAAACATATCACTTACATAAAAATGTTTTCTCCCTTGGAATCCTTGACAAGACTATGTCCAAGTCATCTGGGAAACTGAAGAACATGGAGGGCCAGTTCTGAAGTGTATATGATGATGCCTGGAAGTGGCACATGTCATTTCCATTGAAGAAATATAATCTCATGGTCAGAACTACCTGCAAGGGAAGCTGATACATATAATATAGTTGTATGTCCAGGTAGAAAGGAGACAGCAGTCTCTATTCTATTCACAAGAACCTTCCTTTTGTAAACCCAGTCACCCATGATGTTTATTAACACAACAATTATTACTGCGCATTTAAATGTTTCATTGGAACCATGTTACACTATCCATGAAGATGGAGGTTGTGTTCACTGAACATGTTACATAGTAGACTCTTATTTGCATTTACATGAGAGATAAATACACAGATAACAAACACGGGACACGTCTCCATTATTTTTACATTTTTGGCAAAGTTGAATTAATGAGAAGATGCTTTGCAGCACAGAAATAAGTCTGTGGCCCTAACTCAAGGCCAGAAAACATGGGAGGGTTTTCTTCCTCAGATAACGTATCCTGCATCTCTTCTAAAGACATGCTAACTGGTGCTGTTAGGATGGCCTATTCAGTAGGATGCAAAGGGAAGTTGGGTAAGGACAAAACCCAGTAATGATCTCAGTAATTCTGCCCATTTGTGAACAACAAGGCTGACCAGTACAAAAATGAACTCAAATTATTCTGTATCTTCTTTAATGTGATCAGCAGTGGAAATAATAAATTCCAATTCCAATAAAAAAAAACCCCACTTAAAAAGACTAGAGCAAACCCAAGAACTGTGCTATTTCAGGAAATAGTGGGACAGGGACTAAGGGGATGAGAGTTTTATCAGAGAAACATGGAAGAATATGGGATGAAGCAGACATGGGCATGTTATATTGCCTGGGAGGTGTAAAAGCACTAACAACTTAAAACAGGCTAAATGAGGAAGGATCCTCAGAACTAAACTTGAGATGGAGGACAGAGATATACAGTTGAAGAACCCATCATGCCCATCTATCTTCATAGACAATATTGTCACATTCACATTCATCCCTCCTCAGACTCTGCATTCACTCTCCCCATCATTCATTTCCTTATAATCTTCCACATACATCTAAATTTGCCATGCTCTATTTTTGTCCATATCATACCAAGAGTTATCCTTTCTCTGACTCCTAAGACCCTATATTAGTATACCTGATTTTAATCTTATGGAATTAGAAGGGCACAATACATATATCTAGTGCCTTTCACACACCACTGTATTTGTGTAATTCATCCATGTTGTATGTGACTTTAGTTTTGTTCATTCTTGGCATTTGTTTATCATTGTATGAATATTATTTCTTCATCAATTATAATTTTCTGAGCACTTGGGTTGAATATAGTGTGGGACTACTGAAAAGGTGATGTTCTGGACAATCTATTACATGTATTTTTCAATATGGACAAATTTCTGTTTGGTGAATGATTAAGAGTTAGACTCCTGGGCCTTAGTTACCATATTCTATCTTAACCCCTTCAGAACTCAATCTTTCGCACTTTTCCTTTCTAATGCAATCATGTGTTACTGTCCACCTAATCTTACACACTCTTCTCAGTACTCTGCCATTTTTTTTCAAAGCCCAGAGATGCTTTCTCTTCTACTCCCTGATTTTTACATCTTCTTGTTATTTAATTATTCCCTCACATTTTGCAAATGCACTAATTTCAATAGTCTCAAAGATAATATTTTCAGTAACAACATTCCACTCTGAAGCACATAGCATTTATAACATACACAAGTCCACATTTATAGGAAATGCAAGTCCATACTTATTGGAAATGAAATCTACACAAATAAATAGGTGATAAACTAACACAAAGACACAAAGCACGCATACCAATCCTCAGCCACATATTCAGATTTGCAAACACCAAATAAATCATGCATTTAACCTTAATGCAGTTTTAACCAACAGATTATAAACTTGAACACTAGGTACCATACCATACTGCTACAGATGTGACTAGTACATATACCATACACATTCATGAGGCATGATGATACTCTTAAAAAGTTAAATAATAAGCAGTGAGCTTGGTTAACTCTGCAATAGTGACAGTGACATAATAATCCTATATAATAAAGAAGTAATATGCAAATTAACCGCCAAGCCATAAAGCCGTCACAAGATGGCCGTACGTACAGCCAGGGTACCCTCAGGCCTGCTGGGGGGCAGGTCCCTGTTGCTGCTCCCCATGGCTTCCCCGGAGTCCCCTCAGCCCCACCAGGGGGTGGGTCCTGGCTGCTGCTCTGCACAGCTTCCACTGGAGTAATCAGTCTGGCAGGGGAGGGCAGTTGGGGGCGACCAGGCCAGCAAGAGAGGTCAGTTGGGGGTGATCGGGCCAGCAGGGGAGCAGTTAGGCATCAATCAGGCCAGCAGGGGAGAGGTTAGGGGGTGATCAGGCTGGCAGACAGAAGCGGTTAGGGACCATCAGGCAGGCAGGCAAGCAGGCAGGCAGGCAGGTGAGCAGTTGGGAGCCAGCAGTCCTGGATTGGGAGAGGGATGTCCAAATGCCAGTTTAGGTGTGGGATCAGGCCTAAACTGGCAGTCGGACATCCCCCGAGGGGTCCTAGATTGGAGAGGGTGCAGGCTGGGCTGAGGGACATCCCTCCAGTGCATTAATTTCATGTACAAGGCCTCTAATAATGAATAATATCTTAAAAAATAAAAATTTATCATTTTACATATTTATCTGTATATCTACATCAGTATAGATAGCAATATATATAGATATAGGTGCTGAATGCTTCAAGAACTCACATTACATATCCCCTTACTGTACAATTTTTCAGTTCCTGCATACTATCTTTCAGTCATGGTTCAATTTTTGATAATCTGTATAGATCTCCAGAAATACAACATGCAACATACTCAATTCCACTAACATCCACCAAACACACAATTTAATAAGTATTTACTTACAGTTTGGAGTAAATGGAATTTCAAATGGGAAAGTCACTTTAATTTCTATGAGAATAATTGTCATGTGTGGTAATGATACCTGACATATAATGGTCCACTCTACATGTAGGTTTTGAATTGGCACAGACCCCAGAAAATGCCTCATCTCAATATGCTTTTTTATTCCATTATCCAGGACCCTACAACACCCAAGAGGATGTGCCTCAGCGTCAGTCACCTGTGGAGTCCTCAGCCTGTAGTCAGGCAACAGGAGTAAACTCCTTTACATCTGAATATTCCAGCTTTCTATGCTCTTCATCCAAGCAGTCCAGTCCTGATGAGGATGGTAAGGAATATGCAAAGATGGGATCTGAGCTTGGTCAAGTGATGAAGCTCAGCTGCTCAGCCTACTTGCTACTTAGTTTACTTTCTCCTAAAAAACAGAAAAGGGCTTCAGGGCAGAAAGACTAATACTAAGGCTTCTGCAGAGGGACAAGTAGGGAGTGTGCCTTTAAGGACAGGGCAAGGTGGCTCAGCACAAATTTCCAACATAGCAGCACTGGGACAGCTGTGGCTGAGGTAGAGGACAGTGCTGACATGTGTATGGGCGTTTACTCAGAACCTTCCCCTCTGATGAGCACACAAACTCAGGTCCTCACACACTCACGCATCTGTCCTCTATATCAGGTAAGGTTCCATTTCTCCTTCTTTTCCCCTGTTCTCTCATACACACGGGCCTTCCCCCTCATCTTTTTTCCCATTCTCTAGCAGCGTTACCTAGATACACTCTTGCCTTCATTCCTTCACACAATATTTTCCAGACTCACCCATTTACACATTAATTTCATAAACAATTCACATTTCTTCACAGAGATAACCTCACATGCCCTGAAGGAAATGAACTTCCATCTGTTTTCTCTCTAATCCATATGGCACTTCAGCCACCAGCCTTCTGAACTTCATAGAGCAGAATATTCTGAGAACCCATGCACACGTCCTCTAACACCCCCGCGCTCAAAATGTCATAGTAAGAACAGGTATTACTCCTGGACTTGTTTACATGCTCTCATACCACATAACAAACATACACAACCTCATTCAACATCCCCTTTTACCACAATCAAAAACATTCCCAGATATGTCCCAGAATATACATACCACTCCATAAGAATGTGCATATGATATATCCTCATTCCCACCTTGTTACACAATGTAAATACATCAGATAAAGCATACTACACACAGAATTCTGAAATATCATATATAGATGCACTTTTATTTCACAGGCTCATGTAGGTCATGTCTATCTTAATTCCTACAGCCCTTACACACATATTCTACTTTTCTTATGTTTGAAATATTTTTTCCAGGAATCCTGGAGATACATGTATCCCAGAACTTGAAGCAAAAGGAGAATTCCTTTGACACTTCACATACCCACATCCCTTCCTATTCGGTTAATAATAACGAGCCCTGTACATCCTCAGTGCAAGGGACAGATCTGAGGCTCAGGACAATTTACTATACACGTGTACAATTAAAAAGGGGTGTGGCTGTCTTATGCCATACACAGGAAAAATTGGAGCCTCCCTCAAAAAAGATCAAAATGGAAGAAATGACCTATATTGGAAAGATCCATGAAAATGTCCCCATCACTCACATGTCTGAGAACAAACCCCTAATTGACCATGAGCACAACTTAGAGAGCAGAGCCCAGGAGAAAAGGGAGGAGGCTGACAGTCCAGCACAGCCTCCAGCTCTGGACGGGTATCCCAGCGCTAAGACACCTGAGTGGCTGGTGGCCCTGGACAGTGGGTTCAGGTGCATGGCCTGCTGCCGGGTCTTCCCCAGCTTAGAAGTCCTTCAGGAGCATGTGGAGTGTGGGGTCAGAGAGGGCTTCAGCTGCCATGCTTTCCATAATACCATGGCTCGTCTAAAGCACAAAGATCTTAAAGAGGACGAATAAGAGAACCAAGGAGGCAACCTGTAGCTGCCAGATGGAAAACATTTTGCCATGAAGATAACCTTGTACAACTAAACAGACTGTTTTTCTGCCTCTAAAAGACAGGAAGTGAAGCAGGTTAGACTCCACTGAGGAGGCTTCATTCCCTTCAAGCAGACATAGTATCCAACCTTTATACTCAATCTACCACCACCATCTCTACACCCTACCACCTATCTCAGCAGACAGCCCCTCTTAATGCCATCCACCACTTTCCTGAGGGACAAGAAGGCAGACCACACCATCCCAGATACCGCCTTTCCCTCTATCCAACTTATATACCTGCATATACCACCCACAAATACATGCTTTGATATTGTTTACACTAGCGGCCCGGTGTATGAAATTTGTGCACTGGGGGGAGGGGTTGTCCCTCAGCCCAGCCTGCACCCTCTCCAATTTGGGACCCCTCGGGGGATGTCCGACTGCCGGTTTAGGCCTGATCCTACACCTAAACTGGCAGTCGGACATCCCTCTCCCAATCCTGGATTGCTGGCTCCCAACTGCTCACCTGCCTGCCTGATTGCCCCTAACCACTCCCCTGCCAGCCTGATCAACACCTAACTGCTCCCCTGCTGGCCTGGTACCCCCAAAACTGCCCTCCCCTGCCAGCCCGGTTACCCCTAACTGCCCTCCCCTGCCAGTCTGGCCACCCCCAACTGCCCTCCTCTGCTGGCCTGGTCACCCCCAACTGCCCTCCTCAGCAGGCCTGGTCCCCCAAAAATTGCCCTCCCCCATCAGCCTGGTCACCCCAACTGCCCTCCCCTGCTGGCCTGATCTCCACCTCTGCCCTCCCCTACTGGCCTCATAGTCCCAACTGCCCTCCCCTGCCAGCCATCTTGTGGTGGCCACCTTGTGACCACATGGGGGCAGCCATCTTGTGCGAGGGCATGACGGTCAACATATTACCTCTTTATTATATAGGATAAGAGTGTAAACAATACAGAATTTTTATAGTACAGATTGCAATACCCCTTCCTTGGACTCACCCCTCACATTTCCATGAAAGTGATCTGTTAACAATTTTACATATTTTTCTATATCCTTTTCTTTAAATGAAGATATACCTTTTCCAACATCTCCTTCTAATGTATCAACCTGCACAATCATTTGGCTGGAAGACAGATATACTTATTAATGAGAAAGAAAAAGGTACTGTATAGATAAAACCAAAAGCAACTATACTCCACATGTTACCTCACATGAACTTGTGGACACACAGGTGCATATACACTTCTTATTCATACATATCCATGGAAAAGGATGGAGCACAAAATGAATACTTTCAAGATACTTTAATATGAATACATACAGGTGTCCAAACATGTCATAGTAAGCATTTAAGCTTAATAACTTTAGAAGGTAAAAGCTACCAACTTTTGAAAAAAGCAATTTGCATGTTTAATTACTTGCAAGCATTTATACTTTTTAAACTTTGTACATCATCAAAGGTAAATTGTACTTTTTGTTCCTCTGCCACCTTCAAAGGCTCAGATACAAAAATGAAAATTAAAAGAATTACAATTCAAAAAACTCTCCTGGAGAAGGGACATTAAATAATCCCACTTTTAAATGATGATCTTTATAATTTATAGCTTGTATGCTTCTGAAATTATTAAAGCTTAAAACTGCACTATGCCATTTTGGACACTTGTATATATCCATAGATTATCTTGAAACTGTTCATTTTGTGCTCCATCCTTCCCCATGAAAATGCATGTATAAGAGTACATACACCTGTGTGTCCGCAACTTCATCAAAGCTAAAAGATGAATTACAGTTGCTGTTGGTTTCATCTGAGTATATTTTATTTCTTGCTTTGGAAAGAGGATCTGTTTTCTGGCCAAATATGTGGAAAAATCAGTCAGACTAGCTAAATGAAGTTAATACTTCTCTACCTTCCTTTAATCATCTGACATAGTTACCCTGGGGAAACATCTATTCATAATCAATCTGTACTGATACATTGGAACATGAAAACAGAAAAAAAACAAAAAAGACAGATTATGGGTAGTCGTGGTGGTGCGTTATCCTTTGTCTGCAACTCAAATTAAGGTTTTTCCACTGCTAGACTTGCTTCAATTCCTCTCTTTTTAAAGATCGGGCTGTTTTAAGTGTGACCTTAAGACACTAAGCCTTCATACTAACTCTTCAGTACATTATTGTGGTGTTTTTTCCCCCTCAATTCGCCTGAGCCATTTGCTGTTGTGTGTAACATTATGTGCCTTATTGAGGCAAATTAGTTGCCACATGATAATTTTCTTTCATTCTAATAGCTGAAATGATATAACCTAGAAAGAAGTGACACATATTATTCCTATGACTTTATATTGAAACCTAAGGGATATACTGAACAATATGCTCTTAATAAAGTGCATTAAAAGTGCTTGGGTGTGTAAACAAAAAGACTTCAATGAACAAATGGACTTCTATATAGTAGAACTGGGTTTAAATTCCTCACTACTACTTAGCAGCTTTTTATACTTTGTGAGTCAAGATTCCCATTTTAAAAATGGCCGAAACCGGTTTGGCTCAGTGGATAGAGCGTCAGCCTGCGGACTGAGAGGTCCCGGGTTCGATTCCGGTCAAGGGCATGTACCTGGGTTGTGGGCACATCCCCAGTGGGGAGTGTACAGGAGGCAGCTGATCGATGTTTCTCTCTCATCGATGTTTCTATCTCTATTTCTCTCCCTTACTCTCTGTGAAAAATCAATAAAATATATTTTTAAAAAAATGGAGATCATGATACCTGAAATAATACTCATTGTGAGGATAAGAAGACACATGAAAAAGCCCCTAATACAGCACCTGGTATAGGCACTCAAAACATTTTTTTCATTAACTTTTGATATATTTTTTTTTTACCTCTGGTTATCAGCAGTTTGATTATAAAGTATCTAGGTAGGATTAAGTTTAGTTTATATAGTTTGAGGTTTGCTTAGCTTTATAAATTTTTAATTTTTGAAATAATTATAAACTCAAAGGAAGTTATAGAAATAGTCCAGAGAGGTCTCATGTACCCAGCACTCAGCTTCTCTCAACAGAATTACAGTGTAATATCAAAACCAGGACATTGATTTGAACACCACAATAAATGTGACTTACTGACCTTACTCAGATTTACAGTTTTTTCATGCATGCCTATTTGTACTTTAATGTATAATTAGGACATTTCATCACTTGTGTAGATTTGTATACTCATCACTGCAATGAAGATACCAGAGCTGTGTCACCACAGCAATTTTCTCATTTATAATCACAACCATCATCCCTTCCTAATACTTGGCCTATCTTCTTTTGTGAATTGTTTAAAAACACAACAAACTACCCTGACCGGTTTGGCTCAGTGGAAAAATACAACAAACTGAGAAAAAAAGTAACTTTACTCATATCAGAGATGAAGGCTAATTTCCTTAATATACAAAAAGCTCCATGAAAATAATAACTCCAAAAAACCCCACTAAAAATTGATAAACAATATTGAATAGTTTCACTTAAAACTACATATATTTAACATATGTAGAGGGATATAATGGCACTCATCAGAGTTATAACTATGTTTTTATAAGGTTGTGTTGAAAATTATGTAGGACAATAGAAACCTTATTATTGATGGAAATATAACTTAATACAACTTTAATAGAGACAAAAATGCCAATGTGAAAAATTTTTAATATATATATTCTATTCTTAGCTTCAATTTAAAAAGTATTTTTATATTTGAATTAATAAAGACACACACACACACACACACACACACCTGTATTATAAAAGGCCTGTGGCCCTAACGCTGTAATGACCAAAGACCAGCGCAGGTGGGCGGGGCTGTGAGCATGTGGATGGGGGGTGAGGGCAGTGGCTGCCACGGGCGGGCAGGGGCTGAGGCAGAGGCCGGAAGCTACTGCAGCGATGGCGTGCTGAGGCAGCCATGGCAGTGGCAGGGGCCAAGCCCCTTGAACAAATTCCATACATTGGGCCTCTAATACACACACACACACACACACACACACACACACACCATGTGTATTGTGGCATTTTGTAACAAATATTTTATAGCAAAACATTGGAAACAAGCAAATTTTTCATCATCAGATGACTTGCAAAATATATTTACAGAATGGAATACTAAAAAGCTATTTTTTTAAAAAAACAGGAAAAACTCCAAATATATTTTAAGGTGAAAATCTTGTATATACTGTATTCTCATTTGTTTAAATATTTTCAGCAAACCTAGAATCTATGTATCTATCTATCTTGATTCATTCTTTAAAGACTCTGCTCACTGGATTGCAAGTTTTAAAAGGCCCACAATAAATGTGGAGGCTTGCATATCTGAACCTCTGTTTATGTGATGTTAATTAGCCCCTGACTCTAGCCTAAATATTTATTAGTTTTCTAACCTTTGGTTAGATTGCTACCATTAAACATCCTCTGATTATTGTATTGATGTGATGATAATATGGGCTGACTGTATTGTTTTCCAGTACATTTATTTTAAGTTGTGAATGTTAATGCCCAGTTGCTATTAAGATAAAATTTATCTCTCAATTTAAAATAAAAATGTGCTACCACATAAATCAAAATAGATTCTGTTTTGGCAAAATTAGATTTGGATTTGAAGCACAATTTTTTTTAATTATTTTTCAACGATGATAATTAGCAACAAGCAAATCAATATTTGAAAGAGATACTTGCACAAATCAAAATATTTAACAAATGGGTCTATGAATTAGATCACTTCATTGTTGTAAATATTTGGCAAATAAAATTATTTTTAAATAGACACTAAGAAATAAATGAAAGGTGAACCCTGAGTGTTTTTCAATTTAATATGTTCTACTCTCCATTTGAGCTTTTATGTTAGTAAAATGGAACTTAAATCACATTAATTTATATACTAATCAATGACAAGATTTGTTATTATTTCCATTTATTAATAAAAGAAATTAAATGCAGTATCATAGACACTGATTAAAAGTATTATATGAAATGACTTCATGCATGGCATTTGTGTTAATTCAAAATAAGAGAAGGCAGTGTCAAAGCACAATACCTATTTAGTCTTATATTTTAGAAGCTATTGTTATAGTTGTTTGAAGAAATAACATATGTGGGATTTGATTATAGATGTCTTATTTGGAGGGTTAGACTTGAATAACTGCCCTTTGTGAGTTCCTAGGGAAATTCTTGTTCAAACAGATGAAGCTAGGGTAGATCTCCTGCCTGTTCTCTTCATAAATGGAGCTATATGTAGTATAGTTCCCATTGAAGGAGTTGCCTTCATTATTTATTCTCTTAGACCCCTTGTACATTTGACTTAAGTTTTAATATATATATACACACTATTTAGGTAATCAGTTCATTCAAAGTATCTTTTGATTAGTAAAACTGGATGTATTTTAAACTTTCAATATCAGATAAATTTACTGAATGAAAATTAACATGCAAATAACTGCTATCTTCAGAATTATTTGATTTATGAGCAAAATAGAGATCATGTTATTCTGTAAATGTTACTTGATATATATTTTAAAACCTATTCTGAAAGCATCTCTGCTTTAAATGAAATGAAATGAAATGGGTGTTCATATAGATTTTAGAAAAGTGTTCATGGAGGTAGGATCCCAGAGTTCTTATGAATTAATATATGTGTTCCATTTACTATATGCTATCTAACTACTACAATGCTTTTGCTAGTTTAATTTAGCAATGTCTATATCTTATTAAATGCCTTTTCTACATAATTTTTTTCTAGAAAGCCAGAAAAGCTACAAACCAATAAAGTACCTAGAAATGAAGAGTTATGGGGGGGGGGGGTGAGGAACTACTTAAAATAGCACCCTAATTAAAAAAAAAATGATGTCTTAATTCCATGCTCCATTAAATAGCTCTTAGTGAAATCAACAGTGATCTCAGTTTTGTTAAATCTCAAAGTACTCATTGTACTTATTCTCTGCTAAAAGATGCTTTCAGACTAGGAATTAAACAACATTCTGAAATTAACTTTCTCAAGAAGAATTAAATTATCATAAAAGATCCAAGAGAACTAAAATTAAGTCACCTCCAAGAGAACTAAAATTAAGTCACTAGGCTACCAGATGGGCTGAGGTTTCTCCTAAAACCATCAACACCATCAACAATATGGAGCAATTCTTAAAAGACTTTCTCCCCTTGAATTTCATTATGCAATACTTACCTGACTTTTAGTTCTATATCTCTTTTCTATCACTCCTTCAATATCTACGTTGTAAGCATTTCTTCCTTAAAGCATCCCCTTTTCTCATGTCATACTTTCTCCATCCAACATTTTATGCATGGCTTAAATTATTCCATATACAGATCATTCACAAATGTGTATCTAAGTACAGACCTCTCCTTTGAGATCTAGACTTTCTTACCTAATTTGCACTGTAACATCTGCTCTTTGATATCTCAGAGGTGACTCAAAATAAACATGTCCAAGAGTGAATTTACAGGCTTCAATCAAAATACTAGTTCTCTGCCAGTGTCCCATATCTCAGTGAAAGACATTGTTATCAATCCAGGCACACAATAAAAGTCCTGGGAGTCAAGCTTGACACATCCCTCTACTTCATCCTCTACATCCAATCTATTACCAAGTCCTGTCAATGTTACTTGATATATATTTTAAAACCTATTCTGAAAGCATCTCTGCTAAAAGATGCTTTCAGACTAGGAATTAAACAACATTCTGAAATTAACTTTCTCAAGAAGAATTAAATTATCATAAAAGATCCAAGAGAACTAAAATTAAGTCACCTCCAAGAGAACTAAAATTAAGTCACTAGGCTACCAGATGGGCTGAGGTTTCTCCTAAAATAGAAATTCTTAAATAGTTTACAAATTTTAGACCAAAGTGCCTGTGTTTTTTTAATTTAAAAACTGTTATTTTACCCATTTAAGTAAAGGCTAGATAATAATTGATTAAAAAGCTCCAAAATCTCAGTGGCTCAAAATGATAGTTTATTTCCAATTTCTGTATCATGTCCATCTTCGGTGGTCATGATTCTGCTGTGCATTATTCATATCCTAGTGCCAAGCATATGGAGTATATGATATTAGAAAGAAAGAATACTCTGGATCAACATAAAAAGAAAACTGTACCAGCCTTTCAAATATTCTGGCTCAGAAGTAACACACATCACTCTTGCTTACAAATCATTGGCCAGAACTACTCACATGTTCATCCCCATTATAAAAGGGCCAGAAAAATATGTTCCTAATAAGGAAAGATCTGGAAATATTGGCTTAAAAGTACTAATAACTTCTTCATTACTCAAAAGTAATGTTTCAATCATCAAAATCTGAAACTTTAAATTATTTGGATGTATATACATTAGGCACTCATCCTACTGATAGACATTTTTTGTACCTGGGAATATTGTATAAGAAATTATCCACAATTTAAATTAAATTATATGTTTACATTATACTTCTGGGGTTGTTTTTTTTTTAGCTCTTCAAATAGTAAGCCTTTAATTAATTATCAATTCATCAACCACTTCGACATATTTTTATGATTACCTAAATTCTGAATTGCCACGTGGAAGACTTCATGAAAAGCAGAGTTTATCCAAAAAGAGACATGTCTTCCTTGGGCTCCGATCATTCACTCTCTCTTCCAGAACAGAGAATGTCTTACCTCTTTGGTACTCAGGTCCAATCAAATGTCCTTGCTCCTCACCAGTCCCTGCTGGAATATTCTCCCCTGTATGTGTCAGGACACATCACAGAGGCTTTGAGGGACTCCTGGAGTTCTCTAGCTCTAATTCTTCTGCTCTTCATCCACTCTATGTTGTTTTTATTTCATTGGAAAATTCCTTTGCCCTTTTTTTTAATAAGTTCTACATGTAGAAGAATTCTATTCCCTCAGTGAAATATTATTTTCATAAGAATCTAACAAGTCTAAAAGAAGAAATGATGCATAGAATTTCAAAGTGGTTTAGGTTTAGTCAAACTCCCCACATCCCCAGAATAGCGTGGAGTAACTAAGTCAAGTATAGACTGCTTCTGGCAAACTCTTTCAGTGAGGTTATGGTGGCGGTCATCTGTAACTTGGTTTCCAAAATGTGTCAGAAAAAATTTCCTTTCCATTCAACGTTAAGGGCCCTTCTCCCAGCCACGTGAAAGTCTCCTGACAAGAAGATTTTGAATGCTGTCTTTATGTGGAACATTGAATAACTGAAATTCCATTACCAGAGTACAGTGTGCCCGATTGGCCAGGTTTACAGAAACTTTCGTTAAATTCTTCACTAGGAAAAAAGAGGCACTCATATCCTTCCCCGTAGCTGTAGCTAAATCATATAATGTGACTTGGCAAGTGTAGATGACATCTCATTATATAGTATTTCTGGGATTGCAAGTCCCAAAAGAAACTGCCATGAGCCCCTCATGTCAAACTGAAAAGGGGCCTTTTTCATAGCATTCTTTTTAATGAAAGGAACTAATTGTAATTCAAAGTGTAAGATAATAGTTGTCCAACTTTGTGAACTATAAATCATGTTTAGCTTTATAAAAAACACTCACCCCTTTTCCAAGGCCTGTTAACTCTCACTGACATCATCAGAAGTGTTTCTAAAATGAATCTGACCCTGGCCAGGTGGCTCAGTTGGTTAGAGCATGCCCCATGCACCAAAAGGTTGTGGGTTCCATTCCCGGTCAAGGCACATACCTGGGTTGCAGGTTGGATCCCAGGCCGGACCCATACAGGAGGCAACAGATCAGTTTCTCTCTCACAACGATATTTCTCTCTTTCTCTCTTCTGTTCTCTCTCTCTAAAATCAGTAAAATATATCCTCAGGTAAGGATTTTTTTAAAAAAATGAATCTCGATGTATTTCATTTTGAGTTACACATCCTCAGAATGTGTCATACATATAGCTAGTAAGTGTTAACTGAAAATCCTAACAGGAAGGTAATATTTCCTCCAGAGAATATTCCAAAATAAAATATTTGGAAAGTAAAATTATAGCCAGAAGTAATGGGTTAACCGCTTAGAAATAAGTATGCAGTCCATTACCAATAATTATTAATATACAGAGACTTTCTATAGTGTTTGAGTTCCTGCTCTCCTCCTGTTTTTCATGCGTTAGTTGAAGATATTTGGCTCTGAAATAGTGACAGACAGAGAAAATTACCAAGAAAGGCTTCTCTTTTGTGGGCTAGTTCCTAAAAGATCCAATATCTGTCACTGTTCTTTCATAAATAGCTGTAAATGTTATTTAGTTTACATAGGTCATCATGATATTTCTAATGTAAAAGATTTAAACTCTTATTCTAATAAAATGTTAAGAGACAGTAGTAAAATCATACCGGGTGGGGCAAAAGTAGGGCTACAGTTTTGAGAACATGAAACAGTTTATTCTTATATTATTATTTACCATTTTATTATTTTCCATATGAACTGTAAACCTACTTTTGACCCACATGTATATTTGAAATCCCAGGACTCTACTTGTATTTATAAAGTATTAAAACTCTGAAAACTCTTATTACTGATGAAGATTCTGGAGCAGCCTCGTTATAATTCACTGTTATTCTCAGTCTAATCAGAGGATAAAGGCAGAGTGATTTGTGCCTTTAGGCTAAATTCTCCTTAGGCCCACTCTTCCCGTTTCCATTTGCAGTGCTTTAGTGCACTGCCCTGGTTTCTGATTTCTTAAGGATTGACAATCTCATCTTCTTCGGGCCTGTGTCAGCACTGTATCAACCTACTGTGCCATATAAATAGAACTCGGGAGCCTCCCATGAAAAACTTTGCTATGCAGCATTTTCTGTCCACCTCTTCAAACTCAGAGCTCTCACGGCTGGACATCACAGACAGCCATGACTGAGCCTCGCAGGTGCTCTATGTGATATAAAAATAGATTCCTATGGATTTTTGCTTACCAGCTACATAATTTGAAAATATTTATGAAATCAAATTGCAGAACTGGATGTAACCTTGAAAGGTCATCAAGTCCTTAAGGAGCATGAGACCAGTGAGGGAGTTCTTCACTCGATTATTTACATGTGGTCCATTGCTAACATGGGGCCACTGTTACTAAAGTTCTCCATGAACACACCTCTATCAGCTATTAACAATGGTAGAAACTGAAAACACTGATTCTAGTGTGGGACTCCATACGTCCAGGTAACATCACTTGTGGATATTGCAGAAGGAAATTAGAGGCTAAAATAATAAAAGAGATGGACAGAGACATACACCTATTAGCAAAGTGATATCAGTTATTTGGGGCATACATATGGTCCCCCCAAATGATTAAATGGCGAGTTCAAGCCTGTCTTAAAAAATGTTACCTAATGGCATTTTCCATTTTTACTGTAATATATCTTTTGGCAAAAGCAGGTTTATTGCCTAGGTTATCTCAATTTCCAAACACTGTAACTGGCCTGTGGAACACCAGCCCAAGCAAGGAAATAAACCTAAAGTGAGTGTTAGGCATGAGGGACATCATCCTTTCTGTAAGGCGGAGGTTTGGTGCCTGTTGTTAACAGAGGAATGTGAGGACTAACAATCTTTATGAAGAGAAACCACCCCACTCTTTGGAGATAACTGAGTATAACTGTGTCCAAGGACAGAACGATGAGGAAAGGGCTTTGCATTTGCTTCTAGCTTCATTCTTTCATTGATTCACTTTATTGAGTCACATTCATTGAACAGTTCTTGTCCTGCACCAAATATGTCAGGTTTTGTACAAGGCATGAATGATATGTAGAGGAAAAATATAGATCCTGTTGGTAGCACTGTAATAACCTGGTTATTAATTAATAACTAAAACAGAGCAAAGGGAAGCTGCAATTTAGACACATGCCCAGGAAAGTCTGGGTGATGTGGGAAGGGGTTTGCCTACCAATCACACCTGGAAGCAGGTCACTGGCCAGAATAGGCATGGCCATTGCAAGTGCGGGAAGGTTAGATGTTTAAACTCCTATACAAAGGGAGTTCACCCTCTTGGTTCTTGGCTCTTATTCTCTTTGCACTAAAAGTTAAGAAGATGACATACCAAACAGAAATAATAAATGAAGATTTGGTGGGGGAATAGAACCTTTTTGAAACACTAAAAAAGACTCTCAGGTATAAGTGAAACTCAAGTTGTATAATAAAAAGAAGGTTTAAACTATTCTGGCTTTAGGCATTTTACAAGTCATTAATATCTACCGCTTCAAGTCACTTCAAATTAGGCATTCAAGCAGTTAAATTCACATGTTCCTTGCTTCGAGAAAAGAATAAAAATGTGAGAGAGAAATATTTAAAATCTGGCATTTCAGTGCTAAAACATGGTAACACAGGACGAGAAACAGGAGTGAATACAGAAAGACACTGAAATGAACTTCTGTGGCTCTGCAGATGTGACTTTACTTCTATCCCTTTCAGCTTTGTGGTGATTAGCTATGGTTGAAGATGTGTGAAATTGTAAACCATGTTGAACAAAGGGGACAAGTCTCCGTGTGCTGGTGAGATGGACTCCAGAGAGACCACAGTCACTTGCTGATTGTGTGTAGGGTTTTCAAAAGGAGTCACCTCCATGAAAGGGAGCAAAGGGGCAGCTCTTACAATGATGTATTCTAGTGAGACATATCGGGTGAAGTTTGTAGTTGAAATTCATATATCACCTATGTTATATTTTAGTCTGTGCTACAGTATACCCACACAGATTTATATACATTATGTGCTATTATTTATGAGTATAGAGGAATCTAAGCACAAGTTCTGATAGTCAAAATTGTTTCCAGTATGAGTTTTCCAACTCAAAAATGATTTGGCACTAAATATAGAAATGCGCCGAGGTCAATTTGAGCTGTGCAGGTTAAGGGAACAGAGTTTTCTGAAACATCTGAGGGTCCAGGATATAATCACAAACATTATTGTGATGTAAATCATGGAAGTTTATACTATCAGAAAGACATAGGGAGATCTATTTGTGAATACCTGAAAGATAACCAAGCAAAAAGGAAACTTTATGGAGAAAGAGGTGACATGATTCCCACAAAGTTGATTTTGTTGCCAAGAGTTTTAATTATCACACAAAGAAAATACAATAGATGTAATACTAGTATATTTAGTGACTGCTAAAATTTTTAATACATTGCCTCAAGACATATTACTGAAGATTTAACTCAAATTGTCTTGAAAAATAAACACTATCAACTCATAGATACTGTAAGCTTGGCCAAGAGAAGATAAACTAAGAATGCTGATGAAGTCAAGGTAAAGGAAATGACTAGAACTGTAGAAACACAAAAGTCAGTATTTGGCTGAATTTTCCCTGCAAGTGTGTTTTCTCTTCTTAGTCTATAAGATGTTTACACAGGTGATATTCCCACTTCCTTTAATAAGAATGCTTTGGAAGAAGAGGTTATATGCAGACTAACTACTAGCGATGCAGTCATAGTCCCCTGTTGTAGAGATAAGGAAGTTCATAAGAAGTAAGTAAACAGCATGTGCATTTGTAGATAAGGGTACAAAAGAAAACCATCCCCAAATGGCATGAAAAATGTATTATGATAGCCCAGTCAGTATAGCTCAGTGGTTGAGTGTCAACCCATGAACCAAAGGGTCATGGTTCGATTCCCAGTCAGGGCACATGCCTGCGTTGTGAGCTCAATCCCCAGGAAGGGACATGCAGGAGAAAATCAATGATTCTCTCTCATCATTGATGTTTCTATCTCTCTCCCCCTGTCCCTTCCTCTCTGTTAAATCAATAAAAACATATTTAAAATATTTTAAACTTTATTAGGATAAATATTGATCATCATGTGAGATGTGTCAAGAAAAGCTAAAATGGAATTGACAGTTCCTATCTTCCCTGCATACATACCAAAACCAAGTGTATTTCTAAATTCAAAAATAGTTGCATTCAAGTGTATTTGAAATGGGTTAGAAGGCCAAAAATTGTAATTGCTTAAAATTCCATGATTTAGTCCAGTGAAAAGTCTGTTAATAATGATCTCATAGAAGGAATAAGAAATGTATCGTGAAGGAGGGGAGAGACACAGTAATTGATTGGGAAGTCTTTTCTCATAGAGTTATAGTCCATGAACACTGATGGTGCATAGCTACCCACAGTTTTCTCTTCTTGTAGCCAAGCTGCCTAGAGTAAGGAAAGATTCATCTCCATTCAGGGCAGGTTTGCTAGGGATGGTATGGGAAGAATGTTGCAAAAGAAGCTGAGTAGAAAAAAACTGATTGCAATTTGAGAAGGTTTAGTAGACATAAAATGCCCTTTCTCTAATAAGGGCAAAAAGAAAATTATGCTCCAGAGCTAAGCTCCCCTAAAAGGGCTTTTTACAGCAATTTTTATTTTTTAATATCATAAAAACAAATGAGGGCATATTGAAGGTGTTACCTGAAGTAACTGACTATAATATTTCTCTATAAAAAGTTAGTAATAAATAATAATTTTATAATTGAACTCAACTTTTCCCCATCTGGTTTTAAGATAAAACTCAAACATATAGCTTATGAATAATGACTGACCCATCTGATAAGCCACCAAAATATTTTTAAATAATAAATTCTATGTTCATATTTCAAAATTGAAAGAAAATCTCAATTTTTGTCTTTATTTGGCAACAAAAAAGTATTAGCAATCCTAGGACCAAGTCGGCTGGAGCCGAGTTGTCACAGCCAACTTTCAATGAAGGAACCTACTTCAATTCCCATAATTTCCCACCGGAGTCACTGTTTTCTTTAGTTTCTATTTATATGCGTTTGAGATCTTGAGAAATGCAAAATCATATTCTTATTTATATATTGCATCTTTAAGTAGAAAATGATTTTTCACTTACATTTGAGATGTGATCTTTTAAAATAGTTCTAGTTTCCAAGACATTAGTTACACTGAATTTTCTTAATGGCCAATAACTACTGGCTAACGACATTATCGGAATGCCTTCCCCCCAACAGGAAACTTAGTACCTAGGGAGAAGCACCTAAGTTCCACAGCCTTTCCAAAACTAAAAAAAAAAAAAAAAAAAAAAAAAAAAAAAAAAAAAAAAAAAGCCCTCATTTAATCAGTGAACAAGCAGAATGGTATACTTTTCTCAAGGTAGAGATGGTTATGTTTCCCTTGTAATACCTGCTACTTAACTACTCTGCTTGTCCAAGTTTCTGATCATTTCTTTTACTTATTAAATGTAAGCTTCTTTAAATCCTGAAAAACTGAAAGCACTAAGACTTTCCTGTGTAAGGGTAAGATTTGGGCAAGAGGGAAAACATGTCTAGAGAAATAAAAAGCCAATAGGTATAAAAAGGAAAACAGCCTGAACCATGAAGCATGACTCAGAGGATGCCTTCAGTAGTTACTATTCTCCAGTTTTTGCTCTGTGATGCAGCTGAGCCCTGCACCTCATAGTCAATTAAAGTTATAAACAGCAGACTAGCTATGTCTCCTTGTTTGGATTCCATCATGCCCTGTTGCTCTGATAGCGAAACCACTCCTCATCTAACCCTAACTGATGAGCAGATCCAGGGAGAGAAAGTCACTGATTTGGGTTTCTGCTCCAAGCCGCTGGCATTCTGCATCTGTTGCATTACCTTCTGAGATCATTCATGAGAATTCGACCATAAAACAAATCAGCCACGGAGGCTGCCAAAGGGCCCTAAAAACTTCACTGGCTTGACTATAGGTGTACCCTGGAGATTTTTCCATAAGGCAGGAGGAACAGGGCAGGTGTGAGAGAATGATGAGCTCGCAGCTGCCTGGGAAACTGGCCAGAGCTCCCAAACAGGAGCCTGTGGCACCATCCCTACCTCTGGCCCAAATGCCCCAATTAGGCACTAGTAACAAGCAAGCTGAGCAGATACAACAGTAACTGGGCTCCCCTGGGGAAGAGGTAAATTTAAATTGACTCAAGTCCTGGAGCTGTTGAAGTCAATCACTCACAGCAAGGATTCCTGGAGGAAATGAGATCTTGCTGACTAGGTGTGGGCTGCCAAAGGTATCAGGGCATCAGGTAACACAAAAAAACTCCAGAGGACTGTTGTGTCTGCTATGCCAGAGGGCCAGGCATCTCTGAGAGCATCACCAGTGACAGGTGGCACAAGACATAGACGTAGTTTGATAGAGGGAGAGAAGAAAATCACAAATCATGCATTGTGAGAGCATTTCACATCTCTGCTTTTTGAGAAGAAGGTATAAAATACAATAAGAAAAATGGTTCATTAGTGTTAGCTAATGCAATTTGGAGTATTTATTATATTATTTTTGTTCTTAGAATGATTTATTTTTACTTTATTTGTTTTCGTGACATGGCTTCACATGTCTGAGCAAATACTGTTGTTTATCAGCCAAAAAATAGAAATATTTTAATCTATCATGAATAATAACTCTTAAGAAAAATACTTAAATTTCCCTGGTTCATATATTTTTCAAGCAATTATTTAATTATCTGATGCTGATTATAAGCAAAATGTGCTATATACTTAAAGAATGGGTAAACGCAAAAGTTTTTGTTTTTTTTGTAGCAAAACCAACTTTACGCCAAACTTTCACTTCCATACTCAACTCTTTGAATACTTTTTTCTTTCTTGAAATCTCTACAATTAATTTGGTTGTTACTTAATATCTATAGACTACTTTAAAATGTCCTAGTGTTTTATAACCATTGCTTAGTTTTTTTTCTTTACAACATTCACAAAAGGTGTAAGCGGTACAACTTCTCACCAGAGCAGAACAGAGATTTCTGAACTGCCATAAG
The DNA here is from genome assembly GCF_028538775.1 of Myotis yumanensis. NCBI lineage: Eukaryota > Metazoa > Chordata > Mammalia > Chiroptera > Vespertilionidae > Myotis > Myotis yumanensis. The sequence goes on along the minus strand of NW_027223755.1, from coordinate 69,006,290 downwards.
AAAAAATATTCTTAAAAGTTGTTTCAGTTGAAGATTAGAGTAAGGAAGTCACATGCTTATTATTTTCACTGACTTAATTTGGAGTAAATTCTGCCAAAGTTTATTTGTACTCAGTTGTGACAATAGTCTTCCATCGTTTAATCACGATTAATTATAACATTCTTAGAAGGAACTAGAGTTTAATATCGGGGTATTGATTTGGGAAGATTTAGGTAATTCCCAAAGAGCTCTGAAAAGCAGCTCCGGGCAGATGGGCATTCAGTTTAGAATGCCCCGAATACCACCCCCTTCTTCAATAGTAAAGAGAATTACTTACAGCTAAATGACTTTTGGTAAAGAAATGTTATTTTCCCATGTCCAACCAAAATGCACCAGGCTTTAAAAGAAGCCCATTTCCTTTAGATCATCCCTCACAGAAAATGGAGAAAGGTGGTCACAAAGTACTTATAAAGGTAAAAAGCAACATTGCTTGTGTTGCACAACTACTTGCTTTGCCCATAGAGTAGCTTGTTCCTTAGACCACATGACATGAATTGAGCACTTTGCTTTCCACTTCCAAGTAATTCAATTGGGACTGAACAGATAGTTCCTAGATATCATGCACAGCATAGAGAGATTTTAAATAGAATGGTAATAGTGAATGAAATTCAATAAACGTTGAACTCAATAAAAATCACCAAGATCATTATAATACAAATGATTTCAACAAGGATTTAAGGAGTCTGTACTATGGCTTAGTAAAGGGCAGTGTGCTGCTCTTTAAAAAAATTATTCCTGCCTACAAGAAGACTGTATCATATATATGATACAAGTACATTTTAAATAACTGAACAATTAATGTAAGATAAATGTAAATTGTGTAGTTTAGACAATTAAGAGGCAAGCCAATGTGAACTCAGAAATATTCCAATAAAAGAGATTGGACTTGGACTGAAACTTGAAGGAGGAGTTTTCATAAGAGAAGAGAAGGAAAGCACTTTCTCAATAAAGGAAGCAACAATTTTTTAAAATCACATGATTAGAATGGCCTATTCTTGGGTTAATAATAAAACATGCCTACATAGAACTGTTCACATGGTGGAGCAAAGAAGATTAAGTTGAATAACATAAGGAAATGCGTCCTTGAATCTTTGTAAAGTATGTAATTGTTCCATGTGTGAATTTTGATCTGTCTTGGAAATTAATTTTAAAAAGACAATGGACAATGATATGGGGGTTCAGTAATCTAAAGGATAAAAAAGACATAAATAGGTCCACTGAGAAACAGATGGGATAATATGAAGGAGATGATTTGATGGAAGAATCTTCTAAGACACGAGAGGAAAACCAAATTAGGTTGTAAAAAGTACAGGAAAGGTAAGTCTCTTAATAAGTAAAGATAAATTAAGAGGATTACTATAGTTAAGGAATTCTTAAAACAAACATGCCCTCTCTCCAACCATTATAGAATTGTATCCTTAAGCTCCTCCCTAAAATTTCATTGCTTTTTGACCCTCTTTTCTTGGCCATGCTGAAAACTCTCCCTTGGTATTATTTATTTGCTTAGCTCTTGAGCATATACATTTATTGAAATAAGTATGTCCCACATTTACTTTTTTATTCTTGAACTAGAGGTCCAGTGCACGAAGTTGTGCATGGGTGGGGTCCCTTGGCCTGCCCTGTGATCAGGGCAGATCAGGGCCGTCTTGCCCAGTCCCGATTGGGGCCAATGGGGGTCGGCCGGCCAGCTGGGGGGAGGGACTGTGGGAGGTTGGCCAGTTGCAGGAGGTTGGCTGTGGGAGCACACTGACCACCAGGGGGCAGCTCCTGCATTGAGCGTCTTCCCCCTGGTGGTCAGTGTGCATCATAGCTACCAGTCGGTCATCCAGTCCTCTGGTCGTCCAGTCATAATGGTCACTTAGGCTTTTATATAGAGAGATTATCTGCTGAATGTTGTCAATATAGATGTTTCATACACCATTCCCCACATTCACTACATCAAAAACAGAATTCCTATGTTTCTCCCAAACCCAGACACTCAGCAGCCAACCTCTATGTCTTTTATTTTGCAGCCATCAAATGATTTAGGTCTTTGTTTTCTCTCACCAGATTCCTTATAGTAGTCTCTCACTTAACCTCTCTGCCTCCAACTTCTCCAATTTTTAATCTATCTTTAAAACATATGCTGGAGGCACATTAATACTATAAAAATATAATAAACATTTTTGTTTTAGCTCTAGGTCATATTCAAAATTTCATAGCATGATATCCAAGACTCTATTCTCTCTTTTTCAACCTTTCTTTCTAGACACTATACAATCCCTTTTCATTTCCACAACATGATCTGTACTTTACAAAGCCATGACTACAATTATTAATTCATATCTCAAAATCTTCTATTGCTTTATAAACAAGCTGGGAGGGCATCTTCTCCTTTGACTCCTTACCCAGATTTAATCAGTAACTCCTTTAAATGCCACTATACTTGCATATTTGTCCTACTGGCAATTTATCAAGTGACCAATGTACTTAGATATCGTTCCACTGGCAGTTATAAAACTATAACATCGCTGGTCAACCAGTTTCAGACACTTAGATGCTCAATAAATGTTATGATATTTTAATTGTGATCTTCTCTATAACCTACTGAAAATAATAATTTACTGAGAGTAATTTCTAAAGAAAGGAATTATAAGTGCTTGTTTAATTTTTTTATGTACTTATAAGTTTCTTGCTTGTGAGATTATTTCTGCTTTTGTTATCTCGCTCTGTACGAAGCCTTTCATTAGTCAAAAAAAAATCCATCTAATTACATAGTTTCTATGACACAGACACATAAACAAACAACATAAAAAAACTGAGCGCCAGTGCAGTGCTCTATGTTCCTTACACCAATTTCTAATATAACTAGTTAATCTGAATAAAGCAGAATGCCAGACTCCAACATAGTTTAGGGTTTTTAGAAAAAAAAATGATGTTATAGTAAGAGTTCAGATACTGGAGTCAGAACAACTGGCATCTAATTTTTCAAGTCACATAGCTCATATGGCTGCCACAAAGATGAAATAAAATAATGCCTACAGAAAAGCTAGCATCTAGTTACCTAACGATTCTTACAAAGACTGTAATTGCATTATCTATAAACTGAAGAGAGAACATGGATTGGAGAAAAAAGACAGATTTAAGTTTAAATATTTTCCAGCTGTGGGACCTAGCATTGCTGCTTCACTTGACTATTTCTTTTTCTTAACTGTATCTATAATGAACATTAGCTACAACTTCAAAGTTTCAAAATGAAGTATCACAACCAGCATGAACTCTGGCACACACAAGATACTAAAGAAGGTTGGAACTTTTCTCTTCCCTTCATGCAAAAGGCCACTTTTACGCTTATATTTTTAATGGTGCAAGGTTTTAAAAACCCGATGCATTCCCTACTAATTATATAAGAATTTAATAAATTATTTACTCCTAATAGAAATTTCTCAATGTTAGCTCTGGATAGAGGCCTTCCACTAGAATAGTACTTAGGTTCTGGTATTTCTAAAATCAACAACCAACAAACAGAAATGTCCATTTAGGGCACACAGAATTATGCTACAATAGTAAGAGATTTCCAAGTGTAGCCTCTGATTATATTAGTACATCAAATGTCCTTAAAACTTCAGCCATTCTTGTCCCCTTCCCAACAAAACAAAAACAAACAAAAAAACCATGGAATCCTATTATAATTGTCAATGTATTTCCAATAATGTCTAGATTCAGTTTGATAGTGAATTCTTTTAAACAAAAATTTTCCATTGATTAATCTTCATGAGTTAGACATACAGCCCTGATATCTTTCACCAAATTGAAAGAATAAAGAGACAACAGTGGAATATTAGGAGCAGTGGGAAAAGGAAAAGGAGAATAAATTCCTTTATTAAATTTCACCAATTTTTGCCAATGTGCCTTAAAATGTATTTGCATAATCTATACATTTCTAATTATCACATTATATGCAGTAGAACTGAAACAATGGTAACTATACATTTTTATTTATGACTTCGAATGTAACCAAAAATTCAGAATATCTTAAATAATACATCACAGGTATCTTCCTTCAATGGAATTAAGTGCTTGGAGAGGATTAAATAGTGACTTTTTTTTTTACCAATTCTGATGGCACATGGATATTTAATTCTTAGATGTCTTCCTAGACGAGCTAACAGAGACCTCTCTCATGTTCACTGAATTTTGTTGTTGTTTTTTCTTTAAATTCATGTCAATTTATCGGCAAAGATGGCAGAGAGCATTAAGTTTTCCATCTTTTCCACCAGGACCTACTTTCTTCAGCATCGCCTCTTCTGCAAATCTCATTTATTACATTTGGAAAAAAATAATTTTGATTAATAACCTAATTTGAAGAATGTTAAAAAGAAAACCATTGCTCCAAAATGGAGTCACTTATCCTAAAGCCCATGACACCAAACCTAGGCTTCATATCTGACCTAATTGCAGTTTCAGTCTTCTCTGGAAATGTGACCTGGTCTGTACCAATCAGGGAATCTGTCATATCTCCCTTGTGTCTCCCCAAAGGAAGCTGCAGTAATCTGCTTGATAATGCACCCTCCCACACCCTACCACCTGCCCTTAGGGAAGGTAACTCTACCTGAAACAACCTTTTCTTTTCTTTTCTTTTCTTTTCTTTTCTTTTCTTTTCTTTTCTTTTCTTTTCTTTTCTTTCCTTTCCTTTTCAATGATAAAGACAGTGTTTATTAAGATACATCTAAAGTCATGTACTTCAAAGAGAATTTAATAGCATATAAATAATACATATATTTATTCTGCTCTTACTCTTTTTTTTTTTGTTAATACATTTCTTATTATTCCGTTTCTGCCTATAAAAGCCTCCTATATTTTGAAGGTTCTCAGAGCACCTCTCTACTTGCTAGCTCAGTGGTTTCAACCTTGGCTGCACATTAGAATCACCTGGGAATCTTGTTAAAATCCTGATTTGTTCCTAAGCGTTCCCCTGCCCCCTCCCTGCTGCCCCGGGAAGGCATCAGGGCCCCCTCAGTGGTGGCTGCAGAGACAGTTTTCCAGAGAAACAATTTGACACAAAATATATCAGTAATATTGCCTTTCTTATAAGCCCTAACTTTTATAGAGTTGAATCAGAATCTGTTTCTCCTATGCATATTGAGTATTATTAATATGCATACAGTTAGATCCAACTGAAAGATACTATATTCTGTTTAATCAAAAGTTCTCATCCTCTTGCTGTTTTCAAGTTTTCTCTTTGTGTTTGGATTTCATCAGATTGACTATGATATGGCTACTTATGATAAACTAATAATTGATCAAAATTACCTTAAACACCATTAACTATTAAGTCTCTCACTCTTTGCCAATGGGTTTCTAAGTGGTACTGAGACATATCTTCCATGCACCATCAGGTAGCTTAGCCTCCACTTCTGGCTTGCACAGAACCTCAAGGTCAGCAAAAGGTGACCAGTTCCCATCTTTCTCAGGTTTTCCCTAAGCACAAGTACAGTTCTGCCTATGTAAGTAAGCATCCTTCTAGATTCTCAGGAATAGTTGCCAATTTTTCCTTTTTTTTTTCTTTTGTCAGCTTATTAGTCCCAAATAGAATTGCCTTAGCAACAGCAATATTAACACATTGCTGCTGATTGTTTTTTGACAAATATCCTGAGAATAAGCCTGAAGAATAAACATGGCTGTATGCACAGAACAAGTATTGAGTCAGGTCAAACAGAGACAAGCCCTGAAAATGGAGCTTTTCAGAGAACTGTCAGGTCAAATTTAGACAATTCTCTGGGGATGAGGCTTTTTGTGAGTTTTAAATCTATTCTACCCATTCAGTGGCTTCCCTACTAGTGTGGTTTCAAAGATTTTTGGTTTCAAAGACACTACAGATCTTTAGAAGAGGAAATTGGGAAGCGAGCAAGGTAAAACACCACGAAGTCTGCTAATCTTCCTAAGATTTCACTGTTTTTCTTGAATAAATACTCCTTGGATTGTTACAAGCCATTGTTTACTTCAAGAGTTATAAAAGGGTTAATTTTGACAATATTTGCCACTTTTACCACTTCTTTTTTAATGTGTGGAAATTGAAGAGTCCTTACTACACCATTCTGGAGTACATAACTCTGGAATGTTAGATTTCTTATTTTAAGTTCAATGTGCTATCCAACTTCACATTTTAAAGATGTGATTCCATGATTTTGTCCAAATCACTACATATAAACTGCTGGAGCTGCTAGAAGAAATAGGGATTTCTTACTCTCAACCAAGTAATTACTTCTCTCTATCCTTCATCCCAAATTTAAAGGCAGTTAGTTAATTAATGGAGACGTCTTGGAGCATGTCGAAGGTAAATATAACTGGAGAGCAATGTAAATTTTGCTTATCAATTCATAATCTAAGAGATAATTAGGATTTATACTCATTAAAAAATAGAAATGTCCCCAAATCTTAATTATATAGGAACTCAACTATTAAAATTTGTGGATTTTTAAAAAATGATTGGCATAATGATTATAGTCATAACAAGGCACTCAGGAAAAGATATAGTTAACTCATGAATTTAGACTGTAAAGGACACTTTCAAACTAATTCATAACAGCCATCTTGCCCAATGCAAGTGTTTCCCAAATGCTTTAGCCAGAGTCAATTTCCCATAGCACTTTACTCATAGGTTTTGTACAATACTTACGTAATGCTTAGTGATGTCATTCATCTTATCTACCCACCTTTCCCACTAGACTACGCTCAACTCTGAAAATAGGTACTGCCGCTGTATCCCCAAGATCAAAAAGAGACAGATAATCCATATTTAACAATTGATTCTTGAAAAGACAGATACATTTACAGAGACTCAGAATTGATGGGATCATTTTTTTAAATGCCAGATCATCTATTTTGTGCTCTAGGTCACCTCATTAAAATTAGGTGGTTATAAATTATTTGATATTGCTTTGGGAGAACTTGCCATCCCATTCTTGCTATTAAATACTCTCAAATTTTATTATTATTATCATTTTTATATTACGAACCTTCTGTTTTCAGCCACTCTGTTTTTGTTTGTTTTTACTTTAATGTTATTGAATAACTACAACAGCCCATGGGGAAAAAGAAGTCCCAAAAATGTTCTATTTATTACACTTCATGCATACTTTGGTGGGAAAAAGGGGTTTGTTGCTTTGTTCTCAGTCAAAATAGCTCTAATCTTTTCATATGAGAGGTCTTCACATCTAGTTTTTAGCAGATGTGTATACGCATGATTCCTAGGAATGGTAAAGACAGATGTACATACATTGACAGCCAGCCCATTCACCTTGATACTAACTTAGGAAAGTATAAAATCAGAACACTTTCACTTGTAATGCATGTTGAACTATGATCATAGAGGTCTAATTAAAAAACAACAACTTATCCTTAATTTCCTTCAGAACCTGTTTGATTTCAGAGCTATGATAATTTTTAAAAATATTTCTTAAACTAAACTTTCTAAAATTTTTTCTCCCAAATGTACCTCTGAACATAAATGGATGCAAACTGTTGTCTGATAAGCCCTTTTCTAGCAAAAGCTATGGCTAAATACAATGTGGTTAGAAGTATAAAATTACAAATTAAGAAATATAAACATTAAAGTTTATCAAAATTTAATATGCTTCTTTGAAGTTTTCAGTCTTTCATGGATAAAAAATCTAAATATTTCCTTGCTAATTCTCCACATAATGTTACCTGTGGCTGAGATCATCCAGACTATAATAGCTCACTCTAGAGACATGCTATTATTACATAGGAAAGATAGAGGAAGGAAGGGAGGGCGAGGGGGATGGAGGGAGAGGAGGAGAGGAGGAGAGGAAGGGGGAGGGAGAGGAGGAGAGGAGGAGAGGAAGGGGGAAAGAGAGGGAGAGTGAGGAGAGGAGGGAGAGGGAGAGGGAGAAAGAATGTTGGGATTGGTTGTTAGTAGCTTTATGCATTTGCCAGCTAATACAGAAAGCAGGAGGAAAATGTAGAAACTTGGAAAAACAAAATGGAATGGCCTTCTCAGATAAGAAACATCTGTGGAAATTTGGAACATTAGAAGCTTTTTCTGAATACAAAGATTTGTTGCCTTGGAATTTTTACAAAGGAATTAGCCTTATTTCCCCTTGAATTTTGCTTAGAACTAAGCAATAAAATGTATGTAGCCTAGGCAGGATAAGTTATCATTCAATTTCTGTTATAGTTTATAGTCTTTAACAGTCTGTTCCCAACACCTACCTTATGTGGCCCAAACAAGAACACATCTGATTAAGGAGCAGATGTCTGGTCCCTAGGAGGTTGGTTTATTTTTACATAACTATTATATTACAGAAAAGGGACTATATTTGCTAAAGAGATAATTACCCTTTAGTTAAATGTCTTTGATCTGGTCTTTCCCACTTTTTACAAAGGAAGGTGTCATATTCCATACACAAAACCAAAATACTGCCATCACCTAAATCAGTGGAGAGTTTTATAGGAAAAAGCTCTGGGCTCAAACAGAAATCCCTCCCAGCAGATTAACCTTGGAAAGGTCTCTTAACTGCTCTCCTTCTCAGGTTCCTAATCTCTGGCGCACAGGAGTTTGACAATACTGACCTCCCAGGGCTGCTATGGAGGGTGGGCTGCACTGGGCTATGGTGGCCAAGGAAATATTTAACAGTATTATCTATACTAATAAGAGGGTAATATGCTAATTAGACCGGGAGACCTTCCGGGGAGGGCAGCTGGGAGCCATCAGGCCAGCAGGGGAGAGCAGTTGGGGGCCATGAGGCCAGCAGGGGAGGGCAGTTGGGGGCGAGCAGGCCAGCAGGGGTGGGCAGTTGGGAGTGAGCAGCCTGGCGGGGGGTGCAGTTGGAGGCAAGAAGGCCAGAAGGCAGAGTGGTTAGGAGCCAGTGGTCCCAGATTGTGAGAGGGATATCCGACTGCTGCTTTAGGCCTGATCCCTGTGGACTGGCAGTTGGACATCCCCTGAGGGGTCCCAGATTGGAGAGGGTGAAGGCAGGGATGAGGAATGCCCCCCCCCCCAATGCACAAATTTCATGCACCGGGCCACTAGTAGTATTATAATATTATATCTGAAAGTTTCATAGTTTGAGGTAATAATTTCAGCTTGGCCCAAGAAAGAATGACACTTTTTATCCAAAATGAGTTAAAACTCCCTACCCTATTGCCCTCAAAACACACAGGGAAAGCAATCATTTTAAAGAACCCAGTCCCTGGAACCCGTTGTTCCATTTAGAAAGCCAGACAGTAGTAGTGTTGCAGTTTATTAATCAGCTGTCCTTAAGTGTAGAAATAAATGCCTTCTATATGAAGAGAAAGAAAATACTCGTTTTAAAGATCATAAGTTAAAAATATGCAAGCAAAGACAAATCACTATTTATAATTAGAAATATTTTTTATGAAGCAAAAAATATGTCCCCCAGAAAAAAGTGACAGATACCTAGAAGCCATAGAAATGGTATAAAACAAAGATTGGGCATTTATACAATTTAAAAGTTGGTTGTAGCTTAAAGTGGCAAAGCCAAGTGCCTACTGCATTATACCAGTAAAAATACATTTAGTGGTCTGAAAGGTGAAATATAGGTTTACATGTCAAAAAGGAAGTTTTATTACCAGGGAGCTAAATATATATTTATTTTCCTAATTGTGGTACCTGCAGACATGGCCTCCTGTGGTTCCATACTACTGGTAAGAGTTGAGAACTGTATTGCCATTACAAGAGGGAAGCAGTTATTTGAGCAAGGGAAGAGGGCCAGGTAGTCATCTGCCCTGTTGGCTTGAGGACCAGAGGATTTGAGCTGGGCATCTCTTCTTCATTCAACCTGCGCTATTCTCCTCTCCTCTTCAGGGCTAAAGTCAGGTGTCTATCAGGCATAGAACAACATCTGTGCTGGGATGTAATAGGTAGCTAAGTCTAGAATTGAAAATACAGGGCTTTGTTCAATTGTCTACCTTATATATTTGTCTCATTAAGCTGCTTAAAGCATGATAATTGATCCCTAAGGATATGTACTTCAGCACAGCCAAGATCATGTGAATATCTAGGATGAATTACTGAATAAGTTCAGTACTGAAACACTAATTTCTGGAGTTTTAGTCACCCTTTAGACACAGCGATATTTTTCAGGAAAGACTACAATAAACAGAAAATTTATCAAATAGGTAAAGTCAACATCCTACTACATACACAATCTTTTTAACAAAATTAAGAATTAAATTTCGTAATTTAAGTTTCAAAATTAACTGGTAGTGCATTATAAGTGAATTTTGGGGGATTTTGTTAAAAATCACAAATAAGACTAATGACGTTATTTATATAATTGAGTATTTAAGCATATTGATTTAAAGTTGAAGTAGGAAGAGTAGCTATTGATTATATTTTAAACACTGAACAGTTTGAAAGGTAAGAAGAAAATGCTTCAAAATATAATTTGAATTTGCTGAAAACAAAGCTTTTAAGAAATGGATTTGAAGATTAATAATCCTAGAATTTTCTCTATTCCTAAGAAGAAATAGTTGAGTCAATGCTAACAGCAAGCAATCTCTTCAAAGAGTACTGCAGATAAATGTTAGACTCTTAGAAACAATGATGTTGAATTACAAAATGATATCATGGCCCTATAATCTGTCATCGTAGCTTCCCCTTAAGACATGGGAATGCATTTGTGTGTGCAAAACAGAAAGATAAGAGACAAGGTAACATGCTGTCATCCATCTGAGGAGATTCATGCTGGCAGAAGGAAATGAAGCTTGAGAGAACAAGTCCAGAGGTAGACATGCATCAGTGAGACTGATGTTGGGGTGGAATTAAAAATGATCAATGGACAGGATAGCAAGATCTTTCTGACAGAAATATTGCTAAATATATAAATCCATTCTTGTAATTTTTAAAGTTGAATTTCTTCATTATGCACAGGTAAAACTAAAACGGGATAAAGCACTATATAAAGGGATAAACTCACATTGCATTAAAGATTCATTCTATAAGGCATATGTAGTGTGTACAAAGTGTCTTTACGAGTTCATGTACAATGTTTTAATGGGTGTACAATTATTTATGAGTTATAAGAATACACTTTTAATCTAGTCCAGAAAATTGACCTTTTGTAGTTCTTTTTTTTTTTTTGGTTTTGAAACAACTTATATGTACCCTGTTTCCTTAGTTAATTGTAATGTTGGTCCTTTGCAGTAATAAAATGGTTATATATTGAGTATCTGGGATGGACCACTCTGCACTGTTATATTTTAACTGTATGTAACTTTGTAATGCCTTCATAATGTAATTCATTACACTAATAAACCTGTAAGACAACTGCAGCATCTTGCTGTTTCTTTGCTCAAGCTGCCATGGCCTTGATACGCAGGCATGACTTTCACCTCCACCCTGAACAGAACCTCAGAAAGTCTATTAGTTTGTTTCATAGACTTATTTTATCTTATAGTTTCCAATAGTATAGAATCTCACCCAAAGTAGCTTATAATAGGATGAGTTAGGATTGCTTGCCAATAAAAAATTATACACACACACACACACACACACACACACACACACACACACACACGGGAGAATAGAAAAATTTCCAAAAGGTAAGAAAGCAGAACCTCTAGTTAAAAGTTTTTAAAAATGGAAATTATTTAGACTGCAGGCAAAAAGACATCTTGCTTTCCAATAAAAGGTGTTGGAAGGGAGCAGCAGAGAACAGTGGACATTTTATTCTACTCGAGTAGAGACAGAACTAAAAGAAAGTCAAATTGTAGAGTAGCTTTTGATAAGAAAGAGAAGAAGGGCATATTTTCTGTTTTCAGTGTTTACTACTACTTGTACTTTTAGAAGCACTCCATAAAGGGACATTCTGCAGACATTCTGTGGATAACTTTAAAAATAAACTAGGATTCCATTAGTGAAGAATTACCTAGCAATTTTTTTTCTAAAGCAGAGGATAACTGAATGGTCTGTGCCTGGCTTCAGCAATGTGTTTTATGGGAATTCCTAGCTTCCCACAATCCTACTGTGCTACATGCTCTGATGTCTCCAATTAGTACCCACCAGGTACAGGAACAGTTCTTTAAAAAAGAAGCAAGACAATGGGAATCTCATTCTCGTCCAAAAATAAAATTAACCTGCAATATCTAGTCCTAGCCCTGGGCAATTCTGGATACTAAGTTGTGGCGTTGCCCCAGCCCTGCTTTAACATACAATGCCAAAATAAGTTTTTCAAGCTAAATAGTAATAACATTGTTTTGTAGGGGGTTACAATATGTAGTTGTAAATATATTACAAAAATATCAATGAGGATGGGGTACTAAGTAAAATTATACTATGGTAAGTTTTGTACATGGTGTGTAAAAGGGCATTCTATTCTTTCAAGACAGACTATGGTAGTTTAACCATACAAGGTCTAGTTTCTAGAGCAAGCACTAAAAATAGATAAGTAAGACAAATATAGATAAACCTAAAAATATAAAATATTCAAAAATACATAATTAAAAACAAACAGAAAATGAGAATTTCAGGAACAACGAAGAAATGAAACAGATATAAAACAAATATACAGATGTTAAACAAAAAATATTAATATTTAACATTAAAAGTAAATGGATTTCATAAAAATAAATGTAAAAAAAAGTAAATGAGTTAAGTGCTCCAACTATACCTAGTAGACATTTTCAGAATGAATTATTAACAGGAAGCAAGCAAGAAAGAAAGATCCAATCATATTTTGCTTAAAAGAGAGGCATCTCAAATATAAAATTAGAGATAGGAAAATACAGATAGGCAGGAAGTATGAAATCAGATATACTATGCAAATACCAATAATAAAAAAGCTAGTGTGGCTAAGAACAAGAACTATTACCAGAGATAAGGAAAATACTTACAATAATAGAGCAGCAATTCATCAAAGAGTCATAAAAATACTAAATCTTCATGAATCTAATTACAGAGTCTCAAAGTATATGAAGCAAAAGTTGACAGTTCCTAATGGAAAAATAGGCAAATATACAATCATATTTGAATACTTTAATATTCCTATCTCAGTAATTAAATATAGAAAAATAGCAAGTAAGTATACAGAAAATTTGAATCATATTATCAAATTAGCCAAATATAAGTTTAAGGAACATTATACCTAACATCTACAGAACATACATTACAGTGGGGCCTTGACTTACGAGTGTCCCAACTAACGAGTTTTTCGAGATACGAGCCGTCTCTCAGATAATTTTTTGCTTTGAGTTGCGAGCTAAAATTCGGGTTACAAGCCAGCTTCAGATACCCCACCGCTAGTTGGTGCAGTGAACATCACAGTAAATGCCACAACATCAGCCCAGCATCACGTGTCTCACTCATTCACTTTTTGATTTGACATACGAGCAATTTGAGTTATGAGCTCCATCACGGAACGAATTAAACTCGTAAGTCAAGGCCCCACTGTATTTTAAAGTGCTCTTATACATCAAGCTAAAACACTTTGCCAGGTCCTACAGAGAAATAAAAAATATTTTGAGATGAAAAAAAATTAAAGTACATGATCAAATTTGTAGGATGTAGCTATAGTGATGCTTAAAGAATATTTCAGATCTTTGGAAGTTTATATTTAAAAGAAATACATAAAGTTAGTGATCTAACCCAGAAACTTGCAAACTTTTCCTTAAGGAGCTAGAGAATAGATATTTTAGCCTATTGGCCAATCGTCTTTATAGTAATTAGTCAACTCTGCTATTGTAAAGCAAATGCAGCCATAAACAACACATAAGTGATAGACTATGTCTGTGTTCCAAAAACTTTATTTACAAAAACAGATACCTGGACTGTGGGCTACAGTTTCATTCAGGTAAAGATATTAAGAGGAAAAGAAGAAGAAAATATAAAGTATATAGGAGGTAAAAGAAATAGAGATAAAAGTAAAAATAAAAACTTGGAGAAAATAAACAAAGCAGAATTTTCTTCTTTGAAATGTCTAATAAAATGATAAAACTTGCAAGAATGATCAAGAAATAAAAAAGAAAAAATAAATTACTAACATCAAGAATAAAAAAAGAGCAATCACTACAGATCCTATAGGCACTAAAAAAAATTAGGAATAACTTGATAGTGATAAATTAGCAATGTAAATGAAATGAACATTATTGAACAAAAATGAAAATCTTATCAAAACAAATACAAAAGTATTTAGGAACAAATTGAATTTGTGATAGAAAATATTCTCAATATGACTATAGATACAAAGACAGGCATAATAGCTCATAAAATATCTCAACTCATTTTATGAGTCCAGATTAATATTAAAATGTCTGAAAAGTTCATCTGAGTTAAAAACAACAACAATTATAGACCAATATCCCACATAAATATAGAAAATCCCTTACAAAGTCTAAGCTAATCAAAATCTGCAATATATATAAAACAAGATAATAAATCATGGCCAGAGGAGTGTACCTAGGAATGAACTTTATTTTTGATATTTAAGTACCAATAAATATAATCCATCATATTTAATAAAGGAGAAATATTATACTATTATCTCAACAGGTGTTGAAAAAGTCATTTAACCAAATCTACACCTATTTATGATAAAATCACTTAGCCATCTAGCAACAATAACAAAAAATTTCTTGAATGTGACAATCGGCATCCATGAAAAACCTAAAGTTAACATTTTTAATGATAAAATTATAAATACTTTTGCCCTAAACCGAAAATGAGATGTCACAAAGATGTCCACTTACATTCTTTCTATTCAACTTATTACTAGAGACCCTATAAAAATAGTCAAATAATAATAATAAAATGTATAAAATTGGGAAAAGAGAAATAAAAGTTCACTTGCAGAAAACATGATTGTTTATAAAAATATATGAAGAAATCTGCTAAAACACTAAATCTAATACATAAAATCAGAAAGGCCTCAGAACATAAGGTCAGCATACAAAAATCAATTGTATTTCAATATACTGGCAACAAAAATGCTAAAAAATAAACTTCAAAAAATAGATACTACAAAATTATAAACCACTTATAGGGACAAATTTAATAAAATATACAAGAATTCTATATTAACAACTACAAAACATTGTTGAGAGATTACAATTATGAAGTAAAAAGAGGGATTATACCATGTATACATGTAGAAAGAAGCATTATTTTAAATATGATAATTTTATCTAAATGACTTTATAAAAGAAATGCTATATAGATTTTTGGTGGGAATTAATAAGATAATGATAATATTTAAAAAAATATAAAGCATCTAAAATTGTCAAAACTTTCTTGACAAACAAGTCAGTTATAGAGGACTTAAATGATCTGATTTTAATTCTTACTGTAACACTTAAATTTTAATGCATGTGAGATTAGTGTAAATATAAACAAATGGAGCATCATGTAGCATAAGAGAGAACCCAGAAATAAACTCACACAAATATGGTCAAATGAATTTTTACCAAGAAGTCAAAGCAACCTAAAAGGTATAGGATAGTCATTTCAACAGGGGGTACTGCAACTTATGCATCACACCCTACCCAAAAATAAGCTCAAGGCAGCCTGAATACTTAAATATAAAATCCAAAAGTATAAAGCTCTTAGGAAAAAACATGGAAACATATCTTTGAAACACTGGGGTAAATAAACAAAGATGTCTTGAACAAATTCCCCCCCAAAAAAAATCTTAAAAGAAAAACAATCATTGGAACTTTGCCAAAATTAAAAACATTAGGTCATCAAGAAAATAATCTAATTCAAATATCCTATTCTAATGATCTGTTTCCAGGAACTATCTGCAGTAGCAACTGGCTTGCTTCATTTGGTTTCTTCAGGGATAAAAAGAGGTAATCTATTTGGGAGAGTTTCAGGAAATGAGACATGGAAGTAGCCATGTCTATAAAGGTTGCATCATAAAGAAAGCTACAGCTCATTCCCTCTGGAATACACTAGAATAGGGTTTAAAGTACCCCTTAGAGATTTCCCAGCTGAGGGACAAGGAGGCTGTTATTTATTCTTGGCACTCATTGGCTGAAAAGCACACCCTCGGGTATGAACTCCTGGCACTTTCAGCTGCCCTTGCCTGAACTGGGCATGCTCTCTCCACCAGAAAAAAAAAAACACAACAAAAAACAAAAAACAAAACAAAACAAAAAAACATCTGAGGAAAAGAGGTGTAGATGTCTTCAGTAAGAATTCCTTCTGCAAGTAGAGGTGAATAGCAATATGACGCAGGCTCAGATATGTACTCTTAAATACATTTCCCAAACCCCATTTCAAGACTGGAATCTTCTGTAATGCATCAAGGAACTAAATTTGATGGAGGTAGAATTTAGAACCCATAGGAGAGAGGCTTAGTAGACTGAAGTTTGAAAAGTCATTTATTTAGCGGAGTAATTTGTTTGCTTTGTTTTCTTCTCCCACAAAGGCTCCCCGACTCACTTTAAAAAACAACATATTTTCAAAAAAGTATTTCCTGATCTTTCCCCACCAAGTCATGCCCACTGCGAAAAGCTCACTTTAGCACCTTATACCTGGTTTTCATAGATCCCTTCCTAATTACAATTAAATAAATAACATAATTGATTATTTAATGTTTCACACTAAAATATTAGCCCCATAGTGTAGAGACAGTGTATGTTTTGCTGTATCTTTAATCAATAACACTATGCCTAAAACACAACAGGCATTTAATACATATTTATTCAATTAGTGCATTAATAGATTGACTAAAGAACTACAAAATATTTTAGATTATTTAGGAATTGGTTTTCTTTGTAGAGTATGGAAAATAGGAAGTGATTCAGGGATACACACAGATAAGGGAAACTTGCCTAGGGGATGAATATACCATTAAGATCTCCAGCTTAATATTTGACAAAGAAGTTTCTAATAGAAAACATGTGGACAGGGATTAAAACACACTGAAAATCTACTCATGTTAAAATATACTATGTAAGAAATTTATTTAAATAAACAAATCTAAACAAACAAACCAAATGCCTAAACACTGGGAAAAGACGTCAAAAGTTTCTCAGCACACACACACAAAATACATTATCAAAACTTGGAACAAGAGCTTTCTTCTAAACACAATTAACTATTTTTGAATACCTGAAAAGATTTAGAGAGCTATTAGAAGAAAATTCAACTTCCATGCCTGATTTAAAAACAACAAAACATTTAAGAAACCAAGAACCAAAAGCAGAAACTATAACACTTATTGAAGAAAATTTAATAATATCTTCAAAATTTGTAACCTATGCAAGATTTCCTGCATAGGTTACAAAAAGCACCATTCATGAAAGAAAAAAAATAGATAAGTTGGACTGCATCAAAAATTTTTAAAATTTGCTCATTAAAGACTCTAAGAAAATGAAAAGGTAAACACTTTGGTTGAAAATATCTGTTAAGTACATATTTGATAAAACTTGTATCTAGAACATATAAAGACATTTTATAACTCAATATCAAGAAAACAAAACAATCCAATAAAATATGGGTTAAAGATTTTAAAAGACATTGCAAAAAATAGATAAGTGAAGTGTCAGACTCAGGAACATCAATAAAATAAAAGTAATAAAAATGAATGAAAGTAGAAAAGAAGCAGGAGTGAGAAAGTCAAAATATAATAACTTATAATTCTTCTGATATTCAATTCAGAAGATGCTGTTTAAAGTGTTAAATTCATAAAGAGAAGTTTTGATTATGATTTCCTTAAATTAGAAAGATAATCTCCAGAATAACCAAAACATAATAAATTTTTTAAATTATGAGAATAGTCATATATAGACACAATACAAAAGTGTAAGTCTATGCTATAAAGACAGAACACAATGGAGCTCTAAAAACCAGCATCCTCGACATACATAAGATGTTACAACTTAGATAAATCAGGTCAATTATTTAACAGACTAGTGGCCCGGTGCATGAAATTCGTGCATGGGGGGAGGATGTCCCTTAGCCCAGCCTGCACCCTCTCCAATCTGGGATCCCTTGGGGGACGTCCCTCTCACTATCTGGGGCCACTGGCTCCTAACCGCTCACCTGCCTGCCTGCCTGATCACCCCTAACCATTCTGTCTGCTGGCCTGATCACTCCCAACTGCCCCTACCAGCCTGATCTCCCCCAACTGCACCCCCCTTCCAGCCTGCTCACCTGCACCTGGCACCCCCTGCTGGCCTGCTCACCCCTAACCATCTCTTCCTCAGCCCTGCTACCATGGCTTTGTCTGGAAGGAAGTCCGGAAGGTCTCCCGGAAGGTTTCCTGGTCTAATTTTCATATTACCCTTTTATTAGTATAGATATGTATTAAAACTTAAATCTACAATTTAATTAAAAATTCTTTTAGAATTGATCCACAAGAAAAGTAATTAAATTATTCACACATAATATGTATTTAAAAGAAAGAGATGTAAAAATTAGAAAAGCTTAAGATTTGATAACATATTTTGGGTCTTACAAACAAGTTAAGAGCCACTACAGGAAAATTGGTCAAGTTTTAATTCTTCAGATAAAGCCATAAACAAAGACTGATCAAGAATACACACAGCAACTTATTTTCTTCACTGAACTTATATCTTCAAAGCGCTCCTTAGTTCTTTTGGTCACTTTTTAGAACGCCAGACCATGTCTATAATAATAAAAGCGTAATATGCAAATCAACCAAACTGAACAGCAGAACGACTGTCCGGATGACCTTCTGGATGCCTTCCAGATGACCACGCTATGACACCAGGCCAGCCATCACCCCACGATCGCCCGGCAGAGGGAGGCCCAGGCCACTGGCCAGCGGAGCAATCAATCGGGGGGCTCTCCAATCGCCCCAAAGAGGAAGGCCAGGGCCACCCTCTGCAGGGCAATTGATGGGGGCCGGGGACCGGGGGGCAGGGGGGATTCTCCATGATCGATCGCCCCGCAGAGGGAGGCCCAGGCCACCAGCCAGGGGACAATCGATGTGGGGAGGGGGCTCCACAATTGCTCCAAAGAGGGAGGCCCAGGCCACTGGGGGGGCTCCACATAACCAGGGAACTGGGGGTGTGTGGCGGTGGATGCGGACAGCTCCAGACCAAGGCGGGTGCAGGTGGTGGGCAAGGCTGTGAGGTAGCCGGGGCCACGAGGCAGCCAGGGCTGCCCGGCAGCTGGGGCCACAAAGGCCCTGACAGCCTGGGTTGCGAAGGTCTACCCTTGCACAAATTTTGTACATTGGGCCTGTAGTAAATATATAAGCACAGCATATGGGGCCAAATCCTGGTTCCTCATTTTCATGCTATGTGAACTCTGACAAACTAGTTAGCCTTTCTATGACTCAGTTTCTACATATATATAAATTAGTGCATTAATATCTGATGGCTAATACTCATTGTAATTAGATAAAATAATGCCCATAAAAATATTGGCAGAGTATGTGATGCAACAAAGCTTTCATAAGTATTAACAACTATTATCATCACAACATGAACATATTCCTTTGATAAACACCAGAGCTCTTGCCATTTTTTTACTATTAAAAACAGTGCTGTAAAGATATTCATTAGTGTATATCTTTTGCACATGTGTGTTTCTATAACACCATGTCTTAAAATTGTCAAAGAATATAAATTTTATATTTTAGAAATTAATAATGCTACACTTCCTTCTGAAAAAGGTTGTTCTATTTATATTGTATAAGAATGTTTATTTCCCACAAATTTGCCAATGTTAGTTATTATTAATCTTCTATTCTTTTCATTTAAAATTTTTAATCCTCACCTGAGGATAATTTTTTTCATTTATTTTTAGAGAGAGTTGAATGGAGGGAGGGCTGGGGGAGAGGGGGGGGGAGAGAGAGAGAGAGAGAGAGAGAGACACATCAGTGTGGGAGAGACACATTGATTGGTTGCCTCCTGCATGTGCTTCGAACAGGACTAGAGATCAAACCTACAACCCAGGTATGGCACACGCCCTTGACAAGGAATCAAACCTGAGACCCTTCTGTGCATGAACTAAGGCTCTAACCAGTGAGCCAAACTGACTAGGGCTATTAATACTACTTTAAACTGTGCCATTTTGATAAGAAGGAAAAAAAAATAACCCTTCATTTTAAAAATGTATGTTTTCCTCATTAATAAGAACATTAATATGCTTGCATATATTTGTATTTCTTCTTAAATTACCTAATCCTATTCATTCCTTTTTTAAAAAAATAAGGAAGATATATCTGTATTTTATTACTTTATTGAAGGTCTTTATATATTTTTTAAAAATGAATATTTTCCTAAAATACACAGAGTGAACTCTGCTTGTTTTCCTTCCTACTCCTTGTATATAAGCTTTCCAAGGGTGACTTTTGTTTCAATGAAACATACTGGTTTAGCACATGCTCTCTGCTGTAGAACTTTATGTGGTCAAATTTGGCTCTGCCACTTACTGCCTGTGTGACCATATGCAAAGTGCTTGACTCTCTGAGCTTCAGTTTTATCTCTTTTCTAAAATGAGACTAATAATATTGTCTATCTTAAGTTGTAATGAGGATTAATTGTCAGCCATTATTACTTGATTTGTTTTTTATTATATTGAAGACTTTTTATTTATGTCTTGATTAGTAAGACCTATCTCACAACAAATATGACCAGAATTAGGGATTATTATTGATATTTATTTTCTCCTTTCCATTTTTATATGATCTATAATGACTCACAGACTAGTTCCATAATAAGAATAATTATGGACACAGCTATTTTTTAAAAAAATAAGCGATTGTTCTCAATGTGCCTGATCCCATGACCAGTCATGGGCCACAGTGCTGGCCTTTCTAGTTAACACCAGACAGGTCACCACTATTCATGTGTCCCGGTAAAAGTCTGCATAGTTTTAAGAACTGAATCTTTGGGTAAGTAATATACAGAGACCTTCCCACAACAACATGTGGGCCCATAGGAGTTTGTTGGCTATGTAAAATCCTGACTGCTTTCATTTCCTGGAGCACAAAACCGGAGTCTAAGAAACAAATGCTGAGTGTAGGAATGTGTGGCCACGAAGATGTTAAACATACAACAAAGACAAAAAACTGAAGAAAGCGGGGAAAGAATAAAAATAAAACAATCCCAAAGGCAACAACGAAAGTTTTGTCCCATTCAACCAAATTTGTTAGATAGAGTTAGAGACAAGGTTTTCCCCTTTATCTTTCTCTCACATTTACTTTCTTAGGTCTGAGAATGTTTGCGTTGGAAACTGTTTTGGTGATAATCTCAGCCCTAGACTTGTATTAATAGTGAAACTCAATTCGCTGTGAGAAAGATTGTGTTTCTTTTTTTTTAATTTCTAGAAATGCGAAGATCCATTTTTTTATATTCAGTCAGATTTGTTTCCAAATCTTCCTACCCACCTTCCCGCCCTGTGAAACACTAAGAACATGAGCATAGAGTCCCTGTTTCAGAAGGTCACCCTTCAAATAACCTGCTAGTATAACTGCACCAGACCCCTTGTGTAGTCTCTATCACTGTCTTAATAAAATGTTTTCCAACCAAGTCATCTTTTTTTGATTATGCTAGACATTGTCAGTGTTGTCCTTGAGCCAGACAGAATGATCCAGACATGGTGGTAGGCCAGAGGAGAGAATAGTAGAGTGAATATTTGCCTTGATCTGGACAATGTCTGTTGTTTTTATTACACAACCCAATTTTATTCCACTTTTGTTAATCCTCACCTGAGAATATTTTCCATTGGATTTGTAGAGAGAGTGGAAGGGAGGGGGAGAGACAGAGAGAGAAACATCCATGTGAGAGAGACACATCAATTGGATGCTTCCCATATGTGCCCCAAACAGGGCTGGGGATAGTCTGCAACCAAGGTGTGTGCCCTTGACAGGAATTGAACCCGGGACCCTTCAGTCCTTGAGTCCATGTTCTATCCAAAGAGCCAAACCGGCTAGGGTGGACATTAACTTTTTACAATTGCTGCCCAGATTATGATAATTCAGAGAAGTTGCATTTATATTTCTGCCTCATATTGAGCTGGCTATCAATTTAATTCCCTAAGTCTAGGATAATAAGTATAATTCAGGTAAATTCAGGTTTGTTTTATATACCTATATAATGGATTTTTAAAATAATTTTACATGTATAAATTTTAAAATATGCCTCTTTTATTATAATCCATCAAGTTAATTAGATTCTTGGTGCTAACATAGCATTTCCTATAGCCAATAAATGAGTAAAGGATTTTACTTTCCACATTTCATTTACTATCTTTAATATGATTACTTTCACATTTATTTATTTCTTAGAAAACAGAGACTCTACAAGGCTAGTAATTTGACAAAGGCCACAAAAGACAATAAATAGCAAAGCTAAAGACTGAACCCAGGTGTATCTGATCCAAAACACTCAGAGTATAGTAGAGGATTAACTCCACCTTGCTACATTAATCTTTTTAAAAAAATTGAAAGGTATGCCTTTCTGATAATTATCTGAGTTATTTATAAACAGGTTAAGCATGGCAGTGCCAAGGACAGAGCTCTGTATCATGCCACCAGGGAACTCATTTGTGTTGGCCATGACCCATTAGTCAATATCCTGAGAAGAATAATTCCACTGCCACAAGCTGACCCAATTTTGCTAAAGCCTGATCAATAAATCATCATCGTATTTACAAGAATACCATAAAGTACTTTGTAAAAAAAGCTTACTAAAATTTGAAACATTCTGTCTACCTGCAGCATTTCTAAAATTCTGTTGTACTTGCCAATAAATTTGGGTCACCATTACTTAACAAAATGTACTTGGTTTAATCCTTTGAGATTTTTCACAGTCTTTACATTTTTGTGTCCAGTGTGATTTTTAAGGACAGTATATTTGGTATGATGTACTTTGCCAGAATACCTTTTTTTACTTTAAAGCATGTACTAGATCTATTATGACTAGTGTTCTATGGATATACTTTGCTAAACAATTGATTCATCAATTAATCTCAGTCTAGAATTTCTGACACACTGTGAATTACAGTTATTTTGGCTTAACTTTATATATCATTGTTGGCCTGAGACACATATATATAAACAGACACACACACACACACACACACACACACACACACCCCATATATATATATATATATATATATATATATATATATATATACTTTTTTTTTTCTAGAATTCTGAGAGACATTAGCATCAAAATTAACCATGAATGTTTCCTTCAGGCTGTTCCTCATGCAGACTGCTTTTTTTTTCTTTTTAAAATATGTTCTATTGATTTTTTACAGAGAGGAAGGGAGAGGGATAGAGAGCTAGAAACATCGATGGGAGAGAAACATCGATCAGCTGCCTCCTGCACACCCCCCACTGGGGATGTGCCCGCAACCAAGGTTCAGGCCCCCAACCAGAATCAAACCTGGGACGTTTCAGTCTGCAAGCCGACGCTCTATCCACTGAGCCAAACCGGCCAGGGCTCATGCAGACTGCTTTTGTGTGCCTATTCTCATTTCTCTGTGTTAAAGCTGTGCATGAAAAAAGGATATGTTTATTTCCACTCAGACCCCCTTTTCTCTATGTTCTAATAAAACCACCAATCTCTCTCGCCAACCATTAACCACTGCCTCCATGTGAAGTGTTCCCACATAGATAGTACCCTATCTCATCACAGACTCTGCAGTCACTTGAATTACCCAGGCTACTCAATAAAAAATACCTTACTTCCTTGGTTCCAAATCCTTCCCACTACTTCTAGATAATAACTCTGAGAAGTATTTTTTCTGTGCCCTCTTAATTTCTGTATATTTTCCCGTGTTTTGTATGTGTGTGTATGATTTATTATTTCTGCCTTCACATCCATTTGGTTTCTTTCTCAATTTTTTTTCATAGTCTTTCTTTTTAGCTATTTGCTTTCCAGAATCAGTATTGCCCACAAAATGTTAATCATGAGATACCGAAACATATGTCTCTGAGCTCCTTATCTCTACCTGGGAGAGGGGTAGGGAAGAGATTAGTTCATAATATTGGAAAGAAAGTGTATTGGACATCTCTGATTCCCACTTCAGATCCTTATTGTAACTACTGGCCAAATTTACATATACCCTGTCAGCACTCACCTTTGGAGCATTCTCTATCTCTCGCTTCCCTTTCTGGGCTTCTGTGAGTTCAATGCATGGGACACCTGTGGGAACTCTCATGACACATATATGTAATTTAGATGAGTGAGAGAGTTACACGTAGATGACTCTTGATCAGTGGGGCATAAGAACTAATGGGTAAATGCTCCTCCCTGTGTTCCTTGAGCAGACAATTTGGAGGTTCATTCTACTAGTATATGGCAGAAGGTCCCAAAAAGATCAAGCCACAGTGACTCATAATGGCAGCAACCTGACTGTGCACCTTTTAATAATTATTTTTCCTCCTCTCTTTCGTTCTCTGCAAGTCTATTTCTATTTCCTGGGATTGATTCAAAAATAAACCACCTAGAGGCAAGCCCTGGTCTGTGACTCTGTCATTGGGGAAACCCAAGCTGGGACAGAAAGCACTACAACCTTCATGTTTGGTACAATGTGACATTCATTTTTGGCTCATTTTTCATGGGTTTTGTGTTTTGGGGTTTTTTGTGTGTGTTTTTTGCCAAAGTAGGATTAAAATTCACCCTTAAATGTCCCCAAATCACTGACCTTTCTAGTTTCCTATGGAAAATGCAGCTGCCAAACAGTGCACAAATATAGACATAAAGGACACAGTGTACTCAGAAGAGAAAGATAAAAATGCAGGATAACAGCTATTATTCAGCTTAGGTAAGGGGATATCTTAGAATAGCAAAGTCTTAGATAAAAACCAACTGATAAAGTCTAGTCTATGATATCATCATGATCACTTTTTATCAATGTCCTAAATGCAGAAGCATCTATCCCAGTGCATACTGGGGGTAGCAGTGAGGTGGCAAACCATTGTGCCACATGGCCAAGGTATGTACGTTTAGCCAGAATACTTCCCTTAGCCACATGGATTAGTGGGATGATGAACTAGTTAAAACATTTTTTGTAAATTTGTTATATATAAATGTATACAATTTTCATTTAGAGCTATTTTGCAGAAACCCCCTTTAATTCTTTTATTCTACTCTTAAAAACTAAAATTAGAACACCCATATACTAATCACAATATAGTTTATAATATGGGTTCACTCAGCTGACCTACCTCAATTAGAATGTTTGTTGTTGCAAGTAACAAAAACATCAGCTTAAACTGTAGTAAGAAGTAAGAAACTTTTATCTCCTGTAAAAAGAAGACTTGAGTACAGTGGTCTCCAAGATTAATTGATCCAGCTGCTTAGTAATGGGAGGAAAGACCCAGGTTCTTTCTGTCTCCAGGCCCTTCCATGCTGTCAGCTACCTTGTCACACTCGTAACAAGGAAGCACAGCTGTGTCCAGGGGCCTCCTTACACTGTCCACGTTCTGTTGTGAAAAGGGTGCCTCAGCATTTTCTTAGGAGTGTGGGTTCTTTTATCTTGAAATTCTGATTTCTCATTAGTAAGAATTTGGTCACATGCCCCAACTAAACATATTGTGGGCAACGGGAACAAAGTCCTCATGGATTAGACTATTAGAGTAAATGTCTGAGCTGGCATAAATGTTGTGGAGTCGACCTGTGTCCAGGACACACACTTTACTTGATATATAAGAATCAAAGGCTCCTACATCCAGAGTAAACAAAGCTGGATAAAGAGCCCCCTTAACCAAATGAAGCTGGTTTGACTGCGTACAGCAGCAGCACAAAATTATTTTTATGCCACCAAAGAAGCTGGTTCAGAAAGATTTCTAGCACAGTTTCCCAGATCAAAGTCTTTTCAGCAAGATCCAAATCATTATCTGAACACAGCATAATGAGGTCACCATAAACAACACTTCTTTTTGTCTTTATTGGCTTCCATGTCACAAAGTGACACACTAGAGAACTTCTTTGAAGTTCAAAAGAGGACAAATCAATAGCTGCTATAAGGAACCTGTCTCACACCTTTTAAATTATATCCCTACATAATTTATGTATCCCATAGTTTTGACTGGCTGTTGTGCAATTCTGGTCCAGAAGTTTAATCATTGGCTTGGGGTCAAGCCCAATATGAATGAACAGTTATTAATGTGCCAGTTGCAACTCATACCGTGATGAAGTTCTGACATTTTACTGGAAGCTTCTCTCTCGCTTGAGTCTTCTGTCATTTTGACTATTGAATCTCATTTGCAAGGAAAGGATGAAAAAGAAAAATCTACATCTTGACATCTTCTGACGTCTCTCTGGAGGTGATGAATCCTTGTTTTGGGTAAGGCTCAAAATAATTGAGCAATGGAAAGTAAATGAGAGAAATGTTTTTACAGTAGCTTCATCTTAACCGTCTGTCAAAGCATCCTGTCAGGTAACAAAACAATGATTTTAAGTCCCAAATGTAACTCATCTTGCACCCATGTGAGGTAGTTGCACATGCATGCTCAAGATACATGCATACATAGATCAGAAATATTCTCCAAGGTTGAGAAATATGCTTTAATTTTATTTTCATATTGGCAAACAACATGAAAAATTCCATATTCAAAAATCCAAATCACTATAGTACGGAAAATACAAATGTGCTATTTGTGTATTTGCCACTAATTTGATTGATATTCTAGAAAAAGACATTGACCTTAAAGACTTATCCCTGAGCTTCTGCCCTGCTGTAGATCATAGAAGATGACAGGGCATTTGTCTTCAGAGGTTTAAATTTTTTTTCATTTATAATAAGTATAATGATTTATTATGTGTCTATGCCTATGGAATAATCAATTTTTAACTTCAATTTGAAACTAACAATATCAAAAACCCAAGTTCTATTTATCTCTCCTGATTTATAAAATAAATAACAAAAACTTTATTCCTTACACAATTCCCCAGAATACATATGATCTCTTTGTATTTCCTCTTGAAAATAAAAGATAAATGTATAATTTATAAACATTTGTTTAAAAGAAACAGCTACATGCTGCCTGTCATCGACTTCAGTCCTTCACTTAAATTCTATTGATCACTTACTTATAAATGCTGGAGAAATTATAAAAAATAAGACAGCGTTCCTTGGCCCCAGTAGAACCTACATTCTAGTGCTGAATTCATCCACCTGTGTCCTTTAAGTGGAGACCCTAATGCAGGCAGTGATTCTCATACCGTGGCCACCTCCAGCCTGGGAGCATTAGGGTGTTCAGTGGGCTGGCAATGAAACTGGCCCTTCTGCCTCTGGAATTTATGCAGCTAGAGCTCCAGTCTGACTTTTAAAATGGAAAAGTAAAGTCCAACATTACTTTTCAGTTCTTAAACATTGTCTCCCTTCCCATGCCTTTCTCTTTGAAATATATTCAGCTATGGCAGCTATATGACCTTAAAACTTCTATCAGTCAATTGTGGCATTTTCAAAATACTACTTAAAAGAGTAAAAATTTTGACACCAATTAGTTCTTTTGTTTAGTCAATGAGAAGAAGGTGAGATTCCTCAGGTACATAAGCAGCTAAGGCTGATGGATGATAAGGAAGTAGAACTCACAGAACCTCATTGATGTCAATTTTCATTGAGAACTTTTAACTAGGAATCCCAAGCCATCCTCCTCATTTCAAGAGAACTATAAATGTGAACTGTTACGCTTTGCACTGTATAATAGTGACAAATACAGTGACAGTGCAATAAGCACTTTTTTATACTTCTTCAACAAATGTGTATTGAGAGGTTACTATGTATAGGCACTCTTTTAGGTTTTTGAGATATGGTATTGAACCAAACAAAACTCCTTGCTCTTGAAAAGCTTACATTCATTTAACACCCATTGCAATCTCTTGAAGTCTGTGCTATTATTAATCCTATTTCTTAGAAGATAGCATAATGGGATTTAGAGGTTAATTAATTTGCTTGACTTCATATAACTATTAAGTTCAAAGACAGGCTGTGAAATCAGGTTTGTATAAATCTCAGGCTTGAATTCTTAATTTAAATATAAAACCCAAAGGGTAATGCATTCTAGTTTACCATGAACTGGTAGTAATTTCCTTAATCTTAAAGACTTTGAAATATTAAAAAAATATGAAGTTAATTATGATAAAAAGAATTAACTTCAGCAAACCAGCTACTTCCTTCTTAAATCTCAAATTTCAAAGAATTATAGCGACAGTAACCAACTTTAGGGTCAGTATGAAATAAGCAGTAAGTCTACAGGCCTATGAAGTTAGAGAAACAGCAACTTCTCTTTTCATGCTGCTTGCTAGATGAGTGATGTTGAACAGCTACAAATGCCTCAAAGCCTTGGTTTATTCACCTATAAAATGGAGTAGCTAACAGTAACTGCCAAGACAAGCTGTTTAGTTTTAGAGAAGAGGCTGTATGTCCAGAGCTTAACGCAGTGCCTGACACATAGTTCACATTCAAGAGAAAGTGGACCTGACTCTTCCTACTCTTTTTTTAAAAATATATTTTATTGATTTTTTTTACAGAGAGGAAGGGAGAGGGATAGAGAGTTAGAAACATCGATGAGAGAGAAACATCGATCAACTGCCTCTTGCACACTCTCTACTGGAGATGTGCCCGCAGCCAAGGTACATGCCCTTGACTGGAATCAAACCTGAGACCTTTCAGTCCGCAGGCCGATGCTCTATCCACTGAGCCAAACCGGTTAGGGCTCTCTTCCTACTCTTATCTCTATGAATAAATACATAAAGCAGAAGAACTACTCTTATTACAGTTAAAGATACCTGGTACATTTAGTGAGAATAAATCTTGGCTTCTCATAGCAACTGGTTTTTCATAACCTCAGAAGTTTCTCAGGCATATAACCTTGAGAGAAGAGATTTGAGGTCTTCATCTTAAAGACACCTAATTAGGTGCCTCTTGCTTAATTTATAGGCACATAAAAGCAAGTGTTTGTATTATAGGATAGTATCAAAATTTATAGAGAATTACCTTAAAGTGAAAACACTTTTAATATCAAGCTGGTTATGTTTCTGATGAATAATGCATTGAAGAACATTTCAAGTAATATTTCTTACCTTTAAACTTACAAAAAAAAAAAATCTGAGACTGTAATGTTCTTTAGTTTTAGCTTTAAAAGGGCATATATATATATATATATATATATATATATATATATATATATCTTAGAGTATGGTCAGTCTTTAAGTATTAAAGAAATAGGAAACATAACAGACAAGATTGATTGATGTATTTGACTTCATAGAAAATTAAAGTTCCCCATGGAAAAGAACTCACCGAACAGTTGTAAAACATATTATAAACCAGAAGATGAATGGTAACACATGTGATATGCAAAATTGTTTCTATTCTATAGAAATAGGTCCCAAACTACTGAAGATAAAAAATGAAAAATTCTTAAGAAAAAAATGGAGGACAAAAAAAGGCATTCCACATGCAGGAAATATAAAACGACAAATGGCACTGAAGTATCTGAAAAATGTTCACATTTACTCATAATTAGAAAATTATAAATCGCCGAGACCGGTTTGGCTCAGTGGATGGAGCGTCGGCCTGCGGACTGAAAGGTCCCAGGTTCGATTCCGGTCAAGGGCATGTACCTGGGTTGTGGGCACATCCACAGTGGGAGATGTGCAGGAGGCAGCTGGTCGATGTTTCTCTCTCATCGATGTTTCTAACTCTCTATCTCTCTCTCCCTTCCTCTCTGTAAAAAAATCAATAAAATATATATATAAAAAAAAAGAAAATTATAAATCAAAACTAAAAAAAAGACTATCCTTTGTCAATATAAACAGTATATATCAAAAAGTAAATTAATGCCTAGCATTAGAAAAGGGCAGGGAAACAGGCATTCATTGTTCATAGGAATATAAATTTGTGCATCTTCTCTGGAAAGCAGCTTGACAAAATATTAAACAGGTATATAACAAAATACTAAACTCCAAGTACCTTTTTATTCAGTATTTCTAGGTTGTATTATATATTGCATATAATTATATACTATATATAAAAGACACTAACTGAAAATTTTCACCATTGTTTATGGAAGCCAAATGTTAAAATCTTTGTAAATGTTCATCATTATTGTATTGGCAAAGCAGGATCCACACAATGATATAATAGGTAGTAGATCTATTTATATGGGCAATGATGAAATTAACTGCAAAATATATTAAAAGGAAAAAAATGCAAGGCAGAGAAACTTATCTACCATAGTAAGTTCCCATTTGGGTACAAGATATACAGTACTCCCCTCTTTATGTGGAGATACATCCCAAGACCCTCAGTGGATCCCAGGAAGCAGGGATAGTGCTGAACCCTGTAATGCTATGTTTTTCCTATACCCATATAGCTTTGCACTTAAAGGAAGCACTTTATGGCTTTCTATTGCATATCTAAACTGCCAGTATCACTACTTTTATGCTTTGGCCCATTATTAAGTAAAATAAGAGTTACTTGAACACAAGCACTACAATGCCTTAACAGTTGATCTTATAACCAAGACACCTACAAGTGACTAACGGGTGGTTAGCATACACAGCGCGAATATAGTGAACAAAGAGATGAGGCAGCACATCCCTAGCGGAATGGAGTGGGACACCTGAAATTTCATCATGCTACTCAGAACAGCCCACAATTTAAAATTTATGAATTATTTATTTCTAGAATTTTTCCACCTAATATTCTTGGACCTTGGTCAACCATGGATAACTGAAATGGCAGGAAGCAGAACTGAGAAAGCAGAACCGTGAATAGATCCAGAGACACAGAAGCACGGAACAGACTGACGAATTTCAGAGAGAAGGCAGTGGGTGGGGAGAGAGAGTAACTAGAGAACTTATATGCATATATGCGCAGACAATAGTGTGGTGAAGGCCTGGGAGGGGTGGGTGCAAAGTAGAGAGAGGGTCAATGCGGGGGGCAGAGGAGGGGAGGAGACTTTTGTAATACTTTCAACAATAAAGATAAATTTAAAAAGAGGATGTCTAATATATCTGAGTGTGAGTGAAAGAGGAAAAAATATTTATTTTTATGTCATCATTGTGCATTCATTGCATTTTCATTTTCAAGTTATTAAAATGTATATAAATAAGTACAATTCAAAGAAAAAGACAAATCTAAATAGCCAGAGCACATAATGGTGGGAGACAGAGAGAACCAAAGACAAGAAATATTAAGTGAAAGTAAGAACCAATTTAAGAGGTTTGTAGATATCTACTTATTATACATATTGAAAGAAAATGAAATGTCAATAAGAAAATAATCTTATAATAAATTAAAAATTCCCAAAACCAAAGTTTATAATCTTCAGATTAAAAAGACAAAACTGGATGAATAAAAAGGGCACCACCTCAAATATGGCATTTCAGGCTAAAGAGAATAGTCTAAAATATTTCAGAAAAAGAGGAGGAAAATGGCTACCTACCAAAACCAAAATTGAGTTTAGTATAACTAATCTGTCATTCTGGTTCTTAAGCAGTAATGATGGAATTCATCAGAGCTCTGGAGACAAAGATAATAACTGACCTATAATTCTGTACCCAGCCAAAAGTCAGTAAGTGTAAAGTGAAAGTAGGGAAGTAATGACCATTTTGGACATGAAAAAAATTTACAATATTGTTTCTTATGCATTCTTCCTTTAAAATTCACTGAAGGATGTATTTTAGGATAAAACAATCACAATAAGAAGACATGCAATCCAGAAAGAAATGAAATTAACACTAGAAACCAAAGAAAATAAAGCCATGGGTAATAGCTATATAACTACCCAAAAAGAAAATATCCTTACATTTTTATAGCAAGTTACAGATTTCTAAGTATCTCTTTAATAAGAAAAATTTAATTGATTCAATTGAGCAGATAATGTAAGATATTGAAATATTTGATAATAGTAGAATAACAATTTATCTTGTTCCTCTGAAATAAGTAATATTTAACTCCTAAAATTATCCCTTTAGTATGTTCTGTCTCTGAAATTACTACTTACTATTTTAATATTATACTAGGGGCCCGGTGCACGAAGATTTGTGCGCAGGGGTGGGGGGTGGGGGTGGGGTCCCTCAGCCCGACCTGCACCCTCTCCAATCTGGGAGCCCTCAGGGGAGCCCTCTCCAGTACGGGAGTTTCTGTCTGTCTTTACAATCATATGAATGAAATGTCTGAGACTCCCAACCCAGTTTGGTTTGTTACTCACAGAATAATAGAGGCATTTTTTTTTATTCTTTGCTTCACTGGTGGAGATTTCCTGGAAGTTTTAGGATATCTTCCCTTTAATTTTTCCTAGACACTCTGATTTTACTTATGTCTCTCATCTTTGCTTTCCCTCCATCCCCCACCGCAACAGTAACTTGCTCCAGGCTCACTTTGCTTTAGTGTCTAGGACAGTGGTTCTCAACCTTCCTGATGCTGCGACCCTTTAATACAGTTCCTCGTGTTGTGGTGACCCCAATTTCATTGTTACAAATTGAACATAATTAAATCATAGTGATTAATCACAAAAACAATATGTAATTATATATGTGTTTTCCGATGGTCTTAGGCAACCCCTGTGAAAGGGTCGTTCAACCCCTAAAGGGGTTGCGACCCACAGGTTGAGAACCGCTGGTCTAGGACAGTGGTCGGCAAACTGCGGCTCGTAAGCAACATGCGGCTCTTTGGCCCCTTGGTGTGGCTCTTCCACAAAATACTGACTTCTGTGCATGGGCCACAAAGTTTTAATTGTACTGCATATGCACGCTCACACATGGTATTTTGTGGAAGAGCCACACTCAAGGGGCCAAAGAGCCGCATGTGGCTTGCGAGCTGCAGTTTGCTGACCACTGGTCTAGGAGATCTGTCTGCCACCAGAACTATGATTCCCAGCATTCCTGGTGCTCCCCGTGCTCTGGGCTTCCGCTTCCATTCCTGGGGCTGCCATCAGAACTATTATTCCCAGAATTCCTGGTGCTTCCCGTGCTGGGAGCGACTGAGGGAGCCACGGCCCCCCAAGCCTCTGGCTCTCCTGCTCTGCTCTCCGCCCGGTGACCAAGGGAGCCACATCCCCCCAAGGGAGCAACCAAGGGAGCCACGTCCCCCCAATGCCAACTCTCCTGCTTCTGCTCTCTGCCCGGCGCCTGTGTATGCAAATTAACCCACCATCTTTGTTGGGTTAATTTGCCTATTTACCCTGATTGGCTGGTGAGCGTAGCAAAGGGACAGTCAATTTACATGTTTCTCTTTTATTATATAGGATGGCTTATATTTAACCATTATAAAGCACTTATAAATATAATCTTTAATATTGGTAGTAGAATATTTATTCACTCTTTTTCTAAGCACTTTGATTTTCCAGATTAAGATTAGATCACTTAAAAAATAGTTTCACTTTTATAAGTGACTTCATATAGTTGACAAAAGAACTAATACTAAAATTTAAAAGTGGTATAAATAGCAAGAGAAATTAGAGCTATAGATAAAATAACATGTCTCAAAAACCCCCATTAGTACCAGAAAACATTTCCTAGTTCTTTATTAATTGGAAAGCTATGTCTTTAAAGAAAAATGCCATAGTATATTGTGTAAATTGAGTTTGAATTAAGGAAAAAAACTGGTGTTTTCTTTGTGGAGAGTTAAAAAGGTGAAATCACTGGATGCAGTTCCAGCCAGCCTGGCTGACAAACAGGAACAGATAAAACATCACTTTGTCATCAGCTTCATGGGTTTGACTGAGCAATGTCTACAGAAAGAAAATGTGTATAATTATCTGATTTTATCACACTGCTGTGCAGAAGTTCTGATATAAAGAAAACAGTTTTACTTTCTTTGGTCCTATTAATTTTATTCTAGCATCTCTCTCTCCTCTCATCACCAAAGATCTACACATTATATTAAATACAACTTTAAAGCAAGTTTAAACTAAAATTGATTCACAATATCACATAAGATCTATGGAGTCATACGTTAGCAGAGAATAATAATAGAATATCCCATAAATTAATAGGCAGCCATATAAATTAATGCAAATATAAAAGTTTCTGATGAGCAATAAAATGCTCTACATCAGAGAAAGGGTCCTAAAATTGTGTTAAGACAATAAACTAATAGTTGCGGAATCTCTTTAGATGTCCTACAAGGCTGCCTCTGTAGGTGGGTGGTAAAAAAGGATTGTGGATGCCTCACATGTAAACTTGACAGAGGGTTTTCCAGGACTTTAGTTATCTTTTTCATTATCAAATGCACTGGAATGTAGATTTAGAAGATTAGCAGAACCAATACAGTACAGATGAATAAGTATTTCTAGAACTGTGATTTATCTCAAAACAAAAAGCCTATGATATAATCATAGTAGTGGATAATTGATGGTGTTCCACTCAAGGCCCAGAAACCTCAACTTATAGATGTTGGACTTAGTGCAGCCAGTTCAAAACTTGCCTCCCTTCACACTTCACCCTTATGAAGAAATACTTTAGCTTACTGATTAACCAAAATGGCAAACATTTATTGGGATGAATCAGATAATGGGATTTAGTTGTAGTAGAGAGAACTATGTCAGGACAAATGCTTTTTCTCTTTATATGCATTCAATATCATGGAATTTTAGGGGTAAAATAGTGCAGAAGAATGTTTAGCTCTTTGAATTGAAGATCAGTGTGCTGTGAGAGGCCTAGTCTCCTCTATCTTCCTTTTCTTCAGCTTCCTTATCACTTTCACCCACGACCGACAAGGTAGGCCTTTTTCTCAAAATGAGTGAACGAGGCCTTGCGTGATTTAGTCTAACACTTTTCTAGACAGAGAGGAAAACTCACTTCTTGTTACCTCATAAAGCCTACACTGGACATGCGTTGCCATCAAAGCCGTAAGACCTGGGGTAGAGAGGTAAAAGAAGATGCTCCTACTAATACAGCTGTAAAATCTAAACAAATTAGAGGTTTTTATGTATTCCTCCATGCTGATCGAGAGACTCCATCGGAATTTGGAGCCAAAATGCTTGCTAGTAAACAGTGTTCCTTTGTCTGACCTCGTCTCCTATTCATATATTTTCTTTAAGAAACTGGGAGGGGGAAAGAAAGAAAAGAGCTGATAATAGAGCAATCCTATTCACAGCTTAATATCCCTGCTTCTAAAATTAAATACTTATTGGAGCTGCTTTGGAATACAGATTAAAGTGAATCTTTGTTCTGTTTTGTTTTGTTTCCTGTATCACGTTTCCCATATTAGAATTTTAGACAAAAGCAGAACAAATGTATGATATAAAAACTAAGTATCTCAAAAGTCTCTTCAATTAATGGCACTGGGAAAACTGGACAGCCATATTAAAAAGAAATAACACTAGATCACTATCTTATACCATATACAAAATGTAAGTCAAATGGATTAAGAACTTAAATGTCAGACCTGAAACAATAAAATACATAGAAGAAAACATAGGCACAAAGCTTCAGGAAATTGGTCTGAGAGGTGTTTTGTGAAAGGCAAAGGAAACAAAAGTAAATGCAAACAAATGAAACTAAAAAACTCTACACAGCAATAGAAACCAACAGCAAAACAAAAGGACAACTAATGAAATGGGAGAAGTTATGTACAAATGATACTTCTGATAAAGGATTATTATCCAAGATACATAAAGAACTCACACAACTCAACGACCACCACCACCACAACAACAACATCAAAAAAATCAATCAAATTAAAAAATGGGCATAAACATTTTTTCAAGAAAGACATACACATCTAATAGGCATATGAAAAGATATTCAATGTCACTAGTTATTAGGGAAATGTAAATCAAAACCACAATGATATATTACCTCATACCTGCTAGAATGGCTATTATCAATAGGACAAAAAATAATAACAAATATTGCAGAGGATGTGGAAAAATAATAACACTTGGTGGGAATGTTAATTTGTACAGTCACTATGAAAAACAGTATAGTGGTTCCATACTGTTTAAGAATAGAACTATGATATGATCCAGCAATTCCACTTTTGGGTATTCACCTGAAAAACATGAAAACACTAATCCATAAAGATATATGTACCCCTATGTTCACTGGACATTATTTACAACAGCCAAGACTTGGAAACAACCTAGGTGTCCAGTGATGGATGAATTGATTTAAAAAAAAAAAAATGCTTCCCTCTAAAAATCAATAAAAACATTAAAAAAAAAAAATGTGGCATGCACACGTGCACACACACACAGACACACACACACAATGGAATACTACTCAGCCATAAAAGGTGAAATATTGCCATCTGCAACAACATGGATAGAGCAAAGATACTTTCATGTATTTACAGTAAAAAAGGTTCAAAATGTTACACTCATATGGACATAAAAATAGCACTATGTGGGATTAATATTAAAGATACCAACAATTGACTTGTAGAATATTAGAAAGTAGAAAATTGAGTCTTCTGAGAAAGCAAGTGTCTGAGAGCTCTTGTCCAACAGATGTAGAAGTGAATATACATTTTGAACATCCTTCCTGACAAAGCCAGGGGTGCGGCCGGCCTGCAAACCACCTGTGACCCCTCACCCAGGCCGACCCCGCCCCTCAGGGGGAATCCCCAACCCTGATCATGGATGTGGCTGACCTGCAAACTGTCCGCAGCCCCTTGCCCAGGCTGGCCCCATCCCCAGCAGAGACCCCCACCCCAATCTGGGGCCCCCTTTAGGGCAGGCCATTCAGCTCCCACCCATGCACCAGGCCTCTATCTACACTAATAAAAGAGAAACATGGTAATTAGCGTATGACCGCTACCCTTCCCATTGGCTAATCAGCATATCCTTATGCAAATTAACTGTCAGCCAAGATGGCGGCTGGCAGCCATGCACTGAAGCAAACAGGGAGGCTTGCTTGCTCCAGTAATGGTGAACTCCAATGTTCCCCACCTGACTTGCCGGCCTCTCAGCTGCAACTCTAAGCAACTATGTTGCAAATATAGAAGCTAAACAAAACCCTAGAAACCGGCTTTCAGTCAGCCAGGCTTCAGCCAGCCGGACCGTGACACTGTATCAAATACAGAAGGTAAAGGCCAGAAACCTGCTTTCAGCAGCGAGGCCTCAGAGCTAAAGCTGGCCCAGAATAGAAAAAGAAAAAGGGAAAAAAGGAGCGGTTGGGAGCTTCAGTCACCCGCCAGCCTGAAAACGGCCCTCAGCCCCTCACCCACACTGGCCAGGCACCCCAGTGGGGACCCCCACCCTGATCCAGGACACCCTTCAGGGCAAACCAGCCGGCCCCCAGCCATGTACCAGGCCTCTATTCTATATAGTAAAAGGGTAATATGCCTCCCAGCACCAGGATCAGCAGAGCAGCGAGGCTCCCAGCACCGGGATCAGCGTGACAGGGGGCAGCGCCCAAACCCCCTGATCGCCTTGCGGCTCTATGTGTGACAGGGGGCGGGGCCACAACCTCCCTATCTGCCCTGCTCTGTTCCTGACAGGGGAAGGCGCCCCAACCCCCTGATCAGCCCTGCTCTGTGCCTGATAGGGGGGAGCTCCCCAATCCCCTGATTGACCCTGTTCTGTGTGTGACAGGGTAGAGCCATAACCTCTCCATTGGCCCTGCCCTGAGTGTGACAGTGGCGGCACCCCAACCTCCTGATCGGCCCTGCTCTGTGGGTGATAGAGGGTGGCGCCCCTACCCCCCCTCCATGGGCCCTGCTCTGTGTGTGACAGGGTAGAGCCATAACCTCCCCATTGGCCCTGCCCTGAGTGTGACAGGGTGCAGCGCCCCAACCCCCTGATCCACCCTGCTCTGTGAGTGACAGGGGGGAGCTCCTCAACCCCCTGATCGGCCCTGCTCTGTGTGTGACAGGGTACAGAGCCCCAACCCCCCTGATGGGCCCTGCTCTGTGAGTGACAGGGGGCAGCGCCCCAACCCCCTGATCAGCCCTGCTCTGTGCGTGACAGGGGGTGGCGCCGCAACCTCCCCATCGACCCTGCCTTGAGTGTGACAGGGGGCGGTGCCCCAACTCCCCAATAGGCCCTGCTCTGAGCCTGACCAGGGGCTGCACCTAGGGATTGGGCATGCCCTCTGCCACCCGGGAGCAGGCCTAAGCCAGCAGGTCGTTATCTCCCGAGGGGTCCCAGACTGTGAGAGGGCACAGGCCGGGCTGGGGGACCCCCCTCTTCCCCCGAGTGCACAAATTTTTGTGCACAGGGCCTCTAGTCCTATATAATAAAAGGTTAATATGCAAATTGACCCTAATGGCAGAACAACTGCTGGACCAGTCACTATGAGGCACACTGACCACCTCTTGGTCTCTTTCCTTGGCTGGCAGGCTCTGATTGCCTGATGGCCACCCGCAGCAGGGGCAGGGCTGGCGAGCAGGCAGGAACGGCAGACCTCTGGGTCCCTTCCCCCAGTTGTCAGGCACTGATCACCCAATGGCGAATGGGGAACTGGGGGTGGGTGGCAGCGGAGGGCGGGGCTGGCTGTGGGCAGCTGAGGAAGATGGCCCTGATTGCACACCTGGCCTACGGACCATACCAGTGCACTAATTCCATGCGCCGGGCCTCTAATATATATATGATTTGATACATTAGAAAGACTGTCCAACCTATGAGAGAAGGTGGGAGGTGAGAGGGTCAGAGATCAACCAAAGGACTTGTATGCATGCATATGAGCATAACCAATGCACAAAGACAGTAGGGGGGTAAGGGCTTGTTCTGGGGAGTGGGGACAGAGCCAGAGAGAGGACAATGGGGGAAAAGGAGAGTTGTGTAATACTTTAAACAATAAAGAATTAAAAAAAGAATTCATTCATTAATATTTGAATTAATATTAAAATATTAATATTCATTAATATTCATTCATTAATATTCATTCATTAATATTTGAAATGTACCAGATTGTATCTTACATTTTCCTATCAGATACTTCTTTTTTATTCTTTCTTAACTGATTCTATAATTTGACAAAGCTCTTTGGGGCAGAGCTACCAGTGCACCATGAAGAGCATGTATTATGGATAAGAACTGTCATCTCACTCCCCATTCCTATTGGCACCTGCTCAAGACACACAAATTCAGCTGGAAAACTAATTTATTTCTTTGTGCTTAAAGAGACGGACAGATGTCGTAAATGTTTCCCTCCACGTCCTGCGTGGTTCAGGGTTCAATATTTGGAAGAGGAGCTGCACACAAATGAAATAGAAAAGACAAGAGATCATTTGGAAATATTGGGGGACCAGGCGGGTAAGTCCAACTCAAGAAAAGAAAAGAAAAGGAAAGAAAAGGAAAGAAAAGAAAGAAAAGAAAAGAAAAGAAAAGAAAAGAAAAGAAAAGAGAAGAAAAGAAAAGAAAAGAAAAGAAAAGAAAAGAAAAGAAAAGAAAAGAAAAGGAAAGGAAAAAGAAAAGAAAAGAAAAAAGAAAAGAAAGGAAAAGAAATCCTCATTCTTAACCCCTGGTCAGTCTTTTGAAGAAATGCAATGTAAATTTATATAGAAAAATAATACCAATTCATTCATGGAAAATCACCTACAAAAATGAATTCTGAGGAGTTTCCGGCTTACTCAAAAGCATATTTTCCCTCAAAGAATGAGATTTAAATCATACAGGTATCACTCATAAAATCCATAATTAACCTCTTTTATCATACTACTAGAGGCCCGGTGCATGAAATTAGTGCACGGGTAGGGACCCTAGGCCTTGCTGGTGATCAGGGCCGATCTGTGGGGAGATCAGTGGGGCAATTGGGGAGCCCCTGCTGGCACCTGCCTTGGCTGGCCTGGGGTCTGCGGGCTAGAGGCAGCTCCTGCATTGAGTATCTGCCCGCTGGTGGTCAGTGCACGTCATAGTGACTGGTCGTCCGCTGGTTGTTCCACCGTTCAGTTGATTTTCATATGAGGCTTTTATTATATAGGATATTTTCTTTGAAATAGTTTATCATTTTCCCCCAGCCCTGTTTTCACCCAGGCATCTTCTTAAAAAGATCTTTAAATAGTTTCTAAATAGTACCCAAATACTCTGGGTATTAATTTATTCCTCATAAAAAGTACACATCCATGGATTTGGAAATTACATTGCAATTTTATGAAATGCCTTACTATAACAGTTATAACTGGGATTTAAGACTTTGAATTCCCCATCTGTTGTTGACTTCCAATAATTCCCACCTTTTCACAAAATTCTATATCACAAGGAGACTGGTTGGTGATTAATATAGTACCTCTCCCCTGGGAGGACCAATTTGAGAGTTGTGAAAGTGTACAGAAAGAGCATTAATAATTTCAGGGTGCCATAATTCTCAAATAATCCTAAGTGATTCTTTTTATGTTTAATCAGAAATAAATGATACAGTGGAAGCTGGAAATTCTGAGCAATAAAAATACCCTTCATTGTTGCTCATCCCTAGATCTCAGATAGATGAGACTTGCATTGGAGTCTGGAGCTGAATTACTTCTATTGATGTCTCATTACTAAGAGACTCAGAATAAAACAGTATGAATGCAAAATATATCTGGTATATATTAATATTTGAAATGTACCAGATTGTATCTTACATTTTCCTATCAGATACTTCTTTTTTATTCTTTCTTAACTGATTTCATAATTTGACAAAGCTCTTTGGGGCAGAGCTACCAGTGCACCATGAAGAGCATGTATTATGGATAAGAACTGTCATCTCACTCCCCATTCCTATTGGCACCTGCTCAAGACACACAAATTCAGCTGGAAAACTATTTTATTTCTTTGTGCTTAAAGAGACAGACAGCCATAATGCAAAACTATAAATCCTGCCCAGTTTCATTTCATGTAAAGCTTTCTGCTAATATTGAGGAAATGAAAATGTATTATTATGTATCACCTTTATTTAGGTGAAAAGGAAGTAAAGGAAATTCTATAGACAAGAAAAATAAATTTTCATATATATCTATATCTATATCTATATCTATATCTATATCTATATCTATCTATCTATCCTCATCCCCTCATTACCCGCCCAACACTCCCCACCTATGCCCTCACCCCCCTGGTGTCTGTGTCCATTGTTTAGGCTTATATGCATGCATACAAGTCCTTTGGTTGCCATTTATATAAGTTATTGATTTTTTATATTGTCTGTCATGGCTTTAAGGTCATTTGTGTGTTTTTTAAATAATAGTAAAGAAAAAGTTTCCATTTAAGACAGAGATCACATAGGAATGAAAAATTAATTGCTGGAGTGATCAACCAAAGGACTTGTATGCATATAAGCCTAACCAATGGACACAGACACTAGGGGGTTAGTGCATGAGTGGGGGGGGGGGGGGGGGGCAATGGAGGAATAAGGACACATATGTAATACCTTAATCAATAAAGAACAGAATATAAAAAATAAATTAAAAAAATAAAATTAATTGCTAATGATTCTCATTTAAATGTCCACCTTCAATGATCTAATTAAAGACCTAGTTTATATCAACTTTTAAAAAACATTTATATCACTGTTTAAACTTCAATGTATGCCTGTTCACATGAAGGACTAAACACCAATGTTCACACACTTTACTCTTATTAGCTAAAAGCTAGAGTCAACCCAAATATCTATCAACTGATAAAGGGATAATGACAATGTGTCACACCTATGCAATTGATACTATTTGACAGGGAGAAGGAATGTACTATGATATCTCTACAGCACAGACAAATCCAAAACCATTCTGCTCAGTGAACCAAGTCAGACACCAGAGTTCATACCATCATTCCACTCATGCTATGTTCAAGAAAAGGAAAACCAGAGTGACAAAGCTGACCAGTGATTGTCAGGACCCGGGGTTAGGAAAGGAAATAAAGGCAAAGTGGCAGTAAGCAATTCTTTGTGGTGATAAAAATATCTTATACCTTAATTTTAATGATGGCAACATTCTTTACATTTATTAGAAATGATCAAGCTGCACACTTAAAGTAGGTCAATTTTGTTATGTCAAATTATATTTCAATAAACCATATTTTTAATATTCAGTACATTTCTATCAAGGGCATAATGACTAAACTAGATGGCATTGAGAATAAGGTCCAAAAAAATTAGTAGCAGACATGTGCACATCAGCTCCCAAGAGCAGCTGGTGCCAATAGTCAAGTGGACAAGTTAAAATGTCAAGCCCACCACATATATCCAAGCTGTGCAAAAAGGGGATAATAACAATATCTAATTTTTAGTGTTTTAATTAAATGATATATGTAACATGGGCTTACTAGAAAATCTGGCATGTAGCAAGGACTCAAAAAATTGCAACCACTGCATATCACCAAGGTAAATTATTTCAGCCATTATTTATAGCATGAATATGTCTTCTTTATTAGGCTTACTAATATTTTATGTTAGTTCCAACTACAGTCTCACAGCCAAGGACTCTAATTTATCCAAGCAATCCTTATTAAGTTTTTGCTATTCTTTACCCATTCATTTATTCAACAAATACTTAATGATTATTTTCCATGTCCCAGACACTTTTCTGAGTGCTAGAGAGAGAGTATTAAACACATTAATATGGCCCACTACCCCCATGGAAAGCAGACATTAAATAAACATACAATAAAATATTTAAGTTCAAATTATAAAAACTGTTACAAGTTAAAAGAATGTGGCATTGTGCTAGATAATAACAAAGGTATGTAATTTAGAGTAGCAATGTATGTGGGAGTCTTCTTTAAGAAAGGAATACTTAAGCTGAGACCTAAAAGATAAAAGCTACTTGAAAAAAAAGCATTTTATGTAGAGAGAACGGCCAAGACCCTGTAGCATAAAAAAAGTTTGATAAACCTGAGCAAGTAGAAAATAAAACAAAAGAATGTGAGCACTTAATGGATAATGAGAGACGAGAAAAGGAGAAGGAGATGAGCTTGCAGAGGTAGACATGGGCAAAGGATGGCGAGGCTGGTGGGCCATGT
Source organism: Myotis yumanensis (assembly GCF_028538775.1). Lineage (NCBI taxonomy): Eukaryota > Metazoa > Chordata > Mammalia > Chiroptera > Vespertilionidae > Myotis > Myotis yumanensis. The sequence continues at coordinate 68,963,463 of NW_027223755.1, read as the reverse complement.
TAACATCACCTTTCAGTATAATTCTATTTAACATAATAGCAATATCTATCAAGTGTACCAAACAGTATTCCAAGTGCTTTATGTGAGATATTTATTTAATCCTCACAACAACTCTATCTGGTAGGTATTTTCATGCCCATTTTATACCAGTCAATGAAAAATAAGCAATTAGCCCAAGATCACAGATAGAAGTGAAACAGCAGACAAAGATAGTCTCTCTAGCTTCAGAAGCCACCCACTTAACCACTGTGCTATGGGGCGTCTCCCTGTGCCCTCAGTTTAAGACTATAGCATGTTGTAACAGGATCTACTGTATGAATTGAAAAGTTCAACCCATCTGTTGTGGGAGGAATGGGTTTATAGAGGAACAAAATTGATGCAGGCAGAACAGTTAGAAAATTAGCTCACAGTAAGAGCTGGCTTCATGGGCATATCAACAGTGCAGTGGTACCAGACCATACACTGAGAACTGCACTGCTCTTGCCTTAATTCTGCTTCAGCTGTCTTGAAATTCTAAATAATTTTTTAACAAGGGCCCCTTGCATTTTCATTTTGCAATGAGCCCCACAAATTATATCGCCCACCGTAACAGTATTCTATGCAAGAGATTCAAATGGCTTGGGGTTTTAGATTAATTTATTCACATTTGATGACTAGGTCTCTGCATTGCCTTTAGCAATAACCTTCCTTGGGGGCTAAAAAGAATTGCCATTTATTAAGCATTGGGCTAGGCAGGATCTTAGAGCTTAACACGTATGATTCAGTCAATCTGCAAACCACTTTATAAAGTAGGTTCTATTAACAGCATTTTTTTTAAATGAGAAAACTATGGCTCAGAAAAGTTAAGGAATGTGACATGGCTGATAGATGACAGAGCTAAGGCTGTAATTTCAAACCCATTTCCTCTAAACCAAGGCTCTGGTTGGTATTGCCCACCCTAGAATGCTATTGACATGTTTTTCCCACTGGTTGAGATATCTCATTAATGCTTGGAGCCAAGGGACCAACCTTTTAGCCTAACCAGTCACTGACAATTGTCCTCCTAATGCCATGCCTGTCCCCTGCTAGAGCCTGGGCTGACCATTACCTAAGCTCCAATAATCTGTAATTAATAGACATTTAAAAAACACACAAATACGATAAAGTACCATGAAAAAATCCACAAGAATTTGCAATATTTTCTCCAAACCCTGGCATATATGCAAAGCCTGGCATATGTGCACCCACTGGATCCAGAAGATGACACCACCTCAATGCTATTGACAACTACACAGCCTTTATATTTATGCATCTTTTCTGCCCACTTAGTCTGTGGATGTCACAACCTTACTTCATTGAATCATAGACTATTTAAATTCCAGACATTAGAGAATTTACCCAGAACCAGGGTGTTGCTTAATTTCCACTCCAATTCTCCTTAAATATCAGACAAAACTTCATACATTTCAACTGAAATTATCCAGTGGTAAGCACAGCAGTACATAAAAATGAAATTCAACCATTGAGGACAATTCTGAAATTTTTATTATGTAATGTAAACATTTTTGCAAAATATGAGTAAAATATACCTTATTTACTGCCCAAGTTTTAGAATCAGTCACCAATTAAAAATAAAGCAAAAAAGTTACAATCCTATTTTTAGAACTGATTTTAATTAGAATAAACTAATTAATCCATATATATTTCCTAATAATTTTTGGTTAACCATATAAAATCAAAATTAGGGTGGTAGCACTAATTACATGGAACAATATTCAATATGTGCTCATATTACTAATGAGAGTTTGGTTCCCCAAATCTCTATTTCCATTTTATTGCATGACTCAAAAATGAAGACACCATCTTATTGCACTATCTATATATATCAAAGCCCAGTGACCAGGTCGCTCTGGTGGAATGACCAGAACGGCTGATCGCTATGACGATGCACTGACCACCACGGGGGCAGATGCTCAACACAGGAGCTGCCCCCTGGTGGTCAGTGCACTCACACAGGGGGAGTGCCGCTCAGCCAGAAGCAGGGCTCACAACTGGCGAGCACAGTGGCGGTGGCAGGAGCCTCTCCTGCCTCCGGGCCAGCACTAAGGAGTGGTGAGCCAAGCAGTAAGGAGTGAACAGGTGGGCAGTAAGGACCAGAGAGCCAAGTAGTAAGGAGTGAGCAGGTGGGCGGTTAGGAGCGAGGGGTCCCAGATTGCGAGAGGGCGCAGGCAGGGCTGAACCCCCCTCGCCACCCCACCGCAAAATTTCATGCATCGTGCCTCTAATTTTAAATACTGGACAAGAACAACACATACAAAAAATGCTATCTTTGCTGAGAGGAACTTAAAGATGCATTATATCCCATTTACTGGATATTTAGTAATATCCAATAATGCTAGGGCAGACACCCACTTAAATTCACAATTTTCTATCCTTTTCAAAGTGGGAAGTCTCATTCTAACATAGTACTAATATGTTCATTAGAAGCAAAAATGAGGTGTCTGTTAAGGACGTTGTACCTAATTGAACACTAACCCTTCAGCACTGCTCAGAATGGAATTCAACCTGACACTTTTCATTTTCATAAAGTTGACAGTTTCAGCTGGTTAGAAATTCCTCTGGAATTTTAAGTTCCAACGTAGACATGAATACCTCCCTGATTACATCAAGTGGAATGCTTCACAAAAAAAGGGAGTTTTCTTCATGGTTTATGGTTTATTTAATGATCAGCATACAGTAGAATATTTTCTTTCAGACTAATGTCCTTTATTAGTCATCAGGTTTTTTTGTTTGTTTGTTCCCCTTCTGCTATAATCATTTCCGGGGTGAATGGAATGAGTCATGAAGATTCCCATGTTCATCTTCACATGTCTAAAGTAGTGTTACAATAGCATATTAAATAAACAGTTATAAAAACCAGTTGATATTCCATTTACTAACTAATGAACAAAACAGGAATAAAATCATCAAACTGAATTTAATGAAAGATGAAGAATTGTGAGGGGGCTTGGAACCTGTACTTAGCAACATACAAGATTTAGTAGAAAACATTTGAGCTGTCAATCCACATTGTTTGCTCTATACATGATATATTCTCTAAAGATAAGAACATTAGGTTACTGATCAAAAGTGAATAGTCTTTTGATGGATAAGTCAAATGCTAATTAAAAGTCAATGCACAGCTTATAACTAATGAGATCATATAATTTTCCATCAAAAAAGAAACACTTTTAAAAGTAAAAGGAGGGGTTAATAGTTATGCTGAGGCAGCAGGAATAAAACTGGATTTTCATAAACAAAATAATTTTTCCCTCTGTTTATACCCAATTTAAGGTAGACCACTCAAAAACTAACAGAGTATATATGCAAACAAAACACTGTACAATGTAAATCAATTAAATATAGAATTTTATATATATATCTCACATGCATTTTATCCTTACAAAAACTGTGAGCCATGGTTGTACTTTGTTAAAAAACAAAAACAAAAATAAGTACCATTAAACATGTCGTCTTTAGCTAAAATGAAGAAAGTCCAGAAAAAGAGGGTGAGATAGAAAAGGATCTAGAAACCATGACATGGGAGAAACATTTGAAAGGCCTGAGGAGGTTTAGCCAGGAAAGTGAAGACTTAGCTGCTGGTCATGAAAACCATTTGTAAATAATCCTTTGAGGATTGTCACGAACATGAAAGTTATAGTCATTTTCTGCGTATGCATGCATATGTATGTGTGTATGCACGCATATGTATGTATGTATGCATGCATATGTATGTGCGTATGCATGCATATGTATGTGTGTATGCTTGCATATATAGAAATGTACACAGTATCTTTTCACCAGTTTTCATCCTTCTGTTAGTGTAATCCACTGGGGCACTCTTTAAAGAGTCATGAAAACACAAATAGGTTTGACAATTCCACAGCCTCTTTAATCTGGAGATTGATCAAACGCTTTACAGATAATTGGGCTTTGGGGGAAGGAAGGGGAAAGTGGTGATTTGTAAATTTGTATTTGAGGTTGGTTCATTGGAATATTACCATAATTTTGAGACAGCTAATATACAAAAGACAACATGGCTCTGTGGAGCCTTTTATGGGATGGCACAGTAATTAATTGGTTGCATCGTGGCCAAAGGTTATTATCTGAGCAGCTGCTTCTTTACAAAACCTGCATCATCTGTGGCCAAAGGGTTATCATGGAAGGAAAAAGACAGGTTTGTTTACTTGTGATAGTGTTGCCCCTTTGCAACTAGGAATTCATTTTAAGCCCTGCACGCCTTTCCTTTGCTGGCCTTTTGCAACCTTTGCCTTGAATGGAATTAGGCAGCTCAGCCAGGTGGTTGGGATGTGAATACAGGGTGTTATAGTCTATATAGCTTTCTCCTTTCATCCTCAATACTGGATCCTTGTATCCTTCCTTTTGGAAATGGCTATACCAAATCACGGCATCCTCAAAGATGTCACCCTATCATTTCAAAGCCTTTCCTGAGCTGGCACTTAGGAGGCCACCCAGCATTCCATGAGGCTGGTTGCTTCTGGGTGATACCTCCAGTGGATTCCCTAATCGTGGTCCACTCCCACCTCCTTCAGTGTTAAGCGGATCCCCTAGTTGGATGCTTTACTGTGTGATACTCCATGCCTGTGTGGATGCAGCATTATAAGCTCTCAGATAGTGATCCTGGATGAGGTTATGCAGGCAGGAAAGGCTATGAGGTAGGAATTACTCCATTCTCTGAAAATTTAAATCTCTTTAATAACTATCTGGTTTATTCTTTTACAACTTACTCTTTCCATGTCTCAACCAAAATCACAGGCATGACCACTGTTAACATTTGTAATAGTTTACTTAGGTTGTCTTGTTCTCTTAAACACTGTTCAAGAACACACAGGGACAAAGAAAGTTTTAGAGACTAATTAGCAATGCTACTGATTAATATAATAATTTTGAATTATGGTTCTTTAATGAATTAAGGTGAGGGTCTCAGCAGTTATTGAATATTTTCAAAAGTAGAACATCTACAATAGCTTCCTCAATAGCCAATTTTCTTACTTTAACCAATTATACTGAGAAAAAAATATTTGTACACACACCAGAGGAAATGGTATAGAAATTATATTTGCAGAGATTTTAGGTCAGAACACAGCAAGGTAAGCAGGGCCACTTAGCAGAAACCTGAAATGCCACCTCAGTAGTTTGCAATATCGGTGAACTAATTGGCCTTGAAGAATATTCAGGAAGCAATTTATTTTTTTATATATATAAAAACAAGTAATCCTACCTTATAACATTTTCTGAGTGCTAGAAAGCTTTAAAAATTAGAGGAAGCAGTATCAACCAATTAACTGAATATTTTCCACATTCTATGACTTTTAAAGATCTGTAAATTGTCTTAAAAGAAAAAGAGACAAATCTTAAAATAGAACATAGAGATTTGAGCTGGTCAGACAAATGTAATGGCTGAAAATATATTCAAATATTAGAGCTGTTTTTAATTTATTTTTCCTCCTCTGAGAAAGCAATAAATAAAGCTATTATATCCCACACTAGAGGCCCAGTGCACAAAAATTTGTGCACTGGGGGGGGGGGGGGTCACTCAGCCCGGCCTGTGCCCTCTCACAGTCTGGGACCCCTCGGGAGATAAGGACCTGCTGGCTTAGGCCTGCTCCTGGGTGGCAGAGGGCAGGCCCAATCCCTAGGTGCAGCCCCTGGTCGGGCTCAGAGCAGGGCTGATTGGGGAGTTGGGGCGCTGTCCCCTGTCATACACAGAGCAGGGCAGATCGGGAGGTTGCGATGCCATCCCTAGTCACGCTCAGGATAGGGCCGATTGGGGGGTTGGGGCACGGCCCCCTGTCACACTCAAGGCAGGGTCGATGGGGAGGTTGCGGCACCACCCACTGTCACGCACAGAGCAGGGCCGATCAGGGGGTTGGGGGCTGCCCCCTATCACTCACAGAGCAGGGCCCATCAGGGGGGTTGGGGCTCCGTACCCTGTCACGCACAGAGCAGGGCCGTGCAGGGGGTTGAGGAGCTCCCCTGTCACTCACAGAGTAGGGCTGATAGGGGAGTTGGGGCACCGCCCCCTGTCACACACAGAGCAGGGCGGATCAGGGGGTTGGGGCGCTGCCCTCTATCACCCACAGAGCAGGGCCAATCAGGGGGTTGGGGCGCCGCCACTGTCACACTCAGGGCAAGGCCGATGGAGAGGTTATGGCTCTACCCCATCACACACAGAGCAGGGCCCGTGGGGGGGGGGGGGGGGGGTTGGGGCGCCACACCCTGTCACACACAGAGCAGGGCTGATCAGGGGGTTGGGGCCTCGCACCCTGTCATACACAGAGCTGCAGGGCGATCAGGGGGTTGGGGAGCTTCCCCCTATCAGGCACAGAGCAAGGCTGATCAGGGGGTTGGGGCGCCTTCCCCTGTCACGAACAGAGCAGGGTGGATAGGGAGGTTGTGGCCCCACCCCCTGTCACACACAGAGCCGCAGGGCGATCAGGGGGTTTGGTCGCTGCCCCCTGTCATGCTGATCCCGGTGCCGGGAGGCCTCACGGCTCCGCTGATCCTGGTGCTAGGGGGCATATTACCCTTTTACTATATAGGATAGAGGCCGGGTGCACGGGTGGGGGCTGGCTGGTTTGCCCTGAAGGGTGTCCTGGATCAGAGTGGGGGTCCTGCTTGGGTGCCTCGCAAGCCTGGATGAGGGGATGATGGCTGTTTGCATCTGGTCACATCCCCTTCTGGGTGGAGGTCCCCACTGGAGTGCCTGGCCAGCCTGGGTGAGGGGATGATGGCTGTTTGCAGCTGGTCACACCTCCTTCAGGGTGGGGGTCCCCACTGGGGTGCCTGGCCAGTCTGGGTGAGGGGCTGAGGGCCGTTTTCAGACTGGCGGGTGACTGAAGCTCCCAATCTCTCCTTTTTTTTATTTTTTTTTATTTTGGGCCAGCTTTAGGTCTGAGGCTTGGTTCCAGCTCTGAGGCCTCAGCTGCTGAAAGCAGGTATCTGGTTTGTTTGGGTTCTATAATTTTAACACTGTTGCGGTCCTGCTCACTCCAGCTCTGACGGCTGAAAGCAGGTTTCTGGGGTTTTGTTTAGCTTCTATATTTGTAACATTGTTTCTTAAACTGCAGCTCAGAGGCCGGCAGCAGCAGGCAGGGAACGTTGGAGTCCTCCTTCGCTGGAGCAAGCAAGCCTCCTGTTCGCTTCAGTGCCTGTCTGCTAGCCTCAATCTTGGCTGGCAGTTAATTTGCATATCGCCTTGATTAGCCAATGGGAAGGGTAGCGGAGGTACAGCTAATTACCATGTTTCTCTTTTATTAGATAGGATTGCTTCTGGATCTTAATTAATGGAAGTTATTTTTCATTGGGAAGACTCAATGCTTCTTCCACTTCCTCACAAGCTTGTTAATTATCTAAGCCATTTTGGTGTGTGTCTATGTTTTCCTACTTACTTGCTCACATAGCTGGACTTACTCAAATTTTAGAGAAATTATATCCTTTATACACTATCTATACCCTGTCTTTTTCATTTTAATTGATTAGTGGGCAATCTGCAATTAATGATTTTTTGCAATTGACAACATTTTTAAAAAATTATTTAACTTATTGTGCCTCTTAGAACAAAAGTAAAATTAGATACAAAGCTGAAAAATAAAGAAATTGCATACTTAATTATAAGTTTAAAATTAACAATCTAGAAAAAAACCATATAAGGTTTTTGCTTGTATCAGCTGTATATCATGGCGGTGTTTAGTGGGCTCACAAATAATGCAAATAAAAAAAGAAAGTCAAAGCTTAGATTGAAACTCCAAACATTATCTAAAATACTAATTTCAGAACATAAATGCTTTCCTTTTAAAAAATTGCCATGTTTTTTTTAAGTTAAAACAAAGTTGAATCAAATAAAAATTTAAATTCAATACTTTAACAGAACAATTCATGCTCAGTTTTTGACTGTGAAGACTTACCCATTGGAGTAGGTTTTCTTCAGTTTAGACCCATTCCTCAGATCTAATAAATGGATTTTAAAGACTTATTTTGAAAACCTTGTGCAGTGATTGGCTCCAGATGACATGATAAATTAAAAGAATAAGATATGAACCCTCCATTTTCTGCTTTCCAGAATCTCAATATTAAATGGAGCAACCAAAAAAAGGAAAAAGACTGCAGTTTGTCTTTTGTTTGTTTTTAATAAATGAATACATACTAAATGTAGCTTTATCCACAATTTATGGAGAGATACGTGTAAATCCTGAAAAGACATATTCCTGACCCGGTAAGGCTCTGTCAGGGGCTGAACTGTGTCCCCCTAAAATTCATATGTTGAGGTCTTAACACTTAGTGCCACAGAATGTGACTGTATTTGGAGACAGGACCTTAAAAATAGTAATTAAGCTAAACATGAGTTCATTAGAGTGGGCCCTAATCTGATAGGACTGTTGACCTTGCAAGAAGAGGTTAGGACACAGACACAGACAGAGGAAAGGCCATTTAAAGACACAAGCCAAGGATAAGGGTGTCAGAAGAAATCAACCCTGACAGCACCTCACTCTCAGACTTCTTTCTAGCCTCCAAAATTGTGAGAAACAAATTTTGTTGTTCAATTTGCTCACTGTATGTGTTACTTTGTCACAGTAGCCTTAGCAAACTAACTGTGTTAGTCTGTACTCCTAACAACCTCCATGGGTAAGCATACGGAGGTGGACTAGAAACCAATAACGTTTGTTCTATACAATAGATGGAGACATCTGATGCTGAGAAAAGCTGTGCTATGACTTTTCTGAACAGGGAAGTATAGCATGGGATCCTTTTTCACTATTTGGAGAGACAGAAAATGAAGCAATGCACTAGGTCTCAGCTCTTGAGCCTACAATCTAGTAGAGCATGCCATCTAAAGGCCTTCGCTCATTGTCTATTTAGTAACTCATGTGTTGGGGCAGAAACGTAATGTCTGTAGGGCTGAGTAGGAGCAAGATTCCTGACAAATCCCAATATGGCATCCTAAGGGGCTTTCAGAAAGATCAAAGCTTCCTATGGGACAGAGGAGTACCCTCCATTTGACATTTATTACTTTTCCCACTTTAATTATAAAGGCTATGATAACCTGGTATTTTCAAAGCATAGTTTCCCTGAGTAGATGGTCCTAACTCAGCCTGATTTCTTATAGTAAATTTGAATATCATTGCATTCGGAATTTAGGACAATATTTAGCTTAGGAGATGTTACATTTGATCTTTATTTCCTGGCTTAGAAGTTAAGAGGTGATTACAGTTTTATAAAAATGTATCATTATACATATTGAAATATAAAAAAAAAAAACCTGTTTTGCAGCCAACCAAAAATGTTTCAGTGAAGGTATGCCTAAGCACTTGAGCAGAAAGAGCGTGTGTGTCAGGTATGGGAGGGGCTGCTGGGGAAAAATTAACAGTGCCAGTATATTTTTTTTAATTTACCACTGAAGACCTGTAGATGGTGAGTTTATACATTTTGTCAATATAGTTCTGTGATACTCAAAATGGGCAGAAAAGAACTGAACTTTAAAATGCCTTTGCTTAACTAACAGAGAACCTGGAACCATTCGTCTTATGTCCACAAGACAGTGTGGTCAGTAGGACAGAGGCCACACCTGCCACTTGGGAACTTAGAGCAGCAAATGTGAAGTCTGAACCTGACAGGCTGTAACTCACCAGTGTCCAAACCCTGCCCTCAGATACTCTTGGGCAGCTCCCACTGGGGCTTTCGCTGGGAAGTCAATTGAATTTCAGTGCCTGAGAGGAGCTCTCCGTCTATGGGGAGCAACTATTCTCTGCTGAAAAATGGACAAGGAATTTTAGGTAATAATCAGACACTAACGGCAACCATCTGTATAAAAATACAATTGTACTCGCTCTCTGTTATAACCAGCTTTAGACCCAGGAACACATACCTAGAGCTAACCAAACAAAAATTACCTATTTAGCCTTCATTTCGTATTAATTAGCTAGCACACACCCTGCATGTAAGCCTCACTTATTATTCTACTCAGTGATGGGAATCTTACAAAGGCAGCATTCTCACTCTGTGAGAATCTAAGCCCTCTGACCCTTGCCACCCAGGAGAAAGGGAAGTACATGTGTAAGAGAGCATGGTTACAAAAAGAATTATTAAGGGGAGAAATCAATCCCAACAATCATCACATTCAAAGCAGCTCCTATGGCTCTGCGGCCAGAAGTGGTTTAGCAAAATGGCAGACATATGGGAATTTTTAAAAACAAGGGAATGATGGTCAAATCTTCATTAAATCAGTTCACCAAGCAACATTTATGATAATTCACCATCTCCACATTTCTGTGTAACATGTGTTATGGGAAAATGTAATGTAAGTAAAGAGATGATCTTGGAATTTAAATCTGAATGAAAACCACAAAAGAAATCATAAACAGATTCTGGAACAAAGGGGAATTGGGTGTGAGATTGTTAACCTGGACAGGTTGGGGTCCAGGTAAACTTTAATTGAACATCTCATAAAAAGTGGGACATAACTCTTATGGGAAGAGAGAAAACAAACTGATACCCTAGGAGAAAAATTTACATGGAAAAGCAATATCCTAAATTCACAAGCATCTTAACTAGTAATTTTTCTCAAAGCAAAGCTTCCTCCAGTCCATGAAAGTAAACAATGGGGTAGATCATGGTACTTGCGGCTGCTTTTCAGTACACAGTGGAGAGTTTAAGACTAATGAGGAAGACTGAAGTCTACTGTAAATTTTTTTCATAGCTAGTGACCTGGTGAAAATACAAGATATGAAAGTTATTTTTGCAGAATGAAACTACAGGTTGGGGTAAAAGTAGGTTTACAGTTATGAGAATGTGAAACACAGAGTTTATTCTTCTATTTTTATTTATTAATTATTGTATTATTTTCCATATGAACAACTATAAACACACCCTGTACATCCTATCTAATAAAGAGGAAATATGCTAATTGACCCTCACACCGTCACAAAGATGGCGGTGTCCACAGCCAATAAAGAGGGAATATGCTAATTGAATGCCACATCCTCAAAGATGGCGGTGCCCACAGCCACAAGATGGTGGCACCCAGTCGCCTCACCCCCCTCCAGTGCACCAATTTTCATGCACCAGTCCTCTAGTATTAGCATAATATTTCAATTCATTTACATCTTTCAGGGTGTTTTGTGTGTGTGTGTGATTGTGTGTGTGTGTGTGTGTGTGTGTCTGTAGGATATGCCATGTACAGAACATGTGAATCATCATTATTTCTCAATCTTGTTCTGTTGGCATTGCTGAGCTCAAATGGAATCTTGAATCAAGGTATGGCCATGTATTACCATAGTAGTTTGCTTAAGACATGCCTGCTGTATGTACTTTGTTTTGCCTAGAATCAAATGTTTGTCCCATAATGAGCAGATATACAGAACCTCCTGAATAATTAGTTGTCATAATAAAACTGTCCATGGAGATACCCAGGTGGTGAATATCTGCTCTAGTGGATGATAATGGACAAATACATTATCCACTCACCAAAAAAACTATAGATGATTATATCCTGTCCAAAAATGGATTAGAAAGTCACACTTAGAAGCACTTTGCATTGAACTAGAGATTGCATTTGGCAGTATCTCAATTCAAAATTAATTTCATATGAAGCAATATTTGACATCCTTAATGAAATTTGATGCTGTAGCTTCTCATATTTAAACTGCAGGAAATTTATACAGTTTCATTTTGAAAGAGAGAAAGGGAAGGGAAGTGGAGGAAAGTAGAAAAAGGAAGGAAGTATTTTAAATTCATGAGAGTTCATAAAAGATCTCAGATCAGGTAATATGAATCAGTTGCTATCTTAGGCAACACAAAAGCTATTGGTTATCAATAGTAGTTAGATTATAGCAGGTTCCTTCAATTAAGTCTAGGTACACTGGTGAAGCAAAACAAGCAAAATACCCTAGGCCAAGTTATATGGATGAAAAGATAGATTTGTTCACCAAAACGTGAAATAACTAATATTGCATCTATGGGAGACTACATATCAAGTACAAAATTGTAAGGAAACATAAAACTCTCTGGTTGTTCTTGATAATGATGAAAACTTGTAGATAGAAAAATATTTGAGTCTTCCTATTAATGACATACATAAAGAAAAAAGTCTAGAAAGCCTATTTTTAAAATAGTTTTACTAAAATTACAAGTATTATTTTATAACTTCATACTCTTTATCCAAGTCCCTGTTTGCAAAGTTTAAATATCTCTTGGGTGTTTTTTTTTGAATAACGAGTGATTTTCTTAATGACATTAACCTTTTTTTTTTTTTAAAAAAAAAAGCTCACTTTTGTTTTAAATATACTTTTATTGATTTCAGAGAGGAAGGAAGAGGGAGAGATAGAAACATCAATGATGACAATCACTGATTGGCTGCTTCCTGCACACCCCCACTGGGGATCGACCTCACAGCCTAGGCACATGCCCTTGACTGGAATCGAACCTGGAACCCTTCAGTCCGCAGGCCAATGCTCTATCCACCAACCAAACTGGCTAGGGCACCTTCTAAAAAAAATTTTTTTTTAAGTTTTCTCTATCACACAGGACTAAAATCAATTTTTAGAGAGGGATCCTTACTGAATTGGCTCATTTAATTTTATCCAGTATCCTATATAATAGTCTCTCATTAATTGTTGATTAGTAAAAAGTGATTTCAAGATGCTCACAAAAATTAACTCATTTGGGAAAAAAAAATTATCTATATTTTGCCAGGGGCTGTCACATCTGAAGCAACCGAATGGATGACCGAACAGGCTGCATGGGGCAACCAGGCAGGCAGGGGGGTCAGTGAGGGCCAACCAAACAACTGAGCAGTAGGCTGCGTGGGCGACCAGGCCAGCAGGGGGTTAGTGAGGGATGATCAAACAACTGAACAGCAGGCTGCGTGGGGTGACCAGGCCAGCAGGAGGGGGGGAGTGAGGGGTGACCAGGCCAGCAGAGGGGGGCAGTGAGAGGCAACCAGGCCAGCAGGGGAGGCATTTGGGGTCATTTGGGGTTGACCAGGCTGGCGGGGGGGCCATGAGGGGCGACCAGGCCGGCAGGTGGAGGGCAGTTAGGGGAGATCAGGTCGGCAGGCAGAGGCGGTTAGAGGTGATCAGGCTGGCAGGGGGGCCAGTTAGAGGTGATCAGGCAGGCAGGCAGGTGAGCAGTCCTGGATTGTGAGAGGAATGTCTGACTGCCTGGGGATCGGGCCTAAACTGGAAGTCAGACATCGCCCGAGGGGTCCCAGATTGGCAAGGGTGCAGGCTGGGCTGAGGGGACCTCCTGCTCATGCACGAATTTCATGCACCGGGCCTCTAGCATATATATAAAAGACCAAGTGACCATTACGATGGAACAACCAGAACAACTGGAATGACCAGTCGCTATGATGCACACTGACCACCAGGGGGCAGATGCTCAATGCAGGAGCTGCCCCCAGCCCACAGACCCCAGTTGCCGATGGGGCCTGCTGGCGAACCTCCTGGTCCCTCCACCCAGCCGGCAGGTTCAGATTGCCCGATTGGGGCTGGGCCCCAGGCTGGGATGGGGTGGGTGGCAACGGATGCAGGCAGCAAGGGAAGGAGGAAGGGGGGTGGCAGGAAGTCAGGGAAATGCACAGTGGTGGTGCATGGGCAGCGAGGGAAGGGGGAAGAGGGGAGGTGGGGAGGCGGGGGACCTGATTGGTCCCGATTTCTGGCCAGGCCTAGAGACCCCACCCATGCATGAATTTTGTGCACCAGGCCTCTAGTTTAAATATATTTGCAGTTAACATGGCACCACTAACAAGTGTTTCAAGAAAACATCAGCCTATATTCAGAAGTAATACCTTCAGAAATTTTATAGGATTTTTAAATTTATATATTTTACGTTTAGCATTTTCATCAATCCTAAATTCAAACTATACTTTAGAGTCCTGTCTTAGCTATAGATAAGTACCTTCAATGATTTATAACATAAAATTTCAAAGATTCAAAACATTTAATACCACTAGTTTTAATAGGCCAACTAATGTACAAAGGGGAAAAAAATCTCTGAAATAGAGTGTTGTTTTTGTTTAGTTATACAAACATAAACTATTTCACCAAAAACTTCTGTTCTGAAATATTTTTGTAGGAATAAATAATGCATTTTCAGAATTAATGTTAGCTCTTAAAAGTTCCATTTATTCAGAGATATTACAGATATGGTTTGCTAAGGGTTAACTGTTCAATATTATTTGGTACAAAGGGAGGGGAAGATAAGGCATCTAACTGATGCATTAGTAGTAATTCCCACCTCAAAGAAGTTGCAGGAGGCACTTTTAACAGCCATTATTTTCTATGCAGGGGATCTGCTCTGAACAAAATGGAATTTCACCATTTGTTCTATCTTTCATTTATTTATTTATTGTCATCTATGCCAAGCACACACCTTCACAGAATAAGACATGTATAAAGTGACAATGTTTTCAATAAGCAGCTCTTGGTTTATTAAGTGCTTTCAGTTTAGTCTTGGGACTATCAACTTAAGTAGGTTCTTTCTCAGAGGTATACCCTTCTATATTCATTATCGTGTACTGTTAATCTATAGTGATGGGGAAATCAATGGATTCTTTCTTTTTTCCTTTTCTGAATAATCTTCCTTTGGGGTTTGATCTTAGTAATTAGTTTTGGGGGAAATGAATAAATAGCACTACTTTCTGTGATTCTGTGGAGTGAAACTATGTCAGATACTTTATTATACATGTCTATCTCTAGAACTTTATGTAACCATTGTAAAAATGATCACTGGGCTGCAGTTTAATATTTTATCATGCATTTCTTTCCCATTTTTCTGCCCTTCTTTTTAAGTCTTAGAAAAAATGGCAATGTATTCTAAAGAGTAATTTATTTTCTATTGCTAAGGACAGCAAATGGAAAACGACAGTACTGATGGTCCTAACTTACAGTGATTCAAACTGTGATTTTTTTTACTTTACAATGGTGCAAAAATGAGACACATTCAGCAGAAACCACACTTTGAATTTTGATCTTTTCCCAGGCTAGCAATTTGCAGTACAAAACCCTTTCATGATGCTAGGTAGTGGCATTGAGCTGCTGGTCCCAGTCAGTCATGGAACCACCAGGGTAAAAACTGATATTCTATCTACAGTATACTGTGTTGTCAGTTTTCTTGATATTGTGTTCTGAGCACATTTATGGTAGCTGAGGCTAGGCTATGACGTTTAGCCAGTTAGGTGTATTAAACGCAATTTCAACTTACTATTTTCAATTTATCAGAAAGTAACTTCACTGTAAGTCAAGAAGCATCTATTATTAAATGAGAATACAACTTATATCAAGGTTAATTTTATTTTTAAGTAATGTGCAAAAGCTGTTTGCCCTGAAGAAGAGTTTTTTCTCTAACAGTAATAATAAACAAACAAAAAACTATGTGCATAAATCTTGCCTTTGAAAATACTGTTGCACGTTAGTGAAAATGCCCTCTGATACCTCAGGTTCTAGAATGTTCTGAGGTAAAAGTTGAGAGTAGAGTGTTAGATTGGAGCTCATTCTCCCATTTTATTTACCTCCTTTAACATTGTCATCTGCAGCTTGCCAAAACTAGGATTTTTGAAAAAGGCAGTCTCTGGGGTACAATTCAAACTTTGATTTATCTAGAAATTAAGAAAATTGAACCTCACACCTGCTAGAATGGTTATCATCAATAAATCAACAAACAACAAGTGCTGGCAAGGATGTGGAGAAAAAGGTATGGTATGCTAGTACACTACTGGTGAGAATGCAGATTGGTGCACCCACTATGGAAAACAGTATGGAATTTACTCAAAAAATTAAAAAATGGAACTACCATTTGACTCAATGATCCCACTTCTGGAATATACCGTAAGAAGCCCAAAACATCAATTGGAAAGAATATATGCATCCCTATGTTCATAGCAGCACAATTTACAATAGCTAAGATCTAGAAACAGCCCAAGTACTCATCATGAGTGGATAAAAATGTTGTGGTACATTTACACAATGAAATACAATGCAGCTGTAAAAAAAGAAGGATTTCTTATCCTTTGTGACAGCATGGATAGACCTGGAGAATATTATGCTGAGTGAAATAAGCCAGTCAGAGAAAGACAGATATCACATGATCTCACGTAAAAGTAGAATCCAATGAACAAAGTAACTGATGAAAAAAATGGGTCGAGAGGCATAGAGGCATGGAATCTTGAGGGTGGGAGGTGGGGTAAATGAGAAGAGATTAACCAAAGAACTTATATACATCCTAGAGGCCCAGTACACGATTAAATCGTGCGCATGTAGGGTCCCCTAGGCCTAACCTGCCATCAGGGCCATGTCCGTCACCCCATGATGCCTCGCACACTCCACTGACGCTGCCAACGCCTCACATGCTCCGTGGATGCTGCTGGCACCCTGACCCGTGGGTTGTGAGAGCTGCTGCTCGTTTGCATATCTATATCATGGCCTTCTATTATAGAGATATGCATAACCAATGGACACAAACAATAGTGTGGTGAAGGCTTGGGGTGGGGTAGGGGCAGGGAGCTGGGAGTAAAGAGGGAGGTGCAAAATTGGGGGACATCTGTAAAACTGTCAATAATAAAATAAAAATAAAATTGAATGACCTCTCTGAATCTCAGGTTCCTCTTCGAGAGAAGCAGTTGCCTGGAAATACTTTATAAAGACTCCATTACTATAGTAGAGAGTCCTTAAATGTTTGCTTAATAAATACATTATACTGCCTTCCTATATCAAAGCATCCTCAATTGTAAATATACCTACAAATTACCAAAATATTATTGGCCAACCCCATTCAATTATCTATCCTTTGATTTATTAACTTATTCATTCATTACAGAAGCATTTATTGGATACCCAGTATGTGTCAAATATGAAATAGCAACAAAAATAAAATAAATTTCTGTTCTTTTAGACTCGACAATATAACAGGGAAAGCATATATTAAGTAATTGATTATCACAAATTAGATTAATATCATGATCGGGGAAAATATTTCCCCGGGGATATACATGGGCAATAAAGTGTTCAATAAGTCTACTATATTTTCTAGCAACAGCAAATAATAAATTGCTCTCCTCTATTGATGAACCTTTGTGAAAATTAGTAGAATTCTTAGAACAAATAGTCCAATAGTTTCTCTTCTCAACCTACACCAAATCCCTCTAAAATTACCATGTAAAATATCCAAAACCCAGATAAATTCTTAATTTATTGATGTTTTGGTCACCTGTTAGCCATAAATTTACTCAACTATACAGGAGTGAGGTCAACAGTGTGTCCTTTGAGGGAAAACAAAGTGATGCTTGATTAAAAAAATAATAATAAATCCAAAATCCTTAATCAAAGCTTTCCTCGTGTAGAGAATCCATTTTGCTTTTGTTTAATTAATTTACATTCAACACTGTGACTTAGTGTTACACCTAAAAAATGAGCAAATCCAGAGGAATCCAGGCCCATGGGTTGTGATTGTGGCCATTTACTGTTTGTTTTTTCTTTTCTCACTCTATTACCTGTTACAGGTTGCACAGGATAGTACTGTAATGTGAAGTCAGTAGAAAGACTTGGTAACAGCAGAACTACTACCTAAAGCAGTCCACAGGCATCAGTAACTAGTTTCAAAACCGATGCATAGGAAAGGATGAAAAGGTAAAGGCACTAGGGTTATGTGTTGATTAAATCTGTGACTTGCTAGGGCACTTCTTTTGGTTTGTGGAAAGGCTCACCTTTAAAAGGCAAAAGGCGAAGAGATTATCCAAAGAACATCTATGCATAACTCTTAGACTAGCAGTTCTCAACCTGTGGGTCGAGACCCCTTTGGCAGTTGATCAATCCTTTCACAGGGTTCGCCTAAGACCATCCTGCATATCAAATATTTACATTATGATTCATAACAGTAGCAACATTACAGTTATGAAGTAGCAACGAAAATAATTTTATGGTTGGGTCACAACATGAGGAACTGTATTTAAAGGGCCAGAAGGTTGAGAACCACTGCCTTAGACTAAGAAAGAAGTGTGGTGATGGCCAGAGGGAAGCGGGGTGGGGCAGGTGCTGGATGGAGGTGGGCAAAGGCAGGGAGGAGGTGGGGACATCAGTAATAGTGTAAACAAAAAAATAAAGTTAAAGAAAAGATAAATATCTAACAAATTAAAAGATAAAATAAATATATGAAAGATAACTGCAGTGGTGTATATATGCTTCAGCATCAACTAAGCCTTCTTACACATGAAAGGAAAGAAACAGCAAAGGTTTGTTATTTCTCTCAAAGCTGCAGGAGTGAAAAAAAGTACCTTCCAAGTAAATAAGAGGAAATCTGGTTTTCTTTTAGTCATGTTCCATTCTGGCTTTTGTGTTTATAATATGTTAGTAAATAAATGATTTCAATTTTCAGCCAGAATTAAAATCTCAAGTATTCCCTCACTGAGAAAAGAAACATACATGCATAAAGGCACAGAAGAATGGTGTATCCAACTTTTCCTAAGATAAAATGTTCCCTTAGAAATGGAATTAAATTATTGGGGCATTCTCCACAAGGTTTGCATAAAATTCTTGCCCATGTAAGATGGTCTTTGAGATTTGTTTTCTTTTTCTGTCTACAAAGTAGAATTTGCATAATGTTATTAAGAGTTAAAAAGAAATTTTTGTATGCAAATTATGTATTTTTACAGGACAGTATTGAACCATTACCAGTCATTTCAACTCAACCACAACACTGCCTATCTTCATATATTTAGATTACAAAGAGAATATAGACAACCTCAAGGAGTTTGTGGTTTAATAGGAGAGGTAAATAGATTAACAAACTATTAAAGCCACAAAGTACAAACCAAAATGCATACTCCATGATGGGCAATATTGAAAAAGACTTTCTGTTCATTTGGAAGATAGATGTGTAAATAACAGTGATGAGGATCATGTTGTATGCTAACTGCTCAGTGTGTCCTGGGGTTAGGAGTTGGCCTCAGGCAGTTGATTTAGCTGGTTAGAGGAAGCTGATTGAGGAAACTAGATAGGAAGGCACCCCCAAGTGAGGGGGGGGGGGGGAGTATGAGAAGTCTCAGAGAAAGTGGAGACATTAGTAAGGGCCAGAGCATTCCTGAGAAAGATGAATTAGGTTTGGAAAGGATTTTGTGGGGATTTTTTTTGGCCTAACTGACAATAATACAACTTGAACTGAATCAAGACATGTAATTCATTGGCATTCATAACTGAAAAGTTCAGGCAACATCACGCTCATGAGGTTATCATGACTTTATTTTTCACCTTCCTCTGGGCCTACATTCCTCTGTTAGCTTTTGAATTTAATTTTTTTTAAATTACATTCTACATTTAATATTATTCTGTATTAGTTTCTGATGTACAGTACAGTGGTTAGACAATCATGTACTTTACAGAATGGTCCCCTGATATTTAAAGCTCACACCTGACCCCATAGATATTACAATATTATTGACTATATCCTCTATGCTGTCATCTATATGTCTGTGACTATTCGGTAACTACCAATTTGTACTTCTTAATCTGTTCACCTTTTAACCTATTGCCCTAAACCCCCTTGCCTCTGGTAACCATTAGTCTGTTCTCTGTAACTATGTTTTTATTGTGTTTCTTTGTTTATTTTTGTTCTTTAGATATAAGTAAATCTCATGGTATTTGTCTTTCTCTGTCTGACTTATTTCACTTAGTATAATAGCCTCTCGGTCCATCCATGCTGTTGCCTTGCATTCTTTTTTAAGGCTGAGTAATATTCCATTGTGCATATGTACCACAGCTTTGTTTCAGCTTTTACAGGCAAGCTTAGGCCAGTGGCAACAATGTTATACTACATCTCTAAATTTTTAACCAGTTAGCTTAACCATCCATGTAAAATAAATTTTATTTTTCCAAATGTTCTGCTAATTAAACACTGATAAATCAACATGCTGCCTGTGGTGCCCCCATTTCAGAATCAATCTTTGTGTACCTGTTAGGAATTGCATTCAGCTTCCACCCTGAGATTGATGGAAAATGTTTGAGGTTTATTTCTCACTCACATAAAAGACAAAAAGCACGTAGTCTATGACTACATGTCAACTCTATAATGTAAGGTAAAGGGATTGGACAGAAAGACACAAAACTACCATTATTTGTATTTGATCAAATTATTTGAATAGAAAATCCAACATATTCTACAGAAAAATCATTATATGTAATATAATTGGCAAGACTGTAGCATATAAAAACAATCTACAGTTTTATTCTTATACTGTGGCCACATAGAGTGGTGACATCTCATTAAATAAAATATATCATTTGCTATAACAATAGAAGTATACGGTACTAGACTAAACACAAGTGACTTTATAGCATTAATTTAAAAATTTTACTTAAATAAATGTAAACATTGGAAAAATATGTGTTTATGGATAAGAAGACTGAATAGCATAAAACTATTAGTATACCCTAAATTAACCTATAATTAAATGCTACTCCAATAAAAATCCTCAAAAGGGTTTTCTTTATGAACCTACAAAAAATCATATATTAAAAAGCAAAAAGCCAAGAAATTTTTCAAGAAAACTGATAAAATTTAATGCAAAAGCTAACAACCAAGAACAGGCAAGATACAAGCAATATGTCCTACAGACATCTGGCTACTGTGAAACTAAAGTAATTAGCAAAGTTAATATAGGTATCAAGATAGGAAAATTGACCCACAAAACAGAAAATTCATATAGATAGGTATGTTATGTAAATTAATTTTAATTGAAAATTATAGTCAGAGTCCTAGCCTGTTTGAGAGCATTAGCCTACAGACTGAAGGGTCCCAGGTTCAATTCCAGTCAAGGGCACATGCCCATGTTGCAGGCGAGGAAACTGACTATTCAATGAATTATACTAGGAAAATTGGCTATCTATATAAAAAATTAAATTATAGCCTCTCTTATACAATAAAAAACAAAATTAATTCCAAATAAATAGAGGTCTGAGTATATGGGTATAAAAATCTTTTAGAAGGAAATGTTTTCATGTCATTGAAATTGAAAAGTATTTCCAGAAATAACTTTAAAATCATAGGCACAGAGAAAAACATTAATAAATCGGCTAATATATTGCATTTTAATTCTTCTGTGTATCAAAAAGCATTAAAACAGTTAAACCACAGTCAGTCGCTGGAAGGAAATTATTTTCAAACTGAGTAAATGCCAAGGGATTCTGATCTACAATATATAAAGAACTTTTAAAAAATCTCAAATAAAAGACAAATAATTGAACAGAAATATTGACAACAGGTATTTATGGTCATTCCACAAAATAAGAATCTAACCTGAATATGAATCAAGAGATATATGAAAAATTAGCACCAGTTATCAAATA
The DNA here is from genome assembly GCF_028538775.1 of Myotis yumanensis. NCBI lineage: Eukaryota > Metazoa > Chordata > Mammalia > Chiroptera > Vespertilionidae > Myotis > Myotis yumanensis. The sequence goes on along the minus strand of NW_027223755.1, from coordinate 68,942,092 downwards.
AATGCATATTCAAACAATTATAAAATATAATTTTGTGCCCAGCAGTTTATGACATACATTATAAACTAAGAGTAAAAATGCATGTAAATGAGTTGAAACTTTCATATATAACAGTAAAGTGCAAATTGCTGTAGTGAATTTGGAGGGTAATTTGGCAAAATAATGAAAAGTAGAAGATAATTTAGCAATTGAATCTACTAGTATGTACATATTCCAGATAAACTCCTACATATGCAAAAGATGTGTTTAAGAATGCACATAGCTAAAGTGTTTTTAACAAGAAAAAGAAGAAGTAGAAATATTAAAAATCTCTATGGACAGAGGAGAGAGAAAAATGGAGAAAGAAAGAGACAGATGATAGTATATTCATGCATTGGAATATTATACCACAGTATAAATTAATAAACTCTATATATGTTCATGTAGATATATCTTAAACACTCAATATTTAGTGATAAAGAAAAAACAGAAGGATACATTCACCATGTATAATAATATTATATACACACATAATTTTATAATAGTCAAATAGAATTATATCTTTATTAAGAATATACAGTTGACCCTTGAGCAACATGGGGGTTAAGAGCACTCACTTTCTGCCCAGTCAAAAATCTATATACAGTATAACTTTTGTCAGCCAATTATATGACACCATAGAACTTAATCCAGCAGTGCTGTTGAATATCTGTTTCACATAGATCACTGACAAAATGTATAAAATAAACCAACATTAATTTTTTGTAATAAGAAGAGATATTTTTTTTTACTCTCCCCCTGATTGACAATAAATGCCTTAAGAAGTGCAACTATGTACTCAGTACAAATGTCCAGGGAATGAAGTAATAATATTTAATCAATCATTTCAAGCAATATTGTGAGAAGTGATTCACGTAAGACAAAAATCTTATCCCAGTTGGGGGGGGGGGGGGGAGAGAGATTTAGCAGAATCAAGGAAGGCTCATGAAAACATACCATCCACTCAGAGACAATCCACAGAGCCATGAAAGAGAGTATAAAGGAAAACATACAGTCTGAAGATAAACTCAATGTAAACTTAAGCCTCGAAACTTGAAAGGGTGTGGGAGAGCAGTAAGCTGGCGTGCCAGCAAAGTGAAAAAAAAAAAGGACTAGATGAAATATTGAAGACAGAGGAAATCAAAGTGAGAACACTGGTCAGGTTGAGGTAAGTTATTTTTACCCTTTCATATTTGTGTTATATTTGGGGTTCTGAATATTTCCAAACAGAGACAAGTCCTCATCACATACTAAAAAGATGTAAGAGAAATGATGAAAATGTCAAAGTAGGTCAGATGCTTGCGACCACCAAACTCCTGCTCCTACATCATGAGAGAGACGGGATGGTGCAGAATCCAGATGAGGCTGCAGGGAATATTCCTGGGGGTCTTTGTATGTGTTCTGCAGTAAGAACCTTGCTCATACAGAGTCTCTCTGCTACTGTCGTGAGGAAGATGGAAGGTCAGTTATCTCTGACAGTACTGTCTTTGACACACAGTTTCAGGAGAAACATTAAATTAGCAGGCAAAAAAAATTATTGCTATATTGTTAGTAATTTATTCTTTCTTGCCTATGTACAAAAAGAGATATACTTAAGTTTAGTATCCCAAACAGTTCTTTTAGGCAGGCCTGTGTGAAGAATGTGTAGGGAAACACAATCTAGTTTGGGCACCACGGCAATTCCTGAAGATGGTGGCTTTGGAGACTCGAGGGAGTCCTCTGGCGACACCCAGACTTTCGTCATTGATGCAGTTTGACATGCTTCTGGATGTTAGAATATTGAGCTACTGCAATTTATGGCACACTTTCTGTGATTTTCAAAAACTCTAAAAAAGGGAAAGGTCACACAGCAATCCGCTATCTGACCTTTAAACAGTCACCTTACTTTATTGGGTATTGGTTTCTTAATCTGGAAAGTGAAAGGCTTACAGATATGTAATCTGTTTTTATGAATTGAAGTAGCTTGTTAATATTGAAAATATAGCTCAGCATAATTAGAGAAAACTCCCATAATGTGAAATTACCTCAGTCCAATCCCTAGGGGGGGAACTACTGGGTTGTCATGCAATTGCAATGGTACATAATGCAAATATTCCATAGCTGGATTCTGAAGGGCTTTGGGGCAATGTTGTGCTAACGTATACTCTGGGCATCAAAACTCTTTCAGGTATTTTTTTAAATGGAAAATTAAGTAAAATGGGGAAATAAGATTACTTAAAGTAGAAGAGGACTGAAGATGTGGGAAAAAAATACCTTAGGTGGAGTTAATTTAACTGCAGGCAAAATCTGTGAGGAAATAAGAAAGAAGGTGTGCATGATATGGCCCATGAAAGAGAGTTAATCCTCTTGAAAGGTGATAGAGTTGGCCAAGTAGTATTTATTGTAATCTTTCCAAGAGGAAGAGGGTAAATAAAGCTCCAGAAAACATAACATTCAAACTACATTATGTAAAACTACATTTATCTATAAAGCCACCATGTTTTATATTACTAATTTTAAAGAATACTTTATCTGGACAATAATTACAAATGTAATAATTAAATTTATTTTTAAATGTTTTAATTTCATTTTAATAACCTCTGAGACTTGCTGAACTTAAGTTTTAGAAGGAAAAACACAATGTTGTGAGTGGAGGAAGAATCCAGTTATTAGGAATTTCTGCCCTTGAATAACAAGAGCAAAATGGTAAAGGCACTTCACTCTAGGGGGTGTGGTAAGTTTGCAGCTCAAGACTTGAGCTAACCAGGAAACTGGCCACTAGCATGCATGCTTTTGAATTGAAAGAGTGTGTCAAGCCAAATAATATAGATTGCTTCCCAGGTATAAACGAGACCTTTTCCAACAGAACTTGCACAAGGCAATATTTTAAACAAACAAACAAAAAATTATATTAGCTGTGTAACCTTAGGCAAAGTCTACATTCTTGCTGATTTCCAGTGCTTCATTCCATCTGATAAATGCTGTTTTATGCTATGCATTCACTTTCCACCCTTGCTTCTTGTCCAGGATGCTGACTCCTATGGGTTATATTAACAGGGCCATTGCCTTTGGATGCTGGTTGGCTGTGGCAAGAGAAAACTGGGGTAGAAAAGCAAAGGGCAGGAGAAGATCAATGTGAGGATTTATTTCCCTGTCTGTGTCCATTCATCAAGGGTGACTGCACTACCCACAGTGCTTTTCTGGACACGGCTCTCTTCTTCCAAGTTCTGGGAACAGCTTACTCCCCTCATACCTTCAGGTAAGGGTGGTAACCGTTCCTCTGCGGCCACCAGATCCCAATCCCTGCACTAAATGTAGTTTCCCTATCCTACCCTACAATTCTAAATAATGACTTGTAAATAAACCCTCAGAATTATCCCAATGTGAGAGGGCCACTATTTCCTGCAGGAAACTTGATGGCTGCACCTCATTTGAAATTAAAACTATTAATAACCATATCATAAGGTTTTTTTAAGATTGCATAGCAAAATACAAAGTCTTCAGTTAATGTTCTATGTTCTCTAGAGAATAGAGCATGGGATAAGACTGAAGTATTAATGTTTGTTTTTTTTTTATTTAGGGAGGAGGAATCTCAATCAACAAAAGTGAGGAAAGGAGACTGCGTCCAGGAAGGATGGCAAATGATTAAGAGATGGCGTGTTACCTCACTGGCTACTTCTTCATGACAAGCTGCACAGTGACATAGCTAATTTTTGGCAGGTGATCCCAGCCACCAAATATCTCCTGACAGGCTGTATGAAAAAACTGTACCTTATAACTGTCCCACAGAGAGAAGACAGAAAGTATGCATTTTCTGAATGAGCCTTTTCTATCTTCCATTTGTCAAATTTGGTTCTAAGCAACACTAACTCTCTAGGTTTCTATTCATGTCATCGAGCATTCCAGGGATGCTTGTGAACCCAGATTTCAGGCCCTGTGCTGTGGGTTTTATCCTAGCCCAGAAATAGCTCATTGGAGGCCACAGTTGAGCAGAAAAAAATGTTTATGGAAGTGGAAGAAAGATAAGGCATCCAGAATCTGCATAAGTGTCTAAGATCCCTCTGGTTCTTCAATAAGGCCATTATTATCATCATCTCTATCATTATCCACACTTAGATGCCAATCATTACCTTCCCATCATGGAACCTTACTTAGGTTGCCCAGTGTCAGAGTCCTTACTCTAGGGGTGAACCCAGAAAAGACAGCAGACCACACACGTAATCACTGGAGGGAGAAGGCATGTCCTGGCAGAATCTAAGCAGATTCTATTTTCTGGGGAATTTGAACTGGAACACTGGAAAAGTGATTTTATAAGATCAGAGTGAATGCCTGAAAATTTATTTTTAAAAAATAGCAGTGGCTACTTGAACCGAAAGTCAGATAGAAGGCTGAGAGGATAAGCTACACAGCACTTTGAGGAATGATGGTAACCCAGGTCCTCAGTCCAGGTTACATACTAGGGTAAGCCACCATCATGTAGAAGCAGAGAAGTCACAAGTATGCATACGAAGCAGGTTTGCAGGGGGGGGGGGGGGGAGAAATCTGTATCAAATTTACTGTGAGAAGCAGAGGTAAGAAGTCACCTACTTCATCAAGAAGGGAGAAGGTCGTCTTGGCTCCAGATGACCTGTGTCTCTCAACTCTCTTATTTCCATTGCTTGGATTTTTATAAAACCCCATGTAATAGTCAAAATGTTTTAGATTATAAGTGACAGACTCTACTCCAATAAAAACCAAACCAAACCAAACAAAAATATTATTGACTCATTGCTTGAAATATCTATTGACTTATCTGTATTTTCAGGTATGGTTTGACCCAAGAGTTTAATGATGTTATTAGGAAATCTATATAATTTTCTCTCCCCTGTTATTTCTCCCTTCCTGTCACGGACCTTATTCTTGACTGTGTTCCCTGCAAAGCGGTAGTAATGGTAATCCTTCATGATCTTTGTGGTAATGATCTTCAATGGTCTTGAACCTTAAAATCCAATGTCCATGTCAATCCCTCAAAATGAATTCTAATTGACTTGTGTGGAGTCATTTTACCACTGGTGGCTAAACCAATGATTCCAGAGGGACAGCCCAGCATAATTGCTAAAATACTTTCGTACTGAAAGTGAAGATATGTGATCATCAACCCCATCAGGTAAAGAAATGGAACTCTGTAAATGGAAAAGGTGCTGAAGAGAGCAAGAAGGTAGCTGACATCTATGACATGCCTCTATTCTAATTTGGGGATCAAACACTCCCTATCTGAGGGATTAACCCCTTTTATCGTCTCTGACATATTCTTAATAACAAACAAACAAAAAAGTAAAACACAGAACATGTCTGAGCTTAGTAATTTCAAACATAAGTGTTGAAACGCATTGCTGGGCTTAGGGGATGTATTCATAGACAGGTACAAAATTAAAATTAAAAAAGTATGGTGGTAAGGTGTGTGAAGGATACAAAAGATTAGTCAGGGCATTTAGGTTTTTTCCAAGTTCTTTAGCTAAACCTGTTTTCAGATATATTCCATAAATACCAACATAAATTAGAGGTTGTTTTTGTGGATAAACTACATTTTGGGAAGAATCAAAGCTAAAATGGATGTTCCTGTAATTAGATGCATAATAGATGGTAATTACCTGGTAGAACTCTAGATGACAAGAGAGAAATATTTAAGATAATAGAAAGGAAAGGAACTATTATTGAGGACCGCCTAGATTCTTGCTAGCAGGCCACCCACCTCTAAGACTGGCTCTGATTTTTGTTTTCAGAATTCTCTTAACACCTACAGAAACTGAATAAATATGAGCATGCATGATGTAAGGTTTCCATGAACTTGACTGTAGTCTCTCATGGCAGCAGATATTTTTATTGTCTATGCATTTCTTGCCCAATGGACATTTCTGGAAAAGAGATAGAGTACTAGGTTCTCTTCCAGTTAGTCTCAGAACCTCTTTTTTTTCTCTGCTGCTTTTAGGTCATTGGGTCTTTAGCTTCCAAATTCAACTTTTCCAATTAATATTTAAATCATTTTAAAATTTCTGTAACACATTTTAGGATTTCTAACTGTGCTATACAGAGTATTATAAATATATACTGAAATTGCTTAATTAGCCTGAGGTTGAGAGATAATTACAACTCTTGCTACATATATAAGATAAACATAATATGGTTAATTTTATAACGTGAATTTATTGGCATTACTAGGCACATAGTATACATCTACAAAGCTAGTTTCCTCATGTTCTTGAGAGTTAAACTCAGAGTATGTGTGTATGCATAAATGTGTTTGATTATGCATATATTATGCAAGTTTTATTCTTTTCAAGTAGCTGCATTTTATTTTTTGGAGAACAAAGTATTTTTTGTGTACATTTTGTTATAAAATTGTTTTGTTTTCAGGCAAAAAAAATGTCACAGAGAAGGAAGCAACCTCATCATCTGTTAATATGATGGAAAATATAACACAGACATCTCTTTATACATATATATCATGTTATATCACAATTAATTTAATAATGAACCCTTTTACAATGGGCTTGTCTTATATTTTAGCAGACACGGGTGAAATTCCATACTAAGAATTTAATTTAAGCCAGTGTTTCATTCATGTCCAATAACTCTTGGAAAAAAACACTAGCTATACATCCCATTTCATCCTTATCTTCATTTGAAAAATAATGTTTAATTCCTGCACAGAATCACCAATGGTGTACTGAAACGCCTACCTAATAAAGAAAACAATTTGGTAGGAATACAAAAATCATCAGATAAATGTCAATTCATGACTCTATAAACATTAGATCTGTCCTGAAAGTGTGTACTGATGGAGTCAGTTCTGACAGCTCAAGAGGACTCGCTGAATATCCTTTCCTGAGAAACATCACTCATTAATATTTACATTTCTCTTGACAGCACAGTCGCTGCAAGCATAGATTGGGTAAATATAGCCTGCACTTGGCAAATATACATAGACATAGGCCTGCAGTTGTCTAAGAATCCAAATACTTTGGGTAAGAATATGGGCCTGAGTGTTCCTGTGGACTTCATGGAGCTTGGACCTCAGGGGAGGGGGGGGGGGGGGGGAAGGGGGGGGGGGAGCGGGTTCCATGACACTTATTTAAGGCAGGAGGCATTAGCTTGTGATAGGAAAAGAACAACGGATAGCTTAATTCCCATTTCCTCCCCCATTTTTTCCTCCCTATTTTTTTTTCTGCTGTAAGCAGGGACTAAAAATAAATCTGGTCAATAAAGGGCAGGTAAAATTGGAGGGGTTGCTATAGGAACGCACAGGGTGATGCGGAGAAATAACCACTCTAATTTATACCGTGTTTTCATGTTTTATTTCCATTGTAGTTAAACTCAACTTTAAAAGACATTCCTTAAGAAAGAGACTACTTGAAATTCAGGAGGCCCATTCTAAGAGAATTTTATATACGAACTTTAAAAATAATAAATCCTAAATCTGAGGAGAGCTCCAAGCAAAAAAAATGGGTATGATTTTTTTCTATTTATCCCATTACATTTTAATGCATTTTGACTAAAGTCATTTTGCTGGTGAAAGACCTGGGCATGCATTTTAATGGTGATGAAAGCATGAGTAATGAGGAGCACTGCCTGAAGCTGCCCGCGCTCGCTTCTCCCCGACTGCTCGCCTCCACTGTGTTAGGCAGCATCTATATTCCAACCCTGAGACCCTCCTCATCCCAAATTCTCTTGAATTATCCCACTCAGAAACTATGCTCTCTTTAAATCTTGTTTGTTTGTTTTTTTGAAAGGTGACAGGCCCTGCTGCCTGTTTCCTGGCCTCCTCTTGGTAAGTCCAGCATAACCACTCGAGGCATTTCAGATCAACATACCAAAATAATTTCACATCCACCAGACCCATGACTGAAAGACAGGATGGGGTCACTGCCATCACAGCCACAGGAGCATGTTCTGCAGGGAAGGGGATTTTTATTCATGACTCAAAGTCTTGTATGGGGGAGAGTCCTTGGTTCAACCAAAGCCTGCTGTTCATTTTCATGTGTCCAATGCATAAGCTACGTCAATTTTCTCCCCCCCCCCCCCCGCCCCCCACCGCCCGCGGCCTCCCGCCACCATCTCCAAATTGTGGGTGGAGCACATGAGCCATTTATCCTCAAAATCAGCGTGCAGGAGCAGTTTTAACCCACTGATCAAGAAGTCCCACATATCAGGAAACAAGCTCTTTTATAAAATCACCCAATGACATGGCTAGATGCTAGAGCCTGTTGCTTCCTTCTCGGGTAAGTCTGAGACAAAGGTCAAATGTTCGTTCATTTCTCATTTTTAAAAAATTAAAAAGGAATGTTTTACGGTTGACGGGGGAGAAACGGTAGTTAATCCAACAGCCTTATTGCTGCATTGGAGCCGGGACGGGAAAGTGATTTTCACTATAGCATCTAGGAAGAAGCAAGAGGGAAGACAACCCCCAAAAGATAAAAGTCACACCAAAATATTTTAAAATGTAAAATGACTTACATGAGAGGGGTCAGTAATTAATATACATGCAACATTCTGCTTTTTATTATGAAACAATCAAGAACAGATTACTCACTCAGGGTCAAAGACTCAAAAGTTCAGTACTAGTTTATCCTGCCAGGAGGCTATTTAAATGATGGCTTTTCAAGAGCTTTTAATCATGACTGTATATGTATGTGTCTGGGAGTAGGTGGGAAAGGAGCATAAAAGCAATTTCTGTGCCACGTGTTCCTTACCAAATAGCAAAGCGGTAAGACCCAAGGTTATGTTTGTCAAATATCCAGTACTTGCTCTAGTGAAGCACCTAGTAAAAATTAAATAGCATTGCCTACTTTGGGGTAAAATTGCACATATAGTTCTGGAATGTATTCTAAAGACTTTTCCAAGGACTAAAGCAAAGAGTTGAGAAAAGACCTTGGACTGATAAATAATGTTGTTTTCCAGAAATACAGATGTTTAGAGCAGAAACACTTCTTCCAAAAACCCCACAGGAAAACCCACGACCATAAAAAACATAAAATGTGTCATTCCAGAACATATTTCTAATGTGTATAAGACCCAGTTTAAAGCTGGATAATCTTTTCAAATTGATGTCAAGGAGAGTTGGGGGAAGGAATGGATGAGGGGATTTGAACCTTTAAAGGCAAATGGGACCAGTTTATAAATGACACCTTTCATCTCCAGAGCTGTTAGCTGGAGGGCAATGTGAATGTTTAATCTAAAAAAAAAAAAAATAGCTCTACAGAATAAAGGTTCCAGTTAACTAACAGCATAAAATACTGTGCTTTCTGAGTCAAACCATCTTGTCCTTTTAACTGTGCTGAATCTGTCTAATCACAAAAAGCACACATTTCTGTTTGTCTTGAGAGGAGCACTGGCATTTTCTAACTTCTATCACTGCTGACTACACAGAAAAAAATAACTAGTTTAGAACTAACGAATTGGCTCATGTGCGTGTACAATTATTTACTATTTACAATTTCTGTTGCGAGCTATTCACTCCTTAATCATCTGTGGGAAGTTGTAGTCAGTGGAGTTGCCAATGAGCATTTCCAGTTGCTTGAGCACCCAGGTAGCCTTTCCACCACCACCCAGGAAGGAAAGGCAGCTCTGTTGGGGTTTGGCATAGTCCATAAACAACTGCCCATATTCAGAACCAATATACAGAGTCACGAGAGTCAGAGAGATGGACATTATAACACCGCCCTTACTCTTCTTTAACCCGCTATTGGTTCCTGTGGCTTCAGTCAACAAGGCAAGTGGGATTCACTTTTGTTCTTTAAAATATATTTTATTGATTTTTTACAGAGAGGAAGGTAGAGAGATAGAGAGTTAGAAACATCGATGAGAGAGAAACATCAATCAGCTGCCTCCTGCACACTCCCTACTGGGTATGTGCCCGCAACCAAGGTACATGCCCTTGACTGGAATTGAACCTGGGACCCTTGAGTCCACAGGCCAATGCTCTATCCACTGAGCCAAACCGGTTAGGGCAGGTTCACTTTTGAATCACACAGAGACTCCTTCATCCCAGCCCCCAGCCCCTCCCTCTGCAGGAGCAGCATGGAGGGTCCAAGGGAAATAGGTGCATCCTGAGACCAGCTGGCTTCCAAAGGAAAAAGAGAAAGAAAGTCTGAACAGCGTAGGCTCAACTGCTCCAAAACTCTCCAAGCAGATAAATCATTTCTTGAGGGTTAAGTAAGTCAGTGACTCAAAAGGCCAGCTCTGGTGCTCTCCCTGAATCAGGAAAAAAGTGACCCCCTCCACTCCAATGCAAACACCTTTCCCCACCTAATTTGCTACTGAATAAAAAGTGTTCCAATGGAAACTCAAAAGTCTGAAATAATTAATTTGCCTTGGTAGGTTTTTAACTTAATACCAAAAAGTGATTTAAATATTAGAGAAATTTAGCTCATTAATTTCTAATATTAAGCCATCTTTCCACTACCACAAATACTTTTATTATTAGCCTTATCTAATAACGGGTACAGGATTTTTTTATATTTTCACAGTCTTGATATCATTACTCTGAGCTAAAAAGCAATAGTCATATACACACACAAAGACACTATGTTTCAGGTTGCTCAGTCCATTTTATATGTATCAATATTTTTTTAAAACAAAAATACAGTACAGCAAAACTTTTGGGTACACAAAGCTTATCTTGTCCTTAGATTGTCCACTATGCCACCTCCTTACATGCAAAGGCCATTGGGGACCTTTCTTTAGGCTGTTCAAATATGATTTTGACTAATTTTTCATTTGATAAAAATAGAAGTTTAGATGAATTATACTTAATGAGATGTTGAATGAAAATGCTTAGAACCTTTAAGTATGTTTCCAAATGCTCTGGTCTAGCCAACACTGTTCATAAAAAGAAAATATGAAACAAAGAAGGACAAAGTTTCTGAGTCTCAATGATCCTCACATCAAAATAGAATAAATAATCAGAACTGCACTGCCATACTCCTTCTAATGTGCTACATTCAGAGTGAGCTTGTGTCAATTAGATGGATGATTAAGTTGATCAGAATGAGCAATTTATTCTTCCCTTGTATTAGGTGTATTTGGGAAATAATCACTGAGTACTTCATGCCAGGTTCTGGGGATACAAAGATAAATAACCCAATAACCCAAGGAATTGAAGGTGTTTATGAAGTAGCTAAGAAGATTTGTTTTTTACCAAGTGATCTCTAAATATTTGTCATAAAAAAGACAAGCAATATTGTGGTTTTCTTTGTTCAGTGTAAAGATGGAAGCTTCTGAAAGAAAAAGAAAATTACATGGGATCAGGGACATCATGAAAAACAATCCTGGAACAAGTAGCATTTTAATTATATTTTGAAGGAAGAGTAAGATTTGGATCAATAGAGAGAAGTGGTGAGATAATCCAGGTGGGAGTAGAGATGAGAACTCTGTAAGCCAAAAAAATGAGATGGATATATACATGATGTTTAGCCTGGCTTCCCCAGGAATCAGTCTGAGTTTGAGGGCTTATCATAATTCTAGGGGCCCAGTGCACGAATTCATGCATGGGTGGGGTCACTCTGCCTGGCCTGCGATCAGGGCCAATTGGGGCTGGCTGGCCAGGGGGAGGGACAGCAGGAGGTTGGCTGTGGGAGCACACTGACCACCAGGGGGGCAGCTCTTGCATTCAGCATCTGCCCCCTGGTGGTCAGTGCACATCATAGCTATCGGCTGATCATTGGGTCGTAATGGTGACTTAGGATTTTATATGGAGAGATTTTATTAGGGCATACAATACCAGGAAACAGGAGAAAGGGGTTGAGAGCTGTGAAGCAAGGAAGGTGGAAGGGCCCGTATAAGGACATATTTATAACTGATTCTGCTAAATACAACCAATTGCTCCATACTTGGGAATACTTCCCCATACACCCAACTTTATTTCAGAACCAGTTGTCAATGGGTGGAGAAAGGGAAATGTTGGAAATTTTTCATAATGGCTTCTCACTTCTAGTGATCAAAAATCCTCTCCATATGATATTAACTCTTCAATACTTCCAGGTCAGACATGGGTGAGTGTGGACACCCAAAAGGATCCCACTGTAGCACCAACAATAAAGCCTCAGGGCAATTATCTTCAATATTGAATTCAATTTTAGGAAGCTTACTCTACTGAAATGAGCAAATAAATTGGAGATGGGGCTGGGATAAGGGGACTAGAAACAGGAGTGTATGCTGTCCTGCCTTTATTCAGCTGAGAGGTTGCACAAACCAGGAGCAGGGCTTGACAATGGGACTGATAACGGTATTAGGCTAAGAGTAAGGGGGCCTGGATTCTAGTCTATATTCCACTCCTGACTCATTTTCTGACTCAGACACATGAAGTCACTTATCTGAGGCTCAGCTTTCTTGCCTGTAAAATTAGATCATTGGACTTGCCCTGTTTACCTCATGAAATTATGAGACTCAAAAGACAAGGTGTTGGAAAGCCTTTGTAAAAGCCTTTTTGCCAGAATGTATGAACCAAGGGAGTAGTGCTGTTTTTCCTGTTACTTCATCTAGATTTATAGAGGTTGAAAGCCCAACACCAGAAAGAATCTTTAGGTCTATAGCCTAAGCTTCATGTAAATATAATCTGCTTACTGAAATTGAGGCAATTACCTAAATGATTAGAAATTCCAGCAACTAAAACAACCCATGATGAAACAAAAATTCCTCTGTTGAAGAAAGAATATTGTTTTCAGTAGAGCTCTCTAGAATGCTTGTAATAAACAAATTCCCTAACGTTTAAGCTCTCAATCACAATTTGTTTTGTAAGTACAAAATGTCTTAATCTATAATTGCAGAAATTTAATGACTATTGCTTTGTCTACACTAGCAAAACTAAATTTTTAAAAATGAGATAATCATTTAGATAATGAAATCCTTAAAACCCCATTACACCCATTCATCTTAACTTTAAGCCAAAAAAGGTCCTTTACCGAAATTACCAAGATAATGACTTCAATGTGCACTTAACAAGCAAGCATAGATCTCCCTCTATTTATCTCTGTTAGCTACCCCAGATCACTAGGGCCATTCTGCCACAGCTTTGTATTAAACTGCCTCCACTGCCTTCTCAAATCCCACCTCTAGGCACTGGAAAGATTCTAGACCATGAATGTAATTTCCAAATAAACAGTAACACCAGTAACTTCTTTCTCTGGTTTTAACATCTACTAGACATAAAACTTGGTCTCTGTAAAGAAAATAGTGCAAAGTCCTCAACAGGGGGACCAGGAATAACTGAGACATTCTGAGTTATTGCTGATTCATGACACAATTGATTTTTGTTCTAGTTATAGTTCTGGTGCTTCAATGAATTGGTTGTCATCTTGGGCAAGTGACATAACTTGTCTGAACCCCAGTTTCAGCAACTGTTAATAAATAGATTAAACAATCTGTAAGACATTCTCTACTCTGATATTCAAGAGTAATTCAAACAGCAATATGAAATGGCTTTCCCATAAATATGACCTGTTTTGATTAAGGTCTAACCAATCAAATCTGATACTATAAAATAGTATAGGAAGAGCAACCACCACAGCTAAAGTAGTCCATACTAATCTGGACAAAACTTGCTGGAGTTGATTGCTTACTTCTTACATTCCTGATTCTGTAATGTCTACGGTAGAAAGCATGTGTGTGATGAAAACAAAATACCTGACATTACGAAAGCCAAATGTAGAAAATATACCCTGTCCCTACTGCTCAATGCAAAATTATCCCAGATACATGCAGGAATATAGCATCTGGGCCTATTTCCTGTAACTAATTCCACTTCCTATAAGTCTTTCTTATCTTTTGGTACCGGGTAGTGCAAGTCAACCATATCATTCTCTTACTGAGCTGTGCCTTTAATTTCTAGTGCTTACCAAAGTCCATTCTTTTATCAAAGATTTCCTGCTCTCATTACCTCATTTTCTATTTCACCCCGATTTCTTATCAGATTCTTTCAACTTAATCTTTAGTGATCACTCCTGATTATTAAACAAACAAACAAATAAAACACAACTATATATTTTGCCTTGTTTCAGAAATAATTTAGGACATCTCATGAAGAGACAGAGTAGAAAAATGAAATACGTTTTCACTTGTGGGGAAAGTTGAAGCAATGAAAAAACTAAAGGCAATAAACATGCGGGTGCCAGGAGATAGGTTAACAACATTTATGCCATAAAATCCTATGCACATAGTAAAGAGAGATCACAAATTTGTCACTCCCTTTCTACCAGTCAGCAGGAAACGGAAAACATGACTAGTTGTGTAATTTACTGTGCTCATAAAATAAAGATATACCAAATGCTCTAGAGAAGCACAGAGAAATATCTTTCCCAAAACCCTATGAGAAGGATACTCTATCATGATATGAAACAGTAACTTAATCCTTTTAGTATATATGTCACCGAGCCCCATAAAGGTGTTTCTAATGACATCTTTCAATATAAACTGATGGCAAGCCAAAGGGGCGATATAATAAAATCAATAGTACAGGGATGTTGATAAAATGTGATAATCTTGTTACTCCAGTGATAGATTGTGCATTGCTGAGAAAATTGTTTCTCTCAACCAAGTTTTTAATAGCTATTGTGTGGCAGTGCAGTTAAGATGATCTGCTTGAATGTGCACCTGAAATGCAGGATGACAGGTAAATGACCAGCCAAATATTTTACCAAGTTGCCAAGCCATGAGTAGAACTGCCATTCTTTTATGAAAACAGAGTTGATTAACAGTGGTAAGTGCTTATGTGATAGGCCAAGATACGCCTTCTCTGAGGGGACTTACAGGAAACTCCACCAGCAAGGAAAAAAGATCTCTAGTAGAGTGGTTAGTTACCATATCACACAGACAACAAGGCAAGTGAGAGCCCCCATTCCACACCACAAAACAGAATTGTAATTTAAGTCTGTGAAAATTTTAAAACAACTAAAACCAAACAACCTACCTTGCCTATTAAATAATAAATCAAATCTTCAGAAAGCATTTATTTTAAGGCTAAAGCTTTGAGAAATACAACTTCTTGATATGCCTTAAAGATGAAATTGTTGAAAGCTGCATTCCTAGGCATTAATTGGATGAGATGCCCTGTCATACAGCAGTATTATCACTTATATACCAGTTTGAAACTGGAGGTCTGTTGAAACAAACATGACACCTTAGTTTAGAAAGAGTTGATATGGTCTTCTCCTATGAAGCCTGGTATGAGAACCTTACCATCCACACATAAGAAAATGCTTGGCTTCTAATATTTGAGAGTATGTGTATTGGCACAATCTTTTTTTATAAGTATTGTCTTTTTTATATCTTGTCCAACAACCTCCAAAACCCTAAGCTTTTTTTAAAAAAAGAATATTTTATTGATTTCTTACAGAGAGGAAGGGAGAGGGACAGAGAGTTAGAAACATCGATGAGAGAGAAACATCGATCAGCTGCCTCCTGCACACCCCCTACTGGGGATGTGCATGCAACCAATTTACATGCCTTTGAATGGAATCGAACCTGGGATCCTTCAGTCCACAGGCCGACACTCTATTCACTGAGCCAAACCGGTTAGGGCTAAGCTTTTTAATTTATTTTTTCACCTCCATAGACTCCCTACAAAAATAGTTTGGTACATAATAAATCATCAATAAATACTTACTGAATTATAAATATATCTCCTGATAAGACATTCATAATTTACTTCACTAAAAATCATCATTATTATATATCATAGCCTGCCTTTCTAGATTAGTGGTACAATTTTTTAAAATCACTTGATAAAAATGTATATTCCTTGGCCCTCACTTAGAAATTATGATTGATTCAGTTGTCTGCCTTTTAACAATTATTCAGGGAATTTGCATGCAAGAGATCAAAAAATTAAGGTTTGAAAAACACTGCAATTGATGTTAATGTAGGTTCTCTCTGAACATCATCAGCCCAAGGTCTTAGCACATATTTAGTTCCTATCCATAATCAAAAGACAGTGGAGGTCAATAAGCTCTAAAAAATGATGCTAATGCTATCAATTACTCCTCAAGTTGATAACTTACAAAACAGAGGTCAATAATAGAATACCTGTGTCAAAAATCTAAGCTTCCTTTGTAAAAACCTGCCTGACAAAATTAAGCTTCTAATTTATAAAACAAAGCATGTTAGAAGGAAAAAAATGGTAAACTAGTAAGCCTGTAACTTGGGATAAGTAAAGGGTATACCCATCTAAAATGAAAGCTTATCTACATTCTGGGTTTATAAGCAAGTATTATGGTAACTCCACAAAAGGCTGCCTGGGATCCACAAATTTTAGGGTAAGATTTACTTTGTTTTGTTTTGCTTCTTAATTTAATTTTCAAATCATCTCTGGGGTTATCTAATGATTCTAATATGAACACTGTTAAGGCAGAAATTAGTACTCCTTTAATTTTAGGGGCCAGATACAAGGATCTGACAATACCATTAGTTAGAGGTAGCTATAAGAAGGCAATGAATGCCCTACCAATGGTCGGCAAACTCATTAGTCAACAGAGCCAAATATCAACAGTACAACGATTGAAATTTCTTCTGAGAGCCAAATTTTTTAAACTTAAACTATATAGGTAGGTACATTGTTATTAACTTAATTAGGGTACTCCTAAGGCTTAGGAAGAGTCACACTCAAGGGGCCAAAGAGCCGTATGTGGCTCGCAAGCTGCAGTTTGCCGACCACAGCAACCGGTTTGCTCAGTGGATAGAGTGTCTGCTGCAGACTGAAGGGTCCCAGGTTCGATTCCGGTCAAGGTCATATACCTTGGTTGTGGGCACATCTCCAGTAGGGGGTGTGCAGGAGGCAGCTGATCAATGTTTCTCTCCCATCGATGTTTCTAACTCTCTACCCCTCTCCCTTCCTCTCTGTAAAAAAATCAATAAAATATATTTTTTTTTAAAAAAGAAGGCAATAAATGTCTTTGGAAAGGCAACTCTGATGCAATGAGTTTTCCTATGTTGCAATTATATGAAGTTAAACTCTCTGTCTGGTGACATCATTTATTCACTCAGATACTTGTTAAATTTTTAAATATCACAAACTCAGGTGCTTAGATTTCAAAGGTGAATTTCTACATTCAAGAGCTTACATTCTGTAACTCAGTTAGTTATAATAATAACCTACTGATATAGAAACACAAGGCATTGTGAAAATACCCATCCAAGAGGGACTGTATCTCAGGCTCAAAGAAAGGAGGAAATGTCTTGAAACATCTCTACAAGAGGTGAGGCATAAGTTAAGTCTGAAAGGAAGAATAAAAGTTAGGTGGGAGTAGACCAGCGGTTCTCAACCTGTGGGTCGCGAGTACTTTGGGGGTCGAACGACCCTTTCACAGGGGTCCCCTAAGACCATCGGAAAACACATATATAATTACATATTGTTTTTGTGATTAATCACTATGCTTTAATTATGTTCAATTTGTAATAATGAAATTGGGGGTCACCACAACATGAGGAACTGTATTAAAGGGTCGCGGCATTAGGAAGGTTAAGAACCACTGGGGTAGAGGAAAGCAACAAAGGCACTTCACACAGGGAACGGATGCATAAAGGGAGGAGCAGCATGGTAGATTCATGGTGCTACATGAGTACTATGTTATTGGAATACAGCTTAAGAGTAGATAAGTGATAACAGACAATTGGCTGGAAAGTCATGAAGGGGCCAGATCATAATATATGTTATCCTACAAGCTTTGAATTGTTAGAATCAGACATTGGGACCCTCAATGAAACAAGAAAGCATTGCAAGGACAATATATTAGGAACCAAGACTATTAATTAGGAAAGTATGACATCAGGAATATTTTTTTCATTTATGAATTTTGGCTCCCAAGAGAGGTAGATAATTAAGCCAATTGGTTTTATTACTAAAATGTGCAAATATATATATATGTGTGTGTGTGTGTGTGTGTATATATATATATATATATATATATATATATATATATATATCACTGCTGCTTAGTAGAAAATGACAGAATCATGAATTGTGATGATCAGTCTTGGCTATTTCTCATCCCTAGTCCTTCCTATTAATATAAATGAGTAAGTAACTTAAATAAATGCTAACTAGCCATCTTTATTCTAGGACTTTCCAAATCAAAGAGAAAAAAAAATCAGCAACCTATCAGAGCAACATATTTTGTGGAACGATTGGGTCAAAGTTAGGAAAAGATAAAAGCATTTTCATAGTCATTGGAAGACTTAGTATTTTGAAATGCTCTGGCAATAAAATTTCAGGATTATATAACCTCTTCCATCCCTGTGTGTTTGTGACTGTACTTTAGCAACATTATGTATTATTACCCCACTCATTTTTTTTTAGTTTTCCATCATTTCTACTCAAATTAGAACAACTGAAAACATATTAAATTGAAAAATATCTCTTTGAAGAACCATTAATTTCTAAAGGAAATTAGGTGGAGACAATCCACAATTAGAAAAGCAGTAGGTATGCATTAAAGGGCATTTGTCCTCCAGATTTATCTTTCACTCATGAATGACCTCATCATAGAAAGAAATTAACATAATTTATATCAATAATTTGCTTCTGTGATGTGTGAAGAAAATAAAGGCGACTGCAATAAATTAAAGGTGTCTTTATGACTGCATTTTATCAGCTTATTTACCCTTATTTTTATTTAGAACTACAAAGTCACATTAATAGAGTTATGAAAGCAGCTCGCAGGCTGAAGCCCTGGTAGTTTGTAGTCCAGGAGGAATGGCACTGTCTTATCTTATGAGCGAGCAGGAAGGCTTTGCTGAACTTGTTAACTGTAGCACTTTCCTGATTGCTGAGAGGCAGCTTTCATTCCTCTAGATTCCCAAGCTTGAGATCACCTAAGTGGGGTTGCCATCTTTTGTGTAAACTAGTCAATCACTTTGCCAAACAAATTCACTTGATTTGTCTTTGAAAGTGACCTTTCACCTTGTAATCATCCATATTCTCCTCCTGCTTAATTTTTTTTTTACTTTACTAGAGAGCATTTTAGAGTATTTGTCATAAAAAAGAGCTACATAAATATTAATGCATTGATAGTGTTATGGCTTTTCAAACCCATATATCATTTCATGGATTTTAAGAGCTACAAAATTTACTGACTGCACAGAAAAGATGGGTATAATGGACTTACTGAAATGCCCCAAATGCAATAAAATATCTGAATTATTAATCCCGTGGAAGTCAGTATGATCCTGTTTAAATGCCACATTTTCCGAAACAACCTTGGAATTTTTTTACTAGCAAAGATAAAATTTAGGAGGTCAGATAAATAAAATGAGCACTCTAATTTTTAAAGTGTAAAGTTAATCTGGAGATGAATATTACAAAGTAAACAAAACATACATTAGGACCTATCTAGAGGGACAACATACTTGAACATAAAGCTTCATGGATATCTCTCAACTCCTGTTGGCTGTGTTTTCTCATTCTAACCCCTACCTGGGACCAAGAAGTCAAAGGTCAACAAATTAAATATTGCCTTATACTTATAAGACAACTCCAAAATAAATGTTTTGAGTGAAAAATAAAGTCCCATTTAAGGAGCATTCAACATAACCTAGAAGGGATGAAAATAGCTCACTAGGAGACACTCTTTACTTGTAGCACAAAAGAAAGGGGAGGTTTTGTATAGTACAGGTGCTATAATTAAATACAGAATTTTCTATATTTAACTGCATAAATATGTATAAAACAGTCAATTTAGTCAGTGACATCATCATGTAGCTAATGAAAGGGCAAAATGCAGAGGAAGAAGAAAATAGATAAATTGGCTATTTCTTCTTTTAGAAGTGTTTGCTAAGTACCGACAATGGGGACTGCATTGCACCCGGCACTGTAAGAGACACAAAATGAAAATACTGAGCTCCTACTCTTGGTGAACTTAAAACTGTTCAGTGAGACAAAGCAAATGTGAAAATATACACATAGAGATCACAAACAAGTTAGCATTCTGTCAGGTAAGGGTATACCCTGCATTGGCAAAGGTGAGTCAAGAAGGTTGCCTGGTATAGGGACTTGTTAACTTTGATTTTAATAGAAATGATATTAATGTGTTAGGGAAGAAGAAACTAGACAACACTGAGCAGAAGGCACAAGTCAACTTAGATGAAGAATTGAACAAGGCTCTCGTTTTGGCCTCAAATGGATGGAATGAAGACACACGAGTCTGAGATTGGCAATATGCCAGTATTTCAGTAGTAGTTCTCTCCCCACTACCTCCATATTATAATAGTATTTTTAGAGCACAAGTCATAGGCAATGTCCTATGCTATTACATTTATATATATTATCCTACATAAGATCACATCACTTCTATGAAATATGTATTCCATCCTCCTGTAACAGATAAAGAATCTGAGTTTTAAAAATTATAAATTTAAAATTGTATAGCAAACAACTTAGGTTGGAAGTAAGGAAACTTCATCTAAATTTTCCAAAAGCTTTTCTCAAAGTATGTATCATTAGGCAAATTACTTAAATTCTTAACTTCAAACTTATGCTTGAAGGAATTACTTAAGTTTCACTATCTCCCTTCCTCATTCGTTCTTTATCTCCTCTCTAAACAAACAGAGCATCAGGGTATGGAATTCTCTCTTGGACAAAATCCTTAGATATGGGGCCAAAGTCAATTGAACATCAATAGAATATCAATATAATCAGTGCTTCTGCAAAAGACAAAACAAAAGAAAAAGGAACAGTTAGAATAGAATATGCAAAAATAAACCAGAACAAATTTCCATGTAATTTATTGTCTAAATTCCTTTTCTGAGTAGGGATCCAGAATCAGTTGCTATCACTTCACTTAAGGACCCCAACTAGCCCTAACGGGTTTGGCTCAGTGGATAGAGCGTCAGCCTGCAGACTGAAAGGACCCCAACTGACATAAACTGACTATAGAAAATAGTAAAGTAATAAATTCTGAATTGGAGGACAAAAACTTCTAAGATGATATATCTGTCTACCTAGCAATCTCAAGAATCAACTAAAAAATATTAGAAAGAATAATAGGAGTCATTAAAATGTAATCATGTTCACATATAAAAATGAACCATGTAAGTGCTACAATAGAAAGCATTCCATTTACAATGGCACTGTCAAAGAAAAATACAATGCACTGAAATAAAGATAATGTGCAAGGTATTGAGAAACTATAAAATATACTAAATAACAAAATTATACTTAAGTAAATGAAAAGATATAATGTGTTCTTTGTTAGAAAGCCTGTAAAAGTATTACTTCACTCCAAGCTAATATATATATATATATATATATATATATATATATATATGAAATGTGATTGTAATGAAGTACCAAAAAGTAAAATTTTATCAAGTTCCTATTTGAAAAAGAAGTGGAAAATATTTCTTAAAATTCTGAGAAAAGAGATTGGATGAAAATGAAATAATCCTACTAGATATTAAAATATCTACAAATAATATAACCTGTGACATATTAATATATTAAAGGTGCATTATGTCAACATAGTAAAGCACTTTGGAGCTTTAGAGAGAAAAAAAGTGGCCTAATGGATCAGAATAGAGGCTAAAGTAAATTCTAATAAATGTGGGATTTTGATTAACTGTAGAGATGGCATTGTAAACCAGTGGGGTACCTGGAAAACAGTTGCCATAGGAACTGTGTAAATTGAGTTTTGTTCTAATTTCTGTATTAGTTTTCTGAGGCTACCATAACAAATATTCATGGACAGGGTGATTTAAATAACAATGATTTATTTTCTCACCATTCTGACACTGGGATAATGCTTCCATGTCTTAAAGCTACTGTGAATCATGCTGCAATGAATATGGGAGTACAGATATCTCTCAGAGATACTGATTTCATTTCCTTCGGCTATATACCCAGAAGTAGGAGTACTGGATCGTAGGGTAGTTCTATTTTTAATTTTTTAGGAACTGCCATCCTGTTTCCCATCATTGCTGTACCAATTTACATTCCCACCAACAGTGTATAAGGGTTCCTTTTTCTCTACATCCACGCCAACATTTGTGATCTCTTGTCTTGGCAACAAGGGATTTTTCTGGCAACCACAGAAGCTTGAAAAAAGCAAGAAAGGACCCTTCAGGGAGTACAAGGCCTGCAGACACCTTGGTTTCAGATGTTTGGACTCCAGACTGAGACAATAAATTGCCATTGCTTTAGGGCTCTAAGTTTGTAGTACTTTGCTATACCTAAGAAACTAATATAGAATTCTATTTAAAATTGCATTTATTTACTACAAATTGGATTCATTTACTATTTTTAAATAGAAAAGGATTTCTCTAAACAGAACATGGGCATGTTTATCACCTTAGTTGTAGTAATGGCTTCATGAAAGTATGCATATGCTTAAAGTCATCACATTGCAGACATTAATTATATCCAGTTTTTCCACTTATCAATTATACCTCAATAAAGCTGTGTTGTTTTTTGAAATCTAGAAAGTAAAAATTCTCCACGGGGCAGGAAGAATACAATCAAAAGAATAATGATATTGAAAAATACTGGCAACACATATGACAAAGGATCATTTTCTTTAATTACCAAGAACCCATAAAAATGATTAAGAAAAGGTTGAATAATACAATAGGAAAAATGATGACAATGTGACTTCTCATATTGTGGGACATGTTGTGGAACAAAAATATGAAAAATGCCAAAAATGTGCTAAAATATGGTGTCATTAAAATATTGCAAAATAAAACAAGATACTATTCTTTTCATCTATCAGAATGACATTGTTATAATGTTGCTTGCGAACAAATTGTAGGGAAATTGGCAATCCCTTACATTCTTGGTGGAACGTAAGTTGCAGTTTAACTTTCCATTTACTTGCTTTACAAACTGTAAAAAAGAAAAAAAAATAAGGGCAATCTTTTCCTCCTGTGCTTCTTTGCACTCCTGAACATAGAGCAAGCATTTTAACTGACAAGCCTTTGAATTTTATTCATCATTGGATTGGCGTCCCTTAAAATTTGGCATCACCAACTAATCAATAGTGCTCCAGTGGGTCTTTCCACATCACCACCCATTGAGATGAGAGAAACTAACGTGAAGAAATAGTACTTCCTTTTATAATTCTGTTCTAGGAAGTCACTTTATAAACCATGGAACAAGAACTCTGTACAATATATAAAAGTAGCATAGGTGCCAACCCCAATACTGGCCTTAGAATTAGAAGAGACCCATTTTATAACGCTGCTGTTGGTGACTATGTCAGCAAACAACCACGGGGAATTCGGATTCCTGACTTTTCAAACAGAGACTGTCTTTATCATCATTCACTCTAACACATCTGCCAAGCAAGGTGGAAAGATGTAAGGGAGGGCGGATGTTTAGATAATTTAAGGTAAATAATGTACTCCATATCACATATGATGGATGATGGGTAAGAGCTCAAGTTGTGGACCAGGGGGCTCTGGCTTTACCGGTATATCCCACCTCCGGTGTGATTCAGTATTTCAGTTGCAGCAACTCAGTTTCTCTGTGTGTCTGTTTCCCCATCTAAGTAAGGGAAAATACTGGCCTCTTTGTAAGGATATTCTCAGTGTTAAATGAATTGAAGCTGGTGCTCAGCACAGGATCTGGGAGGAAGTCAACACTTTTTAAATGTTGGTCATAGAAAATTATATTAGAAATCCACATACAACCTAGTTGTTTTGTTTTTTGCTGTATCAGGTATAACACATGAAACAGACACCCTGAACAAGTCCAAGAGATCATGCATTAAATTTTCAATGTAGCTGGCTGCACTTTGGAACAAAACTGATTATTTTAAAAGGAACACACATGCATATTTAAATGAGGTTAGAAATACATTATTTGTTGTGTTTTCTACATATTGGACCCATTTGCACTCCAAAAAGCACATTTTAACATTTCATATGGAATATGTGAGACTTTGGTTACCAAGATTAAAAAACCCCAAAGTATCTCATATTTCAACATGGGGTTGTCCATTTCACTTACAGCCAATTCATGGTTACATATTAGGTGCTCTAGGAATCCCCTGGATCTCAGTGACATGATCAAGGCTGCTGGGTTTCAACAGCACCAGCTCCCTTACTTGTTTGCACACTTGCTTTGTGTCCCCTGCTGATTTTGCACTCCTGTAGGATGTGATGTCCAGAAAATCTGATATATTTATAAGCCTTTTTTTTTTTTTTTTTCAGAACCAGCAACATGCAGGACAGGACCCCTCACCCTCAAAAAGGCCTTCCTAAAGTGAGTTTTATTTTATACTGATAGATGTTTTAAAAGTGAAATAATAATTATTTATTTTACCTCTTCCTAAGATACATTCATGTAAGGTGCAAGAAAACATTAGTCCACCTGCATGAAACTGCGGGCTGCCACCAAGTAGAACCGCAATGTCATATACTGTGTGCCCTCTGAGAGTAACCAAGGACACAAAATGTGTTCCTCAGAGCAGAGGAGTTTAGGGGCCCATGAAGCCCCTTTATTTGCATCTATCATTTTATATGTATGCACATCACTTTCATCAGTTATTCAGAAATGTTCTTCATCTAAAAATGATTAAAAACCACAGTTATATAGAATACACAAATTCCAATGTATTTTAGAGCTTTCAACCAACTGAAGTCTGATAGTGCTTATCACTCAGTCCCAGAGCAGATAAAGAGATAAGAAATGTATAACATGAGCTATGAAAGAATACTGTTTGTGTTTAGAAGGAACAGTATGCTAATTCACTTGGGGAGGGTCATGAGACTTCCACTTAAGTCTAGTTGATTGTGGGGGTGTTGAATGAAGATGTCTTGATTTTGACCTACTCATAGAGTGTTCGGAAGGACATGGTAACCAAAGAAACATACTCTAATTAAGGTTGAGTGTTACTTGTTTTTAAATTTTGCTTTACTTCTTTGTTTTCTTTAAGTTTAATAGATAGAAAACCATTTTTCAAACCTAAACTGGAACACCTTTCTTAATTCTATTTTATGAGAATCTAAAATGAGCTTTCCATGCACTGGTAGCTGGATGTATGTGTCTTTAACACAAGGGGAAAACTGGGTTCAAAATGGTCATGATTGTTAACGACAACAAATATTAAATCCTAAGGAGGCACAGGGTATACAATGTAAGTCCTGTGGAAAATTTTTGACTCAAATTATACTCATGTTGATATCACTGGAAAATAAGGCTTTTGTCCCATTGTTACATCAGCACATGATGAAGAAAATATTTGTGGGTTGGCTTTAGAAGAGTTGGAGTTATCAATGAATTTTTATTCACTACAATAAGAACTTTGAGTCATCACTCAAGTTGTTATGAAATTTCAGATCCTCTCTGAAGGTCCATTATAAAAAACAGTTGAGAACTCCATCAATTCAGGTTTAAATTACTAATGTTCTGACTCTAGTTGGAGCATCTGAGACAAATTATACATTCTGGTCAGCATACTCCTTTTGGGATGGACTGCCTGTTCCTATGATTGCCAATGCATTCATAAACAAATGGGGGTATCTTTTCCAATAAAAGATCTTAAGTATAAAAAACTTAATGTAAATTGCCCTAAATGTAAATTGCCCCCAAATAATGTGGATACACAGAGCAGCTTAAATTTCCTTCTGATTAGAGATCACAAAATATGAACATGCTGTTTAAATGGTAAAAATGCTCAGCCTTGCACACATTTGTGGGGCAACAATTAAACGCCTGTAAACCTAATGTATGCTCAGACTACAAAACTATTCATTGGACTCTCTCCTTAGACACACACATATAATATTCTATTTCTCATCTACATGTCAATTAGGAAGAGTACACTTCTGATTTGTCTTCCAACAATGTCTTTATTTCTTTATCTTAGCTTTATCTTACCTCTATTCCTATTGGTGTTCATTGGACAAACATTTTTGTTGTCACCAATTATCACCACATATGTGTATGTATTCATATTCTCTCCACTTAAGAAAGTAAGCTTGTGATATGATGCAAATAATTTTAAATGATTTAAAACAACTACCCATATATATTGATCACCTAGCTAGTAATTTGTGATATAAAATTCCAGTTCACAGATATCAAAGCCTACAATTTCTGGAGATACCTCTTTTAACTTAAATCTGGCACTTTGCTAGGCAGAGCTAATAAATTCTAGTGAAACAGCCACCTCCGCAGAATGCAAGATTTAATAATCACCTCTTTCACAAGTCAGCCTTAGTGGACCCAATAAAGAGGTGCGCATCTTGTCTAAAAAATTTATAAGCCATAGCAACCTAATCAAAAGCCAATCTCCTTTTCATTAGGCCATGCACCAGATATTTTAATACTCTTCCTAAAAATGTGTATTGATGTAAGTTCTAAACAGTTGATTTGGTTATTGTTGAGTTTTAATAGTATGTATTTAACCTTCAAACTTACACATTTTTATTACTTACTCTATAGAAAAAAAAGTGTGTTCTACCTTGGAGAAATTTGGCAACTCTTCTTATCCTATACAAGCCCTGAAAGATGTGAACTCAGGTATTCATGGGAATTAGAGAGTAAGTTTGTAATGATTCAAAACTATTCAACCTTGTGTTGACTTTAATATCTCTACCTTTGTGATATTACACATTCCTGCATTTATACTGTTGATTCTAAATAAAAATTATTAGAAAACTGATGATTAATATAAAGAAGTATTAATTTTGACATATCAATTCTGTCTTTCTATGTCCCACTAAAGTTTTGACTTGCAGTTAAAACTTAAATATTGAAATAGAATATGATCATATGAATGGATGCAGAAAAAGCATTTGGCAAAGTTCAGCACCCATTTAAGATAGAAACTCTCAGCAAAGTATAAAGAGAAGGATAATACCTCAAATAACATAGGTCATTATGACAAACTTACAGCCAACATCATATTCAGTGAATAAGAAGTAAAAGTGTTTCCCTTATGATCAAGAATAAGACAGGGACGTCAACTTTCACCACTATTATTCAGCATAGTACTAGAAGTCCTAGCGACTGCAATCAACAAGAAGAAGAAATGAAAGACATCCGAATTGGAAAGGAGGAAGTAGAACTTCCATTATTTGCCAGTGACCTTATAGTGTATATAAAGAACCATAAAGTTTCCACTAAAAACATGAGAACTAATAAATGAATTCAGTAAAGTAGCACAACACAAAATAAATATACAGAAATCAGTTGCACTTTTATTTACCAACTAGAGGCCCAGTGCACAAAATTCGTGCACTGGGGGGTGGGGTTCCCTCAGCCCAGCCTGCCCCTCAGTCCGGGAGCCCTCAGTGGATGTCCTACTGACAGCCACAGTCTGGCAGCAGAGGCTCAGAGCAGGCGTCCCGTGTGTGTGTGTGTGTGTGTGTGTGTGTGTGTGTGTGTGGTGTGTGTGTGTGTCCCCGCTGGGGGTCTGCCCCCAGCCACATTGGAGGCTCAGAGTAGGCGTTGTGTGTGTGTGTGTGTGTGTGTGTGTGTGTGTCTGCTGGGGGCCTGCCCCCAGCCACACCATGGAGGCTTGGAGCAGGCACCCTGTCTGTTGATCTCTCAGTCTCCTGACCTACACTGTGTTGTACTCTCCCTTGAGCTGTGGCCAGGCTGGGGTGCTGCCTGCAGGCCACCCTTTCCTACTCTGGGATCACCACGACGACCCAGGAGCAGGCCCACATGGGGGCTGTCTGCAGGCCACCCTTTCCTGCTCTGGGATCGCTGCGGCGACCCAGGAGCTGGCCTTGCTGGGTGCTGCCTACAGGCCACACGTTCCTGCTCACCCGATTGCTGGATCACCAGGGTACCTGGGGTCAGGCCCTGCTGGGTGCTGCCTGTGGGCAGCACTTTCCTGCTCTCTAATCTCCATGGGGTCCTGGCTGGGGGCGGGGCTTAGGCAGCTCGGGGTTTAGGCAGCACATGGGGGTCCCGGCTAGGGCGGGGCTTAGGCGGCGTGATTGTGCTGCCTAAGCCCCGCCACCCAGGGCTGCACACAGGGTCCGGATGGTGGCTCTCGCTGTCCCGCCCTGCCTACAGTATGCAAATTAGCCACCGTCTTTGTTAGCAGCTAATTTGCATATTGTGCTGATTAGCCAATGGGAGGCATAGCGGAGGTACGGTCATTTACCATCTTTGTCTATTATTAGATGGGATAATAAACTCTAAGAATGGGAAATTAAGAAAATAATTTATAATTGCATCAAAAAGATAAAATACCTAGGCATAAATTTAACCAAGGAAGTAAAAGACCTTCACTCAAAAATTATAAGACCCTGAAAAAATAAATTTAAAAAGATACAAATAAATGAAAGCAAAACAGTGCTCACAGAAAGAATGAACACTATTAAAATGACCATACTACTCAAAGCAATCTATAGATTCAGCACAATTCTTATCAAAATACCAAAGGCATTTTTCACACAACTACAACAAATATTTCAAAATTACTATGGAACCACAAAAGACCCCATATAGCCACATAAATCTTGAGAAAGAATAACAAAGTTGGAGGTATCATGCTACCTAATATCAAACTATACTACAAGACTATAGTAGTCAAGACAGCATGGTACTGACATAAAAACAGACACATAGTTAATGGAACAGAATAGAGAGCCTAGAAATAAACCCATTCCTATTAGGTCATTCATATTTGACAAAGGAGGCAACAACATATAATAGGGTAAAGAGAGTCTATTCAATAAATAGTGTTGGGAAAATTAGACAGATACATGGACAAAATTAAAGTAGAATAACTCCTTACACCATATTTTTAAAAAAAACACCTCAAAATAGATTAAAGACTTAACTGTAAGACTAGAAACCATAAAACTCCTAGAAGAAAACATAGCCAGTAAAATCTTTGACATTTCTCCTAACGATATGTTTTCTGCTATTTCTCCTGGGGCAAGGGAAACAAAAGAAAAAAAATAAACAAATGTGACTACATCAAACTAAAAAGATTTTTAACAGCAAAGGAAACCATCAACAAAATAAAAAGATAACCTATTGAATGGGAGAAGATATTTGCTAATGACATCCAGTGGGAAGTTAATATCTACAATTTTTAAAGAACTCTTAGAACATGACACAAAAAATCCAATTAAAAAATGGGCAGAGGAACTGAATAGACATTTATCCAAAGAGGACATATAGATGGCCAATAGATACATAAAAAAATGCTTAATGTCGATAATCATTACAGAAATGCAAATTAAAACCATAATGAGATATCACCTTACACCTGTCAGAGTGGCTATCATCAATAAATCCTCAAATGATAACTGTTGGTGAGGATGTGGAGAAAAGAGAACCCTCTTGTACTGTTGCACAAAGAATGAAGATTGGTGCAGCCACTATGGAAAACAGTATAAAAGTTCTTCAAAAAATTAAAAATTATGACCCAGTGATTCTACTTCTGTGTATATATCCAAAGAAAGACCAAAACACTAATTCAAAAGCATATAAGCATCCCTATGTTCATTTCAGTGTTACTTACAAGAGCCAAGATATAGAAGCAACCCAAGTGCCCATCAATAAGAATGGATAAAAAAAGTGGTCATACATATATTCAATGGAATATTACTTAGCCATAAAAAGAATGAAATGTTACCATTTGCAACAGCATGGATGGACCTAGAAAGTATTATGGAAGTGAAATAAGTCAGAGAGAGAAATACAAATACCATATGATTTCACTTATATGTAGACTCTAAAGAACAAAATTAACAACAAAATAGGAAACTCATGGGCACAGAGAACAGACCGATGGTTAACCTAGAGCAGTGGTTGGCAAACTGCGGCTCGCGAGCCACATGCGGCTCTTTGGCCCCTTGAGAGTGGCTCTTTCACAAAATACCATGTGCAGGCATGCACGTACAGTGCGATTGAAACTTTGTGGCCCATGAGCAGAAGTCGGTATTTTGTAGAAGAGCCACACTCAATGGGCCAAGAGCCACATGTGGCTCGCAAGCCGCAGTTTGCTGACCACTGACCTAGAGGATTGCAAGGATGGATTAAAAAAAGTGAAGAAATTTAAAAGTACACATTTGTAGTTACAAAACAGTTATGAGGATGTAAAGTACAGCATAGGGAATATAGTTCATAAGATTGTGATAACTATATATGGTGCCAGGTAGGTACTGAAGATATCAGGGGGAACGCTTTTTAAAGTATATGACTTTCTTTTTTGTTTTGTTTCAGCTTTAATTATTTTAATATGCACAGGACCTCATGCCAAAACTTATCCAAGAAAATATTAGGTTTCCATAGATTGCTTTACATGATTTCTATCAAACAAGTTTTAGATGGACAAAATACTGTTTTGCTAGTCCTAGTCCCTCGAGAGTCATGAATGGCCACTTATATTCAGGAGAGAATCCATGGAAACAATCCTGCCTACAACAATGCAAAGTGTTATTTTAACAACAATTCATATTCTTTCTTATGTAAACTGTAATTTAAAAGTAAAATGTAAATTAAAAATAGTGAAACAGAATACAAAATTGAATTATACTACTTATCTTTGAGATGCACAACTTCCTGTTCACATGTTAAATATTTTACTTAATTTGAATAATACCTGGAAAGTTGCTATTCATTATTCTTTTATAATTGTTCATTATGAAATTTTTAAATTAATCCTGAAAAATTTTATAGTATTGATTATGACATGCTTATTATTTAAAATATTGTTTTTTTATTCAAAAGTAGTGTTGGCACGTACATTAATTATTTAAGTTGTAAACTTTAATCCCATATTAATTATAAAAGTAGGATTTAGCAAATATTTTCTGACTCTCACGATTAAACTAAATTATATTACTGAAGTACTACTAAAGAAGTTACAGTATATAAAATAGCAGTTTTTGGAGCCAAACTTTCTGTCTTGTAGGCATTTTTGAGGTACTTAGCTCTTCCAGATTTTATTTCAGAGATGGCAACTAAATGGGAATTAAACTCAGTGGGGAAATCTAGAGAATGTCACTTTTCTAGGTCACATGCATGCACATGGGCACACATACACATACACGTGCACACACACACAGGCACACACACAGGCACACAGGTAGAATGATGGAGAAGCCTTCAAAAAGAGGTACATGCTTCCTGGACTCACATGTATTGATGCTGTCACCCTTTTTCCCCTCTAACATGTTCAACAAAAGGATTCAGTTTTATACCTCTGCCCCAACTTCCTTTAATTGGGACTTTGATCTCTCATCTCTAGGTTATCACTACTGTTCTCCCTTCCATCCGAATTTATATCCTGGATGTCCTAAATGTATCCCAAGGATAATTAATGCTAATTTGAAGCTGAAAGCAGCTCAAGTCTCTATTTCATATAAATATATATGCATGCAGACTACCCAGGAAAAGTTACATTTGGAGCAAACGGTTTACCTTGAACTGAAGAAGCTCTGGCAATCTCTCTTCTCTGCACAAAGGTCACTCTGCCCTTACAGACTATTTTATCAAAGACTGCATGATCTTCTGCTGTCCCATCTTCATGCTGCAAGTGACCGGATTTCTAGTCTACTTGCATCACCTTGGGAAATAAGAAAATCTCAGTGTGCCCTGATTGTGACACGGATCAAGGTTAGAACATTTCTGAGGTGTCAAGTCTCTGTACAGCATCCCCAGGAAGTGTCTGGCTGCCGCCTATACCGTGTCTTATATAATGTGTAATCTGCTGTTAGTAATAGGATACTGGACAAGACGATATGCTTTCTTTGTTGCCATAGTGTTATCACTTCCGAAAAGAGCCATCTATAGTTCTTCTCCAAAGAAAGAATGCAGATATTTTGCTGAAATCTGGGCTATTTTGCCAAAGTCATTTAAAACTGAGCATATTCATGCCTAAATTCAAAGTGTAGAAGGGATTGCATGGCTTTTGGAACCTGTTAAAATGTCATTACTGCAAAGAATGTGATGCATGGGGATAACTAACGACTGTATTCACCATGGATGTTACAGACTATTCTCTGGAATGTTACTGGAGCAAGTCTTCTCAGCATATTTTACATAACTTGGCAACCTCTTTATGAGCAATTCTAAAAAGAAGAGATCACAAATTAACACAAAATTATATTTAAATAATTTATTGTTCTCTCATTGTTCAATTTGTTCATTTTTTTTTTAAACTTGAATAGCCTAGCCCATGTGGCTTTAGCAGTTGAACATCAACCTATGAACCAAAATGTCATGGTTCAATTCCCAGTCAGGGCACATGCCTGGGTTGAGGGCTTGATCCCCAGTGTGGGGCATGAAGGAGGCAGCCAATCAATGATT
The DNA here is from genome assembly GCF_028538775.1 of Myotis yumanensis. NCBI lineage: Eukaryota > Metazoa > Chordata > Mammalia > Chiroptera > Vespertilionidae > Myotis > Myotis yumanensis. The sequence continues at coordinate 68,909,850 of NW_027223755.1, read as the reverse complement.
CTCTCTCATCACTAATGTTTCTATCTCTCTCCCTCTCCCTTCCTCTATAAAATCAATAAAAATATATTTTTTAAAAGCCTGAATGGCATATAACCTCTCCTCAATAAATGGATTAATGTCCACCTTCAATGCTTGTGGATCTGCTCAGTGTTTAGTTATCACTATTTAGGCATCCTGCCTTTGAGTAGGCAAAATATACCTTATTGGATTTTGAGATTATTATTCCAGAAAACTGACATTTTTATATCAGTTTTATAAAGACCTTTTGTCTTTATTTTTTCCTTAATTAAACCTGAAATATTTGTAAAAGATCCTTAAATTACTAATGTGATCTTTTTTTTCTTTAAGATAAGGAGTTATTTTTGTTACTAACAATTTATAATAGTTTATGGGCCAATCTAGCCCATTTCCCATATCTGTTAATAAAGTTTTATTAGAACACAGGCATTCCCATTCATTTATGTATTGTGTTGGGCTTCTTTTTTGCTATAAAGGTAGAGTTGAGTACTTGTGAAAGAGATCATGCAAAGCCTAAAATATTTACAAACTGGACTTTACAGAAAAAAAAGTTTGCTGACCCTTATGTTAGTAGATATTTATTGAATACCTGCTTTATACTAAGCACTATGCTGAGCACTGAAAATATAAATGTGATAAAAGTTCTCAAAAATTTATAATTACATTCTGATTTATTTGGGAGCAGGCTATCTGAGTAGGAAGAGTAAGGGCACAAATTAGATATATTATTCAGAGAGACGATGTAAGATTAGAAGAGGGGAGCATTCTCTATTAATGGAAAAAAATATTGATGAAATATACTATGTATTCTTGAGCAGAGAAAAAAGGGCATAGGAAATTTAACCTAAGTTTTAATTCTAATGACTCCTGATATCATTGTCTTCAATGACCACATGACTGAAAAAGCTGTCCATCAATATTTCACTGAGGGGATCATATTTCAAAGTGATAGCTAACAGAGAGAAAAAAATCAATTTTTTATGAGCTTCTCTCAGGCTTTTGTTCTACCTTATGATTATTTTATATATTTCTCATACAGTGGTAAATCAGAATATCCAATTTTTTTTACTGCCAAGGTTAAGCACACAGATGAGCATGACACTGTCGACATTTATGTACAATTTAATTTTATTTGGTTTCTTTGAAACAGTGACATTAAAGGTTTATGTGGCTATTTCCAGTTAACTTTTCTGACACACCAAGCCAATCATCTTGCAACTGGCCTGACCTAACCCTCAAGGACCTGACTTTGATGTCACCACACAGAAATACAAAACATAAAACAAATACAGTCCAATTAAGCTATGGATAGCAGTCTATTTCAGAAATATAAATTTCAAATACACATTAATAGCTTTACTGAGACTAAGAGGACAACATGCATCCTAATTGCTGTCCTTGTGGCTTCCTTTCTGACCTCCAATGTATTAGGAAGGTAAGCTTGCTTCTGAACCGGGGATCATTTTCTACATGGCATAAAGTGATATGGGCACTTCTTCAGCACACAAGTGAACTCACCTTGCTGGTCTTAAAAAGCCTGAAATTTTTGTTTTTTATTTCTATACCCATGCCTTATTTAGGTATTCAATCGTGTTCAGAAAAACCTTCTAAGAGGTCAAGAAGTCTAATACCTAAATAGGGGTAAGTATATTGTTACTAATAACAGGCATTATTAACATTTCCTTTATAACTTTGTTATACCATCTCTTCCTCAAAATCTGTTGTGAAGTGACATATTGAAACCATGGGTATGCCCAGCCAGCCATGGCTCAGTAGTTGAGCGCCAACCTATAACCCAGGAGGTCACAGTTCAATTCTGTGGTCAGGGCACATGCCCGGATTGTGGGCTCGATCCACGGTGTGGGGTGTGCAGGAGGCAACTGATCAATGATGATCTCTCATCACTGATGTTTCTCTCTCTCCCTCTCTCTTCCTCACTAATATCAATAAAAATATATTAAAAACAAACAAACATGGGTAGAAGATATCTGCAAACAATTAATGGAAGACTAAAGCCAGGAATTCATAAATAATGTGGAAGATATGAAGTTAGCCATATATTCCTCTTATATTTTTTCATTTACCTCATACTAGTGATTTTATCATCTGAAATTGTTGAGTGTCAGTTGGATCAACATCAAGGTACTAAACATTGTAACTAAAATAATTAGCTCAACTTCATGGAATCTGTTAAGATCTCTACATCCCAATTTTTTTTAGGCCCACTCTTTCTTACATCATTCTAACTAAAATAAGAAATACTGAAAGGATAGGAATTCAATTTGCAGTAATTTAGTAACCTGTGGAATCAAACTTTGTGTTTAGAATTTTTGAAATCTCGAAACTACAAGAGGAAAATGTTTCAAGGAACTCATAGAAGCTTCTTATACCATTTATTACCTATTTTTATCTGTTTTTACACTTGACGTTAATGGAATTATTCAATATGTGTTCTCTTATATCTTGCTTTTCTAACTCAGTATATATTTTAAGATTCATTCTTATTCATGTGTGCAATGGTATTTACATCATTTAAATTAATTTATAATGTTCCATTTATATAGCTATCTAGCATTTATTTACATATCTAATTATCGAGTGACATTTGGCATTTTTTGCATATTTTTGCTATTTCTATAAATGGTATTAATAGTATTTTATACATGTAATGTTCTTTAGTACAGGTTTTTCTAATGCTGTTATTCAAAATAAGATTTGAAAACCATCAATGAAATATGAAATCAATTTAGTAATATGTAACCAAAATTTTATTAAGGTATTATAGAACAGAACTATAAATATTGAAGCATTAGATATAATAAGAGTAATGATTGTTTTATGAAACTTTATCTCCATACAGGTGTGTGTACAAGGTCCCAATATAAAGTTCATAAGATTTGAAGAAGCTCTACTTAGAATATATAGCTAGGAATTTAACTGCGCATGTTCAGCTTTTGCAAAATATATGTTAGTGTATAAAATTCCAGTAGCAGTGTATTAATAGTTTCCACTTCTCCTCATCATCACCAATACTTGTAAGAATTCATGATTATAAAATAAAAAGAATTGCTATAAGATTAAAAATATTGTTTTTTTAGAATATTAATAACTTGTCTTTAAACCTTTAGATTCTTGGTTTCTGTATGAGAAGTCTTAAGTAATGCATGCAGAATTTATATTTCTTTCAGAATCAGCTTTGATAAGATATACTGTCCTAGAAATATATTAATTTCATCCAAATCATCAAATGTATTGGCATAAAATTGTTCATAATTTCCACGTTTTTTATAACTCCTGCATCACCTGTACTTACTATTTAAAAATTCTTAGTATTTTCTATATATGAATATTTTTTCTTTGAGTAATCTTTCTGGGGCTTTGTCTGTTTTATTAGCTTTTTAAAGATTCAATATTTAATATGTTGATCATCCCTATATCATTATTGGTTTCTATCTCATTAAGTTCCTTTTTTATTTTTCTCTCTTGATGATGAAGTGCCCATGCCAATGTTATGGTTTTGTGGCTCTGACAACATTCTCCCCCATGAGCAGTTTAAGTCATTTAGTAACCCGAAGAGGGATGTAAAGAAAACTAGGTAGTAAAAATAGTGATTCTAATTAGAAGAAGCTAGAAATCAGAAGAAATCTTAAAAAGAAAGGCATGTGAAAAATATAACTTAGCATTTAAAATACTATTCATATCATTTATCAAAATAGCAAAAATATGCAAAAAAACTGCACACTAATATTGACTGAATATATGCACAGTGTTTGGGTCCATTAGATAGGGAATGGTCATACAATACAAAAGGGTCTGATCTGGAATAAAGATTTGTTTAACCTGGAACTACAACTTCTGGTATAGCGGAGTAAGAAACTGGGATGGCACTTTCACTAAAGACAACTATAAAGTTAGGCACAACTAAAAATTATTTAAGGCTGCAGAAAGCTGTAAGTTCACAAAGAATTACTGGCCTGGATCTGGAGAAGGATTTAAGCTGCACATGAGCCATGGTTTCAAGGTTACTTTTGTCAGCACTTCTGAGCTACTGAGAGGCTGCTGTCACTTGGGAGTCACAGCTGTACTGGGCTAGGAGGAAAGGCTGATATCCTTAAGTTGCTGCCAGAAAATAACTGTTTATCTAAATTTTCCTATACTTGAGAAAATGCTTTTTGACAAAGAAGGTGCACTAACAATATTTTCAGACCAAGATCGTCTGAAAGAATTCAAGACTAGGAGTCATGTATTTAAGGGAACTTTAGGTATAGTTTTCAAGTAGAATAAAAAAATCATACATGGAATATTAAAGATGCATCCTATATAATAAAAGGATAATATGCAAATTGTCCCCTCAACTGGGAGTTTGACCAGGGGGCAGGGCTGGCCCGCCAACCGTCTGGGGCTCCTCCCCCCCGGCCAGCCCCCACCTGTGCACGAATTCGAACACCGGGCCTCTAGTTAAGAAATAAACAAGAGGAGATCAAGTACATTCAGGGTGTAATGGCTGAAGATAGACCCATATATAGAAAGCAGACAGACAGCTCTGGGAACTCTGCTGGGGGTGGCAGTGTTGGGCTGGTGGTGGAGGGATTGAGCAAAAAATAAATAAAAGAGGGAGAGAACTCATGGATATGGACAACAGTGCAGTGATTGTAGGGGGTGGAATGGAAGAGGGCATAGAGGAGATAAATGGTGATGGAAAAAATTGTGTTAAAATTACATAAAAATTTAAAAAGAAATAAGAAATCGTAATTATGGTTTTTTAAAACGAGTTATTATTGAGATATTTGGTGAATTATAAAAATAGTACTTTTTTGGATGAGTAATTATTTCTAGTAAAGTATATTGGGTTGTTGTTGGTTTTTTTTTTCAGATTATTGGGGAGGATGCTGGCTCTTAATTAATTACTGTCAGACTTGTGACCTCCCCTTATTGTCTATATAACTTTGATGTGGGAACTGTTCCATTTCACGTTGTGGGTGTAAGAACCAAACCTCACAGAATTCAGCTCTTTGCAGCCCATAGGAAGTTCTTGACCTTCTTAGAATCAGAATTTCAAATAGCCTGTATATCCCATGGTTAAAAACAGCCATTAATTACAAACTAACAGGTTGTGAAACATGAGAATAAAAAGAAATTAAGATCCATTCCTACTCTGCTGATTGAGACTATAAAATGGTGCTTTAATTTTATTTAAAGGCTAAATTGCAATCTGTTTAGTGTTGGTCTCTGGTTATAGGCCAAAACTTGTGTTCTCTAGGATTCACAGCCACCAGCTGATCTCTAAAACCACCTTATTCAGTCAATATCCACATCCTGGATACAGGACCTATGATCAAGCTGTACTTATTCATAGCACATCGGGCAATCAATATTTCCTGCATTATCAATGATGCAGCTGGCTTAGCTCAGCCTCTGCAGGGCTACGAATGGGAGACCATTCCCAGCTCCTGGACCGCCTGCAGGCATGTCATGTCTCTACATTAAAGATAATAAGGGTTGAGGAAGGGAATTAAAGAAAGGAGGATTCAAGGTACATGGGAAAAAGAGAGAGAAGCATGTGAAAGTGACCGTGATATTTCATCAGATAAATTTGACTTATTTGTGTGCGTTAGTAAGAAAACCAAGATGATTTAATAAAACATTTGCATTACAAAATATTTTTAGTGAAATGGCCTTACTATTTATATTTTATAAATATAACAAAGCTTCCATACAGAGATGTGGCAGGTCTCTTGAAGAGAATGAATAATAATTTGTCATTAGCATGTTAGATATAGATGGTTGATTGATCCTGAGTCTTAAAAAGCATTGTATATTATATATTTTCAAGGTAATTTGTTTATACTAGTAAGTTGCTTAGCTTTTTTTAAAGTAATATTTATTGATTGATTTCAGAGAGGAAGGAAGAGGGAGAGGGGGATAGAAACATCAATGATAAGAGAGAATCATTGATTGGCTGCCTCCCGCATGCCCCCTACTGGGGATCGAGCCCGCAACCCAGGCATGTGCCCTACGCCGGAATCGAACCTGGGTCTCTTCAGTCCGCAGGCCGACACTCTATCCACTGAGCCAAACCGGCGAGGGCAACTTAGCTAACTTTTTATGCTTTAAGTAAAATTTTAAATTTTGGCTCATTTTTTTTTTCAAGAGAAATGACATTTATTATTGGTAAGATACAAACAAAAATACTTTAAAAACTGCCCCTATATCCAAAAAATCCTATAATTAAGCTACAGATAAATAACTTTGTTAAATTTATTAGTCAAATAACTTATTTGCACACCGTTAAAAATAGAAATATAGCAAAATTCAACAGGTCTTAAATATTCTTATATAAGCTGCCTTTTTTATTTTTTAAAATGTATTTTTCTCTAATGGCTTGCTATTTATATCATAGACCAATTCCATCTCTTGGAATAATCCATATTTTCCCAATGACCCTCTAGACAGATCACTAAACATTTTGGGGGGAAAATGCTGTTTTCTCCCCCATAGCAATGTTCACAGCTAACATTCATAAAGGAGAAACACTGCCAAATATTTCAAACTTCAAAGGACATCTACAACTTATTGTTTAGTACTTTCTTAGACCACCTTTATGAATACTTGATTACACTGCAAGACACACTTCTTGGAGTGTCTGAATTGGAAACAAGGAATGATAGCCCACTGCTCAAAGTTGCAAAAGATTTTTAGTCTCATTAATGCAGCAAAATTGTCATCGAGGTGCTCAGAAAGGAATCTGGGAGTATTTTTTGCATCAGAGCCAGCCAACATCAAAATATGCCTCATTTATTATTCTCCTAAAATGATTGTCATAATGCAATTATGTAAATGAGGGCTTGCAATCACACAGAGTATTTGTTCCGGTTTTGAGGCAAATACTTATTAGATCAGAGCAGTTTGAAGAAAACAAGAACTCACCAACAGAATTCAGGGAACGTGCAAGAGCATGAGAAATTCCCATTGGAACTGTTCCCAACGTGTTGCATAAATAAAGGTAGGGTTTGTTGAAGCGGCTCTCCCACCCCCCTCATTTTCTGAGAAAGGAACATGCTTAGTTTGAGGAATGAAGCCTGGCTCAGGCATCCCCACCCCTTCCATCCTGAGTTCTGGTGTATGTATGTGAACGTGTGTGTTTTTCCTTTTTATATCCACCAGCTTTCTCTAGCTCTCTCCCATTCCTCATACCCTTCCACAAAGGATTTCCAGCAGAGAGCAGCTGGTGCCCCATATTGGCTGCTTTCCCCGGGCTCAGCGGGCTTTCACAGGAAATCAATGGCTGCTTATTTTCCCCTGTACTGTGGTTTTATGTGTGGACTGACATGGCCTCAACTATACACCGATCCATTCTGCAGAGCTATTTCCATTCAGATGTGCCTCTTTACAAATAGCGGAAATTAGCGGAGGGCCAGTGTCAAACTGCTTGTCACATCTTGTTTTCAGTCTGTTGAAATCAGGTTTATAATGTCCTATTCAGAAACCTAGGCTCCTTTTGAGTGGAACAATGCATTTCAGGAATCCCCTCAGGCGATAAATGCAGAACTTTACATTGCTATTAAAAAATAAAATGATTAGGCTTTGGAAAAATGTTGAAGGTACTCATTTGCATGGAATTTGTTGTTTTAATTGCTCAATGTCATCTATTCCTCAGTATTCATCTCACTGTGTGTAAAAGTATCCCTAGTTCATTTGTCACTGTTGGAGCTGCATAGTCTTAATATGTTCTGGTGATTTAGTTACAAGAAATGAACAACTAACCAAGTACGGTGAGCATGAATACAGTCAATACCATACCATGTTAGCATCCCCAAGCTTTCGAACAAATAGTACTTAACATTTATTGAATGTGTGCCACGCACCAAGACCACCAGTAAATGCTTAGCAACTCATTTAATTCTCACAGAAATCTTTGAGGTAGTTACTATTATGATCCCCATTTTATAGATGAGGTCATTGAGGTTTAAAGTGATTAAGTAACATGCTTAATGTGTCGCAATCTGTCAGAGGTTGAGCCAAACCATCTTACCCCAGAGCCCACCAAGGAACCCCGATGCAGTGCTGACACCCTGTAAAACACTGTTTAGCTTCAGGGTCATTTTTAGTGTTCAGCATGCAAGTGTACCCAGAAAACGAAACCATGCCTAGATTTGCTCCTGGTAGTTGACCTGGACATAGGCTATGGATAGAAAGGTAAAGTAAAAGTTGGTGCATTTAATTAGCTCCTGATGTGCTACAGTGTGAGTTCTGCTAAGAAAAAATAGCAGGTTTTCATAAGGCACTAAGGGGTGACAGAGGAGAAAGGTAGCTCAACCTAAAAATAAGAAGATAAAAAAATTTAAAAGGCCACTCTCTACAAAAGGGAAGAGGCACACTTATGAACAACCCATGTGTAATCAAGGATGCAGGTTCAGAAATATGGCTTCTTCATACAATGTAGCAATTGGCAGGTGGTGCTCCTGGGTGCTAGGAGAGGAGATGCTATCCAATGGAACACTCAGATCGCCAGGGTGGAAAGGGCTGGCTGTTCTGTAATCTGAGGCCTCTTCTCCCATTCAATGTAAAACAATGTTTCTATGTTATTAACTAAAAATACTTAAGGAATCCCCAGTAAAAAAAAAAAAAAAGTAATATTAAGACAAAACATTAGTGGTTTCAAAGCAGGAGGGTGTTGAGAATAAGGTACCATTGATAAACCTAAAACTCCCATTCTCTCATATCCATCATAAGTAATGTAAATAACTTGCACATGGTTTTATACTTTGACTACCTGAGTAGGTATCCAGAAACATTACACAAACTTATTTCATGTAATTTTTAAAATTTATTAGTGACATTATACTATACATAAAATGTATCTTGTTTCTTTCTACTTTATATTTTGCAAATCTAAGTTGAATATTTAGATGTAGTCTAGGATGTTTATTTTAACTGCTGAATACAGTATCCCACTTAATGAATATACCACCATATATTATGAATATTTGTGTGGTATCCAAGTTTTTTTCTATTACAAACAGTACTAGACCATAGCTCCCTGGAATTGTCTACTTGTCTAAATGTATGGAAGTTTCTTTGCAGAATATCCTAAGAAATAGCAATGCTAGGTCGAGGCAAGTACATTTTCAAATTCAGTATATTTTGCTACATCGTTTTTCTAAGTAGCTGTAGCAAATTATACAACTTCCAATAATTGAGTTCTTATTTCCCAATGGCCTCTTCAACATGTTGCATTGGCAATATGACATATGAAAAAAGTGATATAGTTTTTATTTTAATTTCTAGAACTACTAATGAGGTTAAACATATTTTACCATGATTATAGCCATTCATGTTTAAATATTTTGCCCAATTTTCCTAAATTTTGTTATGTTTTTTATACATTGTAGACATTTTATACTAATCTATACTCATAATATATGTGACATACATATGCCATTTATATCTATAAAAGTATATTCTTTGAATCAATTGTTTGTCTTTTTTTTCCTTTAAATGCTTTTTTAAAAATCCTCACCCAAGGATTTTAAAGAGAGGGAGGGAGAAAGAGGGAGAGCATGGATGTGAGAGAGAAGCATGGATCTGTTGCCTCCCTCATGCACCATGACCAGGGAATTGAACTCAAAACCTAGTATGTGTTCTGACCGGAAATTGAACCCATAACCTTTCGGTGTATGGGTTGATGCTCCAACTAAATGAGCCACTGGTCATAACCTAGATGTCATTTTGATTATACAATAGTTTCAAATTAACATGTAGTCTATTTTATACATTTTTTATATACGCTTTTTCTATGTCTTAACTAAAAAAGTCATACAAAGATAAACACGATAAAGATCTCTTCCTATATAATAAATAGCGTTGTGAGCATTTTGCATTATTATTATATTTATACTTTAAGATACTGATTGATAAGAGGAACATGTTCTGAAATTTTCATATTGAAAAAAAAATTTTTTTGAGCCATCCCCATAGAGCCTTTAAGTCAATCTATACAAAAGGCTCACAGATGAGGTATACTTTGTGCTAGCACCAGAGTTCATAAAGGGAGAGTACGCGGTCTGAGATAACTTGTAAATGCCAGCACAAGTACTCTGCTTTCCTTAAGTTTGCTCTGACTATAGAATCCAGTGCCGTCATGCCCTTAGTCTGTCACTGGCACAACTGCTGAGCACTAAATTGTCATGTTATTATTTCATATGAGTATGAATTCATTAGTTTTCTCTCTTTACTGGGGTAGGGTTTGAATAGAAATAACAATTATAATAAAACTGTAAATTGGGAGCAAATAATATGGATTCTGGCACTAGTATCTCAACTGATGAGCTATTTAACCTTAGGCAAGTCAATTAACCTCTTTTAAAAGTTATAATTGTACCTTGCCCTAACAAGCTTGCTACGGGGACAAAATAAATTTGGGCCAAAAGTAAGATACTAATAATGTAAGTTATTTCATTAATCAGTACCTTTTTTTTAAACTCATTTGTATGCCATAGTAGATTGTAAATTATAATATATATAGTAGTAATATATATAATAGGGTTTTTCAATCTTCTGTGAATAAAGATTAGAGAACATGTAATAATCTACTTATCATTCTAGCCATTAACATTAATTTTGACATAGTCTGTTTTGGCTTCCTGACTTTCTACTTCATTTTTTTTTCCACTGAATGTCATTAGTATTTCTTCTACTTTTCCCCTTTAGTAGCCCACATAGATATCATAAAAAATAAATCTACTTGACTTCCTCTATTTAAATTATGCCCAGAAACAAAATATTAAATACTCCTTTTTTTCTAGCAACCTGTGAATTTTTCAGTGCATATAATTGAGAAAGGTTCCATTTGTCTAGATTTTGATTATTCATTCCCTTACATAAAATGCTAACATATATAGAAGAAGAATGTTCTGGCTAAAAGAAATGACCTATCAAAAGAAACCATTTGGATTCTTTTATTTAGAATCCTTAGGAATATCCAAAAGACCACTTCCTAAAATTCTATGGGATAGCTTTGACTTAAATAACAGAATAAGCCAGACAAAGTTCTGATGCAACAAATCTTGTAACTCTGATTTCCATGATGGGTTTATTGTTAAAATCCATTCCCAGAAGGTTCATTTATCAAAGCCCATCTTTCTCTGAATAGAGAAAAGCTTTCATTGTGGGGAATTTTGAGATGAAGCATTTCCTCTCCTCTTGCACAATCAAAAATATTTTATGCGCCATATGTTTTCATGGAATCCATGTGCAGAGACCAGGGAAACACACAACAAAGACCAAAGATAACAAATCACTTCTAAGGAGACAGTGTTCTTGCTGAGTTAAGTAATTGGCATATCCTGCATTGCTTTCAGGACCCATTACTCACAAACAAGATAATTTACCAAAGGACATAAAAAGAATATACATCATCTCCTTGGTCTGTCCTTATCACATACATCAACAACTATGCTAATTGGCAAATGACAGGGTTTGCCAAAGGAGAAGATAGATAAGGATGAACCTCACCTGAGATGTAGGGAAAGAGATGCATGAGGGTTCTAGAATTGGAAGGTCTGACATAAGCAATATTGGATATTGAAAGGAAACACAACCTCAATATTAAGTCCTAAGAAAATGATTAGATCTAGAATTCTCTTTTCATCCTAATATTTAATCAAATATGAGGGGGAAAAAAAGTTATCAGACACACAAGGACTCAGAAAATGTACTACCCAAAAATTTTGGAAAGAATTGTGTGAGTATATCCTGCAGAAAACTTATCTACAAAAGAAGGAAACATTGAATGGATTTAAAAAGTAAAATAAACATCTCAGGAATCAAAAGAATGTGAGCTGTGCACCACACGAGTAAATAATGTCTCAATTTAGAATAGGAACACAAATATTACCTAGAATAACTACAGTATAATTAAGAAGCCAGATTTCAGTAAATGCATGTTAATCATATTTTCCATTAATAGGAATAGGTTATAGCAAAGGAATATGTAACCATCACTTAAAATCATTCACACTACTTGATTCTATAATCAATGAAATTTACATAATCATAATTTTATAAACATTAATTTTTTGTCTCAATTTTAGACTCCATAGACAAAATTTGAAATTCTAAATTGTGTATGCATTATAAATGTAGATTATCTAAAATAATAATATGGTATATCAATATTACAAGATACTGAAATGGAGAAAGGTAGAGGAAAATAAAGGGGCACACAATTTCTCATCATAAATAGAAGATAAGTTGATATAATCCTGAGTAATCAAAATTAAATTAGAATATTAGATTATGTTCATAATGATAAGCATAATGTCCATATTGAGTATGTTCCTAATAATTTCTAGTAAAAGTAAATGTTTTCAAAAAAATTATGTTGCGAGAGACCAAGATGGCGACATAGGTAAACACCGGAGATTGCTGCCGCAAACAACCACTTCAAAAATACAACTAAAAGACGGAACGGACATCACCCAGAACCACAGGAAGGCTGGCTGAGGAGAGACTCTTCAACTAGAAGGAAAGACAACAGCATACCAAGGCTCAGAGGAGGCGCAGTGTGGAAAATATAAAGGTGCGGTGGTGCGCGCGCAAAGCAGGCTGGTGACTGAGGGCGCGGTTGTCGTTTTCAATCAGGAGGGAGTCTCAGACTCTGAGCTCCAGATCCGGGTGAGTCTCTAGGGACTCAGACTCAAATGGGAGAAGCGGGATTGTCTGGCATCAGTTGGAACGTGAGGGCAGCTTTCTCTCCGAGGTTTGCAGCGGTTGCTGGGGTTCTGAGAAGCAGAGCCTCTGGGAACGGGACTGAGAGCAGCCATAACTGCTCCCTCCGCCTGCCCCGTTGATTCTGCCCTGCCCAAGACCTGCGCAGAGCCATTTGCCGGATAGCCTCAGGCAAAGGCTAGATTAGCACCTCTCCAGAGGACAGAAGTTTTCCCGCGGCAGACACAGCTGATTCTCACAGCCAGTCGACCTGGTGGTCAAATCCCTCTAGTATTAACTACAACAATCAAGGCTCAATTAGAACAAGACTGCGCACAAAGACCACAAGGGGGTGCACCAAGAAAGCATAAAAAATACGGAGACAAAAAAACATGACAGAAATGGAGGACATAGAGCTAAAAAACGCAATTTTGAGGGCTTGCAATAATGTGCTAGAAGCTGCCAATAAACTTGATGAGAGCCTCACGAAAACTAATGAGACCCTCGATGCTATGATAAAGAACCAACTAGAAATTAAGCATACACGGACTGAAATAAAGAATATTATACAGACACCCAACAGCAGGCCAGAGGAGCACCAGAATCAAGTCAAAGATTTAAAATGCGAAGAAGCAAAAAACACCCAACCAGAAAAGCAAAATGAAAAAAGAATCCGAAAATACAAAGATAGTGTAAGGAGCCCTGTCTGGGACAGCTTCAAGCGTACAAACATCAGAATTATAGGGGTGCCAGAAGATGAAAGACAGCAAGATATTGAAAACCTATTTGAAGAAATAATGGCAGAAAACTTCCCCCACCTGGTGAAAGAAATGGACTTACAGGTCCAAGAAGCGCAGAGAACCCCAAACAAAAGGAATCCAAGGAGGACCACACCAAGACACATCATAATTAAAATGCCAAGAGCAAAAGACAAAGAGAGAATCTTAAAAGCAGCAAGAGAAAGAGACTCAATTACCTACAAGGGAATACCCATACGACTGTCAGCTGATTTCTCAACAGAAACTTTGCAGGCCAGAAGGGAGTGGCAAGAAATATTCAAAGTGCTGAATACCAAGAACCTACAACCAAGATTACTTTATCCAGCAAAGCTATCATTCAGAATTGAAGGTCAGATAAAGAGCTTCACAGACAAGGAAAAGCTAAAGGAGTTCATCATCACTACACCAGTATTATACGAAATGCTGAAAGGTATCCTTTAAGAAGAGGAAGAAGAAAAAGGTAAAGATACAAATTGTGAACAACAAACATGCATCTATCAACAAGTGAATCTAAGAATCAAGTGAATAAATAATCTGATGTACAGAATGAACTGGTGATTATAATGAATCAGGGACATAGAAAGGGAATGGACTATTCTTGGGCGGGGAAAGGGGAATGGGAGATGCGGGAAGAGACTGGACAAAAATCGTGCACCTATGGATGAGGACAGTGGGTGGGGAGTGAGGGTGGAGGGTGGGGCGGGAACTAGGAGGAGGGGAGTTATGGGGGGGGGGGGGAAGAGGAACAAATGTAATCTGAACAATAAAGATTTAATTTAAAAAATAAATAAAAAATAAAAAATTATGTTGCTATGAAAAAAAAAGTAAATGTTTTCAAATAGATCTGAGAGCTATAATTTGGGAGAGATGACAAGAGTGGGTGAAATGTATAACATTATATTACTAGTATGTTGGAGAGTCTGTAACTACCATTTTATTTATTAAATCAATAAATATATATACAAGTGGTTTATATAGAATTGTGGAGGTAGCCACCTCACTAGAGGTGTTACACACAAAAGATAGAAGAAATTTGTTGGAAGAGGCAATATGAGATAACTTTTATAATTAAAAATACAGAGGAAAAAAAGGATAACTGGGTTTTTTTTTTTACATTTTAAGAAACTCTGGTCTATACAAAAGTGTTGCTCTTCAGTGCTGTCCAATAAAAAAATTAAGCATCTGTCCAATACCATCACCACTAGCTGGATGTGGCTATTGAGCACTTGAAATGTGGCTAATGTGTCTGAGGAACTCAATTTTTCATCCATTAACTTAAATTTAAATAGCTGCCTGTGTCTTATGGCTATCATATAAGTCAGTGCAGTTCAAGGTAAACAGTTCCTAATCTTTTATCGTCAAACAACTTTTATTTTCTTCCAGAGTCCCAACCACATTTCAGTAATAACTTGCTCTTAGTCAAACACATAAAACTGCTAATTAGAGCTCTGATAAGGCTGGAGCTCTGTCGCCTCACCAAGTCTAATGTGACTATACAGTGAATGGACATCACTGCCTAACTAAAACCAAAGCCACTTCATACTTTCGAAGGGAGTTTATTCTAAATTTGGATACAATTTTTATGAGTCTTTTTGACATTGTAAAGTGGTTCACAAAAGCTCTGCTTGTATTATGAGAACCACAAAGGGTCTGGCAATTTCTCCTGGATCTTAATGCTCTAAAATCCTGTCAATATGTTCCCTTTCATGTCCCTGATGGAATTATGAAGGATGTTTAGTCGGTAATAGACTTCCACACCCTCTTTCCAGCTGTAAAACCCTGTTTCTCCTTGGAGAAACAGTTGATTTTTAACTGGTGTTCCAGAAATCAATGAAGTCCACTAAAGCCCCAGCACTGCATCCTGCTTGGGCACACTGGTCTTTAGCACGTCCTAGAAGCTGCTGGAGGCAGGGTACTTACCCCTTGCTCCAACCCCAGACCTGTCCCAAAGAAAGCTTTTCTACGTTCATTTCCATTACAAAGGAAAGAAAATGGCTATATTTTCTTTTCTTATAGCTGTCATTCAAGGAAAAGAGGCATTCTTTGGAGAAAAGTTCTGACACTGTTCCAATTTAATTCTATCCAGACATCAAGAGGTCACTCAAGAAAACTAATAACTAGAATACAGAGCAAATAAGAGTAACACACACACACAGCTTTTCAGTCACTGGTGGTAGCTGGCATCAAAAGGCCGAGAATTCAAGGGCCAGCTTTTGTCGAGCTGACTATATAACTTTATGGTCAATATTAACTATCGCTGTATAATGCTAAAGTGAAGGGCACTATCTACTGTTTCAGTGTTTATGCACTGTGAAGTCAGGAGTTAGAAAACTGCTCCTTTTCCAAGCAAGGTCTACGGGGTGAGCACCTTGTAGGAGTAGGTTTACGTTAGAAGAGGATGCGACACTTGAGAACTACTCAAGCCTCCTCGTCAGTGGTGGTGAGAGCTTGTGGTTGTGGGAAGAGCATGTATATGCTCACCTATAAAGACATTATTTAAAATAATTTCTATTTTTTTAAATGAATTCATTAATGCTTT
The DNA here is from genome assembly GCF_028538775.1 of Myotis yumanensis. Classification (NCBI taxonomy): domain Eukaryota; kingdom Metazoa; phylum Chordata; class Mammalia; order Chiroptera; family Vespertilionidae; genus Myotis; species Myotis yumanensis. Next base: position 68,893,806 of record NW_027223755.1, on the reverse strand, counting down.
TGTTGTCATGTCAAGGAGGAGAAAAAATAAAAACAAGCATTATTCTGAACACTAATAAATGGCACACTGTCCTTGCCTGTCACTAATTTGGGACCAGGCCATTCTTGAGAGCCAGATCTAGCAAAGTTCTCGTTCATTGTTCCAAATGAGAAAAAAGAGCAAACAATAACTTGCACTTATACACTTATTTAGCCCCTAAATGCTGGCAATAGGAGAAATGGGGGGGGGAGATGAAACTCTTGCTTCTCTATTATGACATTTGTGATGTTTTATTATAATTTTATAGTGATTATTTCCTTGTATCCTTTTCACTCTATTAATCTAGCAGATATTTTAAATTAGAAATTGTGCTTTCCAATTTTTTATATTATTAACACCTAGTTCAGTGTGTGGTAAATTATTATAAATTAGTTTGCAGATTTGTTGAAAGAACAAACAAAGGAATAACCCATGGCCCTTATCTTCCAAGGCTTAAAAACAAGGTGGAGACATAATTTTATATTTCCGTCTTTCATTCCCTACTAACCCTAAAATATCATCTTCTCCTTTATCACTGATTTCTTGGCCCTCTGCCCCAATCCAGCCCCACATCCTACAGATTCTGTTCCTGAAACAGCAATCTCAACTTCCTATCATTTCTCTCCTCGTTGCCACTAATTCCATACAGATTCATCCTCTGTCATGTGGATTATTTCAAGAATGTCTATCTGGTTTCCATCGCCAAACTTTCCTCTGTTTTCCAGCCCAACCTGTCAGATTATTGTCTCTGGTCCCTCCCTAGTCAAGACAGAGCTGACAATAAATCCTCCTAATAAAAATAATAATGAAGTTCATTCCTAGAGCAAAATGAGGAAACTTTGTCACTATTTCAACACTTCCAATTATTTTAGAAATAGTAAGTATTAAAAAAAGACAAAGTAAAAATACATATGAAAAATATAATATATGAACATAAGAATGTCTTGGTGTAATAATACCATTTCTGAGGTGATATATAGATATATCTATATATCTATATATATAGATATATAGATTTATATCTATATCTATATATATATATACTTGTATAATTATTATTTGAGGTCAATTTTATAACTCTAAATTCACTGCACAATTCTTAAAAGCAAGGATATTTCATCCTTGTTTTGTTCATTAATTGTGCCTGTGTCATATAAAATATTCATACTACATTATATGTTTTATTATTTAATAGAAAAGATAGAAATCCAACAAAGATAGTAGGTAAAACATTTTATTAGGGCCATTATTTAATTAGAAATACTAGAGGTTTCATAGCCCTACTATCAATGGCAGCATTTTTCTCCTTATTAAAGACTACATACAATATTGAAAAAGCATCTGTTGGTAGTCATGGGGCTAACTTTGTTTTATGATAGCTACACCTAATCCATTCTGTTTATTGTTAACATGACTAGAGCCATATCAACAATGAATATTTGTCGGAAATGTTGAGGGAGTCTGCAAAAGTCAGAGGGGAGCTGATTCTTATTTAGGATTTCATCACAGAACATAAATTATTCCCAATGACTCTCAAGACCATGAGCTTTAACAAAAAAAAAAAAAAAAAAGGAAGAAGCAGCACCACATTTGAGGTAATAGTGGGGGAGTGGAGAATATTGAGCTGAGTTTCTTACTCGCTAAATAGTTGTTAAAATAGATGGTGTAGCCATACAACTATTATCATAAATAAATCTGCATTTTCATACAGATCTCGCTTTAAATATTGAAAACCACTCATCTACTGATGGGCACCTGGGCTGTTTACAGATCTTAGCTATTGTAAATAGAGCTACTATGAATATAGGGGTTCATATATTCTTTCTGATTGGTGTTTTGGGATCCTTAGGGTATAATTCTAGAAGTGCGATCACTGTGTCAAATGGCCATTCCATATTTAATTTTTTGAGGGAACTCCATACTTTTTTTCCATAGTGGCTGCACCAGTTTGCATTAACACCAACAGTGTACTAGGGTTCCCTTTTCTCCACATCTTTGCCAGCACTTGTTTGTGGATTTGCTGATGGTAGCCATTCTAGTAGGTATGAGGTTGTTATTTTAATTTGCATCTCTCTGACAATTATTGACTTTGAGAATTTTTTCATGTGTCTCTTGGCCTTCTGTATGTCCATTTTGGAGAAGTATCTATTTAGGTATTTTGCTCATTTATTATTTGGATTGTCTGTCTTCCTTTTGTTAAATTGTATGAGTTATTTATGTATTTTGGAAATTAACCCCTGATCAGATGTATCGTTGGCAAATATATTCTTCCAAACTGTGGGATTCCATACAGAGGGCGAGAAGGGGACAACTGTAATATGTTCAACAATAAAGATAAATTAAAATAAATAAATAAATAAATATAAAATACTGAGAAACAAGTCTTTAGTATTTTTAAACTTATTGATTTTACTATTTTATATGACTTTAATATCAAGTTAAAAACTGGTACACAATAAAAAGTCTAATTCTCACCCCTGCAACCATATGCTACCACCCATCTGCATCACGTGTAATCTCTTGCTTTAATTTCTTTTTTAAAAAAAATATATTTTATTGACTTTTTACAGAGAGGAAGGAAGAGGGATAGAGAGTAAGAAACATCGATGAGAGAGTAATATCAATCAGTTGCCTCCTGCACACCCCCTACTGGGGATGTGCCCACAACCAAGGTACGTGCCCTTGACCAGAATCGAACCTGGGACCCTTGAGTCCGCAGGCCGATGCGCTATCCACTGAGCCAAACCGGTTACGGCTTGCCTTAATTTCTTAATAATTCTTTTGGCATTTTTGTATTCACATGCATACAATTAAAAGCACAATTTTTTTTTATTTTTCCCTTTCTTACAAATAGGAAGCATAGACTACATACCATTTTTCCTTTTTATTTTGTATTTATCTTTTTCCCCCAAAAAAATCTCTTATCATCAATATATAAATAGCTTCTTCAACCTTTTTCTGTCCACATAGTATTCTGTTGCATATGGATGTATACAAATTATTTAACTAGCTCTTATCAATGAACATTTGGAACATTTTTAACATTTTCCTATCACAAAAAAATTTGATCAATAATCTGAAACATATCTCATTTTGTACATATGCAGGTGTAAATGTGGGATAAATTTCTAGGAATTAAACTAGGAAATATAGAGCATTTTTTAAAAGGGTGAAAAGTGGAGCAGCCTAAAATGTCTACACAGCAACCATCAATGGCAGGATAAGTGGAACTGCCTTTTTACCCCAGATAATGAAACCCAGCCAACATGTTGCTCAAGAGTAGCAGCAACAGGTGGAAATATCAAATATACATAACCTAGAATCCTTCCCGGAATAACAATGGAAAACTAAGTCTAATTAATGACTCAGGAATTTAAAAAAAAACTATTAAATATTTTTGGTGTGATATTTGGTTATTTTAAACATGAAACAAATAAATATACTAAGTGTTATATGAATTATGATTAACACAGCAAAATATAAATATTGACTATGCAAAAACAATTAAAAACTAACAAAATAAGGACTGTAAAGTAGGAATTAAGGAGGTAGTTTAAAGTTCTAATATTTACATTTTCATAGCAAGGAATCAATCAGAATTATTTAAAGTTGAAGTGTAGAACTGAAAAAAAATGAGGATTCTAATTTCAATGTTTTTTCATAATCCTCTTCTTTTAGTTAGATTGATCTCTTATAAAATTTGTGGTAATACTTATTTGAAATACAGTAATTTCTTGAGATTCCTTTGTTTTTTCAATATTTAAGAAAAACTAAATGTAATACTTATACCATAAATAAGATATAATTTTAGATTATAACAATCAAATTATAATCCAGTATTACAAAAGTTAAAAATAACTATCTTTTTATTAATAGTATGCACATATACAGAAACTATGATGTCTGCCATCAAGGTCTCATAATATAAATAATGATTAGTTATAAGTGGTAGCATGTAATTGTTTTATTCTCATACTTTGTTGCTTATTTCCTTTAATTTCTACATGCTTTCTTGAGTTGCTTGGTTTCTTCATAAAAGGCAAGTATTTTTTAAGTGTGATTTTAAATAAAATGTATTAAATATATATCATAAATAATATAAGGGGAATATACTCAATGTGGCTTTTTCAATAATTATATTAGAAACAAATGAATGGCCCAATAATTAGAAAATGATTAAGTAAATGAAGCATCACCAAGCAAATTGATTGCTAAGCAAAGCTTAAATAATATTTTTGAAGCCTATGGGCCATCCTGGAACAATGATCATTATATGAAGTTAAATGAAAAAAAAAATCAGGGAAAATACAGGTGCTTTTTGAATGCAACTATTTAAAATATATTAACAGCTCTAACTGGTTTGGCTCAGTGGATAGAGCGTCGGCCTGCAGACTGAAAGGTCCCAGATTCAATTCCGGTCAAGGGCATGTACCTCGGTTGTGGGCACATCCCCAGTTGGGGGTGTGCAGGAGGCGGCTGATCGATGTTTCTCTCTCATCAGTGTTTCTAACTCTCTATCCCTCTCCTTTCCTCTCTGTAAAAAATCAATAAAATATATATATTTTTAAATATATTAACAGATAGAGAGATAGATAATACAAGTGAATTCAAAAGGATTGGTGATGTGGGTGATTCTCTTCTTTTTTCTAATGCTTTTGCAATTTTGCTGGCGGTGTTTTGTTTTGTTTTGTTTGTTTTACGTTATTATTCAAATGCCTGAACTCACCCATAATCACGCATGTCTTTCACAGAATTAATGGTATGGATTAATGTAGCTACTTCTAGTAGAACGGTTCTGATATAAAGAAATTCAAACTGCTACTCTGCAATAATTTAGGTCAAATATTGGCACAAAAGAGTCTACCAAACCGATTTTTTATTTAACTTATGAACATATCTGGAGAGCAATAGGACACATTAAAAATCATTACACACATTTCTCTCTAAATTTAAAGTAATGTGAATAACATTGGAAATGTGAAAACAAACGCTTTTGATTTGAAGTAGTTTCTATTTTTGGATATTTTATTTGTAATACCCTGAGATTTGAGCATATATTTAATTCAAAAGGATCCTTCATTCAAGATATTAAAAGAGCTTAGCTAATGTTAAATGACTCTCTCTCTTTTTTTTGAAGATTACAATCAATTGGAAGGAGAGGTAAAAGTTTAAGAATGTCTGTCACCCGCACAATGCTTACACAATGCACAGGCTACCTCGCAGGTGATTGTCTGCTCAGCCTTGAATCTTGAATTCTGCTTGTGAAAGTTGAATGCAAGCTATAATTTCCCATAACAGTGATGCTATCAGCTACATGCTATACTTTTTTGTTGGATTGTTTAATCTGTTGTGCATGGTTCTCTCTTGCAACCAAGAACAAATTCTTCCTATGGTGCCATGTGAACAATGGAAGTTATTGACTTTGCTCTTCTGCTGTTTGCTGAGATGTTTTCTCTGCCCTCTGTGGACCTCACAGGGAAATGTGTCAACATTTGTCATAATTTTCAGGCCTTCTGGTGGGAAGTTTGATACTTTTAAAGTATGAATATAAAAATGGAACTGAAAGTATTGCTATGCACCCATTATATTTACCTTTAGAAGGACACAAAGGAGGAAACTAGACCCTGGCTAGAAGTGTCATCAACACCAGCACCTCTGTGTTGGGGTCCCTGGGGGCCCTGTTATTTCAGAACCCTGGCAGAAGTGAGAAATGGAATAGCATCAGATGGTTTTCTTTAGTGGATTGCCTTCGACTATATTTCTACAGAATTTAGCAAATCAAACATAGCATTTTTCAACTCCTTTGTGTACCATTCTCCTGCTTTATAATGATAGCATTGATGAATCACACCAGCACAGAAAAAGAGGGGAAGAGTAGAGAATGGGTGTAAAATTGAATACTTCACATTTAAAATAAAACTTCTTAGTATTTGTTCTATTTCAACCATTGTTTTATAAAAATAAAATAAATAAAAAAAAAAAAAAAGACACTAGATAGCATAGGGGTGGTAGATACCAACTTTTCTATCATGTAGCCTGACTGCTATCTTTTTAGATTAGAAAGAAGAGAAGTTCTGAAAGCAAATTACAGAGAACAAAGCACAGGCTTCAGGGAAAAGGATGTTTGGGGTGAGGCTTTAATTTTATGTTTATTTTCCAGAATATTTATTAAAACAGGAAAATTTGGTCTTTTGTTCTTTTCTTTGCCCATTACCGAGAAGTTGAGCCTATCTGGACTTCTGACCTACAGCTCTATGAGATCATAAATGGATATTGTTTTAAGCTGCTAAGTTTGTGGTGATTTACTGCACAGCAATAGAAAATAAATATGCATAAATGACACTCTTTTCTCCTTCTAAGAGCATCTGGAGGGGAGAAACTGTTTCATTCATAGCTCTATCCTCAGCACCTAGCAGAGTACCTAGTGTATATAGTAAGTGCTCAATAAAGATTTGCTGATTGACTGAGCAAAGGAGAGATATTCCTGAATACTGTGAAGTAATTCTGTCATTAACTTTGGAAGTGAAAAGAATGCTTACTGAACTGGCCTTGGCTGGAATATTCAAATACTCAAGATAGATTTTAAAAGCCCGTTTGGTCTTGGAACAGAAAGCCCTGTTGCACCAGAACCAATGTAACAGGAAACCCAACTAATCAGAGTTTCACACACAGACGCACCTTGCTTTCCTCTTTTAGAAGAAAAACATAAAGATCTATTTGGCTTGACTCAATAGGAGAAGCCAACCGAAGAACTATTGTAACTCCACAAGTAAGACAGGCAGCAAAGTGTAGCACATGAAATTATTTATCTCAGAGCTTGAATATTTGGTTTTCACTCTGAGCTCTGTCATTAATAAAGTGAGTAGATTTAGATAAATAACGAATTTTACTAGTTATAAAATTTAGGGTCTGGTAATGTTCACCTTAAGAAAATGAGGGGGATTGTAAAGAATCCTCATAGCTCTCACAAGATATTTTTCTGGCCTAGAGTCTGCTCACCCCTAGAGTGTCACCGTGACCTGGGCTGTTTAGGCCAGCTGACTTGTTTTTATTTTGTTTGTGTGTGTGTGTTTTGCTAGGGCAGGGAACTTAAAAGACCTTTGCTTCCGAATAATGGTGTTTAGGCCACTGGACTGGCCATACCTCGGAGCTTATTAAAAATGCAGAATCCCAGGTCCCATTCCAAAACACTGAATCAGAATCTGAAAATGTAACATGCTCCCCAGGTAACTCTGTGCACGTTACAATTTGAGAAGTACAATCTAGTTGGCCAGAGGATCCACCCTTTCTGTTGTGTTCCACTCACCTGAGTCACATTAATTTATTTGAATGGCCCAAGTACGAATTTTACTTTTTGATGCCCTACATCTTTTAATGGGTAAAGGTTAAAAGGAGGTTTTGAAATAAACCAGAGATGGGCTAGCAACCTAAATCTGACAATAAAACACTGTGTCACTGGCATTTTACATAGCCTCCATGATCTTTGTATTCCTGTCTAGAAAATGGGGATAATAAAAACCACTTGATATGGCTAACGTGAGGATTAAACAAAATTATACATGTAAAGAACTGAACATAGAATATGGCACATAGAATGTTTTCCATAAGTGATAGATGATCACCATTATTGTCATTGTCGTCATGATTGCCATTCAGTGACAGCCAGAGTCAACATCATCAAATACGTAACAAGTTCCTCATCATCAAATAAATTATGCTCATTATATTCATCCAGAATACTCCTGACACAGTCTAGAGAACCAAGTTGTAATGCCTTTTGGATTCACAATGAGAAATTATTTGACTAACATAGGCCTACACTTCCTTTCAGGGACATCACGGAGATGTGTAAGTGAGGTGAATATGTGGCAGCATCTAATAGAACCCAATTGTTGAAGGATATATTTAGGAACTGATCAAGTGGCTCCTTGTCAGGAACAGGGCAGCAAGGTTGGAGAAAGTTACATCTCAACTAGGTTCAGATGGAAATTAGCTTTTGGTCAAAAGAGAGAAAATTCCAAATTGAGAGAAATCCCAGTGAATTAGTCACTGAGGAAAAATTCTTCTATGAGGAATGATTTCAGCCAATAAATTCTGGAAAAGAAAATGACAATAAGGTTCTTGATATACAATGTGGTATCATCAGCTACAGTTAGCTCATATACTGTTAGTTACTTCAGTGAAATCATATGCCATAACTTTACCTCCTAAAGACTACAAATGCAAAACAGATATGCATGTTCAAGTAATTCTGTCAACTCTATGTATTGATTCTGCTTTACAGAAATGAGTTTGCTTGTGAAGATTCAAAGGTAAATGAACTATATACAGCAGGTATCTTGGTCACGGGTTTCAAAATGTGATGAGCATAATATTTAGTTCCAGACACTAATGTCCATATTAATTCAATGTCATTTTAAAATCAATCATGATCAATGTCCTAAAGCATTCTTCTCATGTGACACGTCATTGGTTTGCTTAGCAGAGGAGATTGTATGACATCTGCTGTTGTCATTTGCAGTCTGCTATTGTCATCGATGTCTTATGGGTGAATAGGAGTAGTCTTGAAGGTCAACTAATTAATCATTATTAATAGCACTGAACTTGGGTGAGCCATTTCTACCAAGACTCAGTCATACAGCAAGTCATAAAGGTTAAAATAGCTAAAATGCTTGCTCCTGCCACAGACACTCCAGGTCTGAAACCCCTAACTAAAATAGGAACTGCTGTGCTATCTTTGATATCAGGTGGTTCTAGCTCTTACTATGCCCTGTACCTTCCAAACCCCTGCTGCTACAGAATAGAGCAGCGGTTCTCGACCTGTGGGTCGCGACCCCTTTGGCGTTCGAACGACCCTTTCACAGGGGTTGCCTAAGACCATCCTGTATATCAGATATTTACATTATGATTCATAACAGTAGCAACGAAAATAATTTTATGGTTGGGTCACAACATGAGGAACTGTATTTAAAGGGCCAGAAGGTTGAGAACCACTAGACTAGCGGAAAGTTTCTTTATCAAATTCAAACGTGTAAAGGCCAAAATATAGAGTTCCCTCATCCTTTTTATATCTTCTCATGAGTCCAAACACTTGGGGTATTGCCCTCTCTAAAGTCATCATAGTATATTATAGTCCAAATCCATTGGACATAAAATACTTTTTTTCCACGTTCATTCTACTATGAAAACTTATTAGTGAAAAATGTTATTATCCCAGTCACTTTTTCTTTAAGTAAGAACCTCACACACCTGAAGAATTATTATCATGGCCCTTTATTTCAGATGGTGCAGACAAATGTCAGAAATATAATTTACCAGGAGACATTTCAGTTCAAGGGCACATTGCAGCAGTTATGAAAAGAGACCACCCTTATAGAGATCCTATTTATACTCCAATGACTTAATTATCAAAATTATATAACAGAATAAAAGTTTGATTGAAAGGAAGGTTCACTAGGAAGAATGGGAAGAAATAAGGTAAGTGGCTATACCCAGGATTTTTCAGTTCATAACAATCCAAATACTTACCAAGCACAATATTTTATCATTTTTCTCTCAATGACCTGTAGATTCTAGTCCCTTATAGGAGGCAACGTTTAGAAAAGAATGCACTCAAAATATGGAATTCAAATGCTAAGAAGCTGTTGTCACAGCAGATGCACAACTGCTCAGTCCCTTCCTTACTCTCTCTCATGTGCCTTCTAGCCCCTTCTCTCTGTGCTTTCTTTCTTTCCCTACAAAGTGTAGACACAACACAGGTTCCAGTGCAACTGCCCCTGTGTAACCACATAAAGTCCCCTTTCCTTCTGCCTCCAGTGTCCATATCTTGGGCCAATTGTTGGGGGTAGAGGGAGTCGGCATGTGTTAGAAATTGAAATAGAAGTCTTTGAACTAAAGCACTTGGAGGTGAGGAAAAGCTGGAGTGGGAACTTGGAAAACATTTCTGAAGACAGTTTCCTCTCCCTAAGTGCAAGTGTGGTAATTACATTGTTTTGCAAATCTTTCATTGCTCTGAAATGGAATGAAACAGAAGCTTTAAACAGTGCAGTCATTTCAGCCTCTCTGCCAGTTGAACTACAGTTTTCATTTTCATCAGCATGGCAATCGTTAGCTTTTCCCATTAATTTATTGGACTCACCACTTTCTTAGCTATATTTTCCCTTCTTCTTCTTCTCTTCCTCCTCTCCTCATTTGTCTCCTACTTCTTCATTTTGCTCATTCCAATATAGTTTTTCAGCTTTGGCAGATTGCACATAGCTTGGTGCACCACTTATTTTTTGAGTTATGTGATGACTTTAAATTTGGTTGGCAAAAGAAGTGTGTCAACAGTCTCCTACCCCTTTGCTCAAAATTACATTTATTATTAATTAAAGGAGTAGAAAATGCTGATTACGTCTTTCCGTATCCATGCACTGGTTAGAAAGAATGTATGGTCAATGCTTCATATCTGCAATAGTTATAAGTCACTGTGAACAATAAATGAGTGAGTACAAAAACATTGCTCCTAAGAAAAATATACAGATAAGTTCCGGTAAGACTCTGGTCACAATATTTTCATCAACTGATCACTTTGTTTTATGTTGTGTAGTTTAAAGATAACTTATTATGTGTACACACACACACATACACACATGCAAAAACATATATATATATACATATATATATATATACACACATATCTATATATGTATATATATAATATTTGACTCATTAGACTCATTAACATTGAACCCCTGACCAACAGCACCATAACTTAATACGGAACAAAGATTATCTAACACACATTTTCTCCCTAAGTCACATCACAGCCACAGTTCTTGCTTAGGAACACAAGACAGCATTTCAGCATTCTACATGCACTATTTAAAGAACATCATCATCAACAAAAGAAAAAAAGTGAAAAATGCAGCATTAATGGATCATCACAAGGACGAATGTTTATAGTATGAAAGCTGAAGCAACAAGGCAGAGTGCCACTGTGTTCAACCTCAACTAGGAATCTGAGTCACACAATTTAAAAGTGTCGCCATTCTGCACATGTCCACCATGACCACCAAAGGGGCGCAGATATTGATTTGGGGATTACAAAAAAATGTTATCAAGTAAGTTAGTTCACAAATATAAAATCCATGAGTAATGAGGACTAAATGTAACTACTTCTGGACAGAGTATACACTTTACACAGATGTATTCCTATTTCTGTCTTCACTTGAATTTTGGTTCATCAGATTATGATAAAGTAAGAGATAGTTAAGCCTGATTTTGCAAGAGGGTAGGTGCCAATTTGTATCGAAGAAATCTAGTTGCTATTACCGCCAGTGCTGTTACTGCTGCTGTTGTTTTTGTCCCAAAGAGAGAAAAGAAAAGTATTTCAAAACATGGGAAGCAGGAGTCTTGAGACGAGAAGCACCAAAGTATTGGTCCGTTGAGTCCCTGAAACATGTGGAACAACATTTTAGGAGCTTTTGTTGCAGGAAAGGAAAGCAAACAAATAAATTTAAACAGATGGAAAGAAGTGTTGTAGTAAAACGTAGTAAAATCATTACAAATGTAGTCACATTACAGTGCAGCCAATAATAAGTTCTGAGTTAGGTAAAATCAGTGAAGCAGAGGTTTTTGCAGAACTTGTAGCTAGTCCCCTGTGCTGAGCATAATGTTAATGGGCATTTGCCTTTCAGGTCAACTTTTTTTAATGTAGAGAAGGCTGGGGACAAGGGGGCGGGGGGAGTCCCAGCAGCCTACTGCACTAACCTAGAGAAATAAAGTTGAGAAAAAATAGCAGAGCAAGCTGTGAAAGTCATTTGGGGAGTTAATAAGTATTTTCTTAAGTATTAATTTAAGGTAAAGATAAAAATAAATTAAATGAAAATTATACTTAAATTTGGAGTGAGTTGAATGGAAGAATGGCCATGCTATTGAAAGAACCAGGGGAAACTGAAGAGGAACTTTGAGTGGCAAAGGATTACAGAAGTTAATTCAGGGTCGCATTCAATGCAACATCTATGAGAAATGATTTTCTCCTCTCTAATTTTAGTGCCATGAACCTTTTTTCACAAAGCAATATGTTTTATAGTTGGATCACAGAGGCTTATTATTCAGTACTTCCTAAGTCAAATAATTCATTTCAAATGCTCTATCCATTTGCACTACCACTGTCACTTGGAACAGACACAAAATAAGTATTTCTCTTCCAAATACAGGTCATATATAAATATTTGAAGCCAGTTATCAAGCAGATCCGTGGTCCTTATTCTCAAGGTAAATACTCTTAACTTCTTTAACCATTCCTCTTATCAAGGAGATTTCAGGCCCTTCCTTATTATAGGTCTTCTCTCCTGGACATACCCAGGGTTAGCAGTATTACCATTAAATAAGGTGAAGTGAAAAGATGTCAAACTACAGCAGGAAGGCCGGGGAGAGTTGGCGGGGGGGGGGGGGGGGGGGGGTAAGAGATCAACCGAAGGACTTGTAGGCGTGCATATAAGCATAACCAATGGACACAAGACACTGGGGGGTAGGGGAGGCCAGGGGAAGGTCAAGGGGAGAAAAAAAAGGATACATATGGAATATTCTTTGTAACTTTAAGCAATCAAACAAAATTTTTTTTAAAAAAGATATCCTATGATTTGTGTGGGGTACAGTGGGGTTGTTTCAATTTTGAAACACAATAATTTTATACCTATAACTTTTAAACATGTATCAAAAGAGGAACTGTGTCCAATCCCATCTATACCCACCCTGTATTTGTACAATCAATTACCTCTTATGACCTAAATTTAAAATTTTACAAAGCAGAGTAGCAGAGACTATGGCCTGAAAATGTCTGATGTTAAGCAACAAGATAAGTAGGACATGTGAGAAGTAGGACAAGTAAAGCAAATGGAGAGATAGAGAGAAAAGAGGGAGAGCCAGAGTAGTAAAGGATCAAAAGACCAAGTGAAACAAGTTTCAAAACAAAATATGATAAAAACATCAAAAGCTAAAAAAAATTGTTTAAATGTGAAGGCTGAAGTAAGCCTTTTATATTTGGTAATAGAATGGTCTGGTCTTCAAGAAAAACAATTTCAGAATCATGCTAGCGATATAGTTAGATTCTAGGGCAGTGGTTCTCAACCTTGGCTGCACAATAGAATCACCTGGGAATCTTTTTAAAATCCTGATTTCTTGGCCTCATCCTCCGGAAATTCTGTTTCTTTGTTATGGGGTAAGGCCACAACATTACTAACAAAGAAACAGAATTTCCGGAGGATGAGGCCCAGAAATCAGAATTTTAAAAAGATTCCCAGGTGATTCTAATGTGCAGCCAAGGTTGAGAACCACTGTTCTAGGGGTTAGAGAGAAGTTAATCAGGAAGCTGAGCAAAGTCCAGAAATCACCACGTAACAAGGAAATCAAGAAAGTAGGAAAATCCAACAGTAGCTACAAGCATCATATGTTTTCACTGAAGTCATGTCCCCTAACTAGATGTCATTTGTAATTCTCCCAGGGCCTTTCACGTTCCAAATCTCCAACACAAATGGATAAAAAATAAAAATTGTACTCAGGCAAGAACATAATTACATCTGCATACAAAAGTAAAATATGATATATCATGTTTTAAATAACTGAGCAAGAGGACATGAATCTCCCCACTCAAATTACTTAGTGAATTCACAATAGAGTGTGGTTTCAATTATAAAACACCACCATTCCTGGAACTGCTTAAGAAGTTGCGGAGACATCATTATTCATTAGGGTCAGTTATTCTATAAGTTCTCCTTAAACTGTACTACTATTATATAAGGATATAATACCAGAACTTGCACTTTTTCAAAGACAAATTAAGGAAAAGTATTTATTTGCATACTTTGCTTTTGCTCCTGATTCACTGTTATTTCAATGCTTTTATATTTTGAGTACATGCTAATATCAAATGTATACATTGCCAGAAACCACAAAAAGCTTATGTTAATACTGTCAGAGCCATGTTCATTCTCTTTAAAACACAACTCTGAAATTAAATTGGCCCAGTCTTCCTTTCTCCGATCAATAATTCAAAATGAAAAATAAGGAGAATTTTCAATGGGAACCTTTATGTACCTCTGTTGAGAATACAAACTTGTAAAACCATATTGGGAGCAATTTGTGAGAACATAGGGCAATTGTGTTCATACATAGCCCCTGTTCAGTAATTCCACTCCTGAGTGTGCCCCTGAGAAAAATGCTCACATTTACCTAAGGGGTTTTGTATGAGTGTTTTTGTTTCAGGGTTACTATTATAGCAGGGAGTCAGGAATAACCTAGGTGTTCAACTCCAGGAGACTAAATAAATACAATGAGGCAGATGTACATTATGGAATGCCATGGAATAGTAATAAGTAAAGACATAGCTATGCTATACTAATAAAATGCACTTCAAAAAAACAATAAAAGAATAAAATCTATACTTCAGTATAATTTTTTAAAACATAATGATATATATATATATATATATACCATAATGATATACATATATATATATGTATACATATATATATGTATATCATTATGGTATACCTTTCAAGGCTATATAGAGTGTAGAGGAAATAGAAGTGAGGATGGAAAATGACAGACTCAACTAACAAATTATAATAAAAAACAAATGCAATGAACTAACAGTTATGATTAAATCAACTCTGAAACTGGTTAAAATTCTAGGAATTAAGACATCGCTTTGGGAGATAAAATGTTTAGTGATATGTTTAAAATAGAAATGAACAGAAAATAATAAATAAAAAATCTATTAATTTTATTACCCCATAAAATATTTAAAGTCATCTTAGAAATACAGAACATTGCGAAATCGCACAAGACCCAGACCCACCGCATTGGTGGGACCCCAGACCCGCCCTACGTGAGCCATGGGAACCCAGACCCACCCTGCGCAAGCCACAGGCCCCACCTCCGCCGTGTGAGCTGTGGGCCCCACCTCCACCATGCAAGCCGCGAGCCCTTCCTCCCCACAAGAGGTGCTCCATGCACCTCCAGGTGACTGTTTATTTGGTCATTCCGCCATTATGGCATGATGACCACAGGACTTTTATGATATAGATGTATATATTAGAGGACAGTGCACGGATTTGTGCATGGGGGCGGGGGGGTGCCTCAGCTTGGCCTGCGCCCTCTTACAATCCGGCATCCCTTGGGGGATGTCTGACTGCCGGTTTAGGCCCAATGGGCCTGTGGGGATCGGGCCTAAACCAGCAGTCGGACATCTCCCAAAGGATGTAGCAGTGCATCAAGTGGCAGGCGACCAGGGAGGAGCCTGATTTGGCACCGCTTAGTATCACTGCCACAGAGTCAGGAGAGGCTCCCACCACTGCAGCTGCGCTCGCCAGCCGTGAGCCTGGCTTCTGGCTGAGCGGTACTCCCCCTGTGGGAGCGCACTGACCACCAGGGGACAGCTCCTGCATTGAGCATCTTCCCCCTGGTGGTCAGTGCGTGTCATAGCGACTGGTCGACTGTCATTCCAGTCATTCCAGTCATTCCAGTCATTTGGTCTTAACGGTCGCTTAGGTTTTTATATATATAGAAGTTACGGATAAGCAAATATTTATTCAAACAATGTTTACTTTGGAAAATAGTAAACAATGTGATGTTCTTCTTTATGTATGGAATATATAGCTATTATAAACTGTCCAAGACAAGATTAAGTGGCTTTGCAGAATCCCAGGTGACAGGCCTGTGATAAATGAATGAAAATGTTTTCATACCTTGTGTGTAGGGCAGCATTACTATGGCTCCTTGGACCAAAGAAACTTAGAATCTTAGATCCAAGAATTTTGGTACATCAGATCACATTCTCTTAATTTCTTAGAAAATCTTTCGACATACTTTCCTCTGGAATTGTAAAGGAAACAATTAGCTTCGTGTTTGAAATAGCTGTTCATGATTGCTTATTGCTCATTGTGCCAGTTATAAAAACTAAACTGTAGGAACCAAATATTAACACCATTCATTTTTACAACAAGTGCCGAGCGCCATGCTTGGCAACATGTACTAACATTTGCTTAGTACTTTCTATGAGGGAACCTTGTGTTTATAATCTCCCTTAATCCTCCTAATAATTCTATAAAATAGAAACCATTTACCGGGGGGGAAAAGAGGCTTAAGGAGGTGGAATAAATTCCAGTAGTAGCA
Organism: Myotis yumanensis; assembly: GCF_028538775.1. Lineage (NCBI taxonomy): Eukaryota > Metazoa > Chordata > Mammalia > Chiroptera > Vespertilionidae > Myotis > Myotis yumanensis. Next base: position 68,877,630 of record NW_027223755.1, on the reverse strand, counting down.
CAACTAAAATTTGACAGACTAGCTCTCACACCCTGGTGAATAAGAGCCTCTATCACATTACATTGCCCATGTGACTGGTCCCTTAAATACTGATTTAATTCCTTTTAAATCTTTATCATTTTTTGTTCCTTAATTTAATGGCCAACTGAAGCAGCACCCTTGTCCTCCCAGCATACTCCCTTCCATTAGAATAGTGCTCTTTAAATGGGAGCTTTACTGTATCAATTATTTTCAACAGAGAAAACAGTAACAAAGTTTAACTTTATGAAAACTACTTGAACTTAGCTTTGCGCTATAACCAATACCAGGATAGCAGCAGTTAGATTACTACAACACATTTCATTAGCAGGACTATAAAATAAGTCACTGAGATTTACACAGTCCCTTTCTCGATAATCAGGAAATTACATTTCCTTGCTCAGAACAGTTAAAACAACTGATAAGATTTTTTTTTTTTTTTTTTTCTCACTACCTCACACTCTCTATTTTATTCACATTCTATTAGCTGAAATCAGGTAAATCCGTTTGCGATCAGGGCCAGGGTGAATATAGCCCAGGTTGTTATCACTTTTCCTATCGACTTTTAAGGGTGCTATGAATTACCTGTATACCTATCTTTGCCTTTCAATAGTTTAGGGAATGAATGCATTTTTCTTATGCAATGTTACATCTTTCTGACACTGGTTAGTCCTCTTATGGACTAAAGAGGATTCTGCCATTACAATATCTACAACTGATAAGCTGACCTTAGCAGGGCAGCACACTCTGCTATAGAATCAGAACTGCAAGCATGCTGGGAAAATCCTGGGCAGCAGATGGCAATAAAAAAAAAAAATCTTCCAGAATGAATTCTCTGTATTAGCTCAAGTGAGAGAGAACCCGTCATCTGGGTGCATCATCAAGCCTTCCAATAAGAGGCATAGGACACATAGTCAATATCGACACAACTGTCCCAGCAGAGGCTTCTCCAAATCTAGAAGCTCTCTGGAGAATCCTCTGAGGGCCTTCTTGCACATGTCTCCTAATTACTGCATTAGCCCTTGCTTTGACTTCCTTCTTAACCTGCAACTTAATGCTATTTTTTCAGGATCTGAGTAGCGCCTTTGTAAATTAAGATAAATGTCTTCTAAACAATTTCACATCTAAAACTGGATCAGAGGCTGTAACAATGCAGGAGACACATGAAATGTTAAGCTCACAGAATATTATTTGCCAAAATCCAGATGAAAAAATTTAGACACAAAAATAATCCATGCCAGAACCTCTTTAACAATTCCCCTAAAAGAAATTTCAAGATTTTATTTTTTAAAAAGAGAGCTAGATGATAGGAAATATATTGCAAGCTGGTCCTTTTTGTGAGAATAATTTAGGGTTTAGAATACCTGGAAGTCAAACACAAGGATTAACTAACTATAAACTCCAAGGTCTGCATTAATGCTATGACACTTTAAAAAATATTTTAACAGACAAACGTGGTAACAATAGGTTCGATCAGGATCAATAAATTCTCTTTATTGCTTTCTTTAAAAGCTACTCTTTATGTTGGCTTAAAATCATACTTACCATACTGATAACCTTAGAAAGTAGATTTTAAAAGAACTTTAACCAAGAATCATATTTAATTGGATACATCTATATCTATAGCTATAGTTATATCTATCTATATCTATAATCTCCAGTGGTTTCAATGCAAGTTAAAGATTCCTGAGCCTTGATTCCTATGGCAGAAATTATTAGTTGCCCCCACTATCTTCTCTTTTTCCTTTTATAACAGAATTCCCAAACTTTAGCAAGCTCATGACAACTCCAATAAAGACTATACTGTCTGACCTCCTTTAGAGACAGGGGTTGCCATGTGACTCAGTTCTGGCCAAAGCAGTGGAAGAAGCAATAGTGAGTGTGATTTCTGGGTGGGGTCATGAAATGATGAAAGTATATACTTCTCACTCTTTTTTTCTTTTCCTGCTACCTGGACTGTGGACCGAATGGTTGTAGCTACAGCAGCCATCTCTACACAGCAGAGTAAATGTAAGAATGTTAGTCTACACCCCAACTCTTGTTCTCTTGATGTGAGAGAAACAGAGGCCAGTGCCAGTATGTTTTCCATGCTCCACAATGTACTCTGTAATCCAGGATCCTTCCATTTTCAATCACTGTTATTCTGACTTGTCTTTCTACTCAGAGCCAAAAATAAAAAAAGTAAACTCTCAGACAGAATTATGCTGGCTTGAGTCATTTGGAAAAATCTGAATTATAGCAAATTTGTATCTTAGACCGTGAGAAAGAACTACAGGATGTATTGTGAGGTATTTCCCACCAAGTACAAAGTTGGCAATAGTACCTGGAAGGCTCGGAGCCTCACCTTCTCTGCCTGTGTCATGTGTAGGCAAAATAATTAAAACGGTAATTGTTACCTAGCATTGTCCTCACTGCCTCCACCAGCCCCATCACCCTGTTCTCAGTCTCCTGGTCCCCAAATTCTCTCTTTGCTTAACCCCTTTACTTGGTAGATGGCTGTGACTTTTTTTCCCCATTTTAAATTATCGGAAGCATAGAGCATAGCTCTAGCTCAGGGGTTCTTCGCCTGTTCCCCGGTTCCATTAACCTTTTTCACTTGTTCCACCCGGCCCTCCCATAATGAGAAAATAATAGAGCTAGAAGAATCCACAGAGATCAATTAAGCCAGCACTGATTGAGAGATAAAATGGAACTAGAAATGTCAAATTAGCCAAAGCCATAAAGTAAATACTCAGCAGCACTTGGATGAGAAGGCTGCTCACTTGAGAGCCAACTCCTGCTCTCCTCCCTTTGCCAGATTTCATCTATGTCCTGTGCTGTCCTCCCTTTACCCTTTTCTTTCCTTGACCTTCCGGATTTCAGTCTCGGGATAAAGACAGAGAAAGGGGTAATGACAGAAAGGAAAGAGAGTGTGCATGTGGACAAGTGGCCTGTCTGTAAATGTTCTCTCAGATGCTATTTTATATCTTTATTATCCTTTTAAATGAATCTCTTCAAATCATGGGACATTTTTAAGAGACTCACGTTTGTTGGTATGTTTTCCTAGAATTCCAAAAAATTCTACAATGGCTGAGAGCTCTGTCTCTTCCCCACCCCCCAGACTCCTGTATCTCCAGTGTCTGTAACTGGCAGCATGTCCAAGACACAAATCTGAGCATTATCCATTACTTCCCTCTGTAGCTTGCTATTCACATCCAATTAATTAATAACTACTCGCAATTCTACCACATTAATAAGTCTGGAGCTCAGTCATCTCTCTCATCATTTCTGCTTAGATTATTCAACTAACTTTCTAAGGGCCCACCCCCACACCTCCAGCTCCAGTCTTATCCCTACCTAATCCCTTCCCCATCTTGCAACTAGGGGGATTGTACCACAATGCAAAGTTGGTCACAGCTAAGTTAATTCCTTCAGTGAATGCCCTAACCTGTAGGATATCAATCTCCAGTAGGATATAAAAGACCCTGTGTGATCCAACCCTGGATGGAACTCCTCAAATTTCATCTCTCTACTTCTGTAGCCGCCTGGGTTATTTCTAGGTCCTTAACTGTGGCAGGCATTGTTTCGCTATATGTTGTTACCTCTGGGTTTAAGGTCAACTATAATCAGCTCTCTTAGAATGACCTCTGTGAGTCTCCAGTTTAGCCTGGTGCCCATTCCTTGTGCTCCACAAGTATCTTCTACATGCTGCTGCGATAGCATCATCATAACGTACTGCATGGATTGCAAACGTTGAAACTCTTGTCTTCTCCATTAGGAGAGTCTTAAAGAAGAGATGATGTATTCATGTTTTGATTACAAATGTCTAGCATATGGGTGGTACATAATAACACTCAGTACAAATTGGCTAAATTAATGAAAACTGAATACATTTAAAAAGGCCATGATTCAAATGTTCAGGATAAAGAGAGAATCTTACAGGCTGCAAGAGAGAGACGGAAAGTAACATACAAGGGATCTCCCATTAGATTATCAAATGATTTCTCAACAGAAACACATCAGGCCAGAAAAGAATGGACGGAAATCTACAAAGTGATGCAAAGCAAAGGACTGAATCCAAGAATACTCTATCCAGCAAGGCTATCATTCAAAATTGAAGGGGAAATAAGAAGCTTCACAGACAAAAAAGGGCTAAGGGAGTTTATCACCACCAAGCCAGCCATGCAAGAAATGCTAAAGGGACTGGTGTAAAAAGAAGAAATATCAAGCTCAGAAAGAAAACAGCCACACACACACACAAAAAAAGAAATGGCTACAAACAAATACCTTTCAATAATAACTTTAAATGTAAATGGACTAAATGCTCCAACCAAAAGACATCGAGTGGCTGAATGGATAAAAAAACATGACCCATACATCTGCTGTCTACAAGAGACCCACCTCATTAGAAGGGACTCACACAGACTGAAAGTGAAGGGATGGAAAAATATCTTTCACGCAAATGGAAAGGAAAAGAAAGCTGGGGTAGCAATACTTATATCTGACAAAATACATCTCAAAGTGAAGGCCATAACCAGAGATAAGGAAGGCCACTTCATAATACTAAAGGGATCAATACAACAAGAAGATATAACCCTGGTAAACATATATGCACCCAATGCAGGAGCACCCACATACATAAGAAAACTTCTGGAAGATATCAGGGGAGAGATCGACAACAATACAATCATAGTAGGGGACTTTAATACACCACTGACATCACTGGATAAATCCGCTAGACAAAAACTCAGCAAAGAAACAGCAATCCTAAATGACTCACTAGATCAGATGGACTTAATTGACATCTTCAGAACACTTCACCCCACAGCTGCGGAATATACATTCCTCTCAGGTGCTCATGGGACATATTCAAAAATAGACCACATATTGGGTCACAAGCAAAGTCTCCACAAATTCAAGAAGATTGAAATCATAAAAAGCTTCTTCGCAGACCACGATGGCATAATGTTAGAAATAAACTACAATAAAAACAACCCAAAATACTCAAACACTTGGAAGCTGAATAGCATGTTATTAAATATTGATTGGGTTACCGATGACATCAAAGAAGAAATTAAAAACATCCTGGACACTAATGACAATGAAAACACAACAATCCAAAACCTCTGGGACACAATGAAAGCAGTCCTGAGAGGGAAGTTTATAGCTCTACAGGCCTATCTCAAAAAACAAGAAAAAATGGTAGTCAATCATCTAACTCTACAACTCAAAGAATTAGAAAGAGAGCAACAAGAAAACCCCAGAGTGAGCAGAAGGAAGGAGATAATAAAGATTAGAGCAGAAATCAATGAAATAGAGACCAAAAAAACAATACAGAAAATCAATGAAACCAAGAGCTGGTTCTTTGAAAGGATAAACAAGATTGACAAACCCCTAGCCAGGCTCACCAAGAAGCAAAGAGAGAGGTCCCAAATAAACCAAATCAGAAATGATAGAGGCGAAATAACAACAGACCCCACAGAAATACAAATGATTGTTAAACAATACTACGAGCAACTCTACTCCAACAAACTGGACAACCTGGAGGAAATGGACAAATTCCTAGAAAAATACAACATTCCAAAACTCAATCAGGAAGAATCTAAAAACCTCAATAGGCCAATAACTATGGAAGAAATTGAAGCAGTCATCAGAAAGCTTCCAGCAAACAAAAGCCCAGGGCCAGACGGCTTCACAGGGGAGTTCTACCAAACATTCAAGGAAGAACTAAAACCTACCTTCCTCAGACTACTACAAAAAATTCAAGAGGAAGGAACGCTTCCAAGCTCATTCTATGAAGCCAGAATCACCCTAATACCAAAACCAGGTAAAGACATCACAATGAAAGAGAATTACAGGCCAATATCCCTCATGAACATAGATGCCAAAATCCTCAACAAAATCTTAGCAAATCGGATCCAGCAGTACATCAGAAGGATCATACACCATGACCAAGTAGGATTCATCCCAGGGATGCAAGGATGGTACAACATCCGTAAATCAATAAATGTGATACATCACATAAACAAATTGAAAGAAAAAAACCACATGGTCATATCAATTGATGCAGAAAAAGCATTCGACAAAATCCAACACCCATTTTTGATAAAAACTCTCAGAAAGGTGGGAATAGAAGGATCATACCTCAACATAATAAAAGCCATATATGACAGGCCCACAGCCAACATCATGCTCAATGGACAAAAACTAACACCATTTCCCCTAAGAACAGGAACAAGACAGGGATGCCCACTCTCACCACTCCTGTTCAACATAGTACTGGAAGTATTAGCCATTGCAATTAGGCAAGAAGAAGGAATAAAAGGCATCCAAATTGGAAAAGAGGAAGTAAAACTGTCCTTATTTGCAGATGACATGATATTATACATACAAAACCCTAGAGACTCCATCAAAAAGCTACTAGACTTAATACATGAATTTGGCAATGTAGCAGGATACAAAATTAACCCCAAGAAATCTGAGGCATTTCTATACACCAATAGTGAACTTTCAGAAAGGGAGATCAGAAAAACAATCCCATTTACCATCGCACCAAAAAAATTAAGATACCTAGGAATAAACTTAACTAAAGAGGTTAAAAACCTCTACTCAGAAAACTACAGGACGTTGAAAAAAGAGATAGAGGAAGACATAAACAGATGGAAGAACATACCATGTTCTTGGATTGGTAGAATCAACATCATTAAAATGTCCATACTACCCAAAGCAATCTATACATTCAACGCACTTCCCATTAAAATACCAATGGCCTTCTTCACAGATCTAGAACGAACTCTCCAAAAATTCATCTGGAATAAAAAAAGACCCCGAATAGCTGCAACGATCCTGAGAAAGAACAAAGTAGGTGGGATTTCAATGCCAGATATCAAGCTGTATTACAAAGCCACTGTTCTCAAAACTGCCTGGTACTGGCACAAGAACAGGCATATAGATCAGTGGAATAGAATAGAGAGTCCAGAAATTAGCCCGAACCAATATGCTCAATTAATTTTTGACAAAGGAGGCATGAACATACAATGGAGCCAAGATAGTCTCTTCAATAAATGGTGTTGGGAAAATTGGACAGACATATGCAAGAAAATGAAACTAGACCACCAACTTACACCATACACAAGAATAAACTCAAAATGGATAAAGGACTTAAATGTACGACAGGAAACCATAAAAATTCTAGAAGAATACAAAGGCAACAAAATCTCAGACATATGCCAAAACAATTTCTTCACTGATACAGCTCCTAGGGCAGTTGAAACTAAAGAGAAACTGAACAAATGGGACTACATCAAAATAAAAAGCTTCTGCACAGCAAAAGAAACCATCAACAAAACAACAAGAAAACCCACCTCGTGGGAAAACATATTTGCCAACGTCATATCTGATAAGGGCTTAATCTCCAAAATTTATAGGGAACTCATACAACTCAACAAAAAGAAGATAAACAATCCAATCAAAAAATGGGCAAAGGATCTAAATAGACACCTTTCAAAAGAGGACATTCAGAAAGCCAAGAGACATATGAAAACATGCTCAAAGTCACTAATCATCCGAGAGATGCAAATCAAAACAACAATGAGGTACCATCTCACACCTGTCAGAATGGCCATCATCAACAAATCAACAAACGACAAGTGCTGGAGAGGATGTGGAGAAAAAGGAACACTTGTACACTGCTGGTGGGAATGCAGACTGGTGCAGCCACTATGGAAGGCAGTATGGAGGTTCCTCAAAAAATTGGAAATGGAACTCCCATTTGACCCTGTGATCCCACTCCTAGGAATATATCCCAAGAAACCAGAAACACCAATCAGAAAGGATATATGCACCCAGATGTTCATAGCAGCACAATTCACCATAGCTAAGATCTGGAAACAGCCTAAGTGCCCATCAGTAGATGAATGGATTAGAAAACTGTGGTACATCTACACGATGGAATACTATGCTGCTGTTAAAAAGAAGGAACTCCTACCATTTGCAACATCATGGATGGAACTGGAGAGCATTATGCTAAGTGAAACAAGCCAGTCAATGAAGGAAAAATACCACATGATCTCACTCATTCATGGATAATAAAGACCATTACAAACTTTTGAACAATAATAGATACAGAGGCAGAGCTGCCTCAAACTGATTGTCAAACTGCAGTGGGAAGGCCAGAGAGAGTTGGGGGGCAGGAGGGAGGGGAGTAAGAGATCAACCGAAGGACTTGTATGCATGCATATAAGCATAACTAATGGACATAAGACACTGGGGGGTAAGGGAGGGTAGGGGTTTGTCAAGGCGGGGGGGGGGGAAGGATACTCATGTAATACCCTTTGTAATACTTTAAGCGAAAAATAAAATAAAAAAAAAAAAAAAGAAAGAAAAAAAAGGCCATGATTTATACTCCAGCCATGTGACAATATACTACTAGAAATGTTTTATCAACCTTGACCTTGCTTTAACTCCCCACTTCATTCTGTCTAAAGCCCACTCATCCCATACCATATCCTCATCAACACAAAACACACATGCACACACACATGCACAAGCACACAAACATAATGAGACTTAAAATAAATGAATAAAGCCAAATTCTGATATCTTGCTTGGAGCCTTCCTTCTTCTAGGTAATATACACATGCACACACACATGCAAAAGCACACAAACATAATGAGACTTAAAATAAATGAATAAAGCCAAATTCTGATATCTTGCTTGGAGCCTTCCTTCTTCTAGGTAATATACTAGTCGACATTTCTTCTCATGACAATATGGCTACAAGTGGACCTGTCATAGTTCCATCCTTATAGAGCTAATCTGTAGCCCTCTTAAAATAACAGCATGATGAATTAAAAGATGCCACAAAATTACAACCCAAAAAGATTTTGAACACCAACAGTATGTGCAATCCCCCCTCCCCCACTTCACCCCATATCTAATTTAAAAGGAAGAAATATGTGGACATGGAGGGATAGGATACATTTAGGCATGTTCTCTAGATGTCATTTGGGTACAGTACTGCTATAACTATAGCAGATATAAAGGCCAATTACATTAAAATATCTCCGGTTGCAAGATGAAAATTAGAGAAACAAGTTTGCCAATGAGAGTGAAAAATTTTAGACTGTTAATTAGATTATATAGGAGTTCTAAGTTTCATTATAGCAACAGAACACTATGTCAAAATGTTCAGTTTTTCCTATATCTCAGCTGCTGAAAGGCATGCATGCCAGTGATCCCTTTGAAATTGCTTTACATAGACTCCTAAACTACCTATTAATCTCAAACAAAAAGAAACATTAAAAATGACAAAAAGTCTGTAAGAATTCCAGCTGTCTCCTTTCTGCCTAGAGTACTGTTACAATGTGCTAATGTGACCCTACTAAATATATATAATAAACAACTGAAGCTAGAAATAAACTGCTTCCTCTGAAAAGTACTTATTTTGAAGAAGTTTGTGTTGCCAGTTTAAGTTGTTGCCATGACATCTCAACACATCTGTAAAAAAAAAAAAAAGAAACCACACACAATAGGCAATATAAATACAGTCCTTCTCATGATAAATGGTGTTAACTTCACAAACCCCAGTTTAAGTGATTCTTGCTTAAACTTTTTTCTTTGTATGTATGTTTTTATTGATTTCAGAGCGGGAAAGGGAGAGAGATATAGAAACATCAATGATGAGAGGGAATCATTGATTGGCTGCCTCCTGCATGCCCCCTATAGGGGATCAAGCCCACAACCCAGGCATGTGCCCTTGACCGGAATCAAACCGGGGACTCTTCAGTCCGCAGGCCGATGCTCTATCCACTGAGCCAAACTGGCTAGGGCATTGCTTAAACTTTTATGGATTAGAACTATCATTACTATTAAAAGCAGCAGTGTCAACCTATTATCGGTTTCCTTTGCCTGAGTATGAACAATACACAATTTCTGTGGGTTAATGAATCCACCTTTTCTACATTGTAGACTATTTTGTAATACATTTCTAGTCACTAGAATTACGGCAAATAGCGTGGAGGGCTCTAAATCCTAGAAAAAGAATTTCAAGTCATAAAGATATAGGTTAACTGATCTCACACGGGTAATTAAGGATAATTGTAATCTTAATTATGACTGGCGATATATGACTTTTTTTAAATGAAATGATCAGAATTTTGTAGAAGAGGCTGGGCAGACATAGAATTGGGAATCTGCCACCACGGGAAACTCATCAATAGACTCACTACCTGGGAACTTTTACTCCAGTATCTGCACTATTTGGGGAAGGTTATTAAGCTTAAATATTTCACTATTAATAACAAATAATGAATCACTCCTATACTATCCATCTAACACTTTTTCTATAGACTATTTTTGAAGGCAATTGAAGTTTCATGAGCAAGTCATTCAGCTAGTCAAAAGACAAAAGAGGAACAGGACAAGGTATTTTTACATGATTAAAAGTTTTGCTTTAAAAAAAAAAGCAAATGAAAATCTAACTTAATCTAACTTAGCCAAAGCATTTCCTGTTACCTAACATTTTTATGGACATAGCTATAGCTGACCTTTAAAATCATGCTACTATTAAGATCTAATATGGCACTCTACTGAAATTGATGGTCATGGTTTTAACACAATGTGAAATGGAATATGGAATCTACCTAAATCTGCCCTTTATCAAAAGCAATACAGCATTTGGACATTGGTCAGATCTGGGGCAAGATATTCAGTCATATGCTATTATTAAACATAATTATGAGAATGAAATATTTCATACTTGTAACCATTTCAAATAATGGAGGCAGGTATCTTTTTTTTTCTTACTGTCTCTGAGATCTATGTTATTACTCTTAACACATATATAGCATGTATTTTATGAAATATAGAAAGAATAATTTATTATTTGATTAGTTATTAACCTTTTCCTGCTTTAATTGTTTGATTTTGTTTTTCTTTTTGGCTAATATGAGGCCAAAGATTTGGCACCTATATTTTAAAACCAAAACATGTCTTTGAATTTTTTTTATTTTTTATTTTATTGCTTAAAATATTACAACGAGTAGTACATTTGTCTCCTTTTTTACCAGAAACACCAATCAGAAAGGATATATGCATCCCTATGTTCATAGCAGCACAATTTACCATAGCTAAGATTTGGAAACAACCTAAGTGCCCATCAACGGATGAATGGATTAGAAAACTGTGGTACATATACACAATGGAATACTATGCTGCTGTAAAAAAGAAGGAATTCTTACCATTCGCAACAGCATGGATGGAACTGGAGAGCATTATGCTAAGTGAAATAAGCCAGTCAGTGAAAGAAATATACCACATGATCTCACTCATTTATGGATAATAAAGACCATTATAAACTGATGAACAGTTTTTATCTAAAAATAGATATAGAGGCAGAGCAGCATTAAACAGATTGTCAAACTATAGTAGGAAGGCTGGGAAGGGTTGGGGGGGGGGGGGGTAAGAGATCAACCAAAGGACTTGTATGCATGCATATAAGCATAACCAATGGACACAAGACACTGGGGGGTAGGGGAGGCTGGGGGAATGTCTTTCAATTATTAAATGTAGTTACTCTGGTATTATCAATGGTTTCAAAAGACCACTGACAATTAGATGCAAAACAGCAGGAGAGGCTAACAAAGTATAGTTACAAATCTAATATTCTTTCTTAATTATAAAGCATCACAATTTTTAGCAAGTCTTGATAGTTGGGAATTACTTCTGGAAATCATTACTAAATACTAATTGCAGACTTAAAGGTTGTATTATGCTAAGCTAAATAAACCAGTGAGAGAAAGACAAGTATCACATTATCTCACTCATATGTGTACTATAATGAACAAAATAAACTGATGAACAAAATAGATACAGAGACACAGAAGCATGACCGGACTGTCCAATCTCAGAGGAAAAGGGAGGAGAGGGGGCAAAAAGAGATTAACCAAAGAACTTACATGCATATATGCATAACCCATGGACACAGACAATAATGCTGTGAAGGCCTTGGGGATGGGCAGGTGTGGGGTGGAGGGGGTCAATAGGGAAAAATAAGGGACATCTGTAATACTTTCAAGAATAAAGATAAATTTAAAAACATGTACATACAGAATGCACAAAGTATATGAACAAAGAAATTATCAATTATTATTAGAGACAGTGCTCAAAATAAAATTTATAATTAACAAATGATAGTGGTAGACAATATAACCTAATAAAAATCATAAATAATTAACACCATCTGGGAATCAATCTAGTTTTTATATTGACCTTAAGAAACTCAGTTTTGAATCTTTGCAGATTAGCTATAAATACAGGGTGGGGCAAAAGTAGGTTTACAGTTGTTTGTATGGAAAATAATATAATAATAAATAATAGAAGAATAAACTTTTACATACTCACAACTTTAAACCTACTTTTGTCCCATCCTGTATGTATGTGTATGTGTGTGTGTGTGTGTGTGTGTGTGTGTATACACACATATATATACACACATTTATCCTATATAATAAAAGGGTAATATGCAAATTGACCCTAATGGCAGAATGACCAGGAATGACCGGTAATAATAATGTGCATTGACACCAGGGGCCAAATGCTCAATGCAGGAGCTGCCCCCTGATGATCAGTGTGCTCCCACAAGGGGAGCTCCACTCAGCCACAAGCCTGGCTGATGGCTGTGAGCACAGCAGAAGTGGCAGGAGCCTCTCCCGCCTCCTCAGTAGTGCTAAGGATGTCTGGCTGCGGTTTAGGCCCACTCCCTGCAGGACTCCTAGGCTTCCAGACGGATGTCTGACTGCCATTTTAGGCCCGATCCCCCAGGGAGTGGGCCTAAGCTGGCAGGTGAACATCCCCTGAGGGCTCCCGGGCTGCCAGAGTACTTAAGTCAAACACTTCATTGGGCTCTGAAGGTTAAAACAAACAAAAAACAAACAAACAAACAAACAAAAATTCTCACTGCCTTCACGGAGTTTATATTATTCAGAGCCACAAAATAAGCAAATAAATTAACAAACAATCCTTTTAACAAGTGCTCTGAAGAAAATAACAGCAAATGAAAGGGGGTAAAGGTTAGTGGGTGGGCAACATCAGATTGGCTAGTCAGGAAAGGAATATCGGGGGAGAAAAAATAACATGTAAGCCAGACCTAAAGGATGAGAAAATTCTGGCCACGATGGTACATTAATATATTTTGAAGAAGTACATTACTATATTTTGCAGTCATTGAACATTTCAGGGCTCTGCTTTGGAAATCTTTACAATTCCTGATAGTGGTGACGGCTGTGAAAATTAAAATGAGTGTAGGGGATAAGAGAGTTTTCCATTAGCTATGGAGCCCTGTAGCCTTTCTTTCAGCCACAACCATCAATATTACCTGCATTAGACACACTATGTTAGGCCGGTGTGAGAGAAAGTAGGTCATTTCCATCCACCTGAAGTCAGAGCAACTTGACATGGTGTTTCCAGTTCCAAAATTAGATAGTTTCAGGGTTATACAAACTGACTTCTGCTAGCAACTCAAATTAGTCTCAAGGATCCTATTTTGTCGGTGCTCTTAAGTGTCTTATGCAATGCAGAAACAGAAAGACTGAGCAGATAAAAACAAGCAGATGATAAATCCCAGTTATCTCCTCCAAAGAATGATGTGAATCAAAATGCAGAGTTTGACTTCAGAGCACAAAGAGACAGACTCACTTTAAAATGATAAATTTAATAACAACCCAAAGTAATGGGTTTTTGTGCTTAATACATTACCAGGCTTTCATATTTACAGAGAAATAAACTGGAGAATAATTCTCTTTGCACTTTTATTTATTTAGCCAGAATAATGAAATTTTATGTGGATTAATGCCTGCCTGGACATATATAAATTGTAGACATATTGTCATCATGTTATAAAATTGAAGATGCCAAGGATCAAAGACTATGAGCAGATGCACGGATTCAAAGTATCATAAATATACATGTACCTTCTATTTTATATTTAACTACAGGCCTGGTGCACAGATTTGTGCACCAGTGAGGTCCCATGGCCTGGCCTGTGCCCTCTCACAATCTGAGAACCCTTGGGGGATGCCAGACTGCCAGTTTTGGCCTGATCTCTGCAGTCCAAGCTGAGGGACCCCACCCAGTGCATGAAACCATGCACCGGGCCTCTAGTATGCATATAAGATCTTTGGTTAATCTCTTCACATCCTCCCCCCTGAGATTCATCAGTCTGTTCCATGTTTCCATGCTTGTGCATTGAGCATCTGCCCCCTGGTGATCAGTGTGTGTCATAGCTACCGGTTGAATGGTCGAACAGTCACTTAGGCTTCTATATATATATAGTTATAATGCACAAAGTCTGTTTTCTCTTTAATCACGTTCAATTTTAGATAGACTTATCTTAACCTTGAGTCAGTACTAACTCATTTTTTTTTAAATCTTGACATGCTCGTAAGAATAATAAATGTCATATATTTCAGTAGTTTATAAACTCCAACTGAGATTAGAAATCCATTATGAATTTTAAGATACTTAAATTTAAATAATTATCTGGTAATATTTGGGGACCAGGAAAGAGCAAAGGGAACATATGAATTTATTAATATAACCAATTCTTATATTACATAAAAAATCTTATCTTTTGATTTAGTATTGTTAAAAGCATGAAAATATAAGTTTCTAAGTCAGAAGACAGTTCTTGCTTCCAGGGGGACATGAAAAATTTGTGAGGACATCCAAGAGTTAAGAAGCTATGTTCTGACAGCCCTATGTGCCCAGAAAGCTGGGGAGGTATGTGGTGTGGGTGGGAAGAGCTGAACAAGGAGAGGAGGTGAAAGCGCAGCCCTGGCCCAGCTTCTCTTAAAAGATAAATGGTTTCCCAAGTTGGAAGAATGTTTTCCTCGAGCAGTGCTACACAAAGCACTGGCTCTGGAACTATTTGTTACCATTCCTGATGGGATAAGAAGCTTGCACCAGAATGTAAGTCAACTATATCTCAGCATTTTGTTCAGCTGACATTTTTCTCATAGCAAAACTTTTTTGATGAAGGAAGCAGTGTGCTGGTTTGCATTCTGCTGTAATCACCTCATCTCATTATTAAACAGTAATACTCAGTTCACAGACCATATTCTGTACATGAACGACATTTTTGATAGGACTAGTCTAGAGGAAATCCCGAAACGCATGTGATTCAAGTTGGTGGCTACAATCCACAATCAGGAAGAACTTCAAATATGGATTACACTTGTGCTATGCAGGAGTCAATAAGCTAGTGACTATCTTCGGAGCCTATAAGACATCAAGTGTAAATTCTGAGTAAAAAGAAATAGAAATGGTATAACTTTAGGGGCATGACACATAGGTGACTAGGAAAGAGTAAGTCTTGTGCATGCATGCACACATGCACACGCACACGCACACACACACATGCAGAATCTCTTATATATACATGTTCATGAATAGGTACACACATAGTCACAAAAAGGTATACATAAAGCCACACACAAAGAGGCCCCAAGACACATTGTCCACCAATTCTATAAAGAGTCATGTGCAGCAGAAAAAGAACTTCATCTAAAACAAGGCATTGCTGGTACTTGAGTTCCAAGAACACTGTTTAGCATGAGGTGAGCCAGAGTTCGACAGCAAAGCCCAGCTCTGAAAACAGGGGCCCTCGGCTCCTATTGGTATTCCCCCAGGAGCAGACAGATGCAATATCCTGAGGAACTACATCTAACCCTGGTCCAGAGCAGAAGAGCTAATTCCAAGGCAGAGGACACAGAGGGGTGAGATGAGACTGACCCCCCAAAGCCGAGGTGCAGCCAGATGTGATGAATCCTTTGAGGAAACCAGAAATTCACTAGGAAAGAAAGTGGTTTTTTCCTCACTAGAGAAAAGACAGAAGGGGGTTTATTAGCAACTACAAATACCAGGCAATTGGAGAGGTGGGAGTTGAGGAAGGCGGTGAGTGCTACTGTATGGATGGGAGATGAAAGGGTAGAATGAAGACTCAACTGTGGCAGTAAAACCTTCAACTTATTACATGGACTTTTCTTTTTTTCTTCTTCCAGGTTTTGAAAATAAATTGTCTTTTTAAATGAAATTTATTTGGATGACATTGGTTCATAAGATCATATAAGTTTCAAGTGTACAATTCCATGATACATCCTCTGCATAATGCATTGTGTGCCCATCACCCCAAGTCAATTTTCTGTCACCATATATTTCAATAGCATTTCCAAATAACCTAACATAAGGGAGAGATATGTATTTGGTTTAGGACCAACCACAGGAGGAAGCAATTTTCACTCTCTATTTTGTATCTCAAACTTAATTGACTAAGGTTTGATGACTTCCCTAGTTTACACTGCACATATTCCTAGATAATTTTCTCTCTTCCTAAGGCTACCCTTTGAAGCTCTGATTATATATACTATCAAACGTGAATCACAAAAGAGACCCAAGGAAGAGGTTGAGTTTAAGTAATCAACTTCATAAGATCCTTTCGACTTTAATATAAACAATGGCCTGTAGGGATGAAACGAGACTGATTTGGAAGAAAGAACACAAGGATGCTCATCCAAAATAGGATTTTGTCTTAAAAAATGAAACTACCAAAGTCCTAATTCAGCTCAAATATGTAAAATTTCTAATTATCATATTACTGGCATTCCTTTATTGCACAACTTTAAAATAAATTAAATTTAAAAATTATATTTTTCTGCTCATCCTCACTTGCCTCCCTTCTATCTTCCTCTCCTCAACAACAAGAACAAGAGGAGAGTATTCAGTTTACTCTAGATGATTAGGCTCTGTTTGGTTCCTCCATATTGATCTTAATATTTTCCCTTTTTATGAAAGACCTGACAAAATTACCCTCACAATTACCCTGATGAAAGCAACAGATTCTGAAAGAGCACCAGGGGAGGAAATGTTTGTTATAAACAATCTCACTCTGGCCTCAAACTCATCCCATTAGTTCGGAAGGATGAGGCAATTAATTATACAAGAGGCTGTTGCCAAAATTTTTGGCATCCTATAAACCCTTTAAATATAGGGACTGACAAACCGAATAATAAATTCTCTACTTCACATATGGCCTGTGATCATGTTGCTAAATATTGCAACAATAGTGCAATGAAGACTAGAATAGAGCAGTAGCATTTGTGTTCTCCGGGGTATAAGGAGCTGAGGATTCCACAGATATGGTCAAAATAGGTAACGTTCCGTTTCCTGGGCTGTTCCAGGTCGGTGGTGAGAGGTAGTGCTAACTTGGTGGCATAATAGGAGGAGGCCTTAGAATGGAATCATGTCTGCAAGGGCAATCAAGCGTGTGTGTTTTTACATACTACTTAACACAATGTTTTTCATTTTTTATCAATTTGACACTAAAGCTTTAAAAACACACATAAAAACAAACAAACAAACAAAAAGACACAAGGACTGAAGTATATTTTCTCCTGCATATCAACCAAATCATTTTTTAAAATGTGTCATTCACCATGATTTGTCTTGTTTTTTTAGAAGTTGGAACAAAAGTCACATTATTCATGGTAAAGGCAGAACTAAACTCCTGGCTTTTCTAAACATGTAAACAAACTAATTTAAAAGATCCTGAGCAATACAAACCCAAATCAAAGGTCTTATTGAAGGCCTGGGGTGAAACAGGGGCTAGGTGGAGGGGGACAAAGGGGGAAAATGGGGGAGATATATAATCCTGTCAGAAAGGAAGGAAGGAAGAAAGGAAGGAAGGAAGGGAGGCTAGGAAGGAAGGAAGGGAGGGAGGGAGGGAGGGAGGGAGGGAGGGAGGGAGGGAGGAAGGAAGGAAGGAAGGAAGGAAGGAAGGAAGGAAGGAAGGAAGGAAGGATTACAAAAAGCATTTGCTGTATTTAGGATGACTGTTTCTTTAAATAAAGAATTTTCTGTTATTAAGTAAGATTATTATTACTATTAACCTTAAATCAGAAGTAGCAATTTAACAATAAAATAATTGTTTTCTCAAAAGGAGCAATGTGTTTGGATGAAAAAGATGATAAAAACATTTGAGGAGACTAGAATATTATTTTAAGTATATTCCAAAATATTAAGATGAGCCAAAATAATTATAACCAAAGGCAAATAAACACGTTTATGGACATAATGTTTCTTATTGATATTGGTAATGATTACTCTGACTATTCCCACTCATGCCCAGTGACCACATTGCTGCCTGTAGTATCAGAGAGTTGGGGCCCTATTATGGTTAGTCAAACAGAGATAGTGTACCCGTAGGGGAAATTATAACAGTAAGTAAAAGTACTTGTATACCAGTCCGGGTTTGCTCTGGCTTTAATTGAGATTTATCCTCTATTTGATGAGATTTAGCCTCATCAACTCCTGGGGCTGAAAAAAAGCTTGGGGGGTTTTAATCCAATTCTCCATCTGATGCTACATTCCCCTACAGCCTCCTATACTGCGGAACTCTTTTGAATGCCTTCTTCACAGGGAACTCAATAGTCGCAAGGCTATCTTGCTTTAGCCAGTCATCACACAAGTTGCTTCTAAATAAAATCAACACAAGGAGTAGAGTCAGACTCTCCTTCCTCCCTTTTTCCTGAGGTCAGTAACTTTCCAGATTCTCTGCAATTGTTTATGTGGATATGGAGTATGATTCTTTCCCTTGAATTGTGCATTTTATCATGGACAAACATCTCCTGTTCTTATTTATTAAAATTCAGATTAGTAAAACAGAAGAACCCTAGAAAGTTGTTTTTTGATTCAGGTCAGATGTTGAGCATTTGTTTATAAAAATTAATTAGGCTCACTGCAACCACCTAGAAGAGTTAAAACATAAAAACCACTTCTCAGCAGGTAGCAGTCTTGGGAACTAAGACCCTCTTAATCACTGCATTACAGATGGCCTGGGTCTTATTTTGCCCATTATAAAAGTCTATCAGTTTGATTTTTTTTGTTGTTGCTGTTCAGCAACGGCTACTTAAAATACTATCTAGAAAGGTAATCCCCAGAAAGATGCTCTTTTATTGTTTGAAACTCAGGAAAACGGCAATATGATCTTTCAGCCTGTGTGTGGAGCGAAAGCTAGGTCACCTTCTTGGGGATGAAGGTCAGTTTCCCATTATGGTAAGTCCCTGTCTTTAAATGAGAAGAAAGGCCCAGAAAGAAAGCTGAAACTCTGGCCCACAGAGACAACCTCTGCAGTTAACCAGTAGACTCAGCTTCAGCTGAAACTGAACGGCTAGACATCACACTTTGCTTTTATGCTAAAAGGTTTTTAAGCAAAGAGAGAAAACTAGAAAAGAAAGGCAACAATAGATGCAGGAATGAAGATACCCACAGATACAAGAAACTTGGTAGGGCAGGGGCTTCTGCAGCCAAATTTGCCTTCGATCCCAGGGGGAGCAAGCTTGCTTGTCTATTAAAAGGACACAAAGAGAACTATGTGGAAGAAATAAGAGCTGTCTTGACAAAAACATTCTAAGTGAAGAAGAGAATACAAGTAGTGAATGAGAAAAGGCGGATCTCTGAAAGAGAAAGGATAATCATCTAAATAAGACATTTTTCAAAAGACAAATATCAACTTGCGGTTAGGAAATTTGAAACTGTTATACTAATAGGCTCATCAAGACCTATTGAATTGAGGCTGTTTACCTTGGACAACATTTTGGAGAATGATATAATGAGTTCAGTTCAGTTAACAAACTTTAGTACACCTACCATGTACTGGTCACTATTATGGTGCTGGAGATATAAAGGATAATGCACCAGGAAATGGCATTCTCGGGACTATCAGACCATATTTACATATATACAGTTTAATTTCAATTTAATGTGGTAGGTGCTGAAATAGCACCAGGATAGAAATTCAGGCCAGACTAAGGGATTAAGAATGATTTCCTAGAAGAAATAGTGCTTGAACTGTCTTTCATTTAGATCAAAGCTAAACACGATTTAACTCTGTGCTATAGGGCAACTCACATAATCCCTTTGAGCATACTTCCCCATTAATTAAAAATGGATGTAATAATACCAATTTCACAGGTTTGTTGTGAGGATTAAAAGATTAAACATATGAAGTCCTTGCATGCTGTAAATGTTCAATAGATGCTTTTCTTTCTTGTTCCCTATAAAATGTTAGCACCTTAAGAAGCTTAAGGTATAAACAACCTATGCTGTAATTTTACTAAATGGGCATAAATCCTGGGTAACTTGTCCAGAGCCATACCAGTCAGCCACAGGGCCTGGTCTCCAGTCTCCTTACTCCCTAGACTAGTACCATCTCCACAATACCCACCACATCACTAACAATTGCCTGTGATAGGAAGTGCCCCAAGGGGAACCATACGCATGGTAAATATGAAGACACTGGGGGAGGGGAGCGAGAGCGGGGGAAGGGGGAGAGGAACAATACTGTAAAAAATAAACATAAACATATAAAACTCTGTTAAATCATTTTGAGCAATGGATTTTAAGACTAATATAAATGGGAACTTAAATCTGAAATAATAAGTGAGCCTAGAATCAAGCATTAAAAGAACACATACAAACGATGCTCCAGATTTAACTGAGTCATTTTAATCAACCTTGGGTATGGCAGGAACTACAACCATTGGACAAAGGACATATAAAGTTTTTTAAATCTAAGCTTTTGGAGCTTCTTTAAATTGCTTAGATGTAAAGGATGACATTAACATTTTCATCTTTGAAAGTCCTGTGTAAAATGTAAAATCCGTGAGTCTAATTTTGGAAGCAGCTTTAGAGTGCATGTAGTACAGGGTTTCTCAAGCTTGGCACTCTTTCTATTTGGGGCTAGATAATTCTTTGAATTTTTGTTGCTGTTGCAGAGGCTGTGCTGTAGGTTGTTAGCAGCAGCAGCAGGGACTCCACCCATAAATGTTAGATCTCCTCCCATTCACAGTTGTGACAACGAAGAATGTTTCGGAGCACTGCCAAATGTCCCCTGTGGAACAAAACACCCCCATTGCAGGAATTCATCTTTTCAGGTTCAGACCGTATCTAGGATTAGAAAAGTCTTCCTTTTGAGGCATTTAATCTCACACCTGCACAGCCCTAATCATTATTTGGAAAGTTATTTTATTAAACTGAAATCTGCTCTTGTATATTTTCTGTCAACCATATACATTTTTCCCTCTCAAGAAACAGGCCAAACTTTTAAGCCCTCTCCTGTTTTCAAATATTTGAAGGCACCCCTGTTTTCTTTCATATTCTCTTCTCCACCTTAAACTTTCCTAATTCCTTTAACTCATACTCTTGTCCCATGTCTTTCATTATTTTGGTCCTCAGCTTCAGGATGCTCTGTATTTTGTCATACTGGTATTAGTTCCCTTGCCCCTTCCTTACAGTTAAGAAAATTGTGAACGGGAGTGGTTGTTCACATTGAAAGTGAGCAGAAGGACTGAAACTAGGGCCAAATCTCCTAATCCCCAGTTAGTTGAGGCTCCTTTCATTCCACACATAGTCACTTACATTTAAATTGGCAAGGTGACAGAGTGAGTTGATGAGAGTGGAAACAGTTGTTTCTCATCCTAAGCCAGTGATGGCGAACCTTTTGAGCTCGGCGTGTCAGCATTTTGAAAAACCCTAACTTAACTCTGGTGCTGTGTCACATATAGAATTTTTTAAATATTTGCAACCATAGGAGGAGAACCAAGATGGCGGCGTAGGGAGCGGACCTGTGTGTGCTGCTCTCTCACAGCATCATTGAAACTATCAACTATGAAGTAAACAACCGCCACTCAGAACCATGGGGAAGTTGGCCCAGTGGGAGATCTACAACTGGAGGAAAAGAAAGAAGCGCAGTGAGAATGAGCGGGAGCTACGGAGGCACCAAAACCAGAGGTACGCAGTCACACGCCACGCGGGCTGCAAATGGATTCTCGCTCTTTTACGAACCCTCGAATCCTCTGGGCTTGCTCGGGGCGGGTCTCTGAGGCCCCAGATCCCACAGGGAGAGGCGGCCACGGCCTTGCAGTGGTCGGAGAGCGAGGGAAGCTCTGACACGCGGCTGCTCGCCGGCACTGAGGGACAAGAAGTCCTGGTGTCCCGGGGAGGCGAGGGGCGCGGAGACTCCGCCATCGCTATTTCCTCCACGCTGGCAACTCCCTGTGACCCCGCCCTACCCTCAGGGCTGTGCCAGAGGCACAAGAGGGAATGACTGTGCTTTTACAAACTCTCAAATCCACTGAGCTGGTTCGGGCGGGTCTCTGAGGCCCCAGGCCCCAAGGCGAGAGACGGCACGGCCTTCCAGCAGTCAGAAAGCGAGGGAGGCTCTGGCGCTCAGGCCGGCACTGGGGGACGCAAAGTCCTGGTGTCCTGGATAGGCAAGGGGCCGCTGAGTCTCCACCCCAGCGACTCCCTGTGACCCCGCCCTACGCAATTTACATTCCCATCTGGGCTGTGCCAGACTCACAAGTAGAAATGCCTCTGCTTCTGCAAACTTTCAAATCCACTGAGCTGGTTCAGGCGGGATCATGAGGCACCAGACCCTACGGGGAGAGGCAGCACGGCCTTGCAGCCATCAGAAAGCGAGGGAGACTCTGTTGCACAACTGCTCGCTGGCACTGGGGGACACAAAGCCCTGGCAGAGATTCAAGGGGCCGCGGAGACTCAGCCAGTGCTATTTGCTCCGCCATGGCGACTCCCTGAGTCTCAGCCCTAATCAATTTACATCCCCATCCAAGCTGTGCCAGGTGCACAAAAAGACCCACCTGCGCTTTTGCAGCCTATCCCAACAAATTGCAGACTTCAACTGCTCGCAGCCATGGGAGACACACTCAAGAACCAGACCCAGGAGAACCAGGATGTCGGCATAAGGAAGAGACCTGTGCGTGCTACCTCACACAACAACATTGAAACTACCAAATATCAGACAAACACCTATCATACAGAACCATGGGAAAGTTGGCCCAGTGGAAGCTCTACAACTGGAAGGAGAGAAAGAACATTGAGACTGAGTAGGATGTGACACCAAGTACAGAGCCCAACCCAACAAACTGCAGATTTCAACTCCTCGCATAGAAAGAAGCGCATTGAGACTGAGTAGGATGTGCAGAGGCACCAAGTACAGAGCCCATCCCAGCAGGCTGCAGATTTCAGCTCCTTGCATCTGGGAGGGACGCAATCGGGGGGCAGAGTCGGGTCCGGGGCCGGCCAGGGCTGGGCCTGACTCGGCCGGCACTGTGGAACTGCTATACCAGCAAGCGCACAAACATGCCCACTGGTCCCAGTCTCTTGTGGGGCGCTGGGGGACAGCAGATAGACAGTCTGTGCACTTGGTGGAGGGCAGGAGTGCTGGATGTTCAACCACCAGGAACGCCTGGAGATTTTGTCTGGTGGGGAACCGCCGGCAGGGGACAGAGGGCCAAACTTCCTGTTTCTCTGGTAAGGCTGGGATGGCCCCGATGAGGTCGGGAAGGCCCCGGTGAGGTTGAAACGGTCCCGGTGTGGTAGGGACGACCCCGGTCAGGTTGAATCGGCCCCGTGTGGTAGGGACAACTCCGGTGAGGTTGGAACGGCCCCCGTGAGGTAGGGATGACCCTGGTGAGGTTGAAACGGCCCCCGTGAGGTAGGGACGACCCCGGTCAGGTCGAAACGGCCCCGGTGTGGTAGGGACAACCCCGGTCAGGTTGAAACAGCCCCGGTGTGGTAGGGACAACCCCGGTGAGGTTGAAATGGCCCCTGTGAGGTAGGGACGACCCTGGTCAGGTCGAAACGGCCCCAGTGTGGTAGGGACAACCCCGGTCAGGTTGAAACGGCCCCCGTGAGGTAGGGACGACCCCAGTGAGGTTGAAACGGCCCCCGTGAGGTAGGGACAACCCCAGTCAGGTCGAAACAGCCCCGGTGTGGTAGGGATGACCCTAGTCAGGTTGAAACAGCCCCGGTGTGGTAGGGACAACCCCGGTGAGGTTGAAACGGCCCCCGTGAGGTAGGGACAACCCCGGTGAGGTTGAAACGGCCCCGGTGAGGTTGAAATGGCCCCTGTGAGGTAGTGACGACCCCGGTGAGGTTGAAACGGCCCCCGTGAGGTAGGGACGACCCTGGTCAGGTCGAAACGGCCCCGGTGTGGTAGGGACGACCCCGGTGAGGTTGAAACGGCCCCCGTGAGGTAGGGACGACCCCGGTGAGGTTGAAACGGCCCCCGTGAGGTAGGGACGACCCCGGTGAGGTTGAAACGGCCCCCGTGAGGTAGGGACGACCCTGGTCAGGTCGAAACGGCCCCAGTGTGGTAGGGACAACCCCGGTCAGGTTGAAACGGCCCCCGTGAGGTAGGGACGACCCCAGTGAGGTTGAAACGGCCCCCGTGAGGTAGGGACGACCCCAGTCAGGTCGAAACAGCCCCGGTGTGGTAGGGACGACCCTAGTCAGGTTGAAACAGCCCCGGTGTGGTAGGGACAACCCCGGTGAGGTTGAAACGGCCCCCGTGAGGTAGGGACAACCCCGGTGAGGTTGAAACGGCCCCGGTGAGGTTGAAACGGCCCCCGTGAGGTAGGGATGACCCCGGTGAGGTTGAAACGGCCCCCGTGAGGTAGGGACGACCCCGGTGAGGTTGAAACGGCCCCCGTGAGGTAGGGACAACCCCGGTGAGGTTGAAACGGCCCCCGTGAGGTAGGGACAACCCCGGTGAGGTTGAAACGGCCCCGGTGAGGTTGAAACGGCCCCCGTGAGGTAGGGATGACCCCGGTGAGGTTGAAACGGCCCCCGTGAGGTAGGGACAACCCCGGTGAGGTTGAAACGGCCCCCGTGAGGTAGGGACAACCCCGGTGAGGTTGAAACGGCCCCGGTGAGGTTGAAACGGCCCCCGTGAGGTAGGGACGACCCCGGTGAGGTTGAAACGGCCCCCGTGAGGTAGGGACGACCCCGGTGAGGTTGAAACGGCCCCCGTGAGGTAGGGACGACCCTGGTCAGGTCGAAACGGCCCCGGTGTGGTAGGGACAACCCCGGTCAGGTTGAAACGGCCCCCGTGAGGTAGGGACGACCCCGGTGAGGTTGAAACGGCCCCTGTGAGGTAGGGACGACCCCAGTCAGGTCGAAACGGCCCCGGTGTGGTAGGGACAACCCCGGTCAGGTTGAAACAGCCCCGGTGTGGTAGGGACAACCCCGGTGAGGTTGAAACGGCCCCCGTGAGGTAGGGACGACCCTGGTCAGGTCGAAACGGCCCCGGTGTGGTAGGGACAACCCCAGTCAGGTTGGAACGGCCCCCGTGAGGTAGGGACGACCCCGGTGAGGTTGAAACGGCCCCCGTGAGGTAGGGACAACCCCAGTCAGGTCGAAACGGCCCCAGTGTGGTAGGGACAACCCCGGTCAGGTTGGAACAGCCCCGGTGTGGTAAGGACAACCCCGGTGAGGTTGAATCGGCCCTGGTGAAGTCGGGACGGCCCCGGTGAGGTTTAAACGGCCCCCGTGAGGTAGGAACGACCCCGGTGAGGTTGAAACAGCCCCGGTGAGGTAGGGACGACCCCGGTCTGTAGGGACAACCCCGGTCAGGTCGAAACGGCCCCAGTGTGGTAGGGACAACCCCGGTCAGGTTGAAACGGCCCCGGTGTGGTAGGGACGACCCCGGTGAGGTTGAAACGGCCCCCGTGAGGTAGGGACGGCCCCGGTGAGGTTGAAACGGCCCTGGTGAGGCTCAGACAGCCCTGGTGAGGTTGAGACTACTTCAGTGAGGTTGGGACAAATAAAGGGGACCAGTATGGACTGATGTACAGGGGTAGATACAGAAGCAGAGCAACATTGAACAGAATGTTAAACTACAGTGGGAAGCCTGGGGAGGGTTGGGGGGGCGATTAAGAGACCAACTGAAGGACTTATATGCATGCATATAAGATTAACCAATGGACACAAGACACGGGGCGGGGGGTAGGGTTGGGGGGAATGTCAAGGGGGGGATAAAAGGAGACATATGTAATACTCTTTGTAATACTTTAAGAAATAAAAATTATTAAAATAAAAAAAAAATATTTGCAACCATAGTAAAACAAAGATTTATATTTTTGATATTTATTTTATAAATTTAAATGCCATTTAACAAAGAAAAAATCAACCAAAAAAATGAGTTCGCGTGTCACCTCTGACACGCGTGTCATAGGTTCGCCATCACTGTCCTAAGCATTGACTCTTCTGAAACCATAAGTTACTCCAAAGACCAATGTGGAGTTGGCAGGGCAGATATAGCACACACCTTCCATTAAGATCCTCTTGGAATGTGGAACACCTATCAGCTGGGTCAAGTTGCTTCAAGAAATTACATAGACCAAGTCACCTAAATCTCTGCTTCTCAAGTTCTTCATCTTTAAATTAGGTGTAATAGTGGCACCTGTCTGTTAGTGTGGCAGTGAAAAGTAAAATAAATGTTAAGTAAATATTATTATTTGGATATAATTATAGACCAAAAATATTATTTTTCTAGTTTCTTCTCAGCCAACACACTGTATACCGTGGACATGACATGAAGTGTGAAGAGCTGGCCAAAGGCAGGAAAACACAAAAGTATAAGAACGAAGTAAGAAAGTACATTCAAATAAGTCCAAGGTTAATAGATGCCAGGGTTTCCCTAGACAGCACATTTTGGTTGTCACCAAAGTATTCATTTAAATGGTTGTCAAAGAGAAGCAAGACGTTTAGGAAATCTTTTAAGCACAATGGGAGTCACGTGTCAACAAACACCCATTTCTACTGTTATTTTCTTGATTGCAAGTGTTTGGGCAGGGAGTAAGCCACCGTCTCCCTGACGTGAGCAAACAAGAACAAACAGCCTGTGCTCGGAAGCAGTCATTCTGTGTCTGAGGTGGGAATCCTCTTTGTGAGGCTGTCTGGAGTTGCAAAGTGTGCTACTATTGCTTCATTGAATTTTAACACACTTACATGGAATTTTCTCCAAGGTTACAGCATCTTCTCTCTCTCTTGCCATAGGAAAATATTTTTGGTCTTCATTGGGATTAAATTGGCCTGTGCATGAATTTTATATGACAGCCTGGACCCATCTGCCTCTACAATTTCCTCAGGGTTTTTCTGCTCTGTATGCTGCCTTATTATTATTATTTTTTGGCCATTAAGGCAGCCCTTGATTACTCCAGTGCAGTAGGATATTTCCCTGCTGTGACCTTCCACACGGGAGGTCTGCGTGAAGACCAGGTGTAGCGTCAGGAAGGAATGTGCCAGAATCATCTGACGCCGGATCATTATTTTTCACAGTGTGCCATGCTGCTGAAAAACAGACCTTTGACACTTATCCCCAGGCCTTGGTGGTTCTTAATTTGGTTGCCCAGTTCTCTTCTACTGCTGGAGGCCTTTGAAGTTACCAACAGGATGCTCTCTGATGCCCCTTGGAAAGCAGCACGATGAGGTGTGGCTTGTTTGGCAGGCTCAGTGGCTGCATGTTGGCGCTGCAATCGGATGCGTGTCTGTAGGCATTTGGCACAAGTGACAGAGAGACATAGCAAAGTATTGGATGTGTGTGAAAGTTTAGCTGCCCATTCAGAACTCCCTTCTAATCTGGTGGAATCCCCCACTTATGGATCCTTGGCTGGACACATCCTGACAGCTATAGGACAGACCTAGCATCAAACAAATGAGGTGCTCCTGCTCAGGAATTAGGACCTCCAGAGTATGCTACAAATATAGAAATCATTCACAGCAATGGCAATAGAGGGCTGAAGTCAGCCATGGGGCTGGACAATGTCCTGGGAGAGCAAAACCAAGTGTGACACCTGATTTATCCTATGGCCTCACCCTAGCTTCCAGGCTCCTTCTCCAGGCTTCTCATAAATTTTGTAATATCCTTCCGGTAAATATGCAACACAGCCCCATCTCTGACCGGCTGTGTAACCCTGAGCAAGTCATCAACACCTCCCCATCCCCTTCATTAATAAAAGGGGGAAATAAAAGCACCTGCCTCTAAAGTTAGTTGTAAGAATTAAATGAGATACCTCTAATGTCTGATAGACAATAAATGCTAAATAAATGTTACTTATCATGTTTTATTATTAACGCCTTGAACTTTTTTTTTTACATATATGAGCTAATTTTGTCAACATACCTAAACTGAAAGCTCTTTATAAACAGGCTTATGCAGCCCTTGAATTAATCTATACATTCAGTTATACAACATGTATCTACTTGAGAAACTATCAGGCTTGGCAAAGAAATACAAAGTAAGCAAAAAACACACATAGCTCTTTTTCTCAAGGCACAATAGGTGTCAATTTAAAAATATCTCACATATAGATGCAGGGCTGTGAGGCAAAGAAAGTGGTATCATGAGAGTACAAAGCCGCAGATATGACTTAACCAGGTCAGAGAGGACATCCCTGTGCCGGAGGGGAAACTTTGATCCGGGAGGAGACATGTGAATACGAGTTAACTAGCAAATAAATACGGGCGAGAAGGGCATTCCAGGCCCAAAAAACACACACGACTAAAGGCCTGTGGTGGGAGGAAACATGGTATGTTCAAGAGAGAAGGGACTGCCGAGGGTCTAGGGGAGAATGTTGCGACATGGGGCTGGGAAGCTGGCACTGAGGTCCTGCAGAGATGGCAGGTAACGTCAGTGTATTTGAAATATCCTAAGAGGGACGCGAGAGCAAGGTCATCCAAGTAGTTTTGCCTTAGGAAATGTGCACTCCAGCTCTAGCTAGAAGCACGGACTGACAAGAAGGACAAATGGTTGCAGGGAGACTATTTCGGGGGCCATTTACTCCAGGGCTGCAAGTGTAAGATGCTGGGAGATGGGATGAGGGACAGAACGGAGAGAACGAGGTGAACTGATGTATGCAGGATGGAAAGGTGACTGCACTTTGGGTGGGCTAGCTGTGAGAGGTTCAGGAGAAGGAGCTGATGAGGACAGCCCTCATTTCCCAGTGTCAGAACGGAGGCCTGGTGTGCTGGAGGAGGAGCCCAGCACACGTATGATCAGGTACTTCTCAGACAGCAGCACTTCAAAGGCACTGACCTGCAGTGAGCGTTAGCATTTACAAAGCACGTTTACACTTATCTTCTTCATTCATCCTCAGTGAGGCACAAGAGAGCAAGATACATGATTGGTTCCTAGAAGGTAAAGCTGATATGCCAGGGAGCTGGGATGAGAGCACACATTTCCCCCTTCCTGGTCCAGTCTATGTTCTGTTACGCACAGCTGACACCCCCCCGCCCCCCCATCTGAATGCCACAAAGGATGCCAATGGACTTCTCAGCCAGGTTCTCGCCCACAAACACTTGGCCTTTCCCTCAATGGATTATATTTAGTGTTATCATGTTATCTGATATTCACCACATTCCTGAAACCAAGGAGAGACTAGCCGGATTGGAATCCTGGCATTCCTTCTGCAACATTAAGAGAAAGAAAGAACCTTCAAGGTAAATATTAAATGGTAATTTTTGCAACTGAGTCCTAATCCACTGTTTTCCTTTACATGTAAGAAATTAAGACAAATATTGTCCACAGGGTCCGTGAGTAATGGGACAAATTTTGAATAAAAAAAAAATACAAATGAATTCCAGTTTTGCCACTTAATAATAATAGCTGCATAATGTAGAGAAATTCTCTGAGACATTTTTATTTTTATTTTTTTTTAGTTCTGAAAAATGAGAACTATCATAGCTATCTTTAAGGGCATTTTAAAGATTGAGTTTAATTCTAGAGGTACAGCCTGCTACAGTGGCTGGCAAAGACCAAGCTCTCAATAAATGGTAACTACAATGAGGGCTGACATATTTTGTGGGAACCAGTGTTTAATCAAAAACTGAATGTCACATGGATGAAGAATAAAGGAAAAAAGAGAGGCTGAGCATGTCATACAGTCATTTTGAAGGAATTTGGGGTGGTTTCAGGGTCACTTATGAGTCTGAGAAAGAGGCCTAAATGTTTCTGAGGGAACCAAAGTTACTGATTTAGCCTTTCCATTCTTCATGTTTAATTATTAATTGGTGCTATATCGGAGACAGAGAGCCAGAATCCGCAGTCCACCTAAGACAGCGGTTCTCAACCTGTGGGTCGCGACCCCTTTGACGGTCGAATGACCCTTTCACAGGGGTCGCCTAAGACCATCCTGCATATCAGATATTTACATTACGATTCATAACAGTAGCGACATGACAGTTATGAAGTAGCAACGAAAATAATTTTATGGTTGGGTCACAACATGAGGAACTGTATTTAAAGGGCCAGAAGGTTAAGAACCACTGACCTAAGAGAACATTATCACCACAAATTAACCTCTAAACTGAATAGACTACATTCAGGAGACAATTCAGGATGGGTATGACTTTTTATATAATTACACAACGTCAACACAGACTTCCGTATGTGTGTGGAAGAGAAATGGCCTTCAGAATATTGAAAGAACGTGGCACCAACTTGGTCTCAAGACATTTTTATCATTTTTATACTTCTTGTACCATAATATACCCTATCATTGATAAAATTAATTAATCAAAGTATAAGTAAAAGCCTAGAATCACCATCTCTCTCATATATTCATTATTTTAAAAGTATAGGTATGCAACACACACAACTATACAACATGTATGGTACTGAAGAACTGTCTTTTAGTATTTGATAATTCCTCTGTATAAAGAAATAATATACATTGTTTCCATATTCAGCCAAGCCTAGTTTTCCATCTTTTCTCTTTTTTTGTTAGTCCTCACCTGAGGATATTTTTCCATTGATTATTAGAGAGAGTGAAAGGAAAAGGAAGAGACACAGAGAGAGAAACATCGATGTGAGAGAGACACATCGATTGGTTGCCTCCTGCACTTGCCCAGACCAGGGCCATATGTGCCCTTGACCGGTAGCAAACCTGGAACCTTTCAGTCTACAGGCCAGAGTTCTATCTAGTGAGCAAAACCAGCCAGGGCTAGCTTTCCATCTTTAAGGGAAAATAAAATGGTCACATTTGCATACTGAGAGAGGCAGCTAGCAGATGGGAAGTCCAAGTTTATACATTAAGTAATAGATCCTTTCTAGCAGTTATACTGCTGGTGGTATATCGAAGATTAATTTTTATATATTGAAGAAATAAACAGATAAATGAATAAACAAAAAATAAATGAATGAACTCTGGGTGTGCCAGGAGAGCTCAGTGTTTAATTCCTGATGCTATCTGATTAACTAAAGTAAGAGCAGATTCTTTCTGTGAATCTTAGTTTTGTGTGTTAAAGAAATTAGGCATAAAAGCACATATAAAGATAAACTTATATTCAGAGGAGTCTGGTTGCTTAATTTTCCTGATAATTATTGTGGGGGTGGGGGGAGGACTGAAGCCAACTTTGATTTTTCTTCAAGCCTAGTGGCAAACTTAAGTAAATTTTCTGTGTGGCCCTGCACATTTTTTGCCCCAGATAAACACAAATTGTGCCTACTCTAGTTACATCAGATATAGATGACCATTATTCTTATGCGAGGCTACACACAATAATCGCCTAATAAGATTTTGAAGAATACTTCAATTGTCTGGACCCCATCTCAGAGAAATGAAATAAAAATCTCATGCACTAAGGCCTCGTCATATGTATTCTCATGGAATATGGCCTAGTCACAAGTATTTTTCATATGCTTTCCAAATGCTTTTAATCTGTGGTTGGATTAAAAACTACTGAAACTCACCCACCCCTCCCAGACGGCCAGAATGCTGTTGCTGACCAGAGCTTCTCAAATTTCAATATGTGCACAGAACACCCAGGGATGTTGATAAAAATGCAGATTCTGATTCCAAAGGCCAGGGCCAGGGCCTGAGGGTCTGTCTGGCTAAGCAGCTGCAAATGATGCTGGTGACGCTGCTGGTGCACACCCAGCACTTGGAGTAGCAAGGTAGGGAACCACTCATGAACCATGGTCTCCTGCACGTAGTTGAGGAAGAAATTGATTTCTGCAGAGACATCCTAAGGGGTGACCTATAGCTAGCATAAACCTGCATGGTCATTTCAGTTGTTAAAGTAATGAAAGCCTTTGTCCAGATTGGTAAATAGCCACTGCTCTGAGGTCCCCTACCTGGCTAGCCAGTATGTAAGGGAAGCTCCATGTGCCACAATCAATTCAACAACTCAAGTGCCTGGCACATCAGGGGACCTCCAAAACTCTGCTTCAGCACTGATGGCTTATTTTCCATTCTGATTGGTCAGAGCCTTTGCTGAATCGGCTATTAAATCTTTCAAGTATTGTTCTTAAGCACCCTACCAAGATATGACCCCTGAATGGGTCAGACCTAGAAACTGTCCAATTGCGGTCTTGAGGTTGTGTTAGGTTGAAAGATAATTCCATCACTGGAATTTTTTTAGGTGATTTTTATAAAAGAAGACCTGAGATCAGCAAGCCTCAAGACAATAACCAAATTGGATGAAAAAAAGAAAACATGAGTTGGGATTTTTAAAAAAGGATCTAACAAAAGTAGGAAACTAACAATGATTAATTATACAAGTTCATTGTGAACATGGAGATTGAATAAGAAGAAATTCTTGGTTTAATTAGAGATTCCACAAAACTGAAAAGAGTAGGAAAGATTTGTTTTACTGTCTTCAACATAAATCAGAGGCCTAGATTTAAAATTGTGACATGTTATATATTATATTATAATAACATATTATAATAAGTCTTTGTCTTGCTTGACAAACAGGTACCTGCAATGCACCATAAGTATTGCAATAATCAACTCCTATAAATTAAAGTGGAATATTTGGCTTTAAACATTTTTAGGTTGGCATTTATTCATGTTCAATTACTTATTTAAAAAACAATTTTCCAAATAAGTAGTTGTAATCCAATGTCTTTAATATGTAAAATACTTAAAGAAAAATTAGAAAAGATCCTACATCTTTATTTTCTGTATATTTCTTTCCAGACTAACTAATCAAAAAAGAAAAGAATGACAAAAAAACCCAAAGCCAATAAAAGATGTGTGTCTGGGTTCTTAGAAAACCTGTCTAAGAAAAACAGTTCTGAAATTCCTTGACAACTCCACAATGCTAGTTAAACAGAACAAACCTACAGTACAGATTCCTTGTTCTAAGGCTCTAGTCCTAATTGGGAGCACTGGGTCACTATAGCATAGTATGTGAAGACTGTGTGTTTTTAAATCCACCCATTATGGTTGATAATGTACACTGTAGTCAGGTTCCTAATACTTGGAGATGCATAGCTTTAACAAGCTAATGCTGTCCACTGTGTGTATTACTGTCTGATCTCTGTGTTCCTTGCATTTATCTTAACATGTACTGTATCTTCAATTTTTTTAAAAGCACAACAGAATTGCTAATGTGATTTTTACTTTATTTTTTCAATTTCCTGTGGATCTAAATCTAATATGGTGTTATTTTTAATGTACTTGACAAAGGAGGCTTTGAAACTCAGCAACATGAATGGCTAATTATCTGTAACCAAAAGGCTATTTCCACATCTTTCTCCCCTTCCCTGTAAGGGGCATCCCCCCTTGCTAGCACTTCTAATATCAGGACCTGAAAATCCTCCCACCATATGGCAGAGATATTTGATCTTTTTCTGTCTAAGCCTGTGGTAGGGCTTATAGTTCACACTGTCTGCTATGTCTGTGATTCCTCCTCAAGGGAGTCTGATTTCACATTCTAACTGCCCTGAATAGACTTTAGGAATAGTTCCTCCTTGCTAGATGCAAAAAAAAACACATGAAGAATAAAATGAAATACAAAGCAGTGTCCCCATAACTTAAAGACACAGAGCTCTGTGTGGTTAGCTCTGCTCTCTGACCATCTGCAGTTCGGCTGTGTGATAGCCAGTCCTGAATACAAGCAGAAATACAGTATCAGACTTGCCAAGCATGGACAGATGGGGCACAGAAGCAGGTATTCCCAGCCCTCTGCTTATCATATCTGAAGCCTATAATGTGAATCCTTTTTAGAAAAACTGACAAACCTAATTGGAATTAAAAATATCTAAATATATTAAAAATATGAATATATATATACATATATATATATACATATATATATATATATATACACTAGAGGCCGGGTGCACAAAAATTTGTGCACTTGGGGGGGGAGAGGGGGGGTCCCTCAGCCCGGCCTGTGTCCTCTCGCAGTCTGGGACCCCTCAGGAGATAACAACCTGCTGGCTTAGGCCTGCTCCTGGGTGGCAGAGGGCAGGCCCAATCCCTAGGTGCAGCCCCTGGTCGGGCTCAGAGCAGGGCTGATTGGGGAGTTGGGGCACCGCCCCCTGTCATGCACAGAGCAGGGCGGATCGGGAGGTTGCGATGCCACCCTCAGTCACGCTCAGGGTGGGGCCGATTGGGGGGTTGGGGCACCGCCCCCTGTCACACTCAAGACAGGGTGGATGGGGAGGTTGCAGCGCCACCCCGTCATGCACAGAGTAGGGCCGATTGGGGAGCTGGGGCATCGCCCCCTGTCACACACAAAGCAAGGCAGATCAGGGGGTTGGGGCGCCGCCACTGTCACACTCAGGGCAGGGCCGATGGGGAGGTTATGGCTCTACCCCGTCACACACAGAGCAGGGCACGTGGGGGGGGGGGGGAGCGGTTGGGGCACCGCACCCTGTCACACACAGAGCCGCAGGGCGATCAGGGGGTTTGGGCGCTGCCCCGTGTCACGCTGATCTGGTGCCAGGAGGCCTCGCGGCTCCGCTGATCCCGGTGCTGGGAGGCATATTACCCTTTACTATATAGGATAGAGGCCTGGGGGCAGGCTGGTTTGCCCTGAAGGGTGTCCTGGATCAGGGTGGGGGTCCTCACTGGGGTGCCTGGCCAGCCTGGATGAGGGGATGATGGCTGTTTGCAGCTGGTCACACACCCTTCAGGGTGGGGGTCCCCACTGGGGTGCCTGGCCAGTCTGGGTGAGGGGCTGAGGGCTGCTTTCAGGCTGGCGGTTGTTGACTGAAGCTCCCAACCGCTCCTTTTTTTTCTCTTTTTTAAATTTTATTCTGGACCAGCTTTAGCTCTGGCTCTAGCTCTGAGGTTTCGTATCTGGTTTATTTGCCGTTCTATAATCGAAACAATGTATAACTTCAGCTCTGAGATCCCGGCAGGCTGAAAGCTGGTTTCTGGAGTTTTGTTTAGCTACTACATTTGCAACATAGTACATAGTTGCTTAGAGTTGCAACTCAGAGGCCGGCAAGTCAGGCGGGGAACGTTGGAGTCTGCAGTCACTGGAGCAAGCAAGCCTCATGTTCGCTTCCAGCTGCCTGGCTGCTGGCCCCCATCTTGGCTGACAGTTAATTTGCATAAAGATATGCTGATTAGCCAATGGGAAGGGTAGCGGTTGTACGCTAATTACCATGTTTCTCTTTTATTAGTGTAGATATATATATATATATACACACACACACATATAAAATAGTACAAGGAACAGATTCCTTGAGTTTGTAAATAGTCTGTCCAGATTCTAAAGAAACAAGATGTCCATGAAACGTCACTCTCAAACACAATGGCAGCTTCCATTTTCCTCTCTACCCCTTCCTGATTGCTGTC
Source organism: Myotis yumanensis (assembly GCF_028538775.1). NCBI lineage: Eukaryota > Metazoa > Chordata > Mammalia > Chiroptera > Vespertilionidae > Myotis > Myotis yumanensis. The sequence continues at coordinate 68,842,179 of NW_027223755.1, read as the reverse complement.
TCTTCTTGGAGGGACTGGTGGGCGGGTCCCCTCCTACTGCTACCCACTGTGAAGGACCCTGTGATGGCAGATGAGATCTTTGTGGATTCTAGCGTGAAGTTTTCTTGTTATGTTTCTAATCCCAGCCAAGGCTAATTTAACCACATCTTGCAGGCAACTGGGACTTCTATGAATAAAAGCCCTTCTGTGGCCATTAGGAGGCCCAACTACGTCCCTGTGGAAATGTTGACGGTCTATTTTAACACCCAGGAAATAGAAACAGACTGCCCAAGGGAGTCGGATAGAGCACAGATGGCTTTCTTCAGAATGGGGATGAGATCATGTCAGAGATATTAAAGAAAATAGCTGAGTCTTAAAGACAATGGCCAAGTATAACTGTGTTGAAAGTTGGACTAGATGGGGGGTGGGGGGGCTAGACTTGCAATCAATGAGGCTTATGGAGGCACCTACTTTCCTCTTCTGTGTCTCCCTTCCCTCTTCACCTTAACCAGTGGTTCTCAACATTCTGGCCCTTTAAATACAGTTCTTCATGTTGTGACCCAACCATAAAATTATTTTCGTTGCTACTTCATAACTGTAATGTTGCTACTGTTATGAATCGTAATGTAAATATCTGATATGCAGGATGGTCTTAGGTGACCCCTGTGAAAGGGTCGTTCGACTGCCAAAGGGGTCGCGAACCACAGGTTGAGAACCACTGCCTTAAGCGATACTGTAAGCTTTCAGGTACAACATACATATATGATCTAGCCTTTTACAGGGAACAGGTTCTGTTGTTCTCCCAGAAGGAAGAAAGGACACACAAAAGGAAAGGACACAATTGACCTTGATTCAAAGAACATTTGTGTTACGCCTTTTTGGCCATTGTCCTAGAATGTACACCTGTTTTAAGAAAGTAACTTTTTTTTCACAATAAACAAAAAGAAATGAAAGATTAACTGACTCTGTAGCAGAGCTCCACTCCTTTCACCCCAAACTCGGCTCCCTGGGAGGAGTACACAGCTAGGGTAACATTAGTGCTTAGCACTTTCTATTTCAATTGGTGTTTAACCGTCTACACATGCCCAAGTTATTTCTCCTGAAGAAGCAATGGACTTCAGAGTGTCTGCAGGCTTTCAGAAAAGAAGTAAATCCTATGGAACTGCCGACTATTCTATAACTAAAGAGCTGGTAGCTTCAGAAAAATCTTAGGTACCCTTTAAATCATATTGCTTGTGAATATTCAGATATCTACTCATAACTTGGGATTAATTGGGTAAAAATGCTCTTGAGATATAAGAAATGATTTGGCACAATATAGGGAGAGAAAGAAGAAACATGAAAGTAATATATACTATGCCTATTCTTTGCCACACATAGAGAAACAAGGAACAAACCTTTATGTGGACTTCCCAGTTGGACAGACAAGCACACTTCAGGCCAGAAGGCACTGTGGTATGACCTTTCTGTTCAGTACATTTCCACCTTATGCCCTACCTATGTGGGCAGGGGAGGACTGGTGGCAATGAAGGGGATTTGGGAAGGGACAGAAATCACCTTATCATGTAACCCTCAAGTTTCCCAGTTTCCACGTCACTTACCGAATATTACAAAGTAAGAGCTTGACATGTATAATGTCACATGGTTTCCCAAAGATCTGTAAGGAGAGATGGGGCTGTCCCATAACAGGAGTCTTCTGGGTCCTTTGACAGTTTTATCTCTCATTGTATATTAACCAGTTAAACCTGTTATTCCCTGAAGTCTTAAACTCTTGATTGTGTAATAAAAATACCGAGAGATCTACCCACTTTCAGTTTGCTAGAAATATGGTAGGACTCTGACACTGCAAAGATAGAAGCAATCTATTTCAGCCCAGTGGTCACTTTGTGCAGCCTCTCGGAAAACTACCCCCAGCCTTCCCCACGGTGATCGTTCCCTGTGAATGATTGTGGCAGAACACGAACATTCTTACATTTATACTTTTGGCCCAAATTTTGTCATGTGCTTTCTCAATTACAGCCTTAATGAGAAAAGTCCAAACAATGCAGAGACATATAGAGCAAGAGTCAAACTAAAACGCCTTTGGAGGCCAGGCAGGCAACACAAACACGTGAAGCAAGCCAGCTGGGAGGGGTTATATGAGAGCCCTTCCACCCCCTGGGGAACTAAAGAAAATATGCCCAGCCTCAAGGCTTAGAATTTCAATTCCGAGAGCTAAACAGTAACAATAACAACATCATCGCTTCTGGCCAAAGTGCATCTAAGAACCCACAAGCAGTCAATTTCAGCAAAGTAATGAGGACCTTCTTCACATCCCTGCCCAGAACTGCACATTAAATCATTTCAAAACACCATTTATTCACTCTCTTGTATATGTTCATGTGTTGTGTGTGTCTATCTTTATGGCGGTGTTTGCTTAGGTGGTATCATACCACTTAAAGGTATTAGGCATTAAAAATAAACAGTGAGACAGCATGGGGGGGAAGTGTACCCATGTGGCCAATGCATGTTGCCTTGGATGCCTGGACAAGAATGGACAGAAAAAGGCATGTGTAGGCTTGCAAATATCACAGTGACTCAGAGCATTAAAAATGGAAGTACGTAGGAACCAGGTCCTAAAGAAGAAGGATGGGAGCTATGTGCCCCAAAGGCAGATGGAAACTGTTGGGGAAGATGGCTCAAATTCTCACATAAGTACCAGTGGGAGAGAGAGAAATTTGGGTAGAGTTAGGTTGGTGAAAGTGAATTGACTCCATTTATAAATGAGAGAATCATAATGGCATAGAGGCCCACAAGGTGGGAGAGCATCCCGATTTTTAATTTCAGGACAGTGCATCAAATTTAGAAAAGGAGAAAGCAAAGCAACTTCCAATGTCCAATAAAGAAGATAGAATTGAATTTATGAGCAAAAAGGACTGGAATTCTAAAGTGAAGTGAAGGTTTTCAGAACAGAAGTAAATTCAAAGGAACCGCCAACTATGCTACTGCTGAAGAGCTTGTGGCTTCAGAAAATCTTAGATACTCTTTAAATCATATTCCTTCTGAATATTCAGATACGTATACTCCCACTCTGTATAAAAATGTTGACTCTTTTCATTTCCACAGTAAGCTCTTTCTCCGTCTCCCTCACATCCCCAAAGAAATGTGTGCTAATATCAACTTATAAAAGGAATTAACAGTTCCCTAGGTATGTCAGCTATGAAGTCACCAGGCTGAAGAGAAATATTCCTAGTTGTTCCTTATCAGAGGCAAAGAAAACAGAAAGATCTGAATCTGTTTCTTGCACTGAGGATATCCATTTGGCTCTCTTAAGTGGTGACTCTCACATCTGAGCTTTAGCCTTCCTTTAGATATGTAGAGGGAAAATGTTGTTTTCTTATTTCACTTTTGCTCAAATACTCACAAGGTTATTCTCTCTGAACCTTCCTCGGAGCATATTGTGGTTTTTGTCTCCAGTCCCTCCCTGAGCAAGGCTGTTTCCAGTATCTTTTAAAGCTCAGATTAATCTGTAATTTAGTCTATTGCCTTTACAGGTTGGGCTGCCTTTAAAGTGATCCATGAATCTATGTTTAAACTATAAACTTTAAATGTTGTACATCTGCATTCGAATCTAAAGCAGCCTTAAATACAGCAGCTGGCAGCAGGCTGTAGCTCACACTGGCTGCAATGAATTCAGTCATTGGTGTCTTCACAGTCATGAGATTATTATTGCTGTAACAACTGAAATCACCTTGTACGTGTGTGTGTGTGTGTGTGTGTGTGTGTTTACCTTCTCGCTGATTGGTTTACTTGGCTGCACTTGCTTTTTTTTTCTTTCATAGCTTTTATTACATTTATTTGACAGCCTCTTGTTTGGCAATTTCCCCAAGGTACCTATGAGTCAACATATATAATTTCATGGGATCATTTTGACATTATGTATAGCATCAATACACAAGGAAAACTGTATCTGGGTAGTATTTAGAGCTGTGATCTGTCACCTAAGGACAGAAAATCAAGTTAGGGTAATCACTCAGCTCTAATATGCTTTGTTGTACTTAGGTACTGAAGCATTAAAACTAGACTTTTTGATCCTCACAATTGTTTCTTTATCTTTCCTTCTCATTACCTTATAAGTCAGTTAACCATAGTTAACTAGACTCCTTGTTTTCTTATTAGGTACATTGTTTTATAGATCTTCTGTTCTCCTTTCTACCTCTATTTCTTCTTGATACACAAATAGCTCCCTTTATACGTTATTGCTTCCCCGATCTATCCCTCACACTTCCGTCTAATTATGTTTCCCATGCTCTGTTTTGAAATCCTGCACTTAAAAACTTCCATAGGGTCCTGACTTGCCTCAAAAGATGCTCTCTACACAAACTTTCTGACTCAGTCTAACAGGTCTAATTACTCTTTCCAAACACTCCAGTCCCACCCTGACTCTGCCTCTTTGCTCACTTTCTCCTCAATTTATTTTTTAATTTTTTTTGCTAAATAAATGTAGCCTTGCATTCAAGGATAAGCTTAACTCATCTTATTCTGCAAAATATCTCCTGTCATCCCAGATCCTCAGAGGTAAGTATAAGAGCCAAGAATTTGGCTCCTACTTGTGCTCAATAATGCTATCTAAGCACATACTACACATTATCTCATATAATCCTCACAAAATACCAATGAAGAAAGCACTATTAGTCATCCCACTATATGGATGACGAAACTGAGTCATCTGTACAATTAAGTCACTTGTCTATTTTATAGGCTATTAAATGAGGGAACCAATGTTCAGACCCTAATCACATCATTGTAGCACTTCTTGGAGATGTCCCTAGTCCAGTAATCTGGCCAACTTGCATTTTGCATGTAATTTGCATATAAATTCCATCACCTCACATAAGTCATCACCCCTTAGAAATCTTTCCCCAGTACCCTATATGTAATAAATGAGATAGTTAATTGTAGTGTATTCTCCCTCCATCAAATATTTCTAGCTTTTTTCAGCACATGGAGCAACTGTACCTTGCAGTTCCTTTATATTTGGCATTGGCACGACCATGTGGCTGGTTGTGCTCAATGAAACATGATCAAAAGTGACTTTTTTCCCCCAGGTAGGTGTGTTAAAAAGCAGAGTACAATTCACTGCTGTCTTTTTCCCTTTGCTATGGCTTTCCATGGAGGTCCAGACAGATGCCATCCTAAGAGCTTGGATCCTAGAGAGAAGACATGGAGCAGAGTACCCAGCAGACCTATGCTAGGCCTGAGAGAAAACAAAGTTTTGTGATCATATTCATTTAGATTTTGGGGGAGGTGTTACTGCACACAACTAGCCTATCTAACAACAGTGTGTAACTGGTATCGGAGGAGGATCATGATACGTGTAAGTAAAAAATCAGAACTCATCAATAACACTGAGAAAGGTCAGAAAATATCAACAAGAAAGGTGGTAAAGCAAAGAAGCTTTTCACCCAGGAGGACCTGATCCTTGAGATGCAGGTGCTGGATCATAAGGACCTTCCAGCAAGGTCAGTTTGGATTCAAACTCCTTTCACATAATTTGTATGTATCACAATTCTCCTGTTTAAAGCACACATTACTTTTCTATTTTTCCTTCATCCAAGAGACTATTCTGCAGTCCACTCTTACCCTTTTTCTTTTTCCCTTTGATGTGTCCCTACTCTTCAGTTTTTAAGAGTCTCCAAGTATGGACAATAAACTTTCTCATCATAGAGACTACACCCAGAGCAGCCTTCTCCATATATCACAGTTCAATTTCCAGGCTCTCTAGCAGCAAAAAAAGAAAAAGCGCCGGGCACTCAGGCCCAGTGTAACCAAGGACAGCAGTTGCTTTGGGTAACTGCATTTTCTCACTTAAACAAGTGGAGATGATTTACTTCCATTTCAACCTCTGCTGAAAAATACATTGTTTGACTTCCATAGTTAAACTTATAGTTAATATAATGTAACTACTGTTTTCCTACGGGTCAAAGGTCTCCAGATCATTACTGTAAATCCTTTAATACTAAATTTAACATAGCAATAGCTGAAAATAGTATAGGAAACTATCTGAAAATTTATTTATTTCATGGCATTCCTCAAAGAGTAAAGACAAAAACTCAGACACTGAATATTTACTTTACTAATTTACAGATTAGAGAGTATGTAAAATCAATAATAAAAATATGTCTACAGAAGAGCCTTCATTTTAAAAGTTCTAATTAAGTGAGGTTATCTTGTTTTAATGTTGAAATAGGTATTTCTATAGGCTAATCAGAATATGTATGGAACTCTCTAATAATGAGTTATAAGGCCATTTCTAAAGGAAATATGTGTGCTGATTAGACATTTAAGAAGACTGAAGAAATTCATATCATAATTAAACTGCTGTAGATTTTCCATGTGTGGGTGAGTGGTAAAGGGAAGAAGAGGAAGCCAGGAGAGATTCCTGGGGAGAAACAATAAATGACATTGAAAGTACACTCCACGGGCAAGAACGTGAGTGCCTTTGTCTTTCTATTGCTTAGACCCAGAGCTGATACAAAATCTTCTAAGTTAAGGGTCAGAACAAACTAGGAACAGTTGCACTTGCTACTAACCAATTTAATTTGGACTATCTCAGCCAGCCTTATTGAATTCTCTCCGAGCCCCCAGAGGCAAAAAAGGTACTGCTGTACTTAGCTCTTCAATAAGGTTTCCTTTCAGGCCTCGCTGGTTGTACATTCAGCAGCAGCTAGTTTAAACATATTAAGCAATCAATTTAAACTTGTTATTGTCATTGGGCTTTGAAAATTTAATAAGCAATTACCTGAACACATTCCTTTATGTTTTTTAATTTCTACTGAGATGTTGTTCCATTTCAGGCCTAAAGCAATCATGCCCTCCAGAATGTTTATTAAATGAGTCTGTAATGCAAACCTTTTCCTTAACTGTATTTTCTTAGAGTGATTTATGAATCTGAATAAAGCACTATCTTTATGAGGAGGGAGCCAAGAATAAGTGAAAATTTCAATGATCTGACATGAATGAATAGTACACTTATCTTTTTGATGTGGAAGAAACCAGTGGGTCTCCCTTAATACAGGAATGCCTTTCCTACAGATTAAATCTAAAATGCTTTGTCAACCTTCTATTTTCAGAGGCACTGCTACAGAATTTAATATATATCATATATATCATATAAATGTATCATATAATATATATATATATATATATATATATATATACACACACACACACACACACACAGACATATACATCTTTGCTGTTTTTGATCCTACCACACATAAAAAGACTTCATTTGGAGAAGTCTTTGCTTATAAAAGTATCACAGAAAATAATTCTGAAAATTTAAGTAGAAGGTTCATTTTATCTAATATTTGTTTTCCTCTTGTTTAGAAAAGGGGTTGGTAGACTTTCTCTGCAGAGGGCCACATGGTAAATATTTTAGGATATGCAGCCATATGATCCCTATCTTAACTACTGGACTCCGCTGGATGATTACAAAAGCAGCCATAAATGATACATAAATGAGTGGTGGGGCTTTGTTCCAATAAAACTATATTTACAACAACAAATGGCAGGTGGACTTAGCTCACTGCCATAGGTTGCTAACCTCTGGCCTAGAATATTCAATCGAACAAATATTTTTCTGTGTGTCTTGGGTTGCAGGTCCAGGGTCTCTATGACATAGGGCAAGTCATTTAATCTCCAGTGAGAGACTTCTGATACATAAATGGAGATGGAGTATCTTACTCACAGCACCCGGTTCTACCCATTCTCAGTTGCCTGCCCAAGATGCCCTAGGGCAGTGGTTGGAAAACTGAGGCTCCCGAGCCACATGCAGCTCTTTGGCCCCTTGAGTATGGCTCTTCCACAAAATACCGACTTCTGCGCATGGGCCACGAAGTTTCAATCGCACTGTACGTGCACGCCTGCACATGGTATTTTGTGGAAGAGCCACTCTCAAGGGGCTAAAGAGCCACATGTGGCTCCCGAGCCGCAGTTTGCCGACCACTGTCCTAGGGCCAACCCTAGTCCCCTGCATGGCCCTGTTTCTGCTCCAACAAGACAAAAGAAACTATCCTGAACCAAGAGAAACCTGCCAAACTGTAGGCACATGTGTGCCTTGGTGGGAGAGGAACTGCTTGAACAAAGTGGTTCCCAGAACAGCAGCAGCTGCAGCAGCAATCAACTGCAATTCTCCTTTAAGATGCTAAGGATAAAAATTACCTCTGGTTTTGAAGAGGTAAATTTGTTCACAAACCAAGAAACAGTGATCCCCTTTAACAACTCTAAAGTCCAGGCATCTCTGGCAGCAAACACTCTCACCATTACTGCCACAGATGCTACTACCCAGCACCACAGACCAGCGTGGGGCAGACAGTCTGGCCAGTGTAAGTAGAATGGCAATGCTCTGCCCAACCAGTCTCCGATGGAAAAGCTGCACTTGCTACCAGAGAGGATGATGATGAAGTCCCAGTTCCTGGGGTTAACTTTGATGAAGCTTCCATGAATGAATCAACTGAACTGAGTCAACGTCTAGAAAAGATAAAACTTGACAAAGATACTGGTAGCTGCTATTTTCTAGTATCACTGCATCTTCTCGTTCTGTTCATGGATTTGATAAAATCTACATTTCCAATATCGTTAAGCCCAAGCTCCTTGGACACTGTAGACCTTTACAGGTCTTGCTCATACACAAATCATTCTTTGCAGCTAATTAAGCTGAAGAAGCCTACGGATAAAGTCTGAGGTTAATAAAGTTCTTTATCTAGGTGGGAAAAAAAAAAAACACGGACACTGCCTGTAAAACAACTATAAATGCTAAAGAATTATACATACAGATGGGATTGTTATTTATGTACAAATCCCACCTATCCTTTAAGATCAACCTCAAATTATACAAAGTCTACAAACTTTTTCTGCCCATTCAATTTCAGTGATATCCTGTTATTATAAATTAGAGGCCTGGTGCACAAATTCATGCACCAGTGGGGTCCCTCAGCCTGGCCTGCGGGACTGGGCTGAAACCAGCTCTCAGACATCCCAGGAGGGATCCCGGATTGTGAGAGGGTGCAGGCCAGGCCAAGGGACCCCACCGGTGCACAATCAGGGCCTGGGAGGGACATGGGAAGTTTGCCAGCCAGGGAGGGACCGTGGGAGGACTCCAGGGCATGTCTGGCCCATCTTGCTCAATCCTGATAGACCAGACCCCAGCAACAAGTTAACCTACCAGTTGGAGTGTCTGCCCCCTGGTGGTCAGTGCATGTCATAGCAAGCAGTTGAGTGGCCTTAGCATATCATTAGTATATTACACTTTGATTTGTTGAAGAGCCAACCAGATGACCGACACTTAGCATATTAGGCTTTTATTATATAGGATTCTAATCATTTACTGCAATTGTACCACTGAGGCAATTCTTAATTCTAAGCCATTTACTTTTATTATGTCGCTAGAGGCTGGGTGCATGAATTCACGCATGGGTGGGGTCTGGCCGGCCAGGGGGAGGGGCCATGGGTGGTTGGCCAGCCAGCCCCACCCCCTGGTCGAACTCCCTGTTGAACTCCAGGTTGAACTCCCAGTCGAGGGGACAATTTGCATATTAGCCTTTTATTATATAGGATTGTTTTATTATTTAATAGTTTAAATGTATATAACTGTTTACTCAAGTGGACTCAAAATACCTGGGTGATATATACTGTGTGTGTGAGGGGGGTATGTCCCACTGTTTGAAAGACTGTGCCAAACATATAGTAAGGTTATTAAATATTTATTAATAACAAATAAAAGGATGAACTGAGGACAGAGAGAAAAGAATCAAATGTAATCTTAAATAATGGAACACATATAGCATGCCAAATTAATTTTTCCATTTACCCTTCATTATTGAACAATATATAACAAGCTAAATCATTATCTTGCTCACAGAAACCATTAGTCATCAAGTTAATTCTGAAACAAAAACTGGGTCTACTGGTGCTAGTATTTAAGCTTACCGGAGAGAACAAGGTGATTGGCTATAGAAAATCATGAAGAAAATGCCTGAATGACTCTGGCCTCAGTCTAAAGCCCACCTTTTTTTTTTTTTTTTATTATGAAATCTAATCTCTATAAGGAAGATTGAGGATCTGGAAGCCTTAAAAAATGCCTAACACACTGGGGGTAAGGGAAGCCAGGGGATTGTCAAGGGCGGGGGAAAAAAAGGACAGATATGTAATACCCTTTGTAATACTTTAAGCAATAAAAAAAAAAGAATGAAAGAAAAAAAAAATGCCTAACACATGATAGGTACTTAATTAACAAAGGTGGTTAACATACTGTACAGTATGTAGGAAAAGGGCAATTAGAAGTTAGCGGCCAATATAAAAACAGATTACAGAGATCAAACTTGATTCATCTAGAAAATTAAACTTAAGCAATATATTCTCAAAGACTATGACTCAGAAAAATGATATTGACACTGGAAATACAGGAAAACTTAAAAATGCAGAGCTAGGCAAGACTTTTCTAGCAAAAGTTTTCAACAAACATCTTCCATGTATTTCTGTGGCATTTGTCAAATTGTACTTAAATACTATAATTATGCACTCAAATTTTATCTAAGCACACCCTCTCCCTCTTAACATTTTCTTATAAAACCAAGTCTTATTCTCACATTAGTATTTTGATAAAGTAGGAATTTTCATTTTCCTTCCCTTGATGCACTTTAATTTTAAAGAAAATGGAAATCATGCACCTTGACTAAAAACATAAATATGTCATGTCACTGGAAGAAAGGAAAGGAAATGAAGATTTATTTGGTGTAATTATGAACCCACTATGTATACACTCTATTTGGGTAGACGGTTTATAGCTGGGCTTTTAACTCACTCTATACATGGCTAAATGGCTCACAAATGGAAAGGGAACTAGGGTTTCAGGGATCTTAAAACAGTTCTGTTGGCCTTAAGAATGCCAATAGTAGTTAAATATACAGAGAGCTTTAAAACCCGCAGGATCCTTAGGGTATTAAAAATAAAACAAGCCTCATATATTCTATTTATTTTTGAAATAGTCACTAAAGATATTAAAAATATAAAATAAAAACTAAACTCTTTCACTCATTACTCATTTGAGGGAGCAAGTTGATTCTCATTAGGTTGATCATCTTTCATTTCCATCATTTATTTTCTGTAGCAATAGTAGTGTAAATACTTCCCAGTCTGAAGAAGTTCCATTTTATTGCTTGATTTTGAGGTGATAAGAAGGAAAGAGAGATGGGAAGTGAGCAGGATAACTGAAACTGGTGGAAGACACTTCTTATGCAAACAGGCTTATTTACTTGCCTTCTTAAAATGATAAAGAAACTACAAAGCATGCTATAGATTCAACACAATTTCTATCAAGATACATATAAGAATAAACTCAAAATTGATTAAAGACATATGTTAGACTCAAAACTATAAAAACTCTAAAAAACAAAAACAAAACACAACACATAGACATTAAATCTTGTGCATTTTTCTTAGCAATATTTTTTTGATATATCACCTTGGGCAAGAAAAACAAACAAATACGACCACATCAAACCTAAAGGTTTGCACAGCAAAGGAAACCAGCAGCAAAATGAAAAAACAACCACTAAATGGGAGAACATATTTGCCAATGATACATCCGATAAGGGGCTAATATCCAAAATTTATAATGAACTTAGACAACTCAACACCAAAAAACACACTAACAATCCAATTTAAAAATTGGAAAAATAAAAAATGGAAAAAGGACCTGAATAGATACTTCTCCAAAGAGAACATACAGATCGCCACTAGTCTTATGAAAAGATGCTCAAAGTCACTAATCATCAAAAAATGCCAAATAAAACCACAATGACATATCATCTAAAACTTGTCAGAATTGCTGTCATCAATAAATAAACAAATAATAGGTGATGAGGATGTAGAGAAAAGGGAATGCTCATCCACTGTTGGTGGGAATGCAGATTGGTGCAGCCACTGTGAAAGCAGTATGGAGTTACCTAAAAAAATTAAAAATGGAACTTCCTTATGACCACTGACTCCATTTCTGGGAATATATCCAAAGAAACCTGAATCACTGATTCAAAAGAATATGTGCACACCTATGTTCATTGTAACATTATTTATAATAGCCAAGATTTGGAAGCAGCCTAAATGCCCTAAATAGATGAGTAGATTAAAAAAAAAACTGTGGTATATTTACACAATAGAATACTACACTAGGTCCGTGGTCGGCAAACTGTGGCTCGCGAGCCACATGCGGCTCTTTGGCCCCTTGAGTGTGGCTCTTCCTAAGCCTTAGGAGTACCCTAATTAAGTTAATAACAATGTACCTACCTATATAGTTGAAGTTTAAAAAATTTGGCTCTCAAAAGAAATTTCAATCGTTGTACTGTTGATATTTGGCTCTGTTGACTAATGAGTTTGCCGACCACTGCACTAGGACATAAAAGAGAAGGAAATCTTACCTTTTGCGACAGCATGGATGGAGGTGGAGAGCATTATGCTAGGTGAAATAAGCCAGTCAGAGAAAGACAAGTACCATATGATTTCATTCATGTGGAATCTAATGAATAAAAAAAACTAACAAAACAGAAACATGGAGAACAGACTGATACCTGTCAGAGTGGTGGGGGTTTGCAGGGTGGGTAAAAAAGATGAATGGATTAAGACAAAAACAAAACAAAAAACGTATAGATACAAACAACAGCACGGTGATTACCAGAGGAACAGGGGATTGGGGGCAGTAGAAGAGGGTATAGGAGGATAACTAGAGACTGGACTTGAGGGGGTGACCACAGCATACAATATACAAATGATGTATTATAGAATGGTACGCCTGAAACCTACATGATTTTATTAACCAATGTCACCCAGTAAAATCAATTAAGAAACAAACAAACAAAAAGAAACTACAATAAACTGTTATCTAAACTGTGTCTATGCAAAGGCAAAAAGAATCCCAAAGGAGAAAGTTCCACATGATGTATGCCAGATACTGTACTTTATTTTTGTGCTCTTTGCTCGCTCTCTCTCTCTCTCTCTCTCTCTCAAAACTTTTAATATCAACCCTTCTACCAGCATTATTTTTTAATCTAAAACTGTATGTTGCTCTAAAAGCAAATATCTTATTCACTCATTTCAACAAATGCAATTGCTCAGCTAGTCTTTCTTAGCTGTTTGTTATTACTTTACTGCTTTAGAAATGTATACTATGGAGGGGTGATCAATTAGATGAATAGCTCCCATTACGTTGTGGTTAATAAAAGATTTTATATTCTGAGAGACACACAAAAATAAGTCAGAGTCAGCAGAGGATTTATGGGCTGAGGATCAGAAGGAAAAACTGTTTATCTAACAGATCACAGTCTTGAAAAAGCTTTTATTGCCTTGGCAGGCTTGATCCCATTGCCTTCGCCTTCTGAGCCAGAGACACAACCTGTCCGGATTACAAATGTGAAGGCCGAACAATACTCACTACCGTGGTCCACCTCCTCCCTGCAATGCTATTTTAGACAAGCTGGCATTCTGGAAATGCCTCTTTCAATAACAAGAAAGATGTTATCCAGAGACCTGAACCTCCACTTAAAGCCATCTTTGTTTTCCTCATGTTCTGAGTGATGTTGGACAAGCAAATCTAGGCCCACACACTGTTTGCTTCACCCGTGGCCCATCTCCACGCCTGGTTATCCCTATCAGAAATACTCTTCCTCCAACATAAAGCTCCAAAAAGACATGAAAGCCAAGTGTTTCACTCCTCCTGAAGTGGTATTTATTTTTCTCTACTTGCCAGGTTGAAATGGCTCTAATATGCCCCAGAGCACGCTGTTCCCATCAAGCTCAGAGGTGCGTCAGTTCTGATGCAGGTGGGTGAGCTTGGGAGCACTGGGCACTCGGGGAGATCTGTGATGCCAGGGAAAGAGCCAAACCCACGTGGGAGGCAATTCTCTTCAGAGGGAGCAAAGAAGCTTGAATGAATGGTGGAGGATTGAAGGAAGCAATCCAGATGCAAAGGTGGCAGCCTGGCCATGTGACTGTACAACCAAGAGGAGTCCCGGAGCCTGACACTTGCAGACAAGGAATGAGGTGGAGACACTCCCTGACTTACCCTTCCAATAATAGATGTGAATGAATATGCTTTCTGTGCAATAGCACTAGAGAAAAACTAAAGAGCAAACTCCTGACCTGACTCTTAAAGCACTTGTCCTAATTGCTTTCCGGGTAATCCCAATTATACACGTGTGCATTATAAAAAGTCCGTGTGCTGGGTTTCTCCCCAGGCATGCCTTATCATTAGCTAGTTCTGCACATGTACTGGCATTCATTGTAAGAGAACTCAAAGTCTTTCACTCCCCAATAGAAACATCTTTTCTGACAAGAAAGCTCGAGGTCTCTCTGTGAGAATAAGCCGTAAAGGGTGAGGCTAAGCATCTCTGTGTAGAGAGCACTTCCTGTAGATAGAGCGAGGACCTCCTAAATGAGACATCTAAGCTAACTTTCAAAGAGAGGGAAAGGAAAGGAAAAGTAAAAAGAAAAAAAATTTAATCGTGGGGAGAAACGAAGAGGAAAACATATTTCCCAGAAGAGCCTCATGACAAGGACATTTTAAGGACCTTTGAAGTTGCTCATTAGCCTTAAACTTCACAGCTGTGTCAAGAAACAGAATCGGGGTTGGCTCCTTCGATGAACAAAATGTCCTATGCATTCACATCCAGGTCATTACATGAGTAAAGTCAGCAGACGGATCCAACTGTCCCTGTACTTACAGCATTTTATACTTGTCCAAGCAGGTCTCGCCAGTTCAGCCCACAATTAGCAGGTTCAAATCTGTGACATGATAATCAACTTCGTGCCAAATGTGTGCCACAAAACCAATGTCAGGCTTTCCACTTACATGTAATGCCTCGGAGCCCAGCACGTCCGTGGTAGTTTGCCGGACTCACGCAATCATTCTTTCTGACCTGTTAAAGCAAACAGAAGTTATGAAATGACAGGATTTCACTAATCTGTACTTCCTGTCAGTAATGGAATAGGCCGGTACTTTATCGCTGCATGAATCCTTTTCTGAAAATACCGTATTTCCTAACTGCACTCCTCTAAATGAATAACCATGAAGCAGTCCTTCATTCTGAAATACAACCAAAATAAACACCTTAGTTAATGTGCACATATTAACATTCCAGACTATCAGTCCCAACCATCTCTCATAGTTGAAGGCCGAGGTTTTCCATTAAAGTGAATCTAGCCCCAGCCCTGGATTTTGTTTTGCAAGATCCTGAGCTGAGCCGTGAAAAACTTTCGAGGAAGATCAATATTCTCTCCTTCCTGTGCAGCTTCCAGCACTACGGGGAACTAACTACAAACAACGAAAAGAGGAAGCTTGCAGCCCCTGCCACCTTGTCTCTGGGGCCTGGGATACATTCTGCAAAACAGATTAAGATGAGAAGGCGGTGTCAGGTCAAAAGTTAATAACAAAAGGTATGTAGGTCTTTATGAACCGTCTTTATTGGCACAGAATCTGCTCAGGAGACCACAGCCCTGAGTCTGCAGCATAGCACAAGATTGCAAAATGAGCAAAACACTTGCAGCAGCTCATCAGGAATAAACTAAAGGAGACTCACTGCATTTTTCACTTTTTCATATATGTTAACAAGGACATTGTAGACATTACTAAGTAGTTGAAGGACTAAGGAAAATCAGCTGATCCTCTGCTGCTCCAGCCCAGAACTGGAACCAAAGATGAGAAATAAGAGATGGAGAAATAAAAGGGGCTCATTCTGGCTCACTATGGAAAGATGTTTTCTGACAACCATGGCCAATCACCCAACAGTGAAATTAGCAACTTGGGGGAGCTCATGGGAAAATTTAAAGTGGAGGCAGATGTCTGCCATACTCTTAGAAGAGTAACTTCTGTTTGCTTTACCAGGCCATCAGTAAAGTGGGACAGTCATAAGGTCCAATTCAGATCAGCAGGAGCCTCCCTGCCTCCCTGTCCACATTCAAACTGACCTCCGTTCCACCAGTCCAGCACCCACTACCACAAATCTTATAGTCAGAACTGCCTAACTTACTCAGGTTCCCATGGAACCTGTATATGCACCAGAAATGCAACATCAATCAAATCAATTCAACATGATGTCAACAGTTGCTCTTACATGAATGGAGAAAAAACAACCAGTTCATGATATCACCTTGGATTTAGGGCTTTTATTAAATAATATAAAAATATGTTTCTAAAGAATAAAAAACTTGAGAAAATAGAGCAGCCCTCCAGTTTGGAAACCAGCAGTAATGATGTTACCCACTCAGAGCACTAGATGTTTCACTGTGGTCTGGTTAATAGATAGATAGCCACAGACCCCATGTCTACCTACAGTCAGCCTGACACAAGGCCTGTTAATCTGATTGTCTCATTGGTTTGCCCATGAGCCTATGTTCCTGGAGGGTGGAATACTCCCTTTTGCTTCACCCCAATCTTTCCTCTCCCCCATTAATTAAACCAGACCTTTCTCTATCTCAAAGGGCATGCAAATTTGTAGCACCTATAGTAAGCTGGGTCTTTGACTAGAGACAGATGGGAAAAGTTCTAGAATTTTCCATGTTTCAGTTTCTTTAACTTATGAAAGATAGAGCAGATATTAATAATTGGTAATATCATTTGTTGAGTATAGAATCCTCCAACTTATAGAAGGCCACATTTTAACAACTCCAATACCATAATTTATTAAAAAGCACCTAGAAGAAATGAAAACACACACATACACACATGCATGTGTACATACACACACACATACATGCATACATATTGGGTATCTAAGTACCTGAAGTTTCTGTCATGAAGACTCACAGATAAGCCATTAATGTGATGCTATGGAGAAAGACTTAATCTCTTATCTAAATTGTTGAAACTCTTTTTTTTTAAAATATATTTTTACTGATTTCAGAGAGGAAGGGATAAGGAGAGAGAGATAGAAACATCAATGATGAGAGAGAATAATTGATCAGCTGCCTCCTGCACACCCCCTACTGGGAATCAAGCCCGCAACTCAGTCATGTGCCCTTGCCCGGAAATGAACCTGGGACCCTTCAGTCCGCAGGCCGATGCTCTATCCACTGAGCCAAACCAGCTATGGCAACTGTTGGAACTCTTAAACATACAATTCCAACATGCTTGTGTACCTGGTTTCCAAGTTCTAAGCAAATTAGGGAGAGGGGAGGGGGACTAAGTTGGGGTGACATGACTTTGGAAGGATACTGGAGGTGAATAGGGAAAGAAAGAGAACAGAGGAAAACAACCTGGGCTGCCTGACAGAGCAGGAAAAAAAAACAAAAAAAACAACTAAACAGCATGAGCAGAATTATAAGAATGTCAGAGAGCAGAAGAATCATAAATGTTCAATAATATTACAATAATTTGATTGTCAGGAAGGACATTATTGAGCCAGTAAGCCAACGTTGTGTGCATTGCAGTTCCCCCTTGGCAGTACTACCTTTTGAATCAATGACATCCATTGTTTCAAGGGGCAGCAGTTCTCAGCGAAGTTCAGGAGAATTATGGCTCAGCTTGAAGTTTCAAAATAGATTCTTAGGCCAATATACAGCATTGGTTGAAACAAGTATTTTTATTTTTTATTTTGCTGGAGTTGAGCTTTATTGAAAGAGAAAATAATTTTCTTAAAATACAGAGACTGTGTGGTTATTTTTTAATATGATGTCAAGATAGGGGGGATTTAAAATCACAGATTTTCTTCTGTAACTCACAGAAAAGGGAAGAAGATATGAACAAGAACAGTTCCCCCCCAAAAAAGGGAAAATGGCCTTCTGGTACTGGGATATACTGGAGAAGAGTAAGAGAAGGGCAAAGAAATGATGTTTCTCTCTCTCTCTCCAAACTCAGGGTTGAACATCAAGGGATGGGAAAAATCCTAGAAATATACATATTGGTATACAGAAGTCTAAAAACATTGTGGGCTGGAACCTAATTGCCCTAGCCTACTGCAAGCCTCCCAGAATATCTGCAGTGGGCATTCTGGTGTCGCACCCATACTCTCTCAGATTTCTTTTACCCCCGAACCTACCCCTGCATGTTGTATGTGCTATGCTTCAGCCATTTATCCTTCAGACGGCTGCCCCAGTGGAGAGCAAGAAGTTTCTAGAGGTTTACAATCCCTTCAGGATGGTTTGAAGCCTATGATTATAGCCAGTAGAGAAGTACAAAAGTCCAGTTCTCTTGCCTCAAGTTGAAACACACTCCAAGGTAAAATGTATATGCCTCATGAAATTAGGCTGGGTGCCAAACTTCATTTAAAACTGCAACCAGTCTTATCTGTTTCTCTTTCCATATTCCAATCCTCCCACTTTCTTATTTTTCTCTTCAGGAAACAATCCTATATAATAAAAGGCTAATACGCAAATTGGCCAAATGGCAGAACGACTGGTTGCTATGATGCGCACTGACCACCAGGGGGCAGATGTTCAATGCAGGAGCTGTCCCCTGGTGGTCAGTGCACTCCCACAAAGGGAACGCTGCTCAGCCAGAAGCCGGGCTCACAGCTGGCGAGCGCAGTGGTGGTGGCAGGAGCCTCTCCCACCCCTGTGGCAGCACTAAAGATGTCTGACTGAAGGCTTAGGCCTGGTCCCCATGGGGGAGTGTCAGCTGGACATCCCCCGAGGGCTCCCAGGCTGCAAGAGGGTGCAGGCCAGGCTGAGGAACCCCCCGGAGTGCACAAATTTCATGCACTGGGCCTCTAATTTTTAAATAAATCACTTGCATTCCAATCCTTGGCTCAGGATCTGCTTCTCAAGAACTTAACCTAAAACAGTTGGTACATCAAATGATATCTAAAAGTAGACTCAGTGGATGGGATTCTAGAGTCAAGTCACACACAGGCCAGATATCAATGAGGATCAATGATATTACAATGCTACATGGTATGCCATAAGCCTTGGCGTACTGCAATTACGTTGCTATTATGTAGGCACCTATGGTGAACTAGGAAACGTTACCAGGAGAAGGGAAAGTACTTGTTTTTTGTAATTATTTGGCATTTGAGAGATATAAGAGAAATCTAATCTAATAAAAGAGAAACATGCAAATTGACCATACCTTCACTATGCCCCAAGTCACGCCCACCAGCCAATCAGAGCAACTATATGCAAATTAACCCAACCAAGATGGCGGCCAGTGGCCACGGAGCTGGAGCAAGCAGGAGGCTTGGCTGCACCAGTGATGGGGGAAGCCAAGCTTCCCGCCTGTCCTGGGCGGCTCTGGACTCCGCTGAAGACAACAAAGTTTTAATTATAGAAGATAAATAAACCCCAGATACCTGCTTCCAGCCACCCTCCACTGGAAGCTTGGGTGGCTGGGGGCTGTGGCCAGCCTGCAAACAGCCATCAGCCCCTCACCCAGACTGGCCAGGCACCCCAGCAGGACCCCCCACCCTGAAGGGGCTGTGGCCAGCCTGCAAACAGCCATCAGCCCCTCACCCAGGCTGGCCAGGCACCCCAGCAGGACCACCCTCCCTGAAGGGGGTGTGGCCAGTCTAAAAACGGCCCTCAGCCCCTCACCCAGGCTGGCCAAGCACCCCAGCAGGACCCCCACCCTGATCCAAGACACCCTTCAGGGCAAACCAGCCACCCCCCACCCATGCACCAGGCCTCTATCCTATATAATAAAAGGGTAATATGCAAATTGATCCTAACAGCAGAACGACTGGGATTGACTAGTCACTATGACACACACTGACCACCAGGGGGCAGACGCTCAGTGCAGGAGCTGCCCCCTGGTGGTCAGTGCGCTCCCACAGGGGGAGCTCTGCTCAGTCACAAGCCAGGCTGATGGCTGCCAATACAGCGGTGGTGGTGGGAGCCTCTCCCGCCTCTTCAGCAGTGCTAAGGATGTCCGACTGCAACTTAGGCCTGCTCCCCGCTGGCAAGTGGGCATCCCCCGAGGGCTGGCGGGCTGCCAGAGGGATGTCTGACTGCCAGCTTAGGCCCATTTCCCCGGGGAGCAGGCCTAAGCCAGCAGGTGGTTATCCCCCGAGGGGTCCCAGACTGCAAGAGGGCACAGGCCGGGCTGAGGGACCCCCCCGAGTGGACAAATTTTTGTGTACCGGGCCTCTAGTAGTTCTTATAAAGACTGAAATTCATTAGTTGCTGCTAAGTGGTGCTGATTAACTGAAGAGAGAAAATTACAGGCTAAATTTAACCAATTATCATCTTATGCCAAAATGTAAAAGTTAGAGAACCTCTAAGGCAGCGGTTCTCAACCTGTGGGTTGCAACCCCTTTGGTGGTTGAATGACCCTTTCACAGTGGTCGCCTAAGACCATCCTGCATATCAGATATTTACATTACGATTCATAACAGTAGCAACATTACAGTTATGAAGTAGCAACGAAAATAATTTTATGGTTGGGTCACAACATGAGGAACTATATTTACAGGGCCAGACGGTTAAGAACCACTGCAAGGGAATATTGAACAAATGAACAAACAAAAACTGCATAGTTAGAGGAGAAACAAAACTGATAGCCAGGTCCAGGATTTAATTGTAAAGTAGCAGAACTTCAGAGAAGAATGAATTTGCAACCTCACAAGTCTTCTATTTCAAAGTCAGGGACCTGGTTGAGAAATAGTGGAAGCCCAAGACTTGAAAGAGAATATATGGTAGATGCACATGACATCTTAGTATCCACAGAATCACTGGAACCTTCTAGATCCATTAGAGGGTAGATTAAACTCCCATGCTTAAAGAATATGCAGACACCTCAACCAAGACAGAAACCTTGCAGGGAAACGCTGTTTTCCTCAAACTGTGCTCCCACCCTGAATACCAAACCAAGGGCAAGGATAACCCAACTGGGAAAAGTTATCCTATTCAAGAAGAAGAGAGATTATACATTGAATGACCTTTAGGACATAATGTGTATTAGCATGAACTGGGAAAGTAGACCTTGTAGTGAATCGCGAGGGTCTTAGATAGAGTCATGTAAGGGAAAGTTTGCTGATATAGGAGCAACTTCCTCTTTCTCAAGATTTAACTTCCTAAAAAAAGACCCTTGGAGCTGGATCCAAAATGAAGCTTGAGTAGCTCTTGAAGGCTTACAAAAAAACAATGAGACACTAGCTAATGCAATAAGACAATAAAAGGTATACAGATTGGAAAGAAAGAAATAAAACTGTCTTTATTTGCAGATAACATGATTGTTATATCTGGAATAACTGACAAACATTTCTAGAACGAATGAGTGATTAAAACAAGATATAAGGTTAATGTGCAAAATTCTCTCATATACACAGGCAATGACCACGTGGAATTTGAAATTAAAAACCCAACAGCATTTATGTCAGCATGCCAAAAACGAAATATGTAGATATAAATCTAACAAAATTTATACTAGATCTATATGAGAAAAACTGCAAAATTCTGATGACCAAAATCAAGGAAGAAATAAATAAATGGAGAGATATTTTATGTTCATCAATAGGAAGACTCAATATTGTCAAGATGTCAATTCTTCCCAACTTTATCTACATATTTAATGCAATCCTGATCAAATCCCAGCAAGTTATTTTGTGGATATCAACAAACTAATTCTAAAGTTCACATGGAGAGGAAAGAAACCAAAATAACCAGCATAATAGAGGGGGTAAAGAACAAAGTTGGAGGACTGACACTATCCTACTTCAAGAGGTAATATAAAACTACAGTAATCAAGATAGTGTGAAATTGGCAAAAGAACAGATAAATAGATCAATGCAAGCGAATGGAGAGCCCAGAAATAGACCCATATAAATACAGTCAACTGATCTTTGACTAAGGAGGAAAGGCAATACAATGGAGCAAAGATTGTTTTCAACAAATCAAGCAGGAACAACTGGATATATACATACCAAACAAAAATGAATCTAGACACAGAACTTACACCCTTGATAAAAATAGCTCAAAATGATCTTAGAGATGACCTCCTATGAAGGAAAGGGGTTATTCCTTAGAATACAATTTAAGCCATAAACTAAAAGCCATTTTATGGTGCTGGGTTCCCAACCAGTGTAAGACATGGGGTTCCAGAAGCAAGGGGTAGAAATAGAATTTCCCTGCTTAATGTTACTCTAGCTAACATTTAGAGAATGTATGCTTTCCATTTCTACATCTTTAAGTTTGGTGGTCTAAAAATCTTGGTTCCCAGAGGGAATGACTAATTCCAGCAAGACACACAGAAAGAGACCTACTAAATGTAAAGTTGTTGCTGTCATTAGCTCTCTTGGACTCCTTACACCAGTAAACAAGTGGGCAAAGGAAGGGGTTATCATCCTAACAGGGATTATTGGTGCTTATCATTATAAATATTTAGTTTTACTATTATATACCAGAGCTTGGGTTTGATTCTCAGCATCTTTTGGTGTTCCAATGATCATCTTTGTATCAGATATTTTATTGCTAGAATTTCCATCCTAAAATCATAGAGCCATGCCCATGCAACATCACAGGTGCCACATCCTATATAATAAAAGGCTAATATGCAAATTTTTTCCTCAACCTGGAGTTTGGCCTGGGGACTGGGCCGGCTGTCCAACCACCCGAGGCCCCTCCCCCTGGCTAGCCTCACCCCGTTGGCCTGATCTGGGCTGGCCGGCCGGACCCCACCCATGCATGAATTCGTGCACTGGGCCTCCAGTATCAACATGATGCCCTAATGACAAGGTGGGACCAGCCACACCTCAGCAAATAGAAAAATCCTTCCAAACCAGCAGGTGTAGGAACCTGCCAAACTGTGGCAGAGACTAGCAACGGTATGAAGCATAACTTGCTTCATAATTTGCCCACATGCCCCTGGAAGAGCAGAAAAGAGAGGAGGAAGAAACCCTAACAGCTGAGAATTTTCCCCAAAGTGGCTGTTTTGTGCTACACTGTTTATAATATAATATGTAAATGTGAGTGGAAAATTCTTATCAGACTGAATACTCTAGAATGCAAGAAAGTAGTTTTTTATTCTTGGGAGCTTAAGTCTTCAATGCAAAGGCAAGTTCAGGTATATAAAACTCATTAATATTTAGGGTTTCGTACATCTACATCTTAGGATTTAAATTTTGACCCACTTAAACTTCTGTAAGAATAAATTGTAGAATTTTCAATGTAATTTCTCCCACCTAATGATAAGGCAGGAAATTTTATTCCATTAATAGAAAAGAAAAAATGTTTAAATGATTAAATGAGTTGTCTAAAGTCACAAACTAGCTAGTGCAGAAAACATATTTAAAACTAATTGTCTGGCTTTTAAGTCCAATTCAGTTTATTCTTAAGGTTTATAGTACTTAGTAATTAAAAGCTAGACAAACACTTAATTTTGATTCCACAGTTCTTTATATGTGTTGCTAGGTCCTCATCATGTACAAACTCACACTACTCCTAGCAACCCTTGCAACCTAATTTTATTATCTGGTTGGTTGTGAACATGTCCGTTGAAGGCACTGCTTGCTTTGGAGAAATATTTTAAAACTCATCTAATAAACCTGAAAGTTCTGGTTGCTCCAACCCAGTTTTTAACAAGTTTGTTTGCATATCAAAACTACCTACGGAGGTTTTCAAAAACACTGACATCTGGAGCCTGTCTCATCGCAGAGGTTCAGATTTAGTGGATCAGAGGGCAGGTCTTGGCATTTGTATTTTTAACATTTTTTTTTTCTGGATGATTCTCATAGATAACAAAGTTTGAAAACTCCTGCTCCTATCTGACTTTGCTAGTTCTGAACTCTGGTCTCATATTTTTCATCTTTCTTCTTTGGTTTACAATACCTTGTTTGGCTTCTTCCTTCACTGACTCCCAGTTCATCACTGGATTTGATTCATCAGCTCCCCCAGGAGTCTTTCTTTGTGGTGTGAAACATGTGTTTATAGTAACTCTTAACTCAGGTGCTTGAATCTAGTTAGCATCCCCTCCTGAGGGCATCTTGCTTTCTTCCTCACTCTCAGTGGCAAAAATTAATTTCTTCAACCTAAAATTAAGTAGCCTATAAAGTGATCATTTAAACTCTGGGTTGCTTTGATTATCAAATTCAGTAAATTTCTGATGTGTCTTTTCTACACTGCTAACTAAATACTAGTAAACTGTTGTTGAGCCACTTTCCAACACATTCTTCTCTTCATATTTAGGCCTAGGATAGTACAGTGTTGACATGAATAATATTATTCCTTCCTCTTTGAGTCTTACTTTGTAAGTGTGGACAAGCTCCTGGAAATCCATGAAAATGGTCACTTAAAAATGATTTCTTAATTTCATGGCCATATTTTGACTCATCGATTATGACAGTGTGGAGATTTTCTTATTTCTCCGAAAAATAAATAAGAATACTGCATTGACCACCTTCTGTTCCCAACATACAGAAACATGGTTGGAGTTTTTGAAATTCCAAGATAAATAAAAATTTGTTTGGTAATAATGTTAGGAGAGCCATATAAGTATATTTTGTTTTAATTCAGTAGTCAAGGGAGGGCTATGAGATCAGCATTTTCTCAGTGACTGTAAGGACTTTGTGCCTTTACTAAAATAGAGGCAGAAGAGGGTCATGATCCATCTTTTTGAACATGTAAGGCCATGTCAGATAGGAGGCAGGCACTGCAGGGCACAGCCCAGTGCTCCAAACACTCATCAGTTCTGGACAAGTTAAGCTATGAAACTTAGATACAATATATGTTTCTCTTACTCCTATCTGCCATCAGCATAGTTGCTCTATGTGTGTTTAATGAAGGAAAGGCTATTTTATGCATTTAAATGAGTCACAGTAAATCAGAAGTCCTTGCATATCCCTGCTAAGCAGGTGGTGTACATGAAGGAGCAGTGACTGCTGTGGACCCTGGAAAAGGCACATCTACAGGCCTACAACCATAATTTCAATCCTAGTGTCAAACTTAATCTAGTGATACATGTGAGAGATTACCTCCAAAGCACATTTGAATAAATCTTCTTCAATTATTCCCTAAGTGATAGGCAGATGGCATGAAGAAGAATATTTACAGGTTCTAGATGTATTGAGCAAGTCAGAGATCTGGTGAAACAGGTCTACTCATTAAATAGAATGGGCTGAACACATCCATTTAATTTAAAAATTAAAAATAGCCCTACCCAGTTTTGCTCAGTGGATAGAGCATCGGCCTGCAAACCAGAGTCCCAGGTTTGATTCCAGTCAAGGGCACATACTGTGGTTACAGGCTCCTCCCCAGACTGGGCCCTGATCAGGGCACGTGCAGGAGGCAACCAATTGATGTGTCTCTTTCACATCGATGTTTCTGTATTTCCCTCTCTTCCACTCTCTCTAAAAATTCAATGGAGGGTTCCTTGGGTGAGGATTAATAATAATAAATAAAATAAAATTTCTAGATCAGAGTTCACTATCATAATCTCATCCTAGAAAGCAAAAGATAATTTAACAAACCTATTACCCCTGAGTGGCTAAAAACAATGACACTACTGAATTGAAGCACAATGTTGGAAATATTTTCAGACCTTATAAATTTCATTCATAGTAGTTCTTCTGAAGAATTAAATTTAATGATTTTAGTTCTTAAAGTGCTCATTCTCAAAGGTGTTGGTGATGCTAGTAGTCTAACTAAACAATAGTTATGGCCAAAAGTACAGGTACAGACAATCAGAAAAAGAATAATTGGCTTTTGGAAGGATGTCAGGGTATGCACAGTTCTAAGCACACAACTGTTCTGCCAGATCACCATTTTCACATGAAATGGCTTATGCTCTGAGCAGCTATGTGACTACAGTCATGTAATTAACTTCGGATCATAGCACTTACCTTTCTCCTCTTCACTACTTAAAAATCTTTAATCTTAGATAATGTTAAAAGCCCAGTATTATGTAAAATTGTCCCAAATACAGTTCAGTAATGTTCCCATGTGATTGTATTACTTCAAAGATACTTTGGGTTCAAGTAAATTTCTTCATAATTTTTTCCAAAAAAAAATATCTAGACTTCACCTTGTACTTTGTGGTGTAATAAGAACGAGTCACAGAAACACATCTCTGTCTCTTCTGCTATAAATCAAGCTCAACAGGTTCTAAAAGGATGGCCATCAATAAATCAATACCTAGGCCGCTCAATTGAAAGGTGTTTATGACTTCCTATTTTGCACTTAACACTTTGAACTTGAAATGATTCAAATGATAAAGTATAGCTTTCTGGTCTACTTTGCTCGTCCATGTTGCCTTGTGTCAAAATGCTTGGTAGTGCCTTTTAAAAGAGGTGCATTTTACCCATGGAGTCTGTGACACAGTAGAGAGAAGGGCAAAGGAAGGCACTCACATTCTGGTGTCAAGAGCTGTCTGCAGTGCTACAGTTTCCATGTTCCACTTCTTGCCTGAATCACTTGATAATATTAATAAGAAAAAATTCTGAATGAGACAGTATAACATGACAATATGCCTGCCCAGGAAAATCGTGTTGACAATTCATTCACTTTGGAGTCCCTGTTATGGCATAGATTAGTGCCTGGATGTACAACTAGCAAGCAGAACTGAGAAGATATAAAAGTTATAAAGAGAATGATTCCTGTATTAGAGTATTAAAGGGATGGCTTCGCTCTCTGAAAATGAAAATGATGAATAGATGAAGTCCAAGAGATTCTAATGCTACCATCAGCACTACAGGATAGAAGAATTAATTGGAACATGGGAAGGTGAGTATAAAGGAGGAGGAAGCATAGTTCAGAGGACTTTGCTACCCAATTTCACATCCAAACAGAAATTTAGGATGTTGAATATCAGCCCAAAAAATCAAGGGTTAAAAAACTAAATCTTTTGAAATTTCTCTATCAAGACTTGGTTTTATTTTTATGCCCCCATAACACTAAATAGCAGAGATCAGTCTATTTTGAGTCTCCTTCCCAATTTTCTTCTTGCTACTGCAGGGGAAATAATCATATTCATCAATTTTTAAAGTTGCCTTGCAACTATGTCTTAGGCAATATAACTTATAAGGTATACGTTATAACACAAGGTATGCAATGTCCTATAGCTATAGTTTATCTGGTCTATAGTAGCCTCAATTGTTGCTAAAAAGATTCCATTCTATGTTTCTATACTAAATAAAAGCCACTGTAAATATACTAACATATATGTATTTATATATATACATATATACACATATATATGTACATATATATATATACCCTATATAATAAAAGGCTAATATTCAAATTGACTGAACTGCAGAACAATCGGTTGCTATGACGTGCACTGACCACCAGGGGGTAGACACTCAATGCAGGAGCTGCCCCCTGGTGGTCTGTGCACTCCCACAGGGGGAGCGCTGCTCAGCCACAAGCTACGAGAAGGCGCAGGCTGGTCTGAGAGACGCCCCCTCACCCCGAGTGCACGAATTTTCTGCACTGGGCCTCTAATATATATATATACTTTTTTTTTTTTCCATGAATGAAAATGAAATTTCTTTTATAACACTATTATAGTACTTGATGGAAGAAAGAATGAATAGAATTTATAGAAATAAAAAACTAAATGATGAAGTTAGTATTTGACTGATAGGAGAAAATGTAATGCTGAGAATTACAAGATACTTGTTAGGAAATATTTCAAATGTACAGACAAGTACATTAAACAGAACACTTATTACTATGTAGAGTTGAGTTGTTAACTCTACTTAGAGTCAATATTTTATCATGTTTATTTTAGATTTAAGAAACTGCCTGTCTCTTATTCCCTTTTGCAGCCTTCCCCCAATTCCTAGAAGTAGTGCTTCCTCAAGTTCAGGTGTATCTTTCTATTTCATATTTTTCAGTAAAAGTGTACATCTAATAACCAGAGCAGAGAGTCCTTTTATTTACATAGATAGCATCATATTATACCTTGCCTTTTTCGCTAAAAATTATGTTTTCAAATTAACCCAGGTTGATAAATGTAATCTAGTTATACATTACCTAAATCGCTCACAATTTATCTATCCACTCTTCTACTGATAGATTTTGCTTCAAATTTTTTACCACTGCACACAATACTGAAAAAGGCATTCATGTACATGTTTTTCAGTCCCTATATAAGAGTTTATCCTAGGTTCCAAAAAAAAAAGGAATTGCTAAGTCATTGCTGGAGTGTGCTCAGTTTTACAAAAACTTACCAAGTGACTCCCCAAAATCTTTGCACATTTCACACTCTATTCCAGTGATGGCGAACCTATGACACGCGTGTCAGAGGTGACACGTGAACTCGTTTTTTGGGTTGATTTTTCTTTGTTAAATGGCATTTAAATATATAAAATAAATATCAAATATAAACCTTTGTTTTACTATGGTTGCAAATATCAAAAAATTTCTATATGTGACATGGCACCAGAGTTAAGTTAGGGTTTTTGAAAATGCTGACACGCCGAGCTCAAAAGGTTCGCCATCACTGCTCTATTCCATTGGATAGATGATTTAAGACTTTCTGTTTCTTCATGTTTTTATCATTCCTAATATTGTTACTTTTAGTTTCTGTGAGTCTGGTGAGTCAGAATATATCTCACTGTGGTTTTAATTCACCTTTCTCTGAATACTAGTGAGGTTGAGAATCTTGGCATGTGTTAATTAGTCGTTCTTGTTTCTTCTGTAAATTGCCTGTTCCAACCCTTTACCCATATTTCAAAGAATTGTTTCCACTTTTCCTGTTTATTATAAGTACTTTATCAATTTCTTATTCTATCTCTTTGTTCAATTTTGTGTTTTATAAATATACAAGGTAGGGCAAAAGTAGGTTTACAATTATGAATATGCAAACTGTTTATTATTATTATTTATTAATTACTATATGAGTTTCCATTTGAACACTATAAACCTATGTTTATCCCACCCAGTATTCTCCATTAGTGGCTTAAATTTTTTATGAAAATATTTGTATGTAGTTATAGTATCATATTTTCCTTTATCATTTATGCTATTTGTGACTGCGGAATCCTTTATTGCCTCTATACCATAAAGTTTCATATTTTTCTCTAAAAATGTTTTAGTTATATTTTTGAAATGTACATCTTTACTCCTTTGGAATTTATTTTTGTATTTAATGTCAGGTAAGGGTCAAATGATACATATTTTTCCATGAGGATCACAAACTGTGCTAATGCCATTGACTAAACAGTTCCTATTTTTCCATTGCTTTGTGAAGGCATCTCTGCTATATGCCAAGCTCTCATCATTTGCTTGCTTCTGGGCTCTGCTTTTTGTTTTTTGCTCTCTCTTATTTTTCTAAATAATAACTTAAAGGTTTAAAACATGTTTTGCCCAAATTGAAATTTAGTTGCCACTATAACAAATAGTCACTGAAATTTCCTGAGAGGTAGCATATAGTAGATAGACACGCCTTAGTTTCAGACAGTCCTGGGCCAGGGTCCATCAACATGTAGTTAACTATTCTCTGCTCCACATCCTTATCTGTAAAATGGAGAAAAAGAAAATAATCTCCACTATTATTTTAATTATCTCCTTCCTTTCTCAGACCTTGCCATAGTCTATTGTTTTCATTTGTTTAGTTATTTAACTCTCCATATAAATAAGAATATAGAACAAGTCTATCCATTTACCATATGTTTGCAGTGTCTATATGATAGTGCCTAATATGTACAATATAAAGTTCATAAATGTATGTCAAATGGTGAAAAAATGAATGATTAGATTTAAAGAAAGAAGTTTAAAGCAAAAAAATGCAAATTTGCTGTAAATATACATGTCACAATCCTAGAATTTCTTTCAACCCATATTTA
Source organism: Myotis yumanensis (assembly GCF_028538775.1). Taxonomy (NCBI): domain Eukaryota; kingdom Metazoa; phylum Chordata; class Mammalia; order Chiroptera; family Vespertilionidae; genus Myotis; species Myotis yumanensis. Next base: position 68,812,453 of record NW_027223755.1, on the reverse strand, counting down.
GAGCCATTTATCTTAAGGAAATAGGAGATACAAGCCTTAAAACATTTTAATAATACTATAAAGTGCCATAATTATTCAGTCCTCAGAGGACTAATATGTCTTCTACCTCCTAAGGATATTGAGAGGTAAAAAATTGCAATATGGGTTGTAATTGTGAAAGGTCACATGGGAACTATCAGCAAATTCCTGAAAAATGGGCAGGAGGTAGACGAATAGAGAGAAGCAGCAAACACATCACCAATAAGGGACAACAAAATAAAAGGTTCTCACCTGAGAATGAATATGGATTATTTGAGATGAGAATTTAATTAAAGGGTCAGTAGATATGGGAAGATGTGATGTGAAATTTTAACATTTTCCCCACTGAAACACCTCCCCCTTTTACTATTATAAACTATTTCTTGTGGTTAGCAAATTAGGTGAGAGGTTGAAATTCTACATTTTTCCAACTTCAGGACACATACACAACATTAAAACCTCACGGACCTACAATCTTAGAGAAACCAGACCTCCTGCTGGATTTCCGGTACTTCCTGCTTCCTGGTAGGATATGCTCTGAGCATTCTAACAGTGCCATTGAAGTAAAGGGTAATTAGACTTTTCATATTATTATAACACTGACTTAAGAGTATCTGATTAAATAAGCTTAAATGGGCTGAATTTTATAATTTATTTCTCCCATTCTGTGGGTTGTCTTTTCATTCTGTTGATGGTTTCCTTTGCTCTGCAAAAACAGGTAGAAACAATCTAAATTATTTATAAAAAATAAAATTATTTTTAACAGTGAAAATAAAGTCATATGCAAAATGAGGAAAAGAAAAAATAGAAATAATTCTAGGTTGATTTGAAATTAGTAGTTAGAAACAGAAATCAGACTGGTTTGGTTCTAGCTAAAATATTAAAGAAAATTATACAGGAGTATATCCCAAAACAGTGAAATAAAAAAGATGGTATCTTAGGTCTCTAATTTTTGCACAATAGAGATGTTAGGATCTCTGCAACTGACCAGCCATTGATGTTAATTATTATATACCTCCACATAACACATAGCCCATTATAAATGCTTGCCATGTAGTTCTAAAATTCAAATATGTGGCATTTTTTAACATTTCCATTAAATTTATTTTTAATTAAAGCATCCCTCTACTAGGTGTTAATTTTTGATACTACACAGACTACAGGAAGTAAAGCACTGATTACCATAAATAAAGGGGAAAAATTTTATTATATATTCAATTTTCATTAGGTCACTAAAGGTGAAAAAAAAGGATTCACAGCTGAATACTTTCTTCAAAATCTGCTTAAGGCAATTAAAAAATCAAGACTTGGAATATTCTAAATGAATTTAATAAGACAGGTATGATTAATTGCACTTTGAATCAATATTTCAACACAATAATGTCAAAATAGAGTTGAATTTTGTTGCTTCTTTAATTCCTCTAAATCTCTTAGAAAAACATTGCTATTCCTCCAAGCATTCAGGGGTAAAATAATACCCTCCTCTACCCCGAGCCACATAAGAATTAAAGGAAAGACAAAAACTCTGTATTTGTGGAGTCACATATGTGCAGCTGCTAAAATCTCCAAACAACAGCTGGCCAATTATGATATCACCCTTGTATTTTAGAAGAGTCTGAGAATCATTTGTATTTAAGTTAAAGCTTCAGTGCTTCTGCTATGTATTAATTCTCTCTTATTTTTGTCATACCTTTCCCCTTTGTGCTCTGCCCACCCATTTCCCTGCTTCCCTATTTCTCACTACAAAATCATGTCAAACCCTCCCAGGATAGTTTTCCCTTGGGGAAAAACCCATGCGAAAGTTTATTGCCTGTAAAATTATTTTGGCAACTTAGAAAAAACTTTCACTTTGGATTTTTCTTTAATACAAGTCTTAATGTATTGCTAGGGATATTTAAGGATTCAGTTCTCACTCTTTATTTTCAAGCTCCTTCCATACATATTCCTTATAAATATTAAAGTGAATAAGCATAGGATTCTGAATTGTAGATAACTAGGGAAATTGCAAACTTTAAAAATGTTGCCGAAACCGGTTTGGCTCAGTGGATAGAGCGTCGGCCTGCGGACTCAGAGGTCCCGGGTTCGATTCCGGTCAAGGGCATGTACCTGGGTTGCGGGCACATCCCCGGTGGGGGATGTGCAAGAGGCAGCTGATCGATGTTTCTCTCTCATCGATGTTTCTAACTCTCTCTATCTCTCTCCCTTCCTCTCTGTGAAAAATCAATAAAATATATTTAAAAAAAAAAAATAAAAAAAAAATAAAAATGTTACTGGAAAACTATATATGACTTTATGAATTTATTCACGTGGATTTTATACTTCTCTCACTTGAAATAAAATTTTAGTCTGTACCATCCTGCCATTTGATCTTAAAACTACATCCTTCTAGACTACATAGGAGAAGCCTCCTCCACCAAAAGAAGAAACCCATGAAGCTCCTGACTCCAGTCAAGGCATGGAAAGGTTTATATCTGGAGCCCATTGAGTGTAGGTGATTTACTATTGTAGGAGGAGAGGGGAGGAGAGGAGAAAAAAAACAAAACAGACTGCATGCCTTTTTGTAGAATATCCAAGGAGATGGAAGAAGCAAGCTACAGACATTTACTGGAATACCATGTCATTTAATCCTAGGTCAACCCTTTGGCCTTGCGTATTCACATTATAGATAAGAAGTTCAGGAAACTGACTTCCAGAGAGTTTGTGCAATATACTGAAGGTCACATACCTAGAAAGCATGAAGTGAAAGGTCCAGTATGAAGTAAAGGTCAGATCTGATAGATTCTAAGATCCAAACATGTGCATTCTGTCTTCCTTGAGATATTTCTTCTTGCAAATGGAACAGTGAATAATTCTCTCTCATTTGCACAACAGTATAAACCATACGTTTAATGTGTGTGTGTGACATTGCTATCTACTAGAGGAGCTGCCAGGACTATATTATCTTAGGGTAACATTGATCAAGGAACACCACAGAAGTTAGCAATTTTTTCTGGCTAATATCTCCTCAACATACTCCCTTCTACCCCCACTAAGAGTCCTACCAACCAGGCAATTGCAAGAGCAAGAAACCACCAAGAAGCTTTTTACTTTGATGTAGTCCCATTTGTTTATTTTCTCCTTAGACTCCATTGCCCTTGGAGCTGTATGGGTAAAGATATTGCTACAATAAATGTCTGCTATTTTGCTGCCTATGGCTTCTTCTAAGATTTTTATGGTTTACCGCCTTACATTTAAGTCCTTTAGCCATTTAAGTTTATTTTTGTGTATGGTGTAAGTTGGTGGTCTAGTTTGCATGTGTCCATCTAATTTTCCCAGCACCATTTATTGAAGAGATTGTCTTGACTCCATAGTGTGCTCTTGTCTCCTTTGTCAAATATTAATTGAGCATAATGGCTTGGGTCGATTTCTGGTTTCTCTGTTCTGCTCCATTGGTCTATATGTCTGTCCTACATCAAAATAAAAAGCTTCTGCACAGCAAAAGAAACCATCAACAAAACAACAAGAAAGCCCACCACATGGGAAAACATATTTGCCAATGTTATCTCCGATAAGGATTTAATCTCCAAAATTTATAGGGAACTCATACAACTTAACAAAAGGAAGATAAACAACCCAATCAAAAAAGGGCAAAGGACCTAAATAGACACTTTTTGAAAGAGGACATTCACAAGGCCAAGAGACATATGAAAACATGCTCAAAGTTATGAATCATCCCAGAGATGCAAATCAAAACAACCATGAGGTACCATCTCACATCTATCAGAATGGCTATCATCAACAAATCAACCAATGACAAGTGCTGGCAAGGATGCAGAGAAAAAGAAACTCTACTGCACTGCTGGTGGGAATGCAGACTGGTGCAGCCTTTGTGGAGAACAGTATGGCGTTTCCTCAAAAAATTAAAAATGGAACTCCCATTTGACCCAATGATCCCACTTCTAGAAATATATCCCAAGAAAACAGAAACACCAATCAGAAAGGATATATGCACCCCTGTGTTCATAGCAGCATAATTTACAATAGCTAAGATTTGGAAACAGCCTAAGTGCCCATCAGCATTGAGTGGATTAGAAAACTGTGGTACATCTACACTATGGAATACTACACTGCTGTAAAAAAAGAAGGTATTGCAACAGCATGGAACTGGAGAGCATTATGCTTAGCAAAATAAGCCAATCAGAGAAAGGTAAATATCACATGATCTCACTCATTTGTGGAATATAATGAACAACATAAACTGATGAACAAAAATAGAACCAGAGGCATAGAAGCATGGAACAGACTGTCCAACCTATGAGGGAAGGTAGGGGGTGAAGGGGTAAGAGATCAACCAAAGACTTGTATGCATGCATATATGCATATCCAATGGACACAGATGGGGGAGAGGGTGAGGGCATGTGCTGGGGGGTGGGTGCAGCTGGGAAGAGGTCAATGGGGTGGGGGGGAAGAGACTTATGTAATACATTAAACAATAAAGAATTTAAATAAAATAAAATAATAAAATAAAATAGAAACCACCAAGAGTCAGCCATGGGTGAAAGCTAAAATAGGATAAAGCAGTTGAATTGGAGTCAGAGAAACCATGCTGTCAGTAAATCCTGCAGCCACAGTGAGAATAGAGCATGAGTACTAACTGAGAAAGCACGTGTTTTAAATACTGTCACATGGTGGGCAAATGGTCTTAGCCAGAGAAAGAGCATGAGAACACTGTTCCCAAACCAAGATAAGTAAAATCACTTGTGTTCTTTGCCCTAACCCTGCTCCCAAACTAGGTGAGTAGAAATGTAGGCCTTCCCACATTATTTGCAAGTCTGGACTTGGGTGGAGAAAGTTAAGGCTGAAGTTTTAAACTGAACTACACTGATATATATTTTTGAATTTATGTTTTATTTTTCTATTTAAATCACCATTTATCCCCTCTATACCCTTTTGTCTACATCCATGAGTTCTCTTTCTCTTTTTTCTTTTTTGCTCAATCCCTCCACCCAAACCTCCAACCCACCTCCAGAGCTGTGTGCCTGCTCTCTATGAGTCTGTCTCTATTTTGCTTGGTAGTTCAGTCTGTTAAATTCCACATATGAGTGAAATCATGTGGTACTTGTCTTTCTCTGACAGGCTTATTTCACTTAGCATAATGTCCTCCAGGTCCTGAGAATAACCACAGAATAGTGAAAACTGCTTCAAATGTTAAGGAGACGGAATAAAGAATGGAGAGAAATTAAACCTTATATTTGTACCCATGAAACTTCTGCTTCTATAGGACACATGCATTATTATTGAATCCTCAGGAAAAACAATAGTAAAGTGGATAAAATGTTGCTGTCCCTTTACAGGCTATAGTTGACATTCAGAGACAAAAGAATTTGGTAAATTAACAATTCGTAAGTGACAGAACTGAATACAAACTTGTAACAACCTACTCTGCCACTATATTGCTTTAAGACAACTTAACAAATAGCCCAAACATTTTTCCATTTTAAACTGTTTACATTAATTGAGCTCAGTTATGCACTAATTATGCAACTACCAGAGAAGATATTTACAAAGATTTTTTTTTATGTTATGGGGAAGTATGTATGAAGTAAAAAAGAAAAGAGATGTATACCATAATATCAACCATAAAATAAAACACAAACAGAATGAATTGAAGGAACTATACAGTATTCCAAAATGTTTGACAATAAGAGGATGAGTAAGAAACAGGAATTATGGTTGACTTTTTCTGCTTCTTTACATTACATGTTTTACAAGTTCCCTAAAATGATCTTGAATGACTTTATAATTATGAAAAGCTATGATTTGGGGGAGAAAAACATTTCTGCTATTTTACTACACATTTTGTACATTCTTGTACAAGTATTTTCTTTAGTTAGTTTATTTTGAATTTACCTAAGTAGCAAAAAAATTAAAATTTAGATGTTTATAAAACAACTAACTGAATCCAATAAGAAAGACTTAAAGGGGCAGCTCAGTGATGTTCAATTGTTTGAGAGCTTATTACTCCCATTCCACCTCTTAAAGCATAAAGCCAGTTTTAAACATGACCATGATGCCAAATTCTGGCTGCATATGTTTATTTCTGTTACTAATAAAGATTGTCCAGTAAATAATCTTACTGTCTAGAGTTCTGTGAGTCCAACAAGGTCTAAACTTTCTCCGCAGCTTTTTCTGAAGTTACAAAACATGAAAGCCAAACTCCCCAAATCGCCACCATCTCACCATAGCAGTGTAGCCTGCAGTGGGCCCAGGTGAGCATGCATTTCACACACAGAATTACATGGAATCCATTCACATGTCACACATCACAGCCACACAGCCAAGCTCCTGGGCCCCTTGCAGCTGTCTGGAAGCCACTGAAAAGCGATTACAAGTCAGAAAGCCGTGAGAGGCACTGAAAGTCCTTTTGTTTTAATGCCACATTCCTTTCCAGGGCCTCTCAGACAGTACTCCCGCACACAGTACATTTTGGTAAAGATCCCTCTGCGTATAATACCCCTCTGAGGTCAGGAAAGCAATATAGTGATAGCCATTAGGGCAACTGTCATTCTGCCAACAGACAGACTAGAACGTCTGGCAAAATCATTTCAATTCCAATGAATCAAACCTCCAAGAAGGAACAGGCCATGAGATCCATGTATATCCAAACAGTGTCAGGAAGAGGAGCACTCAGTGCACTGGCTTCTCTCAGCTCCACTTAGTTCCATTGTTCCTCAGTTTCCCAATTTGTAAAGTGAGAAAGCAAAGAGAAGTATTCCCTTCTGAGGAATGTGAAAAGATCTGTGCAGTGTTTTTCTGAGCATGCGTGAAAGATGGGACCTAACAGGGCTAATGGATAGAGAAGGTCCTGAAAATTATGAGTTCCATATAATGGACTTGATGATTGTTATTATTTGCCATGGCCTTCTCATACCCATATCTTGTATAAAACAGCAACTAGAGGTTAACTTTAAACCTGTGCCCAGAAGTGGTTTTATTCAAACAGCCATTGTCTGAAATACGTTTCCTTGGGGAATTTTCTCTCCATGACCCATGCTCCATTTCCTTTGACCTCTATATAGTCTTCGCTCCTTGCAGTTTTATGGTTTCACTGGTGACAGTATTTACTTTTTCCTTCCTTTAAAGAATTTCTAATTTAATTATTCTACTTTTTACATAACCCCTGTGTCTGAAGATAGGAAATATAAAATGCTAGGTATACAAAGTTGTTGTGCTACATTTAAAATTATCCAATATTATTTAGATTTGGGGGATGCAACATTATATACTTTGTCTTCCCTTGAATGTATATCTTTTGTTGAATTTCAGGTTAAAAAATATGCAGGAAAACAAAAGTCAGAGAATAGTGCTTAATTAGAGGAAGCTAAATAAAATATTTCGGAAAGATAAAGTATTAAATAAGAGAAAAAAAAAGAGGTAGCCCATAGTTTATGAATAGAGAAAATAAGAGCACTGGGGGATCTTGGTTCTATAAAGCATTATAGCACATGCTACTTCATCCTACAAGTTATTAAGGGAGAGAAGGAGTTGGATTAAATTTTTGTATATTGGAATTTAGAGGGGAAATGTGAAGCAGCTTACAGGATGACAAGTAGGTAGTAAAATTGTTACAACAAATGTATATGACTATATTTTTAGACACTAAACTCTAATACAACTCACCAAATCATAAAAATAAATACTCATGCATCTTACAGTCTTCAACAGTTCAATAGTCTGTCAGAAGAAAGACAAAGAAAAGCTGGTAGGCCTGGTATGATGACAACTTTTCTCCATGATTAAAGAAGAAAACACACTACACATAAAACATTTCTCAGAACAGCTGGGTAACTTTACAGCTCTCTGTAACTCACATCTTTTAACACCAAGACTAAGTGTCTGAAGACTTATAAAAACCAATAAATAGGCAAAATATACAATAATGAACATGAACTAGTCTTATGACTGATCAGCCCATTCAACCATAAAGTACATTACATATAAACAGTTCAGGCTCATCCAGCTCTTAGATTTTAGCTAAGAGGCAACTAAGTAAAACCTTTAAGACTCCCCAATATTTGTCTCTGAAACTTTAACGGTTCAGTAAAGGTCCATGTAGTATCCTCAAAATGAAATCTTAAATTGTTATTTCCCATTGAATATTTTCATTCTCTAAATACTACCTAGATCCTTGAAATGCTTTATTTCCCAGCCATCTTTTCACCAATGAAATAAACACCATTAAAGATTCTCCTTTTTATTCTTCTCCTGTGAAAATAATCCTGACTAGGGTCATGGTAAATGCCCTGATGGATGATTTCTGAAAAGTGGTGTGCTGGTTCCTACTCTATTTTAGAACCATCTACTTTCCTCCCAAATATTTTCTTTCCTCTGTAGGACAGACCATTTGGCATGGATTCAGCACAATAAGGGGGACACTCCACAGCTTGTGATGACGAAAGTAAATCAAGTCAGATAACAGCTCATTGCTTAATAAATAATTAGAATTTCAACATTCAAAACCCCACAGAAAATAAAAAAGACTTGACATTTGGCATAAAAACTCCACGGTAGATGTATCAATAGCAGAAGATGGCTTAGTTTATAAAGGATTAGTTGATTCTTCCATAAAAGGCTATTTTTAATGTATACTTGGAAAAGAAGATGCTGAGGAAAGGAGGAGGTGAGTGATGACAGAGTTACTGCCGGGACACTGGAAGTATGGGAATGAGAATTTAAGTGCCAAAATACCTCTGGACCACCCACCACCTACTCCAACCACCAACAATAAAGCAGCCTCTGAGGGTGACACAAAGCCCATGGATACCAGGAACTAAGAAGAGAAGTCTGTCGAGATGACCCAGACTTGAACTTAGAGAAGATAAAAGGATAGCTGTGATGGCTACATTCAATCTATTCAGTAACTACAACTCTAGAGAAAGTAGTTAACAAAAAGCATCCTCAAGGTCAGGTTTCCTGAAGAGTTTTTATAACCATGTCCCTACGAACACAGAATGATCTTCAGAACGAATGGTAGTGTCTGGCTGGTTAGCTGGTTAGCTCCACATGCTCGTATAAACTGGATGAGAAAAGTAGATGAGGAACAAGTGAAAAGAAAGCCAAAATGAGAAAGGAAACTAAAATATGAAAAAAGAGTGGACATATAAGAAATAGGAAGAAAAAAAAAGAAATAGAAAATAATGATAAAAGATGGAGAATAATACAAAGAAAAATGAGAAAATTCAAAACTTTTTATCAAAATAAATCAAGTTAAGAAATGTCATCTTTAGCCAATTGTCATATTATGACTTAATCTAAACTCATTTAATGAAAAGAAATGTCTAAAACCATATCTCTCTCTTTTTTTTACCTGTTCCTATTACTATTTCATAGTCTCAATCTGTAGTTCTACTGGTTGGGGAATTTCACAAATTTCATCTATATTGCTTTAGTTTCTTAAGGGAAAGCACAATGGAAATCTAAACTTGTTTTTACACAATATATTTGAAAAAAAGTATGCATTTCCTAATGCAGCACAAACTCCATTTATTTTTTTAAAGGAATTGCTTCAAAGCTTGTTGATTTTCTCAGAAAAAATAAAATAGTAAGGCGCTAAGGTGTTGTCATCACTTCCCTTAAATTTTGCAGTTGTATAATGGTTTAACCCTATCATCATCACCAAAATTAGCGAGCAGGTCTGAGCTCAGAGACGCTGTGGTGTGTCTTTTAATCTAAAAAAGTGACATTTGTGGACTACGCACTTTCCAGACCTCAAACCTGTCAATTAAAGACATGGCTCAAACTTGTCTAATCAAAGGAATCCCTGAGCTGCTTGTTAAAGTCCAGATTCATGGTCCCATTCAAAGAATTAATTATTCTGAATCTAGTGTGAAGGGAAATCAACTTCTTAGCAAAGATCCCAGATGATTCTAAGTTGAGGTACTTTTAAGAACCACTGCAATAAAAGAGCAGCCCTTAGAGTATTAATCATGTGTGATTTTGTTTTTCCATTTTGAGTGATATGACAAAAAGAAATATTGTGCCATGGGAACTACTGCAACAGACTTATAAAACTTTCACTAAGATATTTTTTAAAAATTGTGTATCAAACTGTCATTTGATCACCTTCAAGAAATCTATATAGGGGCCAAATAGTGTCCCATGGGAACAAGTAGACTTGAGGGTGGGGGGGGGTGGGGGAAGCTGCAAACTTGATTGCTTATTAATGGAACCAAGAGCCAAATGTTCACTCCAGCCACCTGTGAACAATCCATGTTTGACATGTGGCATGGAAAGTGGTCATTTGTTTTAGACTCTGTGGCCAGCTTCTCTATAGATTTATGGTGATAGAGATAGAAACTCATTTCCTTAAGTTAGTCCAATAGAAGTTAAATTCTCAATTTATTACTTTATGACCTTTGCCACAGAAACCAGTTGAGTGCTATAAACAGAAAATTCTTTCTTTGGTTGTGCAATGCCACAGAAGATGAAGGGCTTTAAGAAACAAGAAGTGTTTTCAGTGTGGTGTCTCATGTGGCATACGGAAATAATAAAATCTTGGATAACCTAAGAATTGATTGAAGTGTTTTCTAAATTCTCCCAGAGTTATCAACTACTCAAGAACTTTTTATATTGGCACCGCAAGAACTAATTGGCTTAATTATTTTTAAAGTTCATCACCTATAATTAATGGACTTCGAGTATGAAAATTTTCAGGTCTGGAGCTTATAATCCCTTGGATTTTAAATATACTTGAGCTCTATCCTCTCCTCTTTAAACATCACATTTATGCAGAAATAGAAGATAATTTGCTACTCATTGTATTGATTAGCTCTGAATTCCAGTAAATAGATGAAATGCAATCGTAGATATTTAGAGCCTTCTTTAAAATTTTATTTATATTGTTGACACTGTTACTTGTTCCAGATTTTGTTAATTCCTACATAGCACTAGCATCACTCTCTTCAACAAAACATTAATTATCATCTTCATTATGCTGTGGTCCCATGGGACAGCAGAAATTCACTAAAGCCCTCCATCTTAATATCCTCATAAAAATTATCTGCCACAGTTAACACTGACCTGGACACTGAAAGACAGTCCTAGGTTAAAATACATTTCTCTGTTTCTACAATAAAACTAATCTTGGAATACTTTCAAATTTTAATTAAAAAAATCTAGAGCTTGTAGTAATTTTTAGAACACTGTGATATTCTTAAAGAGTATTTTATATAAGATAAAACATTAATATCTAGTAATATTTATGTAGACCAGTCCTCAATTACTCTTTTAATAATGAATAAAATATAATACAAAAATAATGAATTTAATATAAAAATAGTAACAATCATTTATTGAGCACATGCAAACACTATTCTATAAGATTATATGCGTGATCTCATTTTATACTCAATTCTACAGATGGAACACTTGCTTTGAGAGGTTAGGTAATTGGCCTAAGGTTTTCATGCTACTTGGTAGTGAAATTCAAATTTAGGTCTGCCTGATCACAAAACTCACATTTTTTAATATTATAAATACTCCTCTCTTACTTAATTTTGAATTATTTAAAAAAGAAACATGTCTTATTGAATAAGAAAAACGTTTCTCAAGAAGTAGATGTCTTATTTCCATCTATGGTAAAGGGAAAAGATGCTGTATTTATAGTCAGAAAGCCTACCTTGCTGGGAAAGGCTCCACTGCGATTTGCTCATTTTTTTTTACTTGAAAACTCAGGGTACCATATTGACCTTAACACCAACCCTCAGTATGCAACATACATGCATTTAAAATGATAATGTATTTACTTCATTGCTTTTGTAATAATTTAAAAAATCAAATACCGTATTTTTCCATGTATAAGACACTATTTTTTTCTAAAATCATTAGATTGAAAATCAAGGGGCATCTTACACAGGGAAGTCAGCTGAGGAGGGAGCCTCCCAGGTGTGTAGCTGACCATATCTTGTCAAACAGGCTTCCTCCAGTCACGAACCTTATTATCACTGACATCAGCTGATGCAGTAATTGGAGGTGGAGAGTGCACAGAGCATCTGAGCCCAGAAAGATGTCAAAAAATAAAAAGATAGATACCAGTGATTGTCTTACTCTGCAAAATTCAAACTGAATGTAATCAGCTATGCAAAAGAGCATGGAAATAGAGCTGCAGAGAGACAATTTGGACCTCCTCCCACGGAGTGTATGATAAGACTGGAGAAAACAGGAAGAACAACTCCTTAAGATGCCAAAAGAGAAGAAGCCCTTAAGAGAAAAACCAGCAAAATGGGCAAACTTGGAGCAGAGGCTTAAGGCTTGGATTATGGAGCAGTGCCAGAGTGGCTTATGTATGTCAACCACGCTTATTCAATGTCAGGCAAAAATGTCTGCAAGCAAAATGAACATTGTTAATTTTACAGGAAAGGCCAAATTGTGCTTCAATTTCATGAGGAGAGAGGGTTGGCCATGAGAACACGAACAAAGTTAGCTCAGAAAATGCCACCAGTTTATGAGGATGATCTCACATATATAGACAGTGACTCAGAAGACAGCGGTGATACAATAGAAGTTGAAGAAATTGATATGTCTGGAACTAATAGCATTGAAGAAGAGAGCAGTGATGCAACCGAGGTTGAATAAAGTGATATGCTGCATAATATCATAGTACTGGTATGTAAACATTACCTGCAGTAATTACTAAATAAAAATGTGTTCTGTTCTATGTTAAAAATATTGATTTCTTAATTTTGGGTTGGAAAAGTGTGGGGTGTCTTATACATGGGGGCATCTTATACACAGAAAAATATGGTAATACTATCTTATTGAAAAACAGATATGAACATATAAATCACTCCTAATCCCTCATTCCCCTATAAACACATTTTGGTTTATATAATGTTTTGTGCCTTCCCCTCTTTCAATTACATTATTTCATATAATCTTCACCCTGGTTATGTTTTATTACAATATTTAACATTTCTATAAATATTTTCATGTTTGCACAACATTATATCATGTATATGTGCTCAATATTTAACATATCTTTTCTTCATTTTGAGATTTTATAAATTATTAAATTTCTTTTCTAACAACTCACTCTTTTACAAGGTGGGGAAAATCACTACAGAAACTTGTACTGTTATACTAAATAAAAGGAAAAAAAAAAGATAATGCAAAGAAGTAAAAAAATACTATAACATCTTAGAAATGAAACAGTGCTAGGAAAATTCTAGATACAATATGATTTTTAGTAAAATTTTATAAATGTTAATGTTAAAATAAATAACTTATTAATCTTATTTCTGGGGATCCTGAAAAGCAGTACATATGACTTAGTAGAGACAGAAAGTTGAGTAAAATAATGTCAATATAATTACAATTATCTACCAAAAGAGAATTTGACCACACAGTAAATGCTCTAAAAAATGTTGTGGTTTTGTTTTGTTTGCCTTGGTTTGGTTTGGTGTGATGGATGGTGTAATGATGGACACCTGGGACAAATAAATACAAGAGTAGCGCAAAAATTGTCATGGATGCCAAAGACAAATAAAAAGAAAAAAATTACTTTTCTTCTAAAAGTAAATTTAGGGATAACTGCTAGAGATATTTGTCATCTATGTGTTAAGAGGCTGAACATAATTAGAAAGAAAGGTTTGGCCTATTTCTTGGAGTAAGTGGTTAAATGCTAACAGGAAGCACAATTACTTCGTTCCAGGTGGACTATCAAAGGGAATAATCTTCTCACTGGAGTGTAGAACAGACAAGGCTGAAGGAAATTGAAGACCAAGATAAGGACAATGATAGTAAGTAAACTCTCTACCTTTTAATGAAGCTGAGTCTCTAGGCCCACAGAAATTACTGCTTAGCATATGTAGAAAACTTTGCAGATGTATTTGGCTATTCTATTTTGAGAAATCAAGTGAGAGAGTTTCAATGGGCAAGTGTTCCATAGTTCAAAGGGTAAATTTTAGACCTACAAGTTGGCTTACTATAAAATCCTTATGAAGTTTCAGAATTATTCTTGAGAATTTAGAAAAGCTGTAGTAAGCACTAAAAGATAACACAAATGTACATGAATAAGAAATGAGATTTTAAAAATAAAATCCCTATACATAGTGCAATATATTTCAAAGCAGGGATCAGATAATATATTAATAATATTGTTTATAGGGTGAGGAAATATTGTTCAGAATAAAATAGGGTTAGTCATAGTTTCAGTCTAACTCAGGAAGTCAATGTGTAGTAAAAACTCTAGTGATGTGCCATGGGATTCTGCTAGTGACCATATCTTGACCCACATTTATATTAAAAAGCATAAAAGGAACTTAGTAAAATAAGCTCATTGAATTGATAGATGACAAAACTCTAGGTGTGATACCTAACCAATCCAATTGTAAAATACTAATTCAAAAAAGAAAATCAGTCTTGAATAATGGAAATATACATATATATTTCAATCCTCACTTGAGCATATTTTTCCATTGATTTTTCTTTTTACTTTTTTTTTTAGAGAGTGGAAGGGAGGGAACAAGAAAGAGAAAGAGAGAAACACTGATTTTAGAGAGCCACATCCATTGGGTGCCTCCGCACATTCCCCAACCGTGCAGGGGATTGAACCTGCAACCCAGGTACTTGACCTTGACTGGAAGTGGAACTCACAACCCTTTGGCCAACTGGCCTATGCTCTAACCACTTAGGAACACCAACCAGGGCATGGAATTATATTTTTAAAAGAAAACCTGGAGGTATATGAAATATTGTGCTAGATTCATAAAATTGTTTGTCTAATTCACAGAGGGGGGAAAGTTAGGGAAACTTGGTTTAAGAGCAACTGTAATAGTGAAAAGTAGTTAGGGGAATTAGTTGACTACTAGTTCACCATCTAGACTAGACAAATGAAGGAATGAATAGGAAGCCCATTTTTGGGTCAGCACCATCTGTGCTCCCTACTTCAATTTACCAGCAATAAAGTTACTATTTTTATTCCTAGTTTATACCTATATCTACTCAATTGGATCAAAAATCATGAGGGAGAAAGGTAAGAGTAAGTTGTTTATATACCTGATTACCTTTTTTACCCTCTGATTATTCTCATTTTACAGATGAGAAAACTTGAGGTTTAGAGAGCCCACCTACTTACCCAACTCAGCCCAGTAAAAACTAAATTTGAGCCAGGATCTGATTGACGCTAAAGCCTTGCCCATTAACCACACTTCCCAGGCCTCCTGGAGAAGAGAGGCTAAGATCCTTCCTACATTTGTTGCACCTTTCTCTGGCCAAAGAAGGAAGTGGGAGAAGTAGGACAAGAATGATGAGGATTTGAAAGCTGTGCAATATGAGATATGGCAAAAGGAACTGGAAAAGATTTACTTGGAAAGGAGGAGGCACAGAGAGCACAAGGACACTGTCATCCATCATTTCAAGAGATGGAAGGTGGAAGAGAGATTGGATGTATTCGCTGTATAAACAGAAAGCTGACTTCTGCTGGGAGAATGAGTAAAAACTGTGGGAAGCCAATTTTCATTAATATTTAAACAAATGTTATAATTAAAACTATTTAAGAGTGTTCCTGGCTTTTTTGAATTCCATCTCAAACAGTGGCTGGACTTTACGAATCTATAGAAACAATACCTGTCCTGGATTTTTTTTTTTTCATTTATTTAATGTAGAGGAATTAAGTACTTACTATAAGCCAGTCACTGCTAAATTATGAGAATACAAATTTGAACAAGAGACAAGAAACATATTTAGAAAATAAATTATAATTATAAAATAAAAACAATGTTGAATAAGAGACAAGCACTTTTCTCTCATAAAATTCCATTCCAGAAACAGGGTGAAAAAATAAGAATGCAAATTGTGAATAAGTTAGTGTGTGATATTAATAAATGCTGTAAACAAACAAGTGGTGAGTGGTAGCGTCTGACCTGGGCTGGAGGAATACATTAGATAGATGTTCAAGAAAGTCTCTGAGAAGATGACACTGGACAACCGTGCTAAGTACTTAATGACAAAACAGAGCTCACAAAATCTAGAGGAAAAGAATATCAGTAGGGGTATAGCAAGGACAAAGGTGCTTAGGTTTGAGTGGGCTTGTTGTGTAGAAGGAAATTCACTATGAACAGGAAATCACAAGCTTACCTGAGGGGGTAAGTTCACGTTTTACACTAATATTCTGGACTTGAAAATGCCATTTTCCAGTCCAAACCTTTTAAATTTAGATGCAGCAGAATTCGCTGGTTTAGATGTGACATCATCATGGCGTTAGCCATCAATAGGAGAGTAATATATTTTTGTGGCATGTTTTTAAGCTCTGCTGATAAACATGTCACTTGTCAAACTGTAGAGCTGGGGTCCTCAAACTACGGCCCGCGGGCCACATGCAGATACAAATATTGTATTTGTTCCCGTTTTGTTTCTTTACTTCAAAATAAGATATGTGCAGTGTGCATAGGAATTTGTTCATAGTTTTTTTTTTAAACTATAGTCCGGCCCTCCAACAGTCTGAGGGACAGTGAACTGGCCCCCTGTTTAAAAAGTTTGAGGACCCCTGCTGTAGAGGGTATTCACCTCATTTTTTCTTTCACTTTCCCTAAGTCAGAGAAAACCCTACATGCATTTTTTAATTCCACGATGAACACTTTGTCCAAATTGTATTTTTGAAACAGATGACAATAGTATTTCTATCACCACTCCCAGCCTAGGCTCCTGGGCTGAACACAGTATGGGAGTGGGGAGCCCCAGCTCTTGTCTTCTCACTGTCACTGACCAAGTGGTGCTTTTAACCAGGTCGTAATGTCTCCACTTGTAAAAAGAGAGGTTCCCATCTGCCTAGCCATCTTGATGCAACTGAGCTGGATAACTTAGACAATGATGAAAAGATGATCTAAAAATTCTAAATTGTTACATAAGATAAATATCTTAATAGAAACTTTAGCATTATTCTTATTTGGAAGAGAAAGAAATTTTTTGTAATTTTTATGTAATTTGCAGAGGATTTGAAGCCCAACACATGCTTCTAACAAAAAAAGAAATAGGAACCAAAGCAAATTGAAACATAAGGGCAATATTGAAAGGAAAGAGGGTAGTGATTAACATTTATATGGAGGAGCAGAGAACAGGGAGATATGTCTCTTAGAGACAATATGGTTATAAAGAAAATGTGATTTAGAGCTTTGTAAAATAAAGAAAAGGAAAACAGATAAAACTGCAGTTAAACATGTGAAAAAAATATACTACAGCACTGGATCCCTTAACACTTTTTCTATTTTTATTAAAAGGCAAAAACTATCTTGACACATCTACTTTGGGTACAAATCTGCCACATTACTTTTTATCTGTACAAACAAGAAAATTTATGAATTTTTATAGGCTTCCTCATATTCATTCCTTGCTAGAATATTATTAAACTTATTTTCCCAAAATAATTTAGTATTGTAATGTAGACTGGGAACCTCATTGCCTCACTGGGAAAAAAAAAGCTTTATGTCATGGAGAACAGGATTGCTATGTAGTTTAGGAAGGTATTTTATCATTTCTCTTGCTCTCTGTGTACTGAGAATTGAAAATGATAAATTGAAAAGTGCCAAGAGACAGACAAATGCACAAATCAATGAAAGATCAATACTTTAGAGGGTAAAAGAGACTTAAGAAGGTTAAATGCAAATATGTCTAAAATGCAACAAGTTTCCAGAGGCTGGTTGGTGAAGATGTATGACCGACTCTCATAGCTCATGTTTATCTAATACTGGAGGCCGGATGCACGAAGATTTGTGCAAGAGTAGGCCTTCCTTCCCCTGGCTGTCGGCACAGGCTTCCCTCCAGCACCCGGGACCCGGGCCTTCGCTCTGGCCACCGCCTTCCTCCTTCGCTCCGGGCCAGAACCACCTTCTGCCTTCACTCCGGGCTGGAGACGCCTCCTGCCTGCTCCGGCTGGCTCCATCGCTCCAGCCAGTGCCACCATCTTTGTGGCTATGGGCACCGCCACCTCTGTCACAGAGTGACAGTTAATTGGCATATTACCCTTTTATTAGTATAGATTACAGTCCATATACCTCATGTCACCTGAACATGTATCCCAAGGTCTAGATGAAAAATTAGATCAGAAAATACTTCTCTACCAAAAGTTTTTATGTAATCCTCACTCTCATCACCACCATCCCCTAAAACTGCCTGAAATTCTATTACTTAAGAGTCTTTTGGCTCAAATTTTGTAGACTTTTAAGAATATGCCAAGACGTAAAAGAACATAAAGAGAGGAGCAAAGTTTAGGATTTGTCATTAAAACAAGGGCTAGCATTTATTGAGTACTGTGTGCCAGGCAGGGGACAACTTATTTTACATATATGCCTTAAAACAATCTTTTCACTTCCAAGATTAAAGTAAGTGAGATTCAGAGAGGATAAATGACTTGCCCAAGGTCATATAGCTTAGTGAACTGCAGAATCAGGAAACACCCATTATCTGTAAAGAAATTGATTAGAAAGAAGCAAAGCACTGCTGTGTGGCCATAAGGGCCACGTTCAGTTTAACATCTATGGACTCAGAGCAATAAAACACAGAACTATGCCATTTTCTCCAAAAAGGCTTAACAACTCGAGAAAAGGAATGAAGAAATCTAATTGGTAAAGTCATCCAGGATTAACTGAGCACTGATATGGTTGTTGTAGTTAAAGCATAGTCATGGGAAGGAATTGACAGATACTATGTTTGGAAAAGCCTAACTAAACAAAATTCCTCATCATCTCAGTTTTTCATAAAATGAATGAAAATGAGATTTTAGGGTGGGTTTGGTGGTGGTGGCTGTGGTGCTCACATAAGACAAGAACTGTCTTGGCAAAGTCAAGTCTCCACAAAAAGTGGGTCTGACTAAAGCTGCATTCAGGCTTCATGAAGACCTTGGGTGACAGAGAGGCAGCAAAAAGAAAGGATGCTGAGAGGAGGTATAAGCCTGTCAAATGTCATCATTATTCAATGTCATAATTATTCTCCAGGCTAGGTTACCATAGTCTCATACTATAAAAATATATAATTAAAAATTATCATCATATAGTATTAAAAATAAATACAATTTTTTTGAATTTGAACAGAGAGCATCAGAATTAAGAAAAATGTATGACAAATCATGTATCTTTAAAGGTCAGAAAAAATTATCTTCTACACGACTTCATTAACGTATAAGTCAAGCTTTGGGGAGAGGATGGGGAAGAGAGTATTAGGACAGTTATTTCTTTCTTCAGTCTTGAGTCAGTTTTTAAATATTATTACTTTTAAGATAAAAGAGGGAGGAAAAAATAAAGAATAAACATGCCAAGTGGTGAAGGGAGGCCGTAGGAGAGGGGGAGACTAAGTATCAGGTAAGAAGTACCAGAGCCTCAGTGGAGGGAGGAGGTGGACCCAGTAACCAGTCCAGGGCTGGTTAACAGATTGGCTGTAAGTGTTCAGGGTGGCTTAATGATTGTGGCCACGTTCATTGCAGCATTCCAAACTCCTCTGAGAATATCTACGTTTCCCCTCCACCCCTACTTGTGTTAACCTGCTTTCGGGTCTTTATTTCTAAGCAATAGAAGATGGTCTCATTAATAGTGAAGGGATAAGAAAGAGTACACACAGGCCAAATTTTTTAAAACTAAACTACAAAATAATGAATCGCAAAAATCTACTTGGGAGGAAGGGGAGGTTTGGGAGTGGAACCTGGGATTGCCCATAGGGCTGGTGACATTCATAATGTAGGAGGCCTGTGAGCATTATTACCTTCATAAACAAGACTCAGAAACATGTGGGGAGATTCAATCCCCAACTATACAATTCTATAAAAAGTTTGATAAGTATATTTAAGCAATTTTCCAGCTTTCTTAGACTTATTTCTTAAAACTAATGACCACATTTTTAATTGAAATATACCAGTTCTTTTTCTTTAAATCATAGAAAGAAACATGTGTATATAAAACTGCCTCATCATGCCCAGGTCTTAAAGTGTTGAAATAACTTTCTAGGCCCAAGATGGAGCCGCTCCTGCCAGGGTTCCACATCAGCAAACTGAAACTTAGATGAGTTCCATGTCCATGTAAATGCTCCCTTGACCAGAAACACAGCATGTCTAGTCAGCCACTCCCCAAGCACCACATCAACTCTGCGTCTTCTCACCCCAAACACAGAGATGTGGCCCAAGCCAACCAGATACTTCTGTTTATCTCTTCCCGTTCTTTATTCTTTATCCTTTAAAAGCACCCAGCCTTCTACCCCATTATGCAGTTCTTTGAAAGGAGACTGTTTACTTCATGAAGTAGTCAATAAAGTTTCTTTGCGTCATCTAAAGCATCGTCATCACTATTTTTATCAAAATCATTGGGAAACAAGTTGCTAAATTTTTTGGACAATCACATTACTGTATTTTAAAAACTGAAAGTAGCATCAAATGATGTTTCTGTGCCATTTTGTGTTCCTAGTCTCCTTCCCAGTCCGCTGTACAAAACAACACCTTAAAAAAATAAATCATAATATACTGTGTTCATGGATTGATAGAATCTACATCATTAAAATGTCCATATAGCCAAAGCAATCTAGAACTCCAATGCAATCTCAATTAAAATACCAACGGCACATTTCACAGACCTAGAACAAACTCTCCAAAAATTTACATGGAATAAAAAAAGTCCCCAAATAGCCACAGCAATTCTGAGAAAGAAGAACAAAGTTGGAGGAATCACAATACCAGATATCAAGCTATATTACAAAGCCACTGTTCTCAAAGCTTCCCAGTACTGGCACAAGAACAGACATTTAGACCAATGGAACAGAACAGAGAATCCAGAAATTGACCCAAGCCATTATGCTCAATTAATATTTGACAAAGAAGGCAAAAGCATACAATGAAGTCAAGACAGTATCTTTAATAAATGGTGTTGGGAAAATTGGACAGATACATGCAAAAAAATAAAACTAGAATACCAACTTACACCATATACAAAAATAAACTCAAAATGGATAAAGGACTTAACTGTAAGGTGGGAAATCATAAAATCTTAGAAGAAGCCATCAGCAGCAAAATAGCAGACGTTTGTCATAGCAATATCTTTACCGATATAGCTCCTAGGGTAATGAAGACTAAGGAGAAAATAAATTAAAGGGACTACATCAAAATGAAAAGCTTCTGCACAGCAAAAGAAACCATCAACAAAACAACAAGAAAGCCCTCTGCATGGGAGAACATATTTGCCAATGCTATCTCAGATAAAGGTTTAATCTCCAAAATTTATAGGAAACAACTTAACAAAAGGAAGATAAACAATCCAATCAAAAAATGGGCAAAGAACCTAAATAGACACCTTTCCAAGGAGGACATACAGAAGGAAGAGACATGAAAACATGCTCAAAGTCACTAATCATCTGAGAGATGCAAATCAAAACAGCAATGAGGTACCATCTCACATCTATCAGAATGGCTAACATCAACAAATCAACAAATGACAAGTGCTGGCAAGGATGCGGAGAAAAAGGAACCCTCGTGCACTGCTGATGGGAATGCAGACTGGTGCAGCCACTGTGGAAAACAGTATGGCATTTCCTCAAAAAATTAAAAATGGAACTTCCATTTGACCCAGTAATCCCACTTCTAGGAATATATCCCAAGAAAACAGAAACACCAATCAGAAAGGATGAATGCACCCCTATGTTCACAGCAGCACAATTGGCAATAGCTAAGATTTCAAAACAGCCTAAGTGCCTGTCAGCAGAGTGGATTAGAAACTGTGGTACACCTACACAATGGAATACTACGCTGCTGTAAAAAAGAAGGAATTCTTACCATTTGCAACAGAACAGATGGAACTACAGAGCATTATGCTAAGTCAAATAAGTCAGTCAGAGAAAGATAAATATTGCATGATCTCACTCATTTGTGGAATATAATGAACAACAAAAAATGATGAACAAAAATAGAACCAGAGTCATAAAAGCATGGAATAGACCATCCAACCTATGAGGGAAGGCAGGGGGTAAGGGGATAAGAGATCAACCAAAGGGCTTGTATGCATGCATGTGAGCATAACCAATGGACACAGACTGGGAGGGGGTGAGGGCATGTGTTGGGGGTTGAAGGTAGCCATGGAGAGAACAGTGGGGGGAAAGGAGACTTATGTAATACATCTATATATAAAGAGGTAATTCGCAAATTAGCCGGGATGCCACAACAGTCATGACTGGTCAGGAGGAGGCTGCATGTGCAGGTGAGGCCCGTAATGGAGACGGAGACAGACGGGGGGCCTGCCCGAGCCACTGTGCCAGCTGCAGCAGGCCTGCCCAGAGCGGAGACAGACAGACCGGGGGTGGGGGAGGGGGGATCTGTGTGCCCGAACCGCGGCGCTGGCTGCAGCAGGCCCACCCGGAGCAGAGACAGACAGACTGCACCAGCTTGAACAGGCCTGGAGTGGAGACAGACAGGGGGGCCTGCCAGCCGCAGCGCTTCAGCAGTCCCGCCTCTGCGCGGGAGCTGCAGAGGAAACACCTTTTCTGACCACTCATTGACTAAGCTCCCGGTATACCACTCGCAGTGTTCTTGGTAACTTGGGTAATAAAGATCCAAGAAGGTGAGCTAGCGTTTTTCTACCTCACTCCTGGAGGAAAAAAATGAAGGCCCGCTGCTGGAGGGGCTAAAAAATTTCATATCCTGCCCTACCTGGTATGGCTCAGTGGATAGAGCCTCAGCCTACAGACCACAGGGTATGGGTTCGATTCTGATCAAGGGCATGTACCTAGGTTGCAGGCTCCTCGCTGGCTGGGGCCCAGGTTAGGGCTCATGCAGGAGGCAACCAATTGAAGTGTCCCTCTCACATTGATGTTTCTCTCTGTCTTTCCCTCTCTCTTCCACACTCTATAAAAACTAATGGAAAAATATCCTCAAGTGAGGATAAAAGAAAGAAAGAAAGAATGTCATATCCTATGAAAGAGACATCTTGAAAATGCCTAAAGAAAGTTGTCATTTTTTCGTGGTGAAGGGACTGGAGTCCGTGTTGATGAAAACACCTTGGCGGCTGTGGCGGCTGACAGTGGCAGCAGCAGCGGGGTGATAGGGGTGGCGCCTTCCCCTGATCAGCCCGGTTGCCTCCCGCAGAGGGAGGCCAGACTGCGGCACAGGGAGAGGCCTAAGCCATCAGTAGGACATCCCCTGAGGGCTCCCAGACTGTGAGAGGGAGCAGGCTGGGCAGAAGGAACCCGCCCCCCCAGTGCACTAATTTCGTGCACCAGGCTTCTAGTTATACAATAAATAAATAAATAAATAAATAAATAAATAAATAAATAAATCTTCTTACTTTGATTTATAGAAAACATTCCCCTTACTCAATTCAAATAGGGAAATAATCTTCTAGTGGTATCCATTGACACTGTTTCTAATGACAACTACAAAACTTGCAAAGACAGACAGGATTACTATACATTTAAACAATCTGCTCCAGAGAACTTCTAGAGTATCCCTGTTTGCAGATCTCTGTCACTTCCCTACCACATACTTGCTATTTTTCTTTTTCTCTTTTTCTTTCTCTCAAGTTCTTTCCCCATAGCATTTTTCTATCTGGACGTCTCTGTTAACTAGAAACTTCTACGTGTTTATTTTTAACCCTTGCAAATGTACCGTATTGCATTTATAGAGCCAAAATCTGTCTGATCTAACAAACCCTTCTTTTACGTTCCACACTGGTATTTCAGACAGGCCAGATGGACAGACACTTCATTGAGCCCCTGACAGTTCCTTCTGGCCACATGAGTGCAGCTAGGGAATTAGGACTTTTTTTTATCATTGAATTACTTCTCATTGGAGAAAGCTTCATGGTCTTCAGAAATGGGCTAATTTGTTCCATGTCTCCTAAAGTGCCATAAACAATCTAATAATTGCCCAATCAATACTTTGTTCTTGCTAAATAGGAAAAAAAAAAAAAAGTGAAAGAAAGAAGAGTAAGAAAAAAATAAAAGTTGAGAAAAATATCTACAGTGATTTATGTATGCCATGTTTTTTAAGACGCTTGCACAATTTTTACTCTGGGATAACTGCCTTAATGCAAGTCAAATAGGCTTTGTCTGGCTAGAAATTTCATAACTTCAACAATTATTTATATTGGAACTAACCAATGGGAATATACATTTAAAAAAGATAATGTTCATATTCTCAACATTCTTGTGAGATATCAGTAGACAACAGATTAGTCTAAGAGCAGTTTCCACTGAGTGCCATGGAAGCATAGAATAGAACTTAATCCAATTTGGGATATGTGTAGTATGAAGACAGGTCAGGGACTATCTCCTGAAGTAACTCATCAACTGAGTACTAAAGAATGAATAGATGTTATCAAGGTAAAAAAAATAAAGTGAGGAAAGAGTATTCCAGAGAAACAATAGCTGGCACCAAACACCAAGTTTTGAAACAGCATAATATTTACAGAAAACTTGGTCTGTGTTTCTGGAATTTAGAGTTGAGGAGGATAAATTTCAGACAGACAACAGAACTGAAGGACATGAGCATGGGCTGGTAGTGAAGGGCCAAGGACATCACCCTGAGGAATTGGAACCCTACTCTGCAGATTAAGGGAAATGATAGTACAAATGGATGTGAATTTTGGATAGACCACATTGCTGTCAAAGACAACTTCTAATCTTAAAAAGATTAAAGGCAAAGATGTGTAAAATCTTTTTCTTCTACCCATCCTAGGTTTTTATTGACTGGAGCCTTGCAGATTAGACTGATAAAAGATTAACAAAAGAAAAACAAACAGATACGTTAACACATGCATCGCTCAGACACACAGGAGTATTCAGTAACCTGAAGGAGTGATTAGAATTGAGGTTTCTATAGCATCTGGGCAAAGAAAACATTTTTAGAGAATTGATAAGACAAATGAAAGAACTTTAAGCTTCTAGGGGTGTAAATTGTGGAAAAGCAAATATATGGGGAAACGAATGGTAGATATGGGCTAGTTAGAAAGACTGTGTAGACTTTCTCAGTGTCATCTCTGTGCTGATAAAGATCTAGAATTGTCTCATGATTAATTTCTGTCCTTCCCGGTAGAGAGGAGAGGTAAGACAAACATATGTCCTGCTTTCAGGCAAGTGAACAGAGTGGAGAGAACTTTTCTTGTATCTACTTCTTCTCAATTGCTTTCACATCAAAATGAATGTTAGGCCAAGGGGGCATACTGTGGAGTGGTGTATTCTGCCAACCTGCACATGCTAGTGTGGAGGCCACTGTAAACAACAGGAAGAGATGATGGGCAACTACATAAGGGAAAACTATGCTAAGGTAGAGATAGTAGGGATGTAAATTTTGAGGACAAAAAGAATTCAATGTAATTGTGCTGATTCCACAGCAAAGGGAGGGAGGACTGTGGTGTGTATGACTGGATGTGTAGCAGTTTTAACAACTAAGGATAATATTTTTTGAAATTGTTAAATAAAAGATGCAGTTTGAAGAAGATGGCACCATATTTTGATTAGAGATGCTCAGAAGTCACTGGATTTTTTGTTGTTCTTGTTAATCCTCACCCAAGGAAACTTTTCTATTGATTTTTTTTTTTTTTTTTTTGAGAGAGTGGAAGGAAGAGGGAAAGACAGAGAGTGAGAAACATTGGTGTGAGAGAGACATATCGATTGATTGCTTCCCACATAGGGTCCTAACCAGGGCTGGGTACATGCCCAGCCTGCAACCAAGGTACATGCCCTTGATCAGAATCAAACCTGGGACCCTTCAGTCCACAGTCTGACACTCTATCCACTGAGCCAAACTGGCTAGGGCTAGATTTTTTCATATAAAAATCATTAAATAAAGTCATATAAAAATTAGCAATTAGTTATGTAAGGTGGCAAAAATGATGAATGTGATTGAGAAAAAGGAGTGTTGAGTTAGAACTAAAACAATAATGGTCACAAACAAGAGTCTTAGAAACTAGCCCCACTGATGTGGCTTGCTGATTGAGCAACCTATGAACCAGGAGGTCATGGTTCAAGTCTCATTCAGGGCACATGCCCACGTTGTTACAGGCTCCATCCCCAGTGTAGGGGTACAGGAGGCAGACGATCAATGATTCTCTCTCCCTCTCCCTTCCTCTCTAAACTTTATATATATATATATATGAATCTCTCAGAGACTAGAGGGTTAAAGGACACTGAGGAAAACTGTCTCAAAGGTAAGGAAGACCTCCAGAGAGGAGAAAGTTATAGATGCCAAAGGAAAGTGGAGTTTCAAAGACAGAGTGGGCAAAACTGTTACTGGAATGGCTATCTCCTGTCAAGTAAAAACTGGAACCTCTTCCTTTACTGATTTAGAGGTCACTGGGGATCTTTGGTGTGGAGTGAGGGAGAGGGGATACTTTCATTGTAGTGTAATGCAGTTATTTTCAACCTTTTTCATCTCACGATACACATAAGCTAATTATGAAATGCTGCAGCACACCAAAAAATTTATTTATTGCCAATATGACCCAAAAAATGGTATAATTTTGATTCATTAACACAAGACAGCTATTGTTGTGTTGGCTGTTGTCAGTTCAGTTTTTTATTTGACAATCTAAGGGAAAAGAGGTCAGTGCCCTTGACTAACTACTCAGGTATTACATGTTTTGAAAATTCTTGCAGCACACCAGTTGAAAATGGCTGGTGTAATGGATATAGAAGTCAAGGAAAACAATGATAGATAGAGGATATATATATATCCTCTATATATACTAGAGGCCCAGTGCATGAAATTCATGCACAGGTAGGTTCCCTAGGCCTGGCCAGCGATCAGGGCCTTCTGGCTGCCGGCCAGGGCCTTCTTTCCAGCTGCCAGCTGGGGCCTTCATTCATTCCACACTGCCCCCAGGTGGTCAGTGCACATCAAAGTGAGCAATAGAACTCCCGGTCTCCCGGTTGAACTCCCAAGGGGACACTTTGCATATTAACCTTTTCTATATATAGATATATAAATATTCTCTAGTCAGAATATATAATCAAAGAATTCCTCCCATACCCCAACTCTCCCCACAAAGGGATACGCTTTTTTGTTTTGTTTTTGTATGGGAGGAATGGGGTGTGTTCACAAGGTTAGGGAAATGAGTAGTCCATACAGAAAAATACATTGATGACACAGAGTAACAAAGGTAATTAAGAAACAGTGGGAATTGAGGCAATCGATTCAAGAGCAAATGTAGAGGGAATTTGCTTCCACACGAAGAAGCCACCATAGCCTTTCTAACACGGCAGAGAAGGAAAGACTGGTGTGTGCTTAGGTGTATGCAGTTATTGGATTAACCTATTCAAATTTAGTTTGCAACTGTTGCTGTATACCTTCTAATGAATTAAAGCTACAACTCTTTATTTTACCATTTTCCAGGCAGTTCTCAAGAGCTTAAGCACAGTCACTGGAAATGCCAAGATAAAACTATGCTAACAGAGTGGAACACAAGCAGCTAAAATGACAGACTGGGACACAGCACTGAGACAAAGCAGTGGCGGTTAGATGGCCTCGGAGTAAGCAGAAGCTGCACTCACCTCCTCCCGGCCCTGGACTGGAGTTTCAGCTGAATTGTGGAAAGTCCACCATAACCGAGGGAGACAGCTGAACAGAATTCTTGTGGCCAAGAATTTAGAGCGGCCACATCAAGACTGGTAGGAAGGGGGAAGAGATGCAAGGAGGGCTGGCCCCGGGCCCACGTGTAGCAGCAGAGTGTCTAGAGGGGTATCTCAGCTGCAGAGATCCCCCTGAGGAAAGTGGGGTCTCAACCCTTTGCCTGACTCCCCAGCCTGCAGTTGTAGAACCAAGAGGTGGTGCCTCGAGTGCAGGTTGGAGGGACTAGAGTCTTGTAAGAACAGACTGGGCTGTGTGGCCTGGGGGTCCTCCCTGTGTGGAGTCCATGTCCTTCACTCCCCACAGATGCCATCTTTCCTGGGGCAAACACTCCCCTCCGATTTGCATCAGCCTAGGACAGTGGTCGGCAAACTGCTGCTCGCGAGCCACATGTGGCTCTTTGGCCCCTTGAGTGTGGCCACGAAGTTTCAATCGCACTGTACGTGCACGCCCACACGTGGTATTTTGTGGAAGAGCCACACTCAAGGGGCCACAGTTTGCTGACCACTGGCCTAGGAGGACAGAACAGGTCCCGCTCTCCCGGTGCCCTGTCGCCCTCCTGAGCGCATGCCCTGCAGAGGGGTCCACTGCCTGAGCCTGTGGTATGGACTCTCTTGAAAGGACTTTGAGGAGAATCCAAGGAGAATCAGAGACAGAGCTGTGTGCCTGGGGCAGAGACAGCTCCTCCCCACCCACAGCAACAGTTCCGCAAAGGCCTGGAGTGCCCTGTCCCACAGGGAGTAGCAGGAGAACTACTGGAAGCAACACACACACACACACAGTAGTAGCAGCAATGCTGCCCACCTATCCCAACCTCCCATGAAGACCCACTAGTCCCATAAAAGGGGGAAACCATTAGCTCCTCCCTTCTGATTCCTCATGGCCCTACCTGGCTGAGCTTGTGATGCTCAATGGTGCCAACTGGGATGCCCAAACACAAGAATCCCCAGGAGGCCTGGGCCGACTAGGGAAAACTGAGTTGTGTGGCTCAGGGAGGGAAGCGGTGCATTTTTTTTCCTTACACACACTCCAGACCATTGACACTCATTCCTGTGCAGAGCCTCCCCGTTACATGACCTGGTCTGTATGGGCCTGATGAACTCTGCTGGCCTCACCCTGATGAATCCCGGAGACCCAGCACCTCACAAAGGTCCATGGTTGCAAGCAGGAGGCGACTGACCTTGGTGTGCCCTGAGACACCTGCTGAGTGGCCTCAGACGTAGCACTGGTGCCCAGTTCGAATTTGAATCAATCGGCGAACACCATTCACCCTACCTGGTGACTCACTGAGAGCTGCCCTGAAGCAACTCACACATTGCCAGAGGCTCTCTCAGTGACTGAGCCTAACAGCTAACAAGTCAGGGCAAATCTTGGGGAACATCGGCCTTTTGTTGACTTGCCCCCAGGCTCAGAGAGCATAGACAGGCTCCCCCCACGCACACCCAGGACCAGCAGGAACACACCCTAAATGTAAGAACAGGAGAAATCATCCCCCCAAAAAAAGGAACTAAATGAAATGGAGGCAAGCAAGCTACCAGATATAGAGTTCAAAACAATGGTTATAAGGATTCTCAAGGAACTTAGCAAAAAATTCAAAAGCAGGAAAAAGGACATAGAAACCAAAAAAAGAACCAATCAGAAATGAAGAATATACTATAAGAAATCAACAACACGGTAGATGAGGCAGAGGACCAAATCAGTGATTTGGAAGACAAGGTAGCAGAAAACATGCAATTAGAGCAGCAAAAAGAAAAAAAAAATTTTTAAAGAGTTTATTATAGCTATCAATGACTTATTAGTTACCCATAATGGAGAAGACTCAAACCTAACTCAATTGAATAAAGGTCTATGAAAGTCCATACAAATTAAAATTTGAGGAGCTCTAATAAAAAGAAAAAATGTGTGTTAAAAAAATTCATGTATTAGGAAATAGAAACTTACATTTTCTACCCAGTAGATCTGTGAATTGCCTATGTATACAGAAAAAAAAAAAGCCATCAATTTAGTACCTATGACCAAAATATCTTCTACATTCCTTCACTGAGTTAAAAAAATAATAAACTAATAAATAATTTAGTTTTTAAGCCCTAATGTTATTCAGTTGCTACTGAATGAAATATCATTTAAAGAAGGAGAGGATTTTATTCCATAAAACTGAAAGAGAATGTACCTGTTGTTTTAATTCCCCAAAACAGAGAAGTTAATTTCACTGTTTGTTTTTTTTTTTAAATTCCAGAGTATTTTTTTTCTCTCCATTTACTGGTTCTCTTTATGAGCTGCTGCTAGTTTGATTGAGTAACACAGAGGACAATTTTATCATTTGGACACACACAATTTTTTCAGTTATAAAGTAATATGTTATAATGTGTATAAATTCACACCATGGAAAAAATACAGGACTGAAACCTAAAGCATAGCTGAGAATGATAATGGTGAGGGATAGCACGATGTCTACAATGGGTCATTCAAGCTATGCTACATAGAAAGATCCTCACAGAAAAGATGATACTTGAAAGAGAAAGGGGGGAAGGGGAGTTGTGCATAAAGAAACACTGCTTCAGAATCTGTGAACCTGGAAATCTGCACCAGCAGCATATTTCTTTGTATTCACTGTAATTGCTGGAACTTTAAAAAAAAATTTTTTCCATCTAGTTGGTTACCTTGACACTGTTGAATTTCCAGCAAGTCTAATTTGAGAGGCCTCTTTCAAAACCTCTCTCCTCTCATATCCAGAGTAAGTAAAAGAAAGGGTTTTCTCTCTTCAATAATAAAAGGTGTTAGATGCTTCAGCTGATGCTGAAGGGCTCTGTCACATCTCCTTCTCAGCCTTCATTTGAAAGGAGAGATGCTTTTCCTGGTTTAATTTGAGTTTTCCCTGATGAGAAAGAGTTCGAAAGAAATGAACTCTCCAGACCTTTTGATTTTTATAAATGTAGTCACTCAAGTTGAAGAGTTTGTTATTCTCAACATCTTGAAAATAATTTTCCAGTGAGCATCATGCCTCCACCACTCTCAGCTGGTTAATACAATACATTTTTTACATATAGCCTTTTTATTAACTCTCTAAAGGAGGAAAGGGAAACAGCTATGTCTTTTCAAGCTGGTGAAACTTCCTTCCTCTTCCATTTTCACAGCTAGTTATAAAATCACAATTCCATGGAACCACTTTTGAGAGTAAGCTCTAATAGTTTGGTAGGGACCTTTTTGAAGTTACCTGTTTTGTTTTAATCCTCACCTGAGAATATTTTTTCCAGTGATTTTTTAGAGAAGTGGAATGTGAGGATGGGGGGAGGCGGGCGGTTGGGAAGGGAGAAGAGGGAGGGACTGAGAGGGAGGGAGGGAGGGAGGGAGGGAGAGAGAGAGAGAGAGAGAGAGAGAGAGAGAGACATTGATGTGAGAGAGACACATCAATTGGTTGACTCCCACATATAGAATTAAACTTGCAACCCAGGTATGTGCCCTTGACCAGGAATCAAACCAGAGACCCTATGGTGTGCAGGCTGACACTCTAACCACTGAGATACACCAGCCAGGGCCGATTACCTTTAATCCAAATGCCTAATCCTTTTCTTTGTCATTTGGAGGGGGTGGCCTAAGTGATTGCACTCTCCTATCAAACTCAATTGAAACTTGCCCAATGTTTAAAGTATGTAAGTTAACCTATATAGTTCCAATAAAAATCTTCACCATGAATTTCAAGAGATGGCAAATATTTATTAAAGTATAATTTACTGTATCAACTACATACAATTCTCAGATAATCTTATTTATATATCAGGAAAGGGTCATGTACTTATAATATATTCATGGGTAATAAGCCTCCTTGGAATTAGATACTAAATGAGCCCTATTTTATTGGTTTCCAGACACAATTACATTTACTTTCAAGTCATGTGTACACTTTTTTTGCAGTGCATCGACATTAAAAAATAATGAGAGTAAATTGATTGGTTCCTATTAAATTTATGTGAGGCAATACTGAAGTTTATGAAGGGATTTCTAAGATAGCTGCACATTCGGCTATATTTATTTCCTTGATAATTACCTTACATAGATTGATGTTTGCTATCTATTCATTTATTTTCTTTTTATGCTTTTAATAAAACACCTTTCAAAAACTTGTCTCAATCCTAAAAGATACCACCACATGAAAAGAAACAAAAGCAATTATTAAAAGGCAGAAATTATTGACTTAAGATACCAGATAAAGAGAATTAGATTACTACCAGCTGACTACATAATAAGTAAGCTACTCTCTGCATTCAAATTCAAATAAAGAATTCAGGCAAATTTATTTGCATAATAAAAGCCTAAAATCTCACTTTTACCTAAAATATTCAGAATATTAATGGTACGATGTTTTTATATTACATTATGCAAATAATTATACAAAGTCTGTCATTTATAACGAAACTCTAAATTGTCTTCCAGCTCACACCTCCAGTTAAGTTATTTGAAAACAGATATTGAGCCTGTCTTTGAGAAGGGAAACATGGTAGCCCCTAGCTGTCAAAATATAAACATAAAAGTCAGTTGTAAGATAAGATGCTGCTAGAAATAAAGTTGTTAGCTAATGAAAAGGGCAGCTTAGTAAATTGGTTTCTAAGGGACTAGTTTAAGAAACAAGGGAGATAATCCACCCATCTTTACTATAAGTGAAATAAGGACTACCAAGATTGCTGGATGTTTAATATATCACCTTACTGTAGTTTCTGGGGCATATGAACATGGAGATATGTATCTCTTGTCCTTCAAGGTCCTTTGTCTGGGTTGGCATGAATCATGGTCATTTTTCTGATGGAGCCTTGATTCTACATACTTAATTCTTCAACTCCTGCTGATCTCCTGGTTCCAAAATTGTTGCTTCTCCTTGGACTACTAAGATTATTCATTTCTTATGGTTAAGAGCTCTGTCTTGAACCTATTGGTTTCTTCTACATGCATTAATAACTCAGTACATATGACCCTTGTGTATTATTTATCAACATGTACAATATCCTTGAGCAATAGCTCCAAAGGATTACTAACAGCCCTTTATGTACTATCATCTCGATATGCCTTTCTTACTATTTAAAACAGGATTTGCCAATAGCTACATTTTGCATATTTTCTTTTCCCAGTTGTCAATGGAAAAAATGTACTGCTTTAAATATTTATGCCTTACTTCAACCAGCTATCCTTGAGAGGTTCTTACACTGATTGGAAAACAATGGGTCCTGTGCCCAAAACTCTTCAAAGATATTTATCAGCATTCATAAGCCATCATTTGTATGACTTTGGTATGTTAGATGCTCAGGCCAGAGAATGTTTATTTAATGATGCCTAACAACTAAAATGGTAACTAATGGGAGCTTAAATAGGTAGTGTAGTGACTGTACACCTCATTGCACTAGTAATACTTATTGATCTCACCATGTAAAAACTTAGGTTTGGATCCTTGAGCTTCTAGAAAGGTCAGGAGAAAAAGAAAACCATTCAAGATTCCAGGAAGTATTCCAAGTGGACCAAATGAGCAAAACATGGAAAAATAATGAGCATCTCTTCTCTCACAGAAAACAGAAACCAAAACAAAACAAAGCAGAGATGGACAAAAGGTTATGGCACGTTTTATAGATTTGAACATGTTCCATCAGCAGGTCTTCGGATCACATACAAAACGGGCTGTCCTGATTCCTGCCCGTGAGAGAAGAACTTGGACCATGATGCCAGTGTAGGCACTGGGAGACCTCACCTTACCTACATCCCACACTTAAAGCAGGCGGATAATGAACTCCAAAGCATTATTTCTTTAAAAATGGTATTTTGAAGGAGCATATTTTCCTAATGAAGGAGTGTAGTCTAATGCTATGAATGCTTTTCTTAGAGAGATTTTATATTATAAAAGTATAAGAAAATCAGGACAAGCATGTTAACACTATGGCCTTTTTAGTCTTGAAACATAATCAATGGTTTTGATAACAGCAATGTCCATTTTCAAATCTTTATTTTAATGTGTTTCATAGATAAAGAAGATACCATTATAACATATATAACTGACTTTGTATACTTCAGTATACTATATAATATACACTGTAAATTAAGACATCACAGATATGTTTCATTACAGATAAGTAATGTGTTATATAGTAAGACTTAGTTAAAACTCTTATATTTCATTATTCCGTCTTCAGTTTACATTCAATATTAGTTTGTATTAGTTTCAGATGTGAAGCAGAGTGTTTAGACAATCATATACTTTACAAAGTGCCCCCCCCCCCCCCCCGCAATATTTCAAGTACCCACCTGGCACCATACATAGCTATGACAATATTTTTTTACTATATACTCTATGTTGTACTTTACATCCTGGTACTATTTTGTAACTACCAACTTGTACTCCTTAATCCCTTCACCTTTTTCACCCAGTCTCCCCACCCGACTCCACTCTCTCAACCATCAGTCTGTTCTCTCTATCTATGTATCTCCTCATCTTTAGGAGCAAAATCAACATTAGCATCTGCACCCTCATTCATAATCAGAGCCTCACGGCCCTTCTATGAAATGAGCAAAGGGACTCTGGGGCAAGTCTGTTGCAGCCTGAAGGGCCATCCTCCCTGACAGTGGCACTGCTACAGTCACTCCAGTCGCTAAGTCCCACTCATTCTACGCTTCAATAGCCACTGGCAGACAAAACAGCAGGTACAGGGAGGAGTTCATTTGTGTGTCCTCCTTGCAATCTCCTTGTGTGCCATACCCACCAACACCCAGGATCATTCCCACGCAGCATGGAATGGGGTTGGGTGAGCTATTCTAGGGACACGTTCTAAAATGGAAGGGAGCAGATGTAGCGGCATTTCTCAAGTGACGGCATTCCACAGAAGCACTTTCTAATCCAACCAGAATCTGTGGAGGCAGGTCTACAATAAGTAACTGCTTATTCTTTTAGTATTTTTCTTTCTCCTCAGGGAAAGCGTTGGACTATGAGATGACCAGATGGAACACACAATGGTGTGCGGATACCATTTGTGCAGGCAATGGAAGAGGTGGCTTCAGAGCTCTCCCTATTCTCAAAGGATCCAGGCCTCCATCTGTTAAGAATAGCCAAATTCAATCCTAGTTGTCTAGGTTAGACACTAAATTCACTGGGTTATTTAGAGAACTCCCTCGTCAGTGCCAGTCTCACACTAGTTTCCAGTTTTGTGTCACAATGTAGTGTCCCCTGTCTGCAAGGGAGCTAAGGTCACAGTAGGAAACACATGACAGAAATGTCCAAGTAAGGACAACATTTCGCTCTCTTAGGAAAGGGAAGGAAAAGAGGTGCACTGTGGTGAAGTGTTTTGCTTATGTGATAAATCAGGGGCTGAGCCAGGAAGAGGACACAAGGTTTCTAGTTCTCACCTAGCACAATGCCAAGCAGTTACACAAAAGAAAAATTTTATTGCTTATGACAGCAGCCAAGTAAAATAAAACAGAGCAAGAATCAGCGACTTACGTTTTTACCATTGCCAACACCCTTCCCACCATTGTTTTAAGCAATATCGTTTGCTATTAATCAACTCCTCAAAAGTCACCCAAATTTTTCTATAGAGCTGATTGTCTATTATCCTCTACAAACAGGTCCTTGCACAGGCCTGTCTAGGCTGGAATTAAGATCTCCTCGCCAAAATCCCGATCATGAGTGTTGTCATTGAAAAGAGCCAGCCGTGAACTCGGGCCCCTGCCAGCTCATTCGGAAGAGAATCTTTGTGTTGGCTGCTGCACTCATAAGGAAATGAGGCTAAGGGTGGAAAAGAGACCAGTTGGAATTCACATCTATGGGAAGGTTAGAATGCACAGTAAAAGACCTTTACTCCCCGACAGCTGGGATTTATTCACCTCAATAACTATGGTGGGATACTTAGTGGTTTTTTTCTCACTTCTCAAATTTAGAGGGTGCTAGAAAGACAGAAAATGAGACCTTGAGAGGCACTATTCTCTGGTTCTGCTAAACACAGATCCTTTTGTGAAATGAGTCAGGTGGAGAGTAATTCTCCCAAGCTAAAGGCAACACCGCCATGATCCATAATCTTCGTAAGAATGAAGCCGGTATGGCTGGGGAGAGGTGAACTGTACACACAAAGGGATAGAAGGAAGACTTCCCCTGAGCCTACCTGAGCATCAGGAACATATTTTTATAGCCTTCCAAGTGGATACAAATAGACTTTCTTCTATGAATAGCTCCATTTGACTGCTAATTTGGGCATATACTGGGATTATTATAGCAACTCTTCTGTTGATCGAATGCCCTTCAGTTCAATGGAAACTCATGTCCCAAGGACAGAATATGCAGGACATAGTTAAGAGCACAGATTCTAGAGCCAGGTGGCCTGCATGCAGATCCTGCTTTACTTCAAAACTTGTAGCCTTGGCATGTTACTCCACCCCTTCTGTATCAACCACCACACAGGACTCTTCAGAGGCATAAATGAGTAACGTGTGCAGAAAGCCGGTAATTGCCCTGGCTGGCATGGCTCAGTGGCTAGAGTGGCAGCCTGTGGACTGAGGGGCCTGGGTTTGATTCCAGTCAAGGGCACGCGCCAGGGTTGAAGGTTCGATCCCCAGTTGAGGGCATGCAGGAGTCGGCCAAGGTTCAAATCCTGCCTTGGCCACTTAGTGCACATAATGTTTCTAAGTTTTAGTATTTGTACATGTCAAATAGGGACAATCATGCCTAACTCTTTATTGTTTTGTATTAAATGAAATATCAGCTAGTCCATATTCTCTTTACCCATCAGGAACTGAGTAAGACTAGCTTAACAGCCCATTTCCACACTGTTAGAGTTCAAAACCATTTCCAAGATGACAGGGAAGTGAAAAGAAGAAAACTTTCTTTCTCACGGTCTCTTCTACCTCTTGAACAATAGTTCATAAATATGACTTGTCACAGTTGCACAAAACAAATAAACAAAACTCTGACAGTACAGTGTTTGTATTTTAGAATCGACCAAGAGGTGCTGGTTGTTAGATGGAGGCTACATGGCAAATCCCAAAGCAAGCAAATTCCAAAGCCACACCATTCCTTCCTGGTCTCTGAATTTGTTTGCTTGGGTTTTGGCTTATTGATTGGTTGGTTGGTTTTAACCTCCATTGGCCCTCTCCTGACTTTTCTTTCCCCCAAGCAGGTTTCAGTCTCACATCCTATAGTTGATGGCTCTCTCCTCCCTCCCAGATTACCCTTGATATACCAAATTCAGCTCTCCACACAGTGACTCCTAAACTTGCACAGCCTAACCCAATGGTCGGCAAACTGCGGCCCCTTGAGTGTGGCTCTTCCACAAAATACCACGTGCGGGCGTGCACGAACAGTGCGATTGAAACTTCGTGGCCACACTCAAGGGGCCAAAGAGCCGCATGTGGCTCGCAAGCCGCAGCTTTCCGACCACTGGCCTAACCCATCAAGTACTGAACATAACAAATGCCTTTCCTTGCCCAGCTGGCATTGCTCAATGGTTGAGCATTGACCTAGGAACCAGGAGGTCATGGTTTAATTCCGGGTCAGGTCATATGCTCAGGTTGCAGGCTCTATCCCCAGTAGGGGGCCTGCAGGAGGAAGTTAATCAATGAGTCTCTCATTATTGATGTTTCTATCTTTCTCTCTCCCTCACCCTTCCTTTCTGAAATCAATTACATAGATAGACAGATAATTAAAAATGCCTTTCCATTCAAGACCATCCTTCCTCCTCAGAAAACAAGAATTTTCAGATAATTTTAATATGTTTTTCACATATTAAACACTTTTTCTTAGCTATAAAAAAGATAAGGATAGGTATAGAAAGCTGAACAAAGTTTCCTGCCCACAAACAGGTCTCATCTGGTAAGTCACAGTATATCACCTCCATATTCAAGAGTGTATGACACTATGCATCCATGTAGATAAACAGGTGGCCATGTGTGACAAGTAATCCTCTTTAATTCTATTGATGCCATATTCTATTATTTATTTTTTTTATGTTTATTTTTTTATTTTTTTTGCAGAGGGCAAGGACGTAAAAGAAAAAAAATGTTCTACATTTTTATGTGGTGCAAGCTCCATCCTCAACTGAGGTGTACTACTTTCTAAAAATGCAATAGAAAGCACAGCCAGGGTTTAACTTGACTTTTCCTCATATATGCAACACTGACTGATGCTATTCATTTAAGCGCCTTCATGGAAGGGATGCAATCGGTTTGCAAACAATCCACTGCTCTTAAGTTATCGCTGGTACATATGTATTCACGAATTGAATCAAAAATGAAATTGGAAAAAGCTGTTCACAAATGCACTTACTTAAAACACGTAGATGAGAATTGGCTCTCCTTGGTTTAACCCACCAGCGAACATTTTTCCAGATGCACTTACTCCACCCTGTCACAGGAAGGAACTAGTAATTGTTTCTGTGTACTGATATGCTCTCATAATTAAGGCTTTGGGAATGTGGGTAAAAAGCCTCTTGGTGTATTTAATTAAAGGTAGTAGGAAATTTAAAACCAAGCAGCATTGTCAGTAGTACTTAGTGTTTAATACAAAAAAACCCAGGTGCTCAGAAATGTATGCCAGAAGAAAGCAGAGACTTGCTATACTCAGAAAGGAGCATCATGCATTAGTTTTTAAATTCCTCAAAAGAACTGCAGAATCTTGGATTCTTAGT
This sequence comes from Myotis yumanensis, assembly GCF_028538775.1. NCBI lineage: Eukaryota > Metazoa > Chordata > Mammalia > Chiroptera > Vespertilionidae > Myotis > Myotis yumanensis. The sequence goes on along the minus strand of NW_027223755.1, from coordinate 68,774,227 downwards.
GATGAGAACTACTATTTCATAAATCAACAGACTAATCAATCAAGCTAGAATAATTTGAGTACCTACTATGAGCTTAATCCTGAGATTCAATTCTTAATCTTGAAAGTAAAAAACAAATAACAAACAAGCAAACAAAAAACCTTGAATAAAAGAAAACATTTCTAGTCTGGGAGATGGCATTAGAGAATAAAAATAGTTAAATGATCTTTAGCTGGTTTGTTCAGTGGTTAGAGCATCAGCCCACAGAACTGAAGGGTCAGGGTTTGATTCCTGTCAAGGGCATGCATGTACCTTGGTTACAGGCTCAATCTCTGGCCCTAGTGAGGGCTCCTGTGGGAGTCAACCAATCGATGTGTCTCTCTCACATCTATGTTTCTCTCTCTGTCTCTCCCCCTCCCTTCCACTCTCTCTGGAAATCAATGGAGAAAATATCCTCTGGTGAGGATTAACAACAAAAAAACTTTTTAAAATAGTTCAGTGAAAGTAAAAGTATATAAAATTAAGTACTAGAATTCGATATTAACTTCAAAGTACAATCAGAATTCAGAAAAAACAGCAAAACTAGAAGCAGTCATCCAGGAATGCTTCATCAGTCAGCACAGGGCAAGGCTTGGAGAATGGGAGTCAACTTGAAGGAGTTCCCAGTGACCAAACCTGGAACAATTTGAGAATAACAGCAACAACAACAATAGATTAGAACCCATACAACAAAAAAGGAATCACTGACACCATACTAATTCAAATAAGTAATTTTAAAAAGAAATTCATGGGAGAGAAAAAACAGCTTTTTTATGGTAGAATTCTAATTGATAAAAGTAGAAGAAATTATGGAAATGGAAATTCATCATTTTGCAAACACTCCAGTAGTAACTGTTTCGAGCAAGAATCATTTTTGCAGTCTACAACTAGTGTACGAAAGCATGTATCCCCTCAAACTTCACGTTCTTCCTGACTTCAGAAAGCAGCCTTACTTGGAAATGGGGTCATTGCAGGGGCAATTAGGGAGGTTAACACTGGAGAAAGGTGGGCCCTTAGCCCAGTATGCTAGTGGTGTCCTTATAAGAAGAGAAAGACTTGGCGATGCACACAGGGTGACTCCCATGTGCCCAAAATCAAAACATGCCTGGGGCTGCCCGAAATCTAGACAAGGCCAGAAAGGACAATTTCCTAGTGCTTCCATGGAAGCATGACCCTAAGAAAACCTTGATTTCCGATTTCTAGCCTCCAGAACTGTGAAATAATACATATCTTGTTTTAAGACACCCAGCCTGTGGTACTTTGTTCTGGCAGCTTCAGGAAACTAATCCAGTAACTTGATAGTAGAAAACGTGGCAGACACCACGTTAAGTGATCAAAGTGAACATCATTAACACAACAACGCCGACTTACTGATGTGATGAAGGAAAGAGGGCACAATTTCACTTTTGTGGTGCTCCTGACAAAAATAACATCAAGCTAATAAGAAAATGTCAGATCATTTCAAATTAAGAAACACTCCATGACATAATTGGCCATTACTCTTTAGAAGTGCCAACTTTGTGAAAGACAAAGAAAGACTGAGATATGAGAAACTGTCTCAGATTGGAGTCATGAAAACTAAATGAAATGGATTCTGAGCCAGAAGAAAAAGGAAAAGAAAAAAAAAAAAAAGACATGAATACAGACTATTGGCAAAATTTGAATAATGTATTTAGATTAGTTTATTTCCTGGTCAGGATCATTGTACTGTGATTACGTAACATGTTATATCATCAGGGAAAACTGGGGGAAGGGTATTCTGGAACTCGGTGTACTATTTTTGCAACTTATTTAAAATCTAAAAGTATTGCAAAACAAAATTATTTTAAATAAAATTGTGACTAAAACCTGGGGGGTGGGGTGAATTATAGGTTAGGCAAGACAGATAAGGGAAGGGATCCCTTGAGACATAAGGGACAGGTCCTAACAAAGGCAAGAGATGGCGGGACTGGGTCTGTGTTGCAGGGAGCAGGAGGATGCATTGGAGCTCGCATGAGATGCTGCTGGATTAGGGAAGTCAGACGGGAATGGCACATTGATACAGAATGGAATCTGCGTAGGGTTTCGAGAAAAAGGATGATGTGATGAAAGCATTGTAAAATGTCAACTTGTCTAGCAGAAAAATGCAGGATGGGTTCTGCTTGTATAGACTCTTCCTGTCAAATGAATCTAATCCTCTTTAGGATGGCAGCTGACTGGAGTGTGAAGGAAGTGTTTGACAATATTTGTGTCTCTATCCTGGTTGCTTTCTCTCTAGTGTTCTTATTCCTTCTTCCTCAGAGGACAGTTAAGGTTTAGGATGGAGGGTGATATCAACATTAGAAGTATTGTCAGAAAAACTCATGGGAAAATACAGGGGACTAGTACTAAGGAAACAAACAAAAATAATCCAAACACAAAATAAAGAAATGGTGTGGGCTCAATCAAAGGAAGACCTTAAGGTCAGAGGACCACATTGTAGATAGTAACAATGATTCAAATTCTTAGAGAATGAGGAGGAGGAGGAGGAGGAGGAGGAGGAGGAGGAGGAGGAGGAGGAGCTCTAAAACCATTCTCTTTCTCTGCAAAGGGTTGGTCTAATTCCATCTAGATTATGTTTCAAGATCTAGGCCACAGAGTAAAGATGAATATAAAGAACCAAAGGAGGAATAAAAGAGGCACCTGGTCAAGAATTTAGAGGCTTCAGAAATAAGTGTAAGTAACAAAAGGTCCTAAGATGATGCAATTTGAAAAGATTAGTGGAAAAAGGTATTAAAAATGGATTCCACCATAATAAAAGCTCATTAATTTCATTATTTGAGAGTTAAAAATATCAGATAATTTTTTTATTTTTTATTGAATTTATTGGGGTGACATTGATTAATAAAATCATATAGGCTTCAGGTGTATAATTCCATAATAAAATTTTTAAAACTCATTAATTCCACCTCAGCTAATGAAATTGACAATTACTTGCCACAGATTAGGTTGAAATTTACCTTTACACTACCTCAAAGAAATACTTCGTTAAGCAGATTCATAATATAAACTAAAGGCACCTTTAAAAAAAGCTTTTGTTATAGCAAGTAAGACTCAAACACTACTGCTGACCCAAAGCTAAACTTTCATTTATGACTAAAGATGTTTTCTTGAGGTTTAAATTTCATTGTCTAAAATCTCAACTTTTTCTTTTTCCCTATTGCCAGTCCCTAGAGAACTCAAAATGGCGAAGCAATAAAACCATTGTGAACCAACTTAAGCTTTTCTTTTTTTCTCTCTCTTACTCATCTGCTTCTATAGTCAGCTTGTTATATATTAAGCATAGCTATCTCAACATGCAAATATACATCGACATTTGTGAGGGGGTTGGGAGGGTGGCCAAGACTATGGGCATCTGTATGAGAAGCAAGTGGCCTGTACTTTCTAAGAAACAGGAGAAAATATTTCTCACACACAAGTAATAACTGAGGTCCAGGGAGGTCTTCAAGAAATGAGAGCAGGAAAGATGAAAAAAGAAAACCTAGAACTCTGAAGACAAATGGCTCTACCCAAAATTATATACCAACCTATAAAGAATTATACTACCAGGGGAAAAAAAGTCAGTTGCAAGAGGGTTTTGTCCTTTTCTTTGTCCTTTATCCCAATTTAGCAAAATCCTTCCCTTCTCTCCTAAAACTGAGCCACTGTCCACAAGCAGCTCTTTTAGCCTCCCAGACTCCCCTGAGCCTTCCCACGTTGTATACTTCCATGGGGAAGACAGTAAGTCATTCCAGCTGGGCCCGGCCTTAGTTTCCTGCGGCCCAGCTCCCTTGCAGTCCCCTCACAAGGGCTGTGACTGTGCGGCTTGCACTGGTGTGTGCAGTTCCTGCAAATCCAAACAGACCACCCCCTGTACTCTCCTCCACATCTTCAAAAGCACAAGCAAGTAAAATTTACAAAATCAAGACGCCTTAACATAATTCCATTGTAGACTTTAAGCCTGTAGTCTGTCTCCTTTTCCCAATGAGCCTTATAGGAGAAAACTCAAGTTTGTGCAAAACTACACTTACTGCTCTGTGGGAGCTTGGATTCCACTCTTTTATCTCTGCTCCTTCGGGTATATATAGTTGAAGGTCTTGGTGGTAATGAAGGCTCAAGAGAAGTCATAGGTTATTCTTGGCTTTGCTGTTAGAGGGCAACAGGTTTGCTGACAAGGGGTCTTTGTAACTGGGTGTGTTTTGGAATCATGTAAGCACCTAGTTTTATGAAGTGCATGCCTTCCCAGCATGAGTATCAATCTGAAGAAGTTCTGCCGGGGAGAAATAAATACTAGCAATAACAACCACCAACGAGTAAAAACCGCAGTGGCGAGGCTACCGTCACATCCTACTCTTCTCAATTCCTAATTCCTAATCCAACAACCTCTGAAGCTCTCAGGAAAACTAGTGATTGGAATATTTTAAGAAGTCAAGGGAGCTGACTTTACTTCTAACCAATGAGTAATTCTATTGCCTAATGCCTAAATTGGATGAGACATGATTTATACATTTTGGAAAATTAATATTAATATATGTATTACATAGAAATTTTTTAGTTGTGATAGATGTTTGACCCAAACTGGCCCAGTTCCAAGAGATAAAAGGGAATGGGAAGAAAAGCATGTTAGAAGTAGGGAGAAATGTATTGCCTCATGTAAATGATAAACACTTACATTTGCTGCTATTGGATACTGCCATAGCATATCAAACGGTCTACTCTGTCCCTCGGATCCACCTTGTTTGTGACTTTATTCTCACACAGATTTTTCCCAGATAGTAGCAAAAATGGCCTTTCCAATTTCCAGATTTATATCATCTTTCCTTAACAATCATTAAAGAAAAAGTACATCTCTTCCCATACACTTCCAGCAAAAATACCCAAGTTTAAAACTCAATGGAAAACACATACATACATGCATGTAACACACATGGACAAACCACTACCACCATCAAAACACACATGTTCACATTTATATCACATTTACATTTACAAGGGTGGCATGCTCTATCCAAAATTGAGGGATAATCTATAAAATAACTTACTTGCACTCTTCAGAAATGTACATTTCATGAAGAACAAAATAAGGCCGGGGAATTGCTTTAAATTAAAGGAGACTAAAGTCAGATGACAATAAAATGCAATACATAATCTTGAATTACACCCTGGACTGAAAAAAAAACCCACAATTCTCTAAGGGACCTTAATAATATAATTGGCAAAATTTGAATATATACCATAGACTGAATAGCAATACTGCATTAAAATTTGTTAAAAATTTCTGATTTTGATCATTGTATTAAGATTATATGAGAGTTAATCTTTGTTTTTAGTAAATAAAGACAATTATTTAAGAAAGAAGAGATGTGATATTTGCAACTTATTTTCAAATGCATTAGAAAAGATATTTAGAGAGACAACATGAGAAATCAAATGGTACAAAATGTTAACAATTGATTGATATAAATACAAGATATATGAGAATTTTTGTACTATATTTGCAAATTTAAATGATTTCAAAATAAAAAACAAATAAACCTAGAGGCATAAACTCTACAAAGCTAACTATGCAGACCTTAGAAAATTTACAATAATTCAAAATAAGCTTACGGATATGAGGCAAATTTTTCCACTTGTAATATGCATTATATGTGGAATAAACTATGAATGATCAAGGAGCTATAAAGTAGCCAAGTTTACTAGCAGGCCATTTATTTTTATGGAATATGTACCTTTGTTTCTACAAATACATAATAGAGCTTTGAATTCAATTTTCTTAAGTCTAGTGGCTGTTTAAATCTTAAAACCTGTACAGGCTTTCAAAGTATTTTTAGTGTTAATCTCTTACATTAAAATAGTTTTGATAAGCAACCTGGAATATTTCCCCCACAATATTATGCTTTCAGTTATTAAAATATTTTATTTATTGACTTAAAAATATTTGAGGCCACTTGTCTTTTATCTTCTTCCTAGAAATCAAACAAACAAACACTGTGGCACTGTCTCTGTGAATGAAATAGCCCAACTTGTTAGCACACCAGGCTCCCCTCTGCCTAACAGCAGAGGAGGAGCCAATAAGCCAGAGACCAAAGCATAGTTTTAGAGTATCTTGGCTTTCTTGGCCCTGGCCACTGGCTGGGATGGCCTAACTCCCACTCATATTTATTAGCTTTTCTGTTCATTGCCTTTGTTCTTTGTTCAGATTTTTACAACTAAATTTAAATCTCACTGAAGGGCTGTACAAGTCTACCAGAGCCTCCTCTTTTCCTCACCCATGAAGATCAGAGACTAAATACTGCCCTTTGAATTAATCTTGGAAACTATGTTGATGAAACTTTTTTTTTACTTCTCCTTAGTCCATACATGCACTAACCATCTTTTAATGATATGGTTATCATGCAAAATAAATTGGAACTTTAATTCCTGCTACCATAATACCAATGACCTCCTCAGACCCTACAATGGCTTAAAACATCTGATTACACATACTGGTTTTATTTCTTAGAAAAATGCCTTAAGTTTGGTGCCTAATCATATATTAGAGAGGAATCAGATGAACTGGGATGGTGTAGGGTAGCACGGATTAGGATGAAAGTAAATGTGACTGAAGGAGAATGAACGAAATAGAATGGAATTTATGTCTCAGGGAAAGACAAAAGGGGGCTGTACTCAGCCAATTAAGCATGATGGCATGTATGACCTCAAGCTCTGTAGCATTTCTGTTAAATAATAAACCTCAACATTCTGAAGAAATCCCCCCTTCACCAGTTTATACCATATAAAAACAACCCAACTTCCGTAAAGCTTCAACTTAGCAAATACAAAGGTTTATTTTAGAAAGGTTAATTTTGGATTTGACTGACAGGCAAATTGAATTTTGTGGGAAGATGTGGGTCAGAGAGGGCAGTCATAGTAAAAGAAGAAGATGCTATATAAGGAAAGTGTGTCAAAAAGATCACTGATTTTATCTGAGCAAGAAGGAACTGTGTTGGAAGGAGAGAAGCAGCAGCTTGGAGTAGGAACTTTTCTTAAGCAATGCTAAGAGCAATTCACAAACACTGGCTTAGAAGCTGGTGTCTGCAAGAGTACAATTTTCATCTGCTATCACAAGGTTAAACCTGGGACACAGAGAGAAAGGGGTAAGATTCCAGAGATGGAAGATACACCAGATGATAAATGCAGGGAACTAGATGGATATACTAGGATTTATCAAATTGGATTCAGTAGATCTCTCTGAATTTATATGTTATCTATCTGGACATATTTGAACAGCCAGTTCTCTTATATTTAAGTACAGTGCTTTTACTCTCTAAATGGATTCTGAAGAATATGATGGATTCAGGAGCTTCAGTCAAGAAGGGACTCTTAGAAGGTATAGACTCTAATGTTCAATGAAAGGAGAGGGAAAGGCTACCACACCACTGCTATGATTTACAGAAATCCTCACATCTGTACACCACTTTATAGTATAAAAGTTTCTTTAGCAGGATTGAACCTCACAAATTGCTTGGGCAAATAGCCCCAGATTTTGACGCTATTTGTAACAAAAGAAGAAATGACACAGCTTGACTCATGATTGGGTTATTGAGAACTAGATTGTAGGTTTTCTGACACTGTAGTTCCTGATCCCATGTGTCACAGCTACTGACTGGTACTAGAGATAAACCTCTAACCCTCCCTTTTCATTGCTATTATCATCTTAATAATTATAATAGCTACACTACTGAGCACTGATGACCTCGAAGTTGCTGTAACAAGACCTTAGTATAGCCTCATGTAATCCAATGAGTCAACCATTAGCATTCTCATTAAGAGAAAACTCAGGGAGCGTCTAGTTCCCAATGCTAATAAGCAACAAACCTAAAATTGGAATCCTGGTCAGTTTGGTTTCAAAGCCAATATCCTTACCACTGTTATACTGTGCTTAACTAGTTTATATCATTTTATTCCCCACCCAATATGGCTTGTACGCTGAATTGCCATCCACGACAATATAGGTAGTTGTACTTTATGTTGAAGGGGTTCCTTTATTACAATATAAATGGTAAAACTGTGTTATTTTTATCAACCACCAAGAGTGAACATATACCTATTTATTGAACTAAGACAAAAAAGAAAGAAGTATCATTACAAAGCCAAGGAATGTTGTAGAGTCAATACCAAAAATATACTGAGATAATGCCTTGCCCATGTCATGGCCGCATTAACCATTTTTTTTTTTACTGCAATCACCTAGTGCTCTTTGCAGCTTCCCCCCAAAATCACTTAGGTTTAGTTGCTCCACAAAATGAAGTCATTTATTTGGAAATCAGACAGTACTGCTTGTAGATAATCCACAAAAATATATTATTTGTCCTTCCTTCCTCACAGTAAATATGTCCCCAAAATATAATGAAGTAAACCAGATTAATGTAACTTATTATTAAAGGTTAGTATGATGGGCTGCATTGTTTCCTGCTCCCCCTCCCTCCCCCCAAAAATCATACATTGAAGTCCTAAGCAAGGCCCTGTAGAGCTACAGGGACAAGATAGCCATCTCTAGGCCAAGAAGAACAAGGCCTGAATCAAGGCCTCAGAAGGAACCAACCCTACCAACACCTTGATCTCAGACTTCTAGCCTCCAGAATTGTAAGAAAATCAATACCTGTTGTTTGAAGCCCATTCTATGATACTTGGTTGTGGCAGCCCTAACAAACTAAATACAGTCAGAAAGCAATATTATCACTGTATTGGAAGCACCAGCTAAATAGTTACAAATAATATTAACAACAACAAAGAAACTATCATCTACAAAATGCCTATTGTGTGCAGCTACCAGGCCAGGCAATTCACATGCATTATTTATAGTTCTGGTAACATTTATATTTCAGAGAGGTGTTACCATCCCCATGTTACTGATGAAAAAAACTAGAACTTAAGGAAGTCCAGTAACTTGCTATGTTCCCACTGCTTCTGTAAGAAAGAGCAGGGTAGTGAGATTGCAAGTTAGATTTGTGATATGAGCTTCTTCCAATGAATCAGAATATCTGAATCTAACCCTTATTATGTCACTGATGTACAATCAAGGGTTAGTAATTTAATTTCTCCATGATGTAGTTTTTCCATATATAAAAATAAAAAATCTTACCTAGGGAGACAGAAATATACCACAGGACTAGAAAAGGGCAAATTTCAAAATAGATTTAAAAGAAATGTTGATAAATCTAAACAAAAGTTAGGTGAACCTAAGTATTCAAGCCACTGTGACAGCTGCATGGCAATGACAAAGTGGCCTTTACATGTTACGTTTTGTCAGTGTTCTCAGCATCACATCTTCCTCTTTCACCGTAAGCAACGGCCATCTGTGTGCGCTCTCTCCAGGCATAGTCAACCTAATCAGCCAACCACAGGGAGCTCGCACATGCACAGGGGCTCATTATTCACCACTTCCGAGGACCAACTACTGTGGTCCTAGTGATTAAATATTTAGTGTCACTAATACAAGCAACAGAGAAAAGAAAATACCATACTTCTTACAAGCCACGGGAAGCATACTGAAGGCAGCCAGTCAATCACATGAGTAACAGGCTCTCCCTACCTGTTAAAGATGCTAACATATAAAATGTGCCCCACTTGCTCTGTTCCTTTGAGACATTATTTGGGAAATTCTTGTTTGAAATTTAGAACTAGCTTGAAGCAAAACTCACCACCAACGACAAAAAAAAGTAAAGATATTATAAACGGTTTGCTTTATCACCAACTCTAGGTGAACTTGATATATTGCCTGAGGCACTGCAATACTAGGGAAAATGGGAGCTGTCCCCTTCTGAAGTATAGGATAGCGCCCAGCAGTGTGGCTCAGCAGTTGAGTTGGACCCAGGAACCAAGAGGTCACCATTTTAATTCCTGGTCAGGACACATACCCGGGGTTGCAGGTTATGATCCCCAGGAGGGTATGTACAGGAGGCAGCTGATCAATGATGTTTCTCTCTCATTGATGTTTCTATCTATTCTTCTCCCTTCCTCTCTCTCTAAAAATCAATAAAAGCATATCTTTAAAAAAGCATAGGATAGCAGACTTATTGCATGACAAGACAAAGTAACCTGCCTCCACTCACTGAACACCGCCCGCCCCCCTTAAAAAACCTAATGTATTAATGCACTGACCTCTAGATGTTTCTAAACTAGACTCCTGCATAAATTTAACAAGATATAGCTAGTGCAGGCCATTTTAAGCTTAAGTATGCAATGGTGGCTTCACATATCCAAATTTGAGCTCTTTCTATTCCAGCAAGGGTAGCCTGACCCAGTCACCAAAAAACTCAGAATATGCTGAATTTGTAGATTTTAAGTCAAGTGCATATGCTCAAGTCAAGCTGGCTTGCCAGACATTGGTCCTTCATACCTGGGGGTTAGGCCACAGCTAGATGGACTCACGCTGTAGTTGTGAGGGTACATTGATTGTGCCACATGACAGAACTCACTATGTATCCTCAGACTGTACAAAGATTTTAGCTTTAATTGCTGTGTCCAGTGCTACTCTTTGTCACACCTTTGACTTTAAACTAGCTCCATCTTTTGACAAGGAAGTGTTAGTCCAAATATTCGTAGCTGCAGGGAACTCCATTCTGTACCCCCATAGAAGCATGCTGCTCTGGGCTGTCTCCCTCTGCTCGTAGTCTGTGCTCCTCTCTTGACTAAGTCATTCTTTGCCTTTTACTACTAATTTCTAGAAGTCTCAGGCATCCCGGTCCAACGAGGGACTCTGCACACATGCACAGTCACATAAGCATGGGACTTGAGGTCAAGGGCCCACCATTCACTGATTCCTTGGATACATTCCCCTGCAACAGCCACACTGAATGGGGCCATGTTACCAGCACTGACTCAATCTCAGCCATCCCGTGCTTCATACCTTCTGATGCCAGAGCCTGATTCCTCCAGATTTCATTCAATCCTGCTGAAGGGACTATTTCTTTTTTCCTGACCCCAGTAATTCTCATTTTTTTAGAGACAAGGAATAGCTATCATTCAGCTAAGACGACTGCACTTTTAAAATTTAATGGATGTCTCTTCTACAATTTCTCCCAAGACTGAATCATTGGTCCACCATCTCCCTTGAAGGTCACATAGGGGAGTGATTCTGAGTTCATACAGCTGTCATCTGGGCCTGAGAGTCTTTGTTTCTAACACCCAAAGTTCCAATGGAGCAGGAAGTGATTTGAAATATGATTTCACTGACTCAGTTGCCATATTTTTTTTATCACATTACAGTTCATTCTGAAATAAAAACTCTGGCCTTGCTCATTGACAGAGATAGACAATCATCAAGCAAACAACTTTAGAATTTTTATGTATATGAAAGAAACAGTTGAATGAATCAGTTTATGGCAGCACCATTAAATGTGCATTTGTTAAATACTGCCTAGAAATCCACCTTTTTTTAAAGTAAGTGAAGACTGCAGGGAAAGAGACTGTTTCATTGAAGAATCTTAAAATTACATCCCCAAGCAAGCCTGAAGAAACTAGTTTTTTTTAAGTGTCATTTGGTATTGTCTTTATTGCTATACCTTTGTAGGTCAGGACACTATAAAGTATTTCAGAGGAAAACCACCTGATGACAAAGATATAAATGTCAAAATGTTACAAGGACACAGCTATTTAACTTGTGTGTTGGCCTACAAGCAACATAGAATGGTAAACGGTCCATTGCTTTGAGAATTAAACAAATTACCCCACAAGCTAGCCTCAGATTTCCTTTTCTGTGCTGCGAAGTGAAGGTGTTTAAGTACAAATAATGTCCTACAGTCAGAATGAAAACCCCGTACCCCTTCAAGGAAGAAGTTTCTCTACTGGTTTTTTAAATTGTTTTGAGTTGCTTTTCCAAATGGAGCCTGCTTTGTCCCACTGAAACAGAAGCCCTGTTTCAGAAACAGATATTAAAAAAAAAAAGTATTTAATATGACCATTGCTTGGGTTGACTTGTTTTAGCCCCCGGGTCCAACTTCGGACTTGAATAGAGTCTGTGTGGCTAGTTTCCATGGTCTGCTGCATCATCATATAGCAAAACCGAATTGTTTTGACGAGAGCTGGTGAATAGGCTATGTTTGGACAGACTGGGTCTGTTTTTAGCCATTAAAAAGGGCTATTAAAACTGCTGAGCTGTCATTAGAGCACATTGTGAGATGCCCAAGACAAAGCAGCAAGAAGTCAATTGGCTTTTTGCATCCAGAGGCCCTGAGTCTGGGAGGACATTACATTCTCAGGCAACCTCCAGTTAATGGTGCCGGGTGGGAACCAACACTCACACCAGGTATGTGAGAAAGCAGCTTGGCCTGAATGAGACTCTGGTTTGAAAGAAAGAAAGAAAGAGACACACAGCTTAAAGTTTCAAGTACTGGTCAGCAAATGAGGCACTGTTCTCTGGGTTCTCCCCTGCATTACAGCAAAAACCTCATTAATTTGGAATAATTGGGAGAAGGAGAGGGTTAAGGCTTTCCAAGGTAAAATAAGGAATTATACAATATTTTTGGAATGCTGCCATTGTATTACTTTATAGCCCTGGGCTAACAATCCTTATTAACCAAAGAGCCTACTTAATGTCCTAGTCCAAAAGAGCAGTCTGTAATTAGCACACCATTGTGGGTATGCAAATAGAATGCTTAAGCTTTTTAAAGATTTCTTCAGAGGGATAAACATCCTCTCGAATTCTCTTTACACTACTGATTTCAGTGATGAAGCCAATGAAAATATTATAATAAAACATGTCACAAAGATAAGCTTTAGCTCCGCCTCCATTTGAATAATCCCAAATTCTGAACTATAGATTAGTCCGTCCAAATAAGTAAGATTGTATTGTGTATTGAAATAGAAGAGACCTTTATGACTGTTGAATTTCAGGAAAAAAAAAACACCACAATGAGTCCCTCCTCTCGGGCCCCTTTCTTTCCCTCCTTCTCAGGAACCTGAGCATATAGCATTGCTGTATCCTTCATCTTCACCTCGCCTCCTCTACAGGTTCCTTCTTATCCATATTTGAACATATCTTAGTCTCTCCTACCTTAATGTTAAATCTCTAAAATTCATGCCCACACAAGTCACCGCCTTACTTCTTTTCTCTTTCTCAAAGCCAGAGTCCCAGGGGCTCTCTACTCTCACAGTCCACACCCATTCACTCCCTGGCCCACTGAAATTTCACTTCCTTCCCCCACGATCTGCTGAAGCCACTCTGTCTCATAGGGATTCCTGACATTCGGTCCTTATTCTCTTTGATCTTTCTTCTTGTGCTGGAAAGGATCTTCAAGACAATGCTGACTGAGTCGGAGCTGGAATGACAAGCGTTCTTAGAGTGTTCCCAACTGAAAAGAGAATGCTTCTATATCTTCACCATCAAATGATGTTAGCTAGACATTGTTGGAAGCTACCTTTTATCAGGTTCAAAAAGTTCTATTCTGTTTTCAGGTAGTTGAGACATTTTTAGAATAATGAATAAAAATTAATTTTTATCAAGTAATTTTTTTCCATCATCTAAAATGGCAGGTTTAACAAATATACCAAATATATCCAACTCCTCAGATAATTGACACCTATTTAGTTACTACCTTGATAAGACATTAATAAGCCATTTTGTTAGTCTGGCTGCTCATGGGAGATAGAGTACATATAAGACTAGTGTATCCCACAGTTATTCTTATACTTCCCTTTGCTATAAAATGAGTCTTTCAATCCAAGACAAGGCTGTGTGGGACACCTGTTGATAAATCAGGCATTCCATAAACACTCTGAGCAGGAAATCCCAACTCACACCCGAAGTATCTACAGAGCCTCCCCTCCCCCTCACAAATGTCAGCGATCGGATACAATGTATTGGCCTCTTGGTTAGGGTTGACAGATAAAATATGACCCCAACTTAAATTTGAATTTCAGATAAATAATGAATATGTTTTTGGTATAAGTATGTCCTAAATATTGCACAGGGCATATTAATACTAAAAAAAAATAATTCTTTATGCATCTAAAATTGTAATTTAACAGGGAGTTTGGTATTTTTATTTGCTAAACCTGGCAACCCTACTTCAGGTAGCATCTGATCTAACCAAAGAATGGCTCCAGATCAAGGACTCAGTATCTCTCTCTGCTGTTGGCTGGTGGCACATTCAGCAGTGGCAGTAACTATGTCGCATTGTTGTGTACATGAATAGCTGTCATTTTTGCCATCATGGCCACTGTCTATGAGCTCACTGTGATCCAGGAGCAACTGACGAGAGAAGCTGGACCACATCCATAGGCTGACTCATCCTGCCACTTGGTGTCTGAGAGCACCCTCTAAAATTCATATACAATCCAATTAGCTCATCTTCATGCTGCTTTTCCAGAATTCCAACAAGCTGGACAAACTTTTGGCCAATGTCCAAGATTTCAGTATATGCTCATATCTCCAGCCAGTCCAATAGTATTGTTCACATCTACCTAATACAGGATTTTCCTTCACACTGTCCTTCCTGAGTGGAACTGTAATGCAATAGTGGGTCTCAAGTCTAGCTCCCTCTAAGGGTGACAAATTCTCAGTCCCTTCCTCTTAGAATGTATATGCAGAGTGAATGTACTCTGAACTTCCAGGATCAAGTTACATGTCTGATGCCCTAGCCATGAGGCTCTTTTCTCTTTCAAACTTGGCTTTTTTTTTTAAGAGATAATTTTGTGTTTTTTCCATAATAAAGTATTCAGTATTACATCAATCTACCATGTTGCCCAAATTGGAAAGATGGTAATATATTTGGAAGTAAATAATAATGGCATGTAAAAAAACATTAACGTCACATGAAAATGAAGTCGGAGAGAATCCCTCTATTTTATGTTTTACATGTTGCCATGACCTATACTGAGAAGCAAGGGACCCCACCACTCTGCATAGGTTAAGATTCTCCATGTCTGATAGTTTCACCATAAACATCTTTGCCACAGGCATGTTTGCCACAAACATTTTTGCTGCATAACTAATTGGCTGTAAGGCAATTTTGCTACAAAAGCAGAATAACTGGTTGACAATTTGGTTTACAATTGGCAGACAATGTATTTTGTCCATTTGATTTCATTTTTCCATTGACAAAGTTCTCACAGTACTCCCATGTTTATATTAAATAAGTCTTAGCCCTCCAAAGGGTCTATACAGTGATGAGTAGGTGTGGTAGTCTTAGAATAGTGGATAATCACAACTACCGACAGAGCCAGATTGCATACATATTAGAAAATGATAACGTATCAGTGTGCAAGCCCTTCAGTAAGCACAGTCATCCCTCCCTCCCAACAAAACCAAAAGCTTACCAAGCTATGGCAAATACAAAATACGAGGCTACTAACTCATAAGAGTCTTCAAGAGCATTAATGATCAATCCTTTATTTGGAAACTATGTAATAACTGTCTTCACGAAGACATTTTAGCAACATAAGAAAGTGTGATCCTGAACATGGAGACAATCAACAAGCAAAAAACATATAATATAATGAATGACAGACCTCAAAGACAATGAATTTTCACTTTTTTACAATAAAATCTTATTAATTTTTTTCATGTTTCACTGTGTCCCTTTTAATATTTCTTTTATCTTTTACGGTGAAATTGCCTTACAGCCAATTAGTTATGCAGGAAAAAATGCTTGTGGCAAAAATGCTTGCTGCAAAAATGTTTACAATGAAATTTCCTAGAACCAAGATTCTTATTAGAAATGAAGAATCTCAAGCCAGCCAGACCTATTCAGTACACTCTATTTCAACAAGATCCCGTGGTATAAACATGCACATTAAAGTTTGAAAACCACTGGAAGAAAATAGTGATGCTTATATGCCATTGTGATCTTGAAGAATCTTAAACAATACAAAATAAGAAAGTTTGTTAGTAGAGGATCTTATCATTTCATTGCTTTTTTTTTTTTGCCAAAATGACATATTTATTTGTTAACTATGAAATAAGCCCCCAATCACTGATGATATTAACATCAAAGTTTGTTAGTTTAATATAAATATCATATTCTGTGAAATATTAGTAAAGTTAGGGTCTGTCATTGGTAGACTTTGCTCTTTATTAATAATTTTTTTTTTAATTTTACACTCAGCCAGTGGACACATATGGTAACAGTTGTCAAAAATTGTATTTTATTGTATTTTGGCTGGGAGAAATGCTCATCTTCAATAACTTTAATAGTTGTTGGCTTCACTGAAGAGTCCTTTGGTCCCCAATTTCTCAGAGATTAAAAAGGCTTCATACTAAATGCTAGTTTAGGAATTTGTTGTAGCTTTGGCTCTTAGGGAGCCTGGCTCCTTGCCAGGAGAAAAAAGTCTCTGTCCTTCAGATAACCCTGGAGGTCCAGGTACTTGGTTTCATCAAGTACATGTTCCCAGAAGAAGGAGAGCCAAGGTCACTACTGTTATAACTGAATTCTTAAACCAGGTTTGCAACCTGGCATCTTACACATTTCTTTTATTTGTGCTACAATAGTGTTGCTAAAAAATCATGACCAATATCCAGCAACTGAGAAATTCACATAAAAAATAACTAAATTTCTCACACCCAGAAAAATCAGGTCTAGGAAGCCTAAATACAGTTCCCAAAGAACAATACTCCACTAGAACTGAACATGGGTATCTGTATGTCTGGTACCGTAACACTCATTTTTGGGCTCCATGCATGTATCTGTCCTATAACCATTTGATGTAACAAGCCCTGAACCCTGTTAGACTTCCCTGTTTGCCTTAAGGTGTTCCTAAGCGATGAGGAGTATCTCTGAGGCTGCCCTCTCTGGCTCTTTGAAATCCAGGCACTCCAGGATGGGAGCACAGGAAATTGAGCCTCTGAGCTCAAGAGTGCAGAGCCTCTGAGCTGCCCTGGGACCTTAACTCATCTCACAAGGACTAAAGTAAGATCCTTCTATTGCCTGCATATGAGTGGATATCCTCGGGAATATCTGAAGCACTAAAAATATTCTTCTTTCTGTCACATTAATTCATTTTCCTAAGCCCCACTTTGCCCAGGAAGACTAGCTGTTCTCTGGTGCTGACTGCCCACTCCCCACCCCTGCATCCCCAGCTTAGAACTGAACACTTAGGGAGAAACTTGAAGAAGGTGTATCTGAAGAAATAGGGGTGACTGATCTAAGGGAACAGAACCTGTGAGTCAGTGCTGCCCTGCTAAAGAAGGTGATCCCTCCGTGGTGTCACATAGTGAGAGTCCAGATATAACCATATCCACCAGTATTACGTAGCAGGAGTCATCAGAAGGGTTTAAAGCTAGCATCAAATGCCAAATGACTTATGATTTGATTACTCACATGCTTTTACTTATTTAGTTCTACCCACAAAATTAAATCAGCCAGCCTTCTTTTAGTTGGCAAACAACCAGTTGAATAACAAAAACAAAATGTACCACAAAGAGAGAACTGGCTAGTATGAAGTTAACCACACAGACCCAGTGGGGGGGGGGTGCCTAAAATGGGGTACTTACATGCTTTCCCCCAAATCTAATAAATGTCATTGGAGTCAAGATAATTGTATGGGGATTTATTTTTCATTTAATTAATTAGTGTCTGAGCTATTATCAGAGTTGACAATAACAAGTCAGATTTGTTCCAGTTGCTAAAATGCTGATGGGAGCACATGGCTTTATTTGACTCTTCAGCCCACACAGAAGGGCTTATGAGGAATGAATTCTGGATTAGCCACCGGCTCCGTGGATGTATGCAGGAGTTGATGGAATGTGACGGGGGAAGTGTGATCTGTGCCAACTACTATAACATTGATTGTCTTATTACAGCTAGCAAGAATCTAAATAATTAGACTTTACATGCTCTAAATGAAAGGGAAAACACCTATAGCTTGCAATGTTCCAAGTGTGTCCCAGGTAACACACAGTTGTGATGTGCCTAGCCCTGTGCTAGGTACCAAGGACACATGATCCCAAGTTTTCTAAGACCTGGCAATATACTTAGAGGAGAAAGAGAGATTCAATACTTTCTTGAGTTCTTATCATTATCATCTATAATCCATGAAATGAGAAATTATAGCATCCCCAAAGCATACATAGTG
Source organism: Myotis yumanensis (assembly GCF_028538775.1). Taxonomy (NCBI): domain Eukaryota; kingdom Metazoa; phylum Chordata; class Mammalia; order Chiroptera; family Vespertilionidae; genus Myotis; species Myotis yumanensis. The sequence goes on along the minus strand of NW_027223755.1, from coordinate 68,756,158 downwards.
CCTGACACATGGCAAACGCTCAATAACTGTATTCTGGTTGGTTGGTTGGTTGGTTGGTTGGGAGAGAGAGAGAGAGAGAGAGAGAGAGAGAGAGAGAGAAAGAAAGAGAGAGAAAGAGAGAGAAAGAGAGAGAAAGGAAGAAAGAAAGAAAGAAAGAAAGAAAGAAAGAAAGGAAGGAAGGAAGGAAGGAAGGAAGGAAGGAAACAAAATTCTGATGAAGAAGCTTTTTACTTATTAGTAAAGGTTGAAACCTAAGGGGAATAATATTGCAACTGTCAAACCCTGTAACATCTTTTATTCCAAGTCTCAAACTGATTGTCTGGACCACACCCCCAACCCAGGGCCATGTATAAAATCATCCATCCTCTTTCCTTTTATTCACTGATTTGGATTGTTAGTACCATCACCATCATCCCCTTGATAGTCTTATGAACTCAAAGAAAAAAACACATTAAGTTCTGTAAAAGATGAGATTCTTGTATTAGAATCACAGTGAGTCTAATATTCAAAATTTCTAAAAATCTACAAAGGGGGAAATATTAATTAGGTTATTTCCCAGTGTAGTATGCCAGAAGTTTTCTGCAGGCTGTTTTAAATTTCATAAAACCTAGATGTAGTACTGAAGAGAATGTCTCTACATTATATATATAAGAGAGAGAGAGAGAAAGAGAGAGAGAGATAATATAGATATATAGATATATAAATAGATTACTCATTCTTGATCTACCCACTTCCTTCAGAAGGAGGCATCCTATCTCCCTTTACTGATATCCAGGAAATGGTCAAACGCTGAATAGATACTTTCACCAAATCATTTCCCTTACATGCTTTTGCACAAAATCAGAATCCTGCTGAAACCATGCATGTGAGGAACAATTGACATACAGGCATTTTAGAATCCCCACTCTGACCATCAGAGCCTAGCTCCCACCCAAATGAACAAATTCACCCCCTCCCAATGATTGACCCAACAGTTCAAATAAAGCTCAATGAACCACAAAGGTTCAGAACTTTTGTGTTACTGATACTCTATGGTTAACCCAAACACACTCATTGTCTTTTTCCAACAGGGTTTAAAAATGTGCTGTTTGGAATACAGTTTTTCCCTTATCATATTTTCTTCTTAATGCTATATACTAAATTCAAAAAACATTTTCAACTTTTAAACATAACATTGACACAGAAATAGGCCTTGTATCTCTTCAAAGTAAACATCTGTTAATTATTCTGGTGCTGAAGCTGAAAAAATTCAGATTATGTGAGGACTATACCAGTTTAACAAAATGGAACAGAAAAACAGTCAATATGGTGGCACCATTAGACTGATTGTTTTCTGTAGATAAAAAAGAATACATTAATAATAATATTTCCCATCATATTTCTTGCTGACTTGAAGGCACAATCAAATAGTATATTTCTGATTAACCCCAGGCCCAGTCCACATAGGCACATGTGCAGAGTTCTGATAAGGTGAAGAAAGATGTATTTCCATGTCAACAATTTAGAAGTTGGAACTACTTTGAGTTGTTAATATAAACTTTGATATTAACTCACTCACTCTGATGTTTTGCAAAGAATAAATTCTAACACAATTACAATGACTACTGAAATGTATGAAATCTCTGGAGAAGCTAGAGAAATGTGTACACATGACAAGTTTGTCAATCATCTCTTGCTCTGATTATGTGACATTAGCATGTTATTTTTTTAACTAGAAAAATGGCCCCAAACTAAAACATTATTACCGTTCTTTATGAATTCCTCCTGTGTTTTTAGGTAATGACAAAAAAAAAAAGGCCCAGTGTCTATATCTTGAGGTGTCCTAGCATCCCATCAGCTTATTAATACTCAGAAAATTATAACTTCATTATCATAACTATAGGCAGTAATATCCTTGGCAATAATTGGAGAGTCATGATAATTCTGGTCCCTGGATATTAGATCAATCAGCTCTCCTCTTTTCTTTCTCTGGGACTCCCTTATCCAGAGACAAATGACTATTATTTTATGTCAGAACTCTTCAAATCTCAGTAGGTAGAACCAACAACAAAATCAAATGAAAAAAGAAATCGTTTTTCAGTGATTATCACAAACCCATTATCATCCTCAGGGACTTACAGAATTCACAGCATGTAAGTAGAAAGAGAAGCCAAAAGAGAAGAGATCATCCAGCACATGACTAAAAGCAGACAGTCAAGATTTAACTGGGAGGGAAATGTCAGGGGGGATCTGGGGAAAGTGGCATAAATAGTGCTAGGATAAGTCAATTTATAGATGTTCTAAATCCTATCATTCTCAAAATTCTAATTTCATTTTCTCCAAAAATAATTAGCACACTACATTAATTAATGTTTGATATTAACAAGCAATGGCCATAAGAATGTGCATCTCTGATCTATGAATGGGAATTCCCAAGAAATGCCCTCTGAAAATCCCACCTATCTCTGTGCTAAAGCTGCACTTACCACGGCTACTCCCAGCCAACAATCAAGAGTGGCAAGGAGGCTGGGCCGGTCAGTTCCTAGGAGATATGGGACTCCTGATGGGCAATCTTGGCTCCAGAACTCCTGACAGCACTAGCAAACTTTCATACAAACTGCACGGTGGTCTAAGGCACTCGCGCCCAATCTTGCTTCCTCCTCTCTCTCCTTCACTCAAGATCAGACGTCCATCATGATGTCCATCATGATTAGATCCCCATTTTCTCGGAGAAGCATTTCCCTTAAAATTTTCTTGTGCATTTCACCCATCTTGGCATCTGCTTCTTGGAGGACCCACCCTCAGTCTGGACCCACAGATATTCTGCTTTCCCAATGAAGATTTAAGGTAAGGAATTAACATTTGTTGAACATCTACTCTATACCAGGTACTTGATAAATAATACTCAATTTCCATATCAACTCAGATAGTATTATCCTACATTTAACAGCTGAGAAAGCTACATTCAGTTTAGCAATTAGATTAATACATATGAAATTGCCATTTTTATTAGTTAAAAGGGTCAGATGTTGGCAGTTTCATGTGGTTTAACCTATATAATTTGCCATATAATTAGATACTAAGTGAATAAACTAAAATTTGAACCATTTCTGTTGATTTCCAAAACTTATGTCCTTTTCATTCTACCACAGTAATTCATAGTACTCAGTGACAAGAGAATATATGCATAAATCACACATGAGTTTATTTAATGTCATGTTTGATATAATAGATATTGAAGATATCTTAAAACATCAGACATACTAGAGACCCTGTGATAATTTTCCAGAATTTTCTAGTTCTAAGTCTTTCTTCTATTTTCATAATAATATGAGAGTTTTAAAGCAACATTACTAATCTATGTGTGAATATGTACAGAAAAGCCAAGAAGTCACTGGTGTTAGGAAGTGGGTAATTTTTGTTCTTGTTTTTGTTCATCTATAATTTATGTTTTCCACAATGAGCATGTATTACTAGTATAATTAAAAAGTTATTAACATAAAACTATATTGTTAGCTAATTATTTTTCAAACACCTTTATGGTCCCCATGCCATTAGTGATACATTCTAGGCAGCAAGCAGACTAGTCAACAGGGGGAAAAAAACATCCTTGAAAAATCCTTCCTGCTCTGTCACCAACTTGTGGTGGCCATGGGCCTGTTCCTTTGCGGCTGCACTCCTGGGCTCATTCCAAAGACCTTGTCCTCTGCTTGGCCGTGACAGTGGGCCTCAATGAGGACAGGTCAGGAGAAGGCCGCCACCCACTCACAATTCCCCTGAAGGAATCCAAACAGCTCCCTTTGGATCATAGGAAACCTGAGCTCACAGAGATTCCTATATGAATTCTACTTTGTGCTGCAACTAACTGAGTCTACTTATTACCCATAGACAAATTAAAAAAAGAGAATTCAAGCTTCTCTAACAACTGTTTGTTAACATGAGGTTAAAAACTGACATTTTTGTAATGCCAGCCAAGCAACGGAGCTACATGGGATAAATATTGACCAAAGTGAAGCCTAAACCAATATTTTATCTTAGCTAATAGATCTTGATATTCAGAAAACCCATATTTTATTTTCTGCTGTGAGCATTATTAATAAATTTAGGAAAAGATAATAATGGCTTAATCCTGACCTTGACATTTAATTGAAGGTAAGTTTAGATTTAGGATCAACTATTCTAAAAAGGAAGGGAAGGCATTTCAGCAAAATGAAGTCATCTGTCACTCTGTCTTCTCTATTTCCATATATCTCTGTACATTCCTGTAGTGTAGCACATTTCATTTTAAACTTTGTCTCCTTGTCTGTCATCTGTCACTAGACTTTCATAACTAACCATTAAATAACTACTCCAGTCCTTACAGAGTTATTTCATCAGCAGTTAATAAATATATACTAAATGGGAAAACAAATGTGTGGATTTGTAATATAGCAATACAGCTTATAAGAGCCTTCCTATAGCTTATCTCATTTAGTTACTATGGGAAATAATAGAGATAAGTAGAAGTAGCAAAATATCCACTAGATTCAATTACACATTCCAACATACAATAACGGCAAACAACTTATTACTCTCTTACTTTCATTACAGCTTAAGGAAAGCATTTGATTTCTCTCATATTCTAAGAACAAAAATAATAATATATAGATAAGCTTCTGGAAGCCTCATATAGGTTGCTCTAACAAATCTAGGTATTTTTATATCAGATGGTCTTACAAACCTCACTAAATACTGTGTCCTCTCTTCATTTTGCACAACAAGAAAGCATATATTGAGTATGGTTCTATTTCAGGTAACTTATAGATATAATTTCCTATTATCCTTCTAACAACCCTAGAAAGTATGGACCATCACAGTCTAGTTTTACAGATAAAGAAACTGAGGCCATAGGCTACGTATGTGATATTCCCAGGGTCACAGAACTAGTAAGTGCTATCATCAGGATTTAGCCCCAGACAATCTGGCTCCAGATCCCATTAGTTTATGTGCTTAGCAGTTAGGCTATACTAAAACTTTCCTTTGGCTTTGCTTGCTTCTTATATGGGTAAATATATAAAAGGATGGCAATAACCACCACGCTAAAGAAAAGCAAATAGAGACAATGATGTGAAAATTTCCCCTAAAGTTTGTTCTTACTGAAGAAAAGGCATACAGCGAGGTTCAATTATTAACCTAATTATTCAGGAGTTGACATGCAATTACGGTTTAACCAGATGCAATCCATTCCATTTAATTTTATCTTTTTCTTAAAGTGCTTATCTCTGAAAGTGTGTCTAAAAGTAAAGTGTGGTTCACATGGGTCAATGGCATGTTTTCTATTTGGGCAGAGGAGGGGAAAATCAGTAGCCCGTTGTAGAGGTAAATGGGACCTAGTTCTTCATCAGTAAGGGAAAGGCCATTGCCATCACAACCCTGGCTTAACACAAAGAAATATACACCTTGCTCAGGAAGATCAAATATTGGAAAAGCAGGGCCGGGTAGAGCGAGTGAAAGGCTAGCTTTATACAGTCATCCAGGGACCCAAGGATGGTTCTGCCCTCTTCCATGTTTGGCTTCCAAATCCATCTATGGCACTGTCATCCAGTCAAGAGTCAAGGGAAGGAATATAGGCACAACTGCTTCTTAACTCCTTTGTCTCTCAACTGACGGACAGCACTTCTGCTCACAGTCCGAACATTGGTGAGACTTGGCTAAATAGTACCCCCTTGCTAAGAGCAGAGAAATATCTCTTCTAGTCTCTCTTCATTGTCACTGAAATGGACATTTCACAATAAATTAAGATTCTTCTTAACTGCACTGGGCCTCCAGGTTTCATAAACTCCTTTCCCATTTCATCTCCTGTGACCTGGTGAGCGTTTTCCCGATTCCTGTTTACTGCATGCTCTGCAGCTGCCTCCCCCAATACATGGTTAATTTCCTGTCCTTTTCTGTGAGCAGATGTTCCAGAGGAGCAGGGATGCTTTGCCTTCCCTGGCACTCTCTCCTACAAATTACTGGATTGAACACAGTAGCCTCTGGCCATCCTTTTGATCTGAAAAGAAAAGAGTTCCCCGCTGGGATATTCCTCATGATGATGTAATTAGTTTCCTAGACATACCTAACAAATTTATTTCTAATCACAAGAGATGATGGGAGAGGAGAAAGAACCATTCATCTTGGATTGTGTACAATCGTTGCAGTCAATATGCATTTCCACACCCCTGTACAGTGTCTTTTGAGGTTATTGTACAAAGATTCAGGGAGCAATGAGCTGCTCTCCCAAACCAGTGGGGAGCTTCACATTCATAAAGAGGTCTCGGGCACTATTAAATTGCTTTTTCAAATCTGGCAAAACATTAGAGCTGAAAATGCTTTCAGCTCCAAACTGTCCCCAGCATTAAGAACAGGTGAAGCTCTTAATAACTTTTTTTGAGATTGTGTTTGATTCAAAGACACAAAATGGAACATTCTGTACAAACAAATCCAACTGTTCAAAATGCCCAGTCCTGTAGGTATAGCTAGTATAATATTTTTGTCCAGAATCATGTCTTGAGATATCATTAGGATATTGTCTTTTTAAATTCATGTACCACATATGAAAAAAAAATATTTAACTAACATATAATTTTAATAATGAACCAGGTATAATCTTAGGTCCACCATTTACCATTAATACAAAGGCTATTAAGTGGCTTAAGTAGACAACAGATGAAGACCAGGGATAGGCTGTGATATTTTGTCCTGTGTATTGCCAAAGAGAGCTGAGAAGTAGAAGAGGAAGAAAGTTAGATAAAGACAGTATATCTGTTAATCGGTCAACCATTTATATGAGACCTAAGTAGCATGCAACACCACTTCCCCTTTAAAGGCATGCTTAAAACAAACATTTTATAGGAATAGAAGCAAGACACTATAGATCATTCTTCTTGCACGTGAAGGCAGTAAGAAAGAACCTGTCCTGCAGCCAATTTCTGCATCTCTTTGCATATCACATTTAGCCTACGGTCAGAAATAAGAACTCACTGGGTTAGGAGGCCAGCTCCAGAAGGATGAGGAGGTTGGAGAGAGGATTAAAAAGAATCATCTCAGGAAGAAATACTCGGACACATTTTAAGTTGCTGTTTTAACAAGTAATATTTATAGTCTGGGTTCTTTGAAGCTTTGAATTGGTCTTCTTGTTGAGGTAATTAATAATAATAAAATAAAGGAACAGTGTAATCAGTTACATAGACAGTGGAGCACCTGTGAGACAGGAGGATCAGGAAAAGAAATAATTCATAAAACCAAATGCTAAATTTTCCAGACTACAGAAAGTCTTTCATGTTCCTCCCCCGTCCTAGACACACTTACTCTGGGAGGCAGTAACTAAGTTATGTGTCTATTTTTCTACTCCTAAATGAGCACCATGAGTTCTAAGACTTGCAATAATCATGCTGCTGCCTTAAAAAAAAATTGCAATGTAATTCTTCTCTCAATAATTTTTTAGAGTCTCCAAATATGTATTCTTGGATCTTCACTTGATAATGGAGCTATAGACAAAATTAAATGAGTAGCATACATCAGTGGTTTGTCTGACACATAACAGAAGCTCAATATATAGAATCTATAGATATATAGAGTAGATATAATGGAAGTTTTCTCATTTTTTTCTCTCTTTGTCTCCATGTGCATTCATATACACCCCTAAATAGTCCAGGCCAGTGGTCACACGAACGTGGCAAGATACCAATAAAAATCAAAACCAGAGGTGGTCCTCAAGGCAGTGCTCAAGAGGTAGAGGAAAGGACACCAGTCATATCCTCTTGAGCTGATAGTCCAGCTGTCTTTCTTCTATTGCTTCTCTTCTCTAACTTAAGGAATCCCTCATTTTGCATGTAGGTTTTCTGTTTGCTCATTTTGGCTCTATCCAAGGATTTCTCTACCTTCAATGGGATACTTTATTATATTATTTAATGCTCTGTATTAAAGTGTGTACTACTATAATATTATAGTATTTATGACACCCAGTTTTAGCATGGCATAATAACAACTTCTAGCTGAAAAATATTAAATATTTCCATTGGAGTGATAGACCATACATTAATTTAATAAAAATTAGCAAGGTGTGAGGAGGTGTGAGGAGGATGTGGGAATTAGTTGTCTGATCAAGAGACACCATTCTCCTGCCAGTCAGGGGACAAAGAGGACACTCTGGGAGCCTTCATGAGAAGATCATTGTGTTAGAACTCCGGGGCAGGGACTCCGGGTCAGTGTGTTCAGTTCTGTTTAAATCATAATCCTGCTTCCGAAGTAACAAGTTTAGCCACTGAAATATCACTGCCCTGACTGCTCAAGTCAGTTTTCTTCCTGGTATTCAAAGAATAAATTGAATGAAAATGCATGAGATTGTTGCTACAGAGTTTTCTCAGGAAAACAGACATTTTAGGTTTAGAATGTCATAAAATTGTCTAGAAAAACTGGCATGTGTCCAACTTTGTGGATATACGTGGGTAAAAGAAAGAAATGGTAATAAAGGAATGGAAACATATTAAAATTGAGTTAATGTGTGGTTTCCAGACATTTCCCTGGATGGCATTTGTAACCATATGTGAGCTTTTTCCTCTTCCTAGGGAATTAGTAATTTAAAAATCAGTTATCTGTGCAAATATACCAGGTTATACGCACACAAAATAAGATGAATTATCAAGCAATTTCTGGATAATTTGATTGGTGGTAGAGCTCCAACAATCTCCTGTTTCCCTTCAAAATTTAGAGTGGGGAGGATCTGAATTATGTGGCTCTGTGATGGAGCACAGTGCTGTTATCGTGGACAGAACTCTCAATGTCAAGTTAATGAATGGGTTCTGAGATATCAAAACACTAGAATACGAAGCAAAAGTTCAGTCAATCATAAAAGCATTTTAGCTTTATTTAGACAAGCAGAGGTTATCCTTTCAAGTAGTAATTATTTTCACACAAAGGTAAGCCATGTTTTATCTTATCACTATCGGCATTTGTAGGAGGTGGTTTTTGTGTCAGCATGCTGAAAGTGACTGAGAAGAAATTCCTAGTACTGTATCTCTACATCAATTTTACAATACACTTCTCTACAATAAATTATTTCTAGAATGAATTTATTAAGGAAATCCTGTTTGAACTGATGCCTGGTAGCTGAGACACACATTCTCAATCTCACATTCATTAGAGAAGATAAATGTAGTTTTTATTTTAAATACTCTGCATGGGTGCCTGCTGTGACCATGTACCTTCGACTTTCTGCTGTGAAGACAAGAGAAAAATCAGATCTTCTTAAAGAGAAATGAAATAAAAATTGAAAAGTATTCTCCAAACCTGTGTGTCCTTGATATGACTGTGATGAACATGTGTGGTACTAGCCATGATGACCCAAATAAAGACACACTGAAGACAGCCTGGACCAACTATCCATTGGTATGTGCTATTTAAATTTCCCCAAAAGTTATTGCTCATGTCATAAGCAATTTCATTATAGTCAGCTTCTACTCTTTAATTAAATTCAAAGTAATCACAAGCTTGAGAAACACCACCTTTTAGTAATGTTTGTCACAATACAACTATTCCTAATAAAGTAGTATTTAATGCCCTTCCCCGAAAAAAAGCAATTCAAAGTGATTCCTAAATCTAAAAATCCATGAACAGAATTCAAAAGCAAGAAGGTTGAGGATCAAGGAGGCAAGTTCTGAGAGCAGTTAGAGTAGAGTAGAAGGTAAGTGAAATGAATACTCAAGCCAGCTACCATTTATTACACATGTACTCATCATAACATGGGATTTGGGAAAGTCAACTGCATGAGAAGGACTACTAGCAAGGCCAGTTCTAGGGAACAAGATATGTCCCCTTAAATATACCAGGAAACAAATATCTACTCAGCTTAAACACATTTAATATTTACTCATTATCTACTAAACAAAGCTACCTCCTTTGGCTAGCATCTAAAACTGTCTTACAACTAAACTGCCACTTCAACATTATTTTTCATTAGGATATTTCTTCTTGAAGCTCCCTACACTTACTCATGGCATTTCCCCTGCCAGGATTAAAGGAAAGAAATGGATCTTCAAATTAAAAAGGCCCATCAAAGGCCTAACAGAATGAATTTTTTAAAAAGCCAACACCAAAACACACATTACTAAAATTTCTAAACATTCAGAAAGAAAGAAAACACTTCTAGGATCTATGAACTCCCTCATGCTCCTAGGTGACTTTCATAATTTCTCATTCCTCAAAACTTCACATCCTCTTCCCTAATTTTTATACTTCACCAAGAAAATTGGAGCACTCAGAAGACAGTTTTCACAAACTTCATCCACAGCATCTACTTACTATCAGCATTATGCCCAGAACCTCCACTTTCTAACCTTTGCCAAAAGAATCTATCTATGCTCTTTGCTTAAACCAGTCTCTGAGTTCTTGAGCCTATATTGAATACTCAAGGACTTTGTTCAAACACGTATGCCTTTTTCTTTTGTGATCAAAATTTTCTTTTCTATGTGACCACCCCTATCAGCATACAAATATGTTCTTGTTCCTCCCATCTTCAAAAAACCTTCTCTTCACCCCATTTTACCATGAGCTATCACCATTTCACCATTGCTTTACTCCTTTTTTAGCAAATCTACTTGAAAGGATTAAGGTTTAGACTGATGTGATTCCAGCATTTGGGATCATGGATTTCCTTAAAGATAGATGGACCTGCATTCTGTATTCAAGATATATATATATTTCCTAACCTTAGAGAATAATCCTGTTCAAAGTTAACATTTCAATTTCCTTTAACACTGAGTCAAAAATCTCCTATTTAATTTAGTTGACTGCAATGGCTCCTCATTTAACTCAAAGTAAAAATCAAAATCCTTCCTGTGGCTTATAAAGTTCAGTGTGAACTGGTCCCCTGTTACCTTTCTCACCTCCTGTCTCCCTCTCTCTGAGCACACTGGCCTCATCATTATTCCTGGAACATATCAATATGCTCCCAGCCTAGACCCTTTTATTCTAACTGTCCTTCCTCCAGGAATTCTATTCCCACTAACATCCCCTGGAACCAAAACCAAACAAAAACACCACAAGAAAAGAAATTACAGCCAATAACCTTGATGGATATAGAATGAAAAATCCTCCATGAAATATTAGCAAGCCAAATTCAACCATACATTAAAAGGATCATACACCATGATCAAGTTGGATTTATTACAGGGATACAAGGATAGTTCAACACCCACAAATCAATCAATGTGACACATTGCATTAGCAAAATAAAGGATAAAATAATGATTTTCTCAGTAGATGCTGAAAAAAGCATTTGAAAAATGTCAATATCCATTCATGATAAAAAACTCTCAGCAAATTGGATATTCAGGGAATGCACCTGAACACAATAATGGCCATACATGACAAGCTCACAGCTAACATTACTTCAATGGTGAAAAGCTGAAAGCTTCTCTTCCAAGATCAAGAACAAGACAAGGATGCCCACTCTCACCACTTTTATCCAAAATAGTACTAGAAATCCTGCTCAGAACAAATTAGATAATAAAAATAAATAAAAGGAATCCAAATGGGAAAGGAAGAAGTAAAACATCTCTATTTGCAGATGGCATGATATTATATATAGAAAACCCTAAAGACTCCAAAAAATGATTAGGTCTAATCTCAAATTCTTAAAGCTGTAGCATACTAAATCAACATAGAAAAATTAGTTGCATTTCTATATACTATAACAAAGTCAGAAATAGAAATTAAGAAAATAATATAATTTATAATTGCACAAAAAAAGAGCAAAATACCTAAGAATAAATTTAACCAAGGAAATGAAAGACCCATACACTGCAAACTATAAGACACTAATGAAAGATATTGAAGAAGACGCAAATAAGTGGAATTTTTATTTCACAGAATGGTCAGGATGAAGATGGGCATGGAAGGCCTCATTTTTTAAAAAGTAACATCAAAAGGAGATGCCTGAACGGAGTGATGCAGCAAGACCAGCAGACATGTGTTTGTGAGAAGAGCATTCCAGGCCCATGAAACCGAAAATTCTAATACATCAAGATCACACTGTTTACCTATTTCTTTACATCTCTACCAACATTGAGTTTTTCTTCATTTTGACTGGTATATTAGCTATATTAAAGTTTTAATATGGCTTTATGTTGTCTGGCTTTTTTTATTTGCAAGTAAATTGTTGAATCAAAATTTGGAAAATATTCTAGGAGATTTTTTTTTTTTACTGAATAAGGTAATAAATTCACTAAACAAATACACATGCACACAACAAAATAGAAAAAGGATATAAATAGCTTTTCTAGATATGTTCTGTTCAACTCCTTAAAAATAACAAAAGCCATATGTATCTGCAGCGCTATGAAACATTTTTTGTGGCACATTTGTCCTAAGAAGAGACTGAAAACAGTACCACTTTTTGATCATTTAACACATGCTAAGGACTGCTCTCAGCCTGCACAGTGGCTAAACATGGCTATTTAGATATAAGTTAAATTAAATAAGATGATAAATTTAGTTCCTCAGTTAAATTAGCCACATTTTAAGTATTCAGTAGTTAAAATGTAGCTAGTGACTTATAGAGCAGTTCCATCATCACACAGTCCTCTAGGGAAGGGTACCAAAGTTTTGATACCCTAAAATACACCTTAAGCTGGTTAATAGGAAATAATAGACTCAGAAAATTTAAACAGAAAAACTTGCTAAAGGAAGGGAGCATCATCTTAGCATCAGAATATGATTTAAATGTGGCAGACAGGGAGAAATCTAGCAAAGCTTGGTTAGGCTTCCCTCATGTTCCATTGTTTCTGGGTGGCCCAGCAAGAATTTGTTTACTACATGTTGGCTCTTTCTTGTATACCTATGAATTGCCTACTTTCCCTTTGAAATCCCACACCTCTCCCCCCTTTTCTCCTTAATCCATAATTGCAAATAAGCCTCAACTGCCCAATGGGTCTCAGGTCTCATGTTCTGATGGCACTCTACAGGTATATTGTAATAATTTTAGACATTTTCTCCTGTTAATCTGTATCATGTTCATTGAATTATTAGCCCAGCCTGAAGAACTTAGAAAGTTGGGAGGAAAGCTATAATTTTGACCTCCAATAGTAGCCATTTTAATCCTCTCAACAACCATAAAGCACATCCTTAACTTAGAGATGAGAGAAATATGGCAGAGAGGTTAAGTAACTTGCCCAATATATATTACACAACCAGTAGAGTTTAATCTACCTATCTTTTCCCTAATACTTTAACTTTCTAAATCTTACCTAAATATAGGGATTTTACTATGAAATACAGTAGAGTCTCAGGCATGATCAAAGACCACCTTCTAATAATTGCTCTATGTTGTTTCAACTTCAGAATAAATGTGTGCCTTGAAGAATGCAGATCTGCAGTGGAATGTAGGTTGCCCTTATAAATGAAAGAGGTAATCATGGAACAGACTGTGGAATCTCAGATGCAAGGTAGAGATGGGTGGGTGGGAAGAGCTCAACCAAAGAACTTGTATGCATATATGCATAACCCATGGACACAGACAATAGGGTAGTGAAGGTGGGAGGTGGGGGAGTGGCTGGCTAGGAGGGGTCAAGTGGGGAAAGAGGGACATATATAATACTTTCAACAATAAAGATTTAATTAAAAAATAAAGTTAATAAAATAACCATTTAAATAAATAAATAAATAAATAAATAAATAAGGTAAGCATGCTTTATTAGTCTATTACACAATGGTATTAACTGGAGGTGACATCGTGAATATTTTATAGGATACTAGGGGCCCAGTGCACAAATTCACGCACCTTGAAAGGAACTGTGGGCCGCAAGGCTGTGGTGGGCACAGGGGTAGGTCTCAGCCCATCCTCTGCACCCCTGCTTGGCCCCTCCCACTGCGGCCCCTTGGTCCCCTGTCTGCTGGCAGCCCTGCTCCCACTGCTGCCACTCTCGCACGTTGATGACGCCAGCCTTGCTCGTACCTGCTGATGGTGCAGAGCGATTGGGTCTGGTGCCAGCAGCAGGTGCAAGTAGGGCCAGTGCCAGCAGCAAGTGCGAGCGCCAGGCAGGAAAGCAGAGCACAAGAGTGAAGAATTTTCAGTAACCACCAGAGGCTCGCCCTGATGACAGCAACTGGTTCCCTGCCTTGGTCTGGCACCCTGCTCACCTGCTCCACCATCCCACCGCGGCCGACACCTGCCATGTTCCACACGCACCCCCTGGTGGTCAGCACACATCATAGCGACCGGTTGTTAGGTTGTTCCACCATTCAGTCTATTTGCATATTAGCCTTTTATTATATAGGATGCACTCTTCTACCTACATACTTGTGAACTTCTGAGTTACAAACTGATATCGTTTTCTTCTTTGGATTTTCCTGTGGCATACATGACAGATTTATAGTCAGAAACAGCTGCTCCATGCTCATGATGTGAGTTAGGGTACAGCAGTATTGCTGCATTCTCTCTTCATAGGAGACAACAGACCCTTTGTTATTAGATATAGGGATGAGCCCATGGTCTTTGTGGTTTGATAATATTTAGCCTCCTTCTAACTAATCTCTCACTATCTCAAATGTACTCTTTAAAGATAGAGGCAACATGTCTTTGCTCTCAAAATGCTAATTACGTTCATCCTATAGAGAAAGGTGGTTTAGATAAATAAAATATAAACCTAGAAAAGATCTGATAATTCAAGGCTTTTGCAACATATTACCAGAGATTATTAATTTTTTATGGGTTACATATATTGAGAGAGCATGATCTCTTTTTTCAATTGTGAACCTAAAACCTTTTTCATCATATAGGCTATTCTGCTCAGGAAGTTAAACCCAGTTGTGTGGTAGAATTATAGAACAAGGAAGCCTGGAAAAACAGAACTTTCCCACTACCAAGAAATCGCCCAAATTGAAAACCCTATGGCTGATCTAATTTTTAGAGATTTAATTTACATTCTTGGGAAATAAATACTAACCACTGATTTTAACAGACAGTAATAAAGAAAATGTATTCTACATGGTAAAAAAGTAGTAAAGATTGGACTATAGCAAGTATTGGATATGCTATCATGTGGGTGAAAGGAAATAGTGGGAAGTCAAGCTGAAAATTGATTAGAGCTAGATCATGACAGGTCTTGCATGCAGGGCAGTTTCTGCTGGTTGCCTGAACTTTCCTGCATGACTCAGTGATATTAATCCTATTCTCTGATCCAAGGCTAAATTCTCAGTATCCTATGCAAGTCATGGTAGTCCTCTCTCCCCATAATTAGGAGTTGGTTTAGGAGAAGCACATGGCCAATCAAACAATGTGGGCCTTCTGGCAAATGCCACTTTGCTCATAAATGTAAAAACGGAATGGTCCCTCTTCTTCCAATGTTGTGTCTGCATGTGATAGCTGTAACTTCTACTGCTGCTTTATCATCATTTGAAAGTAGAAACCAACTGAAGAATAGGGACATAAATAACTACTACGGAGCAAAGGCTGGAGCTATGAATGTCTTCATACTTGAGGTATAATAAATCCCTGTATTGCTTAATGAATTTAAAATTGGGTTTAGTATATTTTGCATGTTAAAGCTTTTTTTTTTTACTTATCTTTATTGTTGAAAGTATTACAGATGTCCCCCTTTTTCCCCATTGGCCCCCTCCACCCTGCTCCCACCCCCAGCCCAGGCCTTCACTGAACTACAGTCTATGTCCATGGGTTATGCATAGATGCATATAAATTGTATGGTTAATCTCTTCCTGCCCACCCCCTTCCCTCTGAAATATGTCAATCTGTTCCACGTTAAAGCATTTTAACTGATACATCCAGACTAAAGAATTTGTCTATTTACCTATAATAGAGCAGCTGTAGGGATACCACAGATATTTAAGTAGAGGATGAATATAAGATAGATCAGAGCATGATACATGGGATGGATTCAGTTAAGAGGAAAGTAGATAGGAGATTGTCAGGATAAGAGATAATGCAGTTCTGACCCAGGACAGGGGCCATGAGAAAGCAAACTTTCAATAGAAAAGAAACAATGTTGAAATATATAAAAGGCTAAGTATCCATCTGTCCAACTGGTAGCTAAGACACACAATGACCACCAGGGGCAGATGCTCATGCAGGCGCTGCCATGACGCACACTGGTCATTTAAAAATAAATGGCATCATGGACCTGGTGCCAACAAACCAACATTCGGCTTCCCCCAAGTGGGACAAAGGCCCCCCCGACCCCAGAGCAACACTCCACCAAATCGCAGCCAACGCTGCCAAAACCCCATGGTGCAAAATGTGGCCCACAGCCCAGCGCAGCCCGGAAACAGTGGCTGTGGGCGCCCGGTAATCACGTCACCTAACAACGCCCAGCTTCCTCTCCCTAGCAACTAGCCTCCTTGGAGTTTCTTCAGCCCAGGAACACGACTTGCTTTATAGCCAGGTGCAACATTTTACAGTTTAACCAAATGTTTGCGAAGTGTTTTCCCGTGCCTCATCTCATTTGATCCTCACAGAAGTCCTGGAGTAGGTTGATAGGAGACTCGGTAGAATCCTATCTTCTTTTCATTAGCAAGACCCGAATAGCAATATTAAAATATTTCTTCTAATTAATTTCCTTTCAATGTGCACGAATCCACGCACTGGGACACTAGTGTTGAAATAAAAGAGGACCAGCGAAGAATGTTGGCAGGCAGAAAAAAGAGTCAATAGGGAGAAAATGATCTTTCAACTGGAATATAAGTATGTTCTTGTCCATTTATCACTCACACTGCCTGTCAGCAGCCACAGTGTCCGGGGATTCTCCGTGGAGAGTCCTACAGATTGAAACACTCAGTTGCAGTCAGCTGAGGTCAGCTTGACAATGTATCTTCAGGTCTCCTTCCTGCCGCTCCCCCACTGCCTTGACTCTGCTTCCTGGGACTTTACCCGCTAAAAAGTAGAAGTGCAAGCCTTTGCCTCAGGCTCTGCTTTCAGGGGACCCAAAGCCAGGACACTATCCTGAAAGGAAGGCTGTACCTAATAACAGTAAATTACCTTTTCCATTTAAAATCCTGTGATTGCCGAAACCGGTTTGGCTCAGTGGATAGAGCATCGGCCTGCAGACTGAAGGGTCCCGGGTTCGATTCCGGTCAAGGGTATGTACCTGGATTGCGGGCACATCCCCAGTGGGAGATGTGCAGGAGGCAGCTGATCGATGCTTCTCTCTCATCGATGTTTCTAGCTATCTCTCTCTCCCTTCCTCTCTGTAAAAAGTCAATAAAATATCTTTAAAAAAAATAAAATAAAATAAAATCCTGTGATTATAGCCCTAGCCAGTTGGCTCAGTGGTTAGAATATCAGCCTACAAAATGAAGGGTCCTGGGTTCAAATCACATCAAGGACTCGTATCTCGGTTGCAGGCTCAATCCCCAGTTCAGCTCGGGACGCATGCAGAAGGCAACCAATCAATGTGTCTCTCTCACATTGATGTTTCTCTCTCTGTCCCTCCACTTCCCTTCCACTCTCTCAATGGGAAAACATTCTGGGGTGAGGGATTAATAAAATGCTGTGATTCTAATAAATAAAATAATGTGCTTTCTAAGAGCAACTGCTCCAGAGGAGGCAAGCTCATTTCCCCTCTCTAGAATATTTTTCGAAGCTAAATCCTACTGGTACAGACAAATGCGGGGCCTTCCCAGACCCTTTGTTTCACGGATATTTTGTCAAGTTTAGTGCTTTTTTATTTCCTTTTGTTACCAGCCTTGGGCTTGAACATGGTTTTTCCCATCCTGGGACATTTATTCTGACGGTTTCATTCTGTTGGAAAATAACATGTAGTAAGAATTCTGGCACATACTCAAGAGATCCCTCAAGAAACATTATTCCAACCCTCCCCCCACCGGATGGGCTAATAAGAATAATGTAAATAAAGCTGAAGAAAAGCAACGGAAGGCAATGTTGAGATTTCTAATTTACCAGGCATGGAGATAGTCAGGCTCCACTGAGCAGATGAGCAGTGCACAATCTAACGTACGCGCCTTATCAGTGCAATCAGCTCCCTCCATTTCCCTGAGCTGGTGAGCCACTCCTCGCGGGGTGCCGACTGCCCTGAACCAGTGACTAAGCAATTAGAAGCATGAGGACCTCAGCCACGCATGGCAAGCAGCTGTGAACCGCACACGCTATCTCCTTGTAGATGAGACTGGTTATCATGCATGAGAAATCTAGAATGAGAAATCCTCAAGAGTAACATATCCTAAGCATTGAAAGAATAAATCTCTGAGGAAAAAATAATAATAAAATGAAGAATTAGCAGGGATTTCACTCCTGGAAGAAGCAGATATGCAGGGGTTTTGTCCTTTAACTTTAGAGATGGCCCATCAAATCTGATCATGAGAGCACTGGGCTTAAAATAAATTGATTTAGAACAGTTTCCACCTGTTTCAGTAGCATGGGCATTTTCCAGAGCACCTAGGACAGTGGTCAGCAAACTGTGGCCCCTTGAGTGTGGCTCTTCCACAAAATACCACATGCGGGCGCGAACGTACAGTGCGATTGAAACTTCGTGGCCACACTCAAGGGGCCAAAGAGCCGCATGTGGCTCGCGAGCCACAGTTTGCCGACCACTGGTCTAGGAGATGTAAGGTGTGTACGAGATTCACTCACCTAGAATTAACGAGTCATGTTCTTGTCTCTAGCACTGAGTGAGCAGCTTTCCAAAGAGTGGAGACAAGCCCCAGCATAACTTAAGAGGACTCACACACTTAACTCCCATATCGCCAGTGGCTTTGCCATTGGCAGGGAGGGAGGGAGACACTTGGCTGAGCTGGCAAGGGACACATCGGACAGTGCAGGCCTTCTTTTGGATATACAGCAATGATTATTAAGCAGGCTTGTCTTTTTCTCTGTAAGAGTTTGTTTTCTCTTATTAAAGGCTCTCCTTTCTTATCTCTCTCTGATCAAGGATCTGGCAAATTCATTCACAGTGACATAAATTTGGGTCAGACATTCTAACACTGCATCTCTCTAATACTAATGTATTATTGCACAATGGGCAATTAATTACTCCTCCTGGGAATATCTGCATGCTTTCCTGGTCAATGGGGAGAAAATACCAACTGTGTCTTTGTAGGCATGATAAACAGTGGAAGAAAAGCATCAGGATGAGAAAGGGTCCCGCTGCCACATTCCCCTAAAATAACACCAAGGCATCCTGCTCCTACCCTACCTTCACACTCAACACAACTCACCTCGTTGCCTTCTCTGACCTACAGACACCTAGCTGATGGTTTCCGCAAAAGAACTACAGAAGATTCACATAAGGAGGATGGCTATTTCCACGCTGCCCTAAGGAGTCTTCACAGGAGGAAGAAGAAGGGATTTTAAATGAAGTGATTAACCCACTGCTCGCAATTTTCCTTTCTGTTAACAGAACCTTACCACAGAGCTTCTTCCTTCCCCACCCTGCTTCTCCTGTGGGCTACGAGGGATCAGAAAGCCCAGTTACAGGGAGCCAAGTGAACGAGAGGTCAGAATCTGGGCAAGGGGCCTAAGAGGAGCAGCGGGACACCGACAGACCATAAAGAAGAGCTGGGTCTGAGAACAAGCCAGTGCTGTCTGTTGAACCAGAGGCTCCCCATGGACTTTTTCAGTCATGGAACATTCAACACTTATTAAGCCCTTACAGATGGGAAATGCGGACACAAAAATGAGAAGATAAAATGTTTCCAGTTGCTCAAAGCCTAGTGGAGTCGCTTATCAGCCCGAGGCCAGAGCTAGAGACGAGAAAGATTGGGCCCCTGTAGCAGGTGGGGAGGAGCTCTGACTGGCAGTGAAAACACAAGGAGAAAAACAGCCCCTGAAAACTTCTGCTGTTTGCTGTACTTTCATTTTCAGTGAAATGGTCTTTGATATTCCTTGCAATTAGGTTATCCTATTTTACTTACAACTTCCATGGTATTAAGGACATTTGTGGGGGTCTTTGAAGCTGAGAATAATACCTTTTCTAATATTCTGTGGCATTGCCATCTCTCCCAATGTTTGTTTGTTTTTTTTAAGTCAAGTGTGTTTTACTTTTTAAAGGAAAATGCATTTCCCTCTTTTTATCCTGCTGCCTCCAACCCATTTCACAAAACCGTGAACATTCCTTTATTTTGCTGTACACTGGCTCCAAGAAATGTCATCCGAATGGCAAAGTTATTCAGTGCCTTGTGACTGCTTTGCAGTATTTACCCAGTCTCCTTGCAGATTTGTTCATGAATAAATTTTGCCTGCTCTATAAAGCTAACTGCATTCTCAGATATTGCCATTCATACCTTTATGAGATACTAATTGTGAGACGTTGAGTTTTTCCCTGTCACAGAGAGGTCCTTGTTGATTCTTGAGTATTTTACCTTAGAAAAGCAGCTAAATGGGAATAATAAAAAAAAACAAAAAAAACACCAGCATGTTAACCAAGTAGCTGCCAGCAGGGAATGACATGCTTAATTACTGCTGTCTGTGGTCCTTTACGCTACAGAGATAACCTCTGAATAATTAAAAGCACACAAAGACACATTAATTCTTCCCGGCACAAATTGTTTCTAAAATGTAAGGAAGTTAACATTCCAGTACCACAAGCCTATGATCCTTTTAGACCCAGTGTTACTCTGGTAGACAGTTCCGGTTTTATGTTTAAGCTCAGGGCTAATGCCTCTCTCCTCCTCGCTCCTGACTCGTGGAAATGACCAGGAGCGGCTGCTATGCTAAGTAAGGGGCCCCTTAGTGTGCCCAACTGGCTTGCTTCCCAGATGCTCCCACCATCTGTTGGAAATGGAGCTCAGTAGACACAGAAGGTAGAGTAAAATATGCAGTTTTCTCACGTCTTTGAAAAAGTATATGCATCATGCTTTAATAATTCGCCATGTAAACAGGCTTTAAATCATGGCCTCAGATATTGAAATAAACAGTGCTTGTGTTTTGTTTTTGCTTTCCTGCTGTAGGGAAGCTTTGCATCATGATAGACAGGGTGGGGCAAAAGTAGATTTACAGTTGTGAGTATGCCAAACACAGAGTTTATTCTCGTATTAGTATTTATTAATTATCGTATTAGTTTCCATACAAACAACAGTAAACCTACTTTTCCCCCACCCTGTATTTAAAGAAAGCTTCAATCTCTGTCTCCCAGCTCCATAAAAGACAACAGCGCCCATTAAAAGAATAAGTCAGCGAGAGCAAAATGCAAGATGAGAGAACATTTTTTTTGTAGAAGGAAGAGGTCAATTAAGAGAGAAGTACTAGTAATGAGGGGAAAAGCAGTTTGTGAGCAAGATAGGCATCATTTTATTTCTCTCCCCACAGAGCTCTGAGTTAAAAGTCGCTGTCAGAATTCAGATGTGTTTCATAGCAGTAGTCTATTCAGTATTGTGCACATACACTTAAGAAATTAATTTTTACATTTTCATCACTCATATCATCATCTGAAGCATAGGTGATATAAATTGCATGAGACCTGACTACTGCCCAAGATATGTTTTTAGAAAACATACAAATAATCGGAGCCCGAGATCAGCAGTTCTCAAGCTTCAGTGTGTATCCGTCAGCAGATCGCTGGACTCAACCCAGAGTTTCTGATTCAGGAGGTCTGAGGGGGCGGGGCAGGAATTCAGATTTCTAACCAGTTCCCAGGTGAGGCGGATGCTGCGTTTCTAGACTATAAAGCATCAAAAGTAAGAAGCAAAAATTCAGAGAAGGGAAAGACTGATGCAGGCGAGGAAGAGTAAGCCTCTGAGAGCCATCGAGTTTTAGAGCTGATGGGACATTAGTGTTAGTACTTTAACTCCCTTCAATTAACAAGTTATAAAACTGAAGTCCTTGGCATCACCTGACTTGCTCAAGGTCACTAGTGGGCTAGTCCCAAACAGGGGCAGGTGAAAAGCTTGGCTGCTTTTACCATGACGCTCAGAACCAAAAAATACTTGTGAAACCTGTATGCTAATTGCACTATCTGTGATTTTTTTTTTTTCCTTTAGAAAAGCATAGGGCAATGTCGCAAGGGTGAAGAAAAGAGCCTAACCCTGGAAGGTCATGTCCCTTTGGAATATAAGCCCCTTTTCACCTGGCCAGAGGAGTGCTTCGGGGAAGGGATTTGGGGGAGAGAATTGGCTTCATCTCCCAGTTATTTCAGTGCCTCTCCAGTTGGTCAGCCTTTTCACAGGAAGCTCGAAAAGGGCAAAGCCCCATTCTTATAGCATGTTGCATAGGACCTGCCCCAAAGAGCTCAAATAATTCTCCCAACAGCAATCGATTCCCATTTGGGTGGTGGATGCAGAGGCTGAGTAAGATAACCAGGCAAGTGCTCGCTGCATCTTTATAAAAGTCATTTCCCGAAAATATACAACAGCCAGATGCTGCTGCTCTTAAAAGTAAAATGCTGCTGCCGATAAACCCTAAAGGTGTGTTATGTGGATCAGTAAAACCCTGTCAAGTGCCTCTAGCATTGCACAATAAGGAATTCCCTCTTGTGACAAACACAAGGATTCATTTACATGGAGGAATTCCTTAACAGTCAAGGCTCATTTTTCCACTAATCAACCACTGCTTAAATTTTGGTTCTGCATGAACCGCATGCCCCTCATGTAACTTTGAGCAGCAAAGGTTGTGTAAATGCCGTCATAAAATTCCAACTTACTCCACAGCTCTCGAGCAGGCTAACTAAGCAAACCCCATGATGGGCAAAGGACTACACAGAAGCTTCCACGGTTCAGCCATCTTCGAAGTTGTTTTCATTTGAAAACAAATGTTTGAGATGTAACCAGCCCTCGATGCTGGTTCCTATTTCTGTGCGGTTCTGAGGGCACATCTGGTCACACTAATGGCTCTCACAGGCAGGGCAGTGCCCTAGCTGCCAGGGCCTGTGGAGACAGGAGCAAGGCGCTTCTTGCCCCCAGAGGCTCCGGGCTCATCACACAGCCTTCTGTGGTCCTGGCCACTTGCCTATGCAGAGAAGGGCACTGGGGCAGAGGCAGAGAGCTGTGGGTCAGCCCAAGGCACGGATTTAATGAAAGGTCTGCTAGAAGCCACATCAAACAGCAGCATGAGTTCACAAATGTGCTCAGCAAGGTAACTTGGAGGGCATCTGTCGCAATTCCTTCCCCTGATGGTTAGCCCTTCATATGCCCGGAGAGAACTCAGTGCAGCATTTTAAAATATTTAATGTGTACTCCTCGCATTGCCCACAAACAACTCTGAGACCATAATACAAGGCTTGTCTCCTCTCTTGGGTGTCCACATGGCAGGTGTCCAGGCCCACATGACACACTGAGGAAGGGAGAGGCTGCCTTATAAAGTCAGAGTTGGGCAGAGACAAAGCAGTTCATGCGTCACACCTGTGCCTGATGTCAAGCTCCCAGCCAACTGGTAAACTTTCCTCCAGCTGCTTTTCAGAATCACTCTGCAGCCTGAACAGTGCAGGAGATGGCGAGTTTAAACAGACACTTTATACACAGACTATGAAATTTTCAAATATACAACTTTGTGTTGCATTTCATGGATAAATTGGAAGCCATTAGGGGCTTTTAAAAATACATTAAATTGATGTTCCCACTATCTGCCCAACATCATAATTGTTTCTTTAAGTCTCTTTGAAAGGAAAACATGTTTTCAGCCCATTGAATAAAACATTTTATGCTTCAGCAGATCTCCACTTTGCCACCCAGGGAAGGAAATAACAAAACATACTCAAAAACAATTTGTAAGGCACTCTCAAATCTAAAAGCTAATAACTCAGATAAAGCCTGTGCCTCTAGTATTTTGAATGGGTTAGGTGTTTAAACCCATATCAAGATGAGTTAGAGGACGCAGACAAGCAGACAGCTGTGCTTTCTGCACAGTATTATTTCTAAGGAGAAGAGAAGGCTCAACTTAATGCCAAGGACTCACCAGCCCATATCAGAGCTACCAAGCCCCGAAGAAGACTCATTGTCGGGCACCTAGAAACTCCCTCTTATGTATTAGCCAGGACTTATTTTCAGTTTGATTGATTTATATTCTCATATATATATTCTCAATGTGCATCCACATGATTCATCCATTCCTGGAGTGAATGTTAATTAAGTGCCCATGTGCAGGTTACTAGACTAGAGGCAGTGAGAGATTCAAATTATAATGACTTTATTGTTACTCCCAAGAGTAGGAATGTCT
Organism: Myotis yumanensis; assembly: GCF_028538775.1. Lineage (NCBI taxonomy): Eukaryota > Metazoa > Chordata > Mammalia > Chiroptera > Vespertilionidae > Myotis > Myotis yumanensis. Next base: position 68,732,046 of record NW_027223755.1, on the reverse strand, counting down.
TATCACTGAAACAGCTGAGGAACATGTGGCCAGTTCGCTTGCTGTGGTCATCCTGCTTCTCCTACCCTGCCACCTCCAGCGGTCCTGGGTTGTCCGCCCTCCTCCTTCCTCTCCCCACAAGTTTCTAAACTCCAATTATGTTGCAAAAGCAGATGTCATAAAGTGGATAAAGGTTATACTAAGACCTGTAATTTGCTATCAGCTCACTAAGTATGTGGTGGGTGGACACATGAATAAATGCACGAGAGAAATAGGCGACCTATTCCGAGTGATTTTATGGTCTAAATGAGATAAGTAATATGACTGCATGCATTCAGTAATGTTTGAAAAACTGATGTGTCATAAGGAATTATTAAGTGCAAGACAACTGAAGACAAACCTGTAGGACCAAAGCAAATCTGGCAGTGCACTCTGCAGTTATTGCCGGCAACACTGATTTTAAGAGCTGACGCACACTGGCCCCACCCAGCTCTTCAAACCACAAAGAGGGTGGAGGCTGATGATGCAGATCAATACAGGGAAGTCATGCACTCGAGCTCTGGACTCCCATACTGCCTTCTCCTCTGTGGCTGTAGGAACTTGGGCAAAGCATTAACTATAATTTTCTGTTCCTCGGGTTCCACTATAGATAATGGCACCTACTGCATAAAGACACGTTAAGGATGAAGTAAAATGTTCTCTGCAAACAACTCAGATTGAAAATCTCTCAATAAATCTCAGCCATTATTATTACTGCAAAATACTCCACATGGTTGTTATCTCTCACATGGGGAAACCAAGAGACTTTTCTGGTGCCTTGTTAAAGGCATGCTGTCATCTTCCCCAGTTCCCTGCAGTTCTGCTTCCCTCTGCAAGGCCTTCCTGGGTGGAGGCTGTCTGGTTAATGAATGCTTGACTTCACACAGCTACATCATAAACCTGACCTGGGTAGAGTGAACGAGCCAATGGCACATGGGTCTTGAGGGCAGTGTTCTTTGTATGGAGAGAGAGAATTTGGGGAGCACATCACACAGTAGAATATGCAAGAAAACCCTCAGAGATTCTGCTTGGGTATGGAACAATTAGATTTAGCCCTTACTGAAACTGTTTTTAATCACTGAGATAAGAAACCATTGCTAAGTTTAAAGTGGAAAAGTTAAAACATAAAATGTTTGTATTAACTCCCGAGCTAAGGTCTCATACTCTAGAGCAGTGGTTCTCAAACTATGGGTCGCGACCCCTTTGGGGGGGTCGAATGACCCTTTCACAGGGGTCACCTAAGACCATCGGAAAACACATATATAATTACATATTGTTTTTGTGATTAATCGCTATGCTTTAATTATGTTCAATTTGTAACAATGAAAATACATCCTGCATATCAGATATTTACATTACAATTCATAACACTAGCAAAATTACAGTTATGAAGTAGCAACTGTTGTAATGTACCCGAGAATCACACAAGGACCCCTCAAGAAATCGAATTAAGGAGTCACATTTATTGCAAATCCGGGACTACGAGGGGGCATTTCTCTCTCTCAAATCTCGTAGTCCTAAAATGGCCGCAACACCAGATTTATATAGGCAACAATCACAAAGGTATCGATTACATCTTTGGGTTTGGAATGAGGAACCTGGTTTGCACAAAGCAGTTACAGAAGCGAATTGAGCATGTTAGTTAAATTATAGTCTTGGGTCTCCGAATCACTGAATCAACAGAAACACATTGCCTGGAGCCATGGGTCTTGGGACCACTGAGTTAACAGGAACACATTATCTAGAGCCTTCGGGTCTTAGGACCACTGAGTCAACCTACACAGAACGCATTATCTGTAGCCACTGAGGCAATTTAGGATAATTGTGCTGTCCTGGTTCCCAGGTACAGAAGAATGTGCTTTCTAAAACCAGTAAGATCACAATCAATGGGATAGCATACATAAATTCAGAAAATCAAAGTAACTTTTCTATTGTTAAACAAAGCAAGTAAGTACAGAAGCCAAACAGTAGGGTTAAAGTTAAACTATAGTTTCTACCTGAGATGATTGCTACCATACTTCACAATGAAAAAATTTTATGGTAGGGGGTCACCACAACATGAGGAACTGTATTAACGGGTCGCAGCATTAGGAAGGTTGAGAACCACTGCTCTAGAGGGAAGTCTCACCTCTCCATTCGGAAAAGGAAATTAATACATGTTTGTCTTGTGCTTTGATCATGTAAATTACAATCATGCCCTTCAAACAAAAGGATATTGATTCCAAGTGGTGATGGTGAGTCAATTGCTGCAAAGGACTGTCATTTTCAATTCAATGGTTCTCACTGAAGCTAAACGCTTTACATTAGACTAAGCCAAAGGCAAATTCAGAAAATGATTTTAAAGAATCTGTTTCAAAATGGATAAAAATAACAATGGATAAAGTAATAATAATTTCATAAATCTGGCTTGAAAGAAAACTAGCTACCAGATCACTTTTCAAATGAGAAAAGATTGGAAACTCTCCAGGGCACACACAGCATTTTCTGCTGCTAAAATGTAAAAAAAAAAAAAGATGAAGCAAATTTTCAAAAAGTAGAAGGAAAAAATAAATTGCAGACTGAGATCAAAGCTCCCAATTTGAATCGAGAAGGAATTACAATCCCAAAACAATTGAGAATGATTTTTAAATGTTTTAATCATACCTGCTTTTAACAATAGGAACCTAATCTAATGCCAAAAGGGGAAAAAAAGTATCTACTGTGATCTTGTTCCTGTCTCCAAAGTGGTGATTTTTCAAGCACTCTAGAAGAGTTCAATGAGGGCTGTTACAGAATTTCACACAGGATGATCAACAATGTAAATGCAGAGAAGAATCTCATAATTACCGAGGAAACTTCCAGCTGTGGGCAATTAAAGATTTAACATATTAACAATGAGACTCTTCCAAATGTGGAGGAAAAAGAGAGGCAATTCACAGAACTTCCAGTCTGGGGGAAATAATAGCATAAACTTCTGACCCAAAGATGGAATGAAATAGTTGGGTTAAATTACAGATGCCCTTGACTTTGGATCAAATGCCACATAAATTCAAACATCATCCTGTGGACCAGAATTATTCTCTTTAAGTTTTTATAAGTAGGGGACATTTAGAAACGTTGACTGCTTATATGGAGTCCAAAAGTAATGGTGGGAGAATGTTCGCCCCCTCCCCCCATTCACATGTAGGTGAGAAAGTGGAATTCCCTAGATAAATGACCTCAACGCTTGCCTCAAGTGCCTCAGGCTAAAATTTCCATTCCCCTTCTTTTCTTTATGGTAATACTTCCTGTTTATGTGACTATTAAAGCAAGCACTTTTTCTGAACTCCTTTATGATTCTTTTTTTTTTTACCCAGTTACTCATGAATGCTGGCAAAATAAAAGCCATAGTAATTCTAAACATCTCCAGGCTTGAGCTGTTTGTCCAAACAAAAGTCTAAAATTCGTACTCCAGGAACAGGTATTTTGAATGAATGTCCATGTATATTATGACTAGCTTTCAATGGAATGAAAATATATATATATATATATATATATATATATATATATATATTGCTGTGTGTCCAAAATTCACACATACCACAATTTATACAGATCTCTTAATTTGTCAATAAGTAATCTATTTTTCTTATTGTGTCCCTATTGTCTTAGAGGGAAAATTTAGTTCCATTTAACTTAAAATACAGTTTGGTCCATTCTTTTAAAAAGCCTTGAAAATAATATTGTTCAATCGATTTTCAAATGCTCTGAACTTGGTGTGGCTCCGTCATCGGCACTGCTGGCCATGTCTGAGGTACAGGGATGGATGAGGCCTATGACTTGGAAAGCCTTCTCGTGAAGAGACAAGTAGACCTCCACAGGCAGTATTTTTCATTCCTATCATCTCTGGGGCAATGCTAGTTGCTGCTTTGTCTCCCTCTTGGCTTGGTGGATCTAACCCTGGCTCTCATATGCACACATGTTCACAGAGTCTTAGACCCTATTAAGTCTTCAAACCGAAGTATTCTACTGGCGATCTTTGCTATAAAACACATGCCCAACAGAAGACTGAAGCAATCTCCATGACAGCTCTTTTGCTTTCAACTCAGCTGCATTCCTGGACATGTTTAAGGGAGTAAGAGCTCCTGGGTCCCACCATGGTTGGGTAGCTCAGTTGGTTAGAGTGTCCTCCAAATACACCAAGGTTGCAGGTTCAATTTCTGGTCAGAGCACATACAAAAAGCAACCAACGAATGCACAAATAAGTGGAACAACAAATTGATGTTTCTCTCTTTGTCTCCCCCACCCCCTTTTTCTCTCTAAAATAAAAGTAAAAATCAATAATTTTTTAATAAAAGAACTAGGTCCCATCACACGGTAAGGAAACTGAGAAACTGGTATGCAGAATTACCTCTCCATATTCAACTCTTTTACCCATTATGAGGTACACTCAACTCTCCCTCCCACAATCCTCTTCTCCTCCTCCATGGTTAACCAGCGCCATGGTTAAGTCTTAATGACAATCTGAGTCCTTCACATTAGCCCCCAATATGATACAAAATCATGTAGAATCAAGATCTTTCTTCCCATCCTATGTCCCTCCCAAACCCCCATCCAACTCACACCTAGTTTTTAAGTACACTGCCTTGTTCAGAAGGTTAGGTAATCACTTTCTCCCACTTCAAAATAGCTGACATTTTGGTTTGAGGATACGTTATGTAAAGATGCTGGTAAGATCAGGCAGAGGTACTACAGGAGGCTTTGAAACAAAAGATTCAGATTTCAGATTTTTGGGTTCTAAATTTAGGGTCTAATTTTATTTTGTACTTTTGAATGCTTTCTAATGGCATGACTTCGGTTAAGTCACCTTTTATAATCCTTCATTTCTCTCTGTAAAAGAGAGGGAGTACATGTTCTTTCTACATCTTAGTGTCCTTATGAGAACAGTATGATTTCCTGGGGTTGAAAGCAATTTATAAATGACAAACACAGGAAATGTAAGCTTCTTCCCTTTCAAAATGTAAAACTGAAACATTCCACACTGGACCCATGTAAAGCCAGTTCTGGAACACAAGCATTTAATACCTCATTCTATTTGCAGTTTTGTCTCCAGAACCTATGTCTTTGTTTTAAGAGACTTCAATAGTCATGTGACCATAGATCATCTCACACCAGGGTATTCTATCAACTACCACTTCACCAAGAAGTTTGCTTCCTGGAATTCATTGAAACAATTCTCTTGTGCCTTCAAATCACCATAAAAACAGAATTAGATATCCAGTTACCATCCATTTGTTTAGTTACTGCACTGCTAAGAAACTGGCTTCAATCAGATTCTTGTCGTTGATGATTCTGTCAAGGTAGCAATGGTCATGTGGGAACAAAAAGGAAGTAAGAACCAGGAATGATGTTTTAGGAGACCTACGGTTTACAATGAAGGAGAGTCATTGCTTTGATGTGGAAGACTCCTCAACTGCAACAATGACGAAGGCTTTGAGACTTACTATTCTGGTCTGCTCTAAATTGTTATGAAAATAACAATAACCATTCATTTCTTTTTTTAATGGTTTTTACCATTCATTTCTTATTTTCCATCTAGTTAACCTTTATATCACTGAACAGTACCAAGTGTAACACAGACTTGGGGGGAAATGTTCCAATTTAATACAAAAAAGCATTTAGTTGTTTACATGTTTTCCCATGTAAAAATGATTACATAACAACCAACTGTAATATATAATTTACAAGGAAAATTATTGCCTACTAGTATTTTAAAAATGTACCAAAATGAACATTTATACCACATATTACAAGTCTGCTTGTCAGAGACACAAAAGAGAGAAGAAAATCATTGCTTATTTCATATCTAATTTCCTAAATTTAAAAAAAAATTAATTTTAGGGAGAAATGGTTATCTTAAGGTAATACAGCCATCTTGTTTTATCAAAAGCAATACTTTCTAGAGACATGCTTACATTCTGAAATTTATTTATGATTACCTAAAAACCATGATTACATTTCTTCAAGGCCCACAAAGATACAACTATTTAATTCCATCTCTGACATATAAAAATATGCCTGTTAATACACTGAAAAATACTTGTAATATAATATTTTAAATGCACAGATCCAAGAATGAGAATAAAAGTCTATTTATTCCTCATCATTACCTGTTGGTCTCTGTTTTCCTTATAGATTTTATGATTGCCCTGAAGTTTTTCCATAGTTTAGAAAAATTTAGTAAAAACAGAATATTTTGCTACTTTTTCTGAATGATGAGAAAAAAACACACAAGATAATTATTTCAACAAAGTCTCCCCAGGCAACTCTTATAATCAAGTAAATTTAAGAAGCCCTCCTCTTATCTAGTTATTCCTGGTTGTGTCCAATTCTCTTTTTATAGCCTACACCTCCTCCCCACAGCTTATTCCCTCTGAAAGTTTAATTTTAATGAAGTATCATATAATCAACCTCCCATCGTTACCCTTAGTTTGTGCTTAAATTTTAACTCTCCCTGAGTATTTGTGTTTTAACAGAAGACTCCAAAGGACTGAAAAAGCTTTTATAATTAAATTAATGAGGCCCTGGTATAAGTTCAGATACCTTGATCAGTTCATTTTGGTCTTTTCCTTATGGCCATATAATATTCTGCTTGTTAAACTCTATATTTTTATTCTGTAAGTTTAAGAGAAATAAAACACCAACAACATCAAAAACCTAAAGATTGACATTTCAGAAATTAACATTCTTTCCCAGGAAATAATCCCAAGGCAGGAGACAAACATCTGGACTAAGAGAATTTTTTGTTTAATTTACAATGGAATTCAAAATATTTTTAGTCCATTCTTGAGAGGGCCAGATGCAATGCATTACAAATTGTTTGCCTAATTCAAACCATGAGGAAAATTATCTATTTTCCATATGACATCAAATTTAGAGGAGGGAGGTAAGGTGTGGAGCGAAGCGGGAATAACAATTCCGCTTATAAGATTATGGGACTGCAGTCAGCAATTCCTTAGATGTTACATGAACATTCTGGAGTGTTTCTCTTTAAGATAAGATTTTGCTTTTTTATTTCTCTGAAGTAAGTTACTACATATGTATAGCTCAGATTTTACTTATAAGAAGACTATAGTATATATGTAGCATAAAATGTCTTCCAAAATGAGAGGCTACTTCCATAAATGTGATTAGAACTTTTTGGAGAAATGAGAAAGTGTTGTAACTCCAATATGAAGATTTCACTTGTACCTAAAGATTTTTCTTTACATCTTGGATTAAAATTACTAAAATATATGAAAAAGATAAGATAAAATTATTTCATGAAGTTAATAGGCTCATCCTCTCTACCAGATTCTTCACTGACTTGTAAATTCTTCCTCTGGCTGACTTGACCACCTATGAAAAACTAAGCCCACATCAATCTTATAGTTTCAGTGGAACAAGGTAGTGTTTGATAAAACTCATACATTCGGTAAATACAGGGTGTCCCTCCAAAAATGTGTACACACTTTGAATAACTATGAAGGCACAATGGGTTAAATTTGAAAAGAAACATCAATTGAGCTCTCAGCTCTTAAGGTGTGTTTACATTTTGGGGGGACACCCTGTAGTTTTTTCAAATGTAACCAAGTGAAAGAATCCGATGCTGAACTCTCCTTTACCAGATCTATTACTTAGTCTCTTCTTGCTCGATTTGCAAAGGAAGCCATTGTTTCATTAGAAACAACAATTCAATATCATTCATATTAAAATTTTGCATGTTTTGCTGTCTCTGGCATTGCATTCATTGTTGCAAGACACAAGGAAGTACACAAAAACCAAGCTTCATCACCCTCTTAATGGGGACAACTTAACAACACTGAAACAAAAACAGGGTAAATATGATGTAATACTGGACAGTTTGGTATGTGTTACTAAAATTCAGAGAAAGAGTAATAAGTATAGACAAGAGATAACAGAACATTTTATGAAATGTGTGGGACATGAGTATGATTGCATTACTAATAACTAGACCAATTTGGCACAGCCCAACTATTCTAGGACTGTGATCTCTTATGTTAAGTGTCTTAATTGTAAGCTGAACAAAAGCTGATGTGAAAGCTGATGGTTCAAGTATTCAAAATGAATTGACATTAAAAAAATACCCCTAATAAAAATAGTAACTGTGGTTAAAGAATATCAATAGTTTATGATCTATGCTAAATGAATTTTGATAAGCTTAGTCAGAGATTACGGTTATTTTACATGGCAAGGTCCATGTAAAAATGGCTGTAGTTGCATTTAACTCTCTGAGGACAAAAAGAGAGGTATCTTCACCCGGATGAAACTGACTTCAGAGGCTAAGGCTCTACCAACAGCCTGGCCTTCTGTGTGCGATGCAGTCTGTGCTATGCATCATGGCCTTCAGATTGCCTCTCAGCCATCTTGCCAATGTGACAGGTGAACCTTGGAAAGCAAAGAACTTCCTGAGTTAGGAAAAAAAGTACTGTCACATGCTTTTCTGAGTACTGATATGACTGACAGCACAAATGTGTCACCTCTAATACCGCATTTCAGCCACTTGTAAAGGGCGATGCCATCACTCCCTCTATGTGGCATCCAAGGCAGAACTGGTCACAGAATTCTTTCCACCCTAATCCAGACACAGACTGGTTTATAACTCTCAGCCCAGCGCTCTGGGCAGCCACTCCCATTTGTTCACAGTTGGTTCATGACATGGGGCCCGTTTGGCATTTCTAGCCTAAGTAGCCCGCAGGGATGGTGGGACCAGGGGAGCCCTAGCACAAGCAGAGCTGGGGACAGTCAGACTGAAGCCCAGCATTTCTAAGGGGCTACATCTACCAAATATGGATCAAACTGCAAAAGCTGTTAGACAAAACAGTCACTGTTGAGATACATTCTAGATTTTGGAGAAAAAAAAACACATCACAATATGAGAACAGAAACAAGTGTTGGGCTTGGGGCTCTCATTTATGAAAGACAGAATACAGTAAAAATTAATTATTTTTTTAAAGTCATTAGGGACCTACAGATTGATTTCACCATCAAAATTTTAAAAGTACACTTAGCTGTCGCGGTAAGGAATGACTTGTCAAAGTCACATAGACAGTCAAGAAGTTGGGCCTAGAATTTTTGATCTAGAAGCATAAAGCACCTGAGCCTGCTGCAATGAGTGTCACCCCCATACAACATTAGTTTCTATCTCAGCCTCCTCCCCGCTTAGTGAAACAATCCTTTAAGGACCTTTTTCAGAACATCGTGGTTAACAGGAAACCATAAGAATGCTCTCTAAGCAGAGAAGTTGAGTTGGCTGTGAAAATCCAACTGTTTTTGCCTCAACTCATTTAATTACAAATAGCTAAATCTTCAAATGCAGCCAACCACCTCTAAATGCGGTTTCCGTTCTCATTGATCCTCCCGTAGTCTTGTCACTGTCAACACCCTGAACACTCTGTGCTCCAAGGAGGAGAGGCGCAGAGAGCCCATTGCTGCAGGTCTACATGAAATCAATCTGCTCATTTGGGCAAATGTCTTATTGATTAGACCTGTTAAATATATGCTTCTACCTCCACCTTCCCCCGAATGTGAATACCTTTATGCTGGGAACACTAAATATCAAGCAGTATGTCTGCATTCCTGGCAGAATGGCTGCAAGGACCAGCAATAACATGGCAGCGAATAAATTTAAACTTCGATGTGTTAAAGTGAGAAATCAATGGGAAATTTGCGGACAAAGATGAGGATGACATGAGGCATGATTAGTCAAAGGGTAGAAATGCAGGCATTATAAATCGCAGCACCGTTCCCACACTTGGCTTCCTGTCACCTCACCTGTATTTGAATCAGCATGAAAGTCAAGCTTAGGAACTTCCCTGCTGTCCCTGAACCTCAACTTCTGCTGCTTTATATCCAGGCAGCATAATCCCGATCTCGGAGGATTGCCTAGGAATTAAATGAGGTGATATATGGAAAGTTCTTCAAAGCAGGGGGCACTTAATGAACATTTGTTTTCCCGTCTGCTGCTGGGAAGCAAGGGCCTTCCCTCAAGCGCAAATGGTGCTGTGATCTAAGATCTACCAGATCTTTTTCAGTTTCAAGGGAGAGAAGACCCAGTGCAAACTGGCTTAAATAATACATAAGTTTATGGCTCCTGTAACCACACTCCGAAAGTAATGCTGGTTTCAGGCAAGCTTTGAACCAACAATGTCATCAGGAAACTGCGCTTTGTCTCTGCTCTCTGCCTTCCAATCTGTAGCTTGAACTTCAGACCTTATGAGTGGTCTCTCAGCAGCTCCAGACTCGCCCCTCATTCAGCAGCAAGTGGACCCAACACCATATTACCCCACTCTATCTGGAGAACGAGAGGGTACCTCTTCTGCTAGGCCTTAAGGTTCATTATACGTCATGCACAAACTAATCCCCATAGCCAAAAGGATAGGGAATGTTGTCAAACCAAGCAGAGAACGGGTCTGAGAAGTAGAGGTGTAAAACTCCAGGGCATCAGAGTACCATTGACAAAAAGGAAACAAATGGATGGTGTGGCTGTCAATTGTCCACTAGAAATGATAGGCTCTAAAGCAGCGGTTCTCAACCTGTGGGTCGCGACCCCTTTGGCGGTCGAACGACCCTTTCACAGGGGTCGCCTAAGACCATCCTGCATATCAGATATTTACATTACGATTCATAACAGTAGCAACATTACAGTTATGAAGTAGCAACGAAAATAATTTTATGGTTGGGTCACAGGATGAGGAACTGTTTTAAAGGGCCAGAAGGTTGAGAACCACTGCTCTAAAGGCTGAACTGCCCACCTGCAGGCATAAGAGTAAATCTTTGTTTTTGTAAAACACTGAGTTTTGAGAATGGCATGTTGCTTAGCATTATTGTGGCTATAGCTAAACAGCACAGTAAATAGTAGATGACTAGTCCAGGGAAGCAGGGTGGTGGATTGGATGTGGGTGAGAGCCAAGAAAGAGAGGAGAGTCTTTTGGGATATATCTTAAAGGTAGAACCAACAGAATTTGCTGACTAATTGACTGAATATGCTCTGTGTGATAAAGAGAAGAGACCAAGAAAACCACTATGTTTTGGGTCTGAGCAATTCAGTGAATAGTGATACCATTTATTAAGATACAGAAAGGAACAGTAATTATAAATTCAGTTTTAGCCATGGTAATTTTAATTTTGAAATGCCTTTAGATTTCCAAATGGAAACAGAACAGAGGGTGTTGGATATACATGCTCACTATAAAATGACAGGTTAGACCTCTAACCTCCTTTATAGTTTTGACATTTTGAGAATCCTTACCATATCCACAATCTTTAGATGTTGGCAAATTTCAGCATAGACAATTGCTATTTATAATGGCAATTTGACCTGAACCAGATAGAAAGCCAGGAATAAGAATTCTAAAGGAACAGCATGTCTTCTAGAAAACAGATCACCTAGCCTAGTAGGTTATGAATTAACCCACTCCACTTGGCATCCAGAGGTAAAATTCACTTCTGCCAGTCAGCTGCTTACTTCCACAAAAGACTCTCTGGGCATGTCCATTGGCATAAAATAAACAGAAGTCTGAGGATTGGCCCTTCAGAAGTGACTATTCCTTCTTGCTTCCAAACCCAAACCTGCATGATGTTCAGCACTTAGGCTGCAGGCTCAGCTGGCATTCGAGCCGTGTATTGGATGCTGGTGAGTTCTCCACAGGCTTCATATCTCAGAGTCTTGAAAGCTCTTGACAGCCAGCAGCTGGAAGCCATTTTGACCCCTAACTAAGTGCCACCAGCCCACACAATCCTAACGGGAGGAAACTCCATCGAACTCTCATGGCATGCCTGACAGACGGGTCCGTGCTATCATGGTAAGCAGCACCATTCACATGTCCCCAATTAAAGGGGAGGCGGGTGGAGAAAGACCTCAGGGGCAGAGAAATAAAGTCTAGGTTATGACAGAAAGTTGCGGTAGAGAAGACCACACATCACTAACAATCAAATTAGACTCTTTAAAACTAAGAAAGACCTAAGACAGTTTCCTCAAGAGGTACAAATTTGGAGTGTCTGATCTCAGTCTTTTGCCCTCTCCTCTTCTCTACCTCCCAGCTCTCTCTCTAGCTGATCTCGTCTCATTCATTTCTTTTAAATATCATCTGTATGTCAATGACTCCCAAATTTATATAGCCCTGACCTTTTCCCTAATTTATATATCAAATTGCCCACTTGACATCTCCATGTAGATGTCTAAAAGGCAATTCGCATTTCATGTGTCTTACACAAAACTCTCTATTTCCACTACCCCACCCTATTTCTCCTTCAATCCAGTCATTTCAGTAAAATACCCTATGTACTCAGTAGCTCAAATAAAAAACAAGGCTTCATCCTTGACCCCTTCCTTTCCCTCACTCCACATATTTACTCCATCAGCAAGTCTTGTTGAATTTATCCACAAAATATATGCAATTTTCTCCTTCTGTGCATCTACATTATCATCATTGTCATCCCACTGTACCCTTGAAACAACCTCTTAACAGGTCTCTGTTTCCATCCTCCATCAGCAGCTAGAGTAACCATTTCAATGCACATTGGATCTTATCATTTCCTGCTTGAAATGATTGAGTGCCTTCACATTAGCTTTAATTATAGAGTCCAAACTTGAACATGGCATAGAGCCTGCAGCTGACATGGACCCTGAATGTCTTCTCAATAATCGTAGCTCCACCACCTTCCCCCTCACTCACACCCCAAACACATTGGCCTTCTTTCTATTCCTGGAATAAGCCAGGAGTGTCCCTCCCCCTAGGTCTTTCAGGGCCTAGCTTAAAGTCACCTGCTCAGTGACACCTACTTGTCTACCCTCACTGAAGTGACATCCACAGGTCCACCAGGTGCTAACACAGCACACTATTTATGTTCTTCACATCATCCATCACTCTTCAAAACTATTTGTTTATTTCTTTGTTTACTTGTTTTTCCCTCTCCCTACCAGAATATAAGCTCCAAGAAAGCAGTGATTATTTTTGCTTTATTTTCCCACTATTGAATCCCCCAGAAAGTGGCACATAATAGATGCTCAATGAATATTTCTTAAATAAATCATCTATTTCAGTGCTTTCAAAATACCTTGTGAACAAAGATACACCGGATTTTCACTATGCCGAGTGTGTTCCAAATATCCTAAGTTCAAAACGCAGCTGCTGTTTTTCACTGTTATTAAGTAACAGTCACACTTTCCTTGCTACTGTGAAAAGCAACACAACGTCCAGTCTGCTGGATTTTCTCCTGATCCTACTGTAGAACTTTATTTTAAATGATAGAACTGCCAGTCTGCACCAAATCCTAGCTAGCTATTTACTCATGGTTTGCTAAGCAAATAGTTAAGACGACAGCAAGAAACCATGAGATTTTCTTTTTTTTTTTTTAATATATTTTATTGATTTTTTACAGAGAGGAAGGGAGAGAGATAGAGAGTTAGAAACATCGATGAGAGAGAAACATCGATCAGCTGCCTCCTGCACATCTCCCACTGGGGATGTGCCCGCAACCCAGGTACATGCCCTTGACCGGAATCAAACCTGGGACCCTTCAGTCCGCAGGCAGACGCTCTATCCACTGAGCCAAACCGGTTTCGGCAAGATTTTCTTCACATTAGATATCTTCCTCTGCAAATCAAGCTGTCAAGTGTTAGACTGTACCTCATAGCTACAATGCAGAGTAAATGTCAGGCAGATTGTAAATTATGATAATCATTATATAAACCAATAGACAATGATTGATTTGAAAGTATTAACTTTAGTTTAATCCACATAGGCATTTATGAAAATAATGTAATAAAATATATGTCCCCTAATTTGTAATACTTGGGAGTATTGAAAGGGTTTATTACAGAAAGAAAAGTTCAAATATCACTTTCTTCCAGCCTATAATAGATTAAAATGTATTACATTTCCTAAAATACTACAAATTGAGCGAATGCCACCAAGCTCATTCTGCACAAGGCAGGCTTGAAATAATGTTTATATCTGGAAAACTCAAGCTCTAGGAAAATACATATAATGTTCAAATGTGGGAAATAGCCTACAATAGAATGTTAATAAAACATGTGATAAACAAAATATAAGAAGAGATAACACTGAAGAAAAAAAAGGAAACGTTGTGATAGAGTAGAAGTAAAGTAATGGTTTCCCGGAGTGCAACAGCAAACAATATGAACTCTTTCATGAGAGGGGGCTTAGTCCTTTCCTCCAGGTACATTTTCATGTAATTGTCTGCCTCACAGGCAAAGGCGACATCAAATTTTGGTTCTGCCACCCACTCATATGCATGCAGAAATGAAAAATAATGCCTTGTACTGTACAGGTGAAGTGAGGAAGCTGATAAAGTCATTTAAGTCTCTGAACTTTCAATGTAATAGAATTTTAAAAATTGTCTACTAGAGCTTTTCAGTCGTCATAAAATCAAAATGTGTCCAATGGCTTGGTAACATGTCCACCTATGCTGTATGCTTATATTACATCATCCTTATGCACCTTTCAGCAAACTCATCTGATTTGTGGATGTTATGCTCTACTCCTTTTAAAAAATGTTCATTCAGGCCCTACCAGGTTTGACTCAATAGACAGAGCGTCAGCCTGCGGATCGAAGTGTACCAGGTTTGACTCCAGTCAAGGGCACGTACCTCGGTTGCAGGCTCTTCAGGGCACGTGAAGGAGGCAACCAATGGATGTGTTGCTCTCACATTGATATTTCTCTCTGTCTTTCCCTCTCTTCCACTCTTTCTAAAATCAATGGAAAAATATCCTCGGGTGAGGATTAAAAAATAAATAAATAAAAATTATTTAATTAATTAGTATCATTCAGAACTTTATAAATGATTCAAGAGTATTACTTTCTACCATCCACAAGATTGAATGTGAATCTGCCTTAGTACAGCCTCTATCAAACATCAGAACTTCTAGTCTTAGGGTCTCTGGGGCTCCACAAATATTAAATTTCTATCAAATACTGAAGAGCTTTCTGGCCTGAATAGCTAACTCATAGCCTTTTAGTTATGCTATTTCTGTACAGGTTTAGTTTAAAATAAAATAAAAAAATCAGCCACTAAAAATATAAGAAGAAGGTGTATTATTTATCATTTACAAAACCTGTGCCCTAAATTATAAACAAGATCTTCTGAATAAATTTACTTGAATTCACTGCCTCCAACCCCATGGGAAAACTGAAAGTCACTTTTGTTTTTCTCCTTAGGAATCGGCTCCTCTTTTGGATGCTGCATCACAGGAAGGTGGGACCACCAGAGCAAACTCACAGGAGTGTATGTAATTCAGACCAGGAGACCGAAGCTCAGTGAAAATCACTGAAGAACTTCACAGACGCACGAACACATTGCATTTCTCCCCTTAGATCTTTCGTCTGTATCTCCTACTTGCATATCACTTAGACTCAAAATGTATAATTTTCATTCTGTCTCTCTCAAACCAGATTATTGCCTTCAGAAAACTGATCAAATTGTCAGGATGCCTGACTGAAATTCTCTATTTCAGAATGCATTACTTACCATCAGAATGATGGTGGGTGTTTTCTACGACAAATAATAAAAACATAGTTTCTATATTCTAAACAACTAAAAATAAAAAATATTGGTTAATAACATGCTCTACATATACAAAATGAATGTGTAAATGTAACTGTCATATGTATAGTTTTACATATACAAATTACATATGTATATTTCTATATAACACGCACATTTACACATAAATATCTGTATATGTGTATTATATATAAGACATACACATATGATTTCAAGGCGGTTAAGTTCCAAATCTCAGCTAATGGTATGACAGCCCCAACTTTGATGATTCAGTGACTCAATGATGTATACAAAGCTCAGTTGCCTTCTCTCTAACCTACCTTTAATAGCATCAGCTAAGTCCATTTCTTATTGCTGGCTGGAGCACAGGAACAACCATAGCAGCATCCAGTCAGAAAGAAGAAAAGACTTCCACAATTGTGCAAAGTGCTTTCTTTCAAAGTGATTAGTCCAATTTACACCAGTATCTATGCCTGGATTAAGAATAGTTTTAACTTGCTGACCATGCCTGGGTTCCTAATCAACCACTGGTAGTGAAGATGGTAAATACTATGATTAAGCCAATCAGAAACTATGCCTGGAATCAAATTTGGATTTAAAATCCCTCCAAATAGGACGAATGGAAAAGGGTTGAAACCTAAATAAAATTGAGGCTTTATTAGAAGGGGAAAATGCATATTGAGAGAGCCCTCTTTGCTCCCTATTCAATTCTGGAATGCATTTTGAGTAGGGAGCAAAGAGGGGTCTCTACAATCCCACAAAAAATGATAAAAAATGTTATGCCATATATTAGATCATCATAATAAGTAGTCACAGTGACTAGCCTGTTCATAATCAGCCTTTAAACCACAGTTTTCTGGACCTAAGAATGAAAAGAGACGTAGCTGCTCTCCCCATTGCCAGATGTAAAAACCTGCCCTGTGCCGGAATGGACCAGGTGCATTGGAACTCAATTCTGTGAATTACCAAGATGAAAATCTTACTGTGGAATGGAGAGCACTGCCTTAGGAGCAGCAATGAGTTGAGCTCAAGTCATAGATCTCCAGATCTTTGTTCAATGCCTACCAGAGGCCAGTATTGCCTTCCAGTCAGGAGCCAACAAAATCCATCTTGCTCCCAACACAGTCTCAGTCTGTCTGTGTCTTTCTCTCTCTCTCTCTCTCTCTCTCTCTCACACACACACACACACACACACACACACACACACAGGCAAGCAACATATCTAAGGCTAGGTGGCAATGCTGCCCCTCTAGAAGTAAAATTGTGGGCATGTGGATGATGCAAGAGAGGCGTCTCCAGTATACAATTTAACGAGGCACTGTGTGACCATTAATGAGAGTTGTCCTGGGCACCTCTTGCCTCACCTCCATCCTAGCCCTCATGCACCCGATTCCCCCAAATTCATATTCAAGCACTTGAGCATCACTGAGTTCAATAAACTTTCAATCAAGTTGAGTCATCCTTGGTATATCCATCCCTTTCTTATCTAAGAATATTTTACTTTTGTAAATTTTCATTTCTTTTTCTGAACATAGAACACCGCATTGCTACACTTCACCCCACCCCCAACTCCATCCCCAGCAAGAAGGGGTTGGGTGATTACTTGAATGTGTGAGTTATTCTTTTTGAAGTGTTTTGCGCTTTGTGGATGAAAGGTGTTTCATGAGTTCAAAGCATTCCAGTTATTATTTGTCCACTATATAGGACAATCAGGGTAATTTGGCAACAGCTTTTCTTCTTGGCAGAAGAAAAGGCTGATTGCAGGGGTGGGCAGGAGGGAGGATTCTGTTCAGTTTATGTGAGGTTAAGGTCACAGGCAATGCAAAATAAAAAAGCTCTTTGTTTTATGAATAAATAAAAGATTTCTGGTGTATCCCCTTATTTCAGAACACTAGCATAGGCTCATTTTTTAAATGTTTGAAATACTTTTTTCCCACAGCATTATAAGAAAATTTCCTCAAGTTATAAATTATCCACAGTTTACATTTTGCAGTCATGAATCTTTACTGCAAACTTTGATGCAGATATTGCTATTCACCATAAATTGTCATCTTCAGTGATTCATTGCATTGAGGTGAATTTGTTGTTCAGCACAATATAAGGACTGATATCTATTAGTTAATGCACGGACACTGGACATCACTAAATGCAGAGTAATCAGAATCTCAGGACTCTTTGCTTCTAGTAGAAAATTCGGTAGAAATCAGTCAATGGGAGTGTGATTTATTTTGCTCACATCCTAGAGGTATGTCCAGTAATTCCTTAGCTCGTTCTGATAATTGAAATTCTCTGCCGCTGCTGAAAATTTAGCTCTCATTTCCCCCAGAAAAAGTTTTCAAGAAGATAAATTTTACTCTAGGAAATTTATCATGCATGAGGAGCTTTTCTCATTGGTTATTTTAAGATATTTATAATGCATCTCTTTTAATTTATTTTAGTCTAGATATATTTCTCTTAAACAACCTTCTACTTTTTAAAAGGTAAATGCTTTCTGTTAAAAGTGGTAGCAACTTCACACTTTTAAAAAATGCACTGATTTCACTCTCACATCTAAACACTAGGATTTGTGATAATAGATATTCACACGTAAGTCTGCATGTTGT
Organism: Myotis yumanensis; assembly: GCF_028538775.1. NCBI lineage: Eukaryota > Metazoa > Chordata > Mammalia > Chiroptera > Vespertilionidae > Myotis > Myotis yumanensis. The sequence continues at coordinate 68,713,878 of NW_027223755.1, read as the reverse complement.
CAGTGTGCTGTCCACTGCTCTATGCACCAACAGTATAATTAGAAGATGAGGAGGTTTCTAACAAAGCTAAAACAAGTTTATTTTCCACTTTGTATAAAGGAAATCCAGCAAGTTTTTGAACAAGATTAAAGGATTTTAAGTGCCATTCATGTAATCAAATGCAGTTTCCCACCCTTGCATAACTAGTCCTTGAATAAAAATATAGTAATGTATTCCTTTTATAGTATTTCCATAGAAAATAATATATTAATAAATTGGCATCATTATAGAGAATATTATTCCTTCTATCCCCCCTCTCTCTCTCACACACACTGACTCATTACATTGTTTTTTTTCTCCCAATTAGTGTAACACCTTGCTCTTAATATAATTGCAGTCCATTTCATTCTTAAACATATGTTGTTTGTAGTCTATCCTGGTCCCATCGATATATATAAAAGCCTAAGCGACTGAACAACCGAACGACCAGTCGACCGGTCGCACTGACCACCAGGAGGCAGACGCTCAACACAGGAGCTGCCCCCTGATGGCCATGGCACTCCCATAGCGGGAGAGCCACTCAGCTGACCAACCGGCACCAGAAGCCTGGCTCACGGCTGGCAAGCGCGGCTGCGAAGGCCCGAGCCTCTCCCACATCCGCAACAGCACGACTGAGCAGCGCCGGCAGCAGCAGGCACAGTGGGGCTGGGATGAGTGGGAGCAGCAAGGCACCCAGCCCGGACTCGGGCTCCTCCCTGACCGCCTGCTGCTTCACATACTACTCCATCCCTCAGGGGATGTTGGACTGCAGGGATTGGGCCCAAACCAGCAGTCTGACATCCCCCGAGGGGTCCCGGATTGCGAGTGGGCGTGGGCACATGCCAGGCTGAGGGACCTCACAGGTACATGAATCCGTGCACTGGGCCTCTAGTGAGTAAATAAAAAGCATCCTTATATTCAGGAATTGATCTCCAGATTCCTTCCAAAGAGTAAACCATATTTAATTTCAGTCAAAGTAGGCCTCTGTGCTAAATCTTTTAATTCTGCCCTCCTGCATGCTAGAAGACTCAGTCTTCAGTGACCTTCAGCAAGGCTTTTCTCTTCGATTCATTATCTTTTACTGTAGAATATGGTTCTCAACTTCACAGGAGATTAGTGATAGCAATATGATTTATAAGAGACCTGGAGTTTCAAGGTGAGGCCAAACAACTCTCTGAACTCATTATACCATATTCCTTCTGATGTCATTGCAGAGCTGAATTTAAAGACTCAAAGGCTGCAAATGAGGTGTGTGCATAACACAGTGGTTGGCAAACTGAGGCCCCTTGAGTGTGGCTCTTCCACAAAATACCACGTGCGGGCACGCACGTACAGTGCGATTGAAACTTCGTGGCCACACTCAAGGGGCCAAAGAGCCGCATGTGGCTCGCGAGCCGCTGTTTGCTGACCCCAGGCATAACAGAACACATTAGAAAAAAAACTGTTTCCAAGTTCACTGTCATATAATACCTTAAGTCTTCAGTGAAAGACCTGAAAGACTATAACAAAAATGATAGCTGTCCCAAGTTGTCTTCCATCTCAACATCCCTGCAGGAGAGATGAATTCCTGAGTAGAGATTGAAAAGGAACTCCCCTGAAACCTAAACTCTGCCGTGCCCATTCCTTTAAACTTGCACCTTATTTGATACCAATTTTGGATGTAACCCTCCTTCTAATAGAAAATATAAATTTGTTTTCTTTTTAAATTCACAAATGTTCATTTCATGATTACAATCAAGACCAGCCTTGTTTGACCACAGAAGGTCATCTTGCAGCAGCCCAGAAGGAGACCAAGTGCAATTATACTGAAACCAGTGCCACCAGGTTTGAAAGTCATGGCACAACCTGTAACTACAATAGTAAAAACCTTAGTAACTTACTCATTAGTCTAGTTAACTGAATATTGGACTTTTAAGCACTCTTCCTTTGTGTTATATCATTTGAGGCCATAATTAGTATGTATCTTCGTATTGCAGTAAATCCCAGCTCTTTTTAAGGAAGGTTTGACTGTACCTGCTAGGGTTGATTGCCTCTCTTTTAGCAGAAGTATGTCGCCTTCTATTCAGGTAACTATCCTTAGAAGAGTCTTGGGTTTTCATAAAAGGATGTCAATCCTACCTCAAATTTGATGATATTAAAGCCCATGATTCTGCATTTACATGGCAAAGTCAAATGTACTTTGGTTATATGTTATACGAGTCAATTCATTAAAAAAAAAAAAAAAGACTAACTGGAAGTATAGTTTGATTTTAATAATTATTGTTGAATTTTAAGTCAAAATTTAAAAAAGCCTCATTCTTCATTAGGCTTGTAGATTTAGGTTTCCAATCATACCATCTATTTACAATATAGCAGATTTTAGCAATTATTTCTAAAGGGACACTGAATAATATTTAGTTGTACCGACAAACTTAGCAAAATACCTTTAAAAATATTAGATAGCACTTATCAAATTATTTCCTCCTTAAAGTTCTTTTATCTGACTTAAATACACATAATCAATGAATAACTCAAAACATAATTAATTTTGTAAATATGGTGAATTTAGTATTATTAATATCCCAACACTGTTTATTCACTTGATAACATTTCTTAAGTCTGTAGGACTGAATCAATTACTCAGTTACACATTTTGCATAAAGTTGCAGGGGCTGCCCAGCTTTTCCTGTTACATATTTATAACTACTTAACAGAGCAAATACACCAACTTCTTTTTTTACACAAAAAAGGTCAATACTATGCTTTTAATTTCTTAAGCACTTCTTTATTGTAATTTAAAATATAATATTATGTTTCAGCTGAAATAGATTTAACAAATATATTAGTTGTAAAGCATAGTCATAAAAATAAATACCTACAAACCTACCACTGGAGTCAAAGTAGAACAGAGTAAATGTCTACACCAAATCGACCTCTGAGTTCTACCCCTTCTCATCCTCCTTCTTCAGGCCAGACATATCGCCATCAATATTCAAGTATTTGTATAGTTCATCATCATCCAATTGTGTATTTTTATGTATAATATTTTACACATATATAAATATTACATACCCTAAATAAGATATTAATTTTCCTCTATTGCAGCTGTGTGCATTTTAAAAAATTATTTGTATATAACTCTTAATCATTCCATAGTTACAAAACTCATTCTAATGAAATCAGACCCCATAAACTATAACTACTCAACTCTTATTCTTCTCATACCTAGAGAGATTCTTATTTCCCCCACTGCTACTCTGAAATGCTTTTAGTATTCTCTATATCCTGGGTTTCTAAACTTGAGGAGAGATTTGTATCTTAGAGCACATTATGGAATTATCTGCTCAGAGAAGTTTATGACTCTCACTGATATGATTTGGTTAAATTTCATATTTAGTCTTTTAAGATATGCAGTTATGTGCATATTCTAATTCTAAGAAACCTTTAAGTTTGAAGACTGGAGATCATGTTTTATCTCATGGTTAGGTGTCAGTCAAACATTACAGATTTTGCAAGTATATTAGATTGACATTGGGAGCTCTGCAATTGTTTTGCTTATTTGGGATCATTTTCCCAAACAAAACAAAACAAAAAAAATCACATTATAGGAGCTTTCAAATTACTCAAATTTTATATCATAAACCATCTCTTCTATCCACCAATTCTCCTAGTGTTAGGCTCCATACCTTATTTAATCCTCATAAGAACAAAGTAATCTATATACATGTATTTAGGTTAAAATTAAACATTTTAAGATGTTTACCCTTAAAATGAGACAAACTAAACTCTGCCTCTCCAGGCCTACATTGTGCATTTCTACTTTTACCTGATTTAACCTAGGAATTGGAGCGTAGACAGGGGGATTTTGAAAACCCAAACAGCTATACATTCCTTTTGTCCCCCTTTAAACTTAAGGGTTCTCAAGTTTCAGCATGTCTAGGAATTATAGAATAGGATTGTTTACAAAAACATGGATATTTCACTTCACAGGGGATTTAATAAATTTTCTAAAGTAAATCTAGCCATAGCTATATGCACTCACTGTAGAAACCAGCCCCTGCTTAAAGATGTTTTCTACTCTTAATTTTTAATTCACTCCCTCTAAATACCTTTCAAAGGCTCTGCTGAGAGAACAATGCTTGTGAAGGACGGCCTGAACCTCCCCATTCACTAAAACAGAAAGCTGTAACTAAGCGAGTCCGCAAATAGTTTCAGGAGGATAAAAATGCCCCGAAATCATATGTGAAATTCAATCTCTATGGACATTTTTCAAAAGAGCAGCTCACTGCTTTAATCAGATTTTATAAGTCAGCACTTCCAAACACTTTTCATATCATGCTACAAATAGAAACTTATAGTATCTATCTAGCACAATGGGGAAAACTGGAGGGGTTTGAGGGAATCCAAGCAGGAAGTAACATTGAAATTCATTACATTTTCTTATATTTGTAATTATAAGCATGAAATGCAAAGCACTAGAAAATAAAATAATAAATGGACATGAACGTCGAAATAAAATACTTTTAATTATTTAATTAAAGGCTTTCGCTTGCTTGTGTGAATATAACTTTTCAATATCAAGTTTAATTCTTGAAAAGGCTAGATGCAATCCTCAATCCTGACTTTAAAGAATGCACTCAAAATCTTGAGAGGCACTCTCAATGAAAAAACCTGTTCGTACAAATAAGTAACAAAAAGTGTACAGCCAGCTCAAAATTAAGTAACAGAAACCAGAGTTCCCTTCCCACTTGAAACAAACGATAATTCCACACAGAATAAATGAAAGAATGATATCCAAGACACTGGGCAATAGGCAACAAAAGCTAGTGATCTCTGAGACACAGAGAAAAAAATGAGGTGAACCCTATGATTGCCTAAGCCTACAGCATTGGAAGAATTTCAGAGAGGTGTGGGGAGGGGAAACCCAAGAAGAACCCAGGACTCCCTGAGCTGAGGAGATGGAGGTGAGAGCTCAAAGCGATCAAGGCAGCTGGAGTTCAGAGAGAGAATCCCAGAGAGAGGAGACTGCACACAGAGAATCCCAGAGATCTGCAGATGATTCTATAAAACTATCCAACAAAGAACTGATTGGTGTGTGCATGTGAGGAAAACTACCCAAAGCTCAGGAGCAAACTATCTGAAAGAATAAAAAAATAGTAATTCACAGGGCACTGGGGAGAATAATGAGGAAGATCTTGACACAGTAATAGTGAACAACTAGCGTAGACTGACTACTGTTGTGGACCCACCCAAGAAATAAAATAATGACTCAAAAGGATCACACAGCTTCCCAGGGGAAAAAAGCACAATATTTACAGGAATATAAAAATACTTACACCCAAAGTTAAAATTTACAAGGTTTGACATCCAATCAAAGATTACCAGGCATGCAAAGAGGAAAGGGGGGGAAAAATGAGGACAATAATTATTCAATCAAAACAGAAGGAAAACTGATGTGTTAAAACTCAGTGGCAAGGACATTGAAATGGTTAGAATAATTATATTCCACATAATTTTAATAGTTAAGTAGAGATGTAGAAGATATAAAAAGCACTCAAATCAAACCACTAAAGATAATTACAATGCCTAAGAAGAAAAATACACTGGATGGGATTAGTGGTTTATATTAAACATTATCAAAGGGAAGATTAGTGAACTGTAATATATAGTAATTGAACCAATTTAAAACAAAATACAAAGAGAAAAAAACTAATTTAAAAAGTGAAAAGAGCATCAGTTAAATATGGAGAAATTTCAAAGAGCTCAATATGCATGTATATTTAAAGCATTTAAAGAATATTCTTAAAATTTGGAAAAAACTATAAATCTATAGATGCAAGAACTTCAACTAACTTCAAGCACGTAAATCACGAAGAAAAATATACTAAGTATAACATAACCAAATTACTCAAAACCAGTTTTAAAGAGAGAATTTTAAAAGCAGCCAGAGAAAACAGATACCTTTACAGGCATACCTCATTTCATGGCACTTCACTTTCTTAAGCTTCACAGATGTTGCACTTTTTACAAACTGAAGGCAAAACCCTCCACCAGCAACAAGATCACTGCTCTCTTTATTCTAATACTTTATTGCTGTAATCTGGAACCAAACCTGCAATATCTCTGAGGTACGCCTATACTACAGAGGAACAAAACTAAGCCCGATGACAGGTATCTTGTAAGAAATAATGAAAGTAAAAACAGTAGAAAAATATCGTTCAGTACTGAAAGAAAAAAAATGTCCACATAGACTTCCATATCAAGCAAAAAAGTATTTCATACACCAAGCCAAATTAAAGACACTTTCAGACAGAAAGTTGAAAGAAATCATCAGTCTCATCTCACATAATATAAATGGAAGTCTTTCAGTCAGAATGAAAATAACCCAGCTGGGCTATGGGTATATACAAGAAAATTAAAATCACTAGGAATAATAACTGTATGGGTAAGCATAGAAGATTGTTTCCTATTATTATAATCTATCTGAAAGATAACTGTTTAATTGTTAAGGCCATGATGAAAAATGGAATTATGCTATTGTAAGATTCTCATACATAAATGAAGTGGTATAATATTGCTTATAAGTATACTGAGATAAGATAAAGATTATACTATAAACCCCAAAGGAAAAACTAAATTGGCCAATTATTTATAGCTAATAGCCCACCAAAGGAGATAAATTTAATTACAAAATATATTTGAACCAAAGTAAGACAGAAAAGAATAAATCCAAAAACGAACAGATGGGACAAATAAAAAAGCAGTCCCAAGATGACAGTGGTAAATCTTAACATATCAATAATCATATTAAATGTAAATGATCTAAATACCCCCAATTAAAAGTCAGAGTTTCTCAAATTGAGAAAATAAAAGCAACAATATGCTACTTACAAGAAATGAAGTTTAAATATAAAGTACAAATAGGCTAAAAATAAAAGGATAGAAAAATAGATAAAATATTAGTATTAATAAAAAGAAATCTGGGTGGCTATATTAATAAAAAAGAAAAGAATTTCACAGAAAAGAATATTACCAGAAATGAAAAAAGTCACTTCATAATGACAAAGAGGTCAATTTGTCAAGGAGACATAAAATCCTAAAAGTTTTTTGCACCTAATACCAGACTTCAAAACTGATGGAGCAAAAACTGATAGAACTGCAAAGAGAAATATATAAATTCAATCATTATGGTCAGAGATTTTTAATTCCCACTCTCAATGATTAATAGATACTTTTCCAAAGAGGACATAAGGAAGGTCAAGAGACATATGAAAACATGCTCAAAGTCACTAATCATCCAAGAGATGCAAATCAAAACCACAATGCGGTACCATCTCACACCTGTCCAAATGGCTACCATCAACAATTCAACAAATGACAAGTGCTGGCGAGGATGCAAAGAAAAAGGAACCCTCCTTCACTGCTGGTGGGAATGCAGACTGGTGCAGCCACTGTGGAAAACAGTATGGAGTTTCCTCAAAAAACTAAAAGTGGAACTCCCATTTGACCCAGTAATCCCACTTCTAGGAATATATCCCAAGAAACTAGAAACACCAATCAGAAAGGATATATGCACCCCTATGTTCATAGCAGCACAATTTATAATCGCTAAGATTTGGAAACACCTAAATGCCCATCAGCAGATGAGTGGATTAAAAAACTGTGATACATCTACACAATGGAATACTATGCTGCTGTAAAAAAGAATTCTTACCATTTGCAAGAGCATGGATGGAACTGGACAGCATTATGCTAAGTGAAATAAGCCAGTCAAAGAAAGATAAATATCGCTTGATCTCACTCATTTGTGGAATATAATGAACAACATAAACTGATGAACAAAAACTGATCCAGAGACAGAGAAGCATTGATCTGACTGTCAAAGCTCACAGAGAGGGTAAGGGGGAGAGATCATCCAAAGGACTTGTATGCATGCGTATAAGCCTAACCAATGGACACAGACACCAGGGAGGTGAGGGCATGACTGGCGGGGGGGAGGTGGGCAATGGGAAGATAAGGACACATGTAATACCTTAATCAATAAAGAAAAAAAATCCTACAAGAAACCATTAAAAATAATAGAAAATTAGACAGTAAATCAATAAGGAGATCTTATCAACTAATTTAACCTGACAGTCAGTCACATGATACTCCACACAATAAAGGCAGAATTCATATTATTTTCAAGTGTACAAAAAACAATGACTAAGACAAACCATATTCTAGACCCAAAAAACAAATTTAGTAAATATGAAGGAATTCAAGTAAAATAAAATATGTTCTCTAACCGCAATGGAATTATATCAGAAATTAATAGCAGAAATTTCTTTGGAAACCCTTAAATATTTGGAAACTAAATAACACTTAAAAATATCTATGAGTCCAAGAAAATATCAAAAGATAATTTAGAAAGTATTTTCAACTGAATAAATAGGAAAGCCCAACGTGTCTGAATTGGCGGGATGCCACTAAAACAGTACTAAGGGGGGACATTATAGCACTAGCCTACATTAGTAAAGAAGAGAAGTCTCATAGTAATGATCTTGGTTTCCACCTTAAGTAACTAGGGAAAGAAGAATAAAGTAAGCCAAAGGTCAGCAAGAGAAAGAAAATAATAATAATCAATGTAGAAATCAAATGATTGAAAAACACAAAAACAATAGAGATAATCAAAGGAAATAATCTTACTGAGAAGTAAAATAAACTTTTAGCCAGATAGATCACAAATCACCAATATCTGGAATCAGAGGGGTAATTTGACTACACATTATACAATACAAGAATAGTAAGTGAATATTATAAATTATATTAGCAACAAACAAATAGAACATCAATGATGTTTCTCTCTCATCGATGTTTCTATTTCTCTATCTCTTCTCCCTTCCTCTCTAAAAAAATTTTTAAAAAAATAACATTTGACATTTCAAAAAAATATTCAGCAGGTTTTTGTAAAATACAAAAACTGACAACCTAATTTTTTAAGGAATAGTTTATTGATTTTTTAGATAGAGAGGGAGGAAGAAGAGAGAAACATCGATGTGAGAACAGAATATCAATCAGCTGCCTACTGCACAGCCCCCACTGGGGACCAAGCCCACAACCAGGGCAGGTGCCCTGACCAGGAATCAAACCAGCAACCTCTCAGGGCACAGGTCAATGCCTAACCAACTGAGTCACACAGGCCAGGGCTGACAACCTAATTTTAAAAGGCATATTGAAATGAGAAGGACATAGAATACCCAAGACAATTTTGGAAAAGAACAAAGGTGAAGGTCTAGTGCTACCTGATTTATAATATAAATCAGTGGATAGTCTTTTTTAACAATGGCATGGGAACAATTGGATAGCTATATGCCAAAAAAAAGAGGGGCAGGGTGGTGAAGGGGGGTGGGAGAAGACATGGCCAGACTTCATATCATGTTCTAAAACTAACTCAAAATAAATCACAGATCTAAATGTAAAACCTCAATTATAAAACTTCTAGAAGAAAGCTTAGGAGATAATATCTATGACCTTGGGCTAGGTAATAATTTCTTAAATATAACATCAGAGGCACTCCATAAAGAGTAATTTGATAAGCTGGACTTCACCAACCGTAAGAACTCCTGCTTTTAAAAGACACTATTAAGAGAATGAAAAGATAAGCTTCAGGCTGGAAGGTAAATCTGGCAAAGGATTTGCATCCAGGCCATATAACGGACTCCCAAAACCCGATAGTAAAAAGCAAACAGCCAATAAGATATGAATGGACACTTCACATACACACACAAAATACAAATGGCAATTTGCACATGAAAACATGCTCAACAACACTAGTAATTAACAAAATACAAATTAAAACTATAATGAAATACCGCTGTTCGTGGTTGTGTATAGAGTGGAGAATCTTAAAGACTGACCATCCCAAGCGTTGGTGAGGATGCAGAGGAACTGAAACTCACACACACTGCAAGTGAGAATAGGAAAATGGTACCATCACTTGAAAAAGTTTAACAGTTTCTTACCAAGTTAAACATATACTACTGCACAATCCAATGCATCCCCTGCTAGGTATTTATCTCAAAGTAAAGAGTATGACCATACTAAGTCTTGTCTATGAAAATCCATGGCATCTTTACTTGTAATAGCCCAAAACTAGAAATATCCCAAACATACATCAACAGGTGGACAAATAAACAACTCTCCATATACCCATGCAAAGAAATTATTACTCAGTAAAAAAATAATAATAATAATAAACTTTGATACACGCAACAACAGGGATGAAACTTAGAATAATCATGCTGAAGGAAAAATGCCAGAACAATAAGAGAACATATCCTATAGTTCTATTTGTACAAAGCTCTTGAATAGGGGTTAACAAACTTTTTCTTCAAAATTCCTGGTAATAAATATTTCCCTGCCACAGTCTGTTACAACTATTCACCTTTGAAATTATAGAGCAAAAGCAGCCATGGACAATGCATAAATGAATGAGCGTGAATGCCTGTGTACCAACAAAACTTTATTTATAAAAACAGGTGGCTTACTCACAGGCCATGTAGTTTGCCAACACTTGTTCTAGAAAAATGCAAAGAGATCTATAAGTGACAGAAAGCAGATGAGTGTTTGCCAGGGAAGAGGTGAGCACCGAGGAGCAGGAAGGAAAGATTGCCAGGGGATGGGAGGAGACTTTGGGGAGAGATCCACACATCCACTCTTAATAGTGGTGATCGTTTCACAGGTATAGACATATTTCAAACCTATCAAAGTATACACCTTAAATATGTGCAGTTTATTGGATGTCAATTACACCTCACTAAAGCTGTTATAAAAAAAGCAAAAGTATAAGACCTTTTCATGTACTTTTAAAAATTTACAATAGCTGACATTTTTAGATCAGAAGCAGATCTTCTTATTCTTCTATTATCCAATGGAATGTTGGAATGCATTTCAAACCCAGTCACACTTTTTCATACCAAGTTTGCTTTTAATGAAGCGCTCGTTTTCAGTGTGCTAGTCATCATCCTGCAACCTAGAAGGGGATGTCCATCATAAACTAAAGCAGTTGTGATATGAAAAGAAAAATACTTCAATAAGCAGGTGTTTGGTTGAGCTGTGCTTGCCTGAAGTCCCTTCCCTGCCCTGCTCCCTACTCACCTGTCCCAACATTTGAGTGGCCACCGCTGGGTTACATGCAGGGACACCAACACCTCCAACAGTGTCTCGGAGCCCTCATTCCATATGGACAAAGTTATGTTCTACAACCGGATGCTAATGTAGATGGCAAGGGGTAGCAACACCTTGGACAGGTTTGGGGAGTTTTGGAAAAGTCATGACAGCTGATGTTCTCCATTTCTGCCATCTCTTTAGGCCACCATTCAGGTATGAGAACTGGAAGCGGCCAGCATGGGGCAGGGGCTATCCCAAACTCACTAGCAGCCCCGAGGACTCAAGTGTTCTTCAACCCATCCCCGTTTCAACCACTCACGAAGTAATGGAGTGCCCAGCAAAGTGTGAAGCTCTGTTTTAAGGCTTTGGCCCAAGAAGAGTTCAGCACAAGAAATACATTTTTGACACTTTGTATAATTCTGCCTGAAATAATTTCACTGTACTCTACTGAGTGGGAGCTGTGAGAAACTGAAAGCTCCCTTGTTAATGTAGTCTATACTGTATGGAATTTCTCAAGAATTTGTGTGATTTGGTAGTAGAGCACTGGCTGGGGTCCCAGAATAGATCTGGGTTGGAATCCCAGTTCTGTTCCTTACAAGCTGTGCAACCTTTTTTTTTTTTTTAAATATATATTTTATTGATTTTTTACAGAGAGGAAGGGAGAGGGATAGAGAGTTAGAAACATCGATGAGAGAGAAACATCAATCAGCTGCCTTCTGCACACCCCTCAGTGGGGATGTGCCCGCAACCAAGGTACATGCCCTTGACCGGAATCGAACCTGGGATCCTTCAGTCTGCAGGCCAACACTCTATCCATTGAGCCAAACCGGTTAGGGCCAAGCTGTGCAACCTTAAGCAATTCATTTAACTTCTCTGTGCCTCAATTTTCCTACATTCAAAATAAGAGCTTCCAATATTCTAGAAATATTAAATGGAATGAAAGAAGCAAAGTACTGAATTAAATGTAATCAATAACATTATTTATTGGGTCATTTTGGAAAATTTATTTATGGTATCAATATCAGCAGTTTTTCCAAAAGCTGCTTTATCTTTATTTTATGGACCCTATAAGTAGTTTAATTTACAATATTTCTCCCTCCATATCAGTTGCTAATGTGGCCAATTTTTAACAAATGTGCTTATTTTATTTTATATGTTCTCTTTTCTCTCATTTATGGACAATGCATAAATGAATGAGTAAGCCTGTGTACCAACAAAACTTTAGGACTACTTCTATTTTCCTAACATGATCACTTTTCTCATTTTCTTTCTTTAAAGTTTTTTTATTATGCTGCATTTTCTCTATCTCTGCAAGTAACCTTAAATATGGTTTTTTTTCTGTTGTTTGGTATAGTCTGGAGTAAATGCAAACAAACTAAAATACATGAAATAGTGGTTTACATGATCAAATGTAAGGACATCAATTTAACCTTTATTTTTTAAATGTTTTCTCATCTTTAAAACTGAAATAATGGCATTATCTGCTCCATATGACAACTACAAAGATTAAATAATGCACATGAAGTACTATGTCTGTAATAAGCAGTCAAAAAATGTCAGCTATTTTTACCCCAAAGTATGTGCTATATTTTTCTGACTCCATTGCTTATTTGTTCCCATTGAGTTTAGTCTAAGATCTCCATTACAGTTGTGCAGTATCTTAATTTGTGGCAAACTTCTTTTTACTCTCATGCCTGTATCTATAAATTACATATTTCATTTAAAACAAGCGACTTTCCTAAGTGACATTGCAAACATAAATCCATTAGGGTCAAAAATCAATATTCATGATGAAATTGAATGTCAAAAATCAAATTTCATGATGAAAACCACCAACTTCTCACACATCCCAGAACTACTTTGAATGATTTTGAATTTGGGGAGTGGAACACAATACTGATTAGTCTATATTTGTGTGTGATCAATATGGACAGATTGTGTTCAAAGGTCCAGTATAAGGCTCTCTATATCTGAGATAGAAATAGACGATGGAAAAAACTCAAATTATACCTCTAATTTCCTTTACTAAATAGAGGAGTGTTGAAATTGATGGCTTCAATTAAGGTAAGACTTGCTTTCTTTATATGAAGAGGTAGGCCTACATCTAAGGTTGCTTTTCCAACTTCAAAAAATTTTGGATTTCCTTGAGCAGAACTTCCAAACCCTTAGTGGGCTGAAGAACATATGAAGAGCTTCTTCAAACAGATTCCTGGGCACCAGACCCAGATATTCCCATCCACGAGGCATGAATCAAGTCCTGACATTCTGCATTTGTAACAAGTGACCAGGTGATGCCAACGCTGCGGTACAAGAGCCACATTTTGAGCAGCTCTGTCCTACAGCAGACCTCTCCTACTGCATAATCTTTCTTTTGGACTCTCTCTGTATTGCTTTTCAGAGAGATATCACCAATACAACTCTGCCTTCTTAATTATCTTCTTATCCATGCAATAACACAAACTATGAAATGGATTTCTGAACCCCTCCTATTTCCATTTTATCACATTTAAAAGAAAGGCTTATGTATTGTTTCTCATTAATGTCTAACACGCCTACGTTACTGTAGGATGGGTGTGTCAAGAATAGGGTGTCTATAGTTCCTAGCTTGCCCAGGGTCCTGGTTTATGCTTGGTATCCCAGTGTAATCATGAATAGTTTCTGCCTTTATTCTCAAAGCCTCCCTGGTTTGGATGATAAAAAATACCGGCTCACCCAGAAAGAACCACTGAAAGTTGTTTTGATAATAGCTCACCATTTCTTATGAATTTAGAAACTGGCTTGAAACACTTTTCGCAAAAATGTCTTTAATGCTTACCAATCTTAAAAGTTCCTAAAAGCTAAGTATCATTACGGCCATTTTCACATACGGAAACAGTTTGAAAGTTGACAGTAATTTGCAAGCTAGGGCTCTCTGACACCAAAGCCCATCAGTATATCTTACTGATAAGAGTCAAAGTGTGATAAATGAATATTTCCACCCAGTAACTAACTTTACTTTAGGGTAATGCTGGCAATGGGTTCACCACTGACAAAAAAAAAAAGATCATGAATAATTGGAATTGTAAAAATTGAAAATAAAAGTCTAATATTTTTAACTCTTATTTTTTCCCCAATCCTCATCCAAGGACACGTTTACACTGATCTTAGAGAGAGAGGAAGGAGGAGAGAGAGAAGAGAAGGGAGAGAAGGGGAGAGGAAGAGAGGAGTGAGGGAGAAGGAGAAATATTGATCAGTTGCCTCTCATATGCCTGGTCAGGGCACATACCTAGGATGGGGATTGAACCTGCAACCTAGGTATGTCCCCTGACCAGGAATCGAACATGCAGTCCTTCAGTGCACAAGATGATGCTCCAACGCACTGAGGCACCTGGAGAGGGCAAGACTGGTATTCTTTAGTACAGACATTCAACTTTAGATGCCATCCATTTCAGCACTCCTCTATTTAGTTTTAAATTCCAAACAATCAAGCAGATAATGAAGCATTATTCACAAGGTTGTGATTTCTTTGGGTTTGCCATATTGCCTGAACACTAATTTTCCCAATACATTTCATCCTTTAAGAAGAACAAAAGATTAAACATTTATAACCATCAGGAGATGGAAATACAGTGCCATTGCATAAAATGTGTTCCTGTTCATAACCAAGATCTAGTCTAGTTTTGCTTTTATTGTGTATTTTCCCTTCTGCACCTTCCCTCTTCCCAAAGCATTATTGAATGTCTACTATATGTCAGGTAGCTTCGTAAGCATTAATATTGTCACTACTATTGAAATCTACCTAGTTCTAGGTCAGAGAAACCTTCACAATAGAGAATTCTGAAATAATTTTGAATGTGGAAAAGCCTATTTCAAACTTTCTTCAGAAACACCAATATAACTCTTAATAAAATGTAGGCTAAGACAACAGATTGCCCAATATTATCAAGTTTTAAATATTTCCTATCAGCATAAGTATTTTGGAAAAGGACTGTATTCCTCACTTCATAACAAAGGTACAAATGATACCAAAAATGAAAATGACATTAGCCAGCAAGAATTTAGATTCTAGGTAAAAAGGTATTTATGTGAGAATCCTTCTGCTAACATTGATTCCTTTAAAGCATCTAGCTATTTCTTTTTTAATTGAAAGTTGTAACAGAAAAATGATATCTGATTTACATTTCAAATTCCCACGTAATCATAAACTTTTATAGTGGTGAACAGATGTTGATGTGAATTGTACAAAGCTGAAAAATACTTTTCAAATTCATGTCAGAGGAGTATCAAATTGAAACCAGGAAAAGGAATATTTTTTAAAAGGCAAAATTATGACGTCTGTCTACTAAGACTTGTTTTATATGAAAGGTCTTTATCCAACTAAAATCCTAAGTGAGAAAGAGTTCAAAGAAGCCTTCATCAATGTAAATCTACGTTTACAGATGCAAGCTTGAAACCAGACTTATAGGTATACAATTAGTAAACACAAATATAGTATGACTATAGGTCCTTATTCACACATGTTATTTTTTATTTCAGAAAATGCTGAAATGTTCACTACAAAGTTGTCATGGGTTGAGCTTTTATAAATCTTGACATCCATGATAGCAGTAATTTCAAAAAGAAACTAGGAGCAAGAAGCCAGTCCCAGAACAGACGCTGGACTTGCCTCTGATAAATCTGATCAAGTGAAAAAGAAATATGGACAAGATAGCGCTGTGTGAACTAAGGATTGACCCCTTTAACTACTTCCCAGCCCTAGTCTGCATTAATTTGAATTAATACTAAATTCATAAGGAAGATACAATTCCTAAGAAGATAGAAGCCAGGTAAAGAGATGAACGAGGAGTTTATCTGAAGAGCATTCTCTGAATAGTAAAATAGTCTACTAAACATGCAAGATATTTAAAATCACTTCCGAGACATGTTTAAAACATCAAAAGGAGATTTTGACAAAAGCAGCATCCAGTTTTCTGAACTTCCTTTAAGATTATGAATATATTAGCCCTTGCCCTCTTATGTCTGAGAACTTTTGTTTGGGTGACAGACCAAATTCAGAAATTTCTTACTTCACTGTGTTTCTTCCAAAGCTCAGATTCATTTTCGTATGTTATGAAAGAGTATGTTTCTCATATTTAAAGAAACAGATAAGGGCACCGGATATTGAATGCAGAATATCATCTGTTAATTCATAGATCAATAAGATCTAGTAACAGACTAGACTCTGTTAATTCTGTTTGTCACAGTCTGATAAGACATGTTTTGCACCAAACTATCTTCTATAGCTGGGCACAAACATTCACAGGGGTTCTTGTTGAGGGTTTGATCCTGCACCTAAAACCTGCACATAAAATTCTGAAGAAACAAAATAATTAAGTCAGCCTTGAACACACTTCACACTTTAATGCCATTTTATTGGGTGGTCTATTTTACTTCCACTTGTGGTTTAATAATTTCCTGTTCTCTCTGTTCACATCCAAGGACTCATCTCATGGTATTTACCAGGCATTCACTGGTCCTGAAGGGTTGCCATAGTCCTGACACACAAGTCATAAAGCATCTATTCGGAAGCAAATGCTACTCCAACTGCTGCTATTTTACATACAGCAAGAATCACCCGCGGGACTGAGAACAAACATAGCATTGTGTGACGCAGGGCAGCTGGGTGGCTAAATGTGGCCCCCAGCTGTCAATGAGACAACTGATGATAATTAATTACTAGAGATTCAGAAAGATTCTGCCTGTGTCTAAGTCCCTGGTCATCCGACAGGCTCTCCAGGAAGGTCTGTTTTCATTTTTTAGATCACCAGCGCAGTTTCGGGCATGAAGGCAGAACAACAGATGCAACGGCAATGCAGACTCACCTCAACTCTGGTGTGGCAACAGAAGTCTCTGGGGTGTGGATTATAGATTTCTTGACATTTAAGAGTTTTTAAATGTAGACCTGAGTGAGCTTGTTTTATTGGATTTGATGTTTAACTATACTCATTTTCCACACATAGACTTAACATGTTTTATAAAAGTTTTTAAATACTTAAAGGCACCAATGGAATGTGGGGAAATTTTTTTGGTTAGTTTTTAAAGCAGTTTAACAAACGATGAAAAAATCCTGGAAAGAAATTTAGAAAGTCTCTAAAGCTAGTAAAAATGTGTCCCACACTCAGCATAAACCTATACTAGTGTCTCTTAAGAATGGCTTATCCTCTGAGAAAGGGAACTGTCCTGACTTTGAGACTCTCCGTGCACTTTTCGATCTTGTACCCGAGGCTGTCAGTCTCCTGTCTCTGTGGTCCAGGAACCCATGACATCTCTGGGCATTTTTAGATATGGCTGCTTTACCATGAGGTTGTCACTGGAATTATGAGTCACCATTTATAAATGCCCAATGCAAGAAAGTATTCTTCTCAGTGATCTCTATATGTGACTTGAGTGTGTTCTGCTCAACATTTATATGTCAATGGCTGCTCCTCTCAGCACAGATAATGCACATCACCTTTGCCATTCACAGGAAATAAGACTTTCCCTATTGTTTTGACATATATGATTGTTTATCATATGACAGGCCACATTATATTGACTGCACATATCTTTTCATCACCAGTCTTAACTGTGAAAAAGAAGATTTTGCAGATAACTGATTATTAATTAAAATAAAACAATATGAAGAGAAAAAGAAAATAAAGTACAAAATATTCATCTCTTTAACCAGGTGATCAAAATGGGGTAGAGTTCTGTTCCATTTTGCTTTGCTCTTCAGCTTTTCAAGCTAGGTTTTTGTAAAATCAGAGCATACGTTAATAAGTAAGTAAATAAATAAATAAATAAAAGAATTCATAATTACTCCTACAGGATAATAAGCTTTGTTGAGCAAGTGTTGTATCTCTTCATTATCATCTCTCTCACTATGCCCTGCATAGATTTGACCCTCAGGTATATTAGGGTATCAGAGACTAAATACAGGAACATCGCTTTCTGAAGCATTCCATAATGTCAGGAAAGGTTAACTCTCCTGTACACAAAATGAATTGTCCTCAATGTAGCACCAAACGCATTACCACAGACGTCAATCACTACATCACAGCAGTGTCGTTTGGTTCAATCCTACTTCCCCTTCCTTAATGTAGAAAGAGTAGGAGAAATTACTTATACCTATGATTTTCTTCTGAAGCTTACCTTTCCTTATAAGGAATATTTATTTGTTTGTTTTCCATTAAGCACACCTTTTCCAAAACCTTTGCAGAAAGGCACATCAATATGGAACAATTAAGGAATAAAAAGCAATTGTTTTTGTTGGCAACTAAGATGCTATTATAGTTAAAAGAGTTTTCTCATTTCTCTTTATACAACAATCAGTTGTTAAATGGACATTAAATAAGTGAAGAAAAAA
Source organism: Myotis yumanensis (assembly GCF_028538775.1). Lineage (NCBI taxonomy): Eukaryota > Metazoa > Chordata > Mammalia > Chiroptera > Vespertilionidae > Myotis > Myotis yumanensis. The sequence continues at coordinate 68,695,367 of NW_027223755.1, read as the reverse complement.
ATTAGACCCAGAGCTGATCAAGAGTGTTAGCATGTATTCTTTACCATATTAACAAATATTTGGCCCTGACCTCTTTGGCTTAGTGGATAGAGCGTCGGCCTGCGGACTGAAGGGTCCTGGGTTCGATTCCAGTCAAGGGCATGTACCTTGGTTGCGGGCACATCCCCGGTGGGGGATGTGCAGGAGGCAGCTGATCAATGTTCCTCTCTCATCGATGTTTCTAACTCTCTATCCTTCTCCCTTCCTCTCTGTAAAAAATCAATAAAATATATTTTTTTAAAAACCCAAATATATGAATGAAGTAGAAAGAAAAGCCAAGCCATTTGATTTTAATTTTAATTTGCTATAATACAGTCCAATCAGTACCCCTACAAGTATCTTGTTGGAAAACTTGTTTTTCATATTTACTGTGAGGTAAAGAACCATCAAGTAGGTGCTCTTGAGAATTTCTACACTGACTTGCTTGTTTTGTTTGGATTCTGTTTCTAGAAGGAGCCTTAGCAATATCATTTCCACTCACTTAGGGTGATCACAATAATCCTAGCCAGTGAAAATACAAAGTGCAATAATTTTCATCAATCTCTTATTGGCTTTTTTAAACTTTATCTTTATTATTGAAAGTATTACAGATGCCCCCCCCCCTTGACCCCCTCCATCCTACCTCCAACTCCACCACACAGGCCTTTGCCACACTATTGTCTGTGTCCATGGGCTATGCATACATGCATATAAATTCTTTGGTTAATCTCTCCCTCCCACACACCCACCCCTACCTTCCCACTGAGATTTGACAGTCTTTCCATGCTTCCATGTGTCTGGATTTATTTTGTTCATCAGTTTATTTTGTTATTTAGAGTCCACATATTAGTGAGATCATGTGATACTTGTCTTTCTCTTAGTGGCTTATTTCACTTAGCATAAAACTCTCTAGGTCCCTCCATGCTGTCTCAAAGGGTAAGAGATCTTTTTTTTTTTTTTTTAATATATTTTATTGATTTTTTACAGGGAGGAAGGGAGAGAGATAGAAAGTTAGAAACATCGATGAGAGAGAAACATCGACCAGCTGCCTCCTGCACATCTCCCACTGGGGATGTGCCCGCAACCCAGGTACATGTCCTTGACCGGAATCGAACCCGGGACCCTTCAGTCTGCAGGCCGACGCTCTATCCACTGAGCCAAACCGGTTTCGGCAAGGGTAAGAGATCTTTATTCTATACTGCTGCATAGTATTCCATGGTATAAATGTATCACAGCTTTTTTATCCACTCATCTACTAAAGGGCACTTGGGCTGTTTCCAGATCATAGCTATTGTAAATAGCTCTGCTATGAACATAGGGGTGCATATATTATTTCTGATTGTTGTTTGGGGATTCTTAGGATATATTCCTAAAAGTGAGATCACTGGGTCAAATGGCAGTTCCATTTTTAATTTTTTTGAGGAAACTCCATACTGTTTTCCATAATGGCTGCAGCAGTCTGCATTCCCACCAGCACTGTACTAAGGTTCCCTTTTCTCTACATACTCACCAGCACTTGTCATTTGTTGATTAGTTGATGGTAGCCATTCTACAGGTGTGAGGTAATACCTCATTGTCATTTTAATTTGCCTCTCTCTGATGATTAGTGACTTTGAGCATTTTTTCATATGTCTGTTGGCCATCTGTATGTCCCCTTTGAAGAAGTTTCTTAACCTCTTATCTGATGTATCGTTGGCAAAAATGTCCTTCCATACAGTGGGCTCCCTTTTCATTTCATTACTGGTTTCTTTTGCTCCCCATTAAAATACCCAGGACATATTTCACAGATCTAAACCAAATACTTCAAAAATTTATATGGAACCCAAAAAGATCCCAAATAGTGGTAGCAATCTTGAGAAAGAAGAACAAATTTGGATCACAATACCAGATATCAAGTTATACTACAAAGTCACTGTAAGCAAAACAGCCTGATACTGGCACAAGAAGAGCCATATAGATCAATGGAACAGAACAGAGAACCCAGAAATAGACTCAAGCCATTATGCTCAATTAATATTTGACAAAGGAGGCAAGAGCATACAATGGAGTCAAGACAGTCTCTTCAAGAAATGGTGTTGGGAAAACTGGACAGGTAAATGCAAAAAAAAATGAAACTAGACCACCAGCTTATACCATACACAAGAATAAACTCAAAATGGATAAAAGGTTTAAATGTAAGTCATGAAACCATAAAAATCCTAGAAGAAATCCTAGGCAGCAAAATCTCAGATCTCTCTCCTAGCAATATGTTTGCCAGTACATCTCCTAAGGCAAGGGAAACAAAGAAAAAAAATAAATAGAACTACATCTTATGGCAGTGGTTCTCAACCTTCTGGCCCTTTAAATACAGTTCCTCATGTTGTGACCCCCAACCATAAAATTATTTTTATTGCTACTTCATAACTGTAATTTTGCTACTGTTATGAATCGTAATGTAAATACCTGATATGCAGGAGGGTCTTAGGCGACCCCTGTGAAAGGGTCCTTTGACCCCCAAAGGGGTCGCGACCCACATATTGAACTGCTGTCTTATGGGCTTTTTAAAAACTATGTGGTCCATTCCTATGAAGATTCCAAAGGCATTTTTTAATGAAATAGGGAGAGAAAAAAATCTTAAAATTAAAATGGAACACCAAAGACCCTTGAATAGCCAAGCAATCCTGTGAAAGAAAAAAACAAAGAGGTATCTCACTTCCTGATTTCAAGCTACATAATATTATAAAGCTATGTAATCAAAGCAGGTTGGTACTGGCACAAAAACAAAGAGATCGATGGACCAGAACTGAGAGAGCCCAGAAATAAACCCAAGCATATATAGTCAACTAATATATGACAAGGGAGCCAAAAGTGCTCAGTGGAAAAAAATTCTCTTCAATAAATGGTGCTGGGAAAATTGGATATTCACATGTAAAAGAATGAAACTAAACCCTTATCTTACACCACTCACAAAATTAACTCAAAGTGGATTAAAGACTTAATGTAAGATTTGAAACCATGAAACTTCTAGAAGAGAACATTGGGAAAAAAGCTCCTTGACATGGGTCTTGGCAATGATTTTTTTTGGATATGACACCTAACGCACAAGCAGCAAAAATGAAAAATAAACATGTAGGACTACATCAAAAAGAAAAGCTTCTGCTCAGCAAATGAAACACAGGGTGAAAAGACAACCTATGGAATGGGGGGAAATATTTGCAAATCATATATCTGATTTGGAGAAAGGTGATCAAAAGGTACAAACTTCCAGTTATAAAACAGTACTAGGGATGTAATATTCAGCATGCTGCCATACTTAAATTAACACTGTGGTGAAGAAAGTAAATATTAAGAGTTCTCATCACAAGGGATTTTTTTTTCTTTTTTTGTATCTACATGAGATGATGAATACGAACTAAACTTACAGGGTAATCATTTCACAATATAAGTGAAATCATGCTGTACATCTTAAAATTTTACAGTGATGTGTTAATTATACCTTAATAATAAATATATATGTATATATTAGGGAAATAAGATCTCTCAATATTTCCAGAATGCCGAGGGAACACAGGGAGAGCTTCTGAGAGCAAGTCTCTGAAACGACTGGTGGAGTAGAATAGCAAGGGCAAAGGAAACAGCAGGTAGGAATGTCCAAATGAGAAAATCTTTCATAATCATATCGGCAATGCTGACTAGAGCAGCAGGCCCACATAGGATAATAATGTGAAAATGATAGTGGACATCTGTTGTTTGTGACTGACTGTCCAGGATTACATTTCTCTTCGTTTATAATAGCATCCTGATTTTACTGTGAACACATACCTTTCTTCTACTTCTAGTTGACATGGTTTTAGGTAAGACTAAAGCTCAAAAAGTAAGCATGTGACTCAGGCCTGGCCAATAAAAACAATACAACTCCACAAGCCCAGAGACTAGTCCGGGGATGAGGATGTGACTGAAACCAACTAATCAGAACACCAGAAAGTATTAGGAAAGTTTGGGGAAAGACACACTCTTTCATCTGGTTCTAAGCTAGTACTACCACATAAACATGTCGCTTCTAGTGTTAGCTTTTGCCACTATATGGGGACAGCTTCACTGAGAAAGAGGCCAACACGTATAGAAGTAATGACCATACACAGAGACAGATGTCTGATATACTTCCTTGAACACCCTGGATCAAACCATGCTTCAATTCAAATATCCCCCAGATCTTTCAATTATGTACACCAATAAGTTGCTTCTTCTGCTTAAGCCAATTTGAATTGTTTGTTACTAAGCAACCAAGAGAATATTGACTAATACAATGAAATTCATAAAATGGGGTATACTAGATGATAGATTTTGAGCTCTGATCTGAGGCATTGAACCATAAAAGCTGGGAATGTGTGTAAGGCTCACAGGTCAGTAGAAACAGGATTAGCTTAGAAATTTTAAAGTGCATGAGTTTTGGAAAAAATTTTATTCAAATTCTGGCACTGGAATAGCAATGTAATCATGAATAAATAATTCAACCTTTGGGGACTCACTGTTCACATCTGTAAGTAGGGATAATAGTACCTACCCTAAAGAATGTTTGTGACTATAAAATGAGATTATACTTATTTAAGAATACTGTAGGTACTCAGTAAAATTAATTTCCCTTTCTCATTCCATTCCAGAATGCCATCACCAATATTCCTATACAGCCTCTGGAAACTCAAGATATTTTCTGAATGTCCCATTATAAGCCCATTTTCCTACACATGAGCATAGGAAAATTGGCTTATAATGGGACATTCAGAAAATATTTATGAATGGCTCAAAATTTATGTTCCTTTCCATTACAATTTTCCTTACCCTTCTCAATACATAGTTTTATTCATTACAAGGTGTTACATCAACCAACCAAGGAGGGTCACTTAAAATGGAAATTTTGAAACCTATAAGAATGATTCCTAAAGTTTACACTTCAAGCATGGTGGCACGTTTGTTGAGACTGGGGAATACTAGCAAGTTCACCTAGATGTTAAGACAGCATGTAGAAAAACAAAAATGGGTCACAAATCAAGCCACATACACATAATAATTTTAAGTTTAGGGAAAAAAAATAGATGACTAGCAGGAAATAATTAAAGCTGCTTGTCCTGTAATAGAGAATGTTGTACATTCCGAAACTGGTTTGGCTCAGTGGATAGAGTGTCGGCCTTCGGACTGAAAGGTCCCAGGTTCGATTCCGGTCAAGGGCATGTACCTTGGTTGTGGGCACATCCTCAGTAGGAGATGTGCAGGAGGCAGCTGATCGATGTTTCTCTCTCATCGATGTTTCTAACTCTCTATCTCTCTCCCTTCCTCTCTGTAAAAAGTCAATAAAATATATTTTTTAAAAAAGAATGTTGTACATTCAGACTGAAAACAAGACCAATAAAGTGGATGTAAAGTAAAACATTGAGGTAAACATTGAAAACAACTAAATCATTTTTAAATTATTTCTCCTGTCTCACCTTTCCCTTCCCTTTCACCCCAAGACTGACCGCCTTTAACTGACATCGCCACACTCAACAGGCTCCGGAAAGGCACCAGGGGTCTCCTAATGCTCAAATGGAATGGGCTCATTGCTGATCCAACTAGCCTGACTCAGGAGCTTTCACACTGCTCGCTACCCCTAACCTGTGCATTTGTCCATCCTGGTTTCCCTGTTTTACTCTTTTCTGGTTCTCTTCCTTTCTCCCATCTTTATTGCTCAGTCTTCTTCCATATCTTCTCTCCCATATCAGCTAGTGGAGCGCATGCATTCAGCTGTTACCTAATTGCTGGAAAATCATAAATCGGTCTGTCCAGTTTAAGATCCTTGAATGAAATCAAGGCAATCTCCGTCTGCGTTTCCCCTACGTGATTCAAACACAAGTTCCTCTAACCCTGCCCTTTCCACTGTGTTCCTTTCTTTATGACTACCACTTCCATCCACCCTGTGCCCGAGCCAAGCACTTGAGTCATTCTAAACCCCCTTCTCTTTCTCAGGCTAACACCCAAGCAGCCAATGAACAAATTTTATAAATTCTACCTTCTAACTTTTTTCCTATCTGACCCCACATTTCCATCCCTGTGCATGCCTTTTATTTTCAATATAGGCCATTACTTCTCAGCAATAATGTGACCGGCAGACTCTAATCTCATACTCCTCCAGTTCATTTTCCATAGCACTGCCATGATGTTTTGTTTTTCTAAAATGAAAAGCTGTTCATGTCTCCTATGTCCATCTGTTTCATGTCACCATGACTTTTCTCCCTCTATCTGAAATACCCTGCATCACTTTAACCATGGGATAAGTTTCATTTACTTCCAAGCTCATCTTCTGTCATCTACACTATTAACCTTTTATAAACCACTTCCCTTCCCTTCTGAACCAACCCTCCCTGAAATGACTTCTTTGTGTCTTTAACACTATACTATGTTTGTTCAGATATCTGTTTTTCCTTCTTCATTTATTAATTTGTAAACATTCTGAGGACATGAAATGTGTAATATTTATCTCTGTAGATACAAGAACTAGATGTACAGTAGCTTCTTAATAAATATTTAGTAAAATGTATTTCATTTATACAACTTGTATACATGAGAAATTTGAGCACAAACAATACAATGACAGAATAAACAATGGGTGCGAGTTCATTTTGCAGCTATAATACATTAGGTAACGCAGGTGGTATTTTATCAGAAAGTAGGAAAGAAAATACTATCTGCCATAGTATGTTACATGTGTCACCTTTTGGTAACACATGTAACATACTATGGCAGATAGTATTTTCCAAAGATGTCACCACTCTATCTCCCTCCCATTCCACATGGTTTTTTGCAATGTTACCCTGCCACTTCTCCATCAAGAATTAGAGTCTTCACCTCTTTAAACTTGGGTGCGCCCTGTCACTCCTTTGACTGAAATAATATGGCAGACATAATACTATGCTTATTCTGGGTATAGCCCTTCATTGGTCTGGAAATTTCTGTTTCCTGCTTCTTAGAAACTAGTTACCATGTATGAAGTATAACCACTATGCAACCATTTTTTAATAAGCCCAATCCACATAACAGGAAATGAACAGAGTGAGAACAAGGAGCACTGAGGCACCGGACATGTGAATGAAAAAGTCATGTTAGATACCAGCCCAGTCGAGCCTTCAGATGAGGGCAGCCCAGACACCATGTCCCTACCCAGTATGACCAGTCCCAAATGAGAACAACCCATCAGTGCCTAGTCAACCCATAACCAGAGAAAAAAATAACAAGTGTTTTCAAGGTCCTACATTTTGGGATGGCTTACTATACTCCAATAGATAACTGAAACACACAATAAGATTTTTAGTTTTCTCTAACACTGTTAAGACTTACTAAACTGATAAGTAACACAGAGGTTACCATCTGAGTACTAAGTCATCTACCAACTTCATGAAAATAAAACAAGAATGCAAAGGCAACCACAACAAAAGTAGAGCAATATCTGGAGATCTTTTTAATTAAAAATATTCATTATCTTTACACAACAAAAATATTTCTTTAAATCAATATTCACTTATACCAAACTGGTTAAAATAATTGTGATATATCCCACAATGGAACATTATACACTATAAAAGGAATGTTTTAGCCCTATGTAAATTGATATGAAATAATGCCAATGCAATAAATTAAACTATGAAACAATACACACAATATGGATCTCATTTTTAAAAGAAACATAAAAGTTCAGAGAAAAAAATCTAAGCATGGCTACATCTGAGAAACTGATTGAAAATAAGAATTTAATTTTACTCTATTTATGTCATGTTGATCAAATACTTTTATAATGAATATTCATACTAAATTTAGTAAGCAAAATAGAAATCTGGAAAAAATAGATATTTATTAAATGCCTGATTTTATCTCTTTCTCATACCCTACCTCCAAGATAGCCTTATCTTGCCCTATTTTGAAAGTAATTGATGTGCACTTTTGTACATCTTCAGCATAACAATACCACAGCATTCCAGGTGGCACATCATGCTGTTATTATTAGGAATTTAAGTTATTTGACAAACTCAAAACAAACTCCTTAATCTGGAGATTGAGACAGCCATAATTTTATTCTAAATTATCAACACATTTTTTTTCCAGTTTTTCATATGCTTAGCTTCAAAACTGCATCTGTTCCAAGAACTGCAGCCTGTTTTTTGGCATCTGGATAGCTCGTGCGGTTCTCTTCATGAAATGCATTTCCTCCAGCTTCACCACCACATCCATGCATACCACCCACCCTTTAAGGCCAAAGCCCCTGCCATGTTTTCCTCTACCAGGAGTCATAGAGCACTTTGTCTACTTTTTCTTCATATTTGTCATTGTCCTACCTACTCTTTTTTGAAATTACCATTTTAATTTTTAACAAATATTTCAAATAGATTAATTCACACAGTTCAGTTGAAATATACTTAAAAACATACAGTGAGCAATCTCTCTTTCCAGCCGCCCTGTTCTTCATCCCTCCAACAACTAGTGATTTGTTTTCTTGTGATCCTTTTCAGGGATGTTTTATGCACACACGAGCACATACATGCACATTATTTTCCTCACCTTTCACACAAATAATGGTGTACTTTACACAGAGCTCTGCACTTGGCATTTTTCACACATTTTATTTACTCATTCAAACATAAATCCTTACAAAGCATCTACTATATACCAGGAAGCGTTCAAGGTAGTAGAGAAGGAGAAATAAAAAATGTTCCACCCCCATGGAGCTAACATTCCTAGAGGGAGACAGACTAGGAACAAAATACATCCAGTATATTCTGTTAGATGATAAGTGCTAAGTATGAGATAATAGTAACAATAAAGCAAAAAGGAGAAAATAATATTATAAGGTAACATTTCACATATGATGACCAACAGAGGCCTCACTGAAAAGGTACTTTTGAAATAGCATTCCAAAGGCAGTTAGAGTATTAACCATGTGGCTCTCTAAGGAAACAGAATTTAAGATGGAGGGAACTGCCAAGGCCTGAAATAGGATTGTGTTCCAGGGATAGCAAAGGTCCTGTTGTAGATGCAGCAGAGACCTGCTAATATTTTAAATAGTTTTATTCTTGTTTTGCTTATTTTCAAGGCTGAAAGTTCATATCATAAAATTAGTGTACATGGTTTGCCTTAGTTTCTCCTAGTACTTAATTAAAAGCTTTATAAATAGTAAGTGCTCAAGAGTCACTAAATGGTAAGTGGATGAATGAATGAATGAACAAAAATGAATAAACAACAAAAAGAATAAACAAACTAATGATGCACAGTCTAAAGTCAATGATATTTACGGCACTCAGGGCCTTCGCACTTGCCACTTCCTTTGCGTGGAAGGCTGTTCTCCCAGATAACCGTGTGATCACTGCCCTCGACGCCACAGGATCTTACTCATACATCACTTCTCAGTGGGGCCTCATTGAGTATCTTATCTATACTTCATCAACCAACACAAGCTAGCTCTGCTTATGCTTTTGAAGCAGAGAATCTTGGCATTGCTTCATTTTCTAAGGAGCCGATCTGGCAAAAGGAGGCACAGTGGACAAGGCACAAACAATTTCCCTTCTTTCCACAAGAAGGTCATGGAGATGTGTCTCATAAGCTATCGGGCACTATAGAATATTCATTAGGTGGTAGGTTTATGGCTATAATATACAACAGGCATGATTCAATTTTTCCCAATACAGACCTGTCATGACAAATAAATGAGGTCGGGGCTATTTCTCAGTGTGACTGAAGGATGTCTAAAGACACATTTTTCCATTTGTCCCTTACATACCACATGCATACATTTTCAGCCTCTCTGATGAACTGTATCTAGTAAACTGAGATAAACTAGGTCTTACTCTAGATGAAAAAAGAAACAACTACTATATTTTAAAAAAAACAACATGATAGGCAAAGAATGTAAAATTCTTAATAAAATCTCAATTGCAGTGTTCTTATGCTAGGTCTCTACTGAAATCAAAGTTAGCTCTAATTTGCTGAACCAGTGCCAAATATGGCTCTGTTTATATCTCATTGAAATGGATGTTTCATGAAATAAAGATCTACATTCTGAAAATCATTTTCCATGCTATGTGCATTAAGGAAACTTGTTCCATAAACACATCTGGTCCTGTCTCAGCGCGCTGTGAGAAGAATCCATACACCATCGCAATGCCTCCACATTAAAACTTTTAAGATCTTGCTTCACTAAACACATCAAGGACCGCTCGTGTCAATATTTTCAAACCCTTTAAAACCAGCATGTTATCCTAGCATGCACATCATATTGTTGCTCTTGTTGTTTCTCATCAAGAGTGCTGAAAACACTGCTCCAATCTCTTCAGGATGTCTTAAGTAGAAGGCACCATTTTTCAACACATGCCACAAAAGCACTCATTGGTCTCCAAGGCATTTCATACATAGAAGAAAGCCGAAATTGTGCCTGTAGTCTTTCAATTTTAAATCACTAGTTTGCATAGCTATTTACCGGCTCTTTCCTTTTATTGCCTTGAAAAGTGTATTTCTCAAATGTGAAATCGACTACAAGAAAAATTATGGGTTAGAAATTTCAGTGGAATAGTTTTCTATATATACTAATATTGTGGCATATCCCTACCCTTTTGAGATCTATTATGTGATGAGCAGTTGTTTCCAACATCTTCTATAGCATGCGTTAAAATCACATTATCATTATTTGATATTTATTCATTACAAGTACTTAGTCCTAAAAGACTTAAGAGTTGTAAATGTGAAAAAAATGCTTTAAGTGACTCTGCAGGTATACAAGTTATTTAAAATGGGAAAATAATTTCATCTGGAAAGAATATTGAAATAATCAGGCATAGAAGGAAATGAAATCTATGTTAATTTCAAAAAGAGTAAAATCTACTTTTAGGTTCAATGGATAAATAATTAAAATGTTTAATGGCAAGAAACATACATATTCCAGTTTCTTTTAAAATATTTCTACATCTTTTCTTCTTTTTCTTCAAAGTTTAAAATGTTTTAAGAACAAAATTAATTTTGTCAAATACCAATTATGTAATTGCCAAATAATCATTTAGAATGCAGAAATAATCATGGAATCATGTGGAAGTCTTCATAAAATTTATTCTAATATATACAACTATAGAATGTGTTTTTCTGATATATTTTATATTTTCATCAAAACATTATTAAAATGTGAGTTACTAAATGAAATAGAACCACATGCCAGATACAAGGGTACACCCTCAGGAAGATTCAAGTTGAAATAACTATTCAGATATTTAAAACCTACAGCCGCCCTGACCGGTTTGGCTCAGTGGATAGAGCGTCAGCCTGCGGACTCAGGGGTCCCAGGTTCGATTCCGGTCAAGGGCATGTACCTTGGTTGCGGGCACGGCCCCAGTGGGGAGTGTGCAGGAGGCAGCTGATTGATGTTTCTCTCTCATCGATGTTTCTGGCTCTCTGTCCCTCTCCCTTCTTCTCTGTGAAAAATCAATAAAATATATTTTTTTAAAAAAATAAAATAAAACCTACAGCCACTTCAGATGAGGTGTTCCAGAGCACATCAGTCAGTATAATTTCTAGACACCTTGGCAACTCTCTTCTCTCATTCATTTAACCTACATTCTTTAAGCACCTCTCTGTGCCAGTATGTGCTAGCTCTGGGAGTACAGTGATGAACAAGAAGGAGGAGGTCACAGCTCTCATTCTCATGAGGAAGGGAAGTTAATGAATAGCATCCAAGTTAACAAGACGACTGCAGGTTATGATGAAGTCTACGAGGAAAATAAGACAGTGTACTGAAAAAGAGTCCTACTGGAGGGGCTCGTGGTACTTTAGATCCAGAGATCACAGGTGACATTGAAACTGAGATCTGAATGCTGATGAGGAGACAGCCAAGGAAAGATTCAGAGGCGAGAACATTCTAGAAACAATAAATACTTAGTGAAAGGGTATTGATGCAAACTTTGAATATTTGAAAAAACACTACATAAGCAACTTCCGATTTTTGTTATAATGGTCTAATGGGTATTAGACTTAAAACTTTCATTGCAAATAACTATAAAACTGGATGCAAATTGTGTAAAACCACCGTTTTCTGTCATTGCATAGTGGATGGCATCTGGCTGGGATCCTTGAGAGCAAGAAAATATCTGAGCTGAGTTCCATATCCATTCTGGCTCTCGGCCTGGGGGAACTCTCCAAACTCACACAGAGAAGGAAAGTGCCAGCACACAAGAGTGGGCTGGCAATGTACAGGGCACAGAGCTTAGAGTCCAGGCTACTGAGAAGGCTGGAACTTGTGAAACAGGAAACTGAAGAGAAGTAAACTACACAAAAATCTGCACGAGTCCCTTTGAGTGTTAGGCTAAATATTAAGCTACGCATGTGCAGGCAGTACTCACTACAGCACTGCACAAATCAACTACTGGGGTTGAGGATCTTAAGAGATTCTGGAGGTCTCCTCGCGCTGTCAGATGTGGGAGTTCTGAAAAGCCACAGTGAGATCTCAATAAGGATATGTACTTTATGAATAGAGCGACTCTCATCCTAAAGTAAATGCTACTCTATGACTGCTCTAAAAAAAGCTAAAATCAATACTTGACAAGTTCACATTGAGCTCCCATTAAATGTACTGCCACGCAAAATAAGCCCGAACCACTATAAAATGAAGACAACACAATCAAGATTTTCAATGTAGCATCCACAGCAAACAACATAGGGTAACAATAAATGAAATTATTACACAAACAGGCAGAAAATGTGACCTAAAACTTGGGGGAAATATCAGTCAACAAAAACAACTCTAGAGAGGACACGGATGCTGAAATTATCAGATTAAAAGCATGTTTTTAAAGTATTATAACTATGGCCAAGGAAATAAGGGGAAGGATGGGTATGTGAAGGGAACTGAGGGAACTCAAAAGAGAACTAGAAATATTAACAAAAAACAAATGCAAATTCAGAAACTGAAAATAAGTGAATTTTCCCTTCAAGTCCTTTAAGTGCAGGAAGAAGACACCAGAAGAAATGTTCAGTAAACTTGAAAGCAGAACAATAAAAACTATTCAAACTTAATTGCAGAAAGAAAAAAAAAAAATGTGGGGGAAAAAAAGAATAGAACTTGAGTGACATGAAGAATACTGCCAAGTAGTCTAACAAACATGCAATTGGAATCCAGAAGGGGAGAGAAAAAATGAGGCAGAAAAAATTTTAAGAAATAATAAAAACATCCTTAAATATAATTTTTTAAAATATCAATGCAGAGCTATAAGCTGCTCAATAAATTCAAAGCAACAAGTACAAAGAAAAGCAAAGGCTTAATTAGATGTTATGTAATTTCAATTTAATATTTTTGGTTGCTTGATTCTATTGAATAGAGTTGAAAGTTTTCTGGCCTGCAGTTATTTGAAATAAGTTGAATCTTTTCTGGGCTTCCTTTTATTCTTTGTTTTGAGAGGGTTTGGAGCAGTCTTTAGTCTAAGGCTAATATACTCCACTTCTTAGAATTAAGTCTCTCACACACATTTAAATAATAACTGTTAACCGTTGTAACATTACTTATTCTTCTAAATTAAAAGAGTGTGTTCCTCAGATATTCCCTACTGAAATTCAAATAAAGTGCATTATCAACCCCTGACATACTAATACAGAGTGTATATTTTCAAGATGGGCAGGACAAAGGTTAAAGTCCTAGAAAGGATGTGAGATGACTTTAAAAGCACCTTTTGACTTCTGCTGAAATTTTTAAAACTGTATCCAGATCGAATGTCCTTCAAGTGTTCATTCTGTTCACATTTTGTAAAGTATTATTAATTAATTTCTAATTTAACCCCCCAACTAATTCCAAAAAAATACATAGCTATTTATTATTTCCAAATACATAATAAGACAGTAAAAAGCAAAACTGTTTAAATAAAATCTGTAGGTTTCTAGAAAAATCACTTAAAACTTATCATTGCTTGGAGTTTGGTATATTTTTTTGGTATGTGGTTGAAAAATAAATTATAATTGTATTGAGTATAAAATTAATATGTACTGCTTGCATTCAGAAAATTCAGAAAAAAATTTGAAATATATTTGTTTTTCCTCCGTCTCCATCCTCCTCTCCTTTCCTCATTCTCTTTTGTCTCTCCATGTGTACATACTTTCAAAAATATAATTGGATTATGCTGCACAGCATATGTCCTTTTTTAAGCCATGCTATATGGAATTAATAAAGCCTCCATAATGAAACTGCCACAAGCACATGAATGGTCAAATTGTGGTACATAAATAAAATGGAATATTATTCCGCCATAAAAAGGAATGGAATACTGATACCTGCTACAACTTGGTGGAACCTCAAAACATTACCCTAAGTGAAAGAAGCCAGACAGAAGGGTTACACAGTATATGATTCCTTTTATATGGCATATCCAGAATAGGCAAATCCATAGGGACAGAGGCAGATTTGTGTTGCCAGGGGCTGGGGTAAGGGCGCATGGGGATTAATTATTGAAAGGATGTGGAGTGTTCTTCTGGGGTGATGAAAAAAGTTGTGAGACTAGAGAGAGGCGATGGTTATATAACCTTGTGAATGTACTAAATGCTACACTTTAAAATGGTTAATTATATGTTATGTAAATTTCACCTCAATTGAAAAAAATCAATCTATCACAGTAATGGTCCTTCGCTACCAGTACACCACACTAACTGAATAAAGATATATCTATTTTAAAAAATAGTAATAGAGCTGTTCAGTCTGAGTCACTGAGGATTAAACCCATTGCCCTGCATCATCTTACTGGACAAAGGCTTTTTTGGTGACTAAGAATATCTGTGTGATCACCTGCAGGAGCCTCTTACGAACTACAGATCCACCAAAAAGGAATGTCATGGCTCAAGAGGTCTGCCGACCAGGCTGCAGATTTAACATAAGCAAATGTCTAAAATGTTTATCTGGAAATATTTAATGTTGATGGTAGAGGTTGTTTTTATTGTCAGGATTCATTTGCAAATGACTTTTAGCCCTGGCTAGTGTGGCTCAGTTGGTTGGAGTGTTGTCCCATACACCAAAAGGTTGCAGGTTTGATTCCCAGGCATGTGGTTGTGGGTTCGATCTCTGGCGTTGGGCACATGCGGGACGCAGCCAATCAGTGTTTCTCTCCTTCTCCCTCTTCCTTCCTTTCTCTCTAAAATCAATAAAAAATATCCTCAGGTGAGGATTTAAAAAAATTACTCTTGATGTGACTTTTCCTTATGGCTCTCTGTCTCTTGAGAACTTTAATTCAATCCAGTAGTGTCAGATCATTTTCTTGTCATTAGTATTCCAGTGTCAGACTTCCCAGAGCTTAGTAAATTCCCCGTGACACACCTGTGAATCTTAATACTTCATGTCACATATAATATTAGGTCAGTGGGTATTCTGGTTTATTGAATCTGAAGCAGATTTTAATGCTAGGCCTATTCACAGTATCATGTTCTGGATTTTTTTTATTATTTTCACATATTCTGACCCATTCTTGAAGATTTCAGAGCATAGTATAAGCCTTTATATTTCCATTAGCACCTTGCACAGTGGTAAGAACTTAATATTTTCTTAATAAAAAAATTAATAACTAATTGTTGACAGAATTACTTCCATGTGCAAAAAAATATTCCAGTTCATGTTACACATCTAAATTCCAATTCCTTCAAATTCCAAGTATGATTCCACAGACCTGTCTCAGACAAATGTTTAGAGAAGAATAAAAAAATGTGATGAGTTTTATACTACAAATACAGACATTCAACATCTTTGTGGTAATTTTCATCTAGATATATAATTAGACCCTAATTTCCAAAGGCATCAGATAATTTCCCAAGAGAAATCTTTAGATTGTGTCCAAGTTTGAACACAGAAAAAACCCTATTGGATTTCTTTTAGATGTATGCAGGTAAAGAACTAATTTCCAGAGGTATAGCTGATCATGTCATAAAAAGGAAAAGCCCATAGAAACGTGGCAGAGACTACTGCTTCCTCCTTCCATTTTAATAGGATCATGTCTGGGACACACGGCTAGACCACATTTCCCAGTCTCTACTGCAGTTAGTCCAATGTTTTCTCCAAAGGAATCCAAGTGCAAATGGTGTGCACCACTTCTGGGCGGGCAGGGCTTTTAAGAGCTGATGCTCTATTCAGCTAGTTCCAAGTTTTAACCAGCAGGCAGCGGTGACATCGGTAGAAAGGAACCGAGATTCCTAAATCACTGTATGGAGAAAGCCACTGACTAACCATCAACACCAGCCTTGGCGACGAACAAGATTAAACTTCTATTGTGTGTGAGTTATTATACATTCGGTGATTTATTTGCTATGGCAGTTTAGTCTATACAATGTTTTCTAAAGAGCTAAAGAAATAACAGTAGGGACAAAAGAATTACAGCAATTGGGACACACTAAAACCTTGGGCCAATTTGCAAGCCATTACAAAATACCATCCACTACTAAAACTTACAAGTCTATTGTTTATTAACAATGTAATGTTATTGTCATAATTAGCTAGTTAATATTAATAAAGGGAAGAAAACAAAGCAAGTCAGACATTGTAAGCATGGTCGCCTGGGAAGCTTCACCAGAAAGCTACTGCTTCACACAGCATTGTTCCTCCAATTGTCCCTCTTGTTCCATGACCCACACTCACCCTGCACTTGCTCATTCTCTCTCCATAGTCATGTGGCCTTAAGCAGCCATGTGGCCCATGGCCATGGGGACGCCACACACAATGGACTGCAGCTGGGAATACAAACTGAGTTAGGCAGATGTTGGGTTGGACTGTGCTTTTATATGGAACAGAAATTCTGGGCAGTGCCCTTAATTCTGGCCCTGCTGCAGACAAGATTGGACTTCTTCCATGGTGAGACAGACAGAGATGAAACCTTGGAGGGGAATCCCCTTAATTTTACATCATCAATAAAGCTTTCCAGGAAAACCAGTCCCCCCAGGGGGTTCAGGAAATTCTTTTCTGAGCAGCACCCCAAGAGCTCCACTCCAATGGGTTACAGAACCATCAGTTCAGAAAGTGGAGTCACCACCCTCTGGAGGACCTGGCATCCGCAGGCTTCGCTCACTTGTCACGAGAAAGCAAATGTAATTAGTGTTTCATTGCAGAGCTGAGTGTTTTTGACTTTGACTAAGTAAACATTGTAAAATATAGATTTTGTTCTTGTTAACGTAAATGCGGTGATTTTATTTCCAAACTACATTGTAAGACACCTAAGTATTATTTTACGTTAACCTAATAGGAATAGATATGCAGAACAAACCCATTTTCTGTAAATACCCATTCAGAGGCAAAGCTATTCATTCCAACGAAACTGCACTTATCTGAAGTGGTCTTCACGAGAAGACCTTTCTAAGGAGTCAAAGCTTCCTCGCTAGGAGGGCCACTTTCGCTAAGTGATACGCCATGACAGTTTACTAGTCAGAACTTCTTTTTTGCCCTTTCCTCTCGGGTCTCTCCTTCTACTATCAGGTCTTTCTTTTCCTGTGTCTGCTTGCTGAGCACTTAATTGTGTGTAAATGTTAAGTACGAAGAGACAGAAAAATACTCAGACCTTCCATATTTTCCAGAGAAAAGGAATAAAGACATGAAAACTATGATCTGCCAAAATGTGGGAAAGACAGAAAGTATTGCTTCTCCAATGGTCTATGCCCCTTATCAAGGATGTTGTGTATGGACTTAGTGGACTGGGGAGAGAAGAGAGGGTATTGGGCAGGAAGCCCATTGAAACACTCCCACTTCTAGACTCTTGGTTCTGTAATAAACTAAAAAATAAAATAAAGTAGACAAGTGCTGTGTCAATGAAAGAAAAACGGCTTTTAATTGTAAATAAACAACTTTTTCTGAATTTGAAGACATGAAACAGACTTAGGTACCTTGGAATTAAGAAGAAAACATCTATTTTTTATTGTTAAAAGTATTACAAATAATAGTACATATGTCTCCTCCCACCCCCCACCTCCCATTGACCTCCCCCCGGCTTCCCCAACCCCCTGGCACATGCCCTCACCCTCCTAGTGTCTGTGTCCATTGGTTATGCTTATATGCATTTATACAAGTCCTTTGGAAACATCTATTCTTAAAAGCTGTTCTGGGGCAGGTACTGATTTGCAGAGACATCAAAAATAGAATATGCAGAAGAGAACTAATAGGAAACATATGTTAGTAGGTATGAAAGAGCAGGCTAATTAGAATAAGGGCCACTATCATCAGAAGGGGATCCTGGGGGAGGGGTGTGTGTGTGTGATCAGAAAAGACAGAGATGGATTTTTAAGGGAAATGGATAGTCTTGAAGGAAAGGGGGGGTGTTGAAGGAATTCATACAGGGGTTTGGTTATTGAGGAGTTAGATGGGATCAGTCAGTTTAGGGTTAGGTCCTGGGCTGGGAAGATGGTTGCTAAAGAGGAGATGAGCAGGTGGTCAGGATGTGAGCAAGATAGGCAGAATGTACCAGTCACCCATAGAGCAGCCCTTCCCCCTGAACCCAAGAGTTGGAACTAAAAGTGGGGAAATGAGGGCAAAAGCAGATTGGCTGGTGCTTTTTTGAAAGAGCCAATAGAGGGCAAGAGCAGGAAATATAAACCTCTAGACTAGTGAGCTTCTGCAGTAACCCTTTTCAGGACACCTCTTGCATGCTGAGAGCTTGGTTTCTTTCACTGTAATAACCTTCACTTCCCTTTTCAAACCCCTCCCACGTCCATGAATTCATTCATGGATTTCTTGAGACAACGAACCCAATAGCTCACATTCACAACTCATTATTCTTAGAGAAAAGCAAAAATAACAACCCAGAGATTTACAGTATTTCTTTTACATATTTTAAGAATATGTAAGAAAGCAATTTCAGAAGAAACAAAAATACCAAATTCACATAATGATAATGATGTCCACACCTGCCATCAGGGAGGAGAAAAGCAAGCTCGGAAAACTGCCTCCAAAAGCCCAGAAAAGAAACTAGTGTTTTGCTTTTTTTTGTTTGTTTGTTTGTTTTTTCAGTATCTCTTGTTCTCCTATTAAACTGTGAGCTCCATGAGGCCTGGACTGCATCTTATTTCTTCTAGTATTCTCTTGCTTAGCTTGGTATCTGGGACAGCCTTAGAATTCAATAAATGCTTGTAAATTGAGTGAATGAAGGAATCAAGTGAATTAATTACCCAAAGATCTTAAGGAAAGTAGAACTTACATTTGTGTTAAAGATGTATGATGACTTTCACTTTCAGGCAGAAGGAATAGATGTATTTTTTCCCTATGATTCTTACAAAGTACAATTAAAAATACCTATAACCTATGAATATAACCTAATAGGGAAACTGCAAAAAGTAAAGAGAAGACAGATCCTAGAGACCCCAGGGACCCAGGCAAAGTCACAGTGGTGATTTCCTGGGTTGTTTTTTTTTTTTGTTTTTGTTTGTATGTTTTTTTCCTCATATATCCCAGACATGGAGCTGAAGAAGCCAAATAGAAGAAGCCAAATGACAACTAATACAGACTTTAAAAAAAAAAAAAGTTCCAATAAAACTTTCTCTTTGGAGCCAAAAGACCAGCCTGGTAATACGAAAGCTTTTTAGATAATAACTATTCTACTCTACTCAAACACCACAGACAATTTGGGTCCCAATGCACACGCATGCCAGAAAAGGCCAAGTAAGGTTCTGAGGTTCTCTCACCAGGCCACAATGAAGCATCCCATGGCCCCTGCCAGGCTGGTATTCAAGAAGGTTGAACCTCCAACCCTGCCCAGCAGTTTAAGATGGCCATCCAATTCCCTGCTTGGGCAGTATCAGAGGAGGCCTAATGAGGAATGAAGGACCTTCCTCACTGCCTAGTGGCAATGAGGGTTCCCCATCCCGTACTCCCTGTGGTCTGTGGAGGCCATGTGGGCAACAAGGCACTCCTTCCGAGGCAAAGGCGGTGTTAGCAAACCAGTGGGGAGCCTGCACTCCTAACCCCACCCAGAAGTAAAGAGAAACTGGATCACTCACATAGTGCTGGTGAGAATAAAAAACAATATAGACACTATGAAAAACAGTTTGATAGTTTAAACAAAACCACTGAATACACAGCTACTATACAATAAAGCAATTGTGTTCCTCATCAGTTAGCCCATAGAAATGAAAAGTTATGTTCACCCAAAAACCTGTACATGAATGTTTTAACAGCTTTCTTTATAACAGCTAAAAAACCTGAAAACAATCCAGATGCCCATCAGTGGGCAAATTAAACTTTCTGATTTACACTCATAATATGGATTACAACTCAATAAAAAAGAGAATGGACTACTGGTACAGAAAACAACCTGGGTGATTTTTGAGAAAGAAAGTTACTTAGTAAAAAAAAACAATCCTATTCCAAAAGGTTACATATGGCTTGACTCCATTTATATATCATTCTTGAAATGACAAAATTACAGAGATGGAGAAAAGATTAGTGATTTGCAGTGGTTAAAGAGGGGGAGGGGCAAGAGTGAAATATATGTGTCTATAGAAGGACAATATGGGGGATCCTGGTGGGGATGGGAATGTTTTAGATCTTAATGCATCAGTGTCGATATCTGATCATGATATTGTACTATATTTAATTTTACAAGGTGTAACATTGTAGGAAGCTGGGAAAAGAGTATCCTTTTCCTAGGATCTGTATTTCTTAGACCTGCATGTGAACCTATGATTACCTTAAAATTAAAACTTGAATGAAAAAAAAAATTATACTATCTTACATAATAAAAAAATGAGGTCATGTTAACTAGAAAAGTAATGGCCAAACTCATATGGAACCACATATTCCTTTATATTCAGTGTGCCTTCTACAAATCTGGGTGGGTTTTTTAATACCATTTTGTCCTTCACCACACAGAATACATCATCATGATTCCTTTTGATATTTTTGCTTTACAAAAACTTTAAGATTACTGTTAATATTTTCTCAGTTTTAGAAGAAAAAAAGAGATGAAGATTATATGTATAAAGTCTATATTAACTGAAAATAGAGCTATAATCAAGATTTACAGCAGAGTCAGCACAGAAGACTGACAAACAGTAAGATATAAAATGCCAAAAACCTTGTGTGAGGAGCATTGAAATCTACTGTAAATCAATTTTTCAATCGAAGATACAACAGTTTTCAACTATTAAAATCTCAAGTCTATACCTCTGTTAAATGGTCTTCTGAATGAGACTGGGGTTTCTATTAAATTCTTTCATTGAGTTCATAGGGCCATGTGGATTTTCTGACAGCTAGAATCCTGCTCTAGGAAGCAAAATTCTTGAAGTTTTTACTCTGGGATCAGACACAGACTTATGGGTAACTTTGAACAAGATACAGCTTATCTAGGATTTGCTTTTCCTTTCAAATTTATGAGAATCACATGTGCAAAGTTTCCGTAGTATCTTTTTTTAACTCTTTTTTAAAAATATATTTTTATTGACTTCAGAGAGGAAGGGAGAGAGAGATAGAAACATCAATGATGAGAGAGAATCATTGACTGGCTGCTTCCTGCCCTCCCCCTACTGGGGATCGAGCCACAACCTTGGCATGTGCCCTTGACCGGTATCTAACACAGGACAATCAGTCCACAGGCCGACGCTCTATCCACTGAGCCAAACCAGATAGGGATTTTTTAAATTTTTATCCTCCTCTTGGCCAAGCTTATGAACAAATTGGAGGACACAGCCAGAGTCATGGCCTTGGCTGATGTAGAAATAACACAACACACACCTAATGGGAAAATCAAGCCACAGCCATCATTACAATAGAAGACATACGTCTCCCTTCTGTAAAATCAAATCAACTTCAATTTCTGCCTTCTCCTCTTCCTTTAGCTTCCCTCCTTTGACATAAAGTCCTGAGGATACAAGGTCTCTTACAAACCTGCTTATACAAAGGGAGGTAAACTCAGCACCCCGTTTCCTCTGGGGCTTTAGAAGGAAATAGGAGACATCCCTGGACTCACTTTTCATCTGCTCACCATTTTATATGGGAGAAAAGAGGAGAGGCAGAAGGATAGGTCTGTTTACTATTTTACTCTATTGAACCTACTGTTAGCTCTCTGGTGAAAACATCTCTAAGATCATCAAAACAGGAACTGCCTATTCAGTGAAGCAATGCTTTGCCTTACCCACACTCTATGAGAAGTCTCAGACCATTGCCTAAGAAACGGTTTAGCAGCTCCCTGTAATCTGCAGATGTGTAGTTAGGGCCATCCATGTTCATGCCACACTTGGCTGAAGGAGGCATCAGACTATCGCTGACTGTGAATTACCCCAAGGCAATGGTGACCAGGGACTTGGCTCTGTTTTCCTTGTGCAGTGGAAATCAGCAGGACTTTAGAAAGTTTGGAGCTCAAGGCGCTATTAGATGCCTACAAATAGAACCATTTTTAAAACCAGGAGATTTGAATTTGAATCATTACTTCACAGAACCAAACAAGACTCTGGTAAGAAATAAAGCTTATGAAGAACTATATCCTATCCTCCATTTACCAGGGCTTATTTATTCCAGAAGATAATTAGGCATCAAGTCTTGGGGATGGAAGAAGGTAACTTCACATCATGTGCTCCGTCCTAGGGATGGAGACCAGAGGTATACAGGCTATAAAAGGGGATAAACTCTTTAATTTCTACATTGTTACATATATATGATATGTATATATTATGTATATTATAAGTGTTGTATAGTATATGTTATATATATTATATATTATATATTAATATTATATATTACATATATTACACTAGAGGCCTGGTGCATGAAATTCATGCAAGGGGGGTGGGGATCAGGCCTAAACGGGCAGTCGGGCATCCCTCTCACAACCCTGGACTGCTGGCTCCCAACCGCTCGCCTACCTGCCTGCCTGATCACCCATAACCACTCCCCTGCCAGCCGGATCGATGCCTAACTGTTCCCCTGCTGGCCCAATTGCCCCTAACTGCCCTCCCCTGCTGGCCTGGTCACCCCCAACTGCCCTCTCCTGCTGGCCTGGTCCCCCTCAACTGTCCTCCCCTGCAGGACTGGTCCCCCCCAACTCCCCTCCCCTGCAGGCCTGGTCTCTCCCAACTGCCCTCCCCTGTCGGCCATCTTGTGGCGGCCATCTTTTACCACATGAGGGTGGCCATCTGTGTGTTGGAGTGATGGTCGATTTGCATATTACCGCATTATTATATAGGATATAGTATATATATTATGTAGAAACACATGTGCATGAATATGAGAGAGGGAAAAAAGAGACTGATATGTGTTCCTGACCATATTTAGTCAGGAAACTGCCAATAAAAATTATCTTAGAGTCATCTTGTCAGAATCACCTGAAGCACGGGTTAGGCATTCCAAGTTCCAGGGCCCTAATCCAAATCACTAAATCAGAGCCTCTGAACCAGAGCCCAGCAATCTGCCTTGTAGAGAAGCCGCCGCAGAAGGTGCTATGTCACTAACACTAGGCAAACGACATCTTCAAGGTTTTACCTTTTTTATTGATTTCACTCAAGTCTCATCTGTCAGTCTTTGAAGGTAAATACAGTATTTTCCTTATAGAGAGACAGAACTCTTGTTGGTATTCCTCTAATTAATACCAATCCAGAAATATTTACAATAAGCAGAACTACATTGAAACATATTAAATTATGACATTTACACTCAAATTTCCCATAATCCTCTGTATGATTATTAGTGAACTATAATGAAAATCTGGCAAAAAAATAGACTTTCTAGCGAGACACTTACCTATATTCTTAAAAAAAACCTTGGCTTTTCCTTAGCCCTTGCTTTGTGAGCTATTTTAATTGACTTGACTAGATAAGGTTGAAAAGTAACAAACAAATTTATTTCCGTCAATCACATAATTTCTAAGGCAACCTGACCATGTGTAGCTAGCAAAAGCCTTCACAAATGGGATAAGTAAACTATCTGCATCATGATAATTATCTTTTGAGCACCTAGATTTGAAAAAAAGTCAATAATTTTGCAAATGTCAAGCTCTGCCTTCCCCAGCTTATAGTAAGACAGGTGTGAATGCCTTAGAAGCATGATTTGCAGGTTAAATTTCTCTTTAAATAAGTGGAATTTCAAGTTAGAGAAAAGGCCATGTGGCTGTTACATAATATTGTCTGCCCTACACAACCTGCAATAGTTTAAGCTGCTTTGATTTACATTCTGAATTGCATTGGCACACAGAATTGGAATTTTTAAGAGTTCAGTCTAAATCAGTCAACTTCAAGGTTTATTTGGGGGAAAAGGAGAGATTCTTGAAAATTTCTTGCCAGTAAAAACATTTGAGGAGGTACATCCCTACTAACATTTTAGATGAGAAAATTTTCAAAGATATAAATCATTGGTGAATCAATAAGGATTCGATTCTAAAGAATTTGAATCGGGCCCTGGCTGATGTGGTTCAGTTGGTCGAGCTGTCCCACACCAAAAGGTTGCCCATTTGATTCCTAGTTCTAGCACATTCCCAGGTTGCTGGCTCGATCCCTAGTAGGGGGCATGCAAGAGGCAGCTGATCAATGTTTTTCAATGTCCCTTCCTCTCTCTCTAAAAATTAATGAAAATTTATTTTTAAAAAAGTTGAATCAAAGGATTTGTATCTTTGAAATATTCTCGTCTTAAGTGTTAGTAGAGGTATGGTAAATTCCTGTAAAATAACATATAAAATTAAAAAAATAAATGCACACCATAAATACACACAGGTGAGAAAACAGAGGTAAGTGACTAAGGTGGCACTTTTGACACATGAAGATTCTCTGCTCTTGGAATAGAAAAGTACATAGGTACTTGTCACATTTCTGATAAATAATACTAAAGTTCAATCTTCCCTGAACAATGTCAGTCTCTTTGTCATAAAAAACAACTATGAGTTTTGAAAATAAGTTGAGTTTATAGCCCAGCCGTGTTGTCTTTATGAGTTTGAGAAAGTTTCCCACTTTGAAAAATTAATAATAGACTAAAATGTAGCTTCTGTAAGCACTAAACATTTCCTTTTTGATGGGTAATGTTGAAAATACAGTTGGCTATATTTATATAAGGTGGTTTGATTTATCATTACTTATTTTTGCTTTTTGGCTTAGTCAGTTAGGAATAGAATAATTGAACCTCAGTTACTGGATCTTGAGTAAGAATTTCTCCCATGAGCATAAACATTATTTCAATAATTATATTCAGAGAAGAAAACACATGAACTTAAATGCCACAAATAGAGGGTGTGCCAAAAAAAATATATGCACACATTTTGAATAATTATAAAGGCAGTGTTTACTAAAATATATTTCATTTTCAAAATTAAGCTACTAAAGTGTGTATAAATTTTGGGGGGGGGCACCCTATATAATTACCTTATTAACCACATGCAATCAAATAAAGCTGTCAATCCTTGTATATAATTTCTTTTCTCTCTCATCACTTAAAAGGGTGAATGTAGAATTTTGCTTCCATAAACAAATGGTACAATCATGGAAAGCCTGCATATTATCCAGGCCCGACAGTACTAAACCTTCCATGGAGGTATTTGAAAGCTGCCAAGTGGCCGAACGCAGTCTGACCCACTTGCAAGGGTGGTTTCAGTGCTCTTGTCCTACATCCAGCGAGGAAGTGGCTGTGGTGACACACCAGCGTGCAAGTGCACTGCACAGTCAGGTTTTAACTTTGAGAATTTGTTACATTTTTCAATATGCAACAGCTTACTTTCATTGGTTTATGATTTCACTTTTCCCCAGGGGACAGGAAAGCTTCTAAGAAGAGCAATATTTATGCAGAAGAATTCAGGAGTGAAGCTCTCACGGAATGAAATATGTATGTTGCCCAGTGAAAAGGAAACTGTTTGTCTTCCCAAGACTCATGAATAATCCCTGCTTACCCCATAATAGCTGTGGATTTATCAAATATGCAATCTCTGTGTGTGTGTGTGTGTGTGTGTGTGTCTCTCTCTCTCTCTCTCTCTCTCTCACACACACACACACACACACACACTTGCAGATACCATGATTGAGGAACCCAGTACTACCTTTTTTTTTTTTTGAAACATTAAATAATATGATTTATGTTTTAAAACACAGTTTGATAGCCTAGAATGATCAAAATTGAGGACGGTAATAATCTGGTAATTAACAGCAATTTCTTTTATCACCACAGAAATGGCATGATACAAACAGAAGTGACCTGTAATTTCTCTTACATGAGATTTGCATATATTATCCTTATATTTGTAATTATCCCAGCAGTCACCCAAAATATTGCTTATCATTTGCTCATACGATGTCAGGGATGTTCAAGTAGACTGGATGCCCTTATTTTCCAGAACTACTGGTCAAAAGGTCACAGCAAAAGGGAGTGCTACATACCATGTGACACCTACAGCAAAAAGGTAATTATGCTGTTATCTCTTTCTTACTAACTCTTGGGTAATAACAAATGTGTACTTATATATAATGTTTAAAAGGCAAATTTATTTTGCTTTTTGTTGTTTCTACAGGAATTAAAACTGGAATTAAATAGCAGAGGATTAAGAAGCCAAACAAAATAAACAATAACTGAATTGTAACAGAGTTTCATTTCTCTTGGTCTATGCCTGGATCTTCCACTGGTGTGGAGGTGATTTGTGAATGGACATCTTGCTGCCAGGGAACCCTTTATCTAACAGCCAGATTTCAAACTTCTCCAAAGACATTGCACTCCCTGGTTTCTTATTAAATAGCCATTTGGGCTCTCTTCCTGTGGAATGACCAACAGAGGACAGGACTGCTGGGTCTTCAGGCACAGCTTAGAGCCTGATTTTCCACATCCATATTCTATGCATCTCTTTAGAGCATCCATCCTACTGCCATTAAAAAGAGTATCAGTCCCACCTCCTTATGCTGAAATTGAACATCACAATTTGTAAAGCCCTTTCATATATTTTCTATCACATTTGACAAATAGTACACATGAATCCCAAAAGGTAGCATGGGTGTTACATGCCCACGTTAGAGGCCAGGAAGCCTGAAACTCAACCCATATGATTTGCATAAGATAACAGAGCCAGCCATAGATAAGCCTTGGATGCAAGCGGATTCCCTGATTCTATACATGAACAGCCACTTCCACCTTACGGTTTTTATTTCTCCACATAGTTCTTGTATCAGACAATGAATTTAAACAAAAGGAAATGTGACTGGGTAATATTCTTTGTCATGATGAACATAACATGATATCCCACACAAAAAGCACACACATATATATCACATTCACAGAAAATGAATGAAAAACAAGATTTAAAAAAATAGGGTGTATTTACCTTGCATTTGCTCATATGCCTAAGGTAACAAATGCAGAACATAATGTGTTTATATTTTACTGGATAGTTGTCAGTTGGTTTCCTCTTAAAAAATATTTTACATGGCTAAACAAATCAAATATAAAAAAGCAAAACAAAAGTAAATCTTCTATCCTTGTTCCCACTCTCATCAGAGCAACACCTATTATCATTACTTAAATAGTAAGAAATACAGTACAAGAATGAAACAGAAATTGACACATTAACTTCACTGGGACAAAAAATAGTATGTGCATATTGTTAGTAAAATCATTTTTAAAAAGAAAAAAAACCTTTCTCTGCCACAGACACCCCCCCATAGGACCTTCTCTAAAAACTTAACCACTATTAGTTTTTTATAATTCCTTCTAAGTGTAAGGAGTAGAGAGACATACATAAATAATCTATATAGATGTGTTTATGTATCAATGTGTGTGTGTGTGTATATATATATATATATATATATATTCAACACATATTTAATAAAAATATATAGCTTATAATTTTCTGTACCTCACACTTACATGTAAGAATGTAGTTTGAAGATGTTTTCATACCAGCACCCACACAATTACTTCATTTTACTTTTTTTAATATTTATGTAAAGATGTATCTGGTACATCCTATATAATAAAAGGGTAACATGCAAATGAACCAAACAGCAGAATGACCAGTCGCTATGATGCACACTGACCACCAGGGGGCAGATGCTCAATGCAGGAGCTGCACCTTGGTGGTCAGTGCACTCCCACAGGGGGAGCACTGCTCAGTCAGAAGCCCAGAAGCAGGGCTCACAGCTGGCAAGTGCAGCAGCGGCAGTGGAAGCCTCTCCCACCTCCATGGCAGCACTAAGGATGTCCAACTGCCACGGGGAGCGGGCCTAAGCCGTCAGTTGGACATCCCCTGAGGGCTCCCGGACTGCGAAAGGGTGCAAACCGGGCTGAGCGACCCCCAAGTGCACAAATCTTGTGCACCAGGCCAATAGTCTTTACATAAATAGTAAAGCATAATTCATTCATCTAGTTCTCTCTAAAGAACACTAATTATACCAGTCTTATTGATACTCTATTCTTTGATGAACATTGTTCACTGGGTTTATTTTTGCAATATGTCCATGGGGTAAATTCCTAACAGTTGTATTAATATGTACATTTTTATTTTTAATAAAAACAAAGAAAAATGTTTTTACCAATTTATACTCCTGACAATGAAATATGAACATATACATTTCTCCAAATACTCACTAGTACCTAGCATCATCGAATTATGCACTTTTTGGAAAGGAACATAAATGACATTTCATTCTTTTGTTCATTTGCAATGAATTATGAATGAGCTTTGGATTAGTCTTTTCCCCTCCCCCTCTCACAACCATTTTGTATGGCATCATTCATATTTTTACTTATGAATTTGGTGTCCTGCTTAGAAAGTTTTCTGTCATCCCAAAATTAAGATTTGTTACTTCTTCCTTCCAGAAATTTCTTTTCAAACTTTTTTTCCATTTGGAATTTCTTTTGGTACAGGAGTGTGGAGGGAATGTTGCTTGAGTCTCCTTCTTTCATACCAGCACCTAGTGCGTTCCAACCAAATGATTGAATAGCATCCCTTTATCCTGTAGATCGGAAATATTTCTGACCTCACAATCAAACAATCCTAGTATCTCCTGGGTGCATAGAAGCCAATGCCCCTCAGCCTCTGATGCAAATACTTCATTTCCAGGCTGAGTAGGGGGAATAACTACCTGTCATTCTCCAGGCTCTCTTACCCTGCTGCGAAGAATGCAGAACAGCTCTGTTACAGTTGATGCTGTTATAAACTATGGGAATCAACATGAGATCAAATCCCCAAGAGACTACCTCGCACTGAGCTCCATACCCTTTCATCAACCCATGATCAACTTGAAGCATAACCAAGAAAGAAACCTCACTGTGTCCCAGGATCTCAGGGTTAATTTACTACCCAACCTACTCCAATTAATACGCTCTATATTTTATTTATTTGATTTATTTCTTCCATAATATCAAATATAGTTGTCATCATTATTTTTTTAACTATCCTTTAGGGTGATTCTCCTCTTATTATTTTTTCTCAGAAATTTTCTAGCTTACCTTGCATATTATACTTTAAGATGAATGTTTGCATTGTTTCAAGTTCTAGAAAAAATAAACTGGATATTCTCATAGGGAATGGATGAATATATAGATTAATTTAGACATCATTGATACTGTTAATAGAATGTAAAGCCCTTTTCTGCATGGGTTCTTCACAATTTAAGTTTACATCTAGCTATTTTAGTGTATTGGTTATTTTTAGAAACTAGATCTTTGGGTTATTTTCTCTCACTAATTATTATTTGTATATTGAATCTGCTACTTTACTGAATTCTCTTAATCTTTTAAATAGTTTCCCACTCAATTCTTTGGATTTTCTATGTAGATAATATTATCTCTGCAAATAATCCTTTCTTTTCTTTCTCTAACAACATTTTCCACAACAATGGTAAAAAATAGTGGCACTGGAAACAAACTCAAAGGAAAGGCATACAAAACTGGAAAACAAAAGGAAAGAAGAGACAAAGGAAACCTACATATGAAAAAAAATTGTTAGCATGGGAATTTGTTGAAAAAATAAGGACTTGATTTAAAACTAAAGGAAACAGCTTCAGGATCATGAATTCTTCAAGTAATGGACAGTTTATTTATAATTGACACACACTGAAAAATAAAAGGTAAAAAGTTGCCAAAAACTAGAGTCAGTATAAAACCAAAGGATAAAATTGGTGTTGTTGCTATTAATGCATTTCTAATAAAACCATTTTTAAAAAATTCTGTTTAACTCATGTGATCAAAATTATATAATAATGTCTGTAACTTCTCTCCTTAGCTCCTGAGTCTGCTGCTCTGTGTCCCCTTCTTTGTCCATCTTCCTCTCCCTTTGCTTTCTCTGTAATTTCTACTTGCCTACAATTAGCTGCCTTTTCCTCAACATTTCTTCTTGCCTTTTGGGGCAAGAAGAGTCCCTGCTTTTATTATTTTCTAAGGCTTCCACATTGAAACTTTGAGTAATGTGGTTTTAAGCAGACTATATGCTCAGATTTGCCCTTGCATCATGACAGAGAGCATTTCAGGCCTAGCCAGTGGTGTGCCCATGGAAACTGGGAGTCATTGTGTCCTAGGAAACTATGGCAACCAACAGAGACAAACTGAAAACAGGCCCATTGTCATCATTTTTAACGAGTAAGAGATGTGAGTATCCTCTACAATGAATCCAACTACCATTTGCCAAGGAAAAGATGCAATTCAAGTCAGCCCTAGTAATTAGAACAAATAAGTATTTGAAAGCATACATATATGATCTATTTTATCCTTATTGCTTTAGAACAAGGAACACTTATTAAGTTGGTTCCTAAAATAACCAAGAAAAATGAACAGATATAATCAGCAATTATAAGCAACTTCTAAATCAGTATCATTAAATATATTGCATGCTCTATGTTCTAGCAATTTTTCCAAGGACACAGATAAGTGTTTGTTATCACAGAACAAAGATGTCCAGAGATAATTCTGATTTCTTCTATGGCTCTATAAGTCTGCAATTATTTGAATGATGAATTTAGATTCTTACCCACTCAGTCCTGGTCTATCCATATGCATATGACACTTAGCCCCAATTATATTTACAATCTTCCTCAGACTCTACTAAATAGTTTAGCTGCCTGATCAAACCGAGTTAATGAGAGGT
This sequence comes from Myotis yumanensis, assembly GCF_028538775.1. Lineage (NCBI taxonomy): Eukaryota > Metazoa > Chordata > Mammalia > Chiroptera > Vespertilionidae > Myotis > Myotis yumanensis. The sequence goes on along the minus strand of NW_027223755.1, from coordinate 68,664,333 downwards.
CCTACAGGTCATCCTTGTCAACATGGCATCTAGTATTTTGACAAATGAGTTTACAGCGTGATAGCAGAATTCCCACTGCATTGTGGCTTGTTTTCCATTGACTTTGCCTATCACACAAAGTGTGCTTCTAAAACTTCTCTCCCCAAGAAGAAAATCTGGGTTGTACCCTTTCACTTTTCCTTACAAAAACAGAACTGATAAAATAATGCTTACAAGAAGTCTCCCTCAGTGTAGGTGTGTGCATGGGCACACGTGTGTTTATCATTTTTACCTAACCATTTTTTCTTTACATGTCGCATAACATCTATTAAGATCTAGCAACTCCCAGAAAATAAAGGGCCGTGAATTGAGTGGCAAATAAGTGACAGTGCTTTGCAATCTTAAGGGCATACCCCACAAATACAGTGCTTCACAAATGGAAAAAACACACACACCAAAAAAAAGTCCTTAGTAGAAGCTAATGACAGCAAACAATTATTATGTGCAGAAGCTCACAGACTTGATAAAATCTGGCTTATTCCTTGGTTCAAGCAGAAAACCAGAAAAGTAAAGCCTGTAAGCATTTTAACTTAGAAAAAACACACCAAAAAAAAACAAAGTAATTCACAACTATTGATATAGGACCAAGCCTTTTCCTTTGATAATGAGCCCACTGATTAAAGCTCTCTATCTTCTTACTTGGAATAACTATATTATCTGTAATCTCAAGTTTTAGTTCTTTAAGAAACATTTAAAAATTCATTATCTTTGCAAAACAATGTGTGTGTGTGTGTGTGTGTGTGTGTGTACTATTGTAACATGCTAATTAGACCGGACAGCTGAATGACCTTCCGGACGTCCTTCTGGACAACCTTCTGGTCGAAGCCGGGGCTGTGAGGGCCAAGGCAAGCCGCCAAGGCTGCAAGAGCCGAGCCCCTTGCATGAATTTCGTGCATTGGGTATGAATAAACCAGATTTTTTTTCCTTTGAAGATGAGTAAGGAGATAATTATCACATTGGTTAAAACATATTATAAAGCTATAATAATTAAAACTTAGTGGCACTATTAAAAAAAAAAAAAGACATCAATGGATCAGAATGAAAAATCCACAAATGGACCCAAAGTAAGTATATGATAAAGGTATTACCTCAGACAGAAAAAGAAAAAGTGGATTTAATAAATTATGTTATAAAACTGTCTAATCATCTGGGGGGTGGGGGTAAAGTAAGATTATCTACTTTAAATTTTATTCTAAATTCCAGGTAGATTAAATATATAAGTATGTAAAGATAGACTATGAAATATGCTTAAAAACATACAGATTTAATATTTATAAATATTTATGGAGGAAGTTTTCTTCTTACCTAAAAATGTGGCCATAAGCAGAAACCACAAATGGGGGGCGGGGGGGAGGAGATAGATTGATTTGACTATACAAAACTAACAATACATATACAGAGTTCCATTTCCACTTAGAATATACAAAGCTATAAGTGATCATCACTCCCAACCTGCCGAAAAGAAAAAGATAGTCTACAAAATCAACTCTTCTAGAGCTGAACATGCTAGGCAACCAAGTGAACAAAATTCCAAAGACTGGCCAGCCCTTCCTAGAGGGACAGAACATATCAACTGTTCCACCTTTGACAGAGCGTGGGAGGAAAAAGTAACCTCCATGCAAGCAATTAAGAAGGTATGTTTTTATTGTAATTATAAAAACAGATGTAAATAAACAAAAATGATTTCAGGCACATAATATAGTTTTTGTCTTGAAAACATGAAACAGAAATAATGCGCAAATCTGGACATGTATATAATTTAAGCAAACAACAAACTGTGCGTGAATTTTCTGCAGAATACTTAGAGTCTCTGTATTAACTCTCACCATTATTAGCATCCTAAGTATAACCAATAATTGTTTTTCCTCTTAAGTTTCCAATGCTAATAATCACACTATAGCAGATTTTCCCAGATTAGACACAATGGCCATGTTGACAAAGACCTTTGTTATAAAGTAGGCTAATGACGCCACACCTGGGGGACCCTTTGGATTCCATCACTAAGCATTTTCCAGGCATTCTGTCTACCCTGTCTGTAGGCCAAAATTAATTCAAAACTTTCTTAGGAAGGCGACAGTGTTGCCTTCTGATAAACACTACACAGGTGGAAAGTGCACGAATATCCTTGGAAAACAAAACTCTAGAAGCCTGAAAGAATGGAGCAGCTTGCAAATACCCTTATCTTTGCATCAGGATGCAACTTCAGTGGAAGCAGAGCAGCTCAAGACACTGTGTCCAGCATGGCTAGGTGTAGGCAGGTCTTGATGCTGACAATGTCAAAACAATATTACAAGGTTAAATGTATGTGGGAGTAAGGTAACTGGTGAAGGTAGGTAAGGAGCGTGATGATTCTGGGCCACCAGGTGCCAAGTACAAATCAACACTCTGGGACAGGGAAGGTCTGTGGCCTGGAGGTGATGGCATGGCTGAGACTCATCTCAGGCACACCACCTGCCTGATGCATAACAGTTTAATCTGCAGTCCTGACTCAGGTAGGCCTGCAGCTGCTGCCCTGCCGAAGGTAAGCATGGGAGGGAGAGAGGTTCATCTTTGGTCAGCAGAAGGAGGGAGGCAAAAGTGATCTCTTTTAGAAGGGGCAAAGGAAGGCAAAAATTTATTCTATAAATGGTATAAAGGTAGATAAAACAGATCCCTGTCAACAAAGTGTTTATAATCGAACTGGAGGCCCGGTGCACAGATTAGTGCACTGGTGGGGGCGAGGCCTGCAAGGACTGGGCAGCTGTGGGAGCAGCCACTCATCCTGGTCAGCCGAGCGGCTGTGGACCTGCCCTCTGAGCAGCTGCTCCTGCTGTGGGATCACCGCTCATCCCAGTCAGCCAAGTGGTGCTCCCACTGTGGGAGCACACTGACCAACAAGGGGCAGCTCCTGCATTGAGCGTCTGTCCCCTGGTGGTCAGTGCACGTCATAGTGACTGGTAAACTGATCGTTCTGGTCATTCTGCCATTCAGTCACTGGAGATAGATAGATAGATAAATAGATAGATAGATAGATAGATAGATAGATAGATAGATAGATAGATAGATAGATATGTATTAGGAAAGACATAGCAGAAATAAAGAACCTTGTATGTGGTGAAAATGGGGTGACTTACATTTTGATTTTGAGAAAAAGATTAGCTGGGGCAAGTCTCAAGGGCCTGAATGTAGTGTTCAGAATTTATCCTATAAATATGGAGGAGCCATTGTAATTTTTGAGCAAGAGAGTGACTTCATAAAGGTAATGTTTTGAAGCAATCATCTTATTATAATGGGTATAAAGAAACAGGCATGTATTCTTAGAGATATGTTTTTCAAGCATAATTTCTCTTCTCCTCTTCGGGGTTTTTTCAACTTTCCCTGGTGCCCTCTTAGAGGTGTCAGGCTTTGCCCTGTCACATGCACAGGCATTCTAACTTCCCAGGACCTTGATGTTCCAGGAAGGGATACAGTAACAGTGACCATGGGTAGGTCTGATGATAACATTAAGAATAAATATTTTGTAGCCAAGGAGAGCCATGTTTCAAAACAAACTACAAACATATTTAGGAATTTTGCCAAGAGTAGGCAGAATCTGTCATTCTTCACATCTCATTTTCAAAGTTCAACGACCCTACCTAATAATGAGCAAATACAGAGAAGTTACTTTAAAGCATTTTATTCCTTGTTCTAAGAATAAGGGGATACAAAGAACCACAAGGAAAATTCTCTACAGTAAAGCTAACCCAAGAATGAGTTAACTACATATGATTGGGATAATTATTCAAAGAACCAACCACTGGACCTCACAAAATGAAATGCCACTTAACATTTCTCACTTGAGTTTCTCCAGAATTTTTCATCTTAAAGAACCATAAACTCATCTCTGCATTGTATGTTGCATCTGATGATGATCACCCATCTACTCCCTGACTTCCTTCTCTTATTCTGGCATTATGTCCATCTTCCCCTTTATTTGAATTATCTTCAGATTCCCAGACTTGTTCTGTCCTATGCATAGGACACTTGAGGATCTCATTGTTCTAAGTAAGCAATTTTCAACCAGTGTGCAGCAAGAATTTTTAAAACACACAATATCTGACTATTTAGTGAGGGGTACTGACCTCTTTTCCCAAATTTAAAAAATGACAACAGCCAAAACAACAATAGCCACCCAGTGTGAATACCCTCTGTAGAACCACAAATATATAGGTCATATATATTGCGTTGCATCTTATTGGTCATGTTGCATAATAGGTTGCATCGATTGGTTAGTCTCTGGTACCAGAAATCCTTGTATACAAATATAGGCACCTGATATTTTTACAAGTCACTCTGAAGCAAAAAGAACAGGTAATTACTATTATTTCTTTGTAAATCGATCAAAATTTTACCTTTTTTGTCAGATCGGAAAAATACATTTTTCAGTATGCTGCAGAATTTTAGTAACTAGTTTATACATGCCATGAGATTAAAGAAAAGGTTGAAAATCTCTGTTCTAAGTAGTAGCAACAATACTGTCAGGATGACAATAGAAACAGTCATCAGTAATGACAACATTCTGTACACACTCTATCTCTGCATCACTAATTGCAACATGACCACAAAGCTCTGGGGCCTGGGGGAGAAGAGACACGATGAGGTCATCCAGAGCATTAGTCAGTCTCTAATTGCTAGCATGCAGTTCCAGGGTTTCCAGCAGAAACACTTACGTTCAGGATTTTATGACTTGGGACTTCGGGTCCACTGTCAACTTAGACCTGACATGAAAGGCCCCAGGCGTAGGAACATAATCAGCTCATTCTGAGTTATATTAAAAGGGAGGTGGGGAGACAAACATACACTCCAATCATTCACAAACAGCTCTGCTTAAAAATGACATTTTACAAGGGGCCATTCCTCAGGTGACCATTCCGGCATCGGTGCCGTGGCCGTCACCATCCATCACCCACAGCGATTCTGGAAGGCAGGAGCCGCACACAGTCAAACAGCCTCCTGGGCTGTTGGGGAGCATGTACTTCTAGGCCAGATGTCTATTGTTTCAAGCACATGAAAACGGTCTGCATATTAAGGATTTTATTACTATTTGATTTTTTTAAATGTGTATTTGTACCGAAATGTGATTTAAAATGCGTTTTTGCAGTGGTTTCAGCACTTTTCTTTCCTATCGGCACCGGTCTCCTGGTAATGGCTGGAGGCCACAATTAACCAACCAGCTGCCCGTGGCTATCCTCTGCTCGGGGTGTTCAAAACCCATTAGACGATTCTCCACATGTCATTATTATTGCTAAGCAACAACTGGCTAGAACTGACCCTGACTGAGTGAAGCAAATGGTGTTTCTGAAATTCTACAGAAAAGAATCATCGTGGAAAGACCTAGCTGACCATCTGGGGAAATACATAATAATAAAACAATGCTGATGAAAATAATGACAGTGTTTATTTTAGGGCATGCATAGGAATAAGAGTCCTCAACTCCCCCCTGCCATGGACCAACCAAGCTGACATGGGCAGACTTTCTTAACCGACACATAATTATTAGTCATTTTATACACATTCTGAATTGTGAAAAGTCAGAATATAATTCCAATCTAAAGGGGCTTATGACCTAGTTATAAAGATACTAATATACATAAAAATATGTGGAAACATCCACACAATTATTAAATGCTGATTTGTGAGAGCTGAAAGAAAAGATGATGAAGGAGACTGGGATAGTGAGGGAGGCCTTGATGAGTAGTAGGAGTCTGATGCATGGAGAAAAGAGAAAACACGTTCCAAATAAAAGCCTCATGTCAGAAAGGTTAGGGATTGAATACCTGTGAGGTGGGATGAAACTTCAAGTCTACATAGCCCCTAAGCAACGCACCCCACTGTCACACAAAGGGCTACTATATTCTCATACCTGAGAGCCAGTTAGAAATGGACTCTCCGGTCCCAGCCCAGACCTGCTGAATCACAGTCTGCCTTTTCACAAAGTCACCTGGGGGTTCCTACAAGTATTAAAGTCCAGTAAATCCCACTACAGATCTAAGGGAAGACAAGGGGGGCGGGGTACGTTCACCACCCAGTCCAGTCACTTATTTGCAGGAAGAACTTGGCAACTCATTAACCTTAATATGGCCTTATTAAACTTAAAGATATACTAGACATGTTCATCAAAATTCTATAACAGAAGAATGCTTTCTGTGAATTAAAATATTACATGAAAGCTGAGCATGTCAGACAGATACAGGTAAGTGGCCATCCATCCACATAACCGATTTTAAGGCCAAAATGAGAGGCTATGTGAGATGTTGAAAAGTACCATTTTTTTCTTAGAATTCTTTTGCTAACCAGTGAGAAGTGGATACAGAACAAGCAGTAGAGGAAATGCCAGGCACTAACTGTCTTCTTTCTGTGTTAGGGTCCCTCCAGCCACATCTTCCACCTGGCAGTGGCCACTGGCTTCATTATCCACTTCAGAGCAACTAATGTTTGAGTTCTCATTTTGTTAACACCCTAGGAGGGAGTTAACATAATATTAAAGTACACACACACACACACACACACACACACACGTTTTAGAATGTAGCTGGCCTAAACAGGTTTGGTGGTTAATACTTTCCATGAATTATTATTTCATTTAGCTTATCAGCTACCTACAGGGAGATGCTGTTGTCATCATTTTAAAAAGCAGGACATCAAGACACAGTGGTAAACTATTTTTCTCAAAGTCACACAGATAGGATTTGATGGGGACAGCTGTGGATCCCAAGTCTCAGTCTCTCTCTCTCTCTCTCCCTCCCTTCCTCCCTCCATCCCTGCAGGCCTTTTCCTTAGTCCCAAATTCACGTGGATGGCAATGAACCTAGCCATCAAAGGGGAGAGAAGACTGCACATTTCCCCACCACCAGGGAATGATCACTGCCTCCAAGAATTCTTTCTAAATCAGGGGCTCTCAAACCTGGTTGTACATTAGAACCATTTGGGGAGCCTTTTAAAATCCCAACGGCAGGACTAAACCCCAGGCCAATTAAATGGGACTCTCCCTTGACTCTCCTGTTTGAACAAAGCCCAGGTTTAATGATGTGAAAGCTCTAGGACAGGTGACATGGACGCTGAGGATCGAAAAAATTCGTTCACTTTCCAACTAGGAAAACTTTTCTAGGAAAAGCTTTGCCATGGTCACTGACTAAGTAGACAATTACATATGCCTTAGGGATGTGGCATGCTAGGAAATCCACACTTCTAATTTAGGTCTTCAGACCAAAACGTTACATTTTAAAACGCTTTCTAAGACTTAATTCAAACACAAATTTCTTGTACTCTTAACTAGGCAAAGAAAAGCCATGATGTCTGGGAGCTGTTTGGCTGAGACTCACTGGAAAAGCAATTTCAAAATCAACTGAGTCCCCTCCAGCTGTTGCCACATCGGCTTTATCCTCTTTATTCCCTTGGTAGCTGCCACCAATACACACGTTCGGGGTCCGAGGTCAAGAGGGTGCCCGTGGGATTCTGAAATGTCAAGCGGAGGAACGAGAGGATGAAGAGCACAGGCGATTATACACTCTAAAACTTGAGCACCTTCAACACACGGTATTTTTAAATCTGCAAGGCCGAGTGATGCTCTAATTGGGACCAAGAAAGTCTCAGACTGGGACTCGGGACAATCCAACAAATACATCTATTTTAAACTAGTATCCTGAAAAATACGCATCTGTCCTGTTGCTTTGATTCTGTGAGGACCACTGGTTCCACCTCCACCACGGTGAGCACTGCACTGTCAATCCAGCCTTCGGGTTCTCCTGACCTGCTCACATCACACCACTCCTGAAGCAGCCTACCCTCCCCGCCACACAACCACACACAGCTTATTTACATTATAGAACCATATTATTTTGTAAATTATGTTTTATCACTTAAACGACTTCTTTAAATAATAGTCCTAGGATTTCTCGTTGATTCCTATAATTGTATTTGTAATAGTTTAATTCTCTAAATTTGACACTGGTTTCGATGAAACGTGCCAGTCTTTTTACACTTGATGTTGAGCTCCTTTGTTTCCTTTCTCTTTATGTCAGCTAGGTCCACCTTCAAGTACCCTTCCTGGAATGGATGCACAGTGATACACCCTTCAAGCCCTGCCTGACTGAGGTCTTGGCACAGGCATACTATCTATCGAGATTCTAACCAGGCTCCTCTTTGTTTTTCTAGTACCAACAAGATTTATTCTAATTTCACCAAACAGTAACTTTGAAAAGAGTTGCCAGTTTCCAACAAGCACCTCCGAAGGGGGAGGTAAAAATGATCTCAGGTGAACTATGAGTGCGGCATTTCCAAATTCAGGGAAAAGGGAATTTTTCAACCATTAAACAAGAAAGCAGGCATACCGACCTAAGTCTGATGCACACTTTGTCCTAAGAGTCTCAACTCTTCTCAGAACCCCACCAGTTCAAGTCCTGGCTTTAAAACCTATCAATTAAGTGGTCCTTGCAAGTTACCAATGATCTTTGAAGCTGTTGTTTCATTTTAAAATGGGGATGTACATTTGACCCAGTGATCCCACTTCTAGGAATATATCCTAAGAAACCCAAAACACCAATTAGAATATATGCACCCCTATATTCATAGCAGTGCAATTTACAATAGCTAAGATTTGGAAACAGCCCAAGTGCCCATTAGCAGATGAGTGAATAAAATAGTGATGGTACATTTATACAGTGGAATACTACACAGCTGTAAAAAAGAAAGAACTCTTACCATTTGCAACAGCATGGATGGACCTAGACAGTATTATGCTAAGCAAAATAAGCCAGGCAGAGAAAGATAAGTATCACATGATCTCACTCATACGTGGAATCTAATGAACAAAATAAACTGATGGACAAAATAGATCCAGAAGCATGGAACAGACTGACGAATTTCAGAAGGAAGGTGGGGGTGTAGTGATTAACCGAGGAACTTATATGCATGTATGCATAGCCCATGGACACAGACAATAGAGTGGTGAAGGCCTGGCAGGGGCAGGTGTGGATGGAGGTGGTCAATGGGAAAAAAACAGATAAACTAACAAAGGGGACATCTATATTACTTTGAACAATAAAGATAAATTAAAAATAAATAAAATAGGGCTGTAATAGCTCCTACCTCATAGGGTTGCTTTGAAGAATAAATGAGATAGTGTTTAGAACAAGGCCTGATATGTGGTGTATTCACTATAAATGGCAGCTACTACTTCTACTTCTACTACTATTATTATTATTATTATTATTATTATTATTATTATTATTTTACTACTACTATTGGTAAGTTTCAAATAATTCACCTCTGGGTCTAGTCTAGATAAGGATGAGAAGTTACAGTACCAGTGGTCTACCTGTTCCCAATTGTTCTTGGAAGCTAGTGAAGCAGTTATTTTCTTAAGAAAAAAAAAAATCACTAAATTGAATATAGCTTTGTTGGAGGGAAAAAAATCAAACAAAAGAAATGAACCAGACAGAAAGTCCATCGTGTGTGGGGGTGTCTGGGACAGTCTCTAATGTGCAGTATGACACAAGCAAAAGTGATCGTGAGCTTTGTGCACTCTTGCCACAGGCGTATGCTCTCCCTTCACCCCCATTCTTCTCTCTGTAAGCTGATTTCTCAGGCCAAATTGATGGATATGTTCAAACAAGAGCAGCAAGGGAGGGTTAAAACCATGGCACAGACATGCTTTCAACCAGCGGCATTCATGTATTTGATGAGCCTTCAGAGCTTACTCAAAGATTTTGAGGTTTTTACAAAAGTGTTTGATGGAAAAATGGATACATGTGCTGGGTCAGATATTGGGTTACTGGCCCCCAGTGATGAAACAAAGTTCTTATTCTGTTTCTTTTATCAAAGAATTTACAGCAATAAAAATCAATTTAGTCTTGCATTCGAGTATTGGATAGAAATGATGTAAAATAGTAGAACAATCACCTAATTGATGGATGCTTTGGCCAAGTAATATTCCTGTTACTGTTTTTCAAGAGCATCCATAGTTAATAGACAAAAGAAGCACAAGTAGATCACTAACTTGTCATTAAAAAGTAATCTTTTATAAAACACATTTAGATAAATCCCATAACCTAATGTGAGGCAGTCATGTACTGATTAGTTGTGGTGAACTGGGTTGAAATTGCAGCTCTGCCACCTACTGCCATCCTATTTGACCTTAGGCAAGTTAATGAATCTCTCTGTGGCCTCTCTCTAAAGTGGAGATGATAATTCTAGCACTACATGAAATTGTTTTGAAATTAAGCAGATTACTATATTTGAAAGAATTAGTATACTCAAAGCACTTACAATGGTGCTTAGAGCATAATTAATGCTATTTACACATTGGCTATTGTTTCATAAATATCTGAGTCAGTCTTTTTTGAAGGTAAGTGTTGCTGTGGTATTGGGTTCCTGCCTAAGGTATAAATAACCATAGTACCCACTCAGGTTGAAAGTCACAATCAGGTTTTCTTCTCTCAACTCCTACAGCATTTGGAAGATGTACTTTTCCATCTGTCATTTGTTGCTCTGTATGTTTTTAGTTCTTCAAAATTTAGATATCAAAGACACCCAAGCTTTTGAAAAAAAGCATGATTTTTTTTGTTTTTCTGATCCATTTATATCTATGACTTAGTAAGTGTTCAACGAATCATTGGATAACTGAAAGAATGAAAATATCTATTGCTACTTAAAGTATTTGTAGACAATTTGGATGAGTCAATGTGTTCATTATTGTTCTATTAATTGATGGCCTAAGATTGTTTGCTTCCTGAAGACAATTTAGACCACTTAGAGGACACAGGTCCTTGACAGGTACATTGGAAGGTTCATGATCAATCAACTTTCTACTCTCTAGCCTTCATTATCAGCACTGTAATCTTAGTAAAGATAAATTGCTTTGCCAAAACCGGTTTGGCTCAGTGGATAGAGCGTCGGCCTGCGGACTGAGGGGTCCCAGGTTCGATTCCGGTCAAGGGCATGTACCTGGGTTGCGGGCACATCCCCAGTAGGAGATGTGCAGGAGGCAGCTGATCAATGTTTCTCTCTCATCGATGTTTCTAACTCTCTATCTCTCTCCCTTCCTCTCTGTAAAAAATCAATAAAATATATTTTAAAAAAAAAAAAAGATAAATTGCTTATATTTTCCTAACTATAGCAGGCTGTTTACATCTCTGTGCTTTTAATCTCATGGTTTCCTTTGACTTTTATGAATAACTCAAACTCATCCTCTGCCTCAAAATAAATAACTATATATATAAGAAGGTCTTATAAAAATGACCTTCTTATCACTGTAAGAAGCTTTCCCTAAAACTCAAATAGGTGCCCCAACTATCTATTTTCAGCATAACAAACTCCCTACAAAAATTAGTGATCTAACACAAGATTTTTCTTTATTATTTCTCATGGTTCTATGGGTTGACTGGGCTTAATTGACTGGTTCTTATGTAAAATGTCCCATCAAGCTGGAATCAGGTGTCAGCTGGGCTGGATACCCAAAATGGCTTTCTCAAGGCTAAAAGCTGGTTCTTCCTCTCTGATGGGAGTTGATGGGACATCTACATAGGGTTTCAACCAGGTGAGATTCTCACAACACATCATTACAAATGGGTTACCCAGAGGGAATATTGCATTCCAAGAGACAGAAAGTGGAAGCTGCAAGTACCTTAAGGCCAGGACATGCAAATTAGCACAACATCACTTCTGCTATATCCTCTTAATCAAAGGAGTCCCAGAGCCCAACCAGAACCAATGGCAGGAATGTCAATTTGTGACTGTCTTATCTCTGCCACAATGGTCATACATGCTCCTTTAACAATCCACATCACCTGTTTAAAAAGTGTATTATGTTGTAATTGGAATAGACTGTCTATAAGCTCCTTTATATCATGCCATGACTAGCACTGTGCTAATTATAAATTGGACGCCAAGTACATGTAAATTAAACTAACAAATTTGAGGAGGAAAATAAATATTTTGGGAGATTCAGGATTTTTAAATCTCTAGAGATTAATATGGACCAAAATCCATTTTAATGTATAATCATAGAATATTTTGTGCTCTTCTTATAACAATAGTTTAAGTACTGATTTAAGTATTGAATGAAGACTTGTAGTTGACAGCCTTAAACTTAATTATATTTATAAAATTTACTTATATCTCTCATGACCAACATAATAAATTCTATTTTCCTTCTCAGATACCATATTTAATTTGTTCATGTGTTTCCCCCAAAATTTCCTCTGACCCATGCTTACCCTAGCATACTTCCAACAGCCAGCTTCTGCATCTCTAAAGGAGGGTGGTACCTGAGCACTGCCAAAGGAAGTCCTTACTCAATGACTGGCAGATGTGGGGTCTAAGTACCTCAGTTCTTTGCTCCACTGCAGGATAATTCTTAGGCTTGGGTTTGCGCTACTTCCAGAGTTTCTCAATGTAATTAAGCTACCCACGATGGTAGGCAGCTTAATAATTGACCTGCATTTTCTGTCTTCCCTTCCCTATGTCAGTTCCCCTTTCCCATGCCAGTGTTCCTTAATGCTTACAGTGACTGGAAAAATAAAACAGATGAGCATAAAAGCCAAAGTTTAGGATTTTTAAATAATATTACAAATTAAAGTAATAGAAAATGGCTCCCTAGAGTCTGCAAGCTTTCTCATTACTGCCTCTACCACAATGGCTCCATGAGAACCTGCATAGGACAATGTATCTGTGAAAATTCTTTGTATGATATGGCCAGGATATCCCAAGGCTGGTCAGAGTATTTAATATGGTTTGTTTGTGTGTCTCAAGAAGTCAGTTCTTCAGGTCTGAAAGGATATCAGGAATGAACATTCAGAATGGGGCAGCCAGTATATCAAAGTGATCAGTGTTTTAAGTCAGCTCAAGGTGACAGCCCTTTTCTTTTTTCCCCTCACATACTTCCTGGAGAAAGACCTAATGCTCTGGTGAACATGAGGGTCAAGTTAAAGACTTCCATGCCTACTGGCTTCCACTATATCAATGTCCCTGTAGCCAGGCAACCTGCCTCTTTCAAGAACTGTCCTCCATCCCCAGCTTGCCTCCTGTATTCAGAATGCTCTGTGGGCAAGGATGAGGACCTAGGGCAACAGTGGGAGAGACCCATCTACCTGGGTCTGCCCTGTCCCTGTCCCCAGGTAATCTAGATAGCAAGGGTCTCACCCAGCTTTCACCCTATAAGCAGACTAAAAACTAACCTTATAACCCAACAGCCACCAACACCATTTTCTGGCCCTCCGCCTAGGAGGACCAGGTATGCCAGAATAGACAGCTGATCAAGAGCAAAGTTAGCTCAAGGATCAACAAGTATGGTGTGGAATCTCCTTGCCTCTTTGTTACTGACAATATCACCTTGTTCATGTCACCAGTTACTTTGAGTCTCAGGTTCTTATTTATAAGTTTATACTTAAATGAGTCCATACTTAGCACTTGATGAATGGTAACTATTACCTTCTCCCAAAATGCTTAGATAGGCTTGTCAAGATTCGATTAGACCCAGTCATACTTTTATTAGTTGACTGTGTCCTCCATCCTAAATTCCTGCCCCAGGTGATTTGCGTAGAAGGATCCTACCTCTTCTTCACTGAGAGACTTCTTAGAGAATATTGATATCCAGGCCACATCCCATGTCAACTAAAAGTGACTGTCTCCAAGTGAGGTGAAATTCTTCAGAGTTCCCCACCTGCTTCAGATGCATTGGTTGGAGCAAGAACCACTTGGTTTCAAGTGATTCTACTTGACTGAAACTAAGCTGAATATTATAGAAATGGTAATTTTGTCTAGAGGAAGTTAGTCTGGTGAAACGCTGAAAACGTCCTATGAGAAGTGGTTGGAAAAGTAAATGTGTTTAACCTTGGGGAAGGCTGACAAGGAGACGAGGGAGGGAACAAACTTCCTTCAAATATTTGAAGGGGCCTAAAATAACTGCTATTTTATATGAAATGATTAATCATTATCTTTGTATTGCTCTCTGAGATGTAGAAATTACAGTATGCAGATTTAATCTCAAGAAAACTTCTAGTAATTTCCCCAAAGAGAAAGACTCTAAAACATAATGAGTTTATAATCGCTAGAAATGCTCAAGTGAGGCCAGACGATTACCTTCAGGAGATTACACTGATGATCTCAAAGTTGCTTCTAGTCTTTAAGATTTTATGAATTTGGATTAAGTACTTTCTATTTATTCCCTTTTAGAATAGGACTTTCCCCTCCCATGCACCATGGTGAAAGGCATACTTTCAAATGAAGCAGAGCGGTCTCAAAAACCACTTGAAATAATTGAGTAAAGCATAGAACCAAAGTAAACAATATTTCTTTCACTTAACTTGACTGTAGTACTCAGAGATAAATAACTAAGTCGAACTTATCACTATTTCTGGGCATTATACTTGGAGATTTTATGGACACACATGGCTAAGTCCTGTGCAATCTTGCCTTTGTAAGCTAATTCCCATGTCACACACTCACCAGATAGCATCTTTCTATTGGGAAGCTCATACAAAGCCGACAAATGGAGGGTCAAAACCCTAAAAATCACAAGAAGTTCTTTAGAGAGGAGGGATTAGGGAGTCTCTGGCAGATGTCATTCATTTCTCAGAAAAAGCTTCGGTTCTGGCTCTTCTCCCAATGGAAATACAGCAAATGCTTTTTGTTACTCATTATTGTGCAGAAAAAAATACTGGATATACAGTATGGTTCCTACCAAACTAAGGTGTCCAACATGGTATGCTGGATGCCATAATGGAATGTCTTTAATGAGTCCCCTTTGGGAGTCACTTTTTCTCTGGGGCACATTTTGGTACCTATCTCTGTAGGAAGGAGCAGTTGTTCCCATCACCTGCTGATCAGGATTTATTCCTCTTTAACCAGAGAAAATAAAAAACTTCCAAAATAAACAATCACTTCCCAAGCTTGATGTTGGGATGCAAAGCAATTATTTGTAGTTTCAAGAAAAGACTTCAAAAGCATCAAAAATGAAATGCACTGAGTTTCTTCCTGTGCATTTCACTTCAAACTTGGAGGAAAATATAAACATGAAATGTATTTTCTCTCCTTTTTATGCCTAGCTTTACTTATTCACGGGGCTTAATTTTGATGAATGGATTAAATTTCTCTCCCAGTTCTACCTTGTCTCTTTTTCTTTGCTTGGAGCTTACTTCAGTCAAAGAGTTTAGAGATGTAGGCTCTGATTGTCCTCAGCACTTGAACAAATTACATTAGATGCTTATGAATAGTCAAGGAAAACAAAAACCTGCCTTTTCACTTTGCTCATTTGCTGCTCTATCATCCATCCTGGTATATGTATATCAGTCTGCTTTTTCTCCTTTTTGCAGAAATTTCATAAGCCCTACTTATTGTGATAGACATCTATGGAAACTTATCTTTATAAGAAAAGAAACACGTCAGACTTCTATTATTAAATATAGCAGATTTAAATACCATTATAAAGAAGACAATGATACAAACACACCATTTGATAGAGATAATTATATGGATGTACCTAAAATAAATCCTCATTCGTGAAAAAAGTAAATCTCTCACCAAAATTGTAGTCTAAACTCTTGTTACAGATGGTTGGTGTACAGAGAGCTGATCACAGGCCTGTCTATATTCGGTGAATGAAGCATATAATGTACTCTCTGGGGAAGAAGTAAACTCCAAGAGATTCCCACATAGAAAACTTTTCGTTTCCAATCTTTCTTTGCAATCCTGAGGGTACCTTTAATTCATACAGAAAATAAACAAGAGACTCTTCAAAAACTGAACGTTTAATTACGCTACTTGAATACACAGAATCTGTAATCCATATTCAGTTCAAAACGGCCATCGGTTACTGATATCCCTTCCACTTTTCTGATAAAACAGCTATAAAAGAAGTGAAATTCATAACACTGGAGGGGGGGGGGACTTAAAAATTAGAAAAGCTAAAAAAATCTATGGAGTGAATTTGGATTAATTATTGATGATTAACACACTTTGTGGCAGAAAACATCATGTCCCCTTTTATCTGGGTAGATTTAATTCCTGTATATAATTCAAAAGAATTCAAAAGGGAGGAGGTTTTAAAAAAAATAAAAAGCTTATTCCTATGCTCAGATTTAAAACCTCAAAGCAGTACACTCTTGAGATTACATATTTTCACACACTTTGCTGGATCAGACTGTCAAGAGCTGGGATTAACAGAGGAAAGTTTTTACTGTGTCTGTTGGCAAACACTGGGTCTGCAGACATCGGCCCTTATTCCCGGATGAGTAAGAGAGAAAACAGCAAAAACAAAAGGCAAGATCCTTATGAAAATATACATTAGGACAATGAGAGAAATGCCATCCTGAAAACTCGGGAGATTATAATGGGTATTTGTTTAGTTTGACACTCAAAGATCTACCCCTCTTCCTGAGACCTCCCCTTTATATTTAATGAATGGCTACCTTCCTAGTAGAGATGTAGTTGGGGACCCTACTCGTCCCTAGCCAAGAGAGTTATCTGATTCAATGAAGATAAATTGGATAGTCTTGCCTGATATTTTGATCTTCAAGGGGTGTTAGGGTTTCCATCCCAGCCATCAGTGGATGGCTCCTGACATCAGCCTGTTATTGTGATTCCTTCCAGTCCCAAGGCTTGTGTGAGCCACTTCCCTGCATTGAATGTATTTATTTTCCCTTAACTTAGCAAGAATCTATTTCTGTTGAGTGCAACAAAAGAACCCATCTGACACAAAGAGCACTGAGATTTATTTCTGAGGGCAACCAGAATCAAATGTTATTAGTTTTTGTGTTTTTTTTACAGGCATGTAAAGTAATCTTCATACATTGCTTGGTGGGATTCTAAATTGCCGCAACCACCTTAAAACAATCTTTAGCACTTTCTTATACAGTTAACATTGTTCTGTGAATCATGATTCCCTCCTAAGGAACGACCCAAGAGAAACCAAAACTCATGTCCTCAAAAAGACTTGTATAAGAATGTTTACAGCAGCTTCTTTTTTCCCCTGTGTAATAGCAAAAAACTGCAAACAACCCAAATGCCCATCACTAGGAGATTGTATACGCACTTTGTGGTACAGTCATATAAAGGAACACCACTCAGCAACAAAAAGCAGCAAACTACTGATGCACATCACAATATGGATGACTCATGAAAACGTGAAGCAAAAGCCCTAACAGAATGAATACTTACTGCATGATTCTACTAATGTGAAGTTCAAAAAAACAAAACTAAACTATTATTTTCAGTTCAAATATAATTACAAAGTTTCCCTCATAAAATTAAAGCTGAAAAGTGCCACCATATGTTATTTCATTACATTTTCCCTGTTAATTTAAAACCAACTGAACACCTGATTCAAACACAGAATCGAAGGGAGGGCTTACTTAGCAGGGTCCCATGTTTGGTTTCATGCTTGGCTGTTACTATCTTAAAATTCTTCATTTTGCACAAGGCCCTGAGCATTATGTAAGATGAGAACTCAAAGCTAGAAATGCTTTCCCCGCCCCAGAATGCATTTTAAGAAAGTTCAGACCCTGACATCTCAGGAAAAGATTCATTTGTTTGATTTCAAAGGAAGTTCCCTGCTAGTATCTTGTCTGCTACATGGAGAAGGCAAGAAAGGTGACAGAAAATGAATGGATAATTCCCTTTTCACTTTTGAAAAATAGATAATTCAGTTCTGTTTCTGGTAAAAACCGTCAGGAACAGTCAGCTTGATTAGGTAAGATGGACTTGTCTTCCTCCTCTCTAAATGATTTCCCTAATAAGCGGAATGGAGGACAAGTAGGGAACAGGATCCTGCTGTGAGGAGGAGGGAAGGAGGCTGTCCTTTCATTTAGCAAGGCTTTGGAGTATGTATAGTGGTGCAGTCGGTTACACATGGACAATATTATATCATCCTCATAACTGAGTTTTTATGTACTAAATATCCAAAGTGCTGAGCCATTATCTCAATTTTAACACATTGCGGGCAGAGCACGAGCATTCTCGTGTTTTCATATTACACAGTGTTTTGCATAAATGTTAAAGGCACGCCTTAAAATTAAATACCCATTGCATTTTGCAGTTATTTATTACGTGTTCTTACAAGCTAATATATTTTTAAAGTATGATACTTTGTAAAACATTTTTTGTACTCATTCAACAGAAACTTATCTAGCCTCTGGGTAAAGCTAGCAATAAAACTACTGGTGCACAATGTATTAATAGACTAAGATAGGAATCCTAAAATCATGATCACAGAGCCATCCTTGGACATTTAGTTAGGATTGTAGAGGAGCAAGTCATGGGGCATCAAAGGAGATATTATGTAAGATCAGCAGAGTGAGAATAGGTTAAAATAGTAACAGTAATAACCCATCCATCCTCCCCATTCCTTATCCTGCCCTTTTCAACATACTTTATTACATAACCTCCAAAAAGGCAGAAATCTTTATTCACTCAAGTGTCCTGAGCTCCTAGAACAATGCTTGTCACATAGTTGGTGCTCAATAAAACATTGGTTGAATGAGTGACCTGGGAGGATTTTCAATTGTACTTGCTTCACAAACCATAAAAATGTTTCTGCTGGGTGAAGCAGCTGCAAAGCAAAAGCTTAGCAAGGAAAACCAGGCTGTAACAGGGAGAGTAGTGACTGAGAATTATACTATAAAACCCCAACGAGTTTGAGCTAGGTTAGAAGATGAGAAGGATGACAGGAATTCCAGGAACCTTCTCTGATATTCATCATCTGTGCTCCCAAGCTCTTTTTAAAATGTTGAAACCTAAAACATGTAACCACAAAGCCTGCTTTCCACTTACAGTTAACTGGCATGGGTCATTAGTTACAGTAAAACTATCTTCTAAAAGCCAACTACTTCTAAGCTAACAGGTTAGCTAATGGTGCTTAATCCTTGCTGAATGCCTCAAGCTTATGTATGGCTTTGTTGGCTTATTTGTGACTACTCCTCACATTCGGGTCCCAATTACCTCTGAAGTGCTTCCTGTCATCCTTTCCAGGGCTGAGGGCTCTTAATAGATGTCAGCATGAGCCATTCTCTGTCCTCCTCCAATTCCCCTCCCTCCCCACACCCACCCCATCACCACCCTTTCTCACTGTCTGGCCTGAATTTAGTCACAGAATGCACTTGTCCCACTATTTATGCTCAGAACCTTGTATGCTGAAAGAGCTCCCATAACTCAGGCCCTGCTGGAGTTGATTTGTTTTGCTTTGGGTGTTTGTTTTACACAACAGAATAGTACTGAGCAGAGGGCACTGGGAATCCAGAGCTCCTATCATTCTCTCTAAAGTTCAGTGTCTTCGTATGTCAAGTGTGGGTTAAAGCTTCTGCCTGGAGTGCCTCAAAGTTCAATGTCCCAGGCAAGGCTGGAATGAGATAATATGGTGAAAATGCTTGCGGGTTACAAAGTGCTGAACAGCAGGGACCTGGTGTCAGCCTTGCTCTTCTAGATATGACCGGGGAACCTATGGTTTAGGTCTGCTATCAGGTGGGACTCTTCCATGACAATGTCAACCAACTCGGTCTTACATAAGCAAAAAATGGGGATTTTTCACATTCATGATGAGAAACAAAGAGCCAAAATGCAGGCCTCAGGCTGAACCAGGAAGTGGACAACCTTGGGGTCATGCTTTCTTTCTCCTACCTACAAATCCACTTCATTCTTTTCTCTCTCCGCACACACACTTCCTTTGCTCCCCAGCATACTCCATGAATTGTGGCCATACCCACTTCTGAATTTGTCAGTGACCACTTCATCTGCACATTACCCTGGGTTCCAAACACCACCACCTCAGGCTGATGGCTAAGTGTGAGTCAGGTGTCTAACTCTAGACTTACCTACTAAGGCAAGAGTAAATGAACATGGCTGCTAGGGACCCATCTCCTGTGCAGACACCTGGATTCCATCACAGGTTCTAGGAGAGTCCCTGAGGGGAGAACAAACAATAAAAAATCTCGAACCTAAAGGAAGGGAATACTGGGGCACATTGTGTGTTTCAAGGTCAAGGCATCAGCATCTGATTGAGGACTGATCTGTTTTTGTCACAACAAAGGTCCCGAACCCAATCCCCAGGAACTGATAGAGGAATCTTATCTTAGAGTGAGGAGGTAGAAATGAAGTCAAAGTGCATTTGTTTTGCTGTCCTAGGGCTGCCATAACAAATCACCATAAATCCAGCAGCTTAAAACAACAGAAATTGATTTTCTCGGTTCTGGAGGCCAGAAGTCTGAAATGAAGGTGTCACCAATGGCAACCTCTCCAAAGGCTCTAAGGGAGAACCTTCCCTGACTCTTTAACTCTGACGGCTCCAGATATCTATTCCTTAGTTTGTGGCTGAAAAATTCTAATCCCTTCCTCTATTTGTACAAGACATTCCACTTTTTTGTCTGTGTCTTTCCCTCTTCTGTCTCTTATATGGACATTTGTCATTGAATTCAGGGCCCACTTGGAGAATTTAGAATGGTCTATTTCAAGGCCCTTAACTTAATCAACAAGAATCACAAAATAAGGTCACAGTCACAGGTTCTGTGAGTCAGAACACAGACATTTCTTTTAGAGGGGCCACCACTCAACTCACCACAGTATCTGTTTCACTGAAGGGCATGTTCCAAAGCTCAGGACCTACACCCCAGTGAGGAGTAAGAGGATGCTGCTGCTTAGAGCTTTAGATGGGAGCACGTGAAAATGCGGACTGACCACCTCCAACGATGGAAGATGTATGGCTCCTGGGCCTCAGAGAGCCTCACTGGTTCCAGGAACAGCACACACAGCATGAGCAGCAGCAGGGCCGAGTGCCATGAGGACACATGGGCAGAAAAGGCATGCGTGGGGAACCCCAAAATCATTGGCAACAAGGTTGACAAGCCAAGGGACTCGCCAAAACAACCAAAACAAAACAAAAAAACACAGTTTTATTGTGATTGTTACTGGTCTGTGAGTAACCTCATATGCTGGTGTGTTCTGAGGCAGCCCATTTTTGAATACACGTATACATGAAATCCATGTACCGTATATGAAATTAAAGTCTCCAGTTGCATTTTCTTCTAAATAGCTTGAGATCACAAACAAAATCACTGTAGCTTTAAAAAGAACATAAGTTTTATGCAATGTATCAGTCCCCTAATACCTCAATGTAGAGGGTGTGGCAAAAGTAGGTCTACAGTTGTGAGTACATGAAACAGTTTATTATCCTTGTATTATTTATTGATTATTGTATTATTTTCAATACAAACAACTGTAAGCCTATTCTTGCCCCACCCTACATATTAGTTACAGTGCATGAATTTTTTCATGAATGGCAGTAAAAGTGAAATCAATAGGCAAGAGGTAAGCAGGCTTCCATGGGGCCATCATTTATTGCTAGCACCTCTCTCTCTAACGTCCCCGAGCAAACAAGTGAAAAAGTACAAAGAACCAAATCCATTAACTTTGATCTACAGCATTCCCATCCTGCTGAAATATCTTTGCATCTGAGGGAAAGACGAATCTAAAAGTGGCATGAAAAGCAGAAGAATGGGATGCCTAGAAAACAGAGATTGCCTCTTTCACAATTTTGCTCAGAATCAAGTTTTACTTGGTTAAGCTATTCAAGATATAAAATATAACCAACAATATTTCTTGGTATGATGAGACTAGAGATCTAGAATAATTATATTGCTCTCTTCATGGAGGGGAAACATTCTTAACAGAAGACAATGAAAATTTAAGTTTTCAGCTTAATACTTTCTTTTGCATTATCTGTACACACAGCATTGTGGATATTTTTAGTGTTTTTATGTAAATCCACTAAGTGTATGCAAACACCTGCCTATAAACCTCCAAGTGAACTCAGTCTAACTGTTCTTACTTCTTCATCTCTGCCGGGGGGTGGGGGTGGGGGTGAGAAGACAGACTGTAGCGAGACTGGCTTTGGGTTCTGTGATGGGGAAATGCTCTCTTCTTGCATCACAGACAGCATTTAGTCACAACTCCTTCTCTAATGGCCATGCTATTAAAAATAAAACCTCTCATTTCTCTAACACCTTATCATTTTTAAAGTGCATTCCCTCACAAAATCTCATCTAACATGAGGAGGCAATTTCCAACATTCCTTCTCATTGGAATGCCTGGGCTTATAAATCTGGGAGTCACAGCTCATTATCTGGGATTGAAGTCTATATTCCCAGAACAGTTGGAATCCATTCAGCTGCCGTATCTCATCACACAGAGGACCAGGAAGGGGACTGTGTAATGAGTGATGGAGACGGGAGCAGCTAGGGTTGAGTAGAAGTGGAGAACGTATTAGGAATATACTGTATGGCCTAACAGGGAGTCCTGTTGGGCAGGCAGGCACCAGAAAGATGACTCAAATAGCCAAAGAGATTCCTATCAAGCAGTGGTCCTCTAGGACGCCCAGTATTGGAATAGAGGCAATGTTATGTGTTCAAAACATTTTCTTTTTCCTCCTGAGCACAGAAGAAAACTATATTTTCTATCTGCATCATATCTAGGTAGACTACTTTAAACAACGGATAGGGAGAGAAGTGAAATTTGCCCCTTCCAGGTCTGGCTCCTAAAATATCCCAAATGATCTCCTGGTCCAAGATGCTGCAATCACATAATCAAAAGCAGCAACACAGAGATCTCAAAGTAGGCACTTGGAGAATAGATGCCTCAGAAGACCTCCAATCCACTTCCAGCTGTGACTTCAGCAAAAACAAATATTTTTAATTGTATGAGTGGGTATGTTCTTCTCTTACAATAGTTAAAATTACATACACAAATATAGAACCAGAGAATGGGAAAGAGCATTATGCTCCTTGCATGAGCCTTATCAAAGAAACAGGTAAGGAACACAGGGACAAGGTAAGAACTGTGGTGGCTTCTGCTGATCTGTGAGCTGTCTAGCCCTCCCATGACTTATCAGGCAATCAGCAGCACCCTCCATCTCAGACATCCATTCTGTTAGTGATGAATCTTTAAGCCAGAGACAGGGTAGCTCCTCTCTGGCCCTTCTAAGAATATCACAGACCCGTGATTTAGATACTGTATAACAACAAAGAGAAGAATAAATCTTAGGAAACTTATTTAGTTTCCTTCTAGGACAGTATGACAACCTCCATAAACAATATGTGTAGTCTAATTTTACATCTCATATGATCCTCTCTATCACAAAATAGGTAAAGACGGTCAAACTACAATCTTGTTGGTATAATTAACCGACCTGAGGCTCACACTAAAGTAAAATCCAAGGCAAGAAGATCTGCCTGGGTTTGTCCCAGGTGCATGAACCTTAACAGCAATTTTGCTCCCCAGGGGACATTTGACTTCAAATATATTAAGTAAAGAATAGTACAAGAGGTATGTGAATCTAGCAAAAAAGTCCTGAAGATGTTCCACATGAATGACTACAATAGAGACAACAATGTGTTCCACGTCATCAAAAAATAAAGAATTTTCTCATAAAATTTCCAGACATTTGATTAATTGGTATAGTTAAAACTCTGGAACGACAGAAAATATTTTAAATGGCAATAACAATTGACTAATTTCAATATGAACAAGTGACAAGTAACACCTAGGGACAAACATCCACAATGCACATAGAAGACTAGGAAATAAATGCTACATAGAAGTACAGGTGAACAAGATCTGGAGGGTCATAGTGGACTTAAATACCAGGAACAGTGGGAGGAAGAATGGCTACTCAACCATCCTGTATGGGGATGGTAACAAAGCTCATTTTAGATCCCTTTGCTCCAGTCTTGTAAAAGGAAACACTGATGCCTAAGGCAAGGATTCAAAGTTGTGGACAGAGCAATGACAACTAGAAATCCATGTGTGGCCCTGGGAACTATTTTTCTTACCTTTTCCAAGACAGGTTGGAGGCAGGGAGCAGAAAGAAGGCAGCCAGTGACACGTGGTTGAGGACACCATCAGGATATTGGTAGAGGCAGCATAAAGATGGTGGAAAACCAATCCCAGAGATGTCCCAGCAGTTGCCACCATGTCCCCATGTGTGTGAAACCAACAACTGACTAATTTTCAGAAGGTGAGAGCTGAGGACCCACCATGTTTGCTATGACCCTCCTCCTAAGAGTAATGCTGGCAAGTGAGCAAAGACAAGAGGCAGAAATTCACCCCACAGAAGGGAGATGACTGACATGGTAATGGCGGTGATGGGGAGAGCAATGAACAGGGGTAGAACACTTTCCCTGCTGGTATACAAAAAAGGGGGAAAGCTATAAAATGCCTGCCTCCCCTGCTCATGAGGAGTCTAATGGTTCCATCTGGATAAAACAGAGTTACCAGTGAGTCATAGTCATCCTCATGAGATATACTAGTAGATGTTTATAAAAGCAAAAAGTGGGCCTTTCTTTATAATATTCTAACAATGTTTTCCCCATGTAATTTGTGTATCCATTATGAAGTATTAATGGGATTTTTCAGTCAATTAAATACTATATGCAAATGCCATCAAAATGTGATTAGCAGTAAATTAAAGTGGCCAAGAAATCTAAATTGGTATGAGAGTAACCTATCCCCTGCTGATCAGTAATAGCTACCATTTGTTGAGTACTTACTATGTACCAGGCAGTGTGCCAAGGATTTAGTCATGATCTTATAGCATTTAGTCTTCAACAACCACATACATAGACACTAGTGTCCCCCAATTTATAAATGTAGGAGTTGAGGCACAGAGAAATCTAAGTAACCTGTTCCAAATCAGTCAGTCCAGCCCAGGCTCCTCTGGCCCCAAAGCCAGGTATTTAACCACTGAACCAGCTGCCAACCCCAGTCCTGCCACCATGTCAGGTAGAGAGGCCTCTTACTTTCTCTCTTGGATGGGCTCTAGACTATTCTTAGAAAAGGCACATGCTAATGGGAAAAACGTTGGGCCTTTAGTAAATAAACCCTATAGTAACTTCCACAGCAGTAGAGCACAGTAGTTAGAAGTATGGGTCTACCATAACCTGAGGAAAAGTAATTTTTCGGTCTTCCACTCTATTTCTGTAAAATAGGGATGTGAGGAAAGTACTTACCTCCTAGGTTGTTGAGATAATTAAAAGATTCTACACATATAACTTAGGACAGCATCTGTCACACATAAAGCACTCAGGAAGTTGTTTTCAATAATCAAACCAATGCTTATTGCTACTCAAGAATATAGACCAGTGGTTCTCAACCTGTGGGTCGCGAACCCTTTGGCGGTCGAATGACCCTTTCACAGGGGTCGCCTAAGACCATCCTGCATATCAGATCTTTACATTACGATTCATAACAGTAGCAACATTACAGTTATGAAGTAGCAACGAAAATAATTTTATGGTTGGGTCACAACATGAGGAACTGTATTTAAAGGGCCAGAAGGTTGAGAACCACTGATATAGACTCTATTCAGCTGGTATGTAATTCCTGGGGCCCCAACCTGAAAGTTTTCACTCAATACTAATACTTTCCCACCCCCTTAGTCAGAAAAAGTCTAACCATATAATCCTTCATCTTTGTGTCTCTGAGCAGCCCTTCTCAAATACAACCTTACCCCTTTCTAACATTTCCTGGGGCTTCTCTCTGCGCCCAAACTCAGATCAGGCACTCTAAATCACCCGGACATTGCCATGGGATTTAAAAGAAGCACATATCGCAATCCTCATATCTTCATTTTAAATCTCAAGTTAGCTTCCAAGATACCAGCCCACATACAGCACCCACCCCCACTCACCTGCCCCACCTGCTCATCCATCACTCCCCACTGCATTTGTTCCCTTGAATAAGTCAATCTCACCCACTAAACAGGGCATGTTATATATCATTCACCTTTGTTCTTCCACCATTACTCTGTCTACTCACTCTAAAAGATATCCCACAGGCAGTATTTGCTCAATGAATGATTTTTTTTAATTAGTAAGTGACACTATTTCAAGGTCCCCAAGACCACCTCCAGGTTCAGTGACTTGCTGCAGGACTCACAGGACCCAGCACATGGACATCAGTGAAACAATACAAAGGGAAATCAGCCAAGAGAACAGGCACATGGGGTTCAAGTCCAGAGGAAACCAGATGCAGGCTTCCAAGAAGCACACAAGATGCACTTCATTCTTCCATCAATAAATTATGACTCCACTGTCAAGTGTTGTCTACCAAGTAAGCTCAATAGAGTCTCAGCATCCACAGTTTTGTTGAAAAGCTGGCCACAAAGGCACCCTCTATCTAGCACATGTCAAAATTTCAGACTCCTAGAAAGAAAGATGTTCTGCATAAACCATATTGTTTGCACAGTTTAGACACACTGAGCCATTCTTATCATTTATAAAAAGCTTCATATCAATGTAGGAAATGATTTACCAGTCAAATTCCCAGATGCCACCTAAGGGCCAACCTTACAGACCTTTCTAAGAATATCATTCTCAGGCCTGGCTATATGTTAACCTCTTTCAGCACAGGCAGAATGAAAGGTGAAATCCACAATGTTTCTTTCAGTTTCATAGAGTCCTCCTTATCAGCAGTTATTTATGTGAGGGGATCATAATGATCATTACAATACCAAGATTTGCCTGGCCTGTGTGGTTCAGTGGTTGAGCATGGATTTATGAACTAGGAGGTCATGGTTCAATTCCCAGGCATGTCCAATCCCCAGTAGAGGGGAGTGCAGGAGGCAGCCAATCAATAATTCTCTCTTATCATTGACTAGAGGCCCGGTGCACAAAAATTTGTGCCCTCGGGGGGGAAGGGGGGGTCCCTCAGCCTGGCCTGTGCCCTCTCGCAGTCTGGGACCCCTCGGGAGATAACAACCTGCTGGCTTAGGCCTGCTCCTGGGTGGCAAAGGGCAGGCCCAATCCCTAGGTGCAGCCCCTGGTCAGGCTCAGAGCAGGGCTGATTGGGGAGTTGGGGCGCCGCCCCCTGTCATGCACAGAGCAGGGCGGATTGGGAGGTTGTGATGCCACCCTCAGTCACGCTCAGGGTAGGGCTGATTGGGGGGTTGGGGCACTGCCCCCTATCACACTCAAGGCAGGGTCAATGGGGAGGTTGCGGCACCACCCCCTGTGATGCACAGAGCAGGGCCAATCAGGGGGTTGGGGCGCTGCCCCGTCACTCACAGAGCAGGGCTAATCAGGGGGTTGGGGCACTGGCCCCCCCCCCCGTCACGCACAGAGCAGGGCCCATCAGGGGGTTGGGGAGCTCCCCCCTCTCATGCACAGAGCAGGGCCCATCAGGGGGTTGGGGCACCACCACTGTCACACTCAGGGCAGGGCCGATGGGGAGGTTATGGCTCTACCCCGTCACAGACAGAGCAGGGCCAGTGGAGGGGCGGGGGGGTTGGGGCGCCACCCCATCACACACAGAGCAGGGCCGATCAGGTGGTTGGGATGCCACACCCTGTCACACACAGAGCCGCAGGGCGATGAGGGGGTTTGGGCGCTTCCCCCTGTCACGCTGATCCGGTGCCAGGAGGCCTCGCGGCTCCACTGATCCTGGTGCTGGGAGGCATATTACCCTTTTACTATATAGGATAGAGGCCTGGAGGCCAGCTGGTTTGCCTTGAAGGGTGTCCTGGATCAGGGTGGGGGTCCCCACTGGGGTGCCTGGCCAGTCTGGGTGAGGGGCTGAGGGCTGCTTTCAGGCTGGCGGTTTTGACTGAAGCTCCCAACCGCTCCTTTTTTTCTTTTTTTTTTTTCTTCTGGGCCAGCTTTAGCTCTGGCTCTAGCTCTGAGGCTTCCGCTGCTGGTTTGTTTGCCGTTCTATAATCGAAACAATGTATAACTTCAGCTCTGAGATCCCAGCCGGCTATATTTGTTACAAAGTTTCAAACTGCCAGCTCAGAGGCCTGCAAGTCAGGCGGGGAACGGGGAACGTTGGCGTCTGCAGTCACGGGAGCAAGCAAGCCTCATGTTCGCTTCCAGCTGCCTGGCTGCCGGCCGCCATCTTGGCTGACAGTTAATTTGCATAAGGATATGCTGATTAGCCAATGGGAAGGGTAGCGGTCATACGCCAATTACCATTTTTCTTTTATTAGTGTAGATGTTTTTCTTTTTCCCTCTCCCTTCCTCTCTGAAATCAATAAAAAAATTTATAAAAAAAAACAAACCAAAATTCACTTATATAAGTTAATGAGAATTCAAAGCCATCCTAGAATGATGGCACTTTACTTGCTTTCTGCTAAAATTTCTTGTATAGAAGAGAGAGGTTTAGGGACAATCAATGCCATTGGATTTGCACTGGGAAAGTCATCACATTTTTCATTTGCTACAGAAAAGATTTAAAAGTCTGATCTAGTCAAGTTTCCCAATTAAAAAATTTGGAAACTGAGACCCAATAAATGCTTTTCTCATTCTCAGGAGGCAGCCAGCAGGTAAGTAACAGGTAGCACCAGGGTTGCTGCCTATGGACTTACTGTAGTTTCTGATCTCTAGATCTTCCTTTATTTTTATTACAAAGAATGGCTGCTTTGCTTGTTTTCTTCTTTCACAATCTCTTGATGATGACTTTCTAGAACCTTTTTAGGTCAATTAATATCTGACAAGGGAGTCAAGAATACTCAATGGAGAAAAGGAGAGTCTCTTCAATAAATGGTGTTGAGAAAACTGGATAACCACATGCAGAAAAATAAAATTGGACTCCTGTCTTACTCACACAGAGGGAACCAAAGGAAACTTCAGATGGCCCCCAGGAACAACAAGCAACAAGCAACCAAGCAAAGGTTCCTGCTAAGTGCCTTGAGCTCATTGATTTCTCTCTGCCTCTGGAGGTGGTGGGTAAGTCTCTTTCAGATTCTAGCTCCATGGTTTGTGTTATGAGCTTTAAGACTTTGAGCATTTCTTTTTCCAGATCAGTGCCAGAAACCAACCAGGGTCAGACCAGCTCCAGGCCCAGGCCCACTTAAGCTGGATTCACTTCATTGTGTTGTAAGGCTGAACATCAGGTTAACCTTACCAAAGATAATCTTGGATAAACCGTGACTTAATCTTGGCCACAGTGGAGAAGATTTAACCTAGATAAGTTTATCCATTTACGAGGTGCCCTAGAGAAAAAGGGATCTCAGCTAAACACTCAACATAAAAGATGGAGGGAAAATTACGTTTCCTTCTCTACAGCTTCCAAAGACCAGAATGAGACCTGATGGGACACCTAACTCACTCAAGAGCCGGCAGGTAGAATCCTGGGAGCACTGGCAGAAGCCTCCAAAGGGTAAGTTCTTATCAAAGTCAGCTGTCTCAGATCTATCTGTGGAGCCTGGTGGAGAGAGGAAGGTAACATTTCACAATGTCCCTTCCTTTCCAAATTCTGATTGGCAGGCAAAAAAAAAAAACCAACACATTAAGAATTAGGCACATGCCCAGGTTGCAGGCTCAGTCCCCAGTAGGGGGCATGCAGGAGGCAGCCAATCAATGATTCTCTCTCATTGATGTTTCCATCTCTTTCTCCCTCTCCCTTCCTCTCTGAAATCAATAAAAATGTATTTTAAAAAAACAACAACAAACATTAAGAATTACATCTTTCAATTATGATTTGTGAATGTGTATTTGGGCACCCATTAGTTGTCTATCCATTCTCTCTCAGGCACAGCTATTGCCTTCTCATTTCTCTTTGTGTCCTGATTAACTGGAGCCTCAAAATATGACCAGAGACAAATGTGGGATTCACTTCATCTGTAACTAAGGTCCTACTTAGTTGCCAACTCTTGGAGGAATTGGTCAAGTCTTTCTTTCCTTTGGTTATCTTTGGAAGTGGCTCTGGATCTTGAGAGAGTAGTATCTTTTGCATCTTCTTCTTTGGGGATGCCTCTTGCATCCATGGGACTGTTTGGTACAGCCAGGAATATTTACTGTTTGTCCCACCTGAAACCTGACAAAATATTCAAAAGGACTTTTTAAAAAGTGGAACTAGGGTCAGAAATTAGCCACACTGAAAGCTAATATTTAGGGCCTCCAAAATTTAATTATAAGGAAAATGTGGTTAATTCTTAAGTCTTCAATGAATGAGAAAAAAAAAAAGAGAACCTAGAGAAAGAAATGAAAGAATGGAAATGAGTGGGGATAGGAAAATAGAAGAGAGTCACCTGGTATTTAGAATTCTCTGGAAAAGACGATTGCATGAGAATGTTATTAATCAAGGACTAAGGAAAAGAACCATACCAACTGCTCTTCTTAGTAAAGCTACTGGCCTCTCTTCTGTGGTCCCCTAGCACTTTGTCTATTCTATTTACCTGTGGTCACAAGAAGAAGAATGCATTATAAGTCCATCTTCTGTATACTCACACATACAGGGATCTGGCCCTAGTAAGGTTGGGTCTCCCAGGTACTAACACTGAGCCTGCAGAGAGGAAGAAACAACCATGGCTCTCATTCAATACCTGCTAAAATGACAAAATGAATGAGTAAATATATAAATAACTGCAGATGGATAGATGAAGAAATGGAACGCTGCTCTTTAAAAAATGGCTTGGGTGATGTTTTCAATCTAACACCAATTCTCTGCTCTGAAGGATAAGTAATTGTAAAAATTGCTGCCAGAGAAACTTCTGGAGCTTTCTCCCACCCGTACTAGACTTCTTTCTTTTAACCTCAACCCTTCCCTTTATTTATCTCTATTAGAAATATTTCCAATTGAGTATTTTATTATTATTATTGATTTTTTAAGAAAGAGAGGAAGGGAGGGAGACAGACAGAGAAAGAGAGAGAGAGAAATATCAATTTGTTGTTCCACTTTTTTATGCATTCGTTGGTTGATTCATGCATATATCCTGAGTAGGGATCAAACCTACAACCTTGCCATATCAGGACAACGCTCTAACCAACTGAGCTACCTGGCCAGGGCCCCATTTGTTGTTGTTGTTGTTTTTAAATATATTTTATTGATTTATTTTTACAGAGAGAAAGGGAGAGGGATAGAGAGTTAGAAACATTGATGAGAGAGAAACATCGATCAGCTGCCTCCTACACACCCCCTACTGGGGATGTGCCTGCAACCAAGGTACATGCCCTTGACTGGAATCGAACCTGGGACCTTTCAGTCTGCAGGCCGATGCTCTATCCACTGAGCCAAACTGGTTAGGGCAGTTGTTGTTGTTTTTTTAACTCTAATTCTAAATCTATACAACACTCTATGTGTGTGTGAATGTGTGTGTGTGTATGTGTGTGTGAAAACATGAATGAATGTGTGTAGGCGTATATGTCTGCACATGTGTTAAAGCCTCATTTTATTTCTGGATTATTAAGGCTGGTTATGCTAATCAGAAAAACAGTTGTTTTTAAGCTCAAGTCCCAAGTGAAAGCACCTCCTACAGCTAAAAATTCATTCCCACCAACATCCAGAGGTCTACTCTAAATAACCATGCATCTGTCTGCAAACAGCTCTAAATCATGAGACAAACTTGTACCTTCTGCCCCTTGTCTGATGGAAAGTCATATTTAATATTATTTCTCTCTGAGCTTCAATTACAAATGAATCTGTTTTAATTTCAAGTACTGAAAAAATAAGCAAAGCAGCTGGGCTTGCAATAAATCACTAGATAAATGTGCAGAAACTGTTTAGACCAAGCGAGCAGACAGGCACAGCTGCCATCATTGGGACATTCCATTCTCTACCAATGAGACTGACCTGAGACCCCACCTCACAATGAACCGTGCTTCTTAGTTCACTGAATCCTGAAAGGTCTACTCACATAGACAAAAACAAATCAGAGGAAATTTGATATTCTGAAAATAAAATGTCAACAACTATTGGAAGTTTCTCTGGCTTACTTAGCCGGTACTTCAAATCTTTAGTTAACATAAAACATAAGAGAATAAAATCTTCCTGGGCTTTTAGCAGTCATTAGCATGGTGAAGGCAACAAATCTGGAAAAAAAAACACACACACACATAAAAATGACCTAAAATAGGTTCACTGGGTTCCTGTAACTGGAACCCACAAGGATGCCCTTAGGGACAGGCTAAGACCCTGCAGACCTGAGCTCTTTCCACACTCTACCACTTCCATAAGCTGGGCTCACCACAGTCGGTTGTTGCCATTAACATTGAGGTGGACAGCCCCGAGTCACACTGAGCTTCTATTGGACACTAGTGGGAGATAAAGGGCACAGCAAAGGGAGAGGTAGGGCTGATGGGTCTTATCCCCTCTTCTATTTCAATCACCTTCAAAGCTATCGTGAGTTGGCATTTCCTTACTGGTATTTCTGTCAATCTGCTTAAGGTAACATTGTCTTCCTATAGTAAAAGGGGGTAATGCACGATTAGAATAAACATGTAAGATAGAGGAGAGAGGTATTTCATTCCAAAGTTATTAAAAAGCCATATATTCCACATGTAAATGCCTTTCATGCCATATTCTACCTCATCTGACCTGAGTCAGATTATAAACATAAGGCGGTTTGCAGATAAAATTAGGAAAGTTGTCAAAATCCACATATGCTTCACACACAGAGAATATACTAAACGTCAAAATATCAGTTCAATGAAATATTTGGTTTGAAATATGATGTTTAAATTCTCATCTACGTGATACTTGGTAAGATGTGAACCTTTAATAAATATGATATGGTTAAAACAGACCAGGTCTGTGTTATCAAGAGGAAATAAGACATTAGTTATTACATCTGATTAACAGTCAACTGGAATAATTAAAACCAGGAGCACACACATACCCTCTTTTCCTCAATAGCTTTAACTCTTTCAGGCTAAGAAACCACAGACACAAAACTGGAGCCGTGCGCCAAATTGTGGCTCTGAGTGGCTGAGAGATTAAAGCTGCTTCTTCACTAACTCAACAGCATTTTAGGCACTGAGGAACACTGGCTCTTTAAGTAGCTTTTATAAATTATTGGTATGCTAATTTTGAAATAAATCCCCTATTTTTCTTCCACATTCATGTATGTTTTGCATTTGCCTTCCTGCATGCAGTTAGTGGCTCAAATCCTGAGTGACACACCAGAGCATCTTAAGACCTCAGAGAGCTGTCACAGCCACAGTTGGGAATACCTTTTCCTGGGGTGAGAGCAACTATGCAAAAGAGAGAAAAAAGGCTGGATGAGAAATTTCAAAAAATTAAGCATTCCTTTAAGAGTGTCTGTAGCTAGAAATAAGTCAAACTCCAAACAGCATTAAAGAAATATCAAGCCGACAGTCAGGGGGAAGCTGTCTCTTCACATTTCTTAACAGTGCTAAATTAATTCTTTTAAAATAAAAGTTGGTATTAATACTTACCTAGACCAAAAGTCAAGCTCTTTGACAGTAACTGTAATTCCTACTCAGTGAGCCATTTTATTTTGGGGATATAATCTAGAACCATTGCTCTCATGAGCTGACTTATTTTTCTTACTGTACTGTCCAGCCCCAAGAACTTTCATTCAACCCTGCTACCCAGAGTAGCCACAGAAAATCTTTCATGTGACTTCCTTTTTTACTCGAGCTTGGATGAATTCCTTTTAATACATAAATTTCTCAAGAGCAGTGTTTAGTTTCCTAAATGTTCAGGAAAGAGGAAGCTCTGACACTTACTGAGAGACAACACACATGATCTCAACATGATTTAAAGGAAGAAAGACAGCAAACAACACATTCACAACTTGAACTGCATTAAATAGAGACAAGGAAAATACTGGTAACATGTATTAATATTTTTTTAAATATTTTTTTTGTTTTTGTGTGTTTTTTATTGATTTCAGAGAGGAAGGGAGAGATAGAAACATCAATGATGAGAATCATTGATCCATTGATCGGCTGCCTCCTTCACAACCCCTACTGAGGATCAAGCCCATAACCCGGGCATGTGCTCTTACTGGGAATCAAATCATGATCTCCTAGTTCAGTGATCGGCAAACTGCAGCTCGGCAAACCGCAGCTCGCGAGCCACACGCGGCTCTTTGGCCCCTTGAGTGTGGCTCTTCCACAAAATAATGACTTCTGTACATGGGCCATGAAGTTTCAATCACACTGTATGTGTGCGCCCGCACGTGGTATTTTGTGGAAGAGCCACACTCAAGGGGCCAAAGAGCCGCATGTGGCTCACGAACCGCGGTTCATAGGTCCATGCTCAACCACTGAGCCACAGTGGCAGGGCTTGTGTTCTCTTTTTAAGTTGGATTATGACGATATGATTCCATCTAAATTCTAGGAGAGAGATGATGGGGATCCAGACAGGGGTTCAATTTCTATTCAGGAGAAAGTCAAGCTCAGACCCTATTGCCCTCACTATACATAATGTGATGACAAGAAGTTTGGGTAGCAAACATTTAGTCTTCCTCCTATGTGTTGCTTATACATTGACAATAATTAATAGGACCTATTAACCCTGATTTCTACAATGCAATCTCAAAATTTGATTATTGGAAAGTTACAACAAGACCAAAAACTGTCACCACACTTCATGCTGGTGATTTGGACTTGGAGAAGGCCTTGCAGCCTTTAAATCAGTGGTTCTCAACCTTCCTAATGCTGCGACCCTTTAATACAGTTCCTCATGTTGTGACCCCCCAACCATGAAATTATTTTTGTTGCTACTTCATAACTGTAATTTTGCTACTGTTATGAATTGTAATGTAAATATCTGATAGGCAGGATGTATTTTCATTGTTACAAATTGAACATAATTAAAGCATAGTGATTAATCACAAAAATAATATGTAATTATATATGTGTTTTCTGATGGTCTTAGGCGACCCCTGTGACAGGGTCATTCAACCCCCAAAGGGGTCGCGACCCACAGGTTGGCAACCCACAGGTTGAGAACCGCTGCTTTAAATTAATAAGCAAAAGAGTTCCTATCTCTTATGTGTTATATTTCATATTATTACAGCCTTTTCAAGTATCATACAGAAAACAGAACACACTGTTGAAGCAATGCTTTATGTTTAAATACTTAGAAGGACAAGTTTATAGTAAATCTCAGGAATATATAATCACAATTGTGACGACATTCTAGTTTGTGGAAGCTGATGCTTAAAACTGACATTGAAAGGTTTATCAATGCTTTATCATTAATATGGAAGAGAAAGAAAAATATATATGTAGTATACATGTATATGTGTATGCATATTTATATTTTATATGTATATATACACCTATGCATATGTGTGTGTGTGCATGTGTGTATAGTTCTATAAGGAATGGACTTCAACATCAACTTTCAAGTAACTGTCAGTAATGAACTAAATCCTCCCCTTTGAAAAAGCAAATTAAGAATCAAGAGAATAAAGAAGACAGATTTTTAAAAGTGAAATATTCTTAAAACAGTAGTGGATCTGACTTTCTAGAAAAAAAAAATACCAATAATGTTATGGGTTAACTTTAAAAATTAAAATATACTACTTGTACGTTTATAGTTAGAGACTTAGTAAAATATACATTAGTGAGCTTTCATAAAAACTATTTGAAAGAGAAATTATACGGAGCTTATATCTGTGCCATATACAATTCTCTTTCATTTCACTGAAGTCATTTGAATTTGGGGGGAAATTTAATCTAAATGTTGTGATTCATTTCCACACAAATCATGAAAAAAAACTGTTGAACGTTTGATGTAGTTTCAGGACTGTTTTTATACCTTTATAGTTTTTATTCTTCTTCCTTCAACCCCAGGATGTGGCACCTTGCCAAGAGAACAAGAACTTATATATGGTTTCTTTAACTACTACTCACCTACTCAGGGGGTAGGAAGCCTGTGGGCTACTAAAGAAGGGTGGCTTGAGGAATAATAATGAAGCTATGGATACACTTTGAAGTTTGCAGCATTGTGAGCTCATGGGACTAATGGTGTTGAAAATCTAAGAGTATAAATAAAA
Source organism: Myotis yumanensis (assembly GCF_028538775.1). NCBI lineage: Eukaryota > Metazoa > Chordata > Mammalia > Chiroptera > Vespertilionidae > Myotis > Myotis yumanensis. The sequence continues at coordinate 68,628,554 of NW_027223755.1, read as the reverse complement.
TTATACTGGTTGGTTCCTGTATAATAATGTATACCAAGGTGACCAAAGTATATAAAAGGAAATACTTTACCCATGAGAAGTGACTGACCTCAGCTTTCTGAATTATTTTTTTTCCACTTGAAATTAATGATGCCTTTGTTCTAGGTCGGTTTTCATTTCATTCTTTTAAGTGAGACTTTTATTCCTGGAGGGAATGTACTCACCCACCCTCAGAAGAGGTCTACCCAAGGTCAGGGTAGACCTTAAGAGTGGGAGAGCCATCTGCATCCCAATGCAAAAAGTTCAACAAGAAAAATGATGGTCTAGAACAGGCGTGGGCAAACTTTTTGACTCGAGGGCCACAATGGGTTCTTAAACTGGACCGGAGGGCCGGAACAAAAGCATGGATGGAGTGTTTCTGTGAACTAATATAAATTCAAAGTAAACATCATTACATAAAAGGGTGTGGTCTTTTTTTTTTTTTTTTTAGTTTTATTCATTTCAAACGGGCCGGATCCGGCCCGCGGGCCGTAGTTTGCCCACGGCTGGTCTAGAATCCTCCTAATATCCTCACTAACCCTCAATAATCTTCTACTCAGAACTAAATTAACCAATTCCACTCTTCTCTCCATAGACTACTAGTACCTATTCTATTGACCTGGATATTCAGAAGTAGAGAAGGTCAAAAGCAGCAATCCCTAATCCTTAAGGCTTACACAGATTGGCCTGACCAAATAGCAATGAGTCTGGCCCTCATATTTTACATTATAATATCCTCCAACACCTGGTTGAAATACTGCTGAGGGTGGAGAAAGGAGGAAAGATGTCCTTGTGATCAATGACAGAATAAGGTGAGGTTGAAATAGATGCACCAAATAAAATCATACCAATTATAATCATCGCAATTTGGTATTTGAATTAAACTTCAACACTGAACCTATCTATTCTGAAAGAATACAAAATTCAACAGCAGCTAAAACATGGCCCTCTGCTCCAGATTTTTAAACTAGGTTCCAGTGCCCATTTAAATACTTAGGGAGAACAAGAAAGGACCTCCTTGACTTAGTGAGAAGGCAGGAGGGAATGCAGCCTGGATGGTGGTCAGGGTGACAGGAAGGAGAAACCCAGGGACTCCTGGGCGCTCCTTGCCAGGCAGCACAAGCCTGTCTGGGAAATTGGGGACCTTATTTCCGACTGAACCATGGAGTCAGAGCTGGGAGGGGCATGGTTGGGAGGATTCCAAACTGAGGGATTAGCATATGGACTAATCCTTGAACTCAGGAGGTCTCTATACTTTTTAAAATTATTGAGGCTCCTCAAAGAGCATTTTTACATAGGTATATCTCTCAACGTTTGCCATATTTGAAATTAAAACTAATTTTAAATTTTTTTATATATTTGAAGTAATGATAATAAACCTAACATATGTTATCACAAGTAAGATTTTTTTAAGGAAAAATAACTATGTATTGCAAAATGATGAAATTTGGTGCGGCATTGCGTTATGTTCATATTTTTGTAAATTTCCTCAATGTTTACCTTAATAGAAGATAGCTGTCTTCTACTGTATTCTCATATTTTCTTCTGAATTCAGTCTGTAGCAATACGTTGTTTTGGTTGAAGAATGAAAAAAATGCAGCCTTATAAAAATATATGTAGTTGGGAAAAGGAGGCGTATGTTAATAGCCTTTCCAAATAATTGTATATATTATTTTTTGCTACCCTCACTAAAACCTGGAAAGTTGTCGTTTTTTAAGGTCAGTTGCAATTTGGAAATTTGAAACCATAGAAATGAACTTCTCATGCTATGTTATGTGAAAATCCATTGGTCTATCTTGTACTTTGAACATATCCTTTATACATGCTTGCTAGATTCTTGAAGTCAGGCATTAACCATTTGGAAAATACTGGAATCCCTGATTTCAGATGCTGATCTTCCAAAAGTTGCCACATTGTATTATACATTATCAATAGAATCACATTTACTAGTATTACCACCAATCTCATAGTAAAAAGCTTTTAAGTATTTGGGAACTTTTAAATATTTGTCAAGCTCCTAGTGAAAAATTCTAATTTTTACTTGAAAGCTTAAATTTTATCATTGGCAACAAATACTGTCAGTTGTTTTCCTTGAAGTGACAGGTTTATTTCATTTATTTCTTATAAAATTCCTGCCAAATACGAAGGTCTAAATAAGCATAGTTTGTCAGTCATGCTTTCAAATAAAAATGGCATTTTCAGCATCTAAAAAACTGATCTGATGCTTGTTCTCATCCAAACTGTGGATAGAATAAAATCATAATAAACATCCTATAGTGCTGAACCAGACTTGTATTCCTAGAATGAACCCTGGGTAATGAACACATGGTATTGACTTGGCAGCATCCCTTCCTTTGAGGGACCATCCCCCCAACCCCCATTTCACATTATTTTAGTGGCGCACTCAGTCATTGGCACGTAGAAGGGCACAGAGACAAAGCCTAGAAAACAATAAAGTAGGTTGAATCAGACAGAGGCAAGCATGCAACACACGAGTGTGTCAGAGTTCTTTCCTGGGGTGGCTGTCAAATGCCTGAAAGAAAAATGATCTCTTGCAATGGCGTTGCTGAGCTTAAGAGACAATGAACCTCAAGTTGCTTTTAGCCATCTTCCCTTCCCCACAGAGGATGGTGTGATCAACTGTTCAATGAAAAGCTCTTGAGCTCTAGCCGGTTTGGGTCAGTGGATAGAGCCTGCGGACTGAAGGGTCCTGGCTTTGATTCTGGCCAAGGGCACATGCCTGAGTTGTGGGCTCGGTCCCCAGTAGCGGGGAGGCAGAAGGCAGCTGATCAATGATTCTCTCTTATCATTGATGTTTCTCTTCTCTTCTTTCTTTCTCTCTCTCTCTCTCTCTCTCTCTCTCTCTCTCTCCCCTTACTCTATGAAATAAAATTATATTTAAAAAAGAAAAAAAAGATAAGCTCTTGAAAACTTTAATGTGCCTCAGTTTATTTAAGCACACATCAATTCAAATTGGGCAGCATCAAACCAAGAGGAGCTATGGGGAGTGTTCACAGAGAAAATACAGAAGCAAAGCAAGGAAATTGGTTGGCTGGAGTTTGAGCAGTGCCTTATTTGAGTTGACTCGTTGTGATTGGTGTTTCTTGGGTTTCATTTTCTCAGATTCAGATGCACTGACTATGGCTTAGGCTTTTGTTTGCTGACATAGGTAACCAAGGCATTAAACCCACCCAAATAGCCTCCTTGTTTGCTTTCTTTGACACAACACAGAGAGAAGCAGAATTGATTAATAAAAGATAATGACATTGTTAGAGCCTGTGGATACTTTTATGTCTAAAGCCACATTCAAGTCTGGGGCTGCTGAGTCGCCAATACGGCCTCTTGAAGAATTTCGGTTGAATTTTGCACATACAATCACAGAAGTGTAATATAATCTACCTGATGAGGGTTACCTTTTTTTTCTTAAATTCTATTTGAAATTTTCCTTTTTAGAGTTGTTTTTATCAATATTTATGTGTAAGAGTAATCTATTTTATGTGTGAGTGGGTGGGTTCTGGCTTGGTGAAACGGGGTGAGGTGGGGACAGGAGGGAAGGGAAGAGGAGGGGAGGAGATGGAATGTGAAAGAATCAGACAAAACAAAACCAGAACAGTAGAAATAACATAGGCATTATTTATTGCTTAAAGGTTTGAAAGAATTCTGTGAAATCATACAGGTTCAAATTTTTATGTGTTTATTTTTTAATACTCTCACCTTTTTCATGATGATTGGTCTAGACAGGTTTAACTTTTCTTGAATTAAATTTAGTAATTCATATTTTTCTAGAAAATGAGTTTTGCACCCACATTTTCTTATTAATTAGCCTATTCTTAGATACATTTTTTATATCCTCTCTGTGGTGTATATATTTCACATTTCTCATTCTTAATTACATATTTGGGCATTTTCTCTTTATTGATTAGATGAGCTAGTGATTTAAATGGATATTCTTGTTATTGTTTACTTATAAAAATAGTATTGTATGTATTTAATAATTTCCTATTTGTTCTTCTAATTCATTAATTCTCATATTTATACTTGATTCTTCCTGGTTTCCTAAGCTTAATCTGTTTTTCTTGTTCAGTTTCTTTCATGTATGCTTAACTTCCTTTCCTGAGAATGAGCTCTTTTTGACTCCTTAGAACCACCCCCCCATATGACTTAATATGACTCAGCTCTACCCACTGATACTCCACTAATTCTTTTCTAACTTTTTCTTTAAATACAAAAAATCGGGTTTTTAGTTGGAACAGGTAATGCTTTCCTCACTATTTTTTACTGTGGTTAGTCAGAAAGAACATTTCTTAATGCTTTTCAGAAAGCTGTTCAGCCAGGCACGAACCTCAACAGAAACACAGATGGATCAAATAGGCCACCTTGGGTATTAACCCTGCATGATCAGGAAAATAGCTCCGAGAAACATACAAATAACTTTCTCAAAGTAGAAGCCAATTTGAGGCTTGGAGAAAAGAGGGAAAGCTAAGACCCCAGCTAAATATCTCACACATCACCTCACTTTGGGTACTGGGTTTAATCCTATGCAATTTACTGAATTAACCTTACTTAATTTCCCTTTAATGCCAAGTTTGCCAAAATACCCGAATCTGTTAATGGAAAAATTGCACAAACACATCACAAAGAAAAACCAAGGGCCTGTCTGGGGGCAAATTATTTTTATAAGAATTTAATGTAAAGCAGTTTGACCATTTCTGAAAGGCACTCGGCAGTCCCCAAAATGGCTTATGATTTTAGCTATTAAAAGAGAATATTTATAATAGCTTTGATTTTTCTAATGAAACCCTGCAGGAGATAGATCTCTAATGTAAACTTATAGTAATCTGCAAGTTCAGGCGGCTGCAGGGGCGGGGGTGGGGGGGGGAGATATTTCAAGGTGTTATACTATTGTCTGAACCTTGAAATAATTTTTATCAAGATCAAAAGAGTTTTTAATCAGCTGAGTTGGGATTGCTTAATCACGGGGTTTAAATGATTTTGGAAGAACCATTTTCGGGCTATTGTATCATGAATACAAAGGATTAAAGTGTCTTCAAAAGGCCTCTGACTAGACAGACCATAAATGTGTCCAAAGACTCATTACCTTCTAGTCCAGTGGTTGGCAAACTGCGGCTCATGAGCCACATGTGGCTCTCTGGCCCCTTGAGTGTGGCTCTTCCACAAAATACCGACTTCTGCGCATGGGCCATGAAGTTTCAATCGCACTGTACGTGCGCGCCCGCACCTGGTATTTTGTGGAAGAGCCACACTCAAGGGGCCAAAGAGCTGCATGTGGCTCGCAAGCTGCAGTTTGCCGACCACTGTTCTAGTCTTTTGGTGTTTTAGAGGATGAGTGGCTGGGCCCTAAGGATGAGCGGCCACCACATAAAGACCACGACCAAATTGGATTATTTTTGTAATGGCCTGGGTAGGAGCTGTCAATCTGCTTTTGCTGTTTTGAATAAAGGAAAAGAAATTATTCTTCTCTGGAAGAACGTCTACCCACCCCTACACTCCCCTGTGGTTACAGTTGTACAAAACATTTGTCCTCCCCCTCACAAGCCAAGACTTCTGTCTCCTGGTCTGGGGTATTAAACAGCTGCTATTGCTTCCCCAGCGGAGAGGGCTGCAATTCAGGGATTAATGGAAGCAATTTCCCTAGAAACAGAAGGACTCGTGTTGGTAAGTCACTCTGCAAGGACCAGATGAGCTTAGTAAATAAGTGCTGGGTACCATTTTACAAACGGGAGAATCTTCAAAGCTTCCCATCAAGGGTTATTCTTGGTGATATTTGCATAGTGCATTCCCATGGTACATTTGATTCTTAGTAAGGTTATCATTTCCACTTTAGATGTAAAAAATCAGACCTTCAGAATATAAATAAATGAATTGCTCAAGTCACTGATTGTGTAAGTGGCAAGGCCAATAGTAGACTTGCAGACATTAAAGTACATGCTTTTTATTTTTTAAAAAATAGATTTACTGGGGTGAAATTGTTTAATAAAATTATATAGTTTTCAACTGTACAATTCTATAACACATGATTTGTATACTGCATTGTGCGGCCACCACCAAAATCAAATCTTCTTCCGTCACCATACAGGGTGTGGCAAAAGTCGGTTTACAGTTGTGAGTACATAAAACAGTTTATTCTTGTATTATTGTGAATTACTGCCTTATTTTCCACACAAACCATCAGAAACCGACCTTTGCCCACCCTATATATTTGACCCCCTTTACCCTTTGCTACCTCCCTGACTTCTCTTCCCTCCGGTAAGCACCATACTGTTGCCTGTGTCTGAGCTTTATGTGTTTTTCCTGTTCATTTGTTGCTTTCAATTTTATATCCACAGATGAGTAAAATCACATGGTTCTTGACTTTTTCAATGATATCGAAATAGCAGAACCACATACTAGTAGAGGAGAAGCAATAGAGAAAGCAAACCAACTGGTACAGTCTCTTTTGAGTCAGTTCAGAGTTCTGACTCCAAAAAGACTGATCTTCTTTGTCTATCCTTCAAATTCGATTAATCCTTCTCTTGGCTCTAGCTTACTCTTCTATACAAAAGGACATCACTACAAAACATACTTTTCTCTAGTTTTTTCTTGTTTAAATGGGAGCCTATTAGAAGAATGACAAAAAGTTGCATTTATTGAGCCTATACTATGCTAGGCATTGTTCTAAACATTTTAAATGTATTATCTATTTTAATTTTCCCAGCAGCCCTATTTGATAAGGTACTATTATTACCACCATTTTAAAGGTTGGGAAACTAAGGCAGAAACGTTAAATAACTTGTGATACTCACAAAGATGGAAAGTGCTAAAGCTAAGACTTGAATTTAGATGAGATCTGGACTTTCAACTTTTTCTCTTGACCAATGGTTCAATATATCTAATTTTTTAGCATTGGAATTTATAGAGTACATTTAGGACAAGACTAGGTGGAGATCAGAGGAATAACACTGTCTAATCCAATAATTTATGGAGAAATGTTAGGGAGTTTGAAAATGTATAAATCTAGTTTATTTCCTGTTACCTAAACACAATTTGTCTTTTATTTCTGTGGACTCTATTCCATCTTCAAATACGGAAATTAGAATTCAGATTCTATAAAAAATACAATGATCTAGCCATTGTCTAAAAGGCCGAAGAGGTTTGTGGAAAATGAAACTTCCTTTTAGGGAGAACAAAATATATTTTTTTAATATGGAGTTATTTTTTACAAGTGATGACACAAGAAATTAATTACCACCGTCTATAAAAAACAAGAACAACCTAGGAATGGAGAGAAATACAGGGTGTGTTTTAAAAGCTTGGCAGATGAAAGCATATTAAGATACATTCTTCCTTGCTTCCAAGCAGGCCGCATCCTCATTCCATTTAATTATTTGTATTTAGTTAGAAGCACGAATACACATTAATCTTACTCGGCCTGTTTCAGAAGGAGAGGGCAAGGCCAGAGCAAGGCTGACAGCACAGTGGTGGTGTCCAGCAGCAGCCAGGGCTGGGAGTCTCAACAATTAAGAAGCATGGATACTGAAAGCTAAGTGATAAGAAGTCCTGGCCCAAAGCAGTTAATCTGATGGGAAAACGGGCAGGTCCTAGGTCACAAAGATGTCACCTAGATGCTGGCTCAATCCTCTGACCACGATTTCTCAGCATTCCTAATGACTCTCCTTTCCATATCCCTATGGTTTCAAGTTTATTTCTATACAAATCTACATCACACTCCTCCCTGAAAACTTTTGGCTTCTTCTGCCCCTCATCTCTGCTTTGAATCAGATGTAGACTATTGTCTTAATTCTCTTGCACATAAACACACATGAACACACATATATATACACACACAAAAAAAAAACCTGACACTAAAAGCATTTTTGTGTAGCGTACATTACTGAAGGCTTAGGGAAATAGATGGATTACTTCCTAGCTATTAAAATAACTTAAAATCTGAAAGTTCTCCAGATACCTTATCATGTTTTTCAGTCGTCCAGCTTCCCCATACTCCCAGTAAAACTCTCTTCATCCTTCTGAATTCTGTTCTTAATTTTCATGAATAGCAAATTAGCAATACTGTTGTTTCTAATTTATACTCCAAAGGACTCACCTTACCAATTACAAAATAATCAGATTATTTTCTAAGCAGCTCCCCACTTAGTGTTGCAGCCATCCTTATTATTAGTATCATCACCATTCCCATTTATCTATGTCTAAGGTCAAATTGTCTCATTTGCTGAATCCTATTCTTTCTGACTTCCCAATTTCAGAAGGACACAAGGTTCAGTTTTTTATGCCACTGACTATTATACTCTGTTCCAATGTAATCTTATGAAGTCTCAGGACCTGATGTGACAAACATACTAGTACCATTGACTTTCAAATTCTGTATCTCCAGCTCTAATCTCTCTCAAACCACAGATATATCTGTGAATGTCAAATTGATATCTAAAACTGAACAAATCCAAAACAGTACTCTTGGTTACATTCCCCACTCCTGTTTTTCTTCCATTGTTGTCCAACCTATAAATAGAACCATTCATTCAGTTGTTCATGACAAAACATAAAAGTCATGTTTAACTCCCCCTTTTTTCCCAAATTGTATCCAACCCACCAGAAAATCCAATAGATTCTGACATCGAAATTCACTGTAATCACTTAAACCTGCTCCCACCACTGAGTGAACCACCATCTTCTCTGCCCTGGAGATTGCAATAGCCTAACTGTCTCGCTCTCTTTCTTCCCTACAGTCTGATTTCCACAAAAAAGCCAGAGCGATTCTCTTCGAAACATAAATGAGCACGCCCCACTTCTCCAAATCTTACAATAACATCCCTGTACACAAAGTAAAACTAAATTCCTTGCCATCTCTCTTAACACCATGGTTTTTGTATACCCTTCTGACTTTCGGGGACACAATTATCCATGGGATTCTCATATTTCTCCATGTCTTTCATGTGAGGCAGTAACTACACTTTGTTCCAGACTATCTTTTTAAAGAGGTTTGTATAGAAAAAAGCCTTAAAGGATAAAGGCGCTCTCGCGCTCACTTGCGCGCGCTCTCTCTCTCTCTCTCTCTCTCTCTCTCTCTTTCTCTCTCTTTTGCAAAGTACAGGCATGCTTACTTTCCAGAATAAAACATTCTGGTTCCAGAAGCTCACAGTTCCTCTCCTATAACACAACCCATTGTGTGAGGAGGTGTCACCTTTTTCATGTTGCCCTCTGGGAAGAAAAGGTTGGGGGAAACTACCACAAAATCAATGTGATATCCTGGCTAATGCTACTATTATGAGTAATAAATTGTCTTTGTCTCTGACCCAGGAGTGTCTTTAATGAGCATCCTTGAAACTGGCAGCCTAACTTGTTCATGTGCAAGTAAAGGAAAATCTCTGACCCTGTCTAAATCTTTCAAATCCATTACTTCACCATCAATAACTTAACCATCTATCCACCTTAAAACACTGAAAAAAATAAATTTAAAGCAAGAAGGAAGGAAAGAAAAATTAGAACAGAGATAAGTGAAAGAGAGAACTAGGAAACAGAAAATTAACAAAGTATATATGCAGTACATCTTTAATATAAAATAATATTGAATGTAAACTAATTGAAAAATAAAATTTTTAAAAATTGGTTATATGAAAATATTTTTAAATTGAAAAAATTTTAGTTAGATTGACTAAGAAAAGGGTGAAGGCTCAAATTAAGTTTAAAAATGAAAGTGGGACATTACTATCAACCATCCAGAAACAAAAAGAAAACACTGAATAATTATGTGCCAACAAATTAGAAAACCTAGATGAAATGGACAAATTCCTATACACAAACATACTGCCAACACTGTCTCGAAAAATATAGGAAATCTGAATACAACTATAGTAAGTAAAAAGATTAAGAAGTCAAAAACCTCCAATAAAAAAAGACCTAAATGTAGGAGCTAAAACTATAAAACTCTTAGAAGGAAACATCAATGTATATCTTCACAAACTTGGATTAGGTAACAGCTTCTTAAATATGACACCAAAAGCAAAAGGAACAAATGAAAAAAGTAAACTTTTCTACATCAAAGTAAACTTTTCTACATCAAAGGGCATTACTGAGAAAGTGAAAACCTCCAGAATGGGAAAAAATGTTTGCAATCATATCTTTGATAAGAGTCTAGAATTCAGAATATACAAAAAGACAGAAAATGGGCAAAGGATTTGAATAAACCTTTCTCCAAAGATGATATACAAATGGCCAACAGGCACATAAAAATGCTCAATATCATTAGGCATCAGGGAAATAAAAACCCAAACCACAATGAAATAGCACTTTACACCCACAGGGAAGATACCAGTGGAAATGTGGACTGGTATAGACATTGTGAAAAACAAATTGGCAATTCTTCCAAAAATTCAACATAAAGTTACCATAATACCCAGCAATTCTACTCCTCTGTATATATCCAAGACAATTAAAAATATATGTTTATACAAAAAGTGTTCATGAATGCTCACAGCAGCATTATAGTAGCCAAACGGAAATGAAACAAATGGTCATCATTAATGAATGGATAAGTAGTATGTAGTGTACCCATTCAGTGGAATGTTATGCAGCCATAAAAAGGAATAAAATAAAAAAAAAACTCTTAAAACATTATGCTAAGTGAAAGAAAGATACAAAAGACCATCTATTGTATGTGTTCAAATACGAAAACATTGATGAATGAACCGAAGATATAAGATCCAAAAAAGTAGAATAATTTAGAATCAGTTGTTCAGACACTGAATGAAATTCTACACGTCAAAGGTAAGTCCTAGGAGACCAGATTAGGGAGGGAGGACGCAGTGGTGTGCTAGTACCACTGCATCCTAAATGTTTAACAACCCGTCCTCTTTGGGGGACTAATTTTATAAACACTTCACTTTGGCCATTTTCAGGCCACCTGACAACCTGAAGATGAAGCTGAGGAGAGATGTGCACAGTATTGGTTACTGTGAGCCAGTACAAGCGGGCTCCAACACACCCCTGGAAAAGTTCAAAGTCGGGAGCTGAGAGAGCAGTGCCGTCAGCGAGCAGTGGTTGGTGAACTTGCTTCCTAGGGCAGAGGTGTGAATTTCTAAGGAGAAAAGCATCAGGCACGGGCTATTCCTGATTAAGAGGCTAGGTTTTCCTCACAAAGAGGACCTGGGGGGAAGAACCTGCTACTGCCTTTGGTCACTGCTGGCCGACACCTACAGACGGCACAGGAAGTCAGTACAAACGAGGGCTCTGCTTTCCAGAGCAGAAGCCCACCTGAGGGAACACTGGAGGGGCAGGTCAGGTCTGAGGACTCAACTGAATGTGTCCGCTGTGCTTTGCAAGTTAATTTTATACTGTGTGTCCCGAGCCAGCGGAGTCAGGCTGCCCATTCCACACCTGCTTGCTTACAGCTCCAGGTGCTTAGGCCTCCAGATTGCCATCTGAAGCAGCTTGGAGAAAGCAGTTTCAATGCCCATATAACATTTGCTGGGTATATTAAATTATCCGAGAAGGTATTAATTTTAAATCTCATAAATGTCTCTGGAATGTATCAAACCCAAATGGGGAACTATTGGCTCGGAGCAGAAGGGTAACCAGTTTATCCCAGAGCCACCGATTCAATCAGTGGTTTGGGATGATCAGCCTGGGCAGTACAACAGCAGTTCCAAGTGTAATAAGTGATTTGTGTGTAGGGAACAGGAAAGATGTCAATATTAACAGTCCCTACAGCCATCCAAAAATAGACCAACAAAAGAAGACACAGTGGAACAATCTTGCCAGAGCATATTGATCATGAACTCAGCCTGCTGGTGAACTGCAAGGGAAAGCTCCTAATGAAACCAAAACACTGCATGGGAATGAAGCTTCGCTCCACATACACATCTCACCACCACCTCCGCCCCCCGCCCCCCATACACACACAGGGAAGGTGGAAACAAAACTCAGCTCCTGTACATAATGAGATAATGAACATATCTCTCCTTTTTTATAGAAAGAAGACCACAAACACCGCAGGTTCTTAAATACAGCAAAACTGTTCCTTATTTATTAACAAACTTGACAACAGGGTAGAATGTGAAGGAGGACAATGATTAGCCAGAAGGCATGTTAATTAATGGCGTGTCTTCCTCAGGATGTACTGCTTTTCTGCATCAACATCTTAAATAATTGAGCAACTTCTGGAAGCAGTCTCTGGAGGCTGTTTTTAACAGCAACAGTTTTTAAAAACAATTAGTTTGAGCAGATCTAGTCACTAGAATGGTGTGAAATAGACTTTGAAGATACAAATTAATAGTGTTTTCAACGAGGTGAGCAGGATTTTCTGACCCACATGTGCAAGAAGACAAATCATGCTTACTTAGTCCCATGTTGTAGCAAACAAAGCAAGGGCTTGACTTAGGCCAGCATTTCCCAATCAATCCTCCCCGCAAAAAAATATAATCACTCTTCCTCAAAAACTACTCTTTGGTTAAATACATTTGGAAAATATTCCATGCTACATTTGCTTGTTATTAAAGCTCTGAGGGATCCTACAGAGTAATTTTTAAAAGGGATAACCTTTATCCCATTATTTACTAAACTGTTTATAATTCTTTTAAAGTCACATCTAAAGGTTACTAGCATTTCTAAGAATACAGGTTGGAGAACCCTGGTATAAGACAACTTTGGAGGCAGTCACAATGGAGTTTTTCTAACCTATTGCAAATATATTTTAAAGGTAGTTCTTCCATACTTATACCCCAGGAAATGCAGTAAAATACTCAGCCAATGAGTGATCCCAAAACTCCAGAAAAGCTCACGGTGTCCCACAGAGACAAATTTGATTTCTGTTCTTGCTCTTTTCCATGTGGACAGTGACCACAGAAATGTTCCATACCCTATGCAGGCAAACTTCTGTTAAGCCGCAGATAGTATGTATTTCAGGCTTGGGGCGGGGGGCATATAGTCTTTGTAGCATAAAAGCAATCATAGATAACATGTAAATAAATAAGTGTTGCTGTGCTTTGATAAACTTTTATTTCTAAAAATAGATGGTGGGCCTTATTAGGCCTGTAGATCATAGTTTGCCATGGAGTGAATTTTATTCCTCCACCCACCATGCCCCGCTCCAATTCATACACTGAAGCCCTAACACCCAATGTGATGGTATTAAGAGAAGGGACCTTGGGAGAGAATGAAGTGATGAGGATGGTCATGATGGGATTAGTACCATTATAAAAAGAAACAATAGCTTTTTCTTTCCTCTCTCTGCCAAGTGAGGATACAACCACAAATCTGCTGGTGACTTCATCATGGACTTCCCAGCCTCCAGAACTGTGAGCGAGTAACTCCTGTTTTGAAGCCACCAGTCGATGGTAGTTGTTATGGCAGCCTGAGCTAGCAGAGCTTCCATGTTGAGAAACCATCAATTCTGCTTATCAGTGTCTATATACTTCTTGTTTACTGTTTTTACTCAGGTAAAATAGTAGTGAACTGCCTAATGGAGACTTAGATTTAAATGTCTGGCAGGTGTGGTCATTGCACAGGGCTAGTGGTGATGGAAGGGAATGAGAACTGGATGATTCAGAAGACAATAACATCAGGAATTCCATTTGCAAAACTTAGAATGCCTTTTAATTTTCTATTAAATGTAATACAATGTGTGGGGCGCAGTTACCGTGTTTTGGCCAGGTCCAAGCCTCGGACTAATGAAAGGACAGGGTCCTCTCATTGCCACGTGCAAGTCCCAGCTGGAAGGCAGGGCCCTCCCAGCACAATCATAGCCAACGGCTGTGGTTGTAAGCTTGAACCTACAGTCCGAACACGTAGCCCCACGTGCCCTTGTGATACAGTTCAGGTGCATATAGTTAAGTGAGGTTGAAACTCACGAGAATGCTATAAACAACATGATCACGCCCCTACTTTGCCTCATGACATCTGCAATAAAATAAAGACATGGCTTGTGGGCGCTGTCTTTGTCTCCTCATCAGGGAGGCAGCGTCCCACCGAGACCCAGCTATTATTCTCTTGTCTGTCTTTCCTTAATCCTTTCACCCCCCCACTCGGGATCACCTTTGGTCGTGCTGGCGTGGCACAGGAATGTACATATTATATAGTATACAGAGAGAAGATACCTTTTTGATTGATGGATAATAAGTTTCCTAAGAACTGAGCCATCCACAAGCATATTATTTTAGTTACTTAAGTAATAAAAACTCAGTCATTTCCATCTGAGGAGTGCCCAATGGTGTTATATATAACCATTTGCAATAGGGATGTTTCTCTTCAATTAAGACTCCTACCTAAAAGTTATGCTTCCTGCACACTGCACATTCTATCTCTTACCCTAGTAATAGGAGAGAGACCACATGAGGATAAAGAGATCTTAGGCAAGACAGGACATTCAGACAAGAGAGGAAGCTTTGAGATCAGATAACCAGCAAAAGCTATTCCTGGAGTTGATCTAAAAACAAGCAAACAACAAAAAAAGCAACTAATGCTTCTCAAAGTGTGGTCCATGGACCATATGCATTGAAATGTGTTAAAAACAGCCATTTGGGCTCCAGACCTATTAAATTTGCACCGCTTTCTTTATTTTTAACCAAGATTCTAGATCAGGGGTCCTCAAACTTTTTAAACAGGGGGCCAGTTCACTGTCCCTCAGACCGTTGGAGGGCCGGACTATAGTTTTAAAAAAAAACTATGAACAAATTCCTATGTACACAGTGGCGGCAAAAAACACCCGGCGGCCGGATAAATGTTTTCGGCAGGCCGCATGTGGCCCACGGGCCGTAGTTTGAGGATCCCTGTTCTAGATGATTCTAAGGAACACTATCATTTGATTTCTACCAAACAAGAAGGCAGTAACAAAAACCCCACATCATCTTATGGGATAGCATGGAGCAACAATGGTCTGAGCCACAGAAGGAGAAACCCAGACCTATGGCAAAAAGAAAAGCGGTATACGTTACAGGAAAGCGGCAACTGTGTTTATTGCCACCTTAGCTAGAGGTTCCTAAAGTCTTTCTGTTAAGTAGAACCTAAAGCTGATCAATACCCACCACTGTGTGTGCACATGAAATGGTAATTAAATGTACATTATGCTTACATTGCTGCCCTATACAATACACAAAGTTTGGACCCTCTTAATAATTCCTTTGTCATCTTCAAAAAGTTCTGAACAAAAGCAAACCATAATGGTCCCACTATTGATATACAGTGGGGCCTTGACTTACAAGTGTCCCGACTAACGAGTTTTTTGAGATACCAGCTGTCTCTCGGCCGATTTTTTGCATTGAGTTGATAGAGTAATTTGAGTTAACGAGCTCCTTAACGAGCTCGGTCTCAGAACGAATTAAACTCGTAAGTCAAGGCCCCACTGTACTATACTCTAGATGCCAGTACAAAGGACCTGGCTGAGAGTGCAGACTCTCCTGCTGCAGTGGGATGTTGTGCAGAGGCGTAGGCAAGAGCTGGCAGTGCTACACGGAGAAGCTGGAACTCAAAGGAGGAAGGTCGGCAGGGGCACGTGTCTCTCTGCAGAGAGGCCTGCCTGGCTCAGGACCACGTTGGGCCACGTTGGAGGTAGGCGCCAGGAGAGGAACTCACCCACCTGTTGCTCTCCCTTTCCATAAGGCAAGTGTGAGAGCGGGCTTGCAGGTGGTAGACAAGCAGCCTGGGCCAGGCACCTGCTTCGCAGGGAGGTATTTGGGAACACCAGCTGTTGGCACTTGGTGAATACATGGTGTGAAGTTGGATCTAGCTGCAGTCCCTTCCATGCAGGTACAGAAAGCTACTTGTCCTGTGGAAAGCTGAGTTAAGGTGTAGCCCCTCCCTGAAAGTTGGGGTGAGCCCCTGTCCCCAGGTAACTCATAACCTGACACATGGAGAGAGGCGAGCCTTCATTCCTCTGCCTTTGATCAATTGGTCAACTGATCACTCTCCCCACGGGGAAAAGTTCAATAGATTAACTCTTGAATGCTAAGCAAGAAATAATTCCATCTCAAGGGTAGATACATGTTCAGAAGCATACTCATATGTGTGCTTACACACACACACACACACACACACACACTCCTTTCCAGGTTTATCTGTATAAAACATTACACATCTTTCCTCAATTTTCACTTTTGTTGCTGTGTTTTGAATGGATTCGGTTGATATGACTTGGTTGGCAAAGTTTAAGATGTGGTGCTAGCTGTGCCTTCAACAGGAAGAAGCATGACCCCCAGGTCAAGAGGCCAAAATGAGTATTCAGCTCAAAACTTCACTGCACCAGCCTCAGGGCTGGAGGCAAATGACTTTGCTGGCTCTTACTGCTGTTTCCTCATCTGGAATGGGGATGATGGGATGTGTGCTAAGAATTAATTAATGTTTACAAAGCATTTTGAGATCCACTGATGAAAGGGACAAAGTATTATTTTTCTCAGCACAGGCAGACAAACACTTGGTCCAAATCCAGCTAAACCACTCGGAGTTAATTACCTGCAAGACTTGCAACTTTTGCCTCAACTCTGTTTTGTACTTTCCTGCCCCAGGCAGATTTAGTACCTGTTGTGTTTTACTCTAAATCACCAAAAGAAGTTAGCAGACAAATTGGGTCAAAGGATAAGATGGGGGTTCATGTAGACTCCCACTTCCCTGAGATAACTATTTGTGGAGCAACAAAAGAACCACGTTTGCAACATATGATTAATGTTGGGTTATATAGGCAACCTGCAGTAACCAACAGTAAGCCTATTATTTCAAATAATGAATAAACACAAAGACGTCAAACCATAAAAAATGCAACTGTAGGCATATCGTTCATTTGCTTATCCCAAAGATTATTAGGTTGTTAACTTTAAAACATTTCTTAAAAGTCCCAGACCAGCAAGGCATTTAATACAACAATCACAACTTCTCGAGTAAGGAGGACCTCTATTTCACCTTCCAAAAAGGTGGCTGCCTTTGAGTAAAACTATTTAAATATCATATGTGAGCCAGAGTTCAAGCAACACCAAGAAAACGCAAGCACAAAAATAAAGTCTGGGGTGGTGGCTAGAAAGGAAGAGTTACCCTCGGGCCTGCAATAAGTCAAATCACAGTTACCCCTCCAACTAAATTTGGTCCAAGAACACAATTCCAGAGTAAAATATTTTACCAAAATCACTTACCAGCTCAAACAGGACTTCGGTTTTGCCGGACTGAAGGTGGGCAGAAATCTTCAAGTCCGTTTGTGTTCTGAGAAGGCTGGTTTTGCTGTAAGAATGTGGGAGAGCCTCAAGCAGAGGAAAACTCGGCGTCTCAGTAGCGTGAAGGGCAGTGGGTTTAAACGTGGGTGGAGCCTGAGCACGGACTCAATATCACCTGAAATCTATTAGGAATGCAAATGTCAGGTCTCACTCCAGACCTACTGAGTCAGAAACTCAGGGAGGGAGGCCTCGCAACCTGTGCATTAACCAGCCCTCCAGGTGATTCTGACCCGACGTTTAAAAAATTCTGATTTTAACCCGATGAAGTCTGAGGATCACTGATTAACAACTGCAAATTGGTATCACCCTGAATGTGAGTGGAAAATATTCAATTGATGTGAATCATAGGGAAGCTAAGAAAGTGAGAACTGTAAGTCAGGCGAGCTGATACTAAGCTGTGGGACTTGAGATTTCGTGAGTGTGCTCATCTACTGCACAGAATCTGTGGTGAAGACAGGAGGGATGCTTTTTTGCTACTGGAATCATCCTCCCATCAGCATGTAAGAAAACAATAAAAAGCTGTTCCTAGTTAAGGCAGAGTCCTCTGGCTGTCCTTTCTCTCCTTGTTTGGGCATAAAACTACATTTCCCAGCTTCCCTTGCAGTTAGCTATGGCGCATGATTGAGCTCTCTTCCTGGGCCTATTACCAGAATGATGTGTGCCACTTCCAGATCTGGCCCATAGACCACATCCAAGTGTGTTCCTCCATGGATTTTCCCCACAGAGGTTGACTGTGACGGCCACACTCAGGATGACACACATTATGGATGTCAAAGCAGCCAGCAGCCTTGATTTCTGAATCAAAGCATGGAGGAGAGCTTCCCTCGACCTGAATTCCCAGCCTGGCCCTTATATGAGAAAGTGAGCAACTTTGTGTTCTTTAAATGTCTGAATTTTAGAGTTGTATTTTTTAAAACTCAGTTAAACCCCCACCCCCCAAAAAATAATATACTGGCATACTCAGGTCCTTGACATATTTTCTCCACAACTAATAACAAACATGATTATGTTCTTAAGTTTTAAAAGTATATTCTGAAAGTTTGATATTTTCTTTAATCTTTCTCTAGAATACATCGATACACATGCACACACAAAAGCAGAAAAAAAGAAATAGAAAAACAGTAGGGAAGATGTAAATATCACAGGCCTTACTTTAAGTTTATGTATATTCACACTGACATTGATAAGTCAAGTCATCAAATTCAGGCTAGTATATTCAGACTATAATATAGTATAGTAATATTAAAGAAAATGCTTCAATCATGATGTAAAAGCATCGCTGCAAAGAATAGTATTATATCAGCACCGTCTACATTTACCTTTTTAGAAAATGAAAGCCAGCTATGATTACTCTGCACAACTGATGTAATATTTATTCATCTAATTTTAGTGCACCTTCAAGTTAAAGCACAAAGCTTAAGTTTGTTCAGCATAATTGTTTTTACATATAATTGTTCTTACATGTAGTTCTAACTCCTAAACATAGGGCCCAACACATTCCTGCCAACTGGATACATTCATGTTGTATTTTTATTTGAAATTGCTTAGCCATGTTCTCATTCAGGTCTGAGAGTGATGGCTGGGTGAATTCAGTGAAGTCACTTAATATGCCATGACACCATGCATTCAGCTATTAAAAGGGGGAAGTAGTAGTTAGTGGCCTCTTATGTCTATGATGTAACCATTAGTAAAATAACTGGTGACTCAAGGTCTGGGTTCCTTGGAAAAGTAGAATTCTAGGCAGAGAGGATTCTGCAACTCCCAAAGACAGGTCTCCCCTTCCACTGACCACTGACTGCCCAGCCTCCCCCAACAAGATCATCACCCCACTTCACAAAGTTAACTATATTCTGCAGTAACGAACAACACCACACCCTCACACAGGTAGGGGGAATTCTGGGCTGATCATGGGTTCAAAGGTCAGATGCTTGGGCTTGAATCTTGGCTGCACCACTTAGTAGCTCTGTGGCCCTTGAAGTTTAAGTTCCTAAGGGTTCAATTTTCCTCTCTATAAATAGTCCCGTTCACCTTGCTTAAATCCTTCAGAGCTTCCACATCATCGTCAAGAAGTGAAATGTTCTAGAAAACAGGACACTTTATAATCTGACCCCAATTCACCTTTCCAACCCACCAAGCCCTGGTCACCTTCAGGCAACAGGGAAAGCATAACTTGCTTCTGGGATATGCAAAGTTCCATTGAGCTTCTTCTTTGCGTCCTGTCATTCCTTCCCTGTCAATCAGAAAACTTCTTATGTTTAACAAACGAAATGAAAACATCACCTCCTCCAAAAGGCACTTGCAAATGCCTCCAGGCTGTCAGTTCCTCTGCTTCTGTGCTCTCCTCACACTAGCCACACACCTTCTCATTACTACTTATTACCCTCAACTACAATTACTTATAATTACTTTGTTTGTTTGTTTAGCTTTTTCACCACAAGCCTGTGAACCCCTGGAAAGCAGTGGGTTCATTTTATTGCAGTGTCCTTTCTCCACCATTTGTTCCTTTGACCTGGAACATTCTTTCCCCAGCCATGCACAGGATTCACTCCCTATTTCCTTCACATCTTTGCTCAAACGTCAGCTTCTTGCAAAGGCCTCATCTGAATTCCCCATTTAAATGTGCAACCGGGCCTTTCTCCTTCCTTGATCCTCCTGGCCAGGCCCCTTAACTTTGGTTTTTCCTTTTCAGTTATTACTTTCTAAAATGCAATATAATTCACTTATTAGTTATCTTGTTAATTGATTATAGTTTGTCTCCCTACCTAGAATGTAAGCTTCTTGAGGGTATAGAACCTTTGACTGTTACTTACAGATAAATGATAAGGTCCTAGAACTGTGCCTGGCACATTTGTTGTCCAGGAACTATTTGTTGACTATGTGAATGCCTGTATTTTTATATCCCCACAAGCCTAGAAGCTCAATAGCTATTGATTAAAGAAAGAATGAATGTCTGTCCCAAAGTTGTTTCATGCACAGGAAAAAAAGAAATCAAATAAATCCATCAGAAAAAGAACTACATCTTGGTTTTATTTTCCTATCTATAAATATACCCATTCACTGTGTTTAAATCCTTCAGAGCATCCACATCATCTCCAAGAAGTGAAATGTTCTAGAAAACAAGACACTTGACAATCTGAGTCCAATTCACCTTTCCATCCCATCAATCCCTGGTCACTTTCAGGCATGGGCTAAGAGCATGCACTCTTACAGACAACTGGGTTCAAATCCCAGCAGGGACTCTTCCATACTATTTAGCCTCTCTTGACCCATAGTCACCTCCATGTAAAATGGGTTCAGCAATAATATCTAGCTCTTAAGGCTGTTGTTCAGAATCAAGAGATTATACTGCAGAAGCACTTAACCACAAGATGTGGCATATTGAAAAGTGCTTTGTAGATAGCAGCTGCTATTATGATTCATTCTCAGTAATAAGGTGCTCTTGTTATAACACATTTAAATCCCCAAGAACCACCTTTGAGAAGTCTGAGACCGGGGTGGACACAGTCTCACTGTCTGCTCCTCAAAGTGTGGACTTGTATCTCTAGAGTTGACCCAATGCCTACACACTCGGAGCAGTACAGAAGGAGCTGGTCCTCACATTTCTTCACATCTACTTTCCTGACTGGATTCTTTCTTTTTTTTTTTTTTCATCTAGCATACTACATCTAAACAACAACATTATTTGTCTTCCATCCACCACGCCAAATCAAACTAAAATCTTCTAATTTTACTCACACGGTGATATTCAGTCATTCATTCTTTCATTCATTAATTTAGTCATCTATTCAACAGAATTTCTAGATGCTGACTCCTATGCTAAGTACTAAGTATATATTAGTAGAAAAATCAGATAAGACACCTGCCAATTGTGACAGTGTGCAATAAACAAGCATACAAATACAGAATCACAAGCTGTGAGAGGTGCTCTGAAGGATATAAGCAAGGTGGGGTGAAAGATGATAACAGTGAAGATAGACCTAATTAAAATAGGGTGGAGAAAGGGAGGTTACCTTTAATACAGAGAAATGGAGCATATAATACACTGCAAGATTTGCAGCAGACCACTTTAGGCCAGTTTCTCTGCTTCTCAACCAGATTGCAAGCTCTTGGATGACAGTGAAGTGTCTTAAATTAGATGTGCAAGTTCTATACTACTTGGCTAGGACTGAACATACCTCAGGTTCATTAAACAGTGTTTACCTAGTTGGTGTTTCCTGTATGTTTAGGAAAGAATGGGAAAGTAAAATTCCTCAAATTTGTAATTTTATGAATGATATGAAATTTTAAATGTGGTATCCCATCTAATGATGTTTTAGAAACATCTTAAATTTTTAGCTTAATTATTATATACTAAGGTTGCTTCTCGTGCTGAAAATAAAACCATTTCTTTCACTTTTATAATTGTGGTTAGCTATTAAGAGTGTTGATAGATTGAACAGGGAGGAATATACTCCAAAAGAAATATAAAACTTGTAAGCTTGGAGGAAACAGACCTTAAATGCAGTTGACACAATAAAATAAAGTAATTTTCTAGGGCTATTATTATTTTACATAATAGATAGACTTGCATTTATAGTTGATGTTTTACAAGAAAGACAGAACTCTTGGCATGGTTTGACAATGTTTTGAAGATGAGATTTTATAAAAAGAAAAGAACAAAGCCCAAGAAATAGCACAATATAACCACTGGCATATTCGTTTTGCTCTCTCCTGAGAATAAAGACAAAGAAATTGGGATCCATTGGAAAGAAAAATTGCCTCACACTGTTCATTCATGAGTTTTCAGCTGTAGTTAAACATCTAATACTCCAGATGGCTGAGTATTCAAAATTAGTACATTTCGGCTTCACTGAAACAGTTTATTTTAAAATGTTCAAAATACTATTCAGTGGTGCCTGACTGGTATGATTCAGTGGTTGAGTATTGACCCAGGAACCAAGAGGTCATGGTTCGATTCCTAATCAGGACCCATGCCCAGGTGTCAGACCTGATCCACAGAAGGGGGTATACAGCTGATTAATGATGTTTCTCTCTCATTGATGTTTCTATATCTCTATCCCTCGCCCTTCCTCTCTTTCTAAAAATCAATAAAAACATATTTTTTAAAAAGAATGTTGAATTTCCCACTTATGGGAAACTGTTAAAAAAAAATACTATCCAGTGGTGCTTAATAACTGAGCTAGAGAATCTTTCAGAACTCTGAAAGGTCTATTAGAATATATGCCTCATTGAGAAATTCATGATTCCATAATACTTCCTTACCATTTCCTTCTTTTCCCCCTATTGACCTATGTAGTAAAAACATTTTAAAAATTGGATGTGAGTGTGCTTGCCTTGCACAGAACTCCCATGTACTTTAGGATAGAACTTTTGCTAAGTGAGAATGCAGTCTCTTGCTCTCTACAAGTGGGTGTATATTTCCTTGTCTTTTGACTTTGGGTCGGGTTGTGTGATTTGTTTTGGCCAATGGGCCATGGGCAGAAGTGCCAGTGTTCCAGTGCCAGGCTTATGCTTTAAGAGCAGCACGTATTTCTGCTTGTACTCTCACGTCCTGCAATTGCCACGTAAAGGCTGATGCCCCTTCATCCTGGGCTACCAGTAAATACACAGGCAACAGAACTGAGCACACAAACTGCAGTGGGAAGGCCAGAGAGGGTTGGGGGGCAGAAGGGAGGGGAGTAAGAGATCAACCGAAGGACTTGTATGCATGCATATAAGCATAACTAATGGACATAAGACACTGGGGGTAAGGGAGGGCAGGGGATTGTCAAGGGCGGGTGGGGGGGGAAGGACACATATGTAATACCCTTTGTAATACTTATTATAATATATTTTTTAAAAGAATTCAAAAAAAAAAGAACTGAGCACAACCCATATCAAAAAGTCAAGTGCAGCTGGGCCTTCAGTTTGAAGCAGAGCTGCCTCGCTGGGCTCACCCTTTATCAGCAGACCCCCATTTTGGCAGCAGACACATGAATGGGAAGAAATAATTTCTTATGTTAAGTGTCTGAGTTCTGGGGTAGTTTGTTAGGCAGTAAATACTATCTAATATACTATGTCATTCACTGCCTCATTCTCTGAGATTTTAGGGGGAAGGAGACTGAAGGGAGAGAAATTGCAGGCCACATTAACAAATATCAAACATTATTATTTTGAGGATATTTATTATACCACCTCAACTGGATTTTAAACTTCCTGGGTCTAAATGAACTTGTTATTTATCTTTGACACATCAATGGTAACTACTTAAAATTCTACTGACTTGGCTTTATTAAAAAAAAGTTTGGTGCAAGTATCAATATCACCATTAAACCATTAATCAAAGACCCTTAGTTTGACATTTTCCCTGTAAATCCATTTCAAGCCAAAAATTTTAGAGAGGGATACTTTTAAATGTTTCTGCTAAAAGAAAATTTGGGTTACATGTCTAAGCACTGTGTTTTGTCAAAGATTCAATATATATACCCCTTTTCTACTGGATGCTTTGCATAAATTATTTCACTGACTGTTTAGAAAAATAATGGTGAGGTAGGTTATTGTCAACTTTCAATTTAGTGAGTGGATTCAGAAAGATTAAATAACATGCTCATGACCACACAGCCAAATTGAGTTAGAATTTATACTAAGACAATCTGATTCCAATTTTCCCCTCAATTACTACTATATCTATGTTCCAATAAACAAAATCATTAACAAAATAATCATATATATATGATAATTTCATGTCTGTCTTCCATACCAAAGAGTAAGCTTCATAGGCCAGGGCTGACACAGATAAAAATTCAGTGAATATTTGTTGAATAGAAATAAAATGAGTTGGTTCTGAAAGAGTTCACCTGAATCTCTCCTCTGTCTCAGTTCAGTGCCTAACGCCCCGCAGATATGTACACAGTGCTCTACCAAATTCCTTGAGTGAACCTCATCCTGATTTAGGATTTGTTTTCTCTATTAACTATATCTCACCTCTAAACTGTACCTTACTTCTTTTTCTGTCCAATTAAATTATTCTGATCTGATCATTTTCAACCTCTCAGTCTACACCAGGAAAATGTATTTCACTAAATTCTTGGGACCTGGCCCTCAAACTTATCAGCCTTCATTATGGCCTATAAATCTGATAAATTCACATGGGAATCCAAAGAATAATCACTAAGGAGTTACCATTAGCAAATAGTTGTGTCATAGAAGCAAGTAAAAAGGGGAAAGTGAGAAATCTGAATAGGTAGGTGAGTGAAGTTAGGAGGCCAATTGCCTTTTGGCTTTAAAAATAAAAGTTTGAACTTGAACATGAAGACAGAAAAGGACATTAAAGATTGTTAGATGTGTAGAGCAAAGGCAGAAATTCTTGAATGAAAAGAAGTCTTGGTTGGGTAGTTAGGACCTGCCTGAGGTGAAGAGTACAAGAAAGATGGGAAGAGGAAAACAAGGATCTGGATGTTAGGGAGAATCCCATGGGGTGCAAGCGCTAAATGGAAGAGAATTCCTGGACAGACATTGCGTGCTCACTGGAACAAGAGGAAGAAAGAGTGGACAAGAATCCAGGCTTTTATTACCTTGTCAGTATTAACTACATTGATTCTTCTGCTCATCTCCCTCTGGGCCTCAACCACTCTGTGACTATGCTTTGTCTTTTCTCTCTCTAGGTCTGCAGTTTCTCACTATCTCGGCCTCCTTCTGTGGAGATGTGTGTGTGTGTGTCTCTCTGGGTAAACCTGTGTAGGGTGGTCACTACAAAGGATGGTCAGGAGGACTACCCGTGAATTATAAGTGATGATAGACGGTGGCAGTCCCTCGGGGATCTGCTTGATATTGGGGTGGGGAACCACAGAAGGGTAGGAAATAAGGTAGACTCCCCTGTGGAAGAGGCATGGATAGAAGAAATATGGAAAATGATAGATTATGCAGAGCATCACATTAGAAGTTATCTAGCCCAACATCCTCATATTATTGATTATGGAAGGATAAAAGAGGAGCAAATTCTAAGTGTAAAACACCATTTTGAAATGTTATTTCTAAAATAATAGCTTGAGACCCTTTGAGTAAATCAATGAATTAAATGCATCTTACATTACTCACTTGGTAGCAGTAAACAATTTTAATTATATTAGGTCAGATTCGATGTGGTTTTCTAATAAAGCAGATTTTTGCTTAGAGCGGCTGCACATTAAATCTATTAAATATGTGAGAACGCTGTGCATTTGGGAAAAGTTAATTTGAAAAAATCAAGTTGCTTTCTTCTGTTTGACTTTGACTATTCATTTACATTTAGAAATAGTGCTTCAAGGATGAGTGAGTTCTTACAGTGTTCAGATAATTTAATCTCCAACTATGTTTTAAAAGCAAGATAATCTCATTTGTGTCATTAACAGACTATTGCTTTAAATGTAAACACCTTAGGCTCAAGTCACCAATCAATCTTACAAAAAAAGTCACAGGGAGATGGATTCTTCTCTCTCTGGAAATAAATATTTTACCCTAATACAATCCTTTGTTTAGCGCTGCTTTCCACCAGTAAAGGGCCTAAGTATATTGTTTTTACTGTGAACTGCTCTAAATCTTCTCTGGGAGTGAGAAGGTATAAACCCATAAATAGAGTCAAAGTGAGCCATATATCAGTCAATAGGGAAATTGTGAAAGGATTGTGCTTATCTATACGGCCAGAACAGTTCCGCTGCTTAGAATTTGGGATAAAATGCAAAATCACCACCCACTTCATAGACTGAAAAAAGAACACAAATACGTTATACACCTGGTAGCCTCCTAATCTAAAAGAAAAGAAAGCCAATTATGCCTTTCCTATTTAGATTTTCCCACAAAATCTAAAGAGCAGAGTGAATTTACTGGGTCACCCAGGCCTAGTCCCCCACCTGACACTGGAATGCCCTAAATTCTGTATTTAATCTCTAGCTAAATCTGTCCAGCGATAGCACCCTAAGTCCAACTAAGGCAGTAGGTCCTATCATTGTCTGGCTCTGACTTTACAAGGTCCTTTTGAACAGTGGGTCAAAATCATTCTCTCCTCCATCCTTACCCATTCACAGGGCAAGTGAAATTTCTTGTTTACAATCTAAAATCCAGTGGTGCATGCCTGTATCATACACTTCCTCCCTTAGCATGAGTTCTGCCATAAATGATAGGACAATGAGCTGAATCAGCTATTAACTACCATCAGCTTATGGATACACACTACTGAGCCTTTTTTTAATTATTATTATTGTTCTGTTTTCCTCTTACATTTCCAATGCAACAAAACATATTGAGGCAGAAAGCACCTATGAATTCTCCCTGATCATTTTTTCAGCTCCTAGTCAAGGAATTAAAGGGTTTTTTCTGTTTAGACCTTGAATTAAAGCCAGACTATTTAGACCCAATCTTTCAGAGATGCTCTATTAATATGGGAGTCACCAACCACACATGGCTGTTGAACATTTACAATAGAGTTCGTGTGATTAAAGGATTGGATTTTTAATTTTAACTTTAATTAATTTAAATTTAAAAATTAAAGCAGCCTAACCATGTTTCCATTAAACACTACTTTGTTGTTTTACTGGATTACATTTGACTTTAAGCAGTGCACAATGTAAGATGTAATTGTTATATTAGAGTGTGTGTTTCTGGCCCATGCGTCATTTTTATTATACACATAAAGGCATGACTAATCTAATAGATGTCAATGACTTGATTCATTTTGAATGATTTTTTTTCTGTGCACAGATATAACATTGTAGTATGTTTATTTGAATATTTTACATAGACAACAGAAGTTGTGATACCTATGGAAGTCATACTTGATAATTAAATTGAAATACTTATTTTAGTAATAAAATTAAATTATATTTCTGGTGCAAAAAAAATAAGTGTGCACAAATATTTAAATTTAAAGTGAAGGCATGGTAATGCTGATTCCGTGGAAATTAGAAGCTAGTGTTATGTCCATAACAGTCATGAAGGAAAAAAGAGAGACTGGAAGATGTCAGAGTTTTTACAAAGAATTGCAATTTCCTGCAGCAGAGAAAGTGAGAAAGGTGCTTCTTTGTGGCATATATATATAATTAAGTAGGCAAATTTAAGACAGATTTTTAGCAAATGCATTATGTATTTGATAAGTTTAAAGAGTCAAAAAGTAATGAATGCAATTAATTTTGGGGAAATAGATTTAATGTCCAATAAAACTTTAACTTTTTTTCAATGGGATCTGAGTTTGTAATTCTGGTTTTGATCCTTACACAAAAATGAACACCATTTTTAGGTGGAGACATGGTATAATAAGTTATTACTTCAGTTATTAAAATATTACTACAATATTATGAGAAAAATTTTAAAAGATGTTTTTCAAAAGTAAAAGATCTTCAGTTAAGCCACAAAATGATTGCACATAAAATCCAAGATCTTACTAACAAAATTCAAGATTAATTGATTCAAAATTTGAAAAATTACAAGTACTTTCCATTAGTTTTAGTTAAGTTGTATGATATAAGTCACAGATTGATTAGTACTTTGGTTATCTTTTGTCTCAAAGGACTTCCCAAATTACAAAGAAATGTTATCAATTCCCAGGCTAAAAGCAAATTCATGACATGGGTATTTTTTAATCTTTTAAAGAATTTTTAGCTAGATATAAAAAATATTAGTTCCTATTATAACAAACATTGTTCTAACTATATTAGGTCATAATAACCTGGATTTATTAGAATTATAAAGAGACTGATGTTCCCTCTATTGTTTTATACTAATCTATGATATATTTTGAAATTATCTGTGACCAGTTTTCTGAGGCTGATCCCATGATGTAAAGTTCTTAAAATCATTTTGTAAATCGCAAATGCTTTGAAAAATCATCCATTTGTAAACTGTTAAAAGAAATAGAAGACAATTTAATGATCTTGTATTCTTTGCAAATGCTTGCCAGTTGAGTTGAGAAGGAGTGCTACAAAGATTTACTATGTTAACTCTAATGTAAGGCTTTCTTGAAACAAAAGAAATGCTTGCCAAATATAAAATAATCAAATACAAAAATTGACAGCATGCTTCATATCACAAAAATGACAGTGTGATTTATGTTTTCTCACTGACGTGACACTGAATATAAATTAGCTAAATTTGATGCCCTGAGGAAAGTAAAAACTCATTTGTGACCCAGCAATATAGTATGGGAATTTACGTTGAAATAGAAATTTTTCAAAATAAAATTCAATAAGTATTTTCTAATTATTTCTAATACATTTTAATATTTCAAAGATTTTAATTATAACCAACAGTATTATATGAATTGCAGTCACAACTAAGAGAAAAAGCTGAATAACACTTGGTTAATTGTAATAAATATAAACAAAGGCTCTTTTCAATTTATACAATACCACTTTGAGTATGATAGCAATAATACTGAGTTCACACAAGAGTTAGTGAATTTACTTAACTTGGACATAGTTTTGAAACTATATCAAATCGATTCTAAAAAACACGAGCCAATTTTGTCAAATGGATGCAGATATTATAGGAAAGTGACTTTTTGGTAATTGCTTCAATTATTGAAAAACTTTGGGATAGATTTAGAATTACTTGGGTATGTGAATCTACTTTTTCAACTGTAAATTTTATAAAATCTAAATATAGATCAAATATTTCTGATGAAAATTTAACATCCAAATTGACATGTAGTATAAGTGAAAATTACATGCCAGATTTTGAAGACTTTCTAGGAAAACAAAGTGAAAAATATCTCATAAATTAATTTTATTAAATAGTCATGAATCTATACTATTATAAATAAATGATGCTTGTATTTCTTTTTAAAAGGTAAATAAATGAAGGAGAATAGATAAATCTCCCACATAGAATGCCAAATGAATTAGATAGATACTAGAGGCCTGGTGCACAAAATTTCATGCACAGGAGGGGTGAGGGGGGTCCCTCAGCCCAGCCTGCATCCTCTCACAGTCCAGAACCCCTCACTGCTTACCACCCCCCTGCAGCAGAGGCCGAAGAGGCTCCCGCCACGCTGCACTCGCCAGCCATGAGCCCACTTCTGGCTGAGTGGTGCTCCCCCTGTGGGAGTGCACTGACCACCAGGGGGCAGCTCCTGCATTGAGCATCTGGCCTCTGGTGGTCAGTGCACATCATAGCAACTGGTCATTCTGCTGGTATGGAAATGTACCTTCTCCCAGTCTGTAGCCCTGTGTTTTTTCCATGGACCCCAATTCTAAAAATTCCCTAAATCTGCCTATATTCCCCTAAAATTCTTGTTTCACTGCTAAGAAATAGGGCCCAGAGTTTCCTTTCCAGCAGGAGATGGACAATCAATTCCATTTCCAGCAGAACGCTTCAGTGATGACAACCTGCCCTCCTGAAGTGCCTGGCTTTTTAGCCATCCATCCATCTTTCATTCTGCAGACTCATTCTTTCACTTCAAGAATGTTGTGAGTGACACCTTCTTCTGCATGAATGTCTTTTCGTGTGTGCCTGTTATATTTCCAAGTAAGGTGTAAACAATTAAAGACCTGACTTGCTCTTCTGCAATCTTACTCGCTGGCCCTCCTCCCCACTCCAATCACTCCCTGAACACACCTACCACCATCCCTACCAGCAGCCACACCGAGAAGAGGGTGAAACAGGAATTTTAGGGGAATATAGGCAGGTTTAGGGAATTTTTAAAATTGGGGTCCATGGAAAAAACACAGGGCTACAGATTGGGAGAAGGTACATCCCCATAACACAAGGAAGCCAGGTGCAGGGAGCAGCAACAGTTGCATTTAAATAAGACAAGGAAGCAGCAACAGTATATTTCCATAAGACAAGGGAACTGGAAGTAGCCAAAAAAGGTCTATATTTACAAAATAAAGAAGGAAGAAAGCCCAGAATAGGAGGACAATGAGGGAGGAGGGCCTCAGGAGACACTATAGTAACCAATTCGAAAGGGAATATTGACCAATCAGAGGGGATATCAGGACATAGGAATTGCAGCCTTTATAAACCATGGAAACAGGAAGTCTGTGGGACCCTTCCCCCTCTCCGCGTGGAAGTTGATTCTGTGGGACTCTTTCCCTCTCCCCATGCATGAGTCTGTACTTGTTCTTCAATAAATTTCCACCTTTGCTATACTACCCTCTGTCCGTGGATGCATTCTTCAACTCCGGCGGACAAAGAATCTGGGTTCCAGTCCAAAAATTCCGTATCAAGGGAGAATGTGTTTTAAACTGAGTTGCAGATGAAACAGGACTTTTGGGGGGTGAAAAGACAGGTTTTAGGAAATTTTAGAAATTAAGAGGACCATGGAAGAAGCACAGGGCTGCAGAGCAGCAGAAGGTATATTTCCATAAAATAGGGGAGCTGAAAAGCTGCAACAGGTACATTTCCATAGAATGAGGGAGCTGGGAACAGCAAAAGGTCTATATTTACAAAATAAAGGGAAGGAAGCTCACCATCCAGAAGGAGGAGAAGAAAGCCCAAAGGGAATAGGAAAACAATAAGGAAGGAGGGGGGAGAACTTCACATGTCCCATGTGAGGTTCAACCTTTGAGCTCAGAAGTTACTATAGTAACCAGTCTAAGGGAATAGTGACCAGTCAGAGGAGATATCAAGTCACAAGGATCTGTAGCCTTTATAAGCCATAGGGACTTTTCCCCCTCCCCACGTGGGAGTTTGTGCTGTGAGATTCTTTCTCCTTCCCCACGTGGGAGTCTGTACTTGTTCTTCAATAAATCTCCACTTTTGCTATAGCACCTTCTGTTCGTGGATTCATTCTTGGACTCCGCAGACAAAGAATCTGGGAACTGGTCTGCCCAGGGCAACACCGCTTGTTCCAGTCCAAAAATTCCATTTCACAGATAAAGGAAAAAAGGAGTGAACTATAAGATCACTTTTTTTTTTCCCTAAAAAGAAAGTTTGAGTCACAGTCTCACCTTCCCCCAGATTCTAGATTACAGAATTGTACTTTCACCATGAAATCCAGTTTTCAGTAATTATGATTAAACTCAGGCTTATCTCTTGGCAATCTGTCCGGTCTTTATTTGATAAATTGCAAAAGTTTCCCTTAAATATCATCGGAGCCAACTTTACCAGTCTTGGAAAAGGGAGGTGCATTCTCAACCACAGGAAATGAAGTTTGTGTGGGGTTTCAAGATCACGCCAGCCAACAGTTGCCAAGGTTTCATACAAGTACAAGGAGGGCCTGGGGTAAGTTCAAGGCGCTGATCCGCAAACCTGAACGAGCAGTTGATTTGAGTTTGACACAAACCAGATCTCAGGCACTGAAAGCTATTTAACTTAATTACTCTCCCAGTATGAAGCAAAATGGGAAACTGAGTGCTGTAATCAGTGCCAGTCCCCTTGACTGATCTGGGTGTTAACGCTGCAAAGGAAATCAGTTGTGGTGGGGGGAGGGGTGTTACTTGGTTTCCTTCCTACTACTTCGCTGTTATTCGGAGGAATGCATTTAATTGTAGAGAACTGGGTTATTTGCTTTCTAGTAGCTGGCTCTCTTTTTAGTTATTCCTACCCGGCGCCATCCCTTTGCTGAAAAAAAACAAAAAACAAAAAAAAACAAAGGCCTGTTTACAACTTGACCAGGTCTTTTGGCTTCCCTTCCTCAGCTCTCTCCCACACCAAAGGAAAGCAAGGTAGTGTGATGCAAATAGCCCCACAGTAGGCTACCTTTGCCAACCGGAGACCCGATTTCAGTTGCATGCAAACTAGAATTCTCCGAAGACCTGTGAACTGTAAATAACTCAGGCTGTGAGAGGGGTCAGCTTGGTTTAATTTAGAGTTCCACAGAGCTTTTCTATAGAAATTCAAACACCAGTGAACAAACCCCTGCGGGGCCTTTAAAAAAAATTCCAGGGCCAGCACCTCTATTTACTCTTTAGACTCCTGCCTGTCTGATGGAGGTCTGCTCTTAAAAGCTAATCAGTTCTTCTAGGGTTGCGGCCCTGGCTCCCAGAGGCAGGCTGCCTCCTCGGCACAACCCCTGCATTGAGCTGCCTGAATACAGTCTTGACTGGAACCTGGTAGAGGAAGCATTTGCAGAAAAGCAGCCCTGAAGTTCATGCTGAGGCCAGGACGAGGCTGGGGACCCACAGACGGTGGCTGAGCTGAGCGAACCTCATCCGTCTGTCACTCAACATAGTTCTCTTCTGCTGCAGCGAAGTGACTCCCAGTCCTGTCCCATCACACAACTGGTCACCTGAGAAATATCTTCACTGCCTTCTGCTCTTATAAGAACATCCTCAATTCTAGAGTGGCCAGTGTTCACGTAAAAAAACATTCAAACCTGTAAAGAATTTTTGTGAGTTTATTTGAGCCAAACTGTTGACAATCGCCGGGAAGCAATATCTCAACGGACTGGGATAATGCTCCAGAGAAAGGCGGGTTTTCCTTTATTTTATACATTTGCAATCAAAGGAGGGACATAGGTGGGTTACACGGAATCCATTGGTGATAGACTAGAGAGGCGGGAGAAAGCAAAGTGGGGAAACCTCTGGGATTGGATAAAAAGTAAAACGATGGGTGGGTGCAGGAACAATTAACATGGTAACAATTAAGGAATTTATGGTCTCTGTCCTGGCGCCCAGGCACATTAGGTTGTGCCCCAAGAGGTCCGGAAAAAGGGAAGTTACAAGTTACCCAGACATTTCAAGGATATGTTCCTATAGATGCAAAAAGACAGGTAGGCTCATTTAAGGTAAAGGTTGACCTTGTCAGTGAAGATACCAGCCTAGGATGTAACTACCCACCATAACTGCTTTTACTAGTAGTTAAAGTTTAATTTCAGACCATCCTTGGTGGTTACTTTAGTTCTCTGAGTTTGCAAGACCGCCATGCAGGCTGTCCCTGAGCTTGTCAGGTTTGCATGTGGCCCCTTTCATCCACACCAGAAAAGTCAAAAGGGATTCTGAGCATCCTTACTCTCTGCCCCCTCTTCAGAAGGCTTTGGTGGGGACACCAGAATCCCAAAGCATCACAAAAAAAAGTGGCCCAAAGGGATGGAATGTCAGGACCAGAAAGGTTCCCAGGACACTATGTCTCCTACTGAAGTCTGCAGACATATTAGCCTCCCTCAAGCTGTAGGCAAGGTTTTAAGTTCTGAACTCCCACGTTAGCCTTGCTCCAAAAATGGCTTAAGTTGTGGGGAAAAGATCTGAGTTAGCTCTTGGAGGGGCTTTTTTTGATGGCAGGAATGTGTGGTGTGGAATACAAAGTAAGATTCTTACATGTCTTGTGCTGAAGATATTTGAGAGAGAGCAGAAATTTTGAATTTTCTCCTGAGGTTATAAGAACAATTCTGCTTCGAACCAGATGATTCATCTAAAGTGGCAAACTTCACAAGATTTATCTGTAACGACAGCTGCCTACTCTGCAAGGAAAATGAAAAATATCCCGGCATACATCATAAAGCAAGTTAATACCCCATTATGATCACAACCTAGAACTGCTCTCCCATAAAAGAAAGTTAAACTCTTTGGTGTACATGGTCTAATTTCGTGATCTTCCTTTATTGATTTATACTGAGAGAGACACCCCAACAGGTTTCTGGTTCACCCAGGCAGGGCACAAGTCCTGTATAGTTCAGAAGCAGTGTAATCTTCTTGATCAGACACATTCTGCTGGGCTGACTTCAATCATGGACAACTGCGCCTTGTGGGGGGGTATCAGAGGCCCTGGAAAGTCTGTGTGGCTCACACATCTGTTCTCACAAACCCCGGTACTACACTACAGCCCAGATTTTTCAAAAGGTCCATTTGACCCGGTGTATCTACAGTTATATCGATATATTACCTGGAAAGGGAAATGTTTCATCTGTGAGTATCTATTAATCTGTTTGTATCTATCTACACTTTGCAGACATGGTGAATACCTACCCTACAGAGTTACCTAGGACTATTAAGAGAAACCAAAGCCTGAGAGCACTAAACTGGGAAGAAGGATGTGCATGTGCACGTGTGTGTGTGTGTGTGTGTGTGTGTGTGTGTGTGTGTAAGAGAGGGGGAGAGAGAGAGAGAGAGAGAGAGAGAGAGAAGAGAAGAGAAGAGAAGAGAAGAGAAGAGAAGAGAGAAGAGAGAAGAGAGAAAGAGAAGAAGGAAGAAGAGGAAGAGGAATGAAGAGGAGGATGACGAGGAGGGGGAAGAGGGAGAACAAGAAGAATTCTGCTGAGGAGCAGGAAGACTTGAGGACTGAGTGAGAAGCATGGATGTAGAAGACAACCACAGAAGGCAAACAGCTCATGTTGTCTGTAATTTTTTTTTTTTTTGCTTTAAATATAGTTTTATTGATTTCAGAGAGAGAGAGAGAGAGAGAAAGAGAGAGAGAGAGAGAGAGAGAGAGAAATTGGCTGCATGGCCCCTACTGGGGATGTGCCCTGATCAGGAATCAAACCATCATCTCCCGTTCATGGCTCTGTGCTCAACCACTGAGCCACACCAGCTGGGCTGTAGTTTTGCTTTGTTTAGGGCAATCTTTCCCTAGTTGTACTCTGTTCTGCCATGCACTTGCTTTGATTTTGACACCTAAAGATGAGGAACTAGACACTGAGATGCTAGAAGGCAAACCTAGACTGGCAACAAGAACAGTTCTAGGAGTGTAGGCACCCTGGCAGGGTAGGGAGGCAAGGTCAAATGTTTCTCTAAGAAATCTGTCACCAGTGTGAGTGAACAAAAAAGGAAGCTCCGAAAAGCAGCTGTTGTGTTACTATGAACTGCACAGCCCCGCACATGTGATGGGAGAGCCTGCCCACACAAAAATGAGAGCACTCACAGGAATCTACACATATGTATGGATATATTTACAGGAATGCACTGAATAAGGATAGCTATGTGAGCAATCAGTTGGCTCTTTTTCTTATAGAGAACAAAAGAACACACACAGTCAAAAAGAAAAAAAGACCAGTTCTAAATCACTTCTGGAAACATCAAATCTCAGTATTTCCATGACTCCTTTCTCGCAGTAAGTTTGACTTCCTTCAGCTGGTTTCACAGCCTCTGGATTTGATTTCTAGATGGTAAAGGCTGCCAAATGCCAACATTTAAGCTCTGTTTGCTTTGGTCTCACTGTATTGGCATCCCACCACCCTGGTGAGAGTTTGAGCCAAGCGGGGAAACCAGAGACTCTGAGACCTGGCCCCGTTTGCTTTACAGACCCCTAGGAAGAGCTAGTAGCTGCTGCCCAACACGAGCAGGCGAGTCATTCTCATTCAGCAATTAGCTGCGTGCCTGGATTAAGTAACCCCTTGAGGACCCGAGGTAACTGAAAGCCAGATCTCCATGCCTGGTTCTACCCATGAGGCTACTTTGTCGCTCAAGCCTAACCTCACTCACAGCTTGATATGAACCAGGTTCTTTCTTAAATGTCATTTATTTTTAATGAGCATCCCACTCCCAATTTCCTTCTTTCAATATCAACAGCTTAATACCCTTTGATACCGATCACTGACTAGGCTTGTCTCCAGTCTCACCCATGGGTGCCGTTCCAGCAAACACTGTTAGCCCCTCCGCCCAAAGCACTGCCACTTCCAAGTACGTTTCTTTCAGATTCTCCTCCATCTACAGTCCCTTGACCTTGCAGAATTCTTGACCTACAAGATAGGTAACATTCCATCTTTCCCTTCTCTGTTCCTCAGCAAGTACAGTGGGGCCTTGACTTACGAGTGTCCGGACTAACAAGTTTTTTGAGATACCAGCTCTCTCTCGGCTGATTTTTTGCATTGAGTTGACAGAGTAATTTGAGTTAACGAGCTCGGTCTCGGAACGAATTAAACTCGTAAGTCAAGGCCCCACTGTACACAGGATAAACTGGAGGAAGAAGGCTCCTCAAGATTATTTGGAAACGTAGAGGAAACCAGGAGGTGTGGAAGAGTGAGGTAAACTACATAGAATAGAGTAGAAGTGTTAGGGAGAAGAGAGACATGAAGGAAAGCAAGAATGAAATGTACAAAAGAGTAATCAAGCCCTAGCTGGAGTGTCAGTCTGCAGACTGAAGGGTTCCAGGTTTGATTCCAGTTAAGGGCACATGCCTGGGTTGCGGGCTCGATCCCCAGTGGGGGACGTGCAGGAGGTAGCCAATCAATGATTCCCTGTCAGCTAAACCAGCTAAAAGGTTAGGCTAAGATAGGTTACATAAAAGAGGACATGAACAAAACATTGCAGTAAGCAATAATCACTGGATTTATTTAACCCTGGGAAGCCATCATAAAAAAAAGAGGTGTGGGAATAAAATACTTAGCAAAGAGAGGTTTGAGAGTAATAAAATGTCCTCAATGCCAAGAAAAAGAGGAAACTAGAGGGTCTGAAGACCATCAGAGGGGAAATCCATGATGAGGAAAGACTGGGAAAATGTTTGGATATGTGTCAGATGCAATAGTCATCCAAACTTTCACAGGGCACAGCCCCTCTGCAACAAGCCCTTTGCAGTTCATCCATCACTCATTAAAAGTACAGCAAATGAGCCTTAAGAGAGATCGATGACCTTTCATATTTGTTCATGAATAATGTTAGTGATGGTGTCTTTCATCTTCACAGAACTGCTCAGGGCCTCAAGTCATTTCCAACCCTCTCTACCCTTAATACAGAATGAAGTGCAAGGCCCTATGGCAGCGGCACTGAGAATGCTAAGCATCCTCTACTATTTAATTTTATCAGAGTGCCTAGTCCTCACAAATGTGTGTCTACTATAAAATCTCTTTGTTGAATCAGCATGTTGCTAAATTCTTCACTTAAGCCTTAGCACAGCTGTGGCACGGACATAAAAATACAGCTTCTTAAATTATAGGAGTAGAGACCACTCTCCATTGAGGAATAGTTCAAGAGGCTAAGATTTTTTTTCCTTTGCAGTGTCAGAGTGTCAGTGAAATGAAACATTGGTTACTAAACAAGATTCTTGGAACTTGATAATGAATAAATGGAATTTTAAAAGTGATGAAAGGACATAACTCAGATGATTATAAAGCTCTGAGCAATATAGTGCGACACAGATCCTAACTATTAACACTATAATGGAACGAAGTTAATTTCAAGTTTAGATCTCCTAGACTTGGTTCAGGCTATAGTCACTATTCCCCTTCTAATTAGTATTTAGTAAAGTTACTTCCTCTTCTTAATCTAAGCAAAAGAGAAGACATAGAAAAGGTTTACTTGTGGTTAGTTTTTTCTTTTAAACCACATGTGAAAAGCAAAATATGGACTTGGAAACCTCAAATACCCATTATAATTTTTCTTTGTCTTTGTATGCAGATAACACCCTCCTTCCACATTATTGGAGTGCTTATCTGCAGTTTAACAACCTAACAGCATCTGCATTACTAAACTTGCTAGGCTGAGAAGATTCCATAAACAAAGTATAGTTTTTGTCACTGACATAGTATTATACGGACTGCTCTTGTCAAACATACATTCTAATAAGAGAAGATTTAAATAAGTAAATACATATATATTATGCCAACTAGTGCTAAGTACTAAGAAGAAAAAGAACACAAAGTAAGAAGAGAAACAGATAGATGAGAGATGGGTTTTTTGGATTTTTTTAAGTGTGGTCAAGGAAGTTCTCTTTCTACAAGGTCACCTATGAGCAGAGAAGTGAATAAAGTGAGAAAACTGGTCATAAATATACATAGGTAAAAACCCTTTCAGAAAGAAGGATGGGCACGTGAAGAGCTCTTAGCCAGAGGCATATGTGGCATAGGTTAGGAAATAGGAAGAAAGCTAGTGGACTCGGCGGAGAGAAAAGAGTGAAGAGGAGAGTGGTAGTAAATGAAGGAGAAAGACGGTGCAGGGCCATATTGTATAGGACTTTGTAGGCGGTTCTGGGAGGGTTTGGAGGGTAAGAATGTTATTTAGAAGAAAGACAAAGGAGGAAGCAGTCAGCAGGTCCTGGCAACAACAGAGGTAAATGAGGATGGAGACTTGCTCTGTGGCAGAACTGGAAAGAGGTGGTTGAAGTCCAGAGACATTTCAAAGTCTGGGTTTTCCTAGTGGATTGGATGTGGGATGTGAGAGAAAGATAGCAATTATGAAACCTCTCTGGGTTTTGGCTAAAGCAACTTGAAAAATGGAGTTGTCTGTTAGTGAGAGGGGCAATTTAATTCTACACACTCATATGGCAAGGAATATGTGGCCTTCTCCTCAACCTGGACACAAGGTATTCTCTGATAATAGCTCTCCCTTTCAACTATTTTCTTTCTCCTCTCTTACCTTTCTTATCCAGGCCTGCCCTCAAGAGAAACGATTTTATCAGAACCTAACTGACCTGGGAGAAGGGAAGTACCCAATTCAGGCTCACTAAAAGCCTGAGAAACTGGGACTATACATGTTTTCCCTCAACCACTTCTTTCTACCACATCAATAGGGTTACTTTATCATGACATTAAGATTAAACCAAAAAAGAATTCCAAGATCCAGATTCTATGAAAGAAAATACAGAAGACAAACCCAAAGTTACTAGGAGAAATTTTAGCCTCTAACATCACAGCGATAGCAAACAATAAACACAGCCTATTTCCTAGCCAGATCATGTCTAGCTTGCAATACAAAATTACAAGACATACTTTTAAGGCAAAAACATAGTCTGGAGAGTCAGAGTAAGCATCAGAACTAGACACAGATAGGGCAAGTATTTTAAAATATGCTACAAACCTATAGTAACCAAAACAGCATGGTACTAGAATAAAAAACATACATCTAGAAAAATAGAACAAAAGAGAGGGCCCAGAAATAAACCCATGTATTTATGTCAATTAATCCTTGACAAAGATGCCAAAACATACAACAGGGAAAAGGACAGTCTCTTCAATAAATGGTATTGAGAAATTGTTTCTCCATGTGCAGAAGAATAAAATTTGGTCTTTATCTCACACCATATAAAAAAATCAACTCAAAATGGATCAAAAGTTAAATGTAAGAACTGAAACTATAAAAATATTAGAAGAAAACATAGGGGAAAATCTTCTTGACATTGGTCTGGACAATGATTTTTTGCATATGATCCCAAAAGTACAGGCAACAAAAGCAAAAATAGACAAATGGGATTTTATTAAACTAAAAAAATTCTGCAAAGGAAACAATCAACATTTTGAAGAAGTCTGAGAACAAGGATTCTCCCCAACATGCATTCCTTATCCATAGGGATTCATAGCCTTAGGCACTAACTACTACACCCAGGTTCCGAAATTTGCCCTTATGGAAATAGTAGAGGGAAAGAATAGTTGGTTTTATGCACAACAGCTCAAGAAGTGTGTTTTCAAATAAACTGTTAATATAATATATATTTGAGGTAACAATGCTGTCCCATGTACCTCATATTTGCAGATTGTTGGGTAAGAAATAATTTGCCACCTCAATACATTCTACATGGTTAATTACATGAGTCAGTTGTGAAAACCTATCCTGCCTTAGGTGTTAAGCAAAACTTCAGTGGTGTTCATACTGTCTGAGATTCAGTGCAGCTGAAAAAGATCAATGTAGAAGCAGTCCTAACTACATTGCATGAGCATAAACCCTCAAAGCAATTTGCTCTAACTCCACAATGGGGGTTACATGTTCCCACTCCCCATAGATCACTTTCATTTAATATTTTCTCTACTAAATTCAGACAGGAAATTATACATAAATCAACTCCATTACACAGCTGAGATCTAGCAATTTAGTAAGATAATGATGAAAAGAATAGCAACACTTACGCAAAATAATTGCACTCCTGACTTTTAATATACAGAAGTTATTCCTTGGTTTAGAAAGAACATTACCATACACAGGACAGAGGAGTCTTTTTTCTTAATAAGGAATAAGGTAGCAAGCAATCCAGAACAACCTCTGGATTGGAAATAAAAAGATCTTTGTTCTAATCATCAATCCACCACTCATAAACTGTGTTATTGGGGAAGTTGCTCACCTATTTGAGCCTCATTTTCCTCCTTTGTAGGATAAAGATGATTATACCTACCTTGTATATTTCATATTATGCTATTATGATCAACTGAGATCATATATACAAACATGGTTGGGAAACTATAACTGATAATTGGTATTTCTAACATCCCCAATACATTCTGCATCCATTGTTTCACTTAATTATGAAACCACCATGAATATACAACTTATTACCCAAGTTACTATTTAATATAGTCTTTCACATTGTGAACATGAGTCATGGCAAGATTTCATACATCACATGTGATTGGCAAATAAATTCCCCAGCACATGGAGTACAGTCACTTAAGCTGCATTAATAGAAAACATTATACTGTGTGTGTGTTTTTCAAGGAATACATCCACAATGGTCTTAGAAAACACAACCAGCAAGGAACAAGATAGAGGTGAGACAGTAGAAAAATTGTTGCAGATTTGCACTTCATAGAACTCAAATGGCATGTAGTGAACTCATAAGTAGTGAATATTTTTTCTCAAGCTATCTACACTGCTATAAAAACAGTGAAATATATCTCTATCTTCTTTAATAGCACTTGGTAAATATTGCTCATATAAAAGACATTATAAATTACTCACTGCCACATAGGAAAGAAGAAAGTCAGCCTTTACAACTATGAAGTAAACGGAGACTATATTTAAAAACTTGGAGGCCATTGTCATAAATATGATTTAACTGAGGACTTTATGGTAAGCTCATGAACAAGTAAATCAGACTCTTCAGTGATGATCTCTGCTAACTTCTGGTTTCACAGCCTATCACCCAGAAAAGAGCTGTTATAATTAACCCCTAATATAGAGATCCCATAAGCAGCTCATGGATAATAAAAATGATCATGGGTTGCCCATCCTCTGATGTCACTGGGGGCGAAGTGGGGGGGCTTTTTAACTTCCTTTTCTTGATAAAATAGCGGCATTGAAATCTTAAAGGGGAGAGAATATCTGAAATAGTGTTGATTCTTTGTAAAGGTAGACTGTGTTTATGTAAGAAAAACTAGTTTTCCAAAAAAAATTGTCAAAAGTTATTCATGGAACCTAAATTTAAACAAATTCTTATTCTACTTAGGGCTCTACTATCAAATAAAAAAGTATCTAATAAATATTTTAAAATAATTGTTGGCAAACTTTTTCTATAAAGGGCCAGATAATAGATATTTTAGACTTTGTGGGCCTTACCATCTCTGTCTCAACTACTGGACTCTGCTTGTCATAACAGCTCAAAAACAGCCATAAACAATCCTTAAATGAATGAGCATGGCTATGTTCCAATAAAAGAAGTAAAACCAATAGGTCTTTGTCCCATCCTCCTAGGCCACAAGAGGGGAGTCCTTGCCCTCTGAGTTCCACTGCACACATTCAGAATTCTTTTGAACTTGGCCCCCTGCATCTCTCCCCTCAACTGATGTTGACCTTTCCCTGTACATATTAAACTAGAACTGTGAGTACAACTGATTTCAGTGAGTTCTATGAGTCCTTCTGATGAATTATCAAGACAAGGGTGGTCTTGAGGACCCCCTAAATTTGAAATTGTTGTCAGAAGTAAGGGTGGTATTGTAGACTGCTCCATAACTTCACACTCTATGCCCCCTAACAATTGGGGGAGACCAGAGAAAGAATAGTCTTTGAATATAGTTTGTGAAACTATCCAGGCTTCCTCAAGACTCTGGCACAGTCCCAGAATCAGAAAAAGAGGGTATCATTGAAAAGCCTTCCCAGGGAGTCCTGATTCTCCGGATTTAAAACCACTTCCATTGGGAATTCTTGATGTTTTCTAAATAAATAACACACCAGAAGACAGCAGGGAGCTGGGCAGGGTTTATAAGTTGAATGTTTTATCACTATCTTGCTAAAAAGCCTTTCCTGACCTGCCATTACCTAAGTTATGAATCAAGTAAGTTTCACATTCTATATTCTCTGCAATCTAACCCTAAACTAGTGTTCTTTACTGCTGTTCCCTTCCACATTATCCCTGTGGGTCCTATCCCCCAATACTCTGACTTAATGGTTTAGGGTGGGGCTCTGGCATCAATATTTTGAAAGCTTCCCAAAGGATTCTATTATGGACTCAGGATAAATTCCCAATATTTTATAGCCAAGTAAGATGACTATGTATTATATAAACCTAAGATAACATTGCATTTTTACCTCTAGAAATCCACTTCTGGAAGGTCCTACTCAAAAGACCAATTCTCCAGGAAGCCTTCTCTGATCACACTGGGTCGAAACCCATGTCTATTTCTCTGGGTTCCTCTAGTGTTTTATTTACATCAATCTGTAGGACGTCTTATACTCTGCATTGTAACACACTTAAAGGAGCTGCAATGTAAAAAATATATATCTGGTTCAAATATCAGCTTCTGTGATTTTAGAGAAGTTAATTTTTAGTTTCAAAGCTTTAGATACTTCAGCTGTAAAATTTGAAAAACAAATGGTTATCTTAGAGTGTTATCATAAGTTTTAAATAAGACACTTCTGTGCTCCCCAATCTTCTTCATGTCATGGTACATAGAGAA
This sequence comes from Myotis yumanensis, assembly GCF_028538775.1. Lineage (NCBI taxonomy): Eukaryota > Metazoa > Chordata > Mammalia > Chiroptera > Vespertilionidae > Myotis > Myotis yumanensis. Next base: position 68,585,912 of record NW_027223755.1, on the reverse strand, counting down.
TGTTTTCTTAACAGCTTAGTGGTGGAGGATGCTTGTGTCCGGAGGTGGGAGGTGACATGCTGGTATGTGTGTGTGGTGGTGGTGGGCGGGGGGCGGGATATGCCTTGCTGGGGCTCCATTTACTCCAGGCCTTACCCAAGGGCTCCAAGAGTTAACAAGATCAGTATCTGAACACACCTGTAACCATTCAGGAAATACTAACTGGCTGTCCATTGAAATCCCGTGGAGAGCAATAAAAACTACTGAAGCTTGGGTGTCACCCCCGAGATTATGATTTAACTTGTCTGGAGCAGAGGCTGGAGTATTGGGGATTTTAAAGCCCCACCACCTCCCTGGGTGATTCTCATGTGCATTCGAGTTTGAGGACTACCCCTCATAAAAAATTTGGATCAGAAACTTTAAGTAAACTTCTAGGTTATAAACTTCTTGAGGGTGGAGAATGTGTGTTGTTCATTTCTATAAAACATTACCCAATCCCCAGTCCTTACTAACACTGTCCTTTCAATAGAGTACATGTTCAATAAATATTTTTGGAATTCAATTTAATTCAACAAAGAAGTAAAATTAAAAGGTCAAAGAAGGTCATGGAGGTCACTGGAGAAATCATTTCTAAAGTCAGACACTGTTTGAGTGGACTCAGGACCCTCGGGACTCCATCCCTACACACCACCCACCCCTCTGTGCACAGCACCAGCTCTCAGACTTACCGAAGCAGACCCATGTCCTTATGTCTCGATGTCACTCAGTTTCCCAATCTTACTGTGGAGAGTAAAGTAATAAAAGGAATGCTGAAGGAAGGAGAAGTTCCATGTGTTGCCAGGAACACTTTCAGGCCTAGTTCTTTAAATGCAAGGAAGCTGAGCCTCTTCAAGCTGAAGGATGCATGCTTCTCAACTTGTTTATGTTTTCGGGTTTCATGGTAAACAGGATTATCTCTTATGGAATTTGCCTCCAATGTTTGGAAACCTTGAAACAGAAAAGAGACTTCTCAGTGATTCTGGTTCTGATTACTGAAATTACTTAATGTAAGGAGCCCATGATTTTTAATTCACCAGAAATTCTAAAGCTCATAATTAATTCCATTTATATTAAAAATATTCTGAATATATTTCCATAGAGTATTTTCATTTAAGATAATAGGCTCAACTAACCATTGGCCAACCTCACCAATAATAACAGAGGCAATTGATCCCAAATGAAGCATTCTATCTCTGTTCAAAAGCTTGAAATGCATCTATACAGGTCATGTAAAAGATTTTCAAATAGTTTAAAATATTTTCATAAATATTGCTCCTCCCCCCTCCCACTCACATCTTTACACACACACACACACCCACACACACACACACCAGTTATTTTTGTCATATAGTTGATCGGTGTGGTACTTGTGTTTAAGCTCGACCCTTCTAGCTCTTCCATGATATTAAAGGTGCCATTCAAACATGTTTCTGTGCCTCAGTTTCCATATTCATATGATGGGGGGTTGGGGTAGGGGTAGGGCTATAACATTATTGATGCCTTTTAAGACCTGATTATGTTTTCATGAAACTTTTAAAATAAATGAAAGGAAAACTAGTATTTGTTAAGTGCCTGCTTTCAGAAATTAATTAGGTGGTTGCAACAAAGGGAAACATACCTAAATTAGCTGCTTCACGAAAAAGAGACTTTTTGGAAAGTATCAGTAGTATCCAAAGACAGGGATTGCAGTAGTGCCTGATAAGGCATAAGACCAAGAAATGGGCATTCCCGAGCTAATATAATTCTCATAAGATCCTAGTTCACACACACTGTTGTTGCTAGTTCTCTCTGAGCAGTGCCTTTATTTGTCTTCTCTCTACCAAAATTTTTTGGGGTTCTGGGGGGTGAGAAGTGGCCCAATGGTAAAAATGGCCAGCACACCCATTGACCTCTCACCTCCAGAGCCCAAAACCAACTTAAGTAGAGTCTCTGTCTCAATTCCTAATGATCAGAAGAGAATCTGATTGGTTTATCTGGAACAGCTACTGACCCATGGTTGAGTCACCTATGGAAGAGAAGGGTCCCATGATTTTTGAATGGGAGGCTGAGGCCCATACCCCAAGGTTTGTGAGTTGCAGCTACTTCTGCAAAAGGTACCTAAAGGTAACTATTCCACCCTGTGGGTGCTAGGCCTTTTTAACCTGTTGTCTAAATCTTTGCAACAACCTCCCAACACAGGATTTTATCCCCATTGAAAAAATAAATGATGCTGAGAGAGTCTGAGTGACTTGCCCAAGACTACATGGCAAGTGACAGTTTTGGAACCCATGTATTTTCCACTAAGAGATAAGCATCCTGGGTAGAAGTTACACAGTTACTTGTATTTGCTATATGGTTTGGTTAAGAAAGCAAAGATTTAAAAATAATATAGTTATTTGACAGCTTTGTTTGTACATTCTAGGCACTCCAAATAATATCTTGAGAATTAATTTTTAATGAGAATTATTGCAAAAGCTGACATTTCACAATTTACAAAGTTTCTTTTCCTTAGCATAGACTTTCTGGGAACTAGCAAATGTTCTGTGTTCAGGAAAAATAATAATAGCTCCACTTATCTAACACCACTGCGTGCCAGGCAGAATACTCTAGGGTGCTGTCCTTGCACATCTCATGGAATCTTCAAAAGAACCAATCGTGTAGCTACTATTATTACCCCCATTACCCAGATGGAAGAAGCTGAGGGCAAGAGAGGCACACTAACTGGTCAGGTCTCATACTACACAGTAGTAGACCTAAACATTTGCACTCAGGTCCAGCTGACTCCATAGTTCTGAACCACTAAGCTTTGCAGCTTCCCAACCCTAAGCCAATAAGAACATGAGGTTGAAATCTGAGTACATATAAATGATCACTAATACATATATACTGTAAATATATCTGTATTATTTTACTTTCTTTTATATCTATCTCCATAGATCACATATGCAAATATGTAATATAGAACAGCATATATTAAATCTATACCTAATATGTGGCATATTTTCAAAAACACTAGAAATAACATTTTGCCAGAAGTTTTTCATCCAATATTTATTGCAGTCTATTATATACCACATACTCAACTAATTATTCTATATTTTAACTTTTTGTACATAGAGTGAATTGATTTTACCAATATAGTGATGATTTCCTAGGAAAAAATTTACAGAACTTTCTAAGGAAAGAAATCTATTTTCTTTTTCCTTGTCTCTGATAAGAAAAGTAAAGTCGCAATTGTCAGCGGATGTTTCCAGCCTCCTCTGGGACTATAACCGCCTTTGTCCTGCTGCGGAGGCCTCTTAAACTCTTACTTACCTGGCTTCTTTCTTTAGTAATCGCTAGGTTAGGGATATATAAATTAGTTGAAGAGAATAGGAAGACAACAAATAAATGAACACATTAGTAAAATCCTAATTGAACTTTTGTCACACTTAAAGAAGAGAAATGTAAAATGTTTTACCCATCTGTGTTTTAAATTAAGAAAAGACCATTAAACTGGCATATATTTAATAAGTATAATTTATCATGAATTCTATAGAACAGTTCTGTTAAGGTAAAATCAGATCAGAGTAAAGAAGAAAAAAGAGGGAGAGAGTCACAGGACATAACACAATAGAAGAGGCTTGCTAGAAATACAGAATAAAGTATAGGAGAGAAAAATTACACTCTCACAGAAACATTAAACTACAAAAGAAATAAAGATAGAGTACTACAGGCAAATTAAAAGATCGAAAAGAGTATTAGAGGGAAAAAAAGTAGACCAAGAGGTTCATGGGCTTCCATGTTATTCAGCTTGCGGTCAGAGGAACATGAAAACTGCCTGGAGCCCTTGTTAAAGCACCGATTGTAGAACCCTCCCAAAACCTACAGAGTCGGATTCTCTGAGGGCCTGGACCCAGAAATCTGTCATTGAAACAATCTCCTCGCTTCGTTCCCAGGCACACTGACGCTTCAGAACTACCACATGAGGATGGACATGAGTGGACACGGCAGTGCCAAGATTCCACTCAGTCTCCTGAGCCCAAAGCCAAACCTCTGGTTACTTCAATAATACATACTTTTATCTTGAATAGGGATGAAGACTCTGATTGTAAAATAGAAGACACATATGAATTTATAACACTAATATTTTATTCCCACTTAATTTTGAGAGCTTTTAACAGAGAGAAAAATCCCCACTTCCAAAATGGGCAATGTGAAACATTAAATTTCATTTTAACAATTAAGGTTGTTTATTTTGTAATCATGTAAAATGATTTCTGTGAACTTCTGAAAAATCATTTGTGAAGTTTTCAGATAACATGTTTATAAATAAAACTAGAGACCCGGTGCACAAAAATTTGTGCACTGGGGGGGAGGGGCGGGTCCCCCAGCCCAGCCTGTGCCCTCGTGCAGTCTGGGACCCCTCAGGAGATAACGACCTGCTGGCTTAGGCCTGCTCCCGAGTGGCAGAGGGCAGGCCCAATCCCTAGGTGCAGCCCCTGGTCAGGCTCAGAGCAGGGCGGATCGGGAGGTTGCGATGCCACCCTCAGTCACGCTCAGGGTAGGGCCGATTGGGGGGTTGGGGCACCGCCCCCTGTCACACTCAAGGCAGGGTCGATGGGGAGGTTGCAGCGCCACCCCGTCACGCACAGAGCAGGGCCGATCAGGGGGTTGGGGTGCTGCCCCCTGTCACTCACAGAGCAGGGCCCATCAGGGTGGTTGGGGCTCCGTACCCTGTCACACACAGAGCAGGATCGATAAGGGGGTTGGGGAGCTCCCCCCTGTCACTCACAGAGTAGGGCCGATAGGGGAACTGGAGCACTGCACCCTGTCACACTCAGGGCAGGGCCGATGGAGAGGTTATGGCTCTACCCTGTCACACACAGAGCAGGGCCCGTGCGGGGTGGGGGGTTGGGGCACCGCACCCTGTCACACACAGAGCAGGGCCGATCAGGGGGTTGGTGTGCCGCACCCTGTCACACACAGAGCCGCAGGGCGATCAGGGGGTTGGGGAGCTCCCCCCTATCAGGCACAGAGCAGGGCTGATCAGGGGGTTGGGGCACCTTCCCCTGTCACTAACAGAGAAGGGCGGATAGGGAGGTTGTGGCCCCTGTCACACACGGAGCCGCAGGGCGATCAGGGGGTTTGGGCACTGCCCCCTGTCACGCTGATCCTGTGCCAGGAGGCCTCTCGGCTCTGCTGATCCCAGTGCTGGGAGGCATATTACCCTTTTACTATATAGGATAGAGGCCTGGGGGCTGGCTGGTTTGCCCTGAAGGGTGTCCTGGATCAGGGTGGGGGTCCCCACTGGGTGCCTGGCCAGCCTGGATGAGGGGATGATGGCTGTTTGCAGCTGGTCACACACCCTTCAGGGTGGGGGTCCCCACTGGGGTGCCTGGCCAGCCTGGATGAGGGGCTGAGGGCTGCCTTAAGGCTGGCGATTGACCGAAGCTCCCAACCGCTCCTTTTTTTCTTTTTTCTTTTTTTTATTCTGGGCCAGCTTTAGCTCTGGCTCTAGCTCTGAGGCTTCCGCTGGTTTGTTTGCGTTCTATAATCGAAACAATGTATAACTTCAGCTCTGAGATCCCGGCCGTTTGTTTAGCTTCTATATTTGTTAGAATGTTTCAAACTGCCAGCTCAGAGGCTGGCAAGGCAGGCAGGGAACGTTGGAGTCCGCAGCAAGCAAGCCTCATGTTCGCTTCCAGCTGCCTGGCGGCCGGCCGCCATCTTGGCTGACAGTTAATTTGCATATACTCACTGATTAGCCAATGAAAAGGGTAGCGGTCGTACGCCAATTACCATGTTTCTCTTTTATTAGTGTAGATATTCATAGGATTTATCAGATTATCAGGCTGTTATTGACTCTCTTCCAAATTAAGAAGAACCTTTTAAAACTTAATACTAAGAGTTTAAAAAGTCATGTTGCATATTTGCAACTATAGTCACAAAGAATATCTTGGTTAATCCAATTGTTTTCTCAACCCATCAGATAACAATCTCCTCTTCCTTGACTCAAATAGTAAGATCTGAAAACAAACTTTGATATCGGCAGACTTAGATATGGAAATCTGAGCCTGCAATCAGATAATTTTGCCAGTTTGATTCATCTTCCAACTCTTTGCTTCCTCCTACGTTCCATGTAGCACTCGGTGTCAGTTCACATCTACAATTGTTTCCTGGTGTAAAGCATTCAGACTCCTTCCCTTCATGTACCCATGTTTACATCACTGTCTAGAATTTTCTTTTATTTGACACTAGGGGAAATGAATATTTTTTAAACCCTCAAAGTCCAATGGTTCACAGCCCATACTATAAAGCTAGCCAATTTCCATGTATGTTTAAAGTTCACATATTTTCCATTCTTAATACAGATCCAGAAAAGGAAATTTCATCAATTGATCAAGTTCACTGCTCTAGCCAGTCTGATTTCAGAATTTACCTGGCTAAATAACTTTTACATGGTTTCATTCTTCTGGCAAAAAAATGTATTATTCTTTTAAATATATTTTTATTGATTTCAGAGAGGAAAGGAGAGGGAAAGAGAGAGAAAAACATCAATGATGAGAGAGGATAATGGATTGGCTGCTCTTTCACGGTCCTCACTGGGGATCCAGCTCTGACCAGGAATGAAACCTGTGACCTCCAGGTTTGTAGATCAAGGCTCAACCACTGATTCAAAAATGCATTTTTAAAGCTTTGGCACAAAATGAGGGTGCAAGAAATTGTACATATTAAATATGTGCAGTTCTTGGTATATCAATTATACCTCAATAAAGCTGTTTTAAAAGAAAATAAAAAGCTAAGGAAGAAAAAATGACAGCAAGATAACCCAATGGACATACATTTACTCTGCAAATTTGTTTAGGCTGTGAAGCAGCATATGACAGAGAACTATCCCTTGTTTTCTTTACCAAGTCTCTCTCTCTCTCTCTCTCTCTCTCTCTCTCTCTCCCTCTCTTTCTCTCTCTCTCACACACACACACACACACACACACACCTTTTAGTTAGAAGAAAACACAGCAAATTATATATTTCAGCCACCTCACAAATTAACCAGAATCCTTACCCAAAAAATAGAAATCGGCTCATATTTCATGCTCCCAGAGAACATCCAATTAATCACACAAAGAGACTTTTAATGTGCCTGCCATATCATTGCAACCAACACCTGCTCCAGCCTAAGTTGCCTGAGCACCCTTCACGAAACAAGCTGTGTCTTAGAACTGACCTTAGCTTAATATATTTTTATAATAAAAATAGTGTCATCAGCCCAGTATGTGTTTTGTGTGTCTCTTATTTACAATGACAGCCATAATACTTATTTACAGCCTGCTTTTAACAATAGAGAAAACATATTTATTACTGATATAAGCTGTTTCAGAATATTTCATTTCCCTTTTCTTCTCCCTGAGAAGTGAAACTTTACCAACACCTAAGGTTTTATCAACATTGCTCTTCTTTCTGAGTCTTCGTGTTGTCAGGGACATGCTCAGCTCAATGATTTGACCTCATGATTTGCAACCACTGAAATACCCAAGGATATGAGTAGGTACCTACACCAGTTGTTTTACATTCTAAAACTAGAATTTATAGCTATAGCAGAGGCTAGATTCTCATCATTCTAAGATAAATTCGCATGGTAGAAATGGGGGTGAAATGTATTAATCGATTAATTAAACTTCAGAATTCTTCTCTCTATGAGAGTCTGGGGCAACTTTAGAAAAAGGTTTGATTCAAACTAACACTAGAAGTATGAGCATCTCCAAATACTAAATTCTTCAAGGGTTGGGGGAAAAATTTATTTTGGCACCAGTTAACTTTAGAAATGTTAGATGATGACAGATGTAAATATATGAGTTTTGCCCTTTCATTGGTCAGAGTTCATATATTTTATGTTTTCAAAAGTAACCCACAGTTTCAAAAAATAGGAGACAACCTGGAAAACAGTTTAGACCAGCACGTCCAATAGAATTTTTCATGACAATGGAAATGTCCTATATCTGTGTTGTCCACTATGGTAACTCCTAATCATATGTGGCAGCTGAGCATGTAAAGTGGGGCTAGTACAACTGAAAAAACAAATGTTTAATACTATGTAATTTTAATTAATGTAAATGTAAATGGTCACATGTGGCTACTGTATTGGAGATGTTTCAAACTTATTTGACATAAATCTTATAATGATATTAAATGATATATTTAATTAAATAGATTCATGAAAAGAGTGAAGTTGCATCAACATAGAAAGTTTCTTATATAGCTAGTCAGTAATAAATTAACTGCTGCAGACACTCAGTATTATAGTAATATGTATTTTTCCAATTTAAAATTTAGATTTTAATTAAACAAGTAGAACATTCTTGTAAACTCAAACAACACAGGTAAATATCAAGCCCCTTCTCTCCCCACACACAGACACTCCAACCCCATCAGCTAATTCCATTCCCCACATCCCAGGGATATGCATATGTACCTCATTCTTTTTCATGGCTGTGTAAGAATCCTAAGTGAATTTTTTGTGGTCTGTTTGACCATTTTGACCGTTCTTTCTTTGCTATACTCTTAGTTTATTTGGAGGTTTTTTTTCCCTACTATAAACAATATCACAGTGAATATTCTCTGTGTGAGTCCTTGTGCAAATTTTAACATGTTGCAAAATTTCCCTCTATGGTGACTGTATAATTCATATCCACTATTGTTTCACCTGATATTATCAAAGGTCTTTCTTGCCAAATTTGATGAGCCAAAAAAGATTCTTATTTAAAATTTTATTTCTCTTTTTACTAATGAGGTTAAGCAACTTTCCATATGCCTGCTAAATTTTATCTTTTGTGAACTGACTAGTTATATCATTATTATCATTTTATGTACCAAAATAGAGCAAGACCAGGGCTGAAGTATTTTTCCTGAAATATTCAGTGCCATGTACATAGATCTCCATAGTAATTATTGAATGAATTAATAAAACAGCCAACATCATGCAAATCTCTCTCAAAAAGAAATAAAAGGGATAAATTTAGTCCATATGGTTTTTACCCTAAGTTCCATATTTCAGAATATCAGCAGCAGTCAGATGAATGACAAGTTTATATAATTACTTTTAGAACTCCCTATTATTCTAATAGATAAATAAACATTTTAAATCTACCTTAGCTGGTTTGGCTCAGTGGATAGAGCGTCAACCTGCAGACCAAAGAATCCCAGGTTTGATTTCAGTCAAGAGCACATGCCCAGGGTTGCAGGCTCGATCCCCAGTAAGGGGCATGCAGGAGGCAATCAATAAATGATTCTCTCTCATCATTAATGTTTTTATCTCTCTCTCCCTCTCCCTTCCTCTCTGAAATCAATAAAAATACATTTTTAAAAATTAAATCCAACTAAATAAATATTCATTTTATAATCACAAGAAGTATTTCTTTTCTTAAATTTTCACTCATTTATTTATGTGTAATCCTCAGCCTAGGGCATGCTTAGAGAAAGGAAAGGAGGTGAGAGAGATAGAGAGCAAGAGAGAGAAACATTGATGTTACAATGAAACATTGATCGGTTGCCTTTTGTACGCTCCCCTGACCAGGAATCGAACCTACAACCTGCAGTGCACAGACGATGTTCAACCATCTGAGCCACTCCAGCTAGGCAAGAAGTATTTCTGATCATTTGGATGCCAAGTAATTTTTTCTCTACACTTCAATCTTGCTTATGTCTCCACAGTAAATTACAAATGATGCTTTAATTGATGGGCTTTTCTATTTGGCATTGTTGATGCCATAACTAGTCAGGATAATTCAAGCTGGTTTCCACCACAAATAGCTCCAAAGTGTTTCCACTTCTGTCTTACCAACATTTGCTCTTCCATTAAGAGCATCCTTTTTTGCTTGAGACTATTTGAATTAGGTTTTCGGTCACTTTGCAATGGAAAGAATCCCAGCAAACACACTTGGATAACAGGTATTTTTTGAAGGATCATTCTGAATATGCAATAGATTACCTTAGCTTTACTCTGTTTATGAGCTTCCCTGTTTATTGTAGACATTGTCTGAATCTGCATTTATGTGGTTGGCAATAACATCACTATTTATACGTAAAACATTTTCCATTTTATATTCTCTCATGGAAATAACTACACAGAAGATATATAGATCAAATGCTATTATCCTTGTTTTATTAATGAGAAAAATGGAGACACAGATAAGCTAATGATGTTCAAGGTCTGGGACAATAGCCAAGACTTCCAACTTATAGCTCATTGCTTTTTTGTTTGTTTGTTTTCTTTTGAGCCCTTGCATTTCCTACATGATGCTAAAGATGAAGTTAATAAGTGGTGAGACCCAAGACACTGAGGATGGTATTTGATGATGCCATCTTGGACATTTCCTGGCCTCACGCAGTGGAAATCTGCTTTCAGTTTATACTCTGCATGAAGTCACTTTGCTGTAAAAGGTGTTGAAAACTCCCTCTCCGATAGGAATAGCACAGAGCACAGATTATCAACAATCATAGTCAATGTTGGTCCCACCGAATGACTCAGTGAAAAGATGCTGGAGACTAATATACAACTCAATCAGAAGTCACTGTGGGCCTCTGGCAACCTGCTTTTTAAAGGAAACAGGGTTAAACAGTGTAGTGGAGAAGTTAGGAACACAACCTGGGGTTGGGCAAATCAGTGTTTAAACATGGGTTTTGTCACTTGGGTTTTGTGTCCATCAGCCCATCTTTTTAAAAATATATTTTTATTGATTTCAGAGAGGAAGGAAAAGGGAGAGAGACAGAAACATCAATGATGAGAGACAATCATTGATTGGCTGCCTCCTGCACGCCCCCACTGGGGACCGAGCCCGCAACCTGGGCATGTACCCTTGACCCCGAATTGAACCCGAGACCCCCCAGTCCATAGGCCAACGCTCTATCCACCAAGGCAAACCAGCCAGGGCCATGAACCTATCATTTATACTCTCTATTTATTCACACTACCTCCTCTAAGTTGGCTCAACTCACCTAGGTTCTGGCAAGTGGCAGGGATGTGAGGCATCGAAGCAACTATTCCAGCCCTGAGATGAGGCCGAAAGTGGCTATCTGACATCCCCTGAGGGGTCCTGGATTGTGAGAGGGTGCAGGCCAGGCTGAGGGACCCCACTGGTGCACAATCAGGGCCGGGAAGGGATGCGGGAGGTTGGCCAGCCAGGGAGGGGGTGGGCTCCAGGGCATGTCCGGCCCATCTCGCTCAGTCCTGATCGGCTGGACCCCAGCAGCAAGCTAACCAATGGGTTGGAGCATCTGCACCCTGGTGGTCAGTGCACATCACAGCAAGCAGTTGAGCAGCCTTAGCATATCATTAGCATATTATGCTTTGATTGGTTGAATGGCCGAACGGACGACCTGACACTTAGCATATTAGGCTTTTATTATATAGAATTCTTTAACTGCACTATAGAACCCTCTCAAACTCCTCCTCAGGCTTTCATATAAGCTGAAACTAAGTGGGAGAAAAGGAATGTACCTTTTTATATATCTTGTGCATACTATTTTTTCATTAGAATGTCAGCATTTGGAGAGGGGTTCCCATTGTCTGGAATCTGCTGAGGGCCATACAGAGTCATTTCTTTTGGACCCTTTGCCTCATTTGCCCAAACCTCACATGGGTCAAACGTAAGCATTCTGCAGTCCTCCTCCATTCCTTATTTTGTTAGTGGCTCCAGAAGGCTCTGGAGGTGCAGACATCTTTCAGTGACTTCACTCATTTCACATATCCTATTTCCCTTCACTAACGTGGATGTCTCCTCCCTCCCACAATACAGTGACTTTCCCTACTAATGAGTATCACTCATTCAAAAGTCCATCCTCTCTGAACCTTGATTTCACCATCTACAAAACAAATAGGGATTTAAAGAAAAATTTGTGCTTAAGTGGTAAACTCTGCATGGTGTAGAGAACATCCCTCCCAGGAGCTACTTTACAACTCAGGAAGACATCTGACTGATAGCAATAGCAAATATGTCCTGTCTGTAGACATGCAAATTCTGTCCCGTTAAATAGAAGTTCAATTGACTTCGTTAGCCCCTCTCTAGAAACACATGTTTTGCCCCCATTTGTACATTCACTACAATAGTTCTCATCTACAAATGTGTTTGTTCTTTGGATTCTCTTTTGAATCAATTGAAACATCTACCTGGCTCGTTCACTGATTAATCAGTAGAATACAATTTTCATACATGATCTTTTTTATATCTGTATGATAGTCATGATTCTGTTAAAAATTATGTTTAACAAAAATAAGAACATTGCCTTTATCAGAGGGCTAAATTGAAGAGTTGGTATAGTTGGAAATATCAAAGTGCTGCAGCCACAATGAAGTAATGTTGTGATAAAACCTAGCATACCTTAAGCACTTAATAAATGTTATCCATTATTGTTTCAAAAAAGAAGGCAAGTCATTTTTAATCGATACTTTCTTACATTTAAATAAACCTTTAGATAAAATAACCCATAACAGAATGGCTAACTATAGCTATGAGAAAAAAAAAATTGACCTTCCCTAAAAATTAGTAGTAATGTTAGCTCCCAGCTTGGCAAACCCAGGTCCAGAAGCCCCCATCTTACGGAATAATGCCTTACTGATGCTTCTTCCCACTTGGGCATATTCCTCATAACATATAGCCATGATGACATGGAAACAGAAATGTTACAACTGGCAACAACAGGGAATCTGTATGAAAAGTGGAAGTAATTATTTCTAAGTACAAAATAGGAGGGCACCTCCAAAAACAAGGAGAAAAGATGAATTCTCTGGCTCCTAGTAGAACAGTACTAGATTGCTCCAAGGTACAAGAACCTAAGTGAAGCCCCAGCAGGAATGTTCTATTCTGGTTTTAATTCATAAGCTTACAGGTAAAAATGACCTCCCCAGACATTTGTTGTTGCTTATTATCAGCTGCTGGCCTTTGTCCTGCCAAGGGCAGAGGCTCCTTCAGAAGACCAGAGGGACAGGAAATGACTTAAAAGATTTTATCACCCTATGGCTGGTTTGGCTCAGTGGATAGACCATCGGCCTGCAGACTGAAAGGTCCCAGGTTCGATTCCAGTCGAGGGCACATGCCCGGCTTGCGGGCTTGGTCCCCAGTAGGGGATGTGCAGGAGGCAGTGAATGAATGATTCGCATCATTGATGTTTCTATCTCTCTTCCTCTCCTGTCCTCTCTGAAATCAATAAAAATATATTTTAAAAAAAGATTTTATCACATATCTTTTTTTTAAAACAATTTAAAAAATCCTGTGGCCCTGGCCAGTGGGGTTCAGTTGTTTGGAGGCAGGTTCAATTTCCAGCCAGAGCACATACTCAGGTTGTGGGTTCAATACTCAACCCACAGTTGGGGTGGGCATGCAGGCAACCAAGCAATGTTTCTCTCTTGCATCAATCTCTCTCTCTCTCCTCCCTCAGTCTCTCTAAAATCAATTTTTAAAAATAATAAACGATGTATTGTGATGATGATTTTTCCTGCCACTGATGTAATTTAAAAGTTGTATTTAATTGTATTTTCCTAAATGTTTATAATTTCAGTATTTGAATTCTGTCTCATTTCTCATTTATCGAAGGGCCTGTTGTCAGATATTTAACTAGCACAGTAACCTCAGCCAAAGAAAATTTTATAAGAATAATAGTCACTGAAAAGTTTTATACATAAGGTCCTAATATTACAAACATTCCAAGGAGATTTGTATGTTTCTCACCTTTTTTTTTTTCTCTCCAACAAACGTATTCTGTCTCAAAAAAAAAAACCTTACATTTTTACATTACTGATTTAAAACTTTACTAATAACATGAGTTACTTCTCAAAGATAATGTCTAGTCTTTATGAACCAAATCTATTTTTACTTTGTGATTGTGTTTGAATTAAAATAGTAGCCAGTAGATGGAATTGTTTAATTCAATTAAATGTCACAAATATAATGTCACCTTATACAGTTATTCTCATCCTACCGGGTCAAATGCACTATGCACGTCCCCTTGATTGCCGCTGTGATTGGTCATTATGGCCTAGAAATGTCATTGAAAAGAAAATCATCAATTCAACCATACAGGCAGGCCATCGACAGAGTAGATATTCACTATTCTGGGGCCAAGTTCAGCCTGGTGAAATTTAATGTAGTTGGAAATATCAAAGAGTACAATCACTCTGTCAAAGATTTATAAAAACATTCCCAGTTCAATTTTAAAGTAGTCCACACTAGACATCTTTGCCCCCTCTCCATCCCCTTAGACCCCACTCACAGACCCATTCCCCACAGACCCAGCTCCACCAAAGCAGAGCATTTCAACCGCACACACTGAGTGCAGCAGACAGTTCTAACTCAAAAAGTCTTCCAATAAACCTAAATTTGACGGAAGTGCATTTCTCCTTTGTATTCGTTCTCATTTCTTCATCATTCATATGGAACATATTTGAAATAACAGAGTGGGTGGGAGAGGGTATAGAGGGGATAAATGGTGTTGGGGACAATAATAATAAAAGAAAAGATTAGTATGAAATGTGTTACTTAGGGAGAGCTTTTAAAAATTTATTGGGGTTACATTAGTTAATAAAATTATATAGGTTTCAAGTGTACAATTCTATGATACATCATCTGTATATTGCATTGTGTGTTCACCACCCAAAATTAAATCTCCTTCCATCACCATGTATTTGACCCCCTTTTTCCTTTTACTGCCCCTGTCTCCTTCCCGATGGTAACCATGATAGATACCATTGACTGTGTCTATGAGTTTTTGTTTGTTCATTTGAACAGACAAAATTAGTAACTTTTTCTCTTGTACTGTTTAGTATTTCCTTAATATATATATTTTTTCTTACCTTGAGCATAGTCCTCACAACACATAGAAAACAGATAAAAATATGGAAACAGACATTTTACAACTGGAAAAAACATGGAATCTGTATTTCTAAGTACAAAATAAGAATGTGACTCCAAAAACAAATAGAAAAAGTTAACTCTCTGGCTACAGCAGAAAAAAAATACACACACGTATACATATGTGTATATGTATGTATATATGTATGTATATATGTATATATTATATATGTGTGTATATACATATATAATGTTTAAATATACACATATGTACAATACATATATAATGTTTAATTGGCCTTTTGCACTATACACAAAAGCACCATATTCCCTTTCGTATCCCTAGCTTCTAAAACCCATCTCACCTGCAATGGAAGCTCTTTTAAGAGAGTGACTCATGACAGAGTAAAGGGCATTCTCCAGGCAGGTGGGGATCCTCCTGGACTTCTGCATACTTTCCCCATTTGTGCCAATTGCACATTTTATTATAACTAACTTTTTAAAGTGAGACAAGAAAAATCACTGTCGTTTTCTGGTGACAATGAAAGACATACTTTGAAAAAACTTGGTAAAGGTGAGTCGCTCATAAAAAATGCTATTAAACGAGTTGTGGCTCAAATATAAACAATCAGAGAAAAAAAACCAGATTTTTGCACTCAAATTGCTTTGTGTGTATATTTGAGTTCTTGCTCCATTTTAAACACACCCTGACAATGGAAATCAGTGACAATGCATTTTGGTAAAATTTAGATGAGAAAAACTACAGACCACTCCAATGAGCAGCCCATGGGCCATATAAAGGTTTAGTAAATGAATGTATATTTTATATAAGTCAGGTTAAAAAACAATATTTAAGTTTAAAAATTGTTTGTGTGATTTCCTGCTTTCACTTTTAATTAACTGAGCACCTGCCAGTCTCTATTGCTTCAAATCAAAGGGCTCTACTGTAGGAAGTATTCAGAAATCGTTTGTTAAATGGAAGACCCTCTGCTTAAATGAATGCAGACAGTGAAGGACATAGAGATACAAGAAGGGGAGTGGTAACATGACAGTGTCGTCAGGAGCAGGCCCAGGGAAGATTCGCGGGGACAGTACGCTGGCTCCAAGGGTTTGCTATTCTCGGTGGCCCTCATCTAAGCAGACAGAATCAAAGATCATTTTCTTCCACTCTTGCCTTCCTCCTGGGGCATGGTTTATCCTGGCCTCACTGAAATTACTTGTTCATTAGCTTGAGCCATTTAGAGATGTTTTAAAATATTTCCTAGTCATTTTATTTCATGTCGAAATATGCCAAAATGTCAATATGAGCATGTCTAGAACCAGCATTTGGTAATACACTGTGTAATTTTAACATTTCATATTACTTACTAAGTGGTAAGATTGGGCTTTGCTCATTAGTCATCTTTTAAAAAAATATTTCATATACTTATATTGATGTTTTTATGGAAATAATTCTTTTAACATTTCTTAACTGGAAATGTGTTAGGTAATTCCAAGATCATAGCATCATATAATAAGTTGTTTGTAAAATTGTGCCTTTTTCAAAGTTTGCTCTTAAAAAAAATAGAAAAATGCCATGATAAAAGCTTTGATAAAGACTAAATAACTGAATTAATTAAAGTCATCTTTTACCTCATTATGAAGTTCACCTTTCCAAAATGTACTAGGATCTCTCATAATCTAAAAAGTGCTCAGAGCTGAGATTTAAACCCCTACACTGGACAATTCAGAGAAGCCTGCAAAGGTCCTTGATATGTGTCTTCTCCGTCTCCATTTTATTCATTCATTGCTCAAGAAACTCTTTAATAATTAGTTGCTATAGGCCAGGCCTGGGGGGTGCAAGTAAATCCTCCCCCAAAACATTTGGATGTTAACTCTCAAAACCATGTTTGTGAACCCAACTTCTGCCTTAATGTCTCAACAAAAAAAAAAAAAAATAAGGAGAGGGATGCCTGAAAAGACAGGGCCTCATTCAACCACATTCATTCACACTTTCATTCATAACCACAATTTTAATGGGCTGTCTATATTTCACATTTTTAAACACTGTAACCATGTTTACTATAATGACTTTTTTTCCTTCAAATATATTTTATTTTTACTTTGGATGTAACATGCATAGTGCTTTGGTGGTTTTTTTGGTGAGTTTTTTGTTTGTTTGTTTTGTCTTTCCATAGAAATCAGCTCCACTATTTTGGAAAACAGATAAAGAAATAATAAATGATAGATGATTAGAAATAAAGTTAGAAATATATAATTTGTTGTTTTTGTTTTATCAGGAGCAACTACCTAATGCATGAAATTGAGCCCAAGTGTATTGCAAACATAAGTAACATAAAGACACAATTAGTTACTAACAAATTCTTCTTCTCAATTTATTGTAGTTTCCACACTACCCAACTCTTCCAACAATGATGGGTTGATCAAAGAACTGAAATTGAAGTACAGAAGGTCCTTGGGTTACATCGGAGATCTGTTCCTACAATGTAATGCGATTTTCGCCGTAAGTCGGAACCCACCTACATAAGCACCTACGTCACTCACATGGAGCACATACATAGTAGTAATGAAGTGAAACAGCAAAAAATTTTAAAAGAAAGATAAAAATTCCTGACCGTTACTTGTGGTAAGTAAATAATAAAAAACATAGAGCACATATGTACATACGTCGAAATGACGGAACTTTTTTTTAAAATAAATAAATGGGAGATGGCGACGTAACCAGGAAACGACGAACGTGGAGTCCGAGGTAACCCGAGGACTGTCTGTAACAATATTTTGATAGATAATCTCCATAAACTCTGGGGAGCAGTTCTAGGGAACAAACTCATAGGGAGGAGCTAGTGCCTTTTTTCTATCTGTAATGGCACTAAGCATCCCAGGGAAGGTCCAGTGTTTCCGCTTTGCCCCCTCGTAGGCAAAGGGGAGAGCTTGCTCGGGAGCCTGAGCGACCTTAGGTCCAACACAAGCCTGCTGTTCCGAAGGCACCAGCTCTTATCTTTTTGTTTGGGTCAAAAAATCTCTGCTCTTATCATATTCTGGTTCCTTCATAGATATTTTGAGGATTAATTTAACCCCAACATTTTATTATTTATTGTCAACCAGAGGTTACTTACATTTAAAATTTGTCTACATTGTCTTTAACAAGTCATGTCTACCACATTCTTGATGTGGAATTAATAACTGAGTATGTATAATCCTAACATGATCAGAAGTTCATTGGGTTATTTTTGCTTGTGGCCAAATTGGTCTGAATATAATGTGATGATGTGTATTCACAAGAATGTAAGTAGGGGTAATTGCAGTTTTAGTAAACCTGGATAAATATTTTATAGTTTATAATAATACATAATAAATGTTTTTTTGCTGGAAGCAAATAGCTAATGAGGTTTTATTCTATAGGTTTTCAGAAAAAGATAACCCAAAACATAATTCCTCACTCATAATAAATAGATGGACATGCCCTATGTGTGTGTAGTGGTTCACTGACTGGACTTGTGTGAATGAAGTGTTAGACCTAGAAAGTGTGTACTGTGGTCTCTTCCAGGCTCTTCCATTTTGGTACTAGGAGATCCCTGACCTTAAAATAGCATCTTCACTGAATAGGGTCCCAGCTACTGTACCTTCAACCAACTAGAGTGCTTCCGTGGCAGTTATTTAACTTCCAGCTTCTATGAAATCAAGAGTATCTTAGATTCAGTCAGATTGCAATTTCATTGGAATCTCCAGGGTTTCAAATAGGGTAGGAAATGGAAGTATGTATGAGTGATGTTTGCAAGACTCAGAAACAGCTGTGAACAAAAGCAGGTATGGTCAATCCATGTAATATCAATCACTACTATCTCTCTCCTTTCTTCTAACCAGACCTAGTGCTCAAAGTCCTTCTTAAAATAACTGCAGGTCATCTCAACGAACTAATCCAATGTGGTACTCAAGGGAAAACCTATTTGCCACTCTGCCAAACTGCATTTAATGACACAATCATTCCATAAAATACTGGTGGGCCAGAGAGAAAAGGTCTTATGATCAAGAAAAGTGTTGCATCCTCCATTCCACTTCTGGGGATTGACATTTTGGGGGACTGGCATTTTAAAAACCTAGAGAAGTCCAGCAGTAGTAAAGAAGCCTGTTCTGTTTTTGTTTTTATTAACCCAGCATTTCCACTTTCAAAAATACCAGAAGGTCCCTTAAAATGTATATTGCAAAACCCTCATTTAGAATCTCCTTATCCTACAAGTGTGAGGCCAGTTAGCACTCACAACCTCTTCGGTGGGGTGGTTGCAGGACGAGAGTGCCTTGGTATCCTCTCTCTCCCACACCATAAGCGGCTCCCCAGGACTCCAAAGTCTTTAGGGGGATTTTTGCATTTAAAGGGGGTGTACTGAAGCCTCGCAGCAGCCAGCAAGCACTGTACGGGAATAGCTACACAGCCTCTGGCCTATTGGCTCCCTGCCCTGGCAAGAGCCGGGGGCCTCATTGTGTGACTCCCTTAAATACAGGCTGTGTTTCTCATTGACTGAGCATCTTGAAGGGACTATGTTTGGTTTTGAATTGTTGGTCAAATATCATAAAATTATATTCAAATACACCAAAGTCTGAATAATCTAGGTCAAATTGGATAAATTGCAGGTTGAATTAGTGGAAGTTAAAGAATAATTAAATCAGAATTTTCTGCCTAATAAAGATCTCAGAGGCCTAATCCCCTCATTTCACAGGTGAGAGAACAGAGGCTCAAAGAAATGAAAAGAAAAAAGTCAAAAGAAATTGATTTGATTGTTTTTAAGGACCAAGAATATTACAAACTAAATGACAAATCATCAGCACATAAAATGAGTGTTTGGTATATTGAATATTAGATTAAAGGAGACTTGGTTGAGAAAATTCTTAAAAACTGCTTATCAATCAAACAACTCTCCTTCAGAAATAGTTGTTCTAATGACATTGCTAACTGTTAGAGAAACATGAGCAGAGCAAAGACAATGGACCAGGCACAAAATCTCACAGGGGCAGAAAGCCCCAGATGCCTAGCAAGGGGGAAAACAAGAACCTCGCTCCCAGGATAACCTTTCTTCCCCTAGCATAGTGCTGCTCATGGGGTTTAGACCCCCTGACCTTTTCCTCCCTAAAAATAACATCTAGGCCTCAGTTGTATTTCAGCTCCAGGCCCAGAAAAGCAGCAAAACCAGACCAGTGACACCATGGCTGCCTCAGGACCAGCTACATTGACCAATGACTCCCTGCCCTGACATCAATCAATCAGTGGAGACCATGGCCCTGAAAGAGCACTCCTGGAAAGCTGATGAATATTCTATATTAAGACCCTCCCCTAAGATTTCCACCTGCAAGAAAGAGATACACTCAGGACAAAGGACCCAGTGCACACTCTCCCTCCAAGGAGCATGCCCGTGCCATTCCCCCACTGACACGTATGCCCTAACCTTTAAGGGACCCCATGAGACTTGTAACCAGGGGAGCAATGGGCAGCGGCAACTCGTTCCAGGCTTACCCCCTTAACGTGTCTCCAAGGCCCCCTTTTCTCTGTGTAGCCCTTCCCTTTGGGTATCCCCATCCCCCATCCCTTTTCCTTAAATAAATTCAATTTGCTTTAATCACCATCTGAGATAGCTATTCAGCCTGCCCAGGTATACCATCTAACCCTTTATCTCTTTATGTTCTATATATGTTTAGGGGAATATAATCTTGGTGTACATATTCCTACAAAGGTAGGCCTTTTGGTGTTTAGCACCCTAACTTCTTTTCATACAACCTATCCTAAGCTTCTCCCATAGTGTACATGTGTTGACCCAGGTTATGAGTTTGCTTTATGAAGATTGAATATAGAAAGATGATAGATATATAGATAATAGATAGATTTGTCAATTGTAAATGGTAATGATCAGAGATAATTTAAGCCTTTGTTAAATTCTGAGTATTACATAGGTACCCAGCTTTATAATTTACCAGAGGTTATAAAATCCCCAGTATTGCCTATGGAATGCTGTGAACTCACTGCAACAATAAGGTAGCAGCTAAAATAGCAGGTTGTGAAACACAACCTCACTTTTCATTATTACACATTTCATTCAAACCTACAGCTGTTCTGTGTTGGAGAGTGAAAAGGTGTCAGAAGGTCGGGTTTTCAAGGATCGAACTTTTCATTGTTCTTTAACTCAGAGATTGTGAGTACAGAGCTTTGCATAAGAATTAGTCCCTTACCTTGTATCGAGTCAGCTATTTTCAGCTCAGCCTAGCAATCTTCGATTTCTTGGTTTGTAACTATGGCAATAAGATTAAATGGCATTCAGGAAAATTCATTTTACAAATTAGCTTGGGAGGGTGTCCATGACTGTGATTGTGCAACGCAAAAATACTAGGAAACAAGAGGAAAATTAAATCGGGTTTTGTAATCTACTTCAAAATAATCCTCAAAATCATTTAGTGCCATATGGCAGCTTGTGAGTGATGTCTGGTGACTAGAAATAAAAACGATCAGATAACGGCTCCATAGATTCCCGGCTCAGCCTGAGCCACCACACCTCTCCACTTGCTTCTCCATCACACAGAGTCCTTGTCTGTGGATGCTGTGTGTCTGTGGGCTGACCAGAGCCTTTGATCTGGGACTTTTTATACCAAATAACAGTCAAATAAATCAATTTTGAACACCTTCATTACAGTACACAGCTCATTATGTTCTAGAAAAAAATGTTTAGCTCCAAGCCCCAGGCCACGTTATAATGAGGACGGGAGTGAACACAGTACACACACTGCACAGGGTGTCTCCATATTTCCAGGTGATGGTGCAATCACCACCCGTCTCAGGGAAAAGCAGGCGCTCATTTGTAGCCTTTAAAGAAGGTTTCCTAACATTTTAAAGAGTTTTTCATAAGACATGGTTTTAATCTTGCTATGCAGCTGTTAACGTTCTTCCTTTCTGTTGGTAGCCTTTTAAAAAGTGCATATGTAGACATGAAAAGAAAGAGCTGGATAAATATTTTTTCAAATTCTTAATGAGTGACATATACTATATATACTATATATATGTGTGTGTGTATATATATATATATATATAATAAAGCAATTCTCTTAAATATTTTTAAAGTTGCGCATATACATACATACACTACAATATATATATACATATACATATATATATATATATTTCTTTTCAAAAAATAAATTTAAGAGAATTACTTTATTTGAGAAAACTTGAGGATAGATTTCCATCTTATACATTGTTGCTTCACAAACTCAAGTGCCTCATTAAGCCAATGGTTTTGTTTATATTTACCCTTCTTATTTTGGGAAGAAGAAAAATGAGCATACCCCTTCCCCCACAATGGCCTCATTTCTGTGCTCTAATCTTGTGCTTTTTCAATGCCTAAATGACCATTCATGAAATTTTTGACATTACACTTGAAATAAATGTGACACAATGTTGGCTGCCAGGGTTTTTTCTCCCCTCTGATTTAATTATAAGTTCTTGCTGAAAGCCAATAATTGGGATTTCATTTAACTGGACACACAAGACATTATCAAAATTACTTGTGTTTCTCAATTGTTAGAAATATAAGCTAGTGGGTAGGAAGTCTTTTTTCTGTCTCAATTGATTATCATAAATTAATTGTTTATAACTCTAGATGGAAACAAATGCATACTGGCATACAAATAATTATAACTTGTTTTCTTGCCAGTAAGCCATAGTCTGCTTGGTACCTGAGAAAATACCAGTATAACACTGGAATTGCAATGTTTTCTCTTTTTTTAATAAAAGGGTTGTTACAAAGATAAAACAGGTTTTTATGCAACATAAGCAAGTGATAACAGTTTTCATGTTAACCTTGAAATTCTACTTGAGAACAGGATTCAGTGGTATTTTTAGTTAGGCATGAATATCTTAGAAGGATCAGTTGAAAGAAAATAATCCTTATGTAAAAGAAGCATTTGAGTCATAGGTTATAATGTAGTACGCCAGCCAAGGTCTGGCACAGAGGCCAGATTACTAAAAGCTGTAAATTATCTGCATAATCCAGGGTCAGCAAATGGAGATGAAACACACCAAAGGAACCCTGAAATCAAGCCTTGTCCTTCAACTCATGTCATTAGAAACCTTGGTTTCAAGTGGCAGAGGTGATAGGAAATAGAGAAGAAGAAATCTCACTAACTCATTAAGGATGCTGCTCCAAATTGGCCTATGCAGATTGGCTGGATCCATAATTTATTTGCAAATGTCGAAATTAAAGACAAGATGCCAAATAATGTCCACAATAGAAAACAATACCACCAGCTTATGAACTAGCCCTCACATGAAGTAAGCACTGTAAAGAAATACATTTAGAGACAAATTTGCTTGTCTTAAAAACAGGTTTATCTTATAAACATTACACAGTATGTTTATCAGATAAGGATTTTGTAAATAGAATAACATTTGAGTCATTAAAATTCATTTCAAAACTAACACTTTTAGGTCAGGAATAAATGAAGGTTACATACACTTCAATGCCAGAGACTAAATGTTAGTTTATTTAAATGAGCTGTTTTATATCTTATCCTAAATGTTTCTGTGAAAGAAGAATCAAATTGATTTGAATCAGTATGAAATGAAAAATATGTCTTGAAATGCAAATATGAACTTGTTTTTTAATCAGGCATACTGACCTATACTGAAGGTACAAATAGTTCTTAGCGAAGAATGTGAATTGAAAAAAGAAAAAAATGGGCTGTTAATACTCTAACACATATATAAACAGAAAGCTAAATCCATAAAGATTCTCCTGTAATTACTGAAGAGTATTATAAATGAAATAAGAAATTACTATTCCTGCTTCATTAGCTGGGAGCACATGCTCATTAGACAACAGAAATGTCTGTAGTTTGTGAAGAGACAGGAGACTTGCTAACCACGTGTCAAAATGAACTGCCTGCTATGATACATCACTAATCTCCCAGAGCTCCAGGATGCTACAAACAGGAGAAAACTACAAAAAGACAGGTCTGGCGGAAATGTAAAATAAATTAGTTATCTTAGAAAACAGTTTGCAAGTGCCTCAAAATATTGAACATAAAGTTACCATATCACCTAGCAATTCCACTCTTAGGTAAAGGCCAGAGAAATGAAATTTACATCTACACAAACTTGTAATGTATGTTCCTAGTGGCATAATTCATAATAGCCTAAAAGTTGATCAATTGAAGAATGAATAAATTAAATGTGTTATAGTCGCACAATGAAATAGTATTGGGCAAAAAAGAAATGAAGTTCTGCTCCAACATGGATGAACCATGAAACACTGCTAAGTAAAACCAATCACAAAAGATCACTTCTTATATGCTTCTAGATCAGGGGTTCTCAACCTGTGGGTCGCGACCCCTTTGGCGGTCGAATGACCCTTTCACAGGGGTTGCCTAAGACCATCCTGCATATCAGATATTTACATTATGATTCATAACAGTAGCAACATTACAGTTATGAAGTAGCAACGAAAATAATTTTATGGTTGGGTCACAACATGAGGAACTGTATTTAAAGGGCCAGAAGGTTGAGAACCATTGTTCTAGATGAAAGATTCAATAGACAAATCTATAGATATGGGAAATGAAGTAATGGTTGCTTAGGGCTGATGGGGGAGGGAGGATTCGGAGTTGGCAGCAAATGGGTAGTGGGTTTCTTGTACAAATCCAGAAATAAAGACCATTGAATTAAAAACTTTAAACAGGTATAGTTTATGGCATGTAAATTATATTTCAAAGAGCTGTTTAAACAAATAAAAAGACCTGCTTCACCCACCTCAGGAATCAATGCTTAAGTTAGCAAGGAAGCGGCTACAGAAAAGTAGCCAGTTTCAAATAGAGGCCTGATTTTAATCACTGGTTGTCCCCACCTCCCCCTTCCAAGTGTTTTTTTTCTGTTAGCAAAACAGCTAGGTAGCCTATATATTCATTCTCTCTCTCATTGCTTTTTTTTTTTTTTTTTTAATTAGACAACAATGCACAGACAGAAACCCAAGGTTTACTGGGATAAGGTATATCAGTAACTTATGTAAATGTGGGCAGCTCCCCTTCTTTCACTTGGTGAATGCACGACTGTTTCCCCCAGGGCCCACCTCTAATGGAGGGGGTGTCTGCTGGTAACAGGAGCCTATGGATAAGGTTCACTCTCCCTTCTGTTTGGCACAAGGAGAACAATGAACAAACTGAGCCATTACTTAGCTGACAATGGAGCAGATCCCAAAGAGCTGATGCTTATCTGTGGCTGAGACAGTCCCGCCATATTTCTTTCTACCTAACTAATTTGAAACCCCTTTTAATTTATTTAACCAGTAAGAAAGAAGGCTTTGCTGTTTAATTGAGGGAACAACATTCTTAGTATTACTGAATACCAGAGCATCAGAATCTTCACTTACAGTTGAAAAAAGATAGGTGTTATCTGCTCCTGATGGCGATGTTGCAGGGGGAGAAGTTTTTTGTTGTAGTTTTCTGTGGTGGTGTATGTTTTTTAAATTTTACTCCCAGAGCACAAATCTCATACATTCCATTCATAGGAAAGGTTTCCCAGGAAACTTCCATTCAGAGCTAGAAAATGGACAGAGAGATGCAAACTGAGACCAAGAGGGAATGTTAATGAAGAGCAAGAATGTTTCTGCCCTGCTGTGGGGTTTAAGCTGTTGGCAATATCACCTAACAGGAGCCTTCAGAAGTGTTTGTTTGGTGCTGCACTGTCTGAGCCACTGCACTGGACTAGAATAGTTTGAACACTCTCCTTTATCAATTGGCCATAAATGATCTCTTCCTACCTGCTGACATGGAGATTCAAGTCCACTTTTTCCTAAATTATTTTTGTCTCAGAGTCACATAAACATTGAATCTCTCCAACATTAACATTCTGACCTATAGGGAAGGGAATTATAGTGCCCCTCCTCTGTACTCATCCTACCTTTAGTCTCCTTTCCAAGTATTTTGGTGCCTGGTTTAAAAAATTAAGGTCAGATATCAAACAAATCGGTTTCCTAAAAGTTTCTAAAGTGAATTTTTTAAAATTAAGGATTACATGTTACATAACAGCAATATTTTATTTGCTGTGAAAAATTCTGATTATAATTGGCATTTCAGAGTCTTCTTTTTCCCTGGATAAAAAGAATCTTGATACCTGAAAAATCCAGAGGGTATTTTTTTTAAAGATTTTAAAATTGACTTTTAGAGAGAGGGGAAGGATGAGGAAAAGAGAGAAACATCTGTGTGAAAGCGAAACATTAATTGCCTTCTACTGGGGATCAAGCCCACAACCCAGGCATGTGCCTGGACGAGGAATCAAACTGACAACCTTTTGATGCATGGGATGACACCCAACCAACTGAACCACACTGGCCAAGGCTTGATGGTACTTTTATTTTTTAATTTTATTGACTTTTAGACAGAAAGGAAGGGACAGGGATAGATAGAAACATTAATGAGAGAGGAATATCATCAATGGGCTGCCTCCTGCATGCCCCACACTGGGGTCGAGCCTGCAACCCGGGCATGTGCTCTGACGGGGAATCGAACTGGCAACCTCTTGGTTCCTGGGCCGACACTCAACTGCTGAGCCACACTGGCTGGGATTGGTGGTATTTTTAAATCAATATGTCCAAAGAGAAAATCATGAATGATAATGATAATGCCTTGCATTTGTGTAGTCATTCACAAAGCACGCTCACATTTTTTTTTAACCTCACAATTCTTGTCTCATTGGAAATTACCAACAGTCTTTTAAAGTTTAGAAGCTATTGTCTTATAGATGAGGAAATGAACCTAGAGCAAGTAGAATGCTCATGCAAAGACATAAAAGTAGTAACAAGAAAAGCCAAGACCATAACCCACGTCCCTTATCCTTATCCAAAACTAATCCGTCTCTCTCAGTGAGCCCCAAATGGAGACTCGAGTCCCTTTCTCCTGGTAAGATCAGCCTTGCCAATTTAGTCAATAGAATTTCCTACTTGCACAGTTGTCCAGAATAAATGTTGGAATTAAGAATAAAAAGGTGACATCCACGCGGGGCTAGAGAGTTATCTGTAAAGGAAGCCCACCAACTGGTTCCCCTGTCCATGGTGAAACTTGAGCCTCCAGGTGTACAGCAACCTGCCAAGTTCACCAGAGAGCCTCCAGAATCCTGCAGCCAGAAGTAATGTCCCCTCCCACAGACTCCACATGCCCTTTCTCTACTTTACATACTGCTGACCATTCCAAGAAAGCTGCACGGTACCTTGAGAACAGCACTGGCTTTGGAGCTAGAGGGCTTGCGTTCCAGCCCCGACCTTAGGCATGTTATGTAACACCACTGTCAGAATGTAATTAGCAAATGTTTCCAAAGCACTTGGCAAACAGTACATAATAAATGTTAGCTATTACTATTATCATTACTAACCTAACATGCCCATTTTACAGAAAACAAACTGAGGCATAGAGAAAAGAAAAGGTTTGCACGGAGGCAAAGGCATATAGATAATAATATTCAACACACAGGATTGATGTGAAGATCAAATATATGTGACATGCAAGTTATTTGTATGCATATGCTAACATACTGTTGTAATGTACCCCGCGAATCACACAAGAACGCCTCAAGAAGTTGAATTAAGGAGTCACATTTATTGCAAATCCGGGACTACGGGGGGCGGGGGAGGGGGGCATTCCACTCTCCCAAATCTCGCAGTGCCCTCCCCAGCCCCAACATCAGATTTATATAGGCAAAGATCACAAAGGTATTGATTACATCCCATGGTTTGGAATGAGGAACCTGGTTTGCACAAAGCAGTTTACAGAAGTAGAATTAAGCATGTTAGTTAAATTATAGTTTTGGGTCTCCGGATCACTGAGTTGACAGAAACACATTATCTAGAGCCCTCGGGTCTTGGGACCACTGAGTCACAGGGACACATTATCTGGAGCCCTCGGGTCTTGGGATAATTGTGCTGTCCTGGTTCCCAGGTACAGAAGAATGTGCTTTCTAAAACCAGTAAGATCACAATCAATGGGATAGCATACATAAGTTCAGAAAATCAAAGTAACTTTTCTATTGTTAAACAAAGCAAATAAGTACAGAAGCCAAACAGCAGGGTTAAAGTTAAACTAAAGTTTCTACTTGAGATGATTGCTACCATACTTCAATACCATTTGGACTGCATACGCTTGAAGACAGCAGCGTTCATCTTGTCTCTCCTCCAGAGCCTGGGAGAGTCCCTCACAAAGTGCTAAATAAGTATTAACCAAATTAATTCCACGTACAGCCACCCTAAAGGATGTCAGACATTTTACCTAAAGATTATAAATTATCTAATTTATTAGATTTATTGAATCTAGGCTTCCACAGATTCAACCAAGACCAACTTTTTCATTATATTATCAACAACACACCATTGATCACTGACTTGGTAAGCGACTGGCCTGCCCTCCAGAGTGGGGAGCCCTGGGAATGGTCTGCGGCACTATAATTGCTAAGGAGGCAGTTTTTCCTCCTATCAGTTGGGTCTAGAAGTCTAACATTGAAGCATTTATCTAGGTGTAGTATGAGCTTCTTTTCCCATAAGTTCAACTCTGCAAGACTAGGAGGCCAAAGGTAGGGCAAGGTGAAACCTCCTTAGCGATAAATATCACTCTGAATTACAGTCCTCCTATGCCTTCAACTCATTGATTTCCTCTAAACCCACAGCTCCCTCCCTTTATTTGGTCCCTAGCCAACACATTCCATCTCTTTAGGACAGCTCTCAATTGAAAGATTTGCAGTGGGCCTTGCTCGGAAAGGGAGATGTACAAGTTCTGGTGCATCCATCAGGAGGCCCCGGGTGCATAATAGCTCAGAAGAGCCTGTGCTGGTGCTGCCTAGCAGGGAAGAGGCAAAGATCGAAAGGCTTGGAAAACGGAACGGGTCTTTTGTTCGATACGGGTCCTGAGAGTAGAGTCAAAAGCTCCTGTCAGAAGGTCTGGCGGAGCTGAATGGCTCATTCCCTTAAGCTGGTATTGCTTTTTTCCCTTCTTTATATCTGGTCCATGGAAATTCAACTTAAAGCTTCTTTGAAAACTATAATTTTGTTGAAGAGTAAAGACAAATCCAGGAGACCTCTCCTGGGTGCTCTAGAAGTTTCAGATTCAGTGTTCTTTATGAATGGGGATAAACATTTAGATTTTTATCCTACCTCCCCCTCTTTATTTTCAGAGTTGCCCCAGCACCTGGAAGCAATGGTCTTTCATAATTTAAACACTGGTTTCAACACCTTAAAAAGAAAAGTCAACCAGAATTTGGTTATTTATGAGCAAACTGGAAATAGGACTTTGAGTCACTGGAAGAAAGTAGAAAGCTATTAATTCATTTTTCTGACAAGAAAAAAACCACCACATTATTTCCTATGTTTCATACTCCAGTCCCTCTTAGAAATTATTCTGGGAGCACAATGCCAAATGATGGGCATCAAGGACACCCTGGCTACACAAGGAAGCAAAGGAGGTGAGCAATGAACACTATTAGCATGTGTCCTCGCAGGCTGATGACTGTCATTAGGCTGCCGAAGGATGACATCATTTTCTCTAAGAGGCAGTCAGCTCGAAAATGTCCACGATATCGGTGAATTAATTCTTGCCACTGCTTTATGTTGCCTTCGGCTCCTTGCTAAAAGAAATGGACATATTTCATTCCTGGGATCTGTCAGACATGTGGCTGTTCTAAATATTACATTTTAAGCCCAATTCAAACTGAACATATTGTGTTTTGTGAACGTGGTGGGGAAAAAACAACAACAATATTGACTTAAATAAAGTAAAAGGCCAAGGTGTAAAACTGTAATCTTGTTTAAAAAGTAATCCCTTTTTTAGTTCAAATTACTTTCATTTTAGCCGAAACCGGTTTGGCTCAGTGGATAGAGCGTCGGCCTGAGGACTGAGAGGTCCCGGGTTCGATTCCGGTCAAGGGCATGTGCCTGGGTTGCGGGCACATCCCCGGTGGGGGATGTGCAAGAGGCAGCTGATCGATGTTTCTCTATCATCGATGTTTCTAACTCTCTCTATCTCTCTCCCTTCTTCTCTGTGAAAAATCAATAAAATATATATTTAAAAAAAATTACTTTCATTTTAAAATGTCTTTTTTTTTCCGAAGACTTCCCCAGTATGAAGTTAATAGGAACACATACTACACTGATGTGGTCATCAAACAGTCATATGGAGAGGCAACAGTCGGTGTGAGGACAGATGATATAACTGCAAACACATCCCATCCAAAAGTTCTTGCTTCTGAATATAGCGCTTTTTCTCTTCACCAGCCTCATAAGAGGAAAAATAGTGTCATTTATTAATTTATTCAATGAACACTACTGAATGCTTGTCACATTTTCAGATCCTATGCTGGGGAAATGAAATGATGTAAAGACACTTAACCACCTTTAAGAGAGCTTAACCACCTCCAAGCTCACTAAGGGAGAGAGACATTTCAAGGGAAATAATGAAATAGTCTAGAAGTTTCATAAAAGAGATCCAGCAGAAATTTCTGACAATGGCTTAAAGGAAGATTATGTGTGTTAATCAGACAAGCCCACACAATTCTGTATGTAGGGGTGAGTGAGAGAAAATGGAAAAGAAAGACAGACAGAAAATTGTCTTTAAAAAAATAACGACACGGGTATCAGGAATAACCTTCACAGATGAACAGAGCACCAGACCACGATGTCAGAAGCACTGAAGAGAGCCCCGCAATACTACAAAGTACCTTTCTTGTCTTCCAATGTCTGAAATCCTCTATTAGACTTGAAAACTGGGAGATACAAACCATCGATTTCATAAACATTAAAGTGTAATTGGTTGACTGTACTGTCGTTCTGATAGTGAGTTTACAGAGCAGTGACTGGGAAAGCATAAAGCCTGAAGGGATGGACAATGAGGGTAAGGGCTAGAGAGAAATGTTCTATGTTTTTACTTTTAACGGCTTTAATTATATACGGTAAAATGCAGCATAGATTTTAAGTGTTGCTGTTTGCATTTTCGAGACTGCAAACACTTGCATGGCTCACACTCCTGTCAAGAGCTAGAACATTTGCATCATTCCTCAGTTTCCCCCAACTCTCTCCACTTAAGATACATTGCCTTCCTGGCCAAATGCAGTCACCGCTCTGATTTTTTTCACCATAGACTAGCATTGCCGTGTTCTTACAATTATATAATGGAAATATTCTGAATGCACTCTCATTTCTGGCATCTTTCATGCAGCACAATGTGTCCACGTGTTATGAAAACAGTAGTTGCTTCCTTTTTACCACTGAGTAGATATACCACAATCTGTTTACTAGTAGACAGGATTTTTTTGTTGGACATTTGGGTGTTTTTGGCTTTCAGCTCTTAAGAACAGAGTTATTACACACATTCTTATGCAAGTCTTCTTGTGGATATGTGTTTTCATTTCTATTGGGTAAATTACTAGGAGTGAATTGCTGAGTGATAAGGTAAATGTGAATTTTAACATTTTTAGGAGAACTTATCATGAAGGTAGGGGCATTTAAATTCAACTTTGAAGGATTAGATAGAAAAGAAAACAAAGACCACCCAGGCTGTGGAAGAAAATGAGCAAAGTGGGGAAGGGGGGCGGGGGGGGGGGGGCGGGGAGAAGGAAGTGGCTGTGGAATTTGGGAAGGTGAATAGTCAGATGTGAATCATAAGGTGCCTGTAGTATGTTCTTCTGGCACACAGCTCCTGGGAGGTTTCCAAAGTCTGTGTTATTGTTTGCGGAGTCTACAGAGTCTGAAATAATTACTGGAACTTCTGAAAGTGTTACTAAGCTTTTCAGAAAATGTCATTGCTTCTGGGAAGCCTAAGAACATAACAAAAATACAATCCTACCTTCTGTTCAAGTGTCTGTTTCCAGTAGCCCTGATTTCGTAGGAGAGGTATCCATGTGGGTGTTGAGTGTGGGTTCCGCCACTGTCATGCCGGCATCATTTCCACTGCATCTTAAAAGCAGCATCTGGACTAGAACAGGACTTCCCCTGATCTCAACCACTTTGATAGCACACGTCAGTTCTTTGCCCCCTTTCTCCCACTCAGGTCTATACCTGAGAGCTGTGAGATCTCCAGGGTTGAAGGTAAAATTGGTCAACTTGCTAACTACAAGTGTATACTGCTCACTCTATGTTGTCAAAACTGAAAGTCCCCTTTTAGTTTATCTCTAACTTCTTTCAATGGACTGGGATTCTTATATTTACCCTTTATCATTAAAAAGGAAATAAAAGGTTGTTGAATAATTTAATATACTTTCTTCTTTGGTTTTTCTACCCCAACACATGGTTCATAATTAAGAACAGATAGCTGTGATTTCTAACTCTACATTATTTTCCTATTCTCTAAGAAAATAGATTATGAAACCATAAATTCCCCAAAGGGGCCCCAAATCTCAAGAAAGATGTATAATATTCATACAATTAAATACAACACAATAGCACAACACACATACACACAGTTATCCTAGGAATCTGAAATAGGGGACAGCCAACCACTGTTGTATAGATAAGACTTAGGTGCTACTCTCACCTCATCCTTCCAGCAGGGTCTGACATGTCCATAGAAGTCTATTATTGGTAAAGCTCAGGATCAGACAGGCTGGGCCAGGTTACACTGCAGTCACAGGGGAAAAATCGCCGTGACATATAAAAATAGGCTAACTTCTCACTCACTCTACTCACTCACACTAGGGCATTGGTGAAAGGGAGTAGGAGCCTTGAGGCCTGTGTTTCTACCACTAGCCACATGTTCTGGGGAAAGACTTTTAATCTCTCTGAATTAAATTATTTTATCTATAAAAAAGAAATATTGTGCCGGATGATTTCTAAGACCCTTTCCAACACCAGAATTCTGTAACAAATAAAGAAAAAGTCACTAACTTTTAAGAACACTCATCAATAGGCACATGTTTACTGGGCTGAGCAACAATTTGGCTGCTCCAATTATTCTGGTCATCTCCGTGATCAATAATGTTCCCAGTGGCCCAATCAATTATGCCACTAGCTGTGTGGATCATTAAGATGACTGAGGCACCTCAACAGACTGTGCATGATCCTTTCCAGCCTCTGTGCTCAGCTCCAGCTAATGTCTAAGTGCCCCTTTACCTCAGAGACTGTTTTCTCCAGTTGTGGTCTTGGTCCCCTTTTATTTTTCAAATGTAAATGAATGTCAAAGCCACATGAATGAAAGAAAACTGAGATTATGGAATCAATATTCACTGTCATCTTGAAAAACTCCTACCTGGCCGTGTGCTACGTACAGTGTAAGACTCTGCTTCTGCCCCTGAGACGCTCGGTCCGCTATGTAGGTCAGCAAGAAAAGAAAGAATTATGCTGCCCTCAGACATTGGCGTTCCTGGTTCTCAGCCTTCAGACTTGGACTGAATTACACACAGGCTCCCCTGGGTCTCCAGCTTGCAGATAGCAGACAGTGTGACTTCTCAGCCTCCATACCTGTCTGAGCCAATTCCCGTCATTTATACATGCATATCTCCCATTGGTTCTGTGTCTCTAGAGAACCCTGACTATTACACCCTATTAGCTTCTTCTAGACATGTCTCAAATAAGGGTCCTGTGCTTAAACAACTTTGGGTAAACTTAGGTACCATTTCCTTCTCCCCATCACAATGAACATCAACATAAAGGCTCAGACACAGCCTGCTACTAAGAAACCTAATCAGCTGTATTTAACCTAACTCGTCACAAACTTATTTTACATCAAAAACATCTGAAATCCTTACCAGACTAATGTTTTTTGGAAGGTATGTTGGAGTACACTTTGCTAGGAGTAATGTAATTTTATTATCTTTATTGCTTATTCATTTTTCTTGAAACAATGCATTGAGATCTGATGTTGTCATTTGATATAATTTCTGGAACAAGTCTTTCATTTTCTTGGGAATTAAAACACAGCTAAGTGAATCAATGATTATTAAAGAACACAGAATTCTGAGAAAAATGTTTGCAGAAGACATATATGAAAAGGAATGTCATTCAAAATATACAAAGAACTCTCAAAACTCAACAATAAGAAAATGAACAACCCAGTTAAGAAAAAGGACAAAAGATCTGAATAGACCATCTTACCAAAGGTGATTACAGATGACAAGCATATGAAGAGATTCTCAGCATCATATGTTGTTAAGGAATTAAAACAACAACCAGTTACCACTGCTCACCTATTAGAATACACTAACTACACTAAATGCTGGTGAGGATGTGGAGGAATTGGAGCTCGCATTCATTGCCGTGGGAATGCAAATGATACAGACACTTCAGAAGACAGTTTGGAGGTTTCTTATAAAGCTGAACATACTTTTACCCCAGATGCTGAGGAAAGGAGGGGTTGGGATGGGGAGTAGTGAAAAGGAGCTGTGGACTTGGATGTCGAGGACTATGTTTCAAGACTTGCCTTGTTAATCTAGTGGGACCAAGATTTCTGCCTCTAAACTCCGCACACTGAGGCTTCTTCCTAACTCTGCCACTTCCCTGCTATGTGACCATGGATGGGATTCAGAACCCCTCTCCCAGGTTAGTCAGACAATGCATGGAAAACAAGTAACAAAAGTGCCTGGCACATCATAGGATATAGATAAATATATAACTACTAGAGGCCCGGTGCACGAATTTGTGCATGGGTGGGGTCCAGCCAACCCGCCCTGTTCTGAGCCAAGCCAGCGGGGTGAGGGGCCACGGGCAGTTGGCCAGCTGGCCCTGCCCCTGGTTGAACTCCCAGTTGAACTCCTGGTCAAGGGGACAATTTGCATATTAGCCTTTCATTATATAGGATTCTCATTAGCATCTTCATCAAATCACTTAAACATTTTAAACCTGTTGATTTGTAAGAATCAAGAAAAGTAAGTACAGGAGGCACTATGCAAATGGTTTTGTTTTGATGCTCGGCCACCCTATCAGTGATACCTCTGACTATTTTCCCAATAGTTTGCCTTTTAGAATCAGATGGTCCTTTCCTGACTTTGGGCCTCCTATCAGCAGCTCTTGCAATTTTCACTTTTGTCGTGAGGACTATTCTTTTCCATAATCAGCCAAATCCTGCCAGTTTGTGAATGACTCTCTGGGAACAAGTTAGGCCCTTTAGCAAACTACATCAATGAACTCTTTCAGGCCACACGAGTATTCACTAATAAAATATTCCCACAGTGCATTAAAGAGTATCTTTGTAGCTTAGGTCAGTTACCATCACATTTCAAACTTATTCCCACAGAGTAAATGCTTTGTGTATTTGGAGAATATAACATTATTTTATATCACTGATAATCAGTACCAAGTTAGAAAGTTCCTATTTTCTACAAATGCATGCCCAAGCTCCTTCAAATACTGTGTTAAGTTACTTACTTTATTAAAATAATACATATGTAAAATAATCATCTTTGTCTATAATCAAAGTTTCCAGTTGTCAATTTTTTTTACCACTCAACATGCTTTCCTCCTAACTTTACTAAAACTAAAAAATTTCTCAGCCCTTTGAAAAGTATTTTTCATTTACAAAATCATATGCATTTTCTGTGTTGGGATCAGCTAACTCATCGTACTGAAAACAATTAATTAACTTCCTGTGCCCCTCATTATAAATAGCATCCAATACTATTCATTACCATCCATTCTCAAATTTGCCATCTTGTTTCCTCTTCAATGACAGAAAGATTTTATTGGAAGTGCATGGGCCTTATTGTAGATTCAGAGTCATTTATCACCAAGAAGCATGGCTTCTTTAATCAACCAGCCTTAGCAAGTACTGGATCTGTCACAGGAAGTAGGTATGTACTTTGATCCCCTGACTCACCATTATCTAATTAGGCAGGAAAAAGTAAATACGTTCTTTAAAGAATAAAAAATTAGATGGAAATATCTTAAACATTTCACTGCTCACAGATCGTATTAGCTCTCTAAAGATTCTGATTGGCATAAAAATATTAAGCAAAACAATTTAAAAATAAGGTTAAAAATTAATCTAAATCTATTTAAAATCATCTAATCTATTGAGAGGACATTCTTGATGATTCTATATCTATTGCCTTACGAATTAAAGATAAAGTCTTCAAGAACTAAAATTGAGGGGCATATCTAAGCCTTTAGCTAAAGCTACTCTTGGCACAGATGGACAAAGGTGCTTGCTGTTATTATTATTATTTTTTTAAATATTACAGTGTACCATCCAGGATGGTTGAATTGCTATAGCTGCCCTTTCCTGGACAAATGCTGTCTGGCTTCTTTGCCACTTGGATGCATAATGATGGGCAGGCCAGGGATCTATTTGAACAGGGGAACCCAGTCAGTGACCTGTTAGGTAGTCTATGTAGGAAAGGAATTGGAGCCAGTAGGTTGGCTTTAAAAAGAAGAAGTAAATGAATGCAAAAGAGTAGAGCCCAAAATTCTGAAGCACTACACAGGTTCAGAGAAGTAAAAAGGTCCCATGAGCCCAAGTGGGTAAACAAAGCCCAAAGTCATAGTAGACCACCAAGGACACAGGAAAGAAAAAAATCAGGCCATGAAGTGCTGAGCTAGCAAGTAAGGTTATTTCATCTAAGCCCAAACTTTAGCATCACAGCCGCTTCTTACTATATTGCTAGAAAAGTCTGGCAATTGGGTGTTGAACATACACCGAGTTTGTGGAACAACAGTGAATAAGACAAAGTCCTTGCTCTTCTGGAGTTTACATTTTAGTTATAAAAAATAGACAGCAAGACAGTAAACAAACAATATAATTTTAGAAAATAGTACATGTTACAAAGAAAATAAAACAAAGTAAAGAACAGAGTGATGGCAGGGGAATAGAACTGGGGTCGTGAAATTGTCAAGCAGAATTTGAACAGAGACCTCAACGAACTTTTCAGGGCTCCTTTCCAGGGGAACATCAGAAGGTCAGGGCCAGAGTCTCCTCGTGCTGGTACTGAGACAATGCAAGGTGATTTATGGGTTAACTTTTAAAATTGTAAATAGTTGTATGTATCTTGTGTTATCTTTTTATGGCAAGGTATACTACTTTTCTTTTTAAGATAGTGATGACAAAATTTTAATAAAGTTATTTAAACAAAAGCAGGGACTTAAACCTAGTAAGTGAATAAAGGTACAGATAATAGATAGATAAGGGGAAAGAATGAAAATGATATAGGAATAGCTGAATAAGGCAACTGAGTTGATTCCTTTAGTTGATTAATATCACCAAATCAGAATCTACTCACAGTCTTAGTGCCCCATTTGGAATACCCTCCTGTTTCCTCAGAGAAAGAGAAAGAAAAAGAAAATGTTGGAACCCAACTAATTGAAAAAAAGGGAAGAGCAAACACTGACTCTAGAAAAACATTTAGAACTCATTGGAACCCTACTTAAAAATTGCATGATTCAACTAAGACCTCACTTCCCTCTGAGGCTGTCCACTCACACCTTCACTTCCACAGCTTTACCTCGGCTAACCGTGGTCTTTGTCTTATTGAACTGAACTGTAAATTTTTCAAAGGCAGTGGCTATCGTTTATATTATTTCATATTTATTTTTATGTCGTGGCACAGTGTTAATCCTGGATCACAGGTCAAATAATATGGGCTGAATCAACAAATGGATTAATTACCATGTTTTTATGTTTGTGGACTCTGGTTCAGGATAAACAGAAGTGATTTTGCTGAGCTGGAGCAACGTCCCTAATCACAAATCAGTGTCACTTCTGGAAGAGGACTAACATAACTTATATGAGTTTGTCAGATGCTCTTTAAAAAAAAAAAAAAAAAGGCTATGAATATCCTGAGCAAAATCTTTAGATAGTAGAAGGCAGTGGGATAGGAGGTGAACAGTAGAATTAAACTCAGATGTGTATCTTTGAAAACAGTTTCAACCACCACCAGCTAGAATACGGTCACCTATGGTCAGGCAATATGATAGTTACAGGACACTCACTATTTCAAAGGTCAACATGTTGATAGGGGTGACCAGCCAAAGCAAGCCCAACAGCAAATCCCCAACCACCAAGATGAGCATCAAGTAGTGGCCATCCCACCTTGAGAAGGGTGTTGATAAAAGAAAGTCAGGTGCAATTCAAAATGGGTAATAATATTACTACATTTTCCCTGCATAATAATAACACAAGCCTTTCGTGAGTGTCATACTATGTGCCAGGCACCCTTCTAAGGCCTTACATGCATTATTTAGTTTAAAGCTCACAATAACCTTGTGAGACAAGTACTAGTACCCTAATTTGACAATTGAGAAAGCTCAAAAGCATTAAATAACATGCCTAAGGTCAAACAGCTAATAAGTAGAAACAGGATTTCAACCTGGGTTCTCTGGTCCAGAGTCACTACATTAACCAGTATCTGTCATAGGCAATTTATAGAGACAGACACTCAGGCACAGAGAGTCACTTACTAGAACTTGACACAAGGTGAAGGCGAAATCTTGGGAATAAGGCAGAAATTCACATGCCATAGCCAGAGCCTAAGTCCAGTGATAGAACATCATTAACAACAAATTACTCCTGCCTCCCAGCATGCCAGGCTAGACTTCCAAACGTTTCACCAGGTTAAAAACTGGTCCTGGAGACGTAGATAAGGCTAATTAGGTATTGATGGAGGTAAGGCTGCAGTGGCTGAGAACCACACCGGTCTTAAATCATAAAGGGAATGAAATGCTGGGCCCCAGAATTCTCTTCAAGGACTACCAATTAGTGCCGCAACTTTCAGAGACAGACAGAATACAAACATTTAGCCAGCATCATGATTAAAAACAAACCAAAAGTTTTCTCATTGAAGTAAAAAAAAAAGACAAAAGTAATTATAACCATCATCCTTAGTTAACATTGTTTTGGAAGTCTTGGTCAAAGCAATTAAGCAAGAAAACAAAATAACAACAAAAATATGTATTCTTATAAGAAAGGGGGAAGGAAATTTATCGTGTTAACAAACTATATTATACACTGGATTTGAGTGAAGGGTCCAGTCACCTGAGGCTGCCTAGTCTCAACATCTCATCTGTGCCTCTGACCCCAGTTTACAGGATCGGAGATGGTTTCTAGTTGAAGGAGTTATGCATGTCCTGTGATAACTAAGAGTGACCCATGGTCTCCATCCAGCCTAAATAAAAAGAATATGCTGCACATTCAGCCTCTAATCTAAATGAAATGTGACCAAATCTGAAAAGGCAATCTGTCCTTTGAGTCGCCCATTCCATCAAACAATGCTTGCCCAAAGCAATTCATTCTTTACTGTATCACCCAAAAGAGTTTCCCTGCTTCGCTATTTACCTTTAATCATTGTCTTTAATACCTAAATGTGGAAACATGGGGAGCTTTATTAGTCACATTTCTAGTTAAATATTATCATATTCCTGAGTTTTATTCCAGTAATAGTTCTAAAATTAGATTGCTTAATAACAATAATGAATGTGTCTTTCTTCTAAATAGAGTTTAGTAATCTTAGACTGATAGCAAGCTAAATTAAGAGCTGCGGTGCATTGTAAATTTGGAAGCCATCCCCCAAGAAATCATACAGAACAAACCTAATCTTTCTTCCTCAGGATGGGATATTCCTTCCTCTTGACCCAGACCTTCCTTTTCCAGGATGCTGATTTGCACGGATAGCAGCCAATTTCACTGCCCTGGACAGGCCTACAGGGGACTGTGGGTGGAAGTGAACTGCCCCCTTTCTGCAGAGCATCCTGTACGTCAAACTATTGTACTCCACAGTGTTTGTGTATGTGTGTGTGGATCTGTGTTTGGGGTGGGACTTGGAGCATTGCCTGAGTTGAGAGAAAGCTTCTTTCATCCAACTGCCTGCAGGTTACCAGCTGGAATAGCAGACAGAAACAAAACATTGAACTTATGTCAGATCAAGAGAAGGAAAGATGTTGGCACCCAACTGGTTAAAAGAGGGGAAAACAAACACCTTTCCATGGACTCTGGAAAGAAAAATATACCCCAAACTCACAAATGATTGAAATGGAAGGGTAATAGTGAATTATTTTGAAAGAAAGCACGTTTCTGTTTTTTTATGATATACTTATCAAGGTATGTATGTTTGCAAATAGGAATATATTCTGATCCTCCCAGGTGTGAAAGGAATGCGTAAGGCAGGCTCCTTGCATCTTCACAAGATAAAATTGCTGTCAACATGAGAATCTTAATCCAATGCTCCCTGCTGAACTTGGCACAGAATCACTGCTCCATGAGACCTGGCAACCAGCCTGATCCTGAGAGAGGAAAGGACTGAGCCTAGGAGAGGTCAGGTTCTGCATTATTTCTAGTACATTATTAAATGAGGAAGGTGAGCCTCCACTGCTGTGGGAAACTTCATAGGAATATTGGAGAACATAAGTTTTTATACTTAATTCAGTGGCAAGAGGCTAAGGAAACATCACTACACTTGGAGCCTGGGAATTTGAATCTGAGGCTAAGCTCTAACATTAAGTGACCCTCCTGTGCTTTGGACAAGTTATGCTGTCTTCCCTCCTACCTAGCATGTGACAACCATGCTCAGTCTACTTCCCTGGCTTTGTGAGGACTGCATGATAGGAAGTACACAAGAGTAATTTGCCAACATTAACACAATGTATAAACCCCAAATGCTGTCATTATTACTAGTCCTTATTATTGTTAATTCACTAACTTTTAGATTCCTTTTCCTACATTTCCCATATTAAATATATGGATGTTCACAGTGGACACTCAATTAGCACTTATTAATAGGCTAATATAAAAGTACTTGGAGGCGTGTAGGATCTAGTTCTGGGGCTAAATACGTGAACATGACCACATCGTGGAAATCTGTAAAATG
Organism: Myotis yumanensis; assembly: GCF_028538775.1. Classification (NCBI taxonomy): domain Eukaryota; kingdom Metazoa; phylum Chordata; class Mammalia; order Chiroptera; family Vespertilionidae; genus Myotis; species Myotis yumanensis. Next base: position 68,545,304 of record NW_027223755.1, on the reverse strand, counting down.
AGAAGGCTGAATTAGAGGGTCTCTGGGGTGTCTTCCAGGTGAAATAGTCTGTGGTTCCCACTCCTCTTTGCCCACACACCACCAACCAGGCGAAACCTGTCCTTGTTGCTGCTGTCACTTTGCTTTGCCCTTGTGCCTCGCCATATTCTGTCCTGGCGCCATGCTTTCTTCTTCACTCTTCTCCCCAGTGTCTAACCCAAGGCTTAGATAGTAATCAAAGGATATGTTTACTCCAAGATGTATGGATCAACACAATGTTAGAACCACTAAATTCTCTTCAGCAATGGACATCCTCTCCTTGGTGTTTTTAGGTAGGGTTGTCGAGTATACAGAGGTACTGCAGAGATTTTGCAAGTGGTCAGGCATGGTGGAGGATACTAGTAAACACTTTATATACATGTGTTTAATGTTTCATCCCTTCTTGATATTATGATGTAATAGGAAGAATATTGGGTTCCATTTTGGCTCAGCCATTTCAGATTGGTAAATCTAAACACGTCACACAGCTCATTCATCCAATACATATTTGTTAACTAATATGTGCCATGCAGGGCTCTAAGGCAATAAAGATATAATGATAGACACAAATAGATATCTTTCTTACCCTCAGGAAGCTTACAGTCTAATGGCATTACAGTCTAATCAAAGAATCATATAAATAGGTATATTATAATGATAGTGCTACAAAAAAGAGAAGCATGGTGCTAAGACAGTAAATAATATAGGAATATGGCTTGGTCACAGAGGATCAAGGAAGTCACATCTAAATATGTAGTGTGATTGGGGTGCAGGGCATGGGGAACATGACATGAGCCAAGGCTTTGCGGGTCACAGTGAGGATTCTGGTCTGCACCTGAAGAGCAGAGAAAAGTCACTCAAGTGCTGTAAGTTAGTGGTAGCATAATCGTATTTGCATTTTGAAAAGATCCCTTGGTTGCTGTTGAGAATAAATCCAAGAAAGTCAAAAGTGCATTGCTGGAGACCAGCTGAGGCGGTAGCTCAGACCACATCTGCGGTGGTGAGGTGCTGCTCCATGCCTCCCAATGCAGAGCTCCTCTGCCTGATTTTGGATGAGTTGAATCCTAGGCACTTTTGAGAACCAAACTGAGATGTCAAGTAAGCAACTGGACGTAAAAGTCTAAAGCTGAGAGAAAAGATCAGGCTCGTAATATCATGTTGAGCTAGAGTTTACAAATGAAATGTGAGCCTGGCCAGGAATGAGTTTATCTCATAAGACAATGGAGGTGAAGAATAAACCATCTCAAAACGCTTGTTTCTTCAGTTGTGAGATAGGAATTGTAGCAGCTGCTTCATAGAATGTTTGTAGCTGAGATGTAGTGGGCAGTCAATAAAAATTCAAATTATATTATTATTGTATTAAGAAAAATAAAAAATTAGCCAGTTACAAAGCAACTTATAGTAGGATCCAATTTTTTTTTTTTGTAAAAGTATTGTAAGTTATAAAAAATAGACTGGGGCTTTACTTTCTATTTACTAATGATTATTGTCAGGTGATCAGATTAAATTGAGTAATTTAAATTTCTTTTTTGTATACTTCAATAATTTCTAACTTGTCTGCAATGAGCATGTATTTTTTTTTCTATGGTGAGAAAGTACAATGTTTTGCTGCTTCAATTATTTGAAAGTACTTTTCCACGGGGAGAGCCAACGATGATGAAATGAGCTGAAACAACAGGCTATGAAAGAGGCCAGGTCTAGCACATGTGGCCGAAGGGCTTTGTTTGAGGCAGTTTGTGTTTCCAGGTCTAACAGAGACAGAGGTGAAGTGTTGGGAACCAGACCTAATGACTGTTTTGGTCTAAGCTGACCTGGCTCGGTTTCCATGGCACATGTGGCCTGAGAACCACCGGCCTTGCCAAACCCTTTGTCTATAATTCTCCACAAAGAATCATCACAGAGGTCCGCAGAGTTCTGGAAAATTCATACCCAATTGCCACACACATGCACAGTTTCTACAGCAATGGCTAAAATCTGCTTGATTCCTTCTTTTTTTTTTTTTTACCAATAATCTGGAAGCTTATGATGGCCACGTGCATACCAGCATGTTCAGGGTGAGCATCCTGCCAAGGACTGTGGCTCTGAGTGATCAAGAACATGATATTAGCCTTCCTGCCTGGTCTTTGGAGTGTCGCGGCCATGCTGCTGTGACAAGGGTGCATGATTCCTACAGATCAACACTGTTCCGGGTGATGGAAGGAGCGCAAGTGTGGGAGTCAGGACACCTAGGTCCTAGCTCTGACCTTGCACATATCATCTGTGTGACGCTGATCAAGTACCTTAACTTCTCTCTGTCTTAGTTTATTTTTAATTTGTAAAATGAAAACCATTCCCTATGAAAGACCTCATGCAATATATAGCCTAAATCCATACAGTGGCTAGAAAAACCTTATAAAACATGTGCATTTGAATGTTTTAGGCAGGCTGACAGGTGAACACCCTACTAAAACAACTACCTCCCGTACCACCTAAATCACCACCTCTAATTCACAACCCCCACTGCCACTCTCTAACGTATCCCTTTGCTCTGCTTTCTCCATAACACTTATAACTGTAGAAAAGGATATTCATTTTTGCACACCTATTTTCTAACTTCCCCACCCAAGAGGAGGGACTGACCTTTTCTGACCTGTTCACTGCTGTATCCTCATGTCTAGAATAGAGGTTGGTACACAGTGGAGCTCAAAAATGGTGAATGAATGAATTTGAATGTCACGGTACCCTTTTTTGGGTGATATGAAACTTGCAAATTTCCCAGAATAAAGAACATAGAGGATTTTGACTAGAGTGTCAGCAAAGGGGTACAGGATGGACATTGCCCACCCTACTCCTGTGGACATTAAGCCTAGATACACTGAGAGAAGAGATGCACATACTATGTACAAAAATATGGAATCAGAAGATCTCATCTTGGCTCACCTACTTACTAAACTTACTAAAATCTCTGTGAGTCTCAGTATCTACATCTCTAAAATAGAGATAGCAATGGTACTTATAGGCCTGAGTGAGGCTTACACTATCTCAGGGTGGGAGTGTCTAATAGAAAAGTCCTATCCAAGTGTGAGTTACTGCTCTCCACAGAACCCAGGACCTTCTACATTGTCAAAATGAGATGACAGCAATATAAAAATACCTGGCAGCTTTCATTGGCAGACCCATGAACGGGACCAACACTAAATGGGCTGCATCATATTCCAGCCCTGAAGAAACCAAGACTTTGTTAGTCTTCTGGGAGTTCCCCCCACCGCCTTTTTAAAGTTTTGAGCACTTATTGGAATCTGTTTTCACCATATTCTTTACAAATGGGCCGGGATACCTTGTTTTGTTCCACAAATTTGTAAACATTTTCCATGAATGTCTGAACTTGGCAAATGATCAATTTAATATCAAATTGTTGGGATTTTATTTCCATAATATAAATATTATAATGCAAGAGGGGTAGTAGATGATGATGTGTTTCCTGAGCACAGACCATGAACTCATGGAACTACAGCTGAGCCACAGATGCCTGTCCATAGGGTTTAGCAAAGGTCTTGCCCAATAGAGCCAGCCATTGGCCGTTATGTAATAAATACATTACAGAAGAAGTCTTTCAAAGAAAAAAGAGTTAATCTATTCTGTACCTATCAGAAATATAAAACTGCAACCTTCAGAAAACATTAGGAAAGCAGACATTGGTGATTAGACCAACTGTTAAATGAGATTTCTGAAAAACATGATCAATATGGGGTGTCCCAGTTTCTGTTTTTGTTTTTCCAGATCAAAGGACTCACTATGAGTAACCTTTCTAGAACCTAAAAAAAAAAAGAGACCTCTGTAAATTGGGCCTAAAACATATGTAGTTGAAAGCCCTTGACTTTTGGCCTTTGTTTTTTTCTCTCTTTTTCAAGGAAGCTTCAAAGTCGGAGGCTGGTGGCTTTGGCAGAGCCCCGCTTTGAAGGGTGGGGAGGAGGGAAGTCAATTAAAAACAGGTCACAGGATGTTAGCATTTACACTAGCACGGCTGCTGATTTCTATGGATTGGGAGCTTTGAGCGATCAGCCCCAACTTCTTAATTGCAGTAACATAATTAGCAGAAGATCATCGCATCTTATCTTTCAGCAAAAGTTTTGACTTGCAGTGATTTTCATCGTCCCCCTCCCCTTTTCTGACAAGCATGATTACGGTATACGAGATCAAAGTAACCACTCCCAGGATACAGTCGGATTATACTCTTTACACTGGCGAGCTGTGGGTAAGCCTGGCCAGCCTCCTGCCACACCACCCCGCTGTACCGGCCGTGGCCCTCCCAGGCTGCATGCGAGGCGTGCTTGCTGGGGGAAGACGGAGCAGAGGGCACCCGGATGCCAAACGTTTCTTCGGAGACAATAATTTAACATAATTATAGGAAAAAATAGAATTTGTTTTATAAGCAGAACACCATCAAAGCAAGAAAAATCAAGAAAGCCTTACCCAGCTGACTTGATATTGTGAACTCTTAATAGGAACAGCTGTTCTCTTACCATTTGCTCTACATAGATGTGATTCAGGGCCACTGAACCTGAAAGTTTTGTCAATGTTTTTAACAGTCCCTGCCGCCCTTTGCTGTCTGGCAATGGTCTGTTTATAGTCGTGTGGGGCTCCCAGTTTTATTAGATCTCACAGGGTTTTCCTTTGCTCTGGGCCTAGAATTGTAGGGGCTGCATTTCCCCAGGTTGATGTTCAGGGCCCCATTGGTAATCTATGCTCTCAACCTGTCCCAGGTTTCACACAGGCTGCTTCACACTCTGTTTCTCCCTCTTAGCAGTAGGGCTCCCAGCAGGGACAGACAGGTGCTGTGGCTGCGTGTGGCTGACGGGGCCACTCAGACAGGCTGCGCTGCTGTGCCCATGGGGCACCGCGGAGGGTTCTCACTCTGGCAGCAGTGCCTCTGTGATCAGGCAGCTGGTGGGAGCATCCTGGAGGGACGGAGGGAGGGCCTGGCGGGTTGTGGGAGTTCTGCCCTCATCACACAGCTTCCTCCCAGATGTGCGTCTCTTCCCCGGGGCCTGAGACCTCACACCGTTAGAGCGCGTGGACCGCGGCAGAGCATCAGAGCTCTGTGCACGGAAGTGGAAATGTCCCTGTGTCTGTCCAGTCGGTGCCTCCCCTTCCTCCCATTCCTCTGGAATGACAACCAACGTCACCGAAATTTCCTACATTTAGGAACCGAATGCTAATCTACCTGAACTCTGGGTACACTTTCTGGCTTCTATATACTTAACAGAGCCCTTTAACTTAAAAATAAGTAGTCTCATTTTCTCTGATGGGAGTTCTCAGAATGACTTTGTGGGAAGAAGCTGGGAGGTTGAGAAATCCTTCTGGAGGCCCCTGGTCATGTGCCTGGTGAGACAGGTGGCGGGATATTACTTCCTACTAATGAGGCACAAGTCACAGGCTGACAAGAGAAAAAGATAAGCAATTGCTCCCTTCAAGCACACACTGCATAGAGACAAGCAAAGAAATCCGTGGACATGCCTTGAAGGAAATGAAAATAAAGTCTGGGACTCCTCATTACAGCGGCAAATCCCTGTGACTAAAATACAATCTGTAATCAACATTTTACATAATCCAGTCACCTCTCACTATGGTGTCCTGCATGCCCCAGGCTAGCTCCTGGGGGAGCCTAAACACAACCATGTTTATTTTTCTTTAAATCGTACTGTAATTATGAAGGCCACAAAGCAGCATGGAAAAATGTTCACAAAGTCATATTACCTGGGAAGAAAATACAAAATGTCTGGCCATAAAATGATCACAAGTAGGTAAAATTATGCCAGTGATTTGTTTATATTGTTTTTTCTGTAAAACAATATTATCACCATTTCCCTTCACGATGTTACCATTTTGCGGGTTGGTCCTGTTGATGGTGTTTTAAGTGTCAGTGTGTTTATTTCTCAGTGTTAAGGAACACACTGGCCTGTGGGCCCCAGATCGACTCCATTCCACCGATGGGGTTGGGGTGAAACTACATGAAAGAACAAGCCAGGCCCCAAACCTCATGAAGTGATTCAAGGCTGCAGTCACACATGCTCTATCTCTAATGAAATCTCACAGCGGATGCGGGCCTTGTCCTTGGGCACACTGGGAAGTGGCCATGGCAACAGCACACAGAGTCCTCCAGGCCAGCTGCTTACTGTTACACATCTCCTACCACGGGAGAAGCCAGTCTCAGGGAGGGGGACAAGGTCTTTCCCAGCTTCCAGCAGCCACACTCACAAGCTCACCGAGCTGCCAGAACAATATCAAGACTGGAAGGAAGGATGTAATCCCTACACACACCAGGACTTTGATAAAAGCTGGCCAGTCGATGAACTGATTGCTCAGTTGCTAAAGACAAGGCTGGGGACTGGCCATTCATTCTCTTGGATAGAGCAAGTAAGACAGTTGTCCTCACCCTACTTTTGGTGGGGGCCCCTTGGTGGTTTGTACCAAACATTTATTTTATTTTAAATAGCTAGGCCTCAGTTATACAGACCTGCTCTGGGTAGGAGAATTGACTAAATTTATATACTCCAACAAATGGGAAATGAAGTAAATAGTCATGCCTTTTAGATTTAAAACAAATCATCAAAAAGAAAAAACTGCCACAAAACCAACCTGAGGAAATATAACTCGCTACTTAGCAGCCTTTTATAATAGTGATCTATGGATTCTCTGGCAGAAATAGCTTAAGATTCCTGACTGGGAAGCAGAATGAGTGAGTGGTTGTGTGGGTTGTAACAGATTGGGTCTGTTTTAGGAAACTGCTTCCTAATCTCAGACTTCTCTTTATGGCATTTCTTCTCTGTCTTGTCTTTGAACTTCCTGACAACCCACCACTTCACACTCTTGCTTTTGAGCTACATCACATCATCAGCAAAGGGATAGGTAAATTTCAAGTTTAAAGAGAACTTAGAGATCATTCAGATTCCTGGCTAACAGGGGAGGAAACTGAAGCTGAGAAAGATGAAATGTCTGGCCTGCCACAAATCACACCTGTTGGCAGGTCCGGTCCTTCTACCACTCCAGTGATCTGCCTCCACTTCCAGGACCATCACATCCAAGGACCAAAAGTGACAGACAGGCCCTAACCAGTTTGGCTCAGTGGATAGACCGTCAGCCTGAAGACTCAAAGGTCCCAAGTTCGATTCCGGTCAAGGGCATGTACCTTGGTTGTGGGCACATCCCCAGTAGGGAGTGTGCAGGAGGCAGCTGATCAATGTTTCTCTCTCATCGATGTTTTTAACTCTCTATCCCTCTCCCTTCCTCTCTGTAAAAAAATCAATAAAATATATTTTTTTAAAAAATGACAGACAGTAAACATTCTCTAAAAAATACTAATAAAAATCTAATATATAGTAATCATTATCTTAAAAATATTATCGATGTGCAAAAAAAAAAAAAAAAAAAGATTGCCCTAGTCTAGCCAGTTTGGCTCAGTGGATAGAGCGTCAGCCTGCAGATTGAGGGGTGTCTGGTTTGATTCTGGTCAAGAGCATATGCCTGAGTTGTGGGCTTAATCCCTAGTGGGGGATGAGCAGGAGGCAGCCAATCAATGATTCTCTCTCATCATTGGTGTTTCTCTCTCTCTCCCCGTCTCCCTTCCTCTCTGAAATCAATAAAAATATATTTTTTTTAAAAAAAGGTTGATAAAAGAAAACGCAGGTCCTTCCTTCTGTTTTATTTGTTAACATTAACCAAAACCTATCTATGATCCAGGTACCTGACACATGTGACAATTTAATTCCCACACCAGTTTCAAAAGTTCTCATTTTTTAAAAAAAATATATTTTATTGATTTTTTACAGAGAGGAAGGGAGAGAGATAGAGAGTTAGAAACATGGATGAGAGAGAAACATCGATCAGCTGCCTCCTGCACATCTCCTACTGGGGATGTGCCCGCAACCCAGGTACATGCCCTTGACCAGAATCGAACCTGGGACCTTTCAGTCCGCAGGCCGACGCTCCATCCACTGAGCCAAACCGGTTTCGGCAAAAAGTTCTCATTTTTTAATCCAGAGAAACATGAAAAGAAAGAACAATCTGTTGAGGTTTCAAAAATAAGAGTAACTCATGCACCTGATTACAAAATCTAAATGACAAAGAAAAAATACAAATAACAAGTGTAAACCTTCTTTCTGACACCTACTTTTCCTTTCTCTCCCCAAAGCTAACCAGTAACTGTTTCTTAGGATTCCTGTCTCCCTCCTTGTTATTCACAAACGAGGATGCATACCTCCCTGTGAGAATTTTTTTTTTTTACTTATTTGCACAAAAAGAACTGTAATAAACACTTGTTCTGCATCTTGCTTTTATCCACTCACTATTTTTAGACATCTTTCTACATCACATATGTCTCTATTTTTAAAGTGTGTGTAGTACACCATACTGCAGATACACTGCATTTATTTAATGTCTTCCCTATTTGTAGTACTTAGGTTGTTTCCAGTTTTTCTCTATTATCCACTCCATCCTACAAGTAGAAAAATTAGGTCTCAAAAAAGATAAACAAGTTAACTGCTTAATATTGCTCTGCTAAAAAGGCACCAGCGCAAGCACCTACATCCACATATAATTTGCATAATTGTGAACTCCTTGCTTCTCCCTTTTTCCTGGATATTTAACCCAACCCAAGGCAGGAGGCCTGCCAACCAGACTAAAGCCTTTTGGTTGTTCAGGTAGTACCATCCCCTAGGAACCCTTTTTTCCCCCTTTCTATTGAGTCCATAGAAAGTGACTCAGAGGCTAAGGGACTTGTCCAAAGTTATTCTTTTAGACTGGCCCACATGGTCATGAACAAGTTACTTAGGGGAGACTCCCCTCATTTCTTTGTACTAAATAAAACCGACCCTCCCAAATGCAAGAGTTACTCTTTGGAGGAGGAGAAATAGGACTTCTCTCCCTCTACCCAAGGTGAGGAAGAGTGGTGCGGATGGGAGGGCCAGGCCTTTCCTCTCGCACCTTAACTGAAGGTGAAAGGATTTGTGACAGGCACATCCCAGTAGGATGTAGAGCCGGGCTCTCACAGCAGCTAACTCTGCAGCTACGCTAGGGGGGAGATGAGAGGCCCACTCAGTTTTCAAGAAAATGCCAGGACTTCGACTGTTTTGGTGCTGTGGGGCCCCAAACTCACTAATTATATGGGAAGAAGGAGGGATTGGTTCTCTACTGGCCAGCGGGGAAACCGGCTTCAATAGGGCCACACAAGCTAACCCAGCCCCCAACACAGGATAATTTCACACTTTCCCTCAGGGGGTTAATGACTTTGTGTGTGGCTGTTCCAGAGAATAGTTCCCCACTTCCTCAAGCCTTTAACTCCAGTCGGCAAGCCTTCCTTTGCTATGCAAAGCCATTGAGCCTCTTGAAAAATTCCCAGCAAGGTAAAGTGCCTTGCCTCCCACCCCTTTTGTTGGGGATTGTGCTGCCGCTTGTCCTTGTTATGGCAGCATATTCCACCTTCTTGTGAAAGCTACCACTTTAGAAGGCACGTTGGGCAATCGCTCACAGCAAGACCACCGGATGGCCAGCAGTCCTGGGCGTTGCATAACACTCCCTGGCCTTTCTGCTCACAGCCCCCTGCTGGGCTCCCAGCACTTCCATGCAAACTGAGCACACTGGTCGCAGCATGGGGCCCTGCACACCAAAGAGGTCAAAAAACCCAACTGGGAGCCAAAGGTGAGAGCACCATTCGAAGTATCACCTTCCAACAGTATGGGGGACGTAACTCCAGAGATCATTGCATGGGGTAATATGTTAACATGTGTTGACCAAAATTAAATAAATTTGGGCATTATGTGACCCAGGGGTGGGCAAACTTTTTGACTCGATGGCCACAATGGGTTCTTAAACTGGACCGGAGGGCCGGAACAAAAGCATGGATGGAGTGTTTGTGTGAACTAATATAAATTCAAAGTAAACATCATTACATAAAAGGGTATGGCCTTTTTTTTTTTAGTTTTATTCATTTCAAACGGGCCGGATCCGGCCCGCGGGCCATAGTTTGCCCACGGCTGCACTAGACCATTAAGTGCAGAATAAAGCTTTGCTTAGCACTATGGAAATATATGTTCTAACACAGTGGTTCTCAACATTCTGGCCCTTTAAATACAGTTCCTCATGTTGTGACCCAACCATAAAATTATTTTCGTTGCTACTTCATAACTGTAATGTTGCTACTGTTATGAATCGTAATGTAAATACCTGATATGCAGGATGGTCTTAGGCGACCCCTGCGAAAGGGTCATTCGACCGCCAAAGGGGTCGCGACCCACAGGTTGAGAACCACTGTTCTAAGAACCTATGAGGTTCCTAACTTGCCACCACCCTGTAGTGGCTTCTCAAGTCAATTTCTATAGCCCCTCTCTTCCCTCTAACAATAATAATCTTGCATCGCAAGTTACAGGTCTACCATACTTTCACACATGTCATTCTGGGAAAAAGTGGTTGGTAACATTCCTAACTTGTATTTATTTGAGACAATCTTACACAGGAAAACAAATTCAGAATTTGCCGAGTAGATGATCAGAGACCATTGGCCAGTTATCTAATGTTTGCTCACCTACTCCCCAAACCTCTGGGAAAATGACTGCTGTGCTGTCCTCCTCTCTCTGCTCTGGGATTAGCTTCCCACATGTAAGTGCTGGAAAGAAGTGAGAAGATGTTTTGCTTCAAAAAGAGCTACATCCCTAAAGAGCTACACATCCTTGTTTTATATGATCTGAGGCCCATCAGGGGTCTGAATAACACTCAAAAGCTGTTCTTGTTGAGAACATCTACATCTGCCAAAAGCCCAAACGTGTAGACAGCAGAGAAACTGAACAGTGCCAAGGAGGATGTCGAGTGGAATGAGTGAGCCGCAAACCTGGGACAAATAGCACATTACTTGAGTAGAAAAGCTTTTAAAGACATATGGTCCTTGGTGTCCGATCTTTATGACTTATCCACTGGGGTTTTGTCTGTTTATATGTTCAGTTTACTCACTGTCTTTCCATTTACATTCAGTTTATGTAGAAGGAGCTTAACGCCTATGTATTTATATGGCTGGCAAATCTCCCTTTGGTGTGTCTGTTTTTATTCTTCAACTTAAAATACTTCTAAAGACCTTCCTATTTTAAGTTTCACACTAAAATCAGTGGCTAAGTGAAAGCATCTTTTTAGCAGTGGCCTGTCTCTGATTTATGCTGAGGTTAACCCATCCCATGGCTTAAAATTGGACTTGCAAAATAGGGTCCAGAAAGCAGGAAAGGAGGAGAAATGTTTAGATATATTGCCAGGTACCTATTTCCAAAACAACACAGCAGGCTTTGCAAATGTCCCCAGATGGCCTCAGTAATCTAAATTGCAGATAACAAAATCACGCTGTGGATTATTGGAAGTTTTACCTTCAAGGTAAAGGGAAGATGATCTCTCTGGCTTTGAAAGGCCACTAATGGGTCCCATCTGCACACAGGCTCTCCAGAGGGATCTCTATGGGGGCCATTTTCAACCCATCTTAGACCCAGTGCAGTTTTAGCTGGAGGGCTGATCTGGAGAAAGGAAAACATAAACATGAACATGAACGCATGGACAACCTGAGCTCAGACTGCCCAGCACCTGGAACATTCTAAATGTGAAAACAGAAAGAACACTAGGGTGAGTTGGTGACTTTGTCATTTAACCCAGAGCCCAGCTGGCCATCTTTATCCTATTACTAGTTATTCAGAAATTTGAAGTGATTTTGATGTCGGAGTTGCTCAATCTAGTCCGTCTCTCACAAAAGAACTGCATTGTGCGTGGTTTGTAGGGAAATTTTCAGGGTTTCATAATCACTGAATCACAACTCTACACAATTTAGTTTTGTTTTGTTTTGTTTTTTATGATTCCAACACATTTTCTAAGGTTGGGGTGTGGATTATTCAAAGTCCCTCCACATATAGAATTTACTACTCATGCTAACATTATCTAACTAGACACTGCCCATGAAGGAATACTGCATGCTCACTTTGAAACACCAATAGGGAGGAAAGCAGTTTGCACCTAACAGCGAAGATATCCCTGTAGTCTGGCCTTTGATGGCCTTGGTCTCAGACTATTTAGGAAATCACGGCGTTGAGAATGCATTCCTGGAAAACAGAACCTACATTGTTCCAGGGCTTCCAGGGCTGGTTTGGGTGTTGCCTCGGCATCTTCACCCTGTGTCTGCAGCTGCTCACTTCTCCTGACAATCACTTCCACATGCCCGGTTTCAGAGCTGGGGGGGAAAGTCCCCGAGCACGGCTTGGCCACACACATTGAAGAGGACCCTCTCTCACGCTAAACTGGCATTAAAAAATGTTTTATGGTATTTACTTAAAAGCTAGCTTTCCACAAAGGTCTTTAGTCTAGGCAAACCCTAATGTTATTCTTGTTGGAATAATGGTGTCTTGTAGCAAAAGAACTTTACAGCTGGTACCAGAGAACTCAGTAAGGGAATTCGTCCCTTAAGAGATAAACCTACAGGTCCAAGGTGTGTATTCGGCAAAGGCATTGTTTACAGCCCCTCTGGACCTGTAGAGGGAAGCTGGCTTTAAGCTGGAGCAGAGATTTACCTTAGGAGCTACTGGTCACTGACTTTCTCAGGGATAACTGACAGTGTCCTCGGAGAGCTAAAAACGTTGGTGCAGAGCAGGTTTAAAAAAACAAACAGGGGGGAAACCAAGATGGCGGCATAGGTAAACACCGGAGTTTGCTGCCTCGAACAACAACTTCAAAAATACAACTAAAAGACGGAACGGACATCATCCAGAACCACAGGAAGACTGGCTGAGTGGAAGTTCTACAACTAGGAGGAAAGAGAAAAGCGTACCGAGGCTCAGAGGAGGCGCAGTGCTGAAGTAAAATACTAAGGTTCGGAGTGCATGTGGAGCAGGCTGGCTGCTGAGGGCGCAGTTGTCGTTTTCAATCGGGAGGGAGTCTCAGGCTCTGAGCTCCAGTTCCGGGCGAGTCTCTAGGGACCCAGACTCATACGGGAGAAGCGGGACTGTCTGGCATCGCTCAGAACCCTAGAGCAGCTTTCTCTCCGTGGGGCTTGCAGCGATTACTGGGACACTGAGAAGCAGAGCCTCTGAGGGCAAGACTGAGAGCAGCCATAATTGCTAACCCCGCCCTGGTGATCCCGTGGGACCCGCACCGCCCAAGCCCTGCAGGGAAACTTTTGCTGGATAGCCTCAGGCAAAGGCTAGATTAGCACCTCCCTAGAGATCCAGGAGCCAAGAAGCCCAGAGGTCAGAGTGGGACCATCCAGTTTGCAGCTCTGTGGAATCATAAAAGACACACTCAGGGGGCAGACTCAGTGAGCACCAAAGCCCCATCGAAGCAAGTCTAGCCCCAGAGGGGTGTCTCCAGCACAGAAGGTCTCCCACTGCAGACACAGCTGATTCTCACAGCCAATTGGCCTGGAGGTCAATTCCTCACAGTGATAACTACAACAATCAAGGCTTAACTACAACAAGACTGTGCACAAAGCCCACAAGGGGGTGCACCAAGAGTGTATACCTCAGGTAATTGGGACATTTAGCACAGAAAGGCACTCTATCGACACAGCGAAGCATAAAAAATGACGAGACAAAGAAACAGGACACAAACGGCAGAATTGGAGGAAAGCAAACTGTTGGATATAGAGTTCAAAATCACACTTTTAAGGTCTTTAAAGAACTGTCTAGAAGCCGCCGATAAATTTAATAAGGCCCTCGAAAAGACTGGTGAGACTGCCGATAAATGTAGTGAGATCTTCAAGAAGACTGGTGAGACCGCCGATAAATGTAGTGAGATCCTCAAGAAATCTAATGAGACCCTCGATGTTGTGATAAAGGACCAACTAGAAATTAAGCATACACTGACTGAAATAAAGAACATTATACAGACTCCCAACAGCAGACCAGAGGATCGCAAGAATCAAGTCAAAGATTTGAAATACGAAGAATCAAAAAACACCCAACTGGAAAAGCAAAATGAAAAAAGAATCCAAAAATACGAAGATAGTGTAAGGAGCCTCTGGGACAGCTTCAAGCGTACCAACATCCGAATTATAGGGGTGCCAGAAGATGAGAGAGAGCAAGATATTGAAAACCTATTTGAAGAAATCATGACAGAAAACTTCCCCTACCTGGTGAAAGGAATAGACTTCCAAGTCCAGGAAGCGCAGAGAACCCCAAACAAAAGGAATCCAAAGAGGACCACACCAAGACACATCATAATTAAAATGCCAAGAGCAAAAGACAAAGAGAGAATCCTAAAAGCAGCAAGAGAAAGAAAATCAGTTACCTATAAGGGAATACCCATATGACTGTCAGCTGATTTCTCAACAGAAACTTTGCAGGCCAGAAGGGAGTGGCAAGAAATATTCAAAGTGATGAATACCAAGAACCTACAACCAAGACTACTTTATCCAGCAAAGCTATCATTCAGAAGTGAAGGCCAGATAAAGAGCTTCACAGATAAGGAAAAGCTAAAGGAGTTCATCACCACCAAACCAGTATTATATGAAATGCTGAAAGGTATCCTTTAAGAAGAGGAGGAAGAAGAAAAAGGTAAAGATACAAATTATGAACAACAAATACACATCTATCAACAAGTGAATCTAAAAATCAAGTGAATAAATAATCTGATGAACAGTATGAACTGGTGATTGTAATAGAATCAGGGACATAGAATGGGAATGGACTGACTATTCTTGGGGCGGGGGGAAGGGGTGTGGGGGTGAGTGAAGAGATTAGACAATAATCGTGCACCTATGGATGAGGACAATGGGTGGGGAGTGAGGGCGGAGGGTGGGGTGGGAACTGGGTGGAGGGGAGTTATGGTGGGAAAAAAGAGTAACTAATGTAATAATCTGAACAATAAAGATTTAATTTTAAAAAAAAGAAGAAAAAAAGAAGAGTAACAGCACAATTGCCCCAGTTACCTGACAACTATAAAAAATTGGTCTCTGTGGATGTATGTATGTATGTCTGTTTGTATTAAAATTATTGCTCTGAAAAAAAAACAAAAAAAACAAAACAAACGTTCACAGCACCTGAGTACCTGCAACTTCAGCTATATGTCAGGGACAGCTTGGACTCTGTGCTGCTACCTTCAAGAGCTCCTCCCAAGGCCAGGGCAACCTACTCACTTCTTCCTTCAGGGTCCAGACTGTCTGATCTACAGTGAAACAAAGGAAATGCAAATTAGAAAGGCTTAGCAAGGAGATGGTCTATTTCCTGGCATGCAAGGAGGTGAACTTCTGAACCAGGCACATATTTTTTCCCCTCTATTATTTTTTAAATTGATTTCAGTGAGAGGAAGGGAGAGGGAGATAGAAACATCAATGATGAGAGAGAATCATTGATTGGCTGCCTCCTGCACGACCCCTACTGGGGACCAAGTCCCCAACTGCCCCCCCGCCCCCCCAACTTGTGCCCTGACCTCCTGGTTCATGCATCAATGCTCAACTACTGAGCTGCACTGATCGGGCTCTCCTCTATCTTGAAGGGGCATCTCTAGGTGAATTCTAAGTAAGTACATATAAGTAAGATGTTGGTTCACATGGTTATACTCTAGTTTAAGCAAAGATAAGTTTATGGAAATACATGTGGACATGAAAAATGGTGTGGATCCATGTACAAATGGACCTTGAGTGCTTTACCCTAGCATCTATAATACAAGTCCCAAAGATGCAAGTTTTCTCACTTTAAAACTTTAATTAGATTAACCAAAATTGGCAAAATTTTCCCCAAACTATCTAGTGTCCTAAGCTAAAT
Source organism: Myotis yumanensis (assembly GCF_028538775.1). Lineage (NCBI taxonomy): Eukaryota > Metazoa > Chordata > Mammalia > Chiroptera > Vespertilionidae > Myotis > Myotis yumanensis. Next base: position 68,529,531 of record NW_027223755.1, on the reverse strand, counting down.
CTACCTATTGAAAGAAATATTTTTACTCTTATTAATGCTAAGAAATAAAGCTAAGCAAATGCCTGGACCACAGAAGGATACTTATCTTTAAGAATTGATATAACAGTCATATGTGATGGGACCCCTCCCATAAGCAGGGCCTCATGTTGGACACTGTGTGGGAAAAGGAGAAAGTGCCATTCACAGTTGTTATGCAGGAGGAGCCCTGGTTATCTGAGCAGACACAACGGCAGACAGAATACTGAAGAAATTAAGTTTAAATGATTTTCCCAAGATCATGAACCACATCAATTACAATCTGGCTTTAAATCAGAGTCACTATACCACAACACCTCTCAAACACTTCTTGAATTTTATTATCATGCTTCTTTGCTTTAGTTTTTGGTCGGCCTTTAGCCATAGCAAAACTTTAGACCTGTGTCCTAAACTAAAGAAAAAGTGAAAGGGGAGAGGCCCAAGTCAAATGCCTGATGAGAGGTGAACTGAAGGCGTTGGTGAGCAGGATAGACTAGCAAAAATTCAATGGAAATACGAAATAATATGGGAGGCCTCTTTTGAATGCCTGGGCAACTTTTAAATAATGATATACCTTTAATGGAACCAGGCCACTTCCTCCTCATTGGCATGCTTGCACAAGCCAGTATGTTTGTTTGTTTATTTGTTTGGTTTAGCCTGTCAACTGAGACGGGACTGATTTTTAAGTCAAACTTTTGTGCCAGATAGCTTTGCTTCAGGTATTATTTTCCTAGGACCCCACAGACATCGAAATAAAGAAAAACATAATTTCCAAATGACTCTTTTTATTTTTCACTAGTAAGTCATAGCCTTAAACAAGAGAACTTAGTGTACACTTGGGTCAGCTACTAAGGAGATACCAATAAGCCCTCAGGTTTCTTATCTTTCACTTTCCTCATCAACCTACATTTCTCTTAGAAGGAGAAAAAAAAACACAAAAACACAAAGATGGCCCTGGGTTTATCATCTTCTCAGCACCATCCCATTAGAAAGAACCTCTCATACCGTAATGTCAAATGTCATTTGGTCTGACATAGATAATTCTATTAAGCCATTATAATGATCTTTAATGAGATATTGAATTTTATTCCAAAGAATCAGTGACCAAAGCACATTATTTTTTCTGATAAAGTAATTAATAAAATACGAGGCTCCCTATGCAAAATATATACCAAGGGTTCCCAAGTGTGTCGATGCCCTAACCGCTCTGAATAAAATAGCTGAGGCTTGAGGATGATACAGTAATGAGCACTGGGATCCGTGCTGATGCAGACAATTTCACAAGCCTTCTCTTACAGAATAAGAAATGTGTGCTACACTGTAAGCAAGACGAGCAGAACATGGCCAGACCACTCTCTGCCAGGAGGGGCTTTCCAACCTAACACCGAGGGAGTCACTCAGCCTCCTTCTCACTTATGTTCTTTAGACTATAAAAGGCATCTGCCAACATTGCTGTCTGGTTAATGTTGGCTGACTGCTTTGAAGATAGCAATTACAAAAGGATATTTTTGGAGAGTCGAATATATATATAGATGCATGTGTTTAACTGGAAAATACCTGCTCTGAATATACTACTTTTTATATGATTCAGAAGAGTCTTACATGTCAATCTCCAATGAAACACGGAAAAATCAGTCTAAAATATTCATCAGTCAGTTATCCTGGAGCAGAATTAGACCCTATTTTTTCCAAAGCACTCTGCAAAGTAATGAGTTGGACCTTGAGAGAACAATGACTATGCAAGTAAAAATCCGGCAGCCATGAGGCAGCCATAGTCAACACACACAGCCTTGGACCCTAGAGATGGTTCCTACATTGAGAGGATCATTGCCAGGATGCTGGCCAGCTGTGCGGCACCCCCACCTGGACTGCAAAAGCTGTTGACAGAAGTGCCTACCAGACTCTGACGCTCATCTTATTCTTTGAACACAGAAGGAGTCTTTGCAGTATTAGTTCTGGTGTCGGCCTATCAGACTTGATAAATTATGTAGATCTAGAAGAATACCCCCAAATCTCCCAAAGTTTTTATTTCATCCAAGTCTTTGGAGAGTCTTATCTCACAAACAAATAGGACACTCAGGCCATAGGAATCCTGTAGCACCAAATGATGTCAACATTGGATGTGAAATCAATGCCCAGAGCTCACAGTTCTTTGCATCAGAGATGAGTAATACTGGCTGAGTCACTGTTTCTTTCCAGCTTTTCGAAGCTCTCTCCAGAAAGCATCTCATAATGGACCATCTCAGACCTCATTGCTTACTGTAATGTTTTTATTTAATAATGCTGGCGGTGAGCAATGTCTTGATAGTAGTCCATGAAAACAGCATGTACTGTGCTACTTTAATCTTCATTAATATTATCAGTTCTATACCATAAAGATGAATTTTATTTTTCCATTATTTCTTATATTTAGAGCTGGAGATATTGTTCTACCACCTTGTTTGTTTTTTTAACACATTGCGTACCGCATAAAATTCTCTAAGACATACTCCAGGGACTGCACGTTTTTGGGCAAACTGCACGTTATTTAAATCATCATAATGCACTTTAGGTGTTGTTTTTCAATAATTATAACATTTTTATTTACAAAAACAATTAAAGTTCCTAGTACTTTTTTAATGTATGGTACTGCGTAAAACATTTTCCTCTATGAAGAGGGACCAAACAAAATTTACATACGTATCTAGATTCGGTCCTTTTTCCAATGGCGTGAAAAACGAGAACACTCGTGAGCGGTCCTTAACAGATGGTGCGCGAAACACGAGAAAACTCCTGAGCGGTATGAAATGTGTTAAGAAATTAAGCCATAAGAAGGTCAAGCAATTTCTCAAAATTCACACAGCCTGTGAACTTTGAGTCTGTGCTTCCTATTCATTGAGTTAACATTTACCTCAGCTTAAAATTTGTAGAATTGTATCAAGTTTAAGTAAAGGGGGAAAAAAAAGACTTGCACAGAGGCCATGTATAGTGGTGGTTATGTGCAAACAGGCTTTGGATTCTGGGTAATTCCATCAACAGTTCATCATTGACCCCATGCTATGTGCCAAGCAGACAGTCAACAAAAAAAAGATGATCCTTGCTATCGTGTAGTTCTTATAATTGGGTGGGGCTTAGAGGTAAGGAGAAACAGACAAACTGACACACAATATAATTAATACATACACAAGAGAGAAAGGGAATGATAGAAATGCCAGATAATCATAAATGCAATGCTGGGCACAACTATGTAATATGATCAAAAATGGCCTAATGGCCCTAGCCGGGTAGGCTCAGTGGATAGAGCATCAGCCTGTGAACTGAAGGGTCCCGGGTTCAATTCCGATAAGGGCATATGCCCAAGTTGCGAGCTCAATCCCCAGTAGTGGGTGTGCAGGAGGCAACCGATCAATGATTCTCTAATTCTCTCATCATTGATGTTTCGATCTCTCTCTCCCTCTCCCTTCCTCTCTGAAATCAATAAAAAAAAATATTTTTTTTAAAAAATGGCCTATTGGTTGCCTTCTGAGCAGGTTCCTTATAAACCAAGTCCCACAGGAAAGGAGGAGCCAGCCAGCCTAGGAATCTAGGGTCAGAGCATTCCAGGCAGAGGGAGCAGCAAGGGCAGCAGAAGGAAAAGACAGAACTTCAACCTCAGCTCCAAGTCTGGTTGTGTGCCCTCAAGCATGTTACGTAACACATCTAGACCTTTTGTTAAGGGAGCCCTTTAAAGGGATCACAGTGGCTAACTCACAGGGACTTACAGGAATTAAATGAGAATGACACAAAGTAAAAGTGTTAGACCCCCAGGATGTTAGACCCCAAAAGAGGATGGGCCAGGTACAGACGCTCATGAGGGCAGAAGGCCCCGGATGCCTAGTAAGAGGCAAAACTGGGAAAACAAGAACCTCGCCCCCAGGGTAACCTATCCTCCCCTAGCATATCACTGGTCAGGCGGTTTAGGCCCCTGACCTTTTCCTCCCTAGGCCTCAGTCGTATTTCAGCTCCAGGCCCAGAAAAGCAGCAAAGCCAGACAAGCGATGCTGTGGCTGCCTCAGTACCAGCTACATTAGCTAATTACCCCGTGCCCTGATACCCACCAATTAGTGGTGACCACGATCCTGAAAGAGCACACCTGAAAAACTGGTGAATATTCTATTAAGACCCTCCTCTGATACCTCCCTTAAGATTTCCACCTAAGAAAGAGATCAACACACTCAGGACAAAGGACCCAACGCTTGCTCTCCCTCCTAGGAGCGCACCTCTGCCACTACCCCACAGGCCTATATCCCCAACCTCGAAGGGACCCCATGAAACTTGCAACCAGGGGAGCACTGGGCAGCAGCAGCTTGTCCCAGGCTGATATCTGGAACCTGTCTCCAAGGCCCCTTTTCTCTCACTTCACAGTATGCCAGAGAGCCCAGCCCAGGCTTTCCTGTTGCCTAAGTATATTTTTGTGGCCATCATCCCCTTAGCTCGGGGCTGTGCAGCCCTTCCCTTTGGATATCCGATCCCTATACTCTTCCCTTAAATAAATTCAATTTTTCTTTATCTGCCATTTGAGATGGCTATTTAGCCTGCCCACGCTTAGGGCTATTTAGCTCTCACCATCCACCATGTTCACCTTTCAAAAAGGCAGTTGATTTTCTATTTTCTCTTGACAAAACCTTTGAGATTCAAAGATTACTAAACTCTGATTTTAAAATCTGCTTAGGCCTTGATTTTTTGTTGTTATTTTGTTTCTTTTGGTGGTTGTTGTTTGTTGATTTGAGCCACGGGCTGCCAACACCCCCCCCCCTCCCCCCGCCACACACACACAAAAAACAACCCACAAAAAAACAGCATGGAACTTAACATCAGAGAAGGGCCAGATTCTGAGTTCCTGGGAAGTCTGTATGCCAGGGTTGCCTTTATTTATAGAAGAAATCACAGTGTCACTCACCGGGGGCAGGGCTGACCTGCAGTAGGCACAGTAGCACAGTACCTAGGGCCCACAATACTTTGGGGGAGAAGGGTCAACAGATATGTTTTAATTTCTTTTAAAAAATCTGAAGAAAATAAGAACTTTAAGGTCAAAGAAACTATTTTAATATATAATATTATTTCTTTTCCTTTATCCCAACACAATCATAAATTTTAATTTTTAACATTGTCTTTGGAGGAGGGTCTCATGTGGGTAAAGTCTCAAGGGCCCACAAAAGTCAGAAAGCGGGCCTGTCTCGGCAGCTCCACATGTGTACGCAGGAAGAACCAGAGGGTGGTGATCTGGTTGAAAATGAAGCCGGCACTAGTCTCACAACTCAGCAGTCACAGAAAGAACCTAATGGTCACTTACAGTATCTGTTCGTAAAGGCAGCTCTGGGGCAGAGTGGTCCATGTGGTGAGGCAGGGACTGAACCTAGACTGAAAACAACCTGAGGGAGGCAGCAAGGCCCCCTCTCAGCACCTAAGTCTAGGACACACGTGGCTGGGTACTACCTGACCCCCTTCACCAACGCTTTTCACTCCAGAGCCCTGCACTTCCCGCTCTTGGGGTGCTGCTGCTCACCCTGCTTCCCGCACCATCTCTGCTTACTTCCCTGCCTCATCCCAGCCCTGCTTTTTTCTTAGAACATCCAGCCCAGATTTTTACGCAACTTCCCTTTTCCGTCATTTCCCTGAGCTCAGCCATTCAGTAGAAAATTCTCCGGAGGCCGTGTGACCACAAGGGATCAGTCCAGACGCACTTCAGTACGCAGAGCAGGACACATGCGGCCACGAACTGACGGCCATGTCACTTCCACGGAAATTCCAGAAGTCCTGTCCCCGGGCAGAATGGGAGCTACATGCGTGTGGGCTTTGATTTTCTGAACTGGATTTCTACTGAGATGATTTCGTGTTCTTGGTCATCAGAATTCACTAGCTGCTGTGGCATTGTTTGCAGTGGTATTGTTTCTTAGCTTGATGTTTTGTTTTGCTTTGACTGCCCAAGAAGTGTCTGGACTCTAAAAATTTACTGAAGAGGTAAGCTGCTTGGATGGGTAAGCTGCTTGACTCCAGCAAAAAGTAATAAACATGTTTAAAACTGGGAAAACTCTCCTTAGAGACAGAACTCTTAATTGCCTGAGACCAACACCCACCCTCCCCCCCCCCCCCCCCCCCTCCGCCCCGGCTGCAGGCACAGGCTTCCGTTGCTCTGATGCTCTGAGCCTGCCGCCCTGCCATCTCCCAAACCAAACCTGGCCTGCAGGAAACCCTAACTCACTACTCTGCACTGGGAGGTGAGCTCTCCTGTGACCTTGTCCCAGGGAATTCACATTTTCACTCTAACTCTGCCTGTGAATAAAAGGCCGTAAGGGATCAGATGCACCAGGAAATGAGTAGAACTTTCCTATTTGGCTGCTTCTGTGACCTTTCCTAAAGCTAAGATATTCATTTTAATTTTTAATTTATTTTTAATTATATAACAAATCTATAAATGCATTTTTCTTCTCATATAAAGGGGATCTGAACTGATAGATAAGGTTCAGATCCCCTTTAACATGGCTCCTTCCTGGTACCCTCTGTTGTCTCCTTCCCGGGAGCATTGCTGTGGTTTTTAAGCATCATTCAGGCCATGTTATGTCCATTTGCCTCCATGTATGTGTACACACAGGGAAAAGATAGAGGATTGCTTGGTGGTTGCTTTTTACATAATTGAAATTTTACACTATATGTTTTTTGCTCTTCTGTGTTAGAATTGACTTTGTACCTCATTTTTAACTATACTACCACATTGATGGCATACACTAACGTGTGTTTTGTCATTCCCCTGTTGATGGGCCTGAACCTGACCTATCAGCTGAGTGTCTGTCTTAGTATTCCTCTCAGTCTAGGCACCTGGCCACAATTACTATTACACAGAAACACAAGATCCAAGTGTCAGAATTCCAAAATCGTATTTTGAAAAGGCAACAAGGAAAGTTCTATGAAAGGAACTTCCCATTTGCTGCTAAAAGCCCATGTGGAGATACCCCGTGCGTTTACAAAGGGAGATGGTAAAAAGAAAATCTTTAAAGGGAAAATAAATTGCTGAGAGCTGGGGAATGGAAAGAAGCAAGGCTGGGATAACAGCCATTCTAAATCAGTGAGGATACTAATGGAAAAAGTTACGCTTCGGGATTTTATGGGGCATGGGCTTTGTTTGAGCACCCACCCTGACTCCTCATTTGCAAGAACAGTGTCCCTAAGTACTTTTCCACTATTCACATAGGTCAGTGGTTGGCAAACTACGGCTCGGGAAACCGTGGCTCGCGAGCCACATGCGGCTCTTTGGACCCTTGAGTGTGGCTCTTCCACAAAATACTAGCTCTTCCACAAAATACCGACTTCTGCACATGGGCCATAAAGTTTCAATCGCACTGTACGTGCGCCCGCACGTGGTATTTTGTGGAAGAACCACACTTAAGGGGCCAAAGAGCCGCATGTGGCTCATGAGCCACGGTTTGCCGACCACGGACATAGGTGGACAGAACAGAACCTCCATTAACTTGCTCTGGGCTTTAGCTTGTCTGGTTTGTGTTGAACCGAATTAACTCGGCTTAACTGGGGCTGGACTGCACTGAAACAAAAATCAGCAGGAAGCACGGCAAGTGCACAGTCCAGTCTGTGGTCCAGGTGTGTGGTCACTCAGGTGCTATTGCTGTAAAGAGGGCGCATTCAAATTCAAGGTGCTTCACCTCTTAAGTCTTCCCAAATAGGAAGCCTAAAATTCTACATAGAAGTAGAGTTGAGCCCAGAGAAAGGGTGTGGCATAGACGACTAGAAATCCATACTCCAGTCAGGGGCCTTAGGGCACTAAGCGGTCAACACCCAAGCCTTTTTGCCCAGATCCTGGGCCCCAGGCCCAGCCCTGGGCTCATCGGCTGCACCATCCTAGGCACGTTACTTCTCCTCTTCACGCTTTTGCTATCTGTCAGTAAAACCGAGATAATAATATTTTTTCACAGGATTGTAAAGAGTCAATGCAATCATCTATGTAAAATACTAATTCAATGCAGTGCCTGGCACATGGTAAACATGAAACAAATGTTCACTTTTATTAACCTAAACAAAGCACTTGGTATTCAGACACAAAAGTCCTGGTATTTGGCTCTAAATGATTTTAGAGTGAATATGTATTCTGATTTTTTTTTTTTAACATGAAAGAGGATCTCGATAACATTTACTGAATAAAGCTAGATACTAGCTTCCCACATCATGACTCAGCCATGAAGTTTATCACAAATCTGTAATCCCAAAACCCCAGAGGTGGCCTTCCAGAATTTGAGACTTTCTTAAAAGTGCTATTTGACATTGTAATAATCTCACCCTGGGTTCAGCCCCCATTTCTCCAGTTTTCTGCACCATTCGGGTCCATTTAGCTCTGAGCACACGCTTGAGATGATCCTTTTTTAAAGGAGCCTGAAGCTAAGAGACAGCAGGACACACGGGACTCCTCCAGCCAGAGTCTGGGCTCTAAACCATGACCGATTTGCTTCCTCCGGAGGGGTAGCCAATCCCCAGAAGGTGGAGAGGTATAGAGTTCAAAGAGAAAGTGAATAACCTGTTCATGTGCTTTAGCCATTAACATCCTTGGCTTTTCCGACTTGCTGTCAACCTCTGCAAACCCCAGCATTATTGAGGGCACATTTGAGTGCCTCATTCTATGTCTTTGAACAAACTAAGTTGCAACTACAGTTCCTCCCTCAAGAGCAAAATTTGAAATTTGTCAAGAAATACTGAGTGCTGTTTGCCGGTGGATATAACTCAAATGTCAGGATCTGCTTTTGTGCGCTCAGTCCCCAACCGCACCAGACGGCCTGTGTTTATTCAGTTTCCCTTCTCCTGAAGCCGGAGAAATAGAATGTGCTCCTTACTGCTGGGTTTAGAAAGAGCTATGAAACCCCTGAAATTGAGTTGTTTGAAGTAAAGTGTTCTCTCAAGGTCACAGAGGGCCACCTGGGTGAGGGAGGGGCTGTGGCTAAATCCGGCTCTAACATCTCACCAGAAAGCTGGAATTAGAGCTACGCACACAGAGACATCTCCCCCAGAAGTTTCCGCCAATAGAGTCCTCTAAGATGTGAAAATGAGGACTCCCTCTCCCTTGGCTTTCTTCTGAAGAACAGAGCAGGGATTATACCACCAGCTGTTTTCTTCTTCTTCCTTTTTGTTTACGGTTTCTTTAGCTAAATGACACCGAGAGGAGCGGGAGCATAAGGTTCTGACATGGCATTTTTGCTGCATCACTTCATTCCATTAATCCTGAAACAGCAGGGCAGGTGGTATCTGGGGGATCCCCTCTGGCCTGGCTGCTCATTAGGCTTTGGGGCGTGGGGATGACAGGGAAGCACAGTCACCCAGAGGCCCAGCCTCCCAGCATGGCTTTCTTTGTGCCCAGAGAAGACTTTACAGGCCTGACTAAGCCTCCAGAGGGACAATGGCTGAAGGTCCCCAAATGTGAGTATTCAGGGGCGGGCTCCCAGGCACTGGATCAGCAGGGGAGAAGTTGGTTCTGTGCCCCACAACCTTACCCACTAAATGCACCAAGTCAACTATTCTCTAAGTGCCCGTCTAAGTTAGTAATGACGGTTATGTTAGCGCAACCCTGAGTCCCATAGCCTTCAGCTAGGCTGTGATGGTTGAGAATGTTTTCAGAATTAAAAAAAAAAAAAAAAAAAAATGCAGGAAACAGAGCGAGGAAGCACATCTGCTGGCCAAGTTGTTGTTTAAGTCCTGTGGCTCCAGCTTTCCCAGTGGTAGTGCTGATGAAATATCACAGGGAGGGGCTGGAGCTGGCCTTCCCTTGAAGACAACAGCAGCTGCCCCTGTTGTCTGACCCAAGGCCTCCCACAAGGGCCCTGGGTCTAGGGAAGAGGCTCCAGAAACTGCCCAGTGCGGTGTCTGAAATTCTACTGCGAGCATGTCAGCAACATCCTCCCCTGCCAAGGTCGCAAACTGGTGGCCCAAACGATGTTGGAATCTCAAAGGATATTAGCTGTCTTTTCTCCTTTCTTTCTTTTAAAAAATATATTCTTATTGATTTCAGAGAGGAAGGGAGAGGGAGAGAGAGAACCATCAATGATGAGAATCATTGATCAGCTGCCTCTTGCACACCCCCCACTGGGGATCGAGCCCACAACCCGGGCATGTGCCCTTGACCGGAACTGAACCTGGGACCCTTCAGTCCACAGGCCAAGCCTCTATGCACTGAGCCAAACTCGCTAGGGCTTTTTTTTTTTTAATGTTTGAGTTTCTTTTCAAAATGTGAAGACCTGCCAACACCGAGCCCTCTTTCCCATGGGGCAGCACTCACACAGGCTGACTGGCGGTCAGCCTGCCTAGGTGATGCCAGTGCTCTCCCACTCCCACAGAGGCCACGGTCCCGCTGGGGCCCCGCATGCTCCACTGCCTGCTCTTGTCTTGTGCTGCCTCGACTTCACAGATGTATGTTGCCTACTTGTGGCACTGACTACGTTTTATTGCAAATTGAGTCCTGTTTTATCTGTATGCTCTGTTTACAAGTGGACCTGGCTGTTTTGGAGGAGAGGGGTTCAGGATTACTCTATTTCTTCTGAATCTGCTACCCTGCCTTCTGAGGGATTGGTTTATCTTAATATATGACTGCTCTTAAATAAGAGAACCATGGACAGTCATCTCTACTTTAATGAAATGAGAACAGACTGAATTTAGAGAGAGAACAAGGAAGGTGAGGTTGGACAGAGTAAGACTGAAGAGTCTGCCAGCAGAGACAGTACAGCTCTGAGCCAGCCCATGGATGTTTTGTTTGTTTAGCCCATTACTACAAAAACATTTTTTTTGAGGCAAGATTTAAAAAAAACAACTTTACAATGCAGACACCTAACCAACACCACCTCAGCAAGGTGATCAAGGCTAACATCATCAGTGACAATTCACGCTGATATGATGTGATGACGATAGCACACAACAAATCCATTGCCCCAGTCTAATTACGAGAAAAACATCAGCTAAATCCCAACCAGTCAGGTATCCTCAAAACTGTCCAGGTCATCCAAACGAAGGAAGTCTGAGAAACTGTCACAACCAAAGGGAGCGTAAATGTAAAGTGGTCCCCTGGATGGGATCCTGGGTCAGAATAAGGATACGAGGTGAAAGGCAAGGAAATCTGAATAAAGTAGGGATGTTTGTTAATAATAATGTACTAATATTAGTTCAATCATTTTAACAAAGGTACCACACCAATGTAGCATATTAATAATAGTGAAGACCTGGTGTGGGATATATGGGAACTCTCAGTACTATCTTTGTAACTTTTATGTGTATCTAAAAGTATTCTAACATCAAAGATATCTTTTTAAAAAATCAATTTACTTCACATTAAAATCTTGAGACCTAGCTCTTCAATAATGCAATGTTGAATCTGGGATCCAAAGATCAGAAGGTGAGTGCCCTGTTACTGCTACCTCTCTATAACCTGCAGCCCTACTTGCCAAGCGAAACAAGAAGAGACAGATGCTCCCGATCCCGTTTTCCAAATCTTATACAGCGCATCTAACCGGCAGAGCTTAATTCACCTAGAGTACCTGACCTGCAATCCAGAAATCTGCATAGAATAATACAGAAAACCACGCTGAGTACCAAGAGCAAAGACAGATCCATCACACTTGCTCTCCCCAGCACCGAGGCCAAATGTGACCCATCACTGACCTCGTGCTTACATTGTTCTACACGTGCCTCTGCTTCCCTCATTCACAGTCCCTTCCTACTCCAACTTAAGGACCCTGGCACAATTTAAAAGGTGTTCTATACATGCTGGTGGGAAAGTTTGGGAACAATCAAGGTTTTAAAAGTCATCTTTCATATTCTATTCAACAAAATTTATCGGGCTTAAAATACTCAGCTAAAGTAGGGAAGAGAAATGAAGACACCTATTTTGTATGAAAAACTGCCATCCTAGTTGGGGTGACGTCCTGTGAACACAAATCACTCTATCACAAGGCAGAACACTGTAATGCCATGCATGTTAACTGTGCAAATATCATACGCAAAATTATAAATACTATTTTTATTATAGATATATTATTCAAACATTGCATGTATGTTCACACATCCTATATAATAAAACTCTAATATGCAAATTGACCGAATGGCGAAATGACTGGTCGCTATGACACGCACTGACCATCAGCGGGCAGATGCTCAACATAGGAGCCAGAAGCCGGGCTCGTGGCTGGCGAGCGCAGCTTCTTAGCACTGCCTCTCCCACCTCTGAGGCAGTGCTAAAAAGCAGCAAGCCCGGCTTCTGGCTGGTGAGTGCAGCAGTGAGCCTAAGCCAGCAGTTGGACATCCCCAGAGGGGTTCCAGACTGCAAGAGAGCACAGGCCGGGCTGAGGAATCCTCCCACCCCCCACCCCCGCCCAGTGCACGAATGTCATGCACTGGGCCTCTAGTCTAACTATAACTACAGAAAACTTAAAATTTTAAACTTAGTTACATACATTTAAGAATATTACATATCACTATTTTCCAAACATCATCACACTATTTATTCACTGATGTTTTATAAACAAGAAAATCTATCAATTATCCCTACAATTAGTCTTTTTAAAAAATATATATTTTATTGATTTTTTTACAGAGAGGAAGGGAGAGGGATAGAGAATCAGAAACATCGATGAGAGAGAAACACCAATCAGCTGCCTTCTGCATGCCCCCTACTGGGGATGTGGCCCTTGACTGGAATTGAACCCGGGACCCTTCAGTCTGCAGGCTGACGCTCTAGCCACTGAACCAAACGGGTCAGGGCCAATTAGTCTTTTTATGTGCTGAGCCTACCTTGAAGTATTCTCTTGAAACCTTTCAAACATGCCAGTGTTAGAACTGTTCAAGAAGCCCCTTTCCCTGGAGATTCAAACATTATTTATACATGTCCATCTGCAAGAACCTTGCAATAGCTTGCAAGAAAATTAACAGGCAGAAAACAAGATCCAGCTACTTGAACGTAAAGAAAATCCTGACTGAAGAAAATACCTGGCTACAGTCATCTGCTCTTTCTAGCTTATATTTTATGACTAATACCTGTTTGGTGGGGAACATGCACACACAGCACCAATTTTCTCTTCCATATGATAGGTATTATTTTCCTAAAAGAAAATAGCCCTGCAAGAAAATGTTCTAGCTGGGATTTGAAACCTAAAGACAGATATTAAAGGCCTATGAAGTGAGGGCCAAATGGCATCATAGAGGTCATCCACGTCAGCCTCTAAACCTTACACAGGATCTCTGACAGATCCAAACTTCACTTGACTAGTCCTACAGATGAGAATCTCGCTGCCTCATGAGGTTCTTGGTTTAAATATGCAACTAGCTCTACTTGATAGACAGGGCTTTTGCTGAGGGAACTGGCCTCCCTTCTGCTTACTGCTTTCTGGAACTGGATGGAACACAATTGCTCCTTCCATCTCCCCTGGAGCTGCTGAATAACTTAAAGCAGCGGATCTCAACCTGTGGGTCGCGACCCCTTTGGGGGTCGAACGACCCTTTCACAGGGGTCGCCTAAGACCATCGGAAAACACATATATAATTACATATTGTTTTTGTGATTAATCACTATGCTTTAATTATGTTCAATTTGTAACAATGAAATTGGGGGTCACCACAACATGAGGAACTGTATTAAAGGGTCGCAGCATTAGGAAGGTTGAGAACCACTGATAAAGGATCAAGTACACAGGTGGGGGATTCCATACGGCACTGTAAGGAACTGGCAGGCCTGTGCCTTTTAATTGAAGGAAGTTCTCTGAAGCCAAAGAAGCTGGACAATCAAGTTTAGTTAGTGTTGCTTGTAATTTTTAAAGAAAAGTAGCAAATAAGGATCATTATGTAAAATTTTATTATATTAAAAAGAAAATAAGCAACTATGTGGATCAGACAAAACATGTCTCTGTAAGACATTTATCCAGATGCCAGAGACAATTAGTGGGTTTCTTCCCAAAGTCGCATTTTCTTTGAGCTCATCCTGAACTTCCTGCAAGACTATTGCTTGCAGGCCACAGTTTCCTGGGCCTTGGCTAGAGGCAGTGGGTTTTGGACAAGCCTGGTATGAAACCCCAGCTCTCTGCTTATCAGCTGTGCGACCCAGGGAAAGATTCTGGAGGACCTTGAGTCTCATTTCTCATCTGTGAAAGACAGTGCATACCTCCTAGAGCCCTCGTGAGAAATAAATGAGACAATGCTCGTACAGTGCTCAGCGGTGCGCCCGGCCTACAGTGAGTGCAAACTAAGACTGGCTGGAAAATTTCTTGTCATGCTTCTCTGGACACATTCATGTTCATACTGCTTATTTTTAAAAGGTATTGTCTATAGGAAAAACTATCCCTGATGGGTTTTGAACAACAGAGTATGACAGGCCTGTTACTTAAGAACATTACAGCTTGGACTTGTATAAAAGCAGCCTGAGACGGCTGTTTTAATAACTACGTCACAATGCTGACTCCAGTTAAGCTCAAAACCAGCTAAAAACCCTCAGCAGCTTCACAGAGGGGCTGTTTCCAATCTGGGCATGCCTTCTCATAGACGAATCAATTGATTTGGGGGGAACCCAAATATGTTACTGTAGATTCATCACTATTTGATTTCAGATGGTTGGTGTGAGCACTGCCAAATCTGTGGCAACAGGAGTGTATTAAGAATGTAGGGGGTGGCCCGGCTGACATGGCTCAGTGGTTGAGCATCGACCTATGAACCAGGAGGTCACGGTTCAATTCCAGTCAGGGAACATGCCCAGTTGCAGGTTTGATCCCCAGTGTGGGGTGAGCAGGAGGCAGCCAACAGATAATTTTTCTCTCATCATTGATATTTCTATCTCTCTCTGCCTCTCCCTTCCTCTCTGAAATCAATAAAAATATATATTTTTTAAAAAGAGTATGGGGTGTGGAGTCATTTATCATGGAGTCAAATCCTGGCTCAGTTTCCCTATCTGTACAAGAAGAATAATAATAGAACCTACCTCACAGGGTTGTCATGCAGATAAATGAGATAATGGAGATAAAGCTTTTAGGGAGAGCCTGGAGCAGAAGCACTCTGTGCATTAGTGATGACGGTGGTGGTGATGATGATGATATTATGTGATCAAAATACCAAAAGGAGCAGAGGACTCTTCAATACCCAAACAAAGCTGGGAAATGTTTGTTCACAAAGATATAAATCATCTAACAGAAGTATTATTTAATCTCTATTTGGCATGTTTCTTGGGTCACTCTGCCAAATCACGAACAAGGAATATAAGAGAATGTCCCGATAAGCTAGGTCTCATTTAAGGTGCAAACAGCTTAATGGACTCCCCGTTCCAAGGAATCATCTGTAGCTTAAGATCCCATGCCCACCCAGAACTAATATAACATTGTATGTCAACTGAAACTGAAAAATAAAATTTGAAAGAAGATCCCATGCCTTGATGCCTTACATATAAAAATAATATCCTCCAGAGCTTTCAGACTCCTGCCTGTCACACCCTCGTCACACTCCCGTGTGTGTGTGTGTGTGTGTGTGTGTGTGTGTGTGTTGGGATGGGAGGGGGGCAGGAAGTGAAGCTGACCTTTGCTCCCCAGGTCAGAACACAATATTTGATCCAAAAAAGAAGACTGTTTTCTCTGCTGATGGGAACAGATACTGCAGAGAAGTTGCTGTTCCTCAGGAATGTCTGCCTTCCTTGTTTCATTGCTCCTTCCTCGGCTTACAGGTTATCTCTGAAGCTCCCACTAGTCTAAGAACTACTATTAACTCAATCTTTATACTTATACAAAGCAACATGCATTTCAAAAACATGTGAAACACACCAAGGAGGCACAAAGAAAATACAATCTACAATCCCCCTCTGCACTTCTTCCATGAGGGCACCCCGTTGACCCTGTTAGGAGTCACAGCCCTGGTTCTCCACACACGTAGCAACTCAGCATCACAGGCACAGAGAAGGGGGATTCCCTTGTTCGCTTTTGGTTATAGTTGCTGATGTCTTCACTTAGATGTTACATACCTCATAGGCATCCTTACCCCTAAATCAAGTGGAATTTTAAATAGGTGCCTAATACTCCATATCAAACATGGACAATTATTTATTTGCCTATTGATGGGCACTTAAGTTGTTTTCTAGATCTTACTACTAAAAGCAATGTCACTGTGTTGGGGGTGGGAGGGTGAGTCCTTATTTCCTTTTTTTATTACTTTTATTCTTTTACTTCTGAGGCTAGATTTCTTCGAGGACTACTGGGTCAAAATGATGCGTGACTTAATTTTATTATGTTTTACCAGGTTATATAATTGGGCCCTGTACCTGACTTTAGGTTGTTTTCCTCAAGACCCCACCTCCCTGAATGACCCCACAGCTCCATGCACAGCACCTTCAGCAGGTTCCCATGTACCTGTGGCACAGATGGAAACCCCCATGTAGCCAGGGCCCTGCGCCATGGATCCCTATGACATGGGCCAGGACAAGGCGTGCCTATTGTCACTCTTATGGAGGACCAGGTAGTCCCCAGGCCCACTGTTGAGAGGAAAAGGATGTGTGTCTGGCATCCTGCCTTGAAATTCGCTAATTTTTCCACTGAAACGATGTTTAGACAGTAGGTAGATGGAGGGGGACCAGCACCACAATAGTACTAGTACCAAAGGAGAGATAAAATAGGGCTGAAAGGGGAAGGATTGCCGGGCCAGTGTGGGAATCTGACCAACGTTTACACCATGGTTTTGATGGGAAAGTACACTTCACATGCCTTAACAGCAAATGAGCTTCCAGGACACTACTTATTTCTGAACTGGGAACATATCTTGGCGACTTGTGAGAAGCTCATGGTAGAGTCTAAGGCACAGCTATAGACACAGTGAGTTGATCATTTGACCATGGAGACTTTCTCCGTTAACACACTCCCTTGGGGTCAGGTGACAATGAGTTGAAGGGCCCTGGGAGGGAGGGAGGCACACAGTGTCACTCCAGCAGGCCCCACCAGGACCACAGACTCTGACCCCTCGCCCAGGGTCCAGCAGGACTCAGCTTCAGTTTCCTTATTCACAAAAGGTGGATAATACCCATAGGTATTTCATATGTATAGTTTGAGAATTAAAGGAGACAATGCATGCAAAATGTTTAATATCAGATATGATACATGTTAAGTCCTCAATAAATGTCATATATGACTGACTACTGTCATTACACCCTGTGTCCTGGTTCCTCCTCCTTCTCCTTCTCCTAGAGTTCTACAGCATAAGCTTACTCCCCCCCCACCCCCCGCAAAAAAAAATCTCAATACATCTCAGCAGGCACCTCATGTAACTGTAGTCTCTAAACATCTGAGATCTGCTAGGTGCTGAGGGTTGGCAGGGACTAGGGAGATAACAGTGATGATGACAACTAGCAGACAAGCATTTCTTCAGGACTTAAATCCATGGATAATTATGCCTCCAGGAAAGTATTGAAGGGAAAAAAGAGCATGACCAAAATTCTGGCTGGCATGAGGGGAATGAAGCAAGGGGAAGCAGAATCATGGTCAGATTGGTTAAGAGTGGTATTGTTCAAAAAGGATTGAACTTGGATTCTTGAGACTGGCCTGGCCTCCTCTGACTACTCATTCCACCCCTCTGCAATGCTTCTAATTCATACAAAAGGAAGAACTAGACCTGAGACCTTAAACTCCACTCTTTAATTCTTCTCCAACAAGGCCATGCAGAGTCTGACTTTGCAAAGCTGATGGGTCTCTGTGCGCTAAATCCTGGTGAAAATGAGTCACAGCACCTCCCTGCTCTGCTTACACAGGCTCCCCGCTGCTTCCCAGCAGGTGCTGCACGTTGACAGAAAGTGAGGGACAAGAGAGTCATCTCGCCTTCATTCTAGGCTCATTTCCCCCTTCTGATGACAATGATGACAATATGCTCAGTTCAACCGCTTCTAAAGAGAGTGACTCCCGTGGCCGTCATGTTAGCAACCACTTGGATAGAAATGGGACAACACTTTCTTTTGTGTTCCTGCCAAGTTTCCAACTCCAGAGATGTGGCTTTTAGGATTTACCATAAAAGCCCAAAATGGCAACATAAATAAACTTACCACCATAATTGCCATCCCCCTCCCCCCTCCTCCAGCTTCCCAATGGAAACTCTTATCTTTCTTCTCAGTAGTTATCCTATTTGAGCTCTCTCAGATTTATTACCTATGTGGGGCAATTCATCACCTGGGATAAATACCACGTTCCGCCATTGGGCAGGCTCATGCTTCAGGTGGCTGTCATTTCTATCTGGTCTGCATAATTAAATCTGGGCTGGGGGGAGAAGGAGACTGTTGAGATATGGGTTGCTTTTTTCAGAGTTATATGTTCACAGAACAACGCATTTGCAGTGAGCTTTATTTCTTTTGTCTTGGGCACCTGGAAGGATTCAACCACAGTGTTTTAAGTCGATGTGATATGGTGAAAAGAGTATGGGTTTCGGAGGGACAGACAGTTCAACTATTGGAAGTTGTGTGAACTTGAATAAGTAAATTAAATAACTCTGAACCCTGGCTGCCTCGTTTGTAACATAGAGTTAAAAATTTCTATTTGCAGGATTGTTATAAGAATTAGAAATACTGCCCAGTCAGTGTGGCTCAGTGGTTGAGTGCTGGCCTATGAACCAGGAGGTCATGGTTCAATTTCCAGTCAGGGCACATGCCCAGGTTGCAGGTTTGATCCCAAGTGGGGGACGTACAGGAGGCAGCCGATCAATGATTCTCTCTCATCATTGATGTCTCTCTCTCCCTCTCCCTTCCTCCCTGAAATCAATAAAAATATGTATTTTTAAAAATTAGAAATACTATTTATAAAGTATCTAGTCTTGTACCTGGCATATAGTAGGTACTTAATCAATCGTTATTATTGTGACTAATTTCACATAAAAAAACTAGAATGGGGAGAGAATTTACAACTTTTTTTAATAATGTTAGTTTAGTTTTTTAATAATATTATTTTCTATAAACATAGTGAAGAATAATATATCTTTCAAAATATGTAATAACTAAGGCTGATGAGGTAGAATCACTTGAACATAGTTAGGATGGGATTCTCAGTGTTAGTCCTGTCCTTAGCAAGGGGCTTTCAAAGTGAAGTTTCTACATAGATCATTCAAGAGACCAAGAAGCCCTCCCCACAAGGGGAACCAAGATGATGGCAACTTGGAACAACTTTGGAAATGAATATTGATCTAAGAGTATTAAGTGTGACTGGCTGTCTTTCTCTCTCATTAATTAAGTAATTAATGCATTCAACAAATGTTTATTGAGCACCTACCCTGTGTCAGGCTTTGTTGTAGGTCTTAGAACAGTGGTTCTCAACCTTCTGGCCCTTTAAATACAGTTCCTCATGTTGTGACCCAACCATAAAATTATTTCCGTTGCTACTTCATAACTGTAATGTTGCTACTGTTATGAATCATAATGTAAATATCTGATATGCAGGATGGTCTTAGGTGACCCCTGTGAAAGGGTCGTTCAACCGCCAAAGGGGTCGAGACCCACAGGTTGAGAACCACTCTCTTAGAATAAAACAGAAGTCTGCGCTCATGAGACCTTCTGACCTCCCATAAATATTCCCATCACCAGGTCAGGGGCAGAGGCTCTGAAAGCATATATTCTAGAACAGGGGTCCTCAAACTTTTTAAACAGGGGGCCAGTTCACTGTCCCTCAGACCGTTGGAGGGCCGGACTATAGTTTAAAAAAAAACTATGAACAAATTCCTATGCACACTGCACATATCTTATTTTGAAGTAAAAAAACAAAACGGGAACAAATACAATATTTGTATTTGCATGTGGCCTGCGGGCCATAGTTTGAGGACCCCTGTTCTAGAATATTGCTGTCCAAGAAGGTTGGTAGCCACTAGCTACATGTGGCTCAATTCAAATTTCTATTTTAATTAGTTAAAATTAAATGAAATTTGAAGTTCAGCTCCTTAGTGGCACTGGCCATGGTTTAAGTGCACAGCAGCCACATGTGGCTACCCTGATGGCTATTAGAGATACAGAATACTTCCATCATCACAGAAAGTTCTACTGGATAGCACTGTCTCTGGAGGCGCTGCAAGCTGATACCGAGCAAGCTGAAACACGTCCACTGAACTACAGGACCTAAGGTGCAATCACAATGCATCCACGGCCATCTACCTGCCAGGCTGTCCCAAATGTGCTCTCCATGGAGGGCTGTGAGGCTGGCCTGGCTCTTCTCCTTGAATATCCTCAGGCAGTAGTAGAAGGGACCCCAGCTCTTCTATTCCTACATTCAAGTTTTCTTCCCTGGAAAAGCATCCCTGGTTAGATCTTATCTACGAGAGACCTATTTGCTGACCCCATCCCCTCCGATACCCTCCAACCCACTGTTTGGTCCCCCATTTTGTTTTTTCCAAGGAGCCCCAATCTTGTGGCCCTCATGTTTCATTTCAGATAACCAGTCTAGGTCTCTTCTGCCTTGCCACTGTGTTTGGACATAGGCCACTAGATCCTTGGCATGCTCTCTCAGAAACCACTTTGTATCTACCCCCCTGGCCCTCATATGCCACTTGGTGCAAAGTGTCTTACATCACCTGGGAATACTCAAAGTGGACCAACCATTTTGGAACACCAGGATATTCTTTAGTAAATTACTATGTCACAAAACTCTCTGGTAACTGGATTCATGAGTGAAGTGTTCTTGGACAAATGAGCTAGTCACACAAAACTGAACTTCTGACTCATGTGGACTCACTAATTGTCACTGTTTATAATTTGTAACTTGAAAATAATGCAGAAAACTCAGTACAATCTCTCTTAGTGGAAGAGTGCAATGACCTGGATAATTTAAAAAAAGACAACCAAACTTTCAGTTTGATTTTAGAATAAGTAAAAGAATTGATTCTCTCATGTAACAGATTTATCTTCCTAATTACTTTATGGCCTGGGCTAAAAGTAAAAGCAGTGTCCCTTGTTATGCACTTATCATGCCTAGAAGGAGATGGGGGTGGGGGAAATGTGAAACGATGTCAGTGCGGGACAGCTAGTACGGGGTTTTAAAGTTTTGTAGGTGGGGGGATTTCATAAAGTTGAAGATTTGTGCATGAGGAGCAAAGAGCTAATGGTATAGAAATAAACTTATTTGTCCATTATATTTTTTACATTGTTCTTTTTCAATTGTTTCCCTACCTCTTTCTCCTTTCCAAATGCCACTTCCAGCCTCCTACGGATGGCTTGACCTGCTCATTTTGCTTTCCTGTTCATTTCCTCCCTTTGGGCATATTCTTTCACTCTGAAAACATAGATTCTTAGCTTCCTCTTTTTCAGTGATTGCTGGCCCTGGCTTCCTCTTCCACTTCATTTCTTTCTCTCTCTCTCCCCCCCCCCCCCCCCCCCCCAACAACTGACTTCCCACTCTCCCCTTAATGAACCAAGCATGCTCCTGCCTCAGACCATTTGTGCTATTGTCCTCTCTCTGTTCTCCGGTAGAACACAGGTTTAGTTTCTCACCTCATTCAAGGATTTTTCTCAGAAAACTCTTCCCTAACTGCTCTATCCCATTTCTCTCTTTTTAAAATTTTACAATAGTTTCATAAGTTGATATTTCATATATGTATGTATTTATTTATAGACTATCTCGCCTGAATAGAATGTAACTACCATGAGTGTAGAGACTATATCAGATGATTCTTGCTGAGTAATAAGCCTCTCAAAAATTTAGTGGCTGAGAACAGCAGCCATTCCTTTAGCTCGGAATTCTGCACTTTGGCTGTTTGGGCTGGGCTCAACTGAGTGGTCCTCTGGTCTAGGTCAGGCTTGGTTGTTCTTGGCTGAAGCTTACTCAAACATCTGCATTCATCAACCAGTGAGCAGAAGGTTGGCTGACTCTTGGCTGGAGGGTCTTGGTCATTTTTCCCATGTGACTTCTTATCTCTAGCTGGATAGTTGGGTTTGTTTATATGGTGGCCAGGGTCCCAATGCACAAGTGCTATGCATGCCTCTGAATGAGTTGCATTTGTGACAGTTCCATCGGCCAACCCAGACTCAAAAGTCCTCTATGCAGAGAGAGGAATCCATGGTTATTTTTACAAACTATTCCAGGGTTATTTTTACAAACCACCTGTTTTATTATTTTTGTATCTCTAGCATAAATGCAGGCTCTCAATAAATACTATTTTAATTAATAAATTGAGTTTATTCCAGGGGGCTAGAAACGGGAAACACAAAATCTGCCAGAACACCATCACACCTGGATGCTACTGCTGTGACTGTCACCACTGTATTCCCATCAGCTGCCCTGGCCCCACCATTCCCAAAGAAGCTGTGCACCAAAGCTTCCTCTGTGCATGGCTGGCTCAAGGCATGAAATCCGCTGGAGCTTCTGATTGGCCCAGCCTCGCTCATGTGACTGCCCTGGCTTTTAGGAGGTGGGGGAGGAAGACCAAGCTAGAAATACACACACACATTGGGGAAATTCCCACAAAAGAAGGAGATGGATTCTGGAGAGATCAGTGCGGGAGTCCAGGAAACACATACTATTTAGAAACTGTTATAAACTGTTCCAATGCCTATTTTTTTGTTAATTGATAATAATAGCTGATATCCATCTGGACTACACACACACACACACACACACACACACACCATGCAAACATTAATTTGCAGATGAGGGAACCTTTAAATTCAGCCAAATAAGTATTCTTCCCAGAAACAGCTGTTTAGTGAATGAATGAATTATTTTGTGCCTTTAAAAAATCATTTGGATTGCATATAGAGGCTGCAAAGTTCTCTATGTATAGAATGCTTGCTAGTCATTTACCTTACAAAGGAATCATCAGGATGACTGGGGGGAAAGTGCTGTAACTGTCATTTAAAGTAGTCATGGAGAATAACATACAAAGACCAGGCACCCCTGTCCCTTGAATAAATATGTGCATCCAGAAGTAGAAGCCCTAGAATTGGTTACTGTAGTGCAGAGCAGAAGACAATTTCAAATGTGTTACATAAATACTCAGAAGCAATATTAGGATCTGTGGCCTTTAAATCAAAGCTTCTTACAAAAAAGAGGGAGCTATAGAAAATACCTAACCTGCACAAACTGGTATAATTTTTCATTATGTCCTCCAGTGTTTAGAAGACAGTTATATAACCACCACCTTGACACACACACACACACACACACACACACACACATGCGCTGAACAGTGCCCAACTTGGATCCAATATTACTTTTGGTTCTTTTAACTCTCTACCTAGAAAGGGAAATCATGCTGGTGAACCTAAGCCTAAGAGGGGATGTCATTCAGGATGAAGCTCTTAACTTCAGAGCCTAATAGTTTCAAGGGGTCCCAGGAGGCTAGAAGCAAGTCAGGCAACACTCAAGTGCCTGCCCATATCCCCCTGCCCTTTCCACGCCACAATCTGTCAGTCTCATTTCTCAGTGCCAGCTCCTGCATTTCTCTCCCTGAGGGTTTTCTCTAACCATGAAGTCTGCTTTCCTGCCTATTTGGCAGCAGAAAACACAGACTCAACACTCCCAACCCAGCCACGCTCAACCAATGACCAAGGGACTAGTATCCTAGACATAGTTTCCTTGCCCCTCAACAGGATAATTCGGAGGCACATGTTCTCCCATAAGAACAAACATCTCCCAAGTTTCCCGAGTGGGGATGAAGCTCCAGTAGCCCATAGAAGCAGCCACTGGACAGAGCCAGCTTTCCTGGCTGCCTCCCCTTTCCTGCTTTATTCCCCCGTCCATTGTCAGAGCCTCCTTCACCTCCTTCCTGGCTGACTCAGAGTTAGTTTATGGAGGAACCCAAACCAATACAAAGCTCCAGCCTTCCAACCTGCCCCCAACACACATCCTTGGCTAACACTTGGATTGGTCCCAGGTGAAAACTCAGACCCCCTAAGCAAAGCCTCCTGTGGAGCTCTGTGAGCTATCTGTATCCTAAAGAGCAGAAAGGATTTGAGGACAAGCTGGGTAGATGGGACTGAAGGGGAGGATGCCAAGAGTCTGGGTCATGAAGGACGGCACACCCCAGAAGGAGGCAGGAGGGGGCCCATCTCTCTGCTCTCTCCCTTACTTGGGAAAAGCTGTGCTAGAGGACACGGCTCTAACGCAATCAGAACGTGGCAGATGAAGCCCATCACCTTGACTGTACCAGGAACCTCTGTGCTGTCACTAAGCCTCAATTTCCTCATCTTTAAAATAGGAATAATAATAATAATAATAATAATAATACCTCCCTCTGGAAGCTGTTAGTAGTAAATGAAATAGTTGCCCGACCAATTGAGCATCAACCTATGAACCAGGAGTTTGCGGTCCGATTCCTGGTCAGGGCACATGCCCAGGTTGCAGGCTCGATCCCCAGTGTGGGGCATGCAGGAGGCAGCCAATCAATGATTCTCTCTCATCACGGATGTTTCTATCTCTCTTTCTCTCTCCCTTCCTCTCTGAAATCAATAAAAATATTTTTTTAATGAAATAGTCCACATAAAGCATTAAGCACAGTGCCTGCCACACAATAAATGTGTTTTTTTATTATTCATTAATACTTTCTCTGGATTACCTTTCTAATGTTAACTAATATCATTAAACCTTGAATTTCTATGCATCCTCCTGACCTGCTAAGGATCCAAGACCAAAGCAAATGGTAACTTTAAACAGTCAGTTTGTGCCATCTGCTTCTGTCCTCTCCCTCCTGCTCTCTCACCAGCACACACACACTAGGCTCCCCACTGCAGTTCCTGCCCGTTTCCTTCCTGCTCTGTGACATGACAGCCCCAGGGCAGGGGTGTGGAGGGACGGGAATCTCACGTGCTTCAAACCGTGCAGAGCAACTGCAATGAAAACAGAAAGCAGAAAGGACCAGTAATACTCATGGATACCAGGTGACCCCTTGTGTGAAAGCACCTTACCCCGCATCCCTTCCTGCCCAGCCTGCTCCACTGCCTCACTGCAGGAGCAGGAGCCGTTCCGCAGCCCAGGCAGCCTTCCAGAGCCGTCTTCCAGGCGCTTGCAGCAGATGTGATCATTGTAAAATGCACCATCAGAGGGCCCGGGTATTTATCTGTTTGCCTCAATTTCAATTTTTACTACCTTTCCTTTAAAGACAGCTAGACACAGATTGAGCCATAAACTGTCAGATTCCCTATGTTACGAGGCTACCAATTTCCTGAAGTGCGAGATGATTTAAATCCCCAATCAGAAGGACCAATAGGCAGACACACTGCAACTCCAGCAGGAGCTGTAAAGCTCTCAAGCCCTTTTAACCTCCATCAGCTCAGCGTATTGATAGGGACACAGAGACAATAATCGCACCTTCAGAATGAGACGCAGCTCGTCGGAAGCCGGCCTGGCTGGCTGGAAGTGATTGTGGACTCCTCACCAAAAGCCCCCCTTCCCCTCCCACCCCAGGGGGTTCAGGCTGACAATGTGCTGGGTGTGCTGTCAAGACTCAGGAAGAGGGTGCAAACGGCAGGAGTCGGGAGGCAGGCTGGCGGGAACCCTGCCTGCGAAGTCATTTTGGAAGCCGGCCAGATCCAAGCTAATGCACTTGCAGAGACCAAGCCACACACATCCTCTGTGGCCCCTAACAGGTGTCGCTAGTTTTTGACCGTTGTCTTTGTTCCTGTTAGCTCGATCTTGGTTGGCGATTTTTTTTTCCTCTGGATGGACAAGACGGAGGAGAAGACAGGAGATACACTTTGGAACATGATTTCCCAGATGGAACTCTTTGCCTGGCAACTTTAACACCTTGAAGCTTGCCTGGCTCTGGCAGATAAGGATTTGAAAGCTACCAGTTGAGCTGGGAAGTGATCCCAGGAAACGGAGGGGAGAGAAGTGGGGACAGGACGGAAGGGAGCCAGGATGGAGTGTGTGAATGAGCGGGTGTTTATTGCAAGCACCTGGGACTCAGTCTCATGGGGCCCCCTGGGTGGACGCATCCACTCCAGGGCTGCCCCACTCCAGGGACAAGGAAGCAGAGGTGTTTGCTCACAGTTCCCAAATGAGGCTGCTTCCAGGTGGGAACTGCGAGCACAGAGCCAGGCCATGGGAATCCACAGGCGGTGCCTGCAGAGGAGACGCGGGCAGGGCACCAGCAGCATCTGCTACATGCCCTGTTCCAGGCACAGGAGCAGCTGGTGGCCGGGAGCCAAAGCAAGCACCAGGAAAACCCAATCCCAGTAAGAGCCAGCAGCCCGAGCAGAGGAAATGGTGCTCCGAACATGGAACATGTGGTGATGTTTTGCTAGGCTCGCTGTTGTGGGCTCTGAAAGGGGCCCTCCGAGAGGATTTGCAATGCCTATCAAACCGTCCAGAAAGGAGCTTCCAGCTCAGCGGTGTGGTGGCGTTTGGTGGGTAACAGGCATGGAGAAGGGGAGGCCTGCTGGGACTTGGGGCTAATTAAATGCAATCCTGTTCCTCCTTCCTTCACTGCTGAAACACATAAGCCCAAATCTCCTAAAAGCTCGAAATTTGCAGCCATATTCATCTCTTTAATTACCGTGTCTGGTTCGCTTTATTTGTGGGCTTGGGAGCTTTTCACAGCACTTTCACATCTCTGTGCAAGGTGTCAAAGAATCATAAAGACCCCAGGCAAGGGGTGGGGGGTGGGGGGACGACCACGCTCACTCAGGCCAATGACTGTGCTCCTGGCCCTTCTTTACATCACTACAAAGGCATGTAAACAGCTCAAAACTGAAGGGACAACAGGCTGGCAGAGCACAGAGGCCTGTGGGACCTGGGACGAGATTTGACTGGAAAAAGGCAGCCCAAGCCACTTGTGGAGGGAGGCCTGGGCATGTCACTGGGTCCTGCCTTCAGACCAAGGACCTCTTTTCCAGTTGCTAAGAGTGTTGCCAGCATTCGGCTCATAGCCAGTTCCTCTGAGGGAGTGACCCTTAGCTGAAGGGAGCTGCCATGTCCATGTCCCTGGGAGTAGCCCCCCTTCAAGAGCAGGTCTGAGTGGCGTCCAAACCCCTTCCTCCCCGCCTCACTTGGGACATCTCTGAAAAACCATCCCAGCTCCAGAGCTCCCTGTGGCTGGGGCCTTGGTTGCAACTGCAGCCCAGCTCATCTCCTCTGCCTGCTCCCCTCTCTCACCGATGCTGAGAGCATCCCCAGCGAGCTTCCTCCACAGAAAGGCGCCTCAGAGTATGTTTCTCCAGAACCCAGTGTGAGGCAGCTGAATGCCAGATGTGCTGCCGCCCTGGCCAGGTGTTCCGGGAGAGCACTGTCTTGAGGAAAACATGGATGGGAGGAAAGATGCACCCAGGGTGGATAACGGGCACCAGATGCCTGGCATTTCCCTATTACCCCACAGTGTTCTCACAGCACCCACATAAATTAGCACACTCAATATGATTGAAAATGTTGGTGCAAATTTCTGCAGTGCAAAATGAATAACTAGAAGGAGAACCAAGATGGCGGCATAAGGTATAAACCTGTACATGCTGCCCCCTACAACAACATTAAAACTACAACTATAAGACAAAACAGCTATCATCCAGAACCACGGGAAAGCTGGCTGAGTGGAAGTTCTACAACTAGAAGGAAAGAAAAAAGCGCATTGAGACCGGG
The DNA here is from genome assembly GCF_028538775.1 of Myotis yumanensis. Lineage (NCBI taxonomy): Eukaryota > Metazoa > Chordata > Mammalia > Chiroptera > Vespertilionidae > Myotis > Myotis yumanensis. Next base: position 68,501,974 of record NW_027223755.1, on the reverse strand, counting down.
TAGGAGGTGCAGAGGCACCAAGAACAGAGGTACAAAGGCGCGCGTGAGGCGGCTGCACCTGGGTGTGTGGTTTTTTTCAATCGGAAGGGGATACAAGCTCTCGAATGCACTGAACTCATTTACGGCGAGACTCTGGGGTCCCAGACTCCTATGGGGAGAAACTGGACTGTCTTGCAGCGGGTCAGAAAGCGAGGCTGGCTTTCTCGAAAAGCTGCTCGCAGGGATCATTGTTGCTGTGGGGGCGCGGGACTCGGGGATGCAATGGGACTCTGGGACGCAGAGACTCGGAGTCCCAGAGACGGCTGATGACAGCCATTGCTGTTTGCTCTGCCCTGGTGATTCTCTGAGACCCCACCCCACTCAATTTACATCCCCACCCAAGCTGTGCGCAGTGGCGCAAAGGAATCACCTGTGCTTTTGCAGCCTAACCTATCAAACTGCAGCTGGGTCAGAGAGCTCTAAAACTTCCAAACCCCAAACAAAGAGGAGAAATCTGCTGATATCACTGTAGCTCCTGCTGGGTGGACTCACATAGTGGTTGACTTGGAAATCCAGGAGCCAAATACCAGATTTCAACTCCTCACATCCATAAGGGACACACTCAAGAAGCAGACTCAGTGAGCACCAAAGCCTCACTGAAGCAAGTCCTACCCCATAAGGGTGTCTCCAGCACAGCAGTTCATCCACAGTAGACACAGCAGGTCCTCGCAGTCAGCCAAAATTGCAGAGACAAAGAAACGTGTTACAAATGAAAGAAATGGAGGAAAGCAAACTAATGGAGGACATAGAGTTCAAAACCATAGTTATAAGGTTACTCAAGAATCTTCTACGAACCTCTGAGGAACTTAGTGAGACCTTCAAGGATCTTAATGAGAATGCCAAAAAAATGGAAAAGGACCAGTCAGAAATTAAACATACACTGTCTGAAATTAAAAATAATATGTAGAGATCCAACAGCAGACTAGAGGATCCCAAGAATCAAATCAAAGATTTGAAATACGAAGAAGCGAAAAACACCCATCCAGAAAAGCAAAACGAAAAAAAGAATCCAAAAATATGAACATAGTGTAAGGAGCCTCTGGAACAACTTCAAATGTACCAACATCCAAATTATCGGGGTGCCAGAAGAAGAGAGAGAGCAAGATACTGAAAGCCTATTAGAAGAAATCATGACAGAAAACTTCCCCTACCTGATGAAAGAAATAGACTTACAAGTCCAGGAAGCAAAGAGAACCCCAAATAAGAGGAATCCAAAGAGGACCACACCAAGACACATCATAATTAAAATGCCAAGGGCTAAAGACAAAGAGAGAATCTTAAAAGCAGCAAGAGAAAAACAGTTAGTTACTGTTGGGGTCCAGCCCCAGCGGGTCCAGGGGTTCCCCAAAGGTGTGGACAGAGTCGGCGAAGAAGGAATGACACAGAGACAGCGTTCAGTTGATCAGCAGCCTAGCCAGGATCTCTAGCCAGGAACTCCAGCCAAGTTCTGGTCAGGATCTCCAGCGAAGTTCTGGTTAGGATCTCCAGCCAAGTTCTGGTCAGGACCTCCACCGAAGTTCTGGCCAGGATCTCCAGCCAAGTTCTGGTCAAGATCTCCAACCAAGTTCTGTAGCCAGGTTCTGGTTCTCCAGCCAGGTTCGGTCGCCAGGTTCTATCCAGGTTCTCCCGCCATGATCTGTCTAGGTTCTCCAGTGAAGTTGTGTAGCCAGGTTCTGTCCAGGATCTTTTGCCATGTTCTCTGGCTAGGTTCTGGTTAGGATCTGATGATTAGTGTCTTGTTACATCCGTATTTATACCAGCCGATTTTAATCCTGTCAATTTCTATTACAAAGGTTAGGGCGTTTCTTATCTCCATTCCAGGGAGTAAAGATTATGTAGCTTAACTACCCGCCTGGCACTTAATTAAGGGGTTGTATCCCCTCCCTAACCTCAGGGAAAGATCCCCACCTGGGGAAACAACCTTTCACGGAGAGGTGACCTTGGTTAAAACACATGGCGCTAAGGAGAGCAAACATATTAAGAACAATATGCTATATATGCCAGGTCCCTTGAAACATATGCTGTGCAGGTGTTTCTTTCCTGCAGCGACTGTGTCAAGCAGCAAGGATGGACCAGCTTCCGGCAAGTTACCTACAAGGGAGTACCCATAAAATTGTCAGCTGATTTCTCAACAGAAACCATGCAGGCCAGAAGGGAGTGGCAAGAAATATTCAAAGTGATGAATAGCAAGAACCTACAACCAAGATTACTCTACCCAGCAAAGCTATCATGTAGAATTGAAGGTCAGATAAAGAGCTTCACAGACAAGAAAAAGCTAAAGGAGTTTATCACCACCAAAACAGGATTATATGAAATGCTGAAGGATATTCTTTAAGAAGAGGAAGAAGAAGAAAAAGGTAAAGATAAAAATTATGAACAACAAAGTGACAACAAATAAATATCTATCAACAAGTGTACCAAAAAATTAAGTCAGAATAAACTGGTGAATATAATAGAAGAGGGGCATAGAAAGGGAGTAGACTGACAATTCTTGGGGGGAAGGAGGTGTGGGGAGTGAGGGAAGAGACTGGACAAAAATCTTACACCTATGGATGAGGACAGTGTCAGGGGCTAGGGCATGGGGTGGGGTGGGAACCAGGTGGAAGGGAGCTATGGGGGGAAAAAGAGGAACATCTGTAATAATCTGAACAATAAAGATTTGTTAATTTTAAAAAAATGAATAACTAGTACCATCAAAAAGGTTATAGGACAAGTGAGAAATTGGGGATATATGCAACATATATGATAGACAAATAATAATTTTCTTCATATATAAAGAACACTTGAAAATTAATTTTTAAAAGACCAGCAACCAAAAATAGCAAAAATGCAAAGAAGGTGAACTGAGTTTGCAGAAAAAACAAATTACAAAATGGCCTTTTCACTTATAAAAAACATTCAACCTTACTCATAAGAAAATAAATGCAAATGATTGCTAACCTGAGATGTCATTCACACCTAACAGATGAATCAAGATCAAAGAGTTGAATAGCACACTGTGTGGGCAGGTATGTGAAGTAATAGGTATTCTCACAAAATCCTGGCAGGTGCATAAATTGATACAACCCTTTGGCAAATTGGCAGTTTTAAATGCACATATGCTTTGGCTCCTCAAGAATTTGTCTCTTTAGGTATTTATAAATCCAAAGAGTGTGCAAAGGTGTCCATACAGGGCTATTCATTTTAACATGGCTTATAGTAGCAGAAGACCAGAAATCATCAAAATGTTCATCATTGCATGCTAGAGTCAATAAATGTATAGTAAACCCATCAATAATACACTCTCAGCCCAGTGCCCTGCTCACCCTGCAAAGGATCAGTGTGGAAGCCAACCAAGCTTGAGGCCAAAGAGCTGGCTGTACAGGCTGCAAATCAGGCAGAGCCCACCCCAGCGCCTCCCCAGCCACCCAATCACTTTGCTGGGTTTGGTCAACTTGACCATCACTCTGGGCAGCAGTACTGGATCAAATAACCTTTGCAATTCATGATAAATGGAGGTAAAAACACATTTATCACCAGTTATATTTTGCCAGATATGGTGTTGGTTGTTCTGACTTCCATTAGTCTTTCACTTTAAGAAAAGATTATTTCTAGTGTAAGTTTACATTATGTTAATTTTTGGATGTTCAAACCAATCCTAAGGAATTTCTTTTTTTCAGTACTCTTCCGCCAGGGAGTTTATTAAATAGCTTTCATCACAGAATGATTTAAAAGCAAGTCTTCCCTAGGTTCATCCTATTTGTTATGGTCTTGAGCATCTTTATTCAGAAGAGTTCTGAGGGGTTTATATAATTCTGTCAGCCATAAATTTCCGTGTTAAGGGAGTAAGAATCTTTGGAGTGAAACTCTCTTAAAATATTTTTCAAGATACTAATTCCTGAAAAAAAATTTTAACAAAGAAACAAACCAGAACAGAAAAAACAAACCCGAAACCTTCAGAAATGTTCATCTGCTTCTTCTCGACTGGAATAAAAATTCTTAAAAAACCCCCCGGGTGTTCTTCAGAGATAAAACTACAATGTTGGAAGAAGAGGTTAGGAGAGTTCCAGGTACCTCTGTCCACTGCCCATCCACTAATGCCTGCTGTCCTCGCCACAAAGAGGCCTGGGGGTCTATTCATAGCAGGTTTCATCGACACAGGCACACTGTCCGGATTCTGTGCCACACAGACTGCATAGTGCTCTGTAGAAAAATTTCTAAGGCTCATAAACTCAGATTCCCACACCCAGAATTGATATCCCTGAAAACCTGGACTAGCACTCACGACTCCCTGCCTCAGCTGCAGAGCCCAATCCCTTGTATGTTGCAACAAAGACTGAAGAAGAGATGAATTGCGCTGGGCCTTGTCAATTCATTGCAGGCGTCCAAATGTCATAAGGTGCGGGGATACTACTCTATTTGTGTAGCTCTTGAGATAAGCTGGGGGAGGGGATGCTGTGCTTGGGGAACTGAAAAACCATCCTTCGTGTTACACAAATGAACTAATGCATCATCCATCATTGGTGCTTGAAAGGACTTTGGATCACGTGATGCATTATTTTCCACTGAAACCTGCACATTGTTTTTAATTGCTCTACCTAACTGCATGACAGGACACTTGCTTGGAGTTCAGATAGCAACTCCTCCATCAGGTCTTTTGGCAGCTTCGGAGTGAGCGAGCGTTCTTGGCAAGGAGTCTTTCTTAGCTGTGTGTTGATTAATAACTTGCTCTGCCCCCTCTTATTCTCTCATCCTCTCTTCCCAACAGCCCTTCCCCCTTCTCCCAGCACATTTTCCCACAAAGCCCTGGCTCCCTTCAATCCCAGGAATTGGATGCAGGGCCTGGAAGCTCTAGAGGGAGTCTGTGCTGGTGTTTAAGCCACAGCAAATGAAGTGAGTGCTAAGGGACTGGCAGGGAGCCTGCTTCTGCCTCCTCGGGCTGATGTATCGTGGGAAGTTGTGCCAGGGGCTGGTGGGGACAGCCCGTTTTATTAGGAGTCAAGGCTGCAACATGGAGCCTTTCCAAGGCGTCTTTCACATGTCCTTGCTACTCCTCTAATAAACCGAGATTAACCCCAAGTGAAGCACATTTGCTGGAGAGAGCCTGTAAATTTTATCTCGCACCCACCGTGGCCCTGAAGTGCTGGCCTTGCTTTTGGCAAACACAAAGCGAAACAAATGAGCAGCCACTTGCTTGCTTCCCCTCCACGCAGTGCAAGGCACACCTCTCAGGAAGCAGGTTTGCAGAATGGGTGCCCAGCATGGGTTACCAGTGCTGGTGCTCTAAAACCCAACCCTTTTTTTTTTCTAGGACAGAGTCGCCCCCTCGTCAGCACATCCCCTCACTCCTTGCCAGAGCCAGCTTCAGGGTGTGCAACCTGAGCCATTGCTCAGGGTCCAGGGCTCAGCAAGACGCCACACTTGGCTTCATGCTTGGCCACTGCCCTCTTGAAATCCTTGCTATATTTTCATTTTGCAGTGGAACCTGCACATCATGTAGCCAGCCCTGCTCCTGGCTTTATGGATCCTGACCCAGAGAAGGACCTGCTGGGAGGAAAACCTCTGCTGAAACACCTCCTGGGGTTTGTTTTTTTGACATGAGGCTGCAGAGTTTCCAATATGGGGGCTGGCCAGGTTCTCACAACTTCATGGTGATATAGTTCTTTATTGTCAAAGCCTCCTTGGCAATATTTTTGAAACACTGTAGAAATTAATACTTACCAAATGATTAGTAAATCCCAGACCCTGTTCTAAACACTTTCGTGCATTTTATCCTATAATCCTTACAATAGCATTGTGAGGCAGGCACCATCATTGCCCCATTTGAAAGATGAGGAAATGGACTCTCAGAGAGTCCAAGTAATTTGCCTCAAATCAAACTCAGATGCAGTTAACTCCAAACCAAGTCATTTTAACCACTAGACCATACAGCTTGATTATAAAAGGAAAATATGTTCTCCATTTCATTGGCGGTAAGATTCGTGATTGATGTGTTGACTGATTATGAGTTTGGAGATGAAGATTGGATGGAAGGAAAAAGTAATGGCAAAACATTTTTTCCCACTGAGTACACAGGAGACTCTACACTGATAATGCCAGAGTGCCATGAAGAAACAGGAATCTCCTGTAGCTTTTCCTGTTCACGTTGGTCTGGGCATTTCATTTAAGTCTGTTGGCATGAGTAGCTGTGAGAGCTTTGGCTCTAGGACTGGGGGATTCGGATCCCAGCCCTCCCAGCCCTCTATCTTCTCAAATGCTTTCAGCAGACCAAGGATATGCCCAGAATCAGGGAATCGTCTATGACCGTGGTCGGCAAACTGCGGCTCTTTGGCCCCTTGAGTGTGGCTCTTCCACAAAATACATGCGGGCGCGCATGTACAGTGCAATTGAAACTTCGTGGCCCATGCGCAGAAGTCGGTTTTCGGCCTGGGCGAGTCTATTTTGAAGAAGTACTATTGATATTTGGCTCTGTTGATTAATGAGTTTGCTGACCACTGGTATGATAAACCACCATCATCTCATAATCAGAGGCAATGTTTATTCATTGTTATGAGCCAGTTTACAAGTATAAACTTATTTAATCTCCACAACAGCCATGAGAGGTAAGCATTTTCATTGTATTTTACAGGTGAGGAAACTGAGGCCCAGAGAGATGAAGCAATGTGGTATGGTCCCTTAGCTGGTAACTCTCAGAGCCAGGTTTTGAATTAAGGCAGTCTAGGGCAAGAACAATGCTCCTCAGCCCTACGCTGTATGAAAGCTGCGTGTCCCCTGTCAAAGGCACTGTGCTGAGGACAGACATCTAGAGAGATGAATAACAAAGAGCGGGAGGGCCGGTGGGTTTCTTGATCCTGGAACCACATGCCCTTTCTCTCTGACCTCCCCCTTTTCACCTAACACTGGCTGAATGCTTGTTCACTGGGAATGAGACCTCTTAGGCCAGCCCCAGGGGCTTAATGGTTCTTTATTGACCTGGGTTACATTTTAGATATGTCCATAACTCAAGAATCTAATCTTCCTCAATTCCCTTACTATACCTACAAGGGAGTGATAGCTACGTAATCTGAGGGAACCTTGTTCTTGACAGTTACTTCTCGTAAAACCACTCACCAAAGAATAGTTTTTCTAAGTGAGTGAAGAACACATTTCATGAACCCTGATATATCTCCTTTAATTTCTCACTGCACCCCTGAGAGGAAGGTATCATAATCTCCATTATACAGATGGGAAAGCAAGGGTTCAAGCAAGTTTAGAATCTTGTCCAAAGTCCCACTGCAAGTAAGTGAGATAAGGATTCAAATTTCACAGAGCTAAAATGAAACCCAGGGTCTAAGCCGACATAACCTCTCCAACTACTGTGTAATGAAGCCCAGCACCAGCCCACCCTCTCACATGGAACTGTGTAGCATCTTACCTCTCAGCATGAACTCTGCTGCCAAGGTCATGTACAGCCTCTAAGCCTCCACACCATGGTTTCCTAATCAATACTGGATTCTCACTGATGTTTTCTCACATCCGAAGAGGTTCTTAGCAAAACTTTTCCTTAGGACTATATCATACTGATTCAGATTTTTTTTTTTTAATATATTTTACTTATTTATTTATTTATTTATTTGATTTTTTACAGAGAGGAAGGGAGAGAGATAGAGAGTTAGAAACATCGATGAGAGAGAAACACCGATCAGCTGCCTCCTGCACATCTCCTACTGGGGATGTGCCCGCAACCCAGGTACATGCCCTTGACCGGAATCGAACCTGGGACCTTTCAGTCCGCAGGCCGACGCTCTATCCACTGAGCCAAACCGGTTTCGGCAATACTAATTCAGATTTATCTGATGGGACAATTTCATGTCTACAGAATATAGTAATAGCAACTTACCGTCTACTGAAGCTTTTCATTTTCTTTTTCTCCCTCTTCTTCCCTTTAATTCTGTAAGGGCAGGAAAGGAGTCATTCTTGAGAAAAAGCATCACACCAGATGTCATTAACTTGCAGCTGTAGAGGTTACTGTGAACTGAAGGAACCCATAAAAGGAGAGCTTTCCCCCTCCCTCTGTGCCCTCACCACCACCATACAGATGTAAGCACCTAGGCACGCACACACACACATGCACTCACACACACTCATACACGTTCACACAATCACAGGCAAGCCCAGAGTACACATACCTACATGCACACACACCCAGCCCCCCCGCCCACACACACACACACAGATTTGCTCACTCCCCAGGACTCACTGACTGGGTGCAGAGGTTCTTAGAAAGCAGATCGTCCAGGTAAACAGTGTCCTGTTCTGAGAAGCGCTTTTTCCCTCTCCTCTTAGACACACTCCCTCTTAGCCGGAAGCCAGCCTTGGGACTCACCCCATATATTCAATTAACAAAGGCTACTGTCACTTCCCAACAATGACAGCAACGTGACTCCCCACTGTCTGCAGAATTTTCAATTGGTGGGCAACACCGTTCTATCCATGGGGCACTTTTCTAGCTTTAACCTAGATATGTAATTAGGATTATAACAATTCTCCCTCCTCCCGAAGTCCAAGATGGTGGCTGCACAGGACGCTCCGGGGAGCAAATCAAATGCACAGGTTTCAGGTGCAACCGGCGAGACAACTAGGGGCTGAAGGAGTAACTTCTGACAACAAACAAGACAAAGAGAGGGAACGGAGGAGCCTGGGGAGCTACGGGACCGCTCCAGCCTGCGTGGGGGGTGGAGGGTGGGGGTCGCTGCTCCAGGGCTCTGACCTGCCATGTCCCTGCAGGAAGGTCACAGCTCCCCGCCTGCGCATTCTGCCCGGGGAAGTGGGAAGAGCCAGCAGGAACTCAGCCCCTCACCACAGCCCCGGGGCCTGGGAGGTCAGGGCAGGCTCCTGTCCCAGGTGCCTCCGCGGCTGCGTGACTCCAAGCGCTTCCCCAAACCACCAGCACCTGCCGCCCGCACCGAAGCCCCTTCTAAGGGAAGCACTGCCGGTACCACAAACAAGGAGACACTGTGCGGAGCAGTTCTCGGAGGCCAGAGGGGCTGGCAGGTGCCATGGTTCGCGGCGCCCTCGGTCTCCAGACGGAGGCTCTGGCCTACCTGCAGGAGGACTGCAGCAAGTTCCGGACACACGCGCAAGCCCCTTGTGGCCCGAGCCAAGCGGGCAGGCAGGGTTAACCGGCCACAATACACACACCGGCCCTGGCCTCCCAGGTGCTCCGGCTGGGGAGGCCGGGCCCGAATGCCTGAAGCCCCTGCTCAGCTCCCAGCTGCTGCCTAACCACCCTGCACACACAGTCTACACAGAGCCTGCGTCTACATAATGCCGCCTTCCCAAGACTGGGAGAGACAGCTATTCTGTCTCATTCATATAAACAAATACAGAAAGCAAAACCAAATGAAAAGACAGAAGAGCATCTTCTGAAAAATCCTCAGAAAAAAAAAACCCTAAGTAAACAGAAATAAAGAATTCAAAGAAATAGTCATGAGGATTCTCACCAAGCCTGAGAGTAGATGAATGGTACAGAAACAGTGATCTACACTAATAAAAGAGAAACATGGTAATTGGCGTACCACCGCTACCCTTCCCATTGGCTAATCAGCGTATCTTTATGCAAATTAACTGTCAGCCAAGATGGCGGCCGGCAGCCAGGCAGCTGGAAGCGAACATGAGGCTTGCTTGCTCCAGGGACTGCAGATTCCAACGTTCCCCGCCTGCCTTGCCGGGCTCTGAGCTGGCAGTTTGAAACATTCTAACAAATATAGGCCCGGGATCTCAGAGCTGAAGTTATACATTGTTTCGATTATAGAACCGAAACAAATCAGATACCTGCTCTCAGAGCTAGAGCCAGAGCTAAAGCTGGCCCAGAATAAAATTTAAAAAAGGAGCCGTTGGGAGCTTCAATCAACAACCATCACCCTGAAAGCAGCCCTCAGCCCCTCACCCAGACTGGCCAGGCACCCCAGTGGGGACCCCCACCCTGAAGGGTGTGTGACCAGCTGCAAACAGCCATCATCCCCTCATCCAGGCTGGCCAGGCACCCCAGTGGGGACCCCCACCCTGATCCAGGACACCCTTCAGGGCAAACCAGCCAGCCCCCAGGCCTCTATCCTATATAGTAAAAGGGTAATATGCCTCCCAGCACCGGGATCAGCGGAGCAGCGAGGCTCCTGGCACCGGATCAGCGTGACGGGGGGCAGCGCCCAAACCCCCTGATCGGCCCTGCTGTGTGTGTGACAGGGTGGCGCCCCAACCGCCCCCCCCCCCCCCCCCACGGGCCCTGCTCTGTGTGTGACAGGGTAAAGCCATAACCTCCCCATCGGCCCTGCCCTGAGTGTGACAGTGGCGGCGCCCCAACCCCCTGATCGGCCCTGCTCTGTGGGTGATAGAGGGCGGCGTCCCAACCCCCTGATCCGCCCTGCTGTGTGTGTGACAGGGGGCGGTGCCCCAACTCCCCTATCGGCCCTACTCTGTGAGTGACAGAGGGGAGCTCCTCAACCCCCTGATGGTCCCTGCTCTGTGGGTGATAGGGTATGGAGCCCCAACCCCCCTGATGGGCCCTGCTCTGTGCATGACAGGGGGCAGCGCCCCAACCCTCTGATCCACCCTGCTCTGTGTGTGACAGGTGGCGGTGCCCCAACTCCCCTATTGGCCCTACTCTGTGAGTGAGAGGGGGAGCTCCTCAACCCCCTGTTGGGCCCTGCTCTGTGTGTGACAGGGTATGGAGCCCCAACCCCCCGGATGGGCCCTGCTCTGTGCGTGTCAGGGGGCGGCGCCCCAACTCCCGACCAGGGGCTGCATCCAGGGATTGGGCCTGCCCTCTGCCACCCAGGAGCAGGCCTAAGCCAGCAGGTCGTTATCTCCCGAGGGGTCCCAGACTGGGAGAGGGCACAGGATGGGCTGAGGAACCCCCTTTCCCCCCGAGTGCATAAATTTTTGTGCACCGGGCCTCTAGTATACATATAATGGAATATTATTCATTAATAAAATATAATGAAATTTTGGTATTTGTGACAACATGGATGGATCTAGACTCCGAGAGGGTATTATGCTAAGTAAAATAAGTTAGGCAGGGAAAGATAAATACTGTATGATCTTATGTATATGAAATCTGAAATGAACCAAAATAAATAAATAAACAAAAGAAAAACAGACTCATATAGAGATATAGAGAACAAGCTATTGAGTACCAAAAATTTTTTTAAATAAATTAATCAGCAGTATTCCTTACTAAGCACTCCAAAGAAAAATTCACTGAACTTCCGTTGACTTTTGGGAGCTATATAATTCTTTATTGTAAAAAATAAAAATTCTTACTTAGAAGTGCTGATTTCCTTTATAAAGAATTCACCATGCTTTGAAAGAAATCTCTTAGTGCATACAACACATGACTCCACTGATACAATGTACCAATACACTTGGCTTGTCAGTCTGACCTTGTCACATAAAGTTCTGGAGAACAATCACTACAGGGCTCACAGATAATTAAAAGGTAAGGTTTTTCTGAATAAACAAAAATTATGAGAAGGAAAACTCTTGATTTGAAAGCAAACATTAAAAACGTGTTGAGTGGCATTAACTGCTTAAAAAAGGAAAGTTACTTCTGAAGATATTCAGAAATTCTCAAGGAGAAAAAAAATAGACGTAGTGTGCAGACCTCCAGAGGTGGGACAGCCCTGGAGGCCTCCCTGAGAGTTGCAGTCTGGATGCTACCTCTGCACCCAATCCCCCAACCCTTTGTCCTGCCTTGCTGCCAGCTGGTCCCAGAGTCACCAAGCAGTGCTAAATATAGGCCAGCCTTCTTTCTTTTTCTCTGTGCTGCGGAAATGATCATATTTTAGTCCACATGAAAGCAAAACAAGTGACTACTTTTTCTGGAAAGCATATGTTTATAATTCCTAATTTTGCAAGAACCGGGCAGTGTAAATTCAGTTTATTAAACATGAATTTAGCACATTTGCCAAAGTGGTGATATTCATTCCTGCTGAACTTGAAATTATCTTGGATGTTAAAAGAGATCTTTAATTATGTATAGACAAAGAACAACAGAACACAATGTATTGGGTTGTTTTGTTTTTTTCAGGGTTTTTTTTTTTCCAAGAGCAAGAAAATGATAGGTTAGACATTTACTGTTCTTACAGTCTTCGTTTTATTTCCACCAAGTTCTGAAGTAAGTAAAATTTTTATTTTGGCATTAAAAGACCTCCACTGTATGAAATATACAGGTTTACGATTGGCCAGATGTTTTTCCACTGGATTCAATTGGCTATTAGGAATTCACAAAAATTGGCTTCTCTAATTTTCCATGGTTTAACATATGGAAATGGCCAGAGAAGAATAACTATATGTAGGTGAAGAGCTGTTGTGTTTGCCAAAGACATTTATACACAGCATCTCATTCTGAGCCTCCTGTAACCCTGTGATACAAATTACTCTTTTCTGACTCTACCACAACGATGGAGTTAAAAAAATCATTTCACAGGAGGAAAAATTCTAGAGAAGTTAGGCAATTTGACCAAGTTAGGCAATTTAACTAATCATGGAGGAACTGGAACTAGAACTCAGACTCTCTAACTCCCAGATCGCTCCTTTTTATCACACGTTCTATCTGAATTTTCCAGTAGAGTCTGGTGGCCATTGGCAACATGAACTCCTGTGTTGGTAAAGAGATTTCTTAACAAAGTACATTTATGGTGGTGCTGAGAGTTCCCGAGGCCTTCTGAAGAATTCTGAGTGCACCCCCAAGCTCATCCCTCACCTGCCCTGAGTACACAGGACCTGCCTTTAGTGCTGATCTCGTCTGCCGATGCCTACTCATCAGTGTGACTGCCAGGAGTGCTGTGTTGAGAAGGCATCTTTGGCTGATTATTCCAGGATCAGTGAGCAAAAACACCATGAACATTGGCCAGTGGACAAGGGCAGGAAATGGGAGTATGACTTGAGGGTCAATGATGTGGGGCTTGGCTTTACATGGCATAATTCTGACCTGAAGGTGAGCATTTTCTTACAAGCCCGTCCTGAATACTTGTGCCACACATAATTGTGGCTTCAGATGACTGGGATCCCTTCAGAGTACAGATCCTTTTTTCCTTTTGGGGAATGTAGGTGGGAGGGGAAAGGTAGCACACTGTGTAAACCTTTACTCATTAAAATCTTAAATCTAGTACTGCCTTTATCAGATTCTTTATGAGACCTGCAAGGCTTTCCAACTGGAAGTCTCCCCTCAGTGTTTCCTTGAGCAAGTTCTGAGGTTAGCAGTGCCTTCAACTTGACTGCTCTAGACAGCATTTGTTCCTCTGTGCACTGCAGGCTCCCTACTTCCTATGGACTACACCCACTGCTTACCTGCCTATCCGTGCAGGCCCCTGGCTTTCCGTTTCATAGGCACAGGACATGGCATGGGACACAGAGAGGCAAGAGGCTTGGCTCCAGAGAGAACGGGGCACCTGCATTTTGGAGTACCCAGGCAATAGGGCAAGATTGAAAAAGGGAGGCTGCCAAGTGAGAGGGGTTACTGAGATACAATAAAAATACACCAGACAGTTTTGCTTATCATTGAACCACCACAGTGAGCTTTTGGAGTTCTCATCGCTGCCAGCTGACAGTTTGCAAACAAGCTGAACCTTCAGCATCAAATACCATCAGAAAAAGGGGTCTCCTCCCCCACCCCCACGCCTTGCACCAAAGGTGGGCAGGATTGGCAGCAGCACGGGCAGGAGGGTAGATTTCTCTCCTAATCCTAAATGCAGGGAGCATGTGGCCTGGTGAATAGCTTCCTACTTTGTGGAAATGCTCTCTCATTTGCTTGTTCTCTACCCTCCCTGCCTCACGACAAACTATTTCTTTATAGAGTCCCTGTTCCTGTGCTACCCTGTACCGCATGGAGAGTCTTACTGCTTTTGATCTCTTTCTGATTAGTTAATCCGTTTGCATGCTCAGGTTTGTTGTTTGTACATAGTCTTTTTTAAACGGATAAAAAGGCAAAGGAAAAGCAATGCACTCTTTGATTTTTATCTCCTGCAGATTGAAAATGAATTCTAAGTGTGTTTTCAGAAGTGCCTTGCTTCCTCCTAGATTTCATTTTTGTGAGGCTAAGAAAGCAATTGAACAAGGAGTGAGGGTTGCAGGGACTACAAATATGACTCTGTATTAGATTGTGCTGATGGCATGCATCAAACAGAATATCTTTCTATGTACTTATTTTCTTCACTTTCAAATCTGAAATTATGAGGGGAGCATATGTTAGTATTTTCTTATTAACTTGTGTTTATTTATTTATATCTACATTAGTCTAGTAACCATTTAAGGCAGCATAATGTTTGAATTTCTGGTCTATGTTCAGGAGCAGTTCTATTTGATTTTTTAAAAATCAAGTCCACTTGTTAATGATTGGCATGTTAATGATTTAATGAATACATTGGGTTTGATTCATTTACATCATCATTTACATTTCGTCAAGATGTGTTTTCAAGGAAACACTTGAGGTCCTACTCAAAGTACTCCATTTCTCAGCATGAAGGCCTTTTATTTTCCATAAGCAAAACAAAGCTGAACCTTGGAAGTCTGGCTGGCATCTAAGTCAGGAGAGGGAAAGTAATCTCACCAAGGTTTCTCAAACCTGGAGGAGCCCACTTTTTCTATGCCTATGTTTGTCCTATGAGGATCATTTCTCTCTAAAGTACATAAGTCTATACAATCTCTAAAAGAAATCTAGGGGTGACCAATAGCCATCTACCCCAGCAGGCTGAGGAAATGCCCAGAAAGCCTCAGGACCCAGGCACAGGGCCTGTTTTGCACCCGGTGAAGAAAGCTGCGTGTCCTGCGGAACCTCGAAGTCAGGGTGTGGCTGGGCATCCTTTGCAGGTCCAAGCTGAGTCATGTTCATGTGGAACTAGTGGTATTTGAGATGATTTTAGTAGGACACGGGCAGAACATCAAAAGATGTTTGAAGTCATTGTGAAAAAAATCATTCTCTGCTGTCATTTTCATTTCTCTTTCAATACTTCCAATGACCTTAAGGAGAAAGTCTCCCCTCAGCGTTTAGTGGACATGTCACACCCCTCTCACTCCTGCTGAATTCATTGTCAACAAAGAGCGGCATTGGATAAAAACCTGTGTGAGCCCTGGCTGGTGTGGCTGAACTGATTGAACATTGTCCCATACACCGAAAGTGGTGGTTCGGTTCCTGGTCAGGGCACATCCCCAGGTTGCAGGTTTGATCCCTGGTCAGGGCACATGTGGGAGACAGCTAATTGCTGTTTCTCTCTTTGTCCCTTCCTCTCTCTAAAATTAAAAAAAAATAATAAAAAATAATAAAGCTGTGGGTAAGAAACAGTAGTTAGCTAGTCTAGTGTTTCACTTTTTTTTTTTGTATTTGGACTCATGTTCACCCTTTCTACCAGGTGATGCCAGTCGTCCATTTGAGGAGTGATATAAAGACATCTTCTGAAATAAATATATTCAAGTATTTTTAAAAATAAATTTAAAGAAAAAATTAAGTGAATAGATAGGTGGCAAGTAAATGATGACATCTGGGTAACGGGAGGAATAAGACAAAGGGCCTCCAAGGAAAGACAAGCCGCTATGTCCTGAGAAGAGAGTCCGCATTGACGCCAGCAGAGCTGAACCTGAGACCAGTGCTCCTCTGAGAAGCCACGGGAGGCGATGAACACACCTGCCTATTGGCTTCCCCACGGATAAGCTGAATATGATCAAAATATCAACTTTTCACTGATGGGTGGTTTAGGATCAAATGAGATATTGTAAGAGACCGGCTTATCACACATTGTGAAGTATTATACCCATGTAAGGCACTCCAACAATAAATGAGTGGTGGGGGAGGGGTAAGAAAGAGAAAAGGAAGTTCAGTTGAAGGAAACTAGTTCATTAGCTAGAAAGAAAATTCTGCTATCGCTGTGAGTAAGTGGGCCTGGTTCTTGGAAAAGCAGGAAGAGGCCCAAAATGTGACTTGTCTTGCAGAAGGGTAGGTATCAGAAGAATAAAAATATCAAAATCAAACAAACAGAAAAAACTGGCTTCAATTGGAGGACCCAGCAGGAGGGACGAGAAAGCTTAGGAGCCCCTGAGCCTGGGTGCAGCTCTCCTGAGGATAAAGTGCTTCACCTTCCACCTGCTCCTGTCCATCCACAGGAGACTGCACACTGACAGGTCCCCACACCTGCAGCTCAGCAGCGTGGCCCCCTTACACACCCAGCTGCTGAATGGGCTGCCCCACGGGTCCTAGATAGAAAGGGACAGACACTGCAAACCCCACGAGGCAACAATGGTGTCAGTTTCCCTTGGTGCTTAGCATACATGTGGGAACAGTGCCTGACAGAGTGGGTGCCCAGGAAGCATTTGTTAAGCGAGTAAAAGGGAGAAGAAAGGGAGCGGGGAAGGGGAAGAGAGACAGGGAAAGGAAGAGGGAAAAAGCTCCGTTTCCAGGCCACAGCCCAGGCTGCAGAGGCTGAGGCAGCATTCCATCCCAGGCGCCCTGCTCCTCTCCCTGGAGGTGACAGCAAACGCAGCAGGGTTCCTGCGCGCAGGTCTGAGTCCAGAGGAACTGACTTTCTTCACCTTGACCACTTGCTAGTGTGTGACACGGGGCAGGTTACTTACGTCCCCAAATGTCTTCTCTCTGCAGCGTGGGAGTGATCAGCCCAGCTTCAGAGAGTTACTGCTCGTATTAAATGAGATAAAATATGTGCACGTGGTCGATGGGCCTGAATTGTATCTTTAAGTATCCCTGTTGCTATTACACAGTCTCTGCAAAAAGGAAGAGAAATCATTTTGATTCTGTTAAAAGTGGGACATGATATGGATTTTCATTCCATAAACATACTCTTATACTTTTGCTTCCTAATTAGACTGTTATCTGTCATGCCTGTAATTCCTGTGTAATGAAATTGAAATTAAATGTCAATTTACTTTGAATTACAGAGTAATTCTATGTAGACATGCCACGCACTCTGCATTTCGTTAGAAGATGACAACCAAAAATACCCTGACAGTCCCTCTGTAATTACAAGTGATCTGATTAGGATCAGTGTGACAAACTACCTGCCAAAGCCTGACAAGAAAAACCTGAGCTGGCGGAGGGGTCGACAGAGGTTAGGCGCAGGAGGGAGGGACAAGGGAGCTCACGGCGGACCTCACCCTTCCCCAGGAACCCGCAATATCCTGACCCAGTGGAAATCACTTTTGCAGGCAGTGGGGGCGATCCTCTAAAAGAAAAGAAAAACCACTTAGCTACAGAACATGCTAAATGGCGCTGCTTCCTCTTCGCTCTCTACCCCAGCTCCTTAAATGAGGTTGGTGTCTGAGGTCTTGAATCCCCGTGCCTCAAGGACAGCCATGAATGTGCAGAGAATCCTTCAGTCCTCACCCAGGGATTTTATCTTTCTGTAATGCACAAAGGGGCTTCCATCCTGTGACTTAAAAAAAAAAAAAGGAAAGGAAATACGGCAGATAATGTGGTGTCCCCACTTCACGCAGGTTTGGAACTCCAGACTGGTCCGTTCTCCTGCCCAAAAGGCAGCAAGAGCAACCACTGATAGAAACTTTACCCAGAGGATCAAAAGACTTTCAGTGTGTAGCTTAGGGTGACGTGACCTTTGCTTTCACACTGTCGGGACCCCATTTCTGCCAGTGCTTCTCCCACTGTGAGCGCTCCTGCGGTAAACACCATCAGAGTGTTCTCTGGCCCTCCTCTGCCTGCCGCCTGACCCCAAATAAGATGCTTCGCTTTCCACCATCATGCTCCCTCGCTTCTCTTTAAATCGAAAGCTAATGCACATCCTAGCCCGGCTGCTATCGAGGTGGCATTGAGCCAGCTGTATGCTCGCCTGCTGGCCAAGGACATCGGCAATGTGAAACGGATTCTGATAGATCTGCCTGGAAATTTTTTAAGGTCACTGTGCTTGTTGCATCTGTCTCTTGTGTTCTGAATATTTCAGAGTTCTGCATAATGGGCAACGTGAAAAAGTCAACATTTTCCCCTTCTCGTCTGCCAAATTCCATGGATGAATTTAAAAACGCAACATTTTCTCTGAAAAGGAAATTGTTACAGCTGAGTAGATTTTAAAACGAAGCCTACTATTGCCCAAAACATAAAGTCATCTGTCTTCCTAGATTGCCTTTTCTGGTAGGTCATTTTGGAATTCAAGAGAACCCAAATGGACCTCCAGGATTTCGGCTCGACATGTGATGAGCTTGGCTCTTCCTTTAACACTAATTTTAACTCAGCGTGATTCTCCTGATCCAGAAGGTCAGCTCAGCTGTTCACAAACCAACAAGCCACGTGTTTGTCCTTGGCTTTACGTTTTCCTTTTTGTTTGACTAATTATTATCTGGACAGAGGACTTTAAAATTCATTGGGTATGTAAAGAGATCCATTGCAAAGCCAGTGCCCCCAGGCCTCCAGCCCAGAGTCTCTCACTGTTAAATACCTGTGTGTATTTTCACACCTGCAGATGTCCCATGCCTATAAAATGAGTAAAGATATATATGTATATATATACACACACACACTAGTGTCCCGGTGCACAAAATTTGTGCACATTAAAAGGGGATTAATTAGAGGAAATATTTTAATATTGCTATTTGCCCTTTCTCTATAATAGAAGTGTCAGAGATGAGAGAAAATTAGTAAAATGTATATGAAAATCTTCCTCCTGTCAGAGTCTGGGGCGCACCACGGGATGCAGAGTCAAGTCTCCGCCCACCCACGTGCGCCTCAAAATTGCGTGAGACCCAGACCTGGACAGCCCCACCCCCATTGGGCTAGATCCAGACCTGGCTGGTCCCACCCTTGTCAAGCCCAGCCAGGCAGGGTCGCAGCCTCAGGTCCCCTGGCACAGAACTGGGCAAGGGGTGCAGCCTGAGGTCCCCTGTCAAGCCCCTTCAGGTGGGGAACACGGCTGAGGTCCACTGGCCCAGCACCGGGGCGGTGGGGGCATGGCCTGAGGTCCCCCAGCCTGGGCCGGGGTGGAGGGGTGCACCTTGACGTCCCCTGTCAAGCCCCACCAGGTGGGGGTCATGGCCTGAGATCCCCCATCAAGCCCCCTGGGTGGGGGGTGCAGCCTCAGGTACCCCAGCCCAGCACCAGGAGGGGGGCGCAGCCTCAGATCCCCCATCAAGCCCTGCCAGGAGGGGGTGCAGCCTCAGGTCCCATGTCAAGCCCTGCTGGGCAGGGGGGCACGGTCTGAGGTCCCCCAGCCCAGCACCAGGGCAGGGGGTGCACCTTGAGGTCCCCCGTCAATCCCTGCTGGACGGAGGTGGGGGGCACAGCTTCAGGTCCCCTGGCCCAGCACCGGGATGGGGTTGTGGCCTCAGGTCCCCTGGCCTGGTGCCCGGGCGGTGGGGCATGGCCCGAGGTCCCCCGTCAAGCCCCACTGGGTGAGGGATGCAGCCTGAGGTCCCCTGGCCCAGCGCCGAGGCAGAGGTTGCTGCCTCAGGTCCCCTGGCCCGTGCAGGGGCGGGGGACACGTTCTCAGTTCCCTCATCAAGGCCTGCCGGGGTGGGGGGCGCAGCCTGAAGTCCCCCATCAAGCCCCGCCAGGCAGGTAGCATGGCCTGAGGTCTCCTGGCCTGGCACCAGGGTGGGGGGCACGGCGTGAGGTCCCTTGTCAAGCCCCATGGGGGGTTTGTTGGGGGGGTTGCAGCCTCAGGTCCCTGCTGATTGCTCATTAAGGCTCGTTACAGAAACTTGGCCTCTGCTGTGGGTGCAGCCATCTTGTGTTACGGAAACCCCCCACCCCACCTCCGCTGTGGGCGCTGCCATATTTGTGGTGGAGTGATGGTCAATTTGCATATTCCCTCTTTATTATATAGGATATATGTATGTATGTATGTATGTATGTATGTATACATACATACACACTGAGTGGCCAGATTATTATGACCACCCCATCAGTACTTCGTTGGGCCACATTTGCCTTCAATATTGCAGTGATTCTTCTTGGCATTGACTCCACGAGATGTTGAAAGGTGATGCGAGGAATCTGACATCATGCCTGATGAATAGCACTGTTCAGTTCTGTGAGATTTGATGGTTGTGGAACCAGCTGCCTGATGGTTCTTTTAACTTCATCTCACAAATGCTCAATTAGATTGAGATCTGGTGATTTTGGGGGCCACCTAAACAAGGTAAAGTCTCCCTAATGTTCTTGAAAGCACTCCTGCACAATACAAGCACCGTGGCATGGAGCATTGTCTTGTTGGAAGAAGCCATCTCCATTGGGATACACCATCAACATGATAGGTATATCATGAACTTGATCAGCAATGATACTTAGGTATGTTGTGCTATTCAGACCTTGTTCCACACAAATTAAATGGCCCAAATCATGCCAGGAAAACATGCCCCAAACCATAACACTGCCCCCACCAGTTTGAAGGGTTGTACTCATGCATGTGGGGTGCATTCTTTCATGCTGTTTCCACCAAATTCTCACTCTGCCATCTGCATGATGCAACTGGAAACGTGATTCATCGGACTACACGACTTTTTTCCAATGCTTGACTGCCCAATCCTTGTGTTCCTGTGTGAATTGGAGACATTTTATCTTGGTAACTGCAGACAGCAAAGGTGTTTGAACAGGCCTTCTACTTCCATATCCCATATGATCCAGTGTATGGCTAATTTGCCTACAAACATCAGGTGGTCATAATAATCTAGCCACTCAGTGTGTGTAATATATATATATATATATATATATATATATATATATATATATGAAGGCTGTTTCTTCTGTGCATTTTAAGTTATTGGAAATATATATATATATATTATATTCCCCCATAAAGGGCAATCTATCCTATTTAATAAAAGACAAAAAGGGTAATTAACCATACCTCTGCTATGCTTCCCATTGGCTAATCAGAGCTATATGCAAATTAACTGCCAACAAAGATGGCGGCTGGCAGCCACGCAGCTGAAGCGAGCATGAGGCTTGCTTGCTCCAGTGATGGAGGAAGCCAAGGTTCCCCGCCTGCCGCGGCCCAGCTCTGAGCTCCAAAAGCAACAGAGTTTCAATTATAGAAGCTAAACAAACTCCAGATACCTGATTTCAGCAGGCCATGGCCTCAGAGCTGGAGCCAGCTCTCAGCTCCAGTGACAGCAACAATGTTTCAATTATAGAAGGTAAATAAATCCCAAAAGAAAAAAAGGAGAGGCTGGGAGCTTCAGTCGCTGGCCAGCCTGAAAACGGCCCTCAGCCCCTCACCCAGACTGGCCAGGTACCCCAGTGGGGGCCCCCACCCTAAAGGGGGTGTGGCCAGCCTGAAAACAGCCATCAGCCCCTCATCCAGGCTGGCCAGGCACCCCAGTGGGGACCCCCACCCTGAAGGGGGTTTGGGCAGCCTGCAAAAAGCCATCAGCCCCTCACCCAGGCTGGCCAGGCGCCCCAGCAGGACCCCCACCCTGATCTGGGACATCCTTCAAGGCAAACCAGCTGGCCCCCACCTGTGCACCAGGCCTCTATCCTATATAGTAAAAGGGTAATATGCAAACTGACCCTAACAGCAGAAAGACTGGGAATGACTGGTCACTATGACACACACTGACCACCAGGGGGCAGACGCTCAATGCAGGAGCTGTCCCCTGGTGGTCAGTGCGCTCCCACATGGGGGAGCTCTGCTCAGCCACAAGCCAGGCTGATGGCTGCCAGTACAGCGGTGGTGGTGGGAGCCTCTCCTGCCTCCTCAGCAGCACTAAGGATGTCTGAGTGCAGCTTAGGTCTGCTCCCCGCTGGCAAGTGGACATCTCCTGAGGGCTGCCGGGCTGCCGGGCTGCCAGAGGGATGTCTGATTGCCATCTTAGGCCCAATCCCCTGGGGAGCAGGCCTAAGCCAGCAGGTGGTCATCTTCCAAGGGCTCCCAGACTGTGAGAGGGCACAGGCCGGGCTGAGGGACCCCCCCCCACCCCCCCAGTGCACAAATTTTTGTGCAGTGGGCCTCTAGTATATATATAAAAGCCTAAGCGACTGGACGACTGGACGGTAGCTATGATGCACACTGACCACCAGGGGGCAGACACTCAATGCAGGAGCTGCCCCCTGGTGGTCAGTGTGCTCCCACAGCGGGAGTGCTGCTCATCTGGCAGACGGGCACCAGATGCCAGGCTCATAGCTGGCGAGCGCAGTTGCAGTGGTGCCAGCCTCTCCCACAGACACTCCCCATGCGCGCCCCAGCAGTGGAGGTGGCCCCAGGCTCAGCGGGGCTGAGATGAGCTGGAGCGCTGCAGCACCCAGCTCGGGCTTGGGCTCCTCCCTGGCCACCTGCCACTTCCCACACTACTTCGTACTGGGTGGGATTGACAGGGACAGGGGTCTGGAGCCCCACGAGCTGGTGGGTAAGGCCAGGCTGCGGTGGCACAGAGGTCCACTGATCCCTGCAGGCCAGGCCGAGGGACCCCACTGGTGCACGAATCCGCGCACCAGGCCTCTAGTAGTATATATTTTTCTGCAACTTGCTTTTGCTTTTTTTTTTTTTTTTTTTTTTTTAATTGAATACTATATCTTGGAGAGCATTCCATACCACCACTCCTGGGATTCTTTTTCACAGCTGCTACTGATGGACTGCATTTTGCTATTATAAACTATGTTGTTAGATTAATTTCTAGTGGTAGAATTGCTTTGTAAATTCATATGTGCAGTTTATTGTATTTTTAAAGTACATTAATTCTGAAGATTGAGTATATTCACATGATACAACTATAATATAAAAGTGTATTTAGGAAAAAGTAAGCTTCTCGAACACCACTGTTTAAAAGCCATTCAGTTCCCACCACAGGAGCAACTTCTGTTACCAGCTTTTTTTATATATGCCAAGAAATGCAATGTTCTACACCTTCCTTTTTCTCCCTAACCATCTATCTTGGCTATATGACTGTATAGCAGCTCACTCTTTTTTTACAGTTGAGTTGTATAATATGGAGGGGTGTGCCATAATTTAATTTAGCCAGTCCCCTTTTGATGGATTTGTAGGTTATTTTCAGGGGTTTTTTTGCTTGTTCAAACAATGCTGCAATAAATAATCTTCTATACACATCATTTGACAAACAGACAAATATTTCCAAAGGAGGATAAATTTCTAGAAATAAAACTGTTGGGTCAAAGGGTAGCTATATTCTCAAATATAACTACTGCCAAATTGCCCTACAGAGATTGTAGCAATTTACATCCCCAACAGAAATCTAGAGGAGTACTGTTTCCCTGTATTCTCACCTTATCTGAAAACACGTAATGTATTAAGGAACTTTTTGATCTTTGCCACACTCAGATCATTATGGTATTGATCTGAGTATCTCTTCTTATGAATATGCATTTTTTAATATGTTTTAAAGCCATTTATTTTTCCTTTTCTGTGTTCTGAGTATTCATAATCTTTGTCCATTTTTCCTATTGAGTTAGTGTTCTCATTCTTTTTGATTTGTAGAAGATTTTTATATACTAAGGAAAGCAGCTCTTTTTGTCAATTATAAATTATAATTTGCTATTTGTCTATTTTTTTGTCATACAGAAAAATTAACTTTTGTATAGTCCATCAGTCTCTGATATTAAGGGGTTTACATCATACTTAAAAATGCCTTCTGGAGATTATTGTTTTAATTTTTCATATCTTTTTGGGGCACTCGCTTACATTTTTATAGATTTAGTACTTCAAATTTTAATAGATATTGATAAATTACCCTGCAAAGAGATTATACCAACCTACACTCCAAGGGCATTGTATGTTTACTCTTCAAAATACCTGTGGCTTATCTCTTATTAACTGTCCATTCCTCTGTAAATTTTAACATCCTTGCCAGCAAAGACTGTGTCTTCTGTGTATTTTAAGTCATGGTACTAAGTATAAGGACTATGTCCATGAAGGACAATCAGTAGCTTTTCTTTTTCATTGGGAATTATTTCTGACCAAGAAGGGATGGCCATGTCACATCTCCGCTTGCCACCCCAACCACAGCAAGTGGCTCTAGGAAGGTGGGTTTCTTGGTATCTGAGACCATGTTTTTCTGAAACACAAGTTAGGAATCATGGTCTAATTATTTTGGGATTTGTTAATTTATTTACACATAAAGATTTTCAAAGCATAATAGTAAAACAACCTTTTAATTGCATATTACAAATCTCCTTTATTGAGGTGATATGAATGGGTAAAATTGGGGTGACTCCAGGAAACACAGGGAGCTGCATTGATTCCTGAAGGTTGGATTCCTGGGAAAGAGTAGAGAAAGCAAAGAGAGACCACTGCCTGCTGAAAGCATGCTGAACACCTAAATAGGATGTCTATTTTTGCATATAGAGTATGGAATGTCATTAAATAGTATTAAATATAAACCTACTGGCACAGAGAGACTCTCAGAAAACAAATCTCTCTCCTGTGATCTTCTCTCCAGGGACTTATATATAAGTTTAATTTATTCCCCTCAAATGAAAAATAATTTTAAAATAATTAAATATGGTACTTTAGCATAATGCAAAAGCCTTCTTGTGAATTCAACCCTCTTTCCTATTATACTGGCAAGCAAATAGACAATAATTGTATAAATTGGTAGAGAAAGAGGCTGGGGGTAAAATCATATTTAATACTTTCTGAAATTTCTAGATTTCCCCCAAAGAACAAGTCCCAGTTTCCCTTCCTAAAACTCAGTGGTAAAAATCTCCAAGGGAGTTTCCTAGTCAAGGGACTCAGGACCTTACAAAAGGTAGTGAGCATTTGTTGACCTTTGCCTGTTCAGCATGCTTCCTGTTCTGATAATAGCCCCTCACCATTCCTTGAATGAATCACCTGAAATTTCTGTGAGTTTGGGGGATGTTCTCAAACCTCATCCCTAGAAGCACTGGCATGTTTTTTAGGCCTAGTAAATCACTGATTTCCATTCCTTATCTGTGATCATTAGGTCAGGAATGGATAAGGGACCCAAACCACATTCAATGAGACGTAGCCCTGAGAGTTTTATTGGAACTGCTGGGAAAGAGCAGTGCTCTCTCTGCTGGGATAGCTAAGCTGAGAGAAATGCAGTTAAGGACCTGCTTGAGGATGAAACCAACTGAGAGGACAGTCAGGCTAAGTGATATATGGGAGTTATTGAGTCCTAAGGACATGATATGAACCCCTAAATCTCGCTATGCCAGAGACATGGCAACAGAGTCATTCCTGAACTGCTGTAAGAACCACACAAAAAAATCTCACCCCCTTTTTAAAATTTAGTTTGAATTGGGTTTCTGTGAGTTACAACCACTTGAGTCCTAAATAACTTAGAAGAATTGGGAAACTGTTCATGAGTGAACCTATGAAAGACTTCATAAATATATTCCCACATCAAACAATCAAGACAACATATTAAGCCCAAGAATATCTTTGATGTTTTATAGAATCTAATCCTATATAATAAAAAAGCCTAATATGCTAAGTGTCCAGTTGACCGGTTGACTGTTCAACCAATCAAAGCGTAATATTCTAATGAT
This sequence comes from Myotis yumanensis, assembly GCF_028538775.1. Classification (NCBI taxonomy): domain Eukaryota; kingdom Metazoa; phylum Chordata; class Mammalia; order Chiroptera; family Vespertilionidae; genus Myotis; species Myotis yumanensis. The sequence goes on along the minus strand of NW_027223755.1, from coordinate 68,476,503 downwards.
ATGCTAAGACTGCTGCTATGATGTGCACTGACCAAGGGGCAGACGCTCTGACTGGTAGGTTAGCTTGCTGCTGGGGTCCAGCCAATCGGGACTGAGCAAGACAGGCAGGACATGCCCTGGAGCCCTCCGGCAGTCCCTCCCCAGCCCCAGTCATGCACAGGTGGAGTCCCTCGACCTGGCCTGAGCCCTCTCACAATCAGGGACCCCTTGGGGGATGTCAGAGAGCCAGTTTTGGCTGATTCCACAGGCCAGGACAAGGGACCCCACTGGTGCACGAATTCGTGCACCAGGCCTCTAGTTTAACAATAATGAGCAATTTGCCATTAATTTACATTTGCAATCTCCCACTAGAAACTTTTTTGGGATTTTCCTCCCCATAAATGTCAATAAGATACTTGTACATTCATTTTACTTTGATGCAGATAAATACTTCGATGTAGGGCATTTCCTGTGACTCAGATTGGAATCCACACAGTCAATAAAGCAGTAACAGACATACACAAACATCCACATATTGAAGAATTTCATGTCAAATAGCCTCATCTTCACAAGGCTACAGTAAAGGGCTTTATAATGGGAATTCTTACAGGTTAAAACCAACTATGTTTTAAGGCAAGAAAATGTTAGAGTCTATAATATAGACAAATGGTTCTCAAACATGTTTGCACGTAAGACTCACCTAGAGAGATGATATACACATTTACAGTTTTCTTCCAGGATAGCCAAGCTGAGAAAAATGGAGTCAGGTTCTATTCTATACCTTCTGACTTACAACCTATCTTCTAGTCCCAGAATGTAAAAATAATGCTAAAGATCAGGTGTATGGAGATATATGGATACATGGATAAATATGGATATAGATATAGATACATTATATATTCTGTATTTGTGCTATTGTCTCATCAAATCTTCATAATAACTCTATGGAGTAGTACTACTAAGCAATGAAGTAGTTACAATTGCTATGTCTCTTATTACAGATTAGGAATATAGAGTTTAAAGAGTTTGAACACTTTTCTCAAGGTCAGACAACAGGGCACATCCTAGACTCTTAACCCCTCCAAATACAAATTTGACAGATAGTGTCATGATTGATGCATGAAATCAATAATTGAACTTCACTGATAATATCATTAGAGAATCAGACAGAATAACACTCCTCACAAGGGAAAATAAGCAAAGCAATAGCATTCCTAAAAATAAAAATGGGTATCAGAGAGAGCTGGAAACAGTTTTTAACCCCTCAGAAGCCAATTTTCAGAGAAAAAAAAAAAAAACTGTTGCTCATTTATTTTAAAGGTTACATACAAGAGACTCTGTAGTCTCCATTATTAAAAAGACCTGTATCTCATCTCTTCCCTTAATAGCTAATTTGAGTCTCAACAGATGTCCTAAATGCTGATGTATGATCCCAGAAAGGGACATCCTACAGCTGTATAATATATGTTATCGATAGCAATAGTAATGGGGGTGGAGAGAAAATAGATTTCCCAGTGTGTACATTACATAAGCCCTCTGTTTTTTCTTTTGCTCCCATGAACTCCAACTAAACATCAAAAATACATCCTTTTTGGAAGCAGGTAAGATACAAAGAGCTTTAAAAACCATCCAGAAATAGCAACAACCCAGTATATTATGAAGAAAAGATTATGGTGAGGAAATAAAATTGCAAGTGTTTATAAAGGGCAGTTTAAGGAAGTTTCCCCTACATTGGCAACAAAAAAGAATATACAATCTCAGGTTCCTTCCTAGTTCGGATTCACTTTATCTTCCCTACGACAGGCTTACTGGGAAGTTATATTTTTATATGTTAATAAAATCAGAAGATCCTCACGAAGTCATACAGGTTATTCCCATCACAAAATGTCAGTGCATTTTGTATAGGGGGAGCTTTCATCTCTGGCCATTGGGATCTCTAATGGTACGGGTAGGCTGCCTGAGCATCTCTAATGGCGTGCATCAGATACATTACTGGTTGCCAATATCCATATGCTTTTGCAAAATGTCCTGCTGATGGGTACGGAAAAGCTAATGGAAAAATCACTCTTTGATAATAAAACATCAATGCTTGACTTTCTGGCTTAGTAAAGTTTTTTCACATTAGGGATGGCAAATGGGGACCTATCATGACGTTTCTCAGAGAGAGATATGCATACTTGTAATTGTCCTTCAACGATGTTTTGATAATGGTACCTTAGATGAGGTTACCTTTATAGATACTTAGCTTGTGGCTGCTTTTGGCAGCTCTTTTGAGGTTTATATATACACATTCCTCCTAATTTATGGCAAAGACAGACTTTTGGGTCTCTGAGTAATAGGAGAGGAGCAGCAGCAGCAGCAGCAGAACCGTGGCCCAGAGGGTTTCTCTGGCCAGTGTCTCTCACTCCGGTTTACAGCATGGGGAAGTCTTTGCCAAGCTCTTCCAGGGCCATTTGGGCAAAAAAGGGATGCACATTCTGATGGTGGGCGTGGCCACTGCACGGAGGACCACCATCCTGCACACACTGAAGTTGGGTGAAATCATGACCACCAGCCCCACCACAGGTTTCAACGTGGAGACCATGGAGGATAAGGACATCAGCTTCCCCATGTGGGACATGGGCAGCCAGGACAAGATCTGGCCTCTGTGGCACCACTATTGCCAGAACACACAAGGTCTCATCTTTGTCATTAACAGCAGTGACCCAGAATGGTGAACGAGGCCCGAGAGGAGCTCCTGCTCGCGCTGGCAGGAGAAGAGCTCAGGGAAACAAGCAGAAACACCCCATCGCCATGAACATGGCCGAGATCATGGACGAGCTGGGCCTGCACTCTCTGCGCCATAGAAACTGGTACATCAGGCCGCCTGCCCACCAGTGGCGCCAGGCTCCAATCCGCTTCGGAACCAGAGCCAAACTGCATTTTGCAGTTTAAGTGGCAGTGTCTGTTCTTTTCTTAATATAACATAAGGTAATAGTGCATCTTATAATCAGTGGTATTTTAGTTTTAAAAAATTCAGTTATACATAGTTTAATGAATCAATTCAATGATATTTTATTTTGGTAATGAGATAAGTTACATGGAGCTATACTGGATCTTATTACTATGGTGAAATGATTATTATTAGCCTTTTCTTAATCTGTTATCTCATCAGTGTTTTAGGAGATTTTTCTTAATTTGAAGGCTGTTGTTTACCTAGAATAAGTATTTGCAAATTGATAATCGGCTTGGTACTGTTCATGACCCTGAAATGAAACTGAGTTCTGGTATCATTTTATTTAGCTTTATTTTATTTAGAATGTGGCTTCTTTTTTTGTCTTCTGCCTTTCCAACTGTTGTTCCCTTACTTTGGAAAGATTTACAGGAACTAAGATTCAGATAAAGTATTTCTGAGGGAGTGTTTCGTAGGGTGGTTAAATCCAGGTTATGCCAGTGAGAAACTGTATAGACGGCAGGTTATTGCCATTTTCTCAGCCTCAGTGTCCTCATTCGTAAAAGCCTGTTCACTTCAGTCTTTCTTGGGAAGAACTGCTCAGGTAATACACATGGACTTATTTTCTGAACTCTACAACTATAAAATTTCTGGAGATTATTAATAACCTCAGAGGTCACCTTCAACAATAGCTAGTTGTAACTAATGTCCTGAGCAATGACGCAAGGCACCCCCACATATTGAGTTAATCTAGGGTGAGTTCTTTCACTTATAGCTCATTATTGTGTCTTCTCATCCTCAATGGCACCTGCTCTAATGTTCAGATAACCTTAAGAAAAATAGAGTACAGCAAGGATAGATCATGACCTATGAGAAAGTATGTGGAAAATTTACTTCTCTTAAACCAGGTTGCTCTGACTTCAATAGATCAGCTACTTCCCATGCCTATAATATTCATTCTATGCATATTTCTCAAGTAAACATTCTTTTTCTGTAATTTTGTAATTAGTCTGCAACCATAGGATTAAGTCCAAATTGCTAACCACGCAGAGCTCTATTCACGACAATATTTTGTGAACAAAAGAGCTGTATAATCTGGAAGTGACTCAGAGTCAATTCCCTTGTCCTAACAGGTAATCATATCTGAAGCAGCATCTAAGACAAGTTAAAATTTAGTCTATTCTTAAAGACCTCCTGAGGTGACTTTCCAGCCTCTCTCAGGAACTCATCCCAACATTTAGCCAATGTTACTGTCAGTAAATATTCCTTTGTACCTCAGTTACGTTTCTTATGCCACAAAGTAACCAATGTTTTTGTTGTTTCTACCTCAGTGAAATGAGATAACATTGACAACATAACATCTGTTTGAGCTTATCACTGACTTGCTTCAAACCCTTTAATAAAGAGCTCCCTCTTGCCTACAAGGTAGCACTCACATCCTTCAGCATGCCAAAGCTGCCCCTGGCTCAGATTTTGAAAACAATGACAATGTAGATAAAAATCTAACAGCTTTTGGTTATGAGAATTTCTGCAATATATGGAAGATAACAGGCAAGATGTAAATGATAAAAATACATTTATATGGGGTTATTAAGTAAAGCATGGAGAAGATAGTCAATAAGATTGTATTATGTAAATATGTACGGTACCAGGTGGATACTGGAAATATCAGGGGAACATCGTAAAATATATGTTTGTCTAACTGCTATGCTGAAACTAATACACCTGAAACTAATACAAAATAATATTGAATGTTAAAAAAATAAATATGTATTTTTCCTGTTTATTGAATTCATTGGGGTGACACCGGTTAACAAAATTGTATAGGTTTCAGGTGCACAATTCTACAGCACATCATCTGTACACTGTATTGTGTGTTCACCACCCTAAGTCAAGTCTCTGCCCATTAACATTTATCTCCCCTATACCCCCCAACAGCCCCCAATCACAATAATGTTGTCTCTGTCCATATCTAAAAGTTGTCCAATATCTAAAAGTAGGCGGTCGTTATATTTTGTCCAGTTTTAGTGCAGCAGCTTAAGTCTGGTCATTGTTAATCCTTCAAGGATGAGAGCAGAATCCTAGTGCCTTTTTCATGGTAGATATTTAAAACTCTTCATTTCTCAGTGCTTAACTCTTTGTTCAATTTTTGTTTTTGCCTTTTTTCTCTTGAAGCAATCCGTGTAATTTTAATTTCCTTACAAAATGATCTAGTTCATCTAGGTTCTCAAATTTAAATAATTATTCTCTTCCATTTATAGCACTGCCAGATTTAGCAAATAACAATATAGGACACTTCAGATAAGCAATGAATAATAATTTTTGTGTAAGTAATGGGACATACTTCTATTATGAGTATGACCCATATACTAGAAGAATGTTGGATGTTTATCTGAAAATCAAATTTAACTGAGTGTAGGGCATTTTATCTGGCAAGCCTATTCATTAGGCATCCTTGTTTGTTTGTTTGTTTGTTTTTAAATCTTATGTTTTATTAATTAAGACCACTGCCTTTCTATGTTTTGGGGGTAGGTTTTATAAAATACAGCACTTTCTGCCTTATATTTATTAATTTCTTGCTCTCTTGCTTTCACTTGTGATTTATTTTGTTATTTTTTTTTCCTAGTTTCCTAAGTTAAGTGTTTGGTTCACTTGGATTAAAATAATTTAGGAGTTTGAAGTCATGAATTTGGCTCAGGGCAGCTCTGTTCCCATGATGGAGACGTCTCAATGAAGAGGGCTCATTTGCATCATTTGCATTAATTGCTAAAGCATTTGCAATTTCTGTTATTTCCTCTTGATTCAAGAGTCATTTAGGAAAGTTTTTCCACAAAATTCTAAGCGGGTTTTTATTATTTTGTTTTACTATTGGAATATAATATTTTAGTTTTATAGTCAGAATGTGTCCCAGAAGTATCCTAGTTTGGGGGAAAATGTTACATCTTCTTGCAGACCAAGTATATAATTAAGTTTTGTGCATACTTCATATAGCATATTAGAAAAATATGTATTTCCTCTTTACTAATTTTGAATAGTTGAATACAACAACATTGGTTAATCCTGTTATTTAAATCCTTCAAATTTGTCCTTGTTTTTGGCACAGTTCACCTTGAACAAGATCATAACAAATAGAAACCATACTGAACTTTTGCTCAAGACTGGCAAATACAACAAACTTTTCTCTCCATGTTTTATGAAGCATTTTTAAACATGACTGACTGTCTATAAAAAATGTTTCCTTTGCCCAAACAGGTTTTGCTCAGTGGATAGAGCGTTGGCCTGCATACTGAAAGGTCAATTCCGGTCAAGGGCATGTACCTTGGTTGCAGGCACATCCCCAGTGGGAGGTATGCAGGAGGCAGCTGATGGATGTTTCTCTCTCATCGATGTTTCTAACTCTCTATCCCTCTCCCTTCCTCTTTGTAAAAAAATCAATAAAATATATTTTAAAAATAAGCGTCCTTTTACAGGGATTTGTTAGAAAATGTATCACTGAAAGCCAATTAGTCCCTGTTCAGAAGATAGTAGAAGCCAAAACCATGAGGTTACACAGACAAAGTGCTTTATACACTCACCAAAGCCAAACTTGCGCATTCTTCCACATAAAAGGCATGATAGTCAATGTTTCCATCAATGCATTGCTTGAAGGGATATAGAGAAGACTAAGGGAGATTTTTGTAAGATTTTAATTTAACCTCCAAAGTAAAAGTCTGGAAAGGTAAAATCATAATTTTACCCTCTCCCAACAAGTTGGGGAAAGAGACAACAAAAAAACTAGAGCTTGGATGCCGCTAATGCTAACCAGTGGATCACAAAATGAAAGGAAGAGTGAGAGCTGCATCTACATGTAATTGTGAAAACTTCCAAATGGAATGGTTTTCAGTTTTCAGATGTATCAATCACAGATTTTTGTGAAATAGACTGGAATTTCAAAATGTGGAGTTTTTCCATTTTTCTGAGCTTTTCAGCAGATTGCACTATCTTTGGGCATACTCCATGAAATGCCTGGGCTATGGAATGATAATTCAATTATACAAACACTAGGAGGCAGGTCTTTTTCTATGAGGATTACAGCATAGTGGTTACAGCAAAGGCTAAAAAATTAGACCTCCTATTTTCAAATTCTAGCTCTGACACCTCCTAGATAAAGCATGTAATCTCGCTCCCTCAGGCTCAGGTTCTCCATTTTAAAATAGAGAGGATGATAATGCCTCTCTCCACAAACCTGACACTCAGTAATATTACATATTGTTAGATAGTATTTTATAAGCATCATATCTTGACTTAGCAAAATCTGTAAATAGAAACGGTTTTCACATGGTTTCTTTTCTAAAAATATATTTTTATTGATTTCAGAGAGGAAGGGAGAGAGAGATAGAAACATGAATGATGAGAGAGAAGCAATGATTGGCTGCCTCCTGCACACCACCCACTGGGGATCAAGCCAGCAAAATGGGCATGTGCCCTTGACCTCAATCGAACCCGGGACCCCCCAGTCCACAGGCCGATGCTCTCTATCCACTGAGCCAAATCAGCTGGGGCTTCACATGGTTTCTTTAAAGCACTTCAACATACCTGTCCTCAAGCTTTACAAAAGCCAAACCATCCATGGCTTTTACTAGTGAACAACTCAAATCGATTCCAAAGATCAATAGTGTCATGTTCCAATTATGGCAATGTTACCACTCTAGAAAATTATGAAAGCGCTTCACCTTTGAAGCACTGACAAGGTCAATGCAACGACCTTAAGCACATAGTGCAAATGGCTTCTGCCAACAAGGCTGCTCACCGAAAATCTTCCTCCAACGGACCCAGCAGGATGCCATGTGGTAACTTACCCTACACTGGAGAAGCTCTTCGATTAGACTATAATTCCATGAGAGCAAGATCCTTTTTTTTTTCCATGTGGTATCCAGGAGCTAGAACAATGCCTGGCCTATAGTACATGTACAATTAATTTTTATGGAAATGTAATTGACAAATAACATTGTATTTGTTTCAGGTGTACAACATAATGACTGAATATTGGTATTTGTGGTGAAATGATCACTACAATAAGTCTAATTAGCATCCATTACCAATACATATTTTTAAACACTTTATTGAAAAGGATACTGATAATGAAAGAAAAGTACATTTTTAATTCTTCAAAGTTTATAAAGAAATAAAATGTTCATATCATCCTGCCAAAATCAGCCTCGCAGTCACAAATGGAGATTAACAGGCCGAGAGAGGCAGTGTGCATAAGGGAAAGCCCACAGGTGGGGAGTTAGAACACTTGGGTTCCAGACCAGTTGAGCTTCCAGGCAAATTACTGACTCTCCCTAAGCCTCAGTTTCCTAGTTTGTAAAGCAGCAGTCCCTGTGCTTATGTCACAGAAAAGTTCAAATGAAACCAAGGATTAAAAGGCCTTGAAACCTAGAAAGCACTCCACAATACAAATGAGCCTTCGAAAGTGTAAAGTATAAGGGCTGTATTCATCACACCAAGCACATAGGAATAAGATGAGTCATAAATGGAAAATTGCAAAAAAATATAAACATTCAGCAAAACAATTTTCTTAAAAGAAAAGTCCAAAAAGTGTGTCTACATAGCTGATGTCATTGCTTGATATTTGAAAAGAACATCTAATCATGTATGTTGTATTCATTGCTGGGAAAGCTATTTTGTTTTGTATACTTTCTCCTCTTCATTTTTGTACAAAAAATAAACTTATTACTTGCCTTTATTTATAGAACAAGAAATAGCTCCACTGCTTACATTGTTTCTTTCCTATCTTGTCAACAGAGCCCAGAGAATGCATGAAATATGTAAATGGAGAATTTAAGAAACCCAGAAAACACATCTCTTACACTGTTCTATGCCCAAACATAAAGGATTGTAGAAGTAAAGAGAAAGAAAAAGAGGAGGATCCACACACTTTACACAAACTCTTTCTAGCATGTCTGACAAAGCAACTGGGAAAGAATATTAGTAAACTTTCACAGTTCTTTAAACAGCTGAGATAGTTAGCCAGTGACACAACTGCTTTGTAAAGAAGTTGAGGTAATACCAAAATTAGTTGAAACTGCTTTCTTCACGGATTTGTTTGATGGAATATTCCTTATAGTGACCCTGCTGCTTAGAAAATCTTTGGTTTTATGGATAACTATTGTGAAAAATAAGCCATGAACACTGTGAGTAAATGTTTAGACTAGGATATAAAATCTCTTGATCACAAATGTCTAAATGTTTGGTACTTTTCTATGCATGTACAAACATGGCCATTAAAAAAAACACACAAGATCCATGACTTATTCTTTTGGAAATAATGTTTCTGAAAGAGAAAAAAATGTATGTATTTTCTTAATTTCCAATAGTAAAGTTTATGCATCATTTTCTTTTGGCCAAGATTCACTGTAGCAAAATTTCTTAATTCTGTTTCTCTTAAAAAATCTATATTTTCTTTTCTTATCTTTCCTGGAATTATCATCTCCTCCTTCTCTGCCATACATTTCCATCAGTGAAACAAACATTTTGTTATTTCTTTTGTTATTAAAGAAACTGCGCAGACCCCACGAACCCTTACAGCTATTCCCTCATTTTTTTCACCTCTCTTAACATCAACCCATTCCAACACCAATTTGATCCTCACCACTTCACTGATGGATGTCACCTAGGATCTCCATCTCTCCAAACACCATGCTCAGTTTTCAGTCTCATTGTACTCAACCTCTCATCAACATTTGACTCAGCTGCCTGCTCTCTTCTTTTACAAATATTTTTTTCATTTCATTTCCAACAATTGTATTCCAAGGTACATAACCAAGAGAAAGTCAGCTATGTGTATATGAAAAGATATGTATAAAAGTATTTATAGTAACAATATTTGTAATAGCAAAAACTAGAAACAAACTAAATATCTATCAACAGTTAGAAGAGGTAAATAAACTGTGGTATATTCATACAATGTACTGCTATTCACTGGTGTAATCAAATTAACTACAACTCTATCTGAAACCTAATTCAAAATAATACATAGTACATAACTCCCTTTTTATAAATTTTTTTAAAACAAGCAAAAGTAATTCATGTTATTAACAATCAGGAGAGGAACAGGAAAGGGGATGACTTGGGGAGACAGGTGTGAGAGTGGCTTCTGGGGTGCTGGTAATATTCTACTTCTTGATTTCATTTGTAGTTATGCAGATGTGTTCATAGTGATACCCTATTGATTTATTCATTTTTGATATGTTTATTTACATTAGACATTTTATTCAAAAATATCTATAAACTTGTTTCATCCTGTTATTTTATTAGCCTTATATATGTAAATCTCAGCATCCCCATTTTCCTGACTGAATGACCATGGGATGAATTCAAATGAACATTCAGATGACAACTATAGAAGCAAAATTGACAAATGGCAGCAGTTTAGCGGTGCAGAAAATAAAATAAAGCTTCTTTAAACCACATCAGAGAAAGTCTCATTGAATAAAAATAAATATGTTTTTAAAGTAAAAATATACCTTGATCACTCAAAATACACTTAGGTTTTTTTTGTTGTTTGATTTTTGCTGACATTTCTCAGCCAAATACTATACTATTTAGTTAGTATTTTCAATGTGTTTTTAAGCATGTCAGTGATAAATCAGTATCTTGTTCACTGCTTTGTTCCCAAGGCAAATAGTTGCTTGGTACACTATTCTGCTATGTGTGTGTTATTGCTATTTTTACATTTATTACACATCTCACATACTTTGCATACACAGGTATAGTCAATAGGAAAAATGAGGGACAACTTATGTGAAGTAGTTATACATAAGAAATATGCACAATTGGATTTTTACCTGTTGGCAGCCTAGTGCCTCTCTCTCTTTTCTTCTACACCATAAAATCAAACATGGAGAGAAAAATCCTCCCTGATAGAATCCCCTGCCCAATCTGATTATGAAGTGCCAAGTTTGCAGAGAGTCTGCAATATATGACATCCATTTTAAAAACCGGCATCATTAACTTTACTATCTTTTGGTTAACATGAAAATTATTTTAAGTTTTTAAGTTAAATGACATCATAGTTCACATACACCCTTCGGTGAATGGAGAGGGTGTGTGTGTGTGTGTGTGTGTGTGTGTGTGTAATAAATAAATATTCATACAATATAATACTACCAACAAGTGTCAATGAATAAACCTGGGTAAATCTCAAAAACAATTTTTAGCAAAAGAAGATGACACAAAATAGTGAATAGTATGTGGTTCAATTTTTACAAAAATTTCAAAACAAGCCAAATCAATTTATGGTTTTGGAAATCAGGAAACCAAGAGGAAACTAATGAAGTAATATTTGCTTCTATAGTGAAGCAACTAATTCCACTGATTTTTCTTCATCTCAACTTTAACACGTCTCAATAATGAAAACTGTCTGCTGGCTTGATTGCAAATGTACCTCCATGAGTGTGGAACAAAAGAGAGTAGGAGTAAAGCATGAACTGTGGCTCAGGGCAGACTGGTTCATCCCACAGCCCCCCAAGTCCTGCCTCATCCTGGACCCTCCAGAATTCCTCCCCTCCCTTGCATCTGCCCCTGTTCTTCACCTCAGAGGGCTGCAGAGTTGAGATGGAGCAAGTGATCTTAGCATTACACTTAGTTTGTATCGAGCTCTGCTGTATTGGGGAATGAAAAGCACTTTGGAAATCTATGTGATTATTGTTGCATTAGAAGCAAACCTAGGAAAAGAGAAAATCCATTAGCAAGTGTTTTTGCTAAATGCTTTCTCAGGCGGTCATTCAGAGATAGATTTGAAGACCCAAATGTAGGAGACCCAACAAACTCTTCCCAATAAGAAATACTTGGAGTGTCCAACAAGTGCTAATCACAGAAATCCATCAGAGAGCAGTAATTTCTAAAAACAAGCTGAGAGCAAGTCCCTCCCTCCAGGACAATGCCTAAAGACTTGCTTAATAGAGACTTCCAAAATAACTTGCCTATTTTTAACTCCAGCAAAGGTCACGATAACCACTTGATCTTACAGTTTGCCACTAGCCTGAGAGATTTGAAAAAACTGGAGTTTTTTTTATTACTGTCTTAAATCTGTAACACTACGCCGAAGCCTATTATTTCAAATTGAACTGATAGCAGAAATTAAGGTGCACATTTAACATTAACAAGATATCACATTTTATTAAAAATGCTATAACTTTTATAAGTAATACATAGGCTCAGCCTTTGCATATGGGTGTGACACTTCTTTTCTGCCAAAAGTTGTGGTAGGCAGTTAGACAGAAAAGAGCAGAGCAAGGACAATAAGCCAGGTAAAGAAGGTCACCAGGGCGGAAAGCCCCAGATGCCTAGCAAAGGGCAAAACTGGAAAAACAAGAACCTCACTCCCAGGGTAACCTTTCCTACCCCAGCATATTGCTGGTCACGAGGTTTGACCTTTCATATTGCTGGTCATGCAGCTGGGACCCTCCCTTGACCTTTCCTCTCCTGGAATGTTGCTGGTCATGGAGTAATTCCCCTTGGAGGAGGAACAACCAAAGGTCCTCAAACTTTTTAAACAGGGGGCCAGTTCACTGTCCCTCAGACCGTTGGAGGGCCGGACTATAGTTTAAAAAAAAAAACTAGTCAGCTGCTAAGCAACAGGCAGCGGCAGCAAAAACACCGGGCGGGCCGCATAAATGTTTTTGGTGGGCCGCATGTAGCCCGCGGGCCGTAGTTTGAGGACTGCTGGGCCAAAGAGTGGCCTCAATGACCCCCATTCCAGCCTTCCAAAGACCACTCCCTAAGCATTAACCCCTGGGGATAACTGTAGGCCTCAGTTATGTCTCACCTCCAGACCCAGAAAAGCAGCAAAAGCAGACTAGCAACACCTAGGCTGACCTCAGGATCAGCGGCATTGATCAATGACCTCCTGCCCTGGCACCCACCAATCAGTGGAGAGCACAACCCTGAAAGGACACACCTGGAAAGCTGATGAATATTCAATTGAGATCCTCCCCTGGGACCTCCCCTCAAATCTCCACCCATAAAAGTCCTTAGTCTGGATGGACCCAGGGCACTTTCCCTCCTGAGAGAGAGCACAGCCACACATTTCGCATCCTCCTTCTCCTCCCCCTAGCCAGAGTTACCTTTACCCTTCTCTCTCCTAATCTCCAAGGGCCCCTTCTTTTGCCTCTGTAACTTGTTACCAGAGCCTATTTCTTCTACCACTCACTTCTTCTATTTCTGTGACTTTCTAAATAAACTTTCTCTTATAGTTTGAGTCTTGGCTCTAAATTCTTTCTTAGCCAGAACTCAAGTACAGAGGTAGCAGAACCAAGATCCGGTCTGACTCCACTGGTCTAACACCTTGTGCCGTTCTCTCCACTGCCAACAAAGTGAGCCACTATCTGCAAACCACTTAGTACACCGAGCACATAATAGGCACCCAATGAATGGTAGTTGACTTCCCTTTTCCCTGAAGACTTTCTTGGAAAATTTACTTAATCCAGTCTGAAGAAGAAAAATAGTGACAACAACAAGTATCTTTCAGTTGGTGTCTATGTGCAAACCCTTATACATTAAATACTCTCTAATTTATATAATTCTACAAGGTGAATTGTATTGATATCCTCATTGTACATAGAGGTTAAGAAAATTGCCCACCATTTGAATAGCAAGTTTTTAAACGGAGGGCCATCTCCACTCCCAAACGAAAGCCCTGAAAAAATAAGAACTGTTATTAAAGAAGACTTGTTAGCTGTTTTTTCTCAATACAGAATTCTTCTTTCAGGATTCTGTGTTGAGTATATAACTAGACGCACACAGGTAGAGTCTGGAAACTTCTTTTGGTTTTCAGAGCAAGCTGCTTATTTTATTTTCTGTACATCATATGTTTATTATTTATATAAATATTTAATACTTACTTGAGGATATGTTTATTGATGAGAGAGAGAGAGAGAGAGAGAGAGAGAGAGAGAGAGAGAAAGAGACATCAATATGAGAGACAAACATTGATTGGTTGCCTCCCATATGCACCCTAACCGGGGATTGAACCTGCAACCTAGGTATGTACCTGACTAGGAATCGAATCTGCAACCTTTTTGTGTATGGGACAACACTTCAACCAACTGGCTAGAACTTATATAACTTTCTTTTTTTTAAATATATTTTATTGATTTTTTACAGAGAGGAAGGGAGAGTGAGAGTTAGAACCACTGATAAGAGAGAAACATCGATCAGCTGCCTCCTGCACACCCCTTACTGGGGGTATGTACGCAACCAAGGTACATGCCCTTGACCGGAATCAAACCTGGGACCCTTGAGTCCGCAGGCTGACGCTCTATCCACTGAGCCAAACCAGTTAGGGATTATATAACTTTCTTAAGGACAAATATATAGGTTTAATTTATGTAAGCCCTCATATGAAGCCCTACAAATATGTGCCATATACCTTGGGGTAGCACAACACTCAGGATGTTGTCAATGCCAAGTGGAATCATATCAGAGAGTCCTTCAAAGTTTAATTCTTCTCACCCCTGAAAACGAGTTTAAATTACCTTATTAGTGAATATTGCTATATGATTTCTGATTGCTCTACCACGTAGCGATTACATGGTGTTCCATTAATTAGTTCCAGCTATCTATTAAATTTCCTGATAGAGCAAGGTAATTTTATTTGTGGGATCATTTTTCATAATTAAAAAAAGAAAGCCAGTCTCAAAAATAGGTTCATTCATTCTTAACCATATACCTTCACTCATGTTATGGCCCTTGCTGGAAAAACCATACCCTAATCTATTTAAATTCTAATCATTTTTCAAGGCCTAATTAGATTTGGCATCTGCAACCATCACTGACTTCTACCTTAACTCTCTCCTCCTCTCTCTCAAAGCCTCTCTCAGTGGGCTGCATATATCATCAAAACACATTGTTAATATATCATTTGTGGTCTGTAGTACAAAGTTTAGGACTGAATTATTTGTTTCACCTTTAAGTCATAGGTGTATGTCTAGCATATTTAACTGAATTACAGGATCTTTAAGGGAAGAAACCAAGGGTATACTTCTTTATTATCAAACACTGCAACTAACATGTAACTAAGAACACAGCAAGTGCTGGGAGAATAGAGCCTTAGAATTGCTCAATGTGCCACTTAGCCACCCACAATATACAAAAACATTGAAAACCCTAAATGAGATGATTTATACAAAGTTTGTTAAATAGCAAGCTCTTACCAAAAGAGCACTTACCAAGTAAACACACGTGCTCAATTTTTATTTAACCAAAGACTGTCATCTTCATTTGAAACATACAGGGTAACAAAAATGCAAAAGACAAAAATGCATATGTTACTAGATTGGGAGAATGTGGAGAGAGGGCACTTTGATAAACTGTGAAGAATTTAAGATATCAGTATAACCTTTTAGGAGGGAAATTTGGCAGTCCAAAGTGATTCTACAAATAATCATTTTCTTAGATCTTTTAAATTTTTAAACTCAAACTTTTCCCCATAATGAATAGACCCATATTATTTTTTAACATTTTTACTGTTGTACATTTATTAAACATGATGAAGTTAATGATTAGTGATAAAATATCTCAAAAAAATGCCCAAATATACCTTACACTAATAGGCATTGGCAGTTGCTGCATTTTATATTCAAGGGTGTTTTTTATTAACATGTATTAAAGCTCTCCTATTGAAAATACTGAGACACTACTGTGGTGGTTAAGAGCACAGATGCTGGAGCCAGACTACTTATATTCAAGTCCCACTTCTGCCACTACCAGACTCTGGACATGTGGCTTAACCATTTCTATGCTTTGGTTTTCTTATCTGTAAAATGAGGATAAGAGTAATGTCAATTTAGGACTGCAACAAGGATTGAATATATTCATAGATAATCACACTTAAAGCATTGTCGTGAAATGCTTAGCAAGGGTTTGCTTTATTAGTATTTCTAGAGGCCCAGTGCATGAATTTGTGCACAGGTGGGATCTGGCCGGCCCATCCCAATCGAGGCTGATCCAGCCAGGCTGGCCAGGGGGAGAGGACATGGGCTGTTCTGCTGGCTCCGCCCCTGATCGGGGAGGGGGACTGATTGGGGACGGGGCTGGTGGGGGGGAGGGGCTGTGGGCGGTTGGCCAGCCCCATCCCCTGGTTGAACTCCCGGTACCCGGTCAAGGGGACAATTTGCATTTTAGTTTTTTATTATATAGGATCACTATTTATTGAGCATTATGTAGTTCCAGAGGCTCCTTATACTACTCTGACTTTTTTTTTTTATTTCATTGCATTTGTTATTTTTGCTGTTCTGATTGGATGTTTTCTGCTTCCTTCTCTTCGAAATCTCTGATTTGATCATCAGCTTCATCTACTCCACTATTGATTCCCTATAACATAGTCTTCATTTCAGTTACTAGTTCTTGTTTGTGTTTTCTACTTCCATCTTTATGTGCCCTGTCTCTTTATTGGAATTCTAACTAAGTTCACCTATTCTTCTCCTAAGTTCATTGAGCATTTGTATAACCAGTATTTTGAACTCTGCATCTTGTAAATTGCTTGTCTCCATTTTGTTTAATTCTTTATCTGGAGTTTTGTTCTGTTCTTTCATTTGAAACATGTTTCTTTATCTTCTTATTTTGGCTGCCTCCCTGTGGTTTTTTTGTTTGTTTGTTTGTTTTTATGTATTAGGTAGAATTGCTTCATCTCCCAGGATTGATACAGTGGCCTAATGTAGTAGGTGTTCTATAGGGTCCAGTGACACAGCCTCACCAATCATTGAAGCTGGGTACTCCAGGTGCATCCCTATGTGGGCTGTGTGCACCTTTCTGTTATAATTGACTAGAGGCCCTGTGCACAAAATTCGTGCACGGGTAGGGTCCCTAGGGCTGGCTGGCGATCAAGGCCAATTGGGGCCTTCTGGCTGCTGGCCAGGGCTTTCCTTCCCTAGCTGCTGGCTGCTGTCCAGAGCCTTCCTTCGTTCCACGCTGCCCCCTGGTGGTCAGCACACATCATAGCGAGCGATTGAACTCCCTGTCTCCTGGTCGAACTCTCGAGGGGACACTTTGCATAGTAGGCTTTTATATATATAGATCCTTGATTGCTGTTAGAACATCAATGGTAGGGGTTTATCCCCAGGCCCATCAGCTATGAGAATTGACTATAACCACTGTGGGGAGAATCAGCTGTGCAGGAGCCAACTCCATGGAGCAGGACTTACTGAAGTGGAGTTCTGATGCCCACTGAGACTGCCCCTTGAGTGTGTCTCAAGGAGGTGGCTGGTGGTACTTCAACCTGATCTGAAGCTGTCCACTGGGTGTGCTGGCTCTGGGGCCTCCCAGGATGCACAAGCCAATATCATATGCTACCTGTGCCCTGCCTGGGGCCACTAGGATGAGCTATACAGTGATCTTCAGATGGCTGCTATTTGTGCTGGGCTTGGAGCTACCCAAGAGAGGCCAAGCTGCAAACCAAAGCCAGCTGCTACTAGTGCTATGCCTGGGGCCACTAAGCAAGAGGTATGGGGCACAATGAGCCCAGATGCTGCTTGTTTTAGATATTTTAGGAAAGTCTTCAGCATGAGCTAAAGGAGGCCATTGTATGGAAAAACCACTGGAATTGGCTTGGGTGGGCCCAATAGTTGGGTGGGACATGGTCTCAGGGAATCACCAGGGCAAGTGAACAGTGTTAGCCTGATTGATGGAAACTCAGATATGGCCTCTTCCTGTCAGCTCTGTGAGGGAAAGGCTCAGAAAAGAAAAAATGGGGGACTCTCAACAATAAAATACATTTTTTTTAAAAAAAGAAAGAAAAGGAACACTGGCCTCTACCAGCATTTTTGTCTGACAGAAAGTTGCCCCTCCAGCTCTTGCCCTGATGCCAGATAATTCAGTTTCTCCCCACATGTCCCTGGTGCCTTTTGAACTCCTGCCCCAGTGCTGGAGCTCAGAGGGAATGAATCTGAAAAAAAGTCGTGTTTGGGCCCTTTAAGAGGAATGCCTGGGACCCCAGAAGCCCTCAATCTCACTCAGCCTCAATTCCCACTGGTTTCACAGCCCAAAGTTATGGGGACTTCTCTTCCCAGCACTGCAACCCTGGGTTGGTTGGCCTGGTGTAGGGCCGGGACCCTCTCTCCTGAGGGGGGTCCTCTGTGACCAAGATATTCCTCCCAATTTTTATCCACCACATGTGGGTGTGAGATCAACCCATTCTACATCTCCACCCTCCCTACCAATCTTGATGAAACCTCTTCTTTGTACCTTTAGTTTTAGGACTTTCATTCAGGTAGACTTCAAGCAATTCTAAATGATGGTTGTTTTATAGTTTAGTTGTAGTTTTGATGTGGTTGTGGAGAATTCGAATACCACATTTACCTACACTGCCATCCTGCCTGGAACCCCAAAGTCTAGCTTTAATAAATACCTATAACCTCCTGTCCTCTCCCCATCCCCCTAAAGTGCCACAATGTTGAAATTATGTGGGATTTTAATTCTAAATTGTATATACTAAACTAGAGGCCCAGCGCATGATTAAATCGTGCTGGTAGGGTCCCTAGGCCTAGACTCCTGTTATCAGGGCCATCTTCTGCCCGTTCACCAGTCCCCAGGCCAAACACCGCCTCCGCCGCCGGGCTGTCAGGCCATTGGGATCACCAGCCCATCGCCGGCTGCTCCAGGGCTCAGGCCTGTGGAAAAGCGGGTGCCGGAGACTTCACCTCCATGCACATGCACTGGGCCGGCCGCTGATGGAACACGCTGCCTTCTCGGGCTGCTCACGCGGGCGCCGCCGCTGCCCGCTGCTGCTGCCGCTGCCACTGCTGCTGGGGCTTGAGGCACTGATGGAGGCTGCAGGGCACACCCACAACCTACCCACCCCGGAGTGAGTGGCCCCAAGAGAGCAGCGCATTCCATCAGCAGCCAGCCTGGCGTACACTAATGGAGGTGAAGTTGCCGACGCCCACTTTCCTGCAGGCCTGAGCCCCCAAGCAGCTGGGAATGAGCTGGTGATCCCAATGGCCTGACAGCCAGCCCCGTCCTCCTGCCACCCACCCCGATTCCCCCATTCACCATTGCTGATCCATCGGAGCCTATAGGGGGAGGGACCAAGACGTCAGCAGTTCAGCCCGCTTGCCAGTCACCAGTCCCACCCCACCCCCACTCGCAGGCGGCGGGGAGGGACCGAGAAGTGGTCAATGCCACCTCATGGCGACCAGTGATTTGGTCATTCTGGTCATTAGGTACACTGGCTTTTTATATATATAGTTAATAAATACTCAAATAATTAATAATCAATTATAAATTATGCTTATATTGTGCTCAATATTGCTTCCATATCTTCCTTTTGAGTTCATTATTAATATCACTGAAGAATATTTTCTATTAATTATTCCATGTAACATTCACAAGTGATATATTTTTAAGTGTTTTGTCGTTTAAAAACATCCTATTTTACCTTCATACTTGAATGATAGGTTGATATGGTTTGGAATGCTGTTGTCTCACACCTCTCTGAATATACTAATTATACACAGTCTGAAGAATCCTCTTGATTGCTCTATTCATTATGTATCTTCAGATATTTCTTTTTTTGTAAAATGTGATAGCTGTCTTTCATGATGTCCTCTAACATTCCTGATTCGGAGTTGTGAGGTTGTCATTTATTACCCCTTTCCTTATAGCCTGTCTGTGATCACAGCTTGCCTCCAGTGAATAAACTGCAGTCCCGGGCACAAGGACTCCTCATTCCTTGTGGGCTTCACCAACCATTCTGGGTGTTGCCCTTCCTCCCAGATTTGCAGCTATTACCTAGAGGAGGAGAGGGTGCCGCTCACGTTTATGATGCTTTCCCAGCAACTCTCAAGCAGGCCCCTCCTATTTCTATCCACTGACTCTCAGCCTCGTGTTCCCCTGGGGCCACCTGCGATTATTCATCACCCTCTCCTGCACCTTTTTTGGGCTATGGGTTCCTCCTTCAATCTAATCTCATCTAAACTCAAAGTTTCAGAAATTCCTCATAAATACTGATCCCTTGATGCTATCTCTTTATATGTAGTTAAAATTCTTGTCTGTTCATTCTAAGGCCTTGAGGGGTGGGAGGAAAAAAATGTGAATCTGCTCAATTCATCCCTTTAGCCTAATCCCCAATCTTGCTGACATTTTTTAAAGTCACACACACACATGCACATCACACATCACACACACATATACACCCTCCATAGTTTAATGCTAAATCTAAATAAAGTACTAGGTCTGCTTTGCTCACTTTCACAAATGGTAAAACACACTATTTCTATGACATACTTGGAATCAGCAACTTTCTTAACAATCCTCTACCAAAAAGCAGTTCCCTGAATTTATTTTTCTCCCTCATTTAGAAAGGAGGCTTAGATGACCTGATAAGGAGATGCTGCTTCTTGGTTCGACAGCTCTTTGTTACTTTGTCCACTTCTTTTCTTCTCTGCCTCGGCCAGCCCGTGGAGCCCTCACAGCCTGCATAGGATGATCATGGGATTCCAAGTTCAGTATGTTTTCAGACTCCTTTCCTTTCTCTAAATCCAAACTTTGGAATTTGCATTTAGATGAAGTTACATGGACCCTGTATCAGAGGCCACAACTACACACCCAGCACCAACAGAACAGAATATAAAAATGTGGTTCACTCAATTTACCACCACGTGCACATCACCAAGACAGGTGTATGCATTTCACATCAGTCAACCTTTCAGAGAAAATGTCTGAGGGGTGTTAGTAAGTTATGTGCAGTGACATAGATGCTTGTGCTGTGGACTGAACCTTTCTTTGGTTTCTGAGGTAAATCTGCTTGTGGTTGCTAAATCCTGTCACATATTTTCCCCCACTGTAATATGAGCAAAGAAGCAAACAAACAAAATATATCAGTGACTAAATACATAGTGAAAGACAATTTAGTATAATGATTAAGTGCCCAGACTCTGGTTGAATTCAGATTCTTCTATTTATCAAATGTGTGTTCTTAGCCAAATGACTTAAACTCTCTGTGCCTTAGTTTCCACATCTATAAAATGGGGACAATAATAGTACCTAATTCTGAGAATTACTATGAAGATTAAATAACACAGTGTAGACCAAGTGTCTAGAACAGTACCTGGCACACAGCAAGCCCCATATAAGTATCTGCTAACATTACTGGCTATTGCTGCTACCATGCTCAGAAGAACAGACTAATTTGGGCCTCTATTTTTGGAGAGAGTGCATTCCTCTTTCAAAATCCACATGGAGACTATGAGAAGAGCAATGCTACAGAGCAGACCACACAAATGGTGTGGAGATGACAAGTCACTGTCAGACTATTGGGCTGGTGCCCAGGTGCCCCCAGGAGAAGTGCGCCTCTGTGTCCTTCAGATCTCTTAAGAAAATCCAAAACAACCCTCTCCAGCTCGGCAAACTCATCAGCCCACATCTGCTTTGAGAATCAAGTGGCCCGTAAGGGCAGAGCTGCCGTGTCTCACACTCCCCAGGCCCCGCCGCTCAGACAGCCTGCTGCTGCCAGGACCGTGTGCAGGATCAGGTACTGCAGTTTTAGGCTCTGCAAATGGCAAATGGCCATAGGCCTGTTCAAGTCATACTCAGCTTCTAGATAGAGAGAGAACATCTCTTAGTCAGTCCTGGGGGTCCAGGCTGACTAGGATTGATTGTGAAGGCATCCATACTGCCAAGGCCCTGCCAAGAAGTCTCTTTCCAGTCCCTTATCTTTATTTAGCCAGAATTCACTGGATGCAGAATGCCAGCTTAAGTGCTTGTGGAGGGTGGGGAGGGACTATTAGAAAGAAGATGAAGGTGGTGTGACTCTTGGCTTATAGAAAAGAATAGAATCTGCTTATGGTTCTTGGGCTGGAAGTGCAAAAATACAGCAGACTGATGAATGGGTTTTCCCCCTTCATTTCATATTGACTGGATGGATTATAGTTCGTGTAAATTTTTCCCTGGTCTTCCCCCTCCCTCTTGCATTGTTACTTTAGCCTCACAGCCTCATTTAAGGATGCATTTGTTTGCATGACTCAATCTTGCAACAGGTCTATTTACTAAATCCTAGAAATCAACAGTCTAGTTTGAAGGTGTGGCCTCCGCCTTGCCTTCCTAGAGATGGTCTCTCAAAGTATGGGGTCGCATCGTGTACACACACACACAGCTCTGTCATTTCTATGACCATCAGGGGACACATGCAATCCTAACCAAACAAGGTGAGACAGTAAAAGCAGCTCTAAGGTAAATGCATTTCATCAGAGTTTGCCAGAACCAGGCTAAGACAGGTGGGTGCCCTAGAGACTAATAATCTGCTTTCTCAGCCAATGGATATTCATTAAAATATTGACAAAAGAACACCTGCTGGATGAATTAAGAGGGGATAGAATCCCTATGGCAGCTTTCCACTTCTCTGCTGCCCAGCAATTCACCTCTTGCCTCCAACTCGCACACCCACCTCAGCAAAACAACAGCCCATTAACCGAATCTATGCTCTTTAGAAAGCAGTTTAGTAACTTTAGGGCCCACTTAAAGCCTTTGGGTTCATTACACCTCTCCTCCACTCAGAGCACCATACCAAATTATTCCAACAATGCAACCAAAACAATTGTCACCCAGAAAGGAATTCTGTCAATATAAATTTCCCCATGTCATTGCATTTCCAGGGATGCCTTTATGCCTTTTATATATTGACTCGAGGCCCAATGCACAAAATTAGTCCCCTGCCTGCCCTCCTTACCAGAAAGCCTGCCCTCGCAGCCTTGGCTAACCCCCCACCCTTACCCCCCACCCCCCGGCAGCCTCGGTGGGCCTCGTAGCCCCTTGCGACCCCTCACAGCCTCAGCCGGCCCTCGCAGCCCAGGCTTCATCTGGAAGGTCGTCCGGACGACCGTTGTCTGGAAGGATGTCTGAACAGTCATTCTGCTATTCAGTCTAATTAGCACATTAGCTCTTTATTATATATAATGCCCAGACAGCCATGGCCAGTGCAGAAGGGAAACTAGATGGAAAGAAGCAGGGGTGGGAGAGCAGCTGCACCCTCAACCTCCAGGCAGGCTTTCTGGTAAGGAGGGCAGGCAGGGGACTAAAACATTTTCTAAAACAAAGCAAAACAGCCCGACAAGCATGGCTCAGTGGTTGAGTGTCGAAATATGAACCAGGAGGTCATGGTTCAATTCTGGGTTGTGGGTTCCCAGTAGGGGGCGTGCAGGAGGCAGCCGATCTATGATTCTCTCTCATCATTGATGTTTCTATCTCTCTCCCTTCTTTTCTGAAATAATATATATATTTGAAATAAAACAAAGCAAAACAAAAATTTAAAGAATATATGGATGAAAGTGACCAAGAATGGGAAGTCATGGTGTAAGTGCCAGCTTTGGTCATATGGAATATCACTCATGAAATGTATGAGGATCTAGTTTCCAATTTTGTCTTTGCGAGCTCCTTCATAGAACACTTGAGGTGTCTCAGAGAAAAGACATGAGCTCCATCCTAACGCATTGCTGTCCAATAGAAACTAATAAGAGCCCCATAATGTAATTTTAACTTTTCTAATAGCCAAGTTTAAACAGTAAAAAGAAGCGGGCAAAATTAAATTTAAAATATTTTCATCCCATATATCCAAAATAACATCATTTCAACATATATACAATACAAATTTCATTAATTTTGTCCATACTATGTATTAAGCAATGCAGTTATGGAATTAGCCTTGTGGAGAGATCAGTCCTTCTTCCCAGGGACTTTCCATTCTGAAGAGAAAATGGAAAAATTTTGAAGACCATCCGGGTGTGAGTTAGAGTTACCTGAAAGCTTATTCCAGAAATAAGGATGTGGTATAGTTTAGTGACTAGAGATGAAAGTTTAAAGAACTAGAACCTCAATTCTACCTCTTACTAATGATGTGACTTTGGACAATCTACTTAACTTCTCCAAGCTTCAGTTTCTTGATCTCATAGGATTATTTTTGAGGCCTGGCCCACACAAAGGAACTATTAGGTATAATACTATACATTATAAAATCTTTATTATCATCGATATTTTTAGTAAGAACCTGGCATATTCTCTCATCCTCAGATCCCTGGAAAGGAAGATTTCTAATTTACCAATGAATGACAAAGCCCTATGATGTGAAAGAGAGAGCGATAACTAGGTAGGTAGCCAGTCAGCCAGCCAGCCAGCTGGTTGAGTGGAAAAAGATATAGTGGTAATGGGAAATAGAACACCAACATAGGGAAACAGGAATTCCCTGGATTTGTTCTGTTCTGTATCTGAAAACACTGACGAATGAATCAATTCTGGGTTTAATAAGTGGGGACATTTCCGAACTGCCATATGGCTGTGACATAAGGAACAGAGTGGCCCATTAAACTCAGTCTCATGGTCTATGGAGAAGAGAAGGAAGTGAGCAAGGAGAGCAGAGGCCTACCCAGTCAATATGAAAGCAGTTACAGTCCAAGCTCCTGCTCCCTGGCAGCAGAACACATCTGCCTCTTCCCTGTCAGGATCTCCTCATCTCAGGATCTGTTTTCAATACTATGTGATAAAAATCAACGGAGGAAAACACAAAGTCTCTGACATTGTAGGAACTTAGCCCAATCTCCTATCTATCCCCGCCAACACTCCTTTCTTATAAGTTCCTGAAGGCTCTTATTCTATGCTCAGCCATTTGTACAAGTAAGCTCTTTAGTTGACAATGTAGCTTACAGTTCTATATGTGAGAACGATCCTCTCTCCCCACTTGGAGCCAGGTGTGCTTTTGCTTTAAGTTGCATCATCTCACTCTTGGCCTTAGTTTTGCCCTCTGGACATGCATAATATTTCCTCCACAGACCAGTCTTCAAATACACAAAGGCAGCCCTTAGGTGTCTTGGGGTGTGTGTGTGTGTGTGTGTGTGTGTGTGTGTGTGTGAGAGAGAGAGAGAGAGAGACACAGACAGACAGAGAGAGAGAGACAGAGAGAGAGAGAGCAATAACTTTGGTTTCTTTAGTCTTTAGTCTACTACTTCTCATTAGTCAATGTCTCCAGGCGCCTTCCTTGCCCTTCATGGAATCTGCTACATTTTTTAAATGTCCTTTCAAATCACAATGCACAGTGTGGAACATCCTCCTCCTGACATGTGCTGGGCAGTGTCCAGTAAAGTGGACTATTGTTTGGGAGGCACAGCTTAGCAGCCCCATGGCACGTCCACCACACCATCCTCCCAGCTGATCAACCCTCCCTCCCCTTCTCCCTTGGTAAATACTGTCTGTTTCCCTTCCACAGTGTCTCCCATATCTCCTCACAACGCCTCTCCACCCCTGCCTCACCCTGGGCTTCATCAATGCTCATCTGGATTATTGAAATGGTCTCTGATGGCTTACCTACCTCTGGCCTCTCGCCTCTGCAATCCATCTTTCACCTTGTTGCTAGCTGATTCTTTCTGATTTTAGATCAGTTCACATCACACCCTTACACAGAAACAATCACAACTCCAATGGCCTTATGAATAAGGCTTAACTCATTGTATAGCAACCAAAACCCTCAGTGATCCTGCTTTAAGCTATTGTCTTGGCCTTATTATCCTCTACACCCTGTACTCAAGCAGGTTCCAATCTAATGAGAGAACTAGACAAGCAAAAAGGAACAGAATTCTGAGTGCTCTACAGGGCTATGGTGTGTCTAACCAGGCAGACTATGGGGTCTGGGACATTTCACGGAGACCAGAACATCAAAACTGAGTCCAACGTGACTGGGAATTCCAGACAGAGAGCCTTATCAGTGAAAAGCCACATGACAAGTGAGATCATGGGCCATTTAGAGAAATAAATTTGTAACCTTGTGGCTGCTTTGTAGCATGAGGATAGGGTGTGATGAAGACCAAGCTGCAAGACTGGCCACGGTCGGTTCAGACAGGACCTCGAAGGCTGTGCTTTAGTGTGGGGAGTCACTGAAGGGTTTAAGCAGGGAGTGAGCTGCTGAGATTGTGAGCTTAGAAATTCCATTTTCGCAACAGTGTGGAGAATAGACCACTTTGTAATAGAGATGAGGAGGCCTGTTATGAGGCTAGAGCAAAACTACAGATATGGCAGTGGGTCCAAAGATCGGTAAACAGACTAAAAAAATATTAAGAAGTAGGAACTTCAAACAGTGAACGTGAATGTGAACAGAAAGAAGAAGGATAGATGCTGGGTCTCTATTTAGCTGGGTCTCTGTTTATTTTGTCTTTTTTTTTATATATAAAATGCCTTCAACAAAGCTTAAAGTCCCTGATAAGAGGCACAATCTCTCAATCAGCTCTAAGCCTCTGCGTGGCCTTCAGTGGTGTCTTGCACAGGTAGGGTCTAAACAAGCTTTTGCCAACTTTCCCAAAACACCTAAGTTTTGGTAGGCAATTTAATGTATAATAATGTCAAGCAGGGCACAGTATTTTCAAAGGAATCCTTCTATAGGAACATCACTTTGAGAAAGGCTGCAGTTGGGTCATTCCATGTTCAACCACCCATTTTTCATTCCACAGCTATTTACTCAGTGTCTCTCCCATGCAGGCATCATTTTCGGTGCTGGGATTAAAATGGCAAATATGACAATAAGCTTCCTGCCTTGACAGAGATTATTCAATCAGGAAAGACAAAAATAAGTAAATAAAATTAAAATCTAAATTCACATAGGAATAATTGCAAGGAGAAAAAAAAATTGAGTAGGAAGTGAAAACCGACCGAGGAGTAATAATAATAATAACTGGATGACAAGAAGGTGGCAAAGATATGTGAGAAGAGTGTTCTAGGCGGAGGAGAGAGCAACATGCAGAGAGCTTGTACCTAGGGACGTAAGAGGCAGGGGAGGAAAGGGCCTGGAGATGAGTTCAGAAAGGCAGGAAGCTCATGAATGGCCTCATAGATCCTGAAGAAGAGTGTGGATGTTCAGCAAGAGATGATCTGACCAGGAAGATGTATATTTTTCCCCTTAGAGGTTGTCAAAAACTATATCCTTGGAGAAAAGCAGAACACTTTCCCATGACTGTTGCCTTTCCTGGGGATATTCCACAGGGAGCCAGCCAAATCATATGTGTGACCTTCACTTCGTACAATCTCACCTGGGCTTTGCTCCAGCGTCTTTAGTAATAGTATCATGTATTCTTCAGCCAGTTACAAGAATGTACACAGCACTTGGCCCAACAGGGGGCGCTGAGCCTAGCAAGGGCCAGAGTCTTTATTGTGAGCCTGCTGTGTAAGCAGGCTTTACTTCTGATACCTGCCTCTCCCTGGAGCCTGAGCACACAGTGGTGGTGGAGCAGGACCGAGCCAGAGGCCTGCTGTAACTGGAGCGCTGTATGGCCAACGCAAGGGGAGAGAGGGAGGCTGGCGCACTGGCGATGCCAGATGGTGGCGAGAGAGCAGAAGCCACAGTTGCAAGTGACGAGATTGAGGCTGAAAGAACGGGGAAAGGAAGGCTGAGGAGAAAATTGGGCTTTGAGCCTCTTACAATGAGATAGCGGTTCACATCAAAGTAACAACTGTGGGACACTTGTCTCTTCAAGTTGCCCGAAGAAGAAACAGACTTAATTATTTCTGAAGTTTCAATGAGGAAAAAAAATGAAATAACCAAAGAAAGAAGTTAAACTAGAACAAGAAGCTAGATGTTACGAGTCCCTCCTATTCCTCCCTCCCCACTCCGTTTTCACATCAAGTCTTCTCGATACCTTAAAGAGGCCAGAGAATTTTTAGAATAAGAAAACAGACTTAGAACTGAAATTCACATAAAGAGGAAAAATATCAGTGGCAAATGGTCCTCTGGATAGCAAATGCTGTTTTATTTTCTCTTATAAAGATTAAAAACAGACTGACAGCTGTCAGAGGGGTGGGGGTTGGGGCTGGATGGGAAGGGTGAAGGGATTAAACAAAGGAAAAAAAAGGACTAATGGACACAGACAATGGCATAGTGATTGCAGGCAGGGGGTGGGGGCGGGGTGGGAGGAGGTAGAAGAAGGTAAAGAGGGAATAAATATCAACAGAAGGACACTTGACTTGGAATGGTGAACACACAATGCGGTATACAGATGATGTATTGTAGAATTGTATACCTGAAATCTGTATGATTTTATTAACCAATGTCACCCCAACAAATTCAATTTTTTAAAAAGATTAAAAATAAGAGGGCCTGCAATGGTGTTTTGGTCACTGCCATTCTCCCTGTGTCCTGACCCTCTTCCCTCAAAAAATTCCTCATCCATAGAAGAAGCCTGTCTTCAATTGTCTCTAGATTCAGAGACAAGTGTTTCTTTTGCTTGTTATAAATGTGGTTGTGGCCATATCATACACATGGGGTCCTGGGCTTTTTTGCCCAATCACTAGAATTTCACCAATACCCTCACAATTGAATGGCGCCCATGTGTTAGTGATCTCACAGATACACCATTGTAATGCTTCATTATGGTTTTCCTTAGCGGGGGGAGTAATGGGGAGGGGGGGCGGGTCCTGCATAGGCTCTAGCATGCACAAAACACTACTGTCAGAATTTTAGCCCTAGTAGTAGCCTGAGCATGTCATTCTAATCACAAGGGAATCCTGTTGGCTCCTTGTCAAATGTGGAGTTGATTCTAAATTTGCTTTGATGACTTATATATTCAGTGCACAGTTTGGGGCCTCTGTTTATCTCTGCATATGAGCCTCGTTGCAGCTTGAGAGCATCTGAAGCTTGCTCCATTGGCCATTTAAAAACACAGGTTTCCGTCCCAGGGAGCATGTGCTTTCGGTTGCTGTTGCGGAGTCTCACATTTGGAGTTCATTCCTGGCTGGCCTCCAAGGCACTGAATGAATAGATCTATTTAAGATGGAATTTCGGTTTTATCTTTACACAGAATGCTTTTGAATTAAACATACACATAAGTCGTGCATGATTTTATTTTGGGTTCTATAGCACATGAGAGCTTGAAAGAAGACAAGAGGCAAGGAAAACAGAAACATCAGCCAGTTTACTGGTTAAATTGGTCACATGTTACCTGGTTTACCTTCTGAGTTCAGCCAGGTGTTCCATACAGCAGGAGGTTTGACTCTGGCCCAAGCCTCCCACCACGATAGGTAAGAAAATCTTGCTGGCATAGAGTGAAAATTCAGAACAGGGCTAGAAAGATTAGACCTGTGTTCACCTAGGAATCGATTAATAAGGAAAGGAGGCGGGAACTGAAATAAAACCCAGGAGGAAATTAGAACTGCCCATCTGAGGGAACAGCCAAGCTTTTGTGCTGTGCGTTAGGTTAGTGAGGATGATCATTAGTTGAAATTAGGAAAATGAAAAGACAGGAATCTGACAGCCTGAAAAACCAGAGTTCCCAGAGGTCTGCCTGTCCTGTCATGACTGGCTGATCCTTGCACAATCTTCCCCAGAGGGGGTGCACCACAAAATTCCTTATGCTTATGGACATGTTTGATGGATTAAACTAAAATCTAACCTGGGATAGCCATTACATTGCAACATGCATGCTCAATGCTGCTGGACTGAGTAGAAAATTTATGATGGGAGGCAGAGATGAGGCGAGCCTGCTTTTTAAAATTCATAATGTTAATGACTATGCTACCCAAGGTCTAGAGAGCTAATGATTTCACTTTCTGATCATGCTTAGTTCCTGTCTACATTGGAAAGAAGCCAGTTGCTTCAATCCTGTCTCCAGAGGATGAAAATACCCTTAAGTTATCTTCCTGGGTGTAAAGTGATAGCCAGCAAGCTCTGAATTAGCATTTCTCACCCCCTTTCAGGGTTTAATGTGCATTGGAGAAGAGGCAGAAAGAAAAAATGATGTCACAGCCCATCCTGGCCATATTCTATCAATGCCATCATTTCATTTTCCAAAAACATGGGGCCCAAGTGCTGAATTCATTAGAGAAAAGTATACTGAATTTGGGGCAGCTGGCCAGGGACAGGACAGCTGAAGTATTCACAGCTCTGAGGTTGCCAATCCAAGCTATAAAGGGATGAGACCTAAGGTCAAGGCAAAATGTGGTCAGTCTGTCTGTGCCAGCCAGCACGGTTCATAATAATGTTCTCAGTCTGAGCATCAGAGGTGGGTTTCCAGTGACGCTGATGACACAGCTTCAGGACCCCTCACTTTGCACAGACCCTGAGAGGGTGACCTGTCTCACAGTGCCCTGAACCACAAGTTTATGAGTGGCAAAAGAGAAACACGTTTCACAATGCATGGGGCCAGAAGCTTTTCTGGAATGTTTTCTGGATTTGTGACATTTGTGGTATCTCATAGCTTTTTTAAATGTAAACTTTGTGTTTTCTTTCTCACTCTGAGTTAATATTTATTTTCACATCTAACTTATGTGTAATGGTGTATCATTTTTTTCTAACGAACCCTAAAGGCCTGGATTCATTTCTGCCAGTGATTCAAGGTGGGGGTCCAAGAAGCCAACCAGATAGCATCAGACACAACAGGCAAAGGGTTAGTGGAATAAAGCTTTCCGGAACCTGAGATTCCAGAAGCTAAGAGAGGTTTGTGATCAACATTCCCAGAGATGCCAATGCAACCCCCAGATATACCTGCCCTGACCAATTCTGCCTGACCAGTTCATCAAGGGAAGGGATTTTAAACAAGATCTTTCGCTCTACACACCCCTTCCCAGGGAGGACAGAGGGCCCTGAAGGGGAGCTGCACTCCTCATGGGGTCGTAAGTCACATGCCATGCTCCTTCCCACCACTGCCTCCTCCTCCCAGGGCTGGACAGGGTACCCACTAAGGAAACTGAGATCATCTATCACATGCACTCGGATAAACTCCTATTATCACTGAAACTCAAATCTAGGAGCCCCTCCCTATCACCTCCAATCCCCGTCTGTGCTCCTCCAGGATGCCAAGCTCCTCATTCCTTCCAGGATAAAATATGAAATGAAAACCAAGCTCACTATGGTTTACTTAATCACTCTAACACATGCTTTCTTTCATTCCTTAGAGCTTAAGTATTCTTTTGCACAAATACAAGGCTTTGCTTAATGTCCTAACATGATTTTATTATTTTTCAACCTCTCTACTTCTTTCACAGCCCATCTATGAGCCATACTCCAAAGGATGTTAATTAACAAAAGAAAGTAGCTGATAGAATGCAGTGCGGTGTCAGGATCTATGATCGCATGCTTTGTTTGATGTACAAAGCACAATTGTGACACTGATGTCCCAAGCATTTTAAGTCCATCAAAGGGGTTAAAGTAAGGTATGTTCAGTATAGGCAGCCTATTTGCATAGTATTCTCACACAGAACTATAGCAGACTGGAGACAATAAAAAAGCACCTAATAACTTTGAAAGACTAGAGAATAGGCAAGCTTAAATCCCACATATTAAAACTGACAAGAAGTTTCTGGGTGTATGAAAATGCTTTTAAGCATACATGCAATAATTATATGGAAACTTTATACCATTGATGTTAGCCATGTGTCAGCAACCATGTGTCAGTTACCCAGTTGTAAACCCACATGCTCAGAAATCTGTTGTCAATTATTAAAGTAAAATTTAGTCTTATGCTCAAAAGCATCAGACTGCAAGCATAATAAAGCATAGTTCCATTATTTCAAATGTCCCCAAGCAAAGACAACACTAAATGTGAACACCAAACATACTAGTCTTACCCTATCTTTACCAACACCTCATAAATAGTAAAGTTTTACCAGCGAGATAACAAAACCTACAAACAGCATCCTATGATAGCCAGTCTTCACCATGGCCACCAACCATCCTTGCCTCCTAGGATTCCCACCTGTCTCACAGGCTCCTCCCACCTTGTATCAGGTAATAGAATACAGCAGAAGTGATGATATGTCACTCTTGAGATTATGTTATAAAAGACTGTGGCTTCTTATGAACTCTCTTACTTATTTAACCCCTCCCCTCACCTATTACCTCCACCCCACCTAGCCCCATTACTTCCTCTGAAGGGAGCAAACTGCCCAGCTGTGAGCTGTGCTATGGAGAGGTACATACTAAAGCCTCCAGCCAAGAGCCAGTAAGTAACAGAGGCCTTCCAACATCCACCTGTGTGGAGGGAGATTTGACTGGTGTAATCCCATCCCCAACACCCCCTAACTTCAGTAACCTACTGGTAGAGGGCAGATCTCAATGACCTCATAAAAATAAGAAAAACCTGTGTATGTATTTGAACATGAGAGGGTCACATGCTGAAGAAATAAGCATCTCCCTTGTTCACCAAAATACAAATAAGTGCATTTAGAGGCCATGAAAATGAGGTAGAGTCCAAAGGAAACTATCAACAATGGTTCTGTTACATTTTAGCTTCAAGCTCATCATGTCTTCCAAACCCTGAAGAAAACTTTAAACTCAACCCCACATTTTAGAGGCATGAATTTCTCGGTGCACTGAATTTCCTGCAGTAGGTTTCTTTGAATATGACTTTGCATTTGCTGTGCATTCAGAGATTGTTTCAATAAGTCAATGAATGCTTTTCAGAAACTGTTAACTTATGCAATATGTCAAGTAAGAAAAGCATTTTTTAACCCACCAGGGAATAGAATATGAAACATTCAATTATGAAAGTTCCCAAGTTAGAGGTCAATAGCTGCTAATTCACTGATATTTCTAGTGCAGATTGTATAGACAAGAAATCAATATTTCTAACCCCAAACTTTGGAAAGAAGCAGAGTAGACTTCCAAGTGACTATGCATATTTTAAGCTGCTCTTTTCTTTTTCTTTCTTCTTCCTATGTAGGACTCTCATTGACTTTTCTGCTACCATATTCTGGAGATAACAGACTATGTTAAGTTCATGCCCACTCACAGGGCTTATCACAGGGCAAGCCTACACTAGACCCGTCAAATGGTTTGATTTTTACTAAGCCTTTTCTTCCCAGGCAAAACCTAATGAGATCCTATGAAAGAGAACAATAGTCAGTAAAATAAAGAGTGAGTAACATTCCAAGAAAGCAAGAGAAGTAACACATAGGCACATTGTCATACCCTCCTAATGAATTCTTGCTTGATTCAAAGATGAAATATACTCAATATACTAAAGTAGAACAAGAACTGATTTGTAACCAAGAAAGATTTAGATCCAAAGCAACATGCATTCCCTCATTCTACTAATCTGCCAGAACAAAGTAGGGGTTTTTCTGATTCCATAGAAATGACCAATTTCATACATTTTAAATAATTATAACAAGAAAAGTGTTATACTTTTTTATGTAAAAATGGGTAATAGTGAATAATTCTTTTCATGTATGTTTCCACTGAAAATGTTTTTCTATGAAGAATCAATTGCTACTCAGTACTGAAATTTGTCTCATAAAAACCACAAAACTACTTAGTCTTCCAGGAGATAGTACCAGTACATGCCATTAACATCTCATTCCAGACAACCAGGAAATAGAACTTTATTTACAAAGTTAAAATAGAAGCTGCAATAAATAATTACTGCCAGAAATCTAAAAATAACTTTTACTCCTAATTACTATAAAAATAATACAGGGAAATGTTGAAGCCCTATTTTCCAGCACTTCCTGGCTATGCAAATGTCAAAGTGTCACTTGGCAACAGTTGGACAAACAACAGAGTTTTGTGTCAACGAAGACAAAGCAACTGATGATGGCTGAGATGCTTGCTGCAGAGGAACGGGGTGGGGGAGCTGTTGGGGAGTGAGGGTGGGGGTAGCAGTTCCTTTATGAACAAGATTATTATCTGTATCCTACCCCAGCCCTTTCATATTTTTTGCTTTCCCCAAAAGTCTCTTGTTAATTTCCCATTAGACTGAATCAAGAGGAAACATCCTCAAGTATTGAATAAGCATCTGGCCATAATGCAAAACAACTGTGTTGGTGAATCAGCACCTTTATAAAATTGAGTTTGACCAATGAAGCAAGCAGTCTATGAGAACTTTGGTGTTCAACAACATCTGTCACTAACAGAGATATTTCCAACTGCTCTAAATTTCCTATCTGCTAAATAGTTCCCACATCGCTAGTAAGTTCAGTCTGACTTTGCTAAACTAATACTCTTCTGTGCAATTGGACACTGAGTGCATATTACCCAGCAGAATGAACGGCCCAGGTTTCAACCTTACTGTACCAATACTAGTTGTGTCCCTGGGCCGGTCACTTAATCTGATTTCAGCCACGGTAGAGAGGAGATAACAACACCCATTTCCTAATGTCACTCTGAGTATCAAAAGAGACAATGCACATATCACATGCTTGGCCAGTGCTGTGCATATGGTTAGTGCTCAGGAAGTGTTAGTGCTCATTAGTCTTGTGCTGGTTTTTTAGTCTTATTTTTTGTTGTTAATATTATTGCTATTGCAAAACAATGAGATCTGGCTTTCTAAAATAAATGTCCAGAGGCACAGTCACATGTAAATTTGATTATTGTCCACAATTAAGAGGCAATGTGCCCAGCTGGTTGAGCATGGGCCCATGAACCAGGAGATGATGTTTAGATTCCCTGTCAGGACACATGCCTGGGTTGTGGGTTCGATTCCCAGGTAGGAGGTGTGCAGGAGGCAGCCGATCTATGATTCTCTCTTATCATTGACATTTCTATCTCTCTCTCCCTTCCTCTCTGAAATCAATAAAAATATATTTTTGAAAAAATAATTGATCATGTGTACGCTCTTGTCTCATTTGAGTCACTGAGCTGTTCCTCCCAATATTCTGCATGATGATTATTTTGCATCTGCTATTAAAATATATTCCAACCTTTCCTTAAACCCAGACTCTTATTCTCTGCATAGTATTCTCAACTTCAGTGATAGAATTCACAGGATAAGTGATGAAAAGAACTTTGAGAAATTCATCTCCACTGTAACGAACAAAACCATAGCCAACGGGGATTCTATAATTTACTCATGTCTTTATTCAAATTAAAAGATGGAGACACCAATAAAGAAAACCCAAGAAAGCTGTAGGCTAAAAAAAAACTCTTCCAGAAGGGGCAGGGGGAAAAAAGGCTCTGAAATGAAGTCCTCTTCATAAAACCAAGATTCCTGTAGGGCAAGTCAGCTGATTGGTTTTTAATGGAGTGCAAAGTTTAATCCAGGTACAAATCAAACAGCACCTAAATCAAATCAGCATCCCTCCAGTTGACTATAAAAGGAATCTAAGAGGGTACCATCCCTGTTGCTTTCCTAAAGATATTACTCCTCTGTGCTATAGTCATCATTCAATAACATGCAGAAATTATGTACTGCTAACTCTGAGTTTGGATTTACATTTAGCCAATTGTCTATGGGGGAGGGGACAAACAAAAAACAAAAACAAAAAAACAAACAAAACCCTCTTCTCATTCTAAGGGCAGGGAATCATACAGGGCTTTTTTGAAATAATATGAGACAATATGCTTTGAAAGAGGGATATCAGTAATGCAAAAGTTAACTTTCATCTATTTTGAACTTAGCAAAAATAAACCAAATAATTGATGTGTTTGAAGTTATCACATATGGGAGGGTTATAATTTATGTCTATCAGTGGAATTCATCTGGCCATGATTTAGAGAAAAGAGAGAGAGAGAGAGAGAGAGAGAGAGAGAGAGAGAGAGAAGGATTTGCCATTATTTGAGACTCTATTATGTGCCAAACTGTAGTGATTTGTGTGGACTAAGTCATTTACTCCTCAGAACAATCCAGCACTGAGAGTATTACTGTTCCCATTTTAGGACTGAAAAAAGAGACTGATGTTCAAAGAACTTAAATAACTGCCAGAGTCCTACAGCTCCTAGTGACTCAGCCACAGAGCCCAGACCTTGTCCATGGTCTTTGCACTCACTGTACCATTAACCTACAAATGGACCACATTGTTTCACACATATACACAGAAATTAACTTTTAAACAAGTTTTTAAAATTATTAACCTGGGTGTTAAGAACTCAATATGCATTTTAAATATAGAGATAACACTATAAATGAGAGACTTATGGACCAGTTTGCAAAGGACTATTAAAACCAGAATCCCCCCTCCGCCCCCCGAGTGCTTAATCGTTGTTGCAC
The DNA here is from genome assembly GCF_028538775.1 of Myotis yumanensis. NCBI lineage: Eukaryota > Metazoa > Chordata > Mammalia > Chiroptera > Vespertilionidae > Myotis > Myotis yumanensis. Next base: position 68,440,665 of record NW_027223755.1, on the reverse strand, counting down.
AATCACTGGTTATTTTGTTTTCCTTCTCTTTTCTTGGATTAGGTGTTTAAATTTGTGGGAGAAGGAAGATGGGGAATTATAATTCATGACTCTCCAGGTATTAGCTGGATACTTTCTGCTTGCAAGAAGCAAAGCTCACTTAAATTAGTTTAAGTTAAATAGGAGGAAAGAGGGGCTGAGGCCAAGACCTGAAAGCTGGCAGGAATGGATAACTCATCCTCTAGCTCTGAGGGTTCACTTCTTGCCTTTGTTCTGCTCTGTGAGGTTGCGTCTTTATTCTCTCTCTGAAGATAATTTTCTCTGCCTCTCCACACTCAGGGCAAAGAATGTCCCACTTTATATGATGTCCCAGTTCAAATACATGCCTGAAAAAAAAATCTCTGAATAGGTTAGCAAATAATCTTTGGAATATCTGGTTCACTGGAAACTTATATATCTTTTCTGCTCCAGCAGCCAACAGTGAAGGGGATGGGGGAGCTCTCCAAATTCTCAGAGCATAGACAGTCTTAGTCACCTCAGGCTGCTTTAGAAAATACTGTAGACTGCTTGGCTTAAATAACAGGCATTTACTTCATACAGTTCTGCAAGCTGGGAAGTCCAAGGTAAAGGTGTCCGTGGATTTATTTCCTGGTAACTGCTCTCTTCTTGTTTGCAGACAGCTGCCTTCTCCTGTGTCCTCAGATGGAAGAGAGAAACAGAGCTCTGTTTTCTTCAGCATATTATAAAGGCACTAATCCCATTATGGGGGCCATTCTCATGACCTCATATAAATATGATTACCTCCCAAAGGCCCCATCCCCAAATACCATCACATTGGGGGTTAGGGCATGGACATATGGATGTGAGGAGGACACAAACATTCAGTCCATAACAACTTGAGTCACCACCGTCTTGGTTCACAGGCCCACTCCTCCACCACCACCACCACCAGTGCCCCCAAAGAAGTCCTGGTTCCTCAATTCCTGGCCCTTTCCTTCTTCCACCTCTAATCTTCCTTCTGCGCCTGGCACTTCTTTTTTCTCTGCCTCCCCAATGGGCAAAGCCTGTGGAAGAGTTGTTGAGCAAAGACTCCATTGGTAAGAGTAGATTTGGCACTGAACATTCTAGCAGCATCGGTCTCCTAGAGGGGTCTGATGGATGTGGCCTCAACTGCAGCAGCCAGAGGGCGGATTCAGGGATAGCCCACTCTGGGTTTTATTCCAGGCATTATCATCATATACAGTGTCGTGGACAAGTCAGTTCTTTACTCTAATCCTCAGTTTAAAAGTGAGAAGGTCTGAGTAGACGACCCCTAAAGTCGACAGTTCTGAGACCAGGACACAATGCCAGCTTTGCCATTCCTCCATCTTTTACAACATGAAGTCTGTATAACTATTCTTGATGCTTAACCAACACCTACCCCCATATTACAAGTTACCTTACCTGCATACTTATGAATACACTTATTTTTAGTTCTTCAAAAATCATAATAAATCAAAAAGGTTATGTTGTTTTTATGAGTTTTTCATTGCTACTAGCACTCCAGGGAATTTATTTATTTATTCATCCTTTCAACCACTGCTCAGCGAGCACCTTTGCCAGGCATAAAGAAAAATACAAGACATGGCAGGTCCTCAAAGGAAGCTGAACCTCATTGGGAAGGGATAATTGATTACCAAGAAACAACAGCAGAGAATACGTAACAGCTTCTATGAGGGCTAACCATTATGGCAGGCTGACATACTTTATAAAGTTCAGAGAAATGGGGAAAAGTATCAGCAATGATGTTTGTCAGGTTCCTAAATGTGGCTGAGAAAACTGAGTCCTTACCGGAGCAGCTTCAGTAAGCTGTTTTCTGGGGAATTAGCAATATCACCAAGATCTACAGTTAAAATGAGCATAAAGGGATTGAGGGAGGGAGGATTGATGATTGGTTGGCTTCTATGTGCCATCCAGCCCCAGCTCTTATTTTCTTGCTAGAAGTGAGGAGTCGTGAGGCAGAGAGGGTAAGGGTGTCAGACATCTGTCATTCATTATGCCAAACTGCAGCTGTAGCAGGGACGATCCATTGAAGTACCAGACCAGCCAGCTGTGCAAGGTCTTTCTGGTCATTTCATTAACACCCATCACCATTGCCACACCACATGGCCCCGGAACCTGTGCTTTACATGATGGGGTTTTTCCCCACCTGCATTAGTCAGAGTTCTCCAGGAAAACAAAAAAAATTGCTCCATATACATATATATATAATGGATATAATCAATTTTGTTTCAATAGGTAGATAGGAAGAGATTGATTTACTATGAGAAATTAGCTCAAATGATCATGGAGGGTGAGAAGTCCCAAAAAAGCTGGTGTCACAATTCAGTCTGAATTAGAAGGCCTAAGAACCAGGGGAGGAAACAGGGTAAATCCCAGTTGAAGGGCAGGAGAAGATGAGATGAGAGATCCCATCTCAAGCAGTGAGGAAAAGAAAAAGAAAAAAAATGGCCAATTCCTCCTTCCTCCATCTTTTGTTCTATTCAGCCCCTGAAAATATTGGATGATAGCCACTTATACTGGGGAGGGGAGTCTTATTTACTGAGTTCATTGTCTTAAATAATGCTAATCGCACCCAGCATCACCCTCATAGACACACCCAGAAATAATGTTTAATCTGCTATCTAGACAGCCTGTGGCCCAGGCAAGTTGACACCACCTATCCACTATGACATGGTTGTACCCTATATGAACAGTTTATAAGGAGGGGTGAGGTGAGACAGGGGCCAGAATAATTAGAGAAATGTGAAGTAAAACCAACGACACAACTCCCACAGGCAAAACAAAACTATGTTGGAAATCTAACCAAATGGCAAGAAGGAAGACCTGTCCGGCTCTGCTTTTCTTTCCGAATGTCTTCCTGGCCATGTTTTCCTGCCACTCCCATGCTGCCATCTTGGCTCATTCACAACAGGGCTCCCAGCTGGCCTCCCCAAGGCTATGTTTCCTGTCCTTCAATACTACCTTCAGAACTTAATGAGATTATCTTCTCCTAGCTGATTCCATCACATCATTCCCCTCTCAGAGACTTGATTCCATCTACATAAGAAAACCAGACCTACCATTCAAAGCTTCCTGTTCTCCATTCCACTCCTACACAGGGGCATGCTCATTCCTGCCCCTCTGCCACCTTCTCTGCTTGAATACATGATTCCTCCCCATCAGTCGCTTGAATCTTTCAGTCCTTCAAGGTCAATAAACCTCCCCTCTCTTCAGGAAAATGGGCTGTGACCACTCTGGCTCTCTCCAGTTGATGGTCCCTTCAATAAATATCTATAATTCTATGTCAAACAATTTTGCAAGTAATGGTGCATTTTAATGTCTTCTAATCTTATCTCTCCAGTTAGACTGTCAATACCTGGCGCTATACCTGTCAAACAGTCTCAATAGGTCTTTTAATAAATAAAAGAATGAATGATTGCACTGGCCATGTCATTTATATTCTTTTTTTTAAATATATATTTTATTGAGTTTTTACAGAGAGAAAGGGAGAAGGGTAGAGAGTTAGAAACATTGATGAGAGAGAAACATCGATCAGCTGCCTCCTGCACACCCCCTACTGGGGATGTGCCTGCAACCAAAGTACATGCCCTTGACTAGAATCGAACGTGGGACTCTTCATTCCCCAGGCCGACGCTCTATCCAGTGAGCCAAACCGGCTAGGGCATCATTTATATTCTTTATCTCTCATATAACAAGTCACCAAGCCAGTGCCAACATTTTATCCAAAAGCATTTACAAGTGGTCCCCAAATGTAAGCACCTGGAGGAGTCCTGGAGTGGTAATAATGTAGGCAAACTCATGCCTGCACAGAGCAGTGCACACAGGTAAAAAAGTCAGCACTAAAAATGTACAAATGGTCGATTGAAAATTCTGGACATAAAAATGACAAGACAGTTGTCATGTATAGGCTAAGGGCTCATGCAGGAGAGTAGATTTTAGGGCAGTGAGATGGCAGGCAGAGAACCATTCGGTGAATAATGAGAAGAGCATGGAGAAAATTGTCCACACCCCAGCTTGGACATGAGAAGGGGTAAAAGCAAGTAATAGAGGAAAAAGGCACAAGATGTATATACATCTGTTACCTGTTTAGATCTGTCCCCAAAGGATGAGTATGTGCCTGTCAGAGTTGGAGCAGGAAAGTGGGGGCTTGTTTGTTAATTTGTTGATTCTAACTCCAAGTATCTGAATATACAGCACCTATTCATTGATTCCAGGTGTTGTGTGTGGGTTCTGTTGGTGATTCATTTGTCCATACACAATTTTATTAGATACTTACTGTTTGTTAGATTCCCTGCCAGCTGACGTTAGAGCATATAAGACCTTGGGTTGGTCCTTCAGGTGAAAATAAGACAGAAAGGAAGGAAAATGATAGTGTAGGAAAAGTAAGCAAGGTGCCTGTGGGTAGGACAAAGAGTAACCCTTTAAGTGTCAGAGAAAGACGAGCCATTTCTGGAGGCAGCATACAGTTTATCAAGCCCGCTTCTAAGAATATTCAATCTTTTATGGGTTTAAAGTGTATTTTTTTATTTTACATTTTACTGTACCTGATCATCAGGTTAATAATAATAACAAATATTTAAATAGCACTTGCTGTGTGCCAGAATTCATTCTGAACATTGTGCAAATGTAAATTAATTTATTCTTTATAACAACCCAATGAGGCAGATAGTATCATCAGCCCCATTGCAAAAATGAGGAAACCGAGGCACATTATGAGTAGTTAAGCCATTTGCCCAGGGCCAAAGAGTCTGTCAGTGGTGCAGCCAACCTTCAAACTAGGGAACTGGGCTCTAGAACCCACGTTCATCTGCAGCAAATTTAAGGGAATATTCACGCACATACATTGAGTATATCCAACTCCAAACAATTATGAAATCAAAGGTACACCTTACAATCAAGGGCTCCTTCCTTAAAATCAAGGAACTCTGTATGTTGCCTCTGTACTTGATACAGTGCATTGAATTGGGAGTGGGAATTTGATATGATTTAACAAATATTTATTTAGCTGTGGAGGATTAAGAAATGAATAAGATGCAGTCACTCTCCTCAAGGAGGTCAATATGTAGTGGAAAACACAGATAAGTAAACAGCTCATTACAGTGCTCTGCGGTAAGTGCTTTGGTACTATTTCAATTGTGTCAACAAAGCTTGTGGGCTGCTAAAGACAAAGGGATTAATTCTGTCTGCCAAGTTTCAGGAGGCTTCACAGAGCTGGTAACCACTGAACTGAGCCTTGACAGAAGATAAGCTGCACGCAGTCTCAGGTGTGTGCGGAGGGAGAGGGAGGGTTGGGAAAGAGGACTTTCCAGGGGGTGGTTATGTAGAGAGCTAATAAGGAGATAATAAAATAGTACGTAATAGTACCTAAGTTCTGCTTTGGCCTCTACAGTTCTTTTCCTCAAAGGTCCCTGAGGGGTGTATGTGCACAAAAAAAAGACAAAGCAAAGCCAGCTAATATTTTCTTTTCAGATTCCCACCCCTCACCCTACCCCAAACCCTAGTGTAAACTGAGAAACTAAACTAGACTCATGGAAAATGCCTTTTTCTAAGCTAGGATGGTTGAAATGCCCTGGAATCCCAAGAAGGCTTGCACTATGTCACCCAAAACCTAAACCCAAAGTGTATGTCTCGCCACTCCTGGGGCGAAGGAAAGCTAAGCCAGAGCATAGTGCCAGAGTAAGAGGAGCCAGTTAGAGGGTGAGGGTGCAGGGACTGGCAGTGTGAGAGAGACGGAGCCTCCCAATGAGGAGCCAGGGCTCTCCTGAGGGAACACACCCCAGGCCTTAAACAACTCAGCCCAGCCCAGCCAGTGTGGCTCAGTGGTTGAGCATCGACCTATGAACCAAGAGGTCATGGTTGATTCCTGGTCAGAGCACATATCTGGGTTGAGGGCTTGATCTCAGTGAGGGGGGCATGCAAGAGGCAGCCAATTGATGATTCTCTCTCATCATTACTGTTTCTCTCCCTCTCCCTTTTGAAATCAATAGAAAAGTAAGTAAATATAACTCAGCTAAATAAGTAGAACTGAAGGTAAAAAACAAGAGGTAGAATCCGGCCGCTCCAGCGAGTGGCCTTGGTCCTCATTTCCGCTCCTGCCTGGGGGATCCTTTGAAATTCTTACAACACATGCCCTGCAGCTGTTCTTCCAGTATTTTTTTTACATGAAGAATAATGAAATCTCCAGCCACTAGCAGTCCTTATAAGGGACTAATCTACAGCACCTAGTCCTCCTTGGAGCAGAATAAGGGTGGTGAGGGGAAGACTGTGAGGAACAAATGTCCCCCACATAACACAGAGGCGTAGAATTCCACAGTGTATTCAGGGGACTAGTTTAATTCTCCATGATGGGGCATATAGTTCATGCATTGAAGAGTCAAAGAAATGAGGCCATGTCCCTCTATCAGTCTTAGTTTTCCCATTTGAAAATGAAGATTATCTTGAAATCTTAGTAAGAAGTATTTATTTCTAAAACTCTAAACAGTTTTTGTTCACAGCTGGGGTGATAAAGAGGCTTAAAGGAAAAATGGGGTTTTATTTCCTAGCTCTGTGCCTGTAGGCAAGTTACTGACCTCTTTAACCCTCACTCTATAGATAGGGACCTCAATAAATGGCGGTGATGCCTACCTTCTAGTGCTGTTGGCATGAGTCAATGAAAGAATGTGTGTAAAGTGCCTCAACTCACTGATTCCCTGTGAGGGTCTACTATCTGAGGACAGTCCCTGCCCTCAAATTCTATATGACTGGACATGAGTAACATTATTTGCAGTAGGATCAGTACAGGAACCACAATTGACCCCATGTATTTTAAGTAAAATAGATTTAACACAGGGATGAGTGGTTTATTATATCCCAAGGGTGAGAAGTGAGCTTCTTGGAATGACCTCCAGAACGAGCCTATTAGAGGAGTGGCTAATTCAGAGGCACAACTAGAGACATGGCAGTCTGCAGCAAGAGGCAAGAGAAGCTTTGGATATGGACATGAGAAGCTTTGTTCAGAGATTAGAGCTCAGATCAAGATGTAGCATCACTGCTTCTTTGCACCCAGGAAACTAGAGAAGCCTGGGAGCCAATGCAGAAAACCCACAGAGTTGATGGTCAATAGACAAAGGAAGCCCCATCTCTCTTCTTCTAAATCTCCTGTGAGAACTTTTATCAGTGAAACCTAATTTATAGCCAGAATCTTAGCTGCAAGGGAGCCTGGACAATGTCGTTACTAGGTAGGCAACCATGTGTCAAGCCAAAACTTGATTATGAAAGAAGAGAACAGAATTTTGGAAACAACTAAATGACTATCCCTTTCAGTACAAAATTGAAGGAGAAGGTATTTGAAGGTAGACCCAGATGAAGAAAAGAGGAGTCAATAAGAACAACTGGGTAACTGAGTGAAAAAGGATAAGAAGGACCCTGCAAAGAAATTAGACAGCTGACATTGTCTAATAGCTAAAATAGAGACCATTTCTGACTTTCCACATTTTCTCTGTTTAGAATAGTGAAAACTTACTATCCTTTCTTGAAAGTTCTTCTTTCCTAGTAGTCACCAAATCTTGTTTAAAGTTTCATTAATTTGTCACTACTAAATAGAGCATGCTTACCTTGGTCTGTAAAGAACTAGAAGTCCCTTCCTCAAAGGCCAGCCAGCTTTGTATGGAGCTGGACTCCATGAAGCTATACTATTTTGTCTGCTTAGTTTTAATTAATGCACAAAGCAGCTGTCTTTTTAAAAAATATATATTTTATTGAATTCAGAGAGGAAGGGAGAGGAAGAGAAACATCAATGATGAGAGAGAATCATTGATTGGCTGCCTCTTGCACATCCCCTACTGGGGATGGAGCCCACAACCTGGGCATGTGCCCTTGGCTGGAATCAAATCCAGGACCCTTCAGTCCGAAGGCCAATGCTCTATCCACTGAACCAAATCTGCTAGGGCTCAAAGGAGTTATTAATAGTTACCTGCCACTAGGTTTTCTGAATTTTTCTTTTAAAATTCCATGTGTTATTATTATTATCATTATTAATCAAGGTGTGCTCTTTGAAACAAGAAAGAGTTTGCTTGGAGTTGAATATTAAGTGGTATAAGGAAAGTACACAACAGGTAACAATTACATATTTATAAGGAAATTGTTATGTTGTGTCTCAAAGTACAGCCCCTGATGGCTGGAGCCATTTTTATTTGTTCATGCCTGTGGTACAGGGAAGGACTCTAGTTCGTTGGTGAAAATGGGGTGGCAGAAAAAGAGAAAAAAAAAAAGACAGTACTGTTTTCAGTTCGCGCTAAGGTCCCTAGACAGAAGCATGCATTTCTCACATTTGCTTTCTCAAGGCCTTTATTGTCCTAGCTTCCTGTTAAAAATCAAGCTGGTGATGGCAGACCCATGCAATCCCATTCGAATACTGAAAGCAGTGTATTACAGTACCAGGCAGGAGAGTGAGGGCCAGACAATGGGTATAATAGGAAAGTGTTAACCACAAATGAAATTGATAGTAAGCACAAGCCATTACCATTGCCGAGCCCAGGCTATGGCTACAAAATGAAGACACAAGTATCATTGATGGAGTTTCGCAAGCAAGCAAAACAGAAGAGGCTTAGGGCAAAAGAGAGAGAGATTGAGGAAACCCAGCTTTGTCCCTGCCAGCTCTCCCATGGAATTCACTATCTCTCTAATTTAAATCACGTCTGTGCTACCAGACACAAGCTTAGCTTAGACATTGAAAGAACAGTTTTGAACAAAGAATGCTGGAGCCATCAAACAGATAAATATGTTTGAAGTCTTTGATCTTTTGTGTGTGTGCATGCCACAGTGTGCATCGCCATAACATCTAATCCAAACTCCTTCTTTGCCTGAGCAGGAGCGCCAAGAAGACAATGCCTTTCAAAAACACAGAAGATTAACTTCGGGGTCAGTCCTTAAGGGCTGATAGCTAGATTCCCTTGGCCCTTTAAGGAATCTAAGATCTAGTAGGCAAGAGAGAGATCAGCAAGCAGATAAACATACAAGGATAAGGATAAATGATTCTTCAGCTGGGTTTGAACAGGTACCAACAGAGGAATTGTGCTGGAATGTTTCTAAATCATTATAGAGTATGTTTCTAAAGATGTAGATATACAGTCATAGATACATGTCCTCTGCCACATTCAACCTTGCACCAGAGAAGGCAGGCCATCACTTGCAGAGAAAGACTGATTTGAAGTTCTTCATAAAGGTATTTGTTCCAAGAAAATAAAAAATTTAAATAAACTGATAAGCTACATCGAGACAGAAGCATGGATACATAGAACAGACAGGGAGAGGGAGTAGGGGGTAACTGGAAAAAGAAGGTGAAGGGATTAGCTAAGGAATGTATATGCATTCTCCATGTACATGGACAATAGTGCAGTGAAGGCCAAGGGAGGAGGAGGCAGGGGAAGGAGGAGGTGGGCAAAGGGGAAGGATATGCGGACACCTGCAATAGTGTCAACATTAACTATTTTTAATTTTTTTAAAAAAAGAAAAATTTACCTTCCTCACATCCTCCTGCCTGAAACAAGTATCAGACTTTTTAGACAGAGAGGATACATTATCAAAGGCATACAAACTTTGGAAAATATCAGGCTAGATGTTTTCAACAGAGAAGGTTTATACACACTTAACTGATGTCAAGAAGTAGGAAACCATAAGATAATTCAAGTTAAACAAAATACTTTTGCCTTAAGATCTATATGAATAAAACATAAAACCTTACTGAAGGTCACAAAAGAAAACTTGAATAAACGATTAGACATACCACATTGCTAGATAGGAAGACTCATGTTTTAAAAATATCAATTCTTTCCAAATTAATCTATAAATTCAGTGCAATCTCAAGTAAAATTCCAATAGTACCTCTCATGAAACTGACACGCTGATTATCTAGATGTCTGTGGAAAAGAATATGTACAAAAAATAATCAACTATCTTTATTAATGTGATTAATTAACTAAAGCTATACAAATGAAGGAGTGCATGATTAGCATAGGAAAAGTCAACCAGATCAACAGATTAGAATAATGTACCAAATATCTGCTATAAATGTATGTGGTGTGTGTGTGTGTGTGTGTGTGTAAGAATTTATTTCAAAATAATGGGGAAAGGAGAATAAATGGTATAAATATAATATTTTATCCATCTAGAAAATAAAAGGTCAATCCCTACCTTATAACATACCTCAAAGACATGCCAAATGAATAATTTTTTAAAAACTAAATATTACCACAAAAGCATTAGAACTGGAAACACAAAATCTAGAAGGAAAAGAAAAACAGGTTGAAAATGTAACTATGCAAATCAAACTCTTGTCAAAAGAAATAACATAAAACAAAAATAAAAGACAAGGAATAGACCACAAGAAAATATTTGGAACATGTAACAGAAAAAGAAATAATAGCCACAATATATAAAAAGATACTACAAATCAATAGGAAAAAGAAAGAGCACACTATCGTCAAATGGGCATAAGGTTGAAAGGCAACCACAGATGAAACTTGGCAAACAGAGCCTCCCTTGATTCCTCTCTTACTCACCCCACACATACAATTCATCACCAAGTTCTTTTTTCTCCAGCTCCCCCATCACTACCCTAGTTCATGCTACCATCATCTCCTTCCCTTCTACCATGACAACCTCCCATTTAATCTCCTTGCATCTAATTTGCCCCTCTTCATCAGTCCTCCACACTGAAGCTAGGCTAGCTTGATGAAACATATGTCACCCCCATGCCTGAACCAATGCTTCCATTATTCTTAGGGCTCAGAACCAAGTCCCCAGTCCTTCAAAGGTCTACAAGACCCAACAAACTTTGGCTCCTTACCTGCCACACTGGGCTTGTCTCCCACTGTGACAAACTTATTCTCTGGATATTAGCCTTGCTTATTTTCTCAAATGCACATGCTCCCTCCTATTGAAAATCCTTGAAGCAAGTTACCTGGAAAACTCAGCTGCTCCAGATTCCTCCTTTTCCCTCTCCCCATCTTTTCCTAGGTGCCATCTATCCTCTGAGTCCAACTTGAAATCCAAACCCATTATATCTCCACTTCTTCAGGGAAACCTTCCCTGAAATCCTGGATTAAGACCTTGTCCCCTAATACAAGGTCTTATACTATGTACCTCTCCTTTATTGCACTTGCCACATTTGTAGTATTATATTCACTTGTATGATTTTTTAATTAATATCTCTCTCCTGTAGGCTGCTAAACTCCAGGAGGGGAGGGACTATGTCTATTTGCCTGGAATGTAATAGGTGCTCAATAAATCATGTTGAATAAATAAATATTTATTTAAAATGTATTTACACATATTTGTCTCTTTTAATTATATTTATGTATCATATAAAAAGTGAAATAAGCCAGTCAGGGAAAGATAAATACCACATGATCTCACTCATTTGTGGACTATAGAGAACAAAATAGACTGATGAACAGGGACAGATCCAAAGACAGAGAAACAGCAATCAGACTATTAATCCCCAGAGGGAAAGTAGGGGAGGGTGGGGGTAAGGGGAAGAGATCAACCAAAGGACTTGTATGCATGCATATAAGCCAAACCAATGGACATGGACAACAGGGGGATGAGAGCATGAGCGGGGTGGGGGAGGATGGGGGTTAATGGGGGTAATGAGGACACATTTGTAATTCCTTAACTAATAAAGAATTTAAAGATTTTAAAAAAGTGCCGCAAGAATAGACACTAAATATTAGCAGAGCTTTCACTGAGGATTTTTACTTTATTTGAATTTTTAATAGTGAGCATCCATTGCATTTAGAGGCTTAAAAAAAATGAGGTTTTCACCATTTGGGAAAAAAGGACTCAAAGGTAAAAATTAAAGCTCTATAACTTGATAGCAGCAGGGAGATTTTAAAATATGCCAGACTTGGGGAATGATGACCTCTATTCTTTCATTCTATGTTAGACGGTCAAAGGGCCACTGCTCAGGCAACTTGCTTGTCTACACCTGCAGGGTCTTCAGGCCTCTCACGGCTCACTGACTTAGCTTAATTTCTGGGTCACTTCAGTTTCTCACCCTCATTTGTTGTCCTGGCTTTCCTATTGTTATTATTAGCCTTTTCTTTTTTTAGTTCAGTAAAGTGCCTTTTGATTGCTTACTACCAATACCACCCACCTACCTGGCAAAAGAGTCTGTCCTCACCCTGTTGGAAACGCCGCCTGATTAGGAATAATGCTAACAAGAAACTAAAAGGAAGAGAGTGGAAGAGGCAATGGAAACAAAAATACAAGCATACTTCCAAGATATTACAGGCTCAGTTCCAGACGAAAACAATGAAATGAGTATCTCAATAAATCAAGTCATAATCTTTTTTGCTGGTTGGAGGGTCTTGCCTTCAATTTGTAAAAAATGCAACATCTGTGCAAAGCAATAAAGCAAAGCACAATAAAATGAGGTATGCCTGTAGAGAGAAATTATTTTAAACAGTTAAGGGAAGGGCTTCTAGAAAGACAGAGATGGTCCTGATTTTTGAGTGATTGTCAGGATTCTCAAAGGCGATGCTTTTCAAATAATTACCTTGGTGGAGCCAGAAAAGGTGTTAATTAACATGGAAGTCAATTACTTCCAAGATGATAGCTCTTTTCACCTTTGCATAATTACTCAGGCGAAATGCAAGACAGTTGTAGGCTATCCTATCCTGAGTCCAGCTCTACAATAACCCAGGAAGGGAATGGGGGTAGCGATAAATGAAAGTTAATGAAACGAGATTTTAGATGAAAAGTTTTAGATTTTGTCTTCAGCATTTCTATGATTTCATTCCCCTTGAAACACTGAAAACTGTCAGGCACTGGACCACATTTTAACAAAATTAAAGCCGTGTACCAATTTTAAGCCTTAGAGATCCTTAGAAGTCCAGACATTTGCTCTGATTTTATAGCTATTACAATATTATTACAAATCTCACCTTAAAAATTAATAAGTGACACTCCATGAGCATAATTACATTGTTCATCTTTCCATAATCCATAATTCCTCTGCGTGTAATAACATGTGATCAGTCCTTCCTGTAACCCAGCTGTTTCAAATAATTGCTTGCTGTCCTACTGAGAAAAACTTTTAATTAACAACACATTAAGCAAAATAGTGCAACTCTGTTTTCACAGCTACAAAATCAGAAATTGTTTTTCCCCAGAATTGAATCCTATCATTCTTTCTCCCTTTCACCATAGCCCTGGGTAGACTGAGGAGAGAGGTCCAAATACTTCCATTAGAACCCCCACAGTTCTTCAGGAATGTGACCAGAATTTTGCCAATAATTGAAGAAATAGATAACGCAGCCTTTTGTTCAGCAGCTCTTATTTCCTTAATAGACTTTTTTTCCCCAGCAACTTTAAGAAATGTGTCCCTTTGAAATACAATATCACATAATGGGCCCCATCTGGAATAGCAACTTTGCACACAAACTGAGAAATTGGAAAAAGAAAGATTCTTTTTTGTGTGTCTTTGTCTAGGGTGGATAATTGCAATTAGCTACCACAAAATCTATATATGTTACCATGATAGAAAATGAGCAAAGCTTTTCAAAGACTAGGCACTCAAAATCCTGAAAACGCCAGTATCAAAGGAAAAAATATCTAGTGAATTTTATTTGTTCAAGTTGGAAGCATTTTGCTTCCTATTCAGTTCTATATTACCTTCATTTCTGACAGTTCTTTTTTCTTAAAGATATGATTTTATTTATTTCAGAGAGAGGAAGGGAAAGGGAGAAAGAAATAGAAACACCAATGATTGGCTGCCTCCTGCATGCCCCCCACTGGGCAGGTGTCCTGACCAGGAATCGAACTGTGAACTCCTGGTTCTTAGGTTGATGCTGAACCACACCAGCTGGGCTATTTTTTTTTTTTAAGATCCATTTGGAATGACATCTGAACTTTTTAATCCCCTTCTTCAAATTTGGATGGATTCTTTAATGAAAGATGAGTGTTTTGCTTTAAGTCAAAAAACATGGAGAATTTCACAGGAAAAGGTGGCCTCTGAAACCTCGTATGCTCTTGTTGGGGGTCTATGATGACTGTAGTAAGCAGAAAAATTCAAGACCCGCGGACTTCATTCCATTCAGTAGCAATTTCCTAGGTCCACATTCAAAGGCACATAAGAGGTATGGGTATAATTTAGAAGCATTAAATACCCTGCAATGCATGAAAGCCAAGGCCCTATGAGAGAAGGCTAGGGACCGAAGGTGAGGGTTGAAAGGAAGCAGTAGATTATATGATGAGGTGATTATTATATTAAAAATCAAACCAAAGAGGGATTCCTAGTCCTGTGTGGAAAAGACCCTAAACCTCAAATTATGTCAGTGGGGTCAAACATTAGGTGGGTGAAGTGAACTGGGAGAATCCCGCTTTGGCAGATAGTCGCAGTTAAGATTGCGCTGGTTGCCGGATTAGCACAATTTTGCATTTGTGTTGCCTTTCTCTGCCATCAGCAGTGCAGTGGGACCGGTTTCAGGCCGAGGCAGCCGGTTCAACCCTTTTCTTTCGTTCTAATTTATGACCTGATTCTAAATCAATGTTTTTTTCACCCAGGTTTGACAGAGTTTTTTCCCTTCAGAAATTAAGGAAAAGTATGTTATTTGGCAAATGAAAAAGAGAGAAGTGGGGGGGGGGGGGGCTAGTTCTAATTAAAAGGAGAACGTGAAAGTGATTTGAAAGCATGGGGTCATGCATTCTCCCTTGTCATTATACCTGAGAACCTTTGTAAACCCAATCATCATCTGTGACAGTCAGAATAAGAAGTCTTCTCACTCTTCCCCAGCCTTTCTAACTAACAGTCTGGGGACTGCTGACTGTGGGAATGGAAATCCTATTACCATGCCTGTGTGTGGAAATAGCAAGTGTCTTCCAAGATAAAACAATAAGCGCTAAGCTCAAGAAGCATTAAAAGGAAGCTCTGGGTATTTTCAGACCTCGAAGGACTATATATCCTTTAAAGATAATGACATTTTGGACACAAAAATCACTACTTGACAATAGAAATATCTGATATTCAATCTGCCTCTGTCAACATCTGTTCAGAGCCAATGCGTGCTGCTTGTTTCATTAAATCACTGTGAATCTGGGATTGGAGTCATTATGCTATCACATTGCAATGCCTTCTTCTAAAGCATAATGTTCCCCATAAGCGTTTCGTTTCATTCTTTAATTCTAGCCCTCCATCCTGTTTCCCCTCTCCATGGCAATTATCCATGACAATAAGAATGGTCTGATGATGCTGTTTTGTAATCCAGGAATACAGGAGATCATACGAAAGCTTTACAATTACCTCTGGGAGGTGAGATCAAAGACTAGACCATAACACTCCATGATTGAACAAACATCTATTACCGCAGAAATAAGGTAATAACTACCTTGGCAAACGGCAAGGCTTAACAAGTAGAAATTCCTCCACTTGTGTGTGGTTGGGAGCCTCCCAGGGTGCTGCTGTCCAGCAGCCAGAATCCACAGCCTCAAATGATACCTCCCCCTACACAAGTGGCGGGGCCCACAGGGGTCCCTTTGGAGGCACAGACACTGAGGGTGCTATGCCAAGCCTCTGAAGCTCAAGTCCCAGTCAACAGAGGTGACCCCCAGTAAAAGTTCATCTTTCAGGCAAGGCCTAGAATCTATAATTAACACTTGACAAATGTTTCCCTGGAGAAGAAAAGCATTAAACACTCTACAAATTGTCATAACAAAAAAAAAAAAAAGGGTAACGTTCTGATTGCAGCCCACCCGCCACACAAACAGCTGAGGAGCAGGGCGCCCTCACATGCTACTCCGAGGCCTGATTAAAGGCACCCCGCACTTCTCCTGAAATGTCCGCATGATGACACACTCTCGGGCGAACCCTGAACCCTGTCATTACCCTCCTGCGTTCCACAACACTCAAACCCTGGTCCCCAGCGGCGCTGTCATGTTTCACAAAGGGCCACATTGTGTCTCTAATTCCTACTCTCTTTGTGGTTCATTTTATATCCTTTGTATGTGCATTCTGACTTTCAGAACATGACTCACGCCTTTTAAGTTACTCTGTGAACGTACAAAGGGAGGAAAGGAGTAATGGGTTGGCTGATCGGAGGTGAAGGAAGGTGTCCCTCTTTCCCTGGACAGTGTGGCTTTTTTAAGGACGCACTAAGTCAGCAGTTCTCAACCTGTGGGTCGCGACCCCTTTGGTGGTCAAACGACCCTTTCACAGGGGTCGCCTAAGACCATCCTGCATATCAGATATTTACATTACGATTCATAACAGTAGCAACATTACAGTTATGAAGTAGCAATGAAAATAGTTTTATGGTTGGGGTCACCACAACATGAGGAACTGTATTTAAAGAGCCAGAAGGTTGAGAACCACTGCACTAAGTGATTCCTTGGCTCAGCAAGATCAATGCGATGTGACAGCTGAGAAGGGGCAGGCAGAGCACTGTTCACCTTCTCTTCTCTTTAGACAGATCTTTATTTATTTACTTACTTACTTGCTTATTTATTTATGTATTTATTTATTTTTACTGACAGAAATAAGTCGTTTTCTCTCCTGCCTTTCTCTCAATAAAATAACAGAGAAACATAGAATGTTTAAGCTTAGCTAGATCTTCGAGACAGCCGGGTCTAACTGAAAGATTTCACCAAGTGGCCTATTTGAGTTACAGTCTAAATGTACTGGACACGATCCTGCTGTCAAGGTTCACCCTGACGGGACCCAGGACGTAGGTACTGTGTAACTATTTCATGCTTTGGGAAGGAGGTGAAGACAATTCAGTCTCTAGATTCACCTGGGGAGACTCCATGGCTTGAAAGGGCTCCCTGTAGAAGACGAGGAGCCCCATCCAGGATCAAGGCCTGGAGTGCAGGATGGGGGAGGGGATGGGGGGAGGATACAGGAGTCGCCCTGCTTGAGACAAGGAAAGGAATGTGCTATTTGGCTCCCCTGGGGGTTAGGGATGTGGGGTATAGAAAGGTAGACTGAAGTAAGGAGGGAGAAGAACAGGCCTTTGGAAATACGGTTTCAATCTCCTCTGGAAAGGGGTGGCCACTGTGGATAATACCTCCTGAACTGATTGGTGCTGCCTTCTCCATTGCCGTGTCCACTCGGTCCCCCCGCCGCACTCTCACCCATGCCAGCACAATCTAATGGTGTTTGGACAGTGCTCGTGGTTGGTATCAGAGAAGGGCTGAGTCTCTCTGCGCTGCGTAGGTTATACAGCAAAGATATACAAACTCAAGGGTGGAAACCATAGGAACTCGCATAACCACAGAAACCTGGGGAGCCTGCAGAAATCTCGGGCTGTTTAGTGGTAGCGCTGCTATGGAGCTGGGGACCGAGGCAATCTGATCTAGATCCATAAGAGGCGAGATGTTCCAGCTACGTCTGGATTATCCTCTTCCCTTTCAACATTTACAGACGTTTATGTATTTCTTACATGTACGTCTCAGGTATGTGTAGGTATGAGTTTGTGTGTGTATGAGAGAGAAAATTTGGGGTAGTATCCGACTGCCATATGAGCCCACTGCTCTTTTTCATTCTTCTTTTTCCCTGGCTAACACAGTGCCTAATTTTAGACAAATCTGTAAAAAGTTTGGGTGAATACCCTGCTGCCTAAGAGAGAACTTGGCTTGTCCTTGCTCTGACTGACAGCTCTGACTGTCCTGGGTGAAATGCTCTGACATAATAGGAATCATAATGCTCTTTGTTCTCTAATTATTATGACTTACGTTTTTATACTTTTCAAAGGGCTTTTCATCCATTATGTCATCTCATACTGATGACACCCCTGGGAGGCAGGACAGGTATTATTATAACCCAGCCCCTCTCCCATCATCAGTCACGGTTCATGACTGAAGCTGCTGCTTCCCACAGCAGGGAAAGCAGCCAATGGCTTTATGCCCTGACACACCCCCCCCCCCCCCCCCCACACACACACACACCCCAGAAAGGTCCTCCAAGGCTGACAGTGTGACCAGGCTTTGCAAGTGGCTAAAGAAAAGGGTCCTGAACAAATGGCAGCCTGCCTAGATGGGCATAGACAGAAGGGGGGGGGGGGGGGCGGGGGGGCGGGCGGGGAGGGCTGCTGTCCTGTAGGATCACTTTTTTCTGAGTCTGTGAGGGCGCAGGGTCTGAGGTGTCAGGAGTCTAGTGTGAGTCTTCACTCTCTTCATTCACCTGGGAGATGACAATGCAATGAAATAGGATAAAAAAAGAACTATCCCTCTGTTTTGTTTCGAGGTCTTTCTTTGGTAAAGCAGCAAGAAATAAAAAATCTCTCATTTCGATGAAAGACCCACAATGTTCTATTTCTCTTTCCCAGCCAGTGATGGTTAAGTTTAGATGTACCAAACAGTTGGACTACTTCATGGCCAAGTGAGTCATTTTTCATTTTTTTTCTTCCTCAATAATTTATATGTTCACAGCATGAGGTTAGAATAATATGTAAAGTTATCAGCGTAGTACCTGGTACATAATACAAGTACACTAAGTGCCATCTATTATTATAATTATATGCATAGGATCTGCAACAGAGTGTATAAATTGGTATGTCTTTCCAAATGGCTAGATCTGCTACATGGTACTTAAGTGCCTAGGCCTGTTTACATAAGGCTAATAATTTAAGTAAGCAGGACAAGTCTCAGGAACTGATGCAAGCCAAGCCCTAATGGAAAAGCCAATACCGTCAGTCCTTCCTGACCAGTCACTGCAATTGTACTGCAGCCAGAAGACCACCTCATGTGGCATTACCATGTGAAATAGTTCATTAGAATGAGGGGTAGTGCTGCTGAATCGGATGAGTCTATTGACATTTGTTTCATGATCCCCTGATTACACACAATTCTGAAGGCAAGAGCCTAAAATGATTTTTAAATGTATCCAATTCACAGCCAAGTGAAAATGTTTCCATACCAAGAATATCTTACATTCAACTTTTTTCCCCCCAGCAGCCTAAATTTAGCCAGTGGGAATTTTTTTTAGATGCTATTCTATTCAATCTTTAAAAATGAAAGATCTGATTTTAATGTAAAATCTGCATTTCATCCAAGACAGGACACACTGTCCTTTGAGTAATTATTCTTTGGAAATCAAGCACCTTCTCTACTGCATGCTCAACAGGTAGCAAGAACAAATTGCAGAAAATCTGACTCCAGTCTGAAGAACTGAATCCACTGATTGCTTCTGCACCGACCAAGCACAGGGAACCCACCTTGTACAGCCAATGCTCACACGCCGAAGGACCATGTGCTGTACTAGTCAACAATAATGTCACTTATAAGGAGAATTTAGAGCATGAATACATAAAATGATAACACTTTACAAATCTATGACACTTGGCTTTATAACCCCCCAAATAGCTATCACTGTGTTTATTCTATTATCAGCCCTGGGATGGAACCGGCCAGTAGGGCTCATGTAAGAAAGACTGAGGTTTTGACCATCCAACTAGTAGGTGGTAAAGCCAAGACTTGAATCTCACCTTTCCAGAGCACTTTTTTTTGTCTTGAAACTCCCTAATATATGTTGAGACTTTTGTGAATGGTGGCAGGAGGTGTGATAACTTAAGGAAACCATTTCATAAAAAGGAAAGAGAGAATGATCATTGGATTGGAAATCAGATAGCTGGACTCAAGTTCTACATTTCTTACTCATTAGCCTCAGCAAATGACCTAACTTCCCCTTCCATCCGAAACGGGGAACAACACGAAGGCCCCCAGGCTCTGGAAGAGGATGCTCAGGCTGTGTCCTTGGGAACAGAAGTGGAAGGACTTAGGGGGGCACTGAAGGGCGAACATGGCTGCCTCCATCATTAAGCCTGCCTCTGTGGTGGGAATATGGCATCACAAGCACAGTGTCCCTCATCTTTGAAATGCTCTAGTGTTCCACAGGGGATGCATAATGTGCAAAGGAGCTAAGATACCCTTATCTTCTCATCCATTTATTATCTAGGACAGCAATGAAAACCTAGAAGAAAACGTGTCCCAACAGAGATTTCTTTTAGACCCTGGGCAGACAGCTGGGGTCCAAGACTATAACTTTAAAGCAAGGGAGACTCAGAAGCAGCGCTATAAAATCCACGAGGTCAACCCTTTGGGGGCCTCTTCAGGTTACGGACATCAGAACCATGTGTCCACATTCCCACTGCAAAGCCAAAGCCAGTCGGTCCAGCAAGATATTCATTTACATCTACGTCACTTTCTCAAGTGAAGAGGGTCTAAGGTAGCCACAGACTGGCTAATGTAGCTTATTTATACTCTCCCAGAATTTTTCATGCCTGCATTACTTTCAGAGTAGCTACCCACAAACACACCCTCCTTCTCCCTCTCTTCCCCACCCTGCCTTCTTTTTTTCCTGCCTACTTTCTTTCCTCGCCAAGAATTGCTTTAGAAACTATCACAGCATTACTTGCAGAATCAGGGGTCTATAGTGCATTGATGATTGTATTTACATGAAATTAAAAAACCAGCAAAACTAAAGTATAATGTGAGAGGTCAAGGTCATAGTTAACTAGGTGGGGGCTGTGATTGGGAGCACCTGCCAGGGAGCTCGGGCGTGCTAGTGATGTTCCCTCTCTTCATCTGGGTGCTGGTTACATTATAATGTATTTTTCTGGATGTTTATTTTACTTCATTTAAAAAACAAACTGTGAAGTGCTTTTGAGGGAACGGACTCCTCCATTTCATCAGTAAGCCAAAAGTTCAATCTCACGAAAATGAATATTGTGTTAGTTCCATTTCAAAATTGAGTATATGGCCTAAAGAAAAAAAACGGCTCCCAAAATAAATGAAAAATCTATTACACCATCACATATTTTAAAATCAGCATGAATGCCTATAATGTTCTAGTATTAAATCTTTCAAAAATATCTCAAATAACAAGTCTCAAATGTTCACATTAATATGGTATCCGTGGCCTACTAAAATACTGAATATATGCAATGCATGTGCTTAATTGGCATTTGAAATTTTTGGCAAACCCAAAGCATGGTCTGAGAGCAAAGGAGAAATGGAATTCTAATCGCTCTTCTGAGATACATTTCTCAGCAGAATCCCACAGTATAAAACTCCAACATAAATTGTGATATGGAACATGTCTTCCCTGCCCAGATTCTGAACCAGTGAGGATGGGAAGCTGCCCCTGGGGAACAGAAGAGATCATGTGCTCAGTGTAGCTGACAAGCCCTGGAAACAAAAAAGAAAGGCCGGAGAAACTCACCAAAGAGGTACTTTCACACCCTCCTCTTTTCCTCCTGGGAAGGGAAGAGTGAGGGCCAAGATGTCAAAACTATGAAGTTCCATCCTCAAAGAAGGAAACATCAGGAGTGGGGTCTAAACTTCCTCACTTAAAGAGAGCAAGATTTAGCCAGTAAGTCAACGGGTGCCTTTAATGAAGTGGTCATTGCTAGAAGGACACTTTATTAGCAGAGAAAGCCGTGCTAGCCCACGTCACAGGCCCAGTCTCACACACTTGGAAGCCGCTCCGATGCTGCTTTTCTGTGTCATTTACCGCCTGTCCCGGGTTAGGTTGGGCTTTGCATCCATGAGCTAGGTGAGGCACCCAGCCACCCCAAAACGTTAGTATTATTATTCTCGCCCCGCAGGTGAAATAACTGGCTTGCAGAAAAGTTAAATATGTGCCCACAGGTCCTGAGCGGCGGGTCCTCTCCTGCCTGTAGGACATGCCAGCCTCCGCCTTCCTGTGACCTTAGCCATGAGCATTTCAGGAAAGAGAAGAGGTAGCAGAGGCACGTAGGTGAGTTGTGTGGAATGCTGGGGGTGACACAATCAGGCTGTCTCCAGAAGGCCCTCAGGAACACGGGTTAGAAAGACAACATGATTCTTATCAAGCAGGTTTCCTCATAGCTGAATGGCACCAGAAGTAAGTAAGGATCAAGCCGCCGGCCTAAGGGCCTACATTCCAACCCCATACTGCTCCGAGGGACCATCCTGGCGTGTATGACGTACGCCCGTATGCCCGTATGCCCGGGGGAATCCAGAAAGAGCAACTTCTCTGCTGGGGAAAGAGTGGTTGGACAGGTTAGAAGAGGGGGTGGCAGGCCTATCATGACAGGAACTCAGGGGCCAGACAGTGTGATGCAGTGCGCAGAGCCATCCCTGCCTCGGCTCCTTACCTGGGCTCGGATACCTGCTCCAGCACCTCCAGATGCACCAGCCCAGGCAAAGGGCTTCAACTCTGTGTGTCTCGGGCTCCTCATTTGCAAAATGGGATAAATATAACTATCTCATAGGTTTATTGTAAAGTGTAAATGACTATAAACATTTAAAGTATTTCAAATACCTGGCATATACAAAAAGTTATGTGAGTTTTTACTCCTATTACTATAGTGTCACGTATACTAGATCATGCGGTATAAAAAAGGTAAGGCAGATTTAGAAGCCTGGAAACATGCACACTTGGCTTGTTTTGATTTGTTTTTCTAATTGATCAAGAGAGAATGCAAACAACGGTGTCCAGAAGAGAGTAGCTGAACCATGTGAAATTGCTGATATGCAAACTTTTTCTCTCTGATGCAATGTGGTTTGAGCTATTATGAAGAAAGGAATAAAATGTTTTGCTTTTCCTGAATGTTAAACTACCAGAGCCTGCCTTGAAGCTAAGGTCAAGGATTGCATGTGGATTTGAGGGCCCTGCGCTCAGCCATTAAACAATCTTTACCCCCATGTGATGCGCGTGCGCACGCGCGCGCACACACACACGCACGCACGCACGCACGCACGCACATGCACACACACACACACACACACACACACACACACATTGGCAAACATGGCACTGGCCCTGGATGCCCTGGGAAACACTTTCCTCTCACCTGAGCTTTCAGGTGGGCAGGGGAGACCGCCAATGCCTGAAGGCATCATGGTGTCACCCAAACTAACTGATGGACTTTTACAAAAGTATATACGATCTTTAAATTGAAAGGAATGTGAGCTAGCCTCCCTCTGGCACAAATCCCAGCCCCGTCGCTGGGACGGCCACTACAGTTACTAACGGGAATATCCGGCCTGTTCCAATGTGCAGAGTTGTTTTCTTCAATCCATCCATAAAGGTATAAAGCAAACACCAACTCTTCCTCACTTACCCTCAGTAACTGATCCCCTTCCCTAAAAGAAACACTTTTAGCTATTTCTTAGGTATTTAAACAGACAAAAAAGTTATGCTTTTTCCTCAATTCATGTTTATGCTTTTAAAATTTACACAAATGTGATCTTACAAGCATGCTGCTCTTCTGTGTTTTTTTTAAAACTTAAAGATCGACTTAAATCTGCCCACTATGTAGGTATAGAAAACCATGTGTGAGGAGTGTCCCTGAGGAGTCAGAAAGACTGGTTTGTCTGTTGGGGAACCACGGTTGCACATGTTATAACAGTAGTGACAGTCCCATCATAATAGCAGCTACAAGCTTCGGAGGCCAGAAGAAGAGAGATCTACCTATGGGAAACTCCACTGCAAAGATGTGTCCCTAATTTTAAAAAAAAAATGTTTTTAATTTATTGATTTTAGAGACAAAGAGAGAGAGAGAGAGAGAAACATCTCTTTTTTGTTGTTCAACTTATTTATGCATTCATTGGTTGATTCTTATATGCGCCCTAACCAGATATAGAACCTGCAGCCTTGGTGTATTGGGATGACACTCTAACCAACTAAACTACCCGGCCAGGGTCCCCTAACTATTTTTAAACAGTCTCTTATTCATAACCTTTTATGTTTCTCCCAGTTATTTGATATTAAAATGTTGACATAGTATTATCTTTGGCTCGGGGATGCACTGTTTTTGAGACAACTTGTTCTACTGCAGGATACTCCTATGATTAGAAAATGTGTCCTTGAACTGATTTAACATCCAACACTCCTTGAGTTCAAAGTATTGGTTATAATTTATAATTTTAGAGTTAGCAAAACAATCAAATGAACAAAAAACATGTGGAATAATGTATTCTCAAGTTTTAAGAAATTCCCAGTCAATATTTCAACATGTATCCTGGGTAGGCTTGGTAAAATTCAACAAATAAAAATACGAGGAACCAATCAAATATGAATTTCAGATAAATAGAGAATATTTTGTAGTATGAGTTTGTACCACATAATATCTGGGGCATAATAATCCTGTGAAAATATTAATTTGTTTATCTTAAATTCGAATTTAACTGGTGCCCTGTATTTATCTGATAACCCTACACCTGGATTTCTTTTTCTAGCTAAAAATGTCTAATTTCTGTGACCATATCTTGTATGATTTTATGCCAAACCCTCTAGCATTGGGACATAGAGTTCCAAAGAAGCCCAGAGCTGGTCCTTCTTGTCATTAACTCATTCAGGATGAGTCAGCCATTTCCATCCATCCCATAAAGATTGTGCCCCAAACACAGATCTATGAGTAAAAACACACACATTTGGATCCTACTAGATTAGAGAGAGATGGGGACTATTCCCAAAGTGCAGGAAACTGAATATCCATCTCGACTGTCTATAAAATGTGTCATCAGAAAACCGCTGAACCAGGAGTCCTGCTGTGCAACCTCACTTCCTTGGGCCACTATTCTCTCCAATACAAAAGGGAGCCATTAAACTAGAACTCTTCAATTCAAATAATCTACATGCTCTAGTAGCACAAAACACAATGCTACTTGTACTTTCTTTAAGGCAAACACTAGACTTTTATTATTCAAACCATGCGTGAAATTTCTCTTGTACATATGTATTTTGTAACTTTGTTGAATTGCTGGTTTATCTTTGAGACTTTTATAAGTAGCCAAAGCAGGCATGCCTCCATATAACAGATCATATAACAGCTCAACTAATTAGTCATCAACTTGATTGTGTGAGCTGGGGCACCGGCACTGGATCCATTTATTTTGACACTTTAACTACCAGTCTGGCTTGGCCTCTTTGCTAATCAACTGAGTTCAACTGGTTGATAATGAGAGTAAACACACACACACACACACACACACACACACACACACCAGCAACAACAACAGCTCCTGGTATGTAGATTTGGCTCTAATTTTAACCCATGAGAAGAAGTAATTAAGAGAGGGAATAATGTGGAGTGAAAAGGAAGGCAGAAATGGTAAAGGAAAATAGGAAGAAGTGGCTAACGGAGGCAGAGTAGGGGAGAGGATTAATCACTCTCCCTATGCCAGGCCATTTGTATGAGGTGATCATTTTCCTAAATAGCTCTGATAAAATAGAATCATAGTACATTTCTCATTCTGCAAACCCCCCTTTCCACTCAAAATCTCCTGAAGATTTTTTTCCTTGTCAGCACTTTAGATCCACTCCCTGTTTTTATTACTGCATACAATGCCAGTATAAAAATATACCACATTTGTTTAGACCCTATTAGGTTGTTTACCTTTATTGCTATTATAAACCATGCTACAATAAATATCCTTGTGCATTCTTTCTCATGCACAATCAAGAGGTTTTCTTAAGTGTAACTTCTGAAAAGTAGAATTTTCAGGTCAAAGAAAATGCAGAACTTTAGTTTAAATAGGTACTGCCAACATGGAAAAGGTCTGGAGGATAATGTTTTGTCTTCTGGGGAGAGGATTGGTCTGACAGACATGAGGGACTTTAGCCTTATCTGCAATGTTTTAATTATTTTTTAAACTAAGATAATGAATTCACTTATTATATAATGAAAACATTTTTTATAATTCTAAGTTATTTTTAAAATATATATCTTTTTATTGATTTCAGAGAGGAAGGGAGAAGAAGAGAGAGAGATAGAAACATTAATGATGAGAGAGAATCATTGATTGACTGCCTCCAGACACCCCACACTGGGGATCAAACCCGCAACCCAGGCATGTGCCCTGACCAGGAATTGAATTGAACTGTGACTTCCTGGTTCATAGTCGGCACTCCTGGTTCATGGTCGACACTAGCCATGCTGACTGGACTGAAAACATTTTTTAAGAGAGATTTTAGATGGACTACACCAATGGTTTAAATAACCTTGAGAATAAAAGAGATCCAATCAATCTGTCTATCTTATCAGGGACCCTGTCTAGGAGTGAAAATAGCTGAACTAATTAGAAGAGTCTGAGCTTGCTAGAGGCCTTCCCCACTCTTGGCCCCAAACAAACACTGTCTAAAAGGCCCCCCTGAACAGGCTAAACACTTGGCTGCTCCTTCCAAACTTGGTATAAGCTGCGCTTGATGGGGTTAGGGTTTCTGAGGGAGTCGAGTCATCAAGAGTAGCTTCCTTACTCATGTTCTGAATAATTGAAACACAGAATTAATGTAGAGGCCAAATATATTTATCAACCTGATTCCTGTAAGTTTGAGGATGCTGATTCTATCTGTGAGTAAAGAGGTCCTACTAATACCAACCTTAGAACTTGGCAGAGTCACCCACCAGTCATGGGATGAGGGCCCTGGAGAAGGACGACCCCATGTTCCCAGCCCTATCAGTGAGGGTGCCAGCAGTGGTCAGAGGGCACACTCAAATTAGGATAACTCAAGAAGACTCCATCAAAAGTACGGGCAGGGAAAAGTACTCTAAGATGAAGACAGTACTATCCTAAGTTGGTGCCGCAGGAAGAAGGCTCTGAGACACAGATTAGCAGGCAGGGAGTGTGTGGGGAGTCCATTCAAGACCCACACCTGTGATGGAGTGAAAGCAGTGGAATTGAGCAGAGGGAGAAGTTGAACTGTGAAGAAGTTGCAACAAAGGCCTCAGTCGTTCCAAAGACTGGGATGAACCTTCCTAAATGTCCTGCTCGATGCAAGGAAGTTGGGTGGCGGCTGCTTCTGGGGACAGTGTCACCGGTGGCTCTCTTCCGAGGAAGGCAGTTGCTGGAGAGCCTCAGCCAAGAGGCTTACCTCATGCCACTAGCACTCTCAGAAGGTGAGAGAATGATCTCCTCTGCCTGAAAGCAGGATCTGGGCAGTGCCCCCTAGACCTCACCAGGGTTCAGCCACTAGGGTCCATGTTCTTTAATAGTAAAGGCTGGGAACAGCTTCTCCAGCATTCTGGCTGGCTTATTTTCCTGGGTAAACTTGTAAGAGGAAGGTTAATGACATGAATGACAGCCCCCATTGCTGCAGCTGGTTTCCAGGGAACTGATACACATTGTCTCCACTCTACTACTCATTTTAGACTCCCCTCTCCCTGGGCTAGCACCTCTGTTGCTGTAAGAGGCTTACCTGGTGGAGTCACCCTAACCTTCATCAATAAGATGATCTGAGCCCCTGGTCACCACATCCTGTTCATTCCATAGGTACTGCCTTTGTTCCCCTCTCGTTAGAATTGGGGAAGGGAGTTCAAAGAGACATCCAGTGCAACGGCAGCCCTTCCTCCTCCTGATCATCGGGGTCAATTACTCCTTTAGGATGGAGCCTATTTCCCTCGCCTGATCCACTTTGAAGGCACAAGGGTCAGTCAGCAAGTAGAGCTTAAAGCTTAATGGGACCCCGGCTGAGTTTCCAGATGGAATGTTCTCCCTCTGGAAATAGAGACCTCCAAACTCCAAAAAGCCTGGAAGTGCAGTAACAGGAAGCAAAAATCCCCTCAGGGGGTCAACAGCAGTGGTATAAGCTGAGCCACTACTCCTCCTTCCCCTCCTTGGTTCCAGACTCAGGCTTGTTGCCTGCTAGGGACACACCCCATAAAACAGTTGTGGATGTGAGGTATTCACTGTGTCCTAGAGACACTGGTGGAAGAACAGTAGGTGAAATTATCTCATGTGGCTTCCTTGTGCCCCTGACCCTCTTGCAGCTCTGGGCTGTACCATATATTACTGTTATTTTATGGTAGGTCTGACAGAGGTCAAAGGAGGTCATTGACATAGATCATTCAGGCCATGTTCCAGAAGCCTAGAGCAGGGTGCAGATGGGTGGAGAGTGGACTCAAAGGACAACAGAAGATACTCAAGACACCTCCAAACCCTGCCCACCACAGGGCAGAGAGCCCTGAGGGAACTGCAGAACTGTGTTCCTGGTAGGTAGCTCATTCCCAATTCTTCTTCCCAGATTATCCAAGCAGTAAAACACCTCCACCTCTCAGGAGCAGAATGAATAAAGAGAAAGACAGGTCATAAATGTGCTGTCAGGACTGCTGCTTGAACCTGAGTCTTGGCCTCTTGCCTTCCTCTCTGAGCAGCATGAGTTTCAGCATCCGCTCCACCGTCTCCACAAACTGCTGCTGAGGGAAAATTCCTCCCAGTGGAAACCCAGAGTGGGACCAAGCATGTCTCCTCTGATAAGTAGGATGAGCTGGACTCTCCAGGCCCAGAAGGACTACGTGCAGCCTTAAGGGGAGGCCCCATGAACAGCAAGGACGTTCGATCTCCAGTGCTGTCCTCCCAAACGCTTGGCAAAGATGAAAATGTTCTAGAACAGCGGTTCTCAACCTGTGGGTCGCGACCCCTTTGGGGGTCGAACAACCCTTTCACAGGGGTCGCCTAAGACCATCGGAAAACACATACATAATTACATATTGTTTTTGTGATTAATCACTATGCTTTAATTATGTTCAATTTGTAACAATGAAAATACATCCTGCACATCAGATATTTACATTACGATTCATAACAGTAGCAAAATTACAGTTATGAAGTAGCAACGAAAATAATTTTATGGTTGGGGGTCACCACAACATGAGGAACTGTATTAAAGGGTCGCAGCATTAGGAAGGTTGAGAACCACTGTTCTAGAAGGTTTTGCTATCTGGAAAGATAGCCACTGGCCACATGTGGTTACTGAGCAGGGATGTGTTGCCTGTGTTGTAGCCAAGTCCCTTGTGATTTTAATGCCCTTGTATTTTGGGGAGCTACAAATAAATAATTTAATTCCTAATTAGGATACAGGTATAGGCTTTAACTAAATGTTTCAATTGCTTTGGTTGCCATGTAGGTTATAGTCAAAGATTACGAAAGTATGTTGGTCATGTCTAAAGGACTGACTATAAAGCAAACTCCAGGAGAAATGTTTAAAAGACGGTTTAAGATAATAGAAAATTATAGCTAACTAAGCACAAAACAATGATAGCTTAAACAATGGTTGTAGTCACAAGATGTCTGGTTTCTGCTTTGGGCTTTAAAGATAACATCACTGTAGCACAATTATGAGATATTTTGCAGAATCTTGGTTCTTCAACCCAGAACTCCTTGTTCTTACGGTACAATTTTATGTTGCCAATGCCCTGTAGCAGGAGAAGATAACTTCAGGGTTTCAAGGCGAATTTATGAGTTTGTTTTGCAGAAAGAAAGAATGTCTTCAAGGTAGCTGTGACCAATTGCTGACGCCCAGGAGTCTGATACGAAATAGTATCATCTACGACTAAAAAAACACAGACTTGCCCTGGCCAGGTGGTTGGAGCAACGTCCCTATAAACCAAAAGGTTTTGGACTCTATTCCCGGTCAGGGTACATACACAGGTTGTGGGTTCAATTCCCAGTCAGAACACATACAGGAGGCAACCAATCAATTTTTCTCTCTCACATCAATGTTATTTTTCTCTGTCTCTCTTCCTTTCTTCTCTCTCTCTAAAAATCAATAAAAACATATCCTCAGTGAGGATTTAAAACAAACAAACAAACAACACAAACTTATCTCTCAGTTCCTTGGAATTCCCCCTCTCCTTACTCCCTAGCCACACAAAAACTCCCTAATTTTGCATTTTGGTAGAGGCAGATTTGAGAAATCTTGCTCTCTCGTCCTCTTGCCTTGGTCAAATAGAATGAAGCTTTCTCTCCAAACACCAGTATGTCAACCTTTTGACCTACTAGCTCATCAGTACACAAACCTGAATTTTGGGAGGTAATTCTACCACAGTATGACAGAGGACCTAAATTGCTTATTTTAATTAATTTAAGTAGCCA
Source organism: Myotis yumanensis (assembly GCF_028538775.1). Classification (NCBI taxonomy): domain Eukaryota; kingdom Metazoa; phylum Chordata; class Mammalia; order Chiroptera; family Vespertilionidae; genus Myotis; species Myotis yumanensis. The sequence goes on along the minus strand of NW_027223755.1, from coordinate 68,410,815 downwards.
CTGAACAGCACAAAGACTGGGAAATATGTAGACCTTGATCCCAGAGATAAGACCTTCAGAGGTTCAATCACACCAGTTCTCATGGATAATGAAGGCACTGGATGCTTTCTGCTAAATCCCGTGACCTTGATGAACCAATGCTGTTGGCGTACAGAGGGAAATGAGCTTTGCAGGCATGGAGGCCCAGGCCACTGCTCAGCAGCTGTGTGATTTCAAGCAAGCTGCTTGCTCTCTCAGACCCAATTTTCTCTCCTGTGCAATGAGAATAATACGGGATAGGGCTAATGTGGATGTGAAATGAGAGGACATCTGTAAGGTCTCATTTCATCAGTACATCTTCTGGTACCAGCCACCAGCCTCAACTTCCTATGACTCTTCCAGTTTTTCTTTAGCGAATCCCCAGCGTATCAGGCCAGCTCTTACATCTGAGCTCGCTGTCCTCACTGTGGAAGAATGAAGCAACCAGGGCTTCCTGCTCTGGATATTCCCCCCCTTTTTTTTTACCTCAAGGAATTGGGGCATGGATTTCTTAAGAGGGCAATGTAGTTACTTTTGGGGAGGGTGAAGTGATATTCATTCTATTATCTCACAAACACGGCATTTCCTTCCACATCATCCCAATGACATGAACAACACAATTATCTACTAAAACCCCACAGCCTCATTGCATCAGTGGAAGTGAGATTCCCACCTATTTCTGCTGCCAGTTCTCAGGAGTAAAAATCTAAAATGAGGCTGAACTTCTCAGTCAAGGGCTCTGGTCTGGGAATTACATAATCCCCGCAGAGCAAACATCCAGAAGTCAAATTTGGCAACTCACCAGGGCTTGCTGAAGGCTGACTTCACCTTTGTTTATTTGGCCGTTTGGCACAGTTACTTTTGTGTTGGTTTTGGGATGTCGTGATGGTGTTTGGAGCTGCACGTATTCTCAGGCCTGCCTTTTCGCCTGTTGTTGGGCAGAAAGAAGCGTTTCCTTTGTTAGTGGGGTTCAGCAATGATCTTGTTATTTCTGTAGCAGGAGGTGGCAGGAAGTTCAGAGGCTCAAATTTTAATCTAGCCCCAGTGTAGGTCCTGCTGATGAATTTATGCTTTAATGTTTTAAAACTTATTTTTATTGATTTCAGAGAGGAAAGGAGAATAGAAACATCAATAATGAGAGAGAATCGTTGATTGGCTGCCTTCTGCATACCCTCCACTGGAGATCAAGCTAGCAACCTGGGCATGTGCCTTGACCGGGAATTGAACTGTGACCTCCTGGTTCATAGGTTGATGCTCAACCACTGAGCCACGCTGGCTGGGCTGTTTTAGTATTTTTCACTGTCTCAGCACCAAACATCACATAACTAAATGATTACATAAATAACATTTATGAAGCTGGCCTAGGGATTTGAGGCTGGGAAGCCTTGCTGAGTTTCAGGGGTGCATTTTAACATCAGACAGAGCCTCCTCATCTTGTTATTATCACCTATGCAAAGCCCTGCAAGGAAGGAACAAAGTAGGTCAGTCCCAGCTGTACTGACACAGAGCACAGCGAAGGAATTGTCAAATAAATTAAAAGGCCCACAGGTCACTGAAAGAGTGCACTTTGATAGGTTTTCTTGCAGCAATGATCCTGCAAGTCAGACCCATGCCAGAGGACTGACTTGTGCACCCTTCTCAGAGCACAGCAGTAAGGGAGCGCTCCTAACAGGTTTGTGTGGAAAAGAGCACCAGGTATTCAGGACAATGAGAAGCCCTGGGAACCTAGAGAAGCTCCCCCTCCCCGCCCCACCCCCAGGTTATGCTCATATCATTCTCTGCTCTTTCTTGGGGTTTTGTTTCCCAGGGTAAAATAACTTTAGGTAGTTTCCTCTGAACTCCTAAAAGTCACTGTGTACTCTTCCAAAAAAATAAATCCATGTCTGAATAGAATACACCAACATTTCTCCAGATTACCTGCACTTACGGAGCTCCACCAGTTTGTAAGCCTTCTTTGGAAAGATGAGAAAAAAAAAAGGTTTGGGCAATTTGACATCTTAAAATGAGCTAAAGTCAAATCCCTGGAGACAAAGAAAAAGTAAGATTAATTACAGTCCCCGTGTCTTAAAAGACAAAAGTAATGAATGAAGGCACCAGGCAAGCAAAAGAAAAGAAGGAATTATGTCCTAACTACATTGCAGGGTTTCCTTTTCAGAGTTTTCCTCCAAGAGAAGCCCCCGTTGGAAAACATTTTTCTCACAGAAATAGTCTTAGCAGACAGGCGGAGGGCCCGAGTCAGCTCTGCCTGGCAGAGAGGAGGCACCTCTTCTCTGGTTCTGAAAAAATGCAGGAGAAGCAGAGGGCCTTGTGCCTGGTCACCACACCTGGTCAGTGCTTGTGTTCTCGCTTTTCTCCTGTCCCCCTCCATTCACAGGGCCCCGAGGAAGGAAACAGGAGATGCCCAGAAACATTTAATGAAAGTGCTTCCTTTCTCTGCCAAAGGGCCCAGGAAACAAAGTTCTCTTGTTTGGTATTTACCCAACAGGTAGGGTGATCTGGGACTTTCACTCCCCTGAAGAGAACAAGATGCCTGCTCAGTCCCTTTCCCTCCCCCTCCAGCCTCACCCTGGTCCCTGGTAGCATCTATGCAATCAGGCAGCATATAAGGGGCCATAACACTAGTTCTCAAAGCCTCTGCAAGATCCCTTTTCCTCCCAAAGTCACTTCAGAGGGGAAAATACCCTCAAAGTGAAAAGGAGGAGAGAAGTAGGGCAGGTGATTTAGGAGCAGTGCCCTGCTGAGCAGGAGAATATCTCTCCCTCCCCCATCTCTTGGGTCACATCCCACACACACATACAGGCCTGCCCTTGCATCAAGCACGGAGGTGAGGTGCACGCCCTCTGAGGACATGGGCAGCCCCTCATCCCCCACGTGCAGAGCAGCTGCCCATCATTTGAGACGAGGGCAGTGCTCCGCCCAGGGCCCTGCAGACATGGTATGATGGCACAATCCCGGCCAAGTAAGAGGTGGATCCTGACTCCAGCTTCTCCCAGATGTGAGATCTTGAACAAATTACTTAACCTCTTTGAGCCTTCATTTCTTCCTGCGGTACATGTGGATAATAACACCTCATTCACACAGCTTATAACGATGCTCACATAAGATAAATATCCATTCTCTCTCTCTCTCTCTCTCTCTCTCTCTCTCTCTCTCTCTCACACACACACACACACACACACACACACACACACACACAGCAACACCAGACAGAAAGGACAAAGGAGTCAGGAAAGGAACACACGTAGCCGTGTAGATATGTCACTCAAGCTTCCAGGGTCATTGCATTCTCATCTGTAAAATCAGGAGTTTGGGCTGCATGGCTTCGTCAATTCCATGAAAAACTGAACTGATCCATAAATGAGAAAGAGAAAATAAGTAAATGAAACAAAGCAGGATGGCAGGTGGGATCCGTCTGCAGAATTTCTAGAAGAACGAGAAGGCTGCCCTGGAGGGGATCAAGGCATTCCTCTGACTCCCTTACAGATCCCAACCCCGGAGGGAGGATGCAGGAGGACGCAGACGTCAACCAAGTAACTCCACTCCACAAATGGCAGGTGGGTAACCAGGCCAACAGCCCGCACTGAGGCTGGAAGTGCTTCCTCCTTGGTTCCTGTCTTGCTTGCTCTGAGCCGAGAGGAGGAGAGGTGGGCAGGTGGAAGGGGAGCACAGAGGAGAGGGCCAAGCAGGGCCCTCTCACCCACTTTCCCCCGGGGTTGCTCCTGAGCCCAGATTCCTTAAACAAGCCTCGGGACTGGGAGTTGTGATAACATATCAAAGTGTAGATTGTGAATGCCGCAGGGAGCAGGAATTTCAAAACACAGATTCTCAAGCGATATTGAGCACGTATCTTTTTTACCTGACCCAAGTGAAACCAGGAAACTGTTGGGTCAGAAATTTCATTATGGCATATATGAGGCAGTGAAAAAATACCAGGTATTGTTCAGAATGGGCATATACACCCCATTCTCATCGGGCTCAGCTTAGGAGGGGGAAGACAAGCTTCCTCCCTCTGCCCCTGAGCTGTTGAGGAGCCCTGGGGCCCAGGGTGTGTGGCACTTTCTTCCTTGGTGTATAACATAGGACATGAAGACACTGGATCTGTCTCTAGCTACCCTCAGGACACTAACTCATCAGTGGTAAGTTGTGAATGGACAATGGTCAAAGAAAATACAAGAAGAAAGCATGCAATCTGTCTTTTAGGATAGCTGCTTCTGCCTTACCCTGAGCTGGGTGGTAGTCAGAAACCGGGTGGTCCTGGAGAACCACCAGCGACCCACCCAGTCAGAACCTGGTAGATAGAGTAAGCAAGCAAAATACTTTGCATTTTTTGAAAAGGTGTTGGCTTGCCCGGCCAGCATGGCTCAGTGGTTGAACGTCAATCTATGAACTAGGAGGTCACAGTTCTATTCCCGGACAGGGCACATGCCTGGGTTGCGGCCTCGATCCCCAGTGTGGGGCATGCGGGAAGCAGCCAATTAATGATTCTCTCTCATCATTAATGTTTCTATCTCTCTTTCCCTCTCCCTTCCTCTCTGAAATCAATTTAAAAGTGTGTGTGTGTGTGTGTGTGTGTGTGTGTAAAAGAAATTTTTTTTTAAATTGTTGGCTTTTGATTGAAATTCAGTTTAATTCAACAACACTCTTCCCCTGTCTTGTATTGTCCTTGGGAGAGTGAAGGCTGCCGGTCCTCGAGCTGATGAGGGTTGCTTTGGTGCCTTGCATTGGACTCAACAAAAGTGGGGGATTTTGTTTTCCTAACTCTGGGTGTTATAAGTATTTTTGCTTGGGCAGAGAAGGCCTGGTCTCTGTGCTGAACTCATTCAAACTGAAGACAGACAGCTCTGCACATCCCCTAATGAGTGCTTGACTCTATCCAGCCAGCACCACAGAAAATAAACCCAAACACTTTTTTCCTGGCAGGTTAAAGAAAGAAAAGAAAAAAAGGAGGGAGATTAGTCCTAAAACCTGTTTCTCTCACTATTAGAATTCTTTCCTTTGTTTTTTATCGCAGGTGAAATGGCTGTGCTCTCATTATAAAACCTTAGAAGAATGAAAGACGCAAAGAAAATAAAGCTTTCTGGTGAAATAAAGTATCACGGACTCCTGTCTCTCCCCACTCCCCTACCCCATAGCTATAAAAAATAAAAGACTTTTTACAATTTCCTCAAATTTTAACTCTGAGGGGGTTCACTTGACTCATTCAGAACTGGACTGCACTGCACTGCACACCCCACATCCCAGCTCTGCACCAGGTCAGATCCGCCCACAGTGCTCCGTCGCCATCTCAAACCGGTGACTCTATGGAGAGCCCCATGGCATGGATTCGCTCTGCACTTTGGGCCTCTCTTCAATATGTATGGATGAGAGAATGCTGACCGAGGAGAGTTCCCCTCCTCTCAGGAGGGGTCCTCCTTACTCCCAGCAAGGCTTTCATCACGCAACTGGAGAAGGGGCCGGGTGCCCAGGAGTCACTGGCAGTTTTCCCAGCCGCAGATGCGAAAGGAACATGTGTCTTGACCATTTTGCAGTTTGGCCGGTGAGGGCTCTGCACCCTCCCAGGCAGATCGGCCTGTTGTCAGAGGGAACACTGATTAGAATCCCAAAGCCCAGAGCTAAGAAGCCGACTGCAGAGGTTGCAGGGTTGGGAGGCCCAAGTCTCAGGAGCCAGAGGAGCTTTTTGATTTAGTGGCAGCACCAATCTGATCCTGTAAATTGTTTCCTAGCAGAATGTAACCAGCTCTTTTGAAAGTCAGTCTGACTGTAATTTGCTACTAATTGTAGTTTGGAATGAGCTACTCTGGGCCCAGCTGATAGCAAAGCATAAATTCAAGTGGCTGCTTTTAGGATGTCCTTGGATTAAGGTGAGCTGTAGGATTTTCACTCCGGGGCTCCTGGAAAGTGGATCATCTCCATATCACCCTACTCATCAAATTAAGACAAACTCCCAAGTGAAGGGGAAAATAAGAGTTTTCTGGAGTGTTCAAATTCCATCAGAGCAGCGTCCCCGTGGCTGCCCTGCAGTTTGCCCATTACAGATGCCTTTCTCTGGCTGCCCACCCTCTGCGTGTTTTGCTGCTCCTTAGACCACCTCCACAGAATGTGGTCCATGGAGCACACGGGCCCTTGCAGGAGTGTAGAGCTCTAGGTCCCAGTTCAATTTACTGAATCAGAATGTAGGTATGGGGTAGGAGACGGGTACCAGGAATCAGCATTTAAAATAAGATCCCATCAGTGCACGCAAGTTTGAGAACCACGGCCCCATAGAGAGATTAGTTTGGTTCATCTATAGGAGGTTTCTAAGTCAAACAACTGAGTGCTGAATGTGGTGAAATTGAAATCAAGAGGAGAGTATGCAGTGGAAGTGCTAGTACAAACCCTGTCTCTCCCTCCAGCCTCCACCACTGCATCTCCCTCCAACCTCCACTGCTGTTCTTCCACTCTGGGCACAGATCTCCCAGCACGACTAGACTGGACCAAGGGGTGGTATCAAGAAGGCAAACTGGCCCTGGCCTGTGCGGCTCAGGTGGTTGAGCATCGCCTGTGCACCAAAAGGTCGCCAGTTTGATTCCCCATCAGGGCACATGCCTGGGTTGCATTGTAGGCTCAATCCCCAGTGGGGGATGTGGGGAGGACAGCCAATCAATGTTTCTATCTCACATCGATGTCTCTCTCTCTCTCTCTCTCTCTCTGTCCCTCTCTCTCCCTTTTCCTTCCTCTCTCTCTAAAAATCAATTTTAAAAAATATAAATAAATAAATAAATAAATAAATAAATAAAAGAACACAAACCACACAACTGGTTCTCCATCACTTGGCCTTGATCTCCTCCTCTCTCTCTCTCTCAAGCACACTCCACTCGGGCCAGGTCAGTGGCCCCTCTTCTCACACGGCCATGATCATGCCAGTCTCCATGTCTTTGCTTGTGCTGTGTCCTCCTCCCACCCAGAAAGTTTCACCTCCACTCCTTGATACATCCCAATTCCACACACCCTTCCTGCTTGAGTCCCAACTCCATATGAACCTTTTCGGCCCATTTGGGAATACCTTCATCTCTCCATTTTCTAAAACTCTACTTCCCTTAGAATCAATCTTGGGTTTGTTTATTTTTAATGAGCACTTAATTATGACATCTGTGTAAGATTCATCTTGCTAGCTAGATTTTAAAGCTCTCCAGGCAAATTTCCCACAATGTTTAGCACTGAGTGCAAAGTGAGGATCAGGTGGGAATCTAATACATTCTTGTTAAGGTGTTGATGGATGGAACACCTCCCTGCCTACACTAGTTTCTACCATTCCTATCATTTCTGTCCCAGTCAGCACCAACTGAGTCAGCAGTATTACAGAGGACATTGAAAATTGGCACAAGAAACATGCACAAAAGGTAGAGAGTACTTGCGCTAGTCAGTTTTTCTCAGTAGTTAGAGAATTGGCCCTTGGACTGAAGGGTCCTGGATTCAATTCTGGTCAATGGCACATACTTCGGTTGCAGCTTCAATCCCTGGCCCCAGGTGGGGCATATGCAGGAGCTAACAAATTGATGTGTCTCTCTCACATCAATGTTTCTCTCTCTGTCTCTCCCCCTCCCTTCCACTCTCTCTAAAAATCAATGGAAAAATATCCTCAGGTAAGGATTAACAAAACAAAAAAAAAAAGAAGAGGACTCAACCATTCATTACATATTAAGCACCAACTAACCAACTATATGCCAGCCAGACACTGGGTTAGGTACTGAGATACAGTGATTAGTAAAACACTTTCCTTATGGAGTCCCCACCCTTCTGTTGGAGACAATTATCCAGGTGACCATGAAAATGAATATAAGATGATAACATGACACATATTAGAAAGGACCGATATAGGTGGGCTCTGAAAGCAAGAGACGAGGACCTTCCCTTCCCCTCGGATCAGAAGGAAAGAAGCGCACTGTGCTGGAGCCAGAACTCTGAGCCTCCAGGTTGAGACTGCAAACCTCTCCCCCATCCACCTCACTTAATTCAAATTGCACGACCTTCCCTTCTGTGGCTCCCACACAATTACAGAGCTGCTTCAGTCCGCGTGGCTGGGTTGTGACTGTCAGGTGATGAATCTGTTCTATCCCAAGATTGGCCAAATCCCTGGAATTCTCGCTGGACTTTCTGGCGCTAAAGTGGGTATGATAATAGAGCCCTGCTAAACACACGCTGTGGAGATTGAGGAATGATTGTCACACATTTGAACTCCTGGAAAGGGAAAGCAGTCATGGCCCGGAGCCAGCAGAAACGTAGCCCCAAATTTCTTTGCTAACCAAGCCCAGAGAAAATGAGCAGAAAGGAGGGACAAGCAACTCTACGTGTGCGCATATGTATGTGTGTGAGCGTGTGTGTGCGTGTAATAAATAAAGCTCAATTGCACAGTTCAGCTGCTCTCTGGTGACTTTCTGTGGATTGCAACGAAGGGACTTTTAGGGGATTCGGAGGGGATCCTCTTAGGAAACTTTGGCGGCCTATCAAATGGCAGCGGGTATTGTTTGTCCCCGAATAGCTTTGTCAGCAACAGGCAAATTTAACAACAAGATAGTTACCCTGCGAGCTCAGTGTGTAGAAAAAGCAATAACATATGGAGACAGAGATGTGTTTCTATTGCTTTTCTTTCCTGAAGGGCTTGCATAACGTGTGCGACATATTCCCCTTGAGAGTGTGTGGGAAGGAAGGGAAGGTTGGGGGGCGCCATGGGAGAGGCTGGCCGGCCACATCCTATAGCCCTGTTCAGTCAGATGGGTTGTGTTATGCAAACGCACACACTGAAGACATTTCTCTTCAGCCTTTAAACCACATGATTCAAAATAGCACTGTTATAAGACCCAGAAGATTTAAATAGATAAAGCGTCTGACTGTATTTAACAAAAAACAAAACACTGTCAGTGACTAAATCTAGGAACACCATCCTATTAAATCTGATCTGCCTCTAAAAGCCATTTTATAATTACTCCAACCATAAAAGCAAAAGACACCTGTTTTTACAAACATATGCTTTCATGGTCTATCTTGGCTGTCTCTCTCCCTCAAGGATTCAAATAACACACATTTATAAGACAATTCAATACGAAGAAAATATACTTACATTTGCTTGCTATGTGTCAAGCACCCTTCTAAAATCTCTGGGTATCTTAACTCATTGCAACAACCCTGTGAGGAAGGTATTAGCTCTACTTCCATTCACAGATGAGGAAACTGAAGCACAGAGAGGTTAAGTAGCTTGCCCTAGGCCACAGAGCTGATTAGTGGTAAAGCCACAATTTGTATACAGGCATGGGAATGCTAGAGTCCACATTCTCACCCTCTCTGCCACATCCTCTCTCTGAGGCTTAAGAAGAGGCATGGCTGGTAGTGATTATAATTGTCTTGGACTAGGTTGGAAAAAATATAGTGTTTCCTTAGGCTTTCCATAGGCTAATCTTTAAAACTGTTGTTTGGCTAGATGGTAAATAAGGTAGTCACAAGTTAACTCACAACAAACTAAATGTCATAAGTAAATCTACACCAATTTGTATAACCTAAGTCAGAATTTGCAGCGCAAGCAAGGGGGGAGAAAATGTTTGTGAAAACTATCTTCAGAGAAAAAAAAAAAAGTAGTAAGTTGAAATTAACTCCCTGAGGTAAAACGACTCCACTCTTTGCAATTTACCCAAGTGCTTGGAGGTGACTTAAAATTCCCAGCCTGTGCTCAGATCTGAGTTTAAAAGTGCTTCTTTTAGCAGCTCTTGCGGGATAAATTATGACTTCAAAGCAGAAATGTCTCCATTCACAAAATGGGTCACTGACAAAAGCTCTAGGGTGCACAGAAACTCTAACAAGCAAAGAAATATGGCAACAAGAAAAATGAATTTTTACCCGAGGTTCCCCTTCCTCACTCTCCCTCTGTCACGGTGGGAAGACCACGAGAAAGGGCGAAGACTCAATGAAACCCCACGGGCCTGGTCCACGCAGAGTGATGCTAGGAACGAGAGACGCACCACTGACTGCGTCTCAGGCCTGTGTGGCTTTCGCAGTGAGAGCTGCGGACTTAGGTCCCATCTTGGTGGTTGACGGAGACTTAAGGACCAGCTTGAGGCTGGGAGTCTGAGCCCAGGGCCACAGGGAAATAGGGAAATGCACCTCAGAGGCGAGACCTTCTGATCATCTGAGGACCCACGGAGGCCTTCGGTCCTCCCTGCTGTGATACTGCCCACCTCTACACCAACGTGGGGCACCTGTGTAAACAGAGGGCAGGAATGGCCCGCGCTGACATGTGTGAATTGCATGTATAGAAGTGGCTTTGGAAGTGCAGTGCTGACCACGTGGAGACGGAGGACGACTGTTTAGGGAGCGTGAAAACCTGTGTGCTTAGAGGGAGGAGCCTAGAGCATTGGGTGGTGTAGGTAATAAGGCAGAGCAGCAATTCGAGCGCTCGAGAAGGTAATGTGTGCGTGTGAAGGGAGGGGCCCATGTTAAGACACACATGGAGGTGGAAGGAAGACACCCCGTCAAGCCAAGTGGTGGAGGGACTTGGCAGGATTAGGTGATGGCGTTCCTGGGAAGCAGTCCTTAGCAAAGCTCAGCCTGGAACCCCCCCGCCGCCTCAGTGGAAGTAGCGGGAGGAGCCTCCTCCGCTTGGGTCTCTGGGCTTTGCCTTGGTTTCCAGGCTGGCCCTACAGTTCTTTCCAAGGGTTAGAACATAGCTGGGACTCAGACCAGTTGGCTGAGCCCTGACGCCTTATCTGAGTCTTACCATCTTCCTCCTTCACCCTCCCCGGAGCCTGAATTCTTTCTCCTTCCCTAAACCTGAAGAGAGGAAACAGCTCTGTTTCACAACTTCTTGGTTTGGAGAGAATCTGTGAGTGGTTCCCAGGAAACCACGTCCTACCTATTGATGTCACTCAACAAAAAGCACAACCCACTGCAGGCCAGCTCTGCGCCAAGCACTCAACTAACCCTCCCCTCTCAGCTGAGAGGGAGGAATTTTTGTCTCCATTTTGCAGATGAGAACACTAGGCACAAAGGGGTCATGGCTCACCCAGGGCCTGCACCAGAAAGCGGAAGAGCCAGGGGTCATATCCGGACAGTCTGCTCCTACGTGGCCCATCACAGTTCTTCCAAGACTCACTGGATGCTCTCCCTCTCCTCTCGGCGCTTCCCTCCAGCAGAGGTGAAGGTCTCAGGAAGGGCGCCACTGGGTGAGCAGCGAAAAGACGTGATCTGATCCATGACTTGGCGCTGCAAGGCCACTGGCACGATGAGAAGACCCTCTTTTATGAAAGGGAGGGAACAGATTCCTACCATTATTTAAAATTTCCCTCTCCACCAGCCCCTCTCTCTCTACTTTTTGTGGTAGAAGAAAAAACAAGACAAAGTCAGCACTTCAAATCTTCCTGCTGTCTTGATTCTGCCAGGAAAGCACAGAAAACAGACCCAGTTCCCTGGGAACAGAACACTGACAAGACAGGGTGGGGGAGAAAACTGGATGCATCAGGAGAAATTAGAAAAGAAAACAAAAGTGAATTCTTTTATTACTTCTAATATACATAGTATCAAGACACAACTGGAGAAAACGTGGGGGGAAATAAATAAGAAAAGCAAAGAAAGGGGGATATTTTTGCAACTATGTCTCTTTCCCTAACGGAAAGACAATCCAATTGGCAGTCAGAGCCGATGGTCTGATCTTGGCTGTGCTGCTCACTGGCTATGTGACTCTGGCCAAGACACTGCCCATTTCTGCCCCTCCGTTCCAGGTTTTGGTCCAGCCACAATCTAAACAAACCAATTAATCAATCCACTGGCACTGGCCTGTCACAAATTGTTCCTACATTTTTATGCCCACATACAGAGACCCAAAGGGGAAGGAAGAAAACTGTCACACTAAGTTGCTTGCTTTTTTGTAGGAAGACTGTTTTTATTTCCATATCCTTAGGAAAGAATTTAAAAGTCATGTTTACATATCCACACACATGTACACACACACACACACACACACACACACACACAATGCTTGCCTTGTGATTTAAAAAAAATATTAGTTTGTCCTGACATTCCAAAAATAAAGTGTAGGCGATATACTGTGAAATGAATTTTGCTGTATCTCTGTTCTGCCGTCATTAGCTGTAGTAAGTCAGGGCACAAACAGAGCTGACTAAGCATGTGGGCTTGTAGAAAACAATGCTATTTTACTTCCAGGACAAGCACAAATCATTTCCTGCAGATAAAACAAGGACTCGGGGACTTTTGCCCTTTTCTCTCTTTCTAGAAGTTAGTAAATAATGTAGGCACAATCATCGAATCTGAAGATATGTTTTCAGAATACGTTCTTTCTTAGCTAATGAGACTACCACCCACATTTTTAAATGTTAAATCCGCACAGTGTTAAGGAGACGAGAATAACTGTGGCATCTGGTATGAAAATTAGTCTTTCTATAGTTACTGGGAACTCTGAAAATTCTCTGAGCGCTCTGCCATGAACTGTTGATGAAAGCAGAAAACTTGAAAATGGTAGATAACGTGAGGAGAAAAGAGATGTAGAGAATGGGGCCACCCTCCATCTTCGCCTACAAGATGCTAAGTGGAGAAACACAAGGCATCGCTTATAACATCTGCAATGGCGTGCTCTTTATTTAATGCACTCAGCCACTTAATTAGCACGCTAATATAAATCTTTTAAACACTGTGTGCAAAGTCAACAGGGGGTCTGAGTCCTGATGTTATTTTCCCACAGCTGAATAAATGATTTCCTCTACCACCACCACACTCATAGGCTGGTCCTCATTAGTATGTATGAAATGAGTGGAGTAAGCATTGGGAGATTTATACTGTACCGTATACAACTTAATTAATAAGAAAGGGAGCCATTTCTAGAGGAGGAAGTAAATGTTCATAAGTTCCTACCTACCTCTGTTTAATTAATAATATAAATCCATCATAAAGAAGAATTCTAAAAGTGCCCTTCTCATTTTCTCTACCTATTTGACTATTAATTACCCTTTTTCTCGGTAACTTACAGATGTGAAGGTGCCATGATCTAGGTAGAGTCTGCAGTTTCATTATAATCTTAATGTTCCTACCCTACACCCAACTCAGTCATTCAGTGAATATTAAATGAGTGTCAACCCTGGCCCCACAGTATTCTAGGTATACAGGATACAGAGGTGAATAAGGAAGAGCCAAATTTTCAGGTAACTTAGCTAAGCAGAGGAGACAAGGATAAAAAGAAATGTGACACCAGGAGGGCATTTGTGAAGGGGAAGGTATGCATAACTTGCTAAAAGAGACTCAGGCAATGGTGGTGGGCGAACACAGCACAGAGGGAGGGCAGTGGAGGTTTCACAAAGGAATAACAATTGCAAGGACAGGGGCCCATCTCCCCCCAAGACCCTAGCACCAGGAAGGCAGGATAAGTCTTGTTCACTAGTGTAAACCCAGCACACAGCACAGACTACGCACTCAATAAAATTGTCTGAATGAGTTAAAGAATGACTTGCCAGGCAGAGAAGGATGTGACTGTACTTCAGAGGAGGCTCACGGCCAAGGGTCCAATGGTCACAAGTGACTTGCTACAATGGAGAATACGGTTTGAGTGAGGAGGTGGTGAAAGGTGGGGTGGGAGCGGGAGTATAAAAATCCTGGCTTATAAAACTGGGTAAAATAAATGGCCGCCTTGCAAGAATTTTTATTTCTCTAAAACCGAGGCACATTTCAGAGCACATGTCATACATAAATAAAGCATATTTGTGGTACCTTCAGAACCACCCTGTATTGTTTTTGGACTTGTTTACATGAGTAAAAGAAAACAGAGTTAATTTTTGAGTATGGTGTCAGATAATGATCCTGTTTCATTGTTTTGCATGTGACTGTCCTTTCCCCATTGTATATTCTTGGCTCCTTTATTGTAAATTAATTAACCATGTATGCGTGGGTTTATTTTTGTGCTCTCCATTCTGTTCCATTGATCTATGTGTTTGTTTTCATGCCAAGGAGGAGGAGATGTTTTCTGTTACTTCCAAGAAGAAGCATCCCTGCTCTTTCCTGAGAGTTTCTGGAAAGGACCATCGCTCCTGCTCTCTCAATGACACATGTGAAAGCTAGCATACTGAGAATTCGTGAGCAGCCAGGTTGCCACCATGAATCCAAATCTGGGCAAAGAGGGGAAATGGAAAGAAACTTTGATGACAATGTTGAGCTACTAAATTAAAGTAATCCGGAGGTCTGGCCTACGTGTAGACTGCCAGCTCGATAGACCAATATACACACTTTTAATGTTTAAGTCAGTTTTTGTTTCTTTGCACCTGACCTGCTTAAAGTGATCCATGTACAGACAGACTGGAACCCAAGTTGCCTAAAGACCTGGCTGGAACACGAAAATCAGAGAGCACTGCCCATTTCAAAGCCATGGCTTTAAGCAGAGCACGAGTCTAAGCTTCCTAAAATGACAGGTCATACTAAGTCACTCTCTAGTTCTAGTCATGTTGAACAGAATGATAAAAAATTTTGGATAAATTCTTTTTTATTTTGGGGGAGCATGGGGGAGAGTGTGAGCAGGAAGGGAATGGCAGAGAAAAACGGCTAACACAGATGTGATGATAATAATAGCTAACACTATATTGTGTTTACTAAGTGCCTGGTGGTATATTAACTCATTTACTCCTCATAATGTCTTATAATAATGTTATACATATCCCCATATTTTTCAGAGAAGAAAACACAGGCACTAAAGGGTAAGCACGGTGCCCCTGCCCCAGGTCCCACAGCTAACGAGACGGTCTGGCTCCAGGCCTGGCAGAATCCCTCTCTGCTGCTCTTGCCTTTTTGGTCCTTAATTTAAGGCTGATGAGGATTCCACTATCGATACTGGGCACTCTTTGTGCGTGGTTCCCTTTGAAACCCAGAGGACATACCTAGGACGCACCTGGATGAAGCAAGACGTTCAGACTGGGCTGTATCTGGCAGAGCCTTAAGTGGGCAGTGTTTGCAAATGACTCATGCCGAGGACTTAGGCAAACAGAGGGAGTTCTCTGCCAGTTACCTGCACAGACTTCACCGACACCCACTCACCTGCTGATGTCATTGAGAGCCGGAGCTTCTTCCCTGTAAACAGATTCCACCTTTCTCCCCCACACCCCCCTACAGACAGGGATGCTGTATTAAGATGAAAAAGCACCCATGTGAGAGAGGAGCCCTTCCGCTGAAGGTGTAACAATGTCAGCTGAATAGGCCCAGCTGTAAAAGCAAACATACGAGAAAACAAAACAAAAGGCGGCATTTTAAACTTCTAATGCGAGCAATGGAGGCTCCTGCTGTTTTCACTGTGAATGTGAAGAGCGAGCTCAATGAGCTAAAGGAGACTGCCATAAGCTCCTTGCCCATTATCACCGATGTTGTGTACAGCTCTGTGGAAAACAACGAAAAATGCCTGGAAATGGTTATTATTGTAAAATATTCGCTTACTTCTCGACTTCTATTTTTCATTTTTTTCCCTCCTCCCCCAAGCTCTCCCACCCCACCCCATTCCAGCACAAGATCAGATCTCCACTCACTCGGCAGAGGCACACAATAGAGTGGAAAGCAGGGCAAACCACACGCTTTTGTGTCTTTGTTTTACCAAAGCCTAAACCCCTGGGGAAAGAGATGCTCTATTCACATCCTGAAGAAGCAGGAATGGAGAAGCTCCTCTGTGCTCTCCGGTTCCCTGGGCTTGGGGAGTGTGAAAGAGGCGGAGGTCTGGGACCAGTCCCAAGAGCGCAGTTATGCCCTGCATTTCGCAGCCACTAGGAAGGCTGCCAGCCCCCAGAGGGGTGGCTACATTGTGCACATCGAGAGAAATATAAGCAGCCTTCACGAAGATTCCTGGCTCCCAGCATGACATGGGAACAGCAGTAGATGGAAGATGGAGAGGACAAGCGCTCTGGACCACCCTGTCTGGAGCACTAACAAGACTATGTGGTGTCTCCTGCCTCCCAGCACTCAGCTCAGTGGAAGATCCCAGAACTAAGGCACAGCTCCAGGGAAGTGGTTAGAGTACCCCAAGAAAAACTAAAATGTAGCTGTGTCTTGTTTGTTCGCTTGCTTTTCCATAGGCCCCATAGAATGGGCAACTCATAGTCCGGTCTCAAGTTGAGATGTGGAAAGTGACAAGCTGAAGTATTGCTCCTATACCAGAGTTTGGGGAGTGAATCCTAGCCGCTAAAGGAGAGTGCATGAGTCCTGCCATGAGTTTATAATTTTCTAGTGCACAGGGTACAAAGACTAAATGAACTTGAGACCAACACATGGATAGTAGCCAAGTAAGAGACTGTGTGGCAGAGGAGATATGATTGTGAGCCATGGACACAAATGAAGCTCTCTGGAGGAGGTGGAATTGAGCAGAATATGTAAAAACTATAGGCCTGGTGCACAAATTCATGCACAGGGGGGTTCCCTCAGCCTGGCCAGCAATTGGGCCGATCGGGGCCAGCCAGCCGGTGGGGAGGGACTGAGGGAGGTTGGCTGTGGGATTGCACTGACACCAGGGGGCAGCTCCTACGTTGAGCATATACCCCCTGGTGGTCAGTGCACATCATAGCAACTGGTCAACTGGTTGTTCAAGCGACCGGTCATAACGGTCACTTAGGCTTTTATTTATATAGACTAGAGGCCTGGTGCACGAAATTCATGCATTGGGGGGGGGGGGAGGGGTGCCCCTCAGCCAGGCCTGTACCCTCTCTCAGTCCAGGAGCCCTCTCGCAGTCCAGGAGCACTCTCACAGTCCAGGAGCCCTCAGGGGATGTCTGACTGCCATGGAAGTGGGAAAGGCTCCCACCACCGCTACTGTGCTCACCAGTCGTGAGCCCGGCTTCTGTGCTGTGCTCCCCCTGTGGGAATGCACTGACCACCAGGGGGCAGCTCCTGCATTTGAGTGTCTGCCCCCTAGTGGTCATCATAGCGACCAGTCATTCTGCCATTCGGTCAATTTGCATATTAGCTTTTTATTACATAGGATAGGACATACAGTGGAAGAGGCAGGGCTCTCCAGGCCCTGGAACAGGATGAGTGAGGGTTCAAGAGTTGATGGTGAGCGAATTTATTCCAGGGTGATAGGAAGGAGACACACTTGACAGACTTATCTGAGGGAATAGTAGATGATTAGAAAAATAAATGGGAGCTATCCCCTCAAGGGTCCTGAGTGTCTGGCTTGTGAGAGTGTATTGAATACCACACACAATGAGACACCAACAGAGAGTCTAAACTGGACTATGAAATGGTTTATAAAACTTATAGTCTAAGGTTAATGTGAAGTTGGTGTGACTGATTAATAGCCAGTGATATTGGAACCAAGTAGAGCACATGGGGTGCCATTTCAGTAATCCAGGAAAAAAAGAGAATTAAAGGCCTGCATTAGAAGTAGAGGGAGAAAGAAATGCACACAAAATAGTGGAGGAAAACGTTTTGAAGAGTGGGATTCATTTGGCAAGTTGGAACTATGACTTTAGCATTCTGTTTTGCTGAGCTCACAATCAGTTGATCACTTTGGGCACAAGATAGATCTTTCCAACTAAATAATGTTATAAGCAAAAATCACGTGATATATATTTAGTTTGCTTTGTAAGCTGTTGTTCACCTTAGCCCCTTTGAAAATGCTGTGCCTTGGTTTGGGCTGGAGAAGAATTACGGAAGTAAAGAGAAAACAAATGTTTCCACCCTCAGAATGTTTTCATTCCTGTAATGTTTTGTGCTACTGCTGTTTAATGTCTCCTGACACGTTGACGCACTGCTGTACAAACCAACTATGAAGACAAACATGCCTAATTGCAGGCACGAAGCCACCTTAGAGAACTTGAATCTGTTAGTTCTGGGGAAGGAAGAGAAAACTTAAAGACACAAATAAGATTTGTGCAAAAAATGCCTCTGGAATATCAAATATATTCCAGAGGCTGCAAGGCACTTCTTCAACAGCATAGCAGAGCTTTAAGAGGGAGAGTGTTTGGTTCAAATCCCAATCCTAACATGTAATGACCATGTAGCCTTGCATATAGTTCCTTACAACACTATCCCTTAGGACCTCGTGCAAATTATAGATTTTTTAAAATTTATTTCAGAAAGGAAGGGAGATGGAAATAGAAACATCAATGATGAGAATCATCCAAAGGCTGCCTCCTACACATCCCCCACTGGGGATCGAGCCCGCAACCCGGGCATGTGGCCTGACCGGGAATCGAACTGTGACCTCCTGGTTCAAGGGTCGATGCTCAACCACTAAGCCACACCGGTTGGGCGACCTCGTGCAAATTAGAAACAGGTGCCCTTCGAGGGAGATAAAATCTCAAGGAGGCTGTAGGCCTTGTTTCGGACCCCCCTCACCCTGTGGCTGAGCACCACCTGCAGTAAGCAGTCCACACAACTGAACACAGTGGCTCTATTCCTTCAAATCTCTGCGATTTCATTTCCTCTTTGTGTAGTGAAGGAAATGAGAGCATCTACCTCATGGGGCTATTTTGAGGATTCAATTGCCATAGAACACAAAGTGTTTAGTATAGCACTTGGCACACTTTAAACATGCTGCAAATGTTTACTATTTTTTTTAAGTATTTACTACTATTATAGTGTTTTTATTCATCTAAACCTTTCATGTTTTAGGGCAGAGATTAGCAAACCAGGTTCCACAGGCAAAATCTAGCCCACCACCTGTTTTTTTGTTTGTTTGTTTGTTTGTTTTTTTAGCCTGAGAGGTAAGAATTGCTTTTATATTTTTCAATGGTTGAAAGAAAAAGAAAAATATTTTATGAGACATGAAAATTATATGAAATGCAAATTGAATTGTTCATCAGTAAAGTTTTATTAGACCACAGCTACTATCAGTCACGTGTGTATTGCCTGCGGCCGCTTTCACAGCAAAACAGTGGAGTAGAGAAGCAGCAGCAGAGGTGGGATGGCCCATACAGCCCCAGATATTTTCCATCTGGCCCTTTGCAAAAAGCGTTTGGTGATTCCTGTTTTAAGGTGCTGTCTCACTAGTTCTAGGATGTGCTCTTTGGTTTCTCCAAAGGATTAGAATGGAATCAAAATGATTTTTGACATTCCTGAGCACCAGTGAACAACAAGCTGTTGAAAGGGAGGCATTCCGATTCCTTCCAAGTATTCTGCAGTATCTTTCAAAACACTGTCACCTCTTCTCATGGGCGATGACAATGTGCTTAACATTAATTCTCCTTCTAATTTACAAAGATTGTGGCAGCACGGCGCTGTGCCAGAGCCAGAGCAAACACATGCCTAGAGAGGCTGCCCCAAGTGTTCCTACATGTTAAACAGGTTCAAGTTGGAAACACTGTCTATGGACAGGTGCCAAGAAACATTTGGCTGTCACATGATGTCAATATATATACAACCAAAGCAACAATTCAGTCGGTTTTTTTAAGATGTTTCATCAATTTGATGCCCAAAATTCAGGTATTTGAAAACATATGAATAATTGATTACATTTTTCACTTTTCATCTGGATTTGGCAGTCAGCCTATTTTAGCTAATAAGAACAGCCAAATATTAGCTGTGTTTAAAATACTAACCTGGGGGCGGGGGGCGCGCTGCGGGGGGGGGGGGGGGGGGGGGGGAGAACCACTTTCTTCCCAGCTTCTCCAAGATAAGCTTCCTGGTTCTACTTCTATTTCAGTATAGGCACTGCTTTCTTCTTCTGGTCTTACCTCCTTTCTTTATCTTTTTTTTTTTTTTTTGCCTTGACTATTCTGTCTAGCACAATCTCTACCGTAAAGTTTTTAAAGCGTGTCCTCTACTTTCTAATTCCCTTTATCCCAAGAAGAAAAATAATTGGCTTCATAGTAATTGAAATTCTCACTTAAACCCAACGTTCAAGCCACTGACGGTGTAAATGGCTTCCCAATGCTGGGAGGCTGCTTACATGCAATTGACCACACCGCATCCAGGGCAGAGTTCACGGGAAAGGTCACAGAGGCAGCCTTTGCTTTACCTGCTCATACTTTTTCTATTATTTTCAATTGATTGTTAACAATCTGTTCAATGTTGTAAGTATATGTAAAACCCCTATGATATAATACAGACTTCTCTGGGCCACTTATTTACAATTATGGCAATTACACCCTTTCCTTGACTTCAGCTATTTCAGGAGGCATGATTATGGTCTATGCTGGTCCACAGCCTTCTTTTGTAATAACATGGACCTTGCCAAGACAAACTCACTCCTCTCTCCCTGCTCCCCTAAATTCTTGATTGATGTCCTGCCTTCATGAAGTCTTGCTGTGAACACAGCGTTTAATCCATGACGCTTCTGTCAGGATGTCTTTTGCACATTCCCACTGAGGGCCTGTTCTTCTCCAAACAACACTGCAGGGTTAGCTGTAGCCCTGGATCATATAAATGGGGATAGCAGCTGCAGAGCTATGAGTTTTATTGTCTTTGGTCCTAAGCTGCTGACTTCATATTTAAAAAGAAAGAGCTACAGAAAGAAAAGAAAGAATATCTTGATGTTAAAATAATTATTGCATGATTCCTGGAGGTAGTGAGCTATGTTATGTTCATACAAACACTTGGTTTCATTTTTGCTTAAAGATCACTATCAAAAAAACACAAAACTGCCCAGCTGGTGTGGCTCAGTGGTTGAGCGCCAACTTATGAATCAGGAGGTCACGGTTCGATTCCTGGTCCAGGGCACATACCCAGGTTGCAGCCTCCAACCCCAGTAGGGTGTGTGCAGGAGGCAGCTGATCA
Organism: Myotis yumanensis; assembly: GCF_028538775.1. Lineage (NCBI taxonomy): Eukaryota > Metazoa > Chordata > Mammalia > Chiroptera > Vespertilionidae > Myotis > Myotis yumanensis. Next base: position 68,390,082 of record NW_027223755.1, on the reverse strand, counting down.
ATGATTCTCTTTCATCATTGATGTTTCAATCTCTCTCTCCCTCTCCCTTCCTCTTTGAAATCAATAAAGTAAAAAACAAACAAAAAAAACACACACAAAAAACCCAAAAAACCCAGCCTGCATGGCTCAGTGGTTGACCATGGACCTATGAACCAGGAAGTCATGGTTCGATTCCTAGTCAGGGTACATTTCTGGGTTGCAGGCTTGATCCCCAGTATGGGGTATGCAGGAGGCAGAAGATCAATGATTCTCTCTCATCACTGATGTTTCTATCTCTCTCTTCCTTCCTCTCTAAAATCAATAAAAATATATTTTAAAAATAAATTAATTAATTTAAAAAAACAACCTTCTTCTTGAAATCCTTTATAAACAAAGAGGAAAAGAATATGCTTCCAATACTAGATTGGTCAGCCTAACTTAAATGCCAGTCAACATCATAAAATTATTAAAGACAAAAATCCTAGAAGGATGTCAGTAGTGATGATGAAATAGCAACCAATATGGTTGTGTGTCAGGAAAATCATGCCAGACAAATTTAATTCACAGTAAAATTACATTACAAAGTATACTATCAGAAAAATATCTCTGTATAGCTACATTGCCTTAATGCCTGGGGGAGGAAGTGGTAAACCAAGATGACAGTGATTTTTAATTAAATTAAAAATAAACCTACATAACAAACTATTTTATGGAATACACACTTTCTCAGGTTTGTACCAAAAAAGCTTATATTTCCAGCCCTTAGACATTATTTCATCTTTTACCTGTGTTGGGGGGGAAAAGGAAAGTAGCCAAGATCATCTCAGCTCTTCTACTAAGATATCTATTAAAAAGGCATCACTTTCAACTCTCCTTCCCACCAGACACCTTTAACACCTAACCACAGCCCTCAACACAGGGTTCAGTCCCTCAGAGCAGGGAGGCGACATGGGTGACAGCTCACTCTTCCTTTCTGGTTAGAACTTACCGCTCCCTTCATTGCCTGACTCACCAAAGAGCCTGGGAAGCAGCTTTGTTTGCTAAGAATGTAATTTGATATTCTTTCTACATTAGTATGTTCATTTTCAGCAGTTTAGTGACATCTTCTTAAAATAACAATTCTTATTTTTTGTAAGGATATAGCTAATTCTAGTTTTGTGAATAAACGCAACAAGTTCCCATACTGAGGTTTTTTGTTGCTTGTTTGTTTGTTTTTGTTGTTTTTTTAATTTACCATGTTAGTGGTTCTTTTTAAATGGCATATATCAGGATCGGGTTCACTTCAATAATATTTAACTAGTATATAGACCTGAAGATAGAAATTTATTATCATGGAAATAAAATGCAATAGATTACATATATCTTTAAATTTCTCCAGAAACATTTAAACAATGCTTCTAAAGACTAAAAGAGTTTTAATCAGAAATTTCTATAGACCCTCCCTCAAAGAAGTTTGGTGGAATTGGTAAATGGATATCATAAACTCTCAATTAGTCACAATGTAAGAGTAGAGCATATGTCCAGAAAAATTTAATTCTCAGCCAGTATTTGAGACATCTTTTTTCCACTTATTATCTTGCAAGATCTACTAGACAGATGGAAATATGCATGGATAGATGGATGGGAGGAATGAGTTTTGCTTTATCTTCTTTAACATACCAACTGCTTTCCAAAGTTCTTTGGAAGAGCAAAACAAACCAAATGAAAGAAGTAAAATGATGCAAGAGGTAAGTAATGCACAATCCACAAATAAAATCATTAGCTTCCAAACCAACAAGTTTGAGGGTCAATAAAAGCAGTACAAAATAATTGCACTTATATCTAGAATTAAAGAATGAGTAAATAGCGTGGGGGAGGGTTGGACATGCAGGTATCATTGTGTTCTGATTCACTCAATAAAGATTTATATTTAAAACAAAGGATTCTGGTGAGGTAAAGCTGAGGACAGAGGGGGAGAGAATAGAGGGCATGGCTGGAAGTTTCTTTTTTTAAAATCCTCACCGAAGGACATTTTTTTCATTGATTTTTAGAGAGAGTGGGAGGGAAAAAGAGAGGGGGAGAGCGAACCTGCAATCCAGGTTTGTACCCTTGACAGGGAATCAAACCCAAGACCCTCGGTGCATAGGCCGACACTCTAACGCAGTGATGGCGAACCTTTTGAGTTAGGCGAGTCAGCATTTTGCAAAACCCTAACTTAACTCTGATGCCGTGTCACATATAGAAATTTTTTTATATTTGCAACCATAGTAAAACAAAGACTTATATTTTTGATATTTATTTTATATATTTAAATGCCATTTAACAAAGAAAAATCAACAAAAAAATGAGTTCGCGTGTCAGAGGTTCGCCATCACTGCTCTAACCACTGAACACACCAGCCAGGGCTGGAAGTTTCTTAAAACAACAGACTAGACTAACACCTGAGCAGACTCAACTGCTCAGTATTTCCAACTGAGAAATGAATCTGTAAAGATGCGTGAAGACCTTTCCTCTGCCATCTTCCAGAGGTTTCTTCTCTAAATACCTTTCTCTTTCTCTTCGTCAGGATCCCTTTCCTCAAAACATCTAGCCAGCACAGGAGCATAAGCCACTGTAAAAACACACAGCTATTCCATTCTCCTTTGAGGGACTCTCAGGTTGCAAACCATGTCAAGAGAGGAAGTTGTGGAAGGAGTCTGCTACAGCCCGCAAATGTGGGTCCGTTCTATTGATGTTGGGTAAGCCTCTTAGGCAGTCCACCTAACCATGCCAACCTGCGGGCTGAATCAGCCACCTCAGCACATTCAGAAGGTGTCTGGATGTTGGAGGACAACACACCAGCTCTGTAGTGAGATAGCCATGGATTTACTAGTAAATCCGGGCTCCCTCTCTTCGCTAGTACTGGCCTGTAAGCAGAATTAGTCTCTCTAGACACCATTTCCTTATCTCTGAATCTAGTTGTGCACACACCTGCCTTTGCAGTGCAGAGCAAGGACCCTGAATGTCAAGTACCTGTGTGGCAGAAAGGAGGCTCCTGGAGTCCAGTTCCAGTCAATGGATGAAGAGCCCCGGGGTCCATGTCCCCGATGGACTGAGGACGTTCAGGGCTTCTCCCGTCCTTGGAGGCTGTGTGGGCAGATGGTATAACCGGAGGATGCGTCCCACACCGATGGAACTCTGTGAAAGCAAGAAACAAACCTTGTTGTGTTTAGCGACTGTGATTTTAGAGTTTATTTTCTACTACAGCATCACCTGGGAAGTGGATAGAAAGGCCCCACCCCTTAGCTGCACACTCGGAAAATCTGGCGATGGGGCCCAGGAATGCACGTGTTAACCAGCTCCCAGGTGACTCTGATGTACTGTCAAATTTGAGAACCACTGGCATAGACCATGCTGACTAACCCAATCCAGCACATAACAAGACTACAAGAAATGGTAGCTATTAGAGGTTAAACCATTCGCGACAAACTAATTAATGCAACCAAGCATAAACAATCCTGGCTATTTCCATTCCTCATTACAAAATACATTTTATAAATGGAATCTGATCCCAAGTGAATATCTGCTCCTTCCTCGGTTTGGAAATGAAGATGGAAGAACTATTCAGATAACCAAGAAACCTAGGATGTGGTCATCCACATGCTAAAGTCAAGTTTATGTTATAATTAAAGTGATATGTGAGATTCATTAGTGAAATTTAGAAATCAAATCCCCCAAATTCATATTTTTTTCCTAATCAATTAGGCAGCAATGCTGCAGCTACCAAATAGTAAACCTCATCAGAAAAGTTGGAGCTGTATAATGTTTACAGAATGACATCTGTCTAATCTATACAAAGTGTGAGTGGTGTGTCTGTGTGTATATGTATGTGTGTCTGTGATAGTAAGGTTGGCCTTTGATAAAATACTGAAATTTCATTATAATGAGATTTATTACAATTTTTTCTTCTCCCTTTTCTTTTGTTCATTAATCTCTGTTTAGATTTTTAAATTTTGCTTTGGCCCCACCCAGTGCTTTAGGTGCTGGAGTTACCAGCCTGTGCTTCTCAAACAGAAAAATGCAGGCTTTACAGGCTCAGGCTAAGCCAGGAATAGATCATATAATGACCTTGGAAAATTTTAAATGCCTGAAATCTTTACATTATGATGTACAGAGCCCAAGGTTTTATTCTAAGACAATAGGGCCCCACTTATCATGCCCAGCCTCGTTAATTTGATGTGATAATCCATTTTTCTCTCCAAAGTGCTGCATAACATTTATTTATTTGTCCTAATTAAAGTGAATTAAAGCAAATTTGGTTTGAAGTGGCAAGCACGGAGCTTTCCCGGAGCTCAGCAAAATCAGATCTGGAAATCACTTTTCGGAGGATGCAGCAGCTCGACCATTCTTTTTTTTTTTTTTTTTTAATTTTATTTTATTGTTTAAAGTATTACAAATAGTAGTACATTCTTAGTGAGCGGGCACATAGGAAAGAACAATGGGTTTCCCCTCAAGGACTTTTCTCCTTTAAGAATTAGAAGACAACTTTGCCCTCTCATTTGCAGTGTTTGATGCTAATGGAAATTACGATTTTTCTATTTTGTCTGTGCTAAGGAATTTTGTCCTTTATAAAATAGCGGGCCATTACAGCTGCACATCATCATTATTCTCAAAACCTTGGAGGGAATCACCAGTGAATGAATGGATTTTTATAAACTCCTTCTGTTCTCTCTTTGGCTGCTCCTTAAAAATTCTGCTTTCTCCCCTTGGAGTTTCATACTATCTTCAGAATCCATTCACCATTCACTTGACAAACATTTGTCCTCTCTTAGGTTAGTTATTTTTCTATTTTATCTTATTTTCCATGTCAATTCCTCCCTTCTATAAGCTGTCATTCTGATATGTTTAATGGGTACCCTTTTGTTTGCACTCTTGCAAAATATTGCTGTTCTGCATGCATGTATTTTTAGATTTTTTCAATGACATTATGATATATATCTAATTTTCTTTTATACTGCTTTCACTCAACACTATGTTTTAGATACAATTATATCATATGCAGTCAGTCTGTTATTTATAATTCTTACATATTAATGATGGATTCTTTTTCTAGCTATTAGGTATAAAGCATCGAATAAGAGAACTGTTTCCCCGTTTCGACAGAGCTTACATTTTAGTAAAGAAAATAGACTTTAAACAAATAACTACAAGCAGTATGGTAAAATGTCCATCATTTGTTTTTTCAACAAATACTTATCAAATGCCTTCCATGTGTTAAGTATGATGTTTAGCCCTGGGGGTAAAAAGAGAAGGAGACAGAAGAGAGACCGGTCCTCATGAAGCTTACATTCCAGACAAGTCTTGCAGATCATGGTAAGAATGTAAGGTCAAAGGCAAATGATTAAATGGTTCCTGCAACAGAATCTATGGTGAGATCTGTGTCTTTATTCCGGATGCAGGAGGAATCATGGATTAGAGGGGAGCACAGTGGGAGTCAGGAACGCCAGTCAGGGGCTGCTGCAGTGAAACAGCTGAGAAATGACAGTGGCTTCGGTGGGGACGGTGGCAGTGGAACAGAAAAGAAAAAAGAGGGTAGCGTAACGAGGGTAAAGTCGGAGATAGAACAGTCAGAATTTGCTGACGGACTAATTGTGAGGAAGGAGGCGGAACCCCTAGGATCCTAATCTGAAAACTGAGCTGGAGAAGACTGAGCCTGGGTCACATTTAGGGAAAAAACCAAGTCCTGTTTAGGTCTTGCTGCCTTTGTGGCATCTCAATGGAGGCCTCAAGCAGGCAGTTGAGAAGATAGACCTGATTCTCAGGGAAGAGCTGAGGATGGAAGATGTATATTCAGGACTCATCATACATGGATGGCCTTTAAAATCATGGGGATGAATAAGAATGTAGACAGAGGCCAACGGGGGGCACACGAGAGAGCCCAAAGGAATCCCAACATTTAGAGGCTGATGGAGAAGGGAGTCAGCGGGAAATGATCATGGAGAGCTTAGGAGGTGGGCTGTGTGAGCCACTTGGAGGCCTCCATGCTTCCCTAAGGAATACCTTTAGCCAAAGCTTTTTTGTGTGTAGAGAGACGGGAAATGACGCTACATAGAATGGTATAAAGAGCAAGTGGAAGGAAGTAGAGACAGTGTGTGCAGACAAATCCTCAGTGAACATGAGGAGGAAGCGGGCAGGGGCAGGGGGGCACTAAAAGCAGGGTGATTACTGGAAGGGAATTTTGGATTTTTTTTAAAAAAAAGTACTTGTTTAAGTGGGTGAGAGACTTGAGCATGATTCAAGTGTGACACACAGGTGCAGGGGTAGTGGGTGGTAGCAAGTTCCTGAGAGGCAGAAGGAGATGAACTCCAGCCCAGGGGCAGGTCTGGCTGCTGGTGAGAGGAGGAGCAGCCCCTGTGACAGCACCCACTCCGCACCTTTCTCTGAATGTTATTTCACTGATAAAATGAGATAAGAGGAGGAGCTGGGGTGCGAGCTCTGCTCAAATGGGTTCGCAGTGAGCAGAAGGAGAGGGGCCTAACTCGTTGAAAAGCAATTTGTTCAAAGGTCACTCTGAAAGAAACCAGACCTCCAAACAAGAAGATATCTACGGAACATGGCAGAGAATCTGATTTTTTATTATCACAGGGCAAATTTGGGTTGGAAGAAGGTTGTCTGGTGGAAGAAAATTACTCTTTTCTCTCTGGGAAAAGACTATAATAGGCTTTGACAGAAACCCAGATAAATCTTCCTCTGTGTTTATCAAAGAGCTGGAAACTCCCTCCTTTTCCAGCTTCAGGAGGCATTTAGAGCAGAAGACAGATTCCCCAGGGTAAATAAAATTCAGGAAAATCCAAATAAGTAGGGGGAATGATAAACCACATGGGTAGTGATCAGGAGACACACTAACGCCGTTCAGCATTTAGTTGGGCGCAGGCCAGGGTGCGTCTCCCTCTGGGACCTTACCTATGAGTCCAAGAGGACCTGTAATGAATTTCCTGCTCAGGCCTGGGCAAAGACCACACACAAATTAAACAGCATTTAGTAATAGCTAGGAGAGGTGCAAATGTATCTAAACAGATTTGTTTCTTTCAGTCTTAGGCTAAAGAGTACAGATGTTTAATTTTCCTAGTCATAGTGTTCATAGTCTTTTGGCACTTTCTCCGTTGACTTCTTATACGTGGTAATACATTTATTGAATCGCATCCTATGTTCTATATTTCAGATCTTTATGCCATTGAGGAGTGTAGGTAGCTGACCTGGGGGCAGCTACATGGTCAACGGAACACTCAGAGGAAATAAGCCGTCTCCGCAGGGTTAGACTCTCAAACCCACGCTATAAAATACATCGCAGCTAGTAAATAGAGGAGTAACATAATGGTATGACTTTGGGCAAGTTACTAAACTCCCCAAGTTATTGCACATACCAGAGTATCCACAGGTACTCAGGGATTTTTAAGGTTCATCCTAGTTTTTAAATCCCTTGACTGATGCATTAATTAGGATTAGTTTGGTACCTGTGACAAAAGCAGACCTCAAACTGATTTAAGTAAAAGGGGAGACTTATTGGTTCATATAAGTGCAAAGCTATTAGCAGCCCACATAGTCCCTTTTGAGAACTGGAAACAGGGACCCCTGAGTGAGCATGTGGCTTGGCAAGCTATTGAAACCTTTGTGTGGAAAAAAATTAAGAGAAATCACACATGTCCTTCCTCTAGGTCAGTAGTTCTCAACCTGTGGGTCGCCAACCTGTGGGTCGAGACCCCTTTGGGGGTCGAACGACCCTTTCACAGGGGTCGCCTAAGACCATCGGAAAACACATATATAATTACATATTGTTTTTGTGATTAATCACTGTGCTTTAATTATGTTCAATTTGTAACAATGAAAATACATCCTGCATATCAGATATTTACATTACGATTCATAACAGTAGCAAAATTACAGTTATGAAGTAGGAACGAAAATAATTTTATGGTTGGGGTCACCACAACATGAAGAACTGTATTAAAGGGTCGCATCATTAGGAAGGTTGAGAACCACTGCTCTAGGTAGATACAGCCTTGCTCCCAGATGCACAACATGGACTTCAGCCCCCATTTTCCCCTTTGGCTGAGAACCCTCTTCAATTCACAAATTGCTCAACTCTCTATAGTGGCCCTAAATCCAAGTCGTCTAGCATCAAGCCCAGCTGGATCTATCTAGGGACTCAAACACAATCACTGAGGCAGGATAGTAAGAAGCTAGGAAAATTCCTTAGCAAATAGAGTGGGGAAACTGAGACAGCTAGCAGAACAAACTGGCCCAGCAATTTATACCAGACACAGAAGGTCACCTCCCTAGAGGTAACATCTAGGCCTCAGCTGTATTTCAGTTCCAGGCCTCGAAAAGCAGCAAAACCAGGTGGGCTCCCTGACCTGGTGCTGACCAATCAGTAGAGACCATGACCCTGAAAACTGATGAATATTCCCTGAAACCCTCCCCTGAGGCCTCCCCTAAGATTCCTGCCTGCAAGAGACAGATAAAACACTCAAAACAAAGGACCACCACCTTCTCCCACCTGGGAACCTTTCCCTTCCCCCTCCTCTTCCCCCACAGGTATGAATCTCCAAGGGACCCGTTGAGACTTGCAACCAGGGGAGCAATGGGCAGTGGCAGCTCCTCCCAGGCTAATGCCCTGAACCTGTCTCCAAGGCCCGCTTTTCTCTGACTTCCTAGTGAACCAAAGCAGCCCAGTCTAGGCTCTCCTGTTGCCTCTTTATCCTAGGCCAGTGGTCGGCAAACTCATTAGTCAACAGAGCCAAATATCAACAGTACAACGATTGAAATTTCTTTTGAGAGCCAAATTTTTTAAACTTAAACTATATAGGTAGGTATATTGTTATTAACTTAATTAGGGTACTCCTAAGGCTTAGGAAGAGCCACACTCAAGGGGCCAAAGAGCCACATGTGGCTCGAGAGGCGCAGTTTGCTGACCACGGTCCTAGGCCCTTCCTTGTTTCACTGTCCCCAGTTTTAATCAATGTACCCTCAATATCACCTGGACTCATATTGTGAAATCTTTCCTGCATGAACTCAAGAACCCACACACTACCAGCAGGCCGGAGGAGGACCAGCTCAGGGCGGGTCCCCTTTCAGGTAACATCACCAGAACTTACTCTCACTCTTTCCTCCTGGCTCTGCTTGCCTTTTATTGAATCCATTTGTGCATGTTTCAGATAGGCAGAAAGAAAGAGAGAAAGAGAGGCACCACACAGGGTCACATGCTGACCTCTTGGATCTAAGAGTGACCTGGGGTTCTCATCAAACCAGATGTGTTGTAGGCAGTTAGTCATGAGCAGAGCAAGGATGATGGGCCAGGTACACAAGGTCACCAGAGTGGAAAGCCCCAGGTGCCTAGCAAGGGACAATCAATTATAGGGTGGGACTCCTGGGTAACTTTTCCTCCCCTAGCATATCGCTGCTCATGAGGTTTGGACCCCCTGACCTTTCCTCTCTAGAAAGAACATCTAGGCCACAAATTGTATTTCAGCTCCAGGCCCAGAGAAGCAACAAAACCAGCCAATGCTGACGTCAGAACCAGCTGCATGAAATAATGGCCCCCTGTCCTGGTGTCATCCTGGAAAGCTACTGAATATTCTGTTGAGATCTTCCTCTGGGACCTCCCTTAAAAGCTCCACCCTTAAAACCCTTAGGATGGAGGACCCAGTGAGCTCTCCCTCCCGGGAGCAAGCCGGTGCCTTTCTCATTCCTGTCCCCTTCTCCCTCCCCACCCCCAGGCACGTTACTTTTACTAGTAGCTTCCTCACTCCCAAGCTCCAAGGGCCCTTCCTTTACCTCCATAACTCATTTTCTAAGCCCATTTCTTCTAGAAATTACCTTTTCTACCTCTGTAATTTACCCAATAAATGTTCTCTTACAGTTTGGGTCTGGACTCTGAATTCTTTCCCAGCCAGAACCCAAGTGCCAAGGTCAGACACCTGGTGCCATTCCCACCACCTACAACATACTAATTGAGAGAGCAGAGGAACTCAGAGTTCCCAGAGGAAGGGAAATATTCAACTAATCTGGGGAAAATAATCCTTGTCCTTTTATATGATTCTGCAGTTTTCAATCAGTTCGCCAAGTAGTCTTAGGAGAACTGAGTAGCACCCCCCAAGTTTTTACATCAGCAAAACAATGTGAAATGATGCAGCCAGTGCCAACAACCCTGTGGTATACCCAGTGCATCTGCACGGTGCTGGGCTCATTGTTAACAGTCACTTGGCTTTGAAAAGCTATTGAGCAATTTTTATCAATAGGAATAAAAATTGCTTGATCATGGAGCCCTTAGTAATAGCCCTGAGAATGTATCCTAGAGAACTAATTCAAATTTTAAAATTCATGTGTGTGAAAATGTTTATTCAGCATTATCTATAATAACAAGTTGAAAATAGGCTCAATGTCAACCTCAGGGGAACAGATAAATTATAACAACTGAATGAAATATTGAGTAGCCATTAAAACGACAGTTATAAAGTATATATAACAAGTATGCTAAGTGGAATAAGGTATGCAGAAAATTATATAACCCTTTCAATGACAACAGAAAAATATGTAAGCATCTAGATGAAGCCTAGAAAGGAACACCCGAAAAACTGGAAATCTTGTTTGTGTTTACAGTGGAGGGGTAATGGGAAATTGTTTTGTCTTTCAATTTATTGCAATGTTGGCAAAATATCCCTTTATGGTAAATAAAATTTACTGAGAAAATTCTATGATTTAAGAATTATTATCTCAAGCTCCTCATAGGGGGATTCGTGAGGGTTAAATGGAATATTACAGATGAAATGTTTAGGTAGTGCCTGCCACAGACTGAGGGTGAAATAAATGCTGGCCATCCACAGTAAGGTATTACATTTGAAACACCGTGTGCACATTACGTGGTATTAGAAGATGACAGAAAGTGACTTTTTCACTTGAGCCTTCTCTTCTAACACTAAGAGAGTGGTTTCCCCTTACCATCTCACGCGGCCCTACTCTACCAACCAAACCTCAAGTGCCTTCCATGGTATTTCCTCAGAGGTTCATGGTCAGGGAGGCTCAGAACATAAATGTCTGCCTGATTAACATTGCTCAGCCAAGGTGAGGAAATGGGGGAAGGGTAGTCCAAGGGGAGGAGGAAAGAGAAATTGATTTTAAAAAGCTAATGTTTTAACACATACGTAATATGTAAGCACATTTTCACTCTAAGTATGACAACTAACATGTCAGCTAAGGCTAAAGTCCTGTTTTACAGTTATCTTAGCTCAGGCTGCCATGATGAAATACCACAGACTGGACTTTAGAAAGACACCTATTTACTCAGTTTTGGAGGCTGAAAATCCAAGGTCAAGGTTCTGACAGACAGGGGTTGATTCTGGGGGAGAGCTCTCTTTCTGGCTTGCAGAAGGCTGCCTTCTCACTGTGTCCTCACACGCTTTTTCTTCTTACAAGGGCACTAATCCCATCAGATCAGGGCCCCAGCTGTATAATCTCATTTAATCTTAATTATTCCCTTACGCCAAATACACCCATACTGGGGGTTAGGGCCCCAACATATATATTTTGGGGCAACACATTCAGCCCACTTAGATGCTTCTTCCCTAATTATGACCTCCATTATCAATTCTCTGGTAGAGGGATGTATCCAAAATAATGAGGTTATTTTATTCTGTGCAGTTTTTATAAATCTTCCTGTGTGTAGAGTTCTTCAATTTGTTTTTTAAATAAAATATGTCTTGGCAAATTTTAAGAGTAGCATATAGGTAGCTACTTTATTATTTTTTAGCTGCTGCATAATATTCTAAAATATGCTGACCAGCCCTAACCGGTTTGGCTCAGTGGATAGCATGTCAGCCTGCAGACTGAAGGGTCCCAGGTTCGATTCCGGTCAAGGGCATGTAGCTTGGTTGTGGGCACATCCCCAATAGGGGGTGTGCAGGAAGCAGCTGATTGATGTTTCTAACTCTCTATCTCTCTCCCTTCCTCTCTGTAAAAAATCAATAAAATATATTTTTTTAAAATAAATAAAAATAAAATATGCTTACCAGATCTTATTAACTATTTTAAATAACTAATGGCATATTGATAAGTGTTTAAGTCATTCCTAATATTTTTTCCTGATTAAAGACACTCATGCTATGAAAATCTTTATACAAATGTGCTTCTTTGTGTACAAAGGTGACGTTTTCTCTCAGGTAGATGATGAATTGCTAATCATACAATATGCACATTATCAATTTTAATAGATAGTGTCAAATTGTCTTCCAAAGTGCCTATCCCAATTTATATTCTCACTTATTTACAAGGCTGCTTGAACATCCTTGACAACTTTTGAGATTATCAAACTTTAATATTCTTTGCCAACCTGATGAGTATAATTTTATCTTCCTATTTAAATTTAGATTTCCTTGATTAATGTTGAGCATCTTCTGGGATATTTATTGGCCAATTGCATTGCCTCCTAAGAATTTCCTTTTTATGTGTTTTGCCCATTTTTTCTTATCAAATTGTTTACCATTGTCTTCTTCAATTTGTATACTCCTTCATATATTCTATATGCTAATTCTTTTTTGAATCCTCACTGGAGGATTTTTTCCATTGATTTTTACAGAGAGTGGAAGAGAGGAGAAGACAGAGAGAAATAGCGAAGTGAGAGAAAGACATCGATTGGTTGCTTCCTGAACACACCCCAACCAGGGCCCCAGCTGCCCTAGACTGGAATCAAACCTGGGACCCTTTGGTCCACAGGCTGATGCTCTATCCACTGGCTAGGTCCTATATGCTAATTCTTTATCCATTAGTTAGGTTACAAATATTTTCTCCCAATCTGCCATCTTCCTTTTTACTTTATTTATGGTAGTTTGCCTTAAAAAAAATTTTTATTTTCAGAATGGTCAAAATTTCTGATTTTGTTCTTCAGAGGGTTTTGCTTTTAGTGTCAGAAGAAGGCCTTTTCTGTTCCAAGATCATAATTGTATTCTCTTGCATACTCATTTAATTCTCTTATATTTTGTTTTTACTTTACTTTTAGATTTTTAGTCCATCTGGAATTCACTTTCAAAAGTGGTGTGAGGTAGGAACTAACTTTACTATTTTCCAAACTATTAGCTAGTTTCTCCGGTGCAAGGAGTTGACTTTTTTTTGCTAGAAGCTCAAGCTGCAAGATGAGAAAACCCTTTTGTATCTCTCCATTTCTGGATCCGGCTCAAGAGGAAAATTCACTGGTGTATACAGCTGTGCCCAAGCTCCCCAGATGCACAGGACACACACGTGGAAGCACAGAAGTCAGGACGCATTCATTCTTCATGCGCCAGGCACAGTTATAAGTGATATTTTAGTAAAGCTAATCACTAAACCTCAATGGAGAGCTTACCTCAATCTTGCCTCTCAAAAGCAAATTTTCTTTTCTATAAATCAATTACCCACCCCTGCATTTCTTTCATATTTAAGATTTTCTTCTAATTTGGTTTTTTAAATGAGCATGCATTTAAACTTAATTTGCTGAAATTGCATTGGGGGAAGACTGGCCACGGCGTGATACACATTTTGAACCAGACTCTATTTTGTTAAGTTAGCAGCAGCATTAAACACCACATGCCTCTAGGATGTTTTGGACTTCCATGTTTTTCTCAAAAAGCGCTGAAACAAGGAACCAATTGCATGTGGCAAGCATGACTCCTTTGTCTGACTGTGCAATGCAATTGGCAGCTGGGTGCTGAGGCCTAGGTTCGAATTCAGCCTCAGCCATGTCACAACTACCAGACTTTGGCCACATTTTCTGAATATCTACCTCATTTGCCTTGTCTGCTGAATGAGGATAATAAAAATACTTACATATTAGAATCATTAAAAGACTCAATGGGCTAATGCCCACAAAATGCTCTTAGAAAAGTCTCCAGCATGACCAGCATTCAGTGCGAGGGAAGCTGTCAGCCCCGCAGGGTTCTGCTTTCATCTTGTCCCACTTTTGTCCTTTTTAAAACTTCGCCTGCTTTCAGATTCACTTCTCTCTACTGTTACCACTACCTTCTTTCTTATGTCATTTCAAAAATAGTCCTTGCCCCAAATTCATTGTCAAAGGATGTTGGAAACTGACTCTGTGGACAGCTGGGTATCAGAGCACCGGATCCCCACACCCCAGCTGGACTCCAAGGGAATACTGTCATGGACCCTTTCCCAGTCGCCCTGGAAGGCCAGCCCCACGCCGGCATCGTTCCTGCACTCCCAGGATGCTTTGAGAGGCGCCCGCCACCTTTATTGATTGGGGTCCTTGTTGTGAGCAGCACTTTGCTAAGAGATTCCAGGTAAAGAGCTAAGGCTCAGGATGGCCGGCTCCCCTAGGTTCCCTGGCTCCCACTGCATGGCTCTTTTGCCACACAGGCTGCCGCACCATGCACCAAACTGCCTCACCAGAGGCCCCGTTTTATAGAGCCAAGGCCTTAGTCCTCATTTGGAAGCTTCCCGGTGATCCCCATCCTGGGAGAGGATCAGTTTGGGGAGCAGTTCGCATGTTTTTGGCTCCACCTGGATAAAGTCCTTGTCACCCAAGAATGGCCACGAAGGGCCTGGGTCCCTGTGGGTGCCGTGTTATGGGAGAGTCCGAGGTGAGGAGATTAGTGAAAATGTTGAGAATGGGAGGTAGAGAGGGGGGCATTGCTCATTCTGGAGAATCCTAAAGGACGAGGACAGTAAAGGGAAGTTTGGAAGGATCGAAAGGAGTGGAAAACCCAGTTGAGGGAGAAGCCCAGAGCTGAGTGAGCAGCAAAACACAGGGAAGAACTACTGGAAGGAGAGCCATGGTGCTTGGTAAGCGAGAGCAACCAGGATGATAAGCATGGTGGCCGTAGGGCTCCACATCTACAAGGCGGTCCCTCCAACACTGAAAAAGGCTAGTCGGTCCACTATGCTAACAGATAAGGAGTCCTAAAACAGGCTCCTAAGCACTGCGCAAATAATTATTTTGTAAAAAAAAAAAATGCAATGGTTATATATGTGTTATGTATATTTTATATACATTATATTCTATATATCTTATGTACACATACATGTTATATATAATAGATTGTGTGTATGTGGGGCGTGTATGTATGAACATTATTTGAAGAAAAAATTAAAGAAGATCATTTAAGAACTTTCCTGGATGTGAGACCCAAACCAAAGGGCCCTGCTGGCCCTGTTCTATGTGAGTCTGTCTGGAGGGCAGTGGGCATGTGATTTCTCAGGATTAATTTCTCCTGGAGGGAGGCTGTTAGGGACTGAGTGGTTGTGTCCCCTGAAGTTCATATATTGAAGCCCTAACCCCAGTGGGGCTATATTTGGAATAGGAAGTAACTAAGGTTAAAAGAGGTCATAAGAGCGGGGCCCTAATCCGGTAGGATTAGTGTCCTCACAAGATAAGACACAGAGAGCTCACTCTCTATCTCTCTCTCTCTCTGCTCATGTGTACTGAGGAAAGATTGTGTGAGTGTACAGGGAGAAGCCAACGTCTGCAAGCCAGGAAGAGAGTGCACACCAGAAACCGAAACAATCAGAAGCTTGATGGTAAATGTCTAGCCTCCAGACTATGAGAAGTAAATGTCTGTTGTTTCAGACCCTGAGTCTATGGTATCTCATTATGGCAGCCTGAGCCCACACAGGACCCACATGGAGGTGGTGATGTGAGGCCAGCTCCTTTCCTCTTGGTCTTTGAAGTGATCATCTGAAGTAACCAGCAAGTAACAGGAAAAGCCCTCATCATCCATCCACACCATCGTTTCTCCTTCAGAACCTCCTGGGTCAGCATACCTAACTCCTATTCCCACCACTACACAGCAGGTACCACACAAAAGCAAATTGTACTAAAAACAAAGCACACCACATGCTGCCTACTGCTACAGAAATAGAAACAGTTAGAGAGAACTCTGTTCTTGAGAGCATTTCTTGACAGAGAACTACTCACTTTGCTCCAAACATTACCAGGTGTATAAGACATGCACCCACTGGCCCTCACATGGCTGACATCAAATGCGGTTATTTATTCATTCACTCAACAACTGTTCATTGTATGTCTAGATGTGCCCAGCACTATGCTAAGTGCTGGGGATATAGTGGTAAGTGAAACCAGTTCTTGCCATGATGAAGCTTACGCCTGAGTGGCAGGAGACAGACACTAAACAAACAAACAAGTAAATACAGTTGTCCCTCAGTATCCACAGCAGATTGGCTCCAGGAACCCCTGCAGATACCAAAATCTGCAGATGCTCCAGTCCCTTAGCCGACCCTCTATACCAGTGATGGCGAACCTTTTGAGCTCGGCGTGTCAGCATTTTGAAAAACCCTAACTTAACTCTGGTGCCGTGTCACATATAGAAACTTTTTGATATTTGCAACCATAGTAAAATAAAGACTTATATTTTTGATATTTATTTTGTATATTTAAATGCCATTTAACAAAGAAAAATCAACCAAAAAAATGAGTTCGTGTGTCACCTCTGACACGCGTGTCATAGGTTCGCCATCACTGCTCTATACTCACAGTTCCACATTCGTGGATAGGGAGGGCCAACTATATATACAGGGTCACATGGCACCAAGGGCTGTGAGGAAAAATGAAGTAGGGGAAGGGAGTAGGGAAAGTACAATAGGTTGAGAAGTTTTAGGTATGGTGATCAGGGAATCCTGACTTTTGAAAAGAGACCTAAAGGAGGTGAGGGAGTAGCTCTATGGACAGCTGAGGACATGGTGTTTAGGAAGAGGAGAAACACAAGCCTGAGGTGGATGTGCACAGGCAGTGAGACCGGAGTGCAGTCAGTGGCCAGGAGGACAGGAGATAAGGGGAGAGAAGACCACGTGATGTGGGCTTTGGCTTTCACTCTGAGGGAGGTGGAAAGACCAGAGGAGTGCCATGATTTAATTAAAAAAGTAAAAGAATCTTTCTGGCTGCTACTTTGGGACTAGATTTTACAGTACAGAATACAATAAGGTTAAATGAGGAAAGACCAGTTATGACAAAGCTACTGGAAGACACCCGATGAAAATAATGGTTGGTGGCTTGGACCAGTGTGATAATGGTGGAAATGAGAAGTAGTCAAATTCTGGATATATTTTGAAGGTAGGGCCAAGAGGATTTGCTGATGAATTGGCTGTGACAAATGGTAAACCAAGTGGAGTCAAGGATGACTCTAAATTGTTCGGCTAGAGAAGCATGACGTTGTCATGTGATCAAGAGACACAATGTTGACAAGTAAAATGTACTGCATCTGAGTCACCATAGTCCAATAACACATTGACAGAACCAGAGAGCATAAGGCTAATTCTCACTCCACCATGAGTGAATTCATACTGCCTTACAACATTCTTATTACAGTTTATATGGCATATTTTGTAAGAAAACTAGCTAACCATTGATAGAAAGGAAGAAAGAAGGAAAGAAAGAAAGAAAGAAAGAAAGAAAGAAAGAAAGAAAGAAAGAAAGAAAGAGAGAAAGAAAGAAAGGTAATGATTAAGAAATTAAGCAAAAAGGGAAAACTCCCTAAGACAAGGGATCTAGCAAAACAATGTCAATGTCGGGTTGCAGTAACTAAAATAATCCATACTTGAGATCTTGTTCAGAGGGTAGAAAAGGATACAGTGATGGTGAGAAGGAGGTGATGGTTAGGGACTTTCAAAAGTTGCTTAAACAAGAAAAGATTTTAGAAGACTACTGTATTTGAAGAAAGGAAATGACTCAACCACTTTGAGGCATGGAAAAAAAGGAGAGAACTATGAGGAAATCAATGTGTGTTTTTATAAGAGTCTTAATAATATAGTTCATGATACAATTTTTCTTAAGAAAATAGATGTGTAGATTTTCAGTTCAAATGTAAAACTGTAACATTCTAGTTTATATTAATAAGTACCTGGTTATGAATAAAGGTGTATTTAAGAGGTTTCACAGAGAAACTGACATCAATTGTTGCACTTGTCTTAAATTTTGGTGAAGTACAAATTAAGCACTAGTAACTACTGAATCATATGAAACTTTTGGGACATACCAAAGAATACGTTATTTATTTTTAAATGTGATATTTAAGCTCATTGCAACCTAAAATCTGAAAACATTCTTAAATATAGGTAGTTGTGTGTCAACAGTGTTTTATAGTGCTATTAAACCTAGAGACTTGCCCCAGCACAAAATCCAAAGTCAGGCTAAGGCACCAGGAACTCACCTTTATATTTTATAGTTGTTTGTAGTTCAGAGGATAATTTTATATTCAACAATGTTATTTTTTATACTTAATTTTAAAACTTGCTTTATAACCTTCCAAGCATATCTTTTTTTTTTTTTTTTTTAGTACTTTCATTGTCCACAATGATCCAGCATAAATTTAGGTGTCTAAAGCCACTGTTCTTTTAAAACTTCAGTGTTAAAGCAAACAAAATACCCTTAATTTTCTCTATTTCTTTGGTTATAAAATTACTCTTAAATATGTATTCAGCATAAACCGCAAGGAAAAAGTCTTTCAGTTGATATCAATGCAGTGCTTTCTCACATAGTCTAAACACTGGATTTGGAATGAACTGAAATTCATATGAACTGAAGTTTTATATTTAAGCATGGCCAGAACAATTCCCTGTACCAGGAGGCCTTCTACCACCTGGGAGCAGAGCCTTAAAAACAGTTCTCAAAAAATAATTATAGTTTACTTTTCATCATTCCTTTGGCCAAATAACAAATTCCAAAGTGGTGTTTAATCATCTGGCTTATCTGGTTATGAAAAGTATAAAGTACATTTAGGTAACTGCATTTTTAAAACAAATTCATATCCAAGTAGATACTTCTAAGTCTAAATGTTAGTAGGAAGGCAATTAAAAGAAGTCATGTTGGAAGAGAAAGATGAAAATAAGGTCAGAGACAGCCTTTGCTCTTATTACATAACTGAAGTCTTCAATTAAATGTAAAGAGCTTTTGTGGGGTGGCGGGGGGGGGGGGGGGGCGGGAATGGAGTTCTGGTTTACTTAGCATTGATTGTTCATTCATTACCTTATTTCTAATCGAGCATTCTCTTCATTTCCCAAACAATAATTTGATATCAGAAGGGGCTGGAGCCCGAGCGGCACTGTGGCACAGAGCAGCGATTGTTCCACACGGAGAGAGCACCCGTGAAGCTATTCATGGAGGGCAGACAGTAAATCACTGTTCGCACACTCCAGCTCGCTGGGAGAGTGGTCCTGAGAGATGCTCCTGATTGTCCCCAGTGGATTCAAATTGCGCTTTTATCTCCTTCCACTGGCCTTTTGGAGTTATGTTATATTCTCACTGCAGCTTATTTTCCAGCATCCTGTTTTGTGATTGTGGTATTTACTCATCACTTGCATCCATAAATCCTCATTTCCTCATTCAATAAGCAAATTAGACACCATGCATGGGAAGTCCTGTGTTGAGGGAAAGCCTAGGTTTTGTTCATCTTTCAAACTGGAATCTCAAAATAACGGTCCAGGGTATTCTTTCTTTCTTTTTATAAATGGTCCTATCCCATCCAACAACCTTTTATTTTTTTTCCTACTTGAAAAAGCACTTTTCCTTGAAAAAGAACTCACTGCTTTCACTAACTCATCCCCTCTTTTATCTACCAAGCTCTTTCTCTCTGCTAGGTATTGCAAGTACAAGAGAAACAAAAGAGATGTATTCCCAAGACTCAAGGAGATTCAGATCTAATAGGAAAGAGAAGCTTTCTACAAATAACTGCACTGAAAATTAACTCGAGCTATGACATATGGACTAATTTGGCAGGTACTTTGAGAACACATATGGAGGGGGTCTGACATATCCTGGAATACAAGGAAGTTTTTCTTGAGGAGGGGACATTCAGGCTGAAATTGAAAGGATGAGTAGGCATTAGCTAGGGAGAGAGGTGATAGTGTCCCAGGCAGAAGCATGAGGGCAGGCCTGTAGTTAGAAAGCAGCGTGGAACTTCCCAGATCTGCGATGCTGCAGAGGGAAGGTAGTGCTGGGAGCATGGCAGAGAGATGAGACCAGAGAGATAGGCAAGGACCAAATGGTGCACCGCCTTGAAGGGCTGGGGATGCAAGCAGGTGGGTGATGTGATCAGATATACATCTTGCAAAGGTCACTTTAGCTACAATTTGGAGAATGGATTGGAGGGCAAGAATAAACAGAACATTATTTATGTTTAATTTAGGGGGAAAACCACCAAACACATTGCTCTATTGGTTCTAAGTACAGATGGTGGATGTAAAAGTATAGAAAATGAATGACCAGGATGCACAGAAAACTCATGATCGTGTTACCTGTGAAGAAGTAGATGGAAATGGGAAAGATGGTGTTGATTATAAGAAAGTTAAGCTTTATACATCACAGTTCACTGCTTGAAATAAAGGCAGGAAACAAATATGACAAAATATTAACAGTTGCTAGTTCTGGGGGGAGGGTGAAAATTGTGTTGTTATGTTGTTCTTTGGAAATGTCTGAATCTTTCCATTTCCTCAAAAGAAAAGTTAAAAAATGGAGAGAGGTGGGAGGCAAACCAGGAGAATGATGTGTTGTAGAAGCCAAAAGCAAAGAGTACTTCACAGAGGAAGGAATGGTCGTGTTCATCATTGCAAAGAATGCAAACAAAATAAAAACTTAAAAACATCCACTAGATTTACTGTCATGTATGTCATTGAAGACTTTAACAAAAGCCTTGTTAATGGAGCAGGAAACTAGGAAATGGGAGAGAAGGAAGCAGCAATCGTGATTGTCAACAACCTGTGGGGCTATTTGGCGGAGAAGGGAGGAGCGAAGGGGTAGCTTGAAAGCAACAGAAGATCCAAAAAGGGCTGTTTCTAAGACATGAGAGACTGAAGCTTGTTTACATGGGGATGGGGAGGTAGGAGGGCGTGGCATGGAGACAATAGATCAGAATTTCTGAGAATGTGTAAATGAGAACAGGTGGAGGAACTGGCCTCGGATGGGAAGAGGGACACTGCCTCCACCAGAAGAGACAGGTAGGACATGAGTACAGAAGCAAAGTTCTCTCTGATCGACTGGTGTGGTTTTTCCAGGGAAGTAGGGGGCACAGAGGGTGAAACATCTGGTTAAAGGAGAAACAGTTGAGACTGAGAGAAAGGGAAGATGATGATGAGGCAGTGTGAGGGTCCAACTGAGGTCAATACCTGAGTGTACCCCCACTGGATGTGTGCTTTACCTTGGTTTCCTGTGGGTGTCAGCTGCCCATTGCAAGAGCAGAGAAGGCTGATATTTGTGTAATTCAGGACCGGTTTAGTCAGGTGGGTGTGACCAAAAGATAGAGGAGCTGGGAGCTGAAAGCGTTCACTAGAGAGAGATTGTTGTTATGAAGCTGTGCTAGGTAGAGAGGGGAATGAGAGGAGGGAGTGGAAGGATGGAGAGAGAGTGGCAGGACCCAGGGCTTGGAGGTCTTTGTGAAATCAGGGTGAGCGCAGAGGGGTGCCTGAGGAGCAAGCTGGGGTGAGAGGAAGTGGTGACTGGAGAAGGTGATGAGAGCCTTAGTGATTTAGAAGATGCAGCCCTTTCAGATAATAAGGCTCAGCAGCCAGCCCTGGTGTGGGGGTAGCAGTGGGGGGAGGGGGGAGCAGAGGTGAGTGAGGGAAAAGGACCATGTACATGAGGTAGAAGAGAAACTGAGAAGCAGAGGGTGGGTACTTCAGTGGACACTAACACTTCCATGGATGGTGTGGTAAAAGGACTGTAAGCCTGGTCCTAAGTCTTTGAAAAATGGGGTAAAAATGAGGTCTGTGGATACACCACCAATGTATTCATAGGGCAGAGCCTACAAAGGTTTGAAAGTTTTTGAGAGGAGAAATGGCCTGAGAAGCAGGGGCACCGACCTCACTTCCCAACACTGGGATTAATGGGCAAGAGGGAAAATAAACAGCCCCACAGAAGAGGCTGGGGGAAGCAGTGTTCTAGAACACCGCCAGGGCTCATTGCGACAGTGGTTCTCATCCCTGCTCCACACGGAGATTCATCCACGGAGCTTCACAAATACACAGGCCCAGGTCGCACCCCTGACCAACAAGCAGCATCTCTGGAGCGTGAGGCTATGTGCCACTTACTGCTCATCAGTCATTCTAACATGCAGGTGGATTTTTTTTTATAACCACTGATTTAAGACAAGGAGGTAAAGGGGACTTTGAAGAAGGAATTGTAGATACAGAGAGATTTCCTGATTAGGATTGATAATGGCCTGATGTACAAACCGAACTTCCAGAGTATCTGCCAGGAACTCAGACTCGCCAGGAGTTGAGTGGTAAGCACCAACAGACCCTTCTTCTCCCAAGTTCACTCCTCCCTTTTGTCTTACAGCAGAGATTTTGATCAAATGGCTAGAGGTGATCTTTAAGAGGATCCTGTGTGACTTTACCTTTCTATGTAATCTGCCTCCATACTTTCCAGGTGATGTGAGGGAAAGCAGGTGTGGTCAAACCAGCACTTATGACGAGGAGTTATGGGTAGCTCTCAGCACTGACACAGAGAAGCCACCTCTTTCCTCTGTGCCTCCGTCCGACTCCTGTAAAACGTGGTGGAGGATGACAAGGATGCTCGTTAACTTTTACAGTGCGGTGTGAGCCAGCCCCTAGACTTGTGGTTACATTCATCATCTCATTTAGTCCACACAATCCCTGGGAGTGAGTAGTACATGAATCCCCATTTACAGGTGAGGCTACTGGGGCTCCAGAGAGACAAGTGACTTGGCCAAGGTCACCAACTAGTAAGTTATAGAATCACAGCTGGCCGCAAGGGACCAAGGCCTTCCTTACTCCACTTCATGCTACTTAATTGCAAAGCAGTCTACCTTTCCTCCTCGTTCTAACGCTGTGATACTTTAACTCCCATGGGCTTTCTTTCCCCTAAGAGACAGGGTAGATTGCAGATTTCAAAAGCTTTGGAGGGGCAGCAGTTTTTCTGAAAAGTTAAGGCAGGCTCCTGAAGTCATCTGAGGTGCACAGAGGGGAGATGACATCATGGGGTTTCCTCAGCCTATTCCCTGCAGGTGCTCCCCTGAGGGCTTCCGGGGAGTGACACAGTAGCTGGATTTTTTTTTTTCCCCAGCTCCCAGAGCCATCTCCTCTCTGGCAGGTGGACATGTAATCTCACCTGGTCAGGACGATGGGCACCTAATTGGATGGTGAGACTTCAGGATCTAACAATTGCCAGGAAGATTCTGGGTGGTATTTCTTATCCTTGTAAAATTCACTCAAATTCTTTTCTTCCTGTATTCTATAATTTTAAATTAGGTAAATTTAATCTCTCCCTTCTTGGCTCAGCAAATTAAAATGCAACTATTAATGAAAATAATTTCCCTTTAAAAATATATCCTGAAACTCGATGTGGGGCATTTCCAATATACCCGTAAAGCAAACAAGACAGCTTAATTGTTTGTTTCTCCAAGGGAAGAAGCTAAACTCGGAATTAATTTGGTTCAGCCTGTGAAACAATTCGGTTGCTCTGCCTAATTCTGCCAATGAAAGAACTTTTCCCAGATACAATTAGCATGTAAATCGGCGGCGGAGCGAGCAAGGGGCCCTGGCGGCGACCCGGACAGGACTGAGGTCCCTGTAGGAGAACCGCGAGGACTCTCCGCCTCGGGCCCGCGCCAGGGGCGCAAGGAGGAGCTCAGGAACCCAGCTCGCGTTGGCCCTGCCGTCACCAGCCAAAATCTGGCTGTTAAATAATCTGGCTGTTAAATAGTGCAGCCGAGGATGGAGCCGTCCTGGCCCACCAACGCCTTCTCCCGATCCCAACCGGATTCGAAAAGGACCTCCGGGAGCCAGCCTACACCCAGGGTGCCGGAGCGCACAGCCAACACCGCCGCCCCACCCCTCCCCACCCCGCCCCAGCCCCCGTCCCCCTCGGAGCCAGCCCCCCCCCCCCCCGCCCCCGCTTCCCGGGGTCCCGGGGCTGCGCGCGCACCTAGAGTCGCCCTCCTCGCCCCCTCCACCACCCGGAATCTGTAGCGGCTTTGGTTTGGGAAAGGTGGGGATAGCGGCCCCTGCTGGCAGCTCTGGCGAACAGCAGAGAGATCGACTTTCCCCCCTTTACCATTTCCCCACCTTTTCCAGGTGGGTTGAGGAAATAATAATAATAATTATTACATATACATGGATGGTGTTGTCGCGTGTGCACTTATTCTCCGTGAGTTCTCACGAGCAGGTGTCTGTACATAACCTGGGTTCCCAGCCCATTAGTGACCCTAGTCCCAGCTGGGCACAGGTACAGTTTCTAATCATTTATTTGAGGGCACTCGGCCCAAGGATGACCAGACTCCAATCTTCCTCGCTGCGCTCTTCTCGCCCGACCCCTGGCTAGTAAATATTGCTTCGAGAACGGCTTGGCCGCCCAGTGTTACTTTCTTTAAAGGCCGTGAGTACGGCCGCGCCATCTGCGAAGCCCACTGGGGAAACATCGGCCAAAGCGCGCAATTGTTTGCACCGCGAGCGGGCGCGGCAGGGAGCGCGCAATGGCGGGGTTGGGGGGAATTGGTATGCCCGGACCAGTTGGCACAAGTCTCTGACAGCAAGGCTTTTTGGCGAATGAAACTTCAAGCGATGGAGGATGGCTGTATCTACCATTCTTCGTGAAATCACATAACAATAGCGAAATAGCGCCTTGGAAGAAGTTGAGATTTACTTCTTCCATGAAGCCACTGGGTTCTCATTGGAATTGTTTGCGTTTTATTTCTTACGTTTATTTATTTCTAAGAACAGTCTACACACTTCTAAATTTTAAAACAAATCGTCGTTATTAACACCATTCTTTGCACTGTGGTTTATTTGCTTACTTAACATGCTTTATTAACGTGTTGTATACGCGTTCACTCATAGCTGTGTTCCTATCTTCTAAGTGTATTTTTAACCGCGCCGGCTTCTATCCAATTCATTTGGGTGCGTAGAGCGCCCATCACTTCTGGAATCTACCTCTTGATACAGTAATCAGAATTAGAAAGGCTCACCGTTCACTTATCCTCATGCTTTAAAACTTTTCCACTTAAGAAAATCGATGGACAAATCCTTTCTTGTAACTCGCTCCTGCGCTAACATCTATTTTTATTTATTTTTCTCATTTGGCAGGACTCAGCAATACTGCCCTGGATTTTTTTTTTTCCCCCATGCTAGAGCAGATGCGAGGGTGGGGGAGGCAAGGGCTGGGCTCCGCCGGAGTCGCCCCCTCCGGGACCTCTGCCCAGAGCGCATCGCGGGGCCAGGAATCGCGATGGAAGGAAGCTCTACTGGTCAGTCGGTCCAAATCTCCACCTGCCGCCACACGGCGTAGGTTCCCTCTCTCTGTCTCGCTCACTCGCATGCACACACAAACACCACAGCTCTCCTTTGGGTCGGAGGAGAAGCCAGCCAAAGTAGGCGGGGTTGCAGGAGGAGAGTCCGCTGTGCGTAATCCAGTCCGGGACTTGGCTCAGCCCGGGAGCGGCGGCCTCTCCAGTGACAGAGGAGTAGTGAGCGGCAACGGGTGAGGCTGCAGCCAACTCTGCTCCCCTCGCACTCGGCTGCCCAGGCGCTCGGGACACAGCAGCGGCGCTTTCCCCTGGGCTGACTGCCCGCGATGTCCACTTAGGAGCGGCGGCAGCGGCCAGCATCGCCACACCCGCGGCACACCGCTCCGGGTCGCAGAACGGGGCGAGAGGGTGCACCCCTGCCCCAGCCCCCACCCCGCCCCCCACCCTGAAATGACTTGTTAATCGGCGCAGACACTACCGAAGGGACTCGCTGGAGTGGAATCCAAGTGGAATTTGGATTTGGAGAAGAGTTTCTTGAACATTTACTCCTTCCTTATTGTTTTTTTTTCTTTCTTTTTTCTGATCCCCTTCTCCGCCTTTCATTGGAGATGAACACAGAGCTTTTGCATCCCAGAAAGTAGTCGCCGCGACTGTTATCCCCAAAGAGACAAGCACACATGTAGGAATGACAAAGGCTGGTGAAGGAGAGAGCGCAGCTCGCGGCCCGGAGAGATCGTCTCGATAATGGATTACTAAATGGGATCCACGCTGTACCAGCCCGCTCCGAGCCCTGGCCGCCTACCCGTCGATGCACCGAAAAGGTACGTCTGGGACGCCCCGGTGCGCTCCACCTCCCGGGCGGCTCGCCTCCAGCTTGCGGGTCTTGGGGCCGCGGCCAGAACGCTCTGGCTGCTTTGTGGTGCTTGCGTTTTATTTTGTCTCGTATCTCTGTCTCCTGAGCATTGGCCGGCCCTGGGGACGCAGTCGTGAGCCCTGCCGGCCGCTCCTCTCTGCCCTGAGCCCCAGAGACCGCCGGGCTCCATGCTGCGGGCTTCCCCACCCGCGCCGCACACAACGCCCGGTGCCGCCCGGGACCGCGACCGCGATCGCGACGGCGCGGATGGCCGTCTGGCCCGGGGATGTGTGTGCAGGACCGTCTCGTCCTCACTTTGGGGCCAGCGGGGAGCAGAGATGCCCCATGAGGGTGGGATTCTCGGAAGCGCCGTGTCCTGGTGCGAAAGCCAGGAAAGGGGTTCTGCCCTCGAGGGCTGAAAGAGGCTGGGTGGGAGAGCGCTGTTTTCATCCATCACCAGGTTTGGATTTCGGAGTGGGAGAATGGGTTCCGCAGAGACGGTGGGAAAGAAAAGGGGATCTTTTGTTGTCCGCGCGGGGTCTGGGCTGGGCTCTATGTGGAGTGTGTAAACTTGTAATAGCCCTGGCACCCGCGCGCCCTGCCACTTGGTGATAGCCCGGTTCCCGCGGCCGCTGGCACCAGAGGTTCCGGGCTTTGTTTGCTCGAACGAGCGCCCAGGAGCGATCTCCTCCTGGGGTGTGCGGCGCTCCGCCCTGGGCTCCATCCCTCGCCGCAGCTCCTGGGCAGTGAGGACAGCATCTGTCGGGGCTGCGTCGTCCCTCTCCAGACAGAGCCTGCCACTCCGGGGCGGGTGCCCGCCGCGCCCTCCTCCAGAATCTCTGGAAAGGAGGTTCCCGGGAGGTGGGAGCGGGGTGGGAGGGTGGGAAGACCTGGCAAGAGATGGCCCAGTGCTGCTACCCAAGCAAGGGCTCTGCCCCTGCCCCAGGTTCTGGGTCTCCGAACTACTAGCGACGTTCTAGAGCTCTGCCTCCCGGGCAGCGGCGCTCGGGAGCAGCCCGGCTATGCCCACCCACCCTGCTTGGCCTTGCTGGGGTGCGAGGTGGCTATTCTCCAGACTCTCCCGTTTCTTCTCAGCTCCGCTGTGGTACACAGTGCAAAGCAGGATCCTGATGTCCGCTCCCTCTTCCCTCGACAGGAGCGGCGCTGGGGGAGCCAGGGAGCGTGCGGGTGTCGGGAAAGGAAACAGGACTCTGCTGCCTTTCCCGCTCCCTCTCCGCCCCTTCGCCCAGCGACTCCTCCTTCTTTTCCAGCACCGGTCACTACACCAGGCGCCTCTGGAAAGTTTCTCTGAAAGCCACGGGCGGCGGGCATGACAGGACTGGGACTCAGCATGTGCAGCCTGTGAGAAACTGAACCCTAAGGGAAGCGGGTGGACGGCTCAGGGTGCAACTAGGAGCGAGGTGCGGGCTTCTTGGGACGGTGGCGCCCCCACTTTCCACCCTCCACCCTGGACCAGCGGCTGCACTTGCTGTACCAGTCTCTCAAGCAATGGGAGGAGAGGAAGGTCAGGGTCAGGACTCGGGATGCTGATGCGGCCACTGTGGCCATCGGCTGTCGCAGGGTGCGTGTGGGCATTGCCGGGGCTGGCTGCCATGCAGGTACCAGTTCCAAGAGCAGCATCCAGGCCTCCGCAGGTTTCCAGTCAGCGGGAGTCCAGGGAGGAACAGAGCAGGTAGCCTGGTGTGCATGGAGCGAGGCTGCAACCTCGGTCTTTACAGCCAGAGCGAGCACTCGCAGGGCCGGCCACCGCCTGTCTTGCAGTGGGCAGCCCCTCCAGCCCTTCACCGTCTGTCATTGGGAGAGAGGTGGCTGCGTTGGGGAGGCCGTGGCCAGACACGGCCAGGGTGGGAACGCGCTCTGCTTATGCTGGATGGAAATCAAGTTGCCACCGAATGTGATCCGTGAAAGGTCTAAAAACACAGAAGCGCACGACACACACTTTCTCACACTTGTTCGCACAACTTTTTTTTTTTTTTTGTCTCCACTCGGAAAAGATCTTTAACCCAGTTGCAGCGTCCTGCCAGTAGGTCTCAGGAAAGCTATTTAATGCCCCCCAGCGCTGGTTTTTAAAGTCTTTTCCGAGTAGAAAGGTCGAGCGCCTTTTCTTGCCTTTCTCTAATCCTGTTAATTGTCAGTTTTCCTTCCAACATATATCTTATCTTTGGCGTTAAGTCCAGGGGTTGCCACTGATGGCAGGGGGCAGACTGTTGGTTTGGGATACATGACTCCTTTATTTTTTTTTTTAATTCTTTCCCAAAAGTAAAGATGCCTGTGCTCAATTCTGAATGAAAATATCTACTTGTTTACACCTTATCCAATTGGCTAGCAGGGTCATAAAAAGAACATTTTGTATGTTTTTTCAGACCCTGTTTAGTCTGCATGGAGCAGTTTTATGATTTACAGTAAGCTTTGATTAAACCACTCCAGGCACCAAAGTTAATTATTAGCCTAAACTTAAATACAGTGGCAGAACCGTGTCTCCACCTATTAACCTAAACTATCTGTTAAAAAATAATTGCATTGACTATTTGAATTTGGTTTACCCATGCTTGTTTACATGGTAACTCTTATTCAAATCTTGAGTAACCTCCAATCTCAATGTATATTCTGGTTTTAGGACATTCTTGAATGAGGCACCTTGCAAACCAACCTGAAAGCAAACAGGAATGAAATCAGATATAAAACTTCATTTTTGTGTTAACGTCTTTTTTCAACTTGATATAAAGCAGCATTCTAGTTCATGTTTCTTATTTACGATGTTTGTGTTCATGTTTCTTATTTCTGACAATCTTCCCACAGTGTTATGTTTTGCTGTTACCACCAGGTAGAGATGGGCCAACGTTATCCATCATGCATGTAATCCACCTGTGTAAATGTTCAGCAGACACCTAAAATCTTCATCTCAGGAGCCACCTGCAGAATATACTTATAGGCTAGAACATCTAAGTTTAAAGAGGTTAAAAATTCATAAGAATCAGTGTATAAACTTAACTGTCTAATGAATAAATGAGTGAATGAAATAGTCACACGTGGTTCACATTTCTCCACTTACAGTGGACCTGTTTTTTTCTAGTGAAAAAAATCTATGCCTTCAAGTATGTGGTTATTATAAAGTAGCAAAAAGTGCAACTCTTTATTTATACACACAGAGACACAAACTTACACCCCTCAAGTTCTTTCAAAGTCTAGTGAATGCTTTCCTCATTAGAAAAATATAACATTTGCATTCTGAGTAGGCAGATAACATTGCCAAGTGTGTTGAATGAAAAGAATAGCAAGAATTAGGGAGACTTATCTTCATGCAATAAAAATGAGACACCTAAATTAAGAACTTTTATTAAATTCAAAATAAATACTCATGCTTTAAAAGTAAATGGGTAATTGCACTCCCATATAAAATGGAAGGAAAAATACTGTTTTGAACAAGGAAGTAAGTCAGATACTTTACTATGGGTGCATAGTGGGTTCAGCTCTTTTCCAAGCAGAACAAAAGAGTGTTTATGGGAGGAAAACTTTTTTTTTTACAATTACATGGCCAAGAGCTAATATATTCTCCCATCTTTTTTGTTTGTTTGTTTGCAGAAAGGAATCACAGAACAAGCCAAAGTAATTGCAAATACTTTAATTAGCACTGTAAAGCCTGGGAAAGCCTGTAGCTATCACACCCCATGTTAGGTTTAGACAATTGTCCAGCTCCCAGAGTGGGTGTTCCCTGGGTGTTCACACTTCCAGGGGGAGGTGCAGCCTGGAAGCATCCTGCGGTGCCCCTCACCTCCCAATATCAATCAATCTCTCTGTGCCTTTGGAGCCAAGTTGTCCCTGATAGTTCTATTCCAGGGTGAAGGCTTTTCTCATCTGCTTTAAATGTGCTGCAAGAGCAACTGAGCTATTCTCTGCTGGCAACCACAGGGTTGCCTCTTGGGGATATGGTAAGGTAGGGAAGGGAGGGAGGCATTTAATCCCTTTGAAATGGGCAAATAAGATATCATACCACACAAACCTCAAGGGGAGAAGGGAGCTCAGGATACTTCTCAGCCTGGGACTATTAAAGTATAGGATATACACTAGAGTATCTTGCTTTGTGAAGCAGTTGACTTACTGTAAAACTTTTTTATTAGAATTATTCTAATTACACTAATGGAGAGTGTCACAAAGAACTATCAATACTCTGATGTTTCCCAATAACGTGCATTTCTCAGGTAGTCAACATTCAAAACACCTAATTCTGGATCTTTCTCCCCCAAATATGCTTTTCTTAAAATCTCCATCTCGGTAAATGGCATGTTCCATCCTTTGAGTTGCTCAATCCTAAAATCTGTGACTCTTTCTCTGCCCACACCCATTCCAGCTGCAATGCTATTGGCATTCGGACTTCCTGCAGGCCTTCCACTTCTGGGGCCCACACACTGGCTAAGCCACTGAGCGCCCCTGCTGGGTTATTGTGCCTGCCTCCCCGCCTGTCTTCCTGTTTTGCTCTGGGCCCCCTACAGTCTTTTCTCCATGCCAACCCCAGAGCGAAAAGGCTGAGCTAGATCAGATCACTTCTGCTCAGCTTTCCCACTTCATCCCAGTGAAAGCCCAAGTCCTTCCTGTGGCTTTGTGGCCCCACATGATCTGCACTTGGGCCCCCACCTCGCTAACCACCTCTCCTTGGGGTTACTTCAATGCCAGTTGTGCTCTCCTTGGTCCCTTGCAGGCTCTTTTATGGCTTGGGAAGGGTCTTGCCCCTGGATGGCTTCATGATTGTTCCTCACATTCCTTAGGTCTCTGCTCAAATGTCACTTTCTCAGTGAAACCTTTTCTGATCACCTTATTTACTTCACCTTTTTCCCTCAACACTTCCTACCGCCCTGGCCTGCCTCATTTTTTTCCCTTAGCACTTTCACAGCCCAATACACTATATGTTGTCCTAGTTTATTTTGCCCTCCACTAGAACATAATGCCATAAGGATAGACATGTTTATGTTTTATTCACTACCTTACCTCCAGCATCTAAACCTGTGCCTGGCACATCCTAGGCCCTCTAGGACAAGTACTTGTTGAATGAATGAATGAATGAATGGTGACTCTTTTTGCAAACAACTAATCTTTATCTCTTTTGTCTGCTCATTTTCTTTTTCAAATATATATATATATATATATTTTTTTTTTCTTGATTTCAGAGAGGGAGAAAGAAATAGAAACATCAATGATAAGAGAGAATCATTGATTTGCTGCCTCCTGTATGCCCCACACTGGGGATAGAGCTGGCAACCCAGACATGGCCTGACCGAGAATCAAACCGTGACCTCCTGGTTCATAGGTCAATGCTCAACCACTGAGCCATGCCAGCCAGGCAATGTCTGCTCGTTTATCTATACCATGTTTCCATCAAATGAGTTATCTGCCTGCATGAGTGTGTGTGTGTGAGTGTGTGTGTGTGTGTGTGTGTGTGTGTAACAATGTCTTTCATGTACATAGGTGCTATGTCTCATGCACCATTAGTAGAACACTCACTGTGGGTTGTTTTCCCAGTCTTGGTGATAGATTGGAGCCTGCTCATTCCCACACTCTCACCCAGTTCCCTTCTGTGGCCAAGAACACACATCTGTGGGACACCTGGTTAAAGCTGTAGGGAATCTGAGTTAGGCAAAATCAACTTGCCAAGAAACCGAGCTAAGAAGACAGCCAGCACTTATGGGGATTGAGCTTTTGACCTTGGCCTCATTTGTTCTGCATTCTAACCGTTGGCCATAGAACCTTCTTGCTTTTTTGGAGTTTACTAACAGTAATTTTCAAAATTGAACTTCCTACCAGGAGAAAATAATATGCTTGTTCACCCACATTTCTGCCCCGTACAAGTATAGCAGTAACTTGTTGAAGGTCCTGTACTTGGAGTCAGAAGAACTGGGCTCCAGACTTTAACTATCTTAACCTTTCTGATCTGCATTATTTTAAACAACAAAAAAAAATGTGAATAGTAACCTGTGCTTCCTACCTTGTAGGACTGCTGGAAGAATAAGATGAAATCAGGAATGTGAATGTATATGGTAAACTATGAAATGCACTTTGGAAATTTGAAGTTTGATGCTAGCTCCTCCCTCCCCACGCCCTAGGCCTAGCAGAGACCCTACTTCATTGTCTTCTAAATCAGAAAAGAAAGATTAGACTCTGTTGATGTCATTTTAGTGTAAACCACATTGTGAAATTAAACAATATCCTCAAATTCATTGAAAACACACAGTCTACATACAACTGGGATAGTAGCCATATTAATCAGAACGCCAACTGCATCAAGTAAAGATTGCTTTCAATGTGACCATTAAATAGAGCGAGGTCATGGGAGGGGCACTCTGCCAGTCATTATAAACAAAGCGAGGGCATTGTTTTTGCTTAGGTAAGTTCTAAACTGGGTAACGTCAACGTGTGCATGAATGTGGAACAGACCTGTCAGGGTGAACTAGGAGTAGTAGAAGTTCTGATCTTCGCTGTAACACGGGCAACTTCATTAGATGTTGTGGTGCGAAGCTGATAACATGGAGGGACTGTCACAGGGGAGGCAGGAGAGGGTTCTGGAGGGAGCGCTGAGGACACGCTTCTTAGGTGGACAGACCGCACTTGGATTTGCATCCTAGTTTTTGCCATTTACAAACAGTGTGACTTTGAGCCAGTTACTTAACTTGTCTGTCTCCGTTTCCATTTGTAAAACGCTAGTATGATGATGTTATGGTTGTTAAGAGTAAATATGATGGTATCTGTAAATTTGTAGCACAATACCTGGTACACTATACACATTCATTAAATACAAGGTGCTTTAATTTTTTTTAAATCCTCACCTGAGGATATGTTTTTAATGATTTTTAGAGAAAGAAGAAGGGAGAGAGAGAAAAAACATCGTATGGCTGCCTCCCTTATGCAGTGCACCTAGGTATGTGCCCTGATCAGGAATCAAACCCGCAACCCTTCAGTGTACCAGACAGTGCTCCATCCCACTGAGCTACCCAGCCAGGGAAGGAGTTATTTTTATTTGGGTGACAGTAGTCATGGAGAGTGCCCAGATGGCGAGAGTACAGAAGGAAATGGCCACAGGTCTGTAGCAGAAAGAGATGATGCAAAGGAAACAACCTTTGGGCTAGAGAGGAACATTCACACAGTCAGCTGGCAATAGTGTCAGAGGTTTTAAGCTGAGAAGCATGTGAAAGAGTCACTTGCATGGGAAGAGGAGTCATGATCCTTTTTCTAACCGTGGAAGTTGAAATATCACACCCAACGTAGAAGAAAAAAAACAAAAACACTATACAAACAAAACAATAGCAAGTAGCATAGGGCCTCACACCAAATAAGACCCAAAGGAGAGTTGTTTTAAAAAAATGATATCCTTCACTTACTAACATTTTAAGGATAAAACACACAACCTGAACCCACCAAAGAATCTGAAAGTGCCCACATTTGGCATCTGAGAGTAGCCGGTAATGACTGTTCAGTGATGAGCTGAATGGACCCCGAGCACCATACCTGTGATAGGAGACACTGGCTGCCCAACGACTCCTAGGAGGCTGTCACCAACTTCTGCAAGAGGGTCTGTCTGCATGCTGGCCATACACTTGCCGGGTCACTCTTCCCCGGGCAGACCTGCAATCCATTTGGGAGAGCATGAATCTTTCTCCACTCAGAAGCAAAACATCACCTTCCCCACCAAACGGAGGAGATAGTTAGCTGACCCCAATAGAGATAGCATTTACTCTGACTGATATATTGCCATGAAATTTGATTCAAATGATAGCCATGCAAATTCTTATCAGTGAGAAGAATCTGACTTCTGAAAGGCGAGGCGGAAGGTACAGTAAATGGGCATCATCACCACATTCCCGAAGGACTGCTGCACCAGGAGGAATAGGAATCTCTCCTGGCTTAGAATTAGTTATTTTTGTCTAAAAGACAAATTTGTTTTTCTCTTAAATGTTGTAAGTAGAAAGATAATATAAAGAGAGAGAGAAAGAAATCAGCAATTAACATGCCTCAAAGACTGAAGGGCCAGGTCTTCTGAGCAGTGAGTGAGATAACCTGCTTTGAAAGTATTGTTAGTATTCGGTGTTTCCACACACAGCCCACAGACCTGAGGCTTTCATTTACGATGACTCAGCGCTTCTGTGGTTTCCCACTAACCTATAATTGCTATTTGTAGAAAATTTAATTCAAAGAATCCCCGCCAATTAAAAAATTTAGCAGGAGATGCTATTTACCCCTCTCTTAGCCTTTCTACCCTCCCACGTGTTCAAGACCAAGCCTTTGGCCATGATTAGATTTGAAGCATTTATAGCACGAGCTGGCACTGAACACAATGAAAACACACCATTGGAAAATAACCATTTTGGGGACTGAGAAGAAACACTATATTAGTTATGGTTTAATGTTACATGAGACTTTTACAGACGAGCTTTCTGGGATGGACCCACTCTTCTTTCCTTTTTCTTATCCCTGACCCTTTTTAAAGGAGAGTATTCAATCTTTTCATTAATATTGCAGTGACTCCAGCTGTCCTTGAATGAGGAAACTGAGAGAATACTGATTGAGCTGGTGAGAGGGAATGTTCCTTTCCCGAAAGTGGAATGCTTTATGAAAAACTGCATTCCACAAAAAAACATTCCAACAATCCACCAACTGTGTCTCCTCCTTTTTACCCCGAGAACCACGTGACTTCATTCACTTATTTTGGTGTTTGTATGCATTAGTTCCGAGGCTTCAAATACCCAGGTAGAAAGCCAGTAGATTAAGCCTTTAATTATTCTAAAAATGAGAGAATTAGAGTTACTAAAAACATGCTCATCTCAGCATTGTGAGCAATACATGGAAACCGAATAGTTTACAGCATCCTAAACTGGAGTATATGTAGCCAAATGGCCGTTGGGTGGATTTTTATAAGAATACTTATTAATGGTTTTCAAGATGGATTCTGTGCTAATTTTTCACGCATCATGAATGATGGCCCCAGCTAGACACTGTCGCTGGGATCTTCATCTATTAATCATGGAGGCTGCTTTCTTATTCGGTTGCCATAGTTTCAGTGCCTCCGATAGTGTTGGGGTGTCTTGGGAAAGGTTTGAGATATACTAGGGCTTGCAAGACTGGCAGTTATGTTGGCAGTTGCGGTGCTCTTGAAAGAACTGAAAACCACTTCTCTTCTAATTCAGTGCTGGATTCAAAGAGGCAACTTCTGAGAGCGTCTCCCTGGACCTTGTTATGTGCACAGCCAGCTGATATTTACTCCAGGATTTGCCTCTAGCTCAGGGCTGCTGGCAAAAAATTACAGTCCAGAGGCTGATGTCACTTTCATCTTCCGACGAGAAAGCACAAGGGTGCGAACTCTTCGTTAGGACTATTTATAAATGTGGAGGTAAATGAGGGCATTCATGACTTTGCTCAACATTTCAGCTTCATAAATTGGTGTTGGCTCTGCAGATTGCTAAATAAATAAAATGACCTCAGGAGTGTTGTGTCCCTTGCCTGGGTATGGCAATGCAAACATTTAGTGCTTTCCTTCAGGTTTCACCTTTATTTTTATTTTTATTTTTTTTTTAGTTTTGACATACATTACTGAGGAACTAGAGACCATTTGGCTGTATTTGCAACACTGGCCCATAGGTCGGCTGCTTTGTCAACTCTTGAGTATAAGAGTATTTTTTTTTTTAATTTCTGTAATTGTAATATTTTGCTATTTTGTGTTTAGATTTGTGACTTAAGGGTTGATTAGGAAAAGCTCTCCAGTTGTGCATATATTGAATGACTGAGTCAAGAAAAGATTTGGAGAAGTAAATTGTTGCAAGAGGGAGACCCACATACTAGCTGGATTTATGTGCTTCCTGTGTGATGTGGAACGCAGCCTTCCTTTGTTAGGTAAATGTGGCCTGTGTAACAGAAACTACCGGGGCACTTCTTAATGTTTCCTTCCCCATTCCTCAAGTGGACTTCCAAGGACTCCTACCAGTCTAAGCTGAGCCATTAAATTCCTCATAGACTAAAACATAAAATAAAACAATCTCACACTTGATGCAAATGGCACTGAATTCAGGACATGCAAGGCATCAGATGAAAATCCAGGCAGGTTCAGAAGAAGAAAACCTTTAATTCATTACAAATGGGCCTCATCTAGGAAAATAGTCATTTTTATTTTATTTATTTATTTTCCTAGAAAATGACTAGTTTTCATTTCAGGGTGAGCTTTAAAGCAACCGGTTCAAATTTCCCCGTATCCAGCCTGTCACATTTTTTGTGTCAGATCAACAAGCATTTTAATGCACGTGCCTATTATATTGACCCCTCCCTTACCCAACCACACTAAATGATTGATTTTAGAGGCCAATAATTTGAAGTAAATTAAAAGGATAACATGCCCTTAATTGCTACTGGCTTCACCAGGCTTCTGGGCACGGGAATTCCTTGCGGAGAAACACTTTTAAGAGTCGCAGCAGTTTTTGATCATGTGGTCGGCTTACCCATAGGCTGCAATTATCCCCCAGCCCTTCTCCAGGTCCCCCTCAAATATCTCCGTGAAGCGAAACAAGCATGCATTTCTAAATTCAGCATTATGGACCCCCAGTTGTTTGACAGGGCAAGAAAATGTGTCCTGCATGTTTTATAGTATTCTCGTAAGTTAGTTGTTTTAGGGTGGGGGTGGGGGGTGGAGTGGGAGAGAACAGTGGGACTAATATTTCTGATCAGAAGCTTTTGGTGTGAGAAGAAGAGTTTGTGTGAATTCAGTTTGCTGTCCTCCCTACAGTCACAGATTGGCATTATTCTTGGGTGTCAGGTCAGGCAAGATGCTACATACACATAGAGCCTTAAGAAAAGCAAGCAGTACTTTTGTGTGGATGTCAGTCCAATACAATGTGGACTTTAATTAACCTTAGTTAATGATTTCTGATTACAGATTTTCTCTTGTGCCTCCAAGGCACAAGATGTATTTTGGTGGAACATTTCCAACGGCAGTGACTTGAACATGCTTGCATTTTCTTGCCATGCACACCACACTAGGTTCTTAGTGTATGAGGAATGTCTTGCTGCATCCTTCCTAGAGTGTGGTAAAGTGTGCTGTCCCCCAAGTGGTCATACAGATGCAGAGTATGTTGGAATGGCAGGTGAACCATTTTTAATTTTAAAGCAATTTACTTATCAAAATAGGTGACATTTTCTGGCTTCTACCTGGATTGAAGGCCATTCCTCCCAAAGACTGGATGGGACTTGGAGTGGTGCCTCAGTTCCTTCAAATGAACGCTGCCATACGCTGGGGATGGTAGACCAGGTGGTATTGCCTTTGCCCAAAAGTATTTACCAAGTGTGACAGATACAGACCAGGGACTGTTGTAGGCCCTGGAAGGAAATAGGTCTCACATCTTGGAAGTGCTTTTGTCCTGTGTCGTGAGTTTTAGAACAGATATCAAGAAGCTGAATTATATTGTTAGGGAACTATTTACATTCAACTTTTAACTAGAGGCTCTAATGAAAGTTAGATATAACAAATTAAGTCCAACTTAAGAACTGAGTTTCTGTGACTAATCATTTTGTAGCTTACATGATGAAACTAATAGCATATAACTCATCTAGTTTAGTAGAGCGTGTGCTTGTTATCATTGCTTTGCTTTTACAACTAAGCTTACCGATCTATAAGCATCTTAATGAGAAAGTGCCTAAATTAAATTGATTTGTAATGTTTGCTGTACTGTGTTCTAGGGTAGTGATTATGTAAAGTAATTTCTAAGATGGTTGTCCCAGTGCATGCAGTATGGTTTTACTTTTTTTTTTTTTTTTTAATATATCTTTACTGATTTCAGAGAGGAAGGGAGAGGGAGAGAGAGATAGAAACATCAATGATGAGAGAGAATCATTGATCAGCTACCTCCTGCATTCCCCCTACTGGGGATTGGGCCCACAACCCTGGCATGTGCCCCTGACCAGAATCGAACCTGGGATTCTTCAGTCCACAGGCCGATGCTCTATCCACTGAGCCAAACTGGCTAGGGCTGGTTTTACTTTTTTAATAAAGTCAACCCAGAGTCATGATCCCATGTTTGCCCAGCCAGGAGGAGATGCTACTGGTGTCAAAAGTAGAAAGAACAGAGTAGTCTCTTACGTAGCCGAGAGAAAAGGCAACAAACATCTTTGGGATTTGTTTTTCTTTTAAAGGGATGTTCGGGAGTACAGGAAAAAGTTTTCTATTAAAAAGTCAACTTTTATCTACAAGGTGTTTCCTCTCATTTGTGATGAGAGGAAGTTCAACATGTCGAATATGTTGATTAATTAATTCTCATGGGATATCTTGGAGGGTGGAGCTTTCGTTTTCATATTTTGTCATGTCCAGAACACAAGACCTGTTACTATTGCCCAAACACATCTGTTCCCAAGAATGAAAGGACAACAAAATTGCCTGCTCAGATCCTACGACACCCAGGTGTGTGAGAGAAGGCTTTGCAATGCTGTGAATAGCTTGACATTTTCACATTGTTATTGAAATGCAAATTCTTTGGAGCAGAACTTGAAAAGGTTTTAAATGTAGGACAGGGCAGTATCTTTTCTTGTCAACTATACCTGGTCTTAACTCCCGGGCTTGTCCTATTAAAAGTAATCATAACTCATTTGCATATTTCATTGCTTTCCGGTGCCTCTGTCTACAGTGCAGATACTCCTTCCTGGGTGGCACTGCTCAGGGAGAGGAGGCTGCTTCCACAGTGAGGTGCCAGCACAGGGCTGGTCACCTGGAAGGAGTCTTGCTGAGCCCCACATCAGATTTAGAATTCAGGCTTACTTACAGGTGATGATCAACATCAGCAGTATTTACAGTGTTATTATTAATAATAAAGACCTCATTTCCAAAGTGTTTATAGTTTTCAAAGTGCCTCTATAAACATTGCCTCATTTAATATCATTACATCCTGGGTTAGGCAAGGCAGGTATTAATTTACCCAATTTAAAGATGAGATAACTGAGGTTCAGAGAGGTCAAATAATTTGCCTAAGAGAACACCTGGTAAGGGAAGGGCTTGGGACAAAGCTCCCAACCTTCTGACTCTGAGTGTTGTGCTCCTCCATGTTATGTCACTGTTCACTCAATACTTAAAAACCATTACAGTCTTCCAACCATAAATGTTCTTACGTTATGCCTATTATACAGATTGAATACTGACACTGAACAAAAGTAGCTTTCCACGGACTTCACCTGCGGCTTCTGCGCAGCTGGGACCTAAATTCTGCTTCTCAGTATAAGCCGTTTCTGAACATTGTCTCCGGAGGCTCTTAGGGTCTTGAGTCTGTCATCTGAAAGGAGATCAGTTGAAAAATGGAGGCTGTTTTTATTTGGGATTCTAGTCCTGTTTTATAGTAGGGATGAAAATAAACAGTAACATGAGGATGGAAACTTTGGCCGAGGTGCAGGGTAGAACTGGAGGGACAGAAGGTTGAGCCAGATACGCTGGCAGGAGTAGCCTCCTGGGGCTTGCAACTTATGCCTATAAAACAGAAACACGTGTTTAGCGAGGAATAACGTGGTGTGGCACAGCATACGTGGACCTTCCCTCTGACTAAGTCATTTTACTCTCGGGTCCATGCTGCCAGGTCTAGCGAAGGCAGCAACTCAATTTAATTCAACAGATACACATTTGGCATCTACGTCAGACAAGTTCTAGGTACTGAAGAGACACAGTGATGACCCAGTTTAGAATTTATGAATTGTGTCCTCACCATAGGCCTGAAATGGGCCCAATTCTGGCGAGAAGGCTGGGTACATAAAAAACACTGTAGTGTCAGGTCTATTTTCCATCCCAGAAGCAGAGTGGTGAGGATGCTAAGGAGGACAGGAAGGAGCAGCTCTGTCCAGATGGCAGCTCAGACAGGCCTTTGTGAAGGAGGAAGCATTTGAGTTGTATCTAAAGAATGAGAGAGGTTTCAGTAGGTGGGAGGCTAGGGGAGGGAGAGCAGTGGGCCTAAGGGGAAGGCAGGTGCAAAGGTCCAGAGGCAGGAAATGAAGGCCTTGGCCCCAGAGCAGCCAGGGGCCTCCCGGGGACTGGTAGTGTGGTGTGGAAGCCCTGAGGACAGAAAGGGGCATTGAGAGCAGCCTGTGGAGGACTCTGCCCTGTTCTACAGAGGGGACTTTGAGGTGGAGGCAGGTGATGCTTTTGATGACATCATCAAAGTTGTGTTAGAAATACAAATCTGCTAGCACTGCAAGTGGAAAAGGGAAACATTCTGGGTGTGTTTGCAGGGTACAGTTGTCAGGACTTAGGGACCTTGCCCTGCCGACGTGGCTCAGGGGTTGAGTGTCAACCTATGAACCAGAAGGTTGCAGTTGGATTCCCGGTCAGGGCTTGGTCCCCAGTGTGGGGCGTGTGGAAGGCAGCTGATTAATGATTCTTTCTCACTGATGTGTCTATCTCTCTCTCCCTCACCCTTCCTCTCTGAAATTTTAAAAAATATATTTAAAAAAAGAGACTTAGGGACCAGTTGGATGTGTGGGATAAGGGTGTGGAAGGAGTAAAACATGGTTCCAAGATGTCCCATCTGGGGAACTAAGCAGAGAGTAGGGACATTGGCCAGGTCAAGGACCCAGGTTTACAGACAACAATAGTTAATATATATATTTTAAATATATTTTTATTGATTTCAGAGAGGGAGAGGGAGAGAAAAGTAGAAACATCAACGATGAGAAAGAATCAATGATCAGCTGCCTCTTACATGCCTCCTACTGAGGTTCAACTCCAAAACCCAGGCATGTGTCCTGACCAGGAATTGAACCATGACCTTCTCAGTGGTCAATGTTCAACCACTGAGCCACACTGGCTGGGCCAAATAGTTAATATTTAACAGCTATGATAAACCTTATTTACATGACACATAATAGGCCAAACACCAAAGCCTTGGATCTCATCCCATTGTGCTCACACCCAGCTCTGTGAAAGGAGTGCTAAGGATTTGAAATTAAGAGTATTTAAACTGTCACATTTGGTCTGGCAGCTGGGACCACTTTCTCCAACATCAGGGAGGTTAATACCATAGCATGATGAGCAGAAGATGAGGAAGAGCCAAGCACCATAAAAACTGATTACGAAAGTGCAGGAGGAACAAGGGCCAATGATTCACTCGTGAGAATCCGGGCATACATTGAGCCACCTGTCTCCTTTTTTTTTTTTTTTCATTCTGAACTATTTTACTTTATGCAAGTTTTTGAATTCTGAAATTAGATATATGTGTGTTCGTCTCTCCCTGCCCCTCCCCATCCCCCACCCGCGCTGGGCATGTTTATGTAAGTGTTTATCAGATGACGTCATTCACAAAATACAAATAACACCTAAATTGTGTTGTTTATTTAATAAGACAGTGTTAGCAGATAGCTAAGCCTTTTTTTTGCTGCATTATGCTAACTTTGAAGAAAAAAATGTGTTTAATAATATTTTATTCAGAAAGAAATCAATCTTCATTACACAGGTGATCTAGGTATCACAGATTTTGTTATGTTCCACCCCCTAGATAGTATTGATGTTGTACAGTTGGCCCGAGGAATACTCCTGTGTCTTTAATTGTTAAATATAACATTTGTACTATAAAAATGAATTCTAAAAAAATGGGTATTATATATTTACCCTTCACTTTGCAGTTTTCTTTCAGAGGGTTCTAAATAAAACTTGAAACAGGAAAGTCTTATTCTATAATAAAATAAGGTTTTGTGCCATATTTTTAAAAGAGGTTGAAAACAGAAGTGAAACAAAGCAGGATTAGAAACATCAAGTATCCTTAGGGAGCTTTCACAAATTGAGTGGGTTTCTGGAAGGGAGAAAACCTTTATGATATAGTTTGTTTTGATGTCTTATTTTAAAGGCACGCTAAAATTAAACATTAAGGAATCATTTGATTCTTTTATGTTGGGATGCCATATTTAAGTTGGTGTCATAATGCTGAGAAAGTAAACTGTAGATTACTTGTTGTGATATCAAATTATTGCACAGATGTAGTATCATTTGTTTTTCTAACTTGCAGGCTGCCCTCTAGTGTTACTTAATCTCAACACAACCACTTTGTTTTGATCCCATGAAAGGTGAAAAAACATAATAGAACATTTTACCAAGGCATCAGCAGCTAACCCAGGCAAGCTAGACTCTATCTCTAAATGCAGTGTTAACAAGTGTATAATTCATGGTTTGAAAGGCTGTGCACAAATTTAAGAGTGCCCATCACCAGAGCTCTGATAGCAGCAGATAGTACAGTAAGTCCTCACTTAATTTCATGGATAGGTTCTGTGACGTTTAAGAGAAACGACATGAGTATAAGGAAATCAGTTTTACCATAGACTAATTGATGTTAACAAGAGTTAAGTTCTTAAACACCTCATCGACATTATAAGGAAGCCATGTTATTCAAGGACCTGCTACACTGTGTGAGGAAAAACATAGCGACAACTGCAATTTAAGGTCAAACTCCGAATACAAAGTCAAATACAAAGTCAAATACCGGACGAGAAGGTTTAGGACTACATTGTCCAATTAATTTCACTTTCTTTCTTTTGTGTGTGTTCAGAAGAGTGATATATGATAAAATAAGCTCTCTCTAAATAAGCCTAAAAGACCTTGTTTAGTAAGTTTAAATAAAAATTACAAGTGTCAAGAAACATATTTCAATCACCATCAGGTGGGAGATTTCTGAGCAGACAACCTCAAAGTTTATCATATAATTAGCCCTCAGGGAAGAGGTCTCAAACTTCAATGCACTATCCTATTCCAAACCTTCAAAGAGTAAATTCCCGCCCTTTATAGATAATTCCCCAAAGCTGTTAAGAAGAGAAACACATACTGCAGCCCAAACTGTGGGCATTAAGTACTTTCCAACACTGGTGCCAATCCTGCTTTTGCTCCAGAGTTTGCAATAGTGGAGAGTCACTTTCAGACTCAGTCGCTGTTTTTTTTCACGTATAATGTTGGCATCCTCAATGGATTACACAGATAACGTTACAACATTCCAGCTACATCCAGCTCCTCCCAGCAGAGCAACTGATAAAAATGGCTACT
Organism: Myotis yumanensis; assembly: GCF_028538775.1. NCBI lineage: Eukaryota > Metazoa > Chordata > Mammalia > Chiroptera > Vespertilionidae > Myotis > Myotis yumanensis. The sequence goes on along the minus strand of NW_027223755.1, from coordinate 68,346,995 downwards.
GCTGCTGCTGATTTTTCTGTTTTTGTTTTTAAATATATATTTATTGATTTCAGAGAGGAAGGGAGAGAGAGATAGAAACATCAATGATGAGAGAGAATCATTGATGGGCTGCCTCCTGCAGGCCCCACACTGGGGATTGAGCCCACAACCTAGGCCGAGAATTGAACCTTGGCATCCCTGTTCCTAGGTTGACACTCAACCACTGGGCAACACTGGCCACATGATTTCTCTGACGTTTTGAGACTAAGATCAGGAAGAACAACTAAGAGCACGTGAGTGCAGGACACAGAGAATGAAACCGATGGTCAAAATTACACTTGAGAATCAGCTTTTCCTCTGGGGGGTGATGTGATGTAGTGGTTAAAAGTGTGAGCTCCAGAGTGTCCTATTCTAATGGCCATGAGATCTTGGGAAAGTTACTGAATCTCTCTGTGCCTGGTTTTCCTCAACTGTAAAATGGGAATGCCGACAGTGCCTGCCTCATAAAGTGATTCCTATGACTAAGTGAGAACCTATGTACCAGAATGATGTCTGGTACACAGTAAGCACTCAATAAAAATCAGTGTTGCGCCCTAGCCGGTTTGGCTCATGGATAGAACATCGGTCTGTGAACTGAAGGGTCCCAGGTTCTATTCAGTCAAGGGCACGTGCCTTGATTGCAGGCTCCTCCCTGGCCCAGGTCCTGGTTGGAGCGTGTCCAGGAGGCAACCAATTGATGTGTTTCTCTCACATCGATATTTCTCTCTATCTTCCACTCTCTCTAAAAATCAATGGTAAAATATCCTCAAGGTAAGGATTTAAAAAAAATCGGTTGTTGCAATTTGACACCAAGTTCTCCTAATAGAATGGATTACATTCAGTGCCTTATGTCACCAGCTGTATGGTTCTTGGCATGTAGGTTAGAACCGAAAAGACAAGATGAAAAGATGAATATGGTCCAGATAAGTCTTTCTGCTGCTTCTGTCTCCTCCGTGTTCTTTTGTGGGTCAGGGCGTGATTTTAAATAACCGGTGGATCAATCATTCATCATTTCACTTTATTTAAGGAACATTTAGTATGTATATAGTACTATGTGCATTGAGCTATATTGGATCCTTTTAGATATTTCCAAAATACTAAGTAAGGTGTTGAGTGAGGTGACTAGATATTGTTCCAGATTTAATTTGACTTTTTTGGGTTGGTGCTCAGACGAGCCTTGTGTTTATCAGGTTTAGGCAATGCCCTGAACTGCAGCCTTCCTAGACTCTGGGAATAGAGGATGTGGAGACTGAGGGAATATTGAAGGGTTTTCTCACTCTTTTGTATGTAAAACTTAGATTGTAATTAGTGTTGTATTTGGGATCATAATATTCAGAAATTTTTCACTAACAAAGAGGGCCCAACATCTCTGTTAACTTAGTATCTGACTCGAAACAATGCATAAAATGTATTTTATACAACAAAACTTTTAAGTTATAGGGGGAATTAACGACTCATACCAATAAACTGAAAATGTTGAATTGATTAATTGGCTTTAAACACTTATTTTTCACAACATCTGAGAGTTGAGCCACTAAACAGCATGGTGAATGGGTTGGAAAGTAAAACCTTATTCCAACCCTGCCCTCACCCCTACTCTCTAAGCCAGCGGTTCTCAACCTGTGGGTCGCCAACCTGTGGGTCGAGACCCCTTTGGGGGTTGAACGACCCTTTCACAGGGGTCGCCTAAGACCATCGGAAAACACATATATAATTACATATTGTTTTTGTGATTAATCACTATGCTTTAATTATGTTCAATTTGTAACAATGAAAATACATCCTGCATATCAGATATTTACATTACGATTCATAACAGTAGCAAAATTACAGTTATGAAGTAGCAATGAAAATAATTTTATGGTTGGGGGTACCACAACATGAGGAACTGTATTAGAGGGTTGCGGCATTAGGAAGGTTGAGAACCACTTCTCTAAGCTCTAATGAGAAGGCAGAAAAAAAGTTGGGTGATTAAAGAAAAGCAAAGGCCAAATGGATCATTCGCTTCTGAGCTAACAAACAAGTTAAGTCTGGCTTTATCCATCCCAAATATTTCCTCCAATGCAAAGTGTAACTCATAAAAATGAGGAAGGTGCTGCTTAGGAATTAGGCAACGTGCTAACTTGTACATCTAGAGATGAATAATAGGAAGTGGGGCCCCCTCCCCAGGAGCAGGGAGCATTGTGTTCATTTGGTCAATTCACCCAAACTCAGGACCATCTGACAGCTGTTTGGTGTTTCTTGTGAAATGGACTTGGGCCCTGGCCAGATGCTAGTGGACAGATGTTCACAACACAAAAACCTTTATGAAAATAGGGGCTAATTGGCACCTTCCTAATGATCTGAACAAATAAGGTGGGAATGGGCTGGATCTGCCTGCACCACCTCCAGGCCCACGCCTACCCTCCAGCCTAGGGAGGAGGCCTTGTTGGGAAGCTGAGCTTTCCCCATCCTCCAGGTCTTCTGGTTCCTGGGCTCCCAGACATAAACCCTGCAAAGGGATGGTCAGTGTGTGTTTGTGTGTATGTGTGCTTGTGCACATGTGCTTAACCACGGAAACCTTTCAAGAAGGTGGGCAAGTCAAGGGCCAACCTCCACCAACGCAAGTCTTGAAGTGCAGAATTTTCTCCACGAATTTGGTTTCTGTGCAGTTTTTGAACAAAGACATCCTACAAATGATTACATATTACCTTCATGTGAAACCCTAAACAGAATGTATAAGCTCCATTTCAGACTTTTAGTTGTAATTGATCAGTAATAGCTGCAATATAATTTTGTTCAAATGGTTTAACCAAAGTTATATTAAAGTGAGTATTTCAGGGGCAAACTGGTTTGACAATTCCCCATTCATAATTAGGTGGACTTGCTCCTACTTGTAAAGGCTACAGTTAAGTGTCTTTGATTTAAACTGTCTTTTTAGTGCCTGGGGCACTTTTGGAGTAGGAGTTCTCCTCTTTCTCTCAATTTTACAAGTTGGGAATGAACGCTTAACTCCTGGCCTATTACTAATCGAATCTGTTACCCATTTAGAGACTGACAAATAATGCTTTTCCAAGGCAGGATATCTTACCTAATAATAGACAAACATGGTAATTGACCATACCTTCGCTACGCCTCCCATTGGCTAATCAGCAAGATATGCAAATTAACTGCCAACAAAGATAGTGGCTGGCAGCCATGGAGCTGGAGCAAGCAGGAAGCTTGCTTGCTCCAGTGATGGAGGAAGCCAGCCTGCCGCCAGCTCTGAGCTCCACTCAAAAAGCAACAAAGTTTCAATTATAGAAGGTAAATAAACCCCAGATACCTGCTTTCAGCAGGCCGTGGCCATGGAGCTGGAGCAAGCAGGAGGCTTGCTTGCCCCTGCGATGGAAGAATATAGAAGGTAAATAAACCCCAGATAACCGCTTCCAGTCGCCGTTGCCACGGAGCTGGAGCAAATTAAAAAAAAAAAAAAAAGGAAAGGCTGGGAGCTTCAGTCGCCAGGGGGCTTGGTCAGTCTGAAAACAGCCATCAGCCCCTCACCCAGGCTGGCCAGGCACCCCAGTGGGGACCCCCACCCTGAAGGGGGTGTGACCAGCCTGCAAACAGCCATCAGCCCCTCACCCAGGCTGGCCAGGCACCCAAGCAGGACCCCCACCCTGATTCAGAACACCCTTCAGGGCAAACCAGTCGCCCCCCACCAGTGCACCAGGCCTCTATTCTATATAATAAAAGGGTAATATGCAAATTGACCCGAAAAGCAGAACAACTGGGAATGACTGGTCACTATGACACACACTGACCACCAGGGGGCAGATGCTCAATGCAGGAGCTTCCCCCTGGTGGTCAGTGCGCTCCCACAGGGGGAGCTCTGCTCAGCCACAAGCCAGGCTGACAGCTGCCAGTACAGTGGTGGTGGTGGGAGCCTCTCCCGCCTCGTCAGCAGCGCTGAGGATGTCCGACTGCTCGTTAGGCCTGCTTCCTGCTGGCAAGTGGACATCCCCCGAAGGCTGCCGAACTGCCAGAGGATGTCTGACTGCCAGCTTAGGCCCGATCCCCCCAAGGAGCAGGCCTAAGCCAGCAGGTGGACATCCTCCAAGGGGTCCTAGACTGCGAGAGGCCATAGGCCGGGCTGAGGGACCCCCCCTGAGTGCACAAATTTTTGGGCACCGGGCCTCTAGTAGTTTTATAATGGGTGATTTACTACATTTTTACTGATGTTATTGTTCATTGTTTGCCATGGACTCAGATCACATACAGATTAGGGCACAGAACAGAGACCCTCTCTAAACTCCTGTAGCCCCCACTCCCAACCACACTCATTTTAGCCTCCTTTTCCCCACCTTTTCTAAGAAATAAAGACCTAAGGGGAAAAAATCCATCTCCACCCAGACCTTCCTTAAAAAAAAAAAGAGTCATTACTATACTAACCCAGTTGAAGGACTAGACATATTTTGCTAGTCGTTGCTATAGTTATTTATCCAAAAAAATTATAGATTTGGTTGAAGCTATCTCACGTTGAGTGTGAGAGGATATCTTAATCATGGTATTCATCCTGATTGAAAGTCCCTGGATTTTTTCCCCTAACATTTTACTCTCAGGATTTCGCCTTCCCATTCTCTAGTGTGGCTCCTGCTCCCATGAATGAAAGGCAGCCCCGACTAAAAGAGCTAGAATATGCCCAGCAACCAGTGCTGGGTACTATTGAGTCCATTGTTCGCTCCCAGCACTGTGGAGCCAAATCTCATTTTATAGCACAGTGTGTTCTAGGAATTCCACTTCATCAGGACAACAGACCTTCTCTAAAGCTTTCCTCTTTTCCCTACTGGCCTCTGTCACCGGCAGCGCCACACAGTCCTGCGGCAGGCAATTAGAATTCACTTCCCTCCCAGGCTCCGCTCTCCCTCATTTGCAAGGGACCACAAGGCATCAGCTGCCATATTAAACGGACGCTAATGACACCAAGCGTGATCAGCCAAAGCAGCTGACGTGGCGGCGTGTTGGAGCTTGAATCCCTTTGAGGGACTGAACTTGGAGTTCAGAAATGGTCTTCCGACAGGGGTTACACTGAGGCTGATAAGAAATTCGGGTAAAATTATACTTGATGGATTTTCAAGCGCTTAAAGGTAAACAAGATGACTCTATTTAAAGTGAACATTATTTATAGAAGTTTCCCAACACAGTCACAAAACTAGGCCTGGTACCAAGTTATATCTACAGGGTGGGGCAAAAGTAGGTTTACAGTTGTTCCTATGAAAAATAATACAATTAATAAATCATAATACAAGAATCAACTGTTTCGTGCACTCACAGCTGTAAACCTGCTTTTTGCCCTGCCCTGTATGTTATTTGAATGTACGATATATACTTAATTTTTTAATCTATAGTTTTCAAAGCATTTTGCGAATTAGTAATATTGTCCCCATTTTCCAAGTGAGAAGTGTTCTTGGGTGATTGGCAGGGATTCTAGGGAATGAATGAATGTTCTCTAGAGCACAGCCGACTCCTCCTGGACCCGTGTCTATGCAGGGACCGCTCTCCCCTGTAGATAGGATCTCCATCATTGCCTATCTACTTCTATACCCAATCCACATTAATGTTTTATTCTTTTTTTAACTTTCTAGCATATTTTGGCAATGGTTGAATAAAAATATTTTCATTTCTATCACATCTGGCAACATGTGGCACCACTTATGAAATAATTTTCTATTGGATTTTTGTAAAATTACCCCCATTAAAACACTTCCTGTAAGTAAGTGTAAGTGTGAGTAATTGTCTCCCACTGATTTAAGGGTTTGAGAGAGAAGCCGATCTGCAGTTGCAGGTTCAGAGGCTGACTGGCATCGCAAACGCTCCTCCCAGTAGAGAGGACGGGGCCTACCGCTCTGCCTCAGAGGAGGCTGGCTTCCCCAACTCACTCCAGGGCTTCCAGCAGCTGTGCTGAGAGATGGTGCAGAGCATCATCCGAATGGGCCCACCTTGGAGGATTTCATTTAGTACCAAATCATTAATTGACCCACAGGGTGACCAAGTGATTAGTGCAAGGCTCCTCAAAGCTGTTTTATGTGCTACATCCCGGCACCTACCTGTGCCCTGGTTTGGAAAAAAGAAAAGAAACACTCTCCTCTTGAATGAAAAGAGAGTCAGTGTAAAGTTATGTGTTCTTATCATGTTGCACAAATGTTGTGCTTTGCAATGTTCAGCTTGGTAAACCTAAAATACCCTGGAAAGGATGCTTGGCTACAAAATCCCTTTTTAAAAAGAAATGTGAACATCAGAGGAAGCCTTAGGCAATGGACACAATAATTTTACACTTTCTGGGAAGTACTGAAGAGTAGGCACAAAGGCCTCACAGCGCTCTCCAGGTTCATCGGTAACTCTGACTGGGGCCAGTGACATGTGGGCAGTGCTTGGCATGCCCGCATTTTCTGCGGTCACTGTTTCTTCAGGTTAACACAGAAAACTGAGTCAGGATCTATAGACAGGCTCCTGTGACTGACCCTCTGCAGAGTCCTTGTGGAAACATCGGGCAGGCACCTTTAAAGCCTTCCCCTAGCTGTCAGAAAGTTGATGGCTCCTGGTACTTTAGGTTGTCAGTCCCGGCATTCTCATTCCTTAGAGGGATTATTGATGTTGTTGTTGTAGCATGTCTGCGTTTAATTGCAAACAGGAAACTGATAGAGCAAGCTTGTTGTGATTACATCCTCTGAGATGCCTCTTCTATCTGAATTCAATGATCAGGTCAAAACTTAGGGGTGGGTGGGAGCGGAACAACGTTAGCCAACAGAACTACGTGCACGCTGCAGAGAGGCGGGAGCCTGGATTCAAATCCAAAGTTTACCACTCACTCGCCTGTGACACAGGCAAACTACCTAACCTCCCGTGCCTCAGTTCCCTTGTTTGTAAAACCAAATAGCTATAGTGTCAGCCTCATAGGGTTGCTGTGAGGATTAAATAAGTCAATATGTATAAATTGCCTTAAGGACCTGTTACATAGTAAACACTAGATATGTATTTTCTGTTTTCACTCTTTTCCTCCAAACCATTTGTTCATGTAAGCATGCCGATGAGGCATAAGTTGCAAAGTGTGTGTGTGTGTGTGTGTGTTTTGTGTGTGTGTGTGTGTGTGTGTGTGTGTGTGTGTAGAATATCGTTAGAATTGATTCTACACTTGAATTGTAACACGGGCAGATTTGGCTTTTGTTGCCTACCTGATCATTCTGACACCTTCTCTACACCCAAATTTCCTGGTTATCATCCTTCTCCACCTACCTCTTCAGATATTTTCTACCCATGTTCTCTTTGGTCGTGGCCTATATCTCATCGAAGTGATGTTTTATGAATTCCACAAAGCCATTCACCTTCCAGGTCCCCAAGAACATACTATACTCTAATTACCTCTGCACTCAGTGTGACCTGCTAACCCAAGTCCTCTTTTGACAATGTTGGATTTCTGTCCTTAAGGGTGAGAATTGTAGGCATGAAGCTATTTGGGATAATGGGTTGCCAAAGACCTATCTTCAGGGTTGAGGCTGGGAATCTACATGCATCAAATGTCCTTCAGGTGACTCTGATAGTCAGTGAATTTTGGGAGCCTCTGTTTTCATTAATGGTTCTGAGAATAGCATTCTTCATGTGCGAGATGATTAAAGAGCCAAGCTTTTCTCCCCGGGTTTTGGTGCACACCAAATGATGCCTTTTATGCACTGTAAAACCCCAGGTAAACCTAAGGCACTGTTCTCACTGTTAGATGCAGAGCACTGGGCTGCTGTGGGAGGTCTTCAGACCACAGGGCACATAGGTGCCTGCTGGGCACCTGCTAAAAGGGCCTTGGGAAGCTGGTCATTGGAGAAAATCTCTCCTTCCGTCTCACCTTTGCTTCTGCTGTGATTCAGTAATCCCAGTTAAAGGCCAACTTTCAAGCTAGCCTTTAACTGACATGGGGTTCTCTGTATCAGTAGATATTGTTAACATTAGCACATTTAGAGTATTATTTCACAGAGCTGGTTTCAAGTTCAAGAACTAAAAGGTGGAGTAATGGTGTCAGATAACCTCAGAGAGGATCATTCTCTTAGTAATCTCTCCTTTCTTAAAATAACCCAGACATTGCTGACAGCGTGAAATTTGTGACCTTCGGTAGATATGTTTATTTTGCTTTTAAAATAAAACCAAGGAGGCTTAGAAGTAGCCATAAAATGAAATATTATGGAAATTAATGACCTGAAATAATTGAGGAATATTTATAATACTTACATTTTAAAATGACAATGGCTTAAAATGCCTCTAAAAAGAATAAACTCTTTACCCACCAACCCTGTTTCATTCAAACCCAGAAAGGACACCATCCCTTATTTTCCATCTGTACAAGGTAAGGACCCATCACTGACTCAACCATGATCTTAAGATGCCCATTTAGAAGGCCTATGAGCAATGGAACGCGTTCCAGCCAACTGAATAAGTGCTGTCACCTGCCCCCAAAAGAGCACTGGCCTTTGGTGGAGAGGTGTTTGATGGTGCACGAACACTGGTTGAGCCTTCTGATTATTGTTTGTATACTACTCAAAGCTCTGCAAATGTATAACGTAATGATATGGGGAAAACTCTCATGAATTTTGCATAAATGGTTTACTGCATTCCTGTTATTACGAGGAAAGTACTCACGTGGCGCATTCTGTTAACTATAATTGGATATTTATGCTTCATTAGAAGAGGAGGGTGTAGTTTCTCACCTATTATAAATAACATTATAAATAAAATCTTTTTTTCCCACATCTGCAGTTTCCATTTCTGTTTGCTTTTTGTTTCACTGGTCAGTGCTGGCAGAGGTGAAAGAAAATGAGTCTCCCTAACCCCCCAATCAGAGGATGGGCAGCACTGAGCCACTGAGGGCCTGGCTGGGGCTGCCCCCATGCCATCTCCCTATCCTGCTCATCCCATGTGTCCTGAGGGGTTCATGGTACTCCAGTCTTTTCCAGGAGATAAACATAATCATCCCAATCCTTCTGCTTCTTATTTCTCTCCAGGCTTTAGCCTGAATTCAGTTCTAGTATCTGAGATCTCCATATGCTATGGGAGGTACAAAGCAGAACTTAAACCATTATTAAGGCTAACCTCTCAGAATCCAAGAGAAATTTTTAAAAGTATGTTTTCATTGATTTCAGAGAGAGAAAGAGAGAGGGAGAGAGAGATAGAAATGTTGATGAGAGAGAATCATCAATCGGCTGCCTCCCGCACGCCCCCTACTGGGGATCAAGCCCACAACCTGGGCATGTGCTCTGATGGGGAATTGAACCCTGACCTCCTGGTCCATGGGGTTGGTGCTCAACCACTGAGCCACATCAGCCAGGCCCAAGAGAAATTTATTTTTTGATTCAGCCTTCAAATGGTAGAGTTTTATAAAGTAGTCTCTTAGTAGGTTCTTGGCTTTATTAAGGGAATTTAGTATGTGATTCTCTCCTCTCCCCCCTAATTTTCAGAGATACCTTCGAGATGATTTATTGGGTCCATTTTGTTGTTTGTTCATGATGATTTTGATTTTTAGTTGATTCATCGAGAGCCTTAACTGGAAAGCACCTATTTAGTCTTCCCATTAGCTAGCACTGAGAACTTTTAAATTAGTGGTTTGGTTACTGTGTCTACAAGTTCATACTTCAGTTACTGTACACTTCTTTCTAGAAGTAAAAAACTGCAGACAGAGAAGGCCAGACCTAGCCCACAATTCTTAGTTTCCAGGGCAGCATTCATGTAGGAACAGAGTGTAAATGTTTCTGGATAATGACAAAACCTTTTTGATTATCCATTATGATTTACAGAATGGAACTCTTGTGAAGAGCAATACTGTTTTAAGGTGAACTGAAGCCATACAAACAAAGAGAATAAAGTTGTCTTATACCTTCTGCTGATTTGATATAATCTGTGGGCAAGATCTGTTTGTTCCTGGCCTCAGTTTTGTACTGAAAAGGAGATTTTTTAGAAACATCTTAACCCTCCAGCTGAACAAGTTATGTCAACGAAAAATGTATTACTTAAGCACAACAGTAGCTTTTGCATGATATACACCATTATATTTATAGACTATAAATTAAAAAGAGCTTTCAATGTAACGCAAATACTAGGAGGCCTGTTTTATATTCTTGACCACCAAAATCCCAGGGATGTATTAACAGCCCTTGCAGTCTTCCAGAACCACCTGCAAAGTTGTCTATATAAAATAACACGTGCTTTCTGTCCTCCATGGCAAGAGCTTGAAACTTCCCTCCATTCACCCCAAAACAAGTTTTCTGCTCCAGTGTAACAAGAAATGCGATAGTCACTGAAACACACCATGGGCCTTGAGAACTACTGTTGAGCTGACTTGGACGTGGCAGCTAAATGGACAGGGTCGGGCGTGTGCCAGTCCTCCCTGCAAGCAAGCATTAAGGTCCATAAATCAAATCTCAAGTATGGAAAAGAAGAAAGAAAAGAGAAAGCTGTCAAGGGGGTGCTGGCATTATAACTGGCCCTTGCTATTCTGTAGTGCCCAGCTGTGTTGAGGCCCACAGAGCTTTGAAACCAATTCAAGACACGTCAAACCCCAACTAGACGATGAAATTCCAGGGCTTCCCGACATCCCTGTCTGCAGGTGTGAATGTAAGTGATAGGGTGGATGGTCTTCCACAATTACCATGATAGCCAGGAGCCAGAGTTCCCCGAACAGAGGCATGTCCAGGGATAAGGCTCAGCACTTAGGAGACAGCATTCATTAGTAGCCCCTAAAAGCACTTGAGCCACTCTCAAAGAGTAGCTTACAGATTGCAAGGTTCTGGGTATAATATACCTGGATTAATCGTGCTGATCATGTTCCCTCCTTATTTGCAGAATGCTTTACTTTCACGGGTGTTGACTCAAGGGATCATTCGGCTTCTTTTATTAAGTACCAGACATATAGCAGTTTACATCATTGGATTTTCTCCTGGTTTAGATCCAAAGACATTATTAGCCAGCCTTAATGCTCACTTCTTAGTAATCCTGTTATGAAATAAAGCTTCTGCTTTAGAAGCTTCCTTAATAGATATGATTTTTTCTTAATCAGCACATTACTTAAAGAGACATTAATTAAATAGTAAAGTAATGAGAAAAAATGATAAATACTTTGGAAAACAAAGCCCTTTTCATCTTAACAATATATAAAACCACAATGTTCTAACAACAGACACACACCTAGTTTGCTGGCATTTTAGGAGTTAATTTCATTTTTTGAACATTGAAAAGTAAACAAAAATAAACGTAGTGTAGATACATTTAGAAGGATTAGCACACCCTTGCCTTGGCTTGGAGTCCACTTAGGGCAGTGGTTCTCAACCTTGGCTGCACATTAAAATCACCTGGGAATCTTTTTAAAATCCTGATTTTTGGGCCTCATCCTCCGAAAATTCTGTTTCTTTGTTACTAATGTTGTGGCCCCACCCCATAACAAAGAAACAGAATTTCCAGAGGATGAGGCCCCAAAATCAGGATTTTAAAAAGATTCCCAATGTGCAGCCAAGGTTGAGAACCACTGACTTAGGGCAGTGGTCGGCAAACTCATTAGTCAACAGAGCCAAATATCAAACAGTACAACGATTGAAATTTCTTTTGAGAGCCAAATTTTTTAAACTTAAACTATATAGGTAGGTACATTGTTATTAACTTAATTAGGGTACTCCTAAGGCTTAGGAAGAGCCACACTCAAGGGGCCAAAGAGTCGCATGTGGCTATCGAGCCGCAGTATGCCGACCACGGACTTAGGGTGATCTGGAAGAAGAGGATCAAAGCTAATCTTTCCATAACATTGACAATGAGGTTTTTCAGAGCTACACCTCTTAGGACACTTGGTGCACATGCCCAGAATCACCTACCATTTCTTTAAGGCACTAGAATAAAAGAACAGATTTTTTCCCCTTAAGGATAATAGATTTTTTAAAATCCTTTTAAAGTTTTCCTAGAATCACAGGAAAAACTGATGCAAAGAGCAAACAGGATGACTAAATGGAAATCAGGCCACTAGCCTAAGGGAAAAAATAGGTTTGGAACTGAAAATAAATTGAATATATAACACCTCTCCATTATGTTCCTTTCCCTTTTTGTTTTTCATGAGAATCTATATTTATGGAAAAGTCGGTTGACTGCTTATCAGGCTGAAGCTTGTGTTTGTTCAAACTGGCAATAATGAGTAATAAAAAGAGGTGGGAATGGCTGAAGTGCGAGGAGGTGGCATCAGGGAAAATGGCCGGGCTCAGCACAGTGTTCAGCATCTGAGTTTTGAGAGGTCTGTATTCCCCCTGGTGCTGCCCTGTTCACTGGAAGGGGGATAGATGAGGATCTGGATAATGAGTATGCGGGGCTTTCCAGGCAGTCCAGGAGGTCAGCTGGCTCCAGGGAAGAGTTCCCAGCAGTTACTTAGTTACAGCCTTATCCGGCTGACAAGTGTCTAAAGCCTTGCCCCTGAAGTGTGGCCCACCAACCAACAGCATCAGCATCACCTGAGAACTTATTGGAAATGCAGACGCTCAGGCCCCAGCATCTGAGTTTTGAGAAGGACTGGAGGTGAATCTGCATTTTAATAAGGGGCTTGGTGCTTGGCATACATATGGACATGAGATATGAGGACCCACTTAGGGTGTGGGGTGCAGACATGGGTTGTCTTAGGAAGAGGACAGCTATTTTTAGAAAGCTAGCTAACAACACTGTAGGGGTGTGATATCTGTTGGTAGTTTATCTCTGAAGATGTAAAGCAATCACAGTGTCTCGGGAAGTTAACTTGCACCCTGACATGCTTGCAACCTGTGGTGTCACGGAAGCCCAATATTTGCCTAACAGCCCCAAGGCCACGTGGGCAAATGGAGCTGAGACGAGATCTGGGTGACAAGAAGAGCGACACTAATCTCAGTGGCCTTTAGGATTATGGCTGTTGGCAAGTTTCAAAACCAAGACTCTGCCCTTGGTTCCTAGAACGTACTTATTAGTGAAACAATTTGCCACCATTTTATTAAAGCTTCCTGCTCTCGAAATGCTTTACAGCCCTCTCAAAACAATCTGACTCATCATAACAGCCTCACGAGATAGCAGATAGCTCCTGACTCTAAAAGGCAAATGAGGATTTCTGCCATCACCCCTGCATTCGGATGGATGGCCGACCTGGATGGGGCCATGAAGATGGCGGGACGGATCGATGCCCCTCTTCAGGGCAGATTGCTGCCACACCTGAATGGCATCTCCACGCCTACATAGAGAGAGTAGGTGGGTCCTTGTCTCTCCTTGGGCTGCCATTTCTCAGAACAACCAAGTTTCCTGTAACAGTGAAGGGCGAGGCCGCAGGTAAGCCCTCTGCCACTTCGACCTTTTATGCCAAAGTCTAAACGCAATAAATACCAACCTAGAGAAACATTGACCAGAAATGGTGATATCACGGTAATTACAAATCTGTCTTTGTCTTTGTAACAACGTTTTGATCTAATGATGTCAGCCCTGTTTGGCAGGCAGAATCCAATCTGAGAGTCACGGGAGGCCTCTGCTAAGAAGCATCGGAGGAAACTGCCAACTAGGCTGGGCCTGACCCCGAGCTGGGAAGGAGGACTGGGAAGGCGATTTCTTAGCAATCCCAGAAACCAACTCTGTGAAAGGAACACCCATTGTGATAGCAGTTGGAAGGAGTGCCTTCCACAGTAATAAACCAGGAGTGTAAACATGTTGCTGAAAGAAAGACACGTCTATGACCAGCCTTCCCAGTACTGGTTATTTCTTGGAAACATCAGGGAGCAGTGAGAATTCTTTTTTCCCTGTTGCTATCAAGGTTCATTTAATCTGCCATATAATCAAAGGTCTGTCAAATGTATTTTAAGAGCTGCCCAACAGATTGAAGAATGTAATGAAGAAGTAAAGCAGAAGGGAGAAGCTGTGGAGTCTGCCATGAGAGTGAAGAGGGCTAGTTTGGGCATAAATTGAACCATATTGGGGACCTGATCAAGAACATGAAGGCTTGACACATTATCTAAATGCATACTGGTCTTATCATATGGTCCCGTTGACTTTGTCTTCTTCTAGCACTAACTCCTATCAGCATGTGGGAGTGGTATTTCTGCTGCCTAATCTGGGCTAAGCAGCCCTGCAAAGCCAGGAAACCAGTCAGATTATAAACCTCTGGAGAAGATCTTGCAACTATCACATGCTGATCAGTCTGGACCACTCACTCTGAATTTTTAAAAAAATGATATTCTTGGCCTTATTTAAAACTGTAACAAGTCTAGATGTTAAGTTTTTTATGTTAGTGGGTATTTCTGTATAGCCTGTTATGTTTCAAGAGTAATGAGAATTATTCAGGAAGAAAATCGTATTTTCAGGAGGAACTAGACCAAGAGAAAAACAAAAAATTGAGACATCTCTGCAGTTTTGAAGACTACCCTCATGAGAGGTAAAATAGTGGGGTGTCAGGTGATAGAAAAAACCCCGCAAACTGGGTCATTTTGCTCACCTGCTGCTACATAGGAGGGAGCAGAAGAAGGAGGGGGTTTTACTGAGCTGAGGGGTCTTGTGAGAGATTTACAAAACACATCAGGGAAAATTTAGGTAGTTATGAAATAGAAAAGCAGCACCTCTATGAATTAAAGGAATTCCGAGTCATAACAGAAAAACCAGTCATCATCCCATTGTAGATGAAACTGACATGTTTTTGACACAGAAAAGCTAGTATTTTCTGAACATAGGGGGAAAACTCTTCCTCTTCATGATTTGCTGCGTGGCTCTGTGAGCATCCCAACTGCAGGCACAGAATTTCAGGCTTCCAAATGGAAAACGATGCTGTCTCCAAAGGGACAAACACTGACAGGGAAAGGGGTCAAGTGGTGCTAAAGCCGCAGCTGCTGGAGGCAGCAGAAGTGGTTGCCAGTCCCGGGAAATGAAGACATGGAGACTGAACAAGTAGCCTGAACAGAGGAGACCCTACCGCCCTCCTGCTCCCTATGCCATTCAGCCACAGGCACTTCCTGGTCCTCCAAGCATGGCACAGGCATCAGCTTTATTCAGAGTTTAAAATGATGATAACCCCCACAAGTTTTGCCCTAATCTACTAGTATCTGCAAATGGTCACTCATTTTCAAATAAATCCATATTATTTTGGAATCCTAGTAGTGCGATATTTGCCTCTTTATTTGCTTTTTTAAATTTTGTTTGTTTTTGTTTGTTTTACTTTTAGTTTCTTTGATACATTAAATATATGAACCCACTTTGCTTTTTAAATTCCCTGTAGTCTAAGGTAAATGAGAGGGGAGAAAACAAGTTTTTTCTGAACCATATTAATGAAAGATAAAGGGATACTCGGAGTCCTTTAAAAAGGCTACCAAAAATGATATCTGCATATAAAGAGGTTGGGGAGGGGTCTCCTGGGGAAGAAATAAAATACAAGAAGAGGCAAGAGAAAATGCTGAGTGTCCTTTGAAAGATAGGTTATTTCCCAAAGAAGTGTCCATATCTCTGACTTATTAAATACCAGCATATTAATCAATTATGGTAGCAGCTTCAGTGGGTGGCTCCTAGATGATTTGGTTAGCAAATAACAACTGTAAAGTATATGAGAAATGATGATCTCAAACTCCCTATGCAAAGTCTTAAAAATCCCACACCAATTCCTGCATCTCAAATGAAGAGGGGCTAGAACAGCCGTGGGCAAACTACGGCCCGGCAGGCCAGATCCGGCCCGTTTGAAATGAATAAAACTAAAAAAAAAAAGACCGTACCCTTTTATGTAATGATGTTTACTTTGAATTTATATTAGTTCACACAAACACTCCATCCATGCTTTTGTTCCAGCCCTCCTGTCCAGTTTAAGAACCCATTGTGGCCCTTGAGTCAAAAAGTTTGCCCACCCCTGGGCTAGAAAGAGATTCTTAATTTTTGATGGCTCTCCAGGCTACCCTCTCAGCAGCGGGGGCTGAATCCTCAGAAAACATGGAGAAGAAAATGCATTTACCAAGATATGACATGTGCTTCTGCATGTGAGACATCTTAACCAGTAAATAAAGCATCTTAAAGAACTTAGGATTTTCTTCTGCCCTAGATACCAATTCATGTGTAAGATGTTACCAAGTTCACTCTGTTAATTAGCATTTGAACTTGTAATGACAATAAGATGGGTTTGGTACTGATGGGATGAACTTGTGTGGGTGGCCTCTTAGCACAGGAACATGCACAGTAATTAACCCTTTATTTAGTCATGTTAGTCTGATGCCTTTTAAGAATATTACTTTCAAATGTCCTTGGATGCTAGTTATCATTTAAAAATAAATAATAATAATTTTGGTGACTGTACCTTCCCCCTTGCAACCCACACAATAGACATAATAGGACTTCTGAAAGCAAACACAACAGGTTTAGATTAAAGGCCTGTGGTATTAATTTGAATTCTGATTTTGAATATTTAAAGTGTATGGACACAGTGATCATCACTAATTAGCATTTTGTGTAGCCAGGCCACCTTGTGATTCAACTGTTTATGTGTTTACCCTCCATCCCCACCACCCATCATTAATGATCCATATGAATGTTACCAAGCATTTGCAGCCTGAGAAAGACATGATCCAGACCTGCCTCCTTCATTTGGCCCCAATTAGTATCAAGTGGGAAAAAGAATCTTCCCTACAAGTTGCTTATGTTGTCATCAACATAATCATTAATAATATCATTATTGTGAGTTTTATTGTTTGGGGATGGATCGAGAACTTTGAGAAGTTTGTGGTACATAAGTTCAGTGTTTCTTATGGAAAATTTTATTTGCACAGGACTTTTCCTTGTCTGCATTCAGCCATACAGAAATAAATACACTGTCATCTCAGTGCCAAAAGATGCTGATTTGAAGTAGAAGTTGTTGGCTGGTACTGGTGCCAGTCTGATGAGGATAAACTGCCAAGGCAGAAACAAAAATGATAGTTTGGGCCAAGTTTTCTCTCTCTCTCTCTCTCTCTCGATCTTAAAATTAGTTATGCAGCACATGCATACACAACATCAGTCTATGTGAAATACGAGGGATGCCTGATTACAAGCAAAGAGGGAATCTTGGGCAAGAGTCTAGTGCAGCTGCATGCCCCACCCCTTATCTTGCCAAATCATGGTTCTGTGTGTGTGTGTGTGTGTGTGTGTGTGTGTGTGTGTGAGAGAGAGAGAGAGAGAGAGAGAGAGAGTAAAGTGACATGTGGGAATGATGGGGGAGTTTTTCTCCTCGATGTCAGAGTATATGACAAGGGGCCAGTCCCTCCCAGTAGAAGTGAGTTGAAACAGAAGCTATAGCCCCAAATCAGGGGATCTTTGTTAACACCTAAAGCAGGAATTTATCCAGGGATAGAGACCTCCGATATGGTGGTGACTGCACACAGGCAGGGGCAGAAAACGGCCTCTGTGCTGGAGTTTATAATGATTATGGAGTCCAGTTTTACCATAATAATTTTTTTACTCACCTACTTTAAAAGTGAATCAGAAGCATGATAATGGATACTTTTCCCAAATAAAAAATACACCTAATGCATGTATTACTATTATAATGACCACATGCCCTGAAAACAAGTAGTTGAATACTATTGCATATCTAAAGAAAATATCAGAGTAAGCATATAAAAAAGACCGATCTTTTATCTAACCAAAAAGTTACAGTGTAAGAAAAGGTTTTATAAAAATACACAGTTTAGAATAAGAAAATGAACAAGATGAAATGAACTTTAGACAGGAAGAAAGACTTAACAGAACAATGAATGAGATCAGAAAATTCTCAAGAACACTTACCACACTAAAAAAATTAACCAGGCAAAGCAACATAATGCCTTCTATATCTAGTGTTAGTTTAAGGTAGCTTGGAAAGAATAATTGATATGACTGATGACCAAAATAATTAAAACTGTATATAAAAATCAAGAGGTTAATTACAGGGGTGGGCAAACTTTTTGACTCAAGGGCCACAATGGGTTCTTAAACTGGACCGGAGGGCCGGAACAAAAGCATGGATGGAGTGTTTGTGTGAACTAATATAAATTCAAAGTAAACATCATTACATAAAAGGGTACGGTCTTTTTTTTTTTAGTTTTATACATTTCAAACGGGCCGGATCCGGCCCGCTGGGCCGTAGTTTGCCCACGGCTGGGTTAAGAACTTGTTAGACAGAAGTAAAATAAAAACTAAAGCAAAGTATATGGACTTCAAAGACCTGTAAATCATTTCATATGAGCGTCTACCACTGATGAAAATGGTGTTAATTCTAGAGGTGAAATCAAGTTATTGAAGGAAATCCATCAGTTATTTAACATTTATGTGTGATTAAGGGTCAGCATTAGAGGAACTGTTGAGATGCACTGCAATGAAAGTCACACGGTTACCATGTAACTATCCTGGAAGCCATTTCTTTGGAGTATAACCTCCGAGTATGGAAGGCACTCTGCATGCTGCCCAGCACAGCTGCAGGAGTGAGACGATTCTTACCAGCAACGACTCGCACTGATTTGTTTTGTTCTCAGATGGCAAAGCAGAGAGAATGCTTTTCGTAGCATGTCAGATTATGTGCCTACACAATAGTCGACAGATCTTCACCAGCCTGAGAATCAGGAATGTGACATACATTCCAGGAGAGAAACCAAAAGCAAACACAAACTGCAGAAGCGACCCAGCGTCACCTGCAGCTGTAGGAAGCAGACCTGCCACGTAATGTGTGCCCAGATCATCACAGCTAAACTCCACTGCAAAACGCTGAAGGAAGAAATGCTGTTTGTTCTCACTTCCAGGGGTGGGCTCATTGGTTTGTGGTACATAAGGCTAAGGTGCATAGTTATGTGCTGCTTAACATCAGGGATACATTCTGAGAACTGTGTCTTTAGTTGATTTCATCCTTGAACAAACATCACAGAGCACACGGACACACCCTAGGTGGAACTACACACCTAGGCTACGTGTTGCACCACCATCGTATAGGTGGTTTGTCGTTGACCAAAACGTCATTATGACTACACTAGAGGCCCGGTACACAAATTCGTGCTCGGGTGGGGTCCCTCAGCCTGGCCAGCGATCGGGCCGATTGGGGCTGTCTCACCCAGTCGGTGGGGAGGGACCGCGGGAGGAGGTTGGCTGTGGGAGCGCACTGACCACCAAGGGGCAGCTCCTGCATTGACCGTCTACCCTCTGGTGGTCAGTGCACGTCATAGTGACCAGTCATAACGGTCGCTTATAATGAAGAAAAGTAGGCTTATGATTATATAATGAAGAAAAATATGCTTGCCTTACAGAACACATAATTGAAAATGTTACTTTTTAAGTAACATTTTCAATTATGTTATGAATGACTTCAATAAAAAAAAAATCCTGGCAACTCCAAGATTAATATAAGTACATGAAAAACAGCTATTAAGTAGTATATTCTAACTTATATAACAGGTTAAATAACAGACAAAAACATCACAAACTGTTGTTGCAAGTAAAAGCGCATCTAACAACACTAACTGAAATTCTGCTCCTCTGAACAGAACTATCCTGAGAGCTCATGTAAAGTGACAGTGCCACAGAGCTTTGAGAAACATGGAATACAAAGGGCCTGAGAGTAACTCATTATTCCAGCACTCTGGGTGGCTCCTCACATGTGAGGTTGAGATCTCAGGACAGTAAGCGGCATTGCATCTTTTTCTTTAACCCTCTCCTGAGGAAATGTTTCTATTGATTTTATAGAGAGAAGAAAGAGAGGGAGAGAGAGAGAAACATCGATCAGTTGCCTCCCATACATACCCTGACCGGGAATCAAACCCACAAGCCACCTGGCCAGGGCTGGCATTGCATCTTGGCTATCCACCTGAATTATGTCAGGACACCCACCAGTCATGGTACAGACCAGCAATAAGTTATTTGGGGAAGATAAAATGTTTTTAAAGAACCAACAAAGCCTATTACTAATACTGGAAAAAACAAACTCATTGAGCCAAGTAGATGGATAAGAGGTGTAATATTCACATGTGAAGACAACATATTGTTAAAGTCCTATGAACCTCTTGGCCCAAGTTTTAAGAGTAGATAAAAGAATTAAACGTTCTGTTTGTGTGACCTACCTGAATTTATTCCCCTTATGCTTACTCATATACCTTTGTGGTTATTTTTTTATATCCATTCTGTTATCTTTTTTCCTTTCTTTCCCCCCAAAAAACATTAAGATTCCTGAGAAGGTGAAAATGCCACTACCACCGCTACTAGTAGTAACAGCCATAGTAACCAGTGTTTGTTTATACAGTGCTTGCTACACTTTCACTTAATCTCTGCAGCAACCCCAGGGGCACATGTTACAGTTATCCACAGTGTTTAGTCGAGATTCTGAATGATAAAGGGATTTTTTTCCCCGAGATCACAAAACTGGAAAATAGTGCTAGGGCCTCTAGGCCAGACTGGGCCGATGGCAACACCCATGATCTGGTCCCCCACCCCCCGACCCGAAACACCTTTTCCCTTGCAGGGCAGTACGGAAGCACCAGCACATCCTCCTTGTTTATTTGTGAAGGGTCTGTGTTTTTGGACAGGTCACTTCACCTCTCCTGAACAGGCCGCGTCTCGTAGACAGAAGTATTAGATGAGATGTCCTGGCTCTGTGAGTCTGGTTCGTATTACTCCCCCCCGCCTTTTCAAGAAGTGGATGAATTATGAATAAATGCTGTAGTTTCCTATGGATAGATCTCTGTGAGTGAGCGTGTGTGTGTGTGTGTGTGTGTGTGTGTGTGTGCCTGTTGTGTGTGAGAGAGAGAGATTGTTGCCAAAAGATTTTCATCAAAACCACAGGAGTCAAAATACCTTCTAACTGCTGTTGGGGCTGCTTCTGGCTAGCTGGCTATTCCACATCCTGGGCTGCTCTCATCATAGACTTGATTTTTAAGGAGCACCTATTCTTTTTATTTTGTTTTTCAAAAATGCTAATATATTGTCCATCTTGCCTCTCCTAATAGCCCATGAGTCTTAAACTTGGAGCCAGAAAAGCACTGCCTTTGTAAAGCACAAAAGAACACCAGCTTTGTGGATTTTTTTTTTTTTTTTTTAAGAAAAATCACACGAGGTCTGAATGAAAAGCTCCTGGACCATTCAGAGGCCGCTGCATTGTGCAGCTGTTCTGACTCTGCTGAGAGCCCCTCAGCGGCAGACAATGCGGTACCTGGAGGAAGCGCAGCACAGGGCGCTTATTCAGGAGCCGCGGGCCCTGGGATCCCTGCCAGGGTCCTCTGGAAGCTGGGGGCCCTTTTTTCCCCTCAAACCCTGATAAGCATATGGCAGTTTGTGGTTGCGTTTTGTTGTTCGCCTGCCAGCGTTTGTTTCACAATTTTATTGCAGCGGCGTCTTCCCAACATGCTGGCACGGAGGGGCTTTTTCTTCTCCTGTTTGGGTCCCACGTCCGTGATGTGGACAGGGAGACTTCGATTGGTCATAGTCCGCTCCGAGTGAGCAATGCCTCACTGTGGACTGAGTTCCCAGGCCTCTGGCTCCCTGGGACAAAGTCTCTTTCTTCACAAGCTGATGGTAAATATCTGGTCAGCCTCATCTATTTAGAACCAGCCAAGCAGGAATCCTAGTGCAGGGGAGAAGATTCTTTTGTTTGTTTGTAAGTAAACAATGGACTCCACTCTTCCTAACAAAAATTAAGTTACAATCACTCTTAAAATAATACCAAAGAACTAATCTAATTGCAACAGGGGGGCGGGCGGAGTGGAAGGCAAATTCACTGGTGCTTCACTTCTCTGTTTAAAGTGTGTTCTCTAACGGATAATTCCAGAAACCTTTCTTATGCAGAGGAGATTATTATGTTCCTTACAGGTAGACAGAACTGTGTGAACTAAAAGCCAGGTGGGCACCTTTTTCTGAAATCATTTCCTTTTGGGAACATAGGATTGAGTTATTTGGGGGTGGGCATTTTTTTTAGTGTTTTTAAGAATGCCTAAAAACAAAAAAAGCTGTGTAAAATGACTTGTGTATCTTCTTGCTTTAGAGTGGTAAAAAGACCCTGCTTTAAACAGCCTCAGTCTAGGAAAACGTGCAGTGATGCAAAATTCAGGGAGTGGCTGTGATGTTTTACAAAATCATTTCTAGGAGGAAACTCTTAAGCAGAAGCTCCGTTCCTGTAGTTGGATCATGGCTTATTTAAAAGCTGAATATTGTTGAAAAGTGCAGCCTCATCCCACTTCTCCCTCAGCTCAGCACCAGCCCCCTGGCACGAGCAAAGGGGAGAGTGAGGCCTCCAGTGGAACCCCAGCGGATCAGCTGTCACTCATTCTCTCCCTGAGGTTGACAGCAGCCTTCTTCCCTGAGGTTTGCATTCCCATCTGATCCTGTGAACGTCATCAGCCTCACTCCCCTGCCTTTCTGATTGGACACAAAGTCCGTATAACTGTGATGTTACCTTGATCACAGTTTCTAAATAGTTCAAAATCCAAAGATCACATGCCTATCAAGAAACTCCTGCTGCTCATTCATATGTGCTCACAACAACTTCCTTATACAACCGGGCCTTTTGCTCATCGCTGCAATTCCTATTCATCTCCACCCAAATCCTTCCTGTCTCCTTCCCAGAACCGTCCGGTGGAAAGCCAGCTTTGTGTTTATGCAGACTTGCACTTCTGCACCCACTTGCTACCCAGCTTCCCTGTTTCCAGCCAGGTCAATGACCTCAGGACTGGGTCTAACTTTAGCTTCCCTGGCTGGGTAGGATTACCCCCCACCGTGGGGCTCACCCCTCCTTTGCACTCTGGACTCCTCTCAATTGTGCTAGTGCTGACCCATGCTGGGCAGCCCTCCTCCAGGCCACCCTAAGTCACTATGAACACAAGGGCTGTGGTTCCCTCATTTCCCCGTAAAAGGTGTATTTGTATTATGCTAAGTGCCTTTCTCCTCCAGAATGAGTGGCCTGATTTGCACATATGTAAACATGAGTAAGGCATTTCAAATGCTAGAAAGCTTAATGTGGATTCCCTCAGTTGTTCTTTATTGAGGTATGCCTCTGGTTAGGCTTCTGTGGTCCTTCTAGAACGGCCTTCTGTTGTAAAAGTATAAAGTCTTCATTTGTTCATTCAATCACACAGTAACTACGTGTCTGATTCGGGGTTCAGCACTGGGTGTCCAGGGGCGAATAAAAAGGACATGATGCCAAAATTCATGGTGCTCACAGCCTCATGGAGGCAGAAGATAATTCAGTCAGTAACATTCAAGTCTATTCCCCATGACAGCCTGTGGTCACCGGCATGAAGGGAAAGAATGGGGTGTCATGAAAAAGAGCCTTGTGGGGAGGGGTGGTGTCGGGAACCCACACAGATGGCTGGCCACAGAAGGTCTCTTCAAGGAAGTAATGTGAAGGAGGAGCCAGCCAGGAGAAGTCAGGGGAGAGAGCTTTCTAGTGAGAGGGCACCTCCGGGCAAGAAGGAGCTCTAGGGTATGTGAGGACCCAAAGCCTGGCTGGGATGTGGTGAAGGCGGGGGCAGGGCTCTCGGGAGCTGAGCATGCAGCCAGTTTAGGGATGTCCACATGCTGTTCTGAGTGCCCGGGGAAGCAGTGAAGAGAAGTGATGAGCTCTGACTTACACTCTATACACAAGAAGTTCAGCAGAACAGTGGTGGCAGTAGAGATGGAGAGAAGGTAAGGGATTTCAGCTGCATTAGGAAGAATCAACAAGGCTTGCCAAGATAAAGCCTTTGGATCTGGTAGCTAATCATCAGTGGCCTCTGTGAGAGCCGTGTTGGTGGAATCACAGGACAAGCGGGGCAGGGGCATAGCTGTGGAGGGGATGGAGGGTTAAGGAGCAAATGCAGGTCTTAGCTGTACTGACCTTGCAAGGTGTTTGGCAATGAGGAAGGACGTAGCCTTCAAGGGAAGGAGACGAAAGGTTTGCTGGGAGAAGGGGAGCAGGCATGTCTGTGGGCATGTCACTGGATGGTGAGCAAAGGAAACTACTAGAGCAGGGCAGCGAGGTGGGCACCCTCTGGGAGGTGGGGAGAATGGTTGCAGACAGGGGTGAAGAAGGGGTCATGTGGAGACTGGAGGGAGAAGTTCGGAGGTGGAGGAAGGAAAGGTGAGAGCTGATGGCCTCCTGGCCTTTGTTTTATCAGCCTGGTAGGAAGTTAGGCTCTGTCCAGAGAAGAGAAAAAGAGTAGCAAGGGTTGGGAATTCCAGCTGCCTCATCAATCCGGGGGGAGGGGGGAGGGGGGCTGCTCTCAAGCAAGAGAAAGCACTGAAGAGTGGGTAGCAGCTTGGCGGAATTGTTTCGGAGCCCTTCCAAACAGCTAGGTACCATTTTTTCTCCAGCACTGCTGCCTCACTTCAGAGAAAAATGTGCTGATGTACTTTGGAAAGATTTTCAATAACAAGGGCTTTCTAAATAACTTTCAGTTTAACCAGGGCATCATTCAACCAGAACGCCCTCTCCCAAGTATTCCAGTCAGTCAAAGTTTTACTGAAACATGTCAGCCCTGAAAAGTGCAGAAGGCAGCTAAGTAGGACAGACTAGAAAGGTGTCAGAGACCCCACGTCTGTGCACAGAGCCACAATGGCAGGCCTCCTCAGAGCCTAAGCATTTCAGACCTGCCATCCCGAATGCACGGCAGCTCCGTGGGTTACACAAAGGAAGAAACAAAGAAGGGAGTCTGCGGCCCGGCAGAAAGGCGTGCAGGTATTCCTAAAGTGTGGTTCTTTAGGTGAACACCGCATTTTGAAATGTTAACTTCGAAATGAACCGATAGCTTTGCATGGCTTGAATGAACAGTTAAAGGGACCCAAACGCCCACAGCCCCACAACGTTAGCAAGTAGGTGCCTTCTAGGATGGATTTGAAAACAATTCTGTACGAATGTGTACAGTGCACACACAGGGCCAAGCTCAGGTGTGTTTGTGAGCTGTTAGCACAGGGCATGGAGAAACCCGATCCTGCACTTTGTAAATTATAAACTGTTTACACCTGTCATCTCTGTCTGGGTCTGGGCTAATGGCACTTTAACAATTGGCTTATGTGTGACGGAGCGCCAAGAGCCAGGGTTTCAAAGCAAACACATCCGAAGCACTGCCATTGATGTCCACTGGCGTCTGCGGGAAATAACAAGCACAGTGACACAGGTGAGGGAGGACCGCTCCCAGCAGGCTGTGGGTGTTTTTAGAAGGCTTGCCTTTGGAAATGTCTCCAGTGGAACGAGAGGGCCTTTACACAAGCAGTTGGGGCCTTAGGCATGCGGTTCTACCATCCAGCGGGACTCAGATACCTCAGAGACACTAACGGCCGGGTCCCACGGTTCCCCCAACCAGAAGGGCCGACTGGAAAAGGCAGGCTTTAGTGCAGCGGTTCTCAACCTGTGGGTCGCAACCCCTTTGGGGGTCGAACGACCCTTTCACAGGGGTCGCCTAAGACCATCGGAAAACACAGATATAATTACATATTGTTTTTGTGATTGATCACTATGCTTTGATTATGTTCAGTTTGTAACAATGAAATTGGGGTTCACCACAACATGAGGAACTGTATTAAAGGGTCGAGGCATGAGGAAGGTTGAGAACCACTGCTTTAGTGTATCGTATTGAAGTCGTGTCCATCTGGCCCACAAAGCTGTGGTAGGAATGGTGCTTTTTTAAAGCTCAGTTCCCTCTTTTCTCTACTCCAGACCCTCCCCATCCTTGCCCCCAACCTCTAGTGAGATGCCCTGCATGCAGACACTGATTAAATGTTAGTGAATTTACGATTTCGGAAATGACTATGATTAGAGAGCAGTGTACATAGTAGTTAAGAATGTGGGCTTTGGAGCCAGCTTGCCCAGGGATCAAATCCGTGCTGCCCCACTTACTAGTGTGTGACCTTAGGAAGCCTCCTCATCTGTAACATGGGGATGGTAATAATAGGATGCATTTCAATGTGTTGTGAAGATTAAATGAGTCATTACACGCTTGGCGCTTGGAAAACACACAAAATGTTATTATTTTGCAAAAATAAATTACTATTAGGCAGAGGAGCCCTTCTCAAAATACTCCACCTAAAATAAAGGTTTTTTTTGGTGACTGATTAAGAAAGATTCTACAAGTTTTGCATCTTCAGTAGCATGTTTTTAAAGGTAAAATTTTTAGATTAATATGGGTTTGCAATTTTCAGAAGTCTAGTGGGTTTTATATAAAGTGTTATGCAATTTTATTTTATTAAAAAAAAAAAAACAGAACAAATCTTTTTTTTAAAGTAAGTTAAGCTTGCCTGGCTGTTGTGACTCAGTGGTTAAGCATCGACCTATGTACTCAGAGTTTACCAGTTCAATTCCCAGTCAGGGCACATGCCCAGGTTGTGGGCTCCATCCCCAAGAGGGGGTGTACAAGAGGCAGCTGATCAATATTTCTATCTCTTTCTCCCTTCCTCTCTCTCTAAAATTAAAAAAAACAACAACATATTTTTTAAAGTGTGAAATATTTAAAAAATAAGTAAAGTAAGTTAAGCTTCTAAAATATTTTTTCTCCAAAAAGAACCCCAAACAAACCCAGATTCTGTTACTTTTTGGAAACCAATTCACATCTGGGATGCCAAATTTCAGTCTTAATACAGTATGGGACAGCTGAATAATAATTTTTTAACTTCCCATAACACACAAACTTCTGATGGGAACATGGGAAAGGACATTTATCTTTTCAGATGCATGAAAATAAAACCCATACTATATTTTAGTGAATAAAAGAAAAGTATATATGAAAAATTAAGGCCATGTGTAACAGGGAGTCTATGTTGCTGCAACATTGGAATTTGTACAACCAGCCTATTGTACAGATTATAATGTCCTTTACCAATTATTGGAAGCAATACTGCCTTTTATATTAGAACGAAAGTAATGTAAACATTGGTTATTTTCATTCTAATATACTTAAGATTTACAACATTTAATTCAAATGGATGTATGTGCAGCCACATTGAATTATAACAGCCTTCTGATTAGGAAAACAAAAGGCAGCCCTCCAAGAAAAGGGGGAAATGCTGATGAAAATTGCTCACTTAATCCCTGGTTTTAGACCACACAACAGCTGCCTTCTAGCTGCATCTCAAGATACTAAACTAACCGGTTGAAATATAAAGTACTTGGTTAATCCCTATTCACTCTAAATAGGTTCATTATTCGCACTGGCCAGATTCTTTTTGTTTTGGTTGTTGTTTTACTGCCTGAGGTTAATAACACCTTAGACACTGCCTACATGTCCACCCAGTCCTGGCAGAGCCGTGGCTTATTATGATGCCAGTTTCACAATCAGAATCCATTAGTTAATTTAACGCAGTCAGAGGAAAACTCATTTATCTCCTTCAGTGTGTTTCACAGTCAATGTGACACAGAGTCAGGCATTATCTGGTGGAGGGGGACAGTGAAATTAAAGTCCCTGGGCACCAGCCGTTAGCGGCAGTAGAATGGATGATTATCAGGCTGGATATAATTATAGAGCCACAGCCGTCCCCGCAACACACTGGCTATCTGCCTAGCACAAAGGTTTAGATCCTTAATTTGTTTCAGGCCAGAATATCGAGGACGTAGTCATGCATTTTTGTGGATTATCAATCACAACGTAGATAGGCAACTGCTGCTGTTTGCATTTTGGAAGCTTGGCAGCTGTTAAGCTTTTGCCTAGTTTTCAGAGAGGAAGATAGGATGCAGGTCTTCGGAAAGGCTTTTAGTGGCAGAATGATGACACCTCTGCCAGGATCCTATCGCAGGCTCATTAGCTGAGTGGATATTTGAGCCCAGTCAAAGATATACTCATATACAAAGTCATCTTTTTCATTAAGCTAATTTACCTGAGTTGGCTTTCCTGATAATCAGCTGCTTCTACAGTATCAGCTCCACTCTGTAAAGATAAATGAGGATTGGGGGATGGGGGTGGGGGTGGGGGACAAGAGGTATTGGCCAGCAAGGTACTGGGGTCTATGTGGTGGTGCTTCCCTTCCATTGGGCACTTCTAGAAATCCGCATTATATCCACAGGCAAGTGTGAAACGTGGCAGGAAGTTTACGAAGGCTTGTTACTCACTTTTTGGTTGCAAAAGATGAAGTTGGAAAATGAGAAAGAGACTATGTGCTATGTTAATCACATAAAGTAGTATCCGATTGTTAAGAAAGGAAATGAAAAAAGGAAAAGGAAGCCGGCAGTAAGGGGTACACATTGTTGATGAGGTGTTTAACCTGTAGTGATCCTGGAGAGTGTAAATTGCTTTACAACTAGATTCACTTAAATGATAGGAACTAAAGGAAATTATCCCTGCAACCTCTATCCTGCAAGGAGTTGCCAAGGAAAAATCTGCATCCTCCCTCCCCCATCCCTTTTTTGGTTCTCTAAATTGCCTCTTTGTTCATTTTTAATAAGCTTTTGCTTTGTGGTATTTAGACTTGAGTGTTTATTAAATTAATGACACTTGAATTGGACTTCAGTGGGTTAGATAAATTAGTTGAGAGATGTTTGGATGTTAAAATTTAATCTTATCTAAGGATTTGTGGTCTCAGAGTTTACTTTTAACTGAAAGTTCTTACTGACTTTCGTGCCATGCTGTTAACTCTGACTGCCTTAAAACTAACAATTAGAATTCATTAAACCAACTGGTTTGACAAAGAGACACGGAACAGTATGTGGTACCTAGCCTGTTCTCCTAGCACATAGCTAGAACATCAGCTATTAGGAGGGAGATGGATAAGAATTCTTTCTCCGACCTCATTTATAATTTTACCTTTCATGGCCTTTTGGGTATAAAAGATCACTTTCTGAAACTTCTTGAGTAAGAAATATTTCCCTCCATGTAATTAAAATACCATATATTTCCTTGCATTAAGTCATTAGAAAAAAGTTTATTTTATTTAGCAAGCCCCAAATCCATTTGTTTAATTTGGCAATCATCATCTTTTGGCCACATTCAGTTTTCTTTATCCAGCATTTTGCAAGATCCAACTCCACCCATTTTTAGGGCAGAAATGTTCAATTACTTAGTTCTGATGACAAAACGTTTAAAGCCAAGTATGACTGCGAAGAATTAACCTCTGTTTGAATTGATATTTTGCTGGTAGGAGGTTTAAGTAACAATTTTAACTTCATTGTCAGAAGTTGATAAAATAAATATCATCTTTGCACACCCGGGGGAACCTGGGCCAGCTACATCTTTCTCAGTTCTTATTTCATTGTCCATATAATTGAATAAAAAATCGACTCCAATGCAATATTACGGTCACAGATTTAATAACACAGAACTTGGGGAATGCCAAATTTACTTTTCTCAAGATAACAATTTCTTCCATGTGCTGGGCATTACATGCACTTAAGCTCTGCTTTCAGCAATGTAACTAGGTCAGGGATTTCATAGAATATGGAGGTGTTCACGTTATTGTAGGAATACTAGCGTCTTACATTTCATGTATATTTCAAGAGCCTGTGTTCCCAAGTACAAAGGCAAACGCTGTGTCAGTCTGCGGTGTATTACCAGGGTGTGTGTACACAATGGAGTAGCTGAGGCCAGCTAGCACTAAGGCCCTTAAAAAAGCAAGTCTGGTGCAATCTATAGTAACTGCTTCAAGACTCCAACCCGCTATGAAGTGAACTATGTAAATAAATTTACACCTCTCTGGAAAAATTAAAACTATGAATGTGTAGCACTTTTCATGTGGTTTATATGTATTTGTAACTTTATTTTGCAGTTTGTTATTGACATCTGTCTCCCCATAAATTGAAGACACAAATTGTGTATCCAATCATTCATTCATTGATCCATATATTTATCCATCAAACATTTGTTAGTCTTTCCCAGGTTCACTGTCTAGTGGTGTGGGCAGATTAGTAAACAAATAATGTCAATTTGGTTGTTATGATGGAGCTCCTTCATGTGGAAGAAGGGAGAGACAATAGTGATTAACTGTCAGTGAGGATCAGGGAAGACCCTGCTGAGGAGGTGATGTTTGAACAGTGACTTTAAGGGAAGAATAGGAATTCCCAAGGCAGAAAGAAGAATATGACAGAGAAGTTGGGTGAGGGTAGGGGATAGTATTGGGGAAAAAATGGCCCAGGGCAGAGTAGTATAAGATACAAAGGATCAGAAGAAGAGAAGAAAGCAGAAGAAAATCCAGTAAGAGCCATTCTTGTAAACTTCACCAATTCAACTGGATTGTGAGAATTCTCAACCTTATTGTTAGGGGCAGTTCACTGAAACCATGGTGTATGTTGTGAATCCTGGGTAGCAGGCAGGAAAACCAACATGCGTGGGCAGGCTGCTCACCTAGAACTGGTAGGTGAGAAGATTAGAAAAAAGTTCTTTGCTGCTTCCTTCCCAAATTCTTATACATCAGCCACTCCTCATCTTTCTCCGGTCACAATGCCTGAGACAGTGCCTTGCTCATCAACACAGTCTAACAAGTGCTCAATGTAAATTGCTGAAAATAAGTAGAAGTGAAAGGGTCTCCTCTTTGAGATATTTTCCATGTAGTTGGGAAGAGAGATATGAACCAAGTAGATAATGACTAACATCAGTGACCAAAGACTGTTTCTCCTTTTTACATTGACATGGTCCTTAAAAAAATGCATCATAAAAAGTGCAACCCTCCTGCCCGGTCAGAGTGGCTCAGTTGGTTGAGCACCATACTATGCACTGAAACATTGCCAGTTTAATTCCCGGTCAGGGCACATACCTATATGCGGGTTCAATCCCAGGTCAGGGCACGTACAGAAGGCAACCGATCGATGTTTCTCTCTCACATCAATGTTTCTCTCTCCCTCTCCCTTCCTCTCTCTCTCTCCAGTCAATACAAATATATACATTTTAAAAAGTGCAACCCTCTCTCACCCAAAAGGAACATTTAGACGTCCATGAAATTTTGGTTAAACACCAAATGGTAGTTACCATCTTCTCAGAATGGTAGCTATGCATAAGTGAAATAAATGTGGGCAGCTCCCATGCAAGACACAGAAGGCTATGGTTGGTCAGTTTGGGGAAAGAGGAAAATTGATATTACTACGAGGAAGTATTTTTATGAAACAAGTGATGCTGAAACATGAGGATACAAAGAGTTTCCAGATGCCCACCGAAAGCACAAAGGGCATGGAGAAGAAGATGGGAGCATATATTTATTAGACACGACTTTATGGGCCAGGCACCATAACAACTGAATGAAGACAAAGCATCACTATCCCACTTCACGGTCAGACACCTGAGGCTGCCAGAGCTTGAATAACTAACCAGGGCCACTCAGCTATGAAATGAAGGAATGGGATGGAGACCCACTAGAATATAAGCATGAAAGCAGAGACTTGTTTTGTTCACTGAGGATCCTCAGTGCCTAGGACACGTCTGACACACAGTGAGTGCCCAGTGAGTATTTTCTGAAACAACCCAGACTTCCAAGCCTGTGTTTACAAAGTAGTCAGGGTCAACTTAGTCACAGAGAAGACAAACTTTTGTACTTGCTCCTGGGATAAAGAAGTGCCTAGATAGGCAAATAGGCAGACATTCAGTTGGGATAAATGAACTAACAGCAGTCAAAACAAGTAAGATAAGGAAGATGAGTTAAGAAAGAGAATTGCCTAGGTCTTTACCCAAAACATTTTTTTTCTTGTACTAGTAGAAAAATGTCCCCCTTGTCATTGAAATAATAGCTAAGACAAAGCATAGAACATCTGACCCCCTAAAGAATATCTTCTCAAAATTGTGTGTGTGTGTGTGTATGTGTGTGTGTTTGAATGTACATGCAATTGTACACACATTCTATAGGAGGTTAAGAACCTGAGAAAATAAATGGTTATGTTGAAAGATGTCTTTCACCTTAACAGGAGCATTTTTCTGGTGGAAACTCGGTAATTACTGTTGTGTTTTTGGTGGTGACTGTTCATGATTTTTTTAATGGTCTGACAGCTGCCCTCCTGATATTTATGTGTTTCTTGTTAGGGAGCCCAAGATTCACAACTCTGAGCTTGTAATCAGGAAAAGAACACAATACAAACAGCATGAAAAGGAATATGAACTGGATATCGCCCGAGAGACAAATCACATATTCTATGCTGCTTTAATTGGAAAACGGTTC
This sequence comes from Myotis yumanensis, assembly GCF_028538775.1. Lineage (NCBI taxonomy): Eukaryota > Metazoa > Chordata > Mammalia > Chiroptera > Vespertilionidae > Myotis > Myotis yumanensis. Next base: position 68,314,952 of record NW_027223755.1, on the reverse strand, counting down.
TTTAATGGGGTTACTTTCTCTTCAGCCGAGATAATTAAGTCTGGGCTGACACTGGTGACCAGCTACTGATGATATATAGTCAGTTACTAACAATGCAGCAATCAGTAATCAAAATTTATATTTCCCAGGTTACCAGGGCACACGAGAAGAGAAAACCGTTTTGATAAAGCTATGAGATAAGCTTCCTAGCGCAGTATTCACAGGGCCTGTCCTCCGTAGCATCTCCGTGGGTTAATTAGGTCTGCTTTATTTCAATCCTGTCACTAAATAGAACGTACCTATTGTCTGTTTACATTAAAAATACTTCACAAGCGCTGTGCTAGAAAAGTTTCTGCATGGCTCCCTGTAATTTTTAATGTGTTAAATCATACTTTGTTAGTGGTTTGGCATGAGGGTAGGGGGGCACGAAATAAACTTAGATGTTTTAAAAGCCACTCCATGCAGCTGGCGCAAGTACAAGTTTTTTGAATCATGATTAATTATCCCTGGCTATAGCGGCAGGCATTGAAATGGAAGGGATTAGGATTGTAATTTGGATACCACTTGTGTTTATATCAGCGGTTCCCAAGCTTGTCTGCTCACAGGAATCACCTGGTGGCCTTAAGTCACAGTCTTTGGGTGTGGGACACAGGCATCCCTAATTTTTGAAGCTCTCCAGCCGATTCCAATGTGCAAGTTTGGAAACCATTGGTTTATACTCACAGTATGATATATTTTTGCATTTAGCTATGGACAGAGCAGCATATACTGGTGGAGTGATGAAATGGGAACATGTGTGTTCCAATGGGCAGTTCTTGCTGCCAACGTTCAAGTTGGAGTTGAAACTGAATCAGAAACCGTTGTCTCCCACCCCAGTGAGAGACTTTGAGCCCAAAGGAGAGGAGCATACTGTGACCCACCTGGTGAGAGAAGCAACTTCAAAGTGACTGAGATGGACTTGAGGAGAAGGGGAACAGAGAAAGTAAGAAATACCCCCCCACCCCCCGCCGCCCCGCACCCCTGCAGCATGTAGCTAGGTGTTTGTTGCATAAACAAGTGAAAAGATGAGAAAGGAGGGGACAGTCACTTGTAGCTCACTTTCTAGAAAAGGATGCTGGGACAGGATGAAGGATACTTTCCATCCATCAGATCCTGGTACAGCGGGTGCCTCTCCACTCAATGCTCTTTGCTTTTCTGATAAAGTCTCTATCTTAGTCAATGCCATCTCTTCTCAGGGAGCAGTCATTCTGGGATAGTCCAAGGTGACCGTCCCAGAAGAGACACTCATTCACCTTCTAAAAAGTGGGGGCATCCTTTGGGGATGCTTGAGAAGCAGCCTTTGGCCTTTCTTTGCCTTGGGAGGTGATGGCCAAGAAAGGGCAGTGACACCAGAGAACATGGAGACACCAGAAATGAACATGCAAACAGAGGGAAAAGCACTCCCATGCACAGCACCGGAACCTTGTTTATGGAAAGGAAAATGAAAAATAGGAAGGGTATGTGCTTTGAGCGCATCTGATTCTTCGTATTTGACTTCACTGCACCTTGGCTTTCTGAGTTTGCTACATTTCTATTTGACAGGCAGTAAATTAGGCAGCCATTCCTATGGCATGCAGGCAGGTTTACGGTGTTGTGCCAACTACCAGCTACCACACACACACACATCCATCTGCATCACAGGTAAACTAAAGTTGTCACTACTGACACTACAATGGCTATAAACTACTCGCATCCCATCTTCCAGAACATTACCACTGGCTGAACATCTTGTGAAGGGACAGGATCCTGGGGAGAATTGTGGGAATTGGCAGAGATGAGTAGGCCTGAGCTCCAGGTTTGCCTCTGGGGACACAGATTTTTTTTAAAAACACCAAAAAATGAATTTTGTTTTCTTCCAAAAATTAAACATATGCGCAAGAAAAAAACACATGAAAGAGTACACTATAAAAAAGTCAGTTTCTTTTCTACATCTGACCTCCAGTCCTCCTCCCTCAGAGACAACCACTGTTACTAGTTGCTTGTATAATTAAAATATTCACAATACTTTAAAAAAAATCAGTCGTGGTTTGTATTTCAACATTTGTTTAAAAAAATTGCCCCTTTTACAATCATTGTAGAACTCAATGTGCTGGTACTTAAAAATACTCAAAGCCACTTGAATCAAAATCAACAAATTTTTAACAAGTACCTTCAATGTACAAGATGTTGCCTAAGCAAGCCACTTCTAATTAGGACTTTATATGTATATATTTCATATTTTTTTCCCGTGTATAATCAAAGAATCTCAATTTATGTCTTTGTGTTAAAGCCTTTTCACAGAAACAAAGAGCATGTCTTTCTTGGCCCTCACCTCCACCACCCCCTCCCCTTTAACTTCTCAGCCTCTCACACATTCTCTAATTTGAGATCCGTGTTGAGCCCAGATCTCTGGGTGGGTGGTGTGTTTTGGCCAGAATACTATCACTCATACCTTCTTCCAGATGGACTGGCTCAAGGATTTGATAGTCCCAAAAGAAATAAAACTTCTCTGAGTTTCATAAGGAGAGGAGCTGTAGTGCTCTTTGCTCGAAGACAGAAGGATGAGAGATGGTCCATGACAAAGAAGACATCCCCACCCATGTCTCTTGTCTGCAAAGCAGGGAACACCCACACTCTGTGGCCCACCGAGGCATTCTGGGCTGATTGCACAGATGAGGGCCCCCAAACTCCCTCTAACTCCAGCCAGCAACATCTGTGTGTCTTTTCTCCAGCTGGCCGGCCCAGCTGTTGTGGTGTCAGGAGAAAGTTATGAGTCACTGGGAAGGGATTTGAGACAAGAGCGGAGTTAAATCATCTCTTGGGGTCTGTATGTCACTGGCAATTGAGCCTTAGTAACAAGCCAATGTGGATGACATTCATCCCCAGGAAGGCCACACACCAGAGCTTCACTTTGTATCCCACACTCAAACACCTTCTCTGAGCTTTGCGGAGATGAGAAGAGGTAGGGCAGTGTGTATGGTGTATGTTCCCACTCCAGAAATCCTCTGGTGCTCATTTGGTTATGACCATCTCTCTCCTTGCATATACTTTTTGGCTACTGACCTATCACCTAGCCAAGATGGTCAAACTGGGATCCTGAATGAATGAGACATGGCCAAAGCCTGAGGACTTTCTCTTTAGTCTTTTGATTCCAGACATGTTATTTCATCAACAGCTATCTGGGCAGCTTCCAGCAAGAGCTTGAGTCAACAGCAGGATTGTGCTGGACCATCTATGGCTTCCTCCACTAAGCAGTGTTTCCTCACTCTGTGGGAAGAAGGACTTGTTGGAGGATCCAAGAATCATAAGTAATGCTTTCCACTGAAATCTTAAACATTGTCTAGTCCAGCCCTCCATCCAATATCTGCCTCCCATGGGCAATGTTCCTTCCACCCCGGCACTCATCCAGCCTCCCACCCCTGTAGGGTGGCCAGTCCATGTTTGTGCTCCTGTAACTATTACAAGTTCCTCCTTATTTTGAGCAGACATTATCTCCTTATAGTTTCTGCACATTGATCTTAGTTTTACCATCATAACTGTCTTCCGGGTTTCTCTTAAGATATATGAGAATGCCTGCCCTTGCCCCTTGCATATCCACTCTTCTTTAACATTGATTTGTCAGAAGTTGTTCTGATGTTGTTTCTTGGAGTAACACTTATTCCATCTCCAGTATTTCCTGGGAGTTCACTGTGTAGTAAGCTTTGTTCCAGAACATGGAGATACAGTGATTAACAAGACAAACTTGCCCTTGCGAAGCTTACATTCTAACGGAGGGGAGGGACAGACAAAAGTAAACAAGAATACACTTGTGGGAATGTCAACAAGGGACAAATCCATTACAGATATTGAGAACAAAGTGACGGGGGGAAAGCATTGGGTTGTTTTGGGGTCAGGGAAGTCCTGTTCAAGGAAGTGACATTTTAACTGCATTCCGAAAAGTGAGCCAGCTATATGAAAACTGGGTGGGGGAGGGGAATATCTTTCCAAGGGGAGGGAGCAGCAAGTCCACAGGCAGGAGTGAGAGCCTGTGTTTGAGGGAAGCCAGGCTGCGGGCTGGAGCAGAGTTGGGAAATGGTGGGAGGGAACAAGATGGGGGCAGGGAGCATGTGGCACATTTTGCATCCTGGATTGTGGGTTCCAACTTTGTTGTAAACACAGTAAGTGACTATAAGAGTTTCATGCAGGAGAGGACATGATCTGATCTATGTATCTAAAAAGACCATCAGCCTCTCTGTGGAGATTAAATGGAAGGACGGCCAAATGGAAGGAGGGAAAGTGATTACGAAGCTACTGCAGTTGGCCAAGCAGGTGCTGATGGTGGGTTGGATGATCCTAGGTGGCAGGTAGCATGTAGAGAAGTGGACAAATATGGCATGTGTTTGGGTTGTAGAATCAATATCTGGATGTTCCCTCTCAGTCCTCTGAACTCCTAGAGTTTTTCCTTTTACATTTACATTGCCTTCTACTTTGGTACAGCTAGCTGCTCAGGTACTATCTCCCACAGTGGTCTGGGGGCTCTTGACAGGCACAGAACCCATGACCTCACTATCCCACTCTATCCCAGCACAGTGCCCTGCATGCACATGTTAGACTCAGTCACTTCTTGAGTGAATGAATGGATGAGTGAAGGCAAACCACTAACAGAGGCGGTTTCTTATTTTACTGAACATTGAAAATAAAGTCCTGTCTCAATGCCTACACACTTGTACTATGTTTTCTCTGCCAAAACATTAAAGAAGTAGTTCATGATGTACAAAAGCAATGCTCCTTTGGAGTAAAATTGCTTGCAAAAAAAATGAAAAAAATTACTATTGATTCTTAACCTTCAAATATACTTTTTGTGTGAGGGAGGAGGCATTCTTAGACCCCTCACTTTCATATGGTGACGCAGGGCCCAAGCTTGGGTCATCTTGCTCTCTCCTCACTGAGGATTCTGGGTGAGTCTCAGCCTTCATTCATACCTTAGTGTTGCTGGAAGGGCTGAATAAATAGGTCTGTGAAGAACACATCCGCTTATTCCTGCATACCACTTCAGAATGACTTTTCTTTTTTTACTCTTTGGAGCGATGAAGATTATGTTAACCGAACAGGAAGAATATCGCTGGGGGAATGTGCCGTTAGAAAAGTTCATGCATTATTCCTTTTCCACCTGTTCCAGAGCTGTGCTTTTTCCATCTCACTGCTCAGCCCTCCGAATCCTTACCAGTGAAAGCCTGCCTGACCCAGATGGGCCTCTGGGCTTTCCAATAACCAGGCAATGAGTAGCTTTCAGAGCCATTTATGCATTTCCTGTGCCTCGGAGCACGTGCATTCAGGGATCCTTGTGCTCTCCTGGGGTGACCAGCTGCCTGGGCCCCACTGCTAGACTGGGCATGGGCTCACGCTCGCTTTCTCTCTGATTTATCGCCTCTCATTTGTCTTACCCTCAGCACTTTAATTTGGTTTCCGCTTGTCACACTCAGGCTTATTGGATAATTTCACTTTCCCTCCTGATTCTGGTCTCTCTCACAGAGATTGTAATTACAGTGATTGTCTGCTGGGCTATTAATTATGGGGATTGCAAGACTTATTTATTTATTTCTCTTTCGATTCACGGGTTAATTGGTAATATCCATGTGCTGTTTTCCCTCCAGATAATTTGGATTGCTGCTATTAACCACGTGCCTCCACTTTATCGCAGAGTTAGAACTGATTACCGCTGTACCTGATGCCCAGTGTCTACTCAGTGAGAAAGAAAGCAGGGGCCAGTATGTGGCGAGGGCCCTCCTAGAGGAAGGGAAGAGAGAGACAGAGAGTATGTCTTCCTCCTTTGTCACTCCCCAAGATAACAGTTGCCCTCCCAAATTAGTCTTGAAATACAAATTCTTCATTTTTTAAACTTAATCCTTCAACTTACTGGTGTTATATAAAAAGAAAGTTGCACGTGTTTGAAAATTAAGCAGAGAGCAGTCACTGCCAGCTGACCATTCCCTCTGATTATGGGGCCTGGAAAAACCATCCCCAGGGTCATTCCTCTGGGGAGAGAAAGGTTACAGGCTGCAGACACTGTGGATATTCCTTTGGAGACACCACCACCAACCGCATAGAGAGCCTGCGATGGCGACACAGTTAGCACAGAGAGAAGAAGGGGGCTGACCCACCTGTGGTTGGCTGTCAGATGGAAGGAAGATGAAGTGCGTCCAGGCTGGGGTTGCTGTCCAGGCTGGGGTTGCTGCACCGGGTGAGGCAGTCACATGTGCGCTGCGGGATGTCACTGCTCACCCACGAGAGGCATGGGACAGACCGTCTCTACCAAGATCACCTCTGTGCTGAGCATCACTCATGTTGTGGAGACCAGTTCTTGTAAGTTGCTTGTCTGGATAGGAGCCTGGAACCCTGTTATGAACACAAGATAGGAAATTAATCCTAGATAACACAGTCAGCAATTCACAATCTCTGAATTATTCTTGCAAGTAAAGTATAATATGATAGAGATTTTAAAAAATAAGTGAAGTCGATTACATTTTTTAAATTCTATGGGAATCTCACACTTCACTGTGGGGTCATCAGAGAGTTCCTGGGTTTAGGAGAACCAGTGCTGGAAATTCTGCTCGGAGGGTCTCCTTTCCCTCTTTTTAATCTCCTCAGGGATGAAGGAATAAAGTTCTACAGTCTCTTCTTGGAACAGATGTGTTTCAGAGTTTTAAATTTTTCAGATTTCAGAAAAGTAACCTGGGACATATATGCCTGTGGGGGCAGCATCCAGTAATCAAACCTATCAATGTTTGTGCAGTGAAATCTATATTAATAATAGACGAATATGCAAATTGGCCAGGATGCCGTCACTGAACCACCAATCAGGATGGGGTGGGGTCCCAGCGGAGAGATCTCAGCACTTCTGAGCCAGGGGTTCGAAAGGTGCGGAGAGGAAGGGAGAGCAGATAGGCAGTTAGGGGGATCAGGCAAGGAGGGGAGAGCAGATAGGCAGTTAGGGCAATCAGGCCAGCAGAGGAGCAGTTAGGGGCATCAAGCAGGCAGGCAGGTGAGTGGTTAGGAGCCAGTGGTTTTGGATTGTGAGAGGGATCCCTGATTGGAGAGGGTGCAGGCCGAGCTGAAGGGACCCCCCCCCCCCCCACCCCGCCCGCCATGAATTTCGTGCATCAGCCGGGCCTCTAATATATATATACTAAGACTTAGATAAAAAAGACTTTAAATGGTCTCATGTCAGTTCAGGTAAAGTTTAGTCACAGAATGAATAGGAAAACTTTCGGTTTTCAGGTTTTGGGGTTTGTTTTTGCTTTTTGTGTTTTTGTTTTGTAATTGCAAATAAGGGATTGTGAACCTGTATTTCTAAAACCAACTTGTTTCATCCACATTTAGAGGAACAGAGAGAAATGAACCTTGGTTTTCTTATAAACTTAAGGAGAAGCGAGGTATATTTAATTAAAATTAACTACTACCAACATAATAGTTCATCCAGATGCTGACCCCCTTCATCTCTGTGAACAGGTCTGTAAAGCTGTTTCTGTATGGTGACCTTTAAGTCACCTACATAAGGAATCAAGTCGTTAAGTACTAGAGACATTGAAACAAACCCATAGTTCCCTGGAACTTACTCTCATTGGCCTTAAGGAAGCATATTTTCTCAGGATGTTTGGAAATAGTTATTAATTTTGAGGGTAGGATTTCACTTTAAAAACAGATGGACATTTTAGGGAGTATTATCACTAGATTTGACCGATTGGGAAGAGGCAACTAGTGAATGGTGCTCTCTCCACCCCAATTCAGACTGATACCTGCTCCAAGTAAATCCAGCCAGCCTAATGAGTAGCTCTTTATGTGAAAAGAACATGAGCAAAGCCAATAAAGATATCACTAATTCCAGAAAAACTTAGCAATATCTACCAAATTCAACAATAAATTTATAAATAGGTTTGAATGTATGGGTTTGCAGTTTTCATCTGGTTTATCAGAACATAGCGCAGGTTCTACCGCACCCGCCCCCCACCTCATCTCTCCCCGACCTCCTTCTCTCCCCTACCCCTCCTTCCTCCCCTCCCTGCCCACCCTTTTAAATAAAACAAAAAAAATGAATTTCCTAAAGAATATAAGAACATTGTGGAAATTCAAGAGATAATGTTTCCATCTCATTTTTGTTCTGGATGTGTCTAGATATACATACAGATAACCCACTATGTTTATAATATTTTCCTGATGAAAAAGCCCACTCAGCAGTATCATGCTTCCTTGTGGAGCAGATCCTAACATGACATGATGTCTCTTGATATACAATTAGAAGCTTGTAGTCAAATTTAAACTCTGTCTTTGGCTCTCGGGGGACTGGGAGAGCATCAGGGCTCATTCAAGGAGACAAGGAGACAATGAAAAGTGGCATGCAGCGAGCGCGAGAGCCTGATCCGAGTCTAATTCGAGGGAATGTTTTTCACATCCTGATCTTGAGACTTGTTACCAAAAAAGCAAAAGAGTTTTTGTAGGGTTCAGTCAAAGTTCCAATCATCTGTGATCGGTGATATTGTTATTTTAAGCCATTACTCAGAGCTCAGAGAGGGAGGCTTGCAGGTTGTTTTTATTTCTCTCCGAGCCAAGTTTGACTTGACTTCCACTCCAAAGTGGGAGAGAACACATCCCTGCAGCCATGTAGGCCTGAGCAGTCCCAGGCCAAGCAAGGAGTAGGAAGGGGGGAGTTATGGCTGGGAGACTCTGTTTTCTATTTACCACACTGAACAGAGGAGAAATTACCAGGGAGAGGCATCCTGTCAAAGGCCGGCGATTGCTCTATTTTGGTTCAAATCAGCTTAGGGTTTTGACAACAGTTCACGGAAAACTCCGATCATTAATATCTCTAAAGTCTCTCTACAAACATTTATCTAAGGGCTAGGGAAAGTGCCCTCCATTTAGGCATGTTACTTTTTTTAAATTTTATTTTATTGTTTAAAGTATTACAGATAGCAGTACATATGTCCCCCCCCCCCCCACCCCCCTGCATTGACCTTCCCCCGGCCTCCCCTACCCCCCGGCTAGGCATGTTACTTTTGCCCTTTACTTCATTTTTAATGAAATTAGAAATGTACAGACACCCAGAGAGAGGACTGTGACAGTAACTCACATAGCACCTGAATGAATGTAAATACCAATCTTCTGAGATTTTGCTTCACACCTATGCCCCACTCCCTCCCCCCTCCCTTTTTCTTCTACCATATTCTTAGAAGGAAAAAGTAATCAGACATGATCTTTATTTTGCTATGATTATTAGACTGAACTTTGGATGAAATGAAAAAAATCCACCTATTTAGACAAATCATTTGAAACTCCTTAAACAAAGAGTGAAATGGTCCAATTTGACTTTCTGAAAGTCCAGCTGGCATGGAGTTGTTTATTTTAACATCCCACTCTCTTGACCTTGTTTTTCTACCTGAAATGCCTTGCTCCTACCTGGCCCTCCTCTGACCCCCTCCGTCCACAGTGAACCATCGTGCAACCTGCCAGGCTTTCTCCAACCAGAGGCCTTCACGATCATCCCACCCACATGCCTCTGCAACCCCTTCATGCTCCAGGCAGTATTCTTCCCGACAGAATTTTAATTTCTCTTTGAAAAGTTATTGTTGTCTGTTCATGTTCTATTTTGGGAACAATGGCCAGGAGCGGTCAGGCCCATCTACTAAAGAGTGAGGCCCTGTGGGAGTGGGGGGCACAGGGGACCTTTTTTCCCATCTCTGTCTGTACCAGCATCTAGCACAGAGCCGGCTCCCAGCAGAAAAGCAGGGAATCAGTAAGATGGAAATCACGCAATGGAAGTAATGAACATCAGGCAGCAAGCCAAGGAGAAATGAATGAGTCTTGGCTTCCTTTCTGAAAGCAGCATAATGTAGGGGCAGAGCTCGGTGGAGGAGTCAGGCGTCCTCAATTGCTGCTTAGCTTTGCCACTTTTGAACTGGGCCGCGTTTCGCAAGGGAGCTGACTTCTCAGGGCCTCAGTTTCCTTAACAGTAAAACAAAGTGGGCATTTGTTTCTGTTTCTGGAGATGTTTGAGTTCAGCAAATCACAAAAGTTGAAAAAGACAGAGGTGGCAAAAAGCTGGGGTGTGACATCGGTAAATATGAGGGGAATTGTTGCAGCTCTTTGAGATCAAGATAGTTTGCCACAGTATTACCAGGCCTGCTAAGATCATGACTATAACTGCAGAGCCCTAAAGAGTCATTAGGCTGTATCTGAAACCTCCAAGCAAAGCACATTAAACGCACTGGCTCAAGAGAGTATGGGAGTGTGGGAGTGTGTAGGGGTGTTGGTAGAGAGAAAGAAAACTGTCATAACAAAGGGTCACAAGACTTGCTTTCTCCCTTTAGAAGATAACAGGTTTACAACCAACCTTAATTTTTCCAAAAATGTTTTTTTCTAAATGTTCTAAATTCATAGCTGGTTTCCTGTTCCTTTGTGATAGTGGTTTTAGACTTAAAATGGAACATCAATTATACACAGTCGATATTTATTATTATGCTCCATAGAATGCCATCATCATTCTCCAAAACATGTGGAAGTTCGGTCTGTGGTATTTCCCTTTCCTCCAAAATGGGTCCTTTTATGTCTCTGCTAATGGCTGAGGAGAGGAGGGGAGAAAGACTAGCTGCTTTATTAAGAGGCTCGAGCTATTTTTCTCATTTGCATGAACCTTATATCTTAATGTAATATCACCAAACAGTGGCCAGTGTGGTTCCTGAAGACTGGGTGTAAAGATTTCAACCAAAATCAATGGCCAAGTTGTTCCTAATTCCATTTGGGAAGTAGTCTTCAGGGGGCCCAGCTATGCATCCTGTAAACAGCAGCATCCTCCTCCTGCTCCAGTCCTGGACACAGGGCTGTGTAGGTCGGTGAAGGACACCTGCTGTTGAAACACTGTAATTCTCAAAGTGTTCCTTTGGTGCAAGAACAATCAGCAGTTCAGATCTCTGAGAGACAGGTCCCCAGCATGCAGCAAACTGGATTTTTTGCACAACACCTGCTCTCCCTCCTCTCTCTGGGCAGAGGTTTCTTACTCTAACTTGAGAGGTGTCCAAATCGGTTTATCGTGTCAGCTAGTGAAGCAGGCAGCCTTGTCCTTACCCTGTTCTCTATGATATATTGACTTTAAAACATTACTATTAAGGAGGCTGTAAGCGGACAAGTGGTTTCTCTTAACATAGTGGTGTCACGAGATAATCACTTCCTCCTAAAACTGTGGTTGAGAAGCATTTGCATCTTTCCTATCACCTGAGTCTGCAATCACAGGGCCATAAAGTGGAATGAGCCTTGCATGCCGACATGTTTGCAAGCCACTGTGTACTCCTTTTATAGATTTTTATTACTGAAGTCATTAGGGATGTTCAGCCACTCTGTCCACGTCAACTATTATCTTAAGTGCAGTTTCCGTTTATGCTAGCATCTCTTTCCAGCCTTCCTCTGGTCCCCGTTCTTTGTACTGGGGAAGACACAAACGTTGGCATCACAGAGACGGGTTTGCAGCTTGGCTTTCCCTTTTCACGGATGTGTTGCAAATGTGGACTGTGTGCTGTCTGGACATGTTGTCCAGCTACTCTGAGCCTTAGTTTCCTTGTGTGCACAATGGAGATAATAAGGCCTGTGTCCCTGGGTTGCTGTGATGTTCAGTAAATAATATGCATATGTACCTCGCACACACAAAGTGCTCAGCAAACCTCTATTTCCAGCCTATCCATTCTTCATTTCCCAAATCATTCTTTTCCTTTGCATTTGTGTGAATACTGTGATCTGCATTTAAAAAATCCCACACTCTGAGTTACGCCACGCCGTGGCAGACTCTCCTCCTTCCCCAGCTGGTGGCCTCGAGGAGGAAGGGGGAGAAGGAGGATGAGAGAGGGCTGCTTCTCCCTTCAACGAATGAAACACCAGTTACTAGTCTAGGGCCGTCCTGACAATTTCTTAAGGAACTCCAGGAATAGGTATTAAAAGGTAATTTTGTGTATCTCCACTGACAAACATTTTCCGAGGGCTGCAAATGTATGTGCATTATCTCACAACCAATCTTGAGGTCGTTTTACCCAAAGATGGAAACGGGGGCTCAGGAAGTGCCAGCATTTCGCCAGCAGGCCCAGCAAGTCCGTGGGACAGAGGAAGCCAGACCCCAGGTTTGTGCCCTCTGCTCTTCCCGCTCCCCTCTCTTTATTAGCAGTAGTTTGATTCCCTGTAGGAGCTCTTAAAATGATTTCGATTCAGATTTACAAAGACAGTCCCACTGTACAGGCAAAGATGCGGAGGTCAGGCAGCCGAAGCAATGAAAATGAAAATGTCATCCTTCATGTAAAACCCAACGAAGCTCCGAATGTGATTACACGGTAACAACGGTGGTCTCTTTGGCCAGGTTAGAATTTCTGTACTGATGGGACTTGAACTTGGTCCTACAACGAAGGCAGTGCCGCCTGCTGGGGTTCCTTTGCTCTGGCTTGAGGAACTGCAACTTTCATGCGGGTCCCAGAGCAGTCCGAGGACAGGGACAGTGAAGTGAGCTTGGGCTGCTCCATCCCTCATCGTTGCCACACACAGTGCCACTCCCTCGCTGACACACTGGTTACCTCTCGCGTTCCCAAGCCAAGTGCAGTTGAGGGGAACCAGGAAAGAGTGCAGAAAAACCAGCCGTGTCCCTTTGGAAAGAGCCCTCACCAGGTGCATGGGGCTTTTACTGCCCAACCGCTGCCATAATCCCAGAGCCATAAACCTGGCTCGTGCCAAGACAAGCACCAGGGCCGGGCCCCACTGCCCACCGTGCAGAGCTCCAGCAGCCGCCCGCCTCAACTCCTCCTCCTCCTCCCACCCTCACACCTCCAGGTGGTGTCCCTGGGCTTGGAAATGGGTTACCAGGACGTGTCCCGGCCCAGGGTCACTCCATGTACTGTCCTCCCTAATCACCTCACATGCCCACTCCCTTCTTCATCGGGGCACAGTCACCTAGAATTGTACAATCTCAGAGCCTGGAGGAGTATCATAGGCTTTTACATTTCGTATTCTTTCCATTTACAGGTAAGGAAACCAGGGGCCAAGAAGGCTACGTGACTTACCCAGAGTCACACTGTTAGCCTACCCTTCTTTCTATTAAGACCAGTGTGAATTATTGATTATCTTTAAAACTTCCCATGATGGCAGTAGAAAACGTGCTTTTCTGTTTTAAATCTTCACCTGAGGATTTGTTTTTATTGAACTTAGAGAGAGAAAGGGAGAGAGACAGAAAAACACCTTGGTTGCTTCCCATACACAGCCCTATCGGGGATCCAACCCATAACCTAGGTATGTTTCTTCACCGTGAATCGAATCAACGACCTTTTGGAGCACAGGATGACGTTCCAACCAACTGAGCCACCCAGACAGGGCTAGAAAATGTGCTTTTTAAGAGAATTACTGAAACACGGTAGTAATTTGCCTTTTAGAAAAAGTGCCACTACTATCACTTCCTTTTTATCTCTAGGCCACAATTATCAAGCACGTTTTGTATTTGCTAGTTTCTAGGTAAATTATTTTTCTCATCTTTTTTCTGCTTATTATTAGCGTGTCCATTTGAATGCCAGTGTTCTGGAAGATGCTATTGTTGTTCCAAATCAGACACAAAATATACTGCTACAGCCAAGTCCAAGTGCACTGATGAACTGTTTGCTGCAGTTGGACATGTAAACAGTGTGGAGCAGCCCAAAGGGGTGTTTAAAACAAGCAACATCCATCCATTCATCTGTGTGCACAGACATGGGGTCCCACTTAGCAGGTTCACTTGCTAAGACTGACTGACACAGAGCAACTTGCACATGATGGTAAGGACGAGCACAGTAACTCGAGCAGCAGTGGTGAGGTGCTGCTCCTGAGTGGCGTGAAGGTTGCCCTCAGCGTTTTCAGGGTCAGACAGTAGAGTTTTAGGGGGGTGAGAACGGCTTCATAAGACAATGGAGAGTGGTGGGAATGTTTCCAACTGGAAAGGACCAGCCCCTCTGCTTTGGGCAGCTACTACTCGGCTCCGGAATGTAGGCCATGTGTAATTTTGGCCCACAAAGCCAGACCTCTGATTTCTTTTTTTAAGAAACCAGAAATCTGGAGTTGTATATTAAATCTCCCCCCCCACTTTTTTCCCCCTCCTGAATGCTAGCAACTTAGTCATTTATTTATTTGTTCTCTGTGAGCCAGCTTTGGCCAAGTCCTACCAGTTTTGTGAGTCTAAGTAGATTTTGCTGGGGCAGGATTTGGGGAAATACATGGGCAAAGAATTGGCCTAGACTTGGGGTAAATGTGAGTGGTTCTATGGCTGGGCTTCCCAGGCCTAGTGGCTCTTATGAAGTTAACCTGATTAATCAGAAATAAGATGTGGCAATCTGTGACCTCATTCTCGGACTTCATAATCATTTCCAGTTCTGTCAGAGGTGGTCTCTGTGCCCTCGGTTCTTGTCTTGCTTGTAGGAAAGAATTCAAACAAGAGACAGTACCAAATAGAAGCAAAGCATGCAAGAGTTTATTTGTAAGAAGAGGAAATACACTCAGATATAGTCTAAGCAGGAAGCTTAGCTGGCCAAAGCTGAACCAAATGCCCAACTCATTTGGGCATTTGAGATTTCATACCCTGGAGTTGAGTTGAAAACCTCCTCAGGTTTCAAGGATGCCTCACCAGGATTTAAGCTATAGACCACATCCTGGAGGAGGTTTCAAGTCTCTCCCTTCCTCACTCTTGTGTCTTGTAACTCTTGGTTAATTCTTGTTTGTTACGTCTCCCCTGTGTTCCCCTTGATGGTAGCCATCTATCCGGCTCATGTCTATCTAGCTCTACCTACTCTAACAGTTCTAGTGACATTCCCTTTATTAATGCTTTGCTGAATCAATGACCTGCTATATGAATGACAACGGTATGGGGGCAGGGGGTGGAATATTTAATCATTTTTAAAACAATTATCAACACAAACACAGTCACAGGATTTTCAAACAGACTCTTTTTAGCCTCTTTTGTTTGGTCCTCAATCTGGAATACCTGAAGGCTAGTTTCCTGGCCTTCTGCAAGGTCCATTTAGCTCACGGCAACCTGCAGTCACAACACCATTTATGCATCAGTTTGGCCTTAAAAACTATAGGGGAAAATTACAGTAAAAAGAATTTTTCTCGGGTCTCAGCGTGTAGAAAGTCAACACAATTCTTGCCCATCTGACTCAGAATAAAGTTGTATAATTAATTTGAGATTAACCCAAACAGACCTAATAAATTCACCAACAGAAGCCTATTAAACTTTCTTAAGGTTTTCCATGAATTTTGTGGGTTATGAAAGGATAAGACTACAACTGTATAGTAATGGTGTATTTTACAAAGGGCATTTCTCTTCAGGCTAAGCATAATGGAAGGTTGAGACAATTAGATGGAAATCTCAGGCATAATAAGCTTCCTTCTGAAGTAAATTACTTACTTTTTTTTAGAATCCTCAGATTGACAGTCTTCCCATTATCTAATTTTCTGGATAGCTGCTTTAGTCTGTCATGTTAGCCTCTATAAGCAGGGTTACAGAGAGGGAAACCAACAAATGCCTGCAGGTGCCCCAAAACATTTTTAGGTAACACTTCAAGTTTCAAAGATTACCTAAACAATATCTTTAATCATGGCAGCCCAGCTAACTCGAGATTTTGAAGCACAGTGGAAAGTTCTTGTTTGCTTTTGTTCTCCAGCCAATCCAATTGCTCTTAGCGGGGATACCCAACCTATGTTCTACAGGATGGAAAATGACAATGTGATTGAAGTGGGATCTCTCCACCAAGTAATCACTTCAATAAGAAAACATATTGACTATATATTTACAAGGTTTAGAGCCCAACATTGTGTAGGAAGGGAGCTATACATCAAAGCCTCAGCTGAAGAAAATTGTAAAGTGTTCATGTGGACTGGCCAAGATTAACCAGTATTGCCAGGACACCCTCACCCTTATGATGTACATGCTAACAACTTGATGGTGTGATGATAGAAAGACACATAAAACAGCTTTTTTTCCCCCTGGCATAGAGCCCTATTGTAAACCTGGAGATATTCAATTTTTTTGTTAATCCTCACCGAGCATATTTTTTCCATTGATTTTTAGAGAAAGTGGAAAGGAGGGAGGGGGAGAGAGAGAGACACATCGATTGGTTGCCTCCCACTAGCACCCTGACCAGGGCCTAAGAAGGTACCCTTGACTGGGAATAGAACTCAAGACCCTTTGGTCCTTGGGCCGATGCTCTACCACTGAACCACACCAGCCAGAGTTAAACCTGGAGAAATTTAAATAACCCGTCTCAGCCATGATCTTGGCTATGTGTAGGGATTAAAAGAAGCCACTGAAATGTATAATACATAGATTTATTCTGCATACAACGCTCTTCCTGCGAGCCTCTTGGGTTGAGAATGTTGCATCTAACCCAATTTTAAGATGGAAAAAGATAAAATCGGGAGATATAATGAAATAGCAGAACTTTATTAGCTTGTAGGACATCTGCACAAAAATGAATGCAGTTGTGGAAGGATAGAGATTCATTTGTCATGTCAGGAAAAATTAATCTTTAAAAGTATACATATATTCCCGAAGATTGCTAAAGAAATGAGACTCAGTCTTTTGAGTGCCATTATTCTTCCATTACATGCTGCAAACTCTCTGAGGTACTTACTATGCTCCTGTATAACACTGTAATACTGCTCTTGAGCTCTTGGTAAATGTTGCCGCTTCCTCTTCCCCATATACTTTCTCATCTAAAATATAACAGCCAACTGATGTCTGGTTTGTGTTTTACTTAACTCTTATTATTGATTTCACCTCTTCATTGTTATACTGAACGCAAACTGTGAGAAACAAATAGGAGTACCTCAGAGCTTCTTCACTTTGGGATGAGCTTCTCCAGAATCGGAAGAACAGGCAAATGAATGGATGAATGGGCTGCTGTGTTTAACCTGTGTATAAATACATGTTTATGTCTCTTGGTAACAGGTCACCCCTTTGAACAAGTAATCATTTAAAGTTTAGTTTTAATCTACACATCAGAGCTGAAGATATGGAATTGCTTAGGCTATTCTTTCAGCCTCTCTCCCTCTTTGATTTTCAAGATAAAGCCAATTAATTAATGTGCACTTTTCAACTGAAAAAACGATTAAGACCCAGCTGTGACTGTAAAATTATAAGTTGTAATGCAACACTCCGGACTTGTTAATGCTTTTTTTGGCATGAAAAAGAAAGACATAGGTATCTTATATTAAGTGGTGTTCTAAAAAGCATAAGTTAGCAGTTTGTTACTAAGTTTGACCTTTCTACACACAAATCTTAAATGATTGATGGAATAATGTAAAATAGCTTTGTTCAAAAGAGATCATCTTTGGCAGGCTACTTCTAAGGCTTTACTACTCTGGAGAGATGAAAAGATATCCTCATTTTACATGAACTTCCCTGATAGATCAACACTTATTTGAAATATGCCTCAGAATGATGTGATATTTACTGTTTTAATAGTCTTCTTTCACTGTATCCAGCTGCTCTACATGGAATGGTTGTTACTTCTAAGATTTAGAGATTTTTTTCTACACATAAAGAGCATCTTTAGGAAAATACAGATGGGTAGAACAGTATATCTGGCATTTTTATTCATGACTATTTCATTGCAAGGTGGTATATGAGACTAAAATATACAGAGATATGCTTTTTAAAAAAAATCAACCTTCCTATTTCAAGATGTGGCTTCAAATTCTCCCTAGAGTATTCTTCAGAGTCTGAAAAGAGCCATTTACTTCTTTTTAATCACAGATTCTGTAATTTTATGTATGTCTAAGGTCACTATAGAATTACTATGGAATTCCAGAAAGCAAGGGTTAAAATCTCAATTAAAGGGTCAAGCAGGTAATAGAAATAGTGAATGGGACCAGTTATAGGTATAGGAGTGTGTATGGGTGGCGGGGGGAGAGAGAGGGGTAGGGAGGGGTGTGGTGCCTGAGAGGAACTATTATTTAGGTCAATATGAAAGATATTCTGGCCCTAACTGGTAGCTCAGTGTTTAGAGCGTCAACCCTGAGACTGAAGGGTCTTGGGTTGAATTCCTGTCAAGGGCACGTACCTCAGTTGCAGGCTTGATCCCAGCCCCAGTTGGGGTGCTGGTGGGAGGCAACCAATTGATGTGTCTCTCTTGCATGGTGTTTCTCTATGTTTCTCCCCCTCCCTTCCACTCTCTCTAAAAATCAATAGAAAAAAATACTCAGGTGAGGATTTAAAAAAAAAAAAAGAAAAGAAGAAAGAAAGATATTCTGATTTGTCTAAAGGTTAGAAATCTCCTAATTTTTCAATATTGGCAACTACAAATTTTTGAAAGATCCTGGGCTGGCCAAACAAAACACGTCTGAGGAATGTCTTGCTGCTAAAAACATGCTGAGAAGGAAAAGGGATTTACACCTTTAAAAAAAATGTTTCTTCAGTTGTTCACATTTTGAGGGGTGCTGTTACATAATTGTGAAATAGCCTTCGATAATAGCCTATAATAGGCTGAGGACGGAGGAACTAAGGCTCTCTGTCACATGTCTGGGAGAAGCTTTGTGAAAGCGCTGGTGCCTGGGGAAGGCGGTGCGCCGTGGGGTAATGGATGGATACAGGTTCCTTATGTGAAACACAATAATCAGTGAATTCACAATGGAAAAGATATGAAGCAGAGACCTCTTTTCTCTTAAACTTATCTTCAAGGCCATTTCATTTTTATGGAGCTGAATAAAGCTGACTTGCAAAAAGAGAAAGAAAATCCTTCTTTGCTCTTTGGCAGGGTGAAGTAGAGAAAGAAAGTCTCCCCCTGAACTACTATGAGGCCAGAAGCCTTGCTGCTATATCTCACACTGCTGCACTGCGCTGGGGCTGGCTTCCCAGAAGATTCTGAGCCAATCAGTATTTCGCATGGCAACTGTAAGTACCCACAATCCCACTCTCTCCCTTTGTGGACACTGTAGCCTGCATCAACCAGTAAAACATTAAAAAGTTTCATAGAATAGGAGACTTGTTGGTCACTTTGAACTTGTGCAGGTGGCAAAGTTAATTCAAGTCAAGTCGGTGGAATGCCCATTCTATAACTTCATTAAATGCTGTTGTATGACACATATGTGTGAGCATTTGAAAAGTTCCTCAATACTTTCAATGAAGTCTCCGTTACCACATGGAGGCTGTGATCCAGCTGGAAACCAGCTGTGAAAAAATATCACTATCCCTTGGGTATTACTAGTATTGCACATTTTCATATGTAATTAACATATGAATTTTCCTAGAAGATAAGGACAGAAAATAGTAAGACTGCTTTGGAGCATTCTAGAGACAAAAATTAACTTTTTTTAGACTTAGAGATTATATCATTGCTAGATTTAGGTAGAGTGAATTTTAATCCTGAGGGCCTATTTTAACTGTTTATACAATTTTCCTTTTGGTCTGCTTCATTGTCAAGGATAGAAAGCAACATGACTGAGAATTTAGTTGACTCCTCAAATGAAGAAAATTTACTTGTACATTGGATGGAGCAGCCAATTTACTGCTTTTTTTCCTTCCCTCCAAAAGACAAAATATTTTATCGCAGTAAAAATGAAAGAGAGCATTTTCCCCTAATATATATTTTCCCAGTAATTATCCCAAAACAAACATCGAATAAACCATACAAAAGGTGTTTAAACTAGTATGGAATACTAATAAGATCCATTAATGCCCAGCTTTCTGCTGGACGGTCCGGGATGAAAAAGATAATTTTATAAGGTGAGGTGGCGAGACTGATGCATAAAACAATGAGAGAACAGAAGTCAGAGCATGACTGAGGCCAATTATGTAGTTCAAGATCATCATTCTTGAAGTGGCAGAGTCCACTTAATTCAAGGTACCAAACCTTAGTAAGCACTTATTTAGCACCATTTGAGATAGGTATACAGAAGAGACCCCAGCCGAAATGCGCTGCTGAAAAGGATACTCCAGTGAGCACTTGAACCTTGATAGTACCGAGACATGCTACTGTTTGAGCAAGCTCCTTAATGAATGGGTAAATGAAATTTCAGAGCAGTGGAGAGAAAGGCACGAGATAATTCCATACTAAAGCTTAATTGTGAGTAAAATAACTGTGGCTCCTGAATAAGACACCCACTGTGAGTCATGCCCAGATACTACTGAAGTTTATAGTGACGGGTCTGAGCATAAATCTGTGAATGGTTTTCGAGTCATTATATGCCCACCCAACCGCCTGAAAACAAGCGCCTTTTAAATGTGACTCATCTTTCTTTCCTCCTTAGTTTCTTTGGGGGAATGCTTGTGCTCCGAAGTTTGTAGGATTAAAGGCAGAGAGGTTTTTGAGATATAGGTATGTCTAAAGGTCAGGCATTATTACAAATTGCTCACTGTCAACCAAAGAGAACTGTGAGAAAGGAGAAATAGGCTCACTCACTCTCCAAGCCAGGGAAAGTCCAGATCACCCGACTGGCTACACTCAGTTTGACCCTGTCCTGTCAAAGTGCCCGTTACTGTGAGATCAACCAATTGCTTCACTCAAGAGCGAACTTCCCACAGTTCCTAGAATGCCAACCAACCTAGCAGGGCCGCCTTCAATGGCAGATTATTCCAACTGGACGCCTGTGGAGACTGTATTTTTCTTCTGGCTCCTGGTCGAGGGCTCTCGCCTCCAGACCACATTGCCTTTGTGGTGATTGATGGGAAGGCCGCTTTGAAACAGTTTTGTCCCGAGACAAGATCTTTGGCAGACTGCCCCCCAGGCTTAGCACTCTAAAGAAGATGAAAAGAGAACGGGGAAAAAGAGCACCTTCATGTAAAGGGTTCACTTGCAAGTTTAAGCCCCAGGAAGAGGGACCAGTCAGAAATGGTGACACTTGGAAATATAAATGCAGGCTTATTACCATCTGAAAATGAAACTGTAACATGATCGTTCTTTTAAAGAGCACTCTTCCATCATAATTTTTCCTAAAATAACAGACTCATTGAAGATGGAAAATGGTGCCATGGTCTGACTTAAATATGGTTTGGTTTTGTAGACAGCCCCCTTTCTCTCCCTGCACTGTCAATTCTTGGCTTGATTTCCTTTTCCCTTTGTTGCCCCATCTCCTCTTTTCACAGATACAAAACAGTATCCGGTGTTTGTGGGCCACAAGCCAGGACGGAACAGCACGCAGAGGCACCGACTGGACATCCAGATGATCATGATCATGAACAGGACCCTCTACATCGCTGCCCGGTGAGTGGCCTGGTCCACAGCTCTGCTTTCCAAGCATCCGAAGGTCCTAAGATATAAATGGACCCGCTATGCATCTTGTTAAAGACCATGACATTCCCAAACAGAGTGATATTTAATTAAAGGCTACTTTAGTGTGTCAAGCAATCATTCTTTTGAGACTTTCTGTGTCTGTCTGATGTAATACGGCTTTAGATAATTGCCTATTTTGGATTTTAGACTCAAGTAATCCAATGTTTTTCTGGAACATATATGCAAATATTTACTCAAGCACTGAGTAGAGTGCCTTTCTCCTTGATACTTGTTTGTTCAATTAAGTTGAATGTGTAAACATGTATTATTATATAGTTTGTGTATATTAAACCTGTTTGTATTTCTGCAGTGAATGGATAGTATATATCATTACTTTAACAGATTGGTAGTAGCACCCAAAGAGTCTTTGATTTGGATCTAGTAAGAAAATATTCACCCGCCGAAGCCGGTTTGGCTCAGTGGATAGAGCGTCGGCCTGCGGACTGAAGGGTCCCAGGTTCGATTCCGGTCAGGGGCATGTAACTGGGTTGCAGGCACATCCCCAGTGGGAGATGTGCAGGAGGCAGCTGATCGATGTTTCTCTCTCATCGATGTTTCTGGCTCTCTGTCTCTCTCCCTTCCTCGCTGTGAAAAATCAATAAAATATATTTTTAAAAAAAACACAAAAAAACAAAAAAAGAAAAAGAAAATATTCACCCACTGGGGAAATGTCATTTAAACACACTATATCTTAAAGCTGACTGGCATGGTCAGAAAACTGCCTAAACAGGCGTCACATGGATTTAGGCTTTTGTTTTAAGTTCGCTCTTGATTTACCTGGAATATTTCTCTGTCAAATGAGAGGTTGGAATAGATTATCTTAATGAAGTCTCTTGGGATTCTAACAATGTATGATCCCCTTTTGAAGGTGTGTAGCACATTCAAAATAATCTCTAAATGAACAGCAATAAGGAACACCATCATGTGAAATTCCACTGTGGTCTTACTGAGTCTAGACTGATTAATAATCTCACACAGGGAGAAAGAAATAGAGATTGTGTTTGTGGTTCTTGTCTGGCTGTGAGCACAGGTAAAGAACAGGTAAATAATAACAGTGGTTGATTCTTTTAAAGCACGTAGATTTTCTGAAATGACAAGCTGTATGACATAAAGTAAAAACAACAACAAAACCATCGGTGAGATTAAAATATCCTGCAAGTACCCCACATTTGGTCACGGGGAGCAATGTCAAAACACTTTTTTAAAATTTCAGTTCACAAAAACTATATAGTACATACTAGTTGTATGTGCCCTATAAATTGCAAATATAATTTTAAGTTCTTTAGAAATCTTAATTCACTCAATCCTGAAAGAAACTCTATGAAAAGGAGATATTATTATTCCCCATGTCTTATGGGAGGAAACCAAAGTACAAAGAGGTAGATGATTAGGTCCAAATGACAGAGCAGGATTTGAACCAAAATGGTCTTGCTTTAGAATCTGGGTCATTATTCCCTATACTGTACAGCCTACTGAGCAGTAGAGGTGGTAATATTTGTTCTGGGAATAACCTTCTAAGAGCTATTGCCCAAGAACATAGTCATTGCATGCATTCATTAAAAAGCATTTCAACAAGGTCTTCAGTAGACATGTCTGTAGCAGAATATTAACTTCTTCTTAAATATTTTTTGTTTCCTAAATGTAGCAGGGCGGGAAGACTACATTTGTATCCAAACAAATGATTAAACATTGGGTCTGTGAGAAATAGGCTGACTCAATAATGTTCTATAGATTGTTCACTTTGCAATGGAATCTCTGGATGATATGCCTGATGATTTAGCATGGCTGTGGGCTGCAGTTCCAGGGTGTACCTGAGTTAGGAGCAAAGTGCTATGCACACTTAATCCTGACCATTATTCCAGCTGGTTAAAACCGTTTTAAATTAACCCCTTGTACCAAGAAAAGGAGAAAGAAGAAATGGAAGGGGAAAAAGGAGAAACACATTCAATTTTTTAAAACTATGAAGCAGACTCGCCTTTTGTTAGAGGTAAAATTTATAAAACCCTAGCACTGACAAGCTGTTTTCACTCTATACTCAGCCACTGCCCTCCAATACACACTCTTGGAAGATTCCTAAAGGAGTTCCGTGGCTGCCATGTTTAGGGTCTTTCCTCTCACTTTAATTTCACATTTCCCATCGTTGCTCTGAGAGATCCAGGTTCCTAGGCAGCAAATAACACCATTTCAAGTTAAATCCTTCCACCAGGCTCAAGTTAGGGCAACACAATTCAGTGGTATTTACTGGAATGGGAAAGAGGAAGGCCTAGGATTAAGTCAGTTTATGTTCAAATAACTTAACTCAACAAGAGCTGGGTATGAATCCTAGGATGCACTCGTTGGTGCTTGGGAATAACCTTTGACCCTGGACTGCTTCTCTTTGCTGGGCAATGTGATCTCTTGGATATTGAAAAAGATTGCATTGTCCAAAAGGAGATTTCATTCACAGATTGTATTGTTGAAAGGCTTCCCAATTCTTCTAGACAGTTGGGTGTCAGCAATCGGAAGCGCCATCCAGAACCCAGGGACTGACTGAGGCTTGATGGCAAGAACCCCTTTCAATGCTGCTTCATTATTATCCATTTTGTAAATTCTTTTCTTCCTTTTAATCTCTAAACTGCTAATTAACATAAACAGGTCATGCCAGGAGGGGGCAATCCAAGAGCTTTCTGAGGAATTGCCAATGCATATTAATCAGCTGTTAATTTACAATTCATATATTCAGCTCCTACTTAAAGTTTTGAGGAGAGGAGGGCAAAGAAAACCTGGAGTCATCTCAAACCTGATTCCAAAGTAATAGGCAATTCCATTCCAATAATGAGCCTGACCCACAGCACCACCAATAAAGTCAAACAAGTAATAAAAGAATGCAATAAAACTGCCTGGAAATTAAAGGGCAGTGAAATTCTGGCACCCTACTGAAGTTTGAAGAACTTCCCAATTCAGCAATTTACAAAGCAGGCTCCCTGTTCTCCCCCTCACACATTCTCACTCTCTCTTTTCCTCTCTCTCTCTCTTCCATAGCAGGCAAGGAAATTTTCTAAGCCCACTGCCTTGCCCTCTTCTTTTATTTTCACATGAGAGAGCCTGTTTTTTCTTTTTATCTATTGTACCTTCTCTTAAAATGGTAGCAAACAGATTTCAAAAATATTGGGAGGAAAAATTGGGGGAGGGGGAGATTGAAGTAAATCCTGACAGATAATTCCTTTCTTTCCCCTCTCCTTTCTCTCCCCCTCCCTCCCACCCACCCACCCACCTCCCAACCCCACCCCCGCCTTTCTTTTAAGTAATGAGGGACTTGAAAGTCTGCATGGGAGCCTGGAGGTCTTGGTTTAAAGCTGTGGGTAATTTTCCAGCCTCAGGACTTCCTGCATTTTAGAAAAAGTCAATGTTATTTCAAAGGAAAATGAGCTGTTTTGCTTTCCCTCACTAGCCCCCTATCTCCCCAGTTGAGTGTAGTTCTTTTCTTTTCTTTCTTCTGAATTCCAGACAAAAACACCCTTGTACTCAGCTCAAACAGAAGGGGATGTTTAAATATAGCCCCACACCTGAGCTGCCGATTCCTTTCTCCCCTTCCTAGGGGAGATTGGCAGCGAGTCACAAAGACAACCCAAGTTCTCAGCAAAACAGGAAGGTGAACAGAAGCAAGAAAAGGAAACTTAGGCTCAAGTACATTTTAGACCTTAATTGGCCATCCTTGTGTGAAGAAGAGAGTGACTTCTGGAAATAATTTTCCCTTTATCACCTTCCGTCTTGCCAATCATATCACCAAAGCGAAGTCTGAGAGACGGAGATAAACCTTAGCTTTCGTTCGCCCCGCTGATGAACAGATGCGGCATGCTGAATACCAAGTGTCTGGTACCTGGGTTTGAAGATACTGAAATGGGAACCCACCTGTATTCCAGTTTGGGGGCCAATTTACCTTTCGTAGTCCTTTCTCCTGAACTACGATATGCAGAGGTTACAGTTCTGATAGGAGAGAGACTGCAGGGGAGTTTTCATAATAGATGCCACCATATCCAAAGGTGCTGGAAGCTCTTCCCACTTCCTTGCACGTGGGTAGCTTGTTTTTTTATAGTGGGATATGGATTTACCTGCCTTCGGTGAGATACATACTCATTCAGGAGAAAATGAACTGTCTTGATGCTTATGTTTGACATTGTATTCATTTTTCTTTGTTTATAGGGACCATATTTATACTGTTGATATAGACACATCACACACAGAAGAAATTTATTGTAGCAAAGTAAGTAGTTTTAAAACCATCTTTTTGAAATGAAGGACTTTAGGATAATTCTTGAAGAGAATTTGTATTTTAAATGCATGGATTGAGAGGACATGGCTAATAATAATTTAAGATAATTTTGTGAGATCTTAATTTGGGGCTAAGTTAGGGCTTCATATGTGTTCAGAAACAGTTGTATATGTCATATTTTATTCATCACATATGGGAGCATACACATTTTGGAGTCTAGGTAATCCCTATATTCCTTCAATAAAATATTGCCATGTTTGTCCAGGAAAATATCAGTTTTCATGTGTAAAACTTTGTCCCAGGAATGTTTAAATGTTATGTTTCCAGGTCTTGCAGTATTAAGTTTGATTTGACTGTTGTGGCTCAGGAATTTGATCATTATCCATTTCAGACAGACATAAAATATAGCCTGGGCTCCCCTGATATCTCCGCATGGAGGTATTTTAGTTAATAAAATCTGCCATAGAAGTAGACGACCCCTTTAGTGCATGAATTTACGTGGAGTGTAGCCTGAATTAAAGCTTTGTCCACCTAAAGTGAATGTCTCCTTTATTTTTAAGAAAATGACTTCCATATTTTAAGGAAAAAGCCTGCTTTATGAAAATTGATTTATCAACTGAAAGGAAAGGGCAACGGCATGTATTTTGTCAAAATGAGCATAATTTAGCAAGTTAATTTGGGTATTTTATGTGAAAGTTCCACAGTTGTTTATTCTTCTTTTTCCTCCATCTGTATCTCAAAGAGAAGATCATTTTGTAGTTTAATGAATACACAGGAGTTCAAAATTAAGTGAACATTTCCATCTTTAATCTTTTCTTGTTATGGTGAATTAACCATGGAGAAAGGGTGTAGGAAGCTGTCAATAAATATATGTTCAGCCTCTAGTCTCCCCAAGGGAACTCTTAACTTCTAAAATCAAATGCAACAATCTCTGGGCTCTCGTTGATTTCTTTCTTGGTCCCTGCAGAAACTGACATGGAAATCTAAACAGGCTGATGTAGACACATGCAGAATGAAGGGAAAACATAAGGTAGGCAATTTTCATTTCTCCTGCAGCTGACACTTTGGGTTAAGGTTTGGACTGTTATCTCTAGCCATAGACCGTGATGTGGAATGGATCGCGCTAGCAGTCCCTTTACCACCAGTAACTGCTTTTTCCATCAACTTATTGAAGGCTTTAATTTGCAAAAATAGTTTGCTTTTAATGTGATGAAACACCAGGACATCAGCTAGGGCTGCATCACGAACTACTTAGGGGCCTGGGGATTATGGACACAAAGCCGGCTGCCCTGACTCTTCTACGGGCACTCTCTAGCAGCCCACCTCACAGGCCAAAGCCCCCAGGGACTCTGGAGAACAGCTTGGAAAAGGCTGCTGCAGGCACACAGGGGTTGTGCCTTTGGCCACAGAACCACATAAAACCACACTTCAGCTTAGAGTCGTCCTGTCTATCAAGAAACCCTACGACATCTGGCATTAAAATTAACACAATGGG
This sequence comes from Myotis yumanensis, assembly GCF_028538775.1. NCBI lineage: Eukaryota > Metazoa > Chordata > Mammalia > Chiroptera > Vespertilionidae > Myotis > Myotis yumanensis. The sequence goes on along the minus strand of NW_027223755.1, from coordinate 68,287,915 downwards.
AGGTTGCCAATTCCAGGCTTGCCTTCTTTTTGTGACATAAACACAGGCTCAACGCCCTGTCTTTATTCGCTGTTCTAAAGGCAATTGTTGTTGTCAATATCATCTTCCGGTAAACATGTGGAGGAGCTCAAACTTTTAACAGACGGGCGCCTCGGCCACCTTCCTTTTAACCTGACTGTCTAGATCACCGTACACAGCGAAGAACAGGTTTCTGGGTTGAATGGATTGAATACAAAGGAGTTTCGATTATTTTTCAGGATGAGTGTCACAACTTCATTAAAGTTATTCTAAAGAAAAACGATGATACTTTGTTTGTCTGTGGAACTAATGCCTTCAACCCTTCCTGCAGAAACTATAAGGTAAGTGTGATTTCCTCTGTTGGAACCACATGTCCTGGAGGTATTTCATAATTCACTGTGATTGTACCGGCAGCAACCTAAGAGGGGTAATTCAACACTACCTGGGCTCCTCTCTCTTGCTGGACTTAATGTATTGTTCCACATGAGTGATCCTGAACAAGCTTCTAAGCTTCCTGTTAGTTCAGGATTGATTGACAGGTCTTTAAAGAGCCTTAGCAAGCAAAGCTGGTTTCTATAAGACCCTACTCTTTATTGTTCAGAACACCAACATACTTACCACACATACCATGTGGATTTTCTCTCTCTTCCTTTCTCTTTCTCCCTCCCACCTCTCTGAGCACAGAAACACACTTATATGTATTGTGAGTCATTCCTATTTTTAAAGGTATCTCAAAAGCAGACCATTGGAACCTGTAGACTTTCCTCTAAGTAAAATTTTCAAGAACACAGTAATTTAATTCCATTTACTACTCTGCTTACTTAACCATGGCCTTACCTACCTCGGACTTTATGCAAGGGGAAAAAATTAACTCTCAAAGCCTTAATAAATCTGGATAGTTCTCATGCAGCTGACAGAGCTATTGCTGAAGAAGTGGGAGCTACCAGCTGCAAAGCCGAGGTGGCAATGATCTGAGGTCCAGGCTCCACAGTTACTAGTTCTCCCTGTCCATTCTTTCTGCTACAGTCTTTCATTCAGCATATATTGAGTTTCTCCAATGGCCAGGCCAAGTTTAAGGACAGACAAGAGGTCTCCATCCTTAGGGAAGCCAGACTGGAAGAAGAAACCACAATTCCAAAGGGTTGCTGCCATGGCAACATAATGCAGAGTATTATGGAAGTACAACAGAAAAGTACTTAGCCTGAGATGAGGAGTCTGGGAAAGCTTCCAGGTAGATGAAAGAGGTAGATGACCCCTCTCTTCAATCATCCCCCACCCTGCTGTTCTTACATATGGAACACAAACACCTGCTGCCTAGAAGAAACCCCTAAACTCTGTGAGTGCAGGAACCACACCAGTGATTGCCCAGAACCTGACATAGTGCCTCCAAACAGCTGCTCAATTGATTTTTGTGAGATAGTGAATGAGATAATGCCTAACCTTTGTCTTAAAGAAGTAGAAGTTAGCCAAATGAAGGGGAGGGCAATCCAGGTAGGCGGGACAGCGTGAACTAAGGGCATGGAGTAAACCCGGTCAGTTGAGCTTGGGAATCTTCATTTGGCTCTGGAGTGATGGACTGTGAAGTGACAAGTAGTAACAAAAACGAGGCTGGGGAGGTAGGTGACCTCATAGGTGAAAGGAAGAGAACAGATTCAGGAAATACTTCAGTGACAAAAATCAATAGGACTCAATAACTGATAAGAAGCACAGGATAACGAGAGGGAAGAGTTAAGAATTACCACTAGGTGTCTCTTGGGTGAATGGATGAAGCGGGCTGCCTTGTTTAGACAAGGGATGATGGAAGAACATTGGGGCTGAGCAGAGTAGTGAGGAGATGGGTTCAGTTTTGTGCAATGTGAGTATGCATAGCACTGCAGATGGCAATGCCTATGAGACATGAACAGAGATATCTAACAAGAAGCTGGGTGGCTAAGCCTTGATTTAGGGAGAGAGGTGGGGAGTACTAAAGATTTGGGTTTCACCAGCATACAGTGAAACCCTGAGGTATGAAAATGAGAAAAGGTATCAGAACCAGGAGGGCACCAGCCTTTGCTTTCACAGTTTTCAGAGACTTTCTGCCTTAGACATTGGAGGGTCTGTTTTACCCTAATGCTCATCTTCAGTCTGATACTTGGAAATGGGCACCAGGATTAGGGTGAGGCAAGTGAGGCACTCAAGTGCTAAATATAAGGGCACCAAAAAATTCAGTAATCAAGCAAGATAAATGATGTTTTTAATGCAATATTTTTAAAAACCTAAATAGATGAAAAAATACTATCATAAAATATCAAAAACTTAAATAATGTCAGGATCCATACAGTTTATAATAAAGGCAACCAATCCAGTCGACCATTTACTCTAGCCAATAAGAGCACACAGCTGAAGTTTTGACTTTAATTCTACCACTTAATATTCCATTTGTCATTGTTTAGGACTCATTAAGACAAATGCTTCTAACAAATCCCAACACACTCCCTAGCTGGAGGGCTATCTTTTATGACAAGATACAGGCCGAGAGTGATCTCCCTCATCCTTCCCGCACATGTTCCATTCCCAGGATGCCTCACCTGTGGTGATACCTTCTCCGCTCACTTGTGCTAGCCTCGCCTGCTGAGACATGTTCCAGGAGCACGAGCATCTGAAAAACCAGACAAGATGTACTTCCTGTGCAGTCCCCATCTATATGCCTAGCATGGCGAATGGTCGTGAGAACACTTGGCATTGCTCAGAAAAGTGTTCTTTTATGTATTTATGTATTTATTTATTTATTATTTTTAATCCTTACCTGGGGATATTTTTCCACTGATTTTTAGAGAGAATGGAAGGGAGAGGGAAAGACAGAGAAATATCGATGTGAGAGAAACACAGTGATTAGTTGCCTCCTGCACAAACCCCGACCAGGGCCCAGGCCAGGGAGGAGCCTGCAACCGAGGTACAGCCTTGATCAGAATCGAACCCAGGACCCTTTGGCCCACAGGACAAGGCTCTATCCACTGAGCCAAACCAACTAGGGACGAAAAGTATTCAAATACATATTATATTTGGCTTCAGAGAGAATGGACAGACTCTCTCTTAAGCACTTTTTATCAACAGATCAGAGCCAAAGATTTAACCCTTTGCGGTCCAATGTTATTTTGGGAATTCAAACAGTCTTGTCCAAATTAGTTGATGGGATTGAATGTTGAACTTTTTAATGTTCTTATTGCTCGACGTTAGACCTGCTCCTAGCGCCTGGTCTGTCGAGTCAGCCTCGAGGTTGGACCGAAAAGGGTTAAAGCAAAAACACTGACCAGTCTTCCACTGAAAGTGCCAAATCCCATAGTTGATACAGAGGCAGCAAGTTGATTAGAATAACTTGAGGCAGGAGGGTGACAACGTTTGCTCTCTGCTTCTGCTCCATGCCTTTACTTATGTAAAAAGGCTGAATGTGTTAGAAAGATTATGGCCCCAAATAAGATTATCTGGGGAAGAATTCTGAAGGCTACCCACTATAAATCTAAAACTGCACTCCATACCTTTTCCCTCCTGTGCTCTAAAGCTCCTGAACTTTTGCAAACGTCAGGCTGGTTCTTAGCATATTTATCTGTACCCTACGGTGATTTAATTTCCCAGGGGCTACTGTCAAGTCCGAGACTTGATGACTAATGCAAAGATTAGTTCCTGCTTCATGAAAAGAGGATTTCACTGTGGCATTGTTTTGTCTCTGCACTTTCCATACCCACAAACCAATCTATTAATTCTTCCCTGCTTCCTGTCTTTGAATAGCTGTGCTATGGCCACTGTTTTAGAAGTAGGTACATTTAAAAAATATCTCCCCATTGTACATTGTTTCCCCAATGCCAGGATTACACAGTGCACTGCTTGGGAGGAGGGCATTTCTGTTGCATCACTGTGTACTAAGCATCTTTTTGTTGTTGTTGTTAATCTTCACCCGAGGACATTTTTCTCTACTGATTCTTTTTAGAGCGAGTGAAAGGGAGGAAGGGACGAAGAGAGAGGAAGCGGGGGAGAGAGTGAGAGAGATTACACTCTAACCACTTAGCAATACTGGCCAGGGCCTAAGCATCTCTTCTGAATACTTGCCAGACCCATAAATGGCAAAGTCTGTCACAGTTCATCAGGAAGGTCTCATTGGAATAAAATATCAGAAAAAGACTTTAATAAAAGATGTGCTGGGGCCCTAGCTGGTTTGGCTCAGTGGATAGGGCGTCGGCCTGCGGACTGAAAGGTCCCGGGTTCGATTCCGGCCAAGGGCACATGCCTGGGTTGTGGGCTCGATCCCCAGTAAGGGGCGTTCAGGAGGCAGCTGATCAGTGATTCTCTCTCATCACTGATGTTTCTATCTCTCTATCTCTCTCTCTTCCTCTCTAAAATCAATACAAATATATTTTTAAAAAATGTGCTGGGGGGAAAAGAGTACATTTGCTTTAAAGGGTGTCTGACTTTAAAATATATGGTTTTAACACAATTGCTTTGTGAATCTCAACTATAGTTTAAACAAATAGGATGGCTTCAATAGTGGCTATCTCAAAATGGTTACAGATAGAAAAGGCCTGTCATATTCCAGAAATGGTTTCTGGAGGTTCAGGGCAAAAGACACTATTGACTGGACAACACTAACGGCTGCTTAGTAAAACCTCTTTCCTCTGGGCAATGACTCCAAGCACCCTGATTTAATGATGAAAGCTTTTCCATGGATCCTTCCTCAGCAGCAATGCTATCTTAGGTTTATCTTCTTTCAGTTTTCATATCTGTAGTCAAACCATGCAACTGCCAGATGATAAACCACGTACCCTAAAACTAAAGAAGACTGAATCACAGAGGGGCATAAAATAATGATGTTGCCTGGCTGGAGTGGCTCAGTGGTTGAGCTGTAACCTCTGAACCAGGAGGTTCGATTCTGGTCAGGGCACATGCCCAAGTTGCAGGCTTGATCCCCAGTAAAGGGCGTGTAGGAGGCAGGCGATCAATGATTCTCATCATTGATGTAACTATCTCCCTCTCCTCTGAAATCAAAAGTATATCTTTTTAAAAAAAAAAAAATAAAACATTAAGGATGTGGAGGAGATTATGGGCTCTGTGGTTCTGAGATTAAACACTAGGAAGATTCCATGGTATAAGGAAGAAGACCATGAGGTAGAGGCTGAAACTACTGAACATACTGGTCAAGGTGGGCCAGTCTCTGACCACTGTTAGTGGCTGACCAATAGCACTTCATTTCCTGCTACCCTAACAGTTGAGCATTGGTCAGCAACAGAGATTTTGTTCTACAAGGTTATTCAGGAGGCCAAGCTCCAATGTATGCTCATACCTCTGCCATCTCTTAGGGTCTTAGAATAGTCCACTGGATCCTCTGTGTCTAGAGGGAGAATGTGGAAGGAGAATAAGAGCAGAGGACCCTGAAAGTTTTTTAGGGGCCAGAGCTAGAGGTGGTGCATAGCCTTACACTCACATTCCACTCAGTCATGTGATCACACCTAACCACAAGGGAGGATGGTAAATGTAGGTTAGTGAGATACTGAGGAAAGATAAATGGTATTTGGTGAATAGCTAGTAAGGCTTTGCCACACCTGAAAATGCCTGTAGGATCAGGCAGGTAACATAGGAGTGAAGCATATAGGCTGTTGATACATTCTGTGGGTGAAGGGGCCTTGATACTGGATACCACATGCTTGTTTGAAGGAAATGGCAGGGTGTCCATTACTCAACAGTAGCTTGTGGCTGCCACTTGGGTAAGAAGGGCCTAAATTGACTTTCCCACTTGTTCAAAAGCAAGAAATCCAGGTTTTCATGTGAAAAATCCCATTTTAAAATAGTGCTCAGTTTCCCTCCTTCCTTCCCTCCCACCCTTTCTTCCTTCCTTAGTCTTTTTTTTTACCTACTAAGATGGCCAAACAAAATTCACTGGCAAGCCAGTGATAACCTCTAGCATACAGTAACAAGGCCTGGGTTGGGCACTAGGAGACCGAAGTCAAATAGCAGCCCCATCCCTCACTGCCTTTCACCAGTGTGAGCCCTCAGTTTCTGAGCCTCCATGATCTGAGGCTGGGACATGTTTCTAAAGTAGGTGCAAAAGGCCACCTGAGCTCTGCTTACATCCAGGTTTTAGCACCTTTGCTGATGTCACACTAGTCTACCAGGTAACCCAAGGAAGAACTTGGTGTCTTCTCCTGGGATTTAAACCACAGAGGCAGACTTCCTCAGGCAAAACAAAACCAAAAACTTAGGTCCTCCTCTGTAGAGGTCATGACTGCACAGATAATTTGGGGGGATGGGGATGAAGGAGGGAAGCAAATATGTTTTCCTGGTGATTGCCTCGGAAATTCCTGCTCCAAGGAGAAGACACTCATTTCTAGGGCAATTTTAGCAGAATATGGGAATTTATTGTAATGGTTAAGAGTCAAGCAGACATGACTGAATTTCAGACTCTTTTAGCTGTAGAACCTTGATCGAGTGAGAGACTTAATCTCTCCTAACCTCAGTTTCCTCAGTTGAAACCAATAAACTTACCTAAGAGGGTATCTGAGGATCCTTGCACCATGAATATGAATTACTTAGCACATTAAGTGCTTTGTAAATATTAGTTGCTATTACTACTGCGAGTTGTTGTTCCTAATGAAGTCCTATTATTTCATTTAGATGGATACTTTGGAACCTTTTGGGGATGAACTTAGTGGAATGGCCAGATGCCCCTATGATGCCAAACATGCCAACATCGCATTGTTTGCAGGTAAATGCTCTGATTTCTTCTCAATGCATTTGCTTCCGCGTGCTCTGCTGGCTGCTGCAAACCTACTCTGTGGGATTTGCAGAGTCAGAGTCATACTTTACTTCTCTGGTAAATACTATAATTAACAATGCCTTTTCCATTTGAAATTAGTATGGAAGTTGTACTTTTGCTTCTTAAAAGAAGTCTTTGCTATACTTACCCATGCTTTTGTGCCTTCAGGAAAGGCTAATAGTTTTGCACTGAACATAGCATATTGGTTAGGGCCTGTTTGGGCTCCAATAATAGAAAACCCCACCTCAAACCACTGATATAGATTTATTATTTAGGGTAAGAGTTGGTTTGATCCAATAATTTATTAATATCATCCAGGACAAAGGTCCTTTTCATTTTTCTGCTCACTTTCATTTCCTTCTAAGAGAGCCTGGCTGACCTCACAGTCACAGATGCCTGCCAACCCCAATTAGGAAGTTTCTGGAAGCCCTCTCAGAGCAGTGAGGTTACATACCCCCCAGTTTCCAGCAAACACCTTCTCAGATATCATTGACCTGATTGGGTTACATGCCTATCTATGATGGAAAGGTTGTGGGAGCCAAGGGGACGATGCTGGTTAGCTTAGGTTGACCCATACTCCCCATCCTTACACCTTCCTTCCATTGCAAAAGATATAAAGCAGCAGGAAATAAGCCATCATTTTCAGATTGAGATTTTTATGGATGAGTGTATGTGCTTTAATTAGAAATTTGTTTAGGAATTTAGTGCCAGCTGTGTGTGTGGAGGTGGGTGTAGGGAGAAGAGTTGGCATAATAGTGATTGTTATAGCAAGCAATGAAGCAGTTAGTTATAATTTCCATTATAAAAGATAAAAACTGGCACATCCTAGCTAGATGAGGAGCTTTAGGCCTTTGATTGTGAAATAAAATTAGCTCCTTGAACCTCACTCATCCTCAGTGTCATCCATTTGTGGTCCTAAATCTGTAGTCACAGAATGTAGAAACAGCTTGTGCCAGTTAAGGACTGTTTCTTTGGGCCCCCTGCCAAACTTAGAGCACAGTATTACTGGAAAGCAGCATTGTAAGGGTCATGAGGTCTTGTAAACCTATGTCAGCATGGGCAGGAGCAAGCCCAGCAGAGGAGATGCCTGGGTACATTCCCAAATGTGTAACTTCCACTGTAGCACATTGCTGACACTTGAACCTGCATTAGTTGGTACCACGGAGGATGTGGGCTGCAATGGAGAATGTAAATTTAATTTTAAATTAAAAAGAGAACTTATTTTAGCCTGGTGTAGTAAAAGGAGAATGGCAAAGTATTTTCTAAAGCCAACTTTCCAGAGGCTAAATAAAACAAGCCACATGAGACAATCCTATGACTGCCCCTCCCCTTCAATAGGTGTTCCCTGGAATATTTGAATCCTCACACACGTTCAGCCCTTATTAACAGAAGATCCTTGCTGCAACTGAATGGTTGTCATACTATCAAGAATGCCAGAATAGTGCTCTGTTTTACAAGTAAAAGTCTGGTGAAATACCCAGTGTTGAATGTAAAACAAAAAGAGTAGTGGGGAGTGGTCAGAAGGAACACACACACACACCTTCCCTCTACCCCCCACTTCCCAGTTCTATCTGTGTGACCTAGGGTTATGATTCTATAATTAAAGTTGTGATTTGTGTAGAAATGTTTATCAACAGAAAGGTTTGTTGTCTGCAGTTCCAATCTAACCCAAACAGTCAACACTTGCTAATATATGGCTGTTAATAGTGCAGATATTAAGGCAGCTCTAAACTGAACCTGAACCACTTTCAGTTATTTCAAGTCCAAAGGCAGACATTAAGAACTTTACTTAGGTATGTTTGCATAAGCTTTTTATAAACCATTATGCTTTCCCACAAGTGGGAGAGCTTAAAGAATACTATATTGTACATAAGTGCCAACATATAATTAAAGAAGATATGCAATCCACTAAAAAAGAACCAAGGAAGTAATTTTTTAGTTTGAATATAATTACTGTCTCTGTTTCATCTACATGGATTTTTCTATTCTAGAACATTCCATTTAATTATTTGTGTGCCAAGCGTTTGCTAATCCAGGAAAAGAATAAAAATTTTCAGGGATCAATCTTTAGTCCAATTCAGTCCCTTTTGCTTTGGATGTACTCTCAAGCCTATCTCTAATGTAGCCAAGTTGGCAGGGTTTAGTATGAGCCCTGACTCGGGTAAAGGGGAACAGTGCCTCTCAGGATCTAAGTAGCAGTTTAGTCAGCTCCTTTTTGTTTATGAACCCCCTTTCTTAACTCCCCTCCCCTGTTCAGTCTGAGGTCTCCATTACTGCTGCTGAACGGAAACCTTCAGGTGGTAACAACCAGCTTCTGTCTTCCCCTGGGACCCCGGCTGATCCAGTCCACCACAGTGCGGTGGCAGCAGCAGCATCCAAGGGGCCTTGGCCTGGAGAGTTCAGTCAAGGACCATCTAATCAATTGAAGCAAACAGCATTTTTCATTCACTCTGTCCCTGGAGCTGCTGCTGCTTAGAAATTGCCGTGCAATTTAAAAATGAAAAATGTTTCCTCTCATGATCCCAATTTAAAATGGTTAGGAATGTGGGCCAAGTATTTTCCCAGTGACTCTTGGATTTTTCCCAGTTGTCCTATCTAATTTGCCTGATATGGGAAAGCAATCTGGGGTATGTCTCTATTATCCCTCCATGCCCACTGTCTTGCTCCCCACCCCATTCACCTCTTTTCTCTTTCTTCTAAGATGGAAAACTATACTCGGCCACAGTGACTGACTTCCTTGCCATCGATGCAGTTATTTACCGGAGTTTTGGAGACAGACCAACCCTACGGACCGTCAAGCACGATTCAAAATGGTTGAAAGGTGAAAAAACAAAAGAATACAGAGGGGTGGGGGGGGGGCGCTAGGTGTCTTGAGGGACATTTAGGTCCCAAGGGACCAGACTAGTTTCATTTCATTAGTGGCTTCTGACAGACGGGAAGGTGCAAATTGCATCTTTTGCCTCAACTGATTTATTTACCTCCCTTTTTCACTTCCCATGAGTTTCTGTAACGTTAACAGAACTACCAATGCTACTACAATAGAGCACATTACATTCATCTTTCCTGCCTCAAACTCTCATTTCAGAGTCCCACATGAAAAGAACAGGGAGCCGGGGGTTGGAGGTGCGGGGAACAGGAAGAGAGCTCTCATAACTCTGCATGAGTCAGGTTGACAGGAGATGTGTACGAAACCCTCTCTGTAACGTGGGCATTCCATTGTAGAAAATAAAAGACAGGGATATGCAGCACTCATTTAGTCTTCATTGTTGGTTGCAACCACTTCTGAAACATGTAATTTGTAGGCTCGAATGCTTTCTGAAATCACCAGCACTCACATGTGTGCAGTCATTAGAAACGGCTGGTGTTAACCAAATGTCTAATGGCCCTGTGCTTTTAATTAATAACATGTCACTGGTTGCAATTGACTAAAATTCTTTCAACTGTGTGACTTGTCCCCAATTAAAGTTCCCAATTTGTTCACAGAACCATATTTCGTCCAAGCAGTGGACTATGGAGACTATATCTACTTCTTCTTCAGGGAAATAGCAGTGGAGTACAACACCATGGGAAAGGTAAGAGGGGAGGAGGTCTCCCTTTTGGATCAATATGGTTATGAATGACCTTGAAATAGGAACCATCAATCCAATGACAAGGTCATCATTTTGAGAAGATACACAGATTAGTGGAAGTGAAACACTGTGCTGCCTCCAAGCTCTGGGTGCTTTAGCAAAAAAGCAACGGAGTACAGGGGACGTCTTAAATATTTCTTTTCAAAATGTAATAAGCAGATGTTCAGTGATTTCATACTGAGTTTCAAGTGTCTGGAGATGTGGTTTCCAGGTATACTCAACAGTTTTCTCTTTTTAATGAGATGCTCCACACAGAGAGAGTAGATATACAGTATCTTTAAGCAAACTGAGGGTCCTAAATTTTATCTTTATTGAATAAAGCAAGAGAACACTTAGGGGATGTCCCTTTCAGTTATGATTACCAGAGAGTGGATCAAGGTCACTCCTGGTAAGTTGGAGGGCACAAAATCAGTGCTGGGTGGCTTGCACAGTTAGAGGAATTCAGGGTATGAGATTCGAGGCCCAGAGGCAGCTAGTGAGGATGCCAGAGATGGTGCATACAAAGTGCGCTTTTGTTTGACGAAATAAAAAGCTAAGCAGTCCATATGGAAATGAGTGTATGTGGCTGGGAGCTGATCCCCTGAAGGATTTATGGCTCTGTATTAAATGCCACAGCCTTATCTTTTAAAACATGCTGTTCCAATGCTGAGGTTTTCCTTTTTTTTTTTTTTTTTTTTAGAAACATGAGATTAATTTAAGCACCTTGTTGTTCTGTTTCTATTTTCAAAGAAAGGAAAATTCTAATAAGATCGCCTCGAAAAGTGAGTGCATTTCATTCTCCTGGTGTGTTTTTCCTCTGCAGGTCGTTTTCCCACGAGTGGCCCAGGTTTGCAAGAATGACATGGGAGGGTCTCAGCGAGTCCTGGAGAAACAGTGGACATCTTTCCTTAAGGCTCGCCTCAACTGCTCAGTTCCCGGAGACTCTCACTTCTATTTCAACATACTACAGGCGGTTACAGATGTGATTCGTATTAATGGCCGTGACGTTGTCCTGGCAACCTTTTCCACACCTTATAACAGGTAACCATGCCATGGCTGTGTGGACCTAATTGGTTCTTCCGGCTTCCTTTCCCCAGGGGCTCTCTTCTAATACACAAGATTCACAACTGGTGGAAAAGTTGCCCTTCACTATTTGTGGCTAAAAAAGCACTTCACACTCAGTTTTCATCAACAAATTAACGGTCATTTACAGGAGTTATTAGATTGGGATTTTAGGGAAAGTAATTAGGTAAATTATAACAATAGCTTCTAATTATAGGCCTGTCATATAAACACTATTCACGTGCTGTTTCTCAAGCCTTCTGTAATCCTGGCAATGAATACTGTTGCCCTCTTTTTATACTGGACAAAACAACTCAATTATAGTACCTGGTCCAGGCAGTCAGTAGACGGAGGAGGCAGCTTCAAACTCAAAATGGTTCTTTCTCTTCTAGGCCATGTAGCATTCTGTTTGACTTTTAATAGTAACATCTTTTGAAGTAAAAACCCTGGAAAGATATTAAAATGCTACAGAGTGAAAGTTAGGATCCAGATGAGTCCATCCCCACATAAGACACCCTGGGTTTTGTTATCCCATCAGAGGAGCCTGCATCCCAACCATAGCACCACTGTCTGACTCCGGAGGGCTCGAATGAGGACTTAGACATTGTCAAACCTCGAAATACTGAGTGCCAACCTGTTTATTCCTATTTTGGTAGTTTTTAAGCTGAGACTTTGAGGAATTAAATAATATTCTAATAACTGTTCCTGGAGCAGTGGAAATATGTGGGGTTTAAAGAGCAGAATGAAGACAGGCATTTAGATTTTCTGGTTCTCAGCTCTCCCAGTCCTTAGAGTCCTAGCACGATTGTGAAAATGGTCATCACTCTGGGCGTGGTCCTACAATTTAAATGTACTGTATTCTCATTTCTATGTAGAATTTTGGATATTCTATATTGTCTTCCTTTAGGAATGCACTGTTTTATTTTGGATTACACTTTTTAAAAAAGACTTTTAAGAACTCAGTGAGTACCTAGATGACAGGCATGTACATGTTGAGAATGAAGGACAGCATCTAGAAAGAAATGTTTCAGAATTAGGTAGAGCCCAGATCAGAACAAGCTAAAGGATGAAATAATGTTCCTTTATTACATAGAAGTCAAGAGTTCCCCACTGAAGATGCATGAAAATATGAAACCATACTACAGCAAGAAGCACTCAGTGAGATTTAAGCAAGCTTTAACCATCTGTGGAGATTTGTAAGCCTGAGAATAGAAAAGATTCAATAATTCAGACTTCGACTGTTCATACTTCCGAATGCATCGATCTAGATTCTATCTAGACTGTTGAAAAAGAATACTGTCATGGTACATGGGAAAGCAGGGGCTAGCAGAATTTCAGAGTACACTTCCAGTTTGTTGGTTTAATTTTTGAGGTCAGTGAGTTACTTTATGATTATAATACAGCAGTAGATTCTAGCATATTATAGATACTCCATTTAAAGTATTTTCTTTAACGGCCCCCAAGAAACATTCAATTATTGCATGCTTATGCAGTCTCAGAGACATATTTGCTCAGTAAAATCAGAGAGTGATAAAAATGCACATACCCATTTATCTATAAATTATTGTCCTCTCTGGTTTTACTCCCTCTAGATTCATTCCTCTCCACCCCATACTCCACTCATGCAAACTTGGTCACTGTTAGGTTTCAAGCCCTTTGGGTGCTCCTCTTTGCCCTGGGGATAAAGCTCATGCTCCTTAGAATGGTGTGCAAACCCCCTCATGGTCTGGCCCATCTCTGCCAGCAGCACGTGCTTTCTGGAACTAAGATCTGTCTCGAACATGCCATGCTTGCTCATGTCCTGTTCTCTGCCAAGTTCCCCGGTCCAACCAATGTCTGTTTGCCCGTTGTAACCCTAAGGATGCTCCAAATCTCAGCTGGAGTCGCTTCCCATGAGATCTTATGCATTCCTCTTTAAATACTGCTCTTAGCAAGTTGTCCTGCATGAATTAGTATCATCATTGTTGTTATTTGCCTCCACACTGAACTGTGAGTCAACTGAGAGCTGTACTCTCTGTTATTTATTAAGCATTTACTGCCTGAGATTAGGGATTCCATAATTATAGGTTGAATGAACAGCAGGTAGAAAGAAAGGAATGAAGAAAAGTTGAAAGGAGGAGGAAGTAAAGTAGGGAAAGAAGAAGAAAGGATGTCACAAGTAATTCTAACCTTGGGAAGATTATAAAATCCCAGGGTTATTACAAGGTTCCTCATAAAATAATTCAATATTTATCCTATTTTTCTTAATATTTAAAGTAAATATGTATACCTGTTACTTTTTGGAAAGGGAGATAAGAAGAATCTTACAAAATTAAGTAATGCCAGGGTTCTAAAATTTCAAAACAAATGGGGATCACTGTCTTGTATACTCAATTTTATTAAATTTTATTAAAAATTTACTACTACTTTTAACTTTAAAATACTTTAACGTTCATTCTGCCACCTTGTTTTAAATAAGCTTTCTAACCCTCTCCCTATTTCTTGCTTTACTAGTAATTCTTCAATAATTGTGTTATGAAATTAAAGATAGCATAAAGTTTTCCTAATCATTATGAGGTGATTTCCATATCCTTCCTACATTTGCAAAATCCAGACCAGTCACTGTCTCTGTGCTGAATGATGTTCCCATACTGCAGAGCAGTCTTGTCCTGATGCTGCCGTGCACTGGCCCACAACCTCAATGCCTGATTAAAACATTGGCCAGCTGGTGCCTGCAATTTAATTGATCAAAACCAAAGAACAACCATAGTCAAAAACAAACATGGGTTCAAACAGTATACCCAGGTGAATGAATTATTCATGCCTCTCACCACTGATGAAAAAAAAATCCCAAAGCCCTTCCAGGAGTTCCAGGCCAAAATGTAATTATAGGTAGAGATTACTGCCATTATTATTACTTAGCACTTAATAGAGCACTTTATTTGCAAAATGTTGATGCTTTAGAGACTTATATTGTTCAGTCCTATGCAAATAAACAGGAGTAAAAACTGGAATGTACACCAACTAACAAAATATTCCCTAGTTCTGCACACAGACATTCTCACTCTCGCAGTCCTTAGCTTGAGGTACCAAATCCAAAGAAGCAATATTTGGACAGTGGAGGCACTTTTACTTTAAATTTTTACTAATATTGGAGATGTAGAATATTTTCTAAAATTTTTACTGGGGGATGGGGTTATTGATTAAGAATTAACATCAGCGAATTCATGAAACTTCTAAATCACCAGTTCGACCACTCTTCCTTTCTAAACAAAAGCAGTCCCAGAACACATGAAGAGGTTTTTTCTCTTTATGAGTTGCTTTAACTAGCCCTTTATTTAAGGCCACTGATGAAAATTTGATTCCCAGGAACATCCGCTTTATGCACTAGGATTCCTTACATTTATTGTATTCAGTATATGAACTTTACATTTCAATTGCCTGTAATAGGAAAGTTTCTTTGGAGTATGTTTTCCAAGCTGCCTGTGCACCTGGGCATGAGTAACACGTGTGTGAAATGTCATGTTGCAGCATCCCTGGGTCTGCAGTTTGTGCCTATGACATGCTTGACATTGCCAATGTTTTTACTGGGAGATTCAAAGAACAGAAGTCTCCGGATTCCACTTGGACACCAGTTCCTGATGAACGAGTGCCTAAGCCCAGGTACATGCAAAATATGCTATTTTGTTGTTGTTAATCCTAACCCAAGGATGTTTTTACCAATGATTTTTAGAGAGGGTGAAATGGAGGGCGGGGGGGAGGAGAGAAGAGAGAGAGAGAGAGAGAGAGAGAGAGAGAGAGAGAGAGAGATTGATGTGAGAGAGATTCATGGACTGGTTGCCTCCCAGGCCTGTCCCGACCGGGGCTGTGGACCAAACCTGCAACCCAAGTATATGTTTGACCAGGGATCAAACCCGAGACCCCCTCTAACCACTGAACACACCAACCAGGGCTATATGCTATATTGAACTTCTAGAAATGGTACAGCTTGCTCCTCTGATAATGAATTGTACCAGTGTCTTCCATGCCCATGCCAGCCATATAGATAAGATGCTGGAACAACAGCAAGGCCTATGAGGTCATTCACCTTCATCCACTTAAGCAAAATTCAGAGTTACTTATATTATATTTAAAACAATGACTCTAGTCTTTTTTTTTTTTTTTAATATATTTTATTGATCTTTTACAGAGAAGAAGGGAGAGAGATAGAGAGTCAGAAACATCGATGAGAGAGAAACATCGATCAGCTGCCTCCCGCACACCCCTCATTGGGGATATGCCCGCAACCAAGGTACATGCCCTTGACCGGAATTGAACCCGGGACCCTTCAGTCCGCAGGCCGACGCTCCATCCACTGAGCCAAACCGGTTCCGGCGATGACTCTAGTCTTTTGCTTAATCTCTATATCTGTGGTTTATCCATCTAATCCTAGGATGAATAGATCCATTTCATCCAGCTAGCTCCAATGTCTATAGTCAAGGAAACTGGGGCCCAGAGGGGTATAAAGTGTATTGTGTACATTCACATAGCTGGATAGATTGTTTCCATTGTCCTTCCCTGCTTCCCTTCAATTTTACAGAAACTCTTGTCTTTAAATCCTAATAAAATGTGGAACAGAAATGGTGTGTGTTCCCTGGATTTCTTGACCAGGCTGGATCAGAGCTGAGTCAAGACTCAGGCCAAGGGCAAGAAGAGAGCAGAGGTGCAGTGGACCTTAACATGTCTCTGGTCTGCCAGGTTCTGGTGTATTTTGGGTCCATAAGCAACCTAAATTCCCCTCTCCCGAAAGTGTGCCCCAGAATTGCCTTCATTGGGAACCTACTGTCCAGAGACCTCTTGGTCCTCTGTAGTCTCCTTCAATTCCTCACACTAAAGCAATGAATTCATCCTTTTTAACTGGGATGGGAGAAAACTGTCCCCCAACCCTGTGCCTGCTCTCTCTGTGGTACCCACTGGATACCTTCATTACAGCATTTGCAAGTTACATGGAAACATCCTTGTGTGCCCAGCTTCCTCCACTGAATTTGTGAGCCTCTGGAAGGAAGAAGCCCAATGTCTTTTAAGTTTTTTGGTTTCCAACCATCTCCTCCCACCTCAAGTCCCCCACAGAAAATACCTAGCCCACGCCATTTAATGGAACTAATTTAGATAATGTGAACCCTGAACCCAGGAGAGAAAGCCTCGTGGTTCTGTCTTCATTGTCTGAATTGTCTGGCATGTGCATACCCTGTTACTTATGGAGAGCAGACTGGGTGCAAAAAGCACACTCTGGCAAAACCTCAGATAGACCTTCTAAGTCGATGTCTGGAACGGTTAGCTACTTTCTAGGTAAGCAGGAGGGGGAATTCAGCCTGAGGGATCAGGTTTCAGGGAGAACATACTTAATGTGTTCGCCTTGGTGTGTAAGCCATGACGAGGAAACATACTGTAAGCGATCTGCCAGTTCCAGATTTGGCAGTGTGTTTACCCTCATCATTCCGCATGCTTGCCTCGCCCCTCTTGCAGATATGGGGATACGCCCACAGGGCCGGCTGTGTCAGTGCCAGGACACAGTGCACGCATGGGCCAGACTATGCCATTGCTGTCAGAGTCCAGTTTCCTCTCTTGCACCAGCAGGCAAACCAGCTGTGTGGATAGGCCTGGTGTCAGTGTTTCTCTAATCTGACTTTGCTGAGATGTCCCTTGACTCGAGACGCCATAGCATTTCTTGTTGAAAAAAGTTTTCACGTCATAACGCCATGACCTTTCAGGAGGGAAGCTTTGGTGTCATTGGCTTTTCATACCTGCCCAAATCAAACAAAAACAAAAACATCCGTAAAAAACAAAATACAGATGTTCTCTGATTCCCGGGGCGAGATGGTTACATGGAGTGTTGCTGGTACATATGCTGGCTTGTGGCTTTTGAGTGCCTTTGTTTTCTACATTTGTGGAAAAGTCAGCTTAATTCTCTCCTTTTGTAGAGCAAATGCCTCGAGAACTTCCAGCAGGGTTTCAGGGTCGATAGAGCAGCCCTGGACATGTGCACACCACACACTCCCCCACTTGTTTCGAGCTCCATCACTGTTGATGGAATTTGTTTGTTCTGCTGGGGGGAAGCCAAGCTGCCCCCAGCCAAGGTTGAACTGCCCCGGCGGAGGCTCCTCTATGGCATGCGAGGCGGCCTGGAGGAAATCTAAGCACATTTATTTGGTGGCATCTGCATTGTTCAACTTCCTCCTCTCAGCCTCTGGTACATTTTCCCTCATGCCAGATGCTTAGAGAAGCAGTTCATTCAAAGAATTAGCCATAAGGCATGAAACACACTCCCTCCCTTTCTTTTTAGGCCCGGTTGCTGTGCTGGCTCATCCTCCTTAGAAAAATACGCAACCTCTAATGACTTTCCTGATGATACCCTGAACTTCATCAAAACGCACCCGCTCATGGACGAGGCCGTGCCTTCTGTCATCAACAGGCCCTGGTTCCTGAGGACGATGGTCAGGTGGGTGCCAAGCACACCGAGTCCTACAGGCATCTTCCCTACTCCATCTCATGCTCATATCAGTGGATCATGTTTTGAAACGGCACAGACATCTTCTGTAATCACATGCATTGGTTCCACTATGAAATGCTGGCGAGTGGGGTGGATGCCACCAAACCCTGCACCCACATTCCCAGGGAGAAGAGTTTGGGTATTTGGGGGCTAACTGGGCACATGCCAGCAATTAGAGGAAACAAAAGTATCTCCTTCCCGGGTAGCCCTTTAGTCCAGTCTGTGCAAAAGTGGAGGAGCAGTGAAGGAGAATCGGTCGAGGATGTGGATACCTGTTTGGTTGGATATGGTTGCAAAACAAGCTGCAGATTCCATCCAAGCTTTGTGCCTTGGTTGTTAACTTTCAAAGTGGAGCACGAACAAAAGGAGGATTTGCACAAGTATACCAGCATGAAGGTTCATACTTAGCGTTTGTTATCTGAAGTGGTGGCCAACCGAGAAGGGATAGCTGATGTGAAATCTGTGAAAGCATTAAGTACTCCTCCTTGTATGTATTTAGAGCTTATTTCCAAACAATTCAACAGGCTTTCCCGAGTACCATCCAGTCTGGGCAGTCATCAAACACAAGGTTAATTAAATTTACCACCATTTTTAAACTATGCCTTTATTGAAATATATTAAAGTCTTATAATGGCTCTTGTCCATACGATGGAAACAATATAACTTGCAAGAAGGTCCATATTTTCTGGAACCTGCCATGGTGCTTAGGACAAATAGGTGTCTATGGAGTATTGAATGGCTGAGAGAAAAAGGATGCCCAATAGGACTTATCCTAGATATGTGACAAGGCTGATGCCCTTCACCTTTGCTCTAAATGTATCTTGCTTGGCTGGCACATCCTTCAGAGCTCTCAGTCCTTCTACATACAATTGAAAAGCTTTCTAATCTGGCATTTTGTTGATGAGGCTTTACATCGCAGAAGAATGGTATAAAAAAAATGGTAGCCATTGCTTTTCTTTCCAATGTTAAATGAAATGTCAAATGAGTTCCCTTATTCCTCCCCTCTTCAGAGGAGACATGAGCCTTTCCTTGTTGCTCAGGGCAGAGATAATTGTGGAATGGTTTCAGATGGAATGGTTATGGCTGGCTATTTATTATGTAACTTGGCCTCCACACCCCATACCTCTGTTCTCCCCTTGGAGCCATACTAATGCTCTGCATATGGAAGTAACGTACCAGAACAGCTTGAGAGCATTATTTACATGCATATATTTCTCTGGAGGTTATTGCTAGAAAGCTCTGTCACAATTCAATTGTATAAAGTGGGAAGGGGGACACTTGAATGACAGACCAACAGAGAGATGAAGAATGCAATCTTGTCATTTCAGATACCGCCTCACCAAAATTGCGGTAGACACCGCGGCTGGGCCCTATCAGAATCACACTGTGGTTTTCCTGGGATCAGAGAAGGGACTCATCTTGAAGTTCTTGGCCAGAATAGGAAACAGTGGTTTTCTAAATGACAGCCTTTTCCTGGAGGAGATGAGCGTTTACAATCCTGAAAAGTATGTAGAATATTTGGTTCTTTCTCAGTAATTACTTATGTTATTCAGAAAAAGTCAAGGCAGACAATAGGTTTTATACATTTTTAGGTGTGGCTTTTAACATTATTTGTATAAAAGGCATTTTCTCCTTGCCAATAATGTATGTATTTATAGAGAAACACATATAGGTGTGTGTGTGTGTGTGTATGTGTGTATGCATGTACAAGGATCTATTTCACCTTTACTTAGATCAGATTAAGAGATCACTTTGTAGGCTGGGAGGTGGGTATGAGGATGGTGGCAAGAAAAAGAGAACTGGCCCGAGGGAAGCTTTTAATGATATTATCCTGCCTTATACAATTAGGTGTAGCTATGATGGAGTAGAAGACAAGAGGATTATGGGATTGCAACTGGACAAAGCAAGCAACTCTCTGTATGTTGCATTCTCCACCTGTGTGATAAAGGTTCCCCTTGGTCGGTGTGAACGACATGGGAAGTGTAAAAAGTATGTACTTTGCCTCATTGCCTATTAGGAAATGCTTAGAAAGGAGGCCTAGGTAGCTCACGGTCATCCTCTTCCTGCAGGACCTGTATCGCCTCCAGAGATCCGTACTGCGGGTGGGTGAAAGAAGGAGGTTCCTGTGCCTATCTGTTGCCCGGCAGCAGGTAAGGCGTCCCAGGTGTGGGGGAGTATAAGGTGCTATCCATTCCATATGTAGTAGTTAACTGTGCTTGCACATACCACCACCACTCAGCCTTCTGTGCACAGCCTCATCAATGGGACGGCCAGCCATTCTCCTTCCTTTTCCCATTTCACAGAACACCCCGATATCACAGGTGGCAGATTTCCAATTGATTAATCATGCATCCTCAGGCTGATTGAAAACACAAAGAGAAGAAACGCAGTGGGCTTCTGAGTGTTCCCTGGAGAGAGGGACAGGGATGTGCATGCCTTAATCATCACAATTCGAGAACAGCAGAGAAAAGGAGCAGTTGGGTAACAATTAGATTAGTGATGCAGTTTGCCCAGCCATCGCAAAACGGGCTCCTCTAATTGACCATACAAAGCTGGGAAGAAATTGCAGAGCATTTGTTAAGCGATGCGTTTGTACTGCGAGCATGTTGTATACATCCAATAAATCTTCTCCTGCGCTGAAGAACAGTTGACCCTATTACTCATTAGGTAGTCAATTCTTGGCAGTTCTCCAGGAGATCAGCTCGATCGGGGCCGTCTAACATGCCTGTGATTTCAGTGCTTAAAATTGTGACCCGGTCTTTAAATGCTCAGCTGGCATTCGTTAAAAGGTTTCTTTTATGTGTTTACTTCATTGGATGTGAAATCCAAAATAACATTGGAAAAACATCCCATGCATGTCCTTGACAGGTTATGGCAACTCAAGAGAGGTGCCATATGGCAGCACAGTTCTTACTTAGCCAATTCCTTCAACTTCCCCAGATCCAAAGGGGGAACAGAAGGGCTCCCATCACTGACTCTGCTCTCCCATTTTAGAACAGCTAGACAAACAGGCAGAAGGCCACCTCCTGACTACCACCTGCATCATATGAGGGAAAGTATTCCCATAAACAGGGCGAATGATAACTAAGTCTGACCTGGATATTTGACTAATATAAAGGGTTGACGTCTATATTTTATTACATCATCTTTACAAATAGCAATATAGACATGCTACAGTGGTAGCACTTTATATCTTTTCCTGGGACTCTTGAAGTGAAGGAGAAAGGATCACAAAGCACAGTGAAAAAAGCTAAGGCAAGATCTTTCTATATTCAAGGCATAACCAGAAGTATACTCCTGAGGATGGGAGGAGTGAAGACAATACCTGAATGGTCTCAGCAAAATGCACCTCTAAGCCCTCTTTTGTTGGGCTCCACTTAGCCACTGGCCATTTGTATCTTTTAACATTTTGTTATATAAGTTATTGCTAAGCAAAGAAATATATAAAAATCTAGGAAGGCAAGGGTCAAGATGAAAGAGAAAGTAGAGGGGGAAAGACTTATTTTTAACTAAAGGCCCAGTGCACGAATTCATGCACATTGAAAAGAAATTAATTAGAAGAAATATTTTAGAGGCCGGGGAGGGACTGCGGGAGGTTGGCTCCAGGGTGTGTCCAGCCCGTCTCGTCCAATCCCAATCAGCAGGACCCCAGCAGCAAGCTAACCTACTGGTTGGAGTGTCTGCCCCCTAGTGGTCAGTGCGTGTCATAGCGACTGGTCAAATGGTCGACTGATAGGTCGGACTCTTAGCATATTAGGCTTTTATAGAGAGAGATTTATAGACTTCTATATTGCTCAGAACAGTGTATTTTAACATTTAAATGTTTAAGCCATGCTCAGGGAATCAGAGTAAAAGACAGGTATAAGTAATGCACACACTAATTACCTCCTGAATAATATCTGAATTAACTGCGTAAGCCAGGGCTACTCTTTGGATAATCTTGTACATAAGACTCATTTCTGTAAATTTCAAAGATATAAATTTCAAGCTGTTATCTACATATTGTTTGCACCTGTCACTCAATTTATCAAACTGTGTTAGTTGCTTTAGTGAAACCCAAGTAATGACTCACATGATTGAATTTGTTTGTTTTTCTCCCCCCTCTTTTTCTGAAAGACTAACTTTTGAACAGGACATAGAGCGTGGCAATACAGATGGTCTTGGAGACTGTCACAGTAAGTGAAGCTTTTATCCGTGTTTATCTTTGGGCAGAGAAGTTTTTCTGGAATGGCCTGGAAACATTACCCTGCATGTGGAACTGAGTACAGCTGGCACCAAAATATGCATAAATAACAGAAACCATCTTCTAAATATCAAATAAAGAAAATAGCGTGTTTTAGAGCCAATGTTATTGTCGATGCTGTTGCTATAAATGCTGGCACCTAGTACATTATTACAATGGTGAGGAACAGATTCACTTGAGAAGATACTAATTATGCAGAGCAGTAAGTTATGTCTGCATTTTCATTTTTTGAAAGCCCGGTTTTGTTGTTTTTTAAAATGTGCTATTTACACTGTAATTTTTAACCAAATACGATAAAAAGGTTGGACATTTTACTCTGGCTTTTTAATTGAATGGAACTGTTTTATTCTTCTTCAACATAGAAACTAACAAAAGTAATTATAATTTTTAAATTGGATTTTTGTCTGTTAACATTTGCAGTAGAAAAAGTTTCAGATATAACCCACTAAGTACAAGGTGACTCAAAATAACCTTTTCATAGAAATTAAACTGTGCGAATCTGAGTTCATTTCAAAAGTTATTAAATGGTAACATTTTAGTTAGAACTTGATGTAAAGGATCCTGGTTCTCCTATTTCTGATTAATATCAAAACTCTCCTGAAAATGCTAAGGTGTCATTCAACTTTCTTATCTTTTATAGAAATCAGATATAATCAAATAAAGAGACATGGCAGCCTTATCTCCAAATTCTTTGCATATATATTTTTTTGTTTGCAAATATGATATATTGGCAAAAGCTTATTATGTCTTCACACACAAAATTTAATGAGTTAAGAAATCAGCATAGGAGACAGTGTCATTGCCAAAAGATCTACGTTACTTTTGTGCAGTGAAACAATTTGATCCATGGATGTTAGTCACATTGATGCCCTAAGGCGCCATTTTCAGGAAACGGGTTTTGGTTTCTATGTGTTTCTATGTGAACTGAATTAGCTGACTTAGTGATTAATTTTCATCATAGTTTTATGATCTGGTGGTGTGGACATCTATAGAAAATTGGGGTGTCAATTTGGATTTCATAGGTAAATCTATGAAAAACGTGAAAATGGTTGTTAATATCTCCACCAAGTGTCCACGGCACCAGTGGGCTCACACCACACCTGTATTCTTGGCAGAAAAGCTGAAGGAAGCCTCAGTATTGAGCACAGGGGAGACGCTCTCTCTTAGCCCGTGCCTTACTCTTTAACCTCAGCAATCAAGCCTCTGTTTTCCTGTACTCTCCACCCTTGAACCTCATTCCTGCTGAGGCTCTTAGAGGCCTGCTCAGGGCAGGAGGTAAGGCTGAGCAGACCCTCGGCTGCCTATCCGAGTGCCTTCTCAGCTTCCTGTGCTCTGCTGGAGCGTGACCTACTTCATGGGACTTACCTCTTCACAGACAGGCATTCAGAGGCGTTAGGTCATTGGTGCACAATGACTCTGCATCAGGATTTTAAGGGGAGATGAGAAAATCATACAGAGCCAGGGCCAGAGGCTGAGGAGCAGGCTGAGTGAACCAGTGTTCTGACCCAGACACAGCACGCACACACAGGTGTATGCTGCCACTGTGTGCATGTAATTTCTTTTGTTTTTGTTTTTAATTACCTAAGTAATCCCCCTGCTGAGTTCAGAACATTGTGATACTGGGCAGTTCCTCACAGCACGGTTGTGAAGATGAAATAAGAGAATGTAAAAAAAGGGTACTTTGTAAGTGTGGGTCCATATGTCACTTATTTTATCCACATATATGGTAGGGCTTAAATTCTCTGAAACACATATAATCACAGTTACCATTTCTTTACTAACTCTTGCTTTTTCTCTGCCTCTTGGCAACAAAAGCAGTGATTCTGAGGAAATTCACTTGGGGAAGACATGGGGGTGTGAAATTGGACCGAATATAAAGCATCTTATGTTACAAGCTAGAATTGAAATGCACTTACTTAGTGTTGGGTATCACATGTTCTTTTAGTCCCGTATTAGTTCATTCCCACTTACTGTGTAAGTCACACTAAGTAGTGTTAGACATAAGTAACCTCTCCTCCCTTTTGTCTTTCAGATTCCTTCGTGGCACTGAATGGTAAGGATGACATTACTCGTGATTAATTATCGATGAAACTCTGCTTAGGAAAACCTGCTTTGCTAATCCTCTTCAGTATTCTCAAACTTTAGGTTGCTCTCTAAATTAATTTTTTTGTCCTCATTATTTTTTTTATAGACATTTCAACTCCTCTACCAGATCATGAAATGTCTTACAACACAGTATATGGTCAGTTGATGGATTTCTTTTTTTTTTTTTTTTTAATTCTTCAAGCCACTCATCCTGTGGTAGTTTATAGTTTTCATCCCTAAACACCATGGACCAGATTCTTTATTACTTCAGGGCCCCAATTCACTAAAATTATTTATAGATTTCATGATGCTTCAAAAATCACTCTGCCTCTATTTGATGTATGAGACTTGAGTCCTACAGTTTAATCCATATAGCATGAAATATGCCAACCTTAGGGAATTTGGTGAATATATTTAATGAGTTCTTGAAGGAGAAGAAATTGCTTTTGGACATAAGTATATCCAAGATAAAAGAATAGTGCCTACAACTACGCGGCCATAACTCTTCAACTGATAGAGAGTAACATTCCCAAAATGCTGACTCTCAGGACCATACCTTCTTCAGGGGAAAATCTATACAGAGTGAACATACCAGCTTCTTACTAGGCAAAACTTTCCAATATAGCATGCAATTGGCCATTTAAATTTAAGTTCACAAAGAGTGCAACTATTTAGACATATTTTCATTGAGATTTCCTTAGAATGTGTACAAGGAAGTAATGATGTGCACACAGGGCTTATCCCATTGTTCCTGCTCTGAAATGCAGACGCTACATTAAACAAAGCTACTAAATCCATAAACAGATTATTCTGAGTTCTTTATAAGAAAAGTTTAAATGTAGTTGAAACATTCCATTTCTGTTTCTCAAAGTTACACCAAATATTTATTAGGGTAAGCTATTCATGTATTTTTTAAATATAAAATGAAAAATGTGTGTGATGGCAAACTTAAGCTTATGCATTACTAGAGGCCCAGTGCACGAAATTCATGCTCGGGTAGGGTCCCTCGCAGCTGCCGGCTGGCCGGGGCCTCCCTTCCCCTGGCCACCTGCCACCACTGCCGCCAGTCAGGGTGGGGCTGGCCAGAGGGAGGGGCCAGCGGTTGGCCAGCCAGTCCTGCCCCCTGGTCGAACTCCCAGTTGAACTGCCAGTTGAGGGGACAATTTGCATATTAGGCTTTTATTATATAGGATAATGGGTTTCATTGGTACACAAATTTTATAGATTTTGTGTTTAAGAACAGTAACAGTTCTAGGACAGTCTTTAAATGTAGAGGTAAATAAGAAATGAAGGGGAACAGTAAAGAAAAGAAAGCAAGGTGGATTTCGGATTCAAAGAAATAGTTCAAGATGGCTAAAAATGTTTCTAATAGCTCTATGTGAAATCTCACTCCCCGTGAATATTAGTATAAATAAAAAGCCTCTTTGAAAGTCCTAAAGACTATCTTATAAACTGGAGCTGTGCAGATATGGAAAACAATGCCTAGTTTCTCCTGTCTCCCACATGAAGTGAGGTAGTGTGGTGAGGAGCCCACAGAATTCATCCAACCTTTAACATTCTCTCCTCTGTGATTCCAACCAACACATTAAACACCAACTACTGGAAAAAAATTTCTCAGGAGGCATATGTCCTCTAACTTAGCCTGTCCTTCAGAAAGAGAACCTACTTAGCTTCTGCTCTTTCTCAATATCATACTTTGAAATCACTTCTGATAATTGAATAATCTTCATCAGAAATTGAGAAATTCAGGTCTTGAATCTCCCTAGCATTCAGCAATTTGTACAGTTTTAACTCCCAGGTAATTTCTCATATCGATAGAACAATTAAACTATGGGATCCTCTTATGAACAGAAATAATCTATGTATCTCTTTTTCCTTTTCAAAAGGAAAGGAACTTATTAATATCTCCATATTAATACTTTGAAAGGACAATGCCTCTTCACCCTCAGCTCTTGACCAGTAGTTTCTGTGATGAAACTAAAGAGTTGGAATACTGTATTCCTTTAAATGAATGATCCTGTCCATTTCAGGCTAAATCTATCCAGGATGGAGTGGTTAGATGACTAACTGACCATCAAAATGAGGCTGCTCCAGACAGTACTTAGAAAAATACAGGAGACTTCCTTTTCACAAGCTATTGAAGATATGCTTATTTAGGAATTAATAAACATAGAACAGATGTAATTAATTCATTCAGCAAATAGTTGTTGAGTGCCTACTATGTGCCAGGCACTGCACTAGGTGTTGTATTGGTACCATCAAAGGAAATACCAAATTGCTATTTTTAAGAGCAAGGATGTAGATTAGGAAGCCAACCTCACAGTCCAAAGTGTACGCACTGCTTCCCACTGTGTCCTTTGAATGTTTCCATAAAAAGTTCATTGGCTGAGTGCAGGCTCATAGAGTGAACAACAAAACCACAACTGCCTAAAAAAGGATCATTGCAATAAACCATGCACTCTCTGCTTGGCAAAAGATCTGTGCAACATCAGTTTCATAAGCAAGAAACCCTTTTTAGTGAATTGGACCCTGATTATTTTCCTTCTCTCTTGTATTGATATAGTATCTCTTTTTTTGTGTCTAATTAGCTATAATCATTGTTAATAGGTTAGAGTAGTTTGAAGGGTCTCTAACCTCTGGAATTACAAAGATTTGTAGATATAGAGAAACGGTATGATGCATATTAAAGTTAACTTTTAATATCTATCTCTTTGTATATTATAAGAATACATCATAAGCTCCATTAGTTAAAACATGGCCTCCCTAATTAGATTAGCAAGACAAAATTATAGATTTGAACTCTATTGACATGTAATACTATATCCACAAATGATTGCCTATTTTTTGTAGCATTATTTTTGTTACACAGTCTCTTAGGGAATGCACAACCTAATATAGTCTGTAGAATCAGATTCTCAGAAAAAATAAAGTGATTTTCTTTCAACATTTTTTTAAGCTTGGAGAGGTAATAATCATATGCCTCTTCGATTTCAAACTAAGGACTGTTGCTTAATGGTCCTTTTCCATGGTGCTTCTAAAATTTTTGAGAATCAGGTATTGCTTTCTGTGACTACTTGATTCACCAGTGACACGTGTTGCCTGTCCTCAAGCATAAGTTTAAAAGATTACAAACCTCATGCTGCTCTATTTTTTTTTTCATTTGAGTACATCAGATGCATGGTTTCTCTAGATTTACATACCGAAAATGGAGATGTGGTGGGTATTAGACTAACACTTCAGCGATAGGAAGGAGCTGGTTTCTCACATTTGTGTAAAACATTTCCCTACCTAACTGCCATCTGGTCCCCATTAATATCCTCTCATAGCCATAGCTTTCCATTACCAATGAGTTTTCCACGTAGTTGCAGCATATGGTCCTAGAAATCTTTCTACAGAGAATGTGTCCCTTAGGCATATATTTCCCCTAGATTACCGTATTAAGAAATGTTCTCCCTTAACCATACTTATGGTATTATCATAAAATTGCCCCTTGGACACAGTTACATTGAAAGTGCTCAAAATGCATATCAAGTCAGGGAAAAGAAATCTTTTGCTACTTGGAGGAGAGGCTTTTTCACACACACACACGCACGCACGCACACACACCCCTTTTAACTACCTACAAAGCTATTTCTAATTGTTTGCTTATGCTGGGTGCTGAATTCTTTCTTAGGTTAACAATATATTTCATTAGAGCTGTGTTGAATTGAAGGGTAGAAAATGTTAGAGCTCAATATAAAAGCCAGAGGAAGCAAAAGCAATTCTGTATTTCAAATTCCAGGTGATTTTCCTACCCTTGTTCTCTTGTCAGTATCATGAGATGAGGTGTGACACCCCGAAATATAAAAACAAAAAGTCTGGATCCAAGCCTTCTTGAGTTTTAAATGAACGTGCTTCAAGCAGTTGGTTATGAATCAGACTATTTGTAACAAAGTGGATGTTTGAAGCTGTGTGGGAGCCAAACAAGTTCTACACAGAAAGCGGCCTCTTAAATGTTACCAAAGCTTTGCATAGCATCTAAGTGTGGTGCTTTCATAAAAATCATTATAGCTTAGACAGGCCACTTGGCTGACTTGCTTTTCCTGGTTCTTTTACATATATATTCTGCAATTGGCAGTATTATAGTCTCCTGGGAATCCAACTTCCAATGATAATTGTAAAAAGAAAGAATGTAATGCATTGATCATTACAGCCTTTCTTTCTGGTGGCCGTATTTTATTTATCACATGCATGGTGATGACAGCCCAAGGTTGAGACCCCCTGGGATTCTGCCCTGTTTTCTACCAAAGGCACCAATTACACATTCACAATAGTTGCCCCGATGTCTTTCTAAAAACTACTCAAGAGGTTGCTACAGGTAAAATGGCTGAATACCCAAAGACTACTTAAAAATCCCAGAGAAGTCATACTTTATTTCTACTAGAAAAAAAAAAAACAGGTAAGGGGCTTCTTCAAATCATTGCACCAGTTTAGATCAAATCAGCTCATAGGATCTGCATTTAACTTTGTGGAAGATGGAAGGAAAGCTTAGGCATGTATTCACAGGAAATGTCCAGTGTCTGCCATAATTCCCAAACCCAGCCATTCTTCTAACATCCATCACGGGCTACTCTGGATCTCAAAAAGCTGTTTCTTTCCAATCGGAACAGAATTAGTCGGTGTGGCATAAAAACAACCTCTCACGATTGTGACTCATAAAACCATGAAGCTAGCATTGTTGGAATAAGACACAGAAGACAAAGCCATAACAACATGGAGCATTTGAGGGGAAAGGAGGTGGGGGCAGATCCTTTTAGAAAGCAACCACTTCTTCCAGAAAGAGGAGTGCCTGCGAAGTTGAGTTGCAGCTGAAACGTAGATGCACCCTCAACGAAGAAGGCTTAGGACCACTGAGCTGTTTGTGATGGGGGAGAGGCTGATGCACTACCATAAACCTCCCCCATCGGTCACAAAGAGTGTCCCCAGAGTGGACACCTTCTGCCTTTTCCTGCTGCTATGGGAATACCAAACAAGGGCACTAGTACCTCCTGAGCACCTACAATGTGTCAAACACTCCTAGAGATTTTCACCATTATGTCGCTTTATCCTCCCAACACTGTGAGGTTAAATGGCATCATTTTGTGCACAAGGGAAACCAAGGCCCAGAGAAGTTAAATGATTTCCCAAGGCTCACTCAGCAAGAAGCAGAGATGGGATCTTACCCTTTATCCTCTCAGTTCAAAGGGTCTTCTGATGAATCCCACCCCCGTGTTTATTATGTATAGGGCCATCTCCTTCCAGTCTCACAGCCAGCTTGGGAGTCCAATCTCCTGGCCTCTGAGCTAAGGGGATGGGGGTGTCTCGGGTGATGCTTTCCCTAACTGTATTTGTGATGAAAACAGGGCACTCCAGTTCCCTCTTGCCCAGCACCACCACGTCAGATTCGACGGCTCGAGAGGGGTATGAGTCTAGGGGAGGAATGCTGGACTGGAAAGATCTGCTCCATTCACCCGGCAGCACAGACCCTATGGGGGCAGTGTCTTCCCATAATCACCAAGACAAGAAGGGTAAGGCCTTGGAATTGCCTCTTCCTCTGGGGGGAGAGGGAGGGAACGTAGGGAGAACTCTGTAACTGCTTCCAGCAGAATCATAGCAAGATGTAAGAAACCTCCAACACGCTATGATTGAAAGCATCTCAAAAAAGACTGCAACCCAATCCTCTTTGCTAAGCTTGATCCTCAATTATTGCCCACGCAAGGAGAAACCACACAAAACAAATAACACAGACTCTAAGCTTCCTCCACCCAAATGAGGTGTGGCTTGGCCCAGCGCAGATGCTGGCTCCTGAGCTCCCTCGCCTCCCCTCTCCTGTAATCTGTGGGTCCTCTCTTCCCACCACATTGGAGTGAATGCAGTGAGGGCTTTGGCAAGTGCATGCAAGCAAAGGAAAAGCCCGCTTAATCAGTGAATGGAGAAATAGCAGGGCACGGTCTTTTCTGGCTGGTAGCATCTCTCACTCTTGCCTGGTACTGCATTTGAATAGAGCCAGGGTCCTGAGACATACTCCCATTGCCTCTAGGACAACAGCTAAAACAAAAATATGTTATTGAATCAAGCAGAATTGCTATGCATGGAAAACGGGAAGGAAGCTGCCCTAAATGAAAGGGACTCTACTGTGAACTGTGCTAAATTCTCCCTGGCTTTCTTTGCTCAACTAGAGACAGAAAATGTCATTTTTTTTCTTGCCATTTGCTGCTCTGGTAACACAGCCTACTTTAGTTGCAGCTGCAACCAAAGAGGCCTCTACTTGTCCCAAAACACCAGTCTTGTAAATCAGAGACTGAAAAGCCCGGTTATGTTGCGAGCTGTTTCCCCCATTCAGAATTGTTGACTCCTATATGTTTTCAAGAGTCTCACCCAAGCAGGGGTTGGAGTCTCGAGGGCAGACCAGCCGCAGTGAAGGCAGTCCCCATCATGTCCTCCCTCGGGGTTTTCTGTGGACCTATTCCCGTGCACTCGGATAGGAGGTTTCCCAGGCAGACTTGCATGCGAAATTTCCATCCTTTTGGCATCTCATCTGCTGAGAGTGCCCTGCACGCTGCTTCTCTACATGCCAAGCCAACCTGTGAAGATGTAGCCCTTTTAACTTGTTCTCCGGCCGTGTCCCCTTAATCAATTTTATTCTTCTTCTGTAACTTCTTATTGCTGTGCCCTGCCCCAAATCTTTTTAAAGTGGCTTTTGTCTCAGCGGCCTCTTTAAGTTGGAGGGATCCTTGCCCTTCCCCTTCCAAGAAAGCACCAGGCCGATCTGTGAAGGGACAGACTATCACACAGGCCACAAGCCCCAGCATGTGCCATGATTTGTTATGTGTGGCTCCAGACCGCAGATGTATTCATCTTGGCCAGGTTCTCAAGAAGAGACAACTCAGAAAAAAACACTTTGTGTTTGCCCACTGCGACTTTCTAAAAAACCAAACAGCCTTTCCAGTAAAGCATTAAAAATGTCGACCAAATAATCTAGCTGTTGGTTACAATTGTTTTCTCTTCACTTCACCCGAGACCCATGGCTTGAATTTTCTCCAATTACTAACTCCCCGAAGGGATGGAGGTTATCAAAGAGTCCAATTAACACTTTGACATCATTTTAAAATTCGGCAGTGTTCATTCTCTTGGGTCTTATTGTGAATATTGACAAAGCTGGAAGCAGTCTACAACTTGTCAAACAATGGTGGCAGAGGTGTGACTGCATGGGTGTTTAACATGATCACTGTTCTTGTGCTATTAACTCCTTGCCTTGCCCTGTCAAATTCGATTTTTGACAATTGTGTATTTGGTGGGGCAAAGACAATGAGATGCTGTGCAGAAAATTTTGGAAGATGTAGCTTTGATGTTCCTTTTACCATGATTTTTATGATTTTAATTTCCATTTTGCTCTGACTTGTTTTTGTTGAATGATCATGATTTCTTTTGATCTTTTGTTTTCTTTTGCCAAGCACTGTGTGTTGTGACTTGGTGGTGGCGTTACTCTGTTGGAAAAGTCTTGTTTCTTTTCTGACTCATTATGACGTTCCTTAACTTGACCCAATCTGTAATCCCCTGGCTGCTTCCCTTTTCATTCCCTGGCGTGGGTGCCTCAATGACGTCACATCCGTGTGTGCAGCATCTCCTGGGATGCAAGAGTTTCCTGGGTTTTCCGAGGGCCTCTGGCAGGTGCTCCCTTCACTGGGTCGATTGTCTCATGGGAATGTGACATTTGTATGCGCCAGCTTTAGGAGCTAAATATACTCTGGAATTGTTTCTAAAATACTGCACATTTCCCCCACTAAGCAGAAAATGTGTCCGCTGACCAGCTAGCTGAAGAGTCACATTTCCAATGCCCTTTTTATTTTGGCCACTGGAAAAAATAAACACCAGTGAGCAGACTAGCCCACAGCTCTGCCCTGCAGACATGCTGACCACCACAGGCTGGTCCCATGCTCTGACCCACCTCCTCCTCCAAACAAGTCTGCATTTCCAGAGTATGTTTGCTTGCCTTTTCTTTCTTTTCCTTGCTATGTCTTTCGTGTCGATTTAATCCTGTGTGTCCCTCACATTCTGTTAAAGTATCGTTCCCAGCCTTGCAATCTAACCCCCTTCTGCTGCCATTGTTCTTAGCCTCCCCCTTTCCAAATAATAGACCCGAGCCCTCTGCCCCTCTGTGGAATGTTCCAAGGCTCTTTCCTTCTCTGCTGTGAGTAGCACTCGGCTGTTGTCTGAATATCTAGTCATATTAACAAAGCGTGAGAAGAGACCTGCAAAGCACACAGAAGCATCATCACAGAAAATGAAGTAATTTTCTCGCTCAGTAACTGGCCTTGCCCTTCATTACCCTACTGGCCTTGTCTAATGTCTCTTGTCCTTGCTGCTTTTCTTTAAAATTGCCTGATATCTTTCAAGCCCTGGATTCATTAGTAAAAACACAGCCAACTGCTCTGTTTTTATCTCTGGGTCCCTAGATGTCTGGAGCCTCTACAGCCAGCCCTTTAATCACCAAGCTGATAAATTAGATGCAGCCCTGGCTACTTCCTTCTTAGTTTTGCCACATTTAAAAATATATATTATATTTATTCTTCCTATAACGATTGAGGTAGTAATCAGTAGTTACAAAGGGGCTCTAATTACATGTAAATAAGAAAGAAAATCCAGTGTATTTTTAGATCTGGCTTGTCTCCCCTCACCACCAACCCTTCCCACAGCAAAAAAATAAAATAAAAGCTTCTTTTCTTAGGGTAAGCAATACTGAGGATTAATAGTTACTCTTGTGTTTCTTGTTTCTGACCAAAAGTAACAATACCATAAAACCTGATTTCCAAGAAGACTACAAGATATGAGAGGGAATTAGCCATGTACAGATCTGCCTAGAGAGCTGTGTAGCATAAATGTAAAATATAAATGCTGACCATTGGGATGAATAAATCAGAAACAGAAGAAAATCTCCTACTTCAGACTTTATTTGATAGAGTTCTTGTGAGCTCTCAGAAAATAGATGACACAGTCGATCTATACGATGTGCCCATTTGATTGGAAATGTCAGAATTGTAGTATGCTTATTTATTTTGGGAAATCTTTAAAGTGAAATATTATCACATTATCACATTTAGTCAAGATATGCTTGCTATAGACATGGAAAAGATATAGAAACAGAATTTAAACAAGAAATCAAATGAATAATTTAAACTAAAATGTACAGTAAATGTTGAATATATTCTAATCAATGTACGAGCTATTTGTATAAGCAATTTTTAGTCCGGGAAATAATAGCCCGGTAAGATTCATAAGGTCTATAAAGGATAATGAGTATATTATCCACACTCCATAACAATCCTGAATGGAATTTTATAAATCACAGGGTTTAGTAACAATCCTCTTTACAGTCGATTATTTATTCCTCAGAGGCACCTTAGCCCAGAGCAGCACTGCCTCCAGGTCGGGCATGCAACACCTTACATGAGATGCTTTAGGGGGCTTGGGGCATCGTGGCTTTCAAGAATCATGTGGTGGAAAGCCACACCACTTTCATTTCTCTTCCCATCTTATTGGTGATGTCAAGAAAAAGTCTCAGTTTGGTGCTTTATCATTAGCAAGTCCCTAAACTTGCTCCTATCTCTTTTGACAAGAAAGAATTGGCTTTAGGTTGTGGGCTGTGATTTGCAGCTAGAGCCTGCTGGAATTAACATTGTTTTGCTTTCAGTGGATTTTATTATAGCCACCTTTTATCTATGAAAAGTGACACTTTTTCCCATGGCTGATAATGATATAAAGTTTCCATTTGAAATACATTCTAAAGGTAATTTAAAGAAAATACTAAGTAAATAACAAGTAATT
Source organism: Myotis yumanensis (assembly GCF_028538775.1). NCBI lineage: Eukaryota > Metazoa > Chordata > Mammalia > Chiroptera > Vespertilionidae > Myotis > Myotis yumanensis. Next base: position 68,253,767 of record NW_027223755.1, on the reverse strand, counting down.
CATAGAGTCCCTGAGACTCATTGGTAGCACTAACATTGGAGTATTGGCAGCTGAATGACTCAGATTTGGGTAACTCTGGCCTGCAGTAATTAAAAGACTCCACCAAGGATTAAACTATTACCAAAACTTTCCTTCTGGCATTTGGAAGAACAAAATTTAATAATTACTCTACCTTCTGTTGGCTGGGCTCTAAACGTTCCAATTACATTATCTAGTGCTCTTCCAGTTTCTCCTCCAACTACTAAGCTTTTGTGACTGGCAATGAAAAGTTTGGTCAAGGAGGAATTTAGAGTAAAATGAATTTAAACTAAAAAAAAAAAAAAAAAGTCATTCCAGGCTTGTTAAGCATCTGGTGAGATTTTTCTCCAGACAGCAGCGAGCAGCCAAGTGTAGACTGCAGCTAGCTGTTACCCAAACTGTGGCCTGGGGGCGAGTTTACCTTTAGCGCTTGGGCTACTTTCCCCATATCTGGAAGGACTCCTGTGTTACAGTGCATCCCTCGGCCTGGCAATAACCTACACTTGACCCTTTTTTCCCATTTCTCTCATTCAAACTTTACCTATTCTGAGTCCCAGACCATTAGAGCCCAGCTTTCCTCATTAACAAGCTTAGAAACCCGCCTTTAAGTGAGTATATTGGATAATAGAACCTAGCCCTGAGCGCTCTTCCATGTTAACAAACTCCAATGTTTAAAATCTTATGGGTTGGGGATTTTAAAGCATCCCAGTTCTCCCGATGAGGAAAGTGATTTCTTAGCTCCCATCAAGTCATGTGTAGGTAATTTTCTGTGCAGAACAAACTATTGCTGATGACAGTAATAAAGGAAGGAACATAAGCTTCCCTTCTTTTCCTGACTCCTTCACTTGGATCCGATTTTCTCTGCCATTTCTTCAGTACGATCACCATTACAAAAGAAATGTTTTCTGAAGCTTCTCAGACAAAATGTATTACTGGCTCCATAGCACAGCATTGGATGCCAGTAAGGAGGTAGAGGCCATACTAGAGATAGACATAGTTCCTGTCCAAGAACTATCAGCCCGCCAGACGGATGAAGCACACACAGACTAGGAAACGCACCAAAAAGCTTTTACGACCACCACTGTCTTTGTGAACAAGGCAAACCTGTGCACAGCAGATTTTAAAAAAAGATATTAGACAACTTGGCCAAACACATCAAGGACACAGGGCTTGGAAACCGTTTTTCAGCCCCTTCTCTTTAGTCCTTCCCTGTAGCACCAGTATTATAACCATCATATATCACTTGACAGGAAGAAGAAAGTGATGGGTGTTTGGGATAGGGTTCATATTTAAAATTGCTGTAGAAATGCTGGCAAACTCAGGCCTTTTTTTTTTTTTTAACAGTCTGAACTTGAATTAAAAACACACACAGCTTTAACTGGTTTGGCTCAGTGGATAGAGCGCCGGCCTGCGGACTGAAGGGTCCCAGGTTCAATTCCGGTCAAGGGCATGTACCTTGGTTGCAGGCACATCCCCAGTAGGGGGTGTGCAGGAGGAAGCTGATCGATGTTTCTCTCTCATCAATGTTTCTAACTATCCCTCTCCTCTTATCTCTGTAAAAAAATCAATAAAATATATTTAAACACCCACACACACACACACGCACGCACACAACTAAGCCCATGATAGTGTGCATAGCTTTTTTAAGTAAAACTTCGTATCACAGCCATTTCTAAATGTGATGGTTGAACAGGACAGTCTTAGAGAATTCAGAGAAAGGGCTCTGTCTGATGAGAAGGACTACCTAGTGGGAGGGGCAAGAAGCTGGACTCCCACCCAACAATTTGACCATTAACTGAACCAGTTAGGCGAATGCATGGCTAGGGCCCAGGATACCAAGAGATGGGAAATCAATGGCGATTGTTCCAACAACCCTTTTGAATGAGAGTTCATTTATTTCTGTTCTTGAGGGTTAGAGGAAAGGTAGCCTTCAAAGTTCACAAGAAATTTGGTATCTAAGTGGCTATTGTTGCTGATAATGAAAAAATAAAATACAATTCTTGAAATTCAGTTCATTAGTATTTTTTTTTCATTTGTAAATTATGCTATACCTGGCCCATAAAGGTTTAGTATTATTTTTATTACTACCTGTTAAACTATTTTACTCTCCAAAAGTTTAGAGTGGGTCTAAAGAGTATTTGTAAGAATCATTAGAAGCACATTACTGGGGGGTAGGAGAGTAGGGTTGCTAGGTAAAATACAGACTGCCCAGTTAAATTTGAATCTTAGTAAACCATGAATAATTTTTTAGTGTAAGTATGTCCCACATATTAAATGGGACATACTTATACTAAAATATTGTTGTTTGTCTGAAGTGGAAATTTAACCAGGTGTTTTATATGTAGTTGCTGCCTGGCAATCCTATTGAAGAGGTTCCTGTTAACTTATTCAGTGAGAACGTAAGAGCTAATCTCTAGATTACACTTGCTCTTTAACCCTTAGAATAACCCATATAAGAGGAATTAAAGTAAAAATTTAATTCTGTGAAAAATATTTAATTTTTCACTAAAAGTTTGAAATATAATAACTTAATTATCACTGAAAGCAGGCTTTCAAATGCCAGTTTTAAGTAAGGGAGGCTCAGAAATCAAACCATTCCTAAACAAAGGCATGGTTAAAACTTTTAGTTCTTCCTAATTTTATTTAACCTCAGGTTTTAATCAACTATTATATTAATCATCTTTTTTTCCTTCTTTGTGTGGCTGTTCTGTTTTTCCACTTCTCATTTCCATGGCTCTGAAGGGGATGAACTGGAATCCAAAAGGCACTACAAAATAATAATTTAATAATAGTGACAATAACACTTAAAGCAAAACAGCATCCTTCCTTCATTTCTTTCTTCATACACTCAGCAGACATCCGACAAGTCTGTGCTGTATATAAGCCTTATGCTGAGTGATACAGTGGACACTGATCTGAAGTCAACACATAAGCCCTGCACCCAGGAAGCTTGCAGTGTAGCAGGGGATACACACACATGACCTCCTGGCTAGCCAAAGAGGCAGAGTGAAGTCTGAGAGTAAAGGAATTAAAGGAAAGAAGGGCCGGCCAAGGGCTGAGAGAGGATAAATGGAGGTGCAGCTCATTGCAAGTTGAGGACTAGGTAAGGTCTTGCAAAGTTTTGAGGGAAAAGGGAAAGGACATTCCAAGTTAAATAAGGGACATGACCAAGACACAAAGCTATTAAAGTACAGAGTATAATGATAAAGAGGCAAGTAGCATGCTATGATGAACATGATGAAGTATACAGAGGGCCAGAATGGGAACTGAGGTCGAAATGATAGTACGGAGCCCCGTGCTAAGGGGTCCTTGCTTTATCTGTAGGCAGGTAGATGGATGGAAAGAAAGGGACAAAAGGAGGTAGGAGAGAGGGAAAGACAGAGATCCAGAGACTGATAGGTGACAGTTATTGAATTGATTATTCCATTTCATGAGGCTCTAGGTTACTAATTACATATACACAATAAATGTGGGACATGAAATTTTGCTTCAGTTTTGGATCTGAGGGGTCTGCACATCACTGGCATTTTCCCAGGAGAGCTCTGGCCAAGCTCCAAGCTCTGTGCTAGGGGAAGCCACAGCAAGCTTCCCGTGGGCTTCCCTGCCACTTTAAAGCACTGGGGTGCACGGCACATGGCGGACTTTCATCCAGAACAGATTCTGAAACTAAGGAGACTGAGAAAGTGATGGTAATATAATCCAGGGTGCCACCATTTATTTTTTCCATATTAATAGTTCTTTGTCACCTACTGGGAAAGGAATTTATTGGCAGCCTCTGACTTTTCTCTGAAAAACTGGGGAGAATGATATTCTGAGGTCAGGAGCTAGGCTCTCAAACAGATGACGTGGGGATTTCCCTGTGACTGTGTGCTGGGAGGAGGGACGAGGACTAGAAGCCCATGTAGAGGCTGGCATTGTTCTTCCAGCAGCTGGGGCAGAGACGCTGATTTGATCTAATTAATCTTGTGTCCTCTTGACAACTTGCTGAATTTCTCTAAGGTCTTGATGAGATTATTGTGGAAAGGGTAAAAGAGAAAATAAGTGGTCAGCCATGTAGAAAATGGTTTCATCTCCCTGTCTATCTGAATCTGCACACCGGTATTTAAATTTTCTTTCTAGAGATAACTAATTAAACCTATTTTCACCTAACACCCATTTTTCTTTTTTTAAAAAATGGACTTAAATTATGATTATGGTGGTTGGAATTTTTTCTTTTAAAATCAGCAACTTAAACTTTAGGGTATTTTTAAAAAATCAATTCACCTTCTAGAGGTGCTTTTTACCTTTACTCCACAGCCACCTTTTTAAGCCATATCACCACTGACTTGAATTCACTTTGCCCCTTCCCTCTCTTTTCCTGAAAAAGCTCTTTATTTCCATCCTCTCCCATCTTATGCACAAACACACACCACGATGACAAAGTTTTCTGACAGCCTAATGGAACTTTCAAGGACTACAGGGACGAGGTTAGGCACGATCTTATTAACTGAACATCTGGTGGAGTTAAAAATTTGCTCTTTAACTGGTTCAACTGCACTGTGTTCATCTAACATTTGTTTTGTCCTAACAGTAAAACTGTGAAGTCATTCGTATTCAGAATCATGTATACTAATGGAAAAATAACATTAGCTTTGTAATAAAACTTTCTGATAGCCTCACTTCCTGGAGTTAAAAAAAAAAAAAGGTTTGTTACAAGTTTTACTTTGCACACCTCCCTGCTCCATAGGCAAAGGAGTCTAACAAGGCAAAATAGCGGAAACCAGGACATTTCCTAAGGACATTTTCTCTTGTCTTGACATTATACATGAGAATGGCCTCGGAAGCTGCAAGAGTCACTCAGAATACATAATTTATGTGGTTGCCACAGAGAAAAAGAGGACAGAGGAGCTGTGTTCTTGTGCTGGTCCCAGGGAGATAGTACAGGCTGTGCAAGTAATAGGGAAAGTCCTGCAAAGCAAAGGGGCTGTGCCTAAGGCCTGGCAGGATCCACGTGAACCGCGTCAGTTGTCAATTCCCCTGCACCTTAAATCGCTGAGGGGCCCTGAAGTAAGCTCATGAGGTGTAGTTGAAGATATTCAAACATATTGGATGCACAGTAGATGGGATCTTAATCGGTGTCAGGAAACTCATTATGAGCAATGTGAAGGTTTGTCATCCTTAATTAATATTTCTTCAGCTCTTGGTAGTCTACCGCCTGAAAACTGTCCTTGTAAAAAGATTCATTTTTAATGGGATAATAGGAATTTCCCACTCCAATTATTTTTAAATTTCATATTTCTTTAAAGGACGCATTCTTTTTCCAAGATGTGCCTGCAATTACACGTCTTCGCTGAAGACAGGGCAGTCATGATGAACTGCATAGAAATAATGGAAATTCAGTGTAGTCACCACTGACAGTGCTTTATTAGGAGGGAAAATGATGTCAAGAAATTTATAGGGCAGCAAACCGCATTATGCCTAACCTTTTGGACATATTAAAGCTTGTCATTTCTAGTCTTACAGCTTCTTGTTATTCATAAATAATAGATAACACTGGACACAATCATCTGACATTTGTTGAGGTAATAAATATACCCTAAGTGCTGATGGGTCTTGCACTCTGTGATTTAAAAGCACACAGCAGAAATTTAATGTAATTTAAAATGTCTTATATAATTCTATGGATTTGCAGATTCAGTTCAACTCAGCAGATCTGTAGGCACTGAGCTCCGATGAGTGCACTGTTTTGCTAGGCATTTTTATTATTATAAAGCAGGACCTTAACGTGGGGAATGAACCATGAACTCAGGTCCCTCCTTCCATCCAGAAATATAAAGAAAAATAATCTTTCTGAGTTTCTTATTCTCTTGCCCGATCGTGCAGAGATAGGGAGAAATGTTGTTTGATGGTTGTGTGTTGCTTGAGTGGAGTTGATTTCGAGGTGATGAGGTGCAGGCCTTTAAAGAAGGTTGGTTTATTCAATAGTGGGATTCTGCTGCTTCTCTCCCTGGGATGCAGTCCTGACAGGGCTGATCTAGTTTAGGACCTCTCTGATGGCCCCTGTGACAGAGATGGAGAGCAGCCAAAATTTCCCTGCGAGTCTCCACACTAGGACAGATAAAGAGACCACAGGCATTTTCCCAGCAGCTTTGGGCTCTAGTGAATTGGGCTCTGTTACAGGAGTAGTGGCACAGTATTTTAGGCTGTATGTTAAGCTTCTGTCAGGTACCAAGGGGAGGTGTTAGGGATTTGCCTTTCCAATACAACCACATCAATTTTTGTGTTCTTTACCAGAATAAGGTAACCACAGTGAAGAAATTGTCATACATGAGAACCATCAAAGATTCATACTTTCAACACCAAGCAAGACTGCATTTATTCATGTAAAATCTGTTTATATACTGCCTGAGTGGTGTGTGAGGTTGGACTTTAAAACTAAAGATGTAGTTGCATTTTCTGAAATACTATTCATGTCCGTGTTTCTCAAGCTTTTGTGAACGTAAGAGTCATCTGGAGGCCTTGTTAAAACACAAATTTCTGAATCCCAACTCCAGAGATTCTGTCTCTGGGTAGGACCTAGGAAATTGTGTTCTAGCAAGTTACAGGTAATGCTGATGCTGAGTAGCCCTGATTTAGAACAATTTCCCAGTTGCTATGGACTATCTTATTTACAGTCACTCTCCAAGATTTTGCTGTATTTTTAAATCCTTATTTTCCACTCTTGGCTAACACGAACCCTCCCAAAGTGTTGCATTAAAATAGTCTATCTTGGACCCTGTCAAAGGCAAGTTAACTTGTCACAAATTCTAGAAACACTTCCCTTACATTATTAATTGAGCATTAACACGTGTCCTGCCAACACCAAGTGCTTTATATGCATTCATTTACTTAATCTATTTAATCCTTCCAACAACACTTATCTCATAGCCAACACTACTGGGACTTAGAGAGATCCAGTAACTTACCCAAGGTCATGCAGCTAGTTAGTTATAGAGCCAAGACTTAAACCCAGGTCTTTATGACCTCAAAGTTTATGTTCTAAACCATTAACAGTTAGCCTCATCTATGACCTAGGTCCTAAGAACTATATCTCTAGCAAGTTTAAGCTGTCAGTTTTAGGAGTTTTCCACAGATCTGTTTCCCCATATTTATTTTATCTTTGCTTTGTAAAGGAAAAAAAAAACAAGAACAAAAGAAAGCTTGAAAATTATACAAAGAATTGCCTGAATTTCACACTTTTTTAAGGATATCCTCTGCCCCATCTTGTAGCTTTGATGCCATGTGAGAGAGCAAAGGAAAAAGATGGGACCAGGAAGCTGGACAATAGAAATGCTTTGTCTGGTTTCAGAAATGAGTTAGATGTTGGGTTTCCAGTGTTATTAGAAAGAAAACCTCTAAAAGAGGGGAACTAAGCCATACAAATATTACTAAAACTTTGCCCATCTGAAATAACCGTTACCTTTACAAAAACAGTGACAGTTCCAACACGTCACCACAGACCAACATCCCAGGACCTGGCTTTTAAAGTTAACTTAACATGACTCCCTGTCCAGCCTCAGTCCCAGCTCTGGGGGTAGCACGCCCATCGGCAGCGCCAAACCTAAAACACTGGAGCGGAGGAGGAACAGTGAACTGAGCACTCCTGTTGGCACAGAGCGGGAAATGAAGCTGTTTCTCCCCTAAAAAAATATGAAGTCAAATGAGTTTCATGCTCATTCTTGAACAACAACAAAATGCATTCGTTTCAAAGGTGATAGAACTAGAAGCAGGTCCATCCGCAGTCAACCACACAGTAAGCACTAGTGCAGTATGTAAATTGTTTTAAAAACAGCTTCTGAGCTGAGGTTATTAAGCAGCCAGAAAGCTGTTTTTACGTTGGCACGGTCAGTCATTAACTTGATCAACCTGAAGACCATGACTCCTCCCGGCATCTAATCTTCAGCCTCCTGTTGGCACAGAGGGGGGAAAATATCAAAAATAAAAGGAAAGGGAAAGTTTGAGTTATAAAACTCTGAGCCCATTTCCATGGCTGCTGGAGTTTCAGTTTATTCCTAAGCCATCTGGTTCACATTATCCCGTAAGACAAGAAGAAGGCTGCTTCCTGCCCAGATAACCACAGAGAGCTCCCACTGCGCTTTCAGTGTGGTCATCACCATCGGCGGGGTGTGGCTTTGAGGCTGAACTGTCTCCAGTTCGGGTTTCTCCCCCTATGTATTTTCTTCTCTCCTTAATGGGGATTACAGCGGGCCCTCTGTGGTAAGTGGCCATGATGCTTGGCCCAGGGTTAGTTCATTCATACCGCCTTGCAGGACTGTAAGCCTGGCATTTTGTTGCAATAAGATTTTCAAACAAGGAAAACTGGGTTGTTAGATTCCATTCAACCAAGTTGTTATGAGGATTTCAAGGAAATTGTAGGTTTGTCTTACTATAAAGCAGAATCAAGAGTCTATTTTTAGGGGATCCTACCCCAGGGCTTTCCTTGGTGTTTTGCCATCTTTCTGAGCTCGCAGACCCAACACGGAACCCCACTCTGGCTCGCAGTGGAGGAAATGTCCATCCTCCTCTCTGCCTTTGCAGATTTTTCTAAAGGATACAGAGAGGCTTTGTTGTCTTTGTGGCTACCAAGTCCGATTTACACAGATGCCTATTAATCACTTCACTATGGAGACAGACACATCCATCATATCACAGCAGCTCTGAATCAGGCCGTCCCATGAACACTGAGGGGAGCGTATGCACTTAACCATTTCAAGGTACTGGCTGCCTAGGTCTCATAAACTTAGCCAGGTAATTGGGGACAGATGGATGGGCTCTTTTCTGGTGTTTAGCGTAGTAGATGCAATTGATTTTATGTGGGGGGGGTTTTGTTTGTTTTGCTTCATTTTTTGAAAGGACAGATAACATTTACACCTATTTCTGTCGTATGCAAGGGATAAGTATAGTTGAAGACCGTTTTAATAAAAGTAGTAATAGATTCGGGTAGACTAGCTGTGCTTTTAATGCAAAGGTATTGACATTTTGAAGCCAGTTTTTCAATAATGGATTCAAGCTAGAAAGGAGACCCTTGAAATTGCAGGCAAATTAACCAAGAACTTTCCTTCCAAAACTGGCATGTCTTCTAAATATCTTTTTTAGTTACTCAAGGCTTTCATAGCCTGCTTCCAAATGGTGTTCAGTTCTCTTATTTTCCCTCTACAATACTCATTCACTTAAACTACTTATTTAACAGATATTTACTGAGCACTTTTATGCCTGGGACTCAGTGGTAAATCTCTCACTCCTACAGCAGCCTAGGTGAGAAAAACAAACATAAAGCAAGTAGCATAGAGTTATGATTTTAGGATTGAGAAGTGAAGAGTTCAGGACACTTGTTGGAGGAAGAGCGGACCTAGTCTGAGGGATTTGGAGAAGGTGAGCAAGGATATTCCGGACAGAGAGCAGCCTGTGCGAAAGCCCAGGAGAATCACAGCGCAGCACAGTTCTGGTTACCTAGGGCAGAAGAGACCAGAAGGGATTGAGACCTTTTGCCACTAATGAGTACAGCATTACTCTTTTCCCTCCATGCCTTGTTCTTATTCTTCTCTCTTCAGCTGACAACCTATGCATTTTTTTTAATCCTCACCTGAGGATGTGTTCATTGGTCTTAGAGAGAAGAAGGGAGAGATAGAGAGAAAGATAGACAGACGGAGAGAGGAGTGAGAAAAACACCTATCAGTTGCCTCTCCTATGGGCTGGGCTGGGGATTGAAATCCGCAACCTAGGTATGTGCCCTAACCAGGAATCGAACCCACAACTCTTGATGTATGGGACGACACTCCACCCAACTGAGCCACCCCGCCGGGATGACATCCTATGCATTCTTAAGACTTAGCTCGAATGCCACCTCCTATATAAAGCCTTTGCCCATGTTGAAGTAGAAGCGATGTATCTCATGATACTTTCACACTTTGGATGTAGTTACAGTGTGAGCACCTGCCTCCTTCTCCCCTCCTGGATCTCAGGGTTGTGTCTCCTTCACCTTTGTCTCCCCAGCACCTAGCACAGTGCCTTAGTCCAAGCTCAGCAAATGTTTGCTGGAGACAGTTCCGAAGATGCTTGGAGTCGAAACCTGATTATACCAGGAGAGTGACAGTAAAGGCACCAATAACATCACAATCCCGTCCCGAGTTAGGAGTGCACCTTCCCTGAGGTTACTGTTCAGAGCCTGGTGCTGTGCTCCCCGAGCAGGCCAGGAAGTTGTAGAGAACCTGCAAGCAGGGCTGCCAGAAGCCATTCTTAAAGAATTTGATGTTTGAAATTTCAAAATGCATAGACATGGTCATCATAGGAAAAATCAGAACTGTGCTAGATGCCTCTTATTTTACAGCTTATAATTGTTCTTATTTTGAATTACATATTGCAGGGCCTGGAGGGTGGGGTTGTTCATAATCTTTTCATCACTTCAACCTCTAAAGCCCTTTAACTGCTCCTCTGAGACCTTCTTCCAGCATCTCAAAACTCTCTCGCCTCAGGAAAAAAAACCCAACAGTGGAGATTCTATTCTTTCTCAGTTCTGCCAATTTAGGCATGATTTCAGAGAAATCACTAAGCCATTGTGTGCCTTGCTTCCTGCAGTAGGAAGGTGGAAAGAATAAACCATTTAGCACCTCATGACTGGTGAGAAATAGCTTGTGGTTAATGAATCAATGCAAAGGATTTTTCAAAAAATGTTTTCATTACTAATGTCCCATTTTCAACGGGTGAGCATAAAAAACCCAGGGACTGGTATAGAAGCCAACTCCGATGGGTCCCTCTATGGGGAGGGAGTCTACCACCCACCATACAAAGGTCCTTCCACTTCCCCAGGGCTGCCCCGTGACGGTTGCACAGATGAATTTGTTTCGAATTATTCCATTCTTCTATCTGAACACTCAGTTGTTACAAATAACCCATTTACCCTCATCTCTTGGAATTATCCCAGAATGAATTTTCTTTTCATTTTTAAAATAGTTTGTCATTATTTTGAACAAATACTGTGCAGCTTTATAGATTTCTTTTGTCTAATGGATGCTGGTATGATAATATTCTGTTACATGATTGGAGATATGTTTTTGTGACTTAAGAAGCAAGGTTATAGTCACTCCAAAGATGACCCACCAAGTGTAGAAGTCCACTTTAAAATGTCTCGACAATGCACTGCAAACCTATTTATTTAATAATCCTTTATTACGTGCCTAAGAGCCCTGGGAATGGTGAGGGTGGTACATCCATATAAAATTCAGTCCCTGCCCTCAAGGAATCTAACTGTAATCACTATTTTGCTGAACATTGCCCACTTTTGTTGTTTTACTTATTTCTAAATTCAGCACCAATAGGCAGTTTTCTTATGTTGTCTCAACATGTCATCCTTTGGCAACATTTGGACAGCACAAGGTTTGGGGCTGGAAGAACATGCCTGTCCCCTCTCCCCCATGAGATCCATAGCAAATGAAACCAAATGGAGCAGCCTGTGACTATTGGTCTTGAGCCGTTCGTGAGGTACTAACCCACCACTCCTCTTTGGTGGCTTGACTTTTAGATTTGTCCAGCAAACTATCGCATCTAAGCTCTTTCTTATTCATTATTTCATTTGAATCTTGCAACAACCCACTAAGGCATTAAAGTTAGGTGTGCTAACCCCACATTACAGATGAAAAAACTGAGGCCCGGAGACGTTAAGTCACTCGCTAGAGGTCACCCAGCAGTAAGCAGAGGCCTAAGATTCCAATGGCACAGAGATAATTTAATCATTTCCATGAATGCCCCTTTGCCCCTTTTCATGATATAGGCAAAAAGCTTCACGTTTAGAAGGCATTTTCCAAAAATAACTTTTAACTTCTTGACTGCACTTTCAACTTAATCTCTGACTGTTTCTAACTTTGGCGTGGAGTTTCTGAATTTGCACAAACAGATGAGGGAAGCCACCTGCTTCGTGGTAGATATCAAAGCTGAAGAGATACAGAAAGGTTTTTAAGGGCACTATTTACATAACAAAACGAGACACGGGGGAACTGTCTGACACATCATTTTTCTCAAAGGTCAGACCCTACTTGATTTGTTAACAACCAAAAACCTGAACCCAAAGTCACTCGCTCAAAAAAGTTTTTCCCAGTGAAAGAACAAGTGGTTTCCACGAGTCTAAGAAGTGGACCTTCAGATATGAAAGGAAGAGTGGGAGCTGAAAGTAAAGAAGCAATAACAAACTTGAAACTTTTGCAGTGTTCCCAATTAAACAATGAATGAAAAAGATGGACTGCTCTACCTTATTCTTTTCATGTTCCTCTTCAGCTGAGAGGGCAATTTAAATTGTAATATTCATTCCAAAGGCAACTGTAGATAGCTACCAATTATGAGTATGCATTTATTGGGAAAACACAGCCCCCATAGATATGCTCGCCTGAAAGGGATTCATAAAATACCCTTTTATGAAAAAAAAAAATTTACCTGATGCCCCCATCAGTGGTGTCTAGCCCCACTGACATCACCAAGTCCATGAGGGAACTTAAGTCCATTTTATTCATTTTTGTAGCATTATATGTAGGTGGTTAGAAATGATGTTCCACAGAACCCCATACACAATCAAAATGGAAAGAAAAGCAGTGCTGTTTTAGCATTACAACAAGGAAATGCAAATTTAAGGAAGAAATTTTCATTAGCACAGATCCTTGGTGGCTAGGTATTAAAACATATTTGAACACAGAGACACCCCACTGTTCAGGGAGCTCCACAACATAAAAGGTGTGAGGAATAGCTGAATTTCCTGCTGGCTTTTTGCTTCTCCGTTTCTACCCCTTAAAAGTTAATGCAGCTAAATCTAGAAGTATTTGAAAAGTGTCACATTTGGAAATTATTCAGTGTGTTACCATCTTACATACACTTTCCCCGGGGTGCATTGCCGCCCCTGCCCTTCGTTACCAAGGGCATTTGTTTAATCTCAGAATCTTTCGCAAGAGGTATTTGCTGCTTCTGTGTATTCCTCACCTGAAGTCACAATCCTTTGTCACTGGACCATCATATCCACAGCAACCAACTGTGATGTCAAAATTGAGGGGAGGAGGACGGTTTAGAAAGAAAAGAGAACGTATCATCTCAGGCTAAGGTTTCTGAGTTTTAAAACCATCACTCCACTAGTCAAAATATTTTAACAGAAAAGCCCCAAGACAAAGCTGCGTTTCTTCACGGTCCCAGCTGTGACATAACAAAGCATTTCAGCAGAAGTGTAATGGTTGCATGCTGTGGGTTTGGGAAACAGTGGAGATTTTTATTTCATTTCATTCTAATTCTGTGCCACTGATATCTGCCAGGAAAATACATTAAACATATTCCAGAAAGAGTTGATTTAGTAGATGAAAAATGTGTCTCCTGGGACCAGGAAAGGTACATTTTCGGTCTTACTATCAGTTTCCATAATAGGAACAATGTTTACATTTCCTCAGCCGGAGTGGAGCGAGCGGCGCCTGTAATGTATTCATGTTCTTTCACTCTCCAGAGGCAGGAATTGAAGTATTTGAGGTTTTATTTTTTAGCTACCGCATCAAGCACTTAAGATCTGACGATGGTGATGTGTATTCTCACTTGGCATTAAATAATAAGAGCTTCAGTGTTTGCATTTGATTCGAATCACTCTGTTTGGTGGCTGATTAAGTAGGAACAGGGACAACAACTTTCGTCAGAAACACAGAGTCTTGGTTAATGTTGTGTAAGATTATTGACGGGTGTAGTGACGTAATTTTTATTAAATGGAAGAGATTAGCTCTGCTGAAGAATCTCACCGTGACAGCAAACTCCGGCCTTCATAATGAGACATGACACTTCTCAAACCCACTTCAGGGCCCCAAATGGTCCCTCCTTTTCTAACTATCCTTTTAGTTCAAGTAAGGGAAGAGCTTAACTCAAATATTTAGCATATTTACCTGAATTTGGGTGTGCGTGGGGGTTTTTTGTTTGTTTGTTTGAAGGGGTGATGCAAAATCAGCACACGTTTGTAATCTGTGGGCTTTAGCTATTTTCTTTCCCTGTAAATGACACACTTTCCTCCAGTTGCTTGAACGACAGACAAATGTAGCTTTTCTCCAGATAGAGGCCCTCGTGCCCACCAGGAAGTCATCAGAAAACACTCTGGAAGCCTGAAGTATTGTGTAGTTTGTTCGTTTACCGTGGGTGGAATTGTTGCCTCTACCCCTGACTCAAAATATCTCGCTTGTCCCACTTCTATGAGGGGAAGATTGAGAAAAGATGAAGAGGGGGAAAGGGCTGAATTTTGGAAATGACAAAACTGCCATATTCCACGGAGTGAAGCCAAGTAGAAACAGCGAGTACTTGAGTGGGAGAAGCACTTTTCAGAACACAAAGGCAACAAATAAAGTCTATTTACATGCTGGGGGGGGGGGGGGGGCGCCTTGGGGAAGGATTGATTAGTTCATGTTTGGCAGCTGCGCCTGGAAGACGAGTTATGCTGAGGTGCCATTGTCACTTATTACTGTTATTCATTAACAGGGTGACTGCCTCACACAAGTCAGCTCCGCGGTGTCCTTTCCTTTCCTAACGCCACGTGCCATGTCTATTGCAGGAGTGATTCGCGAGAGTTACCTCAAAGGCCAGGACCAGCTCGTTCCCGTCACACTCCTGGCCATCGCGGTCATCCTGGCGTTTGTCATGGGGGCCGTGTTCTCCGGCATCGTGGTCTATTGCGTGTGCGATCACCGGCGCAAGGACGGGTCCTCGGCGCAGCGCAAGGAGGAGCTCAGCCACTCGCGCAGGGGCTCCATGAGCAGCGTCACCAAGCTCAGCGGCCTCTTCGGGGACACCCAGTCCAAAGAGCCGAAGCCGGAGGCCATCCTCACGCCGCTCATGCACAACGGCAAGCTCGCCGCGCCCGGCAGCACGGCCAAGATGCTCATCAAGGCCGACCAGCACCACCTGGACCTGGCGGCGCTGCCCACCCCCGAGTCCACGCCGACGCTGCAGCAGAAGCGCAAGCCCAGCCGCGGCAGCCGCGAGTGGGAGAGAAACCAGAACCTCATCAACGCCTGCACGAAGGACATGCCCCCCATGGGCTCTCCCGTGATCCCCACGGACCTGCCCCTCCGGGCCTCCCCCAGCCACATCCCCAGCGTGGTGGTCCTGCCCATCACGCAGCAGGGCTACCAGCACGAGTACGTGGACCAGCCCAAAATGAGCGAGGTGGCCCAGATGGCCCTGGAGGACCAGGCGGCCACCCTGGAGTATAAGACCATCAAGGAACATCTCAGCAGCAAGAGTCCCAACCACGGGGTGAACCTAGTGGAGAACCTGGACAGCCTGCCCCCCAAGGTGCCCCAGCGGGAGGCCTCCCTGGGCCCCCCGGGAGCCTCCCTGTCGCAGAGCGGCCTGAGCAAGCGGCTGGAGATGCACCACTCCTCCTCCTACGGGCTTGACTATAAGAGGAGCTACCCCACGAACTCGCTCACCAGAAGCCACCAGGCCACCACTCTCAAAAGAAACAATACTAACTCCTCCAATTCCTCGCACCTCTCCAGAAACCAGAGCTTTGGCCGGGGAGACAACCCGCCCCCCGCCCCGCAGCGGGTGGACTCCATCCAGGTGCACGGCTCCCAGACGGCCGGTCCGGCAGTGACTGTTTCGAGGCAGCCCAGCCTCAACGCCTACAATTCATTGACCAGGTCGGGGCTGAAGCGCACCCCCTCGCTAAAGCCGGACGTACCCCCCAAACCTACCTTTGCCCCCCTTTCCACCTCCATGAAGCCCAACGATGCGTGTACATAATCCCAGGGGATGGTCAGGTGTCAGGAAAGGCGAGGCGCGCTGCGCCCGCACGGTTCTCCGCTGCCTATGCGCACCAGACCAAGAGGGCTGCGCAGCGCCCGGACGCTGGGCCTCTGGGATTCGGGGGGACTCGCCAAGTGGCCCACGTGGTTTGGTGAAGGTTTGCGACGCGGGACTCACCTCCATTCTCTTCCTTCACTCTCCCCCCACTCCCCGCTACAGGTCGTACTCACGAAAGACTTAAATTATCATCACAAACATGAGCCAAAAGCACATACCCACCCACCCCCACACGTGTGCACATGTGCGCACGGACACAGAGAGAGAGAGAGACACACACACACACACACACTCACACTCACACACAGACACTCACACAGTCACACAGAGGTGAACAGCAACTGCAGCATTTTGTCCGTGACTGCACAGGGCGCTGCCAAAGTAGGCTAGCGTTCCAACTTGCAAAACACAAATAGATTTTTTTTTTTAAATCATGCAAGTTAAAAAGACAAAGGAATTCATTGATAATTCTAACTCAGACTTTTAACAATGGCAGAAGTTTACTATGCGCAGATACTGTGAAATGCCCACCAGTGTTACAGCTTTCTGTTCTAGCAGGTTAATGCCATGTTGGGCACCTATGTCATAGATTTCTGCTCCTCTCTTTTAATGAAATAACGTGACCGTTAACGCAAGTAACTTTATTTATTGTTCACCCTTTGTTTTTCCTTAAGGAATGGACTCTTCCACACACCACCCTATGAACAGCTCTTCAGAAAGCCCCTTGAAGTTACACTATTTAACGTGAAATCCATTAACTGGAATAATTTGAGTTTCTTTATTTTTACAATAAATTCACTGAGTAAATAAGTTGGAGCTGGAATCTGAGCTTTGTGTTTGGACTGTCTGATCTCTAGCTAAAGGAGAAAGTTAAGAGGGGAGTATTTATTTAAATCTGCCAGTTGATTTGCTGGTGAAATCTCTGTGCTATAACACGCAAAAAAGTAATCGGTTTAAAAGTCCTTCCAGAGCCTAACTTCTAAAGCAACCAGGAGAGGAACTTCTAGAATGGCACAGCCATGTCTCGTTGCTGCCAACATGGCTTTGTCAGTGGTTCCTACTTTCTTGCGAAGGCACCAGCTTGTGATACGCCATCTCATTTCGCCTTGCATGTGAGACAGCAAACAAAATCTACAAACGGTGTGAACTAATTAATACGCTGGCTGCTACCTTGCATAAATTAATGGTTTGATCACACAGGTTTTTCATGGGGCTACATCTGTGAATAGCCTGTTTTCCACATGTAAATTTGTGCCTTACACCCTGAGTTGTGTACACTTGTAAACTGTCATTTATGATAAACTTTTCCCTCCTTTTGAAATACAGATATTTATTTAACCCTTGCCTCACCCTCCTCCAGTCCTCTGGAGGATTAGCTGTCCAGCAGATAGAAGAAGAATGCAGTGGTGATGCTTAGAATCTCACAGCCTGGGAAAGCTGGGCGCACACCCTCCAGTTCACACTTCCTTCTAGTCGTGCCAACTCCAACCACCCTTTGGCCATGTTGATAAACATGGACCTTAGTGTTGTGGGTGGCAAATCCCTTCTCCCTCTAGAGCTCCCCGCTTCCCTTAGATTCTCAGATCATTTCAACATGGTAATACCCTCATTTGCCAGCAGAAAAAGGACTAAAGCCCCAGTCTTTATTTCTGCCAAGTCCACTGGCCGGAGAATACGCTGTGTGCAGTTGGGCAGGCATCTGGGAGGAGTCTCCAGGCCGTGTGCTCAGCGCGTGCAAGCGATGCACACAGAGAAATAACATGGAAATAGATGCAGGCAGGCTGGTCCCTGCTGTGATTGAGTAACTCCAAGTGCAAGGCCAACTACAATGGATGCTGCAAAAACCTTGACTGGGGCAAAAGATTTTTAATTTTTTTAAAATTTCTTTATCTTTTTGTTGTTATGGTTTGTAGGGGGTGGGGTGGGTGGGTGTTTTTCCCCTTGGTTTTCATTAGCGCAAGCACACCGAAGGGACTTTTGTTTACCATGAACAAAAGACTTGTCAACAGACTGTAAACCGTGAGCATTTCTGGTTGTTGTTTTTTAAACAGTTAAACATATTTGGTGGTCTCTTTGTCTTTTTATTTCCCGTTTGATCTGGGGTTAGTTTTGTCTTTAAAGAAAAACTTTCTAAAAAGACAATTTGGGGCAATCTCAAGTTGGCTGGTAAAAACACGGTGCCTCCATAATCAGAGAGAGACCTAGGTGTGTGGCAAGGTTGCCTGCACAACCTTTTGTCCCAAACATCTCTTGCCATTTTGCTGTTGTTTGGGGTAAGCCTTGTTGTTTTTGTGTCCTTATATTTTTGTTTTGTTAGTGGAGTCAATGCTCACATTCTGTGAACTCTACCCTGAAACCATGAAGTCTTTTTTTAGATAGAAACCAAGATATTGGTTTATCCATTAGATTTTCTTTAGAAATGCGGAGCTTAGGAAAGTGATGGGTGTATATTACCCTGCTCCCTTCTTCCCCAAGCTTGACTCCCAAGAGTATTGACGGGGCAGTGCCCGCCGTCTCATCCCCATGTGTGGACGTCATTGCCTCAGCTGTGTTATGGAGACCTGTGTCAAAATTCCAACCCACACCCCTACTTCCCACAACTCATCACTTGCAGTGTTGACCCTACTATGCCTACGTGTATTGAGCTGGTCTTCTGCATTTGAGTATTTTTCCGCCTTTTCTTTTTTCCCCACCCCGTGTGGGGGGAGGGTCCATAAACCTGAGTGTGCCTTTGCTTTCCACCCTTGCTAGACACTGGTAGATGCAACAAACTCAGATTTATATTTGTTGTAAAGTTGTAAAAATATTGTGATGTCACCAACTTTCCTTCCATCTCCACATCCCTTAACATCTGATTCACAACTTAATGTATGTTGTAAAAAAGAAAAGAAAAAAAGGGGAAAAAAACAAAAAAGCAAGCAAAAAGGCTCTTTATTACTTTAAAGTAATAAAACAAGACTGTTCATTATCCTTTGTGTCCTGAATGCTTTTATTTATCTCCTAATTTTCCCCTTTTTAAATTTCACACTTTTGGGGTAGCAGTCCATTCTTTCCTTCATCTCTATTTGGCTTCCAACGCATGAATAACAATGCAGTTAGACCCATTTGTTTGCAGTACGCATACCCTTCCCCATTCTAGAAAAAAAAAATTGTTGATGTGTTTTCTCTGCCTGCACCCAGCCTGGAGCAGGATTGTACAGAAGCCACCGGTAATTAAAAGGCAGAGCACGCACTGACTCCTTCTATTCATTTTATGCATTTTCTTTTTATGGGCTTGTTCATCATCAAACATTTATGGTAGGCTTGATAGTTTAAGAGATCAAAGCTAGGATTTTAGTATGTAGAGTCCACTAAAAATAGATCCTTGCACAGATGTGACTTCAGCCTTTTTACATATTAATAAGGTGGAAGGTGCCAGATTTCACTCCTTGTTAGCATTTATCTCTTGTAACCCAGAAGACACTGTTGGAAGTAATCTGGGATGCAGCACCTGATTTTTACTTTGCAGAATAGCATTATGAAATGCCTAGGTCAGGTTTTCCCCTCTGAGATATTTTTAAATGTTATTTAAATAAGTCCTCAGCTACAATAGTTTACTTTTGACCTTCTGAACTAATTTGTTTAATGTTTTAGGTCAGTTTGAGTGTGGAAAGCTTTGGGATGGTGCCTCAGTTCACACCTGTAGTCATCTAGTCGCCTTTGATAAGTCATTTCCAATTGAGTTTCTGAAATCCCACCCATAGGGCCAGGCACTGTCAGGTACAAAATGGATTAGACCGTGGTCAGCAAACTGGCTCGCAAGCCACATTCGGCTCTTTGGCCCCTTGAGTGTGGCTCTTCCTAAGCCTTAGGAGTACCCTAATTAAGTTAATAACAATGTACCTACCTATATAGTTTAAGTTTAAAAAATTTGGCTCTCAAGAGAAATTTCAATCGTTGTACTGTTGATATTTGGCTCTGTTGACTAATGAGTTTGCTGACCACTGGATTAGGATATGGTTCCTTCTTCCTCCTGAATAAGGACAGATTGACTTGCCTCTGTAGTTGCCTTTGGGAGGAAGTGGCCCAGAAGTTTGGGGCACAATGCTGCCGTTGAGCTGGTTCTTACAGAATGAGTTTTCTGGACAGCTAGCCCAGGTAGAAGGGATCACCTGTGCAAAAGCACCAAGTGTGCTGTGTTTGGGAAATGAACGTTCTGGCTGGCTTTGAACAGGGCCTGAGAGTGCCTGGCTGGGACAAGGCTGAGAAAGGGGGTCGGTGCCAAGACCAGGGGGGCCTGGTTACCCTGTGCTAGGATTTTGGCTGATGGGCAGTGGAGCATCTCTGGAGTGTATGAAGCAGCGAACACGTGTGTTTGTGCTTTAGAAAGCTACCTGGCAGCAATGTGAAAAACGGATTGGTCCAGGGAGAGACTGCAGGCTGCTGGGTGATGTGCCAATGGCATGCCAAGCTATTAGGAGGACACAAGTGAAAACTCCCCATCCAACATAAGATTCTTTAGGAAACAGCTCTGTGATCATCCCCTTTTGCCAGAAAGATCTTGTCCCTATAACTGAAAGGTTTGCCCTGTCTACTTACACCCAAATGTAAAACAGAGAATGACCAACAGTTACTCTAATCCTTTCTTTTAAAAAATGAGGAAGCTGCCCGACTGGTGTGGCTCAGTGGTTGAGCATCGACCTATGAACCAGGAGATCATGGTTCGGTTTCAGGCCAGGACACATGCCTGCATTGCCAGCTCGATCCCCAGTAGGAAGTGTGCAGGAGGCAGCTGATCAATGATTCTCATCATTGATGTTTCTATCTCCCTCTCCCTTCCTCTCTGAAATCAATAAAAATATATTTTTTAAAAATAAAAGTAAATAAAATATGAGGAAGCTGAGGTCCTCTGAGTGAAGGGATGTGCCCACAATCCTAAACCTGGTGGTAGAACAGCTCTTCCGAAGACAATTCATCTGTCTCTTACCCCTCCCCGACACCCACCCTATTCATTCACCTCATTTGAGCAATACTAGCTGGGAAGCTGAGACCCCCTCAGCCCAGACAGCTTCTCCGTCTCACTCAGTCATCCTTTCTCACAGGAAGCCCTTCCTACCCACCTCACCACCGCCTCCCCCTTTCAGGCATCCCAAATCCCTTCATCTGGGCCGAGGGGAGGGTGGGCTGGAGCTCAGATCACACTGGCTGGAAGAAGACAGTCCCTGCAGTGCAACCTGATACTTGGTAGGGTAGCTTCTGCTGCAGTCAGCTTTGTTCTGGTCTGGGGAGAGGTGACAGAGGCTGAACAGGTGCAGCCTGTGTGTTAGTTGGGTCCCCAGGGATGTCCTGCTCAGGCTGAAGTGCCTCAGACAACCCAGCTTTTTAATTGTGCCTGCCTGCTTGCTTGTTACAGGGTCGGTGGTTTCTGCAGGGTGTTTTTAAACTAGTGGCTTTAAGGAGTAGCTGTCCCACTCAATGCAACCAACGGTTGAGGTGTTTCATGGGATCAGACCTGCTTGCTTTCCTTCAGCGCTCTGTTCGTAAACACAAACTGGTCTCGTTCAGCCTCATAAGTTGGCAGAAGCCAAATTAGATGCCCCAGAATCATGGTGCCTAGGTTTGACTGCCTGAACAAAAGCTCTTTCAAAAACAGTCGTTCAGCAAGTGAAGTAGAAGTGTCAGAAAGGCACCTACAATTTCAGACACTGGTGCTTTTGCTTAAGGGGAATGGGTGAGGGGAATTTAAAAGAACCCATTAGTAACAGAATAACATAATTAAGAGCATAATCCCTGTTCTGGCCGAGCACTGTGACAGCTGGGCGCTTAGACTCAGTAACCCTTAGAAACCCACATCTCACGCTTGTCTTCAAACCAGGTGGTGACGTGTCACGTATACAGGATTGGAAAGGAAGGGCTCACATTTATCGATTGGGACTGCCAGACAGATGGGGATCTTCAATATTCCATTTAGAGTATTGTGTCTCCTTAGCTCTAACCCCCTGGGATGCCTGGAGGTGGAGGGTGGGTGACCTCAGCAGAGGGTTAGGGCTGAACTGATGTGCATTAAACATTGGCTGGGCAGAAAAATGTGCAGATGTCCCTCTAGCAAATGGAAATGAAATTGGAGCAAATCAAGAGAGGCAGCTGAGTAGCTGGGAGTTCCCCATCTCCCTCTGCAAACATCCCTGCACACACACACGCACAAAAATGCTTTCAGGAGCCTTTCTCCTCTGGGTGCCTAACACCCAAAATGTCACAGTGTTCAGAACCCACGTCTTTCACCCCTTTTCCTGGTAAAACATGTGTTCCAGTCAGTACTTTCTGATCAAATGTGAACCGTCCTAAACTACAGTTTTAGGGGAACCAAGGTCTCTGCAGGGAAGCCTGGGCACGGGTCCCTGACAGTCCACCGATGCTGACTGAGGTGGCTAGCAACGTTTTTATTCTTCCTAATCACCTTCAGATGAAGACTCCCTTGAGAATCCTTAACATCATCTCCAGAGCAAGTCATCAGCCCTGCTAACGGGTTGCAATAATGGTCCAAATAAAGCAATGCGAATGAAGGGAAGAAGTGGGGAACCATGAAATCAGAAGCATTTTTCATGGATGATTTTCAGAAAAAATAAAAGACAGCTGAAGGGGACATTGGACACGATATCAAATGCCAGGAAGCCCACACGAAAGAAACTCGGGCAGGATTCCCTGGGGTTTCCTGGGGATGAGGAAGATGATGGAAAATCCGTCTGAGAGCCAAAGGCTCTCTTTTTTGCCTGCTCTTCATGACAGCTGCCCTTCCATGGCACAGGGTGGTGAGAAAGTGAGCTGATCTCGCAAACAGTGTCAGTTCTCTGGTGTGGATGCTGAACATTTTGCACACCTAGCCCATGTCAGCACAAAAGCATAAATCTCAACCACAGGGCTAAGGTTTATTTCATAAAAAATGAAAAGTGTACACCCATGAGGGGCAGGGCTTGCCACTGTCAATAACAATGACAATCAACATTAGTGGGATTTCAGTTTGCGGACATAGTCATGTCCATTATTTTGGTAGGTCCTCATATGAGCTGCCTAGTGAGGTGGGCAGCACATGGAGGATTATCCTCATTTTACAGAAATTGGAGTTTGGAGAGGAGGGTTCTAAAGGAGCACTGATCAACATGAAAATGTAGTCCTGTTTCAGAACCCTGTGTGTTGACATCATCCCGTAGGCTCTCTCGGGGACACCTCAGGTTACACAATTACTCTGCTCCACCATCGGGGAAAGGCCTCCCCCAGCATTTCCCAGGGGAGAAGGTTACAACAATAAAGTCCCCAAAATAAAGGCTAGGCACACATGTTCTATTTTAAGGGTATTGTGCTCTAATATTTTTCCATCATTAAAGAACACATCTCTTCCTTCCTGTGTCTGCAAAGTCCCGATGCTGGCAGGGTTATTAGGGACTGTCAACAAAGCAGGAGCAGAGAGAGCTGAAGCCAAGTGCCTGACCTCCCCCTGGAGGCACACCCACCCAGCCGCTGCTTCAGGGGCCCTGGCACCCACTGCCTCAGAGGAAGGAAAAGGGCGAAAAGCCTGGCTTTTATTGCTTCTTTATCCTACTCAAGCCACAGATCACAAGAGGAATTTAAGAGAACCCAGGATTAATTGGGGACAGAGAAGAACTAGAGGGGCGAAGAATTTGCCCACCTTTCCCTTCATAGAAGACCAAGGTAAAGTAAGCGTGAAAGGAGGAGGTAAAAAATAACACTGCTGTCTTTGTTAGCCCCATTAGCCACCTTGGCACTGTGGGTACCAAACAATTTGACTTCATCCCTGATGTCAAAGGTGGGATGATTGTCTGGAACCATCTCCCAAGAGGAGACAGAAGGTAGCCATCGTCTGCATGTGGGTACCTATATTCCTATTCCACATAACTGCCCGTGTTCCTTGTTGCTACTTCCTCAGATGGGCTCTCCCGGAGTTAAGAAGCTATTTGGTGTTGAGTGCGTGAGGTGCAGGAGAGGCAGGGCCATCTGTAGATTGGGCTCCTGGCCTCCCTCCTGGCCTGGGAGCAGTGTGGCCTGGCCAGTCACTGCACAGGGCACCCAGCACTCGGAAGAACCCAGCATCTGCCATTTGCTGCCTTGACAGTTAACCTCAGACAGATTTTACTCAGAAGACGAGAAACATAGCCCTTCTTCTTAGAATGTTTGGTTGGTTGCTTTCCTCAGTATACAAATATGCTTTTTTAGTAAAGACATAGGCTTAGTTGTCACCAACTTTGGGAAAATATATATACTAGTAATTTCAACTGCCACACAGTGCTATTTACTTATGTACTCAATAAAGGTAACACCCTTTACAACAATTAACTGTAAAGGCGTCAGAGTCAATACCCATCAACTTTTTTTCTGTTTTCAAGGTTTTGTTAGTCACTTACACAGGAGAGTGAATGAGTTTATCAGATCTTTCCTGAGAACAGAGAGTGGAAGAGTAACCTCTTAACTTTGAAAAGGAAGGTTGCTATACCAAAGTGTGCATTTCAGGACAAGGCCAAATGCTATAGTTCTGAAAACCGACTCTTCCATTTCTGGAGAAAGGATACATTTTTCTTTTTATGAAAAAATTATTGAAGTTTGATAGAGGTGTTGGGTGATTTGAATTCTTATTAGTGTTTAATTTTATATGAGAACTAAAGAGTTACCCCCGCCCCTCTATTTCCGGGGTGAAGAGAAGTCCTGTGATCACATTACTTGCTGGGGGAAGAAAAGATAATGTGTTAGACTTATATGTATGAATAGAAGCAGGTAAAAAGTCATATTTCCTTCTGACTTTGTAATTTAAACAGTGCAAGTCAGTAGGGAAGGGCTGTAATTGGAGCCAAAGTAAGTGAGGTGAAAATTACTAGGTGTTGGAGCATCTGCATCTCATTTTAATTAGGTGGCTGTAATGGCAAGATCAAAAACTTTTCCTTGTCACTTAATCTTTTCAGCTTTCTCATCGAGAAACCAAAGGGCTTGTTTTATGCTCAGGAAAGAGTGACCCAAAAAAGATCCTCTCTAATTACCTGGCCAGAGCAGCAGGGCCTGCACGGGGAGGGGTGGGGCAGAGACAGAGCTGGGGCGGGGGTGGGGGGCTGGTGACATGAGGGTGAGGTGCTCCAAGACCAGCCCCACAAAGAGGCTCTTCAAGAAAGTCATGGCTAATTTTGTGACTTGGAGTTTTTGCTTCTCATGAGGTTGGGGTGATGGTAGAGGGATTGAGCAAAAAAAAAGCAAGAAAAACCTCATGGACATGGCCAACAGTGTGGTGATTACTGGGGGAGGGGAGGGTGGAGGAGGGGATAGAGGGGATTAATGGTGATGGAAGAAGACTTGATTTGGGGTGGTGAACACACAATACAGTGTATTGACGATGGCTTGTGGAATTGTGCACCTACAACCTATATAATTTTGTTAACTAGTGTCACCCAATAAATTCAATAAAAAGGTGGGGGGGAAGTAGTTTAAAAGGAAGCTTGTCACCTTGCGAGTTGGGTTCTACCCGAGCTGGCCTTGCCACTTGTAGGACAGTCATTCCAACTCCTGGCACTTCATTTTCCCTGTCTGCAAAATAGACTCAGCAGCAGGTAAAAGTCACACAAGGTGAGTGTTGACTGGCACTTGCAAAACTCAAAATCCCAACTTGGCATCAAAAAGAGATACCAGTTCTCCACATCTTCAAGTTAAATAAATGACTTTGAGTCCCCAACCTGCTGATAATGAACATGTCTCTTTTTCTCTCCCCCAAATACTTTCATCTGCCAACAAAAGCAGTCAGTAGGACCTGGTTAAACAAAAGCCCTGCTTGACCCGATAGAGTTCTGGCTCTTTGCACTGGTGTGGCCATCTCAGCCCCACGAGGCCTGCATGGAGGCCTGGCGGCTCTAACATTCTAGTACTGCCCTCCTCCTCCATTCCCAGATGGCTAGTCTGGGGAGAAGAGGTCATGCCCTCTGTGAATTCTACCTCTCCTGCTACCTAGGACTCCTGTCTGGTTGGCCTGAACCGTTGCCTCTGGGTAGGACTCTCTGACCTGCAGAATGGGCTGAGAAGGCACTGCAAGGAACACAGCTGTAAGTTCATGCACTGCCTTTGTCCATATCCTCAACGCACTAGCACATGATGCCCAGTACCCTTGGCTTGCCTGTCTGCTTTGGTGACTTCCTGGCCATTTTCCAGAGCACACCTGCAGGGCTGCCCCGGCCCGGCCCAGAGCATTTCCAGTCCCAGCCACAGTTGGCCTGGAAGGAGGGACTGCCCACTCAGTCCCAATCTTCTCCCTATCTCCTGTCCCAGGAGTTTGTGGTGTTTCTTCCAAGAGAAAAACTACTTTGTTGCAAGTGTAAAGCATTAAACCAAAAAATATAACTGACAGTCATTATTATATGTCTCATGGTGCTAAGAGATCTAGTTCAGCTCCTTCCTTTTGGAGAAGAATAAATCAAGACATGAGAGGTTGTGCAAGAACACTCCTCTAGTTCATGACAGGTCTAGGGGCAAGAAGCAGGTGTCCCGACTCCTAATTCATTACATGATACCGTAATCTATGAGCTATAGACTAACTTCTGAAGAAAAAGTAATGCCAGCTGGGCCACCTGAAAATAAAATAGGCACTTATTTCACTCTCATGTAATAGCCCCAAAGCACATGACCTAGGGTTGGCAGGACAGGTCTGCCATCTTCAATGGCTTCCATCTTCAGATACAAGCAGTTTTTCCAAGTGTGCCAATTACTCAGTCAAAAATAATAGTAAAAGAGAGAGTGGGTAGAACATACCCAGTCATTTTTTCTATATGTTTATTGATTTCAGAGAGGAAAGGAGAGGGAGAGAGAGCTAGAAACATCAATGATGAGAGAGAATCATTGATTGGCTAACTCCTGCATGCCCCCTACTGGGAATTAAGCTTACAAACCAGGCATATGCCCTTGTTTGGAATCGAACCTGGGACCCTTCAGTCTGCAGGCCGATGCTCTAACCAGTGAGCCAAACCGGCTAGGGCAACCCAGTCATTTTTAAGAGTTAATCCTAGTTGTTGCACAGAACCTTTAGCTCAAGTACCAGGAACATCATCTCAGGGCCATAGCAGGTAGCAAGGGACGCTGGGAAATGTACACGTCAGTGGCTCATGCTCTATAAAACTCAGAAGTGAGCTAGTACTTTAAAAAGGGAGGGGGGGCGTAGTTGGCACTGCCAGTGTGGCTCAGTGGTTGAGCATGGATCTGTGAACCAGGAGGTCATGGTTTGATTCCTCTTAGGACATGTGCCTGGATTGTGGGTTCAATCCCCAGTAGGGGGCGTGCAGGAGGCAGCTGATCAATAATTGTCTCTCATCATTGATGATGTTTCTTTTTTTTAAATATATTTTATTAATTCTTTACAGAGAGGAAGGGAGAGAGATAGAGAGTCAGAAACATCGATGAGAGAGAAACATCGATCAGCTGCCTCCTGCACATCCCCCACTAGGGATGTGCCCGCAACCCAGGTACATGCCCTTAACTGGAATCGAACCTGGGACCTTTCAGTCCGCAGGCCGACGCTCTATCCACTGAGCCAAACCGGTCTCGGCTATTGATGATGTTTCTATCTCTATCTCCCTCTCCCTTCTTCTCTGAAATCAATTTAAAAAATATTTTTATAAAAGGGGAGGAGGAATGGATACTCTAGGAAGTCAGCAGTCTGCCACATTCTGTGCACATAGGAACATGTAAATCTTATTACACAGTGTATGTATATGTATATGCCTCTGTACATACTTTACAAAAATAAGATGTAATCAACCAGTGCTCATGCAACTTGCTCACCAAGCCTTCCCTGAGCTCCCAGGCCAGTTGTGCTCTCCTCCCATCCTCCCCCAAAGCAGCCAGTCCTTACAGGTTCTCATCTGCACCACAGGTGGAAAGATCTGCTTCTCCATTAGGCTGTAGGCACATCCCGGGCAGGAATGTACTTCTTTACCTTTATAAGTCCAGTCTACACTGAGCCTGATAAGTTGTAAGTTCACAATAAAGCATTTGCTAAACTAAGTTGCCATCAAACATAAGATAGTAGAGGCCGAGTCTCTACACACCTCCACACAGAAACAAAACCACTGCAGTAGTTGCCGTAGTTGTCCCAGTAACTGTAGCATTGCTCACTCACTCACCAGGTGCCAGGCACTGGGCATGTGTTTCCTTGGCATTAGCTCATTTAATCTTCTCAAGCATCCTACCCTTTGTTATTTCCATTTGACAGATAAGCCACTGAAGCACAGAGAAATTAAAGAACTTTCCCATACTCACTGAGCTAGTACTGGGGGGATCCAGGGTGCACACTGGGGTGACCCTACAGCCAGTGCTGTTAATCATCTGGTGTCATATATGTGAGGTGGGATAGGGGATGCTTTTTGTAACATGATAAGGAGAGCCTATCAGAAATCAAGAGACAGCCAACACTGTAGGGGGCTAAGTGATTAATGACATAAGGGATAGGAGTAAGACTAATCCCTTAGCGACACTCTTCCAACCACACAGACGGCCGTGTGCAGCCCACCCCGCAGATACTCCATATGTGCTCGCCCACGTCAGTGCCGCGGAGATGCTCATCCTGTTTTCCAAAGGGCTTGCGCACATGAGAAAGTAGCTGAAACTGCAAGTGTTAAAAATAATCAAACAACCCTTCCAATATTCTCAAACCTTGACCTTCATGAGATCCCTACCCCAGTGCACATTTAAGTACCCAATCATTTGCAAAACCACAATAGCAACTGAACATGAAATGGCAGTGGGATATAAGCTAGAGATGACCCCAGAGAGAAGAGCGGGCATTGAGGGGATTCTGACTTGGGATGACAATGAGGACACAAAGCACATTAGCTCTGGAGACCAAGCATGTACATGGAGAGAGAATAGGAGAGAGAGAGAGGCGCGGGCTGGGGGCGGATTTACTTTTCTCTTCATTGATGCTCTGTTGTGTAAGTGCTGATAAGAATTTCCTAAAACTATTTTAGGAGACATTAGGAGATATTTTTAATGCAACTTGGGTCCTTTGTGGGGGCAGGAGGAGGGGCATACTCATGATTTGGAGGGGAAAAGACAATATTTGATTTCATAGATGCTTCAGAAATAGTGACATAATCTTATCTGTTTTCAGCAAATATAATCTGAAGCATTCAAGCTTCTAACAAAGGTGTATCGTCTTCTTCATGGGTGCAGCAAAGTGCAGATTAAGTTTTTAAAATGGTGTTCGAACTGCCTGTGAAGCAACCTTGTATGAGATATGGTTCAAACAATTTTGCAAAGAGCAGAAGATAAAGAATAGGCTTTTACACTGAACTGGTTTCCTAGGAAACACTAAAAAATTGTAACATGGTATCTCCTAGAGGTAGTGTAAGGACCAGGACTCTTCTTTAATTTTTTAATTTTTTTTAATGGCGTTTAATATCTGCCTCTCCCTCTCCCTGCAGTGGGCGTTAGGAGGGTAGAACAAGCCTTCATGTACCCAGGAACCTGAGTGTCCTTTCGTGAACTGAGTGCCCGCTCTACACAAAGGAAAGCCATTTGAGCCAAGTTGAGCCTTTACTACTCTACGCCAATTTGAAGTAAGAAATTTAAAGAATAGAATTTTAATCTTTTGCTCTATTATTTTTAAAAATCCCCAAATCCCAACTAAGAAATTTAGAAAAAAGAAGGCCAACCTACTCTTTTTCAAATCACATCTAAATAATCTGTTTCAAGTCCTTCAAATGCCATTTATTCTAGGTTTATTTTTACTTTGGCTATTCATCCGTCTCTGTGACGTGCCAGCATATGCAGGCTGACAGAGGGTGCCTGATTTAGCAGACGTGCACATTTCCCAAGTTCAATGCCGCTCACCAGGGTCTAGAGGAGGCAAAGGAGATCTGGAGGAAGAGTCGGGAATCTGCAGGTCAGTACCTTCCAAAGAGCAGGAGGTTGTCGCAATGACGCCTCCACCGGCCCTCATTTCTACCATTCATCACTTACGTCAAGAAGAAATCAAAATAGGAAAAGTGCAGGAACATCTGGGCTGTGTGGGAAGAAGTTAAATTTGATTTTTAAATAAATAAGGCGTCAAAATTTCAAGTTTTATTCAAAAATTGGAGATGAAAATTAAAATGTTGGTTTAAAGAAGTTTGGGATCTTTCTGGTGGGTGGACAAGGGTGGGAGGGGGCTGCAGGCTCATGTGAAGTTCCTCACTCGTGGATACTCTCATCCAACCTCTGTGCAAAGCACTGGGGAGACCCCAGAGGAAACAGAGGGGCCAGAAGGACAGTGGGGGGAGACACCCCCCTAGCACCTGCCGGCCACATACACTTGCCTTTCCTCACAACCACTGAGTCTGGGGAAGTGTGACATTCTGGGAGGAAACCTCTTAAAGCTGAAAACAAAACCATTGTTTCTCGTTTGGGGTCTTTGAGGAGGAGAATCCCTGTAAGAGTCTTCAGGGTCATCAAAACACATTTAATAACCACCATTTTTGATGGGACACTGTACGAGTTGTCCAAGAAGGGGGAGGAACTGAGAATTTGAAGCCTTTTCTCTAAATGAAGAACTATGAAGCCAAACCAGCGAAAGCAGAGAGACATGCACGACTGCCGGGAGCCAGTCCATCCTTGCTGCTTGACACAGTCGCTGCAGAAAAGAAACATCTGCACAGCATATGTTTCAAGGGACCTGGCATATATAGCATATTGTTCTTAATATGTTTGCTCTCCTTAGTGCCATGTGTTTTAACCAAGGTCACCTCTCTGAGAAAGGTTGTTTCCCCAGGTGGGGATCTTTCCCTGAGGTTAGGGAGGGGATACAACCCCTTAATTAAGTGCCAGGCGGGTAGTTAAGCTACATAATCTTTACTCCCTGGAATGGAGATGAGAAACGCCCTAACCTTTGTAATAGAAATTGACAGGATTAAAATCGGCTGGTATAAATACGGATGTAACAAGACAATAAACATCAGATCCTAACCAGAACCTAGCCAGAGAACATGGCAAAAGATCCTGGACAGAACCTGGCTACAGAACTTCACTGGAGAACCTAGACAGAACATGGCAAAAGAACCTGGATAGAACCTGGCTAAAGAACCTGGTGACTGAACCTGGCTGGAGAACCTGGAGAACCTGGCTGGAGAACCTAGCGAGAGAACATGGCACCAGAACTTGGTTGGAGATCCTGACCAGAACTTGGTTGGAGTTCCTAACCAGAACTTCGCTGGAGATCCTGGAGGGAGAACCTCGCTATGCTGATGAACTGAAACCAGTTTCCATGTCATTCATTCTTCGCCGACTCCGTCCACACCTTTGGGGATCCCTGGACCCGCTGGGATTGGACCCCAGCACACGACGGTAAGCTGTAGGCTTCGTGGGACCTGGCTGATGCCAAAGGACATGGCAGGCCCTGGGGGGGACACTACAACCCATGCTATACATTTTTTAGTGCAGGTTGAATTATATTAAAATAAACATAAAGAACCTTATTTGAAGGCAGAATTCCAATTTTTAAAGCAGCCTGTTGGATACTCGAAGAGGGAACAAAGCAATTGGCTTTATTGGTATAATAAGGACATAGGCGAAAATAAACAGCTGATATACATAAAAGCCTCGGGTAATAGCCAATGATCCAAGGCCATGTTTGCTCGCTTCTTTTTTTGACAGCATCCTATCTTCCTCCTGGAGAACCAGTGCCCCCTTTGTTATGATGCTGATGGACCCATACAGTAAGATTGCTTGCCCTTCCCTTAACTAAGAAGTGGACAAGTGACCCAAGCTAGAGCAAAGGAGTCTGAAGGAGAAGGCTGTACTCAGTGGTTGGCACCCATGCTTCCCCAGGTGACGTCCCCTGGAGGTGTTCTGGAAAGACCAGGCCCAGGATGTAGCTCTGGAAGCTGCTCTAGATGTAGTGACATTAAATACTCATATCCACAAAGGACTGGGTAGGTGCCGTTTGAGGGGGATGCACATATTGGTACACAAAGAGGTGAGACAGGAAGTAGAAGCTACTGTATGAGCCTTCCATCTGGCTCAGGTGGAGCTCCAGGAGGCATCGTTCAGCTGGGTCACCTGGAAGACCTTCTAGAACAGTGGTTCTCAACCTTGGCTGCACATTAGAATCACTTTGGAATCTTTTTAAAATCCTGATTTCTGGGCCTCATCTCCGGAAATTCTGTTTCTTTGTTATGGGGTGAGGCCATAACATTAGTAACAAAGAAACAGAATTTCCGGAGGATGAGGCCCAGAAATCAGGATTTTAAAAAGATTCCCAGGTGATTCTAATGTGCAGCCAAGGTTGAGAACCACTGTTCTAGAAGGTATGGTGGTTAATGGCAGTTTGCACGCAGCATTGGTGAATCATGGGGCGGAGGCACTGGTCCTTCTAGACCAGTGATGGTGAACCTTTGAGCTCGGCGTGTCAGCATTTTGAAAAACCCTAACTTAACTCTGGTGCCGTGTCACATATAGAAATTTTTTTATCTTTGCAACCATAGTAAAACAAAGATTTGTATTTTTGGTATTTATTTTATATATTTAAATGCCATTTAACAAAGAAAAATCAACCAAAAAAATGAGTTCACGTGTCACCTCTAACACGCGTGTCATAGGTTGGCCATCACTGTTCTAGACAAAGGGTACAACTTGAGAACAAACTAACATGACACATAGTCAAGATTGAATTAAGTAAAATGGGAGTTTGTTATCAGGATATGGGGTCATCTCATATACTGGATGCACGAGTTCACTGGGCCTCATGGGGGCCTGGAACCCAGAACAGGAAAGACAAGAAGCTGGGTGCTCTGTGTCTCAGGGGCCCCTGAGCCTCGGATGCGCAGTCTTAGTTTAGTCCCAGGGACTCCTCTGACGCTGTGCACATGCTTCTAAAGTGGCCACTCCAGAAAGGCAGCCTGGCCTGGCAGAGACCATCACTTCCCGATTCATACGTGGCGGCGACTGACCCGCCTCTCTGCGTGTCAGCCTTGGGCCTCGGGATTGGAACCCGAGCTTTGGAATCTGTAACTGAGGGGCCCGATGGAGAGGAGGTACAGGCATTACCAGCCCTTTTGAGAATTTCTTAAGGGTCATTTAAGAACAGAAGGAGGAAGCAGAGTCTGATTTTGGAGTTTAATACTTATCACTTTTAAATTGAGGAAAATTACTTAACCTTTCTGAACCCCAACTCCCTCATTAAAAATTTTTTTTGAGCCAGAACCAGTTTGGCTCAGTGGATAGAGCAGTTGGCCTGCGGACTCAAGGGTCCCGGGTTCGATTCCGGTCAAGGGCATGTACCTTGGTTGCGGGCACATCCCCAGTGGGGGGCGTGCAGGAGGTGGCTGATCGATGTTTCTCTCTCATTGATGTTTCTAGCTCTCTATCCTTCTCCCTTCCTCTCTGTAAAATATCAATTAAAAAAATATATATATATAAAAAATTTTTTGGAGAGAGAGATTTAAATTAGATCATTTAAGAAAACTACTGGCCGAAACCGGTTTGGCTCAGTGGATAGAGCGTCGACCTGCGGACTGAAAGGTCCCGGGTTCGATTTTGGTCAAGGGCATGTACCTGGGTTGCGGACACATCCCCAGTGGGAGATGTGCAGGAGGCAGCTGATCGATGCTTCTCTCTCATCGATGTTTCTGACTCTCTATCTCTCTCCCTTCCTCTCTGTAAAAAAATCAATAAAATATATTTAAAAAAAAAAAAGGAAAACTACTGGCACAGCTAGGCTCTCAAGAAATGGCAGCCATTCTCCTGTCTTGCCTGCCACATAGAAGGTCACAGGGGATGAGGACAGGGGCCCTGCCAGTGGTGCTCACATGGTCCCGAGGTTTCACACATGCATATGCAGTACTGGATTTTTCTCAGCTTTTCTGAAGGCTCGTTCTGACTGTAAACACAAGTTCGCCAAGCTTGCTCTGACATCCACACTCTGCGTGTGGGACCATTAGGCTGAGTGACAGCGCTGTAAGCAGTCTCCGGGCCCTGAATGGGTTTAAACAAACATGACATTTTACGTGGTTGATGGGACTCAATAGGTGCTCAATGTATTTTCATTCTCTAATGTTAAAATTGAAAAATAGAATAGACCACACGTTAGGACACAAGACAAGTCTCAATAAATTTAAGGAGATTGAAATCATATCAAGCATTTTCTCTGACCATAATGGTATAAAACTAGAAATCAATCACAATAAAAAACTGAAAAACACACAAACAGTTGGAGGCTAAATAATATGTTACAAAACAATGAATGGGTTAGCAATGAGATCAAGGAAGAAATCACAAGATACTTTGAGACAAATGACAATACACAGCAACCTAAAATCTATGGGACACAGAGAAAGCAGTCCTAAGAAAGAAAAAATTACAGGTCCACCTCAAGAAAAAAAAAAATCTCACATAAACAATCTAAACTTACACTTAGGAACTAGAAAAGTAACTACAAATAAAGCCCAAAGTGAGTAAAAGGAAGAAAATAAAGATCGGAGTGAAAATAAATGAAATAGAGTCTAAAAAAATACAAAAGATCAATGAAACCAAGAGCTGGGTCTGTTGAAAGATAAACAAGATTGATAAACCTTTAAGCAGACTCATGAAGAAAAGAAGAGAGAGGATCCAAATAAATAAAATCAGTACTAAAAGAGAAGTAACAACTGGCACCACAGAAATACAAAGGATTGTAAGAAAATATTATGAACAATTATATCACTACAAACTGGACATTCTGGAAGAAATGAATAAATTCCTTGAAACATATAATCTTCCAAGACTGAATCAAGAAGAAAATCTGAACAGACCAATTACAACCATGACATTGAGACAGTAATATGGTCAAAATCCTCCCCACAAACTGCAGTCATGGATAGAATGGCTGTACAGGTGAATTTTACCAAACATTCCCCCAAAAAGTAACACCTATCCTCAAACTATTTCAAAAAAATTCAAAAGGAGGAACGATTCTCAAGCTCATTTACAAGGCCAGCATGATCCTAATTCCAAAACCAGATAAAAACACTAGAAAGAACATAAAAGTTACATGGATGCTAAAATACTCA
Source organism: Myotis yumanensis (assembly GCF_028538775.1). Lineage (NCBI taxonomy): Eukaryota > Metazoa > Chordata > Mammalia > Chiroptera > Vespertilionidae > Myotis > Myotis yumanensis. The sequence goes on along the minus strand of NW_027223755.1, from coordinate 68,218,890 downwards.
ACAAAATATTAGCACACTGGATCCAGAAGTACATTACTAGTAAAAAGGTCATACATTATAATCAATTGGGGTTTGTTCTTGGGATGCAAGGTTGATACAATATCTGCAAATCAGTAAGTGTGATGCACCACATAAACAAAATAAGGATAAAAATCATAACAGTAGATGCATAAAAAGCATTTGATAAAATCCAGCACCCATTTATGATTTTAAGAAAAACACACAAAAAACTCTTAGCAAATGGGAATAGAGGGAACACAGTTCAACGTAATAAAGGTGCCCACAGCTAACATTTTACTCACTGGGGAAAAACTAAAAGCATTTTGCTTAAGATCAGGAACAAGATAGGGATGTCTGAGTTCACCACTCTTTTATTCAACATAGTACTGGAAGTTAGCTACAGCTATTACACAAAAGGAAGAAATAAAAGGCGTCTAAATTAGAAAAAAAGAAATAAAGCTCTCATTATTTACAGATGACGTGATACTGTATATAAAGAACCCTAGGGACCCCACCAAAAAACTACTAGAACTGATAAGATAATTCAGTAAAGCAACAGGATACAAAATTAATATTCATAAATCAGTTGCATTTTTATATACCAATAATGAAATATCAGAAAGGGAAACTAAGAAAGCAATCCCATTTCCAATTTCACCAAAAAACAAACAAACACATAAACCTAGGAATAAATTTAACCCAGGTGGTAAAAGACTTGCACTTGAAAAACTATAGGTCACTGAAGAAAAAAAAGCAAAGAAGATACAAATAAATGGAAGCATATACAGTGTTCATAGGTAGGAAATACTAACATCATTAAAATTCCATACTACCCAAAGCAATCTATAGACTCAATGCAATTTCTATCAAAATTCCAATGGTGTTTTTCACAGGACTAAAACAAATAATCCCAACATTTATATGGAACCACAGAAGAACCTGTATATCCATAGCAATCTTGGCAAAGAAGAACAAAGTTGGAGGTATCATGCTACCTGATATCAAACTATCCTATAAGGCAGTGATGGCGAACCTTTTGAGCTCGGTGTGTCAGCATTTTGAAAAACCCTAACTTAACTCTGGTGCCGTGTCACATATAGAAATTTTTTGATATTTGCAACCATAGTAAAACAAAGATTTATATTTTTGATATTTATTTTATATATTTAAATGCCATTTAACAAAGAAAAATCAACCAAAAAAATGAGTTTGCGTGTCACCTCTGACTCGCGTGTCATAGATTCGCCATCACTGCTATAAGGCCATATTAATCAACACAGCATTATATTGGCATAAAAAAAAGCATTGATTAATAGAACAGAATAGAGATCCCAGAAATAAACCTATGCCTATTGGTTAATTAATATTTAACAAAGGAGATAAGAACATACAATGGGCTAAAAACAGTCTATTCAATAAATAGTGCTGGGAAAATCAGATACATGCAAAAAAAAAAAATGAAACTAGACCATCCTCTTACACCATATATAAGAATAAACTCGGAATGGATTAAAGACTTAAATGTAAGACTTGAAATAATGAACTCCTAGAATAAAACACAGGCAGTAAAATCTCTGACATTTCTCACAGCAATATTTTTTCTTATCTATTTCCTCAGGCAAGGGAAACAAGAAAAATAAGCAAATGGGACTACGTCAAACTAAAAAGTTTTTGCACAGCAAAGGAAACCATCAACAAAATGAAAAGACAACCCACTGAATGGGAGGACAAAGTTGCCAATGCTACATTTGGTAAGCGGTTAATATCCAATATTTATAAAGAATTTAGACAGTGGTTCTCAACCTTCTGGCCCTTTAAATATAGTTCCTCATGTTGTGACCCAACCATAAAATTATTTTCGTTGCTACTTCATAACTGTAATGTTGCTACTGTTATGAATCGTAATGTAAATATCTGATATGCAGGATGGTCTTAGGCGACCCCTGTGAAAGGGTCGTTCGACCGCCAAAGGGGTCGCGACCCACAGGTTGAGAACCGCTGATTTAGTATATAACTCAACACCAAAACAAACAAACAATCCAATTAAAAAATGGGCAAAGGCGGTGCCCCCAGCAGTCCCCCGGATCTGTCTCTTGCTTCAACAGTGTTTCGACGGAACAGATCCAGGGACACCCCTTCAGTCGCCACCTTGGAACCACCTCAGCCATCCTCGGCCTCTGAGACCAGGCAATACTGCTTTTCAACCTTAACTGTATATTGCCAAACAACCATGGGCTCCCAGATTTGTCAAAATTATTCCACTGAGAAAAGAAAAAAAAATTATTCCACTGAAGTGGAGGCTGCCGTCAACCGCCTGGCCAACCTGCCTCGGAGGGCGTCCTGCACCTACCTCGCTCTGGGCTTCATGTCAGCCCCGACCATCTGGCTCTGGAGGGCGTGGCCACTTCCTCCTTGAGTTGGCCGAGGAGAAGCCCTCCTTAGGGTGCCCAGCCTCTCTTAGAGATTCAAAACCAGCAGGTGGCCGCATTCTCTTCCAGGACATGCTGAAGCCTTCCCAAGGTGAGTGGGCAAAACGCAGGAGGCCAAGAAAGCCGCCACGGCCTTGGAGAGGAACCTGAACCAGGCCTTTGGAGCTGCAGACCCTGGGTTCTCCCCTCGCTGACCCTCAGCTCTGTGACTTCCTGGAGAACCACTTCCGGGGTGAGGAGGTGAAACTCATCAAGAAGATGGGCGACACCTGACTCATCTCCGCAGGCTGGCGGGCCCCCGGCTGGGCTGGGCGAGTATCTCTTTGAAAGGCTCACCCTCCAGCACCACCAGGAGCCTGTGGAGCACAGAAGCCTTTGAGGGGCCCCTCTGCACTCCCCTGATGTCTGGCTTATGCCTGAGCTTCTCCCTGAAACCACCGGGCATCTTGCTACTTTACTGAATTCATTTGTCAGTTCTAGGAGTTTCTGATGGGAGTCCTTTGGGTTCTCTATAGTATACAGTACCTGTCATCTGCAAATAATGAGAGATTTATTTCTCTTTTTTTCATGGATTTTCTCCATTTTCTTCATTTTATTTATATATGTGCATTAGGGAAGGCTTTATGCTTCTTGTCTTCCAAACAGATGCAGGTTGTTCTAACCCTATTTACTATGTAAGACATTCTTCCCACTGTCTTATAATATTGGTGTGGTGTCAACTAGCGAAGCTGGAACTGTATTTTCCAAAACTCCCTTTCCTGTATGCTCCAGATTAGAATAGCTACAAGAAAAATTAAGAAGGTGGAAGTGACACAGCAGAGATTATGCTTGGAAGGTCACTGTACAGTACAAGGTGTTCTTGGGCATTGCTGGCTGCAGCATCACCCAGGACTGTAGCTCCTTGGCTTCCACCAAGTCTCCATCAGCTTCTCTGAGTCCTGGGCCAGGTGCAGCTCTGTGGGACAGGGCACCAGCTTCTCCCGCAGGTCACCCACGGGTCAAGATGGTGACAGACAGACTCAGGTTCCAGTTTGTCTTCATGGTTTCCAGTTTGTCCTTTTCCTCACCAGCTCCAGGTCAGCTTTTTTTCCTGACTGCTCTGTGGCAACTCAGGCCCTAACAGCAGAGGCAATAGCCTTGCTCGGACTTCTCGATAAGCTCCCACTGTTGCTTAAGATCTATTTCCTATAACAAATACTTTATAGAAGTGTTTCTCAACCTCATCTCTGTTAACATCTGGGTTGGATAGTTCTTTGTCATGTGAGGCTCTCCTATGCATTGTAGAATTCTTGGCAGCATCCTGGCCTCTACCCATTAGATATTAGTAACACCTGCCCCTCAGTTTTGGCTACAAAAAATGTCTCCACACATTGCTGAATGTTTCTTGGGCCCAAATCACCTGTATTGGCAACTGCCATCTATATCATTGAGAGTTGTTCTGCTTCTGTGATTGAACCCTGAGTGATATCATCCACATTGTTTCCAAGTTTACTTGGATTCTTTTCCTTATTCTCTTCCATTGGTTAATTTGTATCAGGACTATGCTTCTTTAGTTGGGCGGTTTTAAAGCACATAAAGCAAAATTATCACAAGATTCTGTTTTAACACCTCCTTGATATTTATCACATATTTATTCATCCACACATTATATAGCCATGACTAGGTTGTAGCCATCCCTGACCCAGAAGAGCGTTCCAAGTCATCCTATAGAGAATGGGTTTTTAAACTGGGGTTCTGGACCCCCTTGAAATTGTATGCAAAATTGTGTGTGTGTATGTGTGTGTGTCTAGTGATCTATGAAAGGTGGTCACTCTGAGTTGTAACATTTTTCTAATCACCCTCCTTTTGTCAGGATCTTCTACAAAGAACCTGGTAGGGTGGTCCATCCGCAATAAAGGTAAATAAATTCATTGCATGCACAGAAACTTCTCTGAAATTTGTGAGAGATGCTCTGGAGAAGGACATAACCAGAGGGCTCTCTCCTGTGTCCAGCTAGGAATGACATAAACAGGGACAGTGACGTCATTGCCTTATGCTGTGACAGAGAAACCAGGGGGTCCAGAAGCACACACCCCATATACAGGGTGGGAAACCTCTTGCTTTATCGGTCAAGGCTGTTATGGAACATACGTTCATCTCTCATTTATTATTTATACCCTACCTGCTTCCAAAAGGAGGTGACACAGCTGTCAATAAAAAGCACAGATATGAAAGAACCATACAACCTCTAAATCTAATGTCAGAAGAAGGCGGAGGGGGGGGGGGGGAGGTTTGGTAGGATAATTATATCAGAAAGCATTGACTTAGAACCAAACTTCCTCCAAGAGAGAAAAAAAAAAGAAAGAAAACACAATGGTATACAGCTCCCTGTAGCTGGTAACAGGAAATAGATCACCAGGAGAGGCATTAGGGACCTCCTGGGAATTCTGGCCCTTTTGGGGCCAGGCAAGGGAAAGAAAAAAGGTGTGAGTCCCTCCCCAAACATCTGGGCCCTGTAGGGACACGTGTCCATTAAAAAAAGTGCTGATTTTCTGGTGTCTAAGGGAAAGTTGCCCTTGCTGAACTATCCATTTTGTTCATCAAATATTTACTGGCCAGACTCCATACTAAGGATTTAAAGAGAGAATAAGAACCTGCACCTTTCTTCAGGGAACTCACAGTCAAGGAAGATAGACATGAGCAAATAATTACAATGAACCTGGGTAAGTGTCCCAGATGGATGAACATCAAGCCATGAACTTTGCTGGGAGGGATGCCAGTGCCTAAGAGACGAGGATGGGGGGGGGGCGGGGGGGGGGAGCGGGAAAGAGCACTCCCAGCTGAGGGCCAAACATGGGGGAAGAAAGCAGAGAACTGGCCAGCTGGTTTTGGTGAGGTGGCATGCATGCAGCGTAGAATGCAGTCACAGTGGAACAGGTAGAGACCTGAAAATCTGGCTGCAGTTAAATCGTGAAGGCCTTTTACATAAGCCTAAAGAATCTGGGCTCTAGCATGAGAACCACCAAAGATGTCTAAGCAGATCTGATGCACTCCGATCACTGTGGGTTTTGTGTGTTTGCTTAAGATCCTCAAATCCATGCCCAGAGGGCTCATGAAGAGTCTAAAATTGGTCAACAAACCCTCACCTGGAGCAGCCAAGAGCTGAAACAAGGGCATTCCATAAGAGCTCAATGTCCTTTTGCAAAGCAGAACTGCGTGTCCTTCCCCCTCATAAAACAGGTAACGAGGGACTCTGGCTCAGTGATCCTACTTAGGTACAACCGAGAAGTCAGCAGCAGGGGGCTGCTTCCAAGAATAAACACAGGAGTTTGGGAAGTAAAAAAAGAAGAGAGGCATGTGGGAGCGATCTAAAAATATCATCCTTGGTGAAGGACACACAGGTACTTTCTACTTCTCTGTGTAGTTAAAAAGAGCAAAAAATAAAAATAAAACTGGCCTTCTCCCATGAGTGCAGCAGGTTTCTAGTGGGATAAAAAGCCAAGGGCAGCACCGCTGAACGAGGCTCAGAAGCTCAAAATGGATTTGGGACCAAGGGCAGAGGTTCAGGCAGAGCCCAGTGGTTTGTGGGGGTGTGGACCAGGAACAGACCTGTTCTGACTGTGAGGGAGAGAGGGAGCTTGGAGGCCACAGCGCATGCCGTCTGCAGGAAGAAAGATGTGGCCACTCGCCTCTGCTCCACCCCTGACAATAAGCAAATCCCTGCCCTCACTGACCAGCCTCAGCAGCCTCCCTTTTGAATCCCGAGGTCCTCCATTTGCTCTTTACATGTGTTTGGGGCCTGAAGAATCTGATAGGAAAAGGAACTCTTTCCATAGTTTGGACGTACAAGTGATTCATGATGCCAGAAACCCTGCAGGAAGAGAGGGCTGCAATCCCTCTCTCACTTCAAGGCTGGGGCCATGCAGATCCTGACCTTCACTGTGACCGGCCGTTTGGTACATAAGTCCTTCCACAGGGCTGCGTGATGTCACGAGTTTGTTTGCCTCTAAAATCCGGAAGTGATTTATTTTCCCTTTGCTCTTCCTGAGACCCCATCTCTCATAGCTGGCTGTGGCCTTCCCCACAAATACCGCTCAGGCAAGCTTTGCCTCTGACCATCCAACACCTCAGCTCTCCCCAACCCCTTGCGGGGATGTTCCTCGGAGCTTTAAACTCCCCTGTTAAATATGAAATTGCTCTCTCCTCGGTACTTGTTCTCTGACGCCTTTTGGACCGGGATGCCTGGGTAAAGTTTTGAAAATGGCTAATATACAAGTGCTCAGTTATAGGAAAAACTCCAGGCTGAAAGTCAGAGTTCTCCCTACACACACCGGTGACCTCCATACACTTCCTGATCAGGGCCCATCCTCCTCCTGTTAGCTCTCCCGTCTCATTTGGCGCTCACCCCCCAAGCTCTCTATGCCTCTCTGGGGCTCAGCCTCTCCTCCTCCTCCTCCTCCTCCTCCTCCTCCTCCTCCTCCTCCTCCCAGGTTTGCCTCTGGTCACTTCCCATGTTCCAGGCCTTTCCTGAAGCCCAACCTTCCACCAGTCACCCCCTGCCCGGTCTCCTCGCTCCTTGCACTGTTAATTAATCAAACGGTGCACCCCCTCAGGCCACGCACTGCTAAAGAAGGTGCTTGCACTCCTCAAGTCCAGGTTCCGTGTGTGTGCCGCCCTCACCGCTTCCCCACCCTGCAGCAGCTCTCCTCTAACCTTTGCAGAACGTCACCTCCTCATTTTATTCCATCCTGACACGGCTATCGAAGTGACCGGTCTGTCATGAGCAAGAGGTGGACACATGGCTCCAGCCAGGCCAGTCGGGCTCTTCTGGAGAAACGTGACCAGAGGATGACCAACCGCTCCAACCTTTGCTGAAACGAGGGCTCTGGAAAAGGAGCGCTGGCTGTGTTCTCCACCCTGGGCTGTGCCGGGTGCTTTCTGAGGGCTGAGTCAGTGCCCAGTGAAGGGCTCCCCTTTATTCTCTTAGACTAGTTAGCAGAACAAAACCCCCCAATACCATTTCTTACCGAAAAGAATGGAAACTGTGGACATTTTAAGAAAAGGAAGGCTTGCAGGGGGACTGTTCCTTGAGAAAAAGGAGTTGGTAGTAGGTGCTTCCAGACCATCTCAGTCTCCCTGTGGTTCTACCAATACGCTCCAGGGGAGGATCAAAGGCCCGAGGGTAACATTGGACACACGCAGAGACCTCTGCATGAGTACCCCACTTTTTTATGGTCCAGAAAAATGACTCCACCCAAGCAGCCTGCCCACACCCTTGCTGGTGTCCTCTGAGGACTGGTGACCTCGTCCTCAGGGCCCGGCCTGCCTGGGCACAGCAGAGCATAAAGTGGGAGCCATCCCCCACAGGGAACAGAGGAGGGGGCTTTCACTGCCCCCCCCCGCCCCGCCCCCCAGTCAGCAAGCCTCTGGCTGCTGCCTATCACCCTCCTAGACGAAAGGGGGAACAATTAAGTCAACTGGGGTCTGAGGCAGAAATACTGTGATACTAATAAAACCCAAGCTTCAGGACCTCGTCCAGTCTCATACTAAGTAAAGACTCACTTCTTTATTTCATCTAACTCCATATTGTCAGTGTATATATATTTTTTTTCATTAAGCAGGCCCTCCAAATTGTGTAAGCACAGGGCCGCACAAAAGTTGGCTCTATCCTGAATGTAATACACAGGAAAGAGAAATAAAGCTAGGAAACTCAGAGGTAGGCGCTCTCTGAACAAAATTAAAAGCTAAGTATTATTTTTGCTTTTGAAGTAGAATTGTAACCAGGGAGTGTCAGGAACCTCCCTTCCTTCTGTCCCACAGGGGATGTCCCTCACTCCTTAGTGGGGGCCCTGGGCACTCGGAGATGCACGCCCTAGTCCCTCGGGCCTGAGGAACTGTCTGTGCTCTGCAGTCGACTCCTTCTAGCAGTCCAAGGAGGGCGGGCTGGGTGCTGCCAGGTGATCAGGAAGCAGGTGCTTCCTCTTTGTGAGAACCGCCGCCCTGGCTTCCCAGCAGAAGCCAGCTCTGAACTCAGCAGGACACTTAACTGAAGGATCAAGAAGGTATCCTATGGCAGACACAGTAGATGAGCCGGAAGGCGTGGCTTTATTTAACTAACATTGTTCCTGGCCCCATACAAGGTTGGGGGTGGGAGAACAAGATTCAGAGTGTAGGCCTTCAGGAGCTTCCCACATAGGCAGTGCTTTGTTCTCCGAGAGCAGCTGTTGGTTCATGCTGTGCTCCTGTGGGAACTAGAGAAATAAAGAAAACTCCTCCTCCATCTCCACGGTGCTTGAGGCAGACACGGCCTCATGCCTGGACACCTGGCTTGGTGAGTGGAGCATGGCTGGAATTCTAGGCCTCACTCACCCCATCAGCTCACAAATGCTCAGACATAAACTGCCAGCCTGTTCTGGGAGCCCTGAGGTCCCCTAACGCTACCTCCTGAACTCCTCCATCCCTCTTGTCCTGTAGCCCTGTTCTTCTCTCTGCTTCTTCCAGTGTCTCGCGCCCACCCCCCTCCGTCTGCTTGGACACAACCCTCCTCCTGGGAAACTAGTCCGCAGGTGCAATGCGAATGCTGTCTTACTGTCTCCCAGAGCTGTGCAAGGCGGTGCCCCCTTTCCGCTGCTGGCTGCAAAGTGGAGGGACAGGAAGGAGTCTGTCCCATGCACAATAGGGGTACACCTTAGTTTCTCCACCATTGATGGCTCAGGCTACTTTATGATCCTGGAAGAGCTAATAACCTCACCCAATAAGAATCGGTTTTCTTCTAAAATCCATACATCCTGGTTTTGCACGAAGTGTGCTTATTTTTTTCAATAAATAGTTTGGCCCTACTCTCAGAGAAACCATAATCCTAGCATGACTCTCTTAAAGGAAACAGTGCCGCCTCCAAGTAGTTTCATTTGGACATGAAATCTCCCACCCACAAATTGAGATGGAGGGGAAGTCTCAGGACGTGACACCACAGAACGGTTTCAGGGCTCGGCAAAAGAATCACACTCTGGTCCCTTCCGTGCACCAGTGACTCACTTTGTTCTGCTGCTTCCCCGGAACAGTTACTTTCTCTGCTATTTAATATATGCGGCATTTTTATGGAGTGTGAAAACTATAATGCAGTTATCTGTTAGCTATTGCCACAACGATGTTACATAAACTCAGAGGCATGCAGTCATAAGCATTTATCTCTCCCTCTTGCATCGGAAGATCAGCTGGGGTTCAGCTGCACGAGGCTGGGCTCAGCTGGCCTCCACGCCGAGCTGCAGGCTGGGCCCAGGGCTCCTCCACATCGCTCACTCTCCGCGGCCCAGCAGCTTTTTGAGGCATGTTGTTCTCATGGTAAAAAGTGGGAGTGCAAGTGAATGAGCTCAACCACAAAAACACATTCCGAGCCTCCACCCATGTCCTATCTGCTAATATCCCAATGGCCAAAGCAAGCCACATGGCCAAGCCCGAATCAAACCAAGTAGCCAAGCCCAACATCAGTGGAGCAGAAAAATATATTCTGCCTCTAGTGAAAGGAACATCAGTGTCATAGAGCAAACAGCACACTGCGAGGGCCGAAGAGTAGAGAATAATAAGCCATCTACCTTCCACAGGGAGGAAGGGAAAAGGCAAGGACTGCAAAAGAGGTATTGTTTTCAGAAATCTGTCTGGTGCCAGGTACTCTACTCTGTGTTTCAGGCTCAGCACTTAATTTAATCCTCTCAGGAACCTTTTATTATAGATGGAAAATGGAAATCTGGGAAAGCTGGTGAGCAACTGAGCCAGGACTCACACATGGGCCCACAGACTCCAGACTCTGCCAACGGATATGGAGCCGGAGACAGAGACCTTCAGAGCTGCCGGTGGACATTGAGCCAGGAAAGAGGTAAACAAACTGTGATCTTTTCAAACACAGGCCTCTCCCAGAGTGCCCAACGCTTGGACATTATGCTGGAAACAATCACTGGAGTCTGATGCCCTGAGTCCTCCATCATTGGACGGCAGATGCGCTGGGGTGCTCCTGCTCCCAGCACCATTGCAGGCATGTGAGCTCACCTGGGTCGGACGATATTGCCCTGAAATCTATGTGATAATGGGATCAGGAACTATTTTAAAGTTCTACCTAAAAAGTTCAGATTTTTACATTTTTAAATTGTCTTCTTGCTTTTGACTTATCATGTGTTAACGCAGAAGGTAAGTATGGGAGAAATAAGATAATGGTATCAGATAGTGCCCTGGCTATGGCTGTGAATCCTTAGCTTCGAGTTTTAGATTGGCTAGGACGCTTTAGGAAGAACAACACGGGACACAGAAGTGTGTGGATCCAGTATTAGGATAGTTGGTGCTGAATAAATATTTGTCAAAAGAATGAATTCCCCAACACTGATTTCCCACCTGTGCTTCAAGCCATGGGTTTGTGGGCCTCAAAGGATGATTTGGTTTCTTCTAAACCACCAACACCGTCCAGTCAGAGAAAAACCCTACCTCTGAGGTTGCCTTTTCTCCCTCCTCCTTTTAGACATCTAGTGACTTTCTGATGATCCCCTCTATTCCCTAAAGACTTGGGTAGAACAGCCCTTCCCTGGTCCACTAGCCCCACAAGCGCTGAGGAACTTGGGTGCCACTGTGAATGGTCATGTAGCACCTGAGCCTGGCAGTGCCCAACTCTGCCGGCTCCAGCAACCTCAGTCTTCCCACATCCACCCCCTCCCGAGGCCTAGGCTTCTACCCTAGGGCATCACCGTTGCCATATTTTCAAACTGCAGGTCAGAGCCATTGCTGATTCCTGAAGTTAGTATAGTGAACTGTAGAACTTTTACAAAATAAAACAGAAAATCTCCAAGAGCAATGCATCGAATAAAGGTATTTTTTTCATGAAACTTTTGCTTGAATTATATGCATTGATGAGTATACTGGTACATGGCTTGATGTCAGTTTTTTTTTTTTCCCCTAAAAGTCATGATTTTTAAAAGTATGAAAATAATTTCCTTGGCTTTTTCATTTGCAGAACATTCCATTACAAAATATTCTCTCATTCACTCTCACAATGAGTATATCACTCTCTTTTCATATACTCATTGCTGCAGCTCACTTGGTTACAAATGGTCCATTAGCATGACAGGTGGAAAACTTAAGAACAGGGATATTGCTGTATTATAAAGCTCCTACTCCACCTCAATCCCCACCCCCCCACCCCCCCCCCCACACACACATTGTCTAGTGTACATGATGTGTGTGTCCGTACTCACACTTGAGAGAAGGTGAGTTTTACATATGAGCTGACATGGGACAGGTAAAGCAGAAATCTTGGGCAAGGTAATGCGGGCTTGGGAATTTGAACGAACCTGATAACATTAACTCAAGCTACAGGGAGATTCCAGTTGTCATACAGATTACCAAGTCATAACCCAGAAAGGAAAGATCAGTATTACAAACTCAAACCACAATGTCCCCATTGAGTCAATGTAAACGGTAAGTTCAAATTTTCCCTTGGGTGATAGGAGAGAGCAGGATTTCTCAACCTCGGTACTACTGCTATTTTAGGTGGGATAACTCTGTGCATTGTGGAGTGTTTAGCAGCAACCCTGCTCTCTGCGCACTGATGCCAGCGGCACACCCCCTCCCCCACGTGTGACAACTAAAAATGTCCCCGACACTGCCATGAAGTGTCCCAGGTGGAGAAGTTCCTCTGTGGCCATGCTCTCCTTTGGCCCCGCAGCAGCCCTGAAAGGTAAAACAGGCTCATTGGAGCTTCCTGTGGCCCCGCCTGGCTTAGCTCAGGGCCCTCAGGAGCTCAGCCTTTCCACTCTGAGGCAGACAGTCTGTGGCTTCGGATTGTGAGTCAATCATAAAATGAGCCACCTCTTTCCACACTCTCGGCGTTTTGGCAGTTGCTGAAACAGGGATCCAAACACCCGGAGACAAGCTGTGGGAAGTGCGTTAGGGGCCAAGTTTGGACATTCCTGCCCTGCCTTGAATCACAAGAATTCAGATTATTAACATCACTCACTTCCTCATTTATAGGAGGCTGGGGCCCAGAGAAGAGAATAACTCCGCCTACATCAGATGTATCAGTGGAGCCTCCTGCTCTGGACCCTGGTCCCTGACCTGGAGATAGTCCTCAAGGAATGTAGATCCCAGCAGATTACAGACCCAAGTCCCAATTCCTGGGAGCAAGTTATAGGATGGCGGCTCTCCAGGTCTCCAGGGCGTGCTAGTCACATAAACCAGGGAAACCCTAGGGTACCTAGTTCCATAGTAAGAAAAGGGCCTCAGGGGACACCCCATGAATAAACGGCAAATCTCAGAGAGGGTGGTAGCGAGCCAGGCACCTCAAAAGGTGTACACTAAAGTGGTCTCAGGCAGCACACTAAACTTCTTGGAGCTTCCGCACCTCAATTTGGCAATTATACAGTCAACTGCTTGCCGCTCCTTCCATTGAGAGCTGTGGGCCTCTGTGCCTCCCCTGGAATCTGCCCTGAGACAGTTTGACCAGGAGAAGCTGGCACAAATTCTGCTAGGCCAGCGTCCAGACCCAGCTCTTAAAAACCTGCAAATTTTCACCTGATGTCTCGGGATGCTCACTCTGGGGCCCAGCCACCTGCTCTGACGCAGTCCCTGGTGGGCCCAGGGGGAGGGCAGCACCACGCTGCCCGCGGGGTGAGTGAGCCATCCTGGAAGTTCATCCTGCAGCTTCCAGGTTGTCCCAGCTCCTTCCTCATGGAGCAGAGATGAGCCTCCCCCACGAAGCCCTTCCCAAACTGCAAACCCATGTGGCAAATAAACGCTGTGGGTGTTTGCAGCCGCTGCGCTTGCGGGGGCTGTTCAGGCCTCCTCGTGCAAGTGTCTGGCAATCGACTGGCATGAGGTATGAAAAGTGAAAGCCCTCGGTGAACCCAGAGAGTCAGATCAGCCATATTCTGAGATAAACAGGCAGCAGAACTGTGGCTTTCCTAGCCAGTCAGCAGCTGGCGTGTGTTCAGGGAGAGGAGGTGGCTGCTAATGGCCATGACCAGAGGAGCCGGCCGGAGGAGGAGCCGGCGTGAAGATGAGCGACGGGGGCAGAATGCTGCGTGCGGTTCAGCCAGTCTCAGAGCTGAAGGTGACCCTGGGAGGCTGTCTGAGTCCCTTCCTCCAGACCGATACCTGAAGGATATCGACTTTGCTTTAAAGGTTCTATGGGGAAACACATGTCAGTGTCCAGCAGTAAGTTTGAGTTATTCTGTATTCTCCGTCAGGAAATTCTAAACCACGTCCCGCTGGTTTCCTATGTGGCCCGTATCCTTGAGTTATATTGTCAGATAAATTAGAGGACAAAAGTAGAAAGTCTGAAAGGGAAACAGTTTAGCGGAATTGGCTGGAAAGGAGGAGACAGCTGAAGAGACAGCCTGGAGGGTGGGTTGGGGTCACCAGGCACCCTCGTGCCAGCACATCCTTGGCCACAGGAAGCCCCGTCCAGGAGGAGTTTCCAAGAATCTCAGTGACTGCAAAGGGCTATTGTATTGCAGTCTTTTAAACATATTTCCCCGTCTTTTTAATGTACATTTTATAAACTGTGTAGAAGTCTCATAGTCCAAGTGCTAATTTGGTGATGGAAATTCATAAGTCATTTTGCCCCTCAAGGTACAAACACCATCAAAGAGATCTTTCTGAAGCAAGTGCAATGCCCGGTCATTGCCCTTCGGGTTTTCTCCTATGCAAGTCAGAGCTAGGGCTGATCTCGTGGAAATGGCCTGTGACCTCCCTACACTGGATCTGCCATAAAGCTGAATGGCAGTGAGTTGCAGCTGAATATACCCTAAAAACCAAAGACAAAAGTCAAGACAGAGGCCAACTCAGAAAAAAATAATTAATTAATTAACTACTTTTTAAAAAGCTGAAAACGAAGGGAAAATGAGTCCTGAGGACATTGTCCAGCCGTGCCTGAAACCAGCCCTCCCCCTGTGCCTTGCAGCCTCCGCAAAGCAACACATTCTGCTTTTGCCAAAGACAATTCGAGATGGCGCTTGTGTCACTTGTAATCAAGAATCCTATCTGACCGGCACATACAAAGAAAATTTCCTGAGTTGACTGAGGCAGGAAAAGCACATGGTAAATGGTTTACTCTGCAGAAATATTATAAACACCCCCCTCCCAGTAGGAGCTCTTTTCTCTTCTGTCCACCTTCTGAGGCAGAAAAGGGCACATAGTGGGGGACTCCTGGGCCTCGACATTATTTTCCTTCGCAGTGCTGAGCTCCTGGTCCTTGAGCCAATTCAGCTGCTTCTCGCCGCTTACCCCCCCTCACTCACCGCCCCATCCCCCGTGCCCCCAACCTCTCTCTACAGTTAGTTTTGACCACAGCGCGCTTGTGAAAGAGCCTCAGGGCATCAAGTAATAAGACACATGAAATTAAAGTTTTGGAAAATGTGCAGCTATTTTAAAGCCAGCTCATAAAACCCCAAGAGGCAACAGGGGGGACCAGCTGTCCCAGGTGGCCCCACGTTACCCCTAAACACCAGGCTGAGGAAGGGGCTGCAGAAGCCCCCTCAGACCTTTGACTGTAACACCCTCGCTCCCCAGAGTTTAGAGGAACTGTCTCATTTTTAAATACTCTATCCTGGGAGCACACCATGTATCCAGTCCTGGGATTCCGTAAAGATGGCTACTGTTCATAAAGCAGCCCCGAGCTAGTCTGTGTTCTCAGGAGATGAAACTCCCGTCACCGTCACCGAGGGAGCCGCCAGGCTGTAGCTCAGGCCTGTCTGCACTGCCACTGTCCTTCCCCACACCTGGGAGCGGGGAGCTGGCAGCCTCCAGTCTTAGAGCCCCAGTGCAGAGGGCCCGTGCGGAAGGAGGAGGAGTTCTGCGTCCCCTTGGGCCTCCGTCACCAAAGTGTGGCGTGTCAGATGGCTTACACGTGCTATACAAATACTTTTCATTTCAATTGTCATGTCCTAATTTAAGGGTGTTTTAGAAAAAGATAGCACTGGTAAGTAATTTCATAACCACTATTGCCTGACATGAGGCCAAAGTACTTAAGAAGTGAGTCAAGTTAAATGAATGTACATAATAGCTCAGTGATCTATGGTAATGACAAAAATCATAAAGGTGGGAGAGAGAAATAAAGAAAATTTGTTAAATTCTGTCCCTGGTTATTGCTCTTCAAAGGGGTCTGCCTCTCTGGACCAAATTTCTTCAGCGTTTTCAGTTTTTGCTCTCCTGGCCTTCACCTCAGACCCCGCCCCAGCTGAACCCAGCAACATCACCTTTGGCTACTAAAAACAGGGAGTAAGCCTGTTTTTACCAGGGCTTCCTGAGCTATGTTCAAAGCCCAATGAGCCCCATCATCACATGGGCCGCCGGGGGATGTAAGTTAGATGTGATCCCAACACACTTCACATGGAGACTTCACAGTAGGGCATAATCTTAAAGGCTCATCGTTCATAGCTTTACTTTGACCAGGGTGCAACACTCGTTTAACTTCTACTAAAGGGAACAGATGCACTGTAGTGGCCGAGGGCTGGGGTAGGGGGCTGGTGCAGGGGAGATGACACTCCGTGCTCAGGGAGGTCACTGTTAGTGAGGAGGATGGCAAAGCCACGCAACCCATTTTATCTACAATTCTCCAGCCGTAGGGTGAGCCCTGGCAGGCGCTCTTGCAGGAGGACACTCTATGGACCATAGAGCTGGGTGTATACCTACATCCATCACAAAGCCACACACAAGAGCCTCTCAGACCACAGAAGTACATTTTAGAAGGGAGGCTTAGAACTAATTGTAACCCTGAAGGATGCACTTGGAGGAAAAGCACAAGCGTGAATTTCAAAGTCAGAAAACCTGGATTCAGATCCTGACGGCCTCACTCACCGGCTATATGATGTTGGTTGACCAATTTCATACATCCTCAGCCCTAGTTTCCTCATTTGAAAAGTAGGTTAGTACACCAATCTCTCCTAGTTTTTGTGACGACTCAACTAGATTATTTTCTGTGGCACTTGGCTCCCAGTTGGCAAATACTGACTGTTCATTCCCTAGATTCCCCCCTCCTGCCTTCTTCAAACACACAAGCTCTGTCTGGCTGTCCGTCTGTCTGTGGGAGGAAGGGGAGTAGGTGGCTGTGGGAAGGGGCCGGGCGGGGGTGCAGGGGTGGCACACACTTCATGGAGGTTGGTGTAGGCAGAAAGCTGTGGCCGGACTCCTCTCAGCCCTGCCCCCCAGGCCTTAGAGACAGAACACTGCTGCACTCTCAGGGAAGCCAGTGCCTTTCACCATCTGGAGAGAGGAGCAGCCCTCCGTAGGGAGGACAGGTCAGCGAGGCAGAGAAAGCTGGGCTGAGACAGGCGGCCCAGGCCGTGTTCCCAGCCTGCTCGGTCTGGGGCCTCTCCCTGGCCAGAAGCCACACCTGGATCTTCCCTCCTATGGCTGCTCTCTCCAGCCCACAGGTCTGTTTGGCAATCCAACTCCAATGATGGTCTTGACTTGGCAGGTCATAGGGCTTGGATGCCATCCAGGAACCAAATGGATGGTCAGCTACCGCCATGGTGCAGGGTAGAAAGGAGACATATATAGGCTTTATCTCTTTTATTATTACTAGAAAATGAATATATATGCCAATACCAAAAGATGGGACAGGACACTGGAATGGAACCAGTGGTCTCAGCCCCTGGAGATACCCACCGTCCATGAATCTTATCTGTAAACATCTCAATTCTCCCTTGTTCAAAATTACTCTGTCACTCTTATTTCTTTAAAAAAAAAAAAAAAAAGTTTTCTTTCAAGAAAACAAGACACTTGGCAAGTGGTTTCTGCATGACACACTCCAAGATAATCCAAGGCTATGGGTTCCCAATGAGTCCCTCGCTTTGGAGAGAGCTGCTGGCACGTCTGCGCACGCTCCATGCCCCGGCGTGCCCTTCCGAGGCCAGTGCTGGTGTTGCATACTGGAAGGAGCTAACCCTTCCTGGGACTCAAAAATGCAGCAGAGAGGAGGGTGGGGATTGTCGCATCCAGATCTCTGCAGTCACAGGAGGACAAAGACAGGTACAAAGAGCCCCAGCGCCCCTCAGCTCTCCACAGCCTCCCATGAACACACGCTGGGTATCTTCCCAACTGCCAGGCCCATCAAGATCAGTCCATTCTGCTCACCTCTCCATTTGGAAAGGGGATGGAGTGGGGTTTGTAGTTAATCCACATTGCTATGAATTAAAGTAATATTCAACTAGTACATTGTGCATTTAAATGACTTATTTATGAAGCATGATTGATAAAGTTTTGCCTACTCGGCTTTGCTGAGTCATGGTAAAAGTTTCAAGGCCTTAGATGACAACTAAGCTTTCTCTTGGCTCTCGGCACCTGCGCCATCTGCTCTTTTGGGGCCTGTTCCACCAGAGGTAGTATCCTTGCAGCTCCCAGGTCTGTGACTTTCAAAGCAAAAATGGCTGCCTCTCCACTTCTGAGAAGCCAGGGCAAGTCCTTGTGTTCTTGCTGCCAACTCAGAAGGAAAAGGCGGAGTAAACAGCAGGTGTGGAAACTGGACCTCGTCCTCCAGGAGCTAACAGAGCAGAAAGAAGCGGCTGGCTGAAGTGCCAGAGCAGCAAGGGGGAGGGGAGGGCTCCACCAGGCCGGTGGCTCCTGCCACGGTTGCAGGGAGAGTGAACACCTGGATGGTTGGGCTTCCAGCCGTGAGAGCTCATTGGCTGCCTCCTTCAGTCACAGGATTGCAGCCCAGGCAGGCTGAGCAGCAGCGAAACTGGGCCCAGGGCAAGTTCATCCTTGAGGGCTGCATTCATTTGCTAGGGTTTCCAGAAAAAAGTACTGAAGACTGGGTGGCGTAAGCAACAGAAATTTAGTTCCTCACAGCTCTCTGGAGGCTGAAAGTCTGAGATCAATATGCTGACAGGGTTTTGTTCTGAAACCTCTTTCCTTGACTTGTAAATGACATTAACTGGGCCACTCTGGTCCTCTCCCAGGCATACAAACAGGAAATCTGGAGAGAGGCTGCCCATGGGTAGCAGGAGGAGAAAGAAGACCCGTGAACAGAAGTTGCTGAGTCACACGAAAATTAAAGATCGCTTCTGACCCCACTGATGGAGGCCTTTACCAGCTACAATCACCCTGAGCTGCATCCACACTGGGGTTTGGGTTCTGAGGTATCTGAGCAAGTACACATGGGTCCAGATAACAAGCCCCTTGTTTGGGCTGATCCTACTATGTATCTAGCTAGCCCCTGCAAAGGAAACAAAAGATACCCCTCAGGCAATATAGATACAAGTCACATGTGTAATTCTTACTTTTCTAGTAGCCACATAAAAAAATGAAAAAGCGCCTAGTCAGTTTGGCTCAGCGGATAGAGCGTTGGCCTGCAGACCGAAGGGTACCAGGTTCGATTCCGGTCAAGAGCACGTACCTTGGTTGCAGGCTCCTCCCCTGGTCAGGGCTCGTGCAGGAGGCAACCAATTCATGTGTTTCTCTCACATCTATGTTTCTCTCTGTCTTTCCCTCTCTCTTCCATTCTCTCTAAAAATCAATGGAAAAATATCCTTGGATTAACAAAAAAAAAAAAAAAAAGAAAAAGGCAGTGAAGTTAACTTTAACATTTTATTTAATCCAATCTGTTCAAAATATTATCATTGCAACATAAAATTAATATAAAATGTTTAATGAGATTATATATGTGTATATATGACTGCACACATCTAAGGGACCATTAAGTATATAGATAAAGCCCTTATCTGAATCATTCAGGTCCTAAGCTCATCTTTTTTTTTTATTGTCTACACTGAGTGATTTTGTTTCTCTAGAACCCCCGCTCCAATGATCTTGGAACACAAGGACATGTTTCCCTGGGAGCCGATGGAGTACCCTTGCTTTTAGACTTGGAAACAAGAATAAGATGGGGATGACTTGCCAGCCTGGAAAAACATGCCAAGGATTCAGGATCATGTGGACTTACCCAGCCTGCACCGTGGAGGCAGGGGAGCCCTGGGAACATAAAAGTGTCCGGCTCTGTTTCATTGCAAAGACAGCTGTTGCCGCCTGGACATTGTTATCCCCCTGCCTCTACAGATGAGAAAACTGAAACCGGGACATGATGTGACTTGCTGGAGGCCACTCCCCAGTGGGTTGTAGAGTCAAGATTCAAACCTGGGTCCCTCTAATTCCAAAAGTGGTGCTTTTCATGGCGCCCAAGGTTCCAGGGACTCAGGTTTAAAAATAACTGTTCTAGAAAATAAAATCTAAGGTAGAGAAGTGTCGTTGTTGTTTTAGCTTATTAGTCAGGTCCCAAGCTCAAGCACTCTGCACCTGCAAGCCTCCCCTGGTTGAGCAGGCTGATCCCAGCACTGGGAGGAACTCAGGCTCCTTCCATCCTGCTCTGCTAAGAAGTCTGGGGTCAGGTCAGACCGGATCTTGCTGGCCAGGGGGTCGAATGGGAAGCAAAAGCCATCGTCCTTGATAGGTGAAGTGGGAGGAATAAGATAATGTCTGTTAAGCAAGCACATAGAGCATCTTAGAACAATGGCGCTCTCCTAAGCTTTACTTAGGAATGTGTGATCTGCCCGTAGCATGCCATGCTGCCTGTAGGAGGATCATTCTCCCCCTCCAATCCCTGGAACTGCTCCTCAGACCCAGCCCAGGCCTCCTGATCCCTAGAATGTATTAAAAGACTCACCTATGTGGGTCTGAGTTTAATTACACTCGTCAGGCAAGGGATTTGGAGAGCTTTAATTTAAGGCTGGTGTTGAATGCTTTGAAATTATTTTAAATTTTCTGAGGCAACCAGGTGCAACACACATCTTTTATAAATTACAGAGCAAACACTATGGAGGCTGGGTGCACAGAGGGCCAAGGACTGGAACAGATCCCCAAAGGATGAAATATGTTTCTGGCAACGAGGAAGACCTCAGCGCTCACCTATCATTATTGTTAATGGGACCGGGGTGTGCAGCTCACTCTCGGGGCGCCGCACGATGCAGATTTGGCTCATGGAGGCAATTTCTCACTGCTCCCTGCCTGCTCAGTAGCACTGAGCTCTGCTGAAATGTGTGTCAAGTTCTTCAAAACAATTATTGCTGCTAGAAGAAAAATGATCAGCGAAGTACTCCGAAGTTCACACCTCCTCAGACTGCAGATGGAAATGAATTCTGGAAATGTTTGCATTCTGTTTAATATGAGTCTGCAGACATCTCGGCTGTTGTGTGCAAAACAGGAGAGGGATTGTTACCAGATGATAATGAGCTGAAGGAGGCGCTAGCAAGGTCCAGAGGCCGAAGCAATGAACCGGTGGCCACACTGCATTCTCGCCATGGTTCGGCTGTGTGCCTGTGGGTGAGCTACTCCAACTCGCCAGGCCTCCTTTTGGGAGTCTAACTAACCAAAACTTTAAACCAATCGTTTTTTCAGAAGCTAAATAATGATGCCAGTTACTGGTAAGAGTGCAGGAAATCCCATCTTAAGCCACCGAAATCCTCCTCAATGAGTATGACAGCAAGGTGCCTGCGCATGCTCTGTGGAAATGTGTGTGACCACTGTGACGCAGATCCTATTGAGGAGATTTGGGGGGAAAGCCCAAGTCTGGGTTGGAACACCCCTCCACCAAGAAGAATGCCCTTATAGTTAGAAGTAGAACCAGAAAATTCTGGCATGGAACCCAAGGTATTGACTAGGGCAGTGGTCGGCAAACTCATTAGTCAACAGAGCCAAATATCAACAGTACAAGGATTGAAATTTCTTTTGAGAGCCAAATTTTTTAAACTTAAACTATATAGGTAGGTACATTGTTATTAACTTAATTAGGGTACTCCTAAGGCTTAGGAAGAGCCACACTCAAGGGGCCAAAGAGCCGCATGTGGCTTGCGAGCCAGTTTGCCGACCACGGGACTAGGGTGTTAAAATAGGACTCATTATGTCTCAGTTTGAATTGAAACCCCAGAAGCCAAGAAGTATCAGTAAACAGCAGGAGCCAAGAACACTCCAATCCAAAGCAAGGTGTGCACTGCTTATGCAGGCCATCGCGAAGGCCTGTTCCCTAGCCGTGATCTGCCTGGAAGAGACAGAGGGCTGAGGCTAAGGAAGCTGCCAGACTTTCTTTGGAGAGAGGTAGAGATGTATACTGAGGGCTAACTGCATGCCACAATGGCAACTTCCCTAGATCCGGGAGCCCAGGAAGGGAACTGGCTTGGCAAAATCTTAGCTCCGACCCCTGTGGGCTCCCAAGAGGAAAATGGGACCCAGCAGGGCCAATGGACTGCGGAATGTGGGGGCCGAAGGAGAAAAGGCATTTTCTCAGGTGGTGATGCCTGTTGCAGGTGAAGGCTCCCAAGAGGAGAATGTCCCCAACCAAAACAAACAAAAAGGCCCCTGTTGAGAACCTGTCCAACAGGAGGCAACAGTGTGGGTTACAGTGACACCAGCCAAACACAGCCTTTCCTCCCCTCCCCTCTCCTCTCTCCACCATCTCCAAGCCCTGGAGAAGCCAGAGCAGCCTGGTGACGTGAGGAGGGGAAGATGAGAACATATGCAACCGTTTCCCCCCTGCCTACTGCCCAGGCCCCAGCGGTGGTGGTGGGGGGGGAGGGGGGGGAGAAGATTTCATTTTTTAATCAAGTTTGATGTTTTAATGATTATAGCAGACTGGATGGTTTAATTATTTAAATGAATTTATTCTTAAAACTTGAAGTAACCAGAAGATTTTCTATTATCTAGGAATAATAAGGAAAGCCATGGGATTTGCCCAAGCATTCATCCCACAGGTGGGTAAAAACTGGTCATCAGAATGGGTTTAAAGGGTCAGCACTGAGAAAGAGTGAGACTGTTTTCTACACGCACCCCACCGAGTTCGGCCATTCAGTGTGCCGGCTACATGTACCTCAGGGACTGCAGTGAGCTCTCCAGTTCTAAGTTCCCACCCGCTGGTACAGGTCTGACCTGTGAGACGTACACGAAGGCCCACAATGACAGTGGAGCCACACTGCTCCCGGGTGCAGAGCTTAGAGGGATCTGCAGTTGCTTCTGTCCAGTCCCTGAATGCTGAGCTGGTGTCCCAGAATAAATCCACTTCCTCAAGTGCTTCATTGCCTCTACAATGTATATTTGAGTCATAATTGCTCTTAGATAAAAGAAATCTCATTTCATTTCTTTTTTTAAAAAATTTTATTGATTTCAGAGAGGAAGGGAGAGGAAGAGAGAGAGATAGAAACATCAATGATGAGAGAAAATCATTGATTGGCTGCCTCCTGCACATTGGACCAAGCCCACACCCAGGCATGTGCCCTTAATCAAAATTGAACCTGGGACCCTTTGGTCCACAGGCCGACGCTCTAGCCACTGAACCAAACTGGCTAGGGTGAAATCTCATTTCATTTCATCAGTTATATACTAAAGTCAGAGAGTTTAAGGCATTCACTAATGTTACTGTTCTTTTGGATGCAAGTGATAAAAACCAAACCAGAAACAGGAAGAAAGGAAGGAAGGAAAAAAAAGGGAGGGAGGGAGGGGGAAAGAAAAAGACAAAGCGGGGGATCATTTACTAGGTCGTGTATCTGAAAAGTCCAGGCACTGTTTGTGCAGGTATGGCTGTGCCCAGGTGCTCAATGAATGTCCCCAGTGCACCTTTCTCCCTTTCTTGGCAATGCATCTGCTTTCCTATGAGGTGGCAAAATAGGCCACCAGGAGTTCTAGCTCTATAGTCATTCAACTAGGCATCCCCAGCAAACATAAGGAGACTCTCTTCAGTATTTCAGTAAAAGTCACAGCTTGGCTGTCACTGACCTGGTTTAAATTGCATGCCCGGTGCTCCGCTCATCACCACGACTCTGAACTGACTGCCCGGGCCTTGCGCAAATGCTCCCTGGGGCCGGGTGTGGGCTCAGCCCAGGGAAAGCGTGATGTGTAGGAAAGAGTTGCTGTCGCTTGAATACAGGGACATGGGTGATAGGCTGGCAAACACAACTGATGTCCACTCTGGACAGCAGGACAGTCGGTAAATGTCAAAGCCAGGATCATTCAAACATACACCTTTTGATTCCTAAACCCAAGGTTTTCATAGGCCCAAGGCAATCTCATGGACGTGCCCCTCTTTTTATATTTCACTAGCCAGTGTAAGCAGGGTGAATTTGGGGTCCAAAACCTCAATTTATCCTGCCCTCCAAAGAAAAGGGCCAGCTAAAAATAAACCCATGCAGACAATATTATTTCGTACACAAGATACCAAATGGAGGCATCGGCTTCCTTTCACTAGTACAATTTGTGCTGTAATTTACTCTGACACCAGAGAAAGCTCTAATTTGATAAACTCCTGATGCAGGATTACAGAGTGCCACTGCTTTCACATGAGCGAGACGAAATTTAGAGGAAGCTGGCAATAGAGTCAAATGTATTCTTCAGCACTCTCTGGATTCTGTCAAGATATCACGGTTCATTCCAAAGCAGGGAGCTGAATGAGGCTGGCGGAAGTGACAAAGTTGTTAATTTGTCAGACAAGAGATCAAGAGCATAAATACAACATCTAAGGTGAAGTTTGTGGTTTTTTCCTTTGTTTATTTACTCATACATAAGTAAATATTTTTTTTCCAGAGAAATGACAACTAGATTTTTAAAAACTCCATATCCCTGCTACACAAAACTTCAGAAGTTTCCATGAAATGAGTGGGTTTATGCTGGTGGTTGGCTAGTCCCTGATGCTAATCCTGCAATGCTTTCCCTTGAAGCGCAGAAGCAGGGCAGTGGGAGGCCAGTGCGCTCCGAAACTAATGGAGCAGTATTTCCATAATCCCTTATCGATTCCCTGCTTTGTGGGTATTGAACTCGGGATCGGAAGTTGGGGCCCTGCCCTGCCCAGACCTGAGGTGACGTGAGAGGTGGTTGGCAGCAGGAGGGCCATGCGGCCTGGGTGCATTCAAGGCCCCCGAATGTGAGTTATCGAGCCTGGAGTAGACACAGTGAAGGCGGTTTGAGAGCGGATATAATTTTCAATGCATATTTAAATAAATCATTGTGCGCAGACAAAATTCCTGAGGAAGAAGGGCTTCCCGACTTCCCTGAGGAGAAGCCTGCACCTTAGGAAGGTGACAAACATGGCACATCGATGACCAGCCTGTACAGAAGTCTGCCCTATGGCCAAGCACTCAATGACGGTAACTTCAAAGCTTGACAAACTTCCATCTGTCCTTCCTTCCTTCCATGCATCCATGCATCCAGCCAGCTAGCCAGCCAACCCACAAATATTTCCAAGTGCCCGCATGTGCCAGACTGCAAATGAGACCCGGTCTCTGACATCTGGAAGCAAAAAGCATCAGGGAAGCTCACACTGAGCAAACAGCTCCGAGAGTGATGAGTAAGAATCAACAGGAGTGCAGAACCGGGGGCCTGACCGAGCTTGGGGGGGCCCTCTTTCAGGAAACACTACTGCCCCAGGTGTGGGTCTCTACGAGTGTCACAGCCAACACGGGGCCACAGCTGGAAGGATGAGGCTGCCCAGGGCGCCCTGTGTAGAAGGCAGGCTTTGTGCCGGCGCCGTGCAGAAACTCTGACTAGGGGACTGCGGGCTTTCAGATGGATTTCCTATCATTTATCTTCTTATCAAAAGGTTTAATCACTTTCCGCTCTCCTGACAGTATGGGAATAATGAGCTTATTCTACCCCTACCAATACAATGCACAATAGAAACAGTTCAGAGACTATTCGGCCTCTAAAATGAATGTTTTTATTGTGTACACATCATTACAACCGCAGTGAAAGGAATGTTTAAAGAAGAAAAAAGTCTCAGCAATCACAGGCGCAGCTATTGCGTATTGCTTGCTGGTCTTTGCGTGCACACCAAGATGAACTTTATGTGAAAATTGCTTGTCAAGACATTTCCCCAAGAAGCTGAATATATTTTGACATGAAATGGACCTGTGGCTTTTGGAGAAGAACGCACACTCCCTCATGATTTTCAGCTTCTCCGTGCAGAACAAAAAGGTACGCAGAAACGGAAAACTAATCGCGGCGGTTTCTGCGCAGAACTGGGCTGCTTAAGTCTGGTTCTGGAAACAGTTAAAAACTGCATTGCCGTCCTGGAGGGCAAAGTCTGTATCCTATACCTCAATGCCTCAATTAGCTCCCTCCCTAAACAAAGCTCCTTTCTGTGAAGTCAGACATATTAAATAACAGAAGCAGCACGAAACCTGACCTGTGAGAGGCAGGGGCTGGCCCTGGCGCGGAGCACGCCCGTCCTCAGAGTGGCGCTGGCTTCCCCAGGCTCCTTTCTCTATCCTCTCTCCCGGGTCAAAGTCAGGGCCTCATTTTCTCCATCATCCAAAGGAAGAGTTCCTTGCGATTCACCAGTCAAGGCATCCTGTGAAAGAATTCTCCAGGGCTGCTGTCACTCCACTGTGCTTACCTTTTTCCTCTAGTTGTAGCAATAGAGGTGGATTTTAGGCCCTGGAAAGTGGTGAGAGGAATGGGGGTGGGTGCAGAGGAGCCCTAATCGCACCCTACAGCCTTGCTACTCAAAATGTGGTGCCTGGACCAGCGACACATGCATCCCCCGGGAGCTTGCTAGAAATGCAGAAGCTCAGGCCCCACCCAGTGCCTTTGGACCAGAATCTGCAGACCTCTAGGTGTTGCCAATGCCGCTGGTGAGGGATCACTTTGAGAACCACTGTCCTAGAACCATTCAGGGACTCCACCCACCTGGAGAATCCTCCTGGGCCATCTTCCTGTTGGGGTAGGAGGAGCAGTTAGTGGGCTTTCATTTCCTTTTTGGCAGAAGAGACCAACACACTTGGGGTGGAAAACTCCCTTCCCATTCGCTGCTATAGCTGTCACTCAAGTCCAGCTACCCTAAAGCTTTACCTCAGCTCCCCCTCTCCTCACATCTGCTCAGGCCTGCCCGTCCGCCTCCAGGATTTCCAGCAAGAGTTGTCAGGCACATGGGATCCCATTTAGTTATCACAGCATGGTCACGGCAGATCTGAACCGGGCGATATAAGATAGTACGACTTCACTGTCGCACGTTATACACAAAATTGCAATTAATATGAATCATCCAAAAATTTTTAAAAGCCCATCAAACATTGTGTAATTTCAAGACCAGCAGAAGTTCTTGGGAACAGTATATACTTTCCCCACAGAAATGCGTGCCAGTCTTTCTCAGGATCTGTAATCTGTGAAACTTCTTATTGTTCACATAAATCAAAGAGCTTGCTAGTATCGTGATGACAATTTTGCTAACAACAATCTTTACTGACGTAATTTATTGTCTTTTTAAAATACATGACTTGTATCTATAAGATCTAAATGTGGATGCTCATGCTAAGGCTGGTAAAAAGCAACACCAAATCAAAATCTTTGCAAAGGGAAGTCAGATACGATAAAATTCCGCAATGAAACCTGTCCTCACACTCTGATGTGCTCTTTATGTAGGAAAAGGCTCAGCAAAATATTAAAGATAATGCTGGGGGGGGGGGGGGGCAGCTTTAAAGCAAAAAGACAACATAGTAATTACAGATTTATGCTCTCCTGGAACACATGCCCGACTCTACATTTACCGCTGTGGGGAAGTCTGTACTGAATTATGCAAGCTCTTCAAAAAGTCATGTGTTGCATAAAATGTGACCATGACATACGTGAGAATATTTTACTCCTCAGGTCACTGAAGCCGTCCTGCGTCCTGACGTGTCCACCGTGATTTCTCCCACGGCTACGGAACGCATCCCCTTCGCTGGGTGAGGAGCCAGAGCCTCCCTTTGTGGCCCAGGACCCACACATCGCATTGCACGCAGTAGACACCCAGTAGCACGACCATTGTACCACTCCCAGTGAGTGATCTGGTTTTAACCCTTCTCTGTTCTTAGTTTTTAAAATCCAGGCTGATAATATTTCTGAGCTCTGGCTTTGAGCAGGGCTCTCGTCCGCTCTGCTGGATGGGTGTTTTCCTTCTCAGGGCCTCAGTTTCCCGTCTTTGCAAGTAGACGTGCCCTCAGTCACTGCTGACAGTCATTGTTTCGAGGGAGCTGTAGCAGCATCCAGACAGAGCCCTTGAAAAGCGGGATGGGCCGGGGCCTCCGCCATGTCTTTCACAGTGAGAAGGCGGTGCGGGTCCATGCACACTCCTGTGCGCATTCTTGCTCTGGGTGGGACGCAGCCATCCCATTCCCTCCCCTCCCTAAGAGACCCTCTCCAGCAGTGGGATGGGTAGGCTGTATCTCAGGACAGAGCATGGGTCGCTCTGGCGTCTGTCTAGAAAGCAGCTGGTGGCAGCTGTGAATGATGAGCTCTGAGTACTAAGAGGTAACCAACGGTTGAGGTCAGAGCTATGGGAAACACTCCCACTTGAGGGTCAAAAGGAGGAAGAGCCGAAGATCATCAGAGAGGTGGAGTGACAGGGGCCCAAACAGGGCAGTTCTTTTGCCTCCTCCAGCCCTCACCCCACATGCAGGTTCTCAGAGGCCACAAGAGAAGTGCTGAATTGAAACCTATGGAATTACCATTTTTAGATACAAAACAGTTGACTGTTAGCAATTTCACGATTTAACCTAAAATTACCTCATGGGAAGGCTTGGGAGCCTCTGACCTTTGCCTGTGGCAGAAGCGGACACGGGGAGGGCGGTGGACAGTGAGCTGAGCCGCAGGGGGAGGGCTGTCTGTCCCACACAGTGGAGGGGGGGGCAGGTTAGAGTGGGGGTATGGGCTGCAGAAGTGACCCCACCCCTTTGGGTGGTGGATGAGGGTGAGAGCGGGATTAGCCCTGTGAGCTGCAGGCAGGGCCATCGCTGGCTCTGAGATTGATGTGTAGCTTTTCAGAAACTGGCAGCACTTTCTTCCTGAGTCTTACAGGGGAGGTCGTTACCCCCTCAGTCTCATCCGTTCTGGCCCTTCACCCTCATAAAGCAGGTTTCTAAAACAGACACCTGGCCCCCTCTCCTCCCCCCACCCCCCAGTAGGTACCAACCAGGGAGCTGCAGGAACTTCTCAGGACAGAGTGCAGCCTGCAGACTCCTGAGCCTCTTTGCTAGGCAGGCCGCTGACTAGCCCCAGGCAAAGGATGACAGTTGCATTGAGTTGAGTGTGCTACATAATCTGTTTTAAAAGAAAGAATATACCCCGAGAGGAACACAAGAGCTATCAGAAGGCCTCAGCGGCAGCTGCCCTGGCCAGGAGAGACATGGCAACAGCAGAATCCTCAAAGGGTGGCGGAAAACAGGGCGAAGAAGTGTCTAGATGCAAAGTATGTCCAGTGCAAAAAACAACAAACAACCATTTCAGAAGCCAGGGGGACTCAGGCAACGGAAGCACAAAGGGGCATGGAAAGTGCCTCTCCACCGTCTCTCCAGAAGAACTGAGGGCCCTGGAAAATTTAGGGCTCACGCAGAGGCAGGGCGGCTGGATGCTGTGCTCCAGGGAGAGCCTCTGACCTTTGCCTGTGGCAGAAGCGGATGCGGTGCCCAGCGCACCCCAGCTGGGCTGCTATCCCACTTGGGGATGCAGACCTGGAAGGCTCTGCCACTGAGAAAGGCTTTAGGTCTGTGTCATTCCCATGGTACTCATGTCCGATCGTCCAGATCCTCTCTTCTTAGCAGGTCAGCGAATCCTCACCTCGGTCATCTGCTTCTTTGGAGGAAGTGAAGTGTGGAAAACAGCTTCTTCCACAGTCCCTATCTCTTTCTAACAGTAAATTCTGCGTCTGTCTCTGTCTCTCTAGGGCAGCGGTTCTCAACCTGTGGGTCGCGACCCCTTTGGGGGTCGAACGACCCTTTCACAGGGGTCGCCTAAGACCATCGGAAAACACATATATAATTACATATTGTTTTTGTGATTAATCACTATGCTTTAATTATGTTCAATTTGTAACAATGAAATTGGGGGTCACCACAACATGGGGAACTATATTAAAGGGTTGCGGCATTAGGAAGGTTGAGAACCACTGCCCTAGGGGGTGTGAGGAGTGGGCAGCAGTGGGTACTTCTGACTCTGAGGACCCTCTTTTATTGTCCCTTCCATCTGCAGGCTCTGAGGGCATGGAAGTGACTGGAGCGGGCTAAGTGGGGGCTGGAGCAAATGCAGAGCACCCTCAGCCCCAATAGCTTGTTGCCATGAGAAAATGTGCATCCCATATCATCACATAGGCTGTATTCTCTTTTCTTTTTTATTGATTTGAGAGAGAGGAAGCGAGAGAGGGAGGGAAGAAGGGAGAGAGTGCTCATGAGTACTCATAATTGATGAAGAAACAAACTTCCTGGCAATGAACTGAACCTCCATCTCCTCCCAAGTAGTACAGAAAAAATCAAAGTGTTACCCACTTTCATATGGTTCCCTGAGAAGCCTATACAATATAAAGGAGCTAAACCAAATAGCAATTAGGAGAGCCCACTCAACCTCTTTTTAAAGTATATTGCTTTATGGATATTTCATATGACTCACAAGAAAACATATGAGGGGAAATCCATCATTGATAGTTACCAACTATATTCTTATGTATTCCAGCTTTGCTTTTGAGCACAGAAATATTGCTCGTGGTCTTTCTTTCTCAATCAGTCAATTAGCCAATCATTAACAACTGATCATCTCCATCCCAGTCTCTAAAAAACATTTAGAAGGAGTATTCTAAATACTGAGTCCTTCCTGAATAGAGATTTCTCCAAAGAGGACATACGGATGGCCAACAGACAGATGAAAAGGTGCTCAACATCACTAACCATCATGGAAATTCAAGTCAAAACCACAGACAGGAATCACCTCACACTTGTCAGAATGGCTGTTATCAAAAAGACAACAAAGAATAAGTGTCGGTGAGGATGTGGAGAAAAAGAAACTCTGATGCGCTGTTGGTACAACCACTATTAGACAATAATATGAAGATTCCTCAAAAAATTAAAAATACAGCTACCTTATGACCCAGCAGTCGCCCCCTCTGGGCATTTATCCGAAGAAATTAAAAAACACTAATTCAGAAGGATATATACACCCCTCTGTTCATTGCAGTATTATTTACAATGGCCAAGATATGGAAGCAACCTAGGTGTCAATCAGTAGACGGATAAAGAAGATGTGGTATGTATATACAATGGAATATTACTCAGTCAGAAAAAGAATGGAATCTTGTCATTTGTGACACCATGGATGGACCTAGAGGATATTATGCTAAATGAAATAAGTCCAACAGAGTAAGACAAATATTGAATGATTTCACTTTTATGTGGAATCTAAAAAACAAATGAATAACCAAAACAAAACAGAAACAAACTCATACATACAGAGAACTGATAGTTGACAGATGGGAAAGGGGCAAAAAGAGGAAGGGGAATTAAGAAGTACAAACTGCTAGTTACAAAATTAGTCATGGGGATATAAAGTACAGCATAGGGAATATAGTTAATAATACTGTAATAACTAGGTATGGTGTCAGATGGGTACTGGACTTATTGTGGTGATCACTTCATAAAGTATAAAAATGTCTAACCACTATGTTGTATACCTGAAACTCATATATTATATGTCAACTATAATTTAAAATCAAAGTTAAAAAATACTGTGTCCTTCATCAATCAAATATATATTTTATTCGAGCAGGCCCAGTGCACGAATTTTGTGCACTTGGGGGGGGGGGGCGGGGCTCAGCCCAGCATGGGCCCTCTTGCAGTCCAGGAGCCCTAGAGGGATATCTGACGGCTTAGGCCTGCTCTCCAGGGAGCGGGCCTAAGCTGGCAGTTGGACATCCTTAGCGCTGCCACGGAGGCAGGAGAGGCTCCTGCCACTGCTGCTGCACTTGCTAGCCATGAGCCCAGCTTCTAGCTGAGCAGCGCTCCCCCTGTGGGAGAGCATTGACTACCAGGGGGCAGCTCCTGCATTGAGCATCTGACCCCTGGTGGTCAGTGCACATCATGGCGACTGGTCGTTCCGCCATTCAGTCAATTTACATATTAGCCTTTTATTATATAGGATATATATATATATATATATATATATATATATATATATTCCACGTTCAAAGGCTGTTAAATTGCGTTGTTTACCCATATCTTCAGAAAAAAACTCACTTCTACTGTCTTGGTAAACAACCTGCTTCCCTATTTATAATGGTCTGGCCCTCTAGCAACTTTAGCGCGAAATTATAGCTATTTTGCCTACAAACGTCAGGTGGTCATAATAATCTGGCCACTCAGTGTATATATAAATGATATAAAAGAAGGTATAGCTAAACTGCTAAAATGTGTGATAGAGACAGCAAATTCTCCAAGAGTTTAAAGAAAAGGCAAAGGGAGAGCAATGGCAGCGGGAAGAACCAAGGAAACTTCCTGGAGGAGCTGAAATTTGAGCTAGAACCTGAGAAATGGGAACAACCTAATTAGAGCCTTAGGGGCAGGAATGACCTTGCTTTAGTTGGCTGGGAGAAATAAATTTCTGATTGAGTTGGGGTGAGAAGCAGAACCCTATAACCAACATGGAGAAAACTTTGGGTAATGCAATGGGAAATAACTGGCTTTACAGTTCAGCATCTCCTGATAGCGGTACTTTGACTACATACAGGACACACAGATGCCAGAAAGGGCAGCCGATGTTAAACCCCAGATTGGGCAACTAAATCTGTTAAAGAAAAAAGGAATCTTATAAATCAACAGGAAAATAACAACGACCTTCTTTGAAAAAATGGGCAAAGGACAACATCAAGCATATTGCAAAAGAAGGAAAACATAAGAAAATGTACAACTTCACAAGAAAAATGGAAAGTCCAAAATACAATTTGGCAAGATTAAATACAGAGAGAAAAACCAATGTAATTGACAAAGGGGTACCATCATACACTGCTGATAAGAGTACAGATTGGTAGAGCCTCTTGTATTTGGTGTGTAGAGTTTCAACTCAGCAAGTAAAGCCCACCTTTAAAAACTTATTTTAAAGAAAGAATTAAGATTTTGAACAAAGAGTTTGTGCAATGATTTTCATAATATCAAGCTTACGGTAAAAAAAAATCAAAATCTTTTAAAATATGAGAGCCAAGAATAATACATAATAAATATGTTTATTAATGTGGAAGGTTGTTTGCAATATTTTTATAGATCACACCACAGTATGTTCATTGTGATCCCATTTGTATATAAAAGCAAAATGAACAAAAACTATATAAACCTAATACACAAATATATAAGTAAATATACATACATGCACATACCTGCATATGCATACATCTCTATTTATTTCCCTATCTATCCATCTGTCTAGGTCGATAGATAGACATACACACAGAATGTACACACACACACACACACACACACATTTGTACATATACAAATAATCTATAGATGTTTTATAAACTTAGATGTTAATATTCCATATCTCTAAGTAGTGGGATTATGAGTAATGTCTATTTTCTTCTTCTGCATACTTTTAATATTTATAACTTTTTCTACAATAAGCGCATATATATATGTGTATATATATATATATTTTTTTTTTTTCTTTTCTTTAACTTAAAACAAGAAAGCTCAGCTTCCTCTGCCAGGAACCCATGTTAGTAGGTGGACACTCACTATGATAGAAAATGACGCCGAGGGACAGCAGCTCTGAAAGGCGCGTCCTGATGCTCACAGTCTAGAGCTCGGCACTGGTGTGGCCCAGCAGAAAGAAACGCTGCTCTGCTTCCCGAGACATGTTGCGCGTCCCAGTGTGTATTTCAAAGAACAACAGGCAGAGATAGGAAAAGGAGAGAACACTGGAAAGTTCGGTGACAAACTTGAGGCCCAACAGGGAGAGAGTGGCAAGAGGGCATAAAGTCCATCGAAAGCTGCCACTGTGCACACAACACTCTGGATATCTAAACTACCCATCGGAAGTGGCTTCCATGTTTCTGAAAAAGTTGAGAAGTGAATCTACATTATGGAAGAACAATGTTTTGCTCTAGAGTCGCCTTCCAATGGAGCAGAGACGTTTCAATTCAGCTCAACATGTTTTTTGAGTTTCCTCTACTGAGATCTAAAAAAGCAGGACTCCCTCCCTCTTCTAGAAATAACAATGTCAACAATGACGAGGAGGACAGTATCTTACTCTGATTAAACATTTCTTAACTGGAATCATTCACTCTTTAGACCAGCATTGTCATGTAGATATGGTGGGTATTATTATACCCATCCCACAGAGGGGGCAACAGGCATAGGGGGAACAACCAGGACTTGACCTAAAGGTACTGACTCTCTCCTCCCTAGATAACTTATTGGAGCATTTTTTAAAAACGAAGCTCATTGAAAAGCAGCCATTTATTCCAAATACACATTGTAATGTTTGATATTTATTTAAGCAAAGGAAAGGGCACAATCATGCAAATCTTATTTATCATCTTGCCTCATTACACAGTCAAATTAAAGTTGCTGATACACTGCAGTGTGAATCCAGTTTTTTGTTTTGTTTGGTTAATCCCACAATGGAATTTCTGGTCCACTAATCAACCTTAGGCCTGGCCTTTCCTCCCCCGGAGCGCTCTCTCTGGCAGGAGGAAACACTGCTGGAGGGAGCTGACCTGGCCGGCTCCCGCTGACTGGAACCCAGTGAGCCCGGGAGCTCTGCCCTTTACCCTTCACCGCCAGAGCTGTGTTGCTCCATCCTGGTCCCTTCCTGGCGAGAGCCTGCATGTGCTGTGGGAGGAAGAGAGGGCAGGAGTAATTTCCTCCTTCATTTCACAGTCTCTGGGAAGGGCTGGCTGTGCTTCCTCACAGCTCCTGTGCAGCCTCTTCCTCCAGCTGTGAGACACCCTGGTGCTTTTAAAGTGGAAGCTACAATCTTCAAAGCTAACGCATGCCCAAACAGCCTTTACTGGGAGCAGAATATACTCTCGGTTTTCTTTTGTGCTGAAAAATAAACCTGAGAGGACAAAAGACTCTTGAGGAGCGGAGGTCCCAGGTGGTGCAGCAGGAAGCGGCGCTCTGCAGGGAAGGGTGGTGCTCCAGGCTGCACAGGGCTCTCTGTGTGGGTAGAGAACCGTGTTAACAGAGCTGCAGGCTTCGCTTGCTTGTTTTGGTTCACGTTTCTTCTGATGTCCTTAATTGGTTTGTTTGACTATAGAAAAAATGAATTTATATATCTTTCCACTTAATTTTTTTGAACAGCCAATACATTTGCATGTTTCAAAATCAAAAATAATATAAAAATTAATACATGGAGTCCAGCCTGTATGCATCAGAAGTGGAGCATTGATCTATGAACCAGGAGGTCATGGTTGGATTCCCGGTCAGGGCACACACTTGGGTTTCAGTGTGGGGCGTGCAGGAGGCAGCTGATCAATGATTCTCTCTCATCAATGATGTTTCTCTCTCTCTCTCCCTCTCCCTCCTCCCTGAAATCAATAAAAAATATATGTTAAAAAAATGAAGACATGGAGAAATCTTGCTCACACCCTTGCCCTCATCACCCCATTCTTTCCCTCATAGACAACTGTTCTTATTAGTTTCTTATATCTCTTTCCAGTTTGATATATAAAATACTTTTCTCCCTTTCTTATAGGACAGGCATTCTCAACAGGGAGTGATATCATCCCCAATGGGGTGAAAATTGGTTTTTAGAAGTGAAAAATACTTAACCTTTTTATGTATAAATCACAGTTGGACATTATACATACAGAACATAAGTAGATACACATGGTAGTGAAATTTCATGGGATTAGCAATTGGGAAACACATGTTGTAAAAAGGCTTCTTGGAGGGGTGATAATTTAAAAAAGGTTGAGAAAAACAATTATACAAGGCAGTATACAATATACACCTTGCTTTTGTCACTGTACAATATAACCTAGAGATCTTTCCATATCAATTCATACGGATGTACTTTCTTATTTGTTATAGGAGTGTAGAATTCCATTGTGTAGATGTACCATTATTTGTTTACCTAGTTCTCTATTAATGAATACTTGGATTGATTTTGATCTATGGCTATTGTAGTATCAGGTGGCTCAGTTGAGTGGAGCATCGTCCCGTACCCTGGGAGGTTGCAGGTTCTATACCCAGTTGGGGCACGTACCAGAGGTAACTGATTGATATTTTTTATATTTCTCACATTTCTATCTATCATCTATCTATCTATCTATCTATCTTCCCCCCCTCTCTAAAAATAAATAAAAACATATCCTGGGATGAGGATTAAAAATAAATAAAAATCAGAAAGCCATCCAGATGCCCCTCCATTTTTCACTCCCAACCAAGTCTGTCATCCAGTAAGAAACAGGTTAGTCACTCTTTAAATGGCTTAGTCTGACACCTCCTGAGGGTCACGTGACTGGTTGCAAGGTGGTCACTGGGGTCTGGGTCTTCTCTTGGTTGTGCTGTGACCAGGGTGTGCCCAGCCCTGACGGGGCCAGTGTGCCCCTGGTTGAGCAGAGGATGGCCCTTGTGACAGTACTTCAGGCAAGGAAGGGGACCCTGCTCTCAGAGGAGGAGCATTCAGCCCATTAGAAGGAATACTACTTGGGGTGACCTCAGCCACGGTGTGGGACTTGTCACCCCCATAATCTGGAACCTCTAGTTTGTGAGAAGAAGGCAGTTCCCAGTACCAGCTGAGCACCACCCAACCTTGACCTGCTAGCCTGGGAGCCAAGGGCCTGGCCAGGGAGGCGATTTCTGCATGGAGTGGTGACTGCCTCAGAGCTCAGTGCCTAGGACAGTTCCCTTCCCACCGTGCTGCACAGGCAGGAAAGTGAAGTCACAGTGGCCTCATCTTCCCCGGAAACCGTGGGGATGCGCCCCTTCCATGGAGCACACCAGCAGGACAGGTGCGACAGGCAGGCACCTTCCCTGCAGCCTGACTCCCACTTTAATCTGCGTCGCAATTAATTGGCAGCTTGAGAGACACTGGTGCTTAACACCTCAACCAACTCTGTGAGGTGTTACTTGTCCTTAAATGATTTAAACCAGTATAATCATATTTGCTTTCAACAGAAACCTCCCTGCTCACGGGTCTGAAAGCTCACGGGCGGCTGTGGCTGCATTCGGACCCCCGGTGGAGACTGCACCTCAGCAGGCTGCTCTCCATGACGCTGAGAGCAATAAAGCTCCTGTTGGCGAGAAACATGATAGAACTGTCAAACTTCATAGATTGTGAATCATGAGTCACAGTCCCATTTGCTCTGCCACAGTGAAAAAATTGCAAATTTTTCATCAAGAAAGGGCTTCAGTATAACTCAGTTGCCTCCCCCGGGCACGGACGAGTTTGGGAAACTCAACTACTGGAGAAGCTTTCTTTCCAGGTAGAAACGATGCCCTCTTAGAAGTGACAGCGAAACACAGGCTTGCACAAGACCAGTAAGCTGACCAGCTAAAGAACTGAAGGAGAATCATGTGACATAGGGTTGAAAATGGTTTAGAGAGAGGAAATCACGCATATTATATTGTAAAATAAATCTTCCGAGCATTACAGGGCTCATTTGGTCTGGTTCCCTGACAGAAAAGCATATGAATGGCAGGATGCAGGACCATCTGCCTGGAGGTGCTGGGGAGAAGGGGCCGGGGCCACCTGGCAGAGGAGTATGAGAACGTAGTCACCCTTGTGCTATTGCTGCACAACTCTCCTCGGGAAACATGTGGTTTGTTATCATCGTTAGAACAGGCCCAAATGGATGCCCCGAATTGGCTCAGTTCCCTTTTTGAGGTGAAGTGTCATCAAGTTCCAAAGAGAAAGGACTCGATCTCAGCGACGGCCACTCGAGCTGACTGGTGACCAGTCTATGACCAGGGCCTGAGTGAGTCTCAGTCAATGCCAGCCCTGCTGGAGACGGCTGGCGGCTCCTTTCCTTAAATTTCATGACCTCTCCCCTTGCTGAAAATGCCATTCTCAAATCAATGTGGCCCCCAGCGCTCTGCTCAGAGCTGCCCTCGGGCCAGGGTTCCAGGATTGCAGACTTACACCTCACCAGCCCAGACAGCACAGATCTAGGGGCGGCACCACAGCAGGGCCTGCCTGGGCCCAGCCCCCGCTCAGCCTCCCAAGGGGAAGGTGCACACGGTGACCAAGGGCTCAGCCAGCCTGCAGTGGAGCGGCCCGGCCTGCAGGGCAGGGAGGGAAGGAGTGGGATGCAGGGTGATCCTCAGTCTCCTGGCTGATACAGGCTCTCAATTGTTCATTTGATTAAATATCTTCCGTAGGTGAACAGATGGCATTAAGATAACATCAGATGCTTCCATTTCCTCTGGCTTCTCCTTCCTTGTCCTCAAGAGCTCCAAGTGTTTTTTTTCTGTGTGTGTTTTTTTTCTTTCCGTCTTGTCTTGTTTTGTTTTTTAACAAAGGAAACTAGACAAAGCAGAACATAGAAGTCTTTGGCACACTGTGTGAGGGGCAGGGAAGTATGCTGTCTCTGCAATAGGGTGGCTGCCGTTCTTTTCTGCTCTGTGAGGATCTGTGACTAAGGAGAGGAATCGTACTAGCAAAGAGCACCGGGGTTCAGTCCCAGGGCGCAGACCACAGCCGGCAAGTCAGCCGGGCCTCTGCTCTCAGCCGGAATCTTCCCCGGGGCAGAGCGTGAGGACACGGAAGAGGCCGCTCGCTCCCAGAGGCACTTCCCGTGTCAAAGTCTCCATCCGTGCTGGTGAAAATAAAGTATTTGCCTATACGTTTGTTTGTCAGACATCTTGGGCATATTGAGGTGAGGGGGGAAATAACAGAACCCAAAATAGCACAGCGTTGCGTGGGAAGATGATGAAATTATGGCACTTTGCATGGTGACAGACACTGAGGTTTCATTTCATCGCTCTGTAAAAGTGCGCTTGGGAGATTTGCTGTTTCCATTACTTTTTTTTTTCTCCTCGTCCCCATGTTTTCCACACATTGTCACATATTTCACTTCAATGTTGGATGTTTTTTCCTCATCTCCTCCCACCTCAGACCCACGCAGCCTTGCTGCTCAGTGGTGGCCGTGTCTGTCCCCACAGCCCAGGAATGGTTCCCCAGCTCTGCGTCTCAAGGCGCCACCCCCAGGGACACGTCTGCAGCCTTGGCTGGCCCGAGCCACCTCATTCAAAGGTCAGGCCCGGAGGGACTGAGAAGTACAGATTGGCAGCCACAAAATGGTCCCGGGAATGTAAAGTACAGCACAGAAAATATAGTCAATAATGTTGCAATAACCATGCATACATCTGGAAATATGGGGGAAACCCCTGGTAAAGTATATGATTGTCTAACCACTATGTTGTACACCTGAAACTAATCTATAATAATAAAAGTGTAATATGCTAATTAGACTGGATGTCCTTCCAAACGACCTTCCAGATGAAGCCAGGGCTGTGAGGGAAGCCCGGGTCCCAGGTGCCAGAGGAAAACTGGTGCCGGCAGCTGCGGGGTGGGGGTGGGGGGGGTGGGAGGGGAGGAAGGCCTACTCTTGCACACATTTCATGTATCTGGCCTCTAGTATAATATAATACTGAATATAAATGGTAATTGAAATAATTAAAGAAAACCAAGATGGCGGCATAGGTTAACGCGGGAGTTTGCTGCCTCGAACAACCACTTCAAAAATACAACTAAAAGACGGAACGGACATCATCCAGAACCACAGGAAGGCTGGCTGAATGGAAGTTCTACAACTAGGAGGAACCGAGGCTCAGAGGAGGCACAGTGCTGAAGTAAAATACTAAGGTGCGGAGTGCACGCAGCGAGGGCTGGTGGCTGAGGGCGCGGTTGTCTGTTTCAACCCGGAGGGAGCCTCAGACTCAGAGCTCCAGATCCGGGCGAGTCTCTAGGGACCCAGACTCAAATGGGAGAAGCAGGACTGTCTGGCTACGGTCCCTCCGAGGTTTGCAGCTGTTGCTGGGACAGAGAGGCAGACAGGGGACGGACTGAGAGCAGCCATAACTGCTCCCTCCTCCGCCCTGTTGATCCCGTGGGACCTGCCCCGCCCAAGCCCTGCACAGAGCCATTTGCCGGATAGCCTCAGGCAAAGGCTAGATTAGCACAGCCAGTCGGCCTGGAGGTCAAATCCCTCTAGTATTAACTATAACAATCAAGGCTTAACTACAACAAGACTGCGCACAAAGACCACTAGGGGGTGTACCAAGAAAGCGTAAAAAATGCGGAGACAAAGAAACAGGACAAAACTATCAAGGGAGGATATTGAGTTCAGAACCACACTTTTGAGGTCTCTCAAGAGGCTTCTAGAGTCTGTCGATAAACTTGATGAGTTGTACAGGAAATCTAATGAGACCCTCGATGGTGTGATAAAGGACCAACTAGAAATTAAGCATACACTGACTGAAATAAAGAATATTATACAGACTCCCAACAGCAAACCAGAGGAGCGCAAGAATCAAGTCAAAGATTTGAAATGCGAAGAAGCGAGAAACACCCAACCGGAAAAGCAAAATGAAAAAAGAACCCAAAAATACGAAGATAGTGTAAGGAGCCTCTGGGACAGCTTCAAACGTACCAACATCAGAATTATAGGGGTACCAGAAGATGAGAGAGAGCAAGATATTGAAAACCTATTTGAAGAAATAATGACAGAAAACTTCCCCCACCTGGTGAAAGAAATAGACTTCCAAGTCCAGGAAGCACAGAGAACCCCAAACAAAAGGAATCCAAAGAGGACCACACCAAGACACATCATCATTAAAATGCCAAGAGCAAAAGACAAAGAGAGAATCTTAAAAGCAGCAAGAGAAAGAAACTCAGTTACCTACAAGGGAATACCCATACGACTGTCAGCTGATTTCTCAACAGAAACTTTGCAGGCCAGAAGGGAGTGGCAAGAAATATTCATAGTGATGAATGCCAAGAACCTACAACCAAGATTACTTTATCCAGCAAAGCTATCATTCAGAATTGAAGGTCAGATAAAGAGCTTCACAGATAAGGAAAAGCTAAAGGAGTTCATCACCACCAAACCAGTATTATATGAAATGCTGAAAGGTATCCTTTAAGAAGAGGAAGAAGAAGAAAAAGGTAAAGATACAAATTATGAACAACAAATATGCATCTATCAACAAATGAATCTAAGAATCAAGTGAATAAATAATCTGATGTACAGAATGAACTGGTGATTATAATAGAATCAGGGACATAGAAAGGGAATGGACTGACTATTCTTGGGGGGAAAAGGGGTGTGGGAGTAGCGGGAAGAGACTGGACAAAAATCGTGCACCTATGGATGAACACAGTGGGTGGGGAGTGAGGGCGGAGGGTGGGGTGGGAGCTGGAAGGAGGGGAGTTATGGGGGGAAAAAAGAGGAACAAATGTAATAATCTGAACAATAAAGATTTAATAATAGATTCCAAAAAAATAAAATAAAATAAAATAAAATAATTAAAAACAAAAAAGCAAAGGTAAGGTGTGTACTACTAGCCCTTTGAAGGCAAATGCATCCCTCGAATCTGGGAAACAGGATTCCCTGGTCTCTCTTCCCACTGCCAGTTCACGGAAGCCAGGCAGTAGCATCTGCTGGACTGAAAGGACACTGCTTGCCACAGCAAACTGACACAGCTCCATCCCACCGGTCTTGTGATGAACAGGTTGTTCCTCCCGTTGTGGTCAAGTGCACCATCCTGCCTCCTCTCCATCAACCCCAACCCCAACCTGAGCGGCCCCGGAGAGAGAGGGAGTGGTGGATGGCTCAGTCCTTCCCCTCTGAAATGGGAATTTTAGTCTACCAGACCTGAGGCCCTGAACCTAACTGTCCCCTATACCTGGGCTCCTGAGCATTAAAGAGAAAAAACCAACATGATATAGAAAAATGTTAGTTACATGCAAACAAGTGGTTAGAATAAGATGGAACTTGGAGACATTGTAGAAAATAGGTCTACCTTTCATCTAGCGCCAATATTCCACCTTTGTGTGGAAATTACCTAAAAATCATTACAGCGGTCCACCCCCCACTGCATCCTTTGCCTGTGAACCCTCTTAGACAACTGTGTGTACCTGCACAGAATGAGGCTCCACAACTGTTAGCTGCTATACCCATTGGATCAGGCCGAGTTTGATCAGAGAAGCAAAACTACTGTGGATGAATTGGGAAGGAAATTTCAGAGTTTGCAGGAGTTGGGCCTTCTGCAACGGAGGTTGCAAACCACCTAGTGATGCGGTCTACGCAGGCTGCTGCTTCTGCGCCTAGTATGGAACCTGCGGTTACTACAGACCAGCTAGAAGGAAGTGGGATGTGGACAAAAGAAAAAACAAACTGGAACCTGTAACGATGAACTGAGACTCACATGGAAACTGGGAAGAAAACTGGAACCTGCTTTACCTCCACTTTCCACATTAAAAAATATTTATTTACTGATGAGAGAGAGAGGGAGAGACTTGTTGTTCCACTTATTTATGCATAATTTATGCATAAATTGGTTGTTTCTTGCATGTGCCCTGACTGGGGATTGAACCTGCATCCTTGGCATATCAGGATGACACTAACCAACTGAGCTACCTGGCCAGGGCACTTTTCACATTTTATTCAAATTACCTTGTAGAGCCAGTGCTCACTAGAACCATATGTGAAGGTAATTCAGGGACTGTAGCTCTGAAGACTGTAGTTTAGCTAAGTTGCTACAGTACACACCACCAAAATACTTAAGAGATCTGTGACCTCCCACCTCCACAACCTCCATCCCCACCTGTGGAAGGAATACTAATCCCAATGCAACACATTCATCCTCCTCTACACCCATCACAAGGCTGTAAGGCCCATGGAAATGGAGACATTGTTTGTTTTGCTCACTGCCCTATTCCTATGCTGATAAGGAGTTCAATTTTGGCTGAATGACTTGCTACTCAGAGACAATCAGAACAAACCCTGGTCTTTGCACAAGTCTTCAGCCCACTTTGTACTTTTGCACCAGTTAAAACGGATTAACTAGCATTTACTGAGCACCTAATTTGAACCAGACATTAGGCTGATACTGAGGAAAATGCAAAGAAATACAAAAAGACCCTCATGCCCTCAAAATTGTAGCCATTTGTCTTAAGAGGTGACATAATTCATCTAAAGTGAATATCAGTATTACATGTGGTGAGAGGCAGGGAGTGCTAATGAATACTCTAGGCATCCTATGGGTAACAACAGGTCAGGGAAGGCGTCTAGCGGAGGTTGGGCTTCAGCCAGTGTGTGAAGATAGATGAAGAGGAGAGGGAGGGGGAGGAAGAGGACAGCAAAGGCACAGAGGTCAAAGTTCAAAAAGCCCACATAGAGCAGCACTAGGCCCCAATCTGGATAGCTTTTAATTTTGTGCAGAGGATGGGAGGACAGAAGTTGGGGCTCACACCAAGGATGCTCCCCCACTGCCCAGCCTTCCCAGCATTGAGAATGAAAAATGCCATCCCGTTCATCTTCAATGATTATTAAAAATTGCTGACACTCATTAAGCACTTACAATATGCCGGTTATATCCATCCATTCCTTAATCCTGAAGTAACCATTGGGTAGTTACTATTATCCACGCTGCTGGATAAAGAACCCGAGGCTTAGAAGGATGAAGTTCCTCATCCAAGGTCACCCAGCCAATAAGTGGCCAAACTGGGATCTGAATTGATACCTGAGCCTGCAGCTCTGTCCTAAGCTTCCACCCACACTGACATGTCTACTCTCAATGACAATTCCCTCCTAACCACCTGGAGACTTCCCCCCCCTGCAGCTCAAAATCCTAGTGAGGAAGGTGTTGCTGTAAAAGCTAAGTG
This sequence comes from Myotis yumanensis, assembly GCF_028538775.1. NCBI lineage: Eukaryota > Metazoa > Chordata > Mammalia > Chiroptera > Vespertilionidae > Myotis > Myotis yumanensis. The sequence continues at coordinate 68,175,904 of NW_027223755.1, read as the reverse complement.
ACCAATCAAATGTTAAGCTCACGAGGGCCTTCTTCTGTCACTTCTTATCAGTTTTGATTTTGGAAGGAAACATCCCATAATGTAAACCAGCTAAATTATAAAGGAATTCTGTGGCCTGAAAGGTGACGTTCTCTATCCTGGAGGTGGACTGGGGAGAGAGCCCACACTGTGGCGACCACACACTTACCTTAGAGTAAGCACTTGGTACTGGTTTGCTTTTTATTCTATGGGGGGTAGGAAGGGGGGGAGATCCCTAAAGATTACAGGTTCTTTTGTTAAAAAAAAAAAAAGTTTTCAGTTGGTAAGTTGAAAGGCACTCATTAATGTCAGAAATGAAAATGTGCTTGCGCAGAGAAATCATCACCTAAGTGCCCAGCCTGTGACCAAACAGATCATAGCCCTGTCCGGCCGGTGCTGGGGGGCAGCCACTCTCCAATCCCCACACCTGAGCTGCTCCTGCAAGGAGAGGCCCAGCTGAGGCAATGAAGCAGGAATGGAAAGCTAGTAAATGTGTCCATTTATTTGGACTCCCTGCAATTTAGAAGCTGATTTCAAAGAAAAATTGCTTCAGGCTTCCAACTCCTTCTGTAGTTGCCAACTGTGGCCCATTTTTACAGCTGAATGACCACCGGCTGAAAACGTGGGTCTTCGATAGTCTCGGCAGGCCTTGATGGCTCCTCGCTGGCCCCGAGCAGAAGTCAGGAGCATAATTACAGCTAATGGAGGCAGGCTGGGGCAGGCTGGCCACCACATCACCACCACCTGCTTCCCTAAGGACTGGGCTGAGGCGTGCACTTGCAGCTGCTTGTTGTGAATCCCAAGTCAACAGCTGACATGATTCATTAGAAGTTCACACTCCACTGCAATCCCCTCACGCCTCTCTCACCTTCTCTGCTACCCCTCACACATAGCCCAGGCCACGGGCTCCATGATCCCTGCCTTCCTTCTCTCCCACCCTGGCCCCAGGCGACCTCTCAGGTTAATGATGCTGCCACCGGTGTCCACACAGAAGGAAAAGAAACAGTCTGCTTTCACTGGGAGTGGCTGGGCAGAGGGGAAAGAAATCCACTCCCCACCACACGCCCATAAATCACATAGGCCTCTCCTTCAGCAGTTTAGATTGGAGTATGTTTCATTTAAAAGCCATTTCTCCCATGGCCAGCCTGGGGTTGGGGACGAGGGTTGCCACACTGCTCTAGGGTAATAAGAGACACATTAATCTCAGAGTTTCCAAAGAATTTTTTTTTTGGTTCAGAAAGGGTGGCTATTTAAATGGGATTTTTGGAGGATGAACCATTAACATGTTGTTCCCTCAACAAACCCTTTAAGAACCTATCAACGGCCTTGGTTGTTCAGAGGGGGGATTCCTCTGCTTGCCCTGTCTCAGGGCAATTGGAGGATGTACCCCCTCTGCTCAGAGAGCCTGTCCCCAGGAAACTCCAGGACGCCCTCAGCCAGCAGGGCTATTGGCCGGGGCAAACCATGGGAGGCCAGGAGCAAACGGAAGCAGCCACCTGCAGGTGGGGCCCAGGGAGCGCAGGGGTGTGGACCAAATGACCTTTCTCCTCTGCGGCACCCCAACCCTGGGCACCCCGCCTGAACTCTCTCCTTTTGTGAAGACAGCCGTCTAGACACACGGAGATAACCTTTCCAGACCAATCACCACTTTGCTGAGACATTTGCATGCAATTCTTCTGGAAAGGTCACCAGAAAACTCCTTAGTCAAAGAGCATCCTTCCAAACAACAAATGTGACAATGAAAACAAAGCAGCCTTCTCATGTGATGGCCAGGGAAGCAGCTGGGCTCCAGGGCGGCTTAGCCAGCCCAGGCCTGTGGCATTTGTTACCTGAGGAAACAATAGCAGCTCTGTCGGCATTTCTGTCGAAAGGGCAGCACTGTAGCCAGCTTCTTGGGTTCAGGCCAACAAGAGAGGGTATCAGGAGACTGCCCGTCCAGGCTGCAGGGCAGGTGCCCATCTTCTCCACCGTCACCTGTGCTCCTGCCCTGGCCTCCTGTCACACGAGGCACACGCACACACGCACGAGCGTGCACACGCATGCGCTAGGGATGCACATTGTTTTGATTTCAGAGCAGGGCTTGAAGCTGGGAGCACCCTGCAGGCCCCAAGACTAGGTGTGTCTCATTTCACTCTGAAATAGCCAGATTGTCTTTGAATTGAAAAAATATGTGCTGGACTGTTAGAGCCAAAGACACGTTTTTCATCTTCTCCCAGCTTTTCCCATTGTCCTATAGAACCAGGTCTTCCATGGAAGTGACAGCGTATGGAGAGCTTATAACTGCTTTAAAAAGACTCACATGCCAAATATGCTGTCTCTATTGGCAGGTCCTTGGTGCCTGCTCCAACCACACCTCATTCCAAGGGAAACACCATTCCTCCCCACCCATACCCCTTCCGCATTGTTCATTGGACCCATACCCCTTCCGCACCCATACCCCTTCCGCATTGTTCCTACTGGCGTGAGAAATTACTCCTGAGGAGTCATTACGTAAACTTACAACTGAAAAAGCCAAAATTAAGGGTGAGCTGGGGCGATGGACAAGCACAGGGAACCTCTGATGGTTGGGACTGAAAGAGAAAGGTCACCAGACAGAATGCAGGTATTTGGCCTTAATGGTGGAGTGCTTCAGTAAGGACCCTGCTATACCTTGGTTTCTGTCCTTCCTCACTGATCCACATATACCTTACCATTAAATCCCCTTTACTTAGGCTAGCTTCAAGAAGTCCTATGCCTTCCTTCAAAACAAGCTTGGGGAAAAAAAACAGATGTCTTGGGGAGACTTGTTTCTCAGGGCCCAATGAGAAAAGAGAAATTATATTAAGAACACATTTAATTGTCGCTATTCTAATTGATTAAAGGAAGGAGGACAAAAGCCCTGATTTATGAGGCAATCACCAGATCCAAAGAGGCTGATCCCGGCAGCCAAAGGCAATGCCATTTATACAGACTAAGTAATCTGATTGCCTCAGAGGGAGAAAGACAGGTGTCTGATCTCTCCCGTCAGAACAGCTGTCCATTTGGAGATTTGAGAAGCTGAAATCATGGCAGGCAGCTCTCGGGTCTCTGTGTGGGGACAGCAACAATGGCACTGCAGCAGATGAGGCCTGAGAAGAAGTTAAACCCTGATCTGCCTCTTAGAACCTGACAAAAGATGAGACCTACAGGAGGGTTAATTAGATTCATATTCTAGGCTGGGTGCCAACCACTTAGGTGTTTGATATTTTTTCTGTTTGACTAACAATGAGCATGCTCCAGGCTGCGAAGAAGGCACAGTACTTTTATAAATGTCATGAAGTTTCTAATATTTAATACCATTAAATACTCTTCACAACTTATTTAAGGAGGCTGGGAGGACAAAGGTAGAATAGGCCATATAATATAAAAAGGCCTCAACCAGAATTCAATTAACCCAAGTTTGTCGATGAATTAGACATTTTACTTTCTATTTTTATAAATATAAAAGGTCAAATGACAAAAAATCAATTAAAATGTCAAACTAGATTATGTATTAGAAGGTAGTCATAGAGATCTCTAGCATGATGACCTTGAGATATTGTAGCATCTTGAATCATGTGAAATGTTTGTATGCTCATTAAACTCACTAAGTGGCTGCAAATATTTTGTAAATATTTGCAACAAGAGAAACTTCTATTTTGTTCACATGGAAGCAGGGAATTGAATGCTCAAGATGCTAAACATCATTTTTTAAGACTATAACAGCCCAAGCATCACATTCTCTTCTGAGAAGAGGGATCCTGAGGAGAGATTTGTCCAAAAGCCCCTGAGCTAGACCAGGGCCTCAGCACTCAAAGGCCTGAGTGAGCCATTGGACATAACCAAGTCTTGGGCTTTGGACAAGGGGTCAAGAGACATGGGTTCAAGTCTCAGCCTTGTTAGTCAAGGAATGACCTTGGGAAAGTCCAGAGCCCATTTTCCTCAGCTGTAACATGGAGGGATTGTATTAATGTATAAAATTATCTATGCCCAAAGATGATCTCAATTCCAAAATCTGTACCACCATTCTGAGAGAAAACTTAGAGGATGCTTATCTTAATTTTAGCCCTAAACTCGAGACAAGGTGTAGAGGGAGATACCGTTGACTGAATCCCATGCTTTGCATTACAAGTTTGCCCTCGAGGGAAACTCTACCTGGGATAATCCTGCACATCCAGTGCTAGTTCTAGTTCACAAACTTGTTTTCTTGATTCAGAAAGACCTTGAAGGTTCCAGTCCATCACTCAGATTTGGTATTTAAAGATATATTTTTTCCATAGTGGGGAGCCCCTGACCAGACCTGAAATGATGTGGCTCTGAAGACTCCTTTCTGTCTCTCATGCCCTAATCCCAGAACAAACTCGGGAGTTCTTCCAAATCCATTTGGAGGTGAGGAAGTGGGAGGCTTCATTTGGGAAAATGACGAGGAGCTTCCTTCCTTTTTGAGCTGAGTGAGCTCCCTCTTCAGGCCTCCCACGGCCTCAGAGGTCAAGGGTCAGAGGCCTGAGAAATAGGGCAGAATCAGGTTTCCCTTTGGACCACAGACAGCACTTTTGCACCCATTACTCAATCCATTGCAACATTTGAGTGTAATCTCATGTAATCAAAGTGTGAGAGAGAGTATTACTAATGGTTATCCGCGTAGGCTCTTAGGTCACTTAACTTGGGTAAGTGACTTCATCTACTTAAGCTTTAGTCTCCTCATCTGTAAAATTGGTTTAGAAACAGTCCCCAGGTATGGTGTATGTATAGTGCTAGGTGGGTACTAGAATTATCAAGGGATCACTTTATAAATTATATAAATGTCATAGTGTACCACTATGCTGTACACCTGAAATTAATATAAAATAATGTTGAGTGTCAACTGTAATTGCAAATAAAAAAAACTTATTCAATGAGATAATTCTTTTTAAGTATCTAGCATATAGAAATTGTTCAGTACTACGTACCTCTTGTTTTTGTCGCATCTCGAGTATGCAAACACTCTTCTTTGTCCCCCAAAAGTCTTTCCTGAGGACAGGGTATGACAGGAGCTACATTTGTTGTGACCTACATGCTTCCTCTGGGAGAAGGTGGTGGTTGGGGTGGGCATGAGGCAGTTGCCTGATTTTGCACCTGTGACTTCACTGCACCCAGTCCCAAAGCACCTCCTCTGCCATTTGTAGATGGAGGTGAGAAGTGAGTCATTTTTGCCACCCTGCTCAAACCCTGATAATTTCAGTCACACCTATGTTCATTAGTGTTCCATGGGAAACATAAAATAACTTTTAGTTAAGGTTTGGGCACTCAAATGCACCCAAGCTTAATTAGAAAAAAAGAGGTTATATAATTGCACACAAAGAGGAATAGTCACCTGCGGCACCTGCAGCTGAACCACTGGAATCAAGGGTCACTCATTCTGACTCTGCCATTTGCCAGCTGCATAGCTGTGAGCAAGTTGTTGAACCTGTCCAAGGCCATGCTTCCTCCTTTCTGAGGAGTAGGTAAGGCCTAGTAATAACCCCTTCCTAGGGTCATGCCAGAGACACTGTCATGTAGTTAAATTTTGTTACTGCTGAATCCACTGGACTTCTCTCCAAGACACTGATGGCTGGTAGGTGATTCTGTCACCATTTGGTATCTCCTCATCAACAGCAACCACAAACGCGCAGCTCATCCTCCCTCGGGGCCCATCTCCAACGAGCACTAAGGCAGTATGGCCCTGAGACTCCAGATCAACACGGAAGACAGGGTGTCTCCCTGTCATCCAGGTGTCAGCCTGGGATGAGCTGCAGTCACAGAGCCAGGGCCAGTTCCACGTGGTTCCATTAGAGCTCTCTCACCCCTGAGAGGGTCCACATCCTGCTGGCCTGCGGTGGGAACTTGAATTGGGGATTGCGGCTTTGACAGGATACACAGAAAAGCCCCCTCCTTCCCTCCATGACTCCTCCTGCTCCTCCAGTGGAACTTCCCATCCCTTGTCCTTCAAGTCTCAGTCACAGCATTTCCTACCTCGACGTACTGTTCATTTTTTCTTACTAGTAAACTTTTAGCAATTAATAGCATGGACTCTGTCTCAGACTACCTGAGTTGAAGTGCTGTTCTACCACTTGCTGTTTATGTTACTTTAGCCAAGTGACTTAATCTCTCTGTCTCAGTTTGTGCAACTGTAAAATCCTATATAATAAAAGGCTAATATGCAAATCGACCAAATGGTGGAATAACTGGTGGCTATGATGCGCACTGACCACCAGGGGGCAGACACTCAACACAGGAGCTTCCCCCTGGTGGTCAGTGTGCTCCACAGGGGGAGCACCACTCAGCCAGAAGCCAGGCTCACAGCTGGCGGGCGCAGCGGCTCCCACCACCACAGCAGCGCTAAGGAGATGTCCGACAGTCGGACAACCCCTGAAGGCTCCCGGACTGTGAGAGGGCACAGGCCGGGCTGAGCCACACACACACACACACACACACACACACACACACACACACCCCGTGCACAAATTTCATGCACCGGGCCTCTAGTATTATTATATAGCTCCTCCTTTACAGGGTTATTGTGAGGGTTAAGAGAGTTTATGCAGGTAAAGCAGTCAGTGCACTATCTGTAACATGCGAAACACCATTGACTGCTTTATTGTTGCTCCCATAATATGCCTTGGTAATAACTCATAATTAGCGGGTTCTTCAGAGGTTTTATCTCTCAGGAAAGAGGGACTAGAGACTGCCCCGTCAGCAATCCACTCAGGACATTAAGTTAATCCGTCATGTTGCAACACACAGTTGGCCTCTTGCTGCCTGTTTACTGTGATCCCAGAACAACCCAGTCCGTCCTGTTCTTGGGACGGTTCCTCTTTTTCCGGAACTATCTGTTTACTCACATTTCTGTATATCCACCCTTCCCCACTTACACAGAGAGAAATATATATCTATATTTTATAAACAGATATATACTTAATTTTTAAAGTCAAAATACCCAAAAATGTCAACCACACGACCACCACCACCAAGCTCGAGCCCACATCAGGGCTCAAGATGGGGAAAAAAGGCAACTATGCTGTGTCCCTAACTCTCTCTAAATGAGAGAGGCACACAGATGACTTGGTTTTTCTTAATATTCTCCCTCAATAGCTATCTCTTTTTTTAAATCCTCATCCAAGGATATGTTTATTGATTTTAGAGAGAGAAGAAGGGAGGGGGTGGGGAGAGAGAGAAACATCAATGTGAGAAATATCGATTGGTTGCCTCTCATACCCACCCCAACTGGGGACTGAACCCACAACCTAGTATGTGCCCTGATCTAGAATTGAACCCACAACCTTTTTGGTGCATGGAATGACTCTCCAACCAACTGAGCCACCGGGCCAGGGTGATACCTATCTCATTAAAAGCTTTAACAACAGAGAAGTAGAATCAAAAGAGAATTCTCTAAGGTAAAAAGTTATGAAAATAATTTCCCCAACCCCCAGACAACATCCTCTCCCTACCCAGTCCCCTAGTCCCTAAAGCCCACAGGCAGCTTGAGAACAGAGCCCATCTCCAAGGAGAGCCCTGGTGAAAGACATGGTGGAGAAAGCCACTTTGCTGCAGCCCTATGTCTGTCTCCCATGGTGACCTGGATCATTCCCCATGCCTTTTCCCGATCTGCGTGGCACTTCAGTCATTCCCAAATAAGTGCCCCTCAGCTTCCCAATAAAACAGAAAGGCCATAGTTGGCACTTTCTTTTCTCTCTCCACCCACGCTGTTCATGCAGAAAAAAATATTTAAAGTCTACAAGTTGAAAAAGGCTTTTTTTTAACACAGCTACCCACATTAAAGGAAGACTGTTTAATTCTAGATCTACAGCTAGAAGATCAAAAATAGGAATAATTAAAGCCTGAGATGTAACTGTTAAGAAAGGCATTTTTATCCTCTTTGCCAAGTCTTTAAACAGGTAAACCACATATTTAAAGAAAGTACTAAGGTCTGGAAATCCCAATGGGAATTTTTTTTCTGGTTTAAGACATAATGAATTCAGTTTTCGGAGACCACAGAGCAGGGTTTGTTAAGCTCTCCGACTGTCAGCTAAATAATTATCTAGAAGCTTGTGTGTAGGTGACTCCCTGTGATTCAGCTTCTTTCCTGTTTTGAAACAGAAGGTTACTAACCTCTGGAACAAAATTTGGCAAAGTCAACGAACGTCAGTTTTATGCAAACAGTATTTCCTTTGTGGCCTTCCTTTTCATCCTATGATATTTGATTTTTAACAGTCTTACAAATGTAATGAATTCACTCGAGTATCCTTTCCAAACACCCCAGAAAGAATGCAGAATTAATAATAATAATAATAATGAAAAAAGTCAAACCAACCAGATGAAAAACCTCCCTTTTCCAAGGTGGCTGGAGCCAAGTGAACTTTATGTCAAACCCATGAACAGTCTGACAATTTCTATCCCAAGGAGAAGGTGAAGCAGGCATATTAAGGGTCATATGCAAAATAGGAATTCTGAGGGAAAAATCTCATTACTGCCAAACCTGTTGGTTTTGTATGTTTGTTTTTTAAAAACATGATTATAATTTTAAACTGTGACTTTAAAATCTCTGAGTGCTTGGATGTTATTGCTATAATGTCTCCAATTGAGAGGTTGTGGTTGTGGTTTCCCTTTCACCTAACAGGAATGCGGACAGCTGAATAATGGGCTCATCCTTTTGTTGTGTGAAGCTGTTCATCAGATTTGGAAACTAACTTATTCAGCCTTCTTCCCCACAGGATGCAAGCACCTTCAGGCAGAGACAATGCATCTCATTATCCTAACTCAACTGAAGGAAGAACCAAGCAATGAACTCAAAATCAGACGCAAAACCTGACGTGGAGCAGAAACCGTGCCTGGCTTGCTGGTGTCCCAAAAGAACTACCTGGTGTCCGACAGGGCTGTGGTCTGCACCTGGCCAGGCAGGAGCTGTGGGGTTTGCAGAATAGAACACACAAAAATACTCAGTTCATTGTTGTAAAGGAGAAAAATTATCAACAGCCCACCTGTTCCAGGGCTGGCCAGCTTCCCTCTTTTAGTCAGACAGGATGTTGTGTTGCTCTCCACAGTTGCTGCTGCCATGGCCGCCTGCACCTGCCAGAGGTCACACTGAGCCAGACAGCAGCGGGCAGGTGGTTTCCTGCTCGGCTCGGGGAGAAGTGGAGTTGAGGGGAAGGCAAGGGTCAGCAATGCTCTCCTGCACTCCTGTCCCCAGCTACCCCTCATCTCCATCACCCATGTAGGGAAAGGTGGTTACACAGAGAGGGGCAACCCCCCAAACAGTTGTAACTGTTCCCCCTGATGGAACCTTATTTCTAGACTCATCAGCCTGGACTGTGCTCCCAGGACTGGAACCGGCAGGCACACCATCAACAGTCACTGACAAACTCGCAAATGAAGAAACAAGCATGAAGGAGCGATCCTGCAACCACATGTCGGGTAGTTTCCCCTGGGAATCAGGAGTTACATTGTAGAATATTTGTTTTACCCCGATTTTTTCAGGTCACCCCAGTCCTAGAAAAGCATGTGTTGATGACTCCCTCTTACCTCAAGACAAGCGACCAACTTCTTGGGAAACTCCTCTGTCCTGACACCAACACCTGCAAAGTTTGGGGTGGCATTCATCTCTCCCCTCAGGCTGCGTGATGCTCAGTGCTCTGAGAACCATCCATGTAAGAGTTTCTTTCACTGTTTTCCCTCCACACTTCAAAGACCTTGTGAAAACTGACCCCCACGGTTGTCCTGATGCCTTAGAGTTCCCAGGCCTGGACCAGAAGAGTAGACCTTGGCTAGTCTGCAAGGCCAGTTTCAAATGGGTGGCACCACATAAACCCAGGAGAGCTTGACAGCTGCCACTCTGGATGCTGGCCTGCCTCTCTCCTGAGGAAAATGGCACATCCACTCAGTCCTCAGCAGACACTGAGAAAATATCTCAGCACAGCCAGAAAACAGATACTCCTCTAAACACTCTTACTCTTCAATACTATAAACTCTCCCGCTCTGATCCGTGGTGTTACCAAATCATGTTGCAGCCAATCCCAGTCTTGAATGAAGGTCGGCCACGAGCTCTCTTCACCCCCTCCAACCCACTTTCTTTCTAGAAACTACAACAGTATGACACCTTGAACCAACCAATGAATACAGGAGGTCATTTTGAGGATTAGCTTTTAGTTCTGCAAAACCTATAAATCAAATTTTTTAAAAAATACAATATAGTGGAGTCATTTAACTCCCTTAAGGGGCTAAAATAATAATTGATTTTGACGGGTGGGTGGAATGGTTACTCTAAATTTTGGAAAACCTGTATTAGCAAAAGTTAGTCATTGGGAAGTCATGAGAAGTCACTGGTCAAATACCAGTATTACAATTCGGACCCATCTTCCCTAGCCAGGTCCCAGCATAACTTCCCTTACACTTATAACTAAGCAATTCTTCGGGGAGGGGGGTCTCCTTAAATCTTTAGGAAATTGTTTCAGATTTCTTTTCCATGCAGATCTTTTTATTTTGATTTTTTTAATTAAATCTTTATTGTTCAGATTATTACATTTGTTCCTCTTCCCCCCACCCCATAACTCCCCTCCTTCCAGCTCCCACCCCACCCTCCACCCTCACTCCCCACCTACTGTCCTCATCCATAGGTGCACGATTTTTGTCCAGTCTCTTCCCACATCTCCCACCCCCCCCCAAGAATAGCCAGTCCATTCCCTTTCTATGTCCCTGATTCTATTATAATCAACAGTTCATTCTGTTCCTCAGATTATTTATTCACTTGATTCTTAGATTCATTTGTTGATAGATGCATGTTTGTTGTTCACAATTTGTGTCTTTACCTTTTTCTTCTTCCTCTTCTTAAAGGATACCTTTCAGCATTTCATATAATACTGGTTTAGTGGTGATGAACTCCTTTAGTTTTTCCTTATCTGTGAAGCTCTTTATCTGACCTTCAATTCTACATGATAGCTTTGCTGGATAAAGTAATCTTGGTTGTAGGTTCTTGGCATTCATCACTTTGAATATTTCTTGCCACTCCCTTCTGGCTTGCAAAGTTTCTGTTGAGAAATCAGCTGACAGTCATATGGGTACTCCCTTATAGGTAACTGAGTTTCTTTCTCTTGCTGCTTTTAAGATTCTCTCTTTGTCTTTTGCTCTTGGCATTTTAATGATGATGTGTCTTGGTGTGGTCCTCTTTGGATTCCTTTTGTTTGGGGTTCTCTGGGCTTCCTGGACTTGGAAGTCTATTTCTTTCACCAGGTGGGGGAAGTTTTCTGTCATTATTTCTTCAAATAGGTTTTCAATATCTTGCTCTCTCTCTTCTTCTGGCACCCCTATAATTCTGATGTTGGTATGTTTGAAGCTGTCCCAGAGGCTCCTTACACTATCTTCGTATTTTCGAGTTCTTTTTCATTTTGCTTTTCCAGTTGGGTGTTTTTTGCTTCTTCGCATTTCAAATCTTTGACTTGATTCTTACGCTCCTCTGGTCTGCTGTTGGGAGTCTGTATTATATTCTTTATTTCAGTCCGTGTATGCTTAATTTCTAGTTGATTCTTTATCACAGCATCAAGGGTCTCATTAGATTTCTTGTAGTTCTCAATAAGTTTATCGTCGGCTTCTAGACAGTTCTCGAGAGACCTTAAAAGTGTGGTTCTGAACTCAATATCCTCCCTTGATAGTTTGGTCCTGTTTCTTTGTCTCTGCATTTTTTACGCTATCTTGGTGCACCCCCTAGTGGTCTTTGTGCGCAGTCTTGTTGTAGTTAAGCCTTGATTGTTGTAGTTAATACTAGAGGGATTTGACCTCCAGGCCGACTGGCTGTAAGAATCAGCTGTGTCTGCAGTGGGAAAACTTCTGTCCTCTAGAGAGGTGCTAATCTAGCCTTTGCCTGAGGCTATCTGGCAAATGGCTCTGCGCAGGGCTTGGGCGGGGCGGGTCGCACCGGGATCAACAGGGCGGGCGGAGGGAGAAGTTATGGCTGCTCTCAGTCCCGTTCCCAGAGGCTCTGCTTCTCAGAATCCCAGCAACCACTGCAAACCCTGGAGAGAAAGCTGCCCTCGCGTTCCGACCAATGCCAGACAGTCCTGCTTCTCCCATTTGAGTCTGAGTCCCTAGAGACTCACCCAGAACTGGAGCTCAGAGTCTGAGACTCCCTCCTGATTGAAAACGACAACCACGCCCTCAGCCACCAGCCCGCTCCACGTGCACCTCCTCTGAGTCTCGGTATGCTGTTCCCTTTCCTTCTAGTTGAAGAATCTCTCCTCAGCCAGCCTTCCTGTGGTTCTGAGTGATGTCCGTTCCATCTTTTAGTTGTATTTTTGAAGTGGTTGTTCGAGGCAGCAAACTCCAGTGTTTACCTATGCTGCCATCTTGGTTTCCTCTTCCATGCAGATCTTACGCATTTTTTATTCACATAGTTTATTCCTAGGTAGCTTAGAGCTTCATAAATGTCATCTTTTGTTTTCTCATGACATTTTTGCAATTGTTTAGTAATGGGTATAGTATCTGGCCAACTTGCTCAATTCTCTTATTAGTTCAAAACATTTTTCAGTTGATTTGCATGAACTCTTTGAGTTGACATATTATTTGCAAGTAAAAACAGTTTTGTCTATTCTTTTCCCATATTTATATTTTTATTCCATTAGCTAGGATGCTGAATAATAGTAGTGCTAGTGTCTTGTCTTTGTGATTTCAAACTAGTGATTCACCTTTGATAAGATGTTTCTGTGGGGTTTCTTTCCTTTATTAAAATGAGGCTGTTTTCATTTTCATTTCTATTTTGTTAAGTGGTTTTTTAAATTATAAATGGGTCTTTGTTGAATTCATTACCTTTTTTCTAAATTTATCAAGATGATGTTATGATCTTTCCCTCTTAATTCTTGATCAAATGAATTACATTAATAGATTTCCTAATGTTCACATACCTGGTATTCCAAGAATAAGCCCTACTTAGTTAGGCTGTATTATTCCTTTAGTATATAAATGGATTAATTTGCTAATGTTTTATTTAGGATTTTTGTGTCTTTGTTCATAAATGTGATTGATCTATAGTTTTCTTTTCCCACGATATCTTTGCTTAGGCTTGGTGTATGGTTATGCACACCTCATAGATGAGTTGGAAGGCCTCCAAGTTTATTGAATGTTCTCAGGGAAGTTATAGAACCCCAACATTATCTATTCCTTGGTGACTGGAGCTTCATGACTAACTCTGACTACATTTTAAATGTTTGTGCAATTTTTATCTCTCTTTAGTCAATTTTAGACATTATATTTACCAGGACACCATCCGTTTTTAAATCTAGATTTTCAAATTTATTTAATGAAGTTGAGCATGGTATGTTTTAAATACCCTAACAGTCCCCAAGATGTGCCTCTGTGGTATGCAGATTATTTTGAGCTAAAGGCAACTGAGACCCTGTGGGCTCCAAGAGAAACTTCTGTCCCCCACCTATAAGCTTACAAGTAAATTATATTAAAATTGAAGATAATATACAAAAAAAATGCACTAACAGAGTATATGCCCCAATAAATGTAATTAATTTTTTCAAATAAAGATAAATATATGATAGTAATAATAATAGTAACAGACATTAATAAATACTAACACTAATATAAGTAAATATAGAAAGAAAATAAAATTTTAAAAGAATATATGTTCTTTCCTATTTCTAATGTTTCATTAATTTCTTCCTTGTTCCTAATTGGAGTTGCAAAGCCTTGGTCAATTTTTCTTTTTGCTTTTATTCCATTAACCCTTCATTTTCACATGTTTATTAATTCTTTCTTTTACTTATTTGGGGTTTACCTATAATTTGTTATTTAGCATCCCGATTCATAAGTTTAGTTCATTTTTAAGAATTTTCTCTTTCGCAGTCGGCCTGGTGGTCAAATCCCTCTAGTGTTAACTACAACAATTAAGGCTTGGCTAGAACAAGACTGCGCACAGAGACCACAAGGGGGTGCACCAAGAAAGCATAAGAGATGCGGAGACAAAAAAACATGACAGAAATGGAGGATATGGAGCTAAGAATCGCAATTTTGAGGGCTTGCCATAAATTTGTGCAGAGCCTCACGAAAACTAATGAGACCCTCGATGCTACGATAAAGAAATTAGAAAGTAAGCATACACGGACTGAAATAAAGAATATTATACCCAATAGCAGACCAGAGGAGCACAAGAATCAAAACAAAGATTCGACAAAAAACACCCAATTGGAAAAGCAAAATGAAAAAAGAATCCGAAAGTGTGAAGATAGTGTAAGGAGCCTCTGGGACAGCTTTAAGCGGACTAATATCAGAGTCATTGGAGTGCCAGAAGATGAGAGACAGCAAGATATTGAAAACCTATTTCAAGAAATAATGGCAGAAAACTTCCCCCACCTGGAGAAAGAAATGGACTTACAGGTCCAAGAAGCGCAGAGAACCCCAAACAAAAGGAATCCAAAGAGGACCACACCAAGACACATCATCATTAAAATGCCAAGAGCAAAAGACAAAGAGAGAATCTTAAAAGCAGCAAGAGAAAGAGGCTCAATTACCTACAAGGGAATACCCATACGACTGTCAGCTGATTTCTCAACAGAAACTTTGCAGGCCAGAAGGGAATGGCAAGAAATTTTCAAAGTGCTGAATACCAAGAACCTACAACCAAGATTACTTTATCCAGCAAAGCTATCATTCAGAATTGAAGGTCAGATAAAGAGCTTCACAGATAAGGAAAAACTAAAGGAGTTCATCACCGCCAAACTAGTATTATATGAAATGCTGAAAGGTATCCTTTAAGAAGAGGAAGAAGAAGAAAAAGGTAAAGATACAAATTATGAACAACAAATATGCATCTATCAACAAATGAATCTAAGAATCAAGTGAATAAATAAGCTGATGTACAGAATGAACTGGTGACTATAATGAATCAGGGACATAGAAAGGGAATGGACTGACTATTCTTGGGGGAAAAGGAGTGTGGGAGATGCGGGAAGTGACTGGACAAAAATCATGCACCTATGGATGAACTCAGTGGGTGGGGAGTGAGGGTGGAGGGTAGGGTGGGAGCTGGAAGGAGGGGAGTTATGGGGGGAAAAAAGAGGAACAAATGTAATAATCTGAACAATAAAGATTTAAAAAAATAAAATAAAAAAAAAATAAAGTGTACATGAAAAAAAAAAAAGAATTTATCTTTCAATAGGGAACATTTAATCCATTTATACATATTGTAATTGCTAATATGACTGGTTATATTTCTACAATCTTATTTTGCTCCCCATGTATCCTATTTTGTAAAAAAAAAAAAAAAAAAAAAAAAAAATCTTTGTTTCTTTACTCTTTATCCCTATCTTTTAAAATTGATTTTTAGTTCTTTGAATTTTTTTGCTCTAGTAGTTTGGACATTATACGGCCTATTTCTATTTTTTTTTTTTCTGTGATTATCCTTACATTTTAACACGCATTTAATTATATTTTTTCTATGGACCTATGGTACTTATCAACATTTCTACATTTTCCTTCAAAGGCTATCTATTGATTTGATTCAATTCCAATTATAAGCCTACATTCACTTTCTTCTTCATCCCAAATCATTTGAGATTTTCATTCTAGGTTAGTTCTATTAATTATTTTTATACTGTGCTATCAAAACCTTTTTATATCTAACTACTAACTTTGCAGCGTTACTGGTGTACCACTTTCTTGTTACCTGTTGATCACTTTCTTAGGTTCATTTTTCTTCTTGCAAGAAACACTTACGTATCTCTGCTCTGAGAAGGTCTGTAAGCAGTAATTGTTCAATTCCTTGCATGTCAGTGATTTCTATTTTGTCCTTCAACTTTAATGCTGCTTTGGCTTAGCATAAAAGAGTAGTTCTCTGCAGCCATTCTCTTTCCTGTGATTGGAAACCAACCAGTTCTCCTCAGTGGTTATCGTTTGGGTCTACTGCTATTTTCCTTTAGGTTTCAGTTTAACAAGTATTTGTTGAGCCCCACAATGTGCTGAGTACATTCCTCGGTGCTGGGGATGTAGGGATGACTAAAATGTAGGCCTGGTTTCACTCCCCACCACTGCACCTGTGCTTTCCCCAATGACTGGCTGAGGGGCTACCAATGCCTAGGCTGGTCAACATGGTCTGATATTAAACAACAACAACAACAAAAACACAATAAACAACAGCAACAACACTGAGCTGTGCTGATTCAGTTCCCATTCTTATGCATTTGAATGGGGAAATGCCCAGAGAATGAAGCTGTAAAAATAACGCTGCCTGCTCTTTGGCCATCTGCCTACCAAGGGCAGAACTCAGGGCTTCTGGTCCCTATGATAAATGCTCTGACCCAGCTCTGGCTGTCAAGCCACAGGTTTCTCACTATCACCTTCTGAGCGATGACATTTGGGAGAGGAAAGGCTAGCTTCTTGGCAAAATGATTCCCTGAAGAAAGGAAATAGGGCTGCGGTTGGAGGGAGCATTTATTAAATCACCGGGGGCACTTTTCCAAATGCACATTCTGGGTCCTTACCCCAGAGAACAGGACTTGACTTCTTGGGGATCGTGGGTGGGAGAGGGGGGAGCAAATACATACATTTTGAAAAAGTCTTTCAGGAAATTATCATCTGCATTTTAAGTATGACCACTCTGCCACCAACTTGTTAACAACCACTGATGTTATCTAACCCTGCTGTTTTATAGATGGAGAACGTGGCCCCTGAGGATAGGTGATTGATTCATCTAAGGACACACAGCTAGTTAATAGTGGAGCCAAGATGAGACTCAAGAACACTTGATTCCCAGACCAGTGCTTCTTCTGATATTACTCACAATTCACCTTTAATCCTTGCTCTTCTGGCTATCACCCCCGTTACCACCACCATCATCATCATGATCTCCATCATCATCATGGTCACCAGACACTACTGACCACTTTATATAAAATTATCTCTCAATTTTGCAGTAATCCTACAAGGCAAGTATAATCTCCATTTCTCATATTCTGACCATGTTTCTAACCTTTACATACTGTATACCTTGACATTTGGGTATTTATCATCAGCAAGTGCCTTTATATCTTTTGTCCTTTTTTGTTTCTTCACATCTTGCCCTGATTTGTCTGTCCCCTGCAAATACCACCTCATATGTAGCCTCTCTAGTTAAGGCTCATCTGGCCCCAACTCCATTCTCTTTATATTAGAGGGCTGAGGGTGGGGTAGGTGTCTCATTGAATTTGCAATTCAATTATCTTCCCTCCTCCTTCAAACTTCCCAGATCTTTTGAAAATCATGCCAGATTTTACCACCTGCCACCTGTACTTGCTACTGATATCTATACCAATCGACTTCCCTTCATTCATTAATGACTTTAGCACCTATATTCCTGTCACCATTCTTAGTGTCTTAACCTTGTAGAAGAGTGACCCATTCATCACCTTGTTCTCTGCGTTCTGAACACCTCACCTCCATCTCAGCCACCCTCTCATGCTTGTGTTCCTAACCCTGTCATCACCACTTTCTGATATTGGTCCATTGATCTTACCACCTTCATATCTTTATAAAGACACAAAACAGATACACAGAAACCAAATATATTCTTCCCCTTCTACACCCACTTGCCTTCTTATTCTGCTTGGTTTAACATTACAATTACTGTTTTGTGAGTTCTCTTATTTTTCTTGCCTTTTCCCTTTCCATCAGCTTCATCTGGCGAAAACATGTGGATTTAGATAGAAATCTATATCCACATACTTTGTGATTACTCCTGAGATCTTCCAAGGTGCGGTAGATACTGCAAAGGTGCTGGGGGTTTTCCTTAAACACATGGCTGCACATCCCCAATAGGAACCCAGCACGTGTGGCGGTTTTATGATACTTTCCTAATGTGCTCACTTGTGCACTCCGTGAAACGATTGTTTCATACTCCCCACCCCCTTAGACTTTACACATGGCTGTCTTAGCCTGAGTTCCCTAAACGCTGTGCCTGAGACACAGGCTTACCTGCAGGTCGTTTATATGGGCCATGATCCCAGGGGTCCAGAGAGAACCTGAGGACGGAAATGGGAAAAGCGGGAAAGGCAAAGATGCATGACTGTGTTGGCTCCTATGAGCAACAGGGGATCAATCCCATGGGATCTTCTAAGGAACTTGCTGGGATGCGGCTCAGATTTTTCTGCCCAGGGAATGAAATGGGTGGGCATTTACCATAGATTTCTGTCTTCCATTGGTCAAGGCTGGCCCCTGGTGCTAACTCCCTTACATCTCCAGGATGTCCCTGGAGGGCGCCGTGGATTCTGAGGGCATTTGCACAGCAAGTTCAGGGAAGCCTTGGGCAGACACTGTGACGTTGCTGCTGAGCAGGGCTGTTTTGAAGCCTGTGCTGAACAGGTTCATGCAATAGCCATAGAGTAAGGAGTGAGGCTGAGAGGACCCTTGCACTTTCCTATCTGTCATGGACCCATTAAGTTCAACTGAATTTTTATTGGAAGGCTGCAACCTCTGCCAGGACTTAAGGCAAGAGAGTGCATGAAACAAGCTCGGGTCCCCCTGCCCCAGGTGACCTGGAGGCCAGAATTGATACATATTCATCATCTATTTCTCTCACCCAGTCTCCATTTTCCTCCTCCTCAGCCAGCACTTCGAGGGTGTAAGTTGATTGCTTTATGCAGCGACAAAGGCATTTATTCCCCAAGAGGTCTGATCCTTAATGTCTTGCCCTTATTAGGTCATGGTTGCTAAATTGCCCATTTAGCATAGTCATTGGAAAAGAAATTCACTACTATAGATCCCCTGGGTTCAGACATAGAGCCCCTGCCCTCATGACCATGGGGGCCCAGCAGCAATCCAGTCCCCTCATTTGATGGGAGCCTGGTATAGCCTGGGGTATGAGGACATTGGCCTGAGTAGAAGGTAAGAGATAAAAAGATTAAAGAGCTTAGAAGGTAAGAAGTCTCAAAAGTTTTAACAGGATTGAGAGGAGATGCCAAAGACTTTCTCCACTAACTTCATAAGAAGGGCCTGTCTTTTCTTAAGTACCTACTATGTGCGGGCAGGTTAGGTGACTTGTTTTCATGTAAGAATGGCATTGTTACAAAAACATTCCCGTTCTCATAAGGAGAAACTGAAGCTCAGATTAGGGAACTAACTTGCTGAGCCAGAGCACACCCCCAGGACTGACTCCAAAGGCCCTCCTGTCAGCGGACACCTCGGCTCCGGGAAGGCATGTCTGTGAGGTGACACGTAAGAACATTCCTTCCACGGCCGGGAGACTCAACCTGATTAGACCTGATTAGACGTGTGTAACAGCACACTCCTTGAGGCCTCTCTCCCCCAGCCTTCCTCCACTATGGCTATTGGCTTGTTTCTCATTCTTCTTTTGGGGAGTGGGGTGTCTGGACAGAGCAATAATGTGATTTCTTCAAATCCATCTACTAAATGCCACTTTTTCCTTCTTCAAGTCACTCTCTTCCCAAGAGCTTCCCTGTCCCCGACAGCCAAGTACGTCACCCTCACCCTCGGCAGGTTGGATGAAGTCCACAGGGCGGTCAGCGAGTGCTGTGCCTCCTTCTGTGAGGAGCCTGGGTCTGTGCTGGGAGCAGCAACGCTGCAGTAATGACAGCTGACAGCGTGTGGCTAGGAGCAGGCGGGGTGCAGGCCGGACCCAAACTAGAGGCTCGCTCTCTCCAAGGAGAGGCAGGGACGGCAGCCAAATCCAGAGTGTGCCAGTCCCACTTGAAAGTGCCAGGCGCCTGGGGACGAGCAACCAGTGGGAAATCCCTAAACCTGGGATGTGTGGGGGAGACAGCAGCACAGTGCAGGGCAGGCAGTCAGGTCTGACCACTGCCCACTGCCCAGAGCTGGTTAGAACACAGCGCCCGGGTTTCCAGAGCGCCTGAGAGGGAAGCTGTGGTCTGAGAGAAGCGTCCTGGAGCAGGCAGGCTGACCTTAGTGCCCTTCGGGGTCCCCACTGACCTTGCTTTTCCTGCCTGACCAGCACCTCTCCTCATGTGTCATTCCTGCACTGTGCTGGCCCCCACATGCTGGCAGTCAGAACACACCCTGAGCAGCTCCGGCAGCCAGGAGGTATGGGAGTAAAGGCTCAGGCTCCATGTGTGCCTTCTCCAGCCCGGTGTGGGCCAGGAGCTCCCCCACATTATAGGGGGCTGGAGAGCACAGCCTAGGTGTGCCACACTTTGTGGATCCCCTGCCTGGAGTCTTGGCTCTGCCACTTTAGCCACTTCCTGGCTGTGAGGCAAGTCGTTTAGTGTCTCTCTGCCTCAGTTTCCTCCTCCACAAAAAGGGGATGTGAGGGTGAGGATGAATGACCTTCCTCCCAGGGTCGTGTGGATTGAAAGAGCAGTATGTGTGGAGTCCCTAGAGAGTTGCAGAGCGGGGTGTGCTTCGGTTCATTCATTTACTCTTCTTGGCACATTTTACAGATGGGGAAATTGAGGCTCTTACTGGACAACGTGCATGGAGCAGGAGCTGCAATCTGAAACCCAAACGTTGTGACTCTCCAAGGCCCATACTCCTTTTGGTCTCCATCAGAGGCACAGACGGGCGGGCAGGTAAACAGGCAAAGGGAACCCCAGTTGTGGCTGGGCCGGCCCTGGGCCCTGGCCAGAAATGGGGATTCCAAGTAGTGCTACTTCGTTTTTACTTCTTCTCAGCCTCCTGGAAGCAGACCAGGATGCAGAGCCAAGATTCCTGCTGCAGAGTGACAGGCCTGCCTCCAAACCAGACGAGCGCAGGAGCAGAGGCACAGGTGATCTCTCCAGCCCCGCCTCCCCTCCCCTCCCCGCAGGCAGGGCCTGTGGTGCCCTGGCCACCTGCCAAGAAGCCCTGGGCTCCTGAGAGGAAGGTGGGCTCCTGTGGAGCCTACACTGAAGCAGGAAACAGTCTAGTTCAGAATCCCATCAAAGCCCTTCCCTTGGCCTCCTCGGGGCTCTGTTTCTGGACAGGAACCAAGTGAGAGGATGGAGGCCGTGGAGGTTGTGCTCTGGGCAAAGGCTCCAACCAACCCCATTCTCCAAGCTCTCCCAGTCCTCGCCTTTCTCCTCAGTTTACTTCTGGCAGCCCTGTGCCAAGCATTCAATTAACCACCCTGCTTCTGCCTCCTTCCCAGCCAAATGGGTACCAGATGCACCGTGTAGACCTTGGACAAAGTGGGGAAGAAAAACTTCACTCAGACAAATCAGCAGAGAACACACAATTAGGCAAAGCAAACAGAGCTGAAGAGGCGGTAGGCAAGCCAAGTGTCCAGGAGCCCACCTGCAGCACATTTCCAGGAGCCCCTGCAGAACCAGCCTCTGTTAATGAGGGCCGCATGGAAGCCACTGCCAGGCAAGGGAGGATCTGAGCACAGCAAATCAAGACAGCCGCCCTGCCGGGGGCTGCAGGGTGAGGCGAGTGAGTTTGCTTATGTTCCACCCTTGAGTCTCCAGGAAGGATGTAGGGCCTGTGGCTGCTGTAAAAACATGAGAGTTCGGTGCCAAGAAGTGACCAGAACATTGGCTCGGTTCCTTCCTTATACTGCAATCTAGACCTCTAGCCAGAGCCAGGAGTTGCAATCACTGGAAAAGGAGGGGTAAAGGGCCTTTCTTTGGGAGGCCTGCTCCAATCACTGAGGTAGAAATAGCAGCTGCCTCCCTAGGGGGACCGTGAGGGGGCGCTCCCTGAGGTCAGGCAGCATCAGGCAGGCCTGGAGGGGCTTCTGCCAACAGCACAAGCCAGGAGCCCTAGACCCCACGGTCCTGCCACTCCTGGGAAGCAGCAGCTGAATGCAGTGCTCATCCACCCTCCGCCAACATCACAGACACTGAAGTGAGAGGTGAAGAGCCGCCTCTCACCTCACAGAGCACAGCCTTTCTGATCAGGCATCACCTCAATTCTCAGCTCCGCTACTCACAAGAAACTGTGCAACTTTTAGCAAGTTACTGAACCTCTCTGGGCTTGCTTTTTCTTTTGTAAAGTGGAGATGTACGCCTAAAGTTACGAGGAAGATTAAGTGAGACATGTGCATACACGGTGCCGACCACATACCTGGCACACAGGGGCACTCAATAAATGGCAGCAGCTTGGTGCTGAGCTCATTAGGAGGACCTGCACACCTATAGGAATAGGAGGTGGGAAAGAGAAGAGGGAATCTAAGAAGAAATCTAGCAGAGAGGTGGGAGGAGATGAAAGAGCTACAGTTGAAAACACACAGGAAAGTGTTGATAGAACTGCATCATCTACACCCTCTTATAGAAAGAGGAGCAGACTCTGCCAGCTTATTAGCAGGGAAAGTGTTCTATTTTAAAAACCACCCCAGCCCAAGCAGACATCAACTGCCGCCTCAAACATGGTAGGAATGATCACCCAGCTCTGTGTCTTCTCCATCCAAAGCCTTGCGTGAGGCCGGAGCTGGCTCCCCACCCCTTCCCCAAGCCTCTCACCCTCGGGGCGGCCTTTCCTCTCTCCTAACCTCCCTCCCTTTGTTACAGAAATGACACCAGATGCCAGTGGTGGATTCCACCTGGAAAGGAAGGTTCCCAGGGTCCTGCAGCAGCTCAGTGTCATGGCTCAGTCCCAGGAGCTGGTCTTGACAACACAGAAATCTGGCTGACCTCCACGGCCCCAGCCTCTGTCACCTGTCTGACAGCGCCTCCCCCCGCCCCCCCCCCCCGCCCCCCCCCGCCCCTGGAGTGCAGCCAGCGTCTGCTGGGAACCCTTCCTTGGAGCTGACCAGGGTTGAGGACCTCGAGCGCTCAGGGAGAGCTGGAGGGGGGCCATGTGCTGAAACCTGGGCAAACCAGGCCACGTGCTGTCACTCCACGGAGCTTGTGTTTTGTATCACTCGCCCTAAGTGGCTGCAGAGAGCACCATCACATTGCATTTTGGGCTGGCACGTCTTTAAGTTACTCCAGTGTCAAGGCAGAATTCTGCCAAACCTCTTATAAAGCCTGCCACCTGTTTCAGAACAATAGCTGATGAAGACAAGCTCGTGATTTAATTCAACAGTGTAACAATGCACTTCATTCTGGCAAATGTCGCTCCTCACCAGTCTCCGTGCAGCTATAGGGTCCTGTGGGGGTCCCTGGGCAAGGGAATGAAGGGGCTAGCTAGGTGAGCTGCCGAAGGACACCAGGAGTCAACACCAACTGGAGCCAGAGAGCAGCCCCTGAAGGACAGAAGGCAGCAGGGAGTCCAGCCTTTGTCCTCTGTGTCCAAGGACAAATCACGGGCCTGTTTTGAAGGGCCTGTGAGCAGGGGCCCTTCTCCACGGAGAAGAGGACTTCGGGTTGTAGAGAATCAGCAAGCCCCAGTCTGAATGTGAGGCTAGCAGTGCCCTGTGTGGTCTCAGGAATGGGATTTAATCTCTTTGACCTGTTCCCCATCGCTCAACTAGTAGGGTTTCTGTGAGGATTACGTGCTATAAACTAAGTATATACAGGGGCTGGCTAACAAATTCCCCTTCCCTTTGGTTTCGGTTCACAGACCAAGCTTGCTGGGTCTGGCCAGACTTGCTGGGCTGTACCTTCATCTCCCATGCCCCCACGCTCACATACAGCCCCTGACTGTCCCCCTCCCCACCCCACGCAGCCCCTGCTTCTGCCCACAATTGCCTGTCTCTGGCTCGTCAGTATCCACAGCAATGGGATGCCCAAACCACAGTCCAGTATTCAGTCCAATAGCGTTTTTCTTCCTCATCTCATCTTGACTCACCCCAAAGCAGCTACTCAAGAGTTAGGATCAAAATAATGTCATCTGGGCAGCAGCAGAAAGGTCAGAGCTAAACTCTTTTCCTGTGAGAAACTGGACAGGACAGTATGAAGGGGGAGCATGTCAGTATTTCAGGACCCACAGAGGATCAAAGTGCTCTGAGACCCAATTTGGATGTCAGATTTACTAGACAGTGGCTTGGATTCATGGGGAAGAAACCGATTGGATAAATCTGCAAGGAAATGTAAGTTAGCTTTTCTGATGAACAGTAACCCTGAAGCTCGTTTTCTATTTTTGCATGCCCCTCCCTGAGGCCGCAGGCGAGCTCACACCCTACCAGGTAGAAGAGCCAGCACGGTCAGGAGGACACTCAGGTCCCAAAGCACTTGGACCTCTGATCCCATGTCACTCGACCGTGCCTGGATAAAGCACAGTCACAGTTGTATGAGGGGCTGGCACATCCTTCTAAGTCCCTACGTTACTCTAGTGCTCAAGGCAGAATTCTGCCAAACCTCTCGCAAAGCCTGCCACCTGCTCCAGAGCAACAGCCGAGGAAGCCAAGGGCCAGGGCGGCAGGGAACTGTCTGGGCCGGGATTATTTCTCTGGTATCTGCCTCAATGCCTGGCACCTACTAGGCGCCCAGTGACTGTTTGTGAGACTGAGCTCCTCTGGTCTGCTGTGGACCCGACTGTGAGTCAGGCAGTTCCAAGGAAAGAGCTATATATCACACGCAGACGTTTCCAACTCGGTTCTGTTGGGCTTCGAGCGCAGTGACAGAGCCGTGCACAGGAAGGTATTTGGAGACAGGGAACTGATGGAGTGTAAGGTGCGAGGAGTGGAGAGGAGGGTGCGACGAGAGAGCTCACTTGTTTAGGAAAGGAGAGACACCTGGAAGCTTTAGAAAACAAAAATAGCCATGCTTCAGCCCTGCTGGCATGGCTTATTGGTTGAGTGTCTACCTCTGAGAACCAGGAGGTCACAGTTCAATTCCCGGTCAGAGCACATGTCCAGGTTGTGGGGTCAACCCCCCTCTCCCAGTAGGAGGCATGCAGGAGGCAGCCAAGCAATGATTCTCATCATTGATGTTTCTATCTCTCCCTCTCCCTTCCTCTCTGAAATCAATTAAAAAAAAATAGTCAAGCTTTAGACAATGGGTATTAGGTTCTTCCCAGACATGAGAGAAAGAGAGAGAGAGAGAGAAAGAGAGAGAGAGAGAGAGAGAGAGAGAGAGAAAAGGTGGCTTCAAATTTTGGAATTTAGAGTAAAATTACTTATCAACCTCGCCTATCCCTGCCCTTCTAATCCAGCAGCTAACAACAAAGAACAGCTGCTTGCCACTCCAGTACTGCCCAGATGCTACCCACTTGGCACCAGCAAGGCAGCATATCAGACACTCCCATCTCACAGGGTGTGCAGCTTGCCCTGCCCCTGTGTCAAAGAGAAAGCTGAACTCCCGAGGCCTGATGCCAGGCACACAGCCAGCTTCCCAACGAATTCTCTGCTAAACCTAAGTTAGCTGGGCTGCCTACCTCCTAGTGAGAATTACTTGCACTAGGACATGCTTCAGGGAAATTCACCCCAGCTAAAGCTGATTGGAAGGTGGAATTCTTTGTTCTTGAAAGCTACAAAACAATACCACCTAAACTTGGAAGGTAAAAGCAGAGGGCAGGTGATGAGGGAAGCAGCACTTAGGTGTCAAAGCCAAGACATGAATACCATATTTCGGCAATAAACACTACAAGAAAAGTCCCTATCAAATCCCCTACATTCCTGCAGAGTGAGTGGCTGCCCCCATGGGGCTAAAATGAGATTTATCTCACCCTTACTCCAATAGTGTGACATTTTCTAAACATACCTAACTTTTTCTAACCAGTGTAACAGCATACATTAGTGCTAATTTTAATCTCTAAGAAGTGAGTGAACATGGACATCTAGTGAGATTTTAGTAATAATAATTCATTGGTACAAATAAATGCTTTCTGACTAACATAGACTGCTCTAAACTCATATTTTCCCTATCATCTCAGGAAACCTCATATTTTAAAACCTAGGTCTCATTTCTCCATAATTGTCCACAGTAACTTGTGGCTTCGGTAATGAAAGTTCTATGTAGCTGTGGTTCAGTCCGCTCGGGTCCCCACCCCCTCTATCCCCAGTGAGTGTCACCTGCTTCCATTCCCTGGCTTCTGATCTGTTTGTGCAGCTTAGTTTTAATCGCCTAACCTTCCCCTCAGACATGGTGCTCTCATTTGCTTTTCAGTTTATAAAAGTGCCCCTCCATTGGCATCCTTTTAAGCACTGACTTTTGTCAATATTTTCCTTCTTTGATGCTCTGAGCATTGAAAAACAGGCATCTCATTATTATTATTTCTTTTCAAGCTGTGCTTATTGAGCTGTTGCTGTCTAATGAGCTATGCGGTCTCCTACTCGCTGCAGTTCCTCTGTTCAGCTTGGCTTTGATTCTGCCTCTTTCTCTTCGTCAGTCCCATGGAAAGTTCAGCTTTTTGGTTGTGTTTCCCTTTCAGGAGAGAAAGCAGTCTTCAGGATGCCGGGTCACCCAGTCCCCCCTAAACCATGTTTTCTGATTAGGATGCAGTTACCTGCGTGACTGAGATGCTAATTTCAGAGCTGCTATTCTTTTTCCTCTTTATGCTCCAGAATCTGTTCAACTTCCTCTCTTTCTAACCAAAGAGGCTGAGTGATTGGCAGGATCCCAGCAGTTTTTTCTAAGCCTGTACAATCTTCTACTTATGGTGTCTGGGCTTTTAAACCTGTTAGGCTATTGAAGGTGACTCACATGGTCCATTTCAGAGCTGTTATGGTCAAAGAACTTCAGTCTAGCAACCAAAGCATAATTTTCAAAATAACTCACTGTCCCTTCTTTCTCTCCTTCCTTTCTCACACGTTTCTTTCTTTACAATTTCTTGAACATCTCGAAGACAATACACATTCACAGGAACAATTCTTAAAATTCCACATTCTCTTCCTTCAGTTTCTCTCATATATTCTATATCCCTTCTCCTTGAATTATGCTTCCCAAATTCCACCCTAAGGCTCACCTGCCTCTTCTAAAGCTCAAAGAATACCTCTAAAAATAGCAGAGACTTCCTTGGAGAACAAGGGAGAAGAAAATGGAGCAGAGGAAACTAAAAAACCAGGTTCCTCTTTTAAAGGAAATGGAAATGTTGGGAAATAGAAAAAAATACACACAAAATATTTTTTTGTCCCATCACAAACCCAAGTGCACAGTGTTTTAATATGATCCAAGCACTCTCCAGTACCTTTCCTTCTGATATGCTGGTGGGCAGGAGTGATAATGTGCAGTAGACCCTGCTGCTGGGGCTGTGGGTGATGAGGACAATGAAGGGATCCAGTGTGACTTGTTGGCATGGGTACAAGAGGAGGTGTTAGGAAGCCCTCACACTAGCTGTCACTGATGTTACAGTGAGCCAGTGTCATAAACCAACAATATTAGAGATCAGAGAAAGAGGTCTCTAAAGTTCCTGAGCTCATCAGGTTTTAAACTATGCTCTTTGGAACACTAGGCCATCTATAATAATAAAAGGGTAATATGCTAATTAGACCGGACATCTTCCGGACATCATTCCGATGTCCTTCCTGATGAAGCCAGAGCTGGGGGAAAGCCAGCCCATGTCCTGGGTGCCTGCGGGCAGCCTGGGGGAAGCCAGCCCAGGTCCCGGGTGCCAGAGAGAAGCTGGTGCCGGCAGCCGGGGGAAGGAAGGCCCACTCTTGCACGAATTTTTGTGCATCAGGCCTCTAGTATTATATTTGGGGGCGGGTGGGGGGGGGGGGTGGAGAGGAAGAGAAAAAAACTATATGTTAAAAAATTTTCTTTAGGATCACTCAGAAACTTTAATATGCTAATAGTATTTACATATCCCTAAGAGGAAGAGACCATAAAATGTTTCTTTAATGTATTCGATCACAGAACTCTTCTCTTTCTGGAACCCATATTTTGTACAACATAATTTAATAAGAGTAAATATATTTATATTTTTGCCTTTATTTTTCTAGAACAGTGGTTCTCAACCTGTGGGGTCGCGACCCCTTTGGGGGTCGAACGACCCTTTCACAGGGGTCACCTAAGACCATCAGAAAACACATATATAATTACATATTGTTTTTGTGATTAATCACTATGCTTTAATTATGTTCAATTTGTAACAATGAAATTGGGGGTCACCACAACATGAGGAACTGTATTAAAGGGTCTCAGCATTAGGAAGGTTGAGAACCACTGTTCTAGAGATTTTGTAGCTCCACATGTTTTATTTGGTAACAATGTATAGTGTGATTGAGAGGAAACTATAATAGGATACAAGGTATTTCTTTTTTTTTTTTGTAAATATATTTTATTGATTTTTTACAGAGAGGAAGGGAGAGAGATAGAGAGTTAGAAACATCGATGAGAGAGAAACATCGACCAGCTGCCTCCTGCACATCTCCTACTGGGGATGTGCCCGCAACCCAGGTACATGCCCTTGACCAGAATCGAACCTGGGACCTTTCAGTCGGCAGGCCGATGCTCTATCCACTGAGCCAAACCGGTTTCGGCAAGGTATTTCTTTATGTTTAAGACTAGAGGCCCGGTGCATGAAATTCGTGCATGGGAGGGGGTCCCTCAGCCCGGCCTGCACCTCTTGTAATCTAGGACCCCTCAGGGGATGTCCGACTGCCAGTTTAGGCCCGATCCCACAAGGGATTGAATTAATGCCACAAGGGATCGGGCCTAAACCGGCAGTCGGACATCCCTCTTGCAATCCAGACTGCTGGCTCCTAATCGCTGTCCTGCCTGCCTGCCTGCCTGATTGCCCCTAACTGCCTCTGCCTCAGCTCCCACTGCCGCAGGACGTCCGAAAGGTCGTTCAGCTGTCTGGTCTAATTAGCATATTACACTTTTATTATTATAGATATTGTCAACATTAGAGTTCAATTTTTCTAAATAGCCTTAAAGCTGACTTAAAAAAAAATATATGCTCATTATAGAAAATGTTTAAAATATAGGTAATGATCAAGAAGATACTGACAGCCTGGTTGGTGTGGCACAGTGATTGAGCATTTTATGAACCAGGAGGTCACAGTTCAATTCCTGGTCAGGGCATATTCCCCAGGTTGCAGGCTCAATCCCCAGTGTAGGGAGTGCAGGAGATAGCCGATCTATGATTCTCTCTAATCATTCATGTTTCTAGCTCTCTCTCCCTCTCCCTTCTCTCTGAAATCTATAAAAAAATATATTTTTAAAAAGAGTAGAACTACTTAAAGATTCTCTTTACATATCACCAAATTGCTTTCAAGGAAGATTATTTTGACTGTGTCATCAGCATTATATAAAATAGCCTATCTCACAACAGATTGGTATGAATTTTTATGACATTTAAATTTAATTTATTTATCAAGCACTACTGTATGTAATGCAAAACTTAAAAAAATGTAAATGCAGTGAAATTTCTCTTTCACCCCTATCTTCCAGGGACACCCCTTCTCCCCAGAGGCAACCAATACTTGTGAATACTTTTAAAACATTTTGTATACATGGTAGCAAATATATGTAAATATATTCTCTTCTTCACAATCCTGCTTATTTCAGTTGAAAATATTACATGGATCCATTCCCTGTTAGGACATAAAAGATGTCCTCATCTATTTTAACAGTTGGTTGGCATCCCATTGTATAAAATGTGCAATTTTTAAACCAATCCTCTATTAACAGATATTTGTAATAATGCCAGAAAAAAATACATACTATTTCATATGTATGCAAAAATATCTAGGCCATCTTCCTAGAAGTAGAATCATTGCTTTACAAAGTGTGTGAATCAGTAGCCTGGCTAGATATTAACAAATGCTCTGTGGAGTCTGTGCTGCTTTATATTCAAAGCACTAGTGTGAGGGGCCTGCTTCTGCACACTCCCGCCTGGCGGTGTGCTGGTAAATGATTAACCGGCTTTCAGGGGAGTGAAAAACTTGATTTGCAGTGTTTGCCAATTTCCATGATATAAACACTCTCATCATGGCTGATTTCAAGCTATCAACATGAAGTCACTATATTTGGTGTTGGGAAGAGATGTCCGCAATCGACTCTTACACTGCCCACACAGAGTGTTAGCAAGCATTTTAATCGTCACCTGACTGAAAAATGAAGTGCATGAGACTGAGTATATTTTCCTCTATTTAAGAACATTTCTTTTCCTAGGAGCTGTTTATGTCCCTTGTTCATTTTCTATTGCGGTAGGGGTCCTTTTCTTATTTGTAGAAGCACTTGATACAATGGTTGTCTGTTTCTTATATGATTGGAATAGCAAATATTTTCCTTGGTTTATCTATATTTTGAATTTGCTTATGAAGGTTTTGCCATGAAGAAATTTTTTACTTTTATAATTGTATTCATCATTCTTTTCTTTAAGCTACTTGAGTTGCATATTATAGTTAGGTCTTCTCTTTTCTAAGATTAAAAACATAATTTTCATATGATTTTTTTCTCATACTTTTATAATTTTACTAGAGGCCCACTGCACAAAATTCGTGCACTCGGGGGGGGGGGGGGCGGGCTCCCCCAGCCTGGCCTATGCCCTCTCGCACTGTGATCGATCGCCCCAAAGAGGTAGGACCTACTTACCCACCCAGAGCTCCTTGATGGAGTGCCCCAAAGAGGCAGGCCGGAGCCGGGGGTCCCACCTTTGCGCTGCGCAGGGCTGCGGGACCCCTGGGCCTGGCTGTGTGGAGCGGCCACCGGGCCCTGCCTCTGCGCCGCACACAGCATCAAGTCCCTGCCCACCTGCGTGCGTCTGCTGCTCACACAGCCTCCTGGTGATGGATTGTGAAATTGTGACGGCACGAGGGCATCATGGCGTAAGGCATGGCCATCTAGGCCAGGGGTCCTCAAACTACGGCCTGCGGGCCACATACAAATACAAATATTGTATTTGTTCCCGTTTTGTTTTTTTACTTCAAAATAAGGTATGTGCAGTGTGCATAGGAATTTGTTCATAGTTTTTTTTTAAACTATAGTCCAGCCCTCCAACGGTCCGAGGGACAGTGAACTGGCCCCCTGTTTAAAAAGTTTGAGGACCCCTGATCTAGGCTATTATTAGTATGGATTTTTTTTATACGTAAAATTGCTGCTACATTTTCTTTTGGTTTGTGTTTTATTTTGGATGGCATATTCTCTAATGCCAGTTAGGTCAAGTTTGTTGATAGTGCTGCTCATGTCTACTCCTTACTAATTTACTTATTTCTTTTGTCTGCTGGTTCTATTAATTGAAATCTTCAACATTTGTGGGTTTGTCATTTTTCTCCTTTTTGGTTCAATCAGCTTTTGCTTCCGGGTTTTTGAATGTCCATGATTAGGTAGGTGCCTACACATACTTGGTATAACACTTATTCTTGTTGATATTTTGACGCCTTTATCATAATGTAGTGGCAGTCTTCATTCCTGGAAATATTACTTGCTCTGAAGACATTATGTTCACCGTGCACCAGTGGGGTCCCTTGGCCTGGTCTGTGGGGATCGGGCTGAAACTGGCTCTCCGACGTCCCCCGAGGGGTCCTGGATTGCAAGGGGGCGGTTCTTGGGTTACGCATCCCAGAATCGGGCTCCCTCCTCCCTAGTTCCGGGTGAGAACCTCAGCTGCCAAGTCACCACAGCTCAGCTGCTCCTGTCCCCCGGTGGTCAGTGTGCATCATGGCTACCAGTCGGCCAAACGGTTGGCCAGTAGGCCAGTTGGCCAGTTGCTTAGGCTTTTATATATATAGTCACTCTAGCTTTCTTTTCATTAGTGTTTATATGAGATATCTTTTCCTCTCTTTTATTTTTAATGTCTTTATATTGAAAGTATGTTTTTGTAAACTGTTACAAAGTTGGTTCTTGTTTTTCATTTTATTTTTTTTTAATTGCAGTCCTTAGACCATTTATATTTAATGAATTATCAATATAGCTGAATTTACATCTAACATGTTCCTGTTTGCTTTCTATTTCTCATATTTGTTTTTCGTCCTCTTTTCCTGACTTCCTTTGGATTAATTGAATATATTTTAGTACTACATTTTATCTCTATTAGCTTATTAGCTATATCTCTTTATTTTTTAGTGGCTGTTCTAAGGTTTTCCATATATATCTCTAATTTATCACAGTTTACTTTCACATAATATTGCATATTGTTAAAGAATCTTAACAGTATGCTTTCATTTCCCTTTTCCCATCTTTTGTTCTCATATATTATGCTACTACATATATCTACATTTATTATAAGCCCCCAGACTATTGTTACCATTTTTGTTTTAAACAGTTAGTTATATTTACAAGACAGTAATAATTCAAAAATGTATTTTCTATTTACCCACATACTTACCATTTCCTGTACTCTTCATTTGTGTGTGTGTTTTCAAGTTTCCATCAGAAAAACCACTTCACTTATGCATGAAAAGCTTCCTTCAACAATGCTTTCTAGTGCAGGTCCAGTATCAATGAATTTTCTTAGCTTTCATTTGTCTGAACGTCTTTATTTTACCTTCATCTTTTAATGGTGTTTTCATTAGATTTAGATTCTAGGTTGATCTCTCTCTCCCTCTCCCCCTGCACTTTAAAGATATTCTTTGAATGTATTCCTGAGGAGTTGGCTGTCACATTTCTTTATTTCTCTACATATAATATACATTTTTACTCCTGATGCTTTTACCTTCTCTAATGATCTTCCCTTTTAATGTTTTTTATCTATACCATTTTCCTTTCCTTTAATAACTTATTTTAACATTTCTTGCAAGGCAGGTCCACTAACAACAAACTCCCTCAATTTTTATCTCAGAAAGTCTTCTATTTTTTTCTCTTGAAGGTATTTTCACAGGACACAATTGTAGGTTGGTGTGTGTCCCCCCCCGCCCCTCAATATTTTAAATATTTCACTCCACTCTCTTCTTGTTTCTAAGGAAATGTTGGATATAATTCTTATCTTTGCTCCTCCATAGGTAAGGTACTTTTCCCACTCTGCTTTCAATATTTTTTCTTCATCTTTTAAATTCTGCTGTTTGAATATGATATGCTGAGGTGTAGTTTTTTTTGTTAATCCTCACTGAGGACACTTTTCCATTGATTTTTTTGAGAGCGTGGAAAGGAGAGGGAGACACAGAGGGAGAGAGAAACATTGATGTGAGAAAGACACATCAATTGGTTGCATTGGCACATGCTCCTCAACCATGGCCAGGGATGAGCCTGCAACTGAGGTACGTGCCCTTGACTGGAATCAAACCCAGGACCCTTCAGTCCGAGGGCCAATGCTCTATCCACTGAGTCAAACCGGCTAGGGCAGTGTAGTTTGTTTGTTTATTTATTTATTTATCCTGTTTGGTGTTTTCTAAGCTTTGGATCTGTGGCTTGCTGTCTGACATTTTTTTAGGGGAAATTATTCATTATTGCTTCAAATATTGCTTCTGCTCCTTTCTCTCTTCTCCTTTGTACTTGTCCCACAGTTCATGGATATTCTGTTCCATTGCTTTGTTGTTGTTGTTTTAATCTTTTTTTCCAGTTTTAAAGATTTCTATTCACACATCCTCAAGCTCAGAGATTCCTTCATCCACAGTGTCCAGAGTACTAACAAGCCCATGAAAGGCATTCTCAATTTCTGTTAATGTTTTTGAATTCTAGGATTTCTTTTTAATCCTTTCTTATAATTTTCATCCCTCTGTTTACATTATCCATCCATTTTTGTATGTTGTATAATTTTTCCATTAGACCCGTTAGCATATTAATCAGTTATTTTAAATGTTTAATGTCTGATAATTCCAACATCTCTGGTATTATGTGAGTCTAATTCTAATGCTTGCTTTATCTCTTTAAACTGTATTTTTTGCCTTTTATATGCCTTGTAATTTTTTACTGAAAGCCAGACATGCTGTGCTGGGTAAAAGAAACACTGGTAGAAAGGCCATTGGTGATATGGTGGTGAGGCATAGGGAAAGGGAAGGTATTATATGGTTCTATGATTAGGTTTCAGTCTTTTAGCGACCCTGTGCCTCTGGTCTGTGAACTTCCCAAGGGCTTCTCAGCTGTTGCACCTCTTAGGTGGGATGAGGTGGCTAGAGAGAGCTGGAGTTGGGTATTTCCCTTCCCCTATGTTGGCCAGGCTCTAACAAAACCCCAATAGGTTAGGCTCTGGTAAAATAGTTTATCTTAAGGGCACGCCTTGTCAAGAACAGAATGCTCTGGCCTATTTAAAAATAGTTTCCCCCCTCCCCTACCAGAAGCATGAGGGGGGCGGGGCTCTACAATATTCATCATGAAAACCTGGTGGGGCTTCTAGAGGTAAAAACTCAGCCAAAGTGTGGAGGCTCCTTCTGTACTTGTCCCCTCTGGGGTTTTTAGCTCTCAGACAGTTCAACACTGAGCCTCCAGCAATTTGTCAAGTACAGTATAGGTTTTCTGCCTGGAATTGGTTCCCACAGAAGTCCCTGCTCTAGTAAGATATGATTCTCTGTACCCTCAAGTCTCCAATTTGGGGAACTGTTATTTGCCCTGGGACCTCACTTCTCTGACAGATCTAAAAAGTTGTTCATTCATTTTTTTCAGCCTTTTTTGTTTGTTTGTTTAATTATTATTAGTGCTGAGGGATGAGTCCCAAGCTCCTTACATCTCTTTATCACTGGTTTGCAGCAATTTGATTATGATGTGCCTTGGTGTGGTTTTTGTCATGTTTCTTCTGCTTGAAGTTTATTGAGCTTCTTGAAACTATGGGGTTTAATGTTTCTGTTAAATTTGAGAAAATTCTGGCCATTTCTTCATTTTTGTCTGCTTCACCCCAATCTTCTTCTGGGATTCCAATTACATGTGTGTTTGCCTGCTTCGTATTGCCCCACAGCTCACAGATGCTCTGTTCATTATTTTTAAGTCTGTTTTCTCTGTTTCATTTTTGGGTAAGTTTTTCTATATTTGGATTTATATTTCTATAACTTCTAGTTACTGATTTTTTCCTTTTGCAGTTTCTAATCTGCTCTTAAACCTACTCAGTATATATTTTATTTCAGATACTGTATTTCTCATTATCTGGAATTCTATTTAATACAGATTTCTTCCATTTCCCTCTTCATTACATCCATGTTTTTCTTTAATAACTTGAACAAACAGAACATATTTATAGTAGCTGTTTTAAAATACTGTTAATTTCATCATCTCTTTCACTTCCAGCATTATTTTTATTGATGCTTTTTCTCCCAGTTACGAATTGGATTTTTCTGATTCTTTGTAAAGGTAATAATTTTCACTGGTTACCCAGACATTGTTGGGTGCTCAATTTTGTTGTATTCCTATAAATAGTGTTAAACATTTTCTGGAAGGTAGTAAAGTTGCTTTCAACATTAATTTGAACCTTTTAAAATATTTTTTAAAAGTGCTTTTTAGGAGGGCCTCGAGGAGCTCTTGGTCAGAACTATTTTGCCCCACTTTCAAGACTTGGCCCTTTTGAGGTCTCTACTGAATGTCCTTCAACTTAACAAAAATCTCTTCACTCAGTCAAACAATTTCCAGTCCTTTATGAGGTCTGGGAATTATTTATTTTATAGTTTCCCTGTAATTATTGTACTTTGGAAGTTGATTTTGCCCAACTTTGCGGGATGTTTTCCATTTCTCTACTCCTTATATTCATAGTTCCGCTGAATTCTTTGAACAGAGCATGCACAGATTGGTAACCAATCAGAGACTCAAGGGCCACCCACGCACATGTCTATAGCAGTTAATCCCTCGCAGACAGAAGCAGAAGAAGCTCTATCTATGTTTAATGGAGATGGAGGGACATGAAGAAATGTATCATGTTCTTCACATTTCCCAAAACCAACACATTTGTCTTAAAGATTTAGAACTCATTCCTAAAAATAAGGCATGTGGGACCATATCTAAATTACTTTATGTCAAACATAAGCTTTCTGGCCTTTGCTTTATGTAAAGCAGGAATACATGGTGAATGGGGTTAGTACTTGAGCACAATAAATGGCCCAGCTTCTTAAACCGATGTAAAATCCATTGTGCACTCTATGCCTTTGTAAATAGAGCTTAGACTTAAATCGCTATAATGCAGTTGGGTCAGTTCCCACTACCCAATGACATTGAAAAAATTTAGGGGTAACAAAACAACACCCCTCATTACCTCCTCTTGTCTCTTATCACTCTGAACAGAAATGCTCACAGGGAATAATATATTACGACAAAGACCTCTGACCATATCTCCAAATGCCGCCTGTGTTACCCAATGCTTCTTACGTCAACAACCCAACACTCTTCTCTGACTTGTGAACAGCTCTGGCTAGGGCACTCTTCTCTTTTTTGGAAAGAGAATCCACTGCCAAAGAGACGTAAACAGCAATTCTTAGAGTATTTTCCTCCAAAAAACAGCACAGAGCTGAATTCTGAAAGCATACCTGGTCCGGATTTCCTTTCTGCTGAAGATGCAAAAATTGGGAAAACGGCATTTTCTGAGGTGAAATAGTGGAAAGGAAATAGATTATACATAATCACTTTAAATGTTGGTATCAGCAGAGCTGGAAAAATCCCCTGGCTAAATCCCACCGTGAAAAGCCACTAATTTTGAGGGGATTAAGTCAACTGAATGATTTTGGATGGGCAGATAATAGAAGTAACTATTCTGACAGTTAAACTGCTCCAGGGAAGGAAACTTAATGTTTAAGTCTCTGGCAATAATTGCAAATAGAATTTGGTATTTTTTAAGCTACCCAATTGGAACTGTTCCTTCTGATACAATTTACATTTTCATAATCTCTGCATGCCAGTAGTATTAACATTTTATTCAGATACAAATTCACAGTTCGACCATTACTGTCTGAAAGCCATTAGATAGTAATCTCCCTATTTACCTTATCAAAAAAGGACCCAGGCATGATTGGACCTGGTTGGTATAATAATTCCTACAAAAGATTTCCTTTCCCATTTTCAACACAGTGGCCAATCTCTCAGAATGATATTGTGTTTAGCAGAGGCTAGTGGCCTATGGGGTCAGTTTCAAGCTACGAGAAGCACAAAATTTCCTCATTTCTCTTGCTTACAACTTTCTGCCTGGTTGGCATAAAGTTGGCAGAAGACACAGACAGGAAGGAGAAACAAAAGACATCTCATTGAACACATCACTAAAACTCTTCCCTTAAGAACTGCCTTCGAGGTACTCAAAAATGTGGAAAAGCTGTGATGAGGACTTGGGAGCTCCTCTGGGACAGAGCTGTGTGTTTCATTTATTCCTATGTCCTCATGCCTAATGTCCTGCTGGACAGAGCAGAAGCTCAACACGTGATTCATGCCAGTGGGGAGCCCGGGAGTCCCCGTTGTGAGAAGGAATGTGCCTCTCACCCGGTCCTTGCTGAAATGAGGGAGCAAAGGAAATGGACCAGATGGAGCTCACGCCTTCTCTTCTCTAAGACGTGTTCCCTGATGGACTCATCCTTTATCTTTATGGCCAAAATGTGAAGTCTTATTGTTTTTATCTATTCTGGTGTCTTGTTTGAGAATCAGGATATTTCCAGCAGAGGGAACAGTCAGGAGACATAAGACTGGATAGTGTGTTTAGAAACTGTTCTCTCTGTGTGTGTTCTTCTTTCTTTCCTCCTTTAGCTGTCCAGAATGAGTTCAGAGGTTAGAGTGGATCATGTTCCTTTATCCATGGCGTATTATCATAATGGGTCTGCTCACGTTCCTTTCTTGTTTTATTTACAAGTCTATTACTTTTTCTTATAGACTGGCTTTTGGCTTGTGACACACTAAGGCTCCCATTGATAACAGATAGCATCTGTAATAAATTTTTCTTTTTTTAAGAAAATCCTTTAGATAAAGACATCTAAGGGGATAACAAGGGTTGAGATTCTGGAGAGAGTTAAGAGAAGTGAACTGACCCTCTGTAGCTGTGTCTTCTCTGCAGGCATTTGTTATTTTGCCCAAAGTGCAAAAAGCTAAGAATCAGGCATTCTATTTGAGCACAGCAAGAGAAACCAGAAGACGTTTCTGGCGGTCTCACAGGGATGGAAACCTGATTGGCCACAACGCACCTCATTTTCCCCTAAAGACACTTGTCAATTTCTGGAGCTACAGGGATTGTAAAAAGACAAGAAGAAAGCTGTTGAAAAGCAGAAAGGCCTTTGGGGTAGTCTCACAGTAATGATGAAACAAAGAATAGAGTTCAGGGCTTACCAAGATGGGGGACCCAATGACCATGCCAGAAAAATTTGGAAGATAATCCCCTAGGAGCAGGGATGAATGTAAACTTAGCTCAAGTCTATAACTGATCCAGAGGTAGACTGGACTTACAAAAGTGGTATATAAGCATTTTCTTAGCCTAGATCCTGATAGGATTAAGTAATCAGCTCCTACTCTGTAAGCCTCATAAAGGAAATGGTAAATCAATTCTGGTGAAAGATAACATCATTTGAAATCTCTAAAATTTTCAAATCCACAATGTTTAGCATATAATAAAATAAAACTAGAGTTAAGAAAAAGGAAAGTGACTGATAATCAAGAGATAAAATAGTTAATAGAAGCGGATGAGAAACGAATCAGATGCTGAGGTTTGGAGGCAAGAATTTCAAAATAAATAAGATTAATATACAAATAAAATTTTAAAAAGGATGAAACTACTGAATGGAAAAAATAAAATATTATAACAAATAATTTGAATATAGATATAGATAGTTGTTAATCCTCACCCGAGGAACATTTTTTCCATTGATTATTTTTTTAGGGAGAGTGGAAAGGGGTGTGTAGGGGGAAGGAGAGAGAAAGAGAGAGAGAGAGAGAAACATTGATGTGAGAGAGACACATGGATTGGTTGCCTCTCGCACACAGCCTGGCTGGGGTTGGGGATGAAACCTCAAAGTAAACAAGGTAAGTGCCCTTGACTGGGAATCAAATCCGTGACCCTTCGGTATATGGGCCAATGCTCTAATCACTGAGAAATACTGGCCAGGGCTTGAATTCATATTTTAAAGAGTCATATTGACATTATAAAACTGCAAAATAAGTATCACAGAGGCTCTGTTTTTAGTTTTAGAAGGACTAATGAACATATTCTCCTTCAAATAATAGCTATAAACCCTGAAAAAATACAAAACAAAGGGGAAAAGCTAGCTGAAGACTCTGGAAACTGAAAAACACGGCTGGTTATAGAAAGAAATTGAAACTTAGAAAAATGATCAGCACAAAATAAATTCCCTGTTCTTGTCCTTTACCCCAAGGTAAACAGATGTGGTGACAACATTGAAAAGATCCTAAAACTCCAATAAGAAAACCCATTAACTTATTGTCCAGAGTTAGCAGGGACAGGACTATGGGACCACCTTGGAAAGGAGCAAGCCAGAAAGGTTACACCCTAATTTTGCATGTAAACATAGCCCAGGTCTATAACTGATCAATGCATCATGCATTCTGGGTAGAATTAGAATGAACTTGAAGCTAAAACAGAGAACTAAATTGAGAACCAAGCTGCCACCCACCACAGGCATGACAGTATGCAGTTTGAGTAATTATTAATATAAAAAGTCTAATATGCTAATTGCCCCTCCAACCATTCAACCAGTCACTATGATGAGCGCTGACCACTAGGGGGCAGACGCTCCGACTGGTATGTTAGCTTGCTGCTGGGGTCCAGCCGATCAGGACTGGGTGAGACAGGCCGGACATGCCCTGGAGCCCTCCCGCAGTCCTTCCCCAGCCAGGTTGGGTCCTGGATTGCGAGATGGCACAGGCCAGGCCGAGGGACCCCACCAGTGCACGAATCTGGGCTTCTAGTTATTAATAAGTATGATCCTCCATGTTTCAGCTTTTGAGGTCAGAACAGGCTCAAACATGGGATGTCAGGATTACCGTGGATCTGATCACGAACAGGAGTGTGTTGGGACTCTCTTATGGCTCTAGCTACCACCTAGGTTCAGGAATATAGTTTTAGTCATTAAATCATCTATCATTTCCCAAACCCCTAAAATGTTTCACAACAATCTGGCTCTCTGTCCTCACCAACATGCCAGTCACTTACCTTAGCAGTATATAAATGTGCTGGCCTGGGGTCCTAGAGAAAACTATTTGCATTCTGGTTTCTGGACTGTGGGGCGTAGAAATCCCAGAGTCTTGGGAAAGGCACCATGCTTTGTGTGCTGCCATGTTCTCAGTAGCTAGCACAGTGCCTGGCCCAAAGTAAGTGCTTCCTTAATAAATATTTGTTGAACTGAGTTAAATTTATTTGAAGCCTTTGGAGAAAAATTCAGCAACTTTACGCCAATCCTCCAAGGACATACTTTTCCTGCTACCTTTCACCTGTAATGGGTAAAACCTGTGATTACTGGTTGGCAGTCCCTCAGGCTTATGTAGATGGACAGTGGCTATGTGGCTACCAGGGCCTTTTATACTTTACACTTATAAAGTAGGAGCTCCAATTGTTTTCAATCCTTGTGCAAGATTTAAATTCCTGCTGGAATCATTATACATTATATTTCTGGATTCATCATATGCCGTATCCACTGCTGAACAAATACTTTCCCTACAACTCATTAGTTTCTAGGCATTTCCACAAAAGAAATGAAAACATGCGCCCTCCCAAAGACATATACGATTGTTCACAGTAGCTTTACTCTTAATAGCCCCAAAATGGAAATAAACCAAAATCATATCGACAGATAAACAGATAAACATTTTGTGGCACATCCATACAATGGAATATTCTTCAGCAATAAAAAGGAACAAACTTTGGATAGATATCACAAAATAAATAGGTTGAAAAAATATGCTAAACAAAGGAAGCCAGACACAAAAGAATACATACCGTATGTATACTTTTCATTTACATGAATTCTAGGATAGGCAAAACTAACCTGTAATGGCAGAAAACAAATCAAGGGTAGAAGAAATTGGCTGCCAAGGAGTATATAGGAGCTTTGGGGATGATGAAAGTTTTCTATATCTTTTTTAAAAAAATATTTTTATAGATTTTAGAGAGGAAGGGAGATGGAGAGAAAGATAGAAACATCAATAAGGAGAGAGAATCATTGATCGGCTGCCTCCTGCACACCCCCTAGTGGGGATCGAGCCTGCAACCCAGGCATGTGCCCTTGACGGAAATCTAACCAGGGACCTTTTAGTCCACAGGTCGACACTCTATCCCACTGAGCCAAACGGGCTAGGGCAATGTTCTATACCAGGGGTGGGCAAACTTTTTGACTCGAGGGCCACAATGGGTTCTTAAACTGGACCAGAGGGCCGGAACAAAAGCATGGATGGAGTGTTTGTGTGAACTAATATAAATTCAAAGTAAACATCATTACATAAAAGGGTACGGTCTTTTTTTTTTTTTTTTTTTAGTTTTATTCATTTCAAACGGGCTGGATCCGGCCCGCGGGCCATAGTTTGCCCACGGCTGTCTATACTGTGACTGTAATGGAGACTTCATGGATCTGTGTATACATCTGTGAAAACGTATTGAATTGCACAATTAAAATGAGAACACTTTATTGTATGCAAACTGAATCTCAACAAAATTGACCAAAAAATAAATAAATAATTTCTAGTTTTTACATTTAGTTTTCAGACAGTCAGCTGATTTCAAATCCAGGATGATGTACTGCAGTGGAGCAAGGCCATTCTAAGGCCTGAGCTCTCGCCAGCAGCTGGACCAGAGCCTTGGAACTGACTTCCTCTCAAACTCAATGATATCCCAGGACTAGAAGTCCACTCTTCTGAATGTTTCTGTTTACAAAATTCTCTCCTACGTGTTAGGAGATGATGATGAGGTCTTGGCTAACAAAGAAGTACCATGAAGAGCTGCTGAATTCCCAGAGCTTGGCACCGTGCCCTTTGAATGAATGAATAAGACAAAAGTAAAAGAAGAGTATTCCCAGAGGAAACCTTAGATCTCTAGAACACCACATATGCAAGGACTGAGAGAGCCAGAGTGGAGAGGGAGAAAAACAGTGGCTTTGAAGAAAACCATCAGGCCAGGAAGTGCCTCAGTACTGGCTCTCAGAGCACGCCCAGGCTATGAAGTGCATTTGCAAATCCTGGCAGTGTCATTCCTCACTGATTTCAGTGGGCCAGGTGAACAGAGCAGCTTTCCTAGTGAGGGAAATCTTATTTCCCATGCACCTGCACCTCCCGAAAAATGCACCTCCAGCCAGGGCCAGCCTGTAAAGTGTAACTGATTTCACTAACACTCCTTGTGGAGCATCTGGCCTCTCCCAGGATGCTCACAGGCAGCCTCTTTTCTCTGGACCCATGTGTCTCTTGCTTCCCACCACAGAGGTGTATGCACATCCTGAGTCAATTAATCAGCATGAGTTCCTCCTCAATGACAGCCAACAAAGGCATTCTAAACATGGCCTGACGTAGCTTGCACAGCCCTTGCTTAATCCCCACTCCTTGGCTCATATGCATCCCATCTGTTGATGAAAATTAATGACACACTGTATGTCACATAGGTCCATACGTTCATTGTGGGATACAAGCTAGAAGTCATGCTTTGGGGAAGCTTCAGAGGAGTATGTGGAGCAGGCTCTCCCCACTTAAAAGGTTCCATGCTTTTGGCTCCCTGGAAAGACATCTGATCAGAAATCACAAAATGTCCTACTAAGTAAACCTACATAATAAAGGAAATTCATTAGCACAATTAAGCTGCAGATGTTGGAAGGCTTATGAAGAGACTTTATGTGGGGGTGTAGGACCACCTCAGAGAAACCAGTAATGCTTTGAGGAGGGTAGGAAGGGGAAGGTTTTGCTTGGCCCCCAAGCCTGCGATGCTGTGGACTAACAGGTGGCCATTTCCCTTGAGGGGTATATTTATCAGACAGACTGCTAGTTGCTTTCCCAAAGGTAATAGTATTGGCAGGGGAATTTCTTGGAGACTTTTGTACTAGGTAAGGCATAACCATGTTTTGGGGTGTTCCTCCCACTTCCGGATGCAGTTTGTATCACCACCCCTTCTCATCCCACTTGAAGAATCACTGGCAAGGGTTTGGACTGAGGGTCAGGAGACCTGTCTTCTACTCCTGGCTCTACCAAGGAGGGGCCACATGACCTTAGATAACTCACATATCTTTTCTGAGCCTCACATTGGTTAGATCATTTAGTATTACCCTAGTTCCTTCTGGGTCTTTCCAGGTTATTTTTATTTTGTCTTCCAGAA
Source organism: Myotis yumanensis (assembly GCF_028538775.1). Taxonomy (NCBI): domain Eukaryota; kingdom Metazoa; phylum Chordata; class Mammalia; order Chiroptera; family Vespertilionidae; genus Myotis; species Myotis yumanensis. The sequence continues at coordinate 68,133,064 of NW_027223755.1, read as the reverse complement.
TGTTCCTTTAACTTGTCCTCTAGTACTAACCATTTACCTGGTCCCCAGTGGAGGACTAATGCTGCAGTTTGACCTGCTGGTGGGTCAAATGCTGCTGCCCCCATTTGGCATTTGATCAATTTTAATGAATAAATTAACAGATTACCACACGCATAAACAAATTTCTAACTCCTTCCTGCATGCCGGCTCTCTCTGTGGGTTGCTATTGCTTCCCATCAAAGAGGGATGTTAAAATTAACTTAAACTTGCTCAGTTAACCAGAGTTTATTCAGAACCTCTATGTAGCAGGCATCAAAGAAGGCAGATACATGCAATGATCAGACATATGACAACATCCCTGCCCATAAGAAACTTTAACTGTTTCCTTATTTAAATAAGGGAAGTTTAACATAAAGAATTATTAAGTTATGATAAAACACTAACTATAAGACATAAGAGAACTTTATAGGGTTCCATAGGGCTGAGAGTGCCCAAGGAGGAATAAACTTGAAAAAGGATCCCCTTCCTCAAGGCTGGTGTTCATACCTCATTGGAGAAGGTGTAGTTGAAATATATTGGATGGAAGACAAGTTGGTTGGTTTGCCCAGTCACTGGGTGAGCAGGAAACAACCCTCTGGGACGTAGGTAAGGCACAGTCAGTAACCAGATGTGCACGGAGAATGCCACTGTTTGTAGAAGGCTTGGCACACTCAGTGCCTATTGTCAGGATTGCAAACCTGAGGGGCAGGGAAAGTGAGCAGAGGGAAGCAGGGCACAGGTGAGTCATAGTTGGTGAGGAAGGGAGTGGGCATCAGAGGGGCTGGAGGTACTGCCCTGGGCAAGAGGCTTAGAGTATGTAGTATCTGTGGAGAGGGCCACAGGAAAGAGCTCACCAAACTAGGCCAGGGCTGCAAGGTGGACAAAGGACTATGTGTTCTGGACCCATGGCTGGGGCAGAGCACCACCAGATGGCCTCACATTCACACTGGTGACCGACATTTTCTTTCCAGTGCCCTCTACTGAGAAAGCTTACCATGGTGCTCACCATAAAGGAGAAGAGCTCAAAGGGATTCCAATCATTATTACAGAGCACGTATTAAAGGGGCCATTCAGAGCCGAGGCAAAAAATTGATATTAAAAGAGCCCTAGCCCGGCCAGTGTGACTCAGTGGTTGAACATCGACCATGAAATAAAAGGTCACTGGTTTGATTCCCAGTCAGGGCACATGTCCAGGTTGCGGGCTTGATCCCCAGTAGGGGGCATGATGGAGGCAGCCAATTGATGATGTTTCTTTCTCATAGATGTTTCTATCTCTCTATCCCTCTCCTTTCCTCTCTAAAAATCAATAAAAAGAAATAAACAAAGAGGCCCTCTCTAAGGAGGAAGGGAATCCTTTTCCAAGTTTATTCCTCTGTGGGCACTCTCTCAGCCCTATGGGCCCCTATAAAGTTTTCTTATGTCTTATAGTTAGTGTTTTACCACAACTTAATAATTCTTTATTGTATTAAAGCATTACTTTTTTTAAAAAAAAGAGCCCTAAACTAAGGCTCAGAAATTCTGAGTATATCTGTGTGATCTTGGGCAAGTGACTTGTCTCAGTTTGTTTATTCATTTATAAAATAGAAATGATATTTGTCCAGTTTACTATACAAGAATACTGTGAGGATCAAATACTATTAGGAGTATGAAAGGGCTTTGTAAACTGTAAAGTCCTGTACATTTCCAATGGGTCATTGCCGTGCTAGTTGTATTCAGTATTACTAGTACATCTGCTGCCCGTCAAGCTGGGTGATGTCCCGCCTGGTATTAAGGCCACAGAGATGAGACCCTGTCTTTTTCTTTTGAATTCCTGGCACCTAACACACTAGCTGGCATGAAGCAGACAGTTAATTAGTCTGTTACCAGAACTATACTGTTTTACTCATTTATTGATAGTCTCATTAACTGAGGCGCTGAAGCTGAAGGTAATGCTGTGCCTGAACAGGGACAACCGTAGCTCCTCAGAGGTGGCCCACACTGAGGTGGCCCATCTTCCCTACCACCACATTGCTGCTGGAGGAGTCAGCTGGGTGAGCCTCTCTGCCCCCTGATCAGCCTCCTCCTGAGGTCCTGGGGCAATACCTTTATTGTAGATCTAATACTCAAGCAGAATAAGAGAGCTCACTTGTTGGTCTATTAGTTAATGAATAAATAAGTGTATAAATGAGTAAATGAATAAGCAGAATTGTCCAGCTAATGTCTTGCCTAGCATTCTATCTGGGAATGATAATCAGAAGACTACCAAAATGCATTTCTCTTACTATAATGACTACACACACACCTTTGTCCATTTCTTTTTTTTTTTAATAAATATATTTTATTGATTTTCCACAGAGATGAAGGGAGAGGGACAGAGAGTCAGAAACATCGATGAGAGAGAAACATCGATCAGCTGCCTCCTGCACACCCTCCACTGGGGATGTGCCCACAACCAAGGCACATGCCCTTGACCGGAATCAAACCTGGGACCCTTCAGTCCGCAGGCCGACGCTCTATCCACTGAGCCAAACCGGTTACGGCCTTTGTCCATTTCTTTCTCTAGTATTCCCTTCCTTCCTTTTTCTTTAACAAAATGAAGAAATCAAGGTATATATGCAAAGCAACTGCTGATTGATTAATTCATTTATTGTATTTCTGCAGCAGAAACCTCATAGTAGAATACAGCAGGGCTCTGTCTGGGCATCTTGGGCACTGCTGTTGAAGGTCTCAAGCTGTCTGACTTCTAAAGAGTCTTTCTTAGCATGAAAGGCAAGTTCCTGGTGGTCTGGGCTCCCACTCTGCCCACCCTGGGAATGCTGCTGATTGATGGAGGGAGGAAGCTGGGAACATGCTGCAGCTGGAGGGGCAAAACTGAGGACATGCTGCTGGGTCTGGGAGAGGAACCTCTGCCACATGGCTCTCCTCCCCCACAACGGCAGTCCCGAAGGAGAAGCAGGCAAAGACAAGCAAATTTACTCTGAAGCATATCCTGGGATATTTCAGAGATCCCTGCAGGGGGCTGAACTGTTCTTTAAAGCTAAACATCACATATAATTAGAGAAAATGGTTTTGTCCAGCCTATAACACATTTTGTGATGAAGTTCGGCCAGAAAGCACACAGATTTGGGCATGGTAGTGGTTAATTATTTGAGGCAGAAACAACTTGGCATTGCAGAATCAGTTTGTTCTGCTTTTGATACACACTGGGATGGGTTAGCTATTTCAGGGGTGAAACCAACACATGGAAGAAGTCTTTCTTTCATTCATTCCCATCTGAAGCAAATCCTGTGGATTTCATTAGATGTGTTAGCCCCACTTGCAGATAACACAACACATTTAGAAAAGGAGACACAAATGTAGCCCTAAAGTGGCTTGGAGATCTGTTATTGGAGCATATAAGGGTAACTTAATCAGTCTGTTAATCTCATTCTCCTTTTTCTGATTCCTACTTAGCTGTGTTTGCATGGTAAACGCTGAGTCTGAAAAGAGAGGAGCACTGCTTTTCATTGTTCTTTTCCTTCCACAAATCCAGCAAATGGTCAAGACAGAATCCTGTCAGACTACCAGAAGGCACATTCATACCTCCTTAGAGTGCTAGAGAGCTGGAGGGAGAAGTTCAAGTACAAGTTCTTGCTCAGAAATATACAGGAAGGGCTGTAGCTGGTTTGGCTCAGTGGAAAGAGCATCGGCCTGTGGACTGAAGGGTCCCAGGTTCGATTCTCGTCAAGGGCAGGTAGCTTGGTTGCGGGCATATCCCCAGTGGGGGGTGTGCAGGAGGCAGCTGATCGATGTTTCTCTCTCATCGATGTCTCTAACTCTCTATCCCTCTCCCTCCCTCTCTGTAAAAAAATCAATAAAATATATATATATTTTAAAAAGAATTGTACAGGAAGGTGAATGAGGTCACTTCCCATGCTGGCAAAAACTGGTCTCACTGGTCTATTGTAGCAGGTGAGTAGCCAAGGAGCCTTTGAAATTGACTCAGCTGTGTCTCCCCTCTGTTCTCAGAGAAGTGGATAGTTTGCCTATTTAGAAAGGATGGTTAGAAGTGTCAAGTTGATCTTCTTCAGAGGGAGTGGGAGTCATTGATTTTAAAGCCCTCTTTTCTTACTCAATGCCCACTTGAGAGTTAAAAGGTATGAATGATGCCTTTGATATTTTTGTCCATCGCCCACTGCACGCTTACCACTGAAAAATAAGACAGATTTGCTAAGAAGAGCTATAAGGGGCAGGAGGGAAATTGTGATTGCATTTAATGGCACTTGACTAGAGAACCTCCAAATGCCCAAATCTTGTCCTGCCAATCATTCCTCAACCCTTGGTATTCCCAAAGGAGCTGCACACAGAAAGACTAATAGCAAACGAGAAACAAAGTGACACTTTCAGAGTTTGAAACCTAAGAGCTTGAAATTTTACCTAAAGCTAGGTTTAGAGCACATGGCTCACTCTCGGGGTCAATGAAGGATACTCCTGCCCTCCTCCCCTACACACCTCAGCTTCATCTCAAATTAACTAGTTCCTTCCAGCCACATGGCCCAAAACTAAAGCAATGATGCATTACTGCAGCAGAGAATGATGGCTAGGCCCTGAGGGGTCCCTGGTTCTACTGGCAATTCCAAGCCATGAAGTGTCACAGAGGATCACCAAGAGCAGACAAGGTCCTTTCAGAGTACTCTGTCCATCAGTAAGCATGGCCAATCAATATTTTATAACTTACCAAACAGAATAGCAAGTCATTATCCCTTAAGAGAAAGAGCAACAGGAAAGTAGGCAGAAACCAGAAGTATCCCTTTCTCTATAAAACATTCACCCTCTCCTCACAAAAATGTTCTGTTTCAAACCCTATACAGATAAGCTTATGAAATCGAGGTGGCTTCTATAGTAAAACTTAAAATACATATTTAGTCTTAGAAAGCTGATGAAATAAGTAATTATTTAATCATAAGAACATTTTTTTACTTCTCAAAAAATACGATTCTGTAGAAAGAAAATTTGACTTTGTGAGGTCCTACCTTTTCAGGCAGACACTTTGAAATTCTGGAACCCTCAGCATAGACTATAGTGCTAAATGTGAAAATTAATTTAAATGTTTTTGAGAGTATACTGGTTACAAATTTAACTGAAAGTATAATCTAAAGAAAAGGGGCCCAAAAGTATAAATGCATTTGGGGGAATAGCATTAACCAAGGAAAATGATCCAGGAAGACTCAGAGCTGGAAGGAGTGGTTTCTAGAAGCCAGTAGAGGAAAGCCAAAGCACCATAAAATCAGCACGTTTGGGCAAATTCTCATTTAGTGCCGAAGGGATAACCCTGCAGATGGTGGTCACACTCTATGGGTCTGTCAGGTCAGGGAAACTATTGACACATCTGAGCCCACCCGGAAGCACTTTTTAAGACCTCCCTTTACAAGGGAGGCTAATGGCAAAGATGGCCACTCCCAGAGTCCCTCAGGCATGCTCTGGGTAACTTGCAAGTCCTGAAAGCTGATGTACTCAAACTTGCTGACTTTTTATTTCTACTCTAGTCAATTAAGATCACACAAGTAAAGTACAGAACATACATTTCAATATGAAACACTAAAACTCTGACATAGAGGGCCTTTTCTGCCACAAGGTAGAAGGTGTTACAGTCATTCTTTCAAGAAGAAACTGATCCCTCGTATTGGGCTCTATACTACAGGGGTGAGGAACGTCTGGCCTGAGGGCCGTATAAGCCCAAGAAATCATTTGGTCTGGCCCTAGCATTAAGGGTGAGTTAATTAAATGTCTGACCAAATATAGCAGGCTAATTTTTAAGTTCATAATTTTGCATGGCCCGAGAAAGATGTTATAAACATCCAAAATGGCCGTTGGCAGAAAAAGGGCTCCCACCCCTGATTTAAAGGCATGGACTTGGTTGCATAGGGAAAATTTTAAGTAAAATGACACTGAACAGCTTTCTGCCTGGCTCTCTGCATTTTGCTCACATTCTGCATTATATCTGTGTGAGCTTGTTCAGATTCTTCTCCAGCCTATATGTTTTTGATAACTTGGAACCATCTTGTAAGGGGAGACTTCTTTCTAAAACTTGGTCATTGAATTGCCCCACATCAGTGAGGAAAGCCTCTTTGTAGTCAGTGTATATATTTGTGTGCTTTTAGTCAAGACATACTGCTTTCTACAGGAAATTAAAATCTGGGTAATGAGCTCACAAAATCTATACATATTTAACATAATCATAATATAACGCATATTGAGATGTCTTTCTGGAACACTTCATTTGACCTCATCACATAAGTCACCTCTGAATTTGGTAGGAACGCAGCTGTTTTGCAGTCTTTGCAGCATTAGCACCAGAGCATGCCCAGGTCAACTTCATGACTATGATAAATCTCACAGAAGTGAGAACTTGCTCTAGCATTCTGGACAAGTAAAGTACAGAACATACTTTGTTACCAGGCTTTCATTCTCCTCCTGTATATCTCTTGCTCCATGAATGAAAGGATCAACAACTTCAGGAGATCCTCCCCAGATACGGCTACTACGGCCCGTGGGCCGGATCCGGCCAGTTTGAAATGAATAAAACTAAAAAAAAAAAGAACGTACTCTTTTATGTAATGATGTTTACTTTGAATTTATATTAGTTCACACAAACACTCCATCCATGCTTTTGTTCCGGCCCTCCGGTCCAGTTTAAGAATCCATTGTGGCCCTCGAGTCAAAAAGTTTGCCCATCCCTGCCCTAGTGGGATTACCAATGTATTTAACTAAAGCAGTTTGAAAACTACTCTTGTAAATCTGAGGTTTATGATGGCATGGTCTGTTTTCTAGAATTCAGATGGTACTGGTCAAATAAGAGAAGAAGAGAGCAAAAACTATTTATGTACTCTATTAGTTCACTCAGCCAATATTTCTTAAGTACCCTGATGTTCACAAGACTACTTACATCAGCATGCAGTAGAGTGAGAGGCTAGATTACAAACTTGAGCACATGGTCTGGGCTGTGTGAGCCACTACTTTCTCTGATTATTTGGAAAATTACTATGCTCTGCTGCCAAAGCATAACCACATTCCTGGACAGGAAGGGATGCTGAAGCTTCCAATGCTGAAGTGTTAGAGCAGCCTATTTTGGGGGACAGCTTTCTGCTTTGTTAATGAGTATGCTGGCTGAACCTGTAGGAAGAATCTGAAATATGGACTAGAAATAGCACAAAAGAAATGTGGGAATCTCAGAAGCAAGGAGATATGGGAAAAGATCTTGAGAAATCCCTGAGCTCCATGCCTCACAGCACATCTACATTTATTATAGATGAGAAAAACCTTATTGGCTTTTCCTTAAACAATTCAGGTACGATGTATTGTATTCTTTAAAATGCAGTTTCAGAAATAAATGCAACTATTAAATTTACTATTAACTGCTTTTCCCTTCTTTCCCTTAGACTCCTTTGAAGAAACAAATTTTTTTTAAAAAAAAATCAAGTATTTTATAAAATGAGATTCACAAATTCTCATTAAAAGATGCTAAAAATGACTGAACTCTGGTTTTACAACAGGGACATTATTATACATTCATTATTTTTCCTGCCTTGAAGACTTAAAACATTTTCTCTAATCCTGTAGCATCCTTTTCCTTACATATTTATAGATTGGCCCCGCTTCAACTTTCTTGTCTTTGCAGACTATTTCTTTTGAAACAAAAACTAACAACTTTCCATTTCCAATAAAACAAATAAAGCAGGCTATGGAAACTGCCAGCATTTTTATCTGAATCGTGGGCTGCCAGTCAGCTAGCACAACCTTACAATTCAGAGAAAAGCAAGAGACATTTAAAAAGATTCGGGGGCTGGGGGGAGCGGCGGCGCAGTGGCAAGGAAGCAATGATAAAATCTTGAAATTCTCAAAATTTATATATGCCATTAAACTTTACTATAAAATCCCTCAAATAAATGTGTTTCTAATATTAGCATTAAATGAGGCTGGTGTATTGAGTAGAACTATTTGCATAATAATGACAAAGTTTCAGGGCAGCAAAATAGACTCAACTGAAACTTAAATTCTAATTCCTGAGCAGCTTCTGAGTAATGAGCCTGAACAAGTCAGAATTGTCCTGGCCCGCTTCTTCAACAGTGGAAAAGGGATTATGTAAAGATTTTATTTTAGTTTTTTGAGAAATTTACAATGTAACCTATGATTTCTCAAACTTTCCCTTCATGTAGCCACACTGGGGAAGTAGGGTGAATACACCTCCCAGTAGCTGTGAATTTAGCCTGAAGTTGCCCATTTCTCTTTAACATTCATATATATTTGAACTGTATGACATAAAATATTTATCTCTCTGTAAAAATATAAATGCTCTAATTATTGGCTACTTACAATCATGTTACCCCCATATTAGTTAGGCTATGTGCTAAACTGCTATATTAAGATTCCAAATGTACTTGCTAGAACAAGATATTTTATTTCTCATGTTAACAGGCTGGAGATAGCAGTCTGTTAAGAGTGTATCAGCAATACTGCTCTATGAGGACATTCAGGGACCCAGTTCCCTTCCATGTTGTTGCTCCCTACCCTTTAAGGAATAATCTTTGCTCAGTCAAAGCTCACTTATCTCCAAGTCTATTTGGAGATACAGAAAAGTGAAGATGAGTATCATTTCCACTTACATTTCATAGGTGAGACCTAGTCACATGGCTGCAGTAGCTGCAGAGGATGGAAACATAATTTCCGGTTTCCATGTGGCTGGCAAAAATTAAAGTGAAGGTGATGCTACAGAAATGAATATCACATATATGGATATACAGATAGAAAAAAAATTCAATAAAACCTATTGGCCATTTTTGAATTATGTGATTCTATAAATTTATGTTACTTATAATTTTTTGTATTTCCTAATTAAAAATAAACATATCTTATAATTGAATAATTACATATATTATTTGTAATAGGTACAGAAATAGTACATTGGTTCCTTTCTAACAAGTAATTCTACTTTTATTCAATCCTCATGTCAAACACTCATGCAAAGCATATTTATTTGCTAAGATAGTATGTTCAAGTCCCCACTTGTCCTCTCACCCATCTTATTTCTATTAAAAAGTAACATGCAATTAATACTTTCGGGGAATGATATCTTCTTTGACTTGTGTATAGAAACAAAAGTGGTGCCTGAGGGAAGAAAATGACCTGCAATTAAATATATTTCAGGAAAATATATGTTCTTAGTTGGAATTAGACTTCTAATTGTCCTTCCTTCAATGCCTGTGATCAGACTTTCTTGAACTATTTACCACGTGTTTATTTAGGTTTAGATATACACTTAGAGTCTATAAAACCAGCTCTTTTAGGGGCCATAAAATGAGCTACTATTAGACAATTCATTTTGAACTGTCACATTTAATTTAGATACCTTCATTAGCAGTTAAGCTGGCTATGAAACCAATGAAAACTTCTATCTATCCATATGGTCAGAAAGGCCTAACAAATTCAACTTGAGATGATATATGTTTATTTGTACATAAGAAGTCTAAAAAAATATTTGTCAAAATGTTTATAGTAGGAAGTTCCCTCTGAGGTCTGGCAGAACAGAGTATAAACAAATAAGACAGATCTATCCCACAAGAAACCTTTGGAGACAAATCTCATTATATTAAAAATATGTCTTCCAGATATACTGTCAATGGAAGTTTAAAAACTTTTTAAATCAATCAACTATGGACAGCAACTACAACATTTATTTTCTGAAATACTGAAATAATCCAAACTCCCAATCCTTATAAGCGACAACGCAGAAGCACAAACATAAATAAGGGCATAAATTATATATATATTGAATTTTTATTTGGGAGACATTTAACACTTGTATTACTCAGACACCTCATATAAAGAATGTGATTTCATATTAATGGCTCTGTTTGTTTAGGACATTTCTGAAATAAAATTCCTTCACGTGAAGAAAAAGCATTTTGAATCTCTCTCTCTCTCTCATTTTCTCCCCGTCCCTCCTTCTCTGACTTTCTGAAAACAATAAATTCAATTGATATTATTTTTTACAGACAGCCATACTCATATTTATATATATTCATAGCATAAAGTATTGTGCACTTCAGTTCAACTACTTCTGAGACAAACATTTTATTGAATGAAATGAATTAACATATTTACAGAAAGAGAATGTAAAAGCTGTTTTGAAATTTTAAGGATACCCCTTCAGCACTCACTACAATTCTTTTTCTTCATGATCTGAATCTGTCTCCCACATTATGAAATGAATCATTATTAAATGAATAATTAGTTCCACTATCTGCAGTAGAAAGAACTGTTATTAAATCATTAAACTCAGAGAAAAAGTAAAAGTGTGCAGAGAAGCTCACACTGGAATCTCTGGATAACTACTACCAGCTCTATTTTTAATTTCTTTCCTGTATTATTTCCAAAGCAAAGTATACTCATTATATTCAGGGAAAAATACTGTAATGTATTGATTGCATGGGACGGCTTTCTTATTTTTATCAATGTAATTGTTGAGTTCTGTATTCTACGGTACGCAGTATACCTTATATCCATGGACCCTCCTTGATACCTATAGGTATCATCAAGTATGTAAAAAATGCATGTGGGCAATAAAGCAAAAATAGGGCAGTAAAAACAATATGGTATTCACTTTTGTTTTTTTGAAAGCAAGAGTATTCTTAACAATTGCTTGCTTGCTGTTGGCTCATGGAACTAGAGGATGTATATTAGAATCTTAGTCCTCAGAAAATTATTTCCTTTAGCTACTATTTGTCTAAGAAGTGATAAACCATATAATTTACAAGAAGAAAACTACTGAATCCTTCAGAAAACACAACCTGGCAGTCTGTCTTCAAAGCAAAATGATGAAGTGGCAGGAGTATGATGGGGAAAGCGGTCTTCAGGAACATCAGGTAAGAGAATCCAGCTGTGCCTGGATGGTCTCTAGCTATTTACGAAGACAAGAAAAAAAGAGAGAGAGAGCTGGTAAAGAAATAGAAATGCATAGGAAGTGCTGTTTAGAAACATGCAAATAGAAGGGAAAGGATGGCATTGGCAATTATGCATATTAAACCCATTCACAGCAATAAATACACCACTTAAATTTTTTTCTTTTTTAGTGACAATATTAGAATTAGTGCTTGCTAAATTTTCAAATTTGTAAAGGAGGATTTCTAAATACTACTGTTTTATGTACACCCAACTGTTTCATTTTAAATGCTCATTATATGACTTTTAAAGGTGTGTGTGTTTGGGGGAATTTCCTAGATTACAAAATCAGTATTTGAAAGAATCATCAAAAATACTCAAAGATAAATCTTTAAGGCCTGGCATCTTCCTTTTCTTTTGTACACAGAAATTAAAATATTTAACATTACTTTATATCTAATGTGCCAGTGTGGCTAGGTACCACATAAGTCATTACATATTGTTTACAGCAATACTCCTATTGCTTTAATTAAAACCATTTCCATTTTCTTCCTGATTTAGTTTGTCAGATTCTCATCTCAGCAATGCTTCCTACTGTGAAACATAAGGTGTTTACAAGTCAAGTTTAAAGAACTTAGTTCCATAATAGGGAATTTAAAAATAAAAATTCATAAAATGAAGGAAACATTAGGGAAAAACCCACTTCTTAGAAATTATTTTTAAAATACTTACCTTGTTATAAAAATCAAACAACTCCTTGTGATTGAATTCCACAAGAACTTTCTCCAGATTCTATAAGAAAGAAAAAAGAATTTAGTTGTATACAATTTATAGTTTTTTTCTATCCAGCTAGCCCCCAAATATGCCATCTTATTCTGAGTAGGTTTAAAAGAAATACAATATAAATGTTACTTGCTCTACTTAACATCATTGTTCCTAGAACTCACAAACGCACTTAATAACACTCCACATTAGCAAAAGGTTTCAACTCTATAGGGACATCTGTTCTTTAGTTGACTCTGCAAAGTTTAATAAAATAGATGCCAGCAAGAGAACAATTTCATTATCTATTTTTTCAAGACAGAGATAATACATGAGATTATATTTCATCTTTCTCAGCAGTCCATTTGAAATCTGGTAAATTCCATTACATAAAGACACCGGGGGTGGCATATCTGATTGGATCCATCCAGCCATTAATGCCTCACATCAGCACTGCTGCTGTCTCTAAGCATCTAACAGTTATGATCTTAACATGCTGAGATTGCTACCTTTTTCAATGTACAGACTCAGCAAAAGTTAACAATTAACACAACAGCTTCAAAGCTGGGACTTAAACATGCTCCTTCCTTTTAACCCACAATAACTTAGAGAAGATCTCAAGAATAAGGGAGGAGGCAGCCGATCAATGACTCTCATCATTGATGTTTCTATCGCTCTCCCTATCCCTGAAATCAATAAAAACATATTAAAAATTCTAAAAAATAATAAGGGAGAATATAGAAGTGGTTTTAAGTGTTTCATGTCTATATGTAAAGAGATTATCTTTAGAATTTGAGAATCTATGTTTATCCACAGAGTGGCCAAGAGCAGTTGTTCTTTAGGAAGGTAGCAATGGAACCTAAGATAAGGCTAAAAACGGAAGGGAAGCTGGCCTGCTCCCCACATTGCCATGTTCTTGCATTAAACCCCAAAGAGTCCAAAATTTTAAATTCCAATCTGGCCTTCCAGGACATTATTAAGGTATCTTATCCAGAAAGGAGTAAGATCAATTTTATTTAACAGGTTGGTAGCTTTATTTATGATTCTAAATTTAGACATATAGTCCATGGCTCCATTTTTACTCTTGCTTCAGGCCTAAAAATATTAGGAATGGGTCTGATCAAAAACTTTTCCATTTTAAGGAGGAAAATACTCCTAGCTTTCCTTTTTTTTTTTTTTTTTTTTTGATTTGTGGATATTGTACCAACCTTTCATCCTTGAGAATATAATTAGAAAGTCACAAATTTGCTTAGCAAACCAGAATCAACTCTCTAACTTTATTGTTTACTCCTCCAAAAATGTTTGGAAGGGTCTATCCATTAAGAAAGCATGTTTTCAAACAACTTCTTTTCAATTTACTGTCAGGACACAAAGCAATGGTAGTCTAGACCCAACAAGGATGTAAAAATAAGCATTATGTTTAATGAGACTTCAATTGCTCGTATTTAAGGGGAGCTTCTCTTTGGGTTGTCTAGCTCTACATATATCTTCCAACACTTTATATAGCCCTGGACTTTCAAATAACAAAGATCAGGGCTGAACCTGTAGGTTAAAGGAAGAAGAGGAGTAAATACATTGTAATCCAAACCCTCCACATCTCAGCTATCAGTAGCAACTCTAACAACAGGCTTTCTGGAGGAAGATGTAGAAAATCCTGGCTGAAGTCATTTTATAGGCTGAATTTGACAATGGATTTAATTATTCACTTACTTCCTGTCTATCAAGGTCATTAGATCAGGGGTCCTCAAACTACGGCCCGTGGGCCACATGCAAATACAAATATTTGTTCCCGTTTTGTTTTTTTGCTTCAAAATAAGATATGTGCAGTGTGCATAGGAATTTGTTCATAGTTTTTTTTTAAACTATAGTCTGGCCCTCCAACGGTCTTAGGGACAGTGAACTGGCCCCCTGTTTAAAAAGTTTGAGGACCCCTGCATTAGATAATGAGACTTAATTAGTTGGTCCTACCCTGCCTCTCCACCCCAAAAGAGTCAGAAAGATAGTCTGGATAATAAGATGCAGCCTATCCTATATAATAAAAGGCTAATATGCAAATCGACCAAACAGCAGAACGACTGGTCAGTATGACGCGCACTGACCACTAGGGGGCAGATGCTTAATACAGGAGCTGTCCCCTGGTGATCAGTGCACTCCCACAGGGGGAGCACCGCTCATCCAGAAGCCAGGCTCACGGCTGGTGAGCAAAGCGGCAGTGGTAGGAGCCTCTCCTGCCTCTGCGACAGCACTAAGGATGTCCAACTGCTGGCTTCTGCGGGGAGCAGCCTAAGCCATCAGTCGGACATCCCCCAAGGGCTCCTGGAATGTGAGAGGGTGCAGGCCAGGCTGAGGGACTCCCCCCCCCCTTGCCGAGTGCACGAATTTCATGCACCAGGCCTGTAGTTATATAATACTAAGAGAAATATCTTAGTGGCATAAAACTCCAGTTGCAAGTTATCAAATGTATCAACAATTTGTCAATCATATACCAAAACTACTTTTAAACTAAAACTAAACAACTCAAATCTTACTTGGTGAAACCAATTAAATACAAATATTTTAATATATGTGTATATAACATATATATCTAGATATATGTACACACACACCTTTAGATAGTATGGTACTTCACTTTAAAAAAAAAATTTTTTTTTGTAATATATTTTTATTGATTTTAGAGAGGAAGGGAGAGGGAGAGAGATAGAAACCTCAATGATGAGAGAGAATCATTGATTGGCTGGCTCCTGCAGGTCCCACACTGAAGATCGAGCCCGCAACCCAGGCATGTGCCCTGACCAGGAAATGAACCATGACGCTCAACCACTGAGCTATGCCGGCTGGGCGATACTTCACTTTTTTACATAGTCAAGTGTTTAAGAAAAAAGTATACAAGAACATTACATCCTCATTCTTCCAGTAACCAGGTACAAAGGATATATTCATACAAGGAAAACTGTATTTTAAGTAAAAACATGTTAAAGTAAGAGCAGAGAGTTTATATTATCTTCCAAAGGAATATAATGACTAGATAATTAATAAAAAGTATTTCTGGAAGGACTTTTTGTTGCTTGTTTATTTAACAGAAGTATCAGTAGATACTGCTATTATTTACCCTAACTCATTAAAAACTTACTAGATTTGTGTGTGTGTTTTTTAAAAAAGAAGTAATTTCATAATATCTAACTAGGCCAAGATATTGTTATACATACCCCCCACATAAATGAATATTTTTTTAAACATAAAAGTAAAGTAAATAAATAAGATAGTTTTATTTTATTTCGCTTTGTTGTTGCTATTGTTTTATTGGAGGTAAAGAGGGTGGTTGATTTGTACTGAGTCATCCACACAATTGCACGGTCCCTCTTGAGACAAAAGTAAGATGGAAGCCACTGCTAATGATGCCTGCTCATGTGAGAATAAAGAAGGGTAACATTTTTTCAGTCTCCTTGGTTCGACACAATCTTCCTTGATCTAACTTTCTAGTTTTATTTCCCACAAGACCCTCCAAAAACTCTTATTCCAACCAAACTGGTGTACTCACTATCTCCCACATATCCCACACTTTCTTCCCTGTTTTTGCTCATGTGGTCTCCTACTTTCAGATGAACTGTGGTTCTAAATAGGTAAGGTAAAACAAAAAACTAAAAGAAAGTATAAGTGAATATCTCCATTACCTTGGGGTATATAAAGACTCCTTCAAAAAGACATGAAAATATACTAAGTATGTAATCTTTAGTAGCATGTAAGCTGTTAGTAAATAATATACTAACTATAAAGAAAATGATTAATAAGTTAGAATACACTAGATTTCATCAAAACACATCATCAAAAGAGTCAAAAGGTTAGCCACAAAGACTCACATCTAGAATATATAAAAATCCCTACAAATCAATAAAAGAGACAAAACTCAGTTTAAAAATGGACAAGAATATATGTAAAATCATTATATTATACATCAAAAACTAACACAATGTTATGTCAATTATATCTCAAATTTTTAAAAAGCCACCTGGGTGGTAGTGTTTGGCTTGGAAGAAGGAAGAAACTATGAGAAGATTCTTATGATGCCAAATAGATTGTTCAAAGGGACTCCACTCTAGCGAACGTGAATGATTTGGAGGCCTGGCTGGTGGTGGAATGCAAGAGGTGGAGGAATTAATACTGAGGAACACAGCCCTTCTCCTGGTAGACTTCCTGGCAGTTTCCCCAGCTGAGAAAGGTGTCCAAGAATGCCCTGGATTGACAGATATTCTCTGGTTAAAGAAAAAAAAAGAAAAAAAAGACAAGAGACTTGAACAGACACTTCACAGAGGAGGATGTCCAAATAGCCAAAACATACAAAAATATATTAGAAACCATACTGCTGGGAGGAATGGAAATTTGTATAACCATTCTGGAAACTTATTTGGCAATATTTACTAAAGTTAAATATATGCACAACATATGACCCAGAAATTCACTCCTAAGTAGAATACTGCAC
The DNA here is from genome assembly GCF_028538775.1 of Myotis yumanensis. NCBI lineage: Eukaryota > Metazoa > Chordata > Mammalia > Chiroptera > Vespertilionidae > Myotis > Myotis yumanensis. Next base: position 68,116,911 of record NW_027223755.1, on the reverse strand, counting down.
TCAACAGAATTGTACCCATTTGGATACCAGGAGATTGGTACAAGAATATTGATAGTACCATTATTCAAAAGAACCAAAGAACAGAAGTAACCAAAATTTCTTTCAACAGAAGACTATATAAAAAATTGTAGTATAGTAATACAGTGAAATATTACACAGACATTAAAATAAACTACAGCTAAATACAACACCTTGTATGACTCTCACAAACATAATGTTAGAGACAGGAACTGAAGAACACATACCGATTGATTTCATTTATATAAAGTTTAAAAACAACAACAAAAAGTTTTAGAGAAAAATACTTAGGTGTTAAAACTACAGAGTAAAGCAACCAAGATACTATTAGAATAATACTTCCTCTGCGAATGTAACGCCAGCTGTGATAGAGAAGTGTGAAAACTTCAGATGTGGTTTAGAGGTAGAAGAGATAGCACTTAGTGACAGACTTGAGTTGGGGCAGAGGAATTGAAGGAATAGAAAAAGTCAAGAATGACTCTCAGGTTTCTGGCAAGAGAAACTGGATAGATGTAACTAAGATAGGAAACTCTAGAAGAGAAGATTGAAGGGGGGAATCAAAAGTGCAGCTTCAGACGTAATTAGCTTGATGTCTGTGAGATTTCCCTGAAAACATGTGAAGTAATTCTGGAAAGCCAGAAAAGAGGTTTAAGTAAGAGATAAACATCTGAGAGTTACTGATATATTGATATTTAAAATTATAAGAGTGGATGAAATTGCCTTAGAAAAGAATGCAGAATGAGAAGGAAGGGTAACCTGGGCTGAACCCTTTTTAGGAATGCCACTATTTAGGGTAAGTAGGTGTTCCACAAAGGATGAGTATCACTAGACTAGCACATGTTTTCTATGTGGTATGTGGTAATATATGGTGGGCATTAATTACATGGATCAAGGTAATTTAGTATGTTAGTATACAGGCAATAAAACTGGTGGCTTATTTTTAAATATGCCTTCAGTCTTCCATATTCCAGTAAAACCCATTATAATCACTAATATTGTTAACTAAACATACACAGACTAGAAGATTTACTCTCTTTCTTCTGCCTTATACATATAAGATTACAACTCAGAACCCATTTAGTAAATTAATTACTTAAATTGTCTAAGCTGGTGTCATGCATTAATAATAATACCAAACTTAAACTTCTGCACCCTATCTGAAAACACTGCAAAGTAAAAATGAAAGTGCAAAGATTAACATCCTGCCAATTTCTTAAAAGAGAAGATGTACTGTTCACCCATTCCTTTTCATCTTTAATTTGTAATACTGTCTACAAGTACCTGGATAATGTTGCACACAGCCATTAGCAAAATTTCCATGGAAACAATCTAGTGAGGTCTTCAGAGGGGTCTAACTTGATGAAAGCTGACAGTAAAAATGTCCTTTGCTTTCCCATTAGTTAGGAATTAGGAACACATACACATTTTCCAAGAGAGAAATGTATTAGCCTCTCCATAAATTATCTAAGCAGAAATAGCCCCTAAATAATACCAATATAAACCAGATAAGAATTAAACCAAATTTACATTGCTTAGCTTTTAAACTTAAAGTGGATATCAGAATTAGGAATGATACAATTATCTTTTCACCTAGAAAATTATGAGTGGAGGATACTAGTAAAAGAAAAACAACTACTACCTTATAAGTAGGAAGTGAATGAAATAAAAGATCTCCCTGAGGATTTTCTACTGTGAAAAAAAAATTATGTAAAACTGTGCATGAAATAGTCACTAAATGTGTAATCAGAAGTATCTATTTCAGCTGTTAAAACGTTTAACCCGTTATCTGTATATGCCCTTATCATTCTGGCTAAAATATTACTTTGTTTTTGTATAGACAATACAATGTGTTTGGCAGTCATATCATCACTACTTTCTGTCCTCTTAAAAATTACAATGTCCTGTGCATGAGCAGATCACAAACTTGGAGCCAATACAAATACACTTCATATAGTACTCATTAACTGTAATTTATTCTGTGTATGCTGATATGTCATTATGATTTTCAGCTTTGGCATTGAAATATTTAGCTATGGTTGCTGAATATAATCAGCAAGATAAGAGGTTTTGATATGATTACATGAAGCTCCTTATATATAGTAAGAAATTATGCTAAGGATAGCACTGAGAACTATGAAATGGAGCTTTTTTCTGTAATAAATATTACAGGTGATGCTATCTTTTTTGGAAATTATACTTTATTCTAATTATAAGTACTTATCTGATTACTGAAGCATTATCATTACAGATTTAGAATAGCTGCATTACTTAACTTTTCAAAATGTGTATTAGTATCTTAGCTGAGGAATTCCAGGTAAACTACAGATACCAAACTGAAATCATATTATGTTTCCAGTATATAGTTTTAAAGACTATGAGCTCAATGCCATTTGTTCATCAAATCACTTTATTGTCTTCATACACATAAATTTGGATGATGTGTGTGTACTTTCAAGAGCTACAGTGTATTTTGCATCCTAAATTAAATAACCTAATATAATTTGCAGTGTTAATAAAAGGTAATTAAAAACATATGTTGATTTAATTTTTTTCTATTTTGTGCTGTCATGTCAGTGTTCAAGGAAAAGAGGACCAATATGTGCACCTAAATGAGTATTAATTTCAATTTAGTTACAATTTACATCTCTTCTAACTGAAAGCTCTGCTTCTGCAAAATAAAAAGAGTAAGTTCAGCATTTGCTTCATGTTATGAAGGGTACTAAACTTATCACATAGGGCAGTGATGGCGAACCTATGACACACGTGTCAGAGGTGACACGCGAACTCATTTTTTTGGTTGATTTTTCTTTGTTAAATGGCATTTAAATATATAAAATAAATATCAAAAATATAAATCTTTGTTTTACTATGGTTGCAAATATCAAAAAATTTCTATATGTGACACGGCACCAGAGTTAAGTTAGGGTTTTTCAAAATACTGACATGCTGAGCTCAAAAGGTTTGCCATCACTGACATAGGGGGACACCTGAAAATCCACTGTTAACTTGAACATAATAATGGGACACCCCCTATCTTACCCTCAACATATGGGCCCAAAGTCTGAAAAACAGGCAAACACAATAACTCATTTAATTATAGGGTCAATAAAGGCAGAAACTGTTTAGAAGAAATTATTAACTGTAATTATGTTGTCCCATTATAGATTTTTAACTTGTAATGATGACAGATGAAGACTGAGCTCATTTTTCCATCCAAATTAATTTCCTGCTAACCTAATTACCAGATTATGATTTGCAAAATCCTCTTGGAATCATCAAATGAACTAACAATGCATATTCTAAAAACCGAAATGGTTCTAAACATGATATTTTTTATAATCCTGAGTATATCAGGCGCTCATAAATAAGGGTTTTATTTTACATTTGATATACAGTGTTTAGGGAATATTACTATGAATTCAACACAAATAGAATTATTGGCAGATAGTTCAGTCTGCACTTGAATAAATGGTGGAGCATTGGTTTTATTTTTAATTTTGGGAAAATAATAAGATTGGAGAATTTAACTTATAATTTTTAAAACATATTCATGGAAATACTGATTTACCACACAGCTCACCCATTTTAAGTAAATAATTCAACAGTTTTTAGTATATTCATAGAATTATGCAACTATCACTACAATTAATTTTAGAGCATTTTCATCACCCAAAAAAAGAAACCCCATACCCTTTAGCTATCATCTACCAACACTCCTAACTATCCTTGCCTCCCCACTCCACTCCTTGCCATTCTAGGCAACCAGCAATATACTTGCTGTGCCTATAAATTTGTCTCTTCTAGAAACAATATACATTTTAAATAGATCACTGATGCACCCCATTATTTAAGAAACGAGCTATAAAAAAGTGGAGCTCTGAAAACACAAAAACTGAGGAATGCCTTGAGAGGTAGGATAAAAACTAGAAATGTGCTATAATGGACCCTAAGGAAAGACAGAGTTTTAAATAGGAAAGGGTGATTCAAGTGTCAAAGGCTCCCAAGAATCAACTGAGAAAAGGACTAATATATTTTAGATTCAATGACAAGGAGAATGTTACTGACACTGGCTGAAGTATTTTTGGTGGAATGGTGAGGAGAAGCCAACTCCAGTTGATTAGAGGGGTGAATATAAAGTGAGGAAGTCAAATGAATGTAGACCAGGATTGGTAAACTATAGTTCACAGGCCAATTCTGGCTAGCTGTCAGCTTTTGTAAATAAAGGTTCATTGGAACCACAGACACAGTCATTGGTTTGTATATTTATTGTCTACTAGAGGCCTGGTGCACGAAATTCATGCATGGGTAGGATCCCTAGGCCTGCCTGGCCAGCCATCAGGGCCTATCGGGGCCTTCCGGCTGCCAGCTGGGGCCTTCCTTCGTTCCGCGCCGCCTCCTGGTGGTCAGTGCACATCATAGCGAGCAACAGAACTCCCGGTCTCCCGGTCGAACTCCCGCAGGGACACTTCACATATTAGCCTTTTATATATATATATGGATAGCTGCTTTCCTGTTACCACAGCATTGTCATATTGCCTGCAAGCTTAAAATAGTTACTATTTGCCCCTTGGCAGAAAAATGTTTGCCAACCCCTACTGTAGACAAATGTCTTAAATTATTAGTTCTATTTACCAAAGTGACTTAATAAACAACAATATTCCACATTATGTTCACTATTGCCAGTTAAAAAAGACCTGTTTACATGTAAGTGGAAGTAAGTAAAATCAGCTGTGTTGCATACAGCATAATTACTCATCTCAAGATTGAAATTCCAGGCCCTCTTCACTACCATCTGATGCACTCTTATTTTATAGGAAAGGCTGGTGACAGCTATTGAGGCTTAGATCATATTTTTGCAATAAACAGGATACATCACTTAGCAGCTCTTATTTATATAATTTTTCAAACATTAGTAAAGTCTTACATCATGCAAATCTCCTTAAGAGAACACAAATGTGATTTAAAAATTGATATTAAAACATGAATTTTGTCTCAAGCTTTATCTCTTTTCTAAAGTTTATTAATAATAAGTGCTTTTTTAAAGGATTAGTCCCAACTATTTTATTTTAATCGGTTATGTATTCATATAAACTTCATAAAAATTTTGTTTGTCATTTTTAAAACTACAGTTTATCAATGTTAAGAAGAAGCCAAAGGTTTGAGTGAGAAACATTAAAACTGGACTGTTCAGCTTTTGCTTGTTATATGCGGTCTTTCCCTGGAATGACACTTAAGGTAATAAAGTTACACAATTTAATTTAATATTTTGTATCTGTTGGTGATTAGAAAGGTTAAGTACCTCTCTAGTCTAATCATTAATATTAATGAGCTTTGTGACCTACGCCAATTTAATTAAACAAATCTTTAAATAACCTATTAAGAAGTTCTCAATATTTTGAACTTGAAATTATGTTATACAATTATTTTATAGTGCTGAAAAATACATAAGAGTTTCAAAGGCATTTCCTATCCTGAAAATGGGAAAAAATGATGGAATGGTGAGAACATCTATCAAACATCACTTTTTTATTACAGTTCACATTGGGCTTTGAAATCACAGATTCATAGATTAGGGAATTAAGACAGGTTATTCCATAGTTGAAGGAAATACAGTATGAGAACAAGTTAAACCTATTTAACCTCAAAGTGATTATAAGTAACTTTTACTTTCAAGTCAGATCTGAGTTAACAAATATAAAAATGATAAGGTTGGTGGAATCTACCCAAATAGTTGTGAAAAGTTACTCAGTTATGTCATAAAGTTGGAAAAAGTCAGTAATATTTTAAAAAATGGAATGTTTGTGTGAAGCAATGTTAATTAAGGTGGGATTAAGTCATGATTTATGGGTTTCTCTTTGAGACATTTATAAAGAGACTGGGTTAAAAAAAAGTTTGCAGAAACTTGTAGAAGTAGCCACAGACTATGTTGCAAATCAAAACTCTTCCAAATAGACAGACTCCTCTTAGATGGAACAGACTTATTTAAACCAGAATTATTGGTAACATGGTATCTTAGGAGATCAATGTCTCAGTTTGGTGTTGGTTTGGAATTTTGACCTAGTTCATGTAAAGGGCTTATGTTTATGTAGCAAGAACTAGATTTGAGCTAGGTAGTAAAGTACTGAGCAGGACTGTTAATACATCCTTTCATTTGGGAATGCTTACCAAATGATCACAGAAAGAAGCAGCATCACTTCCCCTTCCCTTCTACCCCCATGCCATCACCTCGTCTAAAGACTTATTTCTCAAAAGTTGGAATGTTTAATTTCCTTAAATTCCTCTTCCTCAGTCTCACCATTCTCTAGACCAGTGATGGCGAACCTATGACACGCGTGTCAGAGGTGACACATGAACTCATTTTTTTGGTTGATTTTTCTTTTTTAAATGGCATTTAAATATGCAAAATAAATATCAAAAATATAAGTCTTTGTTTTACTATGGTTGCAAATATCAAAAAATTTCTATATGTGACATGGCACCAGAGTTAAGTTAGAGTTTTTAAAAATGCTGACATGCCGAGCTCAAAAGGTTCGCCATCACTGCTCTAGACCATACTAAATACTGATCCCAACTCAATTTTTAAAGTGTTGCTCTCATTAGGTTGCTCTTCTACTAAAAATAATCAGTATCTCCCCAATTCGCAATAATTAAACTTCTATCTCTTATGTCTAGAGGTCAAAGCTTCCATAAGCTGGTCCCAGTCTACCTTTTACTTTTTAATTATATAATACTAGAGGCCCGGTGCACAAAAATTTGTGCACTCGGGAGGGGGGGTCCCCCAGCCTGGCCTGTGCCCTCTCGCAGTCTGGGACCCCTCGGGCGATAACGACCTGCTGGCTTAGGCCTGCTTCTGGGTGGCAGAGGGCAGGCCCAATCCCTAGGTGCAGCCCCTGGTCAGGCTCAGAGCAGGGCCAATTGGGGAGTTGGGGCGCCGCCCCGTCATGCACAGAGCAGGGCAGATCAGGAGGTTGCGATGCCACCCTCAGTCACGCTCAGGGTAGAGCCGATTGAGGGGTTGGGGCACTGCCCCCTGTCACACTCAAGGCAGGGTCGATGGGGAGGTTGTGGTGCCACCCCCTGTCACGCACAGAGCAGGGCCAATCGGGGTTGGGGCGCTGCCCCCTGTCACCCACAGAGCAGGGCCGATCAGGGGGTTGAGGAGCTCCCCGCTGTCACTCACAGAGTAGGGCCGATAGGGGAGTTGGGGCACCGCTCCCTGTCACACACAGAGCAGGGCGGATCAGGGGGTTGGGGCGCTGCACCCTGTCACACTCAGGGAAGGGCCAATGGGGAGGTTATGGCTCTACCCTGTCACACACAGAGCAAGGCCCGTGGAGGGGGGTTGGGGCGCCACCCTCTATCACCCACAGAGCAGGGCCAATTAGGGGGTTGGGGCGCCGCCACTGTCACACTCAGGGCAGGGCCGATGGAGAGGTTATGGCTCTACCCTGTCACACACAGAGCAGGGCCCGTGGGGGGGGGTTGGGACGCCGTACCCTGTCACACACAGAGCCGCAAGGCGATCAGGGGGTTGGTGCGCTGCACCCTGTCAAACACAGAGCCGCAGGGCAATCAGGGGATTGGGGAGCTCCCCCCTATCAGGCACAGAGCAGGGCAGATAGGGAGGTTGTGGCCCCGCCCCCTGTCACACACAGAGCCGCAGGGCGATCAGGGGGTTTGGGCGCTGCCCCCTGTCACGCTGATCCCGGTGCCGGGAGCCTCGCTGCTCCGCTGATCCCAGTGCCGGGAGGCATATTACCCTTTTACTATATAGGATAGAGGCCTGGTGCATGGGTGGGGGCTGGCTGGTTTGCCCTGAAGGGTGTCCTGGATCAGGGTGGGGGTCCCCACTGGGGTGCCTGGCCAGTCTGGGTGAGGGGCTGAGGGCTGTTTTCCAGAAGCAAGTGACTGAAGCTTCCAACCGCTCCTTGTTTTCTTTTTTTTTTTTTTTTTTTTTATTCTGGGCCAGCTTTAGCTCTGAGGCCTCGCGGCAATACAATGTTGCTAAAGCCCGGCTGAATGAAAGCCGGTTTCTGGGGTTTTATCTTCTTATTTGCAACATAGTACATAGTTGCTTAGAGTTGTAGCTCAGAGGCCGGCAAGTAAGGCGGGGAACGTTGGAGTCCTCCTTCACTGCAGCAAGCAAGCCTCATGTTCGCTTCCAGCTGCCTGGCTGCCGGCCGCCATCTTGGCTGACAGTTAATTTGCATATACTCACTGATTAGCCAATGAAAAGGGTAGCAGTCGTACGCTAATTACCATGTTTCTCTTTTATTAGTGTAGATTAAAAACAGTAAAATTATAGGGACTAATATAACAGATATTCATGTAACCCAACACCTAGATATAACTCATATTAACATTTTGCCTTTAAAGAATACAGTTAAAATCTGCCACCACTCATCCTATTTCCTTCACTTTAGTAGAAGGATAAAGACTTGCTGGAAATCTATAATAATAAAAGCGTAATATGCTAATTAGACCGGACAGCTGAACAACCTTCCGGACGTCCTTCTGAAGAAGCTGTGGCGGTGGGGGCTGAGGCAGAGGAGTTTAGGGGTGATCGATCAGGCAGGCAGGTGAGTGGTTAAGGGCGATCAGGCAAGCAGGCAGAGGTGGTTAGGGGCGATCAGGCGGGCAGGCGAGTACTAAGGGGTGATCAGGCAGGCAGGTGAGTGGTTAGGGGCAATGAAGCAGGCAGGCAGAGTGGTTAGGGGTGATCAGGCAGACAAGCAGGCGAATGGTTAGGAGCCAGCGGTCTCGGATTGCGAGAGGGATGTCTGACTGTGGGATTGGGCCTAAATTGGCAGTTGGACACCCCCTGAGGGGTCCCAGATTGCGAGAGGGTGCAGGCTAGGCTGGGGGGACCCCCCCCCCATGCACGAATTTCATACACCAGGCCTCTAGTAAAAATATAAAGTAGGAAATCAGAGACAATGAACAAAAGACTTAAAAATGTAAAAATAAAATTATTAACTACATTAACTTTAGAAGAATAATTTTTTAAATGCTACCCATTTATTAATCTTAGACTGGAATCCTAGCTAATAATAGACAAACATGGTAATTAACCGTACCTCCGACATGCTTCCCATTGGCTAATCAGGGCAATATGCAAATTAACTGCCAACCAAGATGGCGGCCGGCAGCCAGGCAGCTGAAGCAAACAGGAGGCTTGCTTGCTCCAGTGATGGAGGAAGCCAAGGTTCCCCACCTGCCGTCGCCCCAGCTCTGAGCTGCACTCTAAGAAACAATGTTGCAAGTATAGAAGCTAAACAATTCCCAGAAACCTGCTTTCAGCCAGCCAGGCTTCAGAGCTGGAGTTGCAACAGTGTTTCAATTATAGAAGCTAAACAAAGCCCAGATACCTGCTTTCAGCCAGCCGAGGTCTCAGAGCTAGAACCGAGCCTCAGAGCTAAAGCCGGCTCTCAGCTCCAGTGACAGCCATAGAAGGTAAATAAATCCCAGAATAAAAAAAAAAAAGAAAGAAAAAAAGGAGAGGTTGGGAGCTTCAGTCACCCACCAGCCTGAAAACGGCCCTCAGCCCCTCACCCAGACTGGCCAGGCACCCCAGTGGGGACCCCCACCCTGAAGGGGGTGTGATCAGCTGCAAACAGCCATCATCCCCTCACCCAGGCTGGCCAGGCACCCAAGCGGGACCCCCACCCTGATCCGGGACACCCTTCAGGGCAAACCAGCCGGCCCCCACCCATGCACCAGGCCTCTATCCTATATAGTAACAGGATAATATGCAAACTGACCCTAACAGCAGAACAACTGGGAATGACTGGTCACTATGACACACACTGACCACCAGGGGGCAGATGCTCAATGCAGGAGCTGCCCTCTGGTGGTCAGGGCGCTCTCACATGGGAGGAGCTCTGCTCAGCCACAAGTCAGGCTGATGGCTGCCAGTACAACGGTGGTGGTGGGAGCCTCTCCTGCCTCCTCAGCAGCGCTAAGGATGTCCGACTGTAGTTTAGGCCTGCTCCCCGCTGGCAAGTGGACATCCCCCGAGGGCTGCCGGGCTGCCAGAGGGATGTCTGATTGCCATCTTAGGCCCAATCCCCCAGGGAGCAGGCCTAAGCCAGCAGGTGGTCATCCCCTGAGGGGTCCCAGACTGCGAGAGGGCACAGGCCGGGTTGAGGGACCCCCCGCCCTCCCCACCGAGTGCACACATTTTTGTGCACTGGGCCTCTAGTGTTGAAATTAAGAAAATAACAATGAAATGGCAATTAATAACCTCTTTTACCTTCATTTCAAATTTGTGCTAGAAGCGAAATTAGACCTAGTCTTTGGAGACAGGATTTGACCATTCAGAAATAGGGTAAAGAGTATTTACTAATTTTCCCACCTTCATCCCTTTTTCCTCTAACAAAAGTTAGAGAAGACACAGATCAGAATAAAGCCAATTATCTTCTTTAATAACATACATGTATACATGCCCTGGCAGGGTGGCTCAGTTGGTTGGAGTGTCATCCCATACACCAAAAAATTGTGGGTTTGATTCCCAGTCAGGGCACATACCTAAGTTGTGAATTTGATGCCCTGTTGGGGTGTGTACAGGAGGCAATCACTGATGTATCTTTCTCACATCAATGTTTCCCTCCCTCCTTTCCTTTCTAAGAATCAATAACTGAATGGAAAATAAAGCCACATGTATAATGCTGAGAGTGAAAATAAAAACTCTCTCCAATGTAATGTTTTAAATAAGCAATAAGCAGATAAACAATTACATACATAGAGTTATGTAAATGTTGTCCAAATAAATTACTTTCTGGAAAGGACCTAACATTACTACTTGGATATAGCCTAAATATGACTACAATTCTGAAAGCTATTTTCATACTAATATAGATAGTCTGAGAGGCCCTTTATATATATAATGAAGGTCGATTTCAATTGTATCAGAACAGCATGAAAAACCCTGACTTTCAGGAAGAGTGAAATAAAAAAGCCAGTATGCAGAATATTATGTTCTAGGCAGAGAACATGCAGAGGGTTGGGTTCCTTTCCCACATGACATTGCTTCTTATTAAAACAGCAACTCCCAGCTATTTTTAGATGTACTGACTTTTGAAGACAGACCACCAAATAATGCAACTGTTTTATGAAGCAGATAAAATGTCTTTAATAGAATAACTCTATGAAGTTAATTTTCACTTGTGACTTAACCTAGAGAGTAAGCCTTAATATTTTTATCAGAAATATTTTCACTACTCTTTTGCATGAACATGTGAAAACAAAATGAGATGCCAACTACTCAGAATATAGTCAGTATCAGATTTTCAGGACATGAACTTATTCATGGTAAGCATTACATTTCATTTACATAGTACAGATTTCCTTTAAAGAAGTAAATATTATCAAGGCAAAACCTAAAAGAACTGACCAAACATTGCATTTAAATGACACCTATGTTAAAAGGGGCTCAAGACATTTTGCGAAACCTGACAGAAATGGTATCTCTTTCCATCAAGTTCCGAACTAGGAAAAATCCATGCTAAGAAGGGCAATTGAGAAATTAGCAATATGATGCAGGAGTCATGCCCAACAATCATAAAGGGGGTTATAATGCTGTGTCTGTTATGTCAACAGGTGGGCCTCAAAACTATAGGCTTCTTTTCAAATTAAGCCTTGATTTGTCTGTTACACGGCATTGGAGTTAATGCCCCCATCTTCTGATAAGAGAGAGGACTGAGAATTCTAAAGTGCGATAGTGGAGGTAACAGTAATATCAGATGTTGTGAAATGAATTGTAAAATGACAGAGTGCAGGGATATCCTGACTACCTGAACTTTCACTAAGCAGTAATTTTTGAAACTATTGAAGGGAATGAACTAGACTATTAAACAGTACTATGGCTGCATATATACATTCAAAATTAGGCCTGAATTACAGTTGAACAAACCTGCAAAGTAAAATCTCTTTCTTCCCCCAGCACTATGTCCTGCACTTTAGGATTCACTGAAGGAAAATGTACACCTCTCTGAGAAAGCAGAGCTAGATGGATCCTGTATGGCAAAATGTAGTTGAAGCCTGGAACAGTTAAACTTGATTTAGGGGCCACAATATTAGTTAACAGCTCTTAAGCTCTGGCATTTTAAATGCCAGGGTATAGGTTTGCACTCTGGATAAACTCCAGCTTTATCTAACCCTTAATCTTCCCAGGGAGTATGGTTTGCTGCAATTTAAATACATCTTAATGTTTAACATGTTTAAGAAACAAGTCCTTAAAGAGCAAAATAAAACCATTAATTTTTAAAAAATGTATGTGTGAGTATATAAAAACTTGCTTATATATTAGTGAAGAACTTCTATAAAACCATAGAAATTTTTAGTTATGACAACCAAATATCTGACCTCATTTGAAGTTTTTTCATTACTAGATTAACTGTTCTATTGCAAAGACTAAAAAGACCATTTCCAAAGCACTGCTTTCAAATTTTATACTTATTTTTAAAAAGGAAACAATGGTGCCTGGTAATACAATGTCCATTTTAAATGCAGGATTTAAAAATATTTAACACAGAAATATGGTCAAATATTGTAAAAATGAGCCAAACTATATCAAATTATTTTGAAAATGAGTAACAATGTTAATTTTAAAAATTTCATTTTGCTAGTACAAAATATAAAAAACAAAATACATAGGCATTTATTCCTTAGTTCATTTCAGAGTAAAAGACTTGAAAATGCAGAAGAACAAAGCTGGAGGAATCCTGCTACCTGATATCAAACTATGCTATAAGGCCATAGTAATCAAAACAGCATGGTACTGGCATAAAAACAGACAAAATAGATCAAGGGACAGAATAGAGAGCCCAGAAATAAACCCACACCTTTATGGTCAATTAATATTTGACAAAAGGACAAGAACATACAATGGGTAAAGACAGTCTATATTAATAAATGGTGTTGAGAAAACTGGACAGCTACTTGGAAAAAAAGTGAAACTAGAGCATCTTCTTACACCATACACAACAATAAACTCAAAATGGATTAAAGACTTAAATGTTAAGACTCAAAACCATAAAAATCCTAGAAGAAAACATAGGCAGTAAAATCTCAGACATTTCTCATAGCAATATTTTTTTCTGTTGTATTTCCCCAGCAAGGGAAATAAAATAAAAAAATAAATAAATAGGACTATATCAAACTTAAAAATGTTTGCAAAGGAAACATCAAAAATATGAAAAGCGAGCATTATGCTAAGTGAAATAAGTCTGTCAGAGAAAGATAAATATCACATGATCTCACTCATTTGTGGAATATAATGAACAACATGAACTGATGAACAAAAACAGATCCAGAGACAGAGAAACATCAATCAGATGCTCAAACCTCAGAGGGAAGGTAGGGGAGGGTGGAGGTAAGGGGGAGAGATCAACCAAGAGACTTGTATGCATGCATATAAGCATAACCAATGGACGCAGACAACAGAGGGTGAAGGTGAGGGTAAGGGTGAGGGCAGGATTGAGGGGGTGGGAGGGGCAATGAGGGGATAACCACGCATTTGCAATACCTTAACCAATAAAAAAAAAAAAGGAAAAAATATGAAAAGGAAACTCACTGAATGAGAACATATTTGCCAATGATACATTCAATAAGGGGTTAATATCCAAAATTTATAAAGAACTTACACACTCAACACCAAAAACAAACAAGCCTATTAGAAAATGGGCAAAGGACATGAATAGACACTTCTCCAAAGAGGGCATACAGATGGCCAACAGACATGAAAAGATACAAATTAAAACCACAATGATGTATCACCGCACACATGCCAAAATGGTTATCATTAATAAATCAACAAACAACAAATGCTGGTGAGGATGTGAAGAAGAAGGGAACCCTTGTGCACTGCTGGGTGGTGCAGCCACTGCAGCATGAATGGACCTGGAGAGTATTATGCTAAGTGAAACAAGCCAGCCAGAGAAAGACAAATACCATATGATTTTACTTACATGTGGAAGCTAATGAATAAAATAAACTAACAAACAAAATACCAACAGACTCATAGGTACAGAAAAAAGACTGACAGCTATCAGAGGGGAGGGGGCTTGGAATGCTGGGTGAGAAAAGCACAGGGATTAAGCAAAATGGAAAAAAAAAGAAAACCCAACAGCTCATAGACACAGATAACCAGTATGGTGATTACCAGAGTGTAAAGGGGGATAAATGGTGATGGAAAGAGACTTGACTTTAGATGGTTAACACAATACAGTATACAAATGATGTGTTATAGAACTGTACATTTGAAACCTATATAATTTTATTAACCAATGTTACCCCAATAAATTCAATAAATATTTAAAAAGAAAATGTATAGACTAGAACTTGGCAACTAATACTTAGATAATAATCCATTTTATAATAAGTAAAGTTATACATTTTCAAATAATTAACATTGAAAACACTGACCCTGAGTTCAGTTTTCAACTCTAAGAAAATCAAACCTCAATTGCTAATGATGAAATCCAGGCATTATATCTTACTAGAGGCCTGATACACAGGATTTGTGCACTGGTGGGGTGGCATGGCCTGCGGGGATAGGCCTGCTGTGGGAATGCCGCTCATCCTGGTCAACTGAGCAGCTGTGGACCAGCCCTCTGAGTGGCTGCTCCAGCTGCGGGCCCATCTGTGGGAGCGCACTGACCACCAGGGGGCAGCTCCAGCATTGAGCATCTGGCCCCTGGTGGTCAGTGCGCATCATAGCAACTGGTCGACCAGTCGTTGTGGTTGTTCCACTATTCGGCTGCTGGGCTTTTATTATATAGGATTACATTATTGGCAATTAAGAAATTGAGAATTATGGATAAAAACATATATGTATGTATGTCGCCTCTAAATCCTCTTAGGTCTAAATTTGAACCTGGTAATGGTTGAACTACTTAAATGTGATTTTAAAGGGCAACAAGAATAAATTTGTCCATACATTTATTAAACTCCCACTCTGTTGAGAATTACATTAGCTGACACCTAAACAGGTTTTAGGTATGTAAAAATTTTAACATCATAGGAAAACGTGGGTCAAATAAAAATATAAAAACCTAGACTCAAAAACCTAGACTCAGAAAAAGACAAAAGGAAACACTGATTTGAAAAGAAGTATAGTATCTTGAGTTTAAAAGCTTTTAAGTCAGGTTGCCTGAGTTTGAGTTCCTGGTTGTGTGGCCCCACACAAAGTAAATAAGCTCTCCCTGCCTCACTTTTCTTATCTGTGAGTGGGAAGAATAATAGTAATTTATCTCAGGATTGTTGTGAAGCTCATCCTAATATATATAAAAAGCCAGGTGCCGTCACGACTGGATGGATGACCAAACAGCAGACTAGGGAGCTGAGGGAGTGGGAGCTGTGGGCCTCCAGCTGCCCACACTGCGGCGGCAGGAGGAGGGAGCTGTGGGCCCAAAGGACCAAAGGACGGGTCCGGCCCTCACAGTGTGGCGGGGCCGCGGAGGCTGAGGAGCCTCTCGGGATGGGGGGCTGTGAGCATAGAGCTTCCCCGGGGTGGCTGAGGCCGAGGAGCCTTGCTGGGCAGGGGCGGTGGATGCGAGGCGGAGGAGCGGGGCGGGGGCTGTCAGCATGGAGCTTCAAGGGGCAGTGGAGGAGTGTCGCGGGGCTTAGGCGGCTGAGGCCAAGGAGCCTTACAGGGCGGGGGCTGTGAGCGTGGAGGTTCACGGGGCAGGGGCCACGGAGGTGGAGGAGCGACACTAGGCGATCGATATGGCCCTAATTGCAGCTAGGGCTAGGGATCCTAAGCACGTACGATTTAATCGTGCGCTGGGCCTCTAGTATGATATATGAAGTGCTTGAAATAGCGAATGACACAAAGTAAGGGCTCAATAAATATTAGCTAATTATTATAAAACTAAGGGAAAAATAATATTTCTGAAGCCCAAACACTAAGAATGGCTGACCAGTAATACCAGAGGCTGACAAGAAACCTAGAAGACACAGAACAGAAGCACTGAGTCTACTGGTAAATTTTAAACTAGAATAATTTAAGTTGTAAATAAAGATGAAAGTCAGATACTAAAAATTAGTGTTGGTTGATAAAAATGAAGAAGCCAGAGATCCATATTTATGCAAAGTCTTCAAAATAAAAATGAATAAATGGATGAAAAGAAAAGAGGCAGGAATCAAGTGTTTTGGTCAGTAATAACCAAAAAGATGTCATGTCAAATACATGCTCTGAAATGAAAACGTCTAGTCATGGTAACATATTTTTTTAATTACCCAGCTACAGGCTATACTCATCAATTTGACAAAAGAACCTTACTAATATATGGGGGAAAAATCATACACACACAGCAACATCACTCTAACCTTATTTTAAAAAAAAAAAAGGAAAATCACCATCCCTCCACTCCCATCCTCCCCAGTGAAAATCAAGGAAATCCTCCAAATACTTGTAGAAGAACTACTTATTATTATCCTGTCAAAATTAGTGAACCCTTAAAAGGAAAAAGCAATTGTCACATCAAGATTTTCAGATTCAGTATCTCCATGGGTATACCTTTGATTTCTGATTGCACCTAACTTTTCTGTTCAATAAACAGTTCCGAACATTATAATCAACTTCTTTTTAATCAAAACTAGTCATACTGGGAAATTAGGTAGTACTGAGAAATGTATTTCATTATAGTAGTTTTCTTTTTAAGTATGTTTTTAATCAGTTTTGGATGCAGGTGCATCTGAAAAGAAAAGCAACAAATTTCCATGGGATACTGATGTCTCTAAAGTAGGAACTGGTTTTGCTAGAAAAAAGTAAAAAACAAAAATGAAATCAAATTTTGTAAGTCTCACCTGGCCCATGTGGCTCAACCTATGAACCAGGAGTTCATGGTTAGATTCCCAGTCAGGGCACATGCCCAGATTGCAGGCTCAATCCCTGGGGGTGGGGGGGTGGGGGGGGGTGCAGGAGCCCATCAATGATTCTCTCTCATCATTGATATTTCTATCTCTCTCTCCCTTCCTCTCTGAAATTATATATAGCGAGAGAAAGAGGTCTGGTGCATGAAATTTGTGCACGGGTAGGGTCCCTAGGCCTGGCCAGCGATTAGGGCCAATCAGGTTCCCCACCTCCCCAACTCCCCATCTCCTCCTTCCCTTGCCACCCATGTGCCGACTCCTCCTTTCCCTGCTGCTGCCGCTGGTCGTCTATCAAATTCATGCACAGGTAGGGTCCCTAGGACTGGCCGGCGACCAGGGCCGATCTGGTTCCCTGCCTCCCCACCTCTTCCTTCCCTCGCTCCCTCAGCACCCTGCCGCCACCACTGTTCACCCGCCATGTTCCACGTCACCCCCTGGTGGTCAGGGCACATCATAGCAAGCGATCAACTCCCAGTCTCCCGGTCAAACTCCTGAGGGGACAATTTGCATATTAGCCTTATTATATAGGATATAGATATATATATAAATACTGAGCACTAAATACATCAAAATAATCCATCTGTTACCATAATACAAAAATATCACTTAATTCTTTTAAATAGGATGACTAACAGTAAATATTGCCCAAGAAATTTCTTCCAAGTCAGTAGTTTAAATATGTTTTCTTATGGAGGGAGAGGGGGGTGAGGGGGAGGGATTCCGAAAAAGATTAATGCTCAATAATTTGCTTTTATAAACTCATTAAGCACTATCAACATTTAGCACATTTTCCTCCTTTCGAAATTGTTCATAAACCTCCAATAAATGGTTTCATAATCTTTTTAGTTTCTCTTACTAGTAATAACAAAATCTGTACTTTTACCTTTTACTTGAAGAGAAAATGGATCATTTTGGCAAAAGTGGACACATTTACTTTTCCCCCAAATGCCACACAGAGTCTATATTTTTAAAAGAAACATTAACAGTTCAGGTAAATATTAAGAAAGAATGCCATTGTGTACCAGAAAATTTGAGTAAGTTCTATAAACTAAATATCAGAGGAGATTTGATTAAAGAAAAAAAGTCAAATCAGAGAAAACTAAAGCTAAATCAACCAAAGGAGAAACTACTGTAGTGGCCCAGAAAAAAACAAAGCTCATGGTCAATAAATAACAGAAGCAGGCATTTATTTTCTCAAATGTGGTTTATAACTTGAAGAATCCCAGACTGGGTAATAGGATTAGAGAAAGAGAACAAAGGGGCAGGCCATTTATGAGAAGGGAGTCTCAAACCCAGATGATAAACTCCTGCAACAAGGAACACCCTGCCCAATCATACTACCTCTCTTTTCCCTGCACGTCACTGGATGAAAGCTTCTGCTATAAGAATCTTAACTCATAGACACAGACAATAGTATGATGATTACCAGAGGGGAAGGAGGTTGGTGTAGGTAAGAAGAGGTAAAAGGGGAGATAAATGGTGACAGAATAAGACTTGACTTTGGGTGATGAGCACACAATACAATATACAGATGCTGTATTATAGAACTGTACACCTAAAACCTATATAATTTTATTAACCAATGTCACTCCAATAAATTCAATATTTTTTAAAAAAAAGAAGCTTATTACCTCAAGAAATAAAAAGGGATGGATTCATTTGGGCTGAGAGGTAACTATGCTCCAGCCACCAAAACTGTTCAATATATATTTTTAACTATACATACTAACAACCAAGAATCACTAGTCATTTGAGGGAAAATTAGCAAGGAAGTCACTGAATTTAAACTGAAGAAATAATATTTAGGAAGAGTAAAACAGGCAGAAGAACACTAAATATAATTGACATTCGCAGTGAGATAAAAATATAGCATATCAATAACATCAAGAAGAACAGGCTAGTTTGAAAAGGAGTTCTATGAAATTAAAAATATGCCTAATAAAATAATGAGAAAACAAAGCCTAAAAAAATTAACTGAAAAATTAAAGGGCTCAGCTAGGATCAAATTATTGAGCTAGCTAAGAATAAGAGATTCTCCATAATCCACTGCAAAATGAGAAAAACATAAAGAAAAAAGGAAGACAGATTCAGAAGCCCCAGTAGCTATCTAAGAAAAGGATCAGAAAGAACTGGTTGAAAAAGTATTCACAGAAATAAATGAAGAAAATTTTTCTTAGCTAAAGATAGATTCAGACTTTTAGACAATAGGGGGCAAAGATACCTGAAGAAGAACACTAATAAAAAAAACACACTTAATCACACCCTAGTATAATATCAGAACTCATACAGAAATTTCAAAATCTTCAGGGGGGATTGTGGGAGGACAGATGGAGGGAGGGATGGAAACAGGTTATCTACAAAGTTATGAAAATCATATTGATATTGGAATTCTTTTTAGCAAATACCAATAAAAGTCAGAACAGTGTCTTCAAAATTCTAAGGTAAAATTATTTAAATATAGACTTCTGTCTAGCTTAAATAGCAATCAAGTGAGAGATTAAATACACATTTTCAGTCATGCAAAAACTCAGACTAGCTTAAGGCCTTCAGATACAATCTAAAATTACTAAATGATTAATTCTAGTAAAATAAACAAAACAAAACAAATCAATGAGAAAGATGAGAAATAAATTGTGATGTCCAAAACCAATAAAACTAAATTTACTAAACTAAATTTAGTAAAATCAAGATGTAAATAATTATTGATTGATGCATAATGTTTAAAAAATAACAATCTAAAATTAAAGTACAAAAGTATTTTTTAATGAATATCAGGGAGGAAGAAATACATATATATACTTGACAGAAGAAGACTTGACTTTGGGTGATGAGCACACAATACAATATACAGGTGATGTATATTGTACATTATTATTTTATGATGAATCTCATTATTTTATGATGTATATCTAAACTCTAGACAGCATTAGAAAAGAATACCAATATTCAGTAAGAGAAAAGCTTTTGCAGTCCTCAAAATATTCCTTTTATTCAGTTATACAAAGAGATGCCTGACAATGGAAAAAAAATATCAATTTCTGTGCTTTTAGATTGAATATAAACTTGTTTTTCTCCATATATACCCATATTTGTATATAAATAACTCCTTACTGGTGTGTAAACATCACCATTATACTGTTCCTGGAGCTGTTGAACCCTTTTTAAAACTAATTGAACAAAAATTATTATAAATCGCTTTGAATGTCCTTTATGACAGAACCAAATAATGAAATCAGGTATATGAAACTGTGACTCAAAAGCTTCAGTGTTAATTCTTAGAGAACTTTATCTTGAAGTTAAATTATATAAAAGCAGTCCATATTTGAGAATCTTCAAATTATACACTGCTAATCTTCTAATTAAATTGACCTTGAACCACAATAATCTTCATTTTGTTCAGTAAATAAGTTTGATGTCTTATTTTTCTTTATGAGACATTCACCTAATTTTGAAAAGAGCTGTATTCACAAAAAAGAACACAAAATTCTAAACCAGCTCCATGATTTCAGGTAGAGGGCCCACTGCTAAGAATGCTCAAAGAAATTAATTTTGAGGGTCTAAATGGAGCCTTCAATTTATAATGTACTCATTAAGAGCAAACCCAGGGACTAAGCTGTTTTGTCCTCATTGTTTTGCTACAAATGCCTTCCGGTGCATTTTCCTTTTATAAATTTCAGATAAAAATAAATGTTTCTACAGCAGAGCAAGTGGAAATGGATAACACAGAAGTTTAAAGTATTAAACAGACGAAAAAGCAAAGTCTATCTTTTTACTCAGTAGACAACAGCCTACATATTTAAAACGTGTACAAAGGATCTTTGCAAGATCTAGAAGACATGTTTGTATATCTTGCTTGAAATATCAAAGTGATAGGGAAAATATGGCTTTGTGAAACATAAATACAAGAACCATTAATCAAGACTCTTCAGCCTTAGCTGGTTTGGCTCAGTGGATAAAGCGTCAGCCTGCGGACTAAAGGGTCCCAGGTTCAATTCCAGTCAAGGGCACATGCCTGGGTCACGGGCATAATGCCCAGTAGGGGATGTGCAGGAGGCAGCCCATCAATGGTTCTCTCTCATCATTGATGTTTCTATCTCTCTTTCCCTCTCCTTTCCTCTCTGAAATCAATAAATATTTTTTTTAAAAGACTCTTCAGATCTCAACTGTCACATGAATGCATGGGAATGGCAATTTCTATAGTACCCAAAATATGAAATATAGAATCTATTACAAATTAAAACCAACAATACCCAAATTTACTTCAGCATAATTATGTCCTTGCATACTGACCTTCAGGAACTGGTCTTCATCTACTCATTAACTCCAAAACGAATAAAAGTTAGAAATTTTACTACTTGAAGTTTCCACTAGTCTCCAAGGTAAGTCTCATTCACTGATACAAGATCATTTTGGACTTTACTACAGTGTAGTTAATTTCATTACATTTCGATTCTTTCTTCTGGCCACAGATCCATCCAGAAGCCAGGCACAGCATTTGAATGAAGTAAAATATGGATTTGCCACCCTTGAGATATTTTTCAAATACTTTTGGAAACTTTATAGAAGGTAATTTCAGTCATGAATATTTGAGCTAATTTATTTAGCTGAGAATGAACACAAAATAGCTCCATATACATATCCATGATAAATTAAGGAAATGAAAAAAAAAAAAAAAAGATTGGGTTCTAACTGCAATTTTTCTGACTACTATAATCACATTACTAAATATTTTAAAAATAAGAAATATGTTCTTCCACTTAATGAGATTAACCTTTCTCAATGTTTTAATAAAGCATAATAACTTTTACGGGCAAAAAAGATACAACTCAAGAGACTAAATAAGTCTGACTTTGCTGTTAGCATATATGTATACTATTAAATATCAGTATTATCTTATACCATCATTAAATTCAAACTAAGATTATAAAAAAGCAAATATTAATTGTTCCTAAATCATATCCCACCAATATATTAGCAAATGAAGATGTCTTCAAAAGAAAAAGTAGTTTCTGGTAGATTTCTAAGACTGGGCTGCCAACAGAGAATTACTCTTGAAAATAGAGTTGTTTTCAATTTGTGAAAAATCTGTACAATGGGGAGCAAACACTTAAGGAACAATAAAAACAAGAATTGAAACTTAACAGGAAATTAAGCATTTGTAGTAATATAAAGGCTTCAGAAATAATGCACAAGCATAATAATGAAAACAGGTTTCATCTGTCTTCCTGCCTGCTTGGTAGCATTAACTAGGGGCTCTGTGTACACGGGAAGGCTTGGACACAGGCAAGCTTCAATTTAGGCAGAAGCTGTAGCGAGCAGGTAGGAAGCCAGCTGTCAGGCTGCAACCGCTCAAAGGCCAGAATAACATAGGCTTATTTGTGGAGTGCCAAGATATACAACAGAAACCTTACCCCTTCCCATATGGTTCATTCCTTTTCTTCTGAGATGAGACTCTAGTTTCTAGCCTGGGGGTGTATAAGTAGGTAAGGGAGCCAACTGTCCTAGTTTCATATAAGAAATTTAATTCACCCTCCTGTTTTCAGGTCTACATCTTTTTCCTGCCCTTGGTTCAGGCAGGCTGATCCGTTTCCTCTCACCTTTTCTGCAGCTTCCTCACAGCCTGCTCAATCAGTAAGCTCATTCCCATCTTTCCTTCTCCCAGTAATTTCTTGAAAACTTCCAAGTACTAATGAATCTCTCTGATTTTCTTTGCTGCATGGATCTATTTTTTAATGTGCTTCTATGCATCTATTTTAGTGAGGTCTCAGGGAACATGTATGCTCAGGCCTCCATCTTTTACCAAGTAGGACTATTCTTAAAAATGTAATCAGACTACGTCTATCTAGTCCCTGTAACTTTGTATAAAAAAATCATACCTGCTAATTTGCAGAACAGCTAACCTAAGATCTAAACAAATTCTAAAATCCCATAGCATTTCAAGGTATAAATTGTCTATGGATGGGAAACCAGTTATTTTCACACCTGAAGGATAGAAAATTCTTGTATTTATCTATACCCAATGCTTCATTAAGAAATCCTGCCAAAACCGGTTTGGCTCGGTGGATAGAGCATCGGCCTGCAGACTGAAAGGTCCCAGGTTTGATTCCAGTCAAGGGCATGTACCTGGGTTGCGGGCACATCCCCAGTGGGAGATGTGCAGGAGGCAGCTGATCAATGTTTCTCTCTCATCGATGTTTCTAACTCTCTCTCTCCCTTCCTCTCTGTAAAAAAATCAATAAAATATATTTAAAAAAAAATAAATCCTAATCCAACTAGTGATCTCAAAAAAGTTCAGTTTCTGTTTCCAGTTCAAAGGCTTCCTCACAAACTAAAAGATAAAATGCTTTTTTCCAATTATTTCAGTAATTGAATAATTATCAATTAGCTGCAAGATAATGAAAGCTAGATGTCTGAAAATAAAATTTTTTCTTATTTTCCCTAAAGAAGGCAATGAGTGAAAAGAATCAACTACAATAGTATATGGAAGTTTGAAGGAATATAAATTATCATTATTCATAAAATCAAATTTGAAAAATAACAATATAGTCCTTAAAAATTAGAAAACAGGTATTAACTTTATGACAAATATACCACTGAATTATAAATATGACTGTTTAAGTGGTTTCTGTGAATCATAATTAATGGAATAATTATGTCAATCTTTTACTGTATTGCCATTGTCTCATTCTTGGTTCATAAAATCACATGTGGAACAGATATCTAGCAAGAATTTCCAAAGAAACAAATATAACAAGAAGCACAAGTTCTAATTATTCTCCACAGAGTTGCCTTGCAGTTTATCTATATCAGAACTGAAACTTTCAGTGTTGCCCAAAAGCTACACTGAAGTCAATTTATACACTCTAAAATTTTATTTAAGTGGAATTCAAGGTCACAGACGACTGTTTGCTTTTTAATCCTCACCCAAGGATATATTTATTGATTTTGAGGAAGAGAGAGAGAGAGAGAGAGAGAGAGAGAGAGAGATCAGTGTGAGAGAGAAGCATCAATTGGTTTCTCCTAGTGCAGTGGTCGGCAAACTGCGGCTCGCGAGCCACATGCAGCTCTTTGGCACCTTGAGTGTGGCTCTTCCACAAAATACCGACTACTGCGCATGAGTCACGAAGTTTCAATCGCCCTGTACGTGCGCGCCCGCACGTGGTATTTTGTGGAAGAGCCACACTCAAGGGGCCAAAGAGCCGCATGTGGCTCGCGTGCCGCAGTTTGCCGACCACGGCCCTAGTGTGCACCCAATGTAAGAATGAGCCCTGACCAGGAATTGAACCAGCAACCTTTTGGTGTACAAGACCATGCTCCAACCAAATGATCCACCTGGCCAGGGCGAGGATAACTGTTTAATGAATATTCTAATGTCAGCACATGGTAGTAGAAAGTATAAGAAAAAAATACCCAGGTTTTGATCCTTTATGCATTTAAGAAAAGCAATACACAACAAACAGCTTGGGTTTCTGGTGGAAAGCAGTGCAAGTGAATTAAAGGCACAGCACTTTATACCTGGTCAACTTCAATACCAAAAATACGTTGGTTTGTAACTCAGCAATCTGAGGGAAAAATACTTTGATGATCTTTTGGTCAAAAGCAATCTCAGTGATAAGAAGACTTTATCAGTTATTACAGGGATCTATTGTCCTGGCCTCACAAGGTACCCCTCCTTTGGATTTATGTGATTATGTGGCCTAGAATTTGTTAGCTGTATTGTGGTTCAGTTTGAAATTCATGTCTCCAATCTCTTTTACATTTTTGAACATTTAAAAAAATACTTATAATGCTTTCCAACAGACTTTATTTTGCTTTAATAATTTCTAATTTCCATAGCAATTAGTAACCTTCAGACTACATATGCATATTAATGAAATTCTTTATACTTCAGAAATTGCCCTCATTACAATAAATTGTATGTCAGACATTTGCCTTTGTTTTTCACTCTTCATATACAAATCTAAAACTTTTTATTCTAGCTCAAAAGCAAACAAATAGCATCTCATCAGAAATTCATTTTTCTGACAACTATGTGATCACCTAATGGCTAATAACTACCTAAAAACTAATAGCTACACAGTAGAAGTTATTGGAAGACCAAATAATCTAAATAACTAATCACCTAAAAACTAATAGCTACACAGTAGAAGTTATTGGAAGACCAAATATTTAAATAATTCCAGGAAACCTATGTCCTTCTTGATTGTTTTGAAACCTAATTAATACTATAATATTATTTTTTCTTTTTTATCTTACTTCATATATAGATTTTTTAAAAAATTCATAGTATTTTTGATGCAGGGGGAATACTATAACATTAAAAGAATATTAACTTAAGAGCCAGAAAAAAACCTATTTTCTATTTTTTTTTTTTGCTAAAGATCCTAAATTAAATTGTCTGAGATATGAATAAATTAGAAGGTCAAATAAACAAACAAATCTCAGTTTGTTTTAAGCTAAGAGAATATTTCTTTTAAAATATGTCCATTCCTGGAGAAAGTAGATTATATAAATGTGCTTTTATTCCAAAACATCATTTGTAAATGGTCTAAGGTGGGGACTGCTAATCCCACATAAAAGAAGCATTATGACAGGGAGAGAAAGAGTTGGCTTAGTTACTAAAGTTATCATAAACCACAAACTTATGTATTGAAAAATAGAACAATCCTTTTTTTAAAAAAAAAAAGTCTTTGCTCAGCTATCAAAAAAGGATAAGAGAAATGTGAAATTTTTTTCTTAATTTTTCATGGTTAGTTCAAGCCTTTTGTCTGTCAAAGCAAATCTTATAAAAGTAAGAAACTTTTTAGACAAATGTATAATGTAAGGAGCTGTTTGATAAATCATTTGAGGATTTAAAGTAGGAAAACAAAATGGTTAAATCTGCATTTTTTTAAGAACCAAGTATTTGCTGAGTGTCTATCATACGCCTAACTAATTTGAGACTATGGTAGTTCCTAAATTATAATATGTGAAAATACTTCTACCATATAGAATATTTTTTCAAATTAATATCAAGTAAAAATTTCCAAATAAAAGCTTTCTGGTTGGACTATCAATGAGTTTCTTACTTACAGTTCAGACAATTTATGTGACAATGTTATATGATTCAAAAAAGGTTGACATAAAGTGTGGTGTGCATAAATCAGGAAATGCATAAATACTGGGGAAGAAAAGGACATATATGTATTTATCTAATTATTTTTATTTTCTGCTTTCTTAAAATGAGTGTACTGTACACAGGATACATAAAAATAAATTATACCTAGATAGAGGGTGAATAATCCTAAATTTTCATTGATAGGGTATACAATCAAGGAAAGCTGGAGTAAAACAATGCAATTTTCTGACAATAACATTGGAGACTATTTCCATGACATTAGAATGTAATTATTTCTTAAATTGGCATGGAAAATAGGATTCATGAAGGAAAAGAATGAGAAATAAGTCAGATAAATTAGATCACATTAAAATTAAAAATTTCTTTTCCTCAAAAGATAGCTTAAGACAAGCCATAGAGTAGGAAAAGATAATTTCAACATATACAATCTACAAAGGGCTTGTATTTTGGATATGTACAAAACAGTATGAAAAACAGTTAACCTCATAGATAAATGGACAAAAGACTTGAAAAGGAACTTTATAACAGCCAGTGTGGCTCAGTGGTTGAGCTTCAACCCATGAACTAGGAGGTGACAGTTCGATTCCAGGTCAAGGCACATGCCTAGGTTGCAGGCTCAATCCCTAGTAGGGGGCATGTAGGAGGCAGCCAATCAATGATACTCTCTCATCATTGATGTTTCTATCTCTCTCTCCCTCTCCCTTCATATCTCTGAAATCAATAAAAACATATTTTTAAAAAAAGGAACTTTATATAAGTGAATATATAAACAGTTAATAAACATGTCAAAATTGCTCAACTCATTAATAATCAGGGAAAGGCAAACTGAAAAACTCTGTGTGATATTTCTCTACAAAATCACCAGAATGGCTAAAATTAAAGATGCTGACAATATGAAGTTTTGAAGAAGATATGTAGCAACCACAACTCTCATACACAGTTGACCAAATCAATTTATACAAAATTTATAAAACAGACAAAACTACTCCATCATATTAGAACAGCTGGAAGAGTGGTTAACTTTGGGGAGCAGAGAACGGACAGTGGCTAGGAATCAGTAAGAGGGCTTTTGTGGAAGCAAATAATGTTTTCTTTCTTCAATGGGTGGTGGTTACACAGGTGTGTTCATCTATATATATAAAAGCCTAAGCGACCATTATGACGGAATGACCAGAACAACCGGTTGACTAGTCACTATGGTGTGCACTGACCACCCGGGGGCAGACACTCAATGCAGGAGCTTCCCCCTGGTGGTCAGTGTGCTCCCACAGGGGGAGCGCCGCTCAGCCAGAACCCAGGCTCACGGCTGGTGAGTGCAGCTGCGGCAGCAGGCACAGCAGGCTGGGATGAGTGTGAGCGGCATGGCGCCGGCCCTGGTTCAGGCTCCTCCCTGGCCGCCTGCCACCTGGCGCACTGCTACATCCCCTGAGGGGTCCCAGATTGCAAGAGGGAGCAAGGCTGGCTGAGGGACTCCGCTCGCTACCCCTGTGCACGAATATCATGCACCAGGACACTAGTTTTATAATAATTCATGACCTGTATGTATGTTATATTTCAATAAATCATATAGAGACCAAAGGCTAACTTTAAGTTTTAGTCTGAAAACAAATTTATTATTTTCTTAAATAATGGGCAAATCTTTCTTCTAACTTTTCTCTTTTTAAAAAATATATATGTATATATATTTTTTATTTCAGAGGGGAAGGAAGAGAGAGAGAGAGATAGAAACACCAATGATGAGAAAGAATTATTGATAGGCTGCCTCCTGCACACCTCCTACTGGGGATCGAGCCCACAACCCAGCCATGTGCCCTGATCGGGAATTGAACTGTGACCTCCTGATTCATAGGTCAACAGTCAGTCACTGAGCCACACTGGCTGGGCTCTTCTAACTTTTCACAGAATCATACCTTCTACAAGGGGAAGTAAAACTATTTTAGTATACATAATAGCTAACATGTTCTCATTTTTAAAAATAATCATTAACAAGTATATTATTTATTTTAATTTTTATATAACTGTCACTAGAAACTTAAAAGTCTTCAGAAAAATCAATTGGGAAGTAACAGTTGAACATAAATGCTGGAATAATTATTTCAGTACAATCCAGAAACTAACAGGAAAACAGGATAAAATGAAATATTTTTAAAATAAAAGAAAAGCTAAGTTGTATTTAAAGAATTGTTTAAGATACATATGAAAGTCACTACTTCTGAACTGAACAACACTACTTTGTACCACCTGCAAGACAGAGAGGTTGTCTAGAATCAGTTGTACTAAACTGTGTCAAGATAAAGAACCACTTCATAATGAACTGAATTTTATATGGGAGTTGGAGAGTCACAAACTGCATTGCCAAATTCTGAAGGGCAAAATCTTGTTTCTGACACTAACCAGCAGCATGTCAGGATTGCAAGTGTATTTATTTCAGAAGTCTAGGTTATATTTGCATATTTGCTTTGTTACCAGCAGCAAGTAACCTGCCTTTTGTGATCTATCCCTTGGCATACTGGTTTGAATCAAACAGTGTTAAACCAAAGCAGTTGATTAGAAATGGATGGCTTTGAGATGTTACAAGTGGGGGCCCAGAGTAGGTATATATAATATTGTTGACCTACAAGTTAAAATATATAGTTTGTCTGAAGTTATGGGGCAGGCTGAAAATACAGTGAATTGTTATTTCCTAAGCTGGACAGGTAATGTCTCACTGATAAGGTGACATCTGAGTAAAGATTGGAAAGAAGTGAAGGGATAAACGGTACAAATATCTGAGAATATTCCAGACAGAGAAACCAGCAAGTGCAAAGTCCCTGAGGAGAAAGTGTGCATGGTGTCTTTCAAGAAACAACAAGGAGACAGTGTGAGTGGAACAGAAAGGTAGTCGTGGGGATTTGGGCTATTGTTTTTGGATAGGAAGCCATTTGAGGGATTTGCACAGAAAACCGAAACTTCAAAGTATTTTTGGCTTTAAGGGTTCTAGAAGAATCCTTGGTGAGTGGAAAAGTGAAGTTTTGCATAAACAGAAGAGATGAAGAGTAATAAACAAAACTAGGATCACAATGAATAAAGTTAACATGTCTGAAGGGCAGGGTAAAAGGTAGCGAGAAGCAGCTATACTTTTCACTGGTATTATGGTTGGAAAGACTGGAATCTGAGTCAACTTCTACTATGGAAGCCAGGTGACAGTGAAGCAGAAGTAACAAAGGAAGGTAGGAAAAGTTGCAGCAGAATCACAGTAATATAATGAATTCCTCAAACAATACTCACAGGGAAAGACAGAGATTGTCATTAGACAGATTTGCCAATCAATTAGGATAGCTTTGCTAACTAATAAACACTTATGGCAGACATTTGAAACACTGCCTGATTTAGAAACAAAGAAAAATTACTGGATAGCACTGAAAGAAAAACAATTTCAATTTTGAAATAATTGTTAAAACAAGGTCACATGAACAGGTAAAAGACCCATAGTTCACATATAAATCCTCATGGTAGTAATAATCCAATGCATATGGCTTTGAGATGGCTTTTACTGTCATACATTTTACTTTAATACAGTAAAATGTATGACAGTAAAAGGAATACAGTAAAAGTAATGATATAGATTGCTTATACAAATATATTTTAAATAAAGTAAAATTCAGTGTTCAAATGGAAGCTATTGAAGTGTCCAGGAATGGTGCATTTAAATAAGGCAATTTTGCTATAACTGCATTTATCTGTAAATAATTTACACAGAGTTATGAGCGAGCTAAAAAATAGTATGAGTTCTAAAAAACATACTCAATAGAATAGTTTTGTCTCTAAGCCTAAACAGTGCTGATTTTAAAAGGGTCTCAGAGTCCCTTTTGTGAAGAGATCCCTTAAAGTATAAATGGTTGGCAAAGCACAGGGAGCAACTGACTTGGAGCCTCAGGAGTGCTGGAGAGGAGGGGGAGGGAAAGGCAACAGCTCCACTAACCAGCCACTCAAAAAAGTGTTGGAGTCAGAGCAGTTGCTGAAGGGTCTGAGGCTTTTCCTTTGCTGGAAAACTCTCACCTTGTCTATCCAACTGTCTACATCCTACCAATGAATTTCAACCATCAGGGTGTTATTTGTAAGAGGACATAGAAATCAATCATTTGTATGCTATAATTTCAGATCCGTGTTTTTCTACATATTTTGTCATTTATTTTTCCATTTGTGAAATATGCCAGAATCTACCCATCTACTTTATTTGTTTACTAGAGGCCTGGGCCTCTAGTAAATTCATGCAAGAGTAGGCCTTCCTTCCCCTGGCTGCCAGTACTGGCTTCCCTCCGGCACCCGGGGCCCAGGCTTCCCTCACAGTCCCAGCTTCATCGGGAAGGTCATCTGGAAGGACATCCAGTCTAATTAGCATATTACACGTTTATTATTATAGATTTATTTATTAATCTATATATCTATTTATTTATTTTCTACCTATCTACTTAAAACACACACAAACACAAAGAACACAATTAAGAAAAGATAGTGTGGTCTAATAACAGGAAGCTCATAAATTAAAAACTTAGATTAACTGTAGAACAGGCTGATAAGGAATACTTGCTCCTTTCTTTGAGGACTCTCTTTGGTCCTTCAAGAATCAGGATGATAAAAACTGCAATTCATTTTGGCTGCTAACTGTAGGACTGCTGCTTGTTTGTTAGATTTGGAGTTCCAGTATGAATCAGTTACCTTCTTGTATTGCTGTAAAGCTGTCACTTACATATTTCAGGTATTTCACTTTCCTGCTACACCTCTGGGTTAGACTGACTATTTTTTGGCTCCCACCTCTTCATCTATTGTGATTTTATTGGAGATGCATTTTCAGAGTTCTTGCATGTCTGAATTATCTTTGCTTGCTCTCACATTTCATGGTGGAGAGTTTGGCTGGGTATGTAAGCTTCTAGTTTCAAAATTATTCTCCGACAGAACCCTAATGACATTTTCTCCATTGTGCCTTAGAATTCAGGGTTGCTGATGAAAAGTATAATACCAGTTTGATTCATCCTTTTGTTGGTAACCACTTTCTTCCCCCTCTTTGGAATCTCTTAGGGTTTTCTTCTTTATGTTTGGTGAACTGAAACTCCAAGAGTATGTATTTGCATGGTGGTATTTTACTCATTCATTCTGCTTAATACTTGCTCAACCCTTCCATTTGAAGATGAATAGCATTCTTCAGCTCTTGTGATTTTTTAAATTCTTTCCTTAAGTTCTGCTCTGCAGTGTACATACATTATTTGTGTCCATCCATTATCTTCGAACATCCTTCTATGTTTTCACACATTATGTTCTTTAAAAAATAAGAACATATTGGTTTATTAGGAAGTGATAGATGCTATTGCAAATGAGAATGAGAAAGTAGAGCAGTATAAGGAAGTTCAGATGCTGGAGGTGGGGTGGGGAGGGAGTACAGGTTTTGATTTTTTAATAGGATAATCTAGGTAGACCTCACTAAGAAGCTAAAATGTGAGCACTGAGAAAAGTCTATGTGAGTATGTGTGAAGAACATTTCAGGTGGGAATACTAGCACAAAGACCCTAAAGCAGAAAGCTCATGACATGTATCAGGAGCAGTAAGAATATAAGTGTGGCTGAAGTAAACTGAGTGAGGGAGAGAGAGTAGTTTAAAATAAGATCAGAGAGGAGACCTCGAGGAGGCCATGTCATTTAGGATTTTGCAGGCTAATGTTGAGATTTCTCAGTCTGAATGTCACTGCCATCTCACACCTGTCAGAATGGCTATCATCAACAAATCAACAAATGACAAGGGCTGGCGAGGATGCAGAGAAAAAGGAATCCTCATGCACTGCTGGTGGGAATGCAGACTGGTGCAGCCACTATGGAGAACAGTATGGAGTTTTCTCAAAAAACTGAAAATGAAACTCCCATTTGATCCAGTGATCCCACTTCTAGGAATATATCCCAAGAAACCAGAAACACCAATCAGAAAGGATATACGCACTCCTATGTTCATAGCAGCACAATTCACCATAGCTAAGATTTGGAAACAGCCTAAGTGCCCATCAGCAGATGAGTGGATTAAAAAACTGTGGTGCATCTACACAATGGAATACTACACTGCTGTAAAAAAGAAGGAATTCTTACCATTTGCAACAGCATGGATGGAACTGGGTAGCATTATGCTAAGCAAAATAAGCCAGTCAGAGAAAAATAAATATCACATGATCTTACTCATTTGTGGAATATAATGAAAAACATAAACTGTTGAAGAAAAACAGATCCAGAGACAGAGAAGCATCGATCAAACCATCAAACCTCAGAGGGAAGGTAGGGGAGGGTGGGAGTAAGGGGGAGAGATCAACCAAAGGACTTGTATGCATGCATATAAGCCTAACCAATGGACACAGACACCAGGGGATGACGGCATGTGTGGGGGGGTGGGGGAAATAGGGGGATAAGGAGACATATATAATACCTTAATCAATAAAGAAAAAATAATAAAATAGATTTAATGTTCTAGTTATGAAAATTACATAATTTACTTCTATCATAAGTTCAGAAATTGTGGGAAAAACCACAATACTACAATATGCAGATAAATGTAGATAAGTGTTACAGAAAAAAATTATATACAAAATTGGTAAGTTGAAGTACTCTTAGAAAATATTTCAATTGGTTATATTTATTAAAGAAAAATGTAATAAACACTTTCTTGCAAACCAACAATGTTGTAAATCTTACATCTCCAGATTTGTATTGATACCATCAACTCCTTTTGAGCAGAGTTAGGATAACAATAGAAACCTTGGGAAAGATTAAATGACAGCTAAGCTAAAGAGTCGGAATATAATATGGTTGCTTCAAAGCAATTTCGTTAGTTGTAATCAAAGCAAATTTAATAAAACTAAAAAAAAAAACTCGGCTGCTAGAATGTTACAATCTCCTGTTTCGAATAAATTCATGTTATCAGGAAATCAATATGGCTCATGTTGCACACAAACAAGTCTGAAAATAGCAGCACCCAGAGTTCCAACAGGATGCCATATCCTTGAACTTTTAAGACCAATATGAACGGCTGTTTCCTGAAAGAAATGATGATTCTGAGCAAGACATTTCTTAAAATACTATTTCCAGAATTACTTGTTACCACCATAATAAAGCATTATCAGGAAATAATCAGCCTGATTATTCACAGCATTGGTGACATAGAAAAAACTGCTCATATTTACTGGACCACAAGTAAGAATAGGACGCTTTTATGATTAATAGGTTAAAAGGCAGGAGTTTCCAATGAACCTAGATTGGGAAACTTTCAAATGTTTGACGACTGTCCTGACCACTTTCAAAGGGTTTAATGTAGTTTTAAAATGTTTCCCTAAATGCTGCATCTGATAATAGTTAGGAACCATCTTAAAATCCCATTAAGTTTTATTCAACAAACCTCAAGGTTTGGCTCTGAGAACCTCATAAGCATGTACCCTCTATGCTATAACAAGATTAGTAGTGTATTTCAGCATTAATCTAACAGTTGGTTTTGAAAATTTTTTAAATGTGTAAGCTCCCCAGGAATTCACCTTTAATTGAACAACACCAATTCTACATGAATCATAAAAACCCATTTCTACTGGCTATAATATGAATACTCAAACCCATATCCCTTATATGGGGCAAACCTCCAGGGAATGAGCCTAACAAAGCACTGGACTGTGACGGGGACTAAGTTTTGACAAAGTACCACTGGATAATACTTACACCATTAATCATTTCTGTCACTTACCAATATAGATCGGTTTAATGTCTTCCAGTTGATGATGCTAAACTGCTTTGAAGCCTTTGCATTTAGCTTTCCAAGCTTTTGTTTTGTTTTAAGCTTAAAGTAATTCTAGCATCCTTCAGCAGTAACATAGTGCATCAACAAGTTGATTATTTTAAAATATCTTTTATTAAAGAGATCAATGTTTTTAACTATTATCTGTTTAATTAAAGTGAACACCAAAGTTTGTTAAGTTTCAATCACAAATTTATACTCAATTTAAATTATGGATTTCAACCAAGAATGCTATATTAACATAACTCTTTTTACAGAAGGATCTTAGTAGAATTTTACACACTCTCAGTTAACTAATAATCCTAACAAGATTTAAGAACTTTTTAAAAAAATAAACCTCACCCAGCCAGTGTTGCTCAGTGGTTGAGTGTTGACCTATGAACCAGGAGCTCATGGTTCTATTCCCATTCAGGGAACATGCCTGGGTGGCAAGCTCGATCCCCACCAGGGGTTGTACAGGAGGCAGCTGATCAATGATTCTCTCATCATTGATGTTTCTATCTCTCTCCCTCTCTATTCCTCTCTGAAATCAATAAAAATATATTTTTTTAAAGAACTTCCATTTCTCCTATTCAAATTCTTATTTCCCTTTTGTTTCATAGAAATGAGTACAAAAAATAGGAAGATAACTGGAGACCACTATATGAGGCTAGGGATGTGTCTTCTTTTAGATTCAATAAAGGTAAGGCAGAATGGCAAGTGAAAAGGGTACATAATTATGAACATGAAAGTGAATACAGGTAAGTGCAGAAAATATGAAAAGAAATGGAAGAGGTTAACATGGGAAAAGAAAGACAGATAAATGGAGAAAGAAATAAGGAAAAAGAAGGAAAACATTAGGAGGGCAAATTAAAACAGAATGGAGAAGAAAGAAAAATGAAAAGACTTCAAAGAAGTACATTTGAGACAGACTTTGACAAACAGATAAAATAAATGGATCTTGAGAATATCATGCTAAGTGAAATAAGACAGAAAAAGTCAAGAACCATTTGATTTCACTCATATGTGGGATATAAAGCAACAAATAACAAACAAGATAAACAGACAACTCATAGACACAATGTATGGTGGTTACCAGAGGGAAAGTGGGGTGGAGGGGAATAAAGGGACTCAAACACATAGCAACGGAAGGAGATCTGACTCTGGGTGGTGAAACACAATGCAACATACAGGTGAGGTATTATAGAAGTGTACATTTGAAACCTATCTAATTTTATTAGCCAATGGCACCCCAATAAATTTAATAACATTTTTAAAATTCTGATTAAGTTGAAGAAATTTCTCTGGAACCACATTAATAAAACAGCTTAAATTTTTAAATAATTAAAATGTTTCCTTTAATTTTCATATTTATGTTTATAAAATAATGCTCTGAACAAGAATCAAGGACACAACCTGAAGTGATGTATTGTCCAAGAAATAATCCTAATGGAAAAATAGAAAAAAAAAACTTACCATATTTTTAAATTATGGTAAATACTGACCACACTGTGACTACAGAAAAGTGCAATTGTAGTTACTACATTCTGCAAATAGCAGCACCCAGAGCTCCTAGATATGATTTCATCCTAGATATGATTTCAGTACTTTTAAGACTATCAGACTATAGTTAGAAGAAAGCCAAAACCAGACCATCTCAATTTGCAACTGA
The DNA here is from genome assembly GCF_028538775.1 of Myotis yumanensis. NCBI lineage: Eukaryota > Metazoa > Chordata > Mammalia > Chiroptera > Vespertilionidae > Myotis > Myotis yumanensis. The sequence goes on along the minus strand of NW_027223755.1, from coordinate 68,081,455 downwards.
AACAGGTGTTCAGGGAAGCATAGCTATCAAAAACAAAAACTTCAAACTTCACTCTTTTAAATTGAACTGGAGAATTTCTTGTATTCACTGCCAGGAAATATCACCCGACAGAAGTAAAAACTTTGATACCTTGACTGCTGAAATAATGATTTTGAAAAAAAATAGTTCAAAATAATAAACTATCCTATCTAATAAAGAGGGAATATGCAAATTGACCATCACAAAGATGGTGGCGCCCATAGCCACAAGATGGCAGCACCCAGTCCCCTCAGCCCCCCTGAGTCCCCCAGTCCTTACAGCCCCACTGGGGGGGGGGGGAGGGGGTTGCCAGAGTCCCCCAGTTCTTTCAGCCCTTCTGGGGGGGAGAGTGGGGCAGCCAGAGTCCCCAGTCCTTTCAGCCTAAACTGATTACTATGGTAAGTGGACCAACAAGGTTTTCAGCAAGTGTGAGAAGCAAGCCTTGGCGGGATCGAGGGAAAGCCGGCGGGATCGAGGGAAAGCCGGTGGGCTCAGGGCCACTGCTGCCCAGGGAGGACCTCGGAGTTTGATTCTGAAACCAAAGAGACCTGCTCCAGTGCAGGCTGGGGAGGAAGCGCCGCTGCCACCCGCCCAGCGCCAGGTCCCTGATTAAGGAAGCAGGTCCAAGTTGCAGCCATGGGGCCTGGCGGGGCTGTCTCATCCTGGACCATCGTGGCTGAGCTCTGGCGGGGGCGGCGAGCACCTCTGGGATCACTGTCTGCACTCAGGCCGCCTACGGACACCGGTGGAGCGGGCGTGGGTTGAACATTTTCATGAAAATGGGATGCCTGCCCCGGTCCCTGGCGAGGAGAGGGCAGCACGATTGGGGGCGCAGCCTTGGGACCCCCGTTAGGAGGCACCGGGGCTTGGGAGGGGCTGGGAGCAGAGGGTCCTGGTCACCGGGCTGACAGCAGGACGGACCCGAGGTGCCTCCAGTGGCCATCATCCGCCCAGTGCTGGGCTGCGGGCCCTCACTCCGGAGCTCAGCCATAGGAGGTGCTGGCCCCGAGATGTTTTTCCTGCTGTCTGGCTGGAAGTACAGGAGGCAGTTGAATTAGAGTCATGATTGTAATTTAATTTCTCCAAACTCAGAGCTATTTTCTTTACAAATACATCAGGGGCCAGGAAATGTTCACAGAACTAGGGAACCATTCCCAAATCAGGAAGGGAAGTCACAGAGTGTATACCATTGCTACAAATACAGTATTTCCTACTACTTACAACATATACAATGTAATGTATTAGATGCCTTCCTATTGCATGAAGTATGTATTCTCATAGAGTAAGAACTTTAAATTGAACTGGGATATAAAAAAAATAGTTCAAAATAATAAACTATCCTATCTAATAAAGAGGGAATATGCAAATTAACCATCACAAAGATGGTGGCGCCCATCCTGGACCATTACCACTTAGCAATGTTATGGTTATGGCAGTATGTCATATCCTATCTATAATAATAAAAGTGTAATATGCTAATTAGACCAGACAACCTTCTGCAAGAAGCCAGGACTGCAAGGGAAGCCAGGGTCCCGGGTTCCAGAGGGAAGCCGGTGCCGGAAGGCGGGGGAAGGAAGGCCTACTCTTGCACAAATTTCGTGCATCAGGCCTCTAGTAAATAAGAATTCCTATTTGTAGATAGAGCATGATTCTCCAAATATCCTGGTGTTTGAGCACATAATAAAATATAGTTTGGCCAAAAGTAAACTAGCTAAAATTAAAAAGCTCTACTACAGGAAACAAGAACACCAAAAATTCCAGATGAATAATCAGAAAATGTATTAACTGAAGTAATGTTGGGATGGCTATTTCTTTTGTCACACAAAAAAACAAAAGTGTTGATGAGCATGTGGAAAAATTACAATTCTTGTACACAGTTGGTGGGAATGTAAAATGGTGTAACTGCTTTGGAAATCAGTATGGAGGCTCCTTGAAATATTAAAAATAGCTCTGGGTGGTGTGGTTCAGTGGTTGAGCATCGTCTCATGCACCAAGAGGTTGCCGATTCGATTCCCAATCATGGCACATGCCCAGGTTTCGTGCTTGATCCCCAGCACGGGGTGTGCAGAAGGCAGCCAATTTATGCTTCTCTCTCATGGATGTTTTTCTCTCTTTCTCTCCCTCTCTTTTCCTCTCACTCTAAAATCAAAATGAACATATATTTTAAAAAGAATCAACCAATGAATGCATAAATAAATGGAACAACAAATCAATGTCTCTCTCTTGTTCTCTCTCTCCCTTTTTATCTCTTTCTCTCTAAAATTAATTTAAAAATAGAAATACCATAAGATTGAGCAATCACACTTCTGGGCTTTTATCTGAAAGATTTGAAATCAGGATCTTGAAGTGATATTTGCATTAATGTTCACTGCATCATCATTCACAATAGCCACGAAGTAGAAGCAACCTAAAGTGTCCATCAACAGATGAATGGGTAAAGAAAATGTGGTATATATATATATAATGTAATATTATTCAGCCTTTAAAAACAGAGAAGGAAATCCTGCCATATTCAATAACATGGATGAGCTTTGAGGACATTATGTTAAGTGACATGAGTCAGTCACAGAAGAACAGATACTACATGATTCTACTTATATGAGATCTCTGAAGTAGTCAAACACAAAGAAGCAGAGAGTAGAATGGTGGCTGCCAGGAGTTAGGAAGAGGGGAAATGGTAAGTATAAAGTTTTAGTTATGCAAGATAATTAAATTCTTGAGATATGCTGTACAACACTGTCCCTATAGTTGACAATATTTTGTTTTGAGAGTAGAAATCATGCTAATTGTTCTTAGTATAATAAAAAAAAAAAAAGGAGAAAAGAAACTCCTGGACCATTACCGCTTAGCAAGCAATGGAGAAACAAATAACAAAAAAACAGATGTACTGAAGCTGCTGTATTACATGGCCTCTTCTCACAAAGCTAAGTAGACAACTATGCTCTTTGAAACCCACTTTCTAATAAATGCAGTTCAGAATACTTGGACATGGGAAAAACAAACTGTATTTAGAATACATAAGAGACTGTCAGCAAAACAGAGTTAACGACTCTAAGATATTAGAGGCAAGGAAAGAATATTGGATAAAATTTAATAAAATGTACACTCAATGGACTGAGCCATAAAGGTATTCTTGAATTAATTTAGTATCTCAGATACTGAAGTGATCATGTATTTAATTGCGTTTAGGATAGGCTAAAGGATATTTTAAATAAACATCTTTTAAATTACTTTGTGTGCTTTTTCATTTTAAATAACCCCAAATCTCGAATAACCCACACAGAATGTTACTTTATGTCACCACACAGAATTTTACATCATACACATATGTCTTTTCACTTGCCAGACAAATAACTGTGCTTATATTTTGTTGCAAAACAAACCCATACTTGATTATATATTGTCATTTTTCCTCTCCAGTTGTTTCACATATGAATCATTTGTCTCCCCAATTAGATGATAAACTTCTTTAGGGCAAATCATATTGTCTTATCCTTTTCATCATTAGCAGCTAACACAATGCTGGGCTATAGACCTGCTCAATAAATGCGTACTGAATTGGACAGTACTCTTAGTCATTGCCATTTCTTTTCTCTGAAGTACAGTTGAATAGACTGAATGCTGTGGCACCGTCAGCTTTTATACTTCGTCCTGCTTCTGTGACCACACTGCTAGAAGACGACAAATCTTTACATTGATTCAATGCTGCTCCTGCCAGGATTATCTACAATAAATGACAATGCCCCAATGCCAGTTCAAGTGGTAAGTTTTATTATATACAAATACCTGTTACCTAGAGATTGAACCCAAAATACCTATATCAGACTTAGTCATTTTTATCTGCACTTGACTCAAAACAAATGATCAAACTTAAATATAAGTTCACTGCCTGAATCTTTCATTCTATAAGTGAACATTTTAAAAAATTGCAAAATGGGAAATACTAAAAATAATTACTTTAAATTACAGAAACCTATTAATTTATCAACCAATGTCACCCCAATACTTTCAATAAAATTAAAAAAAGAAAGATTATCTAGACAGTTTGGCTCAGTGGACTGAAGGGTCCGGATTCGATTCTGGTCAAGGGCATGTACTTCGGTTGCCATCCCTGGTTGGGTTCAAAATTACTTTCTTTTAAAGTAGATAAGTTGTAAATGTTCTCTATATACCAGTATTACTATGCCCAAATGTGAAGGCAAATTAATTTCTTCTAAAGTGAAATTCCTCTACTTTAAATTATAATGTCCATAGGCAGGTATTTATTTTACACTACTTTATAAGAAGATAAAATAATCTATCTTAATCCTATCACAAGCTGGGAGTCAAAATGAAAATATGATTATCATAGTAAGTTAATTTTCCAAATATAAAACTATGTCTCAATGCTTATTTAATAAAATTTTTTTTCTTTTTCAATATAGAAATATTGAACTGAATTAAGATGTAGTTAAAACTTCCTTAATCAGGAAGTTTAACATGAAACTAATAAAGAGAGCGTCACAGTGATCCTAAAAGGTCCTATTTTAATAAGCTTGAAAGGAAAAGGATCAGAATTCTGACTAAATTGTCATTTAAAACCCCGTAATTCATGACAAACCACAACTCATGCAACCATGAAAACATTTATTTAAAATCATAGCAGGACTATATTATCTCTTCAGTTTTAATTGAAACTTTGAAGAAAAAAAAAAACAATGACCTATCAAAGTTTCTTTGATAAATCTATTTTATTACACATTTTATATCTTTACTAGAGGCTTGGTGCACAAAATTCATGCACTGGGGGTGGGTGAGTGGGTGTTCCTCAGCCCAGTCTGCACCCTCTCAATCCGGGACCCTGTGGGGGATGTCCAACTGCCAGTTTTAAACTGGCAGTTGGACATCCCTCTCACAATCCAGGACTGCTGGCTCCCAACTGCTCCCCTGCCTACGTGATTGCCCCTAACTGCTTCTGCCTGCCAGCCTGATCAATGCCTAACTGCTCCCCTGCCAGCCCGATTGCCCCCAACTGCCCTTCCCTGCTGGCCTGATTGCCTTCAACTGCCCTCCCCTGCCAGTCCGGTCACCCCCAACTGCCCTCCCCTGCTGGCCGGGTCATCCCTAACTGCCCACCCCTGACAGCCTGGTCGCCCCTAACTGCCCTCCCCTGATGGCCTGATAACCCACAACTACCCTCCCCTGCCAGCCACCTTGTGGCTGTGAGCACTGCCATCTTTGAGGGTGTGGCGGTCAAGTAGCATATTCCCTCCTTATTGGCTGTGGGTGCTGCCATCTTTGTGATGGTGTGAGGGTCAATTAGAATATTCCCTCTTTATTAGATAGGATTTCTTTTTCTTGATATAAAAATTACCATATATGAACATAATAAATGATTTTTCTTTCATTACTTTGCTAAATGAATTAAAATTAAAACTCTATGTCATGGAAAATAAAAAATGAAAAAAAAATTTTTAATTTTATAACTTGGCCAAAAATATGAATGATGTTAGTATCAAAATTGTGGTTTTGTGGTTCACACTACACTGTTTTTTCATTTCTCCTAACCTCAAGTTTTAAAGGTGAACTAGAAGTGAAGTGTATTTTAAAATCAAACCACTACAATGGCTGCTATTTGGCTGAAAAGCTCTTATTTGCACCAACCTCCAATGGCAAACTGAAATTTTTTTTCTAATTTAAGAAAAGCAGGGGAAAGGCCAAAATGAACACCTAAGAAAGGTACAATGACAGTAACTATATTCACATTTATCAGTACAATGAAAAAACACACCTGTTAATCCTGATCCCTATAAAAAATTTTAAGCTCCATTGAAATGTAAGCATATGTGCATTATTCTGATGACATTTTATTCCCTCTCTTGCCTTGCTGACATTTATAACATGACCCAGTTCAGCTAAAATTACCATAGTGAAAAAGTAGCTGCACTCTGATAAGTGATTTTACCTAGACATGCTGTCTGGTTCCCACTGGTATACACATGCTGACATCCCTGGGTGAGAGAGATTAATTCCTTCTACTTGTCTTTTTCATGATAAAAGGCATCGATAGTGACTTTTTAAAAATTCCTTGCTTCTAAACTGAGAAACTGAAAAGCTGTGAATGCTAGGCTTCACCAATCAAGTAAGAAAACTAAACCTTGTAACAACACAAGCTAAAGAAAATATCCTGAAGCTGATATCTTGGGAAATGAAGATAATAGGAAAGAAATCACCTAAATTGGTAGTCTCAGTATTTCTGGCCATGTTCCCTACTCCCCACAGGTAGTAGTGGACTGGCAACTGGAAGGCATATGAGACAAAACATAAAAGTGTAATTTCAGAGATAATACTATTCCATGTTAAATGATCAGGAAGTATGAATTAAATAAAAAAATTTTGCAGGTATATTAAAGATATAAAATAAAAGGTCTTTCAAAGATAGTGTGAGATAGAAGAAAAATATCTAAAAATGAACTAATGGAGAATTTACCAGAAAGTTATTGATTATTGGTAGAAATAAAAATGTCTTCTCAAAGGAATCCAAGACATGTTGATTGAAAATATGAGGTTCCATTAAGGAAAATACTAGGTAAGAGGCTCAGGGTCCTGAAATAAAGAAAAGTAAAGAGAAAGAATTTCTCTCGACAGGCAGAATCCAGTACTTAAGTAGTGATATTTTCTAAGTGATCAACTCAAATGTATGCCAAGGATGGTGAGCCTGTAGTACCAATAGAAATGGGTCCAGTTTACTACCCTTATGAATCAGGAAAGCAAAAGAGAGTGACACTCAGGTACAGTATACAGAGCAGTAAACTTAGCTACACCTTGGGCCTGGGACCCAGAAATAATGAAAAGTAGAAAGAAATGAAAGTGAAGTTAGAAAGGTCTGAAAAAAGAGTGTTTAATGCTTTAAATTGTCAAGATCAACAATTTGCTTATATGTAAAACCTGTAATAGCATGTTAGGGATTATAATAAATCGTAATTACTATTTTTAAGAATAAATATGGATTTAAGTGCTGCTGAAATTACTCTGAATTCAGAGGTACCAGGATGTCTGTGGCAGGATGTATGGCAGAGCTGGTAACATATACCAGCTGTGTCATGACCTGACTTGCACAAGGAGTGGAAACCTAAGAGCAGCTGACTTGAGGGCGAGTAGAAGGAGAGCAGAGAAAAGTCTAACCCTTGGCCTATGGAAAGGAGACAAATTGTTTTCATCATGTGAGTTATGATGTACAATCACAGCAATGATGACTAAAGTGAATGCCATGATATACTGAAAGCTCCAAATTTGCATGTGAGAGCACCAAAAGACAGTGTCTCTAATAAGGAAGGAGCTATACAGGACATACATTACAGAAGTAGTGGTGAGGGTCGGCCCTCATGCTGACTCCATGAGAAGACAAGAGTCAAGGAACATGTGGGGCCTGTGTGCACTGGCAAAATACCATGCATATAAAAAATAAATGGGGGTATACTGCACAGGGGAGGTGGAAATCTTGCATTATACAGGTAGGGCATGAACAAATATAATTGAGTTACTACTGTTAATGTGACTACATATGATCCCCCAGAATAGTGAGGTATGGAGAAACTCAGGTTAGGCACAATTTGTGTCTTGATTGTCTGAGAATGTTTATTCTGACAGACATAATGAGGGAAAGAGAATGATTTAGAAGAGAGTGGAGGTAAGAGGAAGAATATAGTTCCTAGATTAGACTTATTCCAGATCACTGAGAAAAGCAGTCTTCTACTCTATGACCCTTTTTATAACATTCTTAATGGTGTGGTCTGGGGCGGAGATGGAGGTTTTCTTAACAAGATGATGACAATCACAACAAATGATATTTGCCTAGTGCCAGCTACTGTAAAAAACAATTATTCATTAACTCAATGAATTCTCACTACAGTGTTAGAAGGTAGATGCTGCTATTATTAATCTCACTTGATTAATAATGGAACTGAGTCAACTCATCAGCCATCTGCACCTTGTGTGGGAGAAAGATGAACCTGGACAGGCCTCACTGTCAAAGTATAGAGCTCAAAGCCAGCACAGTTACCATCAATAAGGAGGGAATCCTTAGAGGCAAAGAAAAAATAGAAAGAGAGAGGCTAAATCCTTGAGCTAATAACCAAATTTTGCAGGCACAAGGGGAGACCTATAGCTTTTCAGGCTAAATTCATAAAAAATATGGGCAATGGGAAGCTATAATCTGTACACTGTGCAGAGACAACATTTGCAGTTTCAATTCAAGCAAGTTAACTGACTACCAGATCAAAAAAACCAAGGTCCTCAAAGCATATAACAAAGCTCAGAGTCGCTTCAACATGCAGCGTGAGGCAAATGTAGGTTTATAGTTGTGAGTACACAAAACACAGAGTTTATTCTTGTATTATTAATTATTGTATTATTTTCCATACAAACAACTGTAAACCTACTATTGCCTCACCCTGCATGTTGAAGCGACTGAGTTTAAGTAACATTTTCCATTCTTTGAATGTCTAGTAATATTTAAGGAAAACGTTATCAGTGAATGAACATACAAAAAAAAAATCTCAAGAGAAAAATGGAAGCTAAAAAAGAAAAAGAGGAGACTCTAGATCTGAAAAATACAATAACTGAAACAAAACATTCACCAAATGAACACAACAACAAATTGGAGATAGCAGGAAAAGAATCCGTAAATTTTAAGTTGAATTAATAGGAATTGCCCAATCCAAAGGTGAGAGAGAAGAAAAGACTGAAGAAAAATGATCATAACACTAGAGACCTGTAAGACAGTATGAACTAATCCAACATAAGTATAAATGGAATCCTAGCAGAACAAGTGATAAAGGGAAATTTAAAATATTCATAAATATAATGGCTAATAAATTCCCAAATTTAATGCAAAATAATAGGTTAAGACCCAAGAAATTCAGTAATATCTAAATAGGATAAATACTAGGAAAATTTATGCTAGAAACAACATAGTCAAACTCCTGAAAGCCAAAGATAAAAAATTAATCTTGAAAGAGACCAGGGAAATTCCATAAAGGGGAAAATGAAGACTGACAGCCAAATTCTCTTCAGAAACTAAAGGAGCCAGAGAAATTGAAACAACATACTTAAAGTACAGAAACCAAGAATTCTATTTCCAGAAAGTTCATCCCTCAATAATAAAAGTAAAATAAGACACACTCAGATAACAAAAATAAGAGAATCTATTCCCAGCTGACTTGAATAATAAAAAATGCTAACAAATTCTTCAGTCTGTATGATACTAGATGACAACTAAGGTCTACAGAAAAGAAGGATGAGTAAATATATGCATAATATAAAGAGTATACAAAATTTTTCTTTCTTCTCCTAATAAAAAAACACAAAAGATTACTTAAGGCAAGAGTTATACCACTGTATGAACTTTATGTTAATAATATAATAGTAATAATAATAATGATGATGTAGTATTAACATCAGTTCATCTACTGTAACAAATATACCACACTAAAGTATAATGTGAATAGTAGGAGAAAACTATGCAGGGTGAAAAGGGATAGATGGGAACTCTGTACTTTCTGTTCAATCTTTCTGTAAGCCTATAATTACTGTAAAATAAAGTCTATAAAAACTTTAATTACTAACATAGGGTAATATAATAGTGATTATACCATAACTCTAACTTTTGAATAACTGTTTGGTGTAATAGCAAACCAAGCATCACTAAAAACAACAACAACAACACCTAACAAACTAAGTAGTAATAAACGAGAATTTTCAAAGGACATACGGACATGTGTCATACTTCAGTCAACAACGAACCACATATACTATGGTGGTCACATAAGATTATAACAGCTGAAAATTTTCTATTACCTAGTTACATTGTAGTGCAATGCATTTCTTATGTGTTTGTGGTGATGCTGGTGGTAACACAAACCTACTGCACTACCAGTCATATAAAAGTATACCACATATGAATTCAGTAGTTGGCTATCTACACTAATAAAAGAGAAACATGGTAATTGGCGTACGACCGCTACCCTTCCCATTGGCTAATCAGCGTATCCTTATGCAAATTAACTGTCAGCCAAGATGGCGGCCGGCAGCCAGGCAGCTGGAAGCGAACAGGAGGCTTGCTTGCTGGACTCCAACGTTCCGCCGGCCTCTGAGCTTCAGTTGGAAACATAGTAACATTTACAGAAGATAAACAAAACTCCAGAAAGCTCCTGTCAGTCAGCCGGGATCTCAGAGCTGGAGTCGCAACATTGTTTCGAATACAGAAAACAAAGGCCAGAAACCTGCTTTCAGCCAAGCCTCAGAGAGAAAGCCGGCTCTCAGCTCCAGTGACAGCCATAGAAGGTAAATAAATGTCAGAATAAAAAAGAAAAGAAAAAAAGGAGAGGTTTGGAGCTCCAGTCGCCCGCCAGCCTGAAAACAGCCCTCAGCCCCTCACCCAGACTGGCCAGGCACCCCAGTGGGGACCCCCACCCTGAAGCAACAAGATGGCGGCGAATTTGCATACTGAAGGCAGGCGGCAGCAGGCAAGGCTGTCTGCGGTCTGGGACCCGGATCTGTGACCCTGCCGGGTGGGATCAGAGGAGCCTCGGGGCCTCCCGGCACCGGGATCAGCGTGACAGGGGGCAGCGCCCAAACCCCCTGATTGCCCTGCGGCTCTGTGTGTGACAGGGTGAGGGGCCACAACCCCCTGATCAGCCCTGCGGCTCTGTGGGTGATAGAGGGCGGTGCCCCAACCCCCTGATTGCCCTGCGGCTCTGTGTGTGACAGTGGTGGCGCCCCAACCCCCCCACGGGCCCTGCTCTATGTGAGACGGGGTAGAGCCATACCTCCCCATGGGCCCTGCCCTGAGTGTGACAGGGTGTGGCGCCTCAACTACCGCCCCCCCCCCCCCCACGGGCCCTGCTCTGTATGTGACAGGGGGCGGTGCCCCAGCTCCCCTATTGGCCCTACTCTGTGTGTGACAGGGGGCAGCTCCCCAACCCCCTGATCAGCCCTGCTCTGTGCATGACAGGGGGGAGCTCCCAAAACCCCTGATTGACCCTGCTCTGTGCATGACAAGGGGGAGCTCCCCAAGCCCCGATGGTCCCTGCTCTGTGTGTGACAGGGGGCAGCGCCCCAACCCCCTGATCGGCCCTGCTCTGTGCATGGCAGGGGGCAGCGCCCCAACCCCCTGATCGGCCCTGCTCTGTGCGTGGCAGGGGGTGGCACCGCAACTTCCCTATCGACCCTGCCTTGAGTGTGACAGAGGGCGGTGCCCCAACCCCCCAATCGGCCCTACCCTGAGCGTGACTAGGGGTGGCATCACAACCTCCCCATCCGCCCTGCTCTGAGCCCGACCAGGGGCTGCACCTAGGGATTGGGCCTGCCCTCTGCCACCCAGGAGCAGGCCTAAGCCAGCAGGTCATTATCTCCTGAGGGGTCCCAGACTGCGAGAGGGCACAGGATGGGCTGAGGGACCCCCTCTCCCCCCCAAGTGCACAAATTTTTGTGCACAGGGCCTCTAGTACTATATAGGTTTGTGTAGGTATACTCTATGATGTTGCACAATTACAAAATTGCCTAATAACGCATTTTTCAGAACGTATCCCCATCAATAAGTGGCATATGACTGTATATGGAAAACCTACACCTGACATCATATTTAATAATGCAAAAGTGGATACTTTCCCCCTAAGTTTGGGAACAAGGAAAGAATATACCTTCCATCACTTCTATTCAACATTGTATGGGTAATTCTAAAATCCTATATAATAAAAGCCTAATATGCTAAGTGTCCGGTTGTCCATTCAACCAATCAAAGCATAATATGCTAATGATATGCTAAGGCTGCTCAAATGGTGCCACTTTCCATGTTTATAAGTTGTTTGACTATTGTTAAGATGAAAAATTTCCCAACTTCATTTAAAGATAAAATGTAATTTGCATCAAAATCCCAGTATTTTGTGGAAACTGACAAACTAATCGTAAGTTTGTATACTAATGCTAAGAATGTAAAGTAGGCAAAATAATTTTGACAAAGAGCAAGGTAGAAGAAATTATAAAACTCAAGTTAAAAACCCTGCTATAAAGGTGTAATAATCAAGACGGTGTAGTATTGGTCTAAAAATGGCCATACATATCAATGTAGCAGAATAGAAACCCAAAAAATAAATCTTTCCATTTGTGAAAAATTAATTTTAGACAAAGGTGCCACTATGGAATTATATGGAGGAAAGAATAGCCCATATGGCTATCCAATTGCCCAGTACTGCGTGTTGAAAGACTAATCTTTCCTCTATAAAATTATAAAACTTCTGGAAGAAAATAAAGGAAAAAATCTTGGGCTAGCAAAGATATCCTATATATGACACCAAAAGCATAATCTATAAAAGAAAAATTTTATCAACTGGATCATAAAAATTAAAATCTTCTATTCTTGAAGACAGCATAAGAAAATAAAGATTTTCCACTGTCTCGGAGAAAACATTTGCAAATCTGACTTCACCACAGAAGATATAAGAGGACTAATCACATGAAAATACACCCAATATCATTAGTCTTTAAGGAAATGAAAAATTTGGAACCACAATAAGATACCACAACACATCTATTAGAATGGATATAATCTTAAAAACTGATAATATCAAGTGTTACTGAGGAAGAAAAACCTACTTTCCTACTTTACTGGAGGGAAGGTAAAATGGCATAGCCACACTGAAAGAGATCAGCAATTTCTCAAAAAGTTAAAAGTAAATTTACCATATGTCCCACCAATTCTACTCCTAGGTGTTACCATAAGAGAAATGAAAACATGTGCCCATAAAAGGACTTGTGCATGAATGTTACAGTACTAGACTGGAAAAAAATCTGAATGCCCCCCCCCATTGTTAAATAAATAAACAAAATAGGATATACTTATAAAGTGGAATATTATTAAATAATAAAAAGTAATCAACCATTGATATATTCTACAACATTAAGGAACCTCAAAAATAGTATGCTAAGTAAAAGAATTCAAACACACAAGTCCATATTATACATGATTCAGCATACAACTGCTTTATCTGATTCCCAATCCTCCTATATAATAAAGAGGTAATATGCAAATTAACCCTCATGCCCTCACAAGACGGCTGCCTATGACCAGGCCAGCAGTGGTGTTAGTGAGGGCCGACCAAACGACTGAACAAGCAGGCTGCGTGGGGCGACCAGGCATACAGGGGGGTTAGTGAGAGACGACCAAACGACTGAACAAGCAGGCTGCGTGGGGTGATCAGGCCAGCAGTGGTGTTAGTGAGGGCCGACCAAACGACTGAACAAGCAGGCTGCGTGGGGTGACCAGGCCGGCAGGGGGGTTAGTGAGGGATGACTAAATGACTGAACAGCAGGCTGCGTGGGGCAACCAGGCAGTTGGGGGGCCGTGAGGGGCAACCAGGCCGGCAGGGGGGGCAGTTGGGGGTGACCAGGCTGGCAGGGAGGGCAGTTGGGGGCAACCAGGCTAGCAGGGGGGGGCAGTAAGAGACGACCAGGCTGGTGGAGGGGGGCAGTTAGGAGCAACCAGGCCGGCGGGGGGGGGGGTGCAGTTGGGGGTGACCAGGCCAGCAGGGGGGGCAGTTGAGGGCGAATAGGCTGGCAGGGGGGGCAGTGATGGGTGACTAGACCGGCAGGGGGGCAGTTGGAGTGACCAGGCCAGCAGGGGAGGGGGGGGGGCAGTAAGGGGTGACCAGGTTGGCGGAGTGGGGGGAGTTAGGAGTGACCAGGCCGGCAGGGAGGAAGCAGTTGGAGGTGACCTGGCCGGCAGTGGGGGGCAGTTAGGGGCGATCGGGCTGGCATCCAGAGGCAGTGAGGGGCGATCAGGCCAGCGGGGGCGGGGGGGGGGGGGTAGTTAGGGTGACCAGGCAGACAGGTGAGCGATTAGGAACCAGCAGTTCAGGATTGTGAGAGGGATGTCCGACTGCTGGTTTAGGCCCAATCCCAGGGGTCGGACCTAAAACGGCAGTCAGACATCCCCCGAGGGGTCCCGGATTGGAGTGGGTGCAGGCTGGGCTGAGGGGGCCCCCCCCCCCCCCCCGCACGAACTTCGTGCACCGGGCCTCTAGTATAAGTATAAAACTTCATGAACAATCCAATTCTTACTCCTTTTGTTCTCAGTATATGTCTCCTTAATATCAAACTCATACTAATTTCAAAAGGAGTCTCATAAACTGAAGATTCACATATTCTTTTTTTTTTTAATCCTCACCCGAGGATATGCTTATAGAGAGGGAGGGAGGGAGAGAGAGAGAGAGAGAGAGAGAGAGAGACAGAAAGAGACAGAGAGATCCATGTGAATCCTTACATAACCTGACTGGAAACTGACCCTCCAACCCAGGTATGTGCCCTGACTGGGAATTGAACCTGCAACCTTCCTGTGCACAGGATGACACCCAAATAACTAAGTCACTCTGGCAGGACTCGCATATAGATTCTTAAGTGATATATAAAATGTTAAAATAATATCCTCATCTATCCTATATTTAAATTTAAAAGATTACTCAAATCATACTGTAATACTTATTCACCTTAGCCCTAGATTTTATCATAGACCATGGAATTACCAAATACTCAATAGGACTTAAAAAATAAAAATTAGTATTAATTCAATCAACAAATATTTATAGAACATCAATTATATATCAGGCAATAGCTGGGCATTGGAGATACAATGATGAGTGAAAACAGAGATGGCTCCCCCCTACATGTAGATTTTCTGATCCTAATGAACAAACATAAAGCAATTTCCCTACCAAAGTCACCTATTTGAGCAGCAAGATTTATGAACTATTTCTCAATGAAAACGTATTGGTTCAATTTATAAAAAAGAGTTGAGTTAAACTTCCAAACTATCCTCGAGAACAGAAACTATCGTAATTAAGTGAACAGACCTGGAAATGGAAGTTTAATATGCTTTGTTCTTAAAAATATACTATAAAGGAAGAGAGTAATAGGGAAAACCATTTTCATGGACTTGTAATGTTGCTTCTAACATGATTTCCTTTTAAAAATATGTAAAATAAATTCAGCACTTAGAAACATAAAAATGCTTTTAAGCAATTAGTCAAGGAGCACCAATTATAATACCTTCATTCTTAAGGATATATTGACTACCTTATTTTAATCAGATGATTTCAAGTGTTGCCTTTTAAATCATTCCAGTCTGGCTTCACCTCACCTCGCTGCCTCCATTCCGGTGATTATGAACATCTTTCAGAGATCCCTCCAATATGTTATAGTCGCTTCAGAGTTTTTGAATATACTATTCCCACTGCCTAAATAACATAGCCTCTCTCTCTGGCTCTGACCAGTCTTACATTTCTGTTCATGTCTCAGCTTAGATCTCTCCTGAGGTCCCCTGGAATAGGCTAAAGCTCCCTGAACTGTGCTCTGAATACACCATGAGCTTTCCCTTCCTAGAATTCCTAAAATTTCTAATTATAAGTGTAATGTCTGATTCAACAATATGTTTGCAAGTACTATATTCCTGGAGCACCTAGTTTGAAACACAATAAATATTTGTTGAATAAATGATGTTCAGGTAAAATATGAATAAACATACTCATTATTTCTTGCCACACATATTACAATGCAGTGAAAAATATTTTCTCTAATTAAAGAGCAGGAAATCATGCTGTCATTTTGTCATTTTCTCTAGCATATATATATTAACACCTCTCATCACAGAATAAGTAGAAATTCACTGATGTTTCTGAAGCAGTTCTAAGATTTAATTTCCTCATATTTTATCCTGTCATTTCTCTTTTTAAGAAAAATAGCACTTTGATATAGAATATATCTGATTCCTGTATAGACTTGCAATGCATAATTTATAGATGGACAGCAAAAATATGTGAAAGATGACAACTTGAAAGAAATAAACACAGAAAAATAAAACTAAAATAACACAAAATACTATTAAATATTTTATATAGTCTAATCAAAAGCAATCTGCAGATATCAATAAACTAAAATAACCATAATGTAAAAAAAGTCTAAATGTTATTTTCTTTTGAATTCTAGTTTCTTTTGTGAACAAAAGGTCAAAATCAATAACTGAGATAATTTCTTGTAAGATTATCTTTCTGACCAGCCTCATGTTCCTGAATAGAGTATTAAATTCACTCATAAAACATTGTGTGAACTTTGTGATTACAAATAGACTCTATCCTACTTCTAAAAGCACATTTCCATTTAACTAGATGAATCAATGAGTCAACTTAATATTATTTGGAATATAAGAGTTTGATAACCTAATGGGTATAGAAACTATAATTGTTAGCCAAAATAATTCTAACCCATATTACAAGTTTCTATGTTTTTACCAAGAGAGATTTCAGGATGAGTAGATTTCCAAATTAAACTATTAAATTTTAATTCCAACAGTCAAAACTAACTTTTCTTAAGATCCACATGAGTGTCTCACTATTTATCCTTTTCAACTTTGGTAATATTTTCACGAGACTAGAGTAACAGGATTAAATTTGTCTTAACTATGACTAGAGAGGAAGACATTACAAATTCTTCTTAATTGTGTTCTGTGTCCTCCCTCTACTCTTTAATACTGCAGGGAGAATTAACATTTTCCCTCCTTTCATCACATCTTTACAGTATTTGGACTATAGTACAAATAGTATCAATGTTGGTGCACCGAGGCTTACTGACATCCACTTGCTCACTAAAGGACAGCCACAGATCAATACACACAGTCACCAGCTGCCACATAGGTTTTATTTTATTTTTCTGGTGGAATTATCTGTCTCTCTTTCTATCTATCTATCTATCTATCTATCTACCTAGTTATTCTTCCTCTGGTAAGAAAAAAAAATCTGGGAAAATAAACAAAGGCCCAGCTAGCATGGCTCAATGGTTGAGCATTGACCTATGAACCAGGAGGTCATGGTTCAATTCTCAGTCAGGGCACATACTCGGGTTGAGGTCTCAATCTCCAGTGTGGGGCGTGTAGGGGCAGCCTACCAATGATTCTCTCTCATCACTGATGTTTCTATCTCTCTATCCTCTCTGAAGTCAATAAAAATCTATTTTAAAAAGAAAAGAAACAAGGACTCCAAACCACCCTTATTTTCTTCCTGACTTACTACCCATTTAAACAAAGAATGGTGATTAGAACTAAAATATAACATCCAAAAACAATCGGTGGGGTCACCTCAAAAATAGTTTACTAAACTGAAAGTATAAAAAATTTAATTCAAAAACAATTTTATAAAAATAGGAGCCATCTTTTAACTTTCAAAAAGCAATATAACTTTCAATCTATGCAGGGCCCATGGTCAAGTGATGCAGTTATCTGTACTTTGTCAAAGTTAAACACCAGTAATTTAGTTGTATAGCCTACCATACACCTAGGCTATATGGTATAGTCTATTGATCCTAGGCTATAAACTTGTACAGCATGTTACTGTACTAAACGCTATAGGCAATTATAACTCATTGAGTTATGATATTATGATAACTACAATGTCACTAGGCAAAAAGAATTTTTTGTTCTATTGTAATCTTATGTGACCACCATAGCATATGAGGTCTGTTGTTGACCAAAACAATGTTATCTAGTGTGTGACTGTATTTCAACCAATCTCCAGTCCAATAATTGCTGTTTAAGCACAAGTGGAGATATAAAAAATCCACTTACTTTTTCATAGGATTATAAAATATAATCATATTTCTTCTAAACATTATGGTAAAAGTTTGCTAACAAGGTGGCACATATTTGCATTTCCATGTTACATGGATTAAGGTCTGGGGTCTTGAGGCCATAATTTAACCACAGGTAAATGGGGACATGGAAATGCTAAAAAAATAAAAGGATCCGGGATTCACAGATAGTGCAATTTAATTTAACAAATACTGAAGATCTATGATAGCTTGCTTTTGAAGGTCCAAAGAAAACCTTGAACAAGCGACTCTGTGTTATAGTATCCATATCAAAACGGCAGTATTGTTTATCTCAGACATTTGCAAAAATCAAATGAGGTGATATGCAAAAGTGCCTGTAACAGGGTAAACACCCAACAAATGACTGTTAATTCTAGTCTCTTTATTAACATAACCAATGTGCTTCCTTTTTTTAGTGACAAAAAATTTTCTTGTTTTCAAAATTTAATTCCTAAATCAGCAAAATAGCAACACATTTGTTCATTAATGTAAGTGGTAAATTTAATAACTATGGGTACTGGAGTTTTAGAATAAATTACTCATTTCTAATTCTAAAATATTAATTAATGTTAGATTATAAATACTTCTTCTAATTCTTCTCGCTCATTTTCAACTCTCTGTGGATCTGCTTTCTAGGAAATTTGCTTTCCTTAGGCAACACAAAGGTCCAGGAAGCAATAGCTAAAACTTTAAAGATGAAGTGTGATTCTATCAGTTCAAACAGAATATTCACATACACTCATAATAACTATTGTTTAGTCTGTACTGTACTGTTATTTTCTGTATGATAAGATCTTATTTCTACAGAATGAGTTAAGGTTATAAAAGCAGGTATTTTCTTATTATGAAAACTTTAAATTCAAGCCAAAATTTGCTTTAAAATACTCTACTTAATGAAAAGAGAGAGATGCATGTAAAATATGAGAAATTGGTTCTTTGCCCCTTTAATAATGAATTCGGGTATATAAATAATAAAACTACCTAAAGCATCATTCATGTTTTATCAACTACATTCATTCAGTGACACTGCACTGCAATAAAATATTAATTCACATAAAAATACCACTGTATTTTGAAAAGGCCACAAATTTTCTAGACTGTAAAATTAAAATAAGACTGATAAACATGCAGGACATCTTTATTCCTCTAGAGGTATATGCTGTATATCAAGAAAATAAAATGGCAAATGTTTAGTCAATGTAAAAAGACTTCTAAAGAGGTTATGAATATACTAGAGGCCCAGTGCACGAAAATTCGTGCACTGGGAGGAGAGGTCCCTCAGCCCGGCCTGCCTCCTCTCACAGTCCGGGAGCCCTCAGGGGATGTCCTACTGATGGCTTAGGCCCGCTCCCTGTGGACTCTGCTGCTGCCACTGCCGGCTGCCGCGCTGCCTGAGCCTCGGTCCTCACAGCCACCACAGCTTGCCTGAGCCTCAGCCTGGCCCTTGTTGCCTGAGCCTCAGGACCTTGCAGCAGCAGCTGACATCCGTGGCTTGCCTGAGCCTCGGATCCTCCCAGTGGCAGCCGCCATCCACGGCTTGCCGGAGCCTCGCCGGCCCTGGCAGTGGTACCTGCCATCTGCGGCCTGCCTGAGCCTCGGGCCATCCCTGGCAGTGGCAGCCACCATCCGCGGCTTGCCTGAGCCTCGGGCAGCCATTGTGGCTTTGTCCAGATGGACGTCTGGAAGACATCCGCCCTAATTAGCATATTACCCTTTTATTAGTATAAATTGGTCCTTAACCTTTTTTGGGTTACAGACTTGATAGTACTCATAAATGGTACAGACATTAGAAAAAAATGTGTATGCACATACATATAAAATATAGCAGGCCATCTTAGGAGCTTCATAGCCTTCTGAAGACAGAACCCATACAGGTTAAGAATCTTTATGTAGACCCTCAATATTGAGTGAATATTTTCACTGTGACCCCGGGTCCAAGGCCTGTGATAATTTGTTATTTTGCTGAGGCACACATTTGAATCACATTAAAATAAACCTGAAAGACTGATGTGAACTAGCAAGTCACCCAGCTAGTGAGGGAGCCTGGCGTTCACATCTCAGTTTGACTTTGGCATCTTTACAATTCATCATTTAGTTATTCATGCTTTAGTGGTAATCATTAGTATATTCAGGTCTTTGAACTTCTCATAATGAAAAGGGTCTACTGCTTGCATAGACCAAGGCTCTCTGGCAAGTTACATCATGATGATTCTCTAAAAGAAAGCAGGCTTATAAAAGATAACAAGCTAATGCAAGAAATAAAGTACATTATCTTCATAAATAGTCACTCATTAACATATTAAATCCCTATTTTATAGAAGGTACTTTCTAGCCATTGTGTAGTTCACAAAGATAAAAGATACAGACTTAGTCTTCTAAAAACATTCAATATTATTATGCACCAAGTTTATTTCTAAAAATATTGACTACAAAAAAACCACATGACCAAAGTTTTATTACAGTCACTCTTCAAAAAGTAGTTATGTGTCAGGTATCTATAATAATAAAAGGGGAGAAGAGGAAATCGGAGACGGGGAAGAAGCAGGGGCTGGCTATTTCGGAGCTCTGTGTCGTTTCTGGGGATACAGCAATGATTAAAACAGCTCCAGGGAAGCCTGCAGTCTAAGGAGAAAGATGATGTACACCAGGAAAAATTATGTAATAAGCGTGTTGAGGCCTGGAGAGGGTTGGAAGATGGCGGCGATATAGGCAGACGCGTCCCAGGTCTTGTCCCGGAGCAAACGGAGTAAGCAGCTGAAACTAATAACACCCACCCCGAATTGGCAAATTTACTCAGCTGGTGAGACGGCTTGCAGCCTGGAAGGGCAGACCTCCCCTGGAAAGGTTAAAAACCAGGGATCTGGGCAGGAAAGTCTGCCAGACCTGAGCCCAGAGGGTCGGAGGGAGACCGCATGGCAGACAGCCGCGTCTCTTGGGACAGACACAGACCCTGACCAGGGTAAGGAGTTCCGCGGGTTTGCTGGCGCCAGGAGATTTGAGATTTGGATTTTGTGACTGCGGAGAACTGAGACTAAAGGGGGCATCCTGAGGAACTGATCAGACCATGCAGTGCCCATAAGAGAGGAGCGTTTCCCAGACCGCAGATCCAAGCAACAGCAGCCCCCTGAGCACCGCAGCCTCCTGATCACCACAGCCTCCTGATCACCACCCCCTCTGTCTGTGGAACAGCAACTGTACTTGAAGCCTCCCCCTACCAGCCAGAAGAGCCAACACAGCTGTGAACAACACCCACCAGAGGAGCTGCTGCCAACTGGAAAGCAGCTGCTACCGCAACCATCTGAGCAGCAACCACAACCCAAGGAGCCCCTGCCACCCAGGGAGCAGCCACTGAACATCTCAACATCTACATATGTCAGCGAGATCAAACATGGGTAGGCAAAGAAACCCCCAAAGGAAAGAAAAGGAGGACTCCCCAGAAAAGCAGCTAAGTGAGACAGAGATATGCAACATGACGGAAAAAGAATTCAGAATAAGGTTCCTAGAGTACATGCACCACATGTTCAAGAAGCAAGAAGAAACAGATGAAAAACTCAACTACTTATGCAAGAAGCTAGAAGAAACAGATGAAAAAATCAACAACTTAAGTAAGTCCCAAGAAGAAATGAAGAGTGACATAGCTTCAATAAAAAACTCCATTGAAAGTATCAACAGTAGACTGGGAGAAGCGGAGGACCGAATTAGTGAATTAGAAGACAAGGAAGCAAAACACACTCAAACTGTACGGCAAATGGAGAAAAAAATTAAAAGACAGGAGGAGAGCCTAAGGGAGCTTTGGGACAACATGAAACGAAACAACATACGAATAATAGGGGTGCCAGAACAACAGAAAGACGAACATGGATTAGAAAACCTATTCGAAGAAATAATATCAGAAAACTTCCCTGAGGTGGGGAAGAAAAAAGTCACACAAGCCCAGAGAGTTCCAAACAAGGTGAACCCGAAAAGACCCACACCAAGACACATCATAATTACCATGGCAAATGTTCAGGATAAAGAGAGAATCTTACAGGCTGCAAGAGAGAGACGGAAAGTAACATACAAGGGATCTCCCATTAGATTATCAAATGATTTCTCAACAGAAACACATCAGGCCAGAAAAGAATGGACGGAAATCTACAAAGTGATGCAAAGCAAAGGACTGAATCCAAGAATACTCTATCCAGCAAGGCTATCATTCAAAATTGAAGGGGAAATAAGAAGCTTCACAGACAAAAAAGGGCTAAGGGAGTTTATCACCACCAAGCCAGCCATGCAAGAAATGCTAAAGGGACTGGTGTAAAAAGAAGAAATATCAAGCTCAGAAAGAAAACAGCCACATACACACACACAAAAAAGAAATGGCTACAAACAAATACCTTTCAATAATAACTTTAAATGTAAATGGACTAAATGCTCCAACCAAAAGACATCGAGTGGCTGAATGGATAAAAAAACATGACCCATACATCTGCTGTCTACAAGAGACCCACCTCATTAGAAGGGACTCACACAGACTGAAAGTGAAGGGATGGAAAAATATCTTTCACGCAAATGGAAAGGAAAAGAAAGCTGGGGTAGCAATACTTATATCTGACAAAATACATCTCAAAGTGAAGGCCATAACCAGAGATAAGGAAGGCCACTTCATAATACTAAAGGGATCAATACAACAAGAAGATATAACCCTGGTAAACATATATGCACCCAATGCAGGAGCACCCACATACATAAGAAAACTTCTGGAAGATATCAGGGGAGAGATCGACAACAATACAATCATAGTAGGGGACTTTAATACACCACTGACATCACTGGATAAATCCACTAGACAAAAACTCAGCAAAGAAACAGCAATCCTAAATGACTCACTAGATCAGATGGACTTAATTGACATCTTCAGAACACTTCACCCCACAGCTGCGGAATATACATTCCTCTCAGGTGCTCATGGGACATATTCAAAAATAGACCACATATTGGGTCACAAGCAAAGTCTCCACAAATTCAAGAAGATTGAAATCATAAAAAGCTTCTTCTCAGACCACGATGGCATAATGTTAGAAATAAACTACAATAAAACCAACCCAAAATACTCAAACACTTGGAAGCTGAATAGCATGTTATTAAATATTGATTGGGTTACCGATGACATCAAAGAAGAAATTAAAAACATCCTGGACACTAATGACAATGAAAACACAACAATCCAAAACCTCTGGGACACAATGAAAGCAGTCCTGAGAGGAAAGTTTATAGCTCTACAGGCCTATCTCAAAAAACAAGAAAAAATGGTAGTCAATCATCTAACTCTACAACTCAAAGAATTAGAAAGAGAGCAACAAGAAAACCCCAGAGTGAGCAGAAGGAAGGAGATAATAAAGATTAGAGCAGAAATCAATGAAATAGAGACCAAAAAAACAATACAGAAAATCAATGAAACCAAGAGCTGGTTCTTTGAAAGGATAAACAAGATTGACAAACCCCTAGCCAGGCTCACCAAGAAGCAAAGAGAGAGGTCCCAAATAAACCAAATCAGAAATGATAGAGGCGAAATAACAACAGACCCCACAGAAATACAAATGATTGTTAAACAATACTACGAGCAACTCTACTCCAACAAACTGGACAACCTGGAGGAAATGGACAAATTCCTAGAAAAATACAACATTCCAAAACTCAATCAGGAAGAATCTAAAAACCTCAATAGGCCAATAACTATGGAAGAAATTGAAGCAGTCATCAGAAAGCTTCCAGCAAACAAAAGCCCAGGGCCAGACGGCTTCACAGGGGAGTTCTACCAAACATTCAAGGAAGAACTAAAACCTACCCTCCTCAGACTACTACAAAAAATTCAAGAGGAAGGAACGCTTCCAAGCTCATTCTATGAAGCCAGCATCACCCTAATACCAAAACCAGGTAAAGACATCACAATGAAAGAGAATTACAGGCCAATATCCCTCATGAACATAGATGCCAAAATCCTCAACAAAATCTTAGCAAATCGGATCCAGCAGTACATCAGAAGGATCATACACCATGACCAAGTAGGATTCATCCCAGAGATGCAAGGATGGTACAACATCCGTAAATCAATAAATGTGATACATCACATAAACAAATTGAAAGAAAAAAACCACATGGTCATATCAATTGATGCAGAAAAAGCATTCGACAAAATCCAACACCCATTTTTGATAAAAACTCTCAGAAAGGTGGGAATAGAAGGATCATACCTCAACATAATAAAAGCCATATATGACAGGCCCACTGCCAACATCATACTCAATGGACAAAAACTAACACCATTTCCCCTAAGAACAGGAACAAGACAGGGATGCCCACTCTCACCACTCCTGTTCAACATAGTACTGGAAGTATTAGCCATTGCAATTCGGCAAGAAGAAGGAATAAAAGGCATCCAAATTGGAAAAGAGGAAGTAAAACTGTCCTTATTTGCAGATGACATGATATTATACATACAAAACCCTAGAGACTCCATCAAAAAGCTACTAGACTTAATACATGAATTTGGCAATGTAGCAGGATACAAAATTAACCCCAAGAAATCTGAGGCATTTCTATACACCAATAGTGAACTTTCAGAAAGGGAGATCAGAAAAACAATCCCATTTACCATCGCACCAAAAAAATTAAGATACCTAGGAATAAACTTAACTAAAGAGGTTAAAAACCTCTACTCAGAAAACTACAGGACGTTGAAAAAAGAGATAGAGGAAGACATAAACAGATGGAAGAACATACCATGTTCTTGGATTGGTAGAATCAACATCATTAAAATGTCCATACTACCCAAAGCAATCTATACATTCAACGCACTTCCCATTAAAATACCAATGGCCTTCTTCAAAGATCTAGAACGAACTCTCCAAAAATTCATCTGGAATAAAAAAAGACCCAGAATAGCTGCAACGATCCTGAGAAAGAACAAAGTAGGTGGGATCTCAATGCCAGATATCAAGCTGTATTACAAAGCCACTGTTCTCAAAACTGCCTGGTACTGGCACAAGAACAGGCATATAGATCAGTGGAATAGAATAGAGAGTCCAGAAATTAGCCCGAACCAATATGCTCAATTAATTTTTGACAAAGGAGGCATGAACATACAATGGAGCCAAGATAGTCTCTTCAATAAATGGTGTTGGGAAAATTGGACAGACATATGCAAGAAAATGAAACTAGACCACCAACTTACACCATACACAAGAATAAACTCAAAATGGATAAAGGACTTAAATGTACGACAGGAAACCATAAAAATTCTAGAAGAATACAAAGGCAGCAAAATCTCAGACATATGCCAAAACAATTTCTTCACTGATACAGCTCCTAGGGCAGTTGAAACTAAAGAGAAACTGAACAAATGGGACTACATCAAAATAAAAAGCTTCTGCACAGCAAAAGAAACCATCAACAAAACAACAAGAAAACCCACCTCGTGGGAAAACATATTTGCCAACGTCATATCTGATAAGGGCTTAATCTCCAAAATTTATAGGGAACTCATACAACTTAACAAAAAGAAGATAAACAATCCAATCAAAAAATGGGCAAAGGATCTAAATAGACACCTTTCAAAAGAGGACATTCAGAAAGCCAAGAGACATATGAAAACATGCTCAAAGTCACTAATCATCCGAGAGATGCAAATCAAAACAACAATGAGGTACCATCTCACACCTGTCAGAATGGCCATCATCAACAAATCAACAAACGACAAGTGCTGGAGAGGATGTGGAGAAAAAGGAACACTTGTGCACTGCTGGTGGGAATGCAGACTGGTGCAGCCACTATGGAAGGCAGTATGGAGGTTCCTCAAAAAATTGGAAATGGAACTCCCATTTGACCCTGTGATCCCACTCCTAGGAATATATCCCAAGAAACCAGAAACACCAATCAGAAAGGATATATGCACCCAGATGTTCATAGCAGCACAATTCACCATAGCTAAGATCTGGAAACAGCCTAAGTGCCCATCAGTAGATGAATGGATTAGAAAGCTGTGGTACATCTACACGATGGAATACTATGCTGCTGTTAAAAAGAAGGAACTCCTACCATTTGCAACATCATGGATGGAACTGGAGAGCATTATGCTAAGTGAAACAAGCCAGTCAATGAAGGAAAAATACCACATGATCTCACTCATTCATGGATAATAAAGACCATTACAAACTTTTGAACAATAATAGATACAGAGGCAGAGCTGCCTCAAACTGATTGTCAAACTGCAGTGGGAAGGCCAGAGAGAGTTGGGGGACAGGAGGGAGGGGAGTAAGAGATCAACCGAAGGACTTGTATGCATGCATATAAGCATAACTAATGGACATAAGACACTGGGGGGTAAGGGAGGGTAGGGGTTTGTCAAGGGGGGGGGGGGGGGAAGGATACTTATGTAATACCCTTTGTAATACTTTAAGAGAAAAATTTAAAAAAAAAAATAAATAAATAAATATAATAATAAAAGGGTAATATGCTAAATAGACCGGATGTCATTCTGGACGTCCTTCCTGACAAAGCTGGGGGTCAGAGGGAAGCCATCCCAGGTCCCGGGTGCTGGAGGGAAGCTGGTGCTGGCAGCCGGGGGAAGGAAGGCCTACTCTTGCACGAATTTTCATGCATCAAGCCTCTAGTCCTATATAATAAAAGGCTAATATGCAAATTGACCTAACGGTGGAACGACCAGTCACTATGATGCACACTGACCACCAGGGGGCAGATGCTCTACACAGGAGCTGCTCCCTGGTGGTCAGTGCGCCCCCAGAGGGGGAGCGCTGCTCAGCCAGAAGCCAGGCTCATGGCTGGCAAGCGCAGAGGCGGTGGCAGGAGCCTGTCCTGCCTCCATGGCAGTGCTAAGCACATCCGACTGCCGGTTTAAGCCACAGGGAGCAGGCCTATGCCGTCAGTCGGACATCCCCTGAGCTCCCGGACTGTGAAAGGGTGCAGGCTGGGCTGAGGGGACCATCCCCCCCGAGTGCACGAATTTCATGCACCGGGCCTCTAGTTTATAATATTCTTCAATTCCTATAATCAATGTCTGTACTCACATATACCACTGTCCTATTAAAACAAACCATTAGAAATCCAGTTAGTTTTCTTAAAATAAAGATGGCTGGGATCATAAAATGTGATGAATTCATTATCTAGTTTCAACAAAATACCAAGAGTAATTACTTGAAATAATATACAGGTGGCATTTTTTAAAAAATCAGAAGTTGTATTAGACCTATCACCCTGGCCTAGATCTTTATACCCTCCTTTCTCCATCTACCCCCCACGCCAATGCCCCTTTCCCTAGCACCTCCTTCATTGGAACCTCATTTCTAATCTTCAATCTCCTTGCAAGCCCCACTTTATAAAAAACCCCCAGCTCCAGGCAATCAGAGCCACTACTACTGGCTTAGATTTGAAGGTACATTTACTCTATACTCTTCAAAAGATAGAAGGCTACCACACCTTAATAGAATTAGTGATTCTATTCTCCACTCACTCAAAGCATTTTATTTGTACATCATTTACTTGACTCAGCCTAATGTTAGTTTGTTGCTCCTTCATTAAGTTCGTTTTTCTAAAGCAGGATTGTCATGTTGGAATATCTTTAAGTATGAAACACATCTTCTTTATAGTACAAAACATTAGAGCATCCTAAAAGTCCCTCCTCATGTCCCCTTCTAGTCCTACCCTTCAAGGGTAAACACTATCCTGACAACTAACATCAGAGATTTGAACTTTATATAAGATTATCATACATGTTCTTTTGCCTCTGGCTTCTTTCACTCAATATCATATTTATGTGATTTATCCAGTGTTAAATATAGCTGTAGTTCTTACATTCTCACTATATATTATTTCATTTATGACAATATTACAATTGATCCACTCTACTGTCCATGGGCATTTCAATAGTTTCTATATTGGGGCCATCATAAATAGTATTTCTATAAACATTATTGTCCATGTCTTTTGGTGAACACAGATATCTGCATTTCAGGTAGGCATATACCTGGAAGTATAATTTCTGGATTATATGGTATATGCATGTTCAATTTTAGAAGACATTGACAAGTAGTTTTCCAAAGTGGGTTATTAAAGCCTAACTTTTGTATTCATTCATTTTTTTTAAAAATGTGTTAAGCAAAAATGTGTAAAGGTACCACAGTTGACACTGGTGAAAACAGCCAGCCCAGAGTTCCTTTATTGCCACAGCAAACATGTCTTCCTACTTTCATTTTCCCAAATACCTAAGGTGGACCAGGTATCGTTCCACAGTTAGAAACCATCAGATTAATCAGAAAGACAAAATCCTCACCCTCATGGTTCTCGTATTCTAGTGAGGTGGAATTCACAGTGTTGTAGCGAAATAAAAAATACTGAGAATTGCCAAGACCAGTTTGGCTCAGTGGATAGAGCGTCGGCCTGCGGACTGGAGGGTCCCGGGTTCGATTCCGGTCGGGGGCATGTGCCTGGGTTGCGGGCACATCCCCCGTGGGAGATGTGCGGGGGGCGGCTGGTCGATGTTTCTCTCCCATCGATGTTTCTGACTATCTGTCTCTCTCCCTTCCTCTCTGTAGAAAATCAATAAAATATATTAAAAAAAAAAAATACTGAGAATAATAAGAAGCAAACATATAACTGAGAATACAAAGAAAACTAAGTAAAAATCAAATAAATGTTTTTTAAAAATGTCTAAACAAATTAAAAGTCCTTAAGTTTTCTTAATATCTGTGATGTAAAGGTGAAAAAAATGGCTTAACAACTTAGTTTCTTAAAAGAAGCTTTCTTGACCTTATTTTTTCATTTTATATTTTTCCAAGGTCTGAAATAGAAAGGGACATATATACATATAAACACACATGTATATGCATATATGAATACACATATATGCACATATGTATGTATATAATGTGTATATATTTTTTAAACTAATCATGTAACTGAATACATATACTTTTCCTCAACAAATCATGTAACTGAAAGACTAGAAAAATTACCTAAATGAAACAGAATGCTGGAATCTTTTCCCCCAGGTAAGGAATGATTACTGAACTGCTTTTAGATGCCAGAAAATATTCAGTAACACCAGATGCTACTATAGGTAGTATGGCTAATTAAGATTTAATGTACTTTACTGCTTCAAAAATTAAATGGGAGGGACTGCAGGGAACTGTTCTATATTGCTAGGAAAATTATATACGGTCAGAAAAATGAAAAGCAAATGTCCATGAAAATTTACGTTTTCTTTCATTTGTTAAAAGAATGTTTTTCACTTATGAGGAAGGCTCCTCCCTTTCATTTGGAATTTAAAATTTATGTTGTACTTTATAGAGCATTCAGAGAAGGTTTTGGACACAGCAAATGTATGTCCATCTAGGAAATCAATGTTTAATTTGGAATAAAAAGAAGAGCTGCTGGAGCATGGCAATCATTTTATTACTGTCTGATTTAGCAGCATCTAACAGAGATGGAAAGTTTTATCATGCACCTTTAACTACTAAATTCACAAAACAAACAGAAGGCTTACCATGGGAGGCAGAGAGTGATCAGACTATATCCTCTAGTTACTCTTCCAGTAAACAGCATGTGTTGTCTAAAATTGCTATGGGAACCTGGGAGCTCATGAGGAAAATCGAGTTTTAGTTGAATGTCTTCTTTAATATCCTACACTACAACCTTCAGAGTAAATAAAAAGTTTACGTGCAGCCGAAACCGGTTTGGCTCAGTGGATAGAGCGTCGGCCTGTGGGCTGAAGGGTCCCGGGTTCGATTCCGGTCAAGGGCATGTGCCTTGGTTGTGGGCACATCCCCAGTGGGGGATGTGCAGGAGGCAGCTGATCGATGTTTCTAACTCTCTATCTCTATCCCTTCCTCTCTGTGGAGGATCAATAAAATGTATTTTAAATAAAAAAAAAAAAAAAAGTTTACGTGCAGACATTCATTATCAGCAAAATCAAATATTAACATTAAAATGAAGTACAATGATATTAAACTTTGTAATTTAATCACGGTGCTGAATTAAGCATATAAGTAGATTCATTACATGATGTTTCTGTTTGCATAGAACTGATTTTAACATATTGTATAAATTCAGCCGCAACTGGTTTGGCTCAGTGGATAGAGCGTCGGCCTGGGGACTGAAAGGTCCCAGGTTCGATTCCAGTCAAGGGCATGTACCTTAGTTGCGGACACATCCCCAGTAGGGGGTGTGCAGGAGGCAGCTGATCGATGTTTCTCTCTCATCGATGTTTCTAACTCTCTATCCCTCTCCCTTCCTCTCTGTAAAAAATCAATAAAATATATTTTTTAAAAAAAACAAAACATAATGTATAAATTCAAATGAATAAAAGAGAAGACAGATTTGTGCTTCAATTCCCCTTCTGCCTATAGTATAGAGAAAGAAGGTTACATTATTAGATATTTCTCCTCAAAAATGGCAAGTATTCTTCTAAATATTCAGCACAATCAGGAACCAGATCCAAAAAGGAAGTTAATAAAGAATTACTGAAAAGGGTGGAAGAGAAAAACACCTAAATGAATATGATATCAGAAATAATAACTTAAACCTCGTTGTAACACTTCTCTATATGAGCCATCCACAATACTTTTCAGAAAAGTGAAATTTAGTGCAGTAGAAAGAGAATTTGATTGAGAGTCCAAATATTAGGTTCTAGTTCCCCTCTGTGTTATTTAAAACTGTGTAACTTTGGGTAAATAAAAAACCTTCCTGGCGTTTGCTTTATAGATTTAAAAACAAAGAGCAATTTCTTATTCTCTTCATTTAATGTAGCAGTGTAGTCAGGGTCCCTTTATGAAATTAAAATTATTTCCACAGCAACTAACTGATATCAATATGGTTTTAGGAATTCTTCACAGTATCAGTCAGAGGCAAGAGACTAGCTTTTAAAGGTGAAAATCTAGTAAAAGCATCCACCTATAATAAACAGCAAGGAGAAAACCAAAATGTACTTGAAAATTAAACTGCTCCTTCTAGGTTTTCTTTTCTCTCTCCAGCTGTGACTAATATTAAACCTTTCTCTTTAAGGGTGGCAAAGGACATTTCTGAGGATAACTTCACTCAAGGCTATAAAATGAAGTTTTTAAAAATGTGTGTGAGGTGTGTATATATGTGATAGAAAAATTATCAAAACAACCAATACTATGTGTACAAGATAGACGAGGAAGGGAGAAGAGGAGAGCGGGGTGAAGTGAGGGGAGGGGAAGGAGGAGGAAAAGGAGGGGAGGGGAGATGAAGTGAGATATGACATGAGGTGACTATACTTTTGGTTGTCAAGCTTCCCTTAATAATCACAAGGAAAGCATCCATGGCTTTATACTGAACTGACTTGAGAATCAGGGTCTTGTACTTAAATTTTACCTCTACTACTAACTCTATATTTAACCTAGGTAAGTCATGTAATCTCCCTGTGCTTCTGTATCTGAACTGAATTCTACTCAAAGGGTAACTGGTGATTTCCACGGAAGCCCATATAGTAATTTACATTTTATTGCACTTTCAGAGAGAAAAAGTAGTAGGTCCTTCCATAGATTTTGTAAAACTCTCCTTATAATTCTTATTGGCAAGAAAGATTTTAAAAACTGTTTACTTGAAATACAATGACATTTTAGCAAGTAAAAAATGTTGCCTAGGGTGTTACTTTCATATTAAATCTGCAAAGCACATTACCATCAGATGGATGTGGGGGAGGGGGGGAGGGATGAATGAAGTAACCTTTACAGTCTTCCAAAACTAAAGACTCTATGATTGTGAACTAGCCTGAGAAATGTGAAAGAACCCCACATTTAAAAATGTCAAAAGTGTTTGTTGCAGAAAATATAAAAAATGAAAATGATAGATATTTGTTTGCCCAAAACAATAATCCTTTCTTGATTTATATATAGGGGTGAGGCAAAAGTAGGTTTACAGTTGTTCATATGGAAAATAATTAGTAAATAATAATACAAAAATAAACTGTTTCATGTACTCACAACTGTAAACCTACTTTTGCCCCACTGTGTATTTTTATATAAGTTACTGACAATATATAAAGGGAAAACACCATCTAGATGTTATTTTTAAGTAAGCACATACTGAGAGACA
Source organism: Myotis yumanensis (assembly GCF_028538775.1). Classification (NCBI taxonomy): domain Eukaryota; kingdom Metazoa; phylum Chordata; class Mammalia; order Chiroptera; family Vespertilionidae; genus Myotis; species Myotis yumanensis. The sequence goes on along the minus strand of NW_027223755.1, from coordinate 68,049,655 downwards.
GTGATACAGGTATAGCTATGTTCCCAGGCTTTATTTAGAAGATCATCTGTCACACTAAAACAATATCCATTATTTTTGAGGTTTTGTTCAGTGTCATTTTTTCTTGATAAATGTGAAAATTAGTAATATGCTATCCTTTATATATGAAGATATAAATCCATCATGCAGAATATATTATATTAGCTATTTTTCCAATTGTATTACATCATGTCATCATCCATATACACATCCTATATAATAGAGGAATATACAAATTATCTGGGATGCCATCACATCACGGCCATTCAGCAGGGTAGGTGGGGCTGTGGGGCCATGGGGTGGGACTCTGGGTCTCACACGATTTTGTCCCGCCCAGGCAGACTCCCCTGAGGCCCCCGTAGCCAAATCTCAATGTGAACCCGGGGTATACTAAAATTTACTGGAGATGCTCCCCACACCCCCACACCCTGCCCCAGGACTGCGCTGCCTGCAGCTGGGCGCCCCGGCAGCCTCCTGACAGGCAGGCAGCTGGGGAGAGCCGAGTGGGGTGGAGCACCAGGGAGCCACAGAGGGGCGGGGCGGCCGGAGCCAAGTTCCCAGGAGTCTGAGGAGAGCGCTTGACAGGAGCCCGGACTGCAAAGAAGGAAGAGGAAGCAGCCATGGGGAGCTCTTCCAATCCCCCTGCACGGACACCCTACCCCAGCCCCCATACCACTGGGGGGATGGGGAGGCTGACCGGACGGGGAGAAGACCCAGCCTCAGGGGTAGTTGCAGCCCACACCTCCGACTCCTGATCTCTTCCCCCATCACCCCCGCCAGGGGTGCCCACAACAACAGCACACCGGCAATGACCCATCAGCGCCCCTGAGGCACCCGGGGCCCATGGCCCGCCGCTGCTGGGTCCCCTCTGCCGGGGCTGGGCATGCTTCTCCTCCCTACAACTCCAGACCTGGGTGGAGGCAGGCCCGAGTGGCCCCCCAGGGTCAGACCCATCCCCCTGACAGCAGCAGCAAAATCTCTGTAGGGGAAGCACACTGAACCTTGCCAGGGGCCGCAGCTAAACCCACCCTCCTAGCCTGCCTGGCCCCCCGCCCTGGCCCAGCCCCCACACCACTCCAGGAGATTGGAGCCCCACCCTGAGCACTTACAGCTGGGAAACAGCCACATACAATTTAAAGAATGGCGCCAAGCAGGGAGGTTTGACAGTTACCCCCCTTTCAGCCTTGCCGACCCCGAGCGCCCCCCCCCCGAGCCAGCGCCTCCAGGGACGACTACCACTACAGGGCTGCTGGCCAGAGCCCGCCCCTCCGAAGCCTGTGGAACCCTCTGCAAAGCTTCGATAGTTACAGTCCCAGGAAACAATCATGCTCTCCTCCCCTACTCAGCACCTGCTACCTGCAAGGGTACCTGTGGGCTTAAAAATAACAATCCCTTCCTGTTTAGAGATCACTTACTTGATGAAACATTTCTAGGTTTATTAGCTCAGAACCTCCTCATGACAACCCAGTGAGGTAGGCAGAGAAGAGATTACAATTCCTATGGTATATGCGTATGTATTCAGAAATGAAGCTCAGAGAGGAAAAGTGTCAAGCCCAGTGGTTCCCAAGGTGCAGCATATGCCCCCCCAGGGGGGGGGCAATTTGATTTTAAGTGGGGGCAATTCAAGAATGAGTTAAGAGTGAATTTTTGGCATCTCTTATGGTTCTAGGGGGCCTCATCTACAGCGTATCCTATATAATAAAAGGCTAATATGCAAATGACCAAATCTATACTAATAAAAGGGTAATATGCTAATTAGACTGGGTTGACCGGCCATCTTCTGGATGTCTGACTCCCTTCCAGACAAAGCCATGGTGGTGGGGGCCAAGGCAGAGGCAGTTAGGGGCAATCAAGTCTGCAGGGGAGGGCAGTTGGGGGAGAGATCAGGCCTGCAGGGGAGGGCAGTTGAGGGTGAGATCAGGCTGGCAGGGGAGGGCAGTTGGGGGTGAGATCAGGCTGGCAGGAGAGGGCAAGTTGGGGGCGAGATCAGGCAGGCAGAGGCAGTTAGGGGTGATCAGGCAGGCAGGCAGGTAAGCAGTTAGGAGCCAGTGGTCCCAGATTTCGAGAAGGATGTCCAACTGCTGGTTTAGGCCTGATTGGGATCGGGCCTAAACCAGCAGTCGGACATCCCCCAAGGGGTCCCTGATTGGAGAGGGTGCAGGCTGGGCTGAGGGAAACCCACCTCCCCCATGCACAAATTTCGTGCACTGGGCACTAGTAGTGGAATGACCAGTCACTATGATGCACACTGACCACCAGGGGACAGACACTCAATGCAGGAGCTGCCCCTTGGTGGTCAGTGTGCTCTCACAGGGGGAGCACTGCTAAGCTAGAAGCCAGGCTCACAACTAGAAAGCATAGTAGCAGTGGTCAGAGCCTCTCCCGCCTCCGTGGCAATGCTAAGGATGTCTGACTGATGGCTTAGTGGGCCTAAACCGTCAGTCAGACATCCCCCCAGGGCTCCCGGACTGCAAGAGGGTGCAGACCAGGCTGAGGGACACCGCCCCCCCCCCCAAGTGCACAAATTTTGTGCACTGGGCCTCTAGTATTTAATATTTCTGTGACTAATAATAGCATGGGGAATGCTTGCATTAAGCATGCCACACACAATGTCATAAATAGTAAACGTTCTTTCTTAAAAGTAAGCCAGTCTGGCCCTAACCGGTTTAGCTCAGTGGATAGAGCATCAGCCTGCAGACTCAAGGGTCCCAGGTTCGATTCTGGTCAAGGGTATGTACCTTGGTTGCGGGCACATCCCCACTAGGGAGTGTGCAGGAGGCAGCTGATCGATGTTTCTCTCTCATCGATGTTTCTCTCTCATTGATGTTTCTAACTATCCCTCTCCCTTCCTCTCTGTAAAAAAATCAATAAAATATATTAAAATAAAAAGTAAGCCAGTCCAATACCAACACTATAACACTAACTCCTTAATATCATGTAATAATTACCAAAGCAGGCATGAGAGAGTTGACAGATTTGGCCATTAACTTTTTTTATACTAGAAAGTCATCATTATAGCTTTGTGTGTCTAAGACTGTTCATTCATGAACTAATTCTCATTGATATCAAAACAGTTAAAGAGGCAAATAATTTTTGCTACTTTGCTAAGTACAATTATTCTAATTCTCTGAATATGAAAAGGTTTTAAAATATTCATCTGTACTATATATTATTGATAAAGCAATGGACAACAGACTCACTTGACCACACACTGTGTAGTTGTGTACATCTATCCTGGCATATTTGTATAATTTACATTGAGATCGGTTTTCATAAAATGAATAGTCTCAAGTTCAGGAGAATTCTTTGTCTGCTTACCATAACCACATTTCCTCATATTGAGTCAATCAGCTCACCACTGTAAAGGGCCGCAAGTTATAACAGGACTTTTAAAGTGAAATCTTAAACATTTGTTTTTCTTAAATATAAAAACAAAATGAAAAAGCTTGAAATTTCATTTGTAGCTTAATTAGGCTTCAAGTTAAACAGTTCCCAAAACAAGCCACATGATCATGGTACAACTTATAGCAGTCAGCAGCCTGAGAATATACAGTATTTTATTCTGCTAGAGAAGACTTCTATCATTTTATTAAATGAGTTCTAATCCTTACTTACTTGATTGCCTGGCCCTCATTAAAGGAACTAGGTATAATAGAAAACAGAACAAAGAGAGACAAATTCCACTAAAAAATGAGTTATGTTACAAAAATATACTTTCTTCAAGTTGAAGAAAATTTCTCCCATAGAACCAATGTTATGAACAGCAGTTAGACTTCCAGACTCATTTGTAAAAGTTGATATGAGCCTTAATTTAGTTGAACTACAGAACCGTTTTCAAATTTCTAATCTTAGGTATTGGAGACCATTTGGGAACAGGGGTGGCAAGGAGTAGTGTTCATTATTACTGTTATTAGGGTGGGAATAATATCAGCTATCACTTACTGAGCACCCACTATGTGCTAGACATTGTGATAAATGCTTTACATGTTTTACCTCATTTAATTTTCATAACCACTATATGAGATAGGTATTATTTTCATCTTACAGGTTAAAAAATCAGGCTTTGAAAAATTAAGTGACTTTCTAAGGTCATGTCCCTGGGAAGTGGTTAAGGCATATCCAGGTCCATATGGCTTCCAAAGTTATGCTGTCTATCACTTTACTACATTGCCAACCTTTAAAATACCTACTACTTTCCTTTTCACAGCCCAAATTCCAATTCTTCAATACAGGTGATCCCAGCTACACATTAGAAAAAAACATTCTGATCTAATTTATACTGGATATAAATAACTAAATCCTAGCAGAAGTAGTAGGATTATGATTCTTTAAAAGGCAACAACTTCAATCGGGGAAAAAGGAGACATATGTAATACTTTAATAAATAAATAAATAAATAAATAAATAAATAAATAAATAAATAAGAACAGAAAAAATAAAATAAAAAGGCAACAACTTAACTCAACTGAACCCAAGAATGGTATATTAGGTAGTGAAACAAAAGTAAGCAGAACAGCTTGTAAAGCAAAGTAGATCAGCCCTACCAAAAAAGACATCTATAGTTGTCTGGCATCTTTTCTTTTTTGGAAATATCTCTACTCCATTCAGTGTGAATTTGATGTAGCTATCAATCATGTGGTCTTCCTTCTCAAACCCCTGGTGGCCATGAGAGCCAAGAAGGACCAATATTCCCTTCTCCCCCTGGAGACTTTCAATTCACTGGGAAAATAAAGCCACCCTTATCTGAAATCTGGTACTATAAGAATGGTGTATATCTGGACACATGCAGTCCATGGAGAGTACCTGTCAGAGAGTAAACTCAACACAGTCAGAGGAAAGCAGAATTGAAGGATGCCGAGCCAAAACTGTGGTGGAAGTGCTTGACCCCTTGGATTCTACCATGACTAAGCTGAAGATTTACCTCATTTCGTAGTATCTCTTGGACCAGTAAGTCGTGACTAAATTAATTTGTTAGGTCTCTGACACTAGCACCCAAAAGAATCCTGACTAACACAGGTTCCAGAGAGTTTGCTCTTGAGGTGATCTTCCCTCAGTAGTTTCCATTAGTTCTTTTCTTCATCCAGTTAAATACCCGAGAATATGGTAAGTAAGAAGAAAATGCAAAGCAATTTCAAATCAAGGATGATTAGTAGAGGGTAAATATAGGGATACAGAATGAAGTTGGGGCAGTTAAAAGCAATATTAGTAAGTATATTTTCCTACTTAAAATATCTATATACAAAAATCTGGAAATAAAATGATTCTCACCTATAAACTCATTTTCAGTTATGGTGTTTGATAAAAAAGCACAATGTTACCATGTCAATACTGTAGAAAGTTATATAATAAGGCAACAATAGAGTATAAAATGTAGGAATGTACTTATTATAAATCAAATATATCCAACAAGTATTTGTAATGTTTGTTTATATTGACTTTTGAAACACATTTTACATAACTTAAATATTATTTTTAAGTTTTTGTTTCCCAACTTGTATTTTATATATTTAAATCATATAGGAAGTAAAAATATAGTTATCTCAAAGTTTTATAGAATTTAAAGTTTGTATTTTCACGCTTTTCTCTTTTTGGATTAGTACACTTAACCTGCGAGTATTAGCTGCTTTTTCCTTTTTAATATTTCAGGTACAAAAGTTACATATAACTTAGAAAAAATATAAGTTAATCCTAAAAAATGTGGTAGCAATATATCATATCAAGATGATTTGGCATTTACATTCTAAAGAAACTAGAGCTCTTGGTTGCCAGTGACAGAAAACCTAACCCAAACTGGCATACACACAAAGGTAATGTGTTGGCTCATAGGATTAAAAGTGTAACAGTAGGGATGGCTTCTGGCATAGTTGTATTTTGGCATCAAAAAATATAATCAGGACTCAGTTTCTCTCTCTCCACCCTCCTCTCAGTTCTACTGTCTGACATGTTGGTCTCCTTCTTGGGCTCCTCATGATATGTGAGGCTGTGGTATTTGAAGCTGCTAGAGCCATCTTTTGAAGTATACTAATATATATTTGCCCAATATGAACCAATCAGTGCATCTAAGGAGATACAATATGCAGACTGCTTAGGTGTAGGGGACATATGCCATCTCTGAGTTGGAGGGTGTGACTTTACCCTAAGAGATGGGAAGGGATGGATTCTTCAAAGGAAAACCAATGGATGGTTTTCAGAATATAGGAATATGAGGCCAATACAAATTATATTCTTTCATAATAAAGATTATGTAAATAAACAATAACTTCTACAAAAACTGCTTTAAGTTTTTTAATTTGCTGAATATTGTAAACAATCTCTTAAAAATAGTACTCTTCATTCAATTTTTATTATTGTTTCTTTTTGATACAAATAATTAATTACTTAAGTATTGGTAATAATTTTCCCCTTTCAAATTCCTTTTATGTGAACTGAAATTGAGGTTTGATAGCTGTAGCTATCAAAAAATAGAATATATTTTCAAATAGCTAGAGATTAATACCAGTTTTTTACCAAACATAATCGCACTAATCAGAGGTCTTGGTTGCAGAGAGCAGAAGCAATCTCTGTTAGGCAGAAAAGAACTGGGGTAGTACACAAAAATGATGCTGAAGAAACAGACTTGGGAAACAAGCTGGAACTAAAGAAAGCTAGGAAGCTAGAAGTGCAACTGAAACCACGCTAGAGAAAAAATCAGCTTAGGCAGCCTCTGCTGAGAATGCTAGCACCCCAACCACTGCTGGCACCAGTGCCTCCACTGCATGCTCCTATAGCAGCTAGATGAATGATTCTTCACTGTTCCCTTTTCTTTGCATCATTTTTCTTTCAGATGTGAAGGTTCATGCAGAGATTTCTAAACTGCTGAGCGTAAGTCATGTGTCCCAAACTCTAGCTATATCAAGAGCCATGAGAGGGACTATCTGCCCATTTTGGCTTTCACAGTGGGAGGCCTCAAGCACTTAGAATAAACCCTAACATATAATGAGGCCTTACTAAATATAATTTGTTATTCTCACAAAAGCATGGTTTAAGGAATTATATGGTAAATACTGTTGCACCATGACACTATAATGATGATAGCATCATCTTCATTAAAAAAAAAACACAACAGTCCTGGCCAGGTGACTCAGTGGGTTGGAGCATCATCCTGTGCACCAAAAGGTTGTGGGTTCGATTCCAGTCAGGGCACATATCTAGGTTGTGGGTACCCAATGGGGGCACGTGAGGGAGGCAGCCAATCGATGTTTTTCTCTCACACCGATGTTTCTCTTTCTCTCTTTCTCTTTCCCTTCCTCTATCTCTAAAATCAATAAACATGTCCTTAGATGAGGGTAAAAGAAAAAGAAATACAATAAAAATATTTCCAAAATCACACAATTATTGGTAGAAAACAGGCAAAAACTGATTACTCTGAATCAACTATTTTGGCTCTAATTCCAGCAGACAGAACTCCTTAAAAATAAACAGCCAAACCGGTTTGGCTCAATGGATAGAGCGTCGGCCTGCGGACTGAAAGGTCCCAGGTTCGATTCCGGTCAAGGGCATGTGCCTTGGTTGCAGGCACATCCCCAGAAGGAGGTGTGCAGGAGGCAGCTGGTCGATGTCTCTCTCATCGATGTTTCTAACTCTCTATCCCTCTCCCTTCCTCTCTGTAAAAAATCAATAAAATATATTTAAAAAAATAAATAAATAAACTCCATTCTAAAAATAAAAAATAGCCCTAGCTGCTTTGGCTTAGTGGATAGAGCGTCAGTCTGTGGACTGAAGGGTCCTGGGTTAGATTCCAGTCAAGCGCACATGCCTGGGTTGTGGGCTTGATCCCTGGTGGGGGACATGCAGGAGGCAGCCAATCAATGATTCTCTCTCATTGATGTTTCAACCGCTCTCTCCCTCTCCCTTCTTCTCTGAAATCAATAAAAACATATTTTTAAAAAATCAAATAAAATAAACTCCATTCTGCCCTGGCCAGGTGGCTGGGTAGGTTGGGGCATTGTCCCATATACCAAAAACAAAACCAAACAAAACAAAAAACCAGTGCAGGTTCAATCCTTGGTTGGGGCATTTATGGGGGGCAACTGATGGATGTTTCTCTCTCACATCAATGTTTCTCTCTCTCTCTCTCTCTCTCTCTCTCTCTCCCCCCCCTCCCTCCCTCCCTCCTTCCCTCCCTCTTCCTTCCTCCCTCTCTAAAAATCAATATAAACATATCCTTGGGTGAGGACTAAAAATAATAATAATAAAAATAAATACATAAACTCCATTCCCTATCCCCAAATGTATCCTGCCTGTACAACATACTTGAAGTCAAGTGGATTTAATAAGGCAATAAATAATCCTGGGAGAAAATCCAAATTTGACATTCTGTGGTAGATTATATCAGGTCATGAACAAATTACTTCTTTCACCATGAGTGGTAATTGGTCAAGTAAACTCAGTCACTTACTGCAAAGTAGGTACCAATGTCCATCTAGGTTAGTTTCCATTATAGCTATTGGAAATTAACAGAGTTAATCTTCTACTGCAAACTAACTGAATGATGTGTTAGCTCAGTCCTAAAGATTCCTGTCCAAACTATGGATCTATATTCTTGGAAGGAAAACGCTGTCATTTGGCTCCTACATTACCAACGTGCTTCAGTGATTGCAAGGCAAAGGTCCATTATTATTCTCTTAGAATTTTACCCAAGTCACAGAGCTATAGTCTAAAGAAAATAAAGTAAAAAAATAAAAGGAAGTATTTAAGATGAAAATTTGCCTTAAAACATACAGTTATTGTTTTAATTAAAGTACAAGTACTTATAAGCCAGCAATTTTATTTATTAAAAAGGTTGTGTTTTTTAAAAGACAGAATTTAATTATTACAATATGTTTTCTTGACCCAGTTAAATGCAAACTACATTCATTTCTACATTTCCGTTGGGAGCTTGAATTAGAACATGCTGGAATATATTTACATGTAAATGTTAATATATGAAGTAATTAAGAGAGTCATTAATCTAATCTACTTGTAGTGCTAGCCCATATTCTGTCACTCTTCTTTGTCATATCCATATGTTAGATCAGTTTATGGAAATTTTTTTTAACATCAATAATGTAGATTGCAAATGAAGTAAGGTTACTTTAAACACTAAAATATTTTCAGAATTCCCTCTAACATTATTTACCAATCCACAAAATATGGTACCAATCTCTGTGCATATGTGCAGCATTAGACTGTATTTAAATGCACATGTTATTATTATTTTATATATAAATGAAAATTCTACAGAACAAATACACTGTCACTGGTATCTGCTCCTTTATAGATTCATTAATTTATCTTATTTTTTAGCTGTAGTTTTAGTTATCAAAGCTTTATTATAAAGGTTTTATAATATTTTATTTACTAGATCATTAGGAACTGATACCTAATATAGGTAGAAAAGAGAAAACATAATTTATAGGGCCTGTTTTAAATATATGTATTCTTACACTATTTTTAAAGTATATTTTAAAAGAAATTTGAATCATTTATCTACATTTAAAATTTTCATTTAGTGTTATACACTCAATAAATATGTGATTTAATTCAAAATGCCATAAGAAACAAAATACTCAACTTCCTAAGAAAAAATTTGAAATTATTACATATTACATTTTACAGATTTTTTTTAAAGTAAAAAGCAGAAAACAGTAAGAAAAAACTTAATATGCTGTACAGTTATTATTCAGTATTAACAATAATAACTCTAGCAGAGGAACTCCTAATTTCACCTCCACTTAAAATTTATTACACTTTTAAGGAAAAGAAGTTCTTATAAGGTTAAAGACATAACTGAGCTAGGGAGGATAAAGTTGCTCACTTGTTCAATCATTTCTTCAACAAATATTTCTTGAGCTCCTTAAAAATATCAGGTCGTATGGACATAGAGATCTCTACTCTCTGGAAACTAACATTAAAAGACATGAGAAAAAAGACATTAAATTATTACAAATGTGGTAAGTGCTATGAAGGGCATGTAAAGAAGGAAGACTAAGCCAAGTCAGGTCAGGTGAGGGGAAATCTCTCAAAGGATGACATAGATAAATTGACAAAAGAGTGGGGACTTCAAGTACAGTGTTTTCCAAGTATAAGAAACAAACCTGTCAAAACCCAAAAAGCCAAAAAAAAAAAAAAAAGTATATTTGCTAAAATGATGGGAGTGTGTATGAATATTGAGGAGCAGTAGAATGGTACGAATATAAGGCCGAGGATACGAGAAAGTTGTTAAACACTAAGCAAGGAAGTGAAACAAATTTACAAAAGCAGTCTGGGTTATAGAAGAAGAAATTGTATTACAGTCTAAAGACCATGAAATAAACAATTTGTTTAAAAGTTTGTAAGAAGATGAGAGAGACGGTTATACCTCAAATGACAGATGGATTGGTTGGCTACTTTCATTTGAAGCTTGGATTCATTTGAGCATGTTTAAATGTTGATAGCAAGAGGCCCAGAGAGAGGAAGATAGTGAAAATGGAGGAGAGAAAAATCACTCTGATAAACTGAAAGGAATGGAACCCAGAGCTGAGGAAATTATGGACAACTAATAAGCCCAGTGTGTTATTTTCTCCACAATGCTTCATGACAGATGAAGTCAGATTCATCCAGAGCAAGAGTTCTTGCTGATGGTGTAGGGTAGACTAATGGGGAGAATGCTTCAGGACACTGAAAAGATCCATCAAGTGATGAATCAGAGTCTAAGACGAATACAGGAGAAAATGAAAACAGGAAGGGTCAACTAAAGAGATCTCAATAAAACAAAATAGAAGGATGTAATCAGAAGAAAGATGCCTGTTTGTTATTTCAAAGCTGGAAATTTTTTGATGATGGTTCAATATGTGGCTTTGCGTAGATAGAGATCAATGCTAGAGTTATAAGGAGGTCAAGGAATTTTTCCACCATGAGTATTCTTTTTGCATAAGACGCTTATCCTTTTATGATGCTCTGTTGACTGAGAACTCTTACCAACAAGAGGGCATGGAACTCCTCTGTTCCCAGTGCTCCCACTCATCCCCACAAAGTTTAGAAGGCCAAGGAGAAAGCAGAGTGAAACATGAGAGCAAATGAGCCAAAACAACCAAATAAACAAACTCACAGACACAGACAACAGTATGGTGATTACCAAAAGGGAAGGGAGGTAGGGAGGACTAGGAGAGTAAAGGAGGCCAAACATATAGTGACAGAAGGAAACTAGACTTTGGGTGGTGAGCACATGATACAGCATACAGGGGGTGCATTATTGAATTGTATACCTGAAACTTACATGTTATTAATCAATGTCACCCAAAATATCTAACTTTTTAAATAGAAAGAGGTCTGGTGGTATGGCTCAGATGACCCATGAACCAGGAGATCACAGTTCAATTCCCAGTCACATGCCCAGTAGGGGGTGTGTAGGAGACAGCTGATAGATGATTATCTCTCATCATTGATTTTTCTCTTTCCCTCTTACTTCCTCTCTCTGAAATTAATAAAAAAAAATTTTTTTAATAATTTAAAAAGAAAGAGGGAGAGAAACCAAGATGGCGGCATAGGTAAACACGGGAGTTTGCTGCCTCGAACAACCACTTCAAAAATACAACTAAAAGACGGAACGGACATCATCCAGAACCACAAGAAAGCTGGCTGAGTGGAAGTTCTACAACTAGGAGGAAAGAGAAAAGCATACCGAGGCTCAGAGGAGGCGCAGTGCTGAAGTAAAATACTAAGGTTCGGAGTGCATGCGGAGCGGGCTGGAGGCTGAGGGCGCGGTTGTCGTTTTCAATCAGGAGGGAGTCTCAGGCTCTGAGCTCCAGTTCCGGGCGAGTCTCTAAGGACCCACACTCATACGGGAGAAGCGGGACTGTCTGGCATCGCTCAGAACCCTAGGGCAGCTTTCTCTCCGTGGGGCTTGCAGCGACTACTGGGACACTGAGAAGCAGAGCCTCTGAGGGCAAGACTGAGAGCAGCCATAATTGCTAATCCCGCCCTGTTGATCCCATGGGACCTGCCCCGCCCAAGCCCTGCAGGGAGGCTTTTGCTGGATAGCCTCAGGCAAAGGCTAGATTAGCACCTCCCTAGAGATCCAGGAGCCAGGAAGCCCAGAGGTCAGAGTGGGACCATCCAGCTTGCAGCTCCGTGGAACCATAAAAGACACACTCAGGGGGCAGACTCAGTGAGCACAAAAGCCCCATCGAAGCAAGTCTAGCCCCAGAGGGGTGTCTCCAGCACAGAAGTTCTCCCACTGCAGACACAGCTGATTCCCACAGCCAATTGGCCTGGAGGTCAATTCCTCACAGTGATAACTACAACAATCAAGGCTTAACCACAACAAGACTGTGCACAAAGCCCACAAGGGGGTGCACCAAGAGTGTCTACCTCAGGTAATTGGGACACTTAGCACAGAAAGGCACTCTATCGACACAGCGAAGCATAAAAAATGCCGAGACAAAGAAATAGAACACAAACGACAGAATTGGAGAAAAGCAAACTGCTGGATATAGAGTTCAAAACCACACTTTTAAGGTCTTTAAAGAACTGTCTAGAAGCCGCCGATAAATGTAGTGAGATCTTCAAAAAGACTGGTGAAACCCTCGATGTTGTGATAAAGAACCAACTAGAAATTAAGCACACACTGACTGAAATAAAGAATATTATACAGACTCCCAACAGCAGACCAGAGGATCACAAGAATCAAGTCAAAGATTTGAAATACGAAAAAGCAAAAAACACCCAACTGGAAAAGCAAAATGAAAAAAGAATCCAAAAATACGAAGATAGTGTCAGGAGCCTCTGGGACAGCTTCAAGCGTAGCAACATCCGAATTATAGGGGTGCCAGAAGAAGAGAGAGAGCAAGATATTGAAAACCTATTTGAAGAAATAATGACAGAAAGCTTCCCCTACCTGGTGAAAGAAATAGACTTCCAAGTCCAAGAAGCGCATAGGACCCCAAACAAAAGGAACCCAAAGAGGACCACACCAAGACACATCATAATTAAAATGCCAAGAGCAAAAGACAAAGAGAGAATCTTAAAAGCAGCAAGAGAAAGAAAATCAGTTACCTACAAGGGAGTACCCATACGACTGTCAGCTGATTTCTCAACAGAAACTTTGCAGGCCAGAAGGGAGTGGCAAGAAATATTCAAAGTGATGAATGCCAAGAACCTACAACCAAGATTACTTTATCCAGCAAAGCTATCATTCAGAAGTGAAGGCCAGATAAAGAGCTTCACAGATAAGAAAAAGCTAAAGGAGTTCATCACCACCAAACCAGTATTATATGAAATGCTGAAAGGTATCCTTTAAGAAGAGGAAGAAGAAGAAAAAGATTTAATTAAAAAAAAAAAATACAACTAAAAGACTGAATGGACATCAACCAGAACCACAGGAAGGCTGGCTGAGGAGAGACTCTTCAACTAGAAGGAAAAACAACAGCATTACGAGGCTCAGAGGAGGTGCAGTGTGGAAAATTTAAAGGTACGGTGGTGCGGCGGTGCGCGCGCAAAGCGGGCTGGTGGCTGAGGGCGTGGTTGTCGTTTTCAATCAGGAGTGAGTCTCAGACTCTGGGCTACGGATCCGGGCGAGTCTCTAGGGACCCAGACTCAAACGGGAGAAGTGGGACTGTCTGGCTACAGTCCCTCCGAGGTTTGCAGCGGTCGCTGGGACAGAGAGGCAGAGCCCCTGGGGATGGACTGAGAGCAGCCATAGCTGCTCCCTCCCCCCGCCCTGTTGAGCCCGCCCCACCCAAGCCCTGCGCAGAGCCATTTGCGGGATAGCCTCAGGCAAAGGCTGGATTAGCGCCTCCCCAGAGGACTGAAGTTTTCCACACAGCTGATTCCTACAGCCAGTCGGCCTGGTGGTCAAATCCCTCTAGTGTTAACTACAACAATTAAGGCTTGGCTAGAACAAGACTGCGCACAAAGACCACAAGGGGGTGCACCAAGAAAGCATAAAAGATGCGGAGACAAAAAAAATGACAGAAATGGAGGATATGGAGCTAAAAATCGCAATTTTGAGGGCTTGCTATAAACTTGAGCAGAGCCTCACAAAAACTAATGAGACCCTCGATGCTACGATAAAGAAATTAGAAAGTAAGCATACACGGACTGAAATAAAGAATATTATACCCAATAGCAGACCAGAGGAGCACAAGAATCAAACCAAAGATTTGACAAAAAACACCCAACTGGAAAAGCAAAATGAAAAAAGAATCCAAAAGTGTGAAGATAGTGTAAGGAGCCTCTGGGACAGTTTCAAGCGGACCAATATCAGAATTATTGGGGTGCCAGAAGATGAGAGACAGCAAGATATTGAAAACCTATTTCAAGAAATAATGGCAGAAAACTTCCCCCACCTGGTGAAAGAAATGGACTTACAGGTCCAAGAAGCACAGAGATCCCCAAACAAAAGGAATCCAAAGAGGACCACACCCAGACACATCATAATTAAAATGCCAAGAGCAAAAGACAAAGAGAGAATCTTAAAAGCAGCAAGAGAAAGAGACTCAATTACCTACAAGGGAATACCCATACGACTGTCAGCTGATTTCTCAACAGAAACTTTGCAGGCCAGAAGGGAATGGCAAGAAATATTCAAAGTGATGAATACCAAGAACCTGCAACCAAGATTACTTTATCCAGCAAAGCTATCATTCAGAATTGAAGGTCAGATAAAGAGCTTAACAGACAAGGAAAAGCTAAAGGAGTTCATCACCACTAAACCAGTATTATACGAAATGCTGAAAGGTATCCTTTAAGAAGAGGAAGAAGAAAAAGGTAAAGATACAAATTGTGAACAACAAACATGCATCTATCAACAAGTGAATCTAAGAATCAAGTGAATAAATAATCTGATGTACAGAATGAACTGGTGATTATAATGAATCAGGGACATAGAAAGGGAATGGACTGACTATTCTTGGGGGGGAAGGAAATGGGAGATTCGGGAAGAGACTGGACAAAAATAGTGCACCTATGGGTGAGGACAGTGGGTGGGGAGTGAGGGTGGAGGGTGGGGCGGGAACTGGAAGGAGGGGAGTTATGGGGTGGGGGGGGGGAAGAGGAACAAATGTAATCTGAACAATAAAAATTTAATTAAAAAAATAAATAAATAAATAAAACCAGGTGAAACCATTAACACTGATCGATCCCCAGTGGGGGACTTTCAGGAGGCAGCCAATCCATGATTCTCTCCCATCATGGATGTTTCTCTCTCTCTCTCTCCCTTCCTTCTCTGAAATCAATAAAAATTATTTAAAAATATAATTTTAAAAAGAAAGAAAAGAGAAAAGGAAGTCAAGGAATAGAGTAGGTAAGCTTGCTTTTAGTTTTTCAAACTTTTTAAAAAAACACAGATTTTTTTGTTCAATGAATATACTCCATGAAAATACACAAGATAAAACAGAAAAGTATACTGCTCTGCTGGAAGTAGGACCAGGGGTCTGTTAAACTCCCTTTGCTCACCTTATTCCTTCCATATCCTTATATTTAGTAGTCACCTAGGAACACAGAGTCAAAAGTAACCTTTTGTTCTAAGTATACAAAAAAGTAAAAATTCCACACCTCCTTAAAACACATATCCTTGTTGGGATCAATGCAGATCACTTAGGATGAGGCAATACAGAGAGCTATGCACACAAAGCTCTAGCAAATTATGAAGAAACTTCTCACACCTCCCTTTCTATACTTAGCAGTAGGATTTACTTGTTTTTGGAGAAAAATCTGTATGGGCCAAAAGTCTGATTAGACATTTTATATGTAATTTCATTCAATTCTCTCAAAATTCTTGTCAAGAAGTCACATTATTTCTATTTTGTAAAACAGGAAACTGGAGTCCAGAGAGGTCAAATCCACAGTTACAAAACTAATAGGTGAAGGGGTTAGATTCAAAGCACCTTACACCAAAGCCCCAAAGTCCATTATATTCCATTGCTTCCAAGTTCATAAATATTATGTTATTCCTCTTTTACCATTTATATACAAAATTCTCTGGCTAAACTCCCATAAAATATTGTCTCATACATAACATTAAAAACAACTTAACTCTTGAGAACTGTAACTGTTTTTGCTGTAATAGTGCATAACAAAGTCACTCTAACAGATCTCTCTGCTCAGTCCGGGTTGTTGTTGTCTTTTATTGGGGAGGATAGGAGTAAATAATAATAATGCTTGCAACTGCTGCTAAAGTAAAAGTCAACGTTACTTCTAATTCCACATCTACACAATTCATGAGATTCTATCCTAGGAATTAGTGTAAACCAGTCTTATTAACCCAGAAAGGTTAGCTGGAGATGAAACTGCAACCACTAGAATGTATCTACATAAAGTAACAAAGGTATTGGAAATAAATATTTGAGAAAATAATCACCAAATAACAGAATCATGAAAAAAAAAAGAGCTCAAGTCAATTCAAATTATTCTAGAGAAAAGTTTGTTTTAATCAAAAGCTTCAAAAAATAATTAAGAATAAAGAAAGAATATATAAATATATGCCTAAGCGACCAGCCGACCAGTAGCTATGATGTGTACTGACCACCAGGGGGAAGACACTTAATGCAGGAGCAAAAACCACAGGCATGGAAATATGGAACAGACTGATGAATCTCAGAGGGAAGGGGGTTGGGGGGGGATGGCGGGAAGAGATTAACCAAAGATCTTATATGCATACTAGAGGACTGGTGCACGGATTCATGCATTGGTGGCTCCCTTGGCCTGACCTGCGCCCTCTAGCAATCTGAGACCCCCCAAGGGATGTCGGAGAGTCGGTTTCGGCCTGATCCCCACAGGCCAGGCCAAGGGACCCCACTGGTGTATGAATCTGTGCACCAGGCCTCTAGTGGGTATATAATTAAGGAGTGAATACAAAAGAACTGACATGCTAGATTTGAAAAATACAGAGAGTTGAAAAATACAGAACTCTGAACCAGATAGAAATGTCTGCCATTTTTCCACATCTGACTACAGTAATAAGTATATCTACTATACTTCCAGAAATAAAACCAAGTAAAAGGAGGTCTTGGGATATCTCATCTATCATCTATAAAACTTCTTTCAATAGTCACTGATAGTATTTATCTCAAAAGCATCATAAACTCAGTCCTCTTTAATATATGGAATTTAAGTACAACACAGGAAACTGAACAAAATAATTAAAATCCACACAAATTCTAAAGGAATTTATATTTCCCTTAAAATGATGCCAGCAACCTCTGTAATGCATGGAAACAGATAATTTCAAAAATATTCGACCCCATTTTTGATTGGCACTAATACTTTTTAGGTATAGCGCTGCTTCTGTACAATATCGGAACACAATGATGGCAGAGAGATCTCC
The DNA here is from genome assembly GCF_028538775.1 of Myotis yumanensis. Classification (NCBI taxonomy): domain Eukaryota; kingdom Metazoa; phylum Chordata; class Mammalia; order Chiroptera; family Vespertilionidae; genus Myotis; species Myotis yumanensis. The sequence goes on along the minus strand of NW_027223755.1, from coordinate 68,032,314 downwards.
TCAGGCACCACAAATGAACTGCTTTGAAGATTATCAGCTTTCCAGAAATGCAAAACTGAATGTAAAATCCATATTCATTCATTCATTCATTCATTCATTCAATAAGTACTTACTAAACGCTACCGTGTCTGGCACTGTGCTTTAATAAGTATGGTCATATCTTGGTGAACAAAACAGAAATGATCTATTTCCTTAAATGCAAATAAACTATTTTCTCAGAACAGAACTTTCTTTTGAAAGAAAGTCCCAAATTTAGACTGAATACTACTCTGAAAGTCTTTACCCTTACTAATTTCAAGGAGGCTTATAATTAACTTTCATGTGGATATGGATTATTTAAGTCCTTCCAATAGTCTCTTGGAGAACTGGGAAATATCACATTAAAAATAAAAACAGATTGACTTTCATTTTAATGAGTTCATATTCTATGTAGTCATTGAAATTCTAGAGCATGAGCTAGCTAAATCCAGATTTTTAAAACTACTTTAGGCATTTAAATTTTATTCTCAAGGAGTTTGCTAAGATCAAGATTTTAGATCCTGTAGAAACTTTTTTCCTTTCAATTCTGGCACTATCCCCTTAGTAGTGGCTATGAATACTAACATTTCACATTTCAACTATAATATTAGATATTCTGTGTCCATGGTAATTATTGAGTCACAATGCACAAATTCGTGCACTGTTGGGGTCCAACGAGCCCGCCCGATGGGGGCAGATTGGGGGGACCCCCTGGGAAGCAGGGCCAGCAGGGGCGAGGGGATGCCAGTGGTGCTGGATGGCCCCACTCTCGATCGGGGTGGGGGCCTGCTGGGGAGTGAGGCTGGCCAAGGGGAGAGGCCACAGTCATTCCGGTTGTTCCAGTCATTCTGACGTTCGGTTGCTGGGCTTTTATTATAATAGGATATTTTCTGATGAGCCAATGCCTCTCTCACCAGCAATCTTCATGATCATGTATTAATTTATTATTTTCACTTACTGTCTGGAAAATCTGCCTTTTTCCCACTTGGCTAGAATTTTAACCCCTTTTTACTTGATTTTCTAACTGTACATCTTTGCAGGTATCAATATTACTTCAAACTTGCCAAAACAGATTGCTTTTCTCTCAATTCTTAATAGCCTTGGAGTTTTTCCCAAGAACACTGCTCTATTTCCCTAACTGTTCTTAAATTCTGAGGCATCTCCTAAATTTTGTAGCAATAATTAAAGTTTCTTCTCTGTATAATCTTACTTTACTGTAGTAACAATTTTCATTACCACAACTGACCGCTTCTTTGACCAAACTCCCTCAAGACACAGCTGAGACTTACACACCCCCGCGTGCGTGCGCACACACACACACACTACACACACACCTCTTCCCCATTCCCATTAATACTACAGTTCATCAATTTACATAAACCAGAAACCTAAGGATTGTTCTTAACCAGTTAACTGCCACGATATTTTGAATTTAATTTACAAAGGTCTGCCGCTTGCATCTATAGACGCTTATGGTGTACAAATGGTTAATTTTTCCCCTCTTTCTCCCTTACTTTCCTCTTCCCTCCTATCCCCAAATTTACAAACAGGCTAGTCTACTTTCAGTTCCTGGAATAAATATTTTTTTATCTTTCTTCAGGGCCTATGTATATTTAATTGTCTGTACCAAGTAATGCTTCTCCATCCTCCTCTTAAGAGACCTAGTTCCTTCTCTTTTTGGTTTCTACCACAATGTCACCTCTTCAGAGACCACTATAACTTAACATAGTTTTCTCTCTGATCGTCTCAATCTTCTTCCCCTTGTTTGTGCCCTTTATATGACATATGTCAACTACATTAATCTGTTTACCTGTTTTTGTCTGTATATGGAAGGACAATGTAAGCTCAATGAGGGCAAGAGCTATGTCTGTCTTACCCTTTATCTCCAGTTCTAAATACACCTGGTATATGTCTAATAAATATTTGTTGAATAAATACACTGGAAAGTTTAAATGAAGAAAAGCTGAGATTCTGGACAGTTTTTTGTTTTGATTTTTAAACACAGTGTGGTAAACAAGGCCATGGATGCTAGAAGTTACAGATCACTTTCTTTCTTTCTTTTTTCCAAATATGTTTTTATTGATTTTGAGAGAGGAGGGAAGGAGAGAGAGAGAGAGAGAAAGAGAGACAGACAGACAGACAAAGGTCAATGAGAAAGAAATATCAATCAGCTGCCTCCTGCACATCCCCTACTGGGGAGCAAGCCAAAACCCGGGCAAGTGCCCTGACCAGGAATGGAATGGGTCAATGCTAAACCACTGAGCCACACCAGCCGGGCAAAGATCACTTTTTTAAATTAAAACATTTTCCTTCTCAATCTCATTTGATGACTTCAAATGGGCCTAACAAGATCTGTAACAGTGGTTCTCCAAGTGTGGATCCTGGTTCTCCAAGCAGCATCAGAATCACAGTGCTTTCTTAAAATGATATTCTCTAAAAATATTTGTTGAATTTAATTGAACAGACTTCCTTTTATTATTTCTTTTCATGATTAACTATGCTTTATGCTTTTAAAATACATGACTCAAATATAATGCATACTGTACACAGGTTTAAACTACTCTGAGTTTTAATTTATTTCACATTAGTTATAAATCACTAGCTTAGTTTTAACTTACTATTTCATACAATTTCAGAACCTGGGAATATAAAGCATAACTTTAGTTTATAATAAAGAAATGATAAAAAAAAATCCCTAGGCATAAAAGTCAGTGTTTAGAAGTCACATAGTATTGAATATGCACAGATTATATACACATATACTACTTAATATGTTACTAAAGATCTCAATTTATCCAATAGAGAAGTACACCTAAGAAATAAAATTAATCTGTGATTAAAATGGATGTGTGGCAGAAATAATAAAGATTTTAACAAATATTTATCCCTTTTCTCCTCAAATGACAACAAAAAAATATCTTTAATCTGAAAAAAATTAAAATGCAGTCAGTAGCCAATAGGATACAATATATATAAACCCACTAAATATCCCCAAATCAAAAGAACTGATTTTATGAAAACAGTTTTAAAAATTCCTAATTTTAGCAACGAAAAATGTTTTTTGTTTGTTTGTTAATCCTCATCTGAGGATATTTTCCCATTGATTTTTTAGAGAGAGTGGAAGGGAGAGGAAAGGGGGGGAGGGGGAGAAAAACATTGATGTGACAGAGACATATCAATTGGTTGGATCCCACACACATCCTGGCAGGGTTAAGCATCAAGCCTGCAACAGAGGTATGTAACCTTGATGGAAATCAAACCCACAACCCTTCAGTCATGGGTCGATAGATCAATGCACTGAGCAAAACTGGCTAGGGTGAAATGTTTTTTCTTTTTATTTTAGTTTTATTACATCTGTTTTTCAAAAACTTTAAAATTAGAGGCCACAAAAAGATAAAAACTAATGATTTCTGAAACATTTATGAATGAATTGTTACTAGAAAGTGTCACAATAAATTATACTTTCATTTAGGCAAGCATTATTAAAAATGTAATGAACCACTAGGGTCTTATATTAAAAAATAAATCCATATTCTAAGAATAATACAGAAAAGAAGGAACTGAAAAAGAATGCCTGTTCCTTCTCTTTTACTATATTTCAGTGGCCTAGAACCTAAAAAAAAGGCAAATCAATAACTTAATTGGAGAAGGAATCTGATGACTATGTTAAAAACACAGTCTAAGCAATACAGCAGTAACAATTACAAATTCAGGTATATTAATGCTATTAGATTTAAACAATATCCATAGTGGTTTTTATAAACTTGAATATAATTAACCTTCAATTAAAAAATGTTGGTACAGGAGATTAAAAATGGTGGTAGAGTAGGAGGATGCTGCACGGACATGCTCCCAGGAACAAGCTGGAATTATAACTGAAATACGGAAAGGCTTCCTGAATAATCAATGGAAAACTCACAGAAGAGAACCCTGATACCCAAGGATTGAAGGTGGAGGCCACATAGAGTCTGGTAGGAGAGGTGGAGGTACAAAAGTGTTGGACAGGCACCCACAGACGGCAACTGAAGTCCCAGAGAGATATCTCAGCTTGGAGGGAGGGGGGTGCCACTTAGAACTCTGGGACCTAATCCCAAAATTGGGCTCCCCAGCAGAGAGCACCAAACTGAGGAGGGTCTTATTCCCACATAACATCTAGCTGTGAAAAGCAGTGGGCTGCTGTCTGCCAGGGAGTGGCAGCTGAAAGTTCAGGAACCCTCTTGAAGGGCCAACGCACAAAAATTCCCTGTGGAGCCACCCATCTTGTGCTCTAGCAGAGGGAAGGTGAAGTGGACTGGAGCTGTGAGAGCAGAACCCAGGACTGGGAACTCAGGGGATAGAGTTCAGAAGACAGATAACCCAAGTTTCCACATGATATGTGAGTCATCACCTCACATAGCTGAGGACATCTTTCCCACATAGACATCTGCCTTGCCTGGGCGGGAAACAGTTGACACACCCTATTGGAAAACACCTGGCCCTGAGGCCACTTAAGAGATTAAAAGTAACAATTAGCCAGGCAGAAGCAACTGCCCCTCCCTGTTGAAAAAACTCTTGTCACACCTGAGGCTGATTGCCTGGGGGCAATTCAAGTCAGAATCCTATTAGTCCAGTGGTCGGCAAACTGGCCCCTTGAGTGTGGCTCTTCCACAAAATACCAAGTGCAGGCGCGCACATACAGTGTGATTGAAACTTCATGGCCCATGCCACGGGGCCAAAGAGCCGCATGTGGCTCGCGAGCCGCAGTTTGGTGACCACTGTATTAGTCTATAAACAGAGGAGGCCTCTAGAGGCTTTGAGTCTGTGCCTGATCCAATTAGTCAGAAACAGCCATTAAAACTATCCTGCACTAGAGATTGAGAGGTATAGAAGATCTACCTAAAACATAGTCACAAACCCAAACACACAATCAAAATGAGGAAACAGCCCTGGCCGATTTGGCTCAGTGGATGGAGAGTTGGCCTGCGGACTGAAGGGTCCGGGGTTTGATTCTGGTCAAGAGCACATGCCTAGGTGGTGGGCTTAATCCCAGGGGGTGTGCAGAAGGCAGCCAATCAATGATTCTCTCTTATCATTGATGTTTCTCTCTCTCCCTTTTTCTTCCTCTCTGAAATCAATAAAAATATGTTTTAAAAAAACATTCTAAATGAGGAAACAAAGAAACAACCCCCAAGTGAAAGAACTAGCAAATTCTCTAGAAGAAGGGATAAATGTAGCAGAGATAAGAAATTTAGCTGAAACGGAATTCAGAGTAAGCATGTTAAAGATGCTCAACAGTATGAAAAAAGATACAGTAACTATGAAAAAAGAACAGTCTGAAATAAAGAATGACATAACACAAATAAAGAACACATTGGAAGGAATACACAGCAGATTAGGGGAAGCTGAGGATCGAATCAGTGAGTTAGAAGAGAGTTCAAAATACCACTCAATTAGAGATCCAAAAAGAAAGAAAAAACAGGAGACAGCTTAAGAGAGCTGTGAGACTATGTGAAACGTAACAATATTAGGACAGTAGGTGTGCCAGAACAGGCAGAAAGGGAGAAAGGAATAGAGAAGGTGTTTGAGGATATAATGGTAGAAAACTTCCCTAACCTGGTAAAGGAAAAAGTCACACAAGTTCAGGAGGCACAGAGAACCCCAAACAAGAAGAACCCAAACAGACCCATGCTCAGACACATCATAATTAAAATGCCAAAAATTAAAGACAAAGAGAGAATCTTAAAGGCAGCAAGAGAAAACAAAACTGTTACTTACAAAGGAGTTCCCATAAGGCTGACACCTGATTTTTCATCAGAAACTCTACAGGTCAGAAGGGAATGGCATAAAGTGCTCAAGGTAATGGAAAGCAAGGACCTGAGATCAAGATTACTATATCCATCAAGGCTATCATTCAAAATAGATGGTCAAATAAAGAGCTTCCCAGACCAAAAAAAGGGCTAAAGGAGTTCATCGACACCAAACCAGCAGTACAAGAAATGCTAAAGGGATTGCTGTAAAGAATTGCTGAGAAGAAACAGAGAGAGAAACCTAGCCATACAGAATTAAAATGGCTGTAAATAAGTACCTTTCAATAATAACCCTAAATGTAAATGGATCAAATGCTCCAATCAAAAGGTGCAGGGTAGCTGAATGGATACAAAAACATGACCCAACTATATGCTGCCTACAAGAGACCCACCTCAAAACAAAAGACACACACAAATGAAAGTGAAAGGATGGAAAAAAATTTCCCATGCAAATGGAAAAGAAAAAAAAAGCTGGAGTAGCAATACTCATATCCGACAAAATAGACTTTAAAAGCATCATGCTAAACGAAATAAGTCAGTCGGAGAAAGATAAATATCATATGATCTCACTCATTTGTGGAATATAATGAACAACATAAACTGATGAACAAAAAAAGAGCCAGAGGGGGGGAAATATACTAGAATATAATAGAAGTAATCCTCTTATTTGCAGATTTTTAATATTTCCTACAACTTCTGTGATATCATACTATGTTAGTACAATTTTGGTAATATTATACTTAAAATCCTTTTATTCTTGAAATGTTAATGTCTATTGCATGTAATATTATTATAAGATTTTTCTTGAATAATTGGTATTTATTGCATGTAACATTATGTTTAAAATCATTTTTCTTGAGATATTAAAGTTTATTGCATGTAACATTATTATATTTAAGATCCTTTTTCTTGAAATAAAAAAACTGAAAAAAAAATGTTAGCACATATAACTTAAAAATTTACAGAAATAACCTAATAGTCTAAGTGTACACAATAGGTACAATGGATTATTAACCCTAAATGAAAATACAAAAACTTCATTATTGACTGTTCAAAGATACAGGAGAAAAATCTAAAATCCTATTTTAAATTAAATGCTAATACATTTACAGTAAGTCTTCATTAGCACTCAGTAGCAGTCCTTTTTTTTTTTTTTAATATATTTTATTGATTTTTTACAGAGAGGAAGGGAGAGGGATAGAGAGCCAGAAACATCGATGAGAGAGAAACATCGATCTGCTGCCACCTGCACACCTCCTACTGGGGATGTGCCGGCAACCAAGGTACATGCCCTTAACCGGGATCAAACCTGGGACCCTTCAGTCCGCAGGCTGATGCTCTATCCACTGAGCCATACTGGTCAGGGCACAATCCTTTTAAGGACAAGAACAAGAAAAGCTTCCTTAATTCCTATCCTTTGAATTGGAATTGATTTAATTCTACTTCAAACTTGAGTCACCACTGTACAACCTGCATTAAACATGCATCAAATTCACTGCATTATGACTCCACACTGCTTTACCCAAACCCATCTTTCAGATGTCACCCATTAGTTTCTTTATTTGTTGTTTATCAGAACCAGTCTCATTTCTCTATTCTTTGTAGAATCTATAGTCCTAAGCTCTTCATTGGCTTTATTTAATGCTCTCAGTAACCTTTATTCAAAATGTTGGTACTACTGTATTACTATTACTATTCTATTTTACATATGAAAAAAATCTTGTGGTTCAAAAAGATAACATCCAATATAACAAAGCCAACTGGACACAGAGGATAGTCTTCAAACTAGGTTTGTGAGGAACCAAAGTCCATGGTATTCTTAACTATTCTCCCATAACACTTATAATTCTAATTCATTCTCTTCTGTCTCTGTTTTAGCGCTTCCATTTCTTCCTCTCCCTTTAATTGCAGGTAATATCGAAGACTGTCTCTTCTCTACTGTTTTTCTACCCTATTTCTTTAGTAAGCTCATACATTCTGACAATTTCAATAAGATCACATAAATGAGATTAAAAATCTATACTTTGGTCCCTTCACTTCAGTGCTATATTTCTTAACCCCAAGACACATATTCAATCAGATGACCTAATATTATCCCCCAAACTCAGCACAGATGATTTCCAAATCCTTTACAATTTAAACATCTTAATTTCACACAAAAACTCAATTCATCTTAGTTCTCATCCAAGTTATTTATTTCTGTCCATGGAAATACCATTCTCTACATGCTTCTTCCCTTCATTCTCCATACCAGCAATTTTCAACCCGTGTGCCACGGTTGAAAATTTAGTCAGGGGCACTGACATCTTTACCCTTAGATTGCCAAATTAAAAAAATTACAATAGCCAATACAATAGCCATCTGAGGGGAATGAATCAAAATTATATCTATTTTTTGTCAGATTGGCAAAAAATGTATTTTTTTGTGTGTTCCACCGATTTTTAGTGATTAGTTTATGTGTGCCATGATATGAAAAAGGTTGAAAATCGCTTCTCTATACTATAAAACTACACTCTAGTTCTATGGCCCACCCCACCACACCAGAAATGCCTTGTGGATTTGAATTTTCTACTTCATTCCTACTCCCACAACCTAACAACCCAACTTACCCTATCTTCCTGGCCCCAGTATTACCTACTTTAATCCTTCATGCTCACCACCACAGACTGATCTTATCAAAATGCAATATTTATCAAGTCATTATGTTTTAGAAATCTAGAAATGGGCTCTAGTGCCTACATAAAATCTACCTGGTTTGCAAGGATCTCCTTAATCCAACCTCAGGTTACTAACAGTTTCTACTATGTGCCTTCTACTCTGCTCAGGTCCTTCCCAAGCCTGCTAAACTCTCTCCATCACGCAATACCAGTTCTTCTCCACACCATCTTTCCATACTCTTCTACATCTCACTTCTTCCATATGTCTTGAATCAAGACCACTCCACATAGGCTCAAAGGTGCTTGCAAACAGAAAGAACTAGGCTAAAGTCCGAAAAGCTGGTTTCTAAGTCTGGTTCTGACATTATCAAGTAGTGTGACTCTGGAAAGATTTTTGAGGTAACAAAAGTTCTGATTCCTCATCAATAAAATGAGATACTAAGTTAGATTATCTCTAAAAGTCTTTAATTCCTACAATACTTATTATCTTAATACTTTAACAGTTAATTATACATTAATGGTTTTATCTACATTTAATCATCTTTACTAGGTTATAAAGTTCCTGAGGATAAAAGATATGTATTACACAGGGGTGGGCAGAGTAGGTTTACAGTTAAGAGCACATGAAACAGTTTAATCTTGTTATTATTTATTCTTGTATTATATATTTTTCCATACAAATAACTGTAAGCCTACTTTTGCCTACCCCTATATTTAAGCATTAAAGAAAGAATTTTAGAAATTAAGGTATTTTTTATAAGTATAAAGTTAAAAAAAACACCAATAATTCTCAATCAAACTTCTGAATTCTGTTTTTTAAGTTATGACAGGTGATCATGTTGTTTGAATAAGAAAAAAAATTCAGTGTAAACTGACATAGTTTGTTTATTCATTTAACAAGCATCTAACACCCACTATGTGCTGTGTGGTACATGAAATACCAAGGATATAAAGATGAAAAGGGTGCTATCACCTGAATGTTTGTGTCCCCAACCCCCAAATTCATGTTAAAATCCTAACTCCCAAATTTGATGGTATTAGCAGATGGGGGTCTTTCAAAGGGCTTAAAGCATTGGGATGGAACCCGCCTGAGTAGGGTTAATGTCTTATAAAAGAGGCTCCAGGGAGATCTCTAACCACTTTCACCAGGTGAGGATGCAACGAGAAGTCTGAGGCTCAGAAGAGGGCCCTCACCCAACCATTCTGGCACCCTGATCTTAGACTTCCATCTTCCAGAACTGTGAGCAAAAACCTTCTGCTGTTTAGAAGCCACTTAGTCGGTAGTATTTTATTACAGCAGCCTGAATGAACTAAGACATAAGGTATAAACAATAACAACAACAATTCCATTGTGGGATGAAATATTAAAAACTAAAGAATGTGTTCAAGGTAAAATGGTCACCTGGCACTGAAGAAGGCTTGGGCAAAGAGGGAAAGATTCAATGGCATTAAAATTTTAAAGGATGAGGGCGAGGTGAATAAGGGACAATAGAGGGGATAAAACATGCAAAGAAGAATAACATGATGTTTAAAGATCTTTGATAAATTCAATACAGAAGGTATCTAGGGTGGCTGGCAGAGGGCAGCGGTCTGACCTACAGGGCTTCACATGCCACCATAGGGGTTTGGAGGTATAGTATTCAATAGTGAGAGGTCATTGAAGAATTTTAACAGGCAAATGTTATGTCAGATTTACTTTTTTAAGAAAAGCAACACTAGATTGGAAGAGAAATATTCTGAAGACAGGATGATAAATTAGGAGAATAATGCAGTCCCAGGGGATACTGATGATGAAACCCTAAGCTAAAGCAATGAGGATGGGAAGATATTAATGGAAATAGCATTTATAGTACTTGGTATGTATTTTAAATATATGAGACTTAGAGGAGAGAGAAAAATGAAGCTCTCTTAAGGCTTTCTTCCTTTCTCATACCCCACTACAAATGTCCCAGCTTCTTGCTGCTTCTTTTCCAATACCGTCAACCTTTCCCAGTTCTCCATCTCTATTAGCATTCTTCTTCCACACGATCCCCTATCACCTCTCAATACAGACCCCACATGCTCTAGGCCTCATGCTGCCAGTCAGTGGCATCCTGAGTACTTCTGTGTTTACAAGCACCAGCCCCAGCTTGACTATGCCCCAAAGGGTTATTTCCTGCTTGCCCATCAACTGTTGATCAACTCTGGCCTCAGCAACCAAGCAGATTTCTCCACCATTCAGTAGGCTACAATCACATCGTCTCCAAAAAGGTCTGAACTCCAGCCTTGGGAAGGGGTCCTCTCTTCTGAGTTGTTCCGTCCTTAAATACTCTCCTTCAGCTAGAAAGTATCCATCATAGCTCTCTTTGTATTTTTTCTTTATTTTATTTTATTTTTTCCACCACCATTTATCCCCTCTATGCTCTCTCCCACCTCCACTCCCCTCCCCCCTCCCACAATCACCACACTGTTGTCCATGTCCATGGCAATTACTTATTAAGAATCTACGAAATGTCAAGTTTGGCTTCCAGTACCATGGAAGACATAAACAGCAGAGTCCTTGCCCCTTGTCCAGTATTGTCTCTTCTGGGAAAGTTATTCACCTATGGTAGCTTAATAATTTTTTAAATTAAATGTCCCTTATTTAAATTACTTTGTGGTTTCTGTCTCCGGAATGGATTCAGAGAGATACTGACAACAGTCATGAATGAATAAATAAATAAATAAATAAATACTTGAAAATGAATAACATGAGAAGAATTCTTTTACAAATAATAAAATGAGGAAATGAAAGTAAATCATCTATTAAAAATACAGCCTTTCTGACCTAAACATCAGAAAACACAGAATAGAAACCATTAGAATAAGAATTTGAGATACATAATAAAGTATGTATATATATATATGTATATGAAAATACCATAAGTAAAATTGAGCTTAATAAGAACCTAGAAATGAGGAAATACAAAAATAAATATTCTCGATTTTGTCACTCACTTCCTTTTAGATCATAATATAGTTATTGGAACAATCTATTCATATTGTAAATGAAATGCTTTCTAACTATAAAAAAATGCTACAAAGGAGGTAAATTAAGCATTTTTCTGGGCAATCTACTTAGGTTTTAGCCTTACTGATTTTAGTCATTGCATAAACTCTTCCCCTTACTCAGGTTATTCATTTCTTTGTCTCACTTACTTTTCAAGACCTAATTCAAATGTGTTCTCCTTTGTGGAGCCTTCCTATAGATCTAGATAAGATTAAATCAAACACATCTGTGTTCTCACACTACACTTTGAATAAACCTCCATAATTCAATACCATTTATAAGTATATAGTATGTCGGGCACCAATTAATTGCATTGTTTCAAAGCCTTTTTTTCTCACATCACTGTGAGTCTGTTCAGAGGAGGAAACCTTAATACCCATTTTCATCCACTCAGCACCTATCCCAGAGGTTGGCAGATAATAGGTTTTAAACAAATGTTCATACTTTATTAAAAGTATACATTTTATTAAAAGAAATATGGATAAATTGCATTTGCCTAAGATATAAAAACTATAATTTGATCAACATCTTCAAGTTTTATTACTCTAATGCAAAATTTGATTTTTTACTTTCCTCCACAATTGAAATTGATATAAATAATTGCTTAGGCCCTGGCTAGTGTGGGCTCGGTTAGTTGGAGCAACGTCCTAGATACCAAAAGGTGGCGGATTTGACTCCTAGTCAGAGCATATACCTAGGTTGTGGGTTCAATCCCCTGTCAGGGTGCATGCGGGAGGCAACTGATAGATGTTTCTCTCTCTAAAATTAATTTTTAAAAATTAAAATATAAAAATAATTGCTTAGCATCAGTATGATGTCCACATGTCAGATCCTCATTCCTGACTTTTTTTCCCCATTTTACATAGAAAATTAATTGCTAAAATAATTTTATCTCTAAATCAGGAGAGTTGTTCTTTGAATGCTTTATTACATTGGAGTCAAACAGACTTGTGTTCAAGTTACTTACTAGCCATATGGTTTTGCTCAGTTTCTTCATTTATAGAATGGAGATAATAAATACTAATTATTTCACAGAGCTATTGTGAAGAATAAATTAGACAACATATTTTAGGCACTGGCACACACTAATTCAGTAGACAGCAGCTGTTGTCTCTGAGATATATATTTAGCCCTAATCCAGCAATGATTATTATGGTCTTCCTTTGGACCACTGGTACTCAAACAGATATGTAACACAGAACACAAAAAATATTGGTGTAACTCATAAAAATACAACTGATATTTACCACAATTCTGAGATTTTGTACTGGTGGAAGGACAAGGGAAATAAGGTACAAGAATAGAGAATTAGAAAACTATCCTCTATGATTTTGATATCACTATCTTAAGTATTAAATTTATTAAACCTTATATTCATTCCCAAATCCATTCATTAACAGTCAACATGTTAGATTTGTCAAAATGCCAAATTCAAATATTTCCATTAAAATAGACATTTTATTCAATAGTATATTTGTCTATACAGTCAGTTTTCTTATCAATAAATACTTAATTAAAATCATGTATTATTTTTAAATACGTATAAAGATTAAGATATAGAAAAAACTTCTTCCCTCTATAATCTATTCCTAATTTGGGGTTTATTAGTTTTTAAAATCGTCACTGCATGAAGAGAACTCTGTAACATTATCACCATGGCCAGACATGCTCAGGGCTCAAAGCTGTTCTTCTACTATGTCAGAAAGGTCTCAGTCCTGCCTGCTGATAAAAGTTCCTATGTTCTACTGTTGTTCAACTTAGCTATTTAGCTCAGCATTTTAGAACAGTCCATAAATGTGAAATAAAAATACTTCAGTAGCCACAGACTCATTCATTAAAAATATAGTAACAATTGAAGGTCTACCATTTGCCAGGAACTGTTTTAGGCATATCCCACTCTCATGGAGTTTACATTCTAGGAGAGGGAAACAAAAATTAAACAAATAAACATACTAATATGGAGTATGTTAAAGGATGATATTTCTATGAAGAAAAATAGAATAAGTTAAGACTGATAAGAAGTCACAGATGTTTGTGGCAGTTATTTATAATGAATTCAGGGAAAGCTTCTCTTTGATGAGTTATTTGACCTAACGGAGAGAAAATAGCAATTCATGTGGATATGAAGGGAAGATGCGTTCTAGACGAGGATGCAAATGCCATGAAGCAGAAGCAATGTTTCCAGGAAAAACAAGGTGACTTCCATGGTTAAAGAACAGTGAGCGGGGATGAGGGTTGGGGAAGGTGGGAGCTTGGTGGGGGTGGAGGGTGGGGTCAGGTAACAGATGAGTTAAACAGGCAGCACAGGTTTTATATCTCATAGGATCTCATAGGCTATGTTAAGGCCTTTGGGTTTTAATTTGAATTATAAGGGAAGCCCTTAAAGTACACTGAGCAGAGAAATAACATAATCTGAATTATCTCTAAAAATTATGACTATTGTGTAAGCTACAGAGAATAAAGGTAGAAGCAGGGAGATTAAAAGCACAGATGACAAATTCATGTCAAATGTAAATGATTAGCCACATGAGAAATAAAATTTCCTGGACTTAATTAATGAACATGGTGACCTAGACCCTCTATTCCCTATGACAAAATTGCAAAGATGTTAGCACCTGTTACCTGTCAAACACAACAAATTTGTTTGCCAACAAATTAGTCAGACCTCAGGAAAAACAACACTCTATGCATAATAAATGACACTTCATTTACAGAAGTCTTTTCATAATGTACATTAATCCTTAAAGCTTTAAATGTATATCCCTAAATCTGTCAGATTCATGAAAATCAAAATTACAAACGTAAGAATAAATTATTCCATTTCCAGGAATAGCAGACTAACACAAACTCTCCTACTAAAGATCAACTAGAAACACTTGACAATAACTAAAAACAAACATGAAAACATATTTGTTTGAAGGCACTGGGGTCATGTCAGCTCTCACCGGCTAACAACAAAGTAATGACTTGTAGTTCAGGATCCAGGAGCAGCCCTTTTGAGAAACTTGGCCTTTGGAGGCATTCCTGACTTCCTCCTTAACAACAGTATATATTCAAATGGTCTTTTTTTTTTTAAAGGTAAAGTAATCCATCTTATTAGCAATTAAGAAAATAAATATTAAAACCACAATAAAATACCACTGGACACTCATCAAAATGGCTAAAACTAAAAAGACATTACTAAGTTCTGGTAACAACATGAAACAATCACAACTTTTAAATACTTGGTGTGTGTAAACTATACAACTACTTTAAAATTAAATACTATATATATATATATATATATATATATATATATACACACACACACACATATATATATATGTATTTTTTAATACAAGGTAAAAGTGACTTCAATTCTCCAGTTTTTATTAAAGACATTACCTCTGAAATGACTCAGCTGCATCTTCCATCAATAATTAGGAGCTATTTCCGTACTCCTTGAATCTGGCCTGTTCTTTGACGTATTTTGCCCAACAGAATGTGGTGAAAACAACAGTGTGCCAGTTCTGCACCTTGGCCTCAAGAAGCCTGTGTCATTTCATGCTTCCTATGAACCAAGTGAACAAGCCTAGGCTGACCTGCAAAATGGTAAGAAATATGAAGCCCAGTCACCCCAGAGCCACAGTGAATAAAGCCATCCTAAGCTAGCCTGCCCCCAGGAAACTGCTAACACATGAGCAAACTCAGCTGAGATCAGCCCAGCCCAGCCCAGCCCAGCCAGTAAACTACTTTATCCACTCACAGATTCATCCTATCTAATAAAAGACAAAAAGGGTAATTAACCATACCTTCGCTACGCTTCCCATTGGCTAATCAGGGCGATATGCAAATTAACCACCAACAAAGATGGCAGTTAATTTGCATATACTGGCTCTGAGCGAAGACTGAAGACAACATGGAAGCCAAGTGCTACAGAAGGGAGCAAAGTAGAGGCCACGGACACAGTAAAGGAGCCAAGGCTGCGGAGACGGGAGGCAGGAGGGGAAACCCAGACGGAGAGGCTGGGGGCAGGTTGGGAAAACCCAGCAGCAGTGGCTGGGGGGGGGGTTGGGCAAACCCACCTAGCCGGAGCGGCTAGGGGCGGGTTGGGCAAACCCAGCAGCAGAGGCTGGGGCGGATTGGGCAAACCCAGCCACAGTGGCTGGGGAAGGATTGGGCAAACTCAGCCGCAGCAGCTGGGGGCGGGAGTGAAGCCCGCCTCAGCAGGTTTCGCTCCCTTCTCTGCTTTGCTCCAGCCGCAGGAAGCCCTATTCTTGCAGGAATCTTCCTGCATCGGGCCTCTAGTCTATACTAATAATAGAGGAATACGCAGCAGAACAACCGTCCGGACAATCTTCCGGACAACCACTCTATGACACACAATGGCGCCAGGCCAGCCGAGGCAGGTGTGATGGGATTGGTCAGGAAGCTCGCCATCACCCCACGATCGCCCTGCAGAGGGAGACCCAGGCCACCCTCTGCAGGGTGATGGATGGGGGGCCTCACAGCAGTCTGACACACCCAAAGTAAGTCTAGAGAAAGAGGCACATCTCAAAATGATTTAAGTGTGGCATTTGGCATAATGTGATACCCAGTAATTCCACTCTC
Organism: Myotis yumanensis; assembly: GCF_028538775.1. Lineage (NCBI taxonomy): Eukaryota > Metazoa > Chordata > Mammalia > Chiroptera > Vespertilionidae > Myotis > Myotis yumanensis. Next base: position 68,016,235 of record NW_027223755.1, on the reverse strand, counting down.
AGGCAGACACCTAATAGGAATAGCTGATCATCTGTAGCAAGAGGCATGTATAAGAATGTGTTCATATTAGTTAAAAACTGGAAACAATCCCAATGCCTATCAACATTATTATGAATAAATAAAATGTGATCTGATTATATAATAAAATACTACAGAGCCATAAAAATGGACAAACTATAGCTAAACATAACAAGAATGAATGTCACAAATATAATTTTGAAGAAACCAGAAATATAAGAACATAATAGGATTCCTTTTAAAATACGGTTAAAAATAAAAGTCAAAACTACTAACTAGTTTGGCTCAGTAGATAGAGAGTCAGCCTGCGGACTGAAAGGTCCCAGGTTCGATTCCGGTCAAGGGCATATGTACCTTGGTTGCGGGCACATCCCCAGTGGGGGGTGTGCATGAGGCAGCTGATCGATATTTCTCTCTCATCGATGTTTCTAACTCTATCCCTCTCTCTTCCTCTCTGTAAAAAATCAATAAAATATATTTTTTTAAAAAGTCAAAACTAAAATGTAGTGCTTAGAAATATAAGACTTGGGGTAAAAATATAAGAAAAACAAGAAAATATTACCATAGAAAGCAGATTAAATGAAAGGGGAGAGAAGGGAAAGTTATTTAGAAGAGGCCATGGAGACTTCTGACATTCTGCCAATATTTTACATCTTGAGCTGGGTGGTAGTTACACCGATATTGGTTTTGTGATTAACTGATCTGTGTTTTCTGTACTTTTCTGTATACACATAATTTAGCATGTGAAAGAGATGTGAATAAGTGAGACCACAGGTCAGACCGTGGTAGCCAAAGAACTAAATATGTCCAGATTCTGCCAAAACCGGTTTGGCTCAGTGGATAGAGCGTCGGCCTGCGGACTGAAAGGTCCCAGGTTCGATTCCGGTCAAGGGCATGTACCTGGGTTGCAGGCACATCCCCAGTGGGAGATGTGCAGGAGGCAGCTGATCGATGTTTCTCTCCCATCGATGTTTCTAGCTCTCTATCTCTCACCCTTCCTCTCTGTAAAAAATCAATATAATATATTAAAAATAAATAAATAAATAAATATGTCCAGATTCATAAGCACTTTGTAATAAATCTATTTCTTTAAAACGATATGCTGTGCTGAGATTTTGTTCAATGCATATAACCAAAGCAACACTGATTTATTCTGTCAGCCTGTTTAAGAGAGAAAAAAAGGATTTCCTTTTTGCTTAGTCATTCAATAAAATCTAGCAGGTACTATATTACGAGATGAACTGCCACTGTCTCTCATTAGGGGCAGTAATAGTTAAGATGTGTGTTCAATAGCAATTCAAAAAGTCTTGATAAAATATTACTCCTCCATCATTTATCTAGTTGCTCTTCAGAAATCAGTATTTTACTGTGATGGGAAACATTTAAGTAGAATTCCCTCCTGATCCCACTACAGCTGAAAGCAGAAGACCTAGTCCCTTTCTGCCAGAGAAACACCAAAACTAAGAGCCCACAAGATCTGACCTCTCTCAAGACTTCAGTACTGTATCCCAGTTGACTATCAACTTGATATATGTGGTAAGAGACATGTATACACAAGATGACAATATGCTATACTACCTAGCTTCCATTAGAACTTTCTCTTTTAAAAAAAGATACTATAAAATAAATGCTGAAAAATCATTACTAATAAAACTCATATTTGTCCATTTTTTCATATTCTACTGCTACAGGTTTTGCAATCTATAACACAAAGCATAAAAGAGAGTTACAGATTGACTCAGAGAACATTTTTCTTTAAAACTGTAAACTCATTTGCCCTGGCCATTGTGGCTCAAAGGTTAAATGTCATCCCGTGCACCAAAAGGTCACCAGTTCAATTCCTGGTCAGGGCATGTACCCAGGTTGTGGGCTTGATCCTGAGTAGAGGTGGGTGTGGAAGGCAACTGATAGATGTTTCTCTCTCACATAGATGTTTCTCTCTCTCTCTCTCCCTCTACCTTCCTCTCTCTCTAAAAATCAATTAAAAAAACATAATAAAACTGTAAACACATTAAAGAAAAAAGAAAAAATGCAGCTTGAATTAGCACATAACGACTTTACTTAAATTTAGAATGTACCAGTCGGTTGATGTTAGTACTGGTTATACTATAAGACTATCTATAATAATAAAAGGGTAATATGCTAATTAGACCAAATGTCCTCTGGGCATCATTCTGGATGTCCTTCCGGACCAAGCTGGGGCAGGAGCGAAGCAGCCCCAGTCCAGGGTGCCTGCGGGCAGCGTCCGCAGGGAAGCAGCTCAGGTCCCGGGTGCCTGTCAGCAGCGGCCAGAGCGAAGCCTGGGTCCCGGGTGCCAGAGGGAAGCCGGTGCCAGCAGCTGGGGGAAGGAAGGCCTACTCTTGCACAAATTTTCGTGCATCGGGCCTCTAGTTATAAATAAAACTATAAATTTTCCTATGAATCTATAACTGTAAAATGGGTTACAGCTTAGCAGCATTATACTTTGAAAGGGATTACAAATCAGACAAAATGCAATTTTAAAATACAAGCCAATGTTAAGGACTGTGGCATATTTAATTCTCCAAGTATAGACAATATCTTTTATCTCACACACCCCTCTTACAATATGAATTTAACATTTCTCCAAATTTAACATCCCTCCCCCTTGAACCTGGCAGACCTTTGTGATTGCTTCACCCAACAGAAAACAACCGAAAGTATGCTGTGTGAATTCTGAGGCTAGGTCATAAAACTGTCATGCACGTCTGTCTTAGGATGCTCGTTCTTAGAATTTAGTTGCCATTGGCATTAGATTTAGGTGTAGACTATTAGTTAAAACCCTAAAGGGCATTGAGGATAGTGTTAGTGGAAGCCTATAAGGCCCAGGAAGGGGTTGTTGGTGAGGGTTTAAAAGAAAGTAAGGAAATGTGATTGGAAGCTGCAGGGAAGGGGATCCTTGTTTTATTTTGGAAGGATACTTGGAAACAATGATACTGGCAGAAAATTTTTAAATAGAAAATGTTCCTAATGAAATCATTGACCGAAAGTGTCACTGGGCTTCTGGGCTGCGTAAGATAACATATGAGAGGAAACAGATGAGCTAAAGAACAAACTATTAAATCTCAAGAACTAAGGACTTGCTGGGTTAAACAATAACAATGTGAAGTAACAAGCACCTCCAGATGACAAAATTATTCTCAAATAGTAAGTGGCTTCCAGGTAAAAATCAAATCCAGAGATCTTTAGAACATATGTTAAGACTTTAGGAAGATCTAACAGAACTTCATAGAAATGTTCAGATTGACAAAAGGTCTTATCTACACTAATAAAAACACAAACATGCAAATTGACCGTACCTTTGCTACACCTTAAGCCACGGGCACCAGCCAATCAGAGCGACTATATGCAAATTAACGCAACCAAGATGGCGGCTGGCAGCCATGGAGCTGGAGCAAGCAGGAGGCTTGGTTGCCCCAATGATGGAGGAAGCCAAACTTCCCGCTTGCCGCGGCGGGCTCTGAGCTCCACTCAAAGCAACAAAGTTTCAATTATAGAAGATAAATAAACCCCAGATACCTGCTTTCAGCTGGCCGTTGCCACAGAGCTGGAGCAAACAGGAGGCTTCCCTCCCGGCTGCCGTGGCCGGCGCTGAGCTCCTCTCAAGGCTACAAAGTTTCAATTATAGAAGGTAAATAAATCCCAGAATAAAAAAAAAGAAAAAAGAAAAAAAGGAGAGGCTGGGAGCTTCGATCACCGGAGGGCTTGGCCAGCCTGAAAACGGCCCTCAGCCCCTCACCCAGACTGGCCAGGTACCCCAGTGGGGACCCCCTACCCTAAAGGGGGTGTGGCCAGCCTGCAAACAGCCATCAGCCCCTCACCCAGGCTGGTCAAACCTCCATGGGGTGAAGGTCCCCACTGGGGGGGGGGGACTTGACCAGTCTGCAAACAGCCATCAGCCCCTCACTCAGGCTGGCCAGGCACCCCAGCGGGACCCCCACCCTGATCCAGGACACCCTTCAGGGCAAACAAGCCGGCCCTCCCCCATGCATCAGGCCTCTATCCTATATAATAAAAGGGTAATATGCAAATTGACCCTAACAGCAAAATGACTGGGAATGACTGGTCACTATTACACACACTGACCACCAGGGGGCAGACACTCAATGCAGGAGCTGCTCCCTGGTGGTCAGTGCACTCCCACAGGGGGAGCTTTGCTCAGCCACAAGCCAGGCTGCTGGCTGCCAGTACAGCGATGGTGGTGGGAGCCTCTTCCGCCTCCTCAGCAGCGCTAAGGATGTCTGACTGCAGCTTAGGCCTGCTCCCCGCTGGCAAGTGGACATCCCCCGAGGGCTGCCAGGCTGCCAGAGGGATGTCTGACTGCCAGCTTGGGCCCAATCCCCCAGGGAGCGGGCCTAAGCCAGCAGGTGGACATCCTCCAAGGGTTCCCAGACTGCAAGAGGGCATATGCTGGGCTGAGGGACCCCCCCCCCCAACCAGTGCACAAATTTTTGTGCACCGGGCCTCTAGTAAAGTATATTAGTTTTTAACTGCTACATAAACAATTACCACAAACTTGGTGCCTTACAACAACATCCAATTATTAGTTCAGAGTTCTGTAGGTCAGGAGTTCTGACAGGCCTGGCTGGCCTCTCTGCTTTGGGACTCTCAAGGGTACAATCAGTTGTCAGTCAGGCTGGGATTTTATATAGAGGATCTGGGAAAGAGCTCCTTCAAAGCAGGTTGGTGGCAGATTCTGATTCTTGCCTCTGATGATCTGTTTCCTTGCTGTAAACCATCAGCCACTCTCTGTTCCTAGGGGTTGCCCTCATTCTTTCTCACCAATTTCTCCATCTTCAAACCAGAAGCATATGGAGTCCTTTGCACATTTTGAATCTTTCTCACTTTTCTTCTGCTACCATCCAGACAATACTTTTTGCTTTTAAAGATCACATCTGATTGGGCCAGGGCCACCCAGATAACTCTCCATAGTTTAAGTCAACTGACTTGGGACTTTAATTTTATCTCTTTAAATGATAATTATCTGTTTAAACAAAAATAATGATATAGTGTGGCATTTATAAAATATGTAAGACAAATGTATGAAAACAACAGCAAAAGGCCTGGAGGAGAGAAATGGAAATACATTATTGTAAAGTTCTTATCAGTGCCTGGAACAGGAGGCAAAAGGAGAAATGGGTGCCCCTATTCACATGTTTCATGTATATTTTTTTAATTAAATCTTTATTGTTCAGATTATTGCAGTTGTTCCTCTTTTTTCCTCCCATACCTCCCCTCCACCCGGTTCCCACCCCACCCTCTGCCCTTACCCCACCACCACCAATGTCCTCATCCATAGGTGTAAAATTTTTGTTCAGTCTCTTCCTGCACCCCCACACCCCTTTCCCCCCCGCCCCGAGAATAGTCAGTCCACTTCCTTTCTATGCCCCCGATTCTATTATATTCACCAGTTTATTCTGTTCATCAGATTATTTATTCACTTGATTTTTAGATTCACTTGTTGATAGATATGTATTTGTTGTTCATAATTTCTATCTTTACCTTTTCCTTCTTCTTCCTCTTCTTAAAGGATACCTTTCAGCATTTCATATAATACTGGTTTGGTGGTGATGAACTCCTTTAGCTTTTTCTTATCTATGAAGCTCTTTATCTGACCTTCAATTCTGAATAACAGCTTTGCTGAGTAAAGTAATCTTGGTTGTAGGTTCTAACTATTCATCACTTTGAATATTTCTTGCCACTCCCTTCTGACCTGCATAGTTTCTATTGAGAAATCAGCTGACAATCTTATGGGTACTCCCTTGTAGGTAACTAACTGTTTTTCTCTTGCTGCTTTTAAGATTCTCTCTTTGTCTTTTGCTCTTGGCATTTTAATGATAATGTGTCTTGGTGTGGTCCTCTTTGGATTCCTTTTGTTTGGGGTTCTCTGCGCTTCCTGGACTTGTAAGTCTATTTCTTTCACCAGGTAGGAGAAGTTTTCTGTCATTATTTCTTCAAATAGGTTTTCAATATCTTGCACTCTCTGTTGGATCTCTGTATAATATTCTTTATTTCAGTCAGTGTATGCTTAATTTCTAGTTGGTCCTTTTTCATATCCTCAAGGGTCTCACTAGATTTATTGAGAGTCTCACTAAATTTATCGGCGGTTTCTAGAAAACTCTTGAACTCTATATCCAGTAGTTTACTTTCCTCCATTTCTGTCATTTGTGACCTGTTTCTTTGTCTCCACATTTGTGCTGCTTCCCTGTGTTGATAAAGTGGCTTTCTGTGCTAGGTGTCCTATAGGGCCCAGTGGCTCAGCCTCCCCAATTACCTGAGGTGGACACTCTTGGTGCACCCCTTTGTGGGCTTTGGGCACAGTCTTGTTGTAGTTAAGCCTTGATTGTTGTAGGTGTCACTGGGAGGAATTGACCTCCAGGCCAATTGGCTGTGAGAATCAGCTGTGTCTATGGTGGGAGAACTTCTGTGCTAGAGACACCCTTATGGGGCAAGACTTACTTCAGTGGGGCTTTGGTGCTCACTGAGTCTGCCCCCTGAGTGTGTCCCTTATGGATCTGAGGAGTTGTAATCTGGATGGTCCCACTCTGACCACTGGGTACCCTGGCTCTTGGATCTCTAAGGAGATGCTAATTTAGCCTCTGCCTGAGGCTACCCAGCAGGAGCTACAGAGAGATCTGCAGAGTCCTCTTCTTTGTTTGGTGTTTGGAGGTGTCCAGATGAAGCCCAGCTGTGAAGCAATGCAAGCTGCTGTGGGGCCTTGGGCCTTCTTTTGGGTGTTCTGGGTCTCTCTGACCCAGCTGCAGTTTGTTAGGAAATTTTAGATTGCAAAGGGCCAGGCCATTCAGATGCAAAAGCCTCTGCGTGTAGCTTGGGTGGGGCAGGGTCTCAGGGAATCAACAGGGCAGAGCAAACAGCTATGGCTGATCCTCAGCCCTGCCCTAAGAGGCCCTGAGTCTCAGTGTCCCGTGGTAATCACTGCAAGCACCTCTGAGAGAAAGCTGCCCTCAAGTTCCGCCCAATGCGAGACAGTCCAGTTTCTCCCTGTATGAGTCTGGGTCCCCAAAGACTCACCCGGAACTGGAGTTCAGAGCAGTCGGGAGTGTGTGACTCCCTCCTGATTGAAAGAGACAACCGCATCCTCAGTTGCCAGCCCTTTCCGCGTTTGCCTCCGTACCTCTGCACTTTACTTCCGCGCCTCCTCTGAGTCTCAGTGTGCTTTTCTCTTTCCTTCTAGTTGTAGAATTTCTACTCAGCCAGCCTTCCTGTAGTTCTGGATGATGTCCATTTTGTCTTTTAGTTGTATTTTTGAAGTGGTTGTACAAAGCAGCAATTTCAGGTGTTTACCTATGCCGCCATCTTGGTTTCTCCTTCGTTTCATGTATATTTTAATGGTTAATATTTTCCAGAACATAGATTGAAATTTTAAAACTCACAACACTTTAAGTATAAATATTTATTTATATCAACAATAGAACTTGTTATAATTTTACTTACCTGGCTTTAATGGAAGCAAACTAATCAATAATGTTTTAAAAATCCAGTTATTTACTTATGTTATTTTCAATTGAGGTAAATGCCACGTTAAACGATTTTTCTTGACCAAGTGACAATTGTAATTTCAAATCAGGTTCAGTTTACTGATACTACTTTCACAGGACCCCACTGTGACTGGTATTTTTTTTAATGTTTTCAAGGTCACTTACACATTTGGATAAAATTGCAGTAAGCAAGTTTCATGAACTGCTTTTATAAGGTCCAAATATCATGCAGACTTTATATTGCAGTTATTGATTCTGCATGCTGATAAAACTATTACAGAGGAAATTTCTATAGAACTTATTCCAAATATTTAAGAGTCAAGTCAGTGACTATTTTTAGTAAGTAGATGTATTCCTAAAGGTAACTTTGGTTGAAAATTGAAAAACTGAAGATACTTCAATTAATTTTTCATATCTTTCATATCTTCATTAGGGAGATGCCTAAAATCTCCCTAATTTTCTATACACTTTTCCCATAATAATTAAAACTCTTATCTGGTGATTCATACATTTCTAATTTAATGTTTTAAATTTTATTTCTTATTTTGTATTGAATTTATCAGGGTGACATTGGTTAATAAAGCCATACAGGTTTCTGTACCAAAGGTCCCTGTTGGATGCAGCCAACAGACCTTTCGGCCTGACTTGAGCTTGGCAGGCGGTGTTGTCAGTGGGCGGAGGACCAGGTTCATACACTCCCAGGCTGGTGCTGTAAGAATAGGAGTACTCAGTCCTGGGAAGATGGTGCCTAAGGGTGGTGTGGGATAGGGACTCAGCATAGGGACCTCAGTGGCTGACCCTCCAGATCTCTCCTCAGGGTCACACCACCCAGATCTTCAGTTTATGACTCCCATATGCCCTGAGTCGCCTTCCTTCTCCCGGAGCCCTGGGTGAGTGTCAGAGCCAGATCCTGCGCTTTGACTATTTAAGAGAGCACTTGGGTTTATAGCAGGTTCCCTCCTCTTCCAGGTGGCAGAGTTCCCATTAATTTTCACTGCCAGATGCTACACAGGCTCTTCTTCCCAGCTCTAGTGCTCTGGGTTGGGGATCCCGGTGTGGGGTTGAGATCCCACGATCCTCAAGTGGTACTTTTTTGCAGCCAACATATCCCTCTGGCTTCTCAGCCATGCACATGGGTGCAGGGATCAGCCCTCTCCACATCTCTGCCCTTCCTACCAGTCTCTATGTGGCTTCTTCTGTAAATTCATGGTTACAATATTCCTGTTCAGCTATAATTCAGTTGGTTATTCAGGATACTTGCTCTGTAATTTAGTTGTAAATCCAGTTTGGCTCCAGAGATGAGTATAGCTTCCACCTATTCCACAGCCATCTTGGAATCTATCAACTTTTTGAATTTTAAACTTGAGAAGGAATATTTATAACTCTAGCTAAAGTTTTACATTCATCAAACATTCAAAGTTTCTCCCATTTGTTATAATTAAAGGGACAGGCTTTCTATAAAGTGTACAGCTTTTTATATAGTGACTAGAGACTCGGTGCATGAAAATTCATGCACTAGAAGGGGGTCCCTCAGCCCGGCCTGCCCCCTCTCCAGTCCAGGAGCCCTCAGGGGCGGGAGGCGACCCAGCGATCAGGGGAAGGCGACGCCCCATCACACCTCTGCTGCTGCCACTGCCGGAAGCACAAGCCTTGGCCAACCCTGGTTACCTGAGCCTCGGGTGGCCCTGGGTGGGTGGGGGAGCTGAGGGGACTGGGGTACTCTGGAGGCAGGTGCGCTGAGTGGCCGGGCTCACCGGGCCCAGCCTTGCCGCATGCCTGCCGCCCCAGCAGGGCTGAGGGGACTGGGCACCGCCATCTTTGAGAATGGGGAAGTCAATTAGCATATTCCCTCCATATTGGCTGTGGGCACCACCATCTTTGAGGACGGGGCAGTCAATTAGCATATTTCCTCCATATTGGCTGTGGGCGCTGCCATCTTTGAGGGCGGGGCAGTCAATTAGCATATCCTCTCCTTATTGGCTGTGGGTGCCGCCATCTTTGAGGGTGAGGCAGTCAATTACCATATTCCCTCCTTATTGGCTGTGGGCGCCACCATCTTTGTGACAGTGTGAGGGTCAATTAGCATATTCCCTCTTTATTAGATAGGATATTTTTTATTGTAAATCTTTATTAACTTTTCAAACAGCCACTATAAGTCCAAAATTGTTACCCTAACCCCAGAGACAAGTTAAAACTTTGTGATCCTAACAAAAAATAACAAAATGAATCCTAAGGGCAAATACCACTAGTATGCTTAATCCACCAAGAATGTATCTAACAAATTGGTATACATAAAGCAATGTATAATTACCCAATATACTCAGTTCAAGGTCACATGCAACCACATTATAATTAAATATTCAGTAGTTTAAAAAGATACCAACTTTAAAAACGAGAATTGTCACAAATTCAAAAGAGAATTTACTGCTTTAAGATTTCCTATCATTGCCCTGGCCTAGTGGCTCAGTTGGTTGGAGCATTGTCCCATACACCAAAAGGTAGCAGGTTCAATTCCCTGTCAAGGCACAAACCTAGGTTGTGGGTTCGATCCCTGGTCAGAGCACATATGGAAGGCAACCTACCAATGTTTCTCTCTCACATCGATATTTCTCTCTCTCCTTTCCTCTCTCTCTAAAATCAGTAGAAACACACCCGCGGGTAAGGAAATTTAAAAAAAAAAAAAAGATTTCCTACCATTATGGTGCTAACAGAAAACTCTGACAAATTCATAGTCTTTTATTATTTGTGTTTGAGTGAACCATTTCCTCAAAAATGTTCCGAGAGTCCCTTTTCTTTTCTTTTATATTTCTAAATATAACTTTTCTTTAACTGTTTAAAATATTACATGTATTCTAGTACCCCTCAAATTGGCATAATCTGTAAAGATGTACACAGTTGTTGAATGACTAGCTCAAGTTATTCAAAAAATAAAAAAATTTGATTCAACATTTTGCCTGAATACTTACTTAGTATTCTCTTCTGATTCAAGTTCAAATGCTTGAGGAAAAGGTCACTAGCACCAAAGAACAAATTTCAGTAAAGTTTTTGACAGACCTAATCTTCCCCTAAATATTTTCTTCCAATTGCTGTCAAATAACAATTTATCATAGATATTATAGAGACTATAAAAAACAGAAGAAATTGTCTTCCATATGTCTTTTATGTTAACAGCTCATTTCACATTTTGCAAAACTCAATAACGATCTTATAAAGAGCTGGGCATTTCCATTCTCCTTCTCTAACCTGGAAAAAACCTCTTTTAAAAGATATCAATGATCTAAAACTGTGCTATAATAGACACTTTTACATTTTCTGTCATATTTAATTCTCAGAAAAGCCCTGACATAGCTGTTATTCTCCAAATTTCCAGATCAGAATTTGAAACTGTCAGATAAGTAACCTGCTTGAGCTTCTCCAGCTAAGAGGTAAACAGTAGAATTCCAAGGTCTGTGTTGTTTTTACTATGTAATGCTATGCTCAAAGTCATTCACCTGATTCTCTATTATCTATCTGTCAAAATGTAATATGAGATATGAGATAGTTTTTAGCTGGATGACAGAAATCACTTAACTCAATCCCTTTATTTTGTACATGAGAGCACTAAGATCAGAAAGGTGAAATGCTCTGTCCCAGGATACACAACTACTTAGCAACAAAGTCTAAGCCCTTTCTACAACAATATTAATATGGAAAAAAAAAAACAGAAAGAAAACCATGGTAATCTTCAGCCAGATCATTTAAAGTATAATAAATTAAGTGTTACAATTGTTCTAAAAAATTTTAGAGCCTTAATTTGTTATGATAATTTTTATAACTCTTCTTATATTAATGAATGTGATGTTTTAATAACCTAAAATGGAGAAAAATTAATAGATGAGTAATACTGCTAATATAAATAAAGGCAAACTCCGACCATATAAAACAGTATAAGTAGAGCCTACAAGAATGAAAACCATGGGAGACTTTGAGGGTAGGTCTCCAGTTCCCCCAACACAGTTTGGTTGCCCCAAGGGCTTAAGAGGTCAACCAATATCTCAACTGACCTGTTGCCTACTCAGACTTCAGTTGAGTACTCTCTAGAAAAATCCAGTACAGACTCTATTCTACTACCAGAAATTCTCTGACTCTGCAGGACTATAAGTACTTCAACACTTAGCCCCACCAGAAGAAAAAACAAAAAACAGGAACAATTCTCAGTCCAATCTTTTATCAAGCTCATTCTCTCACTCTTCACATCTGGAAAATTGAAATAAATCACTTACCCACTTACCCTCAAGAGAGTTTCACAGCCATCAAAACAAAATGTTTAAGAGCAAGATAAAACCATACAGATTGTGAGAATAGGATTTACTGGACTTGCCATGGACCTCAAAGAAGACCAACGGCAAAGAACTCACTGTGAAAGCATGGTGGCTACTTTATTAAATTGTACCTAATTTTCAGCACTCTGGGACAATAAAAAACGTGACTCACTGCTTATTAATTTCAAGGGTCCAATGAGACAAAGCATAAAAGTACATAAAAATAATGCCTGGCACATAATAAGTGGTAAATAAATGTTATATATCATCATATCTTCTTGATTGTTTGGTGTGATAGTATCAGGGATAGTGGTTAATCTTTGTACACTGCAACTATTGAGAAACTCAGCTTTGATAAGCTCCACCCATCCAGTCTGACTAGAATTCAGGAAAAGGTGGCAGCACTTACATAGATACAATGAAGTCTCTTAACCACATGCAAATTTTATATATTATGAAGGACTTAGATGTCCCCTCAGCCTCCAGATAGAAAGGCAATTTACAGGTTTACTTCTTAGCATAAACAAAATTTTATGAAAAATGTGTATCTATTTTTATGAATTACTATTAATTAGGCCCCAGTTTTAATTGTATTTTTAGATTTTTCAGTATCTTAACCTATACAATGTCTCCCCATCTCCAACGATCACCACTTATAAGAAAGAGCCAAAATATATAGGATTAGGTAGTACTTTATTCATAAAGGGCATGTGTATCATCAAAGAGAAGCATAAATACACTATTATGTGACAGTAGTCTTATTATTCAATAGGCATTAGCATGCCAACCTAAAATATTGGAGAAGGTGACTTTTATGTAACTTTTGCATAAATGAATACCCAATATCCACTCTCAAAGCCAAGAAATCTATAAATCCTTTTACTTACCTATATACAGCAAAAAAGGCTAGATAAATTTAAATCAAACCAGTCTAGAAGCATGCTTACAATTTTCATATTTGCTTGTACTTTGGCATCAAAATAAGTCAATGTACATTACAATCAGTTGAAAAGTAGAGCCAATAACCAAATTAAAATGGAGGTGAAAATTTGAGCATCATTCACATGAGGCAGAAGAACTTTCCGCTTCTCAATTTAAAATGAGACCCTCTTATAATTACAACGTATTTGTATTAGACTATTCCTTCTCTCATTATAGCATTAACAATTAAATAATACTGTTTTCCTCCTCTCTTAACAAAAAGGATGATTACAGTGTTCCTGCCTCAGAAGACTCAATATTTGTAAAGAGTTTTAGGCCCTGTAGCTGAAAGCTACCACATAAATACTAAGTACTATAATTGAGAATAATGAAATAAATGAAAGATGGTTTAATATAATAGAAAATTACATTTATAATTGGCACATTGCCATACTACCCCTGAGGATTTGTTCTTTCCGAGCACATACTCTACGAAAGGTCACTGTGGGTGGAAAAAAAATTCCCACAGGGAGTTCAAGTAGCCTACAATAAAATACTAGTAATTAAGGATGTGGTATTCTTCCTCTATATTCATCTGGGAATCATCTCTACTAATTAAGAGAAAAGGAACAATGATTTGTTTAAAATGATGGCTAAGACAATTCAATCTCAATTCTAATAGTCTGGCTACAAAGTAGAATACTATAACACTGAATACAAACTACTATACAAGCCACCAAGTCAGTATTCAGCTACCTTCCAAGATAATACATTCCTAAAAATATCTTCCTGAGTAATTTATGTTCCTAACAAAATGTTAAATTACAATATAACAAATTCAAATTCAATTAACATTAAGTGCCTACTATGTGAGAATTATTATAATAATCATTCTACAGACATATCATTTAATTCTATCAATAAATCTAAGAGGCAGAGATTTTATCAAATTGAGAAATTTTCCACAGAAAGATTCAGATTCTTGACCACAGTCTATGAATTTAAAATCAGTATTCTTACTTTAAATCCAGTGTTCCCTTCACTGTGTCAAATTAAGGTATCTCTGACGGTGCTAATAATCAACTAACAAATCGCTTAACCTCACTGAGCCTGAATTTTCTCATCACTAAACTTAGAGGGTTGAAATACAAGGGTGCATATATTCTTTCAAATTAGTGTTTCGTGTTTCTTTAGTTATAGTCCCAAAAGTGGAACTGCTGGGTCATAAGGCAGTTCCTTTTATAATTTTTTGAGGTAGCTCCATACTGCTTTCCACCATGGCTGCATCAATCTGTATCACCACCAACAGTGCACAAGGGTTCCCTTTTCTCCACATCCTCGACAACACTTGTTTGTTGACTTACTGATTAACAGCCATTCTGACAGGTGTAAGGTGGTATCTCATTGTGTGGTTTTAATTTGCATTTCTCTGATGATTAGTGACATTGAGCATCTTTTCATATGACTATTAGCCACCTGTATGTCCTCTTTGGAAAACTGTCTGTTCAGATCCTTTACCCATTTTTTAATTGGATTATTTAGGGATTTTTGGTGTTGAGTTGTATAAATTCTTTATAAATTGTGGATTTTAAACCTTATCAGATGTATCACTGGCAAATATGTTCTCCCATTCAATGGGTTGTCTTTTCATTTTGTTGATGTTTTCCTTTGCTGTGCAAAAACTTTTTAGTTTGATGTAGTCCCATTTGTTTATTTTTTCCTTTGTTTCCCCTTGCCTGAGGAGACAGATGAGAAATAATATTGCTATGAGAAATATCTGCGATTTGACTGCCTATGTTTTCTTCTAGGATATTTTTGGTTTCAAGTCTACAATTAAGTCTTTAATCCATTTTGAATTTTCTCTTATGTGTGGTGTAAGAAGGTGGTCTGGTTTCAGTGTTTTGCACACACCTGTACAATTTTCCCAACACTATTTACTGAATAGACTATCTTTATCCCATTGTACGTTCTTGTCTCTTTTGTCAAATATTAACTGACCATAAAGATGTGGGTTTATTTCTGGGCTCTCGATTCTGTTCCATTGATCTATCTGTTTGTTTTTATGCCAGTACCATGCTGTTGATTACTATGGCCTTATAGTTAAGTTAGTTATCAGGTAATATGATTCCTCCAACTTTGTTCTTTCTCAAGATTGCTGTGGATATTCTGGATCTTTTGTGGTTCCATAAAAGTTTTTGGCATATTTGTTCTAGCTCTGTGAAATATGTCATTGGTATCTTGAATAGGAATTGCATTGACTCTAAAGATTGTTTTGGGTAGTATGGATATTTTAACAATGTTAATTCTTCCTATCCATGAACACAGTATAGACTTCCACTTATTTTTATCTTCTTCAATTTCTTTCTTCAGTGTCTTATAATTTTCCAAGTACAGGTCTTTTACATCCTTGGTTAAATTTATTCCTAGGAATTGTATTTTTTGAAGCAATTGTAAATGGGGTTGTTTTTTTTAGTTTCCCTTTCTGATAGTTCATTATTTATGTATATAAATGCAACTGATTTCTGGATATTTATTTTGTACCCTGCTACTTTACTGAATTCATTTATCAATTTTAACAGTTTTTTTGTGGAATCTTTGGGGTTTTCTATATACAGTATCATGTCATCTGCAAGAAAATATTTCTCAAAACTTAATATATAATATTTTAAAAGTTGATTATAGTTTGTTACTTCATTAATTAGATTTGGGATCAATACTTTTTGAAACAATAAGTTATCAGGGTTTGTAAAAATTTGATTATATTAATTCTACTAGAGGCCCGGTGCACAAAAATTTGTGCACTTGGGGGAGGGGAGTCCCTCAGGCCAGCCTGTGCCCTCTCCCAGTCTGGGAACCCTCGGGGGATGTTTACCTGCTGGCTTAGGCCCGCTCCCTGGGGGATCGGGCCTAAACCGGCAGTCAGACATCCCTCTGGCAGCCCGGGAGCCTTCGGGGGATGTCCACTTGGCAGCAGGGAGCAGGCCTAAGCTGCAGTCGGAAATCCTTAGCGCTACTGAGGAGGCGGGAGAGGCTCCCACCACCATCGCTGTACTGGCAGCCGGCAGCCTGGCTTGTGGCTGAGCAGAGCTCCCTCTGTGGGAGCGCACTGACCACCAGGGAGCAGCTCCTGCATTGAGCGTCTGCCCCCTGGTGGTCAGTGTGTGTCATAGTGACCAGTCATTCCCAGTCATTCTGCTGTTAGGGTCAATTTGCATATTACCCTTTTATTATATAGGATATGTATGATATTTTGCTAGTAGCAAGGAGTGGGACAAGTGGTAAGATAAATATTGCTTCACTAACCCTATTTCTACCCCTCTGTTCATCTATGACCCTAGTTATGATATGTTCCCACTGCCTAAGGATATCATTCTCCATTATATGATAACATGACTGAAATACACTATTCTCTGTGTATTGACTAAATAGCTACCTTCAGACCCTCAAATATATACCCAGATCCAGAACAAAAGCACAGAAGTGATAATGCTGAGCTGATGCTAAATACAAAAAGAAAATAGCCAAACCAGACTCACAATCCTTAGGCATCTTAGGATGGCCACAATTCCAAATAATAAGCCAGATGATGCAAGATGTGAAGATCTGATTAAGCCCTTTAAACCTTTTATATAGAGACATAAGATTTTTGTAAAAGAGTACATCATTTTGGGTCATTAAAATTAAAGACAGTTGAAAAGCTCAAAAAAGGAAAAAGAAAAAGAACATGACATAAAGAAAAGATTTTGTGTTGAACTTGTTAAAAAAATATTCACTTTTCCCAATACCTTAAAACAGCCAACAGTGTCCAATTACCTGTTCTAAGAAGAGAAATATGTTATACAGTAAAAGTGATTCCTCCTCTTCATATACGTTTAATTTCCTCTAAATATTTTTCATATAAAGGAAAGAAAAAATGTGAAATAAACATAATTTGCAGAATCTGTTAGAGATATATTTGGTACCTAACATGGTACCTAATATCAAACATGCTCTAAATCTCATTTAAACTAGGCCAGGAAGGAAAAGTGTTTGTCAGTTCCCTTTGGTCAAATTTTTAGGATTGAATTCAATATTGAACAATGCAATTTACTCATGAGAAAACTTAACCTAACCTGTATTCTTGCTTTTTTCCTATTAAAACAAATGATATGTTCCCACTCCCATCAAAAATTCAACCTTTCCATTTATGCTCTGGACCTCATTATCTTCTCACTTTCTTAAGAAACTTTTATCTCTCTCTGTCCTGCATCATCAATTTCTCCTCCAATGGATCTGTGGTATCAGCATACAAACCTCCTCTAGTATCTCCAGTCACTGAAGTCACATTCTGCTACATTGACTATCCTATTTCTTTTCTTCTTGAAAGAGTTTACTATATGGTTGCTTTTCCTTTCTCTCCTTAAATTCTTTATTTAGTTTAATCAGTCAGGTTTCTTCTTTCACTCAGTTGTAACTGAGGTTACTATTTGTCAAGGTCATTAGAGAAGTCCATCTACCAAACCCAACAGTCACATATCTCTCATTGACTTAGAGTGTAAAATTGTTTCAACTTAATCAAATAAAGAAAAAGAAAAACAGAATCCATATATCTATGATTTTATAATGAAGAATAACAATAAGACAACCATTGCATTTTAGAACAATTTTAACACTTTGAAACATATACACATATTATAGGATCAAGTACTAAATTATTAAATAAGCATAATACAGTGTCCTAGCAATGAATATAGCATAGAGGACTCTGAAGTAAAATTGTCTAGTTTCAAATCCTAGATCTGCTGTTTATTAGCTGTATAACATAAGACTATAACCTCTATATATTTTCATTTCTCTATATATAAAGCAAGAATAATAAGTATTCATACCTGGTAGAGATGTTGGAGGTAAAAACATGTCTAGCACAAAGTAACCACAAAAAAAAGGGCTTCCCTTCACCCCTTTTTCACACTCTAGATAGAATTTGTCATAAATTTTGAAAATAAAAATAAAGAACTTTAAAAAAAAAAGTGGTCTTGAAAGTCCTAACTTCATTTGACATCATAATTACCCATCCATGAAGTACTATCTGCAACCTGAGAACCTGAGCAGAATCCAGTTTAACATTAATAGAAATGAAAGTTCTCTTATCTAGATGATTTCATCCCAGTTGAACAAACAAAAAGTATAACACAGTACTTTCTTAAATGATCTACCAAAAAAAATTAGAATCACTTATTAACAAAACATAATTATCCTAAACAGCAAATTTATTGGGGAAAATGCAATACAGCAAAAATAATACATTTAAATATTTCAGTGTTTTTCAGATATTCAAAGTTAAAAATTTTGATGACATTCAAAATTACCAACATTTGTTATATATAATACTGCTATTCTCTATAAATAAGGAAACTTCAATTGTCTATGATTAGCCTAGAATTAGTTACACAATAACAATACAGCCATTCAACTATCTTGGGGATTTTTAGTCTCTTTTGTCTAAAGAAAATACAAGTGACAGAATGTAACAAAAAAAAGTCAACAGTGTAGAAGGCTTTTAATATATTTCATCTTGGCAAATGATCACATACAAATTAAACACTGAAATCATGATGATTTCATTTATTTGTTATGTGCAATATCTGATTAATAAGCATTAATTTTGTTGATGGAAAGAAGCAAATTCTATTGTTATATACAGATTAGTAATGTAAACACAAGCATTTCCCACAACTACTGACTTCACAAATTATTTTGAATGTTATTTCAAGTAATAATGTGACTACCAGAGGTTAGGAAAGCAAAGAGCTCTACTGCCCCCTAATGAAATAGACCAAAAAACAAAAAACAAAACAAAACAAAACCAAAAAGCAAACAAACAAAACACCTCAGAAAACTCCCTTTGAGATATCTGTGAAACAGGAAAATAATCTTACTTTGCTAAATGCAATAGACAAACACTAAGACAATTATCTGAAAACAACTAGAATATATATCAAATACTGTAGGAAAAATTACAATCACCCAGTTTCCATGATAAAATTAGTGGCAAAACAGGAAAGCCTTGAGACAGAAATGTTCTAAGAGAAAGGAGAGCAGTAAAACAATGTTATCAAATGTGATAGCAATTAAAGTTTCACTGCAGGCTGCACTTTTCATGTGTATATTGGAAGTGAATGAGAAGAAAGAGATTCTTAGAAATCACACTCTTCAGTGAATTACAGTAAATTTTCAGTTCAGCAGCTCAAAAGTAAATACCATCAGAATATTCTCTCAAATTTACATTGACTATAATCATCTCAGAATAATTTTAGTATATGTATATTTTCAAGAAACCTATCCTATAAAATATACCTTTAAAATAATTTTACCTACTGCTTCTTGTTTAAATAAATGCCAATTTCATAAGTATAACAACTTTGTACTTTATGGTACTTTGTATCATAAATTAACCAGTGATTAACTTTTAATTTTCCTCTTAATAATAGCTCTCCCTTCGTTTAATAAAGTTGGTTTTTAAAACATCATCCATACTCATATTCCTTTTACCTAATATTCCAACTTGTCAAGAATTCCAGCATTCTCATTTCAGAAAAGAACAAGTGTTTAGGGAAAAGTAGTGTGTGGTCCTTAATAACAGGAGTTACATAACAATTAACATCCAGTTACCAGATATAATAAGAGTACAAAGACTAGAACTCTAGAACATAAAAACAGGGAGAATGTAAACAAACAAACAACAACAAAAAGTAAAAATTCCAGGCAGGTTTAACTGAGGAGAACAGAAGTGTAGAAGTTAACTGTTCTTTTACGACAAGGCACACCACTTCACTTGGAGATTGCATGTTTCTGTCCAGGTTGATAGTGGTTGTGCACTCCCTCACATGTACATCGTTTAGCATATGTGAGAAACAGGGACTAATTCCACACAATGCTATAGGGGACACAGGCAATACAGAGAAAGAGGTTTACTTAAATCTACTCACAGAATGAAAATAACCTTTACATTTTGTGCTGCTCTTTTCCCCTGAGTGTCCACTTATTAATGAAAATGCTTCTTTATATCTGCAAGTTATAAGAGTCCATTCAAAATTTCAGAAGAGCAACACACAAAATTACAAAACCTCTATGTATTCAAAACTATATCGCAAATGAGTTAGATCTCACATCTGTATAGACTTCCTGAATAATATGAATTAAAAACATGACTCTTTGACTAGAAGCATTACTCGTTTATTCCTACTGCCTAAAAATATAACCAGTAGACATATTTTGAAGACATCCAAAATTGCTGGGAAGACTTAAGCATCCCAGAGTCAAGCATTGACAAAGTCATGACACTTAAAGCATCCAACATATAGTCAAATAGTATCCTTCCAACCTATAAGCCTATGAGGCAGCCAGCAGGCTGAGGCAGGTGGAGGAAGATCTCAGGGTGCACTGGGTCTTTTGCTGACCTGATCCAGAGCCTGGTGCTGGTAAAAACTGGACTTAGTGCACAGTTTTGTCCTTCCCATACACATCCAGGTCCAGCAGAGGCAGCCACAAACTGTGGATTGCTTTGTCACTCCAAACAGGTTGCCCAGGGTCAGTCATAGGCAGCATCAAACATTAGCCTGCACCTGAGTCCCTCCAAAGATGCACCAGAACCCACACACCAAGTGGGCAGCTTCAGATAACATCAGAACAGGATCCAATTAGCTTCACAAGTGCATACCCAAAGGGAGACACCTGCGGCAAATTAAGCTTCATGTGGTCAGCACCTGCACAGCAGCCTGTACTCTGTAGTAGGGGTCAATCCTCAGTCAGCCAGCCTGAGGGTCAATCCTAGACACAAATGGGCCAATAGAAACCAAGACTCAAGTACAAAAGGCGGGACCATGTAAACCACACAAGGGACATTCCTAAAGCAACCAGATCAGGTAATCAGGAGACTGCACCACTGGACCCCACAGGACACCTACGATATAAGGCCATCCTACCAAGGCTGGCAGTCATAGGAGATCTAGCTAGTACATAGAAACAAACACAGAAAGGCAGGCAAAATAGGGAGACAAAGAATAGACCCCAAATTAAAGAACAGGATAAATCTCCAGAAAAAGAGCTAAATGAAATGGAGGCAAGCAATTTAGCAGATACTAGAATCCTGGTGCACGGATTCGTGCACCGGTGGGGTCCCTTGGACCAGTGCACAATGGGGGCTGGGGAGGGACCACAGGAGGGCTCCAGGGTGTGTCTGGCCTGTCTCACCCAGTCCCGATCAGCTGGACCCCAGCAGCAAGCTAACCTACCAGTCAGAGCATCTGCCCGCTGGTGGTCAGTGTGCATCATAGCGACTGGTCAAATGGTCGAACACTTAGCATATTATTATCTATACTAGTGTCCCAATGCACAAATTTGTGCACAGGTGGGGCCCCTTGGCCTGGCCGGTGATCGGGGCTGATCAGGGCCATCTCACCCAGTCCCGATTGGGGCCGATGGGGGCTGGCTGGCTGGGGCGGGACTGCGGGAGAGCTCCAGGGCGTGTCCAGCCCATCTCTCCCAGTCCCCATCAGCTGGACCCCAGCAGCAAGCTAACCTACCGGTCAGAGCATCTGCCCCCTGGTGGTCAGTGCACGTCATAGCGACTGCTCAAGCCAGACACTTAGCATATTAGGCTTTTATATAAGGAGATCTATAAAAGCCTTAGCAACCAAATGACTGAACGACCGAACGACCAGTTGACCAATCACTATGATACACACTGACCACCAAGGTGCAGACGCTCAACGCAGGAGCTGTCCGCTGGTGGTCAGTGTGCTCCCACAGTGGGAGTGCCGCTCAACGGACCAACAGGCACCAGACACAGGACTCACAACTAGCGAACACCGCTGCGGCAGTGTGAGCCTCTTCTGATCAGGACTGACTCTGCGCAAGCCAGTAGCAGGTGCAGCGGGGCCGGGATGAGCAGGAGCAGCAGGTAGGAGCAGCAGGTAGGAGCAGCAGGTGGCGTTGGACTGCTGGTTTCAGCCCAATCCCCAGAGGCAACGCCAAGGGACGCCACCGGTGCACGAATCCGTGCACCAGGCTCTAGTATAGGATAAAGTTCAAAGTAATAGTTATAATGATACTCAACATCATGGAGAAGGACACAGAAACCATGAAAAACTGTAACACTAATTCAAAAGAATCAATGCATCCCTATGTTCATTGCAGTGTTATTTACAACAGCCAAGATATGGAAGCAGCCCAAGTATCCATCAATGGATGAGTGGATAAAAAAGCTGTGGTACATTTACACAATGGAATACTACTTGGTTAAAAAAAAAAAAAAGAAATCTTACCCTTTGCAGCAGCATTGATGGACCTGGAGAGCATTATGCTAAGTGAAATAAGCCAGTCAAAGAAGGACAAGTACCATATGATTTCACTCATATGTGGAATCTAAGTAACAAAATAAACTGATGAACAGAGTGGATCCAGAGATTCGGAGCATGAAACAGAGTGCGGAATCTCAGAGGGAAGGCTGGGGAGGATGGGTAGGTGGGAAGTAATCAACCAAAAATCTTGTATGCATATATGCATAACCCATGGGCACAGACAATAGGGTGCTGAAGACCTGGGGTCGGGGGGAATGCTAGGGGTGGGCTGTAGAAGGTCAATAGAGGGAAAATGTGGACATATGTAATACTTTCAACAGTAAAGAATAATTTAAAAAATAAAATAAATGAAATAGAAACAGACTCACATACCAAAAACAGATTGTCAGCTGCCAGAGAGGAGAGGGGGTTTAGTAGGTTGGGGTGAAAAAAAAACCTTGAAAACATTAAGCCAAAAAAAACCTCATAGACACAGACAACAGAATGGTGATTACCAGAGGAAAGGGAGGCAGAGGTGGAGGGATAAAGGAGAAACAAATGGTGAAGGAAAGAGACTTGACTTGGGATGGTGAACACACAATACAATATACAGATGATGTGTTATAGAACTGTACACCTAAAAGCTATATAATTTTATTAACCAATGTCACCCCAATAAATCAAATAAAAAATTATTTAAAAGACCCAATTCAATCTTATTAATCCTTGTTTAATTTTAATTGAATTGTGTTTAAATTTTCAATACAGAGAACAAAGACCATGCTAACGATAAAGTACAAGAACTAGTAAAATTTTGTAGACATGTAACCTGGGCGAGGCACTGGACCCAGTCCTTAACGAAGACAGAAATGTGTATGACATGATAAATAATGGAGGTGCTAACAAATAAGTCATAATATTCCCATCCTTCAATATCCTTCAAATGTTATAAATAATAACATTTCTTCCATTATTCTCTGATCACATGCAGCGATAGTAATCTCTCCTTCCTCAGTTCTTTCTACCTCAGTCTCACCTCTATTTTGTCTTAAAATAACTCCCCCTTTCCTATTTTAAAAAGATAATTATGATTTAAAAATATAAAAACAGCTCTCATTGTATCTGAAATATGCATTTCTATCTATGTTATAGTAAGAAAAACTATTCCATAAAACTCTTTAACCTTTGATAACACACCCAAGTTTTCTGAAACAAATACTAAAGAAGAAATCACCATGCAGTACAAAACTAATCAAAAATTCTATTTTGCAAGAGCTGAAATCTAAACATATGCACACACCTACTACAAAAACACAAACACAACGCAGATCATCTTCATAGTCCAGTATTGGCTGAACAATAATATTCCCTCTACCATATGTATTCAGGCTAAACCACAAAACACCCAGGAATATCCACAAATATACAAGACATTAAAATTATAATTTTATATGGCTACTACCAATTTTTTCCACTGCAGAATTTAAAAGAAGACATTAAGAAATGTTCTTGCAAGAAAGGCACCTTACAAGATAAGCTATTTCTTCAAATAAATAACAAAGTGATATGTGTAAATATGACATCAAAACCTGTCACAAATAAGGATCAGTCGATTCGTTAAACCTTGTTTAATTTTAATTGAATTGTGTTTAAATTTTCAACCCAGAGAACAAAAACCTGGGTTGTGCTAAAGTACAAGACCTAGTAAAAAAAAAAAAAAAAAAAAAATACATCATTTCAGTGTGCTACCATTTCTTACCTTTGAATCTTCATTGCTCACTCCTAGCTGTAATACAGCTTGAGGAGATTTTAGTTTTGCTTGAGCAGAGTGAGCCATCTGAAGGTTAAGCTGCCATCCAACCGTCTCTAGCTATAAAAGAGAAGTGCAGATTAGAATCAGATGATACAGAAGGAAGAAAACACACAACTTTAAGCAAATCTCCACTTAGCAGGAATGAATATGGATAGCCTGGACTATATGGAAAGTCAGCTCCAGAGCTCCTTTAACCTGCATACTCTGCAAATTCTTCCTTCAGGCTCATTATATTGGCCTCATGCCATGACTGTCAAATTCAACAGTAAAACTGGTCTTTAAATACAATCTGCTCTAAAAATAAAAATTCCAAGATTAAGCAATAAAGCACACTAAGAGAGTCAATGGTTTTTAAATAGTGCATTACTATTTTAAAATAGTATATTTCAAAGCCAATGATTTTTAAGTAGTTATGAATTTTAACTAGTAAATAGTATATATTGGTCATAATCCCTTCAATGACCTTCCTTTATCTTTCAAAACTCCTTGTATTAGGTAGAACACAGGGAAGACGTTTTTTCTTAATTTAGGGAGAAATTGAAGTACCCAGATGGTAAGAGGTTCACACATTTAGACACAGTTAGTGAGACTGGAATAGAGCCAGGCAAAGAATTGCTATCTACTAGTGAGCAGGTGTTACCCAATAGACTATCATGCTTTCTAAAGTACTCTAACTTACTATGGTTCCCAGTTATGACACAAACTAATTAGAATATTTCCTTTTAATTTATTAATTAGCACAATAGCAAAAGTTAATCAAGTAAGGCAAACATAGTAAAGACAGGTTAAAGCAGCATAAATGTGGCTTTATTGAACTTGACAGATTATTGGTTTCTCCAACCTCAGAACTATGAGTACAAAATTTTAGATTTAATTTCCAGTAAAGCTCAAGTATCATTATTTAGGGAAGTATTATGAAATGCCAATTGTCACATGCCTCTGACAATGACTCCGATTTAGTCAACTACCTTAGCTGCACTGGTAAGAATGGCAGCCTCAGAAGAATTTTTACTTAATCAGAATACTAATTGCTAACTTGGAAGCCTGTTCAACAGTTAGAATCACAGCAGTGACTCAAAGCCAAATTGGAAAGAGAGCAATGGAAGTATTATCTATTCGAGAGAGGATGTGATGTGAAAATAAAGATACAATTCTGTTCTCTCTGGCACTGAACCTTTTAGAAGTTATGGGGAAGATGTTGCAGAAACATAATCCATAATACCACAAGTAAAATATCAATTTAATAGTGCATGTTAAGTAAGGATCCTTAATGCATGGATCTTTAACACTGATCACAGTAAGTCTTTAATACCAGCCCTCCACTGTTTTCAATAGTTATACAATAGAGCCTACAATAAAATGGGGGAAAAAACATGACATAACCACTCTCGTATATACAAGCATATATACATGGCATCTTGTAGGATTTCATATGAACCTATAAGATACTTCTTTGATCTAATTTAACTGATTCTATCCCTGTCTTGTAAGCACTTAAGATAAATGATGAAGATAAATAGTGCTTTAAGTGAACAGCATACCCCACTGTGGTCAGATCTTTGCATAAATTAATATATGCTTAGTCACTGCATACAGGTATGTGGGAGAATTAAAAAGAACTTAAAGCTTATGCTTTGGTTCATGCTTAAGCTGCACTCACGAGTTACTTAACCCAGGTTAAATCACAATCTTCTAAACTCTCAATTTACTCATATGAAATAGAAATAAGTCTATCTGAACTATCTACTTTTCTAAGTTATTGGTAATCTACACTAATAAAAGGGTAATATGCAAATTAACCATCACTCCATGACAAATATGGCGGCTCCCATAGCCACAAAGATGGCGGAGCCGGCCAGAGCGGGCAGGATACTTGGCTTCATTCGGGCAGGACGCTTGGCTTCCTTCATCGCCCCAGCAATGAAGGAAGCCAAGCCTCCTGCAAGCCCCAGCCGGCCGCCAAGGGCCGGCCTCTAGGCGGCAGCCACGGAACCAGCCCAGAGTGGGCGGGAGGCAGCTCTGACCCAGAGTGAAGGCGGAAGGCGGCGGCCAGCTTGCACAAATCTTCATGCATCGGGCCTCTAGTATCAAATAAAAAATTAAATTCCCATATTCAATGTGTTCTGGAAACTGCAAAGCATTGTAAATATAAGACATTTTGATCACCTATTTTTTTCTATGGTAACTTTCAAATAGAGTAGGCACTTTATACATAAACTAGAGGCCCAGTGCATGAATTCATGCACAGGTTGGGTCCCTCAGCCTGGCTGGCGATGGGGGCCAATCGGGGCTGTCTCGCCCAGTCAGGGGGGAGGGACTGCAGGAGGTTGGCAAGCCAGGGGGGAGGGACAACAGAAGGTTGGCTGGCCGGCCGGGGGGAGGAACTGCGGGAGGTTGGCTGGCCACAGAAGGTTAGCTGTAGAAGTGCACTGCCCACCAGGGGACAGCTCCTGCATTGAGCATCTGGCCCCTGATGGTCTGTGCATGTCATAGCTACCAGCCAGTTGACCGATCATTTGGTCGACCAATCTTAATGGTCACTTAGGCTTTTATACATATGTAGATTGAACTAAATTAAAATGAATCAAAGAACACTCACAAGAAAAGGTAATTTTTTTTAAAGTCATTTCTGAAGAGTTTTGTGGATTGGCTTTCTTTAATTTCATAGCCCTTCTATTGAGTTTTGTGATTTAAAAAATATTTGTCCCAAGATCACATGAAAGATTAATTCAAAAAGAAAAATAACACTGCTAAGCTCATATGTAGGTATAGACATATATACAGATGCACAAAAAAATTTACAGAAAATGATTCAGAAACCTTAAATGAAGAAATATAGAAAGAATAACTAGAGTTATAAAAGAACACTTTACAGTTACACAGAACAGTAAGAGAAACAAAACAGACTTTTAAGTGAAAGTAGGAGACAAAACCAATACTACTTGAGAGAGCTATTCTTATTATCACCATTTAACAGATTAATAATGTAAAATGTAAAAACTTAGTGAATTGGCTCAGCCAGCGTGGCTCAGTTTGAGCATCAACCTATAAACCAGGAGGTCACCGTTCGATTCCCAATCAGGGCACATGCCGGGGTTGCAGGCTCGATCCCCAGTGTCAGGTATGCAGGAGGCAGCTGATCAATGATTTTCTCTCATATTGATATTTCTATCTCTCTCTCTCCCTCTCCCTTCCCCACTGAAATCAATAAAAATATATATATATATATTTTTTTAAATATATTTTATTGATTTTTTACAGAGAGGAAGGGAGAGAGATAGATAGTTAGAAACATCGATGGGAGAGTAACATCGACCAGCTGCCTCCTGCACATCTCCCACGGGGGATGTGCCCACAACCCAGGTACATGCCCTTGACCGGAATCGAACCCGGGACCCTTCAGTCCGCACGCCGACGCTCTATCCACTGAGCCAAACCCGTTTTGGCAATAAAAATATATATTTTTTTAAAAATTAGTGAATTGGAGTAAAGAATATAGGGTATCCCCAAAAAATGTATACACACTTTAAATAATTCTTAACTCCAATGGGTTAAATCTGAAAAGAACGAAAATAACTGGAATTAATAACTATTCAAAGTGTGCCTACATATTTTGGGGACACTCTATATATGGAAGTTCCTTATATTATTATTGCAACTTTTCTCTAATTTTGAAATTATACCAAAATCAAAAAAGTTACAAGAAACTGATTCAAGTAAGAATCAGCAAACGATACTAAATCTAAGTAGTGAAAGTTTGACATGGAATGCAGAGTCACAAGGCATCTACCCACAATGGCTTTTTAGTTACAAAAAAAAAAAAAAGTAATGATGCAATAGAGAAAACAAACAGCATCTTTACCAAGAGATCAAAATTAAGATCACCAAAAAGTGACAAAGGCATTCTGTCACAATGCAAAATTTAGAGGTTGTGGAAACAAGGAGAAAGTAGCAAATGTGACTAAAAGCAGCAGTCAGAAAGGAGAAAAATCATAAGAGTATGGACCTAACTTTTATACTGTCTTAGGTGCTGGGACATTAAAATCAATAAACTTACCATCTCTGACCCAAAAGCTCCAAGTCTAGTAATGAAGACAAAACATGTACAAAACAATTGTGATATAAGATATCAATAAATGAAGAGATATATACCA
The DNA here is from genome assembly GCF_028538775.1 of Myotis yumanensis. NCBI lineage: Eukaryota > Metazoa > Chordata > Mammalia > Chiroptera > Vespertilionidae > Myotis > Myotis yumanensis. The sequence continues at coordinate 67,988,191 of NW_027223755.1, read as the reverse complement.
TGTTCATGAATTTAAAGTCTCAGTGTTGTTAAGATGTCAATTCTTTCAAAAGTGATTTACAGATTTAGGGCAATCCAATTAAATTCCCAGCAGGCACTTTTTATAGAAACTGACAAGTTGGTTCTAAAATTTAAATGGAAATGCATATGACCTAAAAAAGCCAAAGCAGTTTTTTTTTTAAGTTGGAGAATCTACACTACCTAACTCTAAGATTTATTATAAAGCTACAGCAATAAAGACAATGAATGTGGCACTAGCAACAAGACAGACATTTATACCCATCAACTGACTCCTGGTGAAGATGCCAAGGAAAATGATGCTGGAGCTACCTACTAGATGCTTACATGGGAACAAAATGAACAGCAACCCTACCTAACACCAAACACAAAAATGAACTCAAAATGGACCATTGATTAAATGTAAGTACTAAAACCTTCAAACTTCTAGCAGAAAACACAAAAGACAATCTTTGTGATCTTGGGATAGTTATTAGCTAGAATATTAAAATCATAAACCATAAAAAAATTACAAATTGGACTTCATCAAAATTAAAAATTCTGTTCTTCAAAAGTCACACTTAAGAAAAAGGAAAGGTAAGCCACTGACTGATAAAATATTCACAATATATATACCTCACAAAGAACTTGTATCCAAGCTATATAAAGAGTTCTTACAACTCAATAATAAGACAAAGAAATACACACAAAAATGGGGAAGGATTTGAACAGATAGCTGACAAAAGAAATATACAAATGGCCAATAAACACCAAAAAATGATGTTCAACATCCTTATGTTCAATATCCTCACACACATTAAAATGCTAAAATTTAAAAGAATGGCAATACCAAGTGCTGGCCAGGATGTAAAAAAAATGCTAATTAGAATGTAAAATAGTATAAACTGTTTGGCAGTTTCTTATAAAACACCAACGCTACAACCTGTCAACCATTCCTAAGTATTACCCAAGAGAAATTAAAACATACGTCTGTGTACATGAATGTTAACAGGTTTATTAAAAATAGCCCCTAACTGGAAATAGCCCAAATATCCATCAATGTGAATGGATAAACAAATTGATATATCCTTATGATAAAATACTACCCTACCCTACAATAAAAAAAATATATGCAACATGGATGAACCTCAAAATCATACTCAGTGGAATAAGCTAGACAGAAAAAGTATATTTGTATGACTCTATTGTTATAAAATCTTAGAAAATGCAATCTGTGACAGAAAGCAGATTCTGGGACCAGGTTTAGGGGATGACGAGGCTGCCAAGGGGCATGAGGAAACTTTAGAGCAGTGGTTCTCAACCTTCCTAATGCCGCGACCCTTTAATACAGTTCCTCATGTTGTGGTGACCCCCAACCATAAAATTATTTTCGTTGCTACTTCATAACTGTAATTTTGCTATTGTTATGAATCATAATGTAAATATCTGATATGCAGGATGTATTTTCATTGTTACAAATTGAACATAATGAAAGCATAGTGATTAATCACAAAACAATATGTAATTATATATGTGTTTTCTGATGGTCTTAGGTGACCCCTGTGAAAGGGTCGTTCGACCCCCAAAGGGGTCGCGACCCACAGGTTGAGAACCGCTGCTTTAGGGGGTGATGAAAATGCTCTGTATCTTGATCTCATGGGTATACAACTATAAGAATTCATCAAAGTGTACAATTTAAAAGGATACTGATTGGAATGTGTAAGTTATAATTTATTAATATTATGTTTAAAAAGATACAATATACTAAATGCTGTAATAGAAAAATGTATAGATACAATGGGAGAACATCTTTAGCTGGCTGCTACCAATCACCTTTGCCATCCTCATCATTGGAAGAACATAAGGCAATAAGCCTCCAAGGAACAAGCCACACTACCTGCATCCTAGAGAAAGAATCCTCTATTGTGACATTTATAAATATACTAGAGGCCCGGTGCACGAAATTCGGGGTCCCCTCAGCCCAACCTGTACCCTCAGCCCAGCCCGCACCCTCTCCAATCCGGGATCCCTCTCATAATCCAGGACTACTGACTCCTAACCGCTCACATGCCTGCCTGCCTAGTCGCCCCTAACTGCCTCCCCCCCAACAGCCTGATCACCCCTAACCACCTCTGCCTGCCGACCTGATTGCCCTTAATTGCCCCCCCTGCCAACCTGGTCACCCCCAACTGCCCCCCTCTGCCAGCCTGGTTGCCCCCAACTGGCCCTCCCCCGGTGACCTGGTACCCCCAACTGCCCCCCCTGCTGGCCTGGTTGCCCCTCACTGCCGCCCTCTGCCAGCCTGGTCACCCCCAACTGCCCCCTCTGCTGGCCAGGTCACCACTCACTGCTGCCCCCTGCTGGCCAGGTCGCCCCCACTGCCTTCCCTACTGGCCTGGCCCCCCCATACTGCCCCCTCTGCCAACCTGGTCTCCCCTCACTGCCCCCCCTGCCGGCCTGGTTGCCCCACGCAGCCTGATGCTCAGTCGTTTGGTCATCCCTCACTAACCCCCCTGCCGGCCTGGTCACCCCACGCAGCCTGCTGCTCAGTCGTTTGGTTGTCCCTCACTAAGCCCCCTGCCAGCCTCGTCACCCCACTCAGCCTGTTCGGTCATCCATTCGGTTGTTTCAGATGTGATGGCCCCTGGCTCCTTATATATATAGATAAAGACAATGTCAGGATCTCAGAAATTACCATTATATAATATGGTATCCATATTATATAGATGTGTATATTACCATATATCACATAGTTGCAAATAGATAAACTTTAGTCAATATTGTACAAAGCATACTGTACAAATCACACTGCATAAAGCTACCCATTAGGAAACGTCGAGAGGACATCAAAATACAAAAGTAGCCCTAGCCAGTTTGACTCAGTGGATAGAGCAACGGCCTGCGGACTGAAGAGTCCCCGGTTCGATTCCTGTCAAGGGCACATGCTTGGGTTGCGGGCTCAATCCCCAGTAAGGGGTGTGCAGGAGGCAGCCAATCAATAATTCTCTCTCATCAATTTTTGTTTCTATCTCTCCCTTCCTCTCTGAAATCAATAAAAATATATATTTTTAACAAATCCAAAAGTAACTGAACCAATGTCTTTTTTTAATGTCGCTGCTACATCAAATCATAAGAGGTACAAATGTTTTATTACAAATATCACAACTTAGGGATACTTCTTAACTTATACCCTCAAGTTTAGATGCCACAAAAGTCAATGTAGGCCCTGGATAGTTTTTCTCAGTGATTAGAGCATCGGCCCTCAAATGGAGGGGTTGTGGGTTTGATTCCAGTCAAGGGCATGTACCTCAGTTGCAGGCTTGATCCCAGCCTAGGTTGGGGCATGTTCGGAAGGCAACCAATCGATGTGTCTCTCTCGCATCGATGTTTCTTTCTTTCTTTCTTTCTCTCTCTCTCTCTATCTCTCTCTCTCTCTCTCTCTCCCCCGTCCCTTCCATTCTCTCAAAAAAATCAACAGGGGAAAAAATATCATCAGGTGAGGATTAACAAAACAAAACAAAAAAGTCAACCTAGTCTTACTGCTAGGGTGGCATGGAACTTAATTATACTGCTTAACACACAAACTTGACCAAAATACCTAATCATGGTCTTTTTTCTTTTTTAAGTATATTTCTATTGATTTCAGAGAGGAAGGTAGAGGGAGAAAAAGAGATAGAAACATCAATGATGAGAGAGAAACATTGATTGGCTGTCTCCTGCACACCCCCTATTGGGGATAGAGCCCGCAACACAGGTATGTGCCCCTGACCATGCCTTTGTCTGGAATCAAACCCGGGACCCTTCAGTCCACAGGCCAATGCTCTACCCACTGAGCCAAACTGGATAGGGCCCTAATCATGGTCTTGATATCCAAGTTGTAAGGTGTTGAGGGAAAACATCGATGAATCTGCCTTCAAACTGTTTGCTACCTCTCTATATACCAAGAATATATAAAGCTAATAGTATAAGTTTGAGGACACTGAAATATAATTCAACTAATGCTCTCACAATTGGCAACACTCTGAAAAGGTACATTAAATTTAGCAAGTACACATCTTTGAATAGTATGACATAATAAGAGTAATTTTACTAACAGCACAGTTCTTCGGCATTAGTGAAATCTTTATTTAATTTATTAATGGTTCTGGTTTTAGCTAATTATGTATGAAGCAGAGAATACATTTCAGTGCCAAATAAGATTGATCAAGGTCTCTTGGATCTAAACCTCTTTAAATTGATTGCTGCATCAACAGCTAATGATGTCACTTTTTCCCCCTGGAGAATCTGTTTCAAACTAAAGTAATTCTCTCTATATTCCCACTTTTAAAGAGGACAAGCTGTAAATGATTGAATCTAGTATTCCAGCAAAATTCAAGTCATGAAACAGGTGAACCACAAAAGGCTTAAAGTACAACCAAAATGAAAACACACACACTCAAAAAAACAACAACTAGGAAATAGCCCTAGCTTGTTTGGCTCAATGGACAGAGCCTCGGCCTGCAGACTGAAGGGTCCCAGGTTCGATTCCAGTCAAGGGCACATGCTCGCATTGCAGGCTTGATCCCCAATAGGAGGTGTGTAGGAGGCAGCTGATCAATGATTCTCCTCATTGATGTTTCTAACTCTCTCTCCCTCTCCCTTCTCTCTGAAATCAATAAAAATATATTTCAAAAAACAAAAAAACTAGGAAATACAAAATACAATCCACACCCTCCTCTCTTTACTGTTCTTATCTCTACCAATAAATATAAATATCCCTTTTATAAGAAAACTTAAGAAACTGAACATTAAATAGGACAATTTATAATGCACGGATATTGCATGTTTATTCATTCGACAACTATTTTTGAAAACCCACTATATCCCAAAGGTATTTAAAGCAGTGAAATACAGCAGTGAACAAAACAGACAAAAATTCTTGCCCTTATGAAGCTTATTATTTAGTAGTAGAGACAGACAATAAAAAAAATAAATAAGTAAAATATATAGTGGGCCAGATAATAAATTTTATGGAGAAAAATGAAGTAAGAAAGTACCATAGAGGTGGGGGCACTTTTCATTATGATAATCAGGGCAAGACTCACTTATAAATGTGACATTTACACAAAGAGCTGAAGAAGATAAGGCAGGCCAGCCATATGAAAATCCAGGAAAAGAACATTTGAGGTAGAGATTCAAGTATCCAAACTGAGCCAGATATAGGATGCTAAAAGGTGAAGGTCAAGAAGACAGGTAGTGGACCGAGGGGGAAAAGGGGGATTATAGAGCACATAAAGTCTTAAAGGCAATTATAAGAGTGGATCATGTAAGGCCTTAAATGCAATTGTAAGATCTTAAGGGCTTTGGTGAGTTTGGAGCAGAGAAGGGATAGAATCAGATTTAACAATTTAAAATAATACTTTTAGAGTTTCTATTCTGGTAATAGTAGGAAGTAGTTTACATTAACCTCCTTACAAATAAAAATTATAGCCTCTAGACAAATATTTTTTAAAAAACAATAATTTGAAGGCATTGTAGAAGGACTAAGTTCTCCAGGCAGAGAATTTGACTTATTAAAGAAGGAAGGAATCCCACGCAAGGTGAGAGATACACATTTATATGATTTTTCCCAATCCATGCAGCATGGGATGGCTGAAAGTCAAATATAAAGCCTCAGATTTGGCTTGAGGGGTCCGCAATCCAACTCCTAGATATTTACCCATGAGAAAAAAAAATATGTCCACAGAAAAAGTTTTATACAAGTGTTCAGAGCAGTCTTATTTATAATAACCAGAAACTGGAAATAACCCAAATGTCCATACATAAAAGTACGGATAAATAAATTGTGGTATTTTCATACAATAGAATATGACTCAGCCATCAAAAAATTACCAATACAAGGAACAACATGGGTAAATAATAAATGTTTTAAATGTTGAGATATTAGCTAGACACACTTATTTGAGTCCATTTATATTAAGTCCAAGAACAAACAAAACTAATCTATGGTAATGGAAAAGAATTGAAACTAGGCACTTTCCAAGTCATGAAAATATTCTCTATTTTGTTATGGATAGTAATTAAATGGGTGTACGTTCTGAAACTCATCAAACTGAACACTTAAAAAATCTCTACAATTTACTGCAGGTAAATTATATTTCAATAAAAAGTAGTAAATATAGCACCATTAAACCTCACAAAAATTTATATTCAGTTAATTTCAGCACACAGAAAACTGTCTTTTACTTGATTCATAGCATACTAATAATAACTAAAATAACAAAGAAGGCAAAAACTTGAGTAGAATGGGGATATAATTATTGTAAAATAAATTTCCTATGAATGCAGAAGATAATGTTAAGAAGCATTTAAATGTCAAATAAAAATTTCTAATTTTTTATACTCTATATAAAATACAGTTATTTAACAATTAATGAAGCAAATAATTAGTTGTTATACTTAACAATAAAGTTAATCATATAATGGTTTTAATAGGGATATTTTTTTAAGAATGTTGTAAGAATACTATTATCTTAGGAACAATGGCCATCCATTTTTAAATGTAGATTTCTCAAGAATCTACAAGAAAATATGATGCAATTTCACTTTATAATGAAACTAGAGGCCCAATGCACGAATCCGTGCACTTTGAAAGTGGGCACGGGGGTGGGTCTCGGCCCATCCTCCATGCCCCCGCCCAGCCCTTCCCGCCTCAGGCCCCGGTCCTGTCTGCCGGCAGCCCCGCCCCCGCTGCCACCGCTCCCACACGCTGACAGCACCAGCCCCACTCGCACCTGCTAATGGCGTGGAGCGACTGGGGCTGGCGCCGGCAGCGGGTGCAAGCAAGGCCGGCACCGTCAGCAGGTGAGATCAGTGGCTGCTGTCCCGATCGCCCCTCAGGAGCAGAGGGAGGTGGAGAAGCCCTCAGAGGTGGTCAGAGCCGGCAGCGGGTGTGATCGACAGCTCCAGCACCAGCAGCGGGTGCAAGTGGGGCTGGAGCCAGCAGTGGATGCGAGCGGCAGCTGCTGGCCCCAATAGCCCCTCAGGAGCAGGGGGAGGTGGAGAAGCTCTAAGGGCAATTGGGGCCGGCAGCCGCAGCTCGCACCCACTGATGGCACCGAGTGATCGGGGCCAGCGCCAGGCGCCGGCAGCAGGTGCAAGCAGCGGCTCTGGCACCAGCAGCAGGTGCGAGTGGGGCTGTCACCAGCAGCAGGTGTGAGTGCCAAGCAGAACCACGGTGTGTGGGAACAAAGAATTTCAGTAACCACCAGAGGCTTGCCCCAATGACAGTGACTGGCGCCCCACCTTGGTCTGGTGCCCCCGCTCACCTGCTCCACCATTCCATCACGGCCAACACCCACCATGTTCCACGCTCTGCTGCCTGCTGTCAACACCCGCCATGTTACGCGTGTGCCCCTTGGTGGTCAGCGCACGTCATAGCAACTGGTTGTTCGGTTGTTCCACAGTTCATTCTACTTGCATATTAGGGTTTTATATATATATTAGAGGCCCGGTGCACAAAAATTTGTGCACTCGGGGGGGGAGGGGTCCCTCAACCTGGCCTGTGCCCTATCGCAGTCTGGGAACCCTCAGGGGATATCCATCTGCAGGCTTAGGCCCGGTCCCCGGGTGATTGGGCCTAAACTGGCAGTCAGACATCCCTCTGGCAGCCCAGGAGCCCTCGGGGGATGTCCACTTGCCAGCGGGGAGCAGGCCTAAGCTGCAGTCGGGCATCTTTAGCGCTGCTGAGGAGGCAGGAGAGGCTCCCACCACCACTGTTGTGCTGGCAGCCATCAGCCTGGCTTGTGGCTGAGCAGAGCTCCCCCTGTGGGAGTGCACTGACCACCAGAGGGCAGCTCCTGCATGGAGAATCTGCCCTCTGGTGGTCAGTGTGTGTCATAGTGAACAGTCATTCCCAGTCGTTCTGCTGTTAGGGTCAGTTTGCATATTACCCTTTTATTATATAGGATAGAGGCCTGGTGCACAGGTGGGGGCCGGCTGGTTTGTCCTAAAGGGTGTCCCGGTCAGGGTGGGGGTCTCGCTGGGGTGCCTGGCCAGCCTGGGTGAGGGGCTGAGGGCTGTTTTCAGGCTGGCCAGGCCCCCCCGGTGACCCAAGCTCCTAGCCTCTCCTTTTCTTTTTTTTAGCGTCTCCTTAAGCGGAGGCCAGGGTGGGCTGGAAGTAGGTATCTGGGATTTATTTATCTTCTATAATTGAAATGTTGTAGCCTTGAGCGGAGCCCAGGGCCAGTCAGGGCAGGCGGGAAGCCTGGCTTCCTCCATCGCCAGGGGCAATCCAAGCCTCCTGCTGGTTCCAGTTCCATGGCCGCCGCCATCTTAGTTGGGTTAATTTGCATACTTGCTCCTGATTGGCTGTTGGGCGTGGTTTGTAGGTGTAGCGTAGTGGTGGAGTGATGATTAATTTGCATGTTTCTCTTTTATTAGTGTAGACAGATGAGATGATCTATACTAATAAAATGGTAATATGCTAATTAGACCCATAGACCAGATGTCTTCCAGACCTTCCAGACAAAGCCACAGTGGCGGGGGCTGAGGCAGAGGCGGTTAAGGACAATCAGGCAGTCAGGCAGAGTGGTTAGGGGTGGTTAGGGGTGATCAGGCCAGCAGAGGAGAGCGGTTAGGGGCGATCAGGCCAGCAGAGGAGAGCGGTTAGGGGCAATCAGGCCGGCAGAGGAGGGCAGTTAGAAGTGATCAGGCCTGCAGGGGAGAGTGGTTAAGGGTGATCAGGCCAGCAGGGGAGAGCAGTTAGGGGCAATCAGGCAGGCAGGCAGAGGTGATTGGGGGCAATCAGGCCGGCAGGCAGAGGGGTTGGGGCGATCAGGCAGGCAGGCAGAGGCAGTTAGGGGCGATCAGGCCAGCAGGGGAGAGCAGTTAGGGGGGATCAGTCTGGCAGGGGAGCAGTTAGGGGCATCAGGCAGGCTAGGCAAAGGGGTTAGGGGCAATTGGGCAGGCAGGCAGAGTGGTTAAGGCGATCAGGCAAGCAGGCAAGTGAGCAGTTAGGAGCCAGTGGTCCTGGATAGAGAGAGGGATGTCCGATTGCCGGCAGTTGGACATCCCCTGAGGGGTCCCGGATTGGAGAGGGTGCAGGCCAGGCTGAGGGACCCCCCCCCCCCCCCCGCCATATACAAATTTTGTGCACCAGGCCTCTAGTATGAATATATTTGCCATGTAATTGGTAACGTTAAGACTACTCTTAACAGGATAAAATCACATTAAACACATTTTGAACATTCAAACAAATGTAACTGTCAAATTTATATTTTAAAACTCCCTAACAAACACACATAAATGCTTTTAAGAAAGGGAATCAGTCAGTGCATGTAGTCTTTAAAGAGAAAGTTACTCAGAGTGCTTAAATGTGCCTTATATATACTTATTATATCTGATACTTATCATATCTGATACTAAATAAGGAATAAAGTTAGCTTGGAAAAGTAAAAATATTTTGGTAAAAAAAAGTATTATATAAAAAGAATACAATTATTTCCCTTATGGTCTCAGGAAAAAAAAGATATACATCAATAATATTTAACATGTAAGTTTGTACATTTAGTTTAGTAGAAATATATGTAAAGAATTTATAAATAGAATTTCAAGAGTAAAATTAAACATAGCATTAAAGTTCTGTCTGAAAGGGGATTCATGATTTAGTAAATGTCATGACCACATAGGCATTATAACAAAAATCAAATAGGAAAACCCTTTTACAAGAACTCTGCTGGCAGAGTCAACACTGATGAAAAATAAAAATAAAACAAAAAGAGCATACAAATTATAATAAGTGGTAGTGACATTTCGTCTCATGTCTACAAAGAGGTTAAGAAAAACATCTATTTTTTAAAACAAGAGAGACAGAATAAAATATAAAAATCCCTTCAATCATATCCTGCAAAAAGCTATCACTAAAATTCATTTTCAAGTAATAAAAGATGAAAAGAGGTGTTTTTAAAAACTGAATTAAACATAAGCAACTGTTGATTTTTTAATTTATTATTTAATTGAACCTGACTCTTTGAATTTAGAATTATTACCCACGAGTCTTCCACTGCAAGTACCACCCAGACAGTTCACATGAGTGAGCCCCTAAGTTACCATTAAAACATCAGTCAGTCATTGTAAATATACCTTTTGTTCATTATATAATAAATCACTGACATATATTTTGTTACAATTTAAATGACATGACCTATTTTCACACATGACTATTTTTAGTCACCATATCCTAAACAGTTATTAGGATAAGAGAAAAATAACATCATAGCTGCCAGAGGTAGCATGATATAAAAGGAACAAAGCTTAAGAGATAGCCAGATCTGATTCCCATCTCAGCTTCACCATGGACCGCTTGGGTTATCATGATAAAATTACACTTTCTAAAGTTTTATTTCCTTTCTTTTAAAAAATATGAACCAGGCAAACATACACACAACTATATAAACCATCCTTCATAATGTCTGATACAAAAAAAAAAATTTGCAGGTAACATTTAGGCGGTAGTCCTATATGATAAAAGGCTAATATGCAAATCGACTGAACAGTGGAACAACCAGTAGCTATAATGCGCACTGACCACCAGGTGGCAGACGCTCAACACAGGAACTGCCCCCTGGTGGTCAGTGCGCCAGAAGCCAGGCTCACAGCTGGCGAGTGTAACGGTGGCAGCGTTAAGGATGTCCGACTGACGGGTTAGGCCCACTCCCCATGGGACTCCTGGACTGCGAGAGGGCACAGACCGGGCTGAGGGACCCCCCCACCGAGTGCACGAATTTTATGCACTGGGCCTCCAGTATAGTATAATGGCTTAGGAGTGTGACTACTTGTATAAAATCCCAACTCTGCCACTTACTTAGCTGCATAACAATGGACCAATTATTTAATCTCTCTAAGCCTCGATTTTATTTTAAATAGAAAGTAGAACTATTAATGGGTTTTATAAGATATAAAGCACTTAGTGGAGTAGTTGGTCAACAATAAACACAAAAAAAGCCTAACCAATGGACACAGACAACAGGGGGTGAGGGCATGAGGGGGGGGGGGGGGGGCGCAATGAGGCAATAAGGACACATATGTAATACCTTAACCAATAAAGAAAAAAGTATTAAAAAAAATAAACACAAAAAATGTTTGCTATTTTTATATTACCTTAATTAAGCATTTAAAATAATGTACTGGCTATCCTCTCATATACTATAAATTGGCAAAAAGTAATTTCCATCATTCTCAAGAGGCCAATATGCAATTAATCATGTTCATTCAATTTCTTTTTGCACATTTTATATGATAACTGATTAAACCACATTTTAAGCAGAACTTAATATAAATGTAACATAATATGGAGAAGTATTACTTTAAAAATATATATCATCTAGAACAGTGATGGCGAGCCTATGACACACATGTCAGAGGTGACACGTGAACTCATTTTTTTGGTTGATTTTTCTTTGTTAAATGACATTTAAATATATAAAATAAATAACAAAAACATAAGTCTTTGTTTTACTATGGTTGCAAATATCAAAAAATTTCTATATGTGACACGGCACCAGAGTTAAGTTAGGGTCTTTCAAAATGCTGACACACCGAGCTCAAAAGGTTAAATCACTGATCTAGAAGATACTGAAAAATGACTTACTGTTAGAAGCATAAAAATATTTTAACTCTACTTGTATCAATGTAAAAATATGAACCCTGTAAAATATAGAGAACGAGCAAATATTAAAAGGCAAGTAGAGATTTATTTTTAATGGAGATGGTTGGAAGAAAAAGGAATTCCAGTAACACAAAATGGAAAACTTAAAATCTGTACAGGACATAGGAAAAAGTAGAAACTGAAATGAAAAATGAAGCAGTGATGTAGAGGACACTTGAGAGCTCTTAGAATGCAGTTTTTATAAAAGAAAGAAATGGAGAGAGATGAAAACAAAGGGCATTTTCCAAAACCTATAGCTAATATCCTACTTAATGAGAAACTGAATGCTTTCTCTCTAAAACTGGGAACAAAGCAGGTTGTTTCAGAGATACCACTCGTATTCAACATCATATTAAAAGTCCTAGTCAGTGCAATAAGGCAAAAAACAAAATATAAAAGCTAAAAAGACTAGAGGGGAAGAAATAAAACTGTCTCTATTCGTGGACAACATGACTGTCTACAAAGAAAATCACAAGGAATCCACACCAAAAAAATGCCATAACTAATTAGTGAGTTTACACAGTCATAGAATACAAGATCAATATACTGTACAAAAATCAATTGTGTCTCTATATACTAGCAACGAACAATTAGAAACCAAAATTTTAAAAATAGTACTATTTTCATCAACTCAAAAAAAAACTAAATACTTAGGTACAAATCTAACAAAATATGTGCACGATCTGTATGCTAAAGAATGCAAACACTGACATGAGAAATAAAAAAGGACCTAAAAAAACAACTATGGTACATCTACACAATGGAATACTACACTGCTGTAAAAAAGAAAGAACTCTTACCATTCGCAACAGCATGGATGGACCTAGAGAGCATTATGCTAAGTGAAATAAGCCAGTCAGAGAAAGATAAATATCACATGATCTCACTCATTTGTGAAATATAATGAACAACATAAACTGATGAACAAAAATAGATCCAGACACAGAGAAGCATCAAACAGAGGGAAGGCAGGGGAGTGGGGTGGGGAGGGGTAAGAGATCAAGCAAAGGACTTGTATGCATGCATATAAGCATAACCAATGTACACAGACAGTAGGGAGGTAAGGGAATGTGTTGGGGGGTGGGAGTGGCTGGAGAGAGGTCAATGGGGAAAAAACGAAACATATATAATACTTTAACCAGTGGTCGCCAACCTTTCGGACCTCACAAACCACCAGTGGTCCGCAGACCACCAGTTGGCGACCACTACTTTAAACAATAAAGAATTTAAAATTTTAAAAAAGAACCTAAAAAAAATGAAGAGATATACTCAATACTGTTAAGAAGACCTTTCTCTACAAAGTGATCTATAAATTAAATGTAATCTCTATTAAAATCCCAGCAGGATTTTTTATCATATATAATAAAAGGGTAATATGCAAATTGTCCCCTCAACCAGGAGTTTGACCGCAGCCCTTCCCCCCAGCTGGCCCCACCTCCGATCAGCCCCCGCAACCCCGATCAGGGCGGGACCCACCCATGCATGAATTTGTGCACTAGGCCTCTAGTAGATATATAGAACCTGGCTTTCAAATTTATATGAAAGTGCAAAGAAACTAGAAAAAAAACAAAACAATTATGAAAAAGAACAAAGCAGACTCACAATACCTGATCTTAAGACTTACTACAAAGCTTACAAAACTACAGTAATTAAGGTAGTGTGATATTGGCATAAAGACAGACAAATAGATCAATGGAACCAAAAAGAGAGTCCAGAAAAAGACCCACACAAATATGTCAAATTATTCTGACAAAGGGACAAAGACAAGTCAGTGACAAAATGATGTTATTAATAAATTATGTGGGGGGAAACGAACATCCATAAGCAGAAAAAAAAAGAACTTTGACCTGCACCTTATGCCTTACACAAAATTACTTCAAAATGGATCTTAGACTTAAATATAAAACATAAACCTATAAAACAATTAGAAAAAATAAAAAGAGAAAATCTTTGTGATACTACATTAAGCTACAAATTATTAGATACAAAACCAAAAGCAAGATCAATAAAAGAAAAAAACTGATAAATGGAACTTTATCAGAAATTAAAAGCTTTTGCTCTGCAAAAGACACTTAAGAAAATGAAAAGCTATGTACTAGAAAAAAAGATCTGTAAATCACATATCTGACAAAAAACTTACACCTAGATTATATAAAGAACTCGCAAAACTCAACAGAAAAAAAACAAATACCCTCCACACATTGTAACAACAACAAAAAAAAAGAAAGAAAAACCATACATTTCTATATGCTGAGATTCATGTCTGTAATCATCCTTTATATTACTATAACAAAACTTCTTTATCTGTCATAATGTGGAAATATAGTTAAACAAAAGATTTGAATAGACACTTCACCAAAAAATAGTATCAATGGCAAGTAAGCACATAAAAAGATCATCAACATAATTTGTTATTAGGAAAATGCAAATTAAAAAAAAAGATACCATGATAAACCTAATACAATGGTTTTCATGAAAACAACTGACAATACCAAGTGCTGACAAGAATTTGGATCTACTAGAACTCTCATATAATGCTGCTGAAATGCAAAATAATACCAACCTGTCACAAATACTTCCAGAAAAGAGAAAGGGAGGGGACCACTTTCCAACTCATTTTACAAGCCCAGTATTACCCTGATACCACCAAAGACATCACAATAAAAGTACAGACTAATACTCCTCGTGAACACAGATGGAAAAACGTTTAACAAATTATTACAAAATCAAATACAGCAACACATAAAAAGGGTTATACATCATGACCAAGTGATATTAACCCAGGAATACAAAGTTGGCTGAAAATCTGAAAATCAATTATGCTAACACAGAAAAACAAAGGCAAAATGATCTGTACAATCATTTTAACCTCCATTAAGAGTAACTAAAGGTAACTAAAGAGATTTGTGACCTTTTTGTTATTTATATTTTTCCTAAAGTGTTCATTTTGTTCACTGTTTGTAACTCAACAAATATTGGCTACGCTACCTTCCGCATGCACAACTTTCTGCTAGGCACTAATATAGAAAAACAAGTAAGTATGTGAATCGGTAAAATTACAGTGAGTCTTAGATGCAGGTACACAATTAAAAGAGAACCAACTCTGTCCATGGCCCCAGAGGGGAAAAAAACTTCCATTCCTATCCTTAAGTTATAGAGGCATATTTTAAACTGTAAATTGAAATTAAATCACATTGTGGTAGCAAATATGTATGGCAATAACTTTACAGGAAATATTGTCTATATACTCTTCTGCCCGACTGTACCTCTCTACAAAATATTAAAAAGCTCTTCGGGTATAAAAATCTATGCCATACATTACTGAAAAATATCTTTGGTGTAACATAACCTATACCTTGTGGGGAGCGAGAATCCTCTGCCTGAATTTTTCGACTGTTTCTTGACCCATGGAAGACCAAGTATTGACAAATGCTTCTGCTTTGTCTTGTGCAAGATGAATGTTCTCTAACTGCTGCTGCAAAGCTGCAGGCTTCACATTGTGATATACTGCCTATTAAAGAGAAAATAAATTACATACATCTCTAATATTCATACAGAGACCTTGATCTATAATCAAATATAAAATTAATAATTTAAACCAAAAGAATATTTTATATTTCTATTGCAGAAAGTTTTTGTTATTTTACAAACAATATACCATTCCAAGGGCTGAAAGATTTAGGATAAATGCTTCAATTATTCAGGCTAAACTTTTTCAGTTTTGCCTGAGGTTTAAGTAGTCCATTTAATGGAAAAACTTCTTTGCCTTAACTAATGGTGCCCTAATTATTCATTTCCTGGGTTCTCCCACTACCCCATCATGGTCCAAGCAGGTTGGGCCAGGCAATGGCTAGGCAGTTCAGGTCCTCAAAGGCTCTCGGCCCCCCACCCCACTGCCATCATGCCCAAGAGGAAGGTCAGCTCCACTGAGGGAGAAGCAAAGGAGGAACCCAAGAGGAGACCAGTGAGGTTGTCAGCTAAACTTGCTCTGTAAAAGTGGAAATGAAGTCAAAAATGGCAGCAGGAAAGGATAAATATGCAGACAAAAAAGTGCAAATGAAAGGGAAAAGGGAAGCAAAGGGAAAACAGATAAAAACGGCTAACCAGGAACCTAAATAAGAACTACCAGTGGAAAATGGAGAAACTAAAAATGAGGACAGCCCTAGTCAGTTTGGCTCAGTGGATAGAAAGTCGGCCAGCAAAGTGAAGGGTCCCAAGTTCGATTCTGGTCAAGGGCACATACCTTGGTTGTAGGCTCCATTCCTGGCTCTGGTTGGGGCAAGTGCAGGCAGGAGGCAACCAACTGATGTGTCTCTCTCTCACAGTGAGATTGCCCTCTCTCTGTCTCTCCCCCTCCATTCCACTCTCTCTAAAAATCAATGGAAAAATATCCTCGGGTAAGGATTAACAACAATAAAAAAAGTAAAAATGAGGACAGGCCAGACTCGGATGAAGCAGGAGAAAAAGAAGCCAAGTCTAATTAATATCATATACCATGTCTTATCAGTGGTATCGGTCTCCCTTTTTGTACAATCCAGAGAATAATTTCACCAACTATTTTGTAAATGCCCATTTTTTAGTAGCTTTAGAAACATTTTTAAGAATGAGGGAATTCGACCTCATCACATTTTTTAAAATGTAAATGATTTCTTAAGAGGTAAAATCATTTGCTGGTTGTTTCTTTTTTGATACAACCAAAACATAGTGGTATATTAAATATGGGAGGCTTTGATTATCTTGGGTGTCAACTTAACATTCCATAGATGAGGGTAGTTTTTCTATTCTATGATACAAAGCATATTAAAGTGGCAATTTGAAGTCAGTCATACATTTACCATGTCCTGAACATTTTAAATTACTTTTATTCTCATTTTCATTTCTGGTAAAATTGTTTCCTAAAGAAAACCACTTCTTGATCTTGGCTCTCCCTGTCAGAATTTTGTGTGCTCTGTAACATCTTTGGTGTGGTAGTCTAGTTTTCCTAGTAAGTTTGTTAATGTGCCGTGAAAGATTGAAAATTTGATTCTGTAGTATATATGACATTGAACAGTAAATGAGTGGGACTTTGATGTTTCAACATTTGAAGATATTGGTTCTTGATAGTCTATAAAGGAAAATTAGCCTTCAAATTTTAAGCTGGGCCAAAACCGGTTTGGCTCAGTGGATAGAGCGTCAGCCTGCGGACTGAAGGGTCCCGGGTTCGATTCCGGTCAAGGGCATGTACCTTGGTTGCAGGCACATCCCCAGTAGGAGATGTGCAGGAGGCGGCTGATCGATGTTTCTCTCTCTTTGATGCTTCTAACTCTCTATCTCTCTCCCTTCCTTTCTGTAAAAAATCAATAAAATATATATATATATAAAAAAAATTTTAAGCTGGGAAGTCACTGGAATAACTGTTTAGAAAAGAATCACAATTACATGACTTTAGGTTTTTGGTATATATGTTAAGAATTACGTAAAAACTGAAATGTCTGTGTACTTATCCTCAAAACAACCAATTAAATCTCAATTATGAAAGGAAAAAAATTCATTTCCTTATTTCACTTAATTATTTCAAAGAGTAGTACAATGGTTTTGCTTCCCAACTAACAAAAATTTCTAAGAAGCAATGTCTCAAAACTGCCCTCCCTCTCCCAACTTCCTAGATAATATGTAATAAAATATTATAAAAATTGTAACAGTGATATCTGTCCTATTACCTACATTATTCTGGAACAACTTTCTCATAAGCCCCTTGATGCTCTGTCTTACTTGATTATCCTTTTCATCTACTGAAGGCCCACCAAGGATAGTCATCATTATGATCTGTAATTTGTATAAAGCTGTATGTGTAGATGTCTGGTAGCTTGTCCTTTTAACAGTATCTGTCACTAGAATGTTCATGAAGCTACGGTACTATTTAAAATTTAATTCCACAGTATTCTATTTAATCAACCAACAGGAATTTATAGAGAATCTATGTTAAGCCCTGGAATGTGCTAGGTTTATATAAGATGCGCGCGCGCACGCACAAGATCTTGGCCTCCCACAAATTTAAAACCTAGTGAAGAAGATATCACTGACACCCATGAAATAATGAAAGACTAACAAAGTGGTCTACTATGATAAGCTAAAGATAAAAGGAACCCAAATAGGAGGATGAGTGCTAGTATAAGGGGTCAAGGGTACAATGAAAGGAGATGTGAGAAGAGATGCAGGCAGAAGGGCAGCTCAGTAGGAAGAAATAATATGACTAAAAGTCCTTTGACAAATATTTCTTTTCTAAATGTTTTATTTGCCATCTTAGTCAAATAAATCCCCCAAAAATCATTTGTTAAAATTTTTAAATAAAGTGTGTTCATTTTTCCAAATTATTATAACAAGTAACAATGAATTAAAATCTTTCATAACTGTCTCAAGTCACTAAAGTCTTGATTCATACTGTCAAACACTTACACTACTCAACATTAAGACTGTTTTATAAAATGCAATACCCTGTGGGGGGGAAAATCATACATTCAAATGTTTTTTTTTTACTACACTGAAATTCTTTATTAAAATATATTCACAGCTTCCATTTTCACACTTAAGAAAAAAAAATGTTACCCCTATCCTAGCAATACAAACATGTACCAGACACCAATGGTTGAGAACTATAAAAATACCTGTTCTAAAATGAATGATATTGTTTCAAGAACTAGGTGAAGATCTTGTTTCTCTAGAGAAAATGCAGCTTGAAGTTTTTCTTCCTCTTCTTCACTGAAACTGTTCTCAGCCTACAACACAAAAAGCAATCTACTAGCACACATTCAGGTATTCAAAACTCAGATCCTCAAAGGAAGATCCATGAGAAATTGAAAGAAAGAGTAAATCCATGGTAATAAAAAAAACTTATGCATTTATAAATTTCAAGCTCTCAAAATAGCACAGTTCAATATCTGGATCTTGCCATGAGTCTCTGCCTTGACAGCTTAGGTTATGCACAACCACAAGTTCTAGTAAAAGAGCACAGTCCAGTGTGACTGGAGCACTTCCAACGTGGGGAGAATGCAGGTTGTGGCCATAATATATTATTATAAAATTATGTTAAGGATTTTGAACTTTTTTCCATGGACAATGGAAAATCACTGATGGCTTTGATATAATCAATTCTTTTTTAGGAAAAAAAATTTAGAAAGATAAATGAAATAGTATCATGAAGAAGCAATAGGAAGGGAAAGACTAGAGGCCTCGAGATAGCAGTTTGAAGGTAATCATTGCATCCACAGAAGAGATAATAAGAATCTGAACTAGGACTATAAGGAGAACTTGGATTTGAAAGACACTTCAGAGGAAGGAAGGGCTTTGGGGCTGGCACCTGGCCAGGAAAAAAAAAAGAGAGGAATGAGTCCAAGTTCTTGTTTAACAGGGATGCCAGAACAGTTAGTGGTGCTCCATAAACATGTGATGGATGGAATTAAATTTTTTATAACCTGATAAAAAAGTTAACTTAGATTGGTGAGCAAGCAGTGAATTACTAAACATCAATATGTCAAAAATAACCACACCCTTGAAACAAAAGTGAAAGATTAAATGAAAGATTACTGATTGACAGCAATACCACAGAATTATTTTTAAGAGGAAGAATTAAGTCATAAAATTGGAATTTTCCCAACGCATATTCCACAGAACCTTAGTCCCAAAATATATGCCATCATAGAACAGTTCCAAGGCCAAACACATTTGGAAAATTGTGCACAGCCTTAAATATTTACTATAAACACTACTAAATAATATATTCTGAAAAGTTCCATAATAAAAAGAATTAACGTTAATGAAGACAGAGCTTCCAAAACTTTTGACCATGGGACATTATCAAATTTTCATCAACAGACTGTTGAACCTCGGAGGGAAAACAGGGGAGGGTGGGTGGGAAGAGATCAACCAATGAACTTGTATGCATGTATGCATAACCAGTGGCCACAGACAATGGGGTGGTGAGGGCCTGTGGGGGGAGGGCGGGAGCTGGCTGGAAGAGGTTAATGGGGGGAAAAGAAGGACCTATGCAATACTTTCAACAATAAAGATTTTAAAAAGAAAATGTTAACCAGGAAAAAAAATTTTTTCTAGAGACCTGGTGTTCTCAAAGACGCACTTCGAAACATTATTCTTCCATTATTCTTTGCAAAAAAGTTCTTTAAGTAGAAACAGTTTCAGTGGAATCACAAGAAAGTACTATAAGTTATAGAAATGCAAACATACAAACCTTCAGGTGCAGTTTTTGAAGAATTCGGGTGAGCAATCGTGGAAATCTTCCTATATCTATTGCATTTATCAGCGACACTGCTTTTTTCATGCTAAATAAATTAGTAAAACAAAGTTTTTAAGTGAGCTTTCCAAGTGGAATTGTACTGGTTATAAGTACAGTTGTCCATAACTGCAGGTCTAAGTTTTCATTTCAACAACTCTAATGGCTATAAGGTAAGTCTGAGTGAAACAAAGAAAAATAGATGATGGCCAGCAAAGGAGGCAGGGCATTACCTAATGCCCCACCCCCCACCCCCGCGCGCGCGCGCACACACACACACACCCATTCAACTATTGTTGAAAAGGTCTATTTGGCAAATGTTCTCCTTCTTTGGGGCAAGGCAAACTACGAGGAAAGTTTGCACTCTGTGGGGGATGGCATCAATGTAGCAGTACAGTATCCACTTAACCCAAAATGCAAATGCAACATGAAAAGAGTGGGAGGAGGGAAGTGGCTAGCACACCATAAATATGAAGAATAGAATGCTGTATGGCAGATCATTTTTTTTAAAAATACTACACAAAAATCATTTGGGGTCACTAAGCACACGGTTTTAAAACCCTGCTGCAACAGTAATCGAGAACTTTACGTTATGTGACGAGCACAGTTCTATGGCTCCGTGTCACTGCGGGTCACTGATGTGGCGTCTGGTTACCCAGACGGCGGTGGGAGGCAAGTTTCTGGCTGTCAGAACCCAAGGACTCCGGGCGGAAGGAAAAGCTTTGAAATGGCAACTGTGTTCTTCGACATTCCTGCCCAATTCGGGCGCAAAGGGCTCTGTTCCGCCTTCAGTGACTTGCCTATCTATTTCCGCACTTTTCCCACACCCACACACCCCCACTTCACTGGGACTCGATGACTTTTCCTGACATGAAGTCATTTTCACCCAAATGTGTCTCCACCGCGGACAGCTGAACTTGCCAACCATAAACAGAAATTAACTAGAAGGAAACAAAACGAAAACAAAAGCCATGTTACCAAATCCTGACTGCACCGTGCTCGCAGCCCCCGCCCCGGCCCGGGTCTATGCCCGCGGGAGGGGGAGCTGCTGACACGGGCCGGGGCTGCGGCCCGCCCGGCGTGCGGGCGCCTCTCTCGGGTCCGAGGTCGGGGAGAGCACCGCGCGGGGCGGAAGCCCTGCCCCCGGCTTCCGCGCGCCGCGTGCGGACCTCGGCTGGGACCCATGGGGGTGCCCCCCGAGGGCGAGGCGCCCCCCGTCTCGGGCCGCCTGCGGGGCCGCACCGCGACTCGGACAGCCCCGCGCCGCCGTCCCGGCCGGCCCCGCGGAGCCGGGGCGACAGCCGCAGGGCACCCTTGCCGCCCGCGCCACCCAGGGGCGGCCGCCGCGAGCGCCGGGCCGGGCGGCTACCTGGGGCTCTCCCGCAGGATCAGCGCCGCGGACGCCGCCATCCTCGAAGCTCCCTCGCCCGCCGCTCGCCGTCAGCTGCTCGCGGCCCAGCCAATGGCGGCGCGCGGACGGGAACCCGGAAGGGCCAGGCCGCGCCGCCGCCCCGCCTGCGGGCTCCCGCCCCCCAGCCGCGTCGGGTCCTGCGGTCTGAGTGTCGGGGGGCGCCACCGTCCTCCCTGCCTCTCCAACCTGTTCGGAGTTAGGCCTGTACCCGAATAGTTTTATTTATATTTGCATGTTTACTAATTGTGTACACCTGCATATGGAGGTGTGTATGTTTTTATGGATCATGTATGTCGCATGTGTGTATGTTACATACATGTGTGTATGTCGCATATGCATGTTACATACACGCTCTGCGGGGCGCCACGTGGAGCTTGCAGGAGTACCTTCAGTTGTTCCTTGAGCGCCTGCTATGCGCCAGGCGCTGTGCTAGGCACTTGGGATACAAAAGAACGAAATTTCTGCCCTCTTGGTTTCCCCGCAGCACAAATGCACGGGTATTTGTTGCTCCCTCTTTGGGGTCCGACACTGAGCTAGGCACTGCATAGTGGGAGAGATGAAACGCCGCAGAGACTGCTATTAAGGATCTCACAAGAGAGAAAGTGGGGCAACCACGTGGGTTCACATGCCTTGGTTTACCCCAGAAAAACTTGTACTGCCCGAAGGGGATTCAAAGGTGGGAACAGTGATGGGGCATCGGAGGTAGGATCAGGGAAGATTCCCAGGGCAGGTGACATGAAGAAGCCTGGAATGATGGGTTGTGGCATGTGCACTTGATCTGGTGAAAATGGGGATATATTAAATGTTTACAAGCAAAGGAATTCTTGTGATGAGAGCTGGTTTGGTGTTGGTTTTGGTTTTGGTTTTGGTTTTTTTTTGTTTTGGGGGGTTCTTTTTGCTTTAAGATTACTGTCAGCAGAATGATGATTGATTGGAAAGAGGTAAGCAAAAAAGCCAGATAGGAAATTTGCAATAATCTATGGAAAGCAATAAGATCCTATGGTAGTAAAATGGCATTGGTGAATAAAAAGAGAGTAGATGGATTAGTGTTACATTTCCGCTGTAGAATCTTCCGGAGCTGGCAAGAGGTTGAATTTCATTTTCCTACCTAATTATGTTTTACTTAAATTATTATTTAAATTAGTTGGCACTCCTACAGCAGCCCAAAAACATCCTAACTGAAAGGCGAAGCCAGATTGCAAATTAAAAGTCAATAATCCCCACGTGGATAATTGAGTCAATTATACAGTGTGCTGAACACATACAAACACATTTAGTTCCACAGCACTCCACATACTCCCCAACTGGTGCAAGATGTAAAAAAAGATGGATCTGAATCTACATAAATTATAGGTTCTGATACAAACACATTACCCTACCTAACTTTTAAAGAATCCCAGTTCAATCGCCTTTTGAGTCATTTTCCATTTGTCTTGATCCGTTGCCAAATTAGAGCCACTAACCAGCTAAAACCCTCTGTAATCTCTAGTGAAGTTTTGGTCCTCCTCAGTTACCTTCAAAGCCATAGCTAGGATTTTGAGCAAAAGAGCATCAAGTTGGAACAAAGCATTTAACCTCGCTGTTTCCCATTCCTGATCTGCAAAATGGGGGCAAGAACAATGTCTGCTCTCCTGCACTGTGGTGAGAATTGCGTAAGGTGATGCATATGTACAAGAAGCACTCTACCCTCCCTCATTAAGCAAAGCGCAGGCTTCCGAGGTTTTAGCAAAAGAGAGTCTCCACTGGATACAGAGGCCTCTCATTCCAATTCTTTTCATTTTCACTGATGGGGTGATGATTTCTTATTGCCACTTGCCAAAAAGGCTTGATGCAGTAAATAATTTTATCCCTTAAATGAGACTCTCACCCAAAATATTTCTGTGGTCTCTGGAATATAGGCATATATATCCATTAAAAAAAAAAAAGTCCTTGTAGTTGTCTACCTGTTGCCACCTGCTAGAGAATAGGAAATGTACCTCCTGGAGACATAATCCCATAATCACACTTTACCCCTGATCCCCAAACTTGTCGGTGCATCTTTATGATGGATCCAGAGCCCAGATCTGCTGCCCCTGATCTTTTATGGCTACTAAACATGCTGAATGCCCCAGTTTCTTTCATGCCTTTGTCTTCATTGCAAACTTCCAACAATTCACTTGTTTCTTTTTTACATTCTGTGTTAGCCTGGGTTCTCTAGAAAACAATCTGATTACATGCTAGTGCTTCACCGGGTACTATAATTGTAGGGAAGTGGGAGTGAGGGCAAAAAGGAAGGAAGGAAGGAAGGAAGGAAGGAAGGAAGGAAGGAAGGAAGGAAGGAAGGAAGGAAAGCAAATACAAGGTGGTATGTTATCCAGCTGGTTACAGCTTCAAAACCTAGCTCTTTTCTTGGTACTGTGGGGTATTCTGAGAGAGACTATGTCCAGTCATTGTGTCTTGGAATAGCCAGGAGGTAAGCGTGAGGGGAGGAAATTTGTCTGCAGACTCTTTTATATCTCCTCTCTCTTGTTGGTCAATATTTGTCCTATAGCTCATACCTCCCCTGAACTTCTGCGGGATGTCCCTGGTGCCTCTAAACAAGCACTGGAAAAACCAGAGCTTCCGTGAGTCCGGTCTGGTGGAGTAGGAACTAAGTCCTGGAGCTGCAGGAGAAGAGGAGTCCATGGCCTAATCCCTAACCATACCTACCTCCAGATGTCTCCTTCTCTACCCCCTGCCCTAGTAAGGGTGGCAGCCAGTGGCAGGGGCTTTATGGCTATGGGAAAAGGTGAGTTCCCAGGGACCACTTTCTTGGAAAGCAAAGCAACACACTGAAGCCTAGGACATAGTAGGCTGAGCTTATCTGGGGAGGTACATACGGTAACTTGGAGACAGTTTTAATCCTTGAGTGGAATCTCAACACAAGAGTTGCCTGGGGCCTGAGTGCTTCAGCTCTTTAATGATGTGGCTTTTCAATTCACATGTGCCTCGTTGTTTTACCAAAGTCTGTCACAGCACAGGTTGGAGTGAGATTGGTGACAGCCCTCTGCTGTGTCAGGAGAGTAAATACTTCCTTCTAGGTGTGATCTTTGTCCTGTTTAGAGCTTCTCCCTCTTGGTGGATTCCTTCTCAAGGACTCTGTGCAGTCTCCTGCAACATAGCCTCAGTTGTACCCACCCTCTCGCCTCTAGGCATGATTTATATCTTTAACACTCAATGAAGTAGACCAAGGTCTGAACCTTTTTCCCCAGAAGTCTCCTCCAACCCTTAAGTAAACCCTGGGTACAACAAGAAGCCCTGCCCAAATCCACCCTTCAACATTCCAGCCACAATGAAAATGATATCTTTGGAGGAAGCCACCATGACAATATCTGAGCCCCAGGAACTCAGTCCAGCTGAAATGACCTTTCAAGTAGGTTCTTGAAATACCAGTATATATTGTCACATAGGGGGGTACAGGTATCCCATTATGTACCCTAGATTGTTCTGTCAATGGGTTAGCTAGGTATCTGGACCAGGCCCTTCAGATTGTAAAAGTCTGTAGTCCTACACTCACTTTCAGTTTCTCAGGTGCATTTACCAAAGGTAGTTTAGAAGCACTGGCAGAGGACTAACACTACTTGCTACCCATGTCCTATCACCAGATGACAATCAAGTACAAAATTCATATTCAGCTGCTTTGTCACATTTTGCTTGCAGAAGCCACTGGCCCAGTTTTCCCCCTTCCCACCATGCCGACACACACCTCCCCCCTCCACACCATCACTCAGTGTCTAGCCTGTTTTTAGCTCTGCAGTCAGCACTTGCCTCATAGGTGTGAGAGAACCAATTGGGATAAACTGAAGAACACACCCTTCTAAATGGTTAATGTGTAATTGTTTGTTTCACACTTTCTCTCCGGATTCTCAAGGGAATAAAGTTTTGAAATTATATATTTTTATTTATGAGTTGGTTATGTGAATGTTCCTGTTTAATGTAAGATATATCAAGAATAAGGGATGCATGAATATAATGAATTCTTTGAAACTTCCATACCAGGTTGTGATGTAGAAAGGAAGCAAGAAACTTAGAAAATAAAGAAAAAGTACTATTAAAGCTGCAGGCCACTTTTGCCCATAAAAAAAAACAACATTATTTATGTTCACCCACCCTTAACTAAATGGAGGATTGGGAAGAGTATGAGAGGTAAGTTTTTTTTTTTAATGTAGCAAAAATATACTTTGTAATATATGAACAGATCCCTGTCTAATCTACTCTCAAATTTAAAGTTGAAAACCATCTCAAATTATCACCCCTCATTTTAATTTGCACCTAGTTTTCTCCATTCTACCTCCCAGAAGCCTGTTCCATTAACAGGACTGATATTTACACATAGGATGTGAGAGAGATTGAACGATTTCTTCAGTAATTTTCACCAGTGAACACAGTTTGAAAAGAATGAGATGGTGCTCCCCATAGAGACAGGTTAAGCGAGGCACAATTACAGATCCGCTTCTACCCAATGACTAGTAAAGGAAATAAAAATAGCAAACAACACAAACAGGCTACAGAAAAAGAAAAATCCATGCATCAACAGCACACAAACCAGGAAAGAAGCATAACTTAATCACACACTCGAAAAAAAGTCTGCTAAGAAAAGACAGAATATCTATGTGTATTGGCTAAGCTGGAGTCTAAAGGTGATTCCCGGATCTGTTGAAACAGACGCCTTCTCTTCCCTTCCTAGAGGAGGAAAAGAGGGTTGTCCACAAAGTCACGAGAATTCTCTAATCGCCCCCGGTTTGGAGAGGAGCAGAATGAGAGGTAAATAGTCAGCGGGGGAAGCCTCGGGAAACCCCTAGAGCAGTGGTTCTCAACCTTCCTAATGCCGCGACCCTTTAATACAGTTCCTCATGTTGTGGTGACCCCCAATTTCATTGTTACAAATTGAACATAATTAAAGCATAGTGATTAATCACAAAAACAATATGTAATGATATATGTGTTTTCCAATGGTCGTAGGCAACCTCTGTGAAAGGGTCATTCAACCCCCAAAGGGGTCTCGACCCACAGGTTGAGAACCGCTGCCCTAGAGAATGTGAGTCTGTGAGGGCCAGTGCAGGATTTGGTGGAGGAGCCTCCAGGAGTCACTTTTTTGGTGCCTCGGGGATAAGGGAAAAGTAGAGGAGTAGGCAGAAAAAACAAAACTCTATCTAATGTCCCAAATTATGAATAGAGAGCTAGAGACTTGAAAAGCAAACAGAAGAAAAAATACTCTGAAACAAAAAGCCAGTGGGGAAGGTTACATTGAAAGGCAGTGAAAAAACCGTCCCTCAACCTCCCACCGCATGGTTAAACTAACACTGGCTGGAAACCACAGACGATCTAATCCTTCCCCGTACTAAGTGGAAATGGAAAAATGAAATAGGGAAGTGAACAGCTCGGGCTGACTCAGGAGGAATCCAGGGCTCTAGGTGCCACAATTAATGAAGGGCTCAGCTGAAGGGTGGAGTATCTGTCCTGCTCAGGGACTGGTGAATCCTGATACAGGACAGTTAGCTAAATCTTAGAGTTGGGAAAGTAGAAATCAAATCCACCAACAAATGCTACCCTCAGCCCCAGCTTCCCCTGAAACTTTTGCAGAAAAGTAGATAGAATGCTATATTGAGCTATCAAGCTGGTGTCCTGGATGGAAAAACAGATCTCACATTAAAGCAAAGAAACTAAAGAGCCTTTGGCACTGCATCAGAGGAAACAGAGGCCTGGGCAGAGCTGCCCATGCTAAACACAGTAGGATGAGAAGAAAGGGCATGACAACCATGCAATCGCCCTACAGAAAAATCTATGAGAGAGAGGTAAACCGCATGTAAAAATAAAAGATTAAAAATTCAATCTGGAATAAAATATAACCTAAGAGACTGAAGAAAATCCCATGTGAATACTCCTTAAGATAAAACTTAATAAAATAAGTTCAGTGGAACAAGAGCTAAAAGACAATTTGATAAAACAATACATTTAGATGTCAAAGCCACTGCAAAACCAAAGAAAGAAACTGAGACGAAAAGCTCACCATTTCCTAAGTAATGCATAAATTAGAAATAGAAGAAAAAAAACAGATGACAAAATTGCAAATTGAGTTATTGACAGAAAGGAAGGGCTATTCAGAGAGAATGCAGAGGAAAGAGACAAACACAAAGTAGATACTGAGAACAAAGAAAAGCCGACCTAAAGATAACTCTGTCCCCAAGGCAAAGAACCCAAGAAATAGACACAAAAATATATTCAAGTACTGAAATAGGAGGCTGACTCCATTTTTATGTTTGGTTGCTGACAGCTTGCAAGTCCTCATCACTCCCTGTCCTGTTCTGCTCCACATCTGAGCAAACTGATAAGGAAGCCCAGGTGCGCCCTCCGTTGGCATTGGCAAGAGATCAAACCACCCAAGCCCCTGACTGCCTGGGAGAATCCACATCCTGGCCCCGCTCACTCGGTAACCACCACGAAATCCCAAGCCAGTCTCCCTTGCCTGCTCTCTCAAGCCGTTTTGAACCTGCCTAGGAGCCTCCCCTACTGGTCCCAGAAAGCCTCATCCTGTGAGTAATAACCATCTTGGTATGTGTGTGGCATCATAACTTGGGGTGGGAAGTCATCTCACCTCTATGGGATGATCACAACAAATATGTACCAGAAGACAATTTCCCTATAATGTTGGGAAAAACTGAAAGAGCATATTGTTTTCTGGAAGACCCTGATATAGAATGATGATGCTGAGACAAATTCTGGGAAAATTATCAAATATCAGGATAGAGAAAATAATTTTTAGGCCTCCACGTGAAAAAACTAAGTCACTTACAAGAAGAAAAAAAAAATCAACAAGTCTCAGACTTCTTCAAAGTTTTAAGAAAAATACATTATGTCACACCAAGACACTATTCAATTATTAAGCAAAAGTCAGATATTCTCAAACATGATTGTATTCATAATGTTTATGAGTTCTTTTTAGGAAAACTGATCATTGTAAACAAGCCAACCAAGAGATTAATCAAAATAAAGAACTCTGAAATGGAGGTGCTATGGCATGTAGTGAACATTAAATCCATATAGAACTAAGATTTAGTTAAAATGGAAAGTATGTTTGTGAAATTAAATATATATATGTTAGCGTTTGATCATGTAAAATTAATGTATGCTAAGAAAACTAATTTTAAAATGGACAAAATAAGTGAAAGTTTTAAGTATTAATTTCTTAATCTTTCATGCTATCTTAAAACAAATATATTACTTAAAAAACAAATCAGTTACCTAACACTGCATCCTTGCAATGCCTTTCCAGGTATTTAACTCAAGAGCAGTCCTTAACTAACTTTCCTACATGCTAATGTCAGCTCAGATTCTTCTGGGATTTTTTTTTATTGGACAAACTGCTCGAAAAAGTTTTTATTCAATGATCATAAAGGTACTTGAAGACCAGAATGATGATGATGATGATGATGATGATGAAGATGATGATGATGATGGCAGTCCGGTGGTAATGGGAAGACAAAGGAAAGGAAAAGTCTGATAGTCTCTTGAATTTATTTGAACAAAAGTTTTATTTGAACAAGGGTTCAAGTGGGATATTTGTCAAGTGGGAATGAAAATATAAAAATGATAACCAAACACTTAAGTGAAAAAAAACTTATGTTACTACCTAGGAAACCCAGAAGAGCTTTCATAACCATGCCCACTTTATTCTCATATTTCCCTCAGCATGGAATCCATGATGTCTCTCACCTTCCTCAAATATGTACTAGTGTTTATTATCAACTCTGTGCCAAGCTCTGTACTAGGGATCTGTTATTTTAACAACACAGTACTTCCTGATAAGGAACTTACAAACCAATGTGAGGCCAGGAAAAAAGAAAAAGGGCAATACCCAGACAATCAATAGGTTCGTGCTGCCTGTCACTACTTAAGCCAATTAAGCAGAGTCAGGATTGAATCATATATGAGCATTTACTCCAATACTGCCGGCAGTATGGGGAGAGCAGCAGGTCATCCACAAAAATCTGCATTTGTAACTGCCAGCCAGGTTAGAATGTGCCTTTTTAAATCAGAACAAAACAATCACAGTCAACAGAGCTTGATTCATATTTCTTACAATTCTAGCTGGTTCCCCAACATTCTATTTCTGCCCCTATCAATACAAAGTTTTTTTTTAAAAAAAAGTGCCGTGATTGATGTGAGCACGAGAAGGGTGGGAGCTCTGAATACACAGTGATAGCAACCACTTATCAGGCTATGCGTACTGTGTGCCCAGCATTGTTTTCAGTGCTTTACAAGCATTATTTCATTACATCTCACAGCCGGCCTGGGAGCAGTTCCACTTTGACCGATAAGGAAACTCACAGGAGCGCCTAAGCAGCTTTCCCACGGTCACTCAGGGAGTGAGTGGTGGCTAGAGCCAGGATTTGAACTCCATATGCTAACTCAAGACCTAGCACTCTTAACCACCGTCCTGCTGAGAGGCTGATATAACAAGGAGTGTGCAAGTGGGCTGAAGACTGAAACTTCGTGATGAATGATTAACAAAATGACAACCAAAGAGGCTGGGAAGGAACAGTCAGAGAGGAAGGAGGGGTTGAGGCAGTTTCAAAGAGCAGAGCCTGGCCAGCAGAATAAATAGGGAGAGGAGTTCCTTCTGCTTTAATCATAGTGAGGTCCTTGGGGATCTTGCTAAGGGAAGTTTTGGTTGAGTGGAGTTGGGGGGAGCTGATACCAGATCTCAGTGAGTTGGGAAATGAATAAATAAGCGACAGAGAAACAAACACAGTAAGTGTGGAGTGTTATTTCTGGAAGCCTAGCTGTTCAGATAAGGGTGAGCAATAGATATTAGGCCAAAGAGACTTTTTCTACAATTGGTTTTCCTAAGGGAGAGACTTCAGCATGGATAGCGCATGGGCGCTAAGTTGACCTGTCTAGCTTCTCTTCCACCTTTTTTTTTTTTGTCCCCCTCTGATTTTTATTTGGGTAATCCTCTTCTGCCCCTCAATGCTCTTTTGGCAGGACTGCTAACTTGGTGGGGGGGTGGTTCCCTGACCTACCCTAGGACCTCCTGACACTCTCCCTACAGACTCAAAACTTGAGTGATTGACACCAGGACCAAAAAAAAAAAAAAATTGGAGTTGATTCACCCCAGTAATGATGAAGAGCCTGGCTCTGGTTATAAAACCTATGTATGATTGTTCAGGCCTAATATTAGACCTAGAAAACGCTGCCCATGATGCAATGCTATCCAGCTCCACAGAGCTGCTTGGGCACCTGTTTTTCCCAAGGTAGGTACACATTTCCATACATGTGGGGGGGCCTTTTTTTTCTGGCTTAAATTAGAGCCGTTTGCAGATAAAAACCATTGTTAACATAAGTATGTCTATATCCTGATCATGAAAAGCCCCCAAAGAGTAATAGTTCCGAGATATAGAAAATGCAGAGAAGAACTAACAGTGATAAAAACAGTAGTGCTCCTGAAGAATCAGGGGAAATGGGATTCAGAAGTCATTCCAATCGTGGCCTTTGACAGGAGAGAAATGTGTTTCTCTGAACCCAGAGGGATGAAGGCAAGGAGAGGCATGGATAAAGATTTGTATGCGGATTTGGGGCAGGGAGGTCATAAGGATGTCAAAATTATCTGTGTTGGGTGACCTCTAACATTTCTAAGAAGGAGGAAACCTTGCTGAGAGAATGAAGAGGTGGGGAGTTAGAGGCTAAAGATTTGAGTAGCTGCTGTGGAGGACGTGAGGAGCTGATTGAACCAAGGGAATCATGGCCATGGGAATAGGTAAGAGCATCAGTCTGTATAAGTTGGCACTTTCCCATAGACAACTTGAGAAAGAGACAGTGGGAGGCATGCATTTTATCTGAAGTATTTTCTAAACTTTATTTTTTGCTCAATGTATCCTTTGTTTTCAGTTATAATTTTGAAGCAAAAAAGTACCAAAATAAAATATATATTTATCAAAATTTCAAGCTTGTCATAAGTTTGGAAACATTAAATTAAAAACTGAAATAAACTTGGGAGGGGAGGGGGGAGGGATAAAAACAATCTATTCCAATAGTGGTGTCTTGCCTTCCTTGTATGTAACACCTAAA
The DNA here is from genome assembly GCF_028538775.1 of Myotis yumanensis. Classification (NCBI taxonomy): domain Eukaryota; kingdom Metazoa; phylum Chordata; class Mammalia; order Chiroptera; family Vespertilionidae; genus Myotis; species Myotis yumanensis. The sequence continues at coordinate 67,956,746 of NW_027223755.1, read as the reverse complement.
TTACATATGAATGGCCAGCAGAGGGAGCCAAAACCACGCATGGACATTTTCTCTTTTCTACATAGCTTTTAGGAAAATGGATTAAAAACTACAAAATGCAAATAAACCTCATCTTCTAAAAATATATGCAAAAATCATTTAAAAATATAACTTAATGCTACTCTGCCACCAAATACTGCATAGAAAATTTCAAAGCTAGAATGAGATTCTGAATTTCAAATAGTTCAAAGAAGCAACATTCCTCTCTCATTTCCTTCCTCTCCCATTCTCTCTCTCCTCTCTCCGGGATGTTTGGAGTAACTCCTCCAAAGCTAGGTAATTTGTATTCTATTTCTGTGGAAACATTCTGTGAGTTGTATCAACACTTTTTCACTTTTCATTGCTGGGAGCATATTGGTTCATACCGGTTCCTGTTGTGTTGAAAAGAATAGGAGGGCCTCTAGCTCAGACCTCTTGAATCAGGCAATAGGTATGTAACCTTAGGAAGAGAAGTAGTACATATTTTGTAGAAGTTGTTGAAAAGGAATTGGCTGCAAATAAATGTAAGCGTCTCTCCATTTTCAGCATGATACCTATATTAGTTAGGGTGTTTTGCTTTAAAGCAAGAGAATCCAACTTTGACTAACTTAAGGGGGAAAGGAATTTATTGAAAGAATGCTGGTTTGCATTATCTTTTCAATAGTCTATAACTAAAATCTGGGGGAAATATTTTATAGTTAAAAATTATATAAGATTTTATTTTGTACAACTTTATTTCACAAATTTGAAAATTTAGGTAAAATGAATAATTTCTAGAAAAATGTAACTCTCCAAAATTAATATAAGAATAAAAGAAAATAGATTATAACAGTTTTTATAAATAAATGTATAATTAAAAACCTTCCTATAAAAAAAACTCTCCAGGCCCAAATGGCTTCACTGGCAAGTTCCACAAATATTAAAAAAATTAATAACAATGTCATCTGAAACAAAGATGACAAGAAAAAAAGACAAAGCTGTCCCAACTTCGCTGTGAGGATGATAAATCTTGATACCAAAGCTCAACAAGAGACTTCCACTTCCAGAAAGACATTCTTTTTTATATTCCTCTTGGTAAGTATAGTTAAAATGGTTTGACATTGTAAATAAAACAAATCAGACAATTCTGTAATGTGGAGAGAGGCAGGCAGACTAGATAGAGACCTCAGACACAGGTGCCTGATGAATGAATGAATGAATGAATGATCACTAAGTGATGTATCTATTAAGCATGCACAGCTATTAAATGCATTATTGAAGAAAAAACAAATTCTGTCCCCAATCTCTTTGAAATTGTTCTATCTCACCTACACATTGGCCAATTTAAAAAGAACAAACAGACAGCTTATACAAAAGTGAAGGGGGGAAGAAATCTGCTAACACTATAAACACAAAATGAACTCCTTGTTATACAAGAATAGTGATGATAAGAGAGTCATTTTCCTCCCATAGAGTGAAGAAAATACTGTGGAAAAAGCAGAAGTTTAGGAAATCTGTGAATATGAAAAAGAACATTCCAAATCTGGGATTAAAGTATAGATTCTGAAAAGGAAACAAAGTATGAAAACTGCTAAGGCTAGATCAGATATATGGACCACTTTCCTAAATAATCAAAAACTGTTATAGACCCCATGGAGAGCGAAGGCAAGAAGGAAAAAGTAGAAAGGAAAGAAACAAGAATGAAAGGTTTTCTTTTCATTATTTTATACAAGAATGTAAGCTAATATAAAGCACTCAATGCTTAGAACATACTAAAAGTCAATAAAGACTAGACAATCAAGAAATCCACACATCGAATGGTACCTGCTCACAGGGCCCTTGGCGGTACAGCCCTAGGGGGCATTCTTGGCAGTGTTGCCTATGTCGTCTATGACGTGGAAGGCAACCCCTGCATGTAAGCCACTAACAGCCTTCATAGCCAAACACTGCGGCCTGCTCATGTCAATGCTCAAGTTTCCTAGGTGTTACAGAACCATAATCCTGATATCCACCAAATATCCAAGATGACCTTGTTCACTTTCCAGAAAAGCAAATAAATATATAAAGGAGAGATCAAATGATTTTTCCATCAGTTAGCATCCCAATGTTTATAGCTGAAATGGATCTAGGATACTGTGAGGGTGGGGGGAAGGGGGGAGGTTGGGTACAAAAGGACACTATGGATATTCTTTAATTCTTACAAATTAGATTCAGATAAAGTCATTCTGCAAACTGATGTGATATGGCATTCCAATTTGTATAAATTGGTACAGGATGACTTGTCTAAATTCTTCAGTTTGTAACAGCTTATATTTAAATGATCTTCTGTGAAATAGCTTTCCTTACCATTTCTATACATATTCACTTAGACACCCTGTCAGCATTCAAAGATAGCCAAGCAGGAAGAGAAAAATCCTAATACAATGACAAGACAATTTCCTTAGTTAATGTAATCAAATAGTGTGGCTATATTCTCTGTTAATCTGAATTTAGTTCAAATAACTAAAGAGTTTTGTTCACTCTGTGATAAAATTGACACTTGCAAAATAGGTTTCTGACAATTCACATAAATTTATTTTTGCAATGATCATTTAGTGCAGGAGGCTTTTAACAAATGCATAGACTTGACATTAGTCAGGATGAAATAACCTGATTTCTAAAAAAGTTCTCCATCAAATGTCTTACCAGGTCCCCATGGTGTATGAGGTGTCTGCTTAATAACTGCCATTCATTTTACCTTATTTATTTATTGCGTTACCTTGGAAACTTACCAGCATAATTCACCAACACACTTTTTAAAGCAGATTATCTCATCTAATGATTAATACTGAATGACAAGAGGAGACAAAAGGGAAAGGTAGTTGGGTGTTATTTTGCCTAAGATTCTTTTTTAATAAGAGAATTGGACAACTAGTGATAAGGCCGTGTTTCTCCAACTTACCTGCTCTGAGACTTACCTGGGGAGCTTGTTTAAAAATATGAATTCCCAGGTCTCATCCCTAGAGGTGGTGATTCCTGAGGTTTGGGATGGGGCTCAGGAATGTGTATTATGAAAAACACTTGGATACGTTTTACAATCAGGCCAATGTGGGAAATGCTTGGTGTCCTGGAGAGAACACATGGGTAGCCAGCTCTCCCATGTGTCCTTAACAGAGTCATTTTATCTCATTGGGTGTAAATTTCCTCTGTTGTAGAAACAAAGCAAACAAAAAAGATTGGTTGTAGTCTATAAACCCTGTGAAGACAGGAAGCAGCTGGGTTTCACTCACTGCTCCATCCCCTGTGCCTAGCCTGGGGCCTGGCACAGAGAAGCTTCTTGGTTCATAGTTGCTGATTAGTTTATTATTTAGACAACCTGTAAGATTACTTTCAATGTAAAAAATTATGTGATTGTAAAATAAATAAGTAATAAAATAATGCATTTGGTTAGCTATTTATAAAATAACAATTATTCTCAAAACAAAACATAAACCAAGAAAGCCCCCCACTCCTTTTGACTGGTTTCAGGGCTGCACACTCCTGGTAGGCATTTCAAAGGGTCTGACTCCGGTGACCTGAGTTCCTATCTTCCTCAGTTGCCGTGATGATCATAGGTAATGAACTGGAAGCACTTAGCACAATGTTTGTCTTAGTAAAAGTGAGTTGAATCTGGAAAACTCAGTAAATTCTGTGGGAAACAGAGTAAGTTCTCCTGCTACACACACAAGGGTACTGTAGTCAAAATAGGTCTTCTAAAATTTTTGTTATGTTAGTCTCAAAACATACTGTGAAATAACAAGCCTAGAATTATCAGGACCCTTCCCTGGGACATGTGGACTGTGAAGAAATAAATGCTTTTGAAAATGATTATAGAGGAAAAATAAAACGTTGAAAAGTTTACTTTCAAATTAAATACACTTAATAATGTTTTAAAGCATTTATTCAATTATCTACTTAACCCTTTCCATACATTATGTATCTAGTGTAACTTAAAGAAATGGTTCTCAAAGGCTGGCCCCACACCAGCAGCACCAATATCACCTTGGAAATGCAAATTCAATCTAATGAATTAGAAACTTGGATGTAGGATAATAAAAATCTATGATACAAGTCTACCAACTAAAGGTAAATGGGACTATAAAACCAAATTCAAAGAAGACAGCTCAACTTTCTATAAACCTCCCACAACGCATCAGATCTGAAAAAACACACAGCATATATCTATTCAACTGCATAGCAATACACTTAATTAGCAAACATACAACAAACTCACATTTGTATAATAACTTAAGTTTTCTTCTTTTGAAAACAAATTTTGAGATACATAGCCTGAATGAAAACAATGTAAACCACTGGCTTTTAAGATATGCAAGTCCTCATTTCTCAACTTTACAAGCAAAATATAAATTTTTAATAAAAACATTACCAAATTTACTATTATTAAAATAACAATAACAAATGAGACTATGAACATGCAATGCAAAGTCATAAGGTTTGGGTCCTTTTTTTAAAGTCCGAGTAGAAATTCTGATTTAGAACTAGTGATGTGTACAATTCTAAGGATCACTAGGTATTATAAATGTATGATTCTGTGTAAAAAAAAACAAAAACTTTAAGCCAAAGAATTCTGAAAATCTTAAAATTACAGTTTCTCAGATGTACCAACAAAAAAGAAAGAGATTTTAAATTTGAGGAGAGTAGAGATGGAAGTATTGATGAGAGAAACAGAGATCCATCCACTATCACAGTCTTCCCAAGTGAAAGAATTTGAGAAGACACAGTAAGAAGGTTATAGAATGACTGTCCATTCTACACTGTGTTACAGCTTTGGAGAACACGACACCTAAGTATGCTTTTTCCAACATTCTCCGCCCCCCCCCCCCCCATGCCCTACAATTCATCAAGATAAATGGGTTGGCTTAAATGTAAAGAAGAAGAAACAAATCAATTCCCATGTAATGGCTCCTAGTCAGGAACACTGAATGGCAGGGTGCTGATGACCTCTCCAGACTCGGTGACAATGGCATCGTAAACCCACTTCCGGCTGCAGCGGCACTCGGGCCCACACTTGTTGGAGTTACACTTGGGGCAGGGGTAGAAGCAGCCCAGGCAGTTCTTCTCCAGGCAGTCGCACAGATCAGCATCGTTACAGATTAGCCGGCCACTTTTGTCATACTTCTTCATAATTCTGCAAAGAAAAAGAATGACACTAACACAACAGTGCAATGCTCCTCAACACTGAGATAAATTATTATGCAACAACTTCATTAATGTGATCTCTTTACTCAGAGGAAACAGTACCCTAGAGATTACCCAGCAACACTTCAAAATATTATATGGCAGTGATGTTCTGGGAAATTCAGCCAATATGTGTTCTATAGTTTCATCAACACTGATATTATCAGACTGTCTGGGGAGTGGGGCACTTCTCCATACATTGCTGATGGGGCTCAGTATCCTGAGTGTTTATTAGCCTTTTCTTCTATGAAATGTCTGTTCATTGTTTGGTTCATTTTTTTCTCAGAGGAAATTTACCTTTTTTAAAAAAATTAACTTGTAGAATTCTCTATAGATTTTGGACACTAATCTTCTAAATTATAAGTAACTTTTCCTACCTTGTGATTTGTGTATCATTATTTTAGGGTGTTTTTGATGGTTATAAATCCTTAATTTCAAAGTAGTAGAATTTATCAAGCTTTTTCTTTGTGGCTTACTTAGTTTATACTTCTGATGCACTAGCAATCATTGTACTTATGACACTTCGTGCTCATTTGATATCTGAATCCACTCCCATGGTTATATTATTTCTCCTTCAAATGATGTATCTTACTTTTAATCATTTTTCCTACTAAATTCCTCTGGAGTCTTTTTTTGAAATTGAATTCTAGTTTGGGATTATCTTTTATTTCTTGAAGTTACTAACTTCCAGATACATCGGGTGATACTGTACTTTAGAAAACATATATTTAAATCATAAACAACAGACAACCTTTAATTACTTTGCTTTGTCAAGTAGAACTCGTGCATTTTATTATCCCAGAGATCAAGTAAAATAAATCATGATCTTACTTGTAATTCACAGAAAAATACTCATTCATCTTTGACATCCGGGCTTTCTTTTTCTGCTGTCGTGTTTCAGGATTAAAGTCTGCTACCTGGGGTCCAGGGTTTTGAAATGCCAAGCATCTTAACTGTCGCTCTATCTGTTGCTATGAAACAAATAAAATGTATTAGCAGTAAGAACTGGATAGCTTTATCTATTTTACCTTGTGTCAAAATAAATTTTCTGTAATGTTTACCATAATGGCATGGAGGACAGATACTATTACCTAGAGAAATAACCAGTTTAATCTGATTAAGTTCCAGAAGATGATGTAAATTTTCTCAAGTTAAGTCATTCTTTCTGAACAAAGAAATCCATGGTATAAAACATATGTAAAAAAAAACAAACAAATGAGAACATAATTCTTTTTATACCAGCAAAACACCAGCTGGCTCCTCAAACATGATGGGGATGAAAGTGAGAATTAGCATTTTTCTGGTAGAGAAGGACAAAGGTAAACTGTGTCACATCACAGAGAGCCCAAGTACACGCAGTCCTCCCTTCCGTGCTCTGGGACATTTCAGGAGGACTGATACCCTGGGAGTGTGGGCTCTACCAGGGCTCCGATGCAGACCACAGCCAAATGAAGTTTACACTCTCAGTCAAAGCCAGATTTGAAAAAGAAAATCTTGCTAAAATGCTGTCTAGAGTGTTAGTGTAAATTTTCAAAAGTCTCTGGGGTTATTTATAATTCCAAATTAATGGGGCTTAATCAGGAACACAAGTAACAGATGCTTCAAGCAATCCCGACGTCTTATTTTGAACATGAGGGAAGGGAATGCTCTTTTAAAGGATTTTATAAGGATAACCTGAGTGGCCCAAAAACATATAGGCTACTATACAAGGCTACTATACAAGGGTATAGGGGTAAAAGTAGGTTTAGTTATTCATATGGAAAATAATACATAATTAATAAATAGGAAGGATCCAAGATGGTGGCAGAGTAGGGGGACATTACACTCACCTCTTCCCAGAACAAAACTGGAGTTACAATTAAAATAGAAAACAATCAACCTGAATCACCAAGTGAAGATTCACTGAAGAAAAGTCTTATAACCAAAGATTTATAGAAGAAGCCACATTGAGACTGGAAGGAAGGGTGGAGGCGAGAAAAGGGCTAGCCCTACTCCCACAAGCGGCAGCTGAGATTCTGGAGGGTTATCTCAGCTGCAAAGGTTCCTCCTGAGAAACGTGGGGCATAAACCCCAAGCTGGGTCCCCAGTCCTGAGCACCAGAGATGGGAAGGGGTGCCCACGTAGCATCTGTCTGTGAAAATTGAGCAGAGCCTTCCCTTTACACAACCAAATTTTGGTCTCATTGGGCCTGATAACTCCCTAAGACCCTGCCCCCACCATAAGGTGTGCAAAAATTCAGCAGGTGGCAGCTAGATTTGGTATACCCTGGGACATTTGTTGAATGGCCTCAAACCCAGCATTGGCTCCAAGTTTGAAACTGTATTGATCTGGTGAACACCGCTCATCTCTACCTGGTGACTCACTGTGAACCTACCTCATGCAACTCAAGTACCACTAGAGGCTCTTCAGTGACTAAGCCTAACAGGCAGCCAGCAGATGGAGGCAGGTGGAGGTGGATCTTGGGGTGCCTTGGAACTTTTGCTGAATTTCAAAAGATGCTGGTAAGAGATGGCCTTGGTGCACAGCTTGGTCTTCCTGCACACACTCAGGCTCAGCAGAGGCAGCCAAAAACTATGGATTGCTTTGTAGCTTCAAAGAGATTGCCCAGGGCCAGTCACAGGCAGCATCTGACATGGACCTGCACTAGAGTCTCTCCCAAAAGGCACAGAACCAACATAGCCAGTGACCAGCTTTAGACAACAGCAGAGCAGAAACCAAATAGCTTCACAAACAGCATATCCAAAGGGAGAACTCAACAGGTACCAGACCCTGCTGAGGCAAATTCTATTCTGAGGTACAGCAGCTTGTACACTGAAAGCCAGCCAGTCTGAGGGTTGACCCCACAGATGAACAGGCTAATAGAAAGCAATACTCAAGTACAACAGGAAGGTCCACTTAATACATATAAGGGACATTGCCAGGATCACCAACTTCAGGTGGTCAAGGGGACTGCATCACTGGGTCCCACAGGACACTTACTATATAATGTTACCCTTCCAAGACTGGAAGTCATAGCAGATATAATATATAAACAAACAAAATGCAGACAAAAGGTAGTCAAAATGGGGGGACAAAGAAAGATGCCCCAAATGAAAGGACAGGAGAAATCTCCAGAAAAAAAAAAAAGCTAAATGAAGCATAGGTAAGCAATTTACCAGATATCCTATATTATACAAAGCCTGTAGTCGTGATGCCCTCATGCTGTAACAAACGATCACCAGGAGGCTGTGTGCATGGCAGGCACTCACGGGTGGGCGGGGCTGCATGCGTGGCGAGGTGCGCGCGGGTGGGCAGGGACTTGACACTGCATCCCTGCAGGCGCCGGCCCAGACTCTGACAGGAGAGAGGAGGGAGCCGAATACCCACACCCAGGACTTGGCAAATAGTGATGTTAAAATATTTCTTCTAATTAATTCCCTTTCAATGTGCACAAATTCATGCACCAGGCCACTATTAGAGTTCATAAAAACAATTATAAGGATGCTCAAGGAACACAGTGAAAAATTCAACGAAGAGATGGAAGACAAAAAATGTCACAGAAACCATAAAAAAATAACCAGTCAGAAATGAAGAATACAATATCTGGTTAAATGAAGCAGAAGATGGAACAAGCGACTTGGAAATGATAGTAGAAAACATCCAATCAGAGCAGCACAAAGAAAAACAAATTTAATGAAAATAGTTTAAGCAACCTTTGGGATGACATGAAGCATAACAACATCCATATCTCAGGAGTATCAGAAGAAAGAGAGAAAGAGCAAGGGATTGAGAAACAATCTGAAGAAATAATGACTGAAAACTTCCACAACCTGAAGAAGGAAAAAGACCCATGTCTAGGAGGTATCACGCGACCTGATATAGAACTACACTATAAGGATATAGTGATCAAAACAGCATGGTATTGGCATAAAAGCAGACATATAAATCAATGGAACAGAATAGAGAGCCCAGAAATAAACCCATGCCTTTATAGTCAATTAATATTTGACAAACAAGGCAAGGACATACAATGGGATAAAGATAGACTATTCAATAAATGGTGTTACAAAAACTGGACAGATAAATGGGGAAAAAATGAAACTAGACCATCTTCTTACACCATACAGAAAAACAAACTCAAAATAAATTAAAGATTTAAATGGTGGACCTTGAGACCATAAAGAAGAAAACATAGACAGTAAAAATCTCAGACATTTCTTGTAGCAATATTTTTTCTGATATATCTCCTTGGGCAAAGGAAACAAAATAAAAAAATGGAATTACATCAAACTAAAACATTTTTACACAACAAAGGAAACCATCAACAAAATGAAGACAACTTACTGAATGGGAGAACATATTCACCAATGATATATCTGATAAGAGGTTAATATCTAAAATTTGTAAAGAACTTTATACAACTCAACATCAAAAAAACCAAACAATCCAATTAAAAAATGGGCAAAGGACCTGAATTAAAACTTCTCCATTTAGGACATACAGATGGCCAATAGATATATGAAAAGATGCTCAACATCAGTAATCATCAGAGAAATGCAAATAAAACTACATTAAAACATCACCTCACACCTCAGAATGGCTATCATCAATAAATCAACAAACAAGTGTTAGCAAGGTTGTACAGAAAAGGAAACCCTGATGGACTGTTGATGGGAATGCAGATTGGTGTAGCCACTGTGAAAAACAGTATGGAGTTACCTCAAAAAATTAAAAATGGAACTGCCTATGACCCAATGATTCCACTTCTGAGTATATGTCCAAAGAAACTTGAAACACAACTTGAAAATTGAAAAATATATGTGCTCCCCTATGTTTGTTGCAGCGTTATTTAAAATAGCCAAGATTTGTACAAAGCCCAAGTGCCATCAATAGATAAGTGAATAAGAAAGCCGTGGTCACAATGTAATACTACTTAGTCTTAAAAAAATAAGGAAATCTTACCTTTTGTGACAGCATGGATGGACCTGCAGAGTATTTTGCTAAGTGAAATAAGCCAGTTAGAGAAAGACAAGTACCATATGATTTTGCTCATATGTGGAATCTAATGAATAAAATAAACTAACAAAATAGAAACATACTCATAGATACATAGATCAGGCTAACAGCTGTAAGAGGGAAGGGGGGTTGAGAACTGGGTGAAAAAGGTGAAGAGATTAAGAAAAAAAAAACCTCATAGACACAGACAATAATACAGTGATTAAAAGGGGGGATAAATGTTGATGGAAGAGATTTTACTTGGGGTGGTGAACACATAATACAATATGAAGATGATGTATTATATAGCTGTACACCTGAGACCTATATACTAGTAATTTTATTAATCCATGTCATTCTAATAAACTCAATACAAGAATTAATAAAAATTCTGAAACTGAGAGGCACAGCGGAGATACATGAGGTGCGACCAGCTTAGCGATGAGTAGAGTTAAGAGGAAGAAAAGCCCCATCATTATGGGGAGGAGGCAGAAATCCTCTGTGAGAAGTCCTGAGTTAGCCCACCTTTCCCTGCAAATCTGGGGCCTCTCAGGAACCCCCATGCTGGAAACTCCCCAAATTCCATGGAATCGTAATATCCATACGCCATACCAGTTGCTTTTGTCCGATTTGACAGTTTTTCTCAGGAGAACTTTGACCTGTGTGTCCCTCTTCAGTGGAAGTGGTTTTTTCTGGCTGTTCACTCATTTCTAATCACTAAAAAAGGTAAGTAGAAAAAAGTAAAACACATTAATTTCATGCATCCCCAGTAACTTAATCCTGTGTGTTCCACTTCTATGGGAACGTATGCACAGGTGACCCAGTTAGCCTCATTTGGATATACCAATACAGACGTCAAAGGGTACTTTATTACTTAGGCCAAGCTTAAACCAAAATTAAGAAGAGAGGAGACACAGGAGACAGAGTACAAGAATCACACAGGTTTATTTACCAGAGAGCAGATGGGTTTCAGTCCTTGGCAGGCCACCCGGAGACACTCGCTGACAGAGATACACGGAGGTCAGATACGCAGCTGCAGGTGCTCAATCTCTTGACACAAAGAGAGGCCTCTAACAATCTGGGCTCAGGGCAGAGCAGGAGTGGCAGAAGTTCCAAGGGTAAGGAGAATGTCTCGTCTGTGGAGGGCAGACAGGCATCTGACTGCTGGTGTGAGAGTCCTTCTTTTATACCCGATGGATGGGCTTCTTCAGTGTCTCTTATCAGTGTGCTCCAGTGGTGCCTTCTGGGCTTATCGGGGTACACACGCAGGGGTTTGCAAAGTACTTATCTGGGATGCACACACACACAGGTTAAGTTTCACTTCTAATACAAAATGAAGTTATGTCTCCAATATAAGATGGAGTTTTAGAATGAACTTTATAATACCAAACCACACACTAATACAATTTTATTTCCTATCACTATAAATTCAAACTTATTACTATAACACTGTGACTTTCCTGCTCTCTTCCTACATCTTTCTTTCAAAGCCAGACCTCCATCTGCACACCTGGTTTCTTTTTTACCACTCACTCTTTTGTTCTTGTTTGTTTTGTTTGTGCATTTATTTTGATTTTTAGGTTCCACATATAAGTGAAATCATGTGGGGTTTATATTCCTTTGTCTCAACACTCACTCTCAAATCCTGCATTTGACTCCCCTGTCCACTTTACTGATGCTCTCCTTTGCCAGTGTCCCATGAGCAAATCAATGGCACCTCTTACAGTTCTTAGCATCGCAGGCCTCACTGGAGCAGGCAACACCAGGACCACCATCTACTGCTTAACAAAACTGAATTCTTAGATCTCTATTTTTGCCCCTTTATATTCCCTTTAAAAAAGGTAAGACACATTAATGTTATATATCCCCAGTAAGTTTGTGAAAATCTTATTCACTCCCATGGTTTCAGTGGTCTCTTCTTCAGAGACCTTTCCCCAGGCTGACCTTGTGAAAATTTTCTAATACAACTTGTGCTAAATGGAAGTAATCATTTTCCCATAAATCTTAGCTGCTAAGATGCCTATAATTTACTTTGAAATACTTCAGTATGTATCCAGGGTGCCTGTGTGTGTGTGTGTGTATGTGTGTGTGACTTAGGTGAAGCTAACATAGGATGCTAATCACAAATGCACCATCCAGGCTGCTCTACAGGTTCTGTCAGAAAGGACCACCCACCCTCGAGAGGAGGCTTCCACAGCCCTGCTGCTTTCCCTCTCTCTCTCTGTCAACTGCTGGCACTGACTATAGGGTCCCGTTTCTACCAAAGGAAACTAAGGATTATGCTTTGCCAAGATGGCCTGGGTCCTTTGGCACCACCTGCCTGCCAACTGGAAATTCCATTTCTGTCAATGTACCTTCATTCTCCCTGTGTCTAGAGTCACTAGACATTGACTGCTCACTTTTCTGTATCATGGAACTTAAAGTCAGCATAAAAGAGGAAAGTCACATGCAGACAAAATTATCCTTGAAAATGCCTAGAAAATGCCTAGAAATGTCTGACTATCCCTATACAGTCAGGCATTTCTCCAGTATTGAAATAGATTATTGTTTCTTAGATTGAGCATCGGATGAAGTAGTTGGTTTATTCATAGGAGCCATCATAGTAAATTATGTTTACCTTTAAACCTCAGAATCTACACACCCTGGCATGTTGCTTACTCTATGGAGGCCTTAGGAAGTGGGTCTTATAGAAATACCACTGGGTCCAGATCTCCATCTTACTGCCCCCCTCTGAGGCACAGGTCATCAAGGGAAATGCAGGCAAATGACTCAAACTTTCATCACTACACTTATCTGTAGGATGCCCCAGCACCGGACAGTTGAATTTTGTTAAGCTGATTGTGCCTTGCAAAATATAGACAAAGTATTTTTTCTACTTTATCCCTAAGGACTCTAGCAAATTTCCAAAGCAAGAAAAGTGTTTAATTTAAACTCTAGCTCAAAAGGCCTCCAATTTCATTCAGTGCAGATAAATAGGTTTATTCAGAGACACTATGTGTAAGACACCCCCCAGAAAACACTTAGAAGTAAAAGACATACACATGGACACTGACAGAGAACATTCATATGGGCAATATAGTGGTAACTTAATAAAAAAGTATTCATTAAAAGCAATCACAGTAGACTCAAGCTATTTTAATCTCATTCTGTCTGTGGCCTTGGTTTCTATACTCGCTAAAATGGCAGGTCACTGGGATAACTGACAGGTAAATCAAATCCCAGCAGGATCATATTTGGTGGAGAGAAACACCTGCTGTGCAGGTGATCAATTAAGTCATTCCCTTGCTGCTCCCTCCCAGTTGATTCAGCTGTTTTCAAAGTCACAAAAAACTGCTCAACAACCTTTAATAAAATCTCCATCACCATTTCTCCTAAGAATGAAACATACTTTTGATCTAAGCCAGTTGAGAGTGGTTTTAGATAAGCAATGTTAATGCTTGATTAGCAACTTGCTTTACAATACTGTACATAAATTTTCCTAAAGGCACTTTTATTGCTATATATTCCAACACACACACACACACACACACACACACACACACACACTTCTGTGGCTCAATATAAAATAATGTGAATACAAATATATTTTTAAAATAATTTAAAAGTGCACTCAGCAGAGGATTTGAGAAGCTGTGGAACACAATGAGAGATGTTGCTTTTGCTAATGCGGGAATTCTGCAATCTGGTACTGCTCTGAAACCACATCCCCTGAAGAGCCCATCTGAGTCAGTTACAGATCAGCATCCATGAGAGCCTCTCTATTCACAACTTATTTATAATTTGGATCTCTTGAATCATACATTAAAATTCTTCCTTGCAATCTTAAGGATCCTAACACGCAGAAACCTGTCTGTTTACTCGGCCCCATCAATGGAAAGCAAAGGGAAGGAAGAAAACTCTTATGAGACCAGAAGATTTGGGCCATTTTCTGCATTATCATGATAAATACAGTCAGCATTATCTTGACAAAAATACTTCAAAACCACTCATCCCAAATTTCAAGTGTGGAGGCTTTTTTCAGGTCTCTAAGGCCCTTTTATGCTCTTTTTTTCTTTCATTTTTAATTCAGTCCACACTGCAACAAAAGAACACCAATTTTCTTCCACTCTTAACTACAACACATTAATATGGCAATATATATTCACAGTCAACATTCAGTGGCTTGCTTTTGCTGCTTCTTTCTCTACCAGCCTCAGAGAGAATCAAGTTTAAATGCATCGTTGAAAAAGAAGTGCCTTTCTAATTATAAACTTCCACAGTTCTCTTACTCCCTACTTCTCAATGAGAGTTGCCTTGTCAAGCTGAAGCAATAGGTGGTAAGGAGAAAGTCCACATACCTTTAAGTTGGATGAAAAAGAAGGAAGGAATACTGGAAAAAAGAGAAACTGTACTGCTTTGTTTCCTTTGTTTTGCTGAGAAACCATAGAACTCTCTAGGGAAAAAGTCACAGGCCCCCAAGGTGCTTCTATAATTTAACACTTTAATAATATTGGCCAAGAGGAGGAAAGGTGAGGAAACAGAGGGGGTTTTTTGGGGGGAGGGTATAGATGTAAACATTGTTAACTCTCTCTTCCAACACGAGTCTACTCTAAAATTAGATGAAATCAGGAAGTCATAATTCATCTGCTCACTCATTTTGCATTTGCACTAAGAAATGAATCTAGAATTTACGTTTTGACTCTACTGCTCAGTCTCATGTATCAACTTCAAGTGTTCAACTAATATTAACACCAAACTGCCTCTGGCTATTTTTATACTTCACTGTAAAGTATATATAATGTGTGTGTGTGTATGTGTGTATATATATATATATATATAGCTTGGCAAGTTGCTTAAATATCTACATGTATTTAAAATAAAAAAGCACTTAAGAAAAAACTATTGTCCTAAGAGAGAACTAAACCATGTTCATAAATTGTCTAAGACATATTAATCTCTAAATTACAATGCTCTAACCATTGTCCTCTACCACTAGGACTCAGATATTATGCTGTGAGTCATTAAAACCACTCTACTACAAGTTAATACCCATCCGTTCATTTGTGAATTATAGGGTAAAAACCGCCATTTCATTCCTAATTACTTTTGCTGCAAAGACAAAGGAAAGGAAACAAAAACAGAGCTTGCAACGCATCTGGCAATGATGTGAAACCTTAAGGTGATACCAGAATTAAGTATATTTGACCTGAATGCTATATCCATTATGCAACTGCTATATTTTTGAGATTACACCATATGTTTTGCTTCTCAAAAATTTTCCATTTAAGGGTTGTCAATTCTATCTTGCCAATTAAGGACTGATAAACCTCAAAGCAGGTAAAATTCCTACTACACTTTCCACAGTAAATCAAACTTTACAAAAATACATTTTTGTCCAATGTCTGGCTTTGTTCTTATACAATCAACAGAAAAAAAGTACTCGTCACTGATCTAACCACACAAGATGCTACAGAAAAAAACAAACATATCAAGGTCCAATGCAAGGGCAGTGATCCTCTTAAAAACCAAGAGAAGTCCCAACTGAACACTTAAAAAACTAAAGTGCTGAGAAATAATAGTGCATCACAGAATAGAAAGCTATTTCTTCTTAATTCTTTAATTTAAAAAAGAAAATAAGTCATATAAAATAATTATCCTGTATTATTTCCAAGTTTCTCAAGCAAAATCTAATGGCTTTTGAAACTAATTGGTGTTTAACTGGCAAATCTTCACAAGAACTTTACACCATGTTTTTAAAAAGATATCAATTTAATCTTTAAAAATGAAAGAGTAGCCCTAACCGGTTTGGCTCAGTGGATAGAGCGTCAGCCGGCGGACTCAAGGATCCCAGGTTCGATTCTGGTCAAGGGCATGTACCTTGGTTGCAGGCACATCCCCAGTAGGGGGTGTGCAGGAGGCAGCTGATCGATGTTTCTCTGTCATCGATGTTTCTCTCTATCCCACTCCCTTCCTCTCTGTAAAAAATCAATAAAATATATTTTTTAAAAAATGAAAGAGTATTTTTCAAAGTTAATAATACCTCACTAAATTTACTAGTCCAATGGTGGCCTAACCAGTGTGGCTCAGTGGTTGACTGTCAACCCATAAACCAGAGGTCACAGTTTGATTCTCATCAGGGCACATGCCTGGGTTGCGAGCTAGATCCCAAAAGGGGGCATGCGGGAGGCAAACAATTGATAATTCTCTTTTATCATTGATGTTTCTATCTTTCTCTCTCCCTCTCCCTTCCTCTCTCTGCAGTCAATAAAAACATATTTTTTAAAAATTTAAAGATACTAATGGTGTATTTCACAGAACTAGAACAAATATTCCAAAACTTTATATGGAACCACAAAATACCCAGAATTGCCACCACAATCTTGAGAAAGAAGAACAAAGTTGGAGGAATCATGCTATTAAAGTGTACTTACTACAAGGCCATGGTAATCAAAACAGCATGGTGCTGGCATAAAAACAAACACATAGATCAATGGAATAGAATAGAGCCCAGAAATAAACCTCACCTCTGGGGTCAATTAATATTCAACAAAGGAGGCAAGAACCTAAAATATTCAATAAATGTTGTTGGGAAAATTAACAGACATGTGCAAAAAAATGAAACTACACCACCTTCTAACATTCTTATACCATATACAAAAATAAACTCAAAATGGATTAGAGACTTAAATGGTAAGACTTGAAACCATAAAAATTCTGGAAGAAAACACAGGCAGTAAAATCTTGGATATATCTTGTAGCAATATTTTTTTCTGATATATCTCTTTGGGCAAGGGGGAAACAAAGATAATCAATAGCCTTATGAAAAGATGTTCAATATCACTAATCATCAGAGAAATGCAAATTAAAACCACAATGAAATATCACCTCACATCTGTCAAAATGGCTCTCATCAATGAATCAACAAACAGTAAGTATTGGCAAGGTTGTGGAGAAAAGGGAATCCTTGCTTTACTGTTGGTGGGAATGCAGATTGGTGTTGCCACTGTGGAAAACAATATGGAGCTACCTCAAAAAATTAAAAATGGAATTGCCTCATGACCCAGCAATTCCACTTCTGAGTATATATACAAAGACACCTGAAACGCTAATTCAAAAGAAAATATGCACCCTATGTTCATTGAACCATTATTTATAATAGCCAAGATTTGGAAACAGCTCAAGTGCCCATTAGTAGATGAGTGGATAAAAAACCGGTGTACAATTACACAATGGAATACTACTCAGTCATAAAAAAGAAGGAAATATTACCTTTAAGACAGCATGGATGGACACAGACAATATTATGCTAAGTGAAATAAGCCAGACAGAGAAAATCAAATATCATATGATTTCACTAGATTAATGTGGAATCTAATGAACAAAATAAACTAACAAACAAAATAGAAACAGACTCATAGATAGATAGAACAGACTGACAGCTGTCAGAGTGGAGGAGGGTTGTGGGGGCTGGGTAGAAAAAGTGAAGGGATTAAGTTTAAAAAAAACACATACATAGACACAGACAGCAGTCTGGTGATTACCAGAGGGAAAGAAGGTAGAAGTGGGTAAAGGGAAGAACAGTGGTGATTGGAAGATACTTGACTTGAGGTGGTGAACACACAATACATTATATAGATAATGTATTACAGAATTGTACACCTGAAACTTATATAATTTTTTATTGATTTAGAGAGGGAGGAAGGGAGACAGAGAGAAACATAGATGGGAGAGGGATACATCTATACTGAATGTACCCCAACTAGGGATCGAACCTGCAACCTGTGTATGTGCCCTGACTGGGAATGTAACCTGCAACTTTCTGTTGCAAGGGATGATGCTCCAATCAACTGAACTATACCAGCCAGAGGCTAAAATCTACATAACTTTATTAACCAATGTCACCCCAAGAAATTCAATAAAAATTACAAAAAAACACAAATCAAAGCTGAAAGATAACATATTCTTGTGTGCATGAAAATAAAACCATTAGATCTTAATAATAGGTATCTCTGGATTTTTGTCTTATCCTTTATTATTTCTTATCTTACCATTTCCTGTAATAAACATATCCTTTACATGTTTAAAAATATTAATAAATATTTTAAACATACATCTGAGAATAAATGTACAGTTCTCTCACAGTATGTACAAAACAAATATGTCCAGCAGATGGTGCAAAAACCCAATCCAGAATTAAACACATTTTAAAAGAATAACCCTTATTAGTTCAAGAATGCCATGTGGATGGTATGTTTCTAGGTGACCAAGAATCAATCAAAACGGAATTTTCATGTCCATCTATATATATAAAAAGCCAGCAACCAGAATGCCATAATGACCGGAACAACCAGTCGCTATGATGTCCACTACGGCCAGCCACCCGGTCAGATCAGGGGGTGGGGCCAGCCAGCCAACCCCCCCACGGCCCTTCCCCCCAGCCAGCCCCACCCCCGATCAGCCCCTCCGCCGGCTGACCCCATCCCTGATCACCCCCCACCCCAATAGGGGGCAGGGCAGGCCAGCCAACCTCCTGCAGCCCCTCCCCCCAGCTGGCCCTGTCCCCGATGGGCCCCCCACCACCCCATTGGCCTGCAGCCCCTCCCCCTGGCTAACCCCACCCCAGATTGCCCCCCCACCCCAATAGGGGGCAGGACCAGCAGCCAACCTCCTGCAGCCCCTCCCCCCCCCCCCCCCCGCTGGCCCCACACCTGATGGCCCCCCATACCCCAAGAGTGGGCGGGGCCAGTTGGCAAACCTTCTGCAGCCCCTCCCCCGGGCTGGCCCCACCCCCGATGGGCCCCCACCACCCCATAGGTCCCCTCCCCCCAGTCACCTCAACCCCCATTTGTCCCCACCGACTCCAATCAGGGCAGGGCCACTGGCCAACCACCCATGGCCCCTCCCCCAGGCCACTGGCCCCTAATCGGCTCCCCCACCCCAATTGGGGGTGGGGCCCGCCAGCCAATCGCCCCCGGCCCCTCCCCACAGCCGGCCTGGCCCTGAGCGGCCCCTATGGGGCGGGCAGTCAGCCAACCTCCCACCTTCTCCTCCTCCTGACAGGCCCAGCCCCAATTTGCCCCGGTTGGGGCCAAGCCGGTCGGACCCCACCTGTGCACAAATTCCTGCACTGGGCCTCTAGTTAAATATAATTTGTTTGACCTCTTCTGTAGTCAAAAGTGCGTCACTTCAGAGGTAAATTAGGGGTCTTTCCATAAGGAATGTGTGGGAACTACAGAGGCTACAGAGCAAGATGATTTGTGTAAAAGAATCTTGAGGAATGGGCGCTAGATGTCAATGTACTGTTGTACCAAGAAAGGGCTTTGAAAATCATATTGCCCATCAGTTTTCAAATTTGTTTTTTATATTTTTCTCTAAATAAATCACAATATATGAAAACAACAAAACTGGAACCATCCTATAGAAGCGGGAGTTGGGGACAAGACCCATGGTGGGCCTTCTCTTTATTCAAACTCCCACCCCTGCTTCTTTGGTGGCTGACAGAATCAACATCTACAGAATCTACAAAATACTCCCAAGAAGCCCTAGAGAAAACTTCTAATGCAGTGTAGTACGGTCACTTTACTACTGATTAAAGAGATGCTCAGAGAAGAGCTTCCCATGTGAAATGAAAAACTACATAAAAAGCAAATAAAAATTGTTAATTGGTTTTAAGGTACAATTCAATAAGGCCATTTAAAATGCATCAATAACAATGACACCAATACTTTTCACAAAATTTACAACATTTAGAATTTATATTGAATTAAGTTTCTGATATCTTAAACTTTGGATTCACTTCCATCCTTTTTATGTATGTGGTTTATGAAACTATAGGAAGTCAGCATTTAGTTGAGTAATATAAGCATATTATTGGGTCTTATTTATACCAATAAAGTTTACTTATATCAAAATGTCCTCAGACTGTACTTCCTGTACAGTCTATAATTTTTTTATAAATATATCTTTACTGATTTCAGAGAGGAAGGGAGAGGGAGAGAGAGAGATAGAGATAGAAACATCAATGATGAGAAGGAATCATCGATCGCCGCCTCCTGCACGCCCCCTACTGGGGATTGAGCCGCTGGGCATGTGCCCTTGACCGGAATCCAACCTGGACTCTTCAGTCCGCAGGCCGTCGCTCTATCCACTGAGCACATTGGCCAGGGCTAGTCTATAACTTTTAAATGCAATTATAAACCATACAAATGGTGATTTGATAGCATGAAGCTAGTTAAAGAAGTTCGCAAAAAAAAGAAAAGTAATTTATAAAATCTCTCTACGTAATGTTTGCAAAGTAGATACAACCTATTTAAATAAATTCACCTCGTTTCTTTTCAATACAAGTCCAAATTTAAGTCTCTTTTAAAACTCACTCTTAAAAAGTTTTGTTTGGATAGTTACATCTACATGAAGTTCTGCCTGATAAATTTTACTTGACACCCGGTATTTCTGGTCCACAGATGGTGTGGATCCAGCTTTCACCTGAGATTTCTCGGTATATAACAGTGTCTTGACGTGTCCTAATTTAACAGGTCAGAGAAAAACCCAAAGTAAATGGCGCAGTAAACAGATTGGGTCTTAAATCTGGCCGGTTATACTGACCGGAGTCGGGTAGTAAGCCGCTCTCTCGGTTCCAAACCCACCCTTTTGTCCTCCGCAAACCGCACGGCGCTTTAGCTCCAGGGGGCGCTGAGGGACCCGGAAGACTAGCGGAGGGAGAGGCTGGCTCTCCCCTGTTGGCTTCCGGTTTCTCTCAGCATCTCCTCTGCAGAGATTCTTATTACTGACTTGGTGCTGTTGGGTTCCGGTTCTCAGGATTCACCGTCCCCACCCCAGGCCCCATCTCCCAGGCCCAGCCTAGTGAGCCACCCACAGAAACCAGCACCTGGCAGAGCCACCGCCTCAGAGGTCCGGGTCCAGCACCAAGAGGCCGTCATCTGAGTTCCTAGAACACCCGCCCCAGCCAAGCCGTTCCCCTCCTCAAGGTCTGGATCCCAGCTCTGCCGGACCCTTTCTCTGAGCTACTAAGGCAGCAGCACCAGCTCTGGATCCCAGATAACCCCATCCCTTCTCCTTGTTGCCCCAGCCCTAGGCGTGCTAGCTATTCCTTGCAGCTCCTATCTTGGTGTTAGCTCAGTGTTACTCTTTTGCCTTTTTCAGTTCTGTACATACCAATGCTATATATTAGGTTCTGTAAATCAAAAAAAGCTGATCCGGTTTCTGTTTTCCTGACTGGTGCCAGCAGACTCTCAGGAAAAAGAATCTCAAGGTCAGATCTGACCATGCCCTGTCCTTGGACCCAGTGCTCACCCCCTAATGCCACCACGGTGAATCAGGTAATCACCTGTGTTTGATTACAGTGAGGTATCTACCGAAGCACGTGGCTTCTGGGGCGCAGGGGCTGTTGTGTTTAACCAGGGTGACAGCGAGGATATGGAATGAATGGCTATTTCTGAATGTGCTGGGTAATTTACAGGAAGAAAATTATCAGCTCAAGTCAGCGATTTTTAACCTGTTTCATCGGCACACATAAACTAATTACCAAAATTCTGTGGCACACCAAAAATATATCTTTTTTTTTTTTTGCCGATCTGACACAAAAAATAGGTATAATTTTGATTTATGCATACCAGATGGCTATTTTTGTGTTGGCTGTTGTCTTTTTTTTTTTTTTTTTTTTTTGACAACCTAAGGGAAAAGAGGTCAGTGCCCCAGACTAAATAGTCAGGTATTGCATGTTTTAAAAATTCTTGTGGCACACCAGTTTGCCTGCTGAGGCATGCTGGTTGGAAATTGCTGACTCAAGTGATAAAGAGCCAAAGACCTTCAAAGGCTGTTCTCACCAAATCTCATATTTCTTGTAGCTGCTCTGTAGGATGCGTCATTACAATGCAAGTTGAATTCGCAGGCTTGCTAAGGTTCCACCGTGAGAGTTAGGGCACTGATTGGAGAGGAGACCCTGAGGTTTGGAATGTGGACATCTGGGTGGACCAAACTAAACAGGAACTCGTGTGCTGTCTAATCCAAGCTCCTACATTCTAGTAACTCCAACCTTTGCCCTTTATCCTCCAGCCCTAAAGAAGAGAACTACTTCCTGCACTATAACTTAGGGGTTTTCTTTTGCATTTTCACTTCTCTAATAGCTGTTATACAAATCCCTAACATTAAAATCTCTTTGGTAAAACAAACAAACAAAAATGGCCTACATTCTATTTTTCTGGCTGGATCTTAGTGGATTCACTGTCTTATAGAGTTATTTTGAGGATGAGATAAAGTGGCACATAGCTCAGTACATCCTATGTAGAGGGTACTAAACAGGTAGTAGTGATTTCCTACCGACCACATCTCTTCTCTACTCTTCTATGGTCCAACCAACCCAGTCACCTGGCCAGGGCCTTAGCAAAGAATTTTTGATAAATCAAGATAGTAGTAAAGAATACATACTATACAACTTTGAGACTTATGTACCATTTATTACTAGTCGTGTGAAATATATCATTTAGGTATTACTCTGCATAGCTTAAGTCAATTATTGTTTAGACATTACTCTGCATAGCTTAAGTCAAGTTGTTGCCATAGTGACTTTTCAAGGTTACATTTATCCTTGTGTATATAGATTTTTTTCAAAAGACATAGTTCAGTTTTAAAAACTTCAGAAGCATAAATGCTACAAACTTACATACAAGTTTCAAATAAACTTTATTCAAAAAATTTATTTACATTTATTTTACATTTTGTAGCTCTGCTAATTTTGAATAATATCTTTTAATATTTTAGTCCCTTTGATTTAAGATGGAAACTATTGACTGAAACAAGAAATTAAGTTTTTTTGGGACAACCTGTGCCTTCACTTTGTGCTTACTGAAATGCTTAATAGATACCTTCAGGACTGTGGCTATGACCCTTAACAAGTTTGACATTAAAAAAAATATTTGAAAAAAATGCGTTGCAGTTCTAAAAAAAAATTTTTTATTTTTTAAAATATATTTTATTGATTTTTTACAGAGAGGAAGAGAGAGAGATAGTCAGAAACATCGATGAGAGAGAGACAACGATCAGCTGCCTCCTGCACATCTCCTACTGGGGATGTGCCCACAACCAAGGTACATGCCCTTGACCGGAATCAAACCCGGGATCTTTCAGTCCGTAGGCTGATGCTCTATCCACTGAGCCAAACCAGTTTCGGCTTTTATTTATTTTTAAATGTAATTTATATAATTAAAAATTTATAGAGAAGTTAGAATTATAATAAAAATATATTTTTCTGCATCATTAATATTTAGTTGTCACACCTGATGCCCCATTCACCCCTTGATGTGGATTTCCTACAACAGGGATTTTTTTCCTACATAAATACAACACAACCATAAAAGTCAGAAAGTTAACACTGATGCATTTCTAGTATCTAATCCTCAGAATTCATTCAAATTTTTCCAGTTGTCCCAATAATGTCATTTATAGCAAAAGAATCCAGTTCAGAATCACATTACATTTTGTTGCCATGTATCTTTCATCTCTTTCATTCTAAAGTGGTCTTCCATCTTCCTTTGACTTTCATAACCTTGACACTTTTGAAGGATATTTTGTGGCATGTAACTTAATTTGAGTTTGTCTTATGTTTCCTCATGATTAGGTTCATGTTATGCAGATTCATCTGGGATATAACAAAAAGTGATGCTGTATTTTTGTCATTTTGTTTTATTAAGTGGAACAAATTTTTTATTTATCCCACTGTGACAATGTTCACATTGATCTATTGATTAAAGTACATCTGCCAGTTTTCCCACTGTAAATTACTTTCCCTTTACAATTTATCAGTATTTTGCAATTATGTATATATTCTTTTCCTCATCAAAATTTCAATTTATTCATTACTTAGACATATAAGTATAGATTCATGAATCCCTGTTTTATTCCATTACTGTCTTTATTACAATACTCAAATTCTCCAATATTTGATTAGTGAGGGCTCCCTTTAAACTGGCTTTTGTGCCTTTGATATGTCCTCAACATTCTTTTAGCAATTCCTTATCTTTTAGTACAAAATGATATTCTATCTCAAATTGTCCTCAGCCTTGAAATCATCCATTTCTCCAAGAAACCCTGGTTCTCTTAGCAGAATATGGCATTTAGAAGCCAAGATCTGGACACTAATGGTGCTCATTGTTATTAACATGTTACTGCTCCCAGGCTCTATCAGTTGAATACCTAGCTCTATATCTATATCATCTATATCTATATAGCTATATTTCTATATCTATAAATCTATATCTATATATCTACATCTGTATTCCTATCCATATTTCTATATATTTATAACTATAATTACATATCTATACAGAGAAAGAGCAAGATAAGTCTATAAACACATTTACATTTATATGTATAATCTATTCATGTATTGAGAACTGTGAGATCTGTTCACATCAATACCTCCAATTCTAATCCAAAAACAAAGGGTTTGTCCTAGTGTTTTGTTTTTTTCCTTTTGAATATCTGCAACTCTCTTCCACAGAGAGAAAACCTGGATTCTATTATCTCATATATTTCCTTGTTGGCTTCATAACCCTGTGGTAGCCAAGCTCCCATCTCTGCCTCTCCCTCACCCCATATGGATGCCCCCCTCACCATCTTCAGTCTCTAATATTTCATGCTGGGCCACCCCACCCCTGGTCTAGATCTTCTCTTCTCAGCATTTGGGCTTTGACTGCTCTTGCTTGCGGCTTCCCTGCATAGAGGTCCTTCTTACCCTGTTTGGCTCTGACCCTTCATGTCATAAGCTGCCTCTCTGCACGATGTCACCCACTGACTCTTCTTCGCTCTGACAGCCGGTGCCAAGCTGCTCCCACAATGTGGACTCCCTCTTTGCCCCACTCAAGCTTTTCCACCTCATTCCAGGCCACAGGCCAGCACTGCTGTAGAAGCCTACCTTGCCCTGCCTCACCTTTAGGACTGACTCTTTTGAAAGAAAGGGAAAAGGAAGAGTCCAAATAACTCGTATGCATTTTAATGAATATCTTTGCTGAATTTTGTTGAATTAGAGAGAAGATCAAGCTGGAGGCAATATATGTGTGGTTTCAAATGCTGCTGACTGCTACACAATTATTTGTGGAGGCGCCAGTTATATTTAGTTATAAGCACCCTTAAGACTTTGCTTTGGATATATTTATTCGCTAAAGCTTGGATGAAATAAAGATAGCATTTATTGGGGTAAACGGGAAAAGTAATCAAGTAGAGCTCCCTTCTAAATCTCATCTTATTTTGCTTTTTCATTTGTTCCTCAGAATGGATTTACTGTACAGACAGACTGGCCTCAGGGTTTGAATTATAGAGGATCTCCAGTCTTCAAGACTAAGGCATTTGTTCTTTCACTTAAAGTCATTGAATGTGTTTGAGCAGAAAAGATGCATGAGATTGTGAGGAAAACTTTAATTTCTAATTACCAGATTGAAAAAAAAATCATGAGTACATTGTACATCTTGTTAACTTTTCTTAGGATGAACAGTATAAAGAAAAAACTATTTATAGTTGGGGTGCTAATAGATAAGATGGCTTATTTGTTAATAAAGTATTTATACCATTTAGATAAATCTGGCTCAGTTTAATTCCCTGGCTTACTGCTGTCACAATAATAAATTCATAATTACTTCTTTTTATACAATTATTAGGTACAATATAATAAAATGTAATTCTTATAAAAGTAACTGGCTTTATTCAAACCAGAAAACAATTTACATTATTCAAAATTCCTTTTCCTATTTAGAGGAAGGACTATTAACCAAATACTTGAGCATTTGACTTTGGATAAACACTTCCAGCACTATTTAATTACCACAGAGGCTAAGATGGGATGTGAATTTTTAGCAGATGGTCTGAATCAGGCAGTGCTTGTGCTTCTTGGTAGGATCAGGCAGTATTTGGCATCACCCAACAACAGGTATCAGAGCCTGCTGGGGCCCCGAGTGTCAGCCTCCAACTGCCCTTGGTGGAATGAGAACACAGTAGGGTAGGAAGACCAAGGACAGAGGACAAGGTTAACCAGGCCAAGGTCACTGGAAAGGAAGGAAGACAGAGAAGTCCGAGGGAGAGAGGGAAGAGCTGGAAGTGGAGGAGAGAAGGAGGAGGAAGAGAAAAGCACTTGAGAAGACATGTGACATGGTTATCAAAAGATGAGATTGATGATCAGAGGGGGAAAAAAGGAAATATAGAAAGAATGCTTAAGGAAACATAAGATATCTCATACACAACGATGTGAAAACATGGGGATATTTTATTGCTTTAATTTTAAATTTCTAAATTTCAAGGAAAAATTTTCTGAGCTGTGACCCATGGTCAAATCTGAGTAGAATGTGCATTGGTTTGTCCTCATGGTTGTCTTATAGCCTCCACTCACACTCAGGGAGCATCTTCTTATGAAGCAAATATGCAAGTGAATTTTTGTATAACATTTTAATTTGTGGCTGCATTAACTTATATAAGAAATAGGGAATAAAATCTTAAATCACACTGTCTTGAGTTTATATAACATTAGAGGCCCGATGCACAAAATTCGTGCAAGGGGCTTGGCCCCCTACATCATGGCAGCTGCCTCTGCCTTGGCCCCTGCCACCACGGCTTTGTCTGGAAGGTCATCCGGAAGGACATCTGATCTAATTAGCATATTACACTTTTATTACTCTAGATATTTAAAGACCTTTCATTGACATATTCCTTAGTTTTTACAATATCGCTCTGAGGTAGATAGGAGATTTGTAGTTTAATCCCCATTCTACAAAATCAAAATTAAAGCACAGTATTAAATCAGATATACACAAACTCTAGAGTAGGCCTTAGCTGTCCTGGTTTTATCAGGGATAATAAAACTAATCTAATTCCATACATTGTGACTGATGAAAATGTTTAAAGTTGTCCAAACTATAAGTAGTTTGAATTTGGCCAAATGAAACCACATTTCAAACTAATCCCCTGAGTGCAAAGCTGTGAAGAGTATATTCTGGTTAGCCTGTTAGTTTCATTTCTCTTTATTTGACCATCTCCCTTTGTGCTGAAGATTAGCCCATAATTGCTATTGTCTGTTGACATATTATTTTTGCTCATAAACTTTGGCTAAAAGAATATCCATTCCCACAGGAAAATACAGTCAAGAGCTTCAAGGCAGAGCCTTCCTCTCCAATCTGGCCTCCACACAGCAAGCCTAAAGGTACTTTAGGACCCTGTGATCCAGGGTCTTTTTGTGACATCATACATTCAGTAGCCAGTAAGTAAAGTGTGGCACAATGCCTAGGTACTCTGGGGAGAGAGGAAGAGGCACAAGACACATTTCCTTCTTTTAGGGCAGATCACACGGCTCATAAAATTGCCTGTTCCTTCTTTTTAAAACTTGCTTTTCTGATTTCTAGGGGGTATTATTCTTCTGGTTCTCCTTCTTTACACTGCTGTGTTACTTGCTCATTATTCTTTTAAATACCCTATCTAATAAAAGAGTAATATGTAAATTAAGCATCACTCCGCCACAAAGATGGTGGCACCCTTAGTGGCAGGGGCGGGATGCTGGTGGTGTCACCCCAGCAATGTGAGCCCAGCATCTGCACCCCGGCTGCGTGGAGGGAAGGGAGGGGAGGGTCCTCGGGCTAGGGCGAGGGATGCTGGTGTCGTTGCAGGCCAGGCTGAGGGACACCCCTCCCCCGTGCATGAATTTCATGCACCGGGCCTCTAGTTGAACTAAATAAACCCTAGAGTATTGCAAATCTGTATTTCTTTCAGAAAAGAATGTACTCATTTAGCCAATGATTTAATATTCTACTGGCCTTCACAACAGAATAAGCAAGACTTTCTAAGGTAAATTTGTTTTTTACAAGGCATTTAAAGTAAATTTTGTGGTTTTATAGCCCAACTTGAAGTGAAATCTTCCCCCAAAACACAGCAGTGCTGGAAAAATCCTCAGCAATCAGTGAGCTCAGAGCCAGCGTGACGACAAGGGAGGAACAGGATGCTGAGTAGTAAATGTGACTGAAATACAAATAACAAAACATGTGGTTTTCTAGACTCACAAAGTATTGGAAGACAAAACAGTCCGCAAACTACAGTATAACATACAAGGGGAAATGCCAAAAGTGGCCACTAAATTATGTGTTTTTCCGTAGCCATGCAGCTATCCTGGCACTTCGGTTTTTGTTTGTCAGATTTTCGTTCTTTATTGCCTGTAATTTGGCATGAACTTCGAGCCTCTGGTGCTCCTCCAACATGGGGCTGAAAAACTGCTGCAGCTGAAAAGACAAAGAGACGGTCAAGGCAATCT
This sequence comes from Myotis yumanensis, assembly GCF_028538775.1. Lineage (NCBI taxonomy): Eukaryota > Metazoa > Chordata > Mammalia > Chiroptera > Vespertilionidae > Myotis > Myotis yumanensis. Next base: position 67,928,281 of record NW_027223755.1, on the reverse strand, counting down.
GACTCCTTATTTAGACAAAACAGGACGGTTCACTCTAAGTCGCAACATGATTTTGCAAATGGCCAATGGCAGTTGGAATGGGTGGCAATGTGTGAAGACCACCTACCCTGAAGAGTCAGATGTAGACTGGAAGCTCCATGATGTAGGAACTTCATCTATTTTATTCACTGCTCTATTCCCCAACCACCTAGTAGGTGTTCAATAAAGATTTACTGAATGCATACCAGCTATTAGACAAAATTTGTGGACAGAGATAGAGTGAGACCTTTTCTTATCTCAAAAAATACTTTGCAACTTTCAAAGCTCAAAACTGGCACACAACATCTGTGTCTTTATAGATGTTATCCTTTATTTAAGAACTAGAGGCCCAATGCACAAAAATTCATGCAAGAGTAGTCCTTCCTTCCCCTGGCTGCTGGCACCGGCTTCTCTCCAGCACCTGGGGCCCAGGCTGGCTTTCCTCGGGCTGCCCACAGGCACCCAAGACCCAAGATGGCTTCCCTCCAGCCCTGGTTTGGTAAGGAAGGATGTCCAGAATGACACCAGGAAGATGTCCGGTCTAATTAGCATATTACCCTTTTATTATTATAGATATTTAGATAGCGGATTTGTCCATTGGCTAAATTCCTTCATTGAGTCAAGTCAAGCATTAAGCTATAGGAACATATGCAATATTATGTACAAGCCAGATGCCAATTGACTAATTACTTATATTCCTAGTCTATTTTTCCATCAACAAATTAGAACTTAGCACATGTGAGATCACAGTGTACCTGTGCTCACAAAATGTCATTTAAACCCTAATGCACTTAAAATTGAGCAGTAATAGGGTTATCAAGGCTAATTACAATGTAAAAGAAAAGGAACATTCTGGAAAAAGTAGATTAAGGAACCAGAACCTCCCACCCTCTTCCACACCTGTCCATACCTACCAGGCAGTGGAATCCACCTCCCCACAACCCCATATGATCATGCACCTGCAGTGAGTGGGAGGGGAGTAGGGTCTGTGACATTGTAGGGGGGGCTTCATGTGTGCTTGAGAGCATGAGTGCAGCCAGGCTCCAACAGGGTAGTTTATAAGGAACAGAGCAAGAGAAGCAAAAAGTATATAGGAAATGTGCTGGTCTGGAAGGAGAAGGGACTCATGTGACTTTCTTTTCATCCTCTTTTTAGTAATTATTTTTTATATTACCATGTGAATTAATACATTATAGGAGGACTATTGGGCATTAGTAGGTTTTTGACAAGGATATTCACAATAGCTAACTTGTTTTCAAAATTGCAAAAATGTAATCACTGCTAAATCCACTTTTACATTATCTCTCTATATAAAAAGCTAATATGCAAATTGCCCCCTCAGGAGTTCGACCAGGAGTTCAATTGCTTGCTGTGACGTGTGCTGACCACCAGGGGGTGACGTGGAATGAAGGAAGGCCCTCGCCAGCAGCCGGCAGCTAGAGAAGGGAGGTCCCGGCTGGCAGCCGAAGGCCCCGATCGGCCCTGATCACTGGCCAGGCCTAGGGGGCCTACCCATGCACGAATTTTGTGCACCAGGCCTCTAGTTTTAAATAAACTATCAGTGACTAGAGAGCTTTGGAACTTTGAAGACTGCTAAATTTATACAACCTTCATTCATTAAACAACAACAACAAGCTCTAGCCAGTATGGTTCAGTTGGTTGGAGCATCATTCCAGACACCAAAAGGTGATAGACAGGTTCCATACACGGTTGGGGCACATGCAGGGGTCAACCAACCTCTTTCTCTCTCTCTTTCTCTCTCTCTCTCTCCCCCTCACCCCTTCCTCTCTAAAAATCAATAAAAATTAAAAATGAAAAACAATAAAATTTTACTGGGTTCTGTAGAGATAAACTACAAAAATAAACTGATACACTTTAGAAGACTCAACAGGATTCCAAACCTTCTTTCCAGCATTTCTGGGTGTGCCCTTTACTCTCTGATCCAGGGAATCCCTGATAAATCAGGTCCTGACAGTTCATCTTCAGGCAAGCCAAACTGAAACAAAGCTAATTCCTTCAGGAATTAGCAGTTCTTCCTCTCTCTCTTTATAACAACTACATAACTGACTGCTTCTTTTTTTCTTGCTCAGGATCAAATTTCAGGCCTTATGTCCTAAACATTTATTTGTTTACTTGCTGGGGCAGGGAGTTGATTTTCCTTTCTTATTTACACAGGCCCTTCCTATTTTTATTAATATAGTTCCAGGCCATAGTTAATTTTTACTCACGTATTTTTTTTTTACTTATAATCAACTTTATTGAGATAAAATTTATATACATAAGCTTTAAAGTATACAAGTCGAGTTTGGATCTCTGTATACACCTGTGAAACCATAGCCACAATCAAGATACAGTCCATTTCCATGGCCCACAAAAGTTTCTTCCTGCCCTTTTCAGGTCATCCCTCCCTCTATCCCAGGCAACCACTGATTTACCTTCTGTTACTACGGATCAGTTTGCATTTCCTAGAAAGTCTCTGGTTTCTTTTGCTCGGGACAATCATCTTGAAATTCATCCATGAGGCTACACAGAATTGTTCCTTTTTTAAATTGTGGGGTAGAATTCCATTGTGTGGATATATTGCATTTTCCTTGTCCATTCACCTATTGATGGATATTTGGGTGGTTTCCAGTTTTTAGCTAATGTGAATAAAGCCGCTAGGAACATTCATGTACAAGTATTTGTGTGGACATAGGTTTCCATTTCTTTTGAGTCAAAACCTTAAAGTGGAACTGTTGGGTCACATGTGTCTAATTAACATTTAGAGATACTGTCTGTTTTCCATAGTTTCCATGTCACAGTCCCACCAGTAGGGTAAGAGTTCCAGTTGCTTTACATCTTTGCCAACCTTTGGTATTGTCAATCTTTCTGATTTTATCTATGCTGCTGGGTGTGTAGAGGTTGTATTTATATTTTATTCTTGTTTTACTTTGTATGTTGCTTTTTTGTAGACATTTGCTTTTGCCACTCAGTTTACCTTGTAGTTATAGGATTTCCCTTTTCTTTCCAGAACTACTCCTTCCCTATCTCAGTGTCTGTGGTTTGGGTGGGGCTGGTTCCAAACGTGGGCAAATGACCCAGGTTAGGCCAATCAGAGTATTTCCTTCGCCCTGGACACGGTGATTCGTGCATGTGAGCCAAGTAGGACCAATCAGAGTTCTGCCTTCAGGACTGGAACTTGAAGCTGGGTGAAAAGGTACTCCTTTTTCTACAACTGAGGATGCTAAGGATCATGTAAGCCTGGACCTATGTTTGCCTCCATGTGAAGAAAGCCTGCCTAAGAAGAAATTCAGCCCAGAGGAAAGCAGACGCTAGAAACAGCAAGCCCCATGTTAGATTCTAGAATACAGTTATAATTAAAATGTGGTCTCTGTCCTCAGGGAGCTTATTTTACCCTCATAGAGTAGACGTATGCACACGCTGATTACAGTATAATGTGGTAAGTGCTGTAATAAAGATAATGATGGGATGATTTGGGAGTATGGAGGAAGGACAGGTATAAATCGGTTCATTAAAAATTCCTGGAATAGTGGTTGGAGCAGGGTCTTAAAGGATGATTAGGAATTATCCAGTCAAGGACAGGGTTCTGAAATCTAGAAAATGTAAAACAACCTAATAATTTCAGAAAATCTGTAAGTGGTGGAGTATAGCTAGAGGAAAAGAATTTGGGGGTGGTCTATCTCTTGGTTTCAGATACTCAGTGGTGAGCTGGGCAAAAATGAAATTAGAGGGTAAGGCAGGGTCCAGATTATTAAGGGCTTCGTGTGTTAATGAAAAGATTTGAAAATTTCCTAAAAACTGATAAGCTACTGAAGCTTTGGGAACAGGGCAATGGTTGGTAGCAATGTGCAGAATGGATGGAGGCAAGCCCAGCCCGGGCTAGGGAGCTTGGGCCAGAGTCTACTGAAGTAATTCAGGTGAGAAAGAATGATGTCCAATCCTCAAGAGCAAGATAGAATTAAAAAACATTTCATGTACAGTTATGACGGCACCAATGGAAGCATAGAATGTTATAATTCAGATAAGCATTTTAATTTTAGCAACTCTAAATGACACAAAAAGTGGCTTCCAACTAATTATAATAATTCATAATATCTAAAGTACTTACCTCCATGACCTGTAAATCTGTACTTATGGTTCTCCCTATTAAATATATTATAGTAACCAACGAGTGTATTCCATACCTGCAAAGCAACAAGATGCTAATCAGGGTTGGGAAATGTTTTGCAAGACAAAGCTATATTTTATTTGCCAGATAAATGCTAAGTATATAGCTCCTTTTAATTTCTATCTCCAACATCTAAAAGAAAACATTTATGAATTAGTTTACCCTCATCTTTTAATAGAAAATCTATTATATAAAAAATTCTAGCCCTGGCCAGGTAGCTTAGTTGGTTAGAGCATCATCCCAATATGCCAGCATTGCAGGTTCAATCTCTGGTCAGGGCACATACAAGAAGCAACCAATGAATGCATAAATAAATGGAACAACAAATTGATGTCTCCCTTCCTATCTCTTTAAAATCAATAAAAAAATTCTATTAGCACTAAAAATATTTATATTTAAATACTGATTTGTGTAACACATAGTTTTTAGTTCACTTAAATGTAAAAAAAACTCTTCTTAAAAACAATAACAATGTCAACTGTTTTTATCTTTTTAAATGAGGTGGTTAGAATAGCTGTCACATACCTCAAATTAAGAAAATTTGTAAGGGAGTAATAAATATGCAAATTATATCCCTTAAAAACAGTGTTTTTTTGTATTTGTGTGGTTTTTTTTTTTTTTAATTCTGATTAAAGTACACTGAAAGCTCATTAAAAATGTTGTATTTGTATGTGCTTTTTGGGAAGAGGATCCATATCATCTGAGATCCTCAAGGCTAAGTACCTGGCTCTACTCTATTTACATTCCCTCAAACAAGCGTGGTCACTGAAACTTCCTTCTTAGTTTAGTGCCCCTGATACCCAATGAGAATCATCTAAAAAAAAAAGCCATGAAGTGCTGCTGTAGAGAAAGAACAGACACATACCTGCCCAAAGTGGCGCTGTAGTTACAAAAGTAAATAAAGACTTTTGGATGCATTAAAAAAGAAAGAAAATTAAGATAGGGTTAATATAGACTGAATAGGAAATGGTTGAACTGGCTTGATAATTATACACACAATTTATTTCAAAAATGTATACTTGAAATTAAAAATTATAAGAGTTAATGTTGGCATACTACACAAACAAGGGTAAGAGAAAACAGTGCTTTTGTTCTTTTTAGATCTCCAGCTATAGTGTAAACTGTGTTTACTTGAGCAAAGTAGAGGACAAGAGACAGTCTACATGTGATTCAGACAAGCAAACTTGTTTCTGTGGGGAAAGTGGAAATATTTCTTATTTTTCATTTTTATTGGCCAGGTATGAAAAGCCTTTGAGATGACTCAAGAAACTTGGCAAAATTTGCAAAGAACCAAGTCCCAAGCTTAAAAGAAAAAAAAGTGGAAAACTACATAAGGTGCTAACTATGGGATTTTCTACCAGATCCAGAAGAAAGGTTACCCCAACAGGTGAGGCCCAATTTGAAGTTACCTTGGGCAACTCATAAATTGTAGAAATGAGGAATAACTTATTGTTAGAAGCATTGTTCTGGAGAGTAAATGAGATAATGTATGTTGTGGCATCTATCAGAACACCTGGCACACATCATTCCTTCCTGGTCTTGCAAACTTCAAGCGGAGATATTTCTGAGACAGATAGGATTTGTCACTCTCATTGCGAGAGCAATCTCTTTGAAATATTAAACAAAAATACATACTTTATGAGTAGTTTATCTCCCCCGTAGTCAAATGCATTCTAATTAATATCAAGACAGGAGCCAGTGGGTGTCAGCATAGTTACCCTTTAAAAAATACTGATAACATTCAATGCTAGTGTGGACACAGTGAGATGGGTATTCTAGTTTGGCTTGCATTCTGCCTCTTTCCTTTCTCACATTTCTCCTTCTCTCCTCTCCCTTCCCCTGCCATGTCTGACTTCCTGTGGCAAGCATGGCCACCAGGCAAGCATGGGGCACCAAGGCATCCAGCCCAATCCAGTGGCAGGTGATGGGAATGGGTCCACTCCAACCACATCTCAACTCACGCAGTTCCCTTGTGCTCCCACTTAACCTTTTCCACTCCATGTTCTCCATCATAAAATACAACAGAATGGAAGTGAAAATAAGTGCAGGTTTTAAGCTTAGGACTCTAGGCAATATAACAATATTTGGAGGAGAAATCGAGTGTTTGATAAGGAAAAGTGAAGATTCATTTTGGGCCAGTTGAGTTTGAAACTGATTATACCTTATAGTCTATATTCAAACAAAACTAGCGTTTTCCTGTTGGCTGTGAAATCCACATTGTTTTAAGAAAGCTAAAAGCAACTTAACAAGGGTGATAAGGGCACAAACATAACTTCTACCACATACAATAAAAGATCACAAAAATCCTGGTGTTCCATCCCTATCCACACATTCTTCCATAGAATCTACCCACATCTACATGTACATATTGATTTTCCTGTAACCTGAAAGATGTCTTTATGGTCAGTGGAGGTTCCTTCATTTAGATCAGTGCTCAAAGGATCATCTTGGTCCAACAGTTAAATAATTACCCCTCAGAGACCAGTGCAGTGTCTGCACAAGGGAGGGAGGAGCAGGAGCAAGCTGAAGATGTTTTACTCAAGCAAATATTCCAAAATGTATTTTCAGATTGGGCCTCCTGAGAAGAGTCCTGGGTGTGGTCGAGAGGAGCAGATGTTCCTGAACCTCTATTGGTAGTGTGCTCAATTCAACCCCGTGACCTCCCCTGTCTCCCCCTTTCCAGAGCCCCAAGCTCCAGCCAGGGATGTGACTCATTCCAAGTCAGTCTTTTAGTCCTTCCATGTGGAAGGTGACTTTTTCCAAATCTGCCTGTTCAAACCTCACTCAATTCCCTTCCTTCCCTTTGAGTCCCCAAAACCCTCTCTGTCTCCATCTCCACATTCTAATCACTTTATATCCCCAACAACAGCTGAAACTAACTGTGTCTTATCAGAGTAAAACCAAAATACTTTATTACTAGAAAGAACTTTAGAATTAATAAATATACGTCTTTCATTTTAGAGAAGAGGAAACTAAGGCCTAAATGTTCATAGACAAACAATAAATAGATGTTCCACTTCCAGTTCCAAATGAGAGGGTTAGAGAACTTATTTTCTTTTTCTTTCCTTTGTATTGAATTTATTGGGGTGACACTGGTAACAAAATTATACAGGTTTCAGGTGCACAGTTCCATAACACACCATCTGTACACTGTATTGTGTGTTCACCACCCAAAGTCAAATGGATAGGTTACTTTCTCATCTGTGTTTATTCTGATAGGACTGATCTACTAGCAAAAGGATACTTTGTTTACATGAACATTTATAGTGCATAGTAGGATTACAGATGAAAAGGCAGGCATTGCAGACCTAGAGTGAACATGGGGTGAAGTTTTTATTACAAGCTCCAGGGAAAGAGAAAAGATACAACCCTAGGGGGTGGGCGCCTCTCTGAAACCTCATGGAACAAGGGGACCTGTGAACATAATTCTGATTTACAGCCGAATTTCCAGTGAGAAGTAGGACCTAGGAAGGAGGGCATTATCTTTAACAACTTAAGCAAAAATGAAAACACCATTTATCCAAAAGGTCTTAGGGATCCCAGGAAATTTAAGGAATTTATAACACCCTCTGAAGCAATGAACCTAGAATGATAAATAATTTAAAACAGGAGATAAAGACAATTTTCTCAAATTCCACTGATGAGCCTGTAATGGTACTGTACAAATAAGCTTTTATCTACACATTTTTAATTTCTGATTTAAAACTACATTTTTTGGTGTTGTATGGGTGCTCAATAAATGTACACACACACACACACACACACACAAAACCAAAAAAATGCACCCCATTCCATTATTTTCCTCTTTCAGAGAACCATATTCACATTCTTAAACATTTTTATGCTAAAAATACTTTGTTTTAAAAGAACTTATTTATACAATGTAGCTTTCAACTTTACAGTTGCTTGTACCTGAACTGTTGGCTACTTCGAATCTGCTCACTCTATAGCATGTGATTATTAGGAATGCATGGTTGAGTAATGTTCTAGAAAAACCAGCCATCCAGGGCCTGCTGTCTGATATTTGTATGCCAATGTATATGTTACCCAATAGATGGGCTAGGAAGCAAACAGATTAGTCTTAAATTATGAGAAATATTAAAAAGTTTAAGACTATGGAATCCAGGCATATAAAAGGGAATCTGACAAGTAAAGCACACAAGCAACATCCAGGCTGATGTAATGATGGGGTTGCTGTTTCATAAAGACATGGTGATGCACTTCACAAAATAAACGAATGGTGATGTACATGCACCAAGAAAATGTGACTTGCTCTAATCTCGCTTTCAAACTTCTGAGCGGGCACAACAGGGAAACTGTGGTATAAAACTATCCCATGCAAATCTATCTTTATTCAGAAAGCCAAAACGGAAGACAAGTGACCTTCTCTTCCATGACACGACCAGTTTATGGTGAAACTAAATGCCTTTTCTAGTCAGTGCAGAGGACGTTTGTGACCTAGCCAGGCTGAATCTGTGCTTCTAGCACCAAACTCATGACCTAAATGAAAGAGTGGTCTTGCATCCTTTTCTTACCTTTCACTCACAGCTTGCCAATTGTTGACTAAAAAGTCTTTTGCGACATATCGGCCAACATCAAATGCTGCCACAACTTCAATTATATTTGTTTCATTAAAATTGAATGAATATGTAGTGATGGCATATTCCATATATCTGTAAAAATGAATTTGCAGAAAATAAATATGTAAAAACTATCCAATACAAGAAGTTAATTTAAATAAATGGAATCAAAATCCCATATGATTCCAAGTTAATGATGCACGAATATTTATTACTTGTTATCGTAGCACAGTGGTATTTTTCTCCCTTTGGTTTATTAATTGCACTCTTCCACCAGGAACTTTCAAGGTAAGTTGTCCATAATCACCTGGTAAGTATCCATGGGTCTTTACTGCAGCTCATTGCATAAGCAAGTTGATTCCTTTCTTCTTCATTTGTGTTATTGGCGTAGATATTTAACAAAAAATCCCACTCTTTATCACTTCCCGAGGCAATGCCGTAACATAAAATCACAGTTTTAATTGGATAAGGTATTCTGTAAAGTATAACACGTAATGATATTTCTCATGGTAGTTGAGTTATAAACATGTTACTTGGGTTCATGGGTTGTCATATATTCAGAACTATGTAGCTAGAAAAAAATGTTGTGATCTCAGATATAAAGAGCAAAAGTAGGGATCTAGAAAGGCAACTGTGGGAACTATCATTGGTGTTACCATGATGAGATGAGACTGTCAAATTAGTTTAGAAAGGGATTTAGGGGAGAAATAAATTATAGTAGTACAAATGGTAAGTATATGCTGATAAGTTTGGTTTCATATCTTACTATCATATTTCCTAACAGTCCATCTGAGGTGATATATTAATAGAGTCTTAGCCTCAGCTCTCTGAGAGACGGCAAACGAATAGAAAAAAAAAAAGAGTTGCTCTGATGTATGTATGTATATAATAAAGAACAACCTAAATAAGACTCAAAATAAGCATAAGTGCTTATAGGGAATGCACTGGCAATGATAGATCCTGAGTGATAATCGCTGTATAAGTTCTAATCTATTGTTATGAACAGACCTACATCAGACAGGTTTTTTTAAAAAAGAAAGATACTTGAATAAAATAGTAGGAGAGATTAACCAAGTGAAAACAAAACAATCATTCCCAGAGTGAAAGCATCAAAAAGGTAGAAAGATTGCTGGTGTTGAAACAGGACAAAGACCAGTGCAATTGCAGTATTTATCTTACTCATTCTCTGGATTGTCCATCCAGTTTTTGAAGAGCTCTTTTGACAGCTGAAGACAGTCCTCAACGCCCAAGAAACACACACTCGCAAAAAGTTTTTCCAGCGATATTCTTGAAGGAACAAAGGAAATCATTTTATTTTGCATTACCACATTATTTTTTTCTCCCTCCAAGAATATGTTTCATAAAAAGATGGGTATTTTAAAACATCCTTCCAATAACATCAAGTTTGCTAAAAAAGAAAAAAAAGCTTTTGTGGATAACAAACGTGTTTAAGATTCAGGGAAATGTTTTCTGAGAGCCTGTCAGGCACCAAATAAGCTCCTAAGACTGGTATTTTTTGAAAAGTTAGAAATAAATTACTGCCATCCTTTATCTCCCTCAATCACACATGGTGTACACAGACTCCACATCTGTTATCAATTTACTTTTCCTCCCTTTTATAATAATTGCCTTGTGGATAAAAAATGACTTTAGAGTATTTGATCTAATACTCTTAAAAAGAAAGTTCTTTATACATGGAAAGGAATGGTTTATTTCTCTCTTTCAACCATGTGCTTTTCCTTGCTTAAGTTTCTGTTTCTTCTTCAACTCCTCCTGGCTATTATATTTATGGCCAGAAAAAGGATAGAGGTTTTGTTTTGTTTTTATAGCTGAGAAGGGGTACACATTATGGTTCAAAACAAATAAGTTCAAACGAATACAGTGAAGAACAATTATAAATCCAGATAAGCGGTGCGTGGGGTGTATCTCCCTGCTCTCCCCAAGTTTGAAGTAAAAGGTAAAGGAAATCAAAGTGGCCATAAAGTTCCAGAAAATGCAAGAGCCAAATCTCTATTCCTCCACCCACTAGTTTCAACTCAGCTTGACCTGACTCTCTGATAAGCAGAAGTGGAATGTCCAAGGGTGGAGGCCTTCTGAAAGACAGCTCTGAGCATTCATTTATACACACACTGTCCCTCCCCACCCATCCCAAGCTGGCTGCAGAGAACTCGTCTTGGGATGCTACCAAAAAGCAGGTCACTTCAGTCCAATTAACTAATCCAAGGTTATGGCTAGTTAACAGGTGTGCTACCTTCGTGGGGTTTTTTTAAAATATATTTTTATTGAATTGAGAGAGGAAGGGAGAGGGAGAGAGAGAGATAGGAACATCGATGATGAGAAAGAATCATTGTTTGGCTGCCTCCTGCATGCTCTACACTGGGGATCGAGCCTGCAACTGGGGCATGGGTCCTTGACCAGAATCGAACCTGGGACCCTTCAGGCAACAGGCTGATGCTCCATCCACTGAGCCAAACCAGTTAGGGCCATGCCTGCGTTTTTGAGCACACTTTTGCCTTCCTGTTTATTCACACATGCCTACACATTCACTATTCCAACTAGTCCTCCCCATCTTCAATCTACTTGTCCATTCAACCCTATGTCCTTCTAGTCACAGGTCCTAGCACTAAAATTTTCTCCTCTCTCAGAAGGATACTCATGAGAGATAATAATCACATTTTGTATGCTTTGTATTTCTTGTTTGGTCTAATTGATTTAAAGCTGATGTGACTAGTGCTGTAAATATAATCCCTGTACCATAGCTGATCACAAACTCCCTCCCTAAATCTAGAAGCCCAGCATACACACCTGGCCTTGGGTCACAGGGAGGCCGGTGACAGCAGAGCTGTATTTTGCCTTTCACCCCCTTCCTGGGTCATTATGACAATGTGCTTACTTCTCTCACCAAATCAATGATTTGAAAATCATTTATAACACTTATGATCATACACAATGACTGATATATTTCACTGTCAACCTCTCATAAAATTTGCACAGTGATAGAATTTCTGTCGCCAGTAATATACAGAGGGGCCCCTTTTCCATGCCCTTTAATTCACTGGGATGGGCTGACTTTGCTTAGCACAGCCCTTCACCATTAGTATGACATACTTACAATTTCAACCAGTAAGATTTGAGAATACAGAGCTATAAATTCCTGTATAAAATGTCACATGATGTCACTTATTTGTGGAATCTAATGAACAAAATGAATTAACCAACAAAATAAGACCCGAAGCATGGAGGCATGGAACAGACTAACATACCTCAATGTGCATTGGGAGAACGAGAAGAGATAAACCAAAGAACTTATATACTTATATGCATAGCCCATGGTCACAGGCAATAGGGTACCTGGGGGGTATAGGTAGGGGTTAGGAGGAGGGAGTTAAAGGGGGGGGGGAATGGGAGATATCTGTAATAATATCAACAATAAAAAATATATTTTTTAAAAATTTTCTGTGTATACACATATGTGCTTTGTGGGTAAATTAAGATCCCAAACTATTATTTCCTATTAGGATACATGTAGCTCATCAATCTCAAAGCTACTGTCCTAAAATAGTATATAAAAATCTCTCAGTGAATCATAGGTATTAAGATGTTATGATGTAAGTATGGAAGCCTATTTATTAATATGAATAATTTTATGCAATTATTACTATTCAAAAATACTTACAAAGCTAAATAGTCATCTTGCAATGCTGTCACATTTTCACGAATTATAGTTGAATAATGATTCCATATTGAGGTCAGTCTCTTTAATAGATACTTCTATAAACAATAAAGAAAATATACTGTTAGTCTAGCTCGCAACACTGAATTTGCATTGCATTTCTCTTGATCTGAAGAGACATTAATAATGACAGATATGTCTTCAGAGATGGTTTTTATTTGTTAGTAATGTGTAACTGGTTTATTTTTTAGCCTGCATAGGTTCAGTTTTCTCACACAAAACAAGGTTTACAATAACACCATTATTATAGTTTTGTGAAGACTGAACAATATAATGTATGTAAGCATACTGCCTGGCAAATAAGTCAATAAATATTAGCTATTATTATAACTTAATATCATCCTATTCATTTCTGGTTATCATAAAAAATGAGAAAAAAGTATAAAAATTTAAAACTTAAACTTTCTATTTTAAAAATTCCATGTTTAATATATAAACCTCCAAGAAAATAAGAACTGATTTATGTCTCAAACAATTTAAGCCCTGAATCTGAAGTAAATAATAAGATTATAAAAGTTATACATTCCTGTATTGAAATACTACATGTATTCATTGAAATTCTTTAAAAACAAATATTAGTTTTTACTTATTTATGCAAACCCAGTCATCAGATATAATCAACGAGTTTCCTTGATCCCACAAATATTAAAGTGCCTTCTATTGGTCACCAATCCAACATTCCAGTAAGTTTCCCCAGCACTTTGGACAGAAGAGACAAGAAAGTATGGAACCCTGAGGTAGTTATGATTTCAGCCTCAAACTGCCTCAGCAACTCACTTGGAATCCTCACCTAACTTACTTTCCAGTTTGTTTGTGGCCCTTAACTCTCCAAAGGTTTGCTCCCTAACTTAGGCTTTGATTCTACCTGTGCTATCTTTCTTATGAACACTGTTTAAAACCGAATGATGGAACTTTTCTCCTTTTATATTGTTTCAGTTATGATGGCATGTTATGTCTTTAGTCATTAAGTCTAATTTCCCTCACTCTCTTCGCAACATCAAAAGCAGCTTTGAAACGTTACTTTTTCTGGAACTCACTTCTCTGGTTTTAAGTGCTGGCCCTGTAAATCAAAGCATCTCACTTATGCATTTGGATTGTAAAAAGTCATTCTGTTTGATTAACAATCTTTTAGGAAAATAGTTGCTAATGCATACTATCCTTTTCTGTAAGCAAAAAGGCATACCATATCTATCCACTTCTGGTTTCTTAGGACACATTGCCACTTCCATGAGAATTAAAGACCTTTCTAAACTTCTATCATACTCATCTCCTAGACCAGGTTTATGACTAAGGTATTTTCTTTTAAGAATAATCAATCATTCGTTGAAAAAAATGAATATGTATATATTAATTAGTTATATATATAAATAAACTACTTTTGGAAAGGCCTGTTTCACAGATGCTCTTTAGAATATAGAATGAGGAAGAATGGATTCTTTTAAACCACAAAACAAAGAATGAAATTACCTTTAATAATGTGTATGTATCATAGTTGCCCACATCAGAAACAAAATTGCTGGGTAGCAGGTTCACCAAGACTGTATGCCATACTATGATTTCATCTTCTTCAGCAAGGTACTTGGTTAAATCAAGTGCTGTTTCAATCTCAATATAATTGTTTCTGTTTGGTTTAAAAACACACACTAAAAAACCTTCACTTGCTAAAAATGATTTGTACACTTTCCATATTTGTTCCATGCGTCAATGCCTGACTTTATAAAGTATGTGAAATCAAGAAGATAGAGGGCAAAGGTCCCATCTCATTGATAAGATGGGAACCAAGCAATGTTGATCAACCCTCCATTTCAGTTTGGTATGTGCACCCAAATTCCTGAAGATTTTATAGAAAATCCAGGCCCAATATTGGCCTAATTATCGGGCAAAAGAATATTTGTGCATTTAGTATGCATTCTTATGAGAGCATAGTTTCCATTCAACAAGTATTAATTAAAAGTCATTCTCTCTCTAATGTTCTGCCAGCACAAACTAGAATATAGGACAATACGCTCTCCTACTATTGAGGATCTTACTACTTCAATGAGGAGCTGAGATTTATGCATAAGTAAATGTTAACAAAAGGTCCTAAGAAAGGCAATGAATACAACAAAGGAGCAAAGAAGGTAAACACGCATGTAATGGAAAAGTCAGCGAAGGCCTCCTGGAGTAGGAATTTGAGAACAATGAAGGTTGGGTAGGATTGAAATGGGTAATAAAAAAGAAGACAGTTTAGGACAAAGAAAATTATTGGGAATTAATATGATGGGCAGACCAAGCTAACCGAAGCAGAGAATTTCTTTTGTGTATAGTTGAAAGGTGGGGCCTAATAGGAAAGGTGGATCAAAACTGTGAAGAGCCATGAATGTTAGGTTATAAAATTTACATGTGGTAGGAAGATGTTTAGATCTGGGTACCATCATGAAGGTGATGCCTAAAAATTTTATTATAATTGGGCTCAAGAAGATAGAATGGAATTCAAAGGCACTAAAGGCGAGAAGCTAATGCAATAGGCCAAGCAAAAGACAATGAAAGCTTGGCTTAGTATGGAAACAGTGAAGGTAGTAAGTAAGGTGAGAATCCAAAAGACTTTTCCAGGAATGAATAGATAAGACATGGTGACTATTTGGGAAATATGCAGGAGTTCAGGATATCTCTTATGTTGCAAGTTTGGGTGATGGGAAGAATAGTGGAACCTTTGACAGAGAGAAAAAATGATAGCAGGAGCAGTTTAGAGACAAATAAAGTTCAGTGTCTCAGGTGTTGAATTTAAATGACCACAGGATAAATAGAAGACAGGGAGAGACAAGTAGGTTTAGAAGTCATCAACATATCTTCCACAAACATTTATTGAGTACCTTATATCTTCTAGGCACTGTACATGTACATAATAAAATCGCTGAAATTTTAAAAATGAATGCATTATCCAAAGGGAAGATAGAAAAAAATAAGACAACCATCACTGGTCTTATGATGCTCACAGCAGCAAGAAGAAGAGAAGCCAGATACATGAGGAGAACCACATTTGCATATTGAAGTCTCAGGAAGCCAGTAAAGAAGTTTCCAGGAGGATGTGGTCAACAGTACCAAAGTCAGGGTAATCTCAGAGAGGAGTTTCAACAAAGTAGTGAGCAAGGAAGTATGCTGCAGGTTACAGAGGGGAAAAGTAGTAAAGAAATAAAAGATAAAATAAGCAGACATTCATTCAAAAAATAGGACAAGCCAAAGAGAGAGTGAGCACACTAAATAATTTATTATGTATACTCCTTAATTTTATTGTCTGAAAATTTAAATTCTGAACATATATTAATTTGCCTGGTCAAATACTTACCAGCTGCTTTTATATATATGTCACATTTTATTTATATCATAATGAATAAGGATGATATAAATAAAATCAATAATTTTGCAATATGTTAAAATACATGCCGTATCTCATTAATATTATACCTACAGCCATCATCGTCAGGTATTATAAATCACTTCAAAATTTTAATAGTCTATTTCCAGCAACTCGTTTTTTAGATGACAGCTACTTTATTTCCTTAACACTCAATATCACAGAAAAATATGAACACAATCTTCCTAAATTTATCCATTTTAACATTTACTAGAGTTTACAAAGGTAAGCTTGAATCACTTGTAATTTACCTAAGTTTTTATTCCTGATTGATACTTTATAAATAATGGTTCTTATGCTTTTTATAATAAGCCTATAAATATTTAAGCACTATTATCTTTTTTCTCTTTATATCATCTCTACTACATCCTTTTCAAGCTTTTCCTTTAAGGTGTTTCTTTCAAAACATTGAGTTATCTTTGCTATTCTTTTAAAACCCTTTAAAAATTCTCCATAATTAGTTTAAATCTTATTATACCAAAGTTAACTTAATTGAAAATACATAGGACTTTGATTATAATTGAATGCCAAGGTTTGACTTGAGAAGAACATATTCTTTCTCTCAAAACATTGTTTCTTGGAGAGAAACCAAAATGGTGGCATAGGTAAACACTGGAAACTGCTGCCTCGCACAAACATTTCAAAAATACAACTAAAAGACAAAACGAACATCATCCAGAACTACAGGAAGGCTGGCTGAGTGGAAATTATACAACTAGAAGGAAAGAGAAAAGCACTGAGACTCAGAGGAGTTACAGAAGTAAAGTGCAGAGGTACGGAGGCGCACGCCGAAAGGGCTGGCAGCTGAGGACGCGGTTGTCTTTTTCAATCGGGAGGGAGTCACAAGCTCCCAACTGCTCTGAACTCCAGTTCTGGGTGAGTCTCTGGGGACCCAGACTCATACGGGGAGAAAATGGACTGTCTGGCATTGGGCAGAACTCGAGGGCGGCTTTCTCTCAGAAGTACTTGCAGCTATTACCGGGACACTGAGATGCGGGCCTCTTAGGGTAGGACTGGGGAGCAGCCATAGCTGCTTGCTCCGCCCTGTTGATCCACTGAGACCCCGCCCCACCCAAGCTGTGCACAGAGGCTTTTGCATATGAAAGGCCTGGCCCTTTGCAATCTGAAAATTACCTAACAAACTGCAGCTGAATCAGAGAGACCAAGAACTTCCAAAAGAAGGTCTAAGGCAGGGGTGGGCAAACTTTTTGACTCAAGGGCCACAATGGGTTCTTAAACTGGACCAGAGGGCCGGAACAAAAGCATGGATGGAGTGTTTGTGTGAACTAATATAAATTCAAAGTAAACATCATTACATAAAAGGGTACGGTCTTTTTTTTTTTTAGTTTTATTCATTTCAAACAGGCCGGATCTGGCCTGCGGGCCGTAGTTTGCCCATGGCTGGTCTAAGGCCCCACAGCAGCTTGCATTGCTTCACAGCTGGGCCTCATCTGGGCACCTCCAAACCCCAAACAAAGAAGAGGAATCTGCAGATCTCTCTGTAGCTCCTGCTGGGTAGCCTCAGGCAGAGGCTAAATTAGCACCTCCTTAGAGATCCAAGAGCCAGTGTACCCAGTGGTCAGAGTGGGACCATCCAGATTACAACTCCTCAGATCCATAAGGGACACACTCAGGGGGCAGACTCAGTGAGCACCAAAGCCCCACTGAAGCAAGTCTTGCCCCAGAAGAGTGTCTCCAGCTCAGAAGTTCTCCCACTGCAGACACAGCTGATTCTCACAGCCAATTGGCCTGGAGGTCAATTCCTCCCAGTGACACCTACAACAATCAAGGCTTAACTATAACAAGACTGTGCACAAAGCCCACAAAGGGGTGCACCAAGAGTGTCCACCTCAGGTAATTGGGGAGGCTGAGCCACTGGGCCCTATAGGACACCTAACACAGAAAGCCACTCTATTAACACAGGGAAGCATAAAAAATGCGGAGACAAAGAAACAGATCACAAATGACAGAAATGGAGGAAAGCAAACTACTGGATATAAAGTTCAAAACCATGGTTATAAGGTTTTTCAAGAATTTTCTAGAAACCGCCAATAAATTTAGTGAGATCCTCAAGAAATCTAGTGAGACCGCCGATAAATTTAGTGAGACCCTCAAGAAATCTAGTGAGACCCTCGAGGTTATGAAAAAGGACCAACTAGAAATTAAGCATACACTGACTGAAATAAAGGATATTATGCAGAGTTCCAACAGCAGACTAGAGGATCGCAAGAATCAAGTCAAAGATTTGAAATCCGAAGAAGCAAAAATCACCCAACTGGAAAAACAAAAAGAAAAAAGAATCCAAAAATATGAAGATAGTGTAAGGAGCCTCTGGGACAACTTCAAGCGTACCAACATCAGAATTATGGGGGTGCCAGAAGAAGAGAGAGAGCAAATATTGAAAACCTATTTGAAGAAATAATGACAGAAAACTTCCCCTACCTGGTGAAAGAAATAGACTTACAAGTCCAGGAAGCGCAGAGAACCCCAAACAAAAGGAATCCAAAGAGGACCGCACCAAGACACATCATAATTAAAATGCCAAGAGCAAAAGACAAAGAGAGAATCTTAAAAGCAGCAAGAGAAAAACAATCAGTTACCTACAAGGGAGTACCCATACAACTGTCAGCTGATTTCTCAACAGAAACTATGCAGGCCAGAAGGGAGTGGCAAGAAATATTCCAAGTGATGAATAGCAAGAACCTACAACCAAGATTACTTTATCCAGCAAAGCTATCATTCAGAATTGAAAGTCAGATAAAGAGCTTCACAGATAAGAAAAAGCTAAAGGAGTACATCACCACCAAACCAGTATTATATGATATGCTGAAAGGTATCCTTTAAGAAGAGGAAGAAGAAGAAAAAGGTAAAGATACAAATTATGAACAACAAATACACATCTATCAACAAGTGAATCTAAAAATCAAGTGAATAAGTAATCTGATGAACAGAATAAACTGGTGAATATAATAGAATCAGGGGCATAGAAAGGGAGTGGACTGATTATTCTCGGGGGGGAAAGGGGTGTGGAGGGTGTGGGAAGAGACTGGACAAAAATTGTACACCTATGGATGAGAACAGTGGGTGGCAGGGGTAAGGGCAGAGGGTGGGGTAGGAACCGGGTGGAGGGGAGCTATGGGGGGAAAAAGAGGAACAACTGTAATAATCTGAACGATAAAGATTTAATTAAAGAAATAAATTAAATAAATAAATAAATAAAAAACAAACAAAAAACATTGTTTCTTGGTGGCTTTCTATTGTAATAGACATTATTGCTCTTTCTTTATAGGACTTTTTAAATTGTCTTTCTTTTATTGTGGGAAAATACACATAAAATTTGTCATTGTAACCATTTTTAAGTGTACAGTTCAGCAGTATTAAATACATTCATAATTTTGTGCATCCATCACCATCATCTGTCTCCTTAACTCTTTTCATTTGTAAAACTGAAACTCTGTACCCATTAAATAATATCTCCCCTTTTCACCTTTCCCCTAACCCCTGGCAACCACCATTGCGCTTTAAGTCTTTATGATTTTGATTACTCTAAGCACCTCATTGTAAAGTGGAATATTACAGTACTTTTCCTTTTGTGACCGGCTTATTTCACTTAGCATAATGTCCTCAAGTTTCATCCATGTTGTTGCACATTCCAGGCACTTTTACGTAATAAAATTCCACTATAACTACAGAATTTGATCCTAATCTTGAGAAGTTATGGCCTGGATATGCTAAAGAACCAACTTCATAGTGATGAAGTTCATAATGATAAATTCTCAAGGTGAACTCTAAAACCATGTGAGAAGAAAATATACTCACTTAGACAAGGAAAAGGCATCATCAATCAACTGCAGTCTGTGAATAACAGGAATAGCCTGCAAATTAGATCCCAATATGTGCAGAGAAAGATGAGAATTTTTTTAGTAAAAAAAATAATTTTAAAAGAATAACATTTAAAGATCATTGCTAATTACAAAGTACTTTCACATGAATTGTCTCATGTACAGAGAAATGATAAATACTAAGGGTAGTCTCCATAACTTATGTATTATACATCTGTTTTTGATAAATGATCCCTCTGGACATGAATCATAGGCTTAAATAAGGCAGAGAGCTATGCCAAAATTCTCCCTGAAAACAGCATGTTAGAAAATAAAAACAGGAAGCCAAGTTTAAAAGGCTTCTCCAAAACAGAAAGCATACATTAAATTGTATGACAATGTCCAAATTATTGTCAGGGGAATTTTTTGGCATAGGAGGGCTTAAATAAATATTATTTAGCACTATTTTGGTAAGATTGAGGTACTCTTTCAAATGGTATGTCTCTTCTCAGGAATTTACTGCTTTGACACAATACCACCAGTAGGGCCCTTTGAATCACAGAAAGGCAGGAGTCAATTGCCAGCCTAACTCCTGAGGCTCCTGTCTGAGCTCCTTGCATTGCCAGGCCACAGGACTCTGTCTCAGCTGTAGTGTCCTAAGGATGCCCAACGCCGCCCACAGTATTCCTTCAATAGCTCCAGAATTTTCATATATTTGGTACTAGAAAATTTACCTTCGCTACATCCCTTTGAACATCTAAGCAAACCAAGCTTAATTCTTTTCTTGGGAGTAGTCTCTTTTTCTTTCTGGCGCTAATAACCTATTTTCTAGATTAATATTAATAACTGAAATATTTTTTTATTTGCTCACCAAATATGTTGTAGGAATAATTAACCTCAGTCTTTAAATAAGTAAGTCTGCAGTGGTTTCAAGAAATCATTGCTATAATAACATGACCTAAAGCTTCCATAGCCAAGAGTGCCCTTAGAAATTAACAAGAATTTAGCTACTCAGAAAAGGATTTTAAAATGCCATCATAAGTCGGTTTTGTAGCTTTATTCAAAAGTATAATAGTAATTTTTAAAAATTACTGAACGTGCTCCGAATGCCTGAATTGTGTCAGGCCTCTGTTAGACCATAACACATGCATCACTTTATTTAATCTTCGCAACAACCCTTTAAGGTTGGTCTGTTATTATACAGACTAGTGGCCCGGTGCACGAGTTCATGCACACTGAATGGAAATTAATTAGAAGAAATATTTTAATATCGCTATTCGCCCTTTCTCTATAATAGAAGTGTCAACCAAACTCACAATCGACAATGACAGATGGAAACACACATGTGCAATTGGCACCAGTGAGAGCTTTATATATATAGATAAGGAAACTGAGGCATGACTGGCCAAATAAGAGGCCTAAGGCCACACACCTCGCAAATGAGGAACATAAATATAAACACAAATCTACCTGACCAAAAATCCAAAGTCTGGACCAATGTTCTTTATTGCCTCTTCTGGTTGAGAGGTTCCTGCATGTGTCTCAGAGAATTTCCAGAGTGAGACACCAAGATTTCTTTTAGTTCAACACTCTAGTTTCACAAATGTCGTCTCAATGACGTGCCCAAGATTTCACAGCTGAGCCAACTCTACAGACTTACAAGCCAGCATCTATCTCCACCAATGGAGATTTAGTTAAATTCAATCAATAAAAGTCTTACTGACTAGAGCTAGCCAACATTTTAATATTTACATATTGTATAATGATTTATAATTCTTTCACAATTTAAAGTGGTATTAGATTATTATTGCTATTTGTGGATTAAATTCTCCCCTCGGAGGAAGAGTGAGAATAAAATTTTTACAAAAATTAACATTTTCTAGCATATACTGCACATCTATTATGGGCTTAGAAATTTTAAGTATATGTTTACCTACATCGTCTCTAATCCTCTTGATAAATAAGTAATACATAATATTACTTCCATTTAAAATAAGAAATGAAAGCAGAACATTTAAGTAACTTGCTTAACATCACAAAACTAATGGTTAATAGGAAAATGTATTCTTATTTTTATCTAGAAAGGTAAAATTGTTGTGGAAAAGTGAGATTAATGTTCAAAAATACAAAGCATTCAACCAAAATCTCCCTTTTCTAAGAATAAGTAATGAGGGGAAGGTCTCTTCTCATCAGACAGACATATGAAAACTCAACTCTGAAAGGCTAGAGAGTGCAATACTAATGATATTTTTAAAAAGATATAAAAATAATCTTACCTTATGATCTTTTTCAAGCTGTTGATTTAATTTCTTCCAACCTAATTTATCATAGTTAACTCTGTAATATCCAGTCATATTCAAATTTAAAATCACCCAGTCATGATCAAAATTTGAAACTTGCATTTCAGGGAATAATTCTACAAAGAAATATGTGAAATGTTTGATGTGGTACATCTGAAAAATATTTCAATATATGTTTATACTATATTCTCTTAATTCTAAACAATAAATCCAATGAAACAAAAATTAAAGAAATTCATATATATATCTTACCATATAATTACATTTTTTCACATTAATAGCTTTTGATTTGAAACTTTTCTTTAAATCTCTATGTTCAACAAGAATGATATCATACTTTAGTTTTAAACAGGATAGCTTTTCAAAAGCTAAATATTTCAACTTTTTATCCTTTATATTATATATATGCATGTATATATGTGAAGATATTTAAAAAATTTGTTACTTACCGCTGCTTTTATCTAGCCAGACTAAAGATTGTGTAGTTCCATTTTTCATCCAAAGAACAGGTACAATCCATGTGTCACTTAGAAAAATTTTTAAATTCAATTAATTTTCACACATAAGAATGTAAGCACTGAGCCAATGTTAAATGAGATGATAAAATAACAGACAGAAATTGGTCATTCCCTCTGGATATGTAGGACTTGGCTTCTTATTATTCACTATTGATTTTACAAGCCAGTTTGGCTTTAGTTGTTTGTTTACTCTCTCTTGTTGTATCTTATAGATCAGTGGTTCTCAACCTGTGGGTCGCGACCCCTTTGGCGGTCCAACAACCCTTTCACAGGGGTCGCCTAAGACTGTCCTGCATATCAGATATTTACATTACGATTCATAACAGTAGCAACATTACAGTTATGAAGTAACAACGAAAATAATTTTATGGTTGGGTCACAACATGAGGAACTGTATTTAAAGGGCCAGAAGGTTGAGAACCCCTGTTATAGATTGACTTCTTAAAACTTAAGGTAGCTTCTAGGACTATCTTGTATCTGAAACTTTAAAGGCCTGTTTATAATAAATGATAGCCACCTGGCCTGTTCAGAGGTTGTTCAAATGCTGCAGACAGACCCAAATCCATCCTTGCCAAGAGAGGTAAAGAGAAATTTAAGAAGAAAAACTTAGCAAATATTTCAAAATACTTTTCTGCATCAAGCTTTCTCCCCATCTGAAAAATGTTCAGCATGAGTCAGCCAGATCATTCATATTTCCTGAGTGCCAGCATTCTTTCCATGTTTGTGGACATGACCTGAATGAAGAAGCTGACCACAAGGAGGACATTAGTCATCTGAAGGGACGGACATGCTACTTGGAATTTGGGCAATATTTTTCAATCTGCTCAAATACTCACAAGTCTGGGTTCTCAAAGGCATTAAACTGAGGGTCTCTGTTTTACCTGATGACTAAGGTATAACTCTTCTCAAAAGACACAGTATATCACAGTGAGAAGAAATCTTTAGGTCTCTTGTTCCTCTCCCCTGGGGTTTTAAAGAAAGAGTAGGAGGACCTGAAAATTTTGGTGGTGGTATTTGAAAATTAATTACTCATTTGTGGCAATACTACAATGAGATGTGAGGATCAAAATTTTATGAAAAACAGTTAAAAATTATCTAACAAATTAAGAAATAGAAGGGAAGGAGAAAATGATGAATACTAAGCCACTTTATACTCATTATTTCATTTTTACAACAATCTACTGGGATACCTGTTATTATGTTTATTTTATAGATAAGTCAATTAAAACTCAGAGATTTTAAATAAGACTTACCTAAGATTTGAAGTTTGGTGGAGTTCCTATTTGAACCCAGGTCTAACAGTATTGAAAGCCCATAATTCTAATGCTATAGGAAGGGGTACAAATACACATAGACATGCATGTGTGGACATGCACAAAACTATTCCTCAGACATAGTTACCATTCAGTACTGTTTCTAGAGAAAAGAAGATGACCTTGAAACACGATATCCTTTTCTCTTAACTAGCATGAGGTCATCTATGGCTCTAGTGTACTGCCTGTCACCCAGAATCCTGAGTAATTTGTTATTTCTGCCTGAAGGACAAAAAAGAAATACATAACACCCAAAGCTTTGGTCAATGGTGTTGAGGAGAGGCACTGCCTTGAAACCTTAAAAGCAGGTCTGTGGCCTGGCTCAGGACATCAGGGGCTCTCCCTTAACCTAGCACCACAGGAACGTCCTACACGGAGTCCTAAGTCACCATCCCAGAGTCACTCTGCAAAAGGTGTAGCCAGCAGGGGTCATGCTTCCGCACCCACAGGCTGGTTTCCATTTGATCAGAACTCAGCCCAAGGAAGGGAAAGACAGAGGAGCAAATCTACCTACTTGTGGGTTGGAAGAGTCTGATTTTTAACCTTTCCAAGATAAAATGGCTCCTGTTTCATGACGCCAGTAGATACATTTAAGGTGATAACTGGAAAACCACTCTGGTAGGTCCAACTGTCCATTATACTTTTTACTGTTGCTGGCAAAACAATTTTATTCTGGTCATCTATGGCCTGTTTTTAAAAAAAACATCAGAAAAGCAGATATTTATCTTCAAAATCTTTTGAGGTAGCAATCTCCTAAAAGAAACGACATAGCTATTCTATATAGTAATTCCCAGTGGGTGATATATTGGGGCCAAATTCAGAACTCCCTTCAAGTCTATACCTGAATGGTTCCTTAGTTTATTCATTCATTCTCTCACTAAACATATATTTTTAGACCTAATATGTGCAGGCTCTGTTCTGGGCACTGGGAATACAGTATTGGAGACTAAAGAAACAGCTCGACTTAAGGGAGTTTCCCAAACAAGGTAAAACTGTTTTCCTGTGGCATTGCCATATAAGACTGGCTGCCCCATCTTGTTGAATTCTATCATACAGAACAACTCAGCAAAAACATGTCAGGAATACCAATACCATTTGAAAATGCCTCCAGAGATCATCTTGCTTAGCATTCGAGTAAGAAAATGTCTCCAAATATGACTGTAAAAATAGAAAAGTTAAGGTTAGAATAAATCACATCCTAAAGCAATTTACATTTATTGCCCTCCAAGTAACATTTTATAAACTTACCTTAAGTGCGCTGATAAATAAATTCTCACTCAGAAAACTAGAAAGCATCCGGACCATAGACGCACCCTAAGACATAAGAAGTTGTCCATGATTTGAACAAAATTCAATATCTAAATACTGACACATTCCATTTCAACAAGCATTATGCTGGGCTGTGCTCTGGACTGCATTGTGCACTTTAGTTGAAAAACTTCAGTTATTCTAAAATATTTTAATAAAATAGTAGACTGTCACTAATTAATAGGTACAAGGTGAACTAATGCCCTACATATAGAAAGTTCAGGGTACAAAAAATGTTTTAAATTTATATATTTATATATATATGGCAAAAATAAATTTGTACCAAATAGAAGTGTCGAGGTCTAAGTGTCTAAGTCTATTCATAATGGTAGATGGTACTGAGCACCTAAGATGTGCTTAATTAGTATTTACCAGATAATAATTGATTTAACCACATTTTCTGAAATCTATCTACTGAATAAAATTAGGGTTATTTGTATCAAAAGTTGTACAATAGCATATTAGCTTATGAACCTTGGAATCTATTTTATGCAACTTTCTGCAAGAGTTCAGAACAAAAGGAAATATATGACCGATTTTACCTTATTGTAAGTAAATATGTCAAAGAGCTCACTTATTTCATTAATTTCTGTGAAATTTTCCACCTTCATGGATACAGCTCGTGACACCAGGGAGTGATCTTCTCTGAGAACATCATGTAAAAGGTTAGAAAAAAACACTTCATTCTAAAAGGAAACGATTGAGCCACATTAAGTTCTGAGGTGTCACAGAAACACAAAGTTCAATGTTCCCAAAATACTTTCAAAAACTGACATTGAAGAAGGGAAAAACAATAATTGAGAAGTGCTCTATGAGCTACAATATGCCAAATAAGAATTCCGTGAGTAATAAAATTCTAGGATACTTTCCTTCCCATTTAGTGTCTTTCTTTATTTCAATTTTTAAAAAATCAATTACAAGAGCTCCATATACCTTTTTCCTAAGGAGGTTCCATGGGGGTTGGGGGGCAGAATAGTATCTCTTGGTGATGTTTTAAAAAATATATTTTATTGATTTTTTACAGAGAGGAAGGGAGTGGGATAGAAAGTTAGAAACATCGATGAGTGAGAAACATCAATCAGCTGCCTCCTGCACACTCCCTACTGGGGATGTGCCCACAACCAAGGTACATGCCCTTGACCAGAATCGAACCTGGGACCCTTGAGTCCGCAGGCTGACGCTCTATCCACTGAGCCAAACCGGTTAGGGCATCTCTTGGTGGTTTTCATCCTCTAGAATTTTATAGAGAATTAATAAAATCTAATATTAACCCAATTACTAATAGCAAACCCTTAAGATCAATCAGTATCTCTTTCATGGGCATTCATAAACCACAAGCATGCCATATTTATAAATTCAAAAGAATGCTGATATAATAATTTGTAATTGGAAATAACAGATTGGATATAACAGTTTATATATAACTCATACATTATAAGAAGGCAATTTGTTACATTTTGATAAGAAGTACAGAACTCTATAAAAGACTAAATCTCTCTGACCCATGACAAGGGCCATTTCTTTCTGAAGAAAAGCTGAAAGGATAACCAAAGTATAGCCAAGAGGTGCCTGGGGTGGATGCGCCAAAGAAGGAACAATGGAGAAGTTGCAGGAATAGCATACCCTGGAGAGCCCCTGATAATCCACATGAAACCTCTTTTGGGGGTCCCCATGTTGACTCTCTCACCCCTGGTCAGTGTCAGATAAACTTTCAAATTCTGCCCCACTTCCATTAGCCTATGTTGCAATCATCACTCTCCCATTAGCACAATATTTTTAGATTTATTAATACCATTGATTAGGCTCTTATCAAACTCTGAGAAAGCCTATCATTTATGGCAATGCATGCCAATAAAGACAATCTTTAATGTCAATAAAGATCACCTGGGGATTTTGTCAAACTCATCTTTTAATTCAGTTGGTCTGGGGTGGGGCCTATATTTTAACCAGATGCCGCTGACATTGCTAATTTGAGAATCACACTTTGAGTCACAAAAATTCAGGGACGACATCTACATAAGTCTGATCTTATTCATTAAGTATAGGTTTTATTAATTTAACACTCAAGAGTTCTGCATCTGCATATGGTTCTCTGATTTTCCTTCTCAATTTCAATCTAATGACTAGATTAAAAGTCCATGATCTCTCAAAGGTTATTGAAATAAGGCCTTAAGCTTAAAAAAAATTTTTTTTCAAAGCTTATGCTAATTTTCTCAAGTGCCAGATCTGATGCTCTTCTAGCAAGGATTGTATTCACTCTGCTGCACAATAATTGAGAAATGTAGACTCAGAAAAGAGTAATTAAGAACCAATGATGAAAAAAATAACTAAATGATACAAAAAGAGCTAATCTTACCATCTAAGTTTCAAAAACACCAGTAATATGTTTTCATCAAGTTTCCCAGATATGACAATACCTTAGCCATTTTAGTTGCATTAAGAGGTACTGATTAATGTTAATATATTCTATTTAATTAAGAACAGGGTAAAATTTAAAAAATGGGCAGAAAACCTGAGTAGACATTTCACCAAAGAGGGTACACAGATAGCTAATAGACATATGTAAAGATGCTCAACAACACTAATCATCAAAGAAATGCAAATTAAAACCACAATGAGATACCACCCCACACCTGTCAGAATGGCTATCATCAGTAAATCAACAAACAACAAGTGTTGGTGAGGATGTGAGAAAAGGGAAACCTTGTGCATTTTGGTGAGAATGTAAATTGGTGCAGCCACTATGCAAAATATTATGGAAGATTTTTTAAAAAATTAAAAATGGAACTGCCTTATGACCCAGCAATTCCACTTCTGGGAATATATCCAAAGAAACCCAAAATACTAATTTAAAGGAATATATGTATCCCTATGTTCATTGCAATAGTCAAGATATGGAAGCAACCCAAGTGTCCATCAATAGACAAGTGGTACATAGACACAATGGAATATTACCAGGTCATAAAAAAGAATGATATCTTACCATCTGTGACAACATAGATGAACCTAGAGGGTATTATACTAAGTGAAATAAGTAAGTCAGAGAAAGACTAATACCAGATGGTTTCACTTATATGTGGAATCTAAGCGACAAAATAAACTAATGAGCAAAACTGAAACAGTCTTATAGAAACAGAGAACAGACTGATGTTTGCCACAGGGGATGGAGTTGGAGGGCTGAGTGAAAAAGGTGAAGGGATTAAGAAGCACAAATTGGTAGTTACAAGACAGTCACAGGGATGCAAAGCGCAGCATAGGGAATAGAGTCAATAATCTTATATAATAAAAGGCTAATATGCAAATCAACTGAACGGCAGAATGTCCAGTTGCTATGATACACACTGACCACCAAGCAGCAGACACTCAACACAGGAGCTGCCCCCTGGTGGTCAATGTGCTCCCACAGGGGGAGCGCCGCTCAGCCAGAAGCTGGGCAGTGCTCAGGATGTCTGACTGACGGAAAGTGGGCCTAACTTGGCAGTTGGACATCCTCCAAGGGCTCTCAGACTGCGAGAGGGTACAGGCCAGGCTGAGGAACTCCCCCCCCCCCACACCTGAGTGCACGAATTTTGTGCACTGGGCCTCTAGTATTGTAATAATATTGTAACTATATATGGTACCAGGTGGGTACTGAGAAAATTGGGAGAGAACACTTTGTAAAGTATATGACTATAACCACTATGCTGCACATCTGAAATTAATAAAAATAATGTTGCATGTAAACTGTTATTGAAAATAAAATTTAAAAAGAACATAGAGAGTAAATCTAATTATTTTGGGGAATGGAACTTCTTTATTGACTCTAAGAATAGAGGTTTAGAGTATATGGATAGGGCTTTTGAAGAAAACTAAGATTTACTACATGTATATAAAGTTTATATATATGAGAAGAGTCATATAAACACACACACACACACACACACACACACACACACACACACACACACTGGCTCCTTGAGAGCAAGAACACTCCCAGGTGCTTTCTCTGCAGAGCACGGTGGTTAAAGCATGGGCTTTGCAGTCAGAGAATTTGGAATTGCATCTCACCTTTGATATTTAATAACTCTGAAACCTTGCACAGAGCACTTAATGCTTCCATGCCTGTTTCCTTAACTATAAAATAGAAAAAATAACAATTACACTCAGATGATTGTTTTGAGGATTAAGATGATGTGTGTATAGAATTCACAGTACCTGGCACTTAAGTCCAAAGTGCTCAGTTAATGGCAAAGACCATATTATTGTTGTCACTCTCATCATTACCCTAGTCATTAGACTAGATTCAGACAACTGGGTTATAATCACAGTTCTGTCCCAATCAGGAAAATGAACTTGGAAAGTCAGTTAACCTTTTGATACTTCTTTCTGCTGAACTATATAATAATGGCCAATCCAGAGGAGAAAGAACAGAGCCACCACAGAGCAGCTGGACTGCAGGGTTGTGGACATTTTATAGGATATCTGAAAAGGGGAGAGTAGATGCATGGAACTGGGACATTCAGAGGTTGCTATATCAGTGCTTCCCAGAAACCATGATTTCACAAACAGATGCAAAAAGAGTTTTTTTTAAGTCTGTAGGGCTAAGACAGGTTTGTCAACTTTTTATTCTACCATCTTTTTTAAAAAAATATTTTTTTTATTGATTTCAGAGAGGAAGGGAGAGGGGAGAGAGAGATAGAAACATCAATGAGGAGAGAGAATCATTGATTGGCTGCCTCCTGCACGCCCCCTACTGGGGATCGAGTTCGCAACCTCAGCATGTGCCCTTGACCAGAATTGAACCCGGGACCCTTTAGTCCGCAGGCCAACGCTCCATCCATCCGCTGAGCCAAACCAGCTAGGGCACTGCCATCTTTTTAATCAACAAAAACCAAACATTATCTATGTACCATCACCATCCTTTCATAAAAGAAGGCAAATTTTATTACCAATATATTCTTACAAACTCCTTCAAAGTGAAGAAATTTAGCCTGTAAGGAGGAGCTGGCCAGTGGAGATCAACATTTCAAATAATAATACACTCTTTGAATGAGTGGGGATGGGGAGAGGACAAGAGGCCAAGAATCCAGCCTGGGAACCACTTGGGAGGAAAGATGAGGGAGAGGCTGGCAGAGAGCAGCAGGAAGAGCTGCCCTAAGCATCAGAGAGGTGGCGGGAGGCAGGACCAGAAGGGAAGAAAGGGCCTCTGGTTTGTTATAAAGGGGTGAGGTCTGTGTCAAAGGATGATATTAAATTTAAACACGTAAACATCTAAGTAAAATAAAGTCAATTTAGCTTGATCATGACATCCTGAAAGCACTACCTAATTACTCTAAATAAATTATCAAAAATATAACTTAGAGTTGAAATCATCAGAATCGCATATCCATAAATTTATCCTTTTTTTCATATTACTAGTTACTCAAAACAGCAAAATAATATGAGCTATAATATATAAACATCAGCTATATAATATACTAGAGGCCCGGTGCACGAAATTCATGCACCGGCCTGCATCCTCTAGATGTCCACGACCCCTTGGGGGATGTCCACCCTCACAATCCAGGATCCCTCGCTCCTTACCGCCTGCTTGCTCGCTCCTTATCACTTGACTTGCTGTTCCTTAGTGCTGCCACGGAGGCGGGAGAGGCTCCCGCCACCGCTGCTGCGCTTGCCAGCCATAAGCCCAGCTTCTGGCTGAGTGACGCTCTCCCTTTGGGAGCACACTGACCACCAGGGGGCAGTTCTTGCATTGAGCATCTGCCCCCTGGTGGTCAGTGCTCATCATAGCGACCGGTCATTCTGGTCGTTCCGCTATAATGGTCATTTAGGCTTTTATTATATAGATTATATATCAACTATATTATATGTGAAATTATATGTACTATTTTAAATATATAATATAGCATATCACTTATCATTAAAGTCATAGACCACTGATTACAACTGCTTTAAAATTTAGGTTAGGTAGGAATAAGTGAAAGTAACCTAAAATCAAATAATAGGAAAAGATTATACACATATACCTTATAAGGTTATATAATAACATGTTAGGCAACCTTTAAAAACCTTGTTTTCAAAAATAATTAATGATTTGTGGAAATGCTTTTGATATCATTTGAAGTTAAAAAAGGCATTATACATTTCTGTGTAATTCCCACTTTTATGAATATTTACAATAAATAAGCCTGGAAAAAGAAAATACATTAAAAAGATAACACTGATCATCTCTGGTATTACAGATAATGTAGTATTACTTATATTTTACACATTTTCATCAATAACTATGCATGACTCTTATAAGTAGGAGAAAAAATTACAAATAAGTTTGACAGACATACTTACTCCTGAGAGTTTAGGATTGAAGTAGTTAACTACTCCAAACTCAAAATGAGATGCAAATCCTTCATTGAGCCAGATATTGTTCCACCAACTCATGGTAACCAAGTTTCCAAACCACTTTTGAAGATGGAAAAGAAAAGAGTTTTCTTAAATTTAATTTAGGTAATATTTCTTGAAATTGCATGTTAAATAAATGTAGAATCAAAGACAAACTTTACTTGCTATCAATAAAACAGGAATCCAAAAACATGTTGTTTTAACATGAAGAAATATGAGTCATGCGCTCATTTCCCTGAAATAATTATTTCACATTCAAAGACTGAAAGCAATTTTTGTTTTAATGTGATGCTCAAAAATAATGAAAGCCAGAGTAGCATTTCTTAAACTGTCCACTTTGCCCATAAGTTAAATAAAGCAGAAGTTCTAAATGTCACATAATACCTACTAATTACAGCATCTTATACTCTAAATAAATTACAGCAGGATTTGGCTGTAAGCAGTTATTATGTTCTAAAAATATGATTTGATCTGTGCCATGTACAAATCACTCAAGTAATCATGTTCTGCAAAATGGTACCGCTATCATTATTTTCTATTTGAGCTTAATAGAAAGTGTCAAACAGATGATGAATAGAATCAGGAAAGAAAAACACAATAATTTCCAAGACCAACAAATCCACACCCTAGTATTTAACCAAATTATTAGAACAGCTGTGATGTGCTAAGAGTTAGCCTGTATTCCAAAACAATGTGTCACTTAGGATATAATAAAAAATGACACCTTGGGTGACTGATCAAAACTTGTGAAAGTGTGTGTTGACTGTGTAACAGGGTGTTTGTTATTCAACCCCAGTAAATCACTTTCCCAAAATTTCTTATAAATCTATGTAACAAAATAATTTCATAGTTTAGTTATTTCTTTCTTGACTGGCTTGTATTAATGAAGTCAAGGTCAAAAGGGGCATATGAAAATTTCCATCAAACCAAATTTCCATCAAACTAAACTTCTCCAACCACAACATGAAAGTATATAGTTCTAATGTAATGAACTTTGTTTACACCAGTTTTGGGGATGCAGCTCGAGGATTAATTATCACTCATCTCATTGACACTAATATATTGTATATATTCCTTTAACCTCTCTTCCCCCACCCCCCGTCCCAAGAAAGAGCTTGTAACAATCTACTGATGAAATGTGGATATCTTTCCGTAAACTTTTATGATGTACCTTACTTTGAGATGGCATGAAAACAAATAATCATAGCTCTGCTTGGCTTATTTTTCCTGAAGGGAACTTTTTAGAGCAAGTTAACCCTTGGATGTAAATAGCTAATCCTCCAATGGACTGTAAGGTCTCATCACTGTGATCCATCAACAACTGTTCAGATCTACTCAGGATGTGATTACATAGAGCTTCCCTTGTTTTTCTCATTATATATATATATTGGAGAGGGCAGAAGGGAGAGAAGGAGAGAGAAACATTGATCAGCTGCCTCCTGCATGCGTCCTACTGGGGATTGAGCCCACAACCCAGACATGTACCCCTTCTGGGGATCAAACCTGCAACCTCTAGCTGCATGAGAAGACATTCAACCAACTGAACCACACTGGCCATGGCTCCCATTTTATTTTTTAAATATTTTCTTTTTTAGAAAGAGGGGAAAGAAAAGGGAGAGAGAAACATCTATATGAGAGTGAGACATCGATTGAATGCCTTCTGCATGCCCACTACCAGGGATAGGCTGCAATCCAAACAACTGACCTATACTGGCCAGGGCTCTCATTGTCCCATTTTTTGAAAAAATTTTTTAAAATTTGGTGTATGGCAGGTGTTGTTGTTTTTCTTTTTATACTTTGTTTTTTGCTATTTTTGGTAGAGCAGCTGGGAAACATCTTCATGTGAAATAAGAGAAAACATTCTACCACGTGCCTGATGCCCAATCTCGTGGGAGACAATGTGAGAGATCACCGTCTTTTTTTCTGTTAGTTGCTCATCTGGTTTCAGCAACAATAATGACTCATCAAATATCAGTAATCCCCAATTTTCCATTGCACGGCTGTCAAAAGTAGGTAAGGCAATCATATCTGAATGGAATTCAATGGAGGAAACAATAGAATCATTCTCTCAAAAAATTTGAGATTTCCAGTTATAAATATCTCAAAGTTAAATCATATAAATACTGAAAAAATACAAGTAAATATGTATAATCTGAGAGTAGACTTTAAAGACAAATACCAAAGACAGAAGCCAGAAAATAAATTGTTTTTATTATATAAAAACCAAATACTTTTAATGAATGACTTGTATCCAAAATATGCAAAGATCTCTTAAAGGTCAACAATAAGCAAATAAGTAACTTTATAAATTTGGCAAAAGATCAAAACAGACATGCCACTAAATAATATATACCAGGCTTAACCGTTTTGGCTCAGTGGATAGAGCATCGGCCTGCGGACTCAAGGGTCCCAGGTTTGATTCCGGTCAAGGGCATGTACCTTGGTTGCGGGCACATCCCCAGTTGGGAGTGTGCAGGAGGCAGCTGATCAATGTTTCGCTCTCATCCATGTTTCTAACTCTCTATCCCTCTCCCTTCCTCTCTGTAAAAAATCAATAAAATATATTTAAAAAATAAAAGAATATATACCAATGAAAAATAAGCATATGAAAAGAAGCTCTACGTCATATGTCATTAGGAAATTGCAAATTAAAACAATAATAAAACAAAAACAACGAGATACCACTACACACCTATTAGGATGGCTAAAATCCAAAACACACCACCAAATGTTGAAGATTTGGAACAACAGAAACTCTCATTATTGCTGGTGGGTATGCAAAATGGTACAGTCACTTAGGAAGAAAGTTTGGTGATTTCTGATAAAGCTAAATATAGGCTGATCATACAGTCTAGCAACTGAGCTTCTAGGTATTTACCCCCCTAGTTGAAGATTTATGCCCATACAAAAACTTGCACACACATGTTTATTGGCTCTTTATTCGTAATTGCCCAAAATGAAAAGCAACCAAGATGTCCTTCAAAGGCCAATGGATAAACAAACTGTTGGACATCCATACAATATTGTATTATTCAACTATAAAAAGAAATGATCTATCAAGCTATGGGAAGTCATGGAGAAATCGTAAATGTATATCACTAAGTAAAGGAAGCCAGTCTAAAAAATCTACATATGGTATATAGGAACTCTCTAAAAAATAAAGTCTATTTAAAATTAAACATTTAGTTCACTAAAAGGCACCATAAACAAATTTGAAAGGCAAACCACAAACTGGGAAAAGTATATATCACAACTAGACAATATATTTTTAGTAAACAATTCTGACAAATTTTAAAAATATGTGAATAATTCACTAAAGAAATAATTCAAACAGCCAAAAATCTTACTAAAATGTTCAACTTCTTTACTTATCAAAAACAAGGATTAAAATAATGGTATAACTTAATCTTTTAAATGTATGAGAAGCTTACTAATTAGTACTGGTTAGCATTAGTATTAATAATTAGTTATAGGAAAACTGGAACATGGCCTGCTGGTGAGGTGTCTTTCAGAAGCAATCCAGCAAAATGCTTCATAATCTTTAGAAATGTTCCTACCTTTTGACTAAATCATTCAACTTTTGGAATCTATACTAAGGCAAATATCCCATATATTTGTAAACATTTTCTTACAAGGATTTTCTGTAGTATCCTGAAAGTAGTCCCCCCAAAGTGGTAGAAGCAGTCCAAATATTCAACCACTGAGGAGTAAATAAAGTAATTTGTCAAGTTGAATATGTAGGTATTCTATCTCTTTAAAATGACAATAAATAATAGCCTGGCTGGTGTGGCTCAGTAGTTGAGCATTGACCCATGAACCAGGAGGTCACAGTTTGATTTCCAGGCAGTGTATATGCAAGGGTTGTGGGCTCGATCCCCAGCAGGGGACATGCAGGAGACACCCAATCCATGATACTCCTCATAGTTAATGTTTCTATCTCTCACTCCTTCTCCCTTTCTCTCTCTGAAATCAATAATAAACATATTTTAAATACAATAAAAAAGAATATTTAGTTATCTGGATCATGTCGATACATTT
This sequence comes from Myotis yumanensis, assembly GCF_028538775.1. NCBI lineage: Eukaryota > Metazoa > Chordata > Mammalia > Chiroptera > Vespertilionidae > Myotis > Myotis yumanensis. The sequence continues at coordinate 67,892,712 of NW_027223755.1, read as the reverse complement.
TGTTAAAAAACAAAGAAGCAAACAAAGACAGAGATCCAGACTGGCAGGCACTGGGATATACCCAAATGCCGGCCATGGTTATATCTGTGTGGTAGCATTGCAGGAGATTTTTTTCTCTCTTATGTGTGTGTGCTTTCCCCTATTTTTCCAAATTTTCTACAGTGTTATCATTTATTACTTTTGTAACTAGAAGAACAATAAAAGTTTTTTAAATTTTCTTTTGCTACTAGAAGAAATCTCATTCATACAATCTGTGCTACATCTGTCCAGTGAATGTTCTATGCTGTGCTAAATTCAATAATTTAAGTTGGCCTTATACAAGGTTGAAGTTGATAGTGTGTAGTAAAGTGTGTACCCAGGTCATTTCATACCCTCCACAGATAATGCTCTATTATCTTGGATCAAACTTAGTTGCCTTAGCCTAAGTTTCCCATTCTTCTAACCTTCCCTTTCCTTCACCCACTCCCATCCCACCACCAATGCATGACAAAGGAACAAAAAACATTTACATGATACCCTCACTCTAGAGAGAAAAAAAAACAACATTGAACAACTTTCTAAGCTGAGTGGCTCTTTAAGGACATACTGTATAGATCTATGAGAGATAAAATGTTTACATATTTCCTCAAGAATCATATTATATTCACACATGATTCCAATTTTATATAGCAAAAATTCACAGATGGGACTCTTAAATCCTAATCCAATGACTCAAAACTAAAGAATATTCTTTTAAACCAACAAAACCTTACTAAAGGGAACTGAGTGACTCACGCAGGCCTGCTAAAAGAACCCAGAGCATTGCATTGCACACTTGCATTATGAGAGAAAAGTACTGGATGCAAGAGAGAAGACAGGGTCTGGATGATGTGAGGCTGCTAGCGAGGGATCCAAAGCCTGAGAGCTCCTTGAAAACCTGCTGGGCACAGGAAGAGCAGACAGGCCTTCATGTTTTCAGGAGGGGATGAAACTAACCCCAAAATAGCAGCTAAATGGTGACAGTGGGTCCTTGGAGGCTCATCTGGATACAATCTCATCCCAGGGCCCCATAAAAGGAAAATAACTGCATTGGAAGGGCAGACGACTCACCTGTTTTTGGAAGAGGGTAACTAATATTAAATAAATCTTCCAGAAAAGAGAAGATGGGGCCTGTGATGTTCAAAGCAAAGTCTGCATTTCCATTTGCAATGGCATCTTTCCGAGCCCAGATGCGTATCTAAATAAAAACAATTGAGCAGTGATGAGAAAAAGCAGTATTGGAAAGTGGCAGCCTGCTTGCTCCAATTCCCTGATACTCTAGACCAGCGGTTCTCAACCTGTGGGTCGCGACCCCTTTGGCAGTCGAACGACCCTTTCACAGGGGTCGCCTAAATACATCCTGTATATCAGATATTTAAATTATGATTCATAACAGTAGCAAAATTACAGTTATGAAGTAGCAACAAAAATAATTTTATGGTTGGGGGTCACCAAAACATGAGGAACTGTATTAAAGGGTCGCGGCATTAGGAAGGTTGAGAACCACTGCTCTAGGCTCTAGAGCCAAAGTCATACTGTTTCACAAGAAGCTACATAACAAAACATTTAAATGCATATGCATGCTGAGAAAAGCCCAGAAGGCTCTTCTATGAGTTGTGAACAGTGGCTACCCCCAAAAATGTGTTATTTCAGTCTTTTGCAATAACATGTATAACTATTGTCACCCCAAAACAATCTGTGCCTACCCCCACAGAAAATGTAGCTTCTATGTTAGAGAGTAAATGGGCACCTTGGGCCCTTATTTCCTGGTTCTAGACATATTTCCAATGTCCCAAAAAAGAATTGTGTGGTTAGTGAGGGTTATACAGTATGGTACACATTAAACAAATTTGAATCGTGCCAACTTAAAATGGTTTGTTAATGAAAACATTAATAGTCCCATCTTACTTTCAAAACTTAGAATACGGTTAATTTCCCTGATTTTAAAGAGTTCATCAAAAGTTTTATGATTTTATAGTTGTTGAAGCAAGTAAATTATATTCTGTTTATATATATAGTAGGTAAAAAGAAATCCCTGCCATGTTTTATTAGTTTAATGTAACCATGTTGTTTGGGCACTTGGAATTTATTTGCATAATTTTGGTGACTACTGTTGTTTTAACATTCATTATTATTTTAATATAAAATTATTTTATACCCCAAAACAATGCCATCTAAGCACTTTTTAATGGAGTTGCTAGTGTTAATGTTAAAGAACATGTATGAAACTCAATAACCCTGAAACGAAAAGCAGAGGGAATTAAAATAATTGTACTGATGCGAGTACAGTTAATTTGAGAAAGATCTCTCTGCAAAACATTAGGGAAAATGCTAAATAAATGAAAAACAGCATAACAATATTTGCAAATTACTGCCCTTCAAGAACACATTCACTTTACTTTGCTCTAATTTCTGCTAGAAAAATGTGTCTTGAAGCACGCACACTTTGAATTATGTGAGATCTTCAGGAATGCTCCCCTTTCACAGCATGTAACCACCTGCTTTTGAAGCCTTCTGCATGATCCCCTGACTCCTTCCAACCTTCCCCTTGCTGCTGAGGTCTCATTACCCTCGGGAAAATGGGCCCAGGACTCAGCCCTACTTCTACAATAAACTTACCCTCCCCAACTCTAGTTCTAACTTTTGCATCAACAGAAAGACTACTAACCCAAAGTGCACACTACTGAGTGAAAAGAACAATCTCCTCTCCCCACATTCAAGATAATGAATGCATTTTAATTCATTTAATTATTTGGAAAATAATGGCAATAACAGTTAAAGTCTCTATGTTAATTTTTAGTCTATAAAGCTCCTCCCATCAACTACCATTCCATAAGCCAAGAGGCAGGCAAATAATGGAGATTTCTATCTGGGTGCGAGGGGTGAGTGGCCCCAGTAGAGCAGCAAGGAGCACTTGGAGATGTAGCCATAAAGTTCCTTCAAAACCATAGCTAGTCCACCAATGTGTTCTTGTGTGGCCCTCCTGATACACAGCCAACCTCAGCATCTAAGAGAGAGGAATGTCTTTGCGCATACCCATGTGTGCTAACTTCTACTTAAAATATGTTATCTCCAACCTTAATTCTGTGTTTCCTATGTTTATCCTCATGCCACACATTAATCACATTTTCAATTTCACTAAGTTTTCTCCTACTTGATGAGTAATTTTTATACAATCTTGGCATTATTCCAAGGGTACATTCTAGTTCTCCTGTAGAGTATACAGGACCCCTTCATTGTAGCACTGAGCCTTAGCCAAATGCAACATTCCACTGATAAACTCATCCCAAATTTCAACTTTCTGGCTGACAACATTACTTTCTTAGGCATTTCCTCTTTGCTTCTATGGCAGCTGGCTTTCTTTTAGGGGGAATCTTTCATTAAGAAACAGATTTGATGCTTTTCTGAGACTTGTTCGCTGTGCAGTAGCATTGAGAGCAACAAGCCACTTGAGATGTGGATGCTGACAGAGCGCTTAGGGTCACTCGTGTGCTCTCGAGCCCACTCCTTCATGTCAGACACAAAGCGTGTGCTTTCAAATCGTGCCTGAGTATATTGATGAATATAGATGTCATGAAGGTTTGACGTGGCCAATGTTATATCTGTGAACATCAAGGATTTACTGGTGATTATTCAATCCAGAAAATCAGGCTGGAGCCAAGAGCTGAGGGAGATAACGAGCCGCTGTTTGCATCCAGCACGGTATTTCCAATTCATCATTAGTTAGGAGTGCAAAAGGAGTAACTATGAGTGATTCTCCCCCTGATGACAGACTTGGCTCATCTACAGCTTCCTTGTCTCCACAAGTAGGAGACAAAGTACGAGCCCAAGAGAGAGCCTCAGCCAGCTGTAGGGCCGAATCTTTCTCAGCCCAATGAAGTCAGTCTGACCAGAAAGAACCAGGACTACAGCAGTGGTCTTACTTGCCTCCACACTCTAGCCTAGAGAGTGAACCAGTATACAAAATATTGGGTACTTCCCGCAAGGATTATTATGTAATGAGGATATCATTGGGAGAAAACTAGGTATTTCAGGACAGAGCACCTATTTTATACAAATCTGGGGAAGTGTTATGAGCTGCAGAGCTGAGGAAGCCAACAGCCCTGCTTCTCAGCAGGGATGGTATTTAACCTGCACGTTTCATCTCAGCCATAGCACTGTTCCCAGCTCGGTCATGCTCGTGCCACACTGAGTATCACCCAGCTTCAAGGCTGAGTTACAGGGAGGTAAACAACAGGTAAACCTGAGCTTCAAGGCGCTAGTACGTCAGTTCTCCCTGTTCTCCCTTGTCCTTTGAAAGGCAGCAACAGCTTGGGAAGAGGGGGCTCTGAACTTGCCTTGAGTGGACTTAGTGTGTAGCCTTCCATGGAAACCCCTCCACAGAGCTATAGCGGGGATTATGTTTCATTCCTCAAAGCCACACTAAGAGCTTGTAAAGGACTTGGAAAAAGTTGGAGTGAGTACCAGGAAGGGACGATGGGATGTGTAGCCATGCTCCCAGATGCAGAGAGAGTGGATGAACACTCTGCAGCCCGTACAAAGATACCCTTACCTGGAGACACTTCCTTACTCACCTCCTTGCCCCTTTCAGTTCTGTTGACATGGTCATAGTCACATATGACAAATGCAGCTAAGTAAGTTGGCATGCGGGGTGTGGTATGAAAGGTGGTAACTGTCCATTTGCTTCCATTCACATCTTTTTCAGACTGACCTGGAGAAATTTATTTTAGTCCAAAATCACCATAAACCTAAGTAACAATATCTACCTTTAAATTAATTTGTCAAGTTGACTGTCACCTGGCTACTTCCCAACTATGTCCCACAGTCTAGCAGTTTGGATTTCTCTAACCCTAACTTATCAAGACCACATTGGGAAGACCTAAGGACAGCATCTTAGTCCTGAATTAGTATGTTGAGTAGCTGGTCTTGACTGAGGGCCACATCCATGAGCACTCTAAGTTAGGCCCCATGTAGAGACTAGACATTGGATGGTGAGCACACAATGCAATAAACAGATGATGTATTATAAAACTGTATACCTGAAACTTATATAATGTTATTAACCAATGTTACCCCAATAAATTTAATTTAAAAAAAGAAACAGGATTTATTATCTCCAAAATGTGGGTGCTGCCACATATCCCATGTGACTGATCTTCCTAACTATAATACACTACCAGCATATTGCATAGAAAAGCTATTGATTTAAAAGCTATTACAGAGTTAAGTAGATATATTATATATATATATATATATATATATATAGAGAGAGAGAGAGAGAGAGAGAGAGAGAGAGACAGGAAACATTACACATTACTTACGTAGCTTTGGCATGTTGGAGAGAGCCACATAACTTGGATGATGAATAATTGTAATATTAAAAGTTGCTTTCAGAGCTGGTTCATCAAAACAAGGGAAAACATTCCTGGCAAATGTTGGTTCCATCTGAGATGCTAACAGGGCCCTAAAATACATTTTGGGGAGAAATCTATTTATTTTTATCTCAAACTAGTGGGAGAAAAAACTACTGAGGTATTATGGCTTATAATTATATACAGGAAGGAGCTATAATGTTTTCCCCTCATTTCCTTTGCTGCCCTCCCCATAACACACACACAGTGCAATTCTCACAAGACCAAAATACAAAAGAACTATTTAATTTTCAACCACAAAATAATATTTACTTCATTACATCATATGCCTTTAAAACCTTTTATAAACAAAATAGGAACAAAAATAACAAATATGCAATGCCAGGCTTTTGAAAACCAAGTACTTTTTAAAATGGAATTATTGTTTTGGGAATGGTCTATTGCTTTTATCTTCCATTGAAATGCAAATCAGCTGAAGCATGTCTATATTTTTATCTTTTGCTCACATGTTCCCTCTTCTTCCTGGTTGAAACATACAAAATGTTTTATTTTGAACATTCTTGAGGGATAAACAATGTAAGTAAATGCTTATACAAAACAACCTGCATTTTACTTTTGAATTATCCTATATATGGATAGATTGATCAAATCCCTTACTGGTCCTTCCCCCAATCTCCATGGAAAACTACAAAAAATGACATTATCCCACTGTGCACTAGTGATTTATAGGGAAAAGCTTAGGGACAAGAGTACCCTGAGCAAACAAGGTTCACCCTTGTAAAAACTGCCTGAGTCTAACAGGTGGGTCCTAGCAAACAACCTTTTCCTCAGAATAAATCTGCAGTCTTGTTGTCCCATTTTCCCAGACTCCTGACCTGGCAACATATCTATATATATAAAAGGCTAAGTGACCATCCAACTGTCCGACCATCCGACCAGCTGGTACATATGATGCACACTACCACCAGCGGCAAACACTCAATCCAGGAGCTGCTGACCTGGCAGCGGCAGTTCTGGGGTGACGTACTCCGGAACCAGAGAGGAGGAAGCCCCATTTCTCGCAGGGCCCACCGGATTCCACCTTAGGCCGTGGGTTATGTTGTTACTGGGGCGCTGTTGGCCCTGAGTCTGATTTACTATTAAAATAATTTGTATTTTGCCGAAACTGGTTTGGCTCAGTGGATAGAGCGTCGGCCTGCAGACTGAAAGGTCCCAGGTTCGATTCCGGTCAAGGGCATGTACCTGGGTTGTGGGCACATCCCCAGTAGGAGGTGTGCAGGAGGCAGCTTATCGATGTTTCTCTCTCATCGATTTTTCTAACTCTCTATCTCACTCCCTTCCTCTCTGTGAAAAATCAATAAAATATATTTAAAAAAATAAAAAATAAAAAATAATTTGTATTTTAATTTTATAATACTACATCATATATACCATTTTGACATGTAATTTTTTGCAGTAATGTAATTACCGCAATCTTTCTTCTAATTAATTTCCTTTCAATGTGCACAAATCCGTGCACCGGGCCACTAGTTTTTAGATAACAATCCTGGAGTCTATATTCCTTTTCTCTTCTGAGGTCCTGAGATCAAATGTCTCTGGCATTTACTCTTGCTTCATGCCCCATTCTTAGGTAAGTGAGACGTGAATTAAACAAAGGTATCTCGAGAGAGCATGGCCCATCCATCACCTACCTCTGTGGATTTCTCCTGTAGTGGTAAGGCCCCTGCTCACATAGAAATTCACACAGCTTTAGGAAGGACACACAAAAAAGTTGGCATGTTCAAAAGCTTCTCACAGTCAACTAATTTGATGTGTTCATAACCTCATTGTGACAAAAATACAATTTTTAAAAAATATGTTTTATTGATATTTTACAGAGAGGAAGGGAGAGGGATAGAGAGTTAGAAACATGGATGAGAGAGAAACATTGATCAGCTGCCTCCTGCACACTCCCAACTGGGGATGTGCCCGCAACCAAGGTACATGCCCTTGACCAGAATCGAACCTGGGACCCTTCAGTCCACAGGCTGACGCTCTATCCACTGAGCCAAACCAGTTAGGGCCAAAAATACAATTTTTAACAAGCCTATTTTTCCCTACTTGCTTTTCCCCACTTTATTATACTCTTGCTAGAATGGACTGGAATTAGGCCTATGGGCTCTAACACTAGCAACTTCAGCTACAAGACTCCGCTCCGTCTACTACCAAGTGAGCAGTCCTGAACAAGTCCCATGTTCTTGTTGAGCCTCAGTTTCCCCATCTAAAAAATGACAAAACTACCTATCTTTTATTGTTGTTTGAGCTTCCATGTTATTAGTAACTAAATTTACCAACAAATGATCTTTGAATTATTCTATATTCCTTCCAATGTCACAAATTGTTCTTGCTATAAATGAACTACAGAAGAATTTAAGGAGGAATAAGTTATAGGGTAGTGGTGGAGGGCTGGAAATCACTAATTACAAATGTATTTTAAAAGGTTCCAGAGGTCACAGTTGACCACAAGCTGAATATGAACCATGTCTGTCTACCCAACAAATTTTAAACTCTCAGAAGTTAAAGGTTACGTATTTTTTCTTCTGTATCATTTACAGTACTTGGCAAAAAAGGTGGGTTCATATCCATTGAATAAGTATTTTCTCAGCTTTGGAGATACTATAATATAAAGGCAGCTTGATATTAGTATATGAATACTACAAAGTAGTTTTGCAGATTTTGCTACACTGGCATTTGTTTGTTTTGTAGCATTGGTTGCTATCTTTAAAAGGGATGGGATAAAGTAGGGGAGATGCAGCAATTGAAAATCTAGTGGAAAGAATATTGAGCAGGGAATTCAGCGAGCTGAGTTCTTGCTCAGGGTCTGTGGTGCAAACACAGTGGTGTAACTTGGCGAAAATTGCTTAAACTCTTTGGGAATCCATTTCCATAAAATTCACAGATGGGACTAGGTGATCACTAAGTCCAGTTACAACTGTAAAATTGATTCTAACAGTGTTAAATACATCCAACAGGATGGAAAAAGAGTCCACGAGGTCATGTAGGGTTGGGAGAAACAGTCCCTGGAGAGCTCACGCATGAGCTTCAGGAGATCGGTGGGCTCTCTGAAATTGCCGGACGTTTCGTACTAACAGTGACACATTAGCATGAGAAGGTGTAATGTAGAGTGAAAAAGCGCATCCACTTATGTAATCACACTTATATATTTGGAAGGCCAACAAATGCCTATTGTTTGTGCAACAAAAACTATAGAAACTAAAGCTTGATAACATCTTCTCTGATGCCATAACTTCACAAAGCATATAAATCTCAAGGAGGCTGCACGGTGGGGAGGAGGGAGAGAATCAGACTCTTTCAGGAAACGGGTAAGCACCAAAACAGGCTACAGTTTCAAAAAGGCTAAGAGACAGCCGCTTAGACTCACCAGTTTAGCAAATCAAACACCAAGCAAGTGCCTTTCCGTTTCATATTCAGGTCTCCGGAGAAGTGAAATTAAAGAAACGCTCTTGGATTTTACTCAACTATTTCCCATCCTGGTTTTATACAAACAAACAAAATGGAGAAAACCCCTGCAATACAGAGTCTTTCTGGCTCTCAATCTTAATTGCAAAGGTCAGAAGCAACCAGCAACACATACGATTTGGTTATGTTACATCTGGGGACCAAAGACCGGTATTTATTTCCCTTCTCTCTGCTTTGGACTCAAGCAACCCTGTAAGGATATCCTGACCTCAGAAAATAGAACCATCCACCGCCCTCTCCTCCCTTCAGACCTCGCTGAAACATGCTATTATGGTGCCTATGAAGTCTGGGTTTAGAGGGCTCAGCTGGTGAGGGAGTTAATTTGGGATAGTTTGTCTCCTAGCAGCTCAGGATTGCAAAGCCACTTTCTTTCCTAGCCTCTTGTACAGCTGGTGGGCTTACCCCTTTCTTGTGCTGGAAGAGGTCTTAGTTGTCAAGACCACTTGATGCCCTTGGGGATAAAACTACACCATATAAAAAATATCCACTCAGTAAGGTATTTCATTCCAAATTATTCTATTACAGCTCTATTTAACAAGTGCTAAATAACACAGTGGTCAAAGATGAAATAAGAGTCTTTGGAGAGTTGTCCCCAATTTTTTTTTTACATGAAACACTCAAAATATTTAGTAGAGACAGATGTTATACCACTGGACTGTGGTTCAAAGATTGGCCCATGAATCATGTTTGTTTATTACTTGTGTAATAGGATCTTAACTGAAATTTCCACCAGGCAACAATAATAATAGATGTAAAATTCTGTCCTAGCTGGTTTGGCTCAGTGGATAGAGTATCAACCCGTGGTCTGAAAGGTCCCGGGTTCAATTCCAGTCAAGGGCACGTACCTCAGTTGCAGGCTTAATCCCTGGTGCTGGTAGGGGCTCATGTGTGAGGCAACCAATAGATGTGTCTCTCTCACAGTGAGGTTTCCCTCTCTCTGTCTCACCCCCTCCCCTCCACTCTCTCTAAAAATCAATGGAAAAATACCTTGGGTGAGGATTAACAACAACAAAATTCCAAAGGAAGGTGCCAAACCATGTTATGAAGATTTTCAAAGTAAATGTTCCCAAGAATCTGAGGGCTCCCCCTGGGACTTCTCAGCTATATCAAGGATAGAAAAAAAGTGACAGGAAATGGAAATGAAAAAAATCAGAGAAGAGGTTTCTGGGGGTGGAGGAATGGCATTATTTGCCAATCCCTCCTGCTCTCAGGGAGTTGGGAGGAGGTGCAACCCTCTCACCCTGAGCTAAGGGGAGAAGATCCCTCAGAAAGCAGTAGATGTGTTTCCTGAGGCTGAGACTTGGAGGCTGGTGCCCAACAAACTCTTGATAAAGTTGAAATTGGCATTGGCCAGAGTCTCACTCCTACCAGGTGGGAATCTGAAAAGCAAGAGAACTGACTGCTTTGGAGGCAGAATCAGAAGGGCGCTGCTGCCTTGGGACCCATGTCAGTCTCAGGCAAGGGATGTATGCGTGCTCCTTGGAATGAGCCAGTATGGGGACTGTCTTGGGTTCTGTCCAATAGAGCCACCTGGAGGAACTTGGAGATGCACTACTCAATGTCTAGGGCAGTGATGGCGAACCTTTTGAGCTCGGCGTGTCAGCATTTTGAAAAACCCTAACTTAACTCTGGTGCCATGTCACATATAGAAATTTTTTGATATATGCAACCATAGTAAAACAAAGATTTATATTTTTGATATTTATTTTATATATTTAAATGCCATTTAATAAAGAAAAATCAACCAAAAAAATGAGTTCACGTGTCACCTCTGACACGCGTGTCATAGGTTCGCCATCACTGGTCTAGGGGCTAAGGAAGGAGTCACAAGTGACCATCAGAACAGAAAAATAAGAAAAACATCCTGCAAGGTCAAGGGAATTGCAGGGGAAAGAAAAACAGTGAGAAAACTCTGAAGAGTCCAGAAAAATGACATCTCAAGGGAAAAAGGCGTCTGCTAGACCCAAGTGAGATGAAATGATAAGAGGACTGGCTCCAGTAAAAACTTCCCTGTGTGTCACCGCCTCCTTGTCTCCTGCAGCCCCACTGGATCTGGTGGGGTTAAGATAGCAGCTCTCAAGATGGAAGAGGAGGACTAGAAATATGAAGTGGAGAAATGGAAGGGCCACTATCCCCAACTTTGCTGCAGGTTTCTATCCTGAAGCCAGGCCAAACTTGGAGAAGTGAGGGTGGAGGGAGAAAGAGGGAGATTTGACAGAAAGTTAAGTTCAAAGTTTTGAGTATCACGCAGGACTGGATTGATTTTCCATTTTCTGCATCTGGACAGTGTTTGTCCCTCAGTGACCACAGATCATCTGCCACCTAAGAATGAGCAGGAAATTCTAGACTACTAGAATATTCATGCAGGAGCAGGAAAGATTACCCCAGAGACTAAATTGTGAAAGGACTGTGGAAGAAACACGGCAGTATTTTTACTGAACCATGAGGTGTGCTTTTTCAATATGTTGGTTACACTGGTTTTCAAATGATGCAGGATCTAAGTCTTCGATGGCAAAACCATCAGCTGTATGAAATGTACGGGTTCAATACTTGCATAGGATAATGAAATGACCTCTTTTCTCTGTGACATCAATGACATCATGTGCCTGGCACTTGAGTTCACTGACCTTGTGTTGAGACTTCTCAATTCTTTCCTAATATTACTCAAACTTCTCTCTTGTGTGTCATACCCTGAGGGTTGTGCCAGATTCTTAGATAAAACAGTAGCTGGAGGGAAGTCTTTCAATTTTCAGAATACTCTTTCTACACCTACACAAATTGATTGATTTTGATCATTCTGTTTTCACCTTAATCCATCCCAAATAAAGATCCAAATTTTCTCCAGCCATTTCACACTAGTAAGCTGCTCCTACTCCTTTGCTCCTGATAAGGACATTTTGTTTGTTTGTTTTTCCAGTTTATATATATATATCTTTACTGTTGAGAGTATAACAGATATTCCCCTTTTCCCACCACTGTCCCCTTCCACCTGGTTCCTGCCCCAACCCAGGCCCTCACCACCCTATTGTCTGTGTCCATAGATAATGCATATCTATCTATATAAAACCCTAATGTGCAAATAGACTGAAGGGCAGAACAACCGAAGAACTGGTTACTATGACGTGCGCTGACCACCAGGGGGCCCTCGTGGAACATGGCGGGCTTCAGCAGCAGGCGATAGAGCATGGAACATGGCAGGCATTGGCCATGGTGGGATGGTGGAGCAAGTAAGCAGGGGTGCCAGACCAAGGTGGGGCGCTGGTCACCGACATCTGGGTGAGCCCCTGGTGGTTACTGAAAATTCTTTGCTCCTGTACGCCGTGGTCCCGCCTGTGCTTGCACCCACTGCCGGCACCAGCCCTGCTCGCACCTGCTGCCAACACCGGGCCCCAATTGCTCTGCGCTGTCAGCAGACACGAGCAGGGCCGGCGCCATCAGCACATGAGAGCGGCAGCGGCAGGAGTGGGGCTGCCAGCAGATAGGGGACCAGGGGCCACAGCGGGAAGGACAAGGCAGGGCACAGAGGATGGGCCAAGACCCGCCCCTGTGCCCACCACAGCCTCATGGCCCACAGTTCCTTACAAGGTGCATGAATTCATGCACTGGGTCCCTAGTATACTTTTAAGATCTTTGGTTAATCTCCCCCCCTACTTTCCTCTGAGATTCATCAGTCTGTTCCATGTTTCCAATAGAAGCAGAGGGAATACTCTTACTTATTCTATGAAGCCAGCATTATCTTAATACCAAAACTAGACAAAGATATTACAAGAAAATAAAACTATAGACCAATTTCTCTCATGAACAAAGATGTAAAAATTCTCAACAAAATATTAGCAAATTTAATTTAACAATCTTTAAAAAGAATTATACACCATAGCCAAGTGCGATTTATCCCAGGTATGCAAGACTGGTTAATTATGCTAAGTAAAATAAGCCAGTCAGAGAAAGAAAAATACCCTATGATCTCACTTTTATGTGGAATCTAATGAATAAAATAAACTGATGAACAAAATAGAAACAGAGGCATGGATACATGGAACAGGCTGACAGCTGTCAGAGGGGAGGGGAGAGGGGGAACTGGATGAAAGAAAGTGAGCAAATTAGCTAAAGCACATATATGCCAGCCCATAGACACAAAAACAGTATGGTGATGGCCAGAGGGAAAATGGGGACATCTGTAATAGTGTCAACAATAAAAATAAAGTTAAAAAAAGAAAATCAATTAATCCATCACATCAACAAACTAAATAAGAAAAATCACATGATCATATCAATAGATGCAGAAAAAAACTTTTGCCAAAATCCAACAACCATTCATAATAAATTCTCAGTAAAATAGGAATAGATAAAAGAACAGGCAAATAGATTAATGGAATAGAATAAAGAGCCCAGATATAGTCAACTGACCTTTGACAAAGGAGCAAAGGCAATACAATGGAGTAAATATAGTCTCTTCAACAAATGTAGCTAGAACTATTGGACATCTACATGTAAAAAAAAATAATCTAGACAAAGACCCTACTACCTTAACAAAAATTAACTCATAATGGGTGATACACATAAACGTAAAATGCAAAACTATAAAACTCCTACCAGATAACATAGAAAAGAAAACCTAAATAACCTTGGATATTAAGATCTCATTTTGGATACTACACCAAAGACATGATCCATGAAAGAAATACATGACAGCCCGAACTTCATTAAAATTAAAAACATCTGCTCTGCAAAAGACAATATAAAGAGAATGAGAAGACAAGCCACAGACTGGAAGAAAATCTTTGCAAAAGACACATCTTATAAAGTACTGTTGTCCAAAATATACAAAAGAATTTCTTAAAATACAATAATAAGAAAACAAACAACTCAATTAAAAAGTGGGTCAAAGACCTAAACTGACGTCTCATCTAAGAAACTATATAGATGGCAAATAAGCACATAAAAGATGCTCCACATTCTATGTCATCAGGGAAATGGAAATGAACAGAACAATGAGATACCACTACAAGCTATTAGAATGACCCAAATCTGGAACACTTACAGCTAATGCTGGTAAGGATGTGGAGTAACAGGAACTCTCTCATTTATTGCTGGTGGAAGACAGTTTGGTGGTTATAGTTACAAAACTAAGCATACTCTTACCATACAATCTAGTAACTATTGGTATTTACCTAAAGTTATTAAAGAATGCATGACCACACAAAAACCTGCATACAGAGTTTATAGCAGCTTTCTCATAATTGCCAAAATTGGAAGCAACCAAGATGTCCTTAGAAGGTGAATGAATAAACTGTGGAATATTATTCAGTGCTAAAAAGGAAAGAGCTATCAAGCCATGAAAAGAGAAACCTCAATTGTTGCATATCACCAAGAGAAAGAAGCCAATCTGAAAAGGATATATGTATACACAATACATGATGATAAAAGGCTATATAATATATAGCCATTATATATGTACAATGAATTCCTACTATATGACATTCCGGAGAAGGCAAAACTATGGAGACAATAAAAATACCAGAGGTTGGGAGCTGATAAATAGGCAGATAACAGGACTTTTAGGGAAGTGAATATACTCAGTATCTACACTAATAAAATACAAACATGCAAATTGACCGTACCTTCACCATGCCATAAGCCACGCCCACCAGCCAATCAGAGTGATGATATGCAAATTAACCCAACCAAGATGGTGACTGGCAGCCACGGAGCTGGAGCAAGCAGGAGGCTTGGTTGCCCCAATGATAGAGGAAGCCAAGCTTCCTGCTTGCCGCGGCAGGCTCTGAGCTCCACTCAAAGCCACAAAGTTTCAATTATAGAAGATAAATAAACCCCAGATACCTGCTTTCAGCCGGTCGTGGCCACGGAGCTGGAGCGAGCAGGAGGCTTCCCTCCCGGCTGCCCTGGCCAGCGCTGAGCTCCTCTCAAGGCTACAAAGTTTCAATTATAGAAGGTAAATAAATCCCAGAATAAAAAAAAAAGAAAAAAAGGAGAGGCTGGGAGCTTCCATCACCGGAGGGCTTGGCCAGCCTGAAAATGGCCCTCAGCCCCTCACCCAGACTGGCCAGGCACCCCAGTGGGGACCCCCCACCCTAAAGGGGGTGTGGCCAGCCTGAAAACAGCCATCAGCCCCTCACCCAGGCTGGCCAAACCTCCATGGGGTGAGGGTCCCCACTGGGGGCAGGGGGGCTTGACCAGCCTTCAAACACCCATCAGCCTCTCACCCAGGCTGGCCAGGCACCCCAGCGGGACCCCCACCCTGATCCGGGACACCCTTTAGGGCAAACCAGCCGGCCCCCACCCATGCACGAGGCCTCTATCCTATATAATAAAAGGGTAATATGCAAACTGACCCTAACAGCAGAACGACTGGGAATGACTGGTCACTATGACACACACTGACCACCAGGGGGGCAGACGCTCAATGCAGGAGCTGCCCTCTGGTGGTCAGTGCGCTCCCACAGGGAGAGTTCTGCTCAGCCACAAGCCAGGGTGACGGCTGCCCGTACAGCGGTGGTGGCAGGAGCCTCTCCCGCCCCCTCAGCAGCGCTAAGGATGTCCGACTGCAGCTTAGGCCTGCTCCCTGCTGGCAAGTGGACATCCCCCGAGGGCTGCCGGGCTGCCAGAGGGATGTCTGACTGCCAGCTTGGGCCCCATCCCCCAGGGAGCAGGCCTAAGCCAGCAGGTGGACATCCTCCGAGGGGTCCCAGACTGCAAGAGGGCATAGGCTGGGCTGAGGGACCCCCTGAGTGCACAAATTTTTGTGCACCGGGCCTCTAGTAACTTTATAATGATGGATATATGTCATTATATGTTTGTTCAAACTTACAGAATGTACAACACCAATAGGGAACCCTAGAGTAAACTATGGATTTTGGGTGATTATGTTGTGTCAATATACATTCATCTTTCGTAAAGGAAAAAACAACAGCATTCTGGTGAGTGATGTTGATAGTGAGGGAGGCCATGCATGTGTGGGAGCAGGGACGATATGAGAAATCTCTGTACTTCTCTCTCAATTTTGTTGTAAACCTAAAACTGCTCTAAAAAATAGTCATAAAAAAAGAATTCCTAGACATGACACTGAAAGCATGACCTATAAAAATTGATAAATTGGACTTCATTAAAAATTAAAACCTTTGGTCTCTGAAAGACATTAATAACAATGAAAAGACAAGATACAGACTGGGAGGACATATTTATGAGCCATAAATCTCACAACCCATTCAGATATAAGATATATTTTTTAAAACTCCCAGAACTCAACAGTAAAAAAACAAACAGAAAATGAGCAAAAGAGATGAAAAGCCATTTCACTGAAGGTGACATACAGATGGCAAATAAGCATGAAAAGATGTTCAATGTCACCCTCGCTGGTTTGGCTCAGTGGATAGATGGTTGGCTTGCATACCTGGAAGGGTCCCGGGTTAATTCAATTCCAGTCAAGGGCACATACCTCCTCCCTGGCCAAACCCTGGTCAGGGCCTTGAAGGAGGCAACCAATCGATGTGTTTCTTTCACATAGATGTTTCCCTCTCTCTTCCACTCTCTCTAAAAATCAATGGGAAAATATCCTCAGGTGAGGATTAAAAATAACAATAATAAGATGATCAATGTCATTACCCATTAGATAAATGCAAATTAAAATTACAATGAGATATCACTATACACTTATCAGGACAGCTAAAATAAAAAATAAAATAAAAAAACAACAACCCACAAAGTGAGAATACCTAATGGTGGCCAAGAAGCAAAGAAACTATCATTCATACATTGCTGGTGGGAATGTAAAGTGGTACAGACACTTTGGGAAACAGTTCGGCAGTTTCTTAAAAATGAAACATGCAACTACCATATGACCCAGCAATTGCACTCCTGGGCCTTTATCCAGAAAAACAAAAACTCACAACCACACAAAAACCTATACACAATTGCTCATAGACTCTTTATTTATAATAGCCCAAAACTGGAAACCAAAATGTCCCTCATAAAACAACTCCCCACTTCCCCAGCCCTTAGCAATCACAATTTTACTTTCTGAATTTGACTACTCTAAGTACCTTATATAATGTCCTCAAGGTTCCTCCATGTTATAGCATATTTCAGAATTTCCTTCCTTTTAAAGGCTGAATTATATATATATATATATATATATATATATATATATATATCACATTTTGTTTATCCATTCATTCATCAGTGGACACTGGGTTGCCCACCTTAATATTGCTATCAACATGAATATACTGACCTGTAAATTTTGAGGGTGTGCCCCAGGAATCTGAATTTTAATAAGCTCCCCTGATGGTTCTGGTGCACATTAAATGTTTGTGAACCACTACTCCAATTAGGATCTCTCAAAGTATAGATGGGGAAATATTTTCAGTGGCCCTCAGATGCACTATAATATAGATTTGACTCACACATAACTGTCCTTTTCCAATTTTATGAATCATCTTGATTGAATCAAGAGAAAGTCTTCGTTTGGTGTTATTTATCTTAAACATCTAATTCCAATTTTCCTTTTTAACAAAGAGAGAGCAGCTCTCAGATTCAGAGCCTTCAGATCCTTCAGTAGGCAATGATAATAGGTACAATTTATTAGCATTTTTTTTATTATATTAGTCTGTGCCAATGCAGTCTATACATTACAAATGGTTTTCCATGTATGTCAATGGTATGGAGTTGCTTTTTAATAAATCTACTTAATATTTTTGTTTAAATCAAGTAACTCTTTAAAGAA
Source organism: Myotis yumanensis (assembly GCF_028538775.1). Lineage (NCBI taxonomy): Eukaryota > Metazoa > Chordata > Mammalia > Chiroptera > Vespertilionidae > Myotis > Myotis yumanensis. Next base: position 67,875,060 of record NW_027223755.1, on the reverse strand, counting down.
AATAATATGGCTGGAGATGTGTAAATATGACATAACCTTAAATAGTAGTATGCCAGTGGATGAAGTTTGGGAAATACTACTTTGAAGGGACATTAACATTTTTAAAAATATATTTTTATTGATTTCAGGGAGAAAGGGAGAGGGAGATAGAAACATCAATGATGAGAGAGAATCATTGATCAGCTGCCCCCTACTGGGGATCAAGCCTGCAACCCAGGCATGTGCCCTGACCCGGAATTGAACCATGACCTCCTGGTGTATAGGTCGCTGCTCAACCACTGTGGCACACTGGCCAGGCGGGACATCGACATTTTGATCTTGCTCTCAACTTCCTACACATGGAAGGAGGAAACCAGATACTGACACAGAAGCACAAATCCAAGGCCTCCAGAACGTGGCTCCTATACGGCAGGAATGTGATGGAACCTGCCAAGTGGAAAAAGGCCAAGAACAGGTAGGAAGCATCCCCAGAAACCTCTAAACATTAGAAGTGAGAGACAGTGATGCTCTTTGAAAATCATTTTCTGGAATGATTTCCTTTCTCTTTTCCCTTAGCGTCGAGTAAAATTATTTAAAAACATGGCCTTCTAATATTATCTTTGGTGATAAAGGATCACCAAAGAAGAGAGGTAAACATGTTCTGACTGCTGCAATGGAAGTTATAGACACCCTAAGGAAAATGTGAAATCAGTAGGCCGTTTCCTCCCATATGGAAATCTTCTTAAACTCATATGTAACAGGAATATGGCAGATTCCACGTTCAGATAACAGGAGGGTGCTCCTAACAATAATATCCCGAATTAATGACAGTAGTTACCATTGCACCGTCTCCCCCTTTCTCATTAAATTCTCACAACACTCTCACTTAGTATGTGTATTCCATGAAGGAGGCAGCACACGCAGAGAGGTAGAGAGACTCAGGTTCAAACTGTGCCTATTGGGTTTCCAAAATCTGCCTCACCGTAAGTCATCACTTTGTTTAGGTTCTTTGTTACCTTGGCTTCAAGCTCAGCTGCAGGTCTCATTTCCTTGTGGTTTCAGACAGTGGTTCTCAACCTTCTGGCTCTTTAAATACAGTTCCTCATGTTGTGACCCAACCATAAAATTATTTTCGTTGCTACTTCATAACTGTAATGTTGCTACTGTTATGAATCGTAATGTAAATATCTGATATGCAGGATGGTCTTAGGCGACCCCTGTGAAAAGGTCGTTCGACCGCCAAAGGGGTCGCGACCCACAGGTTGAGAACCGCTGCTTCAGAAGCAGGGACCCTGAAAACAACTTTGAGGCAATAGCTCCTTTAAGATGCCGCAAATCTGGAGCTCCGCCTTGGCCTCTGAACATCTGTAAAACTTTATTGAGTTTTCTGCCTGTTTGAATTTTAATGTTCTCAAACTATGGTTTCTAGTTACCGCCCGTTGGCAGCACAATAGAAAAGGGGACTTTGCTTTCCCATGTTTGCTGGAGCGGTGCATCTGGGCCAGAGCCCCATTAAGACTCCCCATTAAGGAAGCAGAAAGAGATGTGTGTGCACAGTGTGGCTATTTTTTCTCTGAAAACTCTTGCCTCCTGAGCTACGCACAGTTTATTCAAAAGGTCCCCATTGCTCATACTCCAGATACACATCATCCTAATGTGAAACCTTTCAAAAACAATTTTTCAAGCACGGGTGCATTTTTGAAAGAGAACAACCAGGCATACTGTCCTTAAAAACAAACGTTACACATCACTAAGGCAGTTTATTAAACTTATTTTAAAACCCCCAAAGTTTTGAAAATAGTGCAGGAGATTAGGGGTAATCTAGTGGGTTTCTTTCCCAGAGAGAACATCTGAGAACATTTTCTCTAATAATAAAGGGTAAAGTACATGCAGTTGTGTAAACCGCAAATGCTCCACCAGTGCGTGAGTGAAGGAGATCGCCGGTTTGGGGAGAGAGAGAAAAAGATTTTTGGTATCTTCCACCTAAACCATTTATCCCCCATGCTCGCTCGCCTGAGGTCAAGTAATGCGGTCCCAGGCCGTAGCAACAGTCAGTTCTTGAGGTGGAAACATTCCGTGTGGGAAACATTATCTCAAATGAGTATAAAAAGAGCACATGTACACTACGTGAGCTTGCAAACTCAGAGGGGCGGCCTGTCGTCGCTGTTATTTATTTATTTTTTCCAGCAGAGGAATCCCAAAAGCGCAGGCTCGGACCCTTGGCAGAGCTGTTCAAAGGGCTGGGTGGGGTAGGGGGGGATGCGGCTGCTCTCTAGCAAAGCCAGACGCGGGCCCTAGGCAGGGGTGGGAGGGGGTGAATTAAAGGGCATTCCGAAGGTTTCAAGAACCTTCGTAAAAAGAAAAAACAACAACAAGAGAACAAACAGCCCCGACGTGAATCTGAATCTTTGTTGCAAGAGCAGCCGTTACAGAGCGCAGAGGTAAAGAGGCAACGCAGGGAGGGATCTGAGTGCGGAGCGGCCCCCGGGAAAGGAGCGGTGGCAAGGCGGAGGGTGAGATAGCACCCCCCCCCCCCCACCCCCGGCTTCTCCTACTCCATCACCTGCGGATCTCTCGTTAACGCGCACATGCTGATCTCTTAGGTTGAGGGTGGGGCCCACGAGTCTGCGTTTTGAACAAGCTCCCAAGTATCACAGCAATTGCTGGTCCGCGGACCAAACCTGGAGGACCGAGGCCGTCCTGCCCTTACCTGCGCTCACCCTGGTCCGTGTAGAGGTTGATGAAGAGTCCCTCCCTAAAGTCCTGGTACACGGGGCCCGAAAAGCTGAGCTGCAGCTCATAGAGGCTCCCGGGCTGCAGGGCCTCGCGGAGCTCCAGCACCATGTACTGCGTGTCCTCCGCGAGCCACACCTTGTCCACCGGCACGCGGCCCACGGTGGCGTCTCCAGCTCCCGGGGACAGAGGGCCCCTCACCTCGGCGCGGTCACAGCGCAGGAAGAGGCTGTGGAGCAGCAGCCGCGCGGTGGCCTCGGTGCAGCGCACCGTGATGTTGACGCGGCCCGTGAAGCGCAGCGCTGGAGGGGAGAGCTCGTCTGGCCGCAGCCGGGGCCACAGCTCCAGCTCGTAGTGCAGCGGCACGAGCCAGGGCGGCAGGCGCAGCTGGTCCCAGGGCCCCGAGGGTCGCCACACGTCCGGGGTGACCGTCACCTCCGGCTCAAGAGTGGGGTTGGACTTCCTGGCGTCTGGGACCCCGCAGCGGTGAAGCTCCGACGGCGCGACGCGCGCGCAGTGGCCGTACAGGGCGGCGAGCACGGCCAGCGCCAACAGGAGCGCGGCCGCCAGCGCGGCCAGCAGCAGGGCCACCGCGCGGCTCACGAAGAAGCCGGAGCTGGAACGGGGTCCCATCGCCAAGACCTCTAGCGGGGATGAGGTGAGAGCCCGGAGACGGCGGCGAGGCGGCGACGGCTCAAAACCCCGCGGCCGGGTGCTCGGGGGTGGGAGCCCCACTCTTGTACGGCCCCTCCTCCTCCCCGAGGGGTTGGGAGACAGGAGAGCGCGATTGGGACCTCGGCTTCCCCTCCCACCTCCTCAGATGCAGGTCCCTGCCTACACACCCCTCCCGCCAGGACGTGGGAAGAGGCCGAGCGGGCGCACTGAGGCGCGCGCCCCTCCGGGTCCGACGGGCAAGACCTCGCACGAGAGGCTTCCAGAGTCGCTGCGAGGCGAGGACCGTCGGGACAAACTCGGATTTAGACACCTCCGGCGGGAATATTTGGATTCACGGGATTTGTTGGGTGTGCCACGGAGCAGTTCAGGTGCCGGCTAAGGAACGGGGACCGAGCACCTGGGGCTCCTGGACTGCAGTGATGAGCGGCCCGTCGCACACCTGCGGGCCACCGCCGGGGACTCGCACGCCAGGGGCTGGGTGGAGGCTTAAGGACCTGGACTTTTGGGGTGCGTTCTGAAATGACTCTGCGAGGGCCAACTGTGCGGTGAGAACTTCCGGAGCCAAATCTTTGGCGCAAAATTCACCTCCTGAATACAGTTGGGATGAAATCAAGGACTGGCATCCGAGCTTTTTGGAAGGAGGGTTGGAGGAGGGGGCGAATAAAAAACAGGGAGAAGGAGAGGGAGGGGCGCTTTACCTCCTGACCGGTCGGGGAGAGAAGCCGCCACTAGGCTCCGCAAACGCCAGGGACGGGGTGCCAGTCCTGGAGCCGGGTCTGGCTCTCCGCTCCCTTGCCCGGGGAAAGGGGAATGAATCCTGCTCTCAAAACCTGCCTTTAAATATATATATATATATATTTCAGAGAGGAAGGGAGAGGGGGAGAGAGATAGAAACGCCAATGATAAGAGAGAATCATTGATGGGCTGCTTCCTCATGGAGAATCATTGATCGGCTGCTTCCTGCACGCCCCCTACTGGGGATGGAGCCCGCTACCCGGGCACGTGCCCTTGACCGGAATGGAACTTGGGACCCTTCAGTCCGCAGGCCTTCGCTCTAACCAGTTAGGGCAAAACTGGCCTCTTTTAAGCAAAGAGAATAAGACAATCCGGCGCCCAACCTTTCCACTGGGAAACAGCCGGCTGGAACTCGTCTCCCAGGCGGTGCCCTGGTCGGGGAGGCTTAGGGCGTTCGGGCATCTGTTTGCTATTTAGCTACGCTCCTGGGAGAGTCCGGCCTGTGAGCCTGCACGCGCTCTGCAGTGAATTGGGAATGGTTGCAAGTACTCAGGAGGCGTGGCGGAAGAGGAAGGAGAGGGCGGTTCAAGATCCTGTTGTTGGCTCAAGATTTATTTGAGTGCATCCTGTCGTTAGACTCCTTCAGTTATTTCAGATCGAAGAGAATTTGTCTGTTACAGCCATAAAACTTAAAACGGTTTTCATTTTTTTCTTTGAACTGTATCTCCCTTCCAATGAGAAAACCCTCCCTCCTGAGGTCAGAGACAGGTTAAACCCAGGTGATTCTCCAGGGAAATGTAATCTTCCTGGCTCCTGGAACCGAAAGTTATCACATTAACAACAACACCACACACTCACTCACACACACACACACACACACACACACACAAGAAAGGAGACTTGACAACAAGTTCACACAGATGGCTGTGCTGTAACCTGTGACTAGTCTCCTGATTCCAAGTTTGATTTGCTTTCTTCAGAAACAAAACAATTATATTTAAAAATAACTATGACCACCTGCATCACTCCCAGAAGATCCTGGGTAGAGACCTTCTCTTTCTTTCTGCAAAACCTGCCCAAAGTCAGCTGCCAGATTGTGAGCTACTGGGCTATCAGGGGCCCCTGGGTTTAGGCCATTGTCAGATGGGATTGTTAGATGCAGTGCTAATTAATTTTTGTCCTCACAACCTCCTGGACATTTTTTTTTTAAAGAAACTTGAAGGATTCCAGACTCCCATGTAAAGGTTTGTTTGTTTGTTTGTTTACCTTTATAAAAAGGGGGGGGTAGTCAGTGCTAAACAAAATAATTCATATTAGATGTGTGGCTCCCCTCAATTTTATATAAGAAATTATTGAAAAGTGAGTACATGGACACTAGTATTTAACTCTATTTCTCTAACATCATTAAAGAAATAAAAATTGGCTACCACACAAAAAGCTTCATAGTAATAAAATCATTCCAAATGATTAAGCAATTTAAATATCTTACCAAAAGGGAAAATATTTCTGATAAATCATTAATTTCACTCAAAAGAAGTTACAAAATAAATGCTGGCTGAGTTGTGCTTATGTTAATAATTAAAAAGGACTGGAAAATACTATTATATAAAACATTTAACATCTCAACCAAAGAATAGTTCTGGGACAGATCAGTTGGCAGAAAAACACCGACCAAAAAGTTTAAAAAAATGTTTTTAATGAGTTACTCAGAAAACCTCCTTCCTATTCCTATCAGAAAAGTGGTGATTCTCAATGGAGAGCTGTTGGTGGCCTCCTCCCCTGGACATTTGACAATGTTTGGAGACATTTTTGGTTGTCACAACTTTGGGGGGTTGCTACTGGGTAGAGGCCAAGGTTACTGCTAAACATCCTCCCATGCACAGGTCACCCATGACAAAGAAATATCCTGCCCAAAATGTGATCAGTGCTGCTCTTTATAAATCCTAAGCTAAAGCAATTATTCAAGCCTTTTATATGCTACCCAAGTGAAACTTCACCTTAGTATCTTATGTCACTATTTACTTTGTTGTTTATGTTTATGCTTTGGCATGTCTACTATTTTTCCATCTTTATTTTTTGGTCCTGATTCTGAGGGTAAAACCAGCATGATTTCCTGGCACAGTGGATATAGGATGTAAAAGAAAAAGAGACTTCAAAGATGATTACAAGGTTAGACTGAGTAATTGCAAGGTTGAAATTCCCACCAACTGTGAAATGGAAGATTACTGGGTGAAGAAAGCTTGGAGAGGGGTCATCAGTATGTGGCTTCTGGTCAGGTTGAGTTTGAAATGCTGAGCCAATCACTTGGGTATCTGCTATTGCATTTATTCCTCACCTTTTGCCTCTTATGTATCTCAGTAGGCAGTTACCAGACTTCTTTGCCTCTGGTTTCAGGATGCTTTTCACCAATGGGAGTCACAGGAAAAATACTGGGAGGCAAGGAGAGAGCCAGGGAAGAGGGGTTACAGGGCTGGGTGAAAAAAGTGAAGAAATCAAGCAAAACATGAGAGAAAGGAGAGAGAGAAAGAGGACTGTCTGTTATGACAACAGTTTGGTGATTATCTGAGGGAAGAGGGGTGGGGAGAAGAAGAGGGTAAAGGGAGGATAAATGGTGATGGAAGGAGACTTGACTTGGGGTAATGAACACACAATGCAATATACAGATGATGTATTATAAAATTGTACACCTGAAACTTATATAATTTTATTAATCCATGTCACCCTAATAAACTCAATAAAAATTTAAAAATAAAAGTAATAATTTAAAATTTTAAACAGTGATTCAGTTACAAAAGAAAGAAGAGTTCTGCTATAAATACTCTTGTATATATGTATTCTGGAATACATTTTTGCTGAATAGTTATCTAGGAATTAAATTATTAAACCATAGAATATGTGTGTTCTTTCAACTTAAGTAGATGATGCAAAGCTATTGGTAGTACCAATTTGCACTCCTTCCAGCAGTGTATGAATTCCACTGCTCCATAAATTTGCCAATATTCAATATTGTCAATATTTTGAACTTGAGACATCTTGGTATGTTTGGGATTTTAATTTTCACTTTCTTGGTTTATAATGAAGCTAAGGGCCTTTTCACATAATTATCAGGTCTTTGGATTGCCTCATTTGTGAAGGGCTTATTTAAGGGTTTTGTACATTTTTCTACTGGTTGTCTGTGGGTATTTTGTTTGTTTGTTTTTGCTTATATATTTCCTAGATATGAGTCCTTTGTTGAATGTACATGTTGGGAATACCTTTTCTGATATTAAAGTAGGATTTGAAGAGAGAATAGGAGTAGCCTTCAGGGAGAGAAAATTTTCCTTTAAATATATATTTTTTGAAATTCCAAACTGTAGCCTTCTCTTCTAGAGCTTGGTTAGGGAGGCTGTCTCTTGACTATTTTTTTTTCTGTCCTTTACTAATACCAATAAACTTTTAGAGTTGATACTTGTCATTTATGGCGCTCAGGTTTAAGGTTTGGCTGATTGTATGTGGTGGCCATGAAAATATATCATTCAGATCTCCTGCTGGAGTGAGTATAATTGACTGACAACCCCGATGCTGCTCTGAGTCCCCCACCCTGTTCACACTGAGGCCATGCATCCTTGGGCTGCTCCCAGACAATGAATGACTGAGCATGGCAAGGATCTTAATGAAGGTCTGGGAAAGAATTCCACTGATAGGCAACTTTGGCCGGAAGGCTTCCCATTGGCCCAGAAACTTTCTTAACACTGCACTGCAGTCTGAGACTTCTTACCCAGCTCTCCTCTCTCTCCTCCCTCCTACCTAGTGGCCAGACCACCATCACAAGGTAATAACTCTCCCCAAGTCCTCTGGCTCTCTGCCCTTTTCCTCTCACCATCATTTCTCCCCAGTACGTCCTTTCCACATCGAATCTCATCTTAGCGTTGCTTTCTGGAACACCCAAACTAACACACTCTAGAAAAAGCTCTGTTTAAAATTCAGTTACACTTCTATCATTTTTTTTCTTTTCCTCACAATTCAAAAATTACTGCTAGGGTATGTCTTTTTAAAAGCCTCTTTCATGGATTTACTTTTATTAGAACATCATTTTCTTTTGAGATTGGTAATGAGGGTTTTTTTTCCAGTCTAAGAGAGTTCTTTAGGCTTATGTTTTAAATTATTGCTTCTTCTGTTTCAATTGTTCTAGTTCCTTCATCAGAAATAGCCATAATTCTTAGTTTGAATCTCTGTCATTTGTCTTCATTATCTATTATGCTCTTTCTCTCTCTTTTCATTTTAAGTCGTTTTTCTCTGTCGTTCTTGCAGAATTTATCAAGTGTTTCCTCACCACAATATAGCTGCACAAAAGGAAAAATCTATTCAGTATTGGGACCTGGACAAGGACAGTAACCAGGCTGAGTACTGACAAAGACATTTGATCAAGTAGATAGAGAGTGAAATCAAGAGTCCTGCACACCTGTGGATGGTGAGAGTGTGTCTAATACAGGGCTGTATTCCATGAGGTTGAAATGATGTCTCCACTACCACCAGCACCTGACAACGGATAGATGGAATATAAGGAAACTCTAATGCCCAAAGGCTTTGCTGCCTCTTATTTCCATCCCCACTTAAAATAATTTATTTTAGGGAATAATACCACCTTAGATGCAACATGTCACTCCCTGGCTACCTCCTCAACTATCTCAGAGTTGTAATTATTTATTGGGTGTAATAAAAGAGGGGGAAGAAAGAAGATAATTGGGAAGCAATAGCACTATGGCTGCGCCCAAAAGCCACACTTGTAAACCAGGGGACTCGTGTCAGAACAATACTCCTGTTTCTGACCCAGGGAGTGGATAGTTGGGAGTTCTAAGCTGATTGGGTATTTTAGTGATAAGCTGAGGAAGGGTAGGTCAGGAACTCTCATGAGGTGTTATTTACAGAAATCTCCACCCCATCACTTACAGTCTTATATATAACTAAAGGCCCAGTGCATGAAATTTGTGTACTGGGGGCGGGGGGCGGGGGGGTGTCCCTCAGCCCGGCCTGCATCCTCTCCAATCTTGGACCCCTATCACAATCCAGGACTGCTGGCTCCCAACTGCTCACCTGCCTGCCTGCCTGATTGCCCCTAACTGCTTCTGCCTGCCAGCCCAATCACTCCCAACTGCCCTCCCTTGCCAGCCCGATCACCCCCAACTGCCCTCCCCTGCCAGCCTTATTTCACCTCCAACTGCCCTCCCCTGCTGGCTAGGTCGCCCCTAACTGCCCTCCCCTGCTGTCCTGATTGCCCATAACTGCCCTCCCCTGCTGGCCATCCTGTGGTGGCCATCTTATGACCACATGGGGGCTACCATCTTGTGCAAGGGCATGACGGTCAATTTGCATATTACCTCTTTATTATATAGGATTGCTTTCCTTTCTTCTATATAGTAAAGGTATTTGTCCCAGAAACCATGGCATTAGTGTTAATGAAGCACTGAGCACAGCATCCTCCCAGCATATTATGTTCAATAAATGTTTGTGGAATGAATAATGGAATTCAAATGATTAGTTCCAAAGATTTTATGTCTGCTACTCTGTCATATTGCATATAATATTTTAGTCACTTTCACTAAGTTAATGTGTTTTAAATGAAGATCAATTGTGTGTAAATCAACCCTCTTTCCTAAAGTAGAAAGCATACTGTCGACTTTGGCAGTTCACATTTGATAATTGAGAACACACATTAGAGAAGAGGAGGATCAAGTCTGGTTTTCCTCTCTATAGTATCTTGCACACAATCTGATGTGGGAACCATGAGTATGGAAAAAACAGTTATTAAAAAAAAGGAGAGGAAGAAAAACACATGGAGAAGACCATTCTAGATATGATGCTAAAAACATAGTAAAATGAGTACTCAGCTCTCCATTTAATTACATAAGAGTCCATTAAAAACCCAAATTTTCAACAAAATATGTTGTTTAGTCACCTGGGAAGTTAGGAATTATAGGAGAACCTCAGACAAATTTGCACAAAAACGTTCATTTGGCATGTAACTTCCAAATGAGCCCTGATGAAATAGTTAAGGTTTAGGCTAAACTGTTGTAATAAAGGGATCCAAGAAAAAGCAGTGACTCCAGCAAGACAGAGTTTGTTTTTTTCACACAATCGTCCAGAGGCAAATGGAGTATCCAAGGTGGGCAGGTGACTCTTCGATGACATCATCCATCCCCCAAGGGGGTAGTTCTTGTCCACATGCTCAACACTGGCTCCCACCCCCACATCTGCAACCTGGCCCCATGAAAGGGAAAGAGAGAAAGAGGAGGGCAAGTGTTTTCTTTTAAACAAGTGATGCAGATGTGTTGCACATGTCTTTCTTTGTTCATTTTCCAATGGTAAGGAAATCATATGGCCATAGCTAGCTCTAAGGAAAACTAGATTTGTGTCTAAATTTCTATAGGGGGGATTTCTATCACTAAAAGGAGGAAAGAACAGACCGTGGAAGACAATTGGCAGTCTTTGCCATCCTTGAAGAAAAAGTTTATACAGCCATTCTTGTGTTGGGATTTAAATAAAACACATACAAAGAGGAGGCTCAAAGCTAAGCCTCAGGGAAAGTGTTGTGTGGTGTCAAACATTATTTTATCCAAGAATGCAGAGACAGCACTCTGAGTGTGGTTATCATTTGTCACATCGTTTATGAGTCACAGAAAAGCAATGAAGTTTACCCCAAAATGGAGCTCAGACCTGCCAACTGCACGTTCATGTCTCTAGTGTTTTCTCTAAAATTACCACTCTACCCCATTTCCTATGCCTTGAGAGGGTGGGGGTTTACTGAGTACTTCCCTATAATTAGCATCTCACTCAGCCTGCTCAGAGGTCAGAAGACCCTTAGTCAGCATCAAGTGACGCGGGATCACTGTACAAAAGCAAGAGGGAGAGTTCTGGAGTTCAGGCAGAGAACTGAACAGCAAGCTAAGAGTTGGACAGTTTCATTTCCCTTCCTGGTTCTATTACTACCTCACTAAGATGCATTTCCCAAGAATAATAAAACATTTTTGAAATTTACATATCCTGGAAGCATTCCATCAGTGGCCAAAGATAAATTCATGGGTAGCAAATGCCAAGATCAACAGAGATTTCATAAAGATCTGTTTTGCTCCTGTAGCAGTGTGTGGGAGATTGATACCTTGGACTATTCTCAGTTCCCCATCACCTAGTTCAATTTTTGCCCTTTTCTATGCTCTCAGAGGTTGCTCTCTACTAACTGCATCAACCAGCCTCTCTTGACCTCTGAGTCCAGTCGGGTTTGATCAATGGGAGGTATGGTCAAAAGATCAAAAGGCAAAAAGAGAGAAGTTGAGGTATTTCTTCTCTCTTGCTCCATCTGTACCTCAGTACTGGGATTCTGGCAAGGGCTGAGCTTGTCTATGCCACAGCTGCTGTTGACTGGCTCTTTCACAGCTTTCTCCAGGTTCTACTAAAACTTTTTCCTCTTGCCCCATTCAGTTCTAAGTAGTGGTACTGATTTCTCATTATTGCTAGTCCCTAGGTGTATAACAATTCCTTATTGTTTCCCTTTATCCTATCAGCAGAAACAGCCCCTTCGTTAAATTCTCATGGATTCTGTGAACTGTTTTCTGTTGGAACCTGATACAATAATTTTATCAGGGATTGTCCCCGGAAATAGATGCCCAAAATGTGACTGTGGGATTGGGCAGCTCACATATCTAAAGAGCACATGAATATCCACCCTGCTGGAACAGTGCTTACTCAAACTCTCACCACTGGTGGCATAGGATGGGTTATAGGTAGAAAGCAAGGCATTTTAGAAGATGGACTGTAAGATTTAGTGATTATGTTGATAATGGTGATTATGAGGATTGTGGATTATTATGGTATCTTCTGACTGCCATGGAGAGAGCCAAAAAGAAAAAGATTAATTTAAGGCTTTAAACTCTCATCTCAAGGTATAAATGGACAGTAAGGAAATCTCTTTTGTCACCTTAAAGAAGCCCTTTATCTAGCTTCAAGTTAAAATAGTTGAAATTAGGCCCAGAGTTGCAATGTCAGTTAAACATACAACCCCACCAGGTCTAATGCTAAGGTAAGGGCACTATCTGGAAAGGAGTGGGATGCTGAGACTTGGGATGGGATTTGTTTTTTGTTTTGTTCTTTTTTTTAGACTTAAACTTTGATAAACTTCTTTTTAAAAATTTTTTTATTAAAATTTACATTCAATATTGCTTTGTATTAGTTTCAGGTACATAGATAGTGGTTAGACAATCATATACTTTACAAAGTGTTCTCCCTGATATTTCCAGTACCCACCTGGCACTATACATAGTTATTACAATACTATTAACTATATTCCCTATGCTGTACTTTATATCCCCATAGCTATTTTATAACTACCAATTTGTACTTCTTAATCCCTTCATCTTTTCACTCAGTCCCCCAATCACCCCCCTGCCCACGACAACTGTCTGTTCTCTGTATCTATGAGTGTTTTTCTTTTGCTTGTTCCTTTATATTGTTCTTTATATTCCACATATAAGTGAAATCATATAGTATTTGTTTTTCTCTGACTGACATTTCATTTAGCATACTACCCTTTAGGTACGTCTATACTGTTGAAAATGGTAAGATTTTGTTCTTTTCATGGCCGAGTAATATTCCATTGTGTAAATGTACTACCAATTTTTTATCTACTCAGCTATTGAGGGGCACTTGGGAAGCTTCCATAGCTTGGCTATTGTAAATAACACTGCAATGAACATAGGGCTGTGTATATTTTTTCAAATTAGTGTTTTGGATTTCTTTAGATATATTCCCATAAGAGGAATTGCTGGGTCATAGGCTGTTCCATTTTCAATTTTTTGAGGAAACTCTATACTGTTTCCCACAGTGGCTGCACCAAATCTGAATTCCCACCAAAAATGCACAAGGGTTCCCTTTTCTCCACATCCTCAACACTTGTTGTTTACTGATTTATTGATGACAGCCATTCTGACAGGTATGAGGTGATATCTCATTGTGGTTTTAATTAGCATTTTCCTGATGATTAGTAATGTTGAGTATTTTTTCATATACCTATTGGCCATCTGATGTTCTCTTTGGAGAAGTGTTTATTAAGGTCCTTTGCCCTTTTTTAAATTGGATTGTTTGTTTTGTAAGTATTGAGTTGTATGAGTTCTTTATAAATTTTGGATTGTAACCCCTTATCAGATGTATCCTTGGCGAATATGTTCTCCCATTCAATGAGTTGTCTTTTCATATTGTTGATGGTTTTCTTTGCTGTCCAAAAACTTTTTTAGTTTGATGGAGTCCCATTTGTTCAACCACTGAGCCAAACCGGCTTTACAGTATGGACATTTTAACATTGTTAAGTCCATGAGCACAGTAATTGCTTCCATTTCTGTGTATCTTCTTCAATTTCTTTCTTCAATATCTTATAATTTTTTGAGTAGAAATCGGGATATTTGGACAGACATAGACAAAGCTGAGAATTTCACACCATCAGTTCCCTTTGACCCTTTTTTTTTTTTTTTTTTTTTACCAGTGGAAGCAGCTCTCTATTCTGTTTGAGGAGCACCTCTCCTTGCATAAACCTGTCTTCCCCTCCTGGACCAATGCCTTGCCTTGAAAAGGGATACTTAATCTCTGATCTCACCCACCCACTACTCATTGCCTCCAGGCTCAAAATGAGATGTCAAAATATGTTCTCTCTAGGAAGAGAACCTACATACCTATGATCTTTCAATTTTGTATCAGCAGAAGTCTGGGGAGCCTATAAGGCAATAGATTCTAAGAGTGTTATATCACATAAAAGGCTGAATCAGGACAAATTTATTCATATTGATGCTCTAATTTAATATTCCACATTTAATATGTTAACTTGAAGATCTGGATTGAAATTCATTGGAACCTAAACTCAGTAGTAGCCTACAGTCAATGAGCCTGATGTGAAGGAATTTAGAGCAGTGGTTTCAACTCTGGCTGCACATTGGAATCACCTTGGTTTTCAAAATGATACAGCAGGCATCACAGTTCTGTGCTGGAGGCTAAAGCCCACAGCAGTTAGCATATTAATGCAAAAAGAATCATTGGAAGGCCAATGGACTTCAATATTCAGCAGGGCTGAAAATCAGCATAATATTGCCCTACTGTGGGCTCAGTGGCTCAAGGCAATTCCCTAACCTGATAATCCTTTTACTGTTTACCAAACTTTACTTTGATATGCCTGTATGCATTGCTAAACGGCAAATGTGTATTCAAGTAAATAAATAGTGGACCAGGCCAGAAGTTGGTGTGTCTCTTCAAGAAAGAGGCTCCTCCACCTGGCCCCCAATGCCTTCTAAATTCATATTTCTTGTACTGTATAGCATTTTCATTTTGTGTGTTGGCCCCTCCTTCAGATCCTGAACCCTGCTGGGACCCGGCTCTCCTTGGTTTCTTTCTCTCTGGCCCATCTTTGCAGATGCCTTTGCTCAATGTTCTCTGCTACCTGGACATTAAGCATAGGAATTCCTCAAGTCCCTATCCTATTCTGACTCTGTGCTATCTTTCTTCTGTGATGTCATAGATCCAAATATGACATAAAAAGTCCACGAATCCTACATTTGTGTCTGCAGTCTCAACCTCTGTGCTCACCTGCTCCTTGACATGCTTGCTGACTTTCTCAGGCTCCTGATCCTGAACTAGACTTATTCTTTCTCCTGACCCCACATCTGCTCTTCTGCTAGTATTTCCTGTCTTGGGAAATGGCATCATCACTCCCACCCCCTGTTGCTCAAACCAGAAAGTGGGAGATAGCCATGTTTCCCCCCTCTTTCTCATTTCTCACATCCAATCAATCACTAAATTTGGGGAGTTACCCAGGTTTCCCCTGCCTCTGCATTCTTCACATCCAATCAATTACCAACTTTTATCAGTTTTGCCTCCAAAACATCTAATTTTCTCTCTCCTCAGTGCCTGTATAGTCCCCAGACCAGGCTAATATCATCTCTGACCTGGAGCATTGCAAAAGCCTCTTAACTGGTCTCCTGGCCTGTGATGGCTTGTTTGAAGCCTGTCTTATCACTGGACTATCTACTCCATGACAGCAAAGATAAGGACTGTCTTATTCAACCACTTTATTTACAATTTCTGTTAGGCTGTTTGGCATAGTATATACACAATAAATCTTTTATAAAATTAATGAACATGATTCCTAAATTCCAATCTACTATATCACTCCAAGCAAACACATCTTTCACTCATCCCAAAATCCAAAAGTAAGAAAGGAAAAACAGGGAGAAACCAAGATGGCGGCATAGGTAAACACCGGAAATTGCTGCCTCGGACAACAACTTCAAAAATACAATGAAAAGACAAAACGGACAGCATCCAGAACTACAGGAAGGCTGGCTGAGTGGAAATTCTACAACTAGAAGGAAAGAGAAAAGCACACTGAGACTCAGAGGAGCTGCGGAAGTAAACTGCAGAGGTATGGAGGCTCGAGCGCGAGCGGAAAGGGGCTGGCACCTGAGGACGCGGCTGTCTTTTTGAATCGGGAGGGAATCCCTCAGAGGTGGCTGCTGCCATCTTTGCCAGGGTGAGGTCCCTCTATTTGCTCTGCTAAGGAATTGGAAATTTCATTTGGTCTTCTACAGATGCAACTATATGTTTATTTACCCATTCAGAAATATTTATTATTTACCTCATATATAGATTCTGGGCTAAGAAAGTTAAGACATGTACACAAATAATGATAATACAAGACAGAGTGTGGTTGAGTGCCATCAGACCAATGGGAACTATCCTCAATACCAAAGAATGTATAAGGCACTCAGTGGAGAAGACATAGGCTATGACATGAATGAACCTTAAAAGCATTAAGTTAATTGAAAGAAGCCAATCACATACACAAAACTAAAACACATGTTGCATGATTTTATTCATATGAAAGTCCAGAATAAACAACTCTATTAGAGACACAAAGTAGAGTAGTGGTTGCTTAGGGCTAGAGGGTAGAGAATGGGATGGGGGTGATAGGGGGACAAGAGAGTACAGGGATAATAGCTAGAAAGAAACTTTCTTTTTGAGGTGATGAAAATGTTCTAAAATTGTTTGTGGTGATGATTGCACACATCTGTGGCTATCCTAAAAATGATTGAATTGTACACCTTAAACAGGCAAATTGTATGATATGTGAATTATCTCAATAAAACTGTTTTGTTTTTTTTAAAGTCAACAGGATGTGGCAATTTACTATCATGGGAAATGAAGTAGAGAAATGAGTTCAAGATAGTTCTAAGACAACCTACTTGGGTCAGAAGGAGACAGTAGCATAATGACAAAGAGAACGAAGACAGGAAGAGGAACCTGGTTGGGTAGCAGAAAGAAATATTATATTGCCTGTTATGCCTGAGTCTGCAGTGACTGTGAAAGAACCATGTAGGTAACCAAGAAACAGAGGATGTGAGAACGCTTCTGGGCTAGCTAAGGTCCCTCTTTCTGGGGACTTGGGCATGACAGAGGAATACACCGGGACCAAAAGTCAAAAAGGCTGCCAACTCATGCATGTTTAGGAATAGATGAAAAATTTTCATTTTCCTTACAAAGTTAGATGGCAGGTTATTCATAATATAATGCTGCTTTCATTACAAGACTTTCTTGAATTACAAGACTTTCTGTTGATTGCAGGTCCTGGCTGGCTCATCTCAATGTATGCATTCCCCACCCTAACTAGCTCACAGTCATGCATTTAAGAGCTGCTAAATAATTCTTATAATTTCAAATTTAGATTTTAACTTTCACTAGTCTACCAGATGTTTGAAATACAAAGAGAGTCCATACCAGGGGTAGGCAAACTTTTTGACTCGAGGGCCACAATGGGTTCTTAAACTGGACCTGAGGGCCGGAACAAAAGCATGGATGGAGTGTTTGTGTGAACTAATATAAATTCAAAGTAAACATCATTACGTAAAAGGGTACGGTCTTTTTTTTTTTAGTTTTATTCATTTTAAACGGGCCACGGGCCGTAGTTTGCCCACGGCTGGTCCATACCATCAGCCCATACCCCTCCATCTGTGTTCCCCTACAACTCTGCACAGACATTTCAGTTGCCTTTTTGTGATATTACATCCTCTATACAATTGTTCTTGCTTATTCAGAGATATTTGTATTTGTGGAACAGTATCACCTGTTTTGGATGACTTCATCTTCTGTGTTTGTGACATTTTTGGCCTCCTTGTTTCTGGTTTGTCTTTTTTGTGACAAAAAAAGAAAGAAAGAAAAAAGATCCAAGGAAAACCTATAATTGATGATAACTAAAGAGAAAGATGGTAAGCCCAACCTAATGATCTGAAGATGCTTGTTATATCAGATCATTGACCAATCTCTACACATTGTGTAAAACTTGGAAGCATACACCTATGTCAGATTAGGTCTGATACACAAGATATGCTATAATCATTGTTCTCGCTACAGTGACAAAAAACTCACTTTCCCCTCTACTGAGAATCAAATAAATCTGCAGAATAATGTATCTTTCAAGGTCCGAACCTAGCACTTTATGTACATGTCTTACTTAATACTCATACTGAGGAGGACACAGGCCCAGAATAGCAAAGGGATTTATTTGCTCAAGATCACTTAGCTAGGATTTAAAACCAGCTCTTTCTTTTACAAAGACTGGGCTGATATATTACAATGGCTTCAAATGTCTAATACCCCCATTAGTGTTATGTCCTGCATTTATGAACCACATATTTATGAGTGTTAAACACATTTAAGTGATGATCCATCACCCAATAATGCCTTTGAACAGTGGTGTTCTCCTAGATGCTAGACGAGTCTCAATTGGGCTGACTGGGCACTTCAAGTCTCTGCCACGTATCTGTTCCATGCCAGTAGGCTACCTCAGGAATGTCCTCATGGAGATGACAGAAACACAAGAAAGAGCAAGGCCTCTCGAGTTGTAGACTTTGAAGCACCATACTTGCACTTCTGCTTCATTCTATTACTCAAAGTCAGGCACATGGTCAAGTCCAGAGACAGAGGCAGAGGACACTTCAAAGTTAAATGTCCAAGGGGGTGGATGCAGAGAGGGTAAAAGATCATTCAACCCATCACCAAGACCTATCAATTCTACCTTAGAAATACTTTCCACACCTGTCCAATACTCCTTCTATCTTATTGCTACCACCACTTCAGTTCACCATGATCTCTCTTACCTATCACCACCTGACTGCTCTGTCCAAATCTTTCTTGTCCATTCCTTCTCAGACTGTTCTCAATGCACCAACGAGAATAAACTTAAAAAGAAAACCTGCTCTGACCACTCATTTAATGAAGTCTGCCAAATGGTTTCCTATTGTTCTCAGGATAAAGGTGAAAATCCTGACTACGGCCTGAATTGTTTTCAATTTTCAATTGAGGGGTTATTTTAAAGCAAACAGGTGAACCTGGTGAAAGGGAAAAAGAGAGTGAAGAGGGAGCGTGGGAAAGAGAGGCTTTGTAATGACTTCCATGTGAGGACAGCCTGAAACCCCTTTCTCCAACCTCATCTCCTTCCATCCTTTCTTTCACTTTATGGTTGGAACACATCATAATTCCCAAACTTGTACACTATTTCAAGCCTCTGGGGTCTTACGTGGACTGCTCTGTGTCCATGTAGAGTTCTTTTTCCCTCCTTTTGGTACGGATTCAAAACCCTCTGCCTTTCTCCTTTCCTTCTTGCAGGGAAAAAGTAGAGAGGAGAAAAGCCCTGATTCATTTGGTTCAGTGGATAGAGCGTTGGCCTGCGGACTGAAGGGTCCCACGTTCGATTCCAGTCAAGGGGGAGGGAAAGGGAGGGAGAGGGAGAGGGAGAGAGAGGGAGAGGAAGAGGGAGGGAGAGGGAGAGAGAGGGAGAGGAAGAGGGAGAGAGAGGGAGAGAGAGGGAGAGGAAGAGGAAGAGGGAGAGGGAGGGAGGGAGGGAGAGAGGGAGAGAGAGAGGGAGAGAGAGAGAGGGAGAGGAAGAGGGAGGGAGAGAGGGAGAGAGAGAGAGAGAGGGAGGCCTTGTTCTCCACCTTACCTTTCAAATACTTTAATATTGACCATTTCTAAACTGGATATTGCCAAATAATTCATTCATTCCCTTCATTTTGAAGACCATGCTCATTTAAAAGGAAATGTAATCCATATGTTTCTGGTTCCTTTACACTTAACTCATCAACAATATATTCTTTTGCAATAGCTACTAGATGTCCAAATGTCTTTGGAGACAATTTTTTTCATGAGGGCAGGAAGCTGCATTTGGACAAGAGTAATCACTAAAAGGTTTAGGTTCACAACTTGAAAATGTAATCCCATAAGGTTTAAATTGTAAACTGGCCCACTCCTTATTCTGAAACAGCCCCAAAGAATAATAATAACAAGGAGCTGGCAAGTCATAGTACATGAACAGCTGGAAAAAGGGGTTGGGTGTGGAATAAGAGAAGACAATGACTGATATGGATGCCATCAAGAAGCCTGGCCAGGGTAGGGTCCCTTGACAAATCCAGGAGACACAGTGTCCTTGGAATCCTGATGTTCTTGTTGTGAAGTTAGCAGTGGCAGTAGCAGCCAGAACACCCTAGAAGCCATGAGGGAATTCATGGTTGAAAACAGAGCCAGAACTAGATCCATATTTTATATAAAACTAAACATCTGTGGCTGGGCCTAGAGGCTCCTATTTGTTCAAATGTCATAGGAAAAGTCTCTACTTCTACTGGGCTATGGCATAATCTCAGTCTGGGATATAATTAAGAAAGTATAGAAAGCTAAGTTTTCATAAACAGTGGATTAAAATTAACTGAGACCTATATAATGTAGCACCTTATTATATATTGATTTTGATCTTGATTTAGAAAGGACTAAGGATTTTCTCAGTTGTAAATAAACATCAAAAAATAAAATTTAGCTAGCTTGAAAAAAGAAGAGAAAAATTATTCTTAAAAATTTTGAAACAAATATTTTCTATTATTAATTGTAGATAATGGAGAACAAAGACTTTGTACTGTATGAAATCTGACTCAATGGGCATTCTCTTAGAGAAAAAATAACATGATTTTTAGTTAAAGAACTAGTTGTGGAAGTAACAATATAAAAGGCATTATGGGAATTCTCTGTGACATCATGGGACTCACAGAGAAGCAGGCAACATAAGAGAACATGAACTTATTGTCTCATAGACAAATTCTACATTGGTTGGTTTGTTTCTGAGTCTCAGATTATTCACACATATATCTGTCAACTGCTACTGCTAGCCTCTTTACCAAGGAAAGATGGAATGTAAGGAATGAGGGCTGGAGAGTAGGGACTCCAGAAAGCCCAAGGAGAATCTAGAAACCAAGGAAGAGAAAAGATGCCTATTGTGGCATGAGAGGTGTTTATCCATTTCGTTGCTTCACCACTTGGAAGTTGTGGTCTTCAAGTTCACTGTGACAATAGAAAGATATTATGGTGGAAACCTATCAGCTCTTAACTACCTCAATCCAGAAGTGCCATATATACCTTCTGCTCATCTATTGGGCATAATTTGTCATATGACCTAACCTGACTACAAGTAAGACTAGGAAATATAGAGAAGTACATGGACAGTTGGTGAGCCCAATTGTTTCTACCATAAACACCTGACTTATCTGTGCCTATACTTTGACTTCCTTTGCATCTCTGTGGCCAGGTTTTTTGTTAATCCTCTGAGTTAAGCTGACAATTTCCCAATAATTTCCAACTTTAAAAAGTGAATCAATAGTTGTGGGGGGGGGGGAGCACATAGAGACTGGTGGTGGTGGGGGGGGAGGCATGAAAGGGCTGGTTAGGCACCCACAGATGGCAACTGAAGTCCCTGAGAGATATCTCAGCTATGGGGGGTGCCACTGAGAACTCTGGGATCTAACCCCAAAGCTGTGCTCCCCAGCAGAGAGCACCAAACTGAGGAGGTTACCCACATAACATCTAGCTGTGAAAAGCAGTGGGGTGCTGTCTTCTAGGGAGTGGCAGCTGAAAGTTCAGGAACCCTCTTAAAGGGCCAATGCACAAAAATTTCCTGTGGAGCCATCCACCTTGTGCTCTGGCAGAGGGAGGGTGAAGTGGACTGGAGCTGTGAGAGTAGAACCCAGGACCGGGGACTCAGGGGATAGAACTCAGAAGGCAGACACCCCAAGTTTCCTGGGATGAGTCATTCCCTCACACAGCAGAGGACATCTTTCCCATATAGACATCTGCCTTGCCTGGAGGGAAGACAGTAAACACACCCTATTGGAAAACACCTGGCCCTGAGGCCACTTAAGAGATTAAAAGTAACAATTAGCCAGGCAGAAGCAACTGCCCCACCTGTTGAAAAAAACTCTCATCACACCTGAGGATGATTGCCTGGGGGCAATTCAAGTCAGAATCCTATTAGTCTGTAGACAGAGGTGGTCTCTGAAGGCTTTGAGTCTTTGCCTGATCCAATTAGAAACAGCCATTAACACTGTCCTGCACTAGAGATTGAGAGGTGTAGAGGATCTACCTAATACATAGTCACAAACCCAAACAGACAACCCAAATGAGGAAACAAAGAAACAATGCCCAAATGAAAGAACTAGCAAATTCTCCAGAAGAAAAGATAAATGCAGAGATAAAAAATTTATCTGAAACAGAGTTCAGAGTAATGATGTTAAAAATGCTCAACAGTATGAAAAGAGACATAATAACTATGAAAAAAGAACAGTCTGAGATAAACAATGACATAACACAAATAAAGAACACATAGGAAGGAATACACAGCAAATTAGGGGAAGCTGAGGATCAAATCATTGAATGAGAAGACAGAGTTGAAAATATTACTCAATTAGAAAACCAAAAAGAAAAAACAATTACAAAACAGGAGGACAGCTTAAGGGAGCTGTGGGAAAATGTGAAATGTAACAATATTAGAATAGTAGGTGTGCCAGAAGAGGCAGAAAGGGAGAAAGGTATAGAGAAGGTGTTTGAAGAAATAATGGTAGAAAACTTCCCTAACGTGGTAAAGGAAAAAGTCACACAAGTTCAGGAGGCACAGAGAACTCCAAACATGAAGAACTGAAACAGACCCATGCCCAGACACACCATAATTAAAATGCCAAAAATTAAAGAGAATCTTAAAGGCAGCAAGAGAAAACAAAACTGTTACCTATAAAGGAGTACCCATAAGGCTGATGCCTGATTTCTCATCAGAAACTCTACAGGCCAGAAGGGAATGGCATAAAGTGCTCAAGGTAATGGAAAGCAAGGATCTGAGACCAAGATAACTATATCCAGCAAGGCTATCATTCAAAATAGATGTCAAATAAAGAGCTTCCCAGACCAAAAAAAAGGCTAAAGGAGTTCATCACCACCAAGCCAGCAGTACAAGAAATGCTAAAGGGATTGCTGTAAGGGATTGCTGAGAAGAAGAAACAGAGAAACCTAACCATACAGAATTAAAATGGCTATAAATAAGTACCTCTCAATAATAACCCTAAATGTAAATGGATCAAATGCTCCAATCAAAAGGTGCAGAGTAGCTAAATGGATACAAAAACATGATCTAACTATATGCTGTCTACAAGAGGCCCACCTTAAAACGAAAGACACATACAGCAGTGGTTCTCAACCTTCCTAATGCCGTGACCCTTTAATACAGTTCCTCATGTTGTGGTGACCCCTAACCATAAAATTATTTTCGTTGCTACTTCATAACTATAATTTTTCTACTGTTATGAATCATAATGTAAATATCTGATATGCAGGATGTATTTTCATTGTTACAAATTGAACATAATTAAAGCATAGTGATTAATCACAAAAACAATATGTAATTATATATGTGTTTTCCGATGGTCTTAGGTGATCCTTGTGAAAGGGTCGTTCGACCCCCAAAGGGGTCGCGACCCACAGGTTGAGAACCGCTGACATACAGGATGAAAGTGAAGGGATGGAAAAAAATTTCCATGCAAATGGAAAAGAAAAAAAAGCTGGAGTAGTGATACTCATATCCAACAAAATAAACTTTAAAAGCATCATGCTAAGCGAAATAAGCCAGTCGGAGAAAGATAAATATCATATGATCTCACTCATTTGTGGACTATAATGAACAACATAAACTGATGAACAAAAGAGAGCCAGGGGGCGGAGGGGGGGGGGGGGGATCTAGAATATATTAGGAGTAATCCTCTTATTTGAAGACTTTTAATATTTCCTACAACTTTTGTGATATCATCTGTTAGTAGAGTTTTGGTAATATTATTATACTTAAAATTCTTTATTCTTGAAATATTAATGTTTATTGCACATAATATTATTATATGTAAGATCATTTTTCCTGAATAATTGGTGTTTATTGCATGTAACATTATCATATTTAAAATTGTTTTTCTTGAGATATTAATGTTTATTGCATATATTATTATATTTAAGATCACTTCTCTTGAAATATTAAGGTTTATTGCATGCAACATTATTATATTTAAAATCGTTTTTCTTGAAATAAAAACTGAAAAAAAAACAACACAACAGTTAGGGCAGGACCTGTAAGGAATTTTCGATATTGGAAATGCACACATCACATTAGGCCTGAGCTATAATATGGAACAAAGAGCTTCCTATCAGTGTTTCTGCATTATTTACACTATTTCTAAATCGAGTAACATGGAAATTGAGAAGAGATGGTTTCAACAGATGCTCAATTCTCAATTACCTTTTCCATTTTTCTTTAAAGAAAGATATATTATTTTTATTGGGAGAGAAGACTGACAAAGAGGGTTCAAGTACAACTTGATGGAAGGGAGGATGACCCTTCTAAGGAGGGTGTGTGGGAGTGTATGGGTACAAGAGCACATAATCATGCCCTACATGTTTTGTGTGGGTTTCATTCATAGAAGGAGGTAGGCTCTAATGCTACACAAGGTATGCCCCCTATGATGCCACCCCACAGTGTTTTATGTTAGCAAACAAAATAATGGATCATCAGGACAAATGTTCTACTACTGCCTAACACCTCAACCTATATTGCTATAATGCTAAATGGAGCCACCCTGAAAGAGCAGAGAGGGGGCAAAAAAGAAGGATATGGGGCTCTCTGCCTCTCATTTGGTCTAATAAATATGGAAGCCAGGACAGTGGTAAATAACCTAGAGTGGAAAATTGAGGGCTCAAGTATTCTACAACCACTAAATACGGAAATAAATGTACCTATATGTCCTGGCCTTTGGATAGACTTAATCTGTGAATATATATGACATCACATGTATGATAATGCTTCAAAGACACTGCGTTGTGCACTTAGTAGCAGAAGTTTCTGTCAAGGGGTTCTCTGGCCCCACAATCTTCACATGGTGTTACAAATGTGAATCAGAAATATACTGCTGTCACTGACATCCCTGCTCCTGGAAGAGATTCAGAACTACTTCCCTTGAGGCCAGTGGGGCTCAGGGGTGGGATGTAGAAGCCAAGTTGTAGATTCTTGAATGGCCTAACTTTTCAATTCATTATACAAATTTGACACATTCTGGGCATGAAATATTGTAAGCTAATTGTGACAGGGAGGGTTCACCAGAAGTAGATGCTGAGATGAAGTTTTGGGCACAAGATGTTTATTAAAATCAACACCCGTGACAGAAAGTGGGGGGAGCAGGATTGGCAGAGGGAAAAGTCAAACTGCAACATAGGCCAGCCTAGTGGGAGCTCTGGAGTGAAAAATGTCCTTTGGCATTGTCCCAAAATAACTGCCTGGGACTTTATATCCCTGAAAAAAAATGACCAGCCCATGTTCAGTCACCGGATCCAGACTGCCCCAAGATGGGCATGGCTTCAGGCAAAGACTCTGCAGCTGAGGCAGCTCCTGAAGAAGCTGACAGCTGGAGGCTGTCTACTGGTTGCATTTCCTACTGCTGGTCAGCAAATCTTTCCTTGAAGAGGGCTCTTCATGGTACATATCAGGGCCGACTATACTGATGGGTTAGTCCAAACCAGGGAGGAGGGAAAAGAGATGAGAAGATAAAAAGATGTGAATGGGCAAGGAGTGAAGAAGCTGGAGCCACCTAGAGTGTGAGGTCAAAACCTGCTCTCAATCTTGGGTCGGGGAAGACACTAGAGTCTGCAGTCCCTTCCAGCCTCCACTACTATGACCAGCTCCTTGGAGTACCCCAACAACCGGAGAGGCCTTGCCTCTTTCAACTCAACTCTCAACTTCCTTAATGTTGATGGGGCATGATGCCACTCAGTGTCAACACCTGTACAATCAGAATGTGAGGGCTAAGGGAGTGGGCAGTTACTGTCCCATTGACCAATAGGAGGCAGAATAAGAAATTTGCCTTTCTCTTAAAAAACAGTGCTGTAAGACTGGGCAATTAGCTTGGCACCAGCTGTGGAGTGGGTAATACATTGTCATGTTGGCTCTCCTACCTTTCCATCTCAGTCCTTCCCCAACTCTTTCCCTGGGATTGCATTCTCTAATAAAGCTATAGCACATAAACTTCTGCCTGAAACTCTGTTCTTTGAAGAACCCAGGAGAAGCTGGTTTGTTTCTTAGGCTAGGGCTAAATGTCTCGAGATCAAAATTTCCCACGCAGCAAAACGGCCAGTTATGAGCAAATGGGTGGGTGGGTTGCCCAGGACCTGAAGACTGTTGCTGTGCATAAAGAAACTCCCAACCAACCCCCTTTCCCCCCACCACCCCCACCCATCAAGGGGAAAAAAATCTAGATTCTGATCTTGTCCCTTCCCCATTTCCTCTTGTAATTAGACACACACAAATCTGTCCTAATCCCTTGCCTTTTACTATGACCAAAAAATGGAAAATTCAGGGAAGTACTTAAGTCATTCCCCACCCCCGCAACTCAGAATGCTGGAACTATTAAGTGTTCTTGTATTTCTTCTTTTAAGATGGGGAACTCAAAAACAGAGAGAGCACAAAACATTTCTACATCTTGAACCTTCATCTGATATCTGGAGTTCAATATAGAAACACTGCTGCCATTGTTCAGTCAAACGTCCGGCCTCCGACACACCTACAAGAGCACTTTCAGATGTTCCTTTATGAAGAATTCCTTAGGGCCATGGTGAAACTGGGCCAAATGAAAACTGAAGTCTATTACATCAAGCAGTGTGGCTTACAAGTCCAAATAGATTATTCACAGACCAATGTGATGGACCAAATGGAGCCTCTTGGCAAAGGGGTTTATTTTCGAGTGTCACTCATAGTTCAGCAGTTGAGTTGCACATAAATGTACAATAATGTAGCTGAATCACCTGCTAGAGATTAAGTGTATATTTTCTCCCTCTTTAGGATAGTGAAAGCTATTCCATCTGAAGGCAGAAGTGTTTGGGTAGCTACCCTTAGAATAGGGCTAGAGTCTCATTGTGAGAAAGAGCAGGATTAGTCTTTTAGAGCCCAAGGTTGTTACACTCCCAGAACACCTCCAGGTACCATAAGGATTAGTTAGAACCTGATGCTACCCTCAGGCAAAAAGTGATAAGCCCTATAGGGATGAGTTGGAACTTAAGAGACAGAGGGCAGGACTTACCAGGGCAGCCTAAATTTATGGAAGCCTTAAACCAGTGGTCGGCAAACTCATTAGCCAACAGAGCCAAATATCAACAGTACAACGATTGAAATTTCTTTTGAGAGCCAAATTTTTTAAACTTAAACTATATAGGTAGGTACATTGTTATTTACTTAATTAGGGTACTCCTAAGCTGGCCTTTGCTAAAAACGTCCTCAATCTGATTGAGGTACGTTCGTTGAGGTCCAACTCTCCCATCCACACTCGTCTTGTATACTTGTTTCGTCTATCTCCTTTCATTCATCCTCTCTATATGTCCAAACCATCTCAACATACCTTTCTCAATCCTCGACACTACATCTTCTTTCACTCCACAACATTCCCTAAAATTAACTTAATAAACTTTACTTAAAGTTTTAAGTCAACTTTGCACTGTACATGTGCACCCGCACGTGGTATTTTGTGGAAGAGCCACACTCAAGGGGCCAAAGAGCCACATGTGGCTCATGAGCCTCGGTTTGCCAACCACTGGTCTAAAGGATTGCTAAAGTCCCTGACTGAAAATGCCCTCTTATTTCCAGAAAGGTATAAGAAGGGGAGAGAGAACTCTTTTCTGGAGAGCTAAATAATGTACCTACTTCAATTAGGGGTTGAAGAAGAATATTTTTATTTAGGGCTCTTTTAGTTTCATGACTAACTGTACTACTTGTTGCTTAAGTGGCCTTGGCACTGACTGAGGAAACAGGAGTCTTAAGGCTCAGTCTCTGATCTTCTGCAATTTATAGTCTACTTAAAAAGATTAGGTCACTTAAAAGAGCTTATATAAGCAACTGAAATTTAATTAAGTGCAATACTCCTCATATAAGTTGTTATTTTAAGAACCAGCTTAGCCCGGCCAGTGTGGCTCAGTGGTTGAGTGTTGGCCTATGAACCAGGAGGTCATGGTTCGATTCCCAGTCAGGGCACATGTCTGGTTTTGGGGCTTAATCCCCAGTGGGGGGCATGCAGGAGGCAGCTGATTGATGGTTCTCTCATTATCAATGTTTCTATTTTTCCCTCTCCCTTCCCCTCTGAAATCAATAAAAATATATATATATATTTTAAAAGAACCAGCTAAACTTGACTTAAAGATTCCTATCAGTCCAGAAGCTCTTCTGTGAGCTGAATGGCTATGAAATGCTTGGGCTGGCAATTCACATCTCCTTGCTCCTCTTCTCCCTGTTCCAGTGTGCAAGTTGCTCGAAACATTTGGATGTGAGCATCTCTCTCAGATTGTGGGCTCTTTCTAAACAATTTGAACAGATCCCTATGCTTTCCACATATGATGTCAATGTTCTCTGGCAATTTTTTTAAGTCTCAATCTTGACATTTTAATTCATTTTACATTTGGTTTCTGTGAGTCCCTTTCTTGGTTGTGAAATGTTAGGGTGGTTAGTTTGTGTTTCATTAACTTCCCTCAAGCCTGTCAAGATTTCTAGTTTCCTTAGAGCATGTGGATGTGGGCCAGACCCATAAATGTTTGCTGTGCCCTGACCCTTTCCAATAGAAGCCAAGGGAGGGTTCTCTGGATGGTAAGGAAAGCAGGTCTGACTGACAGGAAGAGGGAGGGAATGAGCAAGGCTGAAACATAAACAGGAGCAGGTCTTCCCAGAAGTGGTGGAATTTGCCACAGGACATATTGGGACACAGGGCCTGCCAGGAACATGGTGCAATTTTTAGCCACATTTACACTAGGAGAGAGCACAGCCTTAGCATTATTACCTCTGCATGAGAATGTTCATAAAACTGAGAGGACATGGACAAATTCTGATCTCTCAGAGAATTACATCTGGGAATTCTAAGGGATATAATCTGGCCACACAATTCAGGAAGAAGCCCCAACATCTGTTCCCTCTGTGAAGCCAACTGGCAAATGTTTTATTTCCTCTAGTCAGAAACACAGCCTTTTGAGAAACCTAAATTCACCTTGACTTTTCTCCCCTTTTCACAAGTTTTCTTATTGGCTTTTGTTTTTCTCCTAGTCAGATGTTCTTCATAATTACTTCAAACCTTAAACTTGGACACACTCAAAAAGATAAATGCTGCCACTGCAGATTCTGTGAGCCTGGAAGACAGGAGCTTCAGAAAGAACTAGAAACAAATTTTAAACATCAATTACTTAGAAATGGATCCAGGTGTTTCACATACATTTGAATTTACTCTCCACGCATCTCCTGTTGGCTTTGTCTGGATCTTTTCGTTGCCATAATTGCTCAGGGGTAACACTGATGTGGTATAAGTAAAGTTTTACTTTTATCATTTCTGCCCCAATGACTAACCCTTTACAAATAATCACCTTGACTTGCACACAACTGCTTTTCTGATATAAATAAAGGATTAAATTATGTTTCCTTTTCATTTTATTCCTATTCCTAGAGTTGGTCTGTAGGCCTTACAAATTCTCTAAGAACTCTGACAGCCTGTAATTGTCTACAGCCAAATACCTTCTTCAGGGTGGAGCCTTAGAACAGTGTGTTGATGATACTTAGGCTTTAACATTCCCCTTGCTAGTAAAATTTTAACATACTCCTCTAATAAGACAAACATGTATGATTTCCTGAAAACTACAACCCAGTAATCTGGATGAATTAAAGCATTAATATTACATACTCACCATATACTAGAAATCCAAAATGGAGGCCCACTGAAAAGTAAATGATTTAGAAGAATTTTTAATATTTTGTCCTTTTTAGTTCATTTCTGTTTTGGTTGGCTTTTTTGGAAATCAACATATGTGAACACTTGATTTGTTTTAGTCAGATATTTCTGGGCTCTTGGCTTGGTACACAGAACAGCAGTGATGGGAAGACAAATGGGGAGGAAGATGAAGACACCAGGAAATGGGAGTGAGACTCAGACCACGGGTTTTGTTGCTTGTCACTGGACTCTGATCATTTCTGAAAACTGTTGCAACCTGTTTTGTATGTTTAAAGAGGAATGTCAGTTTCCAAGATAAATGAAGTTTTCTCTAAGGTCACATATTACTTCACAGCAGAGTTGGGGGCCATTTCTACTTGCACATGGAAGGCATTCCAGGAATATGCATTTGCTAAATTTAGATAAGTTCCTAAAGGTTGTGTGTGACTTCCATTTTTATAAGTTGAATCATACTTTTAAAACATATGGGGAGCACATTTAATGGAATACTACATTGGGTCATTTGTAAATTTAATACCCACCTCCTGATATATCTGTTTTGTAAGCAGAATTGGGTTTATCAGGTTTTCTTATAACTGAGCACACAGGCCCAACCTGTGTGGCTCAGTGGTTGTGTGTTGACCTATGAACCAGGAGGTCACTGTTCAATTCCCTGTCAGGGCACATGCCTGGGTTACGGGCTTGATCCCCCGTAGGGGGCATGCAGGAGGCAGCTGATCAATGATTCTCTCTCATCATCAATGTTTCTATCTCTCCCTCTCCCTTCCTCTCTGAAAAAAATAAAATAAAAAAAATTAAAACACACACACACACACACACACACACAAATGAGCACACAGATTCTCTGTTCTTCATCTATAACAAGAGGGAAGTGGACTCAGTGATTTTGGATATTTCTTCCAATGTTAAAATTATAAGGTTTTCAACAATAAAGATTTTTTTTAAATTATAAGGTTTTAGGGGCCAGGGTAAAGGGGGGCAATGGGGAGGGGAAGAAGGCATGTGTAATATTTTCAACAATAAAGATAAATTTTTAAAAATTATAAGGTTTTAGGACCGACTTCCAACTAACATTAAATTAGAAATTGAGACATTAGGCCATCTTTTCTGCTTTGAGGGATAGGGAGAAAAAAGAATAGAATGATTCTTCTTATGTTTTGTCTTCTTTTCTTTTATTCATAACTAACGCCTTATTGCAATTACATTCATCTGAAATAACAATTATTTGTATTGAGCACATTAGGCAGAGCTTTACTATGGCTTAAATCCATTGTTTGCTCTTAGACATGCTTTACTTCTTGGCTACAAATGAACTGAGCTCTCCGGAGCAGAGGTGAGAACACTTGAGCATTCCTCCTTCCTGCAGTGGCTAACTGTAAAATATCTTATATATCTTAACAGCAAAATCACACAATCAAGGTCCTTTTCTCTCTCTCTCTCTCTCTCTCTCTCTCTCCCTCTCCCTCTATGTTCCCACAGGGGGCGGAAAATGAGAACATCTTTTTTATTTGTTTGTTTTGTACACAATTAATATAGTTAATTGTATATAAATATACTGATGGATTATGGTAATTTAGTAAACCCTCTTTTGGACCAAATTTTATCCCACAAATCCCTACAAAATGAAACAGTATGTTGGTTCCTATCGTAACTAGAATATTATCAAGATAAAAAGATCTTGATAGTTAGCACTTTTTCTCCATCTTCATGTAGAAAACATAGTGTTTTTAATACTTTAATAGAAAGAACATAATTATTCAAAATAATTCAAGCAGTTGAGAAAATTACCACAAATTCCAAGAGTCATATACAGGAGTCCTTAAAATGTGGTAGACAGCATTACAGGCATCTCTTTATGTATATATAGAGAGAATTGATGGAAGAACAGATGGATGTATGGCTGGGTGGAAAGAAAGAAGGAAGGAAGGAAGGAAGGAAGGAAGGAAGGAAGGAAGGAAGGAAGGGAGGAAGGAAGGAAGGAAAGGAGGGAAGAAAATCATACAATACATGCTTTCAGATTTTAAAAATGTTCTTTTAAATATTTATAAATTTTAGAATCCTATATAATAAAAGCCTAATATGCTAAGTGTCCAACCATTCATTCGACCATTCTACAAGTCACTATGATGTGCACTGACCACAAGGGGGCAGACTCTTCAACGGGTAGGTTAGTTTGCTGCTGGTGTTCAGCTGTTTGGAATGAGCGAAACAGGCTGGACACACCCTGGAGCCCTCCCTGGCCCCAATCATATACCAGTGGGGTCCCTTGGTCTGGCTTACGCCCTTTTGCAATCTGGGACCCCTTGGGGGATGTTGGAGAGCCAGTTTCAGCCCGATCCCCGCAGGCCAGGCTGAGGGACTCCACCAGTGCACGAATCTGTGCACTGGGCCTCTAGTAGTGTTATATTTACAGAAAAATTCCAAGAGTAGCACAAAGGGTTCCCTTATACCAACTATCCAGTTGTCCCCACTGTTAATCTTACATTAGTGTGCTAAATTTATCCAAACAAATGAAACATTGTTAATAACTAAAGTCCATACGTTAGTTGAATTTTAATTATTATCTGATGTCCTTTTTCCTGTCCCCAGATCTCAACAAGATACCACATTGAATTGTCATCATTTCCCCTTAGGCTCCTCTAGATTTTTGACAGTTTCTCAGAATTTTCTTGATTTTGATGACAGGTCAGGTAACTTTGCAGAGTGGTCCTCAGTTTGGGTTTTTCTCATTTTTTCTCATGATTGGGGTTAGGGTTCTTGGAAGAAAGATTGCAAAGGTAAAGGGCCATTCTTACCACAGCATACCAGGGTACATGCTATCAATATTACTCATCCCTGACAAGGTTAACCTTAACTGTAGGGTGAAGCAGTGTTTGTCAGATTTCTCCACTCTTATTCCTCTTTCTATATGGTACTGTTTGCGTGGATATTGTTATGCAAAGTCCATACTTAAGGGATAGAGAGTTATGCTCTATCAAGTTGAGAGTATAGAACCTACATAAATTGTTTGAAATTCTTTTGTACATATTTGTCGATTATTTATTATTTACCTACTCATTTACTTTTGTCAGTATGGACTCAGAGATATTTACTTTATACTTTGGATTATAATCCAATACTATGTTATTTATTTTGTCTCTCAAATTGTTTTAAGCTATGGCCATTGAGAGTTCTTTCAGTTGGCTCTTGGGTCCTTTTGATATGTACCCATTGTCTTGTTTTGTGAGCGCTCCCTTACTTTCTGGCACCTTAAGATGCCCCACCCTAGAATGAGAGAGCCCTGTTTCCCTTTACTGAAGAATGGCATTTAGAATCCACGATCTGGGTGCTGAGTGTGCTCATTGCCTCTAGGGCAGTGATGGCGAACCTATGACACGCGTGTCAGAGGTGACACGCAAACTCATTTTTTTGGTTGATTTTTCTTTGTTAAATGGCATTTAAATATATAAAATAAATATCAAAAATGTAAGTCTTTGTTTTACTATGGTTGCAAATATCAAAAAATTTCTATATGTGACACGGCACCAGAGTTAAGTTAGGGTTTTTCAAAATGCTGACACACCGAGCTCAAAAGGTTTGCCATCACTGCTCTAGGGTATGGCTCTTCTTTCCTTTTTGCTTCTTCTAGATCAGTGGTTCTCAACCTTCCTAATGCCGAGACCCTTTAATACAGTTCCTCATGTTGTGGTGACCCCCAACCATAAAATTATTTTCGTTGTTACTTCATAACTGTAATGTTGCTACTGTTATGAATCAATTCCCTCCCATCAATTCCCTCCTCTTGCCCTTTGTCATCAACCTCTCCCGCTATCTCCAGTTTTTGTTATCCACTGACCTATTCTTCATTGCTATAGTTTGGCCTTCTCCAAAATGTTGTATAAATAGAATCTTATAGTAAGCAGCCTTTTGGCTCTAGCTTATTTCGCTTAGCAAAAATGCATTTGAGATTATTCCATGTTATTGCATAAAATAACTTAATATCAATATACTAAATCAGCATAGTTTAGATTTTTGCTCTAGTCATTTCCTTGAATGCCTGTATTAGTTTTCTATTGTGGCATAACAAATTACCACAATCTTAGGGACTTAAAACAATACCTATTTATTAACTCACAGTTTCCATGGGTCTGGAATCCAGGCACAGCTTGGCTGAGTACTCTGTTCAGGATCTCACAAGGCTGCAGTCAACATGTCAGCCTGGGCTGCTATCTCATCTGCGATTTACAATGCTCTTCTAAGCTCACAGGTTGTTGGCAGAATTCAGTTCCTTGAAGCTATAGGACTGAGGTCCTTGTCCTGTCAACACTTTGACTTTTGTGCAGTAAAATGATTTTGGATTTCTCACCTCCAGAACTGTAAGAGAATAAACTTGCATGTTTTAAGGTTAAAGCCACTAAATTTGTGGTAATTTGTTACAACAGCAATGAGAAACTAATACATTGCACATTAGGAGAAAAGTGTATATCCAGAGGATATGTTAAAATACAGTAGGAATTCTCAAGCTCTTTTAATGGCCAACTCTGGTAAGTAATACATTTTATATCAATATCTAAGATGAACAAGCATCCACAATTGTATACACCCAAACAATCAAAAGTTTTGCAAGTCTATATTTACTCTACAAAGTATACTCTAATATTTTCTGTACTGTTTTATTCTACTCCATTAATTCTTTTTTCTTTTTCTTTTTTTTACTGATTTCAGAAAGAGAGAAAGGGAGAGGTAGAGAGAGATAGAAACATCAATGGTGAGAAAGAATCACTGATCAGCTGCCTCCTGCATGCCCCCTACTGGGGATCAAGCCTGCAATCTGGCATGTACCCTCACCAGAAATCAAATTGTGACCTCCTGGTTCATAGGTAGACACTCAACCACTGAGCCATACCAACTGGGCCATTATTTCATTTTTTAAAGAAAATGCTGGTTAGTGCCCACTAGATTGATTTCATAATCTCCTGAGAATCTTGAAAAACACTACAGTTCAGGGAATAGACTAGATCTTAAGAAAGGGAGATTGGGATCCACTGAGTTAACTTTAAATGTCAACCTCCTGACAGCATTTGATAAATGCTTCTGAGCAGCTCATAGGTGGTGTCATTGCCATCAGGGGCCTCAATAACATATAGACAGTGCAAAGTTTTCCCCAGGAATTGTGAATTCTCTGTTTCAATGGTTCTCAACTGAGGGTGATTTTGCAGCCCAGGGGACATTGGCCAATGTCTAGAAATATTTTTGCTATTATACCTGGGAGGTAGGCCAGTACTGGCATAGAGTGGGTAGAGTCTAGGGATGCTACTGCTAATCACTCTACAATGCACAGGACAGCCCCCACAATGAATTATCCAGCCCCAGATGTCAATAGTGTCAAGGTTGAGAAACCAAGCTCCAGTTGCCTCTTTGTCAGCTGTGTTCAGATTGTGTTCATCTCTTCTGAAGCCCTTCTGCAGGCTTGTCCTCCTTTATGATGTCATATGGTCCAAAACTATGCCTTTCCTACCCAGCATAAAATATTCACAAGTTCTTGTGAATTAGATTTGTGTTTTAGTCCATTTGGGCTGTTATAACAAATACACAGACTAGGTAGCTTATAAACAACAGAAATTTATTTCTCACAGTTCTGGAGGCTGAAGTCCAACCCTCTTCCAAGTTGCAGACTTCTTGTTGTATCATCATATGTTGGAAGAGACAAGCAAGCTCTAGGGAACCTCTTTTATAGAGGCACTGAGCCCATTTATAAGGGCTCTACCTCATGACCAATCACCTCTCAAAGGCCCTAACTCCTAATAACTTTACCTTGAGGGTTAGATTCCAACATATGAATTTTGGAGGGACACATATTCAGAGCATAGCAGTGCATCATAAGTGACAGCTGCATTTTAAAAAGTTTATTAATAAATCTGAAAGCAGTGATTGGTGAAACGTGCAAGAACCTCCTTGACACACAGTGGCTTATTCCAGGCTGCTGCTCTCAGGGAACTAAACTACCACACCTGCAACTTGTTTTAAACTGCCAAACTACAAAGTATGTAGCTCATCTGGTCATCTAAAATGAGCTGCTTTACGGTAGGTTGTTAGATTTTACTATAGTCAGCCTTAAGGTACATTTGAAAATCTTATGAGTGGGACACAGATAGCACTGGCCCACTGAAAACTGAAAAGATAATGACTTCCACACTATAAAGCCATTTAGGAGGTTTTTTTCTTCACTCTAAACATAATTTTACCAGTCCCTTATTCTAAGTATTCCATTAAAGGGCACTAGAAAATAGCTTAAGGGAAGAAGGAATAGTCAGTAATCAGCTTTTGTTGTTTCTACAAATAACTCATATAAAATATACCAGATGTTTAGGAAATAATATCTAATTAAAGCGAACTGGGGCAATTCTCTGAGGGAGGCACAGGCCACAGTCACAGGGTCAGCTCACTGGGGTAAGGGTGGGCGGTGACACATAGAGCAAGTGGTGGTACTTAGTGTCCAAGGGTGGGCTGTGAAAATAATCTATTTTATCTTTCATGTTTTGGGGGAGGTCTTTGGAAAAAATATCACATTTATTGTTAATTCCAGAATGAATGGTTTTACAGTTTGGGTATTATTGTCTCTCCTACTTTCACAGGAACAGAAAAGCACCTATAAAAATAAACTCCAGGAAGTGAAAGCTACATTACAAAGAAGGTTTTAAACATAATAATTAGAATTCCTGCCTTCTGAAACTAAGAGAGCTTTACTGTGGAAAATACTCTGATCTTAATTTCTGTGTTGCAATATCTACCCCGAACCCTGGGGCAGGTTGAAGTCCTAATGAGGAGAGATCCTAGGAAACCAAACTTCAGGAGCTTGAATAGTTAAGGAAGGTGTCTAAAAGAAGTTTCCAGAAGGGAATTGTTCCAAGAAGAACAAGCCCTTTAAAGTAAAATATATTCTTTGCTAACCAGTCAGGATCCTTCTGTATTTGCATGTATGCATTTTCCTCTATGGCAAAGACACATACTCTTTTTTTAAGTGACCATTTTATTAAGTGCTGACCTAGTGTTTGGCGCTATGCTAAGCACATTAAACGGATTAGTTCATGTAGTCATCACAGTAATTCTATGAGGTGAGCAACATTGGTATTCCCACTTATACATTAGAAAACCAAAGCTTAGGGGATTATTTGGCTTAACAAGGGACCAAGCCAGGATTATAATCAGGCGATTTGAGTCTAGAGGTCATGCAAATAATCATCCTGGAACACACGGTGCATGGGATTCTTTCAAGCCCTGTCATAGATTTTATTATGGGCTCAAAGTGATTGGAATGGTTAAGGTATTGATTGAAATAGGAAAAGTCTATGTGTTTCTGTTTACATTTTCCAGTCATATCAATTCTCTCTTTTTTTTTTTAACTAAAATATATCTGACATATAACATTGTGTAAGTTTAAGGTATATAACATGTTGATTTGATACATTAAATATTGCAGTATGGTTGCCTTTAGAGCTAGCACCTCTATCACAGCACATAATTCTCATTTCATTTTTGGAGGGGGAAATAATTAAGATCCAGTCTTTTAGCAAGTTTGATGTTTATAATACCCCTAGAGGCCCAGTGCATGAAATTTGTGCATGGGGGGTGTGGGAGCAGAGGGGTTCCTCAGCCCGGCCTGCACCCTCTCACAATCTAGGACCCCTCGGGGGATGTTCGACTGCTGGTTTAGGCCCGATCCCACAGGCCTAAACCAGCAGTCGGACATCGCTCTCGCAATCTGGAACCACTGGCTCCTAACCACTTGCCTGCCTGCCTGCCTGATCGCCCCTAACCACTCTGCTTGCCTGCCTGATTGCCCCTAACCACTCACCTGCCTACCTGATCACCCCTAACTGCTCACCTGCCTGCCTAATTGCCCCTAACCGCCTCTGCCTGCCTGCCTGATTGCCCCTAAACACTCTGCCTGCCTGCCTGATCTCCCATAACCACCTCTGCCTCGGCCCAGGCCACTGAGGGCTTCATCCGGATGGATGTCCGGAATGATGTCTGGAAGGTCGTTTGGCTGTCTGGTCTAATTAGCATATTACACTTTTATTATTATAGGTAGTGTTGTCTATAATCACCATACTGTGCATTAGATCTCTAGGACTTATTTATGTACAAGTTACAAGTTTGCACATTTAAGCAACATATCTCCTATTCCCCCACCCTCCAGCACATCATGCTTATAATCTTTTTTATATGTTCTTGAATTGTTTGCTAATATTTTATTGAGAATTTTTCATCTATAGTTATCAGGAGTATTGTTATATAGTTCTCTTTCCTTGTAGTGTCCTTATCTGGGTTTGGTATCAGGATAATGCTGGCCTTGTAGAGTGAGTGCCTTTGGAGATGTTCCCTCCTCTTCAATTTTTTGGAAGATTTTGAGGACTTGCATTATTCATCAAATTTTTAGAATTTACCAGTGAAACCACCTGGTCCTGAGGTTTCCTGTGTTGAGATGTTTTGATAACTGATTCAATCTTGTTACTTGTTATTGGCTTTTACTTTCTATTTATTACTGATTCAGTCTTGGTAGGTTGTGTTTCTGGGATTTATCTGATTGTCTAATTTGTTATCATATACTTATTCACAGTAGTCTCTTATAATCCTATGGGTTTTTTTGTAGTATCAGTTGCAATGCCTCTCCTTTCATTTTTGAGTCTTCTTTCTTTTTCCTTGGTTCTAGCTAAAGGTTTACCAATTTTCTTTATTTTTTTAAAAAGCTAGCTCTCAGTTTTGTTGATCTTTTCTATTGTTTACTGGTCTCTATTTCATTTATTTCTACTCTGGTTTGTATTATTTCTCTCCTTCTGCTAACTTTGGGCTTAATTTGTTCTTTTTTTTTCTAGTTCCTTGAGATGTAAAAATATGCTATTTTAGATATTTCTAATTTCTTAATGTTTGCACTTATTTTTATAAAGTTCTGTCTCACAACTGCTTTTGCAGCATCCCATAGGTTTGCTATGTTGTGTTTCCATTTTCATTTGTTCCAAGATATTTTTTATTTTCTTTACTTTTTATTTGACCCATTGGTTGTTCAGAAGTGTGTTAATTTTCACATATTTGTAGATTTTCTAGTTTTCCTCGTTACTGACTTCTAGTTTCATCTTTTCTAGTAGGAAAATATATTTGGTATAATTTTAATCTTCTTAAATTTGCTAAGCTTGTTTTTTGGTCCTATCACATGGTCTATTCTGGAGAATAGTCTGTGTGCACTTTAGAAGAACGTGTATTCTGCTGCAGTTGGATGGGATGTTCTATATATGTCGGTTCAGTTCATTTGATCTAAAGTATGATTCAATTCCAATATTTCCCTGTTGACTTTCTGTCTGGATGATCTATCTATCCATGGCTGAAGTCCCCTACTATTACTATATTGTCTCTGTCTCCCTTCAGATCTGCTAGTATTTGCCTAATATATTTAGATATTAGGTACATATATGTTTATGATTATATCTTATATATCTTGGTGTATTAGCCCCTTTATCCTTATACAATGGCATTCATTGTCTCTTGTTACCATTTTTGGATTAAAGTCTATTTTGTTTGATGTAAGTATGGCTACCCCAGCTTTCTTTTGGTTTCTACTTGC
Source organism: Myotis yumanensis (assembly GCF_028538775.1). Taxonomy (NCBI): domain Eukaryota; kingdom Metazoa; phylum Chordata; class Mammalia; order Chiroptera; family Vespertilionidae; genus Myotis; species Myotis yumanensis. The sequence continues at coordinate 67,836,183 of NW_027223755.1, read as the reverse complement.
ATGGAATATTTTTTCCATCCCTTTACTTTGAGTTTATGTATGTCCTTAAAACTAAAGTTGTTCTCTTGTAGGAAGCATATAGTGGGTCTTGTTTTATCCATTCAGTCACTTTGTGCCTTTTGATTGGTGAATTCAATCCATTTACATTTAGAGTAACTACTGATATGAAAGGACTTATTACTGCCATCTTATCAATTGCTTTCTGGTTGTTCTGTATTTCCATTATTTCTTTTTCTCTGTTTATGCCTACGTTTTGAAGTTGGTGACTCATCAGCTTCATGACCTTAGATGTCAAAATCTTTCCCCAGGTTTGGGAAGTTTTCAGCTATTACTTTTTAAAAATAAAATCTCTGTCCCCTTCTCTCTCTTATCTCCTTCTGGAACCCCAATTATTCTAATACTTTCCCTTTTGATTAAGCCTTAGATCACTGTGGCTTTATTTGTTCTCTTTTTTGTTGTTATTGTTCTTTTTCTTTGTTCACTTATTTCTAAATTCCTATCCTCTGTCACTTATTCTGTCTTTTATTCGCTCTATTTTACTTCAGATGCTCTTTGTTGTAGTATTCATCTCAGTCAATGAATACTTCAACTTCAGAGTTGTTCTTTGGTTCTTTTAAAAATAATTTCTATCTCTTTAGTAAAGAGTTCATTTTGTTTGTTCATATACTTTTCCCCCTAATATTATTTATCTTTCTGAGTTTTCTTGTAATTCACTGAAATTTCTTCAAAATAGCTATTCAGCCACATTGCAGTATTCTGCGGCTTTGAGCTCAGTTGTTGGAGAATTATATCTTTTGGGGGTGACATATTTTGACTTCACATGTTCCTTGTATTTTTGCATTACTGTTTTCCCATTTGAAGTGGCAGACACCTCCTTAAATCTCTATGGTTGCTTTCCCATGAGAGTGATCATTGGTATTGCTATGTTTGGGGTTTCCTCAGCTTTTGAATGGGTAGACCTGCCCCACTCTTGCTGCCTCTTGTGGCGGACTTCTCAAGCTCTTACATCTTTTTTAGTTCTTATAACTAGGCTGACTGCTGGAAACCTCTCATTTGTTTCCCAGAAGGTGACACTAATAGCTCCAGTTCGTGATTTCTCCCTTGCTCACCAGAATTTTTCTGAGCACCCCAGAATTGCTCTCACTGCTGCACTTGGAAGCACTCACAAAGATCCTCCACAAAGTCAAGGGAAGTGTGAGTTTAGCAACCTGAGGTGATGTGGGAGCCCATGGACCCAGTGGGGAGATTCTCAACTGGGATACTTGTGGGTGAACTTCCTGCTTAAGTCGTGAAGCAGTCATTAGGAACCACTTATTCAATTCCCTTTGATATTCTTATCTGCTTCTTTCCCTTTCTCCTCCATTTCCCAAGTCATGGAGGTTCCACCTCAGTACTCTGGGTGCTGCTAGAGAGAAACAGATTTCTCCAGCCACAACCCACAAAACAGATAGCTAGTCATTCACTCACAGCTTTCCACAACACTTGACAGCTTATCCCCATGCATTGTCACGGAGTGGTGGTGGGTGGTGCTGGTGATGTAGGGCTCTGCCAGTCTCCCTCTCCACTGTGCACAAATTCTTATCTTTTCCACTCTGATGGTGTGCTGAAATCTTCCCTCAGGCAGGCTGGACTTCTACAAATTCTCTCTTGCCTGAATCTGAACAGACAAGCACTCTCCAGGTTTTTCCTCCTACTGAGGTGAGCAGGGATAGGGCAGGTTCACTAACTCCCTCTGACCCTCAGCCCTTACCAGGTGTGTTAGTCTATTTTTGAAAGCACAGTTAGGTGAGAGTCCTCTCAGCTACCTTAGTGTAGATTGTTGGGTCCCTCATCTCCCAATGAGGCACTTTTGTTCATGGTTGGATGACTAATTAGTTGTTTAAAAAGGGGAAAGGAGAAACATTCTACATCGACATGATCTGACATTACTCTCTATCAATTCTTAGGGAGAAATCTATTATAGAAGGTAATCCTATATAATAAAAGGCCAATATGCAAATCAACTGAACGGCACAATGACCAGTCTCTATGATGCACACTGACCACCAGGGGGCAGACGCTCAATGCAGGAGCTGCCCCCTGGTGGTCAGTGCGCTCCCACAGGGGGAGCGCTGCTCAGCCAGAAGCCGTGCTCACGGCTGGCGAGCGCAGCAGCGGTGGCAGGAGCCTCTCCTGCCTCCATGGCAGCGCTGAGGATGTCCGACTAAGCCGTCAGTTGGACATCCCCCAAGGGCTCCCAGACTGTGAGAGGGCACAGGCCAGGCTGAGGACCTTCCCCCCCAGTGCACAAATCTCATGCACCAGGCCTCTAGTTCTATTATAGAAATTATATCCTCCAAAATCTGTGATCTTACATGAATAGTAGTTTAGGAGGTATCTTCACCTCTTCTTCACTTGCAATAGGTTACTCTTCAGTTTGATCCTCCCCTTCTCCCCCCCAACCCTCCCCCCCCCCCCCCCCCCCACACACACACACACAATACACTATTTTAACTTCTGATTTTGGAGTCTGAGTGAGTTAAGTCAGCACCTGGAGGCCCAGCAGCAAGGTCCTAATGATATCTATTTCCAAACTAGTTAGCATGATAGCTATATATATATATTTTTTTAGCTCTGAAAGACACTTTTTGGGTTAGACTTCAATGAGATGTGGAGGGATAAAAGATGGAGATTCTTTTCTTTGCCAACTGGTTTTTTGATATGAGGAGCTTGAAATGACTGGAGGGCAGCTGTACATTAAAGGTTAAGATAATTCATGGTTATCTGAAGGAAGCATTTCATTTCTGGGAACCAAGTCCTCTACATCTATAAATCTTAGAGTTGTGAGGACAGGAAGCACAAACTCCCCTACATGGGTCACTGGGAGTGATGTAAGCAGAGTACTCCTACTCTACCGCTTAGTGTCTGGACTCAGGTAGTCCACCTGTTGGAAACAGAGCGCTATATAAGGGTTGGTATGTTACATCCTGGAGAATGTTCCCCATCTTCACAGAGTATCTATCATCATGTGTGCCTTTTTAAAAGACCATTATATTGCTCTATCAGTCCAGCAAATTCCGAGTTGGGCAGCAAATTACAAGATCAGTTGATCTCTCTGTTCTGAATTCACTGCTGCACCCCTTTTGCTATGAAGCCCTTTGTGATGCTATGTAGGATCCCAGGTAGGTGCTTGAATAGTGATGCTGGCTATGGCTATGCAGCCAGGAAAGAAAAGCTCATACCCAAGTTGTATCAATTCCAGTAAGGATTAATTCATTACCCTTTCTAAGATGGAAGGGGTCCAAACTTACTTGCCACCAAGTGGCTGCTTGGTTTTCTCAAGGGAAGGTGCTGTATCAGGGGCTCACCATTGATCTCTGTTATTGGTAGATAAAATACAAGGTGGAGCTAAAGTAGGTTTACAGTTGTAAGTACACAAAACAGTTTATTCTTGTATTATTATTTATTAATTGTAGAACTGAGGCTGCCACCCTGACATTGCAGTTAGTTCATTAAGATAATTTACCCATACAAACAACTGTAAACCTACTTTTGCCCCACCCTGTATTTGACACAAGCAGTAGCTAAATCAGCCTTGATGAGTAGAAGGCCCATGCTGTTGGACCATGGGTATCCTCCATTCCTAGCTACTTCATTCAAATTCCCATTGTGCCAAACACTGCAGTGGCCAATAACAGCCACATTAACACTTTGCTGAGTCATTCTACTTGGTGGTGTCTTTGCTGATGAGTAACATCCAATTGATTCAAAAACCTTCATATTTTCATGTTCATTCATATAGATCTACCCACATGCCTCTTCCCTAAACTTTTTGTTCCTGATCTTCTAATCTTTCTTCTTCTAGGTCTTTGGTTAACAACCAAGCCATTAGCTACTGCCTGAGTCTACGTTGTTGATCTGCTCAAAGATACCATATCAGGCACAGCAACTACAAGTGGAGTTACAACTTAGTAAAATTTGGGGCAGTCCACTGTCATCCTCCAGGATCCAACTCTAGGGAACAGACTGGCCAATGAAATGGGGATGTGATGGAGACCACCATTCTAGCATCTTTTAGGTGTTTAAGTGTGGCACTAATATTTTTCTCCTCCCCAAGATGCATATTGCTATATACTTATTATTGTGGCTGACAGTATGGGGACAATTTCTAAGCTTCCACTTAATCTTCCTTTCTACAATAGTTCTTATCTCATAGGCCAAGGAACCACTATAGAATTTCCCCCAAACACTAACAGATATATTGAGTGATGAGGAAAATGACCTCTAGGTGGACCTGTGGACCCAGTGGACTCGCTGAGCTAGATGTGGGCCAAGACTGAACTTATTAATCAGCCCCCTTATGCTCCCACTCTAATACAAACTGGACCTTGCCATGTTTTTGGCTCTAGCTACAACTTCCTGCTCCCTGCCCTGGACTTCTCTGCCACCACAGTTGGAATGTTATAGTAACCTTCTTGGCACTCCTATATGCACTCTAATAGGGACAAAATGGGCATAATGTTTGGTCTCTAGTTATCAACGTCAACTTGGAAACAATGCCTAATAATCCTCAAAATATTGGGTATTTTCTATTTCCCAGTGTATGGTTACCCAAGTCTCTTTAGAGCAGTGGGAAAATAATTAACATGCACTTGCTGTGGTGTGCAGGGTCCTTCCTCTTTCTGTCAATCAGTGAGTTCTGGGTCTGAGAACTAGCTCAGGAACAGAAACTGAACAAGAGTTCATAACATTTTATTGTGATGGCTGCTCTCAGCCTCTTGATCATCCATTTTTTTAAAATTTTATTTCTGATTATAAGATTGGGCAATGCCTTTACTGGTTGGCCATCTATCTGGTGCTTAGGGTTCCATTAACCATCTCCATAGCTTTCTGCAGATCAGGAACTGAGGCTGCCACCCTGACCTTGCAGTTAGTTCATTATTTACCCACTTTGCTCCTGCCAGTTAAGTGCCACAAGCTGGTATCTATTATTTCAGGATCCATCATCTCCATTGTTATTAGGGCACCCAGATCTATAACACCATTTCCTACCATAAGTCCTGGCCTTAAGAAGACAGCCACTACTGAACTTGCTAAATACCCAATGGGGGCTTCAATCTGGGAACTCATGTTCTTATGATCTACATAATCTTCAAAAAAATTTTTTTATAATTGTCTCCCCTACATTTTCTTTTTCTTCCTCTTCTGGAACTGGTCAGAGAGTGAATTACCTATTGGACAGAGAGTGATCCTCTAATTTTACCTTTTCTTATCCATCTATTTGTCTTTTTTTCCTACTTTCTGGGAATCCTCTCAACTTTCTCATCCATTCCTTCATTAAATATTCCATGTTATACTACTTAAAAATATGCCCAAGAGCTTCATCTTGTTCCCCAAATGTTCCTTTCTTGCTCCTATTCTTGACCTTAGCCTGGGTTCCCTAAAAGCAGAGCCTCGAAACAGGCTTATACACAGGCAATTTTGAGAAGAATGTAATACCAGGAAAGTGTAGAAGACGGGCACTAAATGGAGGAGACAAAGTTTAAAATTTAAAAGTAAAAAGAGGATGCAGATAACTGGCTCTCAATCCCAGAGGACTTTCTGAGAAATCTTTATATATATATATATATATATATATATATATATATATATATATATATATATATTTTATTGATTTTTTACAGAGAGGAAGGGAGAGGGATAGAGAGTTAGAAACATCAATGAGAGAGAAACATCGATCAGCTGCCTCCTGCACACTCCCCACTGGGGATGTGCCCACAACGAAGGTACATGCCCTTGACCAGAATCGAACCTGGGACCCTTGAGTCCGCAGGCCGATGCTCTGTCCACTTAGCCAAACCGGTTAGGACGCTGAGAAATCTTTTTGAAATATTCTCAGAACTCTAAGGTACAAAAAGGAGAAATACCTATTCAATTCACAGGTCTCAGATTGGAGTTAATTTTCCCTCAACTCCAAATTGTGCATATAGGAGTGTCAAGGTTACTACATTCCAGTTGGGGTGGCATAGAAGCCCAGGGCAGGGAACAGAAAGTTGTAGTTAGAGCCAAAAACATGGCAAGGTCCAGTTGTAGTTGACCATGAAGAGTTAGTTACTGCAGCAATGTCTGGACTGAGGTTTCTGGAGTGATACACAAAGGGTGTCTGATACAGTGGGACTAGTAATGACTACTTTTAGTTTTTTAAGGTCTTTCCTGTTAGTTTCATTATGTTTTGTGTAGGTCTCTATCTTTCAAATCAGCAGCTCTCCTCAAGTGTTTGATGATCTGTGCTGTGTGCTCATATGCGAGGCCCTAAAAACCAGACTGCAAGCTATGTGTGCATGGGAGAGGCTTTTCAACAGAAGAGCTCTAGTGAAGGATGATATGGATAGCCCTATCAGTAAGAAAATTTAAAACATCATTAATTGTAGGTCTTTTCTCTTGGGCGAATTTCCCTGTGGAAGAATAGACTACGATTTCCTGCTGAGAATAGGGTATAAGCCTGACTGCCCACAATCTGGGTGCTGTGGGGACAAAGCACCAGTGAGAATGTATCTTTAGGGTAATCACCTGGCTCCTAGTTCAGTTCCCCTGTCCTCAACTGTGCTTGTACCTGTAGTCTCCTGTAGGGGAGAATAAAAGGCTAAGGCAATTGCTAAGGTTTGTGATATGGTGAATGGGATAGACAGACTTCTAGATAATTCTCCCATTTTCACTTGTATCTCCAATTCCTAAAATCTTCAGGGTTCTGCAGTGCAAATCCACATGCTTCCACAGTTATTCTACTGCCAACTTAAATTTCAGCTACCTCAATTATATACCTCTCACTTATGTTTTCCAGTTTCCAAAATTATACACCTGTTATCATCTCTCTGATTTTTTTTGACCTTTTGGATTTATATTATTATTTAAAAATTCTTTACCGTCATTCACTTCAGTGTGGTCTGAGAGAACACAAACATAAATGTGTTTAATAATCAATGTTTAACTGGAAGTTTCTGACTTGTTACTTCCCAAAATATTAAAAAGTTTTAAGAGTTATTTAATAGCCTGGCTGACGTGGCTCAATGGTTAAATGTCGACCTGTGAACCAGCAGATCACGTTTGATTCCCAGTCAGGGCACATCTCTGGGTTGCAGGCGCTATCCTCAATGGGGGCGTGCAGGAGGTAGCCAATCAATGATTCTCTCTCATCACTGATGTTTCTATCTCTCTCTCCCTCTCCCTTCTTCTCTGAAATCGAAAATATATTTTTAAATAGTATCCCTTATTGTGCACCATTCATGAATAAACAGTGTAAATGACTTATAATTAGGGCCATTAAATAACTCACTCTCCCTTTTGCCCTTTCTGCTATGGCTCCTTAATGTTTTTCAAACATCTCAAGCATGCCCTTACATATCTGGGCCTTGCCAATGCTATTTCCTCTGTCTGGATTACTCTTGCCCCACAAATCTCCACAACTCCCTCCTTACTACTTCCAGGTTTTTATTCAAATATTACTTCATCAGTGACGCCTTCCCCTACCCACTCTATGGATCACAGTAACAGCCCAACTCACTCCCTAACTCGCTACTCCCTATACCCTTTTCTCCAGCGTTATCTATCTCCACAGTACTTATCATCACCTGACATATTATATATTTATTTGTTTGTGGCCATTTAAATTTATGCTATAATATAAACTATTTTGTTCCCTGCTATATCCAAGTATAGTGGGGCCTTGACTTACGAGTTTAATTCATTCCGTGACGGAGCTCGTAACTCAAATTACTCGTATGTCAAATCACCAGTGAACGAGTGAGACACGAGATGCTGGACTGATGTTGTGGCGTTCTCTGTGACGTTCGCTGCGCCAACTAGCAGTGGGGTATCTGAAGCTGGCTCATAACCCAAATTTTAGCTCGCAACTCAAAGCAAAAAAATCAGCTGAGAGACGGCTCGTATCTCGAAAAATTCGTTAGTCGGGACACTTGTAAGTCAAGGCCCCACTGTACCTAGAACAAGCCTGGCACATAGCTGATGCTCAGTATTTACTAAAGGAAAAAGGAAGGGGAAGAGGAGGAATGTTGATTGGTTGTTTGAGCATTGTATTTCATAGAATATAATGGAAATAAAACCCTTTTGATTGTTTCTTTAGATTAAAGTATGATCTTGTCCAGAGGTTTCCCTAATATGGGCACATCCTTAACAAACAAAACGTAATCTTCCCATAATCCCCCCACCCCCAAAAAAAAGAAAGAAAAAAGAGAAAGGAGGAAATACTGCCAGACTGCCAGGCACTGTGTGTGGTACTGTATATAGCTCCATGAGAACGGGGACTTACTCACCTGGTACAGCAGGCACTTAAACTTTGTCGAATGACTGAAGACCAGGGATCTCCCCGAATGTTGCTTTGTATAACCTTCCTCTAAGACTTTTATACATCTGTGAACTGATGGAAATAATCACCGACTGAATTTCCTGTTGCCTCAACAGGAAGAGGCTTAGAGTCAGATTAATTTTATTTAGAAAAAAATAAAGTGACTTTGCTTACATCCCACAAATCTAACGAAATGTTTCAGAGAACATTTGGGGAGGGAAGACTAGAACTGTAAGGAAAACCTTGGTCTAATTGGAAGAGGAACCCCACCCACTGTCCACAAGGTAAGACCAAATAAGAAAATGTGGGCCAATTATGAGAAATCAGAATACGAATGTTAGGGCTTAGGAAAATAGTATAGCTTTGACTTTGGGATGGGCCAATCAAAAGGAGTTCCAAAGGGTTTTGTGTTCAAAAGAAACTAAGTATTTGCTAAAATTATTTTTCAATATCTGAGCAAGAAGAGAGCAGACTCAAGGTTTAAACCTTTATGTATAAAATGGATTCTACAATTTTTAGAAAAAGATGTCATGTCCCATTCCAAAACTCATCCTAGATAATGTGTTACGAGATACACTACTTTTGATTCTGAAATAATTGAGCTTTAGAATAATTCAGTGAGTTCCCGAATACAGTGAAACTGCAGTTCTTGAACTTAATTCATGCCAGAAGGCTTTTCGAGAAGCGATTTGTTTGAAAACTGAATCATTTCCCCCCAATTGGAAATAATGTAAATTGAATTCATTCATTCCAGACCCCCAAATGATTCCATTTTAACCTTTCTCAGTTGCATTGTTTTGTGAGCACTTTCATACTCTTAGCATTTTAAAGTTGTGCTAATCGTCAATTTTGTATGCCATTTTCAGTAGCCAGATCAATTATTTTTTTTTTAAGCTCTATCGTTGTTCTCACAACTTTCCTTTCCATTTTGCTGCTATCACTAACCTCCGTAGGACCCATGGGGACTTACTGTAAGTATTTAATAATAACAAGCAGCAACAAAAGAAAACAAAAAATATTCACAGCACAATTTCCTGAGATGTTAACAATGTGAGGTTTAGCGGTAAACTGACTCAGACTTGCATATTCTCTCCTTTGTTTGCCACCTGAGAAACACGTGACTGATTATACAGGTATCTGCATGAAAGGGTTGTCCAGTTGAGAACTGAAGTATTTTTTGACCACCGAGACATTTTTTCTGTGAACAACTTGGTCAAGAATTGAATTGTTCGAGATGGGAGATGCTCGAGAACTGAGGTCTGACTGTATTAAAGACAGAAGTATAAATTTAACACACTGTCATTAACAGCTGCTTAACAGTGATAAAATACACTTTTATTTACTTTGTTGAGTAGGAGGGTCATAAAAAAATTATTGCTAAAGTAGATATCAGGCGAACAGAAAGGTGCTTTAAGAGTCCAGTTACCTTGGAGTTTATTTAAACTAAGAGGAAAAGGTCATAATGTTTTCATGCAATACATACTTGATTCTTTAAATAACAATTGTGACAAATAACAGAAAGAATTAAGGAATGCTATACTTGTGATCCATACAAAACTCCAGCAACATTTTGAGTAGTACATAATTTAAAGAAATGCTTCAAACACTTTTCGAAATACTGTTGTTGCCAATACATAGAAGCATGCCTTAGGTGGGCATAGGAATGCAGTTTAGAAAAGAAATTTTTTTAAAAATCACACTGAAACTACTCAATTTCTTTAAAATCACTGAACAAGAAAAACAACATTGAACCACCATACTGATTTTACACAACTTCTATACAGTACCTTGACTTAAATCCAAGAGCAAAAGTTAAGACTCTCCTCCTCTATTTTTGGTAAACAACTGCATGGTAAACTTAGATGACTTTTCCCCCTGGATTTTACCTGGGAGTGGCCTTTTAAATTTTTTTTATTTAAAAGAGGGCAGGTTTGGCACTTTTATACTGATGTCACCAATGTTAATATTTCTTGGGATCTCAGGAAGATTCATATTCTTTACAGCTGAAACAGCACGGGCTGGAGCTCCTGCTAAGCCAGCCTGTATACAAAAGCAAATAAAAGAAAAAGAAGATGTACAACTCAGGTGTAGCTCACCAAAAAACACTAAGAATGGAGGACAATAATAAAAGATTTTCATATAACAAGCTAGAGACCAGATGGTAAGTTTGAATTGATATGGGATGGTTACATTGAAATACTAATCTATAAAGAGAAAACAGTTGACACATTAAAAAATACAGTGAATACATGCAATGACAATGTAAAGATTTAAACACAAATTAAACTGTACCACTTGTATATTACACATAATATTCAAGTGACTAAAAGCTAGATCTCTACCTAATATCTTGATATAATTGACATATAAGCATGAAGCATATTTTACATTAGTTCTCTTTATTGAACATCTCATAACAATCATGATATATTCGGGGGTTTTGCTTTTAAAATGGCATTTATTATCAATACATGCTGTGAAATAAAAACGAAAAGTAATAGATCATGCTTGTTTAGTTTTTTTACTTAGGGCTAATGCCTTAAAACAATAATTTTTTTTTTTTTAATTATGGAGACTATTCTAAACTTAAAGAAAGTTCTAGGACACTTAAAAAAATCAGGCTTTTAAAGTAAAGCCTCAATCCAAAGAGAACAGGTCTGCCGAAAAATGAAACTGCAACAAGAGGATCATTCCAACCTTTTATGCATTAGTAAAGATATAACAATTAAAAATATTCTGTCATATCAAGTGGATTCAACAACATATATTTAGTTTACAAAATACAAATTTAAAGAATAGCATAAATGTAAAAGATAGCATATATAAAATTTAAAATTTATAAATAAAATTTAAAATTCTCAGTACCATTATTGTACAATATTTGGCTTTTATCTTAGTAGGAAAATTTATAATTTTGTGAAGTAATTTTGAAAGAAAATATGCTTAAAAATAAAAGAAAAATGAACACATATCATTTTTCTCAAGTAGCTACATTAACAGTATTTGTACTTTTAAGGATTAATTTATATACCAATTCAATTTCATCAATTTTTAGTCATGCTATATAGTAAAGCCAACAAACATCTCAATTCTGTGGCATACATTGTCTTGCACAAAGATGACAATTAAGTAACAAAAACAAATCTTCAACTTTGATTAGATTACATATATATAGGGGTTGGCAACAGTAGGTTTACAGTTGTTTGTATGGAAAATAATACAAATAATCAATAATTAATAAATAATAATAATGCAAGAATAAACTCTAGTTTGCTTACAACTGTAAACCTAATTTAGCCCACTCCTATATAAGAAGCAATGTTCATGTTAGTAGGACACTAATTTTAAAGTCCCGTTTTGTAATTTTAGATCATTTTTCTTATGTAATCCTACCTCTTTTGTTAATTAAAAAAATAATAATAAAGCTGTTACCTGAGAAAAATCTTGACTGATACAAAATAGGCCAGTGTAAACTATTTGCTGAATAAAGGATACAAACATTGTTAAGCAATGAAATAAAAGCCATGGATTATCAAGTCAGAATTGGAAATAATAGAAAAATCAGTAAAGTAGTATTAATAGAGGTGGTTCACACAGGCAATGCTAAGGGTGATATGGACGAAACACTCCATACGCAATTAAAGACTTAATAGAGCTGGGACTTCAATTTCTGTAATTTAATAGGGATTAGTTGTTTTGATGTATTATTAAAAATTTGATTGACCTCTACATTTATGCCTACCTGAAGTAATGCAGTTTTTGTTACACCTTACTTTTCTCCCATTGCCCCCAAAGACAAAGATATATATGAATATTACTTAGGGTAGCATAAATCATATTGAAAAGGGTCTTTAAGCTGATCATTTCAAGAGAATCAAAGAATAATTAAGTTCAAATAGCTTTCCCATGTTATAGGCTCTCTTCCTTTTAACAGGAAGTATGTTGTCTGCCAACGGCACAAAAATTATTTTACAAAATCACAGATATCCTGGAACTAGTATCATTTTTCGAGGTAGAATGAATTTTATAATTTTTCTAAATAACAAACCAATTTGCTACTATTGTTACTTTGAAATTTCTATACAGGGTACAAATGATGACTAGGCTATAGAAAAGTATTGTTTAAGATATTTAAATATAAATATTTTTAAAGGTATAAATTATTAGAGGATTTTGTGAAAAAGAGAAAAGATAAATATGTGTGTGTTTTACTGGATGCTATGATTTATATTATAAATAGTTAAAGTAATTGTTTTCAGTATTAAACTAAATATAATTGTCAAGACGCCTTCTTTTCCATAATTCCCTATATGAACAGCTAAACTGAACTTAAGCAGAGAAAATGAGAATAAAAATGCCGTCTATTAGGTTTCATTAGATTAAGTAATTTCTTTGTGACCAAAGATGGTGTCAACAGTTGGTTACTAATGAGAATATATAAAATCAATAGAGCAGTAGATTTAAGTAGTATATTTGTGCCAAGTTCTTATTATGTAAAACCAAAAGAAGTTTCTAAGTACAACAAATTACAATTCTTTTAAACATAAGCAGCAAGCCATAGACATGCAAAGGATGATAACTACTCAGAACACGCAAATGGATTAAGAGAATCAAATTATTTCTCAAGCATGTTCAATACTTTTGTGTAGAATGTCATGAATTTAAATGGTACAAAATTTTAAAATTGTGATGTGTATGTCAATTAAATTGTAATTAAAGAAACATTTTAAGAAAGCAGATTCTACAGAATATAAAATGTTAAGGAAAAATACAAGAAGGACTGTTGATTACTAAGTAGATGCTTATATGAGCTGTTAATGTTTATATACAAAAACTTAGGGCTTAAAAAAAAACAAACTTCATGTTACCAGGTAGTCAACATCCTAACTGCTATAAAATCAATTTCATTTTCAGACTTCCATGAAAGTGAAGTCTGAAACATTTTATTAAAGAATAAATCATAATTTGCCATTAGAAAATCAATTTGCCAACACTGAAATATAATTTTCATCTTAGTTTTCTTCTCAGTAAAGATATATTCAAAGCAACAAGACAACTTACACTCAAATTTATAGAAATGAGGTTTACCTGACTTCTTAGTAATTTATACAATTTAAAATGTAAAATGACAGTACAACATAGTTCTTAAAGATTTAGGATTACATAGTTGACACAAGCAGAAAAAAAAGGAATGAAATCCTACTGGAGAAATAACTTGTTTCCATCTATGTTATTTTACTTGAGCACCACCATGGCACGTAAACTGCAGCAACTCCACTAACAAAAACAAATATATGAACCCAAAGCTGTTAAGAGTATGAATTAGATGAAGGAATGAAGTACAGTATATAAAAGAATGGTCATGTTTTCTCTCCCATGAGATTAAATAAATTAACAGAATTAAGAGAAAGAAAACAAAATGAAGTCTGCAAGTATACCAAAATGAGGCCAAACAGATAGAAGACTTATACAGACATACTCTTGGAAATTTCAAGCACTGGAATCACAAAGATAATAATGGATGGATATGATTTTTTTTTAAATTTTGTTTTTAAATTGCCAGACCCAAAAATAAACAAAATATGTGCAAGCAAAACTAAAAAAGCAGCATTACTAAAATATATTTTAAAAAATCTGAAAGCTCCCTTTTCCTCATGCAATAGCAATTAACTTTCTTGAAGGGGAAAGGAAAGAATCTAAATATTTATTTTATCTAAGACATAAAATACCAACCTACCATCTTAAAATATTTTTTAAGCCTGAAATATAGCATAAGAAGATGGTAGTTGGAACAATTTGTACATACTAAAACCTTTACCCACCCTTCCTTCTGGAAGTTGGTATATGCACAGTCAAAATTTTGACCTAACAGCAAAGTGAAAGAACATCAACATTAATAAACACAATATTAAATGGTTTCAGACTCAAAATCATTAACAAAATAATGGCAGATTTTTAAACATGTTTTGAATGGAATAGAAAATGCCAATATTTTAATTTCTGAATGTATGGTAAAATAACTTTTAATCTGGGAATTTATAAGAGGCTTGCTCTTTGCTTTAAGGGCAGTGCTTTAATACTGCAATTATAAACAAAGAGATGAGAAATAGTGATGACAATCCTCTAGTGAGTAAGAATATGGTATTTTATTAAAAATTTTATCAACATTAGAATATTTTATATAATCTTCATTTATAGTTTAATTTCTAGCACAAGAAGTGCCTGTGTGAAAATAATATAGTAGACTAATGCCATTCATGGATTTAATATAACTATTTTTGACCTCAGGGGTCCCCACTGTAATTTTGTAGAACAGAATAACTGCATGTCAACATAGAGGGGCAGAACCAACTCACAGGTTGACTTCCCAACATCTGTTACTTAAGTCCCTTTTCTTATTCTATACTCTTTAAAAATAGAAACTTGATTTTAAAAAGTAAAAAAGCCAATTACTAGTTCTAGGTATGGAAGTTAAAAGACCCAAGTGGTTGATGGTTCTTTGTTAGAAAATAGCAATTTAATATAAATTAAAAACTGGAACACTGGCAGTGATTTGGATCAATAGAATGACTTATTTATTTTCTATTGCAAGGATAAAGTAATATGGATCTAGGGACCAAATGTGGTACACCCAGCTTCACAATATAGCCTATGATCCTGGGATAAGATCTTAGAAAATCACCTGTCTGATGCTGCTTCTTAAACACATCCAGAAAGCAATAATTTAGTGGCTAAATAGCCATATTCTCAGTGACATTTTCCTAATGATAAGGTAGGTAATCTAACTTGTTAAGTTGATAGATTTTTTTTCCTTCATAGGGCTCAATAAAGTATTTTTATTTTGAAGTTTTTAAATGGGGTCCTATAAACATTTTCATTTTTCCTGAAATGGCTTTGTACAAAAAAGTTGTTGCTCATCTACAGAGAAATGTTTAAAAAGTAATTCAAACAGTTAACTATGGTGTAAAAAATTTTTTTCGGAGAAAATTTAGTTTCGCAAAGCTAGTAGTCTATTAAAAACATTTCTAATATTTGCCAATATGCTTCGCAAAAACACTCAAAGTTTATAATATTTTTTGTCTTATTACGATATGTTTGGATGTTAGAAGGTTCCTACAGTAGAAATCCACTCTATTTTGGTAAATATATTTAATTCCATTTTTTAGAACATTTAATTCAATTTTAATAATTTCTGATCTTGTTTTTTATTGGCTACTTTTAATATGTACCTATTAGTCAAAACTAGTAAAAGCAATTCTGTTAAGACTTTGGAATTGCAGTACTATTTAACAGTCACTGTTCTAAGCCTTCACTGTTTCCTACTTTGTATGCAAAACTTTGAAGGCTCAGCTTTTGGGTTTTAAATTCACAGTTTCCAAAACCTAGAAGGCAATTTTGTGTTAGAATCCTAATTTAGAAAGATGAGGGGAAAAATCTATGAGTGTTAAAGTAAGATTGGTTCTGCCACATGATGCTCAAAATAAATTCTAAATTTAACATACCAAATAAATTGTCATTTCTACAAAATGTAATGTCAGTTAAATGACAATGTTTAAAAATAATAACAAAAAACTTAATCTTTCCTTTCACAATGCAGGCAGACAAAACAGAACAAAGATGACATTGATGATATACTAGAAAAATACACTAAGTCCAATAAAAGATGAGGAAACTACAAGGAGAAACTAGAATGAAAAATAGGCTACAGGGACTATATGGGTTCATTAACACAAAGAATTTTTGAGTCTGGCCTACATAATTAATTGCCTTTGACATCATTTTGCTTTCCCTTTTGTTAAAGTACATTTTTCTCAAAGTCAGCAATACCTTGTCTACCTGTCCTGTCTGGGAGATTGAAAGATAAAGGTCTGTAAAGAGAAGAATGGAAAGAGCTAGAAAGATCAGATGTTCGGAAAAAAAAGAGGACTAACTTTAAAAAAGTAGTAACTGAAATCAGAGTCATTTTTCATCTTAAAAATAACATGAAATACATAAAAACTAACAAGTCTCCCCAACCCATCCTCCTCCACCCACAGGGAGTCCTTTCATTCCTAGGCAACTTCCTGGGTGCCTTTTAGACTTTTCCCAAATCCCACCAACTTCCCAGCTTAACCCCTCCTTTCACAAGATCCCAATGTTACAAGCAAACCATTTTTCTATCAAAGCAGGATAGCTGAAAATACACTGAAAGCATATCTTTGCTTCTTCTCTCTTTAACCAGTTAACTGCCACGATATTTTGAATTTGATTAAAAAGGTCCACTGTATGCGTCTATAGAAGCTTATTGCGTACAAATGGTTAAAGATCTGGGTGATCTTTGCTCCTACCTGTCTAGGTATTGGGAATGAAACTGGTTCACTTTTGATTGTTCTCTTTTGATTGATACTACCATTAATCCAAAATAATAAAATTTTTGAAATCTGACAAAGTAAAGGCACCTAGATAGACCTATGATATATTTTAAGAGCTTATCTTAAATTAAACCCAGGCTGATTTTTAAAAGATAAATGCTATTCTACATATCACTTAAATTAACTTTAAAAATAAGATAACCAGATCTTGTCATCAATTATAATACTCTGAATTTTAATTAAGCCTTTCATGGTAAGTTTTTGTTTACATAATAGATCTTAATTAAATTAGTAATTTTGGGTTATTCTGCATTCATATGTTTGGTAGATATAACCAATTTAAGTAACCTGGAAATAGAACTCACATGAAAATTTCTGACATTTCCGTGTGTCTAAAATAAAGCTGGTAGACTTCTAAAGATACTTAAAATATATGAAAATTACTGAAAAATTACAAAAAGTCAACATTATATTTCAACACAATTTCTTAAAATATGATCAGGACTAAAGAGTCTCACTTTGACTTTTTTATAACTAAATATTAGCAGACATCACATATAGAGAAACACTTACTGAACATATGTTGGGTTTTATCCCCAATCAGATTTAAAATATACTTTCTTGTAAAGGAGACAAAAAACAAAACAAAACTAATGTGGTAGCAGATAACAACTAACTATATATTAAAAGATTATTAGTGGATGAAAAATGGGAGTATTCACTAATATTCAGAACTATTTAAAATAGTATAGTATTCTTATAACTTTCTATCAAAAATGTAAATTCTGCATTTCACTGCTCTTTATAAATTAAAAAACTGCTTAACAAAATATCACTGAATAACCAAAAAACAAATATCCATTATGCAATTATTATAGGTCTTTTATGACTTTTGTCAATATTACATACATCACACACTAAGGAGAGAAAAAAAAAGAAAAGGACACCACCAATGGAAAGGTGTTTAAATACCTGGAAATTTTCAATGTGAAAATTCCAGGCAAGAAGTCTATATATTTTTACAGATGATTACACAGAATTGACATTATCACATCCATTCATTTTATAGTGATTAATGGATTGTGTCACTGTCCGTCTCTTGGCATTTAAAATCTGTAACCATCGTTTTGTAATGAAAAGTTTAACAGATGATATAAATTGGCGAGATGGATTAGAGGAGATGTCTGGGATTTGTGTTGCAGCAGAGATGGAGTGGAGGTATTTAGCCTTCTGCCCTATGGTGCCACTGAGAAGGGACAGGACCTTTCGGAGGTACCTGTGAAGAAAGGGGAGCAGGACCTCTCCCTCCTCCAGATTCCTACCCTCTAGTGCCAGCCCCCTGTGAACTTCATCCCAAAGTGGAGCCGGGATAGAGCACAGGTTTGGGTGCTGGATGAAAGACAAGGGGGTGATTTGTGAGTCCCATGTAAATTTGTACATTGAACTATTTATGTTTGCATATATATTTGGTGTGCATGTAAAATGAGCCAATAAACCAGATTGTGTGTAAAAAGAAATTTTCAAATTATAATTTTAAGACTTTGAAAAACTACAGCTTAGAGTTTATAGTAAATCTTTTACTATACATTATATATTGCAAACCAACCACACTAAATAATATTCTGAATTGTTTTCCTTGTCCTAGTTTAATCTAGTTTATATTTTCCCCTTTCAAAAACCAATGCTTGAAAAATTGGCTGTAGAACACACAAAATACATAGTTACTTAAAAGAGCCATAATTTTAAGCTCTTCACTATTATAAGTCTCTCCTTTGGAAAACCAATAGGGATGGTAAATTGAGATAAGAAGAAATTTTAAATAAAACACTGGTAAATGATTTTATCAAAGTTTCAACTGTTTTTAACCCTCAGATTTCAGATTTATCCACCATCCTGTGTTTTATTCAGTTCTAATGAGCATAGTATTTATTTGTATTAAACTGATCCTTTAAAGTACCAATAAATTAATAATTCTTCAGAACTCACCTGTTGTGAATTAATGCTAACAGTTTTAATATCTTGCTGCTTTTATAGTACTTTATACCAACCAAACATCTGAACTTGTCCTAATAATTATAAAATATATTTTCCTAATCTGAGTTATGACTATAAATACCAAAGGTAAGAGTATCCTCAAACACATCACTGAATGAGATATTAAGATGTTATCTATCTAAACTTCTGCTACAGTAATAAATAACCAAAATAATATGAACTTGAGTGGCTCTGCTAAAGCACCAGTCACTAATATTCAGCCTAGTACATGTGGGAGGAGTCACTAAATTCCAAAGTAGGGTTTTATACAATGCTAAAGTGCTGGCTGGTCCCCATTCACCTAACCTAACAGAACAAAGTTAGCACTGCATAACTAACCAAATCTTTCCTTTATAGAATACAATAAAAGCCATGAATATATGTATCAATGAATAAAATATATGACTTAGCAAACTGGTCAGTGACCTTTGGGTAGGATCCAGAATTAAAAGATTAAGGCACTGAATTTCCCTTTTCAATATGTACTCAGGCTTGCTAAGCACCTATTATAACTTACTATTTCCTCATGAGAATTCCATTGCCTTTTCTTTCCTCTTCCAGAAATAGTTTTATAATGCTAAATTTATATATCTTTAAAATATAAGTTTTAAGATGTCCTTGATAATTACTGACTAATGTTTTAGAAAGCTAATATTCCATTTTCAAGTAAATAATTTCATTTTTAAGCAGTAAGAATTTGGAATTGTGTTAATTACCCAAGGCAGGTATGACCATGGCTAAAAGAAGGATGCACAACTACTTGGTGGGTAGTAGCCACAGAACATCTGGCATACTACAATATGTATATCCCACTTAAAAACTGGATAAGCATACCAATTGTACCTAAAGGTGATACTAAAGGACAAACAGTGAAAGCTACAAATCATGCATAACTTATGACCATGTTTACCACCTTCACTAACTAGAGCACTTTCTGCTCTTACCTCAGATTTCTCCAGTTTATTTTGTGCATCAATTTGTGTAACAATCTCATTCATGTTGGTCTCCAATACCATTCCCCCCATCACCATTTCTGCAAGAATATTGTGAACCTAAAGGGAAAAAAATAATACACGCCTATAAAGAAAACTCACTATAAAAACGTTTCATAATTCCAGTAGTTTTTGGTTTAAATACTGCTGTGTCTACTTTATGAGCTGTATAATAAAATAATTTGGAATGAAGGCTTAAAACCTGCTTTCATCACTACTGTGAAGCTTTAGGCAGTTATATATAACCTCTTTAAGTCTTATTTTAATGGGCTATAAAACAGAGATAATAATAGCATCTCCTTCATAGATTGCTGAAAAAATTAAATGAGGTCATCCATGGAAGTACCCAAAACAAAGTAAATGATCAATAAATATTAGCTACCTAATGATTTTGTTAGAGAGAAGAAGTGAGAGATAGAAACATCAATGATGAGAGAGAATCACTGATCAGCTATCTCCTGTACACCCCACAACCTGGGCATGTGCCCTGACTGGGAAACGAACTGCAACCTCTTGGTTCACAGGTCAACGCTCAACTGAGCCACACCGATCAGACAGAAGGTAAGGTAATTTTTTAAAATCACTTTTTTGCTAAAAATTTAGGCCACTTATTTCAGACTATTTTATTCAATGGCTTAATAATTCAAAGCAATGTTAAATTACATAACCTTAATACAGAAAAAAATCTATATATAGTAAAAGTGGAATCTCTTTCTTCTAAATTCTGTATTACCAATACCCAATAATACTGATTAGAAAACTCAGTCATTCTTCCCTTCTCTTACCTCCAGCTTTCAATAGGCTATCAGG
Organism: Myotis yumanensis; assembly: GCF_028538775.1. NCBI lineage: Eukaryota > Metazoa > Chordata > Mammalia > Chiroptera > Vespertilionidae > Myotis > Myotis yumanensis. The sequence goes on along the minus strand of NW_027223755.1, from coordinate 67,815,655 downwards.
GTCCTACTCTACTCTCTTTCATCCTTACTATACTGTCTTAGTTCATTTCTTTCTGGACTACTGCAACAGATTCCTAAATTGATTTCTCTGTTTTTAATCTCCTACTTAACAATCCAACTTCCAAAAAAGAGCTACCACTCCTTTTCTGTCTGTGAAAATATCTACTAATCCTTAAAAATCCAGTTTAAATGTAATTTCCTCCATTCACACAATCCTAGGAAGAGAATAAAAATAGCCTTATTCACTAAATACATTTTTACTTTGCAAATAAAACAACATTTTTCTCAGGTAAAAAGCTTAGAAGATTTGACAATATAGAAGTAGTACCTTGTCTACATGGAAAATTAAATCCAGTTCACAGACATTTTCAAAACACTTGTCTAATGTTTCCACAAATACCTAAGGAAAAAGAAAAGAGAAAAAGTTAAAAGCTTTTGAGAACTGTGTAAGTTCATTCAAATCTATTATCTATAAGGCAGACAATCTTGTGACAAAAACTTTTATAAATCTATTATTACACTAGAGGCCCGGTGCACAAAATTTATGCACGGGAGGGGGATGGGTGTGTGTGTCTCTCAGCTCAGCCTGCACCCTCTCCAATCTGGAACCACTTGGGGGATGTCTGACTGCCAATTTAAAACCCTCTCACAATCTGGGACTGCTGGCTCCCAACCGCTCACCTGTCTGCCTGCCAGCCTGATCACCCCAACCGCTTCTGACTGCCAGCCTGATCACCTCCTAACCACTCCCCTGCCAGCCCGATCGTTCCCAACTGACCTCCCCTGTCGGCCTGATTGCCCCCAACTGCCCTCTCTTGCTGGCCCAATTGCCCTCAACTGTCCTCCCCTGCCGGCCATCTTGTGATGACATGGGGGCGGTCATCTTGTGAGGGCATGATGGTCAATTTGCATATCACCTCTTTATTATATAGGATATCTGTTTTTTAATTAAAACATTATATTAAGTGCAAAATAAGTAATTATAAACTATTCTTCATGTAAACTACTTTTCAATACATTAATATATAAAACAAACATAGCTGAAAATAAGAACTAGAAATTCTTAGCACCTTTTACCTACAAAGCACCGGAAAATACTCAAATCAAACTCCCTATCCTCATGTGAGGAAAAAGAAAGCTTATTAGTACTTTATCAGGCCTTGGCTTGTGTGGCTCAGTTGATTGAGCATAGTCCCATGAACCAAAAGGTCACTGTTTTGATTCCCTGTCAGGGCACATGCCCAGGTTGTGGATTCAATCTCCAGTCAGGGTGTGTGTGGGAGGCAACCAATTGATATTTCTCCCTCATACTGAAGTCTCTCTCTCTCTCTCAAATCAATAAAAAACATATTTTTTAAAAAGAAGAATTTTATCAGGATAGATGGGCATAGTCCAAGTCACTATCACATCTAATGTAACCAGTAATTTCCAATTAGCAAATCAGTATAAAAGATCTCTAAAAATTACTTATGGAAAGAACAGTCTTTGGAATCAGACTTCCTGGGTTCAAACTCTGGCTTGAATACCTTCTATGACCATATATGAGAAAGGATTAACTCAGCCAACATGGCTTGCTGAAAACTACACATTCCCCAAAATGATCTGATTTCAGACTAGCCCTCAGCTAGCTCCTGGGAACCGAGCCCTTGGAAAATTCTGTCTGACAAGAGTGTTTAATGGGCCTGTGGTCTTGGGCCACACTGTACATATGAGCAGTTTATGCTACCAATATGATTTACGGCAAACATCTCTTTTTCTCTGAGGTTCAGGAACTTAATAATCAAGGTCAGTCACACAGGTGCTACGTACCTATATGACTGACCCCCAATAAAAATTCTGGACACCCAGGCTAAGATGAGCTTCCCTGGTTGGGGACACTTTGCACATATCATCATATATCACTTCTGGGGGAATTAAGCACATCTGTGTGACTCCAGGGGGAAGGGACACCTGGAAGATTGCACCTGGTTCCATCAGACTTTTCCTCATATGTTTTTATGATTTTACTCTGTATCCTTTCACAATAAACCCTCACCATGAGCCTAGCAACTTCTGAGTCCTGTGAATCCTAGTAAATCATTCAGATGACCTTGGGACCTCTGATACAAACAATTTCTAAAATTCTACCTATTTGTATTTCTATTCCTACTATCTTTCTCAATGGTAGCTTTCACAGACAGAGTAACTATTCAATTTATCATCCAAATTGGGGGAGGGGGGGATTAAGAGTAAAAAAGAGCATCCATTAATTATTATTATCCTACTAGAGGCCCAGTGCACGGAATTCATTCACTGGGTGGGTATCTCTCAGCCCAACCTGCCCTCTCTCACAGTCTGGGAGCCCTCAGGGGGTGTCCTACTGATGGCTTGTGGGGAGCGGGCCTAAGTCACAGTCTGACCACAGCAGCTCGGAGCACGCCCCCCTGGACAAGTCTGTGGGTCTACTGGGGGTCTTGCTCCCAGGGCAGGCAGTGCAGTGTGCCTGCCCTCAAACCCCTGGTGGGAGTGGTCTCGGGGTTGGGCAGCACCAGGGCTGAGGGGGTGGGGGTGGGGGTTCTGAGCTGCGCCCCCAGCCCTGGTGTGTGGTGTGTGTCCGCTGGGGCTGGAGGCTTGCTCTGAGCTGGTCATGATGTCCTGGCCTAATTTGCATATTTCTCTCTTATTATATAGGATATAATAAAAGCCTAATATGCAAATTGTCCTCTTGGGCGCTCGTTCGACCAGGAGTTTAACTGGGAGACCAGGAGTTCAACCAGGAGGCCAGGAGTTCAACCGCTCACTATGATGTGCGCTGACTACCAGGGGCAGCACTGAATATGGTGGCCACTGGCAATGTGGTGCTGGCAGCAAGCGGCAGTGGAGGCACTCTGGTACTGATAGGTCCGACAAGAGCGGGACCGCAGTGGGATAGTGGAGCAGGTGAGTGGGTGGTGCCAGGCTAAGGCGGGTGTGAGCGGGGGCCCAGGTGCTGCCCAGGGCCCAGAGGTCAGCTGGAACCTGCCCTTCCACTCCAGACGCTCGTGCTTTAATCGCCAGCCAGGCCGAGGGACCGTACCCATGCATGAATTTAATTCACCAGGCCTCTAGTTATGTTATAATAATAGATGCAATGTTATCATAATAAAACAACAGCTTGCAACAACAGATGTGAGCAGGACTGTTCCTAGCATATTGAAATGTATGGTCACCCTATTCATAGGTGATCCAATGGGACAAAGAGTAAATTCTAAATAGCAGGTTTCTTGCTATAACTGCTCTTCAGTAAAATGTCATAATTACATATTCTTAATTTAGGAAAATAATTCCTAAGACTTAATGCACTCAAATGTTAAATTTGGCTTTAAAGAAATCAAAGACCCTCTTCAAAAAACTTTCCAATATGAATAACACATGGACACAGACAGTATGGTGGTAGAGGTATGGGGTGGGAGGGCAGGGGCAGGTAATAAAGGGGTCAGTGGGAGAAAAAAGGAGACATATCTAATACTTTCAACAATAAAGATTTTTTTAAAAACTTTCTATTACTTTTCTTTTCATTTAGCAAAATTGCTTAATATAATTAGAAATCTAGAGCCCCTCAAATAGATACATACTGTCAATCTGTTACATGGAGAAGGCCAATACAAAACTAATAATCTATAAACTGAAGTAAAAAATATAAGAAAATAAATTAATGGTTCTAGCCAGAACAAAAAAATAATAATAAAGTTGCTATTGCACCCTATTTCACAAGGAGAAATATTTTTTTAAAAGCAAAACACTAGTAGTGAATAGTAAATAGCACCCTCTTGTGTTTCATTTTTAAAATGATATAAAATTTAAAGTCAATTTCAATATAACAATTATTTACTAAATAGCTACTCATTAATCTATGGCTTTAAGGAATTCAAAGACTAGTGGAAGAAAAATTATTTTTAATTTACTAAGAGAATTGTGTTTTACATTTTCCTTCATTTTAATAATACCTAGTTTAAACAAAATAGCTATTTAACTCTAAGTCTCAGTTTCTTCATTTGGGCATATTCATGGCACCTATCCCATAGAGTTGTTTTAGTGATTAAATGAATAAATATAAAGGGCTTCAAACAGTGTCTCACTAAATAAAGTAATACATATACATTAGCTAGTACTATAATACTATATATAAAATTTCTTTCTGAGTTTGGGGACTTTGGTTAAATTTCAGGAGGACTTTATCCTACTGTTTCTAAGATATAATATTAAATGAAGTACATAAATGTAAAACTAACAAGTTATACGATAGAAAAGGTCTTAAGCCCAAGAACAGTAGGAATAAACTTAAGAATACAAATAGAATGGCAAATAGTCTAAAAAAAATATTTTCTTAGCAGCAAGATATTCTAGAGCAGTGGTTCTCAACCTTCCTAATGCCACGACCCTTTAATACAGTTCTTCATGTTGTGGTGACCCCCAATTTCATTGTTACAAATTGAACATAATTAAAGCATAGTGATTAATCACAAAAACAATATGTAATTATATATCTGTTTTCCAATAGTCTTAGGCGACACCTGTGAAAGGGTCGTTCGACCCCCAAAGGGGTCGTAACCCACATGTTGAGAAATGCTGTTCCAGAGAGATAACTGGTTTCACTCAAACCAAGAATAAAATATGCCACTAAAAATATACCAATAAAGCTAGGGAAGAGAGACTGAACTTAAGTACCTTTAAAGAAAAATTATGAATGTAGCCTAGGTACACACTCCAATGTATACCACTGAATAATATTCATAACCTTAAAGGTATGACTGGATTTGCACTAAACCTGACCCGGACACTAATGTGCCAATGATTATAATCCTAGTAGAAATAGAGATATTTATTGTGCATATACTATGAGAGAGAGAGAGAGAGAGAGAGAGAGAGAGAGAGAGAGAGAGAGATGAGAAACTTCAATCAGTTGCCTTCTTGTATGCACCTCAACCAGAGATCAAATCGGCAACCTAGGTATGTGCCCTGAACAGAATTGAACCCACAACCTTTTCGTGTATAGGGCAACACTCCAACTGAGCCACATCAGCCAGGGCTAAATTTTCAATTTCAATATGAAGGAATTAAGAGTTGATGAAGGGACTACCTGTATTTTATATTCATGTCATAATGATTCTGAAAGAGATCACATCACTGATTCTTTTTGTGCGATTATTTCTCTTAGAAAAGGTTAGTAATGATAAACTATCATTTATTGAGTCTATACTATTACGGCAGTGTTACTGTTCCCAGTGCTTTAAGTAGATTATTTTTTAACCCTTCACAGTAATCCCATAAGGCAGGTATTTTTATTAACAACTATTTACTGAAGAGTAATCTAAAGCAAAAAGTTAACTACTAACACAGTTATGTAGTGAAGTCTTTATTAAATTCCAGAAAGTCTCACTGCAGAACCAACATTCTTATTTACTAGGAATAATCCTCTCAACAACAATAAAAAACAGCACTTTGTTTTCAATGTAGTAAAAAGTAATTATTTAGAATATTTGGAAAATACAGAAAAGTATAAAGCAAATTTTTAAGTTTCCATATTTTTACCACCCACATTAACCTAGAATTGTACAAAACAAAAACTGCTTGTACTATAGGAAATTACATTGTAGCCCCTGCATTGAAGTGATTTAATATTATTTGTATGTTGGATTTAGAAATCTAAGGAAGAACTGGGGCTTTTAGTTTGTAAGACTAATATATCAAATGTTAATTTTAAAAATGAAAGTAGCCTCTGATTATTTCTTTTTCTGCACAAAAGCCAATCATGATAACATTTTAAAACACATATTGATATAAATTATTAGAACTATATTTAAACTTCCAAGCAAAAGTTGATTTAAAAAATGGTATCTGGCCCTAACTGGTTTGGCTCAGTGGATAGAGCGTCTGCCTGTGGACTGAAGGGTCCCAGGTTCGATTCCGGTCAAGGGCATGTACCTTGGTTGTGGGCACATCCCCAAGTAGGAGGTGTGCAGGAGGCACTGATCGATGTTTCTCTCATTCCCTCTCATTGATGTTTCTAACTCTCTACCCCTCTCCCTTCTTCTCTGTAAGAAATCAACAAAATATATTATAAATAAATAAATAAATAAATAAATAAATAAATAAAAGTGATATATGGCCTTGCAAGATAGTCTACCTATAATTAAACATGGTACACTTGATGTTTTGATCATTGATTTCAAACAAAATAAAATGAACAAAAATCTTAGAAAGTTTTCCACTATACAATTTTGACTAATAAGTACATAAGGCATGATGGGAAAATCACTATTTGGCAAATACTACAAATAATAATTATTTTGGGCAAGAGTTATCAAGAAGTTAAATTAATGACCAAAAACATGATTAGGAAAAGAGTATTTATGTAGTCTCTAAATTACTCCCTAAAAAATACTTTTAAGCACAAAGGGAAAATGGAAGTTTACAGTAAACCTGACAGGTACTATTTTAACCAAGAAATCAGAATAAATATCACAAGTAATGGGACAAAAATGATATCATGTACCTCCTGATATGATGCATTAAAAAGGAAGTAACATCACTTCTATGGTATTCTTGCTAAAAATACGTAACATGATTTAATTATTAAGAAATATCAAACAAATCCAAACTGAAGAATATTCTACAAAATAACTGGCCAGTACTCTTCAAAGAATCAAGGAATGAAAGACATGAATAAAAGACAAAAATTGAAGAACTACTGCAGAGTAAAGGAGACATGAAAACTAAATGCAATATGACCTGAATTGAACTGTGAATGAAAAAAACATTATATTAATGGGACAGTTGGCAAATTTCATATAATGTCTTCAGGTTAGACAATAGTATTGTATCAGTGTTAACTTCCTGATTTTGATCACTGTGCTTTGGTTATATGGACGATGTTAAATTTGGGGAATCTGGATGAAGATAGGATAGGGAAGAATTATTTGTATTATATTTGCCATTCTTTTGTAAATCTGAATTAATTTATAAAAAATAAAAATTTAAGGAACCCCAAAACTTGAATAACCAAACTCAGAGGGAACTCTCCTGCTCTATATCCAATTCCTTCCTGAAAACCTACCATTCTACACTAGGAAATAAAGAATTCACCTTAAAGAGAAACACTATAAGTTAAGTTGTTTCCTCTCTCTCAAACATATTTTGAAGGATAACAATTAAATTTTAAGATGCTTCCAGCTCCAAAATTCTGACCTTAGGTACCTGAGTTCCAAAATACTTCCTTCACCACTATTAAGTGAATAATAAGAATGTCTACTGCATTCTAGGCTCTATGCCATCAGCTTCACATATATTAGCTCTAATTCTTACAATGCTGGCAAGGTAGGTATGAATATCAGCCCCTACAGATAAGAATATTCAGGATGGATAAGGTTAAGTAATTTGCTCAAAGTCATATAACTGTTAGATGACAGAGCCAACAGTCAAATCCATACCATATGACTCCAAACACCAATTTCACACTATGATGCCTCCCAAGAGAACTGTTGAGATGTCAACAAAACATGTAAACTCCAATAGCAAGTATCATCAATTTGATTCCAGGGTTTATCATGAAGAAGTAGCAATGCAAATAACAGAAAAGTAAATTTTACATTTCTAATTATTGAAAATTAGACTTCTCAACAAGAAAAAAAATAAGAAAAAAAATCTTAGAAATGCTGAATCAGTCTAACAGTCTCTAATTCAATTGTTTACAGAAATATTGTTTGGTTTCATATATATATGAAACTTATCTTTCTGAAAATGAAAATTTTTAATACTCTGGTAATATAGTATAGTGTAGCAAGCAGAATTTTCCTAAAATGATCTTCGGCACTCATTCTGGATTACCTGGAAAATAAACCAACTGGGCCAGTGCTCCCTCTTTCGCCAGCAGGAGGAACTGCACCAGAACTCACCTTCCCATGGGATCAGGGTTATATCCACACCCCCCATCCCACAACCGCCCAATAAGAAAGCTGCAACCTCCCACATGCTAGTCAGCTGAGTTTCCCAGATTACACTTAAAAACAGGTGGCAACTGAACCTATACAACCTAAAGCTTAAGTAGTGTATATGTGTCACCTCACTGACAAGGGTGCTTTCAAGCCTACAGAATAATAATGTGGGGTGGGGTGGGGCAAGGCCTCCATTGGCACACCATTCTATGTTAGGTAGCACCTACCTCAGCACAATTTCCTATGAGATACTGGGAAGATTAGGTGATCTTTCTTCACCTAAGTATTCTTGGCTTACAAACTAAGTCTATTTCTTTTTTTTTTCTATTTCTTATCATATAACTCTATCATCATGTAGAATTTATCCAAAGCCATCACACACATATATAGAATAAAAAGATTCACAAATTCTTATAAAAGTGAAAAAGATAAAAGGACTTCTTATCTGATTCAATTTGTATACTAATAATACTTCATATGACTTCCTTAAAAATATATGCTTTAATGATGTTAGCTAAAAATGACTGACATAATTTTTCCACAAGCTTCATGTACAATATCATTTTTTTAATCATCACCTGAAGACATGTTCTTTGATTTTTAGAGAAAGGAGACAGAGACATCGATGTGAGAAACACTGAACACTTGCCTCCTGCACACATACCGACTAGAGCCAGGGATTGAACCCACAACCTAGATATGTGCCCTGACTGGGAATCGAACCTGAGATTCAATGTACAGGATGACACTCCTACCAACTGAGCCACAGCAGCCAGGGACACAATATCTTTTTTAATACCTGTACTTATTCTATGAGTTGGTATTATCATTACCCCCATTTTGCAAAAAAGAAAAAAAGAAAAAAAAATATGATCAAAGAGGTTAAACAACTTGTCCGAAGTTATATACCAGTACAAAGTGGAGTCTGAATGACTTTAACCACTATTAGCTTGCTTTTATTCACTGATCTTTCAGACAATCTCATGAGGTCTATAGACAGCAAATTGAAGCAGGCATAGTTTACAGATAAAAAAAGTCAAGGTCTATAAAGATTAACTGATATGCTCAATTTCATACTAAATTAGTATTAGCAGCCATCCTATCTAATAAAGAGTGAATATGCTAATTGACCCTCACACCATCACAAAGATGGTGGCGCCCACAGCCAATAAGGAGAGAATATGCTAATTGACTACCCCGCCCTCAAAGATGGCGGCACCCACAGACAATAAGGAGGGGCTATGCTAATTGACTTCCCCACCCTCAAAGATGACAGCACCCACAGCCAATAAGGAGGGAATATGCTAATTGACTGCCACGCCCTCAAAGATGGCAGTGCCCACAGCCACAAGATGGTGGAACCCAGTCCCCTCAGCCCTGCCGGCACCCTGCCTCTGGAGTCCCCCAGTCCCCTCAGCCCCCCAGCTGCCCAGGGCCGGCCCAAGGCGCAGGCAAGCCTCAGATGGCAGCTGCAGCAGAGGTGTGATGGGGGCGTCGCCTTCCCTTGATCGCCAGGTTGCCTCCCGCCCCTGAGGGCTCCTGTACTGTGAGAGGGGACAGGCTGGGCTGAGGGACCCCCTCCTCCAGTAACTAAAATAATTTCACACTTGGTACCATAGTAATAACAAATGCTATACATGGAGCTCTAGTTTGTATGTTTATTGTAACATAGCCAAAACTTATCTTTCTATATCTATAGAAAAGTTTAGCTGTTAGTTATCAATTATTTCTAAACTACAACTGAACAAGACTGATGGTGATTTAATTGCTACATGGGGTCCAGTAAACAATTACAGAATTTGAAATCACCTAGTGAATTTTTATGCCTCCATTAGTTTGGCATAACAAATTAATTGAGGACAATATGACTGCTTATAAATAACTCATACAACCAACATTAATATTTAATGAGCTTCTATTCTCACTCTGTAAATATTTTAACATTCCCAATGAAGATATGCTACAATAGAAAGGACTCTAAAAAAAGCTAGCTATCAACTCTGAAATTTGCTTATTTGGCAGTCAATACCACACTAAAATAGTACACATCAGATACAAATAAGGTTACTTTTTCCCCAACTTATAAAGAATTAAAAAAAGGAACAAGAGAAAACAGAAGCTGATTATTCAATTTTAATTCAATTCAATGCCTTTCTCAGATTTTATATAACATATAAAGTCAAATCTGGGACAGCATGCATGTCTTAGAAGCATGAAATCTTTGCATAAAAATATGTCCACGATCATCTGAATGGTCATTTTTAATATTCAAAATACCAAAATTAAACATATATTTAGTAATTATATGTTAATGTTTAATAAGTTTTCTCAATCCGCTTTCTAAAGAACATGCAAAACCAAGAGATTTTGACCTAAACTCTCTTGGTTTATAATTTTCCACACTTACTTTTTACATATCACTTGCCTTTCTCAAAACTAGAGGTTGGACAAAGCAAGAAAATCAGTTCTAAATAAGTTCTGAATAGCTGTTTCATGAAAGAAGGAGAAACAATAAGCTACTTCTTTCCATCTTTGTTCACTCAATGTTTTTAAAGTGACTGACTCATGCAGGAGCATTCCCTCATGATAACCTTAACTCAATAAAATTATTTATAGCAACTACATTTTTTTTACTGTTAGTTAATACGTTACATAGCAACCACTATATTTTATCTTTCTAACTAACTCTTCTCCTAATTAACCTTTGGGTTTTGCTGTCACTTATTTTATAAAAAATGGTAAATATTAAGCATTCAATACTACATGCATTCATTCAACAATCACCTATTGAGGATCTACTACATGCCTGGACCTTTGTACACACTAGGGATAAATAAGTGAACAAAATAAACAAAAATCCTGACCATCACAGAGCTTATATTCTTGTAAGGATAAATGACAATAAACAAGATAAAGTCAGTCAAATATATGGTATACTAAATAGTGGTAGGTACTAAGGAAAATAATACAGCAGAAAAGGGGTTAGAAAATATGAAAGAAAAGGGCTTCGGAATACATATTGAGAAGGTAACATCTGGGTCAAGACCTGAAAGAATGGAGCCAACCATGGAAATATCAAAAGGAAGAACAATCTAGGTAGAAAGATTAGCAAGCACAAATGCTCTGATGTAGAAGCATGCCAGTATGTTTGAGGAACAGCAAGGAGGTCAGTGTGGGTAGAGAAAAAGGAAAAGAAGTAGAAGATGAAGTAAGATAATTAGGGTATGGGGAGGGGAGTCAAATTATGTGGGGCCTCATGGGTCATTTGTAAGGAATTTGGCTTTCCCTTTACTCTGAGTGAGAAGAAAAGCCATTGAAGAATTCAGAATGGAAGAGTGTAAGATGTGACATATTTCAATAGTATCACTTTGGCTGTTTTACTGAGATAAGACCAAAGGGAAAAGACAGTGGAAGCAGAAAGACCAGTCAGGAAACTACTGTTATAATCCAGCAAGAGCTAGTGGTGGCTTGGATCAATGTAGTGGCAATGCAGAGTGTAATAAGTGGTTATATTCTGTATATCCAACAGGATTTGCCAAAGAGATGGGAGAGGTCATAAAACCAATAAAGCAATACAGAAGTAGGATGAAAACCAGGCAAGTAAGGTGTCCTACCAGCCAAGCGAAGAAAAATTTCATGAAGAGAGTGATCAACAATCTTAATCAAATAAAGGACTGATGAAACTGATCAGCAACTATAAGCTGAAAACCTGACTAAAGTGTGTTCCAGACAAAAAGGAAAAGTTGAGACATTTTATACAGACGTCTTAAAAGTGTTTTTGCTGTAAGGGGTGGAGGGAGAAATGAGGCAGTGTCTGGAGAAGGAAGTAGAGAGAGGTCTTTTTTTTTTTTTTTTTTTTAAGATGGGAGAAAATATTATGGGCTAGTGGGAATGATCTAAAAATAGAGGGAAAATGGGAGCAAGTTCAGTTGCACCAATATGGATACGTAGGCGCAGATGGGGCATGTCCTTGGACTTAGAAAGCAGGACGTCTGGCTTGGTGAGTGGGAACCTCTGTGTAACATGCGACCAAAGAGCAATTTAAAAATGAATGATGTTGAGAAGGGCAAGAAGATTTTTGTTCAAAAGTGTGCCTGGTGCCATTCTATGGGAAAGGGAGGCAAGCACAAGACTGGGCCAAATCTCCATGGTCTATTTGGGTGAAAGAAAGGTCGGATCCCTAAATTTTCTGCCAATAAGAACAAAGGTATCACCTGGGGAGTGACGGAGTATTTGGAGAATCCCAAGAAGTATATCCCTGGAACAAAAAATGATCTTCGCTGGCATTAAGAGGAGTGCAGAAAGGGCAGACTTGGTAGCTTATCTCAAAAAAAGCTACTAATGAGTAATAGGTGGCTACTGCCTTATTACAACCAACGTCTTATGACATTTTTTATTTGTACCATATTTAAATTGATCTCATACACCAGAAATCAGATCATGAACAGCTGGTAAAACATTTCTTTTGGGCAGTTCTGATTTAAATAAGATTGGCATGTGGTTAAATTAATATAATCAGCATTTTGAAACTTGATGGTAATTTTGGTTCAGCAAGTGCTATCATTGTTTTCCCCTTCTAAAAATATGATTGGCCTTGATTCATAATGTTTAACTTTTCAGAGAGATGGTGGATGCCATCAAAAACCCTGTAGGGGATTGGTTTTATACTTAGATTTATACAACTGGTGTATTAATATGTTTAAATACTGAGGAAATCCCTTTTCTATTTCTTAGACCAGCAAGACTTGCTTGTATTTCAAGTTGTGCTCATTAACAAGATATGCTGGCAGTGTCCATTTTATCATTTTGGTCCTAACTATGCCAATTCAATTAAAATTCCCTATCGAAACTGTTGCCTTTATCTAAAGAGTTGCCTTTTATTTAATAAAAGGCATTTCAGTGTGATTTATGTATAATACCAAATAAAGAATACTTAACACTTCTCACATTTTATAGATGATCTCTAGGGTCAAATGCTTTTAAAATTCAGCATGAGCCCTAGTCAGTTTGGCTCAGTGGAAAGAGTGTCAGCCCTCAGATTGAAGGGTCCCTGGTCCAAATCCAGTCAAGGACATGTACCTCAGTTCCAGGCTTGATCCTCCACTTGGGGAGGGCGTGTACAGGAGGCAACCAATCGATGTGTCTCTTTCACATAGATCAGTGGTTCTCAACCTTCCTAATGCTGCGAACCTTTTTTTTTTTAAATATATTTATTGATTTTTTACAGAGAGGAAGGGAGAGGGATAGAGAGTTAGAAACATTGATGAGAGAGAAGCATCGATCAGCTGCCTCCTGCACATCCCCTACTGGGGATGTGCCCACAACCAAGGTACATGCCCTTGACCGGAATCGAACCTGGGACCCTTCAGTCCCCAGGCTGACGCTCTATCCACTGAGCCAAACCAGCCAGGCACAATGCTGCGAACCTTTAATACAGTTCCTCATGTTGTGGTGACCCCCAACCATAAAATTATTTTCATTGCTACTTCATAACTGTAATTTTGCTACTGTTATGAATCGTAATGTAAATATCTGATATGCAGGATGTATTTTCATTGTTACAAATTAAACATAATTAAAGCATAGTGATTAATCACAAAAACAATATGTAATTATATATGTTTTCCGATGGTCTTAGGTGACCCCTGTGAAAGGGTCGTTCGACCCCCAAAGGGGTCGCGACCCACAGGTTGAGAACCGCTGACATAGATGTTTCTTTCTGTCTCTCCCCCTCCCTTCCACTGTCTCTAAAAAAAAAAAAAATGGAAAAATACCCTCGGGTGAGGATTTAACATAAAAAATTTTCAACATGACAATATATAGTAGCAAACTTTGCTTATGAATTCTTTAAGTCAGACTAAGTTATAATTCAGGACTGTCTTGAACCAGTTATTCAAAAAAACAATTATAGAATTACTGTATATATTTGTGATTGGTAATGGTGCTGTTGTCAACTTACTAGAAGGATTAAAGTAGAGAATAGATTATCAACACAAAATTGTGAATTTTGTGATCATAAGGCTTAAGATAATTTTTAAAAATCATAGATCAAGAAATAAATAAAAGAGAGGGGAAATGACACAGAAGAAAGAGGGAGAATTGCTATAGCAACGAGGAGAAAACTAGTATATAAGTGGGTGAATTGGCCTTAGCTAGGAGTACAGTGAGTTCACTTCTCATAGAAGAGAGAACAGAGCACATGGACACAGATGTTCTCCTCTGATTGCTTCAATTTTCTCAGTGACCTAGAAAGCAGAGGTGCTAGAAGTGCTAGAGGTTTAAGGAGAAAGGAGAGTGTATCAGTAGTTGCCTAGAGTATGGACCAGTGAATGGACTGAGTAGCATTAAGGACTCTTGGAGATTAGGGATTATGAATTTAAAGTAAAGCCACAGTAAGTATGGTTATGTTTTTTCCCCCTCTTTGTATGTTGAAACGTATAGTTACAAGAAAAAAACTGAGCACTATATACAAGGCTATGATTATCATGATGACTAAGAATTTAAGCTGGGTAAGGAAAGTCAGACATCAGAAGGATTGGGAACAGTGAAAATAAAACAGGTTTAAAAGACTTAAGATCCCAACAGGCTCAAAGATTTGTAGGAGTAACAGAAATTGTGATATGAAAGGTAAGAGGTGGCAGAGAGTGCAAACTGTGAAGTTGAAATGATGGAGGAATTGAAGTGTGAATAAAGACAAGATCAAGAAGTAAGTAGTGAGGTAGGGTAAAGGGCAAAATTTATTGGAGAAGAGGAATTCCAATGTTTGAAGACACCAGTGTACTGAAAGAATTATCCACATGAACACTGAAATCACAAGCAGTATTGAAGTGAAGGCAGTGAATAATTCTTCATTTCTGTACATAATGTGAGCAGAGTTACTGACTGTCTTTATTGTGGACTATCTTTTCAAGCAAGCTTGTCTAGCAAACAGCCTTAGAAAATGGAGAATGTCTCCCTCCAAATCAAAGGGTAGGTTTACTCTTAGAAAATATTATCTTCCTCCACTTCAAGGGCAGACATGCTTAGTGTCCACTATCAAAGATTCAAGTTCCCTAAGGTTGTGGTTCCTCTGCTATCATTCAATCTACTGTGTATGCAGGTATCACATGGCCCTTTTCAAGTCACACTTTGGAAACTGGGACTTGAGGACCCAGTGTAAGCAAATGCTTTTACTTTGGCTACTGCTTTTGCTGCTAGTAATAAAGTCCTTTGTTTCTGGCCCAGAAATCTCTCCTCTTCTGCCAACATCCATGAAACTGTGATAGTTAACTTATTAGCTTGCAAGTAAGATAAAATCTCAGACCCTTGAAAGTTTTTCATAGAATCTCCAATGAATGGAAGGTGGGAATAAAAGATTACTGCAACAGGATGGGTAGAAGGTGGTATAGTTTAATAACGTGAGATAAAGTTTGGAGATGTTTTAGAAGAGATAATGATCTGGAAAAAGCAATGAGAAGAGAAGCAAGGGAAGACCTCCAGGATCAATGTTATAA
Organism: Myotis yumanensis; assembly: GCF_028538775.1. Lineage (NCBI taxonomy): Eukaryota > Metazoa > Chordata > Mammalia > Chiroptera > Vespertilionidae > Myotis > Myotis yumanensis. Next base: position 67,800,211 of record NW_027223755.1, on the reverse strand, counting down.
AGAAAGCATGAGAGGCAATGTTACAGAAGAGGTTGAAGATAAAGAGAAATTTCCTGATGACTGACCTTGAGATCCAGGGACATTATGAAAGATTTTCAGGAGACAGAGAGGAGTGGGTTTTGGGGTCAAATCTGGATACACATGGTAAGAGATTCATGACTCTTGGGCTTCTTATGGTGACTTACATGAACAAGAAAAAAGGAGCGTGATGAAATTAGTTGTGATTAGTCTTAATCAGATTAAGTTAGTCTACGTGTTTTTACATCCTTCCTCCCTCTTTTACCCACCCAATACTACTATGGAATGCTTCATTTCTTACTAAACAAAACATCATTTTAGAAAATTTGTAACATACACATTTTTTTAAATGTAAATGGCAAAATTGTTATTTAAATAGAGGCAAATGTTAACTTACTTGAATTAGATCTAAAATGCCAAGTTCACTTTCTGAAGAATCCACACAGAAGACAAAATATAACGTTGCATAATGTCTATAAATTAGTTTGTTGTCAGATCCTCCAATTAATCTAAATGACAAAACAAAACAATTGGAAAATTATAAGAACAAAATGAAAAACATTTTCATTAGCTCAAGCAAACTGATAATTTACTTAAAAACATTTTATAAAATAAAAGGTAACATTTACTGGCATAGCATTCAAGTGATCTTGTATCAAAGACTGAATAAATTAAGGTGGTTGTTTTCTTAAAAAATGTCAAGTAAAAGATGTTGCTGCTTCATTTTAATTCATTCATTCATTAAACTATCTACTGAGTATATACTATGTGTCAGACACGGATAGTGGATAAGGAGCAATAAACAAACATTATCAGAGTGGAAAGCACTACATAGAGAATCAAAATAAGATGATACCATATTGATGGGTTCATTACTTCAGATTAGATGTTAAGAGTGATATTTAGGCCAAGATCTAATAATAATGAGGCAGCAATGACAGAATTTAGAGAAGAGCATTTCAGGCAGAGTAACTAATAAAAAGGCCATTTCATCAAGAACAAAGTATGGATGTTCAGGGAAGAGAAAGGCGGTCTATAGACAAAGAAAGATTAGTAAGCAATGAGGTCAGAAAGAGGGCAGAAATCAGATGACAGGACATTTGAAAGTGCTTACTAAATTTAATTACATAAGTCACAAGCTTAAGACTGATTAGAAATGAGGGGAGAAAAAAAAAAGAATGACATTTCTTCTTAAATTGGACAGATTTCCCAACAAAATCTCCAAAAACACATTTTGTTTTGAAATATAAATGCAAAACAACAAAAATTGAGCTAAGAGATATTAAATTCTTTCATCCAATGTTTTTACTTATATTTGTTAAAATTACAGCATTTTATAAATAATCTTTCCAAACATCTTACATTTTTCTAAGTACAGTTTAACTATCATAGTTAAGTTTACAATAATTAGTTTGTTCATCTTCTCAAAAGACCCTCTAACACTAACATAAAAGCTAACTGAACACTCAAAAAAGGGAAAATGGTATATATTACTTACTCAGTAAAATAACACTGAAACCCTAGCCAGTTTGGCTCAGTGGATAGAGCATCAGCCCATGGACTGAAGAGTTGTGGGTTTGCCGAAACCGGTTTGGCTCAATGGATAGAGCGTCGGCCTGCGGACTGAAAGATCCCAGGTTCGATTCCGGTCAGGGCATGTACCTTGGTTGTGGGCACATCCCCAGTAGGGGATGTGCAGGAGGCAGCTGATTGATGTTTCTCTCTCATCGATGTTTCTAGCTCTCTATCTATCTCCCTTCCTCTCTGTGAAAAATCAATAAAATATATTAAAAAAAAAAAAAAAAGAGTTGTGGGTTCAATTTTGGTCAAGGGCACATACCTCAGTTGCAGGCTCGATCCCTGGTCCCGGTCAGGCAACCAATGGATGTGACTCTCCCACATCAATGTTTCTCTCTCTGTGTCTCTCTCCCTCCCTTCCACTCGCTCTAAAAATTCAATGAAAAAATATCCTTGGGATGAGGATTAACAAAAAAATAAAATAAAATGGGTAAATAAATTTAAAAAGTAATACTGAATTTATAAGTTCTATAGAAACAATTTATCTTATGTTCTCTAATAGCAAAAGGAGGAATAATTTTTGACAAAAATTTTTTAACTATGCTAGATGTTTATAGAAAAGATTCAATTAGAAAATATGTATACTTTAAAGATTCTCTGACATTATTTTTATAGGTTACTAGAGGCCCGATGCACGAAGATTCATGCAAGAATAGGCCTTCCTTCCCCTGGCTGCTGGTACCACCTTCACTCTGGCCGGAGCGGCCTTTCTGCCTTGGTTCTGGCCCAAAGCTGCCTTTCTGCCTTCCTCCGCTGCCTAGAGGCCAGGAGTGGCTGGGGTGATGTGGAAAGCCTGTGTTGTTGCCATGGCGCAAGTGTCCTGCACCGCCCCCAGCCGCTGGGTGCCTGCATATGCAAATTAACCCGCCATCTTTGTTGGGTTAATTTGCATACTCACTCCTGATTGGCTGGTGGGCGTCGCAAAGGTACAGCAATTTGCATCTTTCTCTTTTATTAGTGTAGATTATTGCAATTGTTCCACGAAAGACACAAAAAGAGCACAAGCAGCAGATTTTGCTTCATCAGAAATCAGCAATTTAGCAGTTGTCTTAAACTTCTGTTTGGCTGTTTTTAAGAAAGGACCAAATTTTGGTGTTATTAAATGGCTATTAATGTTGTTAAAAATGGCTATGAATGTTATTAAAAGAAAGCAAAGATATTAATATGGCAAGTATATATTTATCTTTAAAAATATAATTTCATCTTTAAACTACAGTACAATACAGATAAATACTGATACAAATTCTTATATGGAATGCAATACACCATATAAAACCACAGAATTTTAGAAATCTTCTTAGTCCAAATACCAGATAAAAACTGCGATAGAAGATTTTAAGTTACCTGACCAAAAAAGCCAGCGTGTTAGTGACATAACTAGGACTAAACCAGATGTGTATTCTCATCTCTGATGCAATATTTGCTATCTACTTTTTATAAGGTTGGAAAAGAATAATCACAAAGTCAAGCCATAATTTATAGTTGAAACAGTGCCTGATTAGATCAATCAAGTTTTTGCATGTCTATCATATGCAGCGCACTATGGTGGGTGGTAGTTTCTTATGGGATAAGAGATTAAGAGACTGATATGACAGAAAGTAATAGTGATGGCAAAGACATTAAATTATAAAGGTGTAAGAGAAATAAAAAAATACAATTAAAATATAAAAACAGAAACCAGGTATACCTGTCTCAACTATTAAATTGATAGTCATAAGTTAATAGCAAAATTTACAAATATTTATCAATTTAAGTGCAGCATGATATAACCTTTTATGAAATAAAACTTTCTACATGGTAAAAAGTAATTATGTTCAGATAAGAGTGACTTCTCTATTATCCTATTTTTCATAATATGCATTATATACCTTAAAATACTAAAGTGTAGGCTTCTTTGACTAAACCTGTGATTATTTACAGTGGGACTCGTTAAAGTTCAGTTTTTGAATTGTCAATGAGGAAATTTCTTAATCTTATTAAGAAATCAATTATAGCCCTAACCAGTTTGGCTCAGTGGAAAAGCGAGGCCTGCAGACTGAAAGGTCCCAGGTTCGACTCCGGTCCAGGGCATGTACCTTGGTTGTGGGCACAACCCCAGTAGGGGGTGTGCAGGAGGCAGCTGATCGATGTTTCTCCCTCATCGATGTTTCTAACTCTCTATCCCTCTCACTTCCTCTCTGTAAAAAATCAATAAAATATATTTTTTTAAAAATCAATGATATAAACATGGGGGAACATTTATAAAACTATTTGAGAGCACATTATTTTCATGAACCCCATTAATTTAAAAGTATTTATAATAGTTGGCAAGTTAATTATAAGTAATTTTATTTTTTAAAGTTATTTTTGTTGCAGTATGTGTGACATGTAACACTACAAAGTATAAGTAATTCTTAGTTTCTCATTTAAAATAGAAAAATATATTAGCTGAATTCTAATCTATATACAGAAATGCCTATACATATACACATAGACATAGATTTAAAAAGCAGACTTCAGTCTTGTTTGTAATAATAAAATAAAGTATGTAATCTAAAATTTAATGAACAGATCTATTCACTCTAAGGCAGTGGTTCTCAACCTTCCTAATACCGCGACCCTTTAATACAGTTCCTCATGTTGTGGTGACCCCCAATTTCATTGTTACAAATTGAACATAATTAAAAGCATAGTGATTAATCACAAAAACAATATGTAATTATATATGTGTTTTCCGATGGTCTTAGGCAACCCCTGTGAAAGGGTCGTTCGACCCCCAAAGGGATAGTGACCCACAGGTTGAGAACCGCTGCTCTAAGGACTAGCCTGTAGTCATTACAAAGAATGAAGTTGCTCTAGATATGTTTATAAGGCAAAGCTTTTCAAATTACTAAGTGAAAATAAGAAATATGCAAACTAGCATACATAGTTTGATCTTAAGATCACACTTTTATATGTTAGTCAATGCAAAATTAATTTTCTAGAATGACACACAAGAAATTGGGAAGGAGAACTAAAATTCGGAGAGACTCTAATTTACATTTTACATTTTATACTTCCTTATAATGTTCAAATTTTCACCATATACATATATTGCCTTATATAAAATCCTATATAATAAAGATGTAATATGGAAATGGTTGTTACACCATGAAGCGTTAACGACCGACCTTATAAGTACCGGATCAGGGATCACAGGAGGGTGAGGCAGCGAGATACAAGTGGGCAGAGAGCTACAGGAGGGGGCAGGGGAGAAAGCTATGAGGGGAGGGGCGGGGCGGGGGGGCGGAGGGAGCTACAGGAGGGCGGGGCAGCAGGCGGAGAGCTACAGGAGGGTGGCAGCGAGCTACTGGCTACAAGCAGGTGGCAGAGAGCTACAGGAGGGGGCAGGGCAGCAAGCTAAGCAGGGTGGGGGGCGGAGGGAGCTACAAAAAGGCAGGGCAGCGGGTGGAGAGCTACAGGAGGGGGCAGGGCAGCAAGTTATGAGGGGGGCGGGGGAAACTACAGGAGGGCGGGGCAGCGAGCAGAGAGCTACTGGAGGGCGGCAGCAAGCTACTAGCACATGGATTCATGTGCAGGGCTACTAGTACTTTTATAAAATTCTTAAAAAGAACAAACAAGATTATATATCTTTAAAAAAATTTTTTAAGTATATTTTTATTGATTTCAGAGAAAAAGAGAGAGATAGAAACATCAATGATGAGAGAGAATCATTGACCGGCTGCCTCCTGCATACCCCACATGGGGGACTAAGCCTGCAAACCAGGCAAGTGCCCTGACCGGGAATTCAACCGTGATCTCCTGGTTCATAGGTTGACGCTCAATCACTGAGCCATGCCAGTCAGGCTAAAAAATTCTTTAAGTTAGATTTATAGCTAACATAGTTGGCAATTAATTCACCTGATGAAATTAATTAAAATTAAAAAAACTTTTACCATAAACAGATTAAACAGTATATATTCTAAACATACAAAGATTAGAATTGTCTATGAAATGCTTTACTTACAATCCTCCTTCTAAGAAATTACAAACATTTTCATCTCTCTTAGATACCAAATGGAATGTCTCCCTGATGATTTGCTGTTGTGTATCTTCACTCTGAGAAAGAATAATTCATATATGTTAGGATTGGATTTGTAGGTTTAACAGCATTTAAAATTTTTAAAAATAGGTTTCTGGTTAAGATAGTGGAGTAGTAAACGCTGTGTTCATCTCCTCCCACGACCACATCAAAATTACAAAGAAACTATAGGAAAACCATCATTGAGAACCTTCTGAAGACTAGCTAAGGATATACTGAAGTTCCATAACTAAGGATATACTGAAGAAGCCACATGGAGTCAAGGGGAGGGGGTGGGGGGTGAAGATGCCAAATGGGCTGGTCCCACACCAACATGTGGTGGCTAAAAATCGAGAGGGGTATCTTGGCTGCTTAGGTGCCACCTGAGAAGCGAGGGGTCCCAGCCCCACACTAGGCTCCCCAGACCAGGATTCCAGGGTTGGGAAGAGAAGTCCCCATAACTTCTGACTATAAAAACCAGAGGGATTGTGACTGAGTGAGATGGAGGGTTGCTGGAGTTCCAAGCATTTGTCTTAAAGGGCTGGCACACAGACTTACTTGCTGACAGATTTACTCGCTGTGGGGAGGCAGCTCAAAAGGTTCCAGGGACATACGGAGCACACTGATTTATCTGGCTTCAGAATGAGGGCTGGAGGGGCAGCTTTTGCCCAGACAGAAGTGCTGGCAGAGAACACTGTTCCTTTGTTGATCCCTCTCTCAACCCAGCCTGCACTCGCAGGTGGGTGCTGCATCTGAGCCTCCATCCACCTAGCTAACAGAGTTAACCCAACCCTGGTGATTCCCTGAGACCCCACCTCACCCAACTTGCAAGTACACCCAAGCTGCTTCCAGTGGCTTTTCCATACAAACAGCCTGTCTTTGGCTCATGCTTCAGACTTTCCCAAAATCTCTTAAAGGTTTACAAATCCAAAGAAGCAGCATCTGTCCTTACTGTGCCCTGTTTCTCTTGCAAAGAAGCCCCAAGCCTGACAATAGTGGTAGCCAGCCTCAGTCACCTTAGCCCAGGGGTGGGCAAACTTTTTGACTCGAGGGCCACAATGGGTTCTTAAACTGGACCGGAGGGCCGAACAAAAGCATGGATGGAGTGTTTGTGTGAACTAATATAAATTCAAAGTAAACATCATTACATAAAAGGGTACGGTCTTTTTTTTTTTTAGTTTTATTCATTTCAAATGGGCCGGATCCGGCCCGCGGGCCGTAGTTTGCCCACGGCTGCCTTAGCCTCTCCCAGGCACCTCCAAACCCAGTCAAGGGGCAACTATCTGTAGATCACTTTGCAGCTCATACCAAGTAGCCCAGATAGGGCAAAGGCAACAGCTAACTTTGGCCTGCACCAGAGTCCCTCCCAACAACTTTAAAGGTTGGGATATACTCGAAGTGCAGACTTTGCAGGTGTCAGAATACTAAAGCAAATCCTCCTCTGTAGGGCCACCCTCTGCACAACAGCTCCTCAACTGTGGTCAGAGCCAGTCCTCACAACCAATCAGCCTGAGGGTCAATCTCTCCCACTGATGTGCCAACAGTAATCAAGGCTCAACTTCAACAGGAGGGACACACAACCTACACGACTGGCTCACTAGGCCCCTCATGACACTTAGTCCATAAGGCCACTCTATCAAGACCAAGAAACATGGCAGCTCTACCTAATACACAGAAACAAACACAGGGGAATAAAGAAACATGTCCCAAATGAAAGAACAGAACACAACTCCAGAAATAGAACTAAACAAAATGGAGATAAACAATCTACCAGATGCAGAGTTCAAAACACTGGTTATAAGTATGCTCAATTATCTCAGTGAGATCAACAAAGAGACAGGAAACATAAAAATGGAGAAAGAAAAGATAAAAAAGAACAGTCCGAAATGAATAATACAATAACTGAAATGAAGAAAACATTAGAGAAAATCAACAGTATATTAGATGAATCAAAGGACTGAATCAGCAATTTGGAAGATAAGGCAGGAGGAAACACCTAATCAGTATAGCAGAAAGAACCCAAAAACAAAATAAAACAAAAAAACAAGTATTGTTTCAGGGGCCTCTGGGACAACTTAAAGCACACCAACATTTGCATCATAGGAGTACCAGGAGGAGAAGAGAGAGCCAGGGATTGAAAACCTATCTGAAGAACTAATGACTGAAAACTTCCATAGCCTGGCAAAGGAAATAGACATATAAGCCCAGGAAGCACAGAGTCCTAAACAAGATGAACCCAAAGAGGCCCACACTAAGACACATCATAACTAAAATGCCAAAGGTTAAAGACAAAGAGAAACTCTAAACAGCAGCAAGAGAAAGACAGATAGTTACCTAACTATAAGACTGTCAGCTGATTTCTTAACAGAAACATTTCAGGCCAGAAAGGATAAGCATAATGTATTCAAAGTGATGAAAAGCAAGGGACGACAACCAATATTATTCTACCCAGCAAAGCTATCATTTAGAATCAAAGGGCAGATAAAGAGCTTCCCAAACAAGAAAAAGTTAAAGAAATTCATCACTACCAAACCAGTGTTACAAGAAATGTTAAAGGGATGTCTTTAAGAAGAAAGGAAAAAAGATCAAAATCATGAATAATAAAATGTCAACAAGTACATATCTACCAACAATTACTTTAAAAGTAAATGGAGTAAATGCTCCAATCAAAAGACATAGGGTAGCTGAGTGGATAAGTAACCAAGACCCTTATAATCGCTGCCTAAAGAGACTCACTTCAGATGGAAAGACACACAGAGACAGAAAATAAAGAGATGGAAAAATAAATTTTTTAAAAATGGAAATTAAAAACAAACAAACAGCTGGGGTAGCAACACTTATACCAGACAAAATAGACTTTAAAACAAAGGTTATAACAAGAGACAAAGAAAAACCCAGAAATTTCACTTCTTGGTATTTATCCAAAGAAATTCAAAGCACTAATTCAAAAAGACAGAAAAATCCTTATGTTCACTGCAGCATTATTTACAATAGCCAAGATACAGAAGCAACTTAAGTATCCACCAATAGATGAATGGATAAAAAAGAAAGGAAGGGTACATATATACAACGAAATATTACTCAGCCATAAAAATGAATGAAATCTTGACATCTGCAACAACATGGATGGACCTAGAGCATATTATGCTAAGTAAAATAAGTCAGCCACAGAAAGACAAATACCTTATGATTTTATTTATATGTGAAATTTAAAAAACAAAATAAATGAACAAATGAAACAAACAAATTCATAGATACAGAGAACATTTTGATGGCTATCAGATGGAGGGAGGTTAGAAGAATGGGTAAAAAAGGGTAAGAGATTCAGAAGTACAAATTGCTAGTTACAAAACAGTCAATAAAAAGCATAAGCTCAGGTGAGGATTTAAAATAATAATAAATAATATTGTAATAACTATGTATCATGTCAGATGGGTACTAGATTTATTGGGGTGATCACCTTGTAAGTTATATAAATGTCTAATTACTATGTTGTACACCTGAAACTAACAATATTTTATGTCAAATGTAATTGAGAAATAAAAAAATTACCAATAAAAATAATTTTTAAAATGCAAGATAGTGATATCTGTTGGGAAATTCATCTGATAGTTGCTTGAAGAACTTACATATCACATCTCACAGAAACAGAACCCAACATTTTCTTATGAAAAAAACAAAACAAAACAAAAATCAATGCTTTAGCAGGGGTCCTCAAACTACGGCCCACGGGCCACATGCTGCCCGCCGAAAACATTTATCCGGCCCGCCGGGTGTTTTTGCCACTGCTGCCTGTTGCCTAGCAGCCGACTAATTTTTTTTTAAACTATAGTCCGGCCCTCCAACGGTCTGAAGGACAGTGAACTGGCCCCCTGTTTAAAAAGTTTTAAGGACCCCTGCTTTATAGTTTACCACTACAATATAACTAGCTTATTTCTACGTTTCAAGACCAACAAGAAAAATATTAGACAAGGGAATTATAGACATTAGTAAAAGGGACACTAGATATTAAATAGTTAAAGTCCACTGTTTTATAAATGAGTAAACTGAAATAGAGAAGTTATAAATAATTCATATAGCTAATCTATTTTTTAATGGAACAAAGTCTGGAGCTTCTAATTAAGTAAGCTTAACTAAATGCAAATTGAGGTAAGAGGCCATCCATCTTACTCAACTTTATATGTTATCAGAAAATGGGTTCTTGTATGTGCCCTGACTGGGGATCAAACCTTCAACCTTGGCATATTGGGATGATGCTCTGACCAACTAAGCTGACCAGCTAGGGTGCAATATACAGATCATGTATCATAAAAATGTACACTTGAAACTTATAAGATCCTATTAACTAATGTCCCAATAAATGTAATTTAAAAAGAAAAATGGAAACCAGAATAAAGAATAAACTATGTAAGATGCTCATGTTCTCACAGGAACAAAAGAGAAAGGGGGGTGAGGGGAATCCCCTGCTAATTTAAACTATAATCACATCATCAAGTACCCATACTATTGATGAAGACATGTAAATATGTCTAATAATATCAAGTATTGTCAAGAATGCATAACAACAAAGCACTTATACAATACTAGAAGAACTGTAAATTGGTACGACCTCTTCTGAAAACAGATCAGCATTACCTAGAAAAGCTAAACATGCAAGTACCCTAGGACAATGTTATTCAACTCCTAGTTATGTCCTAGAGAAATTATAAAAGATGTTTGCAAGACTGCTTATAGCAGCACTGTTTGTAACAGTAAGAAAACTACAATGTAAACGTCCATTAATCATAGAATGTATAAATAAACTGTGGTTTATTTGTGCATGGAACATTACACAGCAACGAAAATGAATGACTACAGTAGATATGATGCCAATGGTGATCTTAGAAATGTTGAATTGGTGTGTTTTTTTAAATTAAGTCACAGAAGACTATAAACATCATCATTCTATTTTTAGTTCAAAAACATGCAAGACTAAACAATAAATTGTCTAAAGACAAAAATATGTGGCAAAACAAAAATATAATATTACTTTAAAAATTCAAAATGGTAGTTATAGAGAGGAAACAGGATGAAATAAAAGAGAAATACAGAAAGACTTCAAAGTTATTGGCAATTTTTCTGATAAAAAGGTGGTGAACGCATAGTAATGAGGGCACTACTTATCACATTTTACAGACATTTATTATATAAATATTCTTTTGTACCTATTCAATATTTCATTAAAAAGTTGAAAGGGCCGAAATCGGTTTGGCTCAGTGGATAGAGCGTCGGCCTGCGGACTGAAAGGTCTCAGGTTCGATTCCGGTCAAGGGCATGTACCTAGGTTGCGGGCACATCCCCAGTAGGAGAGGTGCAGGAGGCAGCTGGTCGATGTTTCTCTCTCATCGATGTTTCTAACTCTCTATCTCTCTCCCTTCCTATAAAAAATCAATAAAATATATTAAAAAAAAACAAGTTGAAAGGGGGGAGCCATGTATAAGACAGTTGCCCTTTTCCTTCATGATGTTTGCTTTATTGTCACCTCCTTCTAGTCTTCATCTAGAGCAGCGGTTCTCAACCTGTGGGTTGCGACCCCTTTGGGGGTTAAACGACCCTTTCACAGGGGTCGCCTAAGACCATCGGAAAACACATATATAATTACATATTGTTTTTGTGATTAATCACTATGCTTTAATTATGTTCAATTTGTAACAATGAAATTGGGGGTCACCACAACATGAGGAACTGTATTAAAGGGTCGTGGCATTAGGAAGGTTGAGAACCACTGATCTAGAGCTAAATGGTGGCCCTGGGATGACCTTATCTACTCTTGTGGTTTCTTTTTTTTTTTTTTTTTAATTAAATCTTTATTGTTCAGATTATTACATTTGTTCCTCTTTTTTCCCCCCATCCTCTCAGTTCCCACCCCACCTTCCGCCCTCACTCCCCACCCACTGTCCTCATCCATAGGTGCACGATTTTTGTCCAGTCTCTTCCCGCATCTCCCACACCCCTTTTCCCCCCAAGAATAGTCAGTCCATTCCCTTTCTATGTCCCTGATTCTATTATAATCACCAGTTCATTCTGTACATCAGATTATTTATTCACTTGATTCTTAGAGTCACTTGTTGATAGATGCATGTTTGTTGTTCATAATTTGTATCTTTACCTTTTTCTTCTTCTTCCTCTTCTTAAAGGATACCTTTCAGCATTTCGTATAATACTGGTTTGGTGGTGATGAACTCCTTTAGCTTTTCCTTATCTGTGAAGCTCTTTATCTGACCTTCAATTCTGAATGATAGCTTTGCTGGATAAAGTAATCTTGGTTGTAGGTTCTTGGTATTCAGCACTTTGAATATTTCTTGCCACTCCCTTCTGGCCTGCATAGTTTCTATTGAGAAATCAGCTGACAGTTGTATGGGTACTCCCTTGTAGGTAACTGAGTTTCTTTCTCTTGCTGCTTTTAAGATTCTCTCTTTGTCTTTTGCTCTTGGCATTTTAATTATGATGTGTCTTGGTGTGGTCCTGTTTGGATTCCTTTTGTTTGGGGTTCTCTGTGCTTCTTGGACCTGTAAGTCCATTTCTTTCACCAGATGGGGGAAGTTTTCTGTCATTATTTCTTCAAATAGGTTTTCAATATCTTGCTGTCTCTCATCTTCTGGCACCCCTATTATTCTGATGTTTGTACGCTTGAAGCTGTCCCAGAGGCTCCTTACACTATCTTCGTATTTTTGGATTCTTTTTTCATTTTGCTTTTCCGGTTGGGTGTTTTTTGCTTCTTCGCGTTTCAAATCTTTGACTTGATTCTTGCGCTCCTCTGGTCTGCTGTTGGGTGTCTGTATAATATTCTTTATTTTAGTCAGTGTATGCTTAATTTCTAGTTGGTTCTTTATCACAACATGGAGGGTCTCATTAGATTTCTTGAGGCTCTCATCAAGTTTATCAGCAGTTTCTAGAAGATTATTGAAAGACCTTAAAAGTGCGTTTTTTAGCTCTATATCCTCCATTTCTGTCATGTTTCTTTGTCTCCGCATTTTTTTATGCTTTCTTGGTGCACCCCCTTGTGGTCTTTGTGGGCAGTCTTGTTGTAGTTAAGCCTTGATTGCTGCCAGCAATACTGGGGGTAAATTGTCCTCCAGGCTAACTGGCTATGAGAGTCAGCTGTGTCTGCAGTGGGAGCGCTTCTGTGCTGGATCTCTAGGGCGGTGCTAATCTAGCCTTTGCCTGAGGCTATCCGGCAAATGCCCCTGTGCAGGGCTTGGGCGGGGCGGGTCCAAGGGGATCTACAGGGCGGGGCGGAGCGAGCAGTTATGGCTGCTCTCAGTTCCATCCCCAGCGGCTCTGCAACCGCTGCAAACCTCGGTGAGAAAGCTGCCTTCCCGCTTCTCTCGTTTGAGTCTGGGTCCCTAGAGACTCGCCCGGATCTGGAGCTCAGAGTCTGAAACTCCCTCCCGATTGAAAACAACAACCACGCCCTACGCCGCCGGCCCGCTCCACATGCACTCCGCACCTTAGTATTTCACTTCAGCACTGTACCTCCTCTGAGTCTGGGTATGGTTTCCTCTTTCCTCCTAGTTGTAGAACTTCCACTCAGCCAGCCTTCCTGTGGTTCTGGATGATGTCCATTCCGTCTTTTAGTTGTATTTTTGAAGTGGTTGTTCGAGGCAGCAAACTCCGGCGTTAACCTATGCCACCATCTTGGTTCTCCCTATTCTTGTGGTTTCAACCATGTTATTATCTCCCTAATCTTTAATTCTCCCATATCTCCAGTGCCTAAAAGAAGGCAACATTCTTTTCTGAATTGGGATAGTATTCCCAGCTTCCAACTATACAGCTCCACTAATAGCTATAAAGTCATATTAAAACCCACTTTTTGAAGACTAAAAACATTACATTTTTTTCTAAAACCAATTTTTCTTACTATATTCTAATCTCAGTTAATAACATCACCATTCACCAGACTCTTAAGGCAAAAATCTTTAAGGTTCCTTTCCTTTCAATTCACATGTACATTCAGTCACCAAGTCCTGTTAATTCTATTTCAGAAATAGGAAAGCTAGATTAAAAGACATTACCTCAACTCAGATTCTTATTCTTACTCAGAATACTGTAAGAACCACCTAAATGTTCACTCTGTCACCTCTCTCTACTCCATCCTACAAGCCACCAGAATTACTTCCTAAAAAAACAGCACTTTTACCTACTTTCTTAAAGCCCTTTCATTTGATCTAAAAAGTTTCCATTTGATCTAATATAAAGTCCAAACTCCCTACCATGCCATAAAACACCCTCCAAAATCTAACTGAGACTTATGTCTCAAAATCCATCTATTTCTTCTTCCCTATACAATCTTCTCCAACCATATTGAAGTTCTCGCCATTTACTCCCTTCCTGTTTTCCTACATCCTCACTCCATTCTCTAACAACATCCTTTTAAGACTTAACTGAAACATGATAATTCTATGAAGTTCTTTTTTACTTTCTCAGGAAAAATTAGTTCCTTCTTCTTCATTGCTTCCTTGGCATTATTTCTATTCCTGTTATACACTTATAAGGAAGTGTTCAAATTTCCTTTGTGCATATCTGAATTCTACCAGACTCTGAGCTCCTCCAGGTATTCTTTGAATCTGAAATTCTCAACAAGTGGCTGGCATAGAGTAAACAATAAAAGTGTGCTGAATAAGTGAATATGTAATCTAAAAGATAGGATCCACATCCCTTTATCTTATCAAATATCTAGGTTATCTTACACACACACACACACACACACACACACACAGCGGTAATGAAGTAAAGACAATACAATGTAGTACTTAAAAGTATGAGCCTTATTCATAAAAATTCCTGCACAATCTTTCATGTTGGCTAGATGCAGAAGTTCTCTTGATTCCTTCTCAAGAATGACAAACAAATGCTTACATGGAAGGTTCTATCTGATCAGGATGACCAATACTGGACTTTATGTGAGTAAGAAATAAACTTTTATTGTGTTACGCCACTAAGATTTGGGGGATTGTTGTTACACCAATTGCAATTCTTATTCTAGCTAAAACTGCCTGATCAACTCAAGTAAAGCTCATACAGACAACTCCTAATCATGGATTCAGAGCTTCCAATTAGCTTTTAGTATCCTAGCCTTAGATAAGAGCAGACAACCAAGGATATTGGACAGCTAACATAAAAACTAAGGACAAAATGGGGGGGGGGGGGGGGGAAGCAACTCAGAGGAAACAAACCAAGTAGGGAGAAGAAAATTTTAAAATATATACCATTAATATCAGAGAGATAAGAAAGGTAATACAACTATGAAACAAGAAAAGAAAGGCATACTAGTAAACAGTAACATTCAGAGATCAAAAAGGTGCTCATGAAAATTAAAAATATAAGGAGAAATTTTAATACTCATGAGAAAGACTGAAAAATAAACTTGAGAAAAACATCCAGAAAATAGAATCAAAGGGTAAAAAGATAGAAAACAGAAGAGAAAGGATTAAAAAAGTAGGACAGAGCTGAGGAATGCTGAATAAAAGTTTCAAAAAGAGAACACAGAAAACTGATAAATTTTTCAAGCAAGGAGGACAAGAGTTTTCAGAATAAAAGGGCCCATCAAGTACCCAGCACAACTGATGAAAATTGACTGATAGCAAGGACCTGTGAAACTTTAGAAACTGCAAACAAGAGTTTACATGCATTCTGGACAGTAAAAACAGATCACATGCAAAGAATAAGTACTCAGAATTATTACCGGCTTTTTGATAGCAATACTGAAAACTAAAAGGTATGGAGCAATGCTATAAAACTGGGAATCAAAATGCAGGGTGATCAGATTTCCTACCACTGTTTCATAATCAAAGTCAAAAGAGATATATTTCAGTTAGTCACAATTCCTAGATTACATCAGTCTAAAGACAACTAGTTACAAAAGTCTATATTATAAATACTTCTTGATGCATGAATGAAAAATGAATTTTAAAAATTAAGTAACCCACTAATAAAACTTTCTCTTTTCCTATGTTCCTTTCCTGACCTTATCTATATATATAAAAGCCTAAGTGACCGGCCGACTGGCTGGTAGCTATGAAGAGCAATGACCACCAGGGGCAAATGCTCTGAGTGGTAGCTATGATGCACACTGACCACCAGGGGGCAGACACTCAACGCAAAGATACTCAATGCAGGAGCTGCCGAGCTGCGGTGACTTGGCAGCAGCGGTTCTCGGGTGACTCACCCAGAACCAGAGAGGAGGGAGCCCGATTTTGGGGTGCATCACCCGAGAACCGCCTTCTTGCAATCCGGGACCCCTCGGGGGATGAGAGCTGGTTTTAGCCCGATCCCCGCAGGCCAGGCCGAGGGACCCCACCAGTACACAAATCCATGCACTGGGCCTCTCGTACAGCAGTCACCAACTGGTGGTCCGTGAACCATTGGTGATCTGTGAGGTCTGAAAGGTTGGCAAACGCTGCTCTACGGGATGTCATAAAAGGCAATGTCAGAACCAAAACTTCCCTCTTAATCCAACAGTAAATAAGTCATTATCCTTATTCCTCCCTCCCATGTACACTCAGAGAAGAATTTTTTTAGAATATAAAGGATTACCAAGATGAAAAGAAACAGATCCTTTCTCAAAGCTTAACACAAGAAATAAAACATGAATATAATTGTTTTTTAAACTTTTATTTAATGTTCTATATATTGCCTTTATATACCAAAAAAGAAATAGATCTTTATTATCAAAATTAGAGGGCTATCCCTGACATATGAATAGTACAAATAGTGTCATAAGAACTAAAGGGGAACAAAGACTTTCAGCAGCAAGATTATCATCTTTAAAAGTGGCATACATTTAGGAAGGTCCATAAAGAATAGGTAGAATTCAGAAATACAAAGAACAGACAGAGTAAAGTTGCATGACATTTGAGGCATAAAGAAAAATTTGAGCTAAAGATTAAAATCGGGAAAACAAAAATCACATGGGAAATAATTAGTTCTTTGTGCATTAAAAAGAATAGAAGTCTGAAGATTAAGCTTCAAAGCACTCCAATAATGAGGAATCAGGAAAAATCCACAAATGTGATTTTTTTGCCAGGCTTCTCCCAGGTAGGAAGTCTGGCTAGAGACTTGGTGTATTTGGGTAGGCCTCACTTCAGGTGATCAGGATGGGGCTATCCTTAAATCCCAAAAGTTGAAGCAAGGTTCCAAGACAATTTAATGGGGAAAAGAATAGTCTTTTCAACAAATGGTGCAGGGAAAACTGGATATGAAAAGAATGAAGTTAGATCCCTACCTCATACTATACAAAAACTCAAAATGGATCATAGACCTAAATGTAAAAACTAAAACTAACAGTTATTAATCTTTATGACCTTGGATAAAACAAAGATTTCTTAGATATAACACCAAAAGCATGAGCAAAGAAAAAAAAAGATAAAGTAGATGACATCAAAATTTAAAATCTTTGTGCTGCAAATGATATCAACAGGAAAATGAAAACAACCCACAGAATGGGAACAAAATATTTGCAAATCATATATCTGATAAGAGATTTGCATCCAGAATACATAAAGAACTCTTACAACTCAATGATAATAATAAAAACACAACTTAAAAATAGACAAAGAATTTGAATAGACTTTTCTTCAAAGAAGATATGCAAATAGCAATAATCACTTGAAAAGATGCTCAACATCACCTGCCATTACAAAAATACAAATCAAACTCACAATGACATGTTACTTGACATCCACCAGGACTGCTAGAATTAAAAAGACAGACAATAGCAAGAATTAATGAGAATATGGAGAAATTGAAACTCTCATACATAGCAGATGGTAATGTAAATGGTACAGTCACTTTGGAAAATAATCCAGCAGTTTTTTGAACAATTAAACACAGAGTTTCCATATGGCCTAGCAATTGCACTTCTAGATATATACCCAAGAGAAATAAAAACATATTTTCACACAAAAATTTCATATGCGTTCACATGAATGTCATAGCAGAATTATTCATAGTAGCCAAAAAGTAGAAACAACCCAAGCATCCATCAACAAAATGTGGTATATCTATATAATGAAATATTTGGCCATAAAAAGAAATGAAGTATTGGTATATGCTACAACATGGATGCCTCCTGAAAGTATCATGCTAAAAAGCCAGTCACAAAAGACTACATATTTCATGATTCCATTTATATGAAATGTCTAGAATAGGCAAATCTATAGGCACAGAAAATAGATTAATGGTTGCCAACGGCTGTGGGGAGTAGGGGTTGCAGATTGTCTGTTAATAGGTACTACGTTTTATTTATTTTTTATTTTTCATATACTTTTATTTATTTCAGAGAAGAAGGGAGAGGCAGAGATAGATAGAAACATCAATAATGAGAATCATTGACCGGCTGCCTCCTACACACCCACTACTGGGGACTGAACCTGCAACCCAGACATGTGTCCTGAATGGGAATCCAACAGGGACCTCCTGGCTCACATAAGCTCAACCACTTAGCAACACCAGCGAGGCTAGGTTTTATTTGGATTGACGAAAATGTCCTAAACTTAAATTATGTGCACAATGGTGAATACAATAAAATTAGGTAATTCTTTAAAAAGAAAAAGCTGGGGCAAGTTTTATAGCTACACTCTTTCCTAAAAAGTCTCCCTATAGATATATTCTCAGAAATAATAGTGGAGGAATTTGCATTTTGTAATAAGAAGGAAGTTCATTCCTAAATAAGACTCAGATAATTTAAACATTGGAATATTTGAGAATAAAAATAAAAGAGGCAATTCAGTCTGAGGAAATACAAAGAATAGCTGCGAACAATCTCTGGAATGTTCTACAGTTCCTTTAGCTACATACTCTTCCAAATTTTCAATTGGGGAAGATGAAAAAGTTCTGGAGATAGATGATGGTGATATTGTACACAATGTGAATGTACTTATTGTCACAGGACTGTACACTTAAAATGGTAAATTCTGTTATATATATTTTACCTCTGCAAAAAATTATTTGAAATAATCACACTAAGATACATTAATGACAAGAAATAGCAAGACATATATATGGTGGGATGAACTAACAATTTTTCTCACTTAGGTACCACACAGGAATCAAAATGATCAATGGTTCTGGCAGACTGGTAAAGAGCCCTTTCTTCCTGGGCAACAAAGAGAACAATGACTGACAGCTACTGATTCCTGTAATTACACCAGATTTCAACCAAGGCAGGAAAGATGGAAATGCTTCTTAGTAATAATAGAACTGGTCTAGTGGGCTTCACATAACCTCTGCATGCCTCTAATTAAGAATGTGAGATGTCTAGGAAAAATAAATTATTTTCCTCTTGACTTGTGTTATTTACAAGTGTCTTAGAAAATGGAACCAGCTTGATCATTGGACTCAGTACAGAGGCTGCAGAGAATTGAAGCACTCACTTTTACCTTTATTCATACCTTTCCAGAGCCTAAGATAACTAGGTAGAAAAGAAAATAACTGAGCAGAGACAGCATCACTGCCTCTCCTGCAGAGGCCAGAGGCATTATTCAATTGTGCAAAATACAAGTAAGATTCAAGAAGAAATATCTTTTCTTGTAGAGTGTTGGGGATAATGTCATCAGACTGAAAGGTCTGAAGAAGGGGCTGCATGATTTGGCATTCAGGCCCAATCTGGCCCTGTCTTTCTCTCGGACCTCATCTCTTACCACTCTTCCCTGTAATCACTCAGCTTGCCTTCTTGCTATTTCTCAACACACCAAATTTGCTCCGATTTGAGGGATCCTGCACCTTTTCATGCCCCATACATTTTCTTCTCAGGTATTCTCATACACTCCTTTACCTCATTCAGTTCTCTTTTCAAATGTCAGGTTCACAAAGTTTTCCCTGATGATCTTATCTAATACTAGAGGCCCGGTGCACGAGATTCATGCACTCAGGGTGGGGGGTCCCTCAGCCTGGCCTGCGCCCTCTCGCAGTCCGGGAGCCTTTGGGGGATGAACGACTGATGGCTTAGGCCTGCTCCCCACAGTCAGCAGTCGGACATCCTTAGCGCTGCCTTAGCACTGCTGCTACAACCGCTGCACTCCCCAGTCGTTAGCCCAGCTTCTGGCTGAGCAGTGCTCCCCCTGTGGGAGCGCACTGACCCCAGCCTCTCCCCCATCATGCTTTATCCCATTACACTGTTTCATTTTTCTTCTTTCATAGACTAATCACAATCTTACATAATTTGTTTACTGTCTGTCTTCTATCACTAGAATGTAAACTCACAAGACAGGGATAACATCTATTTTACTTAGCACAATATTACCAGTGCTTAAAACAGGGCCATACAAACACAAATATTTGTTGAAAAAATATGAAAAGAGAAAAAGGAGTGTAATGCTCAGGTCAGATAATATGCAACAAGGCCACTTCTCTTCTTAAGAGACTGTCTATAAGTGCCTCCTTGGGCGTCTTAAGAACTTAATACTCTATTAAATAGAATGATGCCTTTTATTCTTCCTGCAGTCGAAGGATTTGGTAAGGGGAAGGCTGAAAGGGCAGAATGGGCAAGGAATGTGAGTTTTATATAACAATTAGAGGCCCTGTGCACGAAATTCGTGCATGGGTGGGTCCTTAGGCCTGGCCGGCAATCAAGGCCAATCGGGGCCTTCCGGCTGCCATCCAGAGCCTTCCTGCCTGCTGCCGGCTGCCAACCGGGGCCTTCCTGCTGGCTACTGGCCTGGGCCTTCCTGCCAGCTGCTGGCTGGGGCCTGCCAGCAGGGGGGAGGGACCATGGGAGGTTGGCCAGCCGCAGGGAGGGACCAGAGAAGGTTGGTCAGCTGCGGGAGGTTGGCTGTGGGAGCGCATTGACCACCAAGAGGCAGCTCCTGCATTGAGCGTCTGCCCCCTGGTGGTCAGTGCACATCATAGCAACTGGTCGTTCCAGTCATTCCGGTCACTTACGCTTTTATATATATAGATATGCTTGAAAGGGACTGGTTCCTCTTTGGTCTACAACTCAGAATCACCTTGGCTTATTGGCAGCAGATAAGAATTCCATAACCTACAAGTACAAAGACGACTACAAGTGCTTACTTTCCAACAAAAATTAGCAAATACTTCCCTTCAGGATCAGAAAAGGGTAGGGCCCTAATACACTCAGTTTACATATATGAGTTCAATTTTGTAAAAAAGAAAGATATACACAGATAAAAAACATAAGCAAATTATTAAAGTGCTATAAACATATATTAAAGTATTATTTAAAGTTATTTTTTTTAAAAATATTTTTACTGATTTCAGAGAAGAAGGGAGAAGGAGATATAGAAACATCAATGATGAGAAAGAATCATTGATTAGCTGCCTCCTGCACACCCCCCTACTGGGGATTGAGCCAGCAACATGGGCATGTGCCCTTGACCAGAATCGAACCTGGGACCCTTCAGTCCACAGGCCGATGCTCTATCCACTGAGCAAAACCGGCTAGGGCTATATTAAAGTATTTTTAACGATTCTAACAATAGAGTACCCAGACATTAACAAATCTGGTTATCTTAAAGCCACAAATTTTTAATAAATCCAGCAACGGCTTTGATGCATTCATTTTGTGATACTAATGTCTAAAAAGTATATACTCTTCATTAGGACATTCTGAAAGGAAATCTAAAGAGTGGAGAAAATATAACTAAATGTTAATAGCTATCTGTAGAAATGAAATCAAGGATGACCTTTCAGATCTTAATACTTCAACATTTTCTACATTATCACAAAAAAGAATACATTTAAAAAATAAAACAAATGCTCATGGAAGGAGACCTGACTTGGGATGGAGAACACAACAGTACAATATACAGATGATGAATTATAGAACTGTACACTTGAAACCTATATAATTTTATTAGCCAATAAATTCAATAAAACTTAAAACAATAAATACTTTAACAATCAACAACTTTGCTAAAGAAACATAAATATAAACACCCTAAACAAGGCCTTTCTCTGTTTATAAAGTCCAAGGAATGACCTATCCCACTGCCCAACTTATAATCCTCCCCCTAAAGCCAAGAATCACTGTAATTTTAAATATTTTAATTCTTCCTTTAATTTTCGACAGGTTTAATCTTAATTTTTTTAAAAGCAAGTCTTCAAGCATACTACCTATAAAAACTGTGATCATATTAGAATGGAAATGTTCAATGATCCTTTGATATAAGAATACCTTGAACTAAGATATTTTGTGTGACATGTTCAGAATCACAAATTTCAAGGACCATTCCTGATATTAACAACCTCAGAAGCAATCTAAAATTACAGAGAAGAAAACATTAATATTTATTCAAAATAAATAACATGAGTTAATAGAGCGAGAATAGTGGACACCTGTTTGCATACCCAATGTCCATTCTTCTCTTTCACCTTTCCAACATAACACCAATTTTATTTTTTTTAAATATATTTTATTGATTTTTTAGAGAGGAAAGGAGAGGGATAGAAAGTTAGAAACATCCATCAGCTGCCTCCTGCACACCCCACACTGGGGATGTGCCCGCAACCAAGGTACATTCCCCTGACCAGAATCAAACCTGGGACTCCTCAGTCCACAGGCCGACGCTCTAGCCACTGAGACAAACTGGTCAGGGCGACACCAGTTTTATTCATGTTTCCATCCTCATCCTCAGTTCCAAGGGTAGATCCTGATTAGTGTAAGCTACTATTGGTCTTGGGTAGGACTAACCAGACTGAAGGGAAAGATATATTCTAGCACTGCAGGAACCATCACTCCTTATGGACTGAATTGATTACCACTGATTTCAAGGAGGAAATCAGCTTTTGGATATCAACTTTGTGAAGAGCAAGAGAGAGTAAGAAATTGGATCTATAATGAAGTCACTGATTTGCTAAATCAAGTAATTGTGGAATCTGTCTACTTACTCTGCACTTCCTATTATGTATACTAACAGTTCTTTCTAAGCAAAATTTGAGTCAGACTACATAAAACTCAACTTATGTATCCAAAAGCATCCTAACTAATGTGACAAGAAACCAAATCACTTGGGATTATCTTCTTAATAAAGCAGCTCAAATACTATGTGTTTATATAATATGTGTTGCCTTGGCCGGTGTGACTCAGCTGGTTGGGTCATACAAAGGTTGCCGGTTTGTTTCCAGGTCAGGGCACATGCTCAGGTTTCGGGCTCGATCCCTTCCCCTCTGTATCTGTAAGTCTGTTTCTACTAAAAAAATTATAATAAAAATATATAGTATGTGTTAATACCTTAATTAATACTTAGAACTGCTGACAATTCTATCTTGATCATAAAAATAATTTTAAACATACCATCTGAAACATTGTCTTAACAGCCACTAAAAAAGACATCAGTAAATATGGATGCATCTTTCTTAAAGATTTTTTAAAAGAAAAAGTTATACATACTTTTAATACTTTATATATCTGTTATGTAAACAAATTCAAAAAACGAAAAGAACAATCTTAGAGTTCCTTTCTGCATATGGTTGCCAAACAACTGAATAATCAGATACCGTTTATATGAAAATTGAGGCAACATGTATATGTAACCATTTGAAAACTTTCCTGTTTGTACTTGTGTATGTGTATATAAGCTTGATCACGAGTATACATATGCAAACATACACAATCTTTTTTTTTTTAATCCTTACCCAAGGATATGTTTTTATTAATTTGAGAGAGAAAGGGAGGCAGGGAGGGAGGAAGAAAGAGAGAGAGAGACGAGAAACCTAGGTATGTGCCCTGACCGGGAATTGAACCAACAACCTTTTGGTGTACTGGATGACTCTCCAACCAACTGAGCCACCCAGCCAGGGTTACATATACAATCTTTTAAATCTGTGGAAACAACTAAGATAATTCATATAAAAGGAAAACATTTTTTACTATTAAAGTGATTCACCGAAGGATATACCATGGTTCATTAAAAACACAGGAATCATAAACAGGTGTGTTTTTTTTCTTGACTGATGGCTATGTAAAAATATATCTGCTTTAAGAAATATTAGTCTCATTAGTTATTTATAGTAACACACAACTATTGCCAGGCAAATATTAAAAGACTAAAAACATTTGAACTTGTACAGTCATAGCTTAAAGATATAGAAGGCAAAAACAAAAGAGAATTTATTCTGAGTCTACCCTTGACTTCTTAATGTCGACTCTTGCAGAATGAACCAAAAACTTCAGTTTAGCCAAATATGCATGTGACTCCATGTGTCTCACACATAATAGCAGCTTGGAGGCACAATCAAATCTAAAAATTTATTACAGCAGGAAATGGAAATCTGCACTATTAAAGGGTAAAGGTGAACATATAAATTGTTATATGAGAGGAAAAGTGAGGAATGAAAATCCAATGCAGTAGGGGAAGTGGGTTGTTAAGCACTATTCAAATTGCTCAGTGTTAAACCATTATTACTGAATTCAAATCTCAGTACTCTATCAGGATATGAAACTGTTAACCCACCACACCCCTAAATATTGCTTAATAAATTAAACACAAACTGTCAATCTTATTGGATGTGCACTTCTTAGAAATTTCTTTCAACTTAAAACAGAAACAGTTGATGTAACAGCTATTCCATCACTACTTTTGTTGTAAAGGCATGGATTTTGAGAGCCTCTCATCAATGGAGGACGAAATTTTAAGAACTGGAAGGAAATTTAG
Source organism: Myotis yumanensis (assembly GCF_028538775.1). Taxonomy (NCBI): domain Eukaryota; kingdom Metazoa; phylum Chordata; class Mammalia; order Chiroptera; family Vespertilionidae; genus Myotis; species Myotis yumanensis. Next base: position 67,775,923 of record NW_027223755.1, on the reverse strand, counting down.
GAGGTCACTTTTAACCCAAACACTATCCCAAACTAGGAGACATTTAGCAAAGATTTATTGAGAGGTCTCTACTAGTATAGTCAAGACTCATTATTGATTGCTGGGGGTGACACAAATAAATCTAAAACCTGCCTCAGGGAATCTATAGAATGCCCCAAAGGAATTCTAGGCTGAGAAACAGAATATTAGACTGTAATAAATATAATGTAAAATCCTAAGAACAAAGAGGCTTCGGGGAATGGTTAAGTGATATCTGAGTTAGGCCTGGAACAAAGCGTTGAATCTAGACATTTGGCAATGGAAGAAAAGAATATTTCAAGCAGTGAGGATAGAATAAACACTGACTCCCTATACAAATACACCCATTTCCAACTACTCCCTTACTGGTACATATTCTGCTCTTGCCATGCCAGGTTTCCTGGTGTTCCTTAACATTTAGGCAGGTGCTTCAAATAGGCATTGCCATTGCATCTCCTGCTTCCTCGGCTTGGAATGATCTTTCCCCAGATATCTGCAAGCGGGCTTTCTTACCTCTTTCAAGCCTTTGCCCAAATGTCTCCTTCTCAATGAGAACTTACCTGCCTACCCTATTTTTTTTTCTCGTTTTAAATAGTTCATTGATTTTTAGAGCGGGAGGAAGGAAGAAGAGAAAAACATCGATGTGAGTGTATAACATCGATCGACTGCCTCCTCACGCCATCTCCTGGGAATTGAGCCTGAAACCGGGGTTTGTGCCCTGCCCAGGAATTGAACCAGCAGCCTGTAGGTGCACAGGAATACTGCCCAACCAACTGAGCTACACAGGCCAGGGCCTGCCTATCCTATTTTAAATTATCATCCTTGCACTCCCTGTGACCCTGCCCTGCTTTATTTTTTCCACATCACTTGTAACCACTTATTAATTTTGTGTATCCCCAACCCCAGAAAGAATAGAAGTTATGTTTGTTCATCTTCAGATTTTAAAACACTGCCTGCACTTGGTAGGCATAAAATAAAAATTTGTTGACAAACTGACTGAAATAAATGGGTGAAAAAGATTTCTGCCCTCAAATACGTTATGGTCTAGTGAAGGAAGCAAGTATATAAACAAAAAAATAACCTCCCATTATTTTCTGAATGACAAAAATACAGTTGGCAAAACTCAATTTATAAAAGACTAATACACAAAAACAGCTCTGGCATCCCTACTTCTACATGGCCAGTGACCACTAGATCCTTCTTTATACACCTCTCGGCCCCTGACCCCAAGAACACTGTCATTTACCCAATGGCCAAAATGACACCAAAGCTGCCACTGTTGCCAGAACCTCCTCTTCCCACATTAACCTTCACTGCGACCTCCTGGGTTAAAGGTAAAACATATTCTATTCCCATTGCTAGACAAGAGAAAGATGTATTCCTGCATTTCCAGATGAAATTCATTTTTCTGTAGATGGTTAAATTATAAACGGCAAGAACGGTTACACTGATATTATGGATTAGGCAAGAAACCTATTTTTAATATTGCTTAATTACTAAGTGTAGACATGGAAAAACAAATGTTTGAATTCTCTTTCATCGCTGGAACATACTTTTTTTATACTGCGAATGAATGGCACAAGCAAAATGGTTAAGAGAAAGTTCCTTCAATAAAGACTAGTACTATATTTTAGGCAAATGGGTAACACTGTACAAAGTTAAAGGCATGTTTTTTAAACCCAGAAGGATCAACTAGAATTTTATCCCGGATTAAGGAATGATGTAGAATTCTTAAATAAAGCATTAGCATTTAAGTTGCATTATACTCAAGCCACACAGTAGTAGAAAATGTTCTTTATCGCTAGCAACAGCAAAACTAAGGAAATGAGCAATAAGCTCAAGATTTCTCACGTCAACTAACACCTCCACAGACTGCATTATCATTTTAGGCAAAGTGACATTTTCACATTTAATTTTTAATAGCAGGAATGATTTATATCTGGGACTAACCTGCATAAAAGTGTTAGCCTTGGCTCAATTTAAATATTTAATTGAAGGTTCATTTCTGGCTATAAGCAAACAGCCCCAATACTGCACAATATTTATATCTTTACATAAACCATACCGATGATAGCCCAACATTATGTATTTTATCTAAACAGCGAATTTTGCCCTCAGATAGGCACTGAACCCTCCCTCCATCGTTACTAAATTACTTACTAGTATCTTTCCTACCTTAAGATCTCCTGCATTTTAAAACAATATTTACGCTTCTAAAAGCGTTTTTATAAACATTACTCTTCTTCATAAGTGGAGGAAAAACTATAAATTAGGACAAATTCTCTTACAAATTAGAGAGACACCAAACCAGCAGCTTTCAAGTACAGAATCACAGGTCTGGCCAGTCACCCACAAACGTCAATAATAATTAATTTAAATAATAATTAAGCAATTTACAGCCACTAAGAGAAGAGCCCGATGAAAGTGTTAGTTCCTCACTTATCTTTTTTTCTTTAACAAAGAGACACGTGGAAGTCAAACTGGGCAGTGGACCACGTATCACCACATAGAGGAGAGAGAGAGACTGCCCAAAGCGTGCGGTTCCCAGCGCGCAGGAAGCCGAAGTTCTGCGCGATGAGAGGGTGAGATGAAAGCCCCAGCCCGTCTGTCCACGGAGGAGAAAGCAGTCCCCCAGGAAAGGCTGGGAGTCGGGGAGGTGGGGCTGCGAGACCAGCGAGCTCCGCCGTCTTCCTCGCAGGCGGGCACGGGTGTCAGGGAGACAGGCGCGCAGGTGGGCTCGCGGGCGCAGGTGGGCTGCAGCCCCGACCCGCGAGGGCCCGCGCCGGGACGTCTCCCGGGCCTCGCCCGCGCCGCCGGGAACCACTCAGGCAACAGACGGGCGGAGGAGCCACCCAGGCAGAGCCACGTCGGAGGATGCGAGCGCGGCGGGACGTGGGCACCCGCTCACACCCACCGGGAGGGAGGCTGACCACCCGGGAGCGGGAGGCAGCTGGGGCGCGAGAAGGGCCGCGCGTGCCGGAGGGAGTCGCCCTGAGGGCGCTGCCTGCAGCCCACGACTCCCCCTCGCCCGCATCGGCGGCGGCGGGATACTCACGTACGGCTGGTAGAACTTGGAGAGCCGCGGCTTCCCGTGGTTGTTGAAGATGAGGATCGCCTTGATCATGGCTGAGCCGGGCGGACCGGGTGGGCGCTGGGGGCCAGGGCGGGGGCGGGCGCGCGAGCCTCGCCTCGGGATCTCGCCGGCGATCCTTCCCAACCCGCCCCCTCCCGCACGCGCGCGCGCCCCCGAGCCGCGGGGCGGGCCCTGGGTGGGGAGGGGCGGGGCCTGGGCGGGGCTGGCGCAGAGGGAAGCGGAAACACTCCAGGCCACGCCCACTGGCCAGAGGGGCTCCTGCGCGCTCCCAGGTCTGTGGCGACGCCGACCGCCGTCGCCTCCCCGAGTCGCGCTGCTGTGGGAAAACAGCAGTCGCGGTATTAATGGTCAGGGCTCTACGACAGGCTCGACATAGAAGGTAGCCGGCAATCCCAGCTCTCACTGTGGAGTTGGGTCCCCTTTCGCCGTCGCCAGCCTGACGACTTCCTGGCGCAAAGCCCGCCCACTGCACGCTGAGCCCCCCACTTCCTCTCTCGCCTCCCCCCCGAACAAGATGGCTGAGGAGCCGGAGGCCGTGCTCCCGCTCCCTCCTTCGGGTGCGGCGGACGGCGAAGGGCCTACGGACGTCTCCCCAGGAACAGCCACGCCGGAGCCCCCTTCTTCCGCCGCAGTCTCCCCGGGAACGGAGGAACCTGCCGGCGACACCAAGAAAAAAAGTAATTTGGAGAGTGGTTTCTGGGCAGAGGCGGGAGGTGTAGGTCGCTTCCCACTGGGGATGGCGGCCAATGAAGAAGCAACATTTAGAGGAAGGCCCGTGCCCGGCGTGGTGTGTGACGGTTAGGAAGGGACGTGGGCGTCTCGGCTTTGAAGACCTGCCTGTGGAGGGCCTTGCCAGAGGCCGTTGCTGGACGCTTGGCCATGTGGTGCGGCCCTGGCCTGACCTCAGACTTTCTCAAGGTGGGAGCGGAGGGGGATCTCGGGAGCCCCAGGTACTTAGCCCGGTAGCTAAGTAGAATAATGATTGAAGATGATAGGGCTAGTTCACGCCTTCCAGCTAGTTAGTTCGCAGGGGTTTGTTTTGTTTAAAATACCAATTGCGTGTGAATTCACTTCTTGAACCAAAAAACTGAAATTTTACCCAAAATGAAGAATGTTAAAGGAAAACTAAAGGCACAGGCATCGCCTTTCTAAAACAAAACAAAACAAACACACACACACACACACACACTCACACACACAAACCATTTTGGAACCTTTGTGAATCGTCATTGTGTGAACTCGCTGTCATCTACCCTGTCATCGCTTGAGAATTCGTTGCCATGGTAAAATCCAGACATTCCTAAGTTTACTTGCCCTGGAGCAGCACTCTGTGTAGAGTTGCTTATGAGAAAAGCTTCAAGTCGGCACCTATAATTCAGAAAGGTGGACCCGGGGCCTCAGACACGTTTTGCCAGTCCAGAGGCTTAGCCCAGGTATTGGCAGGTGTCTGCTCAGTGACCTCACAGCCTGGCATCGGACGTCATTTTCTTCTGCCGCGGGAGGTAGCTGTTTCCTCCAGCGCTGCTCCCCGCCCAGGTTAGACGGCTTCTCCATTTGGGGGGAATCTGTTGTTGTCCCCACATGATGCACTGCTGGAGAAACAAACCTTTGATTATTTTTATAGATAACCGCTAGAATCTTTGTTGAGAAGAATTCCATGAGTTTTACAGAGTTTTGTTCCTTGTTTCTTCCATTTTTATTGTAAGCAGGAATAGACTTTAAAAGGGCTTGTTTTAAGCTCTAACAGTCTTAGTCAAAAGTGTACTACTACTCCCTGAAGATAGCTTTGCAAAAACAGTGGCTAAAGATGAATGACCTGCAACAGGGATACAGCCTGGGGTTATATGGCATGGTCTCTTGGTTCCAAAATATATGTGCGTGTGTGTGTGTGTGTGTGTGTGTGTATTTTTTAAGCCGTCATTTAAAAATTGGTTCTTTTTCTGGCTCCCATGAGCATTTGAGTTTGCCTCTCTGATGGTATAAAACTTGGTTTCTAGCTATTGGATTTCTACCCTGACATTGTCATCCTTTTTTGAGGACCTCTTCTGATGAAAGAAGCTTAGCTGTTACATATGCTTCACTTCTGGTTTAATCTACAGAAGAACAAAGATTGTTGCAGCAAACCGAGGTTGTTGGTCCTGGCCTCACATTAGGACCACCTCAGGGAGCTTTAGAACATACCTGTGCCAAGACCCTACTTCCAAACATTCTGTATTCTTGTAAATTAAATTTGTTCCCCCAGTTGCTCCTAATGCATAGCTAGGATTGAGAACTGTAAAGCAAATCATCTTTAGAAATTAAAAGAAGTAGTTACAGTTTAAATAAATGTGTCCTCTAGCTCCTATCCCTTCCAGTTTTTTTTTTCCTGCAGTAGTACAGCTCATAATATTTTCTCCTTCACTTTCTTGAAATGCTCAGTTGCAACTGAGTTATTGATAGCCTCAGGAGATTGAAGGGGGCATAGAAGGTGTTACTCAAAATCCCCTCATTTATCTTTCAATTCATCTCTGTTTCCTGGATAACTGAAGCTAGAGTTTTTAGTGGAGGAAGGAAGGTAAACTTTTTCAAGAAGAATACAGTGTGCATTATGTGTTCCAGGTGCCTTCATTCCCAGGGTAAACTTGAATAAATTAACCTCTGACTCCATTGGATCCCAATTGTTAACACCAAAGACTGGGACAAGAGAGATGTAATATACTAGAATTAACTTTAGGGGGCAGCAGTACACTATTTTGCTTTCACTGTTGCTTTTGATTGAGAGAGACGTCTTTTTTTTCCCCTTTTTATTGAGTGTGTTGGGGTGACATTGGTTAATAAAATAATACAGGTATCATGTGTACAGTTCTATACTACATCTGTATATTGTATTGTGTGTTCACACACATCCTTTTAAGTATAGTAACTTCAGGAGGCAGATTCATAGGTTGTGTTTGTATTTTGGATTATTGAAACCTTTAATTTCTCTAATTGAAACTTTTTGGCCCCTAGTTGTTTTTTCTCCAATAATTATTATGTTTCTTTATTAGAAATGTTGTTATAGAAAACTTGGTGGTTACAAAAAGTACCAGTAAAACCAAATATTAATCACCTATAATGTCACTACTGAGAAATAGCATTTTGGTGCACATTCCACATTTACATGAATATGTGTTTGTGATGGTTTTAATGAAATTGAGGTCTTATTATACATGCTGTTTTATATTAGTACATTTTGATAACTTTTCCATGCTGTTAAATATGCTTTTATGCCCTAACCAGTTTGGCTCAGTGGATAGAGCATCGGCCTGCGGACTGAAGGGTCCCAGGTTCGATTCCGGTCAAGGGCATGTACCTTGGTTGCGGGCACATCCCCAGGAGGGGGTGTGCAAGAGGCAGCTGATCGATGTTTCTCTCTCATCGAGGTTTCTAACTCTCTATCCCTCTCCCTTCCTCTCTGTGGAAAATCAATAAAATATGTTTTAAAAAATATATATGCTTTTATAGCATGTTTTCTTTAATGGCAACTTATAATCTTAAGGTTCAAAAAGTATGAGTTATGAGCTGATACTGTTCTAAACGCTTTACATGTATTAACTTATTTAATCCTCAAAACAACCTTATGAGGTAGATGCTATTGTCTTCATTTTATAAAAGGAAAAACTGTAGCACAGAAACATTAAAGAATTTATCCAGAAATATATACATAGCAAGTAGCAGAGCCAGGATTTGGAACCCAGGGACTTCAGAGTGTGTACTCTTTATGGAATTATGTAAATTCTATTATAGATAATATCATTTTTCAACCAATCCCCTCTAAATACCATTGTTGAATATTTAGATTTGCCAGGTGTTTTGTGTTTTTTTTTTATAAAAATAAATGTTTCAATAAAGGTGAAATCCTTCTAAGTGAATCTTTTTACATCTCATATTTTATGAGACTAGATTCCTAGTACTATTATTATTAGTACTAGAGACCCAGCGTGCACGAAATCGTGCCTGGTTAGGGTCCCTAGGCCTAGCCTGGCCTCAGTCGCATGGCCTCTGCCGCCCTGCAATGTTACGTGAAGCTCCCCGCCCCAGGGCACTCTGCGATGCTCGCAGCCCCTCAACTGCTCTGCAAGGCTCCCCCCACCCCCACCCCTCGACTGCTCCGTGAAGCTTGCTGCCCCCCTGCAAAGCTCACCACTGGATGCTCCGCGAAAACTCGCTGCCACCCAGGTGACTGCTCCTCTAAGCTCACGGCCACCCCGCGAAGCAGCCCACCACCGCAGCTCAACAGTCCCCAGTCCCGCCCCGCCACCAGCCCCCCCCTCATGGTGAGGGGCTCAGGGTCGGGGGGAGGACCAAGAGGTGCTCCATGCACTTCATGGTGACTGGTTGCCTGTTCGGTCGTGACGGCACCTAGCTCTTTATATATATTAGGATTATTGGATCAAAGCATATCTTAAGTATTTGGTAATGTATTACCATATCATTCTCCAGAAAGGGTGTGCCATTTTTTTATTCCCAACAGTAGTGTCATCTACAGTATTATTCTAATTTTTTTGCTAATTTGGTTGGTTGTAAAAAGCCATGACATTATATATGTGTGTGTGTGTGTGTGTGTGTGTGTGTGTATACATAAATATATACATAAAATACATTTTTATTGGTTTTAGAGAGAGAAGAAGGGAGAGGGAGAGAGATAGAAACATCAATGAAAGAGAAATGTCAACATCCATTGACTGTTTCCTGCACACCCCCCATTGGGGATCGAGCCCGCAATCCAGGCATGTGCCCTGACCAGAAATTGAACCAGTGATCTCTTGGTGCATGGGTTGACGCTCAATCACTGAGCTATACCAGCCTGGCGACATTTTATATATTTTTACATATTTATTGACCATTTCTATTTTATTATTATTAAAATGAAATTTAAAATTACATTTCATGGAGAGTCCTTTCTGAGACTGTAGAATCAAGGGGGGGAGAAAAATGACGAAAAAGAATCTTACAACCTAACATTTGTATATCTTAGACATACCTCCAGTATCTTCAATATATGTACTATGTGTAGATTAAAGGTTTAACTTTTCTAAAGTCATTATATGTTGTAGTGTAATTGTTAATTTTTTTTTCCCTTTTACAGTTGATATCCTGCTAAAGGCTGTGGGAGATACCCCTATAATGAAAACAAAGAAGTGGGCTGTAGAGCGAACCCGAACCATCCAAGGACTCATTGACTTCATCAAAAAGTTCCTTAAACTTGTGGCTTCAGAACAGTTGGTATGAAGCCAGTGCTGACTATTTCCCTCAATTATCTATAATGGTTACTAGGCAATAATGAATAACTGTTGTATATAGAAATACATATGGAGCCATATATTTTTACTTCAGTAATGTTCTTTTATTTCTTTTGTTGGTGGGATTTATGTACTTTATTGAAGGATTCTCTGGGGAACTCTGAAGTGAAATGAATTTTAGATTTACATTTACAATGTGAACTGATTTTTTTTTTTTTACCACTGAGATGGTTTTTCTCAAAAAAGTCACTGAATGCCCACGCAGAAAGATCTATCAGGGAACGTATGGAAATATTTAGGTTTTATAATTTGTTTTGATATTAATGTTGTTTCCTTTGTGTTCTATTAAGGTAAGCAATATGTCCTCGCCATATGTTATGGAAGAACTAAGAGATATTCTTATTTCATATTAGTACATGTTAAACACTTCATGGTAGCAGTTGGAAAGATTAATATTTTAAATGCCACTGGTTTTTAACTTGGCATTCAGCTACAGAAATTTAAATGTCTACTTGTATTTGGAATATTGTAGCATTTTAATTAATATAGCCGACACCTTTATTGGCAGATCACATCTTGGCCAATATTAATACTGATCTAGTAGTTTGGCTTTAAGTACCTCTCACAAAATGAACATAGTTGCAAGAGTAAGTATAAGATAGATCAATCACTACAAGTCATTTGAGGAAGAATAGCATAGAGCCTGGGATTCCTCCAAAGGAAGATGTTTAGAAAAAGTGTGGAAATATTTGAGTTTTGCAGCTGAACATCTTCCTCTGTAATCAGAGTGAGAAAAGCATCTGTGTTATTACAGTGCCATATAGAATTTAATTGTCAGAGATGGGCAAGAAGATTATAGTGTCATTCACATGCATATTGGAGCTAAACCCTCAGGAGCAGAAGACCTTGCCTAGATAGAGTTTGCTCAGAGGTTAGAGCTTCAGCCCATGGACCAAAGGATGTCAGGTTTGATTTACAGTCAAGGGCATATACCTAGGTTGCAGGTTTCAATCCCTGGGATAGTGCAGGAGGCAACCAATCAAAGTGTCTCTCTCACATCGATGTTTCTCCCCCACCCTTTTCCACTCTCTAAAAGCCAATGGTAAAAGTATCCTTGGTGAGGATTAAAAAGAAAATCATTATTCTTTAAAACTAAAATAACTTTATCTTCCCAAGTTCTAGCATTTATTAGCAAGATTACATTTTGAAATTGTTACTTCCATGGAATTTTAAACTAGCTGAATTGCTTTTTTTTTTTTTAATTATAGTCACTTTCAGTTCCTGACTCATGTTATAAATTGTAATGAGTTCTTATAGTTCTGCTCCATTTACTCTACTGTCCCCTTAAGACTAAAACCATCTTACTTTTGCCTACAAAGTCCTAATTATTCTTCCACCTAGTTAAATCCTATTTATTATCTCTTAGAGAAGGCTTTCCCTGATGTTTTTGCTAGGTTAAATTAATGCCACATCTGTTGTGTACTACACACCTTGTCAGATGCACTTTTTTCATCTATAGTCTTATCTGCATGTGTCTGCCTCTCCAGTAGATTGAAAACTCATTAATGGGAGTCATATTAATCTTCACAGTTCCACACCTTGGGAAATTCCTACCACATAATAGATAGTGAATGTTTGCTGAACTAAAAACTGTCATTAAGAGCCCTTCTCATTTAAAATGTACCAGAAGAATAAACTATCTATGTTCATTCACAGTTAAACTGCTAGGACCTAAAGACAGATTCTTATATCTGTTCTAGAGGCCCAGTGCACGAATTCATACACAGGCGGGGTCCCTCGGCCTGGCCTGCAATCAGGGCCGGAAGGTTGGCCAGGGAAAGAGGGCCTCATGAGGTTGGCTGGCCGGGGAGGAGGGGCCGCAGGAGGTTGGCTGGCCGGCCGGGGGGCGGGGGGAGGGAGGGGGCAGGGAAGATTGACTGTGGGAGCACACTGACCATCAGGGGGCAGCTCCTACGTTGAGTGTCTGCTTCCTGGTGGTCAGTGCATGTCATAGCGACCAGTTGTTTGGTTGTTTGGTCACTTAGGCTTTTATATGCCAGTATATAGATTATAGAAATTCACATTTAAATGCACACTGATTTCTAACTTTATGAAGTTTTTGTTAAGAGTATTACTCAGCCTTAACCATTAGTTGATATTTATACATGAACTTTTTAAATAATAATTAAAACTAATGTATATTGAGTACATATACCAGGCACTGGTGCTATCTCATTTTATGTTTCCCAGCAGCTCCAAGAAGTATAGGTGCTATTATTTTCCATATTATAAATAAGGAAACCAGCTGAGAAAAGGTATTTGTGTTTAGAGCCAGAATTTAAACCTGGATCTGTCTCAGTAGAGCCTCTGTTTTTAATTACCACACTGAATCACGTAAGGGAGAAATGTAGTCATTATTTGTTTTTATTACAGTTGGTGACCCAAATAGTGTCTATCAACCAACTGTTTATTCTGATATTATTGGGTTTTAAAGGCTATATTATATATTAAGTCCAGGAAACTTTAGTCTTAGAATTTGACTATAGACAAAGGATCAACCAACTATTCTGATATTATTGGGTTTTAAAGGCTATATTAAGTCCAGGAAATTTTAGTCTTAGAATTTGACTATAGACAAAGGTAAATTGATATGTTACCTGCAAATAATGTTTTATTTTCTAAAAGGAAAATTATCAAAAGTTACTAAGACACTGTCCTTTTGTATCTGCAGTAATTTTTTTAAGTACAGGTTTCCACCACTATATAAAAGAAGAACATTCCTATGAAATCTTTTCAAAGCCAAAATGGCATAAAACAAAAAAGTAATTACGATTAATTTATGTGAAAAAATTTTGTGCATACTAAGATCCCCTCAAATAACCCACCAAACCATAATACACTTATCAAAAGTTACTAAGACACTGTCCTTTTGTATCTGCAGTAATTTTTTTAAGTACAGGTTTCCTCCACTATATAAAAGAAGAACATTCCTATGAAATCTTTTCAAAGCCAAAATGGCATAAAACGAAAAAGTAATTAGGATTAATTTATGTGAAAAAATTTTGTGCATACCAAGATCCCCTCAAATAACCCGCCAAACCATAATACACTTAATTATATCCAGTTTTATGCTAAGCATAACACCCTTATGAGCTCTTTTAGGCATTCTGATATTTTAGGTCACATCTTGCTAACAGATGTATAAAATTGAGATAAAGCACAGATGCTTACAGACAGAGTCCAAAGCTATGGTGGCTTAATGCCAAGATGCAGAGTGTAGTTCTCAGTGAAAGAGATTGGCGGCAGGGCTAATCTCACCATTTCTATAATGGCTCACTGCAAAACATGCTGAACGTTATTTTTGCTTTCTTCATAAAAGTGAAAATCCTCTTAGGATTTCTCAGTTAAAACAGGTACTAATGTAGGTCATTCATAACATGAACTTTCAAAAAGCAGAGGATACATGTATGAGAGAGTTTTCATGAAAACAGACTAAACTGGAACATTGAACAATGAATCCTTTAAAGAACAAGGTTATAAGAACATTAGGTTTCATTATGTTACCATCTTATTTAGCTACAAGTGACTTTACAGTAGTGGCACCCAGCCTGGAGTTCAGTACTTTTATGAGTTTTCAGTGGTGGTAAAGGTAAAAAAAATCCAACTGTATGTTATTAACCAAAAATGCTCACACTATCTCAAAGATTTCCTGTATGTTATTAATCCAACTGTAAGTTATTAACCAAAAATGCTCACACTATCTCAAAGATTTTCTGCTTTTATACTGTATATGAAGTTTTGTTAGGAAAAATTCTGTCTTTAAAATGAGTAGTTGGAAAAAGTAATACTTTTAATAATTTCTTGAATAAATCTTCAAAAGCTATTTGTAAAAACATTTAAAAGTTATTAGTTTTAATAAGTAGGAACTACTGCTCTAGAAGCAAAAAAATCTGGTTTTATTCCTCCAGGTAGGAACTAATCTTCATAAAGATCTCATTAGTTGACTGATTTATGAGAAGTAGGAAAAGGAGTTTAAGGAAATTTCTTTCAATTCTGAAGACAAAGAATTTGAAAGAGCTGGCTGATTGAACCCCAGAAAAATGCAAATTAATCGGGATACCAGTAAAAATGAATCGCCTTTTTTTTTTTCTTTTGCAGTTTATTTATGTGAATCAGTCATTTGCCCCTTCCCCTGACCAGGAAGTTGGAACCCTCTATGAGGTAAAACATAACTGCTTTATTTTTTTAATAAAAGATGCACATCTGTGAATAGTATTATTAATTAACATCATTATTTTAAGAGATGCTATTCTTAATTGCCTCTCAGGGAAAAAGATTACTTTCTTGTTTTCTGTTATATCTCTTAACACCTTGAACATTTACTACCTCAATAAATTACTCAGTGATTAAAGAATTAAGGAATGAATAATACAAACAGAAGATGTCCAGAAAATAAGGACTTCTTTTTTGCCTAATTTGTTTCTTTTACATTGTTTATATAATTAGTAATCCAGATTTGCTTCCAAGAAATTTAAAAGAAGTCTACATAAAAATGACTGTATTCAACATACTAACAGTTTCATGACAAAAATTATTATAGTATACACATTAGCACTGCTAGTAGAAAACAGTATATACATTACAGTTAAGAGATACAGAGAAAGGGCAAGATTAAAATATGTAAGCCCATCCATGCCTATGATGTTTAAAGGACAGGTTTTATTCAACACTAGAGGCCTGGTGCACAGATTCTGCACCGGTGGGGTCCTCGGCCTGGCCTGCAGGGATCAAGCTGAAACCAGCTCTCTGACATCCCCCAAGGTGTCCCGGGTTATGAGTGGGCAATTCTCAGGTAATGCACCCCAGAATCAAGATCCCTTCTCTCTGGGTCCAGGGTGTGGGTGAAGCAGATTCAGGGCCGACAGTGCCCAGCGGCAACCTAACCCATGGCTGATTCCATGAGGAATTGGGCTCCCTCCTCTCTGGGTCTGAGGTACAGGTGAAGCAGAATCAGGGCTGACAGTGCCCCATCTACAATCTCTAACCCACAGCCGATCCCGTGAGGCTCCCTCCTCTACTGGTCGGAGTGTCATAGCTACCAGGCAAACAGTGTAATGGTCACTTAAGCTCATATATATAGATTACTAGAGGCTCAGTGCATGAAATTTGTGCACTGGGTGGCGGTGTCCCTCAGCCCAGCCTGCACCCTCTCCAATCTGGGACATTCCTCTCACAATCCGAGACTGCTGGCTCCCAACCGCTCACCTGCCTGCCAGCCTGATTGCCCCTAACAGCTCCCCTGCTGGCCCAATCGCCTCCAACTGCCCTCCCCTGCCGGCCTGGTCACCCCCAACTGCCCGCCCCTGCAGGCCTGGTCCCCCCCAACTGCCCTCCCCTGCAGGCCTGGTCATCCCCAATTGCCCTCCCCTGCTGGCCTGGCCCCTTGTGTGAGGGTGTGGTGGTCAATTTGCATATTACCTCTTTATTACATAGGATGATTACTGGTATGTTAAAATAGCAACTTGCATCTTTTGAAAGAAATAACTTTGTAGATAATTTACACCTACATGTATAAGGATATTTATGATATGTATAACATTTTTCTGTCATCAAAGAATTAAGTTTGTTGCTGTTATTTTCTTTTTGTAGTGTTTTGGCAGTGATGGTAAACTGGTCCTACATTACTGCAAATCTCAGGCATGGGGATGAACGACAGAGAAAAAGATCTTGATAACTAAAAAGGAATCTTCACAAAGGACACAGCTCTGAAAAGTTTGATACTTATGGCAAGATACTTGTGGATATGATCTCAGCATGTTATCTGCTAAGACCCATGTTTATGCATGTAAAAAATCCATAGAGTTGACCCACAAAAATGTGATTTGCATTAATACAGGAATCATCGTGAAAGATTGACATTAGAATATATACAGTACTACAACTATTGCTCCAGATATACCTCCAGGATATTGAAAAGGAGACTAAGATTGTATAAAGCCTCTTATTTATTTTTTGTGTGTTTGTTTAATTTATCTTTATTGTTGAAAGTATTACAGATGTCCCCTTTTTTCCCCCATTGACCCCTTTTTGGCTGCACAGGTCTTCACCACACTATTGTCTGTGTCCATGGGTTATGCATATAAGTTCTTTGGTTAATCCCTTCCTACCCACCCCACCATCCCTCTGAAATTTGACTGTTAGTTCCATGCTTCTATGTCTCTAGAGCTATTTTGTTCACCAATTTATGTTGTTCTCTAGATTCCACATATGAATGAGATCATGTGATACTTGTCTGTCTCTGACTGACTTATTTTGCTTAGCATAATACTCTCCAGGTCCCTCCATGGTGTGTCAAAGGGTAAGAGATCCTTCTTTTTTACTGCTATATAGTATTTCATGGTATAAATGTACCACAGCTTTTTTTATCCACTCATCTACTGATGGGCACTTGGGCTGTTTCCAGATCTTAGCTATTGTAAATTGCGGTGCTATGAACATAGGGGTGCATATATTCTTTTTGATTGGGTTTTTAGGTTTCTTAGAGTATATTCCTAGAAGTGGGATTACTGGGTCAAATGGCAGTTCCATATTTAATTTTTGAGGAAATTCCATACTGTTTTCCATAATGACTGCACCAATCTTCATTCCCACCAGCAGTGTACTAGGGTTCCCTTTTCTCTACATCCTCACCAGCACTTGTCATTTGTTGACAAAGGAGGCAAGAGCATATAGTGGAGTCAAGACAGTCTGTTCAATAAGTGGTGTTCGGAAAGTTAGGTACATGCGAAAAAATGAAATTAGACTACCAACTTACACGGTACACAAGAACAAACTCAAAAAAAATGGTTAAAAGACTTAAATGTAAGTCTTGAAACCATAAAAATTCTAGAAGAGACCACAGACTGCAAAATCTCAGACATCTCCAGTAGCAATATGTTTGCTGATACATCTCCTAGGGCAGGGGAAACAAAGGAGAAAATAAACAAATGGAAATACATCAAAATAAAAAGCTTCTGCACAGCAAAAGGAACCATCAACAAAATGAAAATGGAGCCCACTATAGGAGAATAAATTTGGCAATGATACATCTGATGGGTTAACATATATAAGGAAGTTGTACAACTTAACAAAAGGAAGACAAACCAATTAAAAAATGGGCAAAGGATATACAGATGGCCAAGAGACATATGAAAAAATGCTCAATGTCCTTAATCATCAGAGATGCAAATTAATACAACAGATACCACCTCACACCTGTCAGAACGGCTGCCATCAACAAATCAACAAAACCTCTTTATCAGTTCTTAAAATGACTGAAATTGTTTACTTGTAGAATTAGCACTGTAAAAGTCAGTTTAGTTTACTAAAAGATTATTTTTGTGCTGCTCCTGGGAAGTTCAGTTTGAGGTATGGGATATACTTTTTCTTGTATATATTTATATCTACAGTATTATGAAAGAAAATCTCATTGACCTGCTGGCTTTATACCTTACATAGTCCAGTAGAGGGCAGCCCAGATGGCAGAAATAAGCAGTTTGGTTTTACCTCTTTGCCAGATGATAATGGAGGAGAAAACTATTTCTAGCAAATACCTAACCAAGAGAACATGTATGTTGACACACTGAAAGACTGCTTTAGAGAATATGCAAGGTTTAGATTTAATTGTTTTATTGTGAAAAAAATTTTAGACGAATTATACACCTATTTTAGTCCTAACATTTGATGATTGTGGAGTCCCAATGTTTATAGCTATGATCGTCTTCTGTCTCTTTTACAGTGTCAAAAGTACTCAAGTAAACATGGCAACATCTTTGAGTTTTTATAATGTCTTTTTCAACTTGAAAATACTCAAAGAAAAACTGAACAAAAGCCTTAGTTTTACGTGTATTTCATGCCATAACTAAAAGTACTTTTTTTTCTAATGCCATTAGACTGGTAATTGCTTGAGGTGAGATTTAACTTTTTAAAAATTCTGTATTATATTTGTAATGCAGCATTAAAAAAGCATTCCAATAAATTGAATGGAATGGCCAAACAGAATCTAAAGTATGTACAAGAATTCTCTTAAGTGTTTGTTTTCAAAAATAATGTACTTTATGATTAATGATCTGCCATACATTAGCATTAGGGGGGTGCTAAGGAAGAATTCCATTTATAGTGATGAAATTGCTGTTCAGTTCTCATTTTCTGTCCAAGAATAAATTCTTTAGTCCCCTTATGCCAATGTTCTGGTGTAATAAATTAATACAGCTAGTAATTAGCACTGGAATAGTACAGGTTGAATTGTGCAAATTTATCTTGTCAGATTAGGTAAGAAATTTATATATATGTTGGAAGCTGGAAAGTATACTATCATTTTCAAGTCAAATAGGTTGGATGTGGATCTGTTCTGTAGCTTCCTCCATTAATAGTTACTGAAGGATGTGAATGTATTTATATACATATATATTTAACAAATAGCAAAAATGTGTTTAACTTAATATTTGCCACTAAGGTTTTAAGTGATGGGATATTTACTACTTCAATAATCAAAGCTATTTGAGTTTGAGTTTGTGACATCAATTTAATTGTTCCTTTTTGATCTAAAGAACTTATTAATTAAATCTAAGGTTAGCTAAATATGTATATACCTTGTGGGGTTTTTTTCCTAATAACCTTGAAGATATAGTACAGGGTTTTACATTATTACAAACCATATTTACACTATTATCTCTTTTACACTATTATCTCTTAATCCTTAGCCAAATAATTAATTATTCTGTGCTAACTTTGCAACACTTACTTGTAAGCCTGGATCCCCTAAGTTGCTGGGTGATGGGCACCTTATACACAATTCACAAAACTTTTTGCAGATGTCTGGTTTAAACTGTTAACTGTAATTAAACTTGGCAGGGGGGAGAGGGTTATATTTTGTTTTTTATGTTCATGAGAAAATCATTGTCAGTAATGTCATGCTTTATCTTACTGTGCAAAGATGACCCACAACATACAGAGGGCATGTAATTATTAGAATATTGTGCTTCCATCTTAGAAGGTATCTACACCAAGAACTTCATAATGAGTTCCTCATATTTAGGGTATAAATTAAGCTAAGAATATCTGTAATCAAAATAAGATTGGATACCTGACCAGCTGGTGTGGCTTAGTGGTTGAACCAGGAGATCTCAGTTTGATTCCTGATCAGGGCACATGCCCGGGTTGCAGGCTCCATCCCCAGTGTGGTGCGTGCAGGGAGTTAGCCGATCAATAATTCTCTCTCATCATTGCTGTTTCACTCCCTCTCCCTCTCTGAAATCAATAAAAATATATTTTTTAAAAAAGATTGGATACTTCTGGAATCTGAATTTCTAGAAGTTTTAACCCTGAAGGGACCTTAAATATCTGCTCTAAGCAGGTTAAAAAACTGAAAAGTGCAGACTATGCCTTCGATTATATAGCAGTTCAGTTGTGTATAACCCAAAGTGGGGAAGTGCATTGTTCAAGGGAAGGGGTATGACAGTCACCTTTCATATAGCTTCATTTTTCAAGAATTATACTGGGTAAGCTTCTGGCAACAAGTAAGTCAGCTACAGACCACATAATGGGAGGAAAAGTATTCAGAAAGCAGTACAGCATGTTTAGTCCTACAAGTACTATTTCTCTACATCAGTATTCAACCCACACTGGATTACTCACTAGTCTCTGAATGTGCTTGTTTTTTCTGTTTCTTAACCCATTGTATGCCATAAGCATCTGTAGACGCAAGTGTTGAACCTTCCCCACAAGGCACTCGCATCTATAAAAAAATGCTTTCCCAAAGTGGCAGCCCTGACCAACTTTAAAATCCTTTTTCATGAGAATTTTCAGCTGAAAATATTAAAGAACACCCAAATTGTGAGTAATATATTTTTATAATCATTGAAAATTGATTTTTTAAATTAAGAATATCATGGCATGTGGGGATGGTTTCCATTTTGATGCGTGGCAGTTAACTTGGTTAAATCTGCTCATATAATTCAGTATGGAAGTGCACTGACCTTCCCCCTGTCATATCCTGCCTCTGCCTAATTATATTTTAACACTTCCTTAAAGCTTGTCTGAATCAGTCAAGGGGGAGATGTTCTGTCTTGTAAGAACAGTTAGAGTAAACTACCACTATTACAGCACTGCTGCATACTACCTTATAAATATTGTGTCCAATACCCTTTCATGATTGTAATGTCCCTAAAAATAGGATTTTGGGTTTTTTATTTGGTACCCACGCACATAATACTTAGTGCTTTGCCTTACACATACCTAATCAGTAATTCATTATATATTAAGTGAATGAAATTAAGTGTGGCTTTCAAAGTATAATTTAACTTTGAAAAACAATAATAAAGGAAATTTGTGTAGAGTAGTCCCCACCTTACCCCTGACCTCCAGTAGATTCCTAAAACCCTGGATAGAACTGCACCCTATAGGTATTGTTTTTTCCTATACATACATACTTACGATAAAGTTTCCCATACATAGATATACCCATACCTATAAATTAGATACAGTAAGATTTAACAATAATAAAATAGAACAATTATAACAATATGATGTAATGAAATATGTGAATGGTATCTCAAAATACAGTTCTCACCCTTCTTGTGATGATGTGAGATGATAGAATGTCTGCATGATGAGATGGCCTCCCATATCAGCAAAAGCTGAAGACCTAGCAAGATCTTCTGTGATGAGTCCCCACTTGTAAACCCTGCCATGCATATCCATGTTCATCTGTGTTATTCAAAAACTAAGCTTGCTCCCCATCCTAGGGCTTTTGCACTTCTGTTTCCTCTACTTGGAAACTTCCCTCAGAAAACTATGTCTCACATCTTTCAGTCCCTGATCCAATATCATCATCAAGAGTGTTCCCCTCCCCACCCTGTCAGTGCCACTAAATACGTCCTTCCCGCTTCCTTCTCTCTCTCCTTCTCTCTCTCCCCGCCATTGAGGTGCGCGCATTCGCTTCTCCTTCACCATGTCTTCCCACAAGACTTTCAGGATCAAGAGGTTCTTGGCCAAGAAACAAAAGCAGAATCAGCCCATTCCCCAATGGATTCGGATGAAAACTGGTAATAAAATCAAATACAACTCGAAGAGACATTGGAGAAGAATCAAACTGGGCCTATGAGAAATCACACATGAGAGATGACTCACATATTTATGCTGTATCCAGGTTGCCTACACCCTTAAATGATTGAAAAGATGCTACTGTCTGGACAGTTGGGGCATTTTAATTGGAAGATTAATGAACTTGTGATTTTGCTCTGTTGATTTTTTCCCCCTGAAATAGTAGGTTGGTTCAGTACTAAATGTGAGATCTTTAAAAAAAAAAAAATGTTCCCCTAGGCCAGTGGTCGGCAAATCGCAGCTTGTGAGCCACATGTGGCTCTTTGGCCCCTTGAGTGTGGCTCTTCCACAAAATACCACATGTGGGCGTGCACATACAGTGCTATTGAAACTTCGTGGCCCATGCGCAGAAGTCGGTATTTTGTGGAAGAGCCACACTCAAGGGGCCAAAGAGCCACATGTGGCTCACAAGCCGCGGTTTGCCGACCACTGCCCTAGGCCCTCTAAAATACCACCACCCTTAACTGTCCTCCCCCTGCTTTAGTTTTCCTGCATTGTAAATAGTATACAGTATTTGTGTCCACTTCATGTATACTGTATGTAATATTTCTTGGTGTGTCTACCTGTGCCCTCCCCCCTGTTAAAACATAAACCCTGTGAGGGCAGAGACTTCGTTTTGTGAGCAGTGTCCGGCATGTAGGGCATGATTTTAAAAATGGATAGATAGGTGTATATTTATAGACCTCTATTCTGGGTCCCTCCTTTGGATACCCACCCCATGTCAATGACTGTCTTAGAATGTGTAAATCATTGCCCTGATCAATGCAGAGTACAGTAAAACTACCTCTCTGGATCTAAAGTATTAAGTTACTAGATCCTCTAATTGCAACACATCACAAAAGGTTGTCTTCTGGCATGGTTTCTACCCAAAGTCCTTTCAGAACAATGGTGATTGAGCTGTCATTTGTACTTCTGAAGAACATTGTTAACACAAGTACATTTGTACATAATATATACACTCTACATACAGGGGTGGGCAAAAATAGGTTAAATTACCAGCCATCATTATCTAAAAGATACATCATAAGTAATAAATCATTATAATGCCAGTGAATAGAAAAGAATAAATTTCTGTGTACTTACAACTGTAAACCTACTTTTGCCCACTCCTGTATATACATACATTAAAGCAAAGTCTAGAAGAAGAAAAAAGACTAGTCTTCCAGAAGTTTAAACCTTTAATAACCTTGAGTGCAAGTTATTCCCTGGGTCCATTAATGAGAAAAAAGGAATCTACACTTGCATTTCTTCTGCCCCTCACATTTTTCTTTTTTTCATTCATACTTAATTTGCCTTGTTTTCCAAGCACTGCTTCTAGAAATAATGTATTTAAATAGTCTAGTAGAACACTTTAAATACTGCATTGGGAGAAAAAAAATACCACACTCACACACACACACACAGCATTTCCTTTCACCATGAATTGAAATATCAGGTCTTTCCACTGAATAATTTTTAGGTAATGTTTGATTTTAAAATCAAAGAGGGATACCTGGCCTTCTATCGATCTACTTGCTAATCTAGCTGGACAGCCGAGTCTCCTTTGTCAAAATGTACTTTCAGTAGAGTACACAATACAATATACAGATGATGTACTATAGAATTGTACACCTAACACCAATGTCACGCCAATAAATTCAATAGAAGGTGTTTTTTTAATTGAAGACTTCCACTTCTTTTCACCTTAGCCTAAAGCATATTACCTATAGTTTCAATCGATCAAAACAGATCTCCATCTTGGAAGTGGAATCCATCCTCAACCTTCACAAGCTCTTCACAGTTCCCCAGCTCTCTCTGACGGGTAGGGCCCCCTTCCTTCTTCACCATCTACCCCCAGCCGTTCTCTCCCGAACCCAGTGGTCTGCGTCCCAGGGTGTGGAACCCCGGTGGCCAACAGTAACCTCCCAGGGAACGCCGGCGGAGGGGCGTGTGGGAGGGGGTGGGGATGGGAGGCCAAAATGAGCCTGTTAATGTGGGGGAGGGATTGCGCGCAGCCCCCCGCGAGTGCGGGGATTCGCGAGAGAAGGGCTCGCGGGAGGGCTGCAGGGCTGGGAGGGCGGACGCTGAGTGCGTGAGCCTGGCCCGCACGCTCTCGCCGTCGCCACCACCTTCCTCAGGTTGCACCCGCCTCTCCCCACCCTCCCAGGGCCATTGGTACATTCCCGCTGACTCCGAGAGCTTAAAAAGGGCTGGGGAGGCTAAACCCAGCGGATTCGGTCCTGAATTGTGTACGGCGCACGTCCTCCTAGATCGCAGGTCCACGCCGCCCCGGTGTGGGTGTCTTGGTCTCTTGGCCAGGGATTCTTTAGCTGTGGCTCTCAAGTGTTTGGGGTGTGTGTGTGTGTGTGGCTGTCTGGCTGGCAGCTCGGGTCCCTCGTCCCTGGTTCCTAGGCTCGCTCAGCTCCTTCGCTGAAGCCCCGCAGTGAGAAAGGCGTGCCGCCAGCTCTGCAAAGGATGGAGCAGACCGAGGTGCTGAAGCCACGGACGCTAACCGATCTGATCCGCATCCTGCACCAGCTCTTCGCCAGCGAGGAGGTCAACGTGGAGGAGGTGCAGGCCGTCATGGAAGCCTACGAGAGCGACCCCGCCGAGTGGTCCGTGTACGCCAAGTACGACCAGTACAGGTGAGTGCGCTCTAGCCCTGCGCGCCGAGGATCGCGGCGCGGGCCTCCAAGCCCGGGGGTGCGCCTCTCGGAGTCCGCGGAGAAGCGGGCGAGGTGGGAAGGGCGGGGGTCTTGCTTCGGGAGAGTGCGGGCCCCTGTGCCCACGCCCCCAGCGCCCCAGGGCCTTCAGCTGCGCTGCGCCTCCTCCGCCCGCCCGGCTCGCCCTCCGCGCTTTGGGCCGAAGGTGGAGCCTGCGTAGGGGAGGCAGCCGCATATCGCCCGTTTTCTATTTACTTCTCACGAGTCAACTTCTCAGCTCCCAAACCCCCACTCCTTCTGCTCCCGGCCTCGGATGCAGGGCCCTGGGAAACCGACTGGCTGGACTGAGGGAGGCTGATGCTCCCGGGGGAGAACTACATCAGCGTCCGGAGAAAGGGTAGCGGTGGAGGCACAATTCCCCGCCGCTGGTTCTCCATCATTCGCCCTCTGTCGCCTGCAAGCAAGCACCTGCCAACAGGCATTTTTGTGTGTGTGTCTGTCTTGGAGTTGTCAACTGCTCGTTTTCAGTTTGTGGTGACCCCTCTCCCAAACCAATTTAACTTCCCAGACGATGGCTTTATTTAAACCCACTATCGATTCGCAAGTTAAAGGACTGTCTCTCGGTTCTCCCCACCCCCAGCAATATGCTTTCTCTTATCCTTAATTCTGAGGATCTGGAATGTAAATTGAAGGCCGCTGCTTCCCAGCTGTGCTGGAGTGAGATGCCCTGGGAGGCCTGGTGATTAAGTAAAAATGAATCTCTACCAGTCCTCTGGGGCCAGGAATGAAATTTAGTCACTCGGAAGAGTGAGAGGTTCTTTCTGAAAGGTAGCCAGCGCTTCAGTCTTTATGGTTAGTTGGGTTGAAGGGCATAGTTGAAAGAAAAGAATAAGGAAAGATTAAGCTTTCCTTGGGAGCCGATTCTGTTAGTCATTTCACAAGACATACTTGGGGCTTTTGGTAAAGTTTTGTCGGCAGTGTCTCTAGGAAATTCCTTTTGTTCCTATCAACTCATTTCTTCTGTGGCTGCCAATAAAGTTACCAGAGTCTAGTGTTGTTGTTTTGTTGTTGTTGTTAATCCTCACCTGAGAATATTTTTCCATTTATTTTTATTTATATATTTATTTTTAGAGAGAGTGGGAGAGAGGGGAGAGAAAGAAACATTGTGTCCTTGACCGGAATCGAGCCCCGGGACACTTCAGTTTGAGGGCTGACGCTCTATCCACTGAACCAAACCGGCCAGGGCAGAGTCTAGTTTTTAGTTTTGCCATTAGCTCCAAGTAATTGAGGGGCTGTTATGGACCAGATGCTATTGCAGTCACTTTACATGTGTGTTAACTCATTTACCTCGGCAGTCCTACAAGATTGGTACCATTCTTATCCCTATTTTACAGGCAAGAAAGGATAAGCAATAAAAAGTTTGGATTACCTGTGCAAGGTCATACTTATGTCAAGAAGTGGCACCAGGATCCAAATTAGCATTATTGTTCCAGAGCCCACACTCTAAACCACTATTAAACTTTTTGTAGACATATGGCATATAATAGTAGTTTTCTTGTTCTGCCTGAAGATATTCTTGATCAAGTGAAATTAATTAACCAGGCTGTAAGTGCCCTTAATCTTTAGAACAAGGATATTTCCAGGGGCTTTGAATTTATATTGATTGACAAGCTCTAAACCATTTGAAATGCAACTGCTTGGATTGATCTATTCCACAGGTATCTGAGATACCGCTCACTAAGATAACAGATGGGTGGGTGTTCCGTGGAAGAGAGAGGGAGGGAGAAGGGACAGCAGAAATCAATTCGATAGTATTTTCTGCCTATGCAAGTCCAAACACTGAGGAATTCTGATCTCTGACCTTGGGAAAGCCAATGCAGAAGAACCAAAACAGAGTGTTCCAGTGTAAACCAAACAGTGAATTCTCTGTTAGAAGCCCCAGAGAAACAAAAGGGATGACCCTAAGACTGGTGGAGGAGAAGTAGGATCCTGGTCCAGGAGCCAAATTTACTGTGAATTAAAGGCACAGCCCCTTGCTAAGTCATAAAAGTTGATGGCTTACATCTAAAGAGCATTTACTAATCACTTCCCTTTACTTATCCTGCTCTGCCAGCACCTGGCCTTCAGCTGGGGGGCTGGGGGGGGGGGGGAGGCCGGGGGGGGGGGGGGGGGGGATGAGGCATGTAGGACTTAAGTGAACAGATGACCATATGAACAAACACTACCCCAGAAATGGGGTAAAGATTGCTTTCCTTAAAAGTGACAGTCTAAGTCAGTGGTTCTCAACCTGTGGGTCTCGACCCCTTTGGCGGTTGAATGACCCTTTCACAGGGGTTGCCTAAGACCATCCTGCATATCAGATATTTACATTACGATTCATAACAGTAGCAACATTACAGTTATGAAGTAGCAACGATAATAATTTTATGGTTGGGTCACAACATGAGGAACCTGTATTTAAAGGGCCAGAAGGTTGAGAACCACTGGTCTAAGTGAATGTCATAAAACTTTGCTAATTAGATGACATCATCAGTACCTCTTGGACCAATAGAAACTTTAAAGTTGAGTTTTATTTTCTGATGGTGTGGTTGTGGTTGTTTTTGGTCAGGATTTATTTTATTATTTTTATTTTATTTTATTTTTTTGCTTATTACTCTCTTCTCATCATTGTAAAAGGTTTAGAGCAGTGGTTCTCAACCTGTGGGTCACGACCCCTTTGGCGGTCGAACGACCCTTTCACAGGGGTCGCCTAAGACCATCCTGCATATCAGATACTTACATTATGGTTCATAACAGTAGCAACATTGCAGTTATGAAGTAGCAACGAAAATAATTTTATGGTTGGGTCACAACATGAGGAACTGTATTTAAAGGGCCAGAAGGTTGAGAACCACTGGTTTAGAGTGTTACTTTCCTAATATAGTGTCCTATGTTCTAGTACTTAGATCAACCCCCGCCCACCCCCACCCCAACACACACACACGCACCCTGTTTGTGGAGGACTTTTCATTAAGGGTACTTTTGAATGTGGTTTGTATCTGGGCTATAGTAAAACTAAGGAGAATTCTAGAACAGCTATTTAATAAAACCTTGTTTCTCAAATTCAGGTTTATCTATCCAGGGAAAACATGACAATACAATAGCAACGTTCTTGCCTAGCACACTAATGCACTTTGCAATTACCTTCTGTGAGAAACCTTTTTGAATTTGAGGCAGTCACATGGAGAATAAAGGAATTTACTTTATTTCCTGTTAACTTTTTCATGACATTAATTAAAACTGAGTAGCTGTAAATGCAGCGATTCAAAATATTAAAATGTCTAAAATGAACTGGGAAAAATACTTTTCATTTGTGCTGGATTAAAAAACCACATTCAGCTGGCTGGCGTTGCTCATGGTTGAGTGTTTACCTATGAACCAGGAGGTTATGGTTCCATTCCCAGTCAGGGCACATGCCCAGGTTTCGAGCTCTGTCCCCGGTATGGGACAGGCAAGAGGCAGCCAATCAATGATTTTCTCTCATCATTGATGTTTCTGTCTCTCTCCCTCTCCCTTCCTCTCTGAAATCAATAAAATTTTTTTTTTTTTTTTTAAAAGAAAACCACATGCCGAAACCGGTTTGGCTCAGTGGATAGAGCGTCGGCCTGCAGACTGAAGGGTCCCAGGTTTGATTCCGGTCAAGGGCATGTACCTGGGTTGCGGACACATCCCCAGTAGGAGATGTGCAGGAGGCAGCTGATCGATGTTTCTCTCTCGTCGATGTTTCTAGCTCTCTGTCTCTCTCCCTTCCTCTCTGTAAAAAATCAATAAAATATATTTAAAAAAAAAAGAAAACCACATTCTTAGTTGCTTAGAGGTAGAAATAATAGCATCTGTAAATGAATGATACTTTGTGACACACTTATTTTTACCAGTGCTTGTTTCATCAACCAAATTCAAACTTCTGAATACATTCCTTTCAGGTACACCCGAAATCTTGTGGATCAAGGAAATGGAAAATTTAATCTGATGATTCTATGTTGGGGTGAAGGACATGGCAGGTAATACAACTATTCACAGATTTTTATTAGAGTGTCTATTCCAGAATATGCAGTGTACAGTGCCAGGCTGGCCAGAAGGCTTGAGAGAACTAACAAATCTCATTTTATAATTATTTGTCCCCTAATCCTAACAAAAATCGCATGGGAATTAGCATGAAGGGTTTAGGCATACACCATGAATATCAAAACCAGCCCCCAAAATGAGTAATAAATCAAATAGGTGGTAACCAGTTTAACTTATTCTCTCTCCAAACTTTTATGGGATTGTGCTAAAACTTGACTTTTGTATTTTGAAGTGTGTAAATAATGGTGGGACTAAAGACCTAAGTGTCCAGATTTGGAGCTAGAAAAGCAATTCATGAATTGAGACAATTTCTTTTCACTTCAAGTTTATGGTTTTCTTTCTTTTTATAGAGAGTAAGGCAACTTAAACTAATATAAATTCTTTGAAACTTGGTTCCTTAATTGTCCTTAGTTTAAACATTTGCCAGCATTATTACCAATTGAGTATTAGTATCTCTTTAAACAGATCCTTCTCAGTCTTTTGAGAATGGCGAGACAATAATCCAGACCCATTTTTGATGGGAGAAAGGAAACAGGAGTTCATAAGGTTTTGGATAATTAGGTTTATAGAATAATTTATATACTCATATAGAGTGGAGCAGTTTTCCCTTAGTCAATATTTTTTCAAAGCAGATTACATATAAAGAGTAGGACTAGGCTCTGTGAGTTTAGGAAACAAGTTCTTCCTATGGTTTATATGTATATATTTTAATCAACCCTACAGCTAATCCTACTTAATAACTTAAATGCTGTTTACTATAAGCTTATATGAATATATTATTTTCCCAAATCAAATTTACTTTCTTTCCCCCGCAAATATTGGGATGCAATCATAGGTAGGATACTCTAAATCTTCAAAATGTTAACATTATATATATATATATAGTATAGTATAATTTTAAGATGGTGGCAATAGATACATGTACCTGTTGTCCCTCAAAGGAAGGATAAAAGAGAGAAAGCCTGGGAAAAATCATTAAATGTTAAGTGATCTTCTCAGTGTGATGTAATGATTATAGATGATTATTTTTGTCCTTCCTAAAAATTCTCCAATGTAGTTTTATGATCAAGTTTTAGTGTAGCTTAACTGAGTTATTAAAAGCTGTATCTTGGAGAAGATACAAGGTTGCTGGTTTTGTGTTTCTCATGAAAGTAGTATTATAACAGGGTTTTAAAAAATTAACTGTTCTTTAGTAGGGGGTATTATGAAAACCTCTCATATACATTGATGTGGCAGACATTTTCTCTGTATTGCACAATGTTGAATTATAAATTGATGACATTTCAAAATTCAGCTGAAATGGATTTTGTCCTGGGAGATGTCCTATTGACAGTGTGCAGCCTTCAGCTCTGGGCTGGCTGTTACTGCAGGTCTGGGTACTGGACCATCTGCTGAGTTCAGTTGTCCTTTTGTGTCTATATAGCAGTATCCATGACCACACCAACTCCCACTGCTTTCTGAAGATGCTGCAGGGAAATCTAAAGGAGACATTGTTTGCCTGGCCTGACAAAAAGTCCAACGAGATGATCAAGAAGTCTGAAAGGGTCTTGAGGGAAAACCAGTGTGCCTACATCAACGGTAACATCCTAACCTTTTCCTAAGGGCAAGTGGGAAAAACCTGTAAATCCCATCGGAAATATTGGTTACTTACACATGTGCAGTAGAACTTGGATCACGAAGTCACTAATTTCAAATGCTTGGAAAAGGAACCTGAGAGCAGTGGGCTTTGCTTTTTAAAGTTTTGCATCTGGACTAGAGACACTTATTGGAGACACATGCTTGTAGATTAGTGCCGACTGAAACGTCATTTACATGCCAAGTCTTAGGATAGTTAGAACTGAATATGAATTTATGTATGTAGTCTTCTAATGAAGGAGTGAGGCCAAGGTGGAAATAAATAAATAGAACAACAAATTGGTGTTTCTCTCTTTCTCTCTCCCTCTCCCTCTCTTTCTCTGTCCTCTCCCCTTCCTCTGTCTCTCTAAAATCAATGAATAAAGAAACAAATTTTTTAAAAAGAAAATGTAAAGCAATGTTCTGGAAGTAGCTATGAATGCTAGCTAGTCCCTATTTTTCTAAAATGCATATACTTAAAAGCATATTCTCAAGGGAAACTTTACAAAGCACATTATTCAGCAGTGATTTATAGATCTCTCACTAAGAATTCATTCTTTCCCCTGAATGTGATATGGAAAGCCAAATGCTTTTTAGGGGAGGCAGTGATTAACATCTGTATTCTTAAAGGGGATAATAACTTCCCAGAAAGCTTGTTATGCTTATATGAGATCATTTATTCCCATTTACAGATGAAATTCCAACACATAGGGAGATTAAATAACTTGTCCACATTACTCAACTTTTAAATGG
Source organism: Myotis yumanensis (assembly GCF_028538775.1). NCBI lineage: Eukaryota > Metazoa > Chordata > Mammalia > Chiroptera > Vespertilionidae > Myotis > Myotis yumanensis. The sequence continues at coordinate 67,747,295 of NW_027223755.1, read as the reverse complement.
CAGCCAGGATTCAAACCTAAGCAATTTGATTCCAAGGGCCATACTCTTATTGGATGCTATTTCACTTACATATAATAAGATATTATAGAGATTTTTCTGGCAAAGCAGGATCTTCTTTAAAGACAGATATTGGCCTTGGTACTGGCTTAAATTTGTTCATTAGTTTCAGAGTACACTTAGAAAGGTCAGATTACAAAGTTGTTCCCCGTTATCTGAGGGGTAAACGTTCTAAGACACCCCCCTCTCCCCGCCCTGAGTGGATATCTGAAACTGTTGTTAGTACTGAACCCTATATATACTATGTTTCTTTCCCATACCTGGGATTAAGTTTAATTTATAAATAAGGCACAGTAAGAGTAAAAGCAATGATTAATGATAAAGTAGAACAATTATAGCAATATACTGTAATAAAAGTTATGTAAATGTGGCCTCTCTCTGTAAATCTGATAACTAAGATAGCTACTAAGTGACTAAAGGGCAGGGAGCCTATACAGCAGGTTGGACAAAGGGATAATTCACATCTGGGTGGGATGGAGCGGGAGATTTTTATCACACTACTCAGAACAACATATAATTTAAAACTTATGAATTGTTTATTTTTGGAATTTTCCTTTTGATATATTCAGACCATGGTTGACTGCAAGTAACTGAAACTGCAGATAAAGGGGGACTACTGTATGGGAAGTTTTTCTTCTCATTCACATAACACAAGGTGTTAGTTTCTTATGTAGCAGAAAACTCTTGAGGGTTGCTAAATATATGAGGCACACCAGATTTTCAAGAACAAGTTTGTTGCCCATATAACTCACAGAAAAGCAAAAAAAGCTTTCAGAATAATTACTTTCAGCAAGTCACAGAGTCTTTGTGAACCTAGATAGATCTTGAAGAATAGGTAAAGAGTCTACAATGCAAAGAGTATAGGAGCCAAACAGACACGATAGATGAGTGCTGCAGGCTGGGAATAAGGCTTGGGGACTGATGTGTGCAAGCCACGGGGCAGCAACAGGCACCCAGTTCCAGCAAGATCATCCTGGCTTCTTTTTCCATAGAAGTGGGAAATTCTGATGTTTATATGGGAAATTTTGCCAATTGGTAAAATATTGGTGGAATAAGCTAAATATTTCTGTAGACTAATTACTCATATGATTAAAAATCACATATTTACAACCTTTTATTATTACAGGTGCAAGAGGAGTGCAAATAGATACTGATCAGTGGGAAGGATGTTTTAAGTACAGGGAAGAGCACGAGTAAAAAATAACTTGTCAGGAATGGTCTACCTGGAGGGAGGAAGGAAGAATGAGCATGGACAGGAGTAGGGGAGAATAAAGTGGGATCAGGTCCTAGGCCTCTAAGACCAGCTTAAAGTAAGAGCTTGCTTTGGTGAGCAGAATTTTTGGGGGAATATCTTGATCAATATGGTAGCAGTGTGCAACATAGGGTGGAGGAAAGGGAGAATTGGAGCAAGGAGACCAAGTTACCTACTGTAATAGAAAAAAGATGGACATGGCCAGGATCAAACTGGCATCCATAAGTATTACCAAGTTCAGGATTACTGTGACAGAGGGTACACCATGGGGGCAAAGAAAAAGAGGCATGGACCAAAAATAATAATGCTGGAATTCTTAACAATTGGGATCAGACATGAGCCTCAGGAACTTCTCTAATGGATAGGTAACTAGTTTTTGCAGGGCCTTTGTTTACATATTGTCCAGCATGCATTGGGTGGTGTATGTATTTGCAATTGGAGAAACAAATCATTTGTGTAGAGGCAGTCAGTTCTTAGGAATATTGAACTTTTGTTCAAGATTGTGCTTAAGCCAGTATCTTATGAAAGAAGTAAGCTATAGAATTAAAGAGTTTATGGATCTGAGAATCAGGCCCATTTTTAGAAGTGAGCAAAACTGAGGGTTCTAGAAGTTGTGAGTTGTTTCAGGGTAGTCTAGCTGGGAGTAGAACCTAAGTCCTCTGCTTCCAGGCTTTGCTCTTTATCACGCAACCTCGTGGAGCTAGATCATAAAGCATAAGGCCAAATTGGGTGCCTATATTAGCTACACTAATTACACTAAATTCCTTCCTTGACTCATCCTCAAACCCTCTTCTAACTATAAATTTCTTCTCAGCGTAGTTTTTCAAAATCATGTATCTTGTCGTTATTTCTTAATATTAATCTTCTTTGAGACATCTCCTCCTGGGCCTTTAGACCAGCTTCAATCTGGATTGGTTGATCTCAAGGCCATGGCTCCACTGTCATCCTGGGGTCCCCTCACATCATCCGGGCTTTTCTTTGCTATCTTCTTTTGCTAATCCCCTTGTTTCCTGATCTCATTTCTGCCTCGTTCTTGGTCCAGGCCTTTGTTTTAGTGGAGCATATCCTCCAGTTGCTCTATGAGAAAGCATTCCGGAAAGGAATTTTTTGAGACCTTATATATCTAAAATCTCTATATTCAACCCTTGCAATGTGATTGCTAATTTAGCTGGATATGGAATTCTGACCTGACAATCACATTCTCTCAGAACAATGGAGGTAATGCCGTATCGTTTAGTTTTTTGTCTTAAAAAATTATTATTATTGATTTGAGAGTGAGAGAAACATTGATTTGTTGTTTCACTTATTTATGCATTCATTGGTTGATTCTTGTCTGTACCCTGACCTGGGGATTGAACCTGCAACATTGGCATATCAGAACAGTGCTCTAACCAACTGAGATACCCAGCTAACGCTTTCAGTCTTCTTGTTGAAAATCTACTGTCATTCTGATTCTTGAATCTTTCTATGAAACCTGTTTTTCCTTTCTAGAAACTTTTGAGATATCTTTTGTTATATTTTCTCTGTCTCCAATATTATAGTGACATATACCATGTTGCATGAATTTCATTCATTGTGCTGAGTACTCAGTGGGTTCTTTCAATCTGGAAATTCATGTCTCTCCCTCCATTCAAGCAAATATTGTATAGTTATTTCTTTGACTTATTTTTTTTTTTGCTCTGTTTATGAAATTCCCAATGCTCAGATATTAAACCTCCTCTTGATTTTCTTTATCTTTCTTTCCTATTTTCTATCTTTGTTATTTTGTTCTTTGAGTCTTCCTCAGCTTCCTTAGTTTTTCTTCCAACCTTTCTATTCAGGTTTTTATTTCTAAAAGCTGTTTTTATTCTCTAGTCCTTTTCTAGTATTTTGTCTTATCTCTCTAAGGAGATTAATGATAAGTTTGTTTTTTAAGCCTTCTCTTGAATTATGTCTGTTTCCAGCTGCTCTTTTTAGGTTGCTCTGGCCCCTGTGTTTCATACTAGGGGACTTGCTCAAATGGCTGGTGACCTTGGCTGTGTGCTAATATTTAAAAACCAGGGACAAAAAATAACAGTTGGTAGCTTTAAACACTGGACTTCGTTCTAGGCTAATCTGGCAGAGCTTTTTTTCTTGATGAACAACCAATGGCAGTTGTTCTTTGTTCTTGAGCCAATCAGATTCCCTGAGAAACTGCTTCCCATCTCCTTCCTGGAGAAGAAAATTCCTATCTGGAAGCATTCTGGCAGCTATGTGGTGAAGAAAGTGGGGCTCTTCTCATTCAATATGTAAATTTTCACTTTGGTCACCTCTTTTTCACCTGTCCTGAGTTCATCTATTATATTCTTTCTAGAGACCAGATCTCAAACTTCTACCAGAAGGAAGGAGAGGGAGAAGTGGTAAACGGGATGTAAGACTCTAAAATGAAATAGGCTTTTAACCAGTTCTTGTACTTTTAGCCCCATCTTCTTCCCCATTTTCAGAAATACCCATGCTGCCAATTCCTGAGCTGTTTGGGCGGGGAGGGGGAGTTTCACAATATAAATCACTTTATTTCTTGGCTATCTCCATGTGTGAATGAATATTTAGCTTTCTTTCTCCTGCAAAGCTATTCATCTATAGTTAATGATGAACAACTCAGGTTTGAACTGAACGGGTCCATGTATACCCAGATTTTTTTTTTCAGTAAGTACCTGTAATGTTTTCAATTCGAGTTGGAGGTCCACGGATGTGGAGTGCTGACTGTATGCTTTGATGAATGCTATTTTATACAGGGGGGTGGGGAACTAGAGCATCCTCAGATTTTCATATCTACAGGGGGGTCTGGAACCAATTCCCCCATCGATACTTGGGGACAACTTAAGTTTTGAGAGAGTCAAAAGTTATATGTGGATTTTTGACTATAGGGTATGGGAGTTGGCACCCCTAATGTCCATGTTGTTCAAGAGTCAACTGTACATTCAAGCTTTTTTAGTCTTTTACTGACATTGTAGGATGTTTTCAGGAAATAACAGAGTGCATGTGCCTTATTATTTTTAACAAGAAATTCCATTCCTAATGTACCTAATTGATTTATGATCTTAGGTGATTGACAAAAATTTTACCTACAGCAATCCTCTAAAACCCTTCATCTGTTCTTCTTGGTTGTTGTTTAGATTCCATTGGCTTACATCGAGTAGAAAATATTAGCCATACAGAACCTGCTGTGAGCCTTCATTTGTACAGCCCACCTTTTGATACATGCCAAACCTTTGATCAAAGAACAGGATATAAAAACAAAGTCACCATGACATTCCATAGCAAATTTGGAATCAGGACTCCATTTGTAAGTATAATTTCTCTCCTTGGTTTAGTGTTTTGTGGGTTGGTAACATTACACTGTATTCATAGCTTTTTTTGTTCTAGATATTACTTAAATATTTTAAGTATTCTCAAATTGAAGTTTAAATGAACCTTAACTTAGGGGAAAGGCTCCTTATATCCTAATTCATTAACTTTGGAGACTATATTTTCAATTTATAAATAAATCTAAATTAGATGCAAAGATTTATTAAGTTCAAAATATGCTCATTTCTAAAAAAAGTTTTCATTTATTAGAGAAATAAGAGTATAATATATTTGATATAACTTCAGCTGTGACTTAATATTAATAGGTCTAATTTGCTGGGACAACACAAATAACTTGCAGAGTTAACCTTTCCAAAGTTTGAGACCCTATTCCAATTATACAAATAAAGAAACATGCCTATTTTGATTGCCAAATTGGTTTTTCTTTCAGTAGTGATGCTGTTCAGACCACAAATAAATGACAGTAGATGATCATGTAGACTAGCATGTTCCCCTTGAGAAACAGGTGTTTCGACCTAAAAATAATAAGGCAACAACCAATGGTAATATGGTATGGCACTCTTCTACCTCTGGAGAAATAAGTTGGCTATTTAGGGGAATGTAAAGACTGAAAATAATTCTCATGGATCTTACAAAAGTACAGCCTTTGAGAAAAGCCAGGGCAGAATTTTCTCAAGTGATTGCCCTGCTTTGTTTTCAGCATTTTGATTCCCAAGAGCTACTCTTAAAACAGGAACAAAACAATACGGCTCCATTGCATAGCTGAGTTTCCATACACTGATAAGAAAGCAGAACTACTTAGAACAAGCTGAAATGTCTGGTATGAAGATTTTTACAGAGCTTTCTTTTTTTCCTTCTTACAGGCAACTTCAGGATCACTGGAGAACAACTAAGGAGCACCCGCCATTTGCTGTTCAGTCATACACTTTACAAAGCCAATACTTAGATCTCCTGTAAGGCAGATGCTAATTATAAGGCATTAAGGAAGCAAATAGTTCCCTAAGCAACTACAGAAGAAAAATCTCACTAAAGAAAAAAAAAAAAAAAAAGGCTTGTGATTTTAAAGGCCAAATCAAGTACTCTCCTGGTCTTATTCTCTAAATCAGGAGTGGGAACCTTTTTTCTGCCAAGGGCCATTTGGATATTTATAATATCATTCTCTGGCCATACAAATATCAACTTAAAAGTTAGATTGCTACATTTTGGTCAAACATTTAATTAATTCACCTCTAATGCCTTAGCATTAGACCAAATGATTTTGCGGGCCTTCTACAACCTGCTGACCAATACTTCCCACCCCTGTTCTAAATCTATTGGAACCATACTGGGAATGTCAGTGAAGGGTTTTATAGCTTTTGGGAACACTTTGGTCTCTGAACTATAATTAGCAACATATAAAAACTACAGACATCAAATGCCTGCCTTGTGACTTGGATAACTAAATGTAGATGTCTTTCGTATACTTTGTACGTTCTTAATATTTGAAGAGAATTTTTGGAATCTGTGGATTTTATTTTTTCAATCATATTTTACAAATTCTTGTTCTATAAACAATAGGGTTTTGTAGATAGAGAAACTTAAAGTACTTGGACATTTGGTAATGAAATGAAGGATTTAGAAAAGTAGATGTATCCAAACCCACAACAAACCAAAAACGTAAGCTCATGTCTGGTGTGTCCCGTGGTCATAGTCAAAGACTTTGTCCTAGTCTCAAATTCTAATAAAACTGGATTTGAACACATTTTGAAGTTGTCTTCTGTTTAATTTCATAAAACTCATTGTTTCTTAGATTTGGGTAAACTACCAAAATCAGTGCAAAGTATGATTTTATGATGTAAGACTATGAGAGAACCCACAAAATGCATTAAAAAATAGCTTACCTTGCCCTAGCCTGTTTGGCTTACTGATTAGAGGACTGGCCCTCAAACTGAAGGGTCTCAAGTTCAATTCCTGGCCAAGGGCATGAACTTTGGTTGCAGGCTGGATCCCCGGCCTGGTTAGTGTGCTTGCAGGAGGCAACCAATGGACGTGTCTCTCTCTCAGTGATGTTTGTCTCTCTGTCTCTCCCCTGGGTGATGATAAATAAACAACAACAAAAAAGTAGCTTACATGTTCACTAATTGGCTAGAGATACTAACCTGAGGGGCTAAATGTAGACATAACCAAAATTTTGCCTAAAAATTGTGTGCGGGGGTCTATAAAGGCATACCTCGTTTTATTGTACTTGGCTTTATTGCACTTCACAGATGTTGCATCTTTTACAAATTGAATGCAAGACCCTCCACCAGCAAAAAGATTACTAGTACAACTCGCTTTATATCGGTAGTCTGGAACCAAACCTGTAATAAGGTATGCTTGTCTGATTAAATGTGAATTGTTTTCCAACATGTAAACACGGGATTTCATAGCAGAAGAAGATGTGGATTTCTGCTTCTTGAAAATTTGAAGTATCTCAGAATCCTGGACCTGCATTGCATTTTCATTGTCATCAGTCAGCTAGGCTAGGGTCTGTCCCTTAAGTGGGGCCACTCCTCTAATCTGCAGCAGCATCCAACTTGCCTATTTCCCTTATGTGTGTTACCAGCAAAGCCCACATATGCATTTGAGTTTGCTACCCCTGCTTTAGGCAATTTTCTTAGGACTATCTGTCATAATCTTGGAATTTCTATTATCTCTAGAAAATAAAGTCCTTTGAAGATAGTTCTACACAGGTCATTGGTTGCAGTTATACCATCTCGGAATTATCTACCTCTTTACATCTTTTTTTTTGTTAATAAAATGAACCTCCTTATAAATTAGGCACTGTAATTGTTTTCTACTGCTGTTGCAACATCATCACAAACTTAGTGGCTTAAACCAATACAAATTTTGTTTTCCTACAGTTCTATAGCTCAGAAGTCAAGCAGCTTTACTGCACTAAAATCAAGACAGCAGGGCTGTTTCTTTCTGTAAGTTCTTGGTAGATAGGATCTGTTTTACTGGATTTTCCTTCTAGATACTGCTGTGGCTTAGTATCCCTTTCCTCCATCTTCAAAGCCAGCAAAGGCAGCCTTAATTCTTCTATCTCTTAGCACTCTGACCTATTTCTCTTGTACTTTGAAGGACTCAAGTGATTAGAAACGTCTCCATCTCTAGGTTATAACCTTAGGGCTAAATCTATCTATAGAGTCTCTTTTGCCATATAGTCATAGGTTCTGGGGATTAGGATGAGGACCTCTGTGAGGTCATTCTGCCTGCCACAGTTTGCCCACTTGCTCGAAACAAGCCATGCCTATCCCACATGCAAAGTAGGTTCACCTCATCCCAAGATCCCGAAAGTCTCATCCCATCCCAATGTCAACTGAAATTCCAAAAATCTTATCTAAATTATATTTCATCATTTAAATTCAGTATGGGTAAGGCTTTATTATAACCCATCCTGAACACAATTATTCCCAATATTTATACCTGTTCAACATAATTTAAAAACCTGCCCAAAGTTATCCAGCCAAGAAATTATAGAGCTAGAATTTGATTCCAAGCCACTTTCCTTTAAAACTCATTCTCTTTATGCTCAAGCCTTTCAGGGTAAGAGAAACCTAGGCCACTTCCAATTTTTGTTTTCTATTTTGAAACAACGATATTATGGTATATGTATATGTTTTGTATGTGTGGTATATTTAAATGTTTAATATCTTGCACTTTTAACACACGAATGCAGTCATACCCTATGTGTGACAAGTAAAGGCCAAATCTGATTTGAGGATCCTTGTGCCTGTGAGGCTCAACCTAAATGGCTGCACTGGTGGTCCTGGCTGTCCTGGCCGTGCTGCCCACCTCGACCTCACGACTGGCCCTGTTCTCTGCTGCCCATGACAATGTTCACAGAGAAGCAGGCATCCTTCTCCTCAAGGAGCTCAGCACACGCTTGGGTCGATGAAATGTATGCACACACGGCAAGGCAGTGGAGCCATCAAGGGCTCAAAGGGAGGATGTAGGAGGGAGAAGGAGCATTGAGGGCTGGAATCATGCTTGTTGCTAAAGGTGAATGGATGTAAAAGAAGAGGATAAGGAGCTGAGTCTAGAAGAGGAGGAATGAGCCCTGTGTGAGGAAACAGTGAAGGGTGGTGGTGAGCCCTGAGCACTCAGGACCTCCCATCGTACCTACAGCTCAAGCTTCAGCACTTCTGTTCCCTCTGCCTGGCATGCCCTTCTCCAAGCTCTTTCCATGGCTGGTTCTTCTTGCCCTTTCAATGTCAGCTCAGATGCCATCTCCCCAGAAAGGGATGCCCCAACCACTCTACCTGAACATAAAATCTCCAGGCTATCTTCATCCAATTTCACTGGCACCCTTATGGTTATCTGAAAACTGTCATTTCTTTTTTCACATTCTACTAGTAGGATGCAAGCCCCATGGGGGTAGAAGCAGTGTTTCATTTACTGCTATATCCTGAGCACTGAGACCATGTTTGACACAAAGGGGCTATTCAATGGGTATTTATGAAATGAATGGAAAACCCCCCAATATCCTTACATAAGAGTTGTATTAACAAACCCTTGATGCTATGTTGTCTTCTACACACTACCAAAGTGTGTGCCATGTTATTTTTTTTTTAGTATAGAAGTCTATACATAAGTTTTCAGTCACAGACTTATTTCTCCTGTGGACTATGTCAGAAGCTTATCGTTTGGTATGGGTTCATTAATCATATACTTAGACTAATTGATGATTTGGGCTTTTATGTGTATTTCATAGGAAGATGCAGCATTAATTACCCCATTTAGCAATGGTGGTTAGCCTTTTTTTCTCTAACAATCTCCGAATGCTAAAGAACTTCTCTTCAGAAAGACTAGCATACAACAAATGTGCATACAATTTCAGAAGAGATTTCTGGACCCTCTGAAACCCATTAGGGGCCCCATTTAAAGAACCCTGTCGTATGTGAGTCAAGATGTATGGGAAGTAGCTGGTGGCTATTTCACTTCATTTTCTGAAATAGGAGGGTGTTAGCAAGCTGGGCAACTAGTTAATCTTTTAAATGTTACAACAGGGTTTCTAGGAAACACCAGAGACCATTGCTACTTTGTCCAAGGCACGTCCACACATTGCACAAGATCTGTTTTCTGTCTTTCTAAAAACATTTCAGGAAAAAAATGTTTCATAATATTATTTATCCACTTAGTAGATGCTTTTTAAAAAAAGTGTATGTGGAATAGTGACATAAACCAGATACAGAGGACAAATATTATATGATTCCACTTATACGAGGTACCTAGAATAGTCCAATTCATAGAGACAGAAAGTAGACTAGTGATCACTGGGGTGGCGGGGGGTGGGGGTGGGGGGAGTTTTTGCTTAATGGCCGCAGAGTTTCTTTTGGAGATGATTAAAATAATTTGGGCTGAAACCGGTTTGGCTCAGTGGATAGAGCGTCGGCCTGTGGACTGAAAGGTCCCAGGTTCGATTCCGGTCAAGGGCATGTACCTGGGTTGCGGGCACATCCCCAGTGGAAGATGTGCAGGAGGCAGTTGATTGATGTTTCTCTCTCATCGATGTTTCTAACTCTCTATCTCTCTCCCTTCCTCTCTGTAAAAAATCAATAAAATATATTTAAAAAAATAAAAAATAAAAAAATAAAATAATTTGGGTATAGATCGTTGTAATGGGTCCACTGCATTGTGAATGTATTTGATACACCAGATTGTACATTTATGAATGGTTAAAATGATAAATATATATATATATATATGTATATATATATATATATATATATATATTCCCACCATAAAAAGGTTATTTCCTTAAAATAGGTACACGTGGGAGAAAGTGTACATATGCTGTGTGGGTGTCTTGTGCTGGAATAGGAGAGACCTATCATAGAAAATGGAATAGGTAAGAAGGCATATGGTGAAAAGTTTCCTCTCCTCTGGCTCTCAGTTTCCCTCTCTAGAGGAAACCTGTATTACCAGTTTCCTGTGTTTCCTCATGTATCTTTCCCAGTGTTTATACAAAGTGTAGCATCCTAAACTTCATGCTTATAAGGAGACCTTTCCGTATCAGAACACAAACAGTTTCTGCATTCTTTTGTACTGCTGGCTGTGCGGTACGAACGTACCATGGCTCGGTTCACCAGTCCTCTACTGATGGACTTTGATGTGATTTCCAACCTTTTCCAATTGCAAACAGTTCTGCAATGAATAACCACATACATAAAGTCATTTCACAAATGTCAGTTGATCATTTCTTTATTATGAAACCACCAAGATAACTAAGCCCCAGGAAATGAGGTAATGGGAGAAGGTCATGGCAAGCCATCCTGGCTGAAGAGTAACCCTTCTGTGCAGAATCCATCACCCGATGTCATCTCTATTTAAATTCAACCATTTCCACTCTGCTCATTACTTAATGAAGCGTGTTTGTGTGAGCCCTCCAAGGCTGCCAGAAGCTTAACACTCACAGAGACTAGTTATTACTTGCAAGAAAGCCCAGGGAAAGCCCATGTGTTTGTGACAAAACTAAGGATGTAGTCACGGTCACTTTACAGTCCTGCCCGTGCTCAGCAGGAAAGGTGTGCATTCCTGTTTTTGTTTTCATCACTGAGCTTTTTGAGTGGTTGACGATGTGGTAGACAGCTTCGTGTGCTATTGGAAAACATGCCTCGGAGGTTGCTTAATGAGGGGCATTTGTTTATTTTTTTTAATAATTCACACAGAGACAATAAAGAAGTTGTGAGACACAGAGATCTACTGAATATGGTTCTGAGCGCTGATTTAAACCTGTACCAGTCTGAGAGATATCTACATATAAGCTCAAGGAAATGGTCATCTACTTAAAATACTTATATCTATATGCTATAGCGCTATGTATAATGTTTACCTAAAAGCACAACCAGAAAAATTCCTTGCACATGACAGGTAGAAATATTATAGAACTAGGAAATAATCTAATGAAACTGAAGATTGATTAGCCTTCAATGCCAAGATCCCTCCTAGGCATATCATAGCAAGAAGAATTGTCATTACAAAAATAGATCACTGTGATGTACCTTTCAGCAAAAGCTGTAGGATAATCATGAGTTTATGCAGGATTCGTCTAACTGATAAATGTAAAATAATCATATTATGGAATCATGAAGATGAAATGTACTTGAGTGAGCATTTAGCCAAACAAGCCTTTTGATAACTGAAGAAATTGAGGCAGGTAAGGTTAAGGTAAACCAACATACCTGAGCAACATTGTGCTAGGGCAGGTTCATACAACCCCATGGGAGGTGATGTTCAGGAATTTTGCAAGCTGATTGGCAGGTTAAAATTGGCCCTATTGGGAGGGCTTACACTGTGGAAATCTGTCATTGCTACAGATCAGGGTAATTCTCTTTCCCCAGGGAGTCTGTTGTCAAACATTTGCCAGCATACCATTTTATCTAAGGCTGTTCAACCAATTCAAAATAAAGACAAGGTGCCCTAACTAGTTTGGCTCAGTGGATAGAGCGCCGGCCTGTGGACTGAAGGGTCCCATGTTCTATTCTGGTCAAGGCATGTACCTTGGTTGTGGGCACATCCCCAGTAAGGGGTGTGCAGGAGGCAGCTGATCGAACGATGTTTCTAACTCTCTATCCCTCTCCCTGCCTCTCTGTAAAAAAAAAAAAAAAAATCAATAAAATGTATTTAAAAAAATAAAGACAAGGTCTGCCTGGTCCATTTAAATATACATTTTTATTTTTTAATTTTTATTGAACTTCCGAATTTTTAAGTCACTTTTGTATATATAGATATACATTATTGTCACCTCAGAGAAATCCTTTGAGGTAAGACAGGGATATTATTTCTCCCTGCCTCATTGCAGAGATGAGAACATTTAGGCACATGTAGATGACATATTTTACCCTAGGACACACAAGTAGGTAATGGAAAAACCCAAATAGATGTTGGTTCTGCCCAGGACACACTGTACCTTTGGCAAAAGAGAAAAAATTGCTAAGCAGGAACAGAAAGTCAACAATGTTACCAATGCAATGGTACCTCTATGGCTTTTCTATCTGAAATCCATCATTTGGTTCCTGACTTCATAGTTTAAAAAATCCCTCAAGAAGTACTTAGGCTGAATGGAATAGTGAAGAGTCTTATTTTTCCAGAGTGAATCCAATTAATTATTATGTCATAGCAGAGCTTGGGTCTGGCCTGTGCTTTTATTCCTACTTATTTGACAGGGCACAGGTTATCAACTTAGGGACTATGTTCATAGTTCTACCCCATGGCACCAGTTCATTATTGTTTCGATTAGGACTCACTCAATTGCAAGTACAAAATGTGACTCAAACTAACTTGACCAAAACAAGTTCATATAACTATAAAGTTCAGTAGATTCTCAGGCAAGGGTGGCTTGAGGGGTTCAAACATCTTTTTAGGACTCTGTCTTGCTCTCCACCTTTCTTGACTCTGAAGTCTACCCTTGTGGTGTTAAGATGACTCCCAATATCTTCAGGCTTACAATTTTAGTTTCAATTTTGGTGCAATAAGGGGCTCTATCTTCACAGTGTTTTCATAGAAGTTAGGAATTTAGCAATAAGGGCTCTGATTGTGTCACATTCCCATCCCTGATGCACTCACCATGGCCAACAGGGTATGATCTTTGCCCTGGCCCAAGTCATGTGGTTTGCCCCTGGAGTCAGGAGTGGAAACAGCCTACCAAATCAGATGGGTTGGTGTGAGGGGTAGGGTCACCAAGAAAAATCAGAATTCTCTTATGAGAAGAAATGGGGAGGGGCGGACTAGTTGCTAGGCAGACAAAATCAATAGATTTCTACTCCATAGAAACTGAATAGCTCAATAGATATTTGTTAAATTAATGAGTGAAGAAATGAATCAAAGATTATAGAAACGAAATCACCATCACCTTTTTACTCCTGATAACACTATTTCAAACAATTCAAGGGTAGTTTTTCTTTCTCTTTCTGGTGAAACTTACAAAACACCCTATCACTCCAAAAAACAGAGGACTTTACACACCCAAGGAAACCACCATCAGTTCTAACCCATGTCAAGATTCGTCCACTAGAATTATAGCTCTGTGCGATAGGAGGCAAGTGAGGCTTTCCCATTGTCCCAGAATCTAGCTAAATCATAAGGTTAAAAATGAAAGATGTCAAATACTCCCATATTCTAAAGAGAATAGACATAGTCTCTAAGAGATAGGAGTAAGAATTTCCCTTCAGGGTTTATTAGGAGCTGGTAGACCTATTGTCCTAGTAGCAACCCTATCCCATCACTCTTCCCCAGCCTGCATAAGATACGGCTGAGGAGTTGGAGTTTGCATTGCCATTGTGAGTTACTCAAATCCCTCTCCTGAATCTATATGACTGTATTTAGCCTGTTAGAACCACATTCCAGCTCCTGCTATGACCACACCTCTTATGTCTCCTGCCCACTACCCCTCCCCCCCCCCAATCCAATCCTCCCTCTTCCTCCCCAGCTGAGCCAGATTTTCCATTCAGATCTTAGGCCTCCCGGTGCTTTGGCCAAATAACACTTTCCCACTTCACTGGTTTTGTTCTCCTGTCTCCTGCCTAAAATACACTCTGCCCCAGTACCCTGCCTTCTGAGGGTAATAGCAACTCCTCTCTCAGGCCCAGCTCAAAAATCCTTTCAGAAGTGCTCCCAGTGGGAGGGAATCTCTTCATTTTGGGGCTTCCATGAAATTTAACTTTCTTGTAGCACTTGCCACTTTCTGCTCTAAGTTACAGAAATGTGTGTTTGATCTACCACCATATAACACAGTGGTTCTCAACCTTCCTAATGCCACGACCCTTTAATACAGTTCCTCATGTTGTGGTGACCCCCAACCATAAAATTATTTTCGTTGCTACTTCATAACTGTAATTTTACTACTGTTATGAGTCATAATGTAAATATCTGATAGGCAGGACGTATTTTCATTGTTACAAATTGAACATAATTAAAGCATAGTGATTAATCACAAAAACAATATGTAATTATATATGTGTTTTCCGATGGTCTTAGGCGACCCCTGTGAAAGGGTCGTTCAACCCCCAAAGGGGTCGCGACCCACAGGTTGAGAACCGCTGGTATAACAGATGCCCCAGGTGCTGGACAGCCCCCAAAACAGAGCCCATGCAATGGGCCACAGCTAATTCTTGTTGTATTGTGTTGTAGCAAGACATCTTTTTAAAGAGTACAAATTTGTGTCTTTTTTTTTTTTCTTTTGCTACTTTAGAGAAATCAGAAAGAATACTGGCCATTGAAAACATTTTTTTTCTGATTATATTTCCCTGTCCGATTTCAGGGGCTTCTGAACAATCTCTTCTACCCCAACCCCCCTTGTTTTGTTCTTTTCAAAAGCTTAAACGGAAGAGATGATAGTAGGTGTTCAGGGGTGGAGTAGGGTGGGAGGCAGGCTCCTAGAAGCCTTCGTGGATGGTAGCTGAATGGAAAGGACCTGGAAGTATTTGGAAAAGAGTGAACTTGTGGTACACCTCGGAGGGCTGTACTGAGAACTGGTGTCGGCTTTGGCACAAAGCAGAATCTTTCCAAGGACCACGCAGACTTAAGCAACAAGCTTATCAGTGTCTACAAGGTGAACTGACCTAGAGGCATTTACTTCCTCAGCATCGCATAAGCTCCTCAGACATTTGTGTAACCCTACGAGGGGGAAGAAAGCCCCTCCAATAAAGACTAACATTGAGTTTCCCACCAGTAGGGTATTGGCCAAGACTTGGAATTAATCTGGTTCACAGAGAAATAAAATAATACAGCTTCCAATCTTGCATAAGATCCCGGCTGTTGTGTTGCTTCAAAAGGGATTTTCTTTCAAGCTTAGTTCTGATTCATAGACGTACACTCCACTGAACCACAGGGTAAGAATCTGCTGGGAGCAACTGGGTTTCTAACTCAAAAAGGTTTGAATTGTGAGCAAGAGCACAGACAAATAATATAAAAACAGAGGATGATGTCATCCAGGAGTTAGCCGAGCCCCTGCAGGCTATGGAGCTGAGAGCTGCACTTTGCCTTGCCTTCTTCTGAAAATGTGCACTTCTGCATTATGGCAGCTTATAAAACAGTCATTTTTGGTCCCTGGCAGGCAATAGACAACATCAGAGGTTCAAATTTTACGCCTTCATCAACAAATATAGTAGTTGTATACCTCCTATAAACATATGTTAAATATAGAAGCCTTCAAATCTTTGTCAGGTAAGGAGATGAATAAGTGTTATGGGATGCCTTGGTGTTTTTAGAAACTTTGATGACATTTTAAAAATTGAGAAAATAATATGATTTTTTAAAATGTAGGCACTTTGTGAATTTACTTTTGCAAAAAAAATAACTCTTTATTTTGGAAAATATTTTCAGACAGTCTTTCAATAACATAAGTGACAATCAAGGGACCCCCCCCTCCCCCCATTTTTGGGAAAACTGGGATGCTATCATTTATTTCTATACAGATGGTGAGATAAATAAGCTAAATGCTCTGGGTGATCATGAAAATTGATTTTATGTCTCTGCAGACTTCGTTGTTACTTTGGAATAAATGGGTCTTTTCTCTGGATAGATGGCGTGCATGGTCAAGCTGGGGCCCATGGGAGACTAGCTACAGAGCCTATGGGAGAGGCAAGACAGCCTCACAGTCACCTCCCTCTGCACAAGAAAGGGTGGGGGGTAACTGGCCTGCTTGACATGACTTTGTAGGCATTCCTCTCTCGGTGTTGTTCAAGACAGAGTATGCCACGCTCTGGTAATGCAGGTGGACTGTGTTTCTTTGTGAGTGTCCTGCTGGAGCCAGAGGCCAGATCACACCAGGAGGTAGAGGGAGGGATGGGGTCAGCAGGCTTTCGCTGAAGGGACTCTATGTTTCCTCTCAGTCACTCTGAGAAGAGGCAGGTTGTGGCTGAGGGAAAGACAAGGTGGGGCACAGACTAGAAGGGGGTGAGAAATCTCTTCCTCTTCCCCAGCAGAAGGGTGTAAAATGCGGAGCAAGTCAGCATTTCTGTAGGGGAGTACGGTTGCTTCCTCCAGGTGGAAGCAGGAGGCAGCCTAAGGGACCTCAGAGCAGGTCTGAGTTTGGAGTTTCAGGGGAGCCATATGCAGCAGTACGATGAGGCACTGTACCAGCAAAGTCCATTTCACTGTGCCCAAACCCTCAGTGATGTTGCAGGCTTCTGATTGGAAGCAAGTTCTGTCTGACTCCATAGTGTGTGCCCAAGCACACTGCTGCTCTGCCTCTCCAGCAGGTTTTTCTCACACTTGAGCAGACCAGATGAGTATCCTGACTTCAGGCTGATCTGTTCTGATGCTGAGAGCCAGCAAACTGAGCCCTTGGGCGTAAAGCTGAGACTCCAAATTCCCCTGGCAAATCGCCCTTATTTTAAAAGTTCTTATTTTTCCATTCCGCTCACGGTAATTTTCGAACTTCTCCTACTTCTAATAAAATAGATATTTTTGTATTATTATTTAAAACAAGATACAAAGGGTTATTATTGCCTTTCTATTTAACCTGGTGATGTTTTTATTTCCTCACTCTCTAAATGTCAGCTTTAGTATGCAATTACCTTTCTTATCTCCCACCCTCTCCCAATTCCTGTTTTTTGAGATATGTCTAGGAATAGGCATAGTACTTATTTTCTAAGATAGCCTGGAACTCAGTACACCTTTTCAAGGTGATGACTTCAGTCTTTATTTAAACCAGACTGTTGTCCTTTGATTTGAGATACCTCTTCCACTTGACTATCATATCATTAACTAGATTATCAGTTTCATCTTTCCTCTTTTTCCATTTTTTCACTGAATTATTGAGCTTCAAAATAATCCCTTTTAGGCCCAGAAAGTCCCCTTGATGGTGTAATAGAATCTCTTTGAGTGCTGATTTATTATTAAATTTATATTGTCTTCTGTCTCCTCTAGCAATTACTACTATAGAAGCTAACCCAATTCTGGGTGTTCTGGTTGCTCTTCATTCTTTTTTTTCTGCTAGGTTGCCTAAGACCATTTCTTTGTCCACTGTTGGCTTTGTCTGCCCCTGAAGTTTTAGTCAAAATGATAGAGTGAGTGACACTGCAGATGCAGTGGTCTCTGCTCTGGTGGCCCTGTGATGGACAAGCAGGCAGACTGGGACCCTTCCTTAGAACCAGAGAGGAGCTTTCTGTTTCCATCTCACCAGTGATGGCTGTGTTCCTCGGGGAAAGAGAGCAGGCTGTGTCCTTGGTTAGCTGGGTGCACCGGGTGCCCAGCAGTTTTTCCTGGGCCACGTGGAAGCAGATTGGCATCATCTGTCCTCTCAGGTCCTGGTGCAGTAACCACAGAATGAGCCCAGGTGCATTGCAAGAAAAAGGTCTCTCTTTTCTTGGTCTCTGCCTCTGATCATATTTGCTTTCACTTCCAATTTTAAAATTTTAATCTCACTGAAATGTGCTTCAGTTTTTAAAAATACCCAAGCTTTTTATTTATTATTTATTTTTTTGCTCTAGAACCATTTTTTCTCAAGCAATCCACCATGAATTATTATGACCTAGGGGTGGAGGAATTGGAGCCTGGACTTGCTAAAAGTATTCCCAAATCCTAGCTGAACCTTAGTGAATCAACAACTAATGGGGGATGGAAGCCTGGAATCAGCAGCTTAAATATGTTTCGTAAATGATTTTTAAGTACATGCACTAAAAGTTGCGGAACGCTGCTATAGGAATATGAAAATACATACATTTTTAGAATAGAAACTTAAAACATAGCTTCATTTAATTTCCTTGGGGGTTTTTAAATATACATTTATGGCTCTTGAAACTAGCAGTTTTCTTTTTTTATTGATGTCAGAGAGGAAAGAAGAGGGAGAGAGAAATAGAAACATCAATGATCAGAGAGAATCATTGATCAGCTGCCTCCTGCATGCCTGGGCATGTGCCCTGACGGGGAATTGAACCATGACCTCCGTGATTCATGGTCGATACTCAGCCACTGAGCAACACTGGCTGGGTAAAACTAGCAGTTTTCAAAGTTCTCAAGATCTTTCATGGAGTCCACAGGTCAAACATTTTTTTTTAAAGAAATTATACAGTTTTATGATTTTCTCTGTTGCTTCTTCATTCACTACGAATAATTTCACAATAAAACACTTTCAGGCAGCTTCTCTGCTACTTTCTTTGGTTTCCACTTCTTTAGGCAACAATGGCTCCATCTTTAGTAACAAGCCTTTGCTTGTTTAACTATAAGGAAAGCTCATACCTTGGGAAGGAATGAGTGGCACGTATGCAATGATAGGGGTGCTGGACGTGTGCCCAGCCTACTGCACAGCCACCACACCTTGATCACGTTTCACTGTTCTCATGACATGATTAAAATCTTGTTTCTTTCCCAAATTCTGTGGTCTGTGCCTACAAACTTCATTGATAACAGCATGCAGATTGGCAGCTATCTGGTCACTTGACATATCTAGAGTTGCTATTTTGGTCTCTAGAAAGTTCTCCCTTTCTTCATCTACCTTAATTTCGATTCCAGTTTTGAATAACTCAAGCATTTTGGGATGTCATGGCCAATAGGATTTTCTTTTTTTTTTTTTTTAAATATATTTTATTGATTTTTCACAGAGAGGAAGGGAGAGGGAGAGAGAGTTAGAAATGTCGATGAGAGAGAAACATCAATCAGCTGCCTCCTGCACACACCCCACCGGGGATGTGCCCGCAACCAAGGTACATGCCCTTGACAGGAATCGAACCTGGGACCCTTCAGTCTGCAGGCCGATGCTCTATCCACTGAGCCAAACTGGTTAGGGCCCAATAGGATTTTCAAGTAAGCTTTGGAAATCTTTTTTCTTTTACTTCTTTAATGGATTAAGCTCGGGCATTATTTCTGGTTCAGCTACATAAAAGTCTGGTTTAGTTTTATCACCGAAAATCTTCTGAATCCAATTAGTTCCTCCTGCAAACACAGCTACATGTTTTTCTGCTATTTTACTCTCTGATGCCTGCCCTGTAAATACAGCAACTTTATTGATTTCTGAAAGAAATGGTGTGGCAAACTAATAACACTGGCAAATGGCTCCACTTTTTTCTTCTTCCCCAGTGCCATATCCAGTGTCAAATCAAGATAAAAAAAACTTTGCTTTGGATATGTAAAGTTCAGATTTGAAATTTCTTAAGTAAATGAATAGCTTTCTTCACCTCGTATATCTGCCTTAGGTATAAGTGTTTTAAGTAAACATCATCTTCGGGTTTGCTTTCCATAAACTGGTATGACTTTATTTTTTCTACCTCATCTTGTTTTTCATTTGATGCTTTTTCTTTGGCACCTTCTCTTTGTTTTCTTTTCAGGCTTCCTAGCAGCAGCAGCAAAATGTCTTTTAGGCACATGAACACATGCAGAACAAGGATAAAGAGGTGTCTGATAAGCCATCTTGGGAAGACTATGCCTTTGAGGTATCAAGACTCTACCAAGGGATCTGAGGGCCGCTGCCACGCTGACCATTCCAGATTGTGTTCCAAACTACTTTTTTTTAATAATAGGGAGATGTCATTTGACTTTTTTATATTCATTCTCTTACGAATATGCAGTGGCATTTTCCAGAGGCTAACTGATGAGTGATGTCACAACAAACCAAATGCAGAAACAAGAAGGAGGATCTAGCTTTCTTCTATTAAGCTAGACATTAAAAAGAATCAAAAATGTAAAACAATGCCACTCTTCTCATTATATATATCCTGTTTTGAAAAATAGAGTTATTTTTCATAAAAATGATATTTATGTTAACATATTGTTTAAAATAAATTAAGCATTAACATATTTTAATTACTTAGTTTTAATATCCAATATCAATGAATATGATGCACATATCAATAGATATAATTTGCATAAACAAAAGCTTTTTGGGATGTTAAATAATTTGTAAGACAGTAAAGTTGTCCTGAGCCAAAAAGTTTGAGGACTGTTGTCTCATCTGTATTTTTCCTGTATAAAAGAATCCTAGAGGGTTGCAATGAAAACTCTCTCCTCATCCTTGATCCACTGTACATTCTGATCTTTGTGATTTATGACCAACCAACTGCTTGACCAGGTAAACATATATACTATTGGGACTTTGATGAAGCCCCTTGTCTACTCAATAGTAAACAGTGATAGTTTCTATGAAGACTAAATAAATTATAAAAAAAAAACAACTTGAAAACAAGCTCTCAGAATTTCATTCAACTAGCCAAGTTTAGTCAACACTGAAAGAAGAACAGATGGAACATTATTAAAATAAAGATGTCTTAGGCGTGCATAATATGACACAGTAAAAGCAGCGCTGTCCTTGAAGCAAGCATTTTTAGAGATAAGATTTTTATTTCTTGCTCTCTGATCTTGGGAAAATCAAACTTCTCTGGGTCTGTTTTCTCATCTGGGGTTTATATTAAAATCTAACATTTACTCATTCATTCTTTTACTCAACAAATACTAAACATCTTGGCTTCAGACACATTAAGTACTGAAGATATAGAGGTAAATGATCTTACGTCTGACTTGGAGGTATTCACAGGCTATGAGGAAGATAAATATATTTAAATTATTTAAGGTATTCTGACTAAAATATCTCCCCATATCACAACTTTTATCTCTTTACCTGCTAATTTTTCTTCATAGCAGTCATCATTACATGATGTGTTATATATTTAGGTACTTATTTGGGATGGGGAGGGAACTTATATCTATCCTCCTCACTAAACTATAAGTTTCAGGAGGACAGGGACTTTAAGACAATGTTTTTCCTGACACATGACTGACATTCAGTAAATATTTGCTGAATGAATGAAATAAAAGGGGGGGCTAAATACATATATTAGGGAAAGAAAGAGGAAAAAGAAGGAAAGAGAGAAAGATAACACATAGGACAACAAATCAATGTATTTATTGAGAAAAGAAAAATCAGTTGAAGTTAGGTAAAGTATTGAAGAGACAGAAAGAGTGTTCCAGGAAGAGGGAGGAGCCTGTACAAAGATTTAGAAGTGTGGAATTACTCTGTTAAATACAGAGAGCTGAAATGTGTTATCTGTAGGGCAGGGGAGGGGTGCAGCTCTATCATTCTATGAATATAAGAAGGAATGAGGAGCTTTGTGCTGTGAGAGGTCAGAACTAGATGTGCTGCTCTGGTATGTGGATTGTTTTTGAGCAAAGGGCGATTTGAGCTGTGGGCTCAAGAGAAGCTTCTGCCCCTTCCCTGACTACCTAGAAGAACTCGAATTGTCCATAATGGGAGATTATCAGAAATCACCTCTTTGACCTGTCTGTAGGCCAGGAAAAACTTCTATTTATTAAACATCTGCTTTTCTTATCATACTGTAATGACCTTTTGAAGTCCCCAAGGCACCCTCCTTCATCCTAGTTCAGAATGTCTTATATACCATGTTCCCTTTCTGTCCCTGAACCTCTCTGGTGCAGGTGGTGCCTCTGACTATGTCAAGTATGCAGAGTTCCCAAACATATGTATGTATTAAACTTGGTTATTTTCTCTTGCTAATCTGCCTCATGTCTATGTGACTATTAGAACAGCCAGAAGATCCCACAGTGCACCTTTCACTTTGCTACCTGAGTGAGCAATGTGGACTTCCCTGTGACCTGTACTGATATACGTAGGAATGTTTGTGGCTATTGAAAGGGAAAACCAATGTTTTCCTTCTCCACGCACACACTACTCTCAATACCTCACTTCTGTTCACAAAATGTGTGGGGGTTTTTCTCACACTGACCAATTCTCCCAAACTTGCTGGTGTCCTACAATTTAACTCAATCCTGACACTATCTACCTGGAGTTAGCCTCAGATTCCATAGCTTAAAGGCATCAGTCCTACAAGACGGCCCACTCACTTCAGACATCAATTGCAAGTCCAGTTCCTTACTTGAGCCTCTGAATGATTGGCTATCTATTGGAGGTCCCTACAGCCCACTCATCAGCCTTGATAATTTGCTAGACTGACTCACAGAACTCAGTAAAATGTTGACTTCTTAGGTTAGCAGTTTGTTATGAAAGGGTACATCTCAGAAACAGCTGAATGTAAAAGGTGCAAAAGGTAGGCAAGTGGAGAGGGGCACAGAGCTTCCACGTCCTCTCCAGGCTCATCATCCACATATTCATCAACCTGGATGCTCAGTAACCCTGAGCTCCATACTGTAGGGATGTTTACGGAGGCTTCATTCCAAAGGCAGGATTGATTAAATCACTGGCCTGTGGCAATTCTACCTCTAGCCCTAGCCCCCTCCCGGGAGGTTGGAGGGTGGAGTTGAGAGTTCAAACCCTCCAATCTCAAGTTGGTTTCCCTGGCTATCAGTCCCCATCTAGGGGCTTTCCAAAATTCACCTTATTGACATAAACTGAGCTGCGGTTGAGGGGCTCTTTATGTGAAAGATACTCCTTTCACTTCTAGAACTAGGCCAAAAGCACAAAAGATGCTCCCACTTCTCTTATTACTTAGGAAATTACTGTGGTTTTAGGAGCTGTGTATGGCAGGAAGATCAAATTCATATATGTTATTATAGATCACAGTATCACAGCCATCATCTAACAATGTTGATGATAGTATTATCATGACTGTGGTTAATGTATACTGAGTTCTTACTACGTGAAAAGCAACATCAATCACTTTTGACAGAAATGAGAGGCCAAAAGCTTTATGGGGAGGTCTTTTTAGGAATTGCTAATCCGGAAAACACAGATTTTGGTAGAAACCCAACTATATTCCAAGGGGAGAGGAAGGGAACCAAATTTATAAAGACAGAAAAGGGGCTTCCAAAAGAATTATGTAAGTTGCTTTGAAAGAGCTGTATTTGGTGCTGGCAAGCAGACTGACACTGTGCTCTATACATGGTTAATTGCTTATGTCTTTTGCTAAGCAAAAATTTATTTTTTTGATAGAGAGCTCAGTGATGCAGAGCCAGTTCCAGGAACTGGATCAGAATGTAGCCATTTGGTTTAACTCAGTTCAAAAGTTCAGGCTCATATAAGGGGCGGGGGGGGGGGGGGGGGGGGGGGGAGTTAGCTCAATGCTTCCCAGAGGCCTCTCAGCTCCATTTTACATTGCTCTCTTGACAATACCAACTCCATTGATCTGTGTGTTTTTTTCCATAGCACTTAGCATATACTATCTCACCTTCAAATAACTTCATCATGAGTTAGAGACGGTTATTGATTCCCATTTTATATAAGGACATCGGTGCTCAGAGGGGTTATGAGACTTTCCCAAAGTAAGTGACAGAGTATTTTAATAAGATCCCCACTTGATTGGTGTGCACACTGGTCTACAGAAGTGTCTTGCAATCACTAGTGTCATCTGTTTTCCAGAATACATCGTGGAGGAAAAAGGGGCCACATACCAAATTTGACAAGCTCAGGGGAGGCCAGCATGGTGGCCTTACAAACTTAGAGGCCTCCCCGCAAAAAACCTACATAGGATGGTCTGAAATTAAAACTTTCTAACTAAAAGTGAGTCATGGCAGGTAGTCATGTCCTAGGGCAGTATCTGCCCTGACAAAGGTCAATCTTTACCTTAACTGAACCTGTCTATTATCTTTTTGCATCTAAGATGACATACCTTTGGAATGTCAGGGTAATTTTCTTTTACCAGACCCTTCATAGCACAATCCCTGCACCAGAACTTGAGATCGCAGAACCCCTCATTATTATTGTTATTGTGTTGTTAACTATCCTATACCCAATTATGTAAAAGAAATAAATATGTTTCTCTTCTTTTTACTTTTTATCCAATTCCAGAGATTTCCTTGTTTTGATGTTTCTTGCCTTCAATCCATTGAGATTTCGCTTCCTAGCAGTTGTTGTTAGTTTTGCTCAAATAAACTCATAAGAATTCTCTACAGATATGGATGTTTGTCACAGTGACAGCATAATTTTTACTTCCATGAGTAAAAATGAGAGGTAAGCAGAAATTGCTGGATGAGGGCTTTAGGAAAAATTCTTCATAAAAGGAAAGCTTGGCTTGCTTGCACTTTTTTTTTACTTTTGTCATCGTGTCCTAACCTTTTTACTTCTGCCTGGAATGTGGACAAGAAGCTGTGGACAAGTGGAGCTGCCTTCTTATAACCAGGAGAACTAAAACCACATCAAGAGGATGGTGAAGGGAAAGTAAAAAGAAGTTGGTATTCCCAATGGGATTGTTGAACTGTTATACCAAACTGGGACTGCTTACATCCAAACTCCATGCTGTGTGAGAAGAATTGAGTCTGCTCCGACGAAGCCATTGTAGTCAGGCTTCCATTACATGCAGCTGAAATTATTCCCGAAGCAAGCCACAAATACACACTCACATCACAGCAAGCAAATGTTGGTTTTCATTTCTTCTGTAGGTGTGTATTTCCCCGATTGCCAAAATTTAACTACAAACTGTATGGTTTTTAAAAGTAAATTTTAAAAGGTTTGTTTACAATAATGTTTAATCATAACTGTGTAGTCATATGACCAGGAACAATGACTAAATCTATGTTAGATTTTGTTTTTTTCCTTTGTTTTTAACTAAGCCCATCAAGTGACTTCTATAAGCAGCCAAAATTAGTATTGCTAGAGTGCTTACCCAAACAGTACTTTGTTTTCAAAAATGAAATAACTGAGATCGAGCTTTATAATAGAAACACTTAAAATGCCAGATGTCAGGTAATTCTCATTCCTGATACTCCTTAATTTTTATTTAGGCATCAGAATGAATCTGTATCTAGCATTTTGAATCTACGTATAGAGCCAATAGCAAGCAGGTTGTCCCTGGCCAATTTTGCTCAGTGGTTAGAGCTACGGCCTGAGGACTAAATGGTCATGGGTTTGATTCCCTGTCAAGGGCTTATACCTCAACTCAAAGCCTCATACTTTGGTTGCAGGTTCAATCCCCCAGCCCCAGTTAGGGCACAAGTGGGAGGGAGGCAGCCAATCAATGTGTTTCTTTCACATTGATGTTTCTCTCTCTCTCTCCCTCCTCCTCCTTCCTTTCTTCCACTCTCTCTAAAAATCAATGGAAAAAATATCATTGGTTGAGGATTTAAAAAAAAGAAAAACTGAGCAGGCTGGCCTGAGAGGGCTTCTCTCCTTCTAGGCAGCGTGATTTTTCTGGGGCCAGGCATTCAAGGTAAGGTAAGGAATGGAAAGACACTCTTGGAGTTCGGGATAAGAATTCCAATACAGCCGAAACCGGTTTGGCTCAGTGGATAGAGCGTTGGCCTGCGGACTGAAGGGTCCCAGGTTTGATTCTGGTCAAGGGCATGTACCTGGGTTGCGGGCACATCCCCAGTAGGAGATGTGCAGGAGGCAGCTGATCAATGTTTCTCTCTTATCGATGTTTCTAACTCTCTATCTCTCTCCCTTTCTCTCTGTAAAAAATCAATAAAATATATTTTTTTTAAAAAAAGAATTCCAATACAGAGGCCATTTCTAGAGAAGCCGCAGAATTCATTTTAAGGTCACAACAGCCCTAGCAGGGGTCCTCAAACTACGGCCCACGGGCCACATGCAAATACAAATATTGTATTTGTTCCCGTTTTGTTTTTTTACTTCAAAATAAGATAGCTGCAGTGTGCATAGGAATTTGTTCATAGTTTTTTTTAAACTATAGTCCGGTCCTCCAACGGTCTGAGGGACAGTGAACTGGCCCCCTGTTTAAAAAGTTTGAGGACCCCTGCGTGTGCTTTGGGGAACGATGGAGAAGAGGCTGCATTCACATCGTGGCATAAAGAGAACTGAACAGAGAACCAGTAGGAGAATGGGAGTTTCCTCCCCAGAGGCTCTGGGTTTGGAGTTTCCAGAGTAACATGGGATGGGACTATAATTTTTCATCTGGGTGTTAGTAAACAGTTTGATACTAGGAGTTTGGAGGATTTTGGAGGGACTGGGATTGCATCTGTAAAATCACGTCGCTCATGTGACTGGCAGATGGTAAACATCCACTATAAGCTTGTCAAATGTGAATGTGGTCATTTGGTCTGTGCCCAAGGCAAGCTTAAGTAAAGCACAAAAGCTTATTGAGAATATAAATCAAAACAGCCGTTCGGTCAAGCCAAACTGTTGAAATTAAAGATTCAGAACGAACAAGCACATCGGGAGCACCTGCTTTGTGCCGAGCTCTGCTATGTACTTTTACACGCATTTTCACCTGTGCCTTGTTAACAGTCCTCTCCATGGCCAAACTTGAGGCCCATTGCTGCTCCTTCTGAGGACCTCCCTGCCGGCCATGCCCAGGATGTTCTGCCCTGCGGAGGAGCCCCAGGAGCTGACCAGCTGGCTCTGAGCGTGTGTTCCATTGTCTCGCCTTCGCTCCCCATACGGCTTCCGGGTAAGAATGACTTTTTTCCTTCTTATCTGTGTAGTGCTTTGCATTCCTACTCGGAGCTATATTTATGCCTGAAACATTTAATGCCCTCCTATGGGTGTCTTTCCACTGAGAGAGTTACCGCATATTCATTCCACAAGATTTGACATCTCATTTAAGGGAATGAGTGGGAAGAAGCCATGCAACAGAGAAACTGAGGTAAATACAGACTCATCCTGAATTATAGTTATGTGTTGTAGTGTTTGGTTTTTTTCCCAATTACGGTTGACATTCATATAATTTATAATGTGTTCACTCCAATAAATTTAGTACCCCTCTGATAGGTGTTATAGTTTTATTTTTTATTATTTTTTTATTTTATTTTATTTTTTAAAAAAATATATTTTATTGATTTTTTACAGAGAGGAAGGGAGAGAGATAGAGAGTTAGAAACATCGATGAGAGAGAAACATCGATCAGCTGCCTCCTACACATCTCCTACTGGGGATGTGCCCGCAACCCAGGTACATGCCCTTGACCAGAATCGAACCTGGGACCTTTCAGTCTGCAGGCCGATGCTCTATCCACTGAGCCAAACCGGTTTCGGCAGGTGTTATAGTTTTAATTTTGTTTAATGTACCAGACCAATGTTTCTCCAATTTGAGAACTATAGTAACCTTTTTCAGAGAAAGAAAATTCTCATAAAATCCCCCAAATATGTCCATTTCTTCAGTGGGAGAAACACTATTTTAAGAAATAAAAGTCTTATTTTACAAAAAAATCTTTTTCAGATGTGAATTATCAGTGCAAATGACTTTCCTTTTTTATAACAAGATGATTGTTATACCATCTTTAAAATGAAAACTCAACATTTAAAATTCCTTACAAAACTTTTAAGCCTCTAAGAATGTAGCAAGTCCCTCTCGCCCCCTTCCCAGTTAGAGAAAACCTATACCAGCCACAATTTTATTTCTAAAGAAAACAATTCCCAATCACATATGGAGTCTTTTGAGGCCCTGACAATGAATGTAAAGCACCACCCTACTGGTATTTCCTCCTGTGTGAGTTGAAGGGGAAAAAAAAAACCCAGCATAAAGCTTTCAACTTGTTCCTGTAAAATACAGTTAATCTGCATTCCATTTGTCTGGGTTTGCTGTGTGTGTGTGTGTGTGTGGATGGCTGATGTCATAGCCACAGGCAAGGAGTTCAACTTTGTTTTCCACAAGCTTTTAAGCCCCACTTGCATTATTAAATGCCAGGCATCTTCTGGGTTGGGTTCTCTGACCTGGAGATACCCAATCCAACTAGTCACTGGTGTTACAAGGGCTCCAACGGCCTTAGACGAGCTTTGTCCCCTGAGATTGCTGGCTGCCCAGAACTCTGAGTCATGCTTTTGTGATGACAGTTGGTTACTTGCCATATGGTGTCTCAAAGGGTCTGGTGTCATTTTCTGTAAGAAATCATTAGAATCATGTTACAGTGTCCAGGGTCTAAGAGTGGCACTTGACACTGACAGGAGAAACACACTGCTGGGTGACCTCAAGTACCATTTGGAAATGGGGAAAACCGTGGGAAGGTTTGGATTAACCCATTACAGGGCAAAGCAAGGAGAGGATTGGCTGGGACTCCCAACAAAAACTTTGTAAATCAAAAGACTCATCGTAGGCTTAGCCAGCGTGGCTCAGAGATTGAGCCTCAACCTATGAACCAGAAGGTCACGGTTCGATTCCTGGTCAGGGCACATACCCAGGTTGTGGGCTCTATTCCCAGTAGGGGCCATGCAGGAGGCAGCCAATCAATGATTATCTCTCATTATTGATGTTTCTATCTCTCTATCCCTCCCCATTCCTCTCTCTCTAAAAAAAAAAAAAATCAATAAAAACATATATTTCTTTAAAAGACTCATTGTAGGACTATTCTGAAATGTTGGACAGAAATTTCAGGGTGCTATTTATTAATAGTTCCATTTGGTGCTTATAAAAACTGTAGCTTCAAAAATACTGATCATTAAAAATATCAGAAATTTTTTGTCTTCCGAAATTTTGGTAGGACAACAAATGACCTTTTCCTGCTTCTATGGTTTGAAGAAGTTACCTTTTCCTGCTTCTATATACTTTCTGCAATTTCCAAAATCAGCTAAAATGATGCAATGGTAGAGATTTAGATTCAGACAAATTGTCTCCACTGTTTAATAGCTATGTGGCCTTGGTTAAGTACTAATCTCATGCCATTGGGTTTCCTTCTCTAAAATGGGGAGAATAGTATTAACAGTATCTGCCTTCATGAGGCTCTTGTGAGGATTAAATGAGACCTTTCAAGTAAAGAGCTTACAGTGCCTGATACACAGTAACTATCCTCACATTTTAACGCTTATTGTGGTTATGACTATATTTCATTAATTCTAAGGCTCACTTTTTTCTCTCTTTAATTTTGAACTGCTTTTTAATTGGGATATATCTTACATTAGATTGTAGACATGCTTAATGGACAGCATCTTCTTCCTGTCTTGGTAATACATGAAACAGAAATGCATCTTAAACCAATGGCATTACTTTGTGTCGGGTGAGCCGTTATTTCCCATTCTTATATTTCCTGTGGAGGATGTGAAGCGATAGCATTTAGCCCTGATGCGTCTGGCCTCTCTCTATCCCTATGATCCTCCCATTTGGAGGAGTACCTCCCCAGCTGGAGAGTAAGGCAGGAGACAGGCTGCAGAAACTCATCCCTGCCTTGCCTAGTCTTCTTGGGACTGCAGTATGGAGGGGTGAGTGGAAGCCAGGTGAGTGTTGGGCATTGGGGCATTTGCAGCAAACCTGGAGAAATAGATAAGGAGTAGAATTAGTTTGGGTACCCAAATGGCTGTCTTTGATGGAGCTTTAGGTGAGGCCAGGTCTCCCAGATTTTTGATCGTGGAGGTTTGACGCAGTCAGTCTGAACAGCTGTACAATTAACTTTTAACTGATGCAGCCTGGGCCAGAGTTTCTTTCCCTCAGGCCACGCAGGACTTTTGACTTGCTGGTTACTTCTGATTAGGAGTCTCTCTATTCACAGGCCAGTGTCTGTCTTTTATGGAGGAGGACTCAGCAAATGCATGGGGCCCATGGATGATCTCAGCAAACAGCCATGAGGGGCTGGTGAGCAGGCAGACATTGGCCTTGTCCTCAGCAAAGGTACTATCCCCCAGGGTTGGCTTTGCTGTGCAGGCTGCAGCTTGTCCTTGGATTACACAGGCAAGCATGCTCTGGCGTCCTGGCTTCTTGGAACACCAGTGGGCCCTAGAGGGATTCATAGCTGGAGGAGCTGAGGCAGTCTCCAGTTTTAGGGAAAAAAGGACATGCTTTTAAAGCAGCATACTTTTACTGATTTTATAATGCAATGCATCTGAGGGGTGGGTGTGAGTGTGTGTGTGAGTTACAGAGGTTTCAATTATTGGTGCCCAACCTTGGTAGGGAGCACTAGCTGATCTGCATCCAGGATGAACTGTGACGTGTGAAGCAGCTAACCCTGCATTCACAGTGCTTGTGCAGTCAGGAATCACTTCCCACCATGTGATCTTCATATAGCTCAGATGAGAAGGCTGGGTTCTCAGGACTAGTGAACCAGCAGCAAGAGGTAGTAAAAATAGTCTCTATGGGCAAAGGCAGCAAAGATACATAAGAATGTGAATGCTATGAAACTAACTGGGGCCTACAGTCAACTCAATATTGGGGTGATAGTGAGGGAAAACGAATGGGAAACTGTGTAACTATGTCACATCTAGATTAGCACACACTCTTCATAGTTACCTGATTCTGATTCTATGGGAGCTAGTTTACAACTCTGTAAGTCGAAAATAACTGATAGCAATGCAAAGTGATCCTTGTGTATAGACATGGAAAAGATTCCTTCTGTGAGGGACAACCCTTACACTGCTATCCTGTGCAAAAGCCAGTTTTGCATTTATTTGCACATTCATTTCAACATTCCTTACTCCAAAAAAATTTGTGCTTCTTTGATTTTTCCTTTGATCCAGTTGTCTGATTCTTCCATTGAATCAATTAAATAAAATCACTAGCACATGTTTATTTCATATATATATATGTCATGATTTTGCTCCTTTTAAAAAATATTTTTTTTTATTGATTTCAGAGAGGAAGGGAGAGATAAGAAACATCAATGATTAGAGAATCATTGATCGGCTGTCTCCTGCACACCCCCAATAGGGATCAACCCACAACTCGGGTATGTGCCCTGACCTGGAATTGAACCATGACCTCCTGGTTCATAGGTCGATGTTTAACCACTGAACCACACCAGCCGGGCTGATTTTTCTACTTTTGAAAATATTTTTTAACACTAGAAATGTGAAGTTCAAAAGGGAATTGGAAATTTAGAAGGTTTTTAATATACCTGATGGGAAAGAATGGAACCTCAAATAAGACTGGGATGCCACCAGGTCAAATTACTAGGCTATGTTCAAGCGTCAATATCTTTTTCCCCAAAATGCATTATATTTTAATCTTTTCTTAATCCTCACCTGAGGATAAGTTTATTGATTTTAGAGAGAAAAGGGGAGGGAGGGAGGGAGGGAGCGAGGGAGGGAGGGAGGGAGGGAGGAAAGAGAAGAGAAGAGAAGAGAAGAGAAGAGAAGAGAAAACATGTCTGCCTCCTGTATGTGCCCTGACCAGGAATCACACCCACAATCTTTTTCGTGTGTATATGGAACAATGCTTCAACCATCTGAGCCACCCAGCCAGGGCAGATTTTAATCTTTAATATCTAGCATTATTGCTTTAGGAATTTTTCCCTGAACAAGAAATAGAGCACTACTTACATAGAAATATATAGGGTGTCCCAAAATTCATGCAAGATTTGCAATTCAATTCAATTATACATATAATCATACATAAAAAGTAGTTCTCCATTTTCCCAGGGACAAAAAACAGTAACTTCTTGAGTATTCAAGTATTTTGTTGTGATTATAATTAAAGTCTTAGTCATCTCATTTATTAGCTCTGTAACTTATATATTTAAATTAAATGTTATTAGACAACCGTTACAATTTATAAATGTAAGGCGCCATTATTGAGTAAATGGTTTCATCCATGAGTGGATGTGTCCCTTCTCCCACCCACTAATGAAGCAGCAGTGTGGTTAGTGCAATTTCATGAGTAGATGATACATTGCTGCAAACGCTAATTCTCTCCACCTTGTGTGTATGTGTGAGTTGGTTAAAAGGCTCAAGCAGCCTCTATAATGATAAACAGCGAGATGAGCTAGGCTTGGGCTTTTGGTGCAGATGACCATATCTGTCTGAATCAGGTGGTCTGACTCATCCTCAGGAGCAAGCACTCTTCCAACTGCTTCCTCAAAGGCAGATGTGACATTCGTGGCATCTTTTGCACTTGTTTCAAAGTAAAGGTAGTCCCCATTATTCCTTCATCAGGCTTAGGGTTCTTCTGCACATACTTGCCGATCACTTATGTCACTCTTGTTACCCAAATCACAAAAGGAAAGCCTTCAGGCTCTTTTACATCTGGTAATAAAAAAATTCTTTCTTCCAGTTACTCAACTTCTGAAAGCTTTGAGAATCATTGACACTAAGAGTGAACAGGCAACAGTCAGAACCTATGTAAGATGGTGTCCTCGGGTTTCTAAACTGCTCTTGACCAGCCACGTCCCAAATTCACATGGTAACAAAATGTCCATCTAACTCCAAATCTTTATTTTAAAATTCCACACCTATTGTATAGAAGAGCTGGGTACCAAATTTATTAGTCACATATCTATTCATTAGAGAACTCTTCCCAACTTCGCCATCCCAAGAATATTTACTTTTAAAAGTGGTGATTTTCCTGCCATTATTAACCTCAAAATCTTTGATTTCAGAACCTTTAATTGTTCAGTTCAAGCATCATCATTATCTCTAGGGTTCTTGGGAAGATTTACTGAGACACAGAGGAAAGCAGTTCACCATTGTGCCACCCTCATTGTAGGAATGCAGGAAGTTTCTCTCAGCCACACAGAGGACGTCTGGGAGTTCCCAGCTGGCCTGTCCAGGTGCAATGAGAAAAGTGAGAGGGTTGGGGACCCGGCAGGCTGGACAAGGTGACAGGGTTGCCCCCACCCAGTGCCCAGGGAACAATGTCAAGCAACAGTATCTTCAATGTCCTTTTCTGAGAGGAGAAAGTATGCGTAGATGGATTTCTCCCCCCATCTAGAAAATTCATAGTCCAAAAAAATCTTTCCAATAACTATTTCCCAATTGATTTGAAGTTCATAGGTCATGGCCTCCAGACAACTGGCATAAACTCTGGCAAACTGATACAGCTCAAACCAAGGAGGTATCTACCTTTCCTCAATGCCGCCGAGTCTCTGCAGTGTCTTTGCCAACTCTTTTTGGTTGAGACTAAGTATCAAATTCTGAGAATATAATTTTGTTCTGGGCTAACTGCCCTAGGAACTAAACATCGAGTTATTTTGGAGGCAAAATCAAAACTGTTTCAGCAGTGGTTCCAGGATGCTATTCAATGAGGATCTCAGAACTGCTAATGTTTCCCTCCACGGGGTGGCTGCACCCCAGGATTAATGGTGAATAGAACACAAAACTAAAGAATGTGTTTAGGAAACACTCCTGATGTTTCCTCCCATCTGAAGGACATGCATTAGATAATGCTTTCCACTCCCTTACTTATCAGACCCATGAGTTGACAAGGAGAAATGGGCATGAAGAGCATAGACTCCTCATTTTCCTGCCTTCTGAGAGTGGGCTGCCCCAAAGGGAACCTGCGCCTTCCTCCTCACATGCAGAGGACAGCCTGCCCATGGGAGAGGGACTGTCCAATTCTGGTTCCAATATTAGGAAGCTCATCCACAGATACAAGCCCCCTTCTCTAGTACTAGTTTTATCAGTAAAAAAAAAATTAAAAAAAAAATCACATTACACAGCAACTTGCATAATAATTTCTTTTTTTAAGCAAGCACATTATACAACACAACAATGTGTATAAATTCTTTTAAAATTACATAGCTCTACTATATGCTAATATATGTTAATATATATTAATACTGTGGGTGAACTGGCTTTAGATCTGATGAGGCCAGGATAAGATTAATACCAACCCAAAGGCCTTTGAGAGTTCAACACCCTCCCCTGAGGTTTACGTCTTAATGTGTCTATCTGCCTCTGTACTTCTATACCCTTGTACACTGATTTGTTTCACCTTATAAAACTCATATGTAAAATAGTCCTTTCTCAAGAAATCTGTTCCCTGTAAGCCTTTTGTGAGTTTTTGCTGACTATTGAAGGTTTAAGAGTGTGGTGTTGATTACTTAGACTCCTATCTCAATAGGCCTTCAGACTTTATCCTGCCTGATTCTGGAAGCTTTGGCGCCAGCCAACATCTGGCCCCAAGAGAAAGGTGATAGAATAAAATTTTATCTTATCATTAGATATGTATATGTATGGATATATTATATAAGTATATATACATATACATGAATATGTCTGTGTTTATAATAGCATGTTTATATATAAAATATCCCCTGGCTTCCTGGATATTTAAAAATTTAGAAAGCTATTTTTCAAGTTAACAATGGCTATCTGTGCATAGCAGAGGCTCAAATGGCTTTTACATTCTTCTTCAAACTTTTCTAAATTTTCTGAAATTTTTACAAGCATGTACTACTATTATAATAAGAAAAAAATACAGTTATTTCAGTTTTGAAGATAGAGGCATAATACTAATGACAAAGCAGTATTTCTCTGGATCTGTCTGCACCAGCTCTGCAGAAGCCCAGTGCCTTCAAACTCACCCCAAAGTGTTTGAGGAGCTGTAGTGGTATTAGGAAGCCTTCATGATGGGGGATCTCAGAACTGCTAATATTAGCTACCACATTGGTCTCCCATTTGCTGTTGCCTCTGTGGGGATATCTCCTGCCAGCATGCCTAAGGGCATCCCTCCTCACATGGTTCTCAAAGACCCCTACACTGCTGCCGGTGGGTGCCCACCAGTATCTCAGCTAAGGGGCTGGAGGTTTCACAAGGCCACCAACCCCTATCTTTGCCCAAATTGACCTTCTTCTATTGACTTTCCCTTTTGCAACTGCCACAGAGCACACTGCTACTTTCCAGAGCCAGTAATGACCTCTTTCTCCTTTTCTCTACTTTTGATAGGAAGGAAAGATTAAAAAATAAACAAGGCTTAATGTCCAAACCAGTCTTGCAGTTTTCGTTCCATCTCAGGTCAAAGAGAACAAAGGATCCCTGTATTCCTTCCTTCCTGGAACTATCACCACAAGGCCCTGGAGGCTGCCTGGAGCAGCTAACAGCCTGGCTGGACCACCCATACAGAAGTGACAGAAGCCTGTCTGACTCCCACTCTGCTTGTTTGGTGGATGGTGGGGAACCAGACAGAAGTCCCCCAAGCAAGCTCCCCAAGTAGACTTATGACAACTGCACTGTCAGTTCCAGTCCATCAGAGAAGATGTGCCAATATACCCTCTCAACATCCCGAGAACCCAACCTCTCTATGAAGGTTCACCCGCTTACAGTAACCCCTGCAGAGGATCCCTGGGTAGGGGAGCACTACCAAGCTCATAAATTATGGCCTCTTATTATGATCTCCACAATCTCAGGGTGGTGAACACACAAAATCTGGCATCAAATCTCAAAGGGCCAGTCTAGCCAAAGAACCACACTACTTCTAAAGAGAAAAACACAGAATCTCGGGATCTATGAAAAACTGGCTGGCCATCGGCTGAATCTGACCTGCTGGTATACTAGTATTTTACTTCAGTCCACTCACCTGAAGGGGTGAGAGAGTAAATACATAAATACGTGCACTTCTTAAAATATATACAGGATGGGGCAAAAGTAGGTTTACAGCTGTTCCTATGGAAAATAACACAATAATTAATAAATAATAATCAAGAATAAACTGTGTTATACATCTTCACCACTGTAAACCTACTTTTGCCCCACCCTGTATAGACTTCCCAGGGAATAGCATTCTAGCCAGAAGCAACATTCCAGAGAAAGACTAAAGGGAGTTTGTCTAGTGTCTTCAATCAAAAGTTAGTCTTTTTTAGGCCCTAGCTGGGTGGTGCAGTTGGTTGGAATGTCATCCTGATACACCAAAGTTGTGGGTTTAATCCCTGGTCAGGAAACAACCATTGAATGCATAAATAAGTGGAACAACAAATCGATGTTTCTCTCTCTCTCCCTCTCTCTCTCTCTCTCTCTCTCTCTTTCTCTCTCTCTCAAATTCAATTTTAAAAGTTAATCTGGTTTAGAGCAGGGTACATAAGATAAAAGGTCAGAGAGATTATAGGGTAGAGATGGTGTGAGGTCCTGTAAACTATTGAAGGGTGTCTGTCACTTACTGGGTGAGATGGGAAGCCTTTAAAAGGTTTTATTAATTATAATTATGCTAGAGTTGTTTATTTTATTATAGTAAACCTAAGAAGAAAGGTAAATATTTTTTATAACCATGTCATCACCCTGGTCCCTGTAGACATCAGAGTTTGCAGTCATAGTTCATCAGAATATCATAATACAGGACAAAATATCTGGCTTTATCCACCCTGTTAGACAAAGTCAGTCACGTTAACGCACCTTCAGAAATATGCCACTTTTGGTTGCCTCCTTTCTCTAGCTTTTGAGGCTTTGACTACACTACTCTGCTCTCTCACCCCTATAAGCACACCTTTCCTTGTCATCTGCTAGCACCCTCATCACCTGGGCTTTTCTCTGATACCCTTTTCCAAAGCCATCTCCCTAGAGACCTCATCCAGGCACATATTCTAGGTCTTCAACCTGAGCTGCCTTACTTCAGGACCCACATCACTGATAGCAAGATTTATGATCTCCAGAAAAGGAACTTGTAACACCCTGAAATTTACTCAGCAGCCACACCTCACAGGTAAACTCTATCAATGGAGCTTATATTTGAAATGAGATTTGAGAGTAGAGGAAGCAGTTTCACTTCTAAACCCAAAGCAAGCTTTTCTGAAATTATTTCACCTATTAGGATAAAAGTTAATATATACTCAGGAGATTAAAGACTAGGGATTTAGCCTGAAGAGTTACACATGTTTTGGGAAAAGAAAGAAATCAGGCCATAAGTAATTTGGCAGAATGCAATTTGTAAAAGCAAATTAGACCAAGGTAAGTCAGTGGATGTCAGTTTGCTTCTCAAAATCCCCACTCACAAATACCAACTCAAATATATGTGAATAGTTGAAAGAACCAGCTGACATGGGAATCCACATATCCACCTTGGTTGTAGAACTTTCTGGAGCTTAGTTATTTCAAAATATCTGGACACTGAGAGTACATAACAAGGGTTAAAAGATTATGACTGGAAGATAGAGCATTTCTCTCTATTCCTTCCTGAGGTATAGCCAAATCCCTGTATATTATATAGCAAACAAACATAAAAACATTTTTAAAGGTTCAGAAAAGAAGACAGACCAAGGGACCTTAGAACCTTGGAAACAACATGACTCATTAAATGATTGAAACCTTAGTAACTAGAGAAGTAATTCGTCAGGTAGAATTTACAGTTAACTAAGGCTATGGTATAGTATTCAGCACTTCCTCCAAAACAAGGCTTTCTAAATTTTTTATAATTAAATTTAACCTTTTTTTTCCCCCTATCGTATTTCTGCCCCTTAACCAAGTATGAAGGCAATGTTATAATGTTAGCAGGAAGAGGTATTCCATTGGCAGTATGAACCAACATACAATGTGGTTGGAAATGGGATGAAAGAATCTGACATCAGATTATCTGTGGTATAAAACTTACCTTTTCTCCTTTATGTCATCCCTAATGTTTACTAATTCTTTTTACATAAAATGAAATTTTATCTATCTTAAGGATTAAACAAGTTTGGTAAATGTGAATATGTCTAACATAGAGCAAAGTAAACAATAGGTACTTAATATTAGGTTTTTTTTCCCTTCATCTCAGTTTTCTATTAGAAAAATCTAGAAATATTTAGAATGAACTCTACTATTCACCTATTTTTATGTTTTCTTAAAAAAAAATTGTGAACCTGAGTATAATCCTGATGTATAGATTATTTGGAGAAGAAATTACTACAGTGTTTAATCATGCTATCACTCATCTTTAGGGTGACCACTTAATCTATGACCCTATCTGGGACACTTTTGAGAATAAAGAGGACACGATTAATATATTTCTTTAGTACATCAGGATTATCATGGGAAAAAATCAGCATATAAAGTCACAGATCAGATTCAGCTATAACCTAAGAGCTGAATCACAAGGGCATCAGAGCAGCCAAAATGAAGACCCCAAAATGAAAACCCCCAAGTTCACTCGGACCATGCATTGTATTTCTGGAAAGACTCCAACAGTTCTCAGCAGAGCCCATTTACTCTTTTTTATTATTATTATTGTTTAAAGTATTACATATGTCTCCTTTTTCCCCCTCCCCCAAACCCCTCCCACCCCAGGACAAGCCCCCACCGCCCCAGTGCATTTACTCTTATTTTAAACCTAGTTTGTCAAGATTTCTTTTCTAGTTTCTAATTCACAAAAGATGTTCACTATAAGACATGAAAACTAATGGAAAGGCAGCAAGGGAGGTACTACAACCATGAATAGAAGACTTAGATACACAAAGTATACAATTTAGGAGTGGGGGCAAACAGTTATACACCTCAACAGTATGAAATAGCTGTATTCTAGAACAATGCCTGCAATCATGTTCATAATGCTGACCTGGAGTCATTTAGGAAAGCCTGACTCATGTTCAGATTATAGTTTAAGGCATTAGTAAAGCCTGAACTGCATCTCCACCCAAAACTTTTTTGAAATTTTGTTTTTCAGTGAATAAATGTTTAACTATTTGAAACTCAGCCAACTAGTAAATGCAATGGGGACCTTAGCTTGAACCCTAGCTGGGGCTGACCTGGTACTCAGAGGTATGTGATCATGACAAGAAGGCCTGTGGACTATGGTGGAGGCGTGGAGGCGGGTTAGAAGAGGTCAGTGGGGGGGGGGGGGGGGGGGGGGGGGGAGAAGGGGGGACATATGTAATACTTTCAACAACAAAGATTAAAAATAAAAAGAAGAAGGCCTATGGTAAGAACTACAGGGCTCCTTGAGAAGAACTCACCTTAAGGAAAAAGCAGCACTCCCAAGAGAAGGTGCTGTTTCTTAGAGATGAGAGTGGGTCATTTCTGAGAAACTGTGGTTCTTACTGCTTTCCGGTCCACTTCCTCCAACTCCCCTTGTTCTCCTCTCCACTGCTGCCCTATCTGCAGATCTGTGAAGAGGCGTGGAGAGTGGAGTACTAACAAACATTCGTTAGGTGGTAGCTGAAAGCGCTGTGTATGAACTACACATGGGACACCCCAGGGATTTGAAAAGGGCTAGCAAGCCCACAATAGTTGTAGAACCCAGAGCCATGAAATCATATGCTACCTTCAGGGTGGCACAGACTGATGGGGCCTGAGACACACAGATCTCAGACTCATCTGGGGGTCTGAGTAGCTGAGATATTTACTGTGCATTGTTAAATGAATCTTGCCCTATGCTACTGATTTTCACATACGCAGCACTTGAAGATTTTACACATAAACTGTTTTCTGATGATAAAAGAAATATATCTACTGTTTAACTACCTGATATAAAGGTAAAAATCAATATTAATTGTAAAGAAAAAAGGATATAAATATATATTATATATGTATGTGTATATAGCATATGCAATTATATATATGTACATGTATGTATAATGTATATTCTTTAAATAGTGTGGAGAAATGTAGGATGATAAAAATAGAGCAAATAGCTGAAAGAAACAAAAATCATAGCAATAACAGGACCTGAAAACTTTTACAGTGTTCTAAATCTAGAACTGAATTTTCTCATACAGGCATTTGCATGATTGTATGTACATGTTCAGTTTTTTGCACCTCACTATAGGGGAGTTATTTGGTAGGTAATGTCTTTGGAGACTGAGACTATAACAAAATTGCTATAATGTAGATAAATTTTGCTTAAATCATTATCCTGGGAACTTAAACAAGGTTTATTTTTCTATATGGCTGTGATCTTTCTTGAATAAATTATTCAAATATCTCCTTAGATAAAGAGCACTCATTCAAATATTGCAAATGAATGTATGGTATATGTGTGTATTTATATATGACCACACACTGGTTCTGGGATTGATTTTAGATATAAGACTGATTTAGAATGTGACTGATTATTTCAAATAATTAAGAGATAATTGTAAATAAAATACATTTATCATTAAAAATAGGAATGCACACTATTGGGATTTGATGACAGTCCAAAAATGGCACTCTCCTTTCCCTTGAGTTTTAAAATAAGATTTTAAAAGTTAAAAATAACTTTCTGTGTCAACTAAAACTTATTCAAATCCTGATTTTTTTTATAATAGCATGATTTTCTATTGTATAATTAAATCATAACATATTTAACTCTTCCGTGATTGAACACACATTATTTCAGTTTTTCACTATTTTACAATAAATGTTTTGCACATATATTGATTTATCTTTTTCTTTTTTTAATATATTTTTACTGATTTCAGAGAGAGGAATGGAGAGGAAGCAAGAGATAGAAATAGCAAGGATGAGAGAGAATCACTGATCGGCTGCCTCCTGCATACCCCGAACTGGTGACCGGGCCTGTAACCTGGGCATGTGCTCTGACCGGGAATCAAACCGTGACCTCCTGGTTCATAGGTCAATGCTCAACCACTGAGCTATGCTGGCTGGGTGATTTATATTTTTCTAATAATTTCCTAGGATAAATTCCTAGAAGTAGGATTTCTGGGTCATAGACTGTGTTCATTTTGAAGGATTTTGGTACAATTTTACAAAGTGCCCTTCACAATAATAGTAGCAAGTATTCTCCCACTAATTCTGTAGGACGGCTCATTTTCCCATGTACTTGCTGTCACTGAATATGATTGTTATATATATTTAGCAATCTGTTGGCTGAGAAATTGTAGGTCTTTTTAAAAATTGTTTTACTTATCTGATTATATATAGCAAGGATGTATTTCCTTCTTTTTCTAATTGAACAACTATAGAAATGTAAATTCTTCATCACAGTATTTTAAATATGTTTGTCCAGTTTTTTTTTTATTCTGATGTTGCTTTATTGTATTTTTTCAACATAAAAGTTTTATATTTTCCTTTTTAAACATATTTACATATCTTGTGCTTTATGGCTCTGCCTTTGGTGTCATGCCAAAGACTTTTATTTACCTAAAGTATAAAATTATTCACCTCGTTCACATTTTTCTACTACCTTTATCATTTGATATTTACTTAAATTTTTAAACATACTGAATACATTTTTTTATAGAAGGTTAAGGCAATGATTGAACTGTTTGGGTTGTTTTATTTGTTGGGGTTTTTTGCTTTGTGGATCTTTGTTTTGCAAAAGGCTAGCCAGTTATCCCAACACTATGACTCCCTCTGATTTGAAATGTCTGACTTATGACCATCTTAATTTGACCCTAGACTGTGAGAGATTGTGAAATATAAGAAAAATGTATGGAGCCTACCTGTCCATGACATTAAAGTTTTGCATTTCAGGAGCAGCACTAACCCCACTATAAAACTGGCTTGTTATTTTTATTATACTCTGGTAGCTTGCGTAATTTGGGGCATACTACCCAGATAGTCTGTTCACTAAACAGCTAGAAGTTCTTGCTCCTTTTTCTTCTGAAGACTATTTGAAGATGAAAAATTACAAGAGAAACCTACATTGTTTGTCTACTCTAGGCTTTAAAAAAAATAGATTCCCTTTCTGTCCCTTCCAAGTCATAGATAAGTGGGGTTTTTTTTCTTTTGTAACAACATATAAATACACTGGCATAGCACCTTTTAACGACACTGTCCCTGCTCTCTCTAGCCAGCAGGTAAGAATTGCTCCTAAGCACCTTGGTTCTGATTTTAGACTGAGAACTATATTGAAATCTCCATTAACCTGGGCCTCTGGGTCTGGCATGTGATGGAGAGTCTTCTTTGCTTGGATTTCAAGACTCTTGTTCTTAGTAATGTTGACCACAAGGCTCCAGGGAGAAGGAGGGCCCTCCATCTGAACACTGTTTATTAACTTGTTTTATTCTGCCATACACTATAATTACTTAGCCAGAAACTAGGTTCTGAACAAATTTTTTAGAAAATGGGACCTCATGATTATACCCTACTTTATATTACAGTTATGTGTGTCTTTTAGCTTCCTTACTAAATTATATACTTCTTTAGGGTAAAGCTTTTGTCTTATACATCTTGGTTTCCTCCTGGGGTACCTACTTCAGATCTGGGAACACAGAAAGGCAGTGTCCTTAACACAGGCTTCCACTTACAGAGTGGGTATAGAAACACTACTCGATCACCCATTAACTGTGTGACTGTAGGCAAGTTGCTTAATCGCTTAGAGCAGTGGTTCTCAACCTTGGCTGCACATTAGAATCACCTGGGAATCTTTTTAAAACCCTGATTTCTGGGCCTCATCCTCCAGAAATTCTGTTTCTTTGTTATGGGGTGGGGCCACAACATTAGTAACAAAGAAACAGAATTTCCAGAGGATGAGGCCCAGAAATCAGGATTTTAAAAAGATTCCCAGGTGATTCTAATGTGCAGCCAAGGTTGAGAACCACTGTCTTAGAGCCTTCCCTTTCCTTCCTTGCTTTGTTCCTTTAAAAATCACTTACTGAGCGCCTGCTCCATGTTAGATACCAGGGGATACAAAATAAAATAATAAGCAACAGAGGAATCTTTGTTCTCCCTGAGCTGTTTTAAGATTAAAAAGGCTAACAAGAGCCCTGCCAGCATGGCTCAGTGGTTGAGTGTCGTCCTATAAACCAGGAGGTCATGTAGGAGATGTGCAGAAGGCAGCTGATCAATGATTTTTCTCTCATCATGGATGTTTCTATCTCCCTCTCCCCTCCTTTCTGAAATCAATAAATATATAGATATATATTTTTAAAGTCTATGTTTATTCAGGACACCACAAGGAAACATTTGCCAACTGCTTTTATTGACGCAATGGATGTAACAGGAAGGTATGAGAGTTAATAGAACAATCTGCAGGCCAGATGCTGCTGCTTAATGTTTGATTTCCAAATGAAAACAACACAAAGCTTTCATTATAAAAATGATTGACGTATTTGGAAAAGTCTGCTCAAGAGAAGAAGCATGTCTTATAAGAACTTGCAAAGGAGACAAAGTCTCTTACTTCTATTGACTTTCTTTTTTCTCATGCCCTTAAAATCAGAAGCAACCTTTTGAATTAGAGCTTTAAAAAAAATGTTTGAAACATGTTTCTTATACCCTTCCTTTGGCCCATATTTTGGTACAGGGAGGCGGGCAAAAGTGTGGGAGAGAAGATGCCTGGGAACTGTGTGGTGAGCACAGGGAGGAGACCCTGCTAAAAGTGAAGGAAATGCACAGGAAAGACAGATGTTGCACAGCAAAGAGAAATTTCTCCTGTTTCACAAATTCTCTCAGTTCATGTGAGTTTAGTATTCACATGTGTGAATAGCCCAGTAATTACTTGCAAACTTGTTTTAAAAATAGCTCTAATTTTTTTTTTTAATCCATGGTTTTTATTTTCACTAACATGAAAGTTAACTTT
Organism: Myotis yumanensis; assembly: GCF_028538775.1. Classification (NCBI taxonomy): domain Eukaryota; kingdom Metazoa; phylum Chordata; class Mammalia; order Chiroptera; family Vespertilionidae; genus Myotis; species Myotis yumanensis. Next base: position 67,703,775 of record NW_027223755.1, on the reverse strand, counting down.
CCAATACCCCACTTGGAATTAAAACTGAAAATCTCCTCCCCCTTCCCTTTTTGTTTAAGTGATTGTGAAATAAAGCAGGCGTAATGTACTCTGTACTCCAGGCAAAGATTGAGGTTTTTTTAATCCAGTGCAAATACAGTAAGTTGATTGAAAATAACCAGAATCTCTCACCATCTGTCAAACACTTAATGCCACGTCCGCTTCAAAGTCATAGCACTCCCAGCTATTTTTCATTTGACAACAAAACCGCATTCATGCAATTTCACAGTTGAGATGTTAACGGAAGTTTAAGTTGAGACACCTTAACTCATTCTCACCTATTGGGCTTCAGTTTAAAATCTTCTTATAACTTAGGCAGATAGTTGCAGAAATAAAAATCCACCTAAGCATGGAAAGGGGAAGTGATAGTTGCTATGGCGATGTGCCTTTGCCTCTCCAGGCTATGCTAGCAATGGCTCTTTATCCCACAGAAGTCTCTGCCTGTGCAGTCTGCCACCACACATCTCTTCCTCAGGGTGGTTTCCACAGATGGGCATCTCACCCAAGTGGAAAATTCCTGTCCTTCATATGTGCCAGCCAGTAGGTGGGGTTTCAAAGGCCTGTGACTGCTCGTTGTATTGAAACTCTGCTGAGACAGGACATCATGTCTTGCACACCCCAATATTTTGTTTTTGTTTTTGCTCCGAGAAAAGACTAGTTGAAAGTTATAACGGGTGTAGACAAAGACAGCAAGCAGGATTTTAACAAAGTTCTGGTAATGTCAGTCACTGTGCAAGAGAACAGCCCAGTGATATCTGTGTCCCTTAGTTTCAAGCAACTAGGTAAACACACTCATCTCTGGAGTCCAGAGTTCAGGCCTTCCCTGCCTCACTGTGGTCTGGTGAGCAGACCACCTCATGGCAACAGCCACTAAGCCTCTGAGTTACCGCTTGGAAGGAGAGTGGCAGCATTTGTTGGCTCTCGGCTTCTAGCCAAGGTTTGCAAAATCAAGTGCTTACAGGGGACAGACAGGTGATATAATTGAGCAAGGCAGGCAGGTGGAAACTTGAAAAATAAGAGAACTCTTTCTCAATATAAAGGCCCTGACACTTTAAAGTGGCCGGCCCTTCTCAACAACAAGTAGTTGTCATACAACAGTGTGGCTTTATGTTGCCAGATCTTTGGATTTGTCAAGAGAGGTCAGATATACATGTGAAATCTATTCGTTATAAATAGTGGCAACAGGTTTATAAAACATTTTGAACACTTTGTCCTGCTCAAAAACATTTCACCCCATCAAGTCTTTGCTTAAATGTCATCTTCACAGGAAGGATTTCCCTGACCAGCCTGTTTTACTTATTTATTTAATTTTATCCTCACCCAAGGATATTTTTCCATTGATATTTAGAGAAAGTGGAAGAGAGAGGGAAAGACAGAGAGAAATATTGATGTGAGAGTAACACATCGATTGGTTGCCTCCTGCATGAGCCCCCGACCAGGGCCCCAGCCAGGCAGGAGCCTGCAACCAAGGTCCAGGCCTTTGACTGGAATCAAACCAGGGACTCTTTAGTCCACAGGCCGACGCTCTATCCGCTGAGCAAAATCTGCTTGGGCACTTTATTTATTTTATTATTATTATTTTTTTAAATTTTATTTTACCTGACCACCCTGTTTTAAATGACACCCTATTTCCTACCCTGGCACATCCTTATTCCCTTTTTCTGCTTCATATTTCTCCATAGCACTTATTGCGGCCCAATACTGAGGACAGAAACTCTTACTTGATTGCTCCTCCTAAGAACGTTAAGAACAGTGTTTGACTCAGAGAAGGTACTTGAGAAAATTAGCGAATAAATGACAGTCTGATACACAGAGACAGGACTAGGGTAAGGTGAGTGAGGCACCTAGGGTGCAAAATTTAAGGAGTCACTGAGCTGGCATGACCACAGGAGTGAGTGCCTCCTTAAATTTTGTATAGTAGCAGTCTCTGATAAAATTCGTGGGCGGGATGAGAGAGAGGGAAAGGGATTAGTGTGTTTAAAAATTAACACGCTACTGTTATTTAAACATTTACGACTCCAACGAATCTGTAATGGGCCCATCAACAAGCACAGATGGTATTGACCAAGAGTGGTGCACTGGACTTGAGTTAGAAAGCAAATCTTCTGGGGATTGGGAATTTGAGTTTATAATCTCCTCTGCATTTTTACATAGAAAACATAGAACAGGATGAACTCATATGAAAATTTTCCATCAGCAGGAGACACAGAATTGATTTCAAGTCTAGGCACAAGATGACCAGAGCTGAGAGTGCCATTTACTGAAAACCACCAAAATAGAGGGCGGGGGTGGGGAGGGGAGGTGGCGGGGGGGGGGGGCAAAAACTGGAAAAAGAATTGTCTGTGGAAGAGGTGTTATAACCCATTTTCAAATTTAAGTCAAAGCAAAACTTTGAAAGGTAATAAAAAGAATTTCCAGGCACTGTAGTGAGGGCCGGCCAACATTTTTCACATAGAGCTTTACTGGCTTGGAAGGAATATCATGCTGCACTCATACCTACCAGAGGGACAATGAGCCATGATATTCAGGGTTAATGTAATGGCAAGTGTTAAAGATTTTATTAGTAAGTAGGAAATCTATCTGAGGCTCTGAGATATGATAACTACTAGGTACCAAAGAGGTTAATGAGTTAGATGGAAATGAAAATTGTTAAAGGAACTGTGGGAGAGCTGCTTTCTCAAGCCAGAGTTGCAGTGGGAGGGAACTATCAAGGGAAAATCAGCTTTAAGTGTCTGCCACACCAGATAGTGCAAAGTCCTGTAGAATGACAATAGTCAGGGACTACCCATCTGTACTCCTTTTCCCACTTCCCTCCCACCGCCAGGCCCTAAGGGCCTTGCTTAGCAGGGTGAGAGAGAGAAAAGGCACCAACCATCATTCCTCCTTGAAGCCTGAACTGGCTAGGAGAGGAAAAAGATTTAAACTAAATCAAAGAAAGAGTCCTGCATGTCATATGGGATTGGGCATTCTCATACTGAATGGAGACTATTTTGTGACATAAAGTGACCTAGGGTGATCTGTTTCCTGACAGTGAACAGAAAAATCATGGAACATGCTGGATTTTATTCAGGGAAGGGGAAACTAAACCACTTTTTAAATTTTATTTTTTAATTTATTTTTTAGTTTTAGTTGATATACAAAATTGTATTAGTTTTAGGTATACAACATAGTGATTAGACATTTGTATAACTTATGAAGTGATCACCCTGAGAAGTCTAGTACCCGTCTGACACCGTACACAGTTATTACAATATTGTTGACTGTATTCCCTATGCTCTACTTTATATCCTTGTGACTATTTTTATAACTGAAAATTGTACTTAATCCCTTTCACTTTTTTCACTTATCCTCTTACCTGCTCCACCCTCCACCCCCAACCGGGAGACTATCAATATGAGTTCTGTATTGATGGGTTTGGAAACTAAACATATTTTAAAGAGACAATGGGAGACAAAGCTCAAGCTTCCTTCACTCACATCTCATGGTTGTGCTTATTAATGAATTAATTATTGAGAGCTAAAGCAGACCTTGCATTAATCCTATGACCAGTCTCTACAATTATTGTTAAATTATCTAGAAAACTTGCTCTTATGAAGAATAACTAACAAGAATAGTTTAGTAAGAGTGAAAAGAAAATATGGTCAAGTATAGTGTTAGGTCCATTTGTATGGCTGTGTAATAACTGGGAGTTAAAGAAGTTTCTTAGTTCAAGCTGTTTCTTGGTTCAAACATTTGCTTCTCACAGTTCTGAGGCTGGGAAGTCCCAGATGAAGGCCGTGCAGATCTGATGTCTGGTGAGGGCATCCTTTTTGGTTTGCAGATGACTGCCTGTTAGTTGTATCCTCACACAGTAGAAAGAACAGAGAAGAAGCAAGCTCTCTTCTATCTTTCTTAAAAGGGCACTAATCCCATCATACAGCTCCACCCTAATGATCTAATCACCTCCCAAAAGCCTGCCATCTCCAAATACCATTACATTGGGGATTAGGGTTTGTGGGGGGTGGGGTGGACACAGACATTCAGTCTATAGAGAAGGATCTCAGAGTAAAGGTCTTGGGAGGAAGAATGGAGCTAACTAGCCCTGGGAAGCTTGGAAGCTTTCACACCCTAAAAATGTTTGGAGCCCGGCCAGTATGGCTCAGTGGTTGAGCATTGACCTATGAGCCAGAAGGTCACGGTTTGATTCCCAGTTAGAGCACATGCCCAGGTTGCAGGCTTGATCCCCAATAGGGGGCATGCAGGAGGCAGCTGATCAATGATTTTCATCATTGATGTTTCTCTCCCTCTCCTTTCCTCTCAGAAATCAATAAAAATATATTTTTAAAAATATATGTGTGGAGAGTTCAACAGTAACTTCAAAATTTAAGAGGGTTAAGAGAGCTATTCTAAAGTGAATAATTTTTTCCCCCTAGATTCTCTGTCTTTAAAAGGGAAAAGGCTAATTTACTTTAGGGTAGTAGAGATTTACCTTAATGCAGCCAAACTAACAAGGAATGCAAGCAGCTTTGTGACTTTTTCCTTTGCCTTATGCCATCTTGGTAAAAATGTTTGTAGGGCCCGACAAATCAAATTGCGCTGATTTCCCAAAGTCCCAGAGAGTGATGAGTGACTTTTTTTTTTTAAAATGAATGTCTGCTGTTTTCACAAGTCCCAACACGATATAGCTTAAGTTGTGGCTAATATAAAACAGGTATCATCAGTGCATGTGCCAATATGTTTATCAGGGTCACATGCTATCAACAGATAAGAACGGATGATCAGATTCTGGCCCTTTCTTAAATAGGAAAAAGTTGTGCTTGGTCATGGTTACAGAAATTATTGTGATATTGCAGAATAAGTGCTTCTTTATTAATAGACATGAAGTCAAAGACTGCCTTACATTGTTCATGTGAGCATCACATCTATACTTAAGCCTCTGATTTCCACTGTGCCATCCCTTTGTGTACCTGGACCGCTTGGTGGCTGCTCTCCCTCCTCAGGGAAACGCCGCAGCACTTGTGAGCTCGGCGTGGGGATCCCGTGAGGGTGGGAGAGCAGGATGCGCAATTTTGGAATTTTACTTTCTACCCAGATTGTATCTTGATTGTATTGGTAGTTCCATGTGTGTATATACATGTGTCAAAACTTACTGAATTTTACACTTGAAAGGGATGTACTTAATTGTAATTATACCTCAATTTAATTATACCACAATAAACTGATTAAAAGTAATTATGCTCCAATCAGATTATTAAAAAGTAATAACTGACATATTAATCCACCCCCCATGCCTCCCAAAAAAGAAAAAACACTTCAGTAGTTTCCCTTTATCTATAAGATTGTATTCACACGGCTAAAGGAGATAGTTAAAGCTCCCTGCTCTATGCTCCCAAGCTACCTTTGGCAAAGATTTGTAACCTGTTTTGTATCATGAACCCTTTTGGTGATCTGGTGAAAACTACTGCCTCCTTCTCAGAGCAATCTGTTTAAATGCAGAAAATAAAAAACATAAGAATACAAGAGAAACCAATTATATGGACATTATATTAAAATATTATAAAATTTGTGATATTGTAGTATAAGTACTTCTTTATAAATTCATTAAATAACAAGAGCTAGCACAAGTCTCGTAACTACCATACTTTCAAAGTGATGGTGGGTAGAAACAGTAGTTTCAGATATCTGCAACAACTATAATGTGGAATGAAATGATCTGTGAGTTGTATTGGTGACAGTCACACATACGGCTGATACTATTGTAATTTTTTTTTTTTTTGACCACATTTGAAACAAAAGGAAATGCTGAATTTCAATGAGAGGTTAGTAAAAATAAAGGTACATTTCCCCCCCATCAAATTCAATTTCCCTCCACACACGCACCCCTTGCCTGCCTTAATCCCCAGTTGAGAATTCCTGCCTATGCCCTAGTTCCCCAACAAGCCCCAAGACACCCCCTGCTTTAGTGCAGGGGTCACCCATCCTAAACCCAGCAAAGGGCTGGTAACATGAATATGTGGATGAGCCAGTAGGTCTGACAGTGGAGAATGATGACAGATACAAAGCTCACGTCCTCCCTCAGGACATACAAATACAACCTTTACAACCTTTGTTTTTGACAAAAACAAACAAACAATAATTTACAGCTAAATAAAGATTAGCCCAGAGTTGGCCAATGCGCAGCCACTGTTTGATCAACCAGGATGAACTGCCAGTTCCCCTCCCACCCTCCACCACACCTCCGGAGTTTCGCTTGTCTGTCCTTTCTAATCTCTGTTAATCAAAACACAGCTTGTTCAGAGGTTGGCATTTCCTGCTTCCCTGCTGGAAGTCCTCTGACCCCGCTCTGTGCTCCCAGAACACTTGGTTCAAATCTTTCTCTGGATTGTTTTTTTAAACACAGGTCCCATTTGGCCTTGTCTTGTGTTTATTAATGTACATGTTTCACCTTCTCTAATCCATCATGAGCTCTTCGAGAGCTGGGTGCCACCACATTTCTCTTTGCATCTTCCAAAGTACCTGCTCTCTGGTGTACGCAGGGCCAAAGGGACACAGTGGAGTCAGACTGACCGTGTTGGGCTGGCCCCTGCCTCCTGCCTCTCTCTGCCTCGTGTCTTTTTGTCTCTTTCACTAATGGGTTCTGATTCTTCAACCTCAAGAAATAAAGCCTTGACATAATTTTTCTTTCATGCAAGGATTTACAATGTAGCCACAAGCCTCACAGCCAGATAAGTAATTGATGTCATTTAAAGTCTTCCTCCAAGAATAGATATTCATTCATTCAATCATTCCTGCAAGCCTCTCATTCTCCTTAAAAACCAGGTGATAGCTTACATTTGAAATACATCAGGTCGGGACTGGCAGGATAGACACACTGTGATGCATGTTTGTGAAACTGTTCCTTAGTAGCCAGGGAGATTAATGCCTCTTCATGAAGGGCCCTCATTCCTCCTCATGTGTGAGGGAGTTGCCCAGGGACATCCCATTAATGTCGCAGTCAGCAGGGCCCAAGGCCCCACTGAACACCCATAGCTGTGGACTCCAGGACGTTACATATAAGACACAGAAAGAACAACAACAATAAAATCTTAGTTTGTATCCTAGCTTTCAATATTCTTTGCAGTGTGACCTTGAGTAAGTTGCTGAAGATCTCTGAACCTCGGTTTTGTTATCTGTAAATTTGGATGGAAGAATATCTACCCGCCTTGACGTTTAATTAAGTTACTGCATGTACAGCACTGAGAACAGTGTCTGGAACATGATAAATGCTCCACGAGTGTCACAAGTGCCAACTAAGACAAAACTCCTCCCAAATATCTGTTTCTGATTAAGCACCTGTCATGGGCTAGGCACTGGGGTAGGCATCAGGGATAGAAAGCTGGACAAAACAAAGCTTTTTCCTCAAAGAGCCCATGGCATAATGTAATGTTTTTCAACCTTTAGAGTGAAGATTCCTTGGAAAGCCTTTTTCCGAGAATTTATTTGTTCTTTAGACTGAATAATTAACCTGCCTCAAACATATATGGTTTATTTCAGAAACATATGTAGTTGCTATGGGATTAATAAATTTTAAAATCACTTAGAAGGACTCCCTATTTCATAATTTTTAATCATTACAGATCACCTCAACCAATATTAAGGGAATAAATGTGATCATGTGGTGGTCCCCAACATATTTTTGGAGGATATTAAAAATAGCTTTTATGATCAAATTGTCCAGGACTATTGATGGAGTGGGTGGTATAGTCTGATAGAAACGCAAATAATCCTGTCTGCTTAGGCATGCAGGAACTGTGCCCTGAAGGGTGGCAGTCAGTACCAACGTACCACAGGGAATATTTAATCAGAAGTTTCCAGGTGCTCCTGGAAAGGTTGGGAACCTTCACAGAGAAGAAAGATGTAGAGAGAAATTCCCACATTGACCCAACAGAAAGGGCCCCTGTTTGCGAGCAAACTCTGCTGCTGTTTGATCGCGCTGGAGAGGGAGATTCACAAAGTCAGAGGGGCCAGTCTGTGGCAGCTGCTGCTGGACTTCTGTGTCCTTGTGGATGTGGCTACGATGAAGGAGGTTGAAGAGAAGCACTTGACTCCCCTTTCCCTGCTGCTATTCTGGCGCTATAGAAAGTATGAAATTGTTCATCCTCACGTGGTCAGTGGCTAACAAGCAGGTATAAGTTCTCAGAACATCTCTTTTTCTTTTTTCTATTTTTTAAAAAAGTTTTTTTTATTGTTGACAGTATTACAGATATCCACTATTTTTCCCCTCTCTCCCCCCCACTAGCCTCCCCCTACCCCACTCCAGGCCTTCACCACACTATCGTCTGTGTCCATGGGCTATGCATATGCATGTAAGTTCTTCAGTTAAGAGGACACCTCAGTCCTAACTGGTTTGGTCAGTGGTCAGCAAACTCATTAGTCAACAGAGCCAAATATCAACAGTACAACGACTGAAATTTCTTTCGAGAGCCAAATTTTTTAAACTTAAACTATATAGGTAGGTACATTGTTCTTAACTTAATTAGGGTACTCCTAAGGCTTAGGAAGAGCCACACTCAAGGGGCCAAAGAGCCGCATGTGGCTCTCGAGCCGCAGTTTGCCCACCAGGGGCTCAGTGGATAGAGCGTCGACCTGCGGACTCAAGGGTCCCAGGTTTGATCCCGGTCAAGGGCATGTACCTTGGTTGCGGGCACATCCCCAGTAGGGGGCGTGTAGGAGGCAGCTGATCGATGTTTCTAATTCTCTATCCCTTGTCCTTCCTCTCTGTAAAAAGTTAATAAAACATATTTTTTTAAAAAAGAGAATACCTCATTTTCTAATAGATGGCACCATGTGTGGGTGGAGAGGGAGAGCATGAGTGAGTTGGATTTGGTTTCTGTCACAGTTTTAATTTTCTGTCTTGGCAGACCTCCTAGGTAAAGTCTTTAAAAGACTGCAATGACTTTTCTGGCAAAATTACTGGGAACTATTGCCAACATTAAGAAACTCATGCTAGGCAGAGATTGGATATGAGAGAACCTCCTACCTTTTTCTTTAAAGTCCCATGCCTTAAAATAGCTAGGGTGCAATGTTCTTTTAGAGAGGAGATCATTAATATTTACTTTCTGGTCCAGAACAGGAGGCCAGTATACTTGGCCACAGACAATCCTGGTGATCCTTTGGTCATTTTATCATTCTCAAACCACTCAGTGAGCCCCAGGGAAAAACAAATCACCCCGTTTTGTGTTCTGTTTTGCTTTGTTTGATTTTTATTTTCCTTGTCTGGAAACTAATGTCTTTGGTTGCTCCCAGAAAAATCATAATTTGGTACTAAGTTTATTGGCCAGAAGATTGCAGACACTTTGTACAGGTTTATTGACTGACTAGCTAGCACAATGATTATTCACAAACCAGTCAAACCCAAACCTCCTTTAGTCACATTTCCCACACCCGAGGTGATTTCTTTTAAGCACTTACCTTCTTTTACTCAAAAAGCTGTGTGGGCCAGACGAACAAGTGGTGGTGGTCAGTAGTTAAGAGCATAAGCTTTGCAGTCAAACACACCTGCCTGTGCACTCTGTAACTAACTGGACGGGTGATCGTGACCAACAGACTTTTGGAAGTCTCAGTTTCTTCTTCATTAAAACGTGCCAAATAAGACCTACCTTATACGTTGCTGGAAAAATTAAAAGAAATAAAGTAGGTTTTCCCAAATTTCAATCATTTGCAACTTGCCTAGACATTTTTCCCCACATTTAATATCACCTGTGCTATTATTTCCTTAGTGTTTCCTTTAAATTAAGTCAGTTTTTAATACAGATTAATTTTAAAAGGTAAATGAACACTGTTATTACCTCTCTGGTTCTACAATTTAAGTATAAAAATAAATATAATGGAAACTAAACAATGTTACTAAGTTCCAGCTGGGTCTTTCTGCCTGCTAAACTCTATGCCCTAAGATCTGCTCTTTTCATTAAAAAGAAAGATTACTGATAGGTGTTAAAGATATATTAGCCCCAACCTGACCATTTCTTTTTTATTTAATCAAATAACTGGGGGAAAAAAGATAAAGAGGGAGTAACTTTTTCACAGTTTGATCCGCTGCACGTTAACACCCTGTTTATGTGCCGCATAATATTGTCCCAGGTGTGGCTGGTGGTGAATGTGTCACATTTTAGAAGGCGGAGATAAAATTTGGGACGGTTTCATATTTCTCAGCGAAATGACAGATACACCTCAAAGATGCAGCTGCCCTGGATCTTGTATCCACTTAGAAAGTGCAGTTTTGTCACCGAAGAAAGGAAGGGACAGACGGCTGCAGGCTCCCTCTGGCTGTTGCTTGAGTCAAATCCTAGACCCAACAATGGGTTCTGAAAGGAAAAAATCACTCCTGGCCTCAGGGGAGGCTGGGAACACTCTCCATCTACAGAGCTCTCAGCCAGGAGTGGTGTTTCAAAAGTGATGGGAGAAACAGGAGACGAAGATCCTGTCCTGGTCTCTACCTCCTTAGAGTCTGCTATGGGCTGAATAACCACCAGGACTTCAGGATGTGATTGTACTTGGAGATGGGGGTCTTTAAAGAGATAAGTAAGTTAAAATTAGGCCTTTGGGGGGAGGTCCTAATCCAATATGACTTGCATTTTATAAGAAGAGGAGATTGAGATGCAGACGCACTGAGGGAAGACCATGCGAATACACAGGGAGCACATGGTCATCTACTAGCCAAGGTGAGAGGCCTCGGGAGAAACCCAGCCTGCTAACACCTTGATCTTAGACTTCTAACTTCCAGACTTGTGAGACAATAAACTTATATTGTTTAAGCCACCCCGTCTGTGGTACTTGGCTTTTGCAGCCCTAGCAAACTGTACTGTCAGTGCTTCCATCTGAACGAAGGGGACAGGGCTGAATAGTTCATCGCTCATCAGCAATGACACTCAATGTCACACACAGACTGGTGTGTTTGAGAGAGGAGGATTGTCTGATTTTATGCATATGTTTTCTCATTTACCATTCTCTCAATGTGGCTATTTAAATTCTTCAGTGGCAAAAAAAAAAAAAGGGGGGTCTAGAAAAGACTTGGTTATTTTGTCAGTTTAAAGGACAAAATGTTAGTGTTTTATATAATCTTGATGAGTTAGATTATCTTAAATGTCAGAATTGTTTCTTAACCTGCTCAAGTCCCAGATAACCTCGTTTGACCTTTTCCTCCTCGCTTTTATTCCTTAAAAACAAAAATAGCATTTCAACTTTATTGAAACTTTGTCTTGTCCCTACGTTCTGAGATGGCGCTTACCTGTTTACCATCTTTGTGTCCTTTCTCCTTTTTCACGTTTTCCTCCCCCTTCTATCATCACTGTGTCAACTAAAAGCTCTAACCTGAGCTCTGTCATCTTCCCCACCACTCCTGTGCATTTCTAACCACCCTTGGCATGTATGGCATGCTACTAACGTGCCAGTTAACCTTTAAGTCCATTAAGTTCTTCTCTCTGCTCATGTTGTGTCCAAAGCATGCAGCACAACCAGACTCTCAAATGCTTTCCTTCCTAGGACTAAGGGGATCTTCTCTTTGTGACTGTGTGTATCCTGCTCCATGGAATCTGACTGCCCCTAATTAATGTGTAATATACTTGCCATTGTATAATCTGTCTCTTGAGAAAAGTTTTCCTAGCCTTGTGAGTTGGAAGTTCAATTATAACTGCTTTGGAAATCATCCACAGTCACAAACATTGGCCAGTTAGGCCAGCACTTAAGGAGGTTAAGTGCTTTTTGACTAACCACTTGATTAGTTGAGACAGGAAGATGTCTTGGTGTTTATGGAAGGACAAGAAGGATTATTCTTTTGTGGTTTGTTTTTGTCCTCGCCCAAGGATATGTTTATTGATTTTTAGAGAGAGGGAGAAAAAGAGAGAAACAGCCATCAGTTGCCTCCTGTACATATTCTGACTAGGAATCGAACCCACAACCTTTTGGTGTACGGGATGATGCTCCAACCAACTGAGCTACCAGGCCAGGACGGATAAGAGTGCTTTGAGGCCTCTCATTCAACCAGTTCACCCAGGAGTAATGGGTGAGTGTTAGAGACAGTGACGTGTCTCATCATCAACCACGAGGCAGGTCCAGGAGGTAAAGGAACACGGCTAAGAAAGCCTCAGGCCTCCAGATCCATAGTGGGTCGGTCGCTCAGGGCCCTAGAGCCTCTGGTCAGGATGACCTGCCAGTGACCCAGGAGATGAGAATTGCCTGTTAGGAGCCCCCTGTACAGAGAGCAGCTCAGAGTCATGGGTGGATTTCTTTCTCCTTGGGAGAAAACATCGGACTTTCCCGGCATAGAAACCCGAGGTGTGTGAGGGGAACTACAGTGATCAGAACTCAGAGACTGCCTTTGGCCGCTCCTTCAGCAGAGTTTCTAAAATCCAACCTCACAGAGCCTTTCAAACAGGATAAAGGATTTATTCACAGGCTGAACCTTCACAAAAATTTATGAATCAGAACATATTGCATAACCAAGAGGCAGGCCCTGAAATCAGGCCAGAAAAAGCTCCAAGAGGGAGGCTACTTTAAACTTTTCTCTTCTCATTTCAGTTTTTCTATGTTTTCATTTGGTTTCTCTTTGTGTCCAGGGTTGCTACCTGCAGGTTGAGACTCACAATGTGCCTAAGAGTCTGTAAGTTACAACTACTATAAAAAAAGAAAGGCATAGCACCCTTGTTAACATCTGTGCAGCTCTTCAAAGTTTCTCTATGAAGAGCAGAGCCAAACAGAACAACCCAGGAGTCTGGGCACTGGTCTTCCTGGGAGCAGATCGCACTTCTGTCCCCCAGAAAGGTGCCCCCACAGAGGGTCTGTTTCTTCCTCTCTTATCTCTTGACCCAATTTTCTAAGCAATTTCTTTGTCTACAGCCTTCTGTAGTAGCAAATGGACGAGTTAACTAGGAGTAAAAAGTAGTAAAGAGCCATCTTTTATACATCAGATTAATGGAAAGCATGTTTTCTAGCCTCATTCCTGCCCATCATATGTATTTCCTCCCTTTACCACAGGCGTGACACCAGAAGTCATTCACTCATTCATTCAAGGACAGATGTTTGTTCAGAAGGAGGTAGTGTTTCAGACTCGTGATAACCTCTGTGAACGAGTCTGACGGAGTCTCTGATCTCACCCATTCCCATGCGAGGTGAATGCAGTGCACATAACATTTCTGCTGAAGCTTCAAGAGGGCTAAGGGGCTGTCGCAGATAGACTCTTTGATGGCCCCCGACAATTCCATCGTCTGGTACTCATATCCTCTGCTTGAGTACAGACAAGACCTGGGATTCCTGGCAATATAATGTGGCAAAGGTGATGGAATGTCACTTCACTGATTGTAATAGGACATTTAATATTTCACTTTTCTTGCACACTCACTCTAGAAACGACCTCACTGACTTTGAAGAAATAAGGAGCTATATTGGGAGGCTTATGTGATAAGGAGCTGAAAAACAACCAGCAAGTGGCCAGGGCCCTCAGGCCTATAGCTGCAAGGACTGAATTTGGTCATCAACCTGAGAGTGAGCTTGGAGGTGGAGTCTTCCCCAGTCAAGCCTCCAGAGGAGAACACAGGCAGGCTGACATTCTGACTACAGCCTTGTGAGTTGCAGATAAGCCATTCCTAGACTCGTGACCCACAGAAACTATGAGATAATACATGGGTGCTGCTTTAAGCTGCTAAGATAGTGGAAATCTGAAGTAGCATAGAAAACTAATACAGAGACCCCCATGGACAAGAGGAGAAATCTCTTGTCCCGTAGGCTCCTGTAACTGGGTAAGCTGGCTTCCTCTATTCATCTCCAATACATTCCTTAGGATCCTAGGGTTGCAGAGTTGTGACTTCACAGAACTTCCCTAAGCTGGGCAAACGTGTTTACAATCTCCCTGACTCCTAGAACTCCTTAAAATCTGAAAAATGATGGAGCAGAGTTGTCTGAAACAAGACCATAGACAAGGAGAGATCCCTGAAAAACTGTGTAAGTTGGGCACTGTGTCACTGAAGGGATTCAAAAGATTTGTCCTCTCCTGCCCGAGTCCTCCTCACACCCAAGTACCTTTCTAGACCACAAATCCCCACTGTTGGAGGAATTGTCTCAAGGTAGTCCATTTAATTACATGTGGTAACTTTCCATTCTTTCACGCATTAGCTCAACAAACAGATTGAATTTCCTCATCTGTAAAATGAGTACCTGTCTCCTACAGTTGTCAGGAGAAGAAATGAGTTTATACAAATTGTATAAATAATTGCTTAACACATTTAAGTACTACATAAATGTATGCTATTTTACTATTTATTATTATTATTATTATTTATAGTATTGATACTTATTATATGCAGGCAGAGACCTAGATATTGGGAATACAGATATGTATGTCATAGACCCTGCCCTGTAGCTAGTTCTTTATCTGTTAGAGAGCTAAGTTCTTAACAGAGAGGTGAGCAGAGCAGGAAGTTTTAAAGAGTGGGGGTGTGAAATCAGCAATACAAATTTCAGAACCACATATAATGCATACTGGAAAAGTACATTCCAGATGGGTGAAGTCTGGAGGTGGGAGTTATATAAGATGGATCCAATATCATCCTATGTCTTCTTGGCACCGTAGGAGTCAGTCAGAGAGAAGAGATGGGTGAATACAAACTTAACATACATTATCATTTTCATAGGTCAGTCCTGCTAAAGCAAAAGAATTAAACTAAAAACACTCAGTCATAAGATTATTATCCATAATAAATTATATACAGGGTGCAATAAATATTTATGACTTCAATTAAAATGTAAGTCATATTTACATTTGATTGCTCTTCTCTCCGGAAAGCTAGTGGGAAGTCTAAGGGTGAAATAATCTTTGGTGTTGGGCAGGAACAGATTATTGGAAGAGCAGTCTGCTTCCTGTTCTCCAGGAACACAGTTCCTTTTTGTGAATGCCCTGTATGGGACAGGTGTTAAAAATGAATCTCTTAGGGAAGGCCTTGGTCTCCAAACCAACAAGCCATTAAGAACTAAATCTATGTTTCCTTGGGGTTTCTTGATTAAGGTATCATCCAGGATAAGGATAAAAATGAGATTGTACCTTTATGAGATCATTTCATATTATAATTGGTTGCTGACACTGTGTCTCAATCTGTGCCTCTGTACATAGCCTGGTGTCTTCAAATAGCAAAATATTCTATTTGTTTTTACAAATAGTGAGTCACTGAATGCTGATTAATAAAACTAGACAAAGAATATTCAAAAAAGGGGGAAAATAACTCTGTTACTCAATAGTTTTTATTATTTATAGGTTCCCACATTGAGGGAACATTTTGACCAATTTGGATACAATTCTGGTAGAAATACAAGTTCAATCTAGACATGAGGAACTTTGTTCAAATATTGTGTCTATAGCAATAACCAGTTTCTTGAGACCTCCCCTAGACCTTCTTCCTAACTACTTCATACAACTAATGCTTTGTTTTTCTGGCATAAAAAGAACAAAAAATAATTCCCCAGTGCTCTTTTGCTCAACTCCTACTCTGCCGGGATTTATAAATGTTTGTGTTTCAAGTGAAACCAGATGTTTTGATTTCTTCTTCTGCCTTGATTTTCACTATTGAGATTGTTCTTTCTAGCTTGAGAACTTTTTATTAAAGACCTGATGTTGGTTAATTTTATGTGATAATTTGACTGGGCTAAGGAATGCCCAGAATGCTGGTAAAACAATTTTCCTGGGTGTGTTTGTAAGGGTATTTCCAGAAGAGATAAGCATTTGAATTGGTAGACTGAGTAAAGAAGGTGCCCTTGCCAATGTGAGTGGGTATCCTCTAGTCCAGTGATGGCGAACCTATGACACGCATGTCAGAGGTGACACGCAAACTCATTTTTTTTTTGGTTGATTTTTCTTTGTTAAATGGCATTTAAATATATAAAATAAATATCAAAAATATAAATCTTTGTTTTACTATGGCTGCAAATATTAAAAAATTTCTATATGTGACACAGCACTAGAGTTAAGTTAGGGTTTTTCAAAATGCTGACACGCCGAGCTCAAAAGGTTCACTATCACTGCTCTAGTCCAACAAAGGGCTGAATGGAACAAAATGGTGGAGGAAAGGCCAATTGCTCTTTTCAACTGAACTGGGACAGTCATCTTCTCCTTTGATGTCTGAGTTCCTGGTTCTCCCAGAGTGTTGGCCTTCAGACTCTTCCTGGCATTTGCATTTATAGCATCAGTTTCCCGAAACTCAGGGCCTTTGGACTGGGACTAAATTATATCACCAACTTTCCTGGTTCTCCAGTTTGCAGACTGCACATCATGGGATTTCCCCACTCCATAATTTCTATAATAAGTCTCTCTCTCCTTGATTTTCACTATTGAGATTGTTCTTTATAGCTTGAGATCTTTTTAAAAAAATATGTTTCTTTATTGATTTCAGAGAGGAAAGAAGAGGGAGATAGAGATAGAAACATCAATGATGAGAGAGAATCATTGATTGGCTGCCTCCTGCACACCCCCCACTGGGGATCGAGCCCGCAACCCTTTGGCCAGAATTGAACTTGGGACCCTTCAATCCGCAGGCCGACGCTCTATCCGCTGAGCCAAACTGGCTAGGGCATAGCTTGAGATCTTTTTATTAAAGACCTTATGTTGGTTAATTTTATGTAATAACTTGACTGGGCTAACAAATGCCCAGAATGCTGATAAAACAATTTTCCTGGGTGTGTTTGGTTCTGTTTTCTGGGGAACCATGATTAATACATACTTCTTTGCCTATCAGATAATGAGCATGTTAGGTTTGCTGTTTATTTCTTGGGAAGAGGGAAATGTGAAAATGGGGCATCACAGGAAGTAAGGTTTGTAATGATTAAAAAGTGGGACTTGTGATAGAATCTGAGCTTTACTATTTTGTATCTTGAATAGGATCTTCTTCCTCTAAAATGAGAATACAATTACTTAATTGAGATCATATGATAATTTAATGCAATGGTTTCTGTGAAAATACTCAACATATAGTAAAGCAATCAATATTAATTAACTATTCCTGTTATGTTTTGATTAAGAGTACAAAAAAAGAAAGGGGGAAGAGTGAAGAACTTGGGTATCATCTAGCACTGTATGGAAGATGGGGAAGTTCAGGAGGGAGAGTTTTAAAATGGGTGATAGTGGGCCCTAACCAGTTTGGCTCAGTGGATAGAGTGTTGGCTCATGGACTGAAGGGTCCTGGGTTTGATTCCGGTCAAGGACATGTACCTTGGTTGTAAGCTCGATGCCCAGGAGGGGGCATGCAGGAGGCAGCTGATGGATGTTTCTCCCTCATCGATGTTTCTAACTCTCTATCCCTTTCCCTTCCTCTCTGTAAAAGCAATAAAAATATATTATAAATAAATAAATAGATGTGATGATAGTGGAAAGCTACAAATTTCTCTCATCATTTCAAAAAGGACCAATTCTAGGTGTTGATAACTTGTGTTAATGCATTCTTCAAGGACGACATACCTGTTCCCCACCAAATTTCTGGGATTTGGTGCTTTTAATATACTTTGTCCAGTAGAGTGTGGTAGATAGAATAATGACCCACAAAATGTCCTGATTTCTAGAATTCATAAGTATGTTACCTTACATGGCAAAGGGACTTCGCAGGTGTAATAAAGATTATGAATCTCGAAATGGGGAAATTATCCTAGTTTATCTGACTAAGACCCATCTCACCATGTAGCCCTTAAAAGTGGAAGAGGAAGGCAGAGGGTCAGTCAGAGAGATGTGGCCAAGTAAGAAAGAGGAAAGAGTCAGAGCCTGAGAAATACTCAACCTACTATTGCTGGCTTTGGAGATGGAGGAAGGAGGCCATGAGCCAAGGAATGCAGGCAGCCTAGAACCTTGGTAAGGCCCTCAGCTGAGAGCCAGCAAAGAAATGGGGACTTGAGTTCTACAATCCTAAGAAACTGAATTCTGCCATCAACCCATATAACTAAAGAAATTAATTGTATCCTAGAGCCTTAAGAAAGCTGTGTCCCCTGCTGACACTTTTATTTTAGCTCAGTGAGACCCACGCAGGACTTCTGACATACAGAACTGTAAAATTCTGTAAATTTCTGTTATTTACATTCCCAAATTAGTAGTAATTTGTTTGGGTAGCAATATAAAACTAATACACCGTGGTATAGACAAAAGCTTCATTTAATTTCATTTATTCATTTTTTTTTCAAACATTTATTGAGCAGTTATAGTGAACCAGGAACTGAGCCAGTTGCTGGTAATAAAAGTGTGAGTAAGAATTCACCATAGCTAAGATCTGGAAACAGCCTAAGTGCCCATCAGTAGATGAATGGATTAGAAAACTGTGGTACATCTACACGATGGAATACTATGCTGCTGTTAAAAAGAAGGAACTCTTACCATTTGCAACAGCATGGATGGAACTGGAGAGCATTATGCTAAGTGAAACAAGCCAGTCAATGAAGGAAAAATACCACATGATCTCACTCTTTCATGGATAATTAAGACCATTACAAACTTTTGAACAATAATAGATACAGAGGCAGAGCTGCCTCAAACTGATTGTCGGACTGCAGTGGGAAGACCAGGGAGGGTTGGGGGACTGGAGGGAGGGGAGTAAGAGATCAACGAAGGACTTGTATGCATCCATATAACCATAACTAATGGACATAAGACACTGGGGGGTAAGGGAGGGCAGGGGCTTGTTAAGGGCGGGAGGGAAAAAAGGACACTTATGTAATACCCTTTGTAATACTTTTAGCGAAAAAAAAAAAAAAATTGTGTGAGTAAGACCCAATCCCAGTTTTCAACTATTTATAAAAAGTCAGTGGAAGGAACAGAAAAAGGTTTCTGACTCACCAAACAGCTTGTTATGCCTAATTCTCTGAATTACTCAGCCTCACCTCTTGTTTACAATTTCAAAACAATTAATCACAGTGGGGGGTGGGTGAGGTGTCATGTTTTGCAAACTCACTGGCATGGAGGAGCTTGGGAAAGTTAGAGAAAAACTAGTGAATCTTCCCCCTTGGTCATTGTCCAATAAGATCATGGCTTCGGTGCACGTCATTGTGGCGTTTTGGCCATTTTATAAACACCCACATCACATTGCTGCTACCCAGTGACACAGTGACATCCTCCTTCCTTGGAAGAGCAGCCTATAGAGGATTGTCTAGGCCAGCACTTCCCAAACCTTAGTTTGCCTAAAAAAATCATCTAGAGGGCTTATTAAACTCAGATTTCTGGCCCCACCTCCAGAGGTTCTGATTCAGTAGGTCTGGTTTGGGGCCTGAGAGTCTGAATTTCTAATAAGCCCCCAGACGATGCTTCCTGTCCACAGGCCACACATCCTTATGTATATTGATAAGTATGTCTGATAGAGCCAGGATGGGCAGAAGCTGACAAACCTCAAAAACATGTAGCATATCTGCTAATTGGTACCATACTGTTTTTGTTTTTAAATATGTTTTTATTGATTTCAGAGAGAGGAAGGGAGAGGGAGAGGGAGAGAGAGATAGTAACATCAATGATGAGAGAGAATCATTGATAGGCTGCCTCCTGCACACCCACTCCTGGGGATTGAGCCTGCAACCCCGGCATATGCCTTGACTAGGAATCGAACTATGACCTCCTGGTTCATGGGTTGGCACTCAACCAATGAGTCACACCAGCCAGGCGGTGCCATACTTTTTAATACCTGAGCCCTGATAGTGCTCCACCCTGGTTCCCAGATGGGACTGCCCTCCTGTGGTAACCTGGGATGCCCTGCAACTTGCCACAAACTCAGACCACTGAGAAGTAAGGGAGAGGAGTACAGCATGAGTGGTGTTTCCCTAGCCCATACGTCAGAAAAAGGGGTTTGATGCCCTTGCCATCATAAACAGCATCCTCACTGATAAGGTAAAAAAACAAAACAAAAAAACACACAAAATGAAACAAAACAAAACATTGAACTCTCTACTTATGCAACTCAGCACGAGGACAGAGCATGTGTCCCACTGAGGGACAAGCAGGAAGATTGCACAACATGCTATGTGGACTCTGAGCGCCTCATATAGTATTGCAGCCTCTCTCCATCCCCAACCTCTGTTACTATCCCCTCACCAAATTCTGTTCTTCTTTATTTTCCTTGCTGCCGCCCTTCCATGAACTTCATAATGTCAAAGGACACACTGGAATGTATTGACACAGACAAATGCTAATGACTTCCTGCTCAGTCCTCTGCATTGTCCTTCCAAAGATCTTTGATCTGAGCTATGAAATGGCCATAAACCTCAATACAGTGATTCCAGGCAGTAATCTTGAACTCTTACATTGAATAATTTTACATGCCACATTCCTTTGATTGGCTGCTTAGATCCTGGTTTCTATTTTTAAGATTCAGAAAGATAAAATGGGATTTAGGTCCATTATTTGGAAAAATCCAGTTGAAATTCCAAAGCATCCTCTCCACCATTTGAAAGAGCAGAAATGTCATCAATTGATAGATTTTTGGATTTTTCTTAGGTCCTCTTTCTATATAAAAGGTACAGGAAGATGGTTTATCTTCAGATAATAGCAGTAATGTTATTTCCTTTGTGGTACATCTACAAAATGAAAAAGACTTGTTTGACATATGGACTTGTACATAACAGTAAATCTCTTTTCCTTTCATCAGAGTAAAGGATCATTATTGCTTTTATTTGTTAAATTATTATTTCATTTTGTTTTGCTTTAAAGCAGAGATTCTTAAATTACTTTGTGCCATGAGCCTCTCTGGAAATCTGGTGCCTTCTTAGAATGTTTTAAATGCATCAAAAACACCATCTATAGGGCTCCAAATAAAAACAATCTATATATATATATAAAAGCCTAATATGCAAAGTGTCCCGTTGGGAGTTCAACTGACCAGGAGTTCAATCACTCACTCACCACCAGGGGGTGGCATAGAATGAAGAAAGGCCTCAGCCAGCAACCGGCAGCCGGGGAAGGACGCTCTGGTTGGCAGCCGGCAGCTGCTAAGGACCCTACCAGTGCACAAATTTTGTGCACTGGGCCTCTAGCCATTTATAAATACACTTACTTAAATAACAAGTCAAATTTGTGATATAGCGATACATGTACTTCTTTGTGAATGCATTAACTATGGTCTAGTAGCTGGCCTACTACCTACTATAATTACTAAGTATTGATGAGCAGAAACAGTATTTTGAGGTATCTGCATTAACTAAACTGAGTATGAATATAGCTATGATTTCCATTGCAGATAAAGACACAGTGGTCTATACTTACGGTTTACTGTCTACATTCTTAATTTAAGGAAATTCTAGATTTCTGATAGAGTTTGGTGAAAATAAAGGTACAATTATTCTCATGCAGGTCCATGGACTCCATGAATTCTACCCATAGGCAACTTTGGGGGTCAGTGGACCACAGGTTGAGGAAATCTGCCTAAAGCACCTCTGACTTTAATGTCTCCCCTCCCTCTGAGCTTCTTTTCTTGAACTCTAAATTTTAATAAAGTCAAAGGAAAGGTTTTCTGTGAATCAGCCAGCCTTTAACAAATGGAGACTATTGTCCTTTTGAGGGGAAACCTTCTTGACTTCTGATGTAATTCCAGAAACTGTAATGATCAAACTCTCTGACCTTCCCTACTTCCACTCTCTTGCTGAGAAGGGAATCACTGTTGATAATGCATTTATGTGTGATATATACTTTATAATTCCCTGATCTTCATATGCCAGTGGGAACATCGATGTATTATTGTACTTAACAGCAGCTGGGGAAAAGAAAGTACTCAATCTATTTTATCAAGTTTAATATCTTGTAATTCAGGCCCCAAAGAAAGATTACCTATATTTTTCTTACATGCAAAAAATCCCAGCGAAGTTCTCTCAGACACAGCTTGGGTCAGATACCAACTCTTGCTCCTATCTCTTGGCTGGAATGGGTGGAGAGTTGGATCAAGATAATACATGGGTGTTTCTGCTGCAACCATATAAATACGTGGGTTGAGCAATTTTGTTCTTCAAAGAGAAATGAGCAAATGCCTCCACCAACCGACCTCTAAAAGGCTGATGCACGTTGTCCTCAGCCTGAAACAGAATGGAGTCTTGCATGGAAAATGAAAGTACTAGGCTTACCTTTTTCTTTGTTATGAACAAGGACCAATAGTTCATGCTGTTTTAAGATAATTTGTGTTACTTTAAATAAAAAGTGGTTGAGAGCCACTCACTTAGGTTGTTCTCATATTTAAAATTTTTTCAATTATAGTTAGAATTCAATATTATATTAGTTTCAGGTGTACAGTATGGTGGTTAGATATTTAGGTAACTTATGAAGTGATCTCTCCAATAGATCTTGCACCCACTCACACCATATATAGTTATTACAGTATTATTGATTATATTCCCTAAGCTGTAGTTTACATCTCTGTGGCTATTTTTTAACTGCCCATTTGTACTTATTAAACAGTTTACCTTTGTTGCCCAGCCCCCCAACCTCCCTACCATCTGGCAATCATCAGTTTGTTCTCCGTACCTATGAATTTGTTTCGTTTTGTTTGTTCATTTATTTTGGGATTTTTGTTTTTGTTTTTTTAGATCCCACATTTAAGTGAAATCATAGTATTTGTCTTTCTTTCTCTGACTTATTTCACTTATCTTAATACTCTAGATCCATTCATGTTGTAGCAAGTGGTAAGATTTTATTCTTATTTATGACTGAGTCATATTCCAGTGTATATATGTACTACTCCTTCTTTACCATTCATCTTTTAATTGGAGGACAACCCATTTACATATAAAGCAGTTACTGATAGGTGTGTAGTGATTGCCATTTTATTAATTTGTTTTCTGTTTGTTTTCTTTCCTGTTCCTTTCTTATTTTATTTTCTCTTGTTTGTTGATAACGTTCTGTAGTGTTGTGTTTAGATTTATTTCTCTTTATTTCTTGTATATTTCTATAGATTTTTGGTTTGTGGTGTCCATGTGCCAGAGTGGTCTTATGTAGTAGGGGTCTTATGGGGCTTTAATGGCACAGTCCCTGACCACCCAGGTGCTTTAGGGATGTCCCTTGTGTGGGTTGTGTGTGCTTTTCTGTTGTAGTTGAGCCTTGATTGCTGTTGGCATGTCAGTGAGTGAGACTGACCCTCTGACTCACTGTGAGAACTGGCCACGACTATAGTAGACAAGCTGGTGTGGGGGGCTGACCCTGTGGAGCAGAATTGCTTGTGGGGCTCTAGTGCCTGCTGAGTCCACTCTTTGGGTGTGTCATTTTGGGCACTAATTGGGTGGTGCTCTGGTGGGGTCTGAAGCTGACCACCAGGTGTGTTGTTTCTGAGGCCTCTGGGGAGGAGCTCCAGTGCTGGCCAAGGTCGGCCTCTGCCTGGGTGTGACCCAGGGCTTCCGGGTAGGTGCTACAAGGTGATCTGTGGTTAATAGCTCCCTGTGCTGGGCTTGGACGTGCCTGGGAGAGACTATGTTGTCAACTGAGGCTGGCTGCCACTAGTGCTGGGCTTGGGGCCACTTAGCAAGAGGTACAGACCATGCCATGGCCAGCGAGTCTGTGCTCGGACCCTTTAAGAGGACATCTTCATCTATAGATGCAATCCCCACTAATTTTCACAGCCAGCTGTTATGGGGAGTCTTCTTCCCTGCAGGTGCCCCAGGTGGGAAACCTGGTGTGGGGCTGGGACCCCTCACTTTTAAGTGGGAACTTCTGCAGCTGAGATATTTTTCTTGATCCTTAAACCACCACACATGTCTCTGCCCCTCCTACCAGTCTTGACATGGCTTCTTCTTTATATTCTTAGTTATAGGAGTTCTGTTCAGTCAGTCTGTGGGAGTTCCCAAGGGTGGTTGTTCTATAGCTTAGTTGCAATTTTGATGTGGTTGTGGGAGGAAGTGAGCACAGCATTTATCTATTCTGCCATCTTGACTGGAAGTCCAGAAGGCTGGCATTTTCATATTCTTTTTAGTTACACAAGCAATGCATTAACACATGCCTGTTGATTTTCTCAAACATGGTTCTTAGTTTTAAAACATTTTTCAGAATATATGGAATAAAGCTTCTTAAACTCTGACATGCAGCAGAACCAGCTGGGTGCATATTTAATATGCAGATTTCCATGCTCATCTGGGTTCTATAAGTGTAAGGTGGGACATAGGAATGTGTATTTTTTACCAGTGCCTCCTTTTTCCTTTTTTATAAACGTTTTTATTTTGAAATATGTTTATATTTATGGAAGAGTTGCAGAGAATTCCCCTATACCCTTCATCTGGTTTCAAACATTTGTGTAATCATGGTACAGTTCATCAAAACTAAGAAATTAACATAAGCCTGGCTGGTGTGCTTAGTGGTTGAGCACCTGTGAACCAGTAGGTCACAGTTCAATTCCTGGTCAGGGCACATGCCCAGGTTGCAGACTCAATCCCCAGTAGGGGGTGTGCAGGAGGCAGCCAATCGACGATTCTCTCATCATTGATGTTTCTAGCTTTCTCTCTCATTCCCCTTCCTCTCTCTGAAATCAATAAAAACATATTTTTAAAAAGATTACCATAAGTACAATACTATTAATTAAACTACAGGTTTATTTGTAGTTCACCTTTCTCCACTGATACTTTTTGTGTGTTGTTGTTCTAGGATTCAATCTGGTATTTTAAATTCAGATAACATAGAAACAAACTAACAACAGGTCAGAAATGAAGTCTTGTTTTATTGGGCACTAGGGAAACTATTTGAGGGAGAGAAATCCTTTGTTAGTCTTTGAAACGGGCCTGGAAGTCACTCAAAGTCCTGTTGCTCCTTTTTCTCCATCTATTTTGTGAAATTAACTAATTTTACAACAGTCTTATGAGAACAGTTTCTAAAATAACTTTTATATGAAGACTTTGGATACACATGAGTACGAATTTGAAAATGCTTCTTTCACTGAGAACAGAGGAAATAGCATTTTAGCTGTTCTTGGTGGTTGGAACAGAAATAGATGTGATCTCCAAAAGAAGACAAAATTGTATTGTGGTCATGTGTGGTTATGATTTTTTTAAATGCATTTTTCCAGTTCTGCCTTGCTGATTGTGGAATGCTTATTTCCCTGGAGCATTCAGCACTTGAAGAGAGGCCTGATGTGGAAAAGAAGGTCCACTCCTTAGCAGGGGACACATCACGCAGCCAGGTCTGTCACTGGAAGAGTTATCGGTCAGCATGAAACTGAACAAATGGGGCAAAGAGAGCTCCACTGCGATAACTCACGGCATTCTGAGTGTTCACATTATGACCTTGAAATAAACATATACTTCAATTAAAGAACAAAAGACTTTATTTAAAAAATAGTTCTTGGGTTCATCACTTTGGGTTCTCATTATACAGTATTAGGGTCCTAGGAGATCAAGTTAATGAACTTGATCCTTAAATGGCTTTAGCCAGCCCTATCCAGTTTGACTCAGTGGATAGAGCCTCAACCTGTGGACTGAAGGGTTCCAGGTTCGATTCCAGTCAAGGGCATGTACTTTGGTTGCAGGCACATCCCCAGTAGGAGATGTGCAGGAGGCAGCTGATCGATGTTTCTCACTCATCGATGTTTCTAACTCTCTATCCCTCTCCCTTCCTCTCTGTAAAAAATCAATAAAATATATTTTAAAAAATAAAATAAATGGCTTTAGCCAGCTTTCCATAGAGTACCTCCTTCCTACAGGCACAGAGACTACTCCTAATGTTAGCCAACTTCTGTGCAAATCTGTTTCTGCATCAGTCTGGGTTCTCCAGAGGAATAAAACCCATAGGGTAGATCAGTAAATAGAAAGGAAGCGGATAGATAGATAGATAGATAGATACAAGTAAATTTATTTTAAGAAATTGACTCACG
This sequence comes from Myotis yumanensis, assembly GCF_028538775.1. NCBI lineage: Eukaryota > Metazoa > Chordata > Mammalia > Chiroptera > Vespertilionidae > Myotis > Myotis yumanensis. The sequence continues at coordinate 67,677,943 of NW_027223755.1, read as the reverse complement.
TGGGAAACTGGAAAGTCCAAAATTTGCAGGGCAAGCAGGCTTGCTTGAAAGTCAGACAGGAGCTGATGCTAAATTCTTGAGACAGAATTCCTTCTTTCTGGGTAACCCCAGATTTTGCTCTTAGGACCATCAATTGATTAAATAAGGCTCACCATATTAGCAAGCATAATATACTTAAGTCAAATAATTGTAGATATTAACCACGTGCACAAAATGTCTTCTCAGCCACACCTAGATTACTATTTGATTAAATAAATGGGTACTGTAGCAAAGCCAAGTTGACTTATAAAATTAACTGTCATAGTTCCCTGTTAAAAAGAACAGGACAAGCTGGACAGGGTACACTGATAAATGCTAACATAACTACCCCTTTTGGAAAAAGCAGCACACATTCTCAATAACAGTGGTCAATTTTAGATGTATTTTAGAAGGCAAATGAAATTAATACATTGTTAATGTTTAAAATGTCACTAATATCAACACATCATTAATGTAGTAGAGTGTAAACAACTAGAGGCACAAATAATATTTATAGTGATGTAATTATATTCTGGATAGCAAAATATCATATGTAGAGAGGTACTTAATAAAGTTCACTAATTAAATTACTATTCATATTAGCTCAAAGAATAATAGTTTTGTATGGATCGCACTAATCATTAGCTATAGGATCTGTAGGAAAATATTTCGTGAGAATATTAATACATGTTATAAAGGAAAAAAGAACCTAAATTTTAACATGCTCATTATAAATGGAACATTCATCATAATTAAATCAGTTCTTTTAGCCTTAATTAATTCTTGTTTTGTTCATCTTGGTTTAGGAGTCCACTTCTGTAAGGTGACCCCTTCTGAGTGAGGTGTTGGAGGTTCTAAGGCAGTCTTTGTGAAGTCTGACAGGTGTCTCTTTGCAATAATATCAGCTTTGGGGAGTGGGGGGAAGGGGTTTGGATCCATGAGTATATTTTCTTGTGGACTCAAATAGCCAACAGTTCTTTCTTGAAGATATTTTGAAGTTTTGTCCAGAATCTCCCATCGATGGTTTGTAGCAGGAGCTTTTAGGCAAGTGTAAGGGAAAAGCAGAAACCATCTATTAATGACAAAAATTGAATCACTGTAATTAATATGTGATATTATCCAGAATTATTAGAATAAAGAAAAGTAGAATAATCTATTAATGTATGTGGTTTATAAGTATTCTGAAAATAAGAATACATTTACATTTATAACATTTATAATTAATCTAGAGAGATTGAGAGCCTATGACTGGAGAGAGGTTCCCCTCCCCGCCGATACTGAGTGGTAACAGGACAGCTCTCACAATTGTGTTGAGCTAATTAAATGTGTAGCTTTTTACAATTCACATATTTATACAGCTGGGGTCCGTCCACTGCAGTTTAGAGATTTTTTTCCGAATTGGATGAGCAGGGCTTTAATGATTCAGCAGGCTAGGGGGCAACTCTAAACAAGGTGTACCTGTAATAGTTTGATGAGAAAGACCAGCAAATGGGGAGAGAATGATCTTTTGAGCATTTGTTCTAGGCTCAGAGGCTGTCATGGAACTGACTTTGCAGTAGGTAAGATTTCTTTAAAAATCTACAAACACAAGACAAAATTCGTTATGTGTCACAGGAGAGAAAGAAACAAATCAGGAAAGAAGGTGGCACGTGAGTCAGGTTTTCAGAACAGATAAATTTTAACAAATGAAAATGGGGAAGGGTTGTTTGAAGTATAAATTGGATACTTAATAATAGTGTTGAATTACTTTCTGGGATACAACAGCAACAAAAAGACTGGATTATTTTTGTTGTTGTTGTTGTGGTTAATTCTTAGGAATAAGCATTAGTGATCATTCCCCCTTTTATTCTGACCCAGCTTGCTCCTTGTCCTCTTTTCTTGATTTCTTTATATTCTACAAGCATTCTCATGCCAGATGCCTGGTTAGAAGCTCTGGATGGAGAGCTAGCTAGCATAAGAGGAGGATTTGAGATCAGGATGCTATGGAAAACAAGAGTGAGAAACATTCAAGCATTTTTCTGACATTGAATTAAAAATGCAAAATTATTCCACATTCTAGAAATGAAAATGGTGGTAGCATTAATGTGAATACTTTTTTGTATCCAGAATTTCCCAAGTGAGCTTGTGTTGCAATTTTTTTAAAAAGGTTAGTTAACAGATATTTTAAAGATCTTTCCCCCCTCCCTTTTAATGACATATCGAGTCCACCTACCCATAGTCCTAACCCTCCTTTAACAAACAAATTATCTGACCTAACTGCTTCCCTGAAAAAGTCTTATCACTGCCCTGAGCAATACTTTTTCTCTCTCAGCTTCTGAGAATAGCTGGATACTGAATAGCTCTTGCCTTCTTAAAGGTTTGGAATGGGAATAATTAAAAAAATATCCAATACAGATGACTTCAGGCCCATACCCAGAGGGCAGACAAGAAGTACAAGTTAATACTGAAGGCGTCAGTATTACAAGCAGTTGTATATTGAGCAATTAGAACATAGTCAGTATGCAGCTTGGCATCTGGTTTTAGTTCTGTAATAGTTTAGTTTTAGTTAAAAATAGATGCCATGGTTGCCAATAACTTTCCCTGAGAGGGTAATGTGACAGGATTCAGATGGGAGGAAATACCAAGCCATTTCAATACAATCCATTGTCATTGTAAAAGACTATTCAAATACAGTGTCTAGTATTTCAGACCTTGTTAATAACCAAACAACATTAAAAAAAACCACCAGAGCTTTTTACAGTTTCATAGGACATTAGCAACTCTTGCCTCACCCTGTCTAAAATCATTTGTAAAAGTAAAAGCAGACATTTGTGGGTTGTCCTCATTACATTACCGAAACTCAGTGTTCTCATCCAATTTTAGATGAACCCATCCAGAAAGTTGTGGTCATGAAAGTTGTGGTGACAAAATGTTAGCCACAGAAGGGACAGAACTGGGATGAGACCCAGAGTGTCCAGTGCTCAGTCCTGGGCTGCTTGACATTCTGGGGTCCATTATACTTGTTTAGCACCCTCCCCCACCCTGTTGTACCCCCTCTTGCTCTCTGTGACTAAACACCTTGTAAGCCCTGGAGAGCAGCTTCGAAACACTGAGCCCTTTTGCTAGAACCCTCATTTGCAAGTACTCTGCTTTTCATCATGAGTCCACCTTGTCCTGCAGATTTTGTTAGTTGGTGGACATTTCTAGAAGGCCTTAATAAGCCACAAGAGCAAGAGGACCCAGTGTTGGGACCATTTCCTGATGCTGAAGATTTTAGGGCCCAATATATATGGTCACCATTGTATCTCATTGCCCGACAGGGTTCCTGGCACATCACAGACATCCAGTAATATTTGTTAGGTGAATAAATATATCAAATAAGGTGTGTGTGTGTTTAGGTTGCTGGGATTACAGCTTTAACAATATCCAGGTTTTTCCTCCCCATATTCTCTATTTCACCCCACTAATGTGGGTAACAATGTCGATAAAAGTACCTTTAGCTCTTTTGGAAAGACAACTTAGTAAAGCTAGTCACGATTATTACATTGCACTATGTCTTACAATAGCAGAGTAGCTCAGAGAACCAGAAATCTCTTTTCCCCGAGGCTCACTTATGTTACAGACAGCATCGTTCTCCTCTTTTCTCTGGGAGATCTGTTTCCCAAGTAGTGAGAAGAAAGATGATTTGTTTTGCCTGTCCTGGAGTTGGCTTCTATTGTATGTGAGCAAAAGAAGGGACTAAGGGCTTCCACCCTTACTCGCATAGACATCAATATTCTGTGCTAGGCCCTACACTCTGCTCCCACCCTTATGGAGAATCGGGTGACAGTATGTTAAATCTGGCAGGACTGGGAAAGCATTGTGTCCAATGTTGTGGTTTTACTGAGAATGAGACAGGAGCTCTTTCAGGCAAGGAATTCCCAGTTAGCCATGCAGCACCAGGAGAGGAAATTGAGTCTCTTGGCTGTACCCAGGTGGTGCAAGGCTCTTCCCCTTACCTGGGAGGGCAGTCCTCATCCACATGTTCTCCACTTTCTATTTCAACTTAAGTTTAAGGTTTTAAACACTTGTAAAAACAATGTTCTAAACTTTCAGATTCCTGGAGACAGGAAGTGTTTGTGGTGTGCTTTTCCCTTCTGGATTATGGAACAATTAAAAAGCTGAATGATTGGAGAAAAATAACATAATTATGTATTTTCCATCATGTCAAGATGTTAAGTAAAAAAAAAGCAAATTGCCAAAAATGTATAGAGATCAAGCCCATTATGTCTAGGTGTAGCTTAAAGAAGGGTCTGAATTAAATTGTTAAAGAATGTTACCCCCTTTTATGGGGCAAGAGTGGGATTAGATAGGGGGTATGCTAAATACTATTCTACTGTATTACTTTTACAGTGAAAATGTAATCTTGTATTTTATGAGTAACGTGTTAAAAGTTACATGAATTCAACAAGGAACTACTATTTGTAATACCCTTAAAAAAAAAAGACTCTTAAAACTCAACAGTGAGAACAAAAACCAATCCGGTTAGAAAATGGGCAAAAGATATGATATACATTTCACTGGGAGGATGTCCATATGGCAAGTAGCACATAAAAAATGTCTAAAGTCATTGGTATAACAAAAATAGAAATTAAAACCAGACGTAAATGTCATTACATACTATCAAAATGACTAAAATATAGTGAAAACACTAGATTCTGGCAACAATGCAGAAAAACTGGACCCCATTGCTGATGGAAATATAAAATGGTATAGCCACATTGGAAAATAGTTGGGCCATTTCTTATAAAACTAAACCTTATTATCTAGCAATTGTACTCTTGTGTATTTATTCCGAAGAAGTGAAAATTTATGTTAACACAAAAATTAAGATTCATAGCAGCTTTATTTATAATAGTTAAAAACTGGAAACAGACTGGAGATCCTTCGATAGGTGAACAGTTAAATTGTGATGCACACATTTTATAGAATACTACTGATAGACGCAACAACCTTGATGATTCTCCAAGGAATTATGCTGAGTGAAAAAAGCCAATCCCAACCCTAACCGGTTTGGCTCAGTGGATAGAGTGTCAGCCCGCAGACTGATAGGTCTCGAGTTTGATTCTGACCCAGGGCACATACCTCGGTTGCAGGCTTGATCCCCAGCCCTGATCAGGGCATGTGCTGGAGGCAACCAATCCATGCGTCTCTCTCACATTCATGTTTTTCTCTCTCTGTCTCTCCCCCTCCCTTCCACTCTCTCTAAAAATCAATGAAAAAATATCCTCGGGCGAGGGTTAACAAAAAAAAAAGAAAAAAGGCTACATACTCTACGAGTCCACCTATAGCACATTTTTGAAATAGCAAAGCTTTAGAAATGAAGAACAGATTTGTGGTTGCCTGGGTTCGGGATGGGGAGGTGTGGACAGGTTATAAAACAGCAACACTGGGATCCTTGTGATGATTAAACTGTTTCGTATCTTGACTGGTTGTGGACACATGAATTTACATGTACTAAAACTGTATACACTTAAATACACTGTACAAGTGAAACTGGGAAAGTCTGAAGAAGAGTAGCAGATTGTAGCAATGTCATGTTCTGTTGAGAGGCACTGTACTATTGTTCTGCAAGATGTTATCACAGAGAAAAACTGGGTAAAGGATACATGGAATTTGTATTATTTCTTTCAATGTCAGGTAAACCCACAATTATCTCAGTAAAAATTTCAACTAAAAAGAAAACTGTAACAAATTGAAGCATTTGAGTACATTAGTCAGCTCCTGCCTGCAGAGTTGAGGGCCCTCACTGCTTCTAGAGCAGTGGTTCTCAACCTTCTGGCTCTTTAAATACAGTTCCTCATGTTGTGACCCAACCATAGAATTATTTTCGTTGCTACTTCATAACTGTCATGTTGCTACTGTTATGAATCGTAATGGAAATATCTGATATGCAGGATGGTCTTAGGCGACCCCTGTGAAAGGGTTGTTCGATCGCCAAAGGGGTCGCGACCCACAGGTTGAGAACCGCTGTTCTAGAGGATAAGATGTCCTTCCCCCCTCCCAGCAGACACTGTTCTCCCAAACATTTCCATCTGGTTCTTTCTGCAGACACAAATGGGAGAACAGGGACTGATATTACCTCAGTGAATCAGTTTCTATAACCATGAAATCTGATTGTGACCTAGGTTTCAATCTGAGACTGTCAGGCCTGCCTGCACATCAGAACCATCTGCGGCCAGTGCTGACACCCTGGCCCAGAATGATTAAACCTGAGCCTTGGGGTCAGATCCAGGCACAGCTTTTTGTTTGGTGTTTAAGCTCTCCAGGTAATTGTAATGTGCAGCCAAGATGGAGACCCACTGGCCAGAGTGGCTAGACAGTGATGGCTGTCAACATGCCAGGCCAGGTGCCCTTTTCTCACTATCCCAGCCTGCACTTCTGGGCTCAGAAGAATGAGCTACCAGGGGCTCACTTCCCCTCACAGTCAAAGCCCATGCTGAGTACAGAACCTCGAGAAGAGGGGGTGCTCAGTGGCAGGCCAAGTGGGTGAGTTCTAGAATGCACACACACAGGCATGCTTAGTATTCTCCAGGCTGTGTACTTGGATGAGTTTCTGCACACATGGCTGAAGCTCTGCCATGTTTTCTCTGTTGGCTGCTTCTGAGGCTACTAAGAGGCCCAGAAACTTGTGGGCAGAACCCTTGATGAATGGGGAGGGTGGAGAGGCAAATGCTTTGTGTGACAAAGCCTTCTTAGGCCTACTCAGCCCCCAACTAAGCCTGCCATCATGCCACCAAAAACTCTGGAACCTCTCTAAGGTTCTAAGAGAAGTCAGGGAGGTAAATGGGGCCTGATGATTAACCTCAGTACCTCCAGGGTAGAAAAAAAGGTTGGGGATTGGGTGTCCCCTACAGCATACTTCTTGGTCAGGTCCTCATACTTCCAAACACCCCACAGATGATGTGAAGGAAAACTCATTCAACAGCTCCTCTGTACAACTTGCATTCAGTGATCGTTAGCATTTGGAAGGCAAACAGAGCTATGAAAAACTGTCTGATTATATCATAATTACCACAAGACTTTCTCAAATAACCCAAGCAAATTCCCCAGACTCTGCTAAAAGCCAAGCAGATGAATAATAGCTTTCCCTCCACTGTTATTTATGAATTCCAGGCATTTTCTTGATTGTTCTTCTAGAGATTAGCAAAGTTATTTCTCCCAAAATCCAACTGTGTCCCATTATTCACAGTTATCACCATTCAGGTTCTGTTCCTAGGTTGCTGACAAGGATCCATTAAACAGTTTCCAAAAGCAACATGCTACTTGACCCTGTATTCATTTTGTTGACAATCCCAAGTGCAATTATTAAAACACATACTGTTCATCTACATGCTGAGATTGTTTTATTTTGTCCTCTCATAAATTTAACTTCTGTGCCGTATATGAAGAAGGGAAGGAAATAAATTATTATTTTGTATTTGCAATTGCAATCAGCTCCAAATCTATGTCAAAATTAGTTGAGGTTATAGCAGATTCCTGCTCCCCCCTCCCTTCTTGAGCTCAGATCTTAAAATAAAAATTAAAAGAAAATATAAACTTCCAGACGAGGTCTAAAAATCCTGAAATCATTATCTTACTGTCTTTCATTTTTGCACAGTCATTAAACTTTTTTGTGGTTCATGGATTTCTTTGAAAGTAAGAATTATTGGCCCATGCTCTAGGAAAATGCACATATTTACAAACATGCAGTAGTTTGCTCCATAGTTTCAGGGAGTCTACAGACCACCTATGTCACCTAAGCCAACCCAGAGACAGTACTAGTGGATTAGAATAAAAATTTTAGGTAATCAAGAGAAGGAACTATTCACATAAATATGTAAAGCAAAGAAATGTGAATGTTTCCTAAATTCCTAGACATGACTAGGAAGATAGATATATATATATTTAAATCTGTACTCAGGTTGGAACAAAAGGAGTGTTCTGAGTGGGCAGAAGGTGCCAGAGCTCCAAATCTATGCAAAAGAGCAGAGATGCTTTCAGCCCTGAGGCAGCAGATGGTGGAGCAGGAAGACCCTGACTCAGCTAAGTGGCGATTGCCCCAGAACAGTAGGAGGAAGACCCAAGCTGATCAGTTCCTTCCTTTCATTCTTCCCCACATTGTAGTCACATGACCATACCTAGCTGCAAGGGTCTTTATTCTGGGAACTGTGTGCATTCTCTGCCACTACAACTTATCTGGTGTACAATGATTTATAATACTATATTTTGTGTTGTTCCCTAGCATTTCACACCATTTTTTCCTGTTGATCAGATACATGGCCATTGGGGGAAATTTGGAAATTGCATAACGCTGCTAGGAGGCAGTGAAAGTATTACCCACAATCCTTTCACTCAAGAGGTACATTTGTTTATATATTTTGGTATGTTTTTCTTCTGGAACTTTCTCTCTACACTCCTTAAAAATATGAAGTTGTGAATGCAATTTTGTACTTTATTTTTTAATTTACTAGTAATTGTATCATCTAATTGGGTAGGGCTTTCACCTGAAAGAAGAAGTGTCCCTAATGACTGAGCAAGGAAGACAGAGAAGGAGGGAAATAAAGGTTAAAGAACTGGTTCTGGATATGAAGGATAGCGGCTGTTGACGTAAGCCACTATCCATGTGGGATGATGGCCACTTGTTCTCATTGCAATCCAGACAAACTGGTAGGGGCTGTGCCCTAAGTAATTGGCTGTGAGCATAAATCATTCAAAGAAAGAGCAGGGCTAAGTCCAGGCCCTTGATAAGTGAGCACCAAAGTTCCCAGAGCCACAAGCATTTAGGTTAAGATGGGAGTACAAGTCTATTTATAGGGCAGTGATAAAATACTTTCAATGGCATATTTGAAAGTCTTATTGTTCAATATTCTCAAACCCTTTTGACCTTATTGAACCCTGTTCAGTTAAGAGAGACAATTGTCCACCTAAGTCAACCTCACTGAAAAAAAGAATTTGAGAATTACAAAGAATTAGGAGAGGACCAAAATTATAATTAACATAGTCTTTTTGCAGTAATTGAAAATAAAATCTGAAATGATCAACAGAAGTAAAATCTATCAGTAATTACACAAATATATTATTAATATAATCTTATATATTAATTGAAATCCTTGGCCCATATAAGGCGACATTGATGAGGCACAGTTAAATTTTTCTTATCTAAAAATTGTGGCAATCCCAACTCTGTGTGTGTGCAAAGCTTTGCAATTAAAAAAAACACACACACAAAACACCCAACCTGGCCCTAGCCATTTTGGCTTAGTTCATAGAGCTTCGGCCTGTGGACACAAGGGTTCCAGGTTCCATTCTGGTCAAGGGCACATGGCTGGATTGTGGGCTCAATCCCCAGTAGGGGCGTGCAGGAGGCAGCCGATCAATGATTCTCTCTCATCGTTATTGATGTTTCTATCTCTCTCTCTCCCTCTCCCTCCTCTCTGAAAAAAAAAAAAAAAAAAATATATATATATATATATATATATATATATATATATATATTTTCCCAAAATTCACACAAGATTTGCAATTCAATTCAATTTCAAATCTTGCGTGAATTTTGGGACACCCTATATATATATCCAACCTGTTATTTTAAATTGCCCAATAATGTGTGCAATAGATTTCCTCATCCTACAGCCAAATCCCACTTCCATAGCTGTTCCCCACACACATCTCTGATTCTTGCCCACCCTTGCTCCTTCCCAGATTCCACCACCTCTGTTTCTGAGCTGCATCCCAGCCTTGGGACCCAATTTAATAATTTGATAACATTTAAGAGGTAAAAGAAGAATCTTGTCCTTTTAGTATCATTAACTAGGACTGAATGTAAAATATCACACTCATGATCAGAGCTGCTTGCTATTCCCAGTAATACATTACTTAATGTAAAATCAACTTTACAGAAATTTACCATCTTAGCTGTAGACCCTGCTCCAGTAATTCAGATATTGTGATAATAGAGACCCAAATATTAGAAGTATGAAAAGATCTACCTTGAAATACTAAATATGTGGCACTGGCAAGAAAGCTAAGGCAAATGTAGGAACTGATATCCCAGCCACAAAGTAAACGTTACTGGAACTAGGATGGTATGAGGGGCCCTAGCCTGCATAGCTTGTAGAGCTGCTTATATATGTGTGGACATTAATTCAGTAGGTACAGTGTGGTCCCAAATAAACACTTTATGACTCAAAGCAAATATTTCACAGTGCTGATAATGTTTATTATTGTACATTAATATGTCAGTCCAGGTCCTCTGAGAAGCAGATGCCAGGATTGAATTATAAATTCAAGAGATTTATTGGGGAAAATGCCTATGAGGAATAAAAGCAGGAGGAAGTTGGAAGACACAGAGACTTCTGCTTGCAATGCAAGGCTGACACCTGTGAAAGGAGGGAGGGAGGGAAGATTGGGTAGAAGAGATTCAGACTGCAGGACAGCTCTAAGAAAGTTAGTCAACTCTAGAGCAGAAGTCACCCACATGCTCTGTCACTGGCAGGGTGCAGCCTAGGAAGAGAGTGGCCCCAGTTTGGACAGTTAACTATACTCATTGCAGCAGATTCTCTTGAAGGGGGTCTGAGTGTGCACCCTCATGACTGCCCCAGGCCACCCCTGTGCTGCACAGATCCTTTGCTCCATGTATTTGAGGAACTGTGGGCCTCTCTTCCTAGGGTAAAGTCTTGAGTCACCTGGTGCTGTGACCCAAACCCTCATTCTTGCAGGGTCTGAATCCTTAGTAATTGGACCCATTTCAGGGTAGGGTTGCTGCACATGTCCATCCACTGTTTCAGCTGGGCAAGGAATACCAAGAAGAACCTAAGCCAATTACATGGGTTGCACATTAATTCTGTCTTGCTCTCACATATGCGCATGAGATGAACCATCCTAATTCATGCTTCTGCTGGTCAGGGTCAGTTCCCTGCCATGAAGGTGACTCTTGTTACCGTCTGGTCCATGGGTACAAGGAGTCCAAAGTGCCCAGGCAATAGAGTATGTAGTCCTATGGGACCCTTGCTGTGTACTCTCACAAGAAAATCCCTCAGTGCATCACTGGAATAAAGCAGATCTGTCCTGCTTCCCTACCTTGGGTCTCAAACACTTGTATGTTCCCTATAGGGGACACATCACCATATAAAGTTCTCTGATTTAGTGTCTAGCTACATGCCAAAGGAAGACACTCCATTTTTGTAGAGCAGTGATTTTTAACTGGTGTGCTGCAAGAATTTTTAAAACATGCAATACCTGACTATATAGTCAGGGGCACTGACCTCTTTTCCCTTAGATTGTCAAATTAAAAATGACAACAGCCAACACAATAGTCATCTGGTGTGAATGCCCTGTCTTGATCCATAAATATAAAGGTCATATAATAGAGTTGCATCTTATTAGTCACTAGAGGCCTGATGTACAAAATTCGTGCACCGGTAGGGTCCCTAGGCCTGGCCAGCAATCAGGGCTGATCTGCAGGGCAACCAGCAGGGTGATCTGGGAGGGGGTCCCCCTTTTGGCACCCACCTTGGCCAGCCTGGCGCTGCTCGCTTGCCAGCCCCACCCCTGCCGCCATGGCTGGTCACCTCCCTCTACAGGGTGACTGGTGAGACGATTGGGGGGCCCCCCTACTGGCACCTGCCTTGGCTGGCCTGGGGCCTGTGGGCTGGGAGCAGCTCCTGCATTAAGCATGTGCCCCCTAGTGGTCAGTGCACATCATAGTGACCAGTCATTCTGCCGTTTGGTTGATTTGCATATTAGGCTTCTATTATATAGGTTGTTGTGTAATAAGGTTACATCTGATTGGTTAATTCTTGGTACTAGAAATCCTTATATACAAGTATTGGCACCTGATTTTTTTTAAAAAGTCACTTAGGAGCAAAAAGGGTAGGTAATTACTATTCTTATTATTTTTTGTAAATCAATCAAAAGTATATCTATTTGTTGTCAGATTGGCAAAACAATATATATTTTTTGGTGCTCCCTATTTTAATAAAGAATTTATGTGTGCCATGAGATGAAAAAGGTTGAAAATCACTGTTGTATTGTCTCCAAGATGGTGTATCAGTTGCTACCTTTAGAAGGCCATCAATGGAAGGTAGCTGCTTTTAAAGAATGCTGTGTATGATATAATGAGAGAGTCTCCTGGTTAGATGCTTATGTGTTGTGTGGGATTTAATGGCTGTAAATTAGGCCATAAAATTCTTTAGTCCCTGGACAGTGGTGTTGACTGTGGCTCTGTGGGCAAGAAAAACAAACCCGTACCTTAAACAGTTATCTTTCCCTGTGAAGATAAACCATTGGCTCTTCTAGCATGGAAGGGGCCCCGCATAGTTTACTTGCCATAAATTGATAAGTTGGTCTCCTCAAAGAATAATGCTGTTTTGGGGACACAGTTTGGCCTGTGTTCTTGGCAGTTCTCAGAGGTGGGAGTAGCTAAATGAGCCTCAGTGACAGGCATATATGCTCTTGAGTTCATGCGTGACCTCTGTCTCTGGTGTTGCGGCCACTCCATTCATGTGCACAATGTGCCAGTTCTGGGATGATCAATGATGAAGGCTGACAAATGTCATCTGGCCAAGCCCTGTGTCTAGGGGGTTGTTGAATGTCTTCGATGGGTGGCTTCTGATGGACATTAATATGTGATTCAAAAATCTTCATACTTCATGCCCACTCCATTCGAATGCCTTTACTCAAGACCTCCTTGCCTCTAATCTTCCAGATTTTTGTTTGTTTGTTTTTTGTTTGTTTGTGGGGGGTTTTGGTGTGTGTGTGTGTGTGTGTGTGTGTGTGTGTGTGTATTTTGCTTCTAGGCCCCTATCCAGTTGCCTGGGCCATTGGCACCTGCTTAGGACTCTACACATTTTCTCACTGGGGACTACTTTTTCTTCCACACAAAGTCGATGACCAATGTACTGCTCCAGCTCCATCCATTGAGATTTTTGTCTCCATTGTCTTTCAAGCCTAACTATGACTGTAATACAGCTGTTGTTCATTGTCAGCTTGCATTCACATAACAAGCCAACTCATCAAAATACCTGGCTTTTTCCTCCTTCTTCATCTGGTTGTATGAAATTTCTGCATAGGTGACCATTTGTGTGAGCTGAAGGAGTGTCACTGGTGTGTAACCATGGTGGTGACATGGCAGTCAGAGCTACTTGCCTATGCAGCTTACTCATGCCCTCTGGTCCTCCCTGGCTTTAATCCCAGACATTCCATTTCTATCTTACTGTGGACTGCTGTTAGGCCTATTCTACTTTATGAATTGGTGGGCCTAACAAAACCCACCTCATAATAGGCAATTGTGTATGCATGGTCACTTGATGCCCTATAGTCAAGCCTTCCAGCTCTAACAGGACCCAGTAATATGCTAGGAGCTATTTATCAAAAGACATATACTTCCCAACTGCAAGTGGCACAGCATTGGTCCAGAACCCCAAGTGCTTTCATAGGGCTTCTCTCACTGGGGCTTGCCACACTGCAACTTTTTTCATCCCTGATATCAGCAGAGCTGCTTGCATTGAAGCCTAGATTTGCCATAGAGCTCATTCCTGCTCTGGGCACCATTCAAAGTTGTCAGTCTTCTGTATCCCTAGGGCAAGAGAAGTATTCCTAGATGTGTAATATGTTCCCTCAGAATCCAAAATGGCTCACCAAGCATTGTTTCCATCTTTGAAGTAGGGAATGCAAGATTCAGAAATTTGCCTTTTACTTTGGAGATGATGTCTTGGCAAAGCCCTGAATATTGAACTCTAAAAAGTATTCTCGAGTGGTGGCTTTCTGAGTCTCCTTGGGCTTGTCTCCCACTCTGTGGAGCACAGTTGTCTTACCAAAGCCTCTAGCATATTAGTTGCCTCCTGCTCAACCTGTCTGTTGAGCATGATGCCATCAAGGAAACAGATCGGTGTAATGTTCTGTGGGCGCTCCTGAAAGTTCAGACCACTTTAGACTATATTATGATGGAAGGCAGAGGGGTTAACAGAGCCCAGGAGCAAAACTGTAAATAAATATTCTTGTCTGTCAGGGGAGTCTTGCGTCAGGCAGAAATGGCCAGGTTTTAGGACCTCCCCCGCCCCTGCCCAGCTCAGCCATTGGCTGGGAAGTGGGTAGAGGCCTGACCCGCGGTGGCTACTGCTAGAATCCCGAAAGCTTGACGTCTGGAAGCTGTCAGCTCATTCCACTTTTTGCCCCAGCTGGAGAGGCCCAGCTTTGTGGTTGCCACACTATGTTTACAGGGGTGATGTTTAGTCTTTTCTAATGCTTTTGTGTGTTTTCCAAATTTTCTAAAGTGGGCATGTATTATCTCTAAAATCAGGATAAAACAAACAAATACATTCCAAAAGTGTTTTGTGTCCAGTTTTTTAGAACTGTGCCATCATTCCCTGCTTTTGTGTGTTTGACAATTTCCATAATAACATTTTTCAAAAAAGACTATTTGTAATAACTTTAGTGGTTTTGTAACGTTAATTCATAGAACCTTCATGAACTCTCTCTTTGTCCATGTTGTTCACCAATTTGTCTCCAATACCTAGAACAACCCTGGCCCATTGAGTTACTTGATTTCCTTAAGTACAGATACTACTCTTTTAGATTCTAACTCCTCAGGGTGTGAATAAATTTCATGGTTGATCCATATTCTAACCTGATTGAGAGTGGGGAGTAGAGTATTTCTACTGCAGTTACCTCTTCTTCTTAGGAAACCCTAGTGTAGCAGTGCCAGAGTGAAAAGCAGTCAGAAAAGGAAGGACTGAAGTAGGGAGTTTGGAGTATAGCAGAGTATAATATGTACACCAGAAATAAACTTCAGAAACTCATCTCTTTCATTTTGCACAGAGTGTCACCATAATACGTTGTGTATGTACACCACTCTTAATTTCCACACAGTATCTCATGCCTTCCAAAAGGATTTTATTCCTCAGCCAGAGTTCTTTGGAAAACTTGTGGTTTCTATGGATTAAGCCTCAATTGTCATATTAGATTACCTGGAATTTTTTTTAATCCTCACCCAAGGATATTTTTTTCCATTGATTTTTACAGAGAGTGGAAGGGAGAGGGAGAGACAGAGAGAAACACTGATGTGAGAGAGACACATCGATTGGTTGCCTCCCGCATGCCCCCGACCAGGGCCAGGAGCCTGCAACCGAGATATGTGCACTTGACCGGAATCAAAACTGGGATTCTTCAGTCCGTGGGTCGATGCTCTATCCACTGACCCAAACCAGCTAGGGCATGGAATTTTTTATTATTATAGTTTCTAGGGAAAAAGAAAACAATATTTAAACATTCTTTGTGATGTTCCTTTGCTAAAGGATCATTCTCCTGGTATAAATAATAGCAATAGCTCTCATTTGCTGAGTATTTATTAGTGAAAAGCACTTTATGAAAAAAGCACCTTGTTTAATCTTTACAGCAACCCTATAAGAAAAATATTGACCCCATTTCAAATCGAGGAAAATGAAATTTAAAAATGTAAATCATTTACCCAAGGCCACACAACTAGAAAATGGTAGAGTCAAGTTTGACTCGAAAGCATACATTCTTAACTATTTATGGAGAGATATTTGCTCCATAGGAAACTAATTTGGATAAAACTTTCCCTTAAATTATTTGTAAAGGCAAACTGAAAGGAGCTATGAGATTTCTGAGTATATTGTCAGAACTATTTAACTTTATATTATACATCTTACTCTAGAAATGTTAATACAATGTAGCAGAGATAGTCTCTTCAAGAATTGGTGCTAGAACTACTGGAAAACCATATCCAAAAAATGCATCTAGACACAGGCCTTATACCCTTCAAAAATTATCTTAAATGGGTCATACACCTAGCTGCTAAAACACAAAACTATAAAAGTCCTAGAAGAAAATACCTTGGGTAGGCAATGACCTTTTAGATACAGTACCAAAGGCATTATCCTTGAGAGACATAGTAAGCTGAATTTTATTAAAATTAAAAACTAATGTTCCATAAAAAGTAATGTTAAGGAAACAAGAAGATAAGACACAGAGTGGGAGAAAATGTTTGCAAAAGACACATCTTATAAAGGGCTGCTATTCAAAATATACAAAAATTCTAAAAACTCAACAATAAAGAAACAACTCAATTAAAAAAATAGACAAAAGACCTCAACAGACATCACACCAGTGAAGATATACAGATATCAAAGAAGCATATAAAAATTCTTCACATAATGTATCATCAAGGAAATTCAAATTAAAACAACAGTGAGATACCACTACATACCTGTAAGAATGGCCAAAATCCAGAGCACTGACAACATCAAATGCTGATAAAAATGTGTAGCAACAAGAACTCTCATTTATTGCTGATATAAATGGTAAAGCCACTTTGAAAGCAGTGTGGCAGTTTCTTCCAAAACGCAATATAGTCTTACACACACAATCTTGTAGTCATGCTCCTTGGAGCTGAAAACATATGTCCATGCAGAAGCCTGCATATGGATATTTATAGGAGCTTTATTAACAATTGCCCACCGAAACCGGTTTGGCTCAGTGGATAGAGCGTCGGCCTGCAGACTGAAAGGTCCCAGGTTTGATTCCGGTCAAGGGCATGTACCTGGGTTGTGGGCACATCCCCAGTAGGAGGTGTGCAGGAGGCAGCTGATCGATGTTTCTCTCTCATCGATGTTTCTGACTCTCTATCTCTCTCCCTTCCTGTCTGTAAAAAATCAATAAAATATATTTTTAAAAAAACAAACAAACAAAAAAAAAACAATTGCCCAAACTTGGAAACAACCAAGATATCCTTTAGTAGGTGAGTGGATAAACTTTAGTACATCCATAAAATGGAATATTATTCATCACTGAAAAGAATTTAACTTGAAAAGACATGAAAGAACCTTAAATGCATATTACTAAGTGAAAGAAGCCAATCTGAAAAGCGTATGCACTGATTCCAACTACATGACATTTTGGAGGAGGCAAAACTATGGAGACAGTAAAAAGATCAGTGGTTGTCAAAGGTTGTGAGGATCAGGAAAGGATGAATCAATGGGACACGGAAAATTTTTAGGGCGGGGAAAAAATGATACCTTTCTGATGGATACATGTCATTACACATTTGTCCAAACCCTTAGATTGTACAACTCCAAGAGTAAACTATGGACTTTGGGTGATGATGATGTATCAGTGTAGGTTCATCAATTGTAATAAATGTACCACTATGATGAGGGAAAGTTGATAATGGGGGAGGCCATGCATGGGATGGTGATATATGGGAAATCTCTGTAGCTTCTTCTTAATTTGGCTGTGAACTTATAATATGTATATAATTGTATTATTGGGAATATAACTTATAGAAATGCAATATATTTGATAATAACAGCACAAAGAACACAGGTGGGAATAAGCTGTACTGGAGTAAGAAAATAATACCCAATGAATACTCCACCCAATAGCAGTAGAATATATATTCTCCTCAAGTGACTATGGAACATTCTTTTATTGTTAGTGTTAATCCTCACCCGAGCATATTTTTCCATTGATTTTTAGGGAGAGTGGAAGAAAGAGGGAAAGACATTGATTGGTTGCCTCCTGCATGCACCCTGACCAGGGCCCTGGCAGGGTAGAAGCCTGCAACCAAGGTATGTGCCCTTGACCGGAATAGAATCTGGGACCCTTTGGTCCGCAAGCCAACTCTCTATCTACTGAGCCAAACTGGCTAGGGCTGAAACACTCTTTAGTATAAATCATGCTAGGCTATAAAACAGGCTTCAATAAATTTTGAAGCAGTGAAATCATACAAAATGTGTCCTCTAATCACAGTTGAATGAAATTAGAAATCAATAGCAAATATAATCGGGAAACTTACAAATACATGGAAATTAAACAACATAGACCTAAATAGCCAAGGGGTCAAAGAAGTCACAAGGGAAACTTAAAAATAATTTGAAATGAACAGAAATGAAAGCACAACAATAAAAAAATTTATGGGGCCCTAACCGGTTTGGCTCAGTGGATAGAGCATCAGCCTGCAGACTCAAAGGTCCCAGCTTCAATTCCGGTCAAGGGCATGTACCTTGGTTGCGGGCACATCCCCAGTTGGAAGTGTGCAGGAGGCAACTGATTGATGTTTCTCTCTCATCAATGTTTCTAACTCTCTATCCCTCTCCCTTCCTCTCTGTAAAAAAATCAATAAAATATATTTTAAAACAATTTATGGGGTGCTGCTAGAGTAGTAGTAAGAATTTTATTAAATTAAATTTTATTGGGGTGACATTAGTCAATATGAACATATAGGTTTCATGTGTGGATTACTAATTTACAAAATCTGTATATAGGATCATGTTCCCACCACCCAAAGTCAAATCTTCTCCTGTCACCTCATATTAGGACCCCTTTCTCCCCCCACCTCCCTCCTCTGGCAACCACCACACTGCTATTTGTGTTTATAAGTTGCAGTTTTATATCCCACATATGAGTGAAATCATATAGTTCTTAACTGTTTCTGTCTGACTTATTTCACTTCACATAATGTTCTCAAGGTCCATCCATGTTGTTGTAAATGACGCTATTTCATCCTTTCTTATGGCCATGTAGTACTCCATTGTGTATATATACCACATTTTCTTTTAAAAAATATTTTTATTGATTTCAGAGAGGAAGGGAGAGAGAGGTAGAAATATCAATAAGAGAGAGAATCATTGATTGGGATCAACCCACAACCTACTGGTTCATAGGTTGATGCTCAACTGCTAAGCCAAACCAGCCAGGCAGTAGTAGTTAGAATTAAAAGGTATAAATGCCTATATTAAAAAAATAAATAAGCTTTCACATCAATAGCCTAACTTTCCACTGTAACTTACTTCAGAGCAAAGTATCATAAGCCAGCAGAAGGAAGGAAATAATAAAGATTAGAGTAGAAATGAATGGAATTGACGATAGAAAAACAGTAGAGAAATCAACGAAAGTAAAAGTTGGTTCTTTGAAAAGTTTACCAGAAATTGGCAAATCTTTAGCTAGACTGGTCAAGAAAAGAATAGAGAAGACTAAAATTACTAAAAGTAGAAATAAAAGAGGAGACATCATTACTGACTGTAGAGAAATATAAAAGCATATGTCAGCCCTAGCCGGTTTGGCTCAGTGGATAGAGCGTTGGCCTGAAGACTGAACAGTTCTGGGTTCGATTCCTGTCAAGGGCACTTGCCTGGGTTGCGGGCTCGATCCCCAGTGGGGGTTGTTCAGAAGGCAGCCAATCAATGATTCTCTCATTATTAGTGTTTCTATCTCTCTCTTCTTCTCCCTTCCTCTCTGATTTCAATAAAAAAAAATTTTTTTTTTAAAAAGGGTGTATCAGAATGGGGCTGCCACCCTTTCCAAAGTGCAGGTGAGCGCAGCCTTCCTCTCCTCTAGCGCCATTCCCCTTGAAGAACAGAGTGAAAAGCTTTTTACAAAGTCCTTAGTGAAAGCCCCTCAGCTTAATAGTTTTTAAATTGCTTGGACCTCTGCCAACATAGTCAGGACAGAAGGCACTATGGTCTACCCAAGCTCTTCCCATCTCCCACTGGAAAAAAGGGACTTGGTGATAACAAAGACTTAGGAAGGGTCCAACTTAAAGTAAAAATGGTAATATTATAGCAATTACACAAAAAATTACAATTACATAAAGACAAAATGACCCGCCAAAGTAAAATATCATTATTTTAGGAACAGCAGCAAACAAAATGGTGACCCACTCATGCCAGGACTGATGATGCAGATAATACAGTTCAGTCTGAGAATTATGGAAATTTTCTCTTTCTGTGCATCAGGCACAGTTGGAATTTTGCAGCATTCAGTGGCAGCTCTGCTAACTGGCTAATTTTAACATTCACTGAGTGAAGTAAGTCTATATAATAGTGCATTAGTCAGTCACCCATAATAATAAAAAATGGCTTACACCAAGTCCATCAGTGTTTGGCAAATCTTATTTTGAGAATCACTGCTTTGCAACTGCACATGGATTGCCATTTATCTACTTGGGCATATAACATATAACCAAGTGTCAGCAGGGCCTTCCTCCTATCCTTACAGAAAAAAAAATATGATAAAGTTTTGAGTTGAAGCCAAATCACATGGAAGTTCAAAGCTCTTCTCATAATGTCTGCAAGTTTCCAAAGCTCTTCATATAATTTCTATAAATTTTAGGATTGTTTTATTATCTCTTCCACATAAGAGGTCTTTGTATTGCATCACAGTACCTCAGTCTCCTCTTTAAATCCCAACATCAACAACAAAATCACCTCAGAAAGATGTTTTGTGAAGATGTGTGGGAAGATGGAGGAGGAGTGAAATGACAGTAACATAAACACTGTCAAATAAAGGAATAGATTTTCCATTTTTAAAATATTCTTCACTTCCCTCTCTCTCTTCTCCTTCTTCCTTCCCCCTCCCTCAATTTTAGACTTTCACCAGCACTCCTCTTGATTCTCCTCTTCTCTCTGTTCTTGGTTTTCTTCTCTCCATTGTTTTGAACAACAACCTCATTCATTCCATTGTCTCAGAAAGAAAAGCTTGAACACTTCTCTGAATGAATACTCAGGTCCTTGGGGGTCTCACCTTCCACTTATTCCCAATGCTGATCTAGGAAAGTTTCCTTGAGAATCAGCTGAGACTGGTATGTAGTGATGTTGAGCTACCTAAGGAGATGGGGGCAAGAGGTGGGCAGAAGCATTTCTCAAGAAAGAAGCAGGTAGGAATGTGGTGCAAAGTAAGAATGTGTTCAGAAAGAATGACCTAGAGCAGCCCGCAAGTTAAGAGAAAAAGATGAGTGATGGGACAAGATAAAAAACTAAAGTGGAGCGATAGCTCATTTTTCAGGGAGAAGGACATCTCTTTTATTGAAACAGCATGAAAGGAGAGAGGTGGGGATACAGGTTAAATGCACTTGTAGTTGGCAAGGATAGTCAGTTGAGATCATGATGGTGCAATGACTTGGATTTTCTCAATAAAGTCAGGAACAAAGCCATCTGCTAATTGAGGCCAGAGGTAGGAGAGGGATTAGCATTGTGATTGGAGACCATGAAGTACCAGTGTTTTTCATTTATAATGTTGAACAATCTTGTCCACCATATCCACCCACCTAGGAGTAGGAGCAAATAAGAAAAGTATGATGGCATGGATCCTGGGCTGTGATTTTGTGAGTCCAGTTAAATAGCAAATACAGTGATGGGCCAAAAATGTCATCTAATGGGAGGTGGTAAATTGGAAGAAAAGAATGTAGCTCAAATAACTGGACATGAATAAGATTAGATATATTGAGAGCAAAAGAGTGAGCTAGAAGAATAAGAGGTTGGGTACACTATTAATGTTTAGGATATCAGTGGAAGATGAACTTTAAATTATGACATGGTCCAGAGAGTGTTGCCCATGAGAGTTGTTTTTTGTGGACTGTAGACTGGCATTGACGAAGGTCAAGGAACTCCGAATTTAGGATATTTAATTGGTGATGGGCAGTCAGATGTTTCAGGATGTGACCAGCTAGCAATGAAGAAGACTGAGTCAAGTACATGGACCTCATTGGAGGGTGACCAGAAGGCCAGAATATGACAGTAAAAAAGCTGTGGTGAAGAAGAAAACACTTTAATATTTTATAAAAGTCATTTTAATTTTTTTAAATGAAGTCATAATTTACATGAGATAAAAACCATAAATCACTCATTGTGTATAAGAATTAGAGCCTCTATAGAGGATGGGTAAGAGAAAACACTGAGTTAGTGGCATAGGAGCAAAGGGACCAGTTGAATGCCTCCACAGGGTTTGACACTGATGCCTCAAATAGACCAAAACATAACTCTAAATCCTGATAGAATGGTGCGCCCAGGAGTCTTTTTTTAAAAAAGTTTTTGTTAATCCTTACCAGAAGATACTTTCCCATTGTCTCTACATAGAGTGGAAAGGAGGGAGGGGGAGATGAAAGAGAGAGAAAAAAACATCGATGTGAAAGAGACACATTGATTGGTTGCCTCCTGCACATGCCCAATCAGACCCGAGGATTGAACCACAACCCAGGTACATGCCCTTGACCAGGAATCAAACCCACAGCCCTTTGATGTAGGCCAGTGCTCTAACCACTGAGTACACCAGCCACGGCTTTTTTTTAAAAAAAAAAGGCAAAAAAGACAGTGTGTCAGGTGCCTGCTAGCAAAAGTTGAGCTCTTAAAAAATCTTGTAGATTTTGGAAGTTACTGAAACAGTTAAAGCCAGGAATGCTGCTCTAAAATCGAGCAAACATGCCTCAATTGAAACACACACACACACACACACACACACACACACACACTCTCTCTCTCTCTCTCTCTCTCTCTCTCTCTCATAGGCGTAATCCTCACTCTAAAAGGCAATCACTATGCAAAAGAGACAGATGATTAAACAAATAACTTGGAAGTGCTTGAAAAGAGTTTCCTTTCTATATTAAAAATTCCCAGTGGAGTAAATGAGATAAATTATAGCAGAAAGTACATTGGATGTGGTGTGCAGAGTAATCTAAAAACTCTGAAAACTTTTGCTCTCTTTCTTCAGAATACATTGTCCCTCCAGCGAAGTGGAGTTTTGCCTCTAATTTGACACTCTGTGTCTGATTTGATTTGGCAGATCAGCATCTTACACAGAACTGTTTATCCATCCATATGAGTTTCACAAATTAGTGAACAGGGGAATTCTCTCATTCTATGCAATTACTGGCTAATCCTAAGAAAGAAGATGAATATTGTATTTTCCTTTTCAGTTGCCACTCTTTATGTTTTTGGACAAACTCTAAGAAAGGAGCAGTTTCTTAAAAGGAAGACATCTGAATAAGTGATCAATTAACCAAAGGTTTCTACTTTTGACCTCAAGCAGCAAAAGTTTAATTGCAAAGTATTTGACACCAGAGTTGTTAAAATTGTATGAATGATGAAAAGTTTGTTTTAAATGCCAGAGTATAATTTTAAAAGAAATAAAATTTTCATGATGAACTAGAATTTATTCATTCATTTGTTCACTTATTCAAGACAAATTTATACTAGGCACCAGAGATATGAGGAGCATTAATAAAATGAGGGGGGAAAAGTGTTCTTAGCAAAAGTTACTTGCAAGTATTAAATTCTAGATACTCCTGGTAGGAGATAGGTATGTTTCTCGTTTTTCAGTTCTTTAGAGAACTTTAGATGTGGTCTTATCTGAATTTTATTCCAGTACTTAAATATTTGTAAATCTGATTGGGCATATTGCTTTACATTGATGTCACACTCTCAGTGTTTACAAAGAAAACAAACAAGGCAGCAAGCCAAAAAGAAATACTCCTATTGCCTGTTTGCTGAAAAGTGGTGTGCTTTCAGCATCTCTTAAAATGGGATCGTATCTTGCTTAGTCCAGTCAGAAAGGCCAAATCTATACACAAGACCCATTAAAGCCATTGTGAGAGAATTTGTGTGTGGGGACTGCAGGATTGTTGTTTGAATAGCCTCCTTCAGGGAGCTGTACATTTCGTTAGTTAAGACTCTAATGTAGAAGGAAGACTAATCCAGTCATCTGCCAGTTCCAAAGTTAATCTGATGAACTAGATTAGCATTACCTAAAAGAAATTTCTGCTGTCAGAATTCATTCTACTAAAACAGGAACTGAAAACCATGCCAATGAAAACTGCAAGCTTTCTTAGTACCACATTATGTCCTCTGAAAGCACCAGAGAACCCTCTTGGCACGTATGGTGTAGGAATGCGGGCTTTTCTCTGGATGAGAGCACACTCATGAGAGAGGGCACACAGGGAGCCGTTGGGCAAGGACTGGGCCTGGGAGCAGATCACAGGGCGAAATGGAGATTAGCTCAGCACTTATTTTGCTGGCTCTGTTGGTGTTGCTTAGTTTTTATTTCCTTTACTCATGGATTCTGTGTGGAAATTGAGGGCAACACTCAAAAGGGTTGAATTCCAAGTATTTGAAAAAAACATAAGAGCTCAGAACAGTTTCTAAAGGCCCTGATCTTTCTGAGCATTTTGACTGGGCTAGAAATTGTAAATCTCCTTTTAGCAGCCTATGCCTAGGAGCCCCTAAGGAAGAGAGAACATTTTTTTTAAAAAATATGTCAGTAATGGAACGATCCACCCTTTTTACTTGCAAAGTGTGAACAGAAAGCTACTATATTTCTCTAGGACATTTACAAAAGAGAGAACAATTTTTAAGGGAAACTATCTTTGTATTACAACTATTGAATGTACATGGGTTCTGCCAAATTATTGTACTCATGTCCAAATTTAAACTTAAGCCTTCGGCTGAATCTTCTAAAATTTCCAATAAAAACTCATACAATTAGAAAAAAAAATTTGTACATGTTGATGCATATAAAATAGAAACCTATTTTAAGCACTAATTTGAAAGGAAAAAAGTAAGTGTAATAGTAAGAGCCGAAACCGGTTTGGCTCAGTGGATAGAGCGTCGGCCTGCGGACTGAAAGGTCCCAGGTTCGATTCCGGTCAAGGGCATGTACCTGGGTTGCGGGTACATGCCCAGTGGGAGATGTGCAGGAGGCAGCTGGTCGATGTTTCTCTCTCATCGATGTTTCTAACTCTCTATCTCTCTCCCTTCCTCTCTGTAAAAAATCAATAAAATATAAAAAAAAAAATAGTAAGAAAAAACCTATGTGGAGACCCTGTGGGATACTGAAGGCCATGATATATTTTTTTAATATTTGAGATAGGTTTTTATTTTGGTCAACTGTTGCTATTGGGACAATTTGGGTTGCAAGTGTGGAAGGCACTTGGTTATGAGTTCAGCCAATGCTGGATTCAAGACCTCCAAAAAATTGTTAGCATCTCTCTTACACCTTCTCTCATTCTCCTCCTCTGCTCTGCTTTCCTCTATGTTGGCTTTATCCTCAGGCCAGTCACTCTTCCCATTGAGTTCGGAAAGATGGTCATCAGCAACTCCAGGCTTAATTCAACCAGCTGGTGACCTCAAGGAAACAGATTGCCTTCTTCCCAGTGATTTCAGGAAAGGTCATGGAAATCACATTGATGGGCCTGGTTGGGCAGGTGCCCGTCCCTGTACCAAACAGTTCATAAAAGAAGATACGCAAGCAGCCAGCAAGCATATGGAAAAGGGCTGCTATACTTAACCATGCCTGGCTCATGCGCCAAATGTAGAACTGTGGGGACTGCAGCAGCATCTCAGGCAACGAAACCGGATGTAATTGGATTGTGTGAGAAATGGTTTCCAGAAGCCTAAATGGCATGCTGTTAGCAACAGAAGAGGAAAGCAATATCGGCCCAGTAAACACAACAGGTTGAAAGAATTCGAGACAAGTTTAAATGTCCCCTGGTGATAAGATTCTATTGCAAGAATTCACGTGGACATGAGGGTAGGCATGAAACAGTCTCAACCAACAGTCGTCATGGAGAAAAGAAGCACAGCCCCTGATAAAGCTGTAGCTCCAGTGGTCTAACTGCAACTCCGGAACTAAACAGCCACTCTAGAGATTGCCACATGATGGATGCTTCCTGGTCCATTTCGTAAGACTGGTCCTTTCGGTGCTCTGTTCCTTCCTCTTCAGTAGCTCCTAATTCATTTCTGCTATTCATTTTTCTTTTTAAAAATATACAGTTTTATTGATTTCAGAGAGGAAGGGAGAGGGAGAGAGAGATAGAAACATCAACGATAAGAGAGAATCATTGATCGGCTGCCTCCTGTACGCCCCACGCTAGGGATCAAGCCTGCAACCCGGGCATGTGCCCTGACTGGAAATCAAACTGTGAACTCCTGGTTCATAGGTCAATGCTCAACCACAGAGCCACACTGGCTGGGCACCATGTGAATTTTTAAATCAGTTTGTCAATTTCCACAATGAAAAACCTGCTGGGATTTTGATTGGGATTACATAGAGTCTATAGAAAAATTTGAATAGAATTGACATTTAATCAATATTGACTCTTCCAATTATAAAAATGCTATCTCTCTCCATTTCTTTAGGCCTGCTTTAAATTTCCCATTGATGTTTTATTTTTTCCCCAGAGTTTATTTCTGGATATTTGATTGGTTTAGTTATTTAAAATGATACTTAAAATTTTTTTGAATTCTGACATTCATTTTACTAGTATCTTGCTCTTCCATGTCATCACCAGTGACAGTTTGAGTAATTGTGATACTACTGTATATCAAGGACGACCCACAGCCCTATTTCCTCTATTCTCTTTAAATACTGATCTGATCCCATTTTAGAGATTCTGGTTGGTTTCCTAGGGCCACTTACAGTACCCATTACTAAGCCCATCAAAGTCCCAGCAGAAAAACGATGGCATACTCAAATTGGGTAATTTGAAGAGAGTTTTACAAAATGACTATTTATAAAAATGCATGCAGAATAAGGCAAACCACAAAGAGTAGTACAACCCTCCGGGACTATAAACTATAGAGTTACATACTTGAAGAGGCAGTGAAAGGGAGCAGTCGCTGGTTAGAGAGTCAGCTGATAAGATAAAAGACCTTTGAGCAAGAGATGCTGTCCCCAGCCCATGGCATCCCTGAAGGGAGATAGGGAAATAAATATCTCAGATCTCCTCTTCTCCCTCCCTCTGACCTCCTACCAGGAATCTTCAAACCCAAACCCAAGTATAAACAAAAATTAATAGGGTAAAAAATAAAAATATATGAGGTATATGTTTAGAGTATCACATTTATATAATACTTTCTTATATATTATCTTTACATACAAAAGATAAAAACTATCTTCTGTTATAAAAGATAAAAGTTATCTCCTAATTTGCTGTCACAGCACCCTATGTACATCTTTATTATCATAGCTCTCCTCACTCTATTCTACTTGCCTGTTTTCCATAGACTGTGAGTGACTTAGGTTGGTGGCTATGTCTGAGTCTTATATCTCCAGTGCCTGGAGAAACACCTGGTACTGGAAGGGGCTCTGTTAATGCTGAGTGAATAAATGATTATATTACACCTTTGATCTTTAGCATTCAGAGGCTGGCATTGTAAGTCACTTTTTATTAGAGTGTGGTTTCTTTCCCCAACTCCTCTGGGGAAGCCCAAAGGCAGATCCAGAGTTGTTTTTATAGCTCAATGCTCAATACTTACAAATGATGGTCTAGGATGCATTTTTCCTGGAAGAAAAAGAAGAACCAAACCAACTAGTCTTAAGAAAACAAGCACGTGCAATTTATCCCAGTAGAGATACAAATGACCGGTAAATATGAAAAGATATTCAAATCCACTGTTGATAAAAGAGCCACAAATGAAATGAGAATTTACCTTTTGCCTACAAAATTAGCAAAGACTAAAAAGTTGGTAGGAAGAATGGAGAGAAATGGGCCCTCTTATGCAGTCTTGGTAGGACTATAACTTGGTACCAGTTTGTTGAATGGCAACTTGGCAATGGGCATCAAGTTGTAAGATGTGAATATGCTCGGCTGCAGCATATCTGCACTCTGTACAGTGCCCTTTTTGCTGAGTGTGCCAACCCTGTCCATTCTTTTACTGGGGCTATTTCTCAGCATTATTTTATATAGCTGGTAAACTTGAGAAATAAGCTAATGTCTTCCTCTAGAGCAGCGGTTCCCAACCTGTGGGTCGCGACCCCTTTGGGGGTCGAACGACCCTTCCACAGGGGCCGCCTAAGACCATCGGAAAACACATATATCATTACATATTGTTTTTGTGATTAATCACTATGCTTTCATTATGTTCAATTTGTAACAATGAAATTGGGGGCCACCACAACATGAGGAACTGTATTAAAGGGCCGCAGCACTAGGAAGGATGAGAACCACTGCTCTAGATCAAGAGCAGCGTTATTTATCACTTGCTAGAAAAGCAGTGGATTCTCCAAGCTCAGCGTTCCTCAGCTGCAGCACAAATCCACTGTGAGCGTAGTATCCACCTGGCCCATATTGTGCCCCTTTATGAGACTTGGTGGCAAAGGAGAACACAAACATGTCGATGCTCATGCTGCTTGCTGTGCAAATGAGTAATAAAATCCTTTGTCTCTGGGGAAAAAATTATCATACCCGTTCTGCACAGACAAGTAAACTGAGGATTATTGAAGTTAAGTAATCTGGGGGATTGTTGAAGTTAAGTAACCGTCCCAGATCACACAATCATTTACTCAGAGAGACAGGAACATAGTCCAGGGCAACTGAGCCTCTACAGCTGTGCACAGAATCCCTTGATAAGCAACTTGATAGCTGTTATAGTCAGACTTTATTTAATCCACCTACTGGGTTATCAGGCATTCTCCAATCACTCTGAAAAATCTACACTGTTGCCTAGGCTGACTACCAGGTCACTCTCTACAACCCCACCCTACCCTGCCCCAGACAAGAAATTATCAGAATTATCTTCTGATAATTTGCAAGAAATGCAAGACCAGGTGGGCTAAAATTCTGCAATCTGTGTTTTAGCAATCTCTCCAGGAGACTCTTCGGTTCACTCAAGTTTGCAAAGCCACGCCCCCAACTACAGTGCCGCTTCACACTCACCAGCTGAGTTGTAGCCTCACCAAGAGACTGCTGGGTTTGCTCCCACACCTGTTTATGCCAGTTTTACTTGTCACTCTATTTAGATATTTTAATTAGTTATTATATTTACCAATGAATTGCAAGGGCAAAATGAAAAAAAAATTGTTATTTTTATGAAAACTGAATTGAATCTTTTAGCAAGTGAAGACAACTCACTAAGAAAAATGTTCTTGAAAGGAGAAAAAGTAGTAAAGAGCTAGTGTTTTGCACAAACTCTGCTTCATAAGAGTCTGTAAATATTCATTCCACTTTAAATCAAATTCAAAGGTCATAGAAAATGAATGTGATTTAGGCAAGAAATGTGAATCAGAATACCAAGCAATGATTCTATATTTTTCAAAAAAGATTTGCAAATGATTAATCATAATTTAAATTAAAATAAAATGTTTAAGGTATGTGTGCATTTTTTAATAATTTCCTTTGTTTTCTTTATTAATTGACTGATTTCTAACTTCGACTGCATGGGGGAGAGAGCTCCCCTGAGGTATAATTTAAATCCTAATAGGAGATTACAATCTAGAATAAGGGGTGAGACACAAATATCTTCTTATAACTGCTGTTTCCTTTCATCTTGACTCCAGAAAAAAGAGGCTTGGGTATCCCCTCTTTGCTTCTACTCTTCTGTCTCTGAAGCAAGAGGAAACCATGGTTAAACAGCTACATTGTTGAGACTTAATGGCAACACCAGGGACATGTCCTGGAGTCCATTATTAAGCCCAGTGGCTGATCAGTTTGCAGCTTGGTCAGAAAATTCTTTGTCCTAACAAAGGGTACAGAAGCACAAAAGACAGAGGAGTCCAAAAGAAGTGATAGCAGGAACTGCATCACCACCGTATCATCAGAAAGAAGCCATGTGTCTCAAAGAGAAGCCATGGTTCCCCAATCCCAAGGCCCCTCCTTAAAAAACCCTCCTTCACCTCCTTCTCAGAAATCTGACTCCCATGTTGGTCTACACCCTGAGTTCATTGGGCCCAGAGTGGAAACCTGATTCCCCTGATCAATCTGTTCACTTCCTTATAAATATGGATTTGGGACGTAGAGACTCCAAATCTTCAGTGAAAACATGAATTGGAAGGGCCTTACAACTTGGGGGCTGGTGAGGTGGCCGTGTGCTGGGAAAACCAAAAGAAGCCAGCCTGGAAGAGGGAAAACGGAACATTTGCACATAGAGAAACAGAAACAAGAGATTGTGTGCAAGTGGGCAGAATACGTTTGGTTCATAACTTCCCAGTTCCTAGTTCTAGTCCCCACTGAAGAAGCCTAGCTGTATTTCCTGCCCTTAGGGACCACAAACTGCCCCTGTATCCTTCTATTAAATTGCCTCTCCCCACCCTCACACCCACCAGTTGATTTCAATGGGCTCCTGACACTGTTCCTGGAATAAAAAGTACCTAGTGCCAGGCATCTTCATGAGCATATTGAAAATAAACATTGGCAACTCTATATAATGACTATGTGGTTTAAAATCTGAACTTTAAGCAATTGCAGATAAAGATAATTTACTGATTAGTGACACTGTTTCAGACATAGACAGGCGTGACATCCCAGCATGAAACAGGAACAACCAGTATCATTAAAAAAAAAATAGAAAGAAGAAAGAAAGAAAATATAAGCAGAATTAGGAGAACACATTAGAGAAGAGACATTTAGACTAAAGCAAAGCAGAGACTCTTAACCATTCTTAGCCTAGGGCATATTTAAAACAAATTTTATTGATAAAGGAATTTGAAATTAATGTTAGCAGCATTGTGTAGCATTTGTTTATTATATACTAGAGGCTTGGTGCACAGATTCGTGCTCAGGTGGGGTCCCTCAGCCTGACCTGTGCCCTCTCGTAATCCAGGAGCCCTGGGGGGGATATCGGACTGCCGAGTTTTGGCCCGATCCCCCATAGGTCAAGTCGAAACCCAGCAGTCCAACATCCTCCTGAGGGATATGGCAGGCAGCAGGGGAAGAGCCCCAGCTGGGGCCGGGTGCCGCTCCGCTGTCGCTCACCCTGGCCCCTGCGCCTGCCACCACCACCACCGCTCGGTAGCGCTGCCGTGGAGGTGGGGGAGGCTCCCACGGCTGCAGCTGTGCTCTCAAGCCATGAGCCCAGCTTCTGGCTGAGCGGCACTCCTGCTGTGGGAGCACACTGACCACCAGGCGGCAGCTCCTACATTGAGTGTCTGTCCCCTGGCGGTCAGTGCGCATCATAGGGACCGGTCGACCGGTCGTTCCGGTTGTTCAGTCGTAATGGTCACTTAGGCTTTTATAGAGAGAGATAATTATGGTTAAATTAGTTCTCATGCCATACTGTGGATCTAGTTGTTTCTCACAAGCCCTGTTGATATATTAATGAATTCTGGAGTTGGAGAACCCCAACCCCACCCCCTCTCCCCAGAACACTGGGAATGTGGACAGGATCAGAGGGGGCAGTATCAGATGAGCAGTCTCACTTACAGAATACTCTTTTAACAAGGCTTATTTAGATCTGGGAATAACCTAGAAACCACCTAAATGTAGCAAAGGTTTCCTTCTGCACCCCTGTCTTTGTGTCTCCTCCTTCTAACCTTGTTAAGAAAAGAAAACAGATGGGGAAAGTATGCCTCAGAGGACGTAAAGGAAGAGGGTAAGCTGCAATTCAGAGGAAAACTAGACCGAGAGCATCTCTGTGTATGGGCTGGGGAAGGGCTTTGGGACTGAGGCAAGAAGGCTGCTGGGGAAACCAGAAGTTTCCTACCAAGCTAGGTGCATGTGTAGCCTGGGACTGGGGAGAAGAGGACACTGCGGGTGGAGGTTCTCTTCCTCTTCTCCCCCGCCCCCCCCCCCAAAGCCTTTCTCTTTAGGAAAGGAGAGAAGTAAGGGTGGGACTGTGTTGAAAGCGGTGGGAATAGCTAGGCTGAGGCAGAATCTGATGGAAGGGCAATAAAGGAACACCAATGATTAAAAAAAAAAAAAGATAAAATGCAAGAGAGAAGGGATTCTTCCAGCCACATGAGGCGGGCATGTGTATAAGTCTGAAAGAGTTGTGCCTGCGCATAACTTTCGGCCAAGGAACAGACTATCAGTGTAATGATTTCAGTGCAAGCAGAGCAACTCTTTGTTTACTTTTTAAGAAATCATTTTTAAAATATTTAAAGAATTAAGAGTGCAGAACCTGGTGTTAGACAAACATGGTTTCAAAAACTGGCTTTGCCATTAATAAGCTCTGTGACCTTAGTTAACTTAATCTCTCTAAACCTCCCTTTATTAAAAGTGGCAATGCTAATAAGCACGTGAAAGGACTGCCCTAGAAAGAGGCAATATAATGCGTGTAACACAACTGAGTGTCTAGTACACAGTAAGTGCTGTAAGTGGCAGCTCTATCTGTGGGTAGAGCTCATGTATCCTGTACCAAGAGCTGATTTGTGCCAGCTCCTTTTTACATTTTCACTAGTTTGATGCAATTAAAGCTACCATTCGTTATGGATGTTTACACCAATTTATGCTTTATTCCTGTATTGTGTTTCCTTATGATTTTCAAAAATATATTTTTTTATTGATTTCAGAGAAGAAGAGAAAGGGGAGAGAGAGAGAGAGAGAGAGAGAGAGAGAAACATTGATGATGAGAGAGAATCATAGATTGGCTGCACGCCCCACACAGGATCAAGCCCACAACCCAGGCATGTGCCTTGCCCGGAAATTGAATCGTGACCTCCTGGTTTATAGGCCGATGCTCTACCACTGAGCCATACCAGTGGGACTTCCCTATGATTTTTATCCATCCCCAGAGTTGACATGGACATATTTCATATCAATCAATCATGTAAAACCTATAGTCCAAATTGAAAGTAGTTACATTTCCTGTTTTAAGAACAACTTGGTTATGTTATATAAATGTAAATTTTTAGTAGATGGGCACTAAAATGTAATTATCCTACATAATAAAACCCTAATATGCAAATCTACCGAATGGTGGAATGACCGGTCACTATGACGAGCACTGACCGCCAGGGAGCAGACGCTCAATGCAGGAGCTTCCCCCTGGTGGTCAGTGCGCTCCCCCAGAGGAGTGCTGCTGAGCCAGAAGCTGGGCTCATGGCTGGCAGGCGCGGTGGCAGTGGCGGTGGCAGGAGCCTCTCCCACCTCCACTGCAGGCAGACAGTAAGGAGAGGGGTCCCGGACTACGAGAGGGCGCAGGCCAGGCTGAAGCACCCTCCTCCCCCCACCCAGGGCATGAAATTTCATGTACCGGGCCTCCAGTTTTTAAATAAATTTACCAAAGATATGGCCCTGGCCGGTGTTGTATAGTGGTTAGAGCGAACCTAAGGGTCTCAGGTTTGATTCCCGGTCAAGGACACATACCTGGCCCAGATCAGGGCATGTGCAGGAGGCAACCAATCAATGTGTCTCTCTCACATGGATGTTTCTCTCTCCTTTCCCTTCCCTCTCTCGCTTCCACTCTCTGAAAAGCAATAAAAAAAAAATATCCTCAGGTGAGGATTAACAAAAAATAAAAAAGATATGTAAGAAAATAAGCTTCATTATTTTATAATCACCTTTCTCTTTCACCTTCTTCCTCTAAAAAAAAATACCAATTCCACCCAGCTGCTGTTACTCAGTGGTTGAGTGTCGATCCATGTACTAGGAGATCACAGTTTGATTCCCAGTCAGGGCACATGCCTAAGTTAGGGCTCAATCACCAGTAGGAGGCAGGCAGGAGGCAGCCAATCAATGATTCTCTCTCATCACTGATGTTTCTCTTTCTCCCTTTCCCTCCTCTCTCGGAAATTAATAAAAAAATATATTTTTAAAAATTTAAAAATAGCAATACCCAGCTAAATTATTCACATTCCAAAGATGTTTGGTTATTTCTTAAAATCATCTTCTTCTTTAAATCTAAAATATTTCCAAGCCCTTTATTCTGAAGAATATGCGTTCAGCAATAACAAAGGAGGAACCCAAAAGAATCTTTTGCAGCCTGGATCGTTAGTTCCTTAGGCTACATAACTTTGAGGATGGAGGGGAACACAGTTATGTTCGGTACATGAGTTAGATCTGGCATGTCACTTCATAGTTGCCCCTCATACATATCCAACTTAATTCTTCATACCACATTCCCAAAATATTTACAATCCGCCCCATTCTTTCTAGCTCCCATCCTATTTTGTGGTTGGACCTCACATTGTGACCACAGTTCCTCAGAAAGCTTCTTGGTCCTGGCCAGGTAGCTCAGTTGATTAAAGCATCATCCCCGATAAGCCAAGATTGCAGGTTTGATCCCCAGACAGGGCACATACAAGAATCAACCAATAAATGCATAAATGAGTAGAACAGCAAGTCTCTCTCTCTCTCTCTCTCTCTCTCTCTCTCCCCCCCCCTTCCTTCATTCTGTCTCTCTAAAATCAATCAATAAATTTTAAAAAGAAAAAAAAAGAGAGCTTACTGGTTTGATTTCTGTCCCCTGAGCTAGTCTGTATGTTCACTGTACATGGGTTTTTTTTATAAGTATAAAGTATCATGTGTGAGCTTAGAGAAAACACAGTATTATATAACACCATATAAAAAACATTATCATTAATGAGACCAGAGTTATATAAAAACAATATGTTATCTTTCATTCCTGTGTAGTAATGTGTAATAAGATTACTGTATGTCATGTAAGATTACTATCTGGACACTCACCTTTTCACTATCATCTTTACCTTTGGCACACTGTTTTGTCCGTCTTCTTGTTTTTCCCTGTCCTATTTCTGAAGTGAATTTTCAAATCAGACATATACATATGTATGGTAGAACCTAGATCAGAATCCGTATCCCCCACCCAATTTTAAAAACAACTTAAAAACTTATTTTAGTTTAACATTAGGAAACCTCAGTAAATTCACCCACTCGTAAGATTAACTACTTCATCCCATGTACCTTCAGGAATGGGTTATTTTCATTACAAATAATATAGCCTCGCTGAAACTGGTTTGGCTCAGTGGATAGAGCGTCGGCCTGTGGACTGAAGGGTCCCGGGTTCGATTCCGGTCAAGGGCATGTACCTGGGTTGCGGGCACATCCCCAGTGGGGGGTGTGCAGGAGGCAGCTGATCGATGTTTCTCTCTCATCGATGTTTCTGACTCTCTGTCCCTCTCCCTTCCTCTCTGTAAAAAATCAATAAAATATATTTTAAAAAAAATAATATAACCTCAAAACAAAAGTTTACCCTATTCTTCATCTGAATTAAGTAAATACATAAGATATGAAATATGAATACTCAATATTGTATATAACATTTGTCTAGTTACTGGTGAATGTTTTTCTTCTTGTTTAGTCAACACCATGGTAATACGTTTATATTTGTCTAAATAGCTAATGAGCCATCTGGGCATGACCAACAAACAGAATTTTCTTCTATCTATTCAGGAAGGACAGTGTGTAGCTGTCTAATCATATTAATATTCTGAAGTGATTATCTGTGCTTTTTCTTGATGGGGATCAGATTTAAACCATGTAAGTCACAGAAATTTAATATGCTATCATCAGTGTAAAGTATGAGTCACTAGTTATCAGAATTAAATGTGTGTCATATGCTAAGATGAGTCGAAGAAGAGCAATCATCAGGTGAACTGCTGAGCATATGCTATCACAATATCTGAGGATCTGTATTCTCAGAACAACGGCCTGTCATCATTTTGTCAGGACCTCTGGAGACCAGTCCAAAGCTCACATGTAATCAGCATAAATATCAATACGCCCAATAACATAGCATTTTATTCGTCTGTTTTTAATAACAAGCCCCCTGCCAATGCAAATGGTTATTGTCGTGTATTCCATACATATTCCCTAAAAAATCAGGCAGGGATAAAAGTTCAGACTCCAGGTTGTGCAGTCACAGCCCTTGGCTAATCTTCATCTGTGTTCACAGAACTAGGCAGGAGAGTTGTTATTTTTAAAATGTATATACTATGTTTATACGCTTTTAATGATTTTAGAGGGAGAGGAAAGAAGAGGGATAGAGAGATAGAAATATCGATGAGAGATATCCATCAGCTGCCTCCTGCATGCCCCCTACTGGGAATTGAGCCTGCAACAAGGCATGTGCCCTGAGCAGGAATCAAACCAGGGACCTCTTGGTTCATGGGTCAATGCTCAACCAATAAACCACATTGGCTGGGCAAGAGAGTTGTTCTTATAGACACCAGATAATAAAGTGAAAGAAAGGCACATTCAAATCTTGAAATTTTTTCCTCAAAGCACAGTACAAAACTCAAAACCTTTCCAATGATTAATGGAGCCTGAAATCACTAAAAACCAAATCTAGAGATTAATTCTTAGGCTGCCTTATTATGTATACTACTCGAGGCCCAATGCACAAAATTCGTGCAAGAGTAGGCCTTCCTTCCCCCAGCTGCCAGCACCGGCTTCCCTCTGGCACCCGGACTTCCCTCTGGTACCCAGGACCCGGCTTCCCTCCGGCCACCAGCAGGCACCTGGGACCTGGGCTTCCCTCGCAGCCCTGGCTTCATCGGGAAGGTTGTCTGGAAGGACATCAGGAAGAATGTCCAGCCTAATTAGCATATTACACTTATATTATTATAGATTAGTTGAATTCACAACCTCACTATGTCTTTTATGTAAATTAGGACAATGATCAAGAAAAACTTGTATCCTGGCAATTAGAAGAGCAACTATCAGAACATACCTGGTATTTAGGACTTGGGGAATCCAGAACCCGCCCCCCCCCAAATTTTTTGAAATACTTGGCCACTGCTTGCATTGGAGAAGAGAACTAACAAATCACGCCTATGTCTCACTGTGGCTTGACTGGTGACCAGAGTTCAAACTCAGTGTGGGTATAGAACCAGAGTAGGGAACACTACAGAGTAGTTACATTATAAGGACTTTACTAATTCATGGCACACAAAATTTGAAAAATATTAATGGAAATGGATTTTGACAGTGCTCAGTTGAAGAAGCTATTTTAAGACAGTTTATATTTTGATGCAGGTGCTGTCATCCTTTGGGCTGGCTCAGGAAGTCAACCTTGATCCTAAAAGTGTGTTGGCTGGACTAGCAAATACAACCTGCAATGGATGATGGTGTTAAATGCTATCAAAAGGCAACAATTTGTTTTGCATGAGTTTGGGGAATGAATTCAAAGACTTCAGAAGACATTCATGTTGGATTCAATATCGTAAGCATTCATGTCCCCTCACACACACACACACACACACACACACACACACACACACATACACACCCTCTCTCCATCATTGCAGCCCTGAAGACTGCCACTCTTGCCATGATAATGAGATTGGTGAAGAGAGCACTGCCCCCACTATAACATGCTTTACCAGCTGTCCTTAGTAAGCTGGGAAGGCTGGTGGGAAAAGGTGAATAAAAATGAGCTGAGCTCAGTGATGTTGGGAGGGTCCTTAAAGACAGTGCCCTAAAAAATAAGGTTCTGCTCATTTTAATAAGCAGAGTTGTTTTGCTAATCAGACTTAGAATAGGTTATAATATGCAGAGATTTCTATTTGTGGTTAATTCATGTAATCCACTGGAATAAAATTGATAAGCAACGTAGTAAAGTCCTACTTAATTTATTATAGTCACAGACTCCTGGGAAGTAAAGGCTAGGAGAAACCTGACCTGAATGTCCACTTTAGAGAACCATGGTCTTCATCCATTTCCAGGCCTGAGTCAATTCCCCACCCTAGAATGTTTTGAATAAGCTGTTGGTTTATCTTTTTTAAAAAATCTTTTTATTGATTTCAGAAAGAGGAAGGGAGAGGGAGAGAGATATAGAAACATCAATGATGAGAATCATTGATCACCTGCGTCCTACAGGGGATCGAGCCCACAACCTGGGCACGTGCCCTGACTTGGAATTGAATCATGACCTGTTTTATGGGTCGAAGCTCAATCGCTGAGCCACACCTGCTGGGCAAGATGTTGGGTATCTTTGAGAAAGGTCTTTCCCATGATCAGCCTGCTAGCCTTTCTCCTAGGGATCTTGGCCATTTACCTTGAAAATCATGCATTTGGAGAAATAATTCTGACTTTGAGGGTTATTCAAAACTAATTAATTAACACAAATTCTTGGATACTCCATACATCAGTATGATTCCCCAATCAGACAGGGACCAAGTAATAAATGGGATTTTAATCCAAGTCTGCATCATCCTAAATCCAGTTGGGCCCAAGATACATTCTGTAGTTGTCTCCTCAACTTCTGACTATAGGACTGGTACAGCAACAATTGATAACATTTCCTGGTTGACTCCTGACCTCTGGAGTAAGGAAAATTATGGCAAGAAGTACCAGATAGAAGTTATCAGAGTTCCTTCTCACTATCTAATTACTAAGAGTAATACTGAGGAATACAGGGAAATCCAGGATGATTCCTACATTTAAAGAAGTAGACATGACAACAATAAAATGAGACGACTGCTCAGAGACATGCAGCAAGACCGCAGCTGATGCTATTTTCCAAGTGCCAAACTTAAGCTAAAAGACATTTTGTTATCAGATCTCACTACCATTGTATGTTGTAAGCCTTGCCAGTTAAGCTCAATGCAAATGAACTAATATCATCTCCAGTTGCTTCCTGTCCAGACCACCCATCTGGAACTATTCATTGTAACTTTGTTTTCAACTAAGATAATATTACTCTAAATGAAAAAAAAAATCATATGTGATTAGGGTCATCTAGTAAACATAGCTGTTTGAAAGTGGCATGCTATATAACCCTAATATTTTCACAGGGTTAAAATAAGACTGCTATATGTAACAATACAAAAGAAAAGAGCTGAGTTTCGAATGGTGTTCCAAATCCAAACAATTATCATTCTTATTTTCCATTCATCCATCCTTTTAGCCAATATTTATTTACCACCACTTATGTGCAAAATAATGGAGCAAAGAGATGACAGTTCTCTGTCTTATAGTGTGATTTTTTTAAGGAGGAAATTACAATAAAAATAAGGATGCTTGATTTCTTGGTACTTCAAACACCTATCACAATGCCTAGAAAACAGAGATGGTTGTTTATAGAATGCCACCTTATCCAAGAAATCATTGCCCTCTGGTCTGTACTGGTAGGCTGCTTTCGTTTCTTTGGCATCACCAAGATGTATCTGAATAGCTGAGTAACTTGGCTCTGTTAGGGAAACTTTTTCTCAACCTCAGGAAAAATCAATCTAATCTCTCTTTCTGCCCCACCCACAACACACACACACACACACACACACACACATCTTCTAGTCCTTTACTCTCCAGTGGTTCTCAACCTGTGGGTCGCGACCCCTTTGGCAGTCGAACGACCCTTTCACAGGGGTCGCCTAAGACCATCCTGCATATCAGATATTTACATTACAATTCATAACAGTAGCAACATTACAGTTATGAAATAGCAATGAAAATAATTTTATGGTTGGATCACAACATGAGGAACTGTATTTAAAGGGCCAGAAGGTTGAGAACCAGTGCGTCTAGAGACCAATATTTTCACCTCCTACTCATATCCTCTTCCATCCTACAGCCATCACAACAGGCGCTAGTCAACCACCAACAGACACACCAATTTAGTTCTGGTTACCACCATCTTTTATCTGGTTACTGTAAACAGTCTTTCTTTCTTTTTTTTATTTCTTTATTAATTAAGGTATTACATATGTGTCCTTATCCCCCACCCCCCACCCCCACTCATGCCCTCACTCCCCCG
The DNA here is from genome assembly GCF_028538775.1 of Myotis yumanensis. Taxonomy (NCBI): domain Eukaryota; kingdom Metazoa; phylum Chordata; class Mammalia; order Chiroptera; family Vespertilionidae; genus Myotis; species Myotis yumanensis. Next base: position 67,638,767 of record NW_027223755.1, on the reverse strand, counting down.
TTGTCTGTGTCCATTGGTTAGGCCAGTGGTCGGCAAACTCATTAGTCAAAAGAGCCAAATATCAACAGAACAACGATTGAAATTTCATTTGAGAGTCAATTTTTTTTTATTGCTAAAAGTATTACAAAGGGTATTACATATGTGTCCTTCCCCCCCGCCCCGCCCCGCCCCGCCCCCCGCCCTTGACAATCCCCTGGCTTCCCTTACCCCCCAGTGTCTTATGTCCATTAGTTATGCTTATATGCATGCATACAAGTCCTTCGGTCGATCTCTTACCCCCCTCCCTCCTGCCCCCCAACCCTCCCTGGCCTTCCCACTGCAGTTTGACAATCAGTTTCAGGCAGCTCTGCCTCTGTATCTATTATTGTTTAAAAGTTTGTAATGGTCTTTATTATCCATGAATGAGTGAGATCATGTGGTATTTTTCCTTCATTGACTGGAGAGCCACATTTTTTAAACTTAAATTATATAGGTAGGTACACTGTTATTAACCTAATTAGGGTACTCCTAAGGCTTAGGAAGAGCCAAACTCAAGGGGCCAAAGAGCCGCATGTGGCTCACGAGCTGCAGTTTGCCAACCACTGGGTTAGGCTTATATGCATGCACACAAGTCCTTTGGTTGATCTTTCCTCCTTACCCCCACCCAACCCTACCTTCCCTCTGAGGTTTGACAGTCTGATCGATGCTTCTTTGTTTCTGGATCTGTTTTTGTTCGTCAGTTTATGTTGTTCATTATATTCCATAAATGAGTGAGATCATGTGATATTTATCTTTCTCTGACTGGCTTATTTCACTTAGCATAATGCTCTCCAGTTCCATCCATGGTGTTGCAAATGGTAAGAATTCCTTCTTTTTTACTGGAGTGTAGTATTCCATTGTGTAGATGTACCACAGTTTTTTAATCCACTCATCTGCTGATAGGCACTTAGGCTGTTTCCAAATCTTAGCTATGGTGAGTTGTGCCGCTATGAACATAGGGGTGCATATATCCTTTCTGATTGGTGTTTCTAGTTTCTTGGGATATATTTCTAGAAGTGGGATCTAGAGGAATCCACAGGCAGCAAAATCTCAGACATATGCCGAAGCAATTTCTTCACCAATACCGCTCCTAGGGCATGGAACCTAAAAAGAAAATAAACAAATGGGGCTACATCAAAATAAAAAGCTTTTGCACAGCAAAAGAAACCATCAACAAAACAACAAGAAAGCCCACTGCATGGGAGAACATATTTGCCAATGTTATCACCAATAAGGGTTTAATATCCAACATTTACAGGGAACTCATACAACTTAACAAAAGGAAGATAAACAACCCAATCAAAAAATGGGCAACGAACCTAAATAGATACTTTTCAAAAGAAAACAGAAGGAAGGCCAAGAGACATATGAAAACATGCTCAAAGTCACTAATTATCCGAGAGATGCAAATCAAAACGACAATGCGGTACCATCTCACACCTGTCAGAATGGCTATCATCAACGAATCAACAAACGACAAGTGCTGGTGAGGATGTGGAGAAAAAGGAACACTCGTCGTGCACTGCTGGTGGGAATGCAGACTGGTGCAGCCACTGTGGAGAACAGTATGGAGTTTCCTCAAAAAACTAAAAATGTAAACAGTCTTGCAATTGGTCTCCTTGTTTAAATATTTCCACCTCTCTAATGCAGCCTTGATATGGCACTAGAATGCTCTTTTACAACACCACTCTAATTAGGTTCTCTCATGCTTTCCACTTTTTTTTAATTCTTTTTAAAAAAATATTATAATAAGTATTACAAATGGTATTACATATGTGTCCTTCCCCCCCCCCCCCCCCGCCTTGACAATCCCCTGCACTCTCTTACCCCCCAGTGTCTTATGTCCATTAGTTATGCTTATATGCATGCATACAAGTCCTTCGGTTGATCTCTTACTCCCCTCCCTTCTGCCCCCCAACCCTCTCTGGCCTTCCCACTGCAGTTTGACAATCAGTTTGAGGCTGCTTTCCACTTTTTAATAGTTCTGCACTGCCTTGGGAAGAAGTCCAAATCTATTAACATGACTTTCCAGAAGCTTTCTGATCCATTCACTAACTACTTTTAAATATTAGCTCCCTTTTGTTATCCTGGTACCTTTAGCAAAGTTTTGCTTAAATATATCAGCTATGCTACTGTAAATCCCAGATGAAAAAGAATCAATTGTTTCTGCCTGGGCAGAAATATTAGAAAGGGAGCAGCATCCCCTAGCGGCCAGTAGGATGTTGGTGGCATGGAAGAGAGAATTGAAGGGAGACATCTGAAGCCTACAATGTCTGCAGGACCACAGCCCATTCATAAGTGAAGCTTCTTCATCCATTGCTTCCTGCACTTTGGAGAATGCTAGCTGATGTTCTGAAGGAAGGTAGTGTTTCCTTTAACTCTAGTGCCTAAATTACTGTGTTCAACTTCACTTTTGTGAAACACAAAAACATTTTTCAAATGAGATTTTAAAATATTGCCCCATAATGTTATGTTCATAACCTGACAACTCTAAAATGTTGAAAATTTTCTTTGGAGAGGGGCACAACATGGTCTGACCACAGAGCTTTCTGATGAGCTGACAATACAGTGGAGTGGATTCCTGGCTTTCAGAGATTTTGTATTTTCCATTTCAGCCATCAGTGAGAGATTTCTGAAGATCAGGGCTTCTGACAATCTGTTCTTTTCCCTGAGACACAAATGTGGTTTTTATGACTGGACATCAGGTTTTCCTGGTGGTTTTGTTTTTTATTCACTGTCAAGTAGGCAATCACTCTCAATAGAATTCTGAATTTGAATTTTTAAATTTCAAATTGATTTCCTACTTGTGGAAATATTATATGCTGTAGAAGTACTCACAGATTCACAAGACTGAATATGTATCCTTTGTGCATATATGTGTGTCTGTAGAAAGATTAAGCAACTGAAGATAATGAATTAATGTACCTATTTGACTTTCTCTTAAATACCAGAGATATCAGACAAGTCTTCACTAGGGAGCAATTGTGGGAGCTGGGTAAAAATACAGGAACCCCTCCCTCATTTTCTGATTTCTCACCGTCTGAAGATCACAAACAATTTTATTCCAAACTCACTCTAAATCAAAACCCACTATAATGCATCTTTGGGTATCTGCTAGCTACAATATGTAGATTAGATTACACATCTGGAGGAGAGGATGCAGAATGCGTTGCAGACCTAGTTCAGGTAGGATGGGTCTTTGCTGTCCTTGTGTACATGGGTTGTACGTTATAGACATCATCTTCACATTATTAAGTGCTATGATATGAATGTTTGTCATCCTTCCCCTCCAAATTCATATGTTGAAATCCTAATCTCTAAAAGTGATTGTATTAGGAGGTGGGACCTTTGGAAAGTGATTAGGTCATGAAGGTAGAGCCCTCATGAATGGGATTAATGCCCTTATAAGAGAGACCTCACAGAGCTCTCTAACCCCTTCCACCAAGTGAAGACCTAGCAAGAAGGCACTGACTGTGACCCAGGCAAAGGGCCTTCACCAGAAGGCAACCAGACCGGTGCCTGGACCTTGGACTCCCCAGTCCCCAGAACTGTGAGAAATAGATTTCTGCTGTTTAAAAGCTACCCAGTCTGTGCTATTTTGTTATAGCAGCTCAAATGGACTAGGCCATTAACTAACAATGTCTTCTAAAGACTTGATCCTGCCAATTAGTTTTGACTACCAATGTTTGGGGAAGTGATAATCTCAAAGCAAAAAATTACAGATATTGCTAGGGTTACACAGGAAAAATGTAGAAAAACTTAAAGAAAAACTTGTTCAACTTAATGCTCATTGAGTCATAAGAAGAGACAAAAAGAACAATTCTGAATACTCAGTGCCAAGTGTTTAGAATATATCTACTATCATTCATAGGAGATGATTGGAATTGTAAATGACGTTGATTGTGACATGAGCAGAAGAATCACATTCAGAAATGCATTTCCATGTACAACCTTATACTCGGGAGACATATAATTGTGTTAAGGGAATGCTATCCATTTTGAGGAGTTGTTTTATTGGCTGTTTTGGTTTTTATCCTATTGTTTCAGGTGAGGCTTCTCAGTCATTGACAGTGTCTTAATTGCCAAGTTGAATTTAGACCTGGATATGCCGCTGACATGTACTGAGTCACTTAACTCCTTTGCTAGCTCATGCTCTCTCAAATCTTACCCATCACCAAACCTCTACCAAGACCACAGTGCCCCTTCCCTCCCACCATCAAACCTTATTTGGGCAATTGAAAAGTAACTATTTTTTAATTGTCTCATTTTATAAAATTTTAGTTTCTTTTTTTTTATATATTTTATTGATTTTTTACAGAGAGGAAGGGAGAGAGATAGAGAGTTAGAAACATCGATGAGAGAGAAACATCGATCAGCCGCCTCCTGCACATCTCCCACTGGGGATGTGCCCGCAACCCAGGTACATGCCCTTGACCGGAATCGAACCTGGGACCCTTCAGTCCACAGGCCGACGCTCTATCCACCGAGCCAAACCGGTTTTGGCAAATTTTAGTTTCTTAAGTGTTACGTATCTTTAATATAGTATATCCTTGTTTATTTACATTACAGTACATGTTCAGTATAGTGTAGAAGAAAAACAGAATTTATATCTGATACTCACTGTATAGTATCCTTGAGAGCTACATACAAACATACCATTGATGAGCCCATTAAGTGTTAAATAATTAGATGATTAATATTTTAAATACTTATATCATGCAGATACATTTAAGGATTGTTATAGAATTGAACATTGTTGTTAATGATATTTAGAAAAATTGGTTGGATTTTTTGTATGGATATGGACTACATGATTATTTTTTCCATTTAAAATACTAGAATATTAGACCACCTCTAAGAATACTAGAAATAAAAGCAGTCTCTAGTGTCTAAATTGCTACTCAATATCTCAGATTCAGATAATGATGAATACAGGCTGTAGGTAAAACAGTGAAGATGTTGACTTTTCTGGTCCCCCCCCCCCTCCCTTTGTGGCAGGTGCTGTCTAAAAGGTTATCTTCAGCCCTGACCGGTTTGGCTCAGTGGATAGAGCATCAGCCTGTGGACTGAAGGGTCCCAGGTTCGATTCCGGTCAAGAGCATGTACCTTGGTTGCAGGCACATACCCAGTAGGGAGTGTGCAGGAGGCAGCTGAATCGATGTTTCTCTCTCATCAATATTTCTAACTCTCTATCCCTCTCCCTTCCTATCTGTAAAAAATCAATAGAATATATTTTTAAAAAATAAATAAATAAAAGGTCATCTTCATCTCTGCATGGCCAAATGCTTCATCCTACAGCTTCTCTGATCTGTATCTGATGCTGACACCAAGGAGGTCATGGAAGTGTCTCCCCCCTAATCCTAAACATTGTCATTTGAAACCTCTCTTGATTTTATACAGGCTGTCTCAAAAAATATATATACACACTGTAACAGCTGGTAGCTCAATTTTGAAAATGAAATGTATTTTAATAAATACATTTATCTTATCTAATAAAGAGGGAATATGCTAATTGACCCTCACACCATCACAAAGATGGCGGTGCCCACAGCCAATAAGAAGGGAATATGTTAATTCACTGCCCCACCCTCAAAGATGGTGGCACCCACAGCCACAACATGGCGGCGCCCAGTCCCCTCAGCCCTCCGGGTTGGCAGGCGCGCAGCAAGGCTGGGCCCTTCTGCCTCCAAAGTCCTCCAGTCCCCTCAGCCCCCTAGCTGCCCAGGGCTGGCCCGAGGCACAGGCAAGCCTCAGATGGTGGCTGCCCAGCAGCCCGGGGCCGCCCGAGGCTCAGGTAACCAGGGTCAGCTGAGGCTTGCGCTGCTGGCAGTGGCAGCAGCAGAGGTGTGATGGGGTGTCGCCTTCCCCTGATCGCCGGGTCGCCTCCCGCCCCTGAGAACTCCTGGACTGTGAGAGGGGGCAGGCCAGGCTGAGGGACTCCCGTCCAGTGCATGAATTTTCATGCACCGGGCCTCTAGTTGTTATATATAATTATTCAAAGTGTGTGTTTACATTTTGGGGGACACCCTATATCAGTGGTTCTCAACCTTCTGGCCCTTTAAATACAGTTCCTCATGTTGTGACCCAACCATAAAATTATTTTCGTTGCTACTTCATAACTGTAATGTTGCTACTGTTATGAATCGTAATGTAAATATCTGATATGCAGGATGGTCTTAGGCAACCCCTGTGAAATGGTCATTCGACCTCCAAAGGGGTCTCGACCCACAGGTCGCTGCCCTATATTTACCTTCCAACCTGATCACTTAACCTGATTTAATAGTCTAACATACAGAAATAAGCATAGACCCATATACTGGTATAGGAGTAATAAGATAAAGTTTTTTCATTGTAGCTTTTTGAAGGAGAATTATATATAGTCTCTACTTCATTTAATGCACTATGCTGTGAGCTGTATGCTGTATGGATATTATCTCATCTCATTCAATTTTCTCAGCCACCTATAAAATAGGCATTATTACCTCTTTTTTGTGGATGAAGAAACTGGGTATCAGAAAGTTAGGTAATTTGCCCAAGACTACATGACACTACCTACATTAGGAAGGGGTATGAGATGGCCTAGGCAAAAAGCCTATGTTTAGGTCAAAATTTCTATTGTAACCTGAACAAATCATGGCTTGTTTGTTTTTTTCTTGTACTATTTTGTAGTCCCTACAAGAATGTGTATCTGACATAAAGATCATATCATGTCGTGTATTTTATGAAGATTTTTCACAATATATACTCTCTGGTTCTTATAATAATCCTGGGAAATGAGGAAAAGATAAACTAAAAATTTGGAACAAAGTTAAATTTCTATTTTCTAGACTATGAACTGTCCAAGGGCAAGAATCTAATTTTATTCATTTTCTGTCTTTATCCAGTGGGATAGATTGATTGCAAAAATTAACAAAATTCTTCCCTAATCCCACCCCCAACCCCCAGCTTCTGCAGTGTCTGTGGTGCATTTGTACTGTATTAACTTAGCTCAGCTGGAACTATTCTTTCCTCAAATTCCATTCCCTGCATAGTTGTGGGTTAGTGGTCCACAAGAGACATTTTGAAAGACAGAAGTGATGAAGCAGCAGCAATATTCCTTTCTGCACCCAAAGAAAGGAATGGCTCTGGGCCAGGTGCATGTTTAACTCAATGAAGAACACCAGCTCTTCCTGTAGACCATCCATCATGGAAGTTGGAGGCTTGGAGGTGGTAAGAAAGTGATGTGGATTGTGGCCAATCCTTGAAGGTCCAGTTTCTCTTCCTTCTTCCACTTCACATCCATCTTCCCTTTCTGACTGCTTTACTTGCAGACTTCAGGCTCCGGCACCAGATGAAGAAATAACAGCCTCCCAAAAACTGTTTAACCAGCTACCCCAACTAGAAATGTCAAATTCCTATAGTCAACTCCTTAATATATATATATAGTTTTTCATTCTTCTTCCCTAATGGAGCCCTGACTTTGCAGCTCTTCCCTGTCCCTTGAAACTAGGTTGGCCTTATAATTTGATTTGTTTTGGGTTATAGAATGAGGCAGAAGTGACAGGGCCCAGTTCTGAGCCTAGGCCTCAAGAAGCCTTGCACATTCTTGTGGAATCCTATAACCACCGAGTGCACAATCCTGGGCTAGCCTATTGGAGGATGAGAGGCTACAACATGAACCATATGGAGGAGAGTCCAGTTGTCCTAGCCAAGGCCATTCTAGACCAGCCTATAACCAGCTGTTCCACCAAAATATGAGTACACCCAGCCAAGATCGGCAAAGCTGTCCACCCAACCTCCATCTGACCACAGATGATGAGTGAGCCCATCTGAGAGCAGATGCACCAGCTGACCTATAGTCTTCCAGGCAGTAATATATATTGTGCAAGCCACAAGTTTTGAGGTGTTTTTTTCCCCAAAATAATAGCTAAGTGTTGCATCCAACATAGTAATGTTTCCTTTTTTTTTTCAGGACAGTTCAAAGAAATTCACTTATAGTTAATCATAAAATACACAAGGGTTTTTTTTTAGCTTTCAATATGTGATTCTTCAAACTTAACATCTACATATTACTTTTTTAATTGCCACTTTATTATTTTTTAAAGTTTATTGGGGTGACATTGATCAACATGAACATATAGGTTTCAGGTGTGGGTTTCTATGTTACAAGATCTATATATTGCACCATGTGCCCACCACCCAAAGTCAAATCTCCTCCTGTCACCATATATTAGGACCCCTTCCCCCCCCCCCCCCCCGCCATCCCATTTTTTCTCTTCTCTTATTGTGAAATATAACAAACATATAGAAAAATACATAAAACACATGTGAGTTTAACAAGTAATTATAAAGTTGAAATAAATGTAACTACCTCTAGGCAAAAAAAGTAAAAAAAAAAAAAAGCATTGCAGGCACCGAAGAGCTCTCACCTCACAGGCCACCCTGTGTTGCTTCTCATCTATTACCCTATTCTTCCCTACTACCCTGACTTTTGAGATAGTCATTCCCTTGCTTCTTTGGATCACTGTATTAGGGAAAGTAGTATCATTTAGTTGAGGGGTCTTGTTGCTTTACATGCTCACCCAATCTGGTAGTGTTGCACTTTAAAGTTTTTGCCTATTATTTCTCTTTTGCCTAGCTTCTGTTGCATTATGTTTATAGAATTTTCCTATGCTGCTATATGTTCATTTTCATTGCTATGTAATGTCCCATTTTATTAATATACTCAAATTTATGGATATTTGGGGTATTTCCAGGTTGGGACTCTTATTAGGCTTTAAATATTCCTGTATATGTATCATGATATACCTGTGCATAAGTTTCTCTGAAATAGCTGTCCTCAAATTTTTGATCCCAGAATTTTTAAAAGTAAAGTTTTTTAAATTTTAAATTTTAAATTTATGTTTTATTTAAAACATAAAACATTGTATTCCAACGCGGTTGTAACCAGTTTCCACTTCCACAAGCAGTGTATGAGGGGTCTTGTTGCTTTACATGATCGCCAATATCTGGTAGTGTTGCACTTTAAAATTTTTGCCTATCTGGTGGTATGTAATGTATTGCATTGTGATTTTAGTCTAGTTCATTTTCATTCTTTGTTCATATTGCTATTTTATGTATAAAGAAATTGAGGTTTAGAAGAGCAATATTACTTGCCCAAAGTCAAGAGTTGGAAAGTAGAACCCACAATTTCGACTTTGAAATTGTCTTCTTCCCACTCACAGAAGAAATAATGCTTCTTTTTAGCCCAGTTCTCAGGAAGGTGCGATCTCCCCCAAATTTCAGCTCCTTGGAGCTCCTTCATCCTGCCATAGAAGTTCTGCGACTCACTGCCCAGGAACACCCCCTCCACCCCATCGCTCTACCCCACCTCCTCACTGCCCCCCTCACTTCCGTGCCTGGCTCCCACCCACCTGCCTCTGTTTCCTTCTCTGCTGATCATCTTAAAGCGCATGAGCCTCCCCATGGTCATTTATTTTAAAAAGGTATAATACCTAATTCATGTTTATAAACACGAGAAAATGTATAATTTATGAAATCAACACCTGTTAGCTACTATTAATTTTACCCTCTTTTATTTTTTAAGTACTCCAAGACAAACTTCCTCCTCAGTAAAACAGGCATAATACCTACTTTCTAGGGTTATTTGAAGGATCCAAAAACACAATAAATGTAATGTGCTTAGCACAGTGCCTGATGATAATGAACACTCAATAGACGGTCCCAGAATTCACGCTCCTTGCTAACCTGCTTTCCCCATATTTGTTATTATTTAAGAGAAAACTCTCTGCAAATAGCTAAGCACTCTACCACCGGTGGGTAGCCCCCGATGGTGAAAATGAGCTCTTCACCACTCCGCCGGAGCGCTCAGCTCCCGTGCAACTTACTAGTACTCTCCCTGGCCGTAGCTCGCTCCTAAGTCCGAACGCGCTGACAGGCGCCCGCCGGCCACACCCCTTCTTCTAACCCCGCCCACCCGCTCCCTACGCTGGCCCCGCCCCACCCGCTCCCTACGCTGGCCTCGCCCCACCCGCTCCCTACGCTGGCCTCGCCCCACCCGCTCCCTATGCTGGCCCCGCTCCACCCGCTCCCTACGCTGGCCCCGCCCACTCGCTCCCTACGCTGGCCCCGCCCCACCCGCTCCCTACGCTGGCCCCGCTCCACCCGCTCCCTACGCTGGCCCCGCCCACTCGCTCCCTACGCTGGCCTCGCCCCACCCGCTCCCTACGCTGGCCCCGCTCCACCCGCTCCCTACGCTGGCCCCGCCCACTCGCTCCCTACGCTGGCCTCGCCCCACCCGCTCCCTATGCTGGCCCCGCTCCACCCGCTCCCTACGCTGGCCCCGCCCAATCCGCTCCCTACGTGAGCCCCGCCCCTCGTCCCAGGCTGGGGCGGAGGCCTCGCGAGCTTCCACGTATACACTCCCACGTCTCTCCCCTCAGTCCGAAGAGAGTACATCCGGGTCGCTGGGGCAGGTGCCTCAGGCCCCGCCCCTTCCCAAGCGCTGGCTCCCCACTTCCGGCCACCTCAGGCCTTTCCGCCGGTTCCGTGCGGGTTTTAATGCCTGCTCCCCAGGTGGCTCTCGGCGCCAGGTCCGGGTCTCTCCGCACCCCCATCTGCCCCAGCGGCTGGCTCCTCGACCCCAATCTCACCGAGGCTGAGGCCTGCGGCGCGGTGAGTCCGCGCAGACCCGACTCCGCATCTCCTCTGCTGCGTTGAGGCCGCCGCCACCGCCTCGGGATGCCGCGGCTGGGTTTTGCCGCCGCGGGCCGTTGGGGCTGCCGGCTGCTCGTGCTGCTGCTGCTGCTGCTCGTTCCGGGACCCGGCGGCGCCTCCGAGATCACCTTCGAGCTGCCCGACAATGCCAAGCAGTGTTTCTACGAGGATATCACGCAAGGCACCAAGTGCACCCTCGAGTTCCAGGTACTCCGGGCTCGGCCCGGGGCCCCGCCCTCGGGTCCAGGGTCGGGAGGAATCTGCAGGTGCCCCTCCTGACCTTGTTTCTTTACTCCGTGGCCGATCGGGAATCCGCTCTAGGTAGCAGAGAGAGCTTCTAGTTTCCCGCTTCTAAACCGTGGGCGAGAGACATTTAAGACCAGATATTAAGATACAGGAGTTTCACAAATGCTTTCCGTAGCTGTGGTTTTCCCCCATTCTCTAATGTCCTTCATTTGAAGGCCATTGGACTTTCTTTTTAAAAAAGACTTTACTTGTTTAAAAAAAATTATTCCTGTTCTATAGTGCCCAGTGTCTGTCCCCACTCTCTAATCCCCACCTCTGCTTTAATCAGATTTGAGATGCTGCCAATACCTACCTCCATTGCTTTTTAAGTTTTTTCATTGATAGTAGACCTGTTGGTTAACGCCGCCCTCTCTTTGGAAGAGCATCCTTCTAGGCCAGATGACCATCAAGGTGGTGTAAAAAGAACTGCAATAAATGAAAGGCCCCTTCTGTCTGTGGGAGTATAGTTTAAAAAAAAGAAACTTTGTTTGGCAGGATGTAGTTTAAGTTGGTTAGGACAATCTTTACTCTTGTTTCTGTTCTCTTTGGTAGACTTAATTTCACGTGTTTGAATAGCTGTTCGGTGCCGTGTGCTGTGATCAAAACACCGAAGGGTGTTGTTTCATTCTTGATTCCCCGCTTATCCTATCCTTCTTTTCTTAATTAGTACCTGCTCATTCATCAAAACTGCTGTAAGAGCAGAAAATAGGGGATAGACAACCTGGTCTTTGGGATCAGTGAAGGCCTCCTTTGGGAAGTGATTGTAAGCTGAATTGTAAAGAATGAGTTGCACATATTTCATTAAGGGGGAAGAGGGAAAAGGCTTTGCAAGGACGCTGTGTACCTGATCATTTGAAAACCATAGAGAGGTCCTATATATTTGGGAATAAGAAGCCAGAAAGGGGGGCAGAAAGGAGGGGGGTCAGCAGGGGCCAAACCATGTAGTACTGCAAGCAGCACCTGTTATGTGTCAGACAGTGTGCCAAGCATTTCAGGTATTTTAATTCTCAGGGCAACTCGATATGAAATAGGTATATTTCTTATTCCTTTTTTATTGATGAAGAAACTGAGGCTTCCATAGGTTAAAACACAAGGACATAAAACATAGCAAGTAGCAGAATCAGTATGCAGTTCCAGGTTAAACTCAAGACTTACTTTGACCTCAGGAGCTTATGTAGACATGTACAGTCATTTAATATTAAATGCAACAGTGAAAGTACACAGTAGGTATTGTGGGGCCATAAAAAAAAATAACTTTCCCCCACCTTCACAGTTCTTCCAGCTGGACTTATAATCAAATTAACAGAAACAAATTAACAGGAGAAAATGTACAAAGTTGCCGGAACCGGTTTGGCTCCGTGGATAGAGCGCCGGCCTGCGGACTGAGGGGTCCCGGGTTCGATTCCGGTCAGGGGCATGTACCTGGGTTGCGGACACATCCCCAGTGGGGGATGTGCAGGAGGCGGCTGATCGATGTTTCTCTCTCATCGATGTTTCTAACTCTCTGTCTCTCTCCCTTCCTCTCTGTAAAAAATCAATAAAATATATTTTTAAAAAAATGTACAAAGTTTATTACGGATGTATATGCAGGGGCACCATATATGAGACTCGAAACCCATTGGGCAGTTGAGGCTTATCTCCATGTTGGACAAAGCAGAAGGTGTGGTCAGGGTCTGGGATTTCAGAGGAGAAATAGGCAATTCACAGGTAACCCAGAAAGAGCAGAACATGTGGCAAACAAATGCCTGCTAGGCAAACCAGGAACAGTGGGCGGAGGCTAGGGACAAACTGGCTTTGCTAAATTTTTTCCTGTCTTATGTGATAAAGTGAATATGCTGAGGTTCCCTTCCTGAAGCAGGTTTTTTAATCTGAAGCTCTTTGGGAAAGGGGGTGGAGATGGGGGTCAGCAGGGGCCAAACCCTGGGTGGGAAAAGTGGAGGTAACCGTCTTTGAGAGTCTTTGGTTTCTTAACCAGCTTAAAAATCAATATTCCAAAAGGCACATTTTGGGGTGGCAAAATTTTGGTGCTGACTGAAGGAGGAAGGATCATGGGGAAATTCAGCTGAGGGGCTGATGTTTGGTCTGAGTCTAGAAGGATAAATAGGACGAAAAAGGACATCCTAGCAGATGTGTTATGTCTGTAAGACTTAAATCCAGCAGGCCTGAAATTAGCCTTAGCTGGCACTGAAATACACGGAGTGATAGTGTTGCTTTGTAACTGTGGACCCAAGGGGTTTGGGGTAATTTGTACTAGTTTGTTGGCATTTTTTTATTGATAATAGTGAGATTGACGATTTGCACCTGGTCTCTTTGAGACCGCCCAGAGTCTTAGTATTAAGACTGGTTACCTATCAGGAATATGCCTGTGTGACCAGCAAAATATAAAATACCCAGCCAACACTCTTTTAGGTTAGTTCCAAGGTGTTCTTGCGCGCTTGGTGGTACCTGATCTGAGAGAGAGAGTACTAGTATAGCCACACCCCTCACAGAGGGAGGACAAAGAAGCCAAAACCTGACCTCTCCTTGACCGGTTTCTGTGAAACACCTTTTAGCTGTGATGTTTTCTTTTCCTGTAAAAAACCAGATTTGTAAGTATTGTCATTTTGGGTCCTGTGGTTCTTCAGCAAAAAAACTCTGTTAACTGTTAGAAAAGATTAAGCAAGGACTTCTTCAGAGAACTTCTGGCAATCTGCTATTTTTGGAACACAGAATGAGAAAGGGTATAAAAGAGCTGAGGCTACCTGGAGCAGGTACAGAGGAAAAGTATGCCATTGTTAATAGGTTTGGATTTTTCTGTAGAGGAAATCAAAAGGGGATTTCTGAAAGGAAATGTAATTATCAAAAGGTTTTAAGCAAACGGGGGATGGAGAAGAATAGGGAGGTTGCCCCACCTCCAGGAGACATGTGATGAAGGGGAGACTATTGGCATCTGCACAGGCAACACAGTCCCCACAACAAAGAATTATCTAGCCCAGAATTACCTAATCCAAGTTGAGAAACACTTGATTAGAGGGATGAGCGATTGGGTTGTGGGAAGAACTTTAGTAAATTGTGGCAATAGTCCTGTGTGGGTTGTGGATTAGGAATGGAAAAAATGGGATGAATTTGAGAAAGGCAAAAACATCAAGAGGTTCCTTTGATTTAACTGGACTGCTACGGCCACTTAATTTGAGATGATTTCCAGTTTCTATCTTATGTGATTAGACAGGTTGTAAAGTGGTTACTATTATCTGAAATGAGAATACTTGTTTGAAAATTTGTTGGAAGAAAAGTGGCAAGATTATAAGTTCTGGCCGTATTCAGTTTGTATGTATGTACTTATTTGATTATTTAAAGTACAACAGTCAATATGAATAATTGGGTGTATAAAATGATATATTTCTTCCCCCCTCCCAATCCGGAAGAAAAGTTGTTGACTTTTGGGTGGAGGGGTAAAATGATAAGACACTGTTTTTATGTCAAAACATTATGTCTCTAATATTAGTTTTACATATTTTTAGTTTCCTAAGTGCATAATTTCATTTAATTATCAAAATGATCTTGTAGCATAGTACAGTTACAAGAGGTCATATAAGTAACCCATTCTTCTCTGAAGTCCAAAGTTTGATCTCTGTTCTACAGATCTAGAATGTCAATAATATGCTAACCAAAGTGTTCAAGCTTGAAAATACAGGCTTGTGTCACACAGTCTCATGTTGTTTGGGAACCCTCAAACCCATTGTCTCTTCCTCATGAATTCTTACCCAAGTGTTTATGTGCACCCTAATTTCTTCTCCTGTCTCCTCCCTCTTCCCACTCAGTTTTCTCATATAAGGAGGCCTTTCTCCTCTTTAATCCTTTTCCCCTTTCCTCTGGTGATTTGTCCAGTTACTTCAGGAAAAATCTCCCCCTCCTCTCTTCACTTGGACAACACAAGTTGCCCAAATGGTGACCGATTAAGCATAAGCCTTTGAAAATAGCTCCAAAATCCTCTTCAGAAACGTGTTATCTATTCCCAGCTTTCCTTTCAATGTACTTGCCCTTAAATACAAACTTTCCAGATAAAAGATCTTTTTGTTTTTATGTTGTTCTGATTTTGCTTTAGTCATTAATCATTTCTGTTTCTCTTGG
The DNA here is from genome assembly GCF_028538775.1 of Myotis yumanensis. NCBI lineage: Eukaryota > Metazoa > Chordata > Mammalia > Chiroptera > Vespertilionidae > Myotis > Myotis yumanensis. Next base: position 67,623,659 of record NW_027223755.1, on the reverse strand, counting down.
AAACAAGTTTATAAATGATAATACTCTTAGAACAGCCGGTAAGTCTATTGAATTCACAATGTAGTTTAAAACAAAATATGTATCAAATTCTATGTAACTGACTTGTAAAATAATTTAAACACAACCTATTTGTAATTTGGCAGTAAAATCAGTTTGAGTTCTGTGATGGGGTATTATGCTAAGGACTGACCTACCTTACTATTTCACTCCTCTATCTATGGGTGTGCTTGGATGATATTAATAGGAAACTAGATGAGAAAGTTTACAGAAGAATAATATTACATGACACTAAGCTTAAGGGTAAAGAGTACAACTTTGGAGGTCAAGCTTCATCTTAACTCAGTTTCTCAGTTTGTCAGATGGAAGGGTGAAAAAAACCTCTGGTAGGGTTGTTTGGGAGAATTAAGTGATGTAAGAGATCTACATTAACCAGAATAGTTGTCTGGCTAGTTAGCTAGTTCCTTCTCTCCTATCATGAGGACATTTGTTCAGTTTTTATAAACCTTTAGTTAAACTGAAATCTGCCTCCCCAAGTTACATCCACTGGTAGAAATAAAAAAATGTAAAATTGTCTGTGATAATAAAGGTCCTTAGCCTATAACCTTATTGCCATTTTAACAGGAAATCTGGTTATTTCTAAAACTTGTTAATTGCAATGATCTCTTTTTTTTCTCTCTCTCTTTATAGGTGATTACTGGTGGTCACTATGATGTAGATTGTCGATTAGAAGATCCTGATGGTAATGTGTTGTACAAGGAGATGAAGAAACAGTATGACAGTTTTACTTTCACAGCCTCCAAAAATGGGACATACAAATTTTGCTTCAGCAATGAATTTTCTACGTTCACACATAAAACCGTATATTTTGATTTTCAAGTTGGAGAAGACCCCCCTTTGTTTCCTAGTGAGAACCGAGTCAGTGCTCTTACCCAGGTAAATAAAAAGTCAACGATACAATGTTGGTGTGTGAAACACATAGTTTATGTGCATTAACTCGATAAACACAGAATTTTGATTTTTTTAACACAATCATTAACACTTATCTTAACTCTTACAGTAGATTAGGCATTTTACAGAGAACCTCAGACTTTTCAGTGAAGACCAGTGTTGAAGGATTTTATGAACTTTTAAGTGTAAGGAAAATAAGTATTAAAATAGGATCATTTAAGTAGAAACATAGTGGCAAAGGAAATTTAGGAAGTCTAACCAGCTTCCAGCATTCTGAAGCATTTTCATGGAGGAATGTTGCTACCATAGCTTAGCAGGTTAATATAACTAGATGCAAAATGATGCCTTAATTAATATATAAAGATAACACAGGTGGTATACCAATATTTATGTTCTTCAAGCTACTGTTACAATAACTTTTGCTGTAACTTAAGGTAAAATATTAAAAGATTAATGATAAGTCATCTAACAAAAATAGTTAAGGAAGCTAAATTGGGTTTTATTTTGAAGAATAGCTCAATGAGAAAAAGATAGCAAAATAAATTTAAAGTCAGTGAACAGGTACTGTTGAGGTGATGAAAGGGCTAACTTCGTTCTAGTTCAAATACAGTATGAGCTCAGATTATATCTAAAAGATACTTAGGTATTCAGAGGAATTACTTAACACCTGCTTGTTAAAACCTTAAACTGGTATTTTATTGTTCCCACGTTTCTTGACAAAATCACGTGATGATACAGGCAGTTTTTAAGAATGTGTAAGAAGCCCTAGTTGGTCTTGCTCAGTGGCTAGAGCATTGGCCCTCATACTGAAGGATCCCGGTTCAGTTCTGGTCAAGGGCACATACCGTGGTTGCAGGCTCAATCCCCGGCCTTGGTTGGGGTGCGTGTGGGAGGCAAGCAATAGATGTGTCTCTCTCACATTGATGTTTCTATCTCTCCCTCCCTCTCCCTTCCACTCTCTAAAAATCAGTGGAAAAATATCCTTGGGTGAGGATTAACAACAACAAATTAATTTTTTAAAAAAAGGATCGTTTTACTAAATCACCATTTTTTAACCAGTAATAAAATGCTGGATATAGAGTAGGCAGTAAAACCACTGCTAAAATCATCAGGTGAAAGGCAGATGGGAAACCTTATAATGGGTAGATGAGACTGATATCACTAAATCTAATGATATTTCACAAATGGAGAGGTAACTAGACATGTGTCTTCTGATAATAGGCAGTAATGGAGTACACAACATTGCCTCTGCCGTGTTCCCACTAAGAACATTACACCTGAATTCCATCAAATCTCTAGTTCCAACTACCAGTTTATAAGAAATACAAAGGATAGAAGAACACCATGGGAATACAATTACCAAAATTCAGAAAGTGGGAAATGCTACAGAATTGAGGCCCCAATTTCTTCAATAAATGGATGAGAAAGGAAAAAAGGGAGAGAATCAAAAGATTAAAGAAGACCTAAAAGACATGTCAACCAAATTATTGTGTTGACATTGTTTGGATTCTGACTTGTAAACAACTTTTGAGGCATTTGGGGAAATTTGAATTCTAATTTTATATTTGATATAAAGGAACTATTTTTAATTTAAAGTGTTACTTTTCAGAAATAAAGTATAGAAGTATAGCTGAAATGATAAAATATCTTGGATTTGCTTTAAAATAATTGGAGTGGGGAGGAAAATTGGTGGGGAATATAGATGGAACAAGATTAGCCATATGTTAATAATTACTGACATAGAGGTTCATTGTTCTATTATCTATACTTTTGAATATGTATGAATATTTTCACTTTAAACGTACAGGAAAGAAAAGAAAACAACACTTTGAAAAATTATACTCAATCTATTTTCTCTAATCCAACTGTGTTCTTAATCCATACCCCATGGTCAGGCTTCAAGGAATCCTTAAACTTTCTAAATTTGTGTTAAGTCCTTGCTTTTATGCATATTTTCCAGGGGAACAATCCTTAGACCACATATTTTTGAGGATACATAGAAAGCAAAGAAATGCTAAAGCACTTCTCTAGCCTCTTATCACAAATTAGAAATCATTTTAGCACCATTTTGCTAATCTTTCATTCCTAGGGGCCAAACTAAAACAACAACAGCAAAAATATTTGCGTATTCTAATAGATAAAGTCAACCTGTAGATCTCATAATTTTCTACTTTTTTTTTTTTTATTGTTTAAAGTTTTACATATGTCTCCTTTTTCCCCAATTGACCACCGCCCCCAACCATTCCCACCCTGGGCAAGCCCCCACCGCCCCAGTGTCTGTCCATTGGTTATGCTAATATGCATGCATACAAGTCCTTTGGTTGCTCCTACCCCCCCGCCCCCCACTGCCATTTGTCTCTGGATCTATTCTTGTTCATCAAATATAATTTTCTACTTTTTAAAAGTATTTTTAATGGAATATTTTTGTAATTATTCCTTTTATACATACTTTGGTAGAACTTTTTTAAATATTTGAATTATTTTCTAATGTCTACACTCCTTATTTAAAATTAAGACCAACTCAGATTTTTTAAATTCTTAATATGTGTTTTGTGATATAAAATAAGTATAGTATAATAAAGCATGTATTTCATCACCAAGATTAAGTTTTCAGCAGTAGAAAAATATTAAGCTCTGGGATACCAAAAAAAAAAATTAGACATTTAACCCTTAAAAGGTAAGTTGTCACCCTGGCCAGTGTGGCTCGGTTGGTTGGGCATCATCCAGTGCATGGAGAGGTTGCTGGTTCGATTCCCAGTGAGGGCACATGCCTGGGTTCTGGGCTTGATCCCTGATGAGGGGTACGTGCAGGAGGCAGCCAATCAATGTTAAAACTCTCACTGATGTTGCTCTCTTCTCCTTTCTTTAAAAATCAATAAACTGTTCTTTTTATTTTTTATTTATTTTCAATATTTTTTTTATTGTTTTCAGAGAGGAAGGGAGAGGGGGAGAGAGAAACACCAATGATGAGAGAGAATCATTGATCAGCCGCCTCCTGCACACCCCCTACTGGGGATTGAGCCCACAACCTGGGCATGTGCCCTTGACTAGAATCAAACCTGGGACCCTTCAGTCTGCAGGTCGGCACTCTATCCACTGAGCCAAACCAGCTAGGGCAAACTGTTCTTTAAAAAAAAAAAAGTAAAGTGAAGGCTCACAAACTGATTACACAGTGAAACTGAAACTTGTATCCCATTGAGAATATATATATTGGTTTGAATTGGTAACTATTTTTTAAAAAAAGATACTCCAGTTTATAAGAAATACAGAATGTTCAGATTCACCTATTTTTAAAATAGATAAATAACTTTTGACTAACAATCTATTTTTATGCCATACTTGATTTATATTTGTATATATTCTGACTAGAGACCCAGCACACGAAATTTGTACACGGGTATGGTCCCTAGGCCTGACCTGTGATCAAGGCCATCTTCCCCAGTTGCAGGCAGCTGGCCCCGCCCCCTGACACCTCCCACCCCTGGTTCCCCATTCACCATCAGGCGATCAATCGGAGCCTGCTGGCCAGGGCAGGGAACTGAGAGGTTGGTCATTCCTGCCCCCTCACCAGCCCCATCCCGTGTGTCCCGTCCCCTGTCCCCCGTCCCCCCCCCCTCCCCCCCCCCCCCCCCCCCCGCGGGTTGTCCTCTGTGTGGGGTGATCAGCAAGGCGGGGGCTTTGGCCTGATGCCGCCCACCTCTGTTGCCACCCACCCCCAGTTCCCCGTTCCCCATGGGCAGTTGGAGCCTGCCTCCCGGGACCTGTGGGCTTGGGAGCAGCTCCTGCGTTGAGTGTCTGCTCCCTGGTTGTCAGTGTGCGTCATAGCAATTGGTCTTTCCGCCATTTGGTCGATTTGCATATTACCTTTTATTATATAGGATGGGTCGTATTTGCTGATCTACCCAATTTCTTCTTCCTAAGCTTTCCTTTTTGAGGAATCTGGGTTTGAAATTTCATAGCCACAAACCTTAGCTGATTAGCACTTCTGCTGCTGTTAGCTTAGTGTTCCATCCTTACAGATGCCACAGCTGTGACATTTTAGTTTGACACAAGCAGCTGCTTTATGGGATCTGTAACTTTACCAGTTGTACTAGTGGGAATGAGTAAATGGTTGCATTGCCAGGACCTCGGACATAAATGTGTGAATGTTAATGAAATGAGAAATTAAAAACGAAAGATGGAGTGTACAGAAAATATTAAACATACTAACTGGAAATATTTCTCTTTAGATGGAATCTGCCTGTGTTTCGATTCATGAAGCTCTGAAGTCTGTCATTGACTATCAGACTCATTTCCGCTTGAGAGAAGCTCAAGGCCGAAGCCGAGCAGAGGATTTAAATACAAGAGTGGCCTATTGGTCAGTAGGAGAAGCCCTCATTCTTCTGGTGGTTAGCATAGGGCAGGTATTTCTTCTGAAAAGCTTTTTCTCTGATAAAAGAACCACCACAACTCGTGTTGGATCATAACTACGTTTTGGGAATTGATGCACCATTGCCACTGTAATATTGCTGTCCTCTCATTAATTTTAGGTAACTGAAGAACTTAATATTGGCAACGTTTTAAAAACATTACTCATATACTTGTTTGGGGGAATACACAATGCATATCCCAAACTATGGAAAGGACACCTTTTTTTATTTGTAAAGGTATAAAAACTTTGGAACTTATTTTGGGCTATTCGTGTTAAATATTCAACACCAATACACCAGTGATCTCTTTTCTTGGTTGTTTATATCTATTCTTCGCACACTAAACTTTGGTATTTTGATTCCTTTTTGCCATTTTAAAACTACTTTTCTTATAGGTAGTGAATATTTTTAAGACCTTCGATTTAATATCTACATGTGTTATGGAGGAAGAAAATTGCCTTTTAATTGTTTATAGTAAATTACGTTTTGTTTTTCAGAAAACCAAATGTGACTCACTATAGCCCAAGCCCTATTGTGCACTGTTTAATTTTCATGGGGGAAATATCTACCGTAGAAATGTTTGTTAATATTGATATAATTTTTAATTGATACATCATGGTATAACTTATTTTTCACTAGCTTGGAAAATGTCAGATTTTTGGTTTGGGGGTTTATTCTATGACTTATAACCAGATATATTATTTTTTTCATAAAGACATTCTTACCACATAGAAAATAGTATGTTTCAGTAGCATAATAGAGTTTTCAGGCCTTAAAAATCAGATTTTCATACCAGTTAGAATAAATACAGAATAATTTAAGGTACTGCAATGTCTTATAGTGTAGGGGCAAATGAAATACGAAAAATTTTATTGAGTTATCTGCACCCATTACATTTTCGGTGCTTTTACAAAGAAAAAAGGTGATCTGTTTAATTTAAACATTTAATTGGCTCGTTCTTGCCATTATGTGGCTTTAATGTTTTTGAGTCATTCCCAGCTTAAATTGATAATTATAATATTAGTATCATAAAAGTGCCATTCATTTAATCCCAATAGGTGTGATGCACTGAGAAGTTAATTTCTTTGGATTTTTATTTTCTTTCTCTTTTCCTTTTCTATTCTTTTTTTGTCTTGCATATGTAATTTGTATAATTTCTGGTTAGCATCCAAAGATTTAAAAATTTAGAATGCTGTGTGTGTTTTTTATTTGATTGTACTGCATTTAATGAATATTAAATAGTGCATATTCTGTACACTGTATGGTTTAGAATGTGTTTGTATTTTATAACATAGGTTGAGCTGACTGGAATAAGATTTTGTTCTAAGATAGAATACAAGATATTGTAAAATTGTGTAAGTGTTTAAAGCTTTTCTGCTATAAAAAAATATATATATGCAACTACTTTTTGCCATGCCTCCCTTCCCCACCCAAAGTGATAAGTGCTGAAAAAGACTCATATTGTACAGACTTTAATATGTGGTGCCATGGAATACTGATTGGATAGCAATTCTAGTCACCACTACTGACTAAAAGTTAACTCAACTTTAAGCTGTCTTAAAATGCGTATATACGTATATTACTGCATGTAAGAGCAAAAAGGAATTAAAGTTGTCATGCTGGCTAATTTCAAATGCTGCAATGTAGCAAGGGATAAACATGTTTTCAACTTTAACTCTTTAATTCTAAAATTTTTTAAGACCAAATAAGCTAATCCTTAATATCAGATTAAAAACTGAAGTTTAAGATTTTGCAGTTTTATCACTTGGATTCTTATGTGGGAGTTGTCCACAGCTTTATAAGTGTCCCTCTATATTGAGATTTGGAAATTTTAAACACTAATGTTAATGTGATTCATAAGCATGGGTGTGTCTTAAATGTCCTTTCTGGTTACCTGTCTGCTCTGTTTTGTTCAGATACTTAGACCATAAGCAGAGTCAGGTACCATTAGTGTGCTGAGTTTGGCATAGATAATGTAGTGATTTCATCTGTGCCTATCAGAATTTCATAATATTAGACTATTGCTACAAATAACTTTTGATGAAACTATTTAGATATATTAATATGTTTGAAATCACCACTGCTGCCTGTCGTAGAAAATAGTACAGGCTTAGTCTAATCTGTATGTAACTGGTTAATGTTTGGTGGCTACCTATACTCAACTGAGTATGTATATATAAATGAAAGAGTACAGATTTAGCCAGACATAAGTGTTAAGTAAACTTTTTTCTTCCTCCTATATAATTTGTAGCTCATTTTTCTTCTTTAATTCTTTCATAACTTGATGCAACAGTTTGAATTTCTCAAATATTTATATTTGAACACATGGTTCAGAATATTTAAACATCATTAGCTGTATATATTTTTAAAATAGACTAAATAGTGGAAAAGGACTTTGATATACAAGTGTATCAAGTGAATACTTAAATTTCAACTGTGAAGATACATTATAAGATTACTTTGCTAATAATCAGAACATTCTTTTTACTATTAAAAGAAATAAACAGTGTGTGGTCATTACTTTTCTTCTGGCTTGATGCTCATCAACTTTGAAAATACAATGGGCTAAAATCAATTTTATTCTTTTAGATTTCATTCAAATCTCTGTACTATCCATATTTGCTTAGTTTATAAATGTGTAACATTGATAGTTAAATAGGACAAAGCTGACCTTATGACTATTGATTTCAAAAATTAAATTAATATATAAATAAATCAGAGAGGCTTTTTAGTTACTTTTGAAAAGAAAAACAAATTTTTCTAAACAGGTGTTGGTTCTGTAGGGTTGCACCAATCAGTACGTGTAGAATTTTTTAAAAAATCAACAAATTGACTTGTTTCTGTTAGGATTTAAGCTCCTTATGAACTTGCAGCTTGGAGTACATTTTTGTAGCCACAGAGTGATTATTTATTTGGTATTTCATCAAAACATCTTGGACCAGCCAAGAAAAAGTAAATGAAGAGAAAGTTCACAATATACCACTTCCCTTTAACAAAAAGTTTTACATTATATGTTCTTGTTTTCACTAACGAAGAAATCCAAAGAGGATTGTCCTTTTATGAGAAACTAGAGGCCCAGTGCACAAAATTTGTGTGCTTGGGGGTGTCCCTCAGCCTGGCCTGCACCCTCTTGCAGTCTGGGAGCCCTCGGGGGATGTCTGACTGATGGCTCTGTGTGGAGCTGGCCTAAACTGTTGGACATCCTTAGTGCTGCCACAAAGGCAGGAGAGTCTCCCACCACTGCTGCTGCACTCACCAGCTGTGAGCCTGACTTCTGGCTGAGCAGTGCTCCCCCTGTGGGACTGCACTGATCACCTGGGGGCAGCTCCTGCGTTGAGCATCTGCCCCCTGGTGGTCAGTGCGCACCATAGCAACTGGTTCCACGGTTCAGTCGATTTGCTTATTAGCCTTTTATTATATAGGATTATTATATAGGATGGTGAAAATAGCATTCAGCAGCTATTTTGCAGGGAGCCATTGTAGAGGCAGCATGAGTGGCACTGCTTTCATTATATGTTCATGTTATTTTAGGTTTTATATGTTATTTAGTACGTTATTTTTTGGGTCTGGAAATGCTTAAAATTTTTTCCACATAAATGGTAATGGCTTATTTTCTTTACCCCATTTCTGCTTAGGAAAGGTTTCATAGAAACACTCAGCTTTCAGATAGCACAGGAAACCTGTACCACTTCTAAATTGCCTCATTTTTAACCTTTTTGCATTTCTTTTTGTTAATCCTCATCCGAGAATATTTTTTCTATTGATTTTTAGATAGAGTGGAGGGGGGGGGCGGAGAGACAGAGAGAAACATCTGTGTGAGAAAGACACATTTGACTGGTTGCCTCCCACATGTGCCCTGACCTGCAGCTGGGGTTCGAGCCTGCAACTGAGGTACATGCCTATCCCCTTGACCAGAACCTTTCAGCCCGTGGGGCGACACTCTTAACCACTGATTCAAACCGGCTAGGGCCCTTTGCATTTCTTACTGAAAGTTTGGGTGAAAGGCACTTTAGCCTACAGTTTTCTAAAAAACTCTTAGCTGTTAAGTAAATTAACCTAGACTGTATAATGCAGTGATGGCGAACCTTTTGAGCTCGGCGTGTCAGCATTTTGAAAAACCCTAACTTAATTCTGGTGCCATGTCACATATAGAAATTTTTTGATATTTGCAACCATAGTAAAACAAAGATTTATATTTTTGATATTTATTTTATATATTTAAATGCCATTTAACACAGAAAAATCAACCAAAAAAATGAGTTCACATGTTACCTCTGACACGTGTCATGGGTTCACCATCACTGGTATAATGCCAAGTTGCCTCAAGTTTTTTTCTTTCCAATTATAATGTAGTCATAGGAGACTTTCTGGGTTCTGGGCACAATCCTATAAAAAATAACAGTAAATAGAGATTAACATTTATTAAATGCTTACTTTGTGCCAGGTGTGCTAAATATTTTACTTGTATTGATACATTTCATCTTTGCAATAATTCTATGAACCAACAAATTCCCATTTTACAGATGAGAAAACGGGGGCACAAAGAGGTTAGGAAACCTGCCCCATATCACAGTAATTAGTAGAATCTGAATACAAACATTGAAATCTGGCTCCAGAGCCCTTTTTCTTATCCACCATGCAGTACTGCCTTACAAACACCAATTGAAGGATAGATTTATGAAGGCTTACCTGTCTTGATTTCAGGGTAGCTCGATATCAGTTTAGTGCTTTAACGTCAAGTTCAAATCATGGCTGCATGACTTCACACAACTGATTAGTATGTTTCTTCATCTATTACTAAGGTGATATCTACTATAATGATAATATAATGAGATGTTTATTAAATACTAGAGGCCCAGTGCACGAAATTCGTGCACTCGGGGGTCGAGGGTCCCTCAGCCCAGCCTGCACCTCTCGAAGTCCAGGAGCCCTTGGGGGATGTCTTAAGCCATCAGTCAGACATCCTTTGTGCTGCCACAGAGGAAGGAGAGGCTCCCGCCACCGCTGCTGTGCTTGCCAGCCGTGAGCCCAGCTTCTAGCTGAGTGGAGCTGCCCCTGTGGGAGTGAACTGACCACCAGGGGGCAGCTCCTGTGTTGAGCGTCTGCCCTCTGGTGGTCAGTGCGCGTCATAGTGACCGGTTGTGACCAGTCGTTCTGCAGTTCAGTCAATTTGCATATTAGCCTTTTATTATATAGGATTAGGAACAGTGCCTATCATATACAAGCACTCAACAGTAGCTATATTTTTATCATTGGTCCAATTCTGGTTTCTTGTTCTTTTGTTTCTAAAGTTCTTACTTTGGTCTCTACTCATATGGTTCTTAAGTAGTATATAACACACATATGAAAGTGTTTGAACATCTATCATGTATATAATAGTCTGTTAAAAGTTTCAAAAATGAATAAGATAGTCTGACCTCCAGGAATATAATTTAGTTGAGGGAGGCAGGACAGCTATATGAGCAACTAATGTTTTATAAGGAATGAAGCAGAAATGGCCTTGAAGGGGCTAAGGCATATCCCACAAAGTTTAACTTTGTCTACCCGCAGGGGAGGTCTGTGTTCTAGCTAAGTCAGCAATTGAGTGGAGTAAACTCTAATTCAGAGATAGGGACTATTAGCCTGTCCACATTGCTACAGGTGGGGAAAACATGTTCTTTAACTTTGTTAATAATAAAGGTGATGATCTCTTAACCTCTCCACCTCAGTTGTTTCCAAATTCTGGAGGAATATACAGGATGTTATCCCTAAACTATCAAATGTGCAATTTTCAGTCTGCATGTCTTGATTTTATCCACAAGATATCATCATTAGAAATTATCCCATTCCTTGCTGAAATCGAGATTATACCAGAAGTAACACTGGTTTAGCATAATCTGTTTTTAGTGCTGCTATTTGCTAGTGATTACTACTACCTTAAAAAGAAAAGGCAGCACAAGAACTTAAGAAGTAATGTTTCAGCCCCACCGGTATGGCTCAGTGGTTGAGCGTTGATCTATGAATCAGGAGGTTAAGGTTTGATTCCAGGTCAGGGCACATGCCTGGGTTGCAGGCTTGGTCCCCAATAGGGGGCATGCAGGAGATCCATGTATCGCTCTCACATCGTTGTTACCCTCTCCCTCTCTAAAAATAAAATTCTTTTTTTTTTTTGAAGAAATACAACATTGCCAGCATCTTAGAAGGTTCCTATGTATCTTTTTCTGACCACATCCCTGGATTTCTCCACTAGAAATAACCAATGTTCTGCTTGTAATGAAAATAATTTTATTTTTCTTTATGTTTTCACCCGTTATGTATAATAGTTCTCAAACTACTTTTTAAAATAATTTCCATATGTCACAGATACTTTTATAAATACAAAATCAGATACTTGAATGTTTTGTCAATGTCAAACTCACTTGATTTGCTTATCTCAGCATTAGCCTGTAACAGTTTGATATGGTCTATAGACCACACTTTGAATAGTACTGATGTCTGTATTACTGAAAAAATATTTCTTTTTTAATCAGGCAAAAAGTAAACTAATAAGTAAAATTTAATGGAGTGTTAAGTTCTATTTGATAAATTGCATATTACATGTCTTCTTTTGTGACTTTGTTTTGCTGAATCATCCATGTTGATACATGTGGCTGTAGTTTGATTTTGTTACTGTATAGTAGTCCATCATATGAGTGTACCACAGGTAATATGTCTCTTCTACTATAATAGTTTTGGGATTGTTTCATGTTCTTTATTAATATGAACAAATCCATTATGAACACTCTTGTATATGTGTCCTATTGTACATGTGTATGATCTCTTGAGAATACATCTAGGAGTGGAATTATTTGCTCCTAGTGTGTGTGTATCTTCATCTTTACTAGGTAATAGCTAACTTTTCTAAAGCAATTGTACCAATTAGTGCTTTCACCAGCAACAATGAAGTATGTTTCACATTTGGCATTGTCAGACTTTAAAACTTTTGAAAATCTGAGTATTTCAGTTATTTTTATACATATATGTGCGTATTGTTAAACTGATATTAAACTTCATCGTTGCTTAATTTGTATTTTCAAGAAGTAAATTTTTTTTCTCATGGGCTTATTTACCATTTTTACTTCATCTCTTGTAAAGTCCCTGTTCAAATAATTTGCCCATTTAAAAAAGTTGCATTAGTTTGACATTTTTTGATTATCAGGATTCCTTTATGTATTCAGGAAACTCAATTTTTTGGTTATAACTATTTCAAATATCTTCTCACTGTTGGTTTTTATTTTTCTGTTCCTAGTGTATCAATTTTTCCTGTATTGATGTTTTATGTCTCGTTTAAGAAATATTTCTCTTTCCTGAAGTCATGAACATCTATATTATGTTCTGAAATATGTATAATTTTACCTTTTACTTGATTTGAGTTTTGTATGAGATAAGGTAAGGTGAGTAACCAGGTTTCTTTTTCCAATTTCTTGAAAACTCATGTTTCTCTATTGACTTATAATGCCAATTTGGTCATCTATTAAGTGCCCATATTTACATAAGTCTATTTTTGTGCTCTCTGCTCTATTCCATTGATCTATTTGTCCTTACACCAGTAACATATTGTATTAATTACTGAAGCTTTTTAAATTCTTGATAATTGGTAAAACAGGTCTTCATACCTTGTTCTTCAAGATTTTGGCTGTCTTTTGCATTTTTGTACAAAATTTAAAATTAGCACAATGCTCTACCGCCGAGCCACACCGGCCAGGGCTATGTTAGTTTTCTATGCTACGTAACAAATTACCAAATTTATCAGTGTCAAACACATACTTTATTATCTCACAATACCTATGGGTCAAGAGTCTGGGCAAACCTTAGCTGAGTCCTCTTTTCAGGGTCTCACAGACTGCAATGAAGTTGTCACCTGGACTGTCCTCTCCTGTGGAACTTGGTGTCCTCTTCTTAACTCATCAGGTTGTTGACGAAATTCAGTTCCTTGCAGCTGGAGAACTGAGGCCCTCAGCCAGTGAGGCTTCCCCTCCACATAAGCAGTCCCCATCGTGACTGCCTCTTCCAGGCCAGCAGGAGAGAGAAGCTGCTGTGTTGAGTCTCTTCTTTCAGGGAAGGCCTGACAGGTCCTGAGTAGGTCAGATCCACCTGGAATATTCTCCCTTCAGAGTCAACTGAAGAGGGACTTTAATTGCATCTTCAAAATTTTTCCACCTTTGCCATATTCTGTTGATGAGAAGCAACTTACAAGTTCTGCCACACAAAGGTATAGATAAGGGGCTGGGGAGGGATTTCAGGGACCATCTTAGAAGTCTGTCTACACAAGCTCCATTCTACAAGTCTTGATATCTACTTATCAATTTCAAAGAATTTTCTGATTTTATTATTCTAATTTGACCCCTAGATAGTATTTGGAATTATAATTCTTAATTTCCAAACATAAGTATTTAAGTTCTTTTTTATTGATTTCTAATGTAATTACAGCATTGTGATCAGAGGTCATATTCTCTATTTAAATTATTTGAAATTTATGGACAATTGCTTTGTGACTCCATTTACCTTCTCAATTTATATGTTGTCATATATTTTGTATACCTTTAAATATAAGTTATTACTATTTCATATAGTCAATATTAATTTAGATTTGCCCATATATTTACCATCTTTGTTCTCTGTTCCTTGCTGCTCTTTGAGCTTCCATCTGGAATAATTTTTCTTCTGCTTGAAGAATATATTAGAATTTCCTTTAGTGCAGGTCAGCTGGTGGCAAGTTCATTTTGTTCTATTTTTAAAAAATGTCTTTACTTGGCCTTCATTTTTCCCCCCCCTTCATTGTTGAAGGAAATTTGTGCTGGGTCTAGAAGTGTACCTTGAAAGGAACTGTGGGCCACTAGGCTGCAGTGGGCACAGAGGCAGGTCTCAGCCTATCCTCTGTGCTCCCACCCTGCCCCTTCCACCATGGCCCCCAGTCTCCTGTCTGCCAGCAACTCTGCTCCCGCCACCTCTCCCACGCATTGACAGTACCAGCCCCGCTTGCACCCGCTGACGGTGGAATGATTGGGGCCAGCACCAACAGTGGGTGCTAGCGGGGCCAGTGCCAGCAGCAGGTGCAAGCACCCAGCAGGACTGCAGTGTGCAGGAGCAAAGAATTTTCAGTAATCACTAGAGCAGGGGTGGGCAAACTTTTTGACTCGAGGGCCACAATGGGTTCTTAAACTGGACCGGAGGGCCGGAACAAAAGCATGGATGGAGTGTTTGTGTGAACTAATATAAATTCAAAGTAAACATCATTACATAAAAGGGTACGGTCTTTTTTTTTTTTTAGTTTTATTTATTTCAAACGGGCCGGATCCGGCCCGCGGGCCGTAGTTTGCCCACGGCTGCACTAGAGACTTGCCCGAATGACAGCCATCAGCACCCCGCCTTGTTCTGGCGCCCCCGCTGCTCACCTGCTTCACCATCCTGCCGCAGCCACAGCCAATGCCCACCATGTTCCGCGCTCTGCTGCCAATGCCCGCCAAGTTCCGCATGCGCCCCCTAGTGGTCAGCACATGTCATAGCGACTGGTTGTCCGGTTGTTCTGGTCTATTTGCATATTAGGGTTTTATATCTATAGACCAGTGGGGTCCCTAGACCTGGCCTGCGGGATCAGGCCAAAACCGGCTCTCTGACATCCCCCAAGGGGTCCCAGATTGCAAGAGGGCACAGGCCAGGCCAAGGGACCCCACCAAAGCACAATCAGGGCCAGGGAGGGACTGTGGGAGGGCTCCAGGGCATGTCTAGCCCATCTCAATCTGATCGGCTGGACCCCAGCAGCAAGCTAACTTACCAGTCAGAGCATCTGGCCCCTGGTGGTCAGTGCACGTCATAGTGAGCAGTTGAGCAGTCTTAGCATATTATTAGCATATTACGCTTTGGTTGAACGGATGACTGGACACTTAGCATATTAGGCTTTTATTATATAGGATATCTTCCCATTGTCTCCTGGCTTCTATTTTATTATGAAGAAGTCAGCTATCCATCTGTTGCTTTATTGAAACTAATCTTTTTTCTCTGGCTGCTTTCAAGATTTTCTCTTTGTATTTGATTTTCTGTAGTTTCATTATGTTGTAAGTGAGGATTTCATGTATTTGATTACTTGGGTTTATTTGGCAACTTGGATCTGTGAATTTGAATGTCAGTTCTGGGAATTTCTCAACTCTAATCTCTTTAAATATTGCCTCTGTCCAATGTGTTATCACTTTGCCTTCTGGGACTTCAAGTAGATATATGTTAGGCCTTCTTGGTGTATCCCCTATATCTCTATATTTTTCTTCTATATGTTCTGTATTTATTTTCTCTGCATCATCTTAGATAGTGTCTGATATAGCTTATAAGTCATGAATTCACTTTTTAAATTTAATTTATCATAAGAGATTCATTGAGTTTATGATTTCTGTTTTTATTTTTTTTAGTTATATTTTTTCAGTTAGGTCCTTTTTTCTTATGTGCTCTGTTACTTTTTATGGCATCTAGTTCCTTGCTGCATTTATAAAATGAGGATTTTATTTCCATGGATTATCCTTTGTATCTGGTAATTTCATTATGTACAGCCTGTTATGATTATTTTTATGCTATTTGTAGTCCATTTGCTTCTAATTAATGTTGTCTCAGTTATACTTATACTTCATTATCTTTGATTGTTTACTTGAAAATCCTGAAGAAGAAAAAATAACTTAAGATCTGAGATGATTTTCTCTTCCTTCAGAGATTTATGGGGTTTGGTTTATTTGTTCATTTATTATGTAAATTAACCCACTTATTAAAAGCTTAGCAATGTTTCAAATGACAGAGCTTCTATTGTTTTTTCAGTTCCTTCAGTCTTCTGATGGCAGACTTCACTGTGATGGCAGAAGTGTTGTAGGTCCAAGTACCACTAGCTATCATTTTCATGCAGGAACCACAGCCACACCCCCACAATTCACCTCTTCATCTTGGTTTTGCCATAGAAAGAACAAGTGTACTTGGCATGTTGGCTGACTTCAATTTTCTTCACCATTTCCCTGAGGAGGCACTATAATGGGTCTTTACTTACCAATAATTCTGAATCTTGGTGCATTAGCATTGATGCTGCTAAGTAGATTCGAGGCCAGAAGTTTTTTATTCTTTCTGCCAAGTGCAGTCTGGAACTTAGACTTTAGATTTTCTGTGCTCCTCTACATGACACACTGCACTGCAGTTTGTAACCCCCACTCCAGGATACAACCCTTGGATACCAAACCCAACCCTTGTCTTTCCTATTGTAGTTGATGATGAAAAAACAACTCTGGCCCTGGCCACTGTGGCTTAATTGGTTGGAGTATCCCATATACTGAAAGGTGGCTGGTTCAATTCCTGTCAGGGAAGTCAATCGGTGTTTCTCTCCACATTAATGTTTCCCTCTCCCCACTTCCTCTCTCTAAAAAATCAATAATAAAAAAAAGACAGCTCTGTCACTCAGCTACTTCCTCTAAGATTGGCAATCCACTCCAAGGGCAAAAGTAGTTCTGGCATTGCTTCCTGAATTCCAACCCTGTCCCTGATTTTGACTTGGGAAATTCTCTCATGTCTTCAAGAAGACATGTGTTTCATCTTCAGTGGGAACATTGGTCCCAATGAACTGCTTTCTCATTACCCACCTCCGGAAATTCAAGGTTACATTTGGGTCATGAATGAAATGTAACTTCTTTTTTTTTTTTTTTAATATATTTTATTGATTTTTTACAGAGAGGAAGGGAGAGGGATAGAGAGTTAGAAACATCGATTAGCTGCCTCCTACACACCTCCCACTGGGGATGTGCTCCCAACCCAGGTACATGCCCTTGACCGGAATCGAACCTGGGACCCTTCAGTCCACAGGCCGATGCTCTATCCACTGAGCCAAACTGGTTAGGGCGAAATGTGTAACTTCTGTACTATCATTTTCTACATCATCCTTGGATGACTCACAGAGTTCAGATAATGCCCAGATGATATCTTTTTATTAGTGACTCATTTATTCATTCAACAAATATTCATTTAGTGCCAAGTATGTTCTATCCTTTTTTCTAGAAATATTCAATGATAAACAGATTAATTATTTTGTTCTAGGAGTTAGCCAGTTTTCATGAGAGGCTTGATCCCCAGTAGGGGGCGTGCAGGAAGCAGCTGATCAGTGATTCTCTCTTGTCATTGATGTTTCTATATCTCCATCTCCTCCCTTCCTCTCTGAAATCAATTATATATATATATAGTAAAGCATTATTCTGTATGATAGAGTAATTTTAGCCTTATAAAGTTTTAAATTCTAAGTCTATTTTGTTATTTATTCTACATGGTGGGAATTGGAGATTAACTTTAAAACGTTGTACTATTCAATAGATGTTTGACTACATGTTTACTGTGTGCTAGGAAATGGGAATACTGAAGTAAATATGATAATTTCTTATTCTCAAGGCATCTGGAAACAGATCCCAAACAGAAAATTGCAATAGTAAACTTAAAAACTACAACCTGAAAATAGTAGTTCTCAAACATTGTGATATAAGAATCGCCTAGTCTACTTGTATAAAACTGATCTTTCTCAAGTTTCTTCCCCTGACCCTGAGACTTTGATTCAGTAGATGTGGAGTGAATCTTGGAAATCCTCACGGAGAGTTCGATGCAAGTGTTATACCACATTTTGAGAAATAATAATAGTAAAACACTTTTGTAATACTGTGTACCTAATATACTATGTTCTACATTCATGCTATATAGTTTATTTACTCTTCTAAACAATGCTTTCCCACCATTTTGCAGATTAAGAAACTGAAGCACAGAATGGTTATGCAAGTGTGACCTTCACTTGCATAAGGTCACACAATTAGTGCTAGAACCAGGGTTCAAACACACACATATCTGCAGGGGCAGGCTTGTGTCTCCCATGTGTATGTGTAGCCTTCCAATCATGCAGAGACCTGTGAAGAGCTAATTTTGACTCTCAATAGCTCTCTCATTTCCAGGACCTTCCTGATAAATTGCTGGCTATACCACTGGTCTGCTGCTCACCTCATGTGAGACCACAAGTTCAGACTAACAAAGTGGTGTCCCCATGTATTTCCTCCCAAGTTTGTGATTTTTATTGACAGCACCACTAGGTATGAACTCTTTGCCACCCATCCACTCCAAGTCAAGTTAGTTCCCTCCAGCAGCTTTTTTCCCTTCTTTTCAATACATTTTTATTGACTTCAGAGAGGAAGGGAGAGGGAGAGAGAGATAGAAACATCAATGATGAGAATCATTGATCAGCTGCCTCCTGCACAAGGGATAGCCCCACACTGAGGATCGAGCCCATAACTTGGGCATGTGCCCTGACCAGGAATCAAACCATGATCTGGTTCATAAGTCAATGCTCAACCACTGGGCCATGCCGGCTGGCCTCTCCAGCAGCTTTCATCGTTGGCCTCCCCCTGGTACACCAACACTGGAAAATGTGCTGAGTTTGGGAGATGAGAGCAGCTTCTAGCAAGAATGCCACAGGCTCCTACCAAAATTTCAGCATGGTTTTTTAAAAATGAATACATGATTCTCAATTTGTTGTTTATCTCAATTTCCAGAGCCCTTGAATGATTATTTTTGACAATTTTGTCCAGTGTATATTTGTTTTGGGGGAGAAAATTTGATTTTCTAGAAGTTCCACCTACCAATTTTGTCAGGTCTAGGATTTGGTTTTACCCCACTTACAGTCTAATAAATTAACCTGTTACTGTTTCATGGATGCTGGCAGAAGACAGAATTCCTGGGTCAGAGACAGAGGACTTCAGTTACTTATGACACAGTAAGCAGCACCACTATCAGCACATTTGCATTGGTTCCTCCTCACAAGTCCCATGGGGGTATCATGAAGAGATCCATGTAGATATTGCACACACAGTGGACTTGTGTCACATCTGAGGAACACTGAGCTTGAGGAATCCACCACTGTTACAGCAAGCAGTAAGTAAGCCTGGTCTTTGGTCCTAGTGGGAGACATTACCTTTTATCTCAAGGTTGCTCACCATAAATACTACCCTGTGATATGGCTCAGGTAAAGAGCAGTCAGGGTCTTAAATTATTGGTGTACTCAGTAAGACACATAGAAACACAAGAGCCCTAGCCAGTTTGGCTCAGTGGATAGAGCGTCAGATTTTCAACTAAAGAGTCGCAGGTTCGATTCCAGTCAAGGGCACATGCCTGGGTTGCAGGCTCAATATCCAGTAGGGGGCATGCAGGAGGCAGCCAATCAACGATTCTCTCTCCTCATTGATATTTCTACCTCTCTATCCCTCTCCCTTCCTCTCTGAAATCAATAAATAATATATATATGTATGTATTAAAAACACACACATAAGAGGCACATAGACAACTGTCTCCCAGCTCATTTCATTTAAATTTATTGGAATGGAGTTATCTTTTACCTTTTAAATGTCTTATGATCTGTAGTGATTTTTTATTTTTAGTATTATGTCCTTTCTGTTTCTTTTATTTTTTTCTAAGTAGTTTCACCAGTAGTTTATTAATTTTATTAGTCTTTTCAAAGAACTGTCTTTTGCTCTTGTTGATACTATGATAATTTTTTCCCCCTATTTTCTGGTCTTATTTTATTTCTTTTTATTGGGATTTCATTTTCTGTTTTTCTAATGTCTTGATGTGGATGTTTAGATAATTGATTCTCTGGCTTTGTTTTTTGATATGTATGTTTAAGACTAGAAATCCTGCTCTCATTAGATTTTAGCTATGTCCCACAAATACTAATATGTAGTATTTTTAGTAACATGCAGATAAAAACATTTTATGATTTTTGTTGTGGTTTATTTTTGACCCATTGGTTATTTTAAAATGTCTTTTGATTTCCAAACTTGCAGAGGCTTTTCTAGTTATCATTTGTTTTTGGTTTTCAGACTAATATGTAAGTGGTAAGAGAACATATTCTATGTTATTTCAATCTTTTGATTTGTTTTGATTTTGCTTTATTGAGATTTGCTTTATGGCAAAAAATATAGACTAATTTTGTTAATGTCTCATTTTGTTAATGTTCCATGTGTACTTGAAAAGAGTATGTGTTTTGAAATTATATTGGATGCCATAATCTATGTCTGTCAATCAGGTCAAGTTCGTTAGTCATGTTCAAATCATTTGTATCCTTACTGATTTACGTGAGAGTCTGCTGGGCATATGTAAGATGTTCAGGGAAATGGTAAAGTAAGCTAAAGTGGACAGAGGATCAAGACCTTGAAAACACCAGCATTTAATGTCAAAGATGTCAGGGGAAAGAAGCCACAGGGAAAACATTTTACATGTCAGAGAAGCCATCTCTTCTCTGATTTAATTAGCACTCCTTCCCATTTTACTCTGCTTTATTTCATTCATTCATTGTCAATGAATGGACCTGAAATTTTCTTACTTGTTTACATGTCTATTGTCTGTCTCCTGGACTAGACTACAAAATCTCCAAGAGGACTGGGACCATGTGTGTTTTATTCACTCTGTATCCCTAGTGTAGAAGACACCAAATATTTGTGGCAGATGTTATCAGTGTACTCTCTTGAAATGTAATTTGGATAGAAAATTCAAGTAATGGTCTGGCCTGCGTAGCTCAGTGATTGAGCGTCTACCTGTAAACCAGGAGGTCACAGTTCAATTCCCGGTCAGGGCACATGCCTGGGATGCAGGCTCGATCCCAGTGTGGGGTGTGCAGGAGGCAGCCAATCAATGATTGTCTCTCATCATTGATGTTTTTATCTTCTCTCCCTCTCCCTTCCTCTCTGAAATAAAAATATATTTAAAAAAAAGAAAATTCAAGTAATAGAACTCATAATCAATTTAAAATATTTTCTTAGTACAGCATGTGAATATGAAGAACAATGCAAAATTTGGAGCAATTTGTGACATAAAATGAAAAAATTCAAGTGAATTTGTCCTTGACATTAGTGATTTTAGGCTTATTTGTGCATGGGATGTGGGTGGTGAATGGGGAAATAAATGTTTATGGCATTTGCCATTAGTAGTATTGCAATGAAAAAAATGGAAAAACACTGATTTGAAGGATTGTGAGAGGTACGGGCTGAGGAGACTGAAAGAGAAGAATTTTAACAAGTTTGATAAGCATAAAGTCCACATGGGGTGGTTGACACATATCTGCCAGTGCTTACCTTCCATGGCCCATCCTGTTGTTGGGTGGGGGTAGAGGAACAGGAAATAACTCTTAACTCTACCTGTGGCAGGAAGTAGGGATTGCCTGAGAATTAAAAGAGAAGGAGTAGGGGGCTATTTTTGAACTGGGTTCTTAGGATATGACTAGGATTGGGAACCTGAAGTAGAGATGGTAGGATCAAGTTTTTGGCTTTATAAGTGTGAACAAAAAAGGGGCCACATACTAAACCTGACAAGCTCCAGGGAGGCCTGCATGGCAGCCTTACAAACTCAGAGACCTAAAATAGGACTATAAGACAATATGATCCTTAATGGCCATTTATAAGCTTCCTGCTGCAGGAGAACGAAAGACCAGGAAAAACTTGCTAGACACCAGGAGTTGGACTAAGGAATTGAAACTGTCCTGAAGGCACCTGTTGCACACCTACATTCCATCGCATTCCAAACCCACCACCTCAGCCCCCAAAACCACTGACCACAAAAGCTTCCCGCCAGTGACTGCATATAACAGCGATGGCTCGGCGAGTCAGCATTTTGAAAAACCCTAACTTAACTCTGGTGCCGTGTCACATATAGAAATTTTTTGATATTTGCAACCATAGTAAAACAAAGATTTATATTTTGATATTTATTTTATATATTTAAATGCCATTTAACAAAGAAAAATCAACCAAAAAAAATGAGTTCGAGTGTCACCTCTGACACGCATGTCATAGGTTCGCCATCACTGGCATATAAGAATGAAACTCCAGCTCCTGAGTGCTGCCATCATCCATCCAATGTCCCCTTGGCTCAGTGCTGTGCAGCCCTTCCCTTGGGATATCCCATCCCCTACCCCCCCAATTTTTCTTTATCCACCATCTGAGATGGCTATTTAGCCTGCCCGTGTGCACCACCCATGTTAACCTTTTAGTACCCACATAGGATGGTCTAAAATTAAAACTTTTTAACCAAAAACAGGTCCTGGCAGGTAGTCATATCCTGGGCCAGGATCTTTCTCGACCGAGGTCAATCTTTACCTCAACTGAGTCTGTCTGCATCTAGGATAACATGTGTTTGGAATGTCAGGGTAATTTCCTTGTTCCAGACCCCCTCAGGGCACAATCTCCCACCAGAGCGGGAGACCACAGAACCCCTCATTGTTATTGTTATAATGTTAATTGTTAACTATCCTGTACCCACCTATTAAAAAGAAGTATGTGTCTATTCGTCTTTTCATTCTGTCCCAGAGATTTCTCCACTTTGCCTTCTCCTACTTTCCCTAATCTATCACCAATAAATGTCATGTAACCCCCTTATGCCTCCTTTTTTTATTGTAATGTATAACATAAGATGCAAAACTGTAATTTTCTGGAGCATTTTTCTCAATTCATTGAGATTTTGCTTCCTGGCAATTGTCATGTTTGGCTCAAATAAAGGCGTAGCTATTCTTACAGGTGTTTCTTCCATAAGGCTTTTTATGCTTCTTTTACTTGATTGCTTTTTTATTTTCTTTCGTAATTCAGCGAAGTTTCCACCTGTTTCGGTTGTGGGAAAGGAACCTGAGAAAGGTGACTTTGCAGGGGCCTGGGCGGTGCGCTATGTCTCCCTGGCCAGGGACGTGTTGATTGCAGGAACGTGCGGTGGCAGAGCCCCAATGGGAAAGGAAACGCCAAGGGACCCTCTTGGAGGGTCCAGGGGAGTCGCTGTACCTCGGGAAAGGTCTAGGTCTGCCTGTTTGGGTAAGACAGGCCGTTCCTTCCTTTGGAGTTCAGGGGCTCCCGTCTGGGAAGCGACGGTGGATATGGTAGGATCAAGTACGTGGCTTTACTGGCGGGTTCAGTGTTGGGCGCGCCGGGAAGGTGGAAGCAGTGCACCCAGGTCTGTTAGGAGCAGATACAGTGCAGTCCCCCGCACTCCCGAGCCTCCAAGTCAGGGCTGGGGGTGGGGACCAGAAGCCGCCGCAGCGCAGAGAGAGTCCATGTTTGCCTGGGCCAGAGTTCTGATTTCTTCTCCGCCCTTCTGAATGGTCCGCCTCCCCCTCCTGCGCGGAGAGGTCCCGCCACGTTATAACCACCGCCTGCACGCACACTCGCCCTGGGGAGCTGCGCCGCCCGCACCGCCGACCTCCAAGGCCTGAGTCAGCGCGTCTGCGAGGGGTGGGGACTCCGGGCGCCGGGACTTCCGCGCGCAGCGCCGCGGGGCGCAGTGAGTGGGCGTGGGCACGGGGCGGGCCGCCGGGCGGGGACTGGACACTCGCCCTCCCGACGCCCCGGGGAACTCGCGCCCCGAGTGGGTCCGCTCAGCGGGAGACGAAGACCAAAAAGCCCCGAGGCTGGGCCCGGTGTGGCCCGCACTCCTTCCAGGCAAGTAGGGCGTCGCGGGGCGGCGCCGCCGGGCTCCGGTGCGCTGGGGGGCCGGGCGGCCGCGCGCAGCTGCCCCAGCGGCGAACGGGGCGCGGCCCGCTCCTGGGGTCCCCGGGTGGGCCCAGCGCCGTCTCTTCAGGCCGACGGTGCCTGACTCTGAAGAGAATATCCGCGAACTTTCTGCTGCCCTTGTAAGTTTCACGTTGACTGGAAAACCCATTTTTTTAAAGAAAAGAAACCTTCGAGCCATATGCAAATAGCCCAGCGTCTTAAATGGTTTGGTTCTGCATGAGCCTCAGCCAGGCACAGAATGCTGAAGGTTTCCATTGTCTTATTTGGCTTCTTGTCCAAAAGTTAATTTGGATAAAAATAATTTGGGCTGACAACGGTATTGTATTAGTTAAGGCCTCTCCAGTTTTTTCTGGCAGTAAACTTTAAAAAAGAAGGGAAGGAGGGAGGGAGGGGGTGTCTTTAAAATAGGAGAGAGTTGAACACTTTAAATAGTGTGTTGGTTATAAATGGAGTTAAGCAACTCCAGTTTATATTTCATTTAAACCTGAAAGTAGATGAGCTGGAGTAGAATAATGCCTTACTTCCTTTCGACAAAGTAAATGTTACGCATGCCCAGCTGTACGGCACTTGAAGTATAAACCACGTTTATACTGTTGAATCATTTGCTCCTCGTGGTATTTTTTTATTATTATTATTCATTTAACAAATTCGGGACTGCTGATAAATCTTGTCTTTAAATAATTCTTCCCTCCCCCAGACCAAACATCCTTTCTAGGTCCCACCCATTTCTTTGCTCCCTTTTATTTAAACAACAACAAAAGGGAACATCTGTAATACTTTCAACAATAAAGATTTTAAAAAACAACAGCACTTCTTTCAATGACTTGGGGCCAAGTCTCTATTTCCACTCCTCCAGTTTCCTCCTCCACCCTCTCCTCTGGGCTTTTTGTCTCCATCACCCCCTTGCCATTGGTGAAATCCAGTATCTGTGCATAGTTTCCACTTCATATGATGAGGTTGACAGCTCCTTCTCCTTGTTACTCTTTCTTCATTTGGCTTCCAGGTCACCAGTCCTGCTTTTCCTTCCACCTCACTGGTACTCCTGTGTCTGCAGGCTTCTCCTCTCCGAAACCACTAAATGTTAAGAGTACCACAGAGCTCTGTTGGCCATATTCTCTTTCTAGCCATACTTCATCCCAAGGCACTTTCTATCCCAAGCCATATCCCATGGTTGTGAATAACATCTGTAGCTGAAAAACTTCCAAATTTTTATCTCTAGCTTTGCTTCACCTGAGCACCAGATGCATACATCCACCTGTTTACATGCCATCTCTACTTGGAAGTCTAAGAAGCATTTAAATGGAGTTAGTCCAGACAGAACACAGTCCTCCCTTCCATTTTCCCCTCAGTTACCTTCCTTATCTCAGTAAATGTTATTGCCATTCAACTAGGCTGAAACTCCAGGAATCATCCTTGATGCTTCTTTTTAGCTCAGACCCTACATCCAAGCATCTAGCAAATTCTTTCTGTTGACTCTTGAAAAGATACCTCAAATCTGACCACATTTCACTGCCTCCCTCATGCAAAACACAGTCTCTCTTACCTAGATGACTGAAGTCTCAGATTTACTCTTCTTGCTTCTGTCCTTATTCCTCCTCAGTCTTTCTACAAATAGCAGTGACTTTTTCAAGTATAACCAGAATTTTCACTTCCCTTAAAAACCTTTTGATGGCTACTTACCACAGTCATGAAAAACAAACTCTTCATATGGCTTCAGAGCTTTGTGTGATCTAACTCCTGGCTGCCTCTCTGACCTTCTCCCTTGCTTACTCCACTGTAGGGACACTGACCGCGAGGCTGTTCCCTTTGACTGCGATGGCCTCTGGTAGACATCACAGGCTGTGCACCTTCACTTCTCAGTGCACGTGCTCTGTCTCAGTGCTGCCATAGTCCTGTTGTGCCATTTTTAAAAATTTTTTTTGCTACTGACCCTCAGGTGGGTTGCTGTTAGATACTGGTATTCCATAAAGCATATGGCACCTTTAGAACATTGTAGGTTACTAGGACTCTCTAATATATTTTATATATTTTTTTAATTGATTTCAGAGAGGAAGGGAGAGGGAGAGAGAGAGATAGGAACATCAGTGATGAGATAGAAACATCATTGATCAGCTGCCTCCTGCATCCCCCCCCCCCCCCCCCCCCCCCCGCCCGGCCCCCCTTGGGGATCCAGCCTGCAACCTGGGCATGTGCTCTGACTGGGAATCAAACTGTGACCTCCTGGTTCATAGGTCCATGCTCAACCTTTGAGTCATGCCAGCCAGGCTGGACTCTCTATTATTAAAATGCACAACCATCTTTCTGTTGGGCCTCATTTTGATGAGATATACAGTTTACCCTTAAATTCTGTGTTTTTATAAAATGTTCTTCCTGTTTGGGGAGAAGATTTGCCCTTTAATGCCAGTTCTCATTTTTAAATATAGGAAATGAAAGAAAAATACCATCCAGTTTACTGAAAAGAATATGTAATAATTATTTTTGTTAATTCCTTTGCTTCAGTAGGAAGCAGTGGTCTCTAAATAATTTCTTAAAGGTACCAGTAACAGGTACTTTAAATAGAAAGAAGAAAAATGAAGTAGCTTGTTCAGAAAATATTACACAAATTTTTAAGTGACTAAGCAGACATCAGACTATCAAGATTTTATAGCAAAATCTCCATTTAAAAGTATAAAACCCAGAAAACAATTTTTTTATTTTCTAAAATAAGTTTTTTTTCAGGTTGCATTATCATTGTTGAAAAAGGATATATATATATAGATATACATGTAGATACACGTACGTTCACACACCTATGAAACACAGATAATCAATGTTACCTTTTTGGTGTACTTCTTTCCAATCTGTTTTCTCCAGTTTGTTTTACAAAGCTGAGATCACACTGTATATGCTATTTTATACTCTACTTTTTTTCTCTTATTATTATGGAAACATTTCCTCATGTCATTAAAATTATTCATAACATTCATAAACATTTTAAATGATTTAATAGGATTCAGTCATATAAATAATATAATACAGTTTATGTAATTGCCATTTCCCAGCTTTTGGACATTCTGATTGTTTACCTTCAATAGAATTTTGGTTAGTCCATGATACTATGTTCAAGTTCTCTAATAAAAGGAAAATATAGTCATATAACTCATTCTTCAAAATTGCAGTAAAATGTCTTCATAGATCCTGTGGCAGGAGAAAAGCTGAACAAATTGGAGGATCTGGGAAAAAAAAAAAAAGACATGTGTGCGGGACCTGGAGGAACAGTGGGGAGCGAGGCAGGAGCTGGGGTTGGAGCTGAAGAAGTCAGATACAGGGCAGCATTGACCATATTAAGAAATTTTTATTCTAAGACCAGTAGGAAGCCAATCCTGGGTTGTAAGTGGAAGTAACTTGATCCAAAGTATGTGTTTAAAAAGATCATTGCTGTGAGTGGAGAAAGGATTAGATTGACCAATTAGGAAGCAGTGCCGTGGACTAGGGGAGAGATGTTGATCTAGAGTGAAGATGTGCTGCAGAGGGAAAGTGGAACAATTAGAAATGTATTTTGGAGGTTGAATGACAGGATTTTTGGTAGCTTGAAGTGAAAGTGTAGAGAGGAAGAGGAATGTGTCAGTGATGCCTCAAGTTGCTGGCAGTCATAACTGGAAAGTGGTGAAGCCATGTACCTTGACGAAGTATGAGAAAATGAATGGAAGCTACCTCCCAGGCTACCAAGGAAGACAGGTTAAGGTTGCTGTGCTGTACATATTATAGGAGATGTGAACAGGACATTATGGGTGTCCAGGGGAGGAGTACTTAACCTAGAGATAACAGAAAATGCTTTCTGCCAAATATGATCCGTGAGCTGTGTCTTGAAATGAATATACCATATTTATGTTCACATAATTTTTAAAAAATGCAACATAATTGCTCTTTTAAAATCCAAGATATATTTGGATTGGCTAGTCCTATTCTGATTGAACCAGTAATTTACCTAATACAGATGATAAAAAGCTATCTGTTTGGCTATCTCTCTAAACCAAAAACAAAAACAAAACTGTTAGTCATATTTGGAATTGTCTCATTCATTCATTCAGAAGGGTATTCTTGAGTGGTGATTGTAAGTGAGACTTTGGAGGTAGAGTGGTAAACAAGGCAGATTTGGTCATTGTTCTGGTAGATTTTACAATCTACTAGTTTACAGCCTGCCAGTGGGAAAAATGAGAAACTAAGCAGAAAATAATACATATCATTAATAAAGTGTAATTATGATTAGTGCCATGAAGGAAAGATGCAGGGTGCTACACTCCTAGATAGCCTGTAACCTTAACTTTTCTCATGCAAGCTCTGGTATCTCATATGAAAAATACAGGGACTAATTAGTTGGGCTATAAATAAGTATCATTAGGTAATATTTGCTAATTATTTTATTTATACTGGGCCTCTGCCATCCTTATGAATTCTGCACAACATCCAAAAGAAGAAAATAGATGACAGCTGATTCTAAATAATATTATTTCAGTATAAGATCAGGATAGATTAAAATTCCACCTTTTGTCCTAGTTGGTTTGGCTCAGTGGTTCGGCCTGTGGACTGAAGGGTCCCAGGTTCAATTCCGGTCAAGGGTACATGCCTGGGTTCCAGGCTCGATCTCCAGTAGGGGGTGTGCAGGAGGCAGCCACTCAATGATTCTCTCTCATCACTGATGTTTCTCTTTCTCCCTCTCCCTTTCTCTCTGAAATCAATAAAAGAAATTTTTAAAAAATTCTACCTGTTTATGCTGGTGTTGGTTACCATAGTTGGGATTTTTAAAATATTTTCAGTGTGAAGAAAGACAAGTCCACATGTTCCTTGTCTGGCTGATAGGTCTGTTCTCTTGTGTCCTGGCATTCCTGTGCTGTCATCTTGGGGTTGGCAAAATTTTCCTGGAAAAGGTCAGATAGTAAATATCATCAGCTTTATGGGCCCTATGGTCTCTCCTGTAACTACTCAGCTCTGCCTCTGTAGCATGAAATTAGTCACAGACAATACATAAGTAAGTGGGCATGGCTGTCTTCCAATACAACTGTACTTACAAAACAGGTGGCAGGCTATGTTTTGCCCTGAATTTGGATGTTGTACCAATCACAGTTTAGTTGCAGGGAACAGAATCTACTCTAGCTAGTTGAAGCAGAGGGGTATGCATACGAAGATATTACAGAATTTACAGTCTCATCGGGATAGTTGAAGAGCTAGGCTTTAGGTTGAGTTTCTAGGTACACCTCCTAGCACCACCTAGCAGCATTGGGGCTTTTGCCACAACCAGGAAACCTGTCAAATCGGGAAGCTGCCGGGTCCTGAATCACAACTCTGCTCACGTCTTAACCAGCTAAATAGGGGCCCCATGCTCTGCCTGCCTTCATATTTAACCCAGACGTGGAAGTACTACATCTAATAGGCAGAACTTAAACAACATCTTGAACCCTAACTTCAAGAGAGTCTAGGAAATACAGCTTTAAGTACTTTTGGTATAGGAATTTCGGGAAGGAACATTAAAAGGAAGTCGGAATCAATTTTGCGTAAGCAAATCTGTAGTATCTGCTACAGAATACCCCTTTGGCCCCTTCACATCCATACTGAAACTTCCGGACAACAATATCTCTCTCTAGATAATGCAACAAGCCCTCACACGAACAGAAGTGCACTCGCCTTCTCCTGAAAGCCGCTAGGTCACCACACTGTGCAGTGTTCCTCAGGAGCGTGGTCCCACGACCTAGCACACTCAGGAGCTAAGGCTTCTCTCTGCTTTCCTCAGGAAAGGGGAAGTTGAAGAGAGGCAGAACTGCCCAACCACCAAGAAGATAGCTCAGCTCTAAGAAGCTCCCACTCATATTTCTCATCCTCTTTCTCTCTCCTAGCGAATTCCTTCAGTTCCTAGGCATTCCAAGTATCACTTTTCTTAATGAGATCTCTGGACCCTACGTTCATTTGTAACTATTGGTCTCTCCTTTCCTTCTTGAAACCCCCTCCTCGAGCCCTCACTTCCTGGACTCGTAAGCACACTGCAGTCTGGCGTGGGGGCTCCCATCGTTCCATCATTGCTCCCCCCAACCTCCAGGTGCTAAAAGCAGTGGACACCAATCACTGCTCAGAACACTCTCCTCCCTCAGCTCCAGGTACTGATCTGTGTCTGATTTTCCTGCTGCTCCAGGGCCACTCCTCCCTCTCCTTTGTGGGCCCCTCCTCTGGCATTGGTTCTGTCTGTTCTCTCACCTTACTTTCTGCCTATGCTCAATTCCTCACAGAATTGAAGTAGTGCCAAACTTTTATCCCCCATGAAGATGTTCTCCGATTTGTGCATTGAACTTATCTGTGTATGTGCCTACTGGACAGCTCATCTCCTAGGTTATGGGGACCCCAAGCTCCCTAGATCCCAAGCTGGATTAATTGTTCACACCCGCCTCCACCCCCATTCTAGGCAAATGGCAGTACCACCAAATTACAGCAGGCACAGGTTTGGAAGGCATACCTGATTCTGCTTTCTGCCACCCGCCTGCCTTTGTTACCTACTATAGGTCTTGTCTCCATGATCACTTCTTAGGGCAGGACTCTGCTTTCTCACCGAGGTTATTGTTGCACCAGCCTCCCAACGGACTGTTCTGCCTGTCTAAGGCCTTACAGGCTTCTAGCCTCGTCTCCTTACTGCAACTATTTTAACCTGTCTAAACTGAACACCTACCAGGGGCTCTCTTTCTGCCAGCATGATCAGATTGGAAGTCCTGAACAGAGTAGGCCCCTATGCTCTTAATCCTATTTATCTCTCCATTCTAATCTCTCATCACTACCTTCTGCCCACCCTCATATACGTGGACTCGAGCCACATAAACACCTAGTGCAAAGTGATCCTAACAAAATTTGCCCTCTGGTGCCTGTGTTTTTGCAAATGCTGGTCCCACTGCGTGGAAAACGTCCACATCTCTCTCTGCCGTGCTAACACCCGTGTTCCCCACTGCAGGTGTCCTTCCCGAGTGCTTGCGTAGCACCTGCTCTCCTGAATGAAGCCCCAGTGCAGTGGGTCCTACTCGTCTACTTATCCTGGCTTCACAGCCCCAAAGTCCAGCAGGTTTTGGTACAGAGTAAGTTTTCAACAACACTTACTTCTTACTAACATGAAAATGTATTAACTGACAAGAACCCATTGGTTTTGCATGTATTTGCCACAAGATGGAGCTGTTTAGATAAGACAGAAAACTGAAAGGCTGGAGGATTCAAGTCTAGTCCTAGATGCATTACTTTTAAATGTGTTAAATTTCAGGGGCTGTGATTTAAACACAAAAATTTTTTTTGTAGTAAATACATGGACAGATTTAAAAATTGTATATGTGCGTGTATTTTATTATCAAATTATTAATGATTTTTATTTTATTTATTGTTTGGGAGCCTCTTTTCCCAAGTGGTCATAATGTTTCAAAAATGCAAACATTAACTCTTAATTTTAGGGCAACAAACTTTTAAAGAAGGTGGTATTAGGGTTCTCCAAAGAAACATGACTAATACTAGGTTAGAGGAGGGAGAGAGGGGAGAGATGGAGGGAGGAAGGGAGATTTATTTTAGGAATTGGCTCACATGATTGTGGGGACTGGCAAAATCCACTTCCTTTTTCTCACTCCCTTAATAATTTCATATAATCTTTAGGTTTTAAATGCCAAATACCCACCTCCTGGCTGGGCCTCTTCTCCAAACCCAGACTGTATGCTGTGCTTACTCGACATCATTAGCAAATCTTGTCATACATTATGCTGTGCATATCATATCAAATTACACCAGGAGGTACATGATGTCTAGTCATCAGTAAGATTGATCATTTGGATTAGGGTGATGAATTTGTTATATCTTTGAATTTTTTTGTTATGATCATTGGGTTTTCTGTTTCAGATGCATTGGTTTTCATTTTATTGGTTGTCTTTTAAAAGAAATCTCCAGCCCTGGCCAGTTTGGATTAGTGGATAGAGCGTCAGCCTGCAGACTGAAGGGTTCCAGGTTCAATTCCAGTCAAGGGCATGTGCCTTGGTTGCGGGCACATCCCCAGTAGGGATTGTGCAGGAGGCAGCTGATCGATGTTTCTCTCTCATCGATGTTTCTAACTCTCCTTCCTTCTCCCTTCCTCTCTGTAAAAAATCAATAAAACGTATTTTTTAAAAAAAGAAATCCCCATAGCTTTATCTTTTTTTCAAATTGCTTTATTGGGGTGGAGGGTGTCTTTTTTTCCTTTCCATATTCTGTGATTTTTTTTCAAGTCTTTCCCCCATGTTTAACTGATATGGTTTTGATTTCATATTTACTTCACTCTTTGCTGTTTCTATTTTTTTCCTAATAGTGTTAGGTCCTTGATTTGTCTATAGCTTCCCTTTCCATCTAATTCTGTTAATCTCATTTTTAATATTTTTGTTTTATGAATTACCTATTCTCTTTTGTGTCTCCTAGAGCGGTATTACTCAAAGTGCTTGTCTGTAATGTAAGAAGCATGCATCCAATGTAAACCATGCTGCTTTCTTCATTGAGAATGTCTTACTATGAAAAAAAAAGTCTGCAGAATTAAACAGCATATTTAACGGATGTAGTTGATGGACACTCTGGCACAATCTCCTTATCGTGACATAGACTGGCACCAAAAAGTTCAGAGACTGGCAACTTGTCCACGCACTACACTTTGAGTTGCACTGTCCCAGAGCATAAGCGTTTGTTGTGTAAATTTTTCTTTAGCTTGTTACGTATTTAATAACAGAAATTGCTGCCAAAATTTTGGGGGCATTGTTCTAAGCCATTTTGATCTTCATAGGTACTATAATTATATACTAAGACCCCTAAATGTAGGTACTGTAATTATTACCATTTTATACATGGTGAAATCAAAGCACAAAAATATTTGGTAACTTGCACAAGGTTTCCCAGTTTTTTTATAGCAGAGCTGGGATTTACATTCAGACAGTCTGATTCCAGAGCCTTAAGGAAAATGGAATTTTTTTTTTTTAATGTATTTTATTGAATTTTTACAGAGAGGAAGGGAGAGAGATAGAGAGTTAGAAACATCAACGAGAGAGAAACATCAATCAACTGCCTCCTGCACATCTCCTACTGGGGATGTGCCGGCAACCCAGGTACATGCCCTTGACCGGAATCGAACCTGGGACCCTTGAGTCCGCAGGCCGACGCTCTATCCACTGAGCCAAACCGGTTTCGGCGGAAAATGGAATTTTTTATTTGTCTTTTGCATGCTATGATTCTTCTTTATATTCTTTTTTATTTCCTGTAATATTTTTGCATATTTGGCAAGCTGTTCTTTCCCTCTTACTCCTGTTTAATATGGGGTTCTATCGGAACCTCTTTAGCCTAGATAAAAAGTGGGTACATTGTGGGCCTTCATTCCCTCTTATCTCAGACCTGTTCTGATCTTTCCTTCAAAACCTCAGTTTCGGGCTTCATTCGGATGGGTTATATTTTTCCACATTTCGCTTGCCTAAGGGGATGTGATTAGCTCTGTTGGGCTGTGATCAATAGTAATTGATGGCTTCCATGGCCTTAGATCTTTGCTGGAGCAAGGGACGGGAGATGGGGGTGTCATTGTATCAAGTTAAAAACAAACAAACAAAAAAGGTTCAATCTCATAGAGAGCAATTTGGTCTAATCAATCATTATCACAAGGCATTTGTTATTTGATATATAAATCTCATTTGGTAGAATTCTGCTACAGATGAACTTGCACACATATGAAATGACTTTTGCCCAAAGTTATTCATTAAAGCATTGTTCATAATAGTAGTAGACTGGAAACAACTCACACATGCAGGAACAGGGGGCAGTTATAGTACATCCACATGCTGGAAGATTGTGTCATTGTAAGTAAGAGTGAGGAAGTTCTCTATGTGCTGATATGGAAAGGAGAACTTTAAAGGGAGCTTCCCATGATTCTTTTTCACTCTTCCTCCTTTTCCTTCAGCATTCCAAGCCTTCCTTCTGATCTAGTAAAGCCCTTTATCAATGGAGTTAATGGCTCAGAGTGAGCACACTCAGGTTCTCTCCTTTCTCCCAGCCTTGCAAACCCCAGTGATGAATCTGGACCATCTGCCTGGCTGTGCATCATTGATGGTAGGAAAGGCAGGTCTCAGCACACAGCTTTCCACATCCTTTCCCCCTGGCCATCTCCTTACTCTCTCCCTCCAAATTAGAAGGTCATAGTGAAGCTTTTCAGATACTGTCATTCACTTTTTTCTGCTTAAGGGTGGGTGGGAGTGCTTGAAAGTTGAATAGCACACAGAGGTTTCTGGAGTGTTTTGCTCTTTTTGCTGACTGGTATTTAAGAAAACTAAGGCATAAAGTTGTCATTTAAAAAAAAATTTAGTTTAAAAGATTTTGTGATCTGGCTTGACACAGCATTTTACCTTAGAAGTTTTTGACATTTTTATGAATATCGTTTATTACTTAAGTGCACTTACCTGCAGCAGCTAGTGATCAAGACAATGATAGTAAGTTGCTTTAACAAACTTACTCAGTGAAGAAGTGAAGATCATTTTAATTGGCACAGTAAATCAATGTGTCTGAATGGCTTAACAGTTATTTTATTAGGCAGGGGAAGCTTCTTCCTGCAACTTTGCATGGTACAAACTGTTTTCATAATGCAGTAACAAAGTCGGCACTTAATCCTAACCAGTGAAGAGAGTTCAGATTCATTTGTTTTTAATTACCTGGAATGTACATATGTATGTATGTAGCAGTTTAGAATTATTATGCCTAGAATATCTCTTGGTAGTTGGCATAATATACTATGGAGTGAGAACCTGAAGTACAGATATAATAAATGACAGACAGGAGCTGGCAATGCCTTCACTGTTTCAGGGGCAGCAGCAAACCCTTTCATGCTTTATATATATGAGAAAGAAGTTCTAGGTGTTTTTTCCTTATCTTTTCTTCCCATAACAATTTTTCACCATTTTGCATGGTTTCTTCTAAACATGAATTATTTTGGTATATGAAGCTGTGTTGTGTCAATATCAATGTAATTCTGATTTCTTCCTGAACTATGGTCTTTGCCCATGAACAATAAATAAAAATGCTGTGGAAAATAAACAGAATGGGCCCATATTTGAAAATATGGAGCCTATAGTTATGTATTCTGAACTTTCTGTCTTTTGATAAAAGAATCCCCCTTGTCACTGCCTATTTTGGAGTTACATTACCAACATTACCAACATTATCTGAACATTTATTTAAATTAGATTCACATGGAATACTTTTCTTTTATGTCTGATTTAATTCTTCCACTCTGAAATTAGAATCCTATATAATAAAAGCCCAGTGACCAAACAGCAGAATGACCGGTCAACCAGTCGCTATGATGCACACTGACTACCAGGGGCCAGACACTCAACACAGTGGGAGCACCGCTGGGCTGACTGGGATGAGCAGCACGCCCATAGTGGGCGGATCCCTGCAGGCCACACACCCCCCACCAGTACACGAATCCCATGCACTGGGCCTCTAGTATTTAAAATAAAATAATGAATTTAGACAATAATGATTCTTTGTTGATTTCATTGGAGAAAATCACAAGTGTTTGTTTCTAGATTTCACTTCCAAACTGAGATTTTTCCTTATGTAAATAAATACTTTTATTCAGTATTTCCACGATTAGCTGGAAAAAAGAATTCCTTACTTTTTACAACCCTTACTATAATTTTTCCACCAGCCCTACTATAGCCATAATGGCTGATCTTAGACAAACAAAAAAGCTCCGAACCAGTGAGATTTGACATTTTTCATCTTTTTGTGTTGAGTCAGTAGAGCTGCCTGCTGGCCAACTTCAGAATATTTGTATTATGTTTTGTATTTGATGCAGATATAAATTTTGTACTTAATATTTGAATATTCTATTTCTTTAAATGTTCATGTTTCTAGTCTATACAATAATTTGATAATAGAGAAGTTGGATTTTAGCTGCAGATGGATAGAGTGGTATGATACCTCTTCACTATAATACCAAAGTAATTCATTTTAATTTGGAGGTTTATAGTGCTAATAGAATGTCATTTAAAACTTCCAAATGTCTCCTATTATATTTGCCTGGACACTCGGTTTAACTTACCTTTGACTACCTGTAGTAGCCCTTGTGAAGCTCACAAAAGACAGTTGATTTTGTTTCCCAATGATCTGTGTGGCATTTCTTCCTTAGGACCTATATATTGTCATCTTTTTGAGCTTTTCATGTTGAATGCAAGTTTCTATTTTTAATGTTTTGATTAAATTTACAATGTTCTTCTCTTTGTTATTTCTTCTTTTAGAATGAAAAGAAATGCTGAGAAATAAAACTTTTATCTTCTAACTTGGATATTTATCATGGGTATCACGAAATCTAAAATAGATCACTGCTCTCTTTCTCTCTCTTTGGGAAAAAGCCACAGTATGGCCACAAGTCAGAGACATCATGAGTCCAATTCCAAGAAATCTGACATCTCCCTGCGTGATGTTGCTGAGCACAGCTGCACAACAGAGATGCCAACAGGAGAGCTGGCGGGAGCTGCGGGCGTGGATGGGATGTCTGAAGAGGAAGCAGAAGAAGAGGTGTTCTTCAAATTTGTGATATTGCACGCAGAGGATGACACAGACGAAGCTCTCAGAGTCCAGGATCTGCTCCAAAATGACTTTGGCATCAAACCTGGAATCATCTTTGCTGAGATGCCATGTGGCAGACAGCATTTACAGAATTTAGATGATGCTGTGAATGGGTCTGCGTGGACCATCTTATTGTTGACTGAAAACTTTTTAAGAGATACCTGGTGTAGGTTCCAGTTCTATACGTCCCTAATGAACTCCGTGAACAGGCAGCACAAATACAACTCTGTTATACCCATGCGGCCCCTGAACAATCCCCTGACCCGGGAAAGGACTCCCTTTGCTCTGCGAACCATCAATGCCCTGGAGGAAGGAAGTCGTGGCTTTCGTACACAAGTGGAAAGAATTTTTCAGGAGTCTGTGTATAAGACACAGCAAACTATATGGAAAGAGACAAGAAAAATGGCACAAAGGGAATTTATTGCCTGAGGTGGACCACAGAACACGTGGCTGGCTCTCGACTTATAAAACAAATGATTTATCTTCACTTGAGAAAGTAAATCCAGGAAAAGTTTAAATAAAAGAGATCCTTTT
Organism: Myotis yumanensis; assembly: GCF_028538775.1. NCBI lineage: Eukaryota > Metazoa > Chordata > Mammalia > Chiroptera > Vespertilionidae > Myotis > Myotis yumanensis. Next base: position 67,586,599 of record NW_027223755.1, on the reverse strand, counting down.
CTTACAGGAACCTAGAGAGCACAAGGGAGATAAATTTCTGCCAGACAATCAAAGAACTGTGGTACTTTTTGAATTTTCAGTAAACTCGAGAAAGTTTCAAGAACTTTGCTGTCACAGTTTTCCTAATTCATGAATATGACAAAGGATATTCTCAATTCACAGTTCTTGTGTTGAACCTTGAACAAAAACTTGCATGATAGACATTTAAAAAATATTAACACTTTCGTCCTGGCCTATGTGGCTCAGTTGGTGGGAGTGTCGTCTGATACACTGTAAGGTTGCAGGTTTGATTCCTGCACATACCCAGGTTGTGTGTTTGATCCCCAGTTCGGGTGCAACAGGAGGCAACTGATTGATGTTTCTCTCTCACATCAATGTTTCTCTTTCTCTCTCTCTCTCTCTCCCCCTCCCCCTTTCCCTCCCTCCTTCCCTTCTTTTCTCTCTGAAATCAATAAGAACATATATCCTCGAGTGAGGATTAAAAAATAATAGTAAATATATTCTCAAAGGAAACACATAAGAATGGCTCCAAGAGATCTGACCACCCTTCCTCTTGGGACACCTCATGAATGTTGTGATAAAGCATCCCCCATATTGTCACCCAGAAATCTGGTTAGCCAGAATAGAACATATGGAATGTTGAGTGCTGATGAACATGAAATCAGAAATAGATGTGAGAATGGTGGGGCTTTTCAAAAAAATCCAGTTAAGTGTGTTTTTCTTTTTGCTGGAATTTACATACTTGGAGGCAAGTCCCACTACTGATTAGTATAGTGATGGCGAACCTTTTGAGCTCGGCGTGTCAGCACCTAACTTAACTCTGGTGCCGTGTTACATATAGAAATTTTTTGATATTTGCAACCATAATAAAACAAAGACATATTTTTGATATTTATTTATTTTATATATTTAAATGCCATTTAACAAAGAAAAATCAACCAAAAAAATGAGTTCGCGTGTCACCTCTGACACGCGTGTCATAGGTTTGCCATCACTGGATTAGTAGCTCAGTTGATCGTGTGGTGGTTAGAGACTCCATGGAGGAGGGTGGAGATGTCCCCTGGAGCCTGAAGCTCCTCATGTTGGACATTTTCTGTGACCAGGACTTTAGTGTCCCACACTCATAGCAACCCAGACAGACCTGTCCTTTCCCTCACAGCCCTTCTGCCCAGCTGAGACTCAGGGAGAATCATTAGGTACAGACCAGGAGGAGTTGGGGTATGAGCCAGGTCATGTTATAATGTGAAGAGCACCCAATGGGAGATCAGGAGACCTGGTTCTAGTCCAGACTCTGCCACTGAGGATGAATGTGACCTTGGGCAAGCTGCTTACCCGCTTTATCTATGAAATAAAAGGACTGGATTGATGGGTCTCTAAAGGCCTTGGTTCTCTCCAAGAATGTGAACAACTAGGAACCAGAAAAGGGAACAGCAAAAAATAGAATTTTGTAATGTGATGTATAATATAGTCTCGGGAGACTTTATATATGTTTACAATGAAAGGGGATTCTTATGTTTACAGTAGTTCTCATGCTGTTTATTATATTTTTATAGTCACAGAAAAAAATTATAATACATGTTTACTCTGATTTTTAAAAATAAGTTTTTTTTATAGGGACCCTCGAGCAAAGACATTCTGCCTGATTTTTTCTTTTTCTTTATCCCACTTCTCCGTGTCTCCTTCTAGTACTGGGGTCTGCTCATATCTTTGTACAGTCCACCTCTTTATAGTCCGGAACCAAAATGTTCCATGAGGACCATTCACCCATAATCTTGCAAGTAAGTCTGGCCTCCTTCTCTACTAGTACTTATTAAAGAGATGATGATTTTCATTGCATGGTGACATTTTCTTAATCTCAAGTTCTTTTCTATCATAGTAGCTTACTAACTCTTCTTTTTCAGTTTTAATAATAAGTATTCTTTTTTTTTTTTTTGCCATACTGCTTCCTGTATCTCAAATTTCATACACCAACAAATCATTAATCATCCACTCTTCATACTTGCCAAACTCAGAGCTATTGATGCTGGATGGTTTTCCTTAAATAAATGTTTTTATTCTTTATCCTCGACTAAACTTGATTATTACTAACTCTATTGAAGATTGTGGAAAAGTATTTTCAAAAGAAGCATCAATCTGTACTTCTCTGTAGAGCACCAGACACAATGTCTCACTTGATTTGGAGTTCAATATAGTTTTTTTATGATGAAAAATGTTAAGTACCGAATGATTATATATGTTGAACTCAAGAGTTTTAACAAAAGGTTATCAAAATAGCTGGTTGGTGTGGCTCAGTGGTTGAGCATCGACCTATGAACCAAGAGTTCACCAGTTTGATTCCCCGTCAGGGCATATGCCCGTTGTTGGCTTGATCCCCAGTAGGAGGTGTACTGGAGGTAGCTGATCAATGTTTCTCTCTCAGTGATGTTTCTATCTCTCTATCCCTCTCACTTCTCTCTCTAAAATCAATAACATTTTTTAAAAAATTTATCAAAATAGCTAAACTAAGGATGGAAAGAGGTAAAGGTGTGGGCTAGGTCATGTGTTTGTGTGCCTATACATACGTACACATACATAGATTTAGATTTACACACACACACACCCAGGGGAATTGCTGGAGAATTGTGCCACATGCTGGAGGGCTTCCATTCTGAGTACTCTGGGCCTGTTGCCTACCCTAGAGCTTCACAGAAGAATCTGAATTGTGCCTTATGTGTCAATCAGGATTCTTTCAGCTGTGAGAAATAAAACCGAATGCACATGACCTACTCCATAAGGTAAACTTATCATCCACCTTAACAAGAGGTCCCCTAATATATGGTGCCTCAGAGGTATCATTAAAAACCCAGCTTCTTACATACAGTATAATATTGCACCTTAAAAAGGAATAAAATCTAATACATGCTAAAACATAGATAAAACCTTGAAAACACTATGCTAAGTGAAAAAAAAGCCAGACACAAAAGGACAAATATTGTATGTACTTAAAAGAGGCAAATTCATTGAGACAGAAGAATAGAGGTGACCAGGGGCTGGGGGAGGGAAGAATAGAAAGTCATGTTTAATGGGTACAGAGTTTCTTTTTTGGGATGGTGAAAAAGTTCTGGAAGTGGATAGTGGTGATGGTTGCACAACATTGTGAATGTACTTAATGCCACTGAACTGAATGGTTAAAATCGTAAATTTTGTGTGTACTTTACCACAATAATTCTAAAACCCCAGGTTCTTTCCATATCTTTGCTCAGCCATCCGCAGTGTTGCAGTCAAGCTCCCCTCAGTTGTACCATGATTGTTCCATTGTCAGGCACCATATACAGACACAACACTGTCTAGCCTATTAAGATGATGGGAGGGATCCACCCAAGTAAGGAACAATATTTCATCACTGCTATATTGAAAATAGTTTATACCTGGTGTAATAATTTGAGTTGATTTTATTATTTTAAAATTTTCTCCACCTGCAGCCAAGTGGATTCCTCCCACCACCTCCCCTGCCCTGTCCCTTCCAACGCCACTGCTGTGGAGTCAGCCCATCTGGGATTGAATCCCGCCTCGTCCTCATAAAATGTGATCTTAATTAGCTTTTCTGAGTCTCAGAGTCCTTATCCAAAAATAAAGATAATACCTCCCTGGTAAGGTTATTTTGAGGATTAAGTAATACATGGGAAGCATTCAAAGAGTGTCTTACACATAGCTACTATGCCAGTTCTATGCTACTAGAACTATTAGTGTTGCCTATGCACATTTAATCTGCACCATGGGATGGGGGAAAGGGCAAATATGAGTTTATAACCACTCATACCCCAATTCTTAGAACTCTTGCTGCTTTCAGGAAATAGATTTTAAACAGAGAAAGAAAGATGTTGGGCCTTGTTTTTAGGGGCAGTACCCATCGGGACTCTGAAAGTTGAGAGAAGCCCCCTGAACAGCAAGAGATGTGTGAGCTGTTGTGGTAGGAGGGAGCCTAGGCCACGGGGATGAAAGAGCATGGCTGGGACTGTGACAAGTTAGGGAAGTGGGGCCATAAGCTAGGAAAGCAGGGTGGTGGGAGCCCAGGAGTAACAGCTCTGAAGCAGTTCCGGGGAATAGCCCAGATGCGGATGCCTCCACTGTTCGTTGCTCCTCACACTCATAAGCGACGGACAAATGGAGCATGCAGTTGAGTTGGGGTTTGAGGGCCTCATTTAACTCAATTATTTTCTGGGGCCGAGCAACACCTAGATAATTTTGTCTCATTTGGGAACACAAGGTTTGATGAAGTAGTTAGACTGTTCCTTCTTAGGGTGGGCAGAGGGGGTAGTGAGAAAATAACTCATTCACTTTGCTCCTTCCAGACTAACTGGATTTCTACCCTGAATTCAGATTGCTTGCTGGGCTTAATCCCTTCCAGTGAAAGGCATGGCTGTTTTCCATTTCATTCCGTTGCTCTTCACCTTTGCAGATCCTAAGGTATTAGTTGGGCCTTGGGGTGGACCCAGAACCTCCTATGTGGGCCTGAGGCTTCAATGCGTGGGGAGTAACAGGCCGTTACAGAAGCAGCTTCCCTGGGTCCTCACGTTGACTGCAGCTCATTCTTAAACCCCAAAGCTGGCTGCAGTTGTGAGTGTTGTTCCAAAGCCCGGAGAAGCCCAATCACTTCATCTCCAGGTGGTAAATATTAAATTCACATGTAGATGAGGTCTTGCAGAGCAGAGGGGAGAGAGGGCAGAGTGATTTTCATAAACTCATAGGGAAATCTGAGCTGGCACTCCAGTTGCTGAGGATTGAGGGTGGCTTAGTATAAATATCCAATTCAGAATTGTCTCAGTCCACGTGCCACACTTCACTGTTGAGTCAGGCCGTTTCTTTCTTTAGGTAAAGCCTCTTGACTCATGACTGGGTGGGGTCAGCCCAAGGTTGAGAAGCTGTTGCCATAGCTGCATTGCTGGCAAGGTGAGATACAGTGTATTTGCCTTAGGCAGTCTGCCCTGTGCCTTTCCTCCTCATCACAGTCTTACATTGCCAGGTCTTAATGTCACCCGCTGGGTGGGTCTCAGAATGTGACCGTACCCTCTGTACGTGAAGGAAAGTCTGAAGGGCAAGGAGGAAATTTCAGAGAGCTGCCACGCACCTGAGGAAATGAAACCATAGCATCTGAAAATTGATGTCCTTAAGCCAATGACTAAAAGGAATGAGCTAGTACAATGTTGTTGTCCATTAACCTGATTTTTTTTATGAGCTCCCAAGTAGAAAAAAATGTATTAGAATTTGAACACTTAGTAGCTGGATAAGAATAATATCTATGTATATAAAAGCCTAAGCGACCATCCGACCGTTCGACCGTCTAACCAGTAGCTATGATGCGCACGGACCACCAGGGGGCACACTCACAATGCAGGAGCTGCTGAGCTGTAGTGACTTGGCAGCTGCGGTTCTCAGGTGATATACCCTGAACCAGAGAGGAGGGAGCCCAGTTTTGGGGTGCATCACCCAAGAACCACCCTCTTGCAATCTGGGACTCCTCAGGGGATGTTGGAGAGCCAGTTTCGGCCTGATCCCCGCAGGCCAGGCCGAGGTACCCGACCAGTGCACGAATCCGTGCACTGTGCCTCTAGTTTTTATATCAATTTTTATTTTAAGTCATATTTGACAATCCACATTGTCAATGAACACATTAAGTTTGAATTGGAGTAAACAGTATTTGAAAGTTTCATTAATTAATAACTTAGAGCATGAAAATTATTTGATTAAAAGCTCAACAAGCTAACCTGTGTGTGGGGGGGAGTAGGGGAGGATTAAGAGGGAGGGAAATGGTTGCTCTCTTCTCCTTTGCCAATGCACTGGCTTTCACAACTGTTTACTCTAACATCTATGCTGGTTCACACCTCCCTCCCTTTCTGGCTTCAGCAAGAATTGTTCTGGGGGAAAATAACTCCTTTATTTGGTATAACACTCCTCCCATTCTCTTCAAATAGAGTTAGTTCTGAGTCATTTTACTCTGAGGTGAATAAATAGGAATGCTTTTTATAGCAAATAACAGGAACCTGCATTTAAGCAGTTTCATAATCTAATTAGGAATGTTCCTTCCAGCTACCTACTCAAACAGGTTTAAAACAAGGAAATCTGTACAAACTAGCTCCTCCCAGGGGATTTCCATGGATACACTGGAAAGAACATATAACCATCTTTACAAAGAAATGTCTTAAGTATATTTATAAATAAAAACACTATTACATGAACCTAAAATTCTATTGGGGTAACAGTTGTACAGTTTGGCAAATATACTAAAAACTATTGAATTGTACACTTCAAATGGGTAAGTTTTATGGCATGTAAAATATATCTCAATAACAAATAAACAAAGAAACCCCACAAACTGCAACAAGAAAGTGCTATAGCAATTTGGAACATAATTTGTTAAGAGCTAATTATGTTGAAATGGGCATATCTTATGAACCTAGCAATTCCTCCTCCGAATTTGTACCCTAGAGAAACTCTCCCACGGGTACCCAAAGAAGCACTCATGAGGAGGATGTCTATTGCTATATTCTTTGTAAGCTTAGAAAAACGGGGCGGGGGGGGGGGGGGAGGAGGGGGGGGAGGGGGGATCTAAATGTCCACCAGTAGGAGAATGTAGAAATACATTGTGGTAGGTTCACAATTGAATACTATAGAGCATTTAAAATAACTGACAAAGCTACATATATCAACCTAGCTAAATCTGAAAAAAACAGTGCTAGAGAGGATGGAGCAAGTTATAGAATAATATGGACAATCTGATACCACATATAAAGTTTTAAAATATACAAGACAGCACTGTATTTTCAATGGATACATACATAGGTGATAGTATAATATTTTCCATGCTTTTCTGTATGTTTGAAATAGTTAATAGTCATTTTTTTTAAGTTAGCACATACTTGAAGTCATGTTAAGTGCTGTAGAATTTTATTATACATGCAATGATTTGAGGAATGAAAAAATGGGCCCTAGCTGATTTTGTGCAGTGGATAGAATGTCAGCCTCCGGACTGAAGGATCCCAGGTTCGATTCCGGCCAAGGGCACATGCCTGGGTTGTGGGTTCGATCCCCGGTAGGGGGTGTGCAGGAGACAGCCAATCAATGATTCGCTCTGATCATTGATGTTTCTATCTCTCTATCAGCCCTTCCTCTCTGAAATCAATAAAAATATATTTAAAAAAAGAAAAAAGAAAAAACGAGGAAGACTCAATAGATGCATAAACTAGAGATTAGATGCATGTATTAGAATTTGACTACTTAGTAGCTGGATAAGAATAATATCTATGTATATAAAAGCCTAAGGGACCATCCGACCATCCAACCAGTAGCTATGATGCGCACTGACCACCAGGGGGCACACGCTCAATGCAGCAGCTGCTGAGTTGTGGTTTCATTTTTTACCACCTAATGTGTTGGTCACTTAATTTACATTGTCTCCATGTTTTCACATGATTAGTCTTATTAGTCCCTGGATAATGAAGCTGGAGACATAAGTAATAAGCCCAAGATCACAGGCTGGTAGATAGTGGAGTCATTGGAATATCAAGTGATCTGGCTGTAAGTCTGGTGCTTCTCGTGAATCTGTCTGCTCTTCCCAGGGTGGAGAATCTTCGGAGAGGTGGGTCAGTAGCATGAGGAGAAGCCATAGCAATTTCTAGGTAAAATCAAGAAATGGCGTGGTGAGGTAAAGGTGCCCTGTTTCTAGTTTTTGCCTCGTATGAATAACTCATGACTGGGCGTCAGGAGATACATGTTCCAACTCCATTGTGCTTCTGTCTAGCTAACTTTTCCAGTCTTCAGTCTTAAGGACTCAAGTTTTGTCCTAAATTTTGCTGAGGACTCCTGTTTTGCTTTATTTGCTTTCTTTACTCACACTAGATGATATGTACGTTAAATGAAACACTGCCTTGATTTGGAAGAAGAAAAATGAATGGGAATTGTATCTATCTCAGGAAAATTAGTGTTGCAAAGCTTCTGGATACATATAACTATGTTGTTTATTATGTCTTCAGAACAAAAAAATTCAGCAATGTACAAAACATTGACTAAAGGAAATATAGCCATTCACATATACTCTGATCTATGAGTTTCAGTAGGGCTGGTTCTAACAAAATTATTACTCTTCATGCTTAGATCACGGTAGAGGTAAAATTACTATGACTTAATGCCAAATGTTTTCATAAGAGTGCAGCTTTTGGAGCCACATTATCTGGGTTCAATCCCAGTTTTGTTATTTACCCCTTGGGTAACTTTGGGTCAATTAATTTTCCATGTTTCAGTTGCCTCATTTGTAAAATGGAAATCATAGTAATGACTACCTCTTAAGAGTTGTGAAAAATAAATGAGTTATTACAGGTAAAGTGCTTAAAGTCCTAACCGGTTTAGCTCAGTGGATAGAGCGTCGGTCTGCGGACCAAAGGGTCCCAGGTTTGATTCTGGTCAAGGGCACGTACCTCGGTTGCAGGCTCCTCTCCGGCCAGGTCCTGGTCCGGGCACCTGCAGGAGGCAACCCATCAATGTGTTTCTGTCACATCGATATTTCTCTCTGTCTTTCCCTCTCTCTTCCACTTTCTCTAAAAATCAATGGAGAAATATCCTCAGGTGAGGATTAAAAAATAATAATAATAATAGAGTGCTTAAAGACAACATGAGTAAGGCATTCTAGGAAGTCATTTTTATCTTGACCTTGCTCATTAATCATGGCCGACTGCTAAGCGATTAGCTAAGTAATTTGATCCAGATCTTGATAGTTGCCCTATTTTTTTTTCCTACCAGACCATATGGGTTCACTTTCCTCACATAAGTTTTCCTAAAGCCAAAGAACAACCCATCTGCCACTTAAACAGAAACAGATTTATTGCATTACCTTTAAAAAGAACGTCTGTAAAGATGAGCTGCACTGCCTCCCTCTAGCCAAGGCTAGGTGCCTGATGTGGTCAGACATCCAGGCATTGGAGCAGATCCAAGGGAGAGAACTCAAAGGCTGTGCTCTGAAGATGAGGTGACATAGGGTTGGTAGTAACTGGTCCTAAGGACTCCAACACTTTCTTTGTTTCTCTGAGTTTTATGTCAGCTAAAGAAATGGAAGGCTCCAGCCATTCTTTCATTGATCAGTCCAAGTGTGTGCTGTGGTGGCTTCTCCATTGCTAGGAGGCAAGGAGAGGAAGGTGAGGGCGGCTGTAGCCCTGATTTCGGTTGCTGGGGGAATTCTGGCATTGGTTAGTACTCTGCCATGGGGTTGGCACGGGGAGTAGATAATTCAGTCTACCTGACAACTGGGAACTTAGGGGAACAATAGGTCTTGGTTATTATGCTCTGCTGAGATATTTCTCTTATTCTTCCTTGGACTACCTCATTAGAATCCAAGCGATTTTCTGTGGTTACAAAGGCCCATTCAACTTAAAAAAATTAACATAGTTCTATTTAATTTTTAAAACAAATAATACATTCAAATGCTTCAAAATTCAAAGGATACAAAGAAGCAATCCAGCTTCCATTCTCAAAGCCCATTAATATTACCAGTTCCTAGGTTGCTCTTCCAAAGATACTCTATGCATGTTGTCGATAAGACCTATATGTATAAGTATGGATAGATATATATTATATACATATATATCTATCCATACTTATGAATCAATCAATCTCAGAGGTCATTCCATATCAAAACATAAAGAGCTTCCTTATTTTGTTCTTCTTGACTCTCAAATATTTCATTATTTCAATGTATGATGACTTATTTTAATCAGTCTCTATTGATAGGCTTTTGTGTTGTTTCCAATCTGCTGTTACAATGGTCCTATCTATGTATATAAAAGCCTAAGCGACTGTCCGACCGTCTGACTGTCTGACTGGTAACTATGATGCACACTGACCACCAGGGGACAGACGCTCAACGTAGGAGTTGCCAAGCTGCAGTGACTTGGCAGCTGTGGTTCTAGGGTGATGCACCTGGAACCAGAGAGGAAGGAGCCCGATTCCGGGGTGCATCACCTGAGAACCGCCCTCTCACAATCTGGGACCCTTTGGGGGATGTCGGAGAGTTGGTTTCGACCTGATCCCCACAGGCCAGGCCGAGGGACCACACTGGTGCATGAATTTGTGCACTGGGCCTCTAGTAACAAATAATATGTGTGAAATTTTGCACATGCATGAATAATTATATCAGTAAGATAAAAGCCTAGTAGTGGACTTGCTGGGCTAATGAGCAAGTGTCTATGAAATTTTTATAGATACTGTCAAAATACTCTCCACAAAGTTTGTATCAATTTATATCACCACCAACATTATACAAGAGTGACTGTTTTCCCAGATCCTTTTAAGGATGTTACCAAACTTTTTGATCTTTGCCAATCTAGTAGATAAAAAAATAGCATCTCAAAAAATAGTATCTCATCAAAATTTTAATTGGTATCTTTTTAAAAGTGAGGTGGAACATCTTTGGTGTTCCTTTTTTTGTGAACTATCTGTGTATGCCTTTTGCCCAAGTTTTTATTGGATTATTGGTCTTTTCATATTGACTTATAGGGGCTTTTTATGTGTGGGATAAATTAGCCACTGACTGAGATTTAAGTTGCAAATATATTTCTCATTGTAAATTTTCACTTTACTTATGGTAGTTTTTTTTCTACATAAACTTTATTTTAAATGTGTAAATTATAGAATTTATCAATTTTTCTTTTATCAGAGTTTGTGTATGTGTGTGTGTCTGTGTGTCTGTGTCTGTGTGTTTTGTTCTTGTTGTTAATCCTCACCCGAGGATATTTTTCCATTGATTTTTAGAGAGAGTGGAAGGGAGGGGGAGAGACAGAGAGAGAGAAACATTGATGTGAGATAGACACATTGATTAATTGCCTCCCACACGCACCCCAACCAAGGTCAGGGATTGAGCCTGCAACCGAGGTATGTGCCCTTGACTGGAGTCAAACTTGCAATCCATCAGTCTGCAGGCCGACACTGAGCCAAACCAGCTAGGGCTTATCTGAGTTGTTTTTTTTTCCTAACCTTTTTATGCTTAGGAAGGACTTCCTAAAGTAAAGATTATTAAAAATTATCCTATGGTTTCTTCTAGTACCTTTGTGGATTTATTCACATTACAGTCTTAGACTTCTATGGAATTTATTTTGGTGTAAAGTGAGAAATTTTTTTTTATATATTTTTAATATATTTTATTGCTATTTTACAGAGAGGAAGGGAGAGAGATAGAGAGTTAGAAACATCGATGAGAGAGAAACATGTGCACACTAATAGTTGCACATGCCCTCAACCGGAATCGAACCCGGGACCCTTCAGTCCGCAGGCCGACGCTCTAGCCACTGAGCCAAACCGGTTTTGGCAAAGTGAGAAATGTTGATGTAATTTTTTCTAGTTGCTGTAATACCCTTTTGTAATAATTTATCTTTCTCCAGTACTTTTAAATGCCACTTTATGATCTATTAAACAGTAACATGTATTTTAGGCCTGTTCCTAGACTCTGTAGTGTTTCATAGTTCCCAGTTGTTGCAGTATAGAGCTATTCGTACACCTTCATTCAAAGCCTTTTCATTGAGCACACACTATGCATCATGCATTTAGTGATATACTAAATAAGAGGCTGAAGATATAAAGAAGACGCTGTCCCTGCTCTCAGTGAGTGTTCAGATACGTGAAAGACACAAGTAAAGTAAAAGTATGGCCACAGCAATGACATAAACTCCCTGTACGAGGTACTGTGAAAGGTGGAGGAAGAACATTTGAGCTCTGAACAACCATCTAGAAATTTTTGTTTGTTTTAAATTCCCTCACCGTTTTCACTAGGCCCCCAACCACCCTCCCCTTTTACAGTTGTCGGTCTGTTATCTGTGTCTCTATCTGTTTCTATTTCATTTGTTAGTTTATTTTGTTCATTAGATTTGACATATAAGTGAAGTCATATGGTACTTGTCTTTCTCTGGCTTATTTCACTCACCACAATACTCTCAGGTCCATCCATGCTGTAGCAAAAGGTGAGATTTTCTTCTTCTTATGGCAAAGTAGTACTCCAAAGAGGCCAATACCAAGACACATCATAATTAAAATGGCAAAGGTTAAAGACAAAGACGATATCTTAAAAGCAGCAAGAGAGCCCTGGCTCAGTTGGTTGGGTGTCATCTGGGCACCAAAAGGTTGCCTGTTCAATTTCTGGTCAGGTATATGCCAAGGTTATGGGGCTCAATCCCCAGTGGGGGGTGTGTAGGAGGCAGCTGATGAATGTTGCACTCTCACATCAATGTTTCTCTCCCTTCCTCTCCCTCTAAAAATCAATAAACTATTATTGGGGGGGGGGGGGGGCGGGGGGAGCAGCAAGAAAAAGAGAGTTAGTTACTTACAAGAGAGTTACCATAAGACTGACAGCTTATCTCTCAACACAAACATTTCAGGCCAGAAAGGATTGGCATGAAGTGATGAAAAGCAAGGGCCTACAACCAAGACTACTCCACCCAGCAAGACTATTATTTAAAATTAAAGGAGAAATAAAGAGCTTTTTCCCAGGTAAGAAAAAGCTAAATGAGTTTGTTACCATCAAACCAGTATTACAAGAAATGTTAAAGGGTCTTCTTTAAGAAGGAGAAAGAGAAGAAAAAGAAGAGATCAGAGGAACATAGTTAAAAGAATAAAATGGCAATAAATATATACCTATCAATAATTAACTTTAAATTTAAACGGTTTAAATGCTTCAATCAAAAGACACAGGGTAGCTGAATGCATAAGAAAACAAGATCCATATATAAGCTGTTTACAAGAGGCTCACTTCAGAATGAAACATAGACTGAAAGTAAAGGGATGGAAAAGGATACTTCATGCAAATGGAAAGAAAGAAAACTGGGCCCTGGCTGATGTGGCTCCATTGGTTGTAGTGTCATCCTGTGCACCTAAAGGTTGTGAGTTCAATTCCTGGTCAGAGCACATAACCAGGTTGCAGGTTCGATCCCAGGTCGGGGTGCACATGGGAGGCAAATGTTCAATATTTCTCTCTCCAATCCATGTCTCACTCTTTCTCTCTCCCTCTCCCTTCCTCTCTCTAAAATCAACTTTTAAAATGGACTCTTGTCAAGCCCAATTCCTGTGGTTTTTTTTTACAGAAAAACTGGGATGCAATACTTATATCTGACAAAACAGACTTTAAAAACAAAGGCTATAGTAAGAGACAAAGAAGGACACCACATAATGATAAAGAGAGCAATCAAATGAGAGGATATAATCCTTGTAAATATTTAGGCACCCAACATAGGAGTACCTAAATAAATAAAGCAAATCTTGATGGATATAAAGGGAGAGATCAACAGTAATACAGGGATTTTAACACCCCATTAACATCAGTGGATAGATGTTCCATACAGAAAATCAACAAGGGAATGGCGGCCTTAAATGATTCACGAGATCAGTTGGATTTAACTGATATCTTCAGAGCACTTCATCCCAAAGCAGAAGAATATACATTCTTTTCAAGTGCACATGGAACATTTTCTAGGATACACCACATGTTAGGACATAAAACAAGTCTCAATAAGTTTAAGAAGATTGAAATCATATCAAGCATCTTCTATGACCACAATGGTATGAAATTAGAAACCAATCACAAGAAAAAAACTGAAAAACACAAAAACATGGAGTCTGAATAACACGCTACTAAACAATGAATGGGTTAACAATGAGATCAAAGAAGAAATAAAAAGATACTTTGAAACAAATGAAAATGAAAACACAGCAACCCAAAATCTATGGGACACAGTGAAAGCAGTCCTAAGTAGGACATTGATAGCATTACAGGCCTATTTGAGAAACAAGAAAAATCTCAAATAAACAGTTTACACTTTACACTTAAAGGAACTTGAAGAACAAACAGAACCAAAAGTGAGTAGAAGGAAGGAAATAAAGATCAGAGCAGAAATAAACAAAATAAAGTCTAAAAAGAAAAACATAATGTTCTGTGAGATGATTTATGTCTAGTAGGAGAATAACATGGCCTAATTGTGAGGTTAAGGCAAGCTTCTAAATGTCAGGGACTGTCATTTTTGTTTTCTTTCTCAATGCAAAGTGCAACACGACAAGATGCACACATTATTTTCTATATATAATGCTGTGTTTTGAAATTCAGATGATGGTACTTTAATATAAAGGGAGAGAAATGCTGTTGTTCCTTTTAATGGTTAACATTATGGAAATTTTATAATTCTCTTTGGCTGATTTAAGGAAGTTAGACTGGGAGTACCCCAACGATAGCAGGAAAATATTTCCTCAGAAGGGTGTGTCTCAGACTGGACATATCTTTCATCCTGGTATGAAAGAAGAACAAAAAAGGTGTTGCTCAGTGGTTGAGCATTGACCTGTGAACCAGGAGTTCCTGGTTCGATTCTGGGTCAGGGAATATGCCCAGGCTTTGAGCTCAGTCCTCAGTAGGGGATGTACAGAAGGCAACCAATCAATGATTCTCTCTCATTAATGATGCTTCTATCTTTCCCTTCCTCTCTGAAATCAATAAAAAATATTTCTAAAAAAGGAGTTTCAACTTTATGTTTTATTCAGCCACACTTATTATTCTTTGGCAATTAAATACCAGTAATCATTCTTAGTTTAAAAAATAATAATTTTGCCAAAACCGGTTTGGCTCAGTGGATAGAGCGTCGGCCTGCGGACTGAAGGGTCCCGGGTTCGATTCCGGTCAAGGGCATGTACCTGGGTTGTAGGCACATCCCCAGTAGGAGATGTGCAGGAGGCAGCTGATCGATGTTTCTCTCTCATCGATGTTTCTAACTCTCTATCTCTCTCCCTTCCTCTCTGTAAAAAAATCAATAAAATATATTTAAAAAAAAATAATAATAATTTTAAAAAGAATAATAATTTGACTATTCCTGGTTTCTCTTTTTATCTATTTTTGTTTACATTTAACAAAAGATTACAAAGGATCATGGTAATAACTTGTTAATCAATGTACAGAGAATGATATTATAAGTCATATATGAGCTTCAGTTGATGTGTTTCAGTTCTAGAAATAGTGTAATGCCATGTGGCTAGTTGCACACTAATAATAAACCATAAAGACACAGAGGAATAATGATAAAAGCTACAATTAGATTCTGGATTACAAGTTGTACAATATATTGTGTAAGAAAAAGTCAAGGAAACAATCAAAGCATTTAGTAAATATTATTTCTTTGATGTTTCATAAATGATAGTACTTGGATAATAAAGTGACCCAAAAAAAGCACGAAATTCTTTCTCACACACACACACACAACATTCCTAATATACGTGCTTTTAACTTAGACAGGATCTTCTTATTTCATTCATTCATTCATTTCACCCACCTACCTCCGCCCTCCTCTCCTTTGGCAACCATCAACTTGTTCTCTATATCTATGGGTCTGTTTTTGTTTTGTTTTATTCATTTACTTTGTTTTTTATATTCCACATATAAGTGAGATCATACGGTATTTATCTCTGTCTAATTTCCCTTAGCATAATATACACTAGGAGTATTGTGTTAATGTCCTTCATTTGTGTTGCAAAACCATTTTCTTCAGTCAGAAAAACTATATAAACACTAATATTCTAAAATATTTTTGTTTTTCATGTGAACAATATGACGGGTGAGAATTACCTTCGAGCTTTCTCACTGCTTTGTTCTTTTGCTTTTGTGCCTGGCTATAGTAAACTACTGTTTGTTTTTCCCCCTTCCCTTCCAGATCATATTCCACATACACTTGTTCCTGCAGTAATGCAGGGTGGGGCAAAAGTAGGTTTACAGTTATTCATATGAATAATATTACAATAATTAATCAATAATAATACAAAATAAACTGTTTCACATACTCACAACTGTAGTTATAATCTGTTATAAACCTGTCCTGAATTAATATGCATACATGCAGCTCAACAGTCATTTACTTCATGACATTCCCAAAGTGAAAAGCAAAATGGACAGCATTTTGACCATTGCTCCCCTTCCACATGCCCTGACAGAAAGGCTCTAGTGTGAAAATAGAGGAAGCAGGCTCAGGAGGAAGGAGGGAGCTAGGCTAATGGCTTAGTCCTGCAGTTCTTGAGATACGCGTCAGTGGAAGGTAAGGGTGAAGACACTATTGCTGTGGTTCTCAAACTTCACTGCACATCACAATGACCCAGAGGGTGTTTTAAAACACCAATTGCTGAGCCCTGCCCCCAAGAGCTTCTGATTCCTGAGTTCTCAGGTAAGGCTGGAGAATTTGCATTTCCAATGAGTTCCCAACTGATGCCCATAGTGCTGATAGAAGCCACACTTTAAAAACCTTTATTAGTATATTTCTATCTGTTGAAATCCCCCCCCCCCTGCTCCAGCTGTGTGGATTTTATGTTCCTTCTTTTAGATTTACCTTTCAACACGCTGAGATCAGTTCTGGGTAGCCTAGTCTCAAGTCTCCTCTTGTTGCTAATCTGCAAGTCTCTTTCCTGGACTCTTGTCTAGAGCCTGAGTCTTGGATCCCAGAATTTTGCAGGCTCTTTTCTCATGTCCTTGACCCTTTGTTTCTCTAATATTTTAGCCCGGGCTCTGCATCCTTAAAACATTTGAAGGGCTCTCTCCTTTGAAGGGCTCACATAATGTTCCTTAAAACATTTCTTGGCCTGACTTCAAGCCTGCCTCCCACACCCATGTAATTTGCAGTGCCTGCCAACCCGTCTTCTGCCTGCATCTACCATTCTTGGCCTGACATGTTCTGTTATCACCCAAGTCCCTTGTAAAACTTACTACATATAGAATTTTGATTTAGTATAGTTCCATGGCTGTGATTAACATGATGGATTAAAATTTCCTTAGGGGTAAAAGGGAAATAGAAATGTGTGATTTGATTGAGTTTGGAAGTACAGTAGGGATATGTGATTGTTAGCTGTTGAATTATTATAACTAAAAAGAGAGTCAGCAATTGATGACTTGAATAATAATTGGCTTCAATTTTACAAATGCAAACTTACATTGAATATAGTCATATGTATTTAAGAATTGTATTGTTTTTCTCTTGCTACATAATAAAATTACCACAGACTTCATGTCTTAAAGTCATACTCATGTATTAGCTCACGGTCAGTCTGTCAGAAGCCTGGAAAGCAAGAGTGGAGTTCCCTGCTTGATGCTGCGGAGTGCTGGAGTCAGTGTCAGCTGGCTGCGTTCTCCTCTGGAGGCTCGACTAGGCAAGAATCTGCTTCCATCCGCATCCAGGTTGTTGGCAGAAGTCAGTTCCTTGTGATGGTAGGACTAAGGTCCTTGTCTTGCTTCTGTCGGCCAAGGATAAATCTCCTCTCTCAAAGATCACTGACGTTCCTTTCACAGGCTCTCTTGCAACATGGCCGCAGCAGAACCCTTCAAGGCCAGCAGGGGAATCTCCTCGCATTAAAGCCTCTTATGCTTTGAATCTGCTTCCACCAGCCAGCGAAAACTCTCTCCTTTGAAAGGCTCACATAATCAGATTAGGCCTAGATGGATAATCTCCCTTTTGAAATTAAAGGTGACACAATCATAGGAATGATATCTCATCCTCTTCACAGGTTCCACCCACACTCAAAGGAGGGTGATGATACAGGACTGAGGGACACTGCTTCAGTCCACCCTCTGAACCCCCACCATCTATGCCTATTCCACATGCAAAATACATGTACCTCCTCCAAACTTCCCAGGGCCTTATCCCTATACAGCATCAGTTCAAAGTACAAAGTCTCATCTAAATATTATCAACTCAAAAGTAAAAAATGTCATCATGTAAGTCAGGCACTGATGAGGCTCCTGGGCACAATTCCTCTCTATTTGTAGACTTGTGAAACTAACGAGACCAGTTACCCGTCCCCTCACTTCCAACTTCCAATGGTGGGACTGGCATAAGCTAACAGTTACAGCATTTCAGTTCAAAAAGGGAGTGGAAGGTACAAAGGAGTTATCAGTCCAAAACAGTTTTGACATCCAGGTGGGCTGACTCCATTTCTCCCTCACTCTTTGCTTCACTATCTAGGCTGTTGGTTTCTCTCTCCTGGCTTTTGGTTCTGCCCTCTGGGTGAGTGTCATTATTAGAATAATGCTACTGCAGCAATTACTGGATTTTTTTGTGTGTAGCCCACATTTCAGGTATCTTGAGGAAATTAAAGAACTGAGAGAAAAGTTCACAGTAAATGCTATTTAAAAATATATATTTTTATTGATTTCAGAGAGGAAGAGAGGAAGGGAGAGATAGAAATATCAATGATAAGAGAGAATCATTGATCGGCTGCCTCCTGCACACCCCCTACTGGGGATTGAGCCCACAACCGGGCCATGTGCCCTTGACCAGAATCAAACCTGGGACCCTTCAGTCCACAGGCCCACGCTCTATCCACTGAGCCAAACCAGCCAGGATGACACAGTAAATGCTTTAAACAAAGTCCACTAGTTCTTTAAACCAAGGATTCATCTAGAATAGTCAAATCTCAGCAGTAAGAAAAAGCCAACCAAATCTCATTTGTATTTGGGTAAGTCCCCAAAACCTAATCTCAGTGACCAGCATATGGAAGACTCTTTGGTGGTGGTCGGCGGGGGGAGTGGGGAGGGGAGTTTCAATCATACAGCCTTGGAGACTATTTCCACGAAGGCTGTCCTGAGTGGGACCTTGGGACAGAGTCATGGGAGGGCTGATATGGGCAAAAGACAGAGAAAATATTTACTTTAATAATTTGTAGCAGACAGGCATGACATAAGGACCAGCTGGAAGGGAAAGCCTAGAACATAATCATGAGTCTGATTCTGATTGAGAGGAAATCTTTGATGTTTCTAAATGGAGGGAATAGGGTTAATGTTGTTGGAACAGCAGGAAAAATATAACATTGGCAGTAGAGTAAAAGATGGACTAGTGGGAAGAAGTTACAGTGACAACGTGGACATTTTGTTCTTCACATATTAAAACAACGGTTCATGCTCATTGTCAGCACAGGATGTTCTCTGAGGTGTTTTTTGAGTAGCAGCTATGGATTTGTGCTGATATTGTCATCATTTCTTGTCCACACTCTCCTGTGAGCAAGGACAAGTATTACAGTGTGTTGATAAAATTACTATAGTGCATAGGGTTATGTGAACATTCAGTTTGTGGTGGGAGAATCATACAAATTTAGCCAGCACAGATAGAACAAGAATGCTGGCTTCTGGCCTTATTACATAATGAATGGATACCATTTATTGAGTGCCTCCTGTGTGTGAAACACTGTGCTGTGTATTTTACAAATGTTATCTCACTTAGTTCTCAAAGCAATCCTTTGGCAGTAAGAATTGTGGACCCATTTTATAGTTGGGGAAGCTGGGGCTCTGAGAGAGGTTGTTATTTGCCCAAGGACACAATTATAAATGGTGGTTGCCTCTGAAGCACTCTGCATAATTTCCTCATAGCTTGCCCATTAAATCGAAATGACCTGCTTATGTCTTTTGCCCACTCTAGACTGTAAGTTCACCAGGAGAGGGACTCTCTTATTTTGAACCCAGTGCAGACAATGCATGTGTGTTGAACTGAATTGTCTCTGCTAAAGCCTGTGCTCTTATCTGCCTAAGCTTAGTAGATGTAAGAACATTATAAAAATGTGGCAGGGACACAATTAAGGCTTGCAGGCAAGGAGAGTGCAGAGTTTTAGCATTAGAAGGCCTCCGAGTAATGACCTATGTCCTCTTTGGAAGAATTCTTGAAATTCTTCATTCATGCAAATTTTTCTTGTTGATGGTAAGAAACTGGACTCCATGACAACACATGGAAAACTGTGGTAGAAATTCTTTCTTCCTCTCCACCCCGACCCCCACCCCACCTTCTAGAGCACACAGAATATTAAACAGATAATTACTGCATGTTTCGCATGTTCCTGGCACTACTGCTTGACACTAGGAAACAGAAAAGGATGGGGCACAGGCCCATGGAGCTCACAGAGTAGCAGACAGTAGCCAAGGCCTGATAATGGTGAAGAGCAAGGACCTATGGGAATACATATTAGGGAGACCCCAGTTAGTTTTCAGACTTTGGGAATTTGTGAAGGATATTTAAGTGGAGGCCTAAGGCAGCGTGGTTACGTGGGCATTAGCTGGAAAGGCATTGTGAGGACTGAAGCCAAGTGGTGAGCAAGTGTGTGTCACAGAGGCAGAATGCAAGACCAAGGTGGCGGATAGAAGGCATGGAGAAGAATGGTAAGCATGAGACTGTACAATGGGTACAGGCCAGATCCTGGAGGGCCTTTAAGCCACATTAAAATCTGTAGACTTCTTCCTAAGAGCAGAGAGAAGCCACTGAATTTAGAAGGGTAGCTGGATATGTATGCTTTTCTCTCTGGCTAGCTGAGTGGAAAATCGGTTGGAGGAGGCAAGAGCAACTGTTAGGAGATGAATGCCTGAGTCTGGCAGGGTTAATGGGACGGTCTTTAAACGAGTCTGCCCCCTGGCAGCACCACTACTACATCCACCGCCAAGTTATTTCTCTGCCGGGTGAAAGCTACTTTGCATCCATCAGGAGTCTGGACACAGAGCAGTTCTGCGGCTGCTTAGTCTGGCCCCTGCCTACTCCGCAGCCTGTCCATCCAGACTCTCATCTACTACGTTATGCATGGTTTGGCTTTCTTTCACTCTCACAAGTGCACTGAGTTCTTTTTTCACCTCACCCGTACCGGGCTCTTAGTGACTGGTATTTACTTCCATTTGGACTACTCGTTCTCCCTGCTTTACTCATCTCCACTAGTTAACTGCTTCTCCTCCAGCTTTCTTATCAACCGTCCTTTCCTCAGAGTAGCCTACCCTGTGCGCTAAAAATAGGCCAGGCCCCCTCTCATACTCTCTCAAAAACATCCTGTGTTTCTCCTTCCTAGTGTTCGTCTCACTTTGTATATATTGTTTATTTGGTTATTTTTTCCCCCCAGAAATCTTTTGCTAGCAAATGAATGAAACCTACTGAAATTGGCTGAAGCAAAAACCAGAAAAAGTGGGAGGAGGGATGTATTGGCTCACATAACTGAGTGGCTGGGACAGGATTAGCATGGAGTCTGACTCCAGGGAGCACCATTCAACAATTCTGGAGGTAAGCAACCCAGTGGCTGGAGGAGATCTGCCTCTGAAATTGCAGGATTCAGGGGCTTAGGCAAGGCCATCAGGCTAGTCACGGTGTCTGTCCACATCTCCTTCATGTATGTTGATTTCTGGTAGGCGTGCTTCATGTGGTGGCACCCAGTAGCTTCAGGCTGCTCTTCTCCCTGCTGAAAACCCCTTGGGAAAAGATTTATTATTATTATTATATATTTTTTAATCATCAGATGTGCTGTAAGTCCCCAAATTAATTTCCAATATACCAGTAAGAGTATGATATAAAAGGAAGTTTAGTTCTCTCTCAGGTAAAAGAGATCCAGAATTATGTAGTCTCTGGCTTGCATGTTTCTTCTCAGGACCCAAACTCCTACATCTTCCTCAGTCCACTTCTACTTGATGGCCCCATGCAGCTGCTCCAGCTTTAGCCATAAACACATGAGAGGAGGAAGGACACGATCTCTTCCCTTAGAAGCATTTTCCTGAAATCTAACACAAAACAAATGAGTGCTATTATCCAAAGAAAGGAGAATGGTTCCTGGGTCTTGAGATTTAAGCTCCATGCATCAGTTAGGTTTTAAGTTTTTACGCAATGGAAAACTCAACTCAAATTTTTATAAACTTAAAGGCGATTTATTGAATTATGTAAATGAAAATTCCATAAGTAGAGTGAACTTCAGGACAATTTGATTCAGGCTCTGTGATCTGTTGGCTGGGTTTACATTTTTGTGTAAGCTCCATCCTGTCTGGATTTCTTTATCATGGCAAAATGATGGCAGCATTTCCAGACTTTTTTTTTTTTTTTAATCATCAGATGTACTGGAAATCCCCAAATTGATTTCCAATATAAGTTCAATTATTTTACATTCACACACCACATCACACCAGAAGGACTGTGGCATACAACCACTCTTGTTGTCATAGACCAGTGGTCGGCAAACTCATTAGTCAACAGAGCCAAATATCAACAGTACAACAATTGAAATTTCTTTTGAGAGCCAAATTTTTTAAACTTAAACTATATAGGTAGGTACATTATTATTAACTTAATTAGGGTACTCCTAAGGCTTAGGAAGAGCCATACTCAAGGGGCCAAAGAGCCGCATGTGGCTCGTGAGCTGCAGTTTGCCGACCACGGTCATAGACCAATTGGGCCTTCACCATTTCCCCATCTTCAGGAGGTGGGGGTGATGTCCACCCCACTGAAGTTTCAAGGCTAATATAAAATGAGAAAAGGAGAATTCTCAATAGTGAGGTCTGGGTGCTGTTAGGGAGTGGAGAGAGGGTTGGCTATTGGGTAGGCAACCAGCGAATGTAGGTTACCCTCCATGTGAGCAGAGACTAAATCTCTAATGCCTTGCACTATGCTTATACAAATAGATGCTCAATAAAGATTTGTCTAGTGGATAACAAAGCACAAACTAAGTAAGTACTTACCTCTATCACAACCTTTGCCATCTGACCCCTGGAGCTAATACTACCCTCAGTTCCTTCTTACCTTGTGGAACAAAAATGTTCCACATTTACCCTGACCAGAGGCCAAGACCTAACATCTAGCCCCCACACTAGCATGGACACCCTCATGGAGGCCTCACATAGGCAGCCAGGTTCAGAGAGTGGAATTTCCTGGATGAGGTGTTTACTCAAAGCAGCCAGAAACATCAGCATGCAAGGGGTGAGTTCAATATTGATCATATTGAACCATAATCAATATGAGCCATCCACGATGTTCCAGTGCCATATGGTCACATGTCAGATCTAAGGGGCAAATAAGTCTACAAATGGGCAGTGAATTCAGGGAGCAGGAGTCTAGGAGTCAGGAATGGTGAGAAGGCAGACAGGAAGCAATGAAAGAAATAGCTGAGGATATAAACTACGAGCAGGACCAAGGTGGAGGGCCCATTCTCACTGGTATTTCCCCAGCAGCAGAGGGGCAGGCCTGCCACCTGAAGATTGTAGGGCAGGTCGCAGGGGGGTGGGAACCCTGTCAGGAGGCAACGATAAGCAGAAGCTCAACTCCAGCACCTGGGGACTTAGGGTTGTGGCAGCCTGGGAAGCTCAACTCCAGCACCTGGGGACTTAGGGTTGTGGCAGCCTGGGAAGCAAACAGAGGAAATGTAGTGGGGAGGCTGTGTAGCACAATGGTTAGGAGATTAAGTCCTAGAGTCAGATTGTCTAGATACCAATTCCACCTGTCACTGACTAACCATGTGATTTTGCTCAAGTTACTCAACCTTTGACCCCTTGGGTTCCCCATCTGTGTCGTAGTACTTAACAGTATTTGTTAGGAAAATTTGATGCAGTAACAATCCTAAAGCTTTTATGCACAGCTCCTTACACACAGAAACACTAAATAAAGGCTGATATTGTCAGCAGCAGCAAGTACTAATTGGGAAACCCATGATCAGCACTAGAACCCTCAGAGGCTACCTCTGAATCACCATGCCCCTCTTTCCCTTCAGGACTTCACATATGATATTCCACATGCCTGGAACCTCATCTCCCTCCTCAGTATCTGGCTACAACTTCCCCACCTCCTTCAGGTCTCAGCTGACACATCCTTTCCTCAAGGTCAGGAGCTCTTGCTGTTCTGACGAGTAAGGACATTTGGGTTTGCCTGCCTGTGTCAGGTTTGGTCTGGGAAGTAGGGCAGAGGCTAAGTCTTCCTGCCCAAGGTCCAGCTGGGTACCTGACATAGAAAGAGACTCAGACTCAGACTCAGACATGAGTTATATTTTTGGAGCTAAGGGACCCAGGTTAACGGTTATACTTAAAACAAACACCTTGGATATTATTGTTTATTCTGAGGGCAGATGAGATAGAACTTTAACAGATAGGGCTCTTCTGGGCAGGAACAATATGGGGTTCTAGTGCCAGAACCTACTGAATAGATGCACTGCATTAGAGTTTGGGTGTGTGCTGTTGTTTGTTTGTTTTGCTGTTGTTGAGAGGGAGATGGAACATGGAAATATTGCCTTTTTTTTTACTCACTGACCCAGAAGGCCGACCTGGAGATCTAGGTAAAGACTTGTCCTCGGGCTAAGGAGCCAGTGACTTAGCTAGTTTCCAGCATCATATCCAGTTTCCTACCCGTAAAAGCAGAAGTTGGTTTTTACTTGGCACCCTTTAGGCCACACCTGGTCCTGAACCATTTGCTCAGGTTTGAATTCCACCCGAGGAAAGCTGTATGGCATCAAGTTCAATTATTTTACGTGGCTTTCTAAGCTACTCCCTGACCTGACTCCTTCAAAACTTTGCCTGTATTTCTCACCACTTCCCATTGCAAGTTATTTCTCAGTCTTACGGAACTTCAATTCTTTAGTGACCAGGCATTCTCTTGCCTCTGAGTCTTTCCCTCTGTCTAGAATTTTCTTCATATCCCCTCTTCGTCTGTGCAGATTTCTGCATAATCATCGCTGCCTCTGGAAAGCCCCCGGCCCCTACCCCACTGCCCAGCCCAGGTGAGGTGCTTCAGATGCTGCACGAGGACACGTTCAGCATGACCTTGCTCACACACCCTGTATTCCCAGGCCTCATCACTGGGCAGAGCAGAGTCAGCAGAAAATGTGTTGAAAGAACGTGTGACTGAATGAATCAGTAAATGGATGGATGCATGAAACATGCCTGTCCTCTACAAATGACCAAGAGGGTTACTTTGAATAGAGGCCTAGAAGATGAGGGATTTATTTTTATTTATTTTTTGTATTCTTAGGTTGGGTGCCCTAGACTAAGGAATTGAAGCCTGTCCAAAAGGTATGGAAAACACTGATACAGCCAAAATAAAATAAATCATGGAAAATGAATTGAACTGAGCCTAAATAGGATTGTGCTGAGCACAGCAGTATTCCGCTTCAAGGATACATTCGCCAGTCTGTTCCCGAGGATTTCATCTCTACTTCTCAAGGGAAGCACCCTATGCTTATAACACAAATCTACCGTCAATGTAAGACTCCAGACAGTTCCTCAGGGGCACTCCATAAGAGTTTAGCTTCACAAAACTGACAATAGGGCCTTATCCCCTTCTGACTGGGGATCCTAAATCAAGATTGGATGGTAAGTATGGTGGGCTACTCTAGCTTTATGGGGCATGAAGAGAGGCTGAGACTTAGCATGAGGCATACCTATTAGCATGGGCCAGGCTTTAAAGGACTGCAGAGAATAATGACAGTAGAAGAGCTAGACAGGGGCCACTATTATCAAGAAATGCTGTAGCCTCAGTCACAATAGAGACAACTGGCAAGTGGTTTCCAATCAGAAGTACTGGGAGCTTGAAGGTGTGTTCACGGGTGCCTCCAGCAGGAAAGAGTCCTCACCATCATGGCTGAGTTCAGAGCTAGAGTAGATGCAGGACATATTGAAACTGCCAGTTGGTGGCAGATAAAAGAAGCCAGAAACAAGTGGAATTGGGATCACCAGAAAGTGACTCCGCTGCAGTACTGGCCTTTTTAGAGAGGGGTCAGCAGTGAAACACACTGGGGCCATGTAGAAAGGACCTAAAGAAGGAGTGGGAGGCACAAAATCAGTGGACACGGTCACTAGATGCTCAGGAAGGCAGAAAGATAGGAAATGAGGTGGAGTTGAATCACCTTACAGAATTCTACACTAGGACATAGTGGATTTCACTGGGAGGACAAATGGCAGGAGGTTTCTAGAGCTGTGAGCACCGAGGAGGTGTTGAAACATCTCTGGAATGTGTGGTGATCACCTTGGAGAGATGGGATCAGCAATGATGATTCATCCCTATGTATGAAGAAGATGGCCTTCAAGGTGAGTGTCCCAGGAAGTGGAGGGGAGCTCCTGTGTGGGGATGTATAGGTGGTGTGAGAGCATTTTTAAAATGGCTGGTACCCCAGGGATGTATTCTTGCTTTGAAGTAGATTCTGGAACTGAGGCCAATATGAAAACACAAAAGGAGTGAAGGCTGTGAAAGCAACATGTATTTCCTGGACACCAGAAAATTTTTAAAAAGTAAGGCACAAGAAGGTCATTTGGATGTGTAGGCCTGGCCAACAGGGTCCTTGGAGTGGTGTCTGAGGTAATGTCCTCAGGGCTGGGAGAGGGGGTTGGAATGCCCTAGACCCAGGTTGGGGTGGCACTAGGGGACCTAAATGGACTAGTGGGTTAGGAGCCATCTGACTCCTCCTAATAAAGTGTGGCTCCTAAGACTTTGGGTGGGGTCTCATATGTTTGTAACTGACAAGAACCTGCCTCATCTCACATCAGTCTGGGCGATGTCAGAAAACTCAACATCATGGTTCCTCATTTAGGGTGTGACTCATCAGACTGTCAACCAGATTGGTAAATCCCCAATAAGCAAATCCCACAACATTGGTAGGGTGATCCATCAGCCATAAAGTCATATCCTTGGGCTAAAGAGCTCTAGAGCAGTCTTGGGTTTTCTACCCAACGTGTCCACTAATGTAATTGGAGGAAACGTGGGTGGGATACACACCCGTGATGTCACCTTCTCTTTAGAAAGTTGGAGGACAAGGACCTATAGACCATGGTTCTTATGAGCATAAGAATCATTTCTAGGATTTATTAAAAATGCAGACTCATGTTTCACATTAAAACTAGTGAATCTTCATTACTGAGATGTGTCCCAGAAATCTTCATTTTAAACAAGTTTCCTAGGTGGTTCTTATGCTTGAGATCTGTGGACCATATTCGAAGAAACATTAATGTGGAGGCCCATTCTGCAATAGCAAGTAGAGGTAGATTTTTTATTATATGGGGATTGGATGAAAACTGCTCTGATTTGGCTTATTCATGATGGCCTAGATGTGGTGGTATTTGGAAGAGATGTGGTCATCAGGCAATGCAATATTTGATAAAAATTATATAAGATGGGCAGATATTGAGGCTGGATCATTTCTGGATTACTCATTAGGATGACTGGGCTGCAGCCAAGGAGTCATGGTGAGGTTGGAGCTAGGTATTCCTCAGTGATTGGATGGACACCCACAAAAGCATGGGCAGCCAGTCAGGGGCATGGACAGAAAGAAGAACTGAGACTGAAGCTGTAGCCAAGATCGTCAGTACATAAAAGGATCATTTCCAGCTGTTCTTTTTTAAAAAAAATATTTTTAATTGATTTTAGAGAGAGGAAGGAAGAGGGAGAAAGATATTAAAACATCAATGATGAGAAGAGAATCATTGATCAGCTGCCGCCTGCACGCCCTCCACTGGGAATTGAGCCCAGAACCTGGGCATGTGCCCTGACCGGGAATCGAACCACTGAGCCATGCCAGCTGGGCCCAGCCGTTCTTGATGTATGACAGGAGAGTACTGCTGACAGTGGTCTCATATGTGAGGTGATTCTGGTCTCCTTCATCTGTCTCACACCTAAGAAACTCTTTTAAGCTATAAAAAATTCCTCAGGACAGATCCCCTGCACTGAGCTACCAAATACATCCTCATCTCTCCAGGAAACGTTGAGCTTCTATGCTAGAATTGCTGGACAATATTGGGTGAGTTGGGTTGAGATGTGAGGTAGACGTTGATTCTTAAGACTCTTCAGAATCTTTCTCATCCATTGCTCCTACAGAGCTAGAGTTAGGGCCCTGTAAACTTCAGGAAATGAGGTAACAGAGGAAAGAAACAGATACTTTTATGACACAAGATTTGTAGTTTGTAAAAATGTGATGAGTAAAATGATAGAACCATATCAAAGTAGGAGACAGCGTCAAGAGAAAAACATGGTTGGGATCATTATCTGAATGATCCCATTATTTGAATTTGGTGATCAAGTTGCCGCCTCCTCATTTTGTATTATTCAGGGAAATAAAGAGAGGTTAATGATACATCTGATAAGGGTTAATCTCCAAAATATACAGGGAACTCATACAACTTAACAAAAGAAAGATAAACAATCCAATTAAAAATGGGCAAAGGACCTAAATAGACACTTCTCCAAAGTGGACATACAAAAAGCCAAGAGACATATGTAAGAATGCTCAAAGTTACTAATCATTTGAGAGATGCAAATCAAAATAACAATGAGAGAAATGAAGTAACTAAACTTTTTTGCCCCTCCATCAAAGTGGCATGAGCAACAAAGCCAGAAAAAAACGAAAGAGTAAATACAAACAAACAAAAAACCCTGACAATGAGATATCATCTCACACCTGTCAGAATAGCTATCATCAACAAATCAACCAATGACAAGTGTTGGTGAGATTGTGGAGAAAAGGGAACCCTATCACTGTTGGTGGGAATGCAGACTGGTGCAGCCACTGTGGAAAAGTATGGAGTTTCCTAAAAAAATTAAAAATAGAACTCCCATTTGAGCCAGTCATCCTACTTCTAGGAATATATCCTAAGAAACCTGAAACACTCATCACAAAGGATATATGCACCCCTATGTTCATAGCAGCGCAATTCACCATAGCTAAGACTTGGAAACAGCCTAAGTGCCCATCAGCAGATGAGTGGATAAAAAAACTGTGGTACATCTACACGATGGAATACAACGTGGCAATAAAAAAGAAAAAACTCTTACCATTTGCAACAGCATGGATGGAACTAGAAAGTATTATGTTGAGCGAAATAAGCCAATCAGAGAAAGATAAGTATTACATGATCTCATTCATATGTGGAATCTAATGAACCAAATAAACTGATAATCAAAAATAGACCCAGAGTCATAGAAGCACGAACAGACTGTTGAACCTCAGAGGGAAGGCAAAGGAGGGTGAGTAGGAAGAGAACAACCAATGAGCTTGTAGGCATAGTAGCATACATAACGGGTGGACACAGACAATGGGGTGGTGAGGGCCGGGGGGCGGGGGGGAGGGGAAGATGGGAGCGGGCTGGAAGAGGTTAATGGGGGAAAAAGAGGACCTATGTAATACTTTCAATAATAAAGATTTTATAAAGAAAAAAAAAAGAGCGGTTAGACCAAAATACACAAGGGGAATCTGGAAATTTCCCTGCTGAAAGAATTCTTCCCTGCATACTTCTGCAAGTTTAATATTCATTTGAGCTCACAAGTTTCTTTTTTAAAATGTATTCTTGCTTTAAGTAGATTACTTTCACCCAGCCAGACTCCTAAAACATTTAAAAAAAAAAAGTTTATTGATTTCAGAGAGGAAGAAAGAGGGAGAGAGAGATAGAAACATCAATGATGAGAGAGAGTCATTGATTGGTTGCCTCCTGCACACCCCCCACTGGGGATTGAGCCCACAACCCAGGCACGTGCCCTTAAATGGAATCAAACCTGGGAGACCGATGTTCTATCCACAGAGCTAAACCAGGCCGATGTTCTATCCACTGAGCTAAACCAGGCCGATGTTCTATCCACTGAGCTAAACCAGGCAGGGCTTCTAAAACCTTTTAAGAGAGCAGCTGCACTGAGAGAATGTGAATTCTGGTTGAGCTGCAGAAATGGGAAATGGTGAATTATGATGCACTTTGAGAGAGGGGAGTGGGGGATTTTGGATCTTTAGAGGGTCACTTAGGGTACCACCCTATATGTGGGGGGTAAGTGAGGAAGAGGGAAGGGGCCATCTCTTGTATTTGCTCAATCTCTGCTTTCTCCATTGGGCTTCCTCCCTTCTCCTACTACCCTTTGGCTGGGCCTTTGCCCACTAATCATTTAGGATCCAGTTTAACCATCACCTCTTTCCCAGACTTGCCCAAGGAGAGTTAGAAGCTCCATCCTTTGGTCTATCACATTTGTTTATATACATATTTGACTCTGATCTGTTTATAGTTATATTTCTCCCACAGACTATAGATTCCTTGAAGGCAGGAGTCATATTCATTTATTATTTAACATAGTACATAATAGGATTCAATAACATCATAAATTATAGGCACATATCACTTTAAAGACCACAGCTGTAAATTTTTACACCAACTTATTGAATTTGATGAGAGAAAGGTCATCTCAGATTAGGCCTCTGTTGGGGACACTGTGCACTGGTGTCTATACCTTGGGAGTATAGAACTGAGAACTGAGACCTGTGTACTAGGCATCAAATAGCCAATCCTCTTGGTTGTTTCATTTTTATAGATGGCTGATCTCATCCTTTATATTTGTTCTATATTTTCTTGTCAGTTATAGTAACCTTCCCTTCATATTGGAGTACTTATGCTGAGCCTATACAGTAGGTCCTCGGGTTACGTCAGAGGTCCATTCCTACAGCTCGATGTAATGTGATTTTCGCTATACGTCGGAACCCACCTACATAAGCACCTAGGTCACTCACATGGAGCACATACACAGCAGTAATGAAGTGAAACAGTAAAAAAAATGTAAAAAAAAACACAATTCCTGACCTTTACTTGTGGTAAATAAATAATATTAAAAAAATAAAGCACAAATGTACATACGTCGAAATGATGGAACTTTTTTTTTAAAAAATAAATAAATGGGAGATGGTGATGTAACCACAAAACGATGTACATCGAGTTGGACGTAACCCGAGGGCTGTCTGTATACTGACTGCCTAAGGGAAATATGCCCCACTTAAAAATGATTATGTCAGCCCTAACTGGTTTGGCTCAGTGGATAGAGCATCCACCTGCGGACTGAAAGGTCCCAGGTTTGATTCCAGTCAAGGGCATGTACCTTGGTTGAGGGCACACTTCCCAGTAGGAGGTGTGCAGGAGGCAGCTGATCAATGTTTCTCTCTTATTGATGTGTCTAACTCTCTATCCCTTCCTCTCTGTAAAAAATTAATAAAATATATTTTTTAAAAAATGATTATGTCAGTCTGTAGTAGTCGGTGCCAATTCAACACCAGATTGGGGTTGTGGTGAAAAGAAGGAAACTTTATTCAGGACAAAGTGCTGGGAAACAGCACAGCTATAAGAACAGCTCTGGGGCCAGGCCCCTCTCCAGCTAGACAGATCTGCACTGCTCCTGGATTATTTGCTCTGTTCTGCTCAGGGCAGATCTGCTTTGTTCAGCACTGCAGAGTCATCTGTGGGTGTTTTTCTTTTTTCTTTTTAAAATTGATTTGAGAGAAAGAGAGAGACACAGATTGTTGTTACCCTTATTTATATATTAATTGATTGATTCTTATATGTGCCCTGATGGGGGAGGAGATTCTATTATACTGATGCCCTAATCAACTGAGCTAGTAAGCCCTGCCACGTGTGGGTGTCTCAGCTCAGTAAGTCTTCAGTGGAAAGGGCAAGTGTGCTCTCCCAACCCTAGCGGAGAAGGTTTATATAAATAGGAGTCCCCTCCCTGGTCCCTGATTGGCCTGCCTCATGCAAATGAAGACTCCAAATCCTCACAGTTTGATTGGTCCAAAAGGCACTGTCCTGATTGGTCAGAATAGAGCCACTCTAATTGTTAGAGCTTCACAGTTTTGACTGGATGGGGAAATCCTCAATCCTATTGTTTGAAATAGGATGCCAGGAACTCCTTTGCTCGCTCAGGTGGCAGAGATACAGTACAGGTAGGCAGTTCAGCATAGAGGCAGGTAGTTCAGTGCAGGCTACTCCTTGAAGTGCAGTTTGTGCCAGAGGCCCCTGTGCAGAAATGGCTATTAGCGTCTGTTTTTAAAAATTTGAGCCCAGTTAGCCACCAGGAGCCCTTATTAGTTAGGTGTCTTCTTCTTTTTTTTTTTTTTCTTTCAGGATTCACAATTAAGACCACTAAAAATATAAGAAATCTTTAGAGTATGGTAAGGGATATAAGCAAAATATAGTTGTATAAAAATTATAATTTCAATTATGCAAAACTACATAAACTTCTGGACAACACTATAAGTGAATATGCAAAAATGAAGTGATTTTTTGTAAAATGTCTTCAATGTTGCATGACTCAATAATGATAAAATTTATGATGCTGGGGGGTCAGGTAATCTGTCAAATCTAATATTCTCTTTCTTCCAATGGCATTAAGAAACCATGTGTGAGTTTAAATTCCCCAAAATAAAGTGTTCAAGAAATTGAAGATCCTTTTTTCAAAAACTAATTTCTCATCATGATTCATTAAGGATGTTATTTCCCAAATATATTTAATCTCTTCTTCAATCGAATACATACCATGCCTTAATGTGACGAGTTACAGATGTTTATTTCCTGCTGTGTGAAGTAATAATCTCGTTCATATTAATTTTTTAGCTTTCTTTCATTTCCTGGTTGTTCAGAGTTCAAGAACCCGACCTTGCTAACTTGTACTGCTCTTAAGTTTTAGCATTCCTCATAGCCTTTATATTTTTTAAAATCCGTACTTTAAAAAGGTAGTCATGTTTGGCAGCCTCCAAAACTAATCTTTTTCTCAAATTTATTTCTTGAGATCGGATCGGAATATTCTCGGGCCCACCCAAGGAAGGCGAGAACAGGCTAGTCCGAGAAAGTTTACTGTGTGTGAGAGTAACAGTGGTTACTACCCTCTGGGGTTCACGGCACTGGGACCCAAAGGTTCCCCGAAACAAGCGCCCAGAAAGCTGAAGACCCGAGGAGCCCGCCAGGCGACCGCAACCCTCCCGCTGACCTGCGGCGGCCGCGGCGCTGGTGGCCCCGCCCCCTCGGGGCACGCAGTTGCCCCCGCCCCCGCCCCCGCCCCCTCCCGCCCGCGCTCCGCACGCAGGCGCGTACTCCGCAGGCTTGTGGCCACGCCCCTCCGCGCCGGCCCGCCCCGGCCGGCTGCTCCGCCCCTAGGCGGTTGCTCGGGCGGCCGCCGCCCTTCCCCGGCCCAATGGCGCGGCTGCCGCGTTGGTGATGTGGGATAGTGCTCAGGCTCGTCCGGCCCCAGGCCCGCAGCCCATTACACCACCCGCCGCGGCAGTCGCTGCAGCCGCTGCAGCCCGCGCAGACGGAGGGCGGGAGGCGGCTCGGCGTGGCGGGGCGGGGCGAGCGGCGCGGCCGCACTCATTCCTGTGGGGCGCGGGGCATGGAGGAACTGAGCGGCCGCAGGCGGAGCTGGGCGGCGCAGGCGGCGGCCGGGACAACGGTTTCCATTTGAAGGGGGCGGCTGGAGCCCGAGCGGCCGGCGGCGGCGGCTGGAAGGACTAGCGACGGGCAGGTAGTGGCGGCGGCGGCGGCCCTGCCGCGGCCCGAGGCGCCCGCGGGGAGGCCTGGGCGGGAAGGGGAAGGAGGGCGTCCCGGGCAGCTGAAGGTGGCGGCGGGCTGGAGGCCGCCGGCCGGTCCGCCCGCCGGGAGGGGGTCGTGGTCAGTGGAGGACCTTGGGGAGGGGCTGCCCGCGTCCGGGAAAGGCCGAGGTGAAGGTTCTGTGAGGTGAAGGGGCGGCTGAGGTGTGGGGACCTGCGATCCCTTGGGGGCGGGGGATCAAAATGGGGCGGGCGAAGGGAGCTCCGCGGCGGCCGGATTTCCTGAGAGCCTCTCGGAGTTTTGGAGGCGAGGGAGCCTTGCGGAGCGGGGCTTGGCGCCGGCTGGCCGTGGCTGGTGGTGTCTGACTTTTTGTTCCTCCACGACACCCCTTCTGGCCACCATGAGGCCTCCCGGCCTCGCGCCCTTGGCCGGCTCTGCCCTGCGGACGGGAGAAGGCGCCGTCCCGGACCCGCGCCTCGCGCCCCTGTCGGTCGGACTCTCCCCGGGCGTGTGCGGCACCAAACTAGAGCGAAGCTTGGCTAGAGAGGAGCCGAGAAACCCGGTGCCTGTTCGGGCTTAAATTCACCATATGTAGAGAGGAGTCCGCCTCCCACCGAGCCGTTCGGGGGTGTGTGTACCTTTGTGTGTTCTTTTTCACCTTTTGGGCGGTGGGGGGTGGGGGAGTGACGGTGGCATGGGAGCCCCTAAACTAGGACTCTTCCTCCCCACAGGAGTAGAAATGATGAAAAAAACCAAAACAATGTTTTTTTTTGCTTTTACCGATGAAAAAATCAAAACTGTTTTGTTTTGTTTCTTCCTTTCTCCAGTTTGTTGCTCTGGTTGTCAGATGTCGGAAGGCAACAGGACAGAACATACTCTCCGTGTTTTTTTTGTGTTTTTTTTTTTTTGATATCCGTCCTGGGGTTCTGTGATGAAAAGTGAACTTTGGTTCCTGTGACTCGTGCCTGTGTCGATAAGAGTTGAGCTTTGCATTGAGGGATAAATAAAAGCACCGCCTCCCACCTGGACATAAATGGATCTGAAGACAGCCGTGTTTAACGCAGCTCGCGATGGCAAACTCCGGCTTCTCACCAAGTTGTTGGCCAGCAAATCCAAAGAGGAGATTTCCTCCCTGATCTCTGAGAAAACGAATGGGGCCACGCCACTCCTGATGGCGGCCAGGTATGGGCACCTGGACATGGTGGAGTTCCTCCTGGAGCAGTGCAGCGCCTCCATAGAAATCGGGGGCTCGGTCAATTTTGACGGCGAAACCATCGAGGGGGCTCCCCCTTTGTGGGCCGCTTCTGCCGCAGGACATCTGAAGGTGGTCCAGTCTCTGTTAAATCATGGAGCATCTGTGAACAACACGACTTTGACCAATTCCACTCCTCTAAGAGCTGCCTGCTTCGATGGCCACTTGGAAATAGTGAAGTACCTTGTAGAACACAAAGCTGATTTGGAAGTGTCAAACCGGCATGGGCATACCTGCTTGATGATTTCATGTTACAAAGGACACAAAGAGATTGCGCAGTATTTACTTGAAAAGGGAGCAGATGTTAATAGAAAGAGTGTTAAAGGTGAGTTTCGCTTTTTCATTTGAATTTTTGTGTACCACTTATTTTCTGGAAGTTTGGTACATAAATATAAGCAGTGATGTTGAGTAAGTCAACACTGACTTGTTTTGATTAGGTATCCCTTCCAGTATAACCTTGTTGATGTTTCTCTGTTATTTGATAACATTGAACAAGTGTAATAGAAAGACCTCTGTTACTATGTTAAGCAGCATTTTCTGTCTCTTTTTCAAATAACTCCTAATTGCTGGCAAATGCGTTCTTCAAAGTTACAGAGCATGTTAATGGTAGTTGGATCTGAGCCATTAGCTTGTATTTCATCTTCCTCAGAATATACTTCAATATATTATGTTTTTCTTAGCTTTAATTTTTGTAGAACACTCTTGGAGTAAAAACTATATTTAGTGAGTCATCTTGTTTATCTTAGGTCGGCATTTCTTTTGTTATTCTGTCAGGGAAGGCTAGGGCAAACTGACCTAGAAGGATAAGTATTACTGGAAAAGGGAGAAAAATCTGTTCCCTTATTCCCTATTTATTGTTTGGCCAAATTTTTTTTTAATAAAGAATATGTATTAAATATAGCAAGAAAGAAAACAGATTTTTTAAAACTGCTAACAATACTGAGAGCAAAACAAGGATTAGGTTAGACAAATGTGGATTTGTTGGCTAGCAACAATGTAAATAATCTTTGTCCACAAAAGTTAAGGTTTACAATGGAGTATAATTTCCAGCGATTGTAATAAATTTAAAACAGCAAATGATAGTTTAGAATTTTTTTAAATTCTTAAAAAACAACTGTCCTGATACTACAATTTTTATACTTGAAGACCTATTTTTCTTATACATCTATTTATATAGCAGCAAAATAATTCACTGTCTAATGAAAAAAAACTATTAAAACTTAAAAGTAGCATACATACATGGTAAAAAAATATTCAAACAGCACAAATTGGTTTACAGTGTTTATAGTGAAAATTAAGTCCTATCTATCACCCCTGATTTCTAGACCTCCAACCCATCCGTAACCACTATTTACTGTTTTTGTGTGTGTCCTAGAGATAGTCTATGCAAATACAAGGATATGCCCCTATATCAATCTCACCTTTCCTCTGTTAGTTGATACATACTGTTTTAAAAAAAAAAATTACAATTTATCTTGGATGTCATTCAACTCCAACACACATAGCTACCTCAGTCTGATTCATAGCTACACAGTACTTCATTGTATATAATTTATTTATCTATTCTCTATTGATGGACAGTTCTGTCACATCCAATACAAACAGTGCTGCTGTAAATATTCTTGAACAAAAGTGTTGCACATTTGTGTGAAAGTAGCTGTATTGTAAATACTCACAGGTGGAATTGCTGAATCAAAGTATATGTGCATTTATCACTGAATAGTGTCTGATTGCCTTTCAGACACACTAAACTACACAGTATGGGGCATATAGTTACTGGATATATTTATTGAAGTTAGTATCATCTTTTAAAAAAAGATTTGTTATTAAAGTGATTCAGACTCATTGTGATTTTTCTGAAAATGTTCTTCCCAGAGGAAATATAAAAATATCACAAAATCCAGACATTTAGAGTTAATCCTTCCAAGATGTTTCTGAATTTTGTGAATAGATATTATGCAATTTTATTTTATGTCCTCTTCTATAGCCTGTTTTTAGCTTACTAGGTGTTATCTTTTTTTTTTTTTAAATATATTTTATTGATTTTTTACAGAGAGGAAGGGAGAGAGATAGAGAGCTAGAAACATCGATGAGAGAGAAACATCGATCAGCTGCCTCCTGCACATCCCCCACTGGGGATGTGCCCGCAACCCAGGTACATTCCCTTGACTGGAATCGAACCTGGGACCCTTCAGTCCGCAGGCTGACGCTCTATCCACTGAGCCAAACCGGTTTAGGCACTAGGTGTTATCTTTAATACCATTAATTATAGCTCTTTAATTTCAATAGCTGCATACTCCTCTAATGGAATTTTATGTTGCTTCTAGCTTTTCAGTATGATACACATGTTCCTGTTAGCATTCTTATATATGTTTTCAACTGTTCCTGATTGTCTTTGAGATAGGTTGTTAGGTCAGAGGACAGCATGACTTTTTAAACACTCATCATTTTTAAAAACCACTTATTTTTAATAGAACAAATTGCTGCTTAGAGACCATATTCATACTAGGAATGCTTTGAAATCATAACTAAAAGAGGGTTAAAAGGTGTGGCTGCTTGTTTAGGCTTGTTGGATTTTTTGTTTCTTTGTTTTGGGTTTTTTATTATCAGCCTAATGATGAACAGATTGTTAATAAGTTCATATATTTAAGTAAAATTGGCGTATGTTTTAAACTCTTATATATCATTGGAGAGATGAGTACTGGTACTATTTCCCTTGTGTTTTTCAGAGCTGCTTTATATACTCCTAGAAATAGAGTATTTGAGAGAACTATATTGTAAATAGCTCATTATTTTGTGAGCATTTTTCTTAAACTCTGAACAGTATTTGACTTGATTACCTTTGCTATTTTAGAAGAATATTCCTTTTTAATCACTATCGTATAGCTGTGTATATCCTTCCTCTTTTGGCCAATGGTCTGCTTAGTCTAGAGTCATTTTTCCCCCAGTGTCAGTATCATATATTTATGTCTCTAAAAAATATACGTAGCCCCAATTTTATATACATACATATATACACATACATATATGTGTATTTTATATATACAGGGTGTCCCAAAAATGTATATGCACTTTGAATAATTATTTATTCTAATGGGTTAAATCTGAAAAAGAAACATCAATTGAGCTTTCAGCTGTTAAAGTGTGTATACATACTTTGGGGACATCCTGTCTATAATATATATTGCTCTGTGTGTGGTACTCTGCCTTTTCATGGTGCATTTTAATTTCAACAATGATTTTTAATGATTGTTGGGGCAGATTAAAGTACATTGCACCCTCTCTCACTCTGATTCTGAAACCTCCATTCTCTGATGATCACTCTCATTGGCTCTTCAGATTTTTTTTTTTTATGGGTTAAAGGGTAATAAAAATGCAGGGATCAGTTGAAACTGAGGCAGGAACACTGGAGAAAGATCCGAAAGAGCATCAAGGAGAATCCCCCCCCCCCCCCATTTTTAATTCCATTTAGAAAATGGAAAACACTGATAAGACCAGGGATAAAATGGAGAGAGAGGAAGAGAGAGACATATCCATGGGCTGCCTCCTGCAAGCCCCCTACTGGGGATGGAACCCGAAACCTGGGCATGTGCCCTGACCAGGAATTGAACCAGTGACCTCTGGGTTCATGGGATGACGCTCAACTAACAGCTACACTGGCCAGCGCTCTTAGGAAATTTTATATGTCAGCTGTTGGAAATGATTTTGAAGAAAGAAAATGCCAATAGATTATGCTTAGTCTGCTTAAATATAAAATGTATGTGACTTCTATATTTCTTTACTTTTAACATGCAGTTGGCATTTGAATATATTATTTAACCTCTATCCATTACTTTTTAACAGGGTGTTGGCATTTTGAGCATATTTTAACCTAAGCTAGAATTCATTCATTAATTGAGAAAGCATTTACTGAGTCCCTCAGTGTGCCAGGCTGTTAGACTTAGGATATATAAAGATGAGTAAGACAAGATATCCAGTCTTGGATTCCCTGCCCTTGAGGAGCTTATAGTTTGATGGGAGAGACAGGTTCATAAGCAGATACTTAAACCACAATGTGGTAAGTGCAACAGCAGTGCTTTCTTTTTTTGGAAATACTTTATTCCTAAAAAACTCATTCCCTTAGGGGACAGAGGGTTCCTCCTTTTCCCTTGGTATTCAAAAAGGGAAGAAAACCTTTGAAATATTTAGAGAAACTTCTCTAGTTTAGCCCAGTTGATTTTTGAGACAGGAGAGTTGTTTGCTATTTAAAACTACAGACCCTAAATCAGAAGCGATTATACAGGCCAGTCTTTGAGCTGTCACATTGATCTCAGCCCTATATAGTTGGTCATTTTTGGTTTTCTTTTGTTCTTTTTTTAAAATATGTTTTTATTGATTTCAGAAAAGAAGGGAGAGGGAGAGGGAGAGAGAGATAGAAATACCAATGATGAGAGAGAGAATCATTGATTGGCTGCCTCCTGCATGTCCCACACTAGGGATTGAGCCCACAACCTGGCATGTGCCCTGACTGGGAATCGAACCCTGACCACCTGGTTCATAGGTCAGTGCTTAACTACCAAGCCATGCCAGCTGGGCTCTTTTGTTCTTTATTATTATTTTTTTAAACTTAGAATGGGACTTTGCAGATCTATGGTAAAGTTACTTAAAGCCCTTCAGTTCTGCTTTTATACCAAAATTTAACTGGCAAACGAGCAGCTGAAAGTGATTGAGTACTACAGATCAATGGAACAGCTCTGAGTTGGAATTGGGGAGGCTGGCCCTAGAGGACACACCGTCCTCATGCATGGGCCAGTCATTTTAGATACCCAAGGTAATTAGTAAACTGGTAATAAGATAATTACTGTGCATTTTCTGTAGGCAAGACATTGTGTTGAACATTGTGAAGGCTATGAGAAGATACAGGACATCACATTTGTTAATTGCTAAAGGAATGGTATAAATCTATGCTGTAGGACTTACCTAGACTTCATGGACAAGTTGAACTGGGTCTTGAAAGGATTGTTAGGGTTCAGATATGCAGAAGAGATTTGATACAGTTCTTAAAACTGAGGAAATGGCATAAGGAAAGACACATTGAGAAATATGCTTGGAAGGCCCAGGAATTGGAAGGTAGGTGTACTGTTTGGACCAAAGGGCTAAGTTATAAAGGATATTGACTTCTAGGTAAAGATGTTTGATTTTATTCTTTATGCAGTGGTAAGCTAGTGAAAGTTTTCATCAGAGGAATAACTGAGATTTTTTTAGAGAAACCCATCTCACTACATTCTACTTAGCTCTTTGAGGTTAGATGCCTGGTGTTTGTATCCATGCATTAGAAAGAGTATCTGGCCCATGATAAATATTTAGGAAAAAGGCTTGTTGAATGAATGTCTTGGACTTAATAGAAGAAAGATTATAAGTTACTTGATAGCAAGGACTCTGTTTTGTAGTCCTTTCAATATGGAAATAAAAACATGCGTGAAAAATTGTCAATAATTGTGAAAAATGGGTGGTACAGGTGGAATTCTATAGGGTTTAGAAAAGGGAGAAATCCACATAGGCTCATGTTAAGTGTAGCTAGCATGTAAGGGTTTGTAGAGAGCTAGTTCATGCAGTGTTTTTATTTTATTGAAACTTTTTAATTTATAAGTAAGTATAAAGAAGAATACATAAGAAGATACTTATCACCTTGCTTCAACAATTATCCACATCTGCCAGAGTTTTAAAAAATGTGTATTCTCCTCTCCTTTTGTTTTCTGCAATAGTTTAAAGCAAACCCCAGGCAATACGTTATTTCTCTCCCATAGTATAGGCATTTTAGGGTATAGATGTATTTCAGTCAAGAAAATTTTAAAAAGGGAAAGATTATATGTATATAATCCATGTTCATTCTTTTCCCTCTTGTATCTCCTTGCACACTTCCCTGTATCCTCAGGGAACTCGTTATCCTAGTTGGAAAGCTAAGCTGTAGATGATGTGTAAATTGAGTTCAGTAGGAAAATAGTGGAGATTGGATTTTGAAAAGTGAATTCTCGCAGAATTGAAGTTGAATTGAAATGAATAGATCATTTGCACTAACTGCTATTTCAAGAGCTGTAGGCAATACCACGAATTGAAGGCAGAGATTAAGTTTTACTTAATGACTTGTGGGTACATGTGGTTCTTTCACTGAGTTCATCTGCATCACATTTTTCTAGATTGATGAATTAAATTTGTTTAAAACAAAATTCTGGAAGCCCTTGGTATTCTAGAGATTTATGCTACTGAGACATCAGGAATCTATGTGTTGGAAGATGGAGGTGGAAGTGGTGGTGAGAGGCCCAAGTAAAGAAGTTACAAGGTTACAAATCTGACTGAAACATCTCTTTCTCTTTTTTCTCTCCCTTTGGGAAGAGCTACAGTTGAATAGAGTGAACTATCGAGACCAGAAAGGAAATTTTAATGAAGTTAGAATTATACTGTTGATGCTTTTATCAAGTTTCATTGTGTAATTTTTATTAAATTACGCTATTACTAGTTGTTTTAGTCCTGATTCCTTAGCTCGAGTGTGCTTAGCCTTGAAAATTCTACTTACTTTCAAGAGCCATTAAAAAAGGCAATTTTTTATCCCTAGTTGAACTGCTTACCCTTTTCCCCATCTTTACAAGTAGTTCTCTTATGGAAGCTTAGTCCCAGCTACAAAGTTGAAGAAGAATGATGCCAAACACAGTAGGCTAAAGTGGTCCTATTGTAACAGATGTGGGCATTTCCAGACAAATCTGTTAAAATGAAAGACACTTTAATTGCTGCTTCTATAAGTCAAAACTTACCAAAAACACAGGAACTTTGACTTGAAAACAGCTTTCACATACCATTCACTGACTTAAAGTGTATAAATCAGTGGTTTTTATTTAGTATTTTCACAGAATTGTGCAACCATCACCACAGTCACCTTTTCACACCTACCTACACCCTCGTAAAAAAACTCCATATCTATTAATATTCACTGCCATTTTCCCCCTCCTCCCTCATCCCCAAATATTACTGGTTTTAGACAACCAGTAATATTTCTGTCTCTGTCAATTTATCTGTCCTGGATATTTCATATAAATGGAATCATAATATTGGTCTTTTGTGACTTCTTTTATTTAGCATAATGTTTTCAAGGCTCATTTATTTTGTAGCATTTCAGTACTTTATTTCTTTTTATTGTTGAATCCACTATATAGATATATCACATTCATTCATCAGTTGACGGACATTTGGGTTGTTTCTACTTATTGGCTATTAGGAATAATGCTGTTATGAATATTTGTGTAGAAATTCTAAGGATGTATGTTTTCATTTCTCTAGCATAGGTAGGGATAGAATTGCAGGGTCACATGGTGACTCTCTGTTTAACCTTTTGAGGAACTGCCAAGCTGTTTTCCAAAGTAGCTGCACCATTTTACATTCCTATTAACAATGTAGGAGGGATCCATTGTTTACATACCCTTACTAATAACATTTGTTATTCCCCTTCTTTTTAAGATATCCATCTTAGTGGGTGAGAAATTGTATCTCATTATGGTTTTGATTTTTATTTCTCCAATAGTTAATGACTGAGCATCTTTTCATATGCTTATTGGCCATTTGTATATCTTCTTTGGGGAGTGTGTACATATCCTTTGCACCGTTTTAAATTGGGTTCTGTATCTTTTTATTACTGAGTTTTAAGAGTAATTTATATATTCTGAATACAAGTTCTATAACATATAACTTGAAAAATTTTTTTCAACATTTTGTGGATTTTCATTCTTTTGAAGGTATTTTTTGCAGCAATATTGATTATATTTTACAAACTAATTTAAAAATATTCGACTGTGGGTCATTTACTTAGATTTGACTTAAACAAGAAAATTGGTAGGAATAGATTTCAGAGTTTACTGATACTCTTTACTAGATAAACAGGAACTTTTCTGTGGATCAACTGTGTAATCTAGTTGTATAATATACCCTGTGTCTGCTATGGCATGTAAGTATTTAAATTTAGAGTAAAGAAGAAGAGTGAAGTTTTGTTTCTGTATGGTGTAAAATAGGGCCATGACATAACTCTCCTTTTAAACTTATATTCATATCACTTGATAGTGCTATTAGATATGTTAGCTATATGACAAATATATATAGTAAGTCCTCACTTAATGTCATCAATAAGTGACTTTAAGCAAAAGGATGTACAATGAAACCAATTTTACCTTGGGCTAATTTTTATAAACAAGAGTTAAGTTCCTAGGACATCTCATCAATGTTATAATTAAACAATGATGAATGAAACAATGTTATTTGAGGACCTGCTGTATAAGATTCATTCTCTGTTTCCTTGCTGCTCAATTAGCAAAGGCCAGCAGTATAGGCACCACTTGGAACTACCTCTAGATCACTGACTCGGATCTGCATTTTACTGTGATCCTCTGGTGTTTGTACACTGAAGTTTGAGTAGAACAACTTTATGTGACTTATACTAACAAACACAAAACTTGAACTATGTGAAGACTTTACAGGCAGTGGAATCTGTTGAATTGATATTGCTAGAAAAAGTAATTTAAGTTATAACAAACATTTTGTATTTGTTAAATATTTTATTACCTTATGAGGACAATTTTGTTTCATTAAAAAGATAAATTCTGTTTACTCTTTGGGAGTGGTTTAGAAATGGACTGAATTCTGATTCTGGTAAGTAATCTTATCCAAATTGAGATATTTATAAATGCTCTGTTGAAGTTTGTCATAATTTAAGTGGTTGATTGATAACATTCAGTTGCAAACAATCATTTATTTATCATTTAGTCAAACCCAAACCATCTGGTTTGGAGCCAGGAAACTCTTGGGATCCAAAATAGTTTTCACTCAAAATACTAGTATGTTTCAGATTGCTTATTTTAAAAAAATCTTGACCACATTGCTATGCACCTAAACTATTACAATTCAACATGAATTCCTATTTTTTCTGTGCCTGCTATTAAGAGATTACAGGTCTCTTTAAAATTATAGCAACTAAGATTGGCCCTTTAGGTCTTCTTAATGAATATTACCATGTTTTAATGCATGAGTACTTCCCATAATTTCCTTCCCTTAATAGCCATCTCAGAAGTATCACAATGAGTATGGCTACTTAAAAAACACACACACACACAAACATTTTTTTTTTTTTAAATTTCAAAGAGGAAGAGAGAGGGAGAGAGAGAAACATCAATGATGAGAGAGAATCACGGTCAGCTGCCTCCTGTATGCTCCCTACTGGGGATTGAGCTTGCAACCAGGGCATGTGCCCTGACTGGGAATCGAACTGTGACCTCCTGGTTCATGGGTTAACACTCAACCACTGAGCAAAACCGGCCAGGCAAATATGGCTTCTTTTTATCCTTCTAAATGTTCTTAACACTATTTCTATGTTAAGTTATATAGTTGAAAATTAGTGTATTTGGATCATACTATTTTAACTTCTACAACAATACTTTAACTGAGTCAACACTTAGGGTACTATTATCTTGAGTTTTAAGAATTGTCCATTTAACAAATATGTATTTTGAGAAATCATAAAAATTTTCCATTATGAATTCAGTTTCAGAAATTTAATTTTTTTTCCAAATTAAATTTTTCTTGAGAATTATATAATACAACACTTACCTGTTTTTTAGATAAAGGTAAGTTCATTTAATATTATTGCTTAATATCCTCAATTTTATCTAAGATGACTGGTAGTAGTTATTTTTTACTTTGTTTTCTATTTTCATTGTCTTTCTCTAAGGATACAAAAATAAGACATTAAAAGGTGGAGATGCAAAATTTTTGAAAGTGCACTTATTGCATTGTGGGAACATTTGTAAGGGGCATGTAAACCAGAAAAAGTGCCGGAATTAAATTTTTTCAAAAGTGCTTGATATATATTATTATGCACCCAAAGTTTAAATCAACGAAGTTACCTAACTAAAATTAAATATGATTTTATTGGTCTTTGGCATGTAACTTAGCATAGACTAGTCACAACATAGTAACTTATTCAGCTTGTTATATTTTTTGCAAGAACTTGCATTTAATACTTATAGCATATCTAACACTCTTTAATGAAACAACTGATAGAGCAAAATATACAGCCATCTCTCGTCCTATTGCATTTCACTTTATTGCGCTTTGCAGATACTATGTTTTTTACAAATTGAAGGTTTGTGGCAACCCTGCATCAAGCAAGTCTGTTGGTGCCATCTTTCCAACAGCATTTGCTCACTTTGTGTCTCTGTGTCACATTTTGATAATTATCTAATATTTCAGACTTTTTCGTATTATATTTGTTATGGTGATCTGTGATCATTGATTTTTGATATTACTATTAAAATTCTTTTTGAGTGCCATGAACCATGCCAATATGATAATGAACTTAATAGATAAATGTTGTTGG
This sequence comes from Myotis yumanensis, assembly GCF_028538775.1. Taxonomy (NCBI): domain Eukaryota; kingdom Metazoa; phylum Chordata; class Mammalia; order Chiroptera; family Vespertilionidae; genus Myotis; species Myotis yumanensis. The sequence goes on along the minus strand of NW_027223755.1, from coordinate 67,541,890 downwards.
TGTTCTGACTACTCCACCAACTGACTGTTCCCCTATCTGTCCTTCTCCTGGGCCTCCCTTGTTCCCTGAGACTCAACAGTATTGAAATTAGACCAGTTAATAACCCATTAATGATCTCTAAGTGTTCAAGTGAAAGGAACAGTCACAGGTCCCTCACTTTAAATCAAAAGCTAGAAGGCATGTCAAAAGCTGAGTTAAGTTGAAATTGAGACCTCTTTGCCAGTTAGCCAAGTTATGAATGCAAAGGAAAAGTCTTTGAAGGAAATTAAAAGTTCTCCAGTGAACACAAATTATAAAAAGTAAAACAGCCTTAAATGCTGATAGGGAGAACGTTTTAGTGGCTTGGATAGAAGATCAGACCAGCCACAGTGCTCCCTTAAGTGAAAGCCTAATCCAGAGCAAGGCCTTAACTTTCTTTAATGAAGAGAAAGAGAGAGGTGAGGAAGCTGCAAAGAAAAGTTTGAAGCTAGTACAGTTTGGTTCGTAAAGTTTAAGGAAAGAAGCTGTCTCCATAACATAAAGGGCTGATGTAGAAGCTGCAACAAGTTTTCTGGAAGACCTAGCTAAGATGATGAAGGTTGCTACATTAAACAACAGATTTTCAATGTAGACAAAACAGCCTTATATTGGAAGAAGATGCCATCTAGGACTTTCATAGCTAGAGAGAAGTCAATGCCTTTTGCCTTATTTTAAGAACTTGCCAGTCACCCCAACCTTCAGCAACTACCACCCTAATCAAGAAGCAGCCATCAACATCAAGTCAAGGCCCTCTGCCAGCCAAAAGATTACGACTTGCTGAAGGCTCAGATGATGGTTAGTGTTTTTTAGCAAGATATATTTTTAAGTTAAGGTATGTGCATTGTTTTTATAGACATAACACTATTGCACACTTAATAAACTATAGTATATTATCATAACTTTTATATGCACAGGAAACAAAAAAAATCATGTAACCCGCTTTATTGTGTTAATAGCTTTATTGCAGTGATCTGGAACCAAACCTGCAATATTTCTGAGGTATATCTGTATACAGTAAATATAATAGACAACTTATCATTTACTAATCTCAGAAACGAACATAAATAGACATGTCATAAAAGAAAATGAAGTTTGTGAATAGACATGGAAAATGTTCTATATAACTAGGTATAAAGGTAATATAAATTAAAATTCAAAGATTGATTCCAGTGCTAGAAAGAATACTATAAAATTGGAACTTTTGAAATATTTTATAATTCCTTTGAAAGTGAATTAAAGGTGTGTTAAGCTATCACACATTTGTGATTCTGTTTTAAGGTCGGCATTTTTTTGTTATGTGTTTATTGAAGTATAATTTATATACAGATAAAATCCACCCTTTTTAGTATATAGTTCTATAACTTTTGACAATTATATACTATAATTTAACTGTAATCAACCCCTCTTCCAATACACACTCCCTGGCAATCATTGGTCTGTTATCTGTCCTTACAGTTTTTAGGCACTAATTCTAATAGTGAAAATTCAGAAACAGTGTGTATGTCCATTAACAGGAAAGTGTTCATATAAATTAGATGTCCATTAACAGGGAAGTGTTTATGTAAATTATGACATGCCTCCTTATTTGAACTTTCACCATAAAGATATTAAGAATTATTATGTAGTTCATGTAGTAACATAACATGAAAAAAATGACCAAGATGTAGGAGAAAAGCATGCAGTAGTTGTATATGTACTGATTACAACTTTATCAATGCATACTATGTAAAAGAGACTTGGAGACATGAAACAAAAATTATGGTTGCTTTAAAATTTGTTTGTTTTTTTTAAGCCTCTGTTTTCTAAACTTTTAAGTAATGCTATAATTTAGAATTTTTTTAGGGTTTCCAGGGCATGAAAGTCATGGTTTGATATACTTATGTTGTTAGAATATTAACTAGATGCCCTTAATTAAGAAGATCCCCTTCTTAAGATTTTGCTTTTTAAACTTCTGTATCTTCAGAGGCTAAGTTTGAATCACTTTTTGTGATATAAAGTATTAAAAATGTAACAATCTATCTCAGCTTTAACAGTGTGCTAACTGCTATCTGGGATATAAAGGAAATATAGGATCTGTGTACTTTAGGAATATCGACAGTTTAGGTAAGAAAACCTATTTCTGAAGCAGTGACATTATACTATTATAAGGTATTGCATAATATTATAATAGTAGATGCAATATGAATAACTACCAGAATGAGTTATACATTTATTTACCAACATGGCAAATTGATATGATATAACTAAGGAGGCCTCTTTGAGCAGCTAAACTTCTTGGTGAAACTTGAAGGACAAGAAGTTAAAAAGATAATAGCATATTACAGGAAAAATTAAGAGCAGAGGTTTGGAGATGGGAGTGAGCAGACTGTTCCTGGTGTTGGGAGAGATACTTAGGATGGAGTGATGTGAAGCATAAGCAGAATATCTGTGTTATGGATGGCAGGTATTAATAATGTCTTTTAAAAAATATATATATTTTATTGACTTTAGAGAGGAAGGGAGAGGGAAAGAGAGATAGAAACACCAATGATGAGAATCATTGATTGGCTGCCTCCTGCACACCCCCTACTGGAGATCAAGCCTGCAACCCAGGCATGTGCCCTTGGCCGGAATCGAACCTGGGACCCTTCAGTCCACAGTTTGATACTCTATCCATTGAGCCAAACCAGCTAGGGCTAGTAATGTCTTTTGAATTAGGGCAGGTGTTGGCAAACTATGGCTCAGGGGTCAGATCTTGCTTACTCCCTTTTTTTGGATTGCCTGAAAGTTAAGAAATTGTTTTTATATTTTTTAATGGTTGGAGAAAAATCAGATGAAGAATAATAATATTTTTTATGTGAAAATTATAGGAAAATCACACTTCAGTGTCCATAAGTAAAGTTTTGTTAGAAGAACACCATGTCCATTAATTTAACATACAGTAGTTCCCTCTTATCTGAAGTTTCACTTTCCATGGTTTCAGTTATCCAAGATTAACCACAGTCTGAAAATATTAAATGGAAAATTCCATAAGAAACAATTCATGAGTTTTAAATTACACACTGTTCTGAGTAGTGGAATGAAATTTCTCACTGTCCCACCTGGAACGTGAATCATTCCTTTGTCAGGCATGTTCACACTGTATACACTTCTCACTTGGTCACTTAGTAGACTTCGGTAAGCACATTGCAGTGCTTGTATTCAAGTGACCCTTATTTTACTTAAATGGCTCCAAAGTGCAAAAGTAGTTTAAACATTATCATAGGTATATATGAATAGGAAAAAACAATTTACTGTGTGGGGCAAAAGTAGGTTTACAGTTGTGAGGATGTGAAACAGTTTATTGTATTATTATTTCTTAATTACTATATTTCATACGAACAACTGTCCTCGGTTTCAGGGATTCACTGAGGATCTTGGAATGTATCCTCTGTGGGTAAGGGGAACTACTGTATTGCCTATGGAGCCTTTTAGGCTTATGGCCTACAAAGCCTAAAACACTGCTTAGCCCTTTACAAAAAAACTTTGCCAACTCTTTGCCAAAACTTTGAGCTAGATTCACAGTGCAGCATTCATACTTGAGGTAATAAGAAATGAGGCTGGAGGGGTAGGGTAGGAAGAACTCTTTTTCAGTCTTTATTTTTTATTTTATTTTAAAAAATATATATTTTATTGATTTTTTTTTTACAGAGAAGAAGGGAGAGGGATAGAGAGTTAGAAACATCGATGAGAGAGAAACATCCATCAGCTGCCTCCTGCATGCCCCCTACTGGGGATGTGCCCGCAACCAAGGTACATGCCCTTGGCCGGAATCGAACCTGGGACCCTTCAGTCCGCAGGCCGACGCTCTATCCCAGGGATGGCGAACCTATGACACGCGTGTCAGAGGTGACACACGAACTCATTTTTTTGGTTGATTTTTTGTTTTGTTAAATGGCATTTAAATATATAAAATAAATATCAAAAATATAAATCTTTGTTTTACTATGGTTGCAAATATCAATAAATTTCTATATGTGACACGGCACCAGAGTTAAGTTAGGGTTTTTCAAAATGCTGACACCCTGAGCTCAAAAGGTTCGCCATCACTGCTCTATCCCCTGAGCCAAACCGGTTAGGGCTATTTTTTATTTTTATATTTAAAGTATATTTTACTGATTTTTTTACAGAGAGGAAAGGAGAGGAATAGAGAGTTAGGAACATTGATGAGAGAGAAACATGGATCAGCTGCCTCCTGCACACCTCCTACTGGGGATGTGCCTGCAACCAAGGTACATGCCCTTGACCGGAATTGAACCTAGGACCTTTCAGTCCTCAGGGCGACACTCTATCCACTGAACCAAAACGGTTAGGGCTGTTTTTCCATCTGTACAGTCCATTTCCCATAGTATTATCTTATGTGTATTCCCACTAATCACAATTAAGCTTTACTTCATATACCATGACTTCCTCATAGATTTCTTCCTTATTGCCCTCCCACAGATGGTGCGTTGAGAATCAATGCTGTAGAATTTCTAAAGCCATCTTAAAAAATTTTCAGCTATTTCCTTACAGGAATCATTAAAGCTTTAGAGTTGGAAAGTAATGTGATTGGTGAGAGTTTTATTATGCAGTTTGACTTATATTAGGTACTAGAGGCCCAGTATATGAAATTCGTGCACTGGTAGGGTCCCTAGCGGCCGCTAGCTGTTGGCTGGGTACTCCCTCCCTTCCCCTGGCTAGCCTTGCCCCTTGGTCAAACTCCTGGACAACTCCTGGTCGAGGGGACAATTTGCATACTACTCTTTTATTATGTAGGATAACTTATTCATTTGAATCTAGCATTTAAAATATGACCAATCCTGAGAAACGAGTGGTATTCTGAAATGGTGACTGGGAAATGTAGGTTTATGTTTTACTGCTAATGTCTCTGTTTTCTATTTGTGGAGTAAGTTTCTCTTCTCTCCTTTGTGCAGTTATTAATATAACAAAGGGGCAATAGTTAAATAAAATTTAGGAAAATAAAAAATTCTGTGCTAGCATGTTGATACCTTTTTCTTCATTATTTCTGCTTTTTATTATTTGCTTTTACTTCCTCTGGTTTTAATCTGTTGTTTTTCCCCTATAACTTCTTGAGATGGAAACTTAGGTAATCTTTTAAAAGCCTTCTCTAATGTACATTTAATTTAAGCACAGTTTTAGCCATATTCTACAAGATAATATTTTCATTATCATTCAGTGAAAAGTATTTTCTATTTTCCATTGGGATTTCTTCTTTGACCCGTAGGTTATTTATAAATTTGAAATATATGGAGATTTTCCTAGTTTTTTGTTTTTTATGTCTAACTTGTATTGTGAATTGAAAACATACTTAGTGATTTCAGTCTTTTGACATTTGTGTGAGACTCATTTTATGGTCCAGAATATATGATAAATATTTATATACACTCCATGTATCCTTGGGAAAAAATGGTATTTTATGGGTATTGAGTTCAGTGTTCATTTACATATGTCAGTTAAATCAAGTTTCTTAATTGTGTTCAGATCTTCTATATCCTTATTGGTTTTGGTCTTTTATTCTGAGAAAGGTGTGTTCAAATGTACTGTGATTGTGGATTAGTCTCATTTTCCTTGTAGTTCCATTGATTTTTGCTTTCTATAATTCAAACCTATGTTTGTAGATGAAAACATTTAGAATTTTTATGTTATTTTGAATTTTATATCATTTACAAAATGTTTCTTCTTTATCTCTAATCATGCATTTTACTTTAAAGTTTACTTAGTTCTGACCATTTAATATCAGACAGCTTTCTTATGATTAGTTTTTGCATAGGAGATATATATTTTTTCCATCTTTACATTTCAACCTTTTTCTTTCCTTGTATTTAATGTGTGTCTCTTATAAGGAGCATGTAGTTCAGTTTTATGTGTTTATATTTTTAGTCTGACAGTTTCTGTCTTTCAGTGGGGACTTGCAGTTTGCTTGCATGTAATGTAAGTACTAATATATTTGGGTTTAAACTCCTAGCTACTTTTTGGTTTTTATTTGCCCTACTTGTTTTATATTCTTTGCCTCTCCTTTTTTCCTTTGTTTGGATTATTTTTCATTTTATTTTTTTCTCTATATTAAGAGAATATGTAGTAATTACATGCATAACCATCATTATTTTAGTGGTTACCCTAGATCTACTTTGTCTTATCAAAGGCTAACATAAAATTTCAAATTTTACCTCTTTCAGAAATCTTAGAATACAGAGTACGGCAAAAGTAGTTTTATAGTTGTTTATATGGAAAATAATGCAATAATTAATAAATAATAATACAAGAATAAACTGTTTTGTGTAGTCACAACTATAAACCTACTTTTGCCCCACTGTAGTTTAACTCCAAATACCCTTCTTACTTTTCTGCTATTGCTGTCGAGTATTTTATTTACATATGTATTTCAAGCCCTATAAGACATTATTTTTAAAGTCAATATTTATTTAGTATTTTTAGAAATTACCCTTTTTGTTGATGTTTATGACCACATCCCCAGGCTTTCATGTAGCTCATCTTCTTTTAGCCTAAAGGATGCCCTATAGTATTTAATCTGCTGGTAATAAGTAGTCTTTGTTTTTTCTCTTGCTTTTCTTTCTCACCTGAAATGGTATATTATTTCATACTAGGGGCCTGATGCACAAAATTCATGCAAGAGTAGGCCTTCCTTTCCCTGGCTGCTGGCACTGGCTTCCCTCTGGTACCCGGGACCCGGGCTTCCCTTGCAGCCCAGGCTTCGTTCGGAAGGATGTCTGGTCTAATTAGCATATTATGCTTTTATTATTATAGATTTATTCTTTTTTTTAAAATCCTCACCCAAGGATATGTTTATTGATTTTAGAAAGAGAGAAGGAGAGGGAGAGAGAAAGAGAAACATCGATTAGTTGCCTCCTGTATGTGCCCGGATTGAAAATTGAACCCACAATCTTTTGGTGTATGGGATGACACTCCAGCCAAACAAGCCATCCCATCAGGGCTAGTTCATATTTCTTTTATATTTATTTTAATTTATTTTAAATTTTATTTTCTTGTTTAAAGTATTACAAATAGTAATACATATGTCTCCTTTTTTTTCCCCATTGACCTTCCCCCGGCCTCCCCTACCCCCCGGCACATGCCCTTACCCCATCCCCCCAGTGTCTTGTGTCCATTGGTTATGCTTATATGCATGCATATAAGTCCTTCGATTGGTCTCTTACCACCCCCCCAAAAAACTCCCTAGCCTTCCGCTGCAATTTGACAGTCTGTTCGATGCTTCTCTACTTCTGTATCTATCTTTTTGTTCATTAGATTATAATGTTCTTTATTATCCATAAATGAGTGAGATCATGTGGTATTTTTCTTTCACTGCCTGGCTTATTTCACTTAGCATAATGCTCTCCAGTTCCATCCATGCTGCTGAAAATGGTAAGAATTCCTTCTTTTTTATAGCAGCGTAGTATTCCATTGTGTAGATGTACCATAGTTTTCTAATCCACTCATCTGCTGATGGGCATTTAGGCTGTTTCCAAATCTTAGCTATTGTAAATTGTGCTGCTATGAACATAGGGGTGCATATATCCTTTTTGATTGGTGTTTCTGTTTTCTTGGGATATATTCCTAGAAGTGGTATTACTGGGTCAAATGGCAGTTCCATTTTTAAATTTTTGAGGAAACGCCATACTTTTTTCCACAATAGCTGTACCAGTCTGCATTCCCACCAGCAGTGAAGGAGGGTTCCTTTTTCTCTGCATCTTCTCCAGCACTTGTCATTTGTTGATTTGTTGATGATAGCCATTCTGACAGGTGTGAGGTGGTACCTCATTGTTGTTTTGATTTGCATCTCTCAGATGATTAGTGACTTTGAGCATGTTTTCATGTGTCTCTTGGCTTTCTGAATGTCCTCTTTCGAAAAGTGTCTATTTAGGTCCTTTGCCCATTTTTTGATTGGGTTGTTTATCTTCCTTTTGTTAAGTTGTATGAATTCCCTGTAAATGTTGGAGATTAAACCCTTATCGGAGATAACATTGGCAAATATGTTCTCCCATGCAGTGGGCTTTCTTGTTGTCTTGTTGATGGTTTCTTTTGCTGTGCAAAAGCTTTTTATTTTGATGTAGTCCCATTTGCTTATTTTCTCCTCAGTCTCTCTTGCCCTAGAATCTGTGTCTGTAAAGATATTGCTACGACATATGTCTGCAATTTTGCTGCCTATGGAGTCTTGTAGGGGTTTTATGGTTCCCATCTTACATTCAAGTCCTTTAGCCATTTTGAGTTTGTTTTTGTGTATGGTGATCTAGTTTCATTTTTTTGCATGTATCTGACCAAATTTCCCAGCACCATTTATTAAAGAGGCTGTTTTGACTCCATTGTATGCTATTGCCTCCTTTGTCAAATATTAATTGAGTATAATGGCTTGGGTCAATTTCTGGATCCTCTATTCTGTTCCGTTGGTCTATATGTCTGTTCTTGTGCCAGTACCAGGCAGTTTTGAGAACCGTGGTTTGGTAATAGAGTTTGATGTCTGATATTGTGATCCCTCCAACTTTGTTCTTCTTTCTCAGGACAGCTGTGGCTATTCAGGGTCTTTTTTTATTCCAGATGAATTTTTGGAGAGTTTGTTCTAGATCTTTGAAATATGCCGTTGGTATTTTAATAGGTATTGCATTGAATCTATAGATTGCTTTAGGTAGTATGGACATTTTAATGATGTTGATTCTACCAATCCATGAACATGGGATGTTCTTCCATTTGTTTATGTCTTCCTCTGTCTCTTTTTTCAATGTCCTGTAGTTTTCTGAGTACAGGTGTTTTACATCCTTGGTTAAGTTTATTCCTAGGTATCTTAATTTTTTTGGTGCAATGGTAAATGGGATTGTTTTTTTCATTTCTCTTTCTGTGAGTTCATTATTGGTGTATAAAAATGCCATAGATTTCTGGGCTTTAATTTTGTATACTGCTACATTGCCAAATTCATTTATTAGGTCTAGTAGTTTTTTGGTGGAGTCTTTGGGGTTTTCTATGTATAATATCATGTCATCTGCAAATAAGGATAGTTTTACTTCTTTTCCAATTTGGATGCCTTTTATTTCTTCTTGTCTGATTGCTATGGATAGGACTTCTAGTACTATGTCAAACAGGAGTGGTGAAAGTGGGCATCCTTGTCTTGTTCCTGTTCTTAGGGGAAATGGTGTAAGTTTTTGCCCATTGAGTATGATGTTGGCTGTAGGTTTGTCATATATGGCTTTATTATGTTGAGGTATGATCCCTCTATTCCCACTTTGCTGAGAGTTTTTATCAAGAAAGGGTGTTGGATTTTGTCAAATGCTTTTTCTGTATCAATTGATATGATTATGTGATTTTTGTCTCTCAGTTTGTTTATGTGATGTATCACATTTATTGATTTGCAGATATTGTATCATCCTTGCATCCCTGGAATAAATACCACTTGGTCATGGTGTATGATCTTTCTAATGTATTGCTGAATCCAATTTGCTAGAGTTTTTGTTGAGGATTTTAGCATCTATGTTCATCAAGGATATTTGAGGTTCTCTTTTTTTGTGGTGTCTTTATCTGGTTTTGGGATTAGGGTAATGCTGGCTTCATAGAAAGAGCTTGGCAGTGTGCCTTCCTCTTGAATTTTTTGGAATAGTCTGAGGAGGATAGGTTTTAATTCTTCTTTGAATGCTTGGTAGAACTCCCCTATAAAGCCGTCTGGACCAGGGCTTTTGTTTGCTGGAAGATTTTTGATCGTTGTTTCAATGTCTTTGGTAGTTATTGGCCTATTCAGGTTTTTCTATTCTTCTTGGTTGAGTTTTGGGAGCTTGTATTTTTCTAAGAATATGTTCATTTCGTCTAGGTCAGTGGTTCTCAACCTTCCTAATGCCACAACCCTTTAATACAGTTCCTCATGTTGTGGTGACCCCAATTTCATTGTTACAAATTGAACATAATTAAAGCATAGTGATTAATCACAAAAACAATATGTAATTATATATGTGTTTCCGATGGTCTTAGGCGACCCCTGTGAAAGGGTCATTTGACCCCCAAAGGGGTCGCGACCCACAGGTTGAGAACCGCTGGTCTAGATTGTCCTTTTTGTTGGAATAGAGTTGTTCATAGTATTTTTTCATAATGTTTGTATTTCTGTGGGATCGGTTGTTATTTCACCTCTTTCATTTCTGATTTTGTTTATTTGGGTCCTCTCTCTCTGCTTCTTGGTGAGCCTGGCTAGAGGTTTATCAATCTTGTTTATCCTTTCAAAGAACCTGCTCTTGGTTTTGTTGATCTTTTGTATTGTGTTTTTGGTCTCTATTTCATTTATCTCCATTCTGATCTTTATTATTTCCTTCCTTCTGTTTACGCTAGGCGTTTCTTGTTGCTCTCTCTCTAACTCTTTGAGTTGTAGGGTTAGGTAATTTATTACCATTGTTTCTTGTGTTTTGTGGTAGGCTTGTAGAGCTAAGAACTTCATTCTCAAGACTGCTTTCACTGTGTCCCATAGATTTTGGATTGTTGTGTTTTCATTGTCGTTCATTGCCATGATGCTTTTTATTTCTTCTTTGATCTCTCTGGTGACCCAGTCATTGTTTAATAGCATGGTATTTAGTCTCCAGGTTTTTGATTTTTTTGTTTTTATTGTAGTTGATTTCTAGTTTTATGCCATTGTGATCTGAGAAGATGCTTGGTATGATTTCTATCTTCTTGAATTTGAAGAGACTTTGCCTGTGATCCAATATATAGTCTATCTTTGAAAATGACCCAAGAGCATTTGAGAAGAATGTATATTCTGTGGCTTTGGGGTGAAATGTTCTGAAGATGTCAATTAATTCCATCTGATATAGTGAGTCATTTAGGATTGATGTTTCTTTGCTGAGCTTCTTGGTTTTGTGTGAGTTTTTTCTTCCCTATATCAGGGAAGTTTTCTGTCATTATTTCTTCAAACAGGTTTTCTATTCCTTGCTCAGTTTCCTCTCCTTCTGGCACCCCTATTATGCGGATGTTGTTTTGTTTCATGTTGTCCCAAAGTTCCTTTAGGCTCTCCTCCTGTTTTTTAAGTTTTTTTCCTAGATGCTGCTCTGCTTGGGTATTTTTTCCTACCATGTCTTCTAGTTCACTGATGCGGTCCTCTGCTTCTTCTAGTCTACCGTTGATGCTTCCTATTGAGTTCCTTATAGCAGCAATGCCATTTTTCATTTCTTCTTGGGTCTTCCTCATTTCCTCTTGGTTTTTAGACATATTGTTGAATTTGTCTTCCATTCTTTTCAGCGACCTTACGACTATTTCTCTGAATTCTAACTGTGACATATTGCTTGCCTCCATTTCATTTACTTCCATATCTGGTGATGCCTCCTTTTCTTTCATATGTGGGCAGTTTCTTTGTCTCCCCATGATCTCTCTTCTTCAGGTGTCTGGTTTTGTAGCTCTCTCTTTTCTGCGTTGATTTAAAGGCACAAAATACAACACAACAAGGCACAACGCACAAGGCACTGAACACAAATGTATTCACAATGCTAGTAACCCCAAATAAAGGTGACCACTAGAGAAAAGAGAATTAGGGGATAAGAAAGAAAGAAAGAGAGAGAGAGAGGGAGAGAGAGAGAAAGAAAGGAAGAAAGAAAGAAAGAAAGAAAGAAAGAAAGAAAGAAAGAGAGAAAGAAGTACAAAAATGATATTGAGAAAAGGACAAAAAGTAAGAGGGAAAAGAAAGAGAGTAAAAAAAGAAGTGGGGAAAAACTATTTATATGGGGAGAGTTCTCCAATAGAACAGCCACTAATCCCAAAAAATGCAAACAACAAAAGCCCAAAGATGAATGAAACTACAAACAACAACTAATAACAAGCGAGGAGAGGAAAAACAGAAGCAAAAAATAAACAAGCAAAAACAAAAAAAAGAGAAAGTCTCACAAACAAGCATAAAAAACTCCCAATCTAATCAACAATCAAGCAAACAACAATAGGACAGAGAGAAAGAAAGCAAATCAAAACAAAATAAAACACAAAAACCTATAACAAAAAAACCCCCCCACAAAACAAAACAAGAATAATAACAAGAACAGCAAAAACAAACAAACAATAAAGAAAAAGGGAAGAGAAAAAAGAAGAAAAAATCGGGTAGTAAAGAAAGAGGAGAGAGAGGTGTGTATGGACTTAGAGCAGGGGATCGGAAATTAGATATATAAGTAGGATGAATTTTTAACAGGGTCAAAAGAAGGAATAGGTAAAATCTAAATCAGGAAATGGGTAAGAGAAACAGAACAACAAAATGCGAAAAATGAGGAAGAGCGTGTTGGCATAAAGGTAACGTTGATATAGAGTAATATGATGTTAAAGGAAAAATGAAAATAGAATGTAGAACACTAATCCCAAAATAAAATAAAGAGAAAATAAAATACTTTTTTAAAAATAAAGGTAAAATAGTAGTAGTAATAATACTGATTAAAAATAAAAATATAATAATTAAAAAGGTAAAAATCGAGTGAGAAAAAAGAAAAGAAATTAGTTTCTTAGGTAAAAGATGAAAAAATAAAAATATGCAGTAGTGAAAGTCATTTACTTACTCTACTGTTCTGTTTGTCACGCCTGTTTCCTGTAGGTAGTCAGGACAGTATTGAAGTTCCCTGTGTTCCACTGCTCCTCTGTATTGTAAACCACAGTCCTGATTTTCAAGCAGGCAGTATTTCTTTGTTTCTTAGATTCCTTTATTTGTATTTACACAAGGGTCAATTTGTGATTCCACCCCTGGGTGGCAGTGTTTCTGAATTGATCTCTGGGGCTATAAGTCCTCTCTAGCCAGTATTTAGCTTTTGTTTTCCCTGTCACACTTAATACTGGTTTGGGAGAATGGACTGCCCCAGAGCTGATTCTCCCCGCTCTGATCCCCAGGTTCCACAGAAACAACTTTCCCTTGTAGTCTCTTAGAGTGTCCCCAATTGGGTGATCCTATATACTGGGCTTAGTAATCAAAAGCAAGGATTTAAACAAAAAAAGAGCCAGAGTAAGTGCACGAACTTGCAACTTTTACCCTTGGCACTAAGCAGCCAGCACACTGGTAAAAATTTCAGGCTGCCTTTTTGCGCCCAGTCCAGCTATAGGTTGATTTTTACAGTTCACTTCTGCCAGCAGCCCTGCGGATCCGCTTCCACATTCGTGGATCATGCTAGCCCCAACGGCTGTGGATTTTGTGGGGTGCAGACTTCCTGAACCTCTAGATCCCATTTGCGCATTTCTGTCTCCGGCCTGGATCGCAGACCTCGCCTTTCCCTAGGCGAAATCTGACCTTTCGGTGAGAAGGTACAGAGCTCATCTGAGTCTGCGTATTCACACTGCTAGAGATCCAGTGTTCCTGGGTTCACAGCTAGTTGCTGGGTGTTGTGGTTGTAGAGACCCAGGCTGTATAGACTTCTGATAACAGCCACTCTCCCCTTCAAGATGGCATGGTCTCCGCAGCAGAGCTGGTCGCTCCGGGAGAAATTTCAGCAGCAGTGGAGGCTGCCCAGTCAGGGGAGCCCGGTCCGACAGTCCCCAACAGTCCCTTGGAGTATAGTTGTCCCTCACCCACAAATATACACTCCCCATACATCCACACGCTCTCTTTTTGTTCTCCCTCTCACACTATCTTGTAGTCTGCCTTCCCGTCGGCAGCCATCTCCCTATCTAGTTCATATTTTTGATATGGGTATAGAATTCTAAGTTGGCAGTTATTTTTCTTTATTGCTTTTAAGATATTCTGTTGATTCCTGGCTTGTTTTTCCTGATGAAAACTTCCCTGTCAGTTTAACTGTTGCTCTTTTGCAGGTCATTTCCACCTATTCTCTGATTTTAAGATTCTTCTCTTTGTCATTTATTTTCAGCAGTTTTGCACTAGTGTGGTTCAGAGTGATTTTTAAAAAGATATATATCTTATTGATTTTAGACAGGAGGGAGAGGGAGAAAGAGATAGAAACATCAATGATGAGAGAGAATCATTGATTGGCTGCCTCCTGCACACCCCCTACTGGGGATCGAGCCCACAACCCAGGCATGTGCCCTTGGTGGGAATTGAACCTGGGACCCTTCAGTCCTCAGGCCAACGCTCTATCCATTGAGCCAAACCAGCTAGGGCCAGAGTGATTTTTTAAAAAATGTATCTTGGTGTTTTTAAAACTTATTAAATTTATACTTTAATCTCTGATCAGCGTCAGAAAATTTTCAGACTTTAACTTTTTAGATATTGCTTTGGGCCAGTTTTCTTTCACTAGAATTCTGGTTTCAAGTATGTAACTCTTCTGACAACATTCCCTCTTTCTCTTATAGTCTCCTGCTTTGCCATCCCTTCACCTCCATGCTTCTTTTATTTTCTCATTCACTAGTTCTCTGTTCAGCAGTATGTGGGCTGCTTTTAAAGCCACCCACTGAGTTTTTCAGTTCTAGAATGCACATTTGGTTTTTTCTTTTGTAGTTTCCAATTTCCTGTCTCATTCTCAAAATTGTTTTTTAATTTTTCTGAATATGCTAAGCATAGTTATTCTTTTTAAAATCTGTGTTTGATAAGTATATTATCTTGATCTTCTGTTGGACTTTTCTATTAGCTCTTAGTTCTCTTGGTTTTTCTGTTATGGTTCCTTTTTTTTCCTTCTGTCCATTATTTTTGATTGGAAACTAAAAACGTTATGTTGAAGAATCCTATATAAAAAAAGCCTAATATGCTAAGTGTCTGGTTGTCCTGTGGGCTGTTCAACCAATCAAAGTGTAATGCTAATGATATGCTAAGGCCGCTCAACCGCTCGCTATGACATGCACTGACCACCAGGGGCAGAAACTCAGACCGTTAGGTTAGCCTGCTGCTGGAATCCGGCCTGAGCGAGATGGGCCGGACATGCCCTGGAGCCCTCCCAAGGTCCCTCCTGGGCTGGCCAACCTCCCGTGTCTCTCCCCACTCTGATTGTGCACCGGTGGGGTCCGTCAACCTGGCCTGTGCTCTCTTGCAATCCGGGACCCCTCGGGGGATGTTGGAGAGCCAGTTTCGGCTCAATCCCACAGGCCAGGCCGAGGGACCCCACTGGTACACAAATTCGTGCACTGGGCCTCTTGTATAAAAAATAATTTGAGCCTTAGTATGATAATATCTTCTTCTAAATAGTATTTGTATTTGCTTTTTGGTTTTTTATTATATATATGAGCAGTCCTGGATTACTTTAATATTGAGATGATTTAAAATTGGATTGTAGTTCCTATGATGTTTGCAATTCACCTTAACTTCTACAGTATAGACCTTCAGAGCTATAACCCAAAGTGTAGGGGAATTTTGAAATTCCCTTCTTTTTCTTTTAATGTTTTAATTGATTTTAGAGAGAGGGAGAGAGATTTAGAAACATCACTGATGAGAGAGAATCATTGATCAGCTGCCTCCTGCATGCCCCCCACTGGGGATCGAGCCCACAACCCAGACATGTGCCCTGATTGGGAATTGAACCATGATCTCTTGGTCATAGTTTGATGTTCAACCACTGAGCCACACTAGCCAGGCTCAAAGTTCCCTTTTCGGTGGGCTCTGGACTCCAACTTCTTCTCTAGCTCTGTATGGTTGTCAAAAGCTCTACTCAGTTTTTCACCTGTCTCTCTAGAATTGGTAGCAGCCATTGAGGGAAGCTTCCCTAAATTGTAGGCTTTACTTTTCTTATTTTCTTTACTTTCCTGGATGTTGTTCCCTTGTTAGCTCTTACATGAAGTCAAATAGATTTTTAAAAATACATTTTTTCAGTTTTTTTAGTTCTTAGTGGGAAGGTGATCATATTACCTCTGCCAATTCTAAATGTGAAAGTCTTCCTTATTCTTTTTTTAAAACTACCATTTTTTTTCTATATATGGGGCATTCAAAATATGTATATTCTGTATTTTCCCAATACATCAACTCAAACAAAACTGGCTTTTGCTGTATAATTATTCTTGATTTTGTTAGTGAATAGAGAATGCCATCTAAGTCTTCTCTTTATATGGGGCAGGCAGAAGTATAATTGTGAGTACACAAAATACAGAGTTTATTCTTGTATTATTATTAATTATTGTATTTGCATACAAACACCTGCAAACCTACTTTTGACCACCCCTGAATTTATATTTTGTTTACATTTTCATTTCTTAAAGAAAAATAAGAATATTAGGAATTCTTAATTCAAGAGTTTAAAAAATATACTTTGTGTAGTAGTTATGTTTAATTGAAATTATTTTCAGCAAATTAACATCAGTAGTTTGAAGTTCTGTACTCTTTCAGTGCTTGGTTACCATACATATTGCTAAACATTCTGTCAGACACCATTCCATTGTAGACCACTGAAATCCTGGATCAGAATAAACATATCCAAATAATTAGTCCCTGTAGATACTATTGAAGACTAAACTTGTGGAGAGATAAAGTCCTAGTCTATTATTATCTTCACTGTTTTTGAATTTTAGTTATAGGTTTAAACCATTTTCTTAGTATACATGCAGGGTCCCCAGGGCCACCCCCATGTTTGGAGGTGAGTTAGCATATAATTGTACTCACAGCTAAGACTTATTACAGTGATGTAATAAGGAGATGCAGATAGATCATAATGAGAAAGGCACAGGTGGGGTCTAGAGAAATCTGTATGTAGGGTTTTTTATGCTCTCTTCTTCTCATGAGAGGTCACAAGGGTTACAATCTTCCCCTAACAACACAAATGCATGTGTGCAATGTTTCTGCCTAGGAAATCCCATTAGAGACTCAGAGCCCAAGATTTTTATTAGGTGCTGCTGGTCATGTAGGCACCCTTTCCTGAGCACATATCCAAAATTGTAAACTCCCAGAAGGAATGCAGGTGTTCAGCATAAACTGCATACGGTGAGCCACCTTTATCATTTAGGAAAAGTTTTATGTATGTCTTGGAACTGTTTCCCAGATGGTTGTCAGATTTCAGCCAATGGCTTTGCAGGCAGGCCTTTCTTAGGATAGCTGTCTTCAGACGACTGTGTTATAAGCTTTTCTGTACACATGCCTAAAATGACTAATTGTTGAAATTTTCTGTAAACATGGTATGTGAATATCAAAGGCCTCTAATAATTTTTGTTTTGATAATTAGTAAAATGTTTTATTAAACTTAGGTAGCTAAAACAGTTGGGTGGTTATAATGTCTTAATATGTTTTATACATGTTTTTACTAATGTGCCAGTGCCTGTTGTCAGTTTTAATCCATATGTGGGAAGAAGAAGACAGTGTTAGAACATTTAGTACATCTAAAAAGACTGTTTAAAAATTAAATTATAGTGGGAAATAATCTATTATGAAAAGACACTTCAGATGTCTCCTTTTAAAGTTCATATTGAACCACCCACATATTTTTCAGATTTCAGTGGACTTGTTTTTCTATGGGAGCTTTTTGAGGAAAGTACTTTGCTACTAAGAATTTTGATTAAACAGCTCTCTTGACAACCAGAAATAATTTCTGACTACTATTAAAATCAAATTGGAGAATCTTAGATATTATAGACTAGATTTCTTATTTCCAAATATGAAAGCTGACCCAGGAAATTAAGTGACTATCAGCAAAACTGTGAATAGCTGGTTATTTTCATTTCATTAGGTTTTAGTTATAGATATGCACCTGGAAACATTATTTAAAAATATCAAGAGGCCATGGATTAATTTTGAATTTCATTCTTGGATATCTTTTCATGCCTAATTTGGTCATTTCATTTCATTCAACAAATTTAACAAGTATTTTTTTAATCCTTGTTGCGTGTCAGACACTAGTTTTAGGTGCTCGGTATCAGTTTATTTATTTGTAATCAAATTAAAATATGTCCCATTAAGGGTAGGTTGGAGCTGCCTGTTATTCTGTAGGTTCTTAAGTATATGCATTTATTACACTGGATCCTGGTCCCTCAAGATATTTTATCTCTTTTTTTTCCTCCCCTTAAGGTAATACTGCATTGCATGATTGTGCAGAATCTGGAAGTTTGGACATCATGAAGATGCTTCTAATGTATTGTGCCAAGATGGAAAAGGATGGTTATGGAATGACTCCCCTTCTCTCAGCAAGTGTGACTGGTCACACAAATATTGTGGATTTTCTGACGCACCATGCACAGACTAGCAAAACAGAGCGGATCAATGCTTTAGAGCTTCTGGGAGCTACATTTGTAGACAAAAAAAGAGATCTACTTGGGGCTTTAAAATACTGGAAAAAGGCAATGAACATGAGGTACAGTGATAGGACTAATATAATTAGCAAACCAGTACCTCAGACACTAATAATGGCTTATGATTATGCCAAGGAGGTAAACAGTTCAGAAGAGCTAGAAGGTCTTATTGCTGATCCTGATGAGATGAGAATGCAGGCACTGTTAATTAGAGAACGTATTCTTGGTCCTTCTCATCCTGATACCTCTTACTATATTAGGTATAGAGGCGCTGTCTATGCAGACTCTGGAAATTTCAAACGATGCATCAACCTATGGAAGTATGCTTTGGATATGCAACAGAACAATTTGGACCCGTTAAGCCCAATGACTGCCAGCAGCTTATTATCGTTTGCAGAACTGTTTTCTTTTATGTTACAGGATAGGGCTAAAGGCCTGCTGGGTACCACTGTTACATTTGATGATCTTATGGGCATATTGTGCAAAAGTGTCCTTGAAATAGAGCGAGCTATCAAACAGACTCAGTGTCCAGCTGACCCCTTACAGTTAAATAAGGCTCTTTCCATCATTTTGCACTTAATTTGCTTGTTAGAAAAAGTTCCTTGTACTCTAGAACAGGACTACTTCAAAAAGCAGACTATATACAGATTTCTTAAGCTGCATCCAAGGGGAAAGAATAACTTCAGCCCTCTTCATCTGGCTGTGGACAGGAATACTACATGTGTAGGGCGGTATCCTGTTTGCAAATTTCCATCTCTGCAAGTTACTGCCATACTGATAGAATGTGGTGCTGATGTGAACGTCAGAGACTCCGATGACAACAGTCCCCTGCATATTGCTGCTCTGAACAACCATCCAGACATCATGAATCTCCTTATCAAATCAGGTGCACATTTTGATGCCACAAACTTGCACAAACAAACTGCTAGTGACTTGTTGGACGAGAAAGAAATAGCTAAAAATTTGATCCAGCCCATAAATCATACCACATTGCAGTGTCTTGCTGCTCGTGTCATAGTGAATCATAGAATATATTATAAGGGGCATATCCCAGAAAAGCTAGAGACCTTTGTTTCACTTCACAGATGATAATTTGACTGTATTTTAGCACTGTTAAAGCACGAATTATTAACAGTTGTTTCATAAATGAGCACTGTTGTGATAACACCAGCATTCATTTAGCTTGATATCATCGTGCTCCCATTGGCTAAAACATTATAAGCATCAAATTTACAGGATTGGTTTCCCAGTATTTACTATAAATATACCATATAATATATTGTTTGTGAATTATTGAAAAATGTAATGTCATAATTCAAATTTCTAAAATTGTCTGCCAAAGGCTTATTCATTCTAGTTTTGTTTGCTGTTGGGTGTTTGGGACAGAGTTAACCATTCTTCAGTGGTATCTTTATACCCTTCTGGTTTGTGAATTTTATACAATTGAAGGTCTTCCTTTCTGCTTTTTTCCAAGCTTCTCCCACTTTCACTTTATATTTTTTCTAACCATTTCTACTTATCATTTCCCCATCCCTTTATGGACCCATAAACTTTATGTACAAACTTTATGGACTTGTTACCATATGCAGTTACCATAAGTGCTTTATCTTCTCTACGCACCGGCTTAAACTTGACTGTT
Organism: Myotis yumanensis; assembly: GCF_028538775.1. Classification (NCBI taxonomy): domain Eukaryota; kingdom Metazoa; phylum Chordata; class Mammalia; order Chiroptera; family Vespertilionidae; genus Myotis; species Myotis yumanensis. Next base: position 67,522,119 of record NW_027223755.1, on the reverse strand, counting down.
GTATATTAGCATATTTTCTATGCAGCAGTTGATCAACTTCAACTCAAAACACTGTTGAGTTTGTTACAAAGTTCATTTTATGAAAGTACTCTTGTAGCATGGCAATTTTTAGAGCTATTGGTTAGCTACCTGAGCTCAAGCTTTTTTTCCTTCCACATCTGAGATTTCTTTCTCTAATCCACTGAAGTTATTATGTGCTAAATTTGGGAAACAAATCTAATTCATTAACCCAGTTGAAATTTAGGTCTGTCATCTTAATATATCATGCAGTAAAAGGAGGAATCTTTTTAAAGTGACCCACCTTTCATGCTGTGCCAGCATTGTCCTGCTTGTGCTGATGAAGTGATTAGGTATAGAGAAGCTTAAATTTAAACTAAAATTTATCACACAGCTTAATGAGTCACATTGAAATATTCAGTAATTGAACTGCAAATCATTTTTAGTTACAAAAAGAGCTAAAGCATGTCAATGGCATGATGCTTGCCAAGCCAAATCTAGACATCTAGGATAATTAAGATATTTTAGTATGCAATTGACTGCCATTGTATCAAAGGTCAGTAACAGTGTTCTTTCTTTCTTCAAGCTTAAGTATACCTTTAAAGATAACTTGCATGAATTATTTTGGTCTCAATTATTTGTCACCATAGTTAAACACACAAGATTGCAGTGCTTTTCCCTTACTGAAAGTTAGCTTTTCTTTACTTTTTTTTCCCCCTCAGTGTTTTTTAAACAGCTTTACTAATGCCACAGAAAGGGCTCTTTTAACTTAAGATAAATGAAACGTACTAAAAAAGATTCAGGTAATTATTATTCAGCACTTTATTGTTTTTCACAATAAAATTTATGATGGCATATTTGCCCTGCAAATGTCTTACTTAATGAAATTGTTATAAATAAAAACTCCTTATTGGTTTGAGAAAAACTCGGTTTACCTGTGAGTTTAGTGAGCTGGATCACTGGGATTTTTCTGTCATTTTATTCTGAGGGTTGATGTACTAGTATTTAAGGAGTCATCATTGCAAACAGTCACATTAGGTTTATTTCATCTTTACTCAGTAAAATACTTGTAATGAAGAATAGTAAATAAATAAAACAGCATTAGATTTTGTGGTTAAATAATTGAAGTTTAATTTTTAAAAAGATATCCTTATTTTACTAGGTTGTAAATTTAATTTCACCATTAAAAGAGGTGAATTGGATTTAAATGGTTCCTCTCTAATCTTTTGATGAAGAGATTTTAATATCTTACCATGGGCAAATTTGATGAAATATTTGAACTGCCACATACATTAAGAATAATTTGTGATTTAGACAAGTATTCTAGAAATATCAGACATCAATATTTTGAAACCATTGACTCTAACCTTGTGATACAAGAATTATATATGCCTGAGCTAATTTTTTTTTTTTAAAGAAACTGTTGCCAGTAGAATAAATCTACACTAGTTGATCGCAATAATTTTTGGGTAAAAGATGAGCAATTGGACTTTTAAGTGATTTAATATTTCCTCCTTTTTTGGGAGTGGGTAGAAGGGCCTACATGCTCTTATAGTAAGGCACATCTCACACTGTTGTACAGGTGAACTTGAATTGTACAACCCTAGTATAAATTAAGGATTTCTTTACTTAGCATTTTTCCACCACTAAATTTAGGTAACTTAGAACTGTTCATCAATCTTGATAACTTGAAATGCCTTATTTCACTTAAGATGCAATTCTTCTCTGTTTGCCATTTCCCCAAATGCCATTAGGAGTGCTTGAAAAATCAGTTAGTTTAGTAGCTAAAAATTGTCCATGATTTTTAGAGGAGGTTGGTAATGTGACCTGAGACACTGTTTAGGCCTTTGTCAGAAAGTATTCTCAAAATTGTTGTGAGACTGAATAAGATAAAAATTTTGTGGGTTTTTTAAAAAACCACAAATGAGTAATTTAATACTTAATGAGCTAATTGTCATTTGAGTCCATCTAAACTACATTGTAGCATCGTGATGTTGGCTGGAGTTAATATGTAAGTTTTTATTACATTTCTATAAAAATGCCCTGTTAAGGCCTGCTGAATTTTAGATGTTCCACTAGTGATCATTTCTGTAAAAGAAATGGTCACTCTACTCAGATTTGATACTAGTCCACTTTATAAAGACAAGTGGATTATAGATTTAAAAGATCGTCATTTTCTTATCCATAAATATGATAGGCACATAAACCCAAATCAGCAACAGATAATTTTGTGCCCAGTATGATTTTGAAGTTAAGTAATTGCTCACTTGTAAAGTGACTACCTAATGTATAATATTTTAGAGACCCCCATCTGTGACTTGGGAAAATTGTTAGGCTATATTTGAAAAATTAGTTCTTTAAAATCATATTGCCCAGCAGAAACCTAGGTTGAATTTTACAGGTATAATAATCCTTGTAAATTAATTTCTCAGAATTGTGGGGGCTGAATGAGAGAATAATCATTCTTGTGCACTCTAACAGCATTATTGCTTGGAACTTTAACCATTTTAGAGTTAGATACTAAGGAAACTAAAATTAATTGGTCATCATCTCCCCCCCTTCCCGTTATAGGTCATTAAACAACTAGTTTCTCTCCCTTTTGTCCATTCCCATTGTGTATTTTTCAGAAGAAGTACTGTATTCAGGTGCCAGCCAATAAATTGTCACACAATGGAAAATGATATGCCACAACATTCATTGTAAGGTCTAATAAAATTAAATTTGCACCAAATACAAGTGTATTTTTATTAACTCTTAATACTTGATTGATGTTATCTTAATGCTTTTTGATAGCAGACTCTTGCTTCAAAAAACAATTTATGGTTAGAACTTAAGACAGCATTTATTATTAATATTTCTATGTAAAAAAGATGACTTAGGTACAGGTTTGTGTTTTTTTGGGGGGGGGGGGTTTCATTGAAGACCATAGAAACTAAAGATGGGAAGACTTGTTGTCAAATGCATGGGAGAGGGATTGCTTTTAACTCTTTGTTTTTAAACTGCTTTGGTATTAAGTATCAGAAGCATGTCATAAATATATTACTGTGAAGGTAAGTTTTAGAAATTTATTTCCATCACTTTTAAATCATAAAACCTAAGTGCTCATTGTCTTTTCCTTATATGTAATCTTCCTAATACAAAAAGATTTAATAGGTCTAGAAAATGCACTGGCTGTAATTTCTACACTCTCATGCATAGACAAATATTCAGTAGAGTAGGCTTCCCCCTTTTGAATCATTAACCTGCCACATCCATAACAAGTACATGCTTTGCCATCCTTTTGACAGGACCCTTTTAAACCATAGTTTTCTATACCCTTGGTTCTGTGGTTGTCTCTGAACACCACCACCAATATTTAAAAGAAAGTTGAAATTTATAGGGTAAGGATATATTTTTAAGGATTTGAACAAAGAAAAGTCTTATGTCCTCAAGATACTCCTTTTAAAATATTTTTTTAATCCTTTCTCCCATCTCTGTACTATCAGCAGGTTCTTTCTTGAATAACTTGGGGTTATGGGAATTGTGAAATAATTGGTTCCTTGGTGCCATGCTACCTTACATTTTGTTTATTGTAAAGACTTTTAAATAAGATCTCTAGTAAAATGAACTCAACTTTATGTAATTATCTCAGATGTATAATTTATTTTCCTAATATTTGATATAAAAATTAAACTATAGTTCTCTGCCTTAGAAAATTGAAAATTTATACTTAAAAAGGAATACATTTTAAACATTCACATTAAAGAAGGATTTAAAGAGTAGTAGTTAAACTAAAACAATTTAGGTGCTTATTAACCACTGTATACTTTGCTGTAAATCAAGAAGTGAAGTGGTTTAAATTATTTGACATTATTGCCAAAAATAAAAATGGAAAAAAATCTATTCTAGAAAAAATATTTCCAAAACTTTCCAGTAAACAATCTCTTGTAAAGTGAGATCTACTTTAAAGACATATTTGAGCCTTATTTATTTCCTTTTTTCCTTTTCTGAAAGACCAAATATAACTTTGACTGGTTTACATAATAGTTAACCAGTATTAATTGATCCTAGGATTGGTACTTACAATTGAATGTCTTTGTAGATTATAAAACTTTATTTGTGGTAATATTTAGTCCTAGAATTTAGCAGCCACCTTGATTTCTTAAAACAAAATATTTAATCTCATTACAAGGGCTCAACTGGAGACATTTAAAAAACCAGAAAACGAAAATGACACAGCAACTTTATACAGCGTCCTACACAGCAATCAAAGAAAGAAAAGAGACCATCAGGAGAAAAATGGCAACACAAGATGGGCAGGTCAGGGCTCTTGGAGGGAGACCTGCTGTGAGTAGTTTCCTTGCAGGTTCTCAAAGGTTGTGGGTGTTTCCAGAACTTAGCAGCATGTGTGTTCAAAGGGCTATTGGTGTTGGGTTCTCAGCAAGCCCTGCATGGAGAGCAGGGTGGGCTGACCATTTGTCCTCCAGGATGTCCAGGCAGAAGTGACCGGTGTCCACGTGGTGGTGGTGAGTGGGCTGTGACGGAACTGTGACAGTAGGTAGGCTCTGTGACTGTAGCCATTGGTGAACTCCCTGGAGAGGCTTCAGATCTTTACTGACTGTTCTGGCTGCTCTGTGGATGGTCCGCCCATTTGAAAAGGACCAAGTCAGGGAAGGCAGAAATTCTCTTGTCACCAGAGAATTATCCTGAGGAGTATCAGCTCCTGCTGGAGCCTCTTGCCCAGGAACCCACTCTCCCCGTCCCCCCCCGCAACCCCTCACATACCCCTTACTGGGCCCCACTCCTTTACAGGTATCTGGGTCCGGGTTCTGGGTCACTATCCCCACCTCGATTCTTTAATAGTAAAAGTAATGCTAGTTATAATATTGAATTCCTGCAGGACCAGGCACTGTCAAATGATAATTACTAAGACTTTGGAAAATAAGCAAAAAGAAAACCACCAATCTCATCTCCCAGGTATACACAGTTAATCCTTAAGTATATTTTATGTGTATGTGTTAAATTCTTTCAGGACAAATTGTTAAAGTAGTGGATGGTAGTTAAATTTTGGGAAATTCTGAAAATAGAATTAGGTCAAGGATGCATTTAAATGTGTGTGACTTGTTTATAGTGGAGCTTTAAAGGAAAATTGGAGATAGTCCTCATGCACTTTCAAGGTAATCTTAGACAAATATATGTACCAAGTAGCAAAATAAGTCCACATTCTTTGTTAGTAGGCAACAATTCCTTGCTAATCTCTGGAGTAGCTGATGTTAGGATACCTTCTATTCATCTAAATGTAACTTTTTAAAGAAATTGGGATCTTTAGTTACACATAAAGAGCTTATACATTTAAACCTTTCTGATTTTTCTATAATCTTAAAAATAAACGTGTTTATAGTGCTTAGTTTTCTATCACTGACTTACTTTTGAACAAGTCTAGATTTGTGTGAATTATAAAAATTGTTATTTTACAGGTGAATTATATAAATTAGTAAGATTTATAGAATATTTTTATTTCTTGAATACTTTAATACTTTTTAAAAGTTTGGAGTAATTTCGGTTGTACAGAAAAGTTGCAAAGGTAGTCAAAGAGAGTTCCTATATATCCTTTCTCTGGCTTCCCCAACTGTTAACATATTACATGGTACCTGCTTATCAAAATTAATTTATGAAAACTAAGAAGTTAACATTGGTACAATGCAATTAACCAAACTATAAACTTTATTTATATTTCACAGTTTTTCTAATAATCTACTAATGTTCTTTTTCTGTTCCTGGACCCAATCTAAGACACTACAGTGTATGTTGTAGTCATCATATCTCCTTAGTCTGTAACAGTTTCTCAATCTCCTTGTTTTCCTAGACATTGACATTTTGGAAGACTACTGTCAGATATTTTCTAGAATATCTGTCCATTAGAATCTATCTGATAATTTTTTATGATTTTATCAGGATTGTCATTTTCTAGGGAAGAATACCACAGAGGTGAAGTGCCTTCCTCATTACATCACATCAGTGGGTACATGATACCAGTATGACTTATCACTGATATTTACCTTGATCACTTGGTTAAGATGGTATCTGCCAGGTTCTTTCTATATTTGACCATTACTTACTAGTACACTCTAATCCTTACTTTTAAGAAAACAATTTCTTACCTTTCATTTTGAGTACTTATTTTTCTCTCATTTACTTTGCGATTTTCTCTGTCTTCAGTTTAAATACTTCTGTTAACTTGTAACAGACAGCAAAATATTTCTCCAGCAAAATGGGTATATTTGGGAACAAAAAAAAAGAATTGCAATTCGGGATATGCCTGCAGTCTAATGGTAAACTGAGTGCAAGTCCAGAGAAACAAAGGAGAGGAACACTCAGTTATGGACTTGGAGGGGCCATTGGAGGAAATTGAAATTTTGAAGTATAGCTATGGCGGTCTCTCATTGGCTGAGCTGTTATTAGGCAAGGAGAAATCTTTTCTTCCTTCTGCTAAGGTAGTAGAATGGTATCACTTCCTGTTGGAGATGAAAGGTATGCCTCTTCCTGTTGGAGTTTAGTGCATGCATTGAGTGACATGTGAATGAAAATTCTCTCTTCTAGTCTAACCAACTCCATTTTAAATGAGGCTTCTTTTTATTAATTTTCAGACTTTAGAGATAATGTAAAGTAACTTTAATATTTCTATTTTGAAGCAGGGGGAGGAAGGTACTGTGTGTGTCAAACTATGTTTGTCTCAGTCTAACAGCTTTTTCCTCAGCATTTTGAAGATACTCTTTCATTGTCTTTTGGCCTCTAATGTTGCTGAGTTCTGTCATTCCATGTTTCATTTTGGGTACTCATTTTTCTCTCATTTACTTTGAGATTTTCTCTGTCTTCAGCATTTTACTGTTTCTTTGCGATTTGATTAGGTGGGGTTGATTTATTTATCCTCTGGTGACTCAGCATGAGTCTAGTCTGTGGACTCATGCCTTTCTTTAATCCTGGAAAATTATCGCCCATTATATCTGTCTATCAACTCTTCGTCATTCTCTTTATTCTTTCCTTCTAGAACTTTTATCATACATATTGTTAGATTTTTCCAATCTCTTCTTTGTCTCTGAACTTTTCTCATATCTTTCATCTCTCTATACTAGATTCTGTAATTTGCTTAAAACTTTCTTCCGTTCACTAATTCTATTATCTCTAATATGTTAATACATCTATGAAAATTTAAAATTTCAATGCCTATGTTTTTATTTTTAGAAGTTCTATTCAAGTTTTCTTGCTGATTTTTCAATTTCTCTCTCACCTCCTTAAACATTCCTACTTTATGCTCCCCTGTAGTTATACTATGAATCCTCTTATTTATAGTGCTTTTTTTTTTTCATGATGAAGCCTTTCCTCCTGGAGGCTGTAATTTTATTTTTGTTGCTATCCTCAACAGGTGCTATTTCTTCAAGTGGAAGATCTCTGTGTCCAGGACTTTGGGAATAAATATCTCTCCAGACCAACCAGGCCCCTGGGGTTTCAGCATTTATATAAAATGTTCAGCTTGGGCATCCTATATGAAGAGAGTGAAGTAAATTTGGATTCTATGCAGCAAGTGCAGGCTTAAAGTTCTACTTTCTCATTGGAGCATATTGTTTTCAATCCACTTTGTATTAATGGATAGACAACCAAGGCTCCTAGCTGTTTCACTGGACTAGAAAGATAAGGTGGTCTTGGCTCCTATACTCAAGGAGTAGTCTTTCTCGGTTCTTATATGTACTAGTAGAATTTAGTTTCAGCTCTCTGTCTAGTTGGGATTCAAGGAGATGCCTTCTGTAGGTCTAAACCTTCAGTCCTGGCCATTAGATACCCCACCTCCATCAATGTTGGCATTAGCTTGTACACTTACACTTTAGCTTTGAATTCCCCTCTTTATTTCTGAAACTTAAGAGTCTTCCTTTCTTTCAAACTCAGCTATGTATTAAAACAAATTGGGGGTTTGGGAGGCAAGGTATGTTCATCCACCATTTCCATGTGCTTGGAATGAGTAGGTAGTCTCAAAGCTAGTCCACTAGTCTCATTTCAAATTGTCACAAGTACCAGAGTTACTAAGGGATTTCAGTTTTATAAATTAGAGTTGAATCAAGGTCATTCTTACATTGATATTTTCCCTAGAATTCAATTATACTTTGTTAATGGATCAGCAAAGCATAGAATTATAATTGTGTTGAGAGTCTTTATATGACCTTGGTCATGCCCCTGGAATTTAGTTTTGAATGTGAACATTGTTTTTTTTCTCTGCCACAATAAAAAGCAAAGTTGCTTAGAGCAACCTGTAATGAGGCCAAGATTTGGGGCTGAGAATCTTTTGAGCCACAGAGCAGTCTTCATTTTGTAGTCACTGTAGACCTAGCTCAAGTAAACCTTCCTGCAATGTCCAGGCCAACAGGGAGGATGAAAGTTTGTATATTGCATTTCCTCTAATTTACTAGAAAAATTCACTTGGGTTATTTTGGTGTACAGAGTACAATTTTTATTTTTATTATTTACACATATTTAGTGTTTAATGTTTAAGAGAATATCTTATGCCTCTAGCAATGGACTAACATCACAAGGTAGCTGAAAGAAGAAATGTTTATTTAATATATCTTTTCATTACAAGTACCCCTTTTACTATGTATTACATACTGACCCCCAAGATACTTCATTTAATATATACATCTATATAGAAATACATACATGTTATATAGATTTATATAGAATATATTTAAGTTTACATTTTACATATATGTATGTATGTATATATATATGAGAGAGAGAGAGAGCAATCCCTCTCAAGATACTTTAATATATAGTTAAATGATCATGCACTTTGCTGGACTCTGCCAACAGCATAACACATAGTATATTTGCTGGAGTTTTTGTGGAAAGTTCAGGAGAGGCCTATTAAGTTATAATGGCAAGAATTTTTTTTAGTCATAGAAAATGATAGCCATTCAAATGTCAGGTGTCTAAGAAAAAATTAGATCCATCAGATGGGAACACACTTTAAATAATAGTGACTACATTTGTTGTGCTTGCTGGTCTCCTAGTTACCCACAGGACAGGACAGAATTGCAGAGAAGATGTGGTAAGTTACTCTGATTGTCAAACAGCTGAAAAAAATAGTCTGGCTCTGGTGATGAGAAACTTATCTGTTCCAAAAGCCATCAAAGCTCATTGGGGCCTTTTTAGTGCATTCAAATCATTCAAGGTGCCTTCTTTGTAACAAACAATTACGGAGTTAAAGGATTAAGTATTAATTATGAATGTGTTCAAGTTCCTTCGGTAGTACTGAAGACTACCTTTCCTAGAAATAGGAAATTACAGGTGGTTTTATTTATTCATTTAATTAGATTCAACAAAATAGGTTATTATTCAAGTATAAAGATTAATATATTACTTACATGCATGGGTCTCTATTACTAGCTGTGTGACCATGAGCTGGTTCCTTAATGTTTCTAAGTCTTAGTTTCACAGTTAATGAGAATTAATAATACCTATCACATGAGGTTGTTTTGTTTTTTAAACTTGGGAAACATTTATTTACTTTCCCACATCACCAATCATTGATAAATCTTATATCTCCTCAGGAGAACATAGCACTATTGAGCATCCATTACATCCTATGGAGAACTTCAATCTTAGTCACCACATAAGGTTTTTATGAAGAGAAAATAAAGCATTTGAAGTGCTCAATAGAACAACTGGCACATAATCTCTTAGTAAATGTAGTAACTATTATTATTTGGTGACAAAATTGATAATAAAATAAGATAAATACTGGATTTATTTGGATTTTAACCTTTAAATAAACTTTACATGTACAATGAGCTTACTTTATACTTGACCAAAAATGTAAATTTTTTATTTTCTGAATTCTTGAATATATAACTAAAGAGTGCAGCTGGTGTTCAAAACTAGAAAGCTGTTATACTTTCTTGAACAGTGAACTTGGAAGGTGGTAGGAGGAAACAGCTACAAATTAGAAAAGCTTAATTCTCAATTTTGGGTCATGTAAGACCTATTACATTAAAATTTTGTAATATCTTTAAAAACAAGCCCTGAAATAGCAAGTTTTGGAACGAAAAATGTTCCAAACTTTTCAAATGCTTTACTTTGAAGGGTCTCAAATGTATTGTCTTTCAGAAGTAGAGAATGATTACTAATTCTGCATCTAAGGGAAAATTTGCCACATTTTTAGTAGTATGAGCAGACTCCTAATGCCCAAAGGGAATCATGTTCTGTCTTTTATTGCTTGTGGGAGGGGTGTTGCTAAGAAACAGAATTCCTGATAGTTGTGAGGAATGAAACTTGTCATTTTAGTGATGCACTGAGAATAAATGCAGTCAAGGCCATGTATTTTCAAAATCTAAAGCTGTTACCCTCCAAAGAAGACTGCATCTCTGGCTGATTAGGCATAACTCATCTGATTATGTGAGGCTCAGAAAACAAACCTTAAAAGCCTATAAGGCTGTGGGTCGAGACCCCTTTGGGGGTCGAATGACCCTTTCACAGGGGTCGCCTAAGACCATCGGAAAACACATATATAATTACATATTGTTTTTGTGATTAATCACTATGCTTTAATTGTGTTCAATTTGTAACAATGAAAATACATCCTGCATATCAGATATTTACATTACGATTCATAACAGTAGCAAATTACAGTTATGAAGTAGCAACGAAAATAATTTTATGGTTGGCGGTCACCACAACATGAGGAACTGTATTAAAGGGTCGCGGCATTAGGAAGGTTGAGAACCACAACTCTAAAAGCATATATAGCATGCCAGATCATTCTCTTGTGAGTGTTTGAAGGACAAAAGGAAAACAGCTACAGAGTTTGAAGGATGGAAGGAAGCTAACATGCACTGAGCGCTTCCACCCAAGTGCTGGACTGGGCTCTGTTATGGCCACATCTTGCTGACTCCACCTGGTCACTGGTGAAGTAGGTGCATCATTTCCACTTTACAGATAAGGGAATATGTTCATCTGAAACTTGACCAGTGTCACAGGCTGTTAAGTGTTAGTGCTCCTGATGACAAGCCTTTGTTATTTGACTCCAAGTGCGGAGTTCTTGCCACTAGAGCTTCCACCCATCAGCTTCCATTTTAAAAAGACTAAGAAAGTAGGGTCAGAGTTAAACCACAACTGCAAAGGAAATTAGGCAAATTCTATACTGTCAAGACATAGGCCTAGATTTTTAAGAAGGCCCAGATTCCTGGTTTCTTCTGTCTGCCAAAGAACGGGCACTTTCTTATCATTTTTCATCCTGTAAGGTACTATACACACAAGTGACTATGCATTCTTGCTAGAGATCTTTAAGGCACAGAGAATAGTGTATTACTGACAGTCTTTTAGGGATAATGGGATTTGGTACGATGTAGGAGACTGTCTGAGATGATTGGGATCTCTAGGGTCCTTCCAATTTTGTTTCTTTTATACCACCACATTTTCAGACATCTATTCTCACGTCTTTAGCACTGAAATAAGTTTTCTCTATGATGACAACTGGGAATAGCTCATGGGAATAACCATTGTATCCAGAAGTAGGAGAATTCATTCACCCAACATGCATTGATTGAGAGCATATTATGTGATAGGCAGTATCACAGGAGCTGGAGAATTAGCAGCAATTAAGGCAGAATTCCTATTCTCATAGAGCTTATCTTCTAATGGAAGAGCGACATATAGAAAATAATTTCAGATAGTAATGTGTGCTCGTCAGGGAAAGAAATATATGTGTGAACAATATAGAGGGATGGAGAGTGAATAGGAATGGGACTGTGGTGGCAATTTAGAAAGGGTGATCACTTCAGGTCTCTTCATGGACCTGCCATCTGCACTGAGACCTGAGAAATAGGAAAGAGAGCTGTCCAACCTTCAAGAGATAGAGTGTTTGAGACAGACTAGCTAGTGTAAGGCCCAGAAGTGGGCTCCAGCCTGGTTATTTAAGGAATGACAAGGACAAAACATGTGAGTAGGAGAGGTTGACAGGTGCATTACAGGCCTTGGTGGCCGTGTGGAGGAGTTTGGATTTTATTATGGGTATGATGGGAAGCCATTAGAGCAGTGGTTCTCAACCTTCCTAATGCCACGACCCTTTAATACAGTTCCTCATGTTGTGGTGACCGCCAACCATAAAATTATTTTTGTTGCTACCTCATAACTGTAATTTTGCTATTGTTATGAATCATAATGTAAATATCTGATATGCAGGATGTATTTTTATTGTTACAAATTGAACATAATTAAAGCATAGTGATTAATCACAAAAACAATATGTAATTATATATGTGTTTTCCGATGGTCTTAGGCGACCCCTGTGAAAGGGTCGTTCAACCCCCAAAGGGGTCACGACCCACAGGTTGAGAACCACTGCATTAGAGGGTCTGACCTACAATTAACATGCTATATGTTATTGAAATATAACTCTGGCTGCTGTCTGGAGAATTAGTTGTAAGTGGAAGTTGGTAAATTTTAGAAGGCTGTTACTATATAGTCCAGATGAAAGATGATGATGGCTGGGCCTAGGATTATAGTAATGAAAACAGAAGTGGAAGGATATAGGCTAATGCTTAGAGGAAGTTCCTAAAGGATTGTTGATGGATTGAATGAAGAGTGTGCGGGTAAGATGAGGAATCAAGGACTCAACAAATGCTTGGCAACTTGTCACTTTCTTAACAGTTATCAAACAAAAGGCAACCTGCTGATGATTACCCAGTCATTTCTGTCACTCCTAGAAACAGCGGCAGTGACTGGCAGTATATTTGCACTTGTGAGTGATGATGGGATTTTTAAAATTGAGCTTCAAAATGTTTTAAATCATTATTTTAATTTTGTCTCAGAAAGGAAACAGCAAATATTTCCTTAGCTGTCAGAATCTTAAAGAAAAAAAAATATCCATCCATACACACTCAACACACACATACACATACCACCAGAAATGATTTGGTTTATGTAGAATACTGAAAGTATCTGTTAGAATTTTGAAAAAGAAAACAAAAAAACCCATAGGCATAAATAAATGAACTGTGTAAGTGACTTTGATTCACATGGAACATAAATATAAAATCCACAATGAAAAAGGCTTTTAAAAAAATGTTTTCCTACTTAAAGATTCATGGGAGGAGATATTAAGGCAGTCTGACCATCCATGTTTGGAGTATATATTTCTCCCCCAAATAACAATAGTGCAAAAGTTAAAAAAGAAAAGAGTAATAATATTTAGCTTATGGGAGCTATAAAACAGAAAAAAAGAAGCACAAACTAAATGTGCGGGTTGCACACCATGAGAAATGGATGAAAAGAATTTGTGAGCTAACAGGAAAGGAAGACAATGCCTTCAGGGACATATGATATTCCCTCTGGTGCAAATTCAAGACAATCACCATGCAAAGTTGCTGTCCCTGATTGCTAAGCCAATGCATAAAGAGACTTTTCTTAGTGTATTAAATTACTCGTTGTCATCAAATTAATACTTAAAAGTACACAACTAAGATGAAAACGTCTTCCATCAGTAAATCATTAGTGGTCTAGAGTGGACCTTTATCCATCCCTGCACCATCCAAACCCCAACCCCACCGCCCAGCGTCATCCATTCTTGTCTTCTCGTAACAGCTTTCTGATTTTGTTTGATAGACTAACCCTCTCCCAATGATTACAGTCTTAGTGTGACATTGACCAAGGCAGGGCATTCACATGCACCATCTCTGTGGAGTTAATACAAACAAACAAAAAGGACTGAACTCGTTAAACTCAACAATGACATCTTAAAGTGACTCCCTGTTGATTTCGATTACCTAGATTCCAGAGCAGCCTGATTCCTGTCCCTGTTGAGACTTGGTTCTTTAGCTTTTCCCTAGTGAATATCACCCCCCCCCCCCCCATATCCTGTCAATAAATCCCTTTTCTTGCTAAGTTAGGTGGTATTAGTTTCTATTGCTTGCAATAGAAGCATCTTAGCTGAAACAGTTAAATTTTATCTTTTTAGTAACACACCCTGATGGTTTAAAAATTTTTTTTGTTAACTCTCACCAGAAGACACTTTTCCCATTGATTTATAGTGAGAGTGGAAGGGAGGGAGGGAGGAAGAGAGGGAGAAAGAGAGAGAGAGAGAGAGAGTGAGAGTGAGAGAGAAACATGGATGTAAGCAAAATGCATTGATTGGTTGCCTCTGGCACAGGCTCCAACTGGGGTTGGGCAACCCAGGTATGTGCCCTTGACCAGGAATCGAACCCATGACCCTTTGGTGCATGGGCCAATGCTCTAACCACTGAGAAACACTGGCAAGAGCAACAAACCCTGGTTTTAATAAAACCTTGGCTTAACTGTTTTGCAAAAGAATGCTAAGAGACCCTTATGCTCTTTAAATGCCTAGTGATAGTTAAGGCTTCAAAGATAGTAGTGTTAAGAATCTGCATATTTAGAAATGGCTTTAGATGCTACATCAGTTCCCATGACTTTCTCAGATCGACTTCTGTTGTGATACAGATATTCATTTACTCTAATGCTGCCCTTGTTCCTATAAATCTTCTTTATATGTGTTTTAAAATAACAACTACATGTCATACATTTTAAAAAGGTCCATATTCAGTTTCTGTTGCTTTTCTGTTTTCAGAAATGTTCACAATTAATTAAGATGACACTTTTTTCACTTGTGATTTGCTGTCAAGAGAAATGGTAGATGTGCAGATCAAACACAAGGCACAGATCAGGCCAGGTGATCAGGCTCGCAAGGTCATGTGACTTAACAGGGCCAAGGCCTAGCCTAGCATTCAACACATGGGGAATGATGAGGGTGCATTTGAGAAGATGGAAGAAAGAGTGGGTGTTTAGTTTTTTTTCTTTTCTCTACTATTTTTTTAAGCACCTTCAACATGGTGTCATTCTTCACAGTAAGTCTGTTACTGCCCTATTGCTACCTCGGTTGAAATGAAGAACCTACAATTTAGCACAATAGTCACAGAGATACAGAAGGATAATAAAGCCACCAAAGAGAAAGGCAACTTAATTTGCAAATGACAGGAAAGACAGGAGAAGTAGGAAGATCATTAGCTTACATAACCAGGTTCAAGTAGAATAGGTGTTGGGTATGGGAGCAGGGCAACGTGTGCTTTAATTTGCCAAAGATAAGTACCAGTAAAATGTGAGCAATGTTCATATAAAATAATAATGAGTTGGATGCCCTCACCGAGCCTGCATTTCTTCTAGCATTGAGTTGTGATTGGAGGAGGGTCTTCTAGAGATAAACTAGTCAACTTGCTTTTCAGCCCTTCACGCAAACAATATTTTTATTACCTTAAATTGATGGAGAAATTCCTACTCCCCCGACTTTGTGTTTCCATGAACGATCTTTCATTTGCAGGCCACCTCTCTATCCCTTACTCGAGGAGAAGTAGCATCTGATGGCTCAGCTCTGGCAGGTTTCTCCCTGGCCAGCCTGTGCCTCGCAGCAGATGCGTTCTCCTTTCACTCCTGTCCTCCATGCAGTAAGCACATCTGGGTCAGGCCGAGAACCCACCTTCTGTACGTACTTTGGGAGATTTTTTTCTCTCTGTCCTTGCTATCGCGGCTCTGTATGTTATGAGGCAACAATGACTAGGTAATTTTTGGATAGTCTGGAGACCCCGCCTCTTTTGTAGGTGGATCCAGGAAGCAAGTGATATGGATTCCATCTAGAGGTCAACCTGTTCAAACCGTTCATGAGGGCTCTGCCTAACCACCTCCCAAAGGCCCCACCCCCAGATACCATCACAGTAGGGATTAGGTTTCAGCATGAACTGGGAGAGGGTCTCTGTGTCCTCAGTTGGATGGGTGTTCAGGGATAGTTATCAGCTCTCCATTTCTCTTTATGCTGAATGGGTTTGGCCATAAAGGTACTAGTTAGAAATCATGTGTAAGAACTTATGCCTGGGCCAATGCATAATAGTGAGTGGGCAGGATAAAAAGCAGCAGAAACATAACCCAGAGAATGTAGTCTCAGGTTACCAATAACAAAGTACTCAATTTGGAGAACCTAAATGAAATAATAGAGCTGCAAAACTAAACCCTAGCTCTAGGTTTTAGACTTCTTTCTATATCTGAACACACACACAAAAAGTTCAAAAACCAAATGTCTTGCCTCCACATAGAACATTGTGTTATAGTTTTTATTTGGGAGGGACACATACTTTTGTGTATTTTTATATGCTTTATATCTTTTTGTAAAGTGGCTATGGTGGAGGTGGAAAACTCTTAAACTAAATAAAAGGTGGTCCTGAATTGCCAAGAGTATTATGGTAACTTTGTTCTCAGGAGAATGATGGTTGCATACTGTAAGCTATTTTATTTATTTTTCCTTTTCTCTCATTTAAATAATAAGATATGCATTTATTCACTCTATTTTTTAGCAAATCAATATCACAAAATAAACCAGTATAATTAAACTCATCTATCCCAGCCTAAATTTCTGGTCAGCAAAGTTTTTAAAGCAAAACAAAACAAACAAAAAAAAACCTCTCAGTCTGATTTTTGAACATAAACAATAATAAATTTCTTTTCAGAAAGGGAAATACATTTTCTTGTTTATAGTTTCCTTTGATCTCAGATCAGTAGCCATGCTGAAATATAGTCTTGACAGGAACCCCACTGCAGCACTGGGATTGATGTTAAAAAGTGGACCAGAAGTGCCTGATCTTTTGCTTGTTTTGAAACAATAAGCCTCATGTTGTAAAAATGGCAGAGTTCTTACTGTCCCTGGTTGAGCTAGTTAAATCCTGATCCGTGGGAGCATGTTTGTATTGCAATGATCCTAATTTACCATAAATTATTCTCCCCTGAAGCCCATAATAAATATAGTTTTAATTGCATGCCAACTGTTAGACCCTAAAATTAGACAGCTTTGGCCATCCTTTGCCAAAGGGAGGAGGTGTTCAGGAATATTTGAGTTGAGATTTTCTGTGGCTCCAGAGGCACTTTGGGAGAGAGAAGAGGCAGCAATATGTATGATGAGTATCTGAACAAATTTCAGTTGTAGAAGCCTTATTTCTGGGTCAGACAGAAGCCGTGTTCAAAACACCTTTCTCAATCAGTTAAAGGATGGTGCCCCAGCTGTGCCTTTTATCATCTCTCTTCTTTTGAATCTCCAGGGTCCATTTTCATAGCTGCAGCTAAAGAAGGTGAGTTAGAGACTTGTTCCAGTGTTCTTCTTCCTTAATTAGCAGAAACAGTTCCCACTTAGGAAAGATGTTCATGCCCTTGTGACGAGGAGCCTTCAAATAATCACTCTCTAAAGGAAAATGTAGGACAATCTTACAAATTAATTTGAGCACAAGGGAATTCAGGCCATGTGTGAAATTAGGTTGGCCCCAATAGAAGTGAGGTTAGGAGCACCTGGGAGATTTTGAGTCTCCTCACCCCCGCATCAGCACGCCTTTCCCAGCCCACTCCCAATGGAGCAACTCGCTCCTCTGCTCCAGCTGAGTGGCTCCGGGCAAATACTTAACCTCTTGGTGCCTGTTTCCTCATCTGACAAATAGGGAGCATAACAGTACCTACCTCACAGTGGCTGGAAGGATTAAAGCAGATGCTGTTTATCAAGTGTCCACACACCAAGTGTCCTTTATTCCTCAATTCGCATTTTTAACAGAGAGGAGCATACTTTTTAAAAACAATTATTCCAGCAGTGTTGGAGGATTCATATGTTCTTTCAAACAGCTGATATCTTTCTTTCCTTTTTACTATTAAAAATATAATTAAAAATATAATATAGATATATTCAGAATGTCAACAATATACTTGCAACTCCTTATTTTGCAATTCTAGAGTAGTCTTTAGTTAATAGAACAATAAGTTGAATTCCCCTTTGGGAGGCATGTAAGTTTTCCCTTTCATAATTCCTTTCAAAATTCATTCCTTTCAAAGTTCCTTTCTCTTCAGCAAATCTGCTCTTCCATGGTCCTGAGTATGTTTAAGACATTTCCCAGAAGTCGATGAAAGCATTTGGGCGCTGTTCTTCTAGTGCTCCTTGGCTTCTTAGAATCTCCTCCACCCACATCTCATTGTTTCTCCAAAGGTTAGAAAGTCATGTTGCTGATGCTTGTGCTTCTACTACAGAAGGAATAAATAAACAAAACAAAACAAAAAAATTTTTTTGAAGCAAATTCCAGGTCTCAATCATACATCAATCAAGCAATTCAGGATTTCTCGATGATTTCTTTTAAAATATCCCATTTGCTCAAGACTTCGCTGCTAGGAGGGTGGGTAAAGGCTGTGTTCTCTGAAAGGGTCAGGGTCATCTTTGTGAACCCCCAGCACTGTGGCTTACTTTCCTGTTGGCTTAACTGTGCAATGCGTTTCCCTCTTTTTCCATCTACAGTTTTGAGTAGATAATAAATGTATGTGGATGTTCCCTTCTTTTGTAGATCTGTGGTGTAATATAAACCAGTGCATTTCAAATTTTTTCTTTGCTTTCACAACACTTTCAGGAGGAACTGCACCAGAGAAAGTGGTGAAAAGCATCCCTTCATTCCTGGTCTCTCAACGTCCAGCCCCTGCCACCACTTTCACCAGTTTACTCATATACTCTTCCGACATATTTTAAACATGTACAATTATGAATGTATATGTAATTACTCCTTATTTTTACACAGCGGGTACCATTCTCACCACAGTGTTCAGCAACTTGCCTTTTCTACTGAACAATGTCTTGGTCATTATTACAAATCTGGACACAAAAGTTTCTATGTTTCTAAAGGATGGTCTTCTTCCCCTCCTGTGTATATGCATGTGCATGTGAAGCTTTCTTTAAATAATATTTTGGCACACTTAATGCGAATCTCTCTCTCTCTCTCTCTCTCTCTCTCTCTCTCTCTTTTTCTCTAAGTTAAGGAATAGACATAGAAGCCTATGATGTCTGACTATTTAGTGAGGATTCTCTCATGCTCTCAACTTCTTTTCTGCTGTCCCCCACTCCCCAACCTGCCTTGGATCTCAGGCATGTGTCCGGAATGGTATTGTTGTCAGGAGGGTCCCAATATGTTACTGGGAAACCCCCAGTTGGGCTCGGGTTGTTGATGAGATGATGTTTTGACTGCTGGTGGGTTGGTCTGACCATGCTTATCGGTTCTGCTTGCTGGGTTCACAGCTGAGTCACCTCCTCAATCGCTTTGCATAGGCCTTAGAAAGGAAACTTAAAACTTAACCCTCAACCCATGTATAAGAAACTTAATGCTCTATTCACATAAGTATATGTGTTCTAAGATTTAAAATAATATGATTATTTTTCAGATTAATTCAGGTGCTCTATCTACCAGATTATAAGTCCTCCCTATCAATTCCTGTCCTAGAACTGGTTTCTCTTCATTGCCATATTAAAAGGACTCTGTTGCCCATCTGAGGGATTTTTAAACTGACAGTCTATGATTACTTTCTTAGTACTTTTGCCAATTTGTAAGTACCAAGGTAGTGAAGACCTTTTTGGGGTGGGGTTGGGGAGATCTGGAAAGAAGTAGGAAGATAGAGTAATTTGATCTTATGGATGGGTATATAAAAAATAAGTATTGACTAGAAGATTTGTTTTCCTTTGGGTGTGATTGGTAATGGTCATGCTTCTAGATCTAGCACAGAGTGAACAGCTATTATGAATGGAAAAGTCATGAGTCTTAAGAGAGGGCTATCTATGTTTGTTCTTCTGGGCTCTCTGATTAGCACCCTGATTTTTCTTTGATAGATTCCCTTTCTACTTCTGTGTGTGGTCTTGGGAGGAAGCCTTAGGGCCCATGTGGGGCCTCTTCCTGCCTTAAATAGCCTTAAGGAAGACAGGTGACTTGGGCTTGGCCTTTGGATGTTGTCCCCAGCCTCTTGAGAGAGTGGTGTAGTAGGATTGGTGGTGGAGGTTCGGGCCAGCAGTGTGGTGCCAGGCTACCCAGATGAGCCTTGCTTTTGTGACATACCTTTGCTGTCAGCAGTATCTCCCCTAGACAGGGGCAAGAGGGCCACCACTTTGATTCTTCTGGCTTCACCTCTGCCCACCCAGAGCCTGTGTCTTCCCTTCTAGACCACAATCTGATGTGCATTGCTTCTCCAAGTTATTTCCCTGCTCTCTTGATGGCATTTAGCTTATGGGTGATTGACATGACTGATCCTTGAAACTGCTGACCGTTGAGCACTCCTTGCTTGTATCTGACACAATCTGCTACCCAAAACCACCACAAGCCCACTGTAGAGGGCATTAATTTTCTTGTCTGACTTCCATCCTTTCTTTCTTCAGGTGGCATCACTTCAACTTTCCTTTGGAGTAGCAGGGGGAGGGACTAGTGTGGCAAATCAGCTTGTTTTATCTCTCGATCACCTGATTTGTTCAAGCAGAGCATGCCACTCCAGTCAGTCCACTATGAATCAGTGCTGGGACTTATGTAAAGCTATTAAGAAAGAGAGAAGTTCTCTTTCCTTAGTCTAATTGGGTGAAAGCCTGGGTTCTTTGGTGGGGGGGGGGGGGGGGGGGGGGTTTCAATGTGAGAGTGTGCTGAAAACAAAGCCAACTCAGAGGAAATTAGGTGAATAATTTAGCAAGAGAGAGTTTGATTGATTCCTGGCATCATTTGATTTGAATTATGTATCTAGCAAGACCCACCTTCCATCTCCCTGAGACAATAAATTCCCCTTTGCTTAAGCCTACTTGTCTTGGGCTATTTCTCAGTTGGAATTCACAAAGAGTCCCAGCAGATTCAACCACCTAACAAGTGGGGGGAAAATTACTTTTCATTCAAAAACAACAAGAAATGCTATAGTTCTTCCTTGCCTTCCTCCTGTCCTCCCAGAGAGTGTAGGAAAGTGAGCCTTGGCATTGGACTTGTCCTCAAAACAGAAATTCGTGCACAGGAGGAACAGAGCACTGTTTCTCAGAGCTTTATCAAATGGAATTGTGGGCCCAGGATGATGTTTGTGCCAAAGGACCTTTGTTCTTGGGGAAACCTGGTGCTGGGTCTTTTCTGAAATTGCCCAGCATTCCTGACCCCTCTGCAGACAGAGGGGATCTGGGCATGTTTCTCGAGCTCAAAGGTTGTTAGAGATATAGCAACCAGAAGATGTTATCAGAGAAAGGGCAGGCCATAGAGAATTTCTAATAATTTCACAGTTGAGGTGTGGATTTTTGAGCAAGTTTATATACTCTAGAGCAGTGATTTTCTTTTTTTAAAAAATATATTATTATTGATTTCATAGAGGGAGAGGGAGAGAGAGATAGAAACATCAATGATGAGAGAGAAACATTGATTAGCTGCCTCCTGCATGCCCCCTACTAGGGATTGAGCCTGCAACCTGGGCATGTCCCCTTGACTAGAATCGAACCCAAGACCTTTCAGTCCAAAGGCTGATGCTCTATCCACTGAGCAAAACCAGCTAGGGCTAGAGCAGCAATTTTCAAGTGGTGTGCCACAAAAACTTTTAAAACATGCAATACCTGACTATTTAGTCAGGGGCACTGACCTCTTTTCCCTTAGATTGTCAAGTAAAAAAATGACATCAGCTAACACAACAATAACAGCCCGGTGTGAATCAATCAAAACTATACTTTTTTTTTTTGTCAGATCGGCAAAAAATATTTTTTGGTGTGCCACAGAACTTTAGTAATTAGTTTATGTGTGTCATGAGATGAAAAAGGTTGAAAATCACTGCTCTAGAGACATGGGGAATCCCAGGGCTCTCAGTAAAGCAAGAAAGCTAGAGTGATGAAGCAGAGAGGACATTGTAGATAAGGAAGCAATTTTCAACTGGAAAATGTAGCAACTGCAAAAGAAAACACAGAACTGATACTTCCCTGGCTGCTCTTACTGCGTGGGCACTTTTTAACCAAGTTAAAAAAAAAATTGAGTCATCAGATTGGTTTACCAAGCAGGAGGAAATTAGTTGTCTGTGCATTTATTCCCAGCACGCACTCTGCCTTGGGCCCCATGCCTTATTCATGGTTCAGGGAGGACTGGTTGTGGGTGGCTACCCTGAAGTCTCCTGGCTCACCTTCTCCTGTGGGAGATGGTCACCTGCCAGGGACCTGGCCGAGCACCTGGAGCATGGTGTTTCCTCATTGCTTTATGCAGATGCCCAGGCCTCAAGTGGGGGAGACCCAGAGGTGACGCTGACAGGTTTCGAAGTGGGGCTGACTGGAGGTCAGTGCGGCACAGGCTGGGGAAGCTAGAGTAGGGATCATTGGCATTTCCTTCAACCAAATGACTCTTTGAATAAAAGCTCGTCAACTAACCAGTTGGTTTGGCATCTTGTAGACTCCACCCCACCCTTCAAGTTGCCTCACTGATATACAAACATAGGGCTTTGTTTTCTAGGACTTTCTAATGTATTTCCCAATCTTCCCAAATTCTTTAAAGCATACTTGACACTATATATTTTTTTTAGTGCTATTAACTATTTTCTTAAAATTACACAAAGAATTCGTGCTTATTATAGACACATAAGAAAATTTAGAAAAACAACACAAAGATGTAAAAATAAGCCCAGAGGTCATCTTTGTTAATATTTTATAACATATATCTTTTTCTTTGTTATTATTGCCTGTCATTTTTTTTTAGTGTATTCTAGACATCTCTCCTTGTCAATACATACACTTCTGTGCAGCAGAATAATACAGAACAAGAGACCTATCTGGCCACATGGCAGCTGTTTAAATGTGAAAGACATTATCCTAGCCTCTATTTTCTAAGTTAACCCTCTTCACTTTCTTTCACACTATTAAAAGCTTTCCAGACACTTCAACATCCTTCTTGCCTTTGCTGGCACCTCTCCAGCTGACCGAAGTCCATCTTTAAAAGTAGTTCCCAAAATTAATTTGTGTATCCTAGCTGTGATCTCAGTAGATAGCTCAAAAGAGTATTTCAAGTAATCTAGAAAAAACCACTTCTCGAAGTATTTTGGCTTAATGAATAATGAATCAAAGCAAGTATTGGCTGTTGATATGGCTGTTGTTTGGGGAGGTAGCACCCTACCCATTTCTGCTTATGACCAAGTGAAATCCTGATGTGGTAAAATCAACAAGAGGAAATTACAGAGATTCTAAGCCCACACGTGGACTAACAAGGAGCAAATGCCTTGGAAAACAGAGCTCTGTCACTCATGGGTCTAAGCTAAGAGGAGTATGTTTACATTAGAATATTTAGGAGAAATTGTTGAATTGGGGGCAGGAAGATTAAGCCAGATGGCCTAGAATATTGAAAAATAGAAGCTAGAAGGAATAATAAAGATTATTATCCAGGAAACTAAGGCCCAGAATGGGGATTGGATTTACCACAGTTCACACTAATTATTGGAAGAAAGGGGAATAGAGTCCAGATTTCTAATCCCTGGCTCAGTATACTTCTCACTATATGTTATTCTTCCCTATAAGGCCCATGCAAATCTCAACTTCATTGATGCTGTGTCTCCCCGAAGGGGATCAGGTGAGGGAATGGGAAAATGACTTACTCTCTGGATATTATTATGAAGTTAATGCTGTCAAGGCTGAAGTGACTACTTATTCTTAGTCTATTCCTTCCCACCAACCAATTGAACCCTTTCATTCCTACAAGTAGGTATGTCATTTTTAGAATATATTAATAGAGGTCTCAGTTATTTCCCACTTAAATTTTGACTTTACTTGATAGGCATTTTAATGGACTATTTCTTAGTACATAGGTTAGAAAATCATTTATTCTTTGGGCCAAATGGAACGAAACAATGATTGACCATTGAGATGTCATATTTAGTGATAGAAAAAGCAGAGCCACTCATGAAAGAAAAAAATTCTTTTGGACACATCCTGATAACACATGGGACTAAAGGACATACTTTGACCCCGGGATTGTGAGATTTCTGAATTGACTGGAGCTCTTTGAGACCCTTGGGAGTCAGGTCCATTTACTAGGTATGACCTGAGGTGGAGCTTGCTGACACCTTACTCTCTGGTGCCAGCTGGCCAACCATTGCAGTGCCAGCTTCTCCATCTGTTAAATAGGGGAGCTTTCATCACTGTCAGTCTCTAATACCTTCAGGTCTATTAGGAGGATTCATGAACAAGAGCCATAAGAATCAAAATATGAAGTACCACTATCAGATCCTTCAACTTTTAGTAAAAAGCCTGGGCAGTAGAAGTAATCAAATGCAATATGGCAGAGAAAAGTGAGTAGAGAAGAAAATTTTAACTGTTTTTAATAACTGTGACTTTAAATCTATTTCATTAATCATAATATAAGGTTGTGACCCTATCTCTTACCTTTCTTCCCTCTTCCTCCCCTTTTTCTTTATTCCTTTTCCTCATGTTTTCCCCTTCTTTCTTCTTCCTTCAGCTATTATTTCTCATATCACAAATTTCCCCTTTATTTCTGACCCCATCCCACTATCCTTTACTCATCTAGGAATATCAAGATGCACTTTAGCAATGTAGGCATAGGGAAAGGTAAGATACATGAGCAAAAAGTCGACCATCTTTCCTTGTTTGAATTTATATTAAAATATGTTTTAGACCACCTATAAAGTGCAAGGCACTGTGCTAGACATTATAGAAGCTGCAAACAGGTGAGCAGATATTCCCTAGTGTTTATAGTCTAGTGGGGGTGGGAGGTGGGAGAAAAAATAACCATGACTTGGGAGAACCTGATTAGTTCCTTAAGAGAGGGAACATGACTTGTGCTGGGAGAAGGGAGTAGTCCAGGTATATCCAATGGAGTTTACTAGTATAGAGCTAGGTCCATGGAGTGATTAGTATACAGCAGTTAATTTATTCATCATTTATTCAACAAATATTTATAATGTGTTTCTATGTATCATTTATTATGCTTAGAACTGGAGATATGGCACTAAATAAAGGCAATATGGTCTTCCTTTAGTCCTCAGGTTTCTTCAACTATAATATGGGGGCTTGAACTAAATGGTATTTAACATTACATCTTGGCTTAATGATGGAATGTTTGAACTTGGTACTTGGAAAAGGTTCTATGATCAGAAAAGTTTGGGACATGCTGGGATCAAAGTTAAACATATCTTGTCCAAGGTCATATGGCAAATCTGTGAACCAACCTTGGGATGATAGATGTTCTCTATCTTGATAGGGGTTTGGGTTACATAGGTGAATGCATTTGTCAAAACACAACACCTGTATACTTAGCATTTGTGAATTTCATAGTATTTAAATTTTACAGCAGAAGGAAAGACCTGTGAGCAGGCATTGAGCTCTAGCTAATAATATACATGCTGAAGTATTTAGGGGGAAGTGTATTGAGACTTATAATTTACTTTGAAATGCACCTAAACTAAGATGGGGTATGGATGAATAGAGGGATGGATGGATGGATGGATGGATGGATGGATGGATGTGCTACAGTAAAATGATCATGATAGAATCCAGGTGGATCATACCAATATTCACTGGAAAGTGCTTTCAACTGTGTTGTATGTTTGAGATTTTTCATAATAAAATTTTAGAAAAAAATCACTGTAGCCAAAAGCCCAGATTCCTGTCCAAGGGCTTCATCTTTCTGACCAGCCCATGGCTCCTGCTTCCCTCTGTGCCCCAGGAGAAGACCCACTACCTAAGGGTCTGGCTGCTGGGCCTCAGTAAGACCTGTAAGCTGAAAAAGGCACCCTGTTGTATGTGATGATTCCCCTCCAAGGCAAAGAAGGCTCACCCTTTTTCATATCAAGGAAAGCAAAATTCCCTCTAGCTCAGTTGGTCCCCTCATATTAACAAGCCCCAAAGCGCTCTTTGAGGCATAGTGAGCAGTTCTGAAATAACCCCTCTGCTTCAGCTGTCATCACCTCTGTTCCCAGCTGTTCCCTGGGCTTTGGCAGCTCCCACTCCCCACCCCACAGCAGTCACTCTCTCACTATTGTCCCTCCCTCAGACTCCGTGGTGCCTCATGGCCTGGGTTTGGGCAAGTCCAGGAACCATCTGATTCCTTCTTTGCCCTTTCTCTCTCAATCCCATCTAAGATAAATCCAGGGGTTTGAGCAGATGGCCCTGTTTATGGTTTTAGTTTGTTTAACAAATTAATCAGGCACAACTTAAACTCTGATTTTAGTCCATTTTTGAATTATAATAATTCCTGGCATTTGCATGTGCTTTTTTTTTTTTTTTAATTACAAGCACGTTCCGTCTCTTTCCAAAATGCTCATTTAAATTTTCACAAGATAGACTGGCAAGTATTATTCAGCTTTCACGGGTGGAGAATCAAGGAAATGGTGCAAAAACATTTATGGAGTTCCTACTGTATGCACTCACTTGCTGCATGTGTCTGTGTACACTGTCCCACTTAAAACCCACGGCCTACTTGGGAGGTGCTTATTATATTGGAACCACTTTTACAAGTGAGGAAACTGAGGCCCAGAGAGAATATTTTCTGAGGTCCAACAACCAGATGACAACCGACACGAGAAGTGTAGTTCCACAGAATGTCAGAGTAGGAAGGGGAGTCACTGACTTCCCAGACCAGCCACTGTATTTTCCAGTTGGGGATATGAGGCCTAGAGCATAGATGTGAGCTATTTAGAAGAAACGCTAGAATTAGAACTCAGGTCTAAATTTTCTGACTTGACTTAGAAAACAAGAAACTCCATGTAGATTTAGACATATGGGGAAAGTTGGAGAGTTTCACACCCACAGGGTGTCTGTATGCCACTTCCAGGCTGGCATTGCAGATTTTAAATCTGGCATGAGCTGAGTGCAGGGTTGTCTTGAAAACTTAGCTGCACACAGCCTGAAAGGCACTTGGGCAGCCCGGACATGCCGATGTTTCTTTGTTCACTAATTGTCTCACAGGACAGGAGGCATGGAAAGCGGAGCAGAATCAACAGTTGTGACATAAACATTGACGTGAGACGTGAATAGGAAAAAGAAACATGGCAAATAGAGCCCACCGCAACCGGGCCCTGGGCCTGCTCTTTCACAGCTCCCACATGTCACATTCTGATTCAGTTTGACTGGGTTTGAGGGTGAAGGGGGAGTGCCAAAACCCAGTTTCCTCACTGATCTCATTTGCGGGTGCATAAGCTTTCTTATCAATATCCTCTGGATATGGCCATACACTCCCAAGTATTGCCGACAGTCTTACTTCTGAGCTGATATTTGCCCCTCTCTTCAAATAGAGTTGGTAGCTCGACCCGAGGTTACTTTATATATTAAGTTGCTTGTATATCAGCTAAAATTGCTTAGTCATTTAACACATGGGGCTCCTGTCACTGGAGGTAAGCCATCCTGTACGAACTGTCCTGTGAAAGTTGGCTTGACTGTCTGAACGTCATGTAACAAGGCTGGACTTGGACTTTATTTGGACTCCTACTTAGCAGAGGACTCACCTCTTACTGGAAGTGGGACTGAAAAGGGACAGTATTGATCTTGCCATATTGCAACCTGGGTTGGACTACCGATGTCCCACATGTACTATTATGTAAGCCTGAGTGAGCCAAGCTTTGGTGAATGTACACTTGCAGACAGCTGGCATCTGACTACTATTGGGTCCTACAGGGCCTAGTCATTCCCTTGGTACTGGGGATGGTTTCTTTGAAAGGAATGGGTGTTCTTGCTGTCAGTCTTCCTAGCCCGTTATTCCTGGGCAAGGTGATCATGTAACATAATATCCAAATTGGGCTCTTTGGGGAGTGAAATGGGAAACTATTAATAATTATACTGGAACATAAGGTGTGAACCAGGACCAATGGTCATCTCTCTTTTAGGACACTCAGAGGTGAAATAAGAGAAAAGACTGCATCCCTGGGCTCTGAGGAGGCCTGGAGCACTTCCTGGCCACAGTGGCAGCAGACTGGGCACTGAGACGGAGAGGAACGAAGGGACCCTGGTGCAGGTCTGATTCTTGGCACTTGTTGGAAGCTGTTCTTTGAATTGGAACGTAAAGTCCAATATCTCTGGTTTGTAGGTGCAGATTCTTCAAATGATATTGCCTGGACATTTGTTATGTGTGGAGAATGAAGGGAAGGCCTGGGCTGGGTATAGAAACACCAGGAGGAAAGAAGTGTCCTGTCCCTGGAGGGCTGAGTGGTGGGAGCAGTTGGTGTGTGTGTGTGTGTGTGTGTGTGTGTGTGTGTGTGTTTGTGCAGGGGTGTCTCCAGCAGAGCAGAGCCATGAACAGCCTACAGCATCCTCTGGAGGCAGAAGGACAAGGACTCTGGTACAGACAGGCACAGAGGTCAGGGGCCAGGTGCGGAGGGGAAGGAAGGGGCCTGGGGCAGAGGTCCTGGATGGCCTGTTGAGGCCCTTCCACCATCTGTGCACACAGCGTGGCTGCCATGCTTCTCTCACCTTCCCAAATCCACCTCACTCTTTCCTGTCCAAGTGATATCATGGGGTATTTATTTTGCAATCACAAGTGACAACGCTTTTAGATTTTGTATCTTCTTGTGGCTTCTCATCTTTGGAAGGATAATGGGTATGTTTGGGAAGTGATCCGAGTTCCAGGCTTCCTCATACTCTGCACACACCTCTGCATTTGAGTTCTGAATTGTAACTGCCTGCCGGCTTATCTGGCTGATCTCTCTCCCACTCCGGTTGTGCTAACAACGACTTGAGGTTGTCACATCCCCAAGGTCCAACACAATGCTTGGCTAAAAGCAGTAAGTCTTGTATGGGGAGAAATGGAAATGACTGTGAGGTGGGAGAAAGAGATGTCAAGATTTAGGCCCCACGCTTCTTAAAATCTGAGATGTCTAGGTGGCTTTTCCAGGGTAATATAAAAACTCGAGTCTCCAGATCTTACTATTGTGGCTTAAAAAAATATTGGAGCAAGAAGCATTTATTTTTAATTAAATGCTTCTGGAAATATTTTTCTGAGTGCTTACACCCCTCTCCCTGCATGCCCCCCCGCCCCCGACAGTTCTTATAACTAACTAGAGGCCCGATACACAAAGATTCATGCAAGAATAGGGCTTCCTTCCCCTGGCTGATGGCACCGACTTTCCGCCTTTGCTCCGGCTGGGAGCCGCCTTCCGCCTTCACGCACTGCCCAAAGGCCTGGAGTGGCCAGGGCGGGGCAGAACACCTGCATCGTTGCCATGGCAATGACACAAGTGTCCCGCCCAGCTGCTGCCATCTTTATCACGTCAATTTGCATATTCCCTCCTTATTGGCTGTGGGCACCACCATCTTTGTCCTGAAGTGATGGTCAATTTGCATATCCCATCTTTATTAGATAGGATGATATATAGGGATGCTTTTTTTATCACTTCCATTTTTTCAATTGTCAATATTGCCTTGGAGTTCTGAAGTTATTTCATACCATAATCTAGAACAGTGGTCGGCAAACTGTGGCTCGGCAAACCGGGGCTCAAGAGCCACATGCGGCTCTTTGGCCCCTTGAGTGTGGCTCTTCCACAAAATACCAGCTCTTCCACAAAATACCAACTTTTGTGCATGGGCCACGAAGTTTCAATCGCACTGTACGTGCATGCCCACACGTGGTATTCTGTGGAAGAGCCACACTCAAGGGGCCAAAGAGCCGCATGTGGCTCACGAGTCGTGGTTTGCCAACCACAGATATAGGAGTATTTGTCTTGCAGTTTTTCTTAGAAAATTTTCTAGATTGAGCACAGGGCATTAGAAGAAATTACATGCTATGCTATCTAGTTGTATGTTTTTGTGGGTTTGTGACTGTTGTCTTTATCCCCCTGTTTCTCATTCATAGGGACCTTATGCTATGACACTGCATTTGAAATTTTATTTGTAGAAATAATGTGAGGCCAAGGATGAGAACATAATGCCCCACAGAGCATTTTCATTTGCAGCTGACATGCAGGGACCACTGTAATTGAAGTCCCAGACTTGAGACTCTCTGAGTCACCCATGTGAGGACAATGTTACCTCCCATTCACTCTCACCGCTGTGGTTCCCCAACTCATCTGCAACTTGGAATTGTCTGGGGAGCTTCAAAATACCCCAATGCCGGTGTCCCACCCCAGAGACTGTGATTTAATCAGTCTGTGGGGTGGCCTCTGCTTTGAAATTGTTAGAAGCTCTCCAGTGATTCTAATGTGCAGACAGGTTTGGGAAGCTTGCTCTAAGAGTAAAGCTCTTCAGGACCTCAACTTAGTGTGTGAGTATTTATCAGACTCTCCACTTGGCAGTCTCTTTTATCTGTTTTGCCAGTGAGGCTGCCAAATACCACAGCTCCACATTGCAGCTGTTTCTTCCTGACTGGGGCAAAGGCAGCTTTGAGTACTTGCTTCTCATATTCACCCAAATTTTGGCATTAAAATCCTTCACTGTCTTATCAGCTCTTTGATGCTTTTAAGAAAAATTAAAATATATATTGTATTTATATTTATAAAATATATATTTAATTATATATTTAAAATATTATATATTATACATACTTAAACATATATAACCCTATATAATAAAAGCCTAATATGCTAAGTGTCTGGTCATCCAGTTGACCATTCAACCAATCAAAGCGTAATATGCTAATGATATGCTAAGGCTGCTCAACCACTTGCTATGACATGCACTGACCACCAGGAGGCAGACACTCCGACTGGTAGGTTAGCTTGCTGCTGGGGTCCAGCTGATTGGGACTGAGCAAGATGGGCCAGACACACCCTGCAGCTCTCCTTCGGTCCCTCCCCAGAGGGCCAACCTCCCACGTCCCTCTCTGGCCCCAATCATGCACTGGTGGGGTTCCTTGGCCTGGCCTGCACCCTCTTGCAATCTGGGACCCCTCAGGGGATGTTGGAGAACCAGTTTTGGCCTGATCCCGCAGGCTAGGCCGAGGGAACCCACTGGTGCACGAATTTATGCACCAGGCCTCTAGTCTACACTAATAAAAGACAAAGATGCTAATTGACCGTACCTTCACTATGCTCATCAGCCAATCAGAAGAGTATGCAAATTAACCCAACAAAGATGGCCGTTCAATTTGCATACTGCAGGCAGATCCTGCTGCACCTGCCCTGTGCAGGCGGCAGCTTGATCCCCAGCTGCCGCTCGCCCCAGCACAGGATCCGGGTCTGCCATGTGTGGCCCGGGGTGGCGGGGGGGGGGGGGGGAGGAGGTTGGTGGCAGTGCGATCCCAAGCCGCCACCCGCCCCAGTGTGGGATCCGGGCCTGCCGTGTGTGACCAGGGGAGACGGGGCAGGCACCGTGGGATCAGGTGTGCCATCTGCCACCAGGGGAGCGGGCCTAAGCCAACAGGTGGTTATCTCCCGAGGGGTCCCAGACTGTGAGAGGGCACAGGTTGGGCTGAGAGATGCCACCCCCCCCCCCCCCACCAGTGCACAAATTTTTGTGCACCAGGCTTCTAGTATTAAATAAATAGGTATATGTTATATAGTTTTTTCTATTGTTGACCTCAATGGAAGGATTGATTTATCCTGCCATTAAGAGAATTGAAAATCTTCCAATTGCTTTTTTTTTTTTAAATGTTCAGTGATCTCTGAACTTTCATTGACCTACTGTCCCCCTAAGGGGTGCCCCTCAGACACCACTTTGCCATCCACCATCATGCAGGTGGTCGTCATTTGGATGGATTGCATAGAGTTGCTGTGGTCCACGTTTTTACCAAAATCAAAGTCCTTCCCTTCTTCCAGCAGGAGGCAGGAGGTAGAAATCTCATCCTCCAGCTTGACTTTGGTGTTCAGCAGGGCCTGGTACTCCTGGACCTGGTGCTGCCCCTCTGCCCAGGTCTGAGCCAGCTCTGCCTCCAGCTGCTCAGGATCCCATTGAGCTGTTCCATCCACATGGCATAGCGTGTCCCCACCTCCCTCAGGCTGTTCTCAAAATTGGCCTTCAGATTTCTCATCAAGTCCAGATCAGTCGCCAAGGACTGAACCATACGTCTCAGTTGCATGAGTATCATCTCAGCAGCTCCTGTCTTGACAGTCTGTGAGTTGACTACTATGGTGCCCTCCTCAATCTGCTGGGACCAGTACTTGTCTAGCTCCTCTTGGTTTTTCTGAATTAGCTCGTCATACTGGGCATGGATGTTCGTCATGATCTTGCTGAGGTCTTGATATTTGGAGGCATCCAACTCCCCGGTCAACCCAGAGTTGGCAATCTGGTTTTGTAGACCATTTATTTCCTCCTTGTAGTTCTTCTTCATGAAGAGCAGCTCCTCCTTGAAAGCCTTGATCTGTCTCCAACTGCAGCTGAGTGATATTGGTGTCATTAGTGACCTGTTGGAACCCTGGATGTTTCTCTCCACAGAGTGGTGCATGGCCAGCTCCATCTCATACTTGACTCTGAAGTCATCGCAAGATAGGCATTGTCAATCTGCAAAATAATGTAGGCATTGCCGACAGAACTTGCAAAGACCTGAGCCCTCAGGTCCTCTGGGATCTTGAAGTAATGCCCCCTAGTCTCTGACTTGGGGTCCCTTCTTCTCCAGGTGTGTCTGGATTTTGTTCTCCAGTTTCCTCTATTATCAATCTCCAGGCTACTCACCTTCTCCAGGTATTGAATAGTCTCTTTCTTTCTCTGGATGCCCCTATGCCTGCCAGACCCCAGGCCATCTCTGCAGCCAGGACCCTGGACCCCTAGCCGCCCCACGTGCTGGTGGAGTGGGCCATGGAGACCTGGGAGCCCGAGCCCCCAGTGCATATATAGGCTCTGGCCACACTGCTGGCCAGCTGGGCCTGGTGGCTGGGTGACTGTATGGAGCCCAGGGTCCAGTAGTTGGTGGAAAAGGTGGAGCTGGTGCTGAAACTTATTGTCCAGGGAGGAAGGCAAGAAGCCAAGACTCAGGTTCGTTGCTGTTCCTTCTCCAATGTCTTTTAAAAAGAAGAAATGGGTAATATTTTGGAATTCTTACCCTTCTGAAAATGTCTTTATTCTAGCCACTCCTTGGAGTCATAATTTGGCTGGTATTTGAAGTCTAGACTGAACCTTAATATTCCTTCAAATATTTGAAGGCACTATTTTATTGATCTCTAACATTCACTGTAGCTGTTGAATCCTATTCCTACCTGATGCCTGTTTCCTTGCAAATGACTGTCCCGCCCCTGCTCCCATCCCCCTTGCCCACAATCTCTTTGGGAACCATTAGGATCTTCTCTTTTCCCCCAGAACTCTGACATCTCACAATTTACATACTTTTATAAGGATTTTATTTCATCCATTTTCTTGGGCATAAAAAAGACATTTACCATCCAGAGATTTTTGTTTTACTGCTAAAAAAGTTTGTCATCTTACTTTCATATTTTCCACCTCTCTGTTTTCTCACTTCTCTATTTTAAGAAATCATTTTGGTTAGATTAGTCCTTTATGTTAATTATGTTTTCTTTTCTATTTTTTTTTTGTGCTAATGTCTTTTTGTGCTAGTTTTTAGATTTCCTCAACTTTATTCTTCAATCTTTCTAATGAATGTTTTAATTTAATTTAATTTTTATTTCCAGAAGAAATTTTTATTTCTTGTTTTTTTATTTATCCTTTTACATAACCTCTACTTCTGGGTATAAGAATACATTCACTTCACTTATTTCTCTAGGGTTGTAGATTTTTAAATATCCTTCTCTATTTGTTTCCTTGAGATTTTTTTTTCTTTATTCTTGTGACTATCTTTCTCTTTCATGTTTGCAGTTTTCCTCAGTTGCCTGGGAGCCTTGGCTTTCTGTTCATATTTAAGAGTGAGCCTCCAAAATATTGCTTGGAGGCTCTGAGTGAGTAGGCAGGACTTGTTGACCTGTAGGCTCCATTTAGCAGGGAGTTTATAGGAAGGAAGGAAGGAAGGAAGGAAGAAAGGAAGGAAGAAAGGGAGGGAGGAAGGGAGGGAGGAAGGAAAGAGAGATGGAGGGAGAAACCCAAAAACTGGAATTTTTTTCTTTAGGGACAGTTAGTTTGTCAAAAAAGTATCTTCTGATATTCTTTATGTGTTTGTCAGCCTGGAGGGGTAATTTGTGAAAAGGTGACTGCATTTCTTTTGCTGACTTCCATGTGCCTCCCCTCTGCTGCCTTCATCTGGGTATCCCTAAGTCTTGGCCTTCATCATTAAATTATACAAAAAATTGCCGGGGTCTTACTCAGCATCTAGAAGGGTTCAGGAATCTGGAGAAGGGCTAATTAATAAAGAGACCTGACATGAGATATAAAATTTGGAATACATTGGGGAGCCAGGGAAGCTTAGCTTTAGTAACTAAGGTCTCTCTGGATCTCTGGACCCAGGGTTTTTTATTCACACATTTTTGCCCTATAGCCAAGCAGATATACATATCAAAGGTAAGGCCTGGTAAACAGTAAAATTACCAGGTTGGGGAAACTGCCTTCAGCTGTCTGGCAGCAGGCAATAATATATGCAGATTTTCAGGTTTGGGGAAATGCTTTCAGCTATTCCAGCAGCAGGTAATATTATTCAGCCCTGCTGAAGCCTCAAGTTCCATCAACATTTTATGAACTTTATGACCTGCTGGAATTAGCCCCCAGCAGAATATAACTCTTCAGTCACTAGACTTGGAAATGAGTAGCCTTACTTTGTGAGGAGAGGGAAGGATATGACTACTCCAAAAGCAAACTTTCAACAACGTCTGTTTTTAGCTCCTCAGCTCAACCCAGCCCTTCGTTGTACCTACTGTCTCCAAAGCTGAGCATCTCACCGTTTTCCCTCAGGTGAATTGGCTCACTTATTAGTGGTTATGCCCCTCCGGGTGGCTTAGATCATTGCTTCCTCTGCCATGTGAAATCACTCACTGCTCCTCTATCTGGTCCTATCTTCTAAAATTGCATTTAATTCTTTTGTCTGCTTTCATCTTCTTTATTCTCTTTGTCTTATACAGGTTTCTACTTTCTTTTTTTTGATGTAGTTCCTTAACTATCAATTTAGTGGAGTCTTAAGCAGAAGAAGAGGTAAAAATCCTCATTCTTGAAACATATTCCAATAAACTTTAGGTAGCTTGTCTGTTAAAGACAATTTACTAGCCCTAACCGGTTTGGCTCAGTGGATAGAGCATCGGCCTGCGGACTCAAGGGTCCCAGGTTCGATTCTGGTCAAGGGCATGTACCTTGGTTGCAGGCACATCCCCAGTGGGGAGTGTGCAGGAGGCAGCTGATCGGTGTTTCTCTCTCATCGATGTTTCTAACTCTCTATCCCTCTCCCTTCCTCTCTGTAAAAAATCAATAAAATATATTTTTTTAAAAAAGACAATTTACTAGGATTGCTTTGGATTTATAGGTTAACTTGAAAATTTCCACTTCTGTGTTACAGTGTCTTCATATCCAAACGTGGTATTTCCATTTATTTTGATCATTATTACCTTCTGCAAGTTTTTGCAATTTTCTTATGTTGGCTTCATTACTAAAAATACTCTGATGAAGAGCAGTAATGACACAAATGAAAAGCATATGTGAGCCTGAAGATTGACCTGAAAATTTGACCCAGAACATAGGGCAAAAGGACAAAGAGAAAAACACATGAGGGAAGAGTTAAGAGACTTGGAAAACAGATCCAGTAATTCCTACAGCCTTCTAATAAGAGTTTCATAAGGATACGACCGAGAGAATAGAGGAAGAAATGAAAGAATAAAATTTTCTAAAGTTGCAGAATGAGGAAAACACACATCCTACTCCATATTGTGGGCAACTTTGCAGAAAGATAAAGAGGAAATTCTGAAGGATTCAAGAGAGCAAAGATAAGTTAAAGAAATTTATACCTTGAGGATTTTCTCCACTCATCACAAACAGATTAGAATCACTGACTTCAGAGATAGCAAATAAAAACTGCAAATATTTATCCCTTGGTAGCAAACGTCTGTTACCAGAACCAGGAAACCCAGTGGAAGTTGTATCAGCATGGCATTGCTATATATGTCACTCTCCTTCCTAGACATTGAGGGGCCACCATTAACAGCAGAAAGCACAGAGCCCATTTATCTTCCAGAGAGTTGTGATGCCTCCAGGCTCCCCACTCCTCCATTGAGCATGCTCCATTTGGAGAGCCACCCTCTCATCTTATCCTACCATCAGTTCAGAGTCCCAAAAAACTCTTTAAAACAGAAGTGTGGGGTGGGAAGACTTGGACACTTAGAATTACACGTTTCCCTGCATCTTGATGGAGGGGGAGTATCCTTTACATTAAGGGAAAACCCAAAGCAAGGCCTGAGACTGCCCAGTCTCAATCTCAGATTTCTCTTACATTCAGAGGTCCAAGAAGAAAATATGTTTATTGAAAGATCCTCTTGAGATTTTAAATATGTTTTTATTGATTTTTAGAGAGAGAGGGAAGAGGGATAGAGAGATAGAAACATCAATGAGAGAGAGACTCCAATCCACTGCCTCCTGCACTTCCCCTACTAGGGATTGAGCCCACAATCCGGACATGTGCCCTGACCAGGAATCGAATTATGACCACCTGGTTCATGGGTCAGTGCTCAACCACTGAGCAACACCAGCCGGGCCCTCTTGAGATTTTAAGTGCTCTGACAGTTCTTTCCCTAATGAGATGTGGGGCAAATCAAATTGTGTATTTACTAAGCAAATGTATATAGCATATAGCTTATAAGCTTTATCTCCTCATTTTTCCGATGTGCAAATAGATTATAAATGGCAGCCTGAGAAGTATGGGTGGGTAGTCTCACCTGTTATTAGAGTTATGGAGAAGGGCATTTTTTAATGCTGATTATGTGTACTATAATCTGTCCTAGCACATACTGTTGAAACTCTTTCCTTTGCCTCCTTTAGATGCCTCTGAATTACTGCCCAACTACAGGTTCAGGACTCTACAAAGTATGAGCATTAGAGCCATTAGACTGAGAACCTGAACTAGCCTGAGAAAGTGAGTCTGTTTCCTAGGAACAGCCTTTCCCCACCCCCATTCAATTGCTCAATAAATGTGAGGTTGGTGCCCGGTGCTGGGAAGAACAAAGATAAACATGGCCCTGCCTTTAAGGGACTAAAATTCCAGCTTCATCACCTACTGTCCAGGTAGGATTGAGTAAGTCATTTAAGCTCCCTGATCCTTCAGTTTCTCATCTTTAAATAGAATGCTGGCTTCGCCTACCTGACTCACAGGTTGCGTGTGTGTGTGTGTGTGTGTGTGTGGTCAAATAATATACATAAAAGTGGTTATGAGAAAACCCATAGGACATTATTATCATTTTCCTTACAATGTCTTTGTCCTAATTAATATGAGTTTCTAAATAAATGGTGGATTCAAATAATGTTTTCATTTCCCACCAGAATGAGCAGAGTATATTTCTTCTTGGTGTGTGATAGCTCTTTCCCCTCCCTTTCATCTCCTATCATCTTTTTTCACTGGGTTCTGTAGGGCATGTGTTAGTCACTTCTGCTCTGGGTAACTACAAAGTTCTCTGCCCTTCCCTTGAAACACCAGGAGAGAGTATGCAATGCCATTGGCTGGGAGGATTCTCACTGAGTTCTCCTGGGTGGTTTCATCCTCCATTCCTGAGCTTCCCAAGGGGTGTCCCAGCTGTTATATTGGGGCTGATCAAGAAGGCAAGGCTGATTTCCATTGTTCGGGTTCTGATTTCTGTCCATGGGGCTTATCAGGCCAAACCACCTATTTTCAATCAAGTTAATGATAACTAACACTTCAGTGTTCTAAGAACTTTACATACATTAACTTATTTAGTCCTAACAACAACCTTGTGTGATCCCATGTCATGGAGAAAACTGAGACTCAGATTGCTTAACAAAGTTACTCAAGGTCACAAAGCTGGTGAGTAGCAGAGCTGGACTTTGATCTCAAGAAATCACTCTCCAGAGACTTCTAACCACATAGTTATCCTGGCTCTTAAATTAGCCTTGCTTAACTGCCAGCTCAGAGTCAAGAAAATCTCCCCGAATTTAAAGCGCCTAGCAGGGTGCTGGCATTCCTTAAATCTTTGATGATTTAAATAAGAGTCAACTCTGAGGTTTCACCTCCTCTGTACTCAATATTCCAGCCAATTGGACACTGAGCTCCTCAATGCTTAAATATCAGGCTAATGGCTGGTTGAACCATGTGAAATTGTCAATATTGGCCATTTTGGACCTATGTAAATGGCAATTTCACATGGGCCAACTTATCCTCTGCTGAGCCCCTACTTATATTATGCAAGGTTTAATTCCAAGCACTTCTGTTATGCCATTTCATTTAATCCTCACAACAGTGCAGGCATGCCTCGTTTTTATTGCTCTTTGCTTTATTGTACTTCACAATGCTGAGTTGTTTCTTTTGTTTTTGTGTGTGTTTTTTTCAAATTGAAGGCAAGATCCTCCACCAGCAAAAAAATTATGACTTTGTTGTAATACTCTTTATTGTGGCGGTCTTCCACTGGGGCATGCCCGTCCGTACTTCAAAGTGTTTTTAATCTTCATTTTTTGTGTGCAAGGTGACAGACTCAGACTCACTAGCTGGAGGTCACGCAGCAATTGTAAGTGGTAAATCCAGAAAGCCTATTCTAAAATGGGTCCTTTTCCACCGCACAGCATCTGTTGTGCAGCTGGACATCCTAGAAGAAAAAATGAAGGGTCACATTCAACTGGCAGACTCAATTGATACTAGTTTTGAAGTGAGTCATGTGTCAAAAAGGGAAAATAATATGAGCTCTGGAAAACAGGCAGATATGACTTAATCAGTAGCAAAAGTTGTCTTTGGAAAACGGCATCAGACCAGGTCAAGTTTCTTCAGTGTGGTCACTGGAGTCGTTCTGGGTGTGCTTGCTGCAGCTTTAAAGAGAACTGGGGAATTGAAGGTTGATTTGCCTAATTGGAGAACTCTGTTCTGCATAGCTGATCAAGGGATGCCCAGAGAGCATGTGAAAGAGCAGGAGACTATTGGAATTCCAGGTTGAGACAAATACAGCTTGGAATAATTTAGGGGTAGTTTGGGGGAGAAGTGAGGTGGGGAGGTGTTTCATAGTTCAACCAGAAAAATTGAAAAAGTGGGGCTCCCTAGCATCCCCGGTGCTGACTGAGCCGTCTGGAGCTTGAGAATCCACCTGGAAACATTTTGGAATGACTATGACTAAGTTATGAAACCTCTGCTGGGAAGGGAAGTGGGAGTGCTAAATGGGCACAGACACACTGAGATGTGTTCCGATGAAGTGGAGTATTATTCAGGAATGGATGCAGAAACAGTTGAAGTGCTTCCTAGGTGCTCATTTTAAATCTTTGATTTCCCTCTGTGGGAAACTACTTTCATCTGGTTCTTTTCAATATGGATTGAGTCATGTACTCTTTATTTGCCACAAGCATTTATTTGCCATAACTATTTTAAAGCATTGGACAATTGCTGCCTCATGCTCAGGGCATTGATTGGAACCCCCTTGCTGAGCTGCTGTCTCACCAAGCATAGGAGTTTGAGATGAATTCCCAGCCACTGGAACAAAAACTACCAAAACAAAGTATGAGTGAGTGCTGTCATTGACGAACAGATCTTTGTTTTAACTTTTTATCTGGGCAATCTGCCAGGTTGGGAGCATAAAGGTTTGCAGATTGCCTTCTCAGAGTTTATAATATTTTTGAGGGAAATATGCACACACAGAGGACAGTGTTTTGTAAATGTCAAATGTGTGGTGAATAGACAATGGAAGTTATAGGAGGCAAACAACAACAATAACAAAACAAAACAAAAAACCCACACGTAAGTGCAGGAAAGAAAGGCAGATGTATCTTATTAAATACTAAATTTTGTATTTTATTCAAAAACTAATAAATTTTGCCAGATACATTTAAAAAAAAGAAAGTTATAGGAAGCAAAGAGGTTGACATTTGCAATGCAGCTAACAGAGGCAAGGATTGCTATAGAAGGTAGATTTGAGCTGATCCTTAATTGGGGGTACAGGGGAGAGAACAGAAGTCATTGCAGGCAGAGAGAATGGCACATGCATAGACACATACACACACACAGTCTAGGGGTAGGAGAGCCCATATTTGCCTAAAACCCAAGTAAAGCAGTTTGGGGAGAGTGAAACAATTGTTGGGGAAGTAGCATGAATGCCCCCTTCTTTTCTCTATCTACATGCTCTCCCGGGTGATCTCATCCAGTCTTTCATGTTTAAATAATGTCTATCTACTGATGATTCCTTTTCTTCTATATGCCAGACTTGTTCACTCAACTACCTATTCAACATCTCCTACAGGAATCTAAAACTGAACACATTCACAATGGAACTCTTGGTTTTTACCCTCCTCACTTGTCCCTGCCTTCCACCTCCCATGTCCTTCTCCTCTTGGTAAATGGCATCATGATTCATCCAGGTGAGCAAACCAAAACCCTGGAGATCATGCTTGACTTCTTCTTTCACTTGTTTCCCCACCTCCACGCCATCAGAAATAGAATCTCAAGTCTGTCCACAAGTCTCTGACTCTTACTGCTGCCACCCTGAGTCTGAGGCACCAATCTCTCCCACTTGCCATTCTGTAGTAGCCTTCAAGAAAAACAAAGATTGCATTTTCCAACTGCCTGTTGTCCTTTATGGTAAAATATTTCCTATATTTTTCTTTTGTCTCATCAAAATGAATCTATGAAGAGTTGAGCATGCATTATGCATTTATTCATTCTCCTACTTGCCATTCTGTAATAGCTCTCTGATTTCAATCCTTCCAAACTTTCTCTACCCAGCAGTCAAAATAACCTTTTTGAACTGTGATCAGATTAAATGCCACTTACTCTCTGGTTCTCACTGCAAGTGATCTTGGCAGGCTGACTCTACTTCACTCCCTGTATCAGAGGGTCAGCATGTAATACTAACATGGACAATCAGCATATTCTTTTCCTGTGTCACAGAGATTGATCCAGAGATGAACACATCTGAGTTGATCCAATAAGACTGTTGCTAGAACATTGGGAATTGCTGGCTGTAAAGATGATGTATGTATGCCTGAGCTACAGAAACTCGTCCATAGGCAAAGGCTTCCTGGGCTAAAGCCCTCTCAGAATGAAGGAGACTAAGAGACATGGAAAGGACCAAGTCCTGTTGACTGTTGGAGCCCAGTGTAACTCCATGCTATGCCTCTACTTTTCCATTGAGCCAATAAATTCCCTTTACAGTTTGGTTTTCATGGGTTTCCAGGCTAGTTTGCCCAGCAGGATCTGACCCCTGCCTAGATTTGAACCTTATCATAAACCTTTCTCCTTTCTATACTCAACCTTGGACCTGGGATACATTAAGCCCTTTCTCACCTCAGTGTCCTTGTCTTTGGCATCCATGTTGCTTGGAATTCTCTTCCCTGGATTTTTAAGAGGCTGGAAAACTCAAATACCACCTCCTCAAAGAGCCCTTCCAAAACTACCATCTGAGTAAAGGAGACTCCTCACGTTCCCTTCTATCGTGTCCCCTTCCTTTAGAGCAGTGATCAGAATCTGTCTCTCGCTCATTTGCTTCTTTGTTTACTTATTTGCCATTTGGCTCCCCAATTAAAGTATTAGCTTCATGTCAGCAAAGATTTGTCTGTCTTGTTCAACTTGTACTCTTGGAGTATAGCTCAGTGCCTGTTACACAGTACTGGTAAGTGCTTGACAAGTGTTTTTAAATGTGAGAATGAATGAATGCATGCATGCACGCTCAACTCTTTATAGATTCATCTTGATGAGAAGAAAGAAAAATATAGGAAATATTTTACCATAAAGGACAACAGACAGTTGGAAAATGCAATCTTTGTTTTTCTTGAAGGCTTTACCTGGAAACCATGGAGCAGAAGGTCTTGCAAAGGAGGTGATCATAGCAAGATGTGTTCAACACAAGCCTGTGGTGAGTCAAGGCAGC
Organism: Myotis yumanensis; assembly: GCF_028538775.1. Lineage (NCBI taxonomy): Eukaryota > Metazoa > Chordata > Mammalia > Chiroptera > Vespertilionidae > Myotis > Myotis yumanensis. Next base: position 67,480,473 of record NW_027223755.1, on the reverse strand, counting down.
AGATGGTGAACTGGCTGTTCTATGCAAGGGCACAATCCTTACCCTTACCTGTAAGTCACCTTCAGGAGCCACATCAGGTTGTCGGCTGCCCTTGACCAAAGTTGCCATGCTAGGCTGAGGTATCAGGTCCGGATTATACCTTCTTGCTGGCATGAACCCTCACTTTCTTTGGAAGGGTTATGGAGGGAGGGAGGCAGTCAGTTGTGAAAGGTCCTGCCTCTCTGATCTTGCCAGCAAGGCTTTTGGATATACTACCACTACTAAGGTGATGTCAACCATAGCAACCATGTGCAGTGGTTGTTCATGTTGGGACTGTTCTAAGTGTTTTATATGGATTAACACAATTTCCATAGCCACCAAGGTGTATTTGTGATGGCCACAAAGTCTTTGGTACTTTTCCCCTTGAATCTGGCCAGGCTCTGTGACTGCTTTGACCAATACAATATGGTGGAAGTTAGGAGGTGCCTGTTATAAACTGTCTTTTGGAACTTACTCTTGGATGCTCTCTAAGACAAGCATGTCAAACTCAAAGGCTAACACAGGCCAAATAAAAAAGGTTTAAGTTTATGTGGGCCGCAAAAAATCAAAAGCTTCAATTTTTATAGAAACATAGGTTTATTTCGATAGATACATGCTGAATACAAAGGGCTGAAATAAATGAATAATCGTTAACATAAAATAATAGAACACTTTAATAAAATTTTTCTTGAATATTAACTTACCAGACACTGAATAAATGCACAAATTAATAAGCATAACGCAAATAAACCTATTTTTTTTTGTTCTCTGAAAGCGAAATATTTCCTGTTGCGCACACCAAACAAGTCAGTCCAAGACTAATGACGTGGAAATCGGCTGCTAAAATATTTGCTGCTAGTATTAGTGGAGAGAAATGATGCACCTGCAAATAAGGCACGTAAGGGAAATGAATGCAACACGATTATAGTAAGCAGTCATTAGCAAACGTTGTAGTTCATTATTAATAATTATGTATAACAGGATATTGTAAAACTTAAGTTACAAAATTTTTAAATTAAAACATATCTTACATACCGTTATATTGACTGGGCCACAAAAATATTTGTTGTGGGCCGCATGCAGCCTTCAGGCTGCGAGTTTGACATGCTTGCAGAGAAGCTGTACACCATTTAAGAAGTTTGAGTACTTCACTGTAGAAGCCACAGGGAGGGGCCAGAGATTCCATGGATAGGCAGAGGGGCCAGCTGAGCTTAGCCTTGAATTGTTCCTGGTGAGGCACCAGACATGGAAAAGGAAAAGCCATCTTGGATCCAGCCAGCCCAGGTGACACCACATGGATCTAAGAACTGCCCAGCTGAGCCTGCTTAAAGTCCTGACCCACAATCTTATAAGCAAACTAAAACGAGTGTGTAGACCTCAGTGTTTTGGGTGGTGTGCATTCAACAACAGATAACTGGAACAACCACACTGTGTCCTAGGTGAGGTCTTTATCCTCATTTTACAGATGGAGAAACTAAAACACAGAGAGGTTCAGTGACCTGCTCAAAGTTGTGCAATAGTAAGAAGCAGACATGGAATTCAAGTCCAGGCAGTCTGTCTCCAGAGCCTGAACCACCACGCTCTACTCTGCTAGGTCTCAGCTGCCCAACAGTAAGTCCTGCGTGCCCTGGCTACTTAGATTCAAGATTCCTTAACCTCCTAGGGTCTCAGCCTTCTTATCTGCAAAATGAAGGGTTGGTCCAGATTAAATATCAAAAGCAATTTCTCAACTTGCTTTTTAGCAGGAAAATTAGGCCAGACAATTCTTCATTGTGGGACTGTGCTGTACCCTGTAGGAAGTTAGGGGTATCGCTGGGCTCTACCCACTTGATGAAAGTAGCACATTCCCTCTGCTGTCCTGTTCCCCTCCTGTGACAAGTGAAAATGCCTCCAGACATTCCCAAATATCCCCTGAGGGACAAAATTACCTCCAACTGTGAACTATCTCAGCTCTCTTTCAGGCTCACTTTTTCTGTTTTGTTACCTCTGTAGCATGCCCTCCACTGTCCCCCTAGCTATGCTTATCTAGTGTTTAAAACTGAGGGTGATACTACATGGAGATGTTGATGGGACTTTGTCCCTGGTGGCCTGTAAGCTCCATAAGGACACTGTGTCTTACTTGTCTTTGTATTTTCAATGTGTAACACAAGTCTTGGCTGGCTCAGTATTGGTGCTCAGTAAATTCTTATTACAACAATGAATGAATGAATGAATGAATGAATGAATGAGGTGGTACATTGTGGCAGTTTGTGAGCATGGGTTTTTCTTTCAGCTGAAGCTTGTTTGAGTCCTGGCTCTGCCACTTACCAGCAGCATCGAGTGGGGAAAGTTACATAATCCTTGACACTCCTCTCTGAAATAGAGACAGTGAATTGTCTACTTCACAGGGTGTTGTAAGGAGAAAAGATAATATCTGTAAATTGCTTAGCTCACTGACATGTAGTAAATGGTATCTTTTACAAAACAAATGGATTTTAATTCATGCCTCCTCCCCCTTCACATCCCTTATTCCTCTTTCTACAATTCCGCCCGCAGAATTTGTTGACACAGACACTGTTGGAAAGTCTATTTTTCACTGTTGCCGTGAACTTTTCTCTACTCAGTCCTGGATTCAAATTTGGAATGCAATCTTCTCTGCATTGTCACCAGGTGCCACCTCACCTCTATGCCCTCTGACTGACCCAGAGAACAGGGGCAAGTCATCTGAAGTCTTAGGGAGGACTCACAGCCTGAAGCTGAGAAGAAGTCAAGCTCAGGTGACCAGATGTCTTCTCTTCAACCTCAGGGCAAAGGCTGGACTGGGAACCAGATAAAGGGAGGTGGCAGGCAGAGCCAGGGGCAGGGGAGACCATGGACAGACCATGGGCAGCTGTGTGGTAGCAAGATATGCTTGTTGCCCTTCCCTTCACTTCTGGGGGACAGTGCTATTAGTCACTACGTAATAAATGTAGCCTCAGGTAAATTAATGAACCTTTTTGAACTTGAGTTTCCTCATTTGTAAAATAGGGATAATAATAAACCTCCCTTCCAAGGGTTGTGGTGAGAATTAAGTGAGGTAGAGTCTAGCCCAGACGCTAGAGTATAGAACTCAGTAAATATTATTATTTTGTTGTTTGTAAATATTGTTGGTGTAGAGTTATTACATTATTATTATTTTCATCATTATTGTTGCATCTTCAGCACTTAGTCAAGGTATGTTACTGCTCGATATAGGTTTGTTGAATGAAAATGAGTGTGGGAGTGAATGAACGAGAAAGAACATGTGAAAAGTTAAATAATGATAATGAAACTCATTATTAAAACAGGCCAACAATGCAGGGAGACATGACACAGTGGCAAGGTGTGTAATTAATTCTCAAATGGGAGGCATCTGCCAGCAGTTCGGTGACTGCAGAATGAAGCATCCCGGTGAGATGGAGCGGCTGGGGGAGCCTTCACAGGAGGCAGGAGGCTGAGATGGTCCGTCCAGGACAGGTGGGAGCTCAGTGAGCAGAGAGGAAGAGGCGGCAGTTTCAGGTAGAGGTCCCTCATACTCAGACCTCGCATCTTAGGGAATGTGAGCATGGAGGATGCTCCCTTAGGGAGCTGAAGTTGAATTTGGGTTTTGGATCTGTGGCTTAATTCTTAAGGGCCCAGCCCCATCCCGGAGTCTGCGCTGTGCTTGCCGGAGAGTGGGAGGCCACTGCAGTGCAAGCCCACACATCTGCAGAAACATGTTCTTTGTAAACCATCTCTCTATGACAACCATTGCATGTGTTCTCGGGCAGGGGCCAGCTGACTCAGGAATTAATCAAACCCTTTTATGCCAATTCTCATCAGTTTTCAAAGGATCTTTACACAGAACACTCCTAAATGCACAGTGAATGAATATTCATCGATGTATGTTCCACATCCCCCGGTCCAGAAGGGCACCGCTCTCAGCGCTGTTTGTGGTTTCTTGGTAAAGGGGACTGGCTTTGGCCTTTGTGCTCATCGCATTGAAGAGGGAAATGAGTTAGTCTCTGACCCCAAAGAAACAGAATGTCCTTCTTGCCAAAGGCCAAGACACGTTGGGGAAGGAGTCAGAGCGTTTCCAATCACAGGACTTGTCTTCAATGTGTAGAATAGGCTGGCACATGTATTCTCTGCAAAGGACCCAGGTTACCCCTGAGGGACCCATGTGACTTGGTTTCTCATAGCCTGTGTTTCCTTCACTTGCCTTGCTTGATCCACAGGTCTCAGCATTCTGACTGGACATTGCCTTTCAGCAATAATAACCCCAACACCTGAGGAGTACTTGACAGATCGTGAGGGGCGTCCATCCCACATAATCTGATTCCCTGGACTCTCCTGACTTAATTTGTTGCCCAGGTGAGGGACCTGAAGCTCAGAGAGCAAGTTAGGTCTCAGAAAGGCAGTGAAATTAGAACACGTGAATCCAGACCCCCAGGCCAGTGCTCTCTCTCTCTCCGTGGTCTCCACTACCCTCCTGTCACTACCCAGGGTTCCAGCCACTGACACCAAAAGTCTCATAGGCTCAAAAATCAGTCTTGAGGATGTCAAATCAGATATGAGTTCTTCATCAAGGCTCTTTTCTGAAAGGGGGCTCCCAGGGGCAATCGTGCTATAGAGCACTTCCGAGACCCAGAGCAAGCTGAGTGGACTTGACACCCCCTAGACTCTTCCAGTGCTCTCCGGGTGCCACTAGCACCTCTCCATCACAGGGGATCTTCAGGGCTGCCCCCAGCACAGGGGCCCATCTGTCCTCAAACATTTCCTCTCCCAAGCAAGCACTCACTCTCTTATGATGCTTGTGAGGGGCAAACAGGCCAGTTGCATGGAAGACAATTGTATTATATCCCTCAAAATGATAATTGCATTGACTCTTGGATCCAGCAATCTCACTTCTGGGAATTTTCCTATGCACATATTTGCCTACATATACCAGGATGTGTGTATAAGATTGTCCGTTGTGGCCTGTAGCAGAGATTGAACACAACCTAAGGGACCGTCTATATAGGACAGTTAAATGAACAGTGATGGAACCACATGAACACTACACAGCCACAAAAATGAATGAGGCAGTAAACTGACAGAAAATGATTGACAGCAAAATACAAAACAGTGTAACTAGTTTGCTACATTTTGTGCAAGGGATGGGAAATGAATATAGATTCATATTTGCTTGTATTTGCATAAAGAAATAGTGAAGAACCAATACTTTGGTGGTAGAGAATGGGATGGAAGGGGTGATAGTAGGAAAGAGAGTGTTAGACTTTTCAATGCAACTTTTTATATCATTTTGAGTTTTGAAACATGTTAATAGATCATCTATTCAAATAATGAAATTCAACAAACTTGCCCCCCGCCAGCCAGCCCAGGTGGAGGCTTCCTAGGGCTGTATGCATTTGAACAGAATCCAAATCCTTAGCCCTTGAGCCATCACCCAGGTAGCTCATCCAGTCTTTGGAACATACTGTTACCCCACAGGAGCTGGTCAGGAAAGAAAGCGTCCTCCCAATGTAGATATGGTATAAAGTAAGGAGTTTCCTGAGCTGAGCAGTGGAGTAATTGCTTGGAGGATTGAGAAGCTGCCCAAGGTTGTTTTAATGACTTGGGAACTTTGTGGAATTCAGGGCCTCATGCTTTGGAGAGCAGGTGAATTCCCAGGTCATCTTCCTGCTATGCTCTGGCTGACTGAGTCCTGTGGACCCAGGATACGCCACTCTAAGAATTGGCAGACATTCTGATGCCTGCTCTACTCTGCCCCTGGCCTTGTCTAGAAAGAGGCCTGGTTTGACCTGGCTTCTAAGAGTGAGGTCTTGGCACCGGCTGCCTAATTCCAACATCAGGGTAATATTGGAGACCTTAAACCACCCCAAAGGCATAGAGTTTTCCCACTCAGCAGCAACCAAGTGCCTGGCGGCTCTGGCCCTGCCCAGGGAAGATTAAACAATCCAATTGCACCTTAACTCCCCTTACTCCTAACACAGACCTTGCTCTTCCCAAATATGCCCCTCTCCTCTTGTTATTGGTATGAATTCTGTCCAAGAAACTGCCTATGTCTTTGTTTTACTAGACAAAATTAAAATGAGCCCAGCCTTCACCTCCTCTTCTCTGGGGGGAGGGGATAGGTGTGGGAGTAACTTTGTCATTCTTAAAATTTTCCTAGAGCCGTGAAAATAAGGTACAAAACAGCAGATTTTTCCTGCCAAGCAAAATAGGTTTGCATTCCACAGCTTAGAACATCTCCAGGGTCAGGAATTTGGAAGCAGGCCTCTGAGCACCTATGAGCACGCAGCAAGTGCTGGCGGTTGAGTGAGGCAATGGGAACCTCTGGACTCTTCTTACAGGAAAAAAAGAAACACACCAAGACTGGGGGGAGGAGGGGTGCTGAGCAAAGGGGCTTCATTTGGCCCATTGGCTGCACTCTTCAGGCACCTCCACCATGAATGACAGAAAGAGGAGTTTTAACTGGTTTGGTTTCTTCCTTTTCAGATAGAATTATTTCTTTTGCTTCATCTTGCTTCTGGGGAAATATCTAGATAGGTCAAAGAAACATAAGACAACTTATCTTCCTCAGGAAGAGCTCTGAGTTGAAAGTCTAGGTGCAGATCCAGGCCCCACCCACAGAGGGCCTGTGGTTGGTTTCATTGCAGTCTGCGGGCCTCAGTGACCGATCTGGGGAATGGGTAGAATGAATCTTTCTTGTATGCCTTGAAAGAAATTATGAAAAGAAACTAGGGGCCCGGTGCACAAAATTTGTGCACTGGGAGGGGGGGGGTCCCTCAGCCCAGCCTGCCCCCTCTCACATACTGGGAACCCTCAGGGGATGTCCTACTGATGGCTTAGGCCTGCTCCCTGCTCCCCTTGGGGAGCGGGTCTAAGCCACAGTCTGGCCTCCCTTTGTGGGAGGTGACCCGGCTGATCAGGGGAAGGCACCAGCCCCTCACCCTGCAGCTGCAGCCACTGCCAGTCACTGCAGCCACCAAGGTTTTTTCATCAATACGAACTCCAGTCCCTTCACCATGAAAAAATGACAACTTTCTTTAGGCATTTCTTAGGATGATGTTCCCGGGACCCAGGCCACTGGGCGTCTATGTATGCAAATTAACCACCATCTTTGTTGGGTTAATTTGCATACTCATCCGATTGGCTGGTGAGCATAGTGGAGTGACACCAATTTGCATGTTTCTCTTTTATTAGTGTAGATGAGCTGGTTCTTTACCATGTTTTCCTCTCTCTTCCTATCTTCACACCCACCCCATCTTCTCCATGGTACTTTCAGATGCCCCTTAAAAACACGCTGTATGAAAATACCTGAAGTACAGGTTCAAGGAGCTCACTGTTTCCAATAGGAGAGAAGCAGGGCACATACCGACCACAAGAAACTGAGAAGATGCTTACACTATGCTGTCAACAAGAATAAAGCCTTGAGGTAGGACAGCAAGTCCCTGGCCTAGGAGCCCACTGGGAGGAGTCACAGTGGTGCCTGGAAGGTGCAGGGTGAGGACCTGGGAGCCAGGTGTTAAAGGTAGGGGTGCTGCAGTCCCCTTCAGGGCAGACAGGAATGTGTGCAATGGCCAAGAACAAGATGGTGAGCAAAGATCTCTGCTGAGTGAACAAAGGCTTCCTGCAGGCAGGGCCCAGTCTCTTGGCTGCAAGACCTGAATATAGTGTGGATTTGGGGGATGGGCAGTTTGGGGAGAGGGTGGGTGTGCTAAGCAACCCCCACGCAGGTTAGCACTTGGCCTTTGTGTCTCAAAGCAAGGAGCACCAGCTGAGAAGCACTCAGCCCCTCAGAGGCCTGAAACTGCCTGTGCTTGTATTGTTTTTATTATTGTCATCACTGTCACCAGGTACCTGCGCATGGGAGCAGGGCTTTATGGGTCTGCCCATGCCTGGCTCCTAGTGCCCCTCAGACAGGCCAGCCTGAGTACCCAGCACCCTGCTCCCACCCCTAGGAAAGGTCCCCGAGGCACACGCGAGGCAGAGTCTCTGATGGATTAAATCATTGGCCTTTAGCTCCTCCAACACCTGCTCAACTGCATGGCTTCTAGTTCTTTCTAATAACACACACATCTAGAAACCTGTATTAGGTAAATGTCTGTCTGGCCACAGGTCAGGCTAAGGCCAGAAAAGCCCCTGCCTCTTTAGAGCCAAAGCACCTGCAAGGTGACTACAGCTCACACTTCCTTTGTATTAAAAACGACCTAGGAAATATGCTTCTGATGTAGCTAATTATGTTTCTCAAAAATTCTGGAAGGCCCTGGCTGGTCTGGCCCAGTGGATAGAGCATCGGCCTGCGGACTGAAGGGTCCCAGGTTCGATTCCAGTCAAGGGCACATGCCTGGGTTGTGGGCTTGATTCCCAGTGGGGGGTGTTCAGGAGGCAGCTGATCAATGATTCTCTCTCATCATTGATGTTTCTATCTCTCTCTTCCTCTCCCTTCCTCTCTGAAATCAATAAAAAATATATTTAAAAAAATAAAAATTCTGGAAGAAAAGCATAGTCAAATCTTAACCTATGTATGTGCATTTATATAATCTTCTCTCAAAAAAGACTGGCTGTGAGAAAAGAATAGATTACGGTAATACCTGAGGAATTTGATGACACGTTAATTGACCACATACTTCCACTTAAAGAATTGCCCTGTTTCACTTATCTCAGCTGGGGCTGCACCCAGCAATTTACATTTCACAGTCACCATTAGTATTTCTGCTATGCCAAAGGGTCAGTCTGTTTCAAGACTGTACTGTCTTGTTTTGTTATGGAGGCTGAGTCTATGGTATGGAGGTAACGGGATGAAAGGGGTAGATTCGCTTAATCATCTGGAAGATTCTGGGGAGTCCCTTATCTTTTTTTATAAACAAAATATCCAGAGGTCTTCACATTTTATCTGAAAATGTTTTTGCAACCAGCAGTGCTGAATCCTCGCTTAACTTGGGAAATCCCCTTCATTTCCCCCTGGGGTCCCTGGGCCTTTGGGCTGCGTAAAATGCCCCAGTGTTTGTTCTGGGGAGATATTCGTGCCTGAAATGGGCTGGCAATAGTTGCTCCAATTTGTTCTTTAAGGAGAGTGAGGATGGAAGCTTGTTTTTGTTTAGGGTCTTGGCTTGCTTTCACTTGAAACCGAGGAGAAGAAAGAGGAAATGGAATGAGGAATGGGAATGAGAATAGAAGAGTGTGAGGCAAAGTCCTTACCCTTAGTTTAAATTCCAGAGAAGAAGCAAGATTAATGTACACTCCTTCCTTCCACAAATATCTATGAAGCTCCTTCTATGAGCAACACTTTGTACTGGTGGGTGAAGCTTGTTTGCCCTTTCAGATTATACATAAACTCTTTACCTTTACAGGGGCTTCCAAGACAAATGAAGGTCACATGGGTAAACTTGAGACGCACAAATTGCTACAAGGCAATATGGTGAAATGCTAAAATGGCACAGAGTAAAGTCTCTGGATACAAGGGCAACTCCTGAAAGGTCGTTGCAGAGGAAAGAACCTGAGTAAAGGGGTGGGGAATGAGAAACCCACAAGTGCTTAGGAACACCGGGAGGCTCATCTGCGGGTGGAGTGAGGACAGTGAGGTGGCCATTGCAAGACAGGAAATAAGGGATGAGAAGGCCTTCTTCACCAGGATGGTGGCAGTGAGAACATAATGGGCAGGGACAGTGTGAGAGACTGTGAGGCAACATACTGGTAGAATAAATAGTGCATGGAAATGAGGTGTATGTGAGGGCCAGGGCAAAACAATGGCCAGAAAATACCATTCAACTTTAAGTTGAAACCCTGAGTATTTGGAAAAATATGATACATTCATAGAGCATTCAGTATCAGAAACACACACACACACACACATACACACACAATTTTTTTACAATGATTTTTTAACATAATGAGATATAGTGGAGAGATCTTAAATATGGAGAAAAATATTAATCTAGAGCTTATGAGACAGTTTGGAGCTAGAGATAAATATTTTGGAATCTCCTTTATCAAGATGATGAAGTTGAGGGTAAATAAGATCGTTAAGGATCCTTAGGGTCGAGAGGGTTTGGCTCAGTGGATAGAGCATTGGCCTGTGGATCAAAGGACCCCTGGTTCGATTCAGATCAAAGGCACATACCTTGGTTGCAGGATCCTCCCTGGCCCTGGCCCTGGTCTGGGCTCCTGCAGGAGGCAACCAATCAATGTGTTTCTCTCACATCGATGTTTCTCTACGTCTTTCCCTCTCTTTTCTACTCTCCCTAAAAATCAATGGAAAAATATTCTAGGGCAGTGTTTCTCAACTTTCTGGCCCTTTAAATACAGTTCCTCATGTTGTGACCCAACCATAAAATTATTTTCGTTGCAACTTCATAATTGTAATGTTGCTACTGTTATGAATCATAATGTAAATATCTGATATGCAGGATGATCTTAGGCGACCCCTGTGAAAGGGTTGTTTGACCGCCAAAGGGGTCGCGACCCACAGGTTGAGAACCCCTGTCCTAGGGTGAGGATTAACAACAACAACAATAACAACAACAACAGATTGTTGGGGAACACTGTACTTAGGATGTCAGATAGAAAAGATTCTCTCACAAATAGAGCATAAGAAAAAGAGCCAGAAAAGAAGATGCGGAAACAACGCCAAATGCAGCTGAAGGCCAAAGATCGTGGGCCCAATTAATGAGTCATCAAGAAATTTCCAACAAGCAGTTTCAGTTAGGTGGGGATGGGAAGCAGAAGTCAGGACACAAAGATGTTTAAGAATAAATGAGTGTTGAAGAATTAACAACAGCCAAGAAGAAAACTCTATCATTTGGGCAGGACAAGAGAGGGCTCAGCTGTAACAGCACTGATGAACACAGATAGAACGTCTCAGTGGCTGGTGACATTCTGAAATACTTCTTGAGGATGTGGCTTCCCGTATGTCTTTGTACCCCAGGCCTTTCCCCCACCCAGGCAGCTCAGCCTTGCAGTATGTCCTGTCTCAGGGAAGGGGTACTATAGCAGACAAAAGGTTTCTCAGAATATCATCATTAACTTTGGAGGAATACAAGGCTCCCTGGTCTTATTACTAGATAAAGAGCCCTATGGTTAGGCAAGGAGGAGAGTTGAAAGGGAAGTAAGGGGTGATTAACCTTGTATTTCCTGAGAAACGGGCCCTGTTCCCTGAAGCTCCATGATGGTTAATTTTATGTGTCAACTTGGCTAAGCTTTGGTGCTCAATTGTTTGGTCAAAACTAGGTGAGACGCTGCTTTGAAGGTACTTTTTAATGATGTGATTGACACTTACAATCAGCAGACTTTAAGTAAAGAAGAATGCCCTTCATAATGTGGGTGGGCCTCATCTAATCAGTGGAAGGACTTAAGAGCAAAAACTGAAGAAGGAATTCTGCATCCAGACTGCAACATAGAAACCTGCCTGACTTGACTTTCTTGCCATCAGACTTAAGATTGCAAGACCAACTCTTACTTGAATTTCTAGGCTGCCAGTCTGCCCTACAAATTTTGGACTTGACAGCCCCCCATAATCACATGAGCCAATTCCTTAAATTCTCTCTCTCTCTCTCTCTCTCTCTCTCTCTCTCTCTCTCTCTCTTTCTCTCCCTCTCTCATATCCTACAGTGTTTTGTTTCTCTGGAAAACGCTGACTAATAGAAGCTTCTTAAAACTCCCAGAGGGGTTCAGGGAATGTGAGAGCAATGGAATATAAGATCCCAGAAAAGTAAAGGTAACTGAAGTGAGTGAAATAGGAGTGGCAGAGACAATCAAGAGTTAGGGACCCAAACTCCTTTGAAAAGGGGTGACTTCTACTCAACCCCAGGCAAGGGTTGCCCTGTGGGAATGAAGTTTGGTGTTATCAGACAATGTGGTTAATGAAGAGAAACCAAAATCCAAACTATTATGGGAAATCACTGCAGGAAGTGTTCTGTAGAAGAAGTAGGTTTTGAGCATTCCCATAGAAGTGCTATCTATACTGAAGTACAGGAAATACTGGGTTTGAAGCCATACAAAATAATCATAAGCCCTCCCTCCCACCCACCCACCCAGGGTCCTCCCCACACAAAGAGTCTGAGCCTCTTTAAAGAAAATTAAAGATGCTAACTTTGGTTAACTGACATTTGTTTTTATCTAATCACCACCATGTTTCCTTGTTTTAATGCTGAGGAGAAAGTGGGTGGGGAGTGAGGAGGGGTCACCTGTCCATTGACTTCATTTATGTCAGGTTTTTCAGTTCCATGAGGTATGTTTTAGAATCCTTTAGATGAATGGTGTTTCATGAAGATAAGGTAACGTTGTGAAACATCAACCCAAGTTATTTCTATCTTGCTGCTTTGAAAGGGCATCATAGCTCACAAAGCAGAGACAAGAAGGAACAAACAACAGAAGTGAGAAGCAAGCCTTCGCACGTAGGAGGCAGGCTTGCATGGAACACAGGCTTATGTGGCAGGAGGTATGGATGTGATCACGAAATTGTAGAGCAATTTTTTCCCCTGGGAAGAAAGGTTCAATGAAACAGACCAACCTGTCATTGAACGTGACATAAATGCTGGTTAGCACTATTGAACCACAGAAAGCTCAACTGATTAACTATTTTTTTTTCTTTTAAAAAGCAGCTAATTGCCAAGGATATATTTCCCCCTACTTTTCAGTGCATTCGGATGTTAGAGCAAATTTGATGATTCATGTAATTGAACAAAAATATGTGTTATTACATAAGAGAAGGGAAATGATTAAACTATCACTTGGGCGCCTCTCATTTCATAGTCCATTATGCAGCATGTGGAGTGCCTTGAAGTTTCCTATTCTCTTCATAGTGAAAAATGTCCTTTGGCTGAGATGGCTTCAGGTAAACAATTCATACTAAGAAGTCAGCACCAAAAATAATAACATCCTAACTCTGGAAAGTTGCCCTGAAAATGTGGTGGGTGCAGATGACACTAGGAACATCAATGAAAGACCATTGCTAATGCAGCAACTGGAATGCTCATGGCAGATGCCATGCGCACTGACTGCAGCAGGGTCTCTGGGAGGGGTCCTTTGCCAGGGCTCATCTTTCACCCTGTTCTGCTCACTCTTCTAAAAGATCAAAGCATGAAATAGGATAGTGAAACCTTGGCTTAAAATCACAATTACCTGGGGAGGTTTAAAATATATATTGATGCTTGTTCCTGTCACCAGGAACTCTTATTTAATTGGTCTTGAGTTGTGGCCTAGGCATCGGAGTTATTTTTAAAGCTCTCAAACTATTTCTAATATGCCGCGCAGTTTGGAAGCCAGTCCTTTTCTTCAGAGCTCAGTAAGTTATGGCTTACAGAATGCCAGAGCTTGCAGAGAACGAATTCCTTGCTTTATGGATGAGGCAACAAATACTCAGAGAAACTGAGTGATTTGCTGACAATCACACATCTTATTAATAGCAGAGCAGTGGCTAGAACCCATCCCAGTGTTTTTTCTGTAATACTCTACCACACAGGCTTTGGTTGATTCCCTGGGGAGAAATTGGGGACTTAAAAGTGCTTGTAAAGTTGTTAGAATATTATGTAAGTAGCTCCCCATTCCCTGTCTACACAAGTTCACCCCTCAAAATGCTATTCTCCGTTGTTGGGAATCTAGATATAGATGGAGTGGGGTCTCCCTTTCTACCTTAGGCTTTCCTGTTTGAAGTTAACATGCTTTCTAAGATAGGCAGACATCTACAAAGATTCACTAAGAGCCTGTGTGTGTAAGTTCTGCCCTTTGGTGAGGTACTTTGTCTTCACAGACTGCCATGCATGGCCTTTGCTTAAAGGAAACCCCTGGTTTTATTCTGCGCTAGTCCATCAATTGATGCACAAATGGAGATGAGCACCTATTAGAGATGAGCATCTATGCTGGCTGCTTCGAACACAAAGATACATGATATTGTTGCTGTTTTCAATCAACATCTGCTCTAAATGAGGGATAAGACATCACAGTGGGCTTGTTTTCTTGCTTGCCCAGCATCTCTTGGGGAACCATGCCTCTCTCCAGATTTATGCTGAGACTAAGGATGGGCAAGTGGTGCAGGCCGCATCGAACAGGACAGCTCCAAGGCTACTGGAGCTGGGGAGGAGATAGGAGAGGCTCCAATCTGTGGAGCCTCCAACTTTCCGGGCAACCACAACCAGAGGGAGAAGAGACGGGAGCATGGGCCTGGTGGCACTGTGTGAGCCCCTGGATTAGCCTTGCCTAAAGTTCACTGGACTCTCCTGAAGACCCAGGACTCCCCAGATACATAACCCAAAAGCTCCTTCCCTCTTTTTTTTTTTTTTTCCTTGAGCTAGATTGAGTCAGGTTTTTCTCCGTGTCAACTACAAGTCCTGAGATATGGAGGACTCTTTTATCTCAGGCCACTTGAATTGCTTGGACAGTCTGCTCCCATTCATCCTCTGGATGGCAAACCCAGCTGAGGGCTTGGCCAGCATAAGTGCTGATAAATGGGCTGTGCTGCCAGTCCTGTCCAGTGGCTATTTAAGGTCAATTTGTTTCCAGAAGCTGAGAGAGAAACTGGTGGGGACATTTGTTTGGTGATATGTACATTAATGTGATTTTCACTGTAACATCCTCATTTGAGGGGGCTCTGGCATCACAATAGCCTTTTTGGATGAGATGATTTACTTACCTGAAAAATAAATTCACCACACGTCTGAATACTAACCAGAGGACCAAATTTGAGGCAGCCCTTAATTCTTAATTCTTTGGCTGTTAGCTTATATAGAAGGTGTAGCTGAATATGGGACCTGGGATGTCAGCTAGTTTTTCACTTCATCATTCTACAAACTGACTCATAATCATAGATGTGTCACTGATGGGGTTACTGACTAGGCAAACTTGGTCTATGCTTAGGAAAAGAGAAGAAATATTTTTGGAATGTAGTTGATACTTCAAAAATCATTAAAATATTTATCATAGGAAATATTAGGACTTTGTTATCTTTCTTCTACTCATTTTGTGATTTAGAATTGTGTTGATTTTCAGTTATGTATCAGTAGGGAAATCTACCATAGTTTAGCCTCTAAAAATTTTAATGTGTCTTTAAAGTAGCATAAAAAGCAAGAACTGAAGAAGGAAAAAGTATACTCGGGTGGGAAATGAGGTTCCGAAGAACTGGGGAGCAGGAAAGGGCCATAAACTCTTTAATCGTTAGAATACAAAACAGTTCTTGGTAGAAAGTGTTCTAGAAATGTACAAAAGGTTTGTATTATTTTATGCAGAAAGAGAATCTCAATTCTTTTGTAAACAGCTTGAGGTTTCAAAGACTCTTTGGCTTTCTAATTTATTTTAAAACATCAATTGCTTCATGAATTGGCCTCAAGCACTCCTTGGTAAATTATTTATGTGGTACTTGACTGTTGCTGCAGGTTTATATCAAGACACAGCTGTATAAACAAAGACTATTAACCGATTGGTTGGATTTAGCAGACACTTCAGTCTGTTTAAATCCACTGACATTTCAAATTACTTTGTCTCCAGATTCTTTGCAGAACAACCGCTGAAGGTGACGGGAGTGTTCAATAGTCCTAAAGACAAACAATGTGTGTGTTGGAAAGAATGACACTGAAGAAATAGGGACTGGCATTCTGTTTACACTCAAAATCATGTGAATTGCAGAGAGGGTGGGAGGCAGTCAAAATGGCTCACAAAGGAAGGAGGGTTCAGACAGTCTTTCTGGTAGTGCTGCAAGCTCTAGGAAGTAGTTTCCATAGCGAGTGCATGGTTAGTCATTGCTTATTGGCCAATTGTGAAACATTGGGTTTCCCCCTCTATATTCTTTCTCAGATAAGCTTAGGTGACTATTTTGTTTGAGTTCCCCCAAGAAGACCCAGAGACCAAGACTGAGTTTGGCTAGTTATTTGGGGGTAGACCCCAAGAAGCACTCCTGAAGAAGTGGGTATAGTAAGACAGGGAAGGGAAGAAAGCCAATAGTGGATGACCACCGTGGGCACCTGCCGCTCAATCCTACAGAAAATCTTCAAGTAACCATGTAGACTGAGCTTCAAACCTTTCCCAGGGAGGGTCATGGAAGTTGGGATAGTTAACCACTAACTCTCCTCCCCTCATTGCTTGAGAATTGCCCCTGGGGGCTTTGAATCCTGGAGAAAACCCCCAGGCAGAGGAAAACAGCTGGTACTTTAGATGAGAAGCTGTCAGGGGGCAGGGAGAGGGGTCTGCCATCACTGCAGGTGAATAGATAAGGGACATACTGATGGAGCATTGATAGGGTCAGCCACACTGACCACTTTTATATCTTTGAAAGGTGACCTTTCATTATTTTATGATTGATCCATTTGTCGTGAGAAATTATATTTATTTTCTCCAGCAGGAAGAGGGTCTATTTGAGTATTTAGGGAGGGTTTCCCAGTCATACCCTGCAGGAACATTAACATGACATGTGAATGATATAGTAATATAAGCGTAGTTAAATTATCAAAGTGCCTCCATGGTAGGAAATGTTATAAAGCTATTAACACGGGTGGGGAACGTCCAGCCCTGGGGTACATGTAAGGCCTAAGAAATCATTTGGTGTGGCCCTGCCAAGGCATTATGGGTGAGTTAAATGTTTGGCCATTTAGCCGGCTAATTTTTAAGTTGATAATTTTTGTATGTCCCGTGAATTATGTTATAAATATTCAAATGGTCCTTGGCAGAAAAAAGGTTCCCCACTCCTGCATTAACATCACGTTTTTGGAACTTTTAATAACATGAAAAATGTTAAGTGAAATGCCACTGTTAAGTGAAAAAAAAATAGGTTATAAAATTATAAATTCAGTTACAAGAGAAAAATATTTTTACATAGAAAATAGGACTAGAAAGAAATATACAAACACATTCATGTTTATCTCTGGGTCATGAGAGCAATGGATAATTTTATAGCTTTTTATACTCTTCTTTATTCTCAGATGTTCTACAATGAACATTTGAACATTTTTCTATTGTTTTAGTGATTTTTTTGTTTTCTCTGTAATTATTAGATCAAGTGGGAAAGTGCTGGGTAGACAGGTGGACTTACTCTTGAGCTTGTTGGTGTGAGCACAGGGCAGGCTGTTACTCAGCTCTGTCTTGCTGCCCACTTCCCCAGGGCAATCTGACAATCTGTGGGTGATCATTTCAAGGTTAGCTCATGAGCCTGTTTCTGCATGAACTTGTGAGACCAAGAGGGCTGTTCCCAGATGGTGTCTGCTCAGCAAGACTTCTTCGAGGGCTGTAGGAGGCAGTTGCTGTTACCTGCTTGGGTCAGAGGAGAACACCCGGAAGGCAGTACCTGGGATGAGGAATCCATGTGTCCTTTTTTGGATCAATCTGAGGAGCACATGCTGATTCAGTTTTATATAAATGTTATGGCCCTTAGTCAGCAGCCATTCAGGCTAGTGGTAGCCACGGGGCAGTGCATTCTCAGCCCCATCTGAGGAGAAGCACGCTGCTAGGACTGGTAGAGGAATGAAAACAAGAGTATCCTCAAGGTTGCCGAAACCGGTTTGGCTCAGTAGATAGAGCGTCGGCCTGCGGACTGAAGGGTCCCAGGTTCAATTCCGGTCGGGGGCATGTACCTGGGTTGCGGGCACATCCCCAGTAGGAGATGTGCAGGAGGCAGCTGATCGATGTTTCTCTCTCATCGATGTTTCTGACTCTATCTCTCTCCCTTCCTCTCTGTAAAAAATCAATAAAATATATTAAAAAAAAAAAAAAAAGAGTAACCTCAAGGAGGTAATACTCCAGAGGGAAGGTAATGTAATCCACTGGAAATTATTGCTCATATAAAGAAGGGGTGATAAAGAACAATATAGCATTCAAATAAAATGTGTTAGGAGTTTGGTAAGTGGTTGGTGTAAAAAATATGCCTCTGATTTATCTTCATGGAAAAGAAACAGCATTTGGCTAGGCGGCTGATGCTGAATTTCCCCAGAGCAAACAGGATGTGGGGGTGGGGAGAGAGGATGACAGCAGTACACAGTGGCTGATAGCACATGTCCTAGGAAAATTCCCCTAGCCAGTGGTCGGCAAACTGTGGCTCACGAGCCACATGCGGCTCTTTGGCCCCTTGAGTGTGGCTCTTCCACAAAATACTGGCTTCTGCGCATGGGCGACGAAGTTTCAATCGCACTGTACGTGTGCGCCTGCACGTGGTATTTTGTGGAAGAGCCACACTCAAGGGGCCAAAGAGCTGCATGTGGCTCGCGAGCCGCAGTTTGCCGACCACTGCCCTAGACAAAGGGAGGTGAAAGAGACTAGAGAAGGCCCCAGCCCATTTTTTTAAAATAACCCTATGGGAGACAGTAAGACCTAGGAAACCTATTAGGAAATAGGTGATCAAAGAGTACTCAGCCAATGAGGAACTGGAGGAGGGCCTAAATAAATGGGCTATGTCCCCTGCCCCACATGTGATCCTGTACAATGGGCGCCTACTCTCAAGAGTATGATTGAAAGTCTCATTTTCACCATGCTTCTGTTTCCTAGTCTGTCATTTGAAATTTGAATAGGTGAACCATTTCTCACATTGGGGAGGGTGCACTAGGATGGAGTCACTGTGGACTGGAATGATTGAGAAAAGCTTTCTAGAGAAGGTAGTGCTTTGAATAATGGATCAATCATAAACTAATGAAAGGTCACCTAACTCAGTAGCGTTTGTTGTCTTGGGTCATAGACAGCCCCGAGAATTTAGAATTCTGATCATGGTTCTGTCTCAGATTCCCTGTGTGTCATCAAGAGTATGATTCCTGCCCCATAAAATGCCAATGCTAACAGCCACCTGCCCCATGGATGCGCTACGATGAATAACTGATGGTAACCATCCTGGGTAAACTTAGTGGTGCTGTTGCTACTGGCTTAAGAAATGTCAGATGGTTAAATACAGAGACAGGCACCAGTGGGTTCCTGAAATATAAAACAATGATTGTGATAGAAATCTCAGGTGTGCTTGAAATGCTGTCTAGATTCAGTAGCGAGTTGATTCAGGAGGAATTTCTCTTCTTGGGTATGCTAGTAACAAGCTGGAGATAGAGAGGTGGAGTCAATTGGGGACTATTTATTCAGTCCCTCGTGTATGCTTAGCAACTAAGCTGGGCAACATTAAGGGTATTTAAAAATCATTAGCAAGAGTGTTGTTTAGGTGAGTTTATGGCACACAAACCTGACCTGGAAGCTATAAATCCTCAGGAGGGCAGACACTCAGCTAGAATTGTATCACAGAATTTAGAGAGCCCTTGGGAAGAACCCTAAGAGATGTTTACTCTTCCCCAAAGGTCTGATTCATCACTGAATCTAATTCATCATGTCTTTGAGCACAAGATACCCTATGCACTTGCTTGTTCCATTCATGTGAAATGGATTCAAGTGGATTGGAAACCATGCACCAAAACCAAACACAAAAGCAGCACCGATCTCTATTCGCAGAGAGAGCACACCTTTCTTTATGCTGGCCTCTATTTGCAGGGCAGCTGGGCCAGCACTGCACAGAAGCTGCGTAAACACGCACAAGGCCAGCTCTCCTGCCCTCTGGGACTGCCCGTCCTGCTGACTAAGGGAACGAGGAGAGGTCAAGGTTTACTCGGTCAGTTCTGGACAACAGGAGGGGCAGTGTGGCTATTTTTGCACAACAGTTTATCATTCTACACCAGGCTATCAACCACCTGATAAGACTTTATAATGAATCTGGAGAAGAAAAACAATAAGCAAACAATAAAAATGAGGCCAGGGGCACAGTAGTAAACACTTCCTTGAGGTGATATTTGCAGCATTTTTGCAAATATTGACACTCTAAAGTATAAGGCTGAAAAACAAACCTGGTTTATAGCTGGGCCAACCATGTAAAGTGCTGGGTACTCCCTTAGAGAGTTTTTCGCTGACCCTGAGATCTAGCATGAAATGAACACACTTTTTAAAAAACATTTTTTATTGATTTCAGAGAGGAATAGAGAGGGAGGGAGAGAGAGAGAAACATCAATGATGATCGAGCCCGCAACCTGGGCATGTGCCCTTGACGAAATGAACATCTTTTATGTGCAACCTGTAGTCTCCTTGGCAGTAGTCGTCTTCTATGCCCCATCTAAATTCATAAAGGGCTTCCTCTTCTGGATTTTAACAGCTTAAGTCCCCTCTTCTTGAGAGAGTTTCTGATCAGGGCCTGCTACCCCATGGGAAGGCAAACTAACATTTGGTTGGTTAATTATCATACTCCAGGTAGAGTAGGCAAAAAAAATATTGTGAAATTACAGGAAAGAGAAGAGGCAAGTGGCTTGTGTGAAGCTGTGTGGTGAAGAGGAAATACTTTTGTGGCAGAAGGAGAAAGAGGTCTGTGGGGTTTAGGGAAGGGGATGTGCCCTCTTTTGGTTCAGGAGCCCAAGGAAATGGCCAGTCCTCAAGGGAGATGGTTGTGTGATGTGCCTGAGGAGATGGGGATACATGCTCTGGGGTTCTCAGTCCTGGAAGCAGCTCCTGTGCCTCAAGCATGGGTAGGGCAGCCACCCTCAGGGCAGTGTGTGTGTGTGTGCGCGCGCGCGTGCGTGTGTGTGTGTGTGTGTGTGTGTGTGTGTGACATCCAAGCAGGGTGGAGCTTTCAAGTGAAAATCAGGAGGCTTCATAGAAAATAGAGATGTGGTCCTTCTTGCACACCCAAGTGAAAGGAGCAGCTCTAAGCATTTTCATCCATGACCCCATCAGACTGGCCTTCACATGTAACTCTGTCACTCAGAACCTCCACCTGGCAACCCAGATTTCATGGAACAAAAATTTATTTAATCTGGAAAACAAAAAGAAAACTAACTTAAAACATAAAATTGGCTGGAGAGGCTTGGCAGGACCTAAGCCTCTGTGCAACTGAGGCAACCTGAGCTCCGGCTTCATTTGTTAGGTAATAAGTCAGCGCTGTTACATTTGTCCTGGTTAAACTACAGTGGTGCCTTGACTTATGAGTTTAATTCGTTCCGAGACTGAGCTCGTTAAGGAGCTCGTTAACTCAAATTACTTTATCAACTCAATGCAAAAAATCGGTAGAGAGACAGCTGGTATCTCAAAAAACTTGTTAGTCGGGACACTCGTAAGTCAAGGCCCCACTGTAGTAGAAAAAGAGCCCTAATGGGCCCTTGCTCACCATCCATAGACATCCTTCCTTCTCTTGAAGGTATTTGACACCTCCTGGTTTCTACAGCTTTTCATATCATCCAAACCAGGAAGGCTCTGAAAATGGGTCCTTTACACAATTTGTTTGTTTGAAGGCTTACTCTTTCCGTTAACTAGGTTACTCAACCAGGTGTTTACCTTTAATTAAAAAAAATCTTTTATTAAAGAATGAAAGGTTCACTACTTTGATAATCTCTCCCCTGCCAAGTCTCAGCCTTCCCCTTCTATATGTAACAACTTTTAAAAGAAACTTTTGGCATGAGCAAGCAGTCGGGAAGGGTGGGAGGAGGAAGGAAGGGGACTTCCTGTCACACCTCCCTGGAACGATTTATCTGGTTCTGAAGGAAGGCGGAGTTGCTCTCTTGATGATATGAGCAAGCTCAGCTCTTAGTCTCTCTTCATCTAGGGACAACAGGTTTTCCAAGATCGATGGACTTTCTCACAGTTGTCAGAATCCTCAGGTTCACATAAGTGGTCAACATTCTTTGAATCTCACAGTGGAGAGATGAAGGAAGACAATGGAGTCTTTTTCATGACCTTTGCTAGAGAGGGCGCTAAGAATCCAATTTCGCCAAGAGAGAAGACGGGTTCACTGTGGACATACAAAAGACTGCTATTGATTATAAAGAAAATTCCAAGAAAGATTCTAAAACATTCAGAGCATGGTGTTCATGCTACTCACTCAGATATTTGGTCTCATTTGAAAAAGGAAATCTCATTGTTTAGGAATTTGACCTTACATATAGTAAAGAAAAATACTACAGTATAGTTAAAGGTGTGGTACTTTATGTATAAAATATTGTTTACCTTAGTTGACATTTTCTAATCTTCTTTGCCTTGAGCATATGAATAAAGAAACAGCAAGATCTTGCAATAGAAAAAAAAGATATTTTTTTCCATATTTGGGTTTATGACTGTGCCTCTTTTTTTTTTTTTTTCATTTTTAAACAATAACTCAAGCTTTTAGAAGAGGATTAGAAGTTTAAGAAACAGCCTTGACCTAGGGTGAAAGAGCAATGCACAAGGAGTTAGGAGGCCTGGATGCTAGGCCCCCTTCAGCCACTGGCCAACCAGTCAGAGGACTTGGTCCGCGTCACTCAAGCTCTCTGCCTTGACTTATTAGTGCAGTGAGACGCTGGGCTAGGTCATCCCTCAGGTCCTTCCCAGCTCCAGTGCTTGCTTAGTGATCTTCCCCTGAGAATTCCAGAGCCTTTACATAACTCCCAAGGCTAAGAGTCCATTTAGGGAAGCATAGGGGCCTCAGCTGTGCTCTCATCCCATAAAACTAGTCAAGCTCAGAGAGATATTTCAGCCAAAGGTATTGTGGGAACGGTATGTTCAGTCACAGACCAGGGAGGGCTAATAGAATTCATCATCCTGACCATACAGGCCTTGGCATGGGGCTTGCTAGGGAAATGGGGCTTTTGGTTAGAAGTCTAGCATAATGGCAATGTGTGCGGGAGAGAGACCTAAAGCAAGGGCCAGCCAGCTCTGCCACAAACATTGTCTGACCTTTGGCTCAGTCACTCACCTCTCTGTGAAGTAAGGGTAATAAGATCAGTCCTACCTTGCTCAGTGGCTTTTGATAAGATAAAAACACATATGGAAGTAAAAAGAGTTTGAAAACCATACCATGCCACATAAATAGAAGGACTGTGATCAGCTTTGAAAGGTGTTGCTGCCCCTGTGCCTGGCCTAGGGAGAAAGCTGAGACAGGGACTTCAGCACTGGGGTGAAGGGGAAGAGCTGGCCTGAGGGAGGAGGAGAGGCAGATCAGGCAAAGGCCAGGGCCAGAAGACCGTGAGTGCAGGGGGAGGCTCCTATCCAGCAGTCAGCTTCAGGCTGGGGTCTTTGGAAGCCCCGAGCCTCCTGTGTCCACTTCAAAGACCCTCTGTGTATGGCCTTACTGCTGGAAATGTCTGTTGTACTGTTTCTTCTAAAGACAAAATGATTGTCTATGGGACTCCAGGGGCTGATACCCTGATGTCCCACCCTAGGGCTCTCTAGAGCCTTGCTCGGGGGCCCCTGGTGTGCTGCACAAGAAGCAGACACCTGATCACGTCACTGGAAAGGGCTCATAGACTAGTGAGGCAGTGACAGTACTGAGATCAAAACCAGGCCAAGTAATAGCAATAATGATAATCACAGTTACTACTTATGGAACACTGTGTGCCAGATGCTGCACCAGATGTTTTACATACATTTGCTTATTTTATCTTCACAGCTGCCCAATGAGCTTATTATATTATTATTTAATATCCAATTTAGAGAAGTTAGGAGAGGTCATGGAACCGAATCCTATCTCCTAGCTTATCTTCATCATAGAATTCACTTTGAACCCAGTTTGTCTGGACTGTAACTCCTATCCTCAATCACTGGGCTGGTCTGCTTCTCTTGGGTCCACAGGTTCTTATCAAGTCACCCCAAAGTTGTCCAGACTCCAGCAGAATCCCAAAGTAATAATTGAGTCAGTCCTGAGCAGTGACAAGATCAAGACACAACAGTGATCCAAAAAGTGCCCGACTTGCTCCCCTTTTTTGGTGAGGATAACATAAATGAAATTAAATCTAATAAAAAGAATAGTTCTGCACTGGTCTAGGAAAAGTAAGCTGTCCTAGAAGGGACAGGAATGATTTGTTGTTAATGATTCCAGCTAGTGGTGTGTTGCTGCCGGTCTGCACTGGCTCACACCTGCCTTCAAGAGCCCATTTTGTGCATCTCTTCCCAAATCCACAGTCATTGAAATTAGGAGTGAGAATATTAACACTGTGGAAATGGCAAACACTACAAATCAGAGTTTTACTTCCCTGTAGAGCCAGTTGTTAAACATACCTGCACTGATTCTAGCCCTGTTTGTCATATTTTTCCCCAGTGAATGATAGATGCCTATGAAGAGTTGTTTCTGAAATGTGGTGTCTAGAAGAAGGCCTTAATTCTACATATGCAGATACTGTGTATGAGTTAAAGGAGCCATTCTAACACGTGCAGGTGAAGACATCCACTGGCAGTTGCTCACTACCATACATGCTCAAGACAGTTGAATAAGAGTGACAGGACCGTCTGCCAGTCCCAGGGGAGCAGCTTGCTCCCAGAGCTGCCATCTGTGCCTGCAGGGGAAAGGCTCCGGGGTCAGTTTCCTTTGGCAAGGTCTGGTGGCTCGGACTGTGACAGCAAGACTACGTGTCTGTGTGAATGACCTTTTCTCTTTGTACATTTTAAAATAACCTACCAAAGAAGATAACATGGGCAAATGAATAGAAGCTCAGAGCTGAACACATTCATTTGAGGAAAGTATTTTGTCAGGTCACCTAACTTTTCAACTACATCTGCATTCGCCAAATATAGCATCTGTAATGTTATCTGTAGTATCACCTTCCTTGATTTTCCGTGGAAATGGGAGCTAGGAAGAGAATGAAGGAGCAGAACCCCACACTTCCATTTTGTTCTCCCCAGTGTCTGAATAGAGCAGAAGCATGTGAGTTTCAGCTGATCTCCCAGCTCCTTCCTTTCTGGGTCCATGTGAGTGCTCCTGGGGAAGTAGAAATGTCTATTAGATGTTTATCCCAACATCCTTTAACTAGAGTTATAACAGCGTCCCACTAGGCAATCTCTCTTCCTGAGCACCCCCCACCTCTATTCCAAGAGTCTGTGGCTAAATAACTGCCCCCCCTGTGGGGCCATAGCACAAGTCAACTCTCTAAGTGGGCTATTCTGAACGAGGGAGGACTGGGTTTTCAGGCCTGGTTCTCCAGCCGGTACAAGGTCTTTGTTCTTTCAAAGGCTACTTGCTTTCCTGATGGGGACTTAGCAGTGGGAGGGTACCTTCCCTCGGATTTTCTAGTAAAGTAGCAGCCAGAGCTGTAGTAAAAATAACAGGAGATTAAGCGACCCACTCTGAGTGGCCAGTCGTTCACATGGTGGGGACAGGAGAGCACTGGGACAGCTGTGCGGCCCTGCCGGCACATTCCTGCTCCGGCTGGCACCGCTCCTCCTGTGGAGGGTCTTATATAAGACTCGGGCACAGCAGCCTGCCCCTCCCTGCTGGGGCAGTTCACAGAACACAGGATTAGCTGGCTAGAGCCACGCTCTATTTCTGGAAGGCAGAAAGTTCAGCTGAACGGTGGCCACTGGAAAAAAAAAAATCCGTTTATTCTGTTGAAGGGAGCAGAGATAAAGACCCCTGGGGAGAAAATTATTTTGGGAGACCATTTAGTACAGATAAGCGGAGAACACTTGGGATCAGAGGAGGGGAAGAAAGCAGAGCCAGTGAACAAAGTCAACAAGTCACTCTGCTCCTCTTGCTGTCAGCTCTGTTTTCGCTACTGACAAATTCAACTCCAGTATATTTTAAGAGTATAATCTATCCAGGAAGCCTGATGAAACAAGTCAATGATTTTGTCTTTGCCACCAACCTAAACTTACATTTGGATATACGTGATACATTAATAAGTACAGTACATTCTGATTATTCAACAACCTGGGGAATCTCTGTAAGTCTAAATACCAGGTCCTCAGGCCAGGCTAGACATTGGTTTTTGCATTCAGGTTGTAGGAAGGGACACTGTTAGTGTGTGTGCACTTAATCTGTTCTGCTGTCTCACTAGGTGGTTAATTCAGTCAGGACAGAAGGAAGTAGGAGGTATGGTGATAATTTAATGTGGCTGATTAAGGAAAAAATATCTGAACTCATATGTCGTTGATGGAGGCGGGGTGTGTGTGTGTGTGTATGTGTGTCTTAGTGAAATGGGTGTGTGGAGTCTATTTGAAATGACAATTTGAAAGGGGTTGGGCTCAAAGCTGGGAAAGAGAGAGCCAAGCTGGTATCTAGGAACATAAGGTAGCAACTAGCAACCAAAGCGTGCTGAAAGCAGGGACGCTGAAGCATGTGAGCAAGGACAGATCCAGAAGGCAGGAACCCGATCAGGAAAGGGCTCCCCAACAACAGGAAAGGGTAGAGAATGTGAACCAGGAGACTGGGCTTTGACAAAACCCAGGACATTCCTGAAGCCCCAAGGTTAGCAGAGTGCATGCACCAAGGCCCAGACAGATAGGGGGTGAGGAGGAAGGTTGGAGATGCAGAAAAGGGGGGAGATTTGAGTACCAATTAAACCACCGGTTGCAAATGGAAATGCCTACAGGCTTTTGTATGTGTTTCAAATTTTCTATAATAAATTTCCTTTAAATGTAAGAAAACAGGAGATGGAGGGGAAATCTATAAGTTAAAAGAGACTAAACACATCTACCAGTTGCAATGTAGGGATCTTATTTGGATTTTTGGTTTAAGCAAATTGTTAAAAGGTTTATGAGATTTGCAAAGATAAACACTGACTTTTTGTATTAAGAGATTACTATTTTTACATATGATAATTGCATTGTGGTATTTTTTTTCAAACCTTATCTTTTAGAGATATATGCTGATATATCTACTTAAATATACTAGTATATAAAAGCCTAAGTGACTGAACGACCGGATGACCAGTCACTATGACATGCTCTGACCACCAGTGGGCAGACACTCAATGCAGGAGCTGCCGAGCTGCAGTGACTTGGCAGCTGCGGTTCTCAGGTGACACACCCAAAACCAGAGAGCAGGGAGCCTGATTCCAGGGTGTGTCACCCAAGAACCACCCTCTCACAATCCGGGACCCCTCAGGGGATGCTGGAGAGCTGGTTTCCGCTGAGGGACCCCACCTGTTCACGAATTCATGCACCGGGCCTCTAGTTTATAAGTGAAATTATATGCTAGGAGTTTTCAAAAAATTGGGGGAATGGGAAAGAATTAGTTGAAACAAGGTTGACTCTGAGTTGATATTTGTTAAAGCGCATTATTGGTTCCTTATACATGGAGCCAGTGCTTTCCTTGTGATTCTAGCTGTGTGCTGTGTGAGGAAAGTTTTCAGAGCTCTGTGTCTCTGCTCCTGTAGGTGAACGTTCTATTGCTCTAGGATGAAGGCATCCAAATGTGCACATGGCAAGAGAGATTAAATAGAGCCACAAAAAGGTGGGAGTTGCAGAGCAGCATTTTTGTTTATTTTAAATATATGCATAGCCAGTTCTTTCCACTAAAAACTGAAAAGAAGCAGCATTTTAGAAGTTATCAAGCTGAGTGATGTGGGAGAGGCTAGTTGCCCCCTTCTCTTTTCCTTCCTCAGAAGCTTAATACTAATTGGTTGGCAGGCTTCACTGCCACCCAAACATTTTCCAGACTCTTTATCATGAGGTGTGGTCATGTGATTTAGTTCTGGCCAATGAAATGTGAGCAGGAATGTTATGTGGGACTTTCTGGAAGGTTCCTTAAAAGGAACGGACTCTTCTAGGTGTCTTCTCCTCCCTTCTCCTCTCTCTTTTGTCTGCTCCTGGAAGGCAGATGTGAGGTGTAGAGCTCCAGCAAGCATACTGGGCCACCAGGTGGCCTTGAGGAAGGAAGCCACACACCTGATGTGGCAGAGCAGGAAGAAAGGAGCCCAGTCGCTGACAACTCTCCGAACTGTCTTTATCTTGATGTATTTTACAAAGTGAGAATAAATCTTCATGTGATGAGTCAA
The DNA here is from genome assembly GCF_028538775.1 of Myotis yumanensis. Lineage (NCBI taxonomy): Eukaryota > Metazoa > Chordata > Mammalia > Chiroptera > Vespertilionidae > Myotis > Myotis yumanensis. The sequence continues at coordinate 67,452,805 of NW_027223755.1, read as the reverse complement.
AATTACGTAGGATTTTTCATGTATATGCCCAGAGCCTTAATGCTAATTGACATAGGCAACTGAGTATTTATTGGTAAAAAATAAAGCACTGTCAATTTGATATTAACTAATCAAATGTCAAAGGTATTGAGTCATTGCCTCAGCAAATTCATTTGGAATTTTATCATGTACACCAAGAAATAGTATTGTTTGCAGGAGCAAACACTATAGATAAGCTAAGCATCCATGCATGGGAACTACTTACATAAATGAGCCTTCAGCAGGGAGCGGGCAGCGATTCAGAGAATGTGATAGAGTTGTTTGCATTGCTATGAATGAGTTTCAGTTCATACTGTTGAGTGAAAAGGAGTAAGTTACAAAAGAGCATGTGGTTTGATCTCTTTTGTGTAAACAAATATATATGTATATATATTTATTTATATAATTTTTATATAAACAATTTTTTTTTTCCTAGCAGAAAACAAAAACCTGTTAACCAAAGGGAGAGAGCGCCTGGGAGTTAGTGTGGAGGGAGGCTTTTATTAGTTACTGTATATATTTTTGTATAGATTGAATTTTCTCTCTACTGTCTGTCTTTCTCTATATTAATAAAAAAAATTACTTCCAGTAGCACACATTTGCTCAAAGTCTAATTTTATAAATGAATAGCACAAAGAGTTTTCACTTACCAAATTTTCTTCAATATCACTCTCTTAACATTTAAGGTACAGTCTAATTTCTAGTCTGTACTAATTTAAATGGTTATAATAAAGGTGTTGTTGTCCTGCTCCCATCTTCCTGTCCCTGTCCTCCCCTCCCTCATCCCTCCCACTCCTACTCCTACTCCTTCCTCCCGCTTCTCCCCTCCCATAAATGTGTAATGTTATGGACTCTCCATGATCAAAGTCTTCCCAGATCCCCTATAGAAGATGAGGAAGACCAGGACATAGGAAAGAACCTCCCAGGAATGGCTGGGCCATGAAGGCATTCTGTGACCAGCACTGGGAACAATACCGATATTCTGCCTGAACACAGAGTCCTGGGAACACTCAGGGCCTCCAAGTGGTTTTTGGCAGGTTGTGTTTCTTGCAGATGAGTGAGGACACATGTGCTCTGACAGTACTTGGCATGTGTCCGGGAGTTTATTTACTCAGGCGTCAAATGAAAGCAAAGGTTTATTTTGACTCTTTCCTCTGCTAATGAGAGTGGGATGAGGACACAGCAGGGAGATAGCAGCACGACAGCCATGCACCACAAGGCAGATGGCAGAAAAGGTGACATTTGTTTCCAAAGGATCTCAAGGTGAAGCTCCCAAGAGCAGCTCAATTGGTGCTTCAATTTTAGGACAGTTATTTTTATGGGAAGTAACCTTAGCGGCTGGCTGCGTACTTTGATGATAAAATCTGAACCCCGACAACCCCATGGTCCAGAAAGGATTACTATAGGATGTTAAGAAAACTCGGGTCTAAAGAGTGGCAAGTTCCACCTTGTAAAGCTGGAATCTCATGTAGGTTAATATGAGTTGGTAAAATCAGCAAGATGAAGGGAGGAGTATGTGGGAAATATGGGATCTAGGAAGTTGTCACTAGACCAGGTGTATTAGTCCCAACCATTGTAATCATTAAGTAGATGTCCCATTTAAGCCGACTTAAAGAAAAACCAGGATTTATTGATCCGTGTAACTGGGAAGTTGGGTGGGTGATTTCAGGCACTGTTAGATCCAGGGCTTTCAACAGTACAAGGACATTGCCACTGCTTCTCTCCCTCAGCCCTGCCTTCGTTGGTGCTGGTTTCATTGCCTACATGGTGGTAAAGATGTTACCAAGGGCTCTGCCCACCAGCTCGGCAACCCCAGTGTCAGGTACCTCTTTCTCCATAGTTCCAACAGTGTCGGGACTGGTTTTCCTGGTTTAGTTTGGGACATGTGTCTATCTCTGAACCAATCGTGGCCCCTGTGATCTTCTAGGCCCAGACCTGGTACCCAGGCCTGAAGCTAGAGTCACACCAGATTGGGGATGGGAGAGTAGAGTTCAAGAGGAGGTTCACAGGAAAATGAGTGTGTTGTTATCAGACTCAGAAGGAGAGAGTCAGCAGAAAATTAAATGTCCACTACACCATTATAGACTTCCAAACTTAAAGTTTAAGCTTAAAGCTTCCAGTAGCAAATGAAAGGGAGAAAGGAGCTTACCAATCCTCCCTGCGACCCCCTTCTTTGAAGTGTTAGTGATTAGAGGCTCCCTGACCATAACCTAAGGCTTTGGTGCTGACTCTAGAGTCTTTGAGTAATTTGTTGTTATCCCAAATATTGGGGTTGAAAACAGATTGGGACCAAAAAAAGACATACATGCTCTTAGGAGTATTCCCAAACCTGGATGGATTCCCGGTCTAGATTTCCCCAAGAGAGGTAAAATAATTCAAAAGTTTTCCTAAGAGCTTTATAATTCCTCCCCCAAACCTAAGGGAGCCAGCCTAATTTATTTTTATTCCATGATTGCCTCTGTTTTTAAAACATTTCAGAGCAGCCAATCAATGACAAGCTGGACCCATACTTAGGCATTCTGATCCCAAAGCATGGGGAGCTCTTCTGTGTCTGCTGTGGGTAGAGCAGCAAAGAATGTTGGTGCTACCTTCCAGAAATGTGAAGTTTGAAAAGATATTTTTGTAAGACTGAGAAATGTTGTCTTTCATAATACACAGATTGAGTGGAGTCTACAGAGATTTGGAAAATGCTGGATCAGAATGCAGATTATATGATCAGGTCAAGCAAGCAGAGAAAAATGCATCATTGCCAGAGCTTTTTACCATTAAAAAAATAAGGACAGTGTGAAGACAAGTAGCTCGCCTCAGAAACTGACACCTGCCGATTCCTTTTCTCACTGGGGAGAGCGTATTCTGGAACTTCCTATATGCAAGGTAATCAGGCAGAGGCCTATTTCCAAGCAAACATTAGTAAAAAAGAGTGGTATTGTTTAGAATGTGAAGAAAAAAAAGACAAAGAAGTCAATTTCAGCCAAAGGAAAAGCTTGGGTGATGGCCCATAGTCATCTCTGTTCTCAGAAACTGACTGAGAAGTGATTGGTGGAGAAGGCACCCTGTCAGAGTTAGGTTGCCGCCTCTAAGCATGCTAGGCCATTTTCACAGGGCATCTGATCATTGCCAGCTTCTTTTATTTAGGAAGGTTCAGAAAGTTCAAGTAAGACAAATCCTCTGCTCCCTTCTCAGTTCAAGAACATGACCCAAAGAGGAAACAAACTGGAAATGTCAACAATGGTTCCTCAGTTTATCTGCCACACCTACTTCCTCACCTACAGCTTTTGTGTGATTAGGCCAGAAATGGCCCCTACCCAAGTCAGAACCAATTAAATTACTCTTTAGGGAGTCTGAACTGGGAGATGTAGATAGAATTTGCCAATATGGTTAAGGAACATAAGGGAACAGATATGTGCAATGTAAGCTGAGGCGTTAGGGCACCAGCTTCTGCAAATCAGCCACCCACAGGACATATCTGATTCACAACATGTTTTGTCTGGCTTACAGGTGTTTAAATTTTAAATGATTGCCAACCCATAAACAATGGAATATTTCACACTTGAAAATGGATGAGCTTCCAGAGCAAACTGCATGGGAATTAAGACTACCTAAGAATGAACATGGTGATAACATAGAAGCCAGACTTGAGGTGTGTTTGGGTCTTATCAGACACCATTCAGACACCATTGGAGCTCACCTGCACATATGTTCCCATGAGTATCATTCAGGAGCATTAATGGGCACACTGCAGATTCACCTGCTGCCTGTGGGGTTCTACTCAGAGTGAATAAAGAACTTTCAGAAAACTTACGGGAGACAAGATGAATGCAGAATTCTGGTTTATATAGGTGGCCCAGAGTCCCCACTACTCAGTTTTGCTACCCAGACCCTGACCCTGGGCCTGAGGGACACGTGCAGTTTTCATTTTGGACCCACTGTTTCATGTGTATGAGCCCCACAGGCCGTGGAGCCTGTGAGCCTGCACTAAATGAAGGAGCTCAGCTCAGGAGGGCTTCTGAGGGGTCCCAGTTCCTGCCCTGACTGAGGTCTGGTTGTTAATAATTCCTGAATTCCCAAGATTTTTCATACCTAGAGTGTGCACTGTCCCTTCTGCTGCTATCCCCACACAATACACAGTTTATTTGAGCAAATTTGAGTGGCTTCAGACGTGGTAGCCAAAGGAGCTCAACTAAAACAACCTCTGAAAGTTAACCTAGCAAAGGCAAGAGGCCATGGGGAATGAAACCAGACTGTGTGGCTCAATTTCCACTACATCACCTGGAGCCATTGGTCCCTTTAAGAAGGCCCTGCATCTACCATGTTGGTGGCCCCAGAACCCCTGTTGATGTAGACGCTTTTAAGCTTCATCCCACCCACAGCCTCTGGGCAGAGCTCACTAGATCATAGAAGACATCAAGCTATAAAAGGCCTTTACTTTATTTCTTTAGCCCCCACATTCTTACTCAAGTTGTCCATTTGCATATTTAGGAGATATTTTTAAATGTGTGCTTGTGTTTTGCTGAATTTTGATGACCTTGCTGAGAAAGAGAGAGAGAGAGAGAGGAGGGTCCTCACTGTCAGCACTTAGAGACCTGAGTGTTTTCTGGTCCTTGCCCAAGGGAGTGGGTGAGCAGCATGTTTTAGAGCCACGGTGCAGTTCTTTGCTCTTTTCTGTGAGTCAGAGTCATGTGTTATCTAAAATAGTTGGTGAGTGTGGGCAGGGCAATCCAAACATAATAGCAATTCATCAAATTTATTCCCAGGGAGACTGTGCCCCTCATCCAGAGCCTCAGTGAGGCTCCGTATGACCATTGTAAAGGTCAGATTAAGCACTCCCATTGAGCTGACTGGTGCAGCTCAACCTTGAAGATCCACACTTGCCCTGCACGCTGTGTCTTTAGGGAGTTGGGAGCAAGTAGATCTGACCAGGTGTCTGACACTAAGCAGGCCCATACTTGTGGCTGGGCTTCCCCAATAAACTGCACAGAGCGTGTGGTTACCTAACAATGCATAAACTCAAGACTCAGACATGTTTGGGATTTCTGCATTTTTAAAACATGTATTTGCTGATGTGGCACCCTCCTCCCACCACACACACTTGTGTGGACATATTATTGTGCTGTTCCCGTGAGTGTTCACCCAATAGCTCATGCTGATTGTAGGACCAAGGGCTAAGTTCTGAATCTACCTGGGGCCTGTAATGCTCAGCTGGCTGTTCAGCTTTAGATCATTGAAAGGGTAATCACATGACTATTAGCCAACACATGTGAGACATGATGAAAGAAGGCTTCTGACTTGAAAAGGCCATGTGGTGATGAGCAAACTCTAGGCAAGCCACAGCTGTAATGCATCCGAGCACAGAATGGACACCCTTTCCCAGAAGTAGCAGCGGCCATGCAAGGAGAAGTAGTTGTTAAAAGTATTGGAAAATATCAGTGCAGCAAACGCTGAGCCATGTCCACGGATTACATGTGGCAAGTACCTGTTGTGTCAGAGAAAACTTTTAGAGATTGCTCTATAGTGGGCAAGGAGGAAGGTTTGCTGGACTAAGAAATATTTCATTACCACCTAGCCTTGCATTAGGCAGATATGTGACTGAGGGTTTTCCTTCAGCTTCCCTTTTAGTACCATTTTATTTTTATTTTTTTAAATATATTTTTATTGATTTCAGAGAGGAAGAGAGAGGAAGAGAGCAATAGAAACATCCATGATGAAAGAGAATCATTGATTGGCTGCCTCCTGCACACCCCCAACTGGGGTTGAGCCTGCAACCCAGTCATGTGCCCTGACTGGGAATCAAACCATGATCTCCTGGGTCATAGGTCAGCGTACAACCACTGAGCCATGCCAGTTGGGCCAGTACCATTTTCTTGACATCCCTCCTGGCTCTCACACATCCCACCTCACCATCACCCATGCTTTAGGCAATCATCACTCTTTCTTCCCTCTTATTTCCCTCATTTTAATCCTGGAATAAGTATTAGCCATTGTGTTGAGTTTTCTGAGATGATTCTAAGATTATTATTAACTATGAAATAGAAAAATGTGTCACCCTTTTAGTGACTATCATCAGAAGAGGAAGGACCTGTGGACAATAAGTGGACTTTTTTTACTTTCTTGAAACCACAAATCATGGTTTAAGGCAGGCTCTACTTAAGGCAAAGAAAATGGTGAACAGCATATCCAGCTGGAGACCAGAAGCATAAAACCATCCAAATAGAACAGTGATGGCGAACCTTTTGAGCTCGGCGTGTCAGCATTTTGAAAAACCCTAACTTAACTCTGGTGCCGTGTCACATATAGAAATTTTTTGATATTTGCAACCATAGTAAAACAAAAATTTATATTTTTGATATTTATTTTATATATTTAAATGCCATTTAACAAAGAAAAATCAACCAAAAAAATGAGTTCATGTGTCACCTCTGACAAGCCTGTCATAGGTTCGCCATCAGGACAGTGTCCCTGAAAAGGATTAGGGTTGTTGCTAGGTATTGCTGCTGCTTTTTTTTTTTTTTTTTTTTAGAACATTTCTCCTCCTTTGGTGCTCACACATGCAGCAGCAACTCTGGCTGGCACTTGGTATCGCTTTGGGACTGACTAGTCACTACAGCTTCCAGTTAAGAGTTTAATCTGAGGGTCCCTGTCCACTTTATTTATGAGGACATTTTAAGTGACAAGAGAGCTACTAACAAAGTGCAATTGAGTTGAAAACTTTGCTTTCAGACTATAGTTATTATAGCTTGAATCTCGCCTTATTGTCACTTGCAAAGGCTAACCCAGAGCCCAAGCTCATATAAATACAAAAATATCATTTGATTGCTTTATTGCTTAAATTTGATAACTTTTGAAAGCAATGTCATGGAGACTAAGGAAAGAAAGATTCTAGGATTGTTAAACTTGCTAATGATTTTCACTGATTCCAAAATTATTTCTGAAATGATCACTTTTGGAGGCATATCCTATGCAATGTATCCACCTGTGATAGCCCCATGAAATGGCTGTTTCAAATGGTAATGACTCCAGGAAGTAGATCCTATTCTTGCTAGATAAAAACCCCAATAAGACTTCATTTGCTTCAAAGTAATTTACCTGGACCTCTTGACTTACCCAAGTTAATGGGTCTTATCAATGTCCCAGTGCTCAAGGAATGTAGTAGGAATACTTTTCATTTTTTATAAGGAAAAATAACAAAAAATTAAGAAGGCAGAACTAGAGCATGTTCCCTCTGAGTGTAGGTCTGTTTTTTTTTCTCCTATCACAATTCCATCACTTCTCTTGCTAATATTTTCTCACTTCTTTCTTAGTCCTAAAGATTTTCTTCTAATTTATTTCACTCTCAAATTCCCCAATAATGGATTTTCTATTCTCATCCCAGAGTCTTTCCCGTCAACATTTAACCTTACACCCTCCTCGTTTCTTCTACTTCATGATTTCTTCCTCATAAAATCACAATTGGGTGGGCATCTGCCACCCATGCAACCCTGGCTCAGTGGGATATCTGATAAATTCCCAAAGCCTTACAGTTTGGCAGTAGCTAAATTCTGTATCCGCGTGGCCTGCCGTCCTTTTCATTTAACACACCATTCTGATTACCTGTCGATAATCCTGGCCCCTTTGGAGTCCTTAACGACCACCACCAATTTTGAATATTTCTTCCAATCTCCTGACATTATGACAATTTTCTACGCTTGCTGAAGGGAGGGTGGTGCCACCATGTCATGATATTCAAAGTCCTCTCACATACTTCCCCAATTCTCTTCCTAATTCTGACTCCCCACCTGCACTCTATTCAAATTCAATATTCATTCTGCTTACCTGGTGTTTCCCTACCCGACGCTGGAGAAGGCACTGCTGTAACGTTGTCTAGATGATCGACCACCAAAAATATGCAAGGACCTCACAAGACCATAGGCCTGAATCTAGATTGTAGGCCTAATTGGAGAATAAGGACAACCCACAATTTGCACATAAACAAGTTCCCATTTCAGCGTAAGTCACTAATATAAAAGGTAGCTGTTTAGAGAAATGCATTGTGTTTTGGGTCACCTCGTCTTCCAAATCCATTTAACAAGCTTATTTCAGATTTTTAATTAGGACCAAGCCAAAGCTATTGAAGACTAGAAAATAAAGTAACTACATCATGATCTTATTGCTAGTTGATTTCTCAACCACCACACTTGAAGGGAACATCATTAGCTGAGTTTAAATACAATAGAGATATCAGAGAATTTAAACAACCAGCCACACAGGAAAGGCTGTTTGAACAAGCTTCCAAAAATCAGTAACTAGAATGACATTTGATGTGGCATTTGGTGAGCAACACAGATCAAATGAAAAAATTGTTGGTTAGACATTGTGATGACTAATGATACAATAATGATAAACTACCTATTGCTTAAATATCTGTGTGGGAGAAAAGAGGTGACGAGGAGGGCAGAGCCTTTTGTATGAAAGTCCCCGCTGGTGAGACTGCCAGGTGGTTCTGAGCTCCCGATGGACCCTGTTTTGAAGGCTGGCCCTCCAGAGGTAATCCCATGGTGGTTTGCAAAAGCTGGAAGCTTTTATAATACAACAAACATAGCAATAAGCATAGCCCCCACCCCTGATAACTAAATCAAAGTTATCAGGGTATTCAGTCTTAAAGCTCCAAGATGATTCTGCTGTGCAGCCAGAATCGAAAGTGGCAGCTCTAAGAGGTCCGATGACTTTGTATTTTGAGGGTGGACAGGGAAATCTAGTTTCCTTCCAGGACTGTGGACTAAGTATACTCTACAGCTTCTTCATTCCTGCAGCAAGAGCCTCAACTGATGACCCTAAAGAAGAAGTGACACTTCCAGTGAACCAGAAACGTGGATAAATCCTAAGGTGTGGGATGTTGACCGGATTGATGCAAAAACAGAAAACCCGTTCTACAATGTGCACAGAAGACTATTGCCACAAAGGTGAAGAGGCCACCAAGGCTACACCATCCCCAAAGATGGCAAACACCAGAAGCATGAGAGCATTAAGGACAATGGACATGTAGGTCCCTGGGGCACTGCTGCAGGAGGGACCAGAGATTCATCTTCCAGTGATGCCCTTTCATCCACCCTTGCGCCAAACAGCAGCAACAGGGTCAGTCTCCAGGTAGGGAGCCCAAATTAGACAGGGATGGACATGGGTCATGAGGATGGCTACTGCCAGAGGAACGGGGTACCAGAACTGAACACACTGAAATCTCACCCAGTGACTTATCCCTCTTCGCTAGGAATAGGCCAGTGGGCAATTCAGAACAGCAACATCTCCAAGAAAAATATGGCAACCTTATCAAACAACTATTTTTACTGAACAAAAGTTAGATTACTGCCAATTGCTCTTTGAATTTGGCTCTAGAAGAATTTTTTTAGAGTCTCGCCATCTCTGACGATTTTGAGTTACATACAGAAGATAGCTGGATAAAACACACCAGACAATTTCAAAAGATAAGTCTTACTATCTGACTCATTTGGCATATCTTTACTACCCAGAATAAAATCCGTAGAAATAATACGAATATAATTTTCAAAGAATTCATACATGGTGGAGTCTTAGAAGGAGGAACTTCTCAATGAAGGGAGGTAGAGATGCTCATCTCGCTAATTACGAGCATTTTTCCTCATGGAAAAACCAATGCTTCCAGTGGGCATGGGGAACTTTGGTTTGCAGGCAAGCATGTATGTAGGGCCAGAGCTTGTTGGTTTCCGTTCCAGAGAAGGTTTCCAACACGCCCTTTTCCTGGTAATATTCCAGAACCGGCTTTGTTTGGTCTTTGTAAGCCTTCAGTCTCTTGATGAGTATCTCCGGCCTGTCGTCCTCGCGCTTAATGAGAGGCTCCCCCGTCAGATCATCCACGCCCACCACTTTGGGAGGATTGAATTCGAGGTTGTAGACGCGGCCGCTGGCTGGGTGGACCCAGCGAGGAGAGAGGCGTTGCATGATGGCCTCAAAGGGCACGTTCAGGTGCAGCACCAGGTGTGTCTGATACTCTCTCTCCAGGGCTTCCGCTTGTGGGAGTGTCCTGGGGAAACCACACAGCAGCCAGCTGTACTGAGCGAGGTTTTTCAGCTCCTGAAGGGTCAGCGGAGTCATGATGTCGTCCGGGATGAGCTCCCCCTGCTTCATGAAAGGCCGGGCAGCACACCAGTTTTTGTGTCCCTCAGTATGTTGTCTCGGAGCAGTTCCCCGCTGGAGAGCTTCTTCAGCTCGCAGTGCCTGGCGATGCGCAATGACAGGGTGTGCTCGCCGGAGCCTGGGGAGCCCATGATCACCGCGCGCAGGAGCTGCTCGGCCACCCCCATGGCTGGCAGCCAGGCCCGCCGCGCTGACAGTTGGACCCCGGCCTGGCCTGCGCGCTTCGGCTCCCGGCTCCCGGCTCCCGGCTCCCGGCTGGAGGCTCGGCAGCGCCGCGAGGACACGCATGGGACACGCGCCATGAGCGTGCAGCCTGCAGAGGAAATGGATTTAAAAAGTAGACACTACCGAAGAGCCAATTCACGAGTTGAAAGATTGAGACAATAAATTCTCCCACGATGCAGCATAAAGATGCAGCATTTTCACAGGTAGAAAATGAAGAGGATGGAGGGATGCAGTATTTCAAGACATAATTAAAGAGGAGACAAGAATTTCCCAGAATTAAAGAATGTTACGAGTTGTAAGAATGGACAGTGAAACAGTCCAGACTGCATCTCGGAGCACATATGGGCAGAGAGGTGTGAGAAAAGAGGTTTCTGCTCAGGGGTGTCCCCACGGCAAGATTGGAAGGCAACTTGGCAGTGGCTAATAATTGTTTGAAAAGACTTCTCAGAATCTTCCTTAGACAAACACTTTCCAACAAGAAGGTACATATAAGATATTCACTTCAGCCTTATTTTTAACAGTGAAAAATTGTTAACAAAAGAAATGTTCACTGCTAAGAGAATGGATAAGCGAATCATAACCGTACTGTGGAATGTCAGGCAGCAGCTAAAAAGACAGAGGCAGATTTCTGTAAGGTAACATGAAAAGATTTCTAAGACATAACTGCAAAGAGTTGCAGAGTGATATAATTTGTGTTCAGTTTGTGTTAAAGTGTGATGTAACTTATGTTTAAATATACCTGCTAAGTAAACTGGGAAACCAAGTTTCAAGCAGTGGAAAGACATGACTTAATTTTTGTTTTTAAAAGATTGCTTGTCTGCAAGAATAGAAGCAGGGGGAGCTGTCAGGAGCTATTTCAGCAGGCCAGCAGAGAGGTAAGGAAGTACTGGTTAGCCCAGCCGGTGTGGCTCAGTGGTTGAGCTTCCACCTATGAACCAGGAGGTCATGGTTCGATTCTGAGTCAGGGCACATGCCTGCGTTGCAGGCTCAGTCCCCAGTGGGGGGCATGCAGGAGGTAGCCGATCAATGATTCTCTCATCATTGATATTTCTATCTCTCCCTCTCCCTTCCTCTCTGAAATCAATAAAAATACATTTGTATATCTATATATATAAAAGCCTAAGCGACCTTTATGACTGGACGACCAGACGACCGGACAACCGGATGACTGTAGCTATGGCATGCACTGACCACCAGGGGGAAGAAGCTCAATGCAGGAGCTGCACTCTGGTGGTCAGTGTGCTCCCACAGCCAACCTCCCGCAGTCCCTCTCCCCCGGCCAGACCAAGGGACTCCTACCCATGCACGAATTCATGCACTGGGCCTCTAGTATATATAGAAAAAGAAAGTATTGTTTAAATTTAATTCCTCCAGTATGAGTGAGATTGGGAATCTTCTCATTTGTTTTTGGACCATTTGCATTTGTAAAATTCTTAAAATGACAATTATGGGCTTCCTTAGAAAAATGTTTTAGGTTTCGTTTACTCCATGAGCTGTGCAAGACCCTTTCTTTGTCTTGGGGAGTCCGATTGCACTGGCTTAATACTGCATCAGGCTTTGCATCACATGGTGCTAATGCTAATTAGAGGCTGCTGAGCCACCAACCCCGCATCCACTTCATTCTCTTCCATTCTTGGGCCGCTTCATTTCTAAAAAAGATCCATAAAAATAATCTGATGGGCTGTTCTCATTCTATAAACAAGAGAGAGCTATTTCCAGAAGACAGATTTTGGGAGCACAAGCCTAATTTCTGTATTTGTGTTTTGTGGCAGCAGAGTAGCACTGCTGCTCTAATTTCTCAGACTTCTTTTTTATTAGTTCTCTATTTTCGGTCTTTAAATAGTGATATAATCTCTCTTATTGTTTCTGTATCCAAAAAAGTTTACACTGAATACCTAAGAAGATTCAAAAGGTAGATAGATGGATATTTCATAGAAATTGGGCCTACATCCTGCAGCCAAGGGAAAAGAAAAGATGTTATAATTTGAAACAGTATTTTTAATAATACTAGTTGATTTGCATGCTATTGTTGTCTTTTAGGATAATTAATTATATACAAAAAAGGGATCCCACCAAGGCCTTTCTATCCTGGATAGATTTAGACACCTTACATTCAACCTTTACTCGAGGTATCTAATTGGGTACCAGAGTCTGATCCCAGAATATCCCAGAGAGAGTGTATCTGCAGAGAGTGGGTATCATTTATTTGTCTCCAGGTGTGAGTGGGAGAGGATGGGCTCCAGAGTAGCATAGAGAAGGCACACTCCACGTGGGCCTGCTGGGACCTGTCAGACCCCTAAGAACACTGAGTCATTCTGGCTCCTGAAACCACCTCGCCTCTTCCTCCTTTTCCAAACTGATGTCACATAAGCTGTTTGAGAAAAATGGTTATGAAACTTGGTCTTGATAGCATCTGATGAGATTCTTAGACAAAAAAACATAACCAGTAGCCAAGTACTATCATCCAATATATTTGACCTCATTTAGCAAAAGAAAAAAAAAATAAGTCTAATGCCAACTCAAAAGTTTATTGACATTTTCTAGGTATTTCTTTACAGTAGCAGAAGCCAAATGGTAGAGCAGTAAAATAAAAACAGCAGTGCTTCTCAGATTAGGCCTAAGTTTTACAGCACTAATCATTTTGAGGTGAAAATTTCTAAGTTAATTTATTGCCCACTCCCTAGGGGAGAGTTAGCAGTTTAAGGCACCCAAGGAAACAGAGCTAAGAGCTGCAGTAGGGTAGCAGGTGAGAGCATCATTCATTCATTGGTTCAGCAAACTTTCAATGGGCATTTATCTAGGTGGCTAGTTGTTCTAAGCACAGGGGATGAAGCCCATGGGAAATACTGAAGCATGAGTGTTGGTGACTTTCTAGCAGGCATTATGGGCCAGTGTTGCCCAAGTGATCCTCTGGGGAATTTGAGATGATTTTAGATCTCTGCCAGAGAATGTTTCCCGCCCCCTACCTCTGGGTTTGATAAGTATATTTTATTTTTCACACTATTTTATTACGGAAATTTCAAAGATACATAAAATTAGAAAATAGTATAGCCCCATGTTTCAACAATGGTCAACATTATGCCAGTTTTATTCCATCTGATTTTTCTTCCTGGAGTATTTTCCAATTATGTTTTATCTTATATTTTTTTCCTGGAGCATTTTAAATAATGATACTTTTTAATTTTAATGATGGACTATTTATGTTGTAAAGTGTATAAGAAAAAACAAAACTAGCCAATCAAACCTAATACTTCAGCGTATTCTTGCTTAGGACAAAACTTCACTATAAATTTAAGTTTTAAAACTGCTACAGTTTTTTAAAAAAACTGACATGGCAACGTTCAACAGGGGAGTACATAAATGACTAAAGTTTATGGTATTGGTAGAGGAAGTAAGAGGTTAAGAGGAGGTAAGAGACATCCTCCCTCCCTCAGTGAAATTACAATGGTCAGAAGAAATTCCTTCCTCTATAGAATTGCTAGCGCCATGCCTGGCACTTAAGCACCTCTGACAGAGAAGGTAATACTGTATTTGGAAGGCATCTTTGATTCCAGAGAACTGATGCTGGCTAACATTTTATTAAGGAACTACTGTGGGTAGACACTGTGGTGGGAGATTTACATATATTATCTCATTTCCTCTTCATAGCCACACTATGAATAGATGTTATGATCCCTATTCTTGAAATTAAAAAATTGAGGCTCAGAGAAATCTATTAAGTGGATGAGCTAGGACTTGAATTCAAGCCTGTCTTCCTCTGAGTCCATGTTGGTTTTCCACCAAGCTCCCCAGGTAACCAGGGCCCATTCCCAGGCCTCCAGGAAGCAGCGGGGTAGTCCAGAGGCCTGGTGCAAACCTGATTCTTCCATTTGCTAAGGTTGTGACCTTGAACATTTCACTTCACTTTTTCTGAGCCTCTGTTTCTTAAGCATAAAATAGGAACAATAATACCAATAAAGCAATTTGCAAGCACAAAGTGGAATAATTTATATAGAAATCTGACATTGCAGGCACTAAATGTTTGCACTCTATTTGAAGGCTTCTAGCAGGGCCTGCGATTTTAAGCAGCCCTCTTCCCTTTCTGGGTCTTGGTGTCCTCAGCTGTAAAGATGATGGGGTTGGCCCTTAAAGTCCTTCCAGGGATAACATTCCAGAATTGTATCTGATTGCCTCAGTTACTAGTACTGACTCTGAAGTTAATGGAAATAACTAGGTAAACTTCCATTCAGTGTGATTTTATTTGTAACTAGAGGCCTGGTGCACGAAATTCATGCATGGGGGGAGTCCCCTCAGCCCAGCCTGCGCCCTCTCCAATCCAGGAACCCTCAGGGGATGGCCTAAACCAGCAGTCGGACATCCCTCTCAAATTCCTGGACCGCTGGCTCCTAACCACTTACCTGCCTGCCTGCTTGATTGCCCCTAACTGCCCACCCCCCAGCCCCCGCAAGCCTGATCACCCCTAATTGCTTCTGCCTGCTGACCTGATCGCCCCCAGCTCCCCCCCCTCCCTGCCGGCCTGGTTGCCCCCCCTGCTGGCTGGGTCATCCTATGCAGCCTGCTGCTCGGTCATTTGGTTGCCCCTCACTAATCCCCCTGCGAGCCTGGTCGCCCCACACAGCCTGTTTAGTCATCCATTCGGTTGCGATGGTTACTTAGGCTTTTATATAGATAGATTATTTATAATTGTCTTGGTCTGGATTCCTTAGAAAGCAGAGCCTGACAATGCTCTGTTGCTGCTGCTCTGTTAGGGATACAATCCCAAGGAGCAGAAGCCAGAGATACTGGAGTGAGGCTGGGGAGGAGGGAGAGAAATTTGAGCAGGCATAACTGAGCTGGTTGCCACCAAGTGCAACTGATCGCTCTGTCTTATGGAACCATGCTCTGAACAGCTGCATCTTAGGACAGACTGTCTAGGGTGGGGGAAAAAAGAGAACAGATTTATCTACTTTTCATTTCCTAATTGGCAACAATTTGACCATGAGATGTTAATTCCTCTGTAACTCTTGATTGTGCAATGCTGGGCTTGAAGCAAGGTTCCCTGCACCCCCATCTTGGGGAAGCCCAGGATGGGAGGTGAGAGGCCTGTGGCATGGGCATGAGGCTGGGTGCGCATGGGAGCAGTTGGAGCTGGTGACCACAGTGGCCAAGTGTGTAATACACCCAACCAACTCCCAAACAGAATCTGAAGGGGCTTTCTTCATAAAGTAAGGATGAGGATGAAAGAGGAAATAATTCATAGAAATTTTAAAAAGGTTTCAGTTTCTTATTCTGAAAAGGGAGGGTAATAATGACACTCACCCATAGGGTTGTTGCAGTGATAGAGTGAATTCAAGAAGTTAATATTTATAAAGCATTTAAAATATATGTGGCATATGAAAGCCACTATGTAGATGTTTGTTTTTAAAAAATAAAATACTAGCTACATAAGCTTAGATGGCTTCGGCAACTGAGCATTAAATTTACCTCTAAGCTTTCTAGCAGTTCAGGAAAAAAGGAAATATGATCAAAATGATCTGAAAGAGAGCCAAGCATTTAACTGGCATGAAAACCTAAAGGGAATTGATCGCAAGGGACATTAAAAAGCAGAATGAATTATGTTTTCATAATGGTCTAAATATGGCTAATTCTTTCACTGATGCTTTATCAGATATAGCTATTTCTTCCAGAAGCTATGATAAAGTTCAGGTCTGTAATTTTTCTAAGCATTATTTTGAATCAGTGGTTCTAAAAGCAGGGGCAGTGTTGCTTCCCAGGGGTCATTTGGCAATATCTGATGGTATTTTTGGTTGTCACAACTTGAGGTGGGAGGTGGGAAGGGGATAAAGGTACTGACATCTAGTAGATAGAGGCTTAGGATGCTATTAATATTGCATGGGACATACCTATACTAAAAATATATTTGTTGTTTACCTGAAATTCAAATTTAACTGGGAACTCTGTAGTTTAATTTGCTAACTCTAGTAACCCTCGCCGCTAAACTTTCTGCAGTGCATAAGACAGCGCTCCACAGCAAAGCGTGGTCTACCCCAAATGGGAATAGTAGTTAAGTTGATAAACCCTGCCCTAAGGGGAGTATAGATCTTTGCACATTTTCCTAGAGGAATGGAAACATCGTGTAGATGTTAAAATATATTTTCCTTAGTCAGACTTTTAAGATTAGTTAGCTGACAATTAGTTTCAGGTCAAAACCTTTGGCCTCGGCCTAGTTTAATTATGTCTGTGATGCTGATGAGAGCTCGAGTCCTGTTGCCAACAAACAAGTGACAAAGGGGACCATGTATAGGAAGCTCCTTGAACGTCCCCGCTGCTCTTTAAATATCTTCTGTCCCTACCAATAGTTTGTCAGTTGCTACCTCCTGCCTCACCTGGTTACGTGAAGAGATTTATCTCATAAGCAGTTAATCCAGAAACATTTACCCAGACTGACATTGACTAAGGTGATTTGGACAATAAAAAAGAGGCAGAAAATAGAGGCTGCGATACTAAGGGTCTTGCATCTCAGTGGCAGAAGTAACTCAAGGGAAGGATACTCCGTGTCTTCACGTGGGATTGAGTAAAGGTCAGGGGTTGACGGTAGGACACGCTGGAACAGAGAGCTGGGCGAAGTCCATTTTCCAAAGGAGGGGCTGTGAGTGTGGGCAGTTGTTGGGCTCCGGGGGCATGTGGTCTTTCCAAGCAGGGAGTCCCAGCTGGCACATGGCTCTGGACGAGGGTGGCATAAAAGGCTTGGTGAAAAGTCAGAATTTTAATCCCTCTTTCTCAAACGAAACTCCCTTTACTTCTCTGGCTGCCTGTTGCCAAGGTCCACATCACACTGCTTTTTAAAATAATTTTATTAGACTCTTCTTCATGTAATAGGAGCCAAATAGTACACCACAAAGAAAATATTCTCTAAGTAGAGCTGGAAGAGTCCACGATGTAAAGTCCCTTGTGAAAATGTTGGTGGGTTAATCCCTCACCTCCACCCGCTTCCCAGGCCTACCTAAAATGAGGTAAAGATGGTTTATTGGTGTCTTCAGTTATTGTCCAGAGGATATGCATTGCATTAAAAGAAACTGCAGAGGGTGCGTTACTAACCAGAAAATGGCACAGGAAATGGGAAAATCAGCTGCCAGCTGCTGTCCTTAGCTAAATTGCTGTTTACGAAGGTGGAAGATGCTCACTACCCAGTGCTGGCTCACCTGAGGTTCCACAAACATCTGTCTTATTCTTAACCCATATTCAACTTTTTTTCCCTTTCCTTAGTCATTTCTTAGTTGTGGGGAGGTGGCCCCTGCATTTCCAACTTCTTCATGCAACGGGGCGGTAGGGGGCGGGGGGGGCGCGGGGGGCGGGGCGCGGGGGGGGGGCGTGGGGGGGGGGGGGAGAAAAGAAAGAAAGGAAGAAAAGAAGGCAGAACCATGCTTGGTATGATGTAATATAATAGCAGATGTTCACACCGGTGACCCTGATTTACCCAGAAAGGATTCAGTGACAGTGTCCTCTGTTCAGAGAGCAGGGAATTTTATCATCCACTTCTGAAAGCTTGCCATAAAAAACAGCTGAAAATAACTTTTTTGTCTATGATTGAAGGGTTAGTTTCAATTCTCTGAAAAGCTGACCTCTGTGGTACACTTCCTTCTCCATGTGGCTGGGAAACAAGGTACTGCTGTGCCGCGGTTCCCAAAGACACCGATGATTGAAGCAGACGGTTCGCGATGGCATAGTCATTTTTTTTAAATAAAATTTTTCTGATGGAATGATGTTAGATTACTGAAAAGTTGTATAAATAGTTGTTTTCATAAATCTCATCATCCAGTTTCCCCCCATTGTTAACTTACATAACCAAAGTACATTTGACAGAACTAAGAAATACATTGATTGGAACACTACTATTAATTCAAATCCAGACTGTGTTTAGATTTCACTGCCCTTTGCATTAATATCCTCTTTCTGTTCCAGATTCCAACCCAGGCAACCACACTGCATTTAGTTGCCCTGTATCCCCAGTCTCCTCTGGTCTGTGACAGTCTCTCAACCTTTCCTTGTTTTTCTTGACTTTGACAGTCTTGAGGAGGACTGGGCAGGTATCCTGTAGAATGCCCCTCCCCCCAAATTGGTTTTGTCTGTTCTTTTTCTTTTTTTTTTTTGATTAATAAATCTTTATTGTTCAGATTATTACAGTTGTTCCTCTTTTTTCCCCCCATAGCTCCCTTCCATCTGGTTCCCACCCCACCCCATGCCCTTACCCCCCGCCCCACTGTCTTCGTCCATAGGTGTACGATTTTTTTACCAGTTTCTTCCCTCACCCCCACACTCCCTTCGTCCCGAGAATTGTCAGTCCACTCCCTTTCTATGCCCCTGATTCTATTATATTCACCAGTTTATTCTGTTCATCAGATTTTTTATTCACTTGATTTTTTAAATTCACTTGTTGATAAATATGTATTTGTTGTCACTTTGTTGTTCATCATTTTTATCTTTACCTTTTTCTTCTTCTTCCCCTTCTTAAAGAATACCCTTCAGCATTTCATTTAATACTGGTTTGGTGGTGATGAACTCCTTTAGCTTTTTCTTATCTGTGAAGCTCTTTATCTGACCTTCAATTCTAAATGATAGCTTTGCTGGGTAGAGTAATCTTGGTTGTAGGTTCTTGCTATTAATCACTTTGAATATTTCTTGCCACTCCCTTCTGACCTGCATGATTTCTGTTGAGAAATCAGCTGACAGTCGTATGGGTACTCCTTTGTAGGTAACTAACTGTTTTTCTGCTGCTTTTAAGATTCTCTCTTTGTCTTTTGCCCTTGGCATTATAATTATGATGTGTCTTGGTGTGGTCCTCTTTGGGTTCCTCTTGTTTGGGGTTCTTTGTGCTTCCTGGACTTGTAAGTCTATTTCTTTCACCGGGTAGAGGAAGCTTTCTGTCATTATTTCTTCAAATAGGTTTTCAATATCTTGCTCTCTCTCTTCTTCTGGCACCCCCATAATTCGGATGTTGGTACGCTTGAAGTTGTCCCAGAGGCTCCTTACACTATCTTCATATTTTTTAAAAATATATACTTTATTGATTTTTTACAGAGAGGAAGGGAGAAGGATAGAGAGTTAGAAATATCGATGAGAGAGAAACATCGAACAGCCGCCTCCTGCACACCCACTACTGGGGATATGCCTGCAACCAAGGTACATGCCCTTGACCAGAATCGAACCTGGGACCCTTCAGTCCACATGCTGACGCTCTATCCACTGAGCCAAACCGGTTAGGGCTATCTTCATATTTTTTTATTCTTTTTTCTTTTTGCTTTTCTGGATGGGTGTTTTTTGCTTCTTTGTATTTCAAATCTTTGACCTGATTCTTGTGATCCTCTAGTCTGCTGTTGGATCTCTGTATATTATTCTTTATTTCAGTAAGTGTATGCTTAATTTCTAATTGGCCCTTTTTCATATCCTTGAGGGTCTCACTAAATTTTTTGGAGGTTTCTATAAGATTCTTGAGTAACCTTATAACCGTGGTTTTGAACTCTATATCCAGTCGTTTGCTTTCCTCCATTTCTTTAGTTTGTAACATGTTTCGTTGTCTCCGCATTTTGGCTGCTTCCCTGTGTTGATAGAGTGGCTTTGTGTGCTAGGTGTCCTATAGGGCCCAGTGGCTCAGCCTCCCTAATTACCTGAGGTTGACACTCTTGGTGCACCCCTTTGTGGGCTGTGTGCACAGTCTTGTTGTAGTTAATCCTTGATTGCTGTTGGTATCACTGGGAGGAATTGACCACCAGGCCAATTGGCTGTGAGGACCAGCTGTGTCTACAATGGGAGAACTGCTGTGCTGAAGATACCCTTATGGAGCAGGACTTGCTTCCATGGGGCTTTGGTGCTCACTGAGTCTGCCCCTTGAGTGTGTTGCTTATGGATGTGAAGAGTTGTACTCTGATATGGTCTCACTCTGATCACTGGGTACACTGGCTCTTGGAACTCCAAGGAGGTGCAAAGTCAGCCACTGCCTGAGGCCACCCAGCAGGTGCTACAGAGAGATCTGCAGATTCCTCCTCTTTGTTTGGGGTTTGGAGGTGCCCAGATGAGGCCCAGCTGTGAAGCAATGGAGGCTGCTGTCTAGGCCTTCTTTTGGAAGCTTTGGCGCTCTTTGACCCAGCTGCAGTTTGTTAGGTTTTTAGATTGCAAAAGAACAGGCCATTCATATGCAAAAGCCTCTATGCACAGCTTGGTGGGGTTGTAAATTGGGTGGGGTGGGGTCTTAGGGAATCATCAGGGCGGAGCAAACCGCAATGGCTGCCAGTCTGCTTTGCCTCGGAGAGGTCCTGGAGTCTCTGTGTCCTGCAGCACCGTGCAGGAACAATGATCCCTGCAAGCACCTCTGTGAGAAAGCTGCCCTCGAATTCTGGCCTGATGCCAGACAGTCCAGTTTCTCCCCGTATGAGTCTGGGTCCCCAGAGTCTCGCCGGAACTGGAATTGGGAGCTTGTATCTCCCTCCCGATTGAAAAAGACAACAGCGTACCCAGTTGCCAGCCCTTTTCCGCACGTGCCTCCGTACCTCTGCACTTCCGTACCTCTGCACCTCCTACCAGTTTCAATGTGCTTTTCTCTTTCCTTCCAGTTGTAGAATTTTCACTCAGCCAGCCTTCCCGTGGTTCTGGATGATATCCGTTTTGTTTTTTAGTTGTAGTTTTGAAGTGGTTGTGCGAGGCAGCAAGTACAAGTGTGTACCTGTGCCACCATCTTGGTTCCTCCTCCTGTCTGTTGTTTTTCACATGATTAACTGGGGTTGTGGGTTTTGGAAAAGAATGCTACAGAGGTGAAATGCCCTTCTTGTCACATCATATCAGGGGTATATGATACCACGTGATATCTCTGGTGATGTTAACCTTTATCATTTGGTCCCAAGTGGTGTCTGCCACATTTGCCCTCCAGACACAATGCCAGGTACTATGGGACTGAGGATAATAGGAATTCAACACCTGAGACCCAAACTCAAAAGTTTCACAACTGAAACTCATTATGTCCCCAAATAATGTATTATCTTCCCCTGCAAGCTGCTCTTCCATCAATGTTCCTAATTTCAATATCCATCCAGTTGCCAAAGTCAGAAACCTGGGAGTCATCTTTGACTCCTGCCTTTCTCCTGCCACTCAATTATGCCCAAGTCCTACAATTCCTGTTTCCTTAACATCTTAATCCTTCCATTCCTCTCTAGCCCCAGGCCATTGCCCTCATCCAAGTTACATTACCAACCACACACCCAAATTACTATGGCACGTGCTCAACTGGACTCCCTGCCTCCAGTCTTGCCCCCTTCAATTATCTTCCACTTTGGAGGCTAGAGAAATCAAATCATATTATTCCCCCAGTTAAACCTGCCCTACTGTCCTTAAGACAAAATCTGAACTAACAAATTTACAAACCTCCAAATCTCTCTTTTGATTCTGCCTCTAGTCTTCCTTCCTACCCTCTTTGCTTCAAACTTCATTTACCAATCATAACCAGCTTTTTTTACTTTTCCAAATACACTCTTCTCTCACCTCTAAGGATTTCACACATGCTCTTCTCAGTTTAGAATATGCTATCATCCAACCTTAATTAGTTTTCAGTTTTCAGCTTAAATACCTCTTTCTGCAAGAAAAACTGACAAAGACTCTCTCTTTTGAGCCCTCAAAGGAGATAGCCTCCTCTGAGCCCTCTTTTTATCTAGGCCTCATCTTTGGCAGGTTTTAGCAAGAATTCTGCTAAGTCACTTTGGCAAGAACTGATCAAGTTCCTCATTCCACACTTGTTGTCTGAGTCTCTGACCTGCCTTTAGCAAAAATCCTGTTAGGTCAATTTAGCAAGAATCCCCAACCCTTGATGTCTTCTCTTAGTATTTTTTGGTCCACTGACCCCTTCCCTCTGCTTCTTGGCTGTGACTCCCCAGCTGTCTTTGCTGTATTTGGAATAGAGTTCAGTTCTATACAGAAGTCTCTTTCCCTACTGCAGTAGTTACTGAATAAAGTCTGCCTAGACAGCCTTTAACCAGTGTCTGGCTTTTTTTCTCCTTAACAACTCCCTGACCCCTAGGTGAGGTTAGGACCCCTATCACACCCCTCTTCTACTTCCCCTGTCATGAGTCTCATTATACTTTATAGCAGCGGTTCTCAAACTGTGGGTCACGACCCCTTTGGGGGTCAAACGACCCTTTCACAGGGGTCGCTTAAGACCATCGGAAAACACATATATAATTACATATTGCTTTTGTGATTAATCACTATGCTTTAATTATGTTCAATTTGTAACGATGAAATTGGGGGTCACCACAACATGAGGAACTGTATTAAAGGGTTGCGGCATTAGGAAGGTCGAGAACCACTGCTTTATAGTAACTTCTTCTCTAAATATGTGTTGTTTATTTTTTTAAACTGCAAGTGTGCTGAGAACAAGGATTAGGTCTAGGTCACCTTTGTATCCCCAGCACAGCCCAAAGCTGTGTAGGACAGTCAAGGTTTGTGGAATAATGGATTGAGTTTTGGGGTTGCTCACTTGCCTGCCTGTATGGAATGTTCCACCAGGACAGGAAGTTTTAGGTAGTTTGGGGGACCATCCGAAGGTGTAGTCGGCCTGCACCATGAATGAATCTGTATCTACTTCTGCACTACTGAGCAACTCTCCTGGGTCTGGTCTGCCCTGGAGCAGAAGCACTGATGTGGTTTTCTCTAGCAATGCCTCCAGGTACAGGTGGCCGCTGCCTAACTCGTTCACTTTCTCAGGCAGACATTCTCATGACAAGTGCCTGAAGCTCATTCGTGCACTCTCTATATTTGTTTACCTGTCTTTGTCTCCATTTTTGGCTTCTACAAAAAATAGAGTAGACCTAAGTTAATCAATTCTAGTGCTCAGGCATAAAAAGGTGATTGCTAAGTTCTTCATTTAATGTAACCATTCTTCATTTTGCATCTGTCTCTCTGCTTATTTATTTCATTGAAGCTTAGAGGCAGTTGACTGCTTTTGATGCATTTTGGGAGACTGATGAAGAGTATCAGGTTCATATTAAGCTTGAATGGGGGCTTTCTGCTGTTTTGAAAGAGATAAATGGCCAATAATTTTCAAACAGAAATATCTGCATTTTAATAAAGTTTGGAATGTGGGTAAAGGCAAGCAAAACAATGATTAATTAAATAAAAAATTAGCTTTTATTAAGCAAATAGATTAGAAGCAAAAGATTGTCATTAATCTGACATTAAGAGACCAAAGGGACCACCTGTAAGTCCTTCACAGACCACCAGACTGCACTCCAAAGGGGAGAGGTCTGATCAAATCCCATCTAACTAGGGTGTCTCTGTCATGGTTTTAAAGGTTTATGGAAAAGAGAATCCTATAACCTCTATGGCAGATCCTTCTCGCTGTTGGACATGCTGACACTGGGAAACCTGAGTCTATTGATTTTTCACTTAAATTCTTCATGCTGCAGGTAAAACCTAATTCCTTTTGTCTTTTTTGCAGTGTAGGAGGAAACAGAAGCTTAAAGAGGTTAAATTACTTGCCCATAATTACATCTAATAAGTGGTAGACTGAAGATTTGGACCTAGGTCTGTCTTAATCTACTAAAGCACCCCCTCTTTTGTTCTTAACCAATGGATTCCTTGCCTGGTTAATTAGATTGTTCAATAAACAAGCTAATTCACTTCCTTAGTTAGCTCAGATTAAACATAATGCCCACTATTGTCCATAAACCCATATTTTTCTAACTCTGTGTCCAGGGGTCCAGGTCAGTGTGAGGCTGCCTTTGGGAATACTGGAGATGGAAACAGAAGACTGCAATGCAGCATCGCCTGGCGCAGTTCGTGAACAAGCTAGGAAGCAGTGAGTATTCCAGGCCTTTAGTATAGTTTTCTACTTCATATTATCCCATAAGCTCTGACATTTAAAAAGTGGTAAAGGCTAATCTGAGCTCAGGACTAGTAACCCTGCCTCAGATCCCTTGTCTGTAAAATGAGGATCGTAGCACTCCTAAGTAAGGATCGATGCCACAGTACATGTAAGGAGGTTGAAACAGAGCCTAGTTGATAGTGAGCCTTCAATAAAGCTCAGGTATGAATAATATATTTAAATTGTTACCATTATTTTTGTTATTATTGTTGTTGTTATAAAATAAGAGCAAGGTGTTTAAATACAGCCACAGCCAATAAGTGGTGACTAGGCCTCTGTACTGAGGTCCTGACTGGCCAGTGACTCAGCAAGTCAGGTGGTAGCTCCAGCAGCTGCAGCTAAAACACACAGCCAGGGGCCTAACCACCCTGAGAATTTCGTACATTCATTTTAGCTTTTCCCAGAATTATATCCACTGTTGAATTTACTAACATTTACTCATAAAATATTGTTGTATTTAACTTTTGTCCCCAAAGCCTTACTTTGTAGTGCTCCTACTTACACTCTATAGTTTGGGGGTTTCTGTTTTTCATTACAGCTCGTTGATTATTCACATCCAAACCTGGTTATTAGTCTTATATCTACTCTTCAAATTTTCAACCATTCTTCTTTATACTGAATTCCTATTTTTGCATTCTTATTGAATTCTTCTGACTTTTCTCTCATCATTTGTAGTTTTGTTTGTTTCATATTCTATTTGACCTTTGTCTAAGCTTGCATTAACATTTCTTACATAGCTCATCTGTTTGCTTTTTTACACTTCTTAAAACTTAAAAACCTTTGTTTAAGCACATAAATGCTCAAACTGCACAAGAAAGTATACTTACTATAAAAATGCTGAGAAATGCATACAATTTTTATAAGTACTTGTCCATACTTTATTCGCTTCATATATTGAACACTTGTCTAAAAGTTGTAATTGTAAAAACTCTATTATATTTAAGTACATGAAGCAAACAAAGCTCAGAAATGCATAGCATAATTATGAAATGTTCCCTGGCGTTGCCAATTTTCATTAATGAACATGTCCTTACTACGGAGATCACTAGGTACTTGGACATTCATTAGCTGCAGGAGCCCCGTGAAGAACTCTTTCAGATGGCAGGCCTGTGTTCTCTGTTATCTCCTTAGCCTGCAGGTAGAGCCCATGGGGTTCTTCTTTCCCCTTCTACAACAGACACTCACGTCCACATGCCTTGGGTTATCTCTCTGAAACTTTCTCCTTGGAGACCACACTTGAAGTTCATCTTGATCAGATGTTATCTCTACACAAAGAAAGGAGAGGGTGAAAGTGTTTCAGGAGTTCACTAATATGCTATGCCTGTATCCCCAGCCAACCCTTCACCCCACCCTGACAGCCCTATACTTGTGAATGAGTGTACTTGCTTGAGCGGGTGGGGTAAGAATATACCTATGGGAGTTTGTTAAGAAGAAAAATAACATGTTTCAGGTCTTCCTAGCAATCTGGATGCTGGTGGAGGCCAGTGGATGGCAGTGTCATTCATGTTCTTCTCTTTCTCTGAGTGAAAACTCTTTCATGGCAAATGACATTGTGGCAGATGGACTCATGCAAATATAAGATGTTACTGAGAGGTCAGGTCATAATTCAGGAAGATTTCATGGGACCTATTGACAGGACCTTCTGAGTAGCTTTCTGGCACATACACCCTAATTATGTACCCCTGCCCAGGGCCAGCCGCCCACGTTCTGGGTGTCCACACAGTGAGTCAACAGGTGAGTACCTCCTCAGAGGCATGTAAATTAAACACATTACCTCTTTCAGCTTCTTCCGGCTGCTGGGTAGCAGGAAGTAGTCTAATTAAAGCAGATGTGTCCTAAGCATCTAGATTGGAGAAATGAGAAGTATCAGGAAGTCAAAGGTTTTTTAGAAAGCCTAAGATCCTATATGAACTGATGATGAATTTGTAGAAAATGTTAATTTGGAGACTGAGGTGAAAGAGGTGTGCAGGAAACAGCCAACCAGTGATTTCTGAAATCTAACTATGACTCAGCAAACCACCGCAGGCACTGCTACCAGAGGAATGCACACCTCACTCCCCATAAAGCAGCAGGTGCAAAAGCTGCCCTCTGCGAATTCCTCTGGACCATCACAGCAGCAGAAAAGGAATCGGGCTTCTGTCAACACCTGGACCAGAAACCAGGGAGACTTTTTTCCTAGGAAGTGGATGCCAATAACCTTTTGCAACAGATGTAGTAACAATACAGTGTCAAGCTCTAAAAAAAATCTTTTTAAACCATAAAGCTGTTTATTCTGTTACTGGAAAAATGAGATATTCTTTCTTCCTTTGCTTGCTGTATCCCATAGGAGGCAAGCAGGTGGGAGATGGGTGTGGGTGTGTGGCAATTCCTAAAGGTTCTCTAAAGGAGCCTGCTACAATTCCCCACTTTTGTGTCCACAGGACAGACACATTAGGCAGCAGGTTACACAGGAACTTGTAAAGTCATGATTCTCAAACTTTCAAGTTGGCCACAAACTTCCTTCTATATATTTGTCTGGAAGTTCATTTCTTAACCTATGCAGTCTTTTCTTGCCATTTTTAAAGTGAAATTTTAACCAAACCTATGTAGAATTTGTTCTGTATTTCTTCCCATCTGCTCGGTAGCATCGTTGACTCAGATCACTGCCTGGGAAAAAGTAAAAAGGGAAATGGGAGAGGAAAACAGTAATATTGACTGTTGGGTTTTTGGTAATGGACTAGTTGCTGAAAAATTCATTCTCCAGAATCAGTCTTGGAAATACTGGTAACCATGAGCTACTCTATTCTATCAGGTAGTTTTTGCTGCATAATAAATATTCCCAAAATTGTGGCTAAAAACAATGCCTATTTATGTAGTAATAACTTTGTGGATCAGCAATTTGGGCTGAGCTTTGCTGAGCAGTTCTGGTCTTGGCTAGGCTTGGTCATGAGTCTGCTGGGTTGGCTAGAAACTGTAGGGTGATCTCAGCTTGGTTAGCTTGTAGCTGCTTTACATGGTCTCCTCACCTTCCAGCAGGCTAGCCCAGGCTTTTTCTATAGGAGCTGGATAGAGATCCTACTGAGGGAGCAGAAATGTCCAAGGCCTCTTTAAGGTCTACCTTGGAACTGGTACAACACCATCTCCATCACACTCTATTAGCCAAAGCAAGTCACAAAGTCATTCCAGATTCAAGGTCTAGCCCACCCCTTGATGGGAAGGGTTTCAAAATCACATGCATTGCTAGAGGCACAGATACAGGAAGGAGAAAAAATGTAATAATTTTTGCAATCTATTACACCTACCAAGTAAAGGCAAAATAGATCCAAATAATTTTATCACAGGTAAATTTTTTATAGAAGAAAAATTGGCTGATAAATAAATTGTATGGATTTGTACCTCATTTGAAATAGTAAGCAGTCATTCTTGCTAATATTGACACCATGAAAACATGGGGCAAATTTTCATTTAACTTTAGTCTGGCTTCCTAGATTTTATACACATAAATATAAGGCTTAATACAATAATTGCAGAAATAATCCCAATACAATAACTTTTATTTTGCAATAGTTTGTATAAATCCTTGTTGCAGGCTGGGACTTCTGGGAGGTAACTCTGAGATGGGATGTAGTACTAGTATACACCATGTTTATGAGGCATCAACATCTGTGGAAGAGAGAGGGAAGAGCAGAGAGAGAAGTTGAGGCCCCAGCCTCAGCTGATCTCTTGGAGAGCTCTGGATCTAAAATGGCTTGTCAGGGCCAGCCCATGTGGCTCAGTGGTTGAGTGTTAACCCATGAACCAGGAGGTCAGAGTTTGATTCCTGTCAGGGCACATGTCTGAGTTGTAGGCATGTGCCCAGTAGGGGGCTTGCAGGAGGCAGCCAATCGATTCTCTCTCATAGTTGATGTTTCTATCTCTCTCTCCTTCTCCCGTCCTGAAAGTACTAAAAACATATTTTAAAAAATAAAATGGCCTGTCAGAGTTGTCCCAGATTGGGCCAATATGGCTGGGCCTTTATAAACAACAAGAGGCCCGGTGCACAAAATTCGAGCGGGGGGGGGGGGGGGGGGGTGGGGCGGGGAGGTCCCTTAGCCCGGCCTGCACCCTCTCCATCCAGGACCCCTTGGGGGATATCTGACTGCCTCTCACAATCCGGGACTGCTGGCTCCTAACTGCTCATCTGCCTGCCTGCCTGATTGCCCCTAACCCCTCTGCCTGCCTGCCTGATCACCCCTAACCACCTCTGCCTGCCTGCCTGATCACCCCTAACTGCTCCCCTACCGGCCTGATTGCCCCTAACTGCTCCCCTGCTGGCCTGATCACTCCTAACCACCTCTGCCTCGCCCCGCACCCAGGACCTGGGCTTCCCTCCCTCTGGCCAACTGCAGGCACCCAGGACCTGGGCCGGTTTCGCCCGGACTGGCCGCAGCCACAGGTGACCATGGGCAGGCAGCTTTGCCCAGGCTGCAGCTGCAGGCACCTGGGACCACGGGACGGGTGGCTTGTCCCTCTCCTGGGCTGCAGATGCAGGCACAGCTGCTGGTGCCCGGGACTATGGGGCAGGTGGCTTGTCCCTCTCCCACGCCGCAGCCTGGCTGGTCCCCATTCCTCTCTTGTGAGCTCATTTGTGCCTGGCTGGTCCCCATTCCTCTCTCGTGAGCTCATTTGTGCCTGGCTAGTCCCCATTCCTCTCTCGCGAGCTCATTTGTGCCTGGCTGGTCCCCAATCCTCTCTCCCCAGTGTTGAGTGTCTGAGTTGTTATGGCATGATGGCATGAGGGTGTGACAACTATTTGCATATTAGCTCTTTATTATACAGGATGCTTCCTCCATCAATCATTGGGGTCCTCTGGGAAGGACATGACCTTGGGCTAAGTGGCTTTCTGCAGCAAGGAAATCCCTGCCAGTGCCCACAGGTGAGGGCAATTCTGAGACTAAAGGCTCTTCCTTCAAGACCCAGCAGAATGCTGATTGAGTCATGGTCAGGTTCTAGCCCAGGGGTGGGCAAACTTTTTGACCCGAGGGCCACAATGGGTTCTTAAACTGGACCGGAGGGCCGGAACAAAAGCATGGATGGAGTGTTTGTGTGAACTAATATATATTCAAAGTAAACATCATTACATAAAAGGGTACGGTCTTTTTTTTTTTTTTAGTTTTATTCATTTCAAACGGGCCGGATCCGGCCCTCGGGCCGTAGTTTGCCCACGGCTGTTCTAGCCACATGCATCTGATTCACTCTGCAGGAGGAGCTGCACAGCCATATAATACAATGATATTTATTGACTATTATTTTCCTCAGAGGATTTCAAATGAAGGGTATCTGACTCAATGTACTGTTACCTTCATTTTGCTGCTGGAGTTGAACAGTAAGTAGAAGGCCTACTGAGTAGTTGATTAGCCATTGGTGCAAGTCTGCTTCATGCATATTTCAGGCCTCTCGTCCTCCTTCCCCCAAAGGAGCACTGATTCCTGCTACCCTACCCTCAGGCCAGCAATGTCTGTCATGGTGGATGGGGGTGGGGTTGGGGACTTTCTCCTTTTTCTGTCTGGATCACAAGTTACCCTCATTGTCAGCAGGGAGTAAATTTTGGCTAAGGGCTAGGGAGGGTCTGAGCCCAGTATTTGAACCCAATTCTAAGGTAGTCATGTATATAAATATCTAACTTTACCAAATAGATCTATTCTAACTAATTGTGTTGCAATCATATTTTTTCTTTTCTTTATGAAGGAATGAAGTAAGCTTCTCCGGTGAATTTAGAATAGGATTTGATTTGCAAAATTTTGATTTAAATACAACCATTCAATTATTTGCTGCACTCACAGCTGGATTAGGAAGGTGTTTTTGCACTTCCTGTTGGAATATTTGGTTGTCCTTGTAAGGGAGTGTTCTTTGTAGGAGTTCGACCAGCCACAATGGGAGGCAGTATTGCTAGTAGTTAAGAGCCTGGGTTCTGGAGTGGGATTGTTTTGATTCTGAAGCTTCCAGATGTGTGTTCTTGGACAAGTAAATCTCTCAAAACCTCCGCTTCCTCATATGTGCAATTTGACTCTAAGAGCTGTTTCCTCCTGGAACTACTATAAGTAAGTTGATGCCCACGAAGAGCCTGGCATAGACCCTGGCACCAAAAGTGTTGTATGATGATGATGATGGTGGTAGTGGTGGTGGTGGTAACAGTGAGGCCCGTAGGGTCTTTGTCCTCTGTCATATTCCCACAAACACTCTTCTTTATTTAATCTGCCAAATGCTTAATTTTTCTGCTGCAGGAAATCTAAACCAGTAGGTAGTGGGGTAGATATGAAAGAATGCAGAAAAAAATAAGTATTTTTTATTTTATTTTATTTTTTTTAGGGAATGAGGAAGGGAAAAGGATAGAGAGATATCATTGAACAGCTGTCTCCTGCATGCTCCCTACACGGGATCAAGACTACAACCTGGGCATGTGCCCTGACCAGGGACCAGCAACCTCTTGGTTCATGGGTTGACATTCAACCACTGAGCCACGCCAGCCAGGCGAAAAATAAGTACTTTAAAAAAATATCTGAAATGCAGATTCACCTTCAAAGTTGCAAGATAGCAGAACATGAATAAATTCTAGGAGAATTACATAAAAATGAATAGCTATAGCTATTTTCAGTGATGCCTGAGAGGGAGGGGTGTGGTCATGTATGGTGGCCATCATGGGAATGAATCGCTTGGGTTCAGGCAGGAACAGGACGTGGTGAGTGAGGGTCAGCAAACAGAGCCAAAGGTCCGTGGTTTGTGGGCACGTGGGAGGCACACAGAGCCACTGTGGGGAGACTAGCCAGCAGTGACTGAGAGGCTGACAATGCACAAGGCGAAGTGAGTAAGGTTTCTAAATATAAGGACTTTTGACGTAGTGTGTGAAACCTCAGCTGGTCTATAATAAGCTTTAACCTTTGTCCACTCTGGAACCAGACTTTACAAGGGGATGGTTTACTCCTGTGCTTGGCCTCAAGTCACAACCATTTGTTGCAGAGCAGGGCACTGCTGAATTTACAAACTATTAATACAAGAGACTTATTTTCAGTGTGGTGTAGGTATGAGCTTCATCATAGTCTACAGTGGAAGAGAAGAGCTCTATCTTTGGCAGTAGTGACTTAGGATGCAGTTCTAGATTTGGTAGACTCTTTACTTGGCAGGATACGGGACCAGGCATGTTCTGATTACTCTTACTGAGGTACTTATTGCAGTCATACGCAGGTTACCAACTTTCAAAGAATGAGAACTTGACAAAATGCATTAACACAGAAGCTAGTAAAATTAGTTTACCTTTTGTTTGGCAATTTTGAAGAGCTTTGGGATCTTTGAGGACCTCGTCACTGTCATTATCACTGTGCAATTCTATAGTTTAGAAAATGTAAGCCACTGGGCCCAACATATGCCCCTAGGCTGTCTTGTGAGTATGTCCCTACTATCTGATTCGGGGCTTCTGCTACCTTCTTATCAAAGTACTTGCTTGGAAGCGATCTGGTTATCTGAGTCTTCTACTTGTCTGGACTCAGAGTGGACGGGATCCCCCTGTAGCAGTAGCCCTGAAATACATGCCGTCCCTGAGACACGCTAAAGAGAGCCACAGGCAGCTCTCCGTGGGTCTGGTGACAGAAACCCAGGCTTACGTATGGGCTGCCTGGTATTTCAGTCTGAGTCTGATAGCCCAATCAAAGTAGCCTGCGAACTTCTTTTTAAGTAATCCACGAAAATAGTAATCACTAGTCAGCTCAATAATTCATGGCTACATGCTGACATGACCTGTAACTTATTTCCAAGTATTTTTGTTTCACTCGTCTTACTCCTCTTTAAGGAAGGGAAACAATCTCGCTGACTTCTTGAGCCTACACTGTATACTTTAAAGTAATGAGACTGGTTTTTAGGTGACTATTTAGATCAATTTCAAGTAGGAGTCCTAGGATGGCTTTGAACAACATACAAAGTATACAGCTATACCTTTAACAAGGTAGGTTTGGCCCTGGCCGGTGTGGCTCAGTTGGTTGAGCATTGTCCTGCACAGCTGGGGTGTGCCAGAGGCGGCCGATGGATGTTTTTCTCTCCCTCCCCCTTCCTTTCTCTCTCAAAAATTAATAAAAACACATTTTTTTTTTTTAAAAAAAATGTGTGATTTGCCAGGACACAGGAATTAAAGGAATATACAACCTATCACTTGCAGGCCCTCTTAGGTGCCCTGGCCAAACTCTTCCCCAGCGAGGCAGCTGATGGGATCAAACACCTTGGCACCCTTCCTTGGTTCCCGTCCTGTCTCCCCAGCACTTCATCTCGCCCTGTCTGCTGCTCTCCCCCTCGTTCTTGATCTTTTGGCATCTTAGCATTTGCCTCAGCTGCAGTCTCTGGCATCTCCCTTGCTCTTCAGTCTGGTGCTCGATGTTTCTCCGAGACCTGCCCTGCTGCCTCCTCAGGCTCTGGTTTGCTTTCCACCTCAGGTCACACCTGCTCCCTGCAGCTCTTGGTGACAACTTCCCCCAGTCCTTCCAGACCCTGGGCCTTTGCCTCAAGGCTAGTGCATGCATGTGTGTGTGTGTGGGGGGGGGGGGGGGGGGGGGAGTTATGAGGGTTACTCTTTGCTTAAGAAAGAGATGCTAATAAACTTATTTTGCCACAAACACCTTTTAACAGATTTAAAAGCCCTTCTATCAGTTCTGCAGCATGTTTATTCTTAATTCTGTAAGTTCAACAGTTTTTCATTATTGATTGATTGGCAAATATCAGTTGAGGCCTTCTAGGTATCTAGACATGGAGAAGTCACCTTGTTGCCCTCAATTCTGAAGAGAAGGTAAGGGTGCTCTGGCTATGAGATGTGTCTGCCTGCGCTTGATTGACTACAAGAGTTGACTACACTTACCTCTGTGGTTGGCAGATAGACTCTCTTCCCTTCTAGTCCATCGGGCACCTCCTAAAGCTGTCAAGAGAGAGACACCTTTCCCAGATAGACCATTCCTTCATCAAGTGCATACACATTGTCAAGTGTAAAAACAAGAAGTAGGATTTTGTGTAGAGGGTACTTATGCTAGTTGAAAAGCCAGGGAGAGCCTATATTTATAGTACCTCTGGAAGAACAGGCAAGCAAGTGACAATATCAGTTGCCTCTGAGGATGGAAACTGGGTGGGTGGGAGTCAGGGGAAGAAGGGAAAGTTTTTACTGTTTAGGCTGTTGTGACTTTTAAATTTTAAGCTATGTGAATATTATAGCTATTTTAAAAAACAGCAACACACAAATAAAATCTATTTTTAAACGTTAAGTCTCAGCAAGAAGGTGGGAGAGTGTTGGAATATGAAGTGCTGCGGTCCCTTGCTATACCCTGGGATCTTGAACGAACTGGTGAGAGAGGTACACAAGTGTAGATACAGAAAGTGAATCTCTAGGAAATCATAGAAGAAGGAAGCAGAGCTCATCCTTACAGATTATGTGTAGGTTTTGTTTTTTTTTTCTGAAAAATATATTAAGACACTCCTCATGAATGTGCATGTGCTGAGCCCCTTTGGGCCATGATTGGGAAGCAGACAGGCAGGCCCATGATGACCAAAGGAAGATGCTAGAGGGGAACATCTGGAAAGCTCTGGCGAATCTGAGGGTTTAGGCAGCAGAGGTTGCCAGCTGTGTTAAGTTCTGCATAAATGCTTGTGTGGGTTTCCATGAGGGCCCACGCCACTGAGGGATGTGAAGACTCACAAAGTGTTCAATTTTGTGAGGCTTGTTTGAATTTTAGGCAGGAAGGTATTGGGTTTTGATGATACCCTGTCAAAGTATCTTCCGTAATGAACCTCCGTTCTCCTCTAAACAGAATAAATGTGTGTTCCCTGGTGTAAACGATGATGTACAGAGAAAGTGCTTTACAGTATGGGGTAAGGCTGTCTCTACAATCTGCTGTTTATAGTCCCATCTCTTTTTCTTGGTGACAAATGAGCTTCATACAGTGGAGAAGCCATGCCAGGGTCCTATGCAGCCCACAGAGGGGAAGTCACATCTCACCAGATATCCAGGTGGTTATCGAATTTGCAAATCAACCACAACAGGCCACCAGCACTAAAACTCTTCAGAGCAATTCACAATGTTAAAAATTAGAATTTACTTAATGAGCATACTGAACTAAGGGACTATAATTGCTTCTACGCACAATCTTTAAAATACAAAGCTTCTCTTTAGAAAAGCAAAACATGCACAGGTATGTTCCACTGGTTGTGTTCGCTGGACATTTAAAAGATTCATACCAAAATGTTCATATCCCTAAACCATGGGAAATAGGAACAAAGTCAAATTCCTGAGGTGGGCAGAATTCTATACTGAACTAGAATCAAAGGAGCCACCCCTTTTGGGATCACAAGCAACGCCAGAGACCAGAGCTCTCATCTTGTGTCTCTTCTTACAGTCAGTTTGAGCGTGTTTGCCTGCCCGCTCATCGTCCTCGTTTCACAGCTAAACAACTTACATGCGTTACTTTATTAAATCCTCACAACTACCGGTTGGGCTATAATCACGATGTTTTATGGATGAAGAACCTGGGACACAGAGAGGCTAAGTCATTTTTCCAAAATCACACAGCTAGTCAGTGGTAGAACCCAGGCAGCAGGATTCTTGAATCTGCATTCTAAATACCACATTGTACTGCAGCTCTAAAGAAAAATACTGTGCCCAAGGGGATCGTTTTATATATGCTATGTTTAGTGGAAAAGTATTAACTTTATATTTGAATATTAAAAAAAGAAAACTATAGTAAACTTGGGCTGCCAGGTACAGTTGTACAAGTGTGCACGGCCCAACCCACGTGACCACCCTGTGAAGGGCACCTCTTAGTGCTCTGCAGGGCTCAGAGACACAGGCAAGTGCCATGGCCTCGTGTAACCTGAAGGATTGATGAACTTTGGGTAAATGTTTCTTTACCATGAGTGCCATTATTTCCCAAATGATCCCTGTAAAGTTAGGAAAGTTGACTATAGAAAAAGAAAAGCAAGGGCGGGGAAGAGATTTTATAAGCCATTAAGAGATTGGCAACTGATCAACGATTCTCTCTCATCATTGATGTTTCTATCTCTCTCTCCCTCTTCCTTCCTCTCTGAAATCAGTAAGAATATATATATTTTAAAAATTGTGTAGGCATTGTCAAATTGGCCTCTGAAAAGGCTGGACCAATTTACACATCAACAACAGTCTCAGAGAATATCTTTATTCTTATGCCCTCATCCATGCTGAATATCACTTTTTAGAATTTTTGCTTATTTGAAGGATTGTAAAAGAGTATCCTACCCCAAAACCCAAGGTAGAGATAATGACTATTAATCATTTGTTGTGTATTTTCCATTACATTTTGCTGATATACAAGCACCAAATGTATATAAACACATACAGTCTTTTTGAACATAAAAGGTCAACACTATACAAACTACTCTCCATCTTGCTTTCTTCCCCATTACAGAAAATCTATGTCAGCATATATCCATCTAATTTTAAGAGCTGTACAATATATAGATGGCCATTATGTTCCAATATTTATTTAATATTCTATTAATGGTCTCTTATGTTGTTCCAGACTTTTATTTCAAATAATGCTACAGTTAATATCTTATGTCTACATCTTTGAACACATGTATGACTATGTCTGTTGATTAGATTCCTAAAAGTGAAATTTCTGGGCAGAAAGGTATGCGGAGTTAGTTTGGATTGATGTTGCCAAAATGGCCTCTGAAAATGTTGCACCATTTGCAGCCCCACCAGCAATGCCTGAAATCGCCTGTTTATCCACGGCCTTTGCAAAATAGTGTGGTGTTAAACTTTGGAATATTGCCAAAGAAAGTGAAAAATAATATTTGTTTACTTTTAGTGTCCACTAGTCTTATTATGGGTTAACAATGAACCAACTTTTCAGTATGGCTAAGAGGCATTTGTATGTCTTTTTGGGTGTCCTTTTATATCCTTTGCCCATTTTTCTGTTGGGTTTTGGGGAACTGCTTTTTTTATTTGCAAATTTATTTATATATTGAGTAAATTAGCTTTAGCCATCTGTCTTGTTAACATTGGTTCCTATTTGCAGTTTGTCTTTGTCTTTCTTTGAATTATTTTTGGCCATGAAGAAATCCTTTTCTACTTTTACATAGACAAATGTTTTAATAGTTTGTTTCTAGGTTTTGTTTCTTCCTTAGAAAGATCTCCTTTGTTCTGAGATTGAATTAAGCAATTATTTTATTTTTAGGTGCTTTGATGTTTTCATTCTATATTTAAATATTTTATTCATCTGCTACTTATTTCGGCGTAAAGTAGGCATTCAGTTTCCTTTTTGTTCTTATTGTTAGCTTATTGAACATCGAATGCTCCATCTCTTCCCCACTGCTTAGAAATCCTGCTCTCAAGAAAATCACAGAATTTCCAGTGGGGAGGCACCTAAAGAGGGATCTAGTTTAGTAGTTCGTGCATATTGGTTTGCAGATTGGTGCTCTACTAGCAACCTTAGGATCTCATGGGGTCTCACCGAAAACACAAGTCACTGCCCCATGAGCTGCAGGTTCTGAAGGTCTTGGTGGTGTTCAGGTTACTGTCTTTCTTTCTCTGTTTATTTTTAAAATTTCAACCCAATTTTGACAAGGATGCTACATAATGTACATCATATTAGGAGACACATGAAGTCAGCTTGTCTTCATCATCGGTGCTATTAAGTTTAATCACTTGGTTTATGTGGTATAATACAGATTTCTAGGCACCCACAATGTTTAGATGCTATGCATGTGATTCTGATGTAAAGCCAGGTGTGGGATTCACTGATTAGTCAAATATTCTACTCAAAGACCTGTCTTCTAGGAGGTCTTTGAAGGCTGGGCATTTGCAGGAATATTATTAGCTCTCTATATAAGGGAACTTAAAGTTTTCAAGAGCAGATAGATCCTTCTAGTTTAGTTCATTAAAAACATATTAAATACCCAAAAGAAAAGAGTAAAGAATTAAAAGCATGGACTCAAATGGACACTTGTACACTCATGTTCATGGCAGCATATTCCCAATTGCCCAAAGGTGGAAACATATCCATCCGGGGATGAATAGATAAACAAAATGTGGTATATACATACAATGGAATATTATTCAGCCTTAAAAAGTAAGAAAATTCTGATGTGTGCTACAACATGGATAGAAAACATCACAATATTTCATGTTCCTAAGTGAAGGAAGCCAGACACAGAAAGTTATGTACTATGCTAGAGGCCCAGCACATGAAATCATGCACAGGTAGGGTCCCTAGGCCTAGCCTGCAATCAGGGCCATCTTCTGCCAGCTTGCCAGTCCTCAGTCCCACCCTGCTGCCATGTCCCGGTTTGCTGTGGTTCCCTGATCACAGCATGGTTCTGGTTCCTTGGAGCCTGCGGGTCTGGTTCCGTTCCGCCTGCTGGCCAGTCCCGCCCTACCACCACTCACCTTGGTTCACCAATGTGCCCCGTTCACCATGCTGCAATCAGAGCCTGTGGGCTGGGGGAGGGTAGCAGGGGGGGCAGGGGGAGGGACAAAGAGGTGGTCAATGAACCTCATGGCAACTGGTTGAGCGGTCATTCTGGTCGTTACGTTTATGGTCACTGGCCTTTTATTATATAGGATGATTCCATGCATATGATGTACTTAAAGCAGCCAAACTCATAGGAACAATAAGTAGAATAGAGGTTTTACAAATTGAACATTACAACAATCTAGGATGGCCTTGGGATTTTTTTTTTTTTTTTTTTTTTTGAGAACACTAAAAGTAAACATCCTAATGGTATAGCAGTCCACCCATTTCAGACATGGGACAGCATCTGTGGCACCAGCCCACAGCCCTCCTTTCCTTTTCATTTGGAGCCTGCGCTCTGGTCCTGTGCCTGCAGAGGATCATGCAGCCACAGCGGCTGCCTGAAAGCATGTTGCGTGTGACGATTTATATAAAACCAGCTATAGAGAATGCTGAGGGCTTTTCTTTTCTCTCCTGGAGATTTCAGGGCAGACAGGGGAAAACTTGGTCAACTGGAAACAGCTTGGCATTTCTTGATAGGCTTATGTAACAATTCATAAGCAAAATGGCAATTCAAGTTTGCTATGGCAACCAGTCCGTTGCTTCCAGTGAGGTAGGCTCTAGCCAGGTTATTAGCTGCCCTTACAGCTCAGCATGCACTTGGCTCCAGGCTGCAGGCCCTATGTGAGGAGCCTCAGGCCACTCCAAATTCAGGCCCAACCAGCTCCTCGGTGTCATTTGGATTCTACACTCATCATAGGGGCCCAAGGCCCAATTCTATACCAAGGAGGCCACTGAGCAGAGGTGATTCCCCCTGCCCCTTAAGGGTGATGCTTAGTTTGGGGATGTCAGGGAGGCTGCCACAGCCTGGATTCATCAGCTCCTTGCAGGAGATTTGTGTCTTCCAAGGAGCAGACAAGGACAAAGACAATCACAACGGGCAGGAAAGAGAGGCACCTGGAGATCCAGAGTGAGTAGAAGCAGAAAGGATCAGATAGTCTGGGGCCTTGGGTGGGAGCCCACCTCTCTGCTTCTTCAGAACATGTTGCCTCCCACACTCCAACCCCCAACCTGTACCCACTACCCTGCAGAACAGGAGGAAAGGGCTCTCACTGCCTGCAGCCTGACCCAGAATCCCACCTCCTTCTCTAGAGCTATGGGCTCTCTAGCCTCCCCCAAAGGTCAAGTGGCCCCTCAGGCCTTGGTAAAGGGATGGCTGCTGTTACTGAGGGAAACGAGCAACAAAAAGTCTCCCAGGACTTCGGGGAGGAGAAGGGTGTGGCCCTCGGCCTAGGTGTGAAGAGGAAGAGGTGGGCCTTCAGCATTCTTGGGGCCCAGTCTGATCCTTCCAAGGCCTGGAGAGCAACAGCCCAGTTCAAGTGGGAGGCCAGACCTTCAACAGGAGCCCCAGGCTGGAGAAGGACCCAGGACCCTAAATGTAAGGTTTCTCCTCAACCTGACGCGCCCCCCCCGCCCCCCCCCCCCCCCCGAATCCTCTATCCCACCATCATCCTAGGCCAGCCGTGGTCAAACTACGGCCCACGGGCCGGATCCGGCCTGTTTGAAATGAATAAAACTTAAAAAAAAAAAAAAGACCGTACCCTTTTATGTAATGATGTTTACTTTGAATTTATATTAGTTCACACAAACACTCCATCCATGCTTTTGTTCCGGCCCTCCGGTCCAGTTTAAGAACCCATTGTGGCCCTCGAGTCAAAAAGTTTGCCCACCCCTGTCCTAGGCTGAGGCAGTGCCTAGGTGAGTTGGAAAATTATAGCTCTTTACAAGGAATAGGAGGAGACACTGAGGAATTGAGAAGATAACACCCTGGACCCTAGAGGCCTTCTCCTTCAAGACATCTAAAATGACCAACGCTTAACCTCTTCATTCTCTTTGCTTGAAGACTGACTTCTGCCCCATATGACAGTCTTT
This sequence comes from Myotis yumanensis, assembly GCF_028538775.1. Taxonomy (NCBI): domain Eukaryota; kingdom Metazoa; phylum Chordata; class Mammalia; order Chiroptera; family Vespertilionidae; genus Myotis; species Myotis yumanensis. The sequence goes on along the minus strand of NW_027223755.1, from coordinate 67,413,130 downwards.
TCCTTCTTGTGACAAGCCTCCTACAAATCACTGTCATCCAGGCCACTATCACCCACTCATCTGGAGAAGTTTATTTTTGTGCCCAGTTTGCTTGCTGGAAACTACTGTTTCGTCTGCAGTGCCCATGGAAATAAAAAATTTTAAAAACCAACCCTGTGCCTTTAGAATGAGAGTCAAAAGCAGCAATAAATGCAGCTAACGGCATTTAGTGGTGAGGCACGAGGTGAAGGAGGAAGAGTAGAGGGCCAAAGGTCATGGCCAAGATATGTTTCCTCTATTCAGTCTTTGGTCTGGGCCAACCATCTTTCTATACACCCAATTCTGTCCTTCAGAAATAGGTGCAGTGTAACCCACAAGTAAAAAAACAAACAAACAAAATCCTCATAAACAAACAAGATCCCTCTTTAACCCTTTGAGTTATAAAGTTGTCTTTGCAGGTCAGTTACAGGCAAAGCAATCTCTAGAAAAGCTATATACTTTTAAAAATAATATGAGAATTGATGCCATAACATAAAGTTGACAAATTGACATAAAATAGTCTGGAATTTCATGAAATGAAAAATAATAACAGAAATATTAGTCCCTCTGTTGTTAAGAAAATGAAAGAAATGGAAAGGCCACTGTGCAATAAAGAGGGAAGTGAGGAGTCTCCAAGTACAGGCTGCGAGACAGGGAATACTGTGCCTGAATGGACAGGATGGGGCAGAAATTCTTCCTGGATATGTAGGGCATATGACATACACAGCCATGGAGACCTCTCCCAGTTTCCAGTGTTCCAGTAAATACTAGGAGAAAACATTCTGAACTTAAACATTCTTTCTTCAGTGACACTGCCCACCATCTGGGAACATTTAAAGCAGTACCCGTGGGAAGTTTAGAACGAGCTGGAAAGTCACCTTCCAAAATGAGAGCACTCCCACTGCCCTGAGCTGATTGACATCAACTCCCCTACACTGCACGCTGCTGAGCAAGGGAGAGGAAAGGGGGCGACCATGGCAAGGAAAGAAACTCTGAGTTCAGCCCTTTGGTGTCTATCTAAGGGTGCGGAAGCCCTGCTTAATGATCATGTGTGATGAAACCATTAGACAAACTTCACAAAGGAGGGATCAAGACGGCCCTACCCACACCCATCAGGCCTCACGTGATGAAACTCGGCATCTCCAAGAGTAGGACAACCAGACATGCCTCCTGCTGTGGTATACGGGGCAAAACACAGCACCACCTCTCGTGTATTCTTGCCAAAAGAGTTTAACCAAAATGGAATCAGTCCTGTAAATGTTCCAGTTTGTAGGCATACACAGGGAGAGAAACAAAGTTAAATGATGCTACCAGGAAACCAACAGTCAAAGGCAGATCGTGACACCTTCTGTGAAACAATTGGCCGTGGTTTTTTCAACACATTATTAGGATTAAAGAGTGAGAAAAAGCAGGAGGAGAACGAGAATGATCTGATCTATATTAAAAGACGTTTAAGGGATATAATAACCAAATACAATAAATGGACTTTGTTTGGATCCTGATTACAACCAACTTGGAGGGTGAGGGGAATTGAGGCAACCAGGGAAACTTGTAGATGGACTACTGTGAAATACCAAGAAATTATTAATTTTGATGATGATTACATTGGCATTATAGTTATATAAGAATGTCCATTGTTTTTAAAAGATATATGCTGAGCCGAAACCGGTTTGGCTCAGTGGATAGAGCGTCGGCCTGCGGACTGAAGGGTCCCGGGTTCGATTCCGGTCAAGGGCATGTACCTTGGTTGCGGGCACATCTCCAGTGGGAGGTGTGCAGGAGGCAGCTGATCGATGTTTCTCTCTCATTGATGTTTCTAACTCTCTATCCCTCTCCCTTCCTCTCTGTAAAAAAATTAATAAAATGTATTTTTAAAAAAAGATATATGCTGACATTTGTAGGGGTGAAGTGATAAAATGCCTGACATCTTCTTTGAAATACTTCAGGAAATGTAATGATAGATAAAGTAAGAATGCTGTTTAGAATTCTTATGGGATGCCTTAATTAAATGATTGTATACACTGTACATGAATATACAGTGTGCACCAGTGAAACAAATTTGCTCTGTGAAGCACACACTACTGAAAATGTGTTAGGTCTATGAGCGCTCACTTAAGACCAGCAGAAAAAGTGTTTTCCTGAGTAACTGGAATAGATCTGTTCTTTCTCCATCTTTCAAAATAATCAAAACCAAAATGACTTTTTTTTTAAATACAGAGACAGACAGCTTACATACAAAGAAATATGGTTGACTGTTGAAAAATAGGATTTCTTTGAAAATCCACTGATTTCTAAGAAGCTTAAGGAACGTTAACCACAGATTTGCCACTTGGAACAAAATGGGGCTGGGTGCTTCCTAGTGCCCAGGCAACAGTCTTCAAAGCAGCACCTGGGAACTTTTAGAAACGCAGGTTCTCCAGGTTTATCCCAGACCCACAGACTCAGGAAGCATCGGGGAGGGGCCAGCCATCTTATTTTAACAAGCCCTCCTGGTGATATTATGCTCACTAACGGTGAGAACCACTGCTGTGAGGACGTCAGCCTCAGTGTTAAAATACATCAGTTCTACTGACATTGTAGTGCTGGCCCTTGTAACTTCACCCCCACCCCCACTGTCAGCCAAATAGAGGGAGAGCTCTCTAGTCCAGGCAGGGATTTCTGGGGTGTAGATGGGGGAAACCAGAGATGGGAAGAGTGGCCTGGGGAGTGAGGAAAATCTGAACTCTGGGCAACAATGATAAAACTCCCTGTTTTATTTTTCTACTCATCTTTCCCTCCCTGCGGCTTTAGGAGTGTGTTTAAAGTGTACTCTATACATTGGGGACTGCTGGTATTTGGAGGATTCATTCATTTTAGCATCCTATTCTCAACCTTTAAGCTGCATCAAGAAATTACTCGTCTGTATTTTTATTAAACCTTAAAACTTTTCTTGTGTGCAATCGGTGTCAACATTTTTCTAGAGCTGTACAAAAACTATAAATCTATGCTCACATCAATAAAATGGTGAATCACTATTGACAAAATATTTTTATATTTCTCAAGCTTAAATTAGAGTTTTCATCAAATAAAGGTCATTTTTCTTAAAGAATAAACTAAATTAATTGGCTTTATATTCTAGATGTTAAGTGAATTAAGAAACAGTAAATATATGTTACATGGGTGGTTATATCCAAAACAAAAACAAAAACAAAAACATCAGCTCTGGGAACCCCTGAGAGGACTGTTTAGTGCAATGCAGAAGTAAGGCTCTAAATGACTCACTGCTCTTACTTGCTTCAGGGTGGGGGGTTATCCGGTGGTGATGCCCACATCCCCTCCTGTGCACATACCTCAGCTGTATAGCTATTGTTAGGAAATACTGGTTAATAATTCTCTTAAATCCAGACCTGGCCAGGAGGTTGATGTCCTCAAAGGATTTTGAATCTGGTTGCCAGTTTGTGTCCATTTAACATCTCATTCCTTGAGCACATCTCAGGCTGATTTGATGCACCTCATCCTTGAAGTGTTATCATCTGTGAAGTATTTTCTGGATCCTTCAGCTGCAGGAGAGAGAGCTTGACCCACTCGTTGGCAGATCCCTACTGAAGCATTTTATTTCTTTAACTAGTTGATTTATGCAAAAGTTAAAAAGAGAGGCAAAGAAATTAGCAGAAATCTGTGCTTATTACATCAGTAACTTTTTCTGTCCCTTGATGTCTAAGAAGTGAGAAATTTTTGTTTTATGGGAAAAATACATTGTTCTGAGAGATTAGAAACTGCCCTTGGAAAATATAGTTGTATTTCTACAACAGTCATCTGAATTATAGCTCCTGAGTGAAAGCAGGAAAATGGAAATCACCCACTGGGTTTCACGGATTCTTGAACCCAGCTCTGAACCGGCTGAGGTGGAGACGCTGGAGGGTCCAAAGCACCACATCTCTACCTTGGAGAAGAATCAACTTGAACCAATCTTTAGCTTGAAAGACAATGCTGACTATGCAAGTCCAGTCTTACTAGGGGTATGACGCTTACCAACTTGGAGATGTGGGTTTAAATTTCTAAAAGTGGAAGGTGGTTCCCTAGTAAATGACAAGACAGGGTAGAAAGAGACAGTACAAGCTTCATATCTGAGCTTAACACCTATCTTTTTTTAACTAGATCACATTTGTTATTCTCTGAGTCTCCATTTCCTCATTTATGAAATGAGAATAATACCTAGCTTGCAAAGGTTGTGTCAATTTACACGCATACACAGAACATTTTGTTCTGCTAAAGCCTGCTTTTGTAAGCATGAATTATCTCATATGTGATTGGTACATAGTGAAGTGATGGCATATAACATGAAGTGCTGATGAACGTCACCAGCAGGCCAATGCTTTCCTCCATGAGTATCAGCAGCTGGTCACAGGTGTGTCCACACAGCTGAACGTGACAGATGTGAGGTCTACAGTACTGTCCACAATGTCTAGTCATCCCTTATTTCTTTTTTGGCTCAGTTTGATCCACTGCTCTGTCCAGAAAGTGTTTATTGTATGATTTTCCCCAACCTTTGGGCAGGATGCCCTAACCACCATAATTTAGTAGCCTCACACTCCCTTACACCAAGGTACATTCACTTTTTTAAATTTTTTAAATAACATCTTATTTTATTTATTTAATTTTTTTTTTTTTATTGATTTCAGAGGGGAAGGGAGAAGGAGAAAGAGATAGAAACATCAATGATGAGAAAAAATCATTGATCAGCTGCCTCCTGCACACCCACAGTGGGGATCAAGCCAGCAACCCAGGAATGTGCCCTTGACTGGTATCAAACCCAGGACCCTTCAGTCCACAGGCCGATGCTCTATCCACTAAGCCAAACCATCAAGGGCTTTAGATAAAAATTTTAGATCTACTGTAGTATTTCTTTATGAGGAGTTTAACTTTTATTTTTACTGTTGTAATATTTTTATTGGGATTGTTATTTTTGTTAATGCCCTGTCACAAATTTGTATAGATTTTAAGAGGTATGCTCCTTTTTCCATAGTTTTGGTATGAATGCTAATTTTAGTATTAATGTTGTAGAATGCTAAGTGTATCAGGAAGACAAAAATTGTGATAAAGCAGGAATTGCATAATGCAAAAAGTACACACACACACACACACACACACGTTTTGATACCCAGTAGCAGTGGTAGACTCGTGATTCATTTTCTGACTTCCCAACTTCTGAACCTGGAGAAGTCGCCCTTATCCTATGACTCTGATGGGACAAAGACGACCTCTCAGTGTGGAGTCTGCTGGGCACTTGTTTCCCTGGCCCCCCTTGCAACAAGGGTGAGGCCCATGCCTCAGGCTCTGCCAGTTAGAGCCACCTACACCAAGACTCTGCTGTGGGGACTAGTGACACTATAACCAAAGGGACAGAAGCTCTCTGTCATTTCTGGGCAAAGGTGTCAGCCCTTTCCTCTCCAGAATGGTTTGGGGCCATAGCTTTGGTGTTCTTATTTCCTGCTTAGACTGAAGCTAAATCTTCAGACCGTTCTATGATTCATGAGTTACCCACTATCCTTTCAAAAACTTGTTTGCTTAACTCAGCCAGAATTAGCTTCTGTTACTTGCTATGAAGACCTCTAACTGATAAGGTACTTACTGTTATAATAAATCCAGTATTGTTTCTAGCATCTACCACATCCACTATACTTTAATGGATACCCAGTTTGGCAAATTACCTATCTGTTCCAGGTATCTATTGTGGCATCTAACAAACCAGCCCCAAATCTTAGTAGCTTAAAACAATAATTATTATCTTCCATGGTTCTGGGGGTTGACTGAGCTCAGCTGGGTGGTTCCTTCTTGGGTCTCTTATACAGTTGCTGGCACTAGAATCATCTGAGGGCTAGACTTCACTTACACACCTGACTCCTCATCCTCCCTCTCTTTCCACGTGGTGCCTCATCCTCCTGGGCCTCTCCATGTGGCTTGGGGCTTCTCACAGCATGCTGGTCTCAGAGTAGTCACACATGGCAGCTGGATTTCAAAGGGCAGAAGATGAACACTTTAGGACTACATCTAGAATCGGCACAGTGTTACTTTCATATTCTAATGGTCAAAGTAGTCACAGGGTCTGCCTAGGTTCAAGGCAGGTAGAGAAATGGAGAAATGGCCCGGCTGACGTAGCTCAGTGGTTGAGTGTCAACCTGTGAAGCAGGAGATCATGGTTTGATTCCCAGTCAGGGCACATGCCCGGGTTGTGGGCTCGATCCCCAGTGTGTAGTGTATAGGAGGCGGCCAACCAATGATTCTCTCTCATCATTGATGTTTCTATCTCTCTCTGCCTCTCCCTTCCCCTCTGAAAACAATAAAAGTATATTTTTAAAAGGAGAGAGAAATGAACGATAGTTCTTGAAGTGGGGGTAGCAAGGTTACTCTGCCAGTGTCAGAGATATTTTTGTGGCCATTTTTGGAAAACACAATCTGCCACACTATTCATAAGGGACTAGGTACTGTCCAGAGAATAATGTAGAAAATATTCAGCAATATGATTTTTAAAAGGCAAAGTGCCCATCCTAAAGGGATGAGATTGGCTGTCCATGGAATAATACACAAAATACACAGTGGTGTGGTTTTTAAAGACAGGTGTTAACTTCACAGTGGGGGGAATCCCCACCCTCACCCCCTGCACACAGGGTCCTACTCCCTACTTTGTGGCAAATAATACAGTGCATTTTGAGAACCCTCCAGTTTTAGAATCCAAGAGAAAAGTTCTCTCCCAGTTTTTGGCTGTTTTATTACTTGGGAAAATCTACCAAGTGGAAAAAAAAGTGATAAGCAGTCTCCTAGCTAGCAAGGCTTAGAATGGAGTGTGTTGGGGTTTTTTGTTTGTTTTTAAAGTAAGTAAATAGAGAAGACAGTAAGTAAACTGCTGAGCTCCAGGCCCTTCCTTGAGCTACATGATTCATGAGAGTGTCATAAAGGAAGAGGACAGCACTTCTGAACTTCATTTTAGTGAAAAACGGAGTAGTCTGAACACAATTTGATTTAACGCAGTGGCTGCCCAAACAGTAGTCTGTTTACCTTCGCACCAAGCAATCCTTTCTTGTGCCTACTCCAGGGGTGTAAGAGATTGTACCCTGTCTCTGACATTCAGTACCTCTGACTCTTAAAGGTAATTTTTCTTACTTATCATTTTGACGTTATTGCTTAGGGCTATCTGCAGTCTTGATAGCAAGCACCGATGAAACTACCTCTATTGGTTGCACAAAGCTTCTGAATCTAGGTTTAAAAAATGATCTCTTCAGGCTGGGTTTCCTCCAAGCTTGACCAGGAAAGTGGCTTGTTCTGGAGCCTGAGGGGTTTAGTATCTCGTGTATGGTTTTTGTTTCATGTGCCCTGTTGGGGCCAAGGTGAATTCCCCTCGGGTAATATAGTGAGCCTAAAGTTCTCAGGGATGTTTCTCTGGATCTTAGTTAATTTTTTCTGCTTTGCTTCTGTTCAGGCAAGGTTTCTATAAAATCCCAAGTCTTAATATCTAATATTGTTTTCCTCTTCACATAAAATTTTCTTTGGCTCCTCCTGCCCCCGCCCCCCAACTATCTTTGCATTATCATCATTATTATCATTCATCTGAGTTCTTCCTTAGTTTCAAGTGACATGGAACTAAACTCAAATTGGCTTAGGACAAGAAAGTGCACGTATTGGCTCTGGGAGCTGAACAGCCCAGGGCTGGGCTGACTTCAGACGTAGCTGGATGTAGTGCCTAAATTATGCCATTAGGGCTCAGCTTCTTTCTATCTCTACTAGTGCTGCCTCCTGTTTTGACTTCATTCTGTCTCCAATTAGCTCCAGGCTCCAGGCTGCTCCTTCATAGTGATGTGATTGCTGGGGCAGCTCTAGCCTTAGATTTCTCAGGTTAAAGTACAGCTCAAAAGAGAGGATCTTTTCCAGTAGCTTCTGAACCAGGCCCAAGACTTATTAGGATTTAAGACTTATGAGTTTAGGTCAAGTGCCCATGTTTAAACCAATCATTGTGGACAAAGGAAGACAGTATATTGAATGGCTTATGCTTGAGTCACATGTTCTGTCCTTAGAGCGAGGGAAGGAACCTCACTGGACAAGCAGTGAATATGAAACCAGACAACCAATGGGTCCAGGCTGCCTGTCACTACTTGAACCAATTCAGCAGAGACACGGTTGAATCATATATGAGCATTTATTCTAAAATAATGCTGGCAGTATGGGAGAGCAGTAGGTCATCCACAAAAACCTGTTCTCTCTCCCCCAGCAACTTATATTGGGTATAAGGACAAAGATTACATGGGGAAGTAGGCAAAAGAGATAAGAATGGGTATGCAAAATGGGCAGTTTACAGGCAAGGTGGGCTTGGGGTTTACAAAAGGCTGGGGGTTTGAAAAAGGCTGGAGTTTTGCAAAGACCTGGGGGTTGCAAAGGGCTGGTGCCTCTGGTTTCTACAACAAGGTTGTTAATCTTTCCATGATATCAGGCAGCTCCTGGATGGGGAGGATGGGCTGCATTTCCAGGTGAGCTCCCAGGTCCCATGTGCAACTCCCAGCCAGGTTAGAATGTGCTTTCTTAATTCAGAACAAAACAATCATGGTTAACAGAGTGTGACTTATATTTCTTATAATTATAGCTTGTCTCTAATATTCTATTTCTGCCCCTAACAAATCTGTAGTGAGGGTCAGAAGTTGTTGGAGAAGAGAAAATGAATTCAGGGAAGGAACAAACAACTATCAGTGTTATTATTACCATCATAATTATTTTCAAACTACCATTATTTATGTGGTCCCATTTAATCCACACTGCCTGGCCCATATTAGCTGCATAACACATATTGAAGATTGAGCTTTTTACTAATGATAAACATTAGTTCAGTCCTCTAAGCTGCCAGTCAGACAGGGCTGCCAAGCAAGAATGAGGCACATAAAACAAAGCAAACACTGACGCATTAATAATACATCAGATTTTAAAGCAGGCCTTCAGCTCTTTATTATTAGAATGGGCAGCATGTGCACGTGTTATAAAGTGAAGTACGTTTTACATTGCTATATACATGAGTGGCTTTAAGTCTCTCCTTAGGCGAGCAAATCTGACACACTTCACTTTCAGCTGAATTGGAATGCTTCCAAAATGCACTCTCAGATGCTGCAAATGCACCTCCAGCGTGGTGCCTCACTGTCTAAGCAGAAGCTCTTCCCAACCCCTGGGTGGGGAGGGGGGGCGGGGGGGAACTGCTAGGTCAGCTTCAGCAATGCAGAGGAAATGTATTCTTTTGTTTGCCTCTTTCCATTCTTACTGCTTAATTTGTCTACTCCCTAAGCAGGGGAAAGCAGCTCATCACTAACCAGGGCCAAGACTTTTGGTAGAGGACAGGGCCCAGAAAATTATATGAGTGGCTATTTCTAAATTCTCCCAAGGGTGGGCCACAAAACTAGTACCGCTGTGGATCCATAGAAACAAGACAATTCATAACTAGAACCATTGTCTCTGCATCAAGCGGAGTAATTTATTACCTATAATGCATGTCCTAGGGTAGCAGGGAATAGTCCTCCACAGAACTCCAGCAGAGAAAAGCTGAATTAGATCTTGGCGCATCATCTTCTTGTTTGATTTGAGTACCCCATCGTGAACTCCTTAGGGCTGCACTAAGGGTGTTTTTCCCATGGACAGGTTGTTGTGGGTGCCCTGGGCCTTGGTGGCTGTGGTGGGCTCTCCACACTTCAGGGAGGAGAGCCAGGTAAATTGCATGGAGAAGCACCTTACCTGGACCTCCTTCCTGCATGAGACGGCAGTCCTTTCAGCGGGGAAGAGGACCCTTCCATTCTGCACCAGGCTAAACTCTAATAATGGCTTTGCCATGCCTACTGTCTTGCCCTTTGGCCATGAAGTAACTGAAAAGAGTCCTCCTCTGTTTGTATCTTCAGTGCCTGGAAGGGAGTCCTGGAAAAGCATATAGAGCCACGAGTGTTCTGACTTAGTTACAGGAGGTGTCAGCTCTACTGGCAGAGGCAGATGAGGCCCTGTGCTGCACTTGGCCATGGCCTCAAGCAGCAAAGAGCCCAGAGATTATGCAAAAGAGCAGCCATGACCTCACAGTCAGATATACATGTGGAGGAGGTAGGGTTAGAAGGATCCTCTTCTCTCTTCCAAGAAGCCCACAGAATAACCTTCCTTCTCCTCTATGTACAGACCAGAGATAGGTTAGACACCTTGAGTTTACATAACGCTTTTCATCCAGATCCTTCAAAAACTCCCTTAGAGAGAATTTCTGCAGAGAAATGGGAGGAAAATCAAAGCTTGATTTTACAGCCTCGCTCTGAGTTTGTAACACACTGAGACGAAATAGTCTCTCGTGTTAGTGAATATGTGCACATTTTCCCCTCCTCTCTCCATTGACTGCTTCCCAGAGGTAACTTCGCAAAATCCAGCATTCAAAGGACTTCAGCAATCAGGGCTGCATTATGAAATTTTGACTCAGTGAAAGCAGTTTGTGAAGCAATTTTTCAAAGCTGATTTTTCATTAGGAAAAAAGATGGGAAGTTGGGAATTAAGTGGGAACAAAACAAACTGGCAAGGATATGTATTACAATTGCTAAATCAAACAATGAGTCATCTGGTTTCACCACAGCCCTTCTATGTGGAAGCTGCCCTCGGACTTTGCCTCCGGTTTAAATTGGTAAATTGCAAAGAGGTTTAGAAACATTATTCTGATGAAGGATCGATTCACTTTATTCTTATTTCTAAGGGTTGACCTAAGGATTGCATTTAGGAGTGTGTTTTATTAATAAACACTGTTCAATATGTCATAATTAATATACTTATTTAATTCTAATTTATTTTTAATTAAAATTAAGCTGACCTAGACCTATTTCACATAGCCCTAGCCTAGTGAGAGGCAAAGTTTATCTTCTATTCTGGTGGTATTAGTGTGAAATATTTGCATCATCACAAAATAAACTCAGAGAACAATTTGAAATTAGGTCAAATAAAATCAACAGGTTGGGTAATAGTCTTTTCCTTTACACATTCATGCTCTTCCATAAATTTTCCATACGGGGAAAAACTGTAACAATCCTATATAATAAATATTTAATATGCTAAGTGTCCAGTCCTCTGGTCGACCATTCAACCAATCAAAGGATAATATGCTAATGATATGTTAAGGCCACTCAACCGCTCGCTATGACATGCACTGACCACCAGGGAGCAGATACTCCAACCAGTAGGTTAGCTTGCTGCTGGGGTCCAGCCAATTGGGACTGAGCGAGAGAGGCCAGACATGCCCTGAAGCCCTCCTGCAGTCCTTCCCTGGCTGGCCAACCTCCCGTGTCCCTCCCCAGCCCCAATCATGCATCAGTGGGGTCCCTCAGCCTGGCCTGTGCCCTCAGGCAATCTGGGACTTCCCTGGGGATGTTGGAGAGCCTGTTTCGGCTTGATCTCTCAGACCAGGCCGAGGGACCCCACTGGTGCACGAGTTCATGCACCAGGCCTCTAGTGGAGAATAAGAGCAAAAGAGGAAAAAAGACAGAATACTATGAAAATATGTAAAACTTTTCTTGACCAAACTGCTTCTGATGGCAAGTGTATCTGTGTGGAAAACACAGCATTTATGCCTTCATTAATTTACTAAATATTTATAGAGTACCCATGGTTTGAGAATGTCAGGGGTCATAAACTCAAATGATATAGGAAAGCAGGTTATATAAATGTGATTGTGACCAAGGCAATAAGGATGGCCAAGCAAACAGAAGAACAGGCACACCGGTAAGATGGTGACTGTCCCAGATCAGCCAGGTGAGCCAAGGTAACCAGGTGTTCTTGAAAATTGGATGGGGGCAGGCAGGTGGGTCAGAGATGCCATGGGAAGGACTCAACCTGAGTTGCTGGCTTTGAGGCAGGAGGAAGGGACCTCGGCCCAAGGTATGCAGGCGGCCCCTGTAAGCTGGGAGTGGATTTGCAGGGACAAGGAAGGGAACTTTCCTGTAAGGAGTGGATTCTGCCAGCACCCCATGAGCAGGGGGCGGGGCCTCCGGGAGCCTCCAGGGAGGCGCGCAGCCCGATGAGCCTGCCTCGGGTTTCTGACCCACACCACCTTCGATAACACACTTGGTGGCGTAGGCCACGCTGTTTGGGGCCACTTGTTAGGGCAGCAATGGAAAACCAGTATAGTCCCTATCGCTCCCTAGTCACATCACCTCAGTCTGTTTTCTTCTTGGCCCTTAGATCTTCTGAAATAAAGTCCCTGTTCTCCTGTCTGTCTCCTAGCCCCTCTCAGCACCTGAAAGGCAACCTGTGAAGGCCTTGCCCCCGAGACCCAGGTCCAGCGAGTGCCACAGAGGAGGAGGCAGCACACATGTGTTGAATGAATTCGGGAGCGAAGGGCTCTCTTCTGATTTCATAAAATTTTATTTTTGTAACAAAACTGATTCATTAACGTATAAATACATATGATTTCTTTAGGACATTCCAAATCAACAAATTCATGAATGAAAAAATCTTTTTATTTATTTTTTGTAAAAACCTGTGGACCTAGAGCAGTGATGGCGAACCTTTTGAGCTCAGCATGTCAGCATTTTGAAAAACCCTAACTTGGCTTGCCTTCCCTGGGACTGCCCTGTGTCGGTGGGTCTCCAGGGGTATAGGTTTTGGTGCTTTCCCTGGTGGGCAGACCCCTGGGGATGTGGGCCCAACAAGTCCCAAATTTATTGCCAACAGTCTTAGTCCAAGTTCTTCATAAGTATTACATGGTATTTCTGTAACATTAAAAAAAAAAAAAAGAAAAGAAAAACCCTAACTTAACTCTGGTGCCGTGTCACATATAGAAATTTTTGATATTTGCAACCATAGTAAAACAAAGACTTATATTTTTATATTTATTTTATATATTTAAATGCCATTTAACAAAGAAAAATCAACCAAAAAAATGAGTTCACATGTCACCTCTGACACACGTGTCATAGGTTTGCCATCACTGACCTAGAGGGTAGTATGCTAAATGAAACAAGCCAGACAAAGACAAGTACCATATGACTTCACTTATATGTGGAATCTAAAGAGCAAAATAAATGAACAAAATGTAAACAGATTCATAGAGAACAGACTGATGGTTGCCAGAGAGAAGGGGGTTTGGAGGTCTGAGTGAAAAAGGTGAAGGGATTAAGAATTATAGATTGGCCTGACCGGTGTGGCTCAGTGATTGAGCATTGACCTATGAACCTGGAGGTCACAATTTGATTCCCAGCCAGGTCACATCCCAGGTTGTGGGCTTGATCCCCAAGTTATTATAATATAATATTAATATATTATAATAACTTGAAATATCGGGGGGGGGGCACTTTGTAAAGTGTATGATTGTCTAACCACTATGCTGTACACCAGAAACTAATACAAAATAATAGTGAATGCAAACTGTAATTGAAAAATAACATTTAAAAATTAAGTATCCTGTTAATTGAAAGGATTTGGCACGTGTGGTCTGACATCTTGTTCTAATTTTTTAGTTGTACACGAAGGAAAGAGGAGGGTTCAGAATATTCAAAAGACAGAGGCTTGCTTAAATCTTTGCATAGAAACTCTCTAGGAAATTTCCCTCTTTGGAAATCTCTGACCCTGAAATCTGCCAGTGGGATCTGTGAACCATCATCTGTAATGTTAGTTTTTCTGTTGAAGGCCTCAAGCTGTGGGTCATGGAGCAGAGGAGATAGACTTTTATATCATCCTAATGGATCAATGGCTCAAAGTCAAATCCTGGCAGAGTATCAAAGCCTCACATCAGAAATGCAAGGGTGAAAGTTCCCTCTCTAGAAAATGTATAATTTTGGGCTTGTTTTTTTTTAAAGGTTGAATATATGTATCATACTCTTTTAATCTAAGAAGCCAAAAGAAAGCCACATGGTGCCAAAAGTAAGAAAGCAAGCCTCCAAAGAATACAGAATAATTCTGAAAGCAAGAAAACCTGCTTTAAAAGATTGGCTTGCTTTAAAGAGCAGTGAAGTGGCCTCGTGTCCCATATCAAATTCTCAAATCTGGACATATGCATTTTATTTTCTATTTAAAGCCCTGTATGAGCGTTCAAGCAACTGTTTTGTCCAGCTGGTTTGTGCCTTGAGCTGCCTCTGCTCTGACAAGACTTCACCTGCTCGAATCGGCAGGAAGGCTTCTTGCCACAAACTTCACACTCAAGGCTGGATCTCAGCAACATTGTAAAGCAGAGGGTTTCTTTTAGCCCCTGGCTTCCACTCTGGACCATCTTTCTCTTCTTCCTCTGTGTTTTTTTTCTGTCTCCTGGCTATTAAAAACTTTCAGACCCCTTTTTAAAATACTTGCATTTGAACATGGATGCTGTAACTGGGGAATCCTGGTGTCAGAGAGGGCGAGGAGCTGGTGAAGCTGGACTCTGTGGGCACCAGGGCCTTCCCAGTACCAAGCAGGTGAGGAGTAGCCTCCTTCACCTGCTTGCTTGGGCACCAACTTTATCTTCTCACCAGGCCTCTCATCCCACTGTGCCTAACAGGGTAATACTTTTGTGTCTCCTTGGCTCAGGGAAGCAAGAGTCAGCAGAGCTTTGTGCAGTAACTGCTTAAATACGAGCCCCTCGGGGGCCTCGAGGGGAGGGAGGTGGTGGGAGCAGGTGGGACTCTGACTCCTCCCCCACTGGCTTCTTCAACCAAAGCCATTCTTTGTTTTCCCTGTCTTTTCCTCCAGTATAAAACGTTTGAGCAAAGAGTTCTGTGGCCAAAATAAAGATGGAAAACAACAGTGAAGCACCTAAAGCTCTCAGGAATGGAGGAGCTCTGTGCCCTAGTTCCTGCTTCCTGGAGCTCAGGTGAGTCCAATACCCAGGGTTAACATGACCAAGTCTCAGGGCCACATCAGCCCCAAGAAGATTTACGCTGCCTCCCAGCTCCAGCTGCACATTTGCAGAGAGGGCACTTTTCCATTCCATCCTTGGGGCTGGAAAGATACGTACATGAGAGAGACATTTCCAGTGAGCGTGGAAAACCAGGCTATTGCAAATGACATATTGTAATGAACCCTGCAAGCCTCCATTTCCTCATCTGTAAATTGGGGACGGTGACAGTGATTTCACAGGATGGTTGTGAAACTTGAGTGAGTAGCATATGCAAAGCTCTCTGCCTCGTGTTTGGCCCACAACCAGTGTACATGCCAGCTACTTATTTAATTGTGTACTGTTCTGCATCGCTGTCCAGTTCCTTCCTGTGGGATCCACGTGTCTCCCAACTGGACTGAAAGTGTTTGGATGAGGTTATACTTTTTATCTTATATTATTAAATTCCCGTCTCCCCACGATACCTAGTACAGTGTCTGGCATATAATAACTTCTCAACAAAAACTTATCAGTTGCGTCATGCATGTTGCAGTGGAGATCATGGACTCTCAAGTCTTCTGCAGTGGGTGACATTGTGTCACCCCAGTTGTCCTCATTTCTGTTTGCTTTTTATATAGAGATTATTACTTTTACTTCTAAGCATTTTTTTTTAGAAAAAGAAGTCTGCTATTTGATCTTTTGGTCTACCTACATGAAAAAATAAAGGGGGGGAAAAGATAAAAATCAGATTCATTTTATTCATTTTGGGTGTTTTTTAATTTACTTTTGAGTCAACCCAGTAAGCGCTTATATTTTCCACTCTCAAACTATAGTATATTGGAAGAATCTTTTGGTTTTACTTTGCTTTATATTCTCCCCTTATATAAAAAGAGGAGAAAAACACAGTCTTGAGTATTACGGAGACTGTCTTATTTTTATAAGTTTAGAGAGGTAAACATAAAAAAAGATCAAGTATGTTCAATAGTAGGGGCATGATGAGGATTACATTATCTTCCACCACTGTGGATTTAAAGTAAAAATAGATCTGATATAAGTTCAACTTTGTAATGGCAAAATAAATGATTTAACTAAATTTAAAAATATGCACAATAACGTTTGTAGTTAATATTGAATAACAAAGGAGTTTTCTTATTTAACATAGGCTTTAAACATAAATAAGAATAACATAGTACAGTCTCTTCAAATGCAGTTTGTAGTTTCTTTAAAACTAGACATGCACTTAACATATGACCCAGCAATTACTTTTGGGCATTCATCCCACAAAATAAAAACTTATACTTACACAAAAACATGTACGTGAATATCCATGTCAGCTTTATTCATAATATACAAAAACTATATACAGCCCAAATTCCTTCAATGGGTGGTGAATGGTTAAAAAAACTGTGACACATTCATACTCGGCAATAAAAATGACAGAACTATTGATACACACCACGCTTGCAAGGACTCTGTGCTCAGCTTCCAGAATCCCACTGCACCAGAATGAGCCTCAGCTCCATAACGTTTGAGCTGTGTCATCTGGGCCTCTCAGAGCCACTATTCTCATCAATAAATTAAGGGAAATAATAAAATGAGGGTGTTTTGAGATTCAAATAAGTTAACACAAGTAAGTCATTTAAGTCAGGGGCGCATCAAGATATGTCCTGTGGACTCCATCCAGCCCCCTGTTTTGAAAAATAAAGTTCCATTGGACCACAGCCACACTCATTCCTTACCTATTACCTGTGGCTGCTTTCTCACTACAACAGCAAAATTAAGTATTTGCTACAAGACCAGACAGCCTACAAGCCTAAAACATTTATATTCTGGTCCTTTACAGGAGAGGTTTGCCAACACCTGGTTTAGATTAATGTTTGGCAAAAACTGAGTTCTCAATAGGTATTGACTATCGTTGTCACTGTTATTGTTAACGTTCACATTGAGGTCTTGGGGAACAGACTTGCTTTGTCCTTTTGAGGCCCTGGTACAATTCATACTTCAAATAGTTTATCCTTCAATCACAATTCTGGAGTCTCTCACCTAGAAACTCTATTAATTTTTTAGGCCTGTGTTATGAGAGCAGTAACCTGGTAAAACAGGTTTTCTTCTCTCTGAGATTGATTCTTCTCTCTTGATTCATTTTAGTGAATCAAGTACAACTGACCTGTCAAAAAAAAATCCTGGATTTTGGCATAGTTGCAGCTTGGCTTTTCCAGGTCAGACAAACAAATATATTTGTTAGGAAAGCATGAGGGAATAGACTAATTTTTATCCTTATACCAGGTCATCTGGCCAGAAAAAAGGGGGTCCATGGAAAGTAACTTCACAGGGTGGTCTGATCATAAATTCCTAACCGGGCAGGTCATGGTGGCTGCTCATGCCCCAGGCATATAATTTTTTAGTGCAACGTCTTTAGCCAGCCCTGTCCATTGTGCATCTAGGTTAACACATCTTTTAAAAAATATATACATATATTTTTTTCCTTTTCATTGAATTTATTGGGGTGACACTGGTTAACAAAATTATATAGGTTTCAGGTACACAACTCTACAACACATCTGTACATTGTATTGTGTGTTCACCACCCCAGTCAAGTCTCCATCCATCACCATTTATTACCCCCAATACCCTTCTCTAACTTCCCTCCACCAATCACCACGCTGTTGTTCCTGTCCCTTAGTTCTCTCTCTTTTTTTATCTCAATCCCTCCACTCCCCCACCCCACCCAGTCCTCCACCCCCAATAGCTGTCAGCCTGCTCTCTAACTATGAGTTCTACTAATGAATAAAATGAACTAACGCCAAAACCGGTTTGGCTCAGTGGATAGAGCGTTGGCCTGCGGACAGAAAGGTCCCAGGTCCGATTCCGGTCCAGGGCATGTACCTTGGTTGCGGGCACATCCTCAGTTGGAGATGTGCAGGAGGCAGCTGATCCATGTTTCTCTCTCATCGATGTTTCTAACTCTCTATCTCTCTCCCTTCCTCTCTGTAAAAAATCAATAAAATATATTTTAAAAAATAAATAAATAAATAAAATGAACTAACAAGCCAAATAGTTACAGACTAACACAGCTTTGAAATGCCAGAAGTAATACCCCTTGAGGCAGGTTTTAGCCCTCTGGAGAGCACATAATCTTAACTTTCCTATAACCCACTCCCTACCTTGCTTCCTCCAATCTTCCTTACATCCCCTATTTAATTTCAAATGCATAAAAGAGTCGGCAAAACTGTTATTCTTTAAAGCATTTGAGATCTTGCTCCCTTGTATATGTCATAAGTTTGGCTCAGATAAACTCTTATAAAAATTCACTATAGGTTTGGATGTTTCTTATGTAGGCAGTCATTTTGGTCATGTTCTCTGGGGATAGGAAAGGCTATTCCCTAAAGGCTCTACTATTTCTGGAGGTCCCATCTAAAGATGAGGAAGAATAAGGGGAGGGATCACAAACTTATCTGATTTGAAAATAACAAAAACAGAACAAAACAAAACGTAATTATTGTATTGATCTAGGTAAAATTCCTGGATTAATTGAAATAATTATAAAACTAAAATAGAGCCATTCTTCACATAACATGCAGAGTGATTTTTGAAAACACAGTCCCTCCTTTGAGTAAAATGTTCTGCCAACTTCTTGTTTTGGCATAAATTCCAAGATTTTTCTCTGCCTACTTCTCTGACCTCCATCTGCCACCATTCTCTTCTTGCTCACTGAGGCCCACCACATAAGCTTTCTTTTGTTCCAAGCTCATGCTTTAGGTGTTTACACCTGCCTTCCCCTCACTTCTCTCTGCCTGGAAGAGTGTCCCCACCTCTTCATGGGGCTGGTTCTTGCTCAGGAGTTGGGTCTCAGCTCAAATGGCACTTCCCCAACCACCTTTCTCTTAAGATCACCCACTCACCTTCTCCATCACATCTTCCTGTTTTAGTTTATTCATAGCCCTCATCAGTAACTGGAATTACCTTGTTTACTTATTTGCTTAGTTGACAATGTCTGTGTTCCTCCACTAGTACATAAGCTTTGTGGGAGCCTGGAATTTCCTCTGTACATATTGGTAGTTAATGAATAGTTGTTCAATGAATGAACTGGTAAGGTTTCTACCCCACAATTTAAAAAAAAAAAGTCTGAGGTAGAAAATAAGAACTCTTTATGGAAAGTTAATTTAGGTCAGGAAGCAGTATGTCACTGGAGTGCAGTGGGGTGACACAGAAAGACAGTCAAACAGCTATTTAGAATGTGCTTTCAAAATGCATTCTTCTGATACTTGCATTCTATTTCCGGTCATTTAGGCAGGACTTTCCTATTTGGAAAGTCTATAGAAGTGTCTTTTAATTAGCAATTACATCCTCCTTGTTAATTTTTATCAAACTGCCTTTCAGACCAGCAGACAAATGGAATTCCCTTCATTGTCTCTGGGATCACGGTCAAAGGCCAAGTCCCTCTTTCAGAAAAGAACAAAAATCACATCAACACCTTTAAACTTTTTGTCTACGGTTCCATTTCCAGGTGTGTGTGTTTTTTAATATGAAAAGTTATCATATAAAAGCCAATTAAGGAAAATAATGTTGCACCTGAGAGTGGTTCTTTAATATTTTCACAAAAAGTAAAAATAGACTTGTCATGTGGAATAAATGATGTCACTAACTCTTGGAAAGACCTCTAACAGAAGTTCTTTTGTACTAGAACTAAAATTACACACTCTATACAGAATGAGAAATCAAAGCAGCCCCTGAAATTACTTATACTGGTGAGCTAAGGTTGCCGTGGAAGCAGGCCTCTAGTTCGTCAGGAGTCTCTCCCAGGACCAAACATGTCCAGTTCATTTGTCAATAGCACGTGAATATTATAATTGAAAATTTATTTAAATTTGCATACAACATAAAATGCACTCAGTTCATACATGGAAAAGATTCTAGATCAACGTCATAAATAAAAAAGAGGGGAGAATGAAAAATAATTCTGTGAATTTAGAGAAAAACTAAATTCAGTGTATTTAGATGGAAGAGGCTTAGCCTGTGTACACATCTTATTTTCTAGCTCAGACTTTTTTTTTTTAGTTGTGTGGTTAAAAACCTTGTTGGTTTGTTCATATATTCATTCATTCAATTATTCATTCATTCAACAGTGACTTATTAAGTTCTTATTATATAGCAGGTGAAGTTCCAGGTTCTCACAGAACTTATGTACTAGGGAAAGAAGACAGATACTTATCAAATAAGAAAACAAATTTAATCCCATATTTAAACCTGGAAGTTCTAAATGTCAAGCAAAATATCTGAAAGAGTTGTGGCCTTGACCAAGCTTTAATATTCTTCATATAAATTATTTAACATCAATCTAGACAGACCTAGAATTTCATATAGACACAGATTTGAGTGAAAAATTACAAATGGGACAGATGAAGAACATGGCTTTCCAGTAGGATTATATTTTTATTGAACTGAAAGATGATTGACCCAGATTTTACTGAAGCAAATTAAATATTGGACATTTGTTCTAATACCATAAAAATGCATTTTCTAAATGAAGTTTATAAAATAAAATAGCTTTTTACCTATTTGGTGGATTAGAAATATTAGTTTCTCATGGAGTGACACATTTTGTCATTCTCACAAGATCTCTCTGAGATGGGTCTCTGAAGCAGAGCCCACGTGCACAGGAACACTCGGGACCCTCCTTGCTAACTGCTGGGCCTCTGCCAGATGCAGGGACCTTACTAAGGGCTTTAGACTCATGGCCTCACTTAACCCTTACAAACAACCTGACCAGGCAGGTAGGAGATGGACAGAAACAGAGAGTTGAGTAATTTGCCCTAGGTTGACTCAGCCAGTAGGTCAGTAGGTCTAGATTCGGATTTAGGTCCAACTCTAGAGTCCATAAACACTCAATCTGGGGCCGCTCTCTCAGTTGAGAAATGTCATTTAAACTTGAATCTGAATCAAGAGTGTTATGGTCCATTTGGCTGTTACCCCTAAAGCAAAGTGCTCAGGTCCTCTGGATAAACTCCAGGGTATTTGAAGGGCTCCTTTTCAGAGTGCCCATTTTTCCTTCAGAATGAGCAATGCTATAATTGATATATTTATGTATATGTTTCTTTGTGCAAGAGTTTTTCTATGGTAGGTATCTATCTATCTATGTGAATTAATAAATTCTAGCTGATGTAACCCAAGTTCAGATAAATGCTGAAACCACTGTGGCTTACGTAATGGAAGTTTATTTCTTGCTTATGTAAAGTCCAAGTACATGTTTGAGGTAGGTGTGAGTAAGGCGGTAGACAGCTCTGTCCCACGGAACCTTTCAGAGACCTAGGCTGCAGGAGATCCTGCCTCCTGTCAAGGTTAGCCTGTTCTTCAACATCCAGCCAATAACGGAGAAAGAGAGAGTGCAGAACGTGTACTAGCTTTTTAAGCTCTTCGGCCCAGAAATGACACACATTTTGTCCACTCAACTTCCATTGGTGAGAACCAGTGCACCTAATGTATCCTGGCTAGGAAATATTGCCCCTGGTTAGGTAGCTTCATTCCCCACACTACTCTATCTTCGGAAGGTGAAATAAATGTTTGGAGGATGGCTGACCATCTCTGCTACAACACCTAAAAGTAGTGTTGCTGGTTCTTTAAAAAAAGAGGTTTGGGTTTTTCTCCCTTTCATTCAAGTCATATTTATTGAAGGTCTACACTGACCCAGACATAACGCTAGGGATGAAGGGATGCCAGTGAGAACAAAATTAGCATAACCTTGTTCTTCCTGGGAATTTAATGTAGTAAATGAGACATATACCAAACAATGCCATTATGATACAGTGTGAAAATATTATAATAAGAGGATTTTAAGATGCAAAATTAAGATCACATAAAAAGGTCATTCAAATCAGACTTGAGAGGTTTGGAAGGTTTAGGATGAACCCTCGAGTTTTGCATTGGCATTAGTCTGCTGAAGTACAGGTTGGGGAAGAGGGAGGATGAAGAGGACAAAGAAAGTGTGAACAGCATTACAGATGCTGGAAGGCAGGAGAAAGCATGGAGTCAGAGAACCTGTAGGAGACCAAAGGACTCAACACCTGGTTGGATTTTGAGATAAATGTGAAAATGAAAGCATCAGTTCTGATACTTTGTTTGTAGCTTGGATAAATGGCGGTTTGAGGATAAAGATGACAGATTTGATCTTAAACAATTTGAATTTGTAGTATATGTTTAACATCCAAATGGAGGTGTCTAAGAATTTTGTGGCTATATGAGTCTTAAATATGGGGAAAAGATAGAGGTTAAATCAGCTGTGGGCAAACTACGGCCCGCGGGCCGGATCCGGCCGGTTTGAAATGAATAACACTAAAAAAAAAAAAAAGACCGTACCCTTTTATGTAATGATGTTTACTTTGAATTTATATTAGTTCACACAAACACTCCATCCATGCTTTTGTTCCGGCCCTCCGGTCCAGTTTAAGAACCCATTGTGGCCCTCGAGTCAAAAAGTTTGCCCACCCCTGGGTTAAATCTAATATATGGATATGGAAATAATAAACACCATGATGAAATTCCGAACCTGTGATGTAATGATATTGTACAGAACAAGAAGAGAATAAGACAGGAAGAACCCAGAGTAACAGCAACATGAAAAGAAAAGGCAGAAGTAAAGGAGGTAAAAGGATTTTGTGTTTGCCAGAACTTTCAATTTCTTAGCAGAAATAACCTTCTGATCTGGTTAGGGCTATTAGAAATGATCTATCATTGCACAAAGTATTCCCTTTCATTGCCATCTTTCCCTCTGCACCTCTCTTCAAAAAAAGAGAGTTATTTACTCCAAAGTTTTTATTCTCTAGACTTTTCTTTGTACGAAGGATGGTGTTATAGGATCGTGAGTCTTGGTAGCAGCAGAAATACATAGAATTACAGGTAGCTTTTCTCTCTTGCCATCATATTTGGTAGCATGATGAAAGAGAACCATTGTTAGTTGTAAATTATTGGTAGCTGGTCTTGGGAGGGGGAGTGACACAGCAGATTTCATTTATTGTCACTTTCCTGAACTTTGAGACTTTGAGAGATCCTTTGATTACAGCCATGCTTAGTAACTACATCAGGAAAAAATTTTTGTAAACTTTAAAGGAATGGACCAGAAGATCAGATTGTACCAAATGTTAGGCCAGCATACATTCCAAGGACATGTTTTCTGAGGTCAGGAAAGCTAAAGAACCACTTGGGGCAGGGCAGAGAAGGAGCTTGGCTGCCACCCCATCCTTCAAAAATTCTAGGCTACTTTCAGACCGTGTGCCCTCTGGTCACGAACCCTGATTGAAATAGCAAATAGAATTCTATCGAAGGCACTTGGGAATAACATAAAACCAACCTGTATTTAGGATCAGTAAGTAAAGGATCAGTGCCAAGAGGAGAGAAAGTATTTGGGAAAAGCAAAGCTTATAGTCTTTCTTTTAAACCCAGGTTTTAAATATACAAAAGAAAAAAACCATCAACAAAAGTATGCCATGTTTAGCAAAGTACCCTTCCATATCCTAAATGGTATTTCCTATAGAAAGGTAAAACTGTTGGCTAATAGGAAATGCTGCTACATTATCTAATTACTTTAGAGTTGACAATGAGATGAGACTGGAAGAAATAGAGTAATTAGAGTATAGTTGAGAAATTATCAGGTTCTCTGTTATAGTCAATATTCTGCAGTCAACAAAAAGAATAATCATTTGTGCTGATATAGAATAGCCTCTAAGATGTATAAACAGCGTATATAGCATATAAATATTTGTGTAGCAATAGGAGAAAAATATAAATTCACACACAGGTATTTGCTTGCATAGGAAAGAGTATCTCTGTTTTTAAAAATAAACTACCCTGCCTTGGCCAGATGGCTCAGTTGATTGGAGCATTGTCCTTCATACCAAAAGGTTGCGAGTTCCATCCCCAGGTGCTTATGGGAGGCAACCAGTCAATGTTTCTCTCACATCTTTCTCCACCCCCTTCCTCTCTCTAAAAAAAAAAATATTAAAAATTAATGTCCTGATCGGCATTCTCAGTGGTTAGAGCATTAGCCCTCTCACCAAAGGGTTTTGGGTTTGATTCCTGACTAAGGGCATGCACCTGGGTTGCAGGTTCGATCCCTGACCTTGGTCGGGGCACAACTGACACATGTGTCTCTCTCACATCAATATTTCTCTCTCCCTCTCTCTCTCCCTTCCGTCCCTCCTTCCCTTCCACTTTTTTCTAAAAATCGATGGAAAAAATATCCTCGGGTGAAGATTACCAAAAAATAAATTAATTAATAAAAACATATCCTTGGATGTGGGTTAAAAAATAATAATAAATAAGTATATTTCTAGGTGTTCTATTTGGGGCACAGTTCACTGGACTGCATAGGGCCACCTTGCCAGCTTTACAGAGCTCTGTTTCTTTGCCATCCTCACCTAAAGGGCAGCATATAAGAACCATGGGGGAGGAGAGTGGTGGCAGTGTCCTCTAGTGAGTCTGAGACGTCCCCCAATCTACCACCCAAACTCACTCACTCAGCCATCCTTGGAGAACAAATAGTTCTAAATAAAGACCAAAAAATCAGTGCCCATTGGCCATGATGACCTTCCACTCAAGAGAGAAATTAAAACAAATCAAAAGTTTCATCATATTTTTTATGATGTCCTAAAAGGAAGAACATTGCCATAATAATTTTTATAATTTATGATCCTGGTATAACTGTGACATATCTGGTACACTTTCCAAAAATTCCTGTGGGTTTTGCCTTAAATTTTTGGTTTTCCCACAGATTTACTAATCAACTTTATCAAAAGGAAATTCGTGACATAGCTAAATGCTGAGACCAGGGAACAAAATTAGGGCTGGAAGTAGTGACCTGGTTTCACTAGATGTTGCAGGAAAAGTGCTGATTTATAGGTCACTGCTTTTTTTCTACCAGGAGAATCTGACTAAATTGGGTTACAGCCTGCAGGTTCTTCACCTGTCTGTCACATAAATAAAATTTCCCAAGAGTGCCCTTGCAGCCCGACTCACTGACTGACTGGCACAAAGACATTTCAGCCCGTGCAAACTTCGGTTTGTTTGTTTCAGGGGAAACCCGGTTCCTTCAAATGGATGTGGCATTAAAGTTTGTTCAAAGCCAAAGTTGAGTGAGAAACTAGTCTCTAAAAGGATCTTTCCATGTCTAAGATTCTAGAATTCTGTGACTATAGGTTACAGAATAGAAACTAATGAGATGTGTCCCACATAAATGAGCAGATCTAGGATTAGAAGTATGTCATAACTTGAAGACAATCCAGAATTTATTTTTAGGGAACATGAATCTCTATAGGTTCTTGATTTCAGAAACAAAACCCACTCTCGCTAGTTTAAGGGAAAGAAAATCGTTTTATTAAAGGTTTTAAGTAGTTGTAAGAATCTCAGTGAGGGCCAGAGAACCAACCTCAACCATGGATGTTCTCAGACCAGGAGCCACATACAGTTACACGCAGGATGGCTCCTGGGACACTGCACTGTCCCTAGTAGCAGACACCCCGCTCTGACCACCGGAGGGGGACCCTCTGGTGGTGGTCTCTGGAAGGTGCCGCCACCGGTCCCTCTACCTGCCACGATGGATTCTTTGAGGTACCTCACCCCCACATGGAGATCTGAGTCAGGTGGGTCTGATGGGCAGAACCTGGACTCTCTATACTCAAATCTAAGATGTCGAGAGAGTTTCTGACTTCTTTGGGGAGCAGACTCTCTGAAATTAGGACATTGTCCAAATAAAAAATGAAGCCCACGGTAAAGGGTGGTCAAAAAGCATCTGACAAATGCCACTTCAATGGCATTGAAGTAGTGTAGCCTCGGCTTCCTCTAGATGCCTGGAGAGACCAGTCACACCTTTCCTGGGGCATTAATGCCTGATGGGGCAGACTCTTGACCAGTGGGAGACCGGGAGTGGAAAAGAGCTGGCAGATAGACTCCTTTCCCTTCCTCTCTCCTGGGCCACTTTGAGAAGCAGGACTTTATTTGGTCTGACTGCACGCACCCCATGAGCTGGAGTATTAACCACACTTGCTGCCCATAACAGACTGACTCAAGCCTCCCTCACGCTGGCCCGGCCTCACGCTTCCCTCAGGCTTGCTTCTCTGGGATTGCACCGCCCTGAAAAGTGGCAGCTCAGAAGCGTCTCCGTTAGGCTCTGGTTTCTAACAGAACCCAGGCTACAGGAGCCTCTTATTACAGATGCAACATATTCTCACTAGATCTTTGCCTGGTTTCTATGACCAGCTTCAATTGTTTTCCCTAGAAAACTAGTATTGGAAACTCATGCAGATTTATAAACCTGCACTTGCCATGACTGTGACTCGTGTTGAAAACTTTTCTACTGTCTCTAACTAATTTTTTGCCTCCTGTTAAAAAAATAAAATTATTTAATGGGGGAATTGGGATGTGAGAGTGGAGGTGAAGGAACTAACTTGTCAATTCTCAGGATCACTAAGAGTCTCCTAGCCTCTAGCTGGACTGGCTCCACGCTTTGTGAGAGCATGATGACTTTCTCCTAGTTCCTCAAACATGACTTTGTGTCCGTTTCTCTGTGCCCTCCCTCAGGTTATTTTCTCTTCTAAGCAACTGTTTGACCTTCCCTTATTACTACAATTAAATGCTTTTTGTCCTTGAAAACCAAGCTCCAGTGTCTCCTCTTTAAGCTCTCATGAGGATGCCCAGCCCCAACTCTAATTTATGTTGAGCTGTGCATTCCTGTAATACCCTGTGCATTGTATGTATATGCGCCACACTGGACTTCAGTTATTAGTCTACTGGCATGTCTCATTTGGTTTTACAGCCCTGGCTTTAAGCAGCGTAACTGGTACATAATGATTATTCAATAGAAAGCTATTGAATGAATGATAGTTGTGAAATAACTGACGATTCCAGCAAGGGTCCCTGTGCCGTGTTGTGGCAATACCTGGAGAAATCCCCTATGCAAATGGTTTCTTGGGTGGAAAAGCTGTTCCACCCTTCTACCCACCTGTGAGATAATCAGTAATGGCACTGAAAAATATGCAACATATGCAAAGGTTTGTTGGTACATTTGAAGATCTGAAAGAAGCCCAGGGTAGCTGGAGAACCAAGAGAGGAAGTGAAGAAGGCAAGAAAGGTGGCCAGGGCCAGATCAGACAAGGTTTGTGGGTCATTTAAGGAGTCTGGTCACACACATTAGGGAACAATAGGTTACTGATGTCTGAATGAGATTGTTGGTAAAAATTCGTTCATGAATTAGAAGTTACTTGTCTTTATTATTTTGGTTTACATTCTGGTAAGTAGTTGAGGTTTGTTTTTTTAACTGTTTATATTATATAGAAATTGATAGTATTAAAATATTCTAACAACTTGAACTATGAGGAACTCTTAGATTTAGTTTAAAATTTGGGAAACTGAATCTACTTAAGAGACTAAATGTCAGTTGACTATATTTGAGAGTCTATGAGAGTAAATGTTTTTATTTATCTGCCAAGGATTCAACTGGTATATGCTTTCTTATGCCTACTGCTGATATAACAAGAACGTTCTAATTTTCATGCATAAAAGATTAAAGTTCTTTTATTTTGCAAAAAATTAAATATAGACTGTACAGTTGTTTGTTGTTTCTCAGATGACATCTGGTGGATAAAAATAGAAATGCAGTTTTATATTGTTTAAGAAAAGTGAGGTTCTCATATTCCATGGTAGAAAATCATTTAAAAATATGAGATGAGCCCGGCTGGCATGGCTCAGCGGTTGAGCATTGACCTATGAACCAGGAGGTCACGGTTGAATTCCTGGTCAGGGCACATGCCCGGGTTGGGGGCTCCAACCCCAGTGTGGGGCAGCCAATTCATGATTCTTTCTCATCATTGATGTTTCTCTCTCTCTCTCTCCCTCTCCCTTTCTCTTTGAAATCAATAAAAATATATATTTTTAAAATAATAAAATAAAAATATGAGATGAGTCGGTTGGAGATTAATTTTGCTTATCATTTTGGTATTATGGCATGATGGTGATAGAGAGAACACTCCAGTGCTCTCCTGGACTTGGCAGGCTTTGAGCTCTGCTCAAACCTCTGACAGTAAAGAGCTAAATGACTTGATTAGCTACAGACAAACAAGAATCAGATGATATTGGATTTCTCAGTAGCAATACTAAAAAAAAGAGAGACAACAGAACAATATCTTCAGCATTCTGAGGGAAATTTTCTTTCTATCTTGAGTTTTCTACTGAGTCAAACTGTCCTGTTGTGAGCTAAATAATTTTAAACATGCATGAAACTTAACCTTTCAGAAGTCCTCTTTGGGTTGCTAATTTATTTAGTATTTAGTTTTTAATATTTTTATTGATTTTTAGAGAGAGAAGAAGGGAAATGGACAAAGAGAAACATCGATGTGAGAGATTGATTAGCTGCCTCCTGCCTGCCCCCTACTGAATATTGAACCTGAAACCCATATATGCTCTGATTGGGAATCTAACCAGCAACTTTTTGGTACATGGGATGATGCCCAACCAACTGAGCCACATCTACCAGGGCTGGGTTGCTACTAATTTAAAATTTTATCTTTGTCAAATACTAGGTTTCAGTTTATTTGTAAGTATTTTCATTTTTGCTATTGCAATTTGGGCCTTTATATATATTTTTTTAAAAAGGTATAATTGACATATAGTCATGTTTTCTAACTGGTTGTTGTTTGTATCGATGAAGGCAATTGATTTTTACACACTAATTTGATGCCATCCATCTCAAGTTATAATTGAGTTCCTTGGTTTTCCAGGTACACAATTATCTGTAAGCAGTAATAAATGTCCTCTTCTTCCAGTGTTTATACCTCTTATGTCCTTCTCTTGCCTAATTCCATTGGAAAACCTCCAGAACCATGCTAAATAATAGACTGTAGACATAATTATCTTGATGTAGATTTTAATGGGAATGTGTCTCAGGTTTCCTCATTAAACATAATGCTTTTAAAAATTACCTATCTTCCCTATTTTATGAAGATTTTTTAAAGTCAAATATGGATGTTGAAATTTATCAAATAACTTTCCAGCATATTTGGATAAAATCTTACAATTTTTTTTCTTGTAATCTATCTTATCAGCCAGGGCTCAGTTGCAGAAAACAGAAAGGAATTTAATGCCGAAAATGAAAATCAGTGAAGAGCTGGAGGAGGAGGCTAACTCCCAGAATAACTCCCAGAACCACACTGCAGCACTGGCCCACCAAGAGACCCGCTCCCTCGCTCTGCTACAGTCAAGATGTCAGACTCACACCCACCCATTAGTTCCAGGAGCACACCATCTTGATGTGATTTAGGAATGAGAAGTTGCCACCAGAATTCTTAGCTCCAGCAGAACACTCCTTCTGATCTATCACCTCTGGATCAGGACACTGATGCTAGAACTGTCAGCTCCAGAGTTTCATCACATCTGCTACACCGCCACAAAATGAATACCTCAGGCATCACCTTTTCTCCTATTTAATTGAGTTTGAAATCAAGTTTCACAGGAGTGCATCCTATTGGCAAAACGTATTTACATTGAGGATCCTAGTTGCAAGGGATCTTGGGAAACAAGAATCCTGAGTTTTCCAGCCTCTCTAGTATAGGATGACACACTAAAAAGAGATAAGAATAGATGCTGGATGAGCCAACTGACTGTACCCAACCACTTCCCAACCTAGTGAATAATATTGAATCATTCTTATGATCCTATGGAGAAAAGTATTTTTCTTTTCATTCCTCAGAGATGCTGCTCGATTTCATTTGCTAAAACTTTAGTAAACGTTTTTTGCATCAATATTCGTAATTGATTTTTGTCAGGAATTTTGTGTGCTAGTACTGTCAGTTTTGAATAAGAAGCATATGTCACTTTTATTATTAGAATCCGGAATTTTCTTCATTTTGTCTCTGTTCTAGAACAATTTTAAAAACATTAGAGTCTACTTATTCCATAATATTTGATAAAAGTAACCTGTGAAGCCCTCTAGGCCTGGTGGTCTTTGGGAGCCTATCATTTTGACAACTTTTTCCTTTTTTTTTAGGTTTTTAATGTTTAATGTTTGAATTTTTAATTTACCAATTTTGGAAAATTGTCTTTTCTTAGAAAATTTTTTTTATTTAGATTTTCATATTTATTTGCAGACAATTGAGCAAAGTAGTCTTATAGATTCTTTTTTCTGTTTTTTTAACGTTATTTGTGCTGCCTTAATTTTAATTCTTGATCAGTTTAGCTAGTGGATTTATCTATCTTAATTTGTTAACTTTATTCATTGAAATCACCATTTATCTGTTTTTTTATCTTATATTTTCAGCTTTAACACTTCTTAATTCATGTTTCCTTCATTCCTTTTTTTGTTTGTTTGTTGATTTCCTCCTAAGCTGGGTGGTTAATTCATTTATTTTTATTCTTTCTTATTAATGTAATTATTGAAACGCTAATTTTCTTGTGAGGATTGCTTTAGCTATAATCTATGGATACTAATATGTAATGTCACCAATGTTTTCTAATTCAATTTCAGTTTTATTTTTTATATCCTCTTTGACTCTAGAGTTTTAAGAGAGTTGTAAAATTCCAGCTAATTCAGTCTTTTTGTCTTCTCAATTAGTTTGCTTGTGACCAGAGAATTATATCTGCATTATTTCTGCTGTTTGGCATTTACTGAGGATTTGTGGCCTAAATATATGGCCTTTTTTTTTGTGAATGTTTCATGAATGTTAAAAAAGAAGGTATAGTCCCTGTTTTCCATGAATATAGTTCAATATGTTAGATCTATCTTATAAATTTAGATTTACCTTATAAAATATGTCATTTAATCCGCTCTGTCTTGAGAGCCCCCCCTTATTCTGCCCTTCTCCGGGTAGTCTCCCCATGGCTTGGCAGCCTTAAGAGGTAGAGCAGTTCTGCAATCTGTCTGACAGCTATGATCCCAAGCTATGCCAAAAGAGTGAACATCCTGCCTCCCAAACTAAGAACCAGTCCTTGCAGAAATATTGTTAGGAAATAGATCTACAAGAACTAGTCCTTATCTCTCACTTATTTACACTTACCAGCAGTCACATCAAGAACACACTTGAACCCTGACTGGTTTGGCTCAGTGGATAGAGTGTCAGCCTGCAGACTCAAGGGTCCCAGGTTCGATTCCGGTCAGGGGCATGTACCTTGGTTGCGGGCACATCACCAGTGGGGAGTGTGCAGGAGGCAGCTGATCAGTGTTTCTCTCTCATCGATGTTTCTAACTCTCTATCCTTCTCCCTTCCTCTTTGTAAAAAAATCAATAAAAAATATATTTTTAAAAAAAACCACACTTGAATTTACAAATTTGCCCAAACCAAAACCTTTCCTTTCTTGTTTTTCCTTTAATTTTTTATCCCACCAAAGTTTCTACCAGATACTTCCCTCAGACTGCTCTCTAACACCATCTGTGCAGTCTCTCAATACTGCCTACTTCCAAGCTCAAATCAGAGTAGTATTTCCACTTCCATGTACTTCCCTGTCCTTGGCAACCTGGTTTGGTATCTGCAGTCTATCCCTGGTAATGGTTTCTAATACTTGTTAATTTTTTTTTTGCCAGTGTGAGCAAGCCATAAAATATTTCTGTGCTCCAAATTATGCCCATCACTAGACATTTACTATTTGTTATATTTTATAGGTATCAGTTAATGTTAAGCTGGCAGTGTCAGGATTATCTCTGCAAAAATACAAAAAGCAATGCTTTTAAAAAATTGTTGGTTGTTTTTCTCAAATAAAAAGAAGACCAGAGATAGCCAGTATAACTGCTCAAATCTATATACTTAAAAGCCTAAGTGACTGTATGATTAAACGACTGGAACGACCAGAACAACCAATTGACCAGTTGCTATGACACGCACTGACCACCAGGGGGTAGATGCTCAATGCGGGAGCTGCCCCCTGGTGGTCAGTGCACTCCTACAGCCAACCTCCTGCAGCCCCTCCCACAGCCATGGCCCTGATTAGGGGACCGGCTGACCAAACTCCCGTGGTCCCTCCCCCGTGCTGGCCAGCCCCCAAAAGGCCTCAATCTCTGGCCAGGCTGAAGGACCCTACCCATCACCCATGCACAAATTCATGCACTGGGCCTCTAGTTAATACATAATAATTGTAACAACAAACAAAAAACTCCAACATTACAAAAGTCCCAACTACTCATTGTTTTCTTTATTAGTTTCTTGATGTGTAACTTGTTAACTTGCACGTTTATGTATAGGGATCTGTCTTTTTATTTTAAATTCTCAAGCAAGAATCAATACTTAATCAAAAAGTTATTTTGTTCTTATGAATATGTAGATGATATGACAGTTTAATTTTCTATTTAACTATAAAAGAATGACCTTCTAATAACTTTTTCTGAAATTAATTTTTAAATGATAGGTTCATGTTCGTCAAATGAGTTGGAATTCTCAGGGGAAAGTGCTCTATTGGGTCTAAGTGGTGTCGTCATAAAACTATCAACCACACTGAAGATTTTTCATTTTCCCAAGGCTGATCTAAGGAAGGTAAACCTGGGACTACCTACAAATGACAACAACCATTCAAACACAATTGATTGTCTTCTTTATTTTCTACTGGCATCCAGGGGAGAAAAATAAAAAGAGAAAACACTGAAACTGAACACAAATACAATCGAAAGAACCCAACTATATACAAATTGATTTTATAACCACACAGAGAAAAGACAGATTTCAGAAAACTTTTGGCCATCACACTCTTCCTGGATATCCTCTTCCAGGAGATATTCCAAGGATGAAAAGAACTGCAAAATGGTCTTAAACTTCACTTAGTAAGTTTACTGTTAGTGGTCATATTAGAATTGTAATTTGAAACTACCTAATTGTGTGAGAAAAAGCAAATAAGTAAATATGCTGATATTCTAAGGAACCCAGATTTTCAGTGTAAGAGAAAAGAAATGCAAATTTATAAGATATTAAGGAAAGACAAAAGCCTCAAGTCTTGATGCATTCCTGTCTCTCGTATCTGACAGTGTGGGGCATGCTCTGTTTGTTTATTTAAAAAGTGAAATATAGTTATTGTTCAAGTTCATCAATAATACTTTTTCATTTAGATTCAGTCTCACCAGCACTTAGTAGGAACCTAGAAAGAAGTTCTATTATGTAAAATATGTATATATCTAAGATAGATACAGATATTTCTATATATGTCAAGAATACGTTTCAGTATGAGAATGAAAAACAATGCATTTTTCTGGTGGTCAGGGAGAGGTTAGGTGTAGAAAGGTTTTGCTGAAAGGCTATACCCCGCCCCCGCCGCCCCCAACAGCTCAGAGCCAAGACAGGACCCTACCCAACCCGCGCGCCAGCCAGGCCCCGCCCCGAGCTCCGGCCCCGCCCCCGCCCCCGCCCCGCGCTCCGGCCCCGCCCCGCGCTCCGGCCCCGCCCCCGCCCCGCACTCCGGCCCCGCCCCGCGCTCCGGCCCCGCCCCGCATCCACGCCCGGCCCAGCATCCCGACGGAGCCTGGAGCCCAGCGGCTTCGTGCAGCGTCTGCCTTGCCGGGAGCGTCCGGCGCCTGAGCCCGCAGGTCGGGGTGGTCGCAGCGGCCGGAGCGGCTCGGCGAGAAAAGATGGCTGCCCTGACGACGGTTGTGGTGGCGGCGGCGGCCACCGCGGTAGCCGGGGCGGTGGCGGGGGCGGGCGCGGGCGCGGCCGCCGGGAACGGCGTGGGAGCAGCGCCGGTGCCGCAACAGGTAAAGGGAGGAGGGCCGGAACCGTTGTGGGGGCGGCGGTGAGCCCGAAGCGGTGTCTGAACAGGTGTCTGCAGCGCGGCCCGGGAGGGGTGCGCCTCCCGTGGCTCGAGGCCTGGCCCGGCCCCGGCGTGGCGTTTTGTTCGCCTGTGCGTTTCACTGCTTTTCCCCGAGAGCACCTCCTCTCCGCGACTCGGATTCTTCCCTAAAAAATTGCAGCTGGTGGTGTGCACCTGCCCGAGCCGTGGCCGCCGTGTGTGGGAGCGCCCTGCACAGTGCTTGGTGGAGAGGGACTGTGTGCCGGGTAACGGATCGGCGGCTGCTCGGTTATTGTACCTGCCGGGGAGCGTGCGCGGCAGATGTGTTTCCAGGGATCAGTGCGGGACCCGTTTCTCCACCGTGCGGACCGGAGGGTCCCTCAGAGGGGGTGCTGGCTCCTCTCATTCCCTCACAGCCCACAGCTGAGCACGGGCAGTTCCTGTGTGTCCCACCTCCAGGATAAATCCGGAATCCACCTCCTCTCGCCACTACCCTTGTCCACACCGTCGTTTCCCCCTGGCTGAACTGCTTTCCTCCTTGGTTTCTGTTCTCCCACGCTTGCCTTTCTAAAGTATTCTCAACGCCAGGGCGACTCGGTCCAGGAATGACACCCCTCTGCCCAGAAGCCTCCAGAGCTGATCTTGTTCACAACAAAAGCCAACATCCTTACCCGGCGAGGAGCTGCCCCGCCCTCGCCCCACCTCCTTGTCCCTGCATCTCCAGCGCCCTGTGCGGCCCGTCCGGGGCTCCCGGTGGTCACTCAGACATGCCAAGCACTCTCCTACCTCGGGGCTTTGAAATTGCTATTCCCTCTGCTCAGAATGCTCTTCCCCATGCTTAGCACTGTCACCCCCGTCAGGTATCTTTGTTCAAATGCCATTGGCTCAATGATTCTTTCTATGCCCTCCCCAAACTGAATTCCCTTATCCAGCACAACCCGTCCCTTTTTTCTGGTTTTCTTTTTCTTCATAGCACTTATTACCGTGATATATTACATATTTTATACCTATTTTTAAAAATGTCTTTCTCCATATACCATCCACCCTTAGGAATGTAAACTTTGTAAGGGCAGAAACTTTTATTCACTATTGTGTTCCCAGCACCAAGAACTGTGCCTGTTTAGTCCTGGAGCATAGTAGGTGCTCACTAAATATTTGTGGGTCAGCCCAAACGGAGGGAAGGCTGTTGTGAGCTGAGGACATGTTCTATCTTTTTCTTCCCCTGAGGGGAGGGATGGGAAACGTCCAGCCCACAGGCCATATAAGGCCGGAGAAATCATTTGCTCTGGCCCTGCCAAGGCATTAAGGGTGAGTTAGTTAAATGTTTGACCAAATATCGCAAGCTATTTTTTAAGTTGATAATTTTGTATGGCCCGTGAATGATGTTATACATATCCAAATGGCCCTTGGCAGGAAAAAAGTTTCCCACCCAGGTTCTAAGAAAATACAGTGTCTTATATAAATTCAAGAAATTCCACCTCAGACACATTTTCTCACACATTCTTTATAATTCTCTTTATATTCTAACTCTGGCCCAAATGACTCAGGAAAAAATATAAAATATATAAAAATTCTATATAATAAAAGGCTAATATGCAGATCGACCAAACTGAGGAATGACTGGTTGCTATGATGCGCACTGACCACCAGCGGGCAGACACCCAATGCAGGAGCTGCCCCCTAGTGGTCAGTGCACTCCCACAAGGGAGCTCCGCTCAGCCAGAAGCTGGACTCATGGCTGGGGAGTGCAGCAGCAGTGGTGGGAGCCTCTCTTGCCTCTGTAGCAGCGCTAAGGATGTCCTGACTGATGGCTCCCAGACTGCGAGAGGGTGCAGGCCAGGCTGAGGAACCCCCCCCCCCCCCCCCCCGCCAGTGCATTAATTTCATGCGCCAGGCCTCTAGTATGTAAAATATTTTTTAAACACTTTAAAAACATTTTTTTAATGTATGACCCTTATGATTTAGCCATCATGCTGGCTTTCTCCATAAAACTTTTTTGTCTTACTTTGGTTCAAAGAGATTTCTTCCCTAAATTCTTACAAATATGTTCTACCTCCTGATTTGCAGTTCTCAAATTACTTAATATTATTATCAATGTATACTTTTATCACTTCACTGCGGTGATTCTCAGAGGCTTGCCTTCTAGGGGTTTGCCTCCCAGGGTGATTAGAATCACCGTGGAGCTGTTTCAAATGTTGTATCGGTTCCTAACATTTTGCAATGTCTGAAGACATTTTTGGTTGTCACAGCTGTGGGGGATTAGGGGACGGTTGGTGTTCTACTCGCATCTAGTGCAGGGGTGGGCAAACTTTTTGACCGAGGGCCACAATGGGTTCTTAAACTGGACCGGAGGGCCGGAACAAAAGCATGGATGGAGTGTTTGTGTGAACTAATATAAATTCAAAGTAAACATCATTACATAAAAGGGTACGGTCTTTTTTTTTTTAGTTTTATTCATTTCAAACGGGCCGGATCCGGCCCGCGGGCCGTAGTTTGCCCACAGCTGATCTAGTAAGTAGAGGCCAAAGAATAGCCCCTCACAACAAAAAATTATCTGGTCCAAAATATTAATCGTGCTGAGGTTAAGACACCTGCTTTATATCCTCTCACCACTTTAGGGGATGCAGAGCCTTATAGTTGACAGTTGCAATGGTAATGGGATAGAACTCCTCAAGGGTGTTTGGGTTTAAAAAAAAGGAATTAGAATCTCTGCTCTACTATATTGTGGATTTGTATGGAGTTTAACTATGTGTTATCCATCTTTGTACTCCCCTCCCCCATACACATGATATGCTCAAATTCTATTGCCTAACACTGAACTTGAATATTGTCATATGCATGAGTGAATGTTCCTATGGAATCTAACACTGAGACCAACTAATGTTTTCTTAAGATAATTTTCTAATGACAACCTCATGATATTAGAGATATCCACCAAAATATCTAAAGTTCCTGCTTTAGTCTTTTAGGGCTCCATAACAAAATATCACAGACTGGGTGGTTTAAAGAGGCTTGTGGACAGCCACCTTCTTGCTATGTCTGTGCACATAGGGGGGAGGACGGGGAGAGAGAGAGAGAGAGAGAGAGCTCTCTAGTGTCATCTCTTATTATTATTATTAGCGTACCAGTCCTATTGGATTAGGACCCCATCCTAATGACCTCATTTAACCTTAATTATCTCCTCAAAGGCTCTATCTCCAACTATAGTTATAAGGAAGTTGGGGCTTCAAGATATGAATTTGGGAGGGGGGGAAACAACATAATTCAGTGCATAACAGTTTCCTTAAATTATTTTGAAGTTTTAGAAACATTTTATATTGTATTTTATTCTATAACCTTTGTAGGTTGTGGAATCCCATAAAATTCTCACCTATTATGAAAAATAATGTACTCTATCTATGCTTTTTAATATTTGTATATTATTTTACAATTCCCCTCAGCCATTGCCTTCCAAAACTGAAAATTACAAATATCTTTATCCTCCTCTCAAATGCCATATCGCACTTGATCATTTTAGCTGTTGAATTGTGACTTTTTAGAAATATCTCTAATAGTGTACATCATGGTTTTGTGCTAGGATGGAGCTGCATCTTCTCTTTCGTTGTATTTTTGTTGTTGTTTTGTTTCTAGTGACCTCCCTGTTATGGCCTATATTTTATGATACTTGGCTGCCTTGAGTAGTCTTTCAGTAATAACTACATTTCTTCTCTGACTTCAAATGATTACTCAAAACGGATTTCTTCTAGAAGATCACACACAACCATAGGACTGCGTGTATGTTCGGGTGTAGCAGCCTGGAGAATGCACACCACCCCCTACCAGAGATAGTCACATCCTTTGCAGACATGATTGACTTCAGGTCTTGAAATGGGGAGATTACCCTGGATTATCTGGCTGGGCCAGTGTATTCACAAAGGTCCTTATGAGAGGGAGGCAGGAAGATCAGAGCCAGTGGTAGGAGATGTGATGATGGAAGCAAGAGGATGAAGTGATTTGAGGAAGGGATCAGGAGCTCAGGAATGAAGGTGACCTCTAAAAGCCAGAAAATGGGTAAGGAAGTGCATTCTCCCTGAAGCCTCCAAAGAGAAGGCAGTCCTACCAACATCTTAATTTTACTTTTGACCTCCAGAACGGTAAAAAAATAAATTTGTTGTTTAAGCCACTAAGTTTGTGATAAGTTTGTTATAGTAGCAACAGGAAACTAATATGCCAGAAAAGAACTTTGGCCTAAGATTTTATTTTTGGCTGACCTTGAAACTCTTTGCAAAAAGAAGAAAAGGCTAAGGCAGAGGTATAAACTGCTTGCACAAGTGTTGAAGGCATGCCTGGCATGCACATAGACCCCCCTCAGCAAAGGCTAAGAGACTTATTGGTTCAAAACATCGAAGAAAATCTCTGACCAATCAGCCATTAGTGACAACTAAGCTAACCAAGCAGAGAGTTCAGGTGCCATGCAAACATACTTTACTGAATTAGTTCAGGAAAGTAACTAAACAAACAGCAACAACAACAACTCTTTTTTTTTAAATATATCTTATTGATTTTTTACAGAGAGGAAGGGAGAGGGATAGAGAGTTAGAAACATCGATGAGAGAGAAACATTGATCAGCTGCCTCCTGCACACCTCCTACTGGGGATATGCCCACAACCAAGGTACATGCCCTTGACCGGAATCGAACCTGGGACCCTTCAGTCCGCAGGCCGACGCTCTATCCACTGAGCCAAACCAGTTAGGGCAACAACAACTCTTTGGGGGGAGAAAATCTCATTTTCAGAGTTGCCACATTATGTTATTTAACATGTCCAGTTTTTAACAACAACAAAATGAGGTAAACAAAGAAACAGGAAAATATGGTCCACACACAGGATAATTTTTTTAAAAGGTAGTAAGGTAGACTTCCCTAAGGAAGACTACATGTTGGACATAATAGACAAAGACTTTAAATTACCTGTTTTACGGTAATTATGTTAAAGAACTAAAATAAAGTGTGAGAACTATGTCTCACCAAATAGAAAATATCTTAAAGAGATAAATATTATAACAAAGGAATTAAATAGAAATTCTGGAGTTAAAAAAGTACAATAACTCACATGAAAAATTTACTAGAGGGACTCAACATTAGATTAGAGCTGGTAGAAGAATCAATAAATTGAAGATAGGTAAATTCAGATTGTCCAGACTGAGGAACAAAAAGAATGAAGAAAAATGAACAGCCGGCCAGAGTGGCTCACTTGGCTGAGTGTCGTCTTGTGCACTGAGAAGTTGCTGATTTGATTCCCGGTCAGGGCACATACCTGGGTTGCAGGTTCAGTCCCTGATCAGGCAGGTACAGAAGGCAACAGATTTTATTTTAATTTTTTTTTGCTTTTTTTTGTTATTGCTTAAAATACTACAACAAGTAGTACATTTGTCTCCTTTTTTTTCCCCCTTGACCTTACCCCAGCCTCCCCTACCCCCCAGTGTCTTGTGTCCATTGGTTATGCTTATATGCATGCATACAAGTCCTTTGGTTGATCTCTTACCACCCCCCCCAACCCTCCCCAGCCTTCCTACTGTAGTTTGACAGTCTGTTTAATGCTGCTCTGCCTCTGTATCTATTTTTGTTCATCAGTTTGTAATGGTCTTTATTATCCATAAATGAGTGAGATCATGTGGTATTTTTCTTTCACTGACTGGCTTATTTCACTTAGCATAATGCTCTCCAGTTCCATCTATGCTGTTGAAAATGGTAAGAATTCCTTCTTTTTTACAGCAGCATAGTATTCCATTGTGTATATGTACCACAATTTTCTAATCCATTCATCCGTTGGTGGGCACTTAGGTTGTTTCCAAATCTTAGCCATGGTAAATTATGCTGCTATGAACATAGGGGTGCATATATCCTTTCTGATTGGTGTTTCTGGTTTCTTGGGATATATTCCTAGCAGTGGGATCAATGGCAACTGATTTTTTAAAAATATGTTTTTATTTATTTCAAGAGAGAGAAAGGGAGAGGGAGAGAGAAACATCAATGACGAGAGCTAATCATTGATCAGCTGCCTCATGCAAGTCCCACACTGGGGATCTAGCCCACAACCCAGGCATGTGCCCTGACTGGGAATCGAACCACGAGCCTCCTGGTTCATGCTCAACCACTGAGCCACACTGGTTGGGTGGGAAGACAACCAATTGATGTTTCTCTCTCACTTCGATGTCTCTCTTCTCTCCTCTCTCTCTCAGTCTCTCTCCATCTCCCTCCCTTCTTCCCTCCCTTTCTCTCTAAGCATGTCCTTGGGTGAGGATTAAAAAAAAAAAGAAAGTAAAATGAACAGAGCCTCAGAGATCTGTTAGGCACCATTAAGCATTATGTATAACTAGAGGCCCTGTGCATGAAATTCATGCATGGGTAGGGTCCCTAGGCCTGGCTGGTAATTAGGGCCCATCTGTGGGGTGACCAGTGGGGCGATCAGGGGGCCTCCTCTGGCACCCGCCAGCATTCTTGGCCAGCCTGGTACCACCTGCTTGCCGGCCCTGCCCCCCGCCACCGCCAGTCACCTCCCTCTGAGGGGTGACCAGTGGGGCAATTGGGGAATCCCCACTCACATCTCCTTGGCTGGCCTGGGGCCTGAGTGCTGGGGGCAGCTCCTGCATTGAGCATCTGCCCCCTGGTGGTCAGTGCTTGTCATAGCAACTGGTCGTTCCATTGGTCATTCTGTCATTCGGTCAATTTGCATATTAGGCTTTTATTATATAGGATGAGAGTCCCAGAAGGAGAGGAGAAAAGAGGAAGGAGAAGAATATTTGAAGAAATAATAACTAAAAACTTTCCAAATTTGATGAAAAATATTGACTTATATGTTGTCAGAACTCAGCAAACTCCAAACAGAATAAACTCAGAGATCCATACCTAAACACATCATAATCAAACTGTAGAAAGACAAAAACAAAATATTGAAAGCACCCCAACACATACAAGGGATCCTCAGTAAGTTAATGGCTGATTTCTCATTAGAAACCTTGGACTTCAGAAGGCAGTGGGATGACAGTCAAAATGCTGAAAGAAAAGAACTGTCAACCAAAATATCTATGTCCAGCAAAATTATTCTCTAAAAGTAAAGACACTACATCAAACAAAAAGCTTCTACATAGCAAAGGAAACTGTCAACAAAATGAAAAGGTAACCTACTGAATGGGAGAAAATATTTACAAATCATATATTTTATAAGGGGTTAATATCCAAAATACATAAAGAACTCATACAACTCAATAGCAGAAAACCAATGCAA
This sequence comes from Myotis yumanensis, assembly GCF_028538775.1. NCBI lineage: Eukaryota > Metazoa > Chordata > Mammalia > Chiroptera > Vespertilionidae > Myotis > Myotis yumanensis. Next base: position 67,372,299 of record NW_027223755.1, on the reverse strand, counting down.
TTTAAAAAATGGGAAGAGGAAACAAATTGACAGGTACATGAAAGGGTGCTCAACATCACTAATCAGGGAAATACAAATCAAAACTATAATAAGATATTACCTTACACTTGTTAGAATGGCTACTACCAGAGAGACAAGAAACAACAAAAAAAGGAACCCTTATGCACTATTGATGGGAATTGGTGCAGCACTATGGAAAATAGTTCAAAGGTTCCTCGAAAAATTAAAAATAGGACTATGATATGATCCAGTAATTTCACTTCTAGGCATTTATCCAAAGGAAACGAAAACATTAACTTGAATAGATGTATGCACCCCATGTTCATTGTAACTTTACTTACAGTAGCCATCAATGGATGAACGGATAAAATTAACCCCTGAGAAACTCCATCATTGACATTTCATCTCTGAAAAAAATTCCACCTTCATCTTTTACCATTTTTATTATTGAGGATAAACTTCTTTTTTTTTTAATGCAGAATGATGGCTGTTTTGGTACTTCAGGTGGAATTCGTTCTTTTCAGCTTCACAACTGGAAACAGAAAGTTAGTCAGCCTAAGAAAGCAGAATTCATACGCACAGCAGAAAAATTTAAAAATCTGTAAGTATAAAAACACTGTTTTTAAATAACATTACTAGTCATTTTATTATGAACAATGTATAAAGTTAATTCTACTCCACCCTGTCCAATCTCCACATTAAGTTACAAAAAATTGGTCATTAGAGAAAGGTGGAGTGTGTACAATAGACAAATGATAAGAGACTATTTAATATAAAGTTAATTTTAAGTGCAGTTATTTGAATTTTATTTATTTTTACCATTTGAACCAGTGTCTTTCAAAGGAGACAATATAGTTTTTTCTTTGATCTCATATATCAAATAACAGATTAAATATATTTTCACTTACCAAGGTTAGCATTTGGTAAATATTTTTGAGTGAGTGAACAATTTTAATGAAAAGTCTCTACCTCGAGTTATTTTTTGAAATGTCGTTTTATTTGGTCTCCCTCTCATGGTTTCCGTCCCTTTCAGATCCATCCTGCACATAATGATTAGGCTGAGAACTTTTAATTTGTGGTGTATTTGTATTTTTTCTTTAAATAACTAGTGATATGTACAGGGCGCCCCCCACCAAATGTATACACACTTTGAGTAATTATTAATTCCAATGGGTTAAATCTGAAGAGAAAGAAACATCAATTGAGCTGTCAAAAATATATGTGTATATTTTATGGGATGCCCTATATTGAATGTTCAGTGTTATATATATCATGAGGAATGATAAAAGAATTAGAACTCAGAGCAGTCAACCCTACCCTACAATTGAGAAGTATGTCAAAACACTTCTTTGAAATTATAAAGTATCAATTTGCTAAAGAACCCAGAGGAAAGGAGACTTGTAAAAAATGGTCTCTGGACTAGAATTAGTGGCAGTGGTCTGTTTAGAAATTCTACCAATGAAAAAGTAATGCTGTTGGAAATTTGGAAAGTTGTACTATACTATAAATTTGGGACATTGAATTCTCAATTGCATTTATATAATACTTATATATTACTTTTAATACTCAGAATTTGAGAAAATACAGTTTTATTTTCTTTGATTTCCAAAATGTATTACCTTGGATAGCATTAGACTCTTGGTTAAGGGTTCTGGTGTATGTTTCTCTCTCAATAGGTAATCTACCAGGAAGTTAATGTCCATATATATAGCAAACCGGTAGATAATGCCGGTCTTGTTCCTTGTCTACCAGTATGTGCTGGTTTTACAGCTCTGAGTAGGCTTTCTTCATCTGTTAAGAGGTTTTGGAAAAACTCATTGGGAGAATGTGATAAAAATCCATTGGAAGAATATTTCTATCCAGCAGTTCTCATTGCATACAAAGAAAAAACAAAACACAATTTGTAATAACTCTGTTTTATTTTCAGAATAGATAAAACATTCACGTGGTTTAAAATTCAATACATATCAAAGGGTACACAGTGAAAAGTCTGTTTCACCCATGACCCCAGCTATCTACTTCCCCTCCTCTCAAACAACCACTATTTTTAGTTTCTTGTGTATCGTACCACAGATATTTTATAATCTGTGCTTATAAAGAAATAAAAGTACATATTCATAGTTTGTCTTTTTTATATAAATTTTAACATCTGTTCTGGATCTTGCGTATTGTTGTGTGTGTTTTTTTTTTAACTTAAGAGTATATCTTAGATAGTAAGGGATTGTACCTTGTCAGGCATGAGTGGCATTATAGTGATGTAAGTCAAATATCCATAATCTCTAGAGATGCACACTGAAGTATGTTGGGGTGAAATTAAATAATTAAATGGGTTTAATTTAGAATACTTAGCTAAGATGAGCCAAGAGAGGAAGAAGAGGTAAAATTGTTGAATCAGAGTGATATGAGGGTAATAATATCATTTGAAGGTATACAATTTAGCATTTTCTACTTTTGGGTATGACTAACATTGTCATATAAATTCTTTGTTATAAAAAGTGTGTGTAGTGGAAATCCTTCCTTATCAATACATGGAACACAGTACCACTGCATTGTATTCCAGGTTAAATAAATTATAATTCTGTCATAATTTATTTAACCTACCCCTTAGTGATGGACATTTAGGTTATAGTCAATCTTTTATTATAACAAACAGTGCTGCAATTAATTGCCATATTCACATAGGTCCACATCATTTTGCATATGTGTGGGGGTATCTTTAGGAAATATTCCCAGAAGTAGAAATTCTGGGTCAAAGTTATATGAATATGCACTGATATATTGCCAAATTGTCCTCCATAGACAATTTACGATTTCACCGACAATGTATGAGAGGACCTATTTTCCCACAGTTTTACCATTAGAATATATTATTTAAACTTGTGATTTTTTTTGCCAGTCTGATAGGTGAACAATTGTGCCATGGTATAGTTTTAATTTTCATTTCTTCTATTGTGAGTGAGGTTGATCATCTTTTCTTATGTTTGGCAATTTGTCTCCATTATTACCTTTTTAACGTCTTTATGGGTTAATATTTCTAACCCAGGAATGGCAAAACATAACTTACTTACTGTCATAGTACATCCTGTGTCAATGCTAGAAATTTCTATTTGATCATAGTAATTTCCCCATCCCCAGTTGGAGCCTAGATGGGCTTCTCAGTCTTCAGCACAGTAGTCACCATCAATCCATTAGAGTTGACCTGCAGGCTGAAATCTATTTGACATCTCTGTTCTACTCATTGCTTCCTCTCTGAAACACAAGTGCTAAATTATGATCCCCTCAGTGTTTGGGGCGGCCAGGTAGGGCCTGCAGCAGTCTCATCTGTTTTTCCAAGTATGCCTTATGAATATCAAATTTTTCTCTATGTGTGCCAAAGTGAAAAAGATTGGGAACTCTACCTTAGATAGTTGCCCCTCGAGTTATATGAAAGTAAGTCAATGGCTAGAGATACTCCACCACTCCTTAAATCCAGGATTAGTAGAGATGTATTCATATTAATTTCCACCTTCTGGGAGAAAGAGAACAGGTATTAAGAAAATAAATTATTTTGTCCAACAGAAAAAGCATCTTGTTAGTACAGTGTTTATTTTGTTTTACCCCAGGATTCAAACTAACAGACCTTCTTACTGGTAGATGAACTAAATCAAAGAAGCTTTGAAGTAAATGTAGACAGTATCCCTTAAATACAATAAAATTTCTTAGATTGTTTGCCTCTTGAAGTTTTAGTTGTATTAATAATATTAATGACTTGCATTTCCATAGCACATTTTTACTGTATAAAGATCCCTCATACCTGTTGTCTCATATAATGAAATTACAGCCCTGTTGGGTAGTGGAGAACTATTATTCACATTTTAGTGACGAAGGGTAAATGTTTTGGTTCAGGTTATAAAGTTAACAGTATCTTCTACTGAAAGCAGCCATCATCAGTGGCAGCCACTTTCAGGCACAGGGAGATTGAGTTGGAATCAACAGTCAAAGGTTTATGTATTTTAAAAGCAAGTCTGCATTTTTTTAAATTAACATTTTATAATTGAAATAATTCAAATTACTTGTGTTAGTTGAACTTAACTCTTTTCTAGCTACTATTTTGACTCCTTAGCCTTATTATTCAAGTCATTATATTTTGACTCCTTAGATGAATGAATTCAAATATAAAGTTCTGATTATTGTGTCTTCATATTTTAAACAATTAAAAATATATTTAAGTCATATTTATACCATTTATTTCTTTTTCTAAAGAGTTATTAACATAGAAAAAGATAAACACAGTCATTTCTACAACCAAAAAAGTGACTTCAGAATTGAGCATAGTATGCTGGAAGAATTGGAAAATAAATTGATTAACAGCAGGAAAACAGAAAGTAAGTTGAGTTCATGATGAACAAAAACTGTTGAGTGACATAAAGTTGTAGTTTTGCCCTGTGCTTTGTATCTGTGCATTGACTTATGTTTTCTATCAAGACACTTTCTAGTTAGTAATGCGTTTGCCTTTTAGGGATATGTATTTATTTTGTCAGGTTACTATTTAGTGATTCTAGCTGGATTGTTTTCTGTGTGTATTTCTCTCAATTTAATAGGAAAAAGAGGGTTTTGTTTTTTGGTTGACAAACTAGATAATGTTATTAAAATTTCTTAAATAGAAATTAATTCCTGGGTTATCTGGTCTTAGCTCATCATAACAGTATGAAGTGATCAGGTCACATAATCCTATAAACTTGAGTGTACTTGTCTGTGATACAACACCTACCATTTCTACCTCAGGGCAGTTGTTCTGTACATCCCATGAGATAATATATGAAAAAGTGCCTTATAGATTACACAGAAAATGTTTTATTGTTTGCTATGAGTATCAGTCATTGTTTATAGTGTACTAAATGTTGGTCTTAAAGAATTCTACAAAAATACCTTCTTTTATTGAAGAGTAGATTTTATATGTTGAAAAATTCTTAGGTTATAATAATAAAAAATTGCTTAGCATTGTTTAAAGGAAAAATAATGGTTATCAACTAACTAAGCTTTATAAAATATTGATTTATAAATCCCTTCTAGCCAATTAAAAGAAATTCTTAATAATTTTTTTCTTTCAGAACATAAGATTGCACTATTTTAAAAGTCATCATTTGTTGGGTACTGGCAAGAATCATTCTCCCTCTTCTATTTGAATGACAACAGGACCTAATGTAAAACCAGATTTTCAGTTCTCCTCTTTGATTCATAGAGAAAACTAAATATCCCTAGTTTAATATTTCTTAAATTCCCTCCGTTCTTTTATAGACACTGAGAAGCTGATCTTTATATCTCTCAGTTGTGCTACTATGTATAGTGTCTCCATTCTCTGCATTTTAAGTCACTTCATTTTCTCTTTTTAAGGCAACTTTATTTTTATCTTTTTATTCTTTTCTGCTATACTTTTGCCTCTCTGTATTAACACTTTGTGTTTGTCTTATCAAGGAGAGGAAGGAATGCACTTAATATAAGGATATAGAGGCTTTCCCTCCCCTATTACAGCCCAGAAGTAGTAAATTTCTTTTCCTTACCTCAAACATCATGCCACAATATTAGCCTGCATTTATGTATTTAAATGGTTTGTACTTTAATGGTTTGCCTAATAGAGTGGCAGTTCCAAATGAAGAAATAAAAGATTACTTGCCCTATAGAGATGTTACTGTAACTGATCAAACTGTGGCAAAAAACAACAACAACAACAACAACACACACACACACACACACACACACACACTCCTAATTGATTACATTACTAGAGAAGTTTCTTGATTTAAAGTTCCAACAGTGAATAAGACTTTTTATAGGATAATTCTTATCCTATAAAAATACATTGGATAAAGTTTCTGCTCTTCTGGAACACTTGAATTTTAATTAAGAAATAACAAGCCAAAGTCACATAAACATATTTGAGGTTTGTTTTGGATATTAGCATTGGTTCCAGGCCTACTGGTAACCTTTTTTTAAAAAAAAATTATTTTAAAGACTTTTGGACAGAGCTGTTTGGTTTTTCATGCTGATTTGTGAAGCATTAAAAAAATAGAGGGGCATAATAAAGTACCCAAAGATGATAAAATAATATTACTATTATATATTACACAAATATAGATGTAGGAATGTAAATATATGATTTTAGTCTATATAATTGAAATAAATACGAAAGTAAGATTATTACTTCAGAAGGAAAACTCAAAAGAGGAATCTAGGATTTCTGCTGCTGATACAAAACATCTGAAAAAGTCTTTGAGACCCTCCTCCATTTTTCAGGCTTCTATTGTGGGCCCAGCATTTTCAGGCTGATCCTTGGGATGAGCTTGGCAGCCTATAGTGTAGGTATCACTGAATGGCACCTGAAAGCACTTTGTCAAGTCTGTGACAGTCAGTCACTCTAAGATGTGGTTAGATGAAATTAATTCTCATTAGGAAGTTTGTCAGTATTCATAGAATTAATATTCAGTTTTAATATTCTAAAAATAGAGTTGAGATCTATTCCAAATTCTATTCCCATAAAATTATAACAAATTAAAAAGAAAACTCTGTTGAAGAATAAAATACGATTAAGCCTAAGCTACTGATCCATGTATTTAAAAGAGTGTCCAATAACTCAATCTCCACAGAGTAAAGAAAAAGACATTTCCTTGGCACAGGTTATAGTAAGATTTACCCCATTGTGCTTTTAAATATTGGAGGAAATTGAGAGATGCTTTATTTAGAGCAAGGGTACTTATTAAAGGTTCAGGCTGTATTGACACTTAAGTAACCATCTTTTGTTCATTATTTAATTTCTCTTGGCTATCTTTTACTAAGTGAAGATGTGCTGTCTCAGGTGTAGAATCCTGAACTGTTACCATGTTTGTCATAGAATTATTTTAAAGTACATTCTTCTTCCTTATAGGATCAAAAATTCAGCAACAATTGGCCAAAATACATAATAATGTAAAGAAACTTCAGCATCAGTTAAAAGATGTGAAGCCTACACCTAGTTGTAAGTACATTTAGATTTTATATTCTTACATATTAGTATTTTTATTGTTCATTAGAAACATTTTTACTTTTCTAATAAGAATTTGTCTCTTTAGCATTAATGGAACTAAGCCCTACTTTATTGGTTAGGGATTGATAAGAATACATTAGAGAACTGTATTATCTGATGTTTACATAGCTTTTTATCTTTAAAATGCTATAAATCCTGCCCTAGCTCAGTTGGTTGGAGCATTGTCCTGTACACCAAAAGGTTGCAGGTTTGATTCCCTGTAAGAGCACATACCCAGGTTGCATATGCAGTTGATGAAGAGGAAAAAAAGACTGATTTCCTTATGTTTACATAGAGAGGAAAGGATACAATTTTATTTCTTTACAAATGACTAGTATTTGTCCTAATATTATTTAACCATTTCTTTAGGCATTTGAAATGCCCTTAAAAGGCAATTATTTCAAAAAGCAAATGATGGGAAAACCACTAGGCTAAGAATCAGGAAATCAGTCTTTTTTCCTCTTTATTGACTGCATATGAATCTTTCATTACCACCGATTCTTCATCCTGTAAATGACCCTAATATCTGTTCTGTCCACTCCATAATTTATAAAAATGTATAGCGTTTTAAAAAAATCCTCACCTGAAGGTATGTTTCTATTGATTTTGAGAGAGAGAGAGAGAGAGAGAAACATCTATGTTAGAGAGAAACAGTAAAGTGCTCAAGATGAATAGATTTTAAGAATCAAACAGATGTTGAGTCAAATTCTTGATCTACCAGTTATGTGATTTTAGGCAAGTTACTTGATTTTTCTTAGCTTTCATTTCTCAGCTCTAAAATGAAAATAACCAGAGGACCTAACTCAGGGTTGTTGGGGGATGAAGTAAGACAGTGTACATAAAGCACTTGTGCTGTGTTTATAGTTTAGGAAGCACTAAAAATGGCAAATATGAATATTATAGTTTGTTAAATTAATACATGAAACCATAAAAATACTAGAAGGGAACATGGGCTAATATTTTTATAATTGTACTAGAGGCCCAATGCATGAAATTCGTGCAGGGGTAGGGGATCCCTCAGCCTGACCTGTGTCCTCTCGTAGTCCAGGAGCCCTCAGGGAGTGTCCGCCTGCCAGCTTAGGCCCACTCCCTGTGGGGAGCAGCCCTAAGCCAGCAGTCAGATATCCCTCTCACAGTCTGGGAGCCCTCACTCCTTACTCCCTCCCACCTGCTCGCTACTCTGTACCACTTAGCTGGCTGCTCCCTAGCACTGCCACGGAGGTGGGAGAGGCTCTGGCCACTGCCACTGCGCTCACCAGCCATGAGCCCAGCTCTGGCTGAGCAGCACTCCTCCTGTGGGAACACACTGACCACCAGGGGGCAGCTTCAGCATTGAGTGTCTGCCCCCTGGTGGTCAGTGCGCATCATTGTGACCAGTCGTTCTGCCAGTCGTTCCGCCAGTCGTTATGCCGTTCAGTCGATTTGCATATTAGGCTTGTATTATATAGGATTATAATTTATAAGAATGACAAAGATCAGAAAACATAAAGAAAAAAGTGGGCAAAATTGACAGCTTAAAAAAACAAAATACCAAAAAAAGCCTACAAACCCTATATAAGCAAAGTTGAAAGACAGGAAAATATTAGTGACATATGTAACTTAAAAAGCTAATATACATCTATGTATGTAAATATATAAATATATGAAAGGCTAATATGCAAAGCGTCGCCTTGAGAGTCAGGAGTTCAACTGGGAGACCCGGAGTTCAATCACTTACTATGATGTGCACTGACCACCAGGGGGTGGTGTGGAACAAAGGAAGGCCCTGGCCGGCAGCTGGCAGCCAGGGAAGGGAAGCACCGGCTGGAAGCCGGAAAGTCCTGATTGGCCCTAAATGCCAGCCAGGTCTAGGGAGCCTACCCGTGCACTAATTTCGTGCACCAGGCCTCTAGTAATATATAAAGAGTGGCTACAAATTATAGAAACAAAGGTAAATAACCTAATAGAAAAATGGGCAAAGATAATAAGGTCCATTTTACAGTGAGAGAAATACAAAACGAGAAAAGGCTTATTAAAGATCACAAAAAATGTCCGTTAAATCAGGGATGATAAATGTTTGCCTTTCATATTGGAAATGATTAAAAGTTCCTGGGAAGGAGCATTCTCAGGACCTGTAAGTTGGTGGAGCTTCTTTGAAGGATAATGTGATGGTATCTAGCATATTGGAAAATAAGCATACTTTTTTATTTAGCATTTCAACTTTAATCAGTTATCCTCTAAAAATACTTATTTGAGCATGTAAAAAAATACATGCAAAGATATTTATTACAGTACTGCATCTATTTAAAGGTTGATTATTGGAGAATTACTTAATGAATTAGGATAGATTTAGATAATAAAATGTTAGTTAACCACAACATTTTGTTAAATAAAAACTGCAAATTACAAAACAATATATGTTGTATGAAACATTTTTGGTAAATAATAATAATATTTAATGATATATGTACATAGGGAAAAATTTGTAATAAAAAATTATAATCATAAAAATTAGCTTTGTATAATTACATTTTTCTTATCCTTTAGGCTAAGAAATATTTTTAAATTAAGGGAACAGTCCATTTTTCCCTAATATTTAATTCTTAGTCATACTGAAATGATATAATTTTTCTGTTTTTTTTATAGTTGTTGAAAAGCTCAGAGAAATGATGGAAGAAATCGAAAATGCAATTAACACTTTTAAGGAGGAGCAGAGATTGATGTATGTTTTAAACACATTTTAATATAAAATTATTGACATATATATTTCCAATAACTCTCCACTAGGTTGTTATATATAAACCATTTTATTGTTATATATTTAACATTAGTCTTACACAAAGGCAACAATACTTTTCTAATTTTGTTTTAAGTTATAGATTGCTTTTCATGTTTAAAGTGAATGTTCATTTATATATCGACACTATAAAATCTCAGATAAGAATTTAAAAGATTGTCTTATTCTCTGAGGAAACTCAAGTCTTTTTTTTTTTTTTTTATGAACTAGTTTATTTTTTATATATTACTAGAGGCCTGGTGCATGAAAATTCATGCACTCGAGGGGGGCAGTCCTTCGGCTCGGCCTGCCCCCTCTCACAGTTCGAGAGCCCTCAGGGGCAGGAGGCGACCCAGAGATCAGGGGAAGGCGATGCCCCCATCATACCGCTGCTGCTGCCACTGCTGGCAGCACAAGCCTCGGCTGGCCCTGATTACCTGAGCCTCGGGCGGCCCTGGGCAGCTGGGCAGCCAACATCCAAGGCTTGCCTGCACCTCAGGCCGGCCCTGTGTGTCTGGGGTCTGAGGGGACTGGGGGACTCCAGAGGCAGGCGTGTGGAGCAGCCGGGCCCGTCTGGGGGCAGGGAAACTCAAGTCTTTTATTTATAAATGTTAATAATGTTAAGTGGAGAAGATGACATGAAAAGAGAAATAATTTAAATAAGAGGAAAAATAAAGGGTTAATATGGATTGATTTGTATCTTATTAATCAAAATTTATTTTTGAAATTTTAGATATGAAGAGCTAATTAAAGAAGAGAAAATAACTAATAATGAGTTGAGCGCCATATCAAGGAAGATTGACACATGGGCTTTGGGTAGTTCAGAAACCGAGAAAGCTTTCAGAGTGATGTCAAGCAAAGTTCCTGTAGACAAAGGAGCACCAAGTACTCTTCCAGAAGAAGTTGTGGATTTTGAAAAATTCCTTCAGCAAACAGGAGGGCGACAAGGGGGCTGGGATGATTATGATCACCAGAACTTTGTAAAAGTGAGAAACAAACATAAAGGGAAGCCAACATTTATGGGAGACGTTCTAGAACATCTTCCTGGAAGAACACAGGATGAAGTTGAACAGCATGAGAAATGGTATCAAAAGTTTCTGGCCCTAGAAGAAAGGAAAAAAGAGGTAATAATAATTATTATGGCTGTTATTTGTTGTATTTTTCTCTGTTCCAGCTACTGTGCTAAACTCTTTAACATTTATTAATTTTACAACAACTCCATGAGGTATATTGCCATTTTCTCCCCATCTTACAGAAGGTGCAACAGGCATTGGGAAGTTTTGAGTAACTTAACTAAAGGAACTATAGTTGGACTTTCTGAAGGCCAAACATTTCTACCCCAAGAAATAATATAGTGGGCCAGAAAACTTCTGATTGTGGGTAAAACCTTCTATGTCCACCAGAAATGTGGGAAATCCAGATATACTCAGGCTTTTGATAAAAGGCAGCCTACCAGCAAAGGCCACATGGTTTTCAGTCTATACTAATAAAAGCCTAGGTGGTCCTCATTTACGACATTGTCACAAGATGGCCGCGCGCACAGCGGAGGCGGGGCCCAGTGGCCACTCTGCGCAGTGAGGCCTGGGGGTCCCGTGGCTCCACGTGGCATGGAGGAGGCTGGTCCCGGTGTTTCTGCTGCCTCTTACGGAGGAGGCGGGTCCCAGCAGGGGAGGCGGGTCACAGAGGGGAGGGCAGTTGTGGGCAATCAGGCCAGCAGGAGAGGGCAGTTGGGGGCGATTGGGCTGGCAGGGGAGGGCAGTTGGGGGCGATCAGGCTGGCAGGGGAGCAGTTAGGCATCAATCAGGCCAACAGGGGAGCGGTTAGGGAGCGATCAGGCTGGCAGGCAGAAGCAGTTAGGGGCAATCAGGCAGGCAGGCAGGCGAGCAGTTAGGAGCCAGCAGTCCTGGATTGTGAGAGGGATCTGACTGCCGGCTTAGGCCCGATCCCGCAGGGCCTAAATCAGCAGTCGGACATCCCCCGAGAGGTCCCAGATTAGAGAGGGTACAGGCTGGGCTGAGGTACACCCCCCGCCCTCATGCACGAATTTCATGCACTGGGCCTCTAGTCTATAATGCTTTAACAACCATACAACCAGTCACCATGAAGTGCATGGAGCACCTCTCAGTCCCTCCCCCGCAGCCCACGGGCTCTGATCGCAGCAAGGCTGGTGGCTGGCGGGCAGGGTGTTGAGCAGATGGGCATGGCAAGGCGGGCGCCCCAAGGTGAGCGCGGCGAGGCTATGAGCGCAGCTAGGCTGCAAGCGCAGCGAGGCATGAGCAGGTGGGCGGGGTGCGAGCGTGGTGGGCAGGGTACCGTGATTTCGTGCGCTGGGCCTCTAGTGAAATATAAAGAGGCAATAGAAAAACAATTTTCACTCTTCAAAGTTTCATTGAGGTTTGGAACTTCAGCTCCATTGCTTATTTGAAAAGACTCAAGATTTTGACTACCCCAGAGAAAAGAGTAACTAACTCTTAAGTGTAGCAAATATCTAAAAAGTTTCATTTTCACAAAAATATTCTTCTGGCTTTGGTTTTGTTAGGACTTCTCAACCTTGGCACAGTTAACCATTTGGGCTAGATAATTCTTTGCTGTAAATGCTATTGTGTGCATTGTAGGATAATTGGCAACATTCCTGGCTTCCACTCATTAGATCAGCGGTTCTCAACCTGTGGGTCGCGACCCCTTTGGGGGTTGAACGACCCTTTCACAGGGGTCGCCTAAGACCATCGGAAAACACATATATAATTACATATTGTTTTTGTGATTAATCACTATGCTTTAATTATGTTCAATTTGTAGCAATGAAATTGGGGGTCACCACAACATGAGGAACTGTATTAAAGGGACGCGGCATTAGGAAGGTTGAGAACCACTGCATTAGATGCTAGTAACACCTCGTTAGTTGTGATTATCAAAAATGTCTCCAGAGGGTAAAGTTGGGAACCATGGGTTCAGACACTCAAAGTCTGAGTCACATTTTTTTGTAGAAGTCAACTATTATAAACTTTAACTCGCTTGAGTATGACTATTCAACAGATGACTTGCCCCAGGAGTATTAAAGAAATATTGATCCCATGTTTAGTCTAAATTTTTAGAGGAAATAGCTTGTGTTTCTTGTTTTATCGCTCCTAAATAAGTTAAATGTAAGAAGATTGAAATTTGGTACTTTAACACATTAAGCGCCATGTCAGTCACCGGTGACTGAAACGGAAAGGAAGACAAAACAGGCTTGGTGCTTAATGTATTAAGAAAAATTTTGAAACATAAGTAATTTTTAAAAACTCAAAAATAACAAGCTATTAGGAATTATTTCGGCTTTTTCCTGGATACTGAAAACATGGGGTTCCTGGACCAGCAAAGTGGTCCTTGGACTAGCAAAGTCAACATCACCTGGGAGCTTATTAAACTTACCAGGCCCCAGCCATAGACCTAAGCCAAACTCTGGTTGTGGTGCTCAGGAATTGTGTTTTAACAAGTCCTCTAGGTTAATCTGTTATAAGCTAAAGTTTAAGAACCACCTCTCTAGACACAGTGCCTCATGTAGTAAAGGTAAAGCACCTTGGTTCTAGCTAGTTCCCGACCACTGTTTCCTGATATTTAATGATTGATTGATTGAAGAGGTGAGGTAGGAGGGGGTATGAAAATGGAGGTAAAATTACTGAAGTAGGACATGGAGGAGGAGGAGGAAACTTGGGAGAAAGCAGCAAAATGTAGTTTTAAACCGACTCAGTTTAAGATGCTGAGTAGGAGATTTACCATTTTTATTACCATTTGCCTAAAGATACTTATTTTCATATCTGCCCTGAACTTTCTGGCCTGAATACCCTTGTTTATCTTATTCCCACTTTCTGGAACCTCCTTTCTTTCCCCTCAACTCCCAGTTATCAAAATCTGCCCAGATAAGATGCTTCCTTCTTGTCCACTCAAACATAAGTAGTCCCTCTCAGAATTTCCTACTAACACTTTGTTTATACCTCTTTTATGTAGTGCTATAGCACATCATAATATATTCTAGAATATATTCTGGTACTTATTCATATATATTATCTCACCTAGAACAGTGCTACTCAAACTTGGTCCATGGACTGGCTGTTAGGTTGCAAACTGTTACTGGTCTTCAGTGAGATAAAGTGATTGAACTAGAATCAGCTGCCCAGTAAGCACACTAGTTCAGTTTTGACTTTTTTTTTTTTTTAAATAGAAAACCCTCTTTTTGAAGGAAGCAGTACATTGATTTACATTCTGGCATAAATCTCTGAAATTGTTGTGGACTGGCACATTGAGTAGCACTGTACTAGATGACATTTGGTATTATTTGAATCATCTATGATCCTATCACATTGCCTTCCATAGCGTACGTATATGATAGGAATGTGCTGAATGAATAAATGAATGATACACCATGAGGAAAGATGAGGGAACAGTTTCCTGACTTGAGGGTAAAGGAATTCAGTGGATGTATCCTTTATGGCATAAAGAAGGCTGCTAGTATTTTAAATAATCTTTACATACCCTGGTAAAGCAATGAAGCTAATTTGCTTCTTTTTTTTTTTAACACTTATGAAGCACTACCTCCCAGGGACTGACTCATTTAATATTTACAATATCCCTGCTGGAGAGGTATTACCTACCACTTTTACAGATGAGCAAAATGAAGACAGAGTAACTTAGTAACTCATCCAAGGTCACACCTAGTAGATGGTAAAGCCATGATTTAGTTCTAAATGGTCTGACTTCAGAGCCCATACTCTCAACCACACCACTCTTAGTTCCTCTTCTGGTAATTGAACAAAGGAGGGTCACTCAGAAAGGATTTTAATCCTTGAAAGAGGATTTGGAAGCATAAGTAAGATGATCAGAGGAAAAGAATGTTTCCCATGAACACAAACAGATGAGGTGCAACCTTTGTGAACCCGGGGGTTAAGAGAGGACAAGAAAGGCCAAAAGAATAAATCATTATTCAGTGTTTTAAGAGACATTAATTTTTAAAAACAGAAGTAGAAAAATTGCACTGGTTAAAAAACAAACAAACAAACAAACAAAACACTTGGAAACCTAAGCAGCCTGCAACCAATATTCTTTCTAGAAAGATGGACTTGAGGTTATATTTTAAAGTGCTTTTGGTTATTAAAATTATTTTTCCCTTACTATATTTTCTTAATCAGTCTATTCAGAATTGGAAAACTAAAAAGATTCAAAAAAAGGAGGAAATTTTCAAGGAAAAGGCAGAGGACATGCCTATGCTTTTTCATAACAAACAAGAAGATAATCAAAAGCAAAAAGAGGAACAAAGAAAGCAGCAGAAATTGGCAGTGGAAGCTTGGAAAAAACAGAAAAGTATAGAAATGTCAATGAAATATGCTTCCCAGTTAAAAGAAGAGGAAGAGAAAGAGAAAAGGCAGCAGAAAGAGCGCCAACGCCAGTTTAAACTAAAATTACTACTAGAAAACTACACCCAGCAGAAGAAAGAACAGGAAGAATTTTTAAGACTTGAAAAGGAGATAAGGGAAAAGACAGAAAAGGCAGAAAAAAGGAAAACTGTTGCTGATGAAATTTCCAGATTTCAAGAAAGAGTGAGTAAATATGTTTTCTAAATAATTTTAGAAATTATTTAGTGGTGTTACTACCAATAGAGGTACTACTTCCAGATTCAGTTCAGGAAAAATTGAGTGCTTCTGTTATATTAGGCTTCTACCTACCAATGCTCCCTCATTCCACGGCCCCCCCCCCCCCCCCATTTCTAGTATATTATAGTCTAGTGGGAAAGATAGATGTGCAAGTATATTTCTGTATGATGTTGTAATAGTGTAGTGATTGAGGTAATTGTGGACAGAGAATCTTAGGAGATGGGTATGCAGGGAGGGTAGCTTATGACCATAGCTATTAGTGTTAGAGAGACACTAAGATATTTGAGTCTTGAAGAAGAAAGGGGAGATCTTTCCTAGCGAAGAGAACAGCATGAATGACAGCTTGGAGAAGTGTAACAGTGGTTTGTGGGGGAACCCGTAAACAATTTAGTATCCTAAGGGCATCAGATGGAAGGTGGGAATCAGCCGGAGACAAGGCTGGAAAGGTAGCCACAGGCTAGACTACTTTTTCTTTGCCAAACTGACTGGCTTTTCCCCACAGATGATTGATTTCCTTACTTGTTCATTGTCCATCTCCCAAAATAATAGAAGCTCCACAAGGGCAGAGATTTTGTCCTTTTGTTTATTCCTGTAACCTGTACATTGTAGATATTCAATGTATACTTAAAGGAATCAAGGTTATTGCTGAGAGGTAGGATCATAAATGATTTAAAAACAAGTATATATAAGAAAATACAATCAAAGAGATTATAATTTTATCAATGTGGAAAGAGTCTCAAAAAGACAAAGAAGTGTATATACTTTAAAACGGAAAAGGATGCAAATGAGATAAAACATAGCAATATCGCCCTGGCCGGCTTGGCTCAGTGGATAGAGCATCAGCCTGTGGATTGCAGGGTCCCAGGTTCGATTGTGGCCGGGGACACATGTCTGGGTTGCGAGCTTGATCCCCAATGGGGGGTGTGCAGGAGGCAGCCGATCAATGATTCTCTCTCATCGTTGATGTTTCTATCTCTCTCTCCTTCTCCCTGCCTCTCTGAAATCAATAAAGAAAATATATATATATTTTAAAAACACATAGCAATATCTATAAAGCAAAAAATAAGGGAAATACAAAAAATTAGACAAAAACACATTATTAGTGGAATTTCTTTTAGTCTCTATAAAAATATCTCCCTAAATAACAAAATGTCCCAAATATGAGAGATCTAAAACCAGACATATCTATACTGAAAGTGGGCTTAACTCACCTACTAAAATAAGAAATAACTAACATAAAATGATTCCAAAAGATGTGCACGTGTCACATTTATTTTCAAGGAAAATAAAGCTTTTACTCTTGTTGGAAAAGGTCAGTATTAAAGGAATATTGATATTTAAGGTGATTTAATTTTACTTCCAAGCAACTAAAGTTTGAAAAAAATTTTAGTTGATTTTACTTTCTCATGTTATCTTTTTTGTTGGCGTATGTTTTTTAGGATTTACGTAAACTTGAACTGAAAATTCTTGACAGACAGTCAAAAGAAGATGAAAAGGCAGAAAAACAAAGAAGACTGGCAAAATTTAAAAAAAAGGTGCTCTGTACTGAGATTAATTTATTTTTATTGTTATCCTAATTCCTTGGTTTGTAAGGATACAAACATCCATTTTCTTTATATCCAGCTTGATTTCTGTACCATCTTCTTTAAAATGTACTTATTTAGCATAGCTTAGTAGAATTTAAACTATTGTTTGAATTCTACCATTTCAGATTATAAACACATTGTTTAATCTCAGTTGGTGATACTCAAAGCTAAAGATACAGGTGACTCTCGACAAAACAAAGAACTTACTGGTGGATATTTATCCTAAATTTATTGCCTGGCTGTGCCACTACTTGCTGCATCATATTTCCTTCATAATATAAACAGAATAAAATAATTGAACTAAAAAAAGAAACTAAAGTAACAATTTATTGATAGATTGGTGTGGTCCAACTTTTATTTTAGCTATATGAGTACAATAAAAAGTTTACAGAAGAGGTTAACAGTTTTTAATATCAAGTATTTTTCTTAGTAAGGATCACAAATACAATGTTAATTATTTCACATTCATTTTACTTCTGATTACAGGTTGAAAACAATGTTAGCAGAGATCCTTCTAGGCTTTACAAACCTACCAAAGGTTGGGAAGAACGGACCAAACACTTAGGACCAACAGGCTCTGGGCCACTTCTACATATCCCACATAGGTAAAGAGGCGTTAGAATGAGTGTTGATTTTATAATAATTTAATAACTGCATGTTTCGCCTGGCCGGCATGGCTCAGTGTTTGAGTATTGACCTATGAACCAGGAGGTCATGGTTTGATTCCCGGTCACAACACATGCCGGGGTTTCAGGCTCATTCCCCGTAGGGGGCGTGTAGGAGGCAGCCAATCAATGATTCTCTCTCAGCATTTATGTTTCTCTCTCTCCTCCCTTCCTCTCTGAAATCAATAAAAATATTTTAAAAAATAACCATGTTTATATTTTGTGCAACTTTGATATGTATATTATATTTTACAGTAAAAAAGTGATAAAAATAAATCTACATATATTTTTAAAAGTTAACATTTAATTGGCATAACTCGAGTTGGCCCACAGTCACTTGGTTACATACTTTTCACTTGTTTCACACTGATGCCCGCACCCTGGCCTCTTTTTCTCTACCTGAATAAAACTTGCTTTATAAAAAAGTTCAAATAAAAGAAATAGAAGTTAACATCTAATCAGTTAGGATCTTTATAAAAATTTTCTGCATATTTATAATTGCTCTTCTCTTCTTCTCCTTAGGGCTATTCCAACCTGGAGACAAGGAGTTTAGAAAGGAATATGAGATAATGAAACTGGTATTCAGTTGATGGGAATGTTAGCATATTCAGCTTGAATAGAACAGAGTGATTAACCACATGTGTTTTTAAATATCACTACCTTAGACAGACTGATTATGGTGTTGTATGTGAATTGACAGATGTTAAGTTCCAAGTAGTATTGTCATTAGTATTTCCTGTTTATAGCAAGAGGGTATGTAATGTGTATGTTGGCCTATTATTATGTAAAAGTTTTTTGAATAAGTTTATGTTACAAATACTATTTCATTTAAATACTCAGAACATTTCAAAGATACTTTGTTTTTGGCATGGCACAGCAAAATAAGTTGGGACAATCACAGAATGACATTTTCAAACCAAAATTTTGTAACATTTATATTTTGGAGGTAAGTTAGCTTGAGCAACAAAAATGTAAAGTTTTTTTTTGGTTTGAATTATGAAATAAGTTAGTACTTTTTCTAATTTAACAAACTGGTAGTTTATCAGTTACTACATTTTTATGTAATAAATATTTTGTATTTGTTCGAAGCATGCTTTGTTTTATATAAATATTTATATTAAAAATATGCCTCACAGTTCACACCTCATTTATACTCTATTATTTGTATTATTGATAAAATCTTTTTGGTTTCCTTTAGCTTTTCCAATTTTCTTTTTAGCCTTTCTGGACTTCACACATTTATAAAATCTTTGTGTCTTTCATATCTTCCTGACTGATTCAGTTTTCTGCTTGTTTGCCTCAAAATATTTGTTCAAAATAGTTACTTTTAAAATTTACAAACTTTGGTACATGAAAACACAATGTAACAATTCGGCTCAACTTTTCATATAAAATCTTAGCTCCTCCTAACTTTAATTAGTTCTCACTGGCTTATAGGAAAGTTACCATATACATAATAAACATAGGAAACTTATTTCTTATGACTTTTATCTTAGATGTAACTTGATACATTTAGGTCAAATGACTCAAATTTACTATGAGTAATAGTAGTCAAAACTTTTTCTTATTTCACACGATTCAAAGTAAATATAATTTCTAAAGGGAACGGAATTCTTATACAATTATTGGTGCAAAATAGGAGAATTAATGTAAAAACATCCTTAATCAGGAATGCACATTTTATTTGTAGTACTCATTTTCCATGAATTTTAAAAATGATTTGAGGCATTTTAGAATAAAATATAGAATAGGACAAGGGAATTTAAAAATAGAATTGAACAACTAAGAAGATACAGAAAAGTAAAGGTTTTCATGTGCTACTTACTAACATGTTGCTTTTTTTTTGCACACAAATGCAGCTTTCAATTTCCTGCATCTAAGGTAAGCATAGTGGGCAATGCTGTATGGGGGGTTTTTTGTTTATTTTTATTTTGTTTGTTTTTATAATAATAGAAAGTATGGAAGTTTCTTTGAACAACCAGTCCTTCTAAGTGAATCAAAAGTGAATGAGGAATTTGTTGTATGCCTCTTTATATAGACTACATAAAATAAACAACATAAGTGTCTTCAGTTGCAAGCTCATAGAAGAGATGTCAAATAAACATTTCTTAAACTGATTTAAAAAGTATATTAATAAGAAATTTAGATAAAAAACACACACAAAAATGTTATAAAGCACCAATTCAACCACCCCTGGGTAACTTTTTCCAAAAGCATACCTACATATTTTTAAATAGCTATAGTCAGAGTAAGTTACTTACTATACTGTAAGCACTTTACATTACACATATTTTTCTATCTTTCTACATAATTTAGACATCACTTAATGGCTAAATAAGATTCAATTATAACGAGGATGCTCCATCTTTCTCATACTTTTAAGACTTGAGCTATTTATACTTCTTAGCTAATGTTGAGTAGCATTTTTTGTAGGGGTTAGTTAGATTCTGTCATGGATATGTCAGAAACCTTGTATGATCAAAATCACCCATGAAAAGCCTTTTCTTTACCTAGAAGTATATAATATTATTTTTCAATGAGCCCATCATAGAAGTATTTCCTCCTGATTTGGATCAGATTGCTGATTCTTGAGCTGAGAATCGGATGCTAGGGCTTTGGCAGGCTCCAGTTTCCGCCTTTTTCACTTCCCGACCATGTACCCTGTCCAATCCTTTTAAGAGCCAGGTTGAAGAGGATTGTCTTTCAGAGCATTGAGTGTGCATAGTTGATTCTAGTAACTTAAATGTATGTGATAGGACTCCACTTTGAACATCTTCAGACATCTGACGTACGTGTGTGTGTGTGTGTGTGTGTGTGTGTGTGTGTAAGTGAGAGAGAGTGTGATTGTAATACTGTAGTGAAAACTCTCTAGATAGGGCATGCCTGAAGGGCGAGGACTGTGGACTCCATAGTTGTAGAGAAGCACCAAGGGCAGCCTCTGCTTATACCCAGCCATTTGTTAAAGACACGCAGGAAAGCCTGTAAACCTGTAAGTAGTACCTAAAATTATACAAGGCACTTTGGATTGGTGAATAAGTATAACTCCAGCCCACGTGATACACTCTAAGAAATAAATTTTCTAACAAAGCTATTAATTAAAATTATACCCAAACTTCTATTAGCTCAATTGATTATAAAACAAAACAAAAATATCTAGTTTAGGCCTGATCCTTGGGTGGATTTCTTTTTCTCTCAACATTTCGTTATGAAGTTTTAAAGGGTAATGCTGAAGCAACTTAAATCCCTCTTTTTGAAAAAATAGTAGCATGTGATTTGTTTTTAGTGTATGGGTAGTTGGAGAATAGGTGGAGCTTACTTGCTGTTGCAAATTGATAAAACAGTGATGAAGTCAAAACATTGACTCAAAGAGTAAAACTTAAAACTTGTAAAAGAAAAACGCAGTCACCTGTGTGAATATATGTTGTGCATGCATATTGCATTTAGATATATTTAAACGTGATTTCTGATATTCTCGAGAACTGGGAACGACTCAACTTTTGTAGTGTCAGTAATCATTCACTAAACATTTATTTATATCCACAGATTGAATTGTAGGTTTAGTAACGTATCCTTTCAGCTTAAAACTGTGCCCCCCCATGAGTCTGTTGGAACATTTATATTGAGTCGTTCCTGTTTTCATATACACCCGCCTCGTGACCTTTGGGGCCTGATGTTCTCAGCGCGCAATTGAAACTATGGACATTGCGCTTCCTCCCAAAGGCCGAAGGAGGGTAAGAGTACGAGAGAGATTTGTGGGCCGAACTTGAGGCTGGCGAGGTGTTGCGGAAGCTTTGGGGTTTAGAGTAGGAAAGGTGGGTCGTGCTCTTCCTAAGAAGAAATCCGGCGATCGGGTGCGGCGTCGGACTTCCCGGTGACGGCGTCTTCAGTAAGTCCACCCAGTTCAGCTCCTCGGGACTCCTTCGCGCCGCTCGCCAAGTGCTTCCGGGTCACGGCCGGCGTCGCTTCCGCAGCAGCATGGCGGCCGCGGAGGACGGGCAGCTGGCTGGGGACTGCGAAGGCGAGCGGCTGGATTTTCTGCGGGACCGGCACGTGCGGTTCTTCCAGCGCTGCCTCCAGGTTTTGCCGGAGCGCTATTCTTCGCTGGAGACCAGCAGGTAACTGGAGGCCACAGTCAACCGGGCCGGCCCGGGGTCCGGGCCCCCGCGCTCTTCCGCCGCGGAGCCGGCCGGCTAACGAGGCGCGGCAGGGGGCTGCGCCGCCGCCCACCTGGCCCTGGCCCTGCCCCTGCCCCGCGCCGCCCCTCTGCGCTGGGCCTGTGAGCACTCTCTTCCCTCCGAGCTGCGGCGAGAGGGCTTGGGGAGCTGTACGCTAGGGCTTTGGCAGGCTCCCGTTTCCGCCTTTTTCACTTCCCGACCATGTACCCTGTCCACTCCGAGCTTTTTCACTCCGTCTTCCCGGCCTCATCACTTTCGAGGATAAAAGGAAAAAGACAAAGCGTTTGTCATCATATTTTAGGTAAACAGCCTCTCCTGTGTTGCCCTTTCCCAATTCATTGGCTCTTTTTTTTTTAAACCGAGGCAGCATTGGTTAATGACATTATACAAATTTCAGGTGTTCAGCATTATAACTCGATATTTGTATATGCTCTTGGGCGCTCATCACTACAAGTCTGTTTCCATCCTTTACCATGTATTGGACGCATTAACTCGTAACCGAATGACTGTCTTGCGTTTGATGTATAGGAGCAGCAGAGATCCTCTGAGGTTTGAGTAGAAATGAACTTTCCAGGAACTGGAAATCTAGTGATAGAGAAGGTTGGCGAAGGAGGTGCAGGGCTGCTTGAAGCAGCCTGGGAAAGTGTATTTGCAGTGAGAGTGTGATCTGGCAGAGGCTGAGAAACTGTGAATTAGTCATTCAGAGGAAAAGTCTGGGGACGGGAAGGACGGGAGGAGGAGTCTGCTCTGCATTGCTGTTTGAGGTGAGGCTCCAAAGCTGCGTGAGACTGCATGGGAAGAGCAGGTGGTTTTTGCTCTGATCTCTCTCCACATTTTCTGAATTCTGGGTCTTTGATGTATTTTGAACAGTGTCTGACTGGGTCGGTTTTGTAAGTTTTATAGATTATTTCTGCATACTGTTCAGGAAACATTTATTAGTATGTTAGGTGCTGGAATACAGCTGACCAAGATAAGCAAGCAGTTTCAATAGAGTTCAGTGCTATTAGTGTAGGTAGGATTCATGGGAGCTTATCGGAAGGGCAGTACCTAATCCAGATTTCTTTAGAGATGCCTTCTCTAATCACCCTTTCCAAAAGACTCCACTTCCAGCCACCACCCGAAATTATACATTTATTGGCTTATTTGTTTAATACATTTTTTTCATACTGGATTGTAAACTTCATGAAGGTAGGGTCTTTGTCTATCTTGTTTATTTAACACTAGGGGTGCCCTGTCCAATATGCTGGCCATTAGCCACCTTTGACTATTTAAATTTAAATTAATTAAATTTAAAATTCCATTCTGTTTACAGTAGCCACTATAGTTCAAATGCTCAGTCACCACATTGGTAATGGCTTTTGCTTCTCTTTCCGTCGTCTCAGAAAATCTTAGTGGACAGCATTGTATTGGGACATTGAGCAGTTTTGGGCACCTGAGAAGCATTAAATAAATATTTATTGAATAATGTAAGCTGAGCCCTGAGAGATGAACAGATTCTTGTTCAAAAAGAGTAAAGCATTATTTATATGCCTTTCTGTATCCATCAGTATTGATTGACTAGCAGAGCCCATGCCTATACTTAAAATTTCCATTTATATAATATCATTAACCAATGTTACCTCAATAAATTTAATTTTTTAAAAAGAGTTCCAAAATCGTATGATATAGGATGTTAAGAAATATTTTGATAAACACATTTATATCTTATTGGGATTAATTTTATGTGAATTCATAGCATTTGGATTAAAAAAAATCTTTCATCCTAATTTGATTGTTGAACTTTGTAGCTGTTATTATAGGTCTGTGGTTGGATTTTCAAAATGAAGGTGTGTTTGGTTTACCCTTTAAAATTTCAGCATAGACAAAACCACATAGACTAATGCATATTGACAGTAAATTGTGTAATCCTGATCACAGTATAAGTAAGACAGCAAAAAATGTTTGGTTAAACAGCCAATTTAATACTTGATTTAATAACATTAGTATAATATTAGGATCTACACCAGGCATTACATATTAGATAATAGATATATAATATGGTACATTGCATTAGTTAAGAGATATTAATTACATATATTTTATGCCTCGTGTTTGTCACTTGAGTAGAATTTTTAAAAATCATTTTTGGTTTCTTATGGCTCAGTTAATAATACATTTAAGATAATCTGTACAACCCTGGCCGGTGTGGCTCAGTTGATTGGGCGTCCCATGCACTGAAACATTGCTGGTTCAAGGCAGCCAATGTTTCTCTCTCCCTCTCCTTTTCTCTCTCTCTCTAAAAATCAATAAAAATATATATATTTTTTAAAAAACAATCTGTACATATCAGTTTTTGTAGTGATTTTAAAAAAGTTTTCAGTTTTTCTATTTCCTGACTTACAGTCTTTTCTTAGGTTAGCTTTTGTGGTGTATATGATTCATACTGACTTTAAGATACTTGTGGAGAAGCTCCAATCTTTTAAGCAAAGGTGATTGGTCACAAAATTTCTGCTGATACTAGAGTTTTAAGATAAAACAGTGTGTTGACAAAAACGTTATTCTTATCCAGTACTGCAGTTCAATTCCACAGACATTTATTGAGTGCCTATGTGTGGGGATATGGTAGTAAACCAATGATTCAGGTGTTCTGTGTTCGTTCCATTTTACTGATAGAGATAAAACAGTTGACTCTAAAGAAGGCTAATATTGGACCTAGCATTTAGATGCTTATTTTCTGACCCGCCATTTTGGCAAAATTATTTCATTTCCCTTTTTCCTTTTGTTGACAAATAAGAATAATTAATTTTTACTTTTCTAGTAATAATTGCTCTATGAAAATTCAAATGTATATTGTTTGTTGTTTTACCTGAGGTTTTTCTTTTATATTAGCTTCTGAAAAGTAGTTACTAGTCAACTAAAATGGATATTAAATCTTGGATTGTGAGCTTTGTTTTTAAGCCTGAAAATTTTGAGATCATTTATGCTCCACTGGTGAAGTGATTTCATATAGGGACAAAAATGTTACTTTTTCATTCATGTAAGATTACCTTTTATATGTATTGTTCAGAGTAGAAGAGGCAGGAAGACTTGGCTTGCTTTGGTTTTTCAGACTACATACTCAGAGTTCAATTTTA
Source organism: Myotis yumanensis (assembly GCF_028538775.1). Classification (NCBI taxonomy): domain Eukaryota; kingdom Metazoa; phylum Chordata; class Mammalia; order Chiroptera; family Vespertilionidae; genus Myotis; species Myotis yumanensis. The sequence continues at coordinate 67,347,339 of NW_027223755.1, read as the reverse complement.
GGAAAAAGAAAGAATAGAGAAACGTCCTCCAAAGAAATAATAAAATAAAAATAACCTCATTGGCCTGATTTTAGGTACACACATGACAAGATTACTTCTCTGTATACCTGCAACAGGGCAGGTTGCACAGCAATCTATACTCCAAGTAGCAGTCATCTGGTCAACATAAAATCCTACATTATTTCTCCCAGAGGCCCACAGCCCAAAATTCCTTTCTATTTCCTGTGGCCTGTTTATTTTCTTCCTCTCAGAGTTTTAGGACTGCTTGAGAACTCTGGCATGGTCGGAAATTAATGTCAACATATAACAAGCTCTTTATGTGAAAAGCAATCACTAAGGTAGTGTTTTTATATGAAAGTATAAGGTTTAGGTTTCTGATTTAGTACACAGTCTTGGAATGAGTGCTGTCTTATAGTTTTTCATTCCATCAAAGAATGATCTCTTTGGGAGAATGGATTTGAAATGCATTTGTATTTTTTAAAGTGTTCTTTCCAAAATTCATTGTAAGTTTTTTCTAAGAGATGACATTATTTGTAAACAAATTTGAATAAAAATTGATTTATTCTAACATTTTTTAAGATTTAAGCAGCAGCAATAAGCATAATTACTTTTGGCAAATTAGTAAAAATTGAGATTTTTATATATTTTTCCAGGCTTTTGACTTTATTTGTACTGAACAAGTGTGGGGAATTCTCTTTTTTAAGTCTACTTTTAGCCTTCGGTATATTACCAATATACTGGCTTCAATAAATTCAGATGAGTGGGGTTAGTTTTTAACCCCACAATATCCCTTTTTTAAAAATTGAAGCAGAGGTTTGATTGATATTACTAAATTATGAGAATATATTGGAGGGGTTTTACTTTTGCAAGATGGGAGGTTTGTTTAAATTATTGGAAAATTAGAATGAATTTATTATGTTTTTGAATCAGGAAGACTTCAGTGGTTCCTTAGTAAAGATGGAATCTTACTTTTTTTTTTCTTTTAGGTTGACAATTGCATTTTTTGCGCTCTCTGGGCTGGATATGTTGGATTCCTTAGATGTGGTGAACAAAGATGATATAATAGAGTGGATTTACTCCCTGCAGGTCCTTCCCACAGAAGACAGTGAGTGAGTTTTTAGCATTTTATTTTTAGTGTGACTAGTTGTACCTGGCATTACATGTGTTATTGGATTGGCATGTCTTTATATTTATTCATAAACTATTAATATATTTTATTCACCTATGTTTTTATTGTAATGCAACACTCCATTCTGTTCAAGTATAACACTTAACAAGTCTAATATTTACTCTTTTGGGAGAATAATTTAGAGTTGTCTGGGATTAAAAGATTCACAGTTGTGACACCATCCTGTGTTGTGCACTTCCACATTGATGACTGCTTGTTGATTATTTGTATTTGATATTGGCAGAAATTATTTAAGATTTTATAATTTTCGAAAGCATTGTCAAATACTTTATTAAATTTGATCTGCCTGTCCCAAAAGAGGAAAATGAGAGGTGGAGTGATTAACCAGTTAACTGCCACGATATTTTGAATTTAATTTAAAAAGGTCCACTGCTTGCATCTATAGACGCTTATGGTATACAAATGGTTACAGAGGCCACATACATGTTAAATAGTAGAGCCAGCATGAAATCCCAGGCTTCTGACTCAGAGTCCCAATGCTGCTTTGAAGTATATATATAAATAGGTCCCTAGTGGAGACTGCCATGTATGGCACTCAAGAACATTGTGAATAATTAATCAAAATTAACCCTGACCTTCCACTTAACTCCAGAGTTGTAAAGACTGTAGTGGTATCCTAGTAATTCGTGTGTGTTCAGACCATTGGAGGCTTGGGACCCTTCTTATCAACCTCTGCAAGTATTTAAGAAACACAAGGGATCAGGCTGGGAATTGTGTGCCCCTTTCTCTGATCAGGGGCACAACTAGAGAATTTTAAGCTAGTATAGAGCAAGGGATATTATAGTTCATCATTTTACAAATGAGGATATTAAGTTCCAGAGAGATTAGTCATTTGTCCACAATATTATAGCTAGTTAAGGCTAGAGGCAAAATTAGAATACAGTTTTCTGTTGTCTAGTCCTTTGTTATTTTCATTACTGGTATCTGTCCGTTAATAGATCTCATAAAATATTACGATTAAGTGTTTGGGAATGTAGATAAGGTGGTTTAATATTAAAAGGTAAATTGCTTAATGATTTTATTTTTAGTAGATTTTTCAGTCAGATTGTTGCCTTTTATTTTTTTTAAAAAAAAAATTTTAATCCTCACCCAAGGATATTTTCCCATTGATTTTTAAAGAGAGTGTAAGGGAGAGGTAGAGCCAAAGAGAGAGAAACATCGATGTGAGAAAGACACATCGACTGGTTGCTTCCCGCACGGAATTGAGCTTGCAACTGAGGTAAGTGCCCTTGATTGGAATCCAGCTGAGGACCCTTCAGTCTGAGGGCTGACGCTCTGTCCACTGAGCCAAACTGGCAAGGGCAGATTGTTGCCTTTTTAAAATAATATGCTTAAAATGTAAATATAATTCCTGTGGCTAACTCGAGCATGTTGCAAGTTTAAAAAATTGTAGAGCACCTTTTTGGAAGTACTGTGATCAAGAGTTTATTACAGCCAAAACCGGTTTGGCTCAGTGGATAGAGCATCGGCCTGCGGACTGAAGGGTCCCGGGTTCGATTCCGGTCAAGGGCATGTACCTGGGTTGCGGGCACATCCCCAGTAGGAGATGTGCAGGAGGCAGCTGATCGATGTCTCTCTTTCATCGATGTTTCTAACTCTCTATCTCTCTCCCTTCCTCTCTGTAAAAAATCAATAAAATATATTAAAAAAAAAAAAAAAGAGTTTATTACAAAGATCCCACAGTGGAGAGGGTCGGAGGGAGACCGCATGGCAGACAGCCACGTCTCTTGGGACAGACACAGACCCTGACCGGGGTAAGGAGTTCCGCGGGTTTGCTGGCGCCAGGAGATTTGAGATTTGGATTTTGTGATTGCGGAGAACTGAGACTAAAAGGGGCATCCTGAGGAACTGACCAGACCATGCAGTGCCCATAAGAGAGGAGCGTTTCCCAGATCATGCAGTGCTGGTAAGAGAGGAGCGTTTCCCAGACCGCAGATCCAAGCAACAGCAGCCCCCTGATCACTGCAGCCTCCTGATCACCACAGCCTCCTGATCACCACACCCTCTGTCTGTGGAACAGCAGCTGTACGTGAAGCCTCCCCCCACCAGCCAGAAGAGCCAACACAGCTGTGAACAACACCCACCAGAGGAGCTGCTGCCAACTGGAAAGCAGCTGCTACCGCAACCGTCTGAGCAGCAACCACAACCCAAGGAGCCCCTGCCACCCAGGGAGCAGCCACTGAACATCTCAACATCTACATATGTCAGCGAGATCAAACATGGGTAGGCAAATAAGGTTCCTAGAGTACATGCACCAGATGTTCAAGAAGCAAGAAGAAACAGATGAAAAACTCAACTACTTATGCAAGAAGCTAGAAGAAACAGATGAAAAAATCAACAACTTAAGTAAGTCCCAAGAAGAAATGAAGAGCGACATAGCTTCAATAAAAAACTCCATTGAAAGTATCAACAGTAGACTGGGAGAAGCGGAGGACCGAATTAGTGAATTAGAAGACAAGGAAGCAAAACACACTCAAACTGTACGGCAAATGGAGAAAAAAATTAAAAGACAGGAGGAGAGCCTAAGAGAGCTTTGGGACAACATGAAACGAAACAACATACGAATAATAGGGGTGCCAGAACAACAGAAAGATGAACATGGATTAGAAAACCTATTCGAAGAAATAATATCAGAAAACTTCCCTGAGGTGGGGAAGAAAAAAGTCACACAAGCCCAGAGAGTCCCAAACAAGGTGAACCCGAAAAGACCCACACCAAGACACATCATAATTACCATGGCAAATGTTCAGGATAAAGAGAGAATCTTACAGGCTGCAAGAGAGAGACGGAAAGTAACATACAAGGGATCTCCCATTAGATTATCAAATGATTTCTCAACAGAAACACATCAGGCCAGAAAAGAATGGACGGAAATCTACAAAGTGATGCAAAGCAAAGGACTGAATCCAAGAATACTCTATCCAGCAAGGCTATCATTCAAAATTGAAGGGGAAATAAGAAGCTTCACAGACAAAAAAGGGCTAAGGGAGTTTATCACCACCAAGCCAGCCATGCAAGAAATGCTAAAGGGACTGGTGTAAAAAGAAGAAATATCAAGCTCAGAAAGAAAACAGCCACACACACACACAAAAAAAGAAATGGCTACAAACAAGTACCTTTCAATAATAACTTTAAATGTAAATGGACTAAATGCTCCAACCAAAAGACATCGAGTGGCTGAATGGATAAAAAAACATGACCCATACATCTGCTGTCTACAAGAGACCCACCTCATTAGAAGGGACTCACACAGACTGAAAGTGAAGGGATGGAAAAATATCTTTCACGCAAATGGAAAGGAAAAGAAAGCTGGGGTAGCAATACTTATATCTGACAAAATACATCTCAAAGTGAAGGCCATAACCAGAGATAAGGAAGGCCACTTCATAATACTAAAGGGATCAATACAACAAGAAGATATAACCCTGGTAAACATATATGTACCCAATGCAGGAGCACCCACATACATAAGAAAACTTCTGGAAGATATCAGGGGAGAGATCAACAACAATACAATCATAGTAGGGGACTTTAATACACCACTGACATCACTGGATAAATCCGCTAGACAAAAACTCAGCAAAGAAACAGCAATCCTAAATGACTCACTAGATCAGATGGACTTAATTGACATCTTCAGAACACTTCACCCCACAGCTGCGGAATATACATTCCTCTCAGGTGCTCATGGGACATATTCAAAAGTAGACCACATATTGGGTCACAAGCAAAGTCTCCACAAATTCAAGAAGATTGAAATCATAAAAAGCTTCTTCGCAGACCACGATGGCATAATGTTAGAAATAAACTACAATAAAAACAACCCAAAATACTCAAACACTTGGAAGCTGAATAGCATGTTATTAAATATTGATTGGGTTACCAATGACATCAAAGAAGAAATTAAAAACATCCTGGACACTAATGACAATGAAAACACAACAATCCAAAACCTCTGGGACACAATGAAACAGTCCTGAGAGGAAAGTTTATAGCTCTACAGGCCTATCTCAAAAAACAAGAAAAAATGGTAGTCAATCATCTAACTCTACAACTCAAAGAATTAGAAAGAGAGCAACAAGAAAACCCCAGAGTGAGCAGAAGGAAGGAGATAATAAAGATTAGAGCAGAAATCAATGAAATAGAGACCAAAAAAACAATACAGAAAATCAATGAAACCAAGAGCTGGTTCTTTGAAAGGATAAACAAGATTGACAAACCCCTAGCCAGGCTCACCAAGAAGCAAAGAAAGAGGTCCCAAATAAACCAAATCAGAAATGATAGAGGCGAAATAACAACAGACCCCACAGAAATACAAATGATTGTTAACCAATACTACGGGCAACTCTACTCCAACAAACTAGACAACCTGGAGGAAATGGACAAATTCCTAGAAAAATACAACATTCCAAAACTCAATCAGGAAGAATCTAAAAACCTCAATAGGCCAATAACTATGGAAGAAATTGAAGCAGTCATCAGAAAGCTTCCAGCAAACAAAAGCCCAGGGCCAGACAGCTTCACAGGGGAGTTCTACCAAACATTCAAGGAAGAACTAAAACCTACCCTCCTCAGACTACTACAAAAAATTCAAGAGGAAGGAACGCTTCCAAGCTCATTCTATGAAGCCAGCATCACCCTAATACCAAAACCAGGTAAAGACATCACAATGAAAGAGAATTACAGGCCAATATCCCTCATGAACATAGATGCCAAAATCCTCAACAAAATCTTAGCAAATCGGATCCAGCAGTACATCAGAAGGATCATACACCATGACCAAGTAGGATTTATCCCAGAGATGCAAGGATGGTACAACATCCGTAAATCAATAAATGTGATACATCACATAAACAAATTGAAAGAAAAAAACCACATGGTCATATCAATTGATGCAGAAAAAGCATTCGACAAAATCCAACACCCATTTTTGATAAAAACTCTCAGAAAGGTGGGAATAGAAGGATCATACCTCAACATAATAAAAGCCATATATGACAGGCCCACAGCCAACATCATACTCAATGGACAAAAACTAACACCATTTCCCCTAAGAACAGGAACAAGACAGGGATGCCCACTCTCACCACTCCTGTTCAACATAGTACTGGAAGTATTAGCCATTGCAATTAGGCAAGAAGAAGAAATAAAAGGCATCCAAATTGGAAAAGAGGAAGTAAAACTGTCCTTATTTGCAGATGACATGATATTATACATACAAAACCCTAGAGACTCCACATCAAAAAGCTACTAGACTTAATACATGAATTTGGCAATGTAGCAGGATACAAAATTAACCCCAAGAAATCTGAGGCATTTCTATACACCAATAGTGAACTTTCAGAAAGGGAGATCAGAAAAACAATCCCATTTACCATCGCACCAAAAAAATTAAGATACCTAGGAATAAACTTAACTAAAGAGGTTAAAGACCTCTACTCAGAAAACTACAGGACGTTGAAAAAAGAGATAGAGGAAGACATAAACAGATGGAGGAACATACCATGTTCTTGGATTGGTAGAATCAACATCATTAAAATGTCCATACTACCCAAAGCAATCTATACATTCAACGCACTTCCCATTAAAATACCAATGGCCTTCTTCAAAGATCTAGAACGAACTCTCCAAAAATTCATCTGAAATAAAAAAAGGCCCCGAATAGCTGCAACAATCCTGAGAAAGAACAAAGTAGGTGGGATCTCAATGCCAGATATCAAGCTGTATTACAAAGCCACTGTTCTCAAAACTGCCTGGTACTGGCACAAGAACAGACATATAGATCAGTGGAATAGAATAGAGAGTCCAGAAATTAGCCCGAACCAATATGCTCAATTAATTTTTGACAAAGGAGGCATGAACATACAATGGAGCCAAGATAGTCTCTTCAATAAATGGTGTTGGGAAAATTGGACAGACATATGCAAGAAAATGAAACTAGACCACCAACTTACACCATACACAAGAATAAACTCAAAATGGATAAAGGACTTAAATGTACGACAGGAAACCATAAAAATTCTAGAAGAATACAAAGGCAACAAAATCTCAGACATATGCCAAAACAATTTCTTCACTGATACAGCTCCTAGGGCAGTTGAAACTAAAGAGAAAATGAACAAATGGGACTACATCAAAATAAAAAGCTTCTGCACAGCAAAAGAAACCATCAACAAAACAACAAGAAAACCCACCTTGTGGGAAAACATATTTGCCAAGGTCATATCTGATAAGGGCTTAATCTCCAAAATTTATAGGAAACTCATACAACTTAACAAAAAGAAGATAAACAATCCAATCAAAAAATGGGCAAAGGATCTAAATAGACACCTTTCAAAAGAGGACATTCAGAAAGCCAAGAGACATATGAAAACATGCTCAAAGTCACTAATCATCCGAGAGATGCAAATCAAAACAACAATGAGGTACCATCTCACACCTGTCAGAATGGCCATCATCAACAAATCAACAAACGACAAGTGCTGGAGAGGATGTGGAGAAAAAGGAACACTTGTGCACTGCTGGTGGGAATGCAGACTGGTGCAGCCACTATGGAAGGCAGTATGGAGGTTCCTCAAAAAATTGGAAATGGAACTCCCATTTGACCCTGTGATCCCACTTCTAGGAATATATCCCAAGAAACCAGAAACACCAATCAGAAAGGATATATGTAACCAGATGTTCATAGCAGCACAATTCACCATAGCTAAGATCTGGAAACAGCCTAAGTGCCCATCAGTAGATGAATGGATTAGAAAACTGTGGTACATCTACACGATGGAATACTATGCTGCTGTTAAAAAGAAGGAACTCTTACCATTTGCAACAGCATGGATGGAACTGGAGAGCATTATGCTAAGTGAAACAAGCCAGTCAATGAAGGAAAAATACCACATGATCTCATTCTTTCATGGATAATTAAGACCATTACAAACTTTTGAACAATAATAAATACAGTGGCAGAGCTGCCTCAAACCGATTGTCGGACTTCAGTGGTAAGGCCAGGGAGGGTTGGGGGACAGGAGGGAGGGGAGTAAGAGATCAACCGAAGGACTTGTATGCATCCATATAACCATAACTAATGGACATAAGACACTGGGGGGTAAGGGAGGGCAGGGGCTTGTCAAGGGGGGGGGGGGGGGAAGGACACATATGTAATACCCTTTGTAATGCTTTAAGTAATAAAAAAAATAAAAATAAAAAAAATCCCACAGTGGTTGGTTTATGGTCCAAACTGTCCCTAGTCATAGTGTCCGATGGGCCACACCACAAATCTTTTTACGGTCCAACTGTAATTCTAAATTCTCAATTTACTATTTTGTTGGATGAAACACTGTTAAATCTCTAATTTCTATGAAAGAAAGTCTTTCACCTGCCTTTTCTTTCATTAGTCTAGGTCCGATTCTAAAACTAATCTGTGAAATTTAGAAAATAGGTATTTACAAAAACATTTTTAAGCTATTGAATATTACATTTGCCTTGTCTGTGTCTCTCTTGACATCCTGAAAAAGGTTGTATAAGGTGTGTTTTTTTACTAGAAAACCTTGTGTTTCTTGAGACCTGTGAAGAATTATTTCCGTAGTCATAAAATGTAAATGTCAAATTTTACATAAAAATTGCCATATTCTTCACTTGAATTCTGTTTGCTTAGTGCAAAAACCTAACTTTTAAAATCGGGATTAGAAAGTTAGGAAAATGACCAAATCACTTTTGAATTATATTTAAGTGGCATGACCACCATTAATAGTGTCATGGAGCCCTAACTGGTTTGGCTCAGTGGATAGAGCGTCGGCCTGCAGACTGAAAGGTCCCAGGTTCGGTTCCGGTCAAGGGCATGTACCTTGGTTGCCGGCACATCCCCAGTAGGGAGTGTGCAGGAAGCAGCCGAATCGATGTTTCTCTCTCATCAATGTTTCTAACTCTCTATTCCTCTCCTTCTCCCTTCCTCTCTGTAAAAAAATCAATAAAATATATATTTTTTTTAAAAATAGTGTCATGGAATTGTTTTTTCTTTTTTTATATGATTGTCCAGGCCCAATTCTTGGGGCTTTGATGTGGGCTTGGGTTAGGACCTAAGAATCATCTATTTATTTGAAGCTATACAATTGAGTCTGTTAGGCAGCCAGACCTTTCATTTTGCTTTGCCACTACTGAATAGGAACACTAGATGGTGCCATTTAATAATCTCCAAAGAATTTTAAACTATGCCCTGAGTATGTATCCAGTTGTAAATTTAGAATAAATGGGAAGTTTATACTTAACATTTGCTTAGTAACAAAAAAGGACCTAGTATCCTAACTTGCCATCATCCAGTGTCTATTTTGTTTATTCTCTTCTGAGCTTTGATGATAAGTACCATTTGTTTAATTATAAGCATAATGCACATATTTTTAAATTTTCTCTTGGCAGTATATATTTCTCCATGTTGCTACATAGTTCCCCCTAATTATTACTTTAATAGGAGTATAGTATTCCTTTGAGTATATACAGTCTGTTATCTTTGACCTGTCCAACAATCCCTGTGTGATACACAGTAAGAATGGAGAACCACTGATCTGGTGATCCTACACCATGTTAGAGCCATAAAGTCAAACTAGTTTATTTTGTTACATGAAAGCAGTTTAGATAGCAATATATCATAAAAATCCAGATTACTTTAGAAAATGAAATTGGGTAGATGGAAAGAAGCAGCAGCAAAAATGGGAATATGTTCATGGATGTAATGTGTATATGTGAGCTTATGTGTGAGTATGTAGAGAGATGTTATTATAGATGTATTAATAGAGAATATAAGTGTCTAGCTCTCGACTATAAGGAAAAACAATCTCCTTATTTGTGTGCCTGCACATGAAAGACAATTATTATGCTACAAAACTAGCTCCTGCCTGATGACTGGGTCATATCTCAGAGAAAAACTTAAAGTTTTACTATTAAACTCATAATAGACACCAACTATCTGCCACGCATTGTAAAGACACTACAATTGGAGTCCTTTAAAAAACAAAAAGTTATAAACCAGTAAAATGTAAAACTTTTGAGAGTATTTATTTATTCTAAATTTTCACCATTATAATACTGCAGCAAGTGTTTCTGTGCACATGATGTATCATTACTGGATTGAAGGGGGTATGAGCATTTTTATGGGTCCTTATATAATGGCAAGGCTTAAGTGCTTACCAGTTTAAAAGTCTTCAGCAAGGATAAGAGAACCATGTTCATCAAAATTATTGTCACCGTTAGATAATCTTTTTTTTTTTTTTTTTTTGTTAATGGGAGAAGATGCTTGGTGGAGAGTTTTAAATGTGTGGGTAAGGTTTCCTAAATTGTTCAAAGAATTAATGTATAAGATACTATTCTATGTATTTTAGGGGATATAAAGCTGAATAGAGAATAGTACCTGATTTAAAGAATAGAAGAGTAAAAACCAGTTATTATGAATTAGTCATGTACCAGTCATAAGAAATATGAAGCTGGTTTCCTCAGATCAGAGCCTATTTTTAAATCAACTTGATTTTTTATTAGCTCTACATGTCCAGCCTGTTGATACTACATTCCTACCTGATATGTGTACCATGCTGATTTTCTAATAGCTATCAAAACTATAATTATTTTCTTATTGTGGGTGTGACCATTTTTTAATTTTATATTTTTTAAAATTTACTTTATTCCAGTTTTATTGAGATATGGGTACAACTGCTGATTTTGATGCATGTATATGTTACAAAATGATTACTACATAAGGTTAGTTAATACCTCTATCCCGTCACATAATTACCTTTTTTGTGTCTGTGTGGCAATGACACTTAAGACCTTCTCTCTTAATTTTCAAATATACAGTACAGTACTGTTAACTATAGTCATCAAGCTGTATATTAGATCCCTAGAACTTGTCTTACAAGCTTGTATGCTTTGGCCAACATCTCCCTACTTATCCCTAACTCACTTCCCAGTCCCCACTTCCCCCCCTCACCACACACACACACACACACACACACACACACACAGTCCCTGAAAACCACTATCTACTATTTCTACGATTTCAGCTTTTTTATATTTCACATATAAGTGAGAACAGTATTTGTCTTTCTCTAACTTGTTTCACTTAGCACAATGCCCTCAAGGCCCATCCATATTATTGCAAAAGGCAGGATTTCCTTCTTTTTGATGACTTAATAATAGCCCTCTGCACGAGTGTGTGTGTGTGTGTGTGTGTGTGTGTGTGTGTAGAGAGAGAGACATTTTCTTTATCCATTTATCTGTTAATGGATATTTAGATCGGTTATTGTGAATAATGCTGCAGTGAACATGAGAGTACATATACTGTATCTTGTTGAGATAATGATGTCATTTTTTTTTTGGGCTATATACCCAAAAGTAGAATTGCTGGATCATATAGTAATTCTATTTTTAAATTTTTTTAGGAACCTTCATATTGTTTTCTATAGTGGCAGTACCACTTTACATTCCCACCAACGACAGTGCACAAGAGTTCTCTTTTTATGAATGTAACTATATTCTTAAGTTCCCAATTATATTCCATTGATACCTTGAAATATGAAAAATTTTACATAGAAAAAAAAATTGTATGAGTAAACATTTTGAATGAGTAGAGAGAGACTAATTGCCAACTTATAGTGTTCTATATACTTCAAAGAAAAGTGGGTTATTTGACTCAGAATGAGGTCTGTCTAATACTAAAATACAAAGCACATATATTTTCTGTGACCTGATCAGTTTATATCTTTAGCTTGCTCCTCTGTAAAGAGCAATGAGTTAAAGTAAAGACACTGGATGGGAAGTTGGGATTCTAGATCCTTTTGTGTTACTAACCAACAGTTCATTGAACATGTCACTTCTGGGTTTCTGCTTTCAGTTATGTAGAATGAGGGATTGAATATGTTGATCACATGAAAAATGGTCAAATAGGAAAAGTAGAAAAGCATTTTGTAATAGCGAGGTGGGTTGTAAACTAAAGGTACATGGTAGAAAATCATTATTTCATCCTGACTGGTTTGGAAATTAAATGAGGACATTTCTATAAAGTACCTAGGAGAGACCTGGCACATATTAAGCGTTCAGCATTAGCTAGCATGAAAATGGAGATAGTGACAAAGCTTTGGTACTAAAATAGTCTCTTTCTGAATAATTGTGTAATTGAACTGGTTTAGCATCTGTACAAAAGTAAGGGATACTTTAAATAAGTCTAAGTTTTTATTTTCTAGGGTCAAATCTAAATCGCTGTGGTTTCCGAGGCTCTTCATACCTGGGTATTCCATTCAATCCATCAAAGGTCAGTTCTGTTTGGGTCAAGAGGAAAGAGAGAGGAGGTGGGGAGATTTTAGTGAGAAAGAATACTAAGCCAGGATACAGAAAGAACCAAGCTTCCCAGTTTCAATATGGCTGAAAACTGTCTAATCCTTCCTATATAATAAAAGGCTAATATGTAAATTGACCTAACAGTGGAATGACCAGTCGCTATGACACGCACTGACCACCAGGGGGCATATGGTCAACATAGCTGCCCCCTGGTTGTCAGTGCGCTACCACGGGGTGGGGGGTGGGGGGGAGTGGGCCTAAGCTGTCAGTCGGACATCCCCCAAGGCCTCCCAGACTGCAAGAGAGCGCAGGTCGTGCTGAGAGACTCCCCCCTCCCCCAAGTGCACAAATTTCCTGCACTGGGCCTCTAGTAATGTATATTATAAACTGAACTCTTTTTTTTTTTTAATATATTTTATTGATTTCAGAGAGGAAAGGAGAGAGTGAGAAACATCAGTGATGAGAGAGAATCATTGATCGGCTGCCTCCTGCACACCCCACACTGGGGATCGAGCCCACAACCCGGGCATGTGCCCTTGACCAGAATCGAACCCGGGACTTTTCAGGCCACAAGCTGACACTCTATCCACTGAGCCAAACCAATGAGGGCATGAACTGAATTCTTTAAGGGAAAGCTATGCCCACCTTACTTATTGGAAGAATGTACAATATATATACACTGAGATTCCTATTGTCACAAAAATTTTCTCTCTTACTATTTTTTGTGTGTGTTAATGATTAGTGATTCCCTGGAGAAAATGAAAATAAAGCACTCATATGCTGGATACTTGCTCTCTAAGAAGCCCATGAACTTGTATGTGTAGAGAAGGATTTTATATTTGGTTCTCATTTCTTAGTAATAAAAGAAAAACTCGTTTACTAGGGCAGTAATTAAAGACCTAAGTAGTGATGAATTTGTTGACCTTTGTGGCAATAGACAAAATATCTTTAGCATTATAGCCATAGGCTTTGGTACCAGCACATGCAGGTGTAGAAAAAAGTGAGTCCTAACAAAGTGGAAAGCTTTTTTTCTTCAAAGAAGCAGACCCAGCACAGGCTTTTTAGATGTTTCATCTGTGCACAAAATACCAGTATTTTTCTACATTAGGGAGCATAGCAAAACAACATTTTGTCAAAAGGGGTTTCACAAAATAGAAACTATTTTTTTGCTCCTATAGTGGTTACAAGTTAGTATCTGGCTACATTGAGTATGCTAAGGTTTATATCCAGTTGCAATCTGAAGGTAAATGGCATGCTGCAAGTTTTGCTATCATCTGCTTCAAAATTTTGGGAAAAAATAGCAGTGATTTTGGAGAAGATGACATAATTTGATAGAGGCACTACTTCAACTTTTTTCCTCTGCCTTTAGCCATAGACTACTTGCCTATGTCACAGTCATGAATTTGCCAAGGTGTCTCCAACCATGTGTGCCCATTGCTTTTAGCAGGGATTCTGAAAACAAAGGATTCATAAACTGAATATATATAAAGTTGATGTTTGCTTTTCTCAATCAGATGTCTATACAAATTAGTATAGACAACATTTTAATTTTACCTATTTACTGAAATTGTTTAATGAAATAAGTTTTTATTTCATTTTACTAATTAACATATTCATTTTTAATTCAGAATCCTGGAACAGCTCATCCTTATGACAGTGGCCACATAGCAATGACCTACACTGGTCTTTCATGCTTAGTTATTCTTGGAGACGATCTAAGCCGAGTAAATAAAGAAGCTTGCTTAGCAGGCTTGAGAGCTCTTCAGCTGGAAGATGGAAGGTATGGGTCATTCTTTTTTATTTATTTATTTATTTAAAGGAAAGTCCTTCGAAACTAAAGGAAATGACTATAATATTATACTAGAACTTTATAGTTTATCACAAATTATTATTAGTCTGAACTTTTATTCCTTAAGACAGTGATAGGAGGAGAAAGGGATGAGCATTGAATATTCTAGTGTAGGTAGTTTTCTTGACATTTTTAAAGGATAGAAAAAGAAGTTAATGAGTTCATTAATATTTGATGGTTCGTGTGGTGTATCTAACTAAAGAAGAGTTTTCCTAGAGTTTTACGGTGAAACTTTTTTAAGCCCAGGAAGTGATAAAGCAGTAGCTATACTATCTAAACAAAAGACTTTGCAAACAATTGCTGCTGTGTTGTTATTTCTCTGTCCCATCTACTATTATCTCTATTTTCCTGTCAGTATTTTTAAAATCCAGTTCTTGATGAGGGGAAAATTAATGTCAACATATAACATAAATTGACATTAGTTGGAAATACTATAATACTAAACATTTGTGTCATCAGGTACATGTGGCTAATTTCTCAATACTTCCGCACAGTCTGTTTACTGCTACCTTATCCTTATCTATCTACACTAATAAAAGAGAAACATGGTAATTAGCGTACGACCGCTACCCTTCCCATTGGCTAATCAGCATATCCTTATGCAAATTAACTGTCAGCCAAGATGGCGGCTGGCAGCCATGCACTGAAGCGAGCAGGGAGGCTTGCTTCCTCCAGTGACGGCGAACTCCAACGTTCCCCGCCTGCCGCTGCTGGCCTCTCAGCTGCAACTCTAAGCAACTATGTACTATGTTGCAAATAAGAAGCTAAACAAAACCCCAGAAACCGGCTTTCATTCAGCCGGACTTCAGCAAGCCGGACCGCAACATTGTACCGATGTTTTCAGCAGCGAGGCCTCAGAGCTAAAGCTGGCCCAGAATAAAAAAAGAAAAAAGAAAAAAAGGAGCGGTTGGGAGCTTCAGTCACCCACTTCTGGAAAACAGCCCTCAGCCCCTCACCCAGACTGGCCAGGCACCCCAGTGGGGACCCCCACCCTGATCCAGGACACCCTTCAGGGCAAACCAGCCAGCCCCTACCCATGCACCAGGCCTCTATCCTATATAGTAAAAGGGTAATATGCCTCCCGGCACCGGGATCAGCGGAGCAGCGAGGCTCCCGGCACCGGGATCAGTGTGACGGGGCAGCACCCCAACCCCCTGATCAGCCCTGCTCTGTGCCTGATAGGGGGAGCTCCCCAATCCCCTGATTGCCCTGCGGCTCTGTGTTTGACAGGGTGCGGCGCACCAACACCCTGATCGGCCTTGCTCTGTGTGTGACAGGGTAGAGCCATAACTTCTCCATCGGCCCTGCCCTGAGTGTGACAGTGGCGGCACCCCAACCCCCTAATCAGCCTTGCTCTGTGGGTGATAGAGGGTGGCGCCCCAATCCCCCTCCACGGGCCTTGCTGTGTGTGTGACAGGGTAGAGCCATAACCTCCCCATTGGCCCTGCCCTGAGTGTGACAGGGTGCAACGCCCCAACCCCCTGATCCGCCCTGCTCTGTGTGTGACGGGGCAGTGCCCCAGCTCCCCTATCGGCCCTACTCTGTGAGTGACAGGGGGGAGCTCCTCAACCCCCTGATGGGCCCTGCTCTGTGCGTGACAAGGTATGGAGCCCCAACCCCCCTGATGGGCCCTGCTCTGTGAGTGACGGGGCAGCGCCCCAACCCCCTGATTGGCCCTGCTCTGTGTGTGACAGGGGGCAGCGCCCCAACCCCCTGATCGGCCCTGCTCTGTGAGTGACGGGGCAGCGCCCCAACCCCCTGATTGGCCCTGCTCTGTGTGTGACAGGGGGCAGCGCCCCAACCCCCTGATTGGCCCTGCTCTGTGTGTGACAGGGGGTGGCGCCACAACCTCCCCATCGACCCTGCCTTGAGTATGACAGGGGGCGGTGCCCCAACCCCCCAATCGGCCCTACCCTGAGCGTGACTGAGGATGGCATCGCAACCTCCCGATCCGCCCTGCTCTGTGCATGACAAGGGTGGCGCCCCAACTCCCCAGTCGGCCCTGCTCTGAGCCTGACCAGGGGCTGCACCTAGGGATTGGGCCTGCCCTCTGCCACCCGGGAGCAGGCCTAAGCCAGCAGGCCGTTATCTCCCGAGGGGTCCCAGACTGTGAGAGGGCACAGGCCGGGCTGGGGGGACTCCCCCCCCCTCCCCCCAGTGCACAAATTTTTGTGCACCGGGCCTCTAGTATATATATAAAAGCCTAAGCGACCGTTCGACCATCCAACCAGTAGCTGTGACGTGCACTGACCACCAGGGGGCAGGAGCTGCCAAGCTGTGGTGATTTGGCAGCTGTGGTTCTCGGGTGATGCACCCAGAACCAGAGAGGAGGGAACCTGATTCCGGGGTGCATCACCTGAGAACCGCCCTCTCGCAATCCGGGACCCCTCAGGGGATCTTGGAGAGCTGGTTTCGGCCCGATCCCTACAGGCCAGGCCAAGGGACCCCGCCAGTGCATGAATCCATGCACTGGGCCTATAGTCTATAAATAAAGGAATAGATAAGAGGCAGGCGATTACCTCTCTGAAACTAATTAAATAGATAAAAATTAAGTTAAAATACCATGATCAATAAAGTAATTACTGATTGTCTATATATATATATATGTGTGTGTGTGTGTGTGTGTGTATATACATATATATATACACATATATATACACATATATATATATACACACACACACACACACACATACTGTAGTTAGAAGAAATTCCACATAGCAAAACTTGGGTTTGGGAATTTCTTACTATCCAATAGGTTCCAGGTTTTACCTGCTACTTTTTTTTTGCCATTAATTCTCTACCATAGTGTGCCATAGCTGTTTCTGGCTGAGAGCAACTTACTCTGACTGGTGGCATCTGGGAGGAATAACTGTGGTAGTATGTAAAACTACCCAGAAATCAGAACTTTGGAGTAATGATGTAGAAATAGTTTTATATTATTCAAGTTAATAGACCTATTCTTTATTGAACAATACAAGTAGTATATGGTTTTTAAATCTGTTTTTAGATTTTTAAATCCTATTTGTGATAGATTTTTCTGTGACTAAAGATGTGAAGTAGGTGTTTCTAATTCCCCTGCAAAAAAATAAATAAAATTTATTGTACAATGTTAATAGTAAATCTTATTATTGTTTTCAGTTTTTGTGCAGTACCTGAAGGTAGTGAAAATGACATGCGATTTGTATACTGTGCTTCCTGTATTTGCTATATGCTCAACAATTGGTCTGGCATGGATATGAAGAAAGCCATCAACTATATTAGGAGAAGTATGGTGAGTTGTGTGGCTAAATTGACTTTTTAAAATATGTTTTTATTAATTTTAGAGAGAGAGGAAGGGAGATTGAGAGAAAGAGAAACATCAATGAGAGAGAAACATCAATTGGCTGCCTCCTGCACACCTCCTACTGGTGATTGAGCCCACAGCCAGGCCATGTGCCTGACTGGGAATCAAACTGGGGACCTCTTGGTGCATGGGAGGACACTCAACCAACTGAGCCATGCTGGCCAGGACTAAATTGACTTTTTAAAATGTTGTTATTGTTGGTATATGGGGGCTATTGCATGCCTCATCTCTTCCAGCAAGAGTTTGGAAATAAGGGTAATAAGATTGCTTTCTGGGTATGTCATATATTAGACCAGTCATATAGAAATAGTCTTCAAGGACAGATTTTCTCCTTGACCATTAAAATTAAAATGTGATCTGATTGTACCTAAAGAAACTATGTATTGCCCTAGCTGGCTTGGCTCAGTGGATAAAGCGTCAGCCTGCGGACGGAAGGGTCCTTGGTTCGATTCCAGCCAAGGGCACATACATGCCTGGGTTGCGGGCTCAATCCCCAGTGCGGGGCAAGCAGAAGGCAGCCGATCAATGATTCTCTCTCATAATTGATGTTTCTATCTCTCTCTCCTCCCTTTCTCTCTGAAATCAATAAAGAAATACATTTTTTTAAAAAAAGAAACTGTATTTTTCAGAAAGAGAATGGTCTGCCTTAGAAGCAGGAAAGTAGTAAAATCTCAAAGGCAAATATTAATAGTCCATCCTAGCAGGGACCACTGAGGAGCCTTGGCCAAGCATAATGGGAAATTATGGCATCCTTGGTGAGATGATTCCTATATTGCATGTGAGGTGTGAGTTCCTTAAGCCATTTTGACTTGCAAGACCCAAGTATAACAAGATTGACTGGGCTGACAATAAATTTTTTTAATCACTTTTGGTTTCTTAGTAATTTTTTTTTAATCTAAGATTTATTTTAAGGAGAATACCAAGTAGATATGTTATTCTTTCACACAATATAATTTAATCTTTTTATTGATAGCTATAAGGAAATCTTAATCTCAGCTAGAATTATTTTTTGTTCTACTTTTTAGTCTCTTATATAAAACTGGATAAATGGAAGTGCTGCTTCCCAGGTTTATTGCTTTCCAAATATTTTGATGCTCAGATTGTCCCAGATTTGGCCAGTGAGAACCCCTTCAGCAAGCTCTTTGCCTTTTTTACATAGCCCCTTCATTCTTAGAGCATCTCTTTGCTTTGACACAAGATATTTCTAGGTTCATCTTTTTCTTTTCCAGCCTCAGTTCTGGACTTAGTCATTTCTGCAAGGAGCCCTGGTTCTTCTTATTGGAGGGAGGGGTTTAGAAACCAGGATTTGTCCCAATATCAATGTGCTCATTGGTATTAGGACAGTATTGCTTCTAGCCCCTTCTCAGCAAGCAGAGGTAGGAAATGTATATATGTATGCATCTATACACAGACGCTCCCTTAAACACATCTATTTCTATTTCTGTATCTATTTATTTATATATTTAAAGCCAGGAGTTTATACTGATACTTCAGATTTCAATCCAGCATCACAAGATTCATTTTAATCCTCCTCTTTTCATTTGTCAGTGCCCTTCTCTGGCACTGACAGAGCTTCATTATCCAGAATGATTCTTTTTGTTTAGAGCCTGAGGGTATATATTCAGAATATTATATTTCAGAAATACTTAGTTTACTTCTTTTATTTTTCCCCTTTAATATTTTGGTATTTATTGGAGAAACAAGTTTGTTTCAGTTTGGGTTCCTTTTTAGGACATACCCCCTCCCCCATATACAGACATACACACACTCTTTGTTGATTTTATATACTTAATATGTGAAATATTAACCTCCCCTGGCCAGGTGGCTCAGTTAGCTACAGCATCTTCCCATATACCAAAGGTTGCAGGTTTGATTCCTGGTCAGTGCACATACCTAGGTTGAGGGTTCAATCCTCAATTGGGGTGGGTATGGGATTATTTAGGATGAGTAAGATTGACCATTTTCTTAACTCTACTTCCCATCTAAAAGATCAATAAAAACATATCTTTGAGCCCTGACTGGTTTGGCTCAGTGAATAGAGCGTCGGCCTGCGGACTCAAGGGTCCCGGGTTCGATTCCGGTCAAGGGCATGTACCTTGGTTGCAGGCACATCCCCAGTGGGGAGTGTGCAGGAGGCAGCTGATCAATGTTTCTCTCTCATCGATGTTTCTAACTCTCTACCTCTCTCCCTTCCTCTCTGTAAAAAATCAATAAAATATATTTTAAAAAAAAACATATCTTTGAGTGAGGATTTTTTTTAAAAAATGAAATATTAACCTGGTTCTGAAAGTCAGAACGATACAAAAATGTCTATTCAGAGATTGTAACTCATGGGGACCTCCTGTCCTTTTCATCATCCACTCCCATTTTTAACCACAATGTTTACCACCTTATTCTCATTTGCTCTGTAGGTAACCATTCTTACTAATTTTTGATTTGTGTTTCCTATAATTTTTTGATGAGCATATATGTATATTTTTATTTCTCTTTCAATTTTTTACTCAAAGGTACCATACCATAAATACTTTATTGCAGTTTGCTTTTTTCACTTAACATAGCTTGAAAATCATTCTGTATAAGGTCATAGGGATTGTCTTCATTCTTTTTTTAGATATATTAATGGTATTCCATGTGTACAGTGGTATGCCATTGTGTACGATGGTATGCCATTGTTTCTTTCAGCTAGTCTATGTGTAGAATACATATTTTCCAAATACAAACAATGTTGAAATTAATATGATTTTCTGCATATGTGCTTATGTATTGTTCAAGATATACCTCTAGGGTAAATTCCTAGTAGTGGAATTGCTTGATCAAAAGTTAATTACATATGTAATATTATTAGATATTCCCCATTTTCTTTACCGAAAGTACAGACTACTTTATATTTTCATCACTGTATGACAGTACCTGTTTCCATACAGCCTCACCACTGAAATGTGTTGTCTTACTTTGATTTTTACCAGTCTGGTGGGTGTTTTTTTAATTTGCTTTTATTACTAGAGGTCCGGTGCATGACATTTGTGCACTTCGGGGAGAGGGTCCCTCAGCCCAGCCTGCACCCTCTCACAGACCAGGAGCCCTCGGGGGATGTCCGACTGACAGCACTGCTGCGGAGGCGGGAGAGGCTCCCTCCACCACTGCTGCGCTCGCCAGCCATGAGCCTGGCTTCTGGCTGAGCAGCGCTCCTCCTGTGGGAGGGCACTGACCACCAGGGGGCAACTCCTGCGATGAGCATCTGCCTCCTGGTAGTCAGTGCGCATCATAGTGACCAGCCATTTGGTCGATTTGCATATTAGCCTTTTATTATATAGGATGAGTAAGATTGACCATTTTCTTAACTCCAGGACTATATAAAACAGAACCACAGGCCAAATTTAGCCTGCAATCCTGGTTTGGTGACCTCTAGTTCTAGTCTATTATTGCTTTTTTCTTTAGGTATTTCAAATTTGTGTATTTTTTTTTTCTTTGCTTATCTTTCATTTCAACCACTTTCTCATAGGCCCTTTTTACTTCTTTATCTCATTTTTATTCTCTTGGATATTTTCAGTCTTTCTTTAATGTCCCTTATTGTCTTTTCATTTGAGACTATTATTCTTTAGGCATCCTGTAATTTAGTCTTCATTTCTCAATTTATTTTGTCTTTTTCTTCCCTCTCTTTCCTGAAATCATTTAACTCTTTTTTATTTCTTTTTACTGATTATCCTTTTCTGGTTTTCATTTAAAATTTTCTTTTCACATTCTCAAAACTTGTTTGAAGATATGTAATTGAGTTTGGGGTGCTGTATGAGTTTTCTTCCACTTTATCACTCTTTGGGGGGAGGGAAGGGCAGATTTTCATATATAAGATGTTTTCATTTCAGTTGCTGTGTTTCAGCTTAGTTATTTTGCATAGATTTGCCTTGTTTAGTCATTTAGTGGATTGTGTTTTCTTTCAAGAATTCCTACTTTGATTGCCATTTTTTCAATGCAAAGAAACAAAATTTGATTTTTCTTTTTGATGAGTGTTGGCTGTTTTTTTCTTTTTTAGTGATAGGGAAAAGGTCGTGAGTTCTATGATTTTTCTGGTGGAAGAGCGGTTTTTTTGTTTCCCAAGTCTCTAAATTTTGCTCTTTTGAGTTTTCCTTTGCATACTGCCACCTTGACTTGCACACTCTTAACTCCCTTCCCTAAAGTTAGTGCTCAGTTTTACCAGAACTCTTTCAGTTCAGGCAGTTCTTGCTTTGCATGGTCGTGCCAGACTGTAAATGATGATCATGCAAACTAAAATAATACAAAGTGATCTTTTTTGTTGTTGTTGTTAATCTCACCTAAAGATATTTTTCCAATTGATTTTTAAAGAGAATGGAAGGGAAGGGGAGAGAAAGAGAGAGAGAAACATCAATGTGAGAGAGACACATGCATTGGTTGACAGCCAAATGCACCCTAACTGGAGCCAGGGATCAAACCTGCCACCTAGATACGTACCCTTGACTGGAATCGAACCTGTGACCCTTCAGTCCATGGGCTAACATTCTAACCACTGAGCAACAGGCCAGGATGATACTAAGTGGTCTTAATCATTCATAGGGAAAAATTATAATTGTTCTATGACCTTTGCAATTTTTTCAACATTAAAAACTCTCAGTTATAAATATATAGAGAATTTTTTTAATGGTAAAGCCAATATTTATTTAGTACACTGTAATTTAAAATATTAGCAAGATTGAGAATTAAAGTGTTTTCTTTGTAAAAAAAATTTATCAAGAGTAGCTTTGCATCTTATATAACTTACAATGTGGAGCAAGCATCTTTTCTGTCTTGGTAAATGATCATACTTCTTTATAAGTTTGTATCAACTTCCAACATTTTATCTTTTGCATTTTCATTAAATGCAGTGAATCTCTGTGTACCTCTCAGAGTACCTTTTATGTGAAGTTTCTTGCCAGCATCACTTTTCTAGAATATCTTCATTCTTTTCAACACAACTGCTTTGTTCATCCATGTAGATATTTTGCCTTTACCTAGTTCTTCTGACTGTAGCACTGCCAGCATTCTCATGATCAGCTGTTTCTTCTATAACTCTGTGTTTGTTCTCAGTTTCACTTCCACTGTTTATGCTTTTTGTTTCTTTACTGCACTTTCATCTTTGGTAGACACTATCATACCTCTTTTTATAAATTGTCATGTGGATTTATCACTAAGAGACACTTGCTGTATCTGCATGAACTGAGTAACATGTGCAGTGACAAATTACTAACAGGTTTTGAAAAGGATGATGTGATTGGTCAGTTGTCATGATGCATATCTGTTATTTATATAGTGATTTGTGGACTGAGGAACTAGCAGCAAGTTTGTATTTTATGCAATTGCTCATAGTTAATGTATAAGTGGTTACTGAAATTTGAGTCATATTGTGTTATTTAAGCTATGGAACCTTGAGTGTGTGCATATTGGAACTGTGCAAAGCAAGGACTGCCTGTATTTTGCACTTAGAGTAGACTATCTCTTTCAGGTAGAGAGTTTAGATCAGTCTCAGACTTGCCACTATCTCTCCTCCTCTCACTTCCTCACTGTTTTTCAGATTGCCCTTGCTCTCTGCAAAAGTGTCAGGAGTGGGAGAGATGACTTGCTAGGATTTTGATGTGTCTATTTCTATAGATAGGTCATTTGAAGCTTGAACATGTCTTTAAAACAAAAACTTAGCTTTGCTAAGGTTTTATTTTTATATAGTTGTATTGTTTTGATTTTGTAGGATATAGGGAGATTAAATTTTAGGCAGGCACCCCTATCTAAAAGCCTTGAAATAATTTTATTTTGTGTTTATAATGATTTTTGAGTACAAAATCTTTACATTTTTCTTATGCTCATATATTCTTGCAAGTGGGAGAGAAGTAAGAGTTGTGTCTTTTTATTGGGTAGAAATTGTATATGTGGGTGCTATCTTTGAATAATCTATTTTCAGAATGTGCCTAATGTATACATTTAGTAATTTGGTGTTGTTAATAAGACAAAAGCAGGTACTTGAAAATGCCTACATCTATTATTTGTGAAAAGAATGAATATTTTGGAAGACATAAAGGAGACAAAAAAAATAACATGACAACTTATTTATTATTATTTCCCTATTAAACCAAATAATGTTTTTCTTTTTCAGTCCTATGACAATGGGTTGGCACAGGGAGCTGGACTTGAATCTCATGGTAAGGCATCTTAAAATAAATGAACATGTAGTTTCTTTTGTTTCTTCAAATAACGTCATGATATCTTCAACATGGAGGACCTCAGAAGTTTGTCTCAGCTCTTGGTGCAGCCTGACCATCTTCCTTCCTACTTCTTTCTTTTGACACTGTTGTGCCACTTTGAACCTCTTCTAGGTCAGTAATCATTTATAAATTACTCAGACCAGAATTTTCATTAAAATATTTTGGGGTGATTTTTTAAGATACTGTTAGAAAATAGCAAGTTTTCTTCTTTGGCATAACACTAGAAGGGTAGGTGCAGGCTATTAAACATGAATCAGTGAATTTGTGAAGAAATGAAAGATTTTTATTTACCTTCTTTAATATAATTATCCTAAGTCATAGTCATAAAACATTTTGCCTCATAACATGTTCAATATATACATTGATATAATCTCTCCTTCCACATTTTTTCCTACTTTTGGCAGAAGCAGAATGGAGAGATAATAGTCACTTAGTTTGTCAGCATATCAGTAGTCTGAACTCTTTCAGACTGAGTATTTCCACGTGGAAGTTAATAAGTTTCCATGCTCCTTTTTTAAAAAAGAAAGAGGCTGCCGAAACCGGTTTGGCTCAGTGGATAGAGCATCGGCCTGCGGACTGAAAGGTCCCGGGTTCGGTTCTGGTCAAGGGCATGTACCTGGGTTGCGGGCACATCCCCAGTAGGAGATGTGCAGGAGGCAGCTGATCGATGTTTCTCTCTCATCGATGTTTCTGACTCTCTATCTCTCTCCCTTCCTCTCTGTAAAAAATCAATAAAATATATTTAATAAATAAATAAATAAAATAAAAAATAAATAAAGAAATAAAGAAAGAGGCTAAATCAAGCAGACTCTTTGAGTGAACTCCTTGTTTCCTCTTCATCACAGCATTTATTTTTGTGCTCACCTGTTGTGTCCATCCCTCTACCAGCGTGATACAGTGGAAAGAACAGGTCAGTTTTCAGGTCTCATCCTTGACACCAGCTGTGTGATCTTGGCTGCTCACTTAGTATTTCTGAGGGTTTCCTCATCAACAGAGTAGAAATAATTGTCTTTTTATTTTATTATTAGGATTTTATGAGGTAAAGTGGGTTGTAAACTATAAAACATGTATAAAAATATTTTTTTAAATATATATTCCTCAATCCCATATCCTTGTACTTTCCCTGGAACCTTGTCCTATCAGGTATCTTTTTCCCTCTCTCACATCTTTACTCCCTCTTTGATGTAGGTATTTGTAGTGTGTGTCACTAGAACCGTATAGAAGACTGTCTTGGATTTTCCTCTGAGGCCATATTGTAATTAGGACACCATAATTCTTGTATGTGCCTGAGTCTGTATGAGATTGGCAGTGGGGTAAGCTAGCAGTAGCAATTATGTCACTGGTCATCACTACTTGGTAAGGAAGGATATATTTACAGTCCAAATAGGAAATCTGGCATCTATAAGAATTTCTGAAAAAAGGAGACATATGTACTACTGTCTGTAATACTTTAAACAATAAAATAAAATTTTAAAAAAAGAATTTCTGAAAAGATAGGGTCTGGTGATCATTATTATAAAGGTTGTTAATGGGCACTCTAGCTGAGAAGACACCTTACCAGTATAGGAGACCTGTGGGACAGACACTGTTCCCAAGAAATTGGGATTACATTCTGTGGAATGTGAAACAGAGAAGGGTCCTGTCAGGAAAAAAAATCTTGCTGAGTCACACAAGTAGTGATTTTGAGTCAGTACGATTTGCCTAGGATTGTACCCATCAAGATCATCAATGACTGTGATTCATGCGAAAAAGTTTACATCCTTCTTCTAGCTCTAAATTCACCATGGTAGGTTTGAGGCCTAAAGCCCTAGAGGAGAGCTTCCTAATCAGAGTGCTGCAGTACCATAAATGGGTTCTTGGTGTGCCAAGCTACTGCTCTATTAGCCTTTGTGGCAGCCAAGAAGCCCTGGGTGTCTGGAGCCCCTGGTAAGATGGCCTTTGGCTCGGAGCACCCTCCTCAGGATACCTCAGGATATCCTACAAATATCAGATACTCTTGTTCTTTTTGTGCTCTGAAGTTAGATAGGCTGAGAAGTACTATTCTAGAGGACTTTGGTATAGCCTTCCCTCCCTGTCTCATTTTATCACTATCTATAGTGGTAAGTAAAACCTCTTCCTAAATAGTAGTCCTGCAATTTGGTCTCTCTGCAAAGTCTTTGTATACTCCCTTTTTCTTCTTTCTATTGTTAATCTTTTTTGTGTGTGTGTGGAAATTATAAGGGAAAGTTTATTTAGAAAATGACAGGTGTAGTAGAAGTGAGACAGCTGGGCTGCGTAGGCTCAGGAAACAAGTTACAGGGGTAGAAGACAAGCCCTTGGAGCTTAGAGAGAAAGGCAAAGGTAACGCCTGGGGAAAAGTAGGTGGAAACAGAAAGGCGTGGGTGTGCTCCCTAGAGGGAGAGGGAGCTCTTTCTATTGTTAATCTTTTTAGAATAGTGGTCCAAATATACTATTTGCCTTTCTACAAAAATGGCTTGTTCTTTAATTTTCTGTGTGAGGCTTCAGTAACTTAGGAAGTTTCTCTTTTAAAGTTATGAGTGGTCTTTATCTCAAATCCAGTTTCTTTCTCATTCCTTATCTTTATTGAAGCTATTAACCTCTGCCCCTTCTTTCTTGAAATATCACATTCTTTTTGTCCTGCTTCCTGACAAGTTGTTTCTGGCTCCTTCACCATTTTGTTTCTTCCTCTGATCTCTTTACCTCAGCCCAACTTCCTTCTTTCTAAATCTCAGGGTTCTTGTACTTGCTGGGTTTTTTATAGATTCCTCCAACCTCAGCCCTTGCATACACCTGGCTTTATTTCACATCCTTTAGGTTTGGGTTCATATGATATTTTTGGATAAGCCCCCTGTTTACGGTAAAATTGCAAACCACCAACATACTGCCTATTTAGAATCACGTATCAACCACATATTCATACCCTACCCCTTTCTGGCTTTTTCTGCATATCACTTTTTTATATTTTAGCTATTTGTTCACTGTCTCCTCACATAATATAAGCCTCATGAGAATAAAGATTTGGGCCTGTTCTATTCACTATTGTATCCCCACACCTATAACATGTGTGGCACACAGTTGAATGAACCAGCAGATGGTTGTTTATCAATCATCCCTGTGTTGATGGCATCCAAACTATGTTTCCAAACATGTGCTATTGCTTCTCAGCTACATAACCCCCATTCGGTCTCTTCAGCATCCCAAGCTGCACATGTTTAAACCATTCCTCTCCTCTTCTTCTTCCCAAACCTGTCCTTGTTATTCAGGAATGTGAATTGCTACTACCAGAGAAGCCAGAAATCCAGAATGTTGGGTGTGTAATCTCTTGTTCTGTCATCATTTTTTTGTAATTTGCTAGTCACACCAGATGTCCCACATAAGTTACCAGTTTATAATGTTTGGTCTACAGACTAAAAGGAAAATAATTTTTTTTTGTTAACTGCTACTCTGTGCCAGCTACCATTTAGTATCATTTAATCCTGACACCAGCCCTCTAAGAGTAGTCATCTTTGTATTAGATTCAGAAAGGCAAAACTGTATGGATATGAAAGAATAAGGATTTATTATAAGAATAAGATTTTCCATCACTGTAGGAGACTGAGGAGTAGTAAGGTCCTAAAATGAGTAGTTGGTGGATTGGGGAAAAGTCACTGACAAGACCTCCTGAAGCACTGGCACAGGTGGGCAAGCAGGAGCTTGCAGGGGAATCTGAGAAGCCAGGCACGTCCAGCTGCCAGAGTGTGACTGTGGTGGAGGAGTCTGTGGAGGGCTGTTGCTCCTGCATCTGTTTATGGGCCTGGTGTCATAAGGGCAAGAAGTAAGAAAAACTTGGATTCCAAGTATATGGAGAATAAGGTCAAGCAGGAATCTGCCAGCACTTCTGCCTTTGTCTCCTGCCGCCCCTAAAAACAACCAGGGCACTGGCTACTGCTTCACTTCCATCTTACAAATCTTACAGATTTCTCTAACTTCAGGCCATACAGGAAGTTCTAGCATAGCTAAGTTCTTATAGTACAAAACCACCGCAATAATTACTGCTATTTTACTCAGAGAATTTATTATAGGCTGTAGAGAGAATGTATTCTCCGGTGTTCCTTCATGCCTCTTCACCTCTGGACTTTGCTAGTTCATTCATTCATGCATGCATGCATGCCTGAAATGCTTCCCCTCCGCCTGCCTTTTCTTGATTCCCTCTTCTTAATCTTCACAGTTTTACCCATCTTTCTATGCCTGGTTCCTGTGTCACATTTTCTGAAAACCTTTCATCATCTGGTGTCATTTCCCACCTCCATCCCCTAAGCCCTGAGCAGTTTCTCCCTTTTCTATATTTCTCTAATACTTGGTTCATACCATTTCCATGGTACTTACCTCAGTTTATTTTATCTTCTCTGCTAAATTGTAAGCTGACTATGTCTTATTCATGTCTTACTCCTAATGTGCTTGTATATCATAGTTGTTCAGTAAGTATTTAATGACTAGCTTATCCGGTATTCCACTCTGTATCTCAAAGCAAAAAAGGCTGAATTTGTGCTATGTACTTCTACAATTTGGTAATAATCAAGTTTCTTCATAATTCTGCAATCTAAATATTATTTAATACACTGTTATTTTGTTTTATTAATTCATCTGCTCTTCTCCAACTACTGCTTAGCTTGGAGCCCATTTGTCATGAAAGCTAAACAGGCACATTATACCCTTCTAGGCCATGATCATGTAATGATTCTATTTATCCTAGTGATTTTCTTACAATAGCACAGTTCTGGTGTTTGGGACAAATTGGATTTACCTGATTTGCTGGATGAATAATATAAACGTAAAAGTTCAGACAAATTAATTTGATTTCATGGTTCTTTTAAAATATCTCTACTCTTAATCCAGAAGAGAAGTAGTAAACTCTCTTTGGCTTAATTTCATCTAAGCATTCAGCTTCTTTGAATTTACCTCACTTAACCCTTTTCATGTGATATTGAAGTATAAAATGGTGTACTTCTTTATGTAACTATTTAGCTTTCTACTTTATATCTAGTTATATGTTAGTTGACCATCTTAAATTATACATTTCAGAGTACTTCGGTTCTTTTCAGATAATTTGATATATACAAATAGATACTCAGAGAATGCTTAAGATTGAGCTGTAAAACCTTAGGGGAGCAGTAAGTTAACTTATAACTGTGTTACACTTTGAAAGTATTAGTAAATCATAGCATAAAAAAACCAGAGTCGGGGACACCTTTGGCCTGCACCTGGAAGAACTTAAGAAGAACATTGTTAAAAGAGAATCTCTATGGTCCCTTCCTGTGATGTTTTATGATTGAGACATTGTGCATGCATTAATAATTTATACAACTGAAGCATATCACTTTAGGTGGCAAACTTTTAGCAATTTCAGGTGGGAATCTTTCTCTTATTTGTGCCTTAATATTTTTACTTTTACTAGTATATGCCTCTGATAAGGAAGGTTATTTTCATACCTTCTTCAACCAAGGCATAATAAAAATAGTTTAACCTTTACTTGAGGAATTCAGATCATTACCATGAGAAGCATTTCTTGTATTGCACTTTAATATAATAATGTAAAATAATATTACATTATTAGCAGAAGAACATAGCACAAATTCAGCCTTTTTTGCTTTTTTTTTGAAGCTTATGGGAATCATTGATCTAATCCTATTGAATCCTCAGAAGATACTCTATTTGAGTTCTGTACCTGATTTTTTTTTTTAAATATATTTTATTGATTTTTTACAGAGAGAAAGGGAGAGAGATAGAGAGCTAGAAACATCGATGAGAGAGAAACATCGATCAGCCGCCTCCTACACATCTCCCAATGGGGATGTGCCCGCAACCCACTGTACCTGATATTTTATAATATTTCTTAATTTACTTATTGTCAAGATGTTGTGATTCTTTCTGTTTTTATGTCTATCATAAGGCTTTTAATCCAGGTTTTTAGAACTAATTTTTTTTGGAATTTTGTGAAACAGCCTCTTAGGGGTAAATTTTGGTAAATGAATTTTAGCTTAAAGTATAGACTTTGTAATTACTGTTTTTGACTGCTCAAAACCCAAACTTCAGACATTAATATTTTCAAAATCTGATTTGAACAAAGATTTACTTTGAATTGTGCCGTTTTGCTTTAAGAGTCCTAACAAAGTAATTTGCATAGTAACAGTTAAATGTTTCATTTTACCTTTCTGTAGTTTTAAGGACAACATTCTATCAGTTTTATGTTTAATCTACATATATAAATGGCTAATATGCTAAGTGTCCCTCCGCCTGTCCGACCGGTCACTCTGACAACCGCTGACCACCAGGGGGCAGACACTCAACACAGGAGCTGCTGTGACATACACTCGCCATTTACAGAGAAACTGCACAGACCTGGTGCCAACAATGCAACACTTGGCTTCCCCCAAGTGGGACACAGGCCCCGCCATCATCCCGGAGCTTCAGCCCACCAAATTGCAGCCAACACTGCCATGGCGCAAAATGTGGCCCACAGCCCAGCCCAGCCCGGAAACAGTGGCTATGGGCATCGAGTAATGACATCATGTAGCAACGTCAGGCTTCCTCTCCCTAGTGACTAGCCTCCTTGGAGTTTCTTCAACCCAGGAATACAATTTGCTTTATAGCCAGGTGCAAACATTTTATTTATTTATTTTTTTTTTTAAACAGACAAGTACTTCTATATATATATATGTATATATGTATATATATATATATATATATATATATATATATATATATATATATTGATTTTTACAGAGAGGAAGGGAGGGGGATAGAGAGTTAGAAACATCGATGAGAGAGAAACATTCATCAGCCACCTCCTGCACACCCCCTACTGGGGATGTGCCCACAACCAAGGTACATGCCCTTGACTAGAATCGAACCTAGGACCCGTCAGTCCGCAGGCCGACGCTCTATCCACTGAGCCAAACCGGTCAGGGCAATATTTTATACTTTAACCAAATGTTTGTGAAGCATTTTTCTGTGCCTCATCTCATTTGATCTTCACAGAAGTCCTGGAGTAGGTAGATAGGAGACTCGGTAGAATCCTATTTTCTTTTCATTAACCGGAAAACAGAGATTTAGAAAGTGTAGAAACTTGACCTAACTGAAAAGAAGTAAGAAATGGTGGACCTTGAAAATGACTTCAGGTTTTCTCACTGTGCAGAATATAGTCAAACACTGCTGCAGTTAAATATTTTACCCTTTGTTTTCCCTGCATGATCTACAATAATAATCTGCTTTTTGTTGATATTTACTGCTGTGTTGCTGACAATTACCTGAAAAAGAAGTTGGGGTGCTTCACTGGGCTGGAAAAAGTTTAGCTACATCAGAAAGCAGTTCTAATTAAGCAAGTTTACTCTATATATATAAAAGGCTAAGTTGACTCGTGTATGCGTGATACATATAAAGCTCTCACTGGCATCAGTCGCACATGCGTGTTTCAATCTGTCATTGTCGATCAGGAATTTGGTTGACACTTCTATTATAGAGAAAGGGTGAATATCAGTATTAAAATATTCTAATTAATTTCCTTTCAATGTGCACAAATCCGTGCACTGGGCCACTAGTGATATTATAATACCTGACCTGAAGTCATTGCCAGATTTTCATGAAAGAAAAATTAAAACTAGTGGGTTATTGAAGAGGAAATAAGATTGAGAGTTGCTTCCTAGAAATTATTCTAAAAGATTATGATAATTTTTTTTACTTTTCTGTTTTATTTCACTCATGACTAATATAGATCACTGAGCTAATTGGGGAAAATTCTAAAGATTAAATAGTTTTTACATACAGTAACTCATTTGATGTTATAGCTGCCTTAAGTTTCTACAGGGAATGCTCACTTTTCCTTTTCCAGAGAACACATCCAAGATTTGTAACACCAAAAGGAAAATTATAGGATGAGGAATATTAGGAACTATCATCTATTTAAATAGCTGAAATAAAAATTACTAACTGAAGTTGTAATAAATTGGAAATACAAGTATTTTTAAAATTGTTTGGAGTTGACAACAAATAGTGCCCATGGAAAGTGTTGTTTCTTTTCTTTATGTAACAATACTGACTTTTCACTTTCTGAGGAAAGTAATTGCCTTTATGAGCATATTGGTTTCCTATTGCCGCTGTAACATTTTACTGCAAACTTGGGGGTGTCAAACAACAAAAATGTATTCTCTTACAGTTCTGGAGGCCAGAAGTCTGAACTTCATCTTATGTGGCTAAAATCAAGGTGTCCCCGGGGCTAGTTACTTCTGGAGGCTCCAGGGAAGAACCTGTTCTTTTACATCTTCCAGCTTCTGGTGGCTGCCAACATTCCTTGACTTATTGCCACATCTCTCCAGGCTCTGCTTCCATAGTCACATTGCCTCCTCTTTCTGCAGTTTAATCTCCCTCTGCTCTTGTGGGTGTATTTAGGGCCCAACCAGGTGACTCGGGTTAATCTCCCCATATCGAGATCCTGAACACAATCACATTTGCAAAGTCCTTTTTGCCATATAAGGTAACATGCACACGTCCCAGGGATTGGGACCTGGATATCATTGGGGGGCACTATTCAGTCTACTGTAGTGAGTATGGACACTCACTGTGCATCGACTTCCAGCTTTCTTCTCCCCCGCCCACACACACTCTCCCTTGCTCAAACTTTGCCTCCTTAAATTTCTTAAACCGACTAGGTATCACATCTGCATACCAGCTTCTAGCTTGTTTATATTATATGTTAAAATTAGCTGTAGCTTCAGGCAGATAAAACCTCAATTCATAAGTAATACACTATCTTTAAGGGAATTAAAATCTGACTCAGGTGGTAGAGTCCTAGACAGGGAATAGTAGTCTGTTCTATGTTTTAGTTTCAGCTCTGCCATTAACCATGTAACTTTGAACAAGTTTTTTAGTTTCCGTAAGCCAGTGATGGCGAACCTATGACACGTGTGTCAGAGGTGACACGCAAACTCATTTTTTTGGTTGATTTTTCTTTGTTAAATGGCATTTAAATATATAAAATAAATATCAAAAATATAAATCTTTTTTATACTATGGTTGCAAATAGCAAAAAATTTCTATATGTGACACGGCACCAGAGTTAAGTTAGGGTTTTTCAAAATGCTGACACACCGAGCTCAAAAGGTTCGCCATCACTGCCCTAAGCCTTACTTGTTTTCATAAGTAAAATGTTTCTTATAGCTTTAACTTATTTTAAATTCTTTCCTGTTTCATCAAATTAATATGGAAGGCTTCCGTGTTTAGTGGCTATTTAAAATTATAGTTGTCTTAAATTTAAACTACTTTTATTTCACTATTTTCTAGAATTATTTAACCACTTTTTTTCCTCCGACCATTTTATATTATTTTCCTAGGCATCTGTTTTGAAGTATAAAGAACTATGTGGTTTTGATTAACAGGAGGCTCAACTTTTTGTGGCATTGCATCGCTGTGTCTCATGGGTAAACTAGAAGAAGTTTTTTCAGAAAAAGAATTGAACAGGATAAAGAGATGGTGTATAATGAGGCAACAAAATGGTTATCATGGAAGACCGAATAAGCCTGTAGACACCTGTTATTCTTTTTGGGTGGGAGCAACTCTAAAGGTAAGAGAAATAGTAAAAATGAGAAACCTATGCTCTCTGTTAATATCAGCTGTGTTTAGAGGGTTTGGTCTTTGTACTATTCATTAAATATTCTTTGGTTTAGGCTACTGAGTTTTTCCTGTTGCTCTGGCAAAGCCAGTGTCTACATGGTTTTTCAGTAGAATTCAGTTATCTGTCGTACTACTTGAAAATTTCCATTCTTACAATATTCAAGTGGCCCAGGTAAGAAAGTAGGCATAAAAAAAAAACTTGTTACTGAAACTGATCGGTAGTCCATCTAGAGCATGGATCTGTCTAAGCATACCAGTAAAGAATTTATGGGAAGATATTAATCCTAAAAGATAAACCATGGGCCATTTCTTTAAAAATCATTTAAGGTTTTCTATTTTTGTTTATTTATGTAAACCGTCTGCAGTGTATTGATTGGTATGTTTTCCCCCATCTCTACAACATTTTGATACACCTCATTCCATAGGGTTATTAGCCACTACCTACAGGTTTTCTCTTTTTAAAATTGCCTTTCACCTTTAAAAAGTATCACCTAGTTATGATATTCTAGAATCTAACAAAAGTCTATATTCATCTTCTATATAATTTTCTAATTATTTCTCTTAGACAAAAACTCATACATATGGTTGAAGTAAATTTGAAAAACAGAATGGCCCTAACCGGTTTGGCTCAGTGGATGGAGCGTCGGCCTGCGGACTGAAGGGTCCCAGGTTCGATTCCGGTCAAGGGCATGTACCTTGGTTGCGAGCACATCCCCGGTGGTGGGTGTGCAGGAGGCAGCTGATTGATGTTTCTCTCTCATCAGTGTTTCTGGCTCTCTATCCCTCTCCCTTCCTCTCTGTAAAAAATCAATGAAATATATTAAAAAAAAAAAAAAAAAAAAAAAAAAGAAAAACAGAATGATTTCAAATGAAGGCAAGAGCCCCCTTCCTCTCTCCTGTACCATTTTTAATTTTTTTTAATTATGGAAAATTTCAATATATTCAAAAGTAGAGGGAATAATTTGGTGGGACTGTGTCCAACATCAGGATTCTAAAGCGTCTTTCCTTATATTCTATTAATTAAATCAAAATGAATAAGTTTGTTTTTTATTTGTACCATAACTTTTTATTGGTTTGTTTTTATTTTTGAGAAATAATGCTTTTTCATTTATCACTTATACCCTCCGTGCCTCTCTGAGTCATTAATACACTTTCAGTTGCTTTGTGTCTTACAGAAATCTCTTGAACTCTCTTGCCTACTGCTTACCACTCCCTTCTCGTTTACACTTTGATTTATCCTTTTATTTTTTTCTACTTAATGGGATCTTAAGAGAGAGAACAAATAATACATGTCATAAATCTTTAAGCTACATAATTTTTAGGCTAAAATTATATTTGTCTCACCTTTTATCTTTCCTAATTAAAAATCTATAATATTTTTCCTGTTCTCAAACAAAACTGTCTCTAGCATTTGGTTAATAAATTTTGTTGCTCTTTTATGAAATATTTTTAGTTCTAGTTTCTAACAGTTTGTAACTTAATAACTCAAAAGCTTATCATAAGAGTTAAAATATGGTAGATAAAATTGTACTTTTTTAAGTGACTAAAGAAGTTGAACAGATTTGTGAAGTTGTGATGAAAAGAGGTTAAGTGGGCATGGTTCAAAAGAAGGAAACATTGAGTGGGTCAAGAAATCAGGAGAGTAAATTTGATACGATAATAAAAAAGATAATGTGGTTGACTAGTTTTAAGTGCTCAATTCTCCAGAGGTTTGCTCTGAGAGCCTTAGCTTGAGAAAAGCGTATTTAAATGATATAGATCTGAAATTGGTCAATATGAAAGTTTTATGTCAGTAAATTTATATTTGTCTTGTTATTTCAGCTTCTGAAAATTTTCCAATACACTAACTTTGAGAAAAATAGAAATTACATCTTATCAACTCAAGATCGCCTCGTAGGGGGATTTGCCAAGTGGCCAGATAGTCATCCAGGTAATTTTTTTTTTTTTTGTATGAATCCAGAACTTTCCTTTTGTTTATTTCTTGACTAAACCTTCAAGCATCTTTGTCAGAAAGGACATATAGGAAATTTAGCCTTAGTTGTAAACTTACATTAAATAATATGTTTTTTTAAAAGGTAAGTGAATTGTTTAAGTTTAGCGTAGATTTAGGGTGTTGGGGGTATAAAAGAAGGGTTTGATTATCAAGATATATTGGTATAGTTTACATTATTTTCTAAATATTTTACTTAGCAATGTTTTATTTCATTTGAGGCAGTAAGGCAAGTAGTCTAAATAAGCCCTGTCCAAATTACAGAATCATTTGATCCATCCAAAATCTTTAGGATTATTAGCTATCAGTTGAGCTATATAGAATAAATTGCTCTTAATCCAAAAGGAGGAACTCATTTTTTACTCTTTTCAGAAATTACTAAATCAAAAATCTCAAATCCTGAATACAGGTGTCCCTCACTGTCCAGACTTTTCTTATCTGAATTTTGGCAGATTAAGTTTCTTCTTTAGATGAATACTTTTGCTATGTTAACTCTCACTATTCACTCACTATCTAAAACTCAGGAACCTGATAGATTCAGACAATATGATAATCTATGCTTTCCAAACTCAGGAATGATATTGATGTGAAGAGTAAAGGATTCTTGCATTTCATAAGTACTTTTAAATGGGTTTTTTCAAATATTGAAAACTCTGTATTAATAATGACATTTCTTCAAAATATGTGGATATTTCTGATATTTTCCAAACCTTATTATAAGCTGCATACTCTTAATATAAAACTGCTTGCTCAGTAACTACTATAGGCCCTTCAGACCTCACCTGCCAATTGAACTCATTATTTGCATGCTCTACCTGGCCCCAAAACTCTAGTAGCACTAAACCCAAGTTCATGCCTAGGATTTTGCAGAAGTCTTATCATTAGTCTTCTTGCCTCTAGCCTTGTCCCCCTCATATTGACACCCTGTATGTGTGTATGTATGTGTGCTTAAAGAAGAGGAGAAGGGCCCTAACTGGTTTGGCTCAGTGGATAGAGCGTCTGCCTGCGGACTGAAAGGTACCAGGTTCGATTCTGGTCAAGGGCATGTTCCTTGGTTGCGGGCATATCCCCAGTAGGAGGTGTGCAGGAGGCAGCTGGTCGATGTTTCTCTCTCATCGATGTTTCTAACTCTCTATCCCTCTCCCTTCCTCTCTGTAAAAAATCAATAAAATATATATTTAAAAAAATAAAAAATAATAAAAAAAGGAGAAGGGACCAAAGCTTTTTTCACTCTCTCAAATGGATCTCTAATGCAACAACAAAAAAGTTGAGAACCTCTAATCTAAACTCTTCTATTAAATCTATTTTAAAAATTCAAAGACTTTCTTAGCACTCAGTCAGTTCTTTGGCATGGCACACAGGCCCTCCCGGGATTTGGCTCCTCTTCCACCTCTAGCATCATTCTTCAGGCTACTACCCTACCCCCTTATGTTATTACCTCCAGCATAATGAATCTCTTTACAGCTTCAAAAAAAATCACTGAGAATTCATTAAAAATTATTTAGAACACTGACATTTTTAATAAGTAAGTTGAAAAATTATTAGCTATAAATATATGAAACTAGATTCAAGAAATGATTGTTTTTGCAGCATTGTAATAGAATCATGGTTTTTATTATTAGCCTAGAGCCTCTTCAGTTCATCTCCTATTATTGAACTGCTATTGTTGGGACATGTACTTGAATCAAAATATAAATAAGGGGATCATACAATTATATTTTTGTACCTGAAATGAGCAGGAATATTACATCCTTACATCCATACTTGTATTTTCATGCAAAATATTCTCCTTTAGAAAAAAAATGTACAATGCTTTTAATTTCTAAAGCAAATTCATATTTTTAAAGTTTTGGTATCTATAACACATAGCCATAGATATGTTAAAAAAGGGACTCAAGAAAATTATTTTGGTCTTGGTGCCATTTTTTTTCAGCTAGTGCATGGTACTATTTTAACAAATAATGTACTATTTTAACAAATAATGGAAATAGGGAAATGACATACTTGAAATACCTTTTGAGTATTTACAATAGCTTTTTGAAAAAGAAAATTCTTGAAGCTTTTTTCTTGCAAGATCAGTTTCTATAACATTTGTGTGAATACTTCGATGTAATACTTTTTACGGATTATGTTACAATGTCTTCAGAGCCTGTACACTACAGAACATAGAAAGTCTTTGTATGATAAATTGAACTTATGTGGATAGACCTGAGACCTTTTCCTAAAGCCTTTATAAAAATTATTTTAACAAGTCTTTAAAATTATCTTGTTATTGGTTCTAATAAATCTAATAACCAATTTGACACAAGGAGATTTTACATACACTTATAGAGGAAACTTGAGAAAAGAATGTATTTATAATCTATCTAAGTGCTTGAATACCAAGAGTTTTCTTTTTACTATTTGAGGTTTGAAACAATTAACTGCTGGTTCACTGGATTTTACAAGAATCCTTTTGAGAAAAAAATTAATGTATTTGTACATTAATTGGAAAGTGTAAGGCCCAATTTTATGTTATTCTGGATGTATTTTATTTCTCTTTCTATTGCATTCTTTTCTGGGAAAGTTTCCTATTGTCTAGATAGTAAAAGTTAATGTTGCTCTGTGTCTTTTATAATTTTAGAATAACTTCAAAGAACATATAGTAGTACAGGGAAAATGCAAATTTTTTTTTTTATGGTTTGAAAATTAGAGGAAAATTAGCCAGAAGAAACCTAAGTATTCTGTGAAAAGACAAAGAAGGGCATTAACATGGGCCTCCATTAGTGAAATAACTTTTTCACAAATAACATTGAGTAAGCACAACTATTTATCATTCTGTTTTGAAAAGTAAATTATACTTGCCTAAGTAAAACTTATTCTTTAATTCTTTGACAAAGTTTGACTTGGTAAGATGTTTTGAACTTTAATAGCTCTTGAGGTCATAAATGATGGCCAAATCAAAAATAGAAAAAAAAATTTACTGCTACAAAATCTGTTTTTTGTAGTGTTCCCATAACTGCGGAGCTCTGAGCTCTTTAGAAGTCCAAATAAGGCTCTCAGACAGGCAACAGCCATGTGACTTCAGTGGCCACTTTAACGGAAGAGGGTTTCTGACCCCTGAAAGATGGGAAACTAGTGAGAACAGTGTAGAAGAATTGTTATGGTATGAAAACTCACATTATTATAGCCAAATAGAATGTAAGCTTGCTTTTATTTTCAGGTCAGATATTTTTAGAATGACTGACAGTACCCTAAATTGGAAAATTAAATATGGTACAGCATTCCAGAATGGATTATTTTGCTTACGTGCCTTTCTTTTAACACACCGTTAGGATAATATATAGGGTACTGTCAGAAATAAAACTTAGAAGGGAAGGGTGCTGCTACCTAGGTTCAGGGGTTTATTTATTTTCATTTTTAAGAAAATATTTTCCTGTTATGATAATAGACTTAAAGCCCCTTGTTTCCATATTCTATAGTAAGCAAAGGGGAAACCCCACTACAGTGAGAAGTCTTTTATATTACTGCTACTTTTCCTTTTTGTCCTTTAGTCACAAAGTATGTTGGAAATGTCACTTCTTCAGCTAGGAACTGTTTTCCTTTGTTAATATTATTGTCTTGAATAAAATATCAGATTTTGATTATCTGGTTTTTTTAACATTGGTGTCTGAGACTTTGTGAAAGCAAATATTTCAAAAACTATATTTAGAATTTTTTAAAATTCATTTTTTTAAAATATATTTTATTGATTTTTTTACAGAGAGGAAGGGAGAGAGATAGAGAGTTAGAAACATCGATGGGAGAGAAACATCGATCAGCTGCCTCCTGCACACCTCCTACTGGGGATGTGCCCGCAACCCAGGTACATGCCCTTGACCGGAATCGAACCCGGGACCTTTCAGTCTGCAGGCCGACGCTCTATCCACTGAGCCAAACCGGTTCTGGCTTTAAAATTCATTTTTAATGTAGTGATGGGCTGATAGATATGCAGCTAAAGTATTTTGTAGCATGCACAAATTAGAATGCCTATTGTGACAAAAATGCCTCATTTTCAGATGCTTTGCATGCATACTTTGGAATTTGTGGCCTGTCTCTAATGGAGGAAAGTGGAATTTGTACAGTTCATCCTGCCCTGAATCTAAGCACACGGACTTCTGAACGCCTTCGCGATCTCCATCAGAGCTGGGAAAACAAGGACTCTAAACAATGCTCAGAGAATGTACACATCTCCACATGACTGACTTTAGACTGGGAGGGTGGGGGGATTTGTAGCATAACTGTAGCTCACGGTTAAAAGCCATGTATAACCAAGTGTGCTCTTTTTTTAAGAGGTAGAGTCTTACAATCAAATCTTGTGCTGGTGTCACTTTGGAATGTGGTCTTGAGCCAGTATTTGTAATGGGTTTCAAGAAAATCTTTGAAGTTTGAACCACAATGGATTCTGTTATGGTTCTTAAATGTTTGTACTGTATTTCTAAGAAGTTCTTTGAGGAAAATTAACTGTGTGTATGTAGGTTATCTTTTTTAAAACTCTTCAGTACAAATTGTATCATATTATAAAAGAAATATTCAAGTTTACAGTTCACATAGCGCTGATAATCTTTGGGTGAACACTTAGTGATCATTTTAAAAGCTTGACAGCTGATGGTAGAAAATTGCTTTAAGAATTAAGTATCTGGGATTACTCTTTGAAAACAATTGATCCCATAATTTTTAAAAAGAAGGACGACTTATTTTGTCTCATTCATAAGTGTGTGCCAATTAAACTTGTGTGGGCTATACCAGTATAAATGAAATTAACCTCATAGCAAGAATGAATAGGCTTAACTAACACAATAATTTTCGTAAAGGGAGATTGTTTTAAGAAGACTATTATGTAACTGTGGGAAAAGTAATTTAATTGTATGTGATAGTGAATGGAAGTTTTGTGCTGTGCAGATCCTTTATTTAGGTGTTGCTGGGGTGAATAACAGTTATGTTTTACTTTAATCTCAAATTATTAGTTCCTGTTTTTTTCTTTTTCCTTATGGGGAGAAAAACAGTATTATCTGGTAGAAAAGACATTTAGTAGTTTTGTTTATTTTTCTGAGATATGTGATATCATGATTTATCCTAGTACTTTTACAACAGTTATTTTTAGCCACTTGGATTTTATTCTTAGTTTGTTGCCCCATGCTTTAACTTTTCTAATTTCAAACTGATAATTGCTTAATTTTTTCAAATTTAATAAGCAAAAATTTAATTGAAAAATAGGACTGCTCAAGTAAATTAAATGGCTTAGCTCCATATGTGGCCATTTATGTTTTTATATTTTCAGGTAAGTTGGAGGGAAATGTACTATTTAAGGGTTAAAGACGAGAGTTTGGTTTTGTTCTTTTTGTCTTGTTTGTTCTGTGAACTTGCTCATTGTAAAGGAGGTAGTATAAAAACTCATCTGGTCAATAATAAGTTATTCAGTAAATCACATCAGTCACTATTGCTCGATGACATTCAAAGATATGAAACTAGTACTGAAATGGAGAAGGAAAACGCTTCACTTAGGGGGCTGGATTTAAGTTAAAATCGTGGTGATAATAAATATTGAATTATTTGTTCTCCAAGAATCAGTATAAAAACTAAATTACTAGTATCGCTGTTTAGTTATAGTAACATTTAACATTTTATTTTAATTTATTTCCTAAATTGGAGGAAAAATAGCCTTAAATTATGGTTCTTCCCAAATAAAGGGAAAACTAGTATATACTTGAAAAAAATGATCATGTATTATTGGTATGGACAGTTGTAAACTTCAATTTGCCAGAGTAAATTTTGTTTTACATTAGAAATAAAATCAATTTTCTGATGATGGAAAAACATAAGTTTAACCACAGATGTCATCCTTCCATGAGTTGCTTCTCTTTAAATTCAGCCATTCTACATCATCATTTAGCCATCGGAGGTAAAATAACATATATATAATGGCTTTAGAACTATATGCAAAGCCCAAACTGTTTTTCCCGAATCACCATTAATCGTTGGAAAGTGGGAAAGTTAGTAACAGTAAGTGTATTCATAAAAGAAAAGAGAATGCCAAGGTAAAAGTATTTCATAAAACTATTAAGAAATATTTTCTGATTCCTTGTATAATTTAATAGCATAAGATTATAGATTATAGTAAGATTCTAATTTATATACTTGAGAGGGGCCTTCTTGTAAAATTTTATGGCCTGACTGGTGTGTCTCAGCGGGTGAGTGTCAACCCATGCACCAGGAGGTCGCTGGTTCTATTGCTAGTCAGGTCACATGCCCTGATTATAGGCTCAATCCCCAGCAGGGGGCGTGCAGGAGGCAGCCGATTGATGTTGATGCATTGATGTTTCTATCTTTCCCTCCTCTCCCTCTCTAAAATCAGTAAAAACATCTTTTTAAAAAAAGTTATCTATAAAAATAGAAAAAAACTTTATGAACCAGTGATTGTCATATTCCACAGCAGCGTACTGACCAAAAAATACCAGACTAGTGTGAATTGTGGAGAAATTATTCCTAACTTTCTCTAAATAGTTATTTACAAGAAAAGTATTTATTAGGTAAATTTTAAGTGATATTTTACATATATACTTTGTTTTTTAGCAATGGTGATATAATGAGAAGAGAAATATGAGCTCCAAAATCTCAAATAACTAATCCCAATGCTATATCCCCACCTCTAATATGGTATTTTCTCTCTCTCTCTCTCTCTTTTTTAATATGGTACTTTTTAGGAGATAGTAGAAGCTTTGTTTTGAGCATCTCATAAAAACAAGGTTAATCAGGTCATACAACACAATTCAACCTATTTATCATCTACAGTGTTTTAGATTTGATCTGTAATTTGTGTACATTTTCATTAGATGTTTAAATAGTTACTTATAAATATTTAAATTCAAATAGAAGTTCTGCTGGAAGTGGTACATAGTTTGAAAACTACTGGACGTGATAGAATTTAAGAGTCAGTTTAGTAAAGATGATGGGCTTAAATTCCAGATCTGGCAGTGCAGCAGTGTGACCTTGGACCCTAACTTCCCCACTGATAAAATCGGGGGAGGGGGGATATCTAACTCATATGGTTGTTTGAAGATTAAATGAGATAATACATATAAAGTACTTAGCATAGTAACTGAAATACAGAACATTCCTAATTACAATTTCTGTCATAACTACCATAAAATTATGGTTATCAAAACCTCTTTTCTACAATAGAGATCTCAGTTTAAACTCAGAGAAAATGATGTCAGCAGTATGAATTTTTAATCTCCCCATTTGAGTATGTTGTGACTAGGATAGCCACAAAACTAAAGGACAAGGTTTCCCCATGAATGTGAATATCCAAGTAAGTGAGGACAATCACTGCCCAACATGGTCTCAGTATCTATGAATGGAAGGCAGGCAGCTGGTTTCTGACAGCCTTGAGAATAGAACTATAACATTGCCCACAGTTTCTCACTAGGAAGTGCAGTGGGCCAATCAGAGAACAGAAGCTGAAACTAGGAGGGGTTCTACAAATTCCCATTTTCAGGTGAGTGTTACAGCAATACAATAAGATGTGATGATTGTGCTAGAGCAGCCTGGGCCCTGTCCTGTGTAGCTCTTAAAAGTAATGAGACAGCATTAATTGTTTGCCTCCCATACTCACCCCTGGGGATCTAGCACTGAGGAAAAAACTAGAATTAGAACCCAGATTGGACAGTATAAGAACAATAGGACAAAGGGAAGAGAAAGTCTAGGTAAATATTGGGAAGGAAGACCAATACAGACCATATAACCTGTAAATCACTTTGTAAAAATGAAAAGGGAATGTTAGGACCATGGATCTCAGAAAAGTCGTCACCCTCCCTCCTAAAAGTTCAGAAAAACAATTTTTTTTTCCTAAATGAGCAGCTGAAAAGGATTACAGTCAAATCCCATTCAGAGTTATAAGAAATAAGAAGCAGACCAACATCACCGTAGACAATGAAAGCACACCAGAAAGACATCACCACGAGACTGATGAAAACCTAGTATTTCTTATTTAAATGTTTTTTAAGTTTTTTATTTCTTAATCCTTACCCAAGGATATGTTTTTGTTGATTCTTTTTTTTTTTCTTTTTTTAGAGAGAGATGGGTAGGGAGAGAGAAAGAGAGCTAGAGAAACATTGATGTAAGAGAGAAGCATCAATTATTTGCCTCCCATACTTACCCTGACCAGGGATCAAACCCAAAACCTAGGCATGTGCCCTGACTGGGAATCATACCTGCAACCTTTCGGCGTATGGAACAATGCTCCAATCAACTGAGCAACACCAGCCAGGGCAAACCTAATATTTTTTTAAAGCAGTTATGACAGGAAATATATAGTATTTAGAACTATATCAGTAAAAATGGGGAAAGCTGAGATTTAAGCTACCAAGTCTTTAAAACTGGAGGAAAAAGGCAAGCCAAAAGAAAGCGGAGGGAAATAATTAGTAAAAAGTGGGGAAGCGGGGAGAGAGAATAAGACAAAACACCAGCTAACCTACTTAAGGAAAAAAGGGAGGAAACAAAAATTTAAATGACATAGAAATAACCATAAATCAGGGAAATTTTCAAAATTATAAGACCACTTTGAATAATTTCATAATAAATTAGAAAAATAACTTTTAGAAAAATGCAAATTGCCAAAATTTACTTTAGTAAGACATAAAAATTCAGAACCAACTATTACCATAGAAGAAACATAGTTAAAGGATTCGTTACAAAAAAAGCATCAGGCACAGATTGTTTCAAGATTTCTACCAAATCTGTAAGAGTAAATAGTCTTGATGTTTAAAGAATCCCAGAGACTAGAAAAAGAATGTTGAACCTCAAAGTGCCAAAGAAAAGAGAAAGACTTCCAAATTCATTTTATGAAGTGAATGTAATAGCATGGTCTCTAAAACCTGACTGAAAATTACAGACTCTCAGGAATATCATTGCAAACATTTTAACTATATTAGCCAACAATCCACTAGCACTTCCAAAAAGTAATAAATCATGACTAAGTTGAGTTTATTATAGGAATGCAAGGAAAATTCAATATTAGACAATCTACTAATATTAAAAGAATTAATGAGAATAATCATGTGATTATTTCCATCTTTGCAGCAAAGGTATAACAGAATGGAGCACTGATTCATGTTAAATATACTCAAGTAGAAACTGATGGTAATTGATTAACATTGTACCTCTGCCCCA
This sequence comes from Myotis yumanensis, assembly GCF_028538775.1. Lineage (NCBI taxonomy): Eukaryota > Metazoa > Chordata > Mammalia > Chiroptera > Vespertilionidae > Myotis > Myotis yumanensis. The sequence goes on along the minus strand of NW_027223755.1, from coordinate 67,302,570 downwards.
AAACAGCATCTTAATATTGAAACAAAAGAGGCTTTCCAACTAAAGTCAGGAACAAAGCCCACTATCTCCTCTACTAAACGTTGTGTTGGGGTTTTAGCTAATGAAGCTTGGGAAGGAAGAGGTGAAACTATTTGCAGATAGGATTTTCTATCTGGGAAACCCAAAGAATTTGTAGAAACACTGTGAGAACTTAGTAAAGTAGCAATTTATTAATAGAGAAATATCAGTAGCCTTCACAAGACAAAAAAGAGTGCATACTCTGATTCCATTTAAATGAAATTCAAAATAAGAAAAACTTACCTATGGTGTCAGAAATCAATGCCCACTTGCAGTCACTCCCTCCCCAAAGGTAAGCACTATCCTGACGTCATCGCCAATTAGTTTCATCTGGTTTTGAACTTGATATAAAAGGAGTCATAATGGATACATTTTTTTTCAACCGTCCTCTTTAGCTCAACAAGGACTGGAAGGGTACAAGGAAGCTTCTGTGGTGCTGGTAAGACTCCGTTTTATGATCCAGGTGCTGGTTCCAAGGTGCATTCACTTCATGAATATGAAACTGTCCACTTAATGATTTATGCACTTTTCTGTATGTATAATCATAGTTCAATAAAAATGTTTACTAAGAAGAATAAAACACTATATATATATATACATACACACGCACACACACACACACAAACCTTAACTAGTTAGGAAATAGACTTATAATTTCCCTTTTATGATTTCAAAAAAGAGAAATGTGTAAACTTAAGACATGTCCAAAACCTATGAGGAAAGCATAAAAATAAATCACGTGAAAGGACAAAAAAGTCTTGAACGAAATGAAAAGATTATACCATATTTTTAGGTAAGACTCAACATCAAAACATGTTTTTCCCTTAGGTTAATTTATAAATTTAAGCTATCCCAATAAAAATTACCATGGTTTTGTTTTGTTTTGTGTTTTTAGAGAACACAGGAGAGTAACTATGAAACTGGAAAGAAAAAAAATAGAGGGAACTAGCCCTACCAGACATTAAAACATACTCTTAAATCCTCCCACTACCACATATATACGTAACCAAATACACACATGTAAGTATACATATGACTATGAGATGTGCTATATATTCTGTACTATAACATTTTTCATTCAACAATATATTATGAATGCCTTTCACTATCCATACTTTGCTTTAAACAGTTGCATAGTATCTCATTGCATAAATGTACCAATTGGTGCTTTGTTTTACACAATTACAAAAAAATATTGCTATAAGATCTTTGAAAATGTATCGCTGCCTACTTATGTAATTCTTTAAGCTAAATGTATAGCTGTGGAGTTGCTGGGGCAAAGAATATACATATTATAAATTTTGATAGCTTTTGCCACACTGCTTTCTAAGGTTGTACTGGTACACAGTACTTTGATATAGATTTTAAATGTGATCAGAAAGTAGTCTTAAAATTCACTGGAAGAAATATGAGCTTAGGCTCAAAGCCAATTTCCCTCATTTAATCTCAGATGAGCAAGTCAGGGAGTTTGGTAGAGCTATATAAAGTCTCTAAGGAGTGAAGGAAAATAATCAATTTGACAAAGTGTACATAAGTAGCTTGCTCTAGAATGTTAATGGATTTTCACCTTGCCATCTGAATTTCAGCAATTGAGTACCATAGAACTCTGTGCTACAGAATGTTTTTTTCTGCTGTAGGATGTACTATGGAAAATTATTCAGTGGTTAAATTATAGAAATATGCATATAAGAATAATTGTTCAGGCAATACCTTTTTTTTCTTTTATAACTGATACTTATTTTAAAATATTTCTCATCTTAAGGTTATTTCCAACTCACAAAATGTTGCTGTGAAGATCATATATTTTTCTGTGGCTCTCCTAGAAATAAATTTCTGGATTAAATAATGTATACTTTAAAAGTATTGGTAATAACTGTTAAATTGCCATCGAAAACCAGTATAGCTTTTCAGAAACTCATCAACAGGGTTTCTTTTTTAAAAAATATGTTTTTAATGATCTCAGAGAGAGGAAGGGAGAGGGAGAGAGATAGAAAAATCAATGATGAAAGAGAATCATTGATCTGCCTCCTGCAGGATCCCTGCTGGGGATCCATCCCACAACCCTGGCATGTGCCCTGACTGGGAATCAAACTGTGATCTGGTTCCTGGGTATATGCTCAACCACTGAGCTACACCTGCCGGGCCAACAGGGTAGGTGTACCTGTTTCCTCATAACTGGATGTTATCAATCTTAAAATTGTTCCCTTCTGCATGAAAAGAAGAAAAGTATTCATTTGTTGATAAACAACATTTGTGGAAAACAAATCTAAGTTTTGGGGGGAGTTTGTTTTTTATGTATTATATGAATGAACTAGAGGCCCGATGCACAAAATGTGTGCAAGAGTAGGCCTTCCTTCCCCCGGCTGCCGGCACTGGCTTCCCTCGCAGCCCCGGCTTCGTCCAGAAGGACATCTGGTGTAATTAGCATATTACGCTTTTATTATTATAGATACTAATTGGGCTATGTCTGAGATAGTGAAATCAAAATAATGTCTTTATTTTTTTAATATATTTTTATTGATTTCAGAGAGGAAGGGAGAGGGAGAGAGAGATAGAAACATCAGTGATGAGAGAAATATTGATCTGCTGCCTCCTGCACAACCCACACTGGGGATGGAGCTGGCAAGTGGGGCATGTGCCCTGACCTGGAATGGAACTGTGACCTCCTGGTTCGTAGGTCAATGCTCAAGCACTGAGCTATGCCAGCCAGACAAAATAATGTCTTTATTAATATAGGACTTAGCACAATAGTTTTCAAAGTGTGGTCTGCAGACAGGAGCAGTGGCATCACCTGGGAACTTTTAGAAATGCAAACTCTCAGGTCTCACCTGAGACCTACTGAATGAGAGACTCTGGGAGAGGGGTCAGCTATCAGTGTTTTATCCAGCCCTCCAGTGGCTCTGGTGCACACTCAAAACCCGAGGACCAATCACTGATTTAGAAAAAGCTTGGGCAGAAGAAACTAGAGAGAACCCCATAAATTTTAAATGGGGGTGTTAGTTAGCAGTAAGCTCAGTATGATTCAACAATGTGTCTTTACTCCTGCTTGAAATAGCTAATATGATATCAGTCTATGGGTTGAAAACGTAATAAATGCTCACATATGCAAAGAGGATATTACATTTATTTTCTCAAATGGACCCAATCTTCATTTGCCTGTATTTTTACAATGGCAGGGCTGGGAACAGCGCCATTTACATTGGTCAACTAACAATTTCAGTCTTTTAATACCAGTATTTTGTTTTGTTTTTTCTTCCTGCTCCTTGTGTTCTGGCTTTGGTGGAGGCCTCTGCTGCAGGTTACTGCTCTAGTTTGATTCCGGGGCTGGTGCCTATGGAGGTGTCTGCTGCTGGTCTAGTGGGGCCTTTTGAGGTGGGCTGCCTACTGTTTGCCTCTGATTGCACAGTCCCAGCACTGTGGCCTCTTTGCCCTGATGTCAGGGCTCCACCAATCTACCTGATCTTAGCAACTCCATATCTACACCCCTCTGCCCCCTATACCCACACACATCTTTGGCATATACAGAAACTCCTAGATATTAATGCCTGAAGCACTGTCTCCATTTCATATACCTAGGTACTTCCCCTCACTCCAATGCTGCTGAGACTCCCTGGCTGTAGAAGACAAGCTGACACTCCCAGGACTGCCGCCCCTCCTAAGCAATGCCTGGAGAAGCAGGTCACAGGGCCATCACACATACCACATGTCTACATATGTGAGAGTTACAAGTCAAACTAGAAAATGATGTTCTCTCGTCACAGGCTGGCAAATATATCAAATAGCAGATCATACCAAATCATTGTGAAGAGCACAAACCCATAGTTAACTTCATGTTCCACCTCAGGCCATGATTTGGCAGTGACTGTTGCTGGGCAAGAGTGAAGTGGACAAAGGGAAAAGATTTCTTGCTGGCTTACCATTCTGGTTCCCTGCAATCATTGGGAATATCCACAGAATAAACATCCACTTTCTCTTGGAGGGAGAGAGGGAGAAGATGGTCCTTTCATCCCCTCTTGATCTCTCTTTACCCACCTGTACCCCCTCCATCTGATCACAAGATTTCTCTTCATTCTACACAGTCTGAGTCAGGTGATCTTTGCTCACAACACATGCCCAGCCTCCATGTTCACCATCACTCAAGCACCTTACAGGAGCCTGAGGTTTAAAGGCCAGGTTCAAATTTAGAAATCTTGGCCTCCTTAGAGTTCCCAGCCCAAGGCCAGTCCTCTTTTTCCCACCCTAGGCACTGTCACACACCGTGAGGAACTCCCTCATGCTTGTGACAAGCTCTGTATCACCTCTAACTCCCACAAACAGCTGTTTGATCATCACATCTTATACCTAGGAGTATACACCGTGGCAGCACAGTCCAAAAGGAGCCAGGGGAGAGCCCATGCAGGCTCTGGAAGTGGGTTCAGGTAAGAATGCCAGGGTCTTTGGTATGTGAGGCATGCTCTACAGGGACCCCACCAATTCCACATCTTATGGGGAGCACTGGAATGGGGGCCTCTAGAGTACTGGCAGGCCACCAGCCCCTCTGCTCTTAGTTTTTTTCATGCCTGTCTGGACTTCGCTACTCAGCAATTTGATTATGGTTTAGAAATTAAATAATTATTTTAAATTTTGTTGTGAATGGTTTGTGTTGTATAAAAATATTTTAGAGATACATTCAGAATTTGGATTGTCAAATTCAGAGCTTTGCTTTAAAAACATTATAGTGGCACTCGCCTCCAAAACTTCTTATTCAGAAGGACAGGAATCTTCTTGTTGTTTTAGGCTCCATGGGAGTTTCTGATGAAAAGCCAGGTTTGGGGATCACTCTTTTAAATAACTCAAAAGGTCCCTTCTTACATGAGAGTACATGATCTTAAGGTGACTTCAGGCTGGTTAATGTGTTTCTCATAAAAATAGTAGTTGAGAGCCACATCTTTAGGGGGCAATTAAGTTTCTAGCAAAAATATTTTTTTCTGGGGTGGTTCATCAGTAATTGGAAGCCTGGGGATTTGAGAAAGAAAGATAATGTCGGCTCCATGTTAGTTGACTCCTTAGTATATTGAAAATATTTCTATTTTTATCTCCACATCCCTCATAGATGAAATCTAAAAATGTAGGAAGAATTACTTAATATAAGGCCTATTAATATCTAAGAAGACAAAAGAGTTTCAGGAAGCACTGCTTTCAAGTTTTTTCAATGTTTTATTGCCTACTAGGAGGGGAGGAAGCACAGATTACCGAATGTAGAACTCCAAACCAAAATTATTTCAGCTTTCGTTTCTCTAACAGGCATGTACTAACATTACTGTCTAAATGAGTTCATAGAGCTCACTCCACCTTATTAAAATGAGGTTTTACTTAAGTCATAGGAGATTGCAAACTAGGTAATAACTGTTGAATGTTTAATACTCAATGTGTTTATGGGAGACACAATAACACTTCTCTGCTTATAAATATATAATAACATAATGGAAGTTACCCATTAAAATTTTAATATTCAATAAAGAGTATATCTGTAATGCGCTTGTCCCCAGAGTTCTATGATGGTATATTTGGGGAAGAGAGAGAAGTTGGTGGGAGAGGCATCAGTGAAGATGCTTGACTATTAAAATGAAATGCTTTTCCCTCCATTTCCTTTTTACTTTGCAATGTTGCATCTCATTTCAGTTATGTTTCACTATTGTCTTAGAAGAGGGCAGAAATAGTCAACTGAGGACACAGCTGCAAAATATTCTGATTGATGGAGAATGTTTTTATTTCAAAGATTTATTTTCTTATTAACAGATTCTGGGTAACTTAGTAACCTGGCTTTAAACACAGGAGACCTAATGATTTTCATCTTTTCCCCTTAAACACACAGTACAAGAAGAATTTCAGACTAGATGCCCCAGGAGGAAAGTGATTGTCACTTCCCAAACAAGTGCCTCAAGTATCATCATACTTTTAAACCATTGATACAACTCTGTTAAACAGGACACAAGAGGTACTGTGGACAGGAAGGTGTCCCTGTCACACCCAACCCCTCATTCCCTAGTCCTCTGCAGGAGCAACAAGTGTGGGCAGTTTGTTTTCTAGAAATGGACCTGTAGATACAACTATATATGTGTGAATATGTTTATAATCATACACTTACATATAATAGTGACCCAAAGACCAACTGACTCAGCAGAAATTCAAATCTTCATTCATTTGACATAGCCTGGCATTTTTCTATTCCAGATATCTAGTACCAGTTATTAGGGAAAATGGCCAACTTAATAATCTTTGTTATATTTGAGAAAGGGCTAAGGAATCCTATATAATAAAGAGCTAATATGCTAATTAGACCAGACGGTGGAACAACCTTCTGGAACAACCTTCCGGAACAACCTGAGGGCGGAGGGCGGGACTGCAGGGCCGAGAGGCAGCCAGGGCAAGGGCCGAGCCCCTTGCATGAATTTCGTGCATCGGGCCTCTAGTGAATTAATAAAATAATTTATAAAACCACAAAAATAATTAAACAACAATAACTGGAAGGTCACAGAACAAGATTCTTGTTTTTTAATTCCACCACTCCTCAGTTGCCACTGCGTTGCAAGTCTCATGGGGACCATTAGAGTTTATGAGAAAGACAGCAAAGATAATATGCCTGAGGAAGGAAGTAGGGAAGGTGCAGGTGTACTCAAGAGAGAGAACATGCATGGGTCCTTTTTTTTAAATATATATTTTTTATTGATTAAGATATTACATATGTGTCCTTATCCCCACGTTATCCCCTACCCCCCCAGCTCATACCCTCACCCCGCCCCCCCCCCCCCCCCCCCGTTGTCCGTGTCCATTGGTTAGACCAGCCGTGGGCAAACTACGGCCCGCGGGCCGGATCTGGCCCGTTTGAAATGAATAAAACTAAAAAAAAAAAAGACCGTACCCTTTTATGTAATGATGTTTACTTTGAATTTATATTAGTTCACACAAACACTCCATCCATGCTTTTGTTCCGGCCCTCCGGTCCAGTTTAAGAACCCATTGTGGCCCTCGAGTCAAAAAGTTTGCCCACCCCTGGGTTAGACCTATATGCTTGCATGTAAGTCCTTTGGTTGATCTTTCCCCCTTACCCCCACCCTCCCCTACCTTCCCTCCAAGGCCCGACAGTCCAATCAATGCCTCTCCGTCTCTGGATCAGTCCTTGTTCATCAGTTTATGTTGTTCATTATATTCCACAAATGAGAGATCATGTGGTATTTATCCTTCTCTGACTGGCTTATTTCACTTAGCATAATGCTCTCTAGTTCCATCCATGCTGTGGCAAATGGTAAGAGTTCCTTTTTCTTCTTCCTCTTCTTAAAGAATACCTTTCAGCATTTCATATAATGCTGGTTTGGTGGTGATGAACTCCTTTAGCTTTTCCTTATCTGTGAAGCTCTTTATCTGACCTTCAATTCTGAATGATAGCTTTGCTGGATAAAGTAATCTTGGTTGTAGGTTCTTGCTATTCATCACTTTGAATATTTCTTGCCACTCTCTTCTGGCCTGCATGGATTATGTTGAGAAATCAGCTGACAGTCATATGGGTACTCCCTTGTAGGTAACTGACTTTTTTTTCTCTTGCTGCTTTTAAGATTCTCTCTTTGTCTTTTGCTCTTGGCATTTTAATTATGATGTGTCTTGGTGTGGTCCTCTTTGGATTCCTTTTGTTTGGGGTTCTCTGCGCTTCCTGGACTTGTAAGTCTATTTCTTTCACCAGGTAGGGGAAGTTTTCTGTCATTATTTCTTCAAATAGGTTTTCAATATCTTTCCCTCTCTCTTCTTCTGGCACCCCCATAATTCTGATGTTGGTACGCTTGAAGTTGTCCCAGAGGCTCCTTACACTACCTTCATATTTTTGGATTCTTTTTGCTTTTTGCTTTTTCGGTTGGGTATTTTTTGTTTCTTCGTATTTCAAATCTTTGACTTGATTCTTGGGATCCTCTTGTCTGCTGTTGGATCTCTGTATATTATTCTTTATTTCAGTCAGTGTATGCTTAATTTCTAGTTGGTCTTTTTTCATATCCTCCAGGGTCTCACTAAATTTTTTGGCGGTTTCCAGAAAATTCTTGAAAAACCTTATAAACATGGTTTTGAACTCTATATTCAGTCGTTTTCTTTCCTCCATTTCTGTCATTTGTGACCTGTTTCTTTGTCTCCACATTTTTTATGCTTCCCTGTGTTGGTAGAGTGTTTTTGTGTGCTAGGTGTCCTATAGGGCCCAGTGGCTCAGCCTCCCCAATTACCTGAGGTGGACACTCTTGGTGCACCCCTTTGTGGGCTTTGTGCACAGTCTTGTTGTAGTTAAGCCTTGATTGTTGTAGTTATCACTGGGAGGAATTGACCTCCAGGCCAATTGGCTGTGAGAGTCAGCTGTATCTACTGTGGGAGAACTTCTGTGCTGAAGACACCCTTCTGGGGCAAGACTTGCTTCAGTGGGGCTTTGGTGCTGACTGAGTCTGCCCCCTGAGTGTGTCCCTTATGGATCTGAGGAGTTGTAATCTGGATGGTCCCACTCTGACCACTGGGTACACTGGCTCTTGGATCTAAGGAGGTGATAATTTAGCCTCTGCCTGAGGTTACCCAGCAGGAGCTACGAAGAGATCTGCAGATTCCCCTTCCTTTTTGGGGGTTTGGAGGTGCCCAGATGAGGCCCAGCTGTGAAGCAATGCAAGCTGCTGTGGGGCCTTGGGCCTTCTCTTGGAAGTTCTGGGTTTGTCTGGCCCAGCTGCAGTTTGTTAGGTAATTTTCAGGTTGCAAAAGGCCAGGCATTCATATGCAAAAGCCTCTGCCCCAGCCTGGGTGGGGCGGGGTCTAGGAATCAACAGGGCAGAGCAAGCAGCTATGGTTGGTCCTCAGCCCCGCCCTAAGGCTCCTCGTGTCTCAGGGTCCAGTAATTGCTGTAAGCACCTCTGAGGGAAAGCCGCCCTCAAGTTCTGAGTTCTGCCTGCTGCCAGACAGTCCAGTTTCTCCCTGTATGAGCTCTGGGTCCCCAGAGACTTCCTGGAACTGGAATTCAGAGCAGTCGGGAGCTTGTGACTCCCTCCTGATTCAAAAAGACAGCCACGTCCTCAGGTACCAGCCCCTTTCCGCGCGAGCTTGAGCCTCCGTACCTCTGCACTTTACTTCTGCAGCTCCTCTGAGTCTCAGTGTGCCTTTCTCTTTTCTTCTAGTTGTAAAATTTCCACTCAGCCAGCCTTCCTGTAGTTCTGGATGATGTCCGTTTTGTCTTTTCATTGTATTTTTGAAGTTGCTGTGGGAGGCAGCAATTTCCGGTGTTTACCTATGCCGCCATCTTGGTTTCTCTCGGGTCCTTTATCTTAAGGATTTGATCTGTTTTCCAAAAGTGGGAATTTTATGGGAGGTCTCAGGAATATCTCAATAGCATATTCATCAGCTTTCCCAGTGTGTCCTTTAATATGCTGATTCATCAAAATAAGCATATAGCAGGGTTAGGGTCATTCTCTGGTAAGTTTCACCTTCAAAGAATGTCATCAAAGTGGGACCAGAACCAAGGTGAGTCTTCCCCATAGGATCCAGAATGTATAAACCATTTGCTCCTAAGTATCCCTTGGTTAGGGAAGATAAGACCTTGCAATTTATTACCTGGCTATAAATTGCTCTGCTGACTTATTATCTGGCTGTAATTGCTTGGCTATTTAACTATTTTTTTAGTTTCCCCATTCCACTCACCAAGGAACTTTCCTAGCTTCTTATTATCCTGCCTCAGTACTGGGAAAGGTAAACAAACAGGGCTCCCCACCTAGCTAAGTCCCCATTCTGATGACCTCTAGCAAGCCATTCCCTAAATCAGATCCCCTTGCTGTATGACACAGGAATCATAAAATGTGCCGCCTGCGTCAGTAGAAGTAGTAACAACTGACGTGTTCCTATCTCTAAAATGCCCAAAGCTCTTCAGAAGAGAGGAGAGGCTGTTTGGTTCAGAGTTTGTAAAACTGAGAGGACATATATCAGACAGCCCAGTAGAATCTCACAAATATGATAGGACTTGGCTACATTGCCCATGTTTTGTTTTTAAATAAACTTTTTATTATACAGGTTTTAGATTTACAGAATAATTGCAAAGATAGGACAGAGGATTCCCAAATACTCAGCATCCAGTTTCCCCTGTGACTGACATCTTGCATTAGTACTGTACATTTGCTACAATTAACTAATATTAATGCAGTATTAACTATATTCAGATTTCCTTAGGTTTTACCTGGTGTCCTTTTTCTGTTCCAAGATCCCATCCAGGGACCACATCACATTCAGTCATCATGTCTCCTCTTGGCTGTGACAGTCTCTCCGACTTTTCTTCTTGATGACTGACAGTTTTGAGGAGCACTGGCCAGGTGTTTTGTAGAACGTCTCTCAAATGGGGTTTGTCTGATATTTTCCTCATTATTAGACTGGGATTATGGGTTTGGGCAAGGAAGATAAAAGTATAGTGCATTTTTATACCTTTCTACTTTTTAAAAATTCCATGTCAATTCCTCCCTATCTCCCCCACCCCCCAACCCTGTTATTCTACTGCTAGTGCCTGTTAAGATCAAGGAAACGGGGCCTCATTCTGGTACATATTACAGGAAGTCATTCTTACCTGATTGGATATCACTAGTGGGAATGGACTCCTCAGAGAGAACTTCCCAGGATGAGTTGCCTTAGAGCCACAGATTTGATGAGTGAACTGAGAAGAGGGTCCAAGCAAAGGCAACAAGTGTGGCATAGAAAATAGAACCATCCTGGCAGCTGACCTGGGAGAAGACACTGCCTGCGGGATTTTCTTTTTTTTTTTTTTTCCTATTCTGTTTTTTTTTCTTTCTTTATTGATTAAGGTATTGCATATGTGTCCTAACCCCTCCATTCCTCCCCACCCCCACCCTTCGCTTATGCCCTCACCCGCCTGGTGTCTGTGTCCATTGCATTGGTTATGCTTATATGCATGCATACAAGTCCTTTGGTTGATCTCCTGAGGGATTTTCTAATCCTTTGAGCAATGAAGGACTGGAATGTGGAATAACAAGTGATAAAAATACGCCCACAATCAAAGGCACCTGGTCAAAGAAACACCCACACCCTGTCAGTGGAGTAAAGGCAGGAAGTGGAGTTTATGAATATGGCAGGTATCAGGTGATGACTAAGATTGAAATGGAGCTAATCCTGGAAGTATCCTCAAGTTAAAATCCTAAGGCTCTGAGGGCGTCTAAATAAGCTAGTTGACAAAACAAATGTTCTGGAAAAAAAAAATCAGGAAATCTCTCTTGTAAAAAAAAAAAAAAAAAAAAAAGCCTTTGTTGCCAACCGTATGCACCTGCTGGCAGGTGGAGAAGGCAGATGCTTAGAGTTTCTCAGGAGTGTGTCTGAGTTAGACTTCCTCATGTCTTCTCTCATACAGTTTAAACTTGGAATCATGTTCAGAGAGTGATTTGCCAGGGCTAAGTATGCCTAACTGTCTAGGGCCATGAAATGGAACCTCGCCAACTGGCCCTTACTGGAACAGTGAACTTGGACTCTGGCCACTCAGCCAGTCAGCTATTGACCTGCCAACACAAATAAACTTCAACATTCACCTTCATTTTAGAACTCTGGTAAGGATTAGAGGAATTTAGTTATCTGAACACCATTGGTAATCTGTAAAGTGCTTTTCATTAAAAAGTATTGTCACTGTTCTGTTAAGCTCTTTGCCCAGGTCTCTGTTTCTGAAGAATGTGACAGCCGTGGATGGTTTGGCTCAGTGGTTAGAGCGTCCACCTGCGGACTGAAGAGTCCCTGGTTCGATTCCAGTCAAGGGCACATGCCTGGGTTGCGGGCTTGATCCCCAGTAGGGGGCGTGCAGGAGGCAGCAGATCAATGATTCTCTCTCCCTCTCCCTTCTTCTCTGAAATCAATAAAATATATATTTTTTTAAAAAGAATGTGACACCCTAGCTGGTTTGGCTCACTGGATAGGGTGTCGGCCTGGGGACCGAGGGGTCCCAGGTTTGATTCCTGTCAAGGGCATGTGCTTTGGTTCCCGGCACATCCCCAGTAGGGGGTGTGCAGGAGGCGGCTGGTCTGTGCTTCTCTCTCATCGATGTTTCTAACTCTCTATCCCTCACCCTTCCTCTCTGTAAGAAAATCAGTAAAGTATATATTTTTTTTTAAAAAAAGAATGTGACAAGAAAGGAATGTGGTGATTTCTTCTCTTCATTTACCCTTTTCTTTTACATTTATACTCCAGGCATTATAGTATACAGCCGTGGGCAAACTACGGCCCGCGGGCCGGATCCGGCCCATTTGAAATGAATAAAACTAAAAAAAAAAAAAAAAAGACCGTACCCTTTTATGTAATGATGTTTACTTTGAATTTATATTAGTTCACACAAACACTCCATCCATGCTTTTGTTCCGGCCCCTCCGGTCCAGTTTAAGAACCCATTGTGGCCCTCGAGTCAAAAAGTTTGCCCACCCCTGGAGATGGTGCAAGTGAAGAAGAATAACAACAGAGGATTCATTGAGCCCTCAGTGTGCTGGTTACAATTCTAAGCTCTTTACAGGTATTAATTCATTTAATCCTTATGACAACTCTATTATTGTGCCCATTATTACTGTTGAGTAAACTGAGATACAGAGAAGTTAAATGCTAAAGGTCAAATCGCTCTAATGTGGCTATATCAGTTGGAACTCGTTTTGGTTGTATAACTAATAACTCAAATGACATGGTTTAAACAAATTAGAGTTTAATTTTCTCTTGAGTAAAAGAAGATGGGAGGTAGGTAGTCAAAGGCTAAAATGGCAGTCTCACCATTCTTAGGAACTCAGGCTCATCTTTCTTCTTTCTCTAGATATCTTAGCACATGACTATCCTCGGGTTCTCCTCAATAGTCCAAGATGGGATTGGAATGCCAGGCATCAAAACTGTTTTAGTTAGAAGAGAAGGAAGTAAAGGGCCAAAGGGCTTTCCCAGAAGCCCCACCCAACAACTTCCACGGACACTTGACTGGTTACCCCTAGCTGCAAAGGAAGCTGGAAAATGTGTTTTTCTTTTTCTTTTTAAAAAAAAGTTGGACACATTTCTGAAGGTTCTGTAAAAGAAAAAAGAGACAATACATTTTAGACTCATGCACCATAGAATACAGTTTCTCAGAATAGAATTGTGGCTTTTGTTGGCAGGTGAAAATAAGGCTGTATTACGTTTTTATTTCCCACTTGCAGTAGTCATTTAAAAATGCAAACAAGGTGGTGTATACAATTTTTTTTTATAGTTAGAACTTCACTTAGTTTCTAGTTTTCCCTTATCCACAATTTATAGTTGATGAGATTCTGTAACTTCATAGTATTCAAATGATTATTTTAGACTCTTACAATGAAGAATAAAAAAAGACAGAAATGGTTTTAGAAGAAATACCTTTCTTATTTTTATCTGAAGGTTTTTGGGGTTTTTTTCTGCAAGGCATTACTCTCAGATTTCCCTTTCAAAGAGCAAATGTCCAATATTAACATTTTCATTTGTCTTTTAAGGAAAGAAAGGAAAAGAATATTTGAATTGACATTTAGACAATTACTTAGTTGGGTTTATTGTACTTGATTATGGCTAAAACCTTTCTTTTGATCTCAGTTTCTCCAGCTATAAAGTATAGTCAATCATTTATTCATCCATTCACTAAATACTTCTGGGTTTAAAAAGTGTTAGATGCTTTATATTTGATAGTCATTTCTGTCTCATTGTTAACAAAATAATTGGGTAATGTGAAAGACATTTTTAAAGTTTGTACTTCAACAAGTACTTTTACAGTTAAACAAAGTATTTCTTTTCATACAGATAAACCAAATTTGGTGTTTTGAAAAAAGAAACTGGAAACTTTTGGAATCATAAGATAAGAATATTTTAACTATGTACACATTACACATAGAAAAACATATAAGGATACTAAAAGGTAAGTATTGACAATTTTCCTTTTTAAGAGTAAACAATATATTGTGACATGCCTTTGTGACATACAGTGCTCTCCCCTAGAGCTGATACAACTCTAAAATAGATATATTTGCAGAAAATATTCTTCTCATTTATATTAATGTAGCCATATTGCTTCTCTAAGGAAACACTTATAAACATTGCTACTGTGTTCCAGAAATGTTTTAAGAAGAAAATCATTGTATATGAATCCTCTACAATGGAAAATATTATAATAACGTTTCCCCTGATAGAATTCAAAATTGTGCATGTCACAGTAAACAAAGTGATATGAGTTCTGCATCAGAGCCTAAGGCTATGGCTGGGGGTCATGATTTATTTTCAGTTTGTTATTAGTACTGATTGCCTTCTGACACTAGACAAGCTATTCAAACTATTGAATTCTTTATTTATTTATTTATTTATTTATTTATTTATTTATTGCCAGAGTACACAGCCAGCATTGGCTGTGGCAGGAAACTCAGAGCACCCGGAAGCTACGGTACACCATTTGGAGCCCTGTCTAAATGTGTGAGTATTGGGGGAAAGGGCCACAAATGTCATTTGAGTCCTTCAAATAACAGAAAACACAGAACTTTCCATTTCAATTATGGATTCACATAAGAAGCAAATGAAGGAAAGCAGAGTCAACGGGGAGAAAGGGAAGCAGCAAGAATAGTAAGACTGTGAAGCAGTGTTCTGTGCAAAGAGAGTAAAGATGGCAGTTACAAAAAGCTGAAAATAGTTAATAAGTAAAATTCTCAACATGCTTTTCCCATTGTGCCCTTGATCTTATTTAGAATAAGATGATTTAAAAATTTTAAACATGCACCATAGCTTTATTTTATGCCTTGGCTGGCTAGTTTGTAGTTCGGGGACAGGTGGTAATATGCCTCCCTCTTGGCCAAAAGCTTGTCCTTCCTGCTCCTCAAAGTCAGTGTTATTTTTATAGTATGATGCTTATAGAATTCCTTTCTTGGCATTTTTTTCTACTCTGAAAATTTTTCCTAGATACTTCTCTCCTCTATAATAGAACAACAGTGCTAAGTCCTTGCAAATACTTAATAAATCAGTAGCCTATATTGGTGTTAACATTCTTAATTTAAATTCATGGAATTTTGAGCTGTGTTGTTTGTTGAGGAACACTGACAGAATAAGAAAGAGATCGTAAAAGTATGTCTTGGTGGCAAAATAGAACAATAGACACACTTGATCATTTTTGCCAGAGCCAATCATCTCCTTGTTTGATAATCACATAGCAGCCAGTCTTCCACTAAGTACTACCTCTTACATACCCTATTCTTCTCACTCACTGCTGTGAAAAACCATACTAAATCTGACTCTGAGATCCTGTAAATTCTCTTTCCTCCTCATATCTTCCCTCCCCCAACTCTCACTTATCAAACAACCTTCTAAAATAAATAAGGAACAGCAGAAAGATGGCTCTTAGAGTAAGCCCATTTATTTTATTACCAGCACTAATAAGTAACTCCCTTCATCTCTGGCTTAAAACATCTCAAAGCAACAATGCATTCAAGATCCTTCAGGATGGTAAAACACATGGATACTTAGCTATAAGGTAGGAGGAATGATACAAAGACAATGACTAAAGTACTGAGGGGAGGTTCTTCAGCCTCAGAATGAGCAAACTTTTGTGGCAGAAACACAGCCAGGCTTGATGAGAGAAGCAGAGTATGTGGTTAAATTATTTATAACGATGCTGCAGCTGTATTGATCAGAGGGAGTTTCTCTCTTAACCCTACCTTCCCCAAACCTTAAAGAATTATGTCCTCCCTCAAAGAATTATGCCCCAAAGTGAAAGGGTGTGGAGTGGGTTATTGGTGAGGATCTTAGTTAAGAAAAGACTGGTTATCCAATATAGTTCTACCATATCTAATGACAAGCAAACTGATGATCTCTTTGCATATCTCATTTCCTAGGAAAGAAATGGTATATCATTTCACAGTATCCCCTGCAGGAAAAAGATTCTGCCCTCCCTACCGGCATCATATTACCTCAGCATCAAAAAACCTAATACAAAATTGAAGCTTTCAAAGCATAGCATGGTATCAAAAGAGCATTTATATTTTAAGAATCTTGTGTACTGTTGAATCTGCACTGCCAGAACACTACCAGACCCATAGTAGGTGGTCAGTCATATTGAATAAATGAATGAATGTTCTTCGCATATTTGGATTCACTGAATGGGTTTGGGTTTCAGCCACTAAAGGCCATGTGCTCAGCAGTGTGTTAGGGGGATGCTGGCTTCTATGCTAGCCTAAATTGGCCATTCTAGCTTCCTCCTGGGTAGAGTCTTGCTTGCTAGGGAAATAACATGTACTGGGGGATTAAGAATTAATTTAGAATATCTGCACACAGTTCCAACTTTCCATTGGGAAACTCTAAGACAAGAATCTATTCTTTGCCCTTAAATAAGCCCAAAGCAGTTTGCCACCCTCTTTAGGCCAAAGATTGTGTGTGATAAGCTTCTGAAGAAAACAAACTGTTAGAAGATACAGTGTCCTTTTCACCTCAGGAGAGAGGGGACTTGAAAAGAAAATGCTGCTTAATGCTACTAAGATCACCAGCACTTCACTTGAAAAAAAACAAAATCCTATTCTGATGTGGAGGAGAAAAACAGTATTGGTGGCATACCAAGCTGGTTCATTCCAAGAAGAAATTCTAGGCATTTGTTCCAAATGGGTGTTGAAAAACCATCTAGGACAGGTATAATGTGACATATCTACATTACAGACAACTTTGGCTAATGTGCCACCTTTTTTCCTAATAGTTAACATTTTATGGAATTCAACCAAAAAGCACATTATTAGAAAAGAAGGAGACATTAGGTAGATGTGGCTCATTTTATTTTGTTTTTTGTTTGGTTTGGTTGGTTTGGTGATATTTCAACAGATCAGAGAGTACTAGAAATAATCAGGTTCCAACAAGAGCCTAAAAATGGCATCAGTCTTGGATTTGGGATAGGAAGGAAGCTGGAGCCCCTGCAAAGGTTCCTATCCCTCCATCCCAAATTCCTAGATATGACAGATCATATGCTTTTTTCTTTCTTTTTTAATTAATAGCAGTATTTTAATAAAGAAATAGATACTGTGTGAGCCAGAAAGCATTATAAGGAATCCTGAAATATGCAAAGCAGATGGAATAATGTTAACAGAGATAAGCTACTACCTAAAAATGGGAACAACTTCCAATGTGCTACAGACTCAGAAAGGGCAGATTCAGGGAACAGGAAGAGCCCTAGGCCACCAGGAAGTACTGAGATGGGACAAATGTAGGCAGTAGAGCAAAAATGCTGAAGAACTTGTTATTACATCACACTCAGTAATGTATTAATAGAATTATGTCATAACCGAGCAGGATTTATGCCAGAGATGTTCAAAATTGGAAAAAAATATTAATGTCATTTCCTCTATTACTAAATTAAATATGAAAATTATTAGAAATAATAAAAAAAATCCAACAAGGCAACCAGAAACAAGATCAACAGACAAAAACTATAGCATTCAAACTTATTGGCAATATACACGTGAAGGATATTACTATAGACTAAGTGTGTCTCCTCAAAAATTCATGTTTGTGAAGACATGACCCCTATGACATGTATTTTGAATCCTAACCACAGTGGTATCAGAAAGTGGGTGGGCCTTTGAGAGGTCATTAGGTCATGACAGTGGAGCCCTCAAGAATGAGATTAGTGCACCTATAAGGAGACCCTGGAGAGCTCTCTTACCTCTCATGCTGTGTGAGGAAACAGTGGGAAGACACAGCCACTTGCTTGTGTCTAGGTGTGAACCTCTTTGTATTTAACTTTCTATGGGTTTATTGAGCTCTTGGATCTGTAGATTAATGTTTTCCATCAAATTTAGGAAGTTTTAGTCATTATTTCTCCAAATATTTTCTGTGCCTTCCTCTGTTTCTCCTCTTTCTCAACGCACACACACACACACACACACACACACACACACATTTTGTATTCTTATATGGAGTCCAAAATATAGATACAACATAAATTATTCAAGCATTTCTTAATTAGTGGAAATTAAATTGCTTCCAATTTTTTACCATTATAAACAATGTTACAATTAACATTATTTATATATATCTCCTTGAAGGATGCTTCTTCCAACAGATACTGAAAAGTGAAGTTGCTGAGTCATTTAACATTTTAGACACTGTTGCCAAATTGCCCTCCAAAATAGCTATATCAATACTCAAAACCGAAAGTTCTTAAAGCTACACACATTTCCTCACACTCTTAAAAATTTATATTATCACCCTAGCCAGTTTGGCTCAGTGGATAGAGCATTGGTCTGCAGACTGAAGAGTCCAGGGTTTAATTCTGATCAAGGGTAGGTATCTCCTTTGCAGGCTAGGTCACGTGTGGGAGGAAACCAATCAACATTGATGTTTCTCTGTTTCTCCCCCTCCTTTCCACTCTCTCTAAAAATCAATGGAAAAAATATTCTTGGGTGAGGATTAACAACATCAAAATTTGTACTATCGATTTTTTTAATTGCTGATAACCTGACGAATGAATGATGGGGTCTCATTGTTTTCATTTCTGTTTCCTTTGTTACTATTATGGTTGCGTATCGTTTCATGCTTATTGGTCATTTGTTTTCCCCCATTTTCAAATATTTTGTTTTTATCCCTTATCCATTTTTCTATTAGGTTTTTGTTTTTTTCTTATTGATTTATAAGAAGTTCTTTATATATTCTTAAATGTATTCTTTATCTGTTGTATATGTTGCAAATGCTTTTTCCCAGTCTCATTTCTTTTAACATTGGTATCTTTGATGTACAGAAGTTTTCTCATCACCATTTGACCTATGCTCTCATCACTAATTGGAAATGTCACTGTTATTATTTAGTAGGTGAATATAAATCATGTAAATTCTAATCATAAGTTTTTTTTCTAGATTTTCTGTTTTATTGATTTATTTGTCCATTCTTATACCAATTTTTCTAATTATTATGGCTTCATTTTTCTATTTGCTAGGACACTGTTCTTTTATAAATTGCCTTGGGCATTTGTGTGCATTCCTCTTTTGAATTAATTTTATTTATTTATTTATTTTTAATTGAATTTATTGGGGTGACATTGGTTCACAAAACTATATAGGTTTCAATTGTACAACTCAACAAAACATCATCTGCACACTGCATCATGCGTTCATCATCCCAAGCAAAGTCTCTTTCTGTTCCCATGTCCCCATTTCCCCCCCTTTGACCACATCCACCTACCCCCTAACTCTCTTTCCCTCTGGCTATCACCCCACTGTGTCTGTGTGTTATAAATATACCAGAGGCCTGGTGCATGGATTCATGCACTGGTGGGGTCCCTGAGCCTGGCCTAAACTGGCTCTCTGCATCCCCCGAGGGTTCCCAGATTGCAAGAGGGCACAGGGGAGGAACCGTAGGAGAGCTCCAAGGCATGTCCTGCACGTCTTACCCAGTCCCAATAGGCCAGACCCCAGCAGCAAGCTAACCTACCAGTCAGAGCATCTGCCCCTGGTCTAATGGTCGAATGAACAGTCAGACACTTAGCATATTAGGCTTTTATTATATAGAATATATGGTATTTTATTTTTGCTTAATCCCTTCACTTGAATGTTTTATTGCAATTGTTTTGGATTTACAGATTAATTAAGAGACTGAAGAAATTGGAAAAAGTACTCACTTCGAGAGACCAAGATGGCGGCGTAGGTAAACACCGGAGACCGCTGCCGCAAACAACCATTTCAAAAATACAACTAAAAGACTGAACGGACATCACCCAGAACCACAGGAAGGCTGGCTGAAGAGAGACTCTACAACTAGAAGGAAAGAGAACAGCAAATCGAGGCTCAGAGGCGGCGCAGTGTGGAAAATACAAAGGTACCGAGGTGCGCGCGCAAAGCGGGCTGGTGGCTGAGGGCGCGGTTGTCGTTTTCTGTCGGGAGTGAGTCTCAGACTCTGGGCTCCAGATCCGGGCGAGTCTCTAGGGACCCAGACTCAAACGGGAGAAGCGGGATTATCCGGCATCAGTTGGAACCTGAGGGCAGCTTTCTCTCCGAGGTTTGCAGCGGCTGCCGGGGTTCTGAGAAGCAGAGCCTCTGGGAACGGGACTGAGCGTGGCCATAACTGCTCCCTCCGCCCGCCCTGTTGATCCCGCCCCGCCCAAAGCCTGCGCACAGCCATTTGCCGATCGCCTCAGGCAAAGGCTGGATTAGCGCCTCCCCAGAAGGCAGACGTTTTCCATACAGCTGATTCCTATAGCCAGGCGGCCTGGCGGTCAAATCCCTCTAGTGTTAACTACAACAATTAAGGCTTGGCTAGAACAAGACTGCGCACAGAGACCACAAGGGGGTGCACCAAGAAAGCATAAAAGATGCGGAGACAAAAAAACATGACAGAAATGGAGGATATGGAGCTAAGAATCGCAATTTTGAGGGCTTGCCATAAATTTGTGCAGAGCCTCACGAAAACTAATGAGACCCTCGATGCTACGATAAAGAAATTAGAAAGTAAGCATACACGGACTGAAATAAAGAATATTATACCCGATAGCAGACCAGAGGAGTACAATAATCAAACCAAAGATTCGAC
Organism: Myotis yumanensis; assembly: GCF_028538775.1. Classification (NCBI taxonomy): domain Eukaryota; kingdom Metazoa; phylum Chordata; class Mammalia; order Chiroptera; family Vespertilionidae; genus Myotis; species Myotis yumanensis. The sequence goes on along the minus strand of NW_027223755.1, from coordinate 67,281,972 downwards.
AAAAAACACCCAATTGGAAAAGCAAAATGAAAAAAGAATCCGAAAGTGTGAAGATAGTGTAAGGAGCCTCTGGGACAGCTTTAAGCGGTCTAATATCAGAGTCATTGGAGTGCCAGAAGATGAGAGACAGCAAGATATTGAAAACCTATTTCAAGAAATAATGGCAGAAAACTTCCCCCACCTGGTGAAAGAAATGGACTTACAGGTCCAAGAAGCGCAGAGAACCCCAAACAAAAGGAATCCAAAGAGGACCACACCAAGACACATCATCATTAAAATGCCAAGAGCAAAAGACAAAGAGAAAATCTTAAAAGCAGCAAGAGAAAGAGGCTCAATTACCTACAAGGGAATACCCATACGACTGTCAGCTGATTTCTCAACAGAAACTTTGCAGGCCAGAAGGGAATGGCAAGAAATATTCAAAGTGCTGAATACCAAGAACCTACAACCAAGATTACTTTATCCAGCAAAGCTATCATTCAGAATTGAAGGTCAGATAAAGAGCTTCACAGATAAGGAAAAGCTAAAGGAGTTCATCACCGCCAAACCAGTATTATATGAAATGCTGAAAGGTATCCTTTAAGAAGAGGAAGAAGAAGAAAAAGGTAAAGATACAAATTATGAACAACAAACATGCATCTATCAACAAATGAATCTAAGAATCAAGTGAATAAATAACCTGATGTACAGAATGAACTGGTGATTATAATAGAATCAGGGACATAGAAAGGGAATAGACTGACTATTCTTGGGGGAAAAAGGGGTGTGGGAGATGCGGGAAGTGACTGGACAAAAATCATGCACCTATGGATGAACACAGTGGGTGGGGAGTGAGGGTGGAGGGTGGGGTGGGAGCTGGAAGGAGGGGAGTTATGGGGGGAAAAAAGAGGAACAAATGTAATAATCTGAACAATAAAGATTTAATTAAAAAAAAAAAAAAGAGAGACTGAAGAAATTCATTGTTAACAGATTGTCTTACAAGAGATACTGAAGGATATCTTTAGAATGAGGGGAAATGACTATAGATAATTAGAGATGATGAGCACCAGAAATTATAAATTTATGAGTAAATAAATACTATACATATATTTTTCTCTTAATTTCTTTAAAAACATGCATTTTTGTTAGATTGTGTAAAGCAATAATTATAAGACTATATTGTTGCATTTATAACATATGTAGAAGTAATATGCATGATAATGAGGGAGGAGAACAGGAACTACTACATTTTGGCAGAATAAATCTAAAGTAGATTGGGATCAGTTAAGAGTTATATTTTAGTCCTTAGAGTAACTATTTAAAAATAATAATTTTGTTAAAAGTCAGCAAAAAAAATAAAATATATATACTAATAAATATTTAACACGAAAAAAGACAATAAAGGAGGAACAGAAGAACAAAGACATAAGACATGGAAAAACAACTTTAGCTAACTGGTATTCATGGAACACTCCACCCAACAACAGAATACATATTCTTTTTAAGCACACAGGGAGTATTACCCCCAACAGATCATATAATAGGTCAGGGTCAGCAAACTATAGCCCAAGGGCCAGCTACCTAATTTCTTTTTCATCCTCACCTGAGGATATTTTTTTAAATATATTTTTTATTGCTTTCAGAGAAGAAGAGAGAGGGACAGAGAGATAGAAACATCAGTAATGAGAGAGAATAACTAATCAGCTGCCTCCTGCACATCCCACACTGGGGATCAAAACTGTAACCCACATGGGCCCTGACTGTGGATCGAACCATGACCTCCTGGTTCATAGATCAACGCTCAACCACTGAGCCCTTCCGGCCTGGCTAAGGTTATATTTGTATTGACTTTAGAGAGAGAGGAAGGGAGAGAGAGAGAGAGAGAAACATCCATGGATTGCCTCCATATGCCCCGGCTGGGGATTTAACCCAAAACCTAGGTATATTCCCTGACAGGGAATCAAACCCATAATCTTTTTGGTGTATAGGACAACACTCCAACCAGCTAAGACAAGCCACTTGTCTGGTTCCCAGCCACCTAATTTTTAAAAAACCTTTTAAACCATTTTTAAGTGTGCAATGCAGTGGCATTAATTACATAATATTGTGCAACCATTATCCATACCCAAAACTTTTTCATCATCCCAAGCATAAAATCAGTACCTATTAAACAATAATTCTCTATTCCTCATTCCCTTCAATCCCTTAAATCTACTTTCTGTCCCTATGAATTTACCTATTCTAATATTTCATGTAAGTAAAGTCATACAATATTTGTTCTTGTGTGTCTGGCTTATTTCACTTAAAATAATGTTTTCAAATTCCATCCATACTATAGCATAGTTCATTCCATTTTATAGCCTCACAATATTCCATTTTTTGTATATACCACATTTTTTTATCCATTCATTTATTGATCAACACTTGGGTTGTTTATATCTTTTGGTTATCGTGAAAAACACAGCAGTGAATATTAGTGTACAAGTATCTATTTGAAACCCTGTTTTCAATTTTTTTAGCTATATACCTAGAAGTGGAATTGCTGAGTCATATAGTAATTTTATGTTTAGCTTTTGAAGGACCATTGAACAGTTTCCTATAGTGGTTGCACCCATTTTACATTCCCATAAGCCATGTACAAGGGTTCTAATTTCTCTCTATTGTCACCAATACATTAAATTTTTTTTAAAATTATAGCCATTCTAATGGGTATGTGAAATGATATTAATTGTGGTTTTGATTTGCATTTACCTAATGACTAATGATGTTGAGCATCTTTTCACATGCTTATGCAGCTGCCTATTTTTGTAAATAAATGTTTATTTATTTACCTATTGTTGATGATTGCCTTCATCCCATAACAGCAGTTGAGTAGTCAAAGACTGTATGGCCACAAGTATAAAATGTTTACTAGTTCACTGAGCCAGAAAGAGTTTGCTCACTCCCATGTTAGAGCATAAAAAAGCTTCATTATTTTTAAAACATTGAGATCATTCAAAGAATGGTCTCTGTTCAAGCCAGAATTCGATTAGAAATCAACATAAAAAATATGGGAAATCTGGAAATACTTAGAAATTTGGGATAATTTTGAAATTACAAGGGGATTTTGAATATTTCTAACTGAATGAAAACAAAAAGACAGCATATCAAAATTTATAGAATGTAGTTAACCTAATACTTAATGGGTAAAGACTGAATACTCCCCTATGACTGGGAATAAGGCAAGAATGTCTACTCCTGTCACTTTTATTCAGTATTGTACTGGAGGTATCTAACCAGAGTAATAAGGCAAGACAAATAAATAAAAAACATACAGATCGGAAAGGAAAAAGTAAAACTTCTTTTTTAAAATATATTTTATTGATTTTTTTACAGAGAGGAAGGGAGAGGGATAGAGAGTTAGAAACATGAATGAGTGAGAAACATTGATCAGCTGCCTCCTGCACATACACTGAGCCAAACCGGTTAGGGCAGTAAAACTTCTTTAGTTACAGATACAGATGGTGCATGACAAGATTTGAACTTCAAACTTTGAATCTTGATATTTTCCTGGGCTAGCAATGTGTGGTATGATACTCTCTCTTCCTGATGGGAAGTGGCAGCAACCTCCCAGTGAGCCACCTGGTCATGAGGATAAACAGCCCATACTCTACAGCAGCGGTTCTCAACCTGTGGGTCTCGACCCTTTTGGGGGTCGAACGACCCTTTCACCGCGGTCCCCTAAGACCATTGGAAAACACATATATAATTACATAATGTTTTTGTGATTAATCACTATGCTTTAATTATGTTCAATTTGTAACAATGAAATTGGGGATCACCACAACATGAGGAACTGTATTAAAGGGTCGTGGCATTAGGAATATTGAGAACCACTGCTCTACAGTGTAGTATTAAAAGCATTTTTTACTTAAGATGTTTTCAACTTACAATGGGGTTATCAGGACATAACCCATTATAAGTTGAGGTGTATCTGTAATATGATAAGAAATCTACAAATAAAATCTACTGGAATAAATGAATTTTGCAATACTGCAAGATACAGCTCATTATGCAATTCTTAGCTATATCTATATATATCTATATATATCTACACTGAGTGGCCAGATTATTATGACCACCTAACGTTTGTCGGCAAATTAGCTATAATTTCTCGCTGAAGTTGCTAGAGGGCCAGACCATTATAAATAGGGAAGCAGGTTGTTTACCTCGACAGTAGAAGTGATTTTTTTTCTGAAGATATGGGTAAACAACACGATTTAACAGCCTTTGAATGTGGGATATATTTGAAAGTGAGTGGCCAGATTTATTATGACCACCTGACGTTTGTAGGCAAATTAGCCGTACACTGCATCGTATGGGATATGGAAGCTGAAGGCCTGTTTGATCACCTTTGCTGTCTGCAGTTACCAAGATAAAACGTCCCCAATTCACACAGGAACACAAGGATTGAACAGTCGAGCATTGGAAAAAAGGTCATGTGGTCTGATGAATCACTTTTCCAGTTGCATCATGCAGATGGCAGAGTGAGAATTTGGCGGAAACAGCATGAAAGCATGCAACCCACATGCATGAGTACAACCCTTCAAGCTGGTGGGGGCAGTGTTATGGTTTGGGGCATGTTTTCCTGGCATGATTTGGACCCTTTAATTTGTGTGGAACAACGTCTGAATAGCACAGCATATCTAAGTATTGTTGCTGATCAAGTTCATCCTATCATGTTGATGGCGTATCCCAGTGGGGAGATGGCTTCTTCCAACAAGACAATGTGCCATTCCACGGTGCTTGTATTGTGCAGGGGTGGTTTCAAGGACATGAGGGAGACTTTACCTTGCTTAGATGGCCCCACAATCACCAGATCTCAATCCAATTGAGCATTTGTAGGACGAAGTTAAAAGAGCCATCAGGCAGCTGGTCCCACAACCATTAAATCTCACAGAACTGGACAGTGCTATTCATCAGGCATGGTGTCAGATTCCTCGCATCATGTTTCAACATCTTGTGGAGTCAATGCCAAGAAGAATTGCCACAGTATTGAAGGCAAAAGGTGGCCCAACGAAGTGCTGATGGGGTGGTCATAATAATCTGGCCTCTCTCTCTCTCTCTCTCTCTCTCTCTCTCTCTCTATATATATATATATATATATGCCTAAGTGACAATCGCAAACAAATGGACGACTGAGCAGGCTGCATGGGGCGACCAGGCCGGCAGGGGGTGACCAAACGACCGAACAGCAGCCTGGGTGGGGCGACCAGGCTGGTGGGGGGGGGGCAGTTCGGGGTCACCAGGCCAGCTGGGGGAGGCAGTGAGAGGTGACCAGGCCAGCAGGGGGGGTAGTAAGGGGTGACCAGGCTGGTGGAGGGGGGCAGTTAGGGATGATCAGGCAGGCAGGCAGGTGAACAGTTAGGAGACAGTGGTCCTGGATTGTGAGAGGGATGTCCGACTGCCGGTTTAGGCCTGATCCCCAGGCAGAATTTTGTGAACCGGGCCTCTAGTGTCTATATAAAAGCAATGAACAACCCAAAAATAAATTAAGAAATCAGTTTCATTCGCAATAATAAAATACTTAGCAACACACTTAACAAGTGTAATATATCTGATCACTAAAAGCTATAGAGCAGAGCTAAGAAAATTTTTTAAAAATCTGAACAAATGGAGAGATATTCTAAAGTTTTAAAACTGGATTGTGAGATGATTCCACAAATCCATAATTTAATAAAAATCACTAAACTGTACACTTAACAATTGGTGGGTTTAATGGAATGTAAATCATACCTCAATGCAGCTGTTTAAAAAATGGTATTTTAAATTACAACTCTGGGTTCAGGTGTTAGGATGCATTTATGTCAGAATGCTACATTTTTTGTTGATACTTTTCAAATAAAAACTATTGAAGTAAATTTGAGGGTTTATTAAAACCAAGATCTTTTTAGATTATTCTAGTCTCTAATTCTTACATTAAACTGCTAAACATTGATCATTATAGATTTCAATTGCTAAACCTTCAAAATGCAATTATTGTCTGTGTCCACAGTTTAAAAAAAACTTAAAATGTATATTTTGTTAATGTTATTTGTTGAAACTATTGTGTTGTGTTGATTACCATTAGATAGAGAAAACAGAGTGTTGTGGATGAAAATGAAGTCAAAGCTGTGGGTCTGGTTACAATTATTTCTATAATTGCCATGGCCGTAGAGCAGTTATATTGGAAAGTGTTGTCGTTTACATGGAAGTTGGAAATTAGCAGATTTCCCACAGCATGTGACCCTTTATTGCTAGTCTAGCCCAGCCGGTGTGACTCAGTGGTTGAGCATCAACCTATGAACCAGGAGGTCACAGTTTAATTCCCAATCAGGGCACATGCCCAGGTTGTGGGCTCAATCCCCAGTGTAGGACATGCAGGAGGCAGCCGATCAATGATTCTCTCTCATCATTGATGTTTCTCTCTTTCTCCTCCTCTACCGTCCTCTCTGAAATCAATTAAAAATATTGTTTAAAATATATATGCTAGTCTTCTCATTGTGAAATATTCACACATGACATAATCCCTCTATTAACAATCTTTCTTAGGTGAGGAAGTTTTTCATGAAGCAGTATGTGTTATGTTAATTTCATGATTTTTGAGAAATATGAATTAATCTTCTAAAAATTTTGTTTCCTTTGTGGAGTGAAGTTTGATATTAATCTGTATGATATTAATTTTATTTTGTTTTTGGAAGAGAAAAACTAAAGCATCTTTTGTTTGGCACCTATTAACTGTCTTACCCTGTGTCTTTGAAGTCCAATTTCAGGGGAAATTTTAATGTGGTCTTTATTTTATATGCCTGTCATCTTTGAAAGGTCTTTACTGCTCCATAGTGCTCTTTGCACACTGACAACAATGAAGAGTGGTAAATCCACCAGGCATCTGAGTAAATGCTCAGGACCCTATCTGGGTTCTAACTTCTGGACATGGATCTGGACTCAGGCAGTTCTCCTTCCTGCCACTGCAGCAGCTGATTCTAAGAGCCATTCCAATCCCCCCAACTTCTTCTTGGGTAGGAATCTAAGCAATCGATAAGGATAATTTTGCCTGGAGTATTTCCTAGAAGAAAGTGATCAAGTGGACAGAAAAGAGTGGGAAAGAGTGGCAGCTAATGTTGCCCTATGGTGAAGGGATCCTAGAGGTCTTAGCATTAAAAGTAGGAAGGGTTAGCCCTAGCTGGTTTGGCTCAGTGGATAGAGAGTTGGCCTGAGGACTGAAGGGTCCCAGGTTTGATTCCGGTCAAGGGCACATGCCTTGGTTGCAGGCTTGGTCCCCAGTGGGTGGCAGGTGATCAATGATTCTCTCTCATCATTGATGTTTCCCTTTCTCTCTCCCTCCCTTCCTCTCTGAAATCAATAAAGATATATTTTTAAAAAAAGAGTAGGAAGGGTTAGATACCATTTTATTCAAAACCAGTCATTTCCCAGAACATAAAATTATCAGTTACCTACCTGATATCTCCCTTTCCTTGTAACAAACCCTTGATTTTGTTTAGAGTAGCGATCAATGTTCCCAGAGTAAAATAATCACCTTCTAGCCTTCCTTGCAGCTAAGAGTGGACATGTGATCCATTTCTCACAAGGGAGATGTAAGTGGAGGTCATTGAATGGAATTTGGGGGAACATTTTTAGGGAAAACGTTTGGCTTGTATTCCTCTTTGTCTCTACTTTCCTCCTCCCTGCTTGTAAAACAGGCGTAAGATTAGTTGTTCAGCTCTAACACTGTGATTTTTATCATGCCCAGAAGCCATTCTGGGCATGGAAAATTTCACTTTTAGAGCAATCTGTCAAGTATTGTTAATATTAAAGAGGAATCCATTCAGCTACAGATCTCATTTGGATTCTATTAGTTTTCCTTACGAAAGCAAAGAGCATGCACAAGGTTCTACAGAACTTGAGGAGAAGCAGCTTCAAAACAAAAAGCATTGTGATGGTGTCTTACCTCCTAATGAGCCCCCCCCCCCGCCCCCCCCCCCTTCCGCCCCCAGTGAACACTCAGCATGTTAATTTTTGCTGCTTGTCCTAATAGGCTATCTGGACCAACACAGAAGGAAAGCAACACATTGAAGAGGGGGACCAACGTTCTGGTAGAACAGTCAAGGAGTGATTATTGGACATTTAAGAAGAGGTGTGCAGGAAAAAAAGATTATGTACTTTTAGACTTCTGGGCCAAAGAGGAAAACATTTTAAACGACCAAAAGAAGAGGCAAATAAGAAAAATCCCTGTCTCACCAAGCCTGCAAAACCCTATGCCCCCGTCAATGAGGTCATTTCCACCCCGCACCCGGCCGCTGATGCTGAGCCCAGTGCAAACTCTGCCAACCTGCTTAAGGAAAGTGGCTCGCCCTGTAGTAAATCTTACATTTGTGTCTAATCGAATTATCGCTGGCAGAGATGTGTATTTAGTAGGAAACCTCAGCCCTTATCGCTCTCCACCTTTTCAAGAAAGGTAAGACTGCCTAGAGTGAATAGACCAGAAGTGACTTTGTTCAGCCAAGTTTTCTTTTCAGCAGAAGCAAAGATTGTCAGGTATGAATGAAGCAGGAAGAAGACTGAGAGGCCATTGCTGCTGCAGCCTCCTAGGGGAGCTGCTATTTTAAACAGAAGTGTAAAATGTGAGAAACATGCACTGAATGTTTAACTCAATCACTGAAGCGAATGACTGGAAAGTGAGTTAGTCGCATAAGTAAGGGTGACAGTGTTTGTCCAGGAACCTTGCTGGCAGGAATGCTTTTTTATTTATTTATTATTTCATTAAGGGGAGGTTGAGTATCAGGAGGATATAGAGATACAATCGACCTTACACACTTAGAGCGTTTAAAATACAATCCTCGTATTTGTTCTCATCTCAGAAGCGCCGGGGTTGGCCTTTGTTACCTATTGGATTTCAGGAAGGCTGACTTGAGATGCGGCGTTGCCATTTCCTGGGCCCTCACTTATTTTTTCTTTTCTTTTCTGTTTTTCCGGCGCTGGCAGCCAGATCCTTTGTTGTGCCTCCTCTGCATTCATTCTCTCTGCCCTCGCACCTCCAGGCAGGGTGGTGGGGGTTTTTCCTGGTCCTCGAGCTGGGAGCTCCGGACGGCCACCTTCCCGGGCATCGGATAAAGCACCACTTTAATCACCCAGTGGGTGTCCGGGCTGGGTCCGCGCCACACGGGAGCGGCCCCTCTTTTGTGTTGGGTGTTTGTCTCGGCAGCGGCCGGACCCCGGCGGGAGGCGTGGGCCACGACCCCCGAGGAGGCGGGGCTCGGCGAGGGCTCCGCCTGCTGTGGGTTTCACCGCTGCCGCCCTTGTTTGTTCCGTTACATCGCCCGGCACCGTCCGCTTCTCCGGGAGCCAAGCACAGGGCTGCCCAGAGCTGCCTTCTTCCCACCCAATCCCGCCTTTTGCTCGCCCCGCTTTCCCATTCTCCCTCCTGAACAACACACCGGCGGGGCGCCTGGCAAAACAGACTGAAAAGCAGAGAGAGAGAGAGAGAGAGAGAGAGAGAGAGAGAACAAGAGCACATTTGATGCACCTGCCTGGGTCTCCCAGAGTTGGTGAAGGGTCGTGACCATGTCTGACTCGGGGGAGATGAGTGAATTTGGCTACATCATGGAATTGCTGGCCAGGGGCAAGGTAAGTGACGGGCGCGCGTGCGGCGCCCGGCCCCCACTCCGGGCGCTACCTGGCCGCCAGCCGTGGGCGCCCCGCTCCATTCCGGGGAGGGGCCGGGACCCCGCGTCCACTTCTCAGCCCGGCGTCCCAGCCGCTGCGGAAGACAGAGTAGCTGCCTTTTCTTTATTAGGCGGCATCTCTGACATGTGCCGACGGGGAGTTTCCAGCGTGTTTGGAGCCAGCTGGGCGACGGGAGAGCCCCCGGGACCAAGAGGAGCGCGCTCCCAGCCCGCGGAGATGGGGGTCGGGGTTGGGGGCAGCGTGGGGGGAGGGCCGGGCGCTGGCCAAGGGGGCGCTCCTGGAGGCACCCAGGGCTGCCCAGGCCTGGTGACTTCGAGTGCGTGACCTCGCCCGTCCAGGCGCCGAGCGCGGAGGGAGGGTCCGAGCAGTGAACAGGTCGGGAGGGCGGGGTCGGCTTGAGCCTGAAGTCCGAGCTGGTGGCTGGTAAACAGGGCAGAAGCCTTGATCGCCCCGCCTAGGCGCTTTCAGCCTTCCTCCCAAGTCCGGAGCCGCTGCCCAGGCCCGGGATCTTTCAGGCCGGTTTCTTGTGGCGGGGAGCGGGGAGATGGCGAAGAGCTGGATTTCAGCCCGGCACCTGTCCCGGAGCCGGTTCCAAATCCGGGCAAGCGCTGTCGGCGGCGCCTCGCGACCACGCCCTCGGCCGGCCGGTTGGCGCCGCGCCCGGGCAGGAAGCCTTTTGGGGAGCCTGGCCCCCACGCTGCGCGCGAGAAACTGCCGGGAGAGGCGCCTGAGTGGTGTCCCGGAGGGAGGTGTCGGGAAATGCAAAGGCCACCCTGTGCGCGGTCCGCCGGGATTTGCATGCTAGAAACCGGGTCTGCGTTTCGCCCTCTGCACCTGGAGTTTCTGGAAGAGGCGATGGCACAGAGGAAAGGGGACTCCCTGCGCACAGTCATCAGAAAGGAGAAGGATGATTCTGCAAGCCTGGGGCGAACACCTGAGGCTTCAGCATCAGACCTCACCCCAGCTCCGCGGATATGGAGTGTGGAATGGTTTTAGCGTCAGGCCAGACAGCCCTGCGGCTGGTTTAACGCTCTTCCAGACTAAAGGTCCCTGGCGAACGTGCTCCTCCCTGAACTCTCTCTCCTGTTAAGCACACACGGAATTCACTCATCCAAGATAGAATGCTTATTAACATTGGAAGGTAGGATCGCCCCTAGCAATTACAGCCCTAGACCGGAAGTACAAATGTCACACTCTTCTTACCCTGGGCTCCGGTCTGCTCCTCCAGGGGCCTCCCCTCATGCCTGGAGACACCCTGGACAGTACATCCAAGCGCCTTTTCACCACCAATAGCCTCCCCTTGGCCACCCACCAGCGTGCATACCATAGGCCCCTCCAGGGGAAAAAAAGTCCCCAAGGAAGTGCTGGTTCTGGGCGAGGAGGCTTGCACCCAGAGGGCCAGAACCAGGCCCTCAAAAGCGCACACAGGACCCTGGTGCACAGAAACTCTGGGGGGAGGGGCTGGGAGGGGAACAGAGGAAAGAGGATGACATTTATTGATTACAAAATAAATAGACCACTCTCAACTGAAATATGAGTTTAGGCCTGTGGTGCTCAGACATTCTTCAAAGCGAGCCAGAATTGTATTAATACTTACCTTCAGCAGGCAGAATTTTAAATTCTGAGAGGATAGTTTAGGGGTGGCACCTAGGGATCCACATGTTGGCACCCCAGGTGATCATAAAACATGTGGGTAAACTGAAGACAGAACCATTAGTGAACCCTTAAAACTCAATAAAGTCAGGTAAACAAAAACAAACTTCTCAGAATTAGCAATGTGTTTACCACAATATGCCCACTGTAATGAAAAAAATAAAAACAAAATAACCTTTGGTTTCAACCACTGAACTTCTCTGCCTCACTCTCTCCTAGGCTTCAGCAATGGGCCTGTGACAACAGAGAGCATGCTCAGCTGACTTCCAAAGTTAGAGGGGCCCAGCCTCCCTGTGAAATCTGATCTGGGAAGCAGGCTCTCACAATAAGAATTTGGGGACAGTTCCTCCCTGCGACTTTTTTCTTCTTCGTGGTGGTGGTGGTGGTGGTGGTGGTGGTGGTGTGTGTCAGGAGTAGCCTTCTAACCAAGCTTACTCCCACTCTCCTCACAGACACCCTTCCACCCCCCAACTCCATTTAAAACCCTCATTTTGTGTGAGATTATACAGGGTTTGAACACTGAATACCTACCTCTCTGAGTATTAGCCATAGAATAACAGAGCTTTGAGATTTGCTTTACTTCCTCTGAGGAGTTAGGTTCCACTTCGTAGTCCAGGTTTGTAATGTAAAGAATGATGTGAAACTGGTCTAATTACACCAAGCTGGCTGAGTTCATGGAGAGCCGAGGCCAATTAGCCTCTTGCTCCTTTCTTTCCTCCAAAGTAGAGACCGCTGACAATTATTAAAATTTCTTTCACTTTTCTCTGATGGCTTTAAAATTTTACACAATTAGTATATGCTTCTTCAAAATAGTCAACCTTTCCAGAAAGTTTTACAGAATAAAAGGTGGAACTTCATTCCCACCTCCAATCCCCAGTGGCAGCAGTTTGCTGTGTGTCTATTTTAAATTAAATTAGTTTATTGTTTGTTCTTTGAATGTGAGAGGTGAGCCTTTCATCTTAGGGTAACCTAAAACCCACCTGACCAATTTGATCAGCTTATTTTACTCTATTGTGATGATTACTTTAATATTTAAAGCACACTGATCTCTACCAGTGTGATCTTTCTGCTCGGCAAACAATACACTCTAAAAGTATAGTTAATACCTGCGATAATTCTCAAAAGGTTTAAAAATCAATGTAAATGGAATTCCTTATATTTCACTATCAGAGTAACTTGTATTTCTGGAAGCTGCCTTTTGTTTCTTTTTTAACTTGTCTCTTTGTTCTGAACGAGAGCTTTCCACATCTGTGGTCAATATTGGTCTCTAGAATGGTTTGCCTTGCTAATTTTTTAAAGCAAGTTCATACACCTCTTGCCTTCACATTATTATACACTCTTCCGGAATCATACGACAAAGATTTAATGACAAAGAACATTGAAGGATTTAAATCTAGTATACCTCTTTATATTTAGAGTAACTTACATAGTTATATTTATGTATAAATAACCAGAAAATGCTTCTTGTTTCTTATAGTTCAATAGTTACTGTTTAGGCACTTCCAAAGAGTACCTGAATGGTTTGTCCAGTGGTTTGAACAAAGTAAAACAAGCTTTGGAATGTTACATTTCATTCTGACAGAGAAACAGGCAACGATTCCATTACTCAGTGAATTGTTACTTTTAACTTTGAACATCCTTTAGACCAGTGGTTCTCAACCTTCTGGCCCTTTAAATACAGTTCCTCATGTTGTGACCCAACCATAAAATTATTTTCGTTGCTACTTCATAACTGTAATGTTGCTACTGTTATGAATTGTTATGTAAATATCTGATATGCAGGATGGTCTTAGGCGACCCCTGTGAAAGGGTCGTTTGACTGCCAAAGGGGTCGCGACCCACAGGTTGAGAACCGCTGCTTTAGACACAAAATTATTTTTAAAAACTTTCATAAATCTAAATTTTACTTTAAAACAAGAAGATACTTGTACACTGAAAGAATTCGGTTTAGAAAATCCTCAAATCTGGACTAATATAAAATCTTAAACATCTCATGGGACCAAAACTAAAATAATACCAAATGGTCTATTTCAGAAGGCTCAACAGATAGTTTCGGACACAATTGAAATCTAAACTGGGTGATAATGCTAAGGTTGTGGTCACTGCAATATATATATATTGAGATTGGGTAAAATGTGTGTATTATGGGGGTACTGAAGGCAAACAGAAGATTTAGACTGAAGCAAATTCATTTGAAAACAGCTAGTTTCACAAATAACATTATAATTTCTCTCTGATGTTTTTATTACACAGTTCCAAAGATAATTTGGAAAACATGTACCTCAAACTGTAAAAGAATGTTTAAATGAGATCTTTTATGAAATTGTAAATTTCATGTTTTATACTTAACCTGTGGGCAATACAGTAGTGATGCTGGAGTGAGACCCAGATTTGAATCTGGCTCTTTGGCATTTAATATGACCTTGAGGGTACTACTTAATATCTGGGTGGAGGAATGGAGGAGTTGTGGTTGTTACATATTCCCTTTGAAGGAAATTATACCTATTTCACAGGGTTTTTGCAAGGCTTATGTGAATATTTTATGCAAAGTTCCTGATACTGTTATTGGCACATTAAGTACGCTCTCAATAAATGAAAGCTATTATATCTAGCTACTATGACAACAGGGTTGGGGCTTGAGACACCCTATATCTAAACTGTAATCATTAGCAAGTAGAGATAAAATTGCCAGATAAAATACAGGAATTAGAGTTAACTTTGAATTTCAGGTAAACAACATATAATTGTTTTAGTATAAGTATGTCCCATTCAATATCTGGGACATACTTATACTAAAAATTTTCCAGTATGTATCTGAAAATCAAATGTAACAGGGTATCTATCCTGTTTTTATTTGCCACCCTAGGTGTAGAAATAATAAGATACAGTCAAAAGGGACCAGTTGACAACCTCTAAATATTACCAGTGTTGTTCACCTCAAGGTGGCTGAGAGACCCCTTTGCTTACCAGTCATGCAGCCAGCACACTCCTGCCATTAATGTCTGCCAGAGCAGCACTGTGTTCCTCTTACCAAGTTTCAAATTGTTGGTCTGGTCCTACCATTTAGTAGATAAATGCCTACTAGATTTTCTCTTAAAACAAACAAAAGTTCAGCCCTGGCCAAGTAGCTCAGTTGGTTGGAGCATTGACCCCATATGACACAGTTTTGGGTTCCATCCCTGGTCATGGCACATATAAGAGTCAACCAATAAATGTATAAATAAATGCAACAACAGGTCAATGTCTCTCTCTCTAAAAATCAATAAAAAATGTAAAGCTATTTGGTAGATTTAACATAAAAAAGAAGAAAAAACAAAAGCTTAAATGGATGGGAAGATAAGGCTTATACAACATCAAACATTAGTGTACAAAATGAGAGTATGGAAGCATGTTAAACTGAGTGGTAAGGGTCTAAGTGCTAAAGGAGTTCAGAGTAAGGGGAGCTAATCAATGAAAACTAGACAAATGAGGAAGGAGGCTCTAGATCTGCAGCTTGAAAGATGAGTAGGATTTGGCGAGGCAATGGAAATCTGAACTTCCTGGCTCACTGGACTCCCTCCCCTGAGGTTGTTCCCATAGAAACACTTTATGACAGGTGAACTTGGCCTGTCAGAGGCTTGAGTCAATAATTGATAAATGCCATTTATTGTCCCTTCACCTAGAACCTTCTGATACCCAGCAGCATAGACAATGCATGTGCAAGTCTCTGTGAAGCCCTGTGATTTACTTCATTGACAACTTCCTTCTTTCCCCTAAGTTCAGGACTCTTAATTTTGTACCCAGGTTGTTCACAACAGGGGGGAAGGTTTAGGAGTATGTGGCCATGTCACCTTGTTACTTCTTGATTAGGCCATACTACCAGTAGGAGACCGTGGCTGTTTGATTTCAGACCAAACAGATTCAGAGCCAGTGGTGCCTAAAGCACTTACTGAAATATGCATCATAGTCATTAGGACTTGACTCCGCCAGTAATTTAATCTCTTGTTGGGTATTAGGAGTCAGTATGGAAAGAGACCTGGTCAGTTTACTGAGTAGGGTATAGCCTAAAGGGTAACAGGTTCATATTTTAATGTCAGGTAACAAACAATTATTGAACCTGCATAGTGTGTGTGTGTGTGTGTGTGTGTGTGTGTGTGTGTGTGTGTGGTGTGTGTTTGGGGAGTGGCAGTTTTTGGCAGGTGAAGTAGGAGACAACTGATGACATCATTGCTTGACCTTTTGGACTTCATGAAGTGGATAGATTTGAGACAGCTCATGCCTCTGTGACAGACAAGCAATTGAGCTACATCAACAAGCACAAGATATCACAATGTAGGCAAGAGTACTGAAGATCTGTGGACTGGGTGGAGGGTGTTAGGCGCGGAATAATAGGCTTCCTTGTGTTGAATTTTGACCCATATTTTAAAAGAAAGCATTAGAAAAGGAGATGCTGGGATATTCCAAACTAGGAAGGGGTGGGCACTAAGGGGTAGCATACAAAATGCAAATCAGAGGAATAATGATTTAGAAAACAAAATAATACAGATCTTTCATGTTATTCCCACTCAAAAGCCTTCAAAAGCTTTTCAAGAGCTATGGAAAAGAAGCACTTTATTCCAGGCCCTCCATACTACAGTAGACTCATTTTGTGTTATTACAAGTTTACCTCTCAGTCCTGCCCTGCCCTCAAACATCCTAATATGTTCACATGCACTGAAGAGAAAGGATTTTTAAAATACAGTGATTTTGCCCTGGCTGGTTTGGCTCAGTGAATAGAGTGTCGACCTGGGGACTGAAGGGTCCTGGTTTCGATTCTGGTCAGGGGCACATGCCCGGGTTGTGGGCTTGGTCTCCGGTCGGGGACATGCAGGAGGCAGCCAATCGGTGATTCTTTCTCATCATTGATGTTTCTCTCTCTCCCGTCCTCTCTGAAATCAATAAAAATATATTTAAAAAATAGTGATTTTAAAAAGTACAAAACCATATTTTTAAAAGTACAAAATCCACCATATGGTTTTGTACTTTTAAAAATCACTATTATTTTTTAGAAGTCCTTTCTCATTAATACATTCATTTTATCTGCTGCCTAATATTTCGTGGTATGGATGTACATTGTTGATGATAGAAATTTAGTTTCTATAAATAAGGTCCCAAATTAAGATAATTGTACTGATGTGAGATTACAGCCAGAGGGGAATTATTTGAGCCAGACCAACATTGGAAACAGAAACTGATTTATAAATGCTTTCTAATGGTTGAGCTTTAAAAATATATCTATGGGAACATGGTGTAGTACTTGTTACATGTAACTAAAGTCCACAGGCATTCCTTATTTCCCTCCTTAGATGAGGGCGCTGGACCCGAAGGGAGAAAGCAGCCTCAATTCCAGCATGTGGGGGCCACACCACAGGCTTTCATGCGGATCGGAAAAGTCCAGTCATTGCTTGGCCCGGCGTTCATCCCTCTGCACCTCATCCGTAAACGGAGCGTTTCCATTAAGGACAATTGCTCTTCTGACCCCGTAGCTATTCTTAATTCTCCTCCGCGACATCGTTATCCAATTGCCGGCTGGAGAAGAGGCCACCACTGCGGACAGTGCTGTGGGAAGACGGCACCACTGTCCACAGGGAGAAGGCTCTTGCAAACACGCAATAAAGTGGGAAGCATTTCAAAACCCGAAGGGGATGCCGCCGCAGCGCCGTGGCCCCTTCACCTGGCGGCGCAGAGCGCCTGTTTTCTCAGTCTGGACATAAGGATGGAATTAGTCAGCCGGGAGGGCGGGGGTCGATCGAGTGCGCCTTCCAACAGCCCCAGGTTCATTTGTTTCCATTTGCTTTAAAAACAGGATAGAAGAGGCGCGCTTGAGCGTGGCAGGTGGATTTTACAATCCCAGTCCCGGATCTGCGGAAGCCGCGCCTCCCTCCTCCGCCGGCGCCCACCACGGGGTACCTGGAGCCGGAGCAGCTCCGGACCAGCCGGGCCGATTTCCCCGCGCGCTCTGTCCCCGGGGGGCGGGGCGGGGCGGGGGAGCCGCAGGGCAGCTGCGGGGCGGGGGCAGGGCTGACTTTAGGCGCGGCGGGCCTCGCTCGCTGCCGTCTCTGGAGTTCAATGTCTATCCAGCCCCGGGAGAGGGACTCCTGCTGTGTGGTCTGCACGCGCGCCGCTTGGCAAGAACGTGTTGTGCGTGTGGAAAAGCAGAAGCAAAAAGCGGAATATGAGTGGTTGGTGATCAGTCGGGGCTGTGGAGTTCACCCCATGAATCCTCCGGAAGAGCAGGAGGAGAGCGGGGCGGGGGCGGGGACAGGGACCCCCCTACTAGGGGAACCCCCGGCCGGCCGGTGCGGGGATCGGATGGGCGGGGTTCGTCCCGGCCGCCTCCGCAGCGCGGGTTCTGCGGTCTTGGGGCGAAGGCACTGACCCGCCCGCGCCTCGCCGCCGCGACTAGAGTCAGGAAAAGTGACTTGTCTGTGATGCTCGGTGCCGCGCTTTACCAAAGGCCAGGGAGCGCAAGATGAAGCGCAGGGGGCCGCGGGGCCAGAGGCCAGGCTGCAGGGGGCCGCCCGCCACACGCCGGCCCGCCCCGCGCTGCCCTCCGCCCGCCGCGCCCTCACTTCCGCCCTCCTACCCCGCAGGGGGCGACCGCGGCGGCCCGGGTAGGAGTGAGGGCGCTGGCCACCCCGCACCCCAGCCCCAGCCCCACCCAGGCCTCAGTCCGGCCCCCCGGCGGTCCCCTACCGCCCGTAGCCCCGCCTCCTTTGTGCGGTGGGCGCTGTTGCCCGGGTGACGGCGCCGCCCCGCCCGGCCCCGCCCCCCGGGACGCCCTGGTCCCCGCGCGGCCGTTCCCCCCGCCGCAGTCCGCAGGAGCCGCCGCCGCAGCCTGAGCTCCCGGGGCGCCGCAGGGAGCCACGCGCCTCTCTGCGCCCTGCTTTCGCCCGCCCTGGCCTCTGCTCCCGTCGGTCCGCTGGTCGGTCCGGCAGACCAGCCCGCGCTCCGGCTCGCAGCCCCGGCTCCCCGGCCGCCGCAGGGACCAGCCCACCAGACCCTGCCTGGCGCTCGTCGGCCCCGCCGAACCCCGCGGTTGATGACACCTGGCGGAGGCGAGCATGGAGGGGGACGGCTCAGACGCGCCGGTGAGTGGGGCCGGGGCCCCTGGGTCTCTCCCCTCGGCGCTCAGTGGGCGGGAGCCGCTCCTCCCGAGGAGCGGAGGCTGCGGAGCGGTGGCCTCGCTTCCTCTTCGCCTTCCCCGTCCCAGGCCGGGTTCCGCAACCGGTGCGCCCCCTTTCCCCTCCTCGGAGGGTCGGACTCCGGGGTGACCTGGGCCCGAAAGAGGGCGCCCTCGGGTGCGGTTATCGCCCATCGGAGCACCTGGGGAATCCGGGCGGGGCTCTTCGATGGAGTTCAGGTGGTAGAACGAATTGGCTCCGTGGAGTCCGGTGCCCGTCGCGGCTCGGGGCGCGCGTCCCGCCGCCCTTTGTCTGGGCGCGCGGAGGTCGGGGCTGGAGTTCCAGGCCCCCCGCGGCTCGGCCCGTCCGCCGTCCGCCGGCCGGGGCCACGGGCGCAGGCTCCTCCCGGCTCCGCCAGCTCCCGGAAGGCGGGCTCCCTCTGGCCGCTGTCGGGCGCCGGTGGTTTTGTTTGAAGGGGTCGGATAGGCAATTCTTAAGAACTTGTTCATTTTCTGTAGAACCTCGTTTATTTTGAACCAGCTTAATTGTGGGAACTACCACATCACGTTTCTCTTCATCAGATGGTACCCCCTCAATGAATATAAAATGAACACTAATTTATCTCTGGGTAAAAAACTACTTTTTATGCATCGTGCTTAACAAGCTTGTGTAGTGCTTTATGTACAAGAAAAATGGAAATGAATTTAGATCTAACGGTGGGAAGTAAACCTCCCATAAAATGGGGTGTGAGAACCTACGTGGGACATTCTGAACAATATTTTCCTTTGAATTGTCAATTTTCTTGGAAAATGAAATAGGATGTAAGTATTCCCTGTTCTTTGATGTGAATTGTGAGGTGTGGCTGTCTTTCCCAGTTTACTCAAATTATGACATAACGCGGGCTTTTATTGAATAGAGGGTGAAGCAACAGTAGGTTTACCGTTCTGAGTACATAAAACAGTTTATTCTTGCATCATTACCTTTTAATTGTATTATTTTCCGTACGGAAAACCGTAAACCTACTTTTGCCCCACCCTGTATTTATTGAGTGATGCAGCAAGCAATGCCACAAAGACCCATTGAGACAGTTGGCTGTAGTGCTATTGTCAGGGATTAAAGCACTTTTTGTCACTTTAGGGGGGATAGAATAGCATGCATTTTAATTTAATTTCAAAAAGTGGCTCAGTTCAGTTGTAATTGTGCATTTGCGGGAGTTGAAATGATTGTACAAGGTTATGAGTACTTTAATGTTGCACTATCACTAAAATTGCAGGCATTCTTAGCCCCTGAAGTTTGGTATATGTCGGGGGAAAAACTGCTTAGGGAAAGGATGGGAAAACTCATATGAGGTCATCAAACCTTTTTAGTTGTGATACGAGTCTAAATGTTCCCCCATTGAAAATAATGCAAGCTTGTACTATTGAAAGCATTTGTAATGGTGCCTTCTAGTCTCTACACCCTTTCAATATTTATCGCATGCTTTTAAGATAACTGCTTTGCTATTGCAGCATGAGAACCTCAAGCATTTTACCTCCATTACAGTTGCAGCTGTAATGTGCATGACATTGGTCACATTTAATGCAGGGAATTGCTGATCATCCACCTTGTCTACAGATTTCAAGAAGGGTTCCATGAACATACTAGCTAGCTTTGTTTTGACCAGCTCTTGTTATTTGCTACTCACAGAGTTAATGTGCTATATTTCTTAATTTTTATTGAAGTAATCTGCTTTTAAGGTTTCACTGAAATCTTAAGAAAGTAAGTTAGTGATGGTTTGAATAACTTCATAATTGATGAAATATTATGATTTCCTAATATTTTCTGCTAATTTTTCTCATACTTCAGTTTTTACCATGTCATGTCACTTCAGTTCTAGGCTATTGGGTGTTGAGAAGGAGTTAATGGTACAATATTTCATAGCCAAAAAGGAACTTCAGACTTAAAAATAAATCTTTCTTAATTCTTTTTGGAAAGGTAAGCACATGTACTTCTACAAGAGGTGTAAGCATGTTCATATATTTACCCACTAAGAGTCTTTGATTCTGATTTCTTTTCAATTTAAGGTTACCATTAAGAATATCGAAAGAGAGCTCATTTGCCCAGCATGCAAGGAGCTGTTTACCCACCCGTTGATTCTCCCTTGTCAACATAATATTTGTCATAAGTGTGTGAAAGAACTCTTACTGACACTTGATGACTCATTCAATGATGTGGGATCAGACAACTCCAATCAGAGCAGTCCTCGACTTTGGGTCAACTCCCCTAGCTTGGATAAAATTGACAGGATTAACAGACCAGGTATGTGGTAGAACATTGGGGTCGGGGAATTTCATTGATTACTGTGGAAGGAAATTATTTTTGTCATTTTCAGGGTTAATCTTTCCAGGTGAATAAATTAAAACTTTAGTTAAATAACTCTTTTTTTTTCTTGTTAATCTTCATAACATTTGTCATTACTTAAATAGTAGTGGAATTCTGTAATAATGATAGAAGTAGGTCTAATGAGAAGTATAGCATATACTAGTATACTGCACCTTTGTTATTTACCCAATGTTTAAATTGTTTCCTGTTGGGATAGTTACTTTCTTCTGGACATCCATAGTAAGGTTAATGCAGATCTAAATTAATTTGTAATCATTGGGAACAGGGCCACTGAAAAATGAAGGGCCAAAGTCAGTAGTGAGGACCAAGGGAGGCCTAGGTTGGGTAGAAATACCACAGCATCATGTTAGGCATGCTCTTTGTATGGAGAGTGCTTGAGTGGCCATAGCATTAGACTTCAGGGCTTCAACTCTGCCTCATTTGATCTTTGAGGTTTTTAAGTTTAATCCTTCCCTCCTCTCTGTTCATTTCTTCCTCTTATATTATAGGAGTAACTTTTTAATCTTGTAAGAAAACTTTTCTTATCAGAAAAACATCTCTATTTACATTTTAGGGAATGCCATCTATTTTGGTCTATGCTGTGATATGGAGTCTCCTTGGGTGACATTTATGTCTTTGTGCTCCATCAAAGAGTGGATAAGAGTAGATTTGTTGTAAGACTAGTATTATGCTATTTAAAAAACATGTATTTTTCTTCAAATGGTAAACACTAAGATATTTTGCACATATGAAAATTATACATATACAGTCATGTGCCGCCCAATGACGGGGATACATTCTCAAATCCCCATCATTAGATGGCACATGACTATATAGGTATAATTAGGCGTTTTAGTGCTTGTGTGAACATCACAGAGTGCACTTACACAAGCCTACTACACATTATTATAGAGCCCATTGCTTCTAGGCTACGGTCCTGTACATCACATTACTGTACAAAACAACACGAGATTAAATCAAGTACAAGAGATAATGATGCGATCAAGAGACACAGAAAACACAAGATGTATGAGACTGTTGCTGGTATAATATGGCATACTGTTTTACAGGACACTTTTTTAATAAGTAGAAGGAGTACACTCTAAGGAGAAAAAGTATAGTACAATAAATATATAACCTGTAACATAAACATAATCATTTATTATCATTATCAAGTATTATGTCCTTTACATAATTGTATGTGCTATACTTTTACATGACTGGCAGTAGATTTGGTTACACCAGCATCACCGCAAATACGTAATGTGTTGTGCTACTGTGCTAGGATGGCTATGATGTTGCTAGGGGACAGATTTTTCAGGGCCGTTATAATCTTATGGGGCCACTGTCTATGTCACGGAACAAATTGTCATTATGCAGTGCATGACTGTCTGCAAACAAGGAGCACCAGGTAACTGGGAGTGCAGGGAGTAGGAGGTCCCAGAGGGTTATGCTCATTGTGAAGTCATCACTTTGTTTCCATCCCTAGGAAACTGGCACACTGAGGAGGGGAAGAAAGACAGTAACAGCCTGATATTCTAGATCCTTACTGACTAATTACGGACCCCTGCTTGACCGGCCAAGGAAAATTTACTTTTTGTTTGTTAATATTTAGCACAGGCCATTAAAAGGAATTTTAGTTGTGTACTAGTATTTCTATTTATAATTCGATTGTGCTTACATATGTATTTTATGAAATCCTGTATCTTATGTAGGCTTCTAATCTTAAGACTTGTTTAGTTTTTATATGTGATTAATAGGAAGTAGGAATGAGATATAGATGAAATACAGTGGACCATTTCTCTTTTCAGGAACTTACCTACCACAATATTCAATAGATGTTTAATAAATATGTGTTGAGTGGATGTTAAATGACAAACCTCTGCTGCAAGATTTGTTCAAAGCATGCCATACGACTTATATTCAATAATAGCGTTTTTTCCAGAAGAAGAGACCCATTCCACCATACTTGACTCTGTCTAGATCAAACAGAATTCCTGAGATGTTCCTCCCCCTTCTTTAGGAAGAACTCTATTAAGTTGGATTATGTCATGAAGGGAGGAAGTTAGAAAAACTTTTCTGTGAACAGTTATAGGAAATAAGAACATTTAACTTGGAGAAGGGACAACTGCAGAATATGATGGCTGTCTTGTGGAAGAGAACAGTACCCTGGGCATCTTCCTTGCAAAGGTTCCAGATCAAGGAACCGATGAAATACGAAGGCAGATTTCAAGTTAACGTGAGAGAAAACAAACACTTAAGCCTGTCCAAAAATGAAATGGGCTGCCTGATTTTGTCAGATCACTGTCACTAGAAGTGTTTAAATTGGAGGCAAATTTGTGATTTTTCATAGAGGTCAAATTTAGATGCCATATTGCAGGGGACAAATAGGTACATTAATGAAGCAGGCCCCAGAAAAATAAATACAGGACCTCTGTCATTTTAATTCTTTGATATAGGCATAGAGACAATAAATATTTCATTTTCTCATGAACTACTATAAGAAAACCAGTGGGCCAAGTGTCAGCAGCCAGCTGACTCTTGGCCAACCCTGCTGAAGATAGTGGGTGTGGTTTGGGACTGTAGAGACTGGAATGGATGCCTTGTCTAACGGAGCAGTAGCCATTTGGCACTAGTGAATTATCATATGAGTTTGGGAATTCCAGATCGTTGGATTTACAGTTTTTTCCCCTAACAAAAACCTGATAGTGTTTTGATGTAAAGTCTGTTTTTTAAATGTTGGCAGTCAGTTCAGATTATTTAAAAACACTCTGCAAGCCCAACGTAGGGTGGTCAGGGCAGCCAAAACACATCTTTGACTCTGACCCATCCAGCTTTTGGGCCACGAGTGTTTGGAGTTTCTGTACCAGTTGCATTCATCTTCCATGTAATCTCTCACCCTGAAGGGCTGTGCCTCTTTGTGTACCAGTTGCATTCATTCATTTGCCAAATATTTAAGTTACCTGCTATTTATGAGACATGGCTAAATGAGAGATGCAATAATTAGAACACCGTCCTTCATCAAGAATGTAAAAAGTAAGTTAACAGATACAGATAGAGCACTTAGAGGGTGAGAAGGCTCCAAGTATAGTCAGTCCTAGAGGTTTTTAGCAAATTAATGCAAATTTTAAGATTTCCTATCTATCTCACAGTCACCAGTTTTAAAATAGTTACCCTCCATTTGAAGGGCATTTGCCTATAACTTTTCTTTGGATAGATTCAAACCTAAATTCATGGGTAAGTTTTTTAAAAAATAATTTTCATCATTTAGATATGTTTGAGAAGGAAACCAGAGACCCTATTCTGAGTAATTGATGTGGGAGGAATAGAATTCTAAAAATGAGTTTGCCATTGGTTTATTAAGGGGTTAATTAGGCTGGGACTGTCCAGTACAGTAGCCACTAGCCACATGTGGCTGTTGAGCACTGAAATGTGCTAATCTGAATTAAGATGTAAAATACACACTGGATTTTGAACACCTAGAATGAAAAAAATAATAATATAAAATAATCTCTTTATAATTTTTATGTTGGTTACATTTTGAATTGCTAGTATTTTGGATATACTGGGTTAAATAACATTATTAAAGTGAATTTCACCTGTTTCTTTTCTCTCTGGTTACTGGGAAATTTAAAATATGTGGCCTACACTTTAGGCTCCCATGATCCTTTGGATCGCACTGCATTGGACATTTGACAAGATTTTAAAGGTTAAAGTGCCTTTAAAGGAGAGTAAGATTTGTGTATATAAAAATTACATATTAAATTATGTAACAATAAAACTATATTACTGTATATTTTAATCATATATATGTAGACTTTCCTCCTATTTTGTATTTCCTTTTGTCAGAAAGATCTAGTTGGTTTTAGTAATTTTTATTTAGTGTTATTTACAGCAGTAAAAAAGTTAAACAAAAAATGCTTGATTTTACTTTGTATTTTCAATGGTTACCAGAAATATGATTATTTAAAAATACAAATCTATAAGATAAAGTGTAGGTCTTTTAAGTGCTATACCAGTACTGATTAATTCTGAGCTCTAAGATAAGCTTGATGAATGTTTTACAGTGATAGCTTCATAACTACCATGTGTACCAGGAAAAACACTTTTTTTTTTACTGTTAACTCAATAATTGTGTTATATGCAGAACAGTTACTGCTTTATCTTTTGTTAACAAGTTGTGAAACTTCTCTTTTAAATTAAATTCTAAATCCAGCTTTCTGTTCATTGTTCACAGCATCACAACGGAGATCTTTGGGGTGGAGAGGTAGAAAATGCTTTATCGCTTGTGTGGCCGCAGGCAGTATAGTGTTAGATTTAAATTAAATAACCCTGTATAGATAAGGTTGTAAACATCAGTGGTCAAGTCTTCAAAATTTTGTCGAAAGTGAACAAATTGGGCTGAAATGACTTAAAGGTCAACAGGACTAAATTTCCAAGCAAGTTCTGATGTTTATAAAGGGAGCACTGCTTGCAGTTTAAGAAAATGACATACCACTGTTAGCTTTTAAGTTTAATTTTAATTTTTCCTGACACTATTACAGATGACCCTCCCCCCTTTTTTTTAAAATCCTTTACGTTTATTTAGTGGAACAAAGCTATGTTTAACAGCCATATTGCTACCTTGGGGGAGGTTTAAATAAGCCACTACTTCTGTATTTAAAGATTTGCTTAAAGATGTTGATAATTTTTGTAGTTAAAAACATAGTCTTTGTTTTATGCAAAACATGGTGTCTTTTATTTGTTAACATTTTAAAGTATTTGAGTTGTAACATAGGGATCTTACCCATTTGTGGGTAAATAATGTATACTTTTTTTAGGCTTTCTGAAGTATTTGATTCTGTATGAAAGA
The DNA here is from genome assembly GCF_028538775.1 of Myotis yumanensis. Taxonomy (NCBI): domain Eukaryota; kingdom Metazoa; phylum Chordata; class Mammalia; order Chiroptera; family Vespertilionidae; genus Myotis; species Myotis yumanensis. The sequence continues at coordinate 67,256,283 of NW_027223755.1, read as the reverse complement.
TGGACTAACCTATCTTATTTTTAAAAAGTGTTTTTTACTCCAGTTGACCTTTAAAGTAAAATTGGCTAATATTTTTGTGAAATGCTGGTGATACCTTATATCTTATTAGAGAAAATGAACATCTGAAATGTTATCCCTTTTCTGTCTTCCTTACCTTCCTCTACATGTCTTGATTTTAAAATCTTACAGTCACTTCTAGAAGCCATACGTAATTCTTTCTCTTACCAGGCTTCAGTGAGTCCCTGAGAATTTTAAATATTGAAATTCAGCAATTAGGAGGAAAAGTAGGAGCAGTTTGCTTTTTAAAAGCTCATTGCTTATTACCTGTTTTTTATTAAGGCAGTAGTTGAGAAAAAGGTTTTGCAAGTTGAAAATACTAATAATACTAAAAAATTAAATATAACTGGTAGGAATCAGAATGTACAAAAAGAAACATTCTTTTCCTGGTAATATCATACATCAGTCCATTGCCAAACACCAAGAAGCCCAAGAGGAACGCCCAGTATGTGGAGAGGTAGGCCACTGACTACCAGGTGGTAACAGTGGGGAAATTGTTTCTATCCAGAATGTGGGAAAGGATGCAGCTAGCAGAGTTTTTGAACCTGTTCTGAATTGACTCTCTTTGTTTTGAAATACTTTGATATTTAAATGGTAAAACATATGACTGAAAGCTGACTTTTGGGGGGGGGATTTGGTATAAACCAATTTGAAGAACTTTTTTTGTGGCCTTTGTTTTTATTTTTTATTTTATTTATTTTATTTTATTTTATTTTAAATATATTTTATTGTTTTTTTTACAGAGAGGAAGGGAGAGAGATAGAGAGCTAGAAACATCGATGAGAGAGAAACATCAACCAGCTGCCTCCTGCACATCCCCTACTGGGGATGTGCCCGTAACCAAGGTACATGCCCTTGACTGGAATCAAACCTGGGACCCTTCAGTCCACAGGCCGACGCTCTATCCACTGAGCCAAACCAGTCAGGGCTGTTTTTAAATTGTATTGATTTATACTTGATTAATTTGTTTTTGAATTAAAGGTATATGGGGGAAAATAATTGATTTTGCATAGTGACAGTATTTAAATCATTTGGGTATATTATTGGCCCCACAAATGCAGTTTGACATAAAATTACATTTCTTGGCCTACCTTGTTTCCTTACCTTTCTAAGTCATTATTACCTTTTTTTTCATTATATCATTGCTATTGAGCAGGTTTTTTTGTTTTTAATCCTTACCTGAGGATATTTTTCCATTGATTTTTAGAGTGAGTGGTAGAGAGAAGGAAAGACAGAGAGAAACATCTATGTGAGAGAAACACATTGATTGGTTGCCTCCTGCTCATGCCCTGACCAGGGCAGGGACCAGGGAGGAGCTTGCAGTTGAGATGCGTGCTCTTGACTGGAATTGAACCTGGGACCCGTCAGTCCCCAGGTCTACGCTCTATCCACTGAGCCAAGCCAGCTAGGACCATTGAGCAGTTTTATCCAATGGGACTTTCTACAATGATGGAAATGTTTGACCCTGCACCATACTGTATGGTAGCCACTAGCCTCATGAGAATTTGAATGAATTAAATTTAAGTTCAATAGCCACATTTGGCTAATGGTTACTAACTATATTAGCACAACTAAAGAGAGTAAAAAGTTAACTCCCTTACATTTTAGTCTTAGTTCCATTTCTTGAATTTTTTCATTAGAATTACTTTCCAGAATATCCTTAGATGTTCTCCTTATTGCCCTGAACATATATTCTGGGGTTTTTTTTTGTTTGCTTTTTGTTTTTTTAAAAATATATTTTATTGATTTTTTACAGAGAAGAAGGGAGAAGGATAGAGAGTTAGAAACATCCATCAGCTGCCTCCTGCACACCTCCTACTGGGGATGTGCCCGCAACCGAGATACATGCCCTTGACCGGAATTGAACCTGGGACCTTACAGTCCACAGGCCAACGCTCTATCCACTGAGCCAAACCGGTTAGGGCTGTCGTTTTGTTTTTATGAGTATAAGACGGGTGAAACAAAATGTATTGACTTTTTAGCATTTATAAAAAAGTGTGAGAGCTTTTAAGATCTGTTTAGAAAAATAGACAAGATATTTTGTCTGATTTAAGAAGTTTAGTATGATACTTTACACTTTATTTTTTATTATAAAAATAAGTTAAAAGAGGTTTACAGAAAAGGGATGAAACTTATTTGGAAATTGCCCAAATCTGGATATCACCAGTGTACATGTTAAAGCATGATTTTGTTATCATAATTTAATTTTGTTTTATCCCATTACTTAATTGATCATAACTTCAATTCATAAAACCAATAACCCATTAAAAATTTGAATGTTCATATTAGTTAACCATTTTAAGTTCTATCATCTAGTTCATATGTGGAAGCATGCAATTAAGTGTGAATTTCCATTTGTTTAAACTTGACCACTGCACTGTATCACTTCCAGAATTATTTAGCTTGTTTTTCTCACTAAGTGAAATTTTCATTGGCATGTGTTTTAAAACCAGCTTTGCTGCTTATTTCATTATATGCCTGCTGTGTTGTGAAACATCTTGAACTTTAGTGCATGTTTTTAGAATTAGTACAAGAATATATTTTATGAAGCATTTTCAGATTTTTATGGGGTAACTTCTTTATGTTTTTTTTTTTGGTGTGTGTTTAAAAATATAAAGGCCAAAATATCTTTAAATGGAGATATTAAAAACATTCTGCATATTTTTTACATAAGTAGGTTTCGGGGCTCAGTGCCATCTAGCATGTTGTAAAGTCGCTTTAGATGAATAATACTGTGAACTGGTTGCCAATTTTTAAAAAAATGTCTCTTTATTGTTGAAAGTATTGTAGATGTTCCCTTTTCCACCCATTGACCATCCTCCTCCCCGCTTCTGCCCCCCGATTGCCAGATTTTACCTGTACATATATCATGCCAGACAATTTTTTAAGACAGTCTTTTCAGTGATGGTAGTAATGTGCCAAGGCAATATTAATATATCTGTTTAAAGACCTTTTCTAAGTGTGGTATACTAAGTTTAACCATTCATTTTTGGTACTGGATACATGGCAGTATGAAAGAAAGCTGTAGTTTAAGAAGTTGTGTTTATTTTTAGGTAGTTATTTTATGGGCAACCAACATAAGACTAGATTTATAAATGAGAGGTGGGACTATGGTATGCTTGCTCTGATGTTAAATGGACAACCCTTGATTCTTATGAACCTGTGGATAAAGACTGTTATGCCTTGGTTTCTTGATTTGTTAAAATCAGGACAATGCTGAACTAAAGAGTGATGTTTAAGGTCATTGTATTGTGTATATATTATAAAAATTATTCAAAATACTTCTTGGGTAACTTTTGACTTATTGAATTAAGTAACCTTAATGATTCTTTTTTTTCAGGTCATAAGAAGATACTAAATGGTTGGTCCTTCTTAAAGTCACTAGATTTTAGGTCTATGAATGAGCTTTTCACTCTTTTATAGATTGGACTCAATTAACTAATGATTTTGCCTACTGAATATCCCCAGATAAAACAATACTACAACGGGAAACCCTCTATTGCAGTGGTTCTTAACAAATTGAGGATCTAATAAAAGCTATGTATTATTTAAAGAAAATATGCATAAACATAGATGCAAAATTTGCATATAATTGCAAATAGTTTGCAAAACTATTTGGATCTCTTTGGAGCCTATTAATGGAGCCCCAGTTTAAGGACTCCTGCTTTTTTATGTATGAATCATTCTTTATCACACAGCCAATGTTGTGTTCATTTAAATGGAAGTAAACTTCTTTTGGATATATAAAAATTATTTGATATATAAAATTATTTATGATATATAAAAATAACTATAAATGTTAATCATATAATTTCAAAAGATCCTGAACTTTTGTAGTATTGTATTATATATTTTGTCCATATATCTGTTTGATTTAAAATGGTTTTTATATGGGATTTACTATAGAATATTTTTCTTTCCTCTTTCATTTTAATAACTTTAATAGCTTGTGTCTGTCTTTTATTTACCAAGGGAAAATATTTTTTTAAAATGCATTTTGAGAATATAATTGATTCAGAATATGAATTGAGTATTATAGTTTTGGAATATATTTATAGATATATATCTCCATTAAACATCATTCCCTTTTTTCTTCATTTTATTCATTTTCCTACCAATGTAACTAAACAAGGACTTACTAATTACACAGGCTGGAAGCGCAATTCATTGACCCCTAAGACAACTACTTTTCCTTGTCCTGGCTGTGAGCATGATGTGGATCTTGGAGAGCGAGGAATCAATGGTCTATTTCGAAATTTCACTTTGGAAACTATTGTTGAAAGATATCGGCAGGCAGCCAGGGCAGCCACAGCCATTATGTGTGATCTTTGTAAACCACCACCTCAAGAATCCACAAAAAGTTGCATGGACTGTAGTGCAAGCTACTGCAATGAATGCTTTAAAATTTATCATCCTTGGGGTACTATAAAAGCCCAGCATGAGTATGTGGGCCCAACCACTAATTTTAGACCCAAGGTAAGTGAAGTTTTTATTGTTGGAATATTAAACTTAATTTTAGAAAAGGAATTATTGCAAGTCTAGAATTTAACAGTAAGAAAGAAAAGAACTTCAATGCTGGTATAAGAAATTAAGGCCTATCCCTGACCAGTTTGGCTGGGTGGATGGAGCGTCGGCCTGCGGACTGGGGGGTCCCGGGTTTGATTCCGGTCAAGGGCGTGTGCCTTGGTTGTGGGCACGTCCCCAGTGGGGGGTGTACAGGGGGTGCCTGGTTGATGTTTCTCTCTCTATTCCTCTCTGTAAAAAATCAATAAAATATATTTTTAAAAAAAGAAATTAAGGCCTAATAGTTGGAGTTACTTAGTATGTTGCTAAACATCCTCATAGGTTAGATGGCAATGCTATGGTTCACTTTATTATAGTACAATGTAATAAAACAGTACGTGAATGTTCACAATGATAACTCTGAGTAATAGAAGGAAGGTGATCCGGGATGTGTTCTTTAAGATTGAAATGGTTAGGTTCTTCTGGTCCTAACTAGGGACCTAAGATGGCAAGCAGCATAGAGTAAACATGGTACTCTCCTGCTCCCACAACCACATCAAAATTACAGCTAAACTGCATAACAACCATCATTTAGAACTGCCTGAAATCTGGCTGAATGGAAGTCCTACAACTAGGGTACTAAAGAAGCCACATTGAGACTTGTAGGAGGGGCAGAGACAAGGAAAGGAGCGGTCCCACACCCATGTGTTGCAGATGATACTGGCAGCTGATTTCTCAACAGAAACTTTGCAGGCCACAGGGATTATCAAGAAATATTCAAAGTGATGGAAAGCAAGGGAATCCAAGGACAGATAGAGTTTCCTAGACAAGAAAAAGCTAAAGGAGTTCATCACCACCAAACCAGTATTATATGAAATGTTAAAGGGTCGTCTTTAAGAAGAAGGAAAAAAAGATAAAAAATATGAACAAAAAAATTGCAATAAATACTTAATCTATCCTATCAACAATTGAATCTAAAAAACAAAATGAACAAGCAGAACAGAAACAGATTCATAGGTACAGAGATCATTTTGATGGTTTCCAGATGGGAAGGGGGGTTGGAGAGATGGGTGAAAAAGGTGAAGGGATTGAGAAGTATAATTTGGTTGGTACAGAATAGTCATGGGGATGTAAAGTACAACATAGGGAATATAGTCAATAATATTCTAATAACTATGTAAGGTGTCAGATGGGTTTGAGATTTATTGGGAAGATCGATTAGTTATGTAATGTCTAATCACGGGAGGTTACACCTGAAACTAACATAATAATGCATATCAACTGTAATTGAAAAAAAAAAGTTTAAAATGGTTAAAGCTGATAGGCTTTTGTGCTTTAATATGATAAACCATAATTATCTAAAAGATTTGATTAGATAATTTCCCTGACCTTCTTAGCTAAAATTGTACTATGAATAAGTAAGTGTAATTACAGCCTAATATCCTGAAACTCGTGATATGTACTATATAGTATCTGAATTTGCATTTCTTTTTTTAAAAATATATTTTATTGATTTTTTACAGAGAGGAAGGTAGAGGGACAGAGAGTTAGAAACATCAGTGAGAGAGAAACATTGATCAGCTGCCTCCTGCACACCCCCTACTGGGGATGTGCCCCCAACCAAGGTACATGCCCTTGACCAGAATCGAACCTGGGACCCTTCAATCCGCAGGCCGATGCTCTATCCACTGAGCCAAACCGGTTAGGGCTGAATTTGCATTTCTTAAATATTCTGAGTAATTTCTATAATGTTCAAAAGAACTTTATGTATTGCTTGCCTTGCTCTGTGACTGTGAAGCAGAATGATTTTTGTTATTTTCACTTATACTACTTTCTGTTTTATATAGATTAAAAAAACTATAATTGATTCTTAAAGTTTTTATTCCTTACAATTTACTGTGTATGAAAATCTGTTTACATTGTTGAGCATAAAACCTTTAATTTGTAATAGAAAAATGGAAAAAAGAAACACAAAAGTTAATCTTGAAACTATGAGCTGAGTACATTGTATTAAATGTAGTGTAGTGTACTGGTAGATTAAAACAAAATCTTTGCTTCCATGTTTTGAATAAATTTTTTATAACTATGTAAGTGTGGTAAGATTTATTAGGTAGTTTTCAATCCTCTGCTATGTTCCTATGTCATTTTTAAATACTCAGGGTCATACATTTTAAAAGTTATGACTTCAACCTGGTGTTTTACTGTCTTTTTTAAAGTTAATAAATTGATTAATAAATTCCATCATGAAAGAATCGATGATTATTGAATAAATTATATGAGGCTTGCGTTTTATGAGTTAAGAACTCATGAAATTTTGAGTAAAATTGCAGTCTTATTATTTGTTTCCAAATATAATAAAACATTAATAAGAGAAAACTGTAGAAGTAGGAATAGGTTACATTGAGAAAAAAATTTTTCCCCTCTTTAAGTTGTTAGTGTTATTCAATATAGTAAAATTTTAAAAAGGTTATCCTATAGAATATTTGCCTATAGCAGTGGTTCTCAACCTTCCTGATGCCGGGACCCTTTAATACAGTTCCTCATGTGTGGTGACCCCCAACCATAAAATTATTTTCGTTGCTGCTACTTAACTGTAATTTTGCTACTGTTATGAATCGTAATATGCAAGATGTATTTTCATTGTTACAAATTGAACATAATTAAAGCATAGTGATTAATCACAAAAACAATATGTAATTATATATGTGTTTTCCGATGGTCTTAGGTGACCCCTGTGAAAGGGTCGTTCGACCCCCAAAGGGATTGCGACCCACAGGTTGAAAACTGCTGGTCCATAGCCTTGTGTTCTTATGATCATTTCTTGCAGAAAGCCAAACTTTATATTTTATTTTAAATGTAGTGGCTTTGAGAATGTAGGAACGTGGACAGGCTAAAAAATGTGAAATCTTTTCTAGTTGTTTTTCTCCAGGACCTGCACATTGATGTTAGGACTTTCATATTGGACTTTTTTTCTTTCTTTCTAAATGATCAGAGTAGTTATAGTTGCTTAAAATCTAAACTGTCAGAAGCATGGACACCTTTCTGATTTCATCAACACACTAGTCTAAAGAAATCTGCCCTTCCAAATGAAAAGAGTTATTTTACATAAATCTTCAAATGTATCTCTAATGATAGTTTACTGAATAAAAGATAGAAATTTAACTCGGACACGATTCTAAATTTGGTTAATATGTAAAAGCAAACACATCTGGACGCCTATAAAGTGTTCCAAGACTCTCCTAGTAGCAGATTTCTTGTGAGGATAGTGAGGCCCTGGGTTCTCATAAGTTATCTGTTATGGTAATTTATAAAAATATTGATTATAATTATTAAGAGTTGCCTAGTCAGTGCCCTAACCAGTTTGGCTCAGTGGATAAAGTGACGGCCCCGCAGACTGAAGGGTCCCAGGTTCGATTCTGGTCAAGGGCAGGCTCAATCCTCAGTAGAGGGTGTGCAGAAGGCAGCTGATCAGTGTTTCTCTCTCATCGGTGTTTCTAACTCTAGCCCTCTCCCTTCCTCTCTATAAAAAAATCAATAAAATATATATTTAAGGAAGAGTTGCCTCATCAGTGTGGTCAGAGCCTTTCTAAGTTGGTCAAACATTCTACTTAAGTCTGATAGGAATGAAATTTTCACCATCTTATCACCAAGTTTAGGGTAAATAATATATACATGTTTAATTGACCATTTGAAATTGATCAATAGTAATTCTAATTTAGAGACTTTTCATATGATAAACCAAATGCTTTTATTTCTTTTTACCCTGTTATCTTTTATATGACTTTATTTAGTGATTTTCTAAAGCAGATCTTTGTATTTTGAGACTTTGATTGCCCTGTGAGCTATGATGACCCTAAATCACAATTTTATTCTTTTACTCGATAGATTTTAATGTGCCCAGAACATGAAACGGAGAGAGTCAACATGTACTGTGAATTATGTAGGAGGCCAGTTTGTCATCTCTGTAAGCTGGGTGGTGGTAATCATTCCAATCACCGTGTAACCACTATGAGCAGTGCCTACAAAACCTTAAAGGTAGGACTTGTGTTTATTTTTGGAACTACATTTTGATTCTTTATTTTGCTTTATGCCTTTAACATTTGCTTTATAAAATCATGAGCTTGTTATATGGTCTATTTTACTGGTGGTTATGCTTTTTGGAGACCTATGAATAAATGGTTAAAACTAAGACTACATAAACACAGACTACCTGTGTCTGAGGACAGAGAAAACTGGAGCCATCTCAAATAAAGGCTGCCATTGACCAGAGACTTTGTCTAAGCGTTACAGCTTACTGGGAGTGACCCCTGGTGCTCTTAGACCTTAAACCATATTTCTGATTTCTGTCATCTGTTTTTCTCTAGCCTATCTTGTATTTCTAATTTAAGCTGTTTTAGAACCAAGCCCTACTTCAATTTAAATAGCCAAATTCTTCTCCTTGCTGCTGTAGCTAAAAAGAGTACCACCTCCTGCATCCCATACTTCTGGTCCTAGCATGAGCCTGACAGGGACATACTGGAGGAGCTGTCATCTTGTAGCTGAGCGCTGAGGCAGTACCTCTCAGCCTGGGGAATGGTGGTTAGTCTACTGTGCACTGAGGAGCTTCCAGCTCAGCTACCGACTGTGATGTTTGAACTCAGTGAGCTTCGGTTCCCTCATCTGTAAAATGCTGGGTTAAGACACAAGATAGTCTCTTTCTGTCCTTGATATCCTACAGTTCTTTCTTGGTCCCATCTTGCCTCTAGTCCTCAGAGAAACCTTGTTCCTTTTCCTGATGGGTTCTTCCTCTCTCTTTCCAGTGAGTCATCAAACTCACTGTGTCTGATTGGTGAGTGTTCCAAAGAATTAAAGATGGATCTTTTCATTGATGTTACTGTTTAAAAAAGAAAAAAAAAGGTTCTTCAAGACCTGCATTAAACTTCTATCTCTGCTTATTTGTGTTACTGATATATCCCAACAGGAAAAACTTTCAAAGGATATTAACTACCTTATTGGCAAGGAGAGCCAGGTGAAGAGTCAAATTTCAGAGCTAAACTTGTTAATGAAAGAAACAGAGGTAAGTGATAAACTGGTTTACATATTCATCTAGACAACTACTTTTTCATTTATAAAATTTTGAGGGTAATATATGAGTAGGGAGTACAAACTTGTGTTAGATTTTACTTCTGCTTTTCTGGGACTAGGGAAACAAATATAAAATATAAATTATAATGCTATGACATGTGATCAGTGTTGTGATAGAGGTAAGTGATTAAATAATATTTGAGCACAGCGGAAAGAATGACTAATTCTTACGTGGCAGTTTAGGTCTCAAAAGTAGTAACATAAGGGAAATGATAGCTTTTGCAATTATTTATATTTTACAAAGTTAACATCACATTTGAAAAATGTACTGTATATGGATAGAACCAGGTTTATTTAAAATTCCAGATACTCTTAATTATATACCTGGTATGTAATTGAATATGTTCACCAAAAGACATGTATTAGAATGTTCATAGCTGCATTATTTGTAATATCCATAAAGTGGAAACTATCCAAATGTTCATCAATACTGGAATATAAGTAGCAGTAAGAATGAGTATCTGCAACTTTGTACAACAATATAGGTAACTCTTGCAATAATATTGAAAATGCTAGATATAAAGGAGTATATACTGTGTGATTCCATTCATAAAAATTGCCAAAAAAGGTGAACCTGGACTATATTGTGAGAATTCAGAATAGGAATTGTTGAGGACGGGAGGATTAGTGCCTCGGAAGTTATTAAGGGTGGCTTCTGGGATACTGGTAATGGTCTTTTATTTACCCTGGATGCTGGTTACATGGGTGTGTTTGCAAATATTCATTGATCTCTACACTTATGTACATTTTTTGGTTTCTGTATTATATTTCAATACAAATTTAGAAAAATAAAAGAGGCCAGGATTGGGTTATTTTAAAATTCTACATATTCTTTACTAATTTAATGCCTGTTTCTTTTTTCTCTTTGAAATAAATTGAAGAACCATTAATTACTCTTGATCATTTTGAAAGTTATAATGAAATATTAAAAATATCCTGACTTAGCATGAGACTACTTCTTGAAAATTTTTTTCAAAGATGGGTTAAAATTATTGAGAAATTATGCAAATTAGTCCTATATTACCAGTATTGCTTTTGTTTTTAATATTCTTTTTCTGATATTTACTAATTGCATTCACCACCCTAAGTAGATTGTGGTTTTTTCCCCATGTAATTTAAAAGTGGAATTTTGTTTTTATATTTTTGTCTGATTAGTGTAATCCCCCAACACAGAACAAGTTGTCACCTAGAGTATTAGTTGCTTCGGGGATTGTGTGCTGGTCAGTTTAAGTTTCTTTTACTCCGCTGTTTCTCAGTCATGCCGCCCTTCTGAAATAAGGAACACCCAGTACATGTTTGGAGTTTTTCATTCAGTAGGGTGAAAATGGAGGAACTCAGGTATCAGGTATTCATGTAGACACTGATTCCTTAGGGTCCTGGAGAAATTATTTAGTTTGTACTTTTGACCTAAGCAGCATTTGTCGTCTTATCAGTAAGACTTTTCTACAATAGAGAATTTACCCATATTCTTGGCTTTTACTCAGTGATGATTGTGATACTGTCTTTTCATCTATAATGTATTTAGCTAAAAAGAAAAATCTATCTTTTACCTACATATAATGATATTTCTGAGTTTAATGTTTTGATAGGTCTTTGAAATACAACCCAAATGTCACCACCCTCTACTTCCCCTGTCCTACCCATTTAAAAAACTTACGGCTGCTCGGGTTAGGAAACAGAGAAGGAAGGGAATCTGGAAAAAATTTTCTCTCATTATAAATATTGTCCAGAAGTCACTGGAAAATGCACAATGCACCTCTATAATATATTGTCAGCTTTTAAGACTGTTCTTGGAGACTTTTTTTCTGTTGACTCTTACTTAGGCTCTAGTATAATGAGTGCTCTGATGGTCTTATTTTCAAAATCAAGTTTATCTCTACTTTATTGGTATTACAATGTTTATAAGCACTACAGACAGGATCATTTTTTGACAAAGTAGAGGAATACTTACGTTGTAGTGAAAATAATGGTTTTTTTGAGAATATGTGACATTGTGGCAGGCATTTTATGTAAATAATCTTTTTCTATCTTCACCCCCCCCCAAACCTAAATGGTTTCTCTGATCCCCAGTTTTCAGAATAGAAAAACTCAAGCATAAAGAATTTAAGTAATTTGCATAAAGTCACATAGGACTTATACAATTAAATTATCTTATTGGAATAGCTACATTTTTATATCTTAGTAAAGGATGTCATCTTACTGAGTTTCATGGTCATGGTTTACTTTTTTTAAAAATTGGAATAAGGTGGGAAAATATCTCCTTAATTAAATTAGAAATGAATTAAAAACTCCAGAATTGTATTTTCTCTTGTCTTTGGTTAAATCAGTTAATTTTGCCTCAATTTCCTTTGTATACAAATTGAAGGTTGTTTTCTTATTTAATTAAATACATTGTTTATTGCTGAACTGTGGAGATTAAAAGTGTAAGGAAGGTACAGTATTAGGGAATTACAAAGTGCGCCTAAATAAAAGTTGCCGATCATACCTCGCCGATCATTTCTTGATGTCAAATTTCATAGACAGAATTTATTTCCTTTATAATACTTGGGTTTATTTTATTGAATTTTGGTTGTTTTTGTGAAAAGACATTGGGATTTAGCAGATGTAGTAATGCTTTGCTTGTTTTATAATAGTGTAATGGAGAGAGGGCTAAAGAAGATGCAATTACACATTTTGAAAAGCTCTTTGAAATTCTAGAAGAGAGGAAATCAAGTGTTTTGAAAGCAATCGATGCTTCAAAGAAACTAAGATTAGACAAATTTCAGACTCAAATGGAAGAATATCAGGGGCTTCTAGAGAACAATGGACTTGTGGGATATGCTCAAGAAGTGCTTAAGGAGACAGATCAGTCTTGCTTCGTACAGACAGCCAAACAACTCCACCTCAGGTATTTTACTTGTAACCTAGAATCTCCTTAGCAATTTATTAAATGCTGCTGTATGTTCCCTTTAGCTCTGAGCAGTTCGTTCGTACTGTTGTTACGTGAAATACCTCTTCACTCTTTTTTTTTTTTTTGACCCACAAAGAGAACAGCTTGCTCTCCTTATCCTTGACTTCTGTTTAGTCAGGCCTTCTGGGTACAGAAACCCCTATGTTCTCCATTCTCCATGCACCACACCTGTTTTCTGAGTTTTTTAAAAATAATTCTTTATTGTTGAAAGTATTACATATGTCCCCCATTTTCCCCCATTGACCCTCTCCAGCCCCCTCCCTATACCCCGGCCCCAGGCCTTCAGTGTCCATGGGTTATGCATATATGCATACAAAGGCTTTGGTTGATTACCTCCTCCCTCCCCCCTCCCCCTCACTGCCCTTCCCTCTGAGATTCCGCACTCCGTTCCATGCTTCCATGTCTCTGGATCCAGTCAGTACATCAGTTTATTTTGTTACTTAGATTTCACATATGAGTGCGATCATGTGATACTTGTCTTTCTCTGACTGAGTTATTTCACTTAGCTTGATACTTTCCAGGTCCCTCCATGCTGTCTCAAAGCTTACTTCACTTTTAACTTGCATGTTGAGTGAGGTTTTCTTTTGTTTATCACATTGCAGATACTTAGTCTGGTTTGTCTTTTTTAACGAATCATTTTTACATAAAATATATCTGTCTGAATACAGAATACAGAAAGCTACGGAATCTTTGAAGAGCTTTAGACCTGCGGCCCAGACTTCTTTTGAAGATTATGTTATTAATACATCTAAACAAACAGAACTTCTTGGAGAATTGTCCTTTTTCTCTAGTGGTAAGTTTTACTAATGGCAGAACTCCAGTCTTTTAGTCTATATTTGCATTGTGTAGGAAAAACACAAGTTCTCTTCAGATGGATATTACTAAGTGGTATTTCAGTTGCCCAGAACCATCTTATCTTAAAATCATGTTGCATTTATGTTTCCACACACAAAACTGTATTCTATTGGTTTGTGTTTTAAAACATTATATAAATGGCATCAAATTGTATGTCTCCTTTTTTGTAAACTGCTTTTTAAAAAAAATTAAGTTTAAGATAAATATTTGTTAATACGCAAAGTTCTGGTTTAAAGCTATACTCTGTTTATAGTATTTCATTATGTAAGTCATTTCCCTACTGAGAGAGACTTGTTTCTATTTTTTCTCATTATAAACAATACTGTATTGAACATCCTTATCAATGGTTGTTGTGTACATGTATGCGAGTTTCTCTAGGGTAGAAATCTAGATATCCCCAGGCTAGAAGTGACGAACATGATTGTGTTTACCTTGCTATATTACTTTGATAGGGCTGCTAAAATAAAATCTCTAGAGTTGGGTGCCTTAAACAACAGAAATTTATTTTCTTACGATTCTGGAGGCTAGAAGTCTGAGAGCAAGGTGTTAGCAAGATTGATTTCTTCAGCGGCCTCTCTTGTTGGGCTTGCAGATGGTCATCTTCCAGTGTCTTCCCTCTATACACACCTGTGTCCAAATTTCTTATCAGGATACCAGTCATACTAGTCATATGGATTAATGCCCACTCTAATGACCTCATTTTAACTTAATTACTTTTTTAAATACCCTATCTCCCTCCAATGAATGTGCCTTTCTGAGGTGTTGGGGATCAGAACTTCACATGAATTTTGGGGAGACACAATTCAGCCCATAAGACTTGCTTATGTTTATGTTTTGCTGGTCCCCAGAAGAGAGTTCTTCCTTCTTTTTTTAAACCACCTTTTCACCCTCCTCAGATTTTTCTTTTAGTGATGGTGAACAATTACAATTCTTAGAAAGGTATACTTAATTTTAAAACATAAAGAGGCCATTAAGAGTGCTAATGTTGCTAAGGGTGTGAAAGAAACAGTGATCACAGGCAATTGAAGAGGCAGAAAAACTGTTGTTGATTTAGATAAATGAAATGCAGATAGCCAGTGACACCATTTCAGAGACATTGATATATGAACAAGCAAAGATCTGCATGTTGACCTGAAAGACCACCCCTGGAACGAATTCTGAGAGTGATTCCTTTAAGGCTAGTGGGAGGTGGTTCGATAAATTCAAAAAAGAATGTTCATTTATAGATTAAACAGCACATTAGACATCTATTGTATATAAGAAAGGTTAAAAGAGGGAATTATTTGGGGGTCTGGATCAGATTAATTCAACTTACATTATTTCTTATGGGGAAAAAGGATTCAGTTTTCGAACAAATCGCTTTTGAACAGCCTTCTGGAATGAATTGAGAACCAAGGTTCCACTGTATATATTTGTTACTCTTTGAAATGCTGATTCTATTTCATACACTATACTCCCCAAAGGGTATACTTTTTCATAAATGCTAGTTTACTTCGAAATATAAAGTCTTCCTTCCCTGGTGATCCCACAACAGTCTTTGGAAAGATGAGGTTGAAGGTGGGTAATCTTGGGTAATACCAGTGTATAACAGTGTACAACAGTGGGAAGTGGGCACCCAATTTCTGGCTGATGGATTATGGTCTCCTCATTTTCTCCTGAATGCACATTTTTTTTTAGTAAGCTATGTTTCAAAACAAAAAAGGGATGTCGGGTTGGGCCATACTAGTCATGTTATTTGTACCTAGTGTTTTCTTTTTTTTCACTTTAAAATATATTTCGGATGACTTTCTAGATTTCATTATGGTTGCATAAATGCACTATACCCAGACATGCTAATACATTGCTACGTATAACTGGGGGATAAGGAGAAGAGCAGACTTCTACTTTCCATTTCATATACTTCTCTGTGATTTGATAAAAATAGGTTTGCTTGTGTGTATGTGTGTGTGTGTACACATGTAGTAACTCTTTTTTAAAAAATATATTTTATTGATTTTTTACAGAGAGGAAGAGAGAGGGATAGAGAGTTAGAAACATCGATGAGAGAGAAACATGGATCAGCCGCCTCCTGCACACCCCCCACTGGGGATGTGCTCGAAACCAAGGCACATGCCCTTGGCCAGAATCAAACCCGGGACCCTTCAGTCTGCAGGCCGACGCTCTATCCCAGTGATGGCGAACCTATGACACGCAAACTCATTTTTTTGGTTGATTTTTCTTTGTTAAATGGCATTTAAATATATAAAATAAATATCAAAAATGTAAATCTTTGTTTTACTATGGTAGCAAATATCAAAAAATTTCTATATGTGACACGGCACCAGAGTTAAGCTAGGGTTTTTCAAAATGCTGACACGCCGAGCTCAAAAGGTTCACTGTCACTGCTCTATCCACTGAGCCAAACCGGTCAGGGCTGTAGTAACTCTTATAGCTTATTCTTACCATATGATTCAGATGGTTTAACTCAGGGGTCCTCAAACTTTTTAAACAGGGGGCCAGTTCATTGTCCCTCATACTGTTGGAGGGCCGGACCATAGTTTAAAAAAAAACTATGAACAAATTCCTATGCACACTGCACATATCTTATCTTGAAGTAAAAAAACAAAACGGGAACAAATACAATATTTGTATTTGCATGTGGCCCGCGGGCCGTAGTTTGAGGACCCCTGGTTTAACTTATTAGAATTTATTCTATAAAAAGGATTATGGATATACACAATGACTTAGCGGTAATATTTTAACCATTGTATTTTTAGTGAAAAATT
Source organism: Myotis yumanensis (assembly GCF_028538775.1). Taxonomy (NCBI): domain Eukaryota; kingdom Metazoa; phylum Chordata; class Mammalia; order Chiroptera; family Vespertilionidae; genus Myotis; species Myotis yumanensis. The sequence goes on along the minus strand of NW_027223755.1, from coordinate 67,240,029 downwards.
AGAAGCATATAAATAGTTAAAAGTTGATACATTCCATACAGTGGAATGCCACTGGGAGAAAAATACTAGCAGGATCTACACAAAATTATTGTAGTGATTATCTTTGAATTACTTAAAACATATTTTTGCATGTTTTATGTAGCTTCTAATTATCTTACAAAAATCACGTTTATACTAAAAATATTATTTAAATTGCTTTGCAACTCTTTGGAAAAATATGAAAGAAAATTGTATAATGTTTCATTGACGTTTTTTGCTATGTTCACCAAACTTAGATTTTACTAGTAAAATGTTTATTAAAAGAATTGTTTATAGGAGGACACAAATTAATATTTTAAAGTTAAGGGTTGTTATTCAGTAGATGGAAATTGAAGGCATGTAGTTAAAATTTTTATTTATAGTGTTTGCAGAATTAATATAAAGCTAAAATCGAGTCTTTCCATTTTTGGTCTTATTTTTCATTCTTTTCCTTTTAAGTTATAAACACAAATGTACCTTTTTAAACCTCTACTTAACTGTTTTTTAAAAAATTTTGTGGTAAGAACACTTACCACGAGTATCTGCTTGTAGCAGATTGTAAGTGTGCATCACACTAGTTGACTGGGCCCAGTGTTGTGCTGCAGACCTCTAGGCTTGTTCATCTTGCTTACGTGGGACTTTATGCCTGTTGACTAATACCTGCCCATTCCCCCTCCCCCCAGCCCCTGGTAACCACCATTCCAGTCTTTGATTTTATGAATTGGACTGTTTCAGATACCTCTATCATGCAGTCAGTTAAAATACTGGCAGCATCTACACAAAAATTGTCTTTCTGTGCCTGGCTTATTTCACTTAGTATGTCTGCAGTGTCCATCCATGCTGTCACATGCGCAGGAACTATTGTTTTTCTCATGCATAGAATTACAGATTTAGAAAGTTAAACGGCACAGAAATCATTTAAGTGTTGCCAATGCATTTTTTATTGAGGAAAAACAGATTCTTTAATAGCAACATTTTAACATTATTTTCTGTTTCATAATTTTTCAGGCATAGATGTGCCAGAGATCAATGAGGAACAGAGCAAAGTTTATAACAATGCGCTGATAAATTGGCACCACCCAGAAAAGGATACAGCTGATAGCTATGTCCTCGAATATCGGAAGATTAATAGAGATCAGGAAATGTTGTCTTGGAATGAGGTAGAAGTTTGTGGCACAAGTAAAGTTATTTCAGAACTTGAAAGTAACTGTAACTACGCTTTCAGAGTAAGAGCCTACAAGGGTTCCATCTGCAGTCCTTGCAGCAGAGAATTGATTCTTCATACTCCTCCGGCTCCAGGTATTGTAACCATTGGGAATTAAAAAGCATAGCGTTGGAAGAGACCTCGATAAACATAAACTAGCCAATGTCTCTGTATAGGCCTACAGTAAAAGCAGCTCTCATTTGTAAAAGTTTATGGAAACCATACCCAGCTAGGTTTTAGAAATGGACTGATTACATTAATTTCACCATGTAGGCTGAGGAGAGGATTAGATTTTTGACTGATATCAAATAAAGAAAAATTGAAAGGAAGAATTTGAGGGAGCAGGGCTATTAATTTGGGATTAAAATGGCATAAATGCTACCATACAAGTTTTAAATAGTATAATTCTACATTTGTTCCAGTTTATAGAAATCTCTAGAACATAGAATCTAGATAGATAGTTTAAAGATGTATTGGTATAATATGAAATAGAATTTTGATTAACCAAATTTAGACGTGCCTGGATTTTCTAACACAGTGATTCCTTAACACCTGGGGATATTTTAGAACCACGTGGATAGCTTTCTCCCCAGCCACAGTCCCTCTCCCTTTCAAGTTAAAACCCACTGATACTACTACTTTCAGACATCTTTAGAATTTTATAGAATGGGAATGATTTATAGGTTAGTTGATGTTCACTATAATGTCTGCATGGACAAGGGACACTTAGACTAAGGTCATGCTCATTGTTTGTGGGAAAACATTTTGCCCTGTTGGTCACTGCCCCAGAGGTCTGTCGGTTGGTTTCTAGATCCCATAGCCCCTGCCCATTTGTAGTGGCTTAGTTTCCGTATTCTGTGCAGTCTGTCCTTCCTTCCCTTTTTGTTCAAAGTGTACTCATTCACTGTTGGTTTTTCATGCACATTGTGGTTAATTTTAAAAAATGAGGATACAGATAGAGTTGGCTAAAAGGATTTTTCTTGAATCTCAATAAAATCCAATAGAGTTTTAGGATGGATTTGCAGTTACTATGTAAATATTTTATAGTGTATGCAGTCTTCACTTTCCTTTCTAGTCTCTGACTGAAAGTGGAAGAAAAACAGAAACCTGAAAGTAGCTACTGTTTTCAGTAACAGAGTGGAGGGGGAAGGAGGAAAGGAAGTGTTAAATGTTGTCTTCCTTTTCTCTGAGAGAAGCATATGAATAGGGTGGCCATTTAAATTCAGTTTGCAAACTGGGAGATTTGATATCAAAAGGAAGCATGCAAGCATGCGTGACTTACCACATTGACACAATAGGCATCACCAGAAAGAATGAATGTCGGCTACATATGGAGAATGGTTTTAACTTGCTAGTAGACAGTTTTGAAAATTGTGGTATAACATAGTTAAAATTTACCATTTTAATCATTTTAAAGTGTACAGGTCAGTAGCATTAAGTACACTAACAATGTTGTGCAACCACCACCACTCACATCTGTAGAATTTTTTCACCTTTTCCCAACTGAAACTTTGTGCCCATTAAATAGTAATTTCCCATTTTCCTTTCCCTGGTAACTGCTATTCTACTTTCTGCCTCAGAGTTTGCCTGTTCTAGGTTCCTCATAATAAGTAGATTCACAGAATCCTTTGGTGACTGGCAGGTTTCAAGATTCATCTATGTTATAGCATGTCAGAATTTCCTTCTTTTTTAGGCTAATATACTAGGGGTCCAGTGCACGAATTCATGTACCTTGAAAGGAACTGTGGTCTGCGAGGCTGCTGTGGGCACAGGGGCGGGTCTTGGCCCATCCTCCGTGCCCCCGCCTGGCCCCTCCCACCGCAGCCCCTGGTCCCCTCCCTGTCTGCCAGCAGCCCCGCTCCCACACACTGGTGGCGCTGGCCCTGCTCGCACCCACTGACGGCGCGGAGCGATTGGGGCCGGAGCCAGCACTGGGTGTGAGTGGGGCCAGCCCCGTCAGTGGGTTTGAGCGGCGACTGCTGCCCCGATTGCCCCTCAGGAGCAGGGGGAGGTGGAGAAGCCCTGAGGGATGATTGGGGCCTGCAGCCACCGTTTGCATCTGCTGACGGGTGCCAAGCGATCAGGCTGGCACCAGCAGCAGGTGTAAGTGCTGGGCGGGACCTCGGCACATGGGAGCAAAGAATTTTCAGTAACCACCAGAGGCTTGCCCTGATGACAGCGACCGGCACCCCGCCTTGGTCTGGCGCCCCCGCTCACCTGCTCCACCATCCCGCCATGGCTGATGCCTGCCATGTTTCATGCACACCCCCTGGTGGTCAGCACACGTCATAGTGACTGGTTGTTCGGTTGTTCTGCCGTTTGGTCTATTTGCATACTAGCCTTTTATTATATAGGATATTACATTTTCTTTATCCATCTGTTTGACATTTGGATTGTCCCTAGTTTTTGGATTAGCAGCTGCTGTTATGCTTAATGGATTTGAGTTGATAGAGTCTTAGAAGTAATCTTATATTCATTCTCTAGTTGAGGAAATTAAAATTTAGGTTAAATTCCAGTTAAATGCTTGAGCAGGATTCCAACCCATGTCTCTCTGAACACAAAGCCTATACTTTCTTTTTTTACACTGTACACTGTTCCCATGTTGATGAATAAGGAAAAGGCGTTATTAAAATTGCTGTTATTTTTTAAATTTATAAAATTTGGAGTAAATATTTAAGAAAACATGGATAATTATGAAAATGTACAACCCTTTATTTTAGGGGCAAAACACAGATCTAATAGTGTGAAATACTTAGGATAGATTTGTTATATCAATTCTAAGGAGCCACGTAAGTTTTCTCATATTTAAAATATTTTCTTCTGCCTTTGAGGTTTCTGAACATTTCCAGGTATAGAGAGTTTGTTGGAAGTTATTTCTAAGTTGGGGTTTTGGTTTGTCATAGTTTGGTCTAGGGTAGTGTTATACATCCTGTCTCTTTTCAGTAATTTCTATTTGAAAAACCTATCATTTTTAACAGTAAATTTTAGAAATGCTAGTAATTATTTCTCAGACTAATTGTAAGCTTTATTTACAGTTTTCAATTTCCTCTTTGATGAAAAATGTGGTTACAATAATGAACACCTCTTGCTGAACTTGAAGAGAGACCGTGTAGAGAGTAGAGCTGGATTTAACCTCCTGCTTGCTGCAGAGCGCATCCAAGTGGGATACTACACAAGCTTAGACTACATCATTGGAGATGTTGGGATTACAAAAGGGAAGCACTTCTGGGCCTTCCGTGTGGAACCCTATTCATACCTGGTCAAAGCAGGAGTTGCTTCCAGTGATAAACTGCAAGAATGGCTGCGTTCTCCCCGGGAGGCAGTGAGTCCGAGGTACATTCTTTAAATTGATTTACAACTTGATAATTTTTTAAAAAGTAAACATGCTTGTTTTGCAAGGTAAGCTTGAAGATAGACCTGGATTTACTTATTATATTTCCAGCATTCTTAGATTCAGGGGTTTTGGCTGTGCTTTGTGGCTGCCTAAGAAAAGGAGTCAGGTTTCTTTATTCACACAGGAAATAATGAGATTTAGCCATTTACAATGCTGTGAGTAAATAAGTCTGTTTTGTATACCTCTTGATAATGATATAGCTTTGCAGTTTTAAATTTTGAAAATCACATCAGTTACCTCAATTATTGTGATAAAAATCATCCACACATTAGTGAAATGCCTCTAATTATAATACTTCACATTTGATATTAACTTGTTCTTTTGTCTTTAAATGTCCCATAAATAACTTGACAGAACTGAGTCATAATAAACATGTTTCCACAGCAAATAATTTCAGTGTCTTAAGAGACTGACTATTTAATGGAGATTATGCAGTTTAAATTTTTTAGATGGTGTATGGTGAAGTAGCCCAGACAACTTTTAAAAAAATATATATTTTTATTGATTTCAAAGAGGAAGGGAGAGGGAGAAAGAGAGATAGAAACATCAGTGATGAGAAAGAATCATTGATCAATCGGCTGGCTGCCTCCTGCACACTCCCCACTGGGGATCAAACTAGAAACCCTGGCATGTATCTTGAACAGAATAGAACCAGTGACCTCCTGATTCATAGGTCGACTCTCAGCCACTCAGTCAAGCTGGCTGGGCCAAACATAACTTTTAACCACTTACATGAACAGAATAGAATCCCAGGTTAACAATCTGAGCGATAGGAAAAAATTTTGCACAAAGATGAGAAATTGACTTAACAATGAAAATTGTATTAGAGAAATGGTTACTTACACAGTGGCATGTCCACTTGATAGAGTATTAGTATTAATCATATTTTAGGAATGTTAGAAGTACAAAAAAAATTAAAATGGTTGATGTCATATGGTCATATAAAAAGCAAAGTATGCATAGGAAAAAAATGGAAGGAACTTCGTATCAAAATTTTCTATAAGCTCCTATTTTCTATACAACAGGGAAAAAACCTTCAGAATACTTGCTACATCATAGCTCTATGTAGAAATCCCGATTGGGAAGTAGAGTTCTGCAGAGGAGAATGAAACACGCCTTTTTTCTCCTGCATTATGCAGTGCCTATTTATTTAGTTTGCAATTCCTTGGATTAAGGCACACATCTTGGTTTGGTATTTTCTTGTGTATGATTGTGTGCTATACATATTTAATCTTTGACAAGTCCTTTAGTGCCTGTCCCCCTGGTTTATTTTTGTTAGGCACAAGTTATTTTTTAGGTTCTCATCTGTGTATTATCTAGGTAAGAGTGGATGATGTTTTAAGACCGAATTTGGGGTGTGTTTGTATAATTCTGAATGGTAATGTGTAATCTTATGTTTTTGTTTTAATAGAAAGTTTTTGATATATAATTTATTTCAATGTTAAATCAGTGTATATTGTCTTGTAAAATGTTTCACGGTTACTTGAAGGCCTATGGATAATGATTCAGATAAGATTCTACTTTGTGTGTTGTGTTTTAGATATGAGCAAGACAGTGGACATGACAGCGGAAGTGAGGATGCCTGTTTTGATTCTTCACAACGCTTTACGTTAGTTACTATAGGCATGAAGAAGTTCTTTATACCCAAGTCACCTACTTTTAATGAAGCTGAAAATAGAATTCTTCCCATGCCAACAAGTATAGGGGTTTTCCTCGACTATGATAAAGGCAAAGTGGGCTTCTATGACATGGATCACATGAAATGCCTTTATGAGCGCCAGGTGGACTGTTCGAGCACCATGTATCCAGCATTTGCATTAATGGGCAGTGGAGGAATTCAGCTTGAAGAACCCATCATGACAAAATATCTAGAATACGAAGAGGACATGTAGTTTAAGCATCTGATGTGACTTAGAAGGAAAAATGTAGGCAAAACAATGCCTGGGTGTTTACCTTCGTAACTAATTACATATCATCTAAGTATTCTGTCGCCACACTTGTTTTTTGTGTGTGTTTCTTCTTAAAACACAGAAAACCTAGACAGCCTTGCCTCTTCCATGTCACTCTTCTGCCTTTCACAAATAACAGGAAAAGGACACACTAAAATGGTTAACTGGATTGTCTTTCTTTTTTTATGAACATGAAGTTTATTTATGTTAGCTGGTGTTGCTGATACATTCCTGTTGGGGGGAAAGCATACAAATGTATTTATTATGTTGTTTTTGTGTTTGGTTTTTCAATTTTATATCATGTTTGTGTCCTAAGAGAAGATTTTTTTTTTTAATGCCTAATGGATAGAAGTTAGTACTAAACATTGTGTCTTGCATTTGTTTTTAAAAGAAAGATAGGGGAAAGGCCATAGAAATGGTAATATATTTAAATGGAAAATTATGTATTTTGAGATGTGTAAAGAATATTAACAGTATATTTGCCTGGAAAATGAATACTGTTTTTTTTAAAGATCATAAACTATTCTTAAGGACATGTAAAAGTGTTTTCTTAGCTGTAACGTCCATATGTGCATGTGTGGTAAACATAGTTTCTTGCAGGAAACACAAAGTTAGTGGTTAACACATGTAGCTCTTCATTTTAATCACTTCCCCCCCCCCCCCCCCCCCCCAGATAAAATGTGTCTGGGAAAACTTGTCATTCATAAAACATGTTTTATGAAAATATTTGCACCTATGTCGAGTAATTATTTTTCATAAATATTAGTGAAGATATATTGATATTAGTCTTTTGTTTTTTTATCCCCTCTTACTGTGTCTTGTGGTTTTCATTTTTTGGCACAAATATGACATATCAGATTGTCCTGGCTTATGTTTACATTTTTAAAGAGTTAATGATCTATTTTTAGTGTCATTAAACATATGTGGAATAACTAACTGGTCAGTTGCATGCATTTTCTGTGGCTCATTGTTTGGTAATGAGCATTGGTAATAATAAACAAGTAAAAATACAAATTTAATTGTTTAGGAGTAATAACCAAAATCATAATGACTATATCCTTTTAAAAGTTCATTTGAAGAAGACTTTATCTAAATTTTATGTTCATTTTTGAAACATCTTTTTCTTAGGTTGGTTTATTTAAACTGGTTGTTTTTTTTTAAGTTAAAATGTTAGAAACCAGACTGTTATTAAGACTGTGCATTAGCACTCATAATTTTGGAATGCTTGTGACATTCATAGACCTTAGGCCTTTTTAAACTATATATTTTTAAATGGAAATCTGTTATTCTGGCTGATAGCACTAAATTAGCTACCCCTCACAACCCAAATAGAAAATATCATGGAGAATTGCATTGTTTAGTAGGCTTTGTTACTTTCTCACCAATGACTAGCACTTTATGATATAGGCTGAACTAAACAAATATGCAGTGTTATGTGTATCATTGTGCAATAAAACTGCTAACGTCACTGGGTGGTCAGGTTTGATAGTCTCAAGCCCGTGTAAGCACATGTCATGTAGACATTTAAAAAATAAAGCTTTAAATAGGAATAGGAAAGCTGTTTCAAACATTGTATAGTTGTAAATTGTTCTGGATTTCTTGCATTTTTAATAAAAATTAAAAGTAAGTCAAGTGGAATTATTGAAATTGTTCTAAAAATTCTCAGTATGTTTATATGGAAAATGGAAGCAATTATTTATGAAAAGCTGTTTAGCTGAATATATTAACTTAGAGCTAAAGTTTTACCAGTATATAAAATTATTTTTGGCATTTAATTATTAGCTTTAATTCATGTGGAAATGTTCATTAGAGAAGCTTAACATGAAACTAATTTACTTCAATTAAGTCATCAGTTTGTCTGATTTTTCTGATTCATAATGGATCACATTTTGATCAAATGACTGGTCCTTTAGGTTCACATTTTTACTCGGGGTTATGGGGCTCTGGTAGTTGTGGTTCACTGTGGATCGCAGTGGGCTATCCCTAGGATACTGTATAATAATCTCATATTTACTGTTCCTTTTCTTTTTCTAAATATATTTTTATTGATTTCAGAGAGGAAGGGAGAGAGAGAGAGAAACATCAATGATGAGAGAGACTTGAGCCGAATGATGGGGTTTGAACCCTGACCAGGAATCGAACTATGACCTCCTGGTTCATAGGTCAGTGCCCACAGTGGGGCACTGTTGCTTTTCTTGAAAGTAGTAAGAGCCAGACCTACCTCCTGGGGATTGAAAACAATCTGGTCCCATTAAATCTTGTCCTGTAGCCCATCATCTGGTTGGCCTGGAGAGTGTGTTCCATGAAGGAATATAATCAGTTGTATTGCTACAGAAGACAGTTGAGAACTAGTGTTACAGGCAAGAATACTCAAGAAATTATGCTCTACCAGATAAATTTGCATTCATTTTAAAGGTGTTTATGGGATTAACATTATGAGACTTGGGGGTCTTCTTTTGCTTTAAAAATAAACCTGAAGGAATTTAAGTTTTTAAAATTTGATTTGGAACTACATTTCACAAGTTTTTAACCTCTGCTATATATGAGACACTTCTGTGAATTGGGTATAAAGTGCGCAAGACAGTGTGGCTAGGTTCCTGCTTTTAAGAGCTTAATTTCTAGGAGGGAGAGGTGATAAAAATGGGAGGGTCTTCAGAGCATATGAGGTGGGAGCTAATATAAGATTTGGTGATCAGGGAAGCCCCCCTGAGGAGGTGAGACAAGTTTGACACCTGATTGCTAACAGCTGGCCATACAAAGAGGTAAGTGAAGAGCTCCCTGGGTAGATAAAACACAAATGCACCGAAGGCTTTGAGATAGTGAATTAGATTTCAGGCAGGAAAGATAATCCACCCTGGATGGTTCAACTAAAAAGAAGTGAATGAAGGGATTGCTTAGCAGTGGATCTCAACCTTCTGGCCCTTTAAATACAGTTCCTCATGTTGTGACCCAACCATAAAATTATTTTCGTTGCTACTTCATTACTGTCATGAATCGTAATGTAAATATCTGATGTGCAGGATGGTGTTAAGCGACCCCTGTGAAAGGGTCGTTAGACTGCCAAAGGGGTCGCGACCCACAGGTTGAGAACCGCTGGCCTAGAGGTAAGGGCAACCTTACAGGAAGAAACAAGCAATGGTGAGCTGGGGAAAGACTAGCCACAGCCTGAAGAGCATGGAGGACAAGGGGGAAGGGGGACTAGATCTGAGAGTGAGAACCTTAAGTGAGGATTGTTTGGTAGGAGCTGGGGTTGCCACGGGAGGCAGCTGTTTCTAGAGATGTGCCAAGACGGAGGGAGCGAGAAAGAATAGCCTCCACCTGTTCTGATCTGCCAGCGCAGCCTTTGACCAAACTCCGCTGGAAGCCAGCCAGCAAGGGCTTTCTAAAGATGCAGGCAGCAGGGGTCATCTTTCTGGGGCAGAGAGGGCAAAGCAGGCCCTGGTGGTGGTTGGGGGGCAGGGGCATAAATGGAGAATAACTGGCACAAGCGGGGAGGGCTTGGTGAATGAGAGGGTGACGGGAGGCTATTGGCCACTGTGCTGACTGCTTAAATAAGGGCATTTATACCGTCCGAAATGTTAAAAACAGAAGCCTTAGAAAGCCATGCACCTTTTCCCTTTCAGCTTTCTGGTGTTTCTCTTCCCGGTTCGCCCTTCTATGCTGCCAATCTGAGGCTAGTGGAGCTGCTGCTTTTCTGAGTTTGCCATCTCTTGTCTGAAATCTCTGGAATAGGGAAGAATAAGTGCTGTGGTTAAGAAAACAGTATCCTTAAAGTGCTGACCAGACTGATACCTGCATGCTAAGTAAGATTGTAGAATACTGTCCAAATGAAAATAAGTTGACGTGCTGTGCGTGAGTTAGACAACAGTCTGCCTGCCTGTGGATAATTTAAAAATACTTTAAAATTCTTTCATTTCCCTCTAGATTTCTTTGTGTAAATTATCTGAACTTGGTGTTTATGTTGGCCCCTGTTTCAAATGCAGGTTGAGTCCATACTGACTAGCCAGGTTACATGACTGCCTCTGGAGGTCTGCTTTCTGTAAGGCTTGGTCTCCTAAGGCACGAGTCTTCTAAGGGTAGAGCTGCTCTCCTTTGGAACAGTGTACCTGTCCTGTAATCTTAAGACTTGCAGCAACCTGATTTTCTAACTTACTTTCCTAGGTTGGGTGGTAAGGACTATAAGCTTCTGTAAAAGTATTTTATACCTTTTCAAAATGATATATATTATACCTGTATATTTTAAAAATAACTCAATTTGTTTTCCCTGTTTGGATTCCTTTTACCCTAGAAGGCCCCTCCATTTGTTTAAGCAAAGCACTTCTGACAATATGGAAAAACTGTAGTTCAGAAATTATTTTCTTGATAAAATTTTGTGGGTCACCAATTCCTCTGATAACTTTGACATGCAAGCATTTGAATTCCTTCTTGGAGCATATCTAACCTGCCTTAAAGTCCTTTAGTAATAGAGAATTCTAAAAACATGTTTAAAGTGTAAAAGGTTGGTATGTCGTAGTATTTGTCGAAAGGTGACCTAATTGACTTATAGGTTTGGGGGAAAGCAGAGGGCTCCATAAGCAGATAGGCTGGGTGATGCTGTTAAGGAAAGTCAGGCATATGGATTTTGCAGTTCTCAGCATTTAGTGCCCACGTGACTCTGAATCTCACAGAGCGAGCATTCTAGGGAACACAGGGACATACTAGTTATGGTTAGTGTGGATTTTCGGTTTGGATTTATAGCTGAGGTTTGTCACTTACTAGATGTGTGATCTTAAATAAATTGTTAACCTGTGAGCTTCATCCATCTGCAAACTAGTTGTAGTGGTGTAAATGAGAGAATGTAGACAAAGGACATAATAGTGTCCGGTGTGGTAAGCCACTCTGTGGGGCTACACATATAGATTATGAGCAGTTTTGAAAATTAGATTTAACCTCCTAAGAGATCTTTTACAAATGGTGAGAATATATTTGAAAACAGAATTTCCCCAGAAAATCGTAAGTCATGTAATTCAACTGCGGTTATTTGCCCAAAATCAAACTGGAGAGACATATGAATCATTAATTTGAGGCATAATTCATCCAGTCAGATAAAAATTAAATCCAGTTTTCCGTGAAATCAAGATAATATAGTCCAAGTGTATTTTTTATTATGTAACAGTGAACCAGAGCTCATAAAATATGCAAGAAAATGACTTCTGTGGCCTGTGTCAAGGTCAGAGTCTCAGGCAAAGTTGGTTCATGATGGATTTCTCCTTGGATCCTGGAGCCTGCAGATGGTCTTGTGCATTAAGAAGCAGCAGGCACTGTGGAGCAGCGCTTCTAAGTGTTAACGTGCGCGTGAGTCACCTGGCCATCTCGTTAAAATGCAGAGTTTACCTCAGTAGGGCTGAGATGGGGCTGGAGAGCCTGCATTTCTAACCAGTTCCAGGTGAAGCCAATGCTACTGATCCCAGGTCACGGGAGCAGCTGGGCTTCAGGGAATCAAAGGATTCCTCCCTACTTGTGGCCTGGGAATGGAGAGGAGGTACCGGAGCATAAGTTACTTTTTCTTGAAAATGTATCAGGCTCAACTGGAATGGGATCTGTCATCGGAAGTAGGCCCCAGGATGTTTACAGGTAAGGCCAAAATTACTTCTTAAGGAAGCTTTGAATCAGCGTGGATCCTTGGGCAAACATTCAACGGAAGCTCCCCACAATGCTGTGTCACACAGCGAGGCATGCCTCCGATGTTGCGGATTTGGTTCCAGACCACCGCAATAAAGCGATTGCAAAAAAGCAAGTCGGAATCTCTTGGCTGTTGGAGGGGTCTTTCTTTTAATTTGTAAAAAAACGCATCTGTGAAGCACAGTAAAGTGGAGTGCAATGAAACGAGGTCTGCCTGCAGAAGAGAGAGGTTGGACTTCCCAAATTCAGTGCAGGGGTCATAGGGCACCGCCACCGACGTGGTTCCTTTTACATCTCAGCATGTATCTTCCAGACTGTGTCTTGAGTAGAATTTGCTTAATCCTGAGCCTTAGTCCTTGGTAATACTACAATGAGTTAATTGTAAAATAGAGCCACAATTAGCTGAAAGGTTTGTTAGATAGGATTTGTCACTTCAAAAGTTTGCCATTTGTTGATTGCTGTGTTCCAGGAACTACGCTAATTGCTTTATGTCAATCTTATTTTAATTCTCATAACACTTTGAAGAGGATTTTACCCATTTGCAGATGAGGAAACTGAGCATCGACAAGATTAAATTACCTGCCTGGATCTCAAAGCTCATCTGTGGCAGGGCTGGGATTTGAACTCAAAACTTATCCCAAAATCTAAATGTTGAGCTATTAACCAACTTTCCTATGGAGGTTGAACCCATTTAAATATACAGCAATGTTTGCCAAATAAAGTGATGGCAATAATTGAAATATTGTTTCTATCCTTATTTCTTCAAAAACAAGTTCTTAATGACTACATAGAATTTCATTGTTGGACAGTTAGATTTTTCTAACTATCTCTTATAAATAATGCTTCAAAGACTGTCCTTGGTAAGGGGTTTAAAAGTGGCCACTCCAGGAAGAATGTGTCTGTATATGTTTTGTTTCCTCACCTGTAAATGGGAAAAATACCTATCCTGTAAGAAAGCAAGAAAATGTGAACGCCTGTCTTTGGGTGGGGCATGCATTCTGCCATTTCAGTCTTTTCATGTTGTTGCAACTTGCCTGCCCCTGAAAGCCTTCAAGGCTCACATAGAGTTTTGAAGAGATGTATCATGAATTAGGAAGATGAGAAATTCCCAGTCTTTTCAATGTAGTCACTAGACTCAGCTTTTAAATATTTTCAAAGGCAACTAAAACTGTGAAGTTGGCAATTCAAATGGTTTGACAAGGAATCTGGTGGTATATTTGTAGGCAGTTTTCAGATTCAGATCTATTCTAAAATGGGTGGAATTATAGATTCCAGCGAGGGACAATCCCATTATCTACAAGGTGTACCTGATGTAGTCTTTAGTAGAGATGTGTGTACTTTGGTGACAGTGCCCCAAATCGAACCTTGTTCATAGTAATCTTCACTTTTTTCCTTTACCCCAAAATATGTTGTTCCAGAAAAGATTTTAATTTAATGTGTGAATAGTCTCAGTTGAGATAATTTCCCTAATTCCCCCAAATAGTTTTTTGCTTCAACCGTTTTAATTCAACCAGGATAACCTCACTTATCTTTCAACCTGTCTATAGGTCATTTGTAATTAGTTTGAGAACTGAAATTACTTTATACTTTAAAAGGTTATTTATGAAACTGAAAAGGTTTTCAGTCTATATTAGCCTTCTCTCCATATCTCAGTTATATGTAGTTTGATTTAGGGGTAATAGAAATGAAAGGAGATCCAGAGACATAGAAGCATAGACCAGACTATTGAACCTCAGAGGGCTTGCTTTTTTTTGTTGTTGTTAATATATTTTTATTGATTTCAGAGAGGAAGGGAGAGGGAGAGAGAGATAGAAACATCAGTGATGAGAATCATCAATAGGTTGTTGTATTGCTTCTATTAACAGTTATCTTGGAATTAACCTTTGGAGGTAAGTTAACTCTGTAGCTTGCTTGGCATAAAGTGTCTGGTATATAGTAGGTGCTCAGCAAATTCCAGACCCAATCAGCCTTAGATACAACTGTCATAATGCCAACATTAACTTCTAACATATAATGACTCTTTAACCTGTCCACTAGGAGTCTTCAGAAGTATCAGATATATATTCAGGATCAGATTTGCTCATGGGCTTCTACTATGACCCCCAACTCCTCTGCTGTCAGTGAACAAAAATCTTGAAACCAGCACATCACAAAAGAGGAAATCTAAAAGAGCAATACGTGTTTGGAGATATGCAAAATAAGATCACATTGAGATTTTGCTAACACATCAAAATAGCAAATATTTTAAAGTCTAACAATACCAAGTATTTGTAAGGCTATGGACCAATAGGAACTCATACATAGCTTGAGGGAGGGCAGATTGGTACAACCAGGTTAGGCTAATAGTTTATTATCTTGCAAATTTAAAGGTTCGCATACCCAATCACCTCACAATTCTACTCATAGATGTATGCCTTGGAGATTTCATGGTCATGTCCATCTGGATCATGAACCAAAAGCTCATAATCCCAACTTGGAAACAACCCAGATGTCCATCAATAATAGAATGAAGAAATAAATTATAAAACATTTATACAATGGGCTACTATAGAGAGCAATGAAAATGAATTACAACTACATATAACAAAGTGAATGAATCTCACAGTGTGCAGAATAAATGCTGCGCTATATGTCTGTGATGGTATATTAAGTTGAAAAACAGACACATATTTGCTGGAACATAAGCTGCATAAGGGGAAGCATCCTTATTATTTCAATTGCCTAGAACAGAGCCTGGCACATATCAGATGCTTAATGAATAATTATTGAGTGACCTTAACCATATCATTTAGGAATGTATATGTGGGTGTCAAAATACAAAGACAAGCCATTATAAAAGGAGAGTGTTACCTCTAGGGCTGAGGGGAGAAGGTATAACTGGGAAGGAGCTGATGAGAGGTGTCTTCCGAAGTGCTGGGACTTTCTTGACTTGGGAGGTGATGACAGGAGTGGAATCACTTTAATTTATTCCTTAAACCTTACATTTTCATATGCTTCTATGTAATATTCCACAACGAAATAACTAATGCTGTTTTATGTCCTTATTTTGGAATATAGCTAGAGGCAGGTACATTTAGAGACTTTGGAAAGATCATATCCAATTGTTCTCACTGGGACCGTATGTGGCTGTGGTGGGGCCTGATTGGCATTGGTGGCCATAGAGCTTTCGCGTGTTTGCACCTGGACGTCTCAGGAGTCGTGGCATAGGCACTAGAGGCCTGGGTTAGATTCCTGCTTTACCACTTGCTGCCTGTGTAAAATGGGAAAGCTAGAAGAAGGCATTTTCTCAGCTGTAAAATGGGCACAACAGGAGCCACCTCATAGGGTTCTAGTGATTAAATGAGGATTAAATCCGATAAACTATGTGAGGCATTTTCACCACCAAGGCCTCAGCTAGCCCGTGTGGTGCTTTTGTGTGAATTAGAAAATGCATGCTCCTTCTTACAGACACTGGCTGGGTGGCAGGCACACAGCTTGGTGAGCAGATGACACCATTGTGTGAATTAGACAAAGGCACCCCTTCTGGGCAGAGGCAGTGGCTCCCCCTCCCCCAGCCCCCCCATGTGTTGAGTACTGCTGTTCAGTAATAAATACACTGCAGAACTCCAGGCAGCAGCCTTGGTGCTTGGCACGTAGTTAATGTTTAATGTAACTGCCATGATATAGATGCAAATTGCTATCCACTCAAAAGATGGGAGGCAGCTGTGCTTTCATGGACATAGAGCCTCAGTTCTTCCTGTTGAAGTTTTTTTTTATACCACCTGGGAGGGATCATTTTCTGTTCATTCTCTTGTGCATTTAAACACAACTTGGAAACATGGAAAGAGTGCCATGTTTTGGGAATCTTTAGAGCCCTGTCTCTAGTGTCAGAGTTGGAGGGGCAAGATCTGAATAGTAACTAAGTTTCAGTTTCCTCCTCTTCAAACTGGGAGTTGGACTGAACTGTGGCTCCCGGACCTTGCTGGGTGGAAAGTGGGGACACTTCCGGGTTAGCAGAACAGGTATGATGAGGGCAGGGCCGTGCGGCCTGGGTCAGGCCAGAGGTCCCCTTCCTCACCCACCTAACTAAAGCCATTAACTGCCCAATATTTTAAAAAATTTGAAATTCTGCATAATCCAAGACACAGTTTCCCTGAAGTGGATGATCCTTTAAAGCCCCTCTTACTCGAACATTTTCTGACTCTTAAGACTCAGAATGGCAGCAGGATAGGCAATTACTGTGAGTTTTGGTGTCAGACTCTGCTCCACTCTTCTGAAACTGGAGGACCTTGAGCAAGTTATGACCTCCTGGAATTTAGGGTTGCTGTGAAGGTAACATGAGTAATATGTTTAGCAGAAAATTAATGCCCCCTCCCCCCAATGTTAACTATTTCAATTGAGAATTAAAATAGATCCTTGTATTATAAATTTTGACTTTTCCATAAACTTCACGATTCACTCTCCAAAGATAGAGGTTTCCTAAAGAGCAATCTGGCCTGTCCAGTGCTGTGCTGGGTGACCCCTGTCTGATGCAATTTTAGACACGGAGGAGGGCCTGATACCCTGGAAAAATAAGAGTATGTTCTCCAAGCATCGGGGAAGTAGGAAGACTGTTTTCCTGTGGTTCCTGCAATGAAGCTTAATTCAAAAACCCCTGTCCTCCCTCCTTCCCGACGACAGAATCATTCTGTTTAACCAAGTCCTGATGTATCAGGGAGAGATTTCATTTAACTGTAACTTTCCCCTTTGAAATTCAGTGTCTGAGTGAAAGGCACTCTTGAAAAAAATCAGAGTTTTGTTTTGATGGCTGGTTGATAAAGAACAACAGGGGATGATAAAGGCTTTGAGTTTTGCCTACATAGTCATTTACACTGGAATCACAAGTTTTAATTGCTCAGATAAAAATCAGAATTAACTGACTACTCTTGGGGTTTTTCAAAATACTTGGAGAGCAAGTCTTTCCAATTACTTATGAATGACATTTATTTTCTTTTATGCACTCTTTGGATTCTTCTCTGTAATTGGACAAATCCCCTAATTGGGAGGAATAAAGCAACACAAATTTATTAGGTGTGTGCCAGTTGTGAGCTGATTCTAAATGGGTATACTGCCCCCTAGTGATGAAATGTGGCGCAGCCAGGAGCACCCAGACCTCAAACCACAGTTGAACACTTTGAGCTTTTAGCATTTGCTGGAAAAATCCAGATTATTGCCCTGGTTTTGATTTATTCGTGGGTGCTCAAAAAAATTAATGGTAATTACATAGTGTGAGAGAAATATTGCCCTCTTGGGTTCTGGATGGAAAACAGACCCAGGGACTGTGATCTCTTATGTAAGTACTAGAGGCCCGATGCACAAAATTCGTGCAAGAGTAGGCCTTCTTTCCCCTGGCTGCTGGCACCGGCTTCCCTCTGGCTGCCAGCAGGCACCCGGAACCCGGGCTTCCCTTGCAGCCCCGGCTTTGTTCAGAAGGTCGTCTGGAGGGAGGTCTGGAAGGACATCTGGTCTAATTAGCATATTGCGCTTTTATTATTATAGATAAGGTAGAGGCAATGGCACCTTTAGAAGTAGCAGCTTATTTCAGTGATGATTTTTGGCTCACAAGATTTTCCTTCACATTTGTGGTAAATGGTTGTTTATTATATTGTATAAATCTTGCCACTAGTGTACAGAACCTATTGTCCTTCATGGAAGATAATCATACCTTTTATGTACCTTGTATTAAATGTCACTGGTGTTAAATTCTGTATACAATGTCAGGGTATTGGTTTCACTTTTTAAATTTGGCAAACAAGTGAGGCAAAAGGCTTATCTGGGTTTTGTTAGCAGGGAGAACAAGTGAGTTAAACCGGCTCCTTCCTCTGATCACCTGTATCTACCAGGGTCCCACCAGGAGACAACAATGACAGTAATTTGAAAGGAAAATGTAAGCATAAATAATGACTATTATCACAGACTGGGTAATAGGGAATTGGCTGGTAGGGAGTAAAAACCACTTTAAAGAATACAAGAATAGCAGCCATAGGGAATGGGCACTGACCTATGGCCTAGAGAGAGCAAGAAGGGAGCAATTCTACAAGCCTTGCCCCCTGACCCCCCTTGTCAGGTCTCTGGGCCAGACCCCCTAGGGAAGTGTGGTGGAGAAATCCCCGAGGTGCCACATGGGTGGAACTTGCTAGAAATAAGTCTTCTGGGGTGCTCAGAGGCGGTTACCATGCCTTGGGGCCAAGAGGGCTCTGAGTGAAGCAGACGGAGCTGCTGGCCGGCTGGCAGCTGCCTACCACCACAGGCTGCATGAGCCAGGAGCCTCCAAGCTGTGTGGGCTTTGGGAGATAGCGGAGGAGCACACCTGAACCAGGATAAAACCTCTTCTCCCTCCACTGCGCCCCCCACCCCCACTTACTGATGAAGCTTAACATCGTGCCAGCCGCCAAAGGGGAAATACAGGTTCTTTCTCTTGTTATGAGCAGCCATAGAAGGGTGGATATTTGGACCCTGAGAGTCAATAAATTGATAACTGACACCCTCCATTTCCTCCACTTCTCAGTATCAGAGAGCATTCTGAGGGATCTGCTCTCCTGGTAATAGAACCACCATTCCTCGTAAGGATCTCACAAGCATGCTTAGTTCCTCTATTAAATGGACCTGTGTGGACCTTAGTCCAGTTTAGGTGCATTTTTTTCCACATCCATGAACCCGAGAGCAGAGTGATAAAGCAGAAGAGGCCCCAGCTTTAGTGTCAGTTAGCTTTCCCCCCTCTCCCGTGTGGCTCTGCCCCACTTGCTGACTTCGAACAGGGTTGAGCTCCGTGAGCACCAGGTCCATCTTTGGTGAAATAGAGGCAATTACACCACACCCCAAACAGAGGCAAACCGAGGGTTAAATGCACGCGAGCCTCCTCTCACAGCGCCGGACATTGGCAGGTGGTAGAGACTCAGTGCTCTTGGCTTTGGAACAAGGAGAAAGACTCAGAAGACAATGGGCGTGGCCTGCCTGTCCTTGGGCTGGTGGGAGGTGGTTTTGTATGAGAAAGGTTCCCGCCTGCTTAGAAGGCTCAGTGCAGAGCGATTCTTTTGAGGTGTTCCCCTCCTGGAGGCTTTGCCAGCTTTCTCTTTTCCTTTTCTCAGAAAAGGTTCTTGTTTTTCCTGAGGCGCCCACTCATTTGGGGCCCCAGCAAGGCAGGCAAAGGAAGAGAAGGGTGTGCAGTGGCTGTGCGGAAGTTGGAAACCCAGCTCAGGGGCGGGTTATTCATCTGGGAGCAGCTTCTTTAAAAGGCAGGGCTTGTGAAATTCTGGAGAGGCACCAAGGCAGAGAGGGCCAGCGGGAGGAGTCCTGTTAATGAAACGAGAAATGTGGACTGGAACGCATGGTGTTCCCCTGGGCAGAGTGGTTCCCGTGCTCTTGTCTGGTGGAGTCGAAGAAGGAAACCATGGACGAAAGGTGGTGTAGCAAAGGTGGGAATTTACTGAGAAACAAGCACAGACTCCCACGTGGGGAGGGGGAAAGAGTCCCACTAAGTCCCTTTTCCTAGGGTTTATAAAGGCTGCAGACCTGTGTGCCTTGATATCCCCTCTGACTGGTCACTATCCCCTTCGATTTGGTCACTATAGTAACTCCTGAGCTCAAAGGTCAAACCTCACGTGGGACACCTGCCTCCTTCCTCGTTGTTCCCTCTCCCCTTTGGGCTATTTTCTGCCCTTGCTCAATGAGGGGCTTCCTCCCCTTTATTTTGTAAATGTATGCCTTCTGCGGTTTCCAGCTCTTATTCTATGGAAATACACCTTCTGCTATTCCCTGCTGCTCTCTTATTCTATGGAAATATACCTTCTGCTATTCTGTAGCCCTGTGCTTTTTCCATGGACCCCTTACTTTTCTAAAATTTCCTAAACCTGCCTATTTGATCCCCCCAAACTCCTATCATTAAGATGGTCTGTGTCTGTCCATTCTATGGCTTAGCTGGGCCTCCTCAGGGGGCTCTTAATCCAACCCTGCACACCACACTCCAGCAGTCCATTTACTCTGGAATCTAGAGAAGTTTTCATTCCAGCTGTATGCTTTTCAGACATGCCCGTGAGTACACTGGCCCAGGAGGAATGCTTTCTGGCACAATGGAATTGATAGAAATGGATATTTGCCCCTCCCAGTTCCCTCTGAGGGGTCTCAGTTCTCCTTCCCTTGGGGCCCCACGCCAAACTGAAAAACACCCTCCCCAAAGGTGATAGTTGGAAATGACTTTAGATGAACGTTTTGTGGCTATTTGCATAAGAAGTCAAAGGCCTTTGAGAACTCCGTAAATAAAGGTGGAATTCAGTGGAGGAAGTTAGGGGAATGATCCCCACTGGAACCTTTCTGGGTTCCTCACTGATAGTGTTGGAATCTGTGGCTGTGTGGTCATCCCTGAGGAATGAATACCAGGTACTGATGTCCTTTGTTCTTTGTGAACTCTTGGGTTTTGCTGTTGTTTTATTTTTAGCAAAATAATTACCTGATATTTTGTTTTATGATTATTTCCAAGCTTGCCACAATAAACAAATCTGCAGATCTGTCAAAACATTAGCATATTAGAAATAGAGCTATCATTGAATGATTCTCATAGATTGCTAGGACTGACTCTTGGGAAGTCCTAGATCATAGTCTTACATATTGTTCTGTAGTTTAAATGCGCCAGTTCCACCGCACAGTGACACTTTCCTGTCCTGATTTTGCCTGGTGTAAACCATGGAAAATGGGCCCAGGCATTGCCTGGATTTCTCCACAATTTCTAGCAGTTCCACTGCCATTGATAAATGCTGATTTCTTTCTACCATTAAAGCATTAAACATTTTCTCTTAAGTCAGCACAGAATTCCAAATATCTGCTGACGGCTGACAGTCTCTTTCAGAGCAAATAGGTTGGTGAAGCTTATGAATAAAGATTATTCACCATCTGTCTCCTGTTTTTATTGACTAAAGAACATTAACCCTTTGCTATATATAATATATTATGTGTGTTTTTTTCCAGTGTATTATTTAGCTTTTGACTTTCTTTTTAGAGTATATTTCATTTCCTAAATTTTTTGTCCTTTTATGTAGTAAACCTTTTAATATTTTTCATTTATGGGCTGGCCTATGACCCACACTAATCTCTTTTCTCAGTAAAAGGGAACATTTTCAATGTCAGAGGCCATGATGAGGTCATTCTGGAGGCTGGGCATCTTCAGCCCCATTCGACTCAGACTCAGAAAGGACGTCAGACTTGCTTGGGGCCCCTCGGGTCATGAGTTTTGCTATTGACTATGTCAACACTGAGTCAGGCTTTCTCTCAAGCTGGGTGGGTTTGTACATTGTTAATGTGGCTTCTCCCAGCTAGGCTTTCTACAGCCACGGCAGACGAAGCCCAGCCTTCCCAGCCTCCTCTGTGAGCAACCGAGCAGCTTTGGGGAAAGGGACTGGCGTTACCCAGGCAGGTCAGGTAGTGGTTTCCATTAATTTGTGACCTGTGATTGCTGAGAATGTTGAGAGTAACACAGTGCACACAGGTCAAAACATACCGTGGGTAAAAGTCAGCCTTATCTACCAGAATTTGCAGCACTTGAACACTATCCTCCCTCCTTGGAAAACTTTGTTTCCTCAGCCCCAACAAAGCAATGGTCAATCTTATATATCCCCTTTATAAGCATATGCTTTCATTTGCTTGTAATTGTAATTGGAATGGACAAACAATATTCTTTCAGTTAATATTGTAATGCATGGGTCTTTTAACATTCCTATAAACTTATTTTAATTGGCCTTATTCTATTAGTTGGATATATCAAAATTTCTTTCATTTTCTTTTTGTCTTAGCCTAGGTTTGCCCTACAGTAGAACTCAGTCACGGATTTGAGTGTAAGGAATGGACCTGGGAGGCGATTCTGGGAAGCACTGGGAGGGAGTGAGGAAGTGAAACCAGAAAAGGAAGAAAATGGTTTAGGCTGTATTAATAATGGGTTACTTTCTGGGGTAACTGGGGCTCAGTCTTACTGAGATCCCAAGAGGCAATGTGAAATGCAACTCAGCATTTTCCCACTAAGAGGTGAGAAAGCTGGGGTCACGATCAACTGTCCATGTCCTCTCTAGGTTAGATGAGACCCAATGAAATCATCTTGCTACCAAGTGACTTGTTGGACTCCTTGAGGAATGTACCATATTGAGGACTCAGTATTGGTTTCTACTGCTGACATTCAGCAGTGGGAGTAACAAGAATTGGCTTAATAGGAAGGTGCCCATGCTATGGACCCATGCGTAGCCCCCACCCCTGCCATCCTGACTTCTCCATTTGTGGACCTATTTTGAAAACACTGGTGTGCCTGAGGATAGAGGCTCGCTGGGACCCATGAGAGGAGCCTTTTTGCATAGTA
Source organism: Myotis yumanensis (assembly GCF_028538775.1). Classification (NCBI taxonomy): domain Eukaryota; kingdom Metazoa; phylum Chordata; class Mammalia; order Chiroptera; family Vespertilionidae; genus Myotis; species Myotis yumanensis. The sequence continues at coordinate 67,217,449 of NW_027223755.1, read as the reverse complement.
TCAGGTCAGTGGATGGTCTGGCGGGCACTGACCTGAATCACAAAAATCTGCATTTCGTGCCCATTCCCATAGATTCATCCATGTGCCTTGTCTCCAAATCTCTTTGTCTCTACCTTCAAATATTGTTCTCTTATTCCTTCCAGGCCCCTGACCAACCTACCAAGCCAGTTGCCACTGTCTAGAAATTCTTGAATCTTCTTACCTCTGAACACATCTCCCACACACAAAGTTAATGGCTATGTGTGCTTCTTGGAGTTCTCCCTGCTCGAAGGATTTCCTGAGCTGCACTGTAGTATGGTAGCAGTCCATTTTCATGACCCATCCATGACCCAGGCATTTCCCCCCTTTTTCTTCGGCTGGTTTCAGATAATTCCTCAAAAGGCCATAGAAGAGCTAAGTGAGAGAATTAGGCAACTTAGGATTTGGGCCATCTTTATGTGTACCTTTGTGTCTTTCAGACCTACTTGGGCCCAGTCCTAAACTTAGCATTTCTTTTATATCAGGCATATATGTTGTACCTACCTTTCCTTAGGACTTCATGGATCTGACCATACCCAGCTCCTGAATTTGAGAAGTACATGAATTCCTAAGAAAATCTTGATTTGAAAGCAGCTTCTAACATGCTGCTAGACCAGTGATGGTGAACCTATGACATGGGTGTCAGAGGTGACACGCAAACTCATTTTATTGGTTGATTTTTCTTTGTTAAATGGCATTTAAATATATAAAATAAATATCAAAAATGTAAGTCTTTGTTTTACTATGGTTGCAAATATCAAAAAATTTCTATATGTGACACGGCACCAGAGTTAAGTTAGGGTTTTTCAAAGTGCTGACACGCGGAGCTCAAAAGGTTCGCCATCACTGTGCTAGACCCTGCTGGTGGGGAGCAGCACATGGAAGTTGTTTGGCTCATAGCTCTGAATTGTCCCCCTGGGTCAGCAAGTTGGGATATTTATCCACCGACTCTCCTCCTTCACCGGGACATTAACTCCTTTCACCATGTGGCCTGTTTTGCACAGGCTGACCCACTCCCATGACCAGATGGCCCAAGGCATAGAGATGCCAGAAGACAGCAGTGGGATAAGAGCAACCTGCTGGTGCCCATCACAGTGGGCTGAGGTCATCAGCATAGGACACCCGTAACATCTGCTTTATGTTTCTCTATTTCTACCAATTCGTACTGCTTTTTCACAATGAATAAAACATTGTCTCTTCTCAAAAGGCGCTCACAGTTCCATAGAGAACTAAAAAGGGCACAAGTAACATGACAGTAGAAATGTAGTAGAACCAAAGTGTTCATGGGATCCCCACAATAGAGAAACTAAACTAAACTCAATTCTCAAAAAATTCCTAGGAATATCTGACACAGAGAGATCTCAGACAAGGACCTGATTAGATGATTGGGAGGGAAGTGCTCCCATATGCACATAAAATGCTGTTGTGAGGAGCTCTATTAGGTGATGTTTGGTCTTAATGGTAATGTATTAGATCTAGGACGTTGCTAGAAAGCATGATCTTGGTGTGTGGGGCATGGAGACACATCCAGATAAAAATCAAGGGCTGCCTCACTGTGGTGGAAACACGAGTAAGAGATGAGCTCTGAAGCTAGCAGAGGAAAGAGGGCCACGGCAAGTGTTTACCTCTCCCTGAGCTCCCGAGGCTCTTTGTGAATTGTCTTGTTTGCTTCTGCTGGGTGGTGGGAAAATATGGGCAATTTTCTCAGGCCAGAGTTTTTTGGTTTGTTTAAGCAAAGAAATAAAGTGAGTGAAGTTGAAGGGCAATTGCTTCTGGGTGGTAGGACCAAGAGAATTAGCAAATACTAGGCCACTGATCAACCTGCCTCCTCTCCACACCCGACTTCTCCCTCTCAAACTGTTAGCCTCTCCCTTCAGGGTACCATGTGGTCAGAGGAAGCATTGCTTTGCCCTATAAAATCATTTGCTGTTGACTTTATTGCAAAGCTTTTATTGTTAAGCAATAAAGTTCTGGTGTGTGCAGTAGGTTGGACTGCCTGGGCCTCCAGGAGAGGACATTGATCCTGTCTGGAATCCTCTTTAAACCTCTGTTCCAAAGGCATCTCCTACATGTAACTGAAATCATGGGCAACTTGTCTTTCTCTATCTGACTTACTTCACTTAGCATAATGCCCTCTAGGTCCATACATGTTGTCACAAGTGGTAAGATTTTGTTCTTTTTATGACTGTAAAGTACAGCATAGGGAATATAGCCAATAATATTGTAATAACTCTGTATGCTTCCAGGTAGGTACTAGGTTTATTGGGGTGATCACTTTATAAGGTAATCACTATGCTGTATACCTGAAACTAATATAACATTGTATGCCAACTGTAATTGAAAAAAAATTAAAAACAATCTTGAGCCCTGACTGGTTTGGCTCAGTAGATAGAGCGTTGACCTATGGACTCAAGGGTCCCAGGTTCAATTCCGGTCAAGGGCATGTACCTTGGTTGCGGGCACATACCCAGTGGGGCATGTGCGAGAGGCAGCTGAGCGATGTTTCTCTCTCATCGATGATTCTAACTCTCTATCCCTCTCCCTTCCTCTCTGTAAAAAAAATCAATAATATTGAAAGGGCAAGGGCTACACCCTCCATCTTGCCCTGAATCCTCCATTTTTGGGCAGCAGCCATGTGCTCAGCAAGGAGCTTCTTCCCGGAAGCCCAAGCCTCTGCTAGCCACACCTAGGATTTCTTTAAACTAACCAATGATAATCAAGGGAAGTGCGCGCCATAGATACGACCACATCCTGTGTAACAAGACATCGACTTGCGCCTGGCCAATCGGCAGGGCCCATAGTCCTCTCCTCCCCTTACTCCAACCCCCCTATAAACCCCTCTGCCCACAAAGCTCGCGCTCTCTGCCCCCTGCCGCTGTGTCGGCGAGTGTGGTGGATGGGGAGCCCGAGCTAGCTCGAATAAAGACTCTTATGCGTTTGCATCGGACTCGGCTGGCTCCCTGATGGCCTCTTGGGGATCCTGAAATCTGGGCATAACATATATATATATATATATATATATATATATATATATATATATATATATATATATATATAAAACAATCTTGAACTCTCCTCCCAAAGACTAAGGTTCTTGCAAAAAATTAAAACAAAACAAAAAAATAAAACACTTATCCTCTGGAAAATCTTCCCTGGTCCTTTGTTGAAGTTCTGCAGACCTTTGTTGTCAGCAATACCACAGCAGTTATCTGCTGGTTCCTTTCAGCACTGACAAGCACTCATGGAGTAGTTGATATAAGGCACCACCTATGTGTTTCCCCACACTACACCTTAGATTCTTACATCTAAATTGTTGCTATCTCTTTTCCCTCCACTCATATCTAAAGTCTTTGAGGTCAAAATTCATATTCTGTTGTTCACATCACCTTTAGTTTGGTGCCCATTATATCAGTTGATAAGTTTTTGAGTGAAATTAACAAATGCCCTGTACCAACTAGCTTGACCTGAAACTCTAATATTTATACGAGAAAAACCATTTTGTCTTGCCACATAATGTAGGTGGCAACTAATGGTTGACTGTTCAGTCATCCCTGATTTAATTATCAAATGCTATTTTAATTAAGAATATATTTATTTTGGTAAACATACATGAAATTGACACTTTTAACCATTTTTTAAGTGATTCTGTGGTATTAAGCACATCCATGTTGTTATTTAACCATCACAACCATTCATCTCCAAAACTTTTTCACCTTCCCCAAATGAAACTCCTTAGCTATTTTAATTTTTAAAATATTTATCAAAGTAATTCATGCATAGAATTAAAAAATATATAGTACAAGTCTTATAAAGAAAAAAGATCAGTTCCCCACTCCTCCCATTTCCTTGACTCATCCTAGAGGCAATTACTTTCTATTCTTTTTTTTTTCCAGTTTGATCTTTTTTTTTTTTATTGCTTAAAATATTACAAAGGGTATTACATATGCGTCCTTTTTTTTTCTTCCCCGCCCTTAACAATCCCCTGGCCTCCCCTACCCGCCAGTGTCTTATGCCCATTGGTTATGCTTATATGCATGCATACAAGTCCTTCGGTTGATCTCTTACCCACCTCCTTCCTGCCCCCCAACCCTCCCTGGCCTTCCTGCTGCAGTTTGACAATCAGTTTGAGGCAGCTCTGCCTCTGTATCTATTATTGTTCAAAGGTTTGTAATGGTCTTTATTATCCATGAATGAGTGAGATCATGTGGTATTTTTCCTTCATTGACTGGCTTATTTCACTTAGCATAATGCTCTCCAGTTCCATCCATGCCGTTGCAAATGGTAAGAGTTCCTTCTTTTTTACAGCAGCATAGCATTCCATCGTGTAGATGTAACACAGTTTTCTAATCCATTCATCTACTGATGGGCACTTAGGCTGTTTCCAGATCTTAACTATGGTGAATTGTGCTGCTATGAACATCGGGGTGCATATATCCTTTCTGATTGGTGTTTCTGGTTTCTTGGGATATATTCCTAGAAGTGGGATCACAGGGTCAAATGGGAGTTCCATTTTTAGTTTTTTGAGGAAACTCCACTTTCTATTCTTTTAATGATTTCTTTTGATGCTTATCTGCACATTTATAAATATTAAATATTGACTGCTATTTTAGAATGTTTCCATTTTACATGATCTATAGACTTCTGTGGTAGTAGTTGAGTCCTACGGCCTGAATTCTGTGCTTCTCATTCTCAGCAGCGCTGGTCTCCGGTGGAAATACCACTGCCCTGTGAAGTCCACCATTCCTCAGTCCTCCACAGATGTGCTAATGTCCTTGACTGCTCTCCTCTCCGCTCCTCTCTCATTCTCTTTGTCCTGGTGGGTAATATCTTTTTTATTTTGTCATTGTCATTTTAGCTGAGTGTTGGGAGGGAAAGGAAATGAATACCTGTGGTCAGTCTGTCGTGATTAACCTGAAATCCACATGCACTTAAAATAGAGAAAAAACCCTGACACTTAAAATGGACTTAAAGCCCATTACGCCAATTTCTGACAAGTGAGGGCAGAGGGTAATGAGGAGGACTGGCAGAGAGGTCTTCCTTCTCATTTTTTTCCTCAGGGCACAAAATTAGGGTAAAAAAATTAAAGCTTGAAAAAAAAAAGAAAGTCACGTTTGGAAGGTCTTGCTGTTGGTGAGATGTTCATGATATTGCAAGGGTGGGGGTTTGGAAAAAAGAAGATCTTTTGAAAGATCTTCATGAAATCAAATTTGCATGGTATGCTTTATATGGTTAACGTATTTAGAAATTTATCGTTTTATATGAATTTGGTAAGGATACTATTATTTTTCAGAGACTCTCCATTCGAAGGCCAGTAAAAGTGTTAACGTCGGATAGGGTTTAGTTTTGGGCTCTAGCACTGTTGGCATTGGTTCAACTTGGGGCTCACAAGTTCCAGCTCCAGGGAAGAGCAGTGACCTGCTTGCTGGTGCGCTGTGTCCACTGGGCCCACTGCTGTGGGCTCACGCACTGGTGACTCCTGCTGATGGACTTGACTGTGAAAGCCTCCTGGGAAGTCTTCCAGAGCTTTCTCTGGGAAGTTCAAATTTGCCCCTTCTCTCGGATACTTTTCCTTTTGGTGCGTGCAGTTTCTGAATGGAAGGAAATTTTCTGCCAGGGAAGGGCACAAAGACATTAACTTAATTCATTCTGTTTCTTTAGGGAGACACAGGCGTAGACAGCAACTTAGGAGTGAGAACTGCCTCTGCCCGCAGCCTTTCCGCGGTTGGCCCGCAGACCTGGGCTTTGGAAGATCTAAGGACGCTGGTACTTGGCTGCCAGCAGCTGTCTTGTTCAGGTCCTTTCATTCTTTTGCTGGGTCCTCGCTCCTAGGTTGTTGCTCCTACTTCTTGCCAGTAGGTGGCAAGCTAGGCCCGGGAAAAGCAGCAAGAAAGGGTGGGTTGTGTGAGTCGGTTTGATCTTGCTGGGCCGTTTTCCCAGATGTGCGGTGCTGTGATGAATTCTCTGCAGGAAGCAAAAGGATTCCTAGCAGGTGTCTCCTCGGGCCAGCCAGGCAGAGGGTCATAATCTTAGTATTAGCTGCTTTTTAAAAAGTTAATACTGTGTTTGTATCTATGTCTAACCCCCCACCTTTAGTAGAAAAACTTCATTAGCTCCCGAATGCTGATTGTTCCTGGCATCCAGTCCATGAGGGGGGTTCCAGACTGACTGACATAACTACCAGGGGAGGGTTGGCTGATTAAGCTCAGATTAGAGGTGAGGATTTGGGACAAAGCAGATCAAAAACAGGAACTGAGGTCAGAAGCAAAGAGATTCGAATCAGTTTACCAAGTCAAAGCCAGGACTGGGGTCCGTGAAGGCAGGCTAGGCTTGTGGGGAGAGGGGGCGGAGAGAAATACGGGTGTGTGGACTCATGAACTGGCCATGACGAGGCAGGAAATACTGGGGTATTCCTCGCACCAGTCCCTGTGATCCAGTTAACCCTAGACATGCCAATCGGCCTCTTGGCAGGTGTGTCTGGTGAGGTGGTAAAAACGTAGACAAAGACTTAGGTTCAAATTCCAGCTCTGGCAGCTGCTTGGATTTTGTGCAACTTCTCTGTGCCTTTGACTGCTTGTCCTACAGATATGGTGATATGATAATACTTAACTCAAGAGTAGTTGGCAAAGTTAAATGAAATGAATGTATTACTGTTCCTGGAATCAAATAGGTGCTTTATAAATGCTACCCTTTAGTGTGATTATGCATTTATTAAAGCATAAAGAGAGGAAAAATAAAAGAGAGGCATCTCATAAATATAATCTTTGGCCACAAGGGGAAATAAATATGGGAAAACAGCACTCAGAGCACCTGTCCTGCCCTGGAAGCGGGGATGGGTGGGTGGGAATCCCATCTTCCTAGAGACGGAGGCGCAGTATGTTCTCCTTTGTGATGGGTGGGAACGCCTCCATGACATGCTTTGGAGGTGGCAATAAAAACACTTTACTTTGTAAGGAGGTACATCCCTTGGTATTCATTATTCACTGCTGCCTTAAGTTTATTCAGATAGTAACAATACAGTATTTTCTAGTCCAGTCATATTTAATCTCATTTAGCAAGGAAATATAGGAATATGTTCAGACCATTACCAGATATATTTCGAAATAAAATAAGGAAGCCCTCCTCCTTGGCATCCCACCCAGTTCCTCTCTTCTGCAGCGAACAGCCTCAGGCCTCAGACCCGCAAACCTGCCTACACTGTGGAGAGGTTTGGATAGCTCAGTGGATGAGATTTTTTGTGTGTTGTGTGTCACAGTCAGCTCTGAAATCATTGAATTTGCATATAGACATTCTGGTTTTAAAATTCCACACCTCAGATTTTATGGTGCTACACCTTATTGGTGCTGTCCAATGAAGAGCTGAGAGTGAGCCCTGGCTGTTGTGGCTCAGTTGCTTGGAGCATCATCCCGAAGACCAAAGGTTGTGGGTTTGATCCCTGTGGGAGACAACTGATCGATGTTTCTCTCTCACATTGATGTTTCTTTCTCTCTCTCTCCCTCTCTTCTCTCTCTCTCTCTCTCTCAAATAAATAAACATATTTTTTTTTTTTTAAAAAAGAGCTGATAGTGATGGTCAAGCTACAAGCTGGTGTTTGTAGGGGGAACATGTGATCTTCTCCTACTTCCAACTCTTGTGTCGAAGCTCTGCTGGACACAACAGGTAGGCATGAATGTGATGGAGATGGAAGCTGCCTCCACCATCGCTAGCTGGTAATGCCCCACAGAGGTAAGCTCCACTCCACAGCCACGGGATCCTCCTGAAACCAGACAACAAACGGGTGCGATTTAGTCATAGGCAGAAGGATAAGAGCACAGGAGGAGAATCTGGGCCTCACTGAGAAGTCACTGTTAGAATCACCATCCCTTTCAAGACCATCCCATAAATTGTGTTATCTATTTACACAAAGGTCAGCACCCTCAGTTAAAAAATATATTTTTACATTTCCTACTGACTGTTAAAATGTGATTTTATCGAAACCTTTCTTCAAAAGTGTCACTTCACATCTATGGTTTGAAAAGAAGGCAATTGCTGATTTGATATAAGAGGAGCTTGGGTTGCATTTATGAGAGTGGCATTTCCTTTGTTCTTCAGATCAAAAACTCGAATGGCAAGTTTCTGACAGAACATCCCTAGGTCACTGTCTGCCTAGCATTGGTGTTCAATCCTCTGACACCCATAGAAGTACTCGATCTGAAAGGGTGGTTTCCAAGTTTTTTATCACTAAATGGCTTTTTTATCACTATTTTTGTCACTACCACCCTCAGTGGTAAACTGTATTTATAAAAGCATTCCTCATTTCCTTTTTCATTAAAGTATTCAGTATACTTATCTAATATGCTGGTTATATTTTAGCATCTTTGTGGCTGTATAGTTGGGAAGATGTCTATTAAGACTTTAGGTATTCAAAGAGACTGGTGTCATTAGTATCTTAGGGATTCAGGAACCCTAGTTTGGGAACCACCATGTATAATAGATCCTGCATTCTCTTAATTTCTCCTTCCTCCCACAGTTCATTGGAAATAATCTGCAATATCTATCAATGAGTACCCTAGTTACTAAAATAAAACTGCCTATACTACCATAGGATAATATATTTGAAATTGAGATTGTCCTGGAAATTCTAAGACCACATGGTCTTGTTAACCAATATCATAATTTTCAAGACAATATCAAGATTTATAGTATCTTAATGATAAGTCTTATAATCAATTTATTAATAAAGATTACTGCTGGTATTATTGAAAATTTACTATGCACTAGACGCTGGGTTAGGTTCTTTAAAGACATTAATCTTACATCTCATAATAATCCTGTGAAGTAGATAACAGCTTAATTTGCCTAAAGAGGAAACTGAGGCTTTGGTCCTACTACTAGAAAGAGGAAGAAGTCGAATCAGTTATCTTTGACTATGGAGGTCATCCTCTTAGCCACTCCATGGTATTGTTCCTCCATAAATGGAACCTGAGAAATCTCAGGCTGTGATAGGGAAGTTGGTTTGCTTTTGAGCTTATTTCTTTCTAGGAAGGCAAAGGAGGGAAAGAATCATTTGTAATAGGTTTTCTTTGTAACTCTTGGAACAGTTCAGTGAGGATAATAAAAGCCTGTTGATGGTGCTTTGGATTGCTGTAACCTCCTGTGATCTTTCTTGTGTGGCTGTCGGATTTTCCATGTCATAATATTCGAGAAAAAAAATATTTTTCTATGGAAACCTCTGGGAAGCAGCTCAGGGTTATTTAGGTTTGGCTTCATTTGTCTCCCCTTTTTGTATACAAACATGCAGTTCCATTTTCAAATCTCTTCTGATGAAATACCTATACTTATATCTGTATATTTATATCTAGATCAATCTAGATACCTAGATAGATTGATTTACGTATTAATCTATCTATGTCTATCTAGCTCTATTTATCTTGATATATATATATATGACATTAGTACATTCTCACTTGGAAAGAGTAAGTGTCTCTTTTCTCCCAGAGAGGACGGATGTGATTTCACTTCCCTGTACAGAATTTATTTGCTACTCAGAAAGAAGGGCCAAAAAAGCAATACTGAACCCTGGGTGATTCTGAACAGTCATGAATTAATCTTGTTTGTATTTAAAAGGCTTTTTCCTTTCAGCTGTATTCATCTTGTGCCACCCATTTTGTGTTTGGAAGTTAAGGAATGAAGTTAGGTAATCTTACTGCGTGAAGAACTGAGTTGTTGCTGTTTACCTTCACATGGCCTAGTGTGTTCTCTCTTTTCATGGATAGCTAGCTACTCTGTTCTAAGAGACCCTGGGTCCTTTGTGCATGGGAATGGCAAATTAAAGGAACAGGGAGGGAATGGTGGGAGGAAAGGGAAGGGAGAGAGGAAGATGTTATTGAAGAGCAGGGGAGAAATGAATTGGTATTTCTCATAACCCATCATGTTTTTACCACTTAAGCCAACTGGTCATATTTTTTAAATAGGGAGTGGAAAAACTTCAAATGATCTTGACTTTATGAGAGGTGAATACTTTCTTTTACCAAATGAATGCCCTGATATTTGGTACAGGAATCTGTCTGGGTTCTGGAAGAATGAATTTGCCAAATGGTACCTAAAAAGCTAGTCTAGTCAGCATTGTTCCTAACCAGAGAGTACTGGTGAAAAGACCAGACTCCAACTGTAGGGTGATCATGTTTTATTGATTTTTTTTCCCCCCTACCATTTCGCTTAGGGAGCCCAGCTATTAAAATCAAACTACAAATTTCACTATCAGGCAAGATAAGAGTATACTAATTAGGATAGGACAATACGGATAGTTATTCTTTCCAGTATACACTGTTCATTTAGGCCTTGGAAAGTTGACCAAGAGCCCATTTTATGTGCTCCACAAGGTTATTTCTACCAGGGTTGCAGTATGTCCTCTGATCCACTTCACAACCCCCTCCCCCTCAACCAAGACTTTAAGTCAGGAGAAGCAGGAAAACACTATGAAGCAATAAGATGGCTCCAATGGCAGGAACTGTAGTCTGTGGCTTAATTTGTTTGAATAGAAATAGAAATGAAAACTTAAGATTTTTGAGCATGAAAACAGCCAGCAAATTGAAGATCTATAAACTATCTCTCTGATCTCCTTGTATTTTATGTACTCAAGCTAATTGCCAGACTTTCTTATCATTGCCTTTTTGGCAGCTTAGGATGGGAATCAGATGCATCATCGGCTGTCTGAGAACATCCCAGTGATAGATAAATATATATATATATATATATCTATATATATATATCTATATATATATATATATTTATTTATTTATTTATATATAAAATTGATTTTTTTACAGAGAGGAAAGGAGAGGGATAGAGAGTTAGAAACATCGATCAGCTGTTTCTGCACACCTCCCACTGGGGATGTGCCCGAAACCAAGGTACATGCCCTTGACCGGAATTGAACCTGGGACCTTTTAGTCTGCAGGCCGACGCTCTGTCCACTGAGCCAAACTGGTTAGGGCTATATATGTGTATTTTTGAGTAAAGTGTGCTTTTTACCCACCTTGAGCACAGTCTGTGCTTTGCTTCTCTCATCTGGTGATGACTTTGTAGAAACCCACTGACACTCTTGTTCTCTCTGCCTTTTGACCAGCAGTTCCCAAGGGCAGGGCTGTGAGCAGGGCAATGGATACAATATGCCCTCACAGAGCAGCATGAAGACCAGTGCTCCAAAGAGACTGACCTGTGACTTGGACTCCAACTAGGCTATGCAGTTCAGGCAACTTCTATAATAAATGACTCACCGCCGAAACCGGTTTGGCTCAGTGGATAGAGTGTCGGCCTGCGGACTGGAAGGTCCCAGGTTCGATTCCGGTCAAGGGCATGTACCTGGGTTGCGGGCCATCCCCAGTGGGGAGTGTACAGGAGGCAGCTGATCGATGTTTCTCTCTCATCGATGTTTCTAACTCTCTATCTCTCTCCCTTCCTCTCTGTAAAAAATCAATAAAATATATATTAAAAAAAAAATGACTCACCAACTTAAACATCATTGGATAATATCTGTAGTAAAGAAGGAAATATGGTGGAGCTTCTGCATTTTAGAAGTCTAGGAAAGTTGATGAAAGAATTTAAATATCAAGCTCAGAATATATGATGTCACCCTAACTGGTTTGGCTCGGTGGATAGAGCGTCGGCCTGCAGACTGAAAGGTCCCAGGTTTGATTCCGGTCAATGGCATGTACCTTGGTTGCGGGCACATCCCCAGTAGGAGGTGTGCAGGAAGCAGCTGATCGATGTTTCTCTCGCATTGATGTTTCTAACTCTCTATCCCTCTCCCTTCCTCTTTGTAAAAAATCAATAAAATTTATTTAAAAAAAAAGAATATATGATGACAAATCGAGGTAACAAAATGCTGGAACTGCCATCACCCAAGACTTATGAATAGCTTTACAAATCTTTTATTTTATGTCTTATGAATTGCCTTTGAGGGCAGGTGGTGTAAACAGAGTAAAAAGTTGGGTCTCCATGATACCAAATCATCTGGATGAACAATAAAACAAACTAGACAGGCAGGAAATTTTTAGTCTGTTTCAGGATAGATATTGGTCTTTTTGCTTTTGTAATTTTCTTTTCTTTGGTAGCTGGCCAACTACTGAGTTCATTGTTCTTTGGGGAATGCTGCAAGTGGTACTGATTGGAGTCAATTTGGTCTTAATATCTTTTATTTGTCTTTTCCTAGGGGGAAGGAGAGGAGAAAGAATGAGGTAAAAGGTGGATAAGATTATCAGTAGAACATTTTTGAATTTTATAACAAAACAAAACAGAATATGTGACTTCAACTGGGAAAATGCAGAAACCATCTATGAGTATACACAGGTCTATTTGTCCCTTGGGTTTCTTCTACGTTGGGAGACCCAGAGAGGAGCATCCTTCATGGCGATTCCAAGGTCCAGGATGAAGTAATAAGCTTTAGAAGAACATGGATTAAAGTTGTATCAAGTCTTAAGGCTTTGAGGGGATCTCAGAGACAAAGTGACTTACTTAAGCTAATAAAACTCACCAGCAAACCCAAGCAAGCTGGTTTAGCACCATATCTTCTCTAACCTGGAGAGAAACTGCCCCACATGGATAAAGATCAACATCATGGTCCATGAGAACCTTTTCCTGCAAGTCCTCTCTGTGGGAAGCACTTGCTGGGTACTAGGAATTTAGGGAAGAATTCAGCATGGTCTCTGATGTAGAGAATTATAATTTAGTGTAGAGAGGGAATAATAATAATAATAATAAATAAAATAATCACAAGAAAGTGCCAGATGAAAGATACAGACAAAAGCAATGTTGGTGCCTCACAGATAGTAGGTATTTGGTAAATCGTTGTTGAGTAAATGAATGAATGAATGAATGAATGCTGAATTTAGGTCATTAATGAAATGTGAGTCCCGTTGGGAAGAAAGGCCTCACATAGGAGGTTTTATTTATTATTTATTTATTTATTTTTATTTTTTTGGTAGGCAGTCTATTTTATTGAGGGCCTTCAGGGAAGGTTCGAAGCACTGGGAGGACAATGAGATCCTGCATCCTTGGCCTGACTGGATTGCCCAAGCTTCATAGTCACAGAAAGCCACATAGGAAGTTTTAAAGGAAAAGTAAGGGTGGCTGAATGGTGAATGAGGGAATCCCATTGCAGGAAATCAGAAATATACACATATCTATAAGATATGACTGTTTAGCATAGTTTAAATATGGGACAATCTAAGCCATTTCCCCTAAGGAGCATTTATCATGGGGGCAATGAAGAACAACTTATTGCCTGGAAATATATTTTTAAAAAGCTCTGATGCTGGAGTGGATGATGCTACTAGCTTTAGGTAAAAACTCAGATGTCAGCTATACAGCAGGCAAATTTGGAAATCAGAAATAGAAAATGTTTTTTTGCAGTGAGTGTTCAGGCAAGGCCAGTGCTAATTAAAAAACCGAGTAACATTAATAATTCACAATAAAAATAGTAATGAAACTGACTAATACTTACAGAGCATTGACTATGTGCAGATGCAATGTTATGATTCTTCCTTAAAAAAAAATATTTTTACTAATTTCAGACATGAAGAAAGAGAGAGAGAGAGAAGCATCAATGATGAGAATCACTGATCAGCTGCCTCTTGTACGCCCCCTACTAGGGATTGAGCCCGCAACCCAGGCATGTGCCCTGACTGGGAATTGAACCATGACCTCTTGGTTCATAGGTCAATGCTCAACCACTGAGCCACACCATCCAGGCACATTTCCTTATTTTATACTCATAGTAAACCTAAGAATGAGCTTTCATTATTAACCTATTTTATAGTCAAGACCCAGAGAGTGTAAATTACTTACTTGATTAGAAGTGAAAAAAAAAAAAAGTGAAGGTTTTCTCAATTCCCCCCCAAAAAGAAAGATTCACTTTAGGTTCATAATGCTTAACTTTTATTTTGAACCCAAGTTGCTCCTTTCTGCTATCAGTAGAAAAAAGTAGAAAAAAAAGCTTATAAACTAAGAGAAACCTCAAATGTTCCTAACTCACCGTGTGTTTCATAACGAGTGCCCCACGCTGAGGCATCCCCACTGCCGCCCACCTTCGGCAACTTTCCAGGTGGGGGGTTTCCAGGCCCCTTGGCGGCCCTGCACTCAGCCCTGTACCTGAATGTAAATTACTTACTTAGAATTTAGTCATGGAAGCAGGACTTGAACCCATCCAAGTTACTCTGTTTCCAAAGCCCATGTTCTCAGCCAGCATTCTGCAGGCCAGTCTGTAGAAATAAAGAGTAGAGTTTAATATCTATCATGTCAGGACCTGCACAATGGGCTGAGATCAAGACCTTTTCTAGTTATTTACTCAGAGGATACACTTTTTCTAATTACAGGTCCTAAGTTTCTAAGAGAGCACAGTCTCTAAAAATATAGCCAGATCTCAAGTGAGCTCATTCTTGTACTTTATTTGCATTCCAAACAAGTCTTCTCTATTAGCACATTTATTAGCACATTTGATGCAAGGGAACAAGCCTTTAGCTTCTGCTGTGCTGGCAGTTTTATTCAAAATCATCTGGCTTTTGAAAATAATTGCTAAGTGGTCCATTTAAATTTAATCTCTATTCTCTCAAAGATGATTTTCCCATTGTATTCTATTTTAATTTTTTAAAAACCCCAAACCACTAAACTTTGATCTGAGGCTGGAAATGGGGCTTTCAAAATTGTCACACTGGTGTGTCTCTTTTTTCAGAAAGGCCATTACAAGAGACCAGACTTGTCTGCTCTTAAAAGGATCTGTGGTCCTTACGAAAAATGCACGTGCCCAGGCCTCTGGAGCAGTGGGCTCAGGTACAGGGCTGAGTGCAGGGCTGCCAAGGGGCCTGGAAACCCCCCACCTGGAAAGTTGCCGAAGGTGGGCGGCAGTGGGGATGCCTCAGCGTGGGGCACTCGTTATGAAACACACGGTGAGTTAGGAATATTTGAGGTTTCTCTTAGTTTATGAGCTTTCTTTTCTACTGATAGCAGAAAGGAGCAACTTGGGTTCAAAATAAAAGTTAAGCGTTATGAACCTAAAGTGAATCTCTCTTTTTTGGGGGGAATTGAGAAAACCTTCACTTTTTTTTTTAACTTTTAATCAAGTTGACAAAGTGATATCTTCATATAGTTTTTGCTTTTTCCCCTCCTTTTTCTCCACCTCAAACAAACATAGCTTTCTTTTTTTAAATAGAAGACTTCCGTGATCTTGACCTTCCCCTCTGGTGGCCTGGGTCCAGCTGAGTCTGCTGGTGCGATTCAAGCAGAACCATCTGAGGTCCGCTCAGTGCAGCGCTCGTGGGGGAGACTGTGGGACCGGACAAAGGGCTGCCTGGGTTCCGTTCGGTGTTTTTGTAACTTGTTTGTCTGGATTTATGAGTGTCCTCGTCCCTGAAACAACGTGAGGATTGTAAACTGACTGCGGTGAAAAGATAACGCTGCCTTTCAAGCCCTGAATCTCAAGGCTGAGCTCTTTCCTAGATTCCCTTTCATCTCTGAGGGATGCAGCAGAGGCCCTTTCCCCTTGAACTTTATCACTGCGCACGTCATTTACTGGAAAGACAAAGTCCTTCACATTTATTTTGGTTATTGTTGGCAAAACTGCATTTAAAAATTTTTTTTTAGCATTTGTACTGAGTGCCCCTGTGATATTAAAAACCGCCGAGTGCGCAGAGGTCTCCTAATACTAGTCAGTGCTGCTCTGATCTGGGCTCACCAGGAAGCAGAAGAGTCTTTCGGGCGGAGCTTTATGTTTTACTTTAGCAAAGGAGAGGACAGGATTTACAGCTTCTCCACACAGGCCCTGAGTGCTGTCACTGGAAAATGATTGTCTGCAGTTTGACTCCTACATGTTAAGCTGAAATCTCCTGCCCTCCCAGTTTATGACTGTGCTTCCACCGTTAGACTGCCTCACACTTGCCCCTGTAGCAGTTCACAATCAAATACCGTGTTAGATGATGCCAGAAATTGAAGGTGGTTGAACCAGGAGGGACCCAGGGAGGGAGAACTAGGTTTCAGCACCAGGCAGACCTGCTAGGTAGGGGCAGGCCGTGCATCCCAGAGGGGTGTGTGTGTGTGGGGGGGTCCAGTTAGGCAGGAAGAGGTGACGGGAAGGTGCTTGGTGGCCTGCAGCCCTGAGGGACCTGGCTCCATATGACCTCTCCAGCACCGTGTCTCACCACACTCACGACTTCGTGCTCCAGCCCTGTTGGCTTTCTTTTAGCTCCTCCAATGTTCGGTCTTCTCTCTGCCGTTGACTCTTTGAAGATGTACTTTCGATGAGTAAGAATCCCATAATCAGATTGTGTATTTTCAAATGACACAGAAGACCTCACTTTAAACCCCAAATTAAAGACAACCTAACATGTGGGCTAATCTCCTCAGTTTGGATTACTGCTTGTGAGTTTTAAAGTTGAGTCACTTAAATTTTTCTTTAAACAGCTTGAACTATGTTTAATTTATTTTTAGATACTTTCTATTTTTCAATTATAGTTGAAATACAATATTATATTGGTTTCAGGTGTAAACATAGTGATTAGACATTTATATACTTTATAAAGTGGTCACTCCAATAAATCTAGTACCCCATCTGAGCTACAGAGTGATCTGCAGATGGAGGCCACTTGTGCTGGGCATGGAGGTATATAGAAGAGGCTAAGCTGTGTATGAACTGAGGCTGAGTGCCACTAGTGCCAGGCTTGGGGTTACTTAGCAAGAGGTATGGGGCATGCCGAGGCCGGATGCTGCTCATTTGGGGTTTGTGAACCTTTGAGAGATTTTAGGAAAGTCCAAAGCATGAGCCAAGCCAGGCTATTTGTATGGAAAAGCCACTGGAAGCAGCTTGGGTGAGCCCACAAGTTGGGTGGGATGGAGCTCAGGGAATCACCAGGGTGGGGTGACCATGTTAGCCAGATTGAGGAAGATTTAGATATGGTGCCTGCCTGCACCTGCTTGGGGAAGGTTCAGCAAAGAAACTGTGGCTTCTGCCAGCACTTCTGTCCAGGAGAAATCAGTTCTTCTCCTGAAGCTAGACAATTCAGTTCCTCCCCATATGTCCCTGGCACCTTGCAAGTTGCTGCCCCAGGGCTGGAATGCAGAACAAGTGACTCTGTCAGCAAGTAGTACAGCTGTGCACAGGCCTTTAAGATGAGCACCTGGGACTCCAGCAGCCCTGTCCCAGTCACAATCTCCGCTGGTTTTCGCAGCTAGAAGTTACTGGGAACTTCTGTTCCCTGCATAGGAACCCTGGGCTGGGGAGCCCTAAGTGGAACAGGGACTCCTTGTTCCTCGGGGGAGACATCTGTGCTGAGATTTCCCTCATGAGTTTTCACAGCCTCATGTGGGTGTGGGACCAGCCAGTTCTGTGTCTCCGCCCCTCCGATCAGTCTGGACATGGCTTCTTCTGTGTATCCTTAGTTATAGGACAAGTGGTATTTTAGTGTCCAGAAGGCAGCAGCTCTGCCCCCTTATCTTCTTTCTTGGAGTTAAACAACTCTTGTTTCTCCTACCCTTGCGTTTGTATGATTGAATTGGTAGGACCTGTCACCGGCTGCTGCTGGAGGCATCTGCAGGCCTCACGCTTGCTGCCTGGGAAGTGATGGCCCGGCAGGCCCTGATGGTGGCGGAGGCTGCATATGCTCTCACATGACCTGAGGTCTCTCTGGTCTATGACAATCGGGTCAGGAATATCTGGTGAAGGAAACCTTAACGTTCAGAGACCTTTAGTTGTAAACCTTCCCCTAGAAGTGGACTCTGAGCTGAACAAGAGATATTGTGCAATAAATGAATGTCTGCAGTAGCAGCCCACCAGATAGCCATTTCCTCCTTTCTTCTTCCTAACAGAGAGTGCATTTGTTCAGGCTTACACCCTTCTTTGACACATCCGTGTGCTTCAGGAAAAGCTGTCATGTGTGGTAGTTTCAGTTACCGGCTGCTGAAGGCATCCTGTCTTTTATGATGAAGCACTTGGGAGAGAAAACAGTGACAGAACAACAGAACTATCACCTCTGATATTTTACTTACTATAATTCTGGAAATGAGAATGCACCCTAAGATTTATTTATTTATTTATTACTCCATCACATATTTGTCACATATTGATATTGTGGATGTCTAAGACCTTCAGGTCTTTTTCTCCACAAATTCCATTTTATGTGAAAATAAGATTCCTGAATACCCTCTTTTTCTTATGATGTGATACCAGGGGAATAGTTGACAGTTGCCAGAATTCTGATGGATCAGAAAACCTTCTGGAAGAGAACTTAAATGATGGCATTCTACATGCAGTTCCAGCAACGGAGACAGGGACCATTGATTGCTTATGGAAAGTTCTCCAGCTGACTCTGCATCTGTGGAGATGGCCCAGTGGCTGCTGGAAATGCCCCTGGACAGTGTGTAGCCAACTGTGAAGTTGTCAGAGAACAGCAGGCTTTCCTCCTCACCGCACTCCCTCTCCCAAACAGCCACACTACACCACCCTGGACAGAGTCCAGCTGTCCTGCCCTTCCGAGGGTCCACCCACCAATGCAATGTCAGCATTTCCCTCTTTTCTGCAGACTGTCAATTCCAGCTCATTTCAGAGGCTTGTCCTCTTCCATCCCGCTGGCTTCCCCTCTGCACACATTGTTTGCGGGTAGTTTTTATTGCGCGCTAACAGGTGGTGCGGGCCATTTTTGCTAATTTTTTTGCGCAAATGGCAGCGTTCAGTAAAATTATGATAACTTTAGTTTACGTATTTATACGTTACCCCATTCTACCGCTAGTCTATAAAAAACGTATTAATACGTGTCCCGCGCTCTACTACCAGTCAACGTAAAACATATAAGTAAAACGTATAAATACGTTTCCCACATACAATGTGTGAAGTGAGCTCAGGGTCCCCCCGGCTTGGAGTGGAAATCCATTCCCTGAACTGGTTTCTCCTCTCAGGCAGGTGTCTCGGTGTTCCGATGAAAGGCTGCCAAATGCATTTGCTTGTGTATGAAGTCAATGACACCAGTAACAGAAATGTCAAATCTTTGACACCTCACTTTCTTAATAAAAATGTCAGCTGCTAAAGACAGAAATTTCACACCCTCCCCTCCCCATCCCCTCTCCAGGACCAGATACCGGGCTGTGATGGTTTTGCAGGAACTCAGATGGCAGTGAGTGCCCTGAAAGAATGTTCCTGCAGAATCCGACAGCTAAGCAGTGAAGAAATTCAATAGCCCTTGGGCTGGCAGTCAACTCTTATAACCCTTATCAGTCATCTCTTCTGCCTCAGCCTGTGTCCCCCGCTCCTGAAAGAGGGGCTCCTGGAACCTGTGCGTATTTGGAAAGCCCAGTGAGTTCAGTTTTGGAGGTGACACAGCCAGCCGCAGAGGACCAGTGGACATTGGGCTAACACTAGGTCTTTTCTAGGTCTTTGGCACAGTGTGCTCAGCTTTATCATGTTATTCTTTGGCCATTTACTAATATAGTACAGGTCAACTCCTTGTGGGTCCGTGGCTGTATAAAATAAAGGAAAGTTTAATGAGGTGGGAAGAAATTCAGGTTGCTTTTCAGTTGTACAAATGTGCAATTGCCTTTGTATAATAACAATGGTTTGGGGCTTGTACTGTAGGATGAGTTTTTGAAGGCAGCAGGTAGAATAAGATGAACTGACATACACCCTCTCCCTGTCCTCGTCACTGGTATTTAATGTAGTATTTCATGTGAAGCTGCAGTGAATAGAGCAGAGTTGCCTGCGTGGAGGGGGGGAGGGCTGCATTACAAGGCCAATCTTGAGAAGGCCGGCTTTCGAGTCTCCTGTGCAGGATTCACAGTCAGGTGAGATACTGCACAGCCTCAGTCCGCCAAGGCGTCCACTCCCCTTGCTCCTTTGAGCCTTTCTCCCCATGTCTAAACTGGCACACCCTCTGATTTTACCATCCTGAGCACTGGAGAGAGTATGATCTTCCAGGCCGCAGTAAATGCCTTCATTCCCTCCAAACAGCAGTCTAGGGCTGACTCGAGGAAAGTCAATGGGAAAAAAAAGGAGACATATGTACTACTATTTGCAATACTTTAAACAGTAAAATAAAATAAAAAAAACAATAATAAAGGTGATTCCTTTGCTGTTCTTTCACATCGTCTTCCGTCTAGTTAGTGTGATATTTGTTTCTCTGACAGATACCCCAAGACTCAGAAATTCTGAAATAAATATTAACTTCTGAGTACAAAAGCACCATGTGCTCATTATAAAGCCCCAAATATCCCAGACATCTGTAGTAGAGAAAATAAAAGTTCTTTGTAATACTCCCAACTCCACCCCCAAGAGATCCCAGTTGCTATCAGTTTATTATCTTGTTAACAATACCTGAGAGTGCTTGGATTAGTCTTTTTAATCCTTGTCAGATTATAACCCTTGAATTGTTTCTGTGGGTGTTTCTATTTATTTCGTGAGTTGCTAGTTTTACGTGCTTTGCCTGCTTTGCTTTTAGGTAGTTCAGGTTTTCTTTTATATCCCTCAGTAGGGTTTTATAGTTCTCTTCATAAAACTCCAGTTGTTATACTTAATCCCAAAGAACTCCTTTAAATGCCTGTAAGCACCCAGTAGATGCCTGTAAATTCGGTGGAACTCGAGAAGTTATCTATAGAAACCAGATGGTTCTCCCTGGATGAATTCATCTTGATGTGGTTAACATATTTCAAGAGATGGGTCTAGCAACGCCTGCATTTTTTGAAGTCCAGAATCATGAGTTTATCAATACACAGAAAGATGTCAAGTTTCCAGAACTGCTTTACCCCAACTCCATTCACAAAAACTACTGCATAAATAGAGCATCAAATAAAAAACCAACTATAATAAAAATAAGCATGAATACATAAATAATAGATAAGATATAAATGCAAATAAACACTGATTGAGCTCCTACTATATGCCAGGCTGTGTGCTAAATGCAGAAGGTGCAAAGGTGACTAAGAGGTGGCTCTACTTTCAAAGAGGTGATACTGCAGGAGGGAGAGATCCACATCTATTCATGTAACTGCAGTGAAATGCTGTTGGTGTTATGGTGATACGATATGATGGGGATACAGCACAGGGAGTTCTTGCTACCTATGGTGATGTGAAAGACGAGGTGTGCCTGAGGTGGAGTCCCGGGTGGGAAGGAAGCCCCTGACTAAAGGCAGGGCTGTGTGAAATGACATGGAGGTTCCAGTAGGACTGGAATGGTTGGGCTCCTGGGGGACAAGCTGGGGTCAGACTGTGGAGGGTCTTTTGTGCCATCCATAGGTTTGGGACTTTTTCCGCGGTATGCAGAGCCATTGGAGGCATTTAAGCAGGGGAGTCATGTGGAGGATACTTGGGTTTTAGAGAGACTCCTCTGACTTCAGATGGAGAACGGAATGCTCTTAGGATGTCACTTGAATGGGATGTAGTGCCTTGGGGGTGCAAGAGGGAGCAGAGCCTAGAGTATATGTCTGCCTGGGTGACAATTGCTTAAGGAAGTGAGGAAGAAAGCAAATTTTGGGGAAAAGACAGTAAGGTCCACTTTATAGACTCAATGTGAGTGGCCCCTGGAAACCCTGGGTGGAGAAACCCAAAAGTCGGCTGTGTGTGCCCAGCTCTCATACACTTAGTGAGTAATGATTAAATGTGTCTGTGTGTCTATTCTGCATCTTAGGTTAAATGGGGTGCTCGCAACCCCCTCAGACACCTATTCATAGTCAATTGCTTTGCTACTTCTAGCCATTGCTGAGGTGGCTAATGTCCTTTACGTTTTTCCAAATTATACTTTCAACCTTGTATGGTCACTTTGCTGTCTCCATGAACTGACTACATAGATACGGAAGAGACAGGAGAGTAAAATTATGTGTTAAATGATATATTTATATCAGAATTTCATACTTCCATTTGTTTGTTTCAGAAATGTCATCTGGAATATACATGTGCATTTTTCACTTTAAGGCTTTCATCCGGACTATTATAAACTATACTACAGATTCTCAGAGTTGATCTCTGTTAAGAGGTATCATGAAAAACCCACACTTACCTAAATATCTAAGGAAAACTCATCTATTATTTTTATTATAAAAAGTAACATTAATGATGACAAAGTCTACCATTTATTGTGCATTTATTATGCACCTGGTCTAGCAGGGGCATTATGTTTGCTTTACATGCATCCATTATCTAATGCACAGAACAACCCTGTGGGCTAGATATGATTATTTGCATTTTAATGGAGAAAATGTTTCCTCTTCACACTTTTCCAGAATCTTTTCTGCAAGGTCTTTTATGGGCTTGCCTTCCTCTGGACATCCCTAAGTGCTGATGTTTCCTGGGTCACCCTTCTTTTCTCTCTTCATACACCTCTGAGCAATTTCATTTGCTACATGCCTTCACTTACTACCCATATGCCAATGATTCTTATCTCCATATATCCTGCTCAGGTCTCTGTGCTGAGCTCAGACAAGTTAGCCCGATGTCCACTGGTCCTCTGCAGCTGGCCATGTCACTGGCACTGCGAATTTAACATCCAAAATTGAACTCATTGGGTTTTGCAAAAATACGCACAAGCCCCAGGAGTCCCTCTTTTAGGAATGACACAGTTGCAAGTGCAGAAGCCTGGAAGTATTTCTTACTTTCTTCTTTCTAACGCCGCCTCTTTAATCTGTCTCCAGGTTTGGTTTGTTCTGGTTCCTAACACGCTCTCATGCACAGCCTCTCCTCTGTTTCTCCTCTGCCAGGGCCTTCGTCTGGGTTCTTAATATTTATAATCTCGATTACGGCAACAGCCTCCCAACTGACCTCTTTCCCTGAGTCTCCTTTTCCCTCCAGTATTTTTCTCTACAAACCTTTGAGATTGAACCTTCCAAATTCAAAACATGGATTCTGTTCTTTTTCTCTTGTCCATCCTGTCCAAAAGTTCTCCATGATCCTCCAAATTCATTCCAGACACATTAGGTTAATAAGTAAGGTCTTGTTCCCACCTCATTTTCAGCTAGGCTCGTTCCTCCCCACCACTTTCAAATCACCTGGAACTTCTTGCATTTCTCCATCCTGCTGTGCACCCTTGGAGGCTCTGTACATTCTGCCCCCCACGTCTGGAACATCCCCTTATCCCTAATGACTGCCTAGCTCCCTCCCCTCCTTTTGTGTTCTGCCCAGACCATGTGTCTGCTGGGAAACCTCCCTCCTCGGGTTACAGGAGGTGCCCTCTGTGCTCTCAGAGCTCCTCCTGCTTCCCACCATTGGAGTACCCGACTGGCTCCCTTGAAATGATTATAAGCCCTGCCACACTCTGAATGCCATAAAGGCAAGGAGGGAGTAGATCTTGCCCACCATGGCAGCCCCAACAACCATTTGATTTCCTGGTGTATAGTAGGTGCTTGATAAATGTATTAATGAATGAATGTGTGAATTAATGAAAGAATGAGTGAATCCAATAGCTCAGGTTAAAGTCAGATCAGCCTGCCCTGAAAGTCCATATTCTTTCTATTCCCTGCTTGACTTATTTAGAATCTTCTACTGTCTTGCTGTGGACATAGCAACAGGGGTTGGATGGGATGGGATGGTATTAAACTGAGAATGCAGCAAGATTCTCTTGACCCAATTTTAGATGATGTCACATTCCACTTGGTAAAGAAGAATTGGATATAGCCCTAAACCCAGATACAAATCTTTCACAGGACCCACATCTGGACCTCGCCTCTGGGCTCTTGCATATAGAGTCATTTAAGTACTTTTAAGACAATTGTTGAAGGACTTGAATATAAAAAGTAGTATCCAAAGCCCATTTCATAAAGTAAAAGGGAATAATGCTTATTGGAAAAGGAAAGTCATGTGAATGGCCCTGGAGATGGACTAGGAATTAGTGCTGCAGCTGCATTGCGAACCAGTTATAAGCTAGAAATAGAAAGCAGAGGAGGAACTACCGAGAGACTATCACAATGATCCACGCATGAGTTCCCAGAGCAGGGGACTGATTTTCAGAGGGAAGAGTGACTGTTTCTGACTCCAGTACACTGGATGATGCTCAGCTCCTGATCTGCCATGTTCTAGACAGTGGTTCTCAACCTTCTGGCCCTTTAAATATGGTTCCTCATGTTGTGACCCAGTCATAAAATTATTTTTGTTGCTACTTCATAACTGTAATGTTGCTACTCTTAAGAATTGTAATGTAAATATCTGATATGCAGGATGGTCTTAGGCGACCCCTGTGAAAGGGTTGTTCAACCGCCAAAGGGATCGTGACCCACAGGTTGAGAACCACTGTTAGGAGAAACTAGCACCAACACATAATCACTGGCCTTCTCTACCTCCATCAGGGACTCTTCACTTTATTTGGTTTCTTCTTGCTCTTTTTCTTCTCCTCCCAGCCAACACGCTTTATTTATACAGACCTTCAGGCATTGATACTTTGTTAAAATGTTTTTATTGTCTTTAGAGAGGGAGGAAGGGAGAGGGAGAGAGAGAGATGGAAACATTGATAAGAGATTGATTGGCTGCCTCCTGCAGGTCCCCTACTGGGGATCAAGCCCACAACCTGGACATGTGCCCTGACTGGGAATCGAACCGGTGACCTTTTGGTTCATGGGTTGACTTTCAACCACTGAGCCGCACTGGCCAGGAGGCACTGATTTTTATTTTCTCTGGTCATGTAAAGGGCTTGTGCATTTTTGCAGCAGAGTTGGCCTTATACAGATTCATTCAGTGGACAGTAAGATGCTTATATGTACACACTGTTTTTATTTGTCTCAGTGTATCCTCAGTGCCTAGCCCAATGTTAAATGGAACTGAAGCAAATGGGTAATCCAGATAGCTTGATTAAAAATAAAAGGTTAAGCCCTAACCGGCTTGGCTTAGGATAGAGCGTCGGCCTGCGGACTGAAAGGTCCCAGGTTCGATTCTGATCAAGGGTGTGTACATTGGTCGTGGGCACATCCCCAGTGGGGAGTGTGCAAGAGGCAGCTGGTCGATGTTTCTCTCTCATCGATGTTTCTAACTCTCTATCCCTTTCCCTTCCTCTCTGTAAAAAAATCAATAAAATATATATATTTTAAAAAAGGTTAAGCTGACAAGTTAGGATGAATAAGTAATTCAGTCACAATATGTGAAATTTGTACACACAGGCAAAACATAAACATCCTTTAAGTAAGTCCAAACACGGTAAGACAAATTATATAATCAACAGTTTGGAGGATCTGGAAGGTTGTATCTAAATGTTGCTCCAGAATTTAGGGAAATCAATGAGAGAAGATATGTGATAAGACAAGTACATGACAGTGTCAAGTGAATTATGCAGACCCCAGTTACTCCAAGTTCAGAGGTGAGATCATTTTGAACTGCATCTGAGGAAAAGGATTTAAGCTGGGTCAGGAAGGGGTTGGAGGTTGGGATGGAGTAAGGAATGGAGGTTGGTAACAAAGAGGTATCTGAGTGAGGAGTGAGGATAAATGTTTTGTGCTACTTTAACCAAAGCTCACCAGCATGGATATAAACAGGCCATGTGGTCTTTAAAGGGCTAAGAAAAAGTAGGAAGAAATGTAGTAAAATTTGATGGACTTTAACTCTCCAGATACAGAAGATGAGAGACTTGAGCATTTACAAAGTGAAAACTGGCCGGAATGTTCCAGCACAATGTATCAGACCGTAATGCGTTCCCAGGGTCTCTCTTTTTCTCTGTCTAATCATTGACTTTGTAACAGCCCAACTGTATTAACACAGATGACTTTCTGCTGTTTGACTCTTGAGATAAGAAACTCCGTATTTTATGCTATATGTGATTATTATTTATTATCCTTATTATACCATGAAAAACATTTCTGGAAATCGCTTACTTAGTAGAGCGGAAAACCAGTGGGTAGCAATATGTGCTGGAACATTCCGGCCAGTTTTCACTTTATAAATGCTCAAGTCTCTCATCTTCTGTATTTGGAAAGTTAAAGTCCATCGAATTTTACTACATTTTTTCCCTACTTTTAAAAAAATATATTTTATTGATTTTTCACAGAGAGGAAGGGAGAGAGATAGAGAGTTAGAAACATCGATGAGAGAGAAACATCGATCAGCTGCCTCCTGCACACCCCCTACTGGAGATGTGCCCGCAACTAAGGTACATGCCCTTGACTGGAATCATTGGAATCGAACCTTGGACCTTTCAGTCCGTAGGCCGACACTCTATCCACTGAGCCAAACCAGTTAGGGCCCTACTTTTTCTTAGACCTTTAAAGACCACATGTCCTGATTATATCCATGCTGGTGAGCTTTGGTTAAAGTAGCACAAAACATTTGTCCTCACTCCTCACTCAGATACCTCTAAAATAATAATAATTTATTATTATTATTATTTTTTCTTTATTGATTAAGGTATTACATATGTGTTCTTATCCTCCCATTGCCCCCTCCATCCCCCCACTCATGCCCTCACCCCCCTGGTGTCTGTGTCCATTGGTTAGGCTTATATGCATGCATACAAGTCCTTTGTTTGATCTCTCCCCCTTACCCCCACTCTCCCCATACCTTCCCTCTGAGGTTTGACAGTCTGATTGATGCTTCTCTGTCTCTGGATCTGTTTTTGTTCATCAGTTTATGTTCACTATATTCCACAAATGAGTGAGATCATGTGATATTTATCTTCCTCCAACTAGCTTATTTTGCTTATCATAATGTTCTCCAGGCCCATCCATGCTGTTGTAAATGGTAAGAATTCCTTCTTTTTTACAGCAGTGTAGTATTCCATTGTGTAGATGTACCACAGTTTTTTAATCCACTCATCTGCTGATGGGCACTTAGGCTGTTTCCAAATCTTAGCTATTTAAATTGTGATGCTATGAACATAGGGGTGCATATGTCCTTTCTGATTGGTGTTTCTGTTTTCTTGGAATACATTCCTAGAAGTGGGATCACTGGGTTAAATGGAAGTTCCATTTTTAAATTTTTTGAGGAAATGCCATACTGTCTTCCACAGTGGCTGCACCAGTCTGCATTCCCACCAGCAGTGCATGAGGGTTCTTTTTCTCCACATCCTCGCCAGCACTTGTCATTTGTTGATTTGTTGATGACACCCATTCTGACAGGTGTGAGATGGTACTGCATTGTCGTTTTGATTTGCATCAAAACATTAAAATATATTGTTGATAACTTTTAGTGAGATTCTATTGGTGATAGACTTGCCCAATTTTAGTTTATCTAATAAAATTCTTTATAGTTAGTTGTGTCAATTATTGATTGACAGTTTTGGAATATTATTCCACTGGATTCTACTTTCTATTGTTGCTGTCTAGAAGTCAGCTACTAGTCTAACTGTCATTTCTTTTAGGTAATCTGTTCTTTCTCTCTGACTGCTTTTAGGGTCTTTGTCTTTGTTTTCCTGCATTTCCACCGTGAATAGGGATAAGGATGGAAAGAAAGGAGTGAGCCAACCAGTAGGTATAGGCTTAGTTTAGATGAAATAACAAAGTCAGGCAGAAATTTATTCCAGGATGAATCTGCATAAATCTTTGACCTTAAAGGAACTTAAATATTCTGAGCTGATGGAATGAACTATTGGAGGTGATTAAAATAGCTTGATTGAGGACTAGTAATGAATTTTTAAATTCATGTTTGAATGTCATTTTTAGGACATTACTAAAAACATTTTCTTTTAATTGTTTTGCCTAAACTTGTGTTGTTTATTACTTGACTCTAATTTGAATTATTTATGCGAGGAATGTACCTTTTAAATTCTTGGGATCCTTATAAATAGACTTTGATATTGAAGATATCCATGAGGTAGTATTGAATTATTTATCCTAAAAATACCTTATATTAGCCCTAGCCAGGTAGCTCAGTTGGTTAAAGCATAGTTTCATATGCCAAGGTTGTGAGTTCATATACAAGAATCAATCAATAAATGCATAAATAAATGGAACAACAAGTGGATTTCTCTCTCTCTGTTCCCCTTTCTCTTTCTCTAAAATAAAAATAAACAACACACCTTATATTTCAAACTGAATTAAAAACTAATTTCATCCATTTCCCCCCCTAAGACTCAAAGTATCGCTAGGGAATTCCTTTCTTACATGTCTGTAAAAAATTATTCCAGGTCTTCCATAACTTTCCATAGATTACAAATCTTACCAAGTTCCCCTAATATCTAACTTAATTTTTTTTCTGCTGTGTGTCATTTTTTAAACTGTTATCAGTAAAAATAACCATGTTCATATCACTCTTACATTAGCCTTTTATCTATTTAAAGTAAATTACTAAGTTTCCCTTGAGCCTTTTCTTTTCTAGGTTAACCAAGCCTCATTTTTAAATATTTTCCTCAGGGTGGAATGTTTCCTAATAATTTTTCTTGTTCCTTCCTGGACCTCTTCCAAATTTTCAGTATCACACTTTAGTCATTGAGCCAATAACTGGGCAGTTAATTAAAGCTTGACCAATGCTGAGTGGGAAGGGAGGCTGACCTATGGTTCTTACTTACTTGGCTAATGATAGATCCTGTGCTATCATGCAAGGCCTATTCCCAATGAGGGTTATTTAGTTCCAAGAATCCAACATTATTTTATTTATTTCTTTAGAGCTTTAGAAACACCACCACGTATCAGCTCAACAATTCAGCATTAAAACAATGACTATTTCTTACAGGAAGGCTAAGAGTTTTCACCAATGAAAACTAGTACTTTATTTTAGGTTGATTTCTTGGGTTATTTCTGAAGCATTGCATTGCTTTAACTGATAAGATGCTTAAGTGTGCCTTTGTTACTTATTTTAGCTCCTTTCTCCTCTGTTTTTGTTTTGTCTAAACTCAAATGAAGAAAGGAGGTTATAGTCCTCTTTCTGTGACTATTTGTCTAGAACCCCCAGCCTCACTAATGCACTGGGAGCTTTGCAGAGAAGTTATATTATTTGATTTTTTACTTGAACATTTGGGCTCTGGACAACCAAGAGACTGGAAAACTCCACAGCATCCTTTCCTCCGAAAGGAGCTCTACAATAGCTGGGTTAATTCTGTTCCCTCCACATTCAGCATGTTCTCCACAGAGCATTAGTCACTTCAGCTCCTCAAGGGTTATGAGAATTAGACATGAATATAATGTCATTAGCCCTAACCAGAGTATTCTTTATATTGATGACTTTAAAAAATAAAACCACATGTTAATCAAGATAGTATGCAAACACTGGTTACTAGATTAACTTGAAAATATATAGGCCCTATTAGTTCAAGTTTAACGCTGATAGACACCCCTATATCCATCCAGCTGGGGCACAGTCCACCACATTCTCTAAGAGTTAAATTCTTTGCTTTAAACTCTGCTTGGAATTACTGCTGTCTTAGCATCTTTATATTTCTGGAGCTCTGTGTCTGACACTGCTGATGAGATTATCTACAAATAGCTGGTAAAAAACATCTGCTTCATAATTTGAAGGACTTTTTTTTTTTTGATGAGCTAAAGTTCCTCATTTCAGATAAAAAGTGTTATTGATCTTTGGAATAATTCTTCTCTTAGTAGAAGCTCATTGTTGTTGAGGAAGTAGTGAGAGACAGTGTGTATGCATTATAATAGAATATAATTTATCCTTTTAAAAAAAGAGACTATATTTTAGATTAGTTTTAAGTTCACAGCGAAATTGAGTGGTAGGCATGCTGATTTCCCATACATCCCTGCCCCACACGTGTACAGCCTTCCCCCGTCTCAGCATCCTCCACTAGAGTGGTACATTTGTTGTAATTGAAAAACTTTCATTGACACATCATTATCACCCAAAGTCCATAGTTTAGATTACAGTTCCCTCTTGGCATTGTAAAAGTGCATTCTATGGGTTTGGACAAATATATAATGACATGTATCCACTGTTATGGTATCATGCTGAGTATTTTCATTGCCCTAAAAATCCTCTGTGCTCTGCCTATTCATTCTTCCTTTCCTCCTAACTCCTGTTGTTTTTTGCTTTTTTTTTTTTTTACTATCTCCCTGGTTTTGTCTTTTCCAGATTATCATATAATTGGAAATATGCAATGTGTAGCTTTTTCATATTGGCTTTTTTCATTTAGTAATATGCATTTAAATTTCCTCTATGCCTGTTCTTTTCATAACTTTTCATGTTTATTTATCCATTCACCGATTGAAGGACATCTTGGTTGCTTTCAAGTTTTGGCAATTACGAAAAAAGCTGCTATACACATCCATGTGCAGGTTTTTGTGCGGACATAAGCTTTCAGTTCATTTGAGTAAATACCAAGGAGCATGACTGCTGGATTGCTTTATTCTTTCATAAGTTTCATTTTCTCTCATGGCAGAGAGCCAGCATATGTTGAGGACCTATTAAAGTCAACATTTCAATAGATTATGCCATTTTGCTCTCATTACTACCTTGCATAGATTTTTTTTTAATACACAAAGAAATTGATACTTAGAGAAGTTAAGCAATTTGCTCAAGGAAATATTTGAACAAATTGAAGATTTAAACCGAGAAACGTCTAGTACCAATGTTCTTTTATTTTCTCTGAAGTAAGTTAGAGCTGGAAGGGACCTTAGAGAGGTACGCTCTAAGCAGACACACTGCTAACATTCTAGGGCCTAGGGCAAGAATACAAATGGAGGCCTGCACATACTAATTGCCTAAATATTTACTAGCCAAATATCAAACAAAAGATGTTCTGTCTTCCTTCACAACAACCTAAAAGGCCGAATTTGAAGTTGGAAATCTCCAACTGCTGAGTTCAATGCCAGAATGTGGCAGAATGGGAGAAACTGCCATAGTCCTCCTCCCCTCCTCTTTTAGCCCTTAGTCCTGCACTTGCAAGGGGTCTTGCATGGACACTTTTGGATTCACCAACTCACATATACAAATTCCATCCACACTGATGCTAACAGCTGTCCCTTGGCTGCCCTTCAGGCTTGGGATGTACACAATGAGGTGTGTCCCTCCATTGGAAGGATGGACCCAGGTAAGGGGTCTACATTGGCCCCGGAGGCAGCATTATGACCACTTGGATAGAAAATTTGAAGATCCTAGGTGTCTGGAGTGGGAAGAGCAAGTGCAGAATGTGGGCTCCAAGTTTCTTTGACGTCATGGTCTCTCCACCTCATTGGAGGTGGGGGAAGGGAGGATGTGGCTAAGGAAATCCAGAACTGGGCCCGGGGCAAGGCCCCTTTTGCCCAAGTCTAAGGATGAAACTGGATCCAGGTGCCCCAGTTCATAAAACAAGGCCAGGGAAGTGGTGAATTTCTCAGTCACATGGCTAGTTAGTGGCTACACAAGGATGTCCTGATTTCCACACTTTTTATAAGGTTGGCCTTATGAGGCTGGGTTGTATATGTGTATTCATATAAACGTATCCCAGGAATTACGTCACAGACTTTTTCACTAAAGAGTTAAAATCCTGCTAACATGCATAAATTCTACTTACAGTCAAAACTAGGAGCTCTTGAATGAATAAACAACCATTATGTGACATTACAAAGCAATCAATACTTCAGGATATTTTTAAAGGCTAATTAGAAACTTTTGGGGACATCAATCACAGAACAGTTCCCAAATAATTTCCAAATTACTTCCTATAGAAGTCAGTTTATTGATGTACTGGTATGAGTCAACTGCCTCACCAAGAAACCATAATTAGAAATGTGATCAATGTAAACTTGATTGAACAACTGGCAGATATTTTCAATGATTTGCATATAAATTAGTTACCAGTTTTAGAAATCCAGCTTAATAATGGTTGAGATTATTTTATACATTTTCCCTTTAGTTGAATATGCTGAAGGAAGCCTGCCTCATGTTTACTAAAAGGTCATGTCATAAATGTCTTCTAGGATATAGGTTTTTACTTGCCATAGATAATTCCTGATATTATTTGCTTACAAATTTATAAATATCTCTATAGATACCTTAACATTTCAACAGCACTTTATTTCTTATACTGTACTGAAGCATCCAACTTATATAAAAGCTGCTGTTTGAAATTTTAACCCTGCTATTTTGGCTCCTGTAAATGCTTGCTGGCTTAAATAAGTAGTCTTAAGGAAAATAAGACTACTCCCATCCCAGAGAGGCCATAAACCTTCCCCAGACCAAGTTATCAGTGCTGGCACCAGGCCAAGCCTTTGGTTGAGGTCTCAAAGCCCCAGCACATAGGGCTCTTTAAGAACTTGTAAAGGGAACCGGGAAAACCCCATGTTTGGGAGACAGAAGGTAAAAAGATATAAACAGGGAAACTTCCTCCATGTTGGGGCCCAGAATTTGAAATACAGTTTTCTCTCAGCCTGTGCATAATAATAATAATAATAAGAAGAAGAAAGTGTAACTCCGTTTCTCTAAGCGTTGCTTGGTTCCTCTCCAGTCTTCTGTAACAGTACCTTTCTTGTGCGATCTACTTTGATTCATACTAATGCCCTGTGAGATAACTTGGGCAAAAGTGTTATCACTTCAATATTTTTCAGATGGAGACACCGAGGTGCTGAGAGGTGGTTTAGACAGCTGGAGTTTGATTCCAAATCCCACATGGTTCCCATGATGCCTCATTGCTTCTTACGAGCAGGGAGCGCTCAGCCTGCTGTCAACCTGAGTGTCTTTGCTTTCAGCCATTCTTGTGAATGCCCTCTGAACCTGCTGGATGCAGAATCCCATGTTGTACTGGGAAGACTCCCCATGCAGAATTTTTACAGTTAAAAAAGCCAGATGGGTTTCAGAACCTTTTAAAAAATCATGTCATTTAATAATTGAGTAAAACACATAATGAGTAATAATATTTACTTTTAATTCAAATAATAAGTATTTGAGTTAATAAGTATTTGAATTAATAATAAATGCATTTTATCTCTCACTATATAATCAATGCATCAAATTTTTACTTTTTTTTTTTTTTACAGTTGGTATAAAACTCTGAACTTATTTATGCCTGATGTGAATCTGGCTCTTTTCAACAGTAATCTAAATCAACACAGTCACATAACTAGTGACAAAAAGCAGAGGGACAGGTGAAAAGACCAATACTGTTGGAGATATTGTTGGACTACATTTTTACCATTTTAGTTATTCAGTACTTCTCCCCTTGTAACACATCACGTTTTTAATACTATGTGGATATTATGACACTGTAAACACAGAAAGGAGAGGAAGGGACAATTTAAAGTGAGCCTATATTAAAGTGTGGTCTCTTGTAGGAAACATTTTCTGTTGTACATTTAGGAAAATACTATGTTAAAAATTTACTTGTTTCTATCAAGCGTCACAAATATTTTCTGTGTAGGGCCCAATAGTAAATATTTTAGGCCTCATGGGCCACACGGTCTCTGTCATAACTTCTCAACTCTGTTGTAGTGCTAAAGCAGGCATAGACAGTATATAATCAAGTGTGTGTGGCTGTGTTCCAATAAAATTTTATTTATAAAAACAGTCAGCAGGCTAAATTTAGCTCAAGGGGTATAGTTTACCATGCCCTGGTTTTTATATTTCAACTTAGTTCTTTTAGCCTGTTTGTCAGCAATTGTGCTTTTTCAATGGTGAGGTCTGGAGTCCTAAATCCCTACTGGTTAACTCTACTGTTCTAGGCATAAACCCCTCTGACTTCACACATACCTCAGCTGTGACTCCCTTTATCTGTCCACCTCCTCAAGCCATGCCCTTCTTCTCTCTTTTCTTTTAACAGGCACTGCATCAATTATCCACAACACATAATCACAAAATCTTAGTGCCACCTGGTAATGAATTTATTGCTCCTAAGTTTGGGATGGGGGCTGGCCAGGTGGCTCTACTGATCTTGGCTGGGCTCACTTACCCACCTGAGCTGTGCCGGCTGAGGTGATGGGTGGCTGGGCTCCAGCACACCAGCGGGGTATGTTTTTACAACAAAGGCAAAGGTACAGAGCATGAGCAGAAACATGCAAAGCTTCTCATATTCTGGGCTCAAACTGACATCCTCTGCCTTCTGCTTCTTCCCATTGAGTGAATCCAGATTTTAGAGGTGAGCAAATGGACCCCACCTTTTTAGTGGCGTGACTGCAATTTCACATGGCAGAGTGTGGATACAGGACAGGATGAAGAGCTGGGGCTACTGATGTAATCGTCCCACCGCAGACCGAGTCCAGCAGATTCTGCCTCTTTCTCTCAATGCCATCTCCTTCTAGTCCTGTTGCTGCTTCTTAGGTCCAGCTCTTTTTGCCCGAGGGATATGTATAATGCTTCTCCTCAGGTGCATTCTCTGCCCCTTGAAGCCACTGAGCACTTCTTCCTTATGGTTAAGCTCTTGTGGTTTCAATCCCGTATTAAAATATTTAGTGGCTACCCATAAAATTCTCTTGGATTGATTTTCTAGAAGCTGTATTTCAACTCCATTTCACCTTTCCAGGTTTATATCACTCTTTTCTGGGTCACCTTATAGCCAAAGCAAATGACCACCCGTTCCGTAATCACTCATTTCCCCCCATCTTCAGTCTTTGTTCAAGTTCTGTTTCCCTTCCAGATGCTCTTTTGTTCTATGTCTGTTGGTTGAAATTGTACCCCTCCTTCAAGATGTGACTCAGATGACTCTGCCTTTCAGAATCTGGCTCAGGTTCCCCTCCTCCACTGACTGGCTTTCTGCCCTGACAAGTCATGATTCTTTCCTTCTAATTGTCATCAACATTTGGCACATTTGATCTTGAGTGATCAAGTTTATTTGGATGATGACTTAGTACTTCCAACAAATTTAAATTCCTTCAGGCATGTTTGTGGCCGTTTGACATCTCCATGCCACTGTCACAGGACCTGTCATAGACATTCAAAAGAGGTCTGTTGAAAGAATGAATGCTTGAATTAATATGACTAAGAAAGGGTGCCTCAGCCTCCACGGCAGCATTTTGAGGTTCTGGAATTGCTCCTTCAATCTTTTCAGGTTCTAATGGGAAAGGAACAAATCTCCTTCCATTTATTTCCATTATAAAGGGCTAAAGTTAGCAAATAACTGAAGCTGGCCTGTGAAAGAGCTCTTTCTATACTTTTTCAACTCAAACCCTTCTTTGTGTTGCCTGGTTAATGTCTTCTTTTTCTAAAAGGACCCCTGGCCCTGGGTGAGGAGGATATGACTTTTAGTGGCTGCCTGTAGTGTGATGGATGGTTTTCATCCCTTTCCCCCCTCTGCGCACCCCCTCCCGCTCCTACCCCTTTGGGCTAGTGGTGCAGAACTATGGTTGGAATTGAATACAAACCTTCTTTCACCCTTACTCCCATGCCCATGGACCTCTGAAGGTTAGATGATGCTCCTCATGGATTCTTCTCCTCACCTACTCCTGTGGCTAATTGTCTTCC
The DNA here is from genome assembly GCF_028538775.1 of Myotis yumanensis. Lineage (NCBI taxonomy): Eukaryota > Metazoa > Chordata > Mammalia > Chiroptera > Vespertilionidae > Myotis > Myotis yumanensis. The sequence goes on along the minus strand of NW_027223755.1, from coordinate 67,182,201 downwards.
TCTGTCCTGCCTCTTCCTATCCCATGGGTAGATGTACACTTCACTACTTCAGAGTATACACCTTTATTGGCCTGATTGAGTTCATTGTTGCTTATTGGAAAACTTTTTACTGAACGAATCCAGCAGAATCAGGTGAATAGGCTGGTCATTATTAGATTATTCTCCTTGTCCTTGAATCCTGCTCTGTCTACTTTAGTTGCTCTGTGTGTCAATCACTCTGTGTGCTGAATCATGCTGGGCCCAGGTCCCAGTGTGCTTAGCATCATTCTCCCATTTGTTCCATTTTTTGAATAGGGTTTAGATGACATGTACTTGTAGATGATTGGTCTTTGGCCTGGTTTTATTTATTCTTGAGTTTGTACCATTGGGGTAATGTTTATTTTATGGTTAGTTTGCCTTTTCATTGAAAAAATGTGAATGCTTTCCAAGACTTGCTATTTCTAATTTGAGCTTATGGCCTATTTTTTAGTAATTTTTTTCAGAGTTATTTTAATTGCAATCAGCTGGAATTTATGTCCATGATGCCATGATTTTCTATTTAATCATCTCATTCCCTGCTGTGCAAGAAAGATGAGACCAGAAAGGTGGTCATTTCTGTGCTGTGGAAACTTATGAAATTGCATTATTCTTTTGTATTCCTCTTATGTGCTAAACTGGAAGAGGCTTTTCTTGATTAGCTCTGTGCGTCATAGAGTATGCACCTCTATACTGAAAGCTAATCAATATCTTTTATTGATTACCCCTCAGTATATATTTTTTTGAGGCATAATTTCTAAATATAAGCCCCTGTTTATCTGTTAATGAATAGATTTTGAATGGCCACTAGAAATTGTGGCCTAGAATTAGAGAGTGAAGACTAGATTTGCTTCCTATCTAATTTCTTTTAAGTCCTTGAGTGAATAGATATGTAAGAAGATAAGACATTTATTTTCCCCAACACTGTCCTTTTCTCCTCACTAAAACTATGTGGCAGCACACTATAGAATTAACAGTGTGGGTGCAGGGGTCAGAGTCCCTCAGTTCAAATCCCAGAGTCACTCTTACAAAATGGAGGTCCTTGGGAAATGTATTTAAACCTGTGACTAAGTTTCCTCATTTCTAAAATAGATGAGTCAAATGTAGTAAGATGCATAAAGCTGTTGACAGAAACAAAAGTACTACGAATGCTATTGTTCTTAAAATGGCAATATTATTTTAATTCTTGCTCCAATACCACCCAAATTTTCACATGAACAAAAATTGTATCTAGAATCTTGGCTATGTAGCAAAATGGGCAAATGAAAGTTAGAGTAGAAATGCTATTGATAAAACTAGGTAGAATTCTTCCTACATAAAATTAGCAATCTTCTTGGATAATGTTATACAGTAGTTACACTTTCCCCCCTACTATGCTTATAATTTTATTCTTAAAATAATGATCAGGGGCATAGTAGATTACTATCTTCACAAAGCAAATAACCATTGAGGGCTAGGAAACTATGCTTCATAAACACAACCTTGCCCCAAGGACAATTGAAAGCAAGATATGTTTAAATTAAATAATTTTTATAAGTTTTTTTGCATAATTCACTAAGGAATGACAAACATTGTTTTCAACCTTAAATTATAAAGAAAAAGTTCAATATTTTTATGACTAGAAATTTTAGAAATGTTTCTATGAGTAGTTATTTTTTTATTTTTAGGTTTTGTTAATAATTATTTGAAAATGTGATTTTTATGGCCATATGATTTTCCGTTTTATAGAAGAAGCATAATTTTTTCTACAGGTGGCCAATGCCCCAATTTAGGCTTTTCCCTTAGACTCAAGGCTCTCCCTGCAAATAAGACATTGTTATTGGTCAGTAAATAGTAAGCAATTAGGTCAACAAGTCACTATTCTAGCTGCAAGGAAAGAAAATACAGGACCTGTCCTTGGTTGTGCAGAGCATCCTGGGAAAAGGAAGAATGCGCTTGTTCATTCTGTTTATAGTAAAAAAAACACACGACTACTTCAAATAATTGTGAGAGAAAGAGAGAATAGTAAGAAGTAGAAAGGAGTAGAGAGAAAGCCCTTGTATGTTAGGGTTTTGGTCTTTGGGGAGAAATAAAGTGAATAGATGGACTACTTTGATAAAGAATGTACAAATCTTTGTGAGACAAAGCCCCTTTCTTATTAAATGGTAAATTAAAAATGGAGTCCTAGAGTCTATTACTGAGACACACCTCCCTCTACTTCTACACCTTAAAAATGATCAAGTGGAAAAGCCTCTGATTTGGTTTTCATCTCTAGAGCAGAGTGGATTTTCCAAAAATAACCATCAGCTTCGTGATTCTATTTTTTCACTGGCATGCAGCTGAAATGGGTTTTTAACCTACTCTTTGTTTCCCCTCTATTTTTGATTAGGAACTCAGAAAAACACAAATGTAAGCACTGGATGTATTAGAATGTTTAGGGGCTTTGGGGTTTCAGGAATTGAGTATGGAAGTTAGTTAGCTTTTCTTTAAAAATTATATTTATTATAACATATTTTTTCTTTCAGATTCTCTGATAATATATCTATATATCTATATCTATATCTATATCTATATCTATCTATCTATATATATATATATATTCATTCCAGCAGTTACCATGCCCTGCCACCTATAGAAAAAATTATGCTTCTTTTATAAAACAGAAAATCATATGGCCATAAAAATCACATTTTCAAATAATTATTAATGAAACCTAAAAATAAAAAAATAACTACTCATAGAAACATTTCTAAAATTTCTAGTCATAAAAATATTGAATTTTTGCTTTATAATTTAAGTTTGAAAACAATGTTTGGCATTCCTTAGTGAATTATGCAAAAAAAACTTATAAAAATTATTTAATTTAAACATATCTTGCTTTCAATTGTCCTTGGAAAAAAAAGGTTGTGTTTATGAAGCATAGTTTCCTAGCCCTCAATGGTTATTTGCTTTGTGAAGATAGTAATCTACTATGCCCCTGATCATTATTTTGAGAATAAAATTATAAGCATAGTGGGGGGAAAAGTGTAACGACTGTATAACATTATCCAAGAAGATTGCTAATTTTATGTAGGAAGAATTCTACCTAGTTTTATCAATAGCATTTCTACTCTAACTTTCATTTGCCCATTTTGCTACATAGCCAAGTATTAATACTTATAAATAAAACAGGCCAACAAAGCGGGAAAGCAACTATTAAATCTGATCACTAATGGTCAGATTTAATAGTTGATGTCCCGCACACCTGCATTCAGCTTACCGTATGTAGTAATTAGTGACTTCTCCCTGCATGCCTCTTTCTATCTGGTGTGAAGTCTGTGTCATTGCTGACTGTTTGACTGAACTTGTAGTCAGCCTGCTCTGATGTGAATAGAGTGAAAAGATGAAGGAGCGCTGGCACATAACAAATGGGTTTCTATGCAGCAAAATTTGGCCAAAGGGGATCGACTTAAAATTAATTTTAATTCTAGCCTCATTAGTGTCTCTTAATTGCCAGGCTTCCTCCTCATGTAGTTTGTGGCTGAGAAGTACAGTTTGGAGGGAGCACGTCTGCCTTCCTGGCTCTTGACCCAACATCTTCCCCCAGGGGAGTACTCTGAAAAATGACCCAGTGACCACATTTCCGGCCTGCAGGAATGCAGCTGTCATTAGCTTATCATGTCCAAGCCTTCTGAGAGAGGAGAGTACCTCCAAAGGACTGAAAACACACACACCGGAGTCTTTCAGGATTCTTGTGCAATAAGAGTGGGATATGAGGTTTGCATAACAATGACTGAGGTAAACTGGGACAAAATACAGTCATTCCATTTTTGTTAATGGAAAGGATAATTTTAATATTTCAAGGATTAGTCTGGAGTTTGGGAACCTTTGGTTATCTCCTATCATCTGAAATGAAAAGGGCCCTAAGGCCCATCTCTACATTTGTCTCACCTGTGTCTCTGCAGGCCTGGGAGGTAGACCAGCAGAGAGATTAGAGTATGGCTTTACTACTTAGCCCCTGTAGGAACTTGGTCACAGTTGCCAAGTCTTGAAGTCTTGGCCTCCTCATCTCTAGAATGGGAGTTATATTGGTCCCTCTAAATCTGCTATGCATGTGAGGGGTTTATAGTTCAGTACCTGAAACAGGAAGAGTTAGTAAATGGTTGCTTTTATTGTAGGTGTTTTCAGAATCTGTGTGATACTCCCTGATTTCTTTCAGCATGCATCTAAGAAACACCTAAGAAACTTCACCCTAAAGACTTGAGAGTGGATTCTGAATGTGCTAATCTACTTGCTTTGATATAACAAAATACTAATTGGGAAGCTCAGGAGTGATGCTCTATGCACAACAAAAATAAATTGAAAACCTAGAGAGCTGCACATCTCAAAGGCTGTGTAAAAAACTCATATCCAAAAGAACACAAAGCAATGGCTAGGATGAATAAGATATTAGGCTATTGCCACATGAAGATTTTAATAGCTATGAAAATGGTACATACACCTTTATGACTCCATATTTTATTCACTCTTTTATTGATTCATTCTGTAAATGTCTAATTTAATTCTGAGTTGGTGTCAGGCATTGATTTAGATGCTGGAAATACCATGATGAACAAGATGCCTGCTGATATGAAGTTAGCATTTGAATGGGAGATACAGGAAACACTGTTGAGAAAACAACTGAATTATTAAAAATAATTGTAAACTCTAATAAGTTTCATGAAAGAAACCAACAGGAATCCACATAGGAAGTAATGGTAATTGAGTGAGGGACAAGTGCTTTATACTTGAGAAAGGGTGGAAAGAACTAGCTAAGTAAAGAATTGAAGGGAAGGGCATTTCAGAAGGAAGGAACAGTATGTGCAAAGAGAAGTTATAAGGCTGGAGATAGGTTAAGCCAGGTCATACAGGGCCCTGTAGCCATGGTAAGGATTTTAAATTTGATCCCACAAAAGGAAAGTTGTTAAAAGATTTGCTTGAACAGAAAAAATGCATGAAATCATTTATATTTTCAGATTTCTTTGGACTCTGAGTAGAGAATGTAGGGAGGTGAAGGATCAAGAATGACAGCATGGAGACAGAAGACTATAGTTGTGGGTCAATTGGCTTAGCCTTGGGGGGTGCAGTGGAGATGGAGCAAAGTGAACTGAATCAATCTATTATCCATCTATCTATGAGGATTGACAGAATTTGCTGGGGGATTAAATAACAGGAGGACAGTTGGATCTGTGAGTCTAGAGCTCAAAGGAGAGGTCTGAGCTGAGATTTAAATTTGGGAATTGCTGATTTACATATAGTGTTTACAGCCACATTAAGAAGGTCACCTAGGAAATGAGTGTGGAGAGAAAAGAGAGCCTAGAGCAAAGAGACCCCTTTCACAGGGGTCGCCTAAGACCATCGGAAAACACATATATAATTACATATTGTTTTTGTGATTAATCACTATGCTTTAATTATGTTCAATTTGTAACAATGAAATTGGGGGTCACCACAGCATGAGGAACTGTATTAAAGGGTTGTGGCATTAGGAAGGTTGAGAACCACTGGCCTACAGAAATAATGCTTAGAACTTAGGCAGAGCAGCAAAGAAGAATGAGAAGGTGTAATTACCAAGACAAAGGAAATCTCTAAGGGGGTAGAAACCAAGAGATAATAGAGTAAAGAAAGAGAATTATCAACTGAATTGAACACTGGTAAGAGGTCCAGTAAGGTGAAGATAGAGAGGGTCTGAATTTGGGCAACATGGAGATACAGTCAGTGACCATAGAGCCATTCCAGTGGAGTGGTAGGTTGGATTAGGTTGTGCTGTGTTGGGATCATATTAGAATGGGTTGAAGGATGCATGGAGATCAGTAAGTTGATATTGTGTGTATAGACATCTCTTTTGAGAAGTTCAGCTATGATTAGGTCAAGAAAAAAAGGAGGGCTTTCAAAAGATGGGTTTTAAGAGAACAGGATTGATTACATGTGATGGGAATATTCCTCCAGAGAGGTAATAACAAAGAAGCAAAGCCCTTGATCTAGAGCACAGGGGAAGGATTGGTTTCTAGAGAAGCAGAAAGACTTTGTCAATAGGAAGGAAGGCCAACTTAGATAGATGAAGAGGCCTGTGGCTTGTGAGTGTGTGTGTGTGTGTGTGTGTGTGTGTGTGTGTGTGTGTATAATATATATTTGTCAGTGAAGAATAAAACAAGACCATCAGGTGAGGATATGGTTAGAGCAGGGAACATGGAGATTTGAAATAAAGCAGATGGTATAAAATGATCAAATCAGACAATAGGAAAGCAGGCTCACAAGAAAAACAGCATATGTTTATTGGCCTTTCAGAAGTGCACATTTGAGTTGATTAGTTTTAAGTAAGGCCTGTCCATTAGAGTATAGACCCCATTAGAGTAAAGAGAACAAGTGTCTTATCTGTATTTTCTTTTTTAACTTTTATTTATTTATTTTGAGAAAGAGAGAGAGAGGGGTAGAGAGAGGAAAGGAGAAAGAGAAATATTGATTTGTTGTTCCACATATTTATGCATTCATTGGTTGATTTTTTTAATGTGCTCTGACCAGGAATCAAATCTACAACCTTTTTGTATCAGAATGATACTCTAACAAACAGAGCTACTTGTCCAGGGCCTTGTCTGTTTTCATGGTGTCTGAATGGGAGCTTGTAAAGAGTAGCTGCTCAAGAAATATTTGTTAAATGAATGAGTGAGTGAGTGAATGAGCTCAGTTATTGTCTTGCATTGGCAATATTCAGCTGCTCAGGTGAAGACCCTGAGAAGATAGAAGGTAAGACTCATAGAGGATGAGGGTTTCCCCAGCGAGGATGACAGACAGAGAGCAGCTGGGGAGTGGAGGGCATTAGCAAGGGGATGATTATAATGATGTGCCACAGAATCCAGAATGGATGAGAACAAAAGGAAAGCTAATGGATAGTTAATGGATAGTGGGAAAGTGGCTTCATGGCCAGTAAAAGGTCAGAAAGTTTGGCAGTAGGGGTTCTTTAGAAAACCTTTTGGAAGGGTAAGAGTCATTATTAGAGAGTGGCAGGTTTGAAATTGGGATTTGGAAAGAAAGGCAGATGACAGTGATGGCATAGTTCAGGGTGTAACCATGTCAGGGGCCCAGGCAAAGCAGAAGAAATGATCACTGGTGATGAGATGGTCAAGGAGCTGACTGTTCCTACCTATTTCTCTGTAGTATCATTTAATACATCATGTGTATGACCTGGGCCCAAGTGGAAAAGCAGATGAACTTCAAGACGATTTCATAAAAATGTAAATGTAAATTTCTACCCTCTCTATCCCCAACAAACACATATAACTAAGTATTACTATCATGTATATAAGAATATTTACATAGTCATTTGGGGAACCAAAGTATAGTACATAGCAATTTGGTCAAAAGTCAAACATAATTGAGTCATTTGGAATACAAGAGAAATTAAGCCCAGTGAATGGTGGTTGGTGAATTTTAATTGTTTAAAATCTAAATAGGGTATTATTTTGCCAAATATGGAGTAATGATAATGGGCTTTCATTACTCTAAGAGGAATTGTCACAGCAGTTATCAAAATCTTGGTTTTTTAAAATTTGAAATGTTAAGGTAATAAGAGAATCACCAGAGAAGTTTGTAGATTCAAGAATAGAGGGGTGTTGCCCTATTTCCTTTTTCATTGCCCTGGGAAAGTGCAAGCTGTCCTGTGCTGTTAGAACATAGAAGAACAGGGATCAGACATTCACATGGGGTGCCTGGATTGAGGGGCCTGAGGCACAAGTCTATATGAGGTGTCCTGAATGGGCTGTGGGGACAGTAAGGTGTCATTTTCCCATGTGGCTGCCAGCAGTAGGGACATGCTGAGAAAAGGCCAGTACATCTGGAAGGGCCTCATGGTGGGGGGTGCAGAACTGTTAATAGATGGCCCAGGGACCTGAGGACTAGAGCAGCGGTTCTCAACCTGTAGGTCGCAACCCCTTTGGGGGTCAAATGACCCTTTCACAGGGGTTGCCTAAGACCATCGGAAAACACATATATAATTACATATTGTTTTTGTGATTAATCACTATGCTTTAATTGTGTTCAATTTGTAACAATGAAAATACATCCTGCATATCAGATATTTACATTGCGATTCATAACAGTAGCAAAATTACAGTTATGAAGTAGCAACGAAAATAATTTTATGGTTGGGGGTCACCACAACATGAGGAACTGTATTAAAGGGTCGCGGCATTAGGAAGGTTGAGAACCACTGGACTAGAGGAACCTAGATACCTAAATAACTTACAACTTGCGAGATGCCAGATACCTTTATCAGGGCCAGGTTCACAACTCCCTCCTCCTCTCTGGACACTATAAACTTTCAGAGAATTAGGGAATGGCTGAGAGAATCCTGATTTAGATTATTTTTTTCCACTATCAAATTAGATGAAGCTTCAAATAGAGATTAAGTTGACATAAAAAATTAACCCACAGTTTTTGCACATTTTGAGTAAGTTGAAAAATTTATACCTATTATATAAAAGATACTGTTTATTTTGGTTATGTTGTTGGTATGGCTATAACAGTAGCTTCAAGAAGATATAAATTTACTTATAGCTCATGTGACAGTCTGATCATAAGCAGTACAGAACCAATATGGTGGCTTCACAATATTGGGGATCCAGGTTTCTCCTATCTTGTTGCTTTGCCATACTCAATGCACTCTTTCCATCTTACAGTAGGGTTCTTGTCATCATAGCTACATTCTGACCAGCGGGAAAGGGTGTAATATGGAAGGCATGGCCTATAATTTGCAAGTATCACTTTCTCCCTCTTTGCATTGACCAGAACATAATCACATGACATAAATAGCTGCAAGGGAGGCTGATAAATGTACACTTGAGCTGGTCAGCCAGATGTCAAACTAAAATTTCATGAAAAATATTAATGAAAAATGAGAACATATGTTTGGAGACAAGCAGCTATATCTGTCAAACTAAAATTTCATGGAAAATATTAATTAAAGGAAAAAAGAGAACATATTTTTGGAGACAAGCATCCATATCTGGCATTTAGTGGTATGGGGGCCTTGGGGAACTAGATAAGGTACTGCCAAAGAAGAAGGATGGAGAACATGAATTGAACAACTACTCCTTTGGGAAGGAGAGCTGAATTTCTGCTACTAATCCATGGGTAGGCCCTCCATCCCTTGGGCCACTTAATTCCTGACTTCCTGAATGAGCTCATGTCTGGCCCTATCCTAATGGCTTCCTCACTTTAGTGCTAAGTGCTGGAAGCACAACAAAGTTTGCTCTTAAGTTTCTATGCTTATTCATTCTTTCTTGCTTCTTTTTTTTTTTTTTTTTTTTTTTTTTTTTTTTATAAATTTTATTGATTTTTTACAGAGAGGAAGGGAGAGGGATAGAGAGTTAGAAACATCGATGAGAGAGAAACATCGATCAGCTGCCTCTTGCACATCTCCTACTGGGGATGTGCCCGCAACCCAGGTACATGCCCTTGACCGGAATCGAACCTGGGACCTTTCAGTCTGCAGGCCGACGCTCTATCCACTGAGCCAAACCGGTTTCGGCCTTTCTTGCTTCTTGAAGGTGGCTCAGGAGGTACAGCTTCTTTGACTGTAATCTGGGCTTGACTTTGGGGCTCTACTGATGGCATAGTTTCTCACCTTTCTGCCAGCAGCCCTTTACATTTCTACTTGGAGTGGTTGACTTTTGTTCCCAGCAGCCTCCCTCTGTCTTCCCCATCTAGAGCCACTTTCAGAGTTGCTAAAGCATGGCTGTTAGCTTCTTGGAAAACGCTCCCTCTGCTACCATTTCACTGCCAGCTTACTGGCCCACTTACTCGCTCACTCCTCACGTCTCTCTGATGGGAGAGCTGCACTCACCTTCTTCTGTGCCACTGTTTTCCGGCCTTCAGATCACTGAAGCCTGTCTTTCTTCTCTGGGATAGATTCTACTCTAAATCCTCTGATTTCAATGAGTTGGAAATTTCAAGGAACTGGGACCTGTATCAAGTAATGTCAAGGATGAACCGCCCTGCTCCTGCCCACTGCCTGAACTCTCCGGGGCTTCAGGACTGATGTAGCTGCCGTGGAGAAAGTTTGCCATGTTAAATGGCGAAACGTCTGCAGTCCTAACTGGGCTATTCTTACACAGTCGGGGTGGAGCATGTGCTCACTTTCTTTGTTATTTTCTTCATGGCGGAAATGTCGATCCATAATTATCTGCAATCACTAAGCACTGACATGGTTTTGAATATTGAGGAACAGTTTTCTATTTATTCTTTTATAGAAACATACATATGCATGAATTCATAAACAAAGAAAGACTTTAAGTGGTAGATATTTATGTAACGCTATTTTCTCTGCCGGTTCAATATAGGTGGCCTATTTTCTGGGAAAAGTTATTGTAGTTTTAATGACTGCTTAATAATAGCTAATGATCAGTCTGCTTGCTACTTCTGTCATTTTGAAAAACTTCTTGGTGGGTGGAAGTTCAGGTTCCAGTAGGGAAGTTTCCAGACAGCTGTCCAGAATAACCCTCATATCACTTGTTCATACACTTGCTTGGCCTATTATGTAACTACATTGTCATTCCCTATTTACCACTCTGCCTCCCTCACTAGAGTGTGATAATGTCTTATTCTTGGGGAATGATAATTTTGAATTCAACAAGTGATTATTGAATGAATAGCTAGGTCAGTAAATAAGGAACCTGGAGCTGACGGAAGTAACAGGCTGTGTGGTCTTGGGCTGTGCGTTAATCTCGCGGGGCTTCACTTACTTCACCTGTAAATTGATGATGTTGGCAGAGCAGAAGGAAATATAGGGGGCTGGATGTGGCATTGGGCATTGGGCACCTCTGAGAAGGGAACCTAGTAAGGAGTAGAGGACTGAGATAATATGTGATCTAAAGGCAGGGAGAACTGTCCTTCGTACTGAGTGAGAACCAGGGAAACCAAAAAGCCACAGAATACCCAGCATCCCTCACTGTGTGGTGAGAACAGAATGGAAATGCTATCATACTGTGTCTAGACTGTAATCTGAGACTGATAGGGGAGACCATCCAAACTTTCCCATGTACCTGCAGAGAGGGCCGAAGAAATAGCTGAAAGAGGCCCCAGGACCTGGGAAAGCCTCTCACTGGGGTGGCTGGCATGGAGAATGCAGCCAATCAGGGACCATACAGGATGTGCATGCTCTACAGACATCAAGGGGAATGGTGGCAATCAGTGACTGGAGGGACGCTATGTGGATGTCAGTGAAGACAGATGAGACATGACTAAAGCCCATTTCCCAGGCTCGGATGGTAAGTATCGCAGTCTCTGCCCCTTCTTTCTTCTAGAAACTTAATTGCAACCCCAAGGATAAGGGTTGAGAGAAGAAAACCCTGACTTGATTGATTTTACCCAGAAGTGTCTGATTGAAGTTTTTGCCAAAAGATGGAATGATACATTTGAGGTAGAAAGTAAGGCCATGCATAGAAGATGAAGTTGAATTTTGGCATACTTGAGTTTTGCGGATTGAGATTCTGTACTTCCTACAGACATGAAATGCTAATGTAGCTAGAGCACTGAGTGCTCGCTGATGGCAGAGAATCCAGGTGGTGACTGAAGAAATGCAGGGGCGAGAGTGGGGTTTATCTTGGCTGTGATTCTCCAAGCGTGGACTTTGGGTTTTATTTCAGGATTCTGTTAATGTCCCTTCAGCCAACCAGTAATCAGGGTTTTATTTTTCTTTCTTGTTCTCATTTATAATGTCCATAATTTACATATATTTGCATTTTAATTTTTCTAACAGAAAGAATTGAATAAATATGCCATCTCTGCCTGCCACCAGAGCAGAAACACATAGAACTCCAGTGGTATGAAGAAAGGTCACTGTCGATATACTTCTTACTTTAGCTCAAAATTACTTTCTAAGCTATGAGTGTATTTCCTCTTTGGCACTTGAATCAAGTAATTCCTTTCTATCTTTTAATTTTTCCTTATGTTGCCGCAAGAGTCAAGACAAGCAGCCTAGACCAAGTTCTTTATTTTGCATGTGAAGAAATGGGGCCACAGAAGTGACTTATCCAAAACCACTAGTGATGGTTAGATGTAGAGGTGGCTTTAGAACCCAAGTTCTGTGATTCCAGGGGACCCTCCTTATCTCACCTGTCCCTCTGATTCTGGAGGCAGCTGTTGTACTCTGGTAATCATTGCTGCACTTTCATGGAAGTCATGCTTCTCACATGCTGTTCCAGTTTATTTTTTATTGTTGACATTAATACAGATGTCCCCTATTTTCCCTCCACTTTCCCTTTTCCCCCAGCCCCTGCCACCTCCCCAGGCCTTCATCACACTATTGTCCGTGTCCTTGGGCTATGCATATTTGCTTACAAGTTCTTTGGTTTATCTCTTTCCATCTTCCCACCCTAGGCTGGGTGGTTTAAACAACAGAAATTTATTTCTCACAGTTCTGGAGGCTGGGACATCCAAGATCAAAGTGCCGGTAAGATAGGTTTTATTCTGAGGCCTCTTCTCTTGGCTTGTAGGCAGCCACCATCTCATTGTGTGCTCATATGGCCTTTCTTCAGTGTGTATACAGAGAGAGAGAGAGAGAGAGAGAGAGAGAGAGAGAGGAGAGTTCTTATATCCTTTTTATTTTTTTAAAGATCCTGCCTCAGGTTCATTTGTACAAATAGTACAGGACACCAGCCTCATGTACACAGCAGCTCTGAGGTCACACCAGTCCTTCTGTTTTCACATCTGTAGATAGAGGCTTCTACTCTGGAGCCTTTGTGGGGCCTAGGCAACATTGGGAGGCTGAGCCAAAGCTGGAGCTGCAGCCTGGGCCTCAGTTTGAGCCATGTGCTTGGACTTTGGCTGGCAGAGCCTGAGACCCTTGGTGAGGTGGAACAAGCATCCTTCCCAAGACTGGGGTGAGCGATGTAGGCAAGTTAATTGAACTTGCAGCTTTTGCCCTTTGGGATCCTGAGCATGATCTCCTCAGGCTTTACGAGGGCCTTCATAGTCTTGGCGTGTGCACTCATGACCTTCGCGTTGTTGGCCTGCGTCTTCTTCAGGACCTTCTTGTTGTGCTTCTTGGCAGAGTGCATGTTCCTCAGGAACTTGGGAATTACAATTTTGAATTCAACAAGTATTTACTTAATGAATGAACAACTAGGTCAGTAAATAAGGAACCTGGAGTTGACAGAAGTAGCAGGCTGTGTGGTCTTGGGCTGTGCGTTAATCTCACTGGGCTTCACTTATTTCACCTGTAAATTGATGATGTTGGCAGAACAGAAGGAAATATAGAGGGTTGGATGTGGCATTGGGCATTGGGCTCCTCTGAGAAGGGAACCTGGTGAGGAGTGGAGGACTGAGGTAGTATGTGATTATCTTTGTGATTGAGGTTTCTTGATGCTATTTCTGTGCCATTTTTGGGACTAGTTGTCCATGGTGTAGTTCTTGGAGTTGGCCTTGTCTGCATCTAAGCCCATGGCTCCTGAAGCACCTGGAACTGGAAGAGAGAGCTCTTATTCTATATAATAAAAGGGTAATATGCAAATCGACCGAACGGTGGAATGACCGTTCGCTATGACATGCACTGACCACCAGGGGGCAGATGCTCAATGCAGGAGCTTCCCCCTGGTGGTCAGTGTGTTCTCACAGGGGTAGCGCCACTCAGCCACAAGTTGGGTTGATGCCTGGGGCTGACAGCTGTCGGCTGGGGAGCACAGCGGTCTGCCTCTGTGGCAGTCGGACATCCCCTAAGGGCTCCCAGACAGTGAAAGGGCGTGGGCTGCAAAAAGGCACCCCCCCCCCCCCACCAGTGCACAAATGTCATGCACTGGGCCTCTAATATCTGATAAGAGTACCAGCCCTATAGGACTAGGGCCACACCCTTATGACCTCATAAACGTATCTCTAGATGCAGACACATTGCAGGTTTGGGCTTCAGCATCTAAATATTGGGGGACACAATTCATTCCTTAATACTTCTGTTACTTGAAGCAGAACCAATCAAGTCCCTTTTTAGGGATTTATATGGATACTGATGGAGAAAGAGTGACCTATACATTTGACATTAAGGAATATTTAAAATTGGGTCTGCTGGGAGTTATGGTTGCTACCAAACTTAGTTCTGACATTACTTCAAGGTCACCATAATGAAGTAAATTTAATAAAAATTTGGGAGGAACAAAATACTGACAACATCATTAAAAACTCTGAATTTAGTTGTAACTGAAATTAAATTTGATCTTTGTATTTCTCACTTATGTTAGCCAATAAATCTTGTGTTTTTGCTTAGAATGTCTGATACTTGCAATGGCAGGATCCTGAAAATTCAGTGGTGTATAGTAAAGACTGATTATATAGGTAAATGTAAATTGAGAGAGTTAGGCAACTTATTGGCTTACAATTTGTTGGGTCACATGACATGATGGGATGTTATTGATCTGTTGTCTACTACTTATGCCTCAGGATTTCCTTGACCACAGTGTTTGAGGTGACAGTGGATTAAGTACCTGTTTAAAAAAAAAAGAGAGAGAGGGAGAGAATCAAGGGACCGGGCTTGGGGGAAAAGTTAAAAACATTGTTTTTCCTTTTGACTGGATCCCTCATCCTATATCTTGTGAAAGTGAAGATGCTTTAGGCTGCTAGAATCAGAAAATCCTGTTTCAAAATGATTAAACAATAAGAAAATTTATTATCTTCTATGTTTGTTTCAGGTGTGTTACAAAGCAGTGGCTCAGAAATGTCATCAAGGGCCCAGGTTCTTTTGTCTCTCCATTTTGCTGGTATTTGTGTTGGCTTAATTCCAAGCCTAGTTCTGACATTACTTCAAGGTCACCTTCAGTGTACTGGGCTACCTCTCTCCTTTCCATGTCCACCTGCTTACTCCTGGGCCAGTAACAGTGGCCAGGGAAATACCCTTTCTCTTTTACTTAGACTATTCACAAGCTCAGTTGGTGTGTATCAGGATACATGATAATCAATCTTAGTGTTGGATCTCTGTGCTCCCCAACTGTCCCTTAAGACACATGGTGGGAGGAAGTGGGTAGTTGTATAAAACTGAGGTTTTGTTATTAAGGAAAAAGAAGACAATGAATGTTGGGTTGGCAACAGCAGTGTCCACTACATACTTTGTTGTAACAATAAAAGAGGAAAGCTGGATCTACCTATGAGTTCAATGGAAGGGCCTAATATTATCTTTTTTTATTTTTAAAAAAATATATTTCTTCATTGATTTAAGAGAGGAAGGGAGAGAGAGAGATAGAAACATCAATAATGAGAGAGAATCATTGATCAGCTGCCTTCTGCACGGCCCCTACTGGGAATCGAGCCCACAACCTAGGCATGTGTCCTTGGCCAGAATTGAACCTGGGACCCTTCAGTCTGCAGGCCGACGCTCTATCCACTGAGCCAAACAGGCTAGGGCCTAATATTACCTTGCTACCAAGGCCATTTCCTACAAGTCGTAGTACATCACTTTGATAGTTCCCATTGCAACACGAATTCTGATGAGTCATCACATCATGTACTTGTATGTAGCAGAGGAAGGACATAATGCTGAACAGACTATGTAGTTAGTCTCAGATCTTAATTTGGGGACACACAATAAATTACACAAGAGAGAATGATATTCTATAAAGGGGAGCACTTAAGCCAGTCTTTGACTTTGGGAATGTGAGGCAGCTTTGGAACTTATGAAATAATGTGGGGAACCATTTCAAGACATCCTGGTTAGGTAGGCCTAAAGATTAGTGGTGCAAAAAAAAAAAAAAAATTGAGTAAACAGTTTGTAATTAACTGCATGAGTAAGAAAAATAAATCAGAAAAAGGAGTGTAAGTGTTTACTGGATACCTGAATGGCAATATACTTGTAGTTGTGGGCATCCCTTCCCCCAAATTAGAGAAAGTGTTAGACTCATAATGAGTACGAAGCAGCTGTTCCATCAAGCTGTTTTCCAAATGGGCTTTCACCATTATTGTTGTTGTTAGACAGAGAGGGAAGTGATTTTAGTGTGAATGTGAAAATGAATTAATGTTGCCTGTCAGGAAACAAAACCAGTGCCAGGAGATCAGCTTATGCACAGCTGAAAGATTGAAAAAGAAAACTCTGGGAAATCAGAGAGCTAAAAAGACAATGATCTAAAGTCACACTAGTCTTGGAACATAAAAGTCAATGTTCCACTCCAGAGATAGAAATAGCTTCAGAAAAGACACTTCTGGTCAGGCTAACTGGGAGAGTAGTGGTGACACTGACATGAAGATTGTCTCATTCTTGACTATTTAATTCAATCTGGGGTTGGGTTGTCAGATTTGGTAAATAAAAATACAGGATGTCTAGCTAAATTTGATTTTCAATAATTTTGGGTGGATATTTATGTCCTAAATATTGCATGGGTCATAGTTACACTAAAATGATTCATTTGTTTATCTGAGTTTCAACTTTAACTGGGTGCCGTGGCAACTGTAATTAGAGATGATTAACAATCATATCCCAATTCCAAAAACTTTATAATATGATTCCTTTTGAACTCTTCCCTGAAATGACAACTTTGGATTCTTACTAATCTTTCATGGCAGATTATATTATATGTCTCATTCCTTATTGTCTCCTGATATTGTGACATTGACACTCCTTTATTAAGGTCTGGGTGGACTTTGTAACTGCCTTGACCAATAGAGAATGGCTGAAGTGACTGTATTTGACTTCTGAGGCTGGATTATTAAAGGTAGGACAGCTTTCAGGAGGCTCTCTTTCTCTCAGTGCCTGTATCTTGAGGTCCCTGAGTTGACATTTAAGAAGTTTGGTTACTCTAAAGCCACTGGGCTGGAGAGACCATGTGAAGAGGTCACATGATCTCTCAGGTATTCCAGCCTCTACTATTCACATCTCCATTGTTCAGAGGGGCCCAGCTTTGAGATAATGCCAGTTTCAACCACTGTTGGATTGCAACCTCGTTTTGTTTTGTTTTTTTTTGTTTTTTTTTGTTTTTGTTTTTGTTTTTTTAATTTTTATAAGATTTTATTTGTGCCAAACTGAGGAACATTGCTGGGAAGGAAGATCTCAAAGGTTCTCTGCAACCTCGTTTAAGACTGAGCTGAACTGCCCCGCCAAGCCACTTCCAAATGTCTGACCCATAGAAATGTGAGAATTTTAATCCACTATGTTTTGCATTAATTAGTAATACAGCCACAGATAACTAATATATTCTGGTTTGAGGGAACATGAATAATGCCACTTTCTGTGTTAACATAATATATAATAGTCTTTTAAAATAAGTAGCTTTGTTTTTAGGGATATGGACATAGTAATATGCCAAGTCTTTGTTTAAGTTAGGTTTTGAAGTTTTACTATTACTGTCTCTTCAGCTACCTTCTTTACATCCAAACAAATGGGATTAGTACTATAGGAAAATTGAATTGTCTGTAAGAAAAACAACAACAACCCAAAACTCAATCCCAGTATTGTATAATGAGATGAGCATGGATATAGGAGATCTAGGTTATCTTGGCTTTGATATTAAGTGGCTATTGGACTTTCAGAAAATTACTTACTCTCTAAAACTCAGTTCTCATTTCTGTAGAATGAGGCATTGTCCTATATTCAAGAGATGGCAAATACACAGCATACAAGCTACTATTTTCCCTAGTAGAACTCACTAATGAATGGCAGCACCCTTTCCACAGGAAATGACCATAAAGTTCTTCTCAGAGCAGAACTTTAAGCAGTCAGGAGCAATCAATCACAGTTGGAATCATGACAAATTCATTTGTTGCCTTCCCAGACCTTGAACATATCTACTGTTACTTCCAGGGTTAAAATTTAATAGCTCTATAATATAGGTGATTTACCCAAGTTCTGAAAGAGTTGTTGAAGTGATTGTAGAAGTAATGTTGGAAATATTTTAAGACTCATAGAGCAACATCAATTGATTATGCACTGGGTGTGACATAGCTATATGCATGTTTTAATGGAAAGATACAGTGATGTAAAAGTTTTTCAAAGAGAAAAAAGGATACACACAAATAACTCCAGGTGAGACAGTTTTTCACCCAGATTCAAATTAGACCATTTTTTTTTCTCTAGATTGTCAGCTAAGACCACTCAGTTGTGGCCTCATGGACGAGGTAGTCGCTGTGTCTTGGGGTACTTTGGTCACATTCGGTCTAAGTGTATCTAAAGGATCCCGCTCCACAGCAGCTCCACATGTAGCTCCAATTCTGAAAGTCAACGGTCAACTCTTCTCAGCTCCTTACTCCTGGGCTTATTTCCCAAGAATTCACATTCCTCTGGAGTATTGCTGACAGCTCCCATCTCACTCCTTCCTTACATGGTTCTCTACTTTTATTTTAGCTCTTCTTTGAGCTGTATTACTTTCTGCTCAATTCTCCACCCCAGGCTTGGAAATCTTCTTTAAAGGTCACCATCAACCTTTTCATATGCCCTCTTGTTTGATCGTTATCCATTTGTTACTTTCCCTACCATGGACCAAATTTTCAAGATTTTTTTTTTTTCAAGCACGTAGTTAAATTTTTTTTCTAAATTACATGAGGTTTTTAGTTTTAGTTTTGATAGGACAGGTTTGCAATTATTATATGTAGTTTTAAGTGTACATATTCAGGTGCAAAATCTCAATATGATTTTTTTGAACCCTTGAACTATAGAGCACAGGACTCTTATTTTAATATCCACACTGCCACAGATTGAATACTAAACTCTTCGCATAGCCCGCCCCACGTCTGACCCAAATAACAAAGTAACTGATCTCAGAAAGCAGAGGAGAGAAACTCATTTCCAGGTGGGAGAACTGGAGGTACTCTAGAGGATGTAGCATTAGTCCTTGACCTTGCAGGAAGTCAGAAAGCAGAGGAGAATGGGGATGGGATAGGAGGGACATTCCAGGTTGAGGGAAATGCAGAAAGATAGAGTAAAATGTAATTTTTGTCTGCAGTATAGTCGTCATTAGAGCAGAAGACAGATGGAGGAAAGACCATATGGCAGAGGCCCTTGGTATCTGTGGATCAGTTGATTAAGTAATTGAAGGCTAGTCCTGCTTCCTTTGATTTTTGGCAGTAAGTGATATATTTGCAAGTGATTCTTTGGTGCTTAGTCTGCATTTTATTTTTGAAAATTGAGGTTTGGAAATAATGGCTCCCTTGTCATTATCTCCAGGCTTCTCTGTGAGAGAGAAATGTAGCAAAGACAGATATTCAAAGTGGCAAAGATCCATTGTGCATTTAAATAACCATTTTAACAATCTGCTTGGAATTCTTTCTCTCCTGCTGTAAACATTCCCCAAGTCTCCCAAGTTGATCCTTTCAGCATACACGTACACACAACTGTATAACTTGGGCTTCTTAGGAGCCACTTGAGAAATAACACAGATTTCTTCCACAGAGGACTTTGTCTAGCAGTCATTCTCTCTTTTTCCTCCATTCAGGAAGATTTTGTGGAGCATTAATAAGGTTTGAGGCACTGCACTGGATATTGAATATAGATTGATGTACAAAATGGAATATCCTTTACCTTTAGGGAATGAGCTCCTGACAACCACATGTTAGTCATAATTCATCAGGAGAGAGTGACACATTATGACAAGTACCAAGAAGGAAACTTAGATGTTATTACATAATGGAAGAAGGACCACCTTAAAGAAATTCATTAATGTAATCACTACATTAAAGAATTTATGAATATCAATTACCAAATTTACCATATCAATAAATGTAGAAAAGCATTTGGTAAGAATAAACAGCCATTTAAAGGGAAAATTCTAGGGAGAACCAAGATGGCAGCATAAGGTATAAACCTTTGCGTGCTGTGCCCCCCACAACATCGAAACTACAACTATAAGACAAAACAGCTATCATCCAGAACCACGGGAAAGCTGGCCGAGTGGAAGTTCTATAACTAGAAGGAAAGAAAGAAGCGCATTGAGACCGGGTAGGAGGTGCAGAGGCGCCAAGAACAGAGGTACAAAGGTGCGCGCGAGGGGGGCTACACCTGGCTGCGTGGTTTTTTTCCATTGGAAGGAGATACAAGCTCTCGAATGCACTGAGCTCGTTTAAGGCGAGATTCTGGGGTCCTAGACTCCTACGGAGAGAAACTGGACTGTCTTGCAGCGGTTTGGAAAGTGAGGGTGGTTTTCTCGCAGAGCTGCTTGCAGGGATCATTGTTGCTGTGGGGGCGCGGGACTGCGGAGACACGGAGTCATAGAGACGCTGGCAACAGCCATTGCTGTTTGCTCCGCCCTGGTTCTCTGAGACCCCACCCCACTCAAATTACATCCCCTCCCAAACTGTGCTCAGTGTCGCAAAGGAATCACCTCGGCTTTTGCAGCCTAATCTAACTGCAGCTGGGTCAGAGAGCTCCAAAACTTCCAAATCCCAAACAAAGAGGAGAAACCTGCTGATATCGCTGTAGCTCCTGCTGGGTGGACTCACACAGTGGTTGACTTGGAGATCCAGGAGCCAGGGTACCCCTGGTCAGATACCAGATTTCAACTCCTCACATCCATAAGGGACACACTCAAGAGGCAGACTCAGTGAGCACCAAAGCCCCACTGAAGCAAGTCCTGCCCCGTAAGGGTGTCTTCAGCATAGCTGTTCACCCACTGTAGACACAGCAGGTCCTCGCAGTCAGCCAAAAATGCAGAGACAAAGAAACATGTCACAAATGAAAGAAATGGAGGAAAGCAAACTAATGGAGGACATAGAGTTCAGAACCATAGTTATAAGATTACTCAAGAATCTTCTACGAACCTCTGAGGAACTTAGTGAGACCTTCAAGGATCTTAATGAGAATGCCAAAAAAATGGAAAAGGACCAGTCAGAAATTAAACATACACTGACTGAAATAAAGAATAATATACAGAGATCCAACAGCAGATGAGAGGATCCCAAGAATCAAGTCAAAGATTTGAAATATGAAGAAGCAAAAAACACCCATCCAGAAAAGCAAAACGAAAAAAGAATCCAAAAATATGAAGATAGTGTAAGGAGCCTCTGGGACAACTTCAAACGTACCAACATCTGAATTATGGGGGTGCCAGGAGAAGAGAGCAAGATACTGAAAGCCTATTAGAAGAAATCATGACAGAAAACTTCCCCTACCTGATGAAAGAAATACACTTACAAGTCCAGGAAACAAAGAGAACCCCAAACAAGAGGAATTCAAAGAGGACCACACCAAGACACATCATAATTAAAATGCCAAGGGCTAAAGACAAAGAGAGAATCTTAAAAGCAGCAAGAGAAAAACAGTTAGTTATCTACAAGGGAGTACCCATACGACTGTCAGCTGATTTCTCAACAGAAACCATGCAGGCCAGAAGGGAGTAGCAAGAAATATTCAAAGTGATGAATAGCAAGAACCTACAACCAAGATTACTCTACCCAGCAAAGCTATCATGTAGAATTGAAGGTCAGATAAAGAGCTTCACAGACAAGAAAAAGCTAAAGGAGTTCATCACTACCAAATCAGGATTATATGAAATGCTGAAGGATATTCTTTAAGAAGAGGAAGAAGAAGAAAAAGGTAAAGTTAAAATCTATGAACAATAAAGCGACAACAAATAAACACCTATCAACAAGTGAACCTAAAAATTAAGTCAGAATAAACTGGTGAATATAATAGAAGCAGGGGCATAGAAAGGGAGTGAACTGACAATTCTTGGGGGGAAGGGGGTGTGGGGGGTGCGGGAAGAGATTGGACAAAAATCTTACACCTATGGATGAGGATAGTGGTAGGGGGTAAGGGCATGGGGTGGGGTGGGAACCAGGTGGAGGAGAGCTATGGGGGGGGAAAAAAGAGGAACATCTGTAATAATCTGAACAATAAAGATTTATAAAAAAAATAAAGGGAAAATTCTAAGAAACTAGGAATAAAGAAAACTTAAGTTGATGTAGGCATAGGAATCAAGCATCATTCATAGGGGTGGGTGGTTACAGTCACTGCTAACATCTGTATCTCCATATCCTCTAAAATACAATATAGAACATCAAAAACACATGATATCATGCTTACAGCATATGTAAAGGGTAAAACATACTGGAGGTCAAATTTCCTCTTAATGGAAAACAATAAAGCACCTAATCCCAATGAGTGAGTGCTCATGCTTCTGTTGCAAGCATTTGTGGCAAGTCAGGACAACTCAGAGAAAAACTAAGGAAGAGAGAACTAGAGAGGTGGGGTGGGGGTGGGGCCTTGAAATTTCTCTACCCAGTAAAGCAGTCACCAGAAAGAAAATGTTTATGTGAAACATTAGAACAGCGGTTCTCAACCTGTGGGTCTCAACCCCTTTGGGAGTTGAACGATCCTTTCACAGGGGTCGCCTAAGACCATCGGAAAACACATATATAATTACATATTGTTTTTGTGATTAATCACTATGCTTTAATTATGTTCAATTTGTAACAATGAAATTGGGGGTCACCACAACATGAGGAACTGTATTAAAGGGCCGCGGCATTAGGAAGGTTGAGATCCACTGCATTAGAAGAACGTTGAATAATGATGTTGCATATCTGAAATTAATACAATGTTGCATGTCAACTATAATTTTAAAAAAGAATAAAAAGGTGTTCTGTTAGATCAGAGCACTGACTACAGGCACGGTATTAAAATATGCATAATACGAGGTGGCAGTCTTTAGAAAGCATAGCTTCTGGGTAAAGAAGGCAAGAAGAGTGGTAAAGGGGAAGATAGGAGGATATTTAGAGTCTTTCGAGACCAAAAAGAAGGATTAAAAAAAACACCCACACAAAAGGACCACAATTCCTCCTCTAGAAAAACAAAACATGCCCACTCCAAATCAAACATAGGTACTAAGAAGTAAGAAATTTCTCAAAAAGTAGAAGGATGGAAGCATGTCAAAAAGACAGGAGCCAACTTGAACGAATTACCAATGGTCAAAGGTGAAATATTTTTAGCAACAAAATACAAATCTTGGATTATAAGACAAAGAATAAATAAATATAGATAAGTTCATACTAATATAAATAAGTGATAAACACATAGATGGGGAGAAGAGACTACTTTTTCTACAGAAGAATTCTGTATGTAATATTTGTTGATACTCCTCTCTTGACGAGTTAGAGTTTACACTCTCCCTTTTGACTGTGGGCTAGACTCTATGATTTGCTATCAAAGAGTATAGAAAAGGAAAAACAGTAACTTTCCAGTGGAGAAAACTGGCAAACATTACCTTGACCAAGTTTAATATCACTAATAATATCATGAAAATATCCTATACCCTGTGATGTGATGTGATAAGGGTCACTTCACCTCTGTGGCATTCTTTTCCAACCTTGACTTTTTTTTTCAGACCTAAACTTAGTCTAATCTGAGGAAAACATCAGATAAAACTAAATTGAGGGACAGTCGACAAGATGTGACCAGTACTTCTAAAAACTGTTAAGGCAGTGATGGCGAACCTTTTGAGCTCGGCATGTCAGCATTTTGAAAAACCCTAACTTAACTCTGGTGCCGTGTCACATATAGAAATTTTTTGATATTTGCAACCATAGTAAAACAAAGACTTATATTTTTGATATTTATTTTATATATTTAAATGCCATTTAACAAAGAAAAATCAACCAAAAAAATGAGTTCGTGTGTCACCTCTGACATGCGTGTCATATGTTCGCCATCACTGTGTTGAAGTCATGAAAACAGTAAAGATTGAGAGGGTGACATAGAGCAGAGGAAAGCTAGATGCCATGTGGTAACCTAGGCTGGATCTTGAAACAGAAAAACACATTAATGGAAAAACTGGTGAAAATCCAAGTAAAGCTCAGAGTTCAGTTAATAGTAATATACCAGTGTTGTTTTCTTAGCTTTTACAATTAACACTGGGGGAACTGAAATGGCTGAGGGGTACACAGGAGCTTTCTGTATACTTGCAACTTTTCTATAAACCTTAAGTTATTCCAAAATAAAAAGAATATATAAATAAGCTAAAACACCAAAACCCATTCACTGAAGAAAGTAGACTTTGCTTATTGATAGGAGATGGTGCCTTTGAATGTGGAATCTAGAAAAGCACCTCACATGCACAAAATGAATAGGCAAAAACCTGAATAAATCTATATACAATTAAAATTACTGAATCGGAGAATGAGAATCAGTTTATTTCAGCTGATGAAAATTCCCCACAATACACAAAGCAATCAAGAAACATTAGCAAATTGTAAGTCAATATTCTGAACTGATGAAATATCCTCAAATAAGCACTTGGAGATATGACAACTTATTTTGAATAAGAAATGCAAAAAGAAATAGAAATAAACAAAACCCCAGAAAGAAATGAAAAGAGAGTTGATTAAACTCATGAGAGAAATAGAAGAAATAAGACCAAATCATCTCACAAATAAAGACTAAATTACAAATTGCTCAAAGGAGAATAGACTCAAAGGAAATTTAATGAGGAGTATTCAAGAAAGACAAAAATAACCAAGAGTAAAAATGGGATAAAGATAGAATAAATGGGTTGGAGAGGAAGTGGCTGAAATGGAAGAAAAAGAAGAAATAGTAAGTATTGATTAAAATCCTTTGGAGAACAACAAAATTTTTGTTGTTCGTAATTCAAGAAAACTTTTCAGAAATACAAAAATCTAGATCTACATATTAAAAGAGCCCACTAGATGCACGTGAAATTAATCCAGAAAAATTAACTTTAAGACATAGTTGAGAAAAACAATTACACTTAAGAGATACAAAAAATTCCTTCAGGCCACCACATACAGATTAAAAAAAAGGGAAGGAGTCAGATTGGCATCAGATTTCTCAAAAACAACATAAAAGCAAGGCAACAATGGAGCAGCATTTTCAATAAATAAAAAAATGTGTCAACTAAAAATTTATATCTAGCCAAGTAACCCTTTAAGTACCAAAGGTATCAGTAAACAACTTTAGACAGAGTAACTTAGAGCAATTCCCATTATCTCCACTGCTATTCAACATTATATAGGAGGTGTTGGCCAATGCAATTAAACAAGCAGAATTAGCTGGGGAATAAGAATTGGTAAAGAAGAAGTAAAACTATTTCAGTTTGCAGATGATGTGATAGCATGCCTAGAAAATTCTAGAGAACCAATGATAAAACTTCTAAATCAATAAAAATGTAGAAAACTACCAGGTCATAATATTAACATACAGAAATTAATAGCCTTCATAGCGCGCGCGCGCGCACACACACACACACGAGTTAGAGGTTATAAGGCAGAGAAAACCCAACATAACAGCAGGAAAAAAGAATATGAAATACCTAGAAATAAACTTGATAAGAAATGTGCAAACCTTATTTGAGGGAACTTTAACACACTCTTGGAAGACTCAAAACTATACTTGAGCATATGGAAAGACATGCCCTATTCTTGAATAGGATGACTCCTTGAATTCATGCCTGAGTTGAACTGAATCTCTATACAAACACCAATAACTTTTTTTCTGCACCCAGACAGGAAATTTTAAATATCATGTGGAAAAATGGACAAACGAATGTCCAGGGAAACAGCAAAAAAGCAAAACCACAAGGGAGACTGATCTTATCAGACATTGACACATGCTATAAAGCCTTTATAATTAAGGCAGTGTGATATTGGTACATGAGCAAACAAACAGACTAGTGAACTAAAATGAAAAGTTCAGAAAAAGACTCAAGTACACAAGAAAATTAAGCACATGATAAAGGTTACATCTCAGATTATCAAGTTAAAGATGTACTTTTTAATGAAGAGTGCTGAAATAACTGTTTGTTACTTGGGAAAAGATAAAACTAAGTCATTTCCCACACCACACAAAACAATAAACTCTATATTCTGGAAGTTTTTAAACATAAACAATTAAGCCAACCAAGTAGCACAACAAAATTGAATGAAACACTCTATAATCTAGATATAAGGAAAGGTTTTATAGCTTTAATTCAAAATCTAGAGGCTATAAAAGAAAAGAGTGATAAATTTCACTATATAAAAATAAGAATTTGTATGTCAAAGAGCACATAAACAAAGACAAATGATAAACTGGCATAAAATATTTAACCATATATTGTAGATCAAGGGTATTATCTCTATTAAATATAGAACTTAAAAATGAGAGAATAAAATTCAAAAAGTTGATTGGAGAGTAAGCTAATGATATAAACTTTCATTCATTATATTAATGTTAAGCTCTTTGTAATTATGAAAATGCACATGAAAAACTACACAGTATTACTATTTCTCACCTATCCTATTGGTGAAAATTAAAAACAGTACGACTGCCCTAGCTGGTTTGGCTCAGTGGATAGAGCATCAGCCTGTGGACTGAAAGGTCCCAGGTTTGATTCCAGTCAAGGGCACATGCCCCCATTGCTGGCTTGATCCCCAGTAGGGGGCATGCAGGAGGCAGCCAATCAATGATTCTCTGTCATCATTGATGTTTCTATCTCTCCTCTCCCTTCCTCTCTGAAATCAATCCTATATAATAAAAGGGTAATATGCAAATTGTCCCTTCGGGAGATCGACCACCTGGGAGTTTGACCTACCGAAAATTTAACTGTGCACTGACCACCAGGGGCGGTGCGGAATGAAGGAAGGCCCCGGCTGTCAGCCGGCAGCCGGGGGAAGGAAGGCCCTGATCGCTGGCCAGGCCTAGGGACCCTAGTAAATATACAGACAGTCCTGGGGTTATGAGTCCGACGTATGTCGTTTTGTGGTTATGTCGCCATCTCTCATTTATTTATTAAAAAAAAGTTCCATCATTTCGATGTATGTACATATGTGCTTTATGTTTTTTATTATTTATTTACCACAAGTAAAGGTCAGCAATTGTTATCTTTCTTTAAAATTTTTTTTTACTGTTTCACTTCATTACTGCTGTGTATGTGCTCCAGGTGAGTGACGTAGGTGCTTATGTAGGTGGGTTCCGACTTACGGTGAAAATCACGTCACGTAGCCCCATAGGAATGGGTCTCCCACATAACCTGAGGACCTACTGTATATAAAAAACAAAACAGTATGACTAAAGGTGCTGTTGGTGAGGCTGTGCAAAAGAGCCACTTTAATATATTATTGGTAAAATGCAAACAGGTACATCCAATTGCAAAAGTCTAACAAAATTATACTGTACTAGAGGCCCGGTGCACAAAACTTTGTGCACATGGGGGGGTGGGGGGGAGGGGGGTCCCCCAGCCCGGCCTGTGCCCTCTCGCAGTCTGGGACCCCTCAGGAGATAACGACCTGCTGGCTTAGGCCTACTCCCAGGTGGCAGAGGGCAGGCCCAATCCCTAGGTGCAGCCCCTGGTCAGGCTCAGAGCAGGGCCGATTGGGGAGTTGGGGCGCCGCCCCGTCATGCACAGAGCAGGGTGGATCAGGGGGGTTGCGATGCCACCCTCAGTCATGCACAGAGCAGGGCCACCCTCAGTCACGCACTGGTCAGGCTCAGGGTAGGGCCAATTGGGGGGTTGGGGCACCACCCCCTATCACACTCAAGGCAGGGTCGATGGGGAGGTTGCGGCGTCACCCCCTGTCACGCACAGAGCAGGGCCGATCAGGGGTTGGGGTGCTGCCCCTGTCACGCACAAAGCAGGGCCAATCAGGGGGTTGAAGAGCTCCCTGCTGTCACTCACAGAGTAGGGCCGATAGGGGAGTTGGGGCACCGCCCGCTGTCACACACAGAGCAGGGCGGATCAGGGGGTTGGGGCGCTGCACCCTCTCACACTCAGGCCAGGGCCAATGGGGAGGTTATGGCTCTACCCTGTCACACACAGAGCAAGGCCCGTGGAGGGGGGTTGGGGCGCCACCCTCTATCACCCACAGAGCAGGGCCGATCAGGGGGTTGGGGCGCCGCCACTGTCACACTCGGGGCAGGGCCGATGGAGAGGTTATGGCTCTACCCTGTCACACACAGAGCAGGGCCCATGGGGGGGGGGGGGTTGGTGCGCTGCACCCTGTCAAACACAGAGCCGCAGGGCAATCAGGGGGTTGGGGAGCTCCCCCTATCAGGCACAGAGCAGGGCCTGTGGGGGGGGGGGGGGCGTTGGGGCGCCACACCCTGTCACACACAGAGCAGGGCTGATCAGGGGGTTGGTGCGCTGCACCCTGTCAAACACAGAGCCGCAGGGCAATCAGGGGATTGGGGAGCTCCCCCAAATCAGGCACAGAGCAGGGCTGATCAGGGGGTTGGGGCGCCTTCCCCTGTCATGAACAGAGCAGGGTGGATAGGGAAGTTGTGGCCCCGCCCCCTGTCACACACAGAGCCGCAGGGCGATCAGGGGGTTTGGGCGCTGCCCCCTTTCATGCTGATCCCGGTGCCGGGAGGCATATTACCCTTTTACTATATAGGATAGAGGCCTGGTGCATGGGTAGGGGCTGGCTGGTTTGCCCTGAAGGGTGTCCTGGATCAGGGTGGGGGTCCCCACTGGGGTGCCTGACCAGTCTGGGTGAGGGACTGAGGGCTGTTTCCTGGAAGCGAGTGACTGAAGCTTCTAACCGCTCCTTGTTTTCTTTTTTCTTTTTTTTTTTTAATTCTGGGCCAGCTTTAGCTCTGAGGCCTCGCTGCTGAAAACATCGATACAAAGTTTCGGTCCGCTGGCTTTCAGTCGGCTGGTTTCTGGTGTTTTGTTTAGCTTCTTATTTGCAACATAGTACATAGTTTCTTAGAGTTGCAGCTAAGAGGCCGGCAAGTGAGGCGGGGAACGTTGGAGTCTGCAGTCACTACAGCAAGCAAGCCTCATGTTCGCTTCAGTGCCTGGCTGCCGGTCGCCATTTTGGCTGACAGTTAATTTGCATATACTCACTGATTAGCCAATGACAAGGGTAGCGGTCTTATGCTAATTACCATGTTTCTCTTTTATTAGTGTAGATATGCACTTACCTTTTGACTGAGCAATCCCATTTATAGAATTTACCCTGAAGAAATACCTCCAAAAATCTCAAAATATATATGCACATAGTTATTCATGGCAGCACTTTAAAAATTGTAAAGTATAGGAAACAACTTAAATACCCATATGTAGGAAGGTGATTCAATAAACTGCAGTATAACCATACAATGGATGGTTACAAAAGTATGGAATGATTTCTAGGGGTATATTTTAAGTGAAAAATATAAAATGCAGAAGAATATATATATATATGTATATAGTATGCTGCTATCTTTTATGTAAGAAAGAAGAGGAAACAAAATATATATGTTATCTGCTTATTTGTACAAGGGAAAAAACCATAGAATGGGTGAGTGGAAGAGAATGGAATGAGTGGGAATGGGCATGGGGCAGAGGGATAGAGACAGTGACATTTCTCTGAGTATATATCTCTTTGTGTATTTCTGACTTTTAGAATTATGTTAATATTTCCTGCTGTGTGTGTTTGTGTGTGTGTGTCTATATATGTATATAATGTATGGATGTATATAAATTCTTTACTATTTTTGCAACATTTTAAAGTATGAAATAATTTCAAAATAACACTTAAAAAGTCACACGAAAATTTCTCTTTAAATTTAAGAATAAGTCAATGGTGCTTGCTCTATTTGCTTTCATTGCTGCCATTCTACTTTATAGTAGAAATATTAAATTAGGCTATCGGAACAAAATACATAATATGCATTAATGTTACAAAGAAGAAAAATCACATGTGTTTATCTACTTGAAAATTAAAACAGAATCTGGGTAAATCTAAGAGAGCAATTCAGAATGACTGTGCAGAAATCCAGAGCTTCACGCTGCACAATCCACAATGAGGACATGTGAAAGAAGTGGGTTAAGATGCCTGGTTGAAGAGGATTAAGGAGGAATGGGGAGCAGGTCATAGGACAATGATGGTAACCAAAGTCCTTGCACTGGGATAAACTTAGAAAAGAACAGGTCACTTCCTTAATTGTAACAGAGGAGATTGTAGAAGATGTGTGCACATGGGCACCGACCTGTAGATCTGGTGGTATAAGGTTGAGGACCCTTTGTGAAGTATGAGGCAAGATCAGCAGCTGAGGCTGAGTCTAGAGGGAAATTTGAGGAAACACGTGAAACAGTAATCTTAGAGAATCAGAAATGAAGTTCACTATGGAAAGGAATAGAATTTCTGGGCTGTTGAGAGTCTATTTCTGATGTGAGAATATGAGTTAAAAGCAAAACCATTCTCCTGGTCATTTACTTGAATTTCTCTGGCAATATTAAGCTGTTTTGGGTGCAGGCACAGAAAAGGTGAATGGCTACCAGGGTGGGTTTTTTCCCCAGTGGGTATGGTGGATGGAGAGAAGAGACAAGGGAATTATGGTGTTTGCCAACACCCATTATGGTGTAATTATAATGATGGAGCATGTCATTTGAGCTGAACAAGGAGGCAAGTGAATGGAAGATGAGGTTTTGATAGAGAAAAAAATTACAGGACCAATGGATTAGATGTCATGATAGGGTTGAAACATTTTAAAATGTTGGTACTTAAGTAAGTGTGCTAGCAGGAGAGGAGACTCTCTAGAGCAGCGGTTCTCAACCTGTGGGTTGCGACCCCTTTGGCGGTAGAACGACCCTTTCACAGGGGTCGCCTAAGACCATCCTGCATATCAGATATTTACATTACGATTCATAACAGTAGCAACATTACAGTTATGAAGTAGCAACAAAAATAATTTTATGGTTGGGTCACAACATGAGGAACTGTATTTAAAGGGCCAGAAAGTTGAGAACCACTGCTCTAGAGAGTGAAATGTTTGCATTTAAGATGCCAAAGTTGTACATTTTTGGGTGATGACAAGGTCCAATTATGGTGTGATCATGAGAATAGGGGTCTGAAGTAAAATGAAGTCACAAAATAAGGAGATGTAAGAGTTTTGGTGAAAGTAACCAGGGAGACTTGTACTGGGATTTGAGTCATGATTAGATACATCCTGATCATTTTCTAAGGGGCATAAATTGTTCCACCATATTTGGATGCAAGAAATATAATATTTATTTTATTTTTATCTATTATACTAGAGGCCTGATGCATAGAATTTGTGCAAGAGTAGGCCTCCCCCCCCCCCCCCCCCCCGCCCCGCCCCTGCTGCTGGCACCAGCTTCCCTCTGACATCCGGAACTGGGCTTTCCTTGCAGCCCTCTGGAAGGATGTCTGATCTAATTAGCATATTATGCTTTTATTATTATAGATTATACTTAGCTCTGAGTTTTGGCTGC
This sequence comes from Myotis yumanensis, assembly GCF_028538775.1. NCBI lineage: Eukaryota > Metazoa > Chordata > Mammalia > Chiroptera > Vespertilionidae > Myotis > Myotis yumanensis. The sequence continues at coordinate 67,151,083 of NW_027223755.1, read as the reverse complement.
CTATCTGATCAGAAAAGAAATTTTAGACATATTTGGTGGTCCCTTTCTACTCTCTGGGGTTATATAAGAGTGGGAGGGTTCTAACACTTCAGGAAGTTGGGGAGGGCCTGCTGAAGAATTGCTTATTATCCAAATAGTGTTTCATTGGAAGTCAGGCAATTATTCCTTTTAAAAGTCTATTTGTTTCACCCCCAGTTCTGCCTTAGGAAATTTGACCATGAATCTCTACGCATGTGTCTTCAGTCCCTGGGAATCTTCCTTCCAGCTTTATAAGAAGGTCCTAGTATCTCCTGGAGCATTAGGTGGGGTTGAGGCACTGATCTCTTCATAGGCAGAACCCACTTACCTTTCCATCCTCCATATCTTCAAAAAATCCTCTTACACTGAAGTTGGGCAAAACCTCATTTTAACTGTTTTTTTCCCCCATGAGCATAGGTTTTTGAAACAAATAGCTCCATTCTCTTCAAGGGTTAGGTCTGGAAGATTAAAAAACACTGCTCACCTACTGGGTAGAAGAAGGGAAAAGATTTTGCATTCTTTCATGGTGAGGCTAGAGGGATATTTTTCAACCAAATTATTCTCATCTGCCTCTTAGAGTTGAGTGGTCACTCAGATCTTGTCCTGGGGTCTAAATACATTGTCCGTGGTGTGGAAACTTCCAGGGCAGCTGCTACTTCTGCTTTTGAGGGTTCATGTGACTAGACTTAGGTGTATAGGACGTGTGTGTGTGTGTGTGTGTGTGAGACATGGTTTTTAATATATGGCTCCTCATCCCTTAGAAACTAGCACAGCCTGTGGAACTTCAGAAATAGGAAAGCTGTCCCCAAAACAGAACTTTGGGTGTTCTCCACCATTATGCAAATCAGTTAACACTAAACAGTTGTTTTGATAGTCACACATCATGGTACCCGGAGTAATCATTTCCGTTCCCACCATCGGGTGGGTGTGTGAACTAGGCTCATTTAAAACCATATGACTAATGAGCATGTATCTGGGTGGGCCATCTGGTATTGATGGGGATGATCTGAAATGATGGCAATGCAGCTGAGATCTGGGAACACAGTTCATGGGCAATTGACTGAGTGTTCATTGCTTTCTGCTCATGGGGGCGTGTGGTAGGAAGGGAAGGGTTTCAGTGTCTCCTCTTTTATTCAGAATTTTTCCCACTGAGAGCATTTAGTGGAAAGATTTCTAGGCAAAGCAGTTACTGGATCGATTTGTCACCTTCTGTTCTCTGGAAAATACAAATAGGGTAGCACTCAAATGGTTTTGCGTAGGATCAGTCTATTGTCAATCCTGTTAACACCACTTGTCCCTGTCACTTAAGAAATAGCATATGAGTGTGAGGAACATCAAGTCCCAGAAGAAAATCAATTGAGAGCTATACTCCTGGAAAGAAATGAAAGTTTAGTTGTTCACATTAATAATTAAGAATAAGAAACATAGGATTCTATCTGATAAATACAACATATAACAAAAATGTACTTTAATTTGCTATTATATATTAGTTAGGTAACAGAGGACAGAGAGAATGTAATATAAATAGAAGAGAGAACCAGAGCTAGAGAATGGAAGAAGAAAATTGAAAGAAAAAAAACACACAAAAAATTACACTTACTACCAAATATTTATTATCATGGAGTTTTATTTTATTTATATTTTCTTCCTTTTGAGTTTTTACCTCCTTTTTGACTGATGTCCTTTTTTTCCTGGTTGGTTTAGAGACCTAAATTTGAACAAAGCCAACTTTGTGTAATGTCAATTACCCTCCCTCTCTCCCATATTATTTGTTTGATTTGGATTTATGTTAATTTTAGTCCATAATCTGATATCTAGTACTACTTGGAGGCTTTCTTGAAATAGGCTATAACCTAAATCATTTACCTTTACTTTCTATTGCTACCATAACAACTTAACACAAGCTGGTTGTGTTCTTTTATAGTTCCGAAGATCAGAAGTCTGACACAGGTCGCAAGCTAAAATCCTGGTGCCTGGGCTACAATCAAGCCTTTAGCAGGGTTGCATTTCTTTCTAGACGTTGAAGGGAAAAATCTGTTAACTTGGCTGCTCCAGCTTCTAGAAGTCACCATGTTCCTTTCCTTGTGCCCCCTCCTTCCGTCTTCAAAGGCAGCAGCATCACATCTTTCTGACCTTTTTTTTTTTCATCCTTACATCTTACCTTAGCACAGCCAGGGATGGTCCTTCACTTTTGTTATATTTTATTTTTTTATTTAATAATATGTTTTTATTTTTCAATTAGAGTTGAGGTACAGTATATGGTCCTTCACTTTTAAGAGCTCCTGTGATTAGATTGTGCCCAGTTGGGTAATCCAGGATAGTCTCTCCATCTCACAGCCATCTGGTTAGCAGCCTTAATTGCTTCTGCAGCCTTAACTTCCCTACCATGTAACATAACATATTCAGAAGTTCCAGGAATTGGGATGTGGACATTTTTGAGAGTTATTATTATGGACAGGCCATTATTATGCCTAGCACAACTTCTCTTGTTTTACAATTATTTCCCCTTTTGGTCTCCCAGACCTCTCCTAGTTACCTATAAGGATTTGTCTATGAGGAACGGCAAACAAAGACATTGTAGCCCTAGACGTGATTTACTTTTATTTTACAGAGAACTCACTTTTTCCAACCAAATTTCATGCATATTGTTAAAGACTGGTCTAGAAGGTTTGGTCTACTTGACTCATAGTAAATAGGATATATTTGATGAAGTGTTCCTTAGTGTTTATCATTTAATGGTATTTGGCAGAAGGAAGACCCATTAGGAGGAGGTAGATTTAATCTAAGTTCTGACTGTGGGCTCCTGATTGTCGTGTCACACTCCTGTCAGGAGGAAAAATGTCTTCAGAGTTTACTGTCATCACTGGAATATAAATTAATCTCTTCAAAAATGTTAATATTAGTGATTTTGTTGACATTGTCTCTGGTTCAGAATTTACTTGGAATTTTAATTCTTTTGAGCCTGGTCATGATCAACATAAGAAGGTAAATGGAAATTAGCTAATTTCCTATTTTCTTTTCCTACATCACTTCCATTCCTACTACCCTCAGAGAATTCGAGATGGCTGCTACAGGGAAGCCAATTATGTTTATTAAAACTCTGAGAGGCTGTTTAGTTTTGCCCTTCCTCCTGCATCTCCTCGACCACCAACAGTATTTTTTCTCTCACAGTGGAAATGAGATATCAGAGAGGGTAATTAATTGTGTCCAAGGACCGATGTCAATATTCATCTCTAGCTCAGCCACCGTAAAGAGCATAATTATTTTCCCACTTCATGCACGTTATAATCGGGTCTTCCTAGCACTGGGAAATGAGCTCCTCTCGTCTGTTCTGCACTAAATGGCCCATGTCAGAGATACACTCTTAAGAGTGCTGTTTGGCTGAGAAATCAACAAAGAGGTGAAAACGGGTGATTTTTTAAATGCCAGAATTCTTACATGACAGCTTCTGAAAGTCTTAATGCTTTGTAATTAGTATTTTGAAAAGGTTGGACACAGAAGAGTGCCTTAGGAAATAATTTTTCTCTGATTCCTATATTTAAGCCAGTCTCTCTTTTCTGTTCTTACGTAATAATGTTGGGTGGCTTCTGTAGGTTTTCAATCACTTTTGAACTGTCTCATATGAAATGAGCATCAGGACTTCACCTCATGTAATCAATAGCTTCTTGCCTCTCTTGGGCACAGGCCCTTATCTGGGGTTTTCCCAGCCAGCATAAAGGAAAGAGCACGTGTGGTCTGTTCACTTCCTCTCCTGACTCCACTTTTCTCCTTCTCGTGGTTGGCAGGTGCAGAGGGAGAGAAAATTAGGGGGGAAACACAAAGTCTTTATTGTATTGCCCCAATACTGACTCTCTTATGGGCACTTTGGTTGGCTGTTTTGACATCTTCCCACTGTGGACTTCCACACTGGGCATCTCCCTAGTAGTTGACCTCTTACATCCCAGCTCCACCCACCCAACCCTTGCTCCCTGGGAAACACTTCTGACCAGACTGATATTCAGCCAATATGCATCTGTATTGGATATTTCACTATTTGCTGGATTCCATCCTCATGGTTTGGTGCTGCTATCTTACCGTAGTAAGTATTTTAAATATCATTCCTATTTCCAGCCTTTCTTACTCTGGGGACCATACTCCCAGCATATGGCCCCCCTGTGTGATCTTCTCTCAAGATGACTCAAACCCAGTCACCTTCTATGGGATCACTTAGTCTATGGGAACTACACCGGCATCCTCGAGCTGCAGCACAGCCAGACTTCCCAGTAGCTTTCTCATGGGAATAGCCAGGACCATCAGCCATTGTGGCCCCTCCCCAAGTCCAGGGAACAGGTACCAAGTTTCCCCAGGAACTCTTTAACCTCACCCTTCTCTAGCTGCGTGACAATATCAAAGCCAGCAAAGCTCCTCATTGGAAAGGACTAGTGAAATGAGGGGAAAATACATAGCACCCTCTCTTCTTTGGAATTCCTGTGAAAACAATCTTCCCATTTCAAAGCATCTCTCACCTTCTCCTGCATGCAGGAAGGGGAGCCAGCTGCTGAGCCTGTTTGGCTATATCTTGACAAGTTCTAGAAGGACATGCAAGACACTTCTGTTTAGGAATTGTGGGCACTCATCAGCCATTGTTCTCTGCTTTGGGGCCTCAGCCCAAACTCAGAGGAGCCAATAGGAAAAGTCCCAATAACCATTGTCACAATCAAAGCAACCTCAATAGTCAGACCAGGTCATGCAGACAGGTATGTGCTTTAAAGTAGGAACCTCCCCCCCAACCCCCGCATTTTCTGTCTCAACAATATTCACTATTGAATTCAGTTATCAAAGTTTATTAGGCCTCAGGAGCGTGCATTATGAACGGGAGGGTGCTGTGCTAAGTGCTGCTGGAAGCTCAAAGAGGATTTTGTCCTGTAATCACGCAATCAGCGAGATTATAGGCTGGAAGGGTAGAGAAGGCAAAACCTTGATGAATACCCCCAAATCTGATCACCGTAAAAGCCGTGAAAATTCACAAGAGAAGTTATTTTCAGTTCAGAGGACCAGTGGAGGCATTATAGAAGAGGTAGTGTTTTTCAATCAAGAAGGAATAAGATTGGTTGAGCTAAAGTGGGAGTGTTTTACTTGAAAATCAGTAAGAAGCACTAGAAAAAGTTAATTCATTAATAAAATAACTAACATTTTTATGTTTACTGTGTGGCAGGCTATGTATTATTTATAGACATTTCAGTTAATTTTCAAAATAACCTTGTGAAAAACGTGACATTATCATCTGCATTTAACTGTTAAGAAAACTGAGATGTTGATTAAATCACCATGACCAAGGTCACACAGCTAGTAATGATAGAGGAGGGATCTGAGCCCAGGGTTTTCCCCATTTTAAAGCCCATATGTTGCAATCTCCCTAAAAAAGCAAAAATCCACAGACACGAGTTCTTAAATGAAGGAAAATACCAGCTAATGAAGACCTACGGATGTGAACAAATGTTACAGATTTTAGTTCAGGTAATCCCTCATCCTCCCCGGGTGATGCTCACCGGTGTCCCTGAGCCTCTGTTCTCATACTCTCAGGTAGTCTCCCCTCTCTTTTATGCTCAATTAAATTCCCTATATTTTCAAAGCCTAATATAACACTTGCCACCACAAAGGCAGCACTACCTCCAACATCCCCAGAGGCCCAGGTCTCCCCACTTTCTTATCACCTATTGTAATTCCTGTTCACATCACTGAGTACTGGATGATATACTCTTTCCATTATTTCTTATTTACTTCTTCAGATAAACTGTAAATTCTTAGGAGATGGGACTATGTTTTAAGTTCCCCTTTGTGTTTCTCGCAGTGCCTGCACATCTGCTGATTGATTATAGGGTTAGGGCTATTTTTATAGTGGCATTACTTGCTGGTACATAAGGTTCTGCAAGAAAGATTTGACCTTCCATTTTGCAAAACTCATGGCAGGATAAAATTGCAGGGCCGAGAAACTTCTTCTGAGTTTCAAAGGCACCGCAATATAAGGCAATGGAAAGGCTGCTTGTAGTGCCAGAGTCATTACCAGTACAGATGCCTCCAAAGGGAGAACGTTGGGTTTGACGAGAGCCAAAGCGACAGCAGGGAGAACCCAAAGATTCATAAGATCAGACTGCACAGAGGAGTGTGAGAAACGCGAAGGACCATTGTTTTTGTCAGAGTGTTTCCCTTCTCAGCAAATGAGCCAAGAGAATATGTGGTTTCAGAGCTTCCCTTCTGTTCTCCAGCTTTCGTGACACCCCAGCAAACGCAAAGCATTGCACATGCATGAATTCCTGAGCCGAACAGGAAGAACTTGGGAGGCAGTGACAAATGCTTCGCAGTGCCTCCCTGGCATCTGAGATGGTTTTCCGAGAGAACACGAGCTCCTGTTTAGTGGATTCTCAGAGGACATCTGTAGGAGGAGCTTTCCATAGCAAATATGTACACTCTCGCCGTCCCCACAGTGCAGATGCCGAGACCGTGTAAAACCTGGTGCAAACCAAGAACGAGTAAGGGAGAGTTCAGGAAGTCTTAAGGAAAACTCAAGATCATATGCTGTGTCCAGAACACTGAGTGCTAATTATATAAATCATATGTGTTATTTTCAAGATATCAGAGAGAATGAATTGCAGCAGAAGGGAACTCAGGGAGGCAGCAGGTTGGGGTACAACAAAGGCAGTATTACTTTTATGAGGAAGTAAGAAGTTTTGGAAATTGCCCATCTTGAAAAATATGACAGCATCAGTCTTAAAACATGTCACAATCCAAAATACATCAATATTCAAACAGCAGTAGAAACCCAGATATGGCTTTATTGAGAGTTCCTCCATTCCCAGATGAAATCTTAGTCACATGTCTTTACAGCTAAGGAGCCATGGCTGCTTATCTTCTTGGTTGAGATATTTAGATTTTGCTCAGCACATGCTTGGTGAAGTAATACTTGCCAAATTAATTCAAGTTGGCTTGAATAAGAGCTTACTCATGTGGCTCTCAAACTGGATGAAACCAATTAATAATACATGTCAGGATTTTAAAATAATAAGTAAAATACAAGAAATATATAAGAAAAGTCAGCCTTTTGACACAATCTCCGTTCAGAGCAGTGTCTGTTGGCTCCACCCTTGCCAAGGAGGTAGGAAGGCTGCCCGGTGGGAGGTGGCTGGAGAATGCCAATTCTTTTGTGAGCTCGTCTTGCCCTTTTGTATATATGTGCGTGTGTAGAAATCATCCAGTTTTGAAAGGCACTTTAGTTTCCTGAGTTCTGGGACTACCTTTGTTTGGTCCCTTTCCTATACTTTCTAGTACGATGTGTGTATCAACAGTCAGATCCTGCCAAGCTCCCCTTGCTCCAGAGCTTGCCAAAGGCCTTTAGGATGCTCTGAAGATGGTCCCTCCTCAGGGCTAAGATGAGTCTATTGGTTAGCCTGAATAGCCCCATCTTCAATCATGGCCACTGCTCAGTTCTTCCTTCCTTCTCCCTTATTTTGGCCATGCTTGTTCATCTCTTAAGCCTTTGCTTCAAGCACACAATTTAATGAATTAATTCAACAAGATATGCTTTTATGACATCTAGGGGAGACAAAGACAAATGAGCCAAGAATTTCACAGTCTAGAGGCAAGAGCACAACTATTGGACAGGGAGACACAAATAATGTTCAAGGTATGCACAGGATGCCATGATATGCAGATGGATGGGGATTAGCCAGGAGAGCAGATGAGAGAGCATCAGAATGGCTTTCCAGAGAGGATGATGTATGAAGTGAGTTCTGATAAATGAGAAAAGGGCATTCTATTCATTCATTCATTCATTCATTCATCAATTAAATATCTCTTTAGCACCTACTAAACATTGGCATTTGACTGGTTGCTGGGAAATATCAGAAAGCAAGAACAGATGTAGTAGCACCAACCCAGACAAACAAACAAACAACAAAAAGTAAAGTTCTTTAAATTCTAAAATGAGTCTAATCTGCAACACTGTTTTTCTACCAGCAGGAGTAGAAGATGGGAATTAAATTTGCCGTTTAAAGGTTGCTATTTCTTTCAGCTCAAATCGTCTCTTATCGATAAACTTAGTCTCTTTTATAGTAAGTACCTACCTGGTCAGCCTTTCTGAGCCTTTCTTCCTCCCCTTCTCTTTTCTTTCTTGCCATGAAGCATCATGGCACAGGGGGGATTTATTTATCCTACTGAGTGTGGTTCAGGGAAGTTAGTCTGGTCTAAGGAGTGTCCTTCTCTGTTGGGTCCTGCTCAGCTTGTCTCGCGTGGTTTCTGGAAATTGCTTTCTGTCATCATTTCATCTACTGTTGATACAGTGTGTAGTATTTGGTCTTGACACAGAATGTGTAATGTCCACATTGACCTCCTCTAGCAACTCTCCTTATGCCCCCCACCTCAGGCCTTCACCACCCTATTGTCTCTGTTATGCTTATGAGTTCTGTGGTTGATCTCTTCCCATTCTTCCATCCACCCCTACCTCCCCTCAGATTCGACAGTCTGTTCAATGCTTCTGTGTCTCTGGATCTATTTTGTTCATCAGTTTATTTTGTTCATTAGATTCCACATATGAGTGAGATCATGTGACAGTTGTCTTTCTCTGACTGGCTTATTTTACTTAGCATAATACTCTGCAGGACCCTCCATGCTGTCTCAAAGGGTAGGGGATTCTTCTTCTTCTTCTTCTTCTTCTTCTTCTTCTTCTTCTTCTTCTTCTTCTTCTTCTTCTTCTTCTTCTCCTCCTCCTCCTCCTCCTCCTCCTCCTCCTCCTCCTCCTCCTCCTCCTCCTTCTTCTTCTTCCTCTTCTTCTTCTTCTTCTTCTTCTTCTTACTGCTGCATAGTATTCCATGGTGTAAACGTACCACAGCTTCTTTATTTACTCATCTACTGATGGGCACTGTGCTGTTTCCAGATCTTAGCTATTGTAAATTGCACTGCTATGAACATGGGGGTGCATACATTCTTCCTGATTGGTATTCCTGGCTTCTTAGGATATATTCCTAGAAGTGGGATCACTGGGTCAAATGGAAGTTTCATATTTAATTTTTTGTGGAAACTCCATACTGTTTTTCATAATGGCTACTCCAGTCTGCATTCCCACCAGCAGTGCACTAGATTCCCTTTTCTCCACATCCTTGCCAGCACTTGCCATTTGTTGATTTTTTTCTGGTAACCATTCTGACAGGTGTGAAGTGACACCTCATTATTGTTTTAATTTGCATCTCTCTGATGAAATGGTTATCAGGGTTCTCTCCAGTTAGTCTTCAGTTGATAATTCAGGATGGTTTTCCTGTATTTTAGTTGTAATTCCAGTTTGGTCCTGGGAGAGTATCAGTGCAGCTTCCACTTACTCCACTGCCATTTTGGAATTGACCTTCTAACTTCCTTTAAAAAATGCATTTTAAATGGACTCACAGAATTCTACTTAACAGTTCTAAAATCATTTGTTGTGACATTAAATTAAACATATAGTTATTAAAATAAAATTTGTGCATGCCTTAAAATGACGTGTGTGCCTCCTTAGGGATGCATATCACATCTCTCCTCTCCATTTGCTCACTAACATCTCCTTGTTTTTGCAAAAGCACTTCAAACACATTCAGAACTCAGGCTGCACCAACCCCAATCATCTCTACCAGACACTCCCACTGCCTCTTATCTCAGTGAACAGCATCACCTCCACCCAGCTGCTCAAGATGGAAACCAGAAATTACCCGCCCCCGCCACACCACCATATCTAATCCGTCATCAAGTCTTGTCAATTTTACTTGCTATTATTTTACCTCTTGGATCCATCCTAGTCTCAAGTAACATTATCTTGGTCCCTGGGCACTGCAGTTGCCTCCTGATCAAGATTCTGTGATGTTTTAGGCACTGAAATTGCAACCAGAGTGCTTGTGACAAAGGACAGAATCCTTAACAAGACCCTCCTGCATTTCCAGCTTCTTTTAATACAGTGCTCTTCCCCAGTCTCCCCTATTGCACTCACTGGCCTCTCTCAACCTCTTTTGTGCTTCATAGTCTGTCTGATCATAGGATATTTTTCACATGCCAATTCCTCTCCTTTCAAATCGCTTCTCTCTTTTATGCACTCTTTATCTCAGTTACTTCCTACTCCTACTCCAGGTCTCAGCTCAATTACAGCCTCCTCAGGGAAACCTTTTTTATTTCAATAACTAGGTCGAATTCATTTATTTTCAGTTCTCCTACCACCTCAACTCTGTTTCATCCCACTTACACTTTTAAATGTATTTGTGTGATTATTTGGTTCATGCTCAACCCCTTCACTGGACTGTAGGGCAGGATTTATGTCAATTTTGCTTTCTCTTGTAAAATCAGTGCCTGTCACATAGGACAGGTTCAATAAATATTTTCTGAAAAAATGAGTGAATTCATAATGGGTTGTGAGTTTGGAGCATGAGAAAGAGACGGACGCTGCAGAATTTGTCAAGGAAAGAGATTCAATGAGAGCCAACATTTAAATTTTCCCAAGAACAGTTTGAATAAGCAACGAATTGGTTAGGAAGCTTCTCTCAACAACTCTTTAAAGATTGATTGATTAGAAACAGAATCAAACACTGACTTTGACACATGCTTCAAAGAAAAGAGGAGAGAAAGTAGAAATAAAAAGACAGATATTGATCAATAAGAGCAATGTTGAGAAATTGAAGGAAGCCTGGAAGGAGAGTTGAAAAATAGGTTAGAGGTAGTATGAGCTCACTTGCTGGGTTTATTTAATCTGAAGAATCAATGACTGAGGTGTCATTTAGCAAATGCCCTTAATATCCCACTGTGCAGGCCAGAGCAAGAGAAAATGGAATGAAATTGCACCTAGAGAGTTCTGTTTGATGAAGAAGGGTCTTCTTGTCTTTATGGATGATTAAACCATGGAATGGACTAATAGGGAGGGCTGATGAATCTTACTTGGAGATTCTTTAGGGATGGAAGAGACAACCATTTACCTGGAATAAAGGCAAGTGATAAATGGCTAACTTTTAACTCTTTGAGATTTTGGAATTGATAATTTTCTTGCTAAGGATTTTTTTCTCCACCCTTTCTGCTCAAATCTATTCAGAGAGGCAAAAACATTATCTAATAATACATTGTAGTAAAGGACATGCTCAACTATTTCCATCTTAAACTGCAAATAAAAGTCTTTCAATGGCAGGGTCCCCTTTTGTTGCCACCCTGCTTCTCTTCTCCTCTTTCTAGGCAAAGCTCTTTAAAGATTTGTCTGTTTGCTGACCTCACATCTCTATTTATTCCTCTACCAACTGCATCCTGACTCCTTCCTTCCTCTCTTCTCTGAAGCATGTACCAACACTACTAATGGCATCCTCATTAGTGTATTCAAATGTGTACTTTTTTCCCTTATCTTTTTAGAACTTTTAAGAATAAACAGCACTTGAACACACCCTCCTCCTGGAATATTCTTTTCCTCAATTTTTTGTTGTTGTAGCAAAATATATATAGTAAGTAATTTGCTATTTTAACCATTAAAATTTTTTTTTAATTGGTTTCAGAGAGGAAGAAAGATGGAGAGAAAGATAGAAACCTCAATGATGAGTGAGAATCATTGATTGGCTGCCTCTTGCATGCCCCTGCTGGAGATCAAACCCTCAACCCTGGCATATGCCCTTGATTGGAATCAAACCCGGGACCCTTCAGTACGCAGGCTGACGCTCTATCCACTGATAGGGCTTTACCATTTTTAAGTGTATGATTCCATGGCATAAATTATACGCACAATATTGTTCAAGCATCACCACTGTCTCTTTAAAAATTTTCCATCACACTAGAGACTCTGTAGCTACCTTATATAATAAAAGGGTAATATGCAAATTGATCCTAATGGTGGAACAATCAGGAACGACCGGTCGCTATGACGTGCACTGACCACCAGGGGGCAGATGCTCAACACAGGAGCTGCCCCCTGGTGGTCAGTGTGCTCCCATAAGGGGAGCTCTGCTCAGCCACAAGCCGGGCTGACAGCTGCAAGCACAGCACTAAGGCTGTCCAACTGCTGCTTAGGCCTGTGTATGGGGAGCAGGCCTAAGCAGCAGTTGGGCATCCCCCGAGGGCTCCCAGGCTGCCAGAGGGATGTCTGACTGCCAACTTAAGCCCAATCCCCCCAGGGAACAGGCCTAAGCTGACAGGTGGATATCCCCTAGGGCTCCCGGGCTGCCAGAGGGATGTCTGACTGCCAGCTTAGGCCTGATCCCCTGGTAGACATCCCCCAAGGTGTCCCAGACTGCGAAAGGCTGCAGGCCAGGCTGAGGGGACCCCCCCTCCCCCGAGTATATGAATTTTCATGCACCGGGCCTCTAGTTAAACAATAACTCTCCATTTTTTTCTTGGATTTTGTGTGCCACACTCTTCTAGTTTTTCTTTCTTCTCTTTCCTTCTTTCTTCTCAGGATTCTTTGTGGATATATTTTCCTTTGCCCATTACTTAAAATCTGTACTCTTTAGATACTGCCTTAGGCCCTTGTCTCTTCTTATCATATATATTTGCTTTAGCAAATCTCAATCTATCCTTGCACCTTCAATGAGCATGTAAAGCTCAGATCTCTTTCCTGAATCCTTTGATATAATTCCTTACTTACCTCTTGCTACACCAGTGCTACAGCCCTTTTTGTCCCTCTAAGCTTTGTTATTTTAATTTTTTCATTCTCCTTGCCCCATCTTGTTTGCCTCATGATTAGTGAGAAGCTAAACAAATTCAAATTACCTGAATTTCTTATCTACTTTTACTACAAAACTGAAAGTAAGATACTTGAAGCCCGGGAAGCACACGTTGTTCAGTGTATTACTCCAGTATCTGAAGCCCCCGCTGCAATGCCCACTGAAACCCTTTTATACCTGTGGGAGGAGGCAAGGGAAGCAAGAAGGAATTTTCCTTCACGTGTGGAGCAGGAATTTTAATTCAGGTGATCTGATTCTAAACTTTATGGTTTAACTTTACCAAATATCAGTAATTATTATGTGTATTTAACAATATATGAAATATATGCCATTCACAAAAAACCTTAGTTTTCTTGAAGGGCTTTACATAGCAGCTTATGATTGGTGAGCAATTTACCTACCGATGTAATGTAATAGTTTGTGTGTCTTTCCAGTGGGACTGTAAACACTGGGGCCCCCTCCTCCCCTGGGATATAATTGACAAAACCTTATGTTATTTTTTTCTCAACTTGGCAGTTGTATTTTCCTGAACTAGAATTTATTTCTCCCTTTGCTCACTTAGCTTCTGCCTATTCTTAAGATCTGAGTTTGGAGGTCATTTCTCCCGGAAGCTGGTTAGACTTTCCTAACATCTCTTACTCTGTTGTCATTTTCTCCCTCACTGGTATCTAAATTTTATGATTGGGGACTGAGTGAGACAAGCCAGACATGCCCTGGAGCCCTCCCTCGGTTCCTCCCCAACTGGCCAACCTCCTGTGTCCCTCCCCAGCTCCAATCCTGCACCGGTGGGGTCCCTCGGCCTGGCCTCTTGTAATCTGGGACCCCTCAGGGGATGTCGGAGAGCCAGTTTCAGCCCGATCTCGCAGGCCAGGCCAAGGGACCCCACTTCTACACAAATTTGTGCACTGGGCCTCATATATATATATATACGCAAAAGTAGGTTTACAGTTGTTCATATGGAAAATAACACAATAATTAATACATAATAATACAAGAATGAACCCTGTGTTTTGTGTATTTACAACTGTAAACCTACTTTTGTATCTGTATATACATGTAATTTTTCAGATTTTATTTTGTAGCTATAAGACCTTAGTCTTCAGTTTCTTCATTCTTAAAATGACCTTAAGATCTTGGTGTTTGGAGACAATACTTCAAATAGGTTTTATGTCTAAGAAATATATTGTTTGAATTATTTTTTATGAGACTATACTTTAAAAATAATGTTAAAAAATATTAAGAACGACAGGAAACCATAAAAATTCTAGAAGAATACAAAGGCAACAAAATCTCAGACATATGCCAAAGCAATTTCTTCACTGATACAGCTCCTAGGGCAGTTGAAACTAAAGAGAAAATGAACAAATGGGACTACATCAAAATAAAAAGCTTCTGCACAGCAAAAGAAACCATCAACAAAACAACAAGAAAACCCACTTTGTGGGAAAACATATTTGCCAACGTCATATCTGATAAGGGCCTAATCTCCAAATCTTATAGGGAACTCATACAACTTAACAAAAAGAAGATAAACAATCCAATCAAAAAATGGGCAAAGGAGCTAAATAGACACCTTTCAAAAGAGGACATTCAGAAAGCCAAGAGACATATGAAAACATGCTCAAAGTCACTAATCATCCGAGAGATGCAAATCAAAACAACAATGAGGTACCATCTCACACCTGTCAGAATGGCCATCATCAACAAATCAACAAACGACAAGTGCTGGAGAGGATGTGGAGAAAAAGGAACACTTGTGCACTGCTGGTGGGAATGCAGACTGGTGCAGCCACTATGGAAGACAGTATGGAGTTTCCTCAAAAAATTGGAAATGGATCTCCCATTTGACCCTGTGATCCCACTTCTAGGAATATATCCCAAGAAACCAGAAACACTAATCAGAAAGGATATATGCACCCCGATGTTCATAGCAGCACAATTCACCATAGCTAAGATCTGGAAACAGCCTAAGTGCCCATCAGTAGATGAATGGATTAGAAAACTGTGGTACATCTACATGATGGAATACTATGCTGCTGTAAAAAAGAAGGAACTGTTACCATTTGCAACAGCATGGATGGAGCTGGAGAGCATTATGCTAAGTGAAACAAGCCAGTCAATGAAGGAAAAATACCACATGATCTCACTCTTTCATGGATAATAAAGACCATTACAAACTTTTGAACAATAATAGATACAGAGGCAGAGCTGCCTCAAACTGATTGTCAAACTGCAGTGGGAAGGCCAGGGAGGGTTGGGGGACAGGAGTGAGGGGAGTAAGAGATCAACCGAAGGACTTGTGTGCATGCATATAAGCATAACTAATGGACATAAGACACTGGGGGGAAAGGGAGGGTAGGGGTTTGTCAAGGGCGGGGGGGAAAAAAGGACACTTATGTAATACCCTTTGTAATACTTTTAGCAAAAAAAAATATATATATATATTAAGAGCCAGATATTAAGCTTGGAAAAATATCTCCAAATCAATAAAAAAAAAAGCAAATGGGAAAAATGGATGAAGAAAGTAAATAATTTCCAATATAAAATTAACAAATGGCTAATAATGTGAAAAAATTAAAGTACACTTGCAAGGCAAGTGCAAATTAAGACAATAAAATTGAATTGAGAAAGAGCCAAGATGTAAAGATATAACTTATTTTTTAATATTGGCAATAACAATGGCTAATAGTTATTGAGTGCTTACTGTATGCTAGATACATTACTAAGTTCTTTACTTTCACCAGTGCACTTAGTTATCATGAAAAACATTTGTGGTAAATATTGTTAACTCAGAGTTTACAGATGAATTGAAACGATGGACGGTGGTATATGCTGGAAAATGATAGGATGCAAAGAACATGTTGCTTGGAAAAGCATATGATATACCTTGACTAGAAAAGGACTGCAGGGAATGACTCATAGGTGCATTTCATCTAAAGAGCAGCCTGTGTACAGAGGATCAAAAAAAGCTGAAGAATGCTGCTCTTGATGGTTAAGAAGCTATGGCAGAATGAGGATGAAGAAATGTTCAAGGACATACAGCTA
This sequence comes from Myotis yumanensis, assembly GCF_028538775.1. NCBI lineage: Eukaryota > Metazoa > Chordata > Mammalia > Chiroptera > Vespertilionidae > Myotis > Myotis yumanensis. The sequence continues at coordinate 67,135,340 of NW_027223755.1, read as the reverse complement.
GCAAGAGACAAGCTAGAGAGTTTGATACAATAACCATTATACTACACTAATTTGTGAACTATTAGGTGCACGGATGCTGGCACAAATAGCTACATGGCTTGATTGTTGGTTATAAATATTCTGGAAATCAATATTGGTCTCATTTTTTTGGTTACAGAACATAGCTCTGTAGCAGATGATCATCTTTGCTTCTTTTGCTTAGGAAACCTCTTTATATCTTTCTCCTGTGTCCTTTATTATTATTTTTTGAAATCCTGACCCAAGGATATGTTTTTATTGATTTGAGAGAGCTCGAGAGTGAGAGAGATTCATGTGAGAAAGAGAGAGAGAAAGAGATCCATGTGAGAGAGAAACATCGATCAGTTGCCTCCAGGACACACCCACACCAGGGATCCAATCCACAACTTAGGTATTGTGCCTTGATCTGGAATTGAACCTGCAACCTTTTGGTGCACAGGATGATGCTCCAACCAACTGAGCCATCCAGCCAGGCCTCCTTTATCTTTTTTGTACCACTAAATATTATCACTATAACTGCATCTTATAATTTTATATCCCATCTCAATATATATCAGCTCAAGAATTCACTATCCTAGGTACTCATCTTTGTCAAGTATCCTATTTCAAATCAACCAATCTTAGAATATCACTCTATCTTCAGCTTAGTTACACATAGAATACATAGGTCTAAACAAAATGATTACTGAGCAGATACATAAGAGATCATCAGTCATTTAAATTTACTGTGAATTACTTATCATCTCATGAAGCACCCAGGAAGGAGAGTCATTGGGAAAGGGGAGCTTCACAGTGATGGAGAAGGAGACTGATGCAACGCGCGTGGCACTGTCTTGGAAGACAGCCTGCTTCTGGGATGTGATGAAGAGTCTGGGCATTAGGGGTGCAACAGAGGAGCACTGGGCCTCCAGAAATCAGAGCATTAAGAGAAAAGACTCCCAGAGGGCTGAAATGACCCCCCATTAGAAGAAATTGGATTGTACAAAAGCCATACTTTACAATTGTGCCCAGAGGCAGTTCTCGCCTAGGTGATCCCAAGGGACTAACTCCTCGCTTGGGGATGGCATCTTTCCAATGTCTTCTTATTAAACATCTCGGTGAGGCAATCTTAACCATCAACAGCAGAGTTCCTGTACTTTTTTTGCTCCTCTTTAGATGAAATACACCTCAAATTATGAGTCATTCCTTACCGTTCTGCCCCCATCTTTTCTGCTCAAGGTTTATCACATGCTTTTTCAAGCTACACATTTTCTACATCTCATCATTCTAGCATACACCACCGCCCTTAGGAGTATCCCTCCCACGTGCACCAGGAGAATTTCTACTCTAGGTAAAGAGAAAGAACTTGGGAAAAATATGACATGTTCTATTATGCCAAATCAAAAACTTCCAAAACTCAAAACCAAACAAAACAGCAGCTTAAGTCCTGAAAGACAGATGCGTTCTGATCTGCTCTCCTTCCCTCCAGCCTCCCACTCAGCGTCTGGCACTCCTATTCCTTTGAGTGTAATTCCTTTGCATTAATGGAAATGTAACCCCTGCTACTTTATTTCTAGATTTGTAAACAGTACCCAAGAATATTTTTATGGGCTATGCTTATTTGAATATGGATATGCTTTTATTAATAACTAGTGGCCCAGTGCATGGATTCCTGCTCATTGAAAGGAAATTAACTAGAAGAAATATTTTAATATTGCTATTTGTCCTTTCTCTATAATAGAAGTGTCAACCAAATTCATGATAGACAATGACAGATCGAAACATATGTGTACGATCGGCAACAGCGAGAGCTTTATATGTATCATGCATGCATGAGTCAACTTAGCCAATTAGTACATTGGCTAAGTTGCTTAATTAGACCTGCTTTCTGATTTAGGTAAACTTTTTCCAGCCCAGTTGAAGCACCCCAACTTCTCTTTCAGGTAATTGTCAGCAACACAGCAGTAAATATCAACACGAAGCATATTATTATTGTAGATCATGTAGGAAGAACAAAGGGTAAAATATTTTAACTGCAGCAGTGTTTGACTATATTCTGCACAGTGAGAAAACCTGAAGTCATTTTCAAGGTCCACCATTTCTTACTTCTTTTCAGTCAGGTCAAGTTTCTAAGCTTTCTAAATCTGTTTTCCGGATAATGAAAAGAAAATAGGATTCCACTGAGTCTCCTATCTACCTACTCCAGGACTTCTGTGAGGATCAAATGAGATAAGGCACATGAAAACGCTTCACAGACATTTGGTTAAAATGTACAATGTTTGCACCTGGCTATAAAGCAAGTCGTGTTCCTGGGCTGAAGAAACTGCAAGGAGGCTAGTCGCTAGGCAGAGGAAGCTGGGAGTTGCTACGTGACCTCATTACCTGGTGCCCACAGTGACCGTTTTTGGGCTGGGCTGGACTGTGGGCCTCATTTTGTGCCATGGGCTCTCAGCAGTGTCAGCTGTGATTTGGTGGAGTGTCGCTCTGGGGTGGTGGCAGGCCTTTGTTCCACTTGGGGGAAGCCAAGTGTTGCTTTGTGGACACCAGGTCTGTAGTGCCGTTTCTCTAAAAATGGCCAGTGCATGTCATGGAAGCTCCTGTGTTGAGCATCTGCCCCCTGCTGGTCAGTGTGCATCTTAGTGACTGGTCAGACAGTCGGACACTTAGCATATTAGCTTTTTATATATATAGATGGTTATGTTAATTGATTTAACTTAATAATGGGGATAATTCAAAATAAAAGTTTCTTTTAAAAAATTCTTTTATTATATAAGTTTCAGATATACATTATCATTTAACATCTGTATACACTTTAAAGTGATCACTGCCGTAAGTCTAGTTACCATTCATCACCATACAGTTGACTCACTTCACCCATCCTTCAACCCCACCCCTCTATCAACCACTAATCTGTTTTCTGTATCTACATGATTTGAGTTTTTTAGCTCCATTTTAACCTTTGGGGACTGCAGGTGTATGTGCAATCTGTCATTGACTGAAATGTTGTTATGTGGGATATGACTGCATAGACATTTTAAAAACACATGATATACCAGGCTGGTGTGGCTCAGTGGTTGAATATTGATCTATGAAATAGGTGGTCATGGTTTGATTGCTGGTCAGGATGAATGCCTAAGTTGTGGGCTGATCCCTAGTAGAAAGTTTGCAGGAGGCAGCCAATCAATGATTCTCTCTCATCATTGATGTTTCTATCTCTCTCTCCCTCTGCCTTCCTCTCTGAAATCAATAAAAATATATTTAAAAAACAAAAAAAAAACACACCAAAAAACATGCAATTACATTGTATATATTATTAATATTTTGGATTTTTAAAATTTAGGAACATACCATAAACATCCTTTCATGTCAGAATATACAAATATAATTGATTCTGATTAATGACAGTATAGTATTCCTAGTTTGAACATTTCATAATTTGATCATTCTCAAATTGATGGACATTCAGGTTGATCAGATATTTGCCTTTAACTAAAAATATTGCCATGAACATCAGATCCACTTACTTTGGATGTGATGTTCAAGAATTTCTTTAGGATGTGTTCCTAGAAGTAGAATTTCTAGGTCAAAGATTGAGCATATTTAAAATTTTGCTTGATACTACGGTTAGAATGTTAGAAATATGGAAATGCTTCTTTGTCTCTTCTCCCCACCCCACCACGTCTTCTTAACAGTTTGCCACAGCCATGTTTTAAGCTAGGGTGTCTGAGGATGAAGTGTTGTATAAAGAAGAGTCAGCCAGCCATTTCTCCTGAGTGATACAAGAATTAGAATTTATAACTAGAGAGGGGAATATCGAATTTGTTATTGCTCCAACTGTTGAAAAATTACTTTGCAAATATTAAAAAGTAATTTGATTTGTTTTCCTGGCCCAGTTTCAAATGATGTAGTTCTTACATACCTTGAGAAGATTGTCTCTCAGTCTCATAACTCACCTGCCTATTGTTCAGCTCTGGCTCTCTTTTTCTTTATGGAATCATTTTTCTCTTGTTGATTTTCTTGTATTTTATAATAAATAAAGGCCCTGCTGACTCACTGCTGGGGGTTCCAGGCTGACTATTAATAGTTCTACTCCTGTCAACTTTAATGAATTCTTAGAAACACCCTGGTGGTAAATATACAGGACCTTTTAAGAACAAATGTTCCTTTTTTGTGTGTGTGTGTGTGTGTCTGTCTTGAGTGTTTTTATCTATAACAACCCAAGTGATGCTGGCGATTCTGTCCTGATTTTAATAGATCTGGTATTTTTGTTAATACCAGAATATTGTTTCTGCTTATTATGTGTGCATCTCAAACTCATAAACTGACTTTTAGCTACTTGTCAATTTCAAGTTAATGTCCACAATTTTTCCCTCACTGACCTTTAGCTCTCTGTCAACATTACTAATTCCTTAGTTTTTGTCTTATACTGGTTATGTTTTTTGCTGTGTATACTCCCTAAATTACATAATTTTCCTTAGTTTATTTTAATATAAAAGTAATACACACTTACTAGAAGCCATTTAGGAAGTACATAAATAAAATGTTTAATAAGTAACCATAATTCTACTCAAAAAATTCTGTTAATATTTTGTGTATTTTTCTCAAGATTTTAATTCTACACAATTTAAATTATGTATAAAATTTCTATCTTTATACATTTACTTCACATATTTTTATATTTTATACTGTGGTGAAACAGAGTAATATAAAACTTACCATTTAATAATTTTTAAGTGTATTCTTGTGTGGCATATATACTTTCATATTGTGGCTACCATTGCCATATTCATCTACGGACTCTTTTCATCTTTCAGAATTTAAACTCTGTACTTATCTATATATATAAAAGCCTAATATGCAAAGTGTCCCCTCAGGAGTTCGACCAACAGGGCGTTCGATTGCTCGCTATGATGTGCGCTGACCACAAGGGGGCGGTTCAGAACGAAGAAAGGCCTGGCCTGCAGCTGCTAGGGACCCTACCCATGCACAATAACTCTCCATTCTTCTCTCCCTCTAGCCAAGGCAACTACCATTCTAACTACTGTTTCTTGAGTCTGACTATTCTAAGTACTCCATGTAACTGGGCTCACACAGTATTTTTCATTTTGTGTCTGTCTCATTTCATGTAGTATGTCTTCAAGTTTCATCCATGTTGTAGCCATGTGTCAGAATCCATCCCCCCTCTTTTAAGGCTGAATGATATTCCATTGTATGTACATATCAAATTTTCTTATCTATATATCTCTTGATGGACACTTGGGTTGTTTCCACTCTTTGGAAACTATGAAATGGGTGTTCAAATATCACTTCTAATCCCTGATATCAGTTCTTTTTGGGAATAAAAACAAACGTGGAATTGCAGAACTATTTAGAAATTCTATATTTAATTTTGAGGAAGTGCTATAGTATTTTCCATAGGGACTGCACCATTATAATGCACAAGAGTTGCAATTTTTTCACATTATTTGCTGTGTTTTTTTTTTATAGTAGTCATTATAATGGGTATGAGGTGATATCTCATTGTAGTTTTGATTTGCATTTACCAATGATTAGTGAGGTTAAGCATCTTTTCATTGGCCATTTGTATATTTTCTTTGGAGAAATGTTTAAGTCCTTTGTTTACTAAAAGTATTTTTTGAGTTGCATGAGTTCTTTATATATCTGGATGTTAACCTCTTGTCTTGGTCAATTTGGTCTGCTGGAACAACATCTTCATTGGTCAGAAAATAATCTTATTTCTCTTTAACTTTTGGAGGATAATTTCTCTGGATACAGAAGTCTAAGTTGTTTTTTTTTCCTCTCTCAACATCCTATATGTTTCATTCACTTCTTGCTTGCAGAGACACTGAAGAGAATTTGGATGTGATTATTATCTTTGCTCCTCTATAGGTAGGGTGTTTTTATCTTCTAGCTTCTTTCAAGATTAAAAAAAATCTTTGATTTTTTTTAAAGTTTAGTGTTGTTTTCTTGACATTTATCCTGCTTGGTGTTTTCTGAGACTCTTAGAACTGTTATTTGGTTATTTCAGGCTGTTGGATTCTTTCTTACTCTACTCTACTCACACTGCTTTCCCTCTGGGCCTAAAGCACACCAAGCTCATTTCTAACCTTAAGATCTTCATTCTGCTCTTCTTAACATGCTTCTGCCCCAGCTCCTCCTCCAACTTTCTTTCATCCTTCAGGTCTGAGGTAAAGCATTTACTTCTGGAGGAAGAGACAAAAGAGGAAGTTGACAGGCACAGGCTCTCTAGCTCAGACTTTGGTTTACTTTCTATTACCTTCTGCAGAATTCCAGAAAGACATAAGTTTTAATAATTTATCAGGGAAAAGTTATGGGCTGAAAGTGGACATTCACTATAATTTTTAAAGATTTATTTTCAGAGGATAAGTGATAAGATAGTATTCTGAAAAGACTTGAAAAACAGAGATTATGTTTATTGAATTCTTTTAGGTTTATCATGGCAATTTGTTATTTGAATAATTGATAGAAATTTACCATTCATATATGGCAGTTATAAGAAATACTTATTGGTAGGTTGGTTTCTAATATTTCTGTTGCATTAAAAGAAATTTGCTGGTAGATTGCACAGTTTCTAGACTGGTCAGTGTTTCTATATTATTTTGGCCCCTCATCATGCATGCAGCACTCACTCATTCATTCACTCATTCAATTACTCATTAATGAGCACATTTATTGAGGCCTCTACATGGCAGATTATAATTTGTAACTTCTTTGTAACTGAAGTTACAAAGAAGAATAAGGATTAACTCTGTCCTTAGGGCTTGGAGTTTGGTGAGAGACAGATTTGTTAAGAAACCTCTCTATTATGGTATCCAATATGAGAACCACAAAAGAATATTAATCAGGCTGCCCCGAAGATATAAAATCTGAACAAGCTCTGAAGGCAGATGTGCAGTTTTGGTAGAGTGAGTGGTGTGAGCCAGGGCAGGAGGACATAGAGATGTTGGGAGAACTGAGAATTGTGTAATGTGACTGGAGTCTCTGTAAATTGTGTGTGTGGAGAAAGGGAATGGAAAAATAAAGTGAGAAAGTTGGTGGGGTCAGATGGTGAACCCTTTGAGTGCCAACCAATATCCTAGGAACTATGCTAAAATTGCCAAGGCATTTTTGCTGATTTTACAGCAGTTTAGGAAAAAAATTATGAATCGCAAGTAAATGAAGTTACATATTCAAAAACTTAAGGAAACCTTTACTACATTTGTTTTCATCTTTGACATATATTGTTTGCTGATTGTATTATAAAATACTAGTAGAAAAAAAAAATTGCCGATATCGCTCCCGGCACTTTTGGTGAAAGACAGGAGGAGCGCAATTACGCTCCCCGGCACTCAAAGGGTGAATGAAGCCTTTGAATGCCAGGCTACTGTGTTTGAATTTTCTCATGGACTTGATGGACAGTGACAGTGAGAATGACCTCATTCAACCAGTGTTTAGAATAGTTCTGGAATCAGTGAGGAGAATGGCCTGCATCAGTCGATACTACTTTGACTGGATTAATTACCTTGCTTACTTTCCCAGGTGGTGAATGTATAAAATCGTTTTGGGTTTTTTTGCCACCTAAAAAATAATATAGCCTCCTCTTATTATGAAGAAAAAAGCTAAACAACAATAAAACAGTCAAAGCAAAAAATCATGAGGATTAATCACTCTCTGAAAAAAATAAACCATGTGAACTGAAATGATTTATCTCTATCAAATTATTTTTTTTATATCATTGAGGTTTTTATTCCTATGTAAGCATTCCACCATATTTTTAAAAACCTAGGCCTTATAACAATACGTGATTATTTGCTTATCACACAGATTTTAAACTTGCCAAGATTCAGGACTGGTTTTTGGCAGAGCCAGCACTTAGGAGTTTAAACATAATGTGTCTGTCAAGAATTAAAGAGCTGAAGCAGACAAGCTTCTGCAAAGGTCTTTTATGCCATGAAACTCACTCTTCGTATTTTTCGTTCAGAACATTTATGAACAGACTTGGGAGATTTATAGTCATCCCCTAATAGTGTGTACATTTATGGGTCTAGATGAAAATAAAACTGCTTTATGAGTGAAAATTGCCCTTCCATAGCACTGAGAGTTGTACAGCTGTTTTGTCAGTGGCATTTTATTGCTTTTCTGCATCTTTGGATCTAAGTAGAAGCAAGGGGGAACAAATTATTTTGGTGCTTGGAAGGAATGCCAATCATTTGAGAGAATGGGAAACATCAGGATTGGTTTTGCTTTTTATAAAAGGTCACTCTCATCAAATGATTTCGACTCTATTTTGAAGAAACATGTTATTTCTGTGAAGGAGGATTTCCAACTGAGTGGTTGGAAAATATTCTATAAGTCATCCTCACATCCACGCATAAAGAGATCAAAGAGAAATGCCTGTTTCCTTTCTCAATTCTTTAGAATCCTATTTGACTGGGAGAAATGCTAATCCAATTCTTGAAAGAACTCATACTGATGTCTGTGTGTGATCATACGTTTTTATTTTCTTTTTTGATTTTTCTTTATCTGTCCAATAAGTATTATGTTTTTGTTTTGTTTTTTTGGATTCTATGATCCAGCCCACAACTTGGACAACCAATGAGGTAAATCACTGGATAATGGGCCACAAAAGAGAACTTTTATTAGGGCTGGTAGCTGACTTGCCCTGTCTCCACTTGCAAAAGTCACAGAGCCCAGGCTTTTTCTTAATCTACCCAACCAATGTCTAAGCTCTCCCTGAGAAGAATAACTTGTCAAGGCAGCTGCAAACATTGGGGTAGGGGAGTCCCCTTCTGCCACTAGAATATGAGACTCTGATCTCTTCATTGTTCTCTTAGGGGTGGACAGAGTTTCTATATTCAGGGATAATTCAAAGAGAAATGATAGTCTCTCCCAGAGGATTATTTTATAATCTGAGATCAATAGATATTTAAAGTAAACCATGGTCAAAATCCTCAGGGTTATTTGATGTTGAATTTCTTCTGTGACATTCTAATCAGTTCCCACTTGAATTCTTCCTCTGGGAGGAAGCCTCCTGGTTGCCTGGGCTGTCTGTGACTGCACTTGTTTAGACACGTAGACATTCTCTCCACCCCCCATCCCGCCCCATTTTTGTCTAAAATCTGTTCTTTTAATTTCAACCTGTTTGTCCTAGTCAGAATACTGAGAAGAAGGCAGGGATGTTCAGAACATTAGGAATTTTAAAAAAGAAATTGTTGTTCTATGAAAATACTCAGAAGTTTAACTTCATCTACTTGATATGCATATTCATAAGTAGTCATTACTTGGAAGGGAACTTCTCAGGCAATAACAAATGGTCCTCTCTGTCCTCGATAGTGATTTTGAATTTAAAGCAGAATGACAAAAAGCATTTGGCTATCTCTACTAACAACAGTAGGAAACAGAGAAATAACAGGCATTTGGATTTTTTCTCTAATTTAGTTTGAATTATTGTTATGTGTTCCTGAGATTTAGGGTCAGGCTACTTCTATCTAGCAGAGTGGGAGGGATAAACTGTAATACTTTTGCAAAAAAGTAAAAATGTAAAGTAAAAATGTAAATTAGCCCTTCCAGGATGGCTAAATTGGTTGGAGTATCATCCCGTACTCAACCAAAAGGTTGTGGGTTCGATTCCTGGGTAGGGAATGTACGGGAGGCAACCAATCGAAGTTTCTCTCTCATATCTCTCTCTCTCCCCCTTTCTCCCCTCTCTCTAAAATCAATAAACATATCTTTGGGTAAGCATAAAAATTGTAAATTAAATCTATCCCTTAAATCCTTTTAATAGCTTTCCATTAGATTTAAAATGAAATGTGAGTGCTTTGTTATGACCCTCTGTGGTCTCACCCCTGTTTATCTCTCAGTCCTCCCCTCTTCCCATGCTCTTGCTGGCATACCATGCTCCAGTCACATTGATGTTTTCTATTCTTGCAATGCATCAAGCTTTGTTCCTGCCTCAGGGCCTTTGCATTGCTCTCTCCTCTGCCTGGAATGCTTTTCCACACCTGGCTCCCTCCTTTTTGTCATTCAGATCACAGCTCCAAGTATTTCCCTTGAGAGGTCTTTCCTGATTGCCCTGTTTAAGGTAGTTCTTCATCCCTACCCTTAGCCCTTGCTTATTCCATTACTCTTTATCACTACCTGAGATGATCTAATTTAAATAAATAGATAAATTTATAAAGTAACCATTCAGTAGGTTTTCTTTCACTAAAATCCATTAGGCCTGGCCTGTGTTGGCTTCCTTCACTACTGTACCTATTTTAGTCACTAGGCTCCCAGAGTAGCTATTCACTAATAATGTATTCTTATTCATTTCATGATGTTTATTGAGCTCCTACTATGTGGTAGATTAGTAGGGAACATAATAGACTAAGTCCCTGCCCTCATGGAGCTTCTAGTCTATGGGGCTGGTTTGGGGGAGAAATCAGACTGTCTAAATAAATGAGCATGGGATAGAGGGAGACAGGACAGAGTGAAGAGGTTTGGAATGTCAGAGGTGGGATGGGGGTCAGGAGAAGTCTTACTCACGTTTGACGAGAGACTTGAAGAGAGTGAGGACACAAACCTTGAAGGTGATGGTGGTTGTAAAAGAATGTCCTGGGCAAAGACTTTGAGGCGGCTGCACACCTGGTGTGTTGGAGAAACAGCAGAGAGGCTGCACCGCTGCAGCAGAGAGAACAGGGAAAGTAGCAAATGCCAGAGAGATGGGGGGATCAAGTCAGAGCTAGTGGAAGGAAACCTTCAGGGGCATTGAACCAGAAGTGACATATGATTTGTCTTACTTTCTAAAAGAGATACTCTGGCCATTGTGTAGAGAATAGACTTGGTGAGGGAAACAAGAATATGGAGATACATAAAAGACTAGGGGAGCGGCTTTCTGAGTGGAAGTATATTTTAAGGTGAGGCAGACAAGACTTGTTGGTAGATGGGAGGTAGGGTGGGAGAGAAGAAAGTCAAAGTTGATTCCCAGGTTTTGGCATGAGAAATTAGAAGAATAGAGTTGCTATTTACTGAGATGGAGGAAGTCTGTTGGAAGAGCAGGTTTGGAGAAAAATAATTTTGTGGAAAAGAATGACATCCTCTTGAGGTGTTGTTATTATTAAGATAATTGATTTTAGACCTTCAGGGGGCCCTTGAGAGTTCCCCTAGTTTCTCTATTGAACAACCTCCGCCTTCATTTAAAAACTATTTCTAATTTATAAATTTCTAAAAAATATACCTGTGATACTGTCAACAATAAAGTAAAAAAAAAAAAGTGTGTGTGTGTGTGTGTGTGTGTGTGTGTGTTATAGGGTGTATATGAATGCCTGGAGGGCATGGATAGTCTGGCCAATATTAGATAGGAGAAGCATGTTGATGGTTGGCCCTCCCTGTCTCTCATTCCATTTTGGATGGCAGAAAAACCAAGGCCCAGAGAGGTGAGGTGGTTGGTTTGAGGCCAAATAGTTAGTGAGTAGTGGAACCTGGGACAAAGGTCTCCACTCTTTCTGGCCTTGACTCCTTCTGTAGCATCACTGGTTCTCCACTGTTACATCTCATTACAGCAACCGGCATCTCTTGGGCAGCAAATATTAGAAATAGGTTGAGTAAAATATACATTCTGTTAAAGATCCATGTGGCCTCAGAAAAACCCCAAATCTCCCAAAAGTTTGGTGGGGGGGAGAGAAGACAGCATGAATGTTTACAGTCGCAAGATGCGATGCACTAAGCATTTGCCCCTAACTTACCCAAAACTTGAGCATTTATTTCCTCTTCTTTATGCTTATAAAGTAGCCGGAAGAGACAAGCTGTTCCATTCAGAAACCACAGATAAATGCTTCCCTGATCTGAGGCTGCCAGTAGCATATGGGATCAATTCTTTGCATTTAAGATGCAAACATTCTGTAGACATCTTCTTTCCCAGAGTCTCCACTTGGAACAGCGGGCCTTGCTGAAGGACTGGCTGACTGCACTTGACTTGGGAGGGCGTGCTGAGTCTGTGGTCCCTAACCCCCAACATTGCCGCCCCCCGCCCCCCCGCCCCCCCGGGGGGGAATTTTGCTTTGCAAAGCTGTGAAAGGTCAATAGAAAAATTGGCACGCTCAGCGCTCTCCGTGAACGTTTCCTAAGGCTGGAAAGTGAATGATATAAATGTCTAATTAGAGAATAAAGACACTTACACATTTAATCTTGGTGGGAGCTGGGGATCACACTCAGTCTCATTATCACTTCTGCTACCTACAGTCTTCCCTGACACATCTCCTATTACCTTCCGCCAGCCGTGCCAGTCCCAGCACTCGAGCAGCTGAGCAGTGGGTTGCCGCGGCTGTCATTAATAGAGAGGTCACATGAGGACCAGAGCCCTGGTTCAAGTTTCTTTTGTGCTCGGTGGGAAGAAGCCACCAATTCAAATCCAGTCAAGGAGGATGATGAGGCTTGTGGCGCTATTGGATTCATCTGGGGGGAATTCCCTCCCCAAAGGATGACTGAAGTGTTCCTGTAGGTTGCTATAGATGCCAGCCTGTCTTCTCTGGGGAGGCAGAACTTTTAAAGCAGACTAGCTACCAGTATTTTGATGATTTTCAGCTTCTGAGCTTTTCCTACACTGTAGAGTGTGGGAACTTGAGAGAGTACTACTCTTGAGGTTTATTATATTAAAGAAGTTAATATATGAATACTCTACAACTGTTCATGATTCCCAGTCTTGTAGGGGGTAAACATTGGGGAAGAGAATATTAAAGAATAAAACTTGAACAGGTCTAGTGCAAAAGTGTTAGGGCATTCTTTTGTGGGGGGACAGGTCCATGATCTTGGCCAAATACCAACTATCCCATTTGTTTGAGAGAAAAACATCTCACATTTTTTCTTGTAGGGTGTCAGGGGACACATGACAGAGTAGAAAAATGTACAGTTAACACTTGTGGACAAAAGGGGCCACATGAGTTTAACTTTTGGCTGAAGGCTTTAAAGCCCAAAGAGCAGAAATTATCTTTTGTATTTCCGAAAACTTTCCCAGTCATTCAAAGGGGAAAGGAAAACTTTCCGAGTAATTCAAAGGGAAGAGGAAAACGTTCCCAGTAATTCAAAGGGAAGAGGATAACATCAGGCTTGGTTGAAGAAACCCAGGCTGCACCAAGATGGCTACTTCAGATGAGGATAGTGTATTTTAAAGTCGGACCTCAGGAAATGTGTTCCTGTTGCGGGTAGCTCCCACTGCTGTGGGTGGGAGGCCTCAACACCCACAGCTTACATTTTCCCTCCCCTCCTGGCAACACAACATTAAAAACAAAACCAGAAACCAGTTTTAAGGATGACACACATCATGCCAGCAAAGGAAAATCCCGGTAGCTGACAGGCTGTCCAAGGACATGTGCCCATAGGCCCAGCCTGGGCTCGGGCTGGAGGTGCACACAGACCCAAGCCCAAGCCCCGGCCTATGAGGCCAGCAGGGCGCTCTGCTCACACATGGTAGGCACCCTCGCCTGCCACCTTCCCAGAGCAGGGACAGCTGGCTCCCTGCCCAGCCTGGAGAGTACAGACTGTGCAGGGATCTAAGAGAAGGCAGATGGCGGCTGGCTCTGTTGTGGCAAGGGCTGAGCTCTCCTTGTGAGCCAAGTGTCTACTTCGTGACAGAGGTGGTTGTGCTCCCAGAGACAGCGCTGTTCCCCTCCGTTGTTGTGAGAATGTTTCTCGGGGCATCCTGGTCTCAGGGAAGTTTGAAAGCAGAGGATGAGTCACAGGTCTCTGGGGAGAGGTCTCCCACAGGGATCAGCTCAGGAAAGCATTCTCTCTCCCACACCATCCTGGGTTGGTCTTCCATGGAGATTCTACTGTATCTTGATTTAAAAATCATCGATAAGTAGCAAATGCTATCAGAACTGTAGAGTGCCAAGAGGGAACAGTGTATTAAGGAAGGGATAATATTGGAGTGCAGATAATGATCAAGGCAAGTAGACAGAAATGGAGGGTGGGTGGTCCAGTGTTCTGGGTATGTCAGGCCACTCTTAGGTGGAGGTTTTGACCATGGTGATATCCCTGGAATGAAGTCCAACATGCAAGAAATATTTTTGCTTGGGCCCCTCAGGACACATGCTGTCCATTCAGAGATTTCCACAAGTGTATTCTATCCAAACTGCTTGAAATCTCTTTCTGTAATTCTAGGCTCCTTTTACGGGGTGGCAAGGATCCTAAGGAACTCTCTGACTAAACCAGGAAGAAGTGGTTTCTTTTCTGAAGCTCTAAAATTTAGAGTCTAAATGCTGCCCCAGAGCCATTGAACAATTATTTTGTTAATTGGGAGGCTTTAGATTTTGTTAATTGGGCTTCAGTAATTCTCCATGCCCTTCCCAATTAACCCAGTTTCATTTTGAGACAGGGAAACTCCCCAGTGTAACCCCTTTTAGTGCAGCTTCTCAGTGGAGAGATTTTTTTCTCCCTATCTTTCTAACAGAACAAAACAAAGCAAAGCAAGCAAACCTTGGAATTGGCCCTCGTAAATGAAGACCATGAAAAGCAGGGGGAGCGGAAGTGAGGTTCCCTGTTTGCTGCACACGCCAGGGGCCAAGCAAAAAGGACATTTGTTCTTCTCGAGTTGAATTCCCAGTGACCATAAGAAGTGAGCAGGATAAAGAGGGAAGAAAAATAGGAGAAAGAGGAGGCAAATGAAACCAAAACCAGCTGCAGGCTCAGATGATACAAGGACAGAGTAATTGAGTGTTTTTAATTTAATTGAGTGCTATTAAAAAGTCCTGAAATGGTTCATAGGGAACTATGTTTTCCTCTTCTTCTTCTTCTTCTTCTTCTTCTTCTTCTTCTTCTTCTTCCTCCTCCTCCTCCTCCTCTTCCTCCTCTCCTCCTCTTCCTCCCCTCCTCCTCTTCCTCCCCTCCTCCTCCTCCTCCTCCTCCTCCTCCTCCTCCTATTTCTCTGTACAATGTTCATTTTTTCCCCTTTGTTTCACCTCACATTTATTAATTTGTTTTTCCTGGTTTGGTTTTCACTTCCCATATTTGGTTCATGTCCTCTGTCTGAATGGCTCTCTATCGCTATGTCCTTTTCCATTTGCTGTAGTTTCCTTTCACTTTGTAGTCTTTTGCTCTTCTCCCACTTTCTCTGACCCCCATTGAATATAAGCAAGATATAGGAAAATGATTTCTGGAACCACAGACTTTCCAACAACTGAAAAATAAAGTGTCTTTCGTAAAAATTCCTTTTAGTATTTTATCTTAGAGCATTGGTTCTCAACCTGTGGGTCGCGACCACTTTGGCGGTTGAACGACCCTTTCACAGGGGTTGCCTGAGACCATCCTGCATATCAGATATTTATATTATGATTCATAACAGTAGCAAAATTACAGTTATGAAGTAGCAACAAAAATAATTTTATGGTTGGGGATCACAACATGAGGAACTGTATTTAAAGGGCCAGAAGGTTGAGAACCACTGTCTTAGAGGCAAAGTTCACACAGCAGCTACTAGGTTCTAGTCACTGGTCAAATTGTGGGGAATACACACATGGATAAGATAGTAGAAGCAGCTAACTTGTACTGAGCACGTATTCTATTCCAGGCACAATGCTTAACAGTTTCTGTTTTTTTCCTCTGCTAATCCTCACAGCCAGCTCTATGCAGAAAGTTCGGACCACTGCCTTTGAGTGTTTGGGGCCACAACATGAGCCCAGCAGTTGCAGGGCACCTGCCTTTAACACTTGACTCCCTTAGTCCCTGCCCCAGAGGAGCCTGCAGCTGAGTGGAAGTGACTGACATGTAGAATGAGGACGATTGCAATAGAATGTGTGGGGTGCTGGGCTGGGCCACCAGGTATAGTTGGGCAGGTTGCAACTCCAGGAGGTGTCCCTCAGAAATGTGCAGTGCTCTATCAGGAGACAAAAACCGCACATATAATTTCAATGGAGAAAATGTAATAAGCAGAATTTTTAGCTAGTAATGGGGATTAACTACTGAAGGGAGATAAAGAGAATTTGAAAGAATACAGGAATGGTGGGTATAGGATTTTAGTATTCTGATTCCTTTCTGAAATCAGAAAGGGCTTACAGCATACTATTTTTTAAAGCCATTATAAAGAATATTTTTATTAACATCTCAAATATAAATTAAGACTGTAACATCACATATACAAATTAAGAAGTAAAAGGATGAAATAGTGTGTCTGAAAGATTTTATACCCCACAAGCAAACGAGCTTCAGTGTGCCCCTGTGTGCTAGATCTCCATACAGGTCCCCTCTGGTCACAGTCAATGTCCAAACCCCTGCTGCGGGTGAAAGAACACAAAGACCAATCACACTTAAAATTAGTCTGATGCTGCTGCCAAAAGTTGTCAGATAGCTTGCTTTGCAATTAGCATTTGCCCTTCACATTATATGGAACCAGGTGGCTCATTTAAGAACCAGTGAACTCAATTTGTGGTTATGTTCTATTTAATCTTCTTTTATTTTTTTCTGGTAATTCAACAAGGTATCCTGTTACAGCATCATTGGAGGCTTTCTGCATCTCATGGGAAACAGGGTTAACACTACTAAGGATCCATTACCTTGGCTGGTTAATTGCTTTGCTTAGGGTGGGAAAGTACAACAAGGTATTCAGATAGGACATGGGAGGCAGATCCTATCCATTCCTTTTCCCTTCTGCTCTTGGTTCCAGTGTCAAACAAGAACTCATGGATTGCAGAAGGCTGGAGATTTGTTTTCATCCAAAGGCAAAGCAGTGTACGTTGTATTTGTGATATAAGAAACTACAGCTTAAATTATTAAGAGCTAAGGATCTATTCTAGAGTATATGTCCATGCCTTTGCATACTGTATTTTTCTAGGTCTGCAATACATATGTTCTTTTTGTAATATAATGAACATGATATTATCTAGAAATTTTGAAAATAGTTTTGTTTGTTTTACTTAAGGGTGAAAGATTTATTTGATCTGAAGAGAAACCCAAGTATACCGGTAGAGTCTTGTTTTTTCAGTCTGGTGATGAGATTCCAATTCTTACAACCTTGAGGCGACTAAACAAAGCTGACTGAATAAAGGCTAATGAAGCCACAAGAGGAGAAAGCTCCCTCTGCAAGTTGCATGTGTAGAAGGGTTTTCACTTGGGCCAACACTGCCCAAGAAGGAATAGAAGAGTTTCTAGTGTGGGGCTCAAAGTGGAAGAAAGGTTACTTACTAAATAGTTCTCTGGACCTAGGAAAGGGTTTGTAGAATGTTCTGGTAGCCTCCAACACTTGTCAGTTTGCCACCTTCAGATTTGGATGCTTCTGACTGATTTTCCTCCTTTTAAGTAGGCCTTTTTCCCCCTTCTTTTTAAAAACAGCTTTTTTCTGGTATAATTAACATACATATTTAAACTACTACACAATCTTGTATGTTTTCACATATGTACACCCCAATCAAGATGTTAAATGTTTAGGTGACTGAACTAAAGGTGTGCATCAGGGAACCTGTGAAGATCAGCTACCTCCCAATGAAAGCAGAGCTGGGTTTTACAGGGTGAGCAGAAGTACATGCATGTTCTTATGCTATTGGGGTCCAGCTCCAGCAGGTCCAGGGGTTCCCAAAGGTGTGGACGGAGTCAAGTCGGTGAAGAAGGAATGACACAGAGGCAGCGTTCAGTTGATCAGCAAAGCCAGATTAGGTATTTATTGTCCTGTTACATCTATATTTATACCAGTTGATTTTAATCCTATCCATTCTATTCCAAAGGTTAGGGTGTTTGTTAATCTAGTTCTGTTGAGTTTAATCCTGTCTAGGTTAATCTCTGTGTTCCATTATAAGGGCTATTCCAAGGTCACTGCTCTACTGATAAGCTACAAGGAAGTGACTGGAGGAGATTATCCTACCCAGTAAAGGTTATGTCCTCCCAGCCTTCCCTGGGACTGCCCTGTGTCGGTGAGTCTCAGGGGTATAGGCTTTGGTGCTTTCCCTGGTGGGCAGACCCCTGGGGATGTGAGCCCAACAAGTCCCAAATTTATTGCCAACAGTCTTAGTCCAAGTTCTTCATAAGTAGTACATGGTATTTCTGTAACACTATGGGGTTTCACTGATTTATTCTCTTCCTTAGTCCTGTTAATCCCTAACTCCAGGGAAAAAATCCTCACCTGGGGAAACAACCTTTCTCGGGGAGGTGGTCTTGTTTAAAACACATAGCGCTAAGAGGGGGGGGGGGAAAGCAACATATTAAGAACAGTATGCCATATACGCCAGGTCCCTTGAAACATATGCTGTGCAGTGGTTTGGACAGAAGTTGTAGTGTTAACTGCTGTGAATCTCACAGCTAGAATTATTCCAGATTGGCCCCCTTTTTCTTGTGCTTCTTGCCTGGTACAGTTACTGCAATCCCATCCAGATAATTGTCAGAACAATTCTCCTGAAAGCTATTTTCCTACTCCTTATGGTTTGTTGGTTAGTCAATGTTCTCAGGAAGGGAGGAGAGTAAACAAAAGGAAGAAGGAAAAAAGGAAAGAAGGTGAGGAGAAGGCAAGGGAATCTGGGGTCTTGCTTTCATGGTGTTTTCAATCCTTTTACAGGATAATATCCATCACCCCCAAAGTTTTCTCATGCCCCATTGTGATTCTTCCCTTCAACCTCTCACCCCACAAGGCCCTCACTGATCTACTTTGTCAATATAGATTTGTTTGCATCTTCTCGATTTTTATATAAATGGAATCCTACAGTATGAACTCTTTTTTGTCTGTCGTCTTTCATCAGCATAATTATTTTGAGAATCACTCATGTTGTGTGTATCAGTAATAGCTTATTCTTTTTATAGCTGATGGGCATTTCCTTGTATGGTTATACTCCAGGTTGTTTGTTCAGTCATCTATTGATGGACTTTTGGGTTGTTTCCAGGTTTTGGCTGTTGTGTATATTAAGGTTTGAAGCAAGGTGGTGAAAGTCCTTCATTTTTGTTTTTTTCTTAAAGTTGTTCTGCCTATTATAGGCCATTTGTGTTTCAATATGAATTTTAGAATCATCTTGCCATTGTCAACAAAACGCCTGCTGGTATTTTGATTGGGATTGTGTTGAATCTGTAAATTAATTTGGGGAAAATTGATGACATCTTAATATTATGGAGTCTGTTGATTCATGAACATATTATATTTTTCTATTTATTTAGGTCTCCTTTAAATTCCCTTAGCAATGTTTTATAGTTTTCAATGTATAGGTCTTATACAGACTTTGTCAGATTATTTCCTAAGAATTTTAAGTTTTCTGATGCGAATTTAAATGGTATTTAAAAAAATTTCAATTTTTAATTATTTATTGCTAATATATTAAAATACAATTGATTTTTAAAAACATTACACATGTATCTTTCCGCCATGCTAAACTCACTTGCCAGTTCTATTAGATTACCCTATAGATTCTGTTGGATTTTCTACATAGACAATCATGTTGTCTGTGAATAGAAACAGTTTTCCTTTTTCCTTTCCAGTGTGCATGTTGTGCCTTTAGTGTTACCTTGTGGAGTTCTGTATGTTTTTATATCCCTATAAATATCCTTGAGCATTGTTTTTGAACATGGTTTAGGTCCTTGGAAATAGTTTGATCTTTTAAGATCCGGTCTAGGCTTCTGAAGCCTCATAGACGTCTTACTCCACAGCGCTGGGTTTGCTGCTGACTCTTACAAGGGAGGCAGCTGTGACATGCACCTCCATTTCCCTCTTTACTGCTTCCGGAGTAAAGCAATGTAACAGCAACCTTGAAACAAAACTGGATAATCAGTCTTCTCCATCTGTGGTGTGACCTAGTTTGACTCTGAGTCTCTTAACCTCTCTCTTATTTTCTCTTTGTCCCTCTATGCTGCTTTATAGGTAATGTCTTCAGATGTAACTTTTAGTTTAGTAATTCTCATTTCAGCCATGTTTAGTCTGTGAGTTAACTTCGCCACAGAATTGCCTTTTAAATTTTTAAATGTTTTTTTTTAAATACAAAATTTTGATAGTTATCTTTCCTTGTTAATATTTTGATTTTTATTTAAATTTAGTAAAACATTTAACTGTATTTATTTTGTACTAAAATTTTATAATTCCCAGGGCTCTAATTCTGCTGATTCTCACTCATGACAGCTTGAGTAATGATGTCCTTTTGAATTTTGAATACTTGTTTTGTGGGGCTATATCTTTGGGAATCTTTCGAGGTTGGGTTGCTAACTTTTCTCTGTGTTCATTTGGGTTGGCTTCTAGCTGGCACCCTGGGTAGCTACGAGCCTTACAGTACTTTAAGTAATGCCTGTTATTTCCTAAACCACATTGGGGTACAAGTTCAAATTCTAAACCCATGTGAGGGCAGTCATAAGGTTATAAGTTCTTAGGGGGATTTTTTTCCTTTCCTGTGCCCAGACAAAGACAAACTTTCTTATCTCCATTTGCCAGCAAGCCAATTTGATTATTATTTTTCTCTTCTATTCTTCCCCCAGGTGTAACCTGGGCTTTAATAGGAGTCTCAGTTCCAATTTCCACCTTGTCTTCCTGGCTTCTGTGTGGCTGTCAGAAGGCAAGGCTCTTGGTTACCAGGATTGGCAAAGATGCACAGGTCAGCTGTAGCTGCCACTTCTCAGCTATTTCCAGAATCTTCTTCCCTTTTGCTCCTGAACTCTTAATTTCCTTTCAAGCTCAGCTCAACAGGTGACAGTATGTGTTATTCACCATTCTGTACTTTAAGTTTTGTATTGGGAGAGATTATACTTTTTATGCTATCTAGCATACCTGTAATTTTAAACAAATTAGAAACATATCATTTTCTATTTAGTTTCCAGATTGACACTGGAATGCTCACCAGTCCCTCTGTCAGATGGCCGATACCATATAATCCTGAGGTACTGCAAGATGACTGGGAGCGCCATGGCAGTGGTTGATAGTGGTGTTATCACTTATTTGTTGCTTTCAGTGGTTATATAGATTTATGGCTTGTATTATCTAGTTCAAATTAAGCCCCACTAAATGGACATTGGCTTTAAGAGATTCCTGCAAAGAAACCATGGGTGGATACAATATTATCAGCGTAAGCTCATGGAAACAGCAAGAGAAAGGCAGAGCTGGTGCACCTGCTCCTAGGATGAGGTCTTCGTCAGCCTCATTTGTAATCACTTTCAGAAGTTATGGTCTCTTCTTATCTTTTCTCTTTTATTTTCAGTGAAGTATGGTCTAGAATAATTGCCAGGTTTCTGAAGTTATTTTCTATCTAGTTTTCCCATTTACTCTCATCAGCTTTGGTGCACTGGAGTGAACTTAGAATATGTGTGAATTAGACTTCCTGGGTTTGAATTCTGACTCCACACCTACCCAACTCTAAGTGTCTTAACTTCAGTGCCTTGATTTTAATCACTTGCATTGCTATCTATCTTACAGGCTTCTTGAGAGGGTTAACAAATACGTGTAGAGTGCTTAAAACAATGCCTGGTATGTAGTGATAGGTTTAAAAGAAGTGAGCTCCCCCTCCTCTGTCTTCCTATCAAGAGGAATTATGAAGTGAAGATGAGAAATTGGATGTAGAGTTGAATTATAAAGGGAGAAGCAATATAACAAAACAAAGAGTTATGAGGGTAATTCTCTAAATTAGTGCCTTTCTGTAGAGTATAGCAGAGTGAAAGAAGGGAGAGGAACTTGGTTAGCAGAAAAATGTTTATGAAGGTCCTGGTCCAGTAGAACTAAGTGAAAAATAGAAATTGTGTTATTCCCATAGTGATATACTCAGTGGTGCTAACATTCAGGGTATTAAACTAATGTTTCATTTGCTAGGAAGCTTGAAGGGACTAGTTTCTAGAAGATACTCTAAACTTTTAAAACCCAATTGAATATCTAAAACTTTTTTCCATATAGAAACACAAAACACAAATTTAAATCCTGACATTCATCTAGAATATTTCCTTTCTTTCTGTCAGCCAACTTTTTAAAAAGTTTAAATTGTGGTAAAATATATATAACATATACTTTACATATCTTAACCATTATTAAGGGTACAATTCAGTACTGCTAAGTATATTCATATGGTTGTGCAACAAATCTCTACAACTTTTTATCTTGGAAACTGAAACTCTATACCATTAAATAATTACTCCCCTCCAAAAATTCATCTGGAGTAAAACAAGACCCCGATTAGCTGCAGCAATATTGAGAAAGAAGAACAATATTAGAGGGATCACAATGCCAGATGTCAAGCTATATTACAAAGCCACTGTTCTCAAAACTGTCTGGTACTGGCACAAGAATAGACATACAGACCAATGGAACAGAACAGAGAACCCAGAGATCAACCCAAGCCATTATGCTAAATTAATATTTGACAAAGGAGGCAAGAGCATACAATGGAGTCAAGACAGTCTCTTTAATAAATGGTGTTGGGAAAATTGGACAGATATTTGCAAAGAAAATGAACATAGAACACCAACTTATACACAAAAATAAATTCAAAATGGATAAAGGACTTAAATGTAAGATGGGAAACCATAAAAATCTTAGAAGACTCCATAAGCAGCAAAATATCAGACATATGTTGTAGCAATATCTTTACCGATACAGCTCCTAGGGCAATGGTAACTAAGGAGGAAATAAACAAATGGGACTACATCAAAATAAAAAGCTCTGCACAGCAAAAGAAACCATCAGCAAAACAACAAGAAAGCCCACTGTGTGGGAGAACATATTTGCCAATGTTATCTCTGGTAAGGGTTTAATTTCCAACACTTATAGGGAACTTATACAACTTAACAAAAGGAAGATAAATAACCCAATCAAAATATGGGCAAAGGACCTAAATAGACACTTTTCGAAAGAGGACATACAGAAGGCCAAGAGACATATGAAAACATGCTCAAAGTCACTAATCATCTGAGAGATGCAAATCAAAACAACAATGAGGCACCATCTCACACCTGTCAGAATGGCTATCATCAACAAATCAACAGACGACAAGTGCTGGAGAGGATGCAGAGAAAAAGGAACACTCTGGCACTGCTGGTGGAAATGCAGACTGGTGCAGCCACTGTGGAGAACAGTATGGAGTTTCCTCAAAAATTTAAAAATGGAACTTCCATTTGACCCAGTGATCCCACTTCTAGGAATGTATTCCAAGACACCAGAAACACCAATCAGAAAGGACATATGCACCCCTATGTTCATAGCATCACAATTTAAATAGCTAAGATTTGGAAACAGCCTAAGTGCCCATCAGCAGATGAGTGGATTAAAAAACAGTGGTACATCTACACAATGGAATACTATGCAGCTATAAAAAAGAAGGAATTCTTTTTTTTTTACATTATTTTTTATTTATTTTTATTTATTTATTTTTTTTAATCTTTTTTTTTTTAATTTTTATTTTTCGCTAAAAGTATTACAAAGGGTATTACATAAGTGTCTTTCCCCCGCCCCCCCCGCCCTTAACAAGCCCCTGCCCTCCCTTACCCCCCAGTGTCTTATGTCCATTAGTTATGGTTATATGGATGCATACAAGTCCTTCGGTTGATCTCTTACTCCCCTCCCTCCAGTCCCCCAACCCTCCCTGGTCTTCCCACTGCAGTCCGACAATCAGTTTGAGGCAGCTCTGCCTCTGTATCTATTATTGTTCAATAGTTTGTAATGGTCTTAATTATCCATGAAAGAGTGAGATCATGTGGTATTTTTCCTTCATTGACTGGCTTGTTTCACTTAGCATAATGCTCTCCAGTTCCATCCATGCTGTTGCAAATGGTAAGAGTTCCTAAAAGAAGAAATTCTTACCATTTGCAACAGCATGGATGGACCTGCAAAGCATTATGCTAAGTGAAATAAGTCAGTCAGAGAAAGATAAATATCACATGATCTCAATCATTTGTGGAAGATAATGAACAACATAAACTGATTAACAAAAATGGAACTGGAGACATAGAAGCATCGAACAGACTGTCCAACCTATGAGGGAAGGCGGGGGATGGTGAGGGGGTAAGAGATCAACCAAAAGACTTGTATGCATGCATATGAGCATAACCAATGGACACAGACAGTAGGGGGGTGAGGGCTTGTTCTTGGGGGAAAGGCTGGCGGGGGAAAAAAGGAGACTCGTGTAATACTTTAAACAATAAAGAATTAAAAAACAAACAAACAAACAAAAAAAGCTCCCCATTTCCTTCTCCCTCAACCTCTGGCAACAACTGTCCTACTTGCTGTTTGTATGAGCTTTCAGTCAATTTTTAAAGCCCCAGGCTGTCTTTGAGTAGACTCAGTTCCTAAGAAGGAAAATGCCTGTTTGACTCATTTGTCTTATGATCGTGTGAAATCATTGCACAGAACTTCTGAGAATCACCAGGGATCACAAAGGTATGGCAAGCACATTGATTATCAGCCAGAGAGAGGCTATTTTCCTTTAGGATTGAGGCAGCTCTTAGAAGAAATGTTTAAAATGTTGCAATTCTCCTCTTCTGTGTTTTTATTTGTTATTTTTATGTGAGTACATTGGCACATATTTTTATGTGAGTACGTTGGCACTTCTCATTTGGAAGGTGGATGGCTACTAGCCACTGGGCCTCAAAATTCAAGGCCTGGAACAAGACACTTGAAGGACTGCTTCAGGTTTTAAAATCTCTCTCATGGCAGTTGTCTGTGGAATTCCTTCTTGCCTCAAAACCAAATACCACCATTTTTTGGGGACAGGGACTAGCCATTTGGGGCTCTTTAATAATCATGTAATTTTTAGATTCTTCTATCATACCATTTAGAGTAACTTTGAAGAGTTTTCAATTTAAAAAAAAGTTTTAGAGTCAAGTGAGAGTAGGTTGGTATCTATTATAGTACCTAGTGCATACTAAATACTCAGTGAATATTTAGTATGAGTAATTATATGACAATAAATGGCTTATGAAAGTTATTTGTTATATTAAAGATATACGACAGACCAGGCAAGCACTGGAATATCTGATTATAAAATAAATAAATTATCATATTAAGATAGTCCTTATAATTACTTTATATCCTGCGTTAGTACCTGTAAATATATCATTTGCATAGCAAGCCATATAGAGAATTTAAATATTTACAATTAATATTTATTTACATTTGTATTTAAACATGATAAATAGATTTGGAGTTTGTAATACTAGGATGGAGTCCATGTGATAATTTGGACTTTTCTATTTTCTTTTTTTTTTTTCTTTTTCGCTAAAAGTATTACAAAGGGTATTACATAAGTGTCCTTTTTCCCCCCCCGCCCTTAACAAGCCCCTGCCTTCCCTTACCCCCCAGTGTCTTATGTCCATTAGTTATGGTTATATGGATGCATACAAGTCCTTCGGTTGATCTCTTACTCCTCTCCCTCCAGTCCCCAACCCTCCCTGGTCTTCCCACTGCAGTCCGACAATCAGTTTGAGGCAGCTCTGCCTCTGTATCTATTATTGTTCAAAAGTTTGTAATGGTCTTAATTATCCATGAAAGAGTGAGATCATGTGGTATTTTTCCTTCATTGACTGGCTTGTTTCACTTAGCATAATGCTCTCCAGTTCCATCCATGCTGTTGCAAATGGTAAGCGTTCCTTCTTTTTAACAGCAGCATAGTATTCCATCGTGTAGACGTACCACAGTTTTCTAATCCATTCATCTACTGATGGGCACTTAGGCTGTTTCCAGATCTTAGCTATGGTGATGGACTTTTCTATTTTCAACTCACAAAAATGAAATAGGTAGCAACCTTTACCTTGTTACCTTCCAAGCTTTCCAATATTCTGGGAGTCAGACAACTACATTTTTAAAAAGATTCTTTATTGTTTAAAGTATTACATATAGTCTCCCTTTTCCTCATTGACCCTCTCCCCAGGCATCCTCAGCCCCCAGCACAAGCCCTCACCCCTCTGGTGTCTGTGTCCATTGGTTAGGCTTATATGCATGCATACAAGTCCTTTGGTTGGTCTCTTACCCACTCCCCCTGCCTTCCCACTGAAGTTTGGCAGTCTGTTTGATGCTTCTCTGTCTCTGGATCTATTTTTGTTAATCAGTTTATGTTGTTCATTATCTTCCACAAATGATTGAGATCCTGTGATATTTATCTTTCTCTGACTGGCTTATTTCGCTTAGTATAATGCTCTCTAGTTCCATCCATGCTGTTGCAAATGGTAAGAGTTCTTTCTTTTTCACAGCAGCATAGTATTCCATTGTATAGATGTGCCATTTTTAATCAGCTCATCTGCTGATGGGCACTTAGGCTGTTTCCAAATCTTAGCTATTTAAATTGTGATGCTATGAACATAGGGGTGCATATGTCCTTTCTGATTGGTGTTTCTTGGGATACATTCCTAGAAGTGGAATTACTAGGTCAAATGGGAGTTCCATTTTTAATATTTTGAGGAAACTCCATACTGTTCTCCACAGTGGCTGCACCAGTCTGCATCCCCACCAGCAGTGCACAAGAGTTCCTTTTTCTCTACATCCTCGCCAGCACTTGTCATTTGTTGATTTGTTGACGACAGCCATTCTGACAGGTGTGAGATGGTATCTCATTGTCATTTTGATTTGCATCTCTCAGATGATTAGTGACTTTGAGCATGTTTTCATATATCTCTTGGCCTTCAGTATGTCCTCTCTAGAAAGGTGTCTATTAAGGTCATTTGCCCATTTTTTGATTGGATTGTTTATCTTCTTTTTGTTAAGACATATGAGTTCCCTATAAATTTTGGAGATTAGGCCCTTATCAGATATAATATTGGCAAATACATTCTCCCATGCAGTGGGCTTTCTTGTTTTGTTGATGGTTTCTTTTGCTGAGCAGAAGCTTTTTATTTTGATGTAGTCCCATTTGTTTATTTTCTCCTTAGTTTCCATTGCCCTAGGGGCTGTATCGGTAAAGACAGTGCTACGACATATGTCTGATATTTTGCCAGGCACCGACATTTTTACTGTCTACCTGACACTGACTGTTGTGTGGGCTTGCGGACCAGCA
The DNA here is from genome assembly GCF_028538775.1 of Myotis yumanensis. Classification (NCBI taxonomy): domain Eukaryota; kingdom Metazoa; phylum Chordata; class Mammalia; order Chiroptera; family Vespertilionidae; genus Myotis; species Myotis yumanensis. The sequence goes on along the minus strand of NW_027223755.1, from coordinate 67,108,455 downwards.
TCCTACTGTCTCTGCGTCCCTTCCTTGTGCACATGCATGGAAAGGAGGATCACAGTGGCTTTCCGAGTGTGCCGCAGAGAAAGGAGGGGGCATTTGTTTCACATTTCAACTTAAGGACATTCTCCCTTTGGCAGTTGCCAACTAAGTGAGCTTTTTTAAAGAGGCAGGTCTTCCGTGTGGTGTGTTGCCATCCTGTGATGAGGGCCTCTGCCAAGGTTAGGCCTATTCAAGGCAAACCTGGGCTCCCACCTTTTCCCAGATGAAGCTCCTCTCTCTGGGGACTCACATCCAAGAGGTACGACATTCTCTTCCCCACACACCTGCAACCGGGGTTCTGCAATTCCAGCTGTCAGGCTGCTGACAGACACACAGCTGGCTCCTTCAAAGTGTCTTTCTTTTGTTGAAAAAGATTATCATCTACAGGTTTAAAAAACCTGTAAAGAAGAATAATAATACAGAGGCAAGGGAATTTTAAGTCTGAAGGATTATTATTCCCAAGCTAAGATTCTGTCCATAAACTCAAAGGAAAAGAATTCAATTAATGCCATATTATCTTTTAAAATTTATTTATCTGACTTTTATTTTTTTAGGCATTCTGGTTGGAAGGGTGGGCTTCAGGACAAGTCTTAAAACTCTCAGCATAGCAAGCACATGCTTTTTTGCTTTTGTTGTGTTTATTTGGGGTGGCTTTAGAGGTGCTGATAGAGATAATGAAGAAAGATGATAAACCACTTTTTGCTACCGTGGTTATACATAAGCTCTGGAGAGGTGCTCCCAGAGGCAGATGCAAATGTACTTAACTTAGCTCCTTTAACCAACCCTGTGTGAGTCAGCAGCAAGTCAAACAGACGAAGCAGCAATCAGCAGCAACATTACAGCAGAGGCCACGGGAGGAGTGAGCTGTCCCCTGCTCTTTGACTCCTTTGCACTAGGCAGTTAAGCTTTCTTTGGTAAAGGCATGAAAGGTTCTGGTTACGGCAGCACAATGACTGAATACAAGCTGTTGATCCTTGGAGACAAGGACTTCTGACCTAAAAGTTGGAAGGGTTATTGATGATAAATCTAGATACAATCATTGAGTCCTAAGGACTTTTCAATGTCTCGTTTAATCCTATCAAGTAGGCACTATCATTAACTCCACAATGTAGATGCGGAAATTGAGGCTTATACATGTTACACTTGCCAAGAGTCACATACGTAGTCATCATGAAGCCAGGATTACACCCTGGGACCCTGGGACCCTGGGACCCTTGTCTGTCTGGCTCTTGAACTGCTGACCAGCCACACAAAGGAACAGTCTCCTAAGGGGATGGGACTAAAGCCCAAGTACGTGAGTGAGAGAGTTGAGGGCTAATCCTGGAGATTTTATTTTTTACAGTTTGATATATTCTCTGGGACTATATGTTTTATTTTTATGTTCTTTGAATCACAAGATTAATCTTTTAAAGGGCAATCATGGAGGATGACAAGCTAGTATAAATTCAGTTAGCCATATAAATGATGCAAAAACAACAACAACAACTGCTTGAATAAGTGGTTCCCAAACTTTGAAGTCCAAAAAAAAAATTACCTGGGGCATATAAAAAATGCAGATTCTCATTGTCTCCTTTCAGAGATCCCGATTCAATAGATAGGTGGCCTGGGAATCTGCATTCTTAACGAGATCCTCCAGGTCAATCCAGTGCCTGTGGACCATTCTTTATGAAGTTCTATCTTACTGGCAGTGTCATCGAGTTGCAGGCCAAGAGGAAGTTGCCAGGAGAAATTAAATGGCTTTGTGAGGGCTGGGCTGGCAATCCTAACCTCCAAAGGGGTAATCATGTCTCACTAGTACACTATTAAGTGGTTGTGTATGTAATGTGCATGATGCCAATGTGTCTCTCCTAATCTCTTCTAAAAGGATTCTATGAGCATTTGGCAGAATGATTTAGGGTTATTAATTTCTTGCTTAGGTTAAAAAAATTGAAGTGCTCAAAGATAACTAGATTTTGCTGTAACTGGTTTGGCTCAGTGGATAGAGCATCGGCCTGCGGACTGAAGGGTCCCAGGTTCGATTCCGGTCAAGGGCATGTACCTTGGTTGCGGGCACATCCCCAGTGGGGAGTGTGCAGGAGGCAGCTGTTTCATGTTTCTCTCTCATTGATGTTTCTAACTCTCCCTCTTCCTTCCTCTCTGTAAAAAATCAATAAAATATATTTTTTAAAAAAGATAAACAGATTTCCCTTTGCTTCTCAGACAAAACTACAGATAAAAATCAAAATCCTTCTAAATATCTAGAGATTGCTTTGCTTAGTGTGATGAGAACCAAGATGTGCTCAAGGTTCTGTCTCCAGCTGTATAAGGTTTGAATTAACTAAGGGGGTTTTCATTCTTCTGGGAAGTGCTATCCCTCTTGAAATGAGAGGTGAACACCCCAAAGGCAGTATAACACCAAATAGTCTCCAGCCCCAGATGACTTTAAAAAATTTTGATTTTTGAAAGTCGCTGCTATAATAAAAGCCTTCCTACCAACTAGGATGAATATGCTGGTTGCCAGTTGACTGACCTGATCATTTACTTATCTTCTGTGTCTGAAGGACAAGTGTCACTGGCTTAGCAAAGCCCTCCCTTGGGGGAGCCGACCAAGGGAACACTGTCAGCAGCTGCTTTTACTAATTTAGCTCGGTGGCCTGCATTGTACTTAAAGATCACCATCACTCAGCAAAGTGCTGGTATTATAAAATGTTCAGACGGGCACTCACAGGGCCTCACAACAGTGGGAGCTTTCAGCCCTATTATGTTACAAGGATACAAGAAACGGCTCTAGCATTTGAAAGTAGGATGCAGTATAATTACATGCAATTAACTAAGGACTCCGTGGGCAGCAGCCCAATTGGAGACAAGATCTGACAGAGCTGCAGAGCAAGAGGAAGAAGGAGAGACCTTATTTTAGCCAGGTTAGGGAAAAAAAAAAGTCAAAGGTTGAGGCTGAATGAAAATGAGAAATGAAGAGCATCCACTTCTGTCTTTTGAACTATTTGAAGCAATCCTTTCCCCACTATTTTGCACAATACTATTGCCCACAGGGTGTTTTTCTCCTTCTTTGTGTCCCTTTTAGAGAGCGGCAGTCAATTTTAAAGGACAGGTAGAGTAGGAACCCAGTTGAAGCAAGCTTCCACCACACCACTCAGCACTTTCAAGGTAGGAATACACTCTTTCTATAGAACAAAATGAAACTGTTAAACAATGAAATTTTTATTTTCTCTGCTTGTTCAGGGTGAACATTAACTTTATAATGTAACAAACACATATTCATTACATACACTAATTACAGATAAAACTCAAGAGTTCACCTGGAGATCTAGGATTTATTTCTTATATTTGCCTTAGCTTGGTTAAACTGCTTTGCACAACATTGGAAATGTTCCGATAGACTGGGGGAAAACATTTCTTGAAAAGACAGTATTGATTTTCCTATAACTTTGAGGATTTACATGTTTGTGTACTGAATGGCTTCTACTAACTATGGTGGAATTATTTCAGAAAATATTTCAAGGTAAGAATGAGGACAGAATTACGAGTTAAGAATGATATAGAAATGAGAAAAAAATATGTAAGCTCCTGGGAACTTAGAATACCAGTTTTGTGCCAAGATCTATGACTGCTCGATGAATATACTTTACAGTAGCAGCACTAAGTGAAATAGAACTATGAGAAGCCCTGGGAGAAACACAAGACACAAGTAATCAAAATCCAAGGTAAAAATAACATTGGTGCACTATATAGGTTTTAGCTATTGTTCACTGGCATTTTATATTTAACCCGTATGCCACACCCACCCATTACTTGGCTACTGGGAGATTGTCTTTGTGGCAAACTAACCCCGGGAACAAAGTCCCATCTCTCCTATCTCATTTTTTCTTTAATGGACAGTGTTTCCTCTTTGCCTAATGGATCTTCAGACTGGTCTTGTCTGGTCTTGTCTGTTTCTCCACCTCATGCTTTGGGCTGAAGTGAGGATCTTTAATTCCTAGGAGCAGTCAACATCTGTATTCTGTAAGTATGTATCAAGATCCTGCAGGGCTTGCCCTCTGACCCATTCTCCATCACTGAAAAGGTGCTGGATGAAATGATTTAGGTATTAAGGCTTCCATCTCCCTTCCTTTCTGCCTTCCCTTCTGTCCCTCCTTCCTTCTCTTCCTTTCCTCCCTACTTCTGTCCCTCCTTTCCTTCCTCCCCCCCTTTCCCACCTCCACCACCCCCTTATTGTCATTTTCCCCAAGCATTCATCTTTTTTTAAAAAAATTGTTTTATTGCTTAAAGTATTACAAAGGGTATTACATATGTGTCCTTTTTTCCCCCCGGCCCTTGACAATCCCCTGGCCTCCCCTACCCCCCAGTGTCTTATGTCCATTGGTTACCAAGCATTCATCTTATCTTTATTTTGTTTCTTTATTTCTTAGGGTCCATTATTTTACAGTAGGGAGATGGGGGATCAGAAGGCTAAGTACGTTTCCTAAGTTTGCACAGTTAGTGGCTTAGGAAGAACCTGAATGCATCTTTAGGATTGGGCCTCTCTTTCTACTATATCATGTGTTCATAATTTCTCTCTTGCTTTGTCCTGGTGATTCTTCTTACAGATAACATGAAAGCATCCAAAACAAGAGAGTACAGACAACCAGACTTTACTTTTATTCCAGAACACAGGAAGGGGAAAGAGAGGGATGGGCAGTGGGGAGCATGCAGTGACTCTCTACCCTGAGAGATGGGGAAGAACTAGGCTTGGACCTAAGAGAATGCTGGGGACTTTTGCTCCCATTGGATACAGGAATGTAAGTGAGGTGTTTAATAGCTAAAATTTAATTAGTGAAGGCACTGGGAAACCCCCCACTCCCCCCCCCCCCCCCACTCCAACCCACATTCTAGTCTCTGCTCCAAACACTATCTCATGACATTGGCTTCACCAACCTCTTAGGGCCCGAGTTGCTCATAATATAATGATCTGTTAAATTTCAATATCAGTAATATAATAATAACAATAGTATAGAATATGCCTCAAGGCAGAAAGACTGGATCTTTGAAGCCCCATGGGCTTTATGTTCTAAGATTTGATTTTATAACTGAAAAGTAACCTTGGACAGACATTGTCAAAACTGAAAAAGCCTGAGGCATTGAGTAACCCAACTATTAACAAAACAGCTGACTGGAACCAGGTTTTCATCATTCTGAGCTAAAAAATAATATGTTTGTACTTAACAGGTAATTTCCCCATCTCCTCTTGTTCTGTATTATCATTGTATGGAATTTATAATTATAAGCGAATTAAAATACTTAAGAAAAATAAATCATTTTCCTGGTTCTTGCTTACACCTACTGCCAAGGCTCAATTATAGAATGTGAGGGTTCCAGTGGCCTGCAAGGTGTCCCCAGCCAGTTGCTTGTGCAGTCCTGGTTCATCCCCCTTTTCCTGCTCCATCTCCCTGCAGCTGGGCACTGCCACCTTCCCGGGGCAGGCATTGCCTACCAGGCACCGCTTCCCCTTTCTGTATTGTGAGGTGGTTGAGCCCCTGGTCTGTGCTTTCTGATGAGGTGGGATCGATCTCTTTATGGTGTGGCACACCCAGAAGGCTCCTAAATGATGCTGCTGGTGTCTTGACAGTGAGTTAATGTGCTTACCTTTTCCTTATTATTTCTGGCTCCTAAATAGGATTATGTCTGTGTGTTGGGAAAGGAGTGAGGAGGCTGGGCCAGGAGATGGCAAAGCTGAATGAGAAACAGCACCCCATTGGACTTGGACCCACGCCGAGGCTCTGTTCGTGGGCCACACACGATGTGCGCTGCGAATGACCACCTTTCCCGGTCTCCGGACTGAGGAGTTCGCCAGCGTGGGTCTCACAGTTGGTCCCCCTAACGACTCCCTTCACCCACATCCTTTCCCTGAGGTTTCTCCAAGGCCCTGCACTTAGCCATTGCTGAGCCCCAGCAGTACAGATAGCTTAGACTCAAAGTAGGACTGCTGCTTTCTATTTACATTGATTTGTGTGTAGAATAAATAAAATCTAAATTTCTCCATTTAAAAAATACATTTTTATTGATTTCCGAGAGGAAGGGAGAGATAGAAACATCAATGATGAGAGAGAATCATTGATTGGCTGCCTTCTGCATGCCCCCTACTGGGGATCGAGCCTGTAACTCGGGCACATGCCCTTGACCTGAATCGAACCTGGGACCCTTCAGTCTGCAGGCCACTGCTCTACCCACTGAGCCAAACCGGCTAGGGCTGAATTTCTTCATTTTTGCATATCCAAAGAGCATCACTGTACTTGGCACACCAGCCCAAAGAGTCCGCCCTCCTCACCTGGTCCATCCATCAGAAGTCAGGACAGAGTGCTAAGAACTCAGCAACCTCAGCAAATATTTATTAAACGGCTCTCAGGACCCTGCACAGATCGTGGCCTCCTTAGGACAAACCTGAACCAGCTTCTTTCTAACAGCGCAGAAAGCTCCCTCACTATTTCTATACCCTTTCCCAGAAAGTGCCTTCCACCTGCTAAAGGGGATTTTCACTTTATGCATCGTTATGTGAAAACTTAACAATATTATTTTAAGTAATACCCCCTAGGAATTAGAACCAAACTGGCAGTTTGCAGAGATCAATCAGTTTCTCAGTTTTCTTTTTAAACCATGTGAAGGTAATTTAGCCTGCTGCTCATTGCAATCTATTTGATGACAATGTGCACAGATGTAAAAGCAAGTATGAACAGAGGTTGCAATTTAAGCCTCATGTCACAAGGCTGTTGAGGTATCTGTGATGGTGGGATTAGGGGAGGCAAGGAGCCTCAGAGGTCATTGAGCTCATTTGCTATTGTGGGGACTTCACGCCACATTCATAAACACTTATGTACATCTCCTGTGATTATTACACCACAAACCGTAGAAAGCATCAACCTCAATCTTTATTCTTTAGCCACTAGGAGGTACCAAGCCTGATCTGGGAAGATGACATAAATGATTTCACTGAATCTGCCCAGCAGCCCTACCAGGGAGTTAATTTACCCCTATTTGTAGGTGAGTTAACGATAGAGAAATGAATTGATTTTCCCAAGTTGTCACAGCTCACAGGTGGTGTATGAGCTGAATCCAGCTCTGCCTGGCATGGGTGCCCACACTCTTGCCAACCTAGAAGGTCAGCTGCTCTTCTCTCAGGGGTAAGAACCTGAGACTCACAGTGACCAGGCCAAGGCTCAAGGTGAGATCTGAAGAAGACATTGGAGGTTGTGAAGCTAAATTTGTTCATTTTGTGAGTGAAGAAATTGAGGTTCTGAGAAGCTGGGCTGAACTTGAGGCCTGCTGACCGGAGCTGTGAGCCAGTACAGCACCCCCTCACCCCCCATCCCAGCCTTAGCTCTAGCGCATAAGCTCAAAAAACTTCCCCTGCACTCTCCCGGGCAGCGGGCCCTTCAGAACCCGCTTTGAGTTACAAAATGTGCTGGCAGGCTGGTGCCTGGAGCCTGTTTCCTCTCAGGAAGTAGGGGAGTAAGTGATGGAGAGTTAGGGTCTCTTTCTCTGTAAGAACTCTTCTGTCTGGTGCTTAGGAATTTGCCTCCAACATCTAGACCAGTGATGGCAAACTTATGACACGCGTGTCAGAGGTGACATGCGAACTCATTTTTTTGGTTGATTTTTCTTTGTTAAATGGCATTTAAATATATAAAATAAATATCAAAAATATAAATCTTTGTTTTACTATGGTTGCAAATATAAAAAAAATTTCTATATGTGACACGGCACCAGAGTTAAGTTAGGGTTTTTCAAAATGCTGACACGCTGAGCTCAAAAGGTTCGGCATCACTGATCTAGGCAAACTGTCTCTTTCCCTAGTCCCAGTGCAGAGCTGGGATGACTTTGGAAGTTGTGGAGGCATACACTCTGAGGAGGAACCTCAGGCTGCATTGGAGAGTTATGAGATGTTTTGCAAAATTGAGTGTAATTCCAATTTTGCAAGAGTGGAGTTGTGAATGCTTTGTTCATTGGTGCTCCTCAAACTTTAGCTCATGTAAGAACCTGAAGCACCTGTTCGTATTCAAATTTCTGGGCCCTAGCCCCAAAGATTCTGATTTAGGAGAATTCCCCTTTCCCATTAGCCCCTGAGTAATGCTGAGGCAACAAGGCTGATTTCCAACCACACCCCAGGATCTCTGCTTTAATGCACTTACCCAAAGCTATCCGGGCTCCCCATGACAGCTGGCTCAGGACCCAACAACCTGAATATGTGACCATTGTTATGCCCAGATTTCAAGATTCCCAAGAAACCACATCAGGGAGCCAGCCAATCCGATGCAAAAGCATAAGAATCTGTATTTCAAGCTAACTTGAGCTCCTCATCCACCAGACTCACCGACACAATGGCAGACCAAGTGGCTGAGAGAGGGAACCCCCGCGTAGAGATGGGCTTTATGGGGGGGGGGGGGGGGGGTTGGAGTAAGGGGAGGAGAAAGGACGTAGCCCTTACCCTGAGGCAAGATGGAGGGCTTAGCCCTCGCCCTTTCAACCATGGTCGTGCTTCTTTAAGGCTTTTGGTTTTCAGCAAAACATAACTTACGAAGAAAGAACTAAGGATTTCTACCAGTTAGTCCATCTGTTGCTAATTTATTTTTCCAATGTAAACAAATGTAGATTCTACAACAACACGTTGTTATTATGCATGTATTTGGTTATTTGATGGGTGAACTCCAGTCTTTTATGACATCACAATTGCACAACAGAGTAATACTTCACAACAGCACTGCTATTCTACAGAGTGGATGCTGCTGTTCTTTTTTTATGGCAACATGAGTGTCTACAGTATCTACATTGTTTTTTGTAGAATCCTGTGTCCTTCATTCCCAGTTCATTTATAAACTTGACTGACTAATGGCTCCAGTTTCTCTGCTGACCTCCTGCTCCCTTAGTTCAAGGAAGGCCAAAAGTCACAGGCAGAATTATGTTTACATACATCCATTCCTCCTTTCAGTGGCTATTCACCGATTAGAAGGGTGTGATCCTGGAGCATAACTAAGACAAATCCTGCTAAAGAATGACTAATTGATCAAAGGAACCAAAGGCTGACGGGAGGAATCACCTTTAAAACTGCAGCTTCTCCTTGATTTCACTTGCAGGATCCCTGCCAAACACTTACAGTGTGGAAAGCCATGGAGGGGAAGGAAGCAGTATGTTGTTTTCCCTACACCTCCAGAGATAATGGCCCATGCTGACTTATGATTTATTTCCATCACCGAAAATGTAGAGGGAAGGAATGCATTCAGCGAAACAGAAAAAGGAGAACCCAAAACATGTACTTCTAATTACTGAAATTAAATGAAGCCTCACAAAAAGGCCTCTTGACAGCTTTCGTGATTAAATTTTAGAAACAATTTGGTAAATTTTAGGATATTTACTTGCAAAATGTATCATAAAAGTATACACTTCTTTGAGAACTAAAATGATCTGGTTTTCAAGAAGAAAATCACATGGTGCTTTGAAGGGAAAAGGCAGTGGCAGAAAGTTGTGAGGCGGCTGCCTTCTTACCTTCCTTGACACCATCCAGCCTCCTGTGCCCAGGTCCTCCCCCCACCCTTTCTCGGCTTCTCTTGTTACTCCACTCAGTTTCTTGTGAGCTTTTCTCACCCTAAAAGGAAACAAATGGGGAAGTAAGTGCTTCTTCTTTTATAGTTCACTCTTTTAGGAGATATTTGAGGCTGTCTTTGAAATTTATTTAAGTTGGTTATTCATGCAAATGTTTGTCCTCTACCTAATTTTGGCCACTTCTTTGCAACACTGCCCTTTCACAGAACAAACACAAAAATAGTTACTAGTGTCACTGAGTGGAAATTTGCTTCTTAAATGCCCCAATTGTCCTAAATCCAATTGCACTATAGCTGCCAGGGCTGTTGAGAAAGAATATTTTCTCTGCTTCTCACAGATTCTCCCCTTAGTGCATTGATCCCAAGCCCTCTAATTATGGGCAAGTGTCCTGGCGTTATGATGCCTGAGCACAAATGGTCCTTAAACAGCTACATTTTCTTCTGGCAGTTCACTATTTTGTCTTCTTTCTTACTGACAATTCTTTAAAAATACTTTCAAATTTTTAATGGCTATGACAAAGTCCATTGTACACTCCTTCTAACCATTCCTCAAAGCTGAGCATTTAATATTTTTTTCTTCATGTATGTAATATTTTTTCCTATTTCTGCTTTATTTAATCAGAAGACATTCCTAAGATTATTAGGTCAAAGGATATTAATATTGTTATAGCCCTTGAAACAACCTGTCAAACATTCCAATCTATGTGTGCAGTTACATCACAATATTGCCAGAATTTGGTATTATCATTATTTAACTTTGTTTCCTAATATGAAAAGATATAAAATGGTGCCTATAATTTTAAAATTTTAATTTCTTTTATAACTAGTAGGGTAACACATTTCCTAATACACTTATGGGTCATTTATATCTATCATTAGTAAATATTAGTTTAGTAAATATGGAGTTCATTGAACACATTCTAGCCATGGGCTGGATAGAAGGGAGGAGAGAGGAAGGGAAGAAGGGACCAGCAGAAGAAGGGAAAGCTTGTGTTCTAACAATAGTCACTGGCAGTGCTTGCCCTTGTTCAAGTATGCACCTATCTCACAAAACCTGTCCCAATTTAAAATTAGACTATAGGGGACAGTGGAAATGTACAGGTGCTCAGAACTGAAGCCTTCTGTTTAACCATCTTTTGCTTCTTTGTTGTGAATGTGTTTAGTGCTACCATATGCTCTTCTCCCTTTGAGATGGGCATTTCGCCATGTGTATAACACTTTGAGACTATTAATTACTCTGTATAAAATAAGTTATTATTACTGTGCTCTCTTTTCTGATGATTCTGGTTCTCCAAGAGAAGTAGGTTTTCATTTTGTTAGTTGTTAAATAGGCTGGTTTTTATTTTGAGTCTTATAAGCTGTGATGAGCTTTTGTGATAACTCAGCTCTCTGGGGTCTGCATGCATTGGAGAAGACATTTGTCACTGGTGACACTCCTAGAAGACTTGAACCTGCTACATAGCTTCTGCTCTGCATGGGGACATTCAATATTTCTAATATCTTTTATGGCTAATGCTAACGAGGCTTCATTGACTCGTAAGAGATGAATAGTCTATTTCTCTGCCGCTAAGTAGGGCAGCCAGCAGGTGGGTTTGTTCAATCATTTGTTCAATCATTCATTAGTTCTTGCATGAATCCATCTCATGTTTTTTGAAAAACTGCAGTGCTAGGCCCCCTGCTAGGAGCTCTGGGTGAGGATTGTTTAGAGAAGGAAATGTAGCCAGGCTTCTTTTGGTCTCCTGCTGCTAATTCTCTGAGGTCTGTCAAGTAGTCATTGGGAAAGCAGAAAATTGTTTCTAGCAAACTAACTTTGGCTAATCTAATACCCAACCACACCCCATTCACCAAGCACACACCAAGTGATAAGAACCTTGAACAATGAAGGAGTTGGAGAAAAATATGTGACCTGAAGATCTGAACAGGGAGAGAATGAAGGCCTCATCAGAAATGGGATCAGAACCAAGAGGATAAGAGCTAAATATTGACTAAATACCAAGTGCTTTACATTGTGCAGGAATTATGGAAGATGATAAACAGAAAGCATTTTCTGGGGGTCTATGACTACTTTGTTCATTGAATTGTAGGAGAACAAGAGAGGCCAGTTAGAGGCCGTTGGAGTGTTCAGAGTGAAGGTGGTGGCTTAGATCACACTGTGGAGATAGAGAGAGGTGGACAGAGCCCAGATGTTTCCTGGAAATGGAAATGACTATCGTTGCTGACTGACTGGATGTGAAAGACAAGGCAAAGGAAAGAACTGAGGCTGACTACTGAGTCCTGGCTTAAGCAAATGGGTGCTGTCATTTATTACACTAGGAATGGGGATGTGCTGGGTGGGGACAAATTTGAGTCTATGTGTATGGGGAAAGGGGAAATTCGGAGAGCACTATTTTGAGAAATCTTGTCTATATGTGTCTTCTGAAAAGTAGGAGGAATTAAAGTTGTTTACTTAAAAGTGTATCATCTTTACAAAACTACCTTGGTTGATTCTCAAAGATTTTCATGCCATTAAAAAAAGAATATGTGATTTCATTCAAGCATGAGGAAAACTATGGCAAAGATTATATAATTTTCAAGTGTACAATTCTATGGTACATCATCTGTATATTGCTTTGTATGCCTACCACCCAAAGTCAAATCTCCCTCCATACCATATATTTGACCCCCTTTACTCCTTATTACCCTATCCCATCCTCCTTCCATAATGTTGTCGGTGTCTATGAGGTTTTGTTTGTTTTTATTCTTGTTCATTTGTTGCTTTAAGTTTTGTGAAATCATATGGTTTTAAACTTTTTCGCTCTGACTTATTTTGCTTAGCATGATACTCTCAAGACCCATCCATGTTGTTGCAAATACCAGTATTCCATCTTTTCTTATGGCTGAGTAGGATTCCATTGGATATATGTACATTTTCTATATGCAATCATCTGTTGGAGGACCTCTTGGTTGTCTCCATGTCTTGGCCACCATGAATAATGTTGCAGTGAACATACTGCACATATCTTTGTGAATAAGTATTTTTACATTTTTTTTTGGGTAGATACCCAGAAGAGGGATTGTTGGGTCATAGGGTAGTTCTATTCTTATTTTTTTGAGGAGCCTCCATACTGTTTTCCATAGTGGCTGTACCAATTTACATTTTCACCAGCAGTGAATGAGGGTTTCTTTTTCTCTACAACCTCTCCAACACTTGTTATTACTTGTTTTGTTGATAATAACCATTCTAACATATTTTTTTTATTCAATTGCTGTAATGATAAGAACCACAGCGAACATTTACATAGCTCTCATTATATGCCAATCACTGTTCTAAGAACTTTACACACATCTTCTCACTGTAAGTTTTAGTCCTCACTGTAAGTTTTCTTACTCTTCTTATTTCACAAACAGGGAAGCTGAGATATTAGGAAGCTAAGTACTTGTCTAAAGTCATACAGATAGCAAATGGAAAAGTTAAGATTTGAACCCTGAGTCTGTTTGCAGAATTGGTGCTTTCAATTGCTATATTATACAACACAGAGGAAAATAGCATAAGAATTAAGGTTGTTTTTTCTCATGTTGAATGTTTAGATTTAATTAAAGCACACTGAATTTCTTGGCTTTTAAGCACAGGTTAATCTACTTCTCTAGGGTCTGATATTGACAGAGACTGTTGTGCATATTCCCCAGAGAGAAATATAATAAACAAATGAGGACGGTATCCCATTTGTGTGTGGTGTGTTTATATGTGGGGAAGGTTGATGTGCATATGCATATGCACACACACAGACACACATGATAGCTCACATAGGCATCTAAAACTATGACATCTGGATCTTGTAAGTAAGCTCAGAGATCATCTTTTCATGGGAAACAGCTTCAGAGTGTTAGGTGACTCTGCTTCAGATTGTTAGTAGCAGAGGTAGCACTGGAACTGAGTTACCTAGGCCACTATATTTTTCTCTTTCTTTCTTGTATAAGCTATGTCACCTCTAAAGGATGTTTGCTTTATGATAATTCTGTGTGAGAAGTTCGGAGAAGAAGTAATGACTACTGACAGTCATTCATTTAAAAATAATCACAGATCCTCCAGAATTAGCAATGGAGAGGGCAGAGGAACTTGGAGAAACCCTAAACCCTCCTAAAGATCTTCAGTTAATTATTTCTGCACTATCTCTAGATGGCACTGTTTCCCCGGTGACACTGCTCCCAGTAAGTATGCACAATGCCTTCCTTGTAATACCTCATTGCATGATGGAGGTAAAACCCAAGCATGTCAAACTTGTGGCCGGTGGACCACATGCCTTGTCAAAGGTAGGGGAATAACTAAAAATGTCTGCAACTCACAGACCCATTACCATGGTTCTGGTCCTATTGAGACAAATAAATAAAAGCCTCTTGAACTTGAGAGTTGCTAAACTAGAGAAACAGATGAGGTAGAATATGTCCCTCTGGGGAAAGTAGGAAAAATATCTAGAAGAATCATGTCAGAGTGTGGGGTATATAGAGTCCTAAAAGGCAATGCTACACTAGTCCCCTCTTATTCTTGATTTTACTTTTCCTAGTTTTAGTTGCCATTGGTCGACCATAGTCTGAAAATATTAGATGGAAAATTCCAGAAATAAAGAATTCATAAGTTTGCAATTTAATGTTGTTCTGAGTAGCTGATGGAATCACATGCTGTCCTGCTCCATCCATCTGGGACATAAATCATCCTTTTGTCCAGCTTTTCCACCCTGTATGTGCCACCACCCACTTGTTTAGTCACTTTACAGCTGTCTGGATTATTACATTGACTGTCCTAATATCATGGTACTTGTGTTCAAGTAACACTCGTTTTACTTAACAATGACCCCAAAGTGTAAAAGTAGTGATACTGGCAATTTGGATATACTAATAGAAGCCACGAAGAAGTATTTCCTTTAAGTGAAAACAATATATATACATATATATATATATATATACACACACACACACACACACACACACACACACACACTAGAGGCCCATTGCATGAAGATTTGTGCAATAGGCCTTCCTTCCCCTGGCTGCCGGCACTGGTTTTCCTCTGGCACCCAGGACCCAGGCCTTTGGTCCAGCTACTCCGGCTGCAGCGAGGCTTGGCTTCTCCACTCCGGCCTCAGCCCCTTACCCAGGCTGCCCATACCCCCTTCAGAGTAGGGATCCCCGTTGCAGTGCCTGGCCAGCCTGGGTGAGGGGATGATGGCTGTTTGCAGGCTGGCCAGGCCCTCTAGTGGGGACTCTTACTCCATGGGAGTGTGGCCAGCCTGGGTAAGGGGCTGAGGGCCATTTTCAGGCTGGCCACACCCCCTGGAGACCCAGGCCCCCAGCCCCTCCTTGAGCAGAGGCCAGGGGTGGCTGGAAGTCTGGGTCACCCCCAGAGACCCAGGCCCCCAGCCACTCCTTGAGTGGCAGCCAGGGCAGGCTGGAAGCTTGGCTTCCTCCATCACCAGAGGTAACCCAAGCCTCCAGCTCTGTGGCCTCCGCTATCTTTGCTGGGTTAATTTGCAACAAAGATTAAATTAACCCTGATTGGCTGGTGGACGTAGTGGAGGGATGGTGAATTTGCATGTTTCCCTTTTATTAGGGTAGATATTTGGCACCATCTGTGCTTTCAGGCATTCACTAGGGTTCTAGGAATGTGGAAAGGGGAAATACTGTATAGCAAAATCATTTCGAGCCCTAAAGCTCATAAAGCTAAAAAAGGGCAACAAGAGGATAGGTGGCTAAGTGAAAGCTTCTTTCAAGACAAACAAGAAAAGGCTGGGACCCAAAGGATGTGGCTGTAAAGATGTGGAAAATGGGGAAAATCTTGGGGATAGAGAAGATTTGGGACTTGGAGAGAATATGGCTACATAGAGTAAATGGGTATGAAGAACCAAGCATGAGTTCTAGTTTTGTGTCTTTCTACAAATAGAGAAGAGGAGATGGAAGATGGGTAGAGGTGAATGTCCCTTGACAGTAAGAGAATTTTTTTGGAAAAGAGCCCAAAAGGAAGAATTGCTAAAGGTAGGTCCTGGGAATCAGGAGAATGGAGGGGATCTGGTGCAGGAGAACATTCTAATGAGAAGGAGGAGAGGAACATGAACAAGGATTAACAGTACTTACATTTTATCTCTGCATAAAGGCTTGTCCTCTCCTCTCCAACATCACCTATAAAGTGATGCACAGTCTTTGCCTCCAGCTCTGTCTCTTGGGGTGTGGTTACACATGATACAAAGTTTATTCTAGTATGTATTCAGCTTCTTGTTCCTATTTTCAAGCAGGAAATGATCTTTTGACCAAAAGGAACGTTGGGTACACATGCTTCCCTGAAGGATGCTTATCTGTCTGTGCTCACACAGAGGGCTCAGAGAGAGGCAGCGGGTGCAGCGTCCTCTGGCACTGCCCGTGTCTTATAGACAGTGTTGAGTAAACAAAGCCTCCAGCAGAAGTCAGTGACTCAATGACTGAATATTTAATAAAAAAACCAAAGACATAGTTACAAAGGCTTTGAAGTGATAAGAATTTCCCTGGAGGAATCGTGCTTCTCAGAAAAGATGCAGATAGACCAGCACAGGGACTGTTCCCCTAGGTCAAGGGCAGGTCTGACAGCAGTTTCTCAGGGAGATGGGGCTGAAACTGTAATTAGAATCACAACTATATTCCTTTTCACAAAGACATATTATGGAAAATTTAAATCATGTGTAAAAATAGACGCATATACACATTATTCAACTTCAACAATTATCAGCTCTTGGCAAATTTTGTTTCATCTATATCCTCTTTGCCCCCAAAGAGGATATTGAATATTTTGAAGCATATTCCAGACATCATATTATTTTGTTTGTAAATATATCAATATACATCTATCAAATATCTAACTACCATTCAAACTTCTAATTGTCTCATAAATGTCACAATTTTTCATTTTGTTGAAACCAAAATCTAAATAAGATACACCAATTGTGATTGGTTTATGTCTCTTGATCTTTTAAAATCTACAGGTTCCCTTCACTATCTTGATTGTTTATTCTTTGCAATAAATTTATAGAAGACAGCTATATTCTTTATTTTTTAAAAATATATTTTTATGGATTTCAGAGAGGAAGGGAGAGAGAGATAGAAACATCAATGATGAGAGAGAATCATTGCTCAGCTGCCTCCTGCACGCCCCCTACTGGGGATCAAGCCCACAATCCACGCATATGCCCTTGACTGGAATCGAATCTGTGACCCTTCAGTCTGCAGGCCGATGCTCTATCCACTGAGCCATGCTGGCTAGTGCAAGATAGCTATGCTAGTATTCTTTAAACTGTATGGGTGTAAGCATCTCTGGGACAGAGACTGGCTAGACATTCACCGAATCTGCTTCCTTTTCCTTCTACTAGTAAGCACACAACTAAATGTATTTCCATTCTTCTTTGCAGTTAGATGTGCCCAAGTGACTGAGTGGCGGCCAATGGAATGTGGATGGCAGGGATGAATGCACTCATGCCTGGCCCATAAAGACTCCCTGTGTATTCTCTCCAAGCTCTTTTCTCTTTCCTAGTGAATTGGAAGCCATGTATTGAAGACAGTGAAGCCACAAGATGCAAATAGCCTGCATCCCTGAGTCCACACTTAGAGAGCACCCTCCATTTTGTTACTGAAATTTTGGATTTATTCGTAACATCAGCCAGCATTTCCTTAACAAATAACATTTTACATGAATATCATTAGAGAGTAGTGGTTTGCAACCCTGTCTGCATCTAACAAACACTGTAAGAACTTTTAAAAAAGGAGATGCCTGGGCTCTGCCCCAGGACAATTAAATCTGAATCACTGGGAGGGGTTCAGGGCATTTAAACAAGGTATTTAAACAGAGCAACATACACAATTTTGATGTTTCTGGGGTTGAGAACTGTTATCAATTGTGAGTTCTGTTATTCTAGGGACTCCTTTCTCATCTTTCTAAAGTACTGAGCCCAAAAACCCCTCTAGATATTTTTCATTTGCTATACACAGATACTGAGTAGGATATTGCTTGGTATTTATATATTAGTCAAGATTTTGGTGTGTAGTTTGGTAAAATCAGCTATATAGCCTTTCACCCCCAGTTGCCTTTATTGAATACCATTTTAACGGGAATTATTTCTTTCTGGGCCACACTTGGTATACCCTGTTTTAAAAATCTCCATTGCCACCCTCTGTTTACATGTACCTTTCTGCCAGGAGACAAAGAACCTTGTTGAGAAGAAGAGCTCTGTGGCCTAGCATTGTGTCCCACTGACTGGAGCACAGGCAGTCACGTTACTGGGCTTTCATGAAGTATAATTGATGAATGAATGAGTGAATGAATTTATCACAAGATGATTATGAAAGTGAAGTACAGATTAGTCCTTCCAGAGAGGAGAAGTAGATGTGAAGATAAATGAGAAGACAGTTGACTCAAAGCAAGTAAAGCAAGAAAGCTTTTGGTAAATTAGGTTTGAAGATGAAGAATGCATAGGAGAGACGAGTGAGATCCACATCATTAGAATCATGAGTTGTACATAGTACCAAGTAGTAAGCAAATATGCACATGATAAAATGTTAGACAAATTGAAAAGCTTTTACATATTTCTGGGAATCTAGAAGACCAAACACATATGCTGTGTTATGTGCATGCCCAGGGGAGACACGAGAGGGTCCTACTTCTCATCTCTGGCCAATCTTGACACTCTGCATAAGTGGGAAGTCAAGGCTAAAGTAGAGTTGTAAACTGCCAGCGTGTTGAAGCCAGACCCTAATACCCAAAACTTACTTGGTCTACAGAATCAAGGAAATTTGTCAAAAACAAAGGACTTGTATGCATGCATATAAGCCTAACCAATGGACACAGACACGGGGGGGGGGGGGGGGGGGAGGGCATGAGTGAGCGGGCGGCTTGGTAGGGGCAATGGTGGGATAAGGACACATATGTAATACCGCAATCAATAAAGAAAGAAACAAAACAAAACAAACAAACATTAGACTTGGAAAGGACTCAAGTACTGATCTTAGTCTAGTCCAGTGATTCTCAAAATGTGGTCCATGGACAAATGGAAGTCCCCAAGACCCTTCAAGGAGTCTTTGAGGTCGATACTATTCTCATTAATAATACTTCACATGATTTATCTTTTTCATTTGCTCAAAAGTAATGGTGGGTAAAACTGGGTGCCTTAGCACAAGTCTAGCATGGCACTAAATTGTACTCTTTATCAACACACACAGTAAAAAATAATTCAAAAAGTGCCAGTTTTACTTAAGAATATTCTTCCTGAAGGAGTACAAATCATTATTTTTTAAAATCTTGACCCATGAGTACGTGGCTTTTTGCTATTCTGTATGGCATGCATAAAGCATTTCTGCTGCATACTGAAGTATGATAGTTGCCTTTAGGAACAGCACTTGTGACATTGTCTGAGCTGCAAGCTGAACCAGTTACTTTTCGCACAGCACACTATTTTCACTTGAAAGAATATCTGACAAACTATAGTTATGCAAACCTGGAAAGCTGGTGGAAAATAAAAGATGTAAGCCTTCTATCTCAAGAGAAACACCTGAAATTATTTGTTTGCAGTGATAAAATTTTAGCTTTCAAGCAAAAACTAGAATTGTTGAAACCCTATATTTCCCACTCTGCTTAATATCTTCCTAATACTTAAACATTTTCTGATGGGATTGGTGGTAATATTAATTAATATGCTTTTTTTGATGCACAAAATAATTTGTCAATATTTGGAAGATCTGAAATAAACTAGTGAACCAATATTTCCAAGTGAACAATGCATGCTTTTACAAAATCATGTTGTCAGTAAAAGATACATTCACAGTGCAAGATAGGGCTCATGGATTTTCATGCAACAGAATGCAAAATGTTTATTGATCTGGCTTCTGCATTGCAAATGGTCTTTAGGAAACTACAACCTGTGAAGTTTGGTGAAGTATCATGGATGACTATTGACAGTATCTGAAAAGGCTATTAAAACATCCCTCCCCTTTCCAACTACATATTTGTGTGAGGCTGGATCGTCTTCCTATACTTCAATCTATCACAATAGATTGACTACAGAAGCACATGTGAGAATCTAGTTTGTCTTCCTCTCAGGCCAGGCATTAAAGAGATTTGCAAAATTGTAAAAACAGTTCTCTTCTCATTAACTTTTTGTTTTGGAAAATAGTTATTTTTCAAAAATGTTTTGTAGGTTAACAATAAATGGGTTTACTATTGCTAATTTAAAAAACTTTCCCTAATATATTAATTCCTAATATATTAGATATTAGATATTGGTGAATGTAGTCTACCTAAACAAAATATTTTTGGGCTCCTAAATATTTATTAAAAGTGTAAAGGGGTCCTGAGACCAAAAAAGGGTAGGCCACTGCCCTAGCCCATCACCTCATTGTTCTCATGGGGAAACTGAGAAGAAAACCAGGTAAAGAGATGGGACATTAAACATCACTAGAATAAGTTTTTAAAATCTAAGTGATGGTGCTTCTTTTGCAGAAGAGAGTGCTTTCAGACAGAAAACAAACAACTCCTTACCAGAAGTGTTTCTGTTTAGTGTTTTTATGACCAGTAAGTATAGTTGCTATCAGTGGAGACTCTAAGCTTGAATAATATATGGCATGGTGCAACTTACCAGAAAAAACTCATTTACTTTATTATTCTAAATATAAAAAACTTCAGTATGGATCTCAATTCCTTGTCTTTTGGAAAATTATAAAAGAAAATAACAGCAACAATAAAGGAGCAATAGCCATAGAAAAAATGGGCTACTTATGGTATTTAGAAGTGGTTGGTGGCTACCCTGGGGCCAAAAGTCCAGGGTCATGGTTCTCAGCCCATATGATTATGAGGAACAAGACAGAAATAAGATCTTCTGCAACAATGTTCTGTTGAGAGAGATGAGATGGAGGAGCATGGGATGCCCTAAAAAATGTGTTTCCTGCAGGTCATGTCACTATCAGAGATGCAGGAAAGCTCAGCCAATTAAAACTTTTCCGGGACCAGTGATGTTGAACTTCAAGTCATACAGAATTGTTTGGGGCTCTGGGGAAGAGAAGCAGAAGGCTCCTAGTTCTAGAGAAGAGGGTGATGTAGGTCTTGGGTAGACAATGTAGTCATATAGTATACTCTTCACCCAGAATCACTGAGCATTTTAAGTGATAGAGATCAAGGTCTTAGAACATAGAGGTTGACAAAAGGAGCTCTCATTTTAGAGGCCCCAAATCTAGCCTCCTTTACTCACATACCTCCCCACAGGGTAAAGAATCTGCAGGGCCAAGGGACTCTCCCTCAGTCAGCAAACACTGCTCACTTGTAGGTCACACTCTGGGTTCAAGGTTCCTGGAATTCTCCACATAAACAACTACTGTCCTGTATCTAGGCTGGACATGTTTTCCTGAGGAGGGTCGGGGGCAGACACCGATGTGTGATTCTAAGTCTGAGGGGTGACTGATGGGTGGCTATTTGAAGGGAGTTTGGGTGGAGCTTGGGCATATTGTCTGTGGTGTCCATCAAGCACGTGATGTGCCTTGTGGTACAGTTGGAGCCAAGAGTCATGGAGGGCTGTCCTCATGGGATATTATTCCTGCACGGACGTCTGAGGAGTCTAACAACTCTAAGTTTGAATTTGACCTTCTCTAGTCCATCACCTCATTATTGTCAAGGTAGGAAGACAGAACATATGTGTATATATATTTTTAACAGTGGGACTCTACTTATGTTAGGAGCAGGTCTGTCCAAAACTATGTTTGCAGACATGCTGGCTGACCTTTAGTACTAGAATGTTCCATGAGCCATGGTTTCTGTCTCTAATCATTTCTTATCCAGAAACTCATGACCTTTTTTCACATTGTGAGTTCTTAGAAAAATAAATATGTTTGTATCTAGGCATTTTATCAGAGAACTTTACAAGTTATTTAAGTTATCAAGGGGTCCATAACCTTTGATTTCAGAATCAACTGCCCCGTGGACTATGTTCCAAGCTTAGTGGGCACAGAATAGACATCCTCTCAGGAGTATCCAGGATGCTTGCCTGTGTTGTTGCTGGAATCTTCCCTAGTCATTAGCCCAGAGAGGTGGCTACCCCAGAGCAGTCACAGACTTATCTGCAGCTTGTGGCGAAGCAAGGCCTGCTAATTCAGAGACTATCAAACCCAGAGGAGTAGTGCACGGAACCAGAGCTCCTTAATCATGACACTGTCTGGGCCTATGCCATACATTGGAGAAATGCCTGTTGACTCACCATCCTAACGGCAGATGGCTCAATTAACAATCGGAACTGTGACTACTGTTGGGAGTTAAAGATATGACATTCTAAATCTTTGCAAGTCACTCATAAATATAGTTGCCATTGTGGAGTGCTTCCTATGTGCCGATAAGCACTTCATGGTCATTATTTACTTATTTTAATTTAAATTCACATAACACTATTCTGGACCCGTACTGTTCCAAGCATTTAAAGATGTTAATTCATACAATCTTCAGAACACCCTTATATGGTAAGCACAATGCTTAATTCCATTTTACAATTGAGGAAACTGAGGCACAGAGTGGTTAATTAGTGTGCCCGAAGTTGTAATCTAGTGGTGGTGGATTGGGTTGATGAACTGAGGCAGTGTGCCTCCAGGGGTTAATGTATTTAATTCTCCCAACAGCCCTTTAGGACATATACTATTGTCACATTTCATAGAGAAGGAACCTAAAGCTAAGTTGATTTGCCAGCTTCCCCGAGTAAGCAAGTTGGCTAAGGTTGCAAAGATGGTAAGAGATATTGGGGCTCAAATCCTGCCTACTGAATTGGCTGGACTGTGGGGCTCTTCCCACTTCTCTTCAGAGAGTTCTAGATGAACAGAAGTTTGTTGCATATTGTAAGCCTGACAGGTGTTGAGGTCAGGCCCATTGTGTCATTTGCATTCTCCATGTTGACTGATTTGGGACAAGGGCCTGCAGATGGAGCGGCAGAGACCCAGTGATCACTTTTCAGGACATGTGAGATCTTTGAGAGGAAAGATGGGTTGAAAGGTACTTAATCACCTTTGCTGCCTAATGACTTTGGAGACTTTTGATTACTGAGTGCTCAATTGACATATGTCTTGACTATAACCAGGATATATGAAATGAAGTGCCTCATTGTACAGTGGAAAGAGCACAGGTTTGAGAGACTGGCAGTCCTGGGTTTGCACCCTCCATCCATTGTTTACTTGATGACCTGGAGTCTCTCTGGTCCCTCCCCTGTGACATGGGGATTATAGCAATGACCGTGCTGGGTTGAGGTGAGGACAGGGCACAGAGCAGACACCCCATAAAAATGCTGGTTTCTTTCCCCTTTCTTTGTTCAGAGCCTCACATGAACCCTGAAAGGACCTGTAGAAAGCTCCCTCTACAGGGGAATTTGGCTGGTGTGGGGAATGTCATGCCAGCTTATCTATCCCCTGGACTCCGGAAAGCGGAGACCTCCCTGGCCAGCAGTGCAGCCCGCTGAGTCCACTGATGCAATGGCTCGGGCAGAAGGCCCAGCTTTGCCTGGCCCTGTGCCTGGGCTTCTTGAGCCAAATAGAGGAGCCAGGAGGCCTGGCTGGGGAGGTTCAGAGACCTGCAGCCATCCTTTCTCCTCAGTCCAGGGTCTGCCTCTTATGCTCAGGGGATGCGTAGGGCATCTGCAGAAACAAAATGGGGAAATGGTGCCAAATTTCTCTTTCTCATTCTATCTTGCTGGTTTGTTTTGTGTTGTCTGATAAAGACAAATGAGCAGTAAAGCCATTTCTGAGAAGCAATCAAAATCAGAAGTTGACCTTGGACCAGGGCTGCAAAGGGCTAGGAAGCTGTAACTTCACATTTGTTAGAATTCTTTTGGGGAGAGTAAAGAGCCTAGGTCTAGAAATATTTCTAAAGCATTTCCGTTGCTCTCCCCCAACTTGGAGGTAAGAGAGGGAGCTGGAGCATATGTTCCATATTGATTTGCATTTGCACACTTTCCTGCATCCATTATCTCACCTCATTAGGGCTTGGAAGGGGAAGTGGAGCTGAGTGTGGCAGCAGCATGTGCTTTCCTGAGCCCTGTGGAGAACTGTCCCAAACGGTAAATGAAACAGTTGCAAGGGCCGGCCAGGAGCCCGCAGTTGGCTGGGCATCTCTGGGCCCAAACCCAGCAGTGCCCGGCCAACTTCGAAGGGTCCAGCTGCGCCCGAGTCACGTGGCCCAGCAAGGGCGCATCCCAGGCCAGGCGGTTCTGTGATTGATGATCCTGCTGGAGCCTAAAAAGTCTCCACAAGGCCCTGGGGATCCCCACAAGTCTGCTCTCCTGGTTTTGTGTTTCTTGAGCAAAAAAGCCAATAGGTAAAATAAAGAAACTCCTTTCCTCTTGTACTGACTGGAAAGACTAAACTGACCGCCTTTTCAAAGTGGGGGTAGACAGAAAAACTATTGCTTAGTTCTTAATCAAAATGACATAAGGAAAATACCAAGGTCAGGGGGGATCAAGAAGTGTGAGGCGTGGTGATGGGGCTGGGGGTGGAACTTGCCTGCGTCCCTCTCATGTACACCCCAAATTAATAACGAAATGAACCTCTATGTTCAGTTGTATTTTGTGTAAGTGTGCTACAAATATACATTTGTATGTATAAGTATATATTCAACCACATCATTAAAATATAGATATGGAAGCGGTCCAGGCCTCAGTAGCCCTCCCAACAGCTCTGCCTTGGACTGCCCTCAAATGTCTATGTGACAGTCGATTTTGAGCCTTTAATGCCTGTCTTATAGTTTGCTTCTGAGATTTCTCTTTCTCTCTTCCTTGTGGGGATATGGTTTCTAGTGGCTTTGCCACTTATCAGGTATATGAATACAAACAAGCCATTCGACTCCCCTGGGCCTCAATTTCCTCATCTGTTGAGTAGATGGCACCATATTGATTCACCTTGTTATGGTGTTGAGGTTTTATGAAGACAAAATCATCCAACTATACCTGCCAATGTGCTTTTATGGTGATGAAATGGTATGTAAAAGTGGAGTGGTAGCATTTGGGAACGAAGAAAGCTATTTTTCCCCTTTGCCTGTGAAAAAAATGCCTTATTGATTATCTATTGAATTTTCTTCCTAAAGTAATTTGGATTAGCTCTGGGCAAGCTATAAGCAAAGCATCACAAGACCAAAAGCTGGTCTTTGGAAATAAAAAGAAACCTACATAAGCTTCCCTAAGGGGTAGAATTAAGCAAGTTCCAGGCTTACTGAAGAAGTGATGTGAAACAGTGAGGTGATTGGTGATTGTTCTTATTTCAGGAATGGGAAGTGGGTGATGGAACACTTGCTGACCTGCCCGGTGGTCTCGAGGAAAGAAGGGTCCGGGCTCGAGGATGTAAGGAAGATCCCCAAGAATCTGTGGCAAGAGGGCAGATCCAGCCAGCCCTGGAGCCATGGCATGCCCCAGGCTCAGGATAGAAGAACATTTCATAGACTGGTTTCCAGGGAAGAGACAGAGCTGTCAGGATTGCTTTTCACCCTATATCCTCTGAGAATGGTTTCTCCTGGACCTGTGTTTTATCAGTTCAGAATTAAGTGGTTCACAGTGCCATTTGCTTTAAAGTAACTTGAAAAGAAATCATCAAGCCCTAGAACAGACAGTACAGGAAAGGAGGGTGGATTAGGAAGTTAAATCAGGCATCAGAGTGACAACAGTTTACCCTCACAGAAAGTAATATTCTGCCAACTGTTCCCAGATACTTTTCTTTGAAACAACCCCTCATTACCATTTAAAAACATGTGCTTATTCAGCTGCTCTCCAAATTCTGCAGTTTGGCAAAGTAAGATTGGTAGTATTAGCCCTTATGTTGTAGCTCAGGTGTGAGGCATTCTGGGTCCTTGGCAACTCAGGACATTGTGGGTGTAGAGGAAGAGGAGGAGGGGGAGGGTGGGCCCAGTTATAGAGCCCAAAAGCCATGATCCCAGGTACAAAATGGGTACTGGGCCTATCAGAGGGGGATGCTGGGGATGCAGGAATGATTGCAAACCAGGGCATCGGAGAGGCTGTGGTTGCAGTTCCCAGGCAGCAGGAGCATCCTGCCTTCAGGTTGGAGGGTGGCACTTCATCCTAGGGGAGGATTCTGGAATACAACATAGAAGAGAGTATCCGACCAAGCCAAATGGGTTGTGTCCCAGCTTGGGCTTGGGCACTAGAAAGGGCAGCAGGCTGCACAATGGAGGCAATGGTGCCAGGATCCAGGGGCTAAGCAGAGCTTAGCTTAAGGGTCAAATCAAAGCTTGCACTTGGTCCTGCTGTGCCTTGGCTGGGGGTCCACTTGTCAGGCTAAATGAACAGAAGGCCAGCTGTCTTGAAGGAGTTCCTAATAGTAGTTCAAACCCCTATTGGCGGGTCCCAGCTATTTGGTGATTGGTTCAGCTATTGGGGCTGCCTGAATCTGAAGGATGAAGACTTCAAGAAATGCCCCTACAGGAACTTAGAGAAGATAGAGGCTGAGCGTTGGGGATAATGTATCTCCCTTAAATATTATTTGCTGGTATTCAGGGACAGAATTAACAGAGGAAATTTCTTCTTTGGAATGAGTGCCTTTTATACTTTAAACACTGACTTAGATGAAGATGGGATACAGGTAGGCCCGAGGGCACTTTCCCTTTTCTCTCCACCTTACCCATGATCATTTCCATGAGTTTTGCTGGAGTTGAATGCAGTAAATTCACATGACATATAGTAAAATTAATGGGTTCAAATAGGGCTTTTGGCTTTGGCCTCACTAACCCCAGGCTTTAATTAGTTAAACCAAACTCTCCACTTGGTGGGAGATAGTTTTGACAATGCTGCTTTGAGGAGTCAGAAACAGTGTGCACAGAGGGAAGGGAGGGCCGAGGAAGGGAGTTGGGTGGGGCATGGATGGGTTGGGTCCTTGCTTGGCATGATATAAATATAGCAGGACTTGGAGGTAACAGGGACTCTGAAGCCACAAGAACTTTACTCTTAAGTCTCTGAAGGGGAGAAATCAGTCTTATTTGAAAGGTTTCTGGGTTTGAGCAGCATCCTGTCTGGAGAATGATAAATGTACCTGGCTCAACTGAATTCCAAGTGATATTTTCTTAAATCCCGTAATTTTTTGGGCATTACTACCTGAATGAGGCCCACACAGGCACCAGAACAGTGTGTGTTCTGTGAAACCCGCCAAAAGTGCTAAACACCACTTATAAATAATAAATAACAGTGATTATGATGATTATAATAAGCACTGAGGTGCGTTTCCTGGACATAAACTAGGATGGCATTATCCTGCTGAGGGAGCGGCTTCCTGTTGGATTGCTAAGTTATTCTTTTCATTATATTTAAGGCACAATGTTTAGTGGTTTTCTCCTCTTTGTAATTAGGCTGGGTGACTAGAGAAATCTTTCAGTAGCTCTGTTCCCTTTAATAACACCCTTACAGTCTGAAGACAGCATGCAGCTCACTGAGCAGAGGACTGTGTAGAGTTAGGTCAGAACATTTTTGCAAAGTGAAAGGAAATATAAATCTTCTCCAGAGATCGCCATTAATAATATTTGTCTAAATGTGCAGCAAAATTTCAGCAGCTGGACTATCTCCATTGAAAAACGTTTGGGAAAATAATAGCTCCTCAAAATGCGGCTACTAGAGAGTTAGGTCGGACCTCTCACATTTCTGAAACCTTGCTCTAATATAGGATTCTAGGAGGCAAAGTTTGATGATCGAGTGGTACCATCTTGGACTCACCTGTGGAGACGTCATTTTCAGAAGGGGTGGAGATATTTGTCTCCACTGTTAGAGCTCAGGCACGGCATGTCCTTCAGAGGCGGACCCACACAGGGAGGCTGTGCTTGCATGGAGAAAGGACATCCAAAAAAATGCAGTGGTTTGGGAGGAGTCAAGCTGGTTGAAACTTTCGATAGCTACCTATATCTGCTTCCTTTTTCCACGTGGAAAAGTCTCAACCTACAAGAATCTTGTTCTATATTAGGTTTTTGGAAATCTGTTTTCTGAGTAGTTATACTTAGCACCTTGGAGAGCCTGGTGATTTTAGTCTTAAAGGTGCATTTTTTGTGTGTGTTATTTGGGTAATTTGCCCCTCGATTTAGAAAAGAGAGCACTTTATTGTGTGTTGAGAGAAAGATGGCACTTATAGTATGGTGAACCAAAATGATGTGATAGTTCCCATGTTCATGTTCCCAGAGACATAGCTTCAATAATTTTTCATTTATGCTATTCACAGCTCTTACTTTCCCTCACTGGAACTCCAGCATTCTAGGAAAAGTCACTTATGTTAAGGTGACATTGCCTTCTCTTTGCAACATGCACTCGGCAAGGAATTCATTAGCCAGGCAGGTGGTTATGTCACTGTCAAATTGCAATTGCAATTTTCCCTTTGCCTTTGGGGATAACACAAGCTATTAGATGTTAATAAGTAGCAAATAACTTTCTTTGGCCTTTTTCTGAGTTTAAGCATCTGAAAGAAATAGCAGCCATTATTTCAAGGGTTGCTTAAGATTATTGTTTTCACTCTAAAAACTTAAAATGACATATGCCTGGAGGTAACCTGAGATGAATATGCTTGGGGACCGCTTGAAAACCCTTCATCAAGAGCACTGGAAAAGTTTATGCACAAGTCAAAATGGCATGGATAGAGGCTGAAACAAAGGGAGGTAGAGGAATAGATTTTAGTGCTATCATTCAGCAAACCTTGGCATTGTTAGGCTATTTATGTAGGCAAAAAACCTACCGAAAAACCAAAGACTTCTTCCAGGTTAAGTCATTAGGGAACAAACTTGAAATGCCAGCTATTAGGGGAAGATGAGAAGAGGGATAGTGAAGGAACAAGCTGTTACTAACTTTAAATGGTAGTGAAACATTGGAGTGGAAAACCTGGAAACGTAGAGCTGAAGGAAACAAACTCTGCAGTCATTCAGACTGCTCCTCCCAGAGATAAGGCTGGAACATTGCAAAGGTCAAAGAGTTGGCGAGTTAGTGACACACTTGCTGCTGCCTATATTTCTTGGCTTGTATTTTGTACTAAGGTGCCTTGTCAATGCCTCATGGCAAATAAATAAGAGAGAAGGAAATGCTAGCATTTCAGGCACCCATGGAGCAGGACAAATTAGAAGTCAGGATTGTGCTTACAGGGTGGACACCGAAGGTCGACGTATGAAGCAGGGTCCAGGGATCACTCCTTTAGAATCAGATGTGTAAGGTGACATAGGCAATGGAGAGGGTAAGAACAACTAGGGAACACTCCAGCGGTGGGACTGAACAAACTTCAGGTTCTTCCATGCATGGGAGTTCCTGGGGAGCTCATGAGGTGGGGAGCTCAGGGCTTGGGGGACACAGGTTCTGGGACTAATATTGAGGGTGCTCCACATAGCTGTAACATACCTAAGAATTTTAAAGCGATCCTGTGGGAGGCCCCCTGAGGCTGGCCAATATGTTCCAGTGTTAGATCAGAGATATCAGTTGCCTTGGTTACTGTGAATGGAGGTTTAGAAATTGGCATAGTGACGTTGGGGACTCCCACTGAACCGCCCCATGACACCATGGAAGACTCTGGGGCCGTAGTTAATTCTGTGAGCCCCGTCAGAAGCCAAGACTGGCTATTTTGAAAGCTTGAGGGCTTCTCAGGGGTGTGTGGGAATGGTGACTGCAGTTAATAGGCAGTGACTCCAAGGGTTGACCTTGACTCTTCAGGGACTACATTGAGCAATCTGTGTCTACGCTGAGTTGCCGAACATCTCCGAGGGCCTCAAATAAAACTTCCTGTGTGAGCTGTTGCTCAGGGAAACTTCCAGCTCTGCTCACCAGTTCTCAACACGTTTCATTGGGCTGGGCCACCATGTTTCATCTGCTGGCCTCTTGACTAGAGGGGGCATCTGAGACTGGCTTATCAGTGTGTGGTCCGATTACATGTAGGAGGCTCAGGGCTGATTTCAGGGGGCTTGCCAATGAAATGATTTCAGTGAAAGCACACCTACTGGATAAGAGCATTCAGACTTGACTTTGACATCTTAGTTCTATGATCTTGGGCAAGTTGTTTAACTTCTCTGAACTTTAGTTTCTTCATCTATAAAATAAATATAATAAAAATGCTGATATCATTGGGTTTTAGGGATATTTAAATGAGATAATGTCAATGGGGTTCTTAATATTAGCCTAGCTCATGGGAAGCATTCCTTACAATGTCAGGTATTGCTATTAGTGTTGTGACTTCCAGTTAGTGAGGGGTCTGAACTGTAGTGTGAAGAGTCCTTTGGAATTCTCATCCCTGGAGTGCTGTGCAGCAATCGGTCTCTCAGAATACAGCAGGAAAAACGTTCCCAGGCCCAATGGAAATCCACTGACTCAAGTCTCCATGAATTCAGAAGGAAGAAAGAACATGGGAGAAGAACTCAGCAGCACTTCCCCTCACCCCGAGGAAAAGGGACCTGTGTGTACTTTGCAATGTCCTGAACTCTGGAATTAACTGGCTCCTGGCACTGAATTACCAAGACCTCAAGGATGGGGCTCTCTGGTTCTGGGCAACAATAGGAACAAAAGAAATTGCATGTTTAGGGGAAAG
Source organism: Myotis yumanensis (assembly GCF_028538775.1). NCBI lineage: Eukaryota > Metazoa > Chordata > Mammalia > Chiroptera > Vespertilionidae > Myotis > Myotis yumanensis. The sequence goes on along the minus strand of NW_027223755.1, from coordinate 67,078,309 downwards.
AGAGAGATTTAGAAAATAGCCAGACTTCAGTGGCCCAGAGGCAGGAAGCAGAAACCACATGACAGTCTGTGGGCAGTGGGGGCAGTGGGCTTCAGAAATGATGAGAACGAAGAAGCCTTCACTTCTTGGAGCCCGGGGCCAGGGTTCTGACATTCTATGAGATCACTAAGAGTGAATTCCTGCTCCTTCTCGCAGTGGCCCGAGACTTGGACCACTAGGGCCTGGCAAATGGGACAGGTGTGCAGCATAGCGAAGGCCTGCAGGCTCTAGGGCAGTGGTTCTCAATCTTCTGGCCCTTTAAATACAGTTCCTCATGTTGTGACCCAACCATAAAATTATTTTTGTTGCTACCTCATAACTGTAATGTTGCTACTGTTATGAATCATAATGTAAATATCTGATATGCAGGATGGTCTTAGGTGACCCCTGTGAAAGGGTCATTCGACCGCCAAAGGGGTTGCGACCCACAGGTTGAGAACTGCTGCTCTAGGGACTCCTGAACAAACAGAAATTCCTGTTGGCCATGGAGGTGTGAAGAATAACAGCGGTGGCCAATTATGGTCCCTTCAATTTGTCTGGCACTTCGTAATGTGCTTCCTGTTAAGGAGTAAAAAATATGATCATTTTACTAAAGGACACTTGTTTCTTTTACAACATATATTATGTATTAAATGCTTTGCTCAGCTTTGGGGCGGAAGATGAGGCCAAACGGGCATAAGTTTTAAAGAGACAACAAAGAACTGAACTATTTTACATCAATGGACATGAATTTTTGGATGACAGGAAAGATGAAATGGGATTTGGGAAAGAGGGCACACATAGGGATTAGAACCATGTTGCAGGAAACTAATGGCTGCCTTGGTAGCTAGGGCCCTGGGATGTGTCAGATTGAAGCTTTCGTTGTTTTTCTTGCTGTGTTGTGATCCCTTCCTTTTACCTAAACTTGCAGTCTTGTCTGCCCCTCACCTGAAAGCCTTGGTGAGCTTGTACGAGTGCGTGCACAAGTCAAGGGAGATGATGTGTTTTGCACGGCTGGGCTGATGCGGAGAGAACACCTCCAGCTGAGAATCACCCGGTCAGCCAGTTCTGTGTACTGTGTGTGCGAGAATGAGGAGGAGAAAAGGCAGAGCTCACAACGACCCTCGTTTGTTAGATGTTTCATTTGTTTACCAAGTTAACGTGGAGAAAGGAATTAAACACGGAGATAAAAATAATTTCTTTGACAGAATACGTTACCATTGCCAGTTTACTCAGGTGCTTAGTATTGTTTCATAAGATGGAAACTCAGTTAAGGGAGACAGTCAGAAATCCCTGTCAGTAGATGGTTCAGGGTGATGTATTGCGTCACTGCTGGTGAGAAGGGCCTGTTTCTGGTGACGTGTTCTGTGGTGAAGCGGCATGGCATGTCTGGAGGGACCTTAGAGCCCCATTATCATCTTCTTCTCAGGGATCACAATTAGCCACATTCTATTATTCACATAGTCTTAGAAACAAATCATTTTACCTCTGGGATTTCCCAGGGACTGCTGTGCAAAGTGGCACCAGGACCAGTATAATGGTTCTGGATCTTCGCAGTTTATTTTTTTTGCAGGGGGCGGGGGAACTTGGCATTCCACATTAGTCATTTCTTTACATCTTCCAGTACATACTGGCTTCCCCCTCCCCAGTTTCTAGTGCCAGCCACTTCCAAATATTAGCCTTTCCACGTTGTTATGTGGTCAAAGCAGCCTCGCCTTCCTCTCATTTGTAGTCCATTCATAACGTATCCCCGTTCTTCACTTAAAATGAGATCTCTAGTGATTTATAAGCACCGCAGTGATGAAATTAGTGAGAACTTCCTTTAGCTCATGTGCCCCTACAGATATTTGCCCAAGTAAAATAGCTTTCCATGCTAGTATCCAAATTAAAATGCCTTAAGAATGTAAACTATAAATCGTTTTAATATATAACTTCCTTTTTAATCTTCTTTTAATTTCCAGGTATAACACAATTTTCCTTGATAGACTATTTCCTTCACTATTCCTTAAACATCAAATGCCCCTACAAAGCTTAAAAAGCAATGTACCCACAAATTATTAACCACCCTTTTCTTTTGACTCATTGTTTTTAATTTTCTTTCTTTTTTATTTCTATCTGACAATTATCATTGATGACAGAATGTTTGGCCTTTAATATGAATGATCTTTGAATGCAAGAGGCATTTAAAGTAACTCTCACTGATGAATTTGCTTCTTTAAAAATATTTTTAAGCCCAGCCAATATGGCTAAATGGTTAAGCATCGACCCATGAACCAGGAGATCATAGCTTGATTCCCAGTCAGGGTACAATCTTGGGTTGCAGGCTTGATCCCCAGTAGGGGGTGTGCAGGAAGGAGCCAATCAATGATTCTCTCTCATCATTGATGTTTCTATTCCTCTCTCTTTTCCTCTCTCTGAAATCAATAAAAACATACTAAAAGAAAAAAGTCCTAGTAGATTTTGTTCAGTGTTTAGAGCATCGGCTTGTGGACTGATGGGTCCTGGGTTTGATTCTAGTCAAGTGCACATATCCCGGTTGCAGTCTCCGTCCCGGTCCTGGTTGGGGTACTGTGGGAGGCAACCTATCGATGTCTCTCTCTCACATAGATGCTTCTTTCCCTCTGTCTTCCTTCCCCCCTCCTCCACTATCTCTAAAAATCAATGGGAAAAATATCTTTGGGTGAGGATTAATGTATAAATTTGCTTGTAAGTAATATGTTCACATCATTTTGAAAAATACATTAAATCTTATGAATATATAATATTGATTTATTGATTTTTTTCTAGGACTATGCCTAATAACTTGTGTTGATAAATAGAGTATGTGGGAGAACAACCATATAGAAGTCACTGTTGCTTCTGTTGTGTCCTCGGAGGACAAGATTGCTATTGAGGCTGTTGAATTGAGGAGATATGAGAAAGAGAAGATAACAAAGAGTATTCAGCTGTGTACCAATCATTGCATGCAGGAGTCTCTAGAGGTGGGGGTACAAAAGCACCCCAAAGTATTAGCGATATCAGTGCCTAGTGCCTACATAAGTATGCCAGAATTGAAAACCTCATAAGTCAAGGGATATTGGGTAAAGTACACAAAAGGGTCTTGCCTTGTAGAAAATAATTTGCTCTATAGTTATTCCTCTCTGGTTCTGGATAATAAATCATAAAAGAAAATCCTGATAGAGTCAAACTATATCCATGAAGCCTAACTGCTTTCCAGAACAAAGGTCAAGCACATTTATAAGAATACAGAAATATCCAGCACCTACCAAGGTAAAATTTACAATGGCTAGGATCCAATGAAAAATTATGAGGCATACAAAGCAGAAAAATAGAGCCCACAATGAGATAAGCCAATCAACCAAAACTGATCCAAACCTGACATCAAATTTAGAACTAACAGACAAGGAATTTAAAACAGTTATTGTTCAAAACATTAGGTAGAGATGTAGAAGATATAAAAAGACCCAAATTGAACTTCTAAAAGTGAAAACTATGAAGTAGGATAAAAAAATACTTTGCTTAGGATTAGTTGCAGATTAGACATTGCAGAAGAAAAGAGTACTTAACTTGGAAGATGCAGAAATAGAAACTATGCAAAATGGAGCACACAAGGGAAAAGGATTAAAACAAAAATGAACACAACATTAGTGACTGTGGGATGATGACAACTTCAAGTTGATATGTGTATATATATATATATTTGGAATCCCCCTAAAGGAGAAAGAAAAAAGTGAGTATATAAAAAATATCTGAAGAAATAATGGCCAAAATTTTTCCAAATTCGATGACTATACACTCACGGATCCAAGAAGTTCAATGAAACTCAAGCACAATAAACATAAATAAAAATACACCAAAGCACAACATCCTCAAATTGTCTAAAATCAGTGATAAAGAGAAATCTTAATGATAGCCAGAAGAGAAAGACATGTTACATACAGAGGGACAAGTGTAAGGTTATGGCAGTTTCTCATAGGAAGCAACACAAGCAGGAAGACAATGGAGCAACTTTGTAAAGTGCTGGGGAATAAAAGCAGTCAACCACGAATTCTATGTCCAGAGAAAATATCTTTCAAAATTAAAGAAAAAAAATCGAGATTAAGAAAAACCCTGATAGAATTCATCCAGCAGACCTCTACTTTAAGAAACATTAATACAAGTTTTCAGGTAGAAGGAAAATAATACCATTTGAAAATATGGATCTATATAAAGGAATGAAGAACACCAGAAATGGTACAGATTTGAGATATTTTCTTATGACTTAAATCTTTTAAAATGGTAATTGATTGTACATAAGATTCTTATTACTTAATCTTTAAAAATGATAACTCACTCTTTAAACAAAATAATTCCAATGCAGTATGGAATTGGTAACATGTAAAATAAAGTATGTAACAAAAATAGCACAAATGTTGTGAGGGGGAGAAATAGAAGTATACTGTTATCAGATTCATGTACAATACATGATGTGATGTAAAATCACTTTGCATTCTACAAATCCTAAAGCAACCACTAAAAAATCCAAGAAAAGAGCCATTATAGAATCATAAAATAATGCAAAAGAAGCATAAAAAGAGGAAAAAGACAGAAAGCACAGATGAGCCAATTAAAGAACAAATAGCAAAATGGCAGATTTAAACTTACTATACCAAGGATCACATTATGTGTAAATGGTTTAAATACCTGATGGAAAAGCAAATATTTCCAGATTGTATGAAAAGCAAGACCCAACTATATCCTGCCTATAAGAAATACAAGTAGGTTAAAAGTAAAGGATGGAAAAGGTATATGAGCTAATACTAACCAAAGGAACGCTGGAGTGACTATACTCTTATAGACAAAGTAGACATTATAGCAAAGACTATTACCAAGGTAAAAGAAGGTTATTTCTTAAACATAAAGGGGAAGGGATCAACTCATCAAGAGGAGAGGTGGTAATCCTAGTTTATCTTGTTTAAAAATGAGGGCACATTATCTCTCATAACAAGGAATGCAGAGGTATCTAATTCCAAGGTTGGCCAGTTCAGTAGCTCAAAGACATCTTCAAGGTCTCAGGTTATTTCCTTATTTCTGCTCTAATCATCCCAGGAATGTCAACATTGTCCTCAAACTGGCCTCCCTCATGAATGCAAGATGGCTGCCATTATTTTAAAGATCACATCCAATGAAGAAAATGAATCCCCCCCCCCACCCCTCCCCCGCCAATTACTCCCAGCAGATTTCTCTTGAATGTCATTTATCAACACTGGGGAGTCACTTGTCCACCTGTAAACTAAATCAAACATTGGCAAGGGGCATGATAGTCCTATGATTGGCTTAGACCAGCAGTCAGCAAACTTTTCCTGACAGTAGGGTCAGATGGCAAATAATATAGTTTTTCAGGCCATATGGTTTCTGTCACAACTACTCAATTCTCTAATGTAGTATGACAACTTTCACAGATGATGTGTAAATGAATGATGTGATTATACACATTCTTATTTACAGAAACAGCCAATGGGCTGAATTTGGCCCGTGAGCAGTAGTTTACTGACTCCTGACATATACTAATCAGCTGGAGTGGAGACAGGGCTGCCTTCCTTGAGGGTTGGCTACTGAAACAAAGTTAGTGTTCTCTAAGCAAGGACATTGAAAGGCATGCTGTTGGTAAGCAATCAGCAGTATTTGTCATGCACTGCATCCCTATGTCCTCCACAGTACCTAGCATTTATTAGGTGCTCAATAAATATTGGTGGAATGAATGGTGAATGATGTACACACTAATATGGAGAAGGAACACTGCAGGCAAGCCTAAGCTTTGATAGTTTGAGGCTCAGGGAATTGTTTTCATACCATCACCTCTTTGCCCTAGGGTTTTGCAAACTCTTGAGATAAGATTCCTTCTCTGTTACAGTGCATGCAGGATACAACTTGGGTAAGTCAGAAAGAAACCAGGTGAGGGAGAGGCATCATGGTGCTGAAGCAACATGCTTGCTTTCCTCCGGTCCCTTATATAAAAGTATCACAAATGCAGTAGCACAGATAATAAATCAAGGGAAAAGATCAAGCATGGCAGCACATGGCTGAAAGGCTGAATTATGATGTTATATAGAAAGAGAAAGGAACCCCTCTCCCCCTTTAACCTAGAGTTATATTTGTTGGCTTGTGGACACAGTTCTGTTATTTCTGTAAGTGCATTCTTTCTGAACTAAATGTATACATACTGTGAAAATATGTGGGTGCCTGCTAGGATGGTTCATTTCCCCTAAACATACAGCAATTGGGGGAATCATGTTATCCCAATTGATGGCAGGTTTGGGGTACCCCTTCCTGTGCCTAGCCAGGAGTTATCAAATTTATGACCCATTTTTTAAAAATTTTGTTTTATTGCTTAAAGTATTACAAAGAGTATTACATATGTCTCCTCCCCCCCCCCCCACCTCCCTTGACATTCTCCCGGCCTCCCCTACCCCCCAGTGTCTTGTGTCCATTGGTTATGCTTATATTCATGCATACAAGTCCTTTGGTTGATCTCTTACCCCCGCTCCCCCAACCCTCCCCGGGCTTCCCGCTGTAGTTTGACAGTCTGTTCAATGCTGCTCTGCCTCTGTATCTATTTTTGTTCATCAGTTTATAATGGTCCTTATTATCCATAAATGAGTGAGATCATGTGGTATTTTTCCTTCATTGACTGGCTTATTTCACTTAGCATAATGCTCTCCAGTTCCATTCATGCTGTTGCAAATGGTAAGAATTCCTTCTATTTTTACAGCAGCATAGTATTCCATTGTGTAGATGTACCACAGTTTTTAATCCACTCATCTGCTGATGGGCACTTAGGCTGTTTCCAAATCTTAGCTATGGTAAATTGTGCTGCTATGAACATAGGGATGCATATATCCTTTCTGATTGGTTTTTCTGGTGTCTTGGGATATATTCCTAGCAGTGGGATCACTGGGTCAAATGGGAGTTCCATTTTTAACTTTTTGAGGAAACTCCATACTGTCTTCCATAGTGAGTTATATTTCTTGGCTTGTGGACACAGCTCTGTTATTTCTGTAAGTGCATTCTCTCTGAACTAAATGTATACATACTGTGAAAATATGTGGGTGCCTACTAGGATGGCTCATTTCCCCTAAACATACAGCAATTGGGGGAATCATGTTATCCCAATTGATTGCAGGTTTGGGGCACCCCTTCCTGTGCCTAGCCAGAAGTTATCATATTTATGACCCATTTTTTTTTTTTTTTTCGTCCAGCCAGGATCCTGGAGAATTCTGAGCCAGGAAGGCACTTTTCTCAAGAAATGACAAATCAGTAATTGGATTTTAAATTATTTTATTACTGGGATGAATTCTAGGAATCGAAACCTCAGGGTAGATTATAAAAATAGTTTATTTTTACAAGTAAGAACTTTCAGGAGTGTTGCCTTTAATTGAACAGAAGCAGAAAAAGTCCCAAACATGCTGAAGATCCTGAACCCAGCTCCATGGTCCTGTATGCTCAGGGCAAGGACATTTACAGTGAGGTGCAGCTAAAATGGGGGTACACAGTGGCCTCTGGGCTCAACCTCCTGGGTTCAAATCTCAGTTCTGTTCACTAGCTTTATGACTTAGGTCAAGCTGATCAAGATCTGTGAACCGCTATTTATTTACCTTTAAAATGGCTATGATAATAACACCTACCTCTTAGAAGTAAGATTAAAAGATTCCATCTATATGCAGTACAAAGGAAGGGAAAGTGACTGAAATGATAGAGACCTAGGGACCATGCTGTTGCATAAAAGCTTGGAGAGCCGGAAATGATGCTCTGGTGGTTATACTTTCTTGTTCTTGTTCTGTTCCCACCTCCGCCTGATCCTTTATAGCAGGCCTCTGAGAACCTGGGATTCTCTATACAGAGAACAGAGAGTATTTCCTGGGCATCCTGGCTCAGCAAGTAAACAAAAGTTTGAGCAATTTGCCTCTATCTGGCCTTTTATTTGACAAGGCCCATAGAACTGGAATTCCAGGGGGAGCAAACATATCCCATTTCTGACCATCCCAGATGAGACCTTCTGTGTTAGACTTGTAAAGATTTTTTTCCCCCATTTTCTCTTCTCAAAGTTTAGAAAAAACTTCTGACTGCATTTTAACCTAGTGTAAATACTGATTTTTCTGGGAGCTTGCTGGCTTCCAGTTTGACTGAGAATATTTTCTAGGGGCTCATCGGACATGATGTCTTCCCTGGGTCTGTACTATGTTGGACAGTCTGGGCATCAGTGGGGATTTCCCATATCAGTGGTTTTGTCATTGATATGTGCCAATCTGGGGGGAAATTCTGAAGAACAGCATAGGCATTATTGGGCTATCTGTTACAGAGTGTTAAATTTTATGAATATGCTAACTAATAACAAATATTCATGTTCTACTTGAGCCTTTAAGTTTCAACTATCTACTTTAATTTACATAATAGCTTCCTGCTATTATGGCTTTCTTCAGTCCTGGATGACTATTAGACAGATATATTTATCATAACCCATGCTTTCAGGATATCACATGTGGTGTTAGTTTTGCTTTAGTTCATAGCAGCCAATGTGGGTAGAATTCCTGTCTCCAAAATTGTCCTTTCTGAAAAAAAATGTTAAACGACGGAGGTTAGTATGCGTGGTCCCAGCGGATGTTCCCTGTGTCATATTCTGTAAGTTACCTTTGGTTCCTTCTTTTCCTTCTTCTGTATTTACTGATTGAAGATTGAAATACTTTTCATGTATGAGTTTCTATCTCTTCCAGCATGACTTAAACAGAAGGGCCTGACATGCGGACACGTGATGTGGAGAGATGGGGTCCCTAGGGTAGAATGCCTGAGTGGCAGGGCCACGCCCACCATCCATTGATGGCCTGATCTGGAGAATGCCACTTTGTATTTCTCAGTTTTACCTGAAAAATGAGAATAACTTTAACACCCATATTGTAGATGAGTTGAGAGAATCAACTTAAAACCTTTATGTGAAACTGCTTGCTAGTATTATATAGCTTTGTCAGGTTCAGTTTCTTAGTGATAACCACTAGTGATCTGTCTTGTAACCCAAAGCACCCATTGCTTAACCTACTGCTTTCTCATAGCGGTGAAAACATTTCTTTCCAAAGGAGTTGGGTTGCCTGCCCCCAAGGCTGTGGCTTCTAATGCCGCCATTTCTGCTCAGGTAGTAATTTAAACTTCAGGAATTCTACTTTGATTTTTTTCCATCTCACTTTTCTTTCCACTGGTTTTATAATAATGATTTCCCTTTTTGCTTTCTCATAGCAGCTTCAGAATGGCTTTTGCAATATCATTAAATATCAGTATTAAAATAACAGTTCCCCGCTTTGTGCGGAGTCTGTTCCTTGAGGCCAAGTCCAGAACGAGGCTTTATTTTTACCCATTTCCGTGTCTCACTTTGCTCCTGATGTAACAGTGACATCTTGTTCAATTTGCATAAGCGGCTTTGCAGAAGAGGAAATTGCAAAAGGAACAGGAATCACTATCCTGCCTCTCACTAATTTATGCATGCGGGGTTCATTTCCTCCAGCAGAGCCCAGGATTAGAAGTGATGGATGCCTCCCAGGAGCCCAATCCATCATGAGGCGAACCTCTGCCACATTCACAAGGAATAGCCTAGTTCTTCTTTCTCTGCCTATTTTCTTTACTGTTTCTTGCTTGCGCAGGTTATCTTTTTTCCATAACTTGGGCTTTACTATGACCCTGAATAAGAAAATCACCCCTTCGTGAATGCATCTATCCATTCATTTATTTACTCAATAAAAATGCGCCGGGAGTCGACTTTGTGCGAGACCCTCAACTATGCACAGAAAGTAGAAATGGGAAGAAAAATTAGTTCTAATCCTCAGGATTTTAAGTCTTGGATAGGCAATGGCCAGATAAATCAGGTGGTGTTTACAATGGGCTGAATGCCAGAAGACTGTTTCTATAATATTGCTATGGGAGAGGAGTAGTCATTAATCTTTTAAAGTTTTTACCGTGTGCCAGGCACTGTTCTAACCTCTTGTTATGTATTAGCTCATTTAATCCACACAACAACTTTATGAGGCAGATACAATTTTTCTACCTTTATAGCTGAGAAAATTAGGTAGAGTATTTGGGCAATTTTCCCAGGGTCACAGAACTGATGACTTTTTTTTTTTTTTTTTAAAGGAAAGGGAAGCTGAAGAAAATGAGTTGCTACTGGTGTTGGTGAGGATGTTACTAGTTACTGATTAAATAGGTAACACTGTTGTGTTTGGGGCATAGGGCTGCCCTTAAAAGGCATGGCTATCTACCCTGGTGCTCATCTGGGGAGGAGTCAGGGCCCTGGAAGGAAGGTGGAACTTAGATCCAAAGCAGGAGTCGTTCATGCCTTTACATGGGCCTTCTTGCTCTTTGGGGCTTGGACTCATAGATGCCCTGATATGACTGTATGGTGGACTGCTATGTGTCTTCCCACAGGGAAGCCTGGGAGTTCATCAGGAAGTTGGCCCTATGAGGAGCCTGGGACTACAGGCCAGGGCCTGTGGATTCCTGGAAGAGCTGTTCTAAAGAACAACAATAATAATGATCACCACAATTGGACCAATAATGAAGATGATGATCATCATATATTAGCTCTAATCTTCTAACCATGCTCTGAGATAGGTATTAGTTGCATTTTACAGATGAGAATACTGAAGAACAAAGAGGTTAAATCATTCGCTTAGGATCATACCAGCTAGTAAAGAAGTTGCCCCAAGGAATTAAGAAAAAGGCTTGTGGTCATGCTCAGGCCAGAAATATTAAGGGGAGGACAGGGATTAATGCCAAGGTGGTACTGGCAGCAGTAGCCCAGGCCTGTGCTGGTGACTAGAAATTGTGTGGACATCAGCTCAAGAGGGGTCTTGAGAGCAGGAGAGTCGGTGGCACAGGCACTGGCTTTCCTGTGGTGATGAAGGAGCTGGAGCAGAGCAGGGCAGACAGGGCAACTGTGGCAAGGACTTACTCATGTCAGGCACCTGCTGGGATTGCCTGAGATAGAAGAAGAAGAAGAAGTTTCAGGTCCTAAAAGAATGCAGGAGGGTACTATCAGCTCACATGAGCTGCATACCTATCAATGTTTTTTCCAGTTCACCAAATATTTATTAAGCACCCTATTATGTGCCTGGCATTGTTCTAGAAGCTGGGGGTTCAACAGTGAAACAAGACACACAAAACTTCTCACCTTCACAGAGCTTATATTCAAATAGGAGAGAAATCCAATAAAGAAAACAAATAAGTACAATGCAATATATGGTGTGCTAAATAGTGATATGTACCACAGATAAAGATAGAGCAGGAATGGGGGACAGGGAGTGAGTGTGTATGTGTGTGCACACGCACATGTGTGTGGGAACTGCAATTTTAGATTAGAAATCAAGGGAAGACCTCATTAAAAAATGTGACATTTGGCCCTGGCTGCTTTGGCTCAGTGGATGGAGTGTCAGCCTACGGACTGAGGGGTTCCAGGTTCGATTCCGGTCGGGGGCATGTGCCTGGGTTGTGGGCTCAATCTCCAGTGGGGGGCGTGCAGGAGGCAGCCAATCAATGATTCTCTCTCATCATTGATATTTCTATCTCTCTCTCTCTCCCTCTCCCTTCCTCTCTGAAATCAATAAAAATATATTTAAAAAATGTGACATTTGCTAAAATTCTCAGGTGAAGGAGGTGAGAGTTAAGGCACACATCTGAGGGGAGAGAATGATAGTAGAGAAGATGGCAGGTGCAAAGCCCCAAGGCCGGAGAGTTCCTAGCTGGGTCCAGGAATGGCAAAGAGCCCACTGTAGTGGCTGAAGCAGAATGATGTGGGGGCAGGATGGAAGGGGTGAAGTTTGAGAATTAGGGGCAGGAGTCAGAAGGCAGATAAGACAGGCTTATATAGATTACTGTATGAATCTTGACTTTTGTTCTGAGTGATGTGGGAAGGTAATGCAAGGCCTGGAGGGAACTTTATCTGATGTGCACTTTAACAGGATCACTCTGGATGCTGCATTGAAAATAGGGGGTAATGAGAGATTCCTTAGCAGGCAGATTCCCAAGGTTGTACAATGATCAGGTGAGAGAAGGTGGTGTCTTGGTGGTAGCAGTGGTGGTGGTGAGTAGTGGTCAGGGTCTGTGTATTGTTGGAAGGTGGAGACAAAAGGTTTGCTGCAGGATTCAATGTAGAGTCTAGGATGTTTTTGGCCTGGGCATTTTCTTTTTAATTTCAATAGGACTTTCAAAAAATGTAAACAAACACAGTCATCAACAAAGTGGAAATAGAAATGTGTCAGAAAAGCAGTCTTGCAGGAAAAAAATAATCTTTTAAAAAGCCCTTTGTCGGAGAACCAAGATGGCGGCGTAGGGAGCGGACCTGTGTGTGCTGCTCTCTCACAGCATCATTGAAACTATCAACTATGAAGTAAACAACCACCACTCAGAACCATGGGGAAGTTGGCCCAGTGGGAGATCTACAACTGGAGGAAAAGAAAGAAGCGCAGTGAGACTGAGTGGGAGCTACGGAGGCACCAAAACCAGAGGTACGCAGTCACACACCACGCGGGCTGCAAATGGATTCTCGGTTTTTTACGAACCCTCGAATCCTCTGGGCTTGCTCGGGGCGGGTCTCTGAGGCCCCAGATCCCACAGGGAGAGGCGGACACGGCCTTGCAGTGGTCGGAGAGCGAGGGAAGCTCTGACACGCGGCTGCTCGCCGGCACTGAGGGACAAGAAGTCCTGGTGTCCCGGGGAGGCGAGGGGTGCGGAGACGCCGCCATCGCTATTTCCTCCACGCTGGCGACTCCCTGTGACCCCGCCCTACCCTCAGGGCTGTGCCAGAGGCACAAGAGGGAATGACTGTGCTTTTACAAACTCTCAAATCCACTGAGCTGGTTCCAGCGGGTCTCTGAGGCCCCAGGCCCCAAGGCGAGAGACGGCACGGCCTTCCAGCGGTCAGAAAGCGAGGGAGGCTCTGGCGCTCAGCTGCTCGCCGGCACTGGGGGACGCAAAGTCCTGGTGTCCTGGATAGGCAAGGGGCCGCTGAGTCTCCGCCCCGGCGACTCCCTGTGACCCTGCCCTACGCAATTTACATTCCCATCTGGGCTGTGCCAGACTCACAAGTAGAAACGCCTTTGCTTTTGCAAACTTTCAAATCCACTGAGCTGGTTCAGGCGGGATCATGAAGCACCAGACCCTACGGGGAGAGGCAGCACGGCCTTGCAGCCATCAGAAAGCGAGGGAGACTCTGTTGCACAGCTGCTCGCCGGCACTGGGGGACACAAAGCCCTGGCAGAGAGTCAAGGGGCCGCGGAGACTCAGCCAGTGCTATTTGCTCCGCCATGGCGACTCCCTGAGTCTCAGCCCTAATCAATTTACATCCCCATCCAAGCTGTGCCAGGTGCACAAAAAGACCCACCTGCACTTTTGCAGCCTATCCCAACAAATTGCAGACTTCAACTGCTCGCAGCCATGAGAGACACACTCAAGAAGCAGACCCAGGAGAACCAGGATGGCGGCATAAGGAAGAGACCTGTGCGTGCTACCTCACACAACAACATCGAAACTACCAAATATCAGACAAACACCTATCATACAGAACCATGGGAAAGTTGGCCCAGTGGAAGCTCTACAACTGGAAGGAGAGAAAGAACATGGAGACTGAGTAGGATGTGACACCAAGTACAGAGCCCAACCCAACAAACTGCAGATTTCAACTCCTCACATAGAAAGAAGCGCATTGAGACTGAGTAGGATGTGCAGAGGCACCAAGTACAGAGCCCATCCCAGCAGGCTGCAGATTTCAGCTCCTTGCATCTGGGAGGGACGCAATCGGGGGGCAGAGTCGGGTCCGGGGCCGGCCAGGGCTGGGCCTGACTCGGCCGGCACTGTGGAACTGCTGTACCAGCAAGCGCACAAACATGCCCACTGGTCCCAGTCTCTTGTGGGGCGCTGGGGGACAGCAGACAGGCAGTCTGTGCACTTGGTGGAGGGCAGGAGTGCTGGATGTTCAACCACCAGGAACGCCTGGAGATTTTGTCTAGTGGGGAGCCGCCGGCAGGGGACAGAGGGCCAAACTTCCTGTTTCCCCGGTAAGGCTAGGATGGCCCCGGTGAGGTCGGGATGGCCCCGGTGAGGTTGAAACGGTCCCGGTGTGGTAGGGACGACCCCGGTGAGGTTGAAACAGCCCCCGTGAGGTAGGGACGACCCCAGTCAGGTCGAAACGGCCCCGGTGTGGTAGGGACGACCCCGGTGAGGTTGAAACAGCCCCTGTGATGTAGGGACGACCCCAGTCGACCCCGGTGTGGTAGGGACGACCCCGGTGAGGTTGAAACGGCCCCCGTGAGGTAGGGATGACCCTGGTCAGGTCGAAACGGCCCCGGTGTGGTAGGGACGACCCCGGTCAGGTTGAAACGGCCCCCGTGAGGTAGGGACGACCCTGGTCAGGTCGAAACGGCCCCGGTGTGGTAGGGACAACCCCGGTGAGGTTGAAACAGCCCCTGTGATGTAGGGACGACCCCAGTCGACCCCGGTGTGGTAGGGACGACCCCGGTGAGGTTGAAACGGCCCCCGTGAGGTAGGGACGACCCTGGTCAGGTCGAAACGGCCCCGGTGTGGTAGGGACAACCCCGGTGAGGTTGAAACGGCCCCCGTGAGGTAGGGACGACCCCAGTCAGGTCGAAACGGCCCTGGTGTGGTAGGGACGACCCCGGTGAGGTTGAAACGGCCCCCGTGAGGTAGGGACGACCCCAGTCAGGTCGAAACGGCCCTGGTGTGGTAGGGACGACCCCGGTGAGGTTGAAACGGCCCCCGTGAGGTAGGGACGACCCCAGTCAGGTCGAAACGGCCCGGTGTGGTAGGGACAACCCCGGTGAGGTTGAAACGGCCCCTGTGAGGTAGGGACGACCCCAGTCAGGTCGAAACGGCCCGGTGTGGTAGGGACGACCCCGGTGAGGTTGAAACGGCCCCCGTGAGGTAGGGACGACCCTGGTCAGGTCGAAACGGCCCCGGTGTGGTAGGGACGACCCCGGTGAGGTTGAAACAGCCCCCGTGAGGTAGGGACGACCCTGGTCAGGTCGAAACGGCCCCGGTGTGGTAGGGACAACCCTGGTCAGGTTGAAACAGCCCCGGTGTGGTAGGGACAACCCCGGTGAGGTTGAAACGGCCCCCGTGAGGTAGGGACGACCCCGGTGAGGTTGAAACGGCCCCCGTGAGGTAGGGACGACCCCGGTCTGGTATGGACAACCCCGGTCAGGTCGAAACGGCCCCGGTGTGGTAGGGACAACCCCGGTCAGGTTGAAACAGCCCCGGTGTGGTAGGGACAACCCCGGTGAGGTTGAAACGGCCCCCGTGAGGTAGGGACGACCCCGGTGAGGTTGAAACGGCCCCCGTGAGGTAGGGACGACCCCGGTCTGGTATGGACAACCCCGGTCAGGTCGAAACGGCCCCGGTGTGGTAGGGACGACCCCGGTGAGGTTGAAACGGCCCCCGTGAGGTAGGGACGACCCCAGTCAGGTCGAAACGGCCCGGTGTGGTAGGGACAACCCCGGTGAGGTTGAAACGGCCCCCGTGAGGTAGGGACGACCCCAGTCAGGTCGAAACGGCCCCGGTGTGGTAGGGACGACCCCGGTGAGGTTGAAACGGCCCCCGTGAGGTAGGGACGACCCCGGTCAGGTCGAAACGGCCCCGGTGTGGTAGGGACGACCCCGGTGAGGTTGAAACAGCCCCCGTGAGGTAGGGACGACCCTGGTCAGGTCGAAACGGCCCCGGTGTGGTAGGGACGACCCCAGTGAGGTTGAAACAGCCCCCGTGAGGTAGGGACGACCCTGGTCAGGTCGAAACGGCCCCGGTGTGGTAGGGACAACCCCAGTCAGGTTGAAACAGCCCCGGTGTGGTAGGGACAACCCCGGTGAGGTTGAAACGGCCCCCGTGAGGTAGGGACGACCCCGGTGAGGTTGAAACGGCCCCCGTGAGGTAGGGACGACCCCGGTCTGGTATGGACAACCCCGGTCAGGTCGAAACGGCCCCGGTGTGGTAGGGACAACCCCGGTCAGGTTGAAACGGCCCCGGTGTGGTAGGGACGACCCCGGTGAGGTTGAAACGGCCCCCGTGAGGTAGGGACGACCCCGGTGAGGTTGAAACGGCCCTGGTGAGGCTCAGACGGCCCTGGTGAGGTTGAGACTACTCCAGTGAGGTTGAGACAAATAAAGGGGACCAGTATGGACTGATGAACAGGGGTAAATACAGAAGCAGAGCAACATTGAACAGAATGTTAAACTACAGTGGGAAGCCTGGGGAGGGTTGGGGGGGGGGGGGATTAAGAGACCAACTGAAGGACTTATATGCATGCATATAAGATTAACCAATGGACACAAGACACGGGGCGGGGGGGGGGGGCCGGGGGTAGGGGCCGGGGGAATGTCAAGGGGGGGAAAAAAGGAGACATATGTAATACTCTTTGTAATACTTTAAGAAATAAAAATTATTAAAATAATAAAAAAAAAATAAAAATAAAAAGCCCTTTGTCATAAATTCCTCCTGAGCCAGTCTTATCCTTTTATGATCTCTTTAAAATTGAAAGCATTTGCCTCAAAATGCTGTGCTGTGCATTTTGTGACAATAATGTAGAGAAAGCCTGATTATCATCAGAAGGAGGCTGGTGTGTCCATGATATGGAATATCATGCAGCTATTAAAAAAGTCAGTTACATCACATCTGCTTGTATACTCCTTGTGGCAAGTCTATGATACACATTTTTGTAAAAAACAAAAACAAAAAAGGAAATATATAATTACATACACACAATTGATTATATAAAATAATAAATACGTGTCTGTAAGGCCACAGGAAAATGTTTGTCATGACACACATCAAACTGATGATTTGGCCTGAGCATTTTGCAGAATGGAATTGCCATACTCTGTAGCGCGGAAGACTGGGGAGGGCAGGTTAGTGGAGTGGAGGACAAGGGGCTCAGGCTGGACCTCGCTACCTTGGGAGACCTGTGTACATCCAAGTGTGGTGTGTGCTCCTGTGCCCCCAGGAGCTGCTGAGATTGGAGAATACTCTGAATTGAATTCAATCGAACTAAATATGTATTGGAAATCACCAGAGGCAACAGACAAAGCAACTTCTTGCAATTTCATGTCACTGATGTTGCTCAGAAGTTCTGGTTGGATAAATTCGTGGCAGGGGAGTCCTTTAGAGATATAACTCCCTCAGCAGAGTGAGTGGGGAGCAGGATGTATCCCCAGAAACATGCATTTGAGAAACAATGGTTGAGACTCACAGATCACAAAAAGGAAATATTGTTATTATGTATGTGGATAGTCTTTCCTTTCTATAGGGTGTCCCAAAATTCACGCAAGATTTGCAATTCAATTCAATTGCAAATCTTGCGTGAATTTTGGGACACCCTCTTTATGGTACCAGTAACCCTTCTGAAGCTTACGTCCAATTAATATACTTTAGAGAACCTCTTTGATTTTGATCATTTGAGAGTCTAAGTTCAGTCATAGTCTATTATTCATATTGCACAGGTTGAGGGGTCTGTGGGTCAAGACTTCTGATAGGATCTGTTTTTATTGTTAACTCTCCACTTTTAAATGAGTTATCAACTTCTCAAAAGGAGAACTGGGCCTGGCCAGTGTTGCTCAATGGTTGGGCATCAACCTATGAACCAGGAGGTCACGGTTCAATTCCCAGTCAGGGAACATGCCCTGGTTGCCGGCTCTATACCCATTGTGGGGCGTGCAGGAGGCAGCTAATCAATGATTCTCATCATTGATGTTTCTATCTCTCTCTCCTTCTCTCTACCTCTCTGAAATCAATAAAAATATTTTTTAAAAAAAGGTGAACTGGATGATTTGGCCAAATATTTGGAGGTCACTGAGTCTAACAGTATTAGTGGTAAAGGGGTAAATGATAAAACAAGGCAAAATTTGGGAAATGCCTTACCTAAAACAAGGACCATGCTTCTGATTTGGATCAGATAAATTTAATGACATTTTGGAAAGCCAGAAGAGTTCATGCACCTTCACTCAGAAGTTACTATGAACTCCAGAGCAGAGATGTATCAATTGTGTGGATTTTTGAGGCAGTTCAGTTTGATTTATTACTGATATTACTCTAGATATAGGCAGAGGAAATTTCTGTCTATCTGATTAAAAAGTTTTAAGATGTTTGTAAGTAAAAAAATATATCCTAGATCTGCTATGAGGCATGAAATTTTAACCATAAAATGAGTTAAAGCATTATTTCTGCAAGGTCATTATATACCTCAGTGCACTCTTATTTTATTAGATTCACACCTTGGGCAAGCTGCTTTATTGGATTACTTCATCTATGAGGTCCTAAATATTGCACCTGAGTAGATAAGTTTTGAGAACAAGATATTGATGTGTGTTTTTAAATGATGAAGGTAGGTTATTATGTCTGAGCTATTGTGTCTCAGAATGAGACCATGGGCAGTCGGAAGTGACTGAGAACTTGGAGACCAACATTTACCGCAATAGGACTGGGGGTGACAGCAGAGGGGACAAATGTAGTGGAAGATGAGCCTCATTTGCTTAATAACTTTGCTGTAACCCAGCCTTCATCAAAACTCAGGGCTCACTTGAGAGGGAAAACAAATCGTACCTTGTCTAGTTCTCTTAGGTCATGGCTCCCAGTGAAAACTAGGGAGTGGAGGAGGTTGGGGAATTCAGTTGAAAAGCATGATTCCTGGACTTTGCCTTGAATTGCCAAGGGCCACTGGACATCGAATGCTGTGCCACCTGCCAAGGGCTGAGTAACAGTGCAGCCATTCCGGGCCACCCTGCACCCAGAGCTCCGGTTGTGGAAGCTACTGATAAAAGCTGACACCAGAGCACTTGTCACTATTAAGAGATCAAAGAGAAATTTCCCGGATAGAAGTGCCAGGGGAGTCATGTCTCTGTTTCACATCCTCTCCGTTGAACATTCCCTAGCTCAGTGGTTCTCACTCCGTGGTTCTCCAGAGTGAGGTCCAGAAATCAGGATTTTTTCCCCATATTTTATTGATTTTTTACAGAGAGGAAGGGAGAGGGATAGAGAGTTAGAAACATCGATCAGCTGCCTCCTGCACACTCCCCACTGGGGATGTGCCCGCAACCAAGGTACATGCCCTTGACTGGAATCAAACCTGGGACCCTTGAGTCCGCAGGCCGATGCTCTATCCGCTGAGCCAAACCGGTCAGGGCGCAGAAATCAGGATTTTAAAAAGATTCCCAGGTGATTCTCATGTGCAGCCAAGGTTGAGAACCACTGCCGTAGCTTGTGTTTGCTCTTCCCCAAGTTGCTTAAAGGAGCAAACCAGGTGAAAGGTCGGAGGAACATAGAAGTCAAGTGTCCCAGGGCCATCAGCCGGTGTGAGAGTCAGGGGGGGAATGAGGGCCTCCGGGGGCTGGAGTAGACGTAGACCAGAAGGGCAAGACCTTCCCATGCGTTAGCTCAAGCTTCTCACTGTGGAGAACAAAGGGGTCGAGGAGGCATGTCCTTCAGTTTCGGGAGAAAACTCCACAATCCCTGCCTTCGCGAGCAGTTCTAAACGGAGAGAAGTAGAATCCCAGGTAAACAACATTTTCAGGTTACCAGGAGGACGGAATGTTCAATGTTAATTTGCCTGGCAGAAATCTTCACTACTGAGATGTGGCAAATACTTTGAGAATCTGGACCTGTTCTGCCCACTATGGAAGCCACTAGACTTGTGTCTATTTAAACCTAAATTAAATTAGTTAAAATAAAAAACTCGGGTTCTCAGGCACACTAGCCATATTTTAAATCAGTGGGTCTCAACTTTGGCTGCACATTAGAATTACCTGGGGATCATGTTAAAAATCCTGATTTCTGGGCCTCATCATTAGTAACAAAGAAACAGAATTTCCGGAGGATGAGCCCAGAAATGAGGATTTTAACAAGATTCCCAGGTGATTCTAATGGGCAGCCAAGGTTGAGAACCACTGTTTTAAATGATCAGTAGTTCCAGGAGGCTGATGATGATTGTATTGAACAGCACAGGTACAAACACTTCCATTCTCGCTGGAAGTTCCATTGGTCAGAGCTGATCTGGATCATGAAATTGGCCACAGCTTTTCTGTTTCCACCAAGGACAGGGCAGGCACAGGTGGAAGTGATACACGTGGCTCAGACTAGGTACTTAAACACGTTTCCTGGCGCTGTGGGGGTTGTTGGAACCTGGGCTGCCTACCGAATAAGTATAGTTTTTTCTCCTCGCTCTGTCTTCGAAAGTTTAAGGTAAGAGTAACCTAACATTTCTTTTGAGGGGTGGTTCTCATGGATTTGTAGAATTTTACATCTACCCTAGAGCAGAGATTTTCAACTGTGGATCCTGACCCATTAGGTTGTGAAATAAATTCAGTGGGTTTTTACTGGCATGAAAAACAAAAGAAATAGACTGGAAATGTTAGCATGCTTCATGTGTTGTGGCAGTCAATACTATTTTGTAAAATTTTGTTTCAGATAGGTATATATTTGTGTATACTGGTTCACTGTGTGAAAGTATGTATTTTCCTCTGAAACATGTGTAAAACATGTTTGAAAGCCAGCTTGGAAGTAGGAAAACTGTGAAATGAACTATCTTATGCCCTAAAGCAGGGGTCCTCAAACTACGGCCCGAGGGCCACATGCAAATACAAATATTGTATTTGTTCCTGTTTTGTTTTTTCTTACTTCAAAATAAGATATGTGCAGTGTGCATAGGAATTTGCTCATAGGTTTTTTTAAAACTATAGTCCGGCGCTCCAACGGTCTGAGGGACAGTGAACTGGCCCCCTGTTTAAAAAGTTTGAGGACCCCTGCCCTAAAGCAAAAGCAGTAAGCAAATGCTAAGAAACTCAGTTATTTCTACCGAGGGCTCGAGGGCCAGGCCCACCAATGGGAACCTGGCTCTTTGCTTCCTTAAGAAGATATTTTTAAGGCAATGCTGTGGTGATTTGTGGGGCAGGATAAGTGGGATGAGATAAGAGCTGTTATCTAATGTCTTTTAATACCTAACAGCAAATGCATTTGCGAAGAAGGCATCTTATAAATGTGAAGTAGGTACATGGTGTTCAGTTACATTTTAGTAATTTATTTCCATTTTGTTGGAAGTCGTTTTAGCACAAGCTTTTTGTCCCATTTCCATTGATTCTGCCAAGTCAGGTGGTCTGTACACATAGTTTGAATGTATAATTTTGTTTTATTGATTCTCCTTGTGGATAATTAGGCCTGGAGTAAGAGTGGCAGTGAGGATTCAGTTTTCTGGTACAAACAGGCCTATTATTTTCTCCCCTGGTTCTAAAAAGTATAACAGGGCGTTTTCCAAAAGTGTAAATGGGAGAAATATTCTGCCCTTTATTCTCTGTTGGGTTTTCGGCCCAGAGTTAGTCTTTTTGCCTACTTTGAGAAGAGATTTGCTAAATAATATCAGGTAGTTGGATCGGCCTTGCTGGCTCTATCTGTATTATAACCAGAGAAAAAAGGACACAGATGGAAAATGGGGACCAGCACTCCATATTTGGCGATGCCAGTTCTCACCCTAGAGATTTTCTAAGAGGTTTTAACACTTATACTGCCAGAAAAGCCTGCTCATTGGGTTACTTGCCTGTTGTCTGATGTCAGTTTATGAGCATATAAGCTCTGTGAGAGCAGAACCTTGCCTGTCTCATTTATTATTTTTGCACCTGAGACAGAACTTGGGCCATGATAGACACTCAGTATCATGTTTAAGTGCAGTGATTCTCAAAGTGTGGCCCTCAGATCAGGCACATTGGCCTCATTGGGGATGCTAGTGATGCAAATTCTAGGGCCCCAACCTGATTTACTGAATTGCAAATGCCTGAGACAGAGCCCAGCTATCCGTGTTTTAACAAGCCCCCCAGTTGATTCTGATGGACACTAAGTTTGAGAACCATGGGTTTCATGAGTCCTTAAAATTGGGAGAGTTGAGGAGGTTGTGGGGGAATTTTCTTTGCTCTTCTCAAGTGAAGATTTTTTTTTTTACCTAAAGTCTTAGGGAATGGATTAGAAAAGATGGGAATCAATTTTCTAAGAATAAGCCAGTGAGCTGGTCTCTCAAAACCCTCATTGTCTGTTTTTGAAGATATAATTAAAATAAGTTGCTATCATGAGTGTGAAGAAAAAATGCCAAAGTGAGAATATACTTGATGGTTCATGGTTAATGTTGATTAAGAAAATCATTGAAACCAACTTTATACTACCTATGCAGATAGGAAATTAAAAAATGTGAACTAGCAATTCTACTTGTAAAAATCTATCCTAAGTGGTCAGACATGGTATGATTTTTGTTACAGCATTTGTCTTAAATCTTTTGCTATCATAACCTCTAAATGTCCAATTATAGTGAAATAAGTCAGCAAAATTTTTTATAAGCTTTATTTGGATTGTTATATAACCAATAAAATATTCTTAAACAATTTTAAGGCCCTAGCTGGTTTGGCTCAGTGGATAGAGCGTCGACTTGCAGACTGAAGGGTCCCGTGTTCGATTCTGGTCAAGGGCACATGCTCAGGTTGCAGGCTCAATCCCTAGTAGGGGGTGTGCAGGAGATAACCGATCAATGATTCTCTCTCATCATTGATGTTTCTATCTTTCCCTCTCCCTTTTTCTCTGAAATCTATTTATATATGTAAAATCTTAAAAAAAAGAATTTTAAGTGACATAGTATATTTAATATCTAAAACTCAAATAAAAACTGTACAAAATATCACGTTTTTATGAAATGTGTACGTGTGCAAATAAAATGGCATAGGAAAAAGACAGGAAATAAATCATAATAGTAACATCTTTCTGGGATGGTATAATAGACTTGCTTTCTTTAAGTAGTCTTTGAAATTTTAATTATTTTTCTACAATGAATATAATTGTAATTCAACATTTGTATTTATGTTACAAAATACTAAAAAGTTAAAAGAAAGAAGCATAACCATTGTTTTACTGTGCTAGCATAACAATTATGTTCATATGTTCATATTTTCTTCTAGTTTTAGTCCTTTGAATGCACTTGTTTTATGATTGTGTTTATAATCACATTTTAGCATTTTATAAAGAGCCATAAACACATGGAGACTTGAAACTTTGTGTCAATTCCTAATATTTTCTTTCTCAAACTCATATTTTAGTATTGCAAAATTTGGGCTGTAGTTAGAACAGTTTCTGAACATTTACTGCCCTGAAACTTACTTGCGGGGGGGAAAAAAGAACACACTACCTTGAACACTGTCAGTTCAAGGGGTCTTTTAAGGGATTGTTTCAAGAGTAGAGCAGGGATCTGAATCAGTGAGGCCAACTTTTCCAAATAAAGCTAAGAAAGTACACAGAGAGGACACAAGGGAGGAAGGATAGGCAGAGGTCTAAAGAGGCTCCTCAACACTGAGATACTCTTCCCTGAGGGTGAGCTTGGGGCCCAGTCCCACAAACACTAGTTATGTTCCAAGAACCAAGAAAGTCACTGCTTCTGCTTTTAGGAAATTTAATCTATAGCTCATATTATTTTCTTTTTTTTGAGTAAAATATAACTCAGAAAAAGGGAAGGAAATGGTGTTCAAACCCATAGTTCTGAGTAGACCTAGAATTTAGGTCCTAGATCATGTCAAGTTAACCAGAAGAAAGACCTAGGATGGCAGGGAGGTTTTTTTTTTTTCAGAGCAGTTCGTGTCTGAGACCTTGCTCTCTACCTTGGAAAACATACACATTTCTCTCTAACACATAATGCAATGGGTCTAAGATTCTGAAGTTTTACTATAAAAATATAGATGGAAATCTTTGATTTACTTGGAATTTTCACTAGTGTAAGAAGTCAGATTTAACAAAATATATTTTTAGTTTCAGGTTGGTGGGAGGTTACCCTAATATCATTGATAAATTTGGGATGCCAAATTTATTATCATAGTAAGTTCCTTATATATTTAGACCTATTTCTGAACTCTCTACTATGTTTTTATTGGTCTCTTTATGCAGGCACCAGTACCAACCATTCCATTTGTGATATGTTTGTTCATAATGTTTTATTACCTGGTGTGGCCAGTCCCCTCTCAGGACTCTTCTGGTTTTTGTTTGTTTTTTAATGGAGAATTTTGATTTGTATAGATGATCTTTAGAGTCAACTTGTTCACCTTCAAAACTAGTGACAAAATTGCTACTTTTATATTTTTGAATCTCATCCAAAAATAAGGTGTATCATTTTATTTATTCACCATGTATGTTTTTCTTTGGTGTTTCAAAATTTTCTTTATAATGGGACATTTCTTGCAAATTTCAGATCCACATATTTTATCCTTTTGTATATTGTAAATAAGCTTTTCCTTTATATATTGTAATTGATCATTGTTTTTATTAAGAAGTGATATTGATATTTTAATATAATAAGATACATTTCATCAAATTTTCTGGGGATTTAGAGGTGTGAAGTCAGATATTTTAAAATGGTGAGTGTTTAACCTTATTTCAATTTTTAATGTCTTTTATTTCTCATAGCTAATTTAATTGATGAGAACTTTCAAAACAGTGTTAAATATTAATGATAATATGTTTTACTTTTTTACTAATAACTGATACTATGAAAATGTTTCTAATAATGGCTATGTTGATTATAAATAATAGTGAACGTGTGTGATACAAATTGTGTTCTAAAAACTCTTCTAAGTTTTAAATACATTAACTTATTCAGAATAGCTGGTATTTGCCCTGCGATATATGTGATATCATGCATTGGAGTTTTCATATCTTTATATTTCATTAAAAGTTGAATTCTTCATTTTAGTTTTTAAAAATGAAATGCCACTCAACATCTGTAAGCTGATAATATAGGGTGCTTTTCTCTTTTGACTTGTTGATAAAGTGAATTATATTAATATATGTCTTAATATTGAATTTTCCTTGCATGGTTAGTCATACATCATTCTTTTATTGTGATTCTGGCTTCTATTTGCTTCTATCTTTATGTAAGATTTTTTGCATTAATATTCATGAATCAAATTAGACTATAATTTCTTTTTTTGCTATGTTTATCACATTTTTATATCACTATCAGGAAGGCTTTTGAAAAAAAATTGGCAATTTGTGTTCTTTGCATCAGTGTTGGAAAATTTTAAACAATTTGTTTCTTGAAGGTTTTATAGAATTCACCTGTGAGATTATCAGCACCTGTTTTGGTGAGGAAGTGTTTTTTGGTAGCATTTTGTCCCCCACCCCTCTACTCTTCATTTCTAGTGTTTGTTTTGGTGATGTATATCTTCCTCTCCATTTCTTCTTGGTTTTTATTTTTCTTTGCATAGCCTTTGACAAGGCATTCTCACATTTAAAAATTCTGTCTATCCCATATGTGTATGTACACTTATTCTCTGCTCTTCCCCTTCTCTCTCCTCACAAGCTTCTAAATTGATTAGCTTAGTAGTTTCTTATATTTCCTCCCTCATTCCCAAATGAATTTTACTCTTAGATATAACCTTGAAGTTTACCTATTTGAGAAACGTTACTCTACAGCTTTTCATTAGCACGTTTTTTTAAAAAATATATTTTATTGATTTTTTACAGAGAGGAAGGGAGAGGGAGAGGGATAGAGAGTTAGAAACATCGATGAGAGAGAAACATCGATCAGCCGCCTCCTGCACACTTCCTACTGGGGATGTGCCCGAAACCAAGTTACATGCCCTTGACCGGAATTGAACCTGGGACCCTTGAGTCTGAAGGCCGATGCTCTATCCACTGAGCCAAACCAGTTAGGGCAAGCACGTTTTTATAAAGGTCTTTGCAAAATATTGACTTTGTTCTTGTCAAGGATTCAGGAAGGATCTTTAAAATAACTTTGTTTTCCAGATGAAAAAATAAAAAAGTGAGGTAAGATCCTTAACCTCGCGGCCATTGCAGTGGACAGTTTGGAAGTGAGGAGGGCACTTAGTGGGAAAACAGATTTGGCCTTAGAGATGCCACTGTTCTTGGGGTTAGAGGCTTTTGGACTTAATGGTAAGTCGATCCCTCTCAGCCAGCCAGACTTCACAGACATAAAAGGGCATATAGCACCCTTGATTTCATGTTGATTTTGAGCAATTTTGACTTTTAATTTCCATTTTACCTACTGCCCACCCCACCCCATTAAAATCAATAGGATTTGATGACTAACTGGAGATGAGGGGTGGGAGGGAGGAGTAGTGTTGGAATTTTCACTTGTTTCTGTCTGGGAAAATGGATGGATGAAAGAGCCCTAAGCAGGATGGGGAAACAATGAGGACTAGATTTGGTTGGGAAGGTAATGAGTTTCATTCTTGATATGGAGAACTTACAAAGCCTACAAGACACTGAGGGTGAAATGTCCAGTCTGTATTTTTGATACCTGAAGACTTACTAAGTCTCTCTTAAACACTTTCCGACCTCTATAACTATCTAGATTTCTGCCTTACTTCAGAGTCTTGTAACCTGACACATACCGTAATTGCGGTAATAGCTCTGGCTTTCCTTGCAGTATTGACCTTCTGGGATCTGATCCAGGTTAAGCTTCTTCAAAATCCTTAAAGTGCCTGACAGTGTTCTTTGTAGTTTGCTTTCCCTCCTTTCAAGCTCACTTCCACAGCATTACCCACTGGCCAGTCACACTGAACTATTTTATTCTTTGAATATTTTATCTCATGACTCAAGTGAATTTCACACATTTGCACCTATAAATTTCCCTTTTGCTCAGAAGATGACTTCCCCCAAACTTCTACAGTCATACTCCTCATTCTTTCCAGACCATCCTAAATGCTGCCTCTTCTAGGTCATGCTCCAGAATGTCCCCTGTAGGGTTAACAGTTTCTTTCTTTGTTGGCTCATAGTGTGTTTACTGATCACCCCAAAATAATCTGTTTTTTTATCAATCAAACTTACTAAAGAACAGACTCTTGGTAGTAGAGATTCACCTCCATGCATCCAGCACCTGGGTTGGTTCTGGGCATATATTGAGTGCTCTGGATTGTTGTTCAAATGAATGGGTGACCCTTTAATCAGAATGATAAACATATAATGAGAATTTCCAATTGAATGATCACTGGAGGTGAATGTTGAAACAGACAGCTGAGATGTTTTGGGCCATAATGGCTACATGTCATTTTGGGACCTATAAAACTGCCAGGTCCACCCACCTGCCGGAATAAAGGTGAGCCTTAAATTCATCAGCCTATAGCAGCCACTCTGAATCCACTCCTTACTTGCCGGGAGCCGGTCCATCCTTGCTGCTTGACACAGTCGCTGCAGGAAAGAAACATCTGCACAGCATATGTTTCAAGGGACCTGGCATATATAGCATATTGTTCTTAATATGTTTGCTCTCTTTAGCGCCATGTGTTTTAACCAAGGTCACCTCTCCGAGAAAGGTTGTTTCCCCAGGTGGGGATCTTTCCCTGAGGTTAGGGAGGGGATACAACCCCTTAATTAAGTGCCAGGCGGGTAGTTAAGCTACATAATCTTTACTCCCTGGAATGGAGATAAGAAACGCCCTAACCTTTGTAATAGAAATTGACAGGATTAAAATCGGCTGGTATAAATATGGATGTAACAAGACAATAAACATCAGAACCTCATCAGTTCCTAACCAGAACTCCGACCAGAACTTTGGCTGGAGATCCTGGCTAGAGGTCCTGACTAGGCTGCTGATCAACTGAAGGCTGTCTTCGTGTCATTCCTTCTTTGCCGACTCCGTCCACACCTTTGGGGACCCCTGGACCCGCTGGGATTGGACCCCAGCATATGGCACCCGAACAGGGACCCTTAGGTAAGCCCCCTCATTCCCCTAGGTAACCCCCACACTCGGGACGGATAGGACTCCACCAGGGTGCTACAGACCCCCCTATAGAGGATAAGTAGGGTAAGAAGGTGGATAGTACACAACTTAGATTGAGAAGATGTGCCATACTGAGTCCAAAGAAAGAAGACTCTGTATTGATCTTTAGATTAAGAAGATGTGCCATACTGAGTCTAAAGAAAAAAGACTCTGTATTGATCTTTTAACACATATGCTTGCTAGCAGAGGAGTTAAGGTTACTCCCAGTCAGATGGAATGTTTTATACAAGAAGTATATCCATGCTTTTCTGAGGAAGGAAAGGTGCCGGAAAGGTAAATGTAGAGGCATGGGAGAAGATAGGCCCAAGGAGCCTTATCCTTAACCCCACTGCAGCCTTTCCATCCCGGAAAAGTGCAGGATTGGAAAGCTCTCCCTGGGGTGATAGATCAGGACTCAGGTAATAGCGGAAAGCTCCAATCCTACTCTTAAAATGGATACAAGAGAGCATTTAGGGTTTTTCTTTTTAATGCCTGCTTTGAATTGAGTAAATGCATTACGTGCGTCACCACAATGGACCCAGAGAAGCTCCTTGTCTCATCGTTCCAAAGACTTAGAGTTGCCCTGATGAAAGAAAAGCGGAAAAAAGAAGAAAAGGAAGGCTATGCAAGGGACTGAGGTGCCAACATAGGGTCAACTGAAGAAGTTAACAACTGAGGCCCAACAGATGGTAGAAAAGCAAGAAGTGAAAGCTACTCTCTCAGCCAAGTCTGAGGACTCTGAGTAAATCAGCAAAAGAAACTTTCATTTAGCAGAAACTCACTTATTTCGTCAAATGGAAAGACTTACTTACAGGAGCCTGGAAGGGACCTGATGTACTTTTAACCTGGGGGAGAGGAGATGCTTGTATATTTCCGCAGGATGCAGACTCACCTGTGTGGATTCCAGACCGTGTAATCTGACCTTATGTCACACCACCCTCCGTCTCCGCCTCCTCCTCCTCCTCCCCAGTATTATCCATATCGGCCGACCCAGAGGGCACAGCTGACTCCTCCCGTACACCGACATCACCATCAAGCACGGCCCTGATGGACCCTTTGATGCAGCCCTTCAACTCGCTGACGGTTCGGGAAGCCCGTCGCCAATGATGCTGCCCACTAGCCAGATCAACAAGGACAACCAAACCAACAACTTGAGGACAGCTGAAATCTCTTGACTTAAGAGGCCAGCAACCTTCTACAGGAACAAGACTCCATGTGTTTATAGCTATGCTCACTATCATTGTTTGTCAGTCTTCTTCCGAGTCTTAAGCAACCCAATCAGAGAGGTGGCCGCTGATTTACATGCGCTATCATTTAAAAAATAAAAAAGGGGGAATTTGCCGGGAGCCGGTCCATCCTTGCTGCTTGACACAGTCGCTGCAGGAAAGAAACATCTGCACAGCATATGTTTCAAGGGACCTGGCATATATAGCATATTGTTCTTAATATGTTTGCTCTCTTTAGCGCCATGTGTTTTAACCAAGGTCACCTCTCCGAGAAAGGTTGTTTCCCCAGGTGGGGATCTTTCCCTGAGGTTAGGGAGGGGATACAACCCCTTAATTAAGTGCCAGGCGGGTAGTTAAGCTACATAATCTTTACTCCCTGGAATGGAGATAAGAAACGCCCTAACCTTTGTAATAGAAATTGACAGGATTAAAATCGGCTGGTATAAATATGGATGTGACAAGACAATAAACATCAGAACCTCATCAGTTCCTAACCAGAACTCCGACCAGAACTTTGGCTGGAGATCCTGGCTAGAGGTCCTGACTAGGCTGCTGATCAACTGAAGGCTGTCTTCGTGTCATTCCTTTGCCGACTCCGTCCACACCTTTGGGGACCCCTGGACCCGCTGGGATTGGACCCCAGCACTTACTTGTCTTTGTGCTTCAATTCTCTCTTTACTGAATGTGAACTTTTGTTATCACAACCTCAACCACAATCCTGCCTCTAACACCCTGGGCATAGAAGTGCTCTTAATTTCACTCCATTTGAATCTTTCCATTTCCTGACTGGCTCTCAGTATCTTTAAAAACTAGTTTTCACTCTAATTCCATTGTCTGAGGCAGGAACTCCTGCTCCTCCCAAACCTGAAAAACCCACCTGCCAGGTGAGTAACTAG
Source organism: Myotis yumanensis (assembly GCF_028538775.1). NCBI lineage: Eukaryota > Metazoa > Chordata > Mammalia > Chiroptera > Vespertilionidae > Myotis > Myotis yumanensis. Next base: position 67,048,364 of record NW_027223755.1, on the reverse strand, counting down.
TTGCTGGTGGAGTCAGGTCTGGTCTGCTTTGTAACCGTCTCTCCCCCCCCGCCCCAAATCTTTATTGAAAGTATTAAATATGTTCCCTTTACTCCCCCCAGGAGTAAAGGGGACATATTCTTCTAGCCCACCATCACCTCGTCTCTCCCCCCAGGACTTTGCCACCCTATTGTCTGTGTCCATGGGTTACGCATATATGCGTACAAGTTCTTTGGTTGATCTCTTCCCACTCACCCACCCACTCCCACCTCTGTCTGAGAATCCATAGTCTGTTCCATGTTTCTATGTCTCTAGATCTATTTCTGTTCATCAGGTTATTTTGTTCATTAGATTCCACATGAGTGAGATCATGTGATACTTGTCTTTTTCTGACTGACTTATTTCACTTAGCATAATACTCTCCAGGTCCCTCCATGCTGTCTCAAAGGGTAAGAGATCCCCATACTCCCCCCATTTTTTTTACTGCTGCATAGTATTCCATGGTGTAAATGTACCATAACTTTTTAAAAAATTTATTGTCTAAAGTTTTACATATGTCTCCTTTTTCCCTGATTGACCTCCCCGCCTCCCAGCCATTCCCACCCTGGGCAAGCCCCCACCGCCCCATTGTCTGTGTCTATTGGTTATGCTAATATTCATGCATACAAGTCCTTTGGTTGCTCTCTAACCGCCCTCCTCCCCCACCTCCCCTGCCATTTCTCTCTGGGTCTATTTTTGTTCATCAAATTATGATCATTATATCCCACATATGAGTGAGATCATGTGATATTTATCTTTCTCTGACTGGCTTATTTCGCTTAACATAATGCTCTCCAGTTCCATCCATGCTGTTGCAAATGTAAAAGTTACGTGTTTTTTTTTATAGCAGCGTAGTATTCCATTGTGTAGATGTACCACAGTTTTTAATCCACTCATCTGCTGATGGGCACTTAGGTTGTTTCCAAATCTTAGCTATTGTAAATTGTGCTGCTATGAACATAGCGGTGCATATGTCCTTTCTGATTGGTGTTTCTGGTTTCTTGGGATATATTCCTATATGTGGGATTACTGGGTGAAATGGGAGTTCCATTTTTAACTTTTTGAAGAAACTCCATACTGTCTTCCACAGTGGCTGCACCAGTCTGCATTCCCCTTCAGCAGTGCACGAGGGATCCTTTTTCTCCACATCCTCGGCAGCACTTGTTGATTTGTTGATGATAGACATTCTGACAGATGTGAGATAGTATCTCATTGTTGTTTTGATTTGCATCTCTTGGATGATTAGTGACTTTAAGCATGTTTTCATGTGTCTCTCAGCCTTCTGTATGTCCTCTTTTGAAAAGTGTCTATTTAGGTCCTTTGCCCATGTTTTGATTGGGTTGTTTATCTTCCTTTTCTTAATTTGTATGAGTTCCCTGTACATGTTGGAGATTAAACCCTTATCGGTGGTAACATTGGCAAATATGTTCTCCCATGCAATGGGCTTTCTTGTTGTTTTGTTGATGGTTTCTTTTGCTTTGCAGAAGCTTTTTATTTTGATGTAGTCCCATTTGTTTATTTTCTCCTTAATCTCCATTGCCCTTGGAGCTGTGTCGGTAAAGATATTGCTAGGACACATGTCTGCAATTTTGCTGCCTCTGGAATCTTGTAGGGGTTTTATGGTTTCCCATCTTACGTTTAAGTCCTTTAGCCATTTTGAGTTTGTTTTTGTGTACGGTGTAAGTTGGTGATCTAGTTTCATTTTTTTTGCATGTATCTGACCAAATTTCCCAGCACCATATATTGAAGAGACTGTCTTGACTCCACTGTATGCTCTTGCCTCCTTTGTCAAATATTGAGCATAATGGCTTGGGTCAATTTCTGGGTTCTCTGTTCTGTTCCATTGGTCTATATGTCTGTTCTTGTGCCCATACCAGGCAGTTTTGAGAACTGTGGCTTGGTAATATAGTTTGATGTCTGATATTGTGATCCCTCCAACTTTGCTCTTCTTTCTCAGTATTGCTGTGGCTATTCGGGATCTTTTTTTATTCCAGATGAATTTTTGGCGAGTTTGTTCTAGATCTTTGAAATATGCCATTGGTATATTAATGGGGATTGCATTGAATCTGCAGATTGCTTTGGGTAGTATGGACATTTTAATGATGTTGATTCTACTAATCCATGAACATGGTATGTTCTTCCATTTGTTTATGTCTTCCTCTATCTCTTTTTTCAATGTTCTGTCGTTTCCCAAGTATAGGTCTTTTACTTTCTTAGTTAAGTTTATTCCTAGGTATCTTAATTTTTTTGGTGCAATGGTAAATGGGATTTTTTTTTGTTTCTCTTTCTGTGAGTTCACTATTAGTGTATAAAAAGGCCATTGATTTCTGGGTGTTAATTTTGTATCCTGCTACATTGCTGAATTCATTTATTAGGTCTAGTATTTTGATGGAGTCTTTGGGGTTTTCTCTGTAAAGTATCGTGTCATCTGTGAATAAAGACAATTTTACTTCTTCTTTTCCAATTTGGATGCTTTTTATTTCTTCTTCTTGTCTGATCACTATGGCTAGCACTTCCAGTACTATATCGAACAGGAGTGGTGAAAGTGGGCATCCCTGTCTTGTTCCCGTTCTTAGGGGAAATGAGTTTAGTTTTTGCCCATTGAGTATGATGTTGGCTGTAGGTTTGTCATATAAGGCTTTTATTATGTTGAGGTATGATCCCTCCATTCCCACTTTGCTGAGAGTTTTTATCAAGAAAGGGTGTTGGATTTTGTCAAATGCTTTTTCTGCATTGATTGATATGATTGTGATTTTTGCCTTTCAATTTGTTTATGTGATTTATGTCTCTCACATTTATCGATTTGTGGATATTGTACCATCCTTGCATCCCCAGAATAAATCCCACCTGGTCATGGTGTATGATCTTTCTAATATAATGCTGAATCCAATTTGCTAGAATTTTGTTGAGGATTTTAGCATCTATGTTCATCAAAGATATTGGCCTGTAGTTCTCTTTTTTTTTGTGGGGTCTTTATCTGGTTTTGGAATTACGGTAATGCTGGCTTCATAGAAAGAGCTTGGAAGTGTGCCTTCCTCTTGAATTTTTTGGAATAGTCTGAGGAGGATAGGTTTTAGTTCTTCTTTGAATGCTTGGTAGAACTCCCCTGTAAAGCCATCCGGACCAGGGCTTTTGTTTGCTGGAAGATTTTTGATCACTGCTTCAATTTCTTTGGTAGTTATTGGCCTATTCAGGTTTTTTGATTCTTCCTGATTAAGTTTTGGGAGCTTGTATTTTTCTAAGAATATGTCCATTTCACCTAGGTTGTCCATTTTGTTGGAACAGAGTTGTTCATGGTATTTTTTCATAATCCTTTGTATTTCTGTCGCATCGGTTGTTACTTCACCTCTTTCATTTCTGATTTTGTTTGTTTGGGTCCTCTCTCTTTGCTTCTTGGTGAGCGTGGCTAGAGGTTCATCAATCTTGTTTATCCTTTCAAAGAACCAGCTCTTGGTTTTGTTGATCTTCATAACTTTTTTATCCACTCATTTACTGATGGGCACTTGGGCTATTTCCAGACCTTACCTATTGTAAATTGCATTGCTATGAACATAGGGGTGCATACATTCATTCTGATTGTTTTCGGGTTTCTTAAAATATATTTCTAGAAGTGGGATCACTGGGTCAAATGGCTGTTCCATATTTAATTTTTTGAGGAAACTCCATACTGTTTTCCATAGTGGCTGCACCAGTCTGTGTTCCTACCAGCAATGTATGAAGATTCCCTTTTCTCCACATCCTGGCCAGCACTTGCCATTTGTTGACTTGTTGATGTTAGCCATTCTGACAGGTGTGAGATGATACCTCAATGTTTTAATTTGCATCTCTCTGATTATCAGTGACTTTGAACATTTTTCATATATCTCTTGGCCATCTGTATGTCTGCTTTGAAGTGTCTATTTAGGTCCCTTGCCCATTTTTTAATTAGACTGTCTTCCTTTTAAGTTGTATGATTTCCTTATATATTTTGGATATTAACCCTTTATTAAATGTATCATTGCTGAATATGTTCTCCCATACAGTGGGATTCCTTTTCATTTTGTTGATGGTTTCTTTTGCTGTGCAGAAGCTTTTTATTTTAATATAGTCCCATTTGTTTATTTTCTCCTTAGTTTCTTTGCCCTAAGGATGTATCTGCAAACATATTATTACAAGAGATGTCTGAGATTTTGCTGCCTATGGTATCTTCTAGGATTTTTATGGTTTAATGACTTACATTTAAGCCTTTTATCCATTTTAGGTCTGGCCTACTTTGAAGGGGAAATTGAGATAAAACACAATACTTTAAATAATTGTGTTTTATCTCAAACTTCTATTTTTATCATAATTAGCCATATATACACACGAAAGGGAGATTGGGTAGGGATAGTAAATGTATGGTGGTAAAAGGAGATTTGACTTTGGGTGGTGGGCATACAATGCAATATACAAATGTTGTAGTATAGAAATGTACATTTGAAACCTATATAATTTTATTAGCCAATGCTAATCCAATACATTTAATTTAAATAGGGATCACTAGAAAAACCAGGGCTAATGACTGTAAAGTTTTGAGAGAATAATCGGTCAGTTTGAAATAACTCAGACACATCTGTTTTCTGCAATAGGGTAGATGATGATATGTATTTGCAGCTGGCATGGTTGCAGAGGTTCAGAGATAATGGTGATTACCCAACAGAATCAACTCGTTGTCCTGTTGAGGACTCTTTGGAGAGTGTCTTGGGGATAAAGCTGGGAAATGAAATCAAAACCTGTTGCTATGCAATGAATTTTAAGAGGTGTTTGACTTCCCCAATATTGAACAGTGTATGAATAATGTTAATGGTCACAATTACTAATGCCTCAACAAGGAAAATCAAAAGCCCCTGTGAAGACAGCAAGGGAATGACTGTACTTTGCACGGCAAGTGTCATATGAGAAGAACAGTCTCAATTACTGTTGAAAGTCTATGTCAGGAGTTAAAAAAAAAAGTTCGATTAGTTTTGTTAGATCTCATTGCACTGGCATATGTGACTTTCCTCCTTTTCTTTGTGTTTTGATTTTGCTATTAAGTACAAAGTAAAATCATTTAAGGGGAGTAATACACTTCCATTTACTGATAATATATCATATAAAGGCACCATATGCATGAACTCATTTACTAGTATCTCACAATAACCCTGTAAAGAAGGCAACATTATCTCCATTTCATAGGCAAATAAACTGAGGCTCAGAGGATTAGTGACTTGTGTGAGTGATGCCATCAGTAGGTCACAGAGCCCACCTTTGACTGTAAGAAGCCAGACTCTAGAATCTGTACTTTGTGTTATTCTGACACTCCAGCTTGAACCCTGTTTGACTGTCCATTGAGTTGCCCAGTCTGAGAGGGGAGGTGACCAGCAATAAGCTCTTTAGCTGGGCCTTGCTTCGAAAGAGAAACCTTTGTGACAGGAGATGTAAATCCAAGCCTTTGGCTGTTCTGGAGAAGAGTGAAACCAATGGAGGCAGACAGGACACCAGAACGGGTATGTACCCTGCAGAACCGATCCTGGATGATCATCTCACCAGTGCCCTGTACGAAGGGCACAACAAGATGAGCCATAGGTGAAGATTGTCATGGTGGTGAGGAAGGGTTAAGAAGTCCAGGGGAAAAGTGAGGGGAGACAGTGGGAGAGTTGTAAAAGGATAAGTTGCTCAGCCAGTTGGTGCAGAGGTAAGAAAAGGCTGTGGCTTCTGGGAAACATTTTGACTGAACCCCGAGGAGACTGAGAAAATTCCCTGCAGATGAGGCTGGCAGGAGCCCCTGCAGCGACCTTCCAGCAGCAGGGCTGGCTTGTCCTGGTAGATAAGAGGGGCCACCGGGGAAGAACTTAGGAGAGATTTCTACAGATTTTATTATGAAAGTTCTGTTTCCTTGGCTTCTAAAGTCGATCTTACAAAACATTGTGAAGTAGAATCATAATCCTGAACTTCTTTCTTTACCAGAACTTTAGAATATTATTTACTGCAGGGGCTCTAATTTCCTCTGATGTCAAGAACCTGTGGTTTTACAACGAAAGATTGGCACTAGATACGTGGGGACTTATCTAGGTCATGTTTCATGATTAATATATTCTACCCTCAGGACATGAAGAGTTTCTTTTCACTTATAATCAGATTTTTTTTTTTTTTTTACTGTTAATGACCTTTTAACCTATTTTCATATAAAATAAGACTTCTCCCCTGGGAATGGCAATTCCTTAATAGACTTAGGCATTGAAGCTCTTTATAAAAATACTTTTTGTGGGAGGATGTGGGGAGAGCATCTTATACTGTTTCCTCATATTTAGAAAAATGTATAGTTTGGCCCATTTTCAAGTAATGAGAAACTCTAAATAGAACTGTAATCTTAAAAAAAATTACTGGCTTAAAAAAATTAGAAAGCTTGCTAAGATATTTAAAAAAAACCTGTAAATGGAAATAAAAATAGGGACACAAATGAGTCCCAGATTTACAAAGAAGACAGTCCTCTTTAATGCCGCTGTCCCAAGCAACCCTTTGCAAACTCTTTTCTGTTATATGTTCTTAATGGAAAGCAGCTGCCTTGGAAGGCATTGTTTACAATGGATCTCTGTCATAGCTCTGCATTGTAGCTATAAATAATGTCAGCATGTTCTTCTAGCCAGCAGCCTAGCTGCTGAGGCCACCCATCCATACCAGATGAGGTTATATTATTCTCCCCCAAACATATTCATTATCATCTCATGCTGTCCCCCTCTCTGAGGGTAACCACGACTCTTTGCCACCATTTAACACCATTCATCATTGTCTATGATTGTTTGCAGCTGAGGCTGTTGGCCTGTGGGTCCCCTCCCACCCAGCTTCTCTGTTGCCCAGTGATATGATGTCTGCTCTGCCTTCTCTTGGATTTCTTTCTTGAAAGCATGTTCTTTCTTTTCTTCCAGTATGGATCTGTGGCTGTAGAGCAAAGCAAATGCAAGGTACACGTATGTTAGCATCTAACATAGTCATGCAATGCTCTTGGCAATCTCACCAGGTAAGGGTTGAGTTGAAGGAGTCACTAATTGAAAGTCTAGAAAGGCTGTTGAAAGGTAAGTAGAAGGTTAGGGTAAAACAGTGAGGTAGGAATTTTAAATGTTTTCTGAAAAAAGCTGGAGTGAATAGAGGCCAGCCAGTGGCATGACCCTGGGTCCAGTCTCCCCAGCAAGTTGATGAGAGTCGGGGGGCCCTGAAACCTCAGCACCTATGTGGTTTTCTGGGCAGAGGGTTACTTCAATTTGTTGGATTCTTAGGTGGTGAATCACATATTTAAAAGATAACGAATAAATACATAGCAACAATAAAACAGAGGAGCTATCACTAGAACAGAATTTGAAGACTACTTGAAAGAAAGAAGGCACATAGGACTTAATTGGTGGGGAGGTAACATAGGAGAAGATAGCTGCTGCCTATGGAGACAGATTTGGAGGTTTTCTAAAAGCAGTTTTGGGTATTGGGTTCAGAAAGGGTCCTAAGAGAATCATTAGGGAACTGGTTTTTGGATCAGCAGGTGAACTAGCCTCCACCTACCACCGTGGCCACTGGGAGCTGTGTGTGTATGTGTGTGTCTCCCCTTTACCAAAAAGATTAGCCACTTTTATACCATAATCACCCCCACCCGAATAACTGGAGAAAGGCTGTGGTAAAAATGAAAAATAACATGAACAAACAGGCTAACAGTGAACCAGGCACAAAGATAAGCCAGCAACCCAGATCTTCAGATCTCTGTATGAAGGACAGACACTACCAATTCAACAGAGGATGTTAATATCTGAGATTATAATGGAATTCAAAAGAAGTGTATTTATTGTTTTCCATGAGGTGAGGAGGGTATTATAGCTATAAAATAAGAACAAGAAAGTTAGATTACAGTTAGAAACTCTGGGAATCAGAGATAATATTGTCCAACTTAAAAGAACAAAAGCTCTGCTAACTTGAATAGCAAAAGCAACACAATTTATGCACCAAAATAATGACCAAAAATATGAAGCTAAAGCATTTCCCCAGAACCAGCACAAAAAGGCACAGAAGCAAAAAAGTATGGAAAAAACATGAAACAAACTAAAGAAATAGACCCAGAAGTTTCAATTGGAGCTTCTGAAGAAGAAAATGGAAGAGAGCATATACATAAATAAATCATAGAAGGTGACCCCCCACAACTTAGAGGTAGAGATCGTGAATTTGAATGGGTACACTATGCCTGAACAAATGGAAAAACAACAGATCTTCTCTCAACACACCAGCGAGAACTTTGGGAGCACCAAGCACAAATAGACTCTTTTAAAGAGAGAAACAAATAGAAAAAGGGACATGTATAGGAAAAAGAATTGGATTAACCTCATATTTCTCCATGGCAACATTAGATATAGAAAGAAGAAATGATTTGAACCCTAATTTATATGTTCAGGCAAATTTCATCCATCAGTGAGGGCAAAATGAACCTTTTTTCAGATATTAAAAAAAAATAAATCCCACTCATTACAAGCACCATTGAGAGAATAACCAGCATGTAATTAACAAATGAAAAATATACGTGATGAAAAGCCGTGAATTATAAGAAATCAGGTTGAGGAAGAATCAAAGATAACAATATTGTGGTTGTGTCTAATTGCTCATTAATAGAAAATATCTGCATTACTTTAATGTGGCATTAGGGAAAAAGTGGGAGACATCTCTAATACTGTCAACAATAAAAAAAGATTAAAAAAAAGAATTAAAGGAAGTAGAGTTACCATACATTCCTTGTTCAATGAGATACTGTGATATTAACTAACTCTGTGGTAGGAAAATAAGTATAAATATTTGTATACAAATATAATGTTTGGTTTTTTTCCATGCTGATGGTCTGGTATTCAATTTAAATGATCACTTCAATATAAGCAAGGAAAAGAAACAAGAAAATATACTAAATAGGAAAATAAGGTGGCTAACTAACATAACTCCAAATATAGTGGTATAGCAATAATCCTGATAAATGTGAACAAATAAAAATTTCCAATTCTGAATAGAAATTCTGAGATTGGGTTAAAAAATATCAAACTCCAGGCTATTTTAGAAAATTTATAAAGCAAAATAAAACCAGAAATTTGGAAATCAAGTCATGAAAAACGGTGTCCTAGCATTTGCCTTTCAACAAAAAGCAGGTAAAGCAAAATAAACAAAAATGGAATTTAAGGTAAGCACCAAAAGGACACATTAATCAGGTAAATTAATTTAAAAATGAATAAGAAACCTTCATAAACTTAGTAACATAGGTTATGATATCTAAAGCAAATATTAAAAAGTCATAAGGAGAAATGGGCAAATTCACAATCAATATGGAAGATTAAAAAATACCAGACACCAGAAAACTTCACTCAGAAATTGATAGATCAAGTAAATAAAATGAATTAGAATATGATAGCATAATCCACAAATTTAACAGAGGGATTATATATAGAATTGTAACCTATAGAGTACAGAGTCTTCTCAGATACACATGTTATATTCATAGAAAAACCAGAATAGAGAATTCAAAACTATAGTGAGAAGTTATCAATGAACTGGAATAAAATAATTCTGATAGAAATTTATACTTTTAAACACATTTATTAAAAAAGTAGAAAATCTCTAAAAAACAAAAGTAATAATATTTGTAAAGAGAAAATATATATAAAAATAAAATCTACACTTAAGTTTTTTACTAATTTATCAGTTGACTTTTTGTTTTGTTTTATTTAGACCAGTGGTCGGCAAACTGCGGCTTGGCAAACCGAGGCTCGCGAGCCCCTTGAATGTGGCTCTTCCACAAAATACCGGCTCTTCCACAAAATACTGACTTCTTTGCATGGGCCACGAAGTTTCAATTGCACTGTACGTGCGCACCCACACGTGGTATTTTGTGGAAGAGCCACACTGAAGGGGCCAAAGAGCCGCATGTGGCTCGAGAGCCGAGGTTTGCCAACCACGGGTTTAGACTATAGATAATTTCTGGACAAATCTGATTAGAGATACAAAAGAACCAGACCTTTTCAAGAATTAAAAAGAGGTAGAATTAAAACCTTTAGAAAATTTAACTAAAAGAATAATTATAACTTTATTAATAAACTTGAGATTTTACAAGAAACAGATGGGTTTCTAAAAAATTTTTATTTATTTATTTTTATTTTATTTATTTATTTATTTATTTATTTAAATTTCTGTGATGAGTTTATTTGAACCAGACTGTCAGCAATTGCCAGGAAGCAGAATCTCAAGGAATTAAAAATGTATTCTTTTCAAGGCAGGGAGGAGGCCTTTCCAAGGCCTAGATAACAAAGTCCGGAGGCCAGACCAGGGGTGAAGGATAAACTGAAGTCATCATATAGGAGTTTAAAAGCACCCTGCCTCTGCATAGATACACAGCACAGCAAAGCCCAAAGTCCACAAGCATGTCTTTGACCTAATTTTATAAATCACCATCCAAGGATGACACTTGTAAGTGGTTTCAAACACTGTTCTACACTCTTTCCTGCTGTTGACCAGTGGGTTCCATGAAATCCAGTGATGATAGATGAGGGAAGTGGGAGAAAGCAAGGGGGGAGAGGGGGTTGGGTAAGCTGTAAAATGATAGTGAGTGGTCAAAAATTAACATGACAACAGTAACAATGAGGGAATTTGTGGTCTCTGCCCTGGGACTCTGGGCTGTGCCCCAAGGGCACTGGGAAAAAGGGAAGTGATTAGTTACCTCTTGTCATTCACTAGTCCAAAGACACGTGACCCGCCCTAACCGGTTTTGCTCAGTGGATAGAGCATTGGCCTGCGGGCCTGTGGACTGAAAGGTCCCAGGTTCGATTCCGATCAAGGGCATGTACCTTGGTTGGGGGCACATCCTCAGTAGGAGATGTGCAGGAGGCAGCTGATTGATGGTTCTCTCTCATCGATGTTTCTAACTCTCTGTCCCTCTCCCTTCCTCTCTGTAAAAAATCAATAAAATATATATATAAAAAGATAAATATTCATTTATCGTACAGTTAAGGCTGACGCTCTATCCACTGAGTCAAGCCGGGCAGGGCAAAATGTGGCCCCTTTTCATCCACAATGCAAAGCTTCTTATGTATTTACACCTTTCATTTTATCCTATTGCATTCCATTTCAAGGTTTCTAAAAAATTTTTAAAACAAAATGTGAAGTTGACTCAAAGCAATTTATCTGAATAGAACAGTAATCATGAGAGTAAAAATATAGTAAAAAAAAAAACTTTCCAAAAATATTTGTTGATGAATTAAAAAACAAGGGAAGACTAATATTTATCAAGTAATTACCAGCATGAGTTTCATGAAAGCAGAAGTAATTAATGCCTTCTTTTTCTGTGGGTTTGCTAGAAATTTTAGAGAAAAAGAAAAAGGAGCAAATTTTTTTTTCAACCTTTTTCAGAAAACTTTTGGACTACTGACAGATTTTGATAATGAAATTGTTTTCTACCTATCTGCTCACTCCAAAACACTTATAATCCTAAGGAAGCAGCTAAGTCATCATAAAACAATCAGGAGAAGGAAGCCCTTCCTTCTTTCTTTCTTTCTTTCTTTCTCTCTCTCTCTCTCTCTCTCTCTCTCTCTCTCTCTCTTTCTCTCTCTCTCTCTCTCTCTCTTTCATCTATATTTGATCCCTGAAGGGAAAAAGCAAAGATTAAATAAAGTATTGGTAGTAATATGAGAAAGATAACTTTTTACTTTGATTCACACAAAAAATGGAAATGAAGTGTTTCTAATTTACTTTTTAAAATATAGCACAGAATGGAGAACATATAAGATTTAATGAGTGAGTAAATTTTTTAGTGTTCAGTTGATGAAAACAATGCTGGAACACTAAGGAATGCTGGAGATGTAGGATGGTCCGCTAGCGTCAGTGATGAAGTGTTAGGTGGCAGTTACATTAAGGTGGGCACACATCATTAAACAGTGTCTGACATGAGCAGATGTTCAATTTTTCACATGGATAAGGTGGTTCAGGAGATTCCATTGTAATATAACGTGATGTAATGGCATAATTTGCCATGAAAGTAAAATAAGCCATCCATCTTGAATGTGGCAGTTGGTATTTGTTTGTGAAGTGTGCTGATAATTTTAATGTTTCTGTCTAAAGATGATTCAGAAGATCCTAAATACCCCTTGTCTACAGTTGTTATTACCCATATTGTGCTAGTATAGTGCTATAGGTGGTGGGTACCTTTAAGTATCTGATAATGATATAACTGGAATCCTTTAAGACTAATATTTCCTCAAGCTTGCCATTTACTACTCCCTCACTCTGCCCACTTGCTATGTCCTGGAAGTCATGGAAGGCTACTAAAATTTGAGAGTGGTAAATTCCAGAGAAGCTCAGCTCCCTGAAAGATCTCTCATTTATACTTACTTACTTTTCTATCCAAAGGCTGGGCCCTCTAGTCACCTCTTTTGGGTGGTGATGTCATATTTGCTCCTCATTTTTTGTGTCAGTATCTCAAGAAATGGAAAGATAGCTGAGCCAAGGCTGGATATGTAAATTTGACTCTTCCAACTTCTCAAAAAAAAAAAAAAGAGAGAGAGATAAAGAACAAAACTACACAAACTCCATTCCCTCACCATAACTAGAAGTCAGACTCTTTAAACCTCGAATGACCAGTAAGTGGAAAAATAAACACAAATCCCAGCATGCTGTCTCCCCTGCTCCCCACAGCAAATCTTTGGGGACTGCATAGGGAGTTCAGCAAGAAACTGCATGAAAGGGAGAAAATGGGGAGATAGCAGTGGGGGAAAATAAATCTAACAGAAACCACCAACAGAAAGAAAAAAATTATAAGGAAATATGGAAAAAGTCTAGCGGTAGGCCACAGCCCTGACTACAGGGAAGGGACTTGAAAGCATGTGTGTGTGAAACATGAGTAAAAGTCATTGAGAGTTAACACCCCAGGCAAAGAAGAGCATTAAAGCAATGGAAAGCCAACCTCAGAAAGTGTCTGGTGAAGGGAACAAGAAACATGACGAAGTTTGGACAGAAAAGAAACAAAAGGAACATACCATATCTTTTCCCCATTCCCAGCCACCCCCCACCAAACAAGAAAACAAAGCAAAACAAAACAAGAATTCCTGGTAAAGAAGTTACTCCTTGCTACAATATTTTCTTTTGCAGTTTATGAAATAGAATAAATTATTTTTCTGCAGCAGCAAAAGAGGCTATATACATTTATTTATCATGAAGATGACATGTTCAATAGTAGTTAGAAGATCGTATGGTTTTAAAGAGTAAGTGCTTGAATTCCAGTAACGTTAGTAGAAAAAAGACATATTTGAATAACTAAAAACTAACATTAAACAAGAGAGGTCAACATTGTATTATTAACAAATAGAATATGAGGCATGTAATACTGCGCAACACAGTTAAAAAATACCAGTAATTTCTAGGCTGACTTTTCATTATCTCTCTTTATAGCTTTTATTTTTCTCAATTACAGTTGCCATTTTGTCTGCATTTTGAGAGATTTTCAGTTTGTTTTTCATATAACTCATTGCATTTTTAGCAATGTAAGAGGCCCTTTTAATGCTTCCCCTACTGGTCTTAATTCTAATGTTGCCTTTCAATTTTATAGAAAAGTTAGCTTTTGTTCAATGTACCTTCTGCTGAAATTTGTTATCATCTTCCCTAGTGTGTATTTCAGAAGAAAGCTTTTCTTCTCTTAAGTGTTGTGTCCTCATTTATGTTGTGGATTCTCTACACAATTCTATGTTTGTTTCTGAAAAAAGGATAGGCCTATGTTTTTGAGGAAGGATTTGTTAACAGACTAAATGGCTATTTTTACCTGATCCCTTCTGCCTTTCCTCTGTGGATTAATGCAGTCCCCCTAGGATGTTAGCCTGAAGGAGAGAGATGTGCTCACCTCCATGCCAAATTCCTGGTGATTTTCCAGGTGTGATTTTGCTAGACTCTGAAGGTCTTCTCTCCCGCCCCCCCCCCCCCCCCCCCCGGCTTCCTAATTGTCCACTGACATTGGACCACCGTTAAGAAAATAGGGTGTGCCATGTTCTCCTTGTCAGTGTGAGCACGCACAGTAGCAGCTTCCCAGGAAGCAGTGCTTCCGCAGCTCTCACTTCTGCCTTCTGTTACCAAGTTCTTTCTCAAGATGTGTTGTTACATCTGCTCATTTCCTTGACCAAACACGTCACATTTCTAGGAGTCGCGTGCACCAGGTAGCTGCAATAAAAGAGGCAGCGATGAGGATAGTAGGGATGCAAAGTGTCTTTGACTCAATCTGGGTTGAGTGGTAGTTAGGTAATCACCTGTCTCTGCAATACAGGTCTGCAGTGCTGTTGGGTGGAAAGTTCCCATGTTGTCTTTTCTGCCTCTTCTATTTTAGATGCATTTCCTTCCTTTTCTCAGTCAAAATTCCTCTAGGTGTATTGGAAGCAGCTGTTTAATATTACCGGTGCTGCTAGATTTTGCATCTCTCAAGCTTCTGTGAATATCCTAATAAATGTATGAAGAAAGGAAAAACAGGTTCCTTTTATTATCTGTCTTTTAAATCAAGAAGTCTCAAATTTCCTTCGTTTTAACAGAGTCTTACGGTGTGAGGAAGTCACTGGTTCACCAGTAACTGGGTTCATCATTGACCCAGAACTGAGCAAAGCCCTCAGAAGACATATGAAGGCAGCAGACATTTTTTACTCAGGGCTTGGTCCCATGACACACACTATTACACATGTCAAATTTGGGATAACACAAAAATCTATAACACTCGGCAACAGACAGTGGTTCAAAGCAATTAAGTTTGGATTGTTTATTTTGCAGAGAAATAGGGTCATGAAAGGGAAGATTTTGGTTTCTTGCTGAAAAGAATTATGGGCGTGAAAGTTGTCTTCAGAGATCAGAAGTGAATCTTAACAATATACAAAGTACAGAAATTTGGCATGTGAAACCTTGACTGGTGTGATTTGAAGAAATGAATGCTGACATCTATTGTTAATCCATATACGTGTAAACAAAAATTCCATAGGACTCTTCTGAGGGATAAGAGTTTTATTCTGATATGATTTGTATATCAGAATATAGCCTTTGGCATAAACTGAGACAAGCTCTAGGGTGGGAAGAATAAGGCAAGGATTATCAAGGGGAGAGTTCTGAGAAGTTGATCATCAAAAAGATGCGGTTGCTAGGGAAACAAGACAGTGATGAACATTTCATTGTTCATTTTCTGATTGGTGGGGCAACTGAATTTTAAGGTGTCTGCTGTCTCAGTGGTCAGCAAGTGGGGTTATGAGATACGATCAATAGGTAGTTTTGATTGACTCATGGTCAGCAGGTAGGGTCACGGGATATGGTGAATAGATGGAGCCATAAGACGTGGTCAGCAAAAGGGGCCAAAGTTTCAGTTTCTCTTGGATTTTGCAAAATAAACAGGTAAAACAAGTTTTGTAATGAAATGAACAGTATAAAGAATACAGTTCAGCATAGTCAAAGAGTTTTCACTGTAAAAAGGTATAGTCATTTGAGCAAAGTCAGAGACCAAATTTTTCCATGACTGCACTTAGCAGACCAACACTTGCTGTGGCTTTCAGAAAATAACAGTGGCAGAAATGTGCGTTAGTAAACAGAACGTTGGTGCTGTAAAGGATCTGAGAGCTCATCTGGTTCTTTTACAAATGAGGAAATTCAAACTGAGGCAGGAAAAGTGACTTCTCCCAGATCAGATGTGAGTTTGAGAACGTTCCGGGTCTCACCCAAGTGGACTGCATTCTAGTCCAGGCTTTTCCTTTTCACCACACTTTACTTCTGCCAGGAAAAGCCCCCGTAGGAAAAGTAACAAAAAATTGTCTTGAATATTAAAAGATGACACATTATTTGGAAAAGTAAATAAGCAGAAAGTTAAGGAAAAGAAAATTTCTTATTTAGGTTTAGAAGCAGAAACAAAAAGAGGGAAAACAGGAGAAACTTTGTTCTAATCTCGTTTTTCAAATTTCGTTTATTTAAGATTTAAAAGAATGACCAGGAAAAAAATTTTTTTTTCAATCTTTAAAAAAATATTTGAATGATTTCAGAGAGGAAGGGAGAAGGAGAGAGAGATAGAAACATCAATGATGAGAATCATTGATTGGCTGCCTCCTGCACACCCCACACTGGGGATCAAGCTCACGACCCAGACATGTGCCCTGACAGGGAATCAAACCATGATCTCCTGGTTCATAGGTCAACGCTCAACCACCGAACCATGCTGGCCAGGCTCCAGGAACAAATTTAAAGCAGAATTTAACCCAATTTGACTGTAGTGTCCCCCCCCCCCCCCCCCCTTTTTAAAAAGGCAATGTCAAGTCCTTGGCATGGCAAATGTCAGTTTCTGTTTTAAACAGTCTAGTAGTTTCGACTCTTGATTGCATCTTCCAACTCTTATTTTAACATATTATATGTATTTTTGTAATATTGTTTAAATCGTTATTTTTGCAAGGTGACAGGAATAAATGAATGCATGATTTAAAACTCATATCATCTAATTTGGATTTTTTTAAAAAGGAAAATTGTTTTCATCACTAATAAGCATCATGAGGAGATTTAAAATATTCCCATAAGCTGTTGGTTTCATCCGGGTAGATGATAAAGCCTCTAAACTTGATATACTAGTAAATACCTTAAATTATTATTTTTGTAAATTAAAAACATAGCTATGTGGAGAAGAAAACTTCTGCTTTCCTTTACTTGATGAAAAAGGAAAATAATTGTTCTAACTATTTCTGAAGAAAGGAGAGAGACCTTACCTACAACTGGCCTGTTGATATGCTTCTAAAAAATATTTTAAGTTATCTTTATTGTTGAAAGTATTACAGAAGTCTCCTATTTCCCCCATTGACCCCTTCTAGCCTGCTCCCACCCCTCACCCCAGGCCTTCACTACAGTGTCCATGAGTTATGCCTATCTGCCACTTATAGGCTTTTGAATTCATCAGTTGTATAATTCAAAGGAGCAGTAACTTTGAGAATTCTGAGTAATGATGGTCCTACCTGAGGCCTTTCTCCTCTTCAAGGAGGACTCTGGAGGCTGAGCTGTGGGTACATGGACTAAATGCCAGTCCCTTGGGAAGAGCACAGACTTGAAGCTCACATTGAAATGAAATTCAAGTCCAAGATTGGCAGAATTCCCATTTTTGGGTTTTAGGTATCTAAAGAGAATTTAATTGAAGTGGGAAAGGTGTCTTGGTTTAGGTTATTTCCTGTGAGCCAAGAGACCCTTGGTTCTCCTTCTGTTTCTATGTGAACTCTGGCAAGTTAATGAACCTCTCTGTGTTGTGTTTTTTCTTAATCTGAGAAATGAGTTAACAGTATTGTTCTACCTTCTTTATAAAGAACACTAGAGGCCAGGTGCACAAAATTTGGCCTGTGCTCTCTCAAAGTCTGGGTCCCCTTGTTCCTTACCGTCTGCCTGCTCGCTGCTCCTTACCACCCGGCTCACTGCTCCTTAGCACTGCCCACGGAGGCGGGAGAGATTCCTACCACCACCACTGTGCTTGCCAGCTGTGAGCCTGGCTTCTGGCTGAGCAGTGCTCCCCCCGTGGGAGCACAGTGACCACCTGGGGGCAGCTCCTGCATTGAGCATCTGCTCCCTGGTGGTCAGTGCACATCATAGTGACCGGTCGTTCTGGTTGTTCCGCCTTAATGGTCGCTTAGGCTTTTATTATATAGATGAGTTGTGAGAACACTTTAAAAAGACTTTGCAAGATATTGCTATTCATTAATCAGTCACTCTCGATGTCAAACAGAGTTGACTTCTTTTTATGGGAACCATACTTAATGGGTTTTCTTTCACCATCTCTTTTCTGTGCACCTCATTTCTGGTCCTATTTTTGTTTGAGATGTGGATTTTATAGTGTGGCTAATTGGACATGGCTAATAAAACTGAAAAGCAGATGTTCTGAGTTTGCCATCAAATAAATTCTCAGAATGTATTTTCATACTGCAGATTCAGGAAGGCTTGAATATTTCCCATGAATTGTTGTCCTGAGTCAAATTACACACAAACCTTTAGGCAGTGATCACATGCTGGATTCCAGAGGTTTTTCCATAAAGATTTCTCAGAAGTGTGCTCTACTTGCCTGACAGGTGTGAGAATCCTTTAATTAGCATTTTTGTAAGATATGTGATATGAGGAGGGTTTGGGCAACTTTGATAAATGGTGGTGACCCCTTTTCCAGGAGAAATGGAAGAGTGAAAGATTGAGAGCACAGGTCGTGAACACAAGGAGAGGGAGAATCTTGAATGCCCAGTGAGAGACTTACTGGGCAGGGGGAGCACAGTGGTTACCCAAGACAAGAATAAAAGAAGTGACTTTTGCCTTTTTTTTTTTTTTTTAATATATTTTATTGATATTTCACAGAGAGGAAAGGAGAGAGACAGAGAGTCAGAAACATCGATGAGAGAGAAACATCGATCAGCTGCCTCCTGCACATCTCCCACTGGGGATGTGCCCGCAACCCAGGTACATGCCCTCGACCGGAATCGAACCTGGGACCCTTCAGTCCGCAGGCCGACGCTCTATCCACTGAGCCAAACTGGTTTCGGCGTCTTTTGCCTTTTTTAAAATTTTTTAAATAAGTTTATTTATGAAGTCACAGAGGTAGAAGAAGTGAGCCGTAGAATAAACGGGCTCAGGAAACAAGTTACAGAGGCAAAAGAAGGGCCCTTGGAGCTTAGGGAAGGGAGAGAGACATGAGCCTTGAAAGGTGGGTGAGGGAGGAAAGGCATGGGTGTCCTCCGGAAAAAGAAAGCACCCCAAAAGTGACTGTTGGCTTTAATGTGTGGGGAAAGCTAGGAGGTAGTCTAACAAAGCTATGTATTTCAGGACCCTTTCATTTTCTGTGGAGAACTTGACCCGGGAAAGCCAAATGAGATGATGTGAGGCCTCTAACCCTCTCAAAGGAAATGCAGTGAGAAGAGGAGTTAGATCTTTTATGTATCTGCAGCCTCCTCTCTTGCACCTGGAAGAGCATTAGAACTATAAACAGCAGGTTGAGTATCTTTGGAAAGGCTGATAGACACATAGGAAGTTAAAATTCAAGTCAGAGGCTCAGGTTATTTCAGTTTCGAGTTCTTCAATATCTGGAGACACAAAGTTGAGGGGTAAAAGGAGGTGTGGTTTAGTTTGTTTCTTCAGTGATGACTATACCAGGTCAGATCTTGGGCTCTGGAAAATTCAGCAAGGAGGGAGCCACCTGTGAGTTTTATTACCCGAAACAAGAACCAAATTGAAGGGAAGCCACTCTTCTTTCCAGGAAAGACAATACACCTAAATTAACTGGCGACCTCTCTCCCTTTCTATCAGCTGTCAGGGAGCAGCTTCACCTAGCGCAGCTCATTCAGTAGTCTGTAATCACCACTCTTTACCCCGCTTAGACTTTCAATCTAGGGAGGGTTTCCCATTATTCTTAGACAACTCTCTGTCAGCGGGATGCAAGATCTTCCCACATAAGCACAGAGATTAAATTCTCGAGGTTTTGGTTTGCCAGCTTGTTAAGTGGTGAGTTGTTTTGCTGGCTCTTACCTGGTCAGCAGTGTGAACTGCAGATTGCATATATGTTTTGTCTTCAGGAAATCATTGTGCTGCATGGGACAGAATGCTGAACTAGCAGTCAGGGGCCTTAATTTTGTCCTCTGTTCTCACGTATGCATGTGAGTTAAGTAATCTCCTTGAGGTTTAGTTTCTCATCTTCAAAATAGGAGTGATGATGATGATGATGATGATGATGATGATAATGATGGATGATCTTTACACCTTATTTGTATTGATCTGCTTAATCCTCACAACTCTGATGTGGGTGCTATTATTAACATTATCTCAATGTCACAGGTGAGGAAACTAAGTCATTGTAACTTACCTCCAAGGTAACTCAGTTAAAATGTGGCTGAGCGAGGATCTGAATCCAGGCAGACTAACATTTAGGCAAGCTGAAGCAAGTGTTAAGGCTGTGTTAGTCACCAAGATGGGGTCCTAATAACTATATTTCCACAAATCACTGGAAAATTATGTTGAAGGAATTCTTCCATTTGTGCAGAGAGTGGCTTTTATTGTCCTAGGACATCTTGTGTCCATCAATTCAACTTCCTATTGAGTTTTGGGTTTAGATGATTCATTGTTCAAACATATTTTACCCACTTATACTTGACTGAGAGTACCAGGAAGTTTTCTTTCCAAATCTAACATTTAACATCGGACAAGACACTAAGGTTACCTTACCCAGATTCCCTTTGTATGGCATCTCAATATCTTTTTAAAGCCTAATTCCATAATTTTTCTATGGGGCTTTATTATGCATTATTATTTAAAAAATATATTTTTATTAATTTCAGAGAGGAAAGGAGAGGGAGAGAGAGAGATAGAAATATCAATGATGAGAATCATTGATCGGTTGCCTCTTGCATGCCCCTATTGGGGATAGAACCCACAATCTGGGCATATGCCCTTGACCACAACCCTTCAGTCCACAGGTTGATGCTCTATCCACTGAGCAAAACCAGCTAGGGCTATTATGCATTATTTATATACACTGCTTATATTTAAAGTATGCAATCTGATAAATTTTTTCATATGTATTACACCCATGAAACTATCACTGTGATCAAGATAATGAAAATGCCATATTCACACAGTTGCCACATAGCCTTTCAATTCCAATACCTATCTCCATCCCTAAGAAAACCTGATCTGCTTTTTGCCTCTTTAGATTAACTTGCATATTCTAGAATATTTTTGTAAATGGAATAATTCTGTAAGAATTATTTTTTCTGGTTTCTTCTATCCATACCCAGCATGATTATTTTGAGTTTTATCTGTGTTGTTGTGTGTTATACTATTCTTTTCTATTGCTAGAAATTTCTCTGTTCTATGGATATATCACAATTTGCTTATCCATTCACTTTTTGATGGACATAGGTATTATTTAATGTTTAGTTTTATGCTGTTACAAGTAAAACTGTTATGAATATTCATGAGCAAGTTATATGAGTTTTTCTTAAATGTTTTGGGTATTAACCCCTTATCAGATAATAGGGCTTGCAAATATTTTCTCCCATTGTGTAAGTTGCCTTTTCATTTTGTTGATAGTTTCCTTTGCTATGCAGAAACCTTTTAGTTTGATGTAGTTTTATTTGTTTATTTTTGCCTTTACTGTTTTTGCTTTTGGTGTCAATCCTCAAAAATCATTGCCATAACCAATGTCAAGGATCTTACCTGCTACGTTTTCTTCCAGGAGTTTTGTTGTTTCTGGTCTTACTTTTTATTCTTCAAGCCATTTTGAATTGATTTTTGAGATGGGGTCCAATTTTATTCTTTTGCATGTGTCTGCCCAGTATTCCCAGTAGCATTTATTGAAGAGATTATCTTTTCCTTATTGTGTATTCTTGACACCTATGTCATAAATTAATTGACCATATATGCATGGGTTTATTTCTGGGCTTTCTCTTCTGTTTCATTGATCTGTGTGTCTGCTTAGATGCCAATACCATATTGTTTTGATTACTCTAGCTTTGTAATATAGTTTAAAATCAGAACATGTGATGCCTCCAGCTTTGTTCTTCTTGCTCAAGAATTCTTAAGCTATTTAGGCTCTTTTGTGGTTTCATAAGAATCTAAGGATTAATTTTTTCATATCTGTGAAAAATGCCATTGGAATTTTGATAGAATTGCATTGAATCTGTAGATCACTTAGGGTAGTGTGGCTATTTTTACAGTATTAATTATCACAATCTACCTTTTCATTTTTTTTTTGTATTTTCTTCACTTTCTTTTATCAATGACTCATTGCCTTCAGTGTGCAAAATCTTTCACCTCTTTGGTTAAATTTATTCCTAAGTTCTTTTTTGATGCTATTATAAGTGGTTTCCTTAGTATCTTTTTCAGATAGTTTGCTGTTAGTGTAGAGAAATGCAACTGATTCTTGCATGTCAATTCTGTATCCTACAAATGTACTGAATTCATTGACCAGTTCTGATAGTTTTATTTATATTTTTGGTGGAGAATTTAGGGATGAATATATATATATATATATCATGTCATCTGCAAACAGCTAATTTACTTCTTCCTTTTTAATTTGGTGGTTTAATTATTTTTCTTGCCTTACTTTGGATAGAACTTTTAGTACTATATTTAAATGAAGGGGCAAGAGTGGGCAGCTTGGTCTTTATCCTGATCTTAGAGAAAAAGCTTTCAGCTTTTCACCATTGAGTATGATGTCAGCTGTGGGCTTGTCCTATATGGCTTTTATTATGTTGAGGCATGTTCTTCCTATACCCAATTTGTTGAGAGTTTTTATCATGAGATCATGTCAAATTTGTCAAATGCTTTCTTTGCATCTATTGAGATAATGATATAGTCATCTTTCATTTTGTTAATGTGATGTGTCATAATTATTGACTTGTGTGTGTTGAATCATCCTTGCATCCAAGGGATAAATCCCACAAGATCATGGTGTATGATCCTTTTAATGTGCTGTTGAATTGGGTTTGCTAATGTTTTGTTGAAGATTTTTGCTTCTCTGTTCATCAGGGTTATTGGCCTAGAACAGTGGCCGGCAAACTGCGGCTCTTTGGCCCCTTGAGTGTGGCTCTTCCTAAGCCTTAGGAGTACCCCAATGAAGTTAATAACAATGTACCTACCTATATAGTTTAAGTTTAAAAAATTTGGCTCTCAAAAGAAATTTCAATCATTGTACTGTTGACTAATGAGTTTGCTGACCACTGGCTTAGAATTTTCTTTTCTTATATCCTTTTCCTGGTATTTGAATAAGGTTAATGTTGCCTCCTAAAATGAGTTTGTGAGTGTTCCCTGGTCTTCAATTTTTTGGAAGAGTTTGGGAATGATTTGAGTTAATGTTTCTTTAAATGTTGAGTAGAATTCACATGTGAAACCATCTGGTCCTGGACTTTTCTTGCTGGGAGGTTTTGGATTACTAATTCAATCTCCTTACTCAGTGCTATTCTGTTCAGATTTTATATTTCATCATGATTCTTTCCTGGTAGGTTATATGTTTCTCGGAATTTATCCATTCCCCCCCCCCCCCCCACCCGCCCCGGGTTTTTAAATAGACCCACTCTTCTGAGTCTCTGAGCAAAGATAATTCATAGAAATAATTTTCCCAGACACAGACTATTTTATTTCCTTCATTATTTGGGGGGGATTATAATAATTTTAGAGAAGTTTGTTTTCTGTTTCGACCCAAGAAGTTGTTGGTGCATGGTGACATCACTGATATTGTTTTCTCTAATCTATAGACCGTTAGGTGATCTCAGTGGTCTAAAAATCGATGAAATGGTGAAAGAAACTCTAAAACTTTTTTAGTTCTTGCAGTTCATGCAAAAAAGAAGATATGCTGACTGAACAGGAAGAAAGTAATTTTTCAGAAATCCTGATACTTTCTTCATGCCTTTCTCCTGAAAGGAATACATTGGTCTTTAAAGGTGGAGCAGGAGCCAGATCAAGGGCCTGAGCAGGGGTGGCCAATGAGGGGAGGATAAGAGTTAGGAAAGTGTGGCCTCAGAGACATGCAAAGAAGATGCTTCACTGAAAAAAAGTGTGAAAAAGAAAAGACTTGAAAGTTGAATAGATGAAAGATAGAAATGACCACTGGATTCGGGAACATAGAAGCTCATCTTGTGAAGTCTCAGGGACATGGCAGAGGGTGAAAGCATGTTAGGAAGAGACTGAGGAGAGGATGAGGGAGGAGACCACAACTACAGCCAGTTCTCTGAAGATGCTTCACTGCAAATTAGAGCAGAGTAGTTACAGTAGTCGGAAGCAGTTACCATGCCTTCTAGTTTCCATGTCCTAACAGGGATCATATCAGCTACAGTTTAAAAAACTAGATAGGGTCCCTTTCTCCCAGGGATGGAACAAATGAGAGAAGAGAAGGTATGGAGGATTTTCCAATTCTACTCACTCCTGGAGAATATAGAAAATATTAAAGCAGTGGTTGGATGGCAAACTGCGACTCGTGAGCCACACTGGGCTCTTTGGCCCCTAGAGTGTGGCTCTTCCACAAAATATCGACTTCTGCACATGGGCCACCAAGTTTCAATCGCACTGTACATGTGTGCCCACACATGGTATTTTGTGGAAGAGCCACACTCGAGGGGCCAAAGAGCCGCATGTGGCTCCTGAGCCGCAGTTTGCTTACCACTGTTTAAAGCATGTGAATAAGCCCTGTCCCAAATGAAAGTGATTTTTTTTTAACTCTTCTGTAGATAGCTGGACTCTTTCTAATAGTATAGTCACAGCAGATGAGAAAAGAAATGACAGAAGTTCTTATTCTAGTGCTCATCTTTAGTAAATAATTTACAAAATATTTTAAAAGAAAAGCAGACATTTTTTCCCCCTCAAAAGAAACACATCCACTGGAACAAACATTGTCACACTTAGGGATAATTTGTCCTTTTAATTATGTCAAAGTTAAAATCCTCCTCTTGTAAAAGGGGAATGTTTCAGGGCCAAATGGCAGAACCATTTACATTGACTTCAATGTCTACCTCAGTGTCATTTTTCCCCCCTCGTTGTTCTAATAGTGGTAGAATTCTGGCTAAATTTATTTTTAGTTACTTTGGGTATTATCTACTGAAATATTGTTTGAAACCTTTTGAGTACTTATCTCCCACCTCAAAGATGAGAGGATTTTTAAGAAGCCTTTGGTTTCTCGGAGAGTAGGACAGTTGGGTAGGTGATAGCAGATGACCCAAGGAAGAGGCAGTAAAAAGGCAGGAGCAGGAGCACCTAGAGAGGGTTTCCAATCACCCTTTGACCTGTAAGCATGTAGTTCTTAAGTCATGGTAGAGAAAGTCATCCTCCTCTTTTTTTTTTTGAGAGAGCTGTGTTATTTTTTAATTATAAATTTCTCGTCAGATCAGCATGTCCCTGGAGCAGTGCATCGAACAGATAAGTAAGCTCACCGATCGCTGTGATAGAATCAAAGAAGCCATGACATCTCTTGTAAGCTGCATGGAAAAGCAGTTTGTTGTAATGGATCATCTCCTAGCTGCCCTGAAGGAGATAAAAGCAGATCAAGTCGATTTTAGTCAGAGTCTTCTGTCTACGTCTTCTAAGGTTAATCAACTAGTAGAGAATTCGTCTGAGCTTTTAGCCAAGCTTAGTTATTTGCCTGTAATGTCAGGACCTGCAACATCCACTCTCGAGGCAGCTGGAGCAAACACGCAGGAGCATAGAAGGCCTCCCCCAGGGCCCATCCTAGCAACCCTGGAGCGACACGGAGCAAGACTGACAGATACTCTCACTTCTGATATTCCAGGGTACGTGAAGGCTGCTGAGGCCGAGAAGAAAATGCATACTGCACAGACTGTCACTGGGGAGAGTGTCTCTCGGCTGCCTCTAGTTCCCACCGAATTCGTACGAGTCCTCACAAGTTATCTGCCAGGACCGCGCACTGCATTTCATGAATTAGTATCGGCAATCGCTTTGGTGAGCCGAGACTCTCATGATCTACAGGTAGCCATGGACCATTTCAATCGAGAGCTAACGGATGGTTTCTCAGCTCATGCTGCCATAATATCCATCACTCGGAGATGTGAGTATTTTCGGAACTGCGAAGCTCCGACAATGCAGGTAACTTCGAAGAGCCAGATTCCAGAAGCATATCATGGCAGACTTAGCGATGTACCGGAGGGTCCCAAAACCCTAGGACAAGGATGGATATATATATATCTAACTCCTGAAGGAAGCCTCGGGTTAAAGATTTAATTATTCCTCTGTGTGCCTTTTACATACATATTGGGTATCCCCAAGAGAGTTCCTTTAACACAATCATTTTTATCAATTGATTCACTCTTCTAGCTTCATAGGAAAGATTGATGAACATTAGGAAAAAGTCTCAGTACGATTTCAAAGGATAAGAGGTGTTAGCAGTGGTCTCGACTACAGATCCCTCCACATTCAGGGCTATACCCGACCCTACAATCCAAGACTTTCAGAAAACGATTGACCACCCCCTGGGACACTAGCGACCACGTGGTCCCCCCTCCATGTCAGCCAGCCAAATCTGTTCTGGGACACCAACCAATCTGGCAGCAGCATCCATTCCTCTTTATTGTCTCGACATCTCTGACAACGACCACGGACCACGGACAGCTCATGGGCTTGGAAACTCCTCCCAAACTAATCAAAGCAGTTGGGGACTCAGCTAGAGGTTCCCAGTGCGGAAGCAGGATCCACCAGAAAACGATTTCAAAAGAATCTCTGAGCGATGCCCCACGTACGCCCCCACAGGCATGAAGTCAATCCTCTAGTTCAAAAGATCCACACGGGGGCAGAAATGCTCAAAGGCCATTGGAATTAGTCTTTGGGATCATCAGTGCACTGGAAGTTCATAGCTCACCAAGAGGGCTCAAGAAATAACCCGACAAGCAGAGATCCTGTCACCCTTACAGAGACACTCATTGTGCTGACAACGCCTATATAATGCACTTCACTGCCTCCAGTCCTCAGATATCAAACACCAAGTCAACAATTTTCCACATGTCCACCTGCCCAAGAGACAATTTTTCACTCACTTAGTAGAAAAACCCATAACAAATGAAGATCATTAAGAAGAAGAAAAAAGAATAGGACAATGAATCTCCATCTGCCTATCACTCAGTTTTATGACTTATCAAGATTTTTGCCCCATTTGCAATATTTACCCATCTTTGTATTGCTTTGCACACCTCACACATTGCTGTTTCACTCTTACATACTTCAGCATCCTTCTCTAAAAATATGGACCACAATATAACTATAACTACAATTTTGTTTCATACCTTTGATACTATAAATCTTTGGTATATATGGTATCTATTCCACAGATTTCTCCAGTTATCACTGAAGGTCATTTTAACTGTTCGTTTGGTTGAATCCGGACCCAAACAAGATCCACATTTTAATTTGGTTCTTTTCTTAAATCTCTTTAATCTGGAGTAGTCACCTTCTTCCCTTTTGCAGGTGACTTTTTGCAGACATTGAGCTCATTCTTTGGATTTGTCTTCTGCTTTTTTTGAGTGATATTTAACTTGCTCTTCTAGTCCTCTCTTTCCAATAGATGAGAGATGTCTACAGGATTGATTCAATTCTGGTTTACCTATTTTGGCAAGAACACTTTGTAGTCACTGTTATGTGCGTCATGTTGCATCCCATTGTGAGTCACACAGTGTCTGGTTTTCTTAGTTCTACGGAAGCTAAGATTGCTCATTGGCTCGGGTGGTTTCAGCTTGTCCCTCCATTGGAATGCTCCCATCCTCTTTTTATCAAATGCCTTTATCCATTGGTGACTGTTGCATGGGATTGCAAAATGGTAATGTTCTAGTTCCAATTTTGCTTTCACATCAACTAACTTGAATTCTTCAGTAAAGAATAACTATTCTCTTGTTAAACAGACTATATGGTTATCCAATTGTATATTTCTATCAGGACATGTGGAATAAATGTTTAATCCTTTACTTTAACTGCCAACAATTGCACCTTCAGCTTGAGGGCCAGTTTACTTCTAACACTTTTCCTGCAGAGCCCACAGTTATTGTCAGGCAGAGTAACTGGCCAATCTCCCCTTTTCACCAGACCCAGCCAGTGAGCATGTGATTAAAACATTGCATGGGATTCCTGATTAGGACAAACGCTCTCTGAAAGATTTCTGAAATTATACTCTAGCAGAGATTACAAAACTTGAGTTTTCAGATTGTTCAGCCACTGATTTAAGGTTCGTTTTCACGGTTTCTGATTACCGTGCTTTGTGAAGTGTTAAAGTCTGTGCCACAGCCCTTCACACTACTTCCACAGTTTGAAAGCACAGATTTACTTCTCATTTGATTGATGGTCTTTCCCCGTGGACTGTAATGTCAGAAGGTAGACTGGGTCATTTTGGCCTCCTAGTTTAAGTAGCCAGAGCTTTTCTGATTTTGAGAGATAGAAAGTCAACTCAAACTAGATGTAACACAAAGAGAAATTGTTTGAAAGGCTGCAGGGGTAGTTCACAGGAATGAAAGAAATGTTACAGAATGTTCAGCTGCTACAGGGATTTAAAGGACTTCAATTGGACTTTAATGTCATTAACATTCTGTCTCTTTTCTTCTTACCTCTGATTGATAGCTTTGTTCTCTCAACACTACCATGTGGTGTTGGTCATGACAACCACCTGCATAAGTTCTGCCTCTTTAACATTAAGACTCTGATTGGTCCTTCCTGAGACATGTGCTCATCCCTAGACTTCTCCAGGGCACCAACCACGTGCTCTGGTTGGCCTACTTTGGGTCAAGTGTCCATCTTTGTGTGTATGTGACAGGAGAACAGTGATGGGTCCCACCACTCTAGATGATTAGAATAGGAGTGAATCAGTTACCCCTAGAAACAGGGGGTGCTGCTACCCAAAGAAGGGAAAATGTTTGCTGCATGGGCAAAATAATAGATGTCTACTAAACTACAGTTTATCTCCCGCGCCCAAGAAGTATTTGCATATAGCAAATGCTTAACACAATTTTGTAGAAGAATCAAGGTATACTGATTGCTTTCATGTAATGCATTAGGTTTGTAGAAAGAATCTGTTTTGAAGCAACATAATAAAGTCATGTTGACTTTTACTTGCAATATGGCTTCTCCAGTCCTCAAAACATTTTACTTATAATTGCTATGTTTTTATTTTTATTTAAAGAGCCCTCTTGCTCCAGCCTTCAGAAATTCTGTAGTTAATCTTTTATAATAACAAATAATTTTCTAGTACTAAAACCAGTGAGTCATCAGGATCCACAAACCTCAACATATCTCTATGTGTATTCAAGAGCTCAGTCCTTTCTGTTTGTTATATTACCTGTCCACTTGTCTACATTTCAACATGAGGGACAATATACATAGAGACTAAGCCAAGCAAAAGTTTTTTCTTTTCCATTTTGTTCATCAAGTGTTTGGTGTGTTTTTTAATTCCAACAAATAGAAAGTTATTTTTTTTCCTTCTTCTCTGGGACAGTAAAAGATCACTACTCAAAGTTTTCATCATCATTGTTTTCTGACCTTGTATATAACTTAATGCAATCTGACGGTGATAACTTTCTGCTACTCAATGCTGCAGACATTACCTAAGTTGTTCTAATAAGAAATTATGATGTTAAATTTATTCTTCATGTGTGTATTTATCCAGATAACTTAAAATCATGGGACTCTCTGGGAAGAAATAGTGCTTGTTCTCAATGGCAGAAATGTGTACATGTTTTTCTTTCATTTCCTAAGTTAATAAAATCTTCATGCAACTGAATGCAATCTTTTTTTTTCTATTAGTAAATGTACCATAAAACATTTCAAATAACATTTGGTTTCTGCTTGCCTTAAATATTTTTTTATTTTTATTTTTTGGATTTTACTTGGACTCCTCACTTTCACCATACAAATATGAATTTGGAATTACCTTTAAAAATGAAATACACAAGTGTTTTTTTTTATATTTTATTTTCTGAATGATTTGATATGTGTTGTCAAAGGGAACATCACATTTAAAAGATAGTGTTGAATTTATTGTCCCTTCTCTGCCATCATGGGAAATGTTCATTAAGTTGATAATGAAATCTGTAGCAACATCACGTTGTTTTGATGGCCGTGGATGCAGGAGAATTTGGAAGCCAATATGCAGTTCATTTAACTTGTGCCCAAGCCATCTGCTTATCTGCATCACTCAGCCAGCCAGCCTGCTTCTTTCTCCTACAGTCTACAGAGATGGTAAACCTGGATGAAGATTTCCTGGCAGCCTCAGTTCACTTCCTGAATCTTCTACGCCATCCAGAATTCCCTGGTGGAGCCTAGCAGGATATTTGGAAAGGCAAAGAGGTTCTTTGGCATAGGAGAGAGCAGACATAAATGTCAGCTGTTGAACCATCATTGGGGAGAATACTTCAGGGTTCAAGCCTTGTTAAAAATAAATTTCAAGTCACCAGTAACTAAAATATAAAACCACCACCAAGGGGAATATTTGGGTCCCTACCAGCTCATTTCTTTATTCTGTAGCAATAGGAAGAGTGTAGTTTAACTATGTTAACATGCCAACCAATTGTTATCAAAGTCACTTGAAGGATAAGACGAGATATTTTTTTCACCTTCCTTCCTGGCTCACATCAGAGAGACCTGGCACTAGAAGTCTTATTCCATTGGATGGCGAGGCTATGCTCTTTAATGTGCCCTGGGACATCATTGTTTCAAGATCCATTATGTGGGGTCAGCCAGGGCAGCAGCAGTAATTTGGCCTGAGTAACATCCAATCTTCTCTTAGTGAACCACAGTGTCTGGCCTTCCATTTGTACCATGAATATGAGTCAGGGACCTGCCCTCCCATTGTCCTCCATGAATATGGCTTTAGTCATTGTGTCTGTTTGACCTTTGGACTGTGTGACTACCAGGAACTGTCCAGTTGCTCAAGTCAGAAGCAAGGAGGAGTGTGAAAACTGATAATAGAATGCAGGCCTGTAAATCAGAGAAGAAAGTCCCTTATTGCCAGCAGCCCGTAGGCAGTGGAACCTTGTCTTGCCTCATTGTCATGTTGGTGCTGAGCATTCAACCACACTGCACACCATCCATCACTGGGACATCAATCAGAATAATTCATGGCAGTCAGATGCTCCTTGTGTGCAGTCCAGCAGCATTTTTACATTGGGCATCCAGGTGTCTTCTTTAATGACAGCTGTGGAGAAAGAAAACTATTTTTCTTATGAAAGTTTCCAATGTAAATAAGAAAGAAGCAAAAAAAAGAAAAGGAAAATAAAAATGGCAAGTCCAAGATTACTGTATCAAGACACAGGGGCTGGTTTTATGATAAAAGCCCAAACACTGAGTTGAGATGAAGGCATCCCATTGGATGTGATTAGGGCTACATTGTGTAGAGTTGACATTCATCCATACCACCGCCTTGAGCTGACCCTCCTCAGAATTGTACAGTCGAGCTTGTTTTCAGTGCCTATCAACTTCCTTTTTTTAGCACCACAGCTGTCTGTGACCCCCTCTCAGGGGTACTCAGTCTTCCCCCCACAGTGCTGCTCAGAATGCTGCTCACTGGGTGGCTCTTTTTACTGCAGCCCCAACCTCCCCACCTCCCTCCTCAATCCTATGCTTTGTTCTAAAAGCACTACTGTACCTGTACCAGTAACTACCTGATAAATGCTGAGATGTTAGGAATAAAGGTGTATTGATTTAGGTGTCTCTTTACAGAGAACCCCAGGATGTCAAAGGTATTGACACTAGGGGACACATAAATGGTGAGATATTGCAATTTTCAACCCTCATCTCTTAAAGACATTTAGCCCCAATTTTTATGCCAGTTGAAGCTAATTAACTAGGCTGCCTTGCTCCTCAAAAGTGTGGTTCACTGACCAGTGGCATTGATACCACCTGGGAGCTTATTAGAAATGGTGAATCTCAGGCCCTGCTCCAGACCTACTGAATCAGACTCTGCTTTTTTAACAAGATCCCCAAGTAGTTATTATTTATATTAATGTGTGAGGAAAAGTGATCTATTCATACCAAGTTTCAGTGAAAATAAATGCTTTATTGTGTCAGGCTTCAGATGAACACAAAAAGAAGGCCCCTGACCTATGCAAGGATATGAAAAGCTTCATAGAGAGCAGTAGTTCTCAAATGTAGTAGAGTAAGAATCATCTGCAAGGCTTATTAAAACCTGCATTGCTGGGCTCCACCCTCAGTTTCTAATTTAGTAGATCTGGGCGGGGGAGGGGGGGGTTGCCTGAAAATGTACAGTTCTAACAAGTTCCCAGGTGATGCTGATTCTGTTAGTCTGGGACCATTTTTCAAGAAATATACTCATAGAAATATTTATTATGATATGTTGGTAGAGGTCTTTCTGTTAGGCCCTTGTACACACATCAAGAACACTCCACTTAGAAGTATTAGATGGAAAGTGTAAGGACAATCTTTACTTCTGCTTATCTGGGTAACCTTGCCCTTGCCATACTGCCTCTCTGAACATCAGTGTCTGCACCTGATAATGTAAAGAATGGTCTAGAGCAGTGGTTCTCAACCTTGGCTGCCCATTAGAACCACCTGGGAATCTTTTTAAAATCCTGATTTCTGGGCCTCATCCTCCGGAAATTCTGTTTCTTTGTTATGGGGTGGGGCCACAACATTAGTAACAAAGAAACAGAATTTCTGGAGGATGAGGCCAGAAATCAGGATTTTAAAAAGATTCCCAGGTGATTCTAATGGGCAGCCAAGGTTGAGAACCACTGGTCTAGCTGCTCTCTATCATATCTGCTATTTCTAAAAATCTGTGCTATGTTATTTTTCATAACTTCTTGAGACCTAACTGAAATAATTTAAATTGGAGGTTCCCAGACCTAGGAGATGGAGAGGAGCATGAGCCATGATGAGAGTTAGTTGGGAATTAATTGAGGCAATCAAAGGGTTATTTGTTTCTCTCAAAGTTGGCCACCATTATACCTGCAGGTGGACCCAGTCCTACCCTTACTCCTAACAATTGATTATTCCTAAAACTCTTTGTTGGGGAATTAGATTCAAAAGTCTAAATTTTCCAGCATTATACAGTATCTTGGAACCAAAGGGTAGAAAGGTTCCAATGTGTTTGGAACCCAAACCCTACAGTTTCAATCTTTTGGATTTCTCCCAAATGGGAAAAATACATTTCTCAGAGCATACACAGTTCTAATTAACAAAGGGCTACTGTGTTTTCCTAGATTAGGAGTTAATGTGGAGGAATAAGTTCATTACGGACTTTTGTCTTTTTGTAGCTATGTTTGGCAGTGTTAAAAGCTGAATCTGTGTTCTAATGAAATTTTACTTCTGTTGAGTGAGTAAATGGACCAGGTACCGGGTATGATGGTAGAATCTGATTGTTTGATGTTAAAGCTCATACATGTTTAAGTACCTCAGTAAGTCAACCTGAAATGTTACCAGTTCTCTTGTTGAAGCGATGCCTCTTCCAAGAAAGGAGTCCTAAAGGGTCAGGTTAAACCTTCCAGAGTCATAGTTGAAGGTGGAAGTGGGCAGTGTACGCTCAGAATGTGCTGAGAACTATGGGTTTGTCATGATGAACATTAAGAGTCACCATAGATGATCCCTCAAGTACAAGGAACAACAATGAGAAACAAAGAAACAAAATATGGAGTTTGTGATTGTTGACTAGTTTGTAGGGACATAATGTCACTTGGGTTTCTGTTAAGTGTCTCCCAGCATATGTGCCTTGAATTCTCTTTTCTTCCCCCCTTCTTTCCTTCCTTCCTTCCTTCCTTCCTTCCTTCCTTCCTTCCTTCCTTCCTTCCCATAGTGGAGTTTCACATATGGAAGACTTTCTCTGGAGGAGGTTTATAAGACCGAAATAAAAATATCATAGAACATGGGAAAATCCTTCACATTTCCTAAATTTGTATTTTAAAACATGATGAGACATGAGGGATGGCAGTTGCCACCTCTGAAGCATGTAGGAAAGTAGCAGCATGTAATCCAGTAGAATAAGTAACTGGGATGATCTCCTACAGCTTTGGGGAGTTAACACTTTGACTTTCCTTCTAAGCCCTCTCATCAAACCCTGCTGCTTTACTTCTCAACTAAAAGCAGTTTTCTGTCCTACATTTTTATAATTAATATTTCTTAATTTATAAGGACTTATCTCATTTCATGGCATCATTTAAAAGCTCTAGTTATTTTGATTTTAGCTACTGTACATCTAAGTGAATCACAGTGAAAGCTGCCTGTCAAATACCTGGTAATCCTGTGGAAATCAACATTTTAAGTTTTCATCTAAAACAATGCTTTGGTCTATTCACCCAAATTCTTTTGAAAGAAAGAATTTAGACTATGGTGTCATGTAAAGTTTAGAGGAAGCAGGATGTTTTATTCTGTCACAATACTTCTACAGGTAATTTTAGAGTCCTTGGGTTTTTGGTTTGTTTGTTTAATGTTTAGAAATAAAAGGTGACAGTCTGGTACAATATAAATGGACATTTACTTATCTACATTTTTACTAATTGGACAAGTATGCCAAGCGCATAAATATTTTATAAACATGTGTATTTATGAAAGCTTGAAACATGCAGAATATATATTTTTAAAGGTAGAAAAAGAATTCATCATGACCCCACAACTTAGAGGACAATATTAATTTGTTCAATGTAAAGCATAGAAAATATATCACAAACTTTTGTATCTCTCTTTTGGTATTTCTTCATGCATTTATTTAGTTACATACTTCAGTGATGGTGTAATGACAAGGCAGCAATACTGCTCCTGCTGATGTTGAGATATGGCAAGGCTTTATTTATACAAGGAGGGGGCAGGTTTTAGAGTGAAGGCCTATATCCTCTGCTCTAGAAACAAGCAAACTGTGCTCATTAGAGATGTTAGAGTTGTTAAAATCATCGCCTTTTCTTGATCCCATATTTAGTGATGCCAGAGGTAACCTGCACCTCCTGCCTCAAGTTCTCTCCTCTCTTGACTCAAAGGATATTGTCTTGAACCTCACTCGCCCCTCCTGTCCCCACTTCTTTGTCTTCTCTACTGTCTTCTCTTCCTCCACTTGGTACTTACTTATGCTTCCTAGGCTGTTTTTAGCCCTCTTTTTCCTGAATTCCTCACCTAGATGATACTATCCATTCTCCATTATTTCAATGTGTTGGTTTCTAAATTTATGTATCCAGCCAAGACCCACTTACACATCTTTATCACAGGCACTTACCAGAGCCATCCCCTCACCCCCTCGTGAGATCCCAGACCAGGCTCTGGGTATAGAGTGGCCAGGAGAGGAACAAAGTCCCTTTTCTCATGAAGCTTTTGTTGTAGAAGGAGTAGGTAGACAATAGTCAAGCAAACAAATAATCCTATAATTTAAGATGGTGGCAAGTGTTTATGAAGACTAATAAAGGGGGTGATTTGATGGAGTGATGGGGGTAGCAAGTATTATTTTGATAAGGTAGTCATGAAAATATCTAAGACATTTGACCTGAGACTTATGAGAAGAAGAGGCTGATCATGAAAAAATCTTGGAGCCATACATTTAGACAAATGAAGACAGGGTAAGTGCAGAGGTCCTAAATGAATAAGGCCTTCACATATTCAAAGAATTAGAAGGAGCTCAGTTATAGAGTGAAGAACAAAAATACTGAATTCCAAATAACAGTAATTCCCATGACAAGTATGGAATACTATGAGAAGATCCAATGGTGGAACCTCGTATTAATAATACATTGGTCCTGCCCTGACCAGTTTGGCTCAGTGGATGGAGCGTCGGCCTGTGGACTGAAGGGTCCCAGGTTCGATTCCGGTCAAGGGCATGTACCTTGGTTGCGGGCACATCCCCAGTAGGGAGTGTGCAGGAGCCAGCTGATCGATGTTTCTCTCTCATCGATGTTTCTAACTCTCTAGCCCTCTCCCTTCCTCTCTGTAAAAAAATCAGTAAAATATATTTAAAAAAATAATACATTGGTCCTTCCATGTTGTTGCAAATGGTAAGATTTCATTCTTTTTTATGGCCAAATATTATTCTATTGTATATATGTACCACTTCTTTATCCACTCATCTATTGATAGTCACTTGAGTTGCTTTATATTTTGGTTATTGTAAAATAATGCTGCAGTGAACGTTGGGTTGCATATTTCTTTTCAGATTAGTGTCCTGAATTTCTTTGAATATTTTTCCAGAATTGGAATGGCTGGGTCATAAGGTAGCTCTATGTTTAATTTTTTGAGGAATCTCTATATTCTTTTCCATTGTGGCTGCACCGATTTGCATCCCCTTTTCTCCACACCCTCATCAACACTTGTTTGTTGATTTATTGATGATAGCCATTCTAACAAGCATGAGGTGGTAGCTCATTGTGGTTTTAATTTGCATCTCTCTGATGATTAGTAATGTTGAGTATCTTTTCGCAAGTCTATGGCCATCTGTGTGTCCTTTTTAAATAAGTATTCAGGTCCTCTGCTCATTTTTAATTGGATTGTTTGGTGTGTGTGTGTGTGTGTGTGTGTGTTTAGTGTTGTTGTCTGAGTTCTACATAAATTTTGGTTATTGACCAAAATTGGCGAGTATGCTCTTTCATTCAGAAGGTTCTCTTTTTGTTTTGTTGATGTTTTCTTTTGCTGTGCAAAAACATTTTAGTTTGATGTAGTACCATTTATTTACTTATTTTGTTTCCCTCACACAAGAACAAATATCAGAAAAAATACTGCTGAGAGAAATGTTAGAGAAATTACTCCCTATGTTTTCTTCTGGGAGTTTTTGATTTTGGGTCTTAACATTTAAATCTTTAATCCATTTTGAGTTTATTGTTGTATGTGGTATAAGAAGATGAGCTATTTCATTTTTTGAATGTATTTTTTCGACACCATTTATTGAATAGACTGTCTTAACTCCATTGTATATCCTTGCCTCCTTTGTCATAGATTAGTTGACCATATAGATGTGGGTTTATTTCTGGGTTCTCTGTTTGTTCTATTGATCTATGTGTCTATTTTTATGCCAGTACCATACTGCTTTGAGTACTATAACCTTGTAGTATAATTTCATATTAAGATTGCTTTGGCTATTAGGGATCTTTTGGGGTTGCATATAAATTTTAGGGTTATTTGTTCTAGTTGTGAAAAATGCCATTGGTATTTGATAGGGATTACAATGAATCAATAGATTTCTTTGGCTAGTATAGACATTTTAACAATGTTAATTCTTCCTATCCATGAGCATAGTATGTGTTTTCATTTATCTGTATCTTTTTCATTTTCTTTTTTAATGTCATATAATTCTCCAAGTACAGGTCTTTTATTTCATTGGTTAAATTTATCCTCATGTATTTTATTTTTATGCAATTGTAAATGGGATTTCTCTTTCTGATAATTCATTATTCTAACATATAAAAAGCCAGGGGCTGTCATGACTAAAACAACTGGGCGGATGACTGAACAGCAGGCTGCGTGGGGTGACCAGGCTGGCAGGGGAGGCAGTGAGGGACGACCAAACAACTGAGCAGCAGGCTGTGTGGGGTAACCAGGCCAGTGGGGGAGTGGGGCAGTGAGGGCCGACCAGGCCAGCAGGGGCGGGCAGTTAGGGGTGACCAGGCCAGTGTTGGGGGCAGTTGTGGGTGACCAGGCCGGCGGTGGGGGCAGTTAGGAGCAACCAGGCCGGCAGTGGGGAGCAATTAGGGGTGACCTGGCCATTAGTGGAGGGCAGTTGGGGGTGACCAGGCTGGAAGGGGGGGCAGTAAGGGGCGACTGGGCTGGCAGGGGTGGGCAGTGAGGGGTGACCACGCCGCCAAGGTGGGGCAGCGAGGGGCGATCAGGCAGGCAGGCAGGTGAGCAGTTAGGAGCCAGCAGTCCAGGATTGTGAGAAGGATTTCCAACTGCCAGGATCAGGCCTAAACCGGCAGTTGGATATCCCCTGAGGGGTCTTGGATTTGAGAGGATGCAGGCTGGGCTGAGAGGCCCCCCTCCCATGCACAAATCTTGTGCACCGGGCCTCTAGTCCTATGTGATAAAAGCCTTATATGTAAATCAACCAAACGGCAGAATGACAAGTTGCTATGATGCACACCGACCACCAGGGGGCAGATGCTCAATGCAGGAGCTGCCCCCTGGTGGTCAGTGCACTCCCACAGGGGTAGCGCCACTCAGCCAGAAACTGGGCTCATAGCTGGCGTGCACAGTGGCAGTGGCTGGAGCCTCTCCCAACTCCAAGGTAGCGCTAAGGAGCAGCGAGCAGGTGGGCAGTAAGGAGCAAGGGGTCCCAGACTGCAAGAGGGTGCAGGCTGGGCTGAGGGGACCCCCCCCCCACCCCAGTGCATGAATTTCATGCACCAGACCTCTAGTTAGTGTATAAAAATGCAACCACTTCCTGAATATTAATTTTGTATACTGTTACTTTACTGACTTCATTTATTAGTTCTATTAGTTTTTGGTAAAATCTTTATGGTTCTCTCTCTCTAGTATCATATCTACAACATTATTTTTAAGTTTACAACTGTATTCCATTTTATGATTATACAATAGAATATTTCACCAACAGTCATTTAAACAAATTTCACAGAACCTTTTTTTTTTTTTTAAATTTCAGGAATTTCAAGTGTCTCAAAAGAAAATTATAACCATCAGGCAAGCAACATAAAATGCTGGCAGTAAACCAATGTGGGTGGGAAATCACCAGCCAGGGAATCTCTGCTCCTCCTCTAGTAATTCTGTAATTGTTTCAGCAGTGTTATTCCTGCTGCTCCAGCCATGCTATAAGTTTATTTTTAAAATACACTTTTTATTTTGGAATAAATTTTAGATTTACAAAAAGTTACAATGTTTGTCAAAACTCAGAAACTAACATTTGTACATTATTAATTAAACTCCACATTTCAGTAAGATTTCACTGGCGTTTCCAGTAATATACTTTTTCTATTTGGGACCCAGTCCAGGAGACCACATTGTATTGAGTCACTTCCCTGGTCCCCCCCCCCCCCCCCCCCAATAATCTTGATAATTTGGGGAAGCGCTGGTCAAATATTTCATAAAAGTTTTTAAATTAGGTTTTTTTTTTATACTGGATAATGGGTTTGGAGAAGAATAACACAGAAGTGAAGTGCCCTTTGTCTCATATTCCATTGTAAACATGGTATCAAATGCCGTATCTCTGGCAATGTTAACCTTGATAGTCCAGTCAAGGCAGGACTTAGCAGATCTCTACTGTAAAGTTACCTTTCCTCCCTATTCCCATTCTCTATTTATTAGTGGGAAGTCACTAACTCCAACACACACTCAATGAGAGTTGGGGTAGAGGAGTTAGAGACTGGGAGGCCTATCTCCTGAAGTGGGTTATTTGCATAAATTAATTGGAATTCTGTAAGGAAAATTTGTCTCTTCCCCCTCTTTATTTACCTGTCAGTGGGGGACTCAGGCATATTTATTTTATACATTAGCTTTTAATCTATTACTACATTGTTAAT
The DNA here is from genome assembly GCF_028538775.1 of Myotis yumanensis. Classification (NCBI taxonomy): domain Eukaryota; kingdom Metazoa; phylum Chordata; class Mammalia; order Chiroptera; family Vespertilionidae; genus Myotis; species Myotis yumanensis. Next base: position 67,009,413 of record NW_027223755.1, on the reverse strand, counting down.
TTTATTATTATAACATTTTTATTAAAAATGCTTTAGGTTTGGCCATTGGGAGGTCTTTCAGGTTGGCTCCTTTATCCCTGTGATATTCCCTTTATCCTGTTGTTTTCACAGCATTTTCTTATTTTCTGCTCCATGGTCAACTTGTATTTTCTCTGCCCAAGACCCAGAATCGACCATTTCTCAAAGCAGCCCTAGTTCCTTTTGTGGGAAAATTACATTTAGAAACCAAGCTCAGGGCAACAATTTTTTGACAGTTTTCAATATTATTTATAACATTGCTCTAAATATTCCTTGAGCTAATCTAACCCTTTGCACATAACCATAATTATTCTTTATGATAAATTTCTAGAGATGAAATTGTTGAGTTAAAAGGGATTTTAAGACTTTCAATATATTGCCAAGTTGTCATCTAGGAAAATTATAGCCATTTATATGGTTACTAGAGACCTGATGCATGAAATTTGTGCAAGAGTAGGCCTTCCTCCAGCTGCCAGCACCGGCTTCCCTCTAGCACCCGGGACCCGGGCTTCCCTCCGGCTGCCGGCAGGCACCCGCGACCTGGGTAGCCCCAGCTTCGTCCAGAAGGTCATCTGGTCTAATTAGCATATTATGCTTTTATTATTATAGATGAGTGGTATGGAAATTTGTAGTTTTGGGTTTTAAATAAGTAAATTTCATCTCCCTACCAAATTATATCTTAACTCATCTACACTGTCAACAAACTGGCCTAAGGCACATTCACCTCTCGCCTGGATTTCCTCCATAAACTCATAACTAGTCTCCTCCTTCTCTACTCCACCATCTTCATCCTTTAGAGAAAAATCAGAACGTTTTGAAAATACAAATAAATGAGACCATGTTGTGTTCCTGCTTTAAAACCTTCCAGAGTGCTTGATACACAAAGAACTCTTACAAACCCAAAAGGAAAACGCTCTAGTTCTTTAAAACCTTCCGAGAGGGCTTGATGCACAGATAATAAAAGATAAAATCTTTAATATGGATATAAAGCCATGGGTTATCTGGGTGCTCTCTGCCTCTCTGGGTTCCTTTTGCTTTTGTCCTTCCTTCTCACTCAGTACATCAGGCAAACATTAGCCACTATATGTTTGTCTAACATGCCTATTTGTTTTCTAGTTCATGGCTTTTTGATAAATTCTTCCCACTGCCTAGAATATCTTCCTACCCTGAAATAGTACATTTCTAGTAATTCTAGTAATTCTTAAAATTCTAAATTTAGGTACCAATTTCTTTAAACCTAATATAATTCTACCTGAAAATCTTCTCATAGTTTCCTTTACATTATTTTAAAAGCACTTCTCACAGGGCCTAATTATAATTATATCATTATTAAATATTCACCTCTCAGTGAATCTAATGCCCTGAGAACAGGGGCAGTGTCCAGCTTGATTGACACCCAGCAGACGCTGACACTTAGTAGGAACTCAATACTCGCTTGTTGAATGAACGTGTAAGAGTTGAATCAGTAAAACGTATACCAGGATAAAAATCTGCATTAAATGAAGTGCTGTGAAACCTCAATTCTTTACCTGCTGAAGACTATAATTGTTGTATTTGAGAAGTGAAATGGATCTGTCCATTCCCCAGCTAAAATATGATGAAGGAGGAAAACTTACGTTGCAAGTAAAGGTTAGAATATTTGTAAGACCCCTGATTTACAGGGGCAGGTTAGCCCTGAGAAAGATACCAGTTTACATTTGGCGTTCTATGAGAGTGCATTTTCCTACTGTTTTCTGTGGCAGATTGTATCTCGTAAGGATGGCTGCAACAAAATCCTCCCTCTCACATGACCTTCAGGCAATATGACTTTATACTCCGCCCATTGAGAGACAGGGTCTGTTCCCTCCTCTGGAATCGGGGCAGGTTTTTGACTGCCATGGATTTGAAACTATGTGACTCCCAAGGTTAGATCTTAAAAGGTGATAGGCTTCCACCTGCTTGTGTGGAACCCTTGTCTTTGGAGGCCTTGGCCACCATGTAAGAAGAGTGAGGCTTTCCATGTTCAGCCACATGGAGAGGGCACAGGTAGGTGCTCTGGCCCGCGCCCCCGGATGAGTTCCTAGCTGACAGCCAGCATCAACTGCCAGCCATGTGAGTGAAGATCCCTCCAAGAGGCTCCTGCCCCCTGCTGTCTAGTCACCTGTAGCGTTTGAGTCTTGCTAGCAGAGACTGCAGATAATCATGGGGTAGAAACAAGCTGTACCATGGTGGCTTTTCTGAATTCCTGACCCAGAGAGTCTGTACACAGAATTAAATGGTTGTTTTAGTTGCCAAATTTGGGGAGAATTAGTTATATAGCAATAGGAACAGGAAAATTTTCAACAGTATGATTTTTTTTTACTGTCTTCAGTCTGAGAATAAAAAGCTATCATTTAACTTTATATTCTGTTATTACTAGTAAGATTGAATATGTCTTCTGAGTATTAACCAATTGTATCTCTTTTTTCCTTGTTAGTATTTTTCCCCCATTCTTTTTTAAAAAAATATTTTTAATTGATTTCAGAGAGGGAGGGAGAGAGAGATGAAAACATCAATGATGAGAGAGAATCATTGATTGGCTGCCTCCTGCACATCCCACACTGAGAATCAAGCCCACAGCCTGGGCATATGCCCTGACCAGGAATTGCACCATGACCTCCTGGATCAAAGATTGACGTTCAGCCATTAAGCTACACCGGCCGGGCTCCCCCGTTCTTAAAATCAATTCTTCTCCTTTTGGATTTGTAAGAATTCTTTTTTTTTTTTTTTTTTAATCTTTATTGTTCAGATTATTACATTTGTTCCTCTTTTTTCCCCCCATAACTCCCCTCCTTCCAGCTCCCACCCCACCCTCCACCCTCACTCCCCACCCACTGAGTTCATCCATAGGTGCATGATTTTTGTCCAGTCACTTCCCGCATCTCCCACACCCCTTTTCCCCCAAGAATAGTCAGTCCATTCCCTTTCTATGTCCCTGATTCATTATAGTCACCAGTTCATTCTGTACATCAGGTTATTTATTCACTTGATTCTTAGATTCATTTGTTGATAGATGCATATTTGTTGTTCATAATTTGTATCTTTACCTTTTTCTTCTTCTTCCTCTTCTTAAAGGATACCTTTCAGCATTTCATATAATACTGGTTTGGCGGTGATGAACTCCTTTAGTTTTTCCTTATCTGTGAAGCTCTTTATCTGACCTTCAATTCTGAATGATAGCTTTGCTGGATAAAGTCATCTTGGTTGTAGGTTCTTGGTATTCAGCACTTTGAATATTTCTTGCCATTCCCTTCTGGCCTGCAAAGTTTCTGTTGAGAAATCAGCTGACAGTCGTATGGGTATTCCCTTGTAGGTAATTGAGCCTCTTTCTCTTGCTGCTTTTAAGATTTTCTCTTTGTCTTTTGCTCTTGGCATTTTAATGATGATGTGTCTTGGTGTGGTCCTCTTTGGATTCCTTTTGTTTGGGGTTCTCTGCGCTTCTTGGACCTGTAAGTCCATTTCTTTCTCCAGGTGGGGGAAGTTTTCTGCCATTATTTCTTGAAATAGGTTTTCAATATCTTGCTGTCTCTCATCTTCTGGTACTCCAATGACTCTGATATTAGTCCGCTTAAAGCTGTCCCAGAGGCTCCTTACACTATCTTCACACTTTCGGATTCTTTTTTCATTTTGCTTTTCCAATTGGGTGTTTTTTGTCGAATCTTTGATTTGATTCTTGTGCTCCTCTGGTCTGCTATTGGGTATAATATTCTTTATTTCAGTCCGTGTATGCTTACTTTCTAATTTCTTTATCGTAGCATCGAGGGTCTCATTAGTTTTCGTGAGGCTCTGCACAAATTTATGGCAAGCCCTCAAAATTGCGATTCTTAGCTCCATATCCTCCATTTCTGTCATGTTTTTTTGTCTCCGCATCTTTTATGCTTTCTTGGTGCACCCCCTTGTGGTCTCTGTGCACAGTCTTGTTCTAGCCAAGCCTTAATTGTTGTAGTTAACACTAGAGGGATTTGACCACCAGGCCGACTGGCGGTGGAAATCAGCTGTGGGAAAACTTCAGTCCTCAGGGGAGGCGCTAGTCCAGCCCTTGCCTGAGGCGATCGGCAAATGGCTGTGCGCAGGGTTTGGGCGGGGCGGGCTTAACCGGGCGGGGGGGAGGGAGCAGCTATGGCCGCTCTCAGTCCGTCCCCAGGGGCTCTGCCTCTCTGTCCCAGCAATCGCTGCAAACCTCGGAGGGGCCGTAGCCAGACAGTCCCGCTTCTCCCGTTTGAGTCTGGGTCCCTAGAGACTCGCCCGGATCTGGAGCCCAGAGTCTGAGACTCGCTCCTGATTGAAAACGACAATCGCGCCCTCAGCCGCCAGCCCGCTTTGCGCGCGCACCCTCACCACCGCACCGCCGTACCTTTAAATTTTCCACACTGCGCCTCCGCTGAGCGTCGGAATGCTGTTGTTTTTGCTTCTAGTTGAAGAGACTCTCCTCAGCCAGCCTTCCCGTGGTTCTGGTTGATGTCCGCTCCGACTTTTAGTTGTATTTTTGAAGTGGTTGTCCACGGCAGCAGTCTCCGGTGTTTACCTATGCCGCCATCTTCGATTCTCCTCCTCAACTGGGAATCTGTAAGAATTCTTTATGTGTCAAGGATGTTAAACTTTTTTCTGTTACATGTTCCCAATAGTTTGTTGTTTTTTATGGTGTTATTTGCTTGTGTATATTCTTTAAAGTCAGACTTGAATGTTTTCTAGTTGTTTCTAGTGAGCTCATGACCTTGAGTCATTGTCTCTTTCACACCAAGCCAATGGTATTTATTCTTTGCTCTTGTGTTGAAGTGTGCAGTGTTCCCTCAGCTACAAAAATGATCATCTACCACTATTAATTTTTGTTAGAACCTTATCATACTTGGGTTAAATATATTTGTTAAAGTTATATTTCAGTAAAGCTTATGTTTATTTGTAATATTGAGTCTCTTAACAGAAAGTGCTTTAGTATAACCTTAATAATTCTAATATAGAGAAAAAAGACTCAGTTGTAATTTGACGTAAGCTACAGACTAATAAGAGGGATGTAGGGATGAAGACTTATAGATCAAGGTAAAAAATACTGAAAACTTCAGAAACATGCTATGAGGAAATTATAGATGAGAAGACAATATTTATGAAAATACGTACTAGAAAAAATTTAGATGAGGTGTGGCTGATCTGTTGCTTATAAATGATGAAATGGGGGAAAATCCAGATACAAGGTGTATACAATAAACATAGCAGAAATTTGGAAAATAAGGGCCAAACTATAAAAGGCTCTTCCTATCAATAGCTAACATTTCAAGAAAATCACTGGATAATTGAAGTAAGCCATGGGCAGGTATGAAAGGTATCATACTTTGGTACAAAGTTATCTAAAGGCTTGATTTGTAGAGTTATGTAGTTCAATTCTAGTATTTAAATTGGGGATATATTCTATAGTGAGTATGATTAAATACCTTATGAGTTTTCTTTAAATTATGTTCAAGTGCATCTATTAAAGAATGATAGTGTCTAAGTTTGGCTGATTGATTTTCAGTCATATAGGAAAGCAGATATAATTGAGAAGCACAGCATAATCTCTGCCTTCAGATAATGTTATAGGAAATGTAGGTGGCTAGACCCTCAGATTGTAACAGTTAAGGATACATCCATTTACCTAATGTAAATTTATCTTAACTGCACACCCAATTCTTGGAGGAACTAGCTATGTCAACAAACCCACAAAGAGACACTTGGAGACAGCCAAGTATTACACTTGGAGATAGCCAGTAGCAGCAGCAGCTGCTGCTCAAAGTCCATCCAGTGTCAAAGGGACATGGGTTGGCATGTCAAATTTTACTTGCATGATTGGAAAGAAATGTGATTGACAATGAGCATTTATGTAATTTTTTTTAAAATATATTTTATTGATTTTTCACAGAGAGGAAGGGAGAGAGATAGAGAGTTAGAAACATCGATGAGAGAGAAACATCGATCAGCTGCCTCCTGCATATCTCCTACTGGGGATGTGCCCGCAACCCAGGTACATGCCCTTGACCGGAATCGAACCCGGGACCCTTCAGTCTGCAGGCCGACGCTCTATCCACTGAGCCAAACCGGTTTTGGCAGCATTTATGTAATTTTAAGATCTCTTTACACATAATGCAACATTCACTGATGTTTTTGAAAACAGGCACATTTTACTAATTAGTGTTTTTACATTTTACCTTGAATAAACTCTTTTTTTTTTTTTTTTTTTTTTTTAGCATTTTTGTAAGGCATGTATAGTGGGGATGAGTTTTCTCAGCTTTTGATGAACTGGGAAAGTATGTTCCTCCTTCATTTCTAAAAGACTTTACCCAGTAAAGTGTTCTTGTGTATTTTTTTCTTTCGTCACTTTGAATATATCACTGCACTCTTTCCTGGCTTATAAGTTTTTCCCTTATATGAAGAATTTTATTTCTGTAGCTTCTTTTAAAATTCTCTATTTTAATTTAAGATAGTTTGATTATAACATACCTAAGAGAAGATTATTTTGTGTTAAAATTTTGGGGGATTTTAGGAGTTTCATGAGCATGGATGTTCACATATCTCCTCAGGTGTGGGAAGTTCTCAGCCACTATTTTTTAAAATAACCTTTCTGACCCTTTTCTCCTCTCTTCTCCTCCTGGGACTCCAATAATGCATAGGTTGTTTCTCTTAATGGTATTCCATAGTTCACATAGTCTTGACCCTTTTTCATTCTTTTTGTTTGTTATCCTCTGACTGATAATTTCAAACAAACTGTCTTCTGCTTCACTAAATTCTTTAGTCCGCTTGATTGAGTATGTCGTTGATGATCTTTATTGCATTTTACATTTTATTTACTGTATTATTCATCTCCAGAATTTTTAAATGATTTCTATTTCTGTGTTAAACTTATTTTTTTGGATTTTTTTTTCCTGATTTTGTTGAATTGTCTTTGGGTGATAACTTGTGTCTCACCGAGTTTCCTTAAGACAATCATTTTGAATTCTTTATCAGGCAAATCACAGATTTCCATTACTTTGGGGTCAGTTACTGGAAAATTATGTTCCTTTGCTGGTGTCATGTTTCCTTGTTTTTCCATGTTCCTTAAAGTCTTGCTTTATTGTTCTTACATTTGAAGAAGCAGTTACCTCCTCCAGTGTTTACAGATAGGATCTGAAAGAGATATACCTTCCATCAGCACTTTTATGAATTCTGAGGCTTTCTCAGATTTTTTTTTGTAGATACTCCTGCTCCACACTTCTTGTTCCCTTTAAACAGAAAATATTAAGACTGTAGCCTTCTGTTGGTCCTTCAAAGCCAGTTGCTGAGAGTCACCTGTTTGCTTTACCTAGGATGGTGCTGAATGCTCAAATTTGTGTGCTTCCTCCCAAACACAGAGAAATGGGCCAGCTTTCTGCTTATGCTCACTAGCCATCTGTAAAGACTCACCCTCATTGCCCTTGGGAGTGTGTACAGGGAGCTGGTCACAGGGTAAGGGTGAGCATGTGTGGGTAAGCTGTGTAGAGTGTTGGGTGTGTCTGGGGCCAGTTGGCATCCCCTGTGGTTTATGGATGGGCTATCTAATGGAGTCTGAAAAGTGATTAGTAGGGTCTGCATCCCTTTGATGTCCTCCAAGAACTCAGGTTGCTGTTCTCCCAGCCATTTTCTCCACTATCACACAGCATACCTCAGTATTCTAGATGGGTGAGAAAAAATGGGACTCTTTGGCAGCACGTTGCACAACTGGGAGGTTGGGTGTTCACTCACATGCTCTCATTTTCCTTATGGGACTAACCATGGGCCAAGAAGGTCTCTTTTGGCATTGAACTGTGTCACTTTGGGAGAGGAATGTCCTGAGTAAAGTGAAACCCTTCTTCTTACCCTCCTCAATTTATAAAACTTTAATTATTTTGCTCCAGTGATGTGCTGGAACTTCTCTGCTGGGCTCCCTAACTTCCATAGAGGCATCCATGGACATTATCAAAATTAGTGTACTTTGGTGCCAGGGGTTGAGGGTGGGGAAGATGGTAGAAAACTCCTATCCTTACATTTTGATGACATTACCTCACAAATCTTAATATCACACTTTTCAGGAATATAAATGCAATGTTGAAATTGCTTATGCTAATGAGAATAGCCTCTGGTGTTGACTGAGAGAGGTATGGAAAGCCACCTTTGGGATATGGCCTCGTAGATTAAATGTAGCTGCCCTCTGCTGGAGTGTGCATTGTGATTAGGGCAGCTGTGTCTCCTTGGAGTGTTGCTTTAACTTTCATACACCATATATAACCCTATAATAATTGAAAAGTGATTTACAAATATCATCACTGGGTGAGTTGGGGTTGCAAAGATGGAAAATGCTGTTCTTTCTCCAGCAGCTTATGGAAATGGGAGAAATATATGCATTTAACATTTACCATATGCTTCCTATGGAAGAGGCCACATTAGATTGTGGATGTGGAGATGAATAAGATGCTAGCCATGCTTTCAAGGACACCCTCTAGCAGAAGAGAAGGACATGTCTAGAAAAAAGTACACATAAGTAGTTAGCGAAGTCTAAGTCACCACAGAGGGCAGTTGGAGTAGGAAAGAGGAAAAGAGACACTTAATTTCAGTAGGAGGAAAGGATAATCCAGGCAGACGTCAGCATAACGAAGGTACAGGATCACAAGATAGCATGGGTTGTGGGAGGGACTCATGTTAGTGCAGGTTGCTGGGTCATGAAGCACCATAGCATTTGTGGCTGGGAGTTGGGTAGGAAGGGGGTAGGTGGTATATGGCTTTGAGGCTCCGCTAATGGACACAAGTAACTATTTCTGTTATTTCACTTACCAGTAGATGCTGAGGATGTTGTTAGGTATAATTTCTTTTGAGTGGCAGAGTGTTCCCTTCTAAAAAGAAAAATAACAAAATGTTATTTAAGAAAGTGAAGGATTCTAATTGGGACCATCCAACAGTAAAACTGAGAAGAAGCAGGTGACATTTGGCTTCCGGTGGTTTGCCATCAGTATTTTCAGGACCCTTTACAGCTTCTCCAGGCTCTGGGTGGGTACTTTTACTTAGCTCTCTTGTCTATGAGAGCTCAGGTTCCCATTCTCTTCAACTCTTCTCTTCTTTACTAACTTTGTCAACCAAGATATCATTATGAGTGGTTTGCTTTATCACATTAGCAACATGTTAACCAGAATTCCAGCTGGAGAAAGCCCTGACTTTGGAAGAAATACTTGGATATCCTGATTACAAACAGGATATAACCAGAAGCTCATGCTCAAACAACACAGAGTACTCAAAAAGTAGCTATGACTAAGAGAAGAGGAGCCTCCCTGGCTGGGTGGCTCAGTTGATTGGAGAGTAATCCCATTCACCAAGAGGTGGTGGGTTTGATTCCAGTTGGGATACATATCCAGGTTGCAGGTTTGATCCCAGGTCAAGTTGTGTGCGGTAGGCAACTGATCCATGTTTCTCTCTCACCTCTCTCTCTCTCTCTCTCTCTCTCTCTCTCTCTCTCTCCCCCTCTCTCTCTCTCCCCCTCCTCCCTCCCTCCCTCCCTAAAATCAATAAAGTACAACATGAAAAAAGAAAGGCAAGATGAGTTGTTTCTTTTGTTCCAGAGAAAGAGATGATTGAGGGGGCGGGGGGAAAGGTGAGAAAAGAGAGGAGGAGGGAGACAACTGGAGGTGTGGGAAGGAGAAGGAGGGATGGAGAGAAAGTAATAGAAGACTAGTCTATGCTTGATGATGTCACCAAGATCTTCAAGTGAAAGTTGACTTAACTCCCAAAGTGTTTGATGAATGTACTGTGTATGGACCTGTTTGTAAATCATTGAGAAGGTTGAGGGTCACACGAAAACTGATGTTGGAAGGGGAGGGAAGGTTTATTTAGTGTCCCTGAGGCAGATAAGGCCAGAAGGATCCCAGATCTTTGAGCATTAGTAGAAATCTCTAGGAGAACATTAATTTTCTTCTGGCTATGTTAAAGCCAGTCCTACTTGGTTTAAGGGAAGTCAGGATGGAGAGGAATCTCACTTAACATCTGAATTGCAGTTGCATTTTTTAATCCTCACCTGAGGATATGTTTAATTGATTTTAGAGAGAGATGAAGGGAGAAAAAGAGAAACATTTATGTAAGAGAGAAACATTGATTGGTTGCTTCCCCTATGCACCCTGACTGGGGATCAAACCCCAAACCTTTTTGGTGCATGGGATGATGCTCCAACCAACTGAGCCACCTGCCCAGGGCTGCAGATGCAAATAAACACTGCTTCCTGGTAATGATATATCAAACAAAAGGATACCTGTAAAGTTGAGAATTTCAGGTTATAGTCTAAGGAGATGTATTGGGGGGGTCAAGCCAACCTTTTAAAACTCCTGCGTTCAAACTTGGCTCAACAGTCAGAGCATGTATTTCCCACTCATTAAAGCTAACCTAAAGCAAAGTATGTGAACTGGATCCTCAGGTTAACTTTGCTTCTGGGGAATTTGTGTTATCTCTGTACTTTACAAGGACCTAAAGACAGCCCCCTCCTTTTCCTGTGTTGTTCAAATCCTGTGACCTTGAACCTCTGCCTTCCCAGGACAGATACTTCACAAATCAGATGAAAACTACCTTATGGGGTATTCCCTTCCCTACGCCCCCTCTCCTGTGGGAAAGTGGTCAACCAGTTAACTTTCCTTGCTAGGAGCTCTTCAAAGGCTATTTCTTTAGGAATGAAGAAGTTCTCACTTTATATACACCCCCCAACACACACACACACACACACACACACACACACACACACACACACGAGACTCACTGAGAAAGAAGTAAGGAAACAATAGACAATCCTTTTGGATTCTTTCTGTTATACCCACTGCTTTCAAATGATGACCTTTGAAACTAGAGATTAAAAGAAGAAAGAGAACTGAGACTGTCAGGTCCTGAAATGTATAAAAAAATACACTTCTATTCTTGCCTTCTGGCTGGGGAATCCTGCTGGCTTACTTATAATTTGGACAAGAGGTTTCGTTTAGGCTTTTCTTATGGGGTTCCCCAGGTTTTCCTATACTTATATATGGCACATTAACTTATATGGTGGCAAGTAGAAGGGTTTAAATTCAAATTCCTTGGGAATTAAAAAGCACAGAATCATCATTATAAGGATGATAGTTGTTACAAATACAGTTTATGAAGTAGCTTGGTTTTTGACCATGCTACTTTAATATTATAAGTATTAATTGAGCTTTGGCAGATTTGTCAAAAACATTCCTAATGAAATTGTATTTATCATCATGAGATTTAGCCTGTGTAATAATAGTCGGAAATCAGGACAATAAATAACTAAAGTGCATTAACAATTTACCAAGTACTCACTATTCTGCCAAGACATTTTTACTTCATAAAGAAGTGGGGGATATTGGATCCTATGTTCACAACATTTTAATTTTAATTATGAAGAAGAATGTGACGTGTAAACCAAATAAGATGGTGCCTTATCTGAGAGGAATCCTTTTCAGAAGATTCAGTGAAGGGTGAGATTATCAGGGAAAGAGGAGATTTGAGCAGATCTGGATTCGCAAGAAGGATGTTTTAGATGAAAAAAAACCCCAACAACAACAACAAGTATGGGATGAGGAAATAATATTGGATATTTTTTAGGACAAAGGTGGCCAGGCACCCTGGAATAGAAGGCATGTCTACAGGACAAGGGGGTGGTGGGTCGGATGGTAGGAGCACCAGGTTCAGACAGATCTTAAAAGGCAGATTTGACTGTTGCAGGATATTGGTGTCACTGAACATTTTTGAACAGGAAAATAGCTTAATCAGATTGATGGGGAAGTCCTGCTTTCCCTTTCACCCACTCAATGAACTCTAGTGATCTTTAATAATTTGGGTGATAGGTTTCATCCATTCAATTAACCTGGTCTCTGCTGTTACTTAAAATATTTGCACATTGTAGGAGTCAGGACATGTAGATTTATGTAATCCCTTACCCAAAACTCTCTCCCTCTTTCTCTCTCTCTCAATCTCCCTCATTCTGGCAGGATATTTCTCCATTTCCAAGTGGAATTATCACATAACAAGAAGTAGGTTTCATTTTGCTGAGGAAGGACCTGGCATAGAGTGGTTAACAGGCTTGGTGTACATTTTATCTGGAGCTGGGAGTAGAGGATTTTCCCTCTTTTTAAATAAAATATTTAGAATTAGAAAGATCAGAGCTCAGTTCTCCAGCTAATAGCCTCATTGACCTAGTTGATGTATAGTTCCAAAAGAGAGATTTTTCATGTCCCAAAGATTCTTCCCTGATTCCAAATCAGGAACACAGAGTCATGTTCCTGAATGTTTGACTTCACAGCTACCACCTCTGTGGTGTTGACTCCCCAGTAACTTCATTGAGGCTTCAGGAAGTGCATCCCACCCCGAGTCTTTTCGGTGGACATGCTCCTCCTCCAATCTGCATCCCCCTCTCCATTCTCCACCTAAACTTAAACCAGAAACTGTGGATTTGGGTTTACTAGTCATTTAACAGGGTCGGAATTCACCGAAGCTCAGAGAACAACTGTACTGTAAACCTCCCTTCCAAGTGCCTGCTGTGTTGGATGGAAGCGTGACAGGCAGCGAGGAGGCTGATGGTTCTCGCTCCGGCAGACTTCTCCATGTCATGAGTCAAAGAAACCCATCCTTTTTTGCAGAGGTTTGAGATCACAGACACTTCTCAGTCTTTAGTCAGGTTGCTGCTTTATCCTAGGGAATGGATTGTCCAAAACTGGATGCAACTCCAGTTTTTATTGGTGAGAGAGAGAGAGAGAGAGAGAGAGACACACACACACAGACAGACAGAGACATTGACATGAGAAACATTGATTGTTGCCTCCCAGACCCACCTTGACCAGGGATCAAATCCTAAACCTAGGTATGTGCCCTGAATGGGAATCGGACCTTTTTGGTGAAGGGGATGATGCTCTAACTGAATCACCCGGCCAGTGTGAGACAACCCAATTTTTTAAAAACATTTTATGTAGTTTTTTATGTGGCATAGTAGTGAGTTACTATGCTATAGTTCTTGGCTTTGAATACAGCTTTGAGTTTCTGTCAAAGGGAAGATCCATACCATTCATACCAGCAGCTTACAGGAATTCATCTAGCCCTGGAGTCATTCAGGAGTAATTTACTCAATTAGTAACACTGGCAATTAATTGCATATGTGTTGTCTGGGAAAGAAAATTTAAACTCACTAGCAATTTGACTTCTTAGGACGACAAAAATTCTTATATACATTTAACTTTAATAGCTTTATTATTGCTGTGTTATGAAACATTACTACAAGTGGTTGAAGAACCATGTGGAATGATAAATAATAGCATCACATATCATTCTTTGAAAATAAATATTATAAAAACACAGCTAATAAATATAGCATTGAGATATAATAGGAAATGAACTGAAATCAAATGACTATCTCTATCTGCTGATTAGACTGCTCTTAAATAATTCTTATTAAATTTAATGAAATCAGTGGACAGCCTTTAGAATCTATCAGATAGTGCATTTTCTTTGAAAATATTTCATTATTGAATATGAATATATATTAAATGTGATACAGTCTTACAAAATAAAAATCTCATTACAATTGACAAAATAATAAAAATAGGGAAAATAATGGAAGATTATACAGAAAATAATGGGATTATGAATAAATTCCTGGATTGTTTCAGCAGGTGTGATTACATGATGACCTCTGCTTTGGATGAGCTGTGGGACTTTGCATGAGCCATTTTCCCTCTCTAAGTTCCATGTTGTTGCCAATAAAACTCAGTAATTCAACCAATGGGATGAGGATGTAGTGGTGAAGAATGAAGGCATGGTCCCTGGTTCTTAAGGAGACAATATTGCTAGAGGGTGAAACAGATAAGATTTCAGATGGTAATGAGTGCTGTGAAGATCATTAAAAAGAGTAATATGTCAGATAGTGACTAAAAGATACTTTTAAGATAGAATGATCAGAGAAGACTTCTGTGACACAATGACATTTGAACAGAGGCCCAAATGACAAAGAGGAGCCAAGCTATGACAGAGCTGGCGGGGGGGGGGGCGGGGGTCGGGGGAGTGGGGGTGGGGGAAGCATATGGAACAGCAAGTGAGAAGGCCCCATGGCCAGAGCACACATGATTTGTTCAGGAACCACAGGGAGGTCAGTGTGCACAGTGAGGAAGGGGAGGAAAAAGGGAGAGGACACAAAGGTCAGAGGGGGGCAGTGGTTGACTATGCAGGGCCTCAAAGGCCATGCTAGGGATTTTATCCTAAGTGTGTGAGAAGCCATTAAAAGGTTTCGAACAGATGAACATTAGTGGAATATGTTTTTAAAGCAGTCGCTGCCTGCCCTATGAGAGAATGGATGGCAGAAGGGGCAAGAATGGAGGCAGAGGGACTGCTGGGAAGTGATGGGGTCAAACTCTGATCAGCATGCCTTTCTCTTTGAGGGTACAGATCTTCTCTCAGAAAGAGAATGTTCCAATCCACATGCATAGCATCATACTCTTTTATTGGATTATCATACGTCTTGAAGACTAGCCATATAGATTGCCTCCAGCTAGGAATGGGTCATCTTGATACGTTTCCTTCACTTCTGATACTATGTCTTAAGGATTTTTCTAAAAAGGAAGCTATTTAATTTTTTTGCATATCCAGATTACCATGAAAACTAAAAAAAAATGAAACAAAGGAAAATGGGTTGGTTTAACGTTCTCTTTGTTCTGTTACTTGATTCTTCTATTAATACACAGACCATTACTATTTTTTTTTTTTGCAATATCATAGCAACATCATATTTAGGCTTAAAGAAAGCATTTTTAAACAATTTCTTTATTTCTGCTAACCAAGCATATTGCAATCTGTTTTGCTTACTGCCCATTTTAGAAGTAGTATATATAAAAAAGTCAGGAAGTCAGGTAAAGAAGACAGGTATTTATGAAGAAATAAAAGAATGTGTACTATATTTTTACTCTTTAAACACACTAAATAATCAAAAAATGACCAATAGGAAAGGTGAAAAAGTAGAGAATTAAAATATAGAAACCCTAAACATGAGGAATAAAAATGAACTGTCAGAATGCAATGTGGAGTCAGGGAAAGATAATTAGAGCAATACCATATAGGTCCTCTAAAACCAGGGGCCAGGTGAGCAGCAAACTCTACAGGGGGCTGTATTTAAGGCCATAGGGAGTAGGTCAGAGGGATGAGGTGGGAGAACTCTATGGCACGCCCCTCTGAAGAGGACAGCCAAAGCTCGGATCTAGCCACTTTCTGCCATGCAGAACAAGGGGCATTGAGGATTGCCAGGTCATCTGATTTTTTAAAGAGAAGCTGGAAAGATGGATTTTTATATGAAATGTTCTTTCAAAAACTGTGTGGGCCAAACAAAATTATCTGCCAGCTGGATTCCATCTGTGGGCTGCCAGTCTGTGATCCCCACTCAAAAAATAAGTGGCCTAATTCTCCAAGGCCCATCTAATGATCCTTTGATTAGATGGGTGCGCTCTAGGAGAAGTGTCCCAGAGATACCCAGTTCTATGTTATAACAAGTTGGGGAGGCAGAGTTGCTAATGGTGAGGCTTCTAGACAAGGGGAGTGCATTGGATGAGGAGGGCGAGAGGGAGCCATAGCACTGATAACAGCTTTGGAACTTTCAGGGCCTCAATGTGAGCTTCCCTGACTCCCCGAAGTGTGAACACTGCGGGGAGGTGTGGCTCATGGCAGAAGACACATCCAATTTAGTTGAGTGTAACAAACCCAAATAAAAACTGGCACTGCTTGAGCTCCTTGGCCTCACCCCGCCCCTCCTGCTCTTTAGCACCAGTTGGCTGGACAGGGCCGCTGCAGACATGATTAATAACCAGAAGAAAGCAGCTCAGCATCTATGCATCCACACAGTGAAGAGAAGTAGTGAACTGGCACACGTTGATGCCTCCCATAAATAGAAGCAAAGAGCGGGGCAACCTCCCTTAGACTGGAATCCTCTCAGATAATAAAGACTGCAGACATATGCTTTTCTCTAGTTTCAAATAAATAAAGGACAACAAATCATCTTCAAAACAAAGCTTGAAGAGGAACTATAAAACGTCAAAGAAAAATACAATAACACATGAAAAATCTGGGGCTATATATCCTCTTAAAAAATCACTAAACCAAAGATTCACTTCTCTGATTTTACTGTTCTTTCCTTCTCGATATCTTGTTCACTATTTCCCACAGTGACTAATCTTTGGACTCACAAACACCTCCATCCATCCATGTGTCTACTTTCTTTACATTTATCTTCCCCTCTTTTCCTTCCTCTTTAGTCACCTTAGATTTCACAGGCCATTGTTTCAGTAACACTCTCTTTTCTGGGATTAAGTTTACTTTACCAACCTCATCCATTTTCTCAGAAAACATAAACTATTTATATAGTCTCTATTTTCTGTATTCAACCTCTCCCTCTCAACAGGAATTGATCATCTTTAAAAAAAATTGCTCACAATGCAAGCCTCACTTTTATGAGATTTAAGACATATAAAATGACTGTCAAATTATTCTAAAACCTTGTAAGTGCTTACCCTTAATTATTTCCTCATGTTGTTACAGCTGATAATAATGAGTCCCAGGAGTGGAATGGGTCTGAAGACTTTGGTTTGAATAGAACTCTTGTTCCCCTTTGCCCAGTGTACCCGTCAGATTTCAACTCAGAAGTCTCTAACTTAGGAAAGCCTTCCCGGATCTCTGTAGGTCACTTACACCTATTACTTATTCTTGAAGCCCACATGCCTCTCCCTGTATTTCTTTTAGTGATGTTTGCATTTGTAACCTGTGTATCCTCCATGTCAGCCACATGATGGTGGGAACTGGGGCTCTTCTTTCTCTACTCACTATTGTATTCCTGGCACATAGTGGACACTCAGAATTACTTGTTCATTGTGTAAAGAGGACAGGCATGCACAAAGTGTTAGGTGAATATAGAGGCAATAGAGGATTCTGTCCAGAGATTTCAGGCAAGTGACATTTGAATAAGGGTTCCATGTGCAGATGGTGGGAAAGAGCACTTTAGGTGAAGGTTATTGTGTATAAGCACAGAGCTTGCCTGGTGAATATTCTGGGGTGCTTAGAGCATGAAGTGTGCTGAATGGGGAGAAGGCTGTGATATTGGAGTCGGGGGATAAAGATGAGAGGATAGACTGTGAGTTAAAAGTCCTCAGATGCCACACTAAGGAGTTTAGTTTTATCACCTCTAGATTGAAAGTCAGTCATTCTATCTAGTAATAGGAAGTCATTAAATCATTTATAGCAGTAGAATACATTATTAAATTTGATTTTGTCAAAGATAATTGGTGGTGATGTGGAGTTGAGATTGACAGGGTCAAGGTGAGAGATTCTTGGAACAATTTGCTTCTGAGTACATGACTGGCGGGAGTGGGGTGGGTGGGGGGGTGGGGGAGGTGGAAAGGAAGAGGTGGATTGGAGAGGTATTTAGAACTTGGCAACTCCTGGATGTGGCTCCCAAAGTCTTGGAATGTGGGGATCTGAGGATGAGGAGAGGATATATATATATATAATACATATATACATATATATATATATAATACATATATAATACATATATATAATACATATATAATACATATATAATACATATATATATATTATATATATATATAGAGGCCCGGTGCACAAAAATTTGTGCACTCGGGGGGGAAGGGAGGGGGTCTCTCAGCCCGGCCTGTGCCCTCTCGCAGTCTGGGACCCCTCGGGAGATAACGACCTGCTGGCTTAGGCCTGCTCCCGGGTGGCAGAGGGCAGGACCAATCCCTAAGTGCAGCCCCTGGTCGGGCTTAGAGCAGGGCTGATTGGGGAGTTGGGGCACCGCCCCCTGTCATGCACAGAGCAGGGCGGATTGGGAGGTTGCGATGCCACCCTCAGTCATGCTCAGGGCAGGGCTGATTGGGGGGTTGGGGCACCGCCCCCTGTCACACTCAAGGCAGGGTCGATGGGGAGGTTGCAGCGCCACCCCCTGTGATGCACAGAGCAGGGCCAATCAGGGGGTTGGGATGCTGCCTCCTGTCACTCACAGAGCAGGGCCAATCAGGGGGTTGGGGCGCTGCCCCCTGTCACTCACAGAGCAGGGCCCATCAGGTGGGTTGGGGCTCCGTACCCTGTCACACACAGAGCAGGGCGGATCAGGGGGTTGGGGCGCTGCACCCTGTCACACTCAGGGCAGGGCCAATGGGGAGGTTATGGCTCTACCCTGTCACACACAGAGCAAGGCCCGTGGAGGGGGGTTGGGGCGCCACCCTCTATCACCCACAGAGCAGGGCCGATCAGGGGGATGGGGCGCCACCGCTGTCACACTTGGGGCAGGGCCAATGGAGAGGTTATGGCTCTACCCTGTCACACACACAGCAGGGCCCATGGGGAGGGGGGTGTGGGTTGGGGCACCGCACCCTGTCAAGCACAGAGCCCCAGGGCAATCAGGGGATTGGGGAGCTCCCCCCTATCAGGCACAGAGCAGGGCTGATCAGGGGGTTAGGGCGCCTTTCCCTATCATGAACAGAGCAGGGCGGATAGGGAGGTTGTGGCCCTGCCCCTTGTCACGCTGATCCCGGTGCCGGGAGCCTCGCTGCTCCACTGATCCCGGTGCCGGGAGGCATATTACCCTTTTACTATGTAGGATAGCGGCCTGGTGCACGGGTGGGGGCTGGCTGGTTTGCCCTGAAGGGTGTCCTGGATCAGGGTGGGGGTCCCCACTGGGGTGCCTGGCCAGTCTGGGTGAGGGGCTGAGGGCTGTTTTCCGGGTGGCGAGTGACTGAAGCTTCCAACCGCTCCTTGTTTTCTTTCTTTCTTTCTTTTTTTTATTCTGGGCCAGCTTTAGCTCTGAGGCCTCGCTGCTGTAAACATGGATACAATGTTTGGGTCCGGCTGGGTTTCAGTCCGCAGGTTTCTGGGGTTTTGTTTACCTTCTTATTTGCAACATAGTACATAGTTGCTTAGACTTGCAGTTGAGAGGCCGGCAAGTGAGGCGGGGAACATTGGAGTCCGCAGCAAGCAAGCCTCATGCTCGCTTCAGTGCCTGGCTGCCGGCCGCCATCTTGGCTGACAGTTAATTTGCATATACTCACTGATTAGCCAATGAAAAGGGTAGCGGTCGTATGTTAATTACCATGTTTCTCTTTTATTAGTATATATATATATATATATGTTTCTGCTTTATTGTTCCAGTTCCCTAACCCTGGTACTCTTTGTCTTGCCAGAGTATAGAAGTAAGTTCTTGGCGTATACCTTTCTTAAGCCCTGCAGTTATAATACTAGCGCAATCTACCATCTGATTGGAAATAATGATAAAATAGTTATGCTTTATCCTTTGGACATGATGCACATCTTTATCAAAGATCATTTCCTCTAAAGAATAATAGGCAATGGTAAAAGTAGTGTCTTATGCCTGGATGATGATCAGATACTTTACATCGATCTATGGCTCCATGGCCTCTAAAGTGTCAGCATCAGAGTTGTGATATTGTACCTCCCAGATTTTGGCGAGGTTGTCTCATGCCCCCCAGATCTCATCTTAGCTTGGTGAGTCATTCTATGCTGCTCCAGGAGAACTGGTGGTGACTTTCACCAGCCATGCGTTCCCAGACCAGAGCTAGGATACCACCTAGAAAGGCAGGCTGGAGAAAGCCAGCATGGAGAGGGCATCACTAACCTCTATGTGCTGCATTCCTGAGCTCTCACACGTGGTTATTAATGCCTGCCGCCAGCCCAAATTTCAAGAAGCTATTACTACCTATTTCTGCTGCCTTATTATAGTAAAAGTTGCCTCATACTCCTTTCAGATGTTTGGGAGAGGGGTGTACTTCATACATAAATATCTTCACCATCTTAACCTTCATGGATATTGCGTATAAATAACACTATATCCTTTGACATAATCTGATGTACTGGCTTTGTAAGGAAAGAACTGGTACTATTCTAACTCCCACATTAGATACCTTTCATGGGAGCTGGAAGAAATAGGCAGAAGCTAAACCAGAGACATTTTTAGGAAATTGTTGTGGAAAAAATGGATAGGAACTATGAGCTGGTTCAGCGTGGTGCACAGGGAAATATTCAGTGCGCCTTGCCTCACTGCTTCCTTATGCATTGCTGTGTCCTGGTGGAACCAGACCTAAGTTTGCCTCCCTAACTGGGAACTGCCAGGTATTAAGATAATGAGGTGAAGGTGGGGAGAGCTAGGGAGAAAGCCTAGGATCCTGAAGGATAAGTAGGGTCTCCAACTCTTTCTTATTTTCACTACGTGGATTTCTGTTGCCTAGGAGGAGCTTATATTCGGATTCTTCCTGCTGATGCCCCAGTGGATCCTTGGTTCTTTTTCAGATTCCCTAGCAGCTAAATGAGGCTTTTTCTTTGATGCCCTATTGCTTCCAGATGGAGACCAACCCTGAAAAGTAAATCAAGCAGCTTCTCTGGCCTTGGGAGGCAGCAGAGCTCTCCTTAGTTTGACATCAAGGAAGAGAGTCAGCAGATTGCGTCCTGGTGACGTTGCCGTGGACTCTCACTCCTGTTTGGAAAAAGTCAGGGGTGAAGGTGCAGAAAGGCCCTTCCTTTCTCTGTAGCAGCAGGTTTCTGGGAATGAAGGCAGGCAGTGCTCACAAGGTATTAAAAAGAAAGTCACGGCTGCCTCCCTGCAAGCTGCAGGGAAGTATCCCAACTCCCCATTCAGCTAGCCTGAGTTAAATGGTCCTACTAGTAAAGTAGCATTTCACACACAGATTTGGACAAGAATATGGAGAATCCAGACTCAATTTAAAAAGTCGGATCTTTTGGCCTGTTTGGTGTGGCTCAGTGGTTGAGCATTGACTCATGAACCAATAGGTCACTGGTTCAATTCCCAGTCAGGGCACATCCCTGTGTTTTGGGCTCAATCCCCATTGGGGGTGTTTGCAGGAGGCAGCTGATGGATGAAGATTTTCTCTCATCAGTGTTTCTATCTATCCAACCCCCTTTCTAACTCTCTAAAAATCAATAAAAACATTTTTTTTTAAGTCAGGCCTTTTGTCATGGGATTGTCTATCTAAAGTAAACAACATTGAATGTCTCTGTCTACCAGGAAAGGCTGAAACAAGTTCTCCATCTCTAGTCATTCTCCTTTGGAATCAGACAGTTATCTCAGAACACAATGCAGGAGTAAGCAGTCTCTTCCTCTGTGGTCCCATGATAATTGGCCACTGGGTTCGTGTGACACATCACATTGTATGATCAGATCTCCTCCTTCAACTGGGGCCCCTTGGGCTACTGCTTAGTCATCTTCGTGTACGCACAGGGAGCAAGGCCCAGAGTTTGCATTCTATAAGCATTTGTGGAATTCGTTTCGTGATACTGACTATTCTTGAAAGCCCCAGGAGCGATCTTAAGACCACCTTTGTTGTTGATAGCCCTGTGGACTCTCTGTGGTAGGGGATCATTAAGACTCTATCTGGAAGTAGGGTCACTCATCTCTGATGACACATTCTGAACTGAGTCATATTTAAGTGCTCTGTTCTGAAAAATCTACAAGGTTCTCCTCTAACCACTTAGAGCCCACATTGTAATCCAAGCCAATGTGCATTTGCATGCCTTGGAAAAAATGGGGTTATCCAAGTTCTGTGTCTCAGGAATGGAACTCAGGAATTATATGACAAAGGTAGTATTTGTCTGGTGCTCCTTGCATCTAGAGGTAATGCAACTAACAATCAGATGGGTTCTCATTCATGAGCTTACTTGTGGGATTATTTTATTAATGTTAGCCTCTCACAATAGCATGTATACCCTGTGAGAGTAAAAACCATGTCACTTGTTGTTCATCATTGTTTCACAGTGTCTCACACAATCCTGACAAGATAGCAGTCATTCAATAACTATTTTGGGAGAAAGGGGAGAAGGGAAAAAAGACATATGATAGACTACTTTGGCTCAGATCTTTGTCTTATCCACTGCCTCTTTTCCAAATCCATCCACTTGATGTCCTCCTATGTTCAGAATTCCACAGGTATTACTTGTGCTTAAAGAAGGATTTTCTCCTAGTATTCTCTGTTCACTAGGTATACATATCACTCAAGTAATTCCTTTGATCCCTTTGAACGGGACAGGGTAGATTTGAATTGCAGACTTTCACTTAATTAAAAATGAGGAGGAGATATTACTTTCCAATATGGTGACTTAATTTGTTCATCCAGATAAGCAGACAGCTGTCTAATGTAGTATCATTCCACAAGGATGCTCTCAAGGCTATTTCAGTTAGGAAATTCTCCACTGTGCAGCACCCTTCTATGGCTCATTGCAGAACATTTAGCAACACTGGCTAAGAGTCATTAGATGCCAGCAGTACCTCTCAATCATTGTGAGCACGCATGGAAGCTCCGCATGTATTTCTAGTCGCCTCTTAGTGGGAGGAGCATAGAGCTGAGCTGGGTTGGAAACCACTAGAGGGCGACTCTAGAGGAGGTGAAGATGCTTTTGCTTCCTCTGGATGAATTGCAGAGGAATTTAGTGTTACCTTTTGGAAACTCCAATTCTCATTCCTAATGTATGATTTGCTTCAATTAACTCAAAGCCATATTGTAGGGCAGGGAGTTCTCTCACTGGATTTTAAATGCTGAATACTACAGTTCCATCCCAATAAGCAAAGCTCCTAATCTTTAGACTTAGTGCTTTCAAGCATTAACAATTTACGAATAGAGATTGATGATGGTACATTTGTGATACTTCTGCCTTCTCTGGCTAAAATCTAACTTTGATTTCTATTAAATTAGTCTAAGTGGCTAGATCTAATGGTGGCAATCGATGAAGTAATTTTACTTGAAGTTTTGAGCTCTTCTCTCACCTAAGCAAAATGACTCAATCTTTTCACCATTTGAGGAGAAGGTTGGTTGGTCAGGGGAAGACAGGGAGAGGAGTAGTAGAGAACATGATAGATGAAGATTAAACCTCATCTCTGGCATTTATAGTTGACCAAACACCTAACCAACAAGAAATAGAGAGAGGAACATTTTCAGAACTGGCCTCATGTTCTGCTGTGTGTATTGCTGACACCCAGCAGGTTCAGACTGGTCAGAGTCCCTGAGGTGCACTGGGGTGTCAACTATGCACAGGCATCAGGCAGCTGGACTTTGTGACACGACCTTTGGTTTAATAACATAAGGGAAGCCCTGATTGGGTGGCTAAGTTGGTTGGAGCATCATCCTATACACCAAAAGATCGTTGGTTCGATTCCCAGTCATAGCACACACCTGGATTGTGGGTTCCATTCCCACTCGGGTACAAGAGGCAACTGATTGATATTTCTCTCTCACATTGATGTCTTTCTCTATATCTCTCTCCCCCTCCCCCTTCCTCTCTCTCTAAAGTCAGTTTTAAAAATCCTCTAGTGAGGATTTTAAAAAAAGAGAGAGAAAAGAAGGGAAGAAATGATGCTTCTCAGAGGTGGAGATTTGATTTAATTTTCTAGCAGTTTTTCATTATTGATCATGAATTTTGGGTTACTTTAAATATTAGAAAAGTAATTTCTAGAAAAATATTGTTATTTTTGAAGGAAACATTATTTTAATATTACTTTTTATTTTATAAATGTAAAACACACCCAATATAAATTCTAATAATAGTAGTAGGAATTCAATAAGAAATAACTAACATCAGATTCAAATTTTTCTTTCTCTGAGGGAATAACTGAAAACAGTTCTTTATCTCTTTAGCATGTTCTTTGCATATGTAAGCACTTGGATACATAATGGTCGCTGGCAAGCACACAGTGTAGCGATAAAGGGAGATTTTGAGTTCCAGCTGTCCAACTGCCTGGATTCAAATTCTGGCTTTGCTATTTACTAGCTGTGACACCCTGAAAAGTCTGTTTGCTTTCCTGGCTTCAGTTTTCCCATCTCAAAAATGGGAATAGTAAGAGCACCTACAGGACTTTTGCAATGACCAAATTAATATGTGTAAAGTTTTCAGAATATTATATGACTCATGGAATGTACCATATAAAGTACAGTGGGGCCTTGACTTACTAGTTTAATTCGTTCCGAGACCGAGCTCGTTAAGGAGCTCGTTAACTCAAATTACTTTATCAACTCAATGCAAAAATCGGCAGAGAGACAGCTGGTATCTCAAAAAACTCGTTAGTCGGGACACTCATAAGTCAAGGCCCCACTGTATTAGCTTTTTGGTTTACAATCTTTTCTGCACTTTTCCTGAGTGGAGGTAAAGCTTAAGTCAAAAATTCCTCTTTTAATTCTCTTTGCTATGCACATTGATTCCTTCAAGTTTTTTCATCATGGTCTTAACAACAGTGATGGAAAAATATAAGATTATTGAAAAGGTAACTTTGGGAGAATGTACTTGCAATGTATCCTTTTAATTTTCTTTGCCTCCGTCTCTCTCCTGTACCTTCTCTTTCCCTCCCACAAACAATCTTCAGAACATTTTGAAATTAAGGAGGCATGCCCTGTTTCTTCATCCTTCTTTATCCTTGGGGTGCCCCTGCCTCCAGGCACATATAGCTTATCTAAGGAGACACACCCACCTTTCTGGCCCTCACAGACCCCCAACCCTTCTTGGGTTTTCCTCACTGTTCAGAGGCCCTGGTTTAGTCATTGACACCATGTTGGGAAGCTAATGCATGATAATGATGCCATGTGTTCCCATATCCTAAGGTCTTTGAATTCTGTCCTTGGATCCCAGGAGAGTCAGTACCATAACTGAATCAAATAAATCTCTGTGTTGGAATTTCAGGCATCATATCTCGGCAGCTGTGAGGATTATTTTTGGGCAGGGCCCTTTCTTTGCATCTATCAAAATGTACTACATAGGCAGCTCCCCAATCTACTCAAACTTTCCCTTATGCTTCATATCATAAATGAGGCAAAAAGAAGAGTTGGTTCCTTTAAGGCAGTGGTTCTCAACCTTCCTAATGCCACGACCCTTTAATACAGTTCCTCCTATTGTGGTGACCCCCAACCATAAAATTATTTTCATTGCCACTTCATAACTGTAATTTTGCTACTGTTATGAATCGTAATGTAAATATCTGAAATGCTATATATGTTTTCCGATGGTCGCGACCCACAGGTTGAGAACTGCTGCTTTAAGGGAAGGTGATAATACTGTTAAATAAATATTTAGCTTTCTCCCTTGGATCTGGCTAAATCCAGCCTCAGAGGTCACTTGGACTCGATACTTGCTTATTCCTTGGGAAGGGGTGTAAATGAGGCATGAAAACAAGAACCAAATTAAAAGTTTAATTTATAATTTACTGAGTAGCCAGGAAACAATTTGTCCAAAATGGAACTTAGTGTTAATCCAGGATAAATTATTCTAGTCACCTCCTAAGGAATTAACTTTAGAAATTGAGAGACTAGAATGAATTCGGTGCTCCATTAGTCTACTGGAGGGGTCAGTCATGTTTTTTCTTTGTCTTTCTAAAGGATCATATAGTTTGATAAAAAAGGACCAAGTTTTGAATTTGCTTTACTAGGGCCCTCTTTATTGGAAAAATGTTGACTTTTTTTTTTCTGTTTGCTACCAACTGAAGCTGTGGAATGTGAAGTGTTGGATGTTTTGATAGATGGTCTCCAAAAGTAAACATTCACAACCTTCTTATCCCAGTGAGAATGCTTCTCTCCTATCAAGAGGTGAAGTCTGGTCCCTTAAATCTGGGCTGGCCTTGCAACTTGCCTTGGTCAATAGAATGTATCATAAGTGGTGTTCTGCAATTTCTGAGCCGAGGCCATAAGATAACTGGGAGCTCTTACCTTCTCTTGGAACCCAGTTGCCCTGCTTTACGGAAGTCCAGATTAGATGAGCAGTGATGTGAGAGACCTAGAGGATAGGGGGATACCTTAAATATGCCAGTTCCAGGTGAATGTAGCCACATGAGTGGCCTCAGTTATACAACATGAAGCAAAAAAATTGCGCAGCTGAGACCAGCCAAGTCACAGAACTGTGAGCAATAATAAATCATTGCTTTACACCTCTAAGTGCTAGAGTGGTTTTTAATGAAGTAATAGCTAACTAAACAGGGCTTGATCTTCCCCAATTCCCCACATTTCTCTTGCACTTCATCCCAGGGTTTGTCTGAACTGAATCATAAATCTTTTAGGGCCCAGCTGAAAGGAAACCCAAGAAGGTGGTGCTGGGCCAGTGATTCTTCAGGGAGGGACTGCTGCTCAAGCCAGTCAGAGCTGAGTTTTTCCAATGGGCCTGAGGGATGTGAAAAAAGAGTTCTTCTCTTGCATGTCTGGGGATCAGCTACAAACTGTCCAGTTATAAATCCGTGTAGTGTGCTTCAGCCTACTAATTTTTGGCATGTTTGGCTACTCAATCATAACTATAGTCATTCACACATAGTAGCAATAAATTGAATCACTCAGGTGTGCCTATAGGCAAATCCCTCCATTACCCTTCCCTCCCTTCCCCTCTCCATCAGCATTTGGGATAGGAGATGCGAGTCAAGTCACCCACACATACTTCCAATCTCCTTGTGCCTACAAAGCTACAGGACAGATGGCAGAGTGAGGAGGGAGAGGGCACTGGATGAAAGAAGGTGAAGAGATTAGCCAAAGAACATATATACATTACCCATGGCCACAGACAACAGAGTGATGAAGGCCAGAGTCGGGGGCAGGGTGAGAGTGGAGGTTGGAAAAGTGGAGGAAAATGGGGGACATCTGTAATTGTGTCAACAATTACTGTAAAAAAAGCTACAGAATAGGGTATTTCAATATATGCCCCTCTCAATGTGCTAATATCTGTTATATGGAAAACAAAGGTTGATGGGCACAGAGGCTTGGGGAAACACTAAGTTAAAATTATTAATCAGATGTTTTGGGGTTTTATTACTATATTTTTTAAAGCCTTTGACATATAAACGTGCCTTGTGAATCTCCAGGAGGGGTTTGTTATTTTGCTTTTTCAACTTACATTTGACCATTGCAAGCTTTCTCTTCACCTAAAAAAAAAGCATCTCTAGCGATGAGTACTTCACAGAAGATCTTTTGGTCCCTGCCCATTTGTAACAGGAGATGGTTGATGGAGTGTGGAGACATACTGTTGGATCCATCTCTGATATCCTCTGCCCTAGCTCCTCCCCTCCCCCAACTTATAACTGAGCCTAGAGCTAGGAGAGAATTGGAATCAATGGAGAGCAGGGACAGGTTCACAGAGAGCTTACTCACAGAGCCTGTCTGTCGTAGGTTGGATGCCTAATCTTGGGCTGGTTTGTATCTATTGAAAGCTGTTCATTGGTTCTGTCCTGTACATGGAATCCATGGGAGTCCATTCCCACAGATGATATGGGGGAAGGTAGATTATTTCTAACAGGTCTACCTCTCATATAAGAGAGGAAACTATTTCTTCAGTGGAGGTGAGCAAAAGGCTAACTGAAGCGTAACGAAAAGTCCCAGCATTCCTGGTAGTTTCTTATCAAACTAACCTTAAAGGGCAAAAGGGAGAGTGAAGATGAACTCTTCCAGCTTTGGGTCTGCAGTTGAGGGTCTGTCACACAGAAGGCCTGGCAAGTGCAAAGTTCATCGTATTCATTTTCTTTTTCTGTGATCTGGGATCAGTGAGAGGTGAACAGAGCCACTTGTAATTTGTTTTTCAAAACATATCAGACTTTGATGGAGACACAAAGGAGCAGGATATTCTTTTTGAAGCTTCGATTTTAAAACCTGTAATATTAAAGGAAAGCTAAAACAAACTCTCCTCATTTTGCATGATTTCCTCACACAAAATTGAGGGGCTTATTGCAAATATATTTTGCCTTGGCAGGAGCAGAATGAGAAGTCTACTGGGAAGGAAGAGCTTTATAGCATTTTGTAAAAGGTGTTGGTAATCATGTGGCTTAAACTGTCTTCTTGGTGGATTAGATCCCAATTCCAGATAACACACAGATTTTTAAAGGACAAAACGTTTGAAAGAGAAAAGTATAGAGTAAAACAATGAACTGTTTCCTCGCCATTATCAGAGTCTACCATTTTTCCATGTTTATTTTGGTATAATTTAAAATAAATGAAACATTACAGATACAGGGAAGTCCACTGGTCCCCCTCCCCCTGTACAGTCCCCACACTCCTTTGCTTCAGTGTGTCAGTATCCAGAAGTGATTGTTCATTTCCCAGTGCTTGTTGGATTTTGGGGGGTAAACCTTTTCATTGAATCACACATAGAGAAGTGCGTAAATTGTGACATATGACGATATATAACATATATCCATCTCAATCGGCGTTTACCAGTACTATGGAACTTGCACACTGACTACAATACAGAATTTTGCCAAGACTTCAGGAGCCTCCATTGTGCACCCTCAAAATTAGTATCCCCTCCAAAACTAATCATTATTCTGACTAAAATTGATTAGCTTTGCCTGTTTTTAATCTTCTGTGAATAGAATCATGTACTATTTTGTGACAGGCTTCTTATGCTTCACATTATGTTTGTAATACGTGCCATTGCGCATTACTAGTCCATTCTTTTCACTATAGTGAATTTTATAAATACAACACAGTTTACTTAGCTTTTGGATGTTCTGGCTAGTATAAATACTGCTGCCAGGACCAGAGCAGAGACTAGGGGGTGCAAAAAATGGTACCGGGGGTACAACATTTCAAGAAGCACTCATTCTCACGATCACACTGGCACTTTTATCACCCTGACGGGGAGATCTCCTTAAATTTTGAGGACTACCCATTTCCCTTATTTATCCTCCTCCTGTTCCTGGCCAGGAGCACCCTTTCCTAGGTCTTTGTATGCCTACATTGCTGTTAGTAAATAATGGAATGGAATTGATAGATCATTGGACCTGTGAATATTTAGCTTTTAAAGTGAGAGTTCCACAGCTCCACATCTTTGCAACACTTGATATTGTCAGGGATTTTGTTGCTGTTGATTGGTCATTTGGGTTATTTTTTTTGAGGGGTCTAAGCCCCCCTCCTCCCCACCCCCGCCATTGCTGTTATTCATTTTTTCTTACTCATTTGTAGGAATTCTTTAGATACTTTGGACACTAGTCTTTCTTTTTTCTATTTCTCTATATAGATTTTAATGTCTTCTTCCTCTCCTTGGCTTGACTTTTTATTCATGAATGGCTCATTTTGATAAACAGAAATTGTGTATTTTTAATAAATTCCAATTCTTAGTCTTTCATTTATGGTTAGTGCCTTTTTTTCCTGTTTAGGAAATCTTTGCCTAACTCAAGGTCATGAGAATTTTCTCCTATTTTACCTTCTAAAATCATTTTTCTTTAATATTTATACCTAGAATTCATGTGAAGTTAACTTTTATGTATGATGTGAGGAAGGAATCAAAGCTATTTTTTTCATGTGTTAGCCAATTGATTTAGCATCATTTATTGAAGAGATTAACCTGTAGTAACTTTGTTATAAATTAGGATGTTTCTAGACATTATATTTAGTCTAAATGGTCTATTTGTTTATATTTGCACCAATTAAAGAAAATTTGACTTTTTTCTGTCTTTTTTTTCCCCTCTTGCCTAATGGCAATCCCCCCCCCCCCCCCCCCCCCCCGCCAATATAATGTTGAATAGAAGTGGTAAGAATAGGCATCCTTTCATTACTGTGATCTTAGGGAGAAAAGTGTTCAGTATTTCAAAGTTAGGTATCTAATTAGCTGTTGGTCTTCCTTATATACTCTATTTTGTTGAGAAATTTGCTTCTAAATTTGTAAGTATTTTTATCATGAATGGATGTGTCAAATACTTTTTCTAGACCTATTTAAGTGATAATATAATTGTTCTGTAATACATTACTCTGGTGAGTTATATTGTTTAAGTTTCATAAATTAAGTCAATCTTTATTCTTGAGATAAAACCCCACTGTTCATTTTATCCCTTTTATACATGTCTATATTCTATTTGGTAATATCATTAATCACTTTGAGTCTATGTTAATGAGGGATACTGGTCCCTAATATGCTTTTCTAACTGTCCTTTGTGGCCTTGATATCAGCATTACGCAGGTAATAGTTACACAATAGTTACTATAGTCCTCACTTGTGGACCCAGTGACAATGAAGCCATAGCTCTCTCAGGAGTGATTTTTTCCTGGCAGTAAAGTTCTGTCAAAAGTTCCTTTGCCTTACTAAAGATGAGATATTTCTCCTTCATCCTTCTAAATGTACTGGCCTAAAGGATCCTTGAGTTTCTCCTTTAACGGCTTAAAGTCAACATAAATACCAAGTTTATATTCACTATTAACCTTTTCCTCGTATTTCTTTTCATGGTATTTTTTAGGGGCTGATTAATAAGATCCATCACTAAGCCCCTTGAGTAATCCAAGAGTTGTTGCTAATTACATCAATTAATCTTCCAGCAGAAGAGAATGCCACAGCTTTGACAGGGAATTGTAGACTTCTGAGAATCACTCAGACAAACTTGCTAGCCAGCAAATATTCTTCTCAAGTTCATAGACATCATTGATTTGGGTAGGAGTGAGTTTTTGAGCAATAACAGCTAAAAATGAGAACTAAATTATTTACTATCATTAATACTGTGTCCACTATGGCCAAAGGAGACTTACCATCAGGGAACTAACAAGTGCCTTAAAGGCCTAAATTTTTATGCAATAAGAGATTTGCTGAGACTTTCTGTCTAAGAAATTCTCAGCAATAATCAATCTGGTCATATCAGTATTTCCTACTATGTGCTGGGCAATATATCAAGTTCTGGGGATAGAATGGTGAACAAGACCATAATAATCATGGAGTTCATGAATTTTTCAGTGTATAGGGGATAGAGACATTATACAAGTTATAATTTGTATATGGTTTTAAAAGAGCATAGGAAATTTTGCAAGCATTAAGCAGATTCCTCTGTTCAATTTTGGGGAAAAAGATTACCCAGTAGCTGAAGGATATTTCATGTTAGTCTGAGGAGAAGGCAAAAGTGTTTTAGGTCAAAATAGCATGAGAGAAGGCCATATAGAGGATAGAAGCGGGCTTGGTACATTCAGGAAACTGAAAGGTAACAGTCTTGGAATATGGTGTGGTAAAGGAAAGGGGAGGTACTATATGATTTGGGGAGAATATTCAAGGTCCATTTATGTTTAAGCCATTTGGTACAGCATTATCAATATTAATGATAGCTAATTGAGACTTTCTGGAGCTGGCTGAATTGGAAGAAGGAGATGTGTTTGATAGAGTCATGGAAACTCTAAGTTATATAAACTACCTGTGCTTTGCTTCATTAAATATTTTTTAAAGTGTTATAATTAAGCATTTTAATCTAATACATGATTTTTGTAAGTGCTATTAACTTTTAAGGTTATTTTATGCTGGGGTTGAAATGGGAGCTCTCTTGGTAAATGAACTAGGGGTTAATGCCTTTGATAGGTATGGTCTTGGCTTGTGACGAACTTTCAATGAGAAAGGGACCTGACACATTTCTAACATGCTTCTTTTCACGATAAAATACTCACCTCAAGCATGCAGAGTAGAAAAGTCTTTTCAGAATGGGCTTCTGGGCACTTGTTTATTCTGAGACTCACACTTTACACCATTTTTAGTGGTTTTCACAGAGAAAAGTGTTTTTTTCAACCCAGTAGGTTAAGCTCTGGTCGTCATTATAAAATTTTACCATTTTAAAAGACTATCAAATAGATTAAAACTTTCCATTGGGGAAGAGGCTCTGACCCAAGCTTCATCTGTTTGTTCAGGCCAACCTATTTTGTTAGAGGCCAATGGACCAACTGGAAAAGGTTTGAATGTTGGGCCCAACAGTGTTATTAATACCTGCATGGATGCATTTCCTTTGAAGTATTCTAATTCTTTGTTTTCTAACTCTGAGTGCCTCTCAGGTTGCTAGAAAGAGATCTTGAATGTGGAAAGGTAAGACCAATTGCCCAGGCTCTGCATAAGGCAGCAGTATGCTGGGGATGCAGTCCTGAGTCTCTTAGTCTCAGAGGGGACTCCTAGCTAGCAGTCACCACAGTCAGCATCTTCTTAATGGCTTTTCTGCTTTTGTTTTTTTGTTGTTGTCATTATTGTTTGTTTTTGCTTGGATGTCTAAAATGTTACAGATGCCATAATGGTTACAGAAAAGTGCTTTCTGAAATTCCATCTGCTTTCATATATGCCAGGATAGCAATTTTAGTATGTGCTCCCAGTTATGAAGGGTGGGAGGGAGAAAGGCAGATAATGAAGTCTCTTCAGAAAGAGGCAAGATGGGGTGAAATATGGTATATGAATGGAAAGCTTTGCTTTGACAAGGTTGGAGGAGATTGACATGAGTGTGTTTGTGTAAAAAGCAAATAATTGGTGGGCTGGTAGTGAGAAGGTGGAGCACAGAACTAATCATCTCCATTTTCTCAGTGAACTGTTGGCAGGATCATCTAAGTGTGAGTTGATTTTTAGGAATGATCGGAAATCTTGAAGAAACCAAATGTTTGCAAGGTACTTTCTTTTTTTTTTTTTTTTAATATATTTTCATTGATTTTCACTTTTTTTATATATATATATTTTTATTGATTTTTTACAGAGAGGAAAGGAGAGAGATAGAGAGTCAGAAACATCGATGAGAGAGAAACATCGATCAGCTGCCTCCTGCACATCTCCTACTGGGGATGTGCCCGCAACCCAGGTACATGCCCTTGACCGGAATCGAACCCGGGACCTTTCAGTCCGCAGGCCAATGCTCTATTCACTGAGCCAAACTGGTTTCGGCTGCAAGGTACTTTCATTTAGAGTCATTATAATTTATACTAGAGGCCCAGTGCACAAAATTGTGCACAGGTATGGTCCCTAGGCCTAGCCTGTGATCAGGGCCATCCTCCCCGGCAGCCAGCAGCTGGTCCTGCCCCCTCCCACCCCAGTTCCCCATTCGCCATAGGGCAATGGGAGCCTGCCAGCCAGGGAGAGTGACCAAGAGGTTGGCCGTTCTCACCCACTCGTGGGCCCCACCCCTGCCATGGGTCGCCCTCTGTGTGAGGTGACCAGTGGGGCAGGGGCCTTGGCCTGGCGCTGCCCGCATCCTCTGCCACCCACCCCAGTTCCCCATTCTCCATCGATAATCGGAGCCTGCCAGCCGAGGAAAGGGACCAAGAGGTGGTCAGTGCACCTCATAGTGACTGGTCGAGGGGTTGTTCTGGTTGTTTTGTCATTATGGTCACTGGGCTTTTATTATATAGGATATTTTGAGATACTACTAGTAATCTAATATGTAAATATTCGTATTGCTAGATGTTAGCTGATGTAAACTGCAGTTTAGGTACTTATTTTGATTGATTGTAAAAGAGCTCTTTATTATTGCAAAAGCTATTTATTATTACCCTAGAAAATATACATGTATATTAGAAATTTTACATTGAATCTTCTTTTCTTACCTACATTGTAATTCCATAATATATTCTGGCTGATTGATCTTTAATTGACAGTGACTTCTATCTAGCACACTAGTTTTAATTTCACTTTTCATGGCCCCCACCCAGCATTTCTATTAAATATGTATGTGTAACTAAGCAATAGAGTATTTTACAAGTGCAAAAACCTGAATTCTACCAATAATCTGAATGAGCTTGGAAGGGCACCCCATGCCTCGGGTGAAATTACAGCTTTGGTCAGCACCTGATTTCAGCCCATCAAGGCCCTGAGCTAACACATGGGTATTGTTTTGAATCTTAAGTAAGTTTGTGGTAATTCTTGCCCAGCAATAGAAAATGAATATGGTACTTAAACCACAAGCATCTTATTCTACATTTGAATTATTTCCATATGGAGTGAGATCTTAGGAACTTCTGTTTCACTCTTTGAGACTCCTCAGATCGGGTGTAAAATACCGAATGAAGACAGGGCTTCTTATGAATAGACTTACATTTTGGCAGACTAGGAAGTGCCCATAGGATGGAGTGCAGTGATGGAGAACCCAGCACCAGCAGGAGTGAAAGAAGAAATGGGGCATGTGTAGTGATTGGAGAAAACTAAGTTAAACAACTTGATAGGCATACGCCTATCCTATCTATAGTTGAGACTATGAAAAACCAGTTTACAATTACAGGCTGGCTAACCAAGTTCAGTGTTTCTAACAAAGGTAGTAATTCGTTCTGGGACAGCACAAGGTAAACATGGTATCGTAATACTGATTTTAGATGAAGTGGGCACATCAGGCTTAAGAGTTCCTATTTTATAGACTATCACCCGGAATTTAAGGTAGAAATCTTGCCCCAGTCAGGTGGTGGCTCAGTTGGTTGAGCATCATCCCCTGCACCAAAAAGGTTGCTGGTTCGATTCCCAGTCAGGGCATATACCTGGGTCATGGGTTCGATCCCTGGTTGGGGCGCATATGGGAGGCAACTAACTGATCAATGTTTCTCATATAGATTTCTCTCTCTCCTCCCTCAAATCGGCAAACACATCCTCAGGTGAGGATTAAAAGAAAAAAGATAGAAATCTTTAAAATGCCAGTCTGTTTTGCATTGTAATTCCTGTTTGTTTAAAAGAGGGGAGGTTAGAGCTGCTCTCTTTTCTCTTCACTTTCTTCTCAGCACTCAAAACGGTTCAGGGAACTCCAGCATTGGCTCTCCTGGCATCAGACAATGGGAAGCGGGTGGGGGTGTTTAATCCCTGCTAGGCTCTTCTACGAGCCCCAGCCTGGCTTTGTTTCTCAGCCACCCATTCCAGGGGCTGGCAGTGAACCTTCCTGCCAGGAGCCACAGTCAGTGTCCTGGGAGGGACTCCACGTCACCGTGTTCCCTAGACTTCCTGCTTCTCCTTGGCACTGTTTTCACCAACATGGTCAGCTCTGATTCTTACACGAGTAAAATGACATAAAAACAGAAAGATTATTGGGATTAATTCATCCTGAGGGTGGCATCCTAAAAACAGTGCCCATTACTTTCTGTCTTGTGGTTCCACAAAGCTGATCTGGTTCCCATCCTTTCAGATTAAAATTAAAAATCTTAATCTTTTCTTCATTTCTGTGAACTATTCTGTAGCCTTCCAATAAACTCGCTTTTTGATCAAGTTGACTACTTGCCTAGAGTCCAGATAGCTCCTCTGACTTATGCGATCCCTTTGCTCCCAGACGCTGGATTCTGTGTCCTTCCGTGACCCACTCTAGCCAACAATGGATTTCCTCATCTGGCTTATGTACATGCTGCACGTGAGCCCGCATTTGTTCTCTAAGTGGAAAGTGCTCCTCCCTCACCCTGCACCCCACATCATTTCCTGCAGGAATCAGAGCTGACACATCTGTTGGGTACTACACGTGGGAACACAGGTGTCCCACTGTACGTGGTCTCTGCATCTGAGATGGTAAATACAGCTCTCACTCTGTCTCTTGTCTATTAGCTCTTCTGCATTCCAGTCTCAGCTCCTCTTTAGCTCTTATCTCATGTGAGAGAGGGAAAAAAAGTGGGGTGTTTATCATGCTGATAGGAGGGTAAAATGAAGGGATGATAGAACTTTATAGCAGGGCAAATTATTTTGGATGAGAGAATGAGATAAAAAATAAGGAGGTAAGGAAAACTAGGGGCAGGAGGACAGAGAGGGGGGAAAGAGTATACATGGGATATTGGGGGGAAGGATATGTAAACAAGAATTTCAGAAATAATTTGCTTTCTGACTTTCCTGTGTGCTGCCTTCTCAAGAAACCTTCAATAAAGGAGGACTTTTCTTTCCAGGGTTTAGCAAGTGAGGTTTATTTTTCTTCTGAAAGTGTTTCCATACTGGGATGGACCTGAAGGAGGGAGCATATAGGGTTGGTTTAATTGGGGGTGCATTTCTTATGGTGCACTCTTCTCTCCACGACAGGAAGGTGGTAAGGATGAAGAATACCTGGTCAAGATTGCAGTGGCAAGAATTCTGATATTTTATGCCATTATTCTGCTAGGGACATTGCAATCTACTGAAAGTTATAAATGAACTCCCACCTCCTTCCAAATTATATCCAATTTCATAAGAATTTTAGTTTTATTCACACACATATATGCAGGACCCGTGGTGGACATAGGCCTGGGCAGGGTGCCCGAGTGCTCTAGGGAGGAAACCCACTTGGCTCCTGCCTCACTGTCCTCAGTGAATGTCCTAGAGAATTCTAAGGGTACAGCACTGCTGGGAGGTAGGCATGGGCATTACAGTCACCTCTGCCTTTCACAGTGAATTTATTTATTGCGTTGATGTTCTTCTTCACAGTTCTCTGAGACCCAAGCATCATGGGTTAGGGCTCAAAGAGAGGAGAGATTTTGGAATTTGGCGCATATGGTGGGTGGCAGCCGGAAGTCCCCGGGCATCTGTTGATGTGGAGGGAGTAGTGTTAGGAAGGCCCAGAGACTCTCCTGAGAGAACCGGTCCTGTGCAAGACCCTTTGCTATCATTATCCCTGAATAGCTGGGAGCCATGAAAGGCTTCTGTAACCAGTGTTTTAGTGATGGTTTTATAAATGCCCATCTTGTAATGATTAGGGCACAAAATGATTAGATTCATTCGTGTGGTGCTAAACTTAGAAATGGAAAATTAAAAATCTTAAAAAAAATTTAAGGCTCAGAAAAGCTTCCTGAGAAGACAATTTTCCATTTTAGTGAGAGAAAAAAAGGTACAAAGAATGTCAGTTAAAAATTCATAAAGGCTGCATTATGCTCACTGAAAACATTTCTTTGAATAAGAGAAGAGGTAGGTACTTAGAGATACAGGCATGAACATTTTATAGAGCCTTTCCAAGAAACTAGATGAAGACTTTCCCCAAATGGAAAGAGTTTTAAATAAAAAGGAAGTGATTGATTTTAAAATAAGTATATGAGAAAAGCAGGAGTTTTCTAATCAAAAGCAGGGATATTTTTGATAAAAGATTATGTATTGTGTATTGTGTATTGCCATTCACTCTTAGTGATGGTTATTTGAGGGCATTCTGTAGACATGTGAACAATTCAATCCATGTGGCTGTAGTTCATCATGAACAGTCACATCAGAATTTCCTGGCCCCTGCTTCTCAACAGTTGTGCAAAAACACTGTAGGGAGTTGGAATGCATTTTAGTTCTACATATCTATATATATATGTAAGCCTAAGTGACTGTCCAACCAGTAGCTATGACGTGTAATGACCATCAGGGGGCATACGCTCAATGCACAGGCATGGAAACGTGGAACAGACTGATGAATCTCAGAGGGAAGGAAGGTGGGGGGGAGCTGGAAGGGATTAACCAAAGATCTTATATGCATACTAGAGGCCCAGTGCACAGATTTGTGCACCGGCGGGGTCCCTCGGCCTGGCCTGCAGGGATCGGGCCGAACTGGCAGCCTTATGTCCCCTGAGGGGTCTCAGATTGTGAGAGAGCACAGGCCAGGCTGAGGGACCCCACCAGTGCACGAATTCATGCACCAGGCCTCTAGTTATCATATGAACAAATAGATACATATAAGGTCATCACAACTTGTGTGTCATTGACCCAAGTTGAAACTGGGGTGCCAGTGCTCAATATAAACCAAGTAAAAACAAGGAAGGTAGGACTGAATGATCAACTCTTCCTTGATTCCAAGTCTTTCGTGGGCAAAAACACACACACAAGTGCTTCCTGGTAACCGTTTCTTGGCCAAATTTCTTCCTATGTCAGTAGATGAGCCTTTCTCAGACTGTGACATAGCCCGAGGGCCTGTCTCACAGATTATCCTTGAGTGCTTCATTATTTTTACAGCATTGTCTCAGATGCTGGATGCAAGTAAGTCTCCACCAAATCCAAGAGCTGAACATAACCTAGGGATAAGTTTTGATGTTGCCCTCTTAGTGAAGATGAGAGATTTGAGACCTGGGGGTGGGAAAATGATTACCCTAGGTCAGTGGTCAGCAAGCTGCAGCTCGCGAGCCACACGCGGCTCTTTGGCCCCTTGAGTGTGGCTCTTCCACAAAATATGGACTTCTGCGCACGGGCCACAAAGTTTCAATCACATTGTACGTGCGCGCCCGCACATGGTATTTTGTGGAAGAGCCACACTCAAGAGCCGCATGTGGCTCGTGAGCCACAGTTTGCCAACCACTGCCCTAGGTCATACAAGTAGAAGAATTGGTGATTGGGCTAGAACTTTAAAGATTGTTTTTGCTATTTTGTCCTACATGTTAAATCTTAAACTCTCACTACCAATTTTTGGGTGTGATCTGAAACTGATTTAGAATAAGAAGGCCCTTTGTTATTGATTTAAAGACAGATACAGGATTGGAGAGAGGCAAGGCTGCCCCGAAACAGTATTTTGCAGATTGATTTTATTATTATCTATCCAACAAGGAGAGCTATCTAATAGCTGATGATTTTGTTTTTGAAGAGCTTTATCTAGTGGAATATTACCAGCAACATGATAATTTTGTGTTTATATGTCCAGAAGTAGCACCTCCCCCTGCTTTTATGCAATGTGCCTCATAAGGGGCTTTTTTATTTTATTTTATTTTTTATTTATTTATTTATTTTTTTAAAAAAATATATTTTATTGATTTTTTACAGAGAGAAAGGGAGATAGATAGAGAGTTAGAAACATCGATGAAAGAGGAACATCGATCAGCTGCCTCCTGCACATCTCCTCCTGGGGATGTGCCCGCAACCCAGGTACATGCCCTTGACCAGAATCGAACCCAGGACCCTTCAGTCCGCAGGCCAATGCTCTATCCACTGAGCCAAACCGGTTTTGGCTAAGGGGCTTTTTTAGAAAGTAATTTTGGAGGGGCTTCCTTTTCATAGATAACATTTAAAACAACAAAGCAAGAAAAACACTATTTTCCTGTCCTTCTGTCCTAAATCAAATATAGTTTCAGAGAAAGTAATTATGTTAATCTTCAGGATGCATTAATATTTCTCTTTTAAGAACATAAATGCTTATCTACATTGAAAATATTTGTTCCTTGTAAAAATTTAACAGCATTGAAATGTAGCTATAGCGTTAAGATCCTAGCTACAAACTAGAAATATCTTTTCTTTTTGAGCTTTTTATTCTCTATGATACAACCCCACCTAATCCTGACATAGCCTAAGGATCAGTGTGCTTTTTCATGAACTACCTTTCCTTTCTTAGGGTTTTGCCTAGAGATACTTCTGTGGAGTTTTCAAAGTACCAACCTCCAACTCCTCCCCTTGTCCACCTTTATCAATTTATTCATCAAACATTTATGGAGAGCCTAAGCTGCTTCTATTGCTTCTCAACCATATCTGTCTCACTCTTATAAGATCCGAAGAGAATAGATTCTGTGCCAGGGGAGTGCATAGGGGTACAGTAGGGAGCAAAGACAAGTAAGATTCTTTTTTTTTTTTTTAAATATATTTTATTGATTTTTTACAGAGAAGAAGGAAGAGGGACAGAGTTAGAAACATCAATGAGAGAGATCGATCAGCTGCCTCCTGCACGCCCCCTACTGGGGATGTGCCCGAAACCAAGGTACATGCCCTTGACCGGAATCGAACCTGGGACCCTTGAGTCCACAGGCCGATGCTCTATCCGCTGAGCCAAACCGGTTCGGCAACAAGTAAGATTCTTCCTGCCAGTGAGCTTCCATTTTAATGAGATGACACTCATTATACATAAGCCAACAAATAGATAAACAACATAATTTTGGATAATTATAAGGGTAGGAGGAAATAAAAGAGTGGCCTGTGTGAGGAGATGACATGGACACTGAGACATGAATGAAAATAAGGCGCTCATTGGACCAAATTTGGGAAAAGAGGATTTGGGGCAAAGGCGACAAGTACAGAGATCCCAGGGAGGAAAGTCCTTCCTAAGTTCTAGTTATTAACTGAGCACAGGGGAGTGTGGTACCAGATGAGGCCAGAGAAGCAGGGGGCAGCTAGATCAGGCTGGCTTTGTAGGCCATGGTAAGGATTTTAAACTTTCTTCTAAGGCAGTGAGAACTCTGCCAGAAGGGTTCTGGGAAATGGGCCTGTGGGCATGCTACAAAGGGAAGGCACATGCTCCTCAGGGACACCTGGGTGGTGGCCCTGCTTTTCCCCTCGGGAATGAGTGAGTTTTGCTTTGCTGATGCAGTTTGATTCAAGAACTAGGTAGCTTGATGTCTGTTGATATTACCTTAAATGGAAGCCTGTAGCTGGAGCATTTAATCCATGGGTTAAAAAAATCACTCTGAGTGCTATGTAGAGTGGATTATAAGAGAACAATAATGGGAATACTTAAAAGGGTCTTGCTGAAGATTGAATGTGAGGAGACAGGGATAGAGAAGAATCAAATTTGGCTCTTAGTTTTTTGGTATTACCATGGGCTAAGGTAGGGAAGAATTGGGGAGGAGCAAGTTTGGTGGAGGGGGGACGGGACGGGCGGGGGCGGGTCATGAGTTCTATTTGATGTAATAAGATTAAGCTGCCTGTGAGAGATGCTGTTGTTCCTTTACTTTGAGACATGTTTGATTGGCTTGTTCTGAATTCCTGTAAGGCCTATTTACAGTACACAGTGCCAATTCTTGTTCCTTCCTGTCTCCATATATACCCATTAGCCTGTATCCATTCCCTTTGAACCACATTAGCAAGGTTCTTGACAATATCTTAAACTAGGATTTTGGTGATCATGCCTCAAGTAGAAACTGACTCTCTAGGTTTCATTTCAGAAAATTAATTTTGTTCTAAATGCTTTCAGATATAATAAATGAACTTCTTGTGAGCATCAGTATGTAAAAAGGGAAATAACCTAACTTTGCAAGGATATTTTAAGATTTAGATTTTAATTATTTACCTAATTTAAATTGAGATGATCTGGAGTGCTAAGCTATGGTGTATGATAGGAATTTTAAAATTGTAGCAGGTGATGTAATGAATGAGATAAACTTCTGTGCTTTAATTAATGATTATATGTATGCGTAAGGGGAGCTTATGAGAGGAGGTTCTGAGTACTGTCTAGAAAATATTTTTAATACTTAGTGTGAGTACTTACTGAAGATAATAGGGGCGTATGATAAAAAGCTTTCATTGTACTGGGCGGTATGGATCAGAAGAAGCTCAAGTAAAATGTATGAAATCAGATTTTAAAGGAACCAGCACAGGCTACCAAAGGTTTATGGAGAAATAGGGAAAAAGCAGGGTGGACAGAGACTAGGACAAGGAGAACCAAGAATACAATTGCAGTTTGACCAATTGAAGACCAAACTGTTCCTAGTTGCCCAGGAAATGGGACTCTCTTCTCATGACAATGGCATAACAAGAAAAACCACACGTAAATGAAGTAAATTATAATTAGAGGAAGAGGCTCCACTTTGGTGGAAATTCTAGGGAGGATATTGGGAAGCCTGATCTAAGTAATCATTTGAGCTAAGACTTTCTGTGTAGAATAATATGCCTTTTGTTTCCCTTACAATTCAAAGTCTATGCAAATTACACATCATTTAGATGCATATCCACATTGTCTCACCTTTCCTACTTGGCATCCTCACTCCCTGGTGGAACTATGGACTGGGAAATGTTGGGAGTTTACTGTCTTGGTGACTGTGCAGCCTGCTTCATAGATTGCTATTTTTGCCTTTTATACCATGAGAGAATTAAGGCAGGTCAGAGTGGGCAGTTGACATAGAACAATACAGGGAGTCAGAGTAATGATTATTACAATGTTATCGAAAGAAAATTAGCCACCCAGCTTCAGAGTTGTGATCTTTCCAAACCTAGATGCTTCTAGTGTCCTGTTTCTGTGGTTTCAGGAGGCTCAGGGAAAGACAGCTTTCATGGAGGACAGCATAGTCATGTGGTTCAGAACTTGAAAAGTGTCTGGCTGTTCTAGGCCTCCTGTAGCTCCATATGGTGTTCAACTGATAGCTTTGTGTTTCTTCCTGATTTTTTTTCCTAAAGAAAAGATATAAACAGGGCGATGCCTGACTAATCTTGGTGCACATTTAGAGTTTCCTTACAGTTGGTTGTGGTTCTTTTTTAAAGCAGAGAAAGTCAGTC
Organism: Myotis yumanensis; assembly: GCF_028538775.1. Taxonomy (NCBI): domain Eukaryota; kingdom Metazoa; phylum Chordata; class Mammalia; order Chiroptera; family Vespertilionidae; genus Myotis; species Myotis yumanensis. The sequence goes on along the minus strand of NW_027223755.1, from coordinate 66,967,518 downwards.
TTCTCACACTCATTACAAATAAAATCAATAGAGATATACGTTCAACTTCTTGGGATTTACTATAATAGTTGGAGGTACCATGGTTAAAATCATCACTATCTCAGTGCTTCTGGCCCTTTTAGGATCTTCACAGTGAGACTAGTAGAAAGTTAGTCTATCTAAGACTAACCAATAGAAATAATGTAAAGTCATAGTTAATTCCTAACCAAATAAGTATTTATTTAAATATGTATTAGCATTCAACAGGAAATACAAAGATTTTGAGCAGCTAAAATACCCAGGGAAACATAATCTCAAAAACAAGTACAACCACTCACTATATATAGTGGTCAATAAATTGCAGCCCCTGGACCAAATCCAGCCTCCACTGTTTATATATGATCCCCAAGCCAAGAGTGGTTTTTACATTTTACATGATTGAAACCAGAATAGAAGGATACTGTTTTGTGACATTAAAATTATACAAAATTCACATTTCAATGTCCGTAAACAAAGTATTATTAGAGTACAGCCACGTTCTTTCATTTATGTATTGTCTATAGCTACCTTCACACTGCAGTGGTAGAACTGTTCTATGTCCTTGTCGTAATAGAGACCATCTGGTCCACAAAACAAAAAATGCTTACTACCCAGTCCTTGACTGAAAAATTGGTTTTCTGACCTCAGCTCTAACAGCAAGACAGTAAGTTGAAAAGCATGTTTAGCCTAAAGTAGAATTATTGGAACAGAGATTAAAATAAGTATAATAAATATACTTAAGAGATAAAGGAGGCTATAAATGTGAAAAAACAATGAGTTATATTTTTAAAATAACTGGAAATATTAGGTGTGAAAACATAATAGTTAATAATATGAAGACCTGCTAGATGAGATAGTTACCAAGGTAGACAGTGCTGAAGAATGAGTCAGTAAGTGATGCTCACAACTATTGGTTAACAAAGATAAATGCTTGATTCTTTTATTTATCAATTTTGTAGATGATTATTTGATTCCTTATGATCCTCTGAGTTAGTGAATTAGTATATTATCATTATGAACTCATGTCTATACACATATTTGATGGGTGTTAATCTATCTCAATTATTATCCTTATTGAAACTCAAAATTTCCTATATATAATAGCCAGGAGAAGTTTCTTCAAGTTGGCTCTTAAGTCTATTGACATGACTGGAATAGTCTTGAAGATTGCTTCCTCGCTATGTGCTATTCAAGGGTTATCTTGTCCATTTTCTGCTTTATACCTGGAATCAATCCTTGTCCAAGAAGCTCTGGTTTCTTGTGATTGGAGCTAGGATTTCGAGACTATCTATCCTCTGTTTCCTAGGGATGTTTAGTACTACTGTGTTGATCATTGTCTTGAGGGTATTCCAGTGGTCAGAACTACAATGTATGCAAGTGTGCTTGTCTGAGTGCATGTGTAAAATAGATTGTGAAAGAATGCTAATTTTCCCAGTTCACATTCAGGACTACAGAAATATCTTCTGTATTACTCATGTATCTCTTTGTTTTACACTAGGAATATTCCAGAAATGCTCAGTTGTTTTATCCCACATTATGTACACACACATGATAGTCTCAGAATAACAATAAAAATACTTGACCATCAATGTGGTTAATGAAAATATATGTATATACTTTTCCTATTCTCCTATTTTATATAGTTGTGCTTAATCTGCATTGTTGGAGTATGTAGCCATTAATTGCTATACTTTCACCTGTAATTCTTATTTAGAATAATATTTAATACTCACCACCAGACTTTATGTTAATGTCTCTTTAGATATTTTGGTTGTTTGAACCTTTTTCTCTAGTTGATTCCTCACAAAGTATTCATGAGAATAATAGTCCCTGAATTCATAGCATTAAGTTTATTTGGGCCCCTTATAATTGGAAGTACTTTTGCAGAATATGTTCTCTGAAGTTAGATTTCCTAGATTTGCATTTTCACTCTTTTCCTTCATAGCTATAAGATCCTATGCATATATTTTAATTTTTTGACCCTCAGTTTCTTCATGTATAAAATACTAACATAGAGTATTATTTCTATATAGTATACTTATGGAATACCCCATAAAATTGATGCTAGAATGAAATTAGAAAGAGCACTTATAAAATGCTAACAAGATGACTAGTACATAGAACTAATTTTAATGTTAAGTATAGCTATATAGTGGAAATTTAAACCCACTGGCTTTTATTTTGATTACTGATGTTTGGAATAATTTCTACCTATTAAAAGTTTCTCTTCTAGTAATTGTACTAGTGAATAGACAACTCCTAAAGTATCAATAAATTGTGCAAGTAAAATCTTTCTCAGATATATGAAGCAAACATTCTATGTTCTAGATCAGTGGTCGGCAAACCGCAGCTCACGAGCCACATGCATCTCTTTGGCCCCTTGAGTGTGGCTCTTCCACAAAATACCATGTGCAGGCACGCACATACAGTGCGATTGAAACTTTATTAAGTTAATTTTAGGGAATGTTGTGGAGTGAAAGAAGATGTAGTGTCGAGGATTGAGAAAGGTACGTTGAGATGGTTTGGATATATAGAGAGGATAAACGAAAGGAGATAGACGAAACAAGTATACAAGACGAGTGTGGATGGGAGAATTGGAAGAGGTCGACCTCAGCGAATGTACCTCAATCAGATTGAGGATGTTTTTAGCAAAGGCCAGCTTAGGAGTACTCTAATTAAGTTAATAACAATATACCTACCTATATAGTTTAAGTTTAAAAAAATTTGGCTCTCAAAAGAAATTTCAATCGATGTACTGTTGATATTTGGCTCTGTTGACTAATGAGTTTGCCGACCACTGCTCTAGACCTTTGAAAGGTTCCCTGCTAGTAATTTGTTTCTTTTCTTCTTTGTATATGTGAAAGTCTTTATTTTATCCTCACAACTAAATAATTTGTTATTTGGCATGAAATTCTAGGATCAAAACAATTTTTCCTTCAGAACTAGGCAGATTCTTGCTTCTATTATAACTGATAGAAATTGTTAATCTACTTCAAAGTTCTTTTTAAAAAGAGACTCTCCCCCCTATGCTAGAAGCTTTTGGTGGCGGGTGGGGTGGGGGGCTTCTTTAACTGCTGGTAACCACCAGTCTCTCCTCCATTTCTGTTATTTTGTTTTTGCCAGAGTATTATATAAATGGAATCATACAGTATGTAGCCTTTTGAAAATGGCTTTTTTCACCCACTTAGCATCTTTCCTTTGTGGTCTGAGTTGTTGTGTATGAATCAATGGTTCATTTTCTTTTATTGAGTAGTATTCCATGGTCTGGATGTACCACCATTTGTTTAACCATTCACCTGTTGAAGAGTTGTTCCCAATTTGGGACTAATGAATAAGGCTGTTATGAGCATTTGTATGCAAATGGAGGGCAGATCTATGGCAGCCATCTCCTTAGAATAATTCCACTCAAAATTGATGGAGTGTTCCAAGTTCTACTCTTGGTGATCAAATTGGTCTAGTTAATGCATTTTCCTCATTGTTCACCTAGAGTGCAGTGTTTTTTGCTCTATCACACTGAGTCATCCTCTGAAAACCCTGCAATATTTTAGTCTTAGGATGTGAAACTTTCCCTCAGCTTCCTTGTTCCCAAACATTTTGTACATCAGGATCACCCAGGGAGAATGCTAAGTCATGGGGTCTGGAGTAAGACTCAGGCATTTGTATTCTTAACATTCTCCCAGGTGACTCTTACTAATATTGAGAAGTCGTAGCTAATCAAGATGCAGGGGTGGTTGTCTGATCCCCTAAGAAAGAAATAAACTATATATTGGGAAAAGGGGTTCATTTCTCTCTTGATATAAATCCTGGCCAGAACATTTTGGCTCTAGCCTGGTACCTTCTGTGTGCTAATTATCCCGTTTTCCTGTCAGACATATAATCACTACTCCTCTTAAGATTCTTTTAACTTACCTTGTGATCAAAAAGGGCCACAGATACTGAAAAGGACAAGCAGTTAACAGAGCATCAGCGTCAGAAAGAGCAATACTATAAAACATTTCAGAAAGAGTTTCTGAAATTAAACTTTCTGCTGAGAGGAGAGGAGGCCCACTGCATTGTTTTGTTCTTTGTCCACGGCCCCCCCCCCGCCCCAGCTCTCATTCCTATCTGCCAGGTCTAAGTTTTATCTTCATCAGCATGACTAATCTTTTCCTGGGCAACCTTGATTAGTGAATATATGAGATGGAAAGTTCTAAAATGCTGTGAGAGGCTCAGGAGAAAATTACTGTGCCAGGCTGAGCTTGATGGTAAGATGGAATTAAAAAAAAAAACAAAAAACTTTTACCTTTGAGCACTCTTCAGCCCCTTGGGTCATATTGTCAAAGATCCAGGAAGTACACCTCTTAGAAGCTGAAGATTCATTGAGTACTTTCACACGAAGAGAAGTGAGTGCTCACCTCTCCTCTCCTTTCCCTGAGTGGCAGCGAGTGGCATTACTTTGTCAGCACACTGCATTCCCAGGAGAAAATGTTTATGTGATTGAGATTAAGGTTATGCGACAAACAACACGAGGAAGATGTACTAAAAGGAGAGGCCCAGGAAGATGGCAACCTGGGTTCTTGCTCCTGATACTGACTAGCCATGTTTCTTCTCTTGGTATATTTTCCCCATCTGGGAAAGTAGTAGGTAGACTAGAGCAAGGGTGGAAACGGGTGGTCCACAAACACTTTTGTGTTTGTTTTACAATGTTTCTTTCATCCCTTCCTTCCCCCTGCCCCTGCCCTTTTAAATTTCTTTTTCCTCATTCTTCATCAAATTTAGAACAACATCTAAATATTGGGAAAGCCCACCTAACAATCTGTGTTGTTCAGATTCTCTTAGGAAATGGGAGGGTTGGTGGCACCAGGTCTGTTTTCTGTATGGCACCTGCTCCCGACTAGAAGTGGCATAACCAGTTTTGTGACATCTCCATTATTCCCTATGGCCTCCCAACACCAACACCTAGTGTCAGCATCTACTCATCACTATATTGTTATTTTTCCTGCACAGAGAAATACTCTTTTGTACCCATGTCTGTATACAAAGGATGAAAATGAAAGATAGACCATAAAGTCTGCATTAAAAAACGAGTGGTGAGAGGGGGCATTCCATTTGCTCTCTTCTCTATTAACTTGATCACATCTATATGTTTTCCTCAAAAGAAACAAATGTTATAAGTATGTCAAATTTGCCATTTTAATGTACCACATGTTATATATGTACAATATTATTTTAATGACTAAGATGAATTCTGTGACTCGATATCTGTGAGAGAATTTGATATGATCCCTGCCCATGACCATGAAGCATGGCTCCGGTTCATTCCTGTTGGCATGCTGTTCTGTCTTCTCTTAAGAGAACATTCTTGGCATCTTGTTCTGTTCCTGTGTTCTTTGCCTTTGTTTCTATTCTTTCACTGAGTAGGCAAAGACATGTGTGCTCAGGTATTTAATTTCTCATTAAAACAAACTGCAAACTAAACTGCAGATGCCACATTTTAAATCTCCCAACTTTCAACCTTGAATAAATTCAGTCACTCAATAAGAATTTAGGGTCTACTACATTCCAGGATTTGTGCTCCCCTTGATGCTATAGAGAAAAATTGACTCATAGGCTAGTGAGAGAGAGAGAGAGAGAGTAGAAAAAAATTTCCAGTCATATGAAGCCGAAGGCCCTGCCAAAGACCAGCAGGGAGGCCCACTGATCATGCAAAGCTGTGTTTATTAGACTTGCTGAACCAGGAAGAGCATCACTCTGACAGCCTCAACCATGTCTACAAAAGGGGAAGTTGGAGAAACATTCTCACAGAAATGGTGGTGGTGGGAGGGGGGACAAGGACTTGGCTTTGTCATGAGGTGGTTTTAGGGTAGAAATTGTAAGAAAGATCTCAATAAAGATTAGTCAAAATTTGCAAACTAGGTGAGTGTGGGGCCATTGAGTGGTCTTACTTTTTAGGATTCATGTAGTGCAGGTGATCAGCCAGCATCAGCCAGGCTGATGGCTTTCGTGGGCAGCATCGTTGTGAAGCTTCTGATTTTCAAAGCTTCCACAGAGCTGTGGAGAGGAGTAGGGAGTCATGAATCTTGCTGTTTCTACTGAGATTGAGCCCGTTTTCCTAAATAAATGCTTCTTGGACTTACTGCAGATCATTGGTTAATTTCTAGAGTTGTAAAGGAGTTGACTTGGATCATTGCTTTTATATAGGAGGAGATTTTTAGAGTGGATTTCCATTTTGGAAGTGTTTCTCTTGGACTTTTAAATTTATTGGTCTGGGGTCTTATCTCATAATATATGAATCTGAATGAGTGATGTTAAAACATTTTCAGCTTAGTTGTCTTGACATTTTGTTTTGGTGCAGATCATCTGTTTTGTGAGTCACAGTACCTTTTGAAGGTGGTGGTCTATTTATTTTCTCAGCAACCAGGTGCTTTGATGGAGAGGTAATGACCTGAGCCTGGGTTTGGAGGGGGATAAAAGTGAAAAGCCGGAAAATACCGTACTTCCTGGAGGAATTGATGTTGAAGAAGAGGAACAAGCCATGTGGAAGTGTTGGTGATGTACGGATGTGTTGTAGAATCATCCAGGCCATGATGACTGAGCAGCTGCTATGTGCCAGGCTCTGTCACAGGCCAGGAGGATACAGCAGTGAACAAAAAATCCCTGCTTTTGTGGAATTGACATTCTGGTGCTGGGACCAGGTGGGGCACAGAAAGCAAACAAATGTGACAGGCAGTGAAATGTGTATGTAGAAAATAATCTGGTGGTTGATGCATCCTGAAGGGGGTGCTATTCTCGCAGAAGGATCAGGAAATTCCCTTCTGATAAGACATTCGAGCAGAGACCTAAAAGAAGTGGGCCCCGTGATTTTCCGGGGCAGAGTTTTCTGAGCATAAGCAATGTTGAGTGCAAAGGCCTGGGGTGGGAACTGAGGGCTGAGTAATCCTGGTTTTAGAGAAGTGGCAAATTGGGGGTTGAGGATTTGGGGGAGAGGAGAAATCCTTCAGAAAAGAAGCTGAGGCTGTCAACTCTTGGGGCGAGGAGAGACGAGGATGATCACAATGCAGGCATACCTCAAGAGATATTGCACTGCGGTTCCAGGGCATCGCAATAAAGTGAGTATGGCAATAAAGTGAGTCACACAAATGTCTTGGTTTCCCAGTGCATAGAAAAGTTATGTTTACACCATACTGTAGTCTAGTAAGTGAGCAAAAGCAGGATGCCTATTAAAAAAATGTGCATACCTTCATTTAAAAATACCTTATTGCTAAAAACTACTAACCATCATCTGAGCCTGCTGGAGAAATGGTGCTGACAGATGTGCAGGAGGCAGCATTGCCACAAACCTTCAATTTGTAAAAAAAAAAAAAAAAGGCAATATCTGTGGAGCATAATAAAGCAAAGTAATACAGTGGAGTATGCGTGTAGCCGGAGCTAAGAGGAATGAGTGCAGACCCTCAGAAAGGCGTGTGTTGCTGCATTTAGGAGGGACCTGTGCTTAGAAGTGAGAGACAGTGGAAGCAGTTGCTACAAGGTTCCCTAAGGTTTCTTGATCTGAAGTTGTTAGTCCCATGGGTGATGGCCCTAGGAGGGGTTGGAGGCCTGACTGTAGTGCTGAGTGGATGCCATGGCTTTGGTAACCGGTTGTAAAGACTACTCTGCCTTTCTGAAACAGAGAAAACTCCCCAGCATCAGGTTTACAGACACTTCTCTCCTAGTCCTATTCTGATATCCTAATCTTAAAGTGGTTTCTCTGCTTGGTCTAAGAGGACCCAGAATTCCACTGTCCCCCAAAAAAGAGGCCACTAATACCTCAAGGGACAGGTATTCAAAACAGCCACAGGAATACACAGGGGTGGGCACAAGTAGTTTTACAATCGGGAGTATGGGGGACATGGAGTTCTATTCTTGTATGATTATTTATTAAATCTTGTAGTATTTATTTCTATTACAACTATAACTTTTATTCTTGGGCCTTCTCCACTGAGACAATGTGTAAACTTTTCCACATTTTCCTAGCAAGGTCTAAAGTTTCTAGAACTGTAAGTAACAGATATGTATCATCGATTTCTTATTAGAATTAATTTGAGGAGCCGTAATGTTTTACTAGAAAAATAGTGTTTATCTGTTTATTTCCTGCTGTTGACCCAGGGTTGCAATAATAGGCCACTCAAACAATTTTTGTTAAATTAATTATGTCTGTTAGAAGTGACTTAAGAAAAAGTTTACTATATTATTAAATGAGATTATTATCTCCTCTTCTGTTGTTTTTAAACCCCTTTTATCTCTAAATGCTCCCTCTGTGCAGCCTATACAGATGCTTGTGTCTGTCGATCCTCCAAACCAAATGTCCCCTTTTAATCCTTACTCCCTCTGGCTACTCTGATGTCTCTAGTTCTCACTCCCTAAACTCATATTCTCTCCTGAAGCCACTGTTACTTTTCACATCTATAATGCCAGGTCCCATTAAATAGCCTACTTTTTATTGCTAAAATGAATGACTTTGGAACCTCATTTTATTTAGTACATACTACTCTTTTACTTTAAATATGTATTTCCTTAACCTTCATGACGTATTTCTCTTCTAGTTCCAATATTTTTCTCTCTGAACAGTTTTCTTCCCCTGTTCATTTCCTTCCGGTTGGGTTTTTTTCTTATTCTTTCCTTCTCTCTTTCGTTCTCCTCCTAGAGAAAGATGTTAGTCTTGGGAAGCATCTGAGCTGAACGCCAAACATAGACTCAAACAGGAACTTCAAATGTAACTGTCCACAAGCTTGGATTTATAATCTCTCATTTCTCCCCTAGAAATGCTGTCCTTTTCTCCTTTACCATCTACATCCAGTCACTAGCAGCTGCTAATTCTGCCTGTTACTCATGTCTGAAATTGTCCTTCAGCATTATTCCCTCTGTATTGATTCAGTAACTTACTGGCTCTAGTCTGTACTATTTAGTCACCTTCTCTTCTGTTTTCCTCATGCCTCTGCTCCAATAAGGTAAAAAAGGATTATCTAGGAAAGATCAGGTTGATATCTACAATATTATTATTTAAAAATTGTTTTCCTAATATATCAGAAACTGTAAAGAGGCAGCAATCCTCCTTGGTATTATACTTAATTTGCTAAGTATACCCTGCTAACATAATGGCAAATTTGAGCAGTATCCAATTTTATAATAATGAATCATTGATCTAGCTAATTCCTATAAAATAAAGTATTATTATATGGTTCAGAGACCTTCCCTATGTAGCAATTTTGGTTCCCCTTTCAAAAGCCGTTCCCCCGCTTCTTTCCTAATAGCACCCATTTCCCACACAGAATGACTTTAAGGGAAGCCAGCCACATTTCCAGGACGAGGGCAGTGAATCCATAATTGCACTAAGCCAAACCTCCTGGGCCATTTTTACTTTCAAATGGGTGGTGTGAGTAACATTTTTTTCTGAGACTTGAATGGAAACTTGCTGGGAACTTTTGGAAATTTCTTCTTTTTTGCTGATATAATGAAACACCCCAAACAGGGGGAATGTGGCTCCTGTTTTTCTGCTGGACATTGTCATGAGGATGTGATTCCTGGAGCTGCTGCAGCCACCTGTGAGCATTAGAATAGCTCAGTGGAGAAAAAGGCTCATTTGCTGGAGGTGACAGTTTGGCAAAATGTAAAGAATGTGGGTCTTGGATAACATTTTTTCAGTTGCACTAAATTTTAAAATCCTCTAATAAGAGAGGAAAAAGTTTTCCTCTTATTTAATACAGTTGCATTGAGGATATCTATTTCTTGAGGTCAAACTCATCCTGATATCCTAATTGGTGGCTTTGCGAGGGGGGCATTTGCTTGGTGACCGAGAGTCTCATTTGTCATCATAGAAGTATTGTCTCAAGAGCTATTATTCTCACTTAATTTGATTTTATTCAAAAGAACAAAATCATGTAAGAACTAAAAGTAAATTTAGAAATCCTAGTTCAATTCCTTTTCTGAAGCTGGTGAGGTGTAAAATATAACGAAATCAATACTAATAGTTCAACGTCTTTATTTTTACACATTAAAAAACAGGGGCCTGAAGAGTTTAATGACTTGCTAGTGATCTCACCAGAGTAGCAAACCTATAGCAAACAGTAGCAAAATCCAGGTTCCTTCTTTATTCTCCACTATTCTGTACACTTGATTTCACCCAAACTTTTATATTCTGAGTCATCCTGTGATTAATCCTGCTTTTGACCAGGAAGGGTCCACTTGTTCATTCACCCAAGTGCTGCCTCTCCATGCATGCCTGCAGATGGCCACTCTCAGTCTCCAGGACACTAGGAATGCATATGTGGAAATGGATTTGACCTACACACAGAGCCTTTTGGATTTTTTGAAAAGTGACATCTGAATCACTCTGAGTGAAGGTCAAGTACTGACACCTCAGAGTTCTAGAAGATTGCTAGATTTACTTTAAATTAGTCTATGCTAGATTTACCTTAAATTAGTCTATACAGGTAAGTAAACTAGCCAATCCAGGCAATTGCCCAAAAAAGTAATTGGCTTTCATGTTTTTGATGTTAGAGACTGGGGTTTTGTTTGTTTGTCTTTGTCTCTAATATAGTGCTAGTATAGTCCTGATCCATGCCTGAATCTCCCCGGAAGATCTCTCATGGAAATATTTCTGAAATAGATGGGACAAAAGTAGTCTGGCGACATGAAGCCAGGTTGGGCCTTGTGTATGGCAAGGGAAGCAGGCTCCAACATGGAGTTTGGGCTATTCAGTTTCAGTCTGATTCTCCACTGGTTCAAGTTTCATGGAGGTCCCAGCCAGCCTTTATAAGCAGCTGCTGTGCTCAGACCTTCTCTAAACTTTCCCTCTGATGTGCTGACTAAATGCTCCATCTAAATACTCGCATAACATTCCATCATTATCTCCTTTGCTCGGGCTTGTTTTCGTGAATAGGGAGTGGAGTGAAAATAAGTTATGGGGACAGTGTTGGTGTGAGTAATTGAATTGTACACATATTTAACATTGAGATCCTGGAGCAATCTAATTTAAGCTTTCATTTGTTCAAATGGATAAGATGTTCATTAAGTTTCAAGATGTACTTTGAATTTCTCTGGAGGTACAATTTCCTTGTCCAGAGATGTCTGTGTTGAATACCAGCTTGCCAACTGCTGTGACAGCTTGGTGACCAAAACTAATGTGTGGAGGATTGGAGCAGAAGTTGGGGTGCAAAGTAATAGTTCTGTTTCCTGAGATGTTGCTGCCTTTGGAGTGTTTATAACCTAGAATAGGACCCCCCCCCAAATAATCATTCAATAGTTTATAATTAAATATATCATCATATGTTATTGGGTCTAAGCAGACCTTGAGTTTATTTTGGTATAAGGTAAAAATTCCTTTGATTTTTATTGCTAATAGCATTTCCCTTTCTTAGTCACATGACAGACATTTGTAAGACAGAAGTAGAAAAGGTGTCACATTTTAATATTTCTTTTCTGTTTCCTAAGATGAAAGCTGATATCATTTTGTTTGTGGCTATAAATGGCAGTGAGTGGTTTGGTTTAAGAATTACATCTTAAGACATTTTTTCTTCTTGCTTTCCTGTGCATAATAACCCACAGCCAATCTCTACAGTTATGCTAATACTTTGAGAAATGTAAACTAAAGTTTTAAGTTCTTTTTGCTTTGTTTTTAGGTTATAAAGGTTTTTCTTATGCAAATTCTGATACCAAGGTGTATGATGATGGAGAGTGTTTAGCTTTTGTCAGGTCCAAATTTTGTCCTGTTCCCATTAAACACTGTCTTTAAGGAAGAGGATAGAAAGTGATTGTGAGTTGGGAGGAAAGAATGAGGACTATTTAGCTGTGATATTCATGGTTGGAGTCTAAGGGGAGAAGGAAGCTTAAGATGCTCATGTAATATTGTTAAATATAAGAACCTCTACCCCTGAGAAATTACCAGCATGTCAAGGCATTAGCACCTTAAATGAGCCAGGCCAGGCTTGACTAGTAAGTATTTTTATCGTCCTCTCTTATATGGCAGGTCATTTCTTCTCCACGGGGAAGAATCAAACCCTGTTTTCTTAGTGATCTGATCATTCTATTGAGTGCAGTTCTTACTATGTACACAGTTACAGTACTTAGGCGTTTTAGTTCCCTTATGGAACTAGATGCCATCTCATGCATTGCTACATATGTGCCCATGTGTATATTGTTAACTCCCATTTTTTCTCTCAGTCAATCACTCACTCACTCACTCACTCACCCATCCATCAACAAAGAGTGTTTTGTATTTGCAAAGCAGAAAATGTGTCATCAGGGATGAATAAAGAAGCTCCTGGTCTACCAAAGAAGATAACATTTGTATTCATATAATTATTTAATAGTGTGGAAAGTGATAGGGGCTGTGTGAGAGGTAGGGGGGCCAGCAGGAATTGAGAAAATGGAGCGGCCTCTTCTAGTTAAGAAAATCAGGGAAGTCTTCATATTTTTGCTTAGAAGTTGAATGGTTTTGTGGCAAAGAAACATATAATTGATTTGAATGAGAAACACATCTAGAGCTGGAATTTGGTATCCTGATGGCCTGAGACAACTTGCCCTTTTCTTTCTACTTGATTTCATAAGGGAATTTTTGACTTTTTATTCTTTTATTTAGACCAAACTATCCCAGTTGCAATTAATCTATATAAATAAAGATTTGTTGTAACATCCCTTTCTCTGCCTTAAATATTTGCATGACATCTGTGAAATGAATTCCAGGTATTCTAGTAGAGAAATAGTTTTTAAGACTTTTCTTAAAACCATTGGAATTTCTCCTACCTAGAACAATAAACTTTGGAGCCACAAGGGTCTGCAGAGATTATTATCTAGGCTACCTAACTGCCTCTACTTCATAGATGAAGAAAATCAGGCCCAGAGAGGCAAAGTGACCTGGTCTCTTGTAAATGACCTAGTTAGAAGCAGAGCATAGATTAGAACCAAGGGTCCCTGTCTACCCTTTCCACTTTACCAGTTTCCTCTGTTTGAAGCTTATGTAATTTGGATCAAGTGAGCATGAGTAATATATGAAGGAGGACTAGGAGAAAAGGCAGCCGCAGGAAGATCATTCACTCACTCACTCATTCATTAGAATTTCTATGACTGCAGAAAGGGTAGACAGTTTTTGTGAAAGTAGCTTCCTTTCTTCCTTTGCTTATGTCATTCTTTCACATTGTTGCCACAAATTGAGAAAAAGGTTATTCCAGTTATCAAAATGATACCCAACTAGACAAAGTTGTTTCTCAGTATCCTAGGTTGTTTCCCACACTCAAACTTCTCATTTTACTCAAGGTCTAGTTTGGATTTTGTTTCACCTTCACTTATTTGTCCTCTGATGCTCTTTCTTTATGTAGGTCCGAGATTCTGAGAAAAACCTTCTCTCTGAAGAACTTATTTTAACATTTCTTGCCAGACAGGTCTACTGGCAAAAAAATTTCCTCAATTTTTATTTGTCTAGGAAAGTCTTTATTTTTCCTTCACTTTTGACAGATAATATCACAGGGTACAGAATTCTAGGTTGCTTTTTTTCTGAAAAAATTAAATATTTCACTCCTCTCTTCTTGCTTGCATGGTTTCTGAAGAGAAGTTGAATGTAATTCTTAACTTTGTTTCTCTAAAGGTCAGGTATCTTTCTTTCAGGATTTTTAATCTTTGCTTTTCTATAATCTAAGAATTATATACCTCAGTGTTATTTGGGGGCATTTATCCTGCTTGGTGTTCTCTGAGCTTCCTGGATCTGTGTTTTTGTGTTTGACATTACTTTTGGGAAAATTCTCAATCATTTTACTTGAAATATTTCTTCTGTTTCTTTCTCTCTTTCTTCTTCTTCTAGTATTCCCATTACACATATATTACACCTTTTTCAGTTGTCCCAATATCCTTATATATGATCTTTTTTTTTTTTCAGTCTTTATTCTTTCTGCTTTTCAGTTTTTGAGGATTTGTATGATATAGCTGTACCTCAGGGATTCTGTCCTCAGCTGTATTCAGCCTACTAAAAAGCCCACCAAAGGCATTCTTCATTTCTGGTACAATGCTTTTGATCACCAGCATTTCTTTTTGGTTCTTTCTCAGTTTTTCTCTTTGCTTACATTGCCCATCTGTGCTTGCAGGCTGTCTACTTTATCCATTAGAACCCATACATATTAATTATAGTTGTTCTAAATTACCTGTCCAATAACTTCAACATTCCTGCTGTGTCTGGTTCTGATACTTGCTTTGTCGCTTCCAATTGTAGATGTGTTATTTTGCCTTTCGGTATGCCTTGTAATTTTTTTTTTGGTAGCTAGACATGATGTACCTGGTAAAAGTAATTGCTTTAAATGTGCCATCAGTAATGAGATTGTGAGGTGTGGAGGGTGGGAAAGCATTCTAAAGGCCTGTGATTTCTCAGTCTTTTAGTGATATTGTGTTCTGGACTGTGAACTTCACAAGTATTTCTAAGAGTTTTCCTCCTTTTGAGGGGACAGGATGGCTAGAGGGGTCTGGAGTTGGCTGTTTCCCTTCCCAGTTGGTTAAGCTCTGATAATATCCTTAGTAGGTTGGGCTCTGGTTAAATAGTTTATCTTGAGGCCAGGCCTGGTTAAGAAGAATAGAGTGATCTGGTATATTTCAAAATAGTTTCTTTTCCCCACTTTCTGCCCGAAACCTGAGAAGATTATTTCCCCTTAATATTTCCTAAGGGAACCTGGTTGAGCTGCTGGAAATAAATCTCACAGTATTGTGAAGGCCCCCTTATGACAGGGTTCCCCTGAAGTTTTTAACTCTGAGAGTTGTCCACACTGAACCTCTGACAATTCATCAATTGCAGCTCAGGCTCCCCTCTCTCAGCACTGCTTCCCATAGTGGTTTCCCCTCAAGAGTCTCTGCTGTGGGAAGCCAGGGCTCCCTACATTTGCCAGTCTGTTTCTCTAATCTTGGGGGCAGTGGTTTGTTCTGTGTCCTTTCTTCTCTTATGGATCCTAGAAAAGTTGTTGATTTTCTTCAGTGTGTTCAGCTTTTTACTTGTTATTAGGACAGAGTGGTGATTCCAAGATCATTACATATAGAACCAGAAGCTAGAAGTATTAAGTGTGGATTTTGAAAGTTTCTTCTTTATGACTTATTTCACTAAGATTATAATAGTTAGAGCCAATACAGGTACAATGAACCCCCTCCTGATATACTAATATGTATGTGTTTATATCTATTTTTAATTAGAAGCTCAAAGGGCATAGTTGCTTCAACCCACACCAAATTTATTGAGCAGTTATTTTCTAAAGTAATAGAATTATTTAGAAATATATTTGTGTTCGCCAGCACACATTGAATTAAGGGTCATGCTGAAGCTTGGTGAAGTAGCTGTGAAAAATCTAGGAACAACAAATAAAGGGAATGAAATAAACAAGGAACTTGGCATAAATATTTTTGTGTCAGAAATAATTTTTTAATTTTGCTGGTCTTAAAAGTCTCCTTGCTTTGAGAATATTTAGAATAATTGGGTCCACTCTTATGACACTTAGGGAATGCTTGCCTGGAGAAAGTGTTCAGGATTTAGCTCACAAAATTTAGTAAAATGTGATAAATTTCTTCTGGAACTCAAACCGTATTGAGTATAATGAATGCATAGCACTGTTAGGCATTATGGCAATTTCGCCAACTACAAAGAAATGAAGTCTTCCGCAAGGATACAAACATCTATATATAGTGGTGAGAAAATAGCAAACCAAGCTCTGACTTTTGGACTAACATAAGTAAGATGCAGTGGTGCTCAGCACTTAGCAAGTTCTTTTCTTATTATTTACTGATTTTAAGCTACTCTTTGCTGGATGGGTTGGTCTTTTATTAACTAAATTACAGCAGTTACTAAGAACTTCCATGATACACAGGAAGGACCTCTGTCTAGATCCAAATCCTTCAAGTATTACGGCCTGGGTTAAATCCCATTCTCAGAGCTGAAGGCACTGGCCCCACTTGCACCTGCTGATGGCGCAGACTGATTGGGGCCAGAGCCAGCAGTGGGTGCGAGCGGGGCTGGTGCCACCGGTGGGTGTGAGTGGTGGCTGCTGCCCCGATTGACCCTTAGGAGCAGGGGGAGATGGAAAAGCCCTCAGGGATGATCGGGGCTGGCAACTGCCCTCGCATGCGCTGATGGTGCTGAGTAATCGGGACCGGCGCCAGGCACTGGAAGCGGGTGCAAGTGGGGCCAGTGTCAGCAGCAGGTGCAAGCACAGAGTGGGACTGTGGCACACAGGAGCAAAGAATTTTCAGTAATCACCAGAGGCTTGCCCTGATGACAGCGACCGGCGCCCTGCCTTGGTCTGGCGCCCCTGCTCACCTGCTCCACTATCCTGCCATGGCCAAAGCCCGCCATGTTCTACACACGCCCCCTGGTGGTCAGTGCACATCATAGCGACCGGTTAGGTTGTTCTGGTTGTTCCACCATTCGGTCTATTTGCATATTAGCCTTTTATTATATAGGATTAGTGATGGTATGCACTAGGCATTATCCTCACGTTTAGTTTTTGTTTTTAGCTTTTAATCCTCACACAAGGATATGCTTAGAGAAAGGAAGGGAGAGAAAGAGAGACATTAGGTAAGAGAGAAACATTCAATTGGTTGCCTCCCGCACACACTCCCACCGTTGAACCCATAACTGGGCATGTGCCCTGATAGGGAATCAAACTGGCAACCTTTCAGTGCATGGGAGAACACTTCAACCAACTCCAACTCTGGCCGAGCCACATTTATTTGTTCTTATAGAAAATATTAAGTTACATCCTTTTCTTTAGAGTGATTGTCCTCTTTTTATGTAGGAAAATTTTTTATAAGCCCTGTATTACAGGTTTTGTTTGTAACTCTTTTTTAAAATTGTTTAAAGTATTATAAATAGTAGAACATATGTCTCATTTTTTCCCTATTGATCTCCCTCCCCTGGCCTCCCTTGGCCTCCCCCAGTCTCCCGGCACATGCCCTCACTCCCCCCCCCCCCCCCCCCCGCCCCGAGTGTCTGTGTCCATTGGTTATGTTTATATGCATGCATACAAGTCATTTGGTTTATCTCTTACCACCCCCCCCAACCCTCCCCTGCCTTCCCACTGAAGTTTGACAGTCTGTTCGATGCTTCTTTGTCTCTGTATCTATTTTTTTTCCCATCAATTTATGATGTTCATTATATTCCACAAATGAGTGAGATCTTTCTCTGACTGGCTTATTTCGCTTAGCATAATGTTCTCCAGTTCCATCCATGCTGTTGCAAATGGTAAGAAGAATTCCTTCTTTTTTACAGCAGCGTAGTATTCCATTGTGTAGATGTACCACAGTTTTCTAACTCATTTTGAATGAGGAGACGCCTAACCTTTTGGAGTTTCCTGAGAGGACTCATGAATTGCTTATGAATAACTTCCTTTCCATCACTCCAACCCTTAAGACTCTCTCAATCTGACCTGAATGTGTAGACCCGGGTAGGATTCTGTGTGTCTTCAGCAACAAAGTACTTAGTTCCATGATATAAGTTTGGAAACGAAAGATGATGATGATATGATTCTGATGGGATCTTGAATGTGAGCTGCCATTTCCAGCCAAAGCTCTCCCTGCTGAAGCATTCAGTGTTTAACTGCAGCCACAACAAAGGACAACACCTCCTGTAAAGAAAAGAATTGGCAGGGAGGTTCTGCTTTTGTTGTATTCAATCAGGACATATTTAAATAATCACATACCTAATAGAATGTTTTCTGGGCTTAGTTCAGTCACTAATTCTAGGGAATGATAAACATAGAGCTCTGTTTACCTGTCAAGTGTGACAGTTTGCCCTGAAACCTTGTGAGTATTTAGAAAAGACAAGCAGTTGGTTTTTATTCTAGGCAAACTAATCCCTACCTTGCTCATGCTAGGGATTCCCCGTGTTAATCTTTATTAATTATGTTGTTCCTTCCTTTGGTCAGTGCCATTGCTCCTTGTCAAATCTCCTATAATTTTCTAATGAGGAATTTTCTAAAATAGGAATGACTCTCAGTTCTCTTTCCTATCATCAGTTTATGCTTTTCGCTTTAGAATGCACGGCTTTGATGCTAAAGTGATCTCTCTTTATGGCTGTCCCACTAATACACCCTAAGAGAGTATTTTGCCATAAAGTCAAATATACTAGTAGCTGAGCAGCTTGGGGTATGATATCCTTTTCAACTCTCCTAGTTATTACACACAAAAGTCAGTTTATTGCTGATCTCTGGCAAAAATTAGTTGGATGTCAAAACCTGTCAATTTTGAAATGGGTAGGAAAAGAAAAAATGAAATGGTTGAGAATAAAAGAGTTAGAAGAGCAAAAGTCTAGCCAAATTAATTTATGAATGGGGTAATTTTGGGGTGTATGAAATACCTGTCTTTCTGAATGGGGGAGGACCCAGAAAATCTTTGTTCTAGAATAACAATTTGGATAGCTAAACCATAACTGAAGAGACAGACTGCCAAAAAAATATCCTGTTCTCTCAAATAAGCACCTTTTTCTATGAAAAAGAAAGCTCAATGTGTCAAAGTGTGAAAGCAAGCCATGGTCCGGGAGAAAATATTTGCAAAAGACATACCTGATAAAGGCCTGTTATCCGAAATATATAAAGAATTCTATAACTTAATGAGAAAACAAACCCAGTTTAAAAATGGACAAAAGTTCTGGACAAGCACCTCACCCAAAAGATATACAGCTGACAAGTAAACATGAAAATATGATCAACATCCTATGTTATCAGGGAATTGACAATCAAAATAACTATGGGATACCCCTACCGACCTATTTAGAATGGCCAAAATTCAAAATACTGACAACATGAAATGCTGGTGAGGATGTGGAGCAACAGGAACTTTCATGCAGAAAAGTACAGTCATTTTAGAAGACAGTTTGACTGTTTCTTAAAAAAATTGACATATTCTTACCACATGATCCAGTAGTTGTACTCCTTGATACTTATGCAATGGAGTTGAAAAGTTAATTCACACAAAATCCTGCATGTGGATGTTTATAGAAGCTTTATTCATAATTACCCAAACTTGGACGCAACTAAAATGTTCTACAGTAGAGGAATGGACAAGTGAACTAGATGTGGTACATCTAAACCAGGGATGGGGAACGTCTGGCCTGCTGGCTGTATAAGGCCCATGAAATCATTGGTCTGGCTCTGCCAAGGCAACCACAGGCAGGACTCAAAATTCAATAAATCTAGGAGCTTTTTTTTAATCAACTGACCAAACAACTGAATGACCAAACGACTGGTCGACGGGTTGCTATGATGTGCACAACGGGTTGCTATGATGTGCACTGACCACCAGGGGACAGACGCTCAATGCAGAGCTGCTCCCTGGTGGTCACTGCACTCCCACAGCCAACCTCCTGTGGCCCGTCCCCCCGCTGGCCAACCTCCCATGGCCCCTACTTCTGGCTTGCCCTGATCAGTTAGATCAGGACTAGGTGAGATGCCCTGATCTGCCCCAATCGCTGGTCAGGCCGAGGGACCCCACCCGTGCACGAATTTGTGTACGGGGCCTCTAGTAGCATTATAAATTTAAGTGAATTATATTAAGTGAATGATGTTATAAATATCCAAATGGCCCCTGGCAGGAAAAAGGTTCCCCATCCCTGATAAACAATGGAATATTACTCAGAAGAAATTTGTAAGCTGTCAAACTATGAAAAGATTTGGAGGAACCTTAAATGCATATTAAATGAAAGAAGCCAACCTGAAAAGGCCACATACCGTATTCCAACTGTATGACGTTCTGGAAGAGGCAAAACTATGAATACAATAAAGAGGTCAGTAGTTGCCTAGGGGGTGGGGGAAGGGGGAGATGAATAGGTGGAGCACAGGCGATTTTTAGGGCAGTTAAACTATTCTGTATGATATTATTGTGGGTACATGTTATTATACTTTTGTCCAAATTCATAGAATAATTTAGACGATGGACCATGGGTGATTATGGTATAGCACTATAGATTCATTGTTATAACAAATGTACCACTCTGTTGTGGTTATATTCATAATGGGGAGGCTGTGCATATGTGAGGGCAGGAGTATATGGGAGCCCTCTGTACTCACCACTCCATTTTGATGTGAACCTAAAAACTGCTGTAAAAAAAAAAAAGTATATTTTTTTTCCAAAAACTTCAGTTTGTAGCATGAGGCCGTGCTGTTATACACATTTAAAAAAATTGGAATGCAATTATCAGGGATGAACCAATCATCCAAAAGCTTGTTTTTGTCTTTATCCCAAATTGTGTTAAAGTTCAGAGAAAATTGAAATAATAAACAGAGTCAACAAATGGGCAGGAAATATAATAAGTAACTTTTGAATGAGAAACACTAAGTTCTCCCAGGTGGCATTTAAAAGGTTCCTCTTCTCCCCTTTCAGTCTTTAAATGTGAGTACATTCATCATTCTCTTTTATTTCTTCACATTTTCATTCCATGTATTTTTCATAAAGGTAGTGGTGCTAAGAGCAAAAGCATAGATCTATTGGTAGCCTGAAGTAGGGCAATTAATTAAAGCTTTTAAGTTAGGATCAATGTCTCAAAACCCCACACTCAGTGCTGGGCTCTTTATTTCACTGGAGTTTCCATGGCCTGAATCTGCCCATTAAAAACAACAACAACAAAAACAAAACCCAATATGTGCAGCTTCTGGTTATAATTTGGCGCCATTAGAATGGGGGAGAGCAATCCTAGATGATATACAGATGTCCTCTGTGAATGCTTTATTTTACTCCTTTAGTTGATCAGAAAGAAGCCTGGTAATAAATCTTGTATAAATCTTTGTTGTTGTTGTTTTTAAACATCTCAGAGGCAGAAGCATTGCAAGATGTTCTTAAGACCCTTTGAACCGAATATATCTGAAATTAGAATGATCTCGGTATGCTCTCTTCTAACCCCAAGCTGAAATGCATCCGCTGCTCCTCTCTTGCTCTACTTGTCACTTTAGTTATACTTGAGGTCTGGGGTCTAGAAGGTATATTCTTGGTACATTCAGAGTTAGCCAGACTGTCACAAAAGATTGGATCCATTCCGGCATCCTGATACCCAGGAAAGGATTTAGATTCCTTGATGTATTTTCTTTTTTCTTTTATTATCTTTGTTGTTGAAAGTATTACAAAGGTCCCCTTCCCCTCACCCCCTCATTAACCCCCTCTGTCCGCCCCCTCCCTAGGCCTTCACCGCACTATTGTCTGTGTCCATGGGTTATGCATATATACATGGAAGTCCTTGATGTATTTTCTTCTCCCGCATAAAGGAGATAAGACAGGCTTGGGGATGTTCTAGCCACAAGACCTTTACAGACTGTAACCAGAATGGGGAGGATCCTCTGATTATTTTCTAGATGGCTCTAGACTGGATCACTCTTAGATGATTTAAAACAAGATATTTAGACACAACGTTATGCAACTTACACGCTGGGTAAGGATTCACTTTGCATTTAGGTAAGCCTTTTTGTTAGGCCAGGGTTGAGGTCTTGGTTGCCTTTGTCTCTCCAGTAGGGCAGTTTCTCTCCACTTCCAGTGAAGATGTGAGAGCATTCGTCATTCTCTATTTTCAGCCTAACACTCTGAGTTACCTTGAAGAAAAGTGATGTAGGAACATAGTCCGCAGTAGTCACCATTCAGAGGCTGACACTCTCATAAAAGTTTTTTAGCATAATCCCTGGAATAATAGCAAGATTTTAAACTAAAAAATTATGGCTGGAATCTGCTTATTAAAATAACTCTACAGAATCTTGAGGCTATGACTTCCTTAATATTTTGGGTGTCTGTACATTTATGACTTGATATATACCATTGCCGACAATCACTAAAAAAAATGGATGACAGCTTAGAAAAATAGATGAAAATGCTTACCTAGCTCATGAAAAGAAAAGGTGGATAAATATTTACTTGTTAGTTATAAAGTACATCAGGCCACACATTCTCCTGGAAATTCAATCCTGTACCACTGTTTAAAACTCTTGTTAACATAATAAAAATTATTACTATTTTAATAAAATACTAAAAATATTAAAATAGTGACCAGACAGGGGGTGGTGAGGTTTGAGGGTTTTTATTAGGAGGGTAACACATTTCTATTAGTGCTTCACTCTGTGAATAAACTGTATGTTTTTATTATTTTCTTGCACCTGAAAAATTGATACAAATAATATTACCTTTTACTTGTTTCACCAAATCATTCTCTATTTTCAATCTAACACTTTAAGTACCTTGAAGAAAGGTGATGTAGGAACATAGCCCTTTCCCTTTCCCCAAATCTAGTATTTTTTTCTGGGTTCCTGGTAGGATTTTTACCCACAGTGACTAAAGCCAGGGAAACACCCACCATACACATTCTGCTCCAGTGTGTTTGCCACTGATCATTTCACATATGGTTGAGCCCAACCAAGGCAATTGTTCCCCTCCCTCCTTCTTGATGGCATATGGGCTGCTGTATAAAAGAAAGAAATGAATTCTGTATTAGGATTGGAACCATATTTTTAAGAATTATTTTAAGTGGGAAAGCTTAAAGAAATGTGAAAATTTTTTTTTCCCAGTTTCTGAGCTTTGGATAGACGCTTCATGACCCAACAATGTTTGATTTGGGTGATGCTAGGCAAAAATTATATGGTGTACATTCCTTTTTTGTTGTTGTTTTGTTAATTCTCAGCTGAGGATATTTTTTTCCATTGATTTTCAGAGATAATGGTAGGAAGGGACAGAGGGGGAGAAAGAGAGAAACATCAACGTGAAAGAGACACATGGATTGGTTGCCTCCCACACGAGCCCCGAATGGGGTGGAGATGAACCTGCAACCCAGGTACATGCCCTTGATGGGAAATCAAATGTGAGACCCTTTGGCTGTGGGCTGACACTCTAACCACTGAGCACCACCGGCCAAGGCTGTACATTTCTTTTCAAGTGATACGCTTGCTCTTTCCCTTCTTGCGTTTAGCAAACGTATCTGCAAACAATGGATTTCCTCATTCTCAGTCAACTTTTAAGACTAGAGCTCATACATGATACTGAGGCATGGCTGCAATTTCTTTTCTGTGGAGGTGCCAAGAATTCCCATTCTGTGAACCTCTGCCTTCCTTTTCTCTCCCAGATATCCAGTCATTCCCAAAAAAGATGATGTTGATATTGTAGATCTGAGGGATCTTAACGGTGTAGTTACCAAAAGGTTGAGACTTGTTATAGATGAGAAGGGTGAGGAAGAGAATGGCTCTTTCTTTATTCTGAAGAAAATAACATTCTAGTAATGAAATCATATCTTCCTGCCACATTTATCCACCTTTTTACCTATAGAACCTCTACCTTCAAGTATCCTTCGCTGCTCTGTCCTGCATCTGTCAGAGACTCACCTTTTCTTTGTATTCAGACAAAAGCATACTAAAATTGAAAAAGTTAGCCTAAACTGAGCTCAGTCATCATCTCTTCAATAAAGCATATTTTGACCTCGTAAGGCTGGGTCCTTCTAGCCCCTGGTATGTATCTCTGACTTGGACACTCACCATTGAAGTGATCTGATGATATGTTCATCTTATGTACCAGTTGCTAGGATGTTGTGTACTTTGGACACTGCACAACTCCAGGGCAACCATTCATATCTGTAGTCATCTTAGATTTGTATATTTCTCACAACATTTTTTAGGTGGGTGGCAGTAAATCATCTTGAGAAAGGAGGGCACTTTCTATTTCTTAAAATGGCAGCATTTGGATTGGTGGCAGGGCTGGTCTTTTCATTGCTTTATCCTTACATCACAGAAGTTGACAATGTAATCTGAAATTCAAATAAAGGTTTTGTAGGCTAAATAGGTGAATAAGCATATTATGCTCTCAATAAGTAAGTTTCAAACCAAATTAAGAGGTGCAGGTTTTTGTTTCATTCCAAATCTATGTTCTCTTTCCAAATATTTCTCCAAGTGGCTATATGTTGTACATCTCCATGTATCATTTCCTATTCTTCTGCGTGTGCCTAAATGGAGTGAGATCTTCTCGAGATTTGGCTCTTTTCATTATATTAATTTATCACATTCCTAGAAAATCACCCATCTACAACAAAAGGCCATAACTTGAACTGGCTTCTGGCATTGCTAAAAACTGATCCAGTTTGGCCTAGAGCAGGGGTGGGCAACCTTTTTGTGAGTGCGTGCCAAAACCAGCAAAATCTCTGACTCAAAATTCTTCTGCGTGCCAACCCTAATTTTTTGAGAACATGTTACGCCTACTTGATATCTCTTAAGGTGTACGTATGTGAAGAACCTTGAAGAAATAATAAAATTCATTCGAGCGACAAAAACACAGTATATGATAATGAAAAATACATTTATTTTTTAATGTATACATGTACACTGATGGTCCGACAGAAAACTTTATGACTCCGTTTGATATTATCAGTGGGACTTTTGCTGCCGAGAGAAACATAGAAATTTATTCCCCTTTCATTAGTACCAGTGGGCAAAGCGAGAGAGAAGGTTTCATTTTTATAGAGTGAAATTTTGAATAAGTAGGTGAGGCGGTTGTGTTGTGAACGAAAACTCGTTGCGTCTGAGGCTGAAACCAAAACACTGGTCGGATCTAGGACGGCAGGGAGAGTTAAGGCAGAGGCATAGAAATTGCTCTTCCCCTCCCTCTTCAATCCATGTCTATGGTCTTCAAGAGAACTTGTTATGTAAAATTATTTATTTATCTAAGATGCACCTACACTGAATTTATCTGAAAAATAAAAAAGTCGATATTAAGAAAAAAATTGTAAATGGAAGATTATAAGAGAGGGTTTCGCGTGCCATGTTTGGCATGCATGCCAGGGGTTGCCCACCCCTGGCCTAGAGTGTCCCTCTTAAAACGCTGGTTTGTTAGGAGAACATCAATGAAGATTCCCTTAGGCCCATAAAAGCTAGTGCTGTTTTAATTAGCTTCCATCAACAGGATTGATTAGAAGTCAACAAGAGCAGCTTTGGTGAACTCATGGGCAGTACATTTTGCTCTGAGTTGTGTTATGAATTTAATGAGTATAAACATGCATTTGTTCAAAAGCTTTCCTCTCCGCCTTCATTGTAAACCTGTAAATTATGGCATTTAATAAAAACAGCATGGGTATAAAAATACATGCTAAATATTGAATAGGCATGCATCTATGATTACCAGAAAATAAACTTTCCCAATTATAAAAAAAGTATTTTTTAATAGCAGGTAATAAAAGTAATATGGCAGACCCTAAAATATGTATGCTATTTCTTGCTATTGAAATAAAAATCATTTTTAATGTCAAATTTTTTAATTAGAAAGAAATATATGGTTAATATAACAAGTAAAAGAATATAAAAAATATATAAATAATTAAGTAATCTCCCCCTTTACCTCCATAAGAAACTAGTGTGTGCTTTTACCATTATTCTTACTCATTTAAATTTAAATCCAGATAGAGAGATGTTTATAAAAAATGAGATTTTACTGTACACGTTTTCTACTGCTTGAATTTATTTTAAATTAATTTTTTATTTCAGCTGACATAGAATATTATATTAGTTTTAGGTGTACAACATTGTGATTAGATATTTATATAACTTATGAAGTGACCACTCTGATAAGTTTAGCAGCCGCATGACACCATACATAGTTATTACAATACTGTCGACTATATCCCATATGTTGTACTTTACATCTCTGTGACTATTTTTATTACTGGCAAATTGTAATCTGTAAGTTTTCAAAAAGACTGTCTACCTCTGTTTTTTGTTGTTTTTTTTAAATATAATCATAGTCTCATTATCTTTCATGAAAAAAATTGTACTTAATTTCTTCACCTTTTTCATTCAGCTCCCCAACCACCCTCCTACTTGACAACCATCAGTTTGTCCTCGGTATTTATAAATTTGTTTCTGTTTTGCTTGTTTGTTTTTTAGATTTCACACATATGTAAAATGATATGGTATTTTTCTTTCTGTATGACTTATTTCACTTAGCATAATACCCTCTAGGTCAGCGGTTCTCAACCTGTGGGTCGAGACCCCTTTGGGGGTCGAATGACCCTTTCACAGGGGTCGCCTAAGACCATCGAAGAACACATATATAATTATATATTGTTTTTGTGATTAATCACTATGCTTTAATTATGTTCAATTTGTAACAATGAAAATACATCCTGCATATCAGATATTTACAATACAATTCATAACAGTAGCAAAATTGCAGTTATGAAGTAGCAATGAAAATAATTTTATGGTTGGGGGTCACCACAAGATGAGGAACTGTATTAAAGGGTTGCAGCATTAGGAAGGTTGAGAACCACTGCTCTAGGTCCATCCATGTTATTGCAAATGGTAAGATTTCATTATTTTTTATGGTCAAGTAATATTCCATTGTATATATGCACCACCTCTTCTTTATCCAATCATCTATTGATATACACTTAGTTTGTTTCATATCTTGGCAATTATAAATAATGCTGCAATGACATAGGACTGTATATGTCTTTTTTAATTAGTGTTTTGTATTTCTTTGGATAAAAACTCAAAAGTGGAATTGCTGGGTCATAGAGTAGTTCGATTTTAATTATTTGTGGAATCTCCATACTATTTTCCATAGTGGATATACCATGAGGGTTCCTTTTCTTCCAGATCCTCACCAACACTTATTGTTTATTGGTTTATTGATAACTAGAGGCCCGGTGCACGAAATTCATGCATGGGGGTGGGGGTGTCTCTCAACCCGGCCTACACCCTCTCTAATCTGGGACCCCTTGGGGGATGTCCGACTGCCAGTTTAGGCCTGTGGGATTGGGCCTAAACCGGCAGTCAGACAGCCCTCTCACAATCCGGGACCACTGTCTCCTAACCGCTAGCCTGCCTGATTGCCCCTAACCACTTCTGCCTGCCAGCCTGATCGTCCCTAACCACTCCCCTGCCAGCCTGATTGACACCTAACTGCTCCCTTGCTGGCCTGATCACCCCCAACTGCCCTTCCCTGCCAGCCTGATCGCCCCCAACTGCCCTCCCCTGCCGTGACCTGACTCCTCCACTGGGACCTTCCTCCTCCATGCGAGGTGGCAGAGATGCTGGGACCAGCTACCTCCATGCTGCGCAGAGCCACAGGACCCCCAGGCCTCACCATGTGGAGTGGCTGCCGGGCCCCTGCCTCCGCTGTGCGCATGGCCATCTTGTGGTGGCCATCATCTTGTGGTGGCCATCTTGTGACAATGTTGCGCAAGGGTGTGACACCACCTAGGCTTTTAATATATAGGATAACTCTTCTGACAGGTGTGAGGTGATATTTATTGTGGTTTTTTAATTGGCATTTCCCTGATGACTAGTGATGTTGACCATCTTTTCATGTTTATTGGCATCTGTATGTCCTCTTTGAAGAAATGTCTTTTCAGACTCTCTGCTCATTTTTAAATTGTTTTGTAATATTTTCTTGGTGTTGCCTGGGTTTCTTATATATTTTGGATATTAACTCTTCTCAGATGTATCATTTGCAAATATCTTCTCCCATTTAGTAGGTTATATTTTTGTTTTGTTGATGTTTTCCTTTGCTGTGCAAAAACTGTCTTTGTTTGATGTAGTCCTATTTATTTATTTTTTTCTTGTTTCCCTTGCCTGGCTGAGATACCCCAAAAATATGGCGAAGAGTGACATAAAAGAGTTTCCTGCCTATATTTTCATATAGGAGTTTTATGGTTTCCAGTCTGACATTTAAATCTTTAATCCATTTTGAGTTTATTCTCATATATGCTGTAAGCAAGTGATCCAGTTTTATTCCTTTCTTCGCCTGTATCTGTCTAGTTTTTGCAACACCATTTATTGAAGAGACTATCTTTACCCCATCGTATATTCTTTCATCCTCTGTCATGAATTAGTTATCCATATAGACATGGGTTTATTTGTCGGTTCTCTATACTATTCCATTGGTCTATGTGTCTGATTTTATGCAAGTACCATGTTGTTTTTTAAAAATATGTTTTCATTGATTTCAGAGAGAGGGAGGGAGAGGAAGAGGGAGAGAGACAGAAACATTACTCGCTGCCTCCTGCATGCCCCCTATTGGGGATCAAACCTGAAACCCTGGCATGTGCCCTCACCAGATAGGTAATGGGCAACCTTTCGATGCACACGATGATGCCCAACCAACTAAGCCACACAGGCTGGGCCATGCTGTTTTGAGTACGATAGCATTGTGGTATATCAGTTTGATATCAGGTAGTGTGATACTTTCAACTTTGTTCTTTTTCAATATTGCTTTGTGTCTTTTGTGGTTCCATAAAATTTTTGTAATTATTTGTTCTAGTTCTGTGAAAAATGCCATTGGCATTTTGATAGGGGTTGTGTTGATTTGTAGATTGCTTTGAGGAGTGTGGGCATTTTTAATTATTTTAATTATTCCTATTTGTGAGCATGGTATATGCTTCCATTTATTTGTATCTTCTTCACTTTATTTTTCCAATGTCTTATAGTTTTATGAGTATAGATCTTTTACCTCCTTGGTTAAATGTACTCTTAGGTGTCTTACTCTTTTTGATGCAACTGTAAATGTGATTATTTTTTAATTACTCTTTCTGATAGTTTGTTATTGGTGTACAAAAATACAATTTATTTCTGAATATTAATTTTTTACTTCTTTGCTGAATTCATTTATTAGTTCTAATAGTTTGTTGGTAGAATCATTAACAGTTCTTTCTATGTAGTATCATTTCATCTGCAAACAATGACATTTTAAATTTTTTCTTTCCAATTGTAAGATAACAGATATTAATGAAATATCTCAGATATTTAACATTTTAGTCTGTGATAAGAGGAATAAAGAGAAAACATACAAGTTTACAATACATACATACATACATAGGACTTATATAGTGTGGTGAGAATGACACATGAGAATTAGTTACACCTGAATTCAAATCCCAACTCTGCTTCTTATTGACTATGTCATTTTGGACATATCACTTAACCTGTGATTGTTTTCTGTTATGATGATTGTGAAAATTAAAATCCAGTGATACATGAAGTGCCTGGCATAAACAAACAGTTAATAAATTGAAATTAATGACAATGACATTATGAAATTACTGAAAAATACTCAGTAATACAAAGTTGTGATTCACTTTATGTAGCAGATAAGGACCTATAAATTTGGGGTAAAGCAATTTCAAAGGTATTTCCTTACTTTATGAATCATAAATCTGATTATCATTACAAATTTCACTCTAAGATATAGGAATTTTGGCTAAAAATGAACTTAACTCAGGATATTGTATTGTCTATGTGCATATATGTGTGATTGTAAATCAGATAACATTTTCTTATTGACTTATCCTGTAATTTTAGAGAATATTTAACTCTTTTACTTGTTGATTAATTTGTAGCTTTTTTATCTTTAAATTCTTTATTAGTTAAGGTATTCCAAATGTGTCCTCATCCCCCCATTAACCCCCATCCTCCGCCCCCCACAATTTGTAGCTTTTATCTTACCTCACCCCAATTTTTTACTTCCCCTTTTCTGTCTAGTGTCTAGTTATCTACTCTATAGCAAGACTTTTATGAAATTGGGAAGTTTTCTGTTAGAGTGGAGAAGATTCATGTAATGCAAACCATCACTTTATATCCACAGATTTACTTAAATCAGGGCACACCATTGTATATCGCAAAGCAGTTTTTCCTTTACTCTGGGGTATGCTTAAAGCTGTGATATCAAACAGAAATATATTTAATGTATTTCTTGCAGTTTTTCCTAGCATGGTATCATTTTTGTGAGGAACATAATGTTTTGCTTTTTCCCTTAAGATGTGGTTTTTCTCTCAAAGACTTGACAAGTTATTTTTAAAATCTGGAGTAGGGAGGCGGGACTATACATTGGAAGAAGCTAGGTATATGGGAAAGGTCAATAATCAAACTGTTTCATTGCTTCTCATGTGAAGTATCAAAGATTTTGAGAGATTTGGAAAAAAATAAAATATATTTTAAAAGTTGGGGAAAATATATATATATACAGGTTAGAAAGCAGTTTTATCTAAAATAGTTTTCATTTTTTTTTGTTCTAAATTGAATATAAGTGATAAAATGGCTTCTTAGGAAATACAGATTGTTTTTTAAATCCTCACCAGAGGATATTTTTTAAAAACTTGATTTTAGAGAGAGGGAAAAGGAGAGAGAGAGAGAGAGAGAGAGAGAGAGAGAGAGAGAGAGAGAAGAAAGAGAGAAAGAAACATCGATAGGCTGACGCCCTTATGTACCCTGATCAGGGGTCAAACCTGCAACCTGGGTGTGTGCCCTGACCAGGAATCGACCCACAACCTTCTGGTGTATGGGATAACCCTCCAACCAACTGAGCCACACTACCCAGGCAGAAAGTAAAGATCTTTCTTTAATACATATTCATGTTTGTTGTTTTTTTAAGCAAAATATTTATTTTATTAATGATAGGGGATCCTCTATGTTTATCTTTATTGGAAAATCTTTTAAATGATCTATTTTATCATCTTAGGAGAATATAACTAACATAATTAAGACAATTGTTTTTTAAGCAATCAAAGGTATTTCCTTACTTATGAGTCATTAATATGATTATCATTACAACTTTCACTCTAAGACATAGGAATTTTGGCTAAAAATGAACTTAACTCAGGATATTGTATTGTCTATGCAAGAGGGTCACATCAGCTATTTGCAGTTAGGTATTCAATGTCTGGACCTCCATAACCACCTTTGTGAATCTTTATAACATGTTTGACACTGCTATCGCTAGATGGTCTTTATTTGTGAAATTACCTGCCTATTGAATTCTGTACTCTTTGAAAGAAATAACTATTTTTTTCTTTATTCATCTTCACATCCTCACCTTAATTTGATTCCTAGTTCCGCAAATGTTGGAGTAAATTTATAATGTTAAAGTAGAGGATAGAGGATTTATGCTTACACCATTTTTGTTTCTGTCACTGATCATTTACCCATTAATTGTTTTACATTCTCCAACTCCCAAAAGGAATTGTGTGAAGATGAGCTTGTATTTTGACCTTGATAGGAGGAAATAACAAGTTCCTAATTGGAGAGCTGTAGGATTTGTTTAGGAAATTAATTTATGAAAAGAGGATGAGAAGGAACAAAATGTTCCTTTTAAGAAATATTAGTACCTCTCTCCTTGTCCAGGATCCTGTAATGGCTGGGTATTTATTTCCCATAGCTTAGAGCATCTACATTTGGCACTGCTTCATACATTTATCATGGACTCCATAAATTCTGAGATGATTGGAAAGAATCATGAAAACTGTTCAGTACAATTTGATACAGATCAGAAAATGGAAGCCCAGTGACCTCACATCTCACATTAACTTGATGGTAGATCCTAACTTGATTACACACCAGCCACTTCCGGTGCTGTGCTCCAGCGTCCCATCTCATTCAACTTGATGATTTCTGGATAATTGCTTCTGTATGTTGAGCTAGAATGATCGGCTATGAGAGCCAGTATGTACTTATCTAATTTTTCAGAGCCTTGAAAATTGACAGCATCTTGGATGTACACATGTCCTTTCACCTTCCTGATGGATAGGGAATAAGAGGAGCAAGAGATGGTAGCTATTGCTAAAGAGAATCCTCTGTGTTGGATAATATCCTACTTGAAGGACCAAATAAAAATCATACAGCAGGTAGGTTAGGGAGATTATATGAATCCAGCTCCTTAAACCTGGAACATAGAGTGCAGGATCCTGATGGAATGTTTCAGTGAGATGAACGTGGGGTTTTCCTCAATTATCAATAAGACATGGTTTATGCAGCTTAGACGTTCATTAACTCTGTCCAATTGTTTTGCTCTTAAGGAAATGTGTACAGCTGTACAGCTCAGGCTGTACTCCATGGCTTCTGTCTGTTTCTGTTGCCTGTCTCCTGCCTGGCTGAGGGGAGAGTGAATGTTCTATAACAGACATCAGAAGAAAAATTGGACTTGTACATAGTTTGGAAACTTCTTAGCCCCACTCTTATGCAATCAGAGTACAGGGTTAGAGACAGGATTCTCAGAGGAAAACATCACCCATCCACCACTGTCTTTACTCTTATCTATTGGCCTTAAATGCTTTGTGAAAGCCAGATAGCTTTGGCTTGTGATAAAGTTTCTCTCCTGTGGTTCTAGGAAAGACACTGGAGTGTAATGTGACAGGTAAAAGCATCTACCTTACAATGTAGGTGGTCTCATTCATGAATTACTCAAACGTGTTAGTAATTATTTGCCATTTGAAGAGCTGTAGTTGATTTCATCCTCCCAGTGTTCAGGTGCTGTGCCATATGACATTGCAGCTCCTTCCACAAAAGATGTTTTTCTACCCCTTAATTTGAAATTCCTATGTGATTTCCATTAGTCAGTGGAATGTTAGTGGGCATGATGTGATAAAAAAAAAAATCTTGGGAAATATTATGCATTTGGTCTTGCTCTCTGCCATGACTATGAGGAGATGATGCCTATGTTAGCCACTGAGTCTGAGAAAGAGGATGAGAGAGATGTGAAAACGTCTACCCTGGCTTACCATAGCTAACCAGCAGCCAGTGCCCATACTTGTGAACTAAACAAATACTTGTGTGCCACTGACATTGTGTGGTTGTTACACAATATCATTGTGGCCATCGTTAGCTGATACAAAAACATTTCTTGAAGTAGAGTAACCATTTAAACTTCTGTACAAACTGGGAATTTAAGTAAAATAGAAACTATTAATAGTTACATGGTACAAAACATGTAAACTAAAACTGTCCTATGTAAACCAAGATATATGACCATCCTAAACCTAAGGATCTCTAAGCTTTTGTTAGTCCGAGGAGAATTCTTCATGTGTCACAATTAAATGAGTTAAAAATAAATAGGCATACTCTATTTTTATTCATTTGTTTATTCTATAAAAATTATTTATAAGTAGCATTTTAGAAAAATGAATCTAACACAATACTGTCACAGCATATTATATCTGATTCCAAGAAAAGACCTTAGTCTCACAGGAAGTACTTTACATTTTGAATACCATCATTTTGCTCAAACCTTATTTTCTATAAGCATCCCTTATTATAGACTTGGGAATCAGAAGTATTTTGGCTAATGGGCTATTCCCAGTATTTAAGTTATGTTTAAAGTCAAATAACCATTGGAGAGAGAGGCTATTGCTCTCTCACACATTCGAAATCTCAAGAGTCCTGAAAATTTATACATGTATGAGCTCTAAATCTAATTTTGGATTCCTTCTATCTGCACAGTGTTTAATAATTAAAAAAATTATTAAATCTTTGCAATGCTTAGTGCTCCCCTCCTATGTAAATAAAGTCATTACTTGTATTTCACAAATTCCTTCTTTCATCAGAGAAATTACAATGCTTTGGAAATGAGAATTTCAGAGACATAAGGAACTTCAGAAATTATCTTAGTTCAACCTCCCTAATTTACAAGTCTGGAACTGAAGCCCAGATTGTGTATGGAACTCATCCAAAGTCACACAGTAATGGTAGAGCTAGAAATATAACCAATATAATTTGGATAGTAGCCTTCTAGAGCATTTTTCATTCCAAAGCAAATTTTAGGAGATCTGACAGGCTAAATAGCAGATTATTAATTTATAGACAAGAAAATACATATTAATTTTAAAACTTTCTATATAAAATTAATATGTAGACCACAAAATGAGCGTCACAGTATCCCTAAAATAACATGCACATTACTGCATTATATGCATTTGCTTCTGGTAAATACACATTTTTTCCAGTTCTTAAATGAGTTTATGAATCAAAAAAGATTAAGAACCACAACTTATAACTCTAGACAGTTGGAGTTAAATGCATCTTTCATTCATTCAACAGTGTTAGTTTAATGCCTAATAGTACTAACACTTTGATAGAGGTGGGGGTTACAAAGATAAATGATGCATTTTCCTCCATGAATTACCTCATGTTGTAGTCAGGAAGATAGATAGGATGTGAAGTA
Source organism: Myotis yumanensis (assembly GCF_028538775.1). NCBI lineage: Eukaryota > Metazoa > Chordata > Mammalia > Chiroptera > Vespertilionidae > Myotis > Myotis yumanensis. Next base: position 66,933,591 of record NW_027223755.1, on the reverse strand, counting down.
GCAAGTAAGTGATATAAAATACTGGTTAGATGATCTGATTCCCAATTCAGTGCTTTATCTATCAGATCAAGATCACCCTGAATAGAAAACTGAAGCACTTACAGAACTACTGGAATTCTAAAATGTCTACATATACTTTGAGTCATGTGGAGATATTTGACATTATCCACATACATTTTTACTTGAATTCTGCAGAGACACTGTAGATTCCTACATAAGAGATCATGCCTTATCTATTTCTGAATCTCACACCCCATGGAATATCTGGCATATAGGAGATTTCTAATAAATAGTTATTAACTTTTGCCAATATTTTCTTTAATCAGTGACTCATGGACTCCATCTTACTGCCATACATGGAAGTTAGCCAATTAGTTGATTTTTTCCTTAGGGATCATTGAAGAATTTTTATTTTTCTCTGGATAGACTGTGGCAGTAAAGAAACTGATGACTTGAATAGGCAATCACAATGTCAGAATAGTCATTCAGCAAAACTTACATGCTTGGACAATTTTGAATGACACCAAGTACAACATTTCTTAAATCCACAATCCCAGGGGCTATTGGCTTATTTAGGTGCCACAGTGTCCTAAATTACTAGTTTTATGAAAGTAACTAAAACAACATTAAAATCCAAACACTTCCAAGGCTTTTCACTGTTACTTGAGAATACAATGAAGGACTATATAGCAAACGTGGGTTTAATAATGGGAGTCCATGAAATTGCAAAATATTTTCTCTGACTAAAAGTGACATTTTCCTTTATCATTAAGGGTAAAAAGTAAGTAGCATACAAAGTAATATCTCCACTGATGCTATTAGAGAAAATAGTTTCTCCAAGAATGACATTGAACTTGTAGTATTTGTTTACTTTGAACAGAATTGACCGTAGATTCATTAGAGAATATGTATAATCTTATGAAGAGAAAAATATTTTTTGACTACCAAACCCCATGGCATTTTGGAAAATCAAAAACCAGTGCCATAGTTTCAATAATGTAATTTAAGATCATGTTAAGTAAAGAGCAGCTACTCTGATCTGCCTTTAAGTTCAGCATCAGTCTGGCTCATGTAACAAGCACCCATTGAGTAGTGCTAACTATGAACTCAAGGATAGAAAAAAGAACCATATGTCACCTACTTTTAAGACTGAAAATCCAGTAGAGATAAAATGATTTCCTCAGCTCCATCATTAGATTGAACTGCAATGTGATTACATTTTAAAAAATCCAATGAAATAAAATGTAATTTGTATACAATAATATATATTCATTTTAAGTTGTGCATATATATGTTGATATATGTATGCACTCATGTAACCACCATCCAAATCAAGATAGAGAAAATTTTCATCACCCAGGAAGGTTTCTTCATACCCCTCAGTAGTCAATTCCTCCTCTTTCTCCCTGCCCCAGCCAACAACAGATCTAATTTCATCACAGTGGATTAATTTTGTCTCCCATAAATGGAGCCAGAATATGAACTCTTTTGTGTCTGGCTTTTGTTGCTCTGCCTACTATATTTGAGAGTCATCCATGATACTGTGTATATAGTTTATTTTTTTCTTGCTGAGTAGTCTTTCATTTATGAATATGAGACAATTTGTTTAACAATTTACCTGTTGGTGGATTTTTTTTTCCAGTTTTTAACTTCTACAAACATCCATATAAAAGTGTTTTCTAGACATATGCTATCATCTCTCTTGGGCACAGACTTAGCAGTACAATTTCTGCATTATTTGATAAGTATCTATATAATTTTAGAAGAAAATGTCAAGATGTTTCCCAAAGTGATTATACGTGTATTAGAATGTAAAATGTGACAATAGTGTCTTGACTACCATAAATTTTTTATAAAGTACAGTTTATCAATTTTTTTATTTTACTGTTCTTGCTTTTGTGTCCTGTCTGTGAAATCTTTGCCAATCCCAAGGTCAGAAAGACTTTTTACTATGTTTTATTTTAGCAATTTTATAGTTCAGAGAATGATCAATTTCTAGTTAATTTATGTATGTGGTATGAAGTAAGTCATTACTTTTTAAAAATATGGTTATCCAGTTGCTATACACACACACACACACACACACACACAAAACATGTATATATGTGGGTATATATTTATACATATTCTCTCTGAATATATATTTATGAATTCTCTTCCATTGTTGTACATTATATATCATTATGCCAAAAATCACACTAATTTTAAGTAAACCTTAAAATCAGGTGATTTGATTCTTTCATCTTTGTTCTTATTTTTCAATGTTGTCTTGGCTATAGTAGGTTCTTTGCATTTTCATATACATTTTAAAATCAGTTTGTCAATTTATATAGAATTAATTGCTGAGGTTTTATGGGATATCATTGAGTCTATAGATTAATTTAAGGAGAATTGCTGCCTTAACCCAATATTGAGTACTGTAATGCATGATCATAGTTTATTTGAAATATTAGAGAACCAAGAATGCTCTGATAGTTTACAGTCAGTTGATGGCACAGATGGAGAAAGTCAAGTATGCTAGACAACCAACAGACTGTAGAATCTTTCAGCCCAACATCCTTAAATGTGTGCAGACCATTCAATGCCTTTTGCTGGTTCATGTTTGATATGAATGTATGGCCATCTCTTGCCTTTCAGAGCCACTTCCTTACCTCTTTGAGCCACTTCTGAATCATTATTTCAATGACAATAGAAAGGTATTCTCATTATGCAGCTGTACTATGCTGCCTGATATCTAAAGGATAGAAAATATAGTTATCAAATGAAATGTTTCCGAAAACATTGATATTACAATGTCTTTGCTATGATCTTAACTTGATCCAGAAATGGATGGATTAGAGATAGCTGATGAAACAAACAGTAATGAGTTTATGCATTAGTGAAGCATTTGTTGGGTACATATGGTTTTCAGGCATTGCTTCATTTGTCCTTCCTTGAGATCAAAGGGCAGGGATGCAGCAGTTGATGAAATATGGTTCACAAATCCTATCAAACAGAGGAGCAGCCCTCTTCCTTCTTCATGGATAAAAACTTTAGTTTTCACTCAAAGAATTTTTTTCTTTACTTCACCATGCTTATAATTTATTTCTTAGCACCCTGGAGGATCCTAGCTCTTCCATTCTATCTTTAGGTGGCCCTTGCTCAGCATCTAAAACAAATTTTTTTTTGGGGGGGGGGGGGGTGGATAAATTCTCTTCTGACTTTGTAGGGAACTGAAAAATCAGGTAGTTTCTCTTGACCTCTGCTTTAATATCTGATTATTCTTAAGTTTGATTGAATATGAAACAATAAGTAATGACGCTACCGAAAATGACCCTGAGCCTTTATATTGTTATTTTGCATAACTCCTGTAACACATCCCAAACAAACCCCAACGTGACTCCTATGGCTTGGAGGGTTCACAGAGCCTTCCATGGTGAAGGCCTTTTTCAGGGGAGGAGTGAGGCAGGAACTCGCACAACATCACGTACAGCAAAATTTTCTCAAAATTCTTTTGAGCCCCGTTGTTCACCAAATCCGATATGACGCAGTAGCTTTTCTTCTTCCCATCTTTTTACTTCTGAATATTTTCTCCTCTAGGTGCCTCCAGTTATTCTCTTAAAACCATCAAGCCCCTCCTTTCAGCTCATTTCTTCATTTCTGCTTCCTTACATTGCCCTTGGAAGTACAACAATGGACCGACAGCTAATCTCATTGGAAGGTGAGGGGAGGAGAAAGTTTGGGAATACTTATATTTTATTGCCATTGTCTACACCACAAAAGTCACATGGAATTAATCGATGTTTTAGTTATACCTCCCATGATGTACAGACCCAGCTATACTCAGTGAAGATGGTTGACTAGAACAAAAAACGGGTGGCTGTTTTGGTTTTGCGGCTCTGGGAGTGTACGAACCTGTGAAAAACCTGGTGTTAGACTTAGAAGACAAGGACTCAACTTGAGGTGGTGCCAGTTATAAGGTCTATGACACTGAATATGCTTAACCAACTCGAGACCTGGTTTTGTCACTGCCTGTAAAATGGTGATCATTGATCTAACAAATGTTTATTCAGTCCAGCACTTTGCTACTCAGTGTGTATATAGAGATTTTTTTTTTTTTGCTTAAAGTATTACAAAGGGTATTACATATGTCTCCTTTTTTCCCCCGCCCTTGACAATCCCCTGGCCTCCTCTACCCCCCAGTGTCTTATGTCCAAGATTGACTTTTTCCAAGGAAGCTGACAATATGGTTGAGTAGAGGGACATACACACTAATTATCACAGTTTCATCCATGCTATTGTAGAGGAATGAGAAGAGGGGGAGGGACACCAGCAAATGCAGCAGCCGCCTTACTGGGAAAGCCATTCTACATTTTGAATTGGCAGTAATATTTGCTCTAGGTTATGAAAGGTGGGGATTTAATTACCAGGAAGGAAATGCTGTTCCTGTTCAGGAGATATGAATTAAATGCCTTCAGGGGCCAGGCAAGTGATATAAATATGCAGAGTGGAGGGAGGGAGGCAGAATACTAAAGGGGGCTGTGTCCAACTGGAGGTTCATGCCTGTTTAAAGCTCTTTAAGCTCAAAATAATTGTTTAAAAGCTTTTCTGGCCAAATACAAATCTGTGGGCATATAATGCTAATTCCGTGCATAATGTTTGAGGACCACACTGTGGGATGCTGTGGGGAAGGGGGAAGGAGCAGCCAGCACTGTCAGGGGAATGGGCAAAGAGGAAAGGACATTTAGAACTAGAAGCGAAGGACCTTCTATGTTGTCCTAAGGAGTTTGGATTTTATCTTTTAGACAGCAGGGAGGCAGTTGAGTTCTTCAATCAGGTGGAATGACATAATAAGGTTTGTTTTACAGGGTAATTTATTGCCCTCACGCAAGTAAAAGGATTGGGTTAAATGCCCAGTGATTATAGGCACATTGCCCAAGTTCATGTGAGCAGTGATGAAGCCTGAACCAAGGCAGTAACAGTGAGAATGAGGAGGGGGCTTAGTAAAAGGAGAGACTTCTGATGTAGAAGGAAGCCAGTCTCCTTGGAGTTATTTGAAAGAGATAATGTGAGTGAAAACAATTTGTAACCAGCAGTGTGGTGCGGGTGGGGATGCCAACCTCTTAGATGGAGAGTGGCTGGGGTCAGGGCTGTAGAGCCTGTTGATACCTTATTCCATTGCTGCGGCCTCACTGGGAACCCAGAACTCTGGGGGAGGAGACTGGGGACTGGATACTTCTGGGACTGACTGATTTTCTACAGAAGACGGATCCCAACACCAGCCTAAACTCGACCACTTCATCTGGGCCTGGGTGCTGCGGACTTCCTGCTGTCCCCCTGGATGGCTTCTTCTACGAGTATTCAGTTTTCTTCACTAAGAGAAAAAGCTAAAAAGAGCAGACACTTTTTATCTGCGGGAATGTTACTCCATGTAAAAAGTACACTAATACAACTTACAACTTCTAGCCAGAATCTGCTAGGCTGCTGCTATAGCAACCCCAGCAGAGCGGACTCAACGAACCCCCACCCGCTCCCCTCCCGAATCCGTATACCTGACAGTCACCCTCCTAGTAAGGCTGTCTCTCTTACATTACACCCACTAAGTGAAGATCCAAAGCAAAGAGACAGAAAATAACATCTAACAATCTGCTTGTCATTTAGAAAAAGCTCCCTGTATAAATGTCATGGAAACAAGCTGCTCTTGCAGAAAGAAAAGAAGAAAGCCCTGCCTCACTTGCTTCCCTTTCAATTTTAATCTTTGGAATAAAAGGGTAACACAAAGCAAATGTTAAGTGTTTGAAAGCAAATATCCCTGGCAGTTGGCCATGATGTGGTTCAGCCACATCCAGCCTGCTGCTTGGCTCCCCGCAGCAGAAGCTCCAGATCAAGCTCTCAGTGTGAAGATCAACTGACTGCTCCAGATGCCAGCTGGAGAACACAAAGAACTCAAACGGGCTGATATGAGACGATGAGTATTTTTCTTCTAACCAAGACCAAGGACCTTTGCTAGGATACTGGCTGCAAGGCCAACACAGTTCTGTTCAATTAGTAAACATTCACGGGCACGTACCATGTACAATTCATTGTTCGTTGATTCTCTGAGGGAAGCCCTAAATAAACACGACTCTGTTCTCAGTTCGTGGGTGAGGGGTCTTGTATGTCTCAACTGCCCCAGGCGGCAGGGTATGTTAAGAACTCAAGGAGAATGTTGTGGAAGCTGTCTGAGAGCCCGAGGAAGGAGCCCTTATTTTCAGCTGGGATTAGCAAGGAAGGCTGCAGAGGAAGTAGCATTGGAACTGAGCTCCAGACAAGAGGCAGGATTATAACAGCAGGGTTAGGGGAGGAAAAGGGAATTCCAAGGACACGTTAAAGGAAAACACGTTCAAGAAAGTGAAAGTGTTACTGCTCCAAAGTTCGTGTGCCCGAAGCTGCAAAGGCCAAAACTCAAAATGTCAGAATTTGGAGTAAGGAGAGGTTTATTGACCAAGAAGGACCCAATTGAGGAGATGGGAGACTTAGAGGTGCCTCAAATCTATCTTCTGAAAGTGGAGTCCAGGCTTCTTTTATATCAAGGGAAGGGGGAAATAGGAAGGCCAAGAGGCGAAGGATGATCACCTCCAGGACGGGTTTGAGGAAGATTGTGCTTAGTCTGTTGACCTAGTTCAGTGGTCGGCAAACTGCGGCCCCTTGAGTGTGGCTCTTCCACAAAATACCACATGCAGGCGGGCACGTACAGTGCGATGGAAACTTCATGGCCACACTCAAGGGGCCAAAGAGCCGCATGTGGCTCATGAGCTGCAGTTTGCTGACCACTGACCTAGTTGATGTGAGTCCAGTCAATAGGTTCCTGATAAACAATGCATACTTCCCTTTTCTTCTCCAAAGAGGCACTTTCTAGTAACTGTTTTTGTAAAACTCAAGCCACAAGCAGAATTCCTCTAATGATTAATATGTTTATATGCAAGAAGCTAAAGGTTGTGGGAACAAAGCAGGCTTGAACAAGATGGAGTGAGAGAGGCCAAGCGTTTCACTCTGCTACGGAAGGGCAATATTGAGGAAAAATCATGGAAGGTCTTGAATAACATATAAGCACCATCCTATCTGGATGGGGTTCAGATAGATCTAGGGTATTTGTGTTTCATCAATATCCATCCCAGAATCTCCTGATTTGCTTAGGAACAAAGGAGTTTCCTGGGCAAGGAACTTGAGTCATGTCACTGCTTAGGGTTGACCTATATGCACATGCATAGCCAAGTGTTGGGAGAGGCCATAAGGAACTAAATTGTATAAAGAAACTGCAGAGCCTCTGAAGAACCTCCAGAAAGTTATTATAATTGTTCTATTTTATTATTAATTGTTAACCTCTTACTGTGCCTAATTTATAAATTAAATTTTATCGTAGGTATGCATGTATAGGAAAAACATACAATATATGAGTTTTGGTATGTTCTGAGGTTTCAGGAATCCATGGGGTCTTAGAATGTATCCCCTGTGAATAAGAGGGAATTACTATAAATAAGATGTCTATGGACATCATCCTTCAGTTGGATTAAGGAAGAAACTTTCTCTTCCTAGTTTGCCAAATCATTTTAATAAATAGATGTTTAAGTTTATCAAGTGCTTTTTATAAATTTATTGTAATAATCATATTTTCCCCTTTATTCTGTTAATGTGGTGAATTACTCTGATTGAATTTTGAATGTTAAACCACCTTTGCAATTCCTGAATAAACTCAGATAGATGGGTAAATAGATACATGCATAGACATAGCTTAGATTTAGTGTGTCAATATATGGTTTCATAATTTTTGCATTGGTACTCGTAAGAGAGATTGGTGGATAGTATTTTTTCTTATAATATCCTTTTCAGGTTTTAGTATGAAGTTTTTCTGTCCTCATAGAATGAACCAAGAAGTATTTTGTATGTCTATTCTTGTTATTACTTATTTAAATGTTTGGTAGAATTCATTGATAAGTTTATCTAACCTTGGAATTGTCTATGGTGAAATTTCTAATTATAAATCTAATTTCTTTAGTAATATAGGCCTCTTCATACTTTCTATTTCTATTTTAATGAGACTTGGAAAGTTATATTTTTCTAAAAACGTCATTTTATCTAAGTTTTCAAATGTACTGCTTATAATTTTTTATAATGTCCTTTTAATATCTTTTTAATGTCTGTGGTATCTTTTGTAATTTCTTCTTTATCATAAGTTATGTTGACTATTTGGTTTTGTGTTAGTCTTAATCACATTAGCTAAAGGTTTATTAATTTTATAAACATGTTTAAAAAAACCAAATATTTTGGCACTGAGGAACCTCTATACTTTGTTTACTACCTCATTAATTTATGATATTCTGCCTTTCTAATATAAGCCACCCCCCCATTTTAAAACCATATTTTCTTTTAAGTATAGATTTAACTGCAAAATACAATTTTGATGTTGTAGTTTCATTATTACTTACTTCTGAGAAGGCTACACTAAAATTGGGGCCTACATGATGAAGAATTAGCTGTACCCAGAGAGCTATTTTCTGTGTCTGGGAGACAGAGCTTTCAAGTAAAATGCAGCAGCCTGTGTAAACTCTAAGGCAGAAAATAGCTCAGAAAGTTCCAAGAAGATGAAGAAGGCCAATGCTAATGAAGAAAAGAGCAGAATGTTACCTAAAGTACAGACTAAACACTAAAAGAATTACTAAACTACAAGATAGAGCTGAAGAGAGTATCCAGAATGCTGTATAAGATAACAAAATGAGGTTAAGAGACAGAATATGAAATGTGAATGTCTAATATTCAACTAATTGGAATGTCAGTAAAGGAGAATAGAGAGACATGGAGAAACAATATTAAAAAAACTTTTCCGAACTGCAGAAATTATGATTTTTTAAATTCAGAAAGTATATCGTCTCAAGCAAAATACATAATAGAAATTAATATCTAGACAAATCATGACACTACCAATCATCATAGAATTAGATTCAAACTTAGCAAGAGAAAAAAGTTGAATTGTTTTTTTTAAAAAACTGACAAAAAGTTGCCTTTTAATTGTAACAATATGAGCCAAAAGGCAATGTATTTTTAACTGGCATGTATAAAAGAATTCCTGCAAATGTATGCTTAATCAGAGAAATGGAAATTTAAACTACACTAAGCAATTGCTATATACCCACCAGAATAGCCAATATTAAACAGAACAACTATATCTAGTATTTCTGACAATGTAGAAGAATTGGAATTATCATATACTACTTTGGGAGCGCAAATAAATACAACCAGTTTGGAAAATTATTTGTCAGTAACTACTTCAACTACTGAAGTTGAACATATTCATGTGCCCCATGTTTCAACAATTCCATTCCTACATTTATATCAAACAGAAATGCATGCATGTGTTCCCTAAAATACATGTATAGGAATGTTTGTGATAGCATTATTCTTAGTAAAAAATTCAACACAACCCAGATGAACATTAACATTAGAAAAGATACGCTAATTGTGATATAAATGTACAATGGAAATACTATAGCAATAAACATGAACAAACTCCGGCAACCAGTACAACATAGATGGATGTCACAGACACAATGTTGGATGAAAAAAGCAACTCACCAATGCATACTTACTCTATAAAGTTCAAAATAAGCTAAAGTATTCTCTGTTGTTAGCAGTTGGAATAATAATTACCTTTGGAAAGGAGAGGGAATAATGTCTAAAGAGGTCATGATGGGAGTATCTGGACTCCAGTAACATGTATCGAATTGTAATCTTATGATTTGTGTACCTTTCTGTGTGTCTGTAATACTTCAAAAAAGGGTTATTTAACAAAATGTAAACACAATTAACTAGTTCTTGAGGGGGGAAATTTTAGGTTAAACATTGAGCTAAGTGTCCAACTTAGAACGTATGAAAAAGGATACCGTTAAAAAACAAAACAAAAATGAAGATGAAAGAAAATACAGATGGAGGAAGAAATAGATATATAAGGTGGGGCAAAAGTAGGTTTACAGTTGTGAGTATGCAAAACAGAGTTTATTCTTGTGTTATTATTTATTAAAGATTTTAAATAAGAGTTATGCCAATGGACATAGTAGATTTAAAGAAAAAAAATTAAAGGATGCCATGATAAACTTTATTCAAATAAAACCGAAAATATAATGGAATTGTTGTTAGAAAATAAAACATTTTAAGTGATTCAGAAAAGAGAACTTTTCAGTAAACTTAAAACTAATTTTTAAAAAATGAATCAATTAGTGGTAAATTATCTTTCCATAGAAAATTGGAGGCCCGATAATTTTCTATGCAAGTTCAAGTAAACTCTCAACTATTATTTAAGTGAAATTTAAAAAATTTAAAAAGAGAAAATCCTAAAATAAGACAAAAGGGGTCACTTTGGTTCTAAACAGTTACTTTTACAATATTAATGCAGTATAAGAAAATAAAATTATAGGCCAATATCATGTAAAAACATAAAGCAAAACTTCTAAATGAACTATTAGCAAATTAAAGTCTGCAACAAATATATATCTTAAGAATTATAACCAAAATTAAATGAGGAATTTCAAAACATATGAAGACCTGTAAATCAGTAAACAAAATACTACTAAATAGGAAAAAATGAGCAAAGGAATGAATAGGCAACTAAAAAGTAGAAACCTACACATCCAATGAACATGAAAAGGTATGTAGACCTATCCCATTCTTTTACTTTCTGTGAAGAATTATTAATTATACCTATCTCCTATTGATGGTTCTTTATTTCATGTTTTATTTTATATAATTTCAAACTTACAGAAAAGTTGTAGGAATAATACAAAGAACTTATATATGCCCTCTAACTACATTATTAATTGTTAACATTTTTTCCCACTGCTTTATCATTCTCCCTCCCTCCATCCATCCACCTTCTTTTCCACCTCATGTACAGGTGACATTTTTCTAAACCATTTGAGAGTAAGTTGAAGACAGTATGCTTCATTATGATAAATTCTGGAATGTGTATTTTTTGAGAAGACTTGTCCTTTATAACTACAATATAGTTAGAAAAAAAGAGAAAATTTGAAATAGAAAACTATTACCTAATCCATAGTCCTAATCCTTTGCCAGTTGTCCCTGTAAATTCATTTATGTATTTTCCTCCTGGACCAAAATCTAATCCAGAAAGATGATGTGCACTTAGTTGTCATGTCTATTCAGTTTCCCTTCATCTGAAGCATTTCCTCATTTTTTGTTTTTGTCTTTTCTAAACTTGACATTTTTGAAGAGTAAGGCTAGTTTTTAAAATATCAATTTACATTTATTTATCCATTGTTGGCCTATGTCTTTGGATTTGTCTGTTTGTTCCTCATTACTAGATTCAGGTTATGCATTTTTGGCAGGAATATGTTAGAAGTGTCCTTATTACATCATTTCAGGAGGCATATGACATGGGCCTGCACCATTATTGGTGATGTTACTTTGTTTCCATGGGTAAGGAGATGGTCCTTAGTTTTTCCTTTCCTTTTTCTTAATAGTGAAATTACCATTAACCCTTAGTAATTAGTAAAATAAATGTATTGAAAGGTATCTGATACTATGTCAATATACATCGTGTTCTTCACAGACTTTAACCCACTATGAGGAAGAGTTTTCCCTTTTTATTTATTAAGCAAAGACTATTAGATATTTTTATTCTATGGGTCATAAACTATTAATATTGTTTATGCTCCGATGATCCCAGATTTGTGATTTTATGATTTGTGCAGGCTAGTCTTTGTGTCCTCCTGTCCTCATTTATATATGTCTTACTTTCTGGTATACGATCTAGGCTCATTTGAATTTCTCTGCTACACTCCTGAATTCTGCCATTTTTACAAGGAGAATAGTATTTAGCATCCATGGACAAAGCAATAGGTTTGGGATATTTTTGCTTCTAGGTCTTTTCAGCAAATGGAATTAAAATATACAAGCATACATTTATTTAAACATACATCTGTATCTATTTCTATATCCATGAGTTCATACTGATGCCTTCAATTCCAGTTCAGTACCACAGGGTTCTTCCTAGCTTAATTCCATTCTGCATTTGTAACCCCTTCTCCAACAATTATTCTCCCCTCCCCCCCAAAATAATACTTATGCAGTTGGGCTCTGAAGAGAGAGAAGAGCTGCTTTCCTAACAAGTAGAGGAGTCAGGTTATTACAAAATTAGAAGGTGGGAGAAAGCATCCCTCTGTTCAGATCTCTGGCCATAGTCAACTGACCATGGCCTTCCTCACACTCAGCTTTTAGCTGCACAAAACATTGAGCGAACTCCAATCTGGTGCTCCTAGCACCACCAGGTAGGCATCTAGGAATGTCTTTTTAAAAAAAGTTTTATCTTTATTGTTTAAAGTATTTTAGATGTCCCCTTCTTTTTCTCATTGAGCCCTCCCCCTGAGTCCTGTCCCCTCCCCAGGTCTTTACCCCACTATTGTCTGGTAATTTCTAATTTCTTTTGTAGCTGTCCCCATCCCCCATCCCATTACCATCTGGGGGCTGTAAACATTGGGGCAGAAGAAAATACATAAGTAGAGAAAAGACAATTTTCTGGGGGGGAAATTCAGAGTATTTCTAAAAGTTAAAAGGGGACATTATCTGTGAAGTTATTTTTTTTAAAAAATATTTTATTGATTTTTTTTACAGAGAGGAAGGGAGAGAGCTAGAGAGTTAGAAACATCGATGAGAGAGAAACATCAATCAGCTGCCTCCTGAACACTCCCTACTGGGGATATGCCTGCAACCAAGGTACATGCCCTTGACCTGAATTGAACCTGGGACCCTTCAGTCTGCAGGCCGACGCTCTATCCACTGAGCCAAACCAGCCAGGGCTTGTGAAATTATAATACATATTTTCTAATTCTGGATTCCCTGAAGCACTAGAAAGCAGCCTTGACAGGCTTTTTTCTTCTTCTTTCTTTTCTTCATTGGCCTAAGAACCTGACTCTAGTAATAGTGACAGTGAGATGGGCAGAAGTTCCTCAGGTCATGGACCTTATTCCAGGGGACTCCAAGCCCAACAACATTTACTAGGATTCTATTAATCAAACAACCAGTTTGGTACTTTTTTCTTAGTGGATTAACTTGACAATTCATTTAAAACACACAAACTGGATCAGCGTGTTACTCAGGCTGGGAGAAGTACATGGAGGCTCATGAACTTTAAGGATGGATATGAAAAAGGAGTTGAGCCCTTTGGTCCACTTCTTGGGTGACTGTACCAGCACATCCCCAAGTGAGTACCCCAAGTCCTGGCACAGAGGACAAGAACCCTCTACATTCCCAGATCATATTCATGAACAGATCTTGTGAGATGCCAAGAAGAAAAAAGTATGTCAGAATCACAAAGACAACAAATATATACCTATTGGCATTCTAGATCAGATTAAACAAAAATCAGTGATAGGACCAGGAACTGAACAACTAATCCAGAATCCAGTCACTTGATTTAAGAATTAGATAGGTAAGAAAGAGATTTTATAAACTATACTGCCAGCTGTTAAAAGTTATAATAATAGAGGCGTGTAATGGGGTATTTAATGTTTGTTGCCTTATACTGGAAATAGTAACAAAAAGTATCTACCATAATTTGGTAAAACATTAGGTTTTGCAAGAGTCTCACTCATATCTATATTTGAATACTCATTTTGTAGATGAGATAAAGGGGCAGAAGGATTAAGGCTGTTCAAATACATAGAACTATCAAGAGGCAGAACTAATTTGCAAACCCAGACCTGACTTTTAACCTCATATTTTTTTTACCTTCATCATTCTATTTCTCAAGACTGGGCAAAGTGGCAAAATAGGAAGGCTCTAGTATTTTAATCCATCTTTGAAGATTCATATTAACTCTAACTAATTGGTTTTTCTCCAAATTTCATATTCTGTTTGGAATAAAATTGATTATTCCAGATGCTTTGATGGAGAATCTCTGTAAAACAATCACCAAGGGAGGAAAAAATTAGGGAGAAAGCATGTGAAATTTAGTAGATCTACTACCTGTTATGTATTTGGTTCATCTTTATTGGAATCTTCTGTCAACTGTGTACAAAATTAAGAAAATTATCGAGGGAAGGTGGTGTCATTGTAATTCAAAGTGATTTGTTCTAGCCTTATGCTCTTGTACTGGTTGTGGAGAAATAGTGAGGCCAGGGTGTGGTAGGCTGAGGTGTAACAAGACTTAGTTATTATTAGAAACTTTGAAAAACAAAGTGCAAATTATAGCAAGGTATATGTTACCAGAAAAGAGCAGTCATTTTAGGAGACTCAGAGGATTTTGCGTAATGTTCATGGAAGAGTCTTGGTAACGTAGGGTTCATTCAGCATATTACCAACCATGTCTATGCAACAGATGGTCCTCCCTTCCTCTTTTAAATTGTGACTTTCTTGGTACTTAGAAAAAAAAATAGACAAAAGATCCTATACTTTTTTTTCATCTCTACTAGTTTTCATATACTTTGCATAGAGGAACAGGAAAAGTAAGATCAATTTAGAAGACAAAAGAATGACATCTTACATGAATTGCTGCTAATTTGGAAGAAGAAAATAAACACAAGATAATGACATGGAAATTAAAATTCTCTTTCCTTCAACAGAAGAAAATACTATTTTCTCCTTAGTCTTCTAGTATTTTGGGATGGTGGTGCTAATTCATCAGTAAAATGATAATTAGACTTAATTACCTGCTGCTTTGCCTTTTAGTCACAATAGAGGTAGAATATACACAAGAATTAACTGCATCAGTTGCAAGAACAAATTATCTTTCAAAATTTTTCTTTCTTATATCCAATGTTTACACCAAATACTTGATATATTTTTGTATGCAACCCAGAATACATAAAGGAAACTTTAGTTTTACTCATGAAGTAGAAATCCTGATAATGCAGGATTTTGAAATTCATTTAACTCAGCAGTATACTGCTATAAGCGTGCTCTGGTTTTCTTTCACTTATTTTTTTTAAAATACATTTTTTATTGATTTTTTACAGAGAGGAAGGGAGAGGGACAGAGAGTTAGAAACATCGATGAGAGAGAAACATCGACCAGCTGCCTCCTGCACACCTCCTCCCGGGGATGTGCCTGCAACCAAGGTACATGCCCCTGACTGGAATCGAACCTGGGACCTTTCAGTCCACAGGCTGATGCTCCATCCACTGAGCCAAACCGGTTAGGGCTTCTTTCACTTATTAAAGGACATTCCAAACTTTGTCCTCATCCTACATAGACATATAGAAGATGTGTAAATGAGCTTTATTTTCAGCCACTTTGGATGGGTAATAATGGTAAGTTATTCTCAGGCAATCGAAAGGAATCATTGTTTTATATCCTTGATCTTGAATGGAAATGTTAGATTTTGCATTGATTATGGAGACTAGCTATGAAAGTGACTTTATTCATTGAACTATGGAAGATGATGAAATATATCATTGAAGTTTTGTGTTACAGAAGAAAAGTACTTGGTATCCTAAGCAACTTGCAATGTTGTAAGGTAGACCCCAAAGATATGCTGTAAAATAAAGGGGAGGATGGCAAAGCAGAAATTCTCTGAAAATAAAGGGGTAATTTTTAGGTTTAGGGCAACCCAGCAGCTGGGTAAGTGAAGCCTTATATTTATGATGTGTTATCCCTACCACCTCAGGTCGGTTCTTTCTGCAGACTCTGCAAGTACCACCATGTGAGGGAACTCCACATTGCTATCATTTCAAGGATGGTTATTCTAAAACCAATGGAAAAGAGATGTGTTTACAGCAGTAACTACCCAGTTCTCTTTTACAGAAACCAACCTTCACCACTCATGAAACAAGTGTAATGAAGCTCCTTAAATTTACCAGATGCCATTTACTTCCTTGTACCAAGTAAGGAAATACAGATCAAATGGGGACCATTTGTTAGGTGATATGTAGCATGTTAAAAATTATGTTCATTAAGTTGTTAGGGAGTATGCAAATGCATGTGTATAATCCCAACACTTAGTGTTATCATGGGCCCAAATAATAAATGAATATATGGAAAGAGATGACAACTAATTTAGACCTAAATTCTGCAATATCAGTTCACAGAGAAGGGTGTACCCTGATAATTTATTCGAGTTAATTTTTTTAAAGCTTGGAATGGAATAATTATTTAAAACATCTGTATGTCTTATTTTTACGTTTTGATGGAACCACCTCATTTTCCACATAATTTGGAAATCAAATTAGAAATGAGGCTATAAACTCAAATAGTAAACTGGGCTGGGTCAAATGATGTGACTATAATATTTCATAATGATGGAACATCCTAGTAAATATAATAATTGAAAGTTTTTTTTCCAACCTGCCAAACTTCTGGGAATCAAAATTATCAACATGTATCAGGTGATAATCAGTCATTTTACCTGAAAATAAGGAGAGATGTGAATCTTCAGAAATGTCAATTGACCAAACCAGTATGTGCAGAAATTAACTTTTTTTATTATATATCATATAATGTAGTAGTAAAGTTTGTTTGAAGTGCATGAATAAAAAGTTAGTGAAATTACAGGAGGAACAATCTATATAGCAATAATAGGTGCATTCCCTGTGCATCTGAAAGAAAGGAAAAAAAAAAAGAGTTTTCACTCATTTTGGCCTAAAACTTAGTGTTCAGGTTCCCAGGATTCTGACATCAGAACCCGGATAACACTGATTAGAACCATAGGGGCTTTACAATAAAAGCTAAAATATTGACCATATGATGGCAAAAAGTCTTAGTTTGTGGTTAACTGATTCTCTTCTAGCTACTCTCTGATGAAGTTGGTGGCGCTGTGGAGGAGGACCGCCGCCTCCTGGACGAGGACCGGGACCGCTCGGCATTGTAGGCAACATGCTTGTCATAGTTCTCCATCTGAGCCTCAATGAAATCTCTCTGCTGCTGTCTGATGGTCTGGCTGATGAGCCCAGGGAGGGCGTGGATGCTACCAATCAAAGTCTCTAATTTCGTTTCCAGGGTAACAATCCTCTTCTCGAAGTCTTCACTCCTTTCGTTTAAGTCGGAAATCATGTCATACATGATATTCTGGGTCTGGAAAACAGGATTGAGAGGAATAGAAAAACAAAGAACTAAGTCTTAATTACACGGATCCTGGAAGAAACGGTCAATTCTCAGAGCTTGAGGGCTGGTCTCCTTTTGGGGACAATCAGTGCAACAGGGGCGGGGCATCAGCTAACAGGACACTTTACTAGTATCTTGCAAAGAAAATTTCAGGGTATGAGTGTGTTCGATGCAAGGACTTAGAATTGTAATATCTTAGCATTAATTAGATCCAGCCCCTGAAAATATTGTGCAGGTACTGTAGGTGGTATGTCCAATGATTTCTGGTGTACACACAGACAAACATGTTTTGATTTTATATATATATATATATATATATATATATATATTTAATGATTATATAAATGTTAGTGCACCGCACTCATTTTGTAATGTGTAATAGTAATTAGGGCAATGCTAATTTTTTAAAACAGGAGATTTTAGAAAAAAAAATAATAGTATGGATAGTATTAGGATGTAGCACAAATTCTAAGGGTGGAAAACAAAGTTTAGGACAAACTGACTTGATTGTGTAATTTAGGAACTTAAAGCTGTAAAAAACTTCTTAATATCTTTTGCTGTCCCATGTTTCAAATTAGGGCTCTCTGTGGGTTAAAAAGCATTTTTACAGATAATCAATGAGAGAATAAAAAGTTGGTGATAGTGAAGTTACCAGGCTACCTTGTTGGCTATGGTTTAATCAGATGCTAAATGGTTTGAAATGGAAGCTGTTTTTGGTATCTTAGTGAATTTTCCAATTGATTGTCTTGATCAGAGGCTGTTCATGACTCTGACTCCCAGTTATATTTCCAGAAGTATCCCAGAGGCTCTCAGGGATGGTTGACATAGAGGTAGAGAGGGGAGAGGGTGGCCAGGAAGGGAAGACTGGAGATGTAAGCCTTAGGTCCATGAAATTTTCCCCAAGTCGCAGTCCCCTTTCTCTGAGCCTTCCTTCTTTTACCTCATTTCCCTTTGCAACGTGTGCTCTTTTCCTGCTGAACCAGCCTGTGGAACATTCTCCTAATGATGATAAATGGACTGACTATATAAGGAAGTTACTATTCAGAACACAGACAGCTAGTTCGAGTTGGGCCATGGAGACAAAATGCATTAACTTTTTTTTTTACTATGTAGTATTGAGACTATGTGAACAATATCCATTCATTCAGAAAATATTGAACCCTTGTGGCATAGACAGTGCTGCAGTCATAATAATAAGCATGGCACCAAAGAATTAATTAAACAGTATTCTTTATATATCTTAAAGAATATAAAGTAAAATCATATAGCTACTATATATAACAAATATTATATTGTAAGTAAAATGATATATATATCATGATATAACATAAATATTATTTCCAAGTGGTCTTTTTTTCATAAAAATTCCTAATTCCTAATTTCTTTTATTATTTGACATAGGAGCGATGAAAGAGCTTGCCTCATCTTTGTTCATGAAGTATCCAAGCAAATGTCATGTGTAAATACTAATCAAGGATGTTTCTGAGCCTCATATGTGTGCTTCCCAGCTTAAATGCGTGATATATACTCTCCCAGAGGTAAGTCATTAAATACTTCACTTATATTCTGCTTCTGAGATATCAAATATTCATCTTCAATATTTATATCTTATGTGTTACTGATATACATGAAAGTGAATATACTTTAGATATATTATTTCACGATACCAGAAATAGTATGTGTGGATTTTATAGATTATACTTGAGGCTTTACAAATGACACAGCTGATTTATCAAACAACTGAACATATAGGTCCAATTGAGAGTTGCCTCTTTCAAAGCATTTGTATTAAAAGGCTGAACACACATAAATGCTATCCTAATCCCATCTTTAGAATTATTCCAAGAAAATGCAATGTTGTGATTGTTGACAAATATTCATATTTTAAAAGTGGAGTTTACTTGGAAGAACAAGCAAAAACCAACCAGATACAGCTTATAAATGTGTCAGAAGAATTTGGGAACTATTAATTTTTAAGTTATGAAATGGAGAAAGAACCATAAGTTATACAAAAGTGATACCTTTTTTTGAAAGACAACTTTCATGCTAAGATGTAATTTCTGGTATTTTAATTTAAATGTATATTCTTCTGATTTTGCTTAAAATACATTTAAAAAATGTTTATTGTTGAGTCCTACTAAGCCTCATAGTTAAAACCAAGATGTAGTTTTGTTCTCATAGGGATGAGACTGAACTGCAAATAAGAATCCCCAAGGTATTGTCTCCTATTCCGCTTATGTTTCTTAATGTTGGTCCAAATCACTGCAAGTAGAAAAGCTTTTAGAATGCAGCTGAATAATGCATACAGGCAGGAAAAGATCATATTAAGTAAGAGTTAAAAAAAATTCTTCTAAGTTGGACCATCATTTTTGGGCAGTTGGTTGGCTGACTTGTTAAATAAATTTAGGGTGGCCCCCTGTGTCAGCATTATTAATTATTGTGCCATGGTTAATTCCAACAGATTCACTCATGAGGACTGAGACCCCAGCTTACCTTTGCCAGGTCCACCAAGGTATTTGCTTGGTCATTCAGTTTCCTCTGCTCCATTTTTACACTTCTTAATCTAAAAGACAGAATCTGAAGTCAGAACTGTTTCTTTCTCTCTATGGCTATCATATACCTTCCAAAGAGCATGCACAAAATTGACAAGGGCAATAACTGCATGGATAATGCCTCAAATATTTGGGGTAAAGTCCAAACTGGTTATGTATCTGCTACAATGAGAAGCATGCTTCCCCAACACCGCAAAAAGGAAAGGAGAGAGAGTAAGGGATGAGGTGTCCATAGGACAACTGTTCACCAGGTAGTTAACATTGAATTAAGAAAGGCTCATAAGGAATTAACCATATGAGAAAAGCCAAAACATTCATTAAAGCCCCAGTATCGTGACAAATAGACATAGGAAGAAATATGCAAAGCAACTGGAATTGCATCACTGTTAGAGCAGTGAGCACCTTCCTATGCCTATGTGACTAGATACAGGTGTTAGCCCTGTTTAGTCTGAAATGGATTGGGTTAGGTATTTGAACCTGATGAGACACAGTGATAAGTGAGATTCTTATTAGCAAAAAATACAACTTTTATTCAACCAGCAGCAAGACAACTCAAAACACATAATTCTCTTATTCTTCACCTGACTTTTATCTTAAACTGCCATTGAACTTGAAGAGAAGCCAGACCATTTCCTTGGGAGAATTTCCCTTTTTATTGCACATAAAAGTCAGAGGACAATTAAAGTATCTGACAGATGGGATCGTTACTTATAAAGTTACTTTTAGATACTTTTAAATACCATTGCATATATCTGATAGTTAAAAAGCCACTGTTATAAAAAATCTTTCTGAATGAGAACTATTCCTTAATTCATTTATTGTAATATTTTAACAAATACTTAATTCAGTCTTTAATATGGCACCAAGAAATTAAGATTTTCCAACAAAAAAGTGCCATTTTGTTCTTTAAGCCAACAATTCAAAGCCTTGCTCCAAAAGAGAAGCAGGTCTCTCTGAACTACCTAATAAAAAAAATATATATCTATGCTAACATTTTTATTTTGCTGATGAATAATTTTACAAAGTGTAGTGGTAATACTGGAGAGAATACTTTTTATTATTTCCCAAATTAAATTAAAGGTAATTACAAAGAAGAAAAAAATATTCACAGGGCAAGATTTTACTGCCAGGGAGATTTTTGTAACAAATGTTCCCGATGCTCAGTGATTTTGTTCTGAAACTAGGATATCCAATATGTCACCAAATCTGCTCTACAGTGAAGATATAGTTCCTTCTGCCAGGAAGAATTTAACTGACACCTGCCTACATCATGCTCTTTAGCAATCTAAAACAGTTTAAGGTTATAACTTGTCATTGCGACTGTGTTTATAAGAACGGCTCCTTTTCATGCTATTATAGAGATGGAATATGTCCTAGTCTAAAAGAGTTTTACAAACATAGATTTAAATTTAATATATTGTTGAGAAATGTTTCCTTAAGTATTTACAAGGGTTTCAAGTCTTGATGTCTGCCTCTTAAAAAACAAGTCAAAAACAAAAACAATCCCCCCTTTAAAAAAAAAAACACACACAAACTTTAAATATGTGTGACTTACTATAGAGAAATGTAGCAGAGAGAACCACAATGTCAGACATGGATTCCACCCTTTCCCTGGCCCTAAAGTGACCATCAATTTCTTTATGCATGAAATAAAGTGGGCTAGGTTATTATAATGTTTCCAAGGTGCTGGATTTATACCAAGAGGTACTCTAGATGACTAAGACATTAGACAATACTAAAAGAGATGGAGAAAGTAATTTCCTTTAATTCTCTTCTAATTCCTGATTATTATAAGAAAAAGGTCTTAGGCCAGCCCTATACTGTTTTTATCTTCTAACACATGCTATCTTCTTTTTTAAAAAGAAAACAGCGAGCAGGCTCTCAGCTCAGAGAGTTTCTACAGATAACAGCCCGTGGGTAGAATTCAGTACCAGTGTTTCAATTGTCAATGGAAACTGCTTTTACCTCTCTTTGCTGAGAAGGTTATATTTCTTATCCATTTATGACAGGGATTTATATCAAGCTTTCTTTTCAAATTTAAGTAATAGTATAGTTGGTACATGAATGCCTGAAGTTTGGGG
Source organism: Myotis yumanensis (assembly GCF_028538775.1). NCBI lineage: Eukaryota > Metazoa > Chordata > Mammalia > Chiroptera > Vespertilionidae > Myotis > Myotis yumanensis. Next base: position 66,911,894 of record NW_027223755.1, on the reverse strand, counting down.
TCACCAGACCAGAAACCTCCAGCAACTTATAAATGCAGAGAAAGTCCTGGACTCGGCAAGTCTGAAGGAGGGTCCAGAGCTGGTCCCTTGGCTGAGGTGAGTACATCATGTTCCAATCAATGTAGCCTAATTTTCTTCTCCTGGATTCCTAGATTATGATTCTGACAGTAGAATTTTGCCCATTTTATTTTCTACTAATCTGGAAAGCTGACCTAGAGTAGCCCTATTTGATTGGAATCCCTTTCGCTGCTCCCTGAATTTAAAGCACCTCGCTTTGTTGCTGCTTAGACTGCCTGTGATGTAGAACTGGTAGAAAAAGCCTACTGAAGCTGCAGCTGCCAGAATAAAAGGTAACACGCAGATGTGTATTTTACATTTTTCTCCCCCCCAAAGAATAAGAAACATATGTTGATTTCTTCCTTGTGAACTTCACTTATCACAGGAAAATATCATGATTTTGGATCACATTTCCATAGCAGCAATCAGACTACTAAAATTCACAAATAAAGGATCCGCTTGGGTGCATGCAGCCGGTAGAGAATTCTGCAAATGTTGACGGAGCGGCTCACACAACTTACTTCCGAGCTCTATTTTCATTTTGTTGAAATAAAAAGACAAAACAAAAGAAAAGAAACTGTGAAATACTCTGGAACAAAATAACACAGTGTGGTGTTCAGTGGTGCACAAGGGGCTCGATTCATTGGCTGGAAGATCCTGTTAAGATTCTGTAGGATTTTGGCATATTGATCAAAGAGAAACACTATTCAATATATTATCATCCCTCTTCATTGCTGCTATTCATCCCCCACCCGAAAGCCCATAGTTTCCTCCAGAACTAGAGTTCAGAAGGAAGAACTTGTGTCATGACATCTTGGCCTCTTTGAGATAGAATGTTTAAGGAAACATTTTTGCCTAATATGAATGCAAAAATGTTTAAGGGTTAAAAGGATAATATTCTAAACAATAGGATTATAATGATGTGGTGTGTGTGTTTTTTTTGAAGGATATATCTTTTCTGAGTTGGGGCTGTTTAGAAGCCTGGCTTTCTGAAAGGTAGGTAATGCAACACTCGATATGTTATAAAAATTGTTTGTTGAATTTCTTGGCTCTGAGACAAGTTATACTGATTGATGGGCCTACAGAGGTGAGATAGAAGAATGATAAACTTTAAAGTTAAAGCTGCTACCAGAATAAGGGTGAAATGTTATAGAAACAGATTCTTCGTGGCACTGAGTGACCATCCACAAAGACGGATATGTTACTGAGAAGAGGACACAGCCTAGAGTTCGGCTTCCATCCAAGACTAGAGAGGGCATGTGTCGGGGAGAAAGGCTATGAAGCTTGGAAAAGAGAAAGATTTGAAATAGAGGGGGGCTGGCAGAAGGGGAGAGAGAGAGCTATTGACAAAGCTCTCAGGACAAATCAGAGAATAGGAGAGGCCAGGAGAGCTCTACCAAATGAGTTTGTCAATTTTTCCTCAACTAGCAAAGTCTGACTTCACCCAGTGCTGACACACAAGGCTGACAGTCTCACTGGGTGTGAACAGTGGGCAATAAAGGCCTTGCCCTTAGGAATCGAGCCCTGTGTGCTTTCCTTTGTGAGTTCACTAACTTAAAATGAAAGATAGTTAATGCATGATTAGAATCAACTAGCCAAACCCAGCCCACATAAATTCTCAGGTGTACTTTTTCCACAAAGTACAAGGTCCCTCCCACCTCAAAGGAAACCCAGTCACCCAAAGACTAATTTATAAAACAATTCAGAACATTTTTGAGTTGCTTGAAACTCATCTGCTTTAGGAGTATACACTGCTACAGAAGAAACAGAATAAGAAATCTGCAAGAAGCAGAGGAATAACATATGTTTTTCTCCTCTATTAGTCTATTCAAAAGAAGCATGCTGAAGGAGCCACGAAACCCTTATGATCAGGTCAATGCACCAACAGCTCAGGGACAGTTTTTAAAATTGGCTTACTGAAAGATAATTTTCCTGACATTTGATTATGAAAAATTTCAAACCTATAGCAAAGTTGAAAAGATTGTATAGTGAACACCCTTAAATGGTCCCCCAAATTTTTGAGTGTGAATATATTCAGACTTAAGAGCTCTGTGACAACATAAATACCCACCATTTACACATGGCTACAGAATTATGTTACAAAAAAACTGTCAAAGCATTTAAAAAAGAATATGAAAATTTATCCAAGGCGTCAAAGGCAAATCACATTTAATTATACATTTAGTAGGTCACAATGACAGGAAGGGACACAAATACAATCCTGGAGGAAAGGGGATGTGTGGCTGCTGGACACGTACAGTGACTGAACTCGCTCGCTTCCACATCATCTCACTCCCACACAGGTGAGTTTTCTTTTTAATATATTTAATATATTTTAGTATATGTTAGTCTTGGAAAATTAAAAGTGCAGAGAATGATTTCTCCACAGCATAGCATGAGTGCCCCTTGTGTGAATGTTGGGGTTACTGTGTTACATGGTTGGGGTGTGGGAGAGTTGTGTCAGGTGACTGTTGGGGAAGAAGCTTGTCCTCAGAAAGGATGAAAGGCCTGATGAGAGCAGCAGTGACGGCTCAGCATCTGTCAAGGGACTCACTCTCGTAGCTCCAAGCTTCAGGGAATGGAGATGTCTAGGCAAGTGCTCCTAGGTGGTGGGACCCAGTCACAGACAGCTGTGAGCTCCAGGGAGCAACTCTCTCTCTCGGGAGCCACATCAAATACAGTGTTCCTCTCTTGCTCTTCCCTTTACTCTTTCCCAGATGTTAGATGAGTATTATCTTAAAATCCTAGCTTTCCTGGATAAATAGCATAGTCTGTATCTAGACGAGTCACAGAGCTTAAAGGAGGAATGATGTCCCTTTGGTGTTGGTGGCAGCAAAAGAGACTAGCACCGAGGGCCAGCTACACCACTGCGTGTGCAGGCTCCCTCTAATTTAGGTCTCCGAGTACATGAATTCTCTTTTCATTAAGAAAGCTGCAATTTCTCTATAGTCCATATATGACCATAATTATAGACATATTCCACATTTTCAGTGATACTTAGTTAAAAGGGGAAGTTGTTTGGACAGGTCATATGAATGCTTAGTGATTTCTCACAGAATGTTAGTGAAATATAAGACATACAAATGATCTAAATATAGAAAATGAAAACTCCAGCCTCAGAGTTTTCTCCTCTGCTGTGCTAGTTAGCTCTCGAAGACATTTCACGGACTAGTCAAGAGACCTAGTACTTCCCCACCTTTCTATGATTACCCCGGGAGGTTGCATGAGGACAGCCACTTTGCTGACCCACAAATGTGACCATGTCTGCTCTTCCCCATTTGGAAATGGCATTAAGAGCAAGTCTGTAGAGCATCATAATGGACACCCACGTGAATGTACTTATGGTAAGAATGCCGCCAGCCTGGGGGAGAAGACCTGGTGCTTTCAGATTATCTCTGAAGCTCACTAGATATAAATCTGTACTTTAACGTCTGTGATAGTGATATAATGTATCAATGAAATGGCATGAAAGACTTGAACTCTGGTGGCCTGAATAAAGTCAGGACAATGATAAAAGAGCACAGGGTCCATAAGAACTATAAAATCTACAATGAACACGTAGCACAGAGAAAAACCCCAAGTCCTGATTAAAAACTCATTTAAAAATTCAAGTAGTGAATCAACTATAGTACTACCTTCATTTAAAGATGCTTGGCAGAGTATTAAAAAAAATCCAGACAATAAAATGTTAATATTTTTCAAGTTTTTGCAGTAGATACAAACTAAACATGTTAGAGCAAACTATAGAGCAAACTATATGAATGTTAAATTAAGAAACACAATTTTAACTGAAATTATTGCTTCTAAAGAAACTGAGAAGACATTCAATTACTATATATATTAAATGACTATTCTCCCAATAATAAATGATTCCTAATTATACAAGAACCGACAACTTTGCTCAGGATTTCATTTATGAAATTATTAAATTGCCAAATACCGTCTTCTGGGAACAAGCCTGACGACGTTTTCTTTTTTTCCTCCCTCATGAGAGAAGAATAACCAAGTGCTAGAATTAAAACCTCGAGATACAAAAGCAGGAGGAAAATGAAGAATGGTACTTACTGATGAATAGCTTGCAAGAATTTTCGTTGATGTTTTCTTACTTTTGCATGATCTATCTTTTTTACTAGCTTTGTATTTTTGTAAATTAGCCATGTTTCCCTGAGTACATTGGCAGCTGCGTTTTTCACCTGTTAGGAAAATAAACAAAAAAAGCAGTGGATAAATTCCAAAGCGGAATCCTTTGCAACTTGGCTGGGGGGGTCATATTCTTCACCCCAATGATCATGATAAGCTCTAGCTCTGTTTAGTAACTATGTCTCAAAAATTCTTTTTTACAGAAATCTAAAAGTTTAAAAAACAGAATATGCATGGATCTAAAAAGTACCAGTATCTGTGTGGGAACAATATTTAAACTGAAATATTAGGGAGCTACTGATCTCTTCCTGGGCCAAACTCTACCCTATCAGGGACTTTCTTTTCATTCAACCACTTAAAAAAAAATCAAGAGGTGTTTATTTCTCCACCCTGTATTGCAATGGTTCTCTTGGTGTTCTTCATTTCCCTGGCCAAAGGCCAAGGTTAATCTTGCCTTTGCGAGCCTGCTCGGCATGTCTGGCTGCACACGATAGGAAGGAGGGCACATTTCCACTGCGGATTGTACAGGGGACCCAGTCTCCTCGCTCCCAGAGTGTCTTAGCAAACTGAATTTGTAAGCCCACTTAATTGACAGACGTCTATGTTGTCATGATTTTGTTGGTAATTGAAATATACACTTCATTTCAAATGAATGGGGCAAACCTAAGGATGAAAGCATTACAGTAACACTGCCAAGACCTGATGGAAGGTGTGAATACGTCCTAGAGATGTTCAACCCGAAGACCCAGAGTTTTCGTGTGGGCTTCTTGTTGTTGATCACCTAGTCTCAGAACAACCATTTGAGAGAGGCATAAAGATGTTCACATGGGGAGCTGCCAGCTAGTGGGGGACTGGGTGGAGGCAGACAACGCTTTAAGGACGGCTTGTGGTGGGGAAGACAGAACAGTGAGCTGGGCTGGAGTACATGCTGGTCTTTCTACTAACCAAGTCCAGTCAAGGGGGCTAGCTAACCTTGTACAACTTTTGTTTCCTCCTCATTATGTGAGGTTCAAGAGAAACAATAGGAAAGTCCTTTTAGTCCTTACATTTACAATAAGAAAGAACCTTAGCATTACACTAAGATTATGGGCCCATGTCCGTATGTATATTATTTCATGTTAGCCTTTTTCATGGTGCTGAAAAGTTTTATTTTTGAGTGAAACTGTATCCCTAGAACCTATTGTAAGAAAATGACTGGTTTCCTAAAATTGCTTTTAGGAGTGGCTTTTGGCCACATCCTCTGGACATCCATCAGCCTCTGCACAGACAGCATTCTGAAACCAACAGGACAGCGACTGACACGTTAGGGACTGAGCGCCAGCCGAGGGGATGAGGAAAGTCACCACCGTCCACAGGGACGTTCAAAGGTGTTCCAGGTAATTCTTGGCTCTTCATTCTTATGGAAACACATTTCTCTTCCTCACAGAGGTAGGAGTCACCTTTCAGAAGGCTCTTCCATCTGACCCTCGTACGACCTTTTCAGAGGTAAGGAGCTGGATGCAGTATACGTTGTTGACTTCAATTTCAGAATTCAATGGGGTGAGTGATGCCTGAGGCCTTATGTTGCAGTATTTGTATTCACTCATCTTAGCTGACAGGCTGAAACCGAAAATGACTTCTCATTTGAAAGTAAAATCCCTACAGTTGCTTTTAGAAACCTGTTAAATATACATATGTATGCATTCATGTTGAAACATCCCCTTTTATAATTCTTTAATAGGTTTTCAAACATAGGAATTAACCTCTCAAAGCATCAAATTTAACCGATATTTTTCAAAAATAGCAGCCACAAAACAGTATGTCCACAAATAGAAAAAGGTATCCTTTGCCTAATGGTCAGGTGTGTTTCTAGTAGGTTTTTCCAGTCTCTCATAGGGTTGAAAGGGAACAGCAGACAGGGAGACGACAGGGTGGAAAGCACTTCAGTGATTTACAGGTTTGAACTGAAGGGGATTGTTACATGAAAGTGATCCGCAAACTTGCAGGAGAAGCAGGCTCTATGCATTTCTGATCATTAGAATGAAAGAGAAGTGCATCTGGGGGGGGGGGGGGGGGGGGGAAGTGTCCCTGTTTGCACAATTAAGAGCCCTAAGGTCAGTCATCTAATAATGTAACCCTGGAGCTCCTACCCTACTCCAGTGGTTCCCAACATGGGGCACATGCCCCACGGGGCGGGGGGGGGGGGGGGGGCAATTCGAGAATGAGTTAACAGTGAATTTTTTGCATTTCTTATGGTTCTAGGGGCCTCATATACAGTATATAAATATATATTGTGACATATTTGTGCACTTCAGTTCTCTAGTACATGTTTTGAAACTTTATTTGCTATTTTTTCATATCACTTCATATTATTAAACAATTTCTTAGTGATTTCTTCCTCAGTACTTCAACTGTCCTTTTGTTCTTTTATTTTTCTATTTCATGGATGCCATGTTCTTTGGAAGCTTGTTTAGACCAAGTTAATGGCCTTTTAGGCTTCCTCCATGTGAATAGGAGTTCACTTTTTGAATAAGAATTATATGTCACGGGGGGGGGGGGGGGGGCAATCGGGATTTTAGAGATGCTTAGGTGGGGCATGGCCCAAAAAAGGTTGGGAACCACTGCCTTACTCCTTTTCCCAGGATGTTCACAAATGCTTGGAGGGCAGGGGCTGTGTCATAAATCTTTGTCTCCCTAGCTCAGTGCCTTGGCCCTAGAGATGGTATGAAATAAATGTCTCCAGGGTTAAATTTGGCACCAGAGTGTGTATAATTTGCATCATAAACACTTCTGATCAGGAAGCAAATGAATATTTATCAGCCAAAGGATCCTCTTGGAAAGAAGGCTGTACAGGTTAGAGAAGAGATCTAAAATCTAAATGGGTCAGTGCATTTCCATGTTTATTGAGTCTCCACCACATGCTAGATACCATGATAGTTTGTATGAGGAATTCACAAATATACTCAGAAATTTAGTGCCAGTTAATGGGCCAACAGCACTATGAAATCTAACTTATTTCCTATATTTCAAAAAATAAGGAGAGTGAGAGGAGGATTCTTTTTTAACAGGAAAGGACTCTGCCTCCTCTCTTATCCCCCCTCCACACACACAGGGGAAAAGGAAAATAACATTTGTTCTGCCTCACTAATGCTCAACTCCAATTCAAATCTTTTTTTATTATTATTATTTTTATTTTTAAAAAATATTATAATAAGTATTACAAAGGGTATTACATATGTGTCCTTCCCCCCCGCCCCTCCAATTCAAATCTTTTATCAGAAATACTTGAGAGGCCGATTAATAATCAGATAGCTTAATAATTTGAGAAAAGAAAGGCCCTAAAATAATTTATACTACTAAAAGTAATACCACTTACCCAGATGCCTTAAACCCACTTTCATGGGTATAAAGGATATGAACTGTTATATTGCTGACTCATAGGTAATTATAAGATATTAAAGCCATAAAGTGTAACAATACTTTATCAACCACAAAAGCACTTAATGCTGATACTTTTAACTGACAATTTGCTTTGTTCAACCGTAAATGACACATGTAATTAGAGCACTGTTTAAAAGAGTACTTTGTTTATAGTTTTCCTTTCCTTTATATTACTGTGACTTTTTTTTCAACATATATTGCTTTGTTTTTCTTCCTCTTGCCTCTCCCTTCAGAGGCTTAAGTGCAGTATTTCCACTCCTCCTGAATGTCAGGGAAAGGAACATAATCTCTGATAAGGAGGAGGACAGTTTTGTTTTTTAAAGAAAACCTTTTCTTTTAAACTTACTTTCCAATTACAGCTGACATATAACACAATCGTTTCAGGTGTATAACAGTGATTAGACATTTCTATACTTTACGAAGTGATCACTCCTATAAGTCTAGTACCTACCTGGCACCAAATGTAGTTATTACAATATTACTGGCTATATTTCCTATGCTGTACGTCCCCATGACTATTTTTATAACTGGCAATCTGTACCTCTTGGTCTCTTTCATCTTTTCCCACCCCAACCAAGCAGGGGAGTTTCTTGCTTCTCAATCTGGAAACTAGAGTAAAATCCTGCCACATATGCTGAGGGTGATGCCCAGGACAAATACAGACAATGCTACTGAGCCTGTGCACTGGGATGTCACGTGCTCTCAGGGCTCTCACCGTGCCCACCGAGTTCTCCTATAGACCAGGTACGGGGTGGGTGAATGCTGTGACTGTGGAACAGGGCAAGGTCAAGGGATCCCTTCCTTTTGTGTTTCAAACCCCTGGGCTATGTGGCTAAGGACAATGTAAGCGCTACATAGAGTAAATCCTCTAGAATTTCTGTTCCCATGTTAAGAGACACACAAGCAACAGAATTACATAACCACATAATAGTGTTCTTATTATGGATCTTATTGGGAATTCTTAATAGGATTGGAAACACCCACAGTGGACATTAATATGTATAATTACCCTTCGTGGTACATCCAGCTATTTAAAAAATCTGTTCTTTCCAAAATGAAAGGATTCAGAGAGCTGAACTCCAAGATTTCCTCTTGGTTCAGACCTAAATGAATAGTAACAATATATTGCCAAAAAATACAGCATGATAAATACCACTTCTGTGAGGTGATAAACTTCAAGTCTGTTAGATAGCTGGTCCTCTCATACTAAGCCCAGTGACATGTTATGGCTATGATGCCTTCCTTTTGAAATCATCAGATTATCCTGTGTACATGTACCTATAGGCCACTTCTAAATTGCAGAGTGTCATGTAAACTTTTGGAATTATATAAAACTCCTTCATGCTGCTGCCCAATGAGTAGTGTGTCCTACTTTCAAATACAGTATTTTATATGGTTGAGGTAGTCAAACAAAGTAGTGTTTTCAGGGGATAGTTGAATTTTATATTTTTAATCTTTCATCTTAGCAACTATGTACGTTTTCTAGGTCCTCATCTACTCTTGGTTATCCCCCAGGAGTCATTCATTAATGATCATTAAATATTTTAGACTTTTTATTTAAAAAGTTAAAAATTCTAAATGGGCCCATTTAGACATCCCACAAATAAATGAATGGAATCAAGTTTCAAGTAAATAACACTCATTAAGTCGATGACTGTATAAAATAACTATTATTTTTGAATATTGTATTGACTATAATATCAATATTACAGTATTCTAAGCTAGAAATTTACCTTTGGTTCTAAGGCCAGTTAAGCATCTGTACCTGTACTTAGCGACATGTTGCCTATAAAAGCCAATCTGTCAGCAAGCCTGCTGGATGGAAAGTCTTCTCAAACCTATAAGAGACTGGTCCAAAGAAATAGGCAGAGTAGCTACCCTTTTAAGTAGGAATGAGATAAACAGAATTAATGAAGCACCGTGGAGAATTTGAAACTAGAACAGCATTTCTTACAAACAATCTGACTCATAACAGAAAATTACCAATAGGGAGTTTATCTAAAGTAACTAAGAACTTAACTGGACTTTAGGGGACTCATGAGAAAGAACACAAGTGCATTTTGGCCGAGCAGAGAAAACAACAGAGCCTTCATCCAATTTGCTTAAAAGAACAGTACTATAAAAGCATAACAGTCTCTGTCTCCTAGAATATGATATTTCAGCTGTCTATGCTTAGCAGTTAACACAGAACCCCAACTACGGTAAGTATATAGTATATTTTTGTTAAATGAATATCTATTAGTCCCAGGAAGGAGATTACAACAAATTCAGTACACTTAAAGATGATCTGTTAAAAGGAATTATCTCAGTCTCTGAATCCTTGGGCAATAACAAGCTAAAGCAGTGGTTCTCACTGTTGCAATTTTGTACCGTTAGGGGCCATTTGGCAATGTCTAGACGCAGTTTGGATTGTCACAAATGTGTGAGCGGGATATTTCTGCTGGCATCTAGCGTGCAGAGGACAAAATGCTGATAAACACCCAACAATACACAAAGTCCTGCAAGGCAATGTATTATTCGGTCCTAAAGGACAGCAGTGCTGAAATAACTAAATTAAAAAACCAACCTGGAATAGGAAGAACTCTGAACTTCACAAAATTCTTTAATCAAAGGCAGTATATAATAATGTTACGCTGTAGGTTTTAAAAATCAAAGCCTTTGTCTTTTCTAAAATGCTTTAATAATATGGATATGGAGTATCAATATCCCAAAGTAAATTTAAAGGAGTTACTTCTTTTCTTTAAGATAAAAAACTAAATGCCTGCTTGTGAACCAGGGGGAAATCTGCCTAAGCGTGACAGTTGGTTTTCTTATTTGTGATTCTGTCACATTTTTTTCTTCACTGTTGAAAAAACTTATATACGGTGTTTTAAGGTATTTTTCTGCCGAGTATCTTAAGTGTGGCATTAACTTAATTCCTGTGAAAGAATGTAATATCTTCATGGTAAAATTATTTGGATTATGCTCAGATTTTAAGGATTCTTTTGATATTGTACAACTTCTGTCTCTTAAACATAAACTGCACAGTACAGAACTCATCCAAACAAGTACATGATGAGGTAGATAAAACATCTGCTACAATTTTGGATTAGATGTGAACACACAATAATCTAATGTTTGTGTGTTTTCATTTCCCAGTACGGTATATCTTTGAAAATGATAAGAACCTAACTCTCCATTCAGCTCATTGACCTCTCCGTCTACTCTCCAAGTACTTTTCTGTAACATTTAGAAATTAGTTTGGAGAATGAATTCAGGAGTTGAGCAAATATTATGTAGAGTAGATGTTCCAAGGTGGTAAATCCAGTTCGAAAGCATGGCATCTAGATGATCATGGCTTTGATCATCCAGAACGTATGTGGACTTGCTAACTGCAATGAAGTCTCACAATAGTGTCTGACAGGTGAGACATAACTTATCAGGGCAACTGGAATTCATCTTTCCATTTCATAAATATTATCCAAACAAATAAAATATGCATTAAAGTGACTGATTTATTAGGAATTATTTTACCAAATTAAACATGACTACTTTTATACACAGAACCAAAGTCAAAAGTGAGCAAAAACTCTGAAAATGGAACTCTGCTTGAAATCTCTATTGTTTCTTTTATGAATGAAGTTACCAAGTGACCGTGAATTTTGTTATTTTAATGACAGCCTAATTGAATTCTACTTTGGGAAGTGGTTATGTAGCAAGATGACACTGCTATAAAGTAAGTTTTAGTTATTTTTGACCTTGGTATTTCAAGTGACAGCGGTTCTCAACCTGTGGGTCGCGAACAATGAAAATACATCCTGCATATCAGATATTTACATTATGATTCATAACAGTAGCAAAATTACAGTTATGAAGTAGCAACAAAAATAATTTTATGGTTGGGGGTCACCACAACATGAGGAACTGTATTAAAGGATCGCGGCATTAGGAAGGTTGAGAACCACTGCAAGGGAGGCTAAAAATTTAGTGTGGTAAAAATCATTTTCCTTTTTATATGATTTTCCTCCTTGATGTAAGTTACTAAACTTCTCTGCATCTTGGCTTGCATAATACCAGCATTTTCCTCATCAGGTTGTTGTGAAGATGAAACAAGTTTTTATACATGACACAGAGAAGTGGCTGGCAAAGGGTGAGTACTCTGTACACATGTGATTACTATTTTCCTTGAGTCTTTATAATTGGACATTGATTTCCCCTCCAGATGCTATTTTCAACATCTCTCTGATATCCTTTAAGTCATGGAAAGAGTCTGTATCTGCCCTCATACCTTGGAGTCCTAAACATTAAGGGTTATTGTTTATTTGTCTTTGCAACCCCAGTCTTTAGAACAGTGACTGGCTTATAGGAGGTCAGTAAAACATTTATTGAATCACCTTCCCATAAAATTTCTGTATTACATTGACACTGTATTCCTTCCTGTTAAATCTAATATTGGTCTCTTTCTATATTGCCAACTTAAATGTTAAGAATGACTATTTTTAAAGATTTATGTAGTCTATTTTTATCCTTGAGTAAATACCAAGATTGTCCAATTATTTCCTATTTGACCTAAAGTTAGGAAGAGTCTACTCTCAGAACCAATTCCATATTTTCACATTTTAAGACTAAGCCATGTCATTTTGGCTTTGGAGGTCAAGATAAAAAGCCTGTTATCCAACATTGAAAACACCTAAAATATTCCCTTTGCAGATAGTGGGTGGTGACTTACTCTTTTTGTCAGCTGAGTATCCATCATGAAGTTGTGCACATGCTTTTCTGCTTTGGTAAGTTCTAGCTTCCTTGCCACTACAGCTACCACCAGGGCTGTGCAACCAGCACCCTAAAAACCAGAGAAAAGAGAAACCCAAAGAGTTATTACTTTTACTTTTCGTCTTAGCCACAGTAGAACATGTTTAGCACCAAGTACATAAGGGTCTGGAAGTAAAAACACACCCCACTATAATATTCAGTATCTTTAATAAATACTATAAAAATGCATGGTCAACAAGCAATGTGTCTTTATATTGGGATTAAAAAAACTTAGTTCATAGATGTTAAGAACTAAAGCATGGTGTGTGAATCAGATACAGCTTAATTATAAAATATAGATGGTAAAAAAGCAGCTTGCTGAATGTTCAGAGTCTTTTTAAAAACAGAATAAATGTTATACACCTATACATATAACAGGGATGAATGCACAGAGTAGAAATAAGAATTGTCTAAAAATAATATTTCATAATCTTCTCTCAAAATAAGACCAGCAGGTCTTCAGGCCAATCAACTGTGATATACTGGGAATGAAGAGTGATGCATTGTACAACTTCCAACTGTTCTACATATATAACAGAAAGGTCACACTGATACATTAAGTGCTGAAGGTAAGAGAACCATTCTACGAGAGGGGTTTACCAGCACTAAGAAAGATATGGACCTTTTTTTAAAAATTATGGTCATGGTGTTCTCTGTGGTAACCTTGCTCCATGATCAAGGTACACATTTCAAGTCATGAGATGTGGGGTCATCTTGGCTGACTACGTACAGGGTCATGAGGCAAGGCTGGGGCACCTATGAGAGAGCTAGGTGAGGTCATGCTGCAGCCACTTTACTGGACCTGCATACAGCCAGCCCATTGGTAGGTAGGGAGGGGGCCGACGGACGAGCTACCTGGGTGCTATGAAGGGAAGTCCAGAGCATCACACAGAATCTCATCCCTGAAAGGACCACAGAGCAGTAGAGATTACCAAGCCATCTTAGTGGACAGAGGATGAACAGGAAGGTTAAGGCAAGAGCCCACTGAAGAGGGGCACAAACAATGAGATGTTGGCAATACTTCTGGGTCTTTCAACAGACTTGAATCTTTTTAAACCAGGTTTTAATAGCATTCCGTTTATGTGAGTCAAAATGATAGCAGCTCTAAAAATCACTAGTTATAATAACAACTCTGTACCTTAAAAATGTGGTGGTCTACATCTTAAACATCTAATATTTAGGAATGGTTATTACTTACAGCATATCCATAATATATTTTACTGTATTACAATTTTATTTCTAGAATATTTAAAGATAATGTTTAAATAAGCAAGTTAGAAAACTGTATTTATAATTTGCCCCTAATTTTTAAAAAATGATCCATATTTGGAAAACTGAAAAGAAGTAGTTAGCCCAACTGTGCAAAGTTATATTTCAGTGGTTGAAATATCAATAACTTATTTTGTTCTTTGTGATATTCTGTAGTCTGCATTTTCTATAATAAAGTAATTATACATTTAAAAAGTGACAATTTGTGGTTTTAGAAAACATAATCTAACCTTTACATATTAATCTTCAAAAAATTCAACCTAGTAAAATACTTTTGAATCACTTATGTTTTATTATATAATTAATAGACTCATTTTAATTAATAAATGTAATTTAGCCATTCAGTTACAGACCAAAGAAGGCATTTTTAGGCTCACTGGGATGAGTTATTACAACAAATCTGGCAGGAGAGCCAAGCTGAGAATGAAAGAAAATAAATACACTTTCCCTGTCTTCTACAACCTGATAACGATGACCAAGACATGGCCTTTTTAATGAGCCAATATTGTTTAAATACAATATTTCCAGAGTGTTTGAATTTATATGTCCTTCCATATAGCTCTATGAAGAAATCAGTATCCTCAGAAACGAAGTGATATTGATCACATGATCAGAGAAAGAGACTAGAAAGTATTTAGACATTATGTGGATTAACCTCAGATTCAGAAATGAGACAACAAAAATGAGTGAGATTATTCAGTTATGAACTGTAATTATCACTGATATATTCCATCCTTTATCTCATCTGATAATACCTTTTACCTATATTTTTATTTGTGGTCATTTCCATATCTATGAAGCATTGTATTTCAAAGCAAAACAAGAGTATCAAATTCACCTTATTTTATGATAAACTCTTACAGTATGAATGTTCAAAAAATTGAGCAATATGGTGAATGACCAAAATAAATCAATATTGTTCCTATTTAAAACTGATACAACTTTAAATAAGTAGTTCTTAAATTTAACTAGAATCACTTGAAGAGTTTGTAAAAATTCCAATGCTGAGAAGCTGTGCCCCCAACCAATTAAATTATAATCTCCAGGGGAAAAACTCAAGCATCAGAATGTTTTAAAGTTTGCTAGGTGATTCCAACAGAGTCATTGCTTTAGATGAGAAAGGATATTAAGGGAATATGGTGACCTACCGCATTCTATTTTGAACAAACAAGCTAAAGGTTTGTATCAGAGCCACTTCATCATAAAGACATTTAGGAAATGATAAACAAGGAAAGTACAGGCAGAGGACAGAGAGGTCATAAATGCCTGGGCTGCTGCGATGGTTTTCCTGATATTTTGTGTGGTATGTAGACGATGGAAGCAAGGTGACTTCAGAGCTGGGTACCAGTGAAGGAAAAGAATGGCCTTTGGAAGCAGCTATACCTATTTTGTTGACTTTAAAACATCTGCCACAGAATCTAAATAGTTCTGTTATACTATGAGGGGTTACTCACTCGATAAGTCATATTATGGTTGGTACAAATGGCTATCAGTCGCTTGACAAGTACAGCAGGTCCTTGAATAATGTCAATTTGTTCAAAGTCATTTCCTTATCATGTTGATGGGATGCCTGAGGAACTTAACTCCTGTTTATATCAATTAGCCTATGGTTAGATTGGTTTTGTTATACGTTGTTTCACTTATAGCTGACGTTAAGTGAGGACATACTGTACAGGATCACCTGCTACATGTATGCGCTCAGGTACTCCTCAATCAGTGAGTCATGGGAAATTCAAGGGTGGGGATTATTACTGAATAAGCAGAGAATGTAAAAATCTGAGGGACTTCTAATCGCTATAAAGATAGCTGTGAGCGGCAGCTGGCACTCTAACTTGAATATTGTTCTCCCCTGGCAGGTGGCCACTGCTGAGATCCTCTGGAAGGAAATCAAAATCCTAACAGGAGTGGAAAATCACTGGTATCAAGAGCCTTTGGAAACCTTCAATTTGTGTTTATTTCTGGGCTCTATTTTTCCTGCTGCTAGCCCATTTCTTGCTGCATGTTCTCTAGCTCACCCAAATCTTGTGCAATAAAATGAGTACCTTCATTGCAAACTGGAGAAACAAGTGAATCTGACAATTTATTACATTTATCCCTCATTCCATGATCCTAGATGCATCCTTTAAATTGTACCTCAAGAGCCTCTGTAGTAATTTAACCTTATGATTGTTCAAATGCAATGTCCTTTATTCCTTATCTGCCTTATTTTAATTAGGGAAACCATAAACTCCCTAGGTTGATTTGGTATAGGTAGAATTGGGTTTCAAAATAACTTACTCTTTCTGTTATGCAAAACTGGCTCACCTCCAAAAGCTTTCTAGGTTCAAGGTAAATTCCTGCCAATACATTAATTATTATAGTAATTTAAGTAATGATATGATGTTAATGTCCACTCAGTGTTTATTTCCATGACCATTCTGTTTCATAAAGTGAATAAGAATGCAAGTAAATACGCTTTCACAACATTTTTTTGTACCCATCACAATGGGTACAGAAACAGTTGGGACTAACATATGTTACTCTCTGAAATGAAGATCCCTGTATGCCTTAACAAGATGAGTCATATTCCTTTCAGCAAAGTCAGAAAATGTATCCTGATTACTGTTCTCCCATTTCACTTATGTTCTGAGGAAAACCTAAGCAAATCACAAACAGGCCACTTCAAGATGCTCAGGCCACCAAAAACTAAATGAAGACAATATATTAAACTAGTCAAGGAAAACCTGTATATTTTTTTTTAAAAAAATCATCTTTCTAACAAATTAGATATTGCTAAAGGGAGAAGAAGGGTAGGGAAGAGGGCTTCGTCCTTAGAAAAGATAATTATTAATGCTCATTACCTTATGCCAGACCAAAGTGAACTGAAAATCAGACAGCATAAGCTATATTTGACCCCAACACCTAGAGAGTCTTATGTAGGGTGTCTCCCAAAAATGTATACATATACTTTGAATAATTATGAAGGCAGTGTTTATTAAAATACATTTCATTTTCAAAATTGAGCTATCAACTGCTAAAGTGTATATACTCTTTTTGGACACCCTTTAGACTGCCAAATTAAAATGTAGTACTCTTCTCCAACATAGCACTGAAACTGTGAGTCATGTTGGTCCCTTGTTTCCCCAAGATCATTTGCCACATAATATTTCAAAAATTCAAAGAAGTGATATTTTTACTTTAGATAACTTGGTTATGCAGATCCTACAAATACTTCCAGGGATCATAACTTAAGATTACAAGCCTATAGAAAAGGGAAATTTAATAGCATACTGACTAATATCAAATTATAGTACAAGGCTATAGTAATCAAAATAGTATGGCACTATCATAAAAACAGACACATAGATCAATGGAACAGAAGAGAACCCAGAAATAAACCCAAGCCCATTTGGTCACTTCATCTATGACAAAGGAGGTAAGAACATGCAATAAGGTAAAGACAGTCTCTTCAATGGATGCTCTTAGGAAAACTGGATCACTTTCTTACATCATATACAAGAATAAACTTAGAATGGATTAAAGGCTTACGTATGACCCAAACCATAGGCACTAAACTTTTTAACACTGCTCTTAATAATTTTTTTTTGGATATGTCTCCTCAGGCAAGGGAAACAAAACAAACAAATGGGTCTAAAAGTTTTGCACAGGGAAGGAAACCATCAACAAAATGAAAAGACAATGAAATGGGTGAAGATGTGTATCAGTGATACATATGATAAGGGGTTAATTTCAAAAATATAAATAAGGAACTCATACAACTTAGCACCAGAAAAAACACCCCAAAATATCCTATTAAAAATGGTCAGAGGACCTGAAGAGACATTTATCCAAAGAAGAGAGAAGGTCATACAGAAGGTCAATAGACATATGAAAACATGCTCAGCATCACTAATCATTAGGGAAATGCAAATTAAAATCACAAGGAGATGTTGATTTTAGCCATTCTGACAGGTATAAAGCAATAAGTGTTGGCAAGGATATGGAGAAAATGGAACCCTGTCGCACTGTTGGAGAGGTTGCAAATTAGTACAGACACCATGGAGAACAGTATGGAGGTTCCTCAAAAAGAAAAAATTGGAACTACCATATGATCCAACAATACCATGGCTGAGTATTTATCTGAAGAAATTCAAAACACTTATTTGAAAAGACAGCACCCCTATGTTCACTGTAGCATTATTTATAATAGCCAAGATACAGAAACAACTCGTGTCCATCAGTAGACAAATGGATAAAGGAGTGGTACATTTATACAATAGAAAGAGAATGAAATCTTACCATTTGCGATTGCATGGATGGACCTAGAAGGTATTATACTAAGTGAAATAAGTCAGACAGAGAAAGACAAATACCATATGATTTTACTTATATGTGGAATCAAACAAACTGATGGTTGGCAGGGCTGGGGGTAGGTGGAATGGAGGTATGGGTGAAAAAGGTAAAGGGATTAAGAAGTACAAATTTCCAGTAATAAAAACAGGCATAGGGAATATAGTCAATAATATTATAATAACTATGTATGATATCAGATTGGTACTATACTTTTTAGAGTGATCACTTTGTAAGTTATATAAATGTCTAAGCACTACATTGTACACTTGAAACTAATGTTTTATGTAAACTGTAACTGAAAAATAGAGAATTTTTTTGGAAAACACACTGAAAAATGGTATCTGGAAAAGATTCAACATTTTTTTTTTTGGAAATTCCAGAATTCTCACCCCAGAGAATGACTGCTAAAAAATAATAATGTTCAAAATATTTTGTGTTAAATTAATTATCTTCCTGTGTACAATGGCTCCTAAAAGATCAAACTTGTTTGATAGCCAATTTATTAGGCTATCAGTAATTCAAATTTCTCATAATATAGTTAATTTGAAAAAAAGCATGCTTTTCATTTAATATACACCTAAATTAAACAACTTTAAGATTAAATTTCATTTTAAAATATCAACTTGTCCTCCAAACAAAAGGTAAAATGAGTATTTGCAATCATTGCCCATTTTTCTGTCCCTGGGGTTGACTGACACAATATCCTGGAGCAATAAATACATTTTCGCTGCATCTGCCTGACATGTATAATTATTCTTTCATAAAACTATGTAAAGCAATCAATTCTGGCAAATAAATTCTATAGAACACTCAGCTTTAATATTATATCCCATTAGACTTTTGCAAGATCTCTGTAGGTTATAAAAATAAACAACATTCAAGGGTATTTTGAAGACAAATTCCCTCATGCCCTACCTCTGAGGATCTTCAAATACAAGTTGATATTTGTTGATAAGAGGGTAGAGATCAACTCAAATGTCCTTATCTTAAGGAAGAGAGGAGATATGTGTGGGTTTTTTTAATTCAGTGATAAAACCTGGGCTTGGGAAACCCAAATCTTTAGAGTCATTTGCCTGTTCAACTCATTTATGTTCTTTGGCGCTGGAAAGAAGGAAGTGCCACATAAAACTGGTCATCAGTAACGAGTCATCCCTAGGTTTATCTCTCCTGATAAGCAACAGTGTTAAAGGGAACGTATGCATTTTAGAGACAGGAAGGGCAGCTCTGCCAAGTAAATATGCTGACAGTTGAGAAAAATTAGGTGCAATTATACGGACATGTTGAATGCTGGAAGGCCACACTCCCAGCGACACTTGCTGTACCTGGAAGAAAGCAGCTGTCTTCTTCCCTCAGACATTTCCGAGGGGAGAAGAGAAGGTCTGCTTAGGGCACTGGTGGGGAATTGAGCCTTAAGTCTGCAAAGGCCCACCCACCTCTGCTGCAGCTCTGCACAAAACAGAAACTATTGTAATAACTTAAAGATACTCTCTCCTCACTGGATTTTATTCGATGAGATTCAATGAACACACCAGAGAAAGCCCAAAACAAACAAAAAGTAAAATAACCTCTTCCAAATTACTATTTGGGATTAACCACCTCATGTCAAATTGTATAAGACATGTAAAAAAGACCCTGGGTTGGTTTGTTCGTTCCCTCCCTCCCTCCCTCCCTCCCTCCCTTCCTTCCTTCCTTCCTTCCTCCCTCCCTCCCTCCCTCCCTCCCTCCCTCCCTTCCTCCCTTCCTCCCTTCCTTCCTTTTTTTTTCTTGCTTATTCACACATGCAACATCCAGGATGGCTGTCTGTAGTCTACTACCCCCACTGGCATAGGAAAAAATTCTTAAAAGCAAAGACAGAAAGTAGCAGAAAGTCTAAATCACACATGTCTAGGGATTTATAGATCACTTTAGAGGTCTGCTTATCTGATCATCTGTGTCCCTAAAAATGGGCAGATATTACTCTATATTTAAAGATAATTATGCTAAAGAATTCCATCATCCATGCCTATATGGTAAGAGCTGTTATAATTTTACAGAAGGAGAATAAAAAAATTTACCAATGAGGCTATATCCTACTCTTGAAACATCACACACAAGTTGGGGGCCAAAGTAGGTTTACAGTTGTTTGTGTGGAAAATAATGCAATAATTAATATAAGAATAAACTCTGTTTTGTATACTCACAACTGTAAACTTTTGCCCCACCCTGTATATTCATAGATAAAAAACTAAAACTTTCAGCATGTATTATATCTATGTACAAACATAAAATGGTAGATAGGATAATTTTTTAAGTGTTAAGCAAAACAATTACTTTCTCTGTTATAAAGTTGGAGATACTGAGAAACTACCTGCTGCTGCTCACAGAAACCTAAGACACCATGCTGGAACAATGTTAGTTGCCTACTACCTTAAACAAAAAGTATAAAAGCCACTTAAAATTGAGGCTATCATAGGTTACCATGACATTCATAATAATAAATCTTCATGTCCTTGGCACCTTCTTAAAGAGAGGAAGGACAGAAGAAACAGGTATATACAACCTTCGTGGCTTTCTCTTGAAGGTTAATGAGAGACTTGGTCTATTAGGCAATCCTATGCTTTTAAATCCAGGAAATCCAGGAGGGAGGAAGAGATCTTTGTCTCTTAAGTTCTAATAGTAGGTGGGTCTTGGTAAAAGGAACGTTTATTCTTGCCTTGTTTTATCTATCACAATGGATTTCTGTGAGAGCGTTTCAGTATCTAAGATACACTTACCTTAGTATTTCCATTATCATCTATGTATAAAATTATAAACACAACCTAAAAAATTGTAAGAAAAGCTTAGCATGATGGTCTTGGATTCACAATTTACATTTCAGGTGAGAAGAGGTTATTTTTGATAAGGCCATTTGTTTCTTTTTTAGAAATATTCTGGAAAACTCCTCATGGTTTAACAATACATTTTTGCTCAGAGCACTGCATGTTAATATTAATGTCCTTGGCTCCACAGAATATAACTCATGGCACAAATTAAGCTTTAAAACTATTAAATTACAATTTAATTTTGAGTTTTACTAATGAAATATGAACATCTATGATGATGCTAAGAAATAATTCATTACTTTTATTAGCTATATGAAGAAGCAGAGCTAATTTCTTTACATGTACATTTTTGAAATGGGAAAGCTCTGTAGGTATTAGCATTTAGATCAATTGTATTTTACTCCAAAGTGAAAAAAAACAAAGGTATAAATTCTATCAAAATTTCATAAATGAGAGGATAAGAAAATCTAAATGTAAAAGCACAAAGACACACAGCACTTCAGAAAAAATATACAAGATGGTTCAGGAATTACCCTGGCCTCTCTCAGGAGTGCTGTAAATTGTATTTCTTTTTCACAATTTACTAAACTAAAGGGCACGAGGAGGGAGAGAGACAGAGACAGAGAGATGACTCATGGGAAATCTGCCTATACACATTTTACCTAAACATGCATTGCAAAAGTCCAAGGGGGAATAGGCAAAAAACAAAACAAAACAAAACAAAAACAAAACAAAAAAACGCTCGAAATAAAAACAAGTCCTATCTGGCTTAGATAACTCAAAAGTGACAAACTGGTATTTAAAGTTCCTGAAAATAAAAGAAAACAACATTTGTCTGACAAAACAGAAATGCATTTCATCTAAAGGAAACTAACCTTTTATATGAACTATGAAAAAAATTACTTTAGAAATCTATACTGTCAGCCAATACTTTCCATACTAGTTTCTAGCTAACCTCCATTTGTAAGCTCTTGCTCCCCAGGAAATTATATGGGATATAGTCAATTCCCAGAAGACTACTTGTCTCCATGTCTTGGCTCAGGGATAAAGACAATCCAACTCTACACAGTATTTCAAATAGGCTAGTCAAAGATTACAGCATTTCTCTAAAAACAAGCAAATGATCTTTGATGGGTCAATTAAGAAAAAGTCTATTCTTTATGATGGGGATGGAATGAGCTCCTTAGCCCAAGGACTGTAGGACTGTTTCACCATGAGCTTAGAAGATAGGACCACATCACTGTAAATTTAACTGCACATAACATTTTTCTGCCCGTATCGATTAAGATTGCTTTTGCTTATAACTTCTACTTTCAAAACAAAGTAAAACTACTAGTAAAACTTAAGGAAGTAGTTCAAGCACCTAAATAAAAGATTTGTGCTGTCAGATGAAATTTTGAAGGAACTGTTTTTGAGACATTAAGGACAAAGAAAGAGAGAAAAGATAAAAGTACCACAAGATTCTGGCAAAGTTAACTTTAAATTTGGCTCTGATCCCATGGCAAATGAGGCTGTTTGCACAAATCCTGACTCATACCTAATTCAAAAATAAAGTGAGGGACATCTTGCCAAAAAAGAACACCAAGAAAGTTGTTTCTAAAAAGCATGGGGGAAAATACTGCAATTATTGGTTCTATTTTTTTTTATAAGTAGTATTATTCTTATCCCTTGTGGGCTTGTTATGGACCCTCCAAAAATACATCCATGCAAATTTTGTTTTCCAAACCATTGTATTATATAATAAAATGCTATCTTTTCAGGAAATAATCCAATAGTAAACACAATGGACCATAACAATTGTAATGAAATAAAAGTTCTCTAAAATTCACAAAACTATAATTTTATTTTACAGTTAAATTATGACCCAAAATCATATTTTCCACAATTGGGACTTGGAATGGTCATCTTCTTACTACGTGTGACCTTACCATTGGAACTGGATTTTATTTTCACTGCAAGCTGCCTTTTCTCAGTTCAATACTACCAAGTGGGAGAAGATTGTTCCCACCTCTCCATGCCACAGACTCAGTCCTCCTAGCTAGTTCTGACTCTTGGAAAAACCTTTGGGCAGCTGCTGGGAGGGTACATGCTGCCCTGGCCACCATTCAAAAGCCATCATGTGGGAAGCCTGCCTCTCCTTGGGCAGGAATGCCTAGCTTCAGAAATTCTGGGAATTTCCTGCCTTAGCAGTTCACTTCCTTGTGTAGGCAGAAACCAAACAAATATCAAGATAACACTCTTCGGTATAATCAAAAGCAGATAAGGAGACTCTAAGTCACTCAAAATGGTGCAACAATTTGAAACTGCCTCTGGCTTAAGCATTTAAAAGTTCATACAACATTAATAAATTTTAGATGGCGTGTTGGCCTACAATTTTCATATATCTAACACAAATAGTACACGTGGAAGGGGCAAGGAAGGTATCTGAGCCTGCAGGCCTCCCCGATAAACAGTGGCAGGTCACTCCAGGCAGCACACCTTTCTCAAGTGCTCCCACAAGACCTGTCCCCAGCCTCATGCCATGATGTTTTCCCACTTTACTGTGCACACTCCTGGCCTAGTAAACTTGCTCAAATGTACCGCGCTCCTCCTTGCCTCATTATCTTCAAACCATTTCCTCTTCCAGAATGCCCTTCCTTCTTCCCGCTTTGCCTGGCTACCCCGCTTTCCCACCTCAGTGAAAAGTTAAAAGTCAACTTCATGGAGATCTATTTCTCTGAGCAGATCTCATCTCTCAGTTCCCAAATCAGATCAGAAGCTTTACTTCCTCATATATTTGTCACAAGTGTGATTAACAATTGTTTGCTAATTATTTTAAGTGCAGGTTCTTCCCCTACACGTTTCAAGAAGGCAGGGCAAGAACAGTTTCTGTCTTCTTTTGCTGTATTTTCAGTATCTGGGCCAGGGCCTGGCACTCAACAAATATTTGTTAAAATAATAAATCTAATCTAATCTAACTGATAAAATGTCATGTAATTCTTTAACCCTTTTGACACACTTCACGATTCTTATGATCCATATTTTACAGATGAGGAAAGTAAGACTCAGAAGAGAAACTTACTCAAGTCCACACAACTAGCAGGAACTAGCAGAACCCAGACGTACAGAAAGAATGTTCTGACTCTGAAGCTGGAACTCTAAGATATTTTGTTCATCAAATTAGTGCACCGCCCACAAAGAGCAATCTAGCAACTCTATGTCCTCAACAGAGCTGCATGACCAGAAGAAAAAGATCAAAACTGATGTCCTCTCCCAACACAGAACTGATTTATTACATGGTTTTCCTGCTTGGGAACCCGAGTCGCTTACAACGATTTCTGCACATGGACCCAAACAGTTGAAATGCCTTCTTGAGTATAAATAAAAGAGATTGAAAGTAAAAAGACACTTACCATAATTCCAGTAAGCAAACAGACTCCTTTCCCACAGTATGTGTTAGGTACCATGTCACCATAACCAATGGAGAGAAAAGTTATTGATATCAACCACATTGCTCCAAGGAAGTTGCTAGTAACATCCTGTTGATCATGGTACCTGAAAAATAGCAAACAAAGCCAGGCCTTTATAATTAATCTACATTGTGGTTGCTAAGGCCAGTTTGATTCAATTCAATGAATTCACTAAGTATCTTCTATAAACTGCTCTAGGTTTTCAAAACTCTCGATTATAAATTTGAGGTTCCACCTATGCAATCTGAAGGACAGCAGGATGTTCCACAACTTTAAAAATAATCTGAAAGAGAAACTGTAAAATATAAAAACTATTTTCTCACTGGTGTAAGTTGATAAATGCATATTTATCCTTGAGCCCTGCCCTGGCCCATGGTAAAGTCTCATCATTCCTTGATGCTCATTGGTGTGTCTAACTTATAGGTCAATATGCAGCTGCCCGATCTCAATCCACACCTTTGTAACAGCCAGGCTGTTCCCTTTGCTTAGAGTGTCCTTTGCAAACTTAATTTCCCTAATTGGCCTACTTTTAGTCATTTTTCAATAGAAATTCAAGTGGGACCCTTTCTATCTACTCTTGCCCAAGCTCCCTCCTGTGTATTTCTCCCTCAGTATCCTGTGTATTTCTCCACCATAGGACTATGCTGAACTGTTGACCTAGAGGTCCTGCACTAGCTGTACCTTTGATCACATAGTCCCTGCCAAGAACCAGAGCGTAATAAAAGCTGTTGCCTCAATAGTTGCACACACAGAGTTATAGTAAGGGGAGGGATACAATTTATCCTGATTATTCTCTAAAGTGTCGAGTTTTTCTAGTGAGGAGGAAGGTGTTTATTTCAGAAACATATCCTATAACGTTCTGCTTGAATTAGCAATACTAAACAGTAACCTGGCCCACTCTGTGGACACTGCTATCCACATGCGTACAACCTGTGGGTTGTTTCCCTAGAAGAGCTTGCTCTGCATGCATGTTCTATGAAGTCATGGGGTAGAATGGCCCTTCTTTTGTCTCCATGACAGTCAGACCCCAGACTCTGGTCACCAAAGGCCTTTCTTGCTCATCACCCAACTTCTTGTAAGGATCACCCTTCCTGCCCAGCTTTCAGATGCCAGTACGGATGGCTTTCCTTTTTTTTCCTTCTTATTCTTAACGCTATCTGATAATCTCTGATAACTTCCTGGCTTGCATGCACTCAGTCCTGCCTTAAATTTGGCTCACTGTGCTGCCAGAGCTATGTGGTAAGGAGGCTGCCCCCTGGCCTGAGCCCCAGGATTGAGCCCACATACAACCTACACTGGGCCAACGGGTTCTGTGTGCCTTTCCCCCTGTCCTTCATTTAATGGCAAGGCTCCTGCTGCTATAACCAGAAGTTTAGAAGGTTCACAGAATATGAGCTTTCCTCTGTAGTATTAGTGGATCTTACTGCTGTCTTTGGATACAGAAAGACCCATGCTTATTACTTCTGTACCTTTGTTTTTTCCCAAATACAGCAAGAGAAGCTAACAAATAGTATTTCAAGCTACTCTGGTCTAGGGAAAGAGAAAACCTGTCCAGAATGGTAGATTCCCAGAGTAGGTAAGAGAGAAAACAATCACTGTATCTTCTGAAAGAAAAGCCAACCCTTGCTGATGAGCATCCTGAGAGTTTCTGGTTGCAGAAGGACAGAATCTCCCACCATTCTACCCCAGGGACTGCCACCATGTCCTAGCTGTGGACTCCCCTCTCCCAGAATGGCTTGGCAGAGAGACTTTCATTGCCAACAGGGAGGCCAACAGGTATTCCTGGCTTTCCAGGAAGACAAATAAGTGCATTTCCCCTGTTAAATAACATGTACATACGAATAGGGTGATGTGGTCCATGCTATCCTTCAGCTACAATATGAGCTCACAGGCTCTGTGAAATGCTCTGGGAGCTGCCAGGCCTGTGTAATGGGGCTTCCATGACAGAATGTGGTTTTCATTTCAAACAAGCCCCTTAGATGTAAGCTTTGGATTCTAACCCACTCATGACCTTGCGGCTCTGTCTAGAGCATTCCTCATTAAGTAGTTGCCTAAAACAGGGAATGCACTTCCCTGGCATGGGTGTGGGCAATACAAAAGAAGGGAGGCAAAAGAGTTCATACCCTATTACAGTGATTTTCAACCTTTTTCATCTCATGGCACACATAAACTAAAATTCTGCCATACACTGATTCATTCAATACTGGATGGGTATTGGATGTGTTGGCTGTTGTCTTTTTTTTTTTTTTTTTTTTTTTTACAATCTAAGGGAAAAAAGATCAGTGCCACTGACTAAATAGTCAGGTATTACACACGGGTTGAAAATCAGTGCCTATTCAATATTTAATTGTGAGACAGTCTCTTCTTAACAAAGTGTGATTTACATAAAGATCTGATGCATTCAAGAGTTGGTGGCCTTAATTCCCTGGTGCATAGGAAATATTTGTTGAGCGCTTACTATGTGCTCAGTTCTTGACTTGCATTCATTCGCATTTTACACTAATGTTTTAAGACATGGGAAATCTGAAACATGGCTGAAAAAGTTATAGTCTTCCACCCTTTCTATTTCAACAGTGTCCTCAATCACTAGACTTAGAAAACGTGACCATGCCTGAATGAAATCTTTAAGTTATTTCTATTCAGGAGTGACTAAAACAAAACTGCTGGGCACATGGTTGTCCTTTGGTAGAGCAACTACAAAGAGGAGTGCAAGAGCTCATATATAAACACAGGCCCCTGGGGGCACCTTCACGGCTGGGGCCCACAAGGAAATCTCAGTTTTGGCACAGGTTTGGAAGACTGTTCTTCCTGTAGCTCTTCTCATTTTCAAAGTTGGAAGCAGTAAGTGACTTTGAAAAAATAAAAGCATTCACTAAAACATTTAGGGAAACTGACTCCTTTTTAGTTGCTTACCTTTAATTAATACAGTTTTAAATACACAAATTTCTTCCGTCCTCATTTGACTCTCTGCCAAATACTCTCAAATATTGTGCTATAATTATTATTTAGTCAATATTTATTATATGCTATGCACATTACACTGGGTCAGAGATTGTAATCCCATATTGAAGGGCCTAATTAGAAGTAAATATCTTTTTAGGAGTTGGTATTTTAGAATTTGGGATCCAGTGGTAAATTAACACACACTCTCTCTCTCTCTCTCTCTTCTTTTTTTTTGCTTATGAAATAATAAACCTGCCTGAAAAATAGCTCAGAATGGAAAAATGATATCTTATGCTAACATTGGTGCTATATTCAGACATACTCAGTTGAGAATAGTCAAGAAGAGGTAGGTAATTAGGGACCATATTAGATACTATTAGAATAATCAAGATTTCTTTCTTGGCAACTCAGACATAAATATTAGACTTAACATGATATTAGCATGTACTTATATAGAAAATCCTTACACTTAATTATAACATGGGATTATCACTTAGAACACTGCCAGGCTTTGAATTTATGTCAGATTCACACCATTGCAAATGATTAATATGTATAACTTCAATGGTTAAAACATTTCAAAACATTTCTTCTAAAATTTCATGTCACACATTTATTCAGACTATTCCAATCCTCTCCACAAGGAGAACTGTTCTGAGAAAGACATAAAGAAATGACTCGGATGGCAAATTTCCAATTCTGCTCAATATGAATGCTGGATTAATTAAAAATACATTAAATAAATCCTGTCTGGGTAGCTCAGTTGGTTAGAGCATCATCTTGATACACCAAGGTTGGGGGTTTGATCCCTGGTCAGGGCACATACCAATGAATAAACCAGTGAATGGGTAAATAAATGGAGCAGCAATTCAATGTTTCTCTTTCTCCCTTCCTCTACCTCTGAAATCAATAAAAAAATAAAGTAAAAAATACATGAAATAAGATTAAACTTAGTGCAAGAAATGCCTGATAACCTCAAGTTTTTAAAATAAGGATTTTGGGGTTTGAGGAGAAGACTTAGTGAACTGTTTTACAGCACTGCATGACTCATAGACTTAAAGCCTGTGAGATCAGCTTTAAGGATTTAAAAGAAGTACAATGTTGCTTTTCTTAGTTTCCATTCATTTCTTCACTCATTGCTGACTGTGCGTCTACCACTGTCTCTTTCTTTAGATCATAAGTATGACAGCTTTCCATAATATTTGTTTAAATTCACAGAGATTATCTTGCCTCTGAATGAGGCAGCCTCTGCCCAGCACGCCTGCACCACCCTCAGCACCTTCCATAAGTAACAGGACCTTTGGCTACACTAATGGCTGGCAATGACGTCATCCTCTTTCATGGCCCTCTCTGCAGGTGCACTACCCTCTACCTGGAACCACTGTCTCCCATCTTCCTAGCCCTGATTTGTACTTTAAGAATCTGCTCGTGGATCCCCTTCTCCAAACTCTAGATACTAGTAGCTTTTGGTCAGCATGACCACTAGTACTCTCTTTGTATCCCAGGAGCTTCTTATAGATCAGTGGTTCTCAACGTTGGCTGCACATTAGAATCACCTGGGAATCTTTTTAAAATTCTGATTTCTGGGCCTCATCCTCCGGAAATTCTGTTTCTTTGTTACTAATGTTGTGGCCCCACCCCATAACAAAGAAACACTTGAAAATAATTCAACACTGGAGGTTAATAGCTGACAAACTATGTTCCTTAATGCTTTTCTACTAAACTTACTATTAGCATTATAAATGGTAAAATCATCTCATCTTAATTGTTAGCTCTGATCTCAAATATTAGCCTTAGTTATATAGTAAAAAGTATTATGAGGATTTAAATGCAAGGGATCAATCAACCATCAGCTCTCTTTTCAGAAATACACTAAAATGGTAGTAAGGCTATAAAAAAGAGGTATAAACTAACAAGAACAAAAAAAAAGAAAGAAAAAAGGAAAGGATAAATCAGAGAGAATAAGAAATAACACATTTTTATACAATGAAAGTATAAAGGGAATTCTGTTTCCCGCAATGATGGAACAAGGGACTGGATTTACGCATATTGTTAAGACAGCTACAAAACCAGAAAAAATATTTGTAACAATAGTTAACAAGACATACATAATCTAGTAACAAAGAACAGTGACTCCTGAGAGATGGTAAACGACCAAAGTGAAGAGAATCTCTGGAGGTAGCTCACGGGGAAAACCAGGTAGGCCCAGTGAGGGTTCCCCCAGTTGAAGGACAGAGCTGAGAATGCGGGGAGTTCACAGACCCAAAAACCAGAGAGGACAAATCTGCACAGAGAGGGATCCAGAGACCCACCAAGGGGTCTTGATTATTCAGCTGAGTACTAACTGATCAGTACATGCATGTAAAACTATCCAAGGATGGAAAAGTGGAAGTACTATATCGAAAGTGGTACAGAATCACTTGAAGATAGGTTGTAGTAATTGGTGTAACTTTAGGACGAGGATAAGACTGATAATTCAGTTATAATATGCCTAAATATATAGATATGTTATAAACCCTAAAAGAACCAATAGAATAATACATAAGAGTAATAACTGATAACTAAATAAAGAATACCAGGTATATGATGGAATAATAAATAATCCAAAAGGAGGTTGAAATAGAGAAAAATATGAATAAAGAATAGATGAGACAAGTAAAAAGCAAACTGCAAGAGGACTAATTTACCAAGCATATCTATAACCACATTAAATACAAATGGTCTAAATACTCCCAGTTAAAAGGCACTAACAATCAAAGAATCCATGGAAGATTCACAACTTGGAGATCCCATGGTGAAAACAGGAGAATTGATTATATCTAAATATGTGAGATAATAGATGCTCAGGTTCCTGCCCATACCTGCTACACCAGGTAACTAACAAGAGATAGAGGGTTTTTTGCTCTAGGGATAGACTGGAGATTCTAACCCAGGACACAGTTAAGGTCAGAAAAGATGTTTGGGGCTGAAAACGTGGGCTATAAATTCAAGTTTCCAAACTGAACAGTAGCATTCCTAGTTTCCTTTCTTCATTCCCTATCCCCAACCCTATATTAGAATTAACTAATACAGAGAAAGAATACTTTTTCTCGGTAGACAGAACAGCTTCAGTGAAAAGATAATCACATACTAATATCAAGAATTCTCTATCAAAAAATGCAGCTTTCCACCTAGCCACCTTACAACGAATTCATTGCACAATAATAAGCTCCACTCACCAAAAGAACAGCAAAGGATCAGCACACAAAAGAAAAAAATAAACGGGACTACACCAAACTAAAAAGTTTTGCACAGTGAAAGAAACCATCAACAAATTAAAAAGACAACGGAGAGCAAGGGAGAAGATATTCAACAAAGATACATCTGATAAGGGATTAATATCCAAAATATATAAGGAACACACATAATTCAATAACAAAAAAACAATAAACAATCTGATTAAAAAATGGGCAGAGAACCTGAATAGACATTTCTCCAAAGAGGATATGCACAGGGCCAATAGACATCTGAAAAGATGTTCACCATCACCAATCAGAGAAATGCAAATTATACCACAATGAAATATTACTTCACACCTGTCAGAATGGCTATTAACAATAAATCAACAAACAACTGTTGGTGAGAATGTGGACAAAATGGAACCTTCTTGCACTGCTGGTGGGATTGTAAATTGGCGCAGCCACTATAGAAAACAGTATGGAGGTTCCTCAAAAAATTAAAAATAGAATTATCATATGACCAAGCAATCTCACTTCTGGGTATTTATTTGAGGAAATCCGAAACACTCATTCAAAAAGACATATGCATTGCAGCATCATTTACAATAGACAATCTATGGAAGTAACCTAAGTGTCCATAACTACTGGATAAAGAAGAGGTGATATATATATATATATATCTATATATATATATCTCACCATAGAATTCCCATAGAGCAAATTGATGGTGGCCACTTGAGAGAGGGGTTGGAGGGCTGGGCAAAAAAGGGAAAGGGATTAAAAAGTACTGATTGCCAGTTATGAAAATAGTCCCAGAAATGTAAAATAACAGCATAGGGAATATAGCTAAAAACATCAAAATAACTATGTATGGTGCCAGATGTGTACTAGACTTACTGGGTGATCAGTTCCTAAGTTATATAAGTGTCTAATCACTATGTGCTATACTTGACCTAATATTATATTTCAATTGTAATTGAATAATAAAAAAAGAAATACCTTAAAACAAAACAAAATCTAAACCAAACAACAACAAAAAACCTGTATGAACACAATGGTACCATATGAACATATTATAAAAAGATCTGAAAGGTCTAATCAGCATTCAGGTTCTCTTCGATAATGGGGTTTAGTGAAATATACCCAGGTTTAGGAGAAAACTTCCAGGTCAGAGAACCATGGTAGTAAGTCTGGCTCCTAAAAGTGAGATGGAGAAAGACCACAGTGTGTATGTATCCATCATGAGAGATTCCCCTGGATGGAAAACTCCATGTAATCATAGGTTCTCAATCCTAGTAGACCTAATGTCCTCTTTTAATATTTTGAAATGAAATTCTGATAATGTAAGTTATCTATATATGTGATCTATAAAACAAAAATCAATATACTATCTTAATTGTGATTTGGAGATGTAAAATAGCAGTAATTTACAATAAGTCTTGTATTTCAATATCTAAATTCTCAGGCAAGGTTAACCTGAAGACATAAGAAGCATTCCATGGATAGCACCTACATGTAAAAGCACTGGAATACAATTTAGTCTGATGGCTGGCAACTCAGATGTCACAGGGGCACTTCCATAGCTGATGGGATTTTCTGGGATGGGAACAACTTTTGGTCAAATTACAAATAAACAAATGACAGTTTTCTTTCAATTTACACACTATAAATTATAGCATCATATAAAAATTAAGTGGATATTACAACTGAACAAAAACATTTTGTTTTTATTTAAAATGGATTTATGTCTAAACTAAGAAAATTAGAAACAGAGTTTTTGTACAGAGAATGTCCAGGAGGTCAGACCAAGGTCGAGTGGGATGCAGAACAGTTCTTTGTTGAATGGGAATGTGCAATGCAGTACAGAGTATCCCTGGCCCACCCAATGACAAGCAAAAAAAAAACCCCAAAAACCTCTCCACAGATGAACAAAACAGCCCACGTGGCCAGTACTA
Source organism: Myotis yumanensis (assembly GCF_028538775.1). Taxonomy (NCBI): domain Eukaryota; kingdom Metazoa; phylum Chordata; class Mammalia; order Chiroptera; family Vespertilionidae; genus Myotis; species Myotis yumanensis. The sequence goes on along the minus strand of NW_027223755.1, from coordinate 66,879,522 downwards.
CCGCCACTGAGAACCACTGGTCTAGAGTCTCAGGGCAGCTGGACTCTGCAATGGCCCTCAGAAAACCTGGAGAGCAGTGAAGCTAGAAAACTTGGCATTTGGGGATAAATTATATTCTCAAACCTTTGCTACTCCCCAGGAAAAAAAGAGATATCAACTTTCAGAGCAATGTTATAACCAGGGCTAGCGTTTCTGACCAAGTTTTTCTCCCCTTCTGTTTCTTTACTAACTTCCTAGCCAGTAGTTATTTTAATTATCTGGGGCAGCTAATTCCTCCAGCTCCTGCTCTGTGCCTGCATCTTGCACATACTGGGAGCTCCTCCAAGGGGAAGGTGGAGACCAGGAGACAAAGATGGGGCCATGCTCAGCAAGAACTCAAGATTCCCTTAGCAAAAAGTCAATTTTTCAAAGACACTTAAGATAGTTCATGTCAATGTGTGCCCGGCTCAGCTGACTGCAGACAGAGCGTGTCTGCACTGGCCTGGCGGCCTGTGGTCTTAGAAGCTTCCTACTCATCCATGATTTTCTACCTGGCGTCAGTAAGCAGACAGGCCCACTCTCCTTCTGGGAGGCCAACAAGAGCAGTGGGACAGACAGTCACTAGGTGGCAGTGCCACACCAGTTTAGCTCCAAGGCTGCTCTGCTGCGTTTGGCTTGACCAGTGCCAGAATCAGGATTGAGAGGGGACATTCTGGGGAATACCTTCAAGGGAAAGCCCCCCCTCCTGGGCACCTGGAAGCAGGTGTTGCTCCATGTGGGAAATAGGAGACAAACAAGCCGGGGCCACTCCTCCACCCAGCAGCCCTCTTAGGGACACCCTTGAGGCATGCGTGCATATGTCTGGACTCTGACTCCATTCTGGATCCGATCTAACATAATCTGAGGTGGCAGCATGTCTCCATATTTCACCTCCCCCCTCCCCCGCCGAGATTTTCTAGACCAAAGACCAGGCTTTGTTTCCTAAATCTGTAAGAAAAAAAAAATTCCTGTGGATTTTTCTAACTAGGCCATGTTGGAATTGAACCAACATTTGAAGATACAAAAGTCAGGGTCTTTTTTAGTTACTCTGAGATCGAGTCAAAGAAGGACTGCTCTGGATTCAGAGGTCCTGACCCACCTCTGAATTCCCTCGTGACCCAAAGCAGTGAGTCCTAATGTGTGAGCCTTCCTTCCCTCCAACGGGAGGATCATACCAGATACACAAAGGATGGATGGCTGTGAGCGCTGAGCTTACAAAGCACCATCCAAATGCTAATAGACCCAGAGACACAGAAGCATGGACAGACTGTTCAACCTCAGAAGGAAGGCAGGGGAGACTAGGTGGGAAGAGACCAACCAATGAACTTGGATGCATAGACGCACAACCCATGGACACAGACAATGGGGTGGTGAGGGCTTGCGGGGGGGGGAGAGGGGGGCCAAAAGAGGTTAATTGGGGGAAAAGAAGGACCAATGTAATACTTTCAACAATAATGATTAAATAAGCACAAACAAATGCTACTACTTGGTCAGTTCTCACCTCTGTGTTCTCCATTGTGTAAAAGTAGACAAAGAAAAGTCATTACTTTTGCGCATGTACCTTCTTGCACACAGATAAGGTGGCAAATGTTAGGGCTTTTCTGAGCATAGGCAGCTTTTAGTTTTTTGCTCCTGTATACCCGCCCCACATCCCTTTGTCACTCACTGTCAGTGAACACAGCACCACTCAGATGTAAAAGAGCAAAGGGACTGCAGAGAGGAAGGCGGGCAAGGAGGCGTGAGTCAGGAGCTCTCTTGGCAGAGCAAAAGCACCATGGGGTGAGGGTGCGTCAGTAAGGCGAGTAGGAAGCAAAAGGGATGCTCAGCAATAAGAAGTCCAAATGAAAAAAGAAAAAGAAAAAAGCTTGCAACCTTTCTATGCCATTCTGTTGTCCCGCCTCTTCACTGCCCTTCCTCCCACCAACACTAGTACTTCCATCCCTAGGGGGCAGGCGGGGGGAGGAAGGTACATCTCTGTCTAGTATCTACCATGTATTTCTGAGAAACTTCTGACAGGGCTCCTATGTAGGGCTTTCAGTCAACTGAGAAAGAATATGCCCCAATGATCCAAATCAACCCAGCTCCAAGGTGCAACACTGACAGTAGGCACTTATCATAAATGATTTCTAAATTTTTAATTTTCCAAGTGCAGCAAATGAAACTTCCTACTTAGAAGTCTTCGCCTCCAGCATTTCCCATTCCAGGCTATGCTCCAGGGAAGCAAAACATTCCTGAATGTCATCGTTTTATTCCTCGGAGAGAAAGAAGCAGAGTCAGAAAACTGAGCCACCAAATCAAGAGTGCAGAGAGCTGTCAGGGACACCGAGCTGAAGGTGACTCCAACGAGGCTAAGGAGAAGGACCGCAGAGTTCCTGAGAAGGTAGTTTTTGAGGTTTACCAGTTAAATTTCCCACTTAATTTCTAAAAATTAGTCCTAGATTGCCAACTAATGGCACCTTGCTTGACCCAACGTAGGTCAATTACAGACTGCAATGCCACACGTCACGCACTGAATTAAAGCACAAGTCTAGGCTCACGAAAGAGGAACAAGAGCAGGAACACAGCTTCCTTGAACCCCGCCCACCACCAAGGGCCTATCAATTCCCCACTATGTAGGGTCCTCAGAACAGAAACAATCAAAATGAATTGCAATTGAAACAATATGTCTTATTAAAGCTAGAAAAAAATTTTATGCAAGCAGAATATAGGAAAGAATGAAGAGTGGAATAACAAGAAAGAAACAGAGGCTGAAAATAATGAAAGTGAGTGAACAGTTGAAATTCCTGCAAATGAAAGTTTGAAAAAAATGTAAACAATGGTGGAAGCAAAATCACTACATAAACCATGAATAATCAAAAAGCTTTGATTCTAGCCAACCTACTAACAAGTTAAAAAAATAAAAACCACCCTCATTGCTTAGCATCATGCACAAACAGATCACATAGCTTTCACTAGTTCCGACTAAAGTTTCCAACTACTCTGGGAACAGAAAAATGAGAACAGGAAAACAACTAAAAACTCCTGCATTATCTTTCATATTTTAAGAACATAAAATGGCAATAAAAACTCTTCCTGGCTGAATGTTCATCACCTGGAGAAGCAAAGCAGAGAGTGTGCATTCTTAGCAAAGTGGCCTACATACTCAGCTCCCCAAAATACGCAAGTAAAATGATCGATGATGCCACATACAGCGACATTCCCCCCGTTCCCCCCCCCCCGCTCCCCCCCCCCGCCAGGAATCACGATGTTAGCTTGCCAATTTGGTGAGATTAACTTTGTTGCACAGAGAATTCAGGAATCAATAAAAAAGAATACTGCAAAAGGAAGCCTGGATGGAAGATGACCTCTGCACTTTAGCTGCTTCCAGGCGATGGAACGCTACCCAGGATCAGAATTACAAAAGTCAAACAAACCCATGAGCTTAAGCTTAGTTGTGCAATGCCCGTCAGTCAACTCTGCAGCACGACCAACATGGCAATGATATGATCTCTTAAATTCTATGCCTGTTCAATTGTACTAACCAAATGTGAGCCTTCCAAGCCCAGAAACATTTCCTGCCATTAAAAAGACAAAATTAGAATCACAGCAGTCAAACCCTTAGCCAAATGCAACAATTGGATCTAAAAGCACAGAGTCCTCTGTGTGGTGAACTTAGATGAAGGGCTAGCTAGCTATGCAGGTGCTAGCTATGCAGGTAAAAGTCCACAGGATCAACACTAGCTTTATCCTCCATCTACCAAATCAGGTTAACAATTTGGATGAGCATAGCTTGGCAAACACAGGGTACCTCAGGGGCAAAAGTATTTGTATGTGTTCTACATAGGCTTTGAGGCAGCTTATAGAAAATATTTGACCTGAAAAATACAATTAGAATGGGAAGTATGAAATTCATTACAGCATTGTCCAGAAGAACGTTCTGCAAAATTATGAAAATGTTTAATGTCTGTGCAGTCCAATTCAGTAGCCCCTAGCTACATGTGCCTATTAAAATTAAAATTAAATAGCCATGTGGGGTGACTAGCTGTCATGTTTGACGGCAAGAAAAGCAGAGGCAGGAGAGACACAGAACCCATATAATCATACCTGAATAACACGGCTATTTTAATTTAACCATCATGTTCACTTTCAACTTTCTTTCCACCAAAATAGAATGGGCTAAAGGACCTTAAACGACATAAACATTTAGCATGATAGTCCATGCTCTATTACCATTTGGTGGCTTATTTTGTTGTTATGCTTCTTGGGTAAAGGGGAGAAAAAGGAATTTTAAAGAAATAAATAGAATTTTGATTAATTTGTGTATATGAATTCATTCAAACATGCAAAGCTTCCCTAGTCATGGGCAGGCTGGGGCCACCAGGGAAGGCCAAATACCCCTACCAACAATTCTGCAGAACAATGAGCGAAGCAAAATGTATCTCCACAGGCACCCCCTTTCTTCCTGTCAGGCCCGTTCTAGTCACTTTCCCAAGTCCTGCCCATATTGTGGGACACAGCTGGTGCTCAAGGAGGGCACCACAAACATTATTGCAGGGCAGGTGTCTTTAGGGTTGACAGCTTTCCAAATCAAACAACCTGAACACCAGACTACTTCTCTCATTATCAGTATTCAAACTCTGCTCACTTGGCATCCTATTGAAAAAAAGGACAGAACCAGGATCCAACAACTCATATATTTATATGATAATTTTGTGTATTGTTTAGTGATAAGTATATTGATAGCAAACTACAGAAAAAAGTCATGGGAATGGGTGCATAGATATTCTATATCTTTTGACATATGTCAAAATTATTTCAAAAAAGATGTTTCAGTGGTGTGAATGAATACTTTACTTATTCAGCCACGTAGCTTATACATAGCAATAACTTGGAAGCAGTGTGAAGAGCAATGCAACCCACAATGGCTTTCTTTTGCTCCATTTGATTTAATTAACACGCTTGTTTCTTAGCTTGTATGTTTTTCTTAAAAATAACATTTTCAATCTCCTCACAATTGTCAGAATGGCTACCATCAATAAATCAACAAACAACAAGTGCTGGTGAGGATGTGGAGGAAAGGGAACCCTGGTGCACTGCTAATGGGAATGCAGACTGGTGCAGCCACCGTGGATAACAGTATGGAGCTTCGTTATGCTAAGCAAAATAAGCCGGTCAGAGAAAAACAAATATCATATGATCTCACTTATATGTGGAATCTGATGAACAAAATAAAATGAAGAATAAAATAGAACTAGAGGTATGGATGTATGGAACAGACTGAGAGCAGTCACGGGGGAGGGAGGAAAGGAGACTGGATAAAAGAAGGTGAAGAGATTAACCAAAACATAAGCATAGCCCATGGACACAGATAACAGTGTGGTGAAGGCCAGGTAGGGGCAGAGGCTGGGTGGAGGTGGACAAAGGGGAGGATAATGGGGGACATTTGTAATAGCATCAACAATAAAAATTTTAAAAAATAACATTTTCATAAAGTCTCTCACTGACATAAAGGCAGCTGAACACTTTATCAAAGTGTTTACTTCTAAAATTAAAGAGGGGCTCAATAATAACTGCCACTCATTTTTTTTTGGTCACCAAATGGAGATAAAGTTTGTTGTAGGGCATTTTTGTTCCTATGAAATTAAGGATTTATTTGATTCTCAGTTTATACATACACATTACAAGGGGTGCTTATCAGGTAATCACTTGGCAGATGTCATTTTATATACTGTCCAGGGCATATGCTATGATATGCTATGATACTAGTGCATTCCATCACATACAACTTAGGAACCATCTCCACCTTGTTTTCTGAGAATGACCAGGATCAGCAAGGACACCTGGTGGCCTTGAAATGGTGGCTTAGCGACAGAACATAACTCATAGACAATGAAGACGCACTGTGCAAATCACTGTGCTTGGTACAATGTGGGTTGCAAGGAGTAAAACTATTTCGGGGCAATTTGAGGGTTAACTCAAAAGGGCAGTGGGCTTCCCCCAGGTCTGAGTCCTAATACGTTGACTGGAGGGTGAGACAGGAAGTATGGTGTTCACCATGACAGCTGGGTACACACAGGGCTCTGGGGAGGTCAGGTCAGGGCAGCACCCAGACATACCAATGGTCCTGTCTCCAATCAGTGCCATTTATGCATCACATTGCTGCCTTCCATCCATATTCCTCTGCTCTGTTAAGGGTACTTAACAGACACTATGCTGCCCCAAATCAGACAAGTTGGCGTCACCTTTAACTATGCCTCATCGCTAAAATCAAGGAACCTTGATGTTCTGGGGCATCTACTTTCAAATGTTTCCAAACTGGGCCATTCCTTCTTGGCCTGGACTCTGCTAGCCTCTCCAGTCTTCGTTCTTGCTTGTCTCAAACTTGCATTCTAAGCTCCAGCTGAAGCACTTTCAGTTCATGGGGTACAGTTGTTCTGACCCCTCCAGGCCTCTGCACACAATGTCCTCTCTTCTTATACCTGACTCCCCTTTAACCTGGCTTCCAGTTCTCCACATCCCACCTTCAACACTGTCACCCCTCCTCCTCCTAAGGGTGCGTCAGGCACCCCCTTCCACATGTTCTCTTGGCACTGGTAATCAGCCCTACTGCATTCTTACCACTGCCACAGGGGTGCATGCTGTGTCTTCTTCAAAGCTATGTGCCCACTGCTAGTTAGTGCCATGACTGTTGCATGGTAGATGTGCAAAAATAGTTTTAGTGAATAAATAAGTAAAAGAATTCCCACTTCCACCTTATTCTAGGAGTGAGATAATGGAGGCTTAGTCAAATGCAACAAACATTTGACCAGCGCCCTCATCTCCTGGTCTCAGGGCTATCACTCTGCACATCCTTTCCCTTTCTAAAACATAATTCTAACAATGTTACTGTGTCTCATAATGTCCAATGCCTCCTATTGTCTCACAACATTCAATTTTCCTTAGAAAGAAAATTCCTATCTCCTTAGCAGAATATCCAAGGTCATTTACAATTTGGTCCCAACCCATCTTTTCTGTACTTCTTCCTCCTATCACCAGCTACCAGCCAGGCTCTGCTGCTTTTCCCCTTGGCTGCTAATTGTCCTTACCTCATTTCCCCATCTTCAACACCCACCCATCTGAGAAGTATTCCATACTTTCCTTAGGCACAAGTCCAGATGTGTACTGCAGCATCTGTTAAATTGCAGTTTCATTTTGTTTTTTGTCTCGTTCATGGTCATTGAGCACCCAAGGGGGGAATGCCTCTGAAACTCCATTGACTAGCTCAATACTTGGTTACCAGTCGGAGCCCAATAAATGTATAATGAATTACAAGAAGTTCAACTCCTACACACTTAATCACTAAAGAAATTCTAATTTTGGAAGTTATTTGTTTGGAATAGGGACATAACAGCAGGATAAACAAAACTTAACACACCTGTATTTTTGTCATGTAGCCAAATAGTAAGATAAATATATTACTTAGAATATTAATGTTCATGCTCTTACAGTTTTTACTATTTTCTGTTGTGATATGTTGTAATTTGTTGATTGCTAATGTGTCTAAACTTTAACAAATTAACATTTTAATGAATTCTGTGAAAACCTGGATATAATATTAGTTTTAGTTCAATAATTCTAAACCTATCAAATTAAATACAATTATTATTAACTCCTTTCCCCAAAAGGACAAGCTCCTCAATATGTAGGATACTATATATTTTAGGCATGTGCTAATTTTTGATTCTTGTGTTTTTGTTCTTTTTTTAACTCTTCAGTTTGATTTTGACTCTAAAAGAAAGATATTTCTTATATAATACCAATGAAACAGCACCTAATGATTCAAAAATTCTTTCCATATGATTCCAGTGAAGATTATGTGACAAATTTCTAGAAATAGCCTACAAGATTTACACAGTGAAGCAGCAAACAAATTTTACAACAATTGTATTAAATACCACAAGTTATTACCATGTATGTGTGTCACAGATAAATAGCAACAGGCCTCAGTTCCAAAGGATCTAATGACTACAAAATCCTCAAGATGGGAGGTAATCCAGGGCTCTGCACAAACGGGAGGGGTTGATTAGGCTAGGAAGTAACACAGTAGTGGATTTTAATGTCAATCAATAAAATCATTCATAATTGAAACAAGATGGAAAGATAGCTCAGAAAAACTAGGAAAAAATACCTTCTCCATCATGTTTAAAGAAAGAAAACTGGATAACTAGTAATTAAAACTTACATTTCTTCTCCCCAAAGTTTTTTCTCTGCGTATTCACTGTCTTATTTCCCTACTAGAGGCCAGTGCACAACATTCGTGCACTGGGGGAGGGCGGTCCCTTAGCCTGGCCTGCACCCTCTCGCAGTCTGGGACCCTCAGGGGATGTCCACCTGCTGTGAGCCCGGCTTCTGGCTGAGCACCATGACCACCAGGGGGCAGTTCCTGCGTTGAGCATCCGCCCCCTAGTGGTCAATGCACGTCATAGTGACCGGTTGTTCCACTGTTCAGTTGATTTGCATATTAGCCTTTTATTATATAGGATACTTATGAACTGATAAATAGGACCTTAGAAGCCATCTATTTTAACCTTCTCATTTAATAGCTAAAAAATTAAAGGCCAGAAATGTGAACTGAATGTCCAAGGTGAGAGAAGTAATCAGTTGCAGACAAGAATTAGAACCCAGGTCTCTCTACACTTCCAACCACATGCTCAGGCTTCCTCTTCTTAGTAAGTCTGAGGCTTGCCAACTGCATCAGGGTTTCAATACTTGCTACTCATGGATCTACTTCATGTGTCTTCACAGATTATTTCTACTATAAAAATTTTAAAAGCTTCTAAAATCAGTATCCTTCATTAACTGCTTTCCTGAGAGCCCCTGAAGACTGAAAAATAATTTTAGTGAAATCCACTTATTCATAAGAAATTAAATATTTTATGCAACGGATAATTTGAGATCCTGTGTTCTTGTTCTTTTTTAACTCTTCAATCCAATTTAGACTCGGGAAGCAAGACATTCCTTACATAATCCCAATGAAGTAGCTTCTAATGATTGTAAAGTTCTTTCTACAAGAGAACAATGAACATTATGTGACCAAATGCTGAAAATAACTTACAAGACTTTCACTGAAGCAGAAAAAAATGTAAATCAACTATTAGTACTGAATTAAAGACCCCCATGCTCTCAGAAATTTAATCAGGCATTCTCTTATAGAAAACACTTAAAAACTCTCTTATGCTGGCATTTGGGGCCCTCTAAATGAGGTTCCAATGTGCTCTCTGACCTTACCTTTACACACTACATTCTCAAACAGAACTACCCACTTGTGTGTTCTCTCTTCAACTTGTCCCCCATCTCTCCCTTGGTTCACAACTGTGTAATTGTCTTAAGGTCTTGTTCAAATGACACATATTTCACACTATCATAGTATTTTCTGTCCCTCTCTTGGGCATTTATCTCTAACGTCCACTGTTGTTCCTGGTGCACCTCTTTCAGCTATCCTGCTAGCCTGTGAATTCTAGAGGCAGGTCCATGGTCCCAGGCTTTTTAAATGGCCACCCATCAGCCCTGGCAGCATCTGGCAAGGTCTGTTAGAAAGCGCAGGTGCTCAACAGAGATTTGCTGAAAGAGGGCAGGGAGGAAACAACGGTACCACAGTTGAGGTCCTAGCTGGTGAAGGGTCTTGTCAAAGTTTAGATCACATCGGCGAATTTCTGATCATTGAATTCCACATAACCAGGTAACTCTCTACATCAAACCATTTTTACAGCTTATAGTCTCCCCGCACCCCACTCCAATTCACTACATAAATGTCCTTGTCCTCTTGAGTATGTACAACAGATAATACTTTTTTCTTCATGACAAAAATTGTCTCTATATATTTGATTCTAGATATTTGTTCTGCTGTGACAGAGATGCTCCACTGGGGAGGGAATTTGTCCTCAAAATAAAAATGCGCTAGACTGTGGTTTCTAATGTTGTGACGTTTTTACTGTTGTATTTGTTTATCTGACTGCCATACTGGCAGGTTGTCACTAACTGCCCTTATCCCTACTCCAGTAGCTTCCTTTCCTTTCTAATTTTCGGCCACTGGAGAAATGGTATTTTGAGCAACACAAAAATACTGTCTAATGAAAAGGAAGAAAGTGCTCACTGAAACCACCACTTGTTTTTTCCCATGAATAAAATCCATCACAGCTTTAAAACCTATATTTTTGGCTACTTGTTGATAGTCTTGATTCTTTCTTAGTTGAATTCTAGAAGCACAGGCTATTGAACAATAGATCACTGAGAGCAAAGTGAGGCAACCCAAGGTCATGTGCCTCTTTTATTAAATTGTTTTAGATAGAAGGCTATATTAGTTATCTATTATAGAAGGACAGCTATGTGTGCTACCATGGAAATATATCTGTGATAGCCTGCTGAGTTAAAAACACACACAGAATGATATAATCAGAATGATCTGAATATTTTTTAAAAATTCTGTATTGATTTAGAGTTTAGAAGAATACAAGTCTCATGATCATGGAGCTTTTGTCAGGGAAAATAGTGATTATTGCTAGGTACTAGGAAGCCAAAAGGGGGATATTTTTAGTTTAGATTTAGTTACCTTTGTAATTTTGATTTCTAACTTCTCTGCACTGTTGTCCAATAACATAGACTATACTTTGATTCTAATTATATAGCATCTACTGAGACATTTCATGAATCATGGGTAACTACTGAATAACTCTATGAATGCCAGAAAGGGATATATATTCACTAATTTCTGGCTGTATCATTAAATATATGTATACTAGATAAAGCTTGTTAATTGTGTTATTTAAGTTATCTACAAGATATCTATATATATAAAAGGCTAAGTGTCCGTCCATCCAACCGGTAGCTATGACACGCACTGACCACCAGGGGGCAGACGCTCAATGCAGGAGCTGCCATGACATGCACTGGCCATTTAAAAATAAACGGCACCACAGACCTGGTGCCAACAAGCCAACATTGGGCTTCCCCCAAGTGGGAAACAGGCCCTGCCACCATCCCGGAGTGACACCCCACCAAATCACAGCCAATGCTACCGAGACCTCATGGCACAAAATGCGGCCCACAGCCCACCCCAGCCTGGAAATGGTGGCTATGGGCACCGGGTAATGAAGTCATGTAGCAACACCTGGCTTCCTCTCCCTAGAGACTAGCCTCCTTGGAGTTTCTTCAGCCCAGGAACCCGACTTGCTTTATAGCCAGGTGCAAACATTTTATAGTTTAACCAAATGTCTGTGAAGCGTTTTCCCGTGCCTCATCTCATTTGATCCTCACAGAAGTCCTAGAGTAGGTAGACAGGAGACTCGGTAGAATCCTATTTTCATTAGCAAGACACGAATAGCAATATTAAAATATTTCTTCTAATTAATTTCCTTTCAATGTGCACAAATCCATACACTGGGACACTAATATACATACATACATACATACATATATATGTGTATATATATATACATACTTATGTGTATATATATATACACACACATATATATATATCTTACATACATATATATCTTTCTAACTTTTTATCTGCATGACCCACTAAATGTTGAGTTGTGTTAATCTCACACTATGATGGTGCATGTGTAAATTACTGCTAATAATTTCCTTACTGTCTTTTTAAATGTATTTTTAAAGCTACAGAGTTCAATATATACAGACAAATTTAGAATTCTATATGTTTCTGATGAACTGTAATTTAGTTATGTAATGGTCTTTTTTATTTCTAATAAAGCTTATGCTTTAAAGACTATTTAATATTAACAAAGCTATACCTACCTTCTTTTGATTAGTATTCTCCTACTGCATCTTTTCCCAATCTTTTATTTTCTTTTTTAAAATATATTTTTATTGATTTCAGAGAGGAAGGGAGGAGAGAGATAGAAACATCAATGATGAGAGAAATATCAAGGTTGAGAGAGAATCAATCAGTTGCCTCCTGCATGCCCCCTACTGGGGATTGAGCTCACAACCTGGGCATGTGCCCTGATCAGAAATCAAACTGTGACCTCCTGGTTCATAGGTGGACACTCAACCACTGAGCCACACAGGCTGGGCTAATCTTTTATTTTTATTTTCAACCCACTAATGTACTTATGTTTTAGATATATCTCATAAACTTTATATAGGTAGAATTTAAGAGAGAATTACTAATCTCATTTGTTGTAATTAGTAGTATTATTGGGTTTGTTTCTAACACAGTGGTTCTCAACCTTCTGGCCCTTTAAATACAGTTCCTCATGTTGTGACCCCAACCATAAAATTATTTTCGTTGCTACTTCATAACTGTAATTTTGCTACTGTTATGAATCATAATGTAAATATCTGATATGCAGGATGGTCTTAGGCGATCCCTGTGAAAGGGTCGTTCAACCTCCCAAGGGGTCGCGACCCACAGGTTGAGAACCACTGTAAATCTGACATATTATTTTAAAATTTCTTTAAAATCACCTACTTGCTATATGCTTCCTCCATACCATAAAAACTGTTTAATCCTCTATTTGCTTGTTAATTGTTATTTAAATTATCAATAATTTAAATTATTCCAGCTTTTATTATTTTACTGGTTATCCTTATAACTTTCAACAAAACATACTTCAGATTTCAGGCCAGTAACCCTCCTACTCCCTGAGTAATATCTGGCCTGCAAAAGGCTTTAAATCTAATCCTTTCTGAAGGACATCATTTAGAAGTTCATTTAGGGAGGATCTGCTGATGAGAAACACTCTCACTTTTTGATTGTCTAATAATGGCTTAATTTTTACCTTGTTTTAAAATGAAGTTTAGGTAGGTGTAGAATTCTATATTGAAGATATGTCACAGTATTCCAGCTTCTGTTTTGATTTATTTATTTTTTAAGTTGGGATATAGCAATAGCAATCACTGTGACACATTTATCTTTTCTGATTCCTTTAAGATATTTCACTTGATGTTCTGGAATGTTACTACAACAAGTCTACAATATGTAGATTTCTTTTTCTTTACCTTGCTTGAGATTTATTGGGCTTCCAGAATCTGAGGCTTCATCTCATCAATTTAAAGAGAACTCCAAGTCATGTCCCCGTTTTCATTATGTTCTTGTTCTGGAAGTCTCATTTGAGGCATTTAAACCTTTTCACTGTTCCCTATGTCTCTTCATTTCGTTCAGATTTCCCAAAATATGCAACATTCGAGAAGTATTTCTTTGGCTCTATCTTCCAATTTACTAATTCTCTGTGAATTAGCTGCGTCTAATCAGCCACTTACCACTGAGATTCCTGTTTGGTACTTTTAAATGATTTTGGGGGTCTTTTGATAGTATAATTCTGCATTTTATTTGATCTTCAATCAGTTTAGGGTTTTTTTTCTCCATATTTGAAGCTCTGCAGGCGGGGTGTACATACAGTTTTTCTGTATGTTATTTCTGCTTACTCTCTTGGTGGTTTGTATCCTCATCCATTTTGCAGCTTTGGCTGGTTGGAGAAAGGCTCATGTCTTATGTTGGGCAAGCCGTCCTGCTGGACCTGGGTTGAGGTGTGTCCCTTTGCAGAGATTTGTATTTGCTGTTGCCAGATGACTCAGGGTGTTCCCTACCAGGGATTCAAATGTTGATGTTGCAGCATGTAGTAGTATAGATCCAAACACAAGTGTGAGCAGGCCTGTGGTTACATATTCTTCAGGGAGCCCACTTTCTACATCCAACCCCACCAAGCACACGCAGCACTCAGGCTGGGAGATAGCTGTGTTTTTTTTTTTTGTTTGGTTTCCTTCTGTGGTGGGAGATTTTATATTTAGTCTGCTCATTCCTTAAAGGTGTGTCCCCTTAGAGCAGTGCTTTTCAAACTACTGTCATGTCCCATTAGTGAAATAAATTTAGTGCTGTGGTTCTCAACCTTGGCTACCCATTAGAATCTCCCAGGGAGCGCTTAAAGCCCTGACTTCCAGGCTACAACCCAAGACCAATTAAATCAGAATCGCAGAGGATGGGATCAGCAATGTATATTTTTATAGCTCCCAGGTGACCTGAATGAACAGGCAAGATTGAGAATCACCACCACGACCAGCATTTTATAATAAAAACAGAATGGAATACCATATAACAGACGATACTTTAACATGGACCCTCAGAACTGCACATGTTGCTACAGACTCTGCTGCCTGCTGTTGTGCATGTATGCATCATGTTCCAATATAAATTACAACCTTTACTATGGTTTTTCCTTTTTAAAAAAACCTATAAAAGTTAAACCTCTTGGGTACTATGAGTAGAGGAGCTGAAGCCTGAGAACCAGTTTATATCTGCATTTCTACTGACATCTATATATTTTGTATTTAGAGATTTCTCTCATCTTCTTGCATGTTCAGCTATGCATTTTCATTTTCTCTAGCTCTTCTAGGTGTTTTGGAAAAGGTAACCAGGATATCAAATTTACCATACTGCTGCATATGGAAGCCCAGATTTCTTTATATACTTTTTTTCCTTGAAGTGTATTGAAAAACATGTACTATACTAGTAATGTCTAAGTTAAGTTTACCCTTAAAATGTGTTTTGGTTATATTCTGTTGATACTAATATATTCTACAAAGACACCACAGAAAGTTATTAAGCATGCCTTTCCAACAAAGCCACCAAAGCATCAAGGTTGTACACATGTACACACACACACACACACACACACACACACACACATTCTTCAAGATAGGGGCTTTGAAAGAGTTTCTTGAAGACCAGGGCTTTGACGTTTTCGTTGCCCACTTCCCAAGAACAACAGTTTCAGACAGGAAAATAAAACAGCCAAAACGCCAGGGGAGGAACCAGAGCAGAATTCCTTTTCGGCCATCTGCTAAGATAAGATGACCAGTGAGCCAAGGGACAACATGCTCAGGACATGTCTGAAGCATGGAAACATTACCGCCTTCTCCCAATGAGCTGGGACAGGAGGAGGCATCACAGAGACTGTGTTTGTTGGTGCTGCTGCTGTTGGCATGGCTAAACAAGCCACCGGGGACACCCAGGCACGTTCCCAAAGCTCTTCTGAGTAATTTATTTTTTATTTTTATTTTTTAGAGTGAGGTGTGAGATTAGGGATTCTAGCTGTTAAGCCCATTTTCTATCCTGTCCCCAACACATCAAAAGATGCAACAGAAATATTTTTCTAATTATGCCATGTCCCATCTCTGGAATTCAACACTTTCTCCTACCTTAATCCTCCCAAATGCCACTGACCAAAATTCCAGACAGGCACATGGAGTAATGGGAATTAGTCCACAGGGCAGTTTGTCCAAACTAGGCTGGTGCTAAGCATTTCAGTCTCCAAAACATTCAACCTCCCTTTTGTTACCACTGTGGCACTGCCACATTTTAAACCGTAAACACAGAAAGGGTGTTCTCCTGCAACCATTATGTTCAGGACGGTCACACCCTGGCCAGAACCCTGAAACTGGGCAGATTGCTGCCAATCTGTTTTCTTTCTCTAAGGCAGGAAACAGCTGCACAGTTGCTTTAGAAACACTAAGGAGGAGATAAAGATGAAATGAAATATATTAACAGATTGGCTGAGGTAAGGTGGGGCTTTGTGTTTTGTTTTGGTTTAACTGGTCAAAATATGTTACTATGTCCACAGAACTGGATGCTAATCTTCTGGGAGACATTTTTAAAAAGCAAGATAGATGTAACTAGAGAAAAAGAAATGTTTAATAAAGAAATGTAATAGAGAAATAAAGCTTCAAAGAAGAAAAAATATTTACTGCTCAACCAGACAGTCTTACTCCTCAAACATTACCAAGTATTGCTACTTGACCCCTCCCTCCCTCCCCAGACTCACAATTTACCACCTTCCTAGAACATAAGTCCTCTTACTCCAGGTAGTCCTACAAGAATGTTGGCATTTTAGTTTCAAGTGATACTACAGGACCACAATAGTTAGAAAAAACCCTTTGCGTTCATCATCAGGGTTCTGAGCTATGTCATACTTTCAGTAGTCTCCAAATCTGCAAACTTAACACTTTTTTTATTTTCTACTTATAGCTTTTTCTATCTTTAATCTGAAAGAAGGTTATCTCTTGTGAAGGAATTAACAGACTATGCAGAACACTATTTTCTGCACAGTGTTCAGAAAGCATAGTGACAGAGAGCAGCTAGATGAAATTAGCTTTTCCCCTTCCGTATTAGAGAGCCAGTGCAGTAACATTACCTCAGTTAGATTTTTAAAATTTTAATAAATAACTCCTACATCCATCCATATCTTCACTTCCCCTCTCTCTCCCACTGTCCCCTTTTCTCCTTCTTTCTAGCAGACACTCTTTTCAATTCCTAGACTGCTCTCTCATTGTTCTGGGAAGAAGTCCATTTAATTCTGTGTACCAAGTTTATTACGTTTTAAATGATCTCTCTGACAATTCTTACAGATTCTATATATAACACCAATTCTATAGTTTTTGTGCCAATTTTTCTTCTTGATAGCTTTCTTTGGATGAAGGGCTTAAAGTTCAACTTTTCTTAAAGTACATGCACGGAAGCACACACAATTTTATAGATATTAAAAGAATAACCAGCCAACAAACAAATATTGAAATCTGTGCTGTCCAATATGGTAACCACTAGCTGAAAGTACTTGCTTAAATTTAGTTAAAACTAAATAAAATTTTAAAATCTTTTCCTCCATAATGCTAGCCACATTGCAACGGCTCAGTAACCACATGTGGCTAATAGTTAGTATTGAATAGTAGACACAGAAAAGCGAAGCTTACCTGGCACAGAGACTGCCCAGAAACCACCTCTGATGCAAACAACAGCTAAGAATATTTAAAGGGTAATCAATTGACTCATTGCTGGAGACAGAGCAATTAGCTGGAGAAAGGAAACTCCTGGAGGCCTGAGCCTCCAGCAGGGGAGACATGGGCCTTTTGTGAGTTTCGCCTCCAGGAGCCCCATTAGGACCTTAGGGGGAAGATCATAGACAAATCCCATCCTGCTTTCAGAATCTACACCGGAAAATAACAGTTTTACAATAAGCCCAGAGCATTTCATAAACAAAAAAATAACAAAAAAAACCAAAACGGTGCCATCACTGTGGAAAGTTCTGTTGGGCAGTACTGTTTTAAAATAACTATAGAATATGAAAATAACACTGGAAAGCTGAAATACATAATTCATTGTATCTTTTTTTTCCTTTCATGTTTACATGCTTCATTTAACAAATGAAAAATCTACCACTAGGTCTTTTATTAAATGTCAATGTGAGATAGAGTATAAAAGATGGAGAACCAAATTATCAGGAGAATGAAAGACAAACAGCTCTCAGGTGTCGGTGTGTCCAGGTGGAATTCCAGAATAAACACCAAGTCTAAAAGCCAGGACTTTCTATGCTCGCTTCATGGGGTCGATTTTCTAAGGGCTTATCCAACTAATCACATTACATACAAGTAAAGCCACGACTGTTCAATTTAAGGCTTTCTCTGCCCTCCTAATTTAATGACAGGTTAATGGAGAGAATCACCCGAACTATTACCACATTCACACAATCAACTCCAAAATAGTGTTACCTCAAGGTTGACAGAAAATCATGCCCAAATGTATTATACCTATGAAATAACTAAAACCTAAAAAACACGACAAAAAAACAATGTAAACATTCTAACCACTTTGATAATTATAACCTAAGCTGGTAGAGCCTTTTCTTAGGAGTATTTCCTTATTTGAAGTTAGAGGATGATGAGCTGCAGGGTGTCATTTTATATTTCAACTACGATGAGATGACCTTGACAATTTCTTTAGAAACAAGATATGTGAATGTAGCTTTTCAAGCACGTGGGAACAGATTAAAACCAACAAGCTACATTGCTAACCAGTTCCAGGTTTTCAGAGAGAAAAACTCACACCTGGGGTTGAAAACAATGACAAGCAGAATATAAGGCAATCCTTACAAAGAAGTTTAATAATAGAAGTAAAATAAACGTTCAAAAATTCATTAATTTATCTAGTAAATGAATTGTGTGTGCCTTCCTGAAAATAACCCCAAAGAAAGTTTCCTTGTAGAAGGAATGAGTAAACTTTGCCTTTATATTCACGTACAAATTTAAAATTATTGATTTTAAAACGATTATTATCTAATATACCATATTTATTCCTAAAGGTGTGGAAGGCAAGGTTTAACTGAGAAGAATCTAAACAGCCTATTAATCAATAAAATTAAAAACATCTAAAATAAAATGAATTCCTTGTTTTAAAAAAAAGCACACAATTCTGTGATGCTTTTGCTAACATGAAAATATTTTTTCTTCTCTCAAAAGAAAATTTTAACAAGAGTTAGACACACAGCCACACAATGGAATACTATGCAGTAATTAAAAATAAAACTTCTGGACTTCTGGGTTCTAGTCTGCCATATAACGAGGTTGGAAATTGTCATTCTCATCCTCACAACAAGAAAACTTAAAAATCAACAACTCTTCTTAGTTCCAGCAGAGAACTGAAACCATAGGACAAATAAGCACCTTGAAAATCAAGAGACAGAAGCAGACACAGAAAAGCGAAGCTTACCTGGCACAGAGACTGCCCAGAAACCACCTCTGATGCAAACAACAGCTAAGAATATTTAAAGGGTAATCAATTGACTCATTGCTGGAGACAGAGCAATTAGCTGGAGAAAGGAAACTCCTGGAGGCCTGAGCCTCCAGCAGGGGAGACATGGGCCTTTTGTGAGTTTCGCCTCCAGGAGCCCCATTAGGACCTTAGGGGGAAGATCATAGACAAATCCCATCCTGCTTTCAGAATCTACACCAGAAAATAACAGTTTTACAGTAAGTCCAGAGCATTTCATTCCCTTTAACATACGCCTGCTCTCACAGGAAACTTAGCAGAGCAT
This sequence comes from Myotis yumanensis, assembly GCF_028538775.1. Taxonomy (NCBI): domain Eukaryota; kingdom Metazoa; phylum Chordata; class Mammalia; order Chiroptera; family Vespertilionidae; genus Myotis; species Myotis yumanensis. Next base: position 66,860,662 of record NW_027223755.1, on the reverse strand, counting down.
AACGAACTGGGAAAAGGGAAAAATCCAACTCCTGCCCTCCCAAAATTGAATAAGGGGGAAGGAAATTAACCGAACTCTAGTCCCTCTAGCCATCCTATCTCATCTCAAGGGAGGAAAAACCTGAGAAGCCCTTGTGATGATCACAGGCCAGGCATGGATTCACTAAAAGACTAAGACCTAAGCTTAGGACACACAATAGGGCTCCTGTGTAATAAAAGAGGATTACAAGTAAGCAGTCTACCTCAGTTACTCTTACCGGGTATCTCATCTCTGGCTTTCAAATAATAATAATAATATGTACTTAAAGGCAAAAAAATTTTTTTTGAAGTGATGAGGCAAGCATCATACAGACTCAGATATGCAGAGATGTTGGAGTGAAAGGCATGTCAAGCAGTAGGGAAAGAGTCATGAACCAAAAGGATTCAGTCCCTACAGCAGGGGTGGGGAACATCTGGCCCAAGGGCCATATAAGGCCCACGAAATCATTTGGTCTGGTCCTGCCAAGGCATTAGGGGTGAGTTTATTAAATGTTTGACAAATACAGCAGGCTAATTTTTAAGTTGATACTTTTGTATGGACAGCAAATGATGGTATAAATATCCAAATGGCCCTTGGCAAAAAAAAAAAAAAAAAAAAAAAAGGTTCCCCACCTCTGCCCTACAGTCAAAGAGCTCACAGTCTGGTGGGAAACACAGTCATCAATTTAAATTGACCCTTGAACAGGTATGAATTGCATGGGTCCACTTACATGCAGATTTTTTTCAATAAATATACAGTTGGCCCTTCATATCCCCAGGTTCCCTATCTGTAGATTCAACCAACTGCAGGTTGAAAACAGTATTTTCAATCCATGTTTGGGAATCTGGGGGTGTGGGGGGCTGGCTGTAGGCATTATTCTAGGCCATTTTGTATGAGGAACTTGAGCATCCACGGATTTTGGTATCTGTAGGGTCTTGCAACCAATTTGCAGACACCTAGAAATGACTATAGTAAGTGTTTGGGAATTCCAAATTTACATGCAGATTTTCGACTGTGTGGGGGTCAGCACCCCTAATTCCTGTGTCGTTCAAGAGTCAACTGTAGTTGCAAACTGGAATCAATATTTCAATAAATGTCTCAAAAGCCCACTGTGGGGCCTAATTTAGATGGGGAATGGAAGTAGAGTGTTAATAAGGCCAGGTAACATGACTCTGAGGAAGTGAAATTAAGATCGAATGAGGAGTTGGGATTAATCTTGTGAAGAGATGGGTGAAAGAACCTATATGAGAATGTTGATCACAGCATGGCTGCAGTGCCCATCCTTGGGAGGAAAGTGAAGTATGGTGATACATGCACTGGAGTACCACACAGCGCTCAAAATAATAAGCAAGATCTGCAAACAGTAACACAGATGAGTCCCAAAACAGTATTGGAAGGAAAAAGAAACTGAATAAGATCTATTAACACAATACCATTAATAAAAATTAAAAACACATGCACCCACAGAAAACACTACATAGCTTTTAAAGACAGAACATATCTCAAAACATATACAGTTGACCTTTAAACAACAGGATTAGGAGCAGCACCCACCCACCCCCAGTACAGTTAAAAATCCATGTATGACTTTTGACCCCCCCACCCCCAAAACTTAATTACAAGTCAGCCCTTGTTATCCATGGGAATTTGGTTCCAAGACCCCAGTGGGTACCAAAATATGCTGATGCTTGACTCCCTTATAGAAAACTAGAGGCCCGGTGCACGGATTTGTGCACCCGTGGGGTCCCTCAGCCTGGCTTGCAAGGATCAAGCAGAAACCGGCTCTCCAACATCCCCCCAGGAGTCCTGGTTTGCAAGAGGGCGGTTCTCCGGTGACACACCCTGGGATCAGGCTCCCTCCTTTCTTCTCCCAATATTATGTCACTTTCTCTCTGCATCTGTGTCACTTCTTTCATCTCACTTTCCCCTAAGTTTGGTGGTAACTGATGACTTGTGGGCATTTAGCTGCAAAATGCAATGATTTAGCAAACAGGATTTACTTAGCCTGGAATCTAGTCGGCCTAGGGCAAGACCCTGCTCAATGTCAGGCTCCCACCCAGGCACTTCCGCCCAGGCGGAGTCTTGTGGCAGCAGGAACCTCCCTCTTCCCACCTGAGCTGCTCCTTTGCCTCCTTCCTTTCCTGGAGGTTGCCCGCTGGTGCTACTGTCTACCTGCCCAGAAGGAGGAAAGCCTCAGCGGGTTTCCCCGCCAAGAGTGGTAGTGGGAAAATTCACTGCCTCCACTGGAAATTGATATTAAGTGGATGGGCCGGCGGGGGTGCCAGACATTGGGGCGGCAGCCAGTAGGTCCTGCACATCTCATCATTTAGCTAATGGAGTCGAAAAGGTTCTGTAAGGACCAGACCCATGACCTCTGCAATGGGCTAGAGGCCTGGTGCATGGATTTGTGCACTGGTGGGGTCCCTCGGCCTGGCCTGTGGGTATCGGGCTGAAACTAGCTCTCCAACATTCCCCAAGGGGTCCTGGATTGCAAGAGGGCGGTTCTCAGGCGATGCATCCCAGAATCAGGCTCCTTCCTCTCTGGTTCCAGGTGCATCACCCAAAAACCACAACTGCCAAGTCACCGCAGTTTGGCAGCTCCTGCATTAAGCGTCTGCCCCCTGGTGGTCAGGGCACATCATAGCTACTGGTCGGACGGTCGAACTGTTGGTGGGGTGGCCTGTTGCTTAGGCTTTTATATATATAGATGGCATAGAACAATGCATACAGATGGCCCTCCACATCCCCAAATTACCAACTGCAGATGAAAAATACTGTTTTTGATCTGTGGTTGGTTGAATCTGCAGATGTGAAACCTGGGGATATGAAGTGTCAACTGTACATTTATTGAAAAATATGCATATAAATGCAGCCATTAGTTCAAACCTATGTTAGTCAAGGGTCAACTGTTCTTAACAAAACTGAATGGCTACCTTTCTGGGGGGGGGGAGGAAGGGAAGAGTAGGCATGGGATTTGAAGAAGAAAAATAATAAAACTAATAGAGACTAATAAAGATTATATGAACTGCAGAGTATGACAAACTCAACACTGCAACTAAGGTGCAGAAAAGGGACAGACAACATTGGAAAGGGAATATTCTGATAAAGAAACATCATATTCCAAGGCACTGAGACACGGGAAGTCTTGGCTTTTTGAGGGGCCCAAACAAATGAAAGACTTGTGTGGTATTTGGAGCAATAAAGTTGGGGAGAGGAGGAGAGAATGGCTACAGATAAAGTTGGTGAAGGAGACACAATGCATCCTCAAGACCTCACAGACAGCTTTGGATCCTATCCTAGTTACAGTCTTCAAAAGGGAAAAACCAACAAATAAATAAAGTTTAAAAAACATGTATTAGAAAAGACAGAAGTATTAACATTGATTATACCTGGGTAATTTTTTAGGCAATGCTGTAAAAATTCTACCTACATTTTAAAAATATTTTTATATTGAAGACATGTTTTTCTAAAGTGTTAAAAGTGTTCAAACTAGTATTTTGTAGGTGCAAGGAACAGAATTAGAATTATACTATAGGAGATATCAAGTATTCCATGAGTATAATGTATTGCAAATAAGCCAGAAAGAACTAATATCTTCCTTAAAAGGATGTAACAGATTCATTTAATACTTATCTCTTTAAAGCACTTATTACTCTATATTTGTTATTAAAACACATTCTTTCATTATTCTAATGAGAAAATCCCCATAAAATTGAGACAGTGAAATGAAAAACCACATTCTAACAAAATTACTTTGTAACATTTAGACTGAAAACAGATAAAAGAGCTATCATCTTTTCATTGAATAAATATGAAAGATATAAAGAAACAGAGGAAGAAAGAATAATCATTGACCAGCCCTTAAGTGTTCTGAAATGAATATGGTTTATTCCTATTTGTGACAGAATTAGGCCTGAGGTATTACATTAGATCTTCTTTAATCTTCTCATGCATATATTGCCCTTTCATAAGAGCAAAGGCCCATTATGATGTGTTTCAATTTCAGAAGATAGAGGCACATAAAATTTAGGTCTGAAATAGCACTTTTAAATTAATGCTACTAATTTATTTAGACATGTCTATGATGGATTCACTCTGTTATGGTGCAATGCTAAGTAGGTCAAAAGGCATCATTAAAAGATTAAACAGAATAAAACACGTAAGTGTGCAAAGGCCTATAGGTCATTTAGACCATTCCCCACCTTATTAATAAAGCTAATCCTTAGTGTTCCAAACCAATCGTCAAAGACTTGCAAGAAAGAGACTAATCAGGGGAAGAACCCATTTACTGAAAGCTGTGAGGAAATATTCCAGGAGAAATCAGCATATACAAGAAATATTCTTTTATAGTGCTTTTATCACCAATTGAAGTAAAACAGCATCAGAGAATAGATTCTATAATCTGTGAGACCAATATAACATTATTTAGACTTTAATTAACAAGAATGGGATGGGTTTGATGGGAATTTACAAGCCAGAAAAATACCCGAATAGCCACTCTGATGGCCCTTGTCACCTGTAATCCTCCATCCCCACCTCTTGGACAATCCACATAGTGGCCAATCATATTCACCATTCATCCAGTTCTATTCAATATCTCTCCCTTTTCTGCTTTCTCCCCTGCAGTCTGAGCACTCCCATTGCATCCATGTGTCACTTTTGTGTTATTATTAATTAGAAAACATTTCAAAGAAATAGCAAGATTACGAAAGTACGTGGTGAGCAGAAAAGAAGAAACCTCGGAGACCTAGAATTCAGGGGAAGTGCCAGGCTATGTATGCTCTGGGAAAAGGGAAAAAGTGAAAAGGAAACAAGTAAGGGAAACATGGGGTGTGATAGTGGCAAAACAGATGAATTCAGGATCTGTAGGATGACAGGCAACATGTATGTTCCCACTTGGTTCATTTAGAAGGAACCATTAAAAGTTTCCTACCTCATAATAAGCAAACTTTTCTTGCAGGTTATGAAATGTGAAACTTACCTTTCCCTCCAAGAATCTTACAGTGCTTCAGCACATAGAAAGGTTCAGAAAGTTAACTTTGTATACTTCCACTACAGAATATATATAAAAACGGAGGGGGAAAATTAGAAAAGTAAAACAGTAACCTCAAAAAGCACCCTACTAGACATTATGTGATATGAATAATCCAGGTGGTTCTGCCCCTCCCCCATATGAATCACTGAATACACAATTGTATAAAAAATTTTCGTTTGAGTGCTCTTCTTCATTCCACAATAGCACTAAAAAGTGCTACCATGTTTTAAAAACAGTTCAAGTAACCACTGATGTTACAGATATTCACATTTACTATAAATTTCAAGAATAAGCAAGATGGAACAGGCAGCCAAAGGAGAATCCTAAAAAGAAATCAATGAATTCTACCAAAAATTTAAAGAATAATTAATACCAATTCTTCATAAACACTTCCAAAATAGAGAAGAGGGAACACTTCCTATCTCATTTTAGTAACTGTATTTACCTGATACCAAAACTGGAGACATCACACACACAGAACTATAGACCAATATCTTACATGAATATGGAGGCAAAAATTCTCAAAAAATACCAGCAAAACAATCCAGATTATATATATAAAGAATTATACAACATAACCAAGTGGGATTTATCCCAGAAACACAGTTTGATTTAACATCTAAAATCAATTAATGTGAAATATACCACACTGACAGAATAAAAAACAAAATCACCTGATCATCTCAAATAAACACAGAGAAAGTATCTGACATAATCCAACACTCTTTCATGATACAAAACATTCAACTAATTAGGAATGTGAGGGAACTTCCTCAATCTGGAAAAGGCCAACTATGAAAACCCCTCAGCTAACATCATGCTACTGGCAAAAGACTGAACACTTTTTTGCTAAGATCAGGAACAAGACAAGGACTCACCACTTCTATTCAACATTGTATCCAACGTCCTAGTATCTCAATAGGCAGAAAGAAAAAGGAAGAGAAAAAAAGGAAAGAAGGAAAGAAGGAAGGAAGGGAGGGAGGGAGGGAGGGAAAAAGGAAGGAAGGAAGGAAGGAAGGAAGGAAGGAAGGGGCATTCATATTGGTTACAAAGTAAGTAAGAGTGTTCCCTCTAAATTTCAAGTGCCCACCTAATACCATAGATAGTTATTACAATACTAGAAGCCCGTTGCACGAAGATTCGCGCAATAGGCCTTCCTTCCCCTGGTTGCTGGCACCGGTTTTCCTCCGGCACCCGGGACCCAGGCCTTTGGTCTGGCTGCAGTGGAGAAGCCAAGCCTCTTCAGTCTTCAGTCTTGAGTCTTCACTCTTCACTACAGGCGGAGCCTTCAGTCTTCGCTCCGCGCCTGCATATGCAAATTAACCACCATCTTTGTTGGGTTAATTTGCATAGTCGTTCTAATTGGCTGGTGGGCATAGCAGAGTGACACCAATTTGCATGTTTTTCTTTTATTAGTGTAGACTAGAAGCTTGGTGCATGAAATTTGTGCACTTGGGGGCGGGGGTGGTCCCTCAGCCCAGCCTGCACTCTCTCACAGTCTGGGAGCCTTCAGTGGATGTCCAACTGGCAGCCAGCAGTCGGACATCCTTAGCACTGCCGCGGAGGCGGGAGAGGCTCCCACCACTGCCCCTGCACTTGCCAGCCCTGATCCTGGCTTCTGGCTGAACGGCATTCCCCCTGTGGGAGCACACTGACCACCAGGGGGCAGCTTCTGCATTGAGAGGGATTGGGCCGAAACCAGCTCTCCAACATCCCCTGAGGGGTTCCGCTTCCAAGAGGGTGCAGGCCAAGCTGAGGGACCCCACTTGTGCATGATTGGGGATGGGGAGGGACACAGGAGTTTGGACAGCAGGGAGGGATCGCAGGAGGGCTCCAGAGTCTGTCCAGCTGTCTCGCTCAGTCCCAATTGGCCAAACCCCAGCAGCAAGCTAACCTACCAATTAGAGCGTCTTCCCCCTGGTGGTCAGTGCACGTAACAGCAATTGATTGACTGGTTGACTGTCTGCTCCCTGGTGGTCAGTGCATGTCTTAGGGAATGGTTGAGCGGCTTTAGCATATCATTAGCATATTATGCTTTGATTGGTTGAATGGACAATTGGATGACCAGACACTTAGCATATTAGGCTTTTATTATATAGGATTATTAACTACTAGAGGCCCGGTGCCCAAAATTCATGCATGGGTAGGATCCCTAGGCCTGGCCGGAGATCAGGGCTGATTTGTGGGGCGACCAGTGGGGCAATTGGGGGACCCCCACTGGCACCTGCCTTGGCTGGCCTGGGGCCTGCAGGCTGGGGGAAGCTCCTGCGTTGAGCGTCTTCCTCCTGGTGGTCAGTGCGTGTCATAGAGACTGGTCGTTCTGCTGGTTGTTCTGCCGTTCAGTCAATTTGCATATTAGGCTTTTATTATATAGGATATTCCTTATACTGTACCTTACATCTCCATGCCTACTTTGTAACTACCAATTGTGCTATGCTATACACTTAAAACTAATACAAAAAATGTTGAATACAAACTCTAATTGAAAAATGAAATTTAAAAAATGCATAAGTGAAACATCTATATTCACAGATGACATGATCTTGCATATAAAAACCCCTAAAAATCCACTAAGAAACATTAGAACTAATAAAGTCAACAGGTGACAGGATTAATGATAATATACACAAATCAATTGCATACTTGTAATGAACAATCTAAAAATAAAATTAGAATAAAATTCCACTTGAAACAGCTTCAAAGACTGAAACATGAAGAAATAGAAAATCTGAACAGACCAATTAATAGTAAGGTGATTGAATCAATAATCAAAAACCTCCCAACAAACAAAAGTCCAGGACCATATAGCTTCACTGGTGAATAAATACCAACCCTCTCAAACTCTTCCAAAAAGAACAGAAGAGCAGAGAACTCTTCCAAACTAATTTTTTGAGGCAAGCATCACCCTGCTACCAACACTAGACAAAGACCTAGTAAGAAAAGTATAACCCAATATCGCTGATGAACATAATCCTCAACAAAATGTTAGCAAACTGAATTCCACAGCCCATTAAAAGGATCATACAACATGATCAAGTAGGATTTATCCCAGAGATGCAAGAATGGTCCAACATCTGTAAATCAGTTTATATGATACCCCACATTAACAAAATGAAGGATAAAAATCATATTATCACCTCAATAGAGACAATAAAAGCGTATGACAAAACTCAACATTCATTTATGATGAAAACTCAGCAAAGCAGGTACAGAGACAACATACCTAGACATAATAAAATTCATATACAACAAGCCCTAAGACAGCATCATACTCAGTGGTGAAAAGCTGAAATCTTTCCCAGTATAATCAGGAACAGTACAAGGATGCCCATGCTTGCCACTTTTATTCAACATAGTACTGGAAGGCCTAGTCAGAGCAATTAAGCAAAAAAGAGAAATGAAAGGCATCCAAATTGAAAAGGAAGAGGTAAAACTGTGACTATTTGCAGATGGCATATATTATATAAAGAAAACCCTAAAGACACCATTAAAAACTGTGAAAACTAATAAACAAATTCAATAAATTTACAGAATACAAAAAACCTCTTACATTTATATACACAAATAATGAACTATTAGAAAGAGAAATCAAGGAAACAATCTCACTTATAATTTCATAAAAAATGAGATAAGTAGGTATAAATTTAACCAAGGAAATGAAAAACCTGTATATTGAAAATGACAAGATATTAATGAAAGAAATTGAAGGCGATACAATAGAAAGATATTCCATGCCCAAGAATTGGAAGAATCAATATTGTTAAAATGTCCATACTACCCAAAGAAATATACAGATTCAGTGTAATTTCTGTCAAAATTCTAAAGGCATTTTTTACAGAAATAGCAACAAATCCTAAACTTTATATGGAACCATAAGAGATGCCAAATACCCAATGCAATCTTGAGAAACAACAAAGTTAGAGGCACCATGTGCCCTGATTTCAAACTATATTACAAAGTTATAGTAATCAAGAGTATGGTATTAGAATAATAATAGACACATAGATCAATGGGGCAAAATAGAGAACCTGGAAATAAAACCATGCATAAATGATCAATTTCTTTACTACAAAGGAGCCAAGAATATATAATGGGGAAAAGACAGTCTCTTCAATAAATGGTGTTGGGAAAACTGGACAGCAACTCATGAATGAAACTCGACTACTGCTTATACCATCCACAAAACATAGCTCAAAATGAATTAAAGACATGAAGGTAAGACCTGAAACCATAAACTGCAGTAAGCTCCTCGACGTAGGTCTTGGTGATAATTTTTGTATCTGACACCAAAAGAAAAAGCAACAAGGGGGTCTACATGAAAATAAAAACTTCTGCACAGCAAGTGAAACCACTAGCCAAATAAAAAGGCAACCTACTGAATAGGAGAAGATATTTGCAAATCATAATCTGATAAAGGGCTAATATCTAAAATATAAAAAGGACTCATACAACTTAACTGCAAGAAAACAAGCAATGTAATTTAAATATAGGCAGAAGACCTTAATAGATATTTTTCCAAAGAAGGTACAAGGATGGCCAACAGGAACAAAAAATGCCCAACATAATTAATCACCAGAGTAATGCAAATCAAAACCAAAATGGGATATCAGTTGACACCTATTAGAATGGTTATTATTTAAAAAAAAACACACAAGAGATAACACATATTGGCAAGGATGTAAAGAAAAGTGAGCCCTGTGTATAGTTGGTGGCAATGTAAATTGGAGCATCCAATAAGATAGGAAATATTTCCCAAGTCAATCTACAGATTCAATGCAATCCATGTCAGAATCCTAGCTGGCTTCTTTGTGGACATGGATAAACTGATCCTCAAATTCATATAGCACGCAAAGGACTCCAAATAGCCAAATTTTTCTTGAAAAAAAGGAACAGCTATAAAACTCTTACAAGAAAACATAGGTAGTAAATTCTTTAACATCACTCTCAGTAAAAAATTTTTTTAGATATGTCTCCTTGGACAAAGGAAACAAAAATAAACAAATGGGACTACATCAAACTAAAAATATTTTGTACAACAAAGAAAAACATCAACAAAAAGAAAAGACAACCTACTAAATGGAGGAAGATATTCACCAATGATACACCCAGTAAGGGGTTAATATCCAAAATTTATAAAGAACTAATATAATTCAACACCAAAAAAACACCAAACAATCCAATTTAAAAAAAGGTCAGAGGGCTGAATAAACATTTCTCCAAAGAGGACAAATGGCTAACAGACATAAAAAGATGCTCAATGTCACTAATAATTAGAGAGAGGCAAATTAAAATCACAATGAGATATCACCTCACACCTGCCAGAATGGCTATCATCAATAAATCAACAAACAAGTGTTGACACGGATATGGAAAAAAGGGAACCCTCGTGTACTGTTGCTAGCATTGTAAATTGGTGCAGCCACTATAGAAAACAGCATAGTGGTTCTTCAAAAAATTAAAAATAGAACTGGATATAACCCGATGATTCCACTTTTGGGTATTTATCCAAAGAAATCCAAAACACTAATTCCAAAAGATAGATGCTTCGCTATGTTCATTGCAGCATTACTTACAACAGCCAATATATGGAAGTGTCCTAAGTGTCCATCAATAGAAGAATGGAAAGAAAAGATGTGGTACTTATATACAATGAGATATTACTTGGCCATAAAAAAGAATGAAATCTTACCATTTGGGACAACATGGATGAACCTAGACGGTATTATGTTAAGTGAAATAAGTCCTACACGAAAAGACAAATACCATATTATTCTACTTATATGTGGAATCTAACAAACAAAGTAAACAAATAAAACAGAAACAAACTTATAGATACAGAGAACAAATTGATCTTTGCCAGATGTAAGTGGGGTTGGAGGGCTGGGTGAAAAAGGTGAAGGGATTAACAAGTACAAATTTCAAGTTATATAATAGTCATGAGGATATAAAGTACTAAGTATTTTGCCAGGTGGGTACTAGATTTATTGGGTGATCACTTCTTAAGTTATATAAATATTTAACTATTATGCTGTATATTCAAAATAAAATATTAAATGTCAACTTTAATTGAAAAAGGAAAGAAAAAAGAGCAATGGCATTGTGGACTCCCCATTTTCAAAACTTACCACAAAGCAACTATAATCAATACAAAGTGGCAGTGTCAGAAGAATAGACATAGAAATCAATAGAATAGATATTGAGAGTCCAGAAATAAACCTATACATTTATGGTCAACTGATTTTCAACAAGGGTGCCAAAAGTATTCAATGGAGAAAAGAACAGTTTTTCAAAAAATGGTCCAAAGACAGCTCAATAGCTACATGTATAAGAATGAATTTGACTCTTATACCAGATATGAAAATTAACTCAAAACTGGATGAAATATCTAAATATAAGAACTAATACCATACAACTCTTAGGGGAAAACTTAAGTGTATAACCTCAAATTTAGAAATGGTTTCTTAAATATGACATAAAAAACCTGGCCACCAAAAATAAATACTTAAATTGGACTTTATTAACAACTTCTGTGCTTCAAAGTACTATCAAAAAAGTGAAAAGTCAACCCACACAATGAGAGAAGATATTTGCAAATCATGTATCTGATATCATTGGCTACTAGGGAAATGCAAATAAAGACCAGTTAGATACCACTCCACAACAAATTGAAAAATTAACCCAGTGATCCCACTTCTAGGAACATATCATAAGAAGCCTGAAACACAATCAGAAAGAACATATGCACCCCTATGTTCAAAGCAGTGCTATTTACAAGAGTTACGATCTGGAAGCAGCCAAAGTGCCCATCAGTAGATGAGTGGATAAGAAAGCTATGGTACATTTATACCATGGAATACTATGCAACACTAAAAAAGAAGGATCTCTTACCCTTTGAGACAGAATGGAGGGACCTGGAGAGCATTATGCTAAATGAAATAAGTCAGTCACAGGAAGATAAGTATCACATGCTCTCATTCATATGTGGAATCTAATGAACAAAATAAACTTATGAACATAGAAGCATGGACCAGACTGTCCAATCTCAGAGAGAAGGTAGAAGTGGGTGGGTGGGAAGAGAGCAACCAAAACCTATGGACACAGACAGTGTGGCGAAGGCCTGGGGCAGGGGGTGGTGGCAGGCTAGAAGGGATCAATGGGGAAAAAAGAGGACACATGTAATACTTTCAACAATAAGTATTTTAATTAATAAATTAAGAAGAAAGAGGAAGAGAAGAGAAAGAGAAAGAGAAAGAGAAAGAGAAAGAGAAAGAGAAAGAAAGAGAGAAAGAAAAGGAAAGAAAAACTTCAAACCCTTATAAACTCCTGGTGACCATGTAAAATGGTGCAGCCACTCTGGAAATCTGTCCGGAAGCTCCTCAAATGATTAAACATAGAGTTGCCACACAGTCCAGCAATTCTACTCCTAGGGACATACCCAAAAGATTTGAAAATGTATGTCCACCCAAAAATTTGTATTAATAGCAGTATTATTCATAATGGACAAAAGTTAGAAGCAACCCAAATGTCCATCAACTGACAAATGGATAAACAAAATGTGGTATATCTATACAATGCAATATTATTGGGCCACAAGAAAGAATGAATCGCTGATATGTGCAATGTGTACTGATACATATGAATTATACCTTAGTAAAGCTATTAATTTTAAAAAAGCAATTAACTGAAATACACACAGTTCAACAAGTGGAGACTGTCATTGCTATGACTCAAGGGTGTTAGTCAGAGCAATGGGAAAGGATGCAGAATTCAATCACAGTCAGGGAAGTTGTTGCAATGAAGTCTAAAAGTTGAAGAAAAAATGACAAAAGAATCAGGTTAGGAAGGGTTATAAAGGTGAAACTTGGAAATGAGAATCAATTTCATCTGAGGAAGGTTGCCTGAGAGCCCTCTTTGCAGAGCAACTAGAACAAAAGGCCTGGCATGTTCATTTTCAGCTCAGGTAAATCTTTTGATCACATGAGCACAGCCTCTATGTCCTGTGTCCACCCTCAGTGAGCAGCTGGGTCAGTGCTTCAGCCTGCGTAGGAGGCAAGAACTCTCCAAAAGGCTGGTGAAATCTGAACACTCACTAGGCTTAAAATTTAATAGAAACAATGCTGCATGCCAACCCTTTTGTATGTTATTTTTAAGTTAAGTTGAGGAATAATCTAATTTTTTCTACTAAAGCTATGTTTTTATGCTGAGATTTAAACAATTTAATTAAGTTTGTAAGAACAGTGTTAGCATATTTAAGTGAATTTGATTTGCTATACGCTTGGCTTATTAGATTAATAAGAGCAATTTAAGTTTTTGAGAAGTTTGACTTGTGTTGTAAATGCTTCTTATCAGGCATTTGAGATGCATAAAAAGAAAAATGAGTACATTAAAATAGAACTTAAAGCAAAGTCAACTTAACTAACCAAGGTTGTAAATGAGACTGTTTAAGAATTTAGTCTGATCAACTTGAATAATCATTAATAAAAGAAATAGTAAAGCTGCTTGTTTTTTATTTATTATATTTGTCAACAGTATATTAAGATTTACAAGCTGAGCTTAAATTCTTAAGAAAAGCTAGGTTCTAAATATGTAATGGTAAGTAGTTTTATTAAAAATTTATGACTTAAGTAACATAGTCTTCTAATATAAAAAAGGCCCCATTCATACTTTCATGAAAATATTAATATTTACACACGGTTCTTTACCAGTGGTTCTCAACCTGTGGGTCGCGACCCCTTTAGGGGTCGAACGACCCTTTCACAGGGGTCGCCTAAGACCATCGGAAAACACATATATAATTACATATTGTTTTTGTGATTAATCCCTATGCTTTAATTATGTTCAATTTGTAACAATGAAATTGGGGGTCACCACAACATGAGGAACTGTATTAAAGGGTCATGGCATTAGGAAGGTTGAGAACCACTGCTTTAAACAATCAAATGGTGCTTTTAAATACAGAGTAACACCAGCAGAATTCATTTATCCAATAATTGTTCTGGGTGCCTACTATGTGCCAAGCAGGGTTCTAGGTGCTGGGTGAACAGCAGTTAACTAGATGAAATAAGTCCCTGCCCACATGGAGTTTACATTCTATTAGGAGATCTAGGAAATAACGAACACATATTTATATATTAGATAACATTTCTAAAATATATAGTTATATCACAAAAAGAGTGGAGGGCAGAATAGCACAGGGACTTAGAAAACACGGATTCTGAAGCCAGACAGCTGAGCTCCAATATGAAGTAGCTATTTGGTTTCAATAAGTGACTTAGCCTCCTGGTGCTCCAGCTCCTTACTTTGTAAAATGGGGATAACAAGGGGTATTAAGAAGTTGAATGAATTGGATGTGAGGGCGATCTGGCTGCGACATCTGTCACCCCATTGATCGCCAGGGTTGATTCGGCTGATCTGGCTGGCTAGGTGGGTGTCCCCCTCCTCCCTCACCGATCCATGTGCGTCCCTCCCAAAGCTGCGCGCTCGATAGAAGAGGACGACCTTCCCTGCACCCCCCCCCACCCCCCCCAGGAGAGGACCAGTCTTCGGTCAAGGGTATACGAGTAGCTGCGCTCCCCTGCTAGAACCTCCAAACAAGCTCTCAAGAAGTTGAATGAATTAATATTTGTAAGTACTTAGACATCACCTGGTACCCAGAAAGTACTACAGATATTTTGTTATAGAAAATGTCATGTATTAAGTGCTATGAAGGAAAATAGAGCAGAGTAAGTGGACAGACAGTGAAGCCCCTTGGGAAGGAGGGGAACAATTTTCAATTATGTTGTCAGGACCCATCTCCCTAAAGAGGGGACATCTGATCCAGCAGCTGGTGTTATAAGGAAGAGCCTGTGCAAAACTGGAAGGGCACTCGGGGAGGCCAGGCCCCGAGGAGAGGCAGGATTGACAAGTGCCAGGGAGAGCTGGAGGGTCAGTGTGGAGAAGTAGGCAGAGGCAGGTCATGGAAAGCCCCTTGGATTTCTTCACCGTGTGATAAAAGTCACTGGTGGGTTTTGATTAGGAAAGTTATATGATCTCGTTTACATTTTTAAAGGATCCTGGCTGCTGGATGGGAACCTGACCTGTGAGCCCAGGTAGAAGGCAATTACAGGAGTAATTCTTTATGACCTACTTTCCCGTAAGAAGAGAGATGGGGGTACTTATTCTCCTTACATTAACCTGCGACTAGGGTGGCAGTGAGGAGGTGCTGTGAAGTGGATGGACACAGGATATAATTTTGAAGGGAGAGCCAACAGGATCTGCAGGTGGATGTTTTTGACATGAAGAGAACCTTTCTTATTCAAACTGTGGTCCTTGGACCAGCAGCATCAGTATCACCTGGGAGCCTGTGAGAAATGCAGAATCTCAGGTCCCATGTCTGACCTGCTGATTTTAAATTGCACCTTGACAGGAACCCAGGTGACTCCTCTGCATGGGAAAGGTTGAGAAGCCCTAGTCTAGGGTAGCACCAGGGAGGTGAGTGGATGAGGTAAAATAACAAACAAGGACAAAAGCAGATGACCTTGGAGCCCAAGGTGATGGATGTGCTGTCCATGTGGGTATCAAAAGCATCGAGAATGATGACTTAAATGGTGGGAAAGTCGGTAAATATGTAATGTACCAGGGGGAGTGGCCAAGAGGCAAGTAGAATTGCAACAAGGAGGAGCATCTGCAGCATGTGTTGCAAAAGTGCTGGGGACTTTAAGACACAGGGAGAGAGATCACTGGGCTGTAAGCAGAAACCAGGAGCATTAAGGACACAGGCAGCTCCTCTAGCACCACCTGAGAAAGCTTCCAGAAAGCAGTGTCCTCAGAGGCAGCCCTGTTTAGGCTACCGAATGTAACTAACACACCATCTGACCCACAGCTGTCAAGGTGCCAAAAGCATCAAAACAGACGGAGGTTTTATTTCTTTGGATTCTCTTGATAATTCAGACATACCATGCAAATACCTGAATCTTTAAACATGAAATGCCTTAAAAGCATGGAAAGGTTTATTTAAATAATGTGCTTCTAGATATGAGCTCATAATATATGCATACAGCTTTAATGGCACTGGTAAGAGTCTTTTGAAGTTGTTAAATAAAGATGACAAATTCTTGACTTAATAAGTCTTTAAAAGATTTTATTTTAATAAATCTTTATACGGCATTTAAAAAATATCAACTTATTGAATCCTCATGACACCTGTCTCACACATAGCTACAATTTTACCCCGCTTTACAGATGAGTAAACAGAGGCACAGAATTTAGGCAAGATCCACAAGATCTCTAGCTGCTGGGCAGCAGAGCTGGAATTCAAAGCCAAGTCATCAAGCGTTAGGCTCTACGCTACAACCTCTCTACTGGTTCTCTTCAACTCAATATAGAAAGTTACTTTGAACAAAAGGGAAAATCAGAGACCCATTGGACATAGGAAACCAAGGCAAATTGTGTTTACTTTCCAAGCAGACTTATCCCAACATCATTTCAGGCAGATAAGAAATCAATCTTCTATTTAAAGAGCCACAGAGAAGGCCATGCCAGTACTTCCCTGGCTAACTGGTTCCAGGATTGAATGACTCTCATTCCCAAGGTACTTATTCTCCTTACATTAACCTGAAACATTGTTGCTGCAATTTAAACACATTTTCTCTTTACAGTTCTCCTTTCCTTTTCAGGGAAACCTCCCTCCCTCCTTTTTTTCTTTTCTCATCCTAGAAATTTCCATGCTGAATCATTACATTCATTAGACTAAATCCAAAATGCACCAACTGCGATTCCTTTGCTAATCTTTTCTTAACTGGGAGCATTAGAAGTCAGGAACATCAAAGGTGTTTGGCAGAGTGTCCTTAGGTGACTTGAATGGAAAATGCCTCTGTGTTGAGGCTCTGAGAACAAGCACAAGTCACCAAGGAGATGTGTTGTACTTGGGTCTCACTCTCAGTAAACACCCCCTACCCCTCCCCCCCCCCCCCAACACACACACACAGAGGTTCTGGCTGAATTCATAAACAGGACCCAAAACTGCAATGCTGTTCTTGCAAATCATCTCAACCTGTATCATTCACTCCCAACACAAGAAGAAGATCTAAGTTATCACAAGAATTCAATGATAATCCAGTGGCTCCTACGTTTGGGTGCATTCAGTGCCTCAAGTGCTGAGAACGAATGAATTTGCTGCCAGAAAGCAGCAAATAGGTACAGTGATTTGCCTATGTGGATTTAACCTATGCCAATGGCATAGGCCTTAAATTTACAATCTCATATTTTTTTTAGAATCTCTGAAATTCCTTTCAAAATACACATTTTAAAAACTCCACCGTGGCTGTCATCGAAATAAGTCAAATGAATTTAGTACATGCACCAGTACAGGACACTCCTCTGCACCACACAACAGCCTGTTTAGAAACAGGGAGCAGTACCTCCATCAACGTTGGGCTAACTTTATGAACATAATACCTAAACTAAAGTCTCTAAAGCCTGCCCTGCTGACCCCACCCAGCCAACTACCAAAGTCAACTAGTTTGCAATGCATAGTAGTCTTTGGAGTCAGTCAGGGTGGGTCCAAGGGCCAGCCATGCCACTTGCTTGCCAGGTAACCAAGTCAGGCCTCCTTAACTTCCTGAGCCTCAGACTCTCCAGCTACAACTTTGAGCATAATCTATATTTCTATTTCTCAACCTTTTTTCACACCCCCCCCCCCATTGAAGCCTTATTTTTTTTTATTACCTAATCACCCTACATGATATTTTAATACCACAGGTTACTATAGGTCAAATTTTATATTTTATGTGTATTTAAATTTTATACAAAAAGAGAAAAATTTGTTCATTCCCTCAAGGCCTATGTTCATCCCCTTGAAGGTGATATCTCCCCTAATTAGAATGTATGGGATACTGATGTCTGTTTTCCAGGATAGTCTGGCAAAGAGTTAATGAGCATGTGTAGGCACCAGGCACAGTTCAGATCTTTCTCTCATGAAACTCAGGTCTTAGTAGTTTATCTAAGTACATGCATGCCTCCCCTGGAACAGGAAACTGTTTTTCTTTATCATAATGCATCACTATATCACAGATTGCTAGATTGGACTAAATGACGTCAATGGCTCAACAAATCTTAATCACCACACTGACAGTTCATCTCTAGAGTGCCTACCGACCATCCCAGAGCACAAAGAACAGAATTCCAGCTGGGAGGGACTGGACTTGTTAGTCCAACTACTTCATTTTGGAAATGAGTAAATCAGATCCGTTTTTTGATTTGTATTTTTTTAACCTCAGTTCTTAGGAAGGAAGCTTTCAATAGAGCTACAAGCATATCTGGGTTTTGACAGGCAGTAAAGATAAATCCTTAAAAAAATGTCTACATCCTTTTTAATTTGTGAAACTTGAATAAAGGAAAGGCAAAACATAATATTCAACTGTGCTTTAACTGGATAACATAATTCCAGATTTTTAAGAACTCCTTTATGTTAATTATTTAATACAAAAGAGACTGGTATACATTTAGAAATATCTATGAAGCAGGCTTTCTTAATTTTTCCAATTCTCTTCATCTCTGAGCTTTTCAGTGAAGTTTTGGGATCACAGAAGCTAGAAACCAAAGCTCACATACAGTCATATATGATTGTTTCATGGGCATAACTGAAGGGAATGTCAACCTCTCCTTTTTTTTCTCTGCAAATCAAAGTTCAAGGTTAGTTCTTAACTGAAAATAATAAAAAAAAAAATCTATTTTCCCCCCAATTATTTTAGGAAAAAACACTATTTGCTAATTTCTGTAGAGGCTGAATGAAGATAATGAAGACTCGTTCTCAAATCACTGTAAGTTCCCCCCTCCTCCTGGGAAATAAAGCAAAACTACGCCCTGAGGAACCAATGGGCAGAATCTATTGCTACTGGGACAATGAAGAGAGAAGGTGCAGAGTAGGGAAGGGACACTGTGACAATGTTGAATCAGGTGCTATTATTAGAGAGAAAGTAGAGCCCTCCCTGGAACCTGAACTGTGACATGTTGCCTAATGATACACGCACATCCATTTTCCCCAACTTCCCACAACACTGAAGGACAGTTCAACCCTGCACTTATTCACACATGCGCCACCCCCGTTCAGCCGTCCTTTCCAACATTTTTGAGAATAAATGTTTTACCACTAGCTTTCCTTCTTTGTAACACCAGCTGTGCTGGCAGCCGAGGCAGAACCATGTGCTCATCAGGCAGATAAAAGGCCACAATGAAAGGGCCTCCGATGCTCGGGGAGGATGGAGGAGAACGGTGCAGTCAGCATTTGCTCCTTCAACTGCTTTCTTACCCACCCTTCACCTCTGTGGCACTCAGATGTCCTGGGGGCTAGGCACAGGCACAGATTTTGTTTGCTCATTTTTTGAATGTATTTCAAAACACTATTTGCTAATTTGCTAAACCTTAAATTCTCTGAGGCATATGCCTCACTCACCCTTCTTATCTAGCCAGCCGCAAAAGAACTTACCACCCTCTAAGTCACTATCCAACACTTTCCACTGATTTATCAGCTATTTATGGAACAGTTACAATGTGCCCAGCACCGGGCTAAGCTGCTGATTCATTAGTTACAATGTGCCCAGCACTGGGCTAGGCTGCTGACTCATCTACAGAAGAGTCCAGAGAATGTAGGCAACCTGACCCTGTTCTCAACCAAGACCTGGAGCAGAGCCTAGCACGGTGCAGTGGACAGATGGATAAATGAAGTAACACATGAAAGAGAAGGCTTTAGATAGCTTGTGGTCTGGTGGGTCCAGCACAAACAAAGTAGTATGTGTAATCCCAGGTAGAAGTGAGGACAGATGCATAAGTAGGTTAGAGATGAAAGTATTTTAGAAGCTCTAAAGAGAGAAACATGATGCATCTTCAAATCTGTATTCAAATGGTCTTTCACTGTAAATATTTAATTAAACTACTCCAAACATCATCAAACAGAAGCAAACCCATATTTGCATTAAGTAAACCCTGTGGCCATTAACCAAGGTTTCAGCATGATTTTTCTAATTCCAATGGGATTCATTAGGGTAGGGAGGTAAGGAAGCATCACCTAGAAACTCAGGCCCAGCCAGCTAGTAATGCACTAAATTTTTTTTTATTGTACATACTACTCGGAGGGAATTTTAGTATATTTAACAATAGAGTAAGTTGGCCCAAGGAAAGAATAGGCTTTTCCAGGAGTTGGGAAGGGCGTCGTTTGAGGTTCCAAGAACGGCATGAATGATACTTTGTGAGGTTGACATGATTCAAGAACTAAATTAATAGTTGGACAGGTCACCTTGAGAATTACTCCCATCACTAAACTTGAAAATCCTGTGACTGACACGTTGATCTGTGCATTGTAGGACTGTAGGTGTAGGTCACACAGAATTGGGACTCTCACATGTGCAAGAATCAGAGTATATTAGTTTCTAGGTGAACTTCCTTAGTAGGTGTCAAGTGAATCTGAAGTTGCAATATTTTGAGATTTATGGAGAATTTTTAATATTTAAAAGCATGGCAGTTCCTTATTCATACCAAGACCTTGGGTAGAACAGATTACAATATCTTTCCTTTACTGAATTTAGATTACCATGTCTTCACCAAGCTTGCTTTGCATACAAAGCTTTATCATTCATTTCAGAGAGACTGAAGGTCATCTGATGAGAATCCTCTTAATTCCCTTTTTTTCCTCTTCCTCTCTTCCCATCTCTTTAGATCAGCGGTTCTCAACCTGTGGGTCAAGACCCCTTTGGGGGTCGAACGACCCTTTCACAGGGGTTGCCTAAGACCATCGGAAAACACATATATAATTACATATTGTTTTTGTGATTAATCACTATGCTTTAATTATGTTAAATTTGTAACAATGAAATTGGGGGTCACCACAACATGAGGAACTGTATTAAAGGGTTTCGGCATTAGGAAGGTTGAGAACCACTGCTTTAGATAAAGGTGGCACCCCGGTGGCTTATCTTAAGGACCTTTTTCTCTTCTTTCAACATCTTTTTGGCATCTCCAAAATAAATCCCTCATTGCTCCCTTTTCAACTCTCTCCTCCCGTGTTCAGTATATCTTTAAGTCCCTACAACCTTCATCATTTCATACAGGTTAGCATCTCAGATTCCTCTTCGAAGGCTTATCTCTGAGCCCCATAGGTCACTGGGTACTACTCTCTCAGCACCTGGCACGTGGAAGGATCCATCCCTTCCTCCAGGCCCCTTTCCTCTGGTCTAGATCCTGTGATAGCCTCTCAGCTGGATTTCCTGTTCCCAGATGCCCTTTACAATACCACTGCCAGGATTTTCCTCCTAAAGTACTGGCAGCTTTTAAATTACTCATATGCCTAAAACCCTTCAGGCTCTCTCCAGTGCCTGAAGCAGAGTTTCTGAAAGTATAGGATTGGGGCAGTGGCCCAGGCCAAGGTTGTAGGAGGTATATGAGGTGAATTTCACTAGCACAGAGACTCGGGATTTAAAAATATCGTATTTTTAATAAGTCATTTATTTTCATTTTGCTCCTCTTTTGATCCTTCTGACAGGTAAGAAAGAGCACTAGCTTTATTCTGCTAGCAGGTAAGGATCAACTCTTAAACATTTGTTGACCACCCACTGTAACAAACCTATAGGCTCAGCTCAGAGCAGTAGAAAGGAAACAAGGTCAAATTAGAATTTAATACCAATATTGGGTTTCTGGATTTATTTAGAGCAGGTAATATAGGGTTATTATTTGCCATAGTGATAGTAAGCTCCTTTTAAAGTGAATGTATTCTAGAAAAATAAATGTCAATTTAATAGAAGTTCCACTAAAAAAATAATGCAGGTAACACAAACATCATGAAGGAAGTATTTGGGACTAGATCTAAAAGCCACACTCCTCATTGTCCTGCACATCAGCCCCATTTTAGCTAATCTCCCACCACAATCCTTTATAAATTCTTTGCTGTGGACACAGATGCCCCTTAACCATGCCCTGCACTTTCTCTTCCCCATACCTCTTATTTAGGCTGTTCCTCAGAAGGGGCTAGATTTCCTCACTGTTTGGCCTTTTGACATTCTAAGTCCCAAGTCAAATGTATCCTTCTATAGAAGTCATCTCCTAAGTTTTAAAATTATGATTTGTGTGTGTGACCCTCAGCTATGGTGGCTATCTTATTCTTGCTCATATTATAGTTTATTTACACATTTACCGTACTATATTGCAAATTCCTGGAGGGCAAAGACTATACCATTTGTATAGTTATGCTCCCCAATATACATGTATATTAGTAAATGAGATAATGGGTGGGAATTTTCTTTCTCATCTCATTACCTGCTCCAGGACCCATTTGTAGCATTTATTTTTCTCTTAATAAATGAGTATCTTTGGAAATAGGTCTTAATACAAAAAAAGGCAACTCTAACTTACA
Source organism: Myotis yumanensis (assembly GCF_028538775.1). Classification (NCBI taxonomy): domain Eukaryota; kingdom Metazoa; phylum Chordata; class Mammalia; order Chiroptera; family Vespertilionidae; genus Myotis; species Myotis yumanensis. The sequence continues at coordinate 66,838,229 of NW_027223755.1, read as the reverse complement.
GAGTAGAAAACACCGTATGAAACACTTTCTAACTCTCTGAAGAGGTTAGATTTTTATTTGTCTCCTCATTTAAAGTCATTCCGTGATTCAGTATTTTTGCCTGTATTTTGGGGGGGATGGGGTGGGTGATGAGTGGGTGGGAAGCTCTGTTCCAATTTATTTAGGTCTGAGGACTTAAGGACAAGACCTTAAAAATTAGCAAAACATCCAGAATTAACCACCAATTCTCTTATGCAACAACTATTTATTGCTGGCTTTGTTCCAGGGTTTATGTTAGGAGCACATGAAAAGTCAAAGCCATCACCCTGGCCTGCAGGAGCCGAGCTATGAATCACCTACATAGTACTTCTTGTAGATTGGGATGTGTGCCTTGTTGCTTTGCTTCAGGTGACGCTCAACTGGTAATTAATGAACTTACTGAACACTGGCTTTGAGACAGCTCATGTGCTGGGTCCTGGGGGTCCAGTGTATTTCCCTATTTTAACTTTATTTGCCACAGTATCTGGCTAATCAATAGGAACAAGCCCCAAGGCTCATAAAACTATGGACTGTATTGACTATAAAAGTGCTAATCATTTGCCAGGTGAAATGCAAAGTGACCTTAGTAGAACTTCCTTTCTGAGCAATTCCAGTCAGATTTGTGTCTGTCGGTTATCTATAAGTTTCTGACGATGGCCTGTTCTATGAGGCCCATGTTTGCTCAGAGAGACTAGCTTATAGCTGTGCCCAAAGCAAACTCCAGGGGACAATGCAGCCAGACTTACTGGCTTGGCCTCATCACCACAGTGCGCATGATGACAAGAAGGATTCCCCCTTGATCCAAAGAGTAATGGCATTCAAATTGTTTATAATATAACTAGAGGCCCGGTGCAAAAAAATTTGTGCACTTGGGGGGGGGGGGTGTCACCTCAGCCTGGCCTGTGCCCTCTCGCAGTCTGGGACCCCTCAGGGGATGACCACCTGCTGGCTTAGGCCTGCTCCCCAGGGGACTGGGCCTAAGCTGGCAATCAGACATCCCTCTGGCAGCCCGGCAGCCCTTGGGGGATGTCCACTTGCCAGCGGGAAGCAGACCTAAGCTGCAGTCAGACATCCTTAGCGCTGCTGAGGAGGCAGGAGAGGCTCCCACCACCACCGCTGTACTGGCAGCCATCAGCCTGGCTTGTGGCTGAGCAGAGCTCCCCCTGTGGGAGTGCACTGACCACCAGGGGACAGCTCCTGCATTGAGCATCTGCCCCCTGGTGGTCAGTGTGTGTCATAGTGACCAGTCATTCCCAGTCTTTCTGCTGTTAGGGTCAGTTTGCATATTACCCTTTTACTATATAGGATAGAGGCCTGGTGCACGGGTGGGGGCCGGCTGGTTTGCCCTGAAGGGTGTCCCGGATCAGGGAGGGGGTCCCACTTGGGTGCCTGGCCAGCCTGGGTGAGGGGCTGATGGCTGTTTGCAGCTGGTCACACCCCCTACAGGGTAGGGGTCCCCACTGGGGTGCCTGGCCAGCCTGCATGAGGGGCTGATGGCTGTTTTCAGGCTGGCCACACCCCCTTCAGGGTGGGGGTCCCCACTGGGGTGTCTGGCCAGTCTGGGTGAGGGGCTGAGGGCCATTTTCAGGCTGACCGGCAACTGAAGCTCCCAGCCACTCCTTTTTTTCTTTTTTTTAATTCTGGGATTTATTTACCTTCTATAATTGAAACTTTGTTGTCATCACTGGCGCTCCCAGGTCACTGGCGCTCCCAGCTCTGAGGCTGCAGCTGGCTGAAAGCAGGTATCTGGGGTTTGTTTGGCTTCTATAATTGAAACTTTGTTGCTTTTGGAGCTGTTGCTTTCGGAGCTCAGAGCCGGGCCGCAGCAGGCGGGGAACCTTGGCTTCCTCCATCACTGCAGCAAGCAAGCCTCCTGCTCGCTTCAGCTGCGTGGCTGCCAGCTGCCATCTTTGTTGGCAGTTAATTTGCATATCTCGCTGATTAGCCAATGGGAAGCGTAGCAGAGGTATGGTTTAATTACCCTTTTTGTCTTTTATTAGATAGGATAATATTATATATACCACTCTAATTATATATACTGTACAGCCATTCCTAGTCCTTAAGAGACTTGCACATACAGCCTTTTTCTGGTTTAATAGAACACTAAGACACGTATAAATAATCTCCTTAATGCAGAGATGCCACTTAGAGCAGCACAAGTTCTCTTTTTTTTCTCTTTGTGCCTAGTGGTGTTTTAAGAAAAGACAAATTAGCAGAATGGTTTTAGTAGAATACCAGTGACTAAATACTGATCATGAAAAACTGGGAAATAAGGATGGTTCAAACATGGCGCTTCCTTTCAAAATGTGCCAAGATTACTTTCAATTTAAATAAAAGCAAGCAAATTACAGATAAATTCTTTTAAAATTTAAGCTACCATAACAAAGTTTAACTCACATGTTGGCTTTTATTTTTTATTTCTTTTTTTACAATTTCACCTAAATAAAGGGTGTCCCAAAATTCACGCAAGAAGTAATTTTGATAGAAAACACAGTTTTATAATTAAAAATTGTAAATTTTTAATTGATTCATAAAGTAAACAGTATAGGGTTATGTATGGAATGGCATATTGGGTAAATGGCCTCCACGACTTTGCTGGCACATACACACTCTTTTGTTGAAATTTTCCATGACCGTTTTGCATAAATGTGGCTGAATTTCGATGAGGCTCATTTTCATCTTGATGGCTTGGTTAATCGACAAAATTGTCGCATTTGGGGTTCAGAAAATCCACGAGTGATTGTTGAGAAACAAATGCATCCACAATGTGTCACTTTTTGGTGCGGATTTTGGGCTGGAGGCATCATCGGACCATTCTTCTTTGAAAATGCGGCTGCTCAGGCAATAACAAAAGAGTGCGTATGTGCTGGCAAAGCTGTGGAGGCCATTTACCCGATATGCTATTCCATATATAACCCTATACTGTATACTTTATGAATTAATAAAAAAATTTACAATTTTTAATTATATACCTGTGTTTTCTATCAAAATTACTTCTTGTGTGAATTTTGGGACAGCCTTTATGTTGGTTCACTAGTAACCATTACCCAGGATTTCTTCTTTTCCAACAAAGACAATCTATATAAAGCAAATGTAATATATGCTTAAACAAGAACATACAAGGCTATGTGTAAAATCAATTGGAAAGTGGTTAAGACAACTTAAGGCTTGGTTGGAAAGGTATAAAAATCTGCAGCATTCAAAAAATAAACTCATTTTGAGAAAGAAGCAAATTGCAATTTCACATCCCACCTATCTGTCTTAAGTATGAAAAATGTGTCCATCAAAAACATTGGGGAAGGAAGGGATACATTATTTTTACTGAGCATGAAAACTGCCATGAAATGATAATTCTTTGGGGTGAGAATAGGTCTAGCCAAAATGAGATAGATCTACAGTCAGTCTGAAGGGTCAGATGGGAGGAGGAAGTGAAGATAGAAGAAGCTGTGATGCGACAATAATATGAAATTCTTATCAAGCAAAATGCCATTAAAGCTCTGAATCTCCTACAAAACATGTTCTCTGAATGCTTTCCTAAAGTAATATAAATAATGTTATCAACACCCATGATATTGTCCCAGATATCTGGTATATTAGCCAAATTATAGCTTCTCCCTTTATACTTTTCTGAGGAACATTGTGTTTATAAAAAAGGCAGTAATGCTTAAGAGAAATAGCCAAAAAACCTCACAAAGGACTTACTAGAGATTCATACTAGAAAATCCAACAGGAATTATTTTAATCTTTTGCTGGTCAATTTGTCCCATATAAAGTGACATAAGCTGACTTGCTAGAAACAGTTCTGCGTTTGGAAGCAGAGACCATAGGACAAAAACAATCATGGTATTTTATGCTGACACTCTATTAACATAACCACAATAAAGATTGTTTTACCCTTAGAAGTACCAACAATAAGCATCATGAAGCCACTGTTGTAGCCATAGCTCAGCTACATATTGTGGAGAACAATATGGCGAAGAATACTTTAGATTATCCTCCTAGTCAAAGTGAAATCATTCTGGCAATGTTAAATGCTTATGTTTGGAAGGCTTTAGTTCTAAATCCATCCTAAGATCTGCCCCTCCACAATGTCCATATTAGATTTTGTTTTTCTTAATCTTTTTTTTTCCATTTATTAAATTGATTAGGGTGACACTGGTCAACATGAACATATAGGTTTCAGGTATGGTTTTCTATGTTACAAAATGTGTATATTGCACCATATGGCTCAGTGGTTGAGCATCCACCTATGAACCAGGAGGTCATAGTTCGATTCCTTGTCAAGGCACATGCCCAGGTTGTGGGCTTAATCCCTAGGGTGGGGCATGCAGGAGGCAGCCAATCAATGTTTCTATCTCTCTCTTGCTCTCCCTTCTTCTCTAAAATCAATATATATAGATATATCCCTAGCAGGTTTGGCTCAGTGGATAGATTTCTTTTTTCAATGTTTATTGTTGACACTATTACAGATGTCCTCCATTTGCCCCCTACTTTGCCCCCTCTACCCAGTTCTTCCCCAGCCCCTCAGCCATGACCACACTGTTGTCTGTATCCATGGGCTCTGCATATATGCATATATGCTCTTTGGCTAATCTTAACGATTCAGTGTTTCCACTGATGTTACTCAAGGTCAATGAGGTCAAAACCCCTGAGACTAGATCCCTCAATAGATCAGAGCACTTTTTTCATATATTGCTGCTTTATATTTAGGTGGACAAAGGATGTAGCTTTTCTTTTATTTTGTAGCCAAAATAAATTATACCAGCATTTAGCTAGTACTAGTCAGCATAGCTTAGATCACTGATTAACATCCTTATGACACCTGGACCTATCACATAAGCCAATGTCAATGATTGATCCTTCATCACGAAAAGTTTATATTTAGTCCTAAATATATGATAATGATCATTTTAAAAAAATAAATAAAACGCCTTACTTAAGCTGTGATAAATATAAATTCATTATCTGAAACTCAAAATAAAATTAGAAAAATCTTTTATATCACATTGTACTTGAAACAAACTTGACAAAAATGATGCTACTTTCAAATCAGTTAACTTGTTCCATAAAATGATAGATTATAAATATTATAGGCTTTGTAGACCACATATGGTCTCTGTCACAATGATTTAAAAAGGTAAAAACTATTCATAGGTCATGGGCTGTCCAAAAACAAACAGTGGGCCAAATTTGGCTCATAGGCCATAGTTTGAGAACCCCTGCTACAGAGAGCTCAGTACACTGGAAAGAATATTTTTATTCCCTCAGTTCTCCCTGGTATTTGTTCCTAAAAAATGATCAATAAGATGCACAGATTAAGACAAAGACTAAACCAGATAAAAGAAAAGACCACAAACAAAAGTCTTATGTTGTATTTCAAAGAACCTACTTGGACCCCTTCAAAACTGTGGTTAAGCATATGATTGCATGAGAAAGTTAAACCTCATGGTTTAAAACTCCTGATGCTTTTTTCTTTTTCTCCTGTGGCTAGGATTCTCACAAGTCCTGCAGAGCATGGGAACAGCCCTTGCTGTGTGCATTTCTAACAGGAGCAAGGCTAGGTTGCTTATTACATCTATTCTACCATTAACGAGGCTTTCAGGAAGTACCCGTGGCATTAAACACACCACAGGACCTAAGTTGATGGCAAGAGGGACAGGAGCAATGAACTTAGAACATGAGAGAAATTTTGTGAAAGAAAGATGGAATGCTGCCTTAGGGGCACTCCCATCTGTCTGAATGTTTCTCTGCTCTGGGGAGGGCTGTCACAAAAGTCACTGCAGGGTGGGGTTCCCTCTGCCCTCCCTCTGCTCATCCCAGTCAGTAACTGTAGCCACACAGAAACTGAGAGCCCACAAAGTAAGATCCAAGATAAAAGACCGAGCAAGTCTGTTAGAAGTCTGTGTGCTCCAGCAGAGTAAATGAAAGGCCTTGCAGAGGGACGCTGAGAGGGTGTCACGCAGGGCTGCGTTGCCTGTAATGTTCCTGTGAGGCTGAGCCTGTGGGGCATAATGAAGGTTTCAGGTTTCCTAGACCAGTGTGCCTGCAGTCTTCAAAAATTCAGCCAGGGCTATTTTCACTCCTGCTTCAAAGAAATTTTAAATGAACACAGAGCTCCCCATTAACCTTTGTTAACTTACTAAATAATAAAACTCTAATTACTTGCAAATGAACCAGTTCCTAGAAATAAAGACTTTAGAGTTTTTTCCACAGGTATCATACATTATTGCATTAGTAGTGTTCCTTATAATGACTCTTATTGGGTTGCACTTTAACATATGAAGTAATTCACGAAGTGCTGCTAATTAGCTTTCTGTTGTTCTGACTGATGGTGCCTATCTGTGCAGAAACATTCACCCCACAGGTCCACGTGGAGCGCTGGTGGTTGGTGTTAGTCTTGTCCTGATAGAATTGGATGACTTGTAAGGCCTTATCTGACCCAGATATTAAAGGGCTCTGGGCTGTGGGGATCGAGTTGTACAGATACTGTCTTTATCCTTGAGAAGGTGGTTCAGGTGGGGCTTTTGTACCTCCATTTGCACAGCGTGTAGAGTACCATAGGCACTGAGAAATACCTTAAAACTGGAGAACTCATCCCCTAACCCAGATCAGATATAAGCTTTGAGCTCACTATGCCCGCGATTAATGACTACAATAGTCTTCCAGGTTCTTCTTCAAGACCACATCAAACCTGCTGGCGTCTTAATTTCTTTTACCATCCAACCCTCTATCATCACGCACTTAGCCAAAACACATACTACATCATGATAAATGCCCATGACCTTAGTAAGGCCGAAAGAACAGAATGCAGATGATAAAGGAGGTGAATGGTAGATGAGAAGAGGAATAAAAGCTATCAGGATATAAAAAATGGAGTATCTTTAAACTGGAATACAGAACCTGGCAGAGTGGCCTCTCACTTCAAACTGACACCCCCAAGCTTCTTAGAACCTATTTAAAACAAATCAAAACAAGGCAAAACACTTTACTAACCAATAGAAAGCACAGTAGGCAGACTACTGTAGTAACTAGTACAGCTAAATATAATCATCTCTTTCCAGACATATAGAAAGTAAGAAATTCTAAGCGCTGGCCACCACTAAACAAAGTTAAATTTCTGACCAAAGTGATCTTTCTGTACTGGATGCTTCATTTTGTAATACAACTGTCTCCAAAATAATAATAAGTGGAGATTCTCCATAGACACATAGCAAAGCCGTACTTTTGTCCAAAAACAGAGTACTTATGGTCATTAATGTGCTGATTCACATGAAATATTAGGAACCATTTCTTTAAATCAAAAAAGCTACTAAATTTAACTTTTTACTATGAAATTTCCTGCCAAGCCCCTCGATCTGAATACATTGTACCTTACTTTGTGGCTTTCATATTTACAGACCAGGAATCTTATATGAAATTTCTTAAGAGGTTCTATAGCCGCAACATTAGATACCACAGAGTCTGCAAAAACGTATTTTATAATTGTATCTTCTTTTGTTAGAATATTAAATACAATTCCATAAATGAATATAGTATATATTATGTAACACAGAAAGTTTTGAGAATGCTAAATCTAGAAGAGACCTGAAAGCAACGATATTAGGCAGTAGTCACTTTTTCCCCTTAGCCACTGTGGGATACTGAATGGCAAATATCAATTGCCACATCCTTGTGTGTTGTACTATGATATCCTGTCACTGCGATGTGAAGCGCACCATGAAGAACAGTCTAACAGTGGTCATCTGGTCAGGAAGCCCATGGCCTGATTAATACTCTTCCAAAGTCATGGGTATGGATCATCATAATATCTGGCCAGGCCACACAAAAAGGAGGTGGCAGCTTGTTTTTTTAACAATCTTTATCTACATACCTAAAGTAGGGTCGGACAAGTTACAAATATTTGCCCTTGGTCATGAAGAAAGCTGTGGCTCTATGAAAACAAAGTATTGCCTCAACTGGGAAAAATAAAAAACAAACAAAAAAAACACACAAGAATTTTAAATACCCCCACTGGATGCAAGTCAGGAACTTCTTTCACCCTCAGTGTAAAAATGGCTTGCTTTCTGCACTTCATTCTTCATAGATACTGCAATTATAAAAAGCAATGCAAGAAACTGGGAAGATATTTCTCCCTTGCTCCTTCCTCTCTTTACTATTACTAAAAAATAGGGTTTACTAGAAAAGCAAGACATCAGGGTAGGAAACGGCCAGCAAAGAGAAACATAGAAAGCAGAAAACTTAAGAAAATCAAGTCTCTTCAAAAAGTTTACATTCCCTGGGCATAAGTAACTGGCTTTTTTTTTTTTTCCTGTGTGGCTTTCGGAGGTGAGGCAAACTGATTTAGAGAAAGGCAAGTATATGTAGCTTCCACATGTATAAAAACACGAGAATGAAAATGAAAAGACAAGCCACAAAAAATATTTGCATATCCTATATCTGATAAAGGAGGGGCAACAAGAATAGATAAAGAACCCTTACAATTTAATAAGACAAATGACCCAGTTTAAAAATGGGCAAAGAATTTAAATAGATATTTTGCCTAAGAAGATATACAAATGGCTAATGATCGTATTAAAAGTGCTTACCATCATTAGTCATTAGAGAATTGCAAATTACAACCATAATAAGATACTACTTTACACTCACTAGGGTGATTATTAGATTGTATAAATAAATGTATGTATATGTTTATATATATGTATATGTTTATGCTTGACAATGTGATATATCCATATACGTATATGACAATGTTTTCAAGGTTGTGATAAAACTGGAACCCTTATATATTGCTGATATCTGGTGGGAATGTAAAATGGTGCAGCCACTCCTATATGTCTACTACAAACAAAAACATATATTCATACAGAGACTTCTGTGCAAAAGTTCACAGCAATTCTATTCAAAACAGCCCCAAACAGGAAACCTTTTAAGTGTATATCAACTGGTGAATGGATGACTAAAATGTGTCATATCCTTACAACAGAACACCATTCATCATCAAATAAAGAGGAACAAACTATGATGCATACTACAACAAGCATGTACTAGTACACCAGAAATTGGAGCTGTGTAAAAGAAACCAGATGCAAAGCTATATATTACCTAATTCCATTTCTATGAAAGGCCCAGAAAAGCAAATCTATGGAGACAGATAGTATATTAGTTGTTGCCTGCAACTAAAAGGAACAGGGACTTAGCACAAATGGGAACAGGGATATTTTGGGGGTGACAGAACTGATTGAAACTCAATAGAGGTGATGGTTGCACAGCTATAGACATTCACTGAAAACTACTGAATTGTATATTCACAATATATGTACATAACTTATGCCTCAATAAAGTTGTTTCAAAACCCCACAAGAATGACAAGAATCCTCTTTTCTTTTTACACTTACATCAAAAATTACGGTGAAACTGCACATGAAGTTTTTTTAATCCTTTATTTATTCATCAATAAATTATTGAAAAATGACCATGTCCTCAAAATGGCTTTGACTTTGCCACCATGCTAGGTGTAAATATCTGATGATTGGGCCTTTCCCAATATCCCTAGGAATTTGGCAGTGATCAGATTATTTATTAATCCATGGGCTTTGAATCAGGGACACTCAAGGCTGGAACTGGCAGAGCTGGAGAGTTCAAGGACTGACACTGCCCTCCTCGGGGCCTCCAAGAGCATCAATAGGCCAGATGCTGCTCTACCAGCCCAGCTAGCGGCGGAGAAATGGTTCATCCAGTCCTTCCCAGGGGAGTCAAGCCAAGAAGTCTGCCTCATAAACAGCAGGTGCTCCATACCCCAGCTCTGGGATACAATTATGAAACCCACCTTATTCCCCAATGAATTCCCATGGCATTAAAGGAGCCCTTTAATGTGTACTAAGGGTATGAAAATTTAACATTATAATATAAGGAAGACTTGTCCAAGCGGTATGCAATTCCAAATGTGTGCACTTTATTGCACATAAGCTACTTTTATTATCTTAATTTTTTTTTGTTATTTTAATGCTCTTTTGCAATAAGGTAACATTAAAAATAAAGGATATAAGCTTTAAATAAATAGAAAATCCTGCAGGCAGGTAGGAAAAGCTTGAGTTTTCTCCAACCAAGCCCCACGTATGTCTAAGAAATTTAGTGATTTTCTTAAAGACAAAATGTTAGGGCATTGACATGTTCTTTGTTTTTATCTGAAACCAAGGTTCTGAATTGCATGAGAATGGTGCACACATGATTGCATACATGCACCCTGTTTAAAGTACTATATTGATGATCAAAGGGATTTTCCAAATTCCAAAGGTGCTCCAGACCCATATTCCATAAAGTGTAAACATCAGCCTGGGTGTCAGGATGGGGAGGACTAATGTACTCTGAGATCAGTGAGGTTGAATTTCTGAGCTGTCTTTTCTGCTTGCATATAATCACTGCTGATATTCTCAAACTGCACTCTTCAAACCAGGATTTCCAAGCATCTTGCCAAAAGCTATTAATCCTCATTGTTCTTTCAGGAGGCAGACAAAAAAACAAATCATATGTATGTAGGAATGAAGAGAAAATTGAGCTTGAGAGAGAATTGGCTTTTCTTTCTATAAGACTTCATGGCCAATTTACTTGGAAAACACTTCGCAAGTCACAGATGCATCCTGAATGCTTTCAAACTGCCGATTTTTATACCTTAAAAGAGCCCATTTTAAAGTTGTGACTCACTTATGAGCTCGAAAATGCTATGTCTGAATGTATGAATCAGACCCTGGAAGTATTTAGTTTACAAAGTATTACATTACCATCAACCACCAGTTACAAATCCATTGATGAAATGCTTAGAGTTTACTTAGCAACAGCTGAAACCTGAAGTGGTGAGGAAGAATCAGATGATTCAGTATATGTACTGTATGACGAGAAGGTGCCAGCCGGATGTTTCCCTGGCCCTGCAATGCATGTTTTATGACTACTTCTACGACTACTGAAGAAACTCAATCACAAGTCACGTGTTTCAAATGAAAGTAAATCAAAAAGAAATAAAGCAGCTCCGATGGGCAGGGCTTGAGGATTTGCAGGCCTCCGAGCCTCCTAAAAATATAAAATAAAACCATGGATGGTAAATCAAGAAAACAAGCTAGTGTCTGAAAATGTAGCTCCTGATTTCATATTCTCCTACATTTTATCCAATATAAATAATAAAAAACAAATAGGACAAATGAGCATTTCAGATCCCACCTATCTCCCCCTCCTTGCAAAAAAATGTTTTCTATCATATAAAAACCAAAAACACACTCAAACTTTTGAAATGAGAAACTTGAAAATTAGAACCCAGATCATTTAAGCATGCTAAACAGTTTATCACATATTGAAACTTACAGTTCAGTTTTACTTAAAGTCCTGCTCGATGTAGAGGAAGTCATTGGGTATGATCTTAGAGTAACTGATTTATGCCAAGCCACAAAAAGGTGACCACAACAATGCTGAATTAATTTCCTAGCTGTAAACAACTACCATTCCATATTTTGGTTATTGGTTCTCAGGAGTAAGGGCATTCATTTTATCTTAGTATGTAGAAAACTGAGGTGACATTCAAGGCCCATACTCAACAGAGTGGAATCCCAAATCACAGAGCCTCTATAAACCGGTGCTACAAGGATGGAAACCTGTGTAGTTACAAAATAAGATATTCTTGTCCTTCAAGGGCTTTCCTTACCAACTTCTGGGTAACAGAGTATTGGTGTCAGAAGACATAACCAATCCTTGTGTTAAAAGTAGCTATTTTATGGGCAAAGGACCTAAATAGATACTTCTCCAGAGTGCACATACAGATGGCCAAGATACATATGAAGAAATGCTCAGAGTCACTAATCATTAGAGAGATAAAAATTAAAACAACAATGAGGTATCACCTCACACCTGCCAGAATGGCTATCATCAACAAAGGACAGGTGCTGGCCAGGATGTGGAGAAAAGGGAACCTTAGTACACTGCTGGTGGGAATGCAGACTGGTGCAGTCATTATGGAAAAGAATATGGATTTTCCTAAAAAAAATTAATATGGAGCTGCCATTTGACTCAGTGATCACACTTCCAGGAATATATCCTAAGAAACCGTAAACACCAATCAGAAAGAATGTATGCAACCCTATGTTCATAGCAGTGCAATTTACAACTGTTAAGATCTGGAAAGAGCCCAAGTGCCCATCAGTAGTTGAGTGGATAAAAAGATGTGGTACAGTTACACCATGGAATACTATGCAGCAGTAAAAAAGAAGGATCTCTTACCCTTTGAGACAGCATGGAGGGACCTGAAGAATATTATGCTAAGCGAAATAAGTCAATCAGAGAAAGACAACTATCACATGATTTCACTCATATGTGGAATCTAATGAACAAAATAAAGTGATGAACAAAATAGATCCAGAGACATAGAAGCATGGAACAGACTGTCTAATCTCAGAGGGAAGGCAGGGGTGGGTGGGTGGGTCAGAAGAGATCAACCAAAGAACTTATGTGCATACACGCGTAACCCATGGACACAGACAATAGTGTGGTGACGGCCTGAGGCAGGGATTGGGGGCAGGCTAGAAAGGATCAATGGGGAAAAAAGGGACATATGTAATACTTTTGACAATAAAGATTTTTTTAAAAAAAGCAGCTATTTTATAAGAGATGTATGTTGTATAAGGTTTTATTTTGGGCCATGATTTGACTGTTATACTGCACAATATTCTATGTTATAAAAAAGTAAGTATCAAGTGCATTTCAGAAATCATCTTCCTTCCAGGCAATATTAAAAAGTGCAATGCAGAAGATTATTTGTGAGAGAGTTTACAAAACAGAGAAAAGCCTAACTTGATTAACGGAAGAAATGAAACACACTTTTAATAAACTGTATAATAGATGCTAAACACAACTGAAGTGCCTGGCTGTCTGCTAATTTAAAAAATAAATACCATTAATTCTCATCTGTCAGTTTTTAGTGATAAAATATTATTCTAATACATCTAAAATTCAGCTTAGATGATCAGAGTCTATTAAAAACAAGTTCCATTTGTTTGTTTCTCCAATTTTTCCACTTTGAAAAAAGCAAACCATTCTTGTCATTTTTAGCAAAACTTTTCTCTTAACTAATGCATCTCCTTAATGCATACTGAAATGCTCCTAGAGATATAACAATGAGATAAATAAAAACAGTAAGTTTGTGTAATGTAGCTGCTAATGTCCTAACTAAATGAATCTTTTTTCAGTAAGAGAAATGGTTCTGAGCATCTCCAGTTTATTAGAGATGATTACAGCATCTGCTTTTGTGCTTGGTAACTGACACATAGTTCCCAGCTCCCTTTTCTTTCTCCCTTTTTCTTCTCCATTCCAAACTTGCCCTCTCTTCCACATTATGGAACAATATGGAACAATTGGAGGAACAATCGACACTAATAAAAGACAAACATGCAAATTAATCATACCTTTGCTATACGTTAAGCCACGCCCACCAGCCAATCAGAGTGACTATATGCAAATTAACCCAACCAAGATGGCGGCTGGCAGCCACAGAGCTGGAGCAAGCAGGAGGTTTGGTTGCTCCAGTGATGGAGGAAGCCAAGCTTCCCGCCCGCCCTGGCCAGCTCTGAGCTCCACTCAAGGCTACAAAGTTTCAATTATAGAAGGTAAATAAATCCCAGAATAAAAAAAAAGAAAAGAAAAAATGGAGAGGTTGGGAGCTTCCATCACCGGGGGGCTTGGCCAGCCTGCAAACAGCCATCAGCCCCTCACCCAGGCTGGCCAGGCACCCCAGCGGGACCCCCACCCTGATCTGGGACACCCTTCAGGGAAAACCAGCCAGCCTCCACCCGTGCACCAGGCCTCTATCCTATATAATAAAAGGGTAATATGCAAATTGACCCTAACAGCAGAACGACTGGGAATGACTGGTCACTATGACACACACTGACCACCAGGGGGCAGATGCTCAATGCAGGAGCTGTCCCCTGGTGGTCTGTGCGCACCCACAGGGGGAGCTCTGCTCAGCCACAAGCCAGGCTGATGGCTCCCAGGACAGTGGTGGTGGCGGGAGCCTCTCCCGCCTCCTCATCAGCACTAAGGATGTCCGACTGCAGCTTAGGTCTGTTCTCTGCTGGTAAGTGGACATCCCCCGAGGGCTACCTGGCTGCCAGAGGGATGTCTGACTGCCAGCTTGGGCCCGATCCCCCAGGGAGTGGACCTAAGCCAGCAGGTGGACATCCTCCGAGGGGTCCCAGACTGCAAGAGGCATAGGCCGGGACGACCCCTCCCCCCAGTGCACAAATTTTTGTGCACCGGGCCTCTAGTAGAATATATTAAACAAAGAACTTTTTTATCTAAATTCCCAAACTGCATGGAAAGCTACCATCCTTTTCTATTTCTGCAACTTTAGTACTGACAGACGCCGACTGGGTTTCCCAGAAGATGTGCCAAATAAAAGTGCTTTTTTCCTCTTGGATATTCCCAATACACATTCACATATTAAATGCTCAGAGAACTTTTATAGTAAAAAAGAAAGAGACAGAACAAAATGCTTTCTTTGTGTAACACTTTGTGTAACTGCTCCTTGCAAAACAGCTACTAACTTTCTCCAGTTGTAAAGATAGCATGCTATCTTTATAGAACCATCAAAACCCACTTTGGGTTGAACATGCTATCTTTACAGATCCAATGAAACCTCAAAAGTCCGGATGTTTTAATTCCAAATTTTCAGGACACCAAGCCCTCGAATTCAGACTTCTTCAAAGACATAATGTTTCTGAGGTTTCTTCTGACATATCTGATTAAATGCCTGGACCTAGGTCTCCATGACCATGAGAGCCCTTATCAGCATCAGACAACACTCCCCAGGCTGCTTCACAAGAGAGTGCTCTTTCCAGGCCTAAAATCCATGGAAATACAAGGAGAACCAGAGAGAAGACATACTGTGGCCTCCTCCTGACAAATGTAGGCCATAGAAATAATGCAAATACTTGCCACTCTGCTTCCTCCTATCACTCAGAGAAAGAAGGAAGGTAATTACTTATGGGTAAATCAGAGGTGTATGAGCTACCAGGGTAAGTAATAGCACCAGGAATAGATGCCTCCTACAGGATGCCCTCCTTCTTAGGAGCGAACCTTTCCCAGAAACCCCTAGATGTGCTGTGCTGGAAGGCTAGGGATAGGTCTAACTTCTCTAGAAAGCCATCTGCCTCCCCACCCACCCACCCATAGCTCTCTCCTTTTAAAAATATTCTTAGACACTCTAATTAACTAAGAAGAGAATTTCCATCAAGTGTGAATCCTCCTTTATTATGGAGAAAATGCTTGCATTGACCAAAGATGGAGCTGGTGGGGTTCATTCAAATCCAAATTCCAAACCAAAGAAATAAGAGAGTTGTGTGTAGTATTGAGTATTATGAACTTCACAAAAGGGAGGGAAGGAAGTAAACATCTAAGAAAGTATAAGATGCAGAAGACATCATATTTAAAATCAACTTTATGAAAAACAAAGCAATTTTTTATACCTTTGTCTCCTACAAGCCACAATATGGAGATTATGTGTACCAAAAGGGGAAGTTTAAGGAAAAACAAAATGTGGAAAATCTACCATCACAAGGCTGGTTAATGATTTTCTTTTCTTTTACACATTTGTACAAGAAATTACAAAATGTTACATTGGGAAGCTGAAAGCTTATCAATCCATTTAGTTTTCAATGAAGAAACAAAGGCAAAGAGGAGTTAGCTGCTTGGTCTGAGGACACTCAGCCTTACATGGTACCATTAGGACGCAATCCCTGTGCCAGTCCAAAGTCTGGTGTTTCTCCCTTCCCCACCTTCACAGATTGGTTCCCTTTTATGTACCTGCTGGCAACACTCTCATTCTTGAAAGGAAATAGGCAATTTCCACTTTCTAGTGCCTTCTAGACAGAAACAGGAATGATCCCTCATCTAACAATTTGAGTACATTAAAAAACAAGCTTCTAAGAAGATTTGGTACAACTTGCCTTAGGCTTGCTGTATGTGGTGACAATGGGTTATGATAACAGCTAAGATGAACTGTTTTTGAAAAGAAAATGGGAAGCATTTGCATAATGTTGAGGCTATTTTATTTAATTGGCCCATGGGAAGCAGATGTACAAGGACCACCCATTTAGATATTCATATTATTAAACCGCTTTTCTTCCCATTGTTACATTGTTATGCATACCTTTTAATTAAGATAATCTCCATAAACTAAATGGGTATGTCAACTAAGGTTTTTGATATTTATTCTTCAAACCTCATAGGTACATCTGCTGGAGAAAATATAAGGCTCTAAATACTGTGATTGCTAGGAAACAAAGCATTGCCATAAGGAGCCTACCTTTCTTTAAAAGGAAAACTTTAATCCTGAGAAGTGCTAAAAAAGGTTCAGATACATACTATAAAAAACTAGACACTTCAGAATTTCTGATAAGAGCAGACCAAGTCAACAAATACACTGACCCTACATCCCCATAAAATGAGCAAGTAGAACCCATAAATGAGGCAGGAAAGTTATCAGAGGGAACAGAGGCCCTGGTTATATTCCTCCCCTCCCCTTCTAGATTAGAACACTTTGGATGGGACTTGTGGCTAGATACCTATTCCCTCGCTGCCCCCCCTCCCCCCCCCCCAGCCCCACCTTCCAATTTCCTGGGGTAAAAAAAAAATAGTTGAGACAAACAAAAACTGGTCTCTGCCAGAATTGGCAGCTATGCTGACCTACTTCCCAGTTTTGAACCCGCTAGGCCCTCAGTTCACCATGCCACCATCCAGAGAGGAGGGACTGAGATGAGCTGCCCAGAAGACCACCTCCCTCCCCAGGGTCGGAGACCATGAACCACCCCCACTCTCTCCCCTTGCCCATAGCTAATCTAAACCTCCACCCAGATCCTATCAATGTGACTCACTACTTGAGTTTGCCCGCACTCCTCTCCTCGAGTGTGTACTGCCACTTTAATAAGTCTGCTTGCTTTGTTGAATCTCTCTGTCATGCTCTTGACACCTTTCTTGTCTGGTGACAAGAACCTGGACACAGCCACTCAGTGGAGGCCTCTCTTGGCCTCCCCGTGAGCCCTCTGGCATCATAAGGACAAGAATGAGTGACAAGACAACAGTAAAGAAGCTAGAAAGACAACTGACAGCTGATAACTGACCTGACTTGAAAAAGAAGAATTCTAGACTAGCAGTGTTGAAAAAATCAAGAAGCAACCAAATTTCCACTGAGAATCAACACTACCCACCCCATAAAGACTCAGGAATTTTATACACCAGTACCTCTGTAAGTGGAGACAATGGCAGAGTCTTAAAGGTGAGCACAGGTTCAAATACTACATAAAAGCAGTTAGACACCTCGTTTCCCACTGGTAATGCCTTTTGCCAACCTTCAGGAGTCTGGAAGTTTATTGTCTGGAGGGTGTAAAATACAAGGTCTGTGGGCTGACTACAGGGCGTCAAACACTGTAGAGAGCAGGCCTACTGTGCTGCAACTAGAAAAATAAAGACATGCTCACATATTAACTGCTGAGACCTTTTTTCGCCCTTTCAATTCAGAGTGCTGTCATCCAGGCTTCTATTATTATTGAAAAGGTTTCCCAAGGAGCAGTCAGATTGCTCAGGAAAAACCCCCAGAAAATAGGTAAAGATACTAAATCAGTGCTCCACGCACCACACCCAATCACCCTTTGGTGAAGCCCCAGTAACAAGTTCTAGATTTGCATAGAAAGTATCCAGTCAGCGCTTTAGTAGCTCACTTGTCACTATGGACAGATAGTCAGTCACCTAAATACTTAGAAGCTTCTAAATTAGAAGCCAAAAACAAACAGAAAAAAAAATGAATCTTTAGGGAAACAAAAATATACAAAGAGAAAAAAATTATCATTAACATCGCCAGAGAAATAAAACAGTACATCTATAAAAGACAAGCATAATATGACTTTTAAAAAGTAGGCATTCAGAGATCAAAAATGAGCCATTAAAAATAATGCATAGAAAAAAAGAAATAAAAGCCCCATAGACAGTTTAAAGATAAAATTAAGCTTACCCCCCATCTATAGAGCAAAAACAGAGATGAAAAACAATGTAGAAAAAAGTAAGAAAATTAAAGAACTAATACAGGAGAGCTATATCCACACACCAAAATACAGGCACAAAAATCATTCAATGATTGAAGGAAATTTCCAAGAACTGAAGGACTCTAATCCCAAGATTGAAGAGGCCCACTAAATTCCCAATACACTGGATTAAAATAGATTCACACCAAGATACATCCTTGTGCAATTTAGAGTATTGATCCTAAAAGAGTTCAGGATAGAAGAGATCAAAAGTGAGAATAGCGTAAGATTCTGGGACCCTAGATGCCAGAGGAAAATTAAGTCTTCAGTATCCTGAGGGAAAATGAGTTCTAATCTAGAATTTTATATCCAGCCTGGTTATTATTTAAACATCAGAGGAGAATAAATATTTGCCATAAAATTTTCAAAACCTACATCTCCACCCACTATCGTTTCTTTAAAAGCTTCAAGAAGATGGATCCTGCCAAATCAAAGGAATAAATGAAGAAAGAAGGAGAACCAGGATTCAAGGAAATGGGTTCTCCACATAAAAAGACAAAGGAAATCCCCAACATGATGGAGACGCAGGTCCAAAAGCCCCAAGAATCATTTATTCAAGGTTAACTCGATAGGCTGCCCAATATACATGAGTCTAATATAAAAAGATTTACATCTTTTTGTGGGAGAATTTAGAGATGATTTAATGGAGTGTAGATAGAAAACTAAGCAAATAAAAAAACCTTAGTAAATAAAATGAGGCAATTATTAATTCCAGAGAAAATAAAAAGATATGCAGGAAAGGCAAAATGATTCTAATATACTACATTGTTCAACTACAACTGCAGTTCACATAGTCATAATAATATAAACATCGAATATAGGTTATTGGTGTTTACATAACTATTGGGAAGACAGAAATTACTTTGGGGGAGGGTAGTCATAAAAGGGTGTGTACATGTAAGTGAAAGAAAACTAAAACCCCAGCTCCCATAAAAATGTAGATGAAAAATCTAGATGTAGCAATATAAGCAGTATCATTTAGAAATATGAAAAGCAATCACCAAAGAAATGGCTAAAAGAATTTAAAGTGATTACTTCTGGAAAGTAGAAATGGGGGAGGGGTGTTACGGGTTTGTTTGTTTTGCAGCAATTCTCATCCAGATATTTTCCTGCACTAAACTGTGTATGTAAAACTTGTATTTTCTAAAACTAAATTAAAACACACCTTGTTACAACAAAGACCAACATCCTAATATTTAAGAGTGCTATACATTTTTAAATAGTTCCTGTCTATTGGAATTTCAACTTGATTTTTCTTAACCAAGGTCACATGAGATTCCCCCTGTCCTGACAGAGTTCCTCCTATCTATGTAACAAATCCATTTTTGTTTGTTTATGAAGGTTAACATTACTGATGCCAAAACTGATTAATTCGGACTCACTGAGCAGCATCTGTATTCTGAGAATGTGTGTCTAGTTCTAGAACACCATAGCTTTTCAGACACAAAACACATACACACAGCTACTTTTCACTAACTGTGGAGAGTTTGATAAAACTGAATATTATACCTATGAGCTCCTTATTAGTAATCACATGAACACTATTATAGATAGGCATTACAATCAACAAACCACTTCGAGATTTCCCTAAATTTCAGACACCTTGCATCACCGTTTTTCGCTCGGATTTCTGTCTCAACAGTAGTGAATGCTATAACCAATGAGGCACCAAAATGATTCAGTATATCATTCAACAAACATTTCTGAGAGAAGTCTCCTATTCAATTTGTAAGTCTCCAAAATTTTTCATAGATAATAAAGGCACCCATCTATTGAAAACTGATCAAATTAAAAAGAAATACACATAATCATCAAGGCATTGATGTATGCAGAAATCTTAAGAAAAGTTTTGTGATACTCATTTAAAAGAAGCCCATCTGAGAATCCAAAATTTTCAAGAGTGAGTCACTGTGGGCCTCTAATCTAAAATGTGTTCTTTCTCCCGCTTTCAAGAACACCATATGGCAAATTATGTTCTCAGGAAAAGAAACAAACTTACCTTTCACAAGCTCGGACAGTCCATGCGGCAATTATCCATAATGAGATACTAAAAACCAAGAGTACAGTTCCTGGGCATATAGTCATTAAAGTCTTCATAACAAAACGCGTATTGAAGTTTATCTTATTAAGTGCTCCAATGCTTCTAGAGGAGGCATCAGTGAAAAGTTTGCTATGTAAAAGCATGACTCTGGCAATCAGATAGAGTCTTAAGAACATTGGTATAGATAAAATAATATCCACATCAGCGGTGGTTGTGGATGGGGCATAGGAGAAGGCAAGCCGGGCCGTCCATGTGAACGTATAATTCCCAGGTATGGGATGAATAGCACACACCAGTATTTCCAAGCAGATGAAGAAAATACGCTCATAAGTCATGGCTATTCTCCAGTCATCTGCTCCATTGTCCACCATGAACAACTGAAAAAATAAAGTAGAAAATCAGCTTCAGTATGGCATGAATGGTCCACAAGTGTTAGTGCAGATTTTAAAAACACATAACAGATGACTTCTAGCAATCATGGCAAGCTAGAGGGTATGATTTTAAATGCTAGCCAGGTACACTATTTTTAGAAAGTGATATTGGCATGAAAGGAGAGTTTCATTTTGTAAAAATTAAAAACGTGCTACCCAGGAGCTGAAAGTATTTTGGGGTCCATGCTCCTGGCCAATCATGAAAGGAACATCTTTTTAAAATAAGGGGGCTTGGTCCTATCACAGTAAAGCACCCTCCCTTAGATGAAGTCGGATGAACTTGCCTTATGACAAACTGTTTTCCCTTGAAGGGTTTGGATCTAAATCCTTACACAATTCTAACTACATTTTCAGTGAAATCTATTTATGGTGCCTCTGCAATCAGTTATACCCTATAATGCAACTACACATGAGCGTTCTTACAGGAAATCTTATTCTTGGCTTCAGAGAGAAAATCACAAGAGACTACAGTCACTGTGGCAGAAGCCTTTCTTCCAGTATCCTCACCCTGCTATATGTCCTATCTCTTGTCTTCTGCTCCCCCCTAGCCTTCCCTGGGATTATTTGTTTTCCATCTTTCTTTCTTTCATAAATATTTCTTTTTCCTATTTCTGTCATTCCTCACACCACAATGAAAGAAAATAAAAAGAAAAGAAAGAAAAAGGAGACAGATAGATGGATGGATAGATTAGATATATAGACAGATGGGGAGAGAGAGAGAGAGAGAGAGAGAGAGAGAGAGAGAGAGATGTTTCCTGGCTTCCCTGTCTTTTCAGTAAACAAGTTCACCATGCTCTAGGAGTCCATGAACAACCAGAAGCATTTGCAAATGTGTGGTGACATTTCTGACGGCCACAATGACTTTGTGGGGGCTACTGGTATTTAGCATCAGGAAGCCAAGGGTGCCAACCATGCTGCAAAATTCTGGGAGTCCCACGCACCAGAAAGACCTGTTTGGCCAGAATGCCAATAGCGCTCCCCCACTAAGAAAGATGACATATTTTTTGCTTTCTGGTAAGTAGCCAGCTTAAATAGAAAGCATGAGATGAAAGCAACCCAAATAAGAACCGAGCGTTCTCAGGGAATTAAATCATAGAAGTTCGCAGAGCAGGTTTCCACTGGGGCTGGATTCTATGTTCTGCTCCTCTAGAGTCAGGAAAGTACCCCCCTCCCCTATTTTAGATGATTACAAATTCCCATTCTAGGTGAATTTTTCTGCAGCAGGTAGTTATTTCTCCTGCTGTCATTAAACACTGCCATCAGTGTTGCTCTGTAAGGGCAGACATCTGAGGACAAAATTACTACTCTTCTCTAGTGTCTCAAGAAGATGAAAACTAGCAAAATCTCTCAGAAACATATCCAAGTTTTAACAAATTAAGTTATGACAACATAATGGCTATAGGTATGCCTTTATCATAACTTTTCATCTAGGGAACCTTGAAGTGTTTGACAGATGCTAATAGATAACAAAAATTATATTTTTCCAGTGTCCAGTAAAGAAATAGATCATAAATAAAGCATCCCAAGCTGGCTATAGAAATATTCCTTTTCAGTATCACTACTTTGAATATCATATCGGCATAAAGGATTTCAATAATTTATACAAAATATTGTATAGATGTAATGGCAGGAGTCTTCTAAACTTCCTACCAGTGAGTAATTTACTGAGTACTGTGTAAGTCTGAAGCAATGTGATCCCCAAATCTCTTAAGATGTTTATATCCAAAATAATGTGTCCCTCAAACTAGTTCCTTTGAGAGGCTATATGTACACGTTCCAAAAAATGTGGTACCCGTTCTCTTCGGAAATTGCTCATAGGTCCTGTTGCAAATCACAGAAAGAAACCAGTATTGTTATTTAAATCTATATTTCCATTTCTACTGAAAATGGTATTACCCAGTTTTATTGTCTACTTTCTTCACTGAACTTAGCTCTGAACGACTTGGCAAAAATCAAATCCACCCCCAAAGGGGCTAAGAATCACCAACACTCCAGATAATCAAAAGCTGTGCTGCAAATTCTGAGCTCAATTCCAAGATGGGTTCTCAATACCATTTTGGGCAACAGCAGCATAAATGCAGAATAAGTACTTTTCCAGGTAACTTGGAAAGAAACTCCAATTTAGATGTACAATTACGGGACTGGCCTTCATTCACGGTGCACTGGCTCCTCTGACCTCACTCTACTCTCTCTTTTCAGGGCCCCTTTTCATTGTCCCCTCTGCTCAGTTCCCTGACTAGGCTGGTTCTCTATTCATTCCCATCACTTCAACTATTATCTCCCTGGCATTCTCAGCACCCGTACACCCTAAACCTTCTGGTGGGCCTGCCCACGTAACCTCCAAACTGGGACCTGATGTCCACGCTGCCTTGAGTGGACTGGGGCCACCACATGCCCATGCCTTCAAGCTCAGCTGAACTCTCCTCATCATCTGTGATCTTTTCCTTGTCTCCATAGCATCTGCTCCAAACAATCAGCTTTCTTCCCAAGGGCTATCTTTGTTCCTTGTTCTCTCAGCACACTTTCTCCCCAATATCAGAAATATCCTCTATTTTATACTTCAGCTACAAACTTACCTGCATCTCACCTTTCTCTCCACATTTCCCTTTTCTCTTGCTCTATCTGTCTAAAGCAACTTTACACCAAAATCTAATTCTCCTGTGGTGAGAGACTATTTTCTTTTTTTTCAACTACAGTTGATATTCAGTATTAATCTGTACTAGTTTCAGATGTACAATCTAGTGGTTAGACAGGCTTGTACTTCACAGAGTGGTCCCCGATATTTTAAGTACCCACCTGGCCCCATACATATTACAATATTATTGACTATGTTCCCTATGTTGTACTTTACATCCCCTCCTAGGCTATTCTGTAACTATTAATTTGTACTTCTTAATCCCTTCACCTTTTTCACACAGCCCCACAATGCCCCTCCCCTCTGGCAACGACTAGTCTGTTCTCTGTATCTATGAGCTGTTTCTATTTTGATTGTTTAGTTTCTGTCTTCTCTCTCTCTTTCAGCAGACTGAGTAAGTTCAATATCTCTACTATTCATTGGATACAGAGGATCTCAAACAAAGAAGAACCTCCATTGGCTCTATGTCTGATGTAGGCGGTATTGATTTTCTGAATTATTATTTTTTAAGATTTTAAATTGATTTTTAGAGAGAGAGAGAGAGAAGGGAGAGAGAGAGAGAGAGAGAGAGAGAGAGAAACATAGATGTGATTGCAAAACATCAATAGATTGGCTGCCTCGTGCATAAAATTGTAGTAATATGTATGGGGCCAGGTGGGTACTGAAGGTGGAGCCCACAACCTGGGCTTGAACCCTGATCAGGAATCAAAGGCAACCCTTCAGTGCATGGGACAATGCCCAACCAACCAAGGCACACCTGTCAGGGCCTGAATTCTCTTTTATCCCCCAAGACCCTGAAGTGGCTTTTGCCCCATCACTCTACCAAGACTACTCTTAGAGAGGTTGTTAAAGACACCTTAATTACGAAGTCACTCCTTTCGGCTTTATTTTTATCTAACTTGATCTTACTCCTTCCTTCCTAAAAAAGATATTTTCTCTTAGCTTGTGTGACATATTACTTTTTCCATCTGCTGCCACTCTGAAGGCTCCATCTCAGTTTCCCTCAAAACCACCTTCCTCTTCCCCAACTAAGTGCCCCTGCTCTACTGAGATCCATCTCTGACTCCTCTCTGAACTTTCCTGAGTGATCTCTTCGTGCCGTCTATTCCCACTATCACATTCCTCCTCCTGGAAGCTACCCTCCATCCTCTAATAACCTTTTTGAAATGTGGAATTATGTAATTCCATTGCTGTCAAGATTAAAACCATTCAAAGGCTCCTATTCCACAATGCAGTTGGGTTACCTCTTTAACCTCATTGCCTGTGGTTGCATTTCCCTCTGGTTGCAGATTCTGGAGCACACCACCCTAACCATGTTTCTAAGTCTTTGTACATACAGTCCTATGGACTGGAACATCTTTCTACCTCAAAAATGCTTATTCCTTTCAAACAAAACTTCAAAGTCAGCTCCTTTAGGATACTGTCCAGGCCACAGCCAAATCTAAAAATCCCCTCCTTTGTTCTACCAAGATCCCTGTATATGTCTCTTATAGATGCTGTCACAGAGGACAATAAGGGTTTCTTTGTAAGTATGTTACCCCTACTTGACTGTGAGGCTCCTTGAAGACAGGAGTCATGTCTACTTAGTAGAGGCAAATGTTTATTAAAGGAACTGCCTTGCTATTTCTCATTTAATATTGAGTATCCTGACCACTGGATAGGTCCTAATGTGAATTAAATATGCTCACAGAAGGCCCTGGCCAGGTAGCTCAGTTGGTCTTCCCGATAAAACAAGGTTTCAAATTTGATCCTTTGTCAGGGCACATCCAAGAAGCAACCAATGAATGCATAATAAGTGGAACAACAAATTGATGTTTCTCTCTTTTTCTTTCTCTCTCATCAATCAACCAACCAATTAATTAATCAATCAATAAAAATGCTCATGGAAGAAAAGAATCCTAAAGCATAACACAAGTGAAATAAACATATGACATTTTTCAAATTTGTAGAGGATACATCTTACTAAATACTAAGTCACTGCAGCAGCATAATTTTGCAATTCCATAGGAAGTCCAGATAGCATTTTTCTTTAATATCTTCCCCCCGCCAAAAAAAAAAATTTACTATTACACAGTGGCTTAATACTAACAGGGATTTCATCAACACCTGAAATAATTTCACTTTTGGTTTTATTTTACCACAGTATATACATATTTCAATGCTAAAGTTAAGAAATATTTTCTTCTACTTTCCACATAATCCCCATTCTTAATTGCTGCTTATGCCTTTGTTTATTCATTTATTTACTAAATATCCAGTATACTGCATAGTCACTATGTGCCAGGCACTGGGCTATGTACTAGGCCTACAATAGGATTTACAGCCGATGAAGTAGAGGCTTCATGAAACTAACTTTACCATCAGAGAAGATAAAGTCAAGAAAGCAGACTTAGAGCAATTTAATAAAGTAATTATGTCTGCGGACATTGCTATAAAGGAAACAAACAAAAGATGAAATAGAGAACAGTAAATTAGAGGTGACAGCAGATGTGGCCATCAGGGAAAGCATCTGGAGAAGCACCATTTAAGATGAGACCTGGACAGGTCATGAGAAGAGCTAACCATCTAAACAGCCAGGAGAAGAACATGTTAGGCAGAGGAACTAGCACATGTAAAGGCCATGGGCATTATAAAAGCTTACATGCTAAGGAAAAAAACAACACCAGAATGCTTGAAACTTAATCATCCAGGGGCAGAGTGAAAGGAGATGAATCTGAAGAGAAAATACCGACAAGACATTCAGGACCTTGTTCACAATGGTATAAAGAGTGATTTCATTCCATGTGCAGCGGGAACCCACTGAAGGGTATTAGACAGAGAAATCACGCCATCTGACCTATAGCTTACATGGCTTATCCTTATTGCTGTGGGGAAACCAGAGTACATGAGGAATGAGATGTTAGGAAGCTCTAATGCATCTGATTGGTTGCAGTCAGTGTCCCCATGACCTGGATCAGGAGGTGGGGTTGCCATAGAAATGCAAATAGTGGGTTCACTAGAGATAATAGTTTGGAGATCTTGCTAGAACTTTCTGATGGAAGTTCTAAAGTGGAAGTGATTTTTAAAAAGGGAAGAACCATATCAAGCTGAGTTTCTACTCTGAGAAACAGCGGTGACTGTGCCATTTCCTGAGTACAATGAGTTGGTGTGGGGGGAAGGGATGGGGAGAGAGGAAAGAAAAGGTTCCATTTTGGCTTCCGTCATTTGACTATAGATGCCATGTAGGCAGCAATATATGCCAGTATTCAGAGGAGGAGTCTAAACTATTGAAATAAATTTGGAAGGCTTCAGTATTTATGTAGTTTTATGAGATCCAAAGAAAATATGGCCAAGTGCTGAGGAACCCCAAATGTGGAGGGCAGTGGGAAGGCCAAGCCAGTCTGTAAAGTAGGAAGAAAAGAAGTGTTGTCCTAGGAGTCAAGGGTAAGGGCTAATTGATTCAAACTGTAAAATAATATTTACTAGATGTAGAGATATGTTAATGCACTTGATATTATATATAGAAAATGAAAACATTTTAAACGTCAGTTATCTAAAACTGATTCCAACTCAAGTATTAAATTATAACTATAAAAATATTCCTATTATATTCTACATGATCAATATAATACATATGATCTGTTTTACGATCACTTGGGGAGTTAAAATAATTGGTATGACAGATATTAACACATCTCTATATTCATTTTTCACTTTGATGTTGCTAAGAGAAGAAAGATTGTAGAGTGAAAGCATGGCAGTGTGTTTAATCTACTTTAATTCTGGAGCTATGGTTAATGGTTTTGCCAAAGGACTAAAGTAACTTGCAGTAAAACAGAATGTGCCCTCAGCATATATCCCATCACAACTTGAACTTTTCAGTGCAGCTGTTTGATATTTGCTCAGATACCCAAAACATACTTCAAGCTCGTTGTCCAAGACAAATGGGCAGTGAGAGTGATCAGCAGGAAGAGGGTCTGGAGTTTAGTGAGAGGAGTACAGCCACATGATCAGATCAACTGCTGGTGTGGAAACCTCTGCTCAGCCAGCTTGGGAGAGTGAGGAGCTCTGCTGCAGAAGCCCTGGCCACTTTCTACATGTGCTTTTCCTCCTCGATGAGGCTGTAAGCTTTGTGGTCTGATCTGGAATAGTGTCTTATACATATTGGTTTTCCTTTCTAGTAGAATCTAGGGCAGTGCTCAGCACGAAAGTGGTGCTTAAAAACTACATACTGAATGACATGCATATGGCCAATAGACATATGAAAAGATGCTCAGTGTCACTAATCATCAGAGAAATGAAAAGTGAAACCACATGAAATATCTCTTTCACACTTGCCAGGATGGCTAGCATCGATAAATCAATAAACAACAAGGGTTGGCAAGGATGTGGAGAAAAGGAAACCCTCGTGCACTGTTGGTGGGACTGTAAACTGGTGCATCCACTATGGAAAACAGTGTGAACGTTCCTCCAAAAATTAAAAACAGAACTACCTTATGACCCAGCAATTCCACTTTGGGGTATTTATCCAAAGTAACCCAAAACACTAATTTGAAAAGATATATACACCCCTATGTTCACTGCAGCATTATTTAGAATAGTCAAGATATGGAAGCAACCTAAGTGCCCAGCAAGGATAAAGAAGATTTGGTACATATATACAATAGACTGTTAGTCAGCCATAAAAATGAATGAAATCTTACTATTTGTTACAGCACAGATGGACCTAGAGACTATCATGCTAAGTGAAATAAGTCAGACGGAGAAAGCAAATACCATATGATTTCACTTATATGTGGAATCTAAAGAACAAAATAAGCAAACAAACAAAACATAAACAAACTCATAGATGCAGAGAGCAACCGGATGCTTGTCAGATGGGAGAGAATTGAGGGGTTGCGTGAAAAAAAATAAAGGGATTAAGAAGTACAAATGGATATTTATAAAATAGTCACAGAATATAAAGTGCAGCATATGGAATATAGGTAATAATATTGTAATAACTATGTATTAGTTATTACCAGATGGGTACTAGACTTATTAGGGAATCAGTCATAAATTATATACATGTCTAACCATTATGCTGTACACCTGAAATATAAGATAATATTCAATGCAAACTGTACCTGAAAAAAATACATACTAAATAAAATAATTGATTAAGAAAGTAAGCATAGGTAGAATAACCAGGAAACGTCCAAAAAAGAAGAGTAACAAGGGAGAAACAGCCTGTATAAATTATGAAACAAATTAATAATTAAAGCTAAGTGGGACAGGCACATAAAATAATGGAGAGTCCAGAGTAGAAAGTCCAAAATAAATCAAATACACTAATTTCATAGTATTATAAAGGTAGACAATCAAATCAGTGGGGAAACACAATTTATTAAAAAATAACTTGGGGACAACTAAGTAACCATCTGGACAAAATATAAAGTTGAAGTGCTGTCTCATACCAATATATCAAGAAAAAGTCTAGGCAAATGAAGATTTACTAATAGATATGGAAATGAAACGACCAACATATTAAGAGAAATCATATACGATTTATTTTGTAAGTTTGCAAAAAGGAAGGCCATTTAACTCTGACAAAAACAAAACAAAACAGGGCTTTAAAGGAAAACAGTGATACATTTGACTACATTAAGCTTTTGTCTTCTGCACCTGGCCAAAACTATAGTAAAGAGAATAAAAAGAAAAACACCAAACTTTGGAGAAAATGTTCACAACTGTTAATACAGAGGTCTAATTTCCATAATAGATCAAAGTTCCTACAAATCCTTAAGAAAGGTGAGCAGTGCACCAGAAAAGTGAGCAAAGGACACAAACAGCAGTTAATGAAAAAGGAACTAAAAATGGCTCTTTAAGAAAGCTCAGCCATGAGAAAAATGAGACCCATTTTTCTTGACCTGTCATATTGAAAAAGACCTAAAACTTTTATAACACACTATGCTAGTGAAGGTATGGGGAAACAGTTACTTTCACATATTGTAGGTACAAGTATAAGTCGGTACAATTTATCAGGAGTAGGTCAATTTATCAGGTTACAAATGCACATCCTCATTGACCATGCAGTTCCACTCCCTTACATGAAATTTGTCTCACTGATATATTTGCACCTCTACTATGAACATATGTGGTCATTTGTTACAGCATTGCTTGCATATTAGCAAAAGACTAGAAATAATCTAAGTTCCACTAATAGGGAAAGGAGTTAAGCAAATTAGGGTCATCCACAAAATGACCATTAAAAAAAGATGAGGAAAATTGTTATGTACCATTAAAGAAAGTGGCCTACTAGGTAACTGAGTTTAAAAAGCACAGCTATATGCTACTACTTGTGTAATTTTTTTAAGGGGAAGAAATGTATTTGTATTTGAACATGTATAAAATATCTCTGAAAGAATATTCTAGAAATTAATGGCAAGTGTTGCTTAGGGGTGATGAACTGAGTGGGGATCAGAAATGAATGGAAGACTTTTAATTATATTATCTTTCATACTTTTAAATTTTGTAACCATGTGAATAAATAAATTAATAATAACTAAGTTAATAATAAATAAGCTAATAATAAATATAAGAGAAAATAATTGCAAAAAAGAGAGGAAGAGAAATTAGAATGAATGAACTCATTAGACATTCAAATGCATCCCAACAAATAGTCCAAAATGTACCAAACTACAAAACTAGAAAGAAATAACTGACATTCATAAGGACAACCTACAGGACCAAACCGTTGAGTCCAATTTGTATCTAAAATATTGTGCTTACTAAAGCAAAACCTTGAACTATTACATTACATAACTGTTTCAACACAAAGAACAAAAATAAATATAATTTCTTGATTAACATTTAAACCAAATATTCAATAAAACTGAGCTCGCTTTTGATTTCACTTAATTGTTGCATGCTTCTATTTGTAAGGTTCTACAGATACAAAGATGAAGAAAACCTCCTAGTGTTCAGTGACGAAGATAAGTATAGATAAATGATTACAGTGCCTGTGGAAATTGCTGGAACAGAGGAGTGAAGAAGATGCTGAGGAAATGCAGAAAAGGGGTCGGGGAGGCTACACCATGGAATGGTACCTGGAGCCCATCCCTTTTTTCCAAAGTGGTTGTCTGGACTCTATAACTCAGGACTATAAACTTCCAAGTTGAGTTCTAGGATATTTGGGGAATAATGGTCTAAAAGAAAATTCACAGAAATGTATTCATCCAAAAAAGAGGCTCTTTCTTTAGAAATCAGCTTTTGGGTGAAATAGAGCAAAAAAGTCACTAAAGAGGCAAGCCAAAGAATGAGGTTTTTCTTAATTAAGGCATTGCCAAGACTCAATCAACAAAGAAGTTAGACCATGATTGCCCATCACAGACTAGGTCAAAGGACAAACAGGGGAAGAAAGAAGACTTTTCAATGGTCTCACAGGGATTTTCTCTAAGACCATCAGCACAGAATTATGGGGAGGGGGGGCGAGGGGTGGAGAAACAGGAAGGCTATGTTCAGAATTCATACTGACTGTCCAGTTCTGAGCAAAACTGGGAGGAAATAAGCAGAGCTGTTTGTCTGTCATCCCTTCACCACACATCCTGTAGCCTCTCTGCTTTTAGAGCCTCTTGCCCATTCCAGCAACCCTGTGCACTCACCCTGCCCTGAGAGTTTTCTGTGTCCAAGGAGGAGGATTTCAAAAATTAGTGCAATAAAATATTCATCTCTGGATAACTAACTGTTCCCTGGGTGAAGAAATCTAACTATCCATTAATAGGGAAATGGATTAAACAAATTAGGGACATCCGTAACATGACCCTGGCTGGGGATTAGAAATAAAAAAGAGACTTTTAATTATATAATATCTAATGCTTTTTAATTTTGGAACCATGTGAGAAAATAAATATTTTAATAAATAAAAGGGACAATGAGGGGAAGGCACCACATACCATTCTATGATGTAGCCTCCCCTGACCTCTTCCCCTGGCCTGGAATGCAGAAAACCAAGGATCAGATTCCGGATAGTCTAGCTTGTTATATGACCTTGAGAGGTCATTTAAACTTCATGGGCCTTATTTCCATCATCTATAAAATAGAAATGACATTTGCTGTCTCTGGAAGTAATTTCAATGATGAACACATACCATATGTTGTGGACAATACTTGTTAACTCTCTAACCTAATTCCCATCCCTCATCTCTCTTGCCCATCTCCATTACAGAAATATCGACTTTCTCAGAGTCTTTTGCAGGTATGTGTAGCCATGTACTTCAATTCAGACTGGAAGTCATAAGCAAAAGGTTGTTGAAGAACTAATTAGAATGTCTTTGCTTCTTTGGATTTAAAAAAAAAAAAGACATCTGGCTAGCATAGCCCTCTTCCTTCCCCTCCTCCAAACCTTAACAGAGGGGATGCCTGAGTCTGTAGCAGCTAGCTATCTTGTGACCATGAGAAAAAGTCCAAAAGAATCACAATAATTCCAGCATGATATCTTACGTCACTGAGCCACCAACAACCACTTACCCTATTTTTTTAAGACCCTGTTAGTTAGGTTTTCTATTATTTGAGCAGCTAAAAGTATTCCTACATTTAATTTGTTGTGCTGTGTCAAGGTCTAAAAAATAAATAATAATTATTAAACACTTCACGGAAAGAACAGCCAACTAGGGAACAATCCAAAAGAGGTGCATCTCGAATAATTTAAAGCACAATAACTATTGAGTGGTGGAGTTATTTCTGGGTGGGTGGCGTTTGTTCGTCCCTTTTAAATATCAACCACCTGCTCAGAATATAATGTAGTATGACTCATAGGAAACACACACATGTTTTGGAGGCAGAAAAGCTTAGATTTAATTTTTGGCTTGACCACTTACTATCTAAGTGGCTTTGAGCAAGATACTTAATCCCTCTCAGCATCAGTTTGTCATCTACAAACTAATTAAAATAATTTCAACCTTGTATGATTATTATAAGACAACCACCCACTCTGCTGACCCTAGTAAAAATTACTCCATGAGTAACTAATATTCCATGGATCCTCAGGAGGGGCAAGTACAGGAATTAAATATTAATCAGTGATATGAAAATGGGAAAATTAGCCATGGAAAAGGAGGAAGGGAAATTGGTAAGGAAAGACAAATTAGAGGAAAGTCAGAATTAAAAAGAGCTCTAGAAACTTCGACTGTACCTATTT
This sequence comes from Myotis yumanensis, assembly GCF_028538775.1. Lineage (NCBI taxonomy): Eukaryota > Metazoa > Chordata > Mammalia > Chiroptera > Vespertilionidae > Myotis > Myotis yumanensis. The sequence continues at coordinate 66,805,834 of NW_027223755.1, read as the reverse complement.
CTGAAAGAATTCTAAACATTTGCTGAAAACTATGCATTTCTGAAATTCTCTTCTGACTTAGACAAGAGCTTTGTCTACAGACAAAAATCCTAGAATTGTCTAATTCTAGGTAAGGTTGTCATAAATTCATGCCCTGCTGATCTTAAAACTTATTTAGAATCTTAACTCCCTTTCATGTGGCTTCTCACAAATGGGCCCCACCTTCTGCTGTTCCACTTGGGCATTTTATACATGTTGATGTATTATCAGTTAACTATGCTCACATTGCATTGGAATTTGTGTAAAGCGTCTTTAAAAATTACTCTTGAACTTCTTCCGAAAGCTAGAAGAATTTTATTCCCCTTTAGGTTCTCTCAATAGATGTGATATCATAGAAAGCAATATGGTGCATGGCTTAAGAACTTGTGCTCTAGACTCTAGAATCAGTCAGATCTAGATTCCACTCTGACATCTACCACAGACTAATTCTGTGATCTCAGAAATACCTTTCTAAGCCTCAGTTTAATCATTTGTTAAGGCCTGGTTAGAGTATTTCTCTCCCAGGGCTGAAAGACAATTGAATGAGATAGTGCTCAACAAATGTTAGTTTCTTTCATAATAATTAATTTTAGTATTGTGTCAACAGTTGGCTTCCAATGAATGTACTCTTAATGAACTGAAGGTGGAATAGAGGTGGACACAGATACTAGCATCACTTATTGTAGCTATTAGAAGGGACAAAAATCAAGACTAGGAGAAATAAGAAATAAATTAAATTCCTCCATGGTCAGTTTTTTACTAATTTTTCACTGATATACTTATGTTAACTGTCTATAAATTTTGATAAGTGTCCTCAAATAATTTTGGGAAAGAAATGGATAAATTCCTGGAAACATACCACCTTCCAAGACTAAATCAAGAAGAAACAAAAAATCTGAACAGATTGATAACAACCAACAAAACTAAAGCAGTAATTAAAAAAATTCTCACAAACAAAAGTCCTGGACCAGATGAATTCACAGGTGTATTTTACCAAACATTTGAAGAAAAATTAACATCTATCCTTCTCAAGCTATTCCTAAAAATTCAAGAAGTGGGAAGGCTCTCCATCATAATTTTATGAGGACAGCATTATCTTGATTAAAAACCAAGAAAAAGACATTACAAAATTTAAAAATATTATAGTTCAATGTCCTTGATGAACATACATGCAAAAAATCCTCAACAAAATATTAGCAAATGGAATCCAAAAATACATGAAAAGGATCATACACCATGATCAAGTGGAATTTATTTCTTGGATTCAAGATTGGATCAATATCCACAAATCAATTAATGTGATACACTATATAAATAAATAAAAAATAAAATCATATGATCATATCAATAGACACAGAAAAAGCTTTTGACAAAATCTATCACCCATTTATGATAAAAACTCTCAGTACGATGGGAATGGAAGGAACATATCTCAACATAATAAAGACCATAGGTGAAAAAACCACAGTTAACATTATACTCAATGGGGAAAAACTAAATCCCATGCCTTCTTTCACCACTCTTACTCAATATATTATTGAAAGAGCTAGCCACAACAATTCAACAATTAAAAAAAATAAAAGGTATCAAAAGTGGAAAGGAATACGTAACACAGTCATTATTTGCAAAGGACATGATACTGTATAAAAAGAACCTAAAGATTCTACCAAAAAACTACTAGAATTGATAAATGAATTCAGTAAAGTAGTAGGGTAGAAAATAATAATTAAGAATTGGTTGCATTTTTATACAGTAATAAACTATCAGAAAGAGATATTTTTTTAAAAAAAATCCTATTTACAATTGTATCAAAATACAAAATATTTAGAAATAAATTGGGTAAAACACCTGTACTCAAAATATTATAAGACATTGAAGAAAGAAACTTAAGAAGATATGAATAAGTGGAAGAATATCCTATACTCATGGATAGGAAGAACTAACATCATTAAAATGTCCATGCTATCCAATCTATAGATTCAATGCAATCTCTATCAGAATAGTAATGGCATTTTCACCAAACTAGAGCAAATAATCCCAAATTTATATGGAGCCATACAAGACCCTGCACAGCCACAGTAATCTTGAGAAAGAAGATCAAAGTTGGAGTATCATGCTACCTGATACTACAAGGCTATAGTAATCAAAACTGCATGGTACTGGCATAAAAACAGACACATAGATCAATAGAACAGAGAGCTTCAAATTAAACTCAGTTGTATATGATCAATTAGTATATGACAAAGGTGGCAAGGACATACAATAGAGTAAACACTTTATTCAATAAAGGGTGTTGGGAAAACTGAATAGTTACATGCAAAAAAACCATGAAATTAGACCACCATCTTACACCATATATGAAAATAAATTCAAAATGGATTAAAGACTTAAGTTTGAGACTCGAAACCATAAAACTCCTAGAAGAAAACATAGGAAGTAATCTCTCTGATGTTTCTCTTAGCAGTATTATTTTTCCTGATATATCTTCTTAGGTAAGGGAAACAAACAAACAAAAATAAACAAATGGTACTACATCAAACTAAAAAGGGTTTTTGCACAGCAAAGGAAAACATCAACAAAATGAAAAGACAACCTACTAAATGGAAGAATATATTTGCCAATGATACATCCAATAAGGGGTCAATATCCAAAATTTATAAAGAACTCATACAACCCAACACAAAATAAACAAACAATCTAATTAAAAAAATAAACAAAGGACCTAAATAGACACTTCTTCAAAGAGAACATACTGATGGCCAACAGACATATGAAAAGAAGCTCAATGTCATTAAACATCAGAGAAATATAAATTAAACCAGGAGATATCACCTAACAGAATGACTATCATCAATAAATCAACAAAAAACAAGCATTGGCAAGGATGTGGAGAAAAGGGAACTCTCATATGTAAAGACCATATATGGCAAACCCTATGACCCAGCAATTCCACTTCTGGGCATATATCCAAAGAAACCCAAAACACTAATTTGAAAAGATATGTACACCCCTATGTTTATTGCAACATTATTATAATAGCCAAGATATGGAAGCAACCCAAGTGTGCATCAATAAATGAGTGGATAAAGAAGTTGTGATATATATACATAACAGAATATTACTGAGTCATAAAAAAGAATTAAATCTTACCATTTGCAACAACATGGATGGACCTATAGGGTATTAGGCTAAGTAAAATAAGTCAGAAAGAGAAAGACAAATACCATATGATTTTACTTATACGTGGAATCTACAGAACAAAATAAATGGACAACAAAATGAAAATAGTCATAGATGCAGAAAACAAACTGATGGTTGTCAGATGGGAAGGGGAATTGGAGCTGTGTGAAAAGGTGAAGGGATTAAGAAGTACAAACTGGTAGTTACAAAATAGTCACTGAGATGTAAAATATAGTATAGGGAACATAGTAATATTGTAATAACTATGTAGGGTATCATGTAGGTGCTTGAATTATTGGGGGAATCACTTTGTAGATTATATAATTGCTTAACCATTGTGTTGTACACCTGAAACTAATATAAATCAATATTGAATGTCAACAGTAATTAAAAATAAAATTTAAAAATAGCTAGCTAAAAGGCAGCTCACATTTTTATCACATTTTTTTATTAAATATATTTTATTGATTTTTTTACAGAGAGGAAGGGAAAGGGATAGAGAGTTAGAAACATCGATGAGAGAGAAACATCAATCGGCCGCCTCCTGCACACTCCCCACTGGGGATGCGCCCGCAACCAAGGTACATGCCCCTGACCGGAATCAAACCCAGGACCCTTCAGTCCGCAGGCCGGCGCTCTATCCACTGAGCCAAACCAGCCAGGGCACATTTTTATCACATTTGCCCTTATAACAGTCCAATGAAAGCCAGAGGCAATTGAAAAAGTTTGGTCATGGTCACATTGTGAGTTACTGAAAAACCTAAGGCTAAAGTTCAGGTCATCTAGCATTCACAATATTTGATGGGGGCATCAGGTTGAGCTGAAAAGTTGAATGCCAATCAAATATTTATAAAGCAAATAACCACTTATCCAGCAATTTACATTATTATTTCTAAAATGTCACATCTTTACTCCCTGATGATCTTAGATGACAGTAGCACCTTGGACCTTCTGCTTCTCTGGCAGGAGCAAATATTTAAATAAACTTGCACATTTGTATTTAATGCCCTGTGGTAACAGAAATAGACTACTTCCTAGTTTAGATTTTCTCTAAGTTAGATATTCTTCATCCTGAACACTGTAAAGCTTTGGTTGTATAGAGTTTCATATAATACCTGAGATGAAACTTGAACTTTGTTTTAAAGTGTGTTGAACTCCCACATGTAAATAGGGCCAGCCACTGCTCTAACCTGCTACATGTATGATTTCACATAAAACACACAACCATTCAAGAAGGTAGATACTATTTTCTTCCCTATCTTTGGAATGAGGAAGCTGAGGCTCAGGGGTTAAGAAATGAGCCAGGGTTATATGGTATTAAAGTATGGGGTTAGATATGAACCCAAGCAATCCAGCTTTAGAATCTATGACTATAATAAGTTTACTGCTACTCACCAATACTTAGCCAGTTATAAAACAATTCTAGGAAGAAAACAGAGACAATGCTAGTAAGAACATCAAATGAACCCATGTACTACTGATAAGTTTGGTTATCTAGAGCCATAGCATTCAACAGTGGGGAAGAAAACAACAAACTGAAAGAAGAGAACTGTTATAGTCAGTACATCAGTCATAGTAAATCAGCTGTACTTCCTACCACTGACACAGAGGAAAGACACAACACACAACACATAACCACACATACTCTCTATAAAGCAGACACAGGTCTGAAAAGACCCAACAGTCTTAACTCATTGAATGGAGGACCAAACAATCTGTCCATGTCCATCACCAAAATGGCATCACCATATTACAGAACAATGCAAAATCTCCTGGTCCAGGCAATGGTGCTGCCTTTAACAAAGAATCTATGAGACTTAACTGATTCTCTTTTTTAAGGCAGTGGTATATAGAATCATGTGTAAATTTTAGAAATGTTCTGCTCTAGATTGTTAAGTTAAAAATTGATGTAGAATAATGGATTATAATCTTCAAAGTTCTAAGGTTTAGTCTAGAAGTCTATACACAGAAAATGAGACTTGGAAGAAAATGTAGAATATTTTCACCTTTGATAAATAAAATCTGGGAGGCGGGGGTGGACAAAAACCCTCTACTGCGGACAGGCAAGAAGCTGGAGAGCCTTTGAGAACAAATGCTTCTGAAATGTCATGAAACCTAGTCTCAGAGTCTCCCTCGCAGCACTGGGCTGGGGCACTTTCTTCTTTCCTTTCTCATGAACAACAAAAGGCTGCTGGAGCTGAACCCATTGAAGAAGCTGTGAAAGAAGAAGGTCACCAGAATAACTCCTTAGCTCAAATGCTCGGAGTCTTAGCAACTGGGAACACATCTCAGAAGCATGCAATACAAGAGCCTGAAGTCTAAGTACAAATCACAGGGAGAATTTTTTTAGTTGTTTTATTGTCTTGTGTTTTATGTTTTCTAAGTGAAGCCTTCAAAGTTAGTTAGAATAGAGCATTATAAAACAAACCCAGTCTGATGGCAGTCAAGGTTAAGCAAAATGCACTAACCTCCTTTTAAAAACATTATAACTGGAGCAAAAAGGTGCAAGACATTTTCAGACACAAAGTGAAGAATGGAAGTGACTCCAAGGACATACTACAAACTAGAAAGAAACAGAACCCAGAAGAAAGGAGTGGGAGGAGCAAAGGAACAAGTAAGCATGCTAGTAAGTCTAAGTGAAAATTGACTGTAGTCCTAGCTGGTTTTGCTCAGTGGATAGAGTGTTAGCCTGCAGACTAAAGGGTCCCAGGTTCGATTCCAGTCAAGGGCACATGCCTGGGTTGCAGGCTTGATCCTCAGTAGAGGGTGTGCAAGAGTCAGCCAATCAATGATTCTCTCTCATCATTGATGTTCCTATCACTCTTTACCTATCCCTTCCACTCTGAAATCAATAAAAATATATGTAAGAAATATTTTAAAAAAGAAAGAAAATTGACTTAGATAATTATAAGCATCAACCTCACTTGGATAAGGTTGGAAAAGCAAGATGTAAATAAAATACTGGACATCATAGATGAAGGGAGGAAGTGAGATTAAATGAAGGGCTTCAAGAGTCATTATACTGTGTGGCAGAATGATAGAATTTCTGATTAACTTCAGACACCATTAAAAATATATATTTGGTAAAATTTTAAGTGTAACCACTAAAAAAGGAAAACCAATTGTATAACTTCTGAACTGTTAGAGCAAAAAAGTGAATTTTAAAAAATCTTCACATCACAAAACCTAAGGAAAGAAAAGAGAAAGATAGAAGTAGTGAGAAAGCACTATGAACTCAAAATAAGTGTCAGAAATAAAGTATAAAAAGAACAGTTGCTATAATCAATGTAAATGAACTAGACTATACATCCAACATATACTGTAGAGTAAAAAAATAATGTAGAGTAAAAAAATAGAGCAAGTTGTAAAATGATAGATATGGCAGAGCATCTATGAGAAATTTAAAGAAGTACAAGTACTATAGATTGTTTATAAATGCATTTCTATTTTATTAGCATATGCAAGCATTGACTGGAAGGATACACATCCATTTCTGAATGGCAGGAGCCTCTGTAGACAGGAGAAAATGAGACTTGGAAGAAAATGAAGAATATTTTACCTTTGATGGTAATGTTCTTTTTTACTCATGATAAATAAAGTCTGGGGTGGGGTGTTGGGCGGGGGGTGGGGGGGTGGGGGGCAGGGGAACAAAAACCCTCTACTGCTGCCAGGCAAGAAGCTGCAGAGCCTCTGAGAACAAATGCTTCTGAAATGTCATGAAATCTAGTCTCAGAGTCTCCCTCGCAGCACTGGGCTAGGGAACTTCCTTCTTTCTTTTATCATGGACAAAAAAAGGCTGCTGGAGCTGAACCCATTGAAGAAGCTGTGAAAGAAGAAGGTCACCAGAATGACTCCTTAGCTCAGCTGCTAAGAGTCTTGGCAACTGGGAACACATCCCAGAAGCATGTGATACAAGAGCCTCTGAAGTCTAAGTAAAAACCACAGGGAGAATTTTTTTAGTTGTTTTATTGTGTTGTGTTTTATGTTTTCTAAGCAGAGCCTTCAAAGTTAATTAGAATAGAGCATTATAAAACATGTTAAACCCAGTCTGATGGCAGTCAAGGTTAAGCAAAATGCACTAACTTCCTTTTAAAAACATTATACCTGACTATTTCATGGCTGCCATGAGTTGTTATATTAATAGTTACTTTTCTGGTTGAAAAAAAACAACATGATAAAATAGACAGTAAGTGCACATTTGCCACAACTAGCCATGCCTGAATTAATGTAATGGAGTCTTAATCATGAGGACTAGCTCTGAACACCGACATGGTATGACCAGTCAGTTGGGGCTGACTATTACTTTATTTATCACTTTATTTTCTTTGAATTCATATTAGACAAATAGCCTTTCTCCCTGTTCCATTAAAGAAGAAATAATCAGATGGGCCATAATCAAGTTTGATTTTCTCCAGAACCCATGTTAGGTCCATTTTTTCTATCCTAATGGCCTAACATAAAACTACTGTATCCTAAAGGTAGGATGCAGAAAATAAGGGAGGTAGGAAGTACAGTATGTTAAATTATTTGTCAGGTGGGAGGAGGGTTGGGGACTGTGTGAAAAAGGTAAAGGGATTAAGGACAAGTTGCCAGTTATAAAAACAGTTATGGGATGTAAAGTACAGCATAGGGAATATAGTCAATAATATTGTAATAATTATTTATGATGGGTACTAGACTTATGGAGTAATAACTTTGTAAGTTATCTAAATGTCTAACCACTATACTGCACACATGAAACTGATATAATATTGTGTGTCACTGCAATTGAAAATTTTTTAAAAAATATTTTAACAAGGGAAAGTAGAAAGTAAAACCCCACATACTTCTTAAGGAAGGTTATACAAAAGAAGCAACAATCTTGTGGCGGTAAATAAGGAGTGGAACCCATCTGTGGCAAAATAATTCTGAGGGGCAGAAAGAATGTATTTGCTGTCATTTTAGTCATCTAGTTCTTTACCTTATTCAGAGCATCACCTGTCCTCCTTCCATTACTGAGGTTAATGCTAGTGACACAGATATTTAGAATGAGAGGAAGAAATCTTGCTCAATCTTTTGGATGGCAGGATTTTTAAAGTTCCATATTTATTTTGAACATATTAAATTCAAAACTCAGGCTACTACCAAATTATGATACTGAGGATATATGATAGTTAAATTGGTAGAGAATACACAAAAACCTCAAGGAAAATAAATAAAATCAGTTGACTCTATGTTCTACATTCTAAAATCTGGAGAGGTGATAGAAAGACTGGATAGTGTATTGTAAATAAGATTTCAATCAAATTAAATGAAGCAAATGTTTTGAGACTATACCACAAGTCAGCCTTTAGGGGAGAAACAAAATCAATGAAACAGTCCATAATGTCAAGGACCTCACAATACAGGGGAGAAAAATCTGTACAAATCACTGGTTAGAATTCCACTGGGAAGGCTCCACCACAATCAAGCATTGTGATCTTGGGCAAGTCACTTAACTTCTCCATACTTCCCATTCCTCAATGAGATAAAAATGCCTACTACTTTCAGTTATTTATGATTACGGGGCAATGTAAGCATGGCCTTTTGCACACTCTCAGGCACACAGAGAGAGGGCTAAACAAATATTACCCACGTGCATCATCATCATGACAGTATTATATTAGTACAAGAGGCTAGTGAAGGAGGAAGACAAGTAGGTCAGCCTGTGGGATCAGGAAACGCCTGCCAGAGAGGGAAACCTGAGCGGGTCCAAAGGCAGATGGATGAGAGTATATATATTCCAGGTAACAGGTGCAGCACAGACAGAGGAACAGAGAGCTGAGAATGACATATAGCTTTGGCTCTTCAAATGGTTTAGGAAGGTTCCAATAATGTGTGTGTGTATGTGTGTGTGTGTGTGTGTGTGTGTGTGTGTGTGTGTGTGTACACAGACAGCGGGGTGGGGGTATGCTGTTAATGATTAATGAGGCTGAAGGGATAGGGAAGATCAGATCACAAAGAAACTTACAAGCCCAAGGAGGGATCTGGCTTTTCTTCAACAATATTCACTATATGCATTGAAGGTGATCCTCATGGATGACATCAGTTATATACATAAAAACAAGTAGGTATTCTTAAATTTCAAATATGAAACAGTACAAGCAAACAATGTAAGATTTTAGTGACCAGGGTCTAACTTACGTTCCATGTTATGAAAAAAAGGGAGAGAGAGTATAAAGAAAAAGGGAGGGAAGAAATGAATGAAAGAAAAGAAGAGAAGGAAGGAAGGAAGCAAACATGTGCAGGCAGGCAGGCAGGAGAGAGAGAAGACTGATGGCCTGACAGTTCATGAAATCTTCACACTCACCACTTTTAACAACAAGGAAGGGGTCACATATCTGCTTAGCTTTCCTATTAGAAGGTAGAGCATTTCACCACACCAAATTCATTCCATGTTTATTAAAGTAAACTTCCTAAGAGAGGGACAAATCTGCACATGTAGAAATAACATGATGCCTTAACCGGTTTGGCTCAGTGGATAGAGTGTCAGCCTGTGGACTCAAGGGTCCCAGGTTTGATTCCGGTCAAGGGCATGTACCTTGGTTGCGGGCATATACCCAGTAGGGGGTGTGCAGGAGGAAGTTGATCGATGTTTCTCTCTCATCGATGTTTCTAACTCTCTATCCCTCTCCCTTCCTCTCTGTGGAAAATCAATAAAATATATTTTTTTAAAAAAGAAATAACATGACAGTTTCCTTAATGATTATACACACACACACACACACACACACACACACACATATATGTGTATGTGTAATTTCAGAGAGGAAGGAAGAGGGGGAGGGAGAGAAACATTGACGATGAGAGAGAATCACCAATCTGCTGCCTCCTGCACACCCCACACTGGGGACCGAGCCCGCAACCTGGGCATGTGCCCTGACCGTGAATAGAACCGTGAGTTCCTGGTTCATAAGTTGACACTCAACCACTGAGCCACACCTGTTGGGCAATGATTATTTTTTAAATTGAGTACCTTCCTTACTCAAAGATTCATAATTTATCTGCATAGAGAAGTAAAGGTAAATTATATATTTAAGGTAACAAAAAAGAGACAGGCTGCCACTCACTTCTCCCTCCTATACTCATGGTACATACGATTAATCAATCAAGGTCCTCGCCAGTACAGCCCTTCTGTGGTCTAAAAATCATTATCAATGCTATACTACAGTCAATTACAAGTCTCCTTTGAAAGAAATATTTCCTTGGACTACCAAGCCACTTGGTTTGGTTGAGTTTATTGCTACACTAGGGAAATATGTGAAGGTAAATGTTATCAGACCTGAATGAGGGGTTAAGGTGGGAATTACAGAGTGGAGCACAGTTATGGCACAGACTCCGATACTGTCCAAATTTTATTAGTCATTAGCATTCTTTCCCATCCTCTACTTCTCTTTCATGGATAATTGAGTATTGGCTTCTATGCTTTCACTGCAGCTCTTTCTGAACAACTCCTAGAGACATATGAAAAAGACTAAATAAGACACATTTTATCGAAGGATTAATTATGGATATAGATTGTTCTACCACAGTCTCCTTAATCAACTATGGTGAGTTAAAGATAACATAATGTAAAATTCAGAGGAAACCATCTCCTTCATCTATATTGAAGTGAACCCAATGTTTGAATATCATAGCTTTTCAGGAAGTCATTACTTCACTTTATAGTTTTAACTGACATGGAAAATTGTACTTTCCTGATATATTCCATATAAAATTATACCTAACAGTAAGGGCCATGTTGCAAAAAGAACAGAACCTTTGAGGTCATAGATTTGAATTTGACTCTTAGCTTTACTATTCACTAGCTGAATAAGAATTATAATCTACGTTAAATGAGACGATGTGTATAAATAGACTTAGCACATTGCCTGTCCACAACAGATACATGACACATATTGGTTATTTTAATACATATTAGTTATTTGCCTTTCCAAAGAATAAAGCAGGTGGCTAACAAACCCTGACTTCTCTTTTACATCGCTCAACAAGTTTCCACAGTAATCATGTTGCTGGTCTCCTATTCCTTTCCCACACCCACTGAGAAGCATTATGTGCCTCTTACTATGTCTTCCAATATGTCCCTTTTGCCTGATCTTCCCTCTTAAGACCATAGTTATCCTCAGGCAGTCAATATTTTAGCATATTCCTTAAGAAATATCACTTTCATCTCAATGTTACCTTTGTAACACCTAATTTTTAGATATTCCCTAAATACCATCTGAGTGGAAGAGTGATAAGAGAATACAGGGTCTACACATACATACGCCACTGTAGTCTACAGGCTCAAATTTAGGAACCAGAGATTTAGACTAAGAAAACCTGTCCAAAGTCTTCTGAAAATTGCACAAAACCTAGCTAAACAGTTCTTCCACTAACAGTCATACATTGGTTATTATAGCTATGGGCAATTTAGAAAACACTTTTATAAGAGACTCATTGTTTCTATTAACTTCATCTTCTATACTCAAGAAGGTTCACACATTCACAAAAAGTTCACTCAAACAGTCTTTAAACCAGGAACATAATATTAAACACAAATAGTCCAGAGAAAAGTTCTCAACATGACTAGGTCCCATCACATGGGTTTAACACAGGCAAGTTGCTAATCCTGGGAATGGCCGACGTCCAGGGATGACAAAAGGCTGCACAAATGGACAAGGGGAATAAAAGTGTTTCATTAGACAAGAGAACTACTGAGTCCTGGGAGGGAGAGGAATTGTCTCCCAGGTTGGCTTTCTTTTTCTGTCCTAACATGCATAGAAAGAGGTGTCTAAGTCAAATGCCTCAAAACAGAGTAACTTGAGTTTCCTACTGTTATCACCTGGACACAGAGAACATAAATGCCAACAATTGAATAAACTGACTACAGATTTGCTATTTCCCCCAGAGGCAGCAATGATCTCATGCAGATACCTATATATCAAACCACTATAACTGAGGTTCAGGCCGGCAAATATGCACTGCCGACAACAATTGGCTTTATTTACTAACCTCAGAAATGGCTATCTATCACAGAAAGGATCAGTGGCACCAGCCGACTTGGAGGTATTATGGATGCCAGAGATGGTCATCTATTAAGACTAACTGAAAAGCTAGAAAACCCACTGTAACAGCAATGGAAGTCAGGACTGCACTGCAGATTATTAATAAAGTAAAACAAAGAGAAAACATATGCCGTGGCCATCTAAGTTGCTATCAACTGTGCAACCATTTTCAGCCTATTTCTGAACCATGATTAAAATATGGGAAAAGTTATATACATGAGTGAACATTAAACTCATGGCTTATCTAATAATAGGATGATAATTTATCATTCTCTTACAGGTACAATTATCTAGATCCATGAATATTATCATATTCTTCCAGGTTAAAGAGGAAACTGTACAATCAAAAGGTAGGTCCCCCACCCAAACCCTAACGCCCAGCACAGTCCTGGCACTGTCAGAAAGAAAATATGGACAGGAGAAGAGGACTTGCTCCTGCCATGGCCCCTCCCCTGGTAAATTCCATGGAGTGATGGGTGGCAGCATACAGTGGTGCAGCTGGTGATGCCCCTTGGGGGCAAAAATATGTGTAATGAACCAGTTGTATGCTGTACCAAGGACATCACCATTCTCTCCCCCCTTGACTGGCCCCCAAACACATCATGCAGTCATAACAGAACCCCATGATCCTTATCCCCAGTTACATGAAAAACAAAACTGGGGATCACAGGGGTCATGATTAATAATGGCGAATGCAATAAAGACAACAATAATCACACCGTCTGTGTGATTACCATGTGCTCAGCACTGGTCTAAGCATATACTCTCAGTATAATACTCACAGTCACCTCATGAGATAGGTCCAATTCTCCCCATTCCCCATTTTACAGATGAGAAACTGTAAAGTTGAGAGCTGAGACTATGTTGCCAGAAGCCATTGGTAGGAAGTTAGGAACACCTGGGTTTGAATCAAGCTCCATTTCATGTCGGGGCTCTTTACCACTATGAGAAACTGCTGGGCAGCTAGAAAAAGGAGGGCAGCTAAGTCCAACAGAGTGAGGTGGTCGACAGGGAAAGCTGCCGGGCAGAGATGACTCTGAAGTTGAATTTTCATGCAGCAGCAGGATTTGGACAAATAAAGGGGGAAAGGTATTCCAGGCACAGAGACAAGGAATACTGAACTACTTGGGGAACTGCAAGTAGTTCAGTATTGCTAGAGCAGAAGTGGCATATTGGGGTATACGAACAGAGCTGAGAGGGGTGGACAGGCAGATAGGGGTCAGGTCATGAGAGCTGTGTTGTGAATCACCTACATTAAAGAAGGTCACCCTGACAACAACAGTTGGCCATGAAATCACTGCAGAAGTGATGTGACAGAATTAGATTTATGTTTGGGTAGATATTCTTGCAGCAGTGGGAGGCTGGGCCACCAGAAAGAAGTGGGGGTAGAGGGGGTATAAGGAGAGTTGTCAAACTGGAAGCAGGGAGAATACATTCATACACATTAAAAATGACAAGGGTAAAAACCAAGGCAGAAATTCCCAAAGGGGCTTTGCATGCTCCTCTTAGAACATTCTATAAGGAATGGTGTTTACTTACAGTTGTAATTTTTTGTGCATTAGAAAACAAATGCAATTATACTAAAATCTGTAATATTACAGGTATTGTTACTTAAAATAAGGTCAAAAAGAGTTGAATTAAAGAAAAATACTAAATATAGTATAAAATAACATAAACATTAAAATATAAATAAAATATATAATATATGCTATAACATATACTAACATTTTAACATATTTTAAATAAATTTGATATAAATATATATTTTATGTAATATATCAAATATATAATATAATATAATATAATCTATAATTATATTAGATATTATACTACACTAGTGTATATGTAATATATTGTCACAATACGTAAGTATATATTATATAAGTCTCAATATATAATATGTATAATATATGTATATATAGTTACATATTACATATTGCATATTATATTATCATAATAACATACAACATAGTATATAATATGGTATAATATAAAATATAATTAAATATAAATATAGTAGAGATTATAGGAGGACCTGGGAAAAATCAAAGTTCAGAAACGCAGAACTAAGGCATTTGAGAATGTTACCAGGAAGCAGAGGTAATACCTGTAGGGCCCAGTGACTCTGTGCGGGGGTAGGGGTGTGAGGAATAAGGAGGGGAGATGAGTGGGGGAGGAGAAAAGACCAAGCTTCCTCACTGGAGCCCTGGGTGGATAGCGAAGCTGAAGTCCTTTGCTAAGAGAGCACATGGAAGAGGTTGAGGACGGGCCTGGGGGAATAGAGAGGGCCTGCAGGACTTCCAAGGGGAGTTGTCCATGAGGCAGCTGACAGTGAGTGGAGATTACCTATGTAAAATAGAACTTTAATCAGTAGGGAACATAAATAAGTAAATTAATAAATTATACACACAGTAATATTCCAGACCTACAGAAAAAAAAACAACACTCTACTACTTCCCAACTTAATTTGTGATCTTTTTTAAAATGAAAAGTTATGAAATTAGAGAACGATCAACTATAAAACACTTTCTTCAAAATAGGAAACAAATGAGCCCCACTTCCTGATGGAGGCCAGCTACATCAACAATGTCATGAGACTGTAAGGCACCCCCAGGCTAATTTTCCTGAGACTCAGTGACAGAATACAAAGGGTCCTAGTCGACCAGGCTCTCTCGTCACTGGCCTCCACCAGAAAAGACTCTGAGCCCCAAAGTTCCTGCTTAGACTCCCAATGAAAGTAGTTCCTACTACAGCCATTCTATTCCCACGTGATGACATAAGTCTAATTCCAACAGGCCATGTCACCACAGACCTAGAAGTGCAAGCTCCTACAGGGAGACTGAGGATTGGGGCCATAGCAGAAATCTTCACGTCCCAGGTTGCCAGCAGGTCTGCCTGAACCTCCACAAAACACATACCTTAATAAGACTAAAATCAGAGCACAGAATAAAAATTACTTTTCATACAAAGGCAGAAGGAACATTTTTGTGCCGGTTTCTCCCTGCCTTTCTGGACCATCCTGGGCTCTAACTCAAGGGTCAGCAAACTTTTTCAGTAAAGCACCAGAGTAGACAAATTTTGACTTTGTAGGCCACCTGGTCTCTGGTGCAACTACTCAGCTCTGCCACAGCAGTAACAGACAATATGTAAACAAACAGGCATGGCAGTGTTCCAATAAAACGTTATTTGTAAAAACAGGCAGGCTAGATTTTCACAGGAGACCAGATACCCGTGGGCTCTAGTTTGACATGCCTTTGCTCGAACTAATCAAGTATCAGCCTTTTCTGGCCAATTTCTGTCTCTCCAGAACTTGGCTCAGCCACCTTGGACTATAGGGCATTATTACCCCCCACCTCCCTACCATGAGATCCTCCTACACTCTAGGCTCTGCTTCCCTGCGAGGGCTACAGTACTTACTTAATAATGATGAAAGCATTAACATTTACTGAATGTGCCATTTATAATGTGCCAGGTGTCATGCTAGGTTCTTCATAAACACTGTCTCATTGAATCCTCCAAACAATCTAATGAGATAGGTATATTTATCATCTCCACTGTATGGATATAGAAAATGGGGCTGAGAGGGGTAGAATTTTCTTCTCATGGTCATCTGGGTGAGGCTGAGCTCTAACCCCAATCTGTCTAGATCCAGAGCCAGAGTTCTTAACTGTCCCCTGGCTGCTTCCCAGAAGCACATGTGCCTGTGCAGATAGCAGGTGTATCTGTCCAACTGCTCGTCCTACCCTGTCCTCTGGGGGGCTATCCTTTGTGTTGCCTCCCACACTCTGCTGGACAGTGACAGGCCCCGCCAGATGGCACCCACTGCCTCCAGGCTGTGGCTCTTCCACTTTCACAAAGTTTTAGCACTCAACATAAATACAAGTGCCAAATACCATCCACCATGACCAGAAAACATTATGTTTATGCCTATTTGTCCTCCCTCCAGCAACAGTGACGCACACAAGGGTATCAGAGAGCTGCACGTATCCTCAACTTGTCCCTCAGGATCAGAGTCAGCTAGGGAATCCTGACATGGCTGAAAATCTCAGAACACAGCGTGTTTCCCCAGACTATTCCCAACTGAAAATAAGGCTGGGGCGCTGAGAGCAATGGCCTATGTAAACACACCCAGTAGCAGTCTCAGAGATTGCTGGGTAGGGAGGGCCCTCCTTAGAAGAAAGAATCCAATAGGCAAATTTAAAACAAAGTCAATGAAATGATTTTGAAATCCTGTTCTTATCTTCCCGGTAAAGAGGACCAGATTTGTAGTGCTTTGTTGTAATTTCCCCCATTTTGTTTAAGAAAAAAGGGTAAAAATCAACTGTTTTAATCCTACTGTAAAGGTACAGGTCATAATTACACCAATAAAGGAGAAAGAAATGAGAGAAAATGAGTGAAAATTCGTATTCAGCCTGGGAATCACCTTGGTATCTGAGCTCATCACCTCTACCCCTCCAGCCTCCCAATCCTATTCCCTTGCCTTGGCTGAGGAGGTTCCCATGTGGCAGCATGTCATAATTCAGGTCTTGAAGATGAGCCTTCATCCCACTCTCCATCCCACTAATCATCTTGTAATGTGCGTTCCTGCACTGTGGTGCAGAGAAGACCGCTTGTTGCTGGGCAAATGGTACAGAGCAAGTGCTTACCCACTGATTATGCTGAGTGGTTTCCATGCAGGATGTTCTGACATGGGCTTGTGGGACTAAGTCCTTAACACATGTTTGCTTTCCTTCTATGGCCAGTTGGAGAGAGAGAGAGAGAGATAGAGAGAGAGAGAGAGAGAGAGAGAGAGAGAGAGAGAGAGATGCACTTGATGGATAAATTATTTCGAAATAGCTGTCACTGAATCAATCTGTGTACACAGTATCAGACTTCGAGAGACAGTGAATATGACAGTGTGTGGGCAGGATCTTCATCGCCCAATGGAAGGAACGCCCAAGGGACAGATTCCCAAACGTGAAGCAGAACATAGCCAACACATAGCAGCTAAAATGTAGGGATAGTTGTCCAAAAGGATAAAAAAGATTGTGCGAGATAAATGTACTGAAGGAAGAAAAGAACACAGATTGAGTTTTTAAAATGATATACAAAATCTATACAAGCCAATGAATTCCAAATCAAGGAAATTTTTTTAAAAAGTAGTTTTCAACCCTAATAGCAGTATTGCTGCTTCCTTCCCTGCCTCAAAACAGGCATATTGGATATTTTTCTTTGTAGCACTACTGCTTAATTTTTGAAAGTCTGACCAAATGCATTTTCACTAAGTATCCTCTTTGACATTGGCAAATAGAAACAAATAGTGAAGATCTTGAGTAAAATACTAATGCAAAATGTATAATGCTATTCAAAATATTTTTAAAAAGAAAAAAAAAGACAGAGAGAACTCCTGGACATGGACAATGGTGTAGTGATTGGGCCAGGGGGCGGGGGCGGGGGGGGTGGGTGGGTGGGCGGGGAGCGGAGGTGGAAGAGGGAATAGAGGGATAAATGGTGATGGAAAAATAAAATAAAATAAATAATACATAAAAACAGAATTACAATTTTGCAATATTACTACAGGTTTAGATCGCAAACTAATAGCATATTTAACTAAATAAATATATCTTAAGCTATTCTCACTCCCAAGGACAGATATAAGAACATTTCCTAAGTATGGGAGGATTCACCTATATGAATATAGACCTATGGCAAGTTTCTAAAAGTCAAGATTCAGTCTAAAATTTTCATAACTAAACCCATATAAACTGAATTGTTGTTTGTCAATAATTTTGCATATATTCCAGAAGTACTAGATATGCCTTTGAAAAAGCATGAGGTGACTATTATAAATCACACAGCCATCACTTTTATATCACATTATATGCAAGCACTTCAATAAATATTCAGCTTAATTATTATTTTTGAATGTTTTTTTAAAAAATCCATGACCTTAAAGTTAAATCCAATACTAGGATATAATTTCCTTTAGCCACTCAGTAAAAAATTAAGCACTTTAAAAATGAGCACCTGTATATTTTTTAACACTAATGACAGTAGACACTATTCTCAGAAAAGCACTATCCAATGTCAAAACCAAGAAAAGAGTACTATAGTGCTTAATGCTTCCTCCCCAGAATTCAGTATGTTTCTGTTAAAACTAATCTCCAAATACTGCATAGAATGTCCTTGGAAGACCAAAACTTCCTAGTAGAAAGACCACCTCAGTGACCAAGCAATAAAGCCTACATGTCCAAATTTCAATAGTCAGATTGCTTGGAAATAACTCCATCATAACACCTGTTGGAGAACTATTATAGATAAGCACATAATTGGGTAAAAATACTCAGAATATTCAAGAGTACAAAGAACAAATTATTGATGTAGAATACTGGCTGTTAAAACTGGTCTGTCTACATGGTTCAGTTCAAAGTGTGTGATGTCTGAATCCCAATGTGTTTTATAAATTCAAAAAGCCAAGACCAAAACTCACACAACAATAACAAAGAGAAACTGGCATAGTGCACACTCAACTAGTGAAATAAAAACAGAAAGGAGGATGCGAGCTCTCTATCAAAAAATCTAATCACTAGCCCAAGAACACTTTGAGATGCTACTTGGTCATGTTACCACATAAACATTCTTCTTCTCAATTCTTTCAGACCTGTACTTCAAGCACTGTGGTTGGGGTGGTGACATATGAAACAACACTCTTATCAGACACAAACCAGTCCAGAAAAAGAAAAAAATTATTTCAATATCCTATAGGCTTACAATTCTGTCAATAACAAGCTCATGTCTTTGGCGTGAATACCAGAGGTTGAATACCAGAATTTTCCATTATCCAAATGATTCCCTTTGCTCACATTTCAGAGTGCCTCATGTAAGCCCTTTAAGTCACCAAGGTCCTAATTAGTGATGAGGAGGTGCTGTCAGCTGTGCCCTGGATGCCTGAAACCCTACTG
The DNA here is from genome assembly GCF_028538775.1 of Myotis yumanensis. Lineage (NCBI taxonomy): Eukaryota > Metazoa > Chordata > Mammalia > Chiroptera > Vespertilionidae > Myotis > Myotis yumanensis. The sequence continues at coordinate 66,786,630 of NW_027223755.1, read as the reverse complement.
CCCACAGGAAGCCACACCTAGGTAGGTTTATAGGGGAAATGGCTATTTTGATAAAAACTGTTAGTCATAACATTATAGTTCTATAACACTAGTTTACAGACCTGAAACACCTAGAATGAACATTTATGTCTTCAGATAGCCAATTTGCCTAAGGGAGAATCTGAACTAACTCAGTTTAAAAAATTGGCTATCCTTAATATAGATCAAACCTTTTTTTTTTTTTAAAAAAAGAAAGAACACTCACGTATGCACAGTCTAGATTATTAATAAACTAATGGTCATTGTTCAAATGCCCACTTTATCTTTTTGTTCCCTCTCATAAAACTTGTAAAAAGAAAAAAAAAATCATTACTATTTCCCAAAGACCAGAGAGGCTGGGCTACAATTCTTCCCCTTCTACCCCAGTTAACCCCCAAATAGCTAAAAATACCCAGCAGCTGACACCTACGTAGCCATCACCACATGCCAATCAGTGTTCTAGGTACATTGTGTGTGTGTGTGAGATACGTATATATACATATATGAGCGTATAGATACACTTTCATTTATATACATACACATATTGAGTGTGTGTGTATGTGTGTATGTATATACATACACACTCAATTCTCATAGCAACTCAATTAAAAAGGTTCTCTATATTCCCCATTTTATAGACAAGGAAATTGAAGGACAGAGAGACTAAATAACTTGCCCAAGGTCACACAGCTAATTAGTGGCAGAGCTGGGAATGAGCCCAGACCCAGTGGCCCCAGAGGCAGTGCACAAAGCCATGAGGCTGTGCTGCAGAGAGCCTTAAACAACTCAAAGGAGAGTCTGATTGCTCTGCTCAGCAGGAAAGTTTTAGAGAAACATGTCAGAAATTATAGTTTTTACAGCTTCTATAATAAAAAGGATTGGGAACATTTGGGGACAAAGTTATCTTCCAAAACTGCTTTCACACTGTTTCTACATAAACTTTAACTATTAAAAACGAGTAGGTCCTCTTTTACCAATCTGGTTAGGCAATATTGAGAAACCAAGGTGATGGAGAAACAGAAAGGTAGAGAAGACTACCCAGACTTACAAAGTACTCAAAATACTAACCAGTACATTAGACCTAGACATTCCAAGAAATACCACATCTGTCATTTAATGAACTGGTCTGTAAGTACTTTAAAAATGAAAGGAGTAATATAAACTTTGGGGAGGACACTTTGACAAACTATCAATTTTCCTTAAATAATATCCTTTAACTCAGTAATTTCTTGCTTGGCAACTTATCCTTAGGAAATAATCAGATATGCTCACAAAAGTTCATCTGCAATAGTACTAATGTAAAAGTAATTTTAAATAGGTTCTTTCTAATTTTTCTTAAGGTCTAAAAATAAGGAAAATAATTAAATTGATTATATCTATACGATGGGGAGAAATGGGGGCTACTGAGAATGTTTAATGGCATGGGGAAATTAATAGAAAGTTACATGAAAAGAAGACCAAATTTATTATACAGATATATAGCAAATACTATGACCATCTACTTAATATAAAACATTATTACAGCCGAAACCGGTTTGGCTCAGTGGATAGAGCGTCGGCCTGTGGACTGAAAGGTCCCGGGTTCGATTCCGGTCAAGGGCATGTACCTGGGTTGCGGGCACATCCCCAGTGGGAGATGTGCAGGAGGCAGCTGGTCGATGTTCTCTCTCATCGATGTTTCTGGCTCTCTATCTCTCTCCCTTCCTCTCTGTAAAAAATCAATAAAATATATTTAAAAAAAACAAAAAAACATTATTACATAAATAATAATTACCTCTGGGTGGTGAGATTAAACTACCATATTCTTTTTTTATGTTTTATGAATTTTCTAACCTGAATAGTTATGAAATTTATAATCTGAGGTTTGACGGTCTGAAAGATGCTTCTCTGTCTCTGGATCTGTAAGGGGGAGAGATCAACCAAAGGACTTGTATACATGTATATGAGCCTAACCAATGAACACAGACAACAGGGGGGTGATGGCATGAGTGGGGAGTTGGGGGTGCAATGGGGAGATAAGGACAGATATGTATTACCTTAATCAATAAAAAAATTATAATCTGGAGAGAAAAACAAAGTTTTTAAGAGGAAAGGCATGTAATCATGAAGCCTGCATTGCATCGGTCTTGTTTCCTTCTTGGATATCATTAATAGATGATGAGATTGCCTTTCACAGAGAACATGCGGACTTCAGCAAGGGATCGAACAGTCCTCATGACACTCTTGTGAGAAATGTGGGCTAGTTGACAGGGTTCACAGAGTTGTTATTATTTAAAAGGCTGTATCGAGTATCACAGATGAGCGGACAGCAACAACAGAAAAGTCCTGCTGAGTTCTGACTGTGACTCAAGCACACCATCACTTTTCAAACTCATGGTTAGCGTAAAGCTAGGAAGAAGAGTTAAATGTGTCATGGGCAAGAGTGCAAAGCAAGTAGAAGACACTAATGTTGACGCTGTTTCTGGAACAGAATTTTACACTAATTTGAAACCTTGGGTCTTACCAATCCCCTAGCCAGTCCACACATGGCATTTTCCGAAACTAAAAAGTGTTTGTCAAATAAACATCAAAATTAGGATGCAAATTATTCTGACAGGATGAAATCTTGGTCTGAAACCAAGATGCTATTTAACAAGGTTAATAAATGTAAAACAAACATTCAGTTCAATTACAATTTTACAAGTGTTCCTTGGCAACAGTTCCTGTGAAGCCATGACTATTCTAGACTAATAACAGTCAGTATCAGGGATCATCTCTAATGAAGGGAGGTAACAACCCCATGGGCATCTGCGAGTACTGGGTACATTTCTGACCTTCTTCTCTAAAGAGGGAATTCAACAAAACAGAGTAAGGCCAGAAGAATGTGATTGGGGACATTCTATGCCTGATGATGAACAGTCAAAGAAACTGGGATATTTAATTAGGAAGACATTGAAAGGGGCTTACCCAATGTTTAAATGTCTGCTCTGTGGTTCTGTAAAAGGGGGAATCAATTTTTTTCTTTTATACTGGAAATTACAGTCTGTCTTCTGTCTCTATCACCCGACTGAAACAGCTCATCAAGGTCAGCAATGACCTTCAACTTTCCAACTTCAAAAGGCACTTCTCTACCCCTTATTAACAGATGTCCTGGTATTCCATACACAGCACTGTGCCTCCTTACAACACTCCCATCTTCACCTCGGGTACAGTTCACTCTTATCTCTCTTTCCTAGTTCTTCCTTTACTCAACCTCTAGATGTCAGAGGTTGATTGACTGTCGACCTTCTCATCTTTCTATTCTCTCTCAGCAATTCTATTAATCCCTGTGGGTTTAATTAGTCTCTATGTTCATTACTCCCAAATTTAAATTTCCACTACAGACCTTTCCTCTGAACTCTAGTTTCTCTTGTAAAGTCAGAGGCATTTCAAATGTATTATGCCAAAACATATTTCTGATTCCATGTCCTACGCTTCAGTTTAAGTCTTCCCCTCCGGTACCATACACTCGATTGCTCCAACCAGAATCCTGAGAATCATCTTTCTATAGTCCCTTGCCCTCACTTGTCACATCCAATCCACTAGGAAGTTCATCCTAACTCCAATATAGATCTCAGATCAGACCACTTCTCCTCGCCTCCACTACTGCTCCAACGCCAGGTGACCATCTTTCACTATGACATGACTTGCCAAGGGTCTCCTTATAGTCTCCAGACCAATCTCCTCAGAACATCAACTAAATATCTTCTAAAACGTAAGTTGGATCATGACTCTCCCATGCTTTAAGTGTTTCAATGACTTCCCTACTGCAGTTTGAAACAAATCCAAAAATCCTTGACATGCCCTATGACCCTTCAATATCAGAACATTTCATCCTCTCCCACCCCATCCAGGACCATTCTCCCAGTGTGGGACACACCGGTTTGCTGTCATGTGTTTGGGTGCAGTAAATTCAGTCACCAGGCCTTTGCACAGATTCTGCCAAATTATCTATTTCTTACCCTTTATGCCTCAGTTTAAAAGTCACTGCCTTAGAGAGTGTTCCTCTGATCATCAACCTTGCACCCCCAATTATTTTCTGCCTCAGTCCTTATGCCTTCTTCGTGGCACTTATCAGAATAAGGAGTTTGTTTCTTTACTTAATTTTTGTTTCCTTATGCTTGCAATGTCAGTTGCAAGAGGGAATGGACTTTACTGCCTTATCACTACTATGTTTGCAGAGCTCAAAAATTCTTTAGACTTTGTCTCAACATAAGAAAACTATTCCTAAAAATAAGAGCTGCCTGGCAATGGGACAACATTGTACAGAAGAACTGACAATCATGGGAAGAGGGTTCACGCTGAAAGTGGGCAACCACTTTATCAAAGTTGACATAAAGGGAGTTCCCATGCTGGGTGAGAACTGTGCCAGATAACAATTCAGGTCCCTTCCACGCAGTTTCTAGTTTTATTAATAGAATGCTTAGGGAATTTCAGATTAAGCATATACTTTTAAAGTAGCAAACATCAAATTATTTCCTCATGAGCAAAAATTCCCTCTAAAACGGCCCCATTAGCCCAGCTGGTGTGGTTGAGTGTCGACCAAGAACCAGGAGTTCACGATTGGATTCCCAGTCAGGGCACATGCCCAGGTTTCAGGCTTGATCCCCAGTAGGGCGCTTGCAGGAGGCAGCCCATCAATGATTCTCTCTTATCATTGATGTGTCTATCTCTCTCCCTCTCCATTTCTCACTGAAATCAATAAAAATATATTTAAAATGGCCCCTTTAAACACCTTCTACCCTGATGAAAAGTAACTCCCCTGAAGTTAAACCAGTGCAGGCTCCCTCTGTGTGCCCTGCCAGATGTGGTTGGGACAGTAACAGCCCACAGTGCCCTTCTTTCCAAGCTGTACAAAATGTGGCCCAGAAACAACTTGGCAGATCAAGCAAACCCACTTGTGGTAAACCTAACGTTCCACTCTTCATTCATTTGTGATGCTGCTCTGTAAACACACCGGGATCGTTTTATTTAGCGGCACACCCATTAATAATGCAGAGCTCTTTGCACAGGCAGGCGGAGAAAATTAGTCCCGAGTGATTTCGTTACGACAGTGTCTACACTGAGTCAAAGGGACTGAGAGTCTCATTACAACTGATGTAGAAGTTGCTGGCAATACAGACCACCACATAGCAAAGCAATGCATGCAAGTTTTCTACTCTCTCTTTTGGAGTCTTATAGTCCCCCAGTAATTCTCATCTCCCTCACAGAAAAAGCAGAGACCTAAAGACCATTCTAGGACCATTCCTTCTAGGTTTTCAGCTTCCTTCATCTTCACCAACCTCCTCCAAATTTTTTTTTAAAGAAAAGTAAAATAAAAGTTGGCAAATATTTTATTCCGATGGCAACTTTACGATGCTTATTCTATTTATCAGATTAGACAATGCACCACTAGCTATTAGGGAATGTTGCAAATAAGCCTATGAGGCTATGCACTTTGTCCTTAAATAATTTTTCTCCAAAAAGTTTTTCAGGAAGGCAGTAAACATTTTAGAAGCCGAAGATATTTAAAATTCTGTTTTATAACATCCAGTGTTAACCATGCAATAGAGGAATATGTGAGGAAAGCAGGGAATGTCAACTCTGAGAACATTTTTGAAGGGCTGGTGAACAATACCTTTCCATTTAAAACAAACTCCCTTTGATCCAGAAATCTGACTACTGAATACTTACCATATGCATATATTCCAATCAGTAGATTAAAATAAGTATACCACTGTGCTCAGTTTTAGCATTGCTTATAATAGCAAACAACTAGGAAACTCAAAGCACCTATCAGCAAACCACAATACATCCATAATGGGATAACATGCTGCTGCTACAAAAGGATGAGACAGATTTCTATGCGCTGATAAGGAAAACTTCCAAGATATATTACGAAGTAAAAGCATGTGTCTTATCTCAAAACACATAAGTGTTCATTCTTGAACATTCTGGAAGCATATATGAAAAACTTCAAAGTGGTTGTCTCTGAGAAACAGGACTGAGAGTCTGGAGAATGTGACTATTCCATTTATTTTAAACTCTTCTGTATTATTTGTTATTTTTACTATGTGTGTTTATTATTATTTCATTAATAAGAATAATGACTATATGCAGTATATTCTGCATGGTCTGGAAATGTCTACTTGCTCTCTGTAGGAGTGGGGAAGAGAACATCCTTTGTGTGGCCTAGATGCAGGAGCAGAGAGAAATTTTAATTTCTGATCTTCCAGTTTCAGATCTATATTGTCCATCTCTGAAAAGCTACCTTGAAAGAGAATGAGTAGAGTTATTCCACTGCAAACGATATCAAAGAAAAATCAGTGTTTCCTCTAATGCTGTTTATTATGTAATTATATTATTATAAAAATGAAATCAAACAAAAATGTTTTCAACTTTAAAGTATAGCACTTTCCATTTTTCCAAATCCCACGAGAACCAGAAAGATCAGACTCCAAACAGCTTTCTTTTCCAACCTAGAATCTTGTGTTTCCTTAACTCAGAATACTAAACAACTCTTTCAACTAAAGCTGCTTCCTTAAGAGAAATTAAAATATGTTAGTGTTGAAAAGATGAAGTGAAATCTACAAAATATTTCATGTTGAAAATCTTAAAGAGCATGTGAACTTTGTTTAGTATTTATTCCATCAAAGAAATCCTTCCAAGACCACAGAAAAAGTGCTGGTGGGGGGCTGGGGTGGGGGGACAGACATAAGAAAAGTCACAGGATACCATGCCTCTGGGGTTTTCGCCCCTATTAATTAGTATCAAGTGATAGTAACTAGCTTTCCAAATTGTGTAAAAGAAATCTCTTTTATAGCACCTCTCCTTTGTCAGAGGGTTGTCATACACAGATAGTCACTTACCTAGGTTATTTTATTTATACCTTTTTGTTTTTTTTTGGGGGGGGGGGCTTTTCTGAAGACTATATGAAGTAAGGCCAAATGTCTATTTGAAAAAGTCTAATATCTTATTAGCTGAAAACTCTGCCCACTAAATCTGATTTTATATAAACCTTCTGATAAAAAAATAGTGATTTCACTTTTTATTGGAGGGGTGTACAAGTAATCAATTAAATGAACAAGCTATAGCTTGATGCATTGAGCTGTCTGTGGTACTGAAAAATGACACCAAACTGAAATATATTGAGCTCTGTTCTTCATTACACTATATTAATTCAAGCACTTCCGTCCATGACTCACCTGAACCATCTTAGTTTGCCAGTGTGTATATGAACATTCTACAAAAGGTCACAGTGACTTGCTTTCCAAGGTTCTCCTTGGAAATGTCAAGGTCTCCCCATGATTTGTTAATCAATTCTGATATACAGAGCCAGAATGTTGGCTATAACATTTACTTTTCCTGAATGCAGCGAGAAATCATACCATGTACCCAAACTGACACTAGTTAGCTCTCTCTCCCATCAACATGTTAGCATGTTATGCTAAAAGGAAAAAAAATGCCATTTTAGACACATGCTCTGAATGGCAACATAATCCCTGCATTTAGATCCTTAACTCAAAGCTAATAAATATATTAGGAATTCTTACTAGTAAACTGAGATTGCCTATTTGCTTAAGAATTATTAAAGAACTTATAGCAGTGACATCTATAAGTAAAAAATAAGTCTGAGAACTTGGTTTCACTGAGCTTAGTATCAAGTGATAGTAACTTCACAGAAGTATTTGGACAGTACCACCAACTCTATCCTCTGAATCTATTAGAATAATCCTGTTTTATTTCTGGTTCTTGACTTCTAGGTCAGAATCTCCACATTCATGTGGTCAATTTCTATTTTTTTTCTTTTTAAGCATTTCAGGTAATAATATAGAGCTTCAGCCTGAGGAAATCCCTCTAGATCAGAAATTTTCAACTGACGTGCCATAAGAATTTTTGAAACATGCAATACCTGACTTTTTAGTCAGGGGAACTGACTGCTTTTCTTTAGATTGTCAGATAAAAACTATGACAACAGCCAACACAACTATAGCCATCCAGTCTGAATGAATCAAAACTATACCTATTTTTTTGTGAGATTGGCAAATTTTATATATATATATATATATATATATATATGCAGAATTTTAGTAATTATTTTATGTGTGCCATGAGATGGAAAAGGTTGAAAATCACCGCTCTAGATAAAATACTGAATGTAAAATCTATATCCAAAACAACTGATATTACACAAGCATGTATTTTAAAATGCTATTAAGTGTGATTATTTGAACAGAAACCATGTGTCATTTAAAATAAACCCAATTTAAAAAATCTAACATTTTGTAGTGTTTTATGACCCCAACGGTAGAGAAGTTTGTTGTGCTTATCTTCATTTTTCTCACTCATGCCATACATAACCAATATATCTATGCATTTTTGTAACAGAACTTGTCCTCAAAATTAGCCAATGAGTAGAATTCTTTCAAGTGAGACATAATCTATAAAAATATGATTTCCGATATTTTATTATTTTCTGTAAGTTTCAGGAGTTCTAACATGGGATCAATTTTTTCTTACAACCTGTAATTAACATTTTGTAACTCCTCTCACACTCCTATGTTATTTCAAAAATATCTCAGTAATTCTTAAAAAGTCACTATCTTTAGGAAGACACTTGTTTTTTGATGTTAATACCATCAAATGTCCTCCCTCATGAATGCTTGTGTAGCTGTGTGCTTTTCAGAAGGAACAGGTAATAATAGGAAGGCTGATGTTTATTAAAAGCAAAAACAACAACAACAAAAAACAGCTAACGGCAAGGTCTCTTTCTAGAGTGAACTGAGTAAAACCACTCTGATCTCCAAGAAAAAAAATTAGTTACTTGATTTTTAAAAATACCTAAGATATTCTATCATTATCTACTAAGTTTAACCCTCTTCATATACCAAACATTTGGATGTAGAGAGAAACCAAGCGAAATGTCCACATTTCAGGGCTGCTGGCAAGCAGTAGCAGAATACAGCAGGAAGAGCAGGAAGCATTCTGGACTCCACGCTTGGAGGACAGGGCCTGGTCACGCTCTGTACTGTCTAGCTGCGTGATCCAGCAAGCTACTCACCTCTTCTGACTTCAGGTCCTCATCTGAAAATTGAGTCAAAGAATCCTTACACCTATTTTGTTCCTTCCAGCTCTGTCTACTCTTCAAGTCAAAATGAAAAGATACACTCATAGTGTTTAAATTACATTTTAGTATCACTTTAAAAGGTTTGAATCTCACAAGCCTATGACCATTAGCACCTAATTAGAGAGAGATCTATGTAAGTTATTAAATTTTAAAGAGTTCAAATATGTATTTGCCTGGTTTTTCCAGTGCAGTTTTACTACTTACTCTAAATATTCTCTCTTTCTAATTTTCATTCTCTAACCTCATTCCTTCAAAATCGCACTTTTCAAAGTTTTTGCAAATTTGAAAGCAAGATGAAGTAATTTCTCCCTCCTCATTTGGGGTCATGTGCATTTTTATTTTGTTTGGACAACTGTTAAAATTGGTTTCTTCCATATTTAGTATATATATACATATATATATATACATATATATATTTGCTAATTACTAACTTTAAATTAATTTAATTTATAATTAATGCTCAGTTCCTTCAATGGCACGTTCTATACAATGTTTTAAATTCAAAGGCCACTCCTAAAAGACAGCAGGTCAAATTTGATGGTTTAATAGTTCCACCAAATGTCTCACAACTGCTCCAAAAATATCAGAAAATACATACCAGTGTAAATTCTACACTGGGAAATCCCAAATCACTCCTAATTTTTGAAAACTCGATTTTAATTCACAAATCTTAATATATCCTTGACTGAAGGTTACAGCAAAGTATACCACTCAAAATACAACCCATGAATATTGTATAGAGGATTCTGAACTTGTCAGCAACAGCCAAATCTAACAATAGAGCTCCTGGCTGCATTTAAAACATTTTCCTAACAAGACTGCTCACAAGAGCAGTAGCCTTTGCTCTTGACTGACATTTTTGAAAAATGATGTAATGATTGTAGCTAAGAATCTATCACATACCATATATACAGAATTTGTATTCAAAACTTACAATTATTTTTTAATGATGGGGACTATAGAAAGGGTTAGAGATTTCTCATGTCTTATTTATATACATTAGCTAGGATTATCACCAGCCTATTTTCTTCCCTAGGCTACGTTATAGGAAATGATCCAAATGGATACAACCTTCCATAATGAGGTACCACTAGGAAGTGGTGGTATCAAACAAGAATGCACGTTTACCCTTCAGATTAAGGCTAGTGCATAATTGACCTAAAGGACAAGAAGTGCAAAAGTGGATCACCTGAAAGAAGACAGGGGAAAATCTGAAGGGCTTGATAAATACATCCCAGAAATGACTGCATGCTTACATGCTGCACTGTTTTGTTTTTTAACTTCTTGAAGGAACAGGTCAGGTGGTATGTAAGAATGCAGCATGTTTCTTCTGTAACCTCAAGCAAGGACATGAGGGCTTGGAAAAAAGCGCTGCTGCCTTGAGCTTCTCCGGGCTGGAGGCATGACTCTGGGTCATTCATAAACAGCAGAACCTAAGTTACCTGTATTTCCCTGGCGTGGTACACGATGATCAGACCGAGCAGAATGATCGTGGAGAGACTGATAAGGCATTTCAGAGCTAAGGAATACAGCGACGCCTGCAACACAGTCAGACAGAAGCACTTTTAAGAAAGAAGCACTTTCAACCAACCACCTAGGCCCCTGAGTGGTGAGGGGTTGGGAGGGTCAGTGAGTCCCCCACCAAGTGGGCCTGAACTCCCAGCTGGGTTTGGGGGACCCCTATCTTGGCTCTACGTTCTGTCACATCACTTAGCCTCAAAGGCAAGCGAGAGGGGAGGACAGCTGGGAAGGCGGGTGACCAGACAGCCAAGCAGCGGGGTCTCGCCGTCACAGACCCAAGTGCAGCTCCTAGCTCTAGGAACCGGAGAGGAAGTTACTCCTGAGTTTAAGCTCTCCGAGTTGAAAGGGCCTCCTAAATCCCGAGCACCAGAAGAGGAATAAAGCATGCTTTCCCACACACTCCTGGAACCACTTATTTAATCTACCCAAACGCGCTGGGCACTCACTGTCTCCAGAACTTTGCGCACGGAAAGGCTTCCTCTCCGGAGTTGCCTTGCGGACTAAGCGTGCGCTTCTGAGCCGCGTTCACTGTCCCAGCGGGCACTGCCCTCCGATTGTCCCGGGAAAGCTCGAAACTGGCAGGCGGGGAGTTCCCGCCAGTGCCAACCCCAACCACCTGGCATCCCGCTCTGCAGCCCCGGAAGGGTGGGCAGGGGTTCGAGCGCGTACCTTGTCGTAGGCGCCCCACGACAGCTCGGTCTCAATGACCATAACCACGATGCCGAACATGCCGAAGATGAGCGCGTAGTCACTGAGACGCTTGCGCTTCTCGAAGAGGGCACGCCGGTGGCCCAGCTTGTAGCCGATGTTCTGGTTCTTCTTCTTGCTAGACTTGGTGCCACTGCTGCTGCCATGCCCGCTGCCGCTGCCGCCGCCGCCTCCAGTGCTGCCTCCGCCGCCGGTTCCATAGAGCGCCAGGTTATTGGAGTTGTTGTGCTCCGGCTTTGACACAACGATCTCGGGGGCTGAGGACGAAGCTGCAGCGGCGACTGCAGACGGAGAGGACGCGCCGCCACCTCCTCCGACGGACGCGGGTGGCTGGAGGGGCTGTGCCTCCGAGTCCATCTCGTGCAGGTTTCGGCGGGACGCGCTCAAGTTGCTCAGCGGACGCATGACGCCCCCGTTGTACCTGCAGCTGCTCATGGCTATTTCGGTGAAGGGGTTGCTCTCGCGGCGTGCCTGGGACTGGTGGTGCTGGTGGTGCGCCAAGTGGGGGTGGTGGTGGTGGTGCGAGAGCGGGGGCCCGGAGCCCAGGCTGCCGAGGCTGCCCGTGGGGCTGGCGGCGGGCTGCAGGCTGTGGCACTGGTGGTACAGGGAGGCGGACGCGGGCTGCTGCGCGTACTGCTGCCGGAGCGCACTGGCATGGCTGGACGGAGTCAGCTCGCTCACATTGAGCTGGCTGCCCCGGCGCGACGAGCAGCAGCAGCACGACGAGCCCGACAGCGGCGAGGAGGTGCGGGTCCGGAAGGCGCCGCCGGGCGAGGAGGTGCGGAGCAGAAGGGACAGGTTATCCCCCGCCCCCGCCCCCGCCCCGGGGGCACCGGAGGAGGCGCAGCTGTTGCACCGGAGGCATGGGCTGCTGCCGCCGCTACCCGGCTGCTGGTGCGCGAGGTGCGGGTGGTGGTGTGCGTGCGGGAGGGACGCGAAGGGCGGGCACGGCTTGTCCTGGCTCTGTTGCTGCTGCTGGCAATGCAGGTGTGAGGAGCGCGGCGGCGGCGGCTGCTCTGAGAAGAAGCCGCGCTGAAACTGCAATGGGGTTTCCATGTCAGGGCTATTAAAGCTGCAGGGAGACCAGGCGGTGGTGCACCCTGCGCAATGCGTTATGGTCGGGAGCGGGGACTCCTGCTGCTGGTGCGAGGAAGGGCCCATGCCGGCTCCGGTAGAATCCAGGCGGCGAGTCCGATTGGTTGGGCGCACCAAAACAATGGGCATGACATCACCTGCGGGGACCAAGACTGAGTTTGCGGCGTGCGACTCAGGGGAGCGTGTGTGTGTGAGAGAGGGAAAATAGGGAGAGGGATCTGCAGGGTGAAAATCCAAGGGTGCGCAGGACAAGGTGAGGGCGAGGATTCCACCTGCCGATTGGGAGCGCCTGTGAGCACCGCTAAGGATGGGGAGCCCCCAGGCAGTGCAGCCAGGCTGCAGGGGTAGGAGAAAAGAAAGGGTGTCCCTTCCTTCTTTCCGTGTCGCGCCCCCCTCTCCCCCACCTAACTACTGCCGGACGTGCAGTCTAGATCACCTGCGCCGGGTACTGCAGCACGTTGGGCCACCCGGCAAAGGGTCAGGCGCAGGGACAGTGCGGAGCCGGCCACTCCTCCGCCGCCAGGCACGCCTCCAAGGGCTGCAGAACAGCAGCCCCCCGCTCCACACCCACGTCTCCCCAATTGTCCTGCAGAGAGTGGGCTTCGGCTGCCAGCCAGATAACTGTGGGGGGCCCGCTTTGGAGAGAAAAAGTTTGGCGACTGGCTACACGAGGGCTCGGGAATAACCACGGGGCCTGAGCCTAGGTTTGTCCTTAAAATCAGCGCGGATCTCTCCCGGCCGCTCAGCGCCAGTGCCCGGGAGTCGGGATTGGTTGCGCGGAGCTCTCGCCCTAGCGTTCTGCGGCGCGGATAGGGTTAACCGTCTGACACACGGGCCCGAGGAGGATGGGGGCGGGGCCGGAGAGGGGGATCCCCGCCATCCGCGGGAGGAGCCCGCACGGGCTTCCCGGGTCCCCCTGGCGGGGGCGGAGGGCTTTCCCCTCTACCGCCTGCTCACATTTGCGCCTTCTGCGGAACATGAGGGGCTGGCGCCCCCGACCGCCGGGTCCCGGGCTCTCGCGCTCAGGCCCTCTGGCCACCCCAGTGGGTAAATCCGTGGGTTTCTTCGGCCGTGGAAAGGGGGCTTGCTCGAGGGTCTGGGGGGCTGCTCAGCGACCGCCGGCCGCCAGCTCCTCCTCTGTTCCTCTTCCTCCTCCCCACCTGCAGCACAGACACAAAGCAAAGGCGGGTCACCTATGCGCAAACACCGAGCATCTTACTTGCCAAGCCCGGACTGCTGCGGCGGGCGAGAGAGGGGCCTGGCGCGGGCTGATTCTCGCCGGTAGTCAGAGCTTGGCTGGGAAATTACTAATAATGATAACTCGGGCCGAATAATAGCTGTCCGAGGACAGTGCTGGATTTTTGCTAGAGCTAGGTATAATTATTTTACTCCCCAGTAGACCAATAAAAATAGCATTTTGTGTTTCACAAATTCCCTGTGATGTGTCCTTCTCTTAAGCAGTGTACCAGAACAAAGCAGTAGCGGACCCTTTCGAGGATTCTTTGTTACTGCTCCATCTTAAGTCTTTATCGTTTGTATTTCTTTGTAACTTGAAATTTTCGTCTCCTCCACCCAAATGAAAGAACTCAGCCAGATGAATATTTATTTCCATTTTTTAAGTGTGATTTTAAAGCATGATTTTTATGCTAAAGATGATAATGAATTAGATACACCAAGAAATTAGAGTGAAAGCAGATCACCCTCATTAGGTAACCATTCTCAGCTGGATCCAATTTCCTGATATTCTACTCGCACTGCACCTGCCGTGTGTGTGTGTGTGTGTGTGTGTGTGTGTGTGTGTGTGTGTTTTCAGTGCCATGGAGTGAATAATTCATTTTAGGGTATCCTTTGGACATGGCTTAAACAATTTTAATTTTTGTACGTGCAAGTAAAAACATCCAGAAGAAAGGGGGGGGGGGGGGTTGCTTTTAGTTCCACAGTCCTCAACTTGACATAATGAATAGTGTCAGAACTTGCATTTCTCAATAGTCAAGACTAGAATTCGTACGGCTAAAAATTGGAGACAGCGTTTCATTTTTATAATCTATTAGCATTTTTGGCAGTTTAATAGAACTTGTTTGGAATTATGAAGCTCATTGAATCTTTGGGGTGGCTGAGTAGATACTGCATGGTGAGAATGACTACTAACAATTCTTAAAAAAGGAAAAGAAGACAATTCTAATGAATAATTTGGAATTACAATTAAAACTTCTAAATAAAAGTTATTCACCTGGTGTGAAACAAAATCCAACTCAAGCACAATATTCATCACATTTATTTTCACTTTGTAACAAATTATACAGCTGCCTTCTAATTGCTCTATGATGCTGATTGAGTGAAGAAGTTTGATTTATCCTTACAAATCTAAATACTTCAAAGAAATGTTTTCATGAAAATTAATTAGCTTTTCATAAATTTAGATGGAAAATTTACATAGACCACCCCCAAAATATGTAAATATTGTTACCAGTATTACATTAGATATGTTTCTAGAGTTAATAAAATATTCTAAGAAAGGTAATGGCTGCACCCTCTTTTGAACTGACTTTCTCAATTAGCAAAGTCAAGGCTTTCAAAGAGGTTCCATAAACAAAATAACGGAAAAATATTGTATCATTTTCCATGTATATTTCCATGCCTTAGTATGGCAATAGGTGCAATGCCATTAATCATGTAGAAACAAAGAGTGTTTACTGAGATTCATGGCATTATGTGTGGATTCCCATTGCTCAGAAAGGGGGCGCAGGGGAAGGATGGAATGCACAAGGTAAGGAAGAAATAGAGATTTGCACCACAGCTTGAGGAACTGTCAGAATAGCAAAACTCAGATTAACAATGCTCCCACCTAGTCAATATTTTTAAAAAGCTCATGAAGTAATAATGTGAAACCCACTGTGATTGGAGGGGGAGAAAAGTCCATCAGATATTTATCTTTCTGTTTCCAGGAATCATCTGATCACACACACTCAAAAAATCATCTTGCTAATAGATGTCTGCATTTGGGGATTTTGATAACCCTCTATTAGTATGATGATGAAAAATCACAAGATGTCCCAGCAGCCGAGCCAGCATGGCTCAGTGGTTGGGCATTGACCTATGAACCAGAAAGTCATGGATCAATTCCTGGTTAGGGCATACACCCGGGTTGCAGGCTCGATCCCCAGAGTGGGGCATGCAGGAGCCTGCCAATCAATGATTCCCTCTCATCATTGATCTTTCTCCCTCTCCCTTCCTTTCTGGAATCAATAAAAATATATTTTTGAAAAAGATGTCCTAGCAATTTTGTTTCATTTTTTGTCTGAATCCTTCTGACTTTATTGTTTGAGGCATCTTACACTATTGGGTTATGACATGGGACACACTTAAGAGGTTCTTGTTTTCATCATTCTTCTTTATAAAATTAACAAATGAATTTTAAGCTAAGATATAAACATTTAAAATATATATACTATATGTATACTGTAATCTTGCTTTTCCCCCCATATAGGATTGCAGAAATACATGTAATATGTAAAGTTAAGTAATCAGAACAACAAAGACAATATTCTTTCATGTGGATAGTGCCTAGCACATAGTAGATACTCATTTATATTTGTGAGATTGAGGAGGCAAGGAGAGAGGGAGAAAATGAAGAAGCGTTGAAGGAAAGGTCACAAAACAACGGCCCACAACCTCCAATGATAAGCTTTTGGGAAATTACATTTGCTTCTTTTTCTGCCAGTAAGATATATAAGTTGTGAACTTTCTCTAGTTTAACACCAGAGGTCCTACTCATCCATGAAATGCATTTCAAATCTAATCAATTAAATACCTTTCCACCAGCATAGTTATTTTGTAAAAATTGTCTATTTTTTCCTTATATATGAGAATAATTGCTTTCCCATATTTGTTGTATTTCAAGATTGTGAATATGCAAACACACATAAGACCCCCCCTCCCCCCCCCCACACACACACATACTTAACAGTCTTAGAATAATAATTTTCCCAGACCTCAGCGACTTGGGGGAAAAACTGGTTGTTTGCACTCTGGTTCCTTATTTTATTCAGATTTATATTATGCCATTATTTATAATTCTCCTATTCATAGTATTTATCTGTCGGTGTTCCCTCTCTTTGTTGTTCCTTAAAAAGCAGGACTCTCTTGAATTTAGATGTTTCAGATCTATATCCAAAGGCAGCCAGAGCAGTAGAGGCAGGGGTCCAGGGCATCTGTGCCCCACACTGCGTGGTGAGGGAAACAAAATAAATGTTCTCCTGAGATTTTCTTTTTTCTTTGCCTAGGTGAGTAAATTATTTGGTGGTGCAAACACAGACATTGTGATAAGATTCAGCCTCTCTGGACTTAGCTGGCTTAGCAGCAAATGCAAATGGGAGTCAGGGCACTATCGGAGTTGTTTTCTTAGCTAAATTTCCTGGAGCAGGACAATTTTTAAAAAGTCATAAAACAGCTGTTATTTTTAAACCACATATTGCCCTAGCTTCATACAAAATTTACTACATTTAAAGAAAACAGAACAATATTTATTATGTGTATTCTCTATTCTTCTGCATTGTGATTAGAAAGTATCAAGACCTGAATAAGAGTATTGATGATAGTCTTGTTATTTTTAGTAATACGACTATTATTCAGGGACTACTTATCATGTTGGGGCCTATTCACTAACTTCATTAACTTTCCAAATGTATCTACTCTCATTCTTGTCCCCTATTCCCTGCTAACTAGAGTGTTTATAAAAGTCTCAGCAGTGCTAGAAGAAAAAAAAAAAAGAGAAACTCTACTAGTTTTGCTAGTAGAATTGACCTGTTATGTAATTAAATAGGTGAATAGGTTGAGATTATTGACTATGATGTCTTTTAAAAACAGTCTGTGGCTTTGGTAAACAAATATCCCTTGGCACTTAGAAACACACATCCAAATCTAGAAAGTCATAAAAAAATTACTGGACAGCACATTGTAGTTTATAAAGCGGTTTCTCATGTGTTATTTTATTTGAATCTCATTAAGAACTCTTATGAGAGGTAGGGAAAGGTGTTATTATCATCTTCATCTTATAGGTCATGATAACACTTGAGATGTACTGCCTGAGCTGCCCCAGATCACATAGCTAGTGAGTAGCAGAGAACAGCCAGACTTCAAACATGGTCTTCTGATTCTGTCTGGCGAGTCTGTTTAACATTCTCTTAGCCTTTCCTTCATACAAGAATAACCTATTACTCTATCAACTCCTACAGGCTTGCACTTTACTGATAGGCCAGGAATGGACAATAGTGACTTAACATGACCATTCACTGGGTTTGAATAGCCTAACTGACATTTCCTCACTGGCTCGATTGGGATTCTGTGATCCTTAACTATTGTTGACTTCATTTGAAGAGTAGAATAATATATAAGATCTAATACAAGTGTGGATGAAATGGCAGGAATGTAATCATGCAGGCCCAAGGTGCCTAATTAAAAAGTATTTTTAGAAAAACATATCCTGGTCTATTCATACACAGTATTCTGTCTACTCTGCTGGCAGCTTATGCATTCCTTATTTTTGGCAACATCCATAATATAAGTTGAAGGCCAACGATGTGTACATATTGACACATGCAATGTCCATTTTGTCTTTTTATATAATAAGGGAGAAGGAACAGACTCAAGCTCCCTGCCCCGGGGCTTAGAGGAACGTGTTTACAGGCCTACAGGGATCCGGCCCGCCTCCCTGGTCTCTGTGCCCTGGAAGAGCTGTCCTCTTGGTGTTGTTGTTTCTCCCCATATTCCAAGAAAGGAAGGCAGGCTGTGTGCCATAAAGAGAGAGGGACCCCTGTGTCTCACAGCTGGGGTCAAGAGTTAACATGTGGGGCCAAAGATATGCAAATCCATCCCTAAATAATGAGGTCATATCGACCACATGGTGATTCCAAAAGTCCATGGTTGCTCAAAACTAAAATATAATGAGGCCACAAAAGTTTTCGAAGCTATATTTCCCCCCTGAAATCCAATATATTTTCCCAACATTGTTTTCTTCTCTTTTAGGATTAGGATACACTATTCATTCTCTCTATTTTTTTTTTTTCCTTTTCTTGTTAATTCTATTCCCATGTCTTATTCATCAGTTCATTATATTTCCCTTTTTCTTTTCCACTTCTTGCCAAACAGGCTCAGGAAATCTATCACCCTTTGTTTATCTTTATCTTATTTTCTCTCTATCTGAAACTATTTGTAAGACCCCATCCCCAAATAATTGTCTTAGGGCAAGGAGAGTTGGTGCCTACTCATAGAAAGAGAAAGAGCCACAATTTTCTAATTTGAATTAAACATAGCAGTGTCATCAGCAACAAAACATTCTAAATGCTGATAGTATTTTAGGGCTGTAAAACTCAGCACATTTTCTATACCATTTTAATTAATTTTTTAAAATTTTTTATTAGTTAAGGTATTACAAATGTGTCCTCATCCCCCCATTAACCCCCATACCATTTTAATTATTAATGTACAATAATTATTCATATCTACAAAATGATATAAATAATACATCATATTAGGAAAAACACACAACAGACATATACTAGACAAACATGACAAAAACTCAATATTTGACACAGTGTTTTGCCCTTGCTACATGTTTAATTAGTTAAAACTATTAGATACTTTCATTCACAAGCCAAGTTCTCTTAACAAGGGGTATTTCTAGGTTCCTATAACTGAAAATATAATTAGGGAAGACTTCAGTGCTGATTGATTCAAATGTTAAGACACCATCAACATTCCAACACTTTCCTTGGATCTCTTCCCATCATTATCCTCCTTTATACATATTGGCTTAATCCTCATGTTATTTTACCTTAAGGTAGGAAAAATGACTCAGGCACTTCTAGGCTTCTTAAGCACACTCCTATCATTCAGAGGGAAGCAGATCATCCAGCCTCAAACCAGCTAGGTTAACATACTAAGCCCTGAACCATACTTAAAGTATGGTTAAAGGGGGGTATAATAGGAATGGCGCATCGAACAAAGAATACTGATAAAGAGATATAAATTATTTAAAAGAATCAAATGAAAATTCTGGAGTTGAAAAATATAGTATCCAAAAAGAAAAATTCACTAGAGGATCTCAATAGTAGATTTGAGCTGAAAGGAAAACAAATCACTGACCTTGAGGACATCAAAAGAAAACCACAGATGGACATAATTTATGAATATGGATGCAAAAATCCTCAACAAAATATAATCAAACTGGATACATCAATATATAAAAAAGTATTATATATATATATAAATATATATATATATATCAAGTGGGGTTTATCATAGGAATGTAAGGTTAGTTTATCATCAAAATTCAATTTGTGTAATATAGCATGCCAACAGAATAAAAGACAAAACCATATAATCATCTTGATAGACAGAAAAAAACACTTGACAAAATGCAAAACCCTTTTATGATAAACATAGCCAACCAACTAGAAATAAAAGGCTATTTTCTCAAAACTATAAAAGGCATCTATGAAAAATTCACTGCTAATATCGTAGTTACTGGTGAAAGGCTAAGCTTCCCTCCTAAGATCAGAACCAAGACAATATCTGATCTGTCTGCTTTCATTAAATATTGTACTGAAAGTTCTAGCCAGTGAATTAGGCAAGCAAAGGAAATAAAAGGCACCCAGAGGGAAAGAAAGAGGTAAAACTATCTGTATTCACAGATGACATGATTTTGTGTAAAGAAAACTCCTAAGGAACCCACTAAAATTTTATTAGAACTAATAAGTTCAGCAGATTTCTGGATATAATATTAATATTTAAAATCAACTGTATTTCTCTACACTAGCAATGAGTAATTGAAAATGAAATTTAAAAACAGTTTAATGTGCAACTAATAAAAATATTTAGAAATGCATCAACAAAAGAGCAAAACTTTTACACAAACTAACAAATATTGTTGGAAGAAACTAAATAAGTCCTAAATAAGTGGAGAGACATGCTATATTCCTGAATTAGGAGATTTAATATTATTAATCTACTGATTCAGTCAAATTCTTATCAAGATCCTAGTTGACTTTTTTAAGAAATTGACAAACTGATCCTAAAATTCACATGGAAATGCAAGTAGCCCAGAATAGAAAACAATCTTGAAGTATAGAAACAAATTTTAATTACTCACATTTGTTAAATAAAATCTTCCTACAAAGCTATAGTAATCAAGATAGTGAGTAATAGAGCTCCTAGGAGCCTGTATTGTGAGATGCCTTATAGAACATGCTTTCTGGGCAAAGTGACCCTAACAATTAGAAGAATTCCAGGTACCTAGTAGGTGCTACATAATGTTGATAGACCTGAATACACGCCTCATGAATAGTTTACTCATAATAGATACTGATTTTTTTTCTGAAAGACATCCTAGCTCTTTTGAATATACAAGCTGCTTGATCTCAGCATGTTTGTTAAAATGAAAGGTGGGGTAGTCTAAAATCCTTGTGTTATGGCAGATAACTTGACAAGTGTCAACTTTACCCATGTCTATGCTATAGACATTACAATAAAAAGTTATTTCTACATTTTTTAAAAGTGTGTAATGGAATAAGAATAGATATAGAGATCAATGGAACAGAATTGACAGTCTAGAAATAAGCCTTTACATTTATGGTCAATTGATTTTTAATACAGGTGCCAAGATAAGTCAATGAGGATAAGATAGTTTTTTCAACAATGGTGCTAGGAAAACTGGATATCCACATGTAAAAAACTAACTTGGGCCCCTTCCTTACAGCAAACACAAAAATTAATTCTGAATGGATTAAACACCTAAATGTGAAAACAAACAAACAAAACAAAACAAAAACACACTGTGAAACTATTTTTAAAAAGCATAGGTGTGTCATGACTTTGGATTAAGCAATACTTTCTTAGACATGACACTAAACACATAAGTTGTAAAAGAAAATAGCTACACTGGACTTCATCAAAATTAAAACTTTGGTGTTTCAAAGCACTTCAACATGAGAGTGAAAAGACAATCTAGAGTGTAAAAATAAATTTGCAAATCATAGCATTCTCGGAAGATGACTGATAATGGTTACTCATGGCCAGTAATTGTCTGAATGAATACCTTCGCTCTCTCACCCTTTTGTAGCTCAGACATATACTTACAACACGGTGAGACTGAAGCCTTTTTAAGAGGTTATCAGTGGCAGTTTTGGAAGTACTAAGTATGCTCTCATTTTGAGGATTGGCAACGAGCGTGCACTCCACAGCCAGCCTGCAGCATGTGGTCCGGCTACCTGGAGCACGCATCTTGAAGGACTCAGCAACCAAGGAGGCATAGCACAAGGGGGGCACCCTGTGGGTGGCCGGACACTTATTTGATATTGACAAGTGACAGTAGCACTGGAATCACACTCATGCTCACTTCAAAAGAGAGACCAGGCAAGTCAGAGGCCCTGTTAGGAAGGCAGGGCCTACAGCTCCAAACCCTCTCACAGATGTTTATCTAAGGGGGTGTGGAGGTGGGTATTGTATCAGAGGAAAGCAAAACTCCTGACCACTTCCCATTCTTACACAATGAAATAATTTACTCATGGAGCTTTTTAGCCAAGATAAAAGTCATGTTTTGTTTAAATTTATTAAGTACTTTGCTAAGAGTAAAAAACTTCTTTGTTTTTTCAATTTTTTAGTAGTCCCATAGACAATGGAAGAAAGATGTAGAAAAAGAACACTCTGTTCTGGAAGATAAATTACATGACGTGTACCAACCTATTGAAATCAGATTAAGCAAAAAAAGTATGTTCTCAGTTATTAAAGGGCGTTCCAAGATAAAGGACTCTTAGGTTTCCTGTTCTAGATTTTTGTCTTTTGCTTATCCCCAGATCAGGGCTCTGGAGAACAACAGAGAGAAGGCGGTCTTGAAACGGCTTTTGCTACAACTGGTGCAATGGGACTTAAGGGATGGAGGACTACTTTCCCCGTAGCAGGCCTGAGAGTTGACCTTGTGTGTTAGAGCTCCATGCAGAGGGATGGGAGGAGAAGTTAACCTCATAGGGATTCACATAAGACAGGGGCAAGAAAGGGCCTTTCACTTCTCCTGTGTCCCTCTCTTTGACAAGTTGCACAGAAAGTAGCTTAAGTTTATGTCTCAGGCTTATAGTCCTCAGGAGGCTCTTATGATCTAGTTGCTTTTTTTTTTCTTGAGAGGAATCTCTGGATTTTCCTAGGAAGCAGCCTTCATTCTCCCAGGCTTAAGGAGATTCTTGGTTTCCCAGTTGTTAGGACAGGTCAGGGAATGAAAGAAGGATGAAGTCTTTCAGATAAGTAACTAGAGAGAGCCCAGTTATCAGCAGACTGGAAGAGGAACTAGACAAGAAGAGGAAACGTCAGGGTACACTTGAACATATCAATGGCTATAACACAGATCACGTCCTCAAGAAGTTCAAAGGACAAGGCACTTTGTTTCTTTCTCATTCAATTTCTAAAATCTGGGAAAATTACCTCAAATAGATGTTCTGAGTCTTCTTCATGTGGCTGCTCTGACTAATCCTTAAAAATACAACTCACTGTATGTGTTAGGTTTGATCAAATAATTGAATGAATACCCTCTCCCCTGGGAACTAACCTTTAGGCCACTTCACAACGGATATTCCACTTGCTTAGACCACATTCCACTTGCTAAGACCATTATCTCTCCCTTTTGGACTTTCCCAGAATCCAGACCTGCACAGAGAATTCTCTGCACAGAAAAAGCCCGCCTAGAATCCTTTAAAAACCTGACTCCCCGTCTTTGGGGGCTGGTGCCATTTTGGGGCTCAGCCCATCTGCTATCCAGATGACCTAATAAATTTATAATCCCTTACCACTTTGGCCTCGTGTGTTCCTCCTTCAGCAACCCTAACAGTAAGAAGCAAAACTAGAGAAGTATGGGAAAATGTAAAGGAGATATAGTTTTATGAGCTTAAGATGGAGAAGATTTTCCTAAGTAATTGACTAAACTCAACAGACATAAAGGAAAAGACAGCTGATTTGATCTTATGTCAGGATAAAACATCCTCAGGAACCAAAAACAAAAAGACAAGTGCCATATTTAACAGACCAAGGATTAATATCAAGCATGTTTTTAAAAAAGTCTAAGAAATTAAGAGTAAAATTAAAAAAAAAAATGGATGGAGGAATAATAAAAGGATACAAACAAACAATTTTTAAAAAGATGAGCCCTAGCAGGTTTGGCTCAGTGGATAGAGCATCAGCCTGTGAATTGAAAGGTCCCAGGTTCAATTCTGATCAAGGGCACATGCCCAGGTTGTGGGCTCAATCCCAAGTGGGGGGCTTGCAGGAGGCAGCCGATCAATGATTCTCTCTCATCATTGATGTTTCTATATCTTTCTCCCTCTTCCTTCCTCTCTGAAATCAATAAAAACATATTTAAAAAATAAAAAAAGATGAAATACAAATGGTCAAAGAAAACCTGAATAATCAAGGAAATGCAAACTAAAATAATTTTTTTCTATCAGATTGAATGATGATACAATATAATGCATTGGTGAGGCTGCAAGAAATCAGCTTTCTCATAGACCATAGATAGGAGTATACATTGGTAAAGCCTAGTTTGTAACATCAAAATGTTAAATATACAACTTTTCACTTAATAAGTCCACTAATAGAAATTTATTCTTTAAAAATATTTTCATGCATATATTTGTAACGATCTTCACTGTAGCATGATACAGTGCAGAAAAAAAGAATAAAATAAATTCCCATTAAAAAGTATCCTACAATAATTTTTTAAAGGATGACTAGGACATATATGTAAAGAATTGGAATGACCAAAATTTATCATTAGTTTAAGCCAAGTGACAAAACCATTCATACAGCATTCATACAAATAAAAATTATGTGCTTCAATTTGTATATAAAGTTATAGGAAGGAGACTATCAGGTTGATAATGGTAAGTACTGAGAAGTGGATGTGGCGGTGGACATGAAGGACAGCTTTTAGCTGTTGCTTGTGGGGCGAGACTTGAATAAATACATTTTTAAAATACAGTGGAAGGGAGGGGGGAAAAACATAAGACTCAGGCATGCGAACCTACTCTGAGCCTTTTCTTGATCTCTTACATGCCCCGTTCTGTATTTTCCAGCTTCTAACCAATGGTTCCTCATGCCCACTAGCATCAGGCACAGGGGGGATGTGCAATAGGTGTTTGTTGAATTAAAGTTAAATAAATAAGAAGTTGTTGCTTTAGGCAAAAAGAAAAACCTAGAGGCTATACAAACTTCCAAAGAATCAAAGTCTTGTTACTTTATTTATTGATATATTGAGTAAAGTACTGAACTCATAGATATGGACTTACTTTTTCTTTTTGCTTTATGGAAATGTAACCATACTGTGGTCTTTCTTCAAGGTTATTAAATACTCTCTGTTGGTTGCCCCTGAAGGCCAGATACCAATTGCCATCCCAGAGTTAATTAGGCCTCCACTGAATTTTTTTTCCAAAATGGAAATAATAGGACACATAAGGGCAAGAGCTATGACAGAATCAGATTCTAGGTATCAGATTTTTATGCAGGTAAGAAGGAATCTAGAGATCAACCACAGGTTGGGCCCAGTTTTGCCCATAAAGCACCTATTTACCTTTAGGAGGTAAATGATCTTTGGGCCATTAGAAGAACTAAAGTAGCAATTTCCTGAACTTTACTATAAATAGTTAATTCCACTAACTCTCTGGAACTATTTCATCTATCACTGGTTGAGAGGGGATAGAGGTGGTTGTGCTCATGTGGCAATAGTTTTTCTATAGCATTACAAACCTTATGCATTTATTTTATGTGGACAGCAAGTATAAAAGATAAATATTTTGTGTAATCCATGCTAAAGGAGAACTGTGGTCAAAAACACACCCCATTAGCTTTTAATAAAATAAACAACCAAAAACAATACACAGTTTGAGAAACTTTAAAGAAAATAAAACAGGTAAAACTAATAGTTCAGGGAGCTAAAAATAGTAAAGCCACATGCAATATCTTCTGTAGCAAATAAATAAGTAGACTTTTCTAAAGTATAATCATTGCAAATTAAATGTTTCTAAATAATATTTGTGAGGAACTTTGCAATTATTAATTTAATACATATTAAGCTTTTTTTTCCTCCTCTAACTTCATTTGCTCATCAATATCTTCCTACCTCATAGGACTTAGAGAAGTTTAAAATTATTTAATAATACAATTCCTATTCATGTTCTCATTACCACTACAGTGAATTTTGATGTATATGTTTGTTTGTATATATATATATATATATATATATATATATATATATATATATATTTCATTGCTTATCACAATTTCTTGTATTCTTCATCATTCTTTACTTCAACGATGTTTTAATTCACTTTCCATTTAGTGGGGCATACTCTTAGAATTCTTATATGTCTCAGATGTCCTTCTATTGTCAGATGAACAATATATTAGTACTAGTGGCCTGGTGCATGAAATTCATGCACATTAAAAGTGAATTAATTCGAGGAAATATTTTAATATTGCTATTTGCCCTTTCTCTATAATAGAAGTGTCAGAGATGAAAGAAAATTAGTAAAATGTATATGAAAATCTGCCTCCTGTCAGAGTCTGGGGCACACCGTGGGACCCAGAGTCAAGTCCCCGCCCACCCGCATGCACCTCAAAATTGCACGAGACCCAGACCTGGCTGGCCCCACCCCATTGGGTGAGATCTACACCTGGCCAGCCCCACCCCTGTCAAACCCTCCTGGGCAGGGGACACAGTCTCAGGTCCCCTGTCAAGCCCCGCCAGGTGGTGGGGCACAGCCTTATGTCCCCTGTCAAGCCCCACTGGGTGAGGGGCATAGCCTTAGGTCCCCTGCCCCGGCCCAGTACCATGCAGTCTCAGGTTCCTGCTGACCACTCATTATGGGAACCCTGCCTCCACTGTGGGTGCAGCCATCTTGTGAGGGCATAATGGAGTGAGGGTCTATTTGCATATCACCTCTTTATTATATAGGATATCTGGTTATAGGGTTCTTGGAATGGACTCATTTCCTCTGAGAACCCTGCAAATGTTATTTTACTATATTTTAACTGCTAGTGTTGTTATTGGGAATCCAGATGCTAGTTTGATTTCCTTTCAAATGAAAATAATCTTCAGTCTCTGAGATGGAAGCTTGTAAGATTTTCTCTATATTCTTGGAATTCAGAAACTTTTGTTAGGGTATACTTCAATATATTGGAATTTTTTCCCCATGAATTATTCTGCAGACTTGATGAGTCAGTCTAACAGTTCTATTCTTTCTTCAGGTCAGGGTATTTTTCCTCTGTATATTTTATTATTTATTCTTCAACTCTTATTTTTCCTTTTTCTAGAATATAAATAATTCACATATTTTTTTGTCCTAGATATGTCTTCCAAATAAATTTTTTTCACTCAGGATTTCCATTTCTTTGCATTTTTTTTGCCTGTGTTTTGAGATACAATTTCCATTTAATCTCCTAGGATGATAATGTGGTCCTAATTGTACACATTATTTTAAGTTACTTTATGAAATTATTAAAATTTGAGAATCATTCCTTAAGTTTCAAGCTCTTTCCTGGAGAGTTCTCACTGTTTTGTTAAACTTTATATTTTAAAATAATCTTAGATTTATAAAAAATAATATAGAGAGTTTTATTTAGTCTTCACTCAGCTCCCCTTCATGTTAACATGACTTACTAAAAGAAATTGGCTCACATGCTATAGTTCCAGGCTGAGTCCAAAGGCTTGAGAACTAGGAGAGCCAACAGTGTAAATTTCATTCAAAGATCAGGAGAGTTGAGACCCAAGAAGAGCCAATATTTCAATTCAAGTCTGAAGGCAGAAGACTGATGTACTAGTTCAAGGCAGTTAGACTGACGAGTTACTTCTCACTCAGCCTTCTTGTTCTACTCAAGTCGTAATTGATAGGACCACCACATTAGGCAGGGCGATCTGTTTTACTCAGTCTTCAATTAAAATGTTAATTTAATTCACAAAACTCCCACAGACACACCCAGAACAACATTCCACCAAATATCTTGACAATTGGCACACAAAATTTACTGTCACAGATGTAATCCTGAGGGGTCAAGAAAACTTTAAACCATAGTCTATTTACTAAAACAGAGAAATATATCTTATTTTTAAAGAATTGTCTCAAAAATTATTAAAAATAAATATTCTAATTATATAACCTTTAGCTTAGAATATTGGTTTTCTAAAAATAATTCTAGCTTTCCAAGAAATCAATGTAGTCAGGTTTGTTAAGGCTTTACTATGGAGTACCTATTTGCAGGTCATATATCTTGGTTTGACTGTTAACTCTGAAGAAATATTTCTGGAGGGAATCTTGCATCTACACCCCATAAAAAATAATCAATGCCCCCTCTCTGCCTCCCCACACATATTACATGGTTTGTTTGAGATTAGAAATTCTGTAATTCTTGATATTCTGTGTATCTACATCAATTCAGCATTTATTTGTTAAAATAAATTCTCTATGGAATGTGTCAATTTAACTTGCGTTTGATGACATTCCTCACAATACCTTGCCTAAGGATGCATTTTAACATGCTATTTAATTAAGTGATTACAAGTATTGTAAAACACCATTCTGAGGATATAACCTAAAAAAATACATTATGTAAACTTTTTAGTTTCTGTTTTATGTCTTATTTTAAACCAATAGCAGGCTTGTGACTTATCAAGTAAAATTGAAAAGAGTAAAAGTTTTTAACACTTATATAATTTGGCCATAAAAGTAAACCTAAGAATAGAAAAGTCTATAAACCTTTGACATTAGTATTTTATGAGTAATGGCATATTTTTATAGAAATTTACATTATACTCTGGTTATTGATCATTTTAATGAAAGACACCTGCTTGGGGAAGCAACATCAACCATTATATATATATATATATATATATGAAAGGGCGAGGGCTATGCCCTCCATCTTGCCTGTATCCTCCATGTTGGGGCCACGTGCGGCCTTCTTCCCGGAAGCCCAGGCCTCTGCTGGCCACGCCCGGGATTTTAAACTAACCAATGACAATCAAGGGAAGTGCACGCCATAGATATGACCACATCCTGTGTAACAAGACCCGGCTTGTGCCTGGCCAATCGGCAGAGCACAGTCCTTTCTCCTCCCCTTACTCCAACCCCCCCCTATATAACCGGTCTCTAGGCGGGGTTCGCTCTCTCAGCCACTTGATTTGCCGTTGTGTCGGTGAGTCTGGTGGACGGGGAGCCGAGCTAGCTTGAAATACAGATTCTTATGCTTTTGCATCGGATTGGCTGGCTCCCTGATGTGGTTTCTTGGGAATCTTGAAATCTGGGCATAACATTTATATATATATATATATATATATATATATATATATATATATACCATGATATAGATATATATATATCAATATGCATGATATATATATATATATATATATATATACACACACACACATTAGCAATCCTCAAATCATAGTTGTTTGGCATTTAATCAATTGGCTACAAATAGTGAAAATATTTGTACAATAATACATTGTAATTTGGTTGCCAAGTGGGAGGTTGGGAAAACTTAAATAGAACACAATTAAGCAATGACAATCTGCTCACTCTTTTGACAAGTGATCACTTGAATTTCTCTTTTCATAGATGAAGTTAAATATTTCAGGGTGGAATCAATAAACTCTCCTTCTGGGGAAAAATATTAAACTTTTGCTCTATTTCATAATGCTCGTTTTCATTATGAATTGGAAAAGACTTGGTCTTTGAATGCAGAAAGTCCTGAATTCAAATCCTGATTAGAATTATGTATCCATAGGCAAGTGTTTAATCTTTTCTAAGCAAAGTTTCTTCTGTTGTAGGTGGCAAAATGAGAAAAATGTCAATTTGTGTTTTATTTTCCTTCTTTTCTCATCCTTTTCAAGAGAATTCTAGAATTAGAACTTTTGTATCCCAAACTGGGGCTCTCTTTTTTCAGCAGGGAGAGGCTAATAAATTTGGCTCTGTGGTGTGGTCTAGGTATAGGCTGCAGACTCAAATACCTACAGGGGACTTGAAATGAATAAAGCCTTTTTGCATATAAGACAATAGGAGTGGTGGGAGTTGTGGTAACTGAGAAGTGTCTGCCCCACCTGAAGGAAACTGACCCAATTCATTTAGAGCTAGCTGTTGCCTTCCATGTCTGTGGGCCAATATTGCCAGATTTCCTGCATTATTAAGAGAAGCATGAAATCCAACGTTTTATGTTCCCTCTTCTCATTTTTAAATATTTGTTGCTTTAAAGATGTTTCAAATACAAAGGCAGAAGTCAGAGTTTGTTTAACACCACACATTTGCAACTTGGGGCCAGGACCATGAAGAACTGAAACTGTATTTTCTGACACGGGTGTAGAGGTTGGGACTAACCAAATATGACACCTGCGAGGAGGGCCTGAGTGACAGGTTTTCTGACTGGCCTTCTCCAAGATGGTACTAGGGGGCAGCAAGACCTCAGCAAGAGCTGGCTGTCTAGGTGACTATGAGAAACCCCACTGAGTACTGTTACTTAGGGATCCTTTGTGAGGACCAGCCTTACCTGGCTTGGGCAGAAAAGAAAGAACCACCAGTCTGAATGGGCCAAGGGAGCCTACACACAAAAGAACAGCAGGGGCTGTCACCAAGGACTGACCCCATAAGTCCCCAGGTTCTTGAATGGCCCAGGGCCAAGGAATCTCTCCTTATTTCCTGGGCCTCATGCTTTCCTTTTTCTGAATTTTTTCTCCCT
Source organism: Myotis yumanensis (assembly GCF_028538775.1). Taxonomy (NCBI): domain Eukaryota; kingdom Metazoa; phylum Chordata; class Mammalia; order Chiroptera; family Vespertilionidae; genus Myotis; species Myotis yumanensis. The sequence continues at coordinate 66,756,401 of NW_027223755.1, read as the reverse complement.
CATATTGCTGGGATACCTTTTTCAGTCACTTTTAAGAAAAGGTGCACTGGAAATCAACAGATGCCTCTCAACTCATTAGCCATCTCTCCTCTTCACCTTCACCTCCAGTGGAACCAAGGTTGCTGGGGTCACCAACAGGGGCTGGGGACAAGAAAATTTCACCTCTCCCACAAGAAAGTCCCAAACCCAGAAATAATGCTGGGTTTTCCAAAGCTGTAACTGTAGTATGTACTATTCTTCATTCTCCTCATGGGTTATATTTAATTTGATGGGCTGGTACTGGTACCTAACTTCCATATATGGTGATGTAGAGTAGTTGAAAAAGCTATAGAGGGAGACCTGAATTTAAATCCTGCTCCACCCATTTTCTTGTCAGATTACTTGATCTTTCTAAATTTCAATACTTTATTCTGTAAAATGCCTACCTTTCTGGAATGTCCTGAGAATGAACCCATGTGTGGCACTTGATTAAGATACCAAAAGGACCTTTCCTTGACCCTAGTTATGGATGCATACTTACAAGTGTTCAGTGACAGCTTAGGTCTACTTTATCATCACCTCTCTGTGCTTATTACTAATTCATGGAAGTCCTTTTTGGCTTTTACCAGTTTTTAGTATTAGAATTTCAGGTAGAAATAGAACTTGAATATTTTGTGTTCACCTGCTAAATTGTGCATGAAAGATAAAAGGAAAGCACAACTTAAAATACAGAAGTGCAAGTACTACAATGTTGGCTTAATGGACCTTAAAAATAATCCTACTCATAAAAAGTCCTGCAAAGGTACTCAAACTGCATAGCTGGTTGAATTTTTTTTCAAGGAAATGACTTGAGAAAAATGAAAACATAACAAGATTCTCTAACTGGTACAAATTCAATACATCAAATCTTTTATTCCCAGTGACTGGTTTTATCACAGGTGCAATTCAGACTTGTAGCCTTAATTTTTCTGTCTAATGACTGAAGGCAAGTCAAATGTTAAAGAAAACTTTTAACATGTTGACTTATTTGTCCCAGAAAAATCTAGTTAAACTGAAGCTAGGAATTCATGCTGGGCTCTGCATGTTAAAATTCAGCACTAGCCAAGTGTGGATTTTTTTTTTTTCCTGGAGGAAAATACTATTGACAATGGTCATTCCGCAAGAGCAACTTGAAATGATCACAAATCAGCAAACCTTATTATGGCAATAAGGAGAGCTCTGGCTACATTCTCAAACTTTGTATATCTGTTCAAAGGAGCCGTTAGCTATATTGCCACAGACCATGTAAGATAAGAAACCTTTCCTGATTCATTCCACAAAAGGTTAACTGTGTACCCCTGCTACTTAAATAAGTTGTGCCCACTTTTTCATATGTCGACTTATTATTCCATGAATAATGATAATTGCTTCTTTTCTGTATTTATTACTGTGTGTTCTTTTCTGTAACTCCACAGGACACCCTTTTTATACTTTGGTATGACAACTTAAATGTATTCTAGGCACTTTCATCTCAGTGAGTTCAAATACTAATTTATTAATCCCATACTTCTCTTAGAACTTATCCACCTGATCTCCTATCTCACTTTATGGCACCCCATTGCCCATGGCATAAATATCTTTTCCCCAACTCCCTCCTTCATCATATTCAATATTTCAGCAGGTCCTGTCAATACTGTCTACAAACTCCACCTTGTCTCTCCAGCTTTGCTCTGGTATCCATCCTCTTCCCGGTATTTGAACTCACTGAGATGGCATTCTTAAAGATCTTTGAGAAGTAGCCTTCCCCAGGGCCCTTAGGTGTTCTGCACTTCTGTCCCCTATTTAGGTTCTTCATAACAACGAATGAATTATAATTATATTATTCATATGTTTGTTTACATTGTAATATGTCTCCCCCACTAGGATGTCAGGGGTGTTGGTATAATATCTTATTCAATCATTTATCCCTAATACCTAGGACAGAGGATGCACATAAATGTTGGAATGACTGAATGAATATCTAGAGCTGGTGGCAAGATGTCTAATATTATTTTAGTACTCTTTATGTTCTAGGAATTCTTCTTGGCATTTCAGATACATTATTCAATTCCTTTACAAGTAAGAATTCAGAACAAGGCTTTTAAAAGGACCTAGATATCTCACTTTCCTGTTTTCCTAAACAGATGATACATACATAAATTTATAATGATTTCCTATGGTCTTCTTAAAGGGACTTAAGGTCAGACACTCCAGCAGCTCTCAAGATGTTCTTCTCTATATTTAATGGTTACTTCTTGTATGTGCACGCTTTAAACATATTTGCTGTCATTAAACACTTCACAAAACACGTTAAACAACTAACTTATTCTTATTCATATACTTAAATGCGATTATGACCCTATTTCAGCCTTGAACAGTATAAATTCGTTCCTGTAGACTGTCTTCAAGGGGTCAACTTACAATCATTCTCATCATTTAGTTTTTGAGAAAGTAACTTGGCAGTAATATCAGGAGCGTGACTTGAATAAAAACCAGTTCTCAACTAGATTCTTTCCAGTCAAATCTGAATACTTTTTCTCATTCCTAATTTCACATGACCACTTCGTTCTTTGAAACTATCCATCAGCCTCCATGAAACTATCCATGAAGCTCTTTCCATTAGTTTTCATGGCTCCATGGGATCCTGGATCTTCTCCCATGTTTCTAACTACATTTGCTGTTTCTTTTGCTTTTTCCTTCTCTTAATTCTTAAAGTCAGGCAACACTTAAGGTTCTGTAATTTGGTCTGCTCATTTCTACATGCACTCATTTCTTTCATTATTTTCTAGTTTTATTAAAGATAATTGACATATAACATTCTGTAAGTTTAATGTGTACAATATGAGATTTTATATATGTGTATATATTGCAAAATAATTGCCACAATAAGTTCAGTCAACATCCATTACCTCTCATAGTTACATTTTTCCTTGATGAGAACTTTAAAAAGTTACTCTCTTAGCAACTTGCAAATATACAATACAGTGTTGTTAACTAAAGTCACCATGCTATATGTTACATCCCCAGAACTTATCTTACAACTGTCAGTTGGTACATTTTGAATCCTTCGCACATTTTTCCCACCCCATCCCCTGCTCTGGCAACCACAAATCTGATCTGTTTCTACAAGTTCATTATTTTTGGACTTTGCATAAAAGTGAGATCATACAGTACTTGTCTGTGTGTGTGTGTGTGTGTGTGTTTGTATTTGCCACATTTTCTTTATTTATTCATCTATGGATGGAAATTTAGGTTGTCCCCATATCTTGGCTATTTGACTGTTGTAAGTAATGATGTAATGAACATGGGGACACAGATATCTCTTCTGCATAATGATTTTGTTTCCTTCAGATATGTACTCAGAAGTAGAATTTCTAGGTCATATGTTAGTTCTATTTTTTATTTTTTTTTTAGAACCTCCATATTGTTTTCCATTATGGCTGTGCCAATTTACATTCCCACCAACAATACATGCATTCCTTCCTATGGATACAGGCTTCATCTGCATTTCATGGAGACCACCCAAAATCTCTCTCTAGATTTGTTAATTGGAATGACTATTTAGATATGTGAGGTATGCACAACTGAATGGATGACATTAAAATGCTTAGAGATGGGGCCGGACAAAATGATTTGGAAAATAAAGGAAGAATAGGGAATTCCGAAGGCATTTGAGGAGGTTTGTGAGGGAGTTAACTGTCATCCTGGAAATGCAGGTTTCCTTATACACAGAAGAAATGTTAAATGGCCTTCAAGTGTTCTAAAAACAGGCAGAATACAGTATTCTGAAAACTAAAAATAGGCAGACTTCCATCTAGTAGTGAAGGATGTTTGCTGCGGCCTCTGTGGGAATACAGTGGTACAGAGGGGAGTTTTAATCCAGGAGAAATCAGACTTAGCTGAAGAGGATGGACTGTGAGCCCCAGTGGCCATATTGACCATAGAAAGTACACAATGTGTCTATGTGCAGCACAGAGGAATTATCATGAAACCACATAGCTCCCAGGACTTCTGTTCTGTTCAAACATCACTGGTTAATAATCAACCTCCTGTCATTCACATGGATTCTCTTAATGAGAGCTAATTTTTACCTACGAGAAAATTTAGAATTAAATATAGAAATGAAATAAATCAAGTGCATTATATTATTACTTTAGTGTGAATATCAAGATAATTTGTGTATTTCACTTTTTTAAATGCTTGTAATGTGTGAGAAAATTTAGCGATATTAGAATACCTGACATACTAACCTTGAAATCTACTTTCAAATATAAAAATAATTTGACTTGTGATTTTAAGTTGAAAGTTATAATAAATTGTATTAAATCTATTAAATTATTGATATATATAAAGGACTTAAAATTATATATAACTAGAGGCCCGGTGCACGAGATTCGTGCACTGAGGGGGGGGTTCCCTCAGCTTGGCATGTACCCTCTCACAGTCTGGGAGCCCCATGATCAATTGCCCTAAAGAGATAGGCCCTGCCCACACAGTCAGGGCTCTGCAATGGATTGCCCCCACAGAGGGAGGCCCTGCCCACTGGCTGCAGCCCGCTGGTCGATGGTCTGGGCCTCCCTCTTTGGAGAGATCATGGAGCCCTCTGATTGATCACCCCACTGGCCAATGGCATGGGCCTCCTTCTGCAGGGTGACCATGGCGTGATGGCCGGGCCCCCGACCAATTGTATCGCACCCACTTTGGTTGGCCTGGCACCAGTGGGTGCCATAGCGTGGTTGTCCGCTGTTTGGCCGTTCAGTCTATTTGCATATTATGCTTTTATTATAGACTAGAGGCCCAGTGCACAAAAATTTGTGCACTTGGGGGGGGGGGGGGTCTCTCAGCCTGGCCTGTGCCCTCTCACAGTCTGGGACCCCTCAGGGGATGACCACCTGCTGGCTTAGGCCTGCTCCCCGGGGGATTGGGCCTAAGCTGGCAATCAGACATCCCTCTGGCAGCCCGGCAGCCCTCAGGGGATGTCCACTTGCCAGCAGGGAGCAGACCTAAGCTGCAGTCGGACATCCTTAGCACTGCTGAGGAGGCAGGAGAGGCTCCCACCACCACCACTGTACTGGCAGCCATCAGCCTGGCTTGTAGCTGAGCAGAGCTCCCCCATGTGGGAGCGACTGACCACCAGAGGGCAGCTCCTGCATTGAGCGTCTGCCCCCTGGTGGTCAGTGTGTGTCATAGTGACCAGTCATTCCCAGTCTTTCTGCTGTTAGGGTCAGTTTGCATATTACCCTTTTACTATATAGGATAGAGGCCTGGTGCACGGGAGGGGGCCGGCTGGTTTGCCCTGAAGGGTGTCCAGGATCTGGGTGGGGGTCCCGCTTGGGTGCCTGGCCAGCCTGGGTGAGGGGCTGATGGCTGTTTGCAGCTGGTCACACCCCCTTCAGGGTAGGGGTCCCCACTCGGGTGCCTGGCCAGCCTGCATGAGGGGCTGATGGCCGTTTTCAGGCTGGCCGGTGACTGAAGCTCCCAGCTTCTCCTTTTTTTTTTTCTTTTTTTTTTTATTCTGGGATTTATTTACCTTCTATCATTGAAACTTTGTTGCCGTCACTGTAGCTAAGAGCCGGCTCCTGCTCGCTCCAGCTCTGTGGCCATGGCCTACTGAAAGCAGGTATCTGAGGTTTGTTTAGCTTCTATAATTGGACTTTGTTGCTTTCAGAGCTCAGAGCCGGGCGGCAGGCGGGGAACCTTGGCTTCCTCCATCACTGGAGCAAGCAAGCCTCCTGCTCACTTCAGCTGCGTGGCTGCCAGCCGCCATCTTGGTTGGGTTAATTTGCATATCACGCTGATTAGCCAATGGGAGGCGTAGCGATAGTATGGTCAATTACCATGTTTGTCTATTATTAGATAGGATTATAAATTATATAATATCCTATATAATAAAAGCCTAATACGCAAATTGACCGAACAGCAGAACGACCAGTGGAACAACTGGTCGCTATGATGCACACTGACCACCACGGGACATATGCTCAACACAGGAGCTGCCCCCAGCCCACAGGCTCCAGGCCAGCCAACATGGGTGCCAGTGGGGGCCTCCTGATCACCCTACCGGTTTCCCCACAGATCAGCTCTGATCATTGGCCAGGCCTAGGGACCCTACCCATGCATGAATTTCATGCATTGGGCCTCTAGTGTATTTAATAAAATACATATTAATAAAATACATATGGAGTATAAATTATAATGTTATATAATATTCTGTAATACTTTATACATATAAAATTTATCAGACGAATAAGAAATTACAAATTCATATTTGGAAGAATTTGCATATGAGGGTTCTAAATATTCCAGATCAGACATGGGAAGTATTTAAAATTTAAATGAATTCTATTAAATTTATAAATGAAATTTAATGTTTAAGGGGATTTAATTAAGATATAAAATAGGACAAATTGTTTAATGGATTCATACTGTTGAATTTAATAAGTTTGAATTTACTAAAAATTATTCAAAGAACCCCTTAAAAATAATTCTTTTCATCTTACATGATTTTCTAGATTTATAAAGAACAATATTTATAACTTTATATTAAAAATTAAGGAAAACTCCATTAATTTTTAAAAATTTAACATATTCAATATTAATTTCAAATTCAAGTACTTTTTGCTATTAAAAAAAAGTACCATTGCACATAAAAATGTCATTGTGACTGGTTTGAGTTTAATCTTCTACTTATAACTGCACCAACTAAACACAAGTGAAATTTAATCTATTATTTTTCTCTATAGGCTGGATGCATTTCCCAATTTCCTTGAATGATCCTAATATTATCCTCATCATTTGGGGAGGAAGACTTAGCTTTCTAATTGATATTAACCTTTTTAGCTTCTTATATAGGTCTATCAACCAGTGCAGTCAACTATGAATAGATGGTTCATATATTCAACCCTTTCTTTCCATTCACAAATCTCCTGCCATACTTAAAGCTCATAGTACCTCACACCTTAATTAGGAAATAATCTGATAATTCTGGTCCAATCTTCTCACAAGTCCTAATGACAAGTTAATTATTACTTTTTGTTTTTTACTTATTTTTAACTTTTATTCAATTTATTTAAACTAAAATAAAACAACAAAAACACACATCAGGTCATCCATTCCTCCCATTCTCCAATTCTTATAACCACCAATATGTTCTCTTTATTATGAGCTTGAGTTTTGTTTGTTTGATTTTTAGATTACATATATAAGAGAGATCATACAACATGTATTTTTCTCTGACTTATCTCAGCATAACGGCCTTTAGGTCCATCCATGTTGTTGCAAATGGCAAGATCTCATTCTTTTTATGGCTGAATAATGTTCCATTGTGTGTATGCATATATATAAATAATTTATTTATCTATCATTTATCAATGAATACTTAGGTGGTTTCCATATCTTGGCTATTGTAAATAATGCTGCAATGAACATGGAGGTGCATATATCTTTTCTAGTGCATTTGGGTTTTTTTGGATACATACCAACCAGCATTGGATTACTGGATCATATGATACTTCTATTGTTAATTTCTAAGGAATCTTTATACTGGTTTCTGTAGTGGTTGCACCAATTTCATTCCAACCAATAGTGCACAAGGGCTCCCTTTTCTTCACATCCTCATCAAGTGTGCAGATAATGACCAGTGCTTTTGGCCAGCTAGCTACAGATAGTTTTTTCACTATAGGGTAGCTGTTCAGGAGCCTAAGACCTCCTCAGAGCTCATTTTCCTCAAATCTGGTTGAATAATAACCCCAAAGAAACTACACAATCCTTATCATGACAATTAAGCCATTTCATAGTTTCCTTTCAGCTTTGCCTGTCAAATCACCACTTTCCTCATTTTCCTATTATTTAGGCTTACTAACTACTAAATTATTCTGGAATCTTCTGTGCTATTTCCTTTCACTTAATTCTTGCACCTTCTTGGGGTTGCAAAAAGTGAAGGAGAATTTTTATCCATTGTCTAATAAGCTATCTTTCCCTTAAGTCACACTTGTTGCTGCTGAGGAGACACCCAGCTCATACAGTAGGTCATCCACTTCTCCCACTAATTAACTACCAGTCTGTCTCTGTCACATGCTTTCAGTCTCTTCTACTCAACCCTGCTCTGGATGATAAACTCCCGAGCGTAGAGAATATTTATTCTTTTAATCTGCATGGCTCCTGAAATTAAAAATCCTGGAATTAAAAGAATAAACAAATGACATAACTAATACAGTATTTGCCTCCTCTGAGCTCCCAAAGAACTCATGCACACTCTTCCTTGTGGAAATTTTAGGTTTTCCATTTTTGTATTGTAGGCATTTTTGCATACATTAAAAATCCCAACTAAACTCTTAGCATCTGTGAACAGATTTGAGGTTGGTTCTCTGGTAGTCCCAGCTGGGGAGCACAAGTCCTGTAACTGAGCAGATGTTCAACATACATTCAAACAATGATGGGGGGAAACCTACTAATGGGTGTTATTTAAGTAGAAGATCATTCTGCTTTGGGAAAAAGGGAATACTTCTTAAGAAATGCAGTTCTGTTACTTACAGACATTTATAAATTAAAATATGTTAACTGAGCCTGGCTTGTGTGGCTCAGTGGTTGAGCATCGGCCCATGATGCAGAAGGTCACAGTTCGATTCCTGGTCAGGGAACATGCCTACTAGTAAGTTGCGGGCTCTATCTCCTGCAGGGGGCATGCAGGAGGCAGCCAATGGATGATTCTCATCCTTGATATTTCTACCTCTCCCTCTTCTTCCTCTCTCTAAAATCAATAAAAATATATTTTAAAAAATATCTTAACCAAGAATAGACTGATAGATGTTTATAGAGAAAATATTTGGTCACTTGTTAAAGAAGAAAATAAATCATTGTTTTAATGTAAATAGTGCATCTGAGGTGCTTGAGGGTACTTGAAAGCAGTTGATTTTCTTAAGTAGATTAATTATTTATACTATAAATTTGCATAGTAAATTCTGCAGAGAGCAAAAAGCTACATTTCATTACATCTCCTTAAAATACCACAAATTGTATATTAATAGAATTCAAATTAATGAGGCTTCTGTGTCTCCTGATGTTTTGTTAATATTGATAAAATACCAGTGTGTCTTCTTGGTCTGCATGTGGCTGATTCATTGCTGAATGAGCCTTATCCCACACCACACTGCCTTCTTCAGACTGTGAGGGTTAAACAAAACTTTCACAGAGCAGCTCAACTTCCATCTCTCAGTGCCCTTTCCCTGTGGCTCCCTGGCCTTCCACATCCAGCTCATCCACATGCAGCTTCTTACATTTCCAAGCTGAATTCCTCTAGCCCTTTTCCCCTCTCAGACTCTCATTCATTTTTCATTTCCATCTTCTTCCTTCCAAGCCAACCTTTAGCTTTTCTTCCATGCCTCAGAATTCTGTCATGTTTATTGCCAGAAACTGGATGGCTTCTCCAACTGCTGGAGCACAGCCATCGAGCTAACTGTTGGCTCTGCAGCACTTCAGCCAGTGATAGAGGAGAGCAAATAATCCACTAGAGAAGCAGGAAATTTGGTGAGGAGTTAATTCATGATAATAAGGCAGGTCTGTTTTGTAAATAAGATGTGTATATAATCATAAGTATTGTTCTTTTCACACTTTGCCATCATGTATGAACACTGAGCACTACTGCTAATTTTCTCTGCAGTCAAATGAGGTATAAAATTGAATAAGTCAAGGTCATCCTATCTGGAAGGGAAGTATTGTTTAATGTGAGAGGGAGATCCTGCTCATGGATGATTACCCACACAAGTAGCAATTCCTTCAGTGTGGACGAGTGCCCACAGGAATCAGAAGAGGAAGTCACTACAGCCACCAAAGGACGCTTTCCAGAGAGGTGACTTTTGAACTGCACCTCAGTAGTTGTGTGGGCATCTTTACATAAATTGAGGACAGTTTGCTCCCAGAGAGGTTTGGATGTGTGGAAATCATATATGTTGACAAAGACCCACAGTAAACTATTATCTAGAGAAGGGGGTGCTTAAAGGTGGCAGGAAATGAGGCAAAAAAAGAGAGAGAATTATCTGTAGGATTATAGTGATCATTCTAGGAGCTCTGGCATGTTGTATATAATGGAAAGTCTTTAAAATATGAGGTTACACAATCCAACTTTTCAAAATGTGATAAATACCTAACTTAGGCCTGGAAATTGCTAGGGGTTCAAAAATGGTTTGGGTGCATAAATAGAAAAATGTATGGAGTACTTCATTAGAAGTGTGTGTGTGTGTGTGTGTGTGTGTGTGTGTGTGACACACAATGGGGAGTGTTGATAAGGAGTACCTTGGGATAGAACTCACCCTATGAGGTCCCTGAACTGGCACAATAAGTCTGACACAATGACCACTCCCTAGTTGAGAGGATGGAAGAATCTAAGTGCAACATCAGCTTTACAGCTCATATAGAATTCATTTCTGTTGTAGGCAACTATAGTAGTTGTAGTCAAGTTCCTAATAGGAGACTGAGATATACTAGTAATTAAATGGGCTATCTCAACATACCCTGTAACACACTTGGGCCTTGGGATCCATCTAGAGAACAGTGCCCATTTGGGGCAGGGTCAGTTTTCCCTCCTCTGCTGCAAACCCTGCAGAGGGTTATTCTCACAGGGGGGTACAGGGTTGCTGCCTATAGAGAAAGACTATACCCAGCAGAGCAACAGGAGATATGATGGCACCCTAATGAGCAGGACAGAGCAGTATCAAGGCCACACCACCCCTGGCAGAGAAGTGGCTATAGGTGGGGGCTGAGCAGTAGAAAATATGGGAAAGAAACCTTCTGGGGATTCCAGATTCTTGGGGGAGCTAGACTTGGTGGGAGCTGGGCATTCTGCATCAGCAGATGGGTGTAATGTGCTAAAGACACTCAGGGATGGATGGATATTATCAGTATCCAGAAAGAAGAAAGTCATAAGGGATATTTAGTCTACAGCAAGAACATTTAGCTGGTAATATTTTTACAGGTAAAAAATATATATAAACACAAAGAGGCTGTTGGAACATTCTAAGAAAGGAATGATGAGGGCAAGCATGAGTTGAGGACAGGGATGTGGGAATGTAATTAAGGACTGCATCAGGCAGAAATGCATAGCCTTTTTAGCCATGTGAAAGGACTGCTGATGACTGTCTTGTAGCATTTGCTACCCTAGGACTGGCAGTGTGAGGTGCAATGATCAGTGTCCTTATTATATTTTCAACTATCTCTTTGATTTATAAAATTGAACAAGCTAAAGTTTCCTTTTGGAAGTGAATAACACAGACATCGTTGCCCAAATGCTGCCTCATCTTTGGTCCAAAAGAAGTCACAGCACAGAAAAAGAAAGAACAAATTGAGACAATTCAAATGACAGTGATGATCATTACCAGTATCAGAAAATTGCCCCTTTGATTCTACAAATTTAGTTTGATCTGGATTTCAATAATTTATCTAATTCCAAACCTCTGTGCCCTATGCAACTTTGTGTGTGTGTGTGTGTGTGTGTGTGTGTGTGTTTGCGGGGGGCAGTTATTCCTCAGTTCTTACAATATACCTCACTGAAACCAACTCAGGATAGACTTGTGACCTTGGTCTGTGCTTATGAAGCCATGTAATTATGGAAGCTGGCTTATAAGATCAAAAAAGCACTGTGCCAAGCATATTTACTCAGATCCCATTGTGAACTGGAGGACATTCCAGAAGGACAGCTTGGTTCTGGGATCCGTGGGACTCTGCTCCCACATACACCAACTGAAATTAAACCAACTTTTACATCTATTTCAAGTGAGGAAGACTGAGAAAAATTAAAACTGATGATGCTTTAATAACCACCAAGACTTTGTTTCAAATGTCTGTTCACAATGTCTTGCAGGGCGAATGCTGGGATCCTTTGTCTACTTCTCAGAGTATCAAAACTAAGAATTGTTCTCAATTGGGCTCAGGAAAAAATGTGACTTTTTATTGAGAGCAAACACATTGGTCTCATTATTTTCCTGCTTTCATCCCATTTTACCTCTCATTTGTGTGTATGTGTGTGTGTGTGTATGTGTGTGTGTGTGTGTGTGGGGGGGGGGGGGTGGGTGGGTGTGTGTGTGTGTGAGAGAGAGAGAGAGAGAGAGAGAGAGAGAGAGAGAGAGAGAGAGATTTGCTCTTGGCCCCTTTAAAGTCTGCTTTTTAAATAACATCTGGTGGGAGGAGCTAGATGGAGGAGAGAAAGCACCCCCTCTTGCACTATTTCCCTTTAGCTTGTAAGTGGCATTTTCTCTATGTTCCCAGTTAGAGTTGAAACTTGCCAAATGGAAAGGCAAGGACAGGGCCAAGGACTTGGGACACACAGATTGCAAAAATGTAATTTACCTAAAAATGAAACCTCCTTCATAAAGGTCCTTTACTGAATGCCTAGTGTGGTCAGAAGGCGGTAAAGGCAACCAGCTGTGGGAAGAGAGCTGAACATGGACCACAAGGCATCCCAGGGATTCTAACCCCTGTGTGGCAAGATTTGGTCTCTCATGTGCTTTCAGAGCAACTGTTGAGAAGCACCGTTTTCCCGATGGCCCCACTCTTTAAGATATGGCCACAGGCAGATATGATCACAATACTCTCTGTCTAGAGGCCTCTGGTGGCTCATGTTGTAGAGAATAAAGCACACTCTTTTACACACTTCTTTCCAGTTGGGCAGAAGATCCATCTTCCCCTCAGTACCCATAGCCCAGCCTCATCATCCTTCTCATGGCCCTCAGATTGTACCTCTCACTTTCAGCTTTTAGCCACTTTGTCCATGATGCTTCTTTTACTGGAATGTTCCCTTTCCTTGCATTGCCTCTCTGTAAAACTCTACCCACCAGTTTGGGTGCAGTTCAGACTCTCCTATGCATAATCAACTCTTCCCTCCAAAATATTCCCTCTAACTTCTCAGTCTGTCTTAAATATCTGTCTCTTTCTTTCTACCCACACACATTCATTCATATTCTTTCTTTCTCTCTCTCTCTCTCTCTCTCTCTCTCTCTCTCTCTCTCATTCCAAAATCTTTTCCCACTATTATGAGAATTACAGCATTTTCTGAAAAAACAACAACAAAAAGAACACTGTGTTTGACCTATCCCAGACCCCACTGATAGTACTCAGCTTTATCACTTACATTGCTCACTGAAAATGGCGTAAAAGAACACAAAACATGAAATAACACATCCTTATGTAGGAAATAAGACTTCCCAAAGGGCATACTGTAGGGAGTTTGTAAGATGGTTTATGAAGGAAGAGAATTTAAACTGTACCTATGATTTTAGCCAGAGTGTATAAATTTAGTCATTGAATCCTGAGTTAATTTATATTAGTGAAATAATGTAATTTCAGTGCCTGTCAACCATTGAACAATAATATGGTATAGCAATTTATATATAACTAGTGGCCCAGTGCACGAAATTCATGCAGGGTGGGGGGGGCGGTTCCCTCAGTCCAGCCTGCACCCTCTCCAATTGAGGTCCCCTGTGGGATTGGGCTTAACCTGGCAGTCGGACATCCCTCTTGCAATCTGGGACCTTTGGCTCCTAACCGCTCACCTGCCTGCCTGCCTGATTGCTCTAACTGCCTCTGCCTTCCTGCCTGATTGTCCCTAACCCCTCTGCCTGCCTGCCTGATTGCCCCTAACTTCTCTGCCTGCCTGCCTGATTGCCCCTAACTGCCCTCCCCTGCAGGCCTGATCTTGCCCGCAACTGCCCTACCCTGCCCGCCTGATCTCACCCCCAACTGCGCCCCCTCCTCACCCCCCCCCCCCGCCAGCCTGATCTCATCCCTAACTGCTCTCCCCTGCCAACCTGATTGCCCCTAACTGCCTCTGCCTGCCTGATCGCCCCTAACTGTCCTCCCCTGCCAGCCTGATCTTGACCCCAATGGCCCTCCCCTGCTGGCCAGATCTCGCCCCCAACTGCCCTCCCCTGCCGGCCTGATCACCCCTAACTGCCTCTGCCTTGACCCCCACCACCATGGCTTTGTCCAGAAGGAAGTTGGATGTCTGAAAGATGGCTGGTCGACCTGGTCTAATTAGCATATTACCCTTTTATTAGTATAGATAATTATCACAATTGAGTTCTCATATTATATTATAATTGTTATTATAAGTACATGATTATACATAGTATGATATATAGTATACTACAGCTAATTTGTGTATTGTTTGAAGTCTTAACTCTTTCAGATCTGGAGTTATAAATACATTAAACAAAATACATACTCCACTAATACCTATATATGTGGCCATCCTCCAGATTTTACTAGAAAAGATGTTCCATGAGGACATCAAACAAAAAAATTATGAGTGAATATAAGAATGTGGCAATGTACTTCAAATGTTCCAAAATGAATTCAAGGCAGTATCTGCAGATAGGGCACGTAAAGAGCCTATCTTTAAACTGTATTACCTTTTCTCAAAACTCAGCTTTAACCTGACTAGGCAAAAAGTAAACTGAACTAACAAGCATTTCCAGAAAGTAGTGATGTAAAAAGTCCAACTGAAGAGTAGAGAGGTAATGAGCAAATCAATGTCAGGTGCAGAGCAGCAATCAGTATAGTGCCTGGTGTAGCAAAGCAAAGCAACTTAGGGAGGTGCACGCTGGTGTTTAGTCCTGACACACTGGAGCAAATGTCCAGGTGTATGGTTTCTCTGTGGTTTGATCTGCCCATTAGCTCTGTCCCCTCCTGATCCCTTTTCTCTTTTTCCCTCATTGTCTTACAACCTACTTCATGGTCACACTGTGCTGCTGTAAAGATCAGCAGGCAGTGGGCAGTTCCTTGGCAACACATCATGCCCATTTTGCTCAAATGTGATTATTGTGGAAATTAGTATAATAGCTAATGTGTAAGCCACTCTCATGCCTACTGGTATTTCTTATTTTTGTTCTTAACCATCCCTTCAGTGCTCTGATGTTGGATCTGCTTCTCTCAATACTTCACTTCCATATTGATACCACCAATAGCCTCCTGCCTCTGTAAGGCACTTTATCTCCCTCAGCCCCTATTACTCATTTGAAAAATGGCTTTAAGATCAATCTCCAAAACGCTTGCTCCCTCTAAGCCTTGCTATTATGCATCATGGAGAGGCAGGACATTTCAGACTAGTCACCACCTCCATAGCATAGGTAAAGCCAAAAATGCGGATGGGGTAGTGTTAGATCTGAAAGTAAAATTCCAAGAAGAATCAAAGTCAGAAACAAGTTATTTCAAATCAAAACAGGTGTGAGTCCAACAATTACAGTCTAAGGAAGAACAGATGATTTTCGCTACTGTTGCAAGTCTAAATAATTATTTATAGAATTGGCATCAGCCATTTGGGATCTTTTTATTTCGAGGCTACGATCTGTGAAGTCAAAATTACCTGGGCAAGTGGGATTAACTGAAAGTGTATTGAGAAATGATGCTCTAATACGGAATTGAAGACTGGGTGATGTAAGCTTTGTAAAAAGTGTGTTCCTTTAAGCTGGATTTCAGACATTATATAGCTGGCGTCCTGAAAAAAAAAAAAAAAGATCAATAAGCTTCAAAAGTTCTGCAGTCCAGACAAGCCTCTATTTTCTTTTTATTTCTATAAGATCTCTAGAGGCAATGTCTCAAAAGCAGAAAGTGATGGAGTAGCAAAGAGTCAGTAGGTGTTCACTAGGAAGAGAAATGAAGAGATGCAGCAACAAAACAAAATCAAAACAAAATGATCTAGGAAGAAGTTGCAAAGATGCCACTCTTCTGAAAAGGCCCCTTCTGGAAGGCAGTTGCTATTCTCAAAGGGCTTTAGCATGAGCCCAGAATCTGGAATTTATTCCATAAACATTTGCTAAGTGACTTCAATGATTCACAGAGCACCCTGTCCTGCTCTTTTCCCTGCCTTCTTTTTGCGCATGTGTGTATATGGAGTCAGCTGTTACTACTGTTCTTGTGTGTAAATATAAATTTACACACATATATATATATATATATATATATATATATATATAATAGTAAAAGGGTAACATGCTAATTAGACCGAATGTCATCCCGGACAAAGCTGGGGCTGGAGGGAAGCTGGTGCCGGCAGCCGGGAGAATTTACTCTTGCATAAATTTTTGTGCATTGAGCCTCTAAAATTTATCTATCTATCATCTATCTATCTATCTATCTATCTATCTATCTATCTATCATATATATATATATATATATAGAGAGAGAGAGAGAGAGAGAGAGAATCTTAATATAACTTCATTGCAGCATGTTTTAAATAAGTGGGCTAATTAGTGATATTTATTAAATATTTATACACATTTGTTTCCTTAACATGACTGGTTGTAGTATGTTTTCTATATGGGTTTATTTGTGGGCCCAGGTTAAGAGCTTACCACCATCATTCCTGAGGACCCTTGGCTTGTTAACCCAGAATAACATGGGATCACAGAAAAACTACCATTTCTACTGGGGGAAAATACTCAATCGTGTATCTGGAAGTCTACTTGGCAATCTTGACCAGGATATGTAACCTCTCTGAGCCTAGATTTTGGTATCTACAGTTCTAAGGGATCCAGCCAGTCCAGTGATTTCCAAAACTTGTTTTCTGAGGCCCTAAGTTTCCTCAGAGGTAATTTCGGTGTCACCTTGAAGGCCAGGAGGTGGCTCAGATGGCCTTGTTCTAGGAGAGCAGTTCTGATCTATGTGTTTTATATGTTGAAACACTGCATAGGATGTCCTTCTTGCAAAAAGGAATTTGTAATAACACAGACCTGTAAGTTCTGTAAGGTACTACGCCACACCTCCTATAAGTCAGAAGATCCCCTGGCCACTTCCATTTAGAAGGCTCTTGATTGATGAAGAAATACTAAAATGACTCACAACAATGGCAAGCTATAGAAGGTATGCGATGGACATCTTCTTGTGCTCTCAGTGTTTCTCATTGCCACGTGCATAAACTTATTTGAAGGCAGCTTCTCAATTTGAGGCCCTTGGTAAATATAAGGCCTAGGCCAAATGGTTTTCCTATTTCCCTCCAAATGCCACCTTCAGGATGAGACCTGATTCCCTACTCTCTGTATCTGCGAGTCTTAGATAACCCTTGCTTCTAAGATTGGAATGTTCCAACAAAATCACTCCACAGAGAAGCGCCTTTATCAAGGACCCGGAGAACTCCCGAGTGTTCTTTCTCTGTTTCTATTACATCTTTCTAGATATAATTTTATTAAATGTGTTAACATGGTTATTTTATTTCAAGAAACACATCAATAGTCAAAATATTTGATTAGTACATATTCAACAAAATAAAGCAATTTGAATAGTTCCCTAAATATGCAGTAATGAGAGCTGACAACTATTGCAATCTATATTTAATTGATGCTGTTTATTTCATGAAAGGTGAAAATACTAGTATAATAAAATATTTTATTTTTAAACCATCTCAGCACTAACGGAGCAATAAAATATGAGTATGAATGATAAATCATAAAAACAGCCCATTTTAAAACAGACATGATATATCTATAGTATATACATATATGTATATATATATATATTTATATTTTTACTAATTTGAGAGAGAGAGGAAGGGAGAGAGACATGTCGATCGGTTGCCTCCCGTATGTGCACCTATTGGGGGTTGAACCCACAATCTGGGTATGTGCTCTGACTGGGAATTGAACCCACTACCTTCTGGTTTATGGGACGATGCTTCAACCAACTGAGTCACACCAACCGGGGCTAAGATATGTTTTTTTTAAAAGTTTCTGCCTTGCACGGATAGTATAGTATAGAGCTTTTTATTTTAGTCATGTTCCGTGGCATGCATTAAACTTGCCTTTTGATAGCTCTGTAAAATAAATGCTGGCGCTACATCTGACCAGATAACCAAAGAGCTCAAATTACGAGGGGCCTGTAACTGGTAACAGTGGTGCTTGAATTATTGGATTTGTCAGGTACCATAGTTTATGAGAAACATAACTCACAACACAACATACACAAAAACAAGAGAACAGAGGTGCTCACATCTTGGTGCAAGGATGGTTGAGAGCGATGAATATCATTGAGAGAATTATGATTCCTATTTGTTCCCATTCTAAGACACTTGTGTTGTGGTCACTGATAACTTCTGATTCCATTGATTTTATAGCCTACGAGTCAAGCTAAGCTGTGGGTGAATTTGTGGAATTAACCCTCTGGTGTAATCCAAGAGTACCTGAAGGTCCATGCCACATAGCAATTTATCATTTTGTTAAGGAATAAATTAGACTCCTATGCTTCAAGGCTTCATATGTAAAAAGGTGTCACTTAGCAAGTGAGTGGGCCTCTCCGAGGCAGCCTCTAAATACTGTACCTCAGGCTGGCTATATTGTTCTACACTTTTGCTACTTTGATACTAACCTTTTGGCAGTAAAAGTCATATTCTTCTTTTAAAAAATCTGGTAGGTCAGCGATGAAAATGAAGGGAAAATAATATAAGTCAAAGGCATGGTTCTTAGCCAGAAAAAATTTGTTTGAACAGGGAACAGTTGTACAGTAAATCCTGGATATAACCAACTAATTCAGGCAAGGGGGTGTCCATTAAAGATGAAACATTATATAATCCTATATAATAAAAGGGTAATATGCAAATTAACCCTAATAGCAGAACGACTGGGAATGACTGGTCACTATGACACACACTGACCACCAGGGGGCAAATGCTCAATGCAGGAGCTGCCCCCTGGTGGTCAGTGTGCTCCCACAGGGGGAGCTCTGCTCAGCCACAAGCCAGGCTGACAGCTGCCAGCACAGCGGTGTTGGCGGGAGCCTCTCCCGCCTCTTCAGCAGCGCTAAGGATGTCCGACTGCAGCTTAAGCCTGCTCCCCGCTGGCAAGTGGACATCCCCGAGGGCTGCCGGGCTGCCAGAGGGATGTCTGACTGCCAGCTTAGGCCCAATCCCCCGGGGAGCGGGCCTAAGCCAGCAGGTGGACATCCCCCAAGGGGTCCTAGACTGTGAGAGGGCACAGGTCGGGCTGAGGGACCCCCCCCCCCCTCCGAGTGCACAAATTTTTGTGCACCGGGCCTCTAGTCATTATATAATAAAGTATGTTGTCCAAATGCATCTGTTAAAAAATTAACAATTTTGTTTACCTGTTTTTACTTATGTAGATATGTTTGTATAATTAAAATTAAGCATGTATGAAAAGTTTAATTTCACAGAAGAGTTTTCCATATGTATTACAGTAATTATAAATTTATACTGAATAGGTCTAGTTAATGCATGCATTCACCAGTCACTGAGAGTAAACAAATGCACACAGCTGGGACATGGCTTAGCTCATGTGGGAACATTGGCTGGCCCTAGTTAAACTGCTTTGCCCAGCCTGTTTGGCTCAGTGTCAATCCATGAACCAGGAAGTCATGGTTTGATTCCCAGTCAGGTCAGGGCATATGCCCCGGTTGCGGGCTCAATCCCCAGTGTGGGGTGTGCAGGAGGCAGCCGATCAATGATTCTCTCTCATCATTGATGTTTCTATCTCTCTCTTCCTCTTCCTTCCTCTCTGAAATCAATAAAAAATATATATATTAAAAAAATAACTGCTGCACAAAGTCATACCACTGCACAGCAGAACCAATTACTGCTGGTGATGTGGTGTGGTCACGTGCTAATCATTTACCAAACATTATTTATGAGCAGTGACTCTTGGATTTAAGTATGTAGACTATAGTTGTAGACATGTAATATTTATTTATGTCAGCAACGTTACTACAGTGTTTTTCCCAACATATGGCCTATTCACTAAAATTTGTTAAAAATAACAGTGAATTAATAAGCAAAAATAAACAGCTGTTAATTTAATTATAAGCAAATAATGGTTAAAAGCATTTTTAAGTTAACTGAATGTTAATTTTCACATATTACATAAAGATCAGAAATTTTGTCTGTTAAATCCGAAGTCTCTTAAATCAAGGTCTACAAGATCGAGGGTTTACTATATTAGAAAAGGCAACACTATTGATCTGGTAAAAAGATCAGTGGTTCCCAGGAGTTGCTGGAGGGTAGTGGGTGGGGCAGAAGAGCAAGAGATGAACAGGAGAACAGGGCATTTTTAGAGCAGTGAAGATATTCTATATGATAATATAATGATGAAAATATGGCATTGCTTGTTTGTCTAAAGCCATAGAACTCTACTATACAAAAAAGTGAACAATAATGTAAACTATGGGCTTTAGTTAATAATAATGTAGCAATAATGCAGATGTTAATAGGAAAACTGTGTTCAGGGGAAGAGAGTTATGTAGGAACTCTAGTTTCTGCTCAATTTTTCTATAAACATAAAACTGCCCTAAAAATAAAGTATATTAATTTAAAAAATTTATTAGAAGATGGCTCATAGCTATAAAACAGGAACAGCTATATAAATACTGTAGAAACAGAAAAAAGTGATCCATGAGACCATTTCAGCAAGTGTGATAAAAATTTCCAACAAAATCAAATAAGTAGTTATCTGGTTATATAAGAAAACAACATTACCCAAAACCTTTTAACTGAACAGTGATATTGCAAGAAGCCAAAGTCTGTGCAAATATTTCTATGAAACAATTTAGTAAGACTACTGGACTGAGCTTTTCCATGAATAAGTCTTAGGAAGTGTTTCTGGACATGTCCCATGTTGTAAAATTAATAGAGGGCCACTGAGCTGCAAAAACATGCCTTCAGAGTTAAAGAAAGAAAATGGACATATAGTAAATAAAGATGCCTCTTGCAAATGTGCATATCCAAGAAGGAAGTCTAAAGAGTCTGAGGGCAGAACATCTCTGATATCTTACAGATACAGCCCCAAGCTCAGGGTCACCTTCCCACGCTGCTGTGACCTACTTCACACTGCTGTGTAATACATTTCATCTTCATCTTCATCCTTGTCCACACTTCAGCACATTTTATCATCACTGTAGCAGTTTTGCTGATTTAGGCTACTAGGAAAAGATTATACATAATATTGGATTAGGCTTATTTTAAGTGTGTCTTTAACATCTAAATACATAAAAATGACTTATGCTCATATACCTAGAATTGTTAAGGGTCTGAGTTCAGTTAAAATGTTCAGCCATTTCTAACTGTTTTGTGGAAGGGGAAATGAAATGCCCCTGGGAATTAATCAGTTGAGGATTGTTGAAGGCCTTGGAAAGGCTCCCTTGGGAATGGGAAGGTCTACTTTACTTTAAAGGAATTAATAATATTCAATGTCCCAGCAGAAGGAAAACCAAAGCTCTATTTATTTCAGAATAAATATTTGAATGATGAAGCCAACTACAGGAGCGATGTAAGTGGAAGCCAAATGAACAAAAACAAAGAAAACATATAACAACCACTACTCAGGCCAGTATCTTCTTTTCTACAGAGATCAAAACAAGATTCTAGAGGGGCAGCACAGCTTATAAACATAATAGCAAGACAGAAAAATCAGAAAAAGACATGTTTCTAGCTCAAAAATATAATTAAACAGGAACTTTCCAATTACTTATAACTTGAGATTTTTCAGTCTTATAGATCTTCCTTGATCTACATACATAACTGAGAAAATTAGCCATGTTTAGCAATAACATTAAAGGCATAGCTTTGAATAGCACCGCATAAAATCAACATTGCCTTGAAAACTGGGAGGTTGCTAGGATATTATGTTAAGTGCAATCCTTTCCAGTTATATCTGATTTTTCCATTTTATATCTTCCTCAATCATTAGGGCTTAACCCTTACAGGAATTTACACGAGGATAGCTTACATACCTCTGCAAATATAAATTTTCCAGGGGTTCCATTCGATCCTTAGAAGGCCTTAGGCATTAGTGCTAAGCATTTTGGACAGGGTCAGCTGTTCTGGAAAAGGGCATCACTTGGGCTCTTGACCATATGCGGGTTTGTACAGAAGATGGAATTAGGCTGGGTCCATGTGGACATTTTCATTTCCCTCTCCTATTTCTACAGAATGAATCAAGGGGGGAAAGGCTTAGTGGCAAGCCAAATCAAATTATTTGAGTTATTATAAGAAGAAGCAATTCACCGCATTGGTTGCCAAACTTAAAAATGCCTGGACAGCCTGTTCAAAGAGCCAGCAGCA
Organism: Myotis yumanensis; assembly: GCF_028538775.1. NCBI lineage: Eukaryota > Metazoa > Chordata > Mammalia > Chiroptera > Vespertilionidae > Myotis > Myotis yumanensis. The sequence goes on along the minus strand of NW_027223755.1, from coordinate 66,734,359 downwards.
GGAAGAGGAGAGAGGCTGTGCCAGAGACTCCAGCCAAGAAGCACTGAGAGAGCTGGGGCAGCCCCGCCCCTGCCCCCCCCCCTCCCCCCCCCCCCCGCCCTCCTGTTCATTAGCATTTCAATGGTCCTACTGGCCAGGGGGCTGAGAAAGCCAGGGAGATTTCTCCCTTCTTTTATTTCTACAGTGGACTCATAAGATCTTTCTTCCCATTCATTCTCTCCACTCTTTGGAGATATGTCCCTGATTCACTGATATAAATAGAAGTAGATAACGCAGGGAATAATTCATTGTGAGGTTTGGATCTTTCTGCCTCTCAATATTAATACTGTGTGTACTGTGCTCACAGAATCCAATGTATTATTGCATTCATCTCATTAAACATCAGAGTGCTCTGTGAGATGGTACAGACTTTTCTCATTTGTAGGTCAGGAACCGAGGCTCGGGGAGATTGTAGCTGGCTCAACATATTAACGTAGTAAGTGGCAGAGCAAGAACTTGGACATCCAAGTCAAATGTATTGCAAATGAAACCAAAGGTTCATTCCTAATCCACGGGGAAAGACCCTATTAATTACAACAGTAACACACTAAACACCTAGTAAATATTTGGCCCTGGCTATGTATTCTGCATACTTGACTCCCTGAATCTTGATAAAACAAAACAGTAAAAGAAAAAAGAACACACAAAAAAACACACCAGTGCAAGGTACAAAGAGGAAAGAAATTACTGTGGAATGATTTTCCAGGAGAGAGGGAGTCTGCCAAAAAAAAGTGAAAATAGAATTTTTAAAAGAAAAAATAATAATTTTCATCCAACTATAAATGAAGAAGATGTTGCCAAAGGGTGCTGGCCAAAAACAGTCTCTCCCTGGATAGATTCCACATTCATGGCCAATGGCTATTAAATAAACCATTGAGACTCTTATTTTATAAATCAGTGCTTGCTAATAGAGTCCCTTTAATTTTCTGAATCCAAAGAGTATCTTTATCTGCCATAAATGAGACAGTAAATAAAATGGTACTTTATTTATATGTTTACCTTTTACTTCAATAACCACAAATATGTCTGGGCAAAGTCATTTCTAGTCAGTGCCAATATCTTCTTAGGAGGAAATTTACCAATGCCTAACATTTAAAATGTGCACTTGATACAGAGACAAAAGGTCACTTTAAATAAAGTCCACTTAGGCTTAATGTTAATGTGACCTTCTTTCAGCCAGCGATTGCTCAAATTTATAGAAAAGCAGATTCTCCACTTCAAAAGTTTCCCTGTTCCCAAGCTTGTATGAGACAGGAAACTGTCATGTGATTGTGAAGGAAAATAGGCTTTGATTGATGAGAAACTCAAATATTACAATATATTGGAGCTTAGATAGTGCTGTCCTCATTTCCTGGTACACATTTGCCTTCAGGCAAAGAAAATGAGTTTTGCTTTAAAACCCGGAGCATTTTGGTTGATTCAGGCCACAGTTGATGAGCATAGACTCCTGTTTCACATATGTCACTTAGCCCTCTGCTTCCCACTGCACATTATTAAACAGGCAAGTGAAATTTTATCTGCCCATTTTCATATGCCAACCCTTCAGTAACTTATTAATTTGTGAAATATCCATGTCCAATAAAGGCACAGTTGCGTGTCCTATCCCTCTGTTCATACTTTTCCAGTTTTATCTGAATACATTTTAGTAAATGGTCATTTGAAAAAAAAAAATTAACCTTTGGAGTAGTTTAATGAGGAAACTGTACAATCCCCCCTGGAAAATGAGTTTCTAAGAAAATGACATATTATCAAATGTTGATTATTAAAGCCACACTTAGTTTTTTTTCTGGCCCTCACTCTACTGTGTTTTAAAACTTATTTTTCAATAGAGGAAAGAAAATGAAACATCCCTTCTGCACTGCCAAGCTGCTCTCCCATAGTTGAAAAGCAGCCTTGAGTTTGCACAGGCTCTTCCATTTATCACTCGGGTGCTGTCATGGGGGCACTGTGGTGTCTATGCATTAAGGTGGATCCTCTGTCTCTCACCCCCTCCCTCTCTTTCTCTCTTGTGTTAGTGTGTAAACAGAGGAGGGCACACTGCCACAGGGCAGAAAGGAGGACTTGGCTAGTGAGAAAGTAATAAGGTGAATGAAGAAGTATTCTCAGAATAAGACCAGAGCAAGATCTGCTTGCTGTGCTCCTCCTCGCCTTTCTTATTCATGCCTTGGTTTTCCTGCATAGTTACCCCACCTGGAGTGCTGTGCAGAACACTGGTGCTCCACGAGAGAGTCAGACATGAACCCAGCTTTCAAGCTGTCCTCACTCTGGTAAGGGCACCGAGACATGCATGCAGCAATGATCTAAGACAGTATGTTTTAAATGCTAGGGAAGAGATACAGAAAGCTTGACGAGAAGGTGATTTCTGCAACTTGAAAGAACTAAGGTAAGGCTTTGAGAAAGGTGCTGTTTTTGGGTTGGGTCTTAAAGGATAGCAGAGGTGCCATTCCACCTCACTTTTACCTTTCAAAACTCAACCTGTCCCTTCAAGGTGCAGTTCAGACTCTGGCCTATTTGCAAGGACATTCCTGACATCACACCAGAGACTGTATATTTTCTTTCCATTTTTTGAACCAGAAGTCACTTTGCACTTGTCTTGTAGCATTGGTCACATTCTTTCTTGTTTTACACTTGTCTGACAAACAGATGAATGACTTCACTTGCCTTTATTATGTTCACTGACCTGTGGTATCAATTGTCTGCCCTTTTTGCAAAGGACTAATCCAAGCAATGGTAGCCTCGTCTTTCCTAATAGTTGGGGGGAAATCCTATATAATAAAAGGTTAATATGCAAATTGTCCCCTTGGGAGTTGGACTGACTTGGAGTTCAACCACTTGCTATGATGTGCACTGACCACCAGGGGGCAGCGCGGAATGAAGGAAGGCCCTGTCTGGCAGCTGGGGGAAGGAAGGCCTCGATCAGTCCTGATTGCCAGCCAGACCTAGGGACCCTACCCATGCACAAACTTCGTGCACCAGGCCCTGTGTATATTAACACATTAAGTGCCCAGTCAGTCACCAGTAACTGACACTATTCTTTCCGTCCGGAAGACAAAACAGGCTGGGCGCTTAACATGTTAATAAGCTTCAACTTATACAAATGAAAGATGGAATGATAGAATGAGGCTGAATTTGCATGTTGCATTCTTCTGGGAATAACTCAGGAGGATAATCCAGTCTATAAACATTGATTTATTGTTCCACTGCTTCCATGAGTGATCAGGCTGAAAGCTGAACTTGGCTTTCATGATTGAGTCTAGTTATGCTATGTTACGTTACGTTACGTTATGTTATGTTATGATGTTATATACCCTGACTTTAACTTTGAATTGCTATTTTCCTCTGTAACATACTACTCCAATTTTGTCTGCCTCAGGGAAAACTCTTGGCCCATATGAAGCATTTTAAAGGTAATATGAAGTCTCTCAAATGGGCATAAGTGAGTATAATTGCTGACATTCCCCAAATTAAATATATTTTTAGCAAGTTCACTAATGGTAAGGAAATAAATCAGACAATAACATTAAATTTTCAGCTTCTTTGAGCCTACACCAAGTGTTGGAATTTAACACTCTAGTTTCTTGAATCTGGAGTCCTTGAGGTAAAGCTAGCTATAAAATTACCAAATCCTTTGACAAAGAATTGTTAGAAAATGAAAACAAATGTTCTATCAATTACAATTATTAACGAGTTTTCACTTTCCTTTTCACAAAGGGAATAATTTAGCATCAGATTTTGATTCTATAAATTAGTATATGAAGCAAAGAAATAGGGACTCATTTATTTTTTGATTAATCCCAATCATCCATCCATCCTGGTATGAACCACTGCGGTGTAGTGGGCTGGATAACTATTATGCAGTTTTTCACATCCTTTCAGCCCCAACTCTTACTAGAGCCATTATCTTCCATGACTGTTCTGCACTATCTTCGGCCAACTTCACAAATGCTATGACAATGCCTCAACTGTGCTCTCGCTCCTTATTAAGGGGGTTTCCTGATACTGACATGTGGGACATTTGTGGGAATATATAGCCTAGAATTTCAGGGGAGTTAATGACCACGAAGCTATTCTTAACAAATAGAGGCTCAAGCATCAGTTTTCTGCAAGGTGACCAACTTGATAGTGAATTATCACATAATCTTTCTCTCATTTTCTGCTTTTCTTCCCAATTTCCTCACTGCAGCTCTTGCTCTCTAAGGATATCTTCTCAAATGAACTACCTTCATACAAGTCTTTATCCTAATCTGGGCTTTCAGTAGAAACAAGGATAAAATAGTTGGTATCGAGACTAACTGTAGAAAGATGCTATGGTGGGATATTGGAACTGGATCACTTACCAGTCAAATAGCAGTAAGGGCCCACTGTTGGTGGTAAGTGGGGTAGTGAGTAAACAGCTATGGTACCCACAGAGTCCACTGATTTAATTGCTTGCTCGTAGACCCTGGAATTTGAGGGTGGGTCTTTCTTCTGGATCTGAGCTTCTAATCTGTTTGCATTTTGACCCTACCCAAACTCTATTTAGGATCTAATTTAAGGCTCCATCATTTTCTGGTTAAGGCCTTGTTTTGTATGGGATTACTTGGTCGGCACTTGGGCCTGACTCTTGAAATTAGGCTGTTCCACTGGAACTGTGCTAGCCCAATTCCTTTTGGAATCAGACTGTTCCTATTAGAAATCCACTGTTCAGCTTTTGATTCAATGCCTTGTTGGAACCAGACTTCCTACTGAAGCTATGCTGTTCAGCCTTTGGTCCAACTTTTTGAAATCATACTGTTTCTAGTGAAACTTTGCTGGTGTCTGTCTTGCAAGCTGGTTAGGGTTTTTACAAAAATGGGATCCTAATTATCACTCCCCCGCTTTTTGGGGGGACCCTGGCAATTTTATGTTAAGAAACTGCAGTCCCTCTTAATGCACATTTCTAATTAAATGGCCTGATTTGACCAATATCAGTACATTGGCCAGTATACGGAACTTTTGAAGTCCCCAAACTTACTTTTCTTAAAACCAAATTGGACAACCATAGAGCTAAAACTGTCCAAACTGAATGGAATGCCTGCATTGATTAGTATTTTGAGGCTTCCAAACATTACCAGCAGTCTAAATCACTTCTTTGCAGAATAAGATTTTAAAATTAACTGAGACAAACACATAAGGAAAGGCAAAGTGGTTCTTCAAGCCTTATGCTCTGTTCTCTAGTTCCTTTGTCTCAGCCTCCACTTCCATGCCATCTTCCTCCTCCTCTGAACCTCTCCCCATCCCTTCTTCCTGTCCCTTTAAAGATCAAAAGGCTAACTCCCTAATTTCTTATATTCCCTGGACTAAAGCTGAACTGCGAGTCACAATGGACGCTTTTCCCAAAGTAACTGAAGATCCCCACAGATTTGCTGAGGAATTTAATATAGTCGTTCAGACTTATCAATCTGATTTATATGAGCTAGTTTATATGCTTGTTGGTGAAGGTCAGGCTCAGCACTGGATGAAAACTGCTGAATGGGAAAATCCCGAAAGATCATTAGGATTACAACCAGGAGACTATTCCGCTGGCTTGTTACATAATCGGCATTGGGAAATCCCTGAGTTCATCGGGCAAATCCGAGGGCTTTCCCAAAGTCTGCTGATTGCAACAAAATTCTTGCTTGCTCTCCAAAGTCTGATGAAGCTGTCCATGACTGTTACAACTGACTTCAGATGGTTTTCAACTAAACTTCTGGCCTTCCTTCAGATGCTGATCGCACTCCAGTAGCTTTTAACTCTCTGTTTATTAATGGGCTGAACTGAGACCTTTATTTTTAAGTTAAAAGGACCAGAATGTAATAGGAGACTGTGGCCACTCCAGATTTGATCAACTTGGCAAGTCAGCTTGCTCGCATCCCAGATGCATCATCTGAAGGGAAAGCCACTAATATTCTTATTTCCCAACTCTGGTAGATAAATGTCCCTGTATGAAACCAAAAACCTCCTAATTTCTGCTATTATGGCAAAGAGCCAGGACACTGGAAAAGAGATTGTCACAAACTTAACGCTTCAGGGAACTTTTCTTTTTTAATGTATCTTTATTGATTTCAGAGAGGAAGGGAGAGGGAGAGATAGAAACAAATGATGACAGAGAATCATTGATTGGCTACCTCCTGCATACCTCTACTGGGGATGGAGCCCACAACCCCGGCATGTACCCTGACTGGGAATCGAACCATGACCTCCTGGGTCAATGCTCAACCACTGAGCCACACCAGCCGGGCGAGGGAACTCTTTTTACCAGTCAGGTGTTTTGACAAGTCTGTGATTTTTGGCCGGTTTTGCAACACATTCACTGCACTTACCACCCTCAGGCCTCAGGTTTAGTCAAACACATTAATAGTATTATTAAGACTCAGTTGGCATCGTTTGTAAAAACCCTCCAAATACTGTCAAACACATTGCCATTGGTCCTTCTAAATCTCAGGTCTGTCCCCTTTGGAATTCATAAATGTTCACCCTTTGAGAAAGTCGCAGGGAGGCCAATTCACCTGGACCTTGTCTCTTGATCTGCAGCTGATAAAAGGAGATGTACTTCAATGTTTTAAAGGCCTAATTGCTTCTACCAAAATTAACCATGTCCTGATAGAACAATCTGTACACAGTGTGTCCCGTGGAGATGACCTTAAGCCAAACACATTGTGACCTGGGTATTGAAAAAGACACCTCTAGCAACACTCGTCAACCTAGCTGACAAGGCCCTTTTCAGTCCCGCTAAGCAACCCTTGTGCTGCCAAACTCCAGGGAGTAGATTCTGGGACTCACGTGAAACATCTAAAGAAAGCACCCAACCCTGACTGGACCTGCACACCATCGATGACCTGAAGGTGAAGATTTCCTGAAACTGAAGCAGATGACTCCTGATGAGACAGCTTTCCCGAGATGTTTAGACCAGGCATTTAGGAGGTGTAAGATTCACAGAAGTCTCTCTCTCATCTGGACTATTAACTGACTCTGGATTCTTCTACAATTCATAGTCTCTGAATTTGCAAACTACAGGCTGTATTATTGATGACTTTTTCCCCCCAGTTTCTTCTGTAATAACATGCTGTATAATTGCTCAGGTTTTATCCTACATTGTGTCTTCCCAAAATGCTTATTTAATTTGTTCAGTTCTGAGTGTACCTTTTCCCTAGTCATTATTCTACGATACAGACATTACATGGGAAATGCCTGAGAGATCTCCCTCCTATCCCTCCTTGTGACTCAATGTGACCACAACAGGTTTTCAATCTGTACACTTTCCTTCCTATGTGAGACAGGACACCAGGAGAGGTCCTTCCTGGTGTCGAGGGACAAAAGGCCATTGTCTGGATAAACCTGACTCTTGCTCAGCAATGCTTTTGGAGAACAGTCTGATCAAAAGGGGAGAAATGTGAAAATTAATAAACAGAAACTTCATTCAAAATGGAGTCAGGAGGCCAGAAAAGAGAACTCTTACCAATGTGTCACTCAACACACATTACTGACCCCAAGAGGAAGAGGCATAACTTATATCTGAAATAAGAAGTGATACTATTTTACTACCTAAGTAGGAGGAAGAAAAGTTGTTACCTTGCCTGGTAACAACTCAGCCAATGGGAGGCTGCCATAGCTCAGCCAGTGAAAAGTCACTATACTTTGAACTTTCAGTTTCCTCCAATGGATTCTTCATTTACAATAGACTTTTCCAAGTTTATAAAAGAGTGTTCCTCTGTTTCTCTGGATTAAAACATGGTTTGCCATTAGACTGCAAGCCCTGAATTGCAATTTTTTTCCTGAATAAACCCATATTTGCTAGAAAAATTTCTGGTGGTCTATTTGTTTAAGGTCAACATACAAAAAAACAGACATAGCACATAGTGGGTCTCATTGGATTTTTGAAGGTTCTGTATACAACTTTTGGCATACTATTCGGCTCTCATAGCCAATAGCCCACCCAATCCCTAACCTCCAGCTATATAGCTTTCCTGGTTGTCATTCTTCATCACATTATATTTCCTAAAGTTATGGTGATTTCTTCATTTACTAAAATATACAATGGTGTTAGTTTCCTCAAACAGTCTGAAATATTGGTTTTATTGATGATCTAATTCCTCCCTTTTTGCTATTGGCCTCTGAAAATCAGTCTTCTTTTCTGTTTCTCCCCCTTCTATGACCAACCCTTCTCCCTCTAGGGACCCTCTTCAGTGATCTAATGTATGTAGAGGCATAGTCCTCATCCCAACTCTATTTTCTAAATGCATTTTCCTTCTTAAGTAATTTTATTCAAAATGAAGTATGTAGCAGTGCTTGGCACCACTTCTCATTACTTTCTTTTTTTTATGTAAATGACTCCCAAATCATATCTCAGCCAAAACTTTTTCCAAGGGCAAGTCACAAAATTCTGTCTACCTGAAGGATGGCTCTGCTTGTGTGTACAATTGATACCTCAAATGCTAAACATCAGAAATATAATACATCCTCCTCCTGAATTTGCCCTCTAGAATGGCTTCTACTTCACTCAATAACAACATTTTCTATGGATTTGTCATTCTATCTCTTTTATATCTTTTTTTTTTCCTTACCTATTTACTGGTATGTTGTAACCCTAGTTAAGTTCTTATTTCTTACAGGATCTATTGCAATAGGGTTTTAACTGGTCTTGGTACTGCTCACTGATTACAAGATTAATTTTTTTAAGGTACTGCCACTCTCTTTTTCCAATGATTCAGTGGTTTCCGGTTCTCAGGTTTAAGCTCTTTGGTTTAGCATTCCAGCTGTGCACCCTGACGGTGCTTATCGACCTCTTTCCACCCATTTCCCTTCATAACTCTACTTCAATAGAAATATGGGATGTGTGTTGAAGCAGGAATTACAGGGCATTAAAGCCAAGCAAATCTGTGTTCAAATCACAGCTCTTTAAGTAAGTGGCTGGGATCTTGGGCCCTCACCCTATGACTATAATGTTTTTCTCATCTGAAAAATAGTATAATTAACAAGAGGCCTGGTGCATGAAATTCATGCACTGGCGGGGGGAGGGGTACCTCAGCCCAGCCTGAACCCTCTAGCAGTCTGGGAGCCCTCAGGGGATGTCTGACTGCAGGGCCTAAGCCTGCAGTCAGACATCCTTAGCACTGCCGCAGAGGTGGGAGAGGCTCCCGCCACCACTGCTGTGTTCACCAGCTGTGAGCCTGGCTTCTAGCTGAGCGGTGTTCCCCTGTGGGAGCGCACTGAACACCAGGGGGCAGCTTCTGCATTGAGCATCTGCCCCCTGATGGTCAGTGCATGTCATAGTGACCGGCTGTTCCGCTGTTCGGTCGATTTGCATATTAGCCTTTTATTATATAGAATGCCTATCATAAAGCTTTGCTGAGAAAGTGAAATATACAAAGGACAGTAGGAGAGCAATAATGCATTGTACTTATCTCTTCTTTTTTATATATGTCCTAAGATTTCCAGAAGAAGGACAATTCACCAAAAGTCAGTGGCTAGTATGCCAAATTTAATTGACTTTTTGGCAAACTGGGTTCAGTACACTGGCATATATCCCAGTCTCCTGCCACTGTGCTTTGCTAAGATTGTTACATTTGCTTGCATGTCCTTGTCTATGGAGCCTCTCTGGTCCTTGCCATCAGGGAGAAGTCTTCTCTCTTATATTTGAACTGGACAGTGGCTGGACTCTGTTATCCCTTACCTTCTGAGTCTAGCCAGTGTGGCCCCTGAAATGCAGAGTGGCACATGCTTAGGTAACTTATTTAACCTGCTAGTGGTAATTGTATTACTAAGCTGCATCGGAGACACCTATTCTAAACCCAGGCTTGGTTGGTTGTCTGCCATGACCTTTTGTCAAAATTCACCAAACTGTCCAGAATATTCTGCTTCAGTCTAATTGTTTCAGAACTTTCAGATGCAAGGGTGGAATCAAAGATCTGAAAAAGACTCTTCTTTTATTTTCCTTTTTCTCCGAGGATTGTAATGTAAAATAAATACAATAACATTATATTTGCATCTTGTCATTTACTTGGTCTTTTCTTTTGTCAACTATCTGATCTCATTTTTCTAATTACTTCCAAAACACCAATAACCATCATCTCCTTCTATTTCTTCCATGATAACTAGTATTCCAGTTGTTTTAGCTCTGCTATTAAAGAGCCTCCTCACAATTAGAGATCTCGTGTTTTTTATATTTTCCTACAGCAGCATCTATCTAATACGGTTCTTTGAATGTAGTAGGTTGTAAGTAAATATTTTTGGAATGAGCAAATGTTCGTGCTAGATATGACAGGGTATTGTAAAGAAATACAAACAAGTTCTCAACCCATAAGCAATTTACTCAGTGGAGACATACTTTACTTACAAATAAACTGATAATAACTATGCAGGGTTACACATGATTACAAATTCAATAGTACACAAAAGAGGTGCTGTGGGAGACATCATCTCTCAGCTAAGAGCACTCTCAATTAGCAGCTTGCTCTCTATCTAAAGTTCTGATGGATAAGTTTCAATTCTTAGGAAGGTAGAATAATATAGTAGAATGATATAGTGAAGTTTGACAGATGTGAATTATACTACTTCTTGGTGTCATTTAATACTGGATATCAGTAGTTTAACATCTAAAATAGAAATAATAATTCATACATCACAATAATTTTTTGAAGGGAGTGTTAGAAATAATATATGTAAAGTGTTTTATATTTACCAGCAATTAAACCTTGGGTGTTACATTGCTTTAGTCAAATAAGTGAATTTGGTCTCATCTCAGCATAAAAATGTTCTTAACCTGTGAGTTCAAATCTTCCCAATGCTGAGAGGATCCTTTCAGCCCTCCTGTAAGTTTCTATGGAGTAACTTCTTAGCTGAGAGGTTAAATAGGACTCAGAATCCTATCCTCTGGGAAGTGCTGATCGCAGCCACAGTTAAGCCATGTCAGTTTGGCTCCAGCACTGACCTTCTCTTATTGCTCAGTGAAGGTGTCTTAGGAGGAAACTGTGCAGAAAGCATGGTGTATGGGGACAGTTCCAACCTCTCAGACAGGGTGCCACCAAAAAGACAAGGAGAGGGCAGGCCCATGGACAGCTACTGACAGAGTATTCATGACACCAGAATTAGAGTAAAATAGATTATGAGAGTTTTGTGTAAATGGAGAAAAGGCCAAAGAAAAAGGGCCTCAGCAGACCTAGGATGAGGGAAATGACAATATGGAAATTTCACTTGTGCTAGTAGGTAATTCTAATCATAATGAAAGTAGCTGCAAGGTTCTGTATCATTTTCTCATTTAATCCTTACAGAGAGATGGTGTTTATCATTCCCATTTTACAGGAGAGGAAACAGAGAGGTTAAATAAATATCCCAGATTATAGAGCTAAAAAAACAATGAAGCTGTAATTCAAACTTAGGTATTAGTAAGAACGGTTTCTGGTAGAAGATACTCCTTAGAGAATTTATTTATGTGGTAGTATAAGAACTCTCAAGAACAATCTATAAATTCTAGTTTGAAAACAAAGTAAATAAATACAAACGAATAAGAACACTAATCGAAGAAACTAAAAATTTTACTATTTGAAAATATTTTCCAGTGTGAATCATCACTAAAAATAAGAAATTTACCTTCTTAATTTATTTTTTACATTATCATGTAAAGGAAACTGAACAAAGATCTCTTGTGACGCCATTGTGAGAGGCACCACTGCAATCCAGTGCCTTCATGTAAACAATACTGGATAACCAACTGCAGCAAGAAATTTGAGACAGTTAAGTGAGCAAATACGTGCTCTATAAATACTTTCTGAAGTTGAGACTAAGTGAAGTACTGTTATATGTTGAATGTCCCTCCAAAATTCATATGCTGAAATCTAACTCTCAATGTGGTGGTATGGTATTTGAAGGTGGGTACCTAGGCCATGAGAGTGGAGCACTCCTGAATGGAATCAGTGCCCTTATATATATATAAAAAAAGTCCTCAGAAATTGACCAAAGAGCAGCCCTCTCCTCTATCAGAGAAGTTGTCCTCCTCAACCAAGAGCATAGGGATACATATGGAGTTCTGAGGGAGAATGGGGACTGAGAGCTCTCTCACCCCTTCTGCTCTGTAAGGACTCAGCGAGGAGACAGCCCTCTATGAAACAGGAAGCAGGCCTTACCAGACACCAAATTTGTTGGCACCTAGATCTTGGACTTCCCAGCCTCTGAAACTGTGAGAAAAAAATTTCTGTTACTTGTAAACCACTTAGTCTGATATTCTGTTATAGTAGTCCAAATGGACTAAGACAAGTGTCCTCTTGAGGGAAATGCTATTTGTGATAAATATAGCTACACATATGCAGATCAGTTCCTGTCTCAGTTTGCTAAAGAAGTAGCTCATCATAGAATATATTCAACCATACAATTTACAACAAAGGAAAACCACCCAAAATACTCCATTTCTTTTTCCTTTTCTTCTTCTTTTTTTTAAAAAAAATATATTTTTACTGATTTCAGAGAGGAAGGGACAGGGAGAGAGAGATAGAAACATCAATGATGAGAGCGAATCATGGGTTGTCATGCCTCCTACTGGGGATCAATCCTACAACCCAGGCATGTGCCCTTGACCGGAATCGAACCTGGGACCCTTCAGTCTGCTGGCTAGGGCTCCTTTTCTTCTTAACAAACTTATCATTCTTTAAGAATTAGATCAAATCCCACTACTTTCATGAATAATATCTGATATACTCTGCTAGAACTTAATTTCTTTTTTCTTTTTTCTACATTTCTGTTAAATGTAGGCTTGATTCTGGGCATTTATTATGGCAGAAAGACAATGTTTTCAAATATTCCTCAATGCAATTACTTGAAGTCTGTATTTTACCCTAAAGCCCTTCTGTAATTAAAACTAGATGAGGAGGCTAAGGTCTATTGCTCCAAGGAAGAAAAGACAGAAAATAACTCAATGAGAACAAAGAGTTTATTCCCAGGCTTTTGAACTCCAAAGTAGACTAAAAATTTTATAGTATAGGTAATAGTCCTGAAAGTCACTTTTAAATGCATGGAGCTGGGCATGAGACTGAAAAAGTTTGGGGAATTTTAAAAACTTTGAAAATCAAGAGCTAAACTCTGAAGGAAGAGGTCATAAAGTTTAAGTGGAAAATAAATTATTAGAGAGAGAACTAATGGCATTGTAAGAAGGGGAAAAAAATGTTGACTATGAAGAGAATAGGAGGGCTGAGTACTGGGTGGACAACAAAACCCCATTTGGGGATGAATCACCACCAGACTTTCAAGGGTGTACCCAGGAAACTGAAAGCCTTGTAGTGAAGGTTACTTTCCAGCATGGTCCTGTGAATAGTGTAATGACTGAAGTGGGTAAATGACTGAGTAGGTTTGGACATAGCTTTACAAAGTCCCAAACAACCTACTTGGGTCACCATCACTTACTCAAAGGGGCACAGAAGTGGCAGAGAATGAACTGGAAGGCCCCAAAACAGTGAAGTTGAAACAGAATTCATGGACCTCATGCCTGGAGGTGCTGGGCAAGACCAGAGATATCAACTGTGGTTTTTGCCAGGGCACAGTGATGGAACCATATGAGATAGTGTCTCAGTGGAAACCAGTAGGCAGAAGACACAGATATCACTGCCTTACCATAGAATGGGAGGACACATCAGTAACCATCCTCCCTGAATTTGAACTGAACCCTGAGGAGAAGCAGCAGAAGGAAACGGAAAAAAGAGACAACTCTTCAGAGCTGGGTTTATGCTTTTCATTTAAACAGTTTTTAAAGCATTTAGAAATGAGGACTTAATAATTAAGAAAATTCTGATTGTGCTCTGAAACATTCAGGATAATCCTTTCTACTTTGGCTCAGTCATTGACTCAGAAATGAGCAAAAAAATCAGGCTTATGGCAAATGGTGCATGACATTCTCTTAGCCAAAATGATTGGTTCAGAAATAATCATGTGACCTAAGTTGCCCAATCAGGACATTTGTGTATGTGTGAATGAGGAGGGCTATAGTCTTGGTTGCTGCAGACAAATAACAGAGGAAACAGGCTTAGAATAAAACTACCTTCAGAGAAGCCGAGATAGAAAGAGCAAGAAAACAAGAAAAAAAAGAATGAGACAATGGAAGGAAAGTAAGGAAGGGGACAGGGTGGGGTGGGGGGTAGATGGGATTCTTGATGACATTATTAAGCTATTAAATTAACCTTTACACTCTGGATTGATTATTAATAAATTCCCTATATTTGTTATTCAGGTTTGATCAATATTTCTGATACTTTCAAATGGAAGCATCCTAATTTATACTGATACTGATCAAATGTGGCTTGGCTACATTCTTGCAAACTTATTACACAAATTCCTCATGAAAAACACTGTTCACTGAAGTGAGTCCACCAGATAGAGGTATTACACATTATAAAGAACTTAGTCACTGTCATCCCTTGAGTTTATATATATGACACATTTCAGTTTATATATGGCACATTCGAATTATAGAATTTTGGAAAACAGAAAATTTGAAAGTGGACAAAATAATCGATGCCTTACTACTCAAGAACAACTTCTGGGTACATTTTGGTTTCTTTAATTTGATTCTTGGTTTGTATTCAGGATTATTTCTTATAGAATATTTGTGATGATACTTAATATCATCATTTTCATCCTAGTTTATTCCCTTTATATTTAATTTAAAATATGTTTTACAGCCCTAAAGACTGGGCCTGCTCAGGGCAAGATATGCCTAAAAACTGACCCAAATTCAACTTAAAAAAATATATATCTTGTTGAAAGTATTACAGATATCCCCCTCTTTCTCCTCATTGACCCATGTACCCTGCCCTCATCCCCCCGGACCTACCACACTATTGTCTGTATCCATGTGTTATGCATATATGTATATAAATTCTTAAATTCAACTCTTCCTCTGTTGGTGATCACTTAGGAGTGTGCCAGGATTGCTACTGTGGTTTGCAGTTGGGAAGCTAGTGGGCCCTGATGGGGTGGGTGGCAAGGGAACCTTGGTCCTCTGACTATGAATACGTACTTCTGTGTCTCTTACCCAGCAGAACATCTTTCTGCAATAAGTTGGATCTTTTGCCCACATTGAAGAACTTGTATTCTTTGCAGGTATCTACTGGCTTCTTTGCCTGAGTCTACTGTCATAAACCTATAGTCACAATGATACTAACAGCAGCTAGCAGCTCACAGCTAGCACTTTACTCTGCCAGGTCCTGTTAAGCAATTGACATATACTAACTCCTAATCTTCATGGTCATCATACAAAGGCGTTTCTGTCATTTTACAGTTTTATCACTCCCATTTTACAGATAAGGAAACTGAGACACAGGGAATTTAAGCAACTTGGCCCAGTACATAGTTAAGAGCTTATGGTTTTACCACTGTACAAACAAGCTTTCTTGTTATATACTGCACATTTTCCATGTTATTATGAACACTTAATACATATTATTTTAATGACCAAATAAATAGTACATCCTTATATAACCCAACCTCTATTATGTAATATTAAGATTATTTCACTTTTTAATTTCATAAATAGTCCTGTGGTGAATATATTTTCACAGAAAGATTTTTTTTATATCTCAAAATGTTTTTAGGAAACATACTCAGGTTCAGGGGTCCTCAAACTACGGCCCGCGGGCCACATGCAAATACAAATATTGTATTTGTTCCCATTTTGTTTTTTTTACTTCAAAATAAGATATGTGCAGTGTGCATAGGAATTTGTCCACAGTTTTTTTTTAAACTATAGTCCGGCCCTCCAATGGTCTGAGGGACAGTGAACTGGCCCCCTGTTTAAAAAGTTTGAGGACCCCTGCTCAAGTTGAATTATGAAGTCTAATAGTATGGCTATTTCAAGGTTCATGAGATAAATTGCAAATTAATTCCCAAACATGTTATGTCAGTTTACTTCCCCAACAGCAAAACAGGAGAGTCCTCCTACCAAACTCTTCCTATCACTAGTTCTTAACAGTATTCTTTGTCAATTTGTTCTGAATGGTATATAAAAATACATGATCATTCTTTTTCTGATTTGTTTTTATCAGTAAATAATAATTAGTAATAATTAAGAAATGTAGGTAACACAATGGAATATTATGCTGTGGTAAAAAAAGAAGAAAAAATAAGAAGGAATTCTTACCATTTGCAACAGCATGGATGGAACTGGAGAGCATTATGCTAAGTGAAATAAGCCAGTCAGAGAAAGATAAATATCACATGATCTCACTCATTTGTGGAATATAATGAACAACATAAACTGATGAACAAAAACAGATCCAGAGACAGAGAAGCATCGATCAGACCTTCAAGCCTCAGAAGGGAGGTAGGGGAGGGTGGGGGTAAGGGGGAGAGATCAATCAAAGGACTTGTATGCATGCATATAAGCCTAACCAATGGACATAGACACCAGGGGAATGAAGGCATGAGTGGGTGTGTGTGTGTGTGTGGGGGGCAATATGGGGATAAGGACACATCATTAATACCTTAATTCAAGAAAAAAAAAATCAACCATGAAAATAATACTAATGAATGTATTTAATTAAAAATACACTTATAGTAGTTAAAAATGTTATAGTCCACTATTTAAAGGATATTTTCCTTATAGATATATTAAGTGCCTTTGATATTAAAATAAGAGATGCAAAAAAAAAGAAATGTAGGTAAAAGAAATTATTTGACTAATAAAGTTAACACCTGTATTTAAAACATTATGTTGGCCCAGGCGGTGTGGCTCAGTGGTTGAGCATTGACCTATGAACCAGGAAGTCATGGTTTGATTCCCAGTCAAGGAAATAGTTATGGAGAAAATACTATTCACAAAGAGCCACTGAAATAAAATTACCTATATACCAAGGCCCTGTAAATAGTATGTTTAAAATGCTTTTTTTACAACTCTCAGTAAAATAATAAAGATTTATGCAAAGTGGAAAAGAAAGAAATATATATCACCACATTTCAATGTCAGAGTATGAAATGTTTTCAAAAATTAAAAAGACAAACACTACTCATTAATTCTTCGTATTGAGTCACTTGATGCTTATTTTAATTTTTAAATGCCCTTTCCAGTTGATGACCTAAACTAGAACCTTGAGAAGCTATAGATCCATTGTGCACCATGCTCTCCCCATGCCTTTTTAGTGCTTTATGGCCTCCCTTACAAATGTGCTTGGGCCAGATGGCCTTCAGCCCAATTTCCTGTAAATATTTATTTTTAATGATAATAATTAAAAACACCAATTTACTCTTACCCAAGGCTATTTTTACCGAAACCTCTTGGGACTTCATAAATACTAATTAAGCCTCAGAAATAAGACTTTCTTTTCTGGTCTTAGGAAATGTCTAAGGCTTTGCTATATTCTAAGCATCAGCAGCAGAGGAAGAATTTCAGCGTTTTCTTTCCATCAATACACCAGGATGAACTTGCATTGTTTGATTCCAGTTTGGGCCATGCCATCAGCAGGAAACATTAGGCTGGACATGACTTGGTGTAGGGCTATTTGGAAGTTGTCCATTTTCCTCCCTTTAATCTCAGGAAAAAGATTCATCCAATGGCTTAGAGCAGTGTTTTTTAAACAAGGGATTTTAACCTGCAGTCCTTAGGCCTCCTGAGGGTCTGCGGATAGAATTCAGTATCAATGAGCTTGAGTGGGAAAAACTGATACCTTTATTTTCATTAACCTTTAACTGAAATGCATTATTTTTTGTAATTACTAATACTACAATAGTATTAGTAATACGTATGACTTTGTCACCAATAGAAATGACAGATATTTTCATATCACATTAGATTATTCAGGTATTTTGAAAATTTTGTTTATATGCATTATTACTTTAAGATTATGGTATATTATTTAAGGTTTTAATTTAAAAGCCATATATTACTATATTACACAAATTAAAATATTTTAATAACTGTATTCTAAGTTTTCCTTTATAATCTGATGTACCTTATTTTATGCATAAAAATAATTATAGCAAGACGCACATTTTTCTCAAGTGCATGTGGAACATTTTCTAGGATAGACCATATGTTAGACCACAAAACAAATCTCAATAAATTTAAAAGGATTACAATCATATAAATTATCTGTCCCAATAGCAATGTAATAAAGCTAGAAAAAACAACAGAAGAACTGAAATATTTATTATTGTGGAAATTAAACAACATAGTCTTAAATAATCAATAGGTAAAAGAAGAAAGCACAAGGGAAACAAAAATGTAGACAAATGAAAACAAAAAGACAACATTGCCAAAACGTATGCAATGCAGTAAAAGCAGAACTCAAAGGGAAAGTTATAGCTGTAAATACCTACATTACCAGAGAGAACCATGTCAAATCAATAATCTACCTTTATACCTTAAGGAACTAAAAAAGAAGAACAAATTAAAGTCAAAGCTGGAAGAAGGACGGAAATGATAAAGATAAGACTAAAGATAGGTAAAATAGAAAATAGCAAAATACAGAATCAATGAAACCAAAAGTTGATTCTTTACAAAATCAACAAAATTAATGAAACTTTAGTTAGACTGATTAAGAAAAAAGGAAATAAATGCACACAACTAAAATCAGAAATGGAAGTGGGGATATTACTACTGATCTTATAAAAAACAAAAAGGATTATGAGAGAATATGACAAAGGATTATACATGAATTATATAACCTGGATGAATAGAAAATTTTAGAAATGAACACATTATCAAAACTGATTTAAGAAGAAATAGAAAATCCAAATACACCTATAACAAGTACAGAGATTTAATCAATAGCTAACCTCCCAACAAAGAAAAGTGCAGAACCAGGCTTCACTCACTGGTGATTTCTACCAAACATATAAAAATTAATTAATACCTATCTTTCTCATACTAAAATAGTAGAGCAGGAGGGAACACTTCTTAACTTACTCTATAAGTCCAGCATTACCCTGATACCAAAGGCCAAATATACTATAAGATAAGAAAACTGTATGCCAATATTCTTTAATGAATAATAAATAAATTCAGCAAAATACAGGGTATAAGTATTACACAGTATCAGCTGTAATTTTATATACCAGCAATGAATAATACAAAAAGGAAATTAATAAAAATTCTATTTACAATGACATCCAAAATAATAAAATACCTATGAATACATGTAGCCAAAGAAGTGAAAGACTTATCCACTGAAAATTAAAAGAAACCGTTGAAGGAAATTTTAAAAAATTGAAATAAGTGGAAAGCTAGCCTATCTACACTAATAAAAGAGAAACATGGTAATTAGCATACAACCGCTACCCTTCCCATTGGCTAATCAGCATATCCTTATGCAAATTAACTGTCAGCCAAGATGGAGGCCGGCAGCCAGGCAGCTGGAAGCAAACATGAGGCTTGCTTGCTCCAGTGACTGCAGACTCCAATGTTCCCCACCTGACTTGCCGGCCTCGGAGCTGCAACTCTAAGAAACATTGTAACAAATATAGAAGCTAAACAAAACCCAAGAAACCAGCTTTCAGCTGGCCGGGATCTCAGAGCTGGAGTTATACATTGTTTCTATTATAGAACGCAAACAAACCAGATACCTGCTTTCAGCAGCGGAAGCCAGGGGGGAGCTCCTCAACCCCCTGATCGGCCCTGCTCTGTGCGTGACAGGGGGGAGCTCCCAACCCCCTGATGGGCCCTGCTCTGTGCGTCACAGGGGGTGGCGCCGCAACCTCCCCATCGACCCTGCCTTGAGTGTGACAGGGGGCGGTGCCCCAACCCCCCAATCAGCCCTGCTCTGAGCCCGACCAGGGGCTGCACCTAGGGATTGGGCCTGCCCTCTGCCACCCAGGAGCAGGCCTAAGCCAGCAGGTCGTTATCTCCTGAGGGGTCCCAGACTGCGAGAGGGCACAGGCCGGGCTGAGGGACCCCCCTTCCCCCCCGAGTGCACAAATTTTTGTGCACCGGGCCTCTAGTATTTAATATTTTAAGAAGGCAATATTACCCAAAGTGGTCTACAGATTCAAAACAATTCTATCAAAATTTCAACAACCCTTTTCACAGAAAAAAAATTGATTCTTAAATTCATATTGCAAACCAAAAATCTTGAAACTGAGTAAGTAGTCCAAAACAATCTTGAAAAAGAACCAAGTTGGAGGACTCACTTCTGATTTCAAAACTTATTACAAAGATACAGTAATCAAAAGTGTGGTACCATTATAAGGATAGACATATAAACCAATGAAACAAAATTGAGAGTCTACAAATAAACACAGACCACTATGACCAATTGATTTTCAATAAGACTATTCAATGGGGAAAGATTAATCTCTTTAACAAATGGGAATGGGATAACTGCATATTCAAATGCAAACGAATTAAATTGGACCTCTACTCTAAAAATAGATTAATGACCTAAATAAAAAGCTAAAACTGTAGTATTATAGGGAAAAAAATGTAGTAGTAAATCCTCACAACCTTGGTTTTGTGTGTGTGTGTGTGTTTGTTTTTAAATCCTCACTGGAGGATATTTTTCCATTGATTTTTAGAGACAGTGGAAGAGAGAGGGAAAGACAGAGAGAAATATCAATGTGAGAGAAACACATTGATTGGCTGCCTCCTGCATGTGCCAGAACCAGGGCCTGCAATGGAGGTATGTGCCCTTGATCAGAATAGAACCCAGGACCCTTCTGTCTGCAGGCCAACTTTCTATCTACTGAGCCAAACCGGGTAGGGAACAACCTTGGTTTTTAGTAGATTCTTAAATATGACACCAAAAGCATATGCAAGAAAATAAAAAAATAGATAATTTTTATTTCATCAATTTAAAATTTTTGTGCATCAAAGGACATTAGCAAGAAAGTGAAAAGGCAACCTACAGATTGGATTAAAATATTTCCAAATAACTTATCCAACAAGGGGTTAGTCTCCAGAACATAAAGAAAATGTACACTCAATAACAAAAAGCAAACAACCCAATAATAAAATTAACAAAGGTGCCCTGACCAGTTTGGCTCAGTGGATAGAGCGTTGGCCTACGGACTGAAGGGTCCCAGGTTCGATTCCAGTCAAGGGCATGTACCTTGGTTGCGGGCACATCCCCAGTAGGGAGTGTGCAGGAAGCAGCTGAATCAATGTTTCTCTCTCATCGATGTTTCTAACTCTCTATTCCTCTCCTTCTCCCTTCCTCTCTGTAAAAAAAATCAATAAAATATATTTAAAAAAATAAAATGAACAAAGGTTATAAACAGAAATTTCTTCAAAGAAGATATACAAGTGGCCGACAAGCAGATGAAAAGATGCTTAGCACCATTAGTCATTAGGGAAATGCAAAGCAAAACCACAATGAGATACACTTTATACCCACAAGGTTTGCTATCACACACCAAAAAAATGTTGGCAAGCTTGTAAACAAATTAGAACCCTTATACATTATTGATGGGAATCATTTTAGATTTCACTTGTTGTGGAAAACAGTTTGGTGAATCCACAAAAAGACAAACAGAATTACCATATGAACCAACAATTCTCCTAGGTATATACTCAAAATAATTGAAAACATATTTTCAAACAAATATATGTACATATTCATAGCAGCACTATTTATAATCACTATATAGGTGGAAACAACTCAAATGGTCATCAATGGATGAACAGATAAATTATGGTATATACACAGATCAAAATATTATTTGGTCATAAAAAGGAATGAAGTACTGATACATGGTATAACTTGGATAAATCGAAAAATCACACAACATTATGCTAAAAGAAACCACATTCGAAAGCCCCTAAAATATATAACATCATTTGTATGAACTATCCAGAATAGGTAAATCCATAAAGACAGACAGCAAATTGGTGAGTGTCGAGGAGTTGAGGGAAGAGGGAATTAAGAGCAGTTGCTTTTAAGTTGGCTCTTCATCCTCTACTTTCTTGGTGTTCGGTATTCTCCAGGATGCTGTCTGTCGGTATCTTCTGAATGTTTTTCCAGTAACTGCCCCCACTCTTGAAGCTTAGAATACCCCTAATTGCTGATGATTCTGAACTCACCATCTGTAAGAGCACCAGTTACTATGCAACACTAGACAAATGATATAACATTCTGGAACTTCTTTTCTTTACAGTGGTAAATGAAGAGATTCAACAATTGCTGGCTGTACTTCCAACTATTAATAGACATTTGTTTCATGATATTCTAGAGGCACTTCAAATTAACATTTTTTCCCTAAACCTGTTCTGTCTGACTTCCCATACTAGTAAATGACAGTTTCAACTTGCCCAAGCACTAGAAACTCATTATCATTTTTAGTCCACATTTCTGTTTTATTCCTCCATTGTCAAATTGTTCTTCTAGTCTTATTAGTCAACTAAAATTTCTGAAACAACACCCGTTCTCTCAATTCCCATTGCTAGGTATTAATAGTTCAGTGGCCATTAATACCTAGGCCGCTGAACTATAATATTATCTGGTCCTGCACTGAGTCTGGAAAATAAACAGAAATTTATTTTCTCACAATTCTGGAGGATAGACGCTCCAGATCCTGTGTTGGCCAATTCACTTCCTAGTTGTGGGCTCTCTTCCTAGCTTGTAGACAACTACGTTCTCACTATGTCCTCACGTTGGTGCATGCATGTGGAGATAAAGAAAACAAGCTCACTGGTGTCTCTTATAAAGACCTTAATCCTATTGAATCCAGGCCTCAACCCTTATGACCTCATTTAACTTTAATTACATCTTTATTTAATTTCTAGCATTTCTGTTTGATTATTCTTATAATTTCCTTCTCTGTTGATATTACCCATCTGATTATGGATGGTGTCTACCTTTTTGACCAGAGCTTTTAACATATTAATCTCCTTATAACTGAACTAGAGGCCTGGTGCATGAAATTCATGCATGGGAGGGGGGTGTCCCTCAACCCAGCCTGCACCCTCTCCAATCTGGGGCCCCTCGGGGGATGTCCAACTCCCTGTTTAGGCCTGATCCCTGTGGGACATCCCTCTCACAATCCACGACTGCTGGCTCCTAAACCCTCGCCTGCCTACCTGACTGATTGCCCCTAACTGCTTCTGCCTGCCAGCCTGATCACCCCCTAACCACTCCCCTGCCAGCCTGATCAATCCCTAACTGCTCTCCTGCTGGCCCGATCGCCTCCAACTGCCCTCCCCTGCTGGCCAGTCGCCCCCAGATGCCCTCCCCTGCAGGCCTGATTGCCCCAACTGCCCTCCCCTACAGGCCTGGTCACCCACAACTGCCCTCCCCTGCCAGCCATCTTGTGGCTGTGGGCACCACCATCTTTGAGGGCATGGCAGTCAATTAGCATATTCCCTTCTTATTGGCTGTGGGTGCCACCATCTTTGCAATGGTGTGAGGGTCAATTAGCATATTCCCTCTTTATTAGATAGGATTAGTGATTAAATATTTCTCAGGCTTCAACATTCTCACCATAAAAAGACAAGGATAGATCTTTTTTTAGATGCTAAAATGAGATCATTTCTGTTGAACAGAAAACTTTCAAGTGCCAACTATCTAAATTGATTAAACGTAACTTTATTACCAAAAGCCAAGAATAAAAATCTTAAAGAGATCCCTGGCCATATGGCTCAGTTGGTTGGGTGTCATCTTGTGCACCGAAAGGTTGCCAGTTCAAGTTCTAGTGGGAGCACAGGCCTGCCCAGGTTTCCAGCTCTCTAAAATAAACTAAAATCTTTAAAAACTTTTGAAAATAATATTTTAGAGTATAATAATTTGACATAAAAATATAGATTAAAAATGGAAAATTTTAGGATTGTGGTTCTCAGGTTATTCTAATACTCTGTGGAAATAAAAATATTTTGTTCTATTTTAGACACTGATGAAGAAAAAGGAGTTTTAAATATATGCGTTTAAATATATGTGGATATGATAGCTAATGTTTATCATGAATTATGTGCTATATATAACTCTACATGTTTTACACATATTAATTTATTTAGTCCTCATAATAACTTAGCTAGGTAAGTACATTTAATACACTAAATAGATTAGGAAATGGAAATATAGAGAGAATAAATTGCTTGACCCAGATTACATAACTAACAAGTGCAGAACAGGCATTTGAACGAAGGTAGTGTGGCTTCAGTGCCCACTACCTTCGTCTTCAAACATCTGTGAAGAACATACATTTGAAAGTGATACATAGGGAAGAATTGTTTTCATTCTAAAGCACAACCTATGTTCACACTAATAGCTGGCATTAAGAGTTAACATTTATTAAGTATCAGGTAGTGCACTTAACTTTACATGTATGAATTCATACATTTCCCATTAGGAAAACTGTCTCTCTCTATGATGTTGGTATGACAATCATCACCATTTTACAGGTGATAAAGTTGAAACAAAGGAGAAATGCAAGTTGCTCAAGTTCACACAGCATGAAAATGGCAGGGCCAAGCTTGGAATGGAAAGAGCTGGCCCAGACGCCCAAGCTCCTATCCACGATGCTATACTCACTTTAAATTTCAAAAAGTCTTACACATCATGTATACACTACAAAAAGTTTACCCTATTAAAAAACAGAGATTAACAAGAAAGATCATGCTGAAATGAAAAAAGTAAAGCATAAGCAAACATGATAGATGACTGAGGATTAAAATTTCTGCTATCATGACAGAGGTTAAAGTTTCCTATGAGAAATCACTACCATTCTATAGTCACTCTGATAATAGGATTATGATACTTTAAATTTTCTTTGCTTTTTTCTGTATTTCTAAGATTTTACTCTGTGCAACTTATTTAACATTAAAACTGTTACAAAGTGTTCTGAGTACAGTCTTATCAGATCTATCAAACATATATTATCAACTTGCAAATAGTGGGAGTAAAAGATGGTACATTACAATGCAACATTTGTGAATATAATTTAATCCTTAATGGGTCCCATTGTGCTTCAGTTTCATATATA
The DNA here is from genome assembly GCF_028538775.1 of Myotis yumanensis. Taxonomy (NCBI): domain Eukaryota; kingdom Metazoa; phylum Chordata; class Mammalia; order Chiroptera; family Vespertilionidae; genus Myotis; species Myotis yumanensis. The sequence goes on along the minus strand of NW_027223755.1, from coordinate 66,709,438 downwards.
TCAATTGTTTTTGTATTAGTGGTTTCAAATGTATTAATAAGTAGAGAAAAATCCTGATAAGCTGCCAGATAAAATGGCTTTTACAATATGTTATCACATTTCTTGTCTTGAACACTAAAATGTGATGTAAATTCCAGGATTATTATCCATATTTTCAACATGTTATCTATCTAAAGCAATTTGCTCTGTAAAGACTGATTTGCTGGAAGTTATTAGACAATAAAAGCACTTCACATTTGAATAAGAGCTAATATAATTGTTTATTTTGACCCTTCACATGACCACAATTACCATAAATTTTTTCTGTCTCAATAGAAATAAAAAGTAAGGTAACAGGACTAAACTATATGGGTCAGACGCATTTAAGAAACAGCAGAATCTCTCAAAATATTAAGACCAAAGAAGCCCTGGTAGGTTGCATGCTGTTATAAACAGCCAATAGGTACCCAGGGAAAAAGTAAACCAAAATTCATCAGAAAAATAATGTTTGCACGTGCTATTTTGGAAAAGTCTGAGAATGGCCTTCATTTTATTACTTTGAATCCAAGCTGATTAAAAAGTAAGAAATATTACTTTCACTATTACTAAAATAAGAGTTGAAGTAATCAGATTAGTTTCCACTATGAACTTTGTTTCTTTCTTTATTTAATTTTATTGCTTATAAACAACAGAAGTTTATTTCCCACAGTTCTGAAAGCTGGAAGTAAAGAGCCCTCTTCCAGGTTACAAACTGCCAATTTCTCCTAGTATCTGCACACGGAGGAAGGCCTGAACTTTGTGTCTTTCTATTTTAGAATCTGATGGGCAGGATTCATTTTCATTGGAAGCTAAGACTTCTTTCTAGTCACAAGTGCCTAACTTAGGATTGATGGGTGGATCTGGGTTAACGGACAGACTTCATGGAGTTGTAAAATAACCTGCCAGTGTGGATTTGTTTGCATGTGTAATTATTTGATAGCATTCTGTGATCTCCATTCCCCAACCCCGGAAAAAAGTTAAGAACCACTGGATGGAAACCTGTGATTTTGTCAATCAGCTAAGAACTTTAAAGAAAATACTTCCTTCTTGCCCCCTTCAGGAAAGTTCATGTGTTAGGCTGATAGTGAAGAGTTGGAGATTAGGAAAGAAGACTAGAAAAATGAACTGAAACTTACATCATGCTAAATGCCTTTAGAGATGCTATGTTTAAGATTACGTGTAGGCCATAGTTTTAGGTTATATAGTCACAGACAATTCAAGATAATCAGAATAAATGATAAGAAAACTGAGCATTTGATGGGAAACCATCAAAATATTAGAGGAATCCACAGACAGCAAAATCTCAGACATATGCCGAAGCAATTTCTTCACTGACACAGCTCATTGGGCAATGGAAACTAAAGAGAAAATAAACAAATAAAAAGCTTTGGTACAGCAAAAGAAACCATCAACAAAACAACAAGAAAGCCCACTGCATGGGAGAACATATTTGCCAATGTTGTCACAGATAAGGGTTTAATCTCCAACATTTACAGGGAGCTCATACAACTTGACAAAAGTAAGATAAACAACCCAATCAAAAAATAGGCAACAGATCTAAATAGATACTTTTCGAAGAGGACATAAGAAGGCCAAGAGACATATGAAAACATGCTCTAAGTCACTAATCATCCGAGAGATGCAAATTAAAACGACAATGTGGTACCATCTCACACCTGTCAGAATGGCTATCATCAACAAATCAACAAAGACAAGTGCTGGCGAGGATGCAGAGAAAAAGGAACCCTCGTGCACTGCTGGTGGGAATGCAGACTGGTGCAGCCACTGTGGAGAACAGTATGGAGTTTCCTCAAAAAACTAAAAATGAAACTCCTATTTGACCCAGTAATCCCACTTCTAGGAATATATCCCAAGAATCTAGAAACATCAATCAGAAAGGATATATGCACCCCTATGTTCATAGCAGCACAATTCACCATAGCTAAGATTTGGAAAGAGCCTAAGTGCCCCAGATGAGTGGATTAGAAAACTGTGGTACTTCCACACAATAGAATACTATGCTGTGGTAAAAAAGAAGGAATTCTTACCATTTGCAACAGCATGGATGAAACTGAAGAGAATTATGCTAAGTGAAATAAGCCAGTCAGAGAAAGATAAATATCACTTGATCTCACTCATTTGAGGAATATAATGAACAACATAAACTGATCAACAAAAACAGATCCAGAGACAGAGAAGCACCAATCAGACTGTCAAACTTCAGAGGGAAGGTAGGGGAGGGTGGGGGTAAGGGGGAGAGATCAACCAAAGGACTTGTATGCATGCATATAAGCCTAACCAATGGACACAGACATCAAGGGGGTGAGGGCATGAGCGGGGTATTGGGGAGCAATGGGAGGATAAGGACACATATATAATTCTTTAATCAATAAAGAAAAAAGGGGGGGAGAAAACTGAGCATTTAAGATCTAGTTTGTGAACGTGCAGAATATTGCTTCTGATCCTTAGAGACACATGGATGAAATGAAGAGACATATTAAGGAGGAGAGGGTATTCTACGTGTGCAGTTATGCCTTATAAAACTAGCTTTTAGGAGGAGCCTATATGTTTTTCAAGGCCTTATGGGTGAGCTCATGATTTAAGGTTCAACCTTGTCAGTTAAAGGGTCTCTTGTGCCTCCAGTCTCTGGGGATCTGCAGGGGACCCCCCACAGATGGCCGGGAGTCCTGAGAGAGGATGACTTGCTTCTCTTTCTTATTCTGAACCTGCTGCCCTGGCAATGGGAACAGCCCTCTGTGCTGCACTCATACTCTTGAGTTGAATTTCTCACCTTGATCTCTAGGACATCAATAGAATAATCCAGTGTTGTCTAGCTTGGCAGCACGATTCCCAAGAGCTGTAGCACAGGGATTAGATCAAATGGTTCTCTCTGGTAGAGTAATGACCCCTGAGACCTGGCGTCAGAACTCCAGGCTGGATTCTGGAGAGTGGTTCTGGTTTTTAAGTCCCCAGGCTCCTAGGAGGCACCTCTGATCAAGCTCTCCTTCCTCTGCTCTTTCTGTTCAGGTATCCCGACACAAACCTGACCCACCTATGCAGCAGTGGAAGGAGTCGGGTTGGTTTTTGCACCAAGGAAGCTTCATATTAACCGATGCAAGTGCAAAGTGCTGCAATAAAAGGCTGGTGAGGCAGAAGGTGAGAGACGCTACCACACTCAGCTCTGCAGCTCTGTGGGCTGTACTGCTTTTGTATCAATCATTGGTTAATCTTGGGAACAGAGAACTGGACTCCAATTCTAGAAGTTCAACATAGAAAGAATAATAACCATAAAGATGCATGTTAATAATAAAAGCTGGCCCTGGGTTTCAGCACCAAATAATAATAAAATAATAAAGGTTGATGATAGAAATCAGGAAAATGAGGGTAGAAAGGCAAGTGAATGCATGATAAATGAGCTAGTACATTGGGTCAGACACTTTTCTCTGTTCATCACCTCTTGTATTTTTCTCTAATTTGGTTTAGCTGGTTTTGCCAAGATACATGAACTTTGGTGAGTGTTAGTGAACACTGTGTGCAACTTGGGGGCGGGGCAAACAAGGCAGTTTGGAAAATATCAAGAAGTGGTGGGGGTGGGATCAACAGAAGTGGCATTTCAGGTATTTTGTCACAACTCAAGGGAGTTCCTTGTGAAAAAAACATGCGTTGTCTCAGAAAGAAACAATGGTCATAGAGCTTCTGAAGAGAGGAAAAGAAAGACTGGTTTCAGACCTCAAGGAAAAATAATCCTATATAATAAAAGGGTAAAATGCAAATTGACCAAATGGCAGGACGACCAGTCACTGTGATGTGCACTAACCACCAGGGGACAGATGCTCAAAGCAGGAGCTGCCCCCTGGTGGTCAGTGTACTCCCACAGGGAGCACCGCTCAGCCAGAAGCCAGCTCATTGCTGGCCAGTGCAGCGGTGGTGGCCAGATCCTCTCCCATGTCTGCAGCAGCACTAAGGATGTCAGGCCCGCTCCCCGCAGGACATCCTCCAAGGGCTCCCGGACTGTGAGAGGATGCAGGCCAGGCTGAGGGACACACACACACACACACACACAAACACGCACACACACACCAATGCACAATTTTGTGCACCAGGACTCTAGTTTAACTATAAGTTGACTCAAAACTTCTGCATCTAGACCAGTGGTTCCCAAAGTGGGACATACCCCACAGGGGGCAATTTGATTTTTAAGGGGGGCAATTCAAGAAAGAGTTATTAACTGAATTTTTTGCATTTCTTATGGTTCTAGGGGATCTCATATACAGTATATAAATATGTATTGTGACATACTTATGCATTTCAGTTCTCTATTATATGTTTTGAAACTTTATTTGCTATTTTTCATATCACTTCATATTATTATTATTTTTAAAACAAATTTTTAGTGATTTCTCCTTCAGTACTTCAACTACCCTTTCATTCTTTTACTAGATATTTTCCCCTTTCATGGATGCCATATTCTTTAGAAGCTTGTTTAGATCAAGTTAATGACCTTTCAGGCTTCCTCCACGTGAATAGGAGTTCACTTTTTGAATAATAAGAATTATATGTCATGGGGGCATCAGGATTTTAGAGATGCTTAGGTGGGCATGGCCAAGAAAAGGTTGGAAACCACTAATCTAGACCCAAGTGCCTGAATTAGCTACATTTACATAACTAAGTCTGACAGTAATGTAAATGTTAATAGGATATGAAAGTTTTTCCTCTTCTTTAGGGAATATTTTTTTATTACTTTCTCAGGGAAAATAAAATAATCTTTATCTAAGAGGACAAAGGGGATTTAAAAACTTGTTCTCTGTTTTATTAAGCAAAATTATGTTTTAAGAAAAATACCATTATAGAACAATAGGCACTAGATTCTAAATCTATTCTATCTTAAAATTCAGGGGCAGCCACTACTTTCTGTGGCCCTGGTTCCTTAAGAGTTGTGATGATTTCCCACTGAATATGTAATATCAATAACACTGTCTACCCTCCAACTGAAACTCAAAAAAAAAAAAAAAAAAGCCATCAAAGGCAATTCCATGAGCTGGAAGAGGCTCAGACTATGAATAACGAAATGCCCTTAAGGAAAAGTCTGCCTAAGAAAGATTCATAGAGAAAGAAAGAGGAAAGAGTGTTCCTGTAGCATCTTATCATCAGTAACCCAGTAGGACAGGAGAAAGGTTGATTGGAAATGGAACTCTCTCATTATCTTAAGAGGACGTGTGTGATACATAAGGCATCCTCAGGGGAAACTGCAGAACTTTATCTAAAAGGTGGCAGCTGGTGGGAACCAGAAATGAGAGGAATGCATAATATTATGTACATTTCATGGAAATCGGTAAAATCTTCTGATTTTATTCCCATCCTTGATTGTTTTGCAATCTAAGAAACTTGTATAAAGTGTGATTTGGCTCATTCGTTTGCACACCAGGCCCAGGCATTTCTCATGTGGTATAGAACAGTAAATGAGACCTGAGACGGAAGTGACATGAGTAATGCAGAGCAAGAAGTAATAGCTATAAGCTTGTTAGTTTGATATAGTCCCCATTCATTTATCTTTGCCTTTACTTCCTTTGTCTTTGGGGTCAAATTCATAAAATCATCTCTAAGACCAATGTCCCTAAGTTTAGTAGCTACATTTTCTTCTCTGTAATTTATTGTTTTAGATCTTATATTTAGGTCTTTGATCCATTTTGATTTAACTTTATATATGGGGAACAACAGCAGTCTAGTTTCATTCTTTCGCCTGTGGCTTTCCAATTTTCCCAGCACCATTTATTGAAGAAGCTTTCTTTTCTCCACTGTATGTTTTTGGCTCCTTTGTTGATAATGAATTGCCCACGTACACATGGCTTTATTTATAGGCTCCTACTTCTGTTCCATTTGTCTGTGATTCTGTTTTTCTGGGTGGTGGACACACAATGAAATATACAGTTGATGCATCATAGAATTGTACAGTTGAAATCTACATAATTTTATTAACCAAAGTCAAATCAATAAACTTAATTTTTAATAAAGTAATAGCTAGAATCAGGATTGCCCAAGAACAAGCCTATTCTGGTCTAAATAATAAAACCAAAAAACAAACAGATAATCAAGTAACAATGTAGTTCTGGTAGCTTGTAGATAGACAGTAACTGCCAATAACCCAGGTCTGATTTTCTCAGGAAGCTTACCCTGAGAAATATCATTTAGACCTCTCTTGTGTATAGCAAATCCTCCAAACAGATGCTCTTTCCCCTAAACCCTCGTCACTTGGTCTAAGAGCCACACACAATGAGACGTGGTAGAGCACTGACAGCAGGCGCTATGGCTGCACTGCCAATCAGCCACCGCTAGTCAGGTGTGGCTGTGGAGCACTTGAACAGTAGCTGGACTGAAGATGTGCTGAGATGTGAACTGAGATGTGCTGTAGCTGCAAAATATACCCTATTCAAAGACTTGGGACAAAAAATAGTGTAAAGTAGCTCATTAATAATTTTTATGTTGCTTACTTATTACAAGATTTTGAAATATAGGGTAAAATATGTTATTAAAATATGCTTTTATAAAAAGGGGCTACTGGGAAATCTAAAACTACACATGTGGTTCATTCTCTATTTCTAACAGACAGCACTGCTCCAAAGAACATTTCCTCTTGATGGTAAGATCAGCCCTGTCTTTTCTAATCCCTCCTGGGCAGATACAATATGCTCTGATTTGTTGAAATCTTTTCCATTGCCTGTCAGGGAACTGAGCACAAGTGGGCAGTCAATAAACACCAGTGCTGATTGCCTAAAAACCATAACCTGCATGTGTAATGGTTAAGGCTTTGGGTCAACTTCACTGGGCCATGGAGTATCTAGACGTTTGGTCAAACATTATTCTGGTGTGTCTGTTAAGAGTGACTTTAGATGAGATTAACGATCGAATTGGTAGAGTGAATAAAGCAGATTGCTCTATCTAATGTGAGCAGGTCACACCCAATCAGTTAAAGTAGAACAAAAGTGCTGAGTAAGAGGGAACTCCTCCTGCTTGACTGCCTAGATCTGGACTCAAACATTGGCTCTTCTTGGGTCTGGAGCCTGCCTGATTTTGGATCAAAACTTACATCACTGGCTCTCCTGATTCTCAGGCCTTCGGACTTGGACTGGAACTACATGATCAGCTCTCTCGAGTCTCTAACTTGCTAACTAGTGATCTTCGAACTTCTCAGCCTCCATAATCATATGACTCAATTCCTTATAACCAATCAATCAATCTCCCTGTATATGCACACACATATGTGTTCATGTGTATGTATATGTTCATGTATATGTACTATATGTATAACACGCACACACAGATCCTATTGGCTCTGTTTCTCTGTAGAACCCTGACTAATACAACATGTAACACTGATTGATTTTATAAAAGAATCTCTCACAATATCACAAATGTAAAAGGTAGCAAATAAGAGGATAGTTTTCTGAATATATTTTACAAATGGTTCTATGACTGGCCAGTTCAGGGACACAGAAAAGTTACTCATTCTGAATCTCAACTTTCTCCTGTAAAAATAGTATCTCCCTCACAGGGATAGTGTGAGAGTTAAAGGAGATGATGCTGAAGAAACTGCTTGGTTCCTCAAAAGTTGTCTATGATCTCTAATTAAAAATCATTTAGTCCTAGCTCTCTTCTGTACAAAATACTAAAAATCAAATGGTTGATACAAAGAAAAGACATATTCTCATTAAAAAACGCATATACTGAATTAGGTTTCTAAGCAGTGGGTAGAATCCATCTGATATGCATATACCCCTGGGGGCATTTGCTCCTGTCATTATCAGGAGGGTAGCACACTTCCAGGGACTAGAAGGTAAAGACACGACTTACAGAGCAAAGAGGCAGATGGGTTCCTCTAGGGGGACTGTTGCCATTTGTGGGTGTCATTTGTGTGGGAAGATCCATGAACCCGAACGCTACTAGCAGCATTAGCTCAGCTCCCAATTCCAGGCCTACAGGTAGAACTCTTCTCACTTCACTGATGAGACCAACTCTTTGCAGTCTGCTTTTCTTGAAAAACAGTTTCCAGTTTCTCTTAAAATCTTCGATGTTCAAAAATAATAACCTAGAGTGTTTGTTCTAGGTTTGGTAGGAGGGCAGCAACCATGATGAACAGAGAAACATTGGTACCAGGAGGGGGCCTTCCCTGTGCTGTCAATAGGGAAGAAGTCACTTCCATTTTCTTTCTTGTTACTACTACTCTATAGTTCATAGTTATCTGACAAAAGCACCAGAACTTTTAATTTATATTTCATGAAGTTTTGCTTTATCTAAAGATACCAGATGATTTCTCTAGTTTGCCTCATGTTTTATACTTATATAAAGTAGGTGCTATGAAAAGAAAAGCTCAAAAGTACCGAAATTGTGGCTCACATCACAATTATACACAGAAACAGTCACAGAACGAGTATTGTTAATGATCATGTCCCAAGTATGAAGAAAGTGCATAAAGGTATAGAAATAATGAAAAGGATAGGAAACTTCAAGCTCTTGGGGGGAAAAGATAAACCGTTTCTAACTATAAAGGTAGAGTGGATCACTAAGGCATATTTAACTGGGAGCTTAAAGTAATCACCTAATTGGAAAGATGTTTTCTAGTTCACAGATCAGGGACACATACACTTCCTCATTAAACTGCATTGCACAGCTGTGGGGTAGAGAATGTTCCCATCATGTCCTTGAGAGAGTAGCCGCTCAAGTGGCCCTGCTTGCCTTTGGGTCAAGCTCAGGGTGAGTGAGGGGATCTGACTGAGAATCCCCTGCTCTCAGCTCATGACCTTCAGACACCATTTGGACAAATACCCCTTTGTTGAGGAGACTCTCCCTGAAGTTTCTAACTCCTCTGGGAGAGGGAGGAGTGATGGAACAGTCTTTAAGGTGATGATCAAGTTGGCCATTTTATTGTTTGATCACTTCGTATTTTAACAAACAGGATCACTTTTCAGAAAAGGCAGGATTCCCTTTATGAGATAAAGCTTGAAAGCAGAAATTTATTTGATACACAAAGATCTTAAGAACCAGAAGTAGTTAGAGTTATCTTGTTGGGACAGGAGAGGCCTGACTGTGGATTATACTGGCCACTGAGTTGCAAAGGTGTCAAGATAAGAACACAAGTTGAACAGGGCAACCCATCCATGGTGTGGTAAGGAGAGAGAGCTCTTTGCTATATAGGAGAAAGTCTGTCTAATTGTATATCATGGGTTACATATTCTTAAATAAAAATAACAGCTTTTACAGTTCCAATCCCGTGAGGTGAAGGAGTCTATCTCTTTTGAGATAAGACCACTGGCCTGACTTCCATACTGTCTCTGGATACTGAATTTTTCAGGCTTCTTGAGAGCAGATGTGTGCCTACACATACCCCCCACCACACACACACTCATCACACCCATCTGTAAACCACTTAACCTCAGCCAAAGCTTTTTCCTTTTTTATCTTCCAATCAATGTGCTTGCCAAGAAACAGACCAAACCAAAAAGAAGAAAAAGTGAAGGTTGGAACAGATTAGGAAAGACAAGTAAGTAGCCAAGTCTGGCCCCAGTGGTTCTGCCTCCAAGTCAAAAGAAATTTAAACACACTCTCTCTTTTCTATTTACCTTATTATTCTTATGTCTTTTTGTGGCCCTCTTTTAAAATACTTTCTTTAAACTCCAGAGAGGAGAATGATATAGCAGAATTACACCATTCTAGTATTACAGGGAAACATGGAAATTATCAAGGCCAATCCCTCTCTTTATAAATAAGAGGAATAGAGCCCAGAAAAGTCAAATCACTCAATTTAAAAGTCCCAGAGCTGGTTGGTTGATATGCTGCAAATAGGACCCAGTCATTCTTTCCATTACAACAAGCTTCCTGTCTATCAAAGTTATAATTAAGGATGATTATGAAAGTATTGATAAGTTAATTTTTCAAAAACAGAAGTTTCAGCCATATTTTAAGCAATTCTCAAGCTTTACAGAATTTAACTTTAAATCAATCCCATGTAACAGCTGCTATTCTTTTTTGTCACTTTACAGGTAGGGAAACTGCAGCACAGTGAAATAAATTTTCCAAGTTCATTCCGCTAGACTGCATCAGAGCCAGGATTCACCCCCAGGCCGTTGGGCTCAGAAGCCATGCTCTTATCCACTCTGCTAAATCGACTCTCTTGAAACATGTTGGTAAGTCTTATATTAACTTTGGAAGTTATGTAACACTTTTGCATTTTAACTGCAATTTGCTTTAATGAACCAAAATACTAATTTTCTAAATGGCTGATCTTTAGATATCATTCTCCCTTTTCAGAGTCAGAGGCTATTAAGTTTGTACTTTTGCAGGATCAACTATGGAGAAAACTAGTTGAGCCATTAATAGCAGGAGACTGCTTTCTTGTGCAGTTATGTTTGAATAAGCTGTAATAAGAAAAGGCTGGTTCAGGAAAACTGGATGAGCATGGGAATGAAGTCAAATCAGAAAATACAGATCAGCATTAGCAAGATGCTGATGCCAGGACATTATAAATTGAGACATGAATCTCTTTAGGTTTGGGTATATATTGCTGAAGTCCCACACTGAACATTCTCTTCACAAAAACCATGCCACCATGAGGATTCAAATGTATAACAAAGGGGTACACAGTGCTCTGTGCTTGTTTTGAATGAGCCTTCCTAGTTTTCCCAGGCAAGATGTCCAGATGTGCAGGTCATTGGTGACAATCAGGCAATCAGCACTATATGCCCAGCTCTCCCCAGGCCTTCTCTTCAATGGCAACTGCCCTGTCCAGTGGGGCCTGAAGGAAAGCTGGTGGGCCCTCAATTGCTGGTATCCAGGTGAGGGAGCTGCGCACGTCTTAAGTCATCTAGCTATTCACCAGGAGCAGAATCTTTAATAAATGCCAACAGTATCTGACAATTAACAAGTGCTTGCTCCCCCACACCCTCATGATTAGTTGTACATTGAGGCAAAAATAATTAATAACCAGAGAGAATCCTACATCACATATAAACATTTCTTAGGAGGCAGGTGCAGAAACAATATACATTCTGCTCCCATAATTTCAGTCATGTTCTGGTTCTCTGCCTGTGGGCACTCTTATTAGGAATTTATAGGGAAGGTTCACTCGGAAGCCAGCACACAATATTCTGATGGTGAGATTAGCCTGCCTTCTCATGACATTGTGTTCCCAGGGCCTGCGGGAAGGGATGAGTGGGCAGTAGGACTGGGACAAACTGAGGTCTGCGCTTGAAGTGCTGTGAGACCTGTGGGCCTTGCCACCTGCATGGGTCACAGAAGGGCAGATATTCCAGGTCCTTACTCTCCTCATGGAAGGGCAAAAGTGCCTTTGTCATCTTTCCAGCCAACTGAATGTCTTGAACCCGACTCAATTCACCAAAAAAAATGTAATTCTCTAATCTCTGATGCTAGTGAATGAGTCTGTAGATGTCATGTTATTTTTTAAATTTATCTTTATTGTTGAAAATATTACATATGTCCCTCTTTTGCCCCCATTGACCCCTGAACCACACACATACCCCCACCCCACTATTGTCTGTGTCCATGGGTTATGCATATATGCATGTAAGTTATGCATAGATGCTTGTCATTTTAAATCATAATGTTGGAATCATTTCTGTAGAGATCTTTGGAGAGTAGATTCCTGAATGGGGCACTTCAAATGTTAACAAAAACACCTGAGAATGTGTTATTACTAATTTAGACCCCATATATTTACCATATGTTTATACTTGAACCATTTATTTATTTATTTATTTTTTAAATATATTTTATTGATTTTTTACAGAGAGGAAGGGAGAGAGATAGAGAGTCAGAAACATCGATGAGAGAGAAACATCGATCAGCCGCCTCCTGCACATCTCCCACTGGGGATGTGCCCGCAACCCAGGTACATGCCCTTGACCGGAATCGAACCCGGGACCCTTCAGTCCGCAGGCTGACGCTCTATCCACTGAGCCAAACCGGCTTCGGCTACTTGAACCATTTAAAAATAAATTAGTTAGCATGATGACGCTGGGGAAACCAAGGGCCCAGGGTACTGAGTTGTGATAGACCTAAGCCACATGGTCTTGTAGGGAAAGTCTCCGTCTCTTTCCCCCTCCTTCTTCTCTCTAATCTCAGCTGGTAAGCTTGGAGCAGATTTGTGGTTTGCCTTACTCCAGGCAAACACTCTAAGAAGAGAAAGGGGAGAGGGTTGCCAGTTTTCCATTTGCAAACAAAAGCCAACTACCAGTGTCTCCAGGAACACTCAGCTGTCAGGGGAGACTTCAGGCTGGATGAGGAAGGCAAACCAGACAAGAAGGGAAAGGGATTCCCCTAAAATGCTCTCATGGAGAAAAGACAGTTAAAGGCACCAAGACAGAGCTCTTTTCTTTCACTTATTCATTCATTCTAAAAAGTATGTATCACATTCTGCTATGCCCCAGGCACTGTGCTGGATGCTGGCATACAGCAGAGGACAAGATATTCAAGGGTTTTGCTCTTAAAGAACGAAAACTACAACAAGGAATAACACTTGGTCTCTGCACATATAGATATATATACCCACAAACACCTATAGATACTTATTCGTGCAGCACGATCCAAAGATCTGATTGACAAGAAGGGGGGAAAGCATGAAAGGATCTGGAAGAAGAATACTGCAGACAAAGGCAATGAGATAAGGACAATGAAGCTGAGTTGTCATTTCAAGATTAGGTCAGACTCCATTTTGTAGACCAGGGAAAGGCTTTGGGATTTAATTCTAAGTGGGAAGTGAAGGTGCTAGCAGGGCAGTGATATAGTCTGAATTGCTTTTTTTTTGAAAGATCACTCCAGCTGCTCTGTGGAGAATGGATTATTGAGGGACTAGAGAGGAAGGAGGAAGACAGAGAGCTCTTGCATAGTTTAGACAAAAGATGGTATCTGTAGCAGGGTAGTAGAAAAAAAGATAGGTTAGGAGACAAATTTAGAATAAATTTTGAGAAAAAACTGAAAAGACTTGCTGAAGAATTGGATATGGGCTGGGAGGGAGAAAGAGGAAAAAAAGGAATGATATCTAAATATTTTTCTTCTTCTAAAACTTTGAACAACTTTTCAATCAGAGTAGGAGCGCAACCTAAACCCTTCGTTTTACTACCTCCTAAATTTCTATGTATCCCCATGGCCTCCAAACACTCCAATTTAAGCCTCTATCATCTCTGATTCGACTGTAAAAATAACTCCAAATTGCTTCCAATCTCAGTCTCCTGAAACCACGACCCTGCCGCTGCGGTCATCTTTCCAAAATGAAAATCGGATCATTGCACAATGGTTCCTCTCTGCCTACAAGATACAATCCAAATTCCCTATAGGAGCGTACAAGGCCTTTCCTGATCTGGTTCCTGCCGGTCTCACCACCTCTTATCGTGTGTTTCTCTCTCACCTCTACAAATCCTCCATTAAGGCCACAGAAAGTTCATTACATTTCCCAGAACACACCATGCCCTCTTTATATTGCTGACTTACTTAGAAAACCCTCCTTAACTCCTAACCTATCTGGAAAAGTCCTCTTTTCTTCCAAGAATCACTGAAGTTCCCTATACCCTGTTTCGTTCAGTCAAATTTTGGCATTGCACCTTGTGTATAGCTCTAACCCAACATTACACTGCATTCATAAGGTCTTGTTCACATACCTTCCTCCTCCTTGGATTGTAAACTCCTGAGGGCAGGCACAGGCAGGGGCCTAATGTTTTCCTCTTTGTATACCTACTAGTATGTGCCTTCACAGTGACTAATACATACAAATGATCAATAGTAAGCAACTAAGTGAAAAACCTCTATTTCCATCAAGCAGTCATCTAGCCTCTGCATAAATATCTTTACTATTAACTCCATATGCCCACTCCATTTTTTCTCCTCTCTCTTTGTCTACTGGTCACAGGGCCTCCTTGCTTTTCTAATTCTTCATGTATTTAGAGTATTAAATGCCTGAATTAAAGGAGTCAACAAACTAGATAGGATCTCTGTTTTCATATTATAGTCTAATGTGAAAGAGAGACAGAGTGACAATTAAACAGGGAAATTATGTGTGGTAAATCCTGTAAAAATAATATAGGTTGAGTTGATAAAGACAACAGAGTTCTTAAATTGGGGATCAAGTATTGGGAAGAGTGGGGTAAGAGGATTCCAGACAGAAGGCATCATTACTTCAAGAACTCATAGATAGAGATGCACTCCCTCTGGGGTCTTCAAGGAATGGAAGTGCTATGTGGGCTAGAGAATCCTAAGCCATACAGAGGGTGGTAGAAGGTGGGCTGAAAGGATGGGCAGGAGCTGGAACACAGAGGGTGCTGAGGGCACAGGATGAGTTTGGATTTTAGTCCACTTAATACAATTGGAGGACTGTAATCAGGATAGTGGCATGAGCTGAATTACATGTTTAAAAGGGTGCTTTAGCTGCTGTGAAGAGACTGAATAACTGGAAAGTAAAGAGTAGTAGTAATGCAGATAGAAGTGAATTAATGCTAATATTTTCTGGAGGCAGAACAAACAATAACAGAGATGGGGAAGCCTGGGAGGATCCTTTTATATACTTGAATCAGCATTTTGCCAAGACATATCCAGTGCTTATTTACAATGTGATTTGCTACTGGCCCTGGTAGTCTTCTTCAGTGACAGTTCCTAGACCAGGCACAATTCAGGGAGTGACTGAGTCAGGCAGCCTAGACAAAATTCTCCTGTTGTGCAGCCCTGATCACGTCAGCTTCTCTGGAAGCCACAGGGCCTTCTGCATATCTACTGATCTAGAGAATAAGCTGTACTTGTGCCATTGATTTATTGAAGTGAAGAGCAGGACTTTGCTTTTACCTATAATAAATTCTTCTCATTAAACTTACCCCATCACCCACAAGCTCTCTCTGCTCCCTCCGTCTTTTTATCTTTACTTTTCCCTCCCCAGCCATCTCCTAAATCTCTATGAATTAATCATTATATTCATTAAACAGCAGGCAGTCCAAAAAGGTTAACAATGGTTCAATCTAGGACTAGGTATTCTTTAGAGAGAAAAAGAGACTATTTAGATATTTCATTTAAAAACAGAAAGAATTTACTTTGATCTTGTTATTAGTGAGTTAAAGCATTTTTACATTTTATAAGTCATTTGAATATCAAAGTCTCCTCTTTCAACTCAGGAATTAAGCTAAAGAAATAATAGATATGCTCATGGAGACACAAATTAGAAAATGAGAATGTAAAAAAAACCCCCACAGAACAGTGTTTGAAATTTACTAAAGATATTTCCCAATTTGACCATTTAACTTTGTTTTTTAATGAATGCAGATACCCACAGAAATGATTCTTAGAATAACACAAGTCTGTGACATATGCCAGGGAGAAATAGAAAAGCCTTGCCAATCACTGTTGAGGACTTTCAACATTTCCTGGGGTTTCCACCTCTTCTATAGAACTTGTCTATAGAACTTGTCTATAGAAGAGGAATATTTTTAAACACCACACTTCCATGGCACATCTTCAGCTGATCCATCCATCTTTCTCCTTTAACTCTGTAACATCACCCCTACCCCAACCAGGTAAGAAGGACATGGCTAACTTAAAGCAAACTGTCTCCCCAACTTTAGAGCTCTGTATTTGGCAACCTATGCTCTGGAAACAACCACTTTTTAAGTGACAGAACAATAAATTCTTATTGATTTACCAGAATGTATAAATCTAAATTCATAAATTCATCAGATTACTTAAGACTCATTTTAAGCCAAGTCTATAGATAGTCACTGGATGGTAAGATCGGATCTTTCAACACAATTGTGTGTGGACTTTCTAGAGTTAGTTGAAAATATTATCAATTATTTTTCACCAAGTAAAATGAACACATTTCATTTAAATGTGTGTGTGTGTGTTTTTAAGTTAGATTTTCAGGAGATTAAGAGATTGAATGAGCACTGGCAATATAGGGCAGATAATTAACTGTCTTAAGGCATGAATATACTAAAGAAAAGGCTTAATGCAAGTGCAATATTAAAATACATAAAAAACAATATAAGCTAAAAGAACCTAATACTTATTACGATTGCTTACTTTTCTCTGAAATATTTATTGTGAAACTTCTTTGTAAGCCCCATTGTGCAGACAGTGGGAGCTGCTTCACCTCAGCCGCCCTGCTCTACCAAGGGTTCAAAAGACCTTCCTGCAGAAATTAGATGACCTACACTAAGGTGCATTTTAGCTACAGCTGCCTTGATATGAGTTTTAAATAAATGAAAACGGCCCTAACAAGTTTGGCTCAATGGATGGAGTGTCCGCCTGTGGACTAGGGGGGGGGGGGGGGGTGTCCCAGGTTCGATTCCGGTCAAGGGCATGTACCTTGGTTGCGGGCACATCCCCAGTAGGGAGTGTGTAGGAGGCAGCTGATCGATGTTTCTCTCTCATCCATGTTTCTAACTCTCTATCCCTCTCCCTTCCTCTCTGTAAAAAAATCAATAAAATACATTTAGAAGAAAGGAAAAAAAGAAATGCAATTTGAAATTAAAAAAAAAAGAAATGAAAACAATTTGTCATTTCAGAAAAACTGCTATCTGCTCCCTATAATCTCAAGATCAGTACAGTAAACATTTCTAATTTGCATGTATACAAGACTCAGATATTGCATTTGGAAGATTTTCTTTTTCCCTCATGTAGAAACATATAAAGATCTTTTAGAATACATTTCCTTATATCAAAAAAATAAGTAAAGAATAGATAGAAATACTGAGTATATTTTTATATTTTCTATCTTTCTGTATTGCTTTTCAATAAGATGAAGCCTCTTCTAAATAGTCTATTATAAAATATTGCAATATATTTTCAGGGTTTCATATTTTCCCCCAGAAGTGTTTTCATTGTATACAAATATTTTCGTCAGTGAATTTCAGAATAAAAGGTCTATAAACTTTATAATTAGTGAAAACACTGTGAGCTGTCAAGTTCCTCTTGCTGAGCATCTGAGAGCCTTCCACAGTGACCAGGCTGATGAAGTACACCTACATCCATTTGTTTAGGAAATAAAGCTCCTTAAAGTACAGTTCCAAGCCTCACAGATTAATTGCATAATAAGGATTCAATAAAGATTTAACAAGCATTCGACAATCTAATACAGCCATGAAACTCTTTCTGAAAAATAATTATAAAAGATTCATAAGCTGTAAAAAGCCCATGGTATAAATAGGGTAGAGATGAATTGCTATAATGAGAAGAGATAAAAATAAAGATAGATCTTCCCCTCCTCTCAAAGTATCATTTTTAGAAGCCTTCCAACAAATGAGAAAAACCACATTGTCATTGTTTATTTCTGTGGGCTTTATGTGAGCATCTAGAGAAAGCTCTTTCATTTATCTGTTGCCCATCTTGCCTCTGTTACTGTCTCTGTCCTGGCCAGATAGGAAGCTGGTTCCTCTCTTTCTGTGTACTTGACCAGGTGCTCTGCTCTTCCCATCAGACAGGCATTCACACAAGACAACCTCTTCTATCTGATTATTAATTCCAGAGCTTCCTTATTTAGGGGTTGAAGGCATTAGGAAGAATATCTAGGCCTACAGCCCCAGCATCCCAGATGGAATGGAAGGCAGTCCATTGGGTTTTGCTGAGGGGAAACTTTTACTTTCTTTATGAGCAAAAATGGAAAGGATTTTATTGACCGCTCAAGATGTACAGAAAGGGTATTCAAGAAGTGCTACCTGCCCCACTGGAGTGACTCAGTTGGTTGAGTGTTGTCCTGGGCATGGAAGGGATGCTGGTTCGATTCCCAGTCAGGGCACACACCTGGGTTGTGGTTCATCCCCAATAGCGGCATGTGCAAAGGCAGCTGATTGATGTTTCTCCCTCTCTCTAAGCATGTCCTCGGTTGAGGATTGAAAAAAAAAAGTGCTAACCTTCAGAGAGAGCTCATTGGGATGCAAGCAGTTTTTAACAAGCCAGGGGAAAGACTCTGCTTATGAAAGAGACTCATGTGACAGCAAAGCGGCTTGTTGGAGTGGTGGGTCAGGGGAATGTCCGTGAGACTGATAGCCCTGCCTGATTCCCCACTTCCTTGTGTGACCATCCACAAACATCATCACATTATCTCACCATCTCTCTCCTTCCTCACTCCCCCCTCATACACATACATACAGTACAATGGAAAATATTTTTAAAGTAGTATAAGAAACAGAGAAAAATTGTATATACCATAAACTATGTTACTATATTTCTTTGATTAACTATAAGAAAATAAACTCAGAAGTAAAGGAATCTATACTTTAAAGGAAATGTAAGGAAAAAACAACAACAAAATAACCTATAAATACAACATAATTGTGAGAAGATGCAAAATATAACAGTGACCAATGGAATGCAAATGTTACCATATCTAATGCACAGTTATTTTTATTTTATAGTTTTTTAAATGTTATCAAAGAGAAGTCTTAATGAAGTAATTTGTTTTATTAAATAACAATGTAGAAAGTACAAAATAATAATTAGCACTTATTTATTATTCTGTACAACAGGCAATATGGCAATTTATATATTTATATATTTATATATTATATATTAATTTTCTTAAAATATTTTTACTATATATTTTCTTGAATCCTCAAAACAATCTTGCAAAGTAGGCATCAGTCCTTTCATTTTACAAATATGTAAACTGAGACTCGAAGAAGTTAAGTAATTTGTTCAAAGCTATACATCTAATACATGGTATAGAAAGAATCTCAAGATCTCTGTTTCTCCCAAACCTTTGAACTTTCATTAAGCCATGGTGACTTCTCATTAGTCTAGATCACGGTTACAAAGCCAAATGTTTAGAAAGGCTAAGCAGACACACTATAATGAAATAGCAGACACCACAATTCAGTGTTGAAGAAAGGCCTGTGGTGAGTTGAGAGCACTTTCCTCTACAAGGAATTCATGTGATAAGGGGTTGTAGTGATTGCTACCAGGATGCAATGTGGAGCCAGTATTACAGGAGCTTGCAGTTATTCAGAGAATTAGAAATCAATATTTGTGTGTGAAATTATTCTATTTTTAAATATTGGCGCTAATGTGGCTGGCCAGTCAGACCGCATCTGCATCCTGGGTACCATCTGGCCTGGCTATGTCCTTAAAACCTTAAAGCCAGAGATAACCTGCTTATAGGCAATCACAATCTACTCAGCACTATGGGTGGGTAAATGGTGTCTGGACAGCTGGAGAGAAGTATTCAACTCCTTTCAGTTACTACAAGGCTGAGACTCAGGCAGTAGTAGCAACTCAGTCATGCCAATGGGGCTCTATGCGTGGCCTCAAATAGACCATGGCGTGGCTCACTCTGAATCGTGCTTGCATATTTCACAGACTCATGCCTGCATTCCTTCAGAGGGCAGAGACTTCGTTATATCTTTTCTAGTATCCAATTACCAGCCATCTCCTGGATGCCATTTTCATCGGACGTCCTGAGATGTGCCCTGTGCACTCTACCTTTTCATATTATCAGCTGACATTTTCACCAAGTACTGGAAATGTCTCTAATTTTGTTTGGACACATCAAAACACATACAGCAGCCTTTCATTTCTAAGCCTCTGGTATCAGAGAACCTTTGAAATAAGCTCAACACTAAGTGAGTGATCTCTTTACTCCTCAATAAAAGAGACACTTCCAATTCTCCTGAGACCTAATGTGGGTGGGCTTAGAAATCCAACAAGATACAGTTATGAGGTCAAGGTCCCCGATCCTAAATCCACACCTGCTAAAATAACAGGGAATCATGCTGACTTTGGGCAGAGGCATCAGTTAAAGAAACAGTATAGCTAGTTTGTAATATAATATTCATTTTACTAAAGGTTTACCCAAAATGCTCACCCTAGACTTGGTATTTTTAGTCTCTTTATAAGAACACTAGAGGCCCGATGCATGACATTCGTGCAAGAGTAGGCCTTCGCAGCCCAGGTGGCTGTCTCGATCCCTCCCTCAAACTTACATAATGCCTTGCTAGTTTGATTGTCTACACTTTACTCCTCCTTTATTTTATGCAAAATCCTTCTCTCTATAGCATTTACTCTTGAAAACTTCCTATCAGCATAGGTCTGAACAGGACAGTGTGGAACATCCTGCAGTCTTCAGCATGACAGTCCTGGTTCTTTCCTCCTGTTTTGGCACAATTGTCAACAGTGCTGCCTTCACTCCCAGAATTGCTCCAGTTGGAAAGATTGGTCACTACATGTTGCGGTTATCTCAGCGAAGGCTCTGCAACTTCCAGGTTAATGGGAGCAACATAAGTGAATGTGGCAATAATATATTCATTATCATGGACGTGAACCAGTAATATTATTTGGAAATGCTTGCATTAGATAATATACAGTATATCTCTCAATGATCAGAAATCAACATGCCAGTTGCTTAAACTAGTTTCAAAGATTGTTTTCGTCTCTGTAAATAAAATTGATACCATTCTGTATTTAATGAGATTATAAAACCATGTACACTTGATTTTGTTGTTGTTAATCCTCACTCAAGGATAGTTTTCCCATTGCTTTTTAGAGAGAGGGAGGGAGGCAGGGAGGTAAAAGGAGAGAGAGGAAAAAAGAGAGAGAGAAACATTGATAAGAGAGAGATACATTGATTGGTTGCCTCCCGAATGTGCCCTGACTGGAGCAGGGGATTGAACCTTAAATCCAAGTATGTGCCCTTGGCTCAGAATTGAATCCCGTGACCCTTCAAAGTATAAGTCCACACCCTAACCACTAAGCCCACCGGCCAGGTCTACACTTTATTTTTACTTATATTGACAGTAAATAAAACCCAACTTATTGCATAAGCTACGCAATCTTTCATAAAAGTGCCTAGAAACATTTACTAGTATACCCTCTACTTCATTCAGACAGACTCTGAGCTCTTTGATTCAAAAGTGTCTTACCTTTTATTATCATGCACCTCACATATTCTTTTTGAAGGTTGGTCAAGTATATATTTTATATTAACTGGAATATTCCAAAAATAACTAAACCAGTCATTAGCCTTGTCAGTTCTAACTGAGATAAATTAAAAGAGGTGCTTTAGGTATCATTCGGCTGTGAAACTACCTTTGGTCAGCATTCTACTGAGGATGATGAGTTTTCTTAATATCATTTTGAGGATAACAACTCCTCTCAAACTGAAATCATGTGTATCCAAATTACCTTAAGCCCCTAACATTTTCCCCCTTTCCTGCCCATGTAAGAATTTGAATGAAAGAAAGGGTATTATTTATACATGAATGTCTAGGACTGAGAGTATCAAGTAAAACAGCTATGATCCAATCCAAATAATGCAGAAAGCATGGAGAACCCTCCTAAACAGTTATCCATCTGGTGAAGAGCCTAGAGTCTGCTCTAAATAGAGATGGAAAGCAAAAAGAAAGGGAAGTCCAGAGTCTCAGGTGGAAAACATAGACAATTAATATTCAATTCTGAAAATAATTGTGCTTAGTGAGGCACAAGGAAAGTTTCAAATTAAACTTGGAAGAGGTAAATATTATCAAATCTGGAGACACACATGAAACATAATTCCTCCCCTGAAAAAAGGAAACAAATCAATAATAGCTACTCTCTTGAGGACTTGCTATGTGTCACTGTTATTAGCAATTTCAATGGATTAAATAGTTTACCATATTTCATTAAATCTAAACTACTGTTAATTGTAAGAAGCCATCATTATGTTGTATACCATTAAGAAAGAAAAGAAGTGCCAAAAACTATATTATGACACAACACTGATTTAGAATATACTTTGAGATATCGTCACTTTTACAACTACATTATGGAAATAGGTACTATTTATTATCTCCAACTTAACATAGGAGTCAACAGTATCATTGTCACTTACCGAGGATAGAGAACTAGTTAGTGGAAATGTTAGTATTCAAACTTAGGCAGTCTAGCTCCAGAGAGTGTGCTCTTTAACCACCAGGCTATAGACTCATCCAGATTCAAGTTTCATTACAGTGATGTCAGCATCTTCAAAGGCAGCCCATTATATTTTCCGGGCAATTCTAAAGGCTGGACTATTCTTTTCTTTATTGAAATAAGTAATCATAAAGAACAGCAACAAAAGTGGCATCAGTAGCAACCATTTATATACCAGGTAGAATGCCAGGTGCTTTATAAAATTCTAGAATTAGTTCCCAAATGCTGGCCAAGCAACCCAGGCTGGGCCAAATACACAAAGTCTCATCCATTCCTTGTTAAGAATAGCCTCCAGAACCCTTTCCTCAACATTCTGCAGGTCTAGGATAGAGCCTAAATGTCAGATATTTTGGAGGGCGTATTAAAAATATTTTATCATTTAAACACCCTATAAAATAGGTATAATTTTACCAACTTCGTAGGCATGTCTCACCATTGGATCACAGTCTCCTGACTCAACTGGGCTTACAGAACACCTGCCATGTTTTCTAAAATATGCAAATTAGCACAGTGTGGCTAGTAGGAAGCTCACCGCTGTCCTAGCATCAAAACTCACGGAGAAAAAGATCATTCTGCCAAATTCCATCAGGGAACGGGTTGTGAGTGAGCATGGTCTTAGCAAGTTTAGGCTACCGAAAAAGATTAGTCAAGTAATAATCTTTTGCAGGTTATGTGAGTATTCATCAGATAACTTGAAAGTAGGTTCTAAATCTGTTTTCAAACCAAGTCCTTTCATTAAAAATCCCCGCAGAGGGGCCAGCACAGCTCAGTGGTTGAGCATCAACCTCTGAACCAGGAGGTCAAGGTTCGATTTCCAGTCAGGACACATGCTCAGGTTGCCGGCTTGATCCCCATGTGGCGCGTGCAGGAAGCAGCTGATCAATGATTCTCTCTCAACATTGATGTTTCTATACCTCTCTCCCTTGCCCTTCCTCTCTGAAATTAATTTTAAAAATATATTTAAAAAATTCTCCCAGAAGTTATTCAAGAAGATTCTTTGGGCCACATGTCCAGCATTTGCTAGCTTTTTGGTGTTTATAAATAATAGAACCAGAGTTCAAGAGCTAACTAACTAAACTTGTTGATACCTTTAAATCTAAATGAACCTTTGGAAATGTTTATGGGAAGATGGTGACCAAGATTAGTCCCTCAAGTGAATAACAAGAGGATATAAGCAGGTGTAGGAAACTGTCTATTATAAACAGTTTTAGCACAGACATTCCTTATCCTTTTAGTTCACATTACTTTTTGATTCTACTCATTAGCCAGTAATATTATCTTACTATTGCCAGGTAACGTATGTTTTGTTGGATTTTTGTCCTTGAAACAATTAGGCAAATCAGAGGATGTAGATTCCAATGAAAATGTTATTTTCTTCTATTTTCTTCTTTATCAATTAAAAGCATTCAAATAATTTATTAATTTAGATTTTAGAAATTACTATTAAATTCTGTTAGATGAAAAAGACATTATTTATTAAGGCTTATAAATGCAGTAAAAGTAACATTGTGTTTTTCATTTGAGAGATAAAGACCAACTGGCTTTGGAAATTCTCTTGGAAGGATGACTTTTACAAATGTTCTCCTATTTAATAAACTTAAAAAATGTGCACTAAAACTCAGTAGTATGATACAAAACATTAGATTTTTTTAGTTTTATATGATGATAATGTTGATTTAACTTGGCACAATTATTAATCGTTATATAGCCTTTCTGGATTTTCAATGATTTTTTCTACTCTATAAACAATTCAGCTCAGAGGCCAAAATACATCATTTAAATAGGTAGAAAATCATAGACATGAAAAATGACCTTGACATTAGCTATCTTTTCTAAAATTTCAAAAACACAATTTATCTCTGAAAGTTTAAACTGTTCTTACTGCCTAAAGCAATCACAAATAATTTTACTACCTAGGGATATGTAATCATCCCAAATTACACATATTTGGTGTTTTTATAAGTATAAATAAACAAAATTATAGTACTCCTTGGCCTCAGTATTAGAGACACATTTTAATCTCAAAGAAGTAGTTGAGTATTTATCAAGGCAATTTTATAGAGAGAACTACTTCTGGAAGTACTAGTATAGAGAGAGCTTTATAGACAGAATTACAGAGAGAGCTTCACATTCTTGAAGGCAGGAATTAAATCCAGAGACAATTCAACCAACAGATTGGTGGAAACCAGCAATCAAAATCACAATGCTGGACTGAAACCTGAAGACCACCCTGATGCTGCAAGAAATCATTTCTATCCTAGGAAATCTCTTTGTAAGCCTTTATATCCCTGAGGGATAGGGGCCAACAACTTCGCTGATCTTCCGAATGAATGCCCTGTGAGTTTTAAAGGGGGCGCGAGGGGCACATGGGGTGATGAGCTAGGCAGAGCAGCCCAGGAGACCAGAAAGAGCACTCCCTGGCTCAGTGTGTCAGGTGTGTTAGTTCATTCCCAAGGCTCCCCACCTTGCTGAACGACCACGTTAGAGTGGTTTTGCTGTGCTAGACCTCACTTTCTTCATTTGGAAATGAACAGCTTGAAGTTGATCGTCTCAGGCAGCTCTATGTTTTTCTTTTTTTCTTTTTGAGAAAGAACATTAGAATTTGTCAAGAAAATTGCTTATATTGTTATGTTACAGTCAGATAAGTTGTTCTAGAGCAAATAGTCAAGCAGCTCATCAGGCTTCTCTGAATAAAAAGACAGCAGCTATAATGTGGCTGAAAGCATGCTGTGCGGGAAATTGGAAAATCTACTTTTGATAGAGTTTCCATGTAAACTTCAGGCAATTCATCTTCCCCCATTGAACTGCTTGTTCCTAACAGCAGTTTTGAAAAGATTCAATGAAATAATATATGTGAACATATTTGGTGAAGTATAAAATGCTGCACAAATGTGAGGCGTTTTATTATGCACCTAGAGAGAGCCTTTCCATCAGTAATCCTGCCAACATCCAGGTCATTTTAAGTCTGAACAGACACCCAATTCCTCTTCACCTCCCTCACCTGCATACCAAAGGCGACCACAGTGACAGCAGGGCCAGAGTTTTTGATTAAAGAAAATTAGCCTGCATTTTTCTTGCTTGCTCTCTTTCTCTTTTTAAGGAAACAAGCAAAAAAAAAAACCTTTGTAGTTATTAGGTCCAAAAATTCTACTGACGCTACTGCCTGAAATCTGTTTACCACCTGCTCCAACAGGAAGATTGTGCAGTCACTTTAACCTCCCCTTCCTAACTTTAGGAAATTCTGGATTTGTGGGAAGTCCTAACTAGATGTGGAAAAGGCACCTTTTAAAGCTGCCCTTTAGCTCAGGTTCTCAGGACTGCCTCATTCAGGAGCATTCTCACGTGCACTTGCATATTAGTTGCCCAGCTGCTGAGGTGAGGTTTGCCGGGTGTCACTGAGGTTCAACAGTAACCACGCATCCTGAAGTTACTTTCAGTGAATCCTGCCTTTTGGGATCCAGTACTTGTCACCTGCAGTGGTTGAAGACAGGGGTTTAAGAGTGTTTTTATAACAGTAAAGGACTCTCGATGGGAACTTCTTCATCTCCTGTTTACTCCAGCCCAAAGTACTGCTCTGATGGCGACATAAATAGGCATATTTATGAATTGTTGTTTTATGGTTGAGTTGACTTCAGATGTCATTGTAGGTTTTTATTTATATTTTCCTTTCCACTTAACAGTGAGAATTTACAATACCTTTCTCCAAGCCACAATCCAAACAAGTTAGATTTAAGGGATTTTTTTTTTTCAGTATGAAATATACTACGTATTTTGTGAAATCTCCACTATGATAAAATTTCCATGAGGTGAGAAAAAAAAATTTTTGTTCACTGCTGTAGTCACAGAAGATACTCAATAATATTTGTTTAGAAGGTACTCAATAAGATTTGTTTAATGAACAAATGAATGAATGAGTACAAACATAACATGTTGAGACTCATTTACTGCTAAAGTAATAGTCTCTTTTATGTTTTCATTTTTTTTATTAAATGATTTTTAATAGAGGAAACAACACAAAGATGAACAGCATTTTAGAAAAAGTTAATAGCTACCCCCCTTTGTTGCACTCCCCCTAAGGAATCCAATATAATGTATTTTTCTATCCCTTTCTCCATGTTCACAAAAATACATAAATATATATGTATATACAGATATACATATACACACATATAGATACACACATACACATATATGCATGTATAACACTTTCTTTTCTTCTTTTTTCCCCTCATTCCCCTTCACTTCCTCTCCCTGTCTTTCTCCTTAACATTTACTCTAAAGTTCTGTTATTCCATCTACTGTTATAACACAAATCTCCCTCCAGTTCAATAGAAATTATATCTAACACTGGCCTTTCTAATAACTGAATAGAGAAATATTTGAATTAATGTAACCATTCTTCTTTTGATGGACATTTAGGTTGTATCTCAATACCTATCACTATATACAATGCTTATGTAATATCCTTATAAATAAGTATTTATGAAGACTGGATTTGTGGGTCAAAACTACATATATGTATATAAAAAATATATATATATTTTTATATATATCTACACTAATAAAAGAGAGACATGGTAATTAGCGTATGACTGCTACCCTTTTCATTGGCTAATCAGTGAGTATATGCAAATTAACTGTCAGCCAAGATGGCGGCTGGCAGCCAGCAGCTAGAAGCAAACATGAGGCTTGCTTGCTTCAGTGAAGGAGGACTCCAACGTTCCCCGCCTGCCTTGCCGGCCTCTGAGCTGGCAGTTTGAAACTTTGTAACAAATATAGAAGCTAAAAAAAACCCCAGAAACCAGCTTTCCGCTGCCGGGATCTCAGAGTTGGAGTTATACATTGTTTCAATTATAGAACGCAAACAAACCAGATACCAGCTTTCAGCAGCCGAGGCCTCAGAGCTAGAGCCAGAGCTAAAGCTGGCCCAGAATAAAAAAAAAAAAAAGAAAAAAAGGAGCGGTTGGGAGCTTCAGTCAATCGCCAGCCTGAAGGCAGCCCTCAGCCCCTCACCCAGACTGTCCAGGCACCCCAGTAGGGACCCCCACCCTGAAGGGTGTGTGGCCAGCTGCAAACAGCCATCATCCCCTCATCCAGGCTGGCCAGGCACCCCAGTGGGGACCCCCACCCTGATCCAGGACACCCTTCAGGGCAAACCAGCCTGCCCCCAGGCCTCTATCCTATATAGTAAAAGGGTAATATGCCGCCCAGCACCGGGATCAATGGATCTGCGAGGCCTCCTGGCACCAGATCAGCGTGACAGGGGGCAGCACCCAAACCCCCTGATCGCCCTGCGACTCTGTGTGTGACAGGGTGCGGCGTCCCAACCCCCTGATCGGCCCTGCTCTGTGTGTGACAGGGTGCGGCGCCCCAACCCCCCCCCCCCCCACACACACACACATACAGGCCCTGCTCTGTGTGTGAGGGTAGAGCCATAACCTCCCCATCAGCCCTGCCCTGAGTGTGACAGTGGCGGTGCCCCAACCCCCTGATCCGCCCTGCTCTGTGTGTGACAGGGGGTGGTGCCCTAACTCCCCTATCAGCCCTACTCTGTGAGTGACAGGGGGGAGCTCCCCAACCCCCTGGTTGGCCCTGCTCTGTGCGTGACAGAGGGGAGCTCCCCAACCCCCTGATGGGCCCTGCTCTGTGCATGACAGGGGGGAGCTCCTGAACCCCCTGATGGGCCCTGCTCTGTGCATGACAGGGGGCAGCGCCCAACCCCCTGATTGGCCCTGCTCTGTGCGTGACAGGGGGTGGCGCCGCAACCTCCCCAATCAGCCCTGCTCTGAGCCCGACCAGGGGCTGCACCTAGGGATTGGGCCTGCCCTCTGCCACCCAGGAGCAGGCCTAAGCCAGCAGGTCGTTATCTCCCGAAGGGTCCCAGACTGCGAGAGGGCACAGGCCAGGCTGAGGGACCACCCCCTTCCCCCCCGAGTGCACAAATTTTTGTGCACCGGGCCTCTAGTATTTATTTATATATATATATATATATATATATATATATATATATATATATACACACGCACACACACATATATTAAATACAAACACAGACACACACACACACACACACACGTACACACTCACATAACATTGTGTGTTAAAAGTGATCTAGCCCTGGCCTGTGTGGTTCAGTTGGTTGGAGCATTGTCCCAAGCACTGAATGGTCACAGGTTCAATTCCCAGTCAATACCCAGCTTGCAGGTTCGATCCCTGGATAGTGTGCATATAGGAGGCAATCAATTGGAAAACATCAATGTTTTTCTCTCTCACTCCATTTTCCTTCCTCTCTATCTAAAACCAATCAACCATTAAATAATGCTTTTTTCAAGTGATCTAAATATTTGTATAAAATTTATTTTACTTTTGTTTATGTTAATTGTTGGGAGACAACTCTCCATGGGTCTACTGGCCTTCTATCTTTCTGCTGAACAGAGGCACTGCCTGCCTGTACCCTATACTATCCTCCAGAGAACAGCCAGGGCAGATAGAGGTAGTACTTCCCTCTGGAGTAAAGGGCAGGCTTGCTTATTGTCCATGATAAAAATGAACTTCCCCTGTAACCCATAATGCTTGCAAGGGTCACCTGATGCTCTGCACTTCACTATGTGGGAATTGGGGCTCTGGAAACAGGCACAAGAAAATGCCAATATTCTAGCACTTCCCGTGGGAAATAAAGTCCTTTGTATCTGAACAGGGAAGTATATCTTCTGACAGCATCCATGGAAGGGTGGAAGGCTGATGTGCTAGTATGCAGGTTGGTAAAATCTCACACTACATGGCTTAATAAATACTTTTATTTATTGATTGATTAGAGGCCTGGTGCACGAATTTGTGCACGTGGGGGAGGGGAGACCACAGGAGGTTGGCCAGCCGGGGAGAGGGACTGTGGGAGGGTGGCCGCTGGCTCCAAAGAGGGAGCCAGCCTCAACCCCCCTGGGAAATGGGCTGTGTCTGCTGCCACTCACCCGCAGTTCCCTGTCCCAACCTAGGACCCAAAGGCCCCAGCAGGGTTGGGAGAGGAGGCAATGGTCGCCAGGCCAGGCATGGAAGGAACTGATGCTGCTGTCAGCACCCCTCCACCTTGCGGTTCCTTGCTTCCCCCTTTCTCTTTCCCTCACTGCTGCACCACCACCTCTACTGCTGTGGCGGGTGGGTGGCCTCCAGGGAAGGTAGAGGACGGGAGCGAAACAAACCCTTGTGTTGAGGGCTGACTTTCAATAGATGGCAGCAAGGGAGCTGCTCTGCTACATATGAAACCCCGACCCAGAAGCAGGTTGTCTATAACTGGTTTAGCACCAGGGGCTGATGGGGGCCGGCCAGCCGGAGGGAGGGACCCTGAGTGGTTGGCTGGTGTGGGAGGTTGGCTGTGGGAGCACACTGACCACCAGGGGGCAGCTCCTGCATTGAGCATCTGCCCCCTGGTGATCAGTGTGCATCACAGAGACTGGTCGACTGGTAGTTCCGGTTGTTCCAGATGTTCGGTCGTAATGGTCACTTAGGCTTTTATTTATATAGATTTTAGAGGGGGAGGGGGGAGAAAGAGAGAGAAACATTGATTTGTTGTTCCATTTATTTATGCATTCATTGGTTCCTTCTTGTATGTGTCCTGACCAGAGATGGAACCTGCAACCTTAACTTATTAGATGACACTCTTACCAACTGAGCTACCCAGCCGGAGTGACACTACATGGCTTTAGATAGCTATATATGATTTTTAAAAGTGACAGTATGATATGTGTATCTATAAGTCTCCTGGGTATCATGTCTAATTTTGATTGTCTCTTATATCCCCAAATTATATAAACACTAGAGGCCCGGTGCATGAAATTCATGCAGGGGGGTAGGGGGTCTCTCAGCCCGGCCTGCACCCTTTCCAATCCAGGACCCCTCTTGCAATCCAGGACCACTGGTTCCTAACTGCTCACCTGCCTGCCTGCTTGATCACCCCTAACCACTCTGCCTACCTGCCTGATTGCCCCTAGCTGCTCTCCCCTGCCGACCTGATCGCCCCAAACCACCTCTGCCTCAGCCCCCACCACCGTGGCTTTGTCCAGAAGGACATCCGGAAGATGTCTGGTCTATCCAGTCTAATTAGCATATTACCCTTTTATTAGTATAGATTCTCATAAATTTTCTTCTAGTATCCTTATTGTTTACATTTAAATATTCAACATAGAATACATATTTTTATATTGTGGAAGATAGCTTTTACTCTTCCACATGGCAGGAATCTTTATTAAATAAATCATCCTTTACCTACTCAATTAAAAATTTATCCTTATTGTATAATAACCCATACAAAATTGAATCTATTTTGAAATATTTTAGGTTTCATCATCACAATTATTGACATTTTTGTAAAAATGGAATAATGTTTTGTTTGTAGTAATTCTGTATAGTTCAGGCTTTTGTTAATGCATGACCATCATTGCTTTTTACTTAAGATGTTTTAGTCCTCTTAAACATTTATCCTACTATATAATCTGTTTTAAGTAATTTTTACCTAATATAAAAAAGTCCATTGAAATGCTGAGTAGAATTGCATTATTTTATGTAATATGTTTGAAACGATTGCTATTTTTATAATATTAGAGCATCTTATCTATACATTTACTTACTATTTATTTTGGTCTTATTAAGTACTTTTATAATATTTCATACCCTCCTTATATAATCAAGTATCTTCTATTTTTAGGTGTTTTATGATTTTGGTTTTCTTTTTGGATCAGGATATATACAGACATACACAAATTTTTCTCCCCCCCAAAATAATCTTTACAAACTAAATAGTGCTAGTTTGCACCAAAGCTTTAATTTATAGACATATATTATTTTATTCAGCCATTTTACTAATTCCCCTATCTAGCTTAAGAGTTCTTCATAATGCCTTTTGAGATTTTAGTATATTATCAGTAAACAAATGTTTAAATTCTTTTCAAATATTTATCCTTATTGTATAATAACCCATACTTGATCATTCAAGTATTTATAAAAAATATTTGTCTGATTACATTAGTTATAATTTTTGAAACTCTGTAGAATAATAGTAGTAATATATTATAGTAATATATTATAGTAGTAATATATAAGTAAATATCTCTGTATTATTCATGATTTTATTAAAAATGGTTTTCTTTTTAAAATATGATAATAGTAGGTACTTAAATAATTTTACCATGTCTAAGGAATTTTATTCTATTTTATAATATTTTAAGAGGAATGACTGATAAATTTTATCAGGGTCTATATTATTTATATGTAATATGCTAGAGGCCCAGTGCACAAAATCATGCATGGGTGGGGTCTCTTGGCCTGGCCAGCAATTGAGGCTTATCAGAGGGCTGGCCGGCCAGGGAGAGGGGCCGCAGGAGGTTGGCTGTTGGAGCGCATGGACCACTGGGGGCAGCTCCTTCGTTGAGCGACTGCCCCTAGTGGTCAGTGCACATCACAGCAACTGGTTGACTGGTCATTCCAGTCATTTGGTCAAAAGGGTCACTTAGGCTTTTCTATATATAGATAATATAATATTTATCACCTGCATCTTCCAATACAATTAAATAACTAATTATTTTTATGTAATATATTTTATCTTTGATTTAATAATGTTTGACTATGCTTGCATTCTTTTTTAAAAAATTATTTATTGTTGAAAGTGTTACATGTCTCCTTTTTCCCCCATTGACCTCTCCCCACCCCTCACTGACCCTCTCCCGCCCCCCAGCACATGCCCTCACCCCCCTAGTGTCTGTGTCCATTTGTTATGCTTATATCCATGCATACAAGTCCTTCCCTTGCCTTCCTTCTGAGGTTTGTCAGTCTGTTTGATGCTTCTATGTCTCTGTATCTATTTTTGTTCATCAGTTTATGTTGTTTATTATATTCCACAAACAAGTGAGATCATATGATATATATCTTTCTCTGACTGGCTCATTTCACTTAGCATAATGCTCCAGGTCCATCTATGCTGTTACACATTTACAGTGTGTAGATGTACCACAGCTTTTTAATCCATTCAACTGCTGGGCACTTAGCCTATTTCCACATCTTAGTGGAAATTGATTGTAAATTGTAATGCTATGAACATAGGGGTGCATATATTCTTTCTGATGGGTGTTTCTGACTTCTTGGGATATATTCCAAGAAGTGGGATTACTGGGTCAAAGGGGAGTTCCATTTTTAGTTTTTTGAGGAAACTCCATACTGTTCTCCAGAGTGGCTGCACCAGTCTGCATTCCCACCAGCAGTGCACGAGGGTTCCTTTTTCTCCACATCCTCACCAGTGCATGCTGTTTGTTGATTTGTTGATGATAGCCATTCTGACAGGTGTGAGATGGTATCTCATTGTCGTTTTGATTTGCATTCTTGGATGATTAGTGACTTTGAGCATGTTTTCATATGTCTCTTGTTTTCATATGTCCACTTTCAAGAAGTGTCTATTTAGGTCCTTTGCCCATTTTTTGATTGGATTGTTTATTTTCCTTTTGTTAAGTTGTATGAGTTCCTTATAAATTTTGAAGATTAAACCCTTATTGGATGTAACATTGGCAAATATGTTCTCCCATGCAGTGGGCTTTCTTGTTGTTTTGTTGATGTTTTCTTTTGCTGTGCATACACTTTTTATTTTGATATAGTTCCATTTGCTTATTTTCTCTTTAGTTTCCATTGTCCTAGAAGCTGTATCAGTAAAGATATTGTTATGATACGTCGCAAATTTTGCTGCCTATGGCTTCTTCTAAGATTTTTATAGTTTCCTGTCTTATGCTTAAGTCTTTTTCCATTTTGAGTTTATTTTGTGTATGGTTTAAATTGGTGGTCTAGTTTCATTTTTTTGCATGTACCTGTCCAATTTTTCCAGCCCCATTTATTGAAGAGATTGTCTTGACTCCATTGTATGCTCTTGCATCCTTTGTCAAATATTAATTGAGCATAATGGCTTCTCTGGCTTCTCTGTTCTATTCCATTGGTCTGTGTGTTTGTTCTTGTGCCAGTACCAGGCAGTTCTGAGAACAGTGACTTTGTAATATAGCTTGATATCTGGTATTGTGATTCCTACAACTTTGTTCTTCTTTCTCAGAATTGCTGTGGCTATTTGGGGTCTTTTTTTATTCCATATGAATTTTTGGAGAGTTTGTTCTAGGTCTGTGAAATATGCCGTTGGTATTTTAATGGGGATTGCATTGGAGTCCTAGATTGCTTTGGGCAGTATGGACATTTTAATGATGTTGATTCTACCAATCCATGAACAAGGTTTATTCTTCTACTTGTTTATATCTTCCTCTATCTCTTTTTTCAGCTTCCTGTAGCTTTCCAAGTACAGGTCTTTTACTTTCTTAGTTAAGTTTATTCCTATGTAGCTTAATTTTTTTGTTGCAATGGTAAGTAGGATATTTTTTTAGTTTTTCCTTATGTGAGTTCATTATGCTTGCATTCTTGAAGTAAGTTTCACTTACTCATAGATTATTATTTTTCCATACATGGCTTAATTGAATAAGCTAACATTTTATTTGAATTTTCACATCAATATTTTAAAGTGAAAATTATCTTTAGTTTTCTTATGGGGTACTATCTCTATATGGTTTTGCTGTTAAAGTTATGCTGGTTTCTTAAAATGAATTAGGAAGCTTCCAAATTTTTTCTATTCCTTGGATTCTTTAAATAATATAGAAATTACATTTTTAAAAAGGTCTAGTTAAAATTCAGCTATAAAAACAATCTCAAGTAGAATGCTTCAAAAGTTTAGATTTCCATTTACCTTTCTAATATCTCTTATGGATATTGTTTTTTTGGTGTTTACAGCTGATGATTGAAAGGCTTTGACATTAAATAAAGATCTCAGAAATTTTCCTCAATAAAACTGTCAAAAAAAGTAAATGGTTGGGAGGAGCAACATCCCACCAGAAAACCACTGGAGAGTTACTTCATTAAGTCATACTGCAAAGAACCATCTTTACTACTTGGATTTCAGTAACCATTGGAAGCAGCAGGACAAACAGTTACCAAATGATTCAAATTGCTGAGCATAAATGAACAGTTTTTTTGCTTTTTCTTTTTTTTTTAACTTTGTTTTATTGCTTAAAGTATTACAAAGAGTATTACATATGTTTCCTTTTTTTTTTTTCTCCCCTTGACCTTCCCCTGGCCTCCCACACCCCCCAGTGTCTTTGCTCCTTTTTCAAGTGCACCTTCAACAGAGAGAGACAGGGCGAAGAATAGCATAGTCGTATACCATTTTCTTTGTTCCTAAATCCGCCTTGCCCCAGTTAGGCTCCATTTCAAAACAAGTTCAAGAAACAAAATTGTTATTTTCTTTGCAAAAGTGATTTTTTAAGCTCCTAAATATATTTCTTCAAATATTTCAATAAACATCTGCTCTCGGGCCTCTATTTCTCATACCAGTCAACTTTTCCTCTCTTCATTCTCACAGCAGCAGAAACATGTCCCATAAAGGCAGGCATTTCCTACATCACTGGGTTTGTAATTTTATCTTTGCTTCTCGAGCCGAACTATCTTCCGATTCTACTTTTGGCTACACCCCCACACCGGCACGGGCTTCTTTTCATTACACTCTTACCATTGCTTTGAGTCACCAGAATCACCCTCCAAAGAGCAGACTAACTCAGCTGTGGCCCTTTCCTGAAATGATTTAATTGCTTCTGATGCAATCTTTGAATCTCTCCAG
This sequence comes from Myotis yumanensis, assembly GCF_028538775.1. NCBI lineage: Eukaryota > Metazoa > Chordata > Mammalia > Chiroptera > Vespertilionidae > Myotis > Myotis yumanensis. The sequence goes on along the minus strand of NW_027223755.1, from coordinate 66,674,814 downwards.
ATGAACAGCAATATCAAAATTAAATCTTTTGTTTCAGAAAGTGAACCACATGAAGCATGTGTACCACCAGGAAATGGAACGCAGAACTAGATGATCAAGATGTATCATCAAGCTCAAGAATGCCATTAACACATCAGAGATGGTCAGAAAGAAAGACTATTTGTACTTTTTGTTCTACTTCAGCTCAGCACGACACACACAAAAGACAAGCACACACTTAATGAAAAAAGGGCCTTTGCATTTTGATCTGTATAAAAGAAAACAGATTGCTGAAGCTGATAAACCATGGGTCGGGGGAATTACATCCTAAATTAACATAAGTTACTATACTTACTCCTCATGGTAGAACCTGATAAATTTGCTTTCTTAAAATTTAAATTTTAGTTCAATAGAGACGAACAGGCTAATTTTTTAATAAATTTATTGGGGTGACATTGGTTAATAAGATTATATAGGTTTCAGGTGTACATTTCTATGATAAATGATCTGTATATTGCATTGTGTGCCCAAAGTCAAATCATCTTCCATCACCATATATTCCCCCCCCTTTGCCATTTACTACCCCCCCACCTCCCTTCCCTCTGGTAACCAGCATACTATTGTCTGTGTCTATGCATTTCAATTTTATATCCCACATATGAGTGAAATCATATGGGTCTTAGTTTTTTCTGACTGTCTTATATCACTTAGCATAATATTCTCAAGGTCCATCCAGTTGTTGCAAATGGCAATATTTCATCTTTTCTTATGGCTGAGTAGTGTATATGTACCACATCTTTTTTTAAAAAAAATATGTTGTATTGATTTCCAGGAGGAATGGAGAGGAAGAGATAGAAACATCAATGATGAGAGAGAATCATCCATCGGCTGCCTCCTGTACACCCCACACTGGGGATTGAGCCTGCAGCCCAGGCATGTGCCTTGACCAGGAATCGAACCATGAGCTCCTGGTTCATAGATCCAGCTCAACCACTGAGTCATACTGGCTGGACTAAAGGGCAGCTTTAAACGGTGCTTCATTCACATCTGGTTAGGACTTTCCCCCAAATCCAGAATTTCCTGAAATTATGAAGGGGAGCTTAAAGTGACTGCATCTAATCTCCATCCTCTTTTGAAAATTCAGATCTTTACCACCTCCCCTTTTATGTGTTTGTTGTCACAAATTATCTCTATTTAAGTTGTAAGTTTGTTGGTGATCTTACTCATAGTTTTATGACATTTTGGTCTTTGTTTCAGGTGGAATAAACAAACCCCTTGAGTATTTCTTTCAGTGAAGGTGTTCTGATGATAAACTGCCTCAGCTTCTCAGAAAAATATTTCTCCTTCATATCTAAAGGATAACTTTGCTGGATATATTATTCTTGCCTGGTAATTTATCTCACTCAGTAGTGTGAATATTTGGTTCTACTCTCTTATAGCTTATAGAGTTTCTGCTGAGAAGTCACATAACCTGAGTTTTCCTGTACAAGTTACTTTCTTCTTTTCCCTTGCTTCTTTGAGACTTTTTCCTTTGTCATTTATTTTTAACAGTTTTAATACAATGTGCCTTGGAGAAGGCCTCTTTGAATTTAGGTAATTAGGTGTTCTGTTTGCTTGTTGGATTCAAGGATATAGCTCTCTCCATAGGTTTAGGAAGTTCTTGTCACTATTTGTTTGAATAGACTTTCAGTTCTATTCTCCCTTTCTCCTTCTGGCATATCTATTACTCTTTCTGATAGAGTCAGTTCTCACAGAATTTTTTCTTTTTTTTTCCTCAAGTCTTTCTCTTCTTCCCTATGTCAATTCCATCTATACTAATGAAAGGATAATATGCTAATTAGATCAGACATCTTCCGGATGTCCTTCCGGACAAAAGCCATGGTGGCAGGAGCCAAGGCAGAGGCAGTTAGGGAGATCAGGCTGGCAGGGGAGGGCAGTTAGGGGCAATCAAGTCAGCAGGGGAGAGCAGTCAGGGGCGATCAGGCCAGCAGGGGAGCAGTTATGGGGCAATCAGGTTGGCAGGGGTGGGCAGTTAGGGGTGATCAGGCTGGCAGAGGAGCAGTTAGGGGCATCAGGCCAGCAGGCAGAGGCAGTGAGAGACGAGAGGGATGTCCAACTGCCGGTTTAGGCCCGATCCCTGTGGATGCTGATTGTCAGACAACCGTGGCTGCACTTCTGTGCTTTATCCCTGCTCAGGTCAATGGGCTCAGTCACAGCTTGAACTGCCCACTCCTGCAGGAATGCTCACTAAATCTCTTTGCTCCTTCTGGCTGAAGGGAGTGCTAGTCATAACCTAATTCCTCCCATCTCCAGGCTCAGTGAGTTCCTAGCTAGAGGGCTGTGTCCAGGTCTCCTTTGAGCTATTCTCCCTTCTTACCTCCCTGGTTCACTGCCACTTGCCTATCTTTAGGTGTTTCAATGTGCAGATCTCTCAGATGCATTTAAGAATTAAGCAGGGAATCCTTTGTTGAATTTTACCTGTTCAAATTGTTGGAAATTCAAGGGGAGAGACCAAAGGGATTTCTCACTCCACCATTCCTCTGACATCATCACAATAACCCAATTTTTTATATTTTATCTTTCAACCATAAAAATAAGAAAATATGGGTCCTCGTGGGTACATTGTATATTTTCTAGAAAACAAGTTGAAATCTTTTGAAAGGGATAACTGTATGAGGATAATAAAGTACCTTTCTGAGGAAATCTCTGCAACTGTATCCACCTTGTCTGTGATCACTCTGCCCTTTTGCATCTGATTTATGCTTCTTGCACATGGTCTATGCACTAGAGTTAGTGTGTGCCAAGTATTTAATGTGTTCCCCTATATGTCCTAGCCTCCTCTATGGTGAAGTTGGGGCTATGTGACTTGGTTTGGCCAATGGGCTTTGAGATCGTGTCACTTCTGAGCTGAGTCAATTAAAGATGGGTGTGCTTCCTTCATTGTTTTTTACCTGTCCTGCTACAACCCAACAGGCCACAGGGTGAGAGCACAGCATCACAAGGCTGAGAGACCTGTGCTCCTGTGTCACCTAATGGAAAAGAGCCCCTGCCAACCCATAGCAGGCTATGTGTGAATTAAAAATAAATCTATGCTGGCTAACCCACTGGGATTTGGGCTTTATCAGTGTTAGCAGCTAGCATTAATTACCCTAAATAACACAGCGAGCAGTCACAGGATATTACGGGAGAAAGGGACTTAAGAGATCACCTATAGCAGTATGGTTCACAGTTTTGATTGGTCTCAACAACGGAAGACCTTTATCGCATGAAATATAAAATAGTTAGAGATAAAAATGAAACTGCTTTGTTAGCAGTGTTGGTGGATCTCCTAGATCCTAAACAAGTCTCTTCTTCCCTACCTTGTCTCCACCTTCAGTTACCAAATAATCTCCAACATTCACACCTCCACAGATATACTGAGCAAGGTCACCACAAGATGCAATTTGAAAAGTATCAATCTAGTCTACCTCCCTCAATTTGCAGAAGTTCGAGGAGCTTATATGGCTTGCTCAAGTTCTTTCTCACACATACAGAACAGATCTCTCTTTCTCTTGTATCTTTATCACTATCTCCCTTTCTCTGTGAATTTTTTCAACCCACATCATGAAATGAAGATTTGAATCTATCAGATGGAAAAGTTTTTGAAAGGAAAGTTTCTTGGCTTGCCTGTAGGACAAGCCCAGCCCACTGTCCATCTGTTGATACTCAATGAATATTAGTGGTTGGATATTCATCAAAGGATGCATCAATGTTTGTATATACCCAAGGTAACAATAAACAACTCAAAATGTAAGTGGGAAGTGGTACATTCATATTAGAAATCAGTTTGACATTTTGACATTAATGTTGAACTCCTACAGCTGAAAAACCACATAGCTCCTGTGGCCCAGAGACTCCTATCTTATGAATATATTTCCAAGAGAAACACATGCACATGTACAACAGATCTTTGTACTTTCAAGAATATTTTTAACAGCATTGTTCACTATAGAAAGAACCTATTCTGAATAGTGATTTTACCTTGGAGAGTTGATACTATGATGTGGTATATCTCACAGATGTTAAAATGAACAAACTATCATAGCAGACAAAAAACAGATGAATCTTGGCAATGCAATATTATAAAAAAATTAATTTACAAATATTACATATAGCATGATTTTTTTCATAAAGTTAAACAAAAATAAGTGTGTTTATATATGTGTGCAAATGTATATGTGTAATATACATGGAAGCAATAGATATGTATTTCACATATAGAAAGGAAGACAAGCCAATAACAAACACATGATTCAAGATAATACTTAGCCTAGATTGAGGGAGGCAAAAGATGCCAGTTGTTATTTCCAAGGTCTTAGCTTTTGCTTTAGGTTCTGGGTTCACAGTTAGACAAATAAATATGGAGCAACAAGGAGCATGTGATTTGAACCTAAGGCTGTGATTAATTCAATTCTGGGTCCTTAAGTCTAAAGGAAAAGAATAATAGTGAAGAACCCCAATAAATTTTAGGACAAAAAAATGGAGGAAAAACTTGTTTTTCTATCCCTCCATAAGCTCACCACATACACACTCACCTACTCTTGGTTTAAATATTGAAAGGAATATTAGCAATTATTTGATAATATTAGTAGCTTTTATAAAGATAAATAACTATTCTGCTACCTAAAGAGTACAAATGATAAATGATACCCAATTTGAAAATAACATGGACTTTCATGCCCCCAAGGAACAGAAAAATATGTATGATTCATTCAAATATGGGTATTTGCATATTACACTCACATACCCCCTCACCTAAAGAGGATACTAGTAAAATGGAAACTGAATAGTTTAAATTAGGCAGCCTTAGAATGCATTCCACTTCTAGTTTCACATCCCTAACAATACTAGCATGGAGCCCTCTCACCACCTTCACTCAGTTTTCTCCTCTGACCACGTGGGTAATTTGAACATATCGCCTAACCAGTTTTTATACCCCAGGCTCCCCATCAATTGTTGTGAGCATTAGAAAGTAAATGCAAATATTTTTTAGTACATGATCTAATACTTAGTGGCTTTCCAAGACATGCTGATTGAATTTTAATCTCAAAGTCGACAAGAAAAAGATTGTTGAGATGTGCATTCAGTAATATTTAAAGCAAGCTACAGAGTGATGATACCGATGTGTCCTTTAAAAATGGATAGCTAAGTCTCACTCCTCCCATTTCCCTACATCTGTTTATCCAGAAACAGAGAAAAAGAAAAATGCATACACATTTGTAATCTGTATGTGTAGTTTAGAGACTCTCTATTAAATCATCAATTCTCATTTATAGAATATTTTGAGTTTCAGAGTTGTTATTTTATTCTATGTGGCGCTACTATAATGAAGGTAATGAATTTCTGCTTCATTTTTGTGCTAGAATTCCATTAAAACATGTGCTAAAATTAGGGAATTAATAAACCATGAGAACTTAATTGCATTAATTATCCTTTCTCACCCTCAATGTTTTATAATGAAACTAAATAATGGATGCAATAATGGAACAAAGGAGAAGTTGGATTTTCACATTTTATAAACATGCTTACGAAAATAACTGTGCTGTTTTGTTTGGAATGGTAGTTAGGTTAATCATGTGCTGAGGAAAGAGAGAGCCCTATTACCTGGGGGCAGGCGAGGACAAAGAGGGGTGACTTTGAAATGATATACTGGGTGTCCTCCTTTGCGCTTATGTGGGGGAAGATGAGAAAACAAAGCTTTCAAAAGAATATTCATGTTTACAGATAATTATGAAACTTAAAGCAGATTTCCATTGCCCCTTTCCCAATGTGGCACATAAATTTGTTTAAGTTTCTGAGTGCAAGTCTACACAGATTGAGAAAACCCTTTCCAGGCTTTAATTAATGAAATATCCTGAACTTGATTCATGACCTAAAGACTATCTTAAAAAAGAGTGGAAAAGGCCAAACTAGACCAGTCTTTGCTCCCGAGAGGCACACTACTCACTAGACTGGGAGCCATGTGCTACAATCCCTAGATACTACCACTCAGGGTAAGTAGAATGCTGTCCTTGGACACTCTTCCTCACTGCCCTGTCTACACTACCACCACCTCCTCAACACAACATATAACTGAGACTGCAGATCCCTGACAACTGTGAAGTAAGTAGCACAGTGCATTTTTGGATGAGTGTTTCTCCAAACAATATCTTATTGAGTGAAAAATCTAAAATCTAAGAATTTAAGTGGAAGCTACATATTGGCTTTTCAGATCAACTTGTTTATCTGATAAGGAAAACTTTACATCACACATCTGAACAAAGGGCAAAATCAAGGTCAGTCTTCTCTCTCCGTTTACTGAAAATTTGGATCCTACATTGTTTGAGAATGAGAGAAAAAAATACATATGACTTATGAAGAATATGGTCAAATAAGGTATAAATTCAGAAAATAAATTATACTTCCTATAATTCAGAATAGGAATCTGAAGAAAACTTCCAAGAACTGTTTGACATCTTCAATAAAGTTCAAGAGACATGGCCTCTATGATATAAAAGATTGAAATAGCTAGTTGAAAAGTCAAATAAATGGGCTAAGGATTGGTTGCTAAAAATAAATGCTATGGCTAAGTTAAAATTCACGTTGGAGACTGTAGCAAGAAGTGTCCGTTCTAAGGAGATGTGTATCAGTGAAGTGTGTGAAAACTCAAGAGCTTCTCAGTGTCTGAAGAATGGGAGGAAATTAAAATAATGCAAGTGATGCCTGATGGAAAACAAAACATGCAAACAATTATGTAGTTTTCTTAAATGTAAAAGCAGAAGCATCAAAACAAAAACAACCAGAGATAAAGCACACCCCATATTTTCTGAGCAAATTGAAGACTTGTGTTCTGAGACTGACCGATTTACATAAGCCTATTAGTAAATTTTGAACTATAAGAACAAAATGAATTTCTGGTATGTTTTAAAACTATAAAAATAAAAAAATCTGCATATATTAGTTCACATTAGAAAAAAAGAGGGGGTAGATTTCTAACAAATGACCCAAACTAAGTGAGCTCTAGATAGGTTCACCATATTATAAAATACAAGGATTTAAGAAAAAACATGCAAATAATGATAAGAGAAGATTGTGACACAATTTTTTTAAAATTCTATACAAGCTGCTTTTCATGACTAAGGCAGAAAGAAATATGTTCTCAGACATGTGAGTGATCATAATATATAGTGTTTGCATGTTAATGTCAGGAGCTAATCCAATTGACCCACAAATAGAACATGATCAAGGATTCAGAGCTGCAGAACATTGTTATAAGAAGAAAAACTAGTTTTAAAAGGCAAGAGACTGGCATTTCCTCTCCTGCCTTCCTGCCCTCTGGAATGTTCTGTCATGACTGGAGCTTGACTATAAGGAGGAATCAATGTGCTAAGGGTAATGAGGCAACAAGGTAGAAGTTGCCGAAATTTCTAACTCTCAAAAGGCCTTTCCAGCCCTGGGCTTCCTAAAAGGAAAGGGGAAGGGAGGTAAAGAGAAGAGAGGAGAAAAGGAAGGAGAGAAGGTTCCATTTTCATCCAAATTGGATCCCACAACTATCAATCTCAGTGAGAAGATCTCTTCAGAATAACCCTTGTCAGACTTCTGGTTAAGATGACAGTGTAGGTAAGCAGGAGACTCACATCCTCCCACAGCCATATCAAAATTAAAACTAAACTACAGAACAACCGTCATTCAGAACCACTTGAAATTTGGCTAATTGGAAGTCCTACAACTAGGGACATAAAGAAGTCACATCAAGACTGGTAGAAGGGGTGGGGATGCAGAACAGGCTGGTCCACACCCACATGTGGTAGATAATTGGGAGGTATATCTTAGCTACAGAGGTCTCCCCTGAGGAGTAGCAGTCCCAGCCCCACACCAGGGTCCCCCAGCTCAGGGTTCCAGTGCCAGGAAGAAAAGTCCCCATAACTTTGGGCTGTAAAAACTAGTGGGCATTGAGGCTGAGGAAGAGAGAGGGCTGCTGGAGTACAAGGCAGTTCCTCTTAAAGGGCCTGTGCATTGACCGAATCAGACTCACTCCCTCTGAGCTCCAGCACTGGGGCAGCAGCTTGAAAGGGACCAGAAACATATGAGTAAGAACTGAATTATCTGGCATCAGGACGAGAGCTGAAGGGGTGGCTTTCTCCAAGACATAAGCACTGGCAGAGGCCATGGTTCCTTTGATGAGCCCTCCCTCTACAGAGCCAGCAGGTGACACTATATCTGAGACTCCATCAACCTGGCTCACCCTGTTGGTTCCACCCTTATAATTCCCTGAGATCATGCCCCACCCCAATTGCAGGCCCATTCAAGCTATTTCCAGTGGCTTTTTCATATGAATGGCCTGTCTTGACTCATGCTTCAGATTTCTCTAAATATCTTAAACAAGCAGCAGCTGCCCTCAGCTTGCCCTTTATCTCTCCTTAAGTGGCCCCAGGCTCTGCACTGGCAGTAGCTGGCCTTGCTTTGCAGCTTGGCCTGGACTGGGCACCTCCAAGCCCAGCACAAGTAGAGCTATCTGCAGATCACTTTGTAGCTCATGCTGGGTGGCCCCATGAAGAACACAGGTGACATCTGACCTTGGCCTGAACCTCCTGGGAGATCCCATAGCCAGAGCACTGAGTGGACAGCTTCAGACCATGTTGAAGCACCACCATTTAACCACCTCCACAAGTGACACACCTAAGGGGCAAACTCAGGGGGCAACAGAGCCTGCTGAAGTAAGTACTGCTCTTTGGAGTGGGCCCCTGCACAACTGATTCTCCATGGTGGCCTGAGGTCACAGCCAGTCCTTGCAGCTGATTGGCCTGGGGGTAAATCCCTTCCATTGATTTGCCAACAGCAATCAAGGCTCAATTACAACAGGGAAGTACACACAGCCACAATGGGGATACACCTGGAAGGCCCAGCTTGGGTCATCAGGAAGACTGTTCCACTGGACCCTACAGGACACCTACCACTTAAATCCACTGTACCAAACTTGGGAGATATAGCAGCTCTACCTGATAAACAGAAGCAAACACAGGGAGGCAGCCAATATGAGGAGGCAAAGAAACATCTCAAATGAAAGAATGGAACAAAACTCCAGAAAAAAACACAACAACAACTAAACAAAATGGAGACAAGCAATCCACCAGATGCAGAATTCAAAACACTTGTTATAAGGATGCTCAATTAACTTAGGGGATGAGTTGGTGAATTTAGTGATACCAACAAAGAGATAGGACACATAAAAATGGAAATAGAAAACATAAAAAAGAGTCATAAATGAAGAATATGTTAACTGAAATGAAGAATTTACAGGGAATCAATAGTAGAGGAGATGAAGCTGATAATTAAATAAGTTATTTGGAATCTAGGGAAGCAAAAACACCCAATCAGAACTGCTAAAAGAAAAAATAACCCCCCAAATATGAGGATAGTGTAAGGAGCCTCAATTTTAAGCATACTAACATTCACATCATGGGGATGCCAGGAGAGGAGAGAGAACAAGAAATAAAAAAAACTATTTGAAAAAATAATGACAGAAAACTTTCCTAACTAGCTGAAGTTAATAGACCAGGAAGCACAGAGAATCCAAAACAAGATGAACCCAAAAGACCCACACCAAGACACATCATAATTAAAATGCAAAATGTTAAAGACAAAGAGAGAACCTTCAAAGCAGCAAGAGAAAAGCAGTTAGTCACTTACAAGGGAGCTCCCTTAAGACTGTCAGCTGATTTCTCAACAGAAACTTTGCTGGTGAGAATGGAGTGGCAAGAAATATTCAAAGTGATGAATAGTAAGGCCCTACAACCAAGATTACTCTACCCAGCAAAGCTATCATTTAGTATCAAAGGACAGATACAACTCTTCCCAGACAAGAAAAAGCTAAAGCAATTCATCACCACCAAACCAGTATTATATGAAATGTTAAAGGGTCAAGAAGAAGAAGAAGAAGAAGAAGAAGAAGAAGAAGAAGACGATGACAATAAAATGGCAAGAAATACATATCTATTAGCATTTGAATCTAAAAAAAAACACACAAAATAAATGAACAAACAGAAAAGAAACAGACTTATAGATACAGACAGTTTGATGGTTGCCAGATGGGAGGGAGGTTGGGAGGATGGGTGCAAAAGGTGAAAGGATTAAGAAGTACAAATTGGGCCGGAACCGGTTTGGCTCAGTGGATAGAGCGTCGGCCTGTGGACTGGGGGGTCCCAGGTTCGATTCCGGTCAAGGGCATGTACCTGGGTTGCAGGCACATCCCCAGTGGGAGATGTGCAGGAGGCAGCTGATCGATGTTTCTCTCTCATCGATGTTTCTAACTCTCTATCTCTCTCCCTTCCTCTCTGTAAAAAATCAATAAAATATATTAAAAAAAAAAAAAGAAGTACAAATTGGTTGTTATGGTATAGTCATGGGGATATAAAGTACAGCATAGAAAAGACAGTCAATAACATTCTAAATCTATGTGTGGTTTCAGATGGGTGCTAGATTTCTGGATGATCACTTAGTAAGTTATCTAATGTCTAATCAATAAGATGTACACCTGAACCTAATATAATAATGTAAGTCACATGTAGTTGAAAAAATAAAAAAATATTAAAAAATAAAGTATTATCAAACAAAGAAAAAGGCAAGAAAATTATTTTTGTATCTGGTAAGAAAACTAAATAGAATGCAAAAAATACCTCTGAACATTAATAATAAAATTCTCTTCTTCATAAGAATATCTTGCTTCCATGAGCAGCATTGATAATCAATCATTTGTTAAAATATTATGAAGAGTCTGAATCTTTCTGAACACAGTGCTCTTTGACTTTATTACCAATTTATTAACATTTGCTTTAAGATAAAAGTATGTGATACCACAGGGTTAAAAAACAGGACTGTATGCTAGAGAAGATAATAGAATGGAAAATTTTTATTAAAAACTTAAACAAATGAGATTATCTAAAGATAAAGTTTTGGAGAAACTTTTAGTTAAGACTGATTTATTTTGACATATTCCTATTGTGAATATAGTTATGCATCTCATGAATACATAAAAAGCCCTCCTGTAACTAGGATGTTACAAGGCTGATATACATATGGACAGATTGGAAGGCAATATGCAAATTTTAAAAAATATATTTTATTGATTTTTTACAGAGAGGAAGGGAGAGGGATAGAGAGTTAGAAACATTAATGAGAGAGAAACATCGATCAGCTGCCTCCTGCACACCCCCTACTGGGGATGTGCCCACAACCAAGGTACATGCCCTTGACCAGAATCAAACTTGGGACCCTTCAGTCTGCAGGCCAATGCTCTATCCACTGAGCCAAACTGCTCAGGGCGGAAATATGCAAATTTGAAATGCTTTTTTTATGGTTACCAGTGACTAGTTTTCTTTCTTTTAAATGTAATTTTTATAATTTATAAAGGAAGAGAAGAAAAGACTGCATGATTTAAGGTGGAATATTAATTTCATATATTTTCATTAAACTAATTTAGAATTAAAGTTAATGTAATAACTTGTAAATAGTATTGATGACATGTTCTAATTCTATTTCCAATTCATACTAGACCATTATTTCTCTATTTAGTGAAGCCTCTCATGTTAATAATTTACTTCTTTGTGCCATGTTTTATTTCAACTCAAAACTATAAAAAGTATGGCCAAATCACAGATTCTTCATGGAATATAAAGATACTGGGATTCCCATAGTTTCTGCAATGTTATTTATCTTTGGGATATCTCTACAAGTCTTAAAAGTAAAAAAATAAATTGAAATCAGTGGATTAGAATTGCAATTTTTAACTGAACTTAATACGTTGAACTCAATTCATTTAAACTTATTTTTGCCAACTCAGATGTTAATGGCCTCAAGTCCAATTATTCTACAGAACTGTCTACCTGTAACAGCCTAATGCCAAGTATAAGGTTTTAATAGAAAAGCAAAGTATTTAATGGAATTGAAGATAAGCTGTGATTAAGTCATCCAGTGATGGACAGTGCTCTGGAGGATTCACCTTTCCTAATTACACAAATTTCAGCCAACCAACTCAGCCTAAATTTTCTCTAATTGGCTGTCACAGTTTTTAAACCATAACTGGCAAACTTAATTTACACTTAGTTAGAGTAATATTAGAAGTAGAAGGCTAATAAATGTGACCATGGTGGTCATTATCTGCATAACTGATCACAATGGCATCTACCATCATATAAAGAAACTAAATGTCAGAGAACAGAACAGTTTCCCTGGGCAACTTTAAAATAATGCCACCACTTATCTTTCGTTCTATCATTGTCAATATTTATCAGAAATGAAGACTCCTACTTTAGCTCCAAACTTACCTCCCATAATTCTTATTTAAAAATAAATACATCTAAAGGGCAAAACTAATTGTGAATCCATCTCAACAGGAATGCAATCTCTTATTTTAAGTCAAACTCTTTAATTTCTATTGTGTTTGAGACATTTTCCAATTTTAAGTCTATCCTATATAATAAAAGCGTAGTATGTAAATTGTCCCCTCAACCAGGAGTTTGTCTGGGAGTTTGACCAGGGGGCGGGGCCGGCCAGAGGAAGGGAGGGAGGCTCTGGCCAGCAGTGGTGGCTGGCAGCCGGGGGAAGGAAGGGAGTACCTGGACGGCAGCCAGCAGCCGCTAGGGACCTTACCAGTGCACAAATTTCGTGCACTGGGCCTCTAGTTTGTTATAACAACTTGGTATCTGACATTCAATCCAAGCAAAACCAGACAAGATTTTGTGAGGTGTGCTCCAGCTGTGAGGAGTATCCATTGCAAGTTCAAGTCCATTTCCAGGGCTCCGTCCCCTTTCAACCTCTACCCACCCCATTCTCTGTCTCTAGAACGGGGGCTTATTTCACTGTACCATTATCCCTAGATTGTCACATAGTTTCAAAGGTCCAATTGCTTCTATCTTTCTTAGTAGTATCCACAATAGTAATTAGACTTTTTCCAATAATTAAATCTGAACAAAACAAGGCTATTTTTGCTTTGCTTAAAATATATATATTAACTATTGCTCCCCTATCTTCATCTCCTAAATCAAATAACGAAAAATATAATTTTTAAAGAGAAAGCTTTTTATAAGTGTACAATATTTGAAGGAACTTCGGGAACGTACATATAAAACACAAGGGTCTATAAGGAGGTTAACATTAAGATAGAAGGAAGGGCTTTAGGAAAAAGGAGGAAGTAACTATGCCAACGGTACTATAATTGTTCTATTTGAATACTAAGGTAACTTGAAAGCTCCTAGATATTAAAAAAAGCAAAAAGCAATTGTAGAAATGTTATTAGATGATAAAAGAAAACACACTAGTAGTTCATATTTTCCAGGGCTCAAAATTCTAAAAACTAAAATCATTATCGCATGAATCTTTTTGAAAATGAACATTGAGTTATATAATGAAAAAAATCTTCATCTGAAGTTCTAAAAAAGGATAAGTAAATTTGTTTTCATTTCTAGGGTAATCATATATTTTTGAAGTTTTGCTTTTCCTATTAATGTAATTATTTTAAAAATTAAGGAAATCAAATTATTTTAACTGAACTATTTTTATATTTATATTCAGAAGCAGAATACAACATCATGACTTTATTTAAAAGACAGATAGATACTTTAAAATTATATATTTCAAGCTGACTGCTTTTTAAATTTGTTTGTTTGGGAACATTTAAAATGTGAAATGCAGTCACCAAACGTAATTTTATTTTGTTATTTTGGTAAATGCCATATTCAAGATTTTCTCCTTGATTCCACATGCTAATTTATATATATATTTTGTATACTTCACCTAACAGAACCCCTAATTCATATGCTCTTCATTTTATTTTGAGGCTTATATTGAGAAGGGTCTCCATGGGGTTACTAATTGAGAAGGGTTACTAATTTTTCAATTTTATTTATTTATTTATTGTTAATCCTCATCTGAGGATATTTTTTTCATTGAGTTTTTAGAGATAGTGGAAATGAAGGAGGAAGAAGAAGTGGAGGAGGAGGAAAAAAAAACAGGAGGAGGAGGAGTGGGGGAGAGAGAGAGAAAGAGAGAGAAACATAGATTTGTTCCACTTATTTATGCATTCATTGGTTGACTCCTGTATGTGCCCTGACCTGGGGATCAAACCTGCACCCTTGGCGTATTGGGAAGATGTTCAAACCAACTGAGCTACCCGGCCAGGGCTTATGATTTTTAATGAAGCATAATTATATGGGCTTCACTATCCGCTTTATTTATTTACTTGCTCACAAGTTTATATTATTCTTCAATCATTTTTGTCTTGCCAGAGCACAAGTTTAAATACTTATTTTACAGTGGTCTGTAAATATTGTATTTCTAAGTCTTAGCATATTTGTCAATGTCTTATTTTATAATCACCTTAAATGTTCATGTGACTGACTATAAGATATTAGGTTCAAAATCAATATCCCTCAGAATTTGTAATTTTGTCCCACTTAGTATCTCCTATTGTTAAGTCTAATGCAAACCTAATTCTTATTTCTGTCTTCCCCCGCCCCCCCTTTGGGGTTTTTTTTTCTTTATCCATGGTGTTCTCAAAATTTACCATTTCATGTTTAGCTTCACTCATTCAATAAATATTAATTGAGCACCTACTATGGGCCAAGCACTGTTTTATATGTTATGGATATAATAGTGAAGACAAAAGACAGATGTCTTTTATTATTTAATCCACTGGCCACTTGGTGGGCCCTTTGAATTAATGTTTATTTCACTTTGAAATGTTTTCTAAATAATTTATTTGATTACTTCTTCCATTTCACCCTCTCTGTTCTATGTGTTTGGAATGCTCATAAGACAGCTATATTGCACATTCTGACCCATCTTCCATAAAACATAAAATTTTAAGACATTTTTTACAAAAGCCATTTTTAATGTCTGTCTTTTGTTCCCTGTATTGAAGAAACCCTTGACTTTTTAAATTCAGTCTCTATCTGTGTCTACTGCCATTAAGCTAACTAATGAGATACTGAAATTTCTACTGAGATATTTAAATTGGTGTAAGTACTGTTGTTAATCCATGCTAATGCATGAATCAAATTCATCTGCTTTCTTTTTTCCCATCTGCTTTCTTTCTGTCATGAATTATTTTATTAAGATTATTTTAAAATTACCAATCTATAATAATAAAAGCATAATATGCTAATTAGACTGGACAGCCGAATGATCTTAGGACGTCATTCCGGACAAAGACTCAGTGGCTGGGGCTGAGGCAGAGGTGATTAGGGGGGATCAGGCAGGCAAAGTGGTTAGGGGCGATCAGGCATGCAGGCGAGCAGTTAGGGATGTTCAGGCAGACAGGCAGTCAGGCAGAGTGGTTAGGGGCAATCAGGCAGGCAGGTGAGCAGTTAGGGGTGATCAGGCAGGCAGGCAGGTGAGTGGTTAGGAGCCAGCAGTTCCGGATTGCGATAGGGATGTCCAAATGCTGGTTTAGGCCCAATCCCCTGAGGGATCCCAGATTGTGAGAGGGTGCAGGCTGGGCTGAGGATCGCCCCCCCCCCCCCCCCCCCGCATGAATTTTGTGCACCGGGCCTCTAGTGATTTATAATTACCAAGGTATCTATTTTTCTTCCAATAATGGCTTTGTAAAACAGACATCATCTCTTTATTATCAATTATAGCTTCTTTCACTATTTTCCTTCATTCAATTAACTAAATTTTCAGGTGTCAAGTCATCTATTTGGTGAATGTACTGACTCTGACAGAGATCAATTTCTGTGTGCGATCCTTGATTCTCTTTGTGTTCCAGAGTCAATGTCTGACTCTTGAGATGCATGCTGCTTTCTTGGATAGCTCCCTCAGGGGCTTGTGGAGAAGCCTGGGCATGTTTTGTGGGTGAGTTTGTTTGCAGCTCCATGCTCCTCCTGCAGGGCACGAACCACACAAGGGACTACCTCTCTGGTCTCACAACTACAGACTGTCATCACTTTATCATGACAGCAAACTGCTATTGCTCCCTGCTCAGCACCACTGGAGACTGGTTTTTCTCCTCAGAAAGGAATTACACTACTACAGATCCCCAGGTTTCAGAGGCCTCAACTGCTTCTTGCATTCACTGACTTTGAGGTTGCAGCTGCCTGCGAATCACTCCCACATCTACAGTGGTGTGCGCCTTCTTCCTTTTGTGTTCTGCCTTTTCTACAGTGTCGTTCTGCATGAATCAAATTCATCTGCTTTCTTTTGACCTAATGTCCTTTCCTTCTGTCATGAATTATTATTGTTTTATAATCAAGGTTATTTTTAAAAATACTGTTTCAGCCATTTTAAGAGATTTGGGGAAGCACAAACATTTGTTCAGCCAACCATCTTTATTCAATGACTTTCTCTTCATTCTAATTGAGCTAATTCAGCAATAAAAATATTTTTCGAAAAATGGTTACTTTTACCTAAAAATATGAAATCCAAAATATTGAATATAACCTTCATGAAATAAACATATAAAAGGCAAGCAAGCCAAGTCAGTTTTTTGTGTTTTTTTTGTGTGTGCTTGATATTCAACTATCGTCTCTTAACTCCAAATCTACTCTTCTTTCTTCTCTGTTTTTGTGATTCTGAGGCTGGGACTCTGCAAAGCAGTTTTTTGCTAGTTAGGTCATTTTTAGGCTCTGCCAAGAGGGTACAGTAGGCAGAGAGTAGACAAGAAGAGATAGAGATGTACTTTGCTACTAGGTTATTTCCTGTTTTCATTCCTTTTACTTTCAGCATCCCTGCCACTGGCTGACGGTTCCAATAGTGCAGTTAATTCCAGTTAGATTTTTTCCAGCACTGGCAGAACCAACATCACCATGGCCCCTCACAGTGATGTTGGACTCCCGTGTAGCCAACTGGTGCCCCTCCTCAAAGGTTTGGCTCCCAGCCCCATGCAGCGCCTTTGTGGCATTCCTGAAGCACTAATGCAGATCCCCAGAAATCGGAGTCCCACGCACTGAGCCCCTCATTCAAGCTTCTAAATTTTTACTAATCCTAAACTCTTCCCTTTATTTTCTTAGCCGTAGGGATGTTCTGTGAAACCTTACTTCTCCCTTTTATAGGTTTTGACTTCCTGGCTGACAATTCATTATATTAAATCCTGTTAAAATTGCTGTGCTTTCCATTTCCTAAATGAAGTCTGAGTAATACACTTCCCTCCTGATCACGGCTGTCTTCCAGTACCCAGTGTGACTTCAGTCTGTCAAAATGACCATTAATTTTATTGCATGTGTAATGCACTCTACACTATTTATTGAAACATTTAAAAATATGGTGAAAGAAAAATGAAATGGATCCCCTCTTCCTCATAATTTCAAAGCAGTTCATTCAAGTTGATTTTGAAGGGGCAAATAAATGTATTTCCTTAAGATTTTTCTCCAAACAAGTTTTTCTGCAGCCCCACAGCTCCAGAGTTACCACTACATCTCTTTGTAAATCATTTCATTCCAGTAGATTAATCATGGTTATCAAGCCTGGGAAAGTGTTAATGTCAAACAATGAATGCTATTAATTGAAGTATAATTGTGTCTATGTATTTACATTTCTTTAACTGTTGATCCAAAGTATACATCTTCTTTAAAATATGTAGCAAAAGATAGAAGAAACTATCAGATATTTATTAGGTTTATGTTTTATTTTTGTCGTAAATCAATAGATGCTGACCGGCTTTTCATAGGAAGACAGAAGGCAGGAAAGCAGAAAAGACCTCAATATGGATTGTGAGCCCTGGCATTCATCCTGCTGCCCTAAGTAATTAAATATCTGAATCCAAATGTACTGTCCATGGCAGCTCACTCTCAGCAGGTAGCCACATCACCAGTTTTAATAATCAATAACCTCAGATTTAAAAAAAAAAAACACCCACATATAAGGCCTAGACGTTTTCATAGTTGACTTGTCAACAGGTACCAAGTAGATAGGTATTTTGAGACCAGGACCACCTACTTCATGAAAAGTCTGGCTTTTAACATTAATATCTCACTCAGACTCGGCAGCTGGGAGAACATGGACAAAAGCCATGTTTTTCTAAGGTAATCACAGAATTAACAAAAGGAATTTGACAATTAGCGCCAGTACCATAAATGTATGCAACTACTGATTAGCAAGCTGAATATAGAGCAAAGGTGTAGGAAAATGACCATTATTCTCGCAAGATGATAATTTTACCACAAGGTTGGAACTGCCAGGCGTTGTTTGAGAATGCCCCAAATTAATACTAGGCTAGCCATGCAGCTTCAACGTAAAAATTGCTTCTAGGTTGAGCAAGTCAAGGTGAAAAGCTTATGTCTCTCTGTTCCATATAAAAGTGACTGTGTGACATATTCTGAAAGAAAATTTCACTAAGAACTTTATCTTTAAAAATGTTTCTGCTTCCCAAACAATAACCTTTTTTTGTTGTCCAAAGAAAACCAAGTAATTTTTTAAACCTAAGATTAATTTATTTAAGGAAAAATACTCCACAGAAAACTGCCTCTTCAAAAATTATTCTTTGAAGATTGCTATACGTTCTTTAAATATAGACATTGCAACACATTTTTAGCCAGCTGCATTTTTATCACTGTCTTCTGGTAAAAAGAAATCAATGATATGATTCTATAATCCCACCAAAATACTCTCTCTCATTAAAAATATTCTTAAAATTTAATTAAGAATATATTTATTACTTGAGAAATATTTTTTGAGCATCTTTTATATGGTATTCACTTTTCTAAGCAAAAGGTGAGACTTCCCAGGGATTACAAAGACAAATAAAAAGTTACTTTCTGTTTTTTTCTATTATTGAAATTCCAACTGTTTATCTTTTCTTAATATAACGATAGTCAGCTACTGAGAGAAACAGCAATTAATTGCTGAAAAGGAGTGAGTTCCTACATTGAAAATACTTGAAACCATGGGCAGAAAGGAGAGTCCAATGGAAGTAAATTCATGCTGACCTAACTTTATCAGCTTTTTCAACAAAATCACCATGTTTAAATGTAAAAGGTATCTATTAGGTTTCAATTAAATGCACATATGTTACTACTATTTTTACTCACCGCTATTGCTTATATCCCACTCCATTCCTTGGGTCCACTTTTCCACTTTCTGGAGTCCATCCTTTTATAGTTCTCTCAGCAATTATCTGTAAGAAATAAATTCCATTAGACTTTGTTTATACTTACTCTTGAATGATAATATAGTCTTGTATACCGGTAGAGCCTCTGGTTATGATTCCTTTTCCCTCAGCATTTAAAGATTTTATTCTAATGGCTTTTAGTATTAACACTAGGGGTGGAATAATCTCAGTGTAATTATTGCTACTTTGTAAGAAGTCTGTAAATCAAATCCCAATTTGATTCTCTCATTTTTTTACTTGAGGCCACACTATGTATGTTTCTGCAATTCTTGCCCCATTCAAAGGAATATGGCTAAGGGAACAAGTTGGGGGCTGAAAACTAGGCTAAGGGGTGCTCGCACTCAAGTCATGAAATTAAAGGACAGCATCATCAGAGGGCGCTGTTTTATATTTCACAAAAAAGGTGTCATATAGGGTGGTGGTGTCATCATACTGTATACAGGATTTTTACTTCTCATATTCACCACTTTGGTCACTATCTGTCAGAGGATCTATTTCTTTCTTCAATTCAGGAGATACTTTCTCATTACTTCAAATCTAGCCTCTTTCCCATTGTTATAATTTTTATTTTTAGAACACATATTAGGCATATGTTGGAACTTTTCAATCTATTTCCTGACCAGGTGAACTTCACTTTTAAAAAAAACCTCTTATTCCTAGAAGTGGGATCACTGGGTCAAATGGGAGTTCCATTTTTAGTTTTTTGAGGAAGCTCCATACTGTTCTCCACAGTGGCTGCACCAGTCTGCATTCCCACCAGCAGTGTAAAAGGGTTCCTTTTTCTCCACATCCTCTCCAACACTTGTTGTTTGTTGATTTGTTGATGATAGCCATTCTGACAGGTGTGAGGTGATACCGCATTGTCATTTTGATTTGCATCTCTCGTATAATTAGTGACTTTGAGCATGTTTTCATATGTCTTTCGGCCCTCTGTATATCCTCTTTCGTAAAGTGTCTATCTAGGTCCATTGCCCATTTTTTGATTGGATTGTTTATCCTGCTATTATTAAGTTTCATGAGTTCCTTGTAAATGTTGGAGATTAAACCCTTATCGGTGATAACATTGGCAAATATGTTCTCCCATGCAGTGGGTCTTCTTGTTTTGTTGATGGTTTCCTTTGCTATGCAAAAGCTTTTTATTTTAATGTAGTCCCATTTGTATATTTTCTCTTTAGTTTCCATTGCCCTAGGAGCAGTATCAGAGAAGAAATTCCTTTGACATATGTTTGCTATTTCTCTGCCTATGGATTCCTCTAGTATTTTTATGGTTTCCCGTCTTACGTTTAAGTCTTTTATTCATTTTGAGTTTATTTTTGTGTATGGTGTGAGTTGGTGGTCTAGTTTCATCTTTTTGCATGTATCTGTCCAATTTTCCCAACACCATTTATTGAAGAGACTGTCTTGACTCCATTGTATGCTCTTGCCTCCTTTGTCGAATATTAATTGGGCATAGTGCTTTGGGTCAATTTCTGGGTTCTCTATTCTATTCCATTGATCTATATGTCTGTTCTTGTGCCAGTACCAAGCTGTTTTAAGAACAGTGGCTTTGTAATACAGTTTGATATCTGGTATTGAGATCCCACCTACTTTGTTCTTCTTTCTCAGGATTGCTGCAGCTATTCGAGGTCTTTTTTTATTCCAGATGAATTTTTGGAACGTTCGCTCTGAAGCACCAATCAGAAAGGATATATGCACCCCTATGTTCATAGCAGCACAATTCACCATAGCTAAGATTTGGAAACAGCCTAAGTGCCCATCAGATGAGTGGATTAAAAAACTGTGGTACATCTACACAATGGAATACTAAGCTGCAGTAAAAAAGAAGGAACTCTTGCCTTTTGCAACAGCTTGGATGGAACTGGAGAGCATTATGCTAAGTGAAATAAGCCAGTCAGAGAAAGATAAATACCACATGATCTCACTCATTTGTGGAATATAGAGAACATAGACTGATGAACAGGGACAGATCCAAAGACAGAGAAACAGCAATCAGACTATTGATCCCCAGAGGGAAAGTAGGGGAGGGTGGGGGTAAGGGGAAGAGATCAACCAGAGGACTTGTATATGTGCATATGAGCCAAACCAATGGACATGGATAACGGGGGGGATGAGTAGGTGGGGAGGATGGGGGTTAATGGGGGGCGGGGAATGAGGACACATTTGTAATTCCTTAACTAATAAAGAATTTAAAGATAAAAAAAACTCTTAGTATTTTGTTTTGGGTCTTCTAATTTATTAATCATCTCCTTAGTTATGTGCATTTATTAATTAAAAAATTATGATAGTTTTTAGTCCTAGAATTTCTAATTCGTTCTTTTTTATTTTCCCTGTTCTGGAAAACATCTGTCTGTTTGTATGTCACAATTTCTTTTTCTTGTTTTATGAATGATACTTATTCTTTGACCTTTTAGGATTTTAAGAAATACTTTTTAAAAATCTGTTTTGAAAGATTGCCTTAGTATTTATATTTCTTCAAATGATAGTTTACCCACTTACTGAGTTTATTGGCCATCTTTCATTGTTTTGTGTTTATCTTCTTACCTGGTAAGCAAAACTTTCTTTATAGATTTCAGAGAGAGGGAAGGAGAGGAAAAGAGAGATAGAAACACCAATGATGAAAGAGAATCTTTTTTACTATTCTTTATCTAGCTTCTGTCACCAAGCTGAATATAAAGTACATTTTCCACTTCTAAATCACCCTCTAGAAATTTTCTTCTTATTCACCGTAGTAGAGAAGATGAAAGTGATTAGAATTTCTATCCTCAAACTAGACCCTGGTTATAGCTGACAAGTCTATATTCCAATAGGAATAAAATTTTAATGATTGCTATCTTGCTGGCTTCCTACATAATACAAAGACAAACTGTGAACTGTGTCCATTTGAAAAATGAAAATATTTCATTAAGTATATCCAAGTTATTCTATTGTCAAAATAAACTGTCACTAAACCAATACATTTCTCCCGTTTCCTAAGCCCTTGGTTATGTGAAGGTGATAAGTAAACCTTTCCTCTGATCTCCACTGCAAATAATAAGAGAGACAGTGTCTAATTATTCACTTGGAACTGATGATAGATACCATCTGTTTCTTGTTACCAAAACCATGTGGCTGTAACATAGAAGTTAGTTGTCGATGATGACGGAATTACTCCTTTGAATCAACATTGAGGTTGCCTCTAAAATCTTCCTTCACAGAAAGTTTTTATTTTAAGTGTTGGAGGGTTGAAAGGCACTCAGGTTGTAGCTTTACCTTCTCTAAATTACAACTGCTGCCTCGGTACCATGAATCCATTTTCATTACTCATTCTTTGAAAGCAAGCATTTGACCCCTCTGGGGATTACCAGTGCGCAAAGGAACACAGTGATGAGCACAGGAAGAAGCTGCAGGTGCTGGGAGGAATCCCCAACTCTTCTTCGCCAGTGTGCTGCTGGTATCTGTCCTTACCTGTGTCAACTTCCTCTTCCTTCACACATGCTACTGCCTCCCATAACTCAAGGGCATTTATATAATTTACTAAGTCAGAAAAGTTTTGAGACTAAAGGGGACTATTATTATTTAGGACAAGACAGGAGGTATAAACTGATAACAATCATTTAGTCTTACTACTACAGGTAAATATATAGTTAATGCTTATCAGCCTGTTATTACACTACTATCTCCCCAGTAATTTTGGTTATCTGAAGCCCACTGTCTAATGAGAACTCATGATAGCAAAATACCTTGAGTCTTTGCATGTTCTTGAAAGTTGTATTCAGCATTTATTCTTGCAGTTCAGGTAGAAAACAAATAAAATGTGATTCACATTTACTTATTTTTAGTACAATTTTTATAACAGCCTATCGAGATATAATTCACATACAATATACTATACCCATTTAAAATTTACAATTCAATGCTTTTTAGTATATTTGCAAGGTTGTTCCATCATCACCATAATCAATTTTAGAATATTTCCATCACTACAAAAAAAGTCCCCATTATCAATTACTACACAGTTCTCCTCAACTCTTCCATCCCTAGGAAACCACTATTCTCTGTCTCTATAGATTTACCTATTATAAGCATTTCCTATAAATGGAATTATGACCTTTTGTGACTGGTTTCTTTCACTTAGCACAATGTTTTTAAGGATTAGAAATGTTATAAAAGGTATTAATTAGTATTTTGTTCCTTTTTAATGATGAATTATAGTCCACTTTATATGTAGAATAAACAAAATTAACATTTATCTGGAAATAAGAGCTGACAAAACTTTCTAATAAATACTTTGACTAAATTTTTTTTCACTATTACCATTACACTTGATATAGTTATTGTATGAAGTATGATATATAGAATTAATACTCATTATAATGTATGTAATAAATATATACTATTTAATATAACAATAAAACATTTGCTATTTTAATAGAAGGAAGTATTTTATACTATATTTAATATAAAATACTTAATATTATCAATATGGAGACTTTATCAAATATGAAAAAATAATGGGCCCTAGTAGAGGTTCAGGCATACATACAAGTGGTAAGGACAGAAATATGGTTCATAGCAAAAAACAAACAAACAAAAACAAAGAAAGGTGAACAAACTCATAGATACAGAGAGGGGAGTGAGATTGGGGCACTGGGTGAAAGAGGGGAAGGGATTATGAAGCACAAATTGGTAGTTACAAAATAGTCACAGGGAAATGAGTAAAGCATAGGAAATGTAGTTGATAATATTGTGATAACTATAAATGGGGACTATAGGGATAATGGAAATATCAAGGGGGACACTATGGAAAATATGTGATTACCTGACCACTAAACAGTACAACCGAAACCAATACATAATAAAATTAAAAAGTAAAATATAAAAAAATAAAAATACTTCGTGGAAATTTTTTTTCTGCCTATGGGGGCAGTAACATATCACCTTTCAGTGTACAATCATTATAACACCTTAAATATTACATTTTTTCCAGAACTAAGTGCCATTACATTCAGAGTGACAAAGCACTAGCAGCAAGTTTTCCAAGGGACAAATGGTTAAAACTCCTGAGGTAAAGAATGTGCTTGAGAAATAGTTAACATATCAATTCCAATAATCAAGGCACAAACTATTCATCTCTCATGCTTCTCTTATCATCACCACCAGTAACTACAATTTTGTTTGATGGATGTTTGAGTGTTTCTCTAGAACTTAAATTTAAAAATTACTTTAGTATTATACATAATTTTTCTTTGGTTGTATGAACAGTAAGATTAACTCAAAGCAGATATAGTAATGGTATGTTTGTGCAGAAAAACATCATTCCATGATTATTGCTTGATGTAGAGCTGCAGAATGTTCAGTAGAACAGTTTTCCACACACATAAGATGCTTGCCCTTGTGAAGGTTTAGGATAAGGGCTGGTTTGTAAGCCTGGCTGTTCATGGGATCATCTAGGGAGTATTTAAAATGTACTGATACCTAAGCTTAACCCTCAGAGATTCTGACTTTGTTGGTCAAAGGTGGGATTGAGCATTAGTTTTGTAAAAGCATGCCAGGTCATTCTAACGTGCAGCCAAAGCTGAGATCTACTGTTCTAGAGAGGGATGGTTTGACCAATACACGTCAGAGCCATGTGTCAGATCTGGCTTGGACATTGTTCTCTTGCATTTAAACAAGAGTGAAGGAAGTCAGTATGGATTAAAAGTTAGGACTTAAGGGAATTATCACTTAGCATCCTTTACTCTCTCTATGAAGTTAAAGGTAAAAATCTTCCACTGAGAGTGACGACAAAAGGAGACTTAAGAAAAGGATGAGGATCTGGATGGTTTATCCCAACAGCTGGAAGAGGGAATTGACACAGATATATTGTCAGGGAAATTTGAGGACTCAGATAAGGTCAGAAACTATTTGTATCTATACTTGATTTTCTGTCATAGATGGAGAGAAGTGTGTATGTACTATCTTACCAACAAAATGTGAATTATTCTCATTTTCGTTTTAATCTTTGAGATCATGGTATGGTGTTGGTAATGCTAATCTGTACAGACCGAATAAGCAGCATAAAAAAAGGCTGGAACTCAGTGCCATCCCAGCCTAGCTGGGATATTTCTATAGGAAAATTTGATTCCTACATGCATGTTGCATACACACCAGCCCTTCTAGGCTTTAAGTCACTTGTGACTGCAATGGGGCCCTTAGTTTAACAACAGAATTTGAGATAAGAAGCTGCATTCTGTTTTTATATGCCTCTCAGCATGTATGGCAGAGCTGGGTAACTTTGGTGTATTGAGTATCACTGGAGAGATGAGTATCATTTAAGAAAAGGATTTAATGTTTTCTTTCCTAAAACTGTCCTCAAGTGGTAAATATAAGCAAACTTAATGTTCCAGAAAGTCATCTGTGACAGTCACACTGTATTAGGAATGTTACTGTTTGCCTTTATTTCAGGAACACAAAACAACTCCTACAATGATTTGAAAAGGGGAGGGAGGTGAAACAATAATGTCCCCAGACAAGAGCTATAATAAAAATGCTTAAATGCTGGAAATAAGCAACACACATCTATTGAGAATGTATAGGTCTTTCTGCAAAGACCATCTATGATAATAAAAGCGTAATATGCAAATCGACTGAAAAGCCGAACATCACAATGACCGTCTGGATGACCACACTATGACATGCACTAGTGCCAGGCCAGCCAAGGTGGGTGTGATATGATTGGTTGGGGCTAGGGCCTGCCATCACCCACAATTGCCCCGCAGAGGGAGGCCTAGGCCACCGGCTGGTGGGGCGATCAATCAAGGGGGAAAGGAGGGGAGGCAGTAGACTCTGGCAGCGCCAGGCCCAGGTGGGTGTGGGCAGGGGCTGGGGCTGGATGTCAGCAGCCAGGGGAAGCCCAGGTGCCGGCAGCCAGAGGGAAGCCCACATCCCGGGTGCTGGCAGTGGAGGGAAGCCCAGGCCCCAGGTGCCAGTAGCCGGAGGGAAGCCCGGGTGCTGGTAGCCAGAGGGAAGGAAAACCTACCCTTGCATGAATTTCGTGCATTGGGCCTCTAGTTCAATATAATATATAGGTATAGAAAGTTGACCAATAATTCATGGCCATAGAAAATACATTGTACAATGATGAGCACCATGGAATTGCTTCAGCGATACACTAATTTCAAATTTCCCTTTCTTGGTTCAGAAAATTACATCCTAGGAAGGGTAAGACCTCTCTAAGGCACAGTTTATTCAACAAAAAAATGTACTGAGTACCTTTTTAGCTACTGACACTGTAAAGTGGTGAGAAAGTAAACAGAATAAGGTACTCTCTACTTTCAGAGAGCAGTTACTCTGTGAGGTCTCCTCACAACCCAGTATTCTTTCTGCTACATGTCACACAAAACAGGAACTAAGTCACAAGGAAGTTAGGCACAAAGACACTTACCTCGGTTTCCATCAAGATCGCCTTTGGAGACATGATCCTTTGCAGATGCCCACAGAATAGGTGTTGACTAAAGGAAAGAGTCTATAAAAAGAAAGGAATGTGGTAAATATGCACTATAATGGATACAGTTGGGCACACAGTAGTGAGAAATATAGAAAAAAGGGTTCAAATCAGAAAAGGGAACTATGATTTTGTTGTCTAGTCCAAAGATTGGCTTAGCTAGAGTGGAGGGACTTTTAGTTAAGATGAGACCAAAGATGAGACCAAAGATGAGACCAAAGATGAGAGGGAACCAGACCTATGTAAATCCTCGAGTCTGAAGCTGTCACCCTTTTACTTTACTCCATGGACAAAAGAGGTGCACCAGAGTGGTATGCAGGTGAAAACCATATGAATGGAGTATTTCAGGAGGGCTGCTCTGGTTATGTGGAAGATAGACTGGAGTCAAGAAAAGAAGGCAAAACCAGTAAATGAGCTACTATCGCAGTGCTGGTGAGCAATGGAGGGTCTAGAAGAGTTAAGGAGGAGGATTATGGGAGAGAAAGAAGGAGCTATTTGAGAGAAATTCAAAAGAAAAAACAAGGGCCTGAATTTGGTACTAAAACCACCTTAGGAACTAATCCTGGAAGAAAGAGGAAAGTCTTAATTTAAGATCTCTACATATGAGAGTTCACATATTTTGAGCTGATAGCTGAAGTCACAGAAACAGGTATCTTAATTAAGCAAGTTAGCAAATATATTAAGGATTTTCTCATTTCAGATTGGATTTAGGAATGCTTTCAGATTTGTCTACTTCGTAAAAAACAAAACAAAACACGGCCAACAAAAAATACAATCAAAGAAGGAAACTAATCTAACTAGCATTTATGATAACTACGCCAATTTTTATGAACTTTGGTATTGAATGGAACTATAGAAAATAGTTAACAGTGGGAAGGAAAACACTATTGAGTATGAGTTAAGGCATTAACAATCCTACTTTTGAAAAATAACTGGGTAAATCAAATCTGTCCTTTATATACCCTCCCCTTTCTAATTATAGTAGAAAGCAGATGCTTTTGAAAAGGAATGACTTAGATAATTTTTTAAAGCCTGTAGGTATCATCACTTATGGTTTATGATATACTGCTGAGCAGTTAGGATATGGACAGATTAATTAGCTGTAAATATTGATAAAGATGTATTGTTTGTAAAATAGAGATTATCCTTGAGTTATATTTACTTCACTTAATTCAGATTTAAATTAAGTCCCCACTGGTCCATTTTGGGATTATTCTATTGTTTTGCTTTCCTATACCACCTGCAATGACCAAGGTTCATTTCTTTTAATTCATACTATTCATTTTTATAGGTTATTTAATACTGCAAAATAAGGCAATGAGGCCACAACCCACTGCACTCTGAGCAGTATGAGAATGATCCAAAAAATACAAAATGAAGTTAATGTAACATAAAAATGACTGTGAAGCATATAAAGAAATCAGATTACTGGTAAACACTTTAGTGCCATTAGGATCCACTGTAAAGTTACTTCAGTGTCTTCCTTACTGGGTGATTTTAACCAGACTATTCTCAAATACATTTTTAAATATGTTTTTTAAAGTTAAAACTTCAAGTTTAAATATATGTTCAATTGGCTCTTCATGTTGCACAACTAAAATTTAGTCAGTTTTACCTACACACAGTGATATTTTGCAAAAGCATAAGAGTAACCTATTGAATTAGAAGAAAACTGAAGAATCCTCTCATGTATTTGTCTTAATTTAAGCTTGCTTTTTCCTGCTAGTCTACAGCTGACTGAAAAGATGCTATCTCCTCTTTATCAGACAATTCGGCACATTGTTTTCAAAATGAGTCTTTTATGCAACAGTGTCCTGAAATGCTCTTTCTCCTACTGAGTTTTGGAAATTATATTAATAAGGACAAAGCATGTTATGCTGTGGTGACAAATTGGCCCTGAAATCTCAGAGGACTGACACAACAAAATCTATCTTTGTCATTCTACTTGTCTAAAATTGGTACGCAAAGAATTCTGCTCCACAAAGTCACTCAGGCTTTTGGGGGCTCCACTATAATTAAAGACTCCCAAAACCAAATGTTGGCAAGGAAGTAGATTGCCTGAAACTTTCTTGCAAATGATGCAACCCCTTTGGAAAGGTTGGCAGCTTCTGAGAAACTAATTTTACTAAAAATAGAAACCAAATATATGTCTACTGTATGGCTAAGCAATTTCAATACTAGGTATTTAGTCACGAGAAAAGATGTCCAAAAAAAGACTTGCATGAAAGCATGCATAGAAAGCTTGTTAATAGAACCAAAAACTGGAAATGGCCAAGGTGTCCATCAGTAAGAGAATAGATAAACTTATATCCATATAATGGAGTACTATTCAGCAATAAAAAAAGATGAAATATGGCATTGGCAACAACATGGGTGGATCATGAAAGTATCATATTAAGTGAAATAAGCCAGATGAAAAAAGGACAAGAACCATATGATTTTGCTCATATGTGGCATATAAAACAAAAAGCAAACAAACAAACTCATAGATACAGATAATAGTACGGTGGTTACCAAAGGGGTAAAGGGTGGAGAGGGGATAAAGTGGATAAAGGGTGTCAAATATCTGGTGACATGACAAAAGGAGACTAGACTTTGAGTAGGGAACATACAGTGGAATATATAGATATTGTATCATAAAGCTGTACACCTGACATTTATTTAATGTTAGCCAATGCTACCCCATAAATATAATTTTAAAAGTATGTTTTGCACAGTTCTTCTGTTACTTCATTATAATATTGTAGTTTTAACATTATGACTTCATAAAAATAATTGGAGAAATAAAATTGCTTTTATTTTCATAGACATGTTCGTGTACAAAAATAATCCTAAGAAATCTACAAAAACCCCATAAAACCAAGGTGTCAATGTGGGAAAGCCAAAGTATATAAAGTCAATCTCCAATAATATATTTTATATGGTAGAAATAGATAATTAGAAAATGAAATTAAAATCCATTCAAGTTACAATAACATGAAAACAAAATGCTTAAAAATAAATTTGACAAAATCATGCATACCTCTACATTTTGTTAGAAAAATGAAAGAAACCCAATAAATGAAGAAATATATCATGTTCATGAATTGGTAGATCAAATGCTATTCCTTCAAATCAATATCCCAGCAGACACATTTCATAGAAATTAACTAGCTTATTCAAAATAGATATAGAAATGCAAAGGATATAAAAAATTTTAATAATCTTAAAAAGAAAAACAAAAATAGAGGGCTTATATGGTCCAAATTCAAAACTTTCTATAAAGCATTAATAATCAAGAAGTTGGGTATTCACAAAATACATGATAAAAGAAAGTACAGAAATCGATGCAGACTTACACAGTAAATTGATTTTCAACAAAAATGCCAAAGCAAAATCCTTTCAACAAAAGATATAGGAACAACTGGAATGTAATATGAAAAAAAATTTTTTTGATCCCTACCTTATACCATACAAAATATTAATTCATGGTGTATAATAGACTTACATGAAAAAAACAAAATCTATAAAGCCTTTAGGAAAAACATAAAAGAATGTCATCTTGAACTAGGAATCGGCAAATTTCTTAAGATACAGAAAACAGTAATTATAAAATAAAAATATTATAAATTGTTTCATCAAGTTAAAACTTCTTATCTAAAGATGCAATTAAGAAAATGGATAAGGTGATTTCATTTAAAATTGTACAATTGAGATTTGTGCATTACAATGTTAGTACATGTTACCTCCAAAGACCCATTTGATGACATAATAAATGTGGAAACTTAAATAACTGAAAGGTGTCACTGTAGCTAAATGTCCTGAGAGAGCTTCCTGACTAGCCTTTCCCCATCTTTGGTTTCAAGCTCAAACTGTAAATTCAAGTGATATATATTTATGAGGTGATTTTACTCTGTATGTTTCTGTATCTGTTTGTCCAACATTCTTGAACATTTTTCATTTGTCTGCCTCATTTATAGTATATACAAAGAGGGGAGAAGGAGGAGAATTCTAACAATTACCATAGAACATTTATTTAATTTCTTCAGAGAAATATAAAGCATTTACTTCATTTCTTTCTTGATATACATATATTAATGTTTTTAATTTTTAAAATAAAGTTTATTCTTTTTTTACTGATTTTAAAAATCCCTTAAATATAGTATTTTTATTGTTGTTTTTTTTTACTCATGCCATGCCATGGTTCAAATACAGCATCCAAATAACTACATAGTATTTGAGGTATAATAGTTGTGTGCCTATCAGGCAGGTTAAACTGAAGTGAGGAAAAGAGTACATATAAGTTTTATCCTCTTTAATGAAAGTCAAGTGTGTGAAGCTAATTCTTAATGTAGAAAGATTACTTACTTATTTCTCTTTCATTATGTAGCAGTTATATTTCAACATTAATTACAAAAACACAAAGAAATATAGTTAGTGCAAAGGTTTTCATCATCTATGAAAAGCAAAAAATTAAAAAATGGTAATTAAAATTTGCTATAAATTACCTCTTAACCAGAGTAACATGAGAGTTCTAATTCTATTTTCTTTTGTATTAATTTTAGTCTTACAATGATCAAATTTTATCATTATTTAATTATTCTTGTTTTCATAATAATGAGGAAATACATTCCCATTACTACTTTTTTTTCATAAAGATTCTGCTCTATATTTTTAATTTACAGCAAACTCTTTGAAACCTCTTTACCGTTACCTAATAAATCATGCCTTTTGGTAGCAATTTGTTTTTTCTATTTTGTTTGGCAATCTCTTCAAAGGATTTGTGTCAAATTTATTAAAATGGATTATAAGTTTTGACATTAACCATAGCTGACAAGTATAATAATTTTTAGTGTAATATTTTTTAAAAATTCTAATTTGATACAAATGCTAACCAAACTTTTAAAAGATAATGCATTTAAAGAGGTTTTTTTTATTGCCATTTTACACCCACATTTGGGAAGAGACTAACTAACCCTCTCTCTACTTCAGCAAAGACGCTCAGTGTCCAGGTGGCCCCTGCCTACATACAGACCATTCTGCTGCCACCTTTTAGGCTTTTAAAAGTGCAAAGCTTTAAATTGCTTATTTAGTGTGTTTATAATTACTTTATGTTCATTTTCAACTATCACATTCTGCCCAGTAAGTTTTGAAAATATTTATAAAGAAAAGTGAATAACATTTATTCTATGCAATAGGGTAACTCATTCTGCTGATCACTCACATCTGGGTATAGTATGTGTAGCTGGCAAACAAAAGCATCAAACTCAGAGAGTCATTTAAAAACAACTGTGACTATATTCTCTATGCTAAGTCAATAATCTCTCTCTATATAAGGCTAATATGCTAACTGTCCGACTGTCCGACCGGTCGCTATGACATGCACTGACCACCAGGGGACAGACGCTCAACACAGGAACTGCCGAGCTGCAGTGACTTGGCAGCGGTGATTCTTGGGTGACGCACCCCAAAACCAGAAAGGAGGGAGCCCGATTCCTCACAGGGCCATGCGATTTTATCTTCAGCCATGGGTTATGTTGTTGGTTTACTGCACACTTGTGTTTGCGTTCCACACCCTGTACAACAGCAACTTTGCAGAGTGACCTCTCGCACTCCGGGACCCCTGGGGATGTCAGAAAGCTGATTTCAGCCCGATCCCCACAGGCCAGGCCTAGGGACCCCCCTGCCAGAGGAACCCCGCTCACTCCGCAGATGGTGGGGAGGGACTGTGGGAGGTTGGCTCCACCGGCCACCTTCTAATTAATTTCCTTTCCATGTGCATGAATCCATGCACTGGGTCACTAGTATTGTAATAACTATGTATGTTGTCAAATAGGTACTAAATTTATCAGGGTGATCATTTCGTAAGTTATATAATGTCTAATCACTGGGTTGTACACCTGAAACTAATATAATATTACACATCAATTGTAACTGAAAAAAGTTTTTAAATATTGTTTAAATCATCAACCTTAGAGGTGTGGGAACAGCACAAATGCCAGAGACCTTTCTTGTAAAAACTCTGAAAGGCAACGGAACTACAAACCTGGCATTTCTTCTGGTCAAAACTCCAACAATATTTTATCTACACTAATAAAAGAGAAACATGGTAATTAGCGTACGACCGCTACCCTTTTCATTGGCTAATCAGTGAGTATATGCAAATTAACTGTCAGCCAAGATGGCGGCCGGCAGCCAGGCAGCTGAGAACAGGATGCTTGGTTGCCCCAGCGATAGAGGAAACCAAGGTTCCCGCCTGCAGCTGGGGGACTCTGAGCTCCTGAAGCAACAGCTCCAAAAGATACAATGTTTCAATTATAGAAGTTAAAAGATGGTGGTTAATCTGCATACTCAGGCTCCAAGCAGTAGAGCGAAGCCAAACAGCCCTGAAGCCGCAGAGCAGAGAGGCCTCACTGCCCGGGGATCAGCAGAGCCGAGAGGCCTCCCGGCCGCCTGGATCAGCGGAGCCGTGAGGCCTCCTGGCCTGGGATCAGCGGAGCCTGATGGAAGCCCTGTGTGTTTATGCACCCTGGGGGTGCAGAGGTCCTGTCCTAGGCAGAGGCCTATGGCGAAATTTTCGACTCTGAGAAGCAGCCTGGGGGCTGGAAGGCGGCTCCTCTGACCTCAGTGCTGGAGAAGACCATTAAGCAGAAAACTAAAGAAACCGATTTTACATCATTTCCCAGGTGGAGAACAGTTGGCATGTAAGCCCCTGACCAGTGCCCAGCCTCTCCTCTGTCAGTCTATCTCACTCTTAGGTACCATGTTCTTTGTTCTGTCTTAACTGCAACTCATTTTTAAACTAGATTGCTTTTAAAAGAAGACTAAATAAAGTTTCCCTTAAGTTATTTAGGTGGTGCTGGGGCTGCTGGGGCTGCTGGGGGCCTGATAGAAGACACAAACACGCAACGGGGGGCCTGTACCCAGCAGCCCCAAGGCCCGCCACCTTGGTGCTGGGGCTGCTGGGGGTATCAGAGACACAAACCCGCAGGCCCGGCACCAAGCAGACCCAAGGCCTTCGTGGCAGAACTAAGGAGCAGCAAGCCAAGCTGTAGGAAGCAGCAAGCAGGTGGGCAGTAACAAGGGAGGGGTCCTGGCCTGCAAGAGGGCACATGCTGAGCTAAGGGACCCCCCACCCATCCCCAGTGCATGAATTTCGTGCACCGGGCCTCTAGTTTATTATATTTCTCCTGGTCAAGGCTCCAATAATATTTTCTTTATGAATGGTTATTAATAAAGATGGATTCAGATGCAAGTATTCTGTTTTATTCATAGTTTTATCCTTTCAAGCATTGAAGGAGTCTTTATATATGCATATGTAATAATGCCAAACTATCCACTGATGTTAATACAGTAGCAGCTTATAAACAGTATTTTTATATAAAACTTAGACTTATTTTAAAAATAGCCAGGATGCCCTAGTTGGTTTGCTCAGTGGATAGAACATCGACCTGCAGATTAAAGTCTCCCAGGTTTGATTCTGGTCAAGGGCACATGCCTGGGTTGTGGGCTCAATCCCCAGGAGGCAGCTAATCAATGTTTCTCTCTCATCATTGATGTTTCTATCTCTCTCTCCCTCTCCCTCTATGAAATCAATAATAATATGTTTTAAAAATAGTCAGATGAAAGTGCTGATATTTTTCTTTTTAAATTGTTATTAAAATAATACAAGCTCTTGTTTCAACTCAACCCACGCTCAGTATGTAGTAGGGTTAGCCATAAAGATAGAACAAGGGATTGAAGGAAGAATATACTTGTTAGGACTACAAATACTGTCCAAAATGTATTGCCAATTGTAATTGTGGCAATAAATGAATAAAGTAAATCTTAAATATAATAAAATTTCCTTCCTTGTACAAAATGAGACATGGTAGAAGTGACTGACTAAAGTTCTGTGTGGGAAGATCATGCCCTCAAATTGAGGCTTGAAGGAAAAAACATGGCCAGATGAATCTGGGAGGGGAAACAATAGCACAAGAGTGCTGGACTTGTCAATGACAACTAGTTTACCATTTCTTATTCAGCATTTAACTAACATTTCATTTTGTTTTCTTGTATTTGTCCACAGAGTGTACCCAGCCTTGTACATTAGGCAAAAGACATATGGACATTGACTTACAGTAGTTGCCTTCAACTTTCTTAAAAATATATTTTATAGTTTAAAGAAAAGGGGGGAACCTTGGGTTAGTCAAAATGGACAAATGTGAATGGTTGCAACTGTTTCTTGTTTTAACTCTCTAAATATTTTGAGTTCCTTGATGGTAAAATCCGTATCTTCTACTTCTTTGCATGGCCTCTATCACATTGTGAGAATGTAGTATTTGATTTTTTTAAGTGTTCAATAAAACAAATTTTTTAAAAACTACAATATGACTGAGCCTTATTTGAATGTGTACATGCTCTGCTCTGAGGAACTTGGCAGCTAGCATTGCTGTAGGAGTGGTGATGGTGCCCAGAGAGATAGAGATGAACCAAGGAAAGCCTGGCTGGAAAATGTTTGACATTTTCTTTTAGAAGTTTAAACACTGTCTAAAAATGGACAGGGCAGATTCCCAAGGTAAAGACATTCTAATATAGTGAACAGAGCATGGGCTGTTTACCAACTTACTGGCTCTGTGACCTTAGTCTAGTTATTAATCTCCCCTGAGCCTCTATTTTCTAAAT
Source organism: Myotis yumanensis (assembly GCF_028538775.1). Classification (NCBI taxonomy): domain Eukaryota; kingdom Metazoa; phylum Chordata; class Mammalia; order Chiroptera; family Vespertilionidae; genus Myotis; species Myotis yumanensis. The sequence continues at coordinate 66,639,613 of NW_027223755.1, read as the reverse complement.
AAAGATAATATTCTCCACTTGAAAGCATCATGTGGAGGAAGGGAAGAGGTAATTTCAGTCAAGCACTTAGTAGGCATCTACTAAATGAGAGCTGTAAGATTTTTGGTGCCAATTCAGGAGTCCTCGTGGAAGACTCTCTTGCACTGTATAAGAGATGGTCTGTGTGACCATCTACTATGGCTGATGCGATGCTATGTCCCTTCTGTAGGCTATTGGATGGTGGCTTCTATCTTGGGCACTGTCTTGTTCTCTTCTCCCTCTCTTGTATCACTCTGGGGGAGCAAGCTCCCAAGTTATGATCATCCCTGTGAAGAAGCACATTGCAGCCTCGGACAATAGCCAGCAAGGAACAGAGGTGCACCGATATTCAAAAAGAGTGAGTTTGCACACAGACTCTCCAGCTCCAGTGAAGCCTGAGGACTGCAGATTCAGCCAACAGCTTCACTAAAACCTGGGAGGGAACCTGAGCCAGAACCATAGAGTGAAGGCATGCACAGATCTCTGATCCTAGAAACTGTGAGATAGTGTTCATTGTTTTAAACTGCTGTTTGGGAACAATTTGCAACATAGCAATGAGTCATTAATACAGTTCCTTAAGTCTATGTTCCATCAGATGAATTCTCTCTTGGAGTAATCTCAACAAGCCTACAGATGCTAATGTCTTCACTTTCAGTCTCCAAGGGTTAAGCCATTTCCATACTCCCTCTTAAAGTATTACCAGAATTAGAGGAGATAGAGGGTCATAGAAAAAGAAAAGATAATTCAGTTGCCAAGTACTTCTGGTATTAACTCAGAAAATACGTCAACCCAGAACATCAAACTACAACCTAAATTTCATACAGCCACACATTGTGACCTCCTTAACAAAAAGACAAATGAAACCCTACCTCCATGACTAATCTAAATGTTAGACTGAGATAAAATGCAATGGGAAATTAACTGCTGTGTGTTTTGATACTGTTCAAAGGAAGCACTTAACAATGTCAAAAGAATAGTGTTACATAAAACCAGGAAGAGCCCCACTAAAAGACTAAATGAATTGAGGTGGGAAGGCTATGCATCTAAGAGGAAATAAACAGAGATCAGACTTTGGAGAGAAAAAAAAGGCAATTGTACCTGAAACTTTTCATCTAGAGCTTCTGATAATCTCCTAACAGATTTGAAAATGTTTTACTTCCATAGAAACAGGCTTACCTTTAACAAGTTTGACCACATACAGTTTCTCCTGAAATGTAATATGATTACATAGCTATGCTCTGTCTAAATGCATTTATCTTCAGATGGATACATCCTACCATTAGATTAAGCAAATCAGACCAAAGTGGAAAGCAACTGCAGATGGCAACTAGTTTATAGAACTGTGACTTGGCCCCCTTCTATTTATTACAAGTTTTAAGTTATGGGGAAAGCTGAGCCTTTGTAGAAGTCAAAAGAAACACTTCAAGAAATCTGTATGTTTCTTATTTAGATACTAATAAAATGTAAGATGCATTTTACTGATTTTAGTGTAGTTATAACCTTCATATCTTCCTCTGTGGAAGGGAATGAGGAATGAAAAGGAAGAATACAAAAGGAGTCACATTTAAGGTTAGGGTTACTGCCTTTCACAATGTCGTGCATTAGAACTGTAAGGCAGTCTAAGTTTAAGATGGGCTTGTCTAAAATGGACAGGTTTTAGCACTTGAGTCATAACATATGCTGTTTTATAAAGACCTCAAAACCATAAGAATTTAAGAGGCCTTTATTTAATCCAGTGTCTAACTGCTTAGAATTATTCCTTTTCTTGTCTTTTCTCTTTTTCTTTGTTTAAGGAAAGAATATTTTAAATAAAATAAAAAAAAACAGAACACTAGGATATTTAAGTTTTGATTAATTACTTCATTTTCCATTGATTTTTTAAAATGTTTTTTATTGACTTTTAGAGAGAGAAGAAGAGAGAGAAACATTTATGAGAGAGAACTACATCTACCTGCTGCCTCCTGCATGGCCCCATGGGGGATCAAGCCTGCAACCCAGGCATGTGCCCTGATCTGGAATTGAACTGGCAACTTTTTGGTGCAAGGGAGGCTGCCCAACCAACTGAGGAACACTGGCCAGAGCTCATTTTAACTTTAGAAATGATTATAGATCTTCATAGAGTTAGAACAATTTTAATTAAAGCACTCATGAAAAAGTAAGTACTCTATTGTTTTTAATTTCTTATATTCATGAAATATTTATTTTTTGGAATTATTTAACACTTTGTATATATATATTACATATAGACCAATTAATATACCAAAATTTACCTTAGGTCCTCAACAATGGTATGCTATTATTTCACATATTAATTATTATTAGCCTATAATTATTTTCTTGGGTGAGGTGAGATATATAAAACAATACTATTGTTATTATCTAAGATTTTATATTTTGGATTCAATAACTCAAAGGTATTAGACACCTGATTTTAGGGTGTGGAAAACAGATGCAGTGATGGTAGACCACTTATTCAGTGAGACTTGCAGAGAGAGGAATGATTTTTAAAAAGCAAAATATCTGTTTCCCCTTGAAGGAAAAAGAAAGAAGAATGGAGAAGAGGAGGTTGCACATGGGAAGGAGAGAGATCTTCTAGCGGTGGGGGATTTACCTAAGGAAAGATAAATATCTCTGTCAATGAATAGATGTCTAAACACTATTAAGAATATTGATTAAAGGTCTAAGAGTTAGTGAAATTCTATGTTAACTTGTACACTTTATCTTGCAGAGATGTAAATCATTTCTGTTTGGTGGAAAATAAATCTCCCAAAGTTACTACTGTCCTTAGAAAACATTAACCAGTTCTGTGTCTAAGATTTGTTTATTCTATTGCCTACAGATACCTAGCTTCTCAAATGCTCTTTGGGCCAGTTTAACATCTTACTGGTTCTCTCATTAATTAACATGTTGAATGAAAGAAATCTTTGATGTGTGTCAATTTTATATTTAAATGAGAGTCATGACTATTGACTAATAGCTTCTAGTAATAATAATAATAATAGCATGACCTTATAAATACATCATCACAAGCAATTCCATTCTTCTCAGTCATGTGTGCAAAGTTTTCCTGGTGGTATTTAGAATGTAAAGTATTTGAGTAATGCTGGCCCATGAGCAAAATGTTTGATAAGCTAAACTTACATGTTCAGCCTCCCAAAGTTTTTCAAGCCCCGGGAGAAGCAGGCTCAAGGTTTATTTTATTATTTTCTTTGACATAAATGAATGACAAATTATTTCCAAGTGAATAAGGAATTAAGAAATTGAATAAAAAAAATTAGAACCAGACATAGTATTATTGCTTTGTCTGCAGTGGTTCTCAACCCCGGGGCAATTTTATGCCCTAGGGGACGTCTGACAATGTCTGATGACAGGCTCGATTGCCACAAGTCGGGGAAGGTGCTACTGTCCCCTGTGGTTACAGGGCAGGGATGCTGCTAAAAATGTTACATTGCATAAAACAGGCCCAAGAACTAAGAATAATACAGAATTAACAGAACTAAGAATAATTATTAAGAATAATTAATAATACAGAACTAAGAATAATTATTAACAGCTCAAACTGTTAATAATCTTAAATTTGAGAAACACTGTTCAACATTAGAAAGCAGCCAGTTGAGGAATTACCAGGCAAAAACAAGGGGAGACAATTACAGAATAAATGTAATTCTCCACAATAAAATATATGGATGAGCATATTATATTAGTCTAAGAAATAATAGTACTGAAATTACTTTTGAAACTCATCTGTTTTCAGGTAATATAACTTGTGATTCATTTCAGAATTGACATCAAACATTAAGAAGAGCAAATTTTTTTCATTGTTCACAATAACTTTGGCAAAATGGCAAATTATACAGCAATTCAACAAAAGAACAATTGCCACTAATTTTATGGACTATGTTAACCCTCAAAATAAATGAAATCATATTTCATGGATTTAATTTCATTTTTGGTCATTTACTACATGAATTTTGGGGTCACTATTTTTCCCCTGGAAAATATGTAACCTTGTGTATACCTATACATTATGTCTCCTTTCATCATTCACTATTGGAATTGAAATATTATTTCATCTATAAAACCAAACCTATTTTTTTAACAGGGTTTTCATAATAGAAAGAATCCTACCAAGCTTTTCTCTTTGAACACACCGACAAACTCCTCATCTTTTAAAAAGCTATGCAGATCCCACCATATCCAATTATAAATCTTACTAGAGGCCCGGTGCACAAAAATTTGTGCACTCGGCGGGGAGGGGGGTCCCTCAGCCCGGCCTGTGCCCTCTCGCAGTCTGGAACCCCTCGGGAGATAACGACCTGCTGGCTTAGGCCTGCTCCCGGGTGGCAGAGGGCAGGCCCAATCCCTAGGTGCAGCCCCTGGTCGGGCTCAGAGCAGGGCCGATTGGGGAGTTGGGGCACCGCCCCCTGTCATGCACAGAGCAGGGAGGATTGGGAGGTTGGGATGCCACCCTCAGTTACGCTCAGGGTAGGGCCGATTGGGGGGTTGGGGCACCGCCCCCTGTCACACTCAAGGCAGGGTCGATGGGGAGGTTGCGGCACCACCCCCTGTCATCACAGAGCAGGGCCAATCAGGGGGTTGGGGCGCTGGCCCCTGTCATGCACAGAGCAGGGACCATAAGGGGGTTGGGGAGCTCCCCCCTGTTCACGCACAGAGCAGGGCCCATCAGGGGGTTGGGGAGCTTCCCCCGTCACGCACAGAGCAGGGCCCATCAGGGGGTTGGGGCGCCGCACCCTGTCACACACAGAGCCGCAGGGCGATCAGGGGGTTGGGGCACCGCCACTCTCACACTCAGGGCAGGGCCAATGGGGAGGTTATGGCTCTACCCTGTCACACATAGAGCAGGGCCCGTCGGGGGTGGGGGGTTTGGGGCGCCGCACCCTGTCACACACAGAGCCACAGGGCGATCAGGGGGTTGGGGAGCTCCCCCCTATCAGGCACAGAGCAGGGCTGATCAGGGGGTTGGGGCGCCTTCGCCTGTAACGAACAGAGCAGGGCAGATAGGGAGGTTGTGGCCCCGCCCCCTGTCACACACAGAGCCACAGGGCGATCAGGGGGTTTGGGCGCTGCCCCCTGTCACGCTGATCCCGGTGCCGGGAGGCCTCGCGGCTCCGCTGATCCTGATGCTGGGAGGCATATTACCCTTTTACTATATAGGATAGAGGCCTGGTGCATGGGTGGGGGCCGGCTGGTTTGCCCTGCAGGGTGTCCTGGATCAGGGTGGGGGTCCCCACTGGGGTGCCTGGCCAGCCTGGATGAGGGGATGATGGCTGTTTGCAGCTGGTCACACACCCTTCAGGGTGGGGTCCCCACTGGGGTGCCTGGCCAGTCTGGGTGAGGGGCTGAGGGCTGTTTTCAGGCTGGTGGGTGACTGAAGCTCCCAACCGCTCCTTTTTTTCTTTTTTTTAAAATTCTGGGCCAAGGCCTCTGCTGCTGAAAGCAGGTATCTGGTTTGTTTGGGTTCTATAATCGAAACACTGTATCATCTCCAGCTCTGAGATCCCGGCCGGCTGAAAGCTGGTTTCTGGGGTTTTGTTTAGCTTCTATATTTGTTACAATGTTTCAAACTGCCAGCTCAGAGGCCGGCAGCAGCAGGCGGGGAACGTTGGAGTCCTCCTTCACTGAAGCAAGCAAGCCTCATGTTCGCTTCCAGCTGCCTGGCTGCTGGCCGCCATCTTGGCTGGCAGTTAATTTGCATATCACCCTGATTAGCCAATGGGAAAGGTAGTGGTCATACGCTAATTACCATGTTTCTCTTTTATTAGATAGGATTTGCCTCTGTACATACACCTGACTTTTCAAGATTCTGTTGTGGTATTTATGAGCACATTATTTTTTAGAAGAAACAACAGTTGCTATGTCTAAAAGTGTACAACTTAATATGGCAGAGACCCAAAATATATAGAAGTCATTATGAACAGAAACAGACCTCTAATCCTCAGGGAGAGACTTTGTGAAACATGTAAGTGGCAGGGTATAAGAGTTTCCTTATGTGTTAGAAGAATATTAAAGAATTCCCTAAAACTCTAGCCTAAAGAGAAAACAGTTGTTAACATGACAATGCTAACCATTTCTAGTCTTTTTAGAAAAATACTTCTAAAAACATAGCTTATAACTACCTCTCTCCCAACATGCCCAAGTTGATATTACATGCTGAGAAGAAGGAAAAAGAAAAGCCCCCAGTAGTAAATAGTATTAGACATCAGAAGTGAAGCAGTGTTAGAGGGAGCTGAGGATTTTAATTATTTCCTGAAGTGAGGATACAGCAAGACTCACGTAGCCCATTGAAGAGGCTTTGATTTCATGTACTGAGGGTTCAAATAACTTCCCAATTCCCTGCCTTGCCTTGGTCATAGAATCCAGTTAATTTAATTGACATTTGGCTGTTTTTAGAGCATCCAAAATCATCTCAAGGATGAAATATTGTATATTAATCCATGACCAGAGGAAGCAGGCAGGAATTAAATTTCATGAAATGCTGTTTCATTGCAAAAGGAAATAGACAAATTCATCTTCAAGGGCATGCCAGACAAAGGTTTTCCATTGAATCTGAGCAAACACAGCTTGCCTGGCAGTGGCTGAAATCTTTGAAATATACATCAAAGCACATGCAATACAGAATAAATTCTTCCAGTCTTGTTGGCTAGAGGGTAGTCCATTTCAGGCAAAGGTCAGTTAAGAAGTGAAATGTGCAATACTACAAAACTTGTGTTTTATAAAGTTAAAATGAGACAATGGGCAGACCAATTCCTGTAATCTAATTGCTCTTGTCGAGACGATTCTAAACTCTATAGGGAAGCCATTCACATCTGTTGCGGGTCTGTTTGTATCACTACTTGGCTAGAAAATAAACTTATTGCAGGAAGCAATTCTTCAGAATCGTTGTGTGTGGTGTTTTCTAAGGCAGCACAAAGTTTCCAACAGAATTTATGTATCTTGTGAAGCTGTGGCAACCACTAATCGGTTATATTAGGACATAAAATTTGCCAACTGTCCTTGAGTTTTCTATAATCTTTTTCTCTTCAACACTTATTTCAGCTGCCCTAAATTTTAAGCCACCTGAAGAGATTAAGAATCATATTGAGTTGTAAAAAGCATTTTGCTAAAAGAGAAATTTTGGGCCCTAGCCGGTTGCTCAGTGGATAGAGCGTCAGCCTGTGGACTGAAAGGTCCCAGGTTCGATTCTGGTCAAGGGCACATGCCCGTGTTGCGGACTTGATCCTGAGTAGGGGATGTGCAGGAGGCAGCCAATCAATGATTCTCTCTTTTCATTGATGTTTCTATCTCTCTCTCCCTCTCCTTTCCCCTCTGAAATCAATAAAAATATATTTAAAATTTTTAAAATAAATAAATAAATAAGAAATTTGGGGAAAATGTAGAATTTAGAATTTGTTTGTGAAAACTAGATATATAAAGGCTCTTTCCTTATAATACTTTGCCATAGAGGCATTTCAGAAGCATTAAAATAAAAGATATTTCATAATTCTATTCTTATTGAATCCATCATCGCATTGCCACTAACATTGATGATTTTCTTAGATACTTCTGAATTTGTGATTTTAGGCATGGTCACTTATGGAAAATGAGTAATAATTTAATAAAAATATTCTATAATATTTTTAAGCATTCATCAATCCACACAGGTGAAGTGTTAATATTTGAAGGTAATATACACACACAAAAATTGAAAATCCCTCTTCTGGGAAGGAGGCCATGTTTCAACTGGAATTCTTCAAAGTTCTTCTTTTCAATTTCTGGCATGTTAAATACCAATCCCTAAAAATCATGTTACAATTTCAGAAACCAGTCTGTGCAAAATCTGAAGAATGTCATACAAAATAGTGTCTTCAAATATTTGATTTTACCTATAGGTTCCAGATATGTTCTTATACATGTTATCTAAGAGAATGTATATGTTTTTAATTAAAGCTAAAACACTGTTGACAATAAGAAAAATTGGAAATAATTTCAATGATAAGTAATAGAAGAATGATTAAGTAGACTACATTATAAACTAGAAAAGTCATTTAAATAGCCATGTACATGTTGGTTTTGTACCAAAGTTAAAGTCGCATGTACCAACATGTAAACATTTTAATATTCAATAAAATGAAAGAACTAAATGGGAAAATTTTATACACATACACACCCCATATGAGCATATGAAGCTATATATAAGTCACCCCTCTAAATTTTTCCTAGTTGAAATCTTCCATTATGGAATATAACTTTCCCACTCACTATATTTCTCCTAATTGTCAGAAGGCCAAAGTCATTTTCTAATTCTTAAGAACCTGTGAATATCTCAGTGATAGATAAAAGAGAGTTGAGAGAGTATAAGCCTATTCTTTCTGTTTTATAAAAATCTGTGCAACTTTTATGTATAGATATTGATTACTGGAAAAAGTCAGAATTAAATGTGTTGGTAGGTGATAAGAAGGCTGGAATGGTTGAAGACTTTGCTTAATAGGTAATACTTTAAGTCTTCGAATTTCAAAAACAAGATAGGACTGATGAATCTCAGAGGGAAGAGGGGTGGGAAGAGGTTAACCAAAGACCTAATATGTATATATGCATTGCCCATGAAAATAGACAATAAGGTGGTGAAGAATTGGGGCTGAGATGAAACCCAGACTGGGAGAGGGGCAATGGAAGAAATTTGGAAAATCTATAGTCCTCTTAACAATAAAGGTAAAAAATAAAGATTGCAATGGCAATTACACTCTATTTAAAATCATTAAATTTTAGAACTAAAAAAACAACAACATCCTGGAAATGGAAACATCTTTTCTACTCCTTTGTTAATATTTATTAAGTACTTTGCATGATACCTTGCCCGTAATAGGCATTAATTAAGTATTTGTTGAATTAATGAATGGTGCTAGTAGGTCACTTTAAGGTGTGAATTGTTCTGTTGGGATAAAGTAATGGTTGTGCAAAACTGTGAACCAACTGAAGAAACCATTATGACCATCTCCTAGGGCTTTTACAAAATCTTCGTAAGAATTCCCTACCTCCCCCAGCCAACAACCCAATTCCGGTGTAGAGCAGGCAGGAGGCAACTGATCAATGATTCTCTCTCATCACTGATGTTTCTATCTCTATCCCTCTCCCTTCCTTTCTGAAATCAATAAAAATATAGTATATTTATTTAAAAAGTTCCCTAACCCTTGGTCAGGCTTGGAATAGGATGGCATCCTAAGACCCATAAGATATCCTAAATTCCTAAGATCTAAACCAGATTCCATGTTTTTTTAATCTTTATTGCTTTACACCAAGCATGTCAAACTCAAGGCTAACACTGGCCAAATAAACAAGGTTTAAGTTTATGTGGGCCACAAAAAAACAAAAGCTTTAATTTTCACAGAAACGTAGGTTTATTTCTATAGAGACATGCTGAATGCAAAGGGCTGAAATAAATGAGTAATCGTTAACATAAAATAATAGAACATTTTAACAAAAATTAATATTTTTTCTTGAACATTAACTTACCAGACACTGAATAACTGCACAAATGAATAAGCATAACACAAATAAACCTATTTTTCTTGTTCTCCGAAAGCGAAATATTTCCTGTTGCACACACCAAACAAGTCAGTACAAGACTAATGACGTGTCAATCAACTGCTAAAATATTCGCTGCTAGTTAGTGGAGAGAAATGGTGCGCCTGCGCATAAGGCAAGTAAGGGAAGTGAATGCAACAGGATTATAGTAATCAGTCATTAGCGAACATTGCGCTCATTATTAATAATTATGTATAACAGGATATTGTAAAAATTAAGTTATAAAATTTTTATTAAAATGTTTCTTATATACCGTTATATTGGCTGGGACACAAAAATATTCATTGTGGGCCACATGTGGCCCGCGGGCCACGAGTTTGACATGCTTGCTTTACACAACAACTATGGTGCCCAATACTATACACACTATAGTTCCCAATACTATCTATACACCTTGCAAATTGGAATGCTTAAAATTATAAAGTTTTTCCACTCCACATTTTAGTTTAGTTTCAGGCTACATAAAGTCAGAGAAGTCACAAAGACATGGCCAAGCAGCCATAAAATGACCGTCTATAGATCAAAGAGTACCTGTGTAATCATTGTGCAAAATCTTTAGTGAGTTGTCACAAAGATATTGATTCATAATTAGGGTTGGGCATCAGGGAAAATATGAAAATGGAGATAACACAGCTCCCCAAAAAGCACTTAAGAAGAACAAAATTCTGGAATTCCAGAATTTTGGATAAGTTTTAAATCTAGAGGGGGAATTCCATAGGGCTGTAATATGGCATCTCCATATATGTAATGAGGAGAGTAATAAGAACCTGAATGTAAATGGTGGATTTGTGCTCTGCCCCCAAGGAGCAGGAGAGAGAAAGGGAAAATGGTGTGGTGCTTTTGAAAAAACTTATTCATTGAATGATTTGTAAATGTCATTGACCTCGTTCATTGATTTTTCCAAAAATGACTTAGTCAAAGGAATAGTACTGATATCTTGCAAAGCAATGAGAAACAAATTGAAGTATCAAGTTTCTGCTCCCACTCAGAGGGCATTCCCCCTGTGAGGTACGTGTTATAAATAAAGGAAATGTGAAAGGTTACTTTCTGTAGTTGATGTTATTTTTAAATATCTGGCGTGACAAAGCTACTGATGTGCCAACCTCCTTCCTAATAATAGCTTTTGCATTAATACTTTTAGATGTGGTCACTGATGCCTATAACACAAGAATATTAAATAAAAAATTAGGGACCAGTGGAATATCTGAATTGAAATGTAAGGATTAGTACTTGAGAGCCAGACCACCACATCTATTCAATTATTAAAACTGGGTAACAAACATGAATTTGACTGTCCTAACATGCCAAAGCAAAAAAATAAAATGATGAAAATAAATTAGTTCTCAGGAAAAGAATAGCTTGAGATCATGAATTTTTTTTGTAGAATTTCATAAAGAGGACACTAATGTTGCCCAAGTATCATAGTTTGTAAGGGTCTGAGTTTAAGAATACAATTTAAGACATATGGTGTGTGTGTGTGTGTGTGTGTGTGTGTGTGGTGTTGGGAAAAATAGGAGACAGATTTTGAGTCTGTATTCTCTGATAAGACATGAGGTACAAATATTTTATGTTATCAGTTGAAGGAAGAGCCATGAGTTTCAACTTTCAGCACATGGACAGTAGGATATGGTTAGAATCTTCTTATGAAAATGTGTCCATTTATGTTCATTTATATGTAGCCACCCCAATTTCGTGAGAAGGTGTGACATTTCATCAGACTTCCACAAATATGGCCAGATTTGTCCTTTCAAAAGAAGTTCTGGTCTCCTAGCATGCAGCCAAATGAGGCTCAGTACTCTATACCATAGAATATGACAAAAATGATTTTTTCATAGAAAAATTTCAATATGGTCACTAACATTTTCCCACTATTGCCTGAATACATTTTTAATAAAATCCATACAAGGTCTCATTTTATGCAAAGTAGCTTCTTGGTGAATTATTTAAGATCAGTTAGTTATAAAATGTATTGTCAGGTAATTGAATGGTTTGACCTGCTCTGTCGGAGTGTTGCATATAAGTAATGAAGAAAAACTGCCAAAAATGATGCTTTTGGATTAGTGTAGTTGATCTCAAGCCAAATTTTTGACAATTATTAAATAACAATCAATTTTCTACCTGGATGGCTCCTAGTAAATGATAATATAACATACTAAGTAGGAATCATAATTCTTCTACTCACCACAGCAGGAACGTGTGCATCTAACTGATCTAGAAGTAATTCAAGCCATTAAGGTGCAGGTTAATAAGAAGGGGGCCTAAACCTATTCCTGTTTCACAATGATTAAAATCATCTTATCTCAAACAATTTTATCAATCCTTATCTTTGACATATTGAATAGTGAGTTCTATAAAACATCAGTAACCTGGGATCTATATTAAGCTTCTACGTCTTAGCCCAACAGTCCCCATAATATGGGAAAGAAGAACAGCTAAGTCCATATTCACTATTTCTTTCCACCTCACTTCTCACCAAGAGGGGAAAACATGAAATTGATTGGTCAGATTGGACCCTTATTGGGCCACATGGCAAGCTAGAGAGGTCAGAGTGCATTAGAAGATAAAGCACATGATAATAGTTCTTTGATATTCTTCCTATCTTTACCCACCTGCAGAGGATATAAGAGATCAGCATCAAATCCTCAGAACATGTCCACTCATTTCCCTCACTTGCCTCTGCTTCATCCTTTGCAGTCAGAATGTCTTTTCCCATGTGAAATTCAGCATTCATTTTCATATACTCTGGCCTATTCTTCTCTCATTCTGACTCTTACCTTTTGTTGTGGGCTTAAAGTTTTGTCTGAGAAAGGTGAAGAGTCTCCACCCCCATCTTCTGGGTTACTCTTGTCTTCCAACCCAGAGGACCTGAGTTCCAGTAAAAACATTCCCATTTGACATTGTTCCATATATATCTATATATCCCCTTGGGTATCTTATTGGGAGTGAGGAGAGGTGGTAGTGATATAAGGTCAGAATTCTTGGGTCCATTGCCATATTTATTAATGATATTAAAATCTCACTCCAATTATTGACATTTGGCATAATTTTAACGAGTGTGAGAACAGGGACTGGTTTTTGTTACACACCCTACAGAAAACCACAACACATCATTACATCACCCACTGAAGCTGAGAACAGTGAGCTTAGCCAATAGAATGTTCCTATCCATAGAATAAATACAAAGAAAATAGCCCAGACTATTTTGAAGTAGGTGATTAAGTATAGGGGATTTCTAGTTATATGGCTAAATTAAAGAAAACACGATATTGACACAGAGAAATAGAAATAGGCCATTGACAACCAATAGAGAACTTATAATCAGACTCATGTATAGGTGGAAACTCTGAGAGAACGTGTGTGTGTGTGTGTGTGTGTGTGTGTGTGTGTAACATTTATAATGCTACCTAGATTATGTGTATATCTAAAAAACGGAAACAAATCAAAAGTCCATCTATAAGTGGATAAAATCAGGAAATACCTATACAATGGTATAATATTCAACAATAAAAAGTTACAAACAACTGATGTTTGCAACATGAATGAATCTCAAAAATCACTATTATAAGTGAGAGAAGGCAACCAAAGTGTACATACTATATGATTCCATTTACATAAAATTATCTAATATACAAACTAATCAATAGTGACAGAAAGAAGGTCAGTGATTGCTTGGAATTGGGGTAGAGCATGAGGTGGGCTACAAATGAGCACAAAGATACTTTTGGGTTAAATGTTCATTATCTTGAGTGTGGTGGTTTCTCATGAATACATAAATGTTTAACTAGCCAACTTGCACATTTTCAATATTATAGTTTATTGTACTCTACTTATATCTCAATATTTTTTAAATGAGATGTTCAAATAAAATGGTTCAAAATATAATAAAAGAGATAATTGTTACTATTAGTTTATTGGTTAGCTGTTACAGAATATAAGTAGATGAGTCTTAAGTAGGAGGAATTACTCTTCTCAAATAGGAGAAAAGAAGAGAATGAGTGCATATAGAGGTAGATTGATGTTAGTTCAAAATAAGACAGCATTCTCATCAGATCACTTCTCGCTCTGAAGTAGATGGCAAGGTTACCTGCTTAGCATGAGATGGGGGGAGAAGGGGAGTTTTAAAAGCAAAGACTGTAGAGAAGGCATTTCACCCTAGCCAGTTTGGCTCAGTGGATAGAGCATTGACCTGTGGACTGAAGGGTCTCAGGTTTGATTCTAATCAAGGGCACACACCTCTGTTTCAGACTCGATCCCAATCCCCATCTCTAGTCAGGGCGAGTGTGAGAGGCAACCAATCCATGTGTCTCCCTCACATGGATGCTTCTCTCCCTCTGTCTCTCACCTTCCCTTCCACCCTCTCTAAAATATCAATGGAAAAATATTCTCTGGTGAGGATGAACAAAACAATAGAAAAGGCATTTTAGTTACTATTGCTGTATAACAAATCAATCTTCGTGATAAAAATAATAACCATTTTACTGTCCTCAAGAATTCTGTGTGTCAAGAATTTGGAGAAGGCATAACAAGGAATGGCTTACTTCTACTCCTAAATATCTAGGACGTCAGCTCAGAAGATGTGAAGGCAGGAGGTAAGTGAGTGACTGGGGCATGAAATCGTGACAATTCCCTCTCTCAGATGTCTGAAGACCGATAGTGGCTGTGTTTAGAATCCCGGTGAGGGCTGCTGCCTGGAACATCTCCATGTATTCTGAAGCTTTTCAAGAAGTCTGCTTGGGCTTTCTCACAACACAGTACCTGGTTCTAGACCATTAGAAACCCTCTCAGGAAAACCAAGTGTAAACTATATCACCTTTTATGACCCACTTGAAAACCCCTTCTTTAATAATACAGCTGCCTAGATCCAAAGAGAGGTAAAAAACCTCCCCTTTCTAACAGAAGGAATAGCAAGTTCACACTGTTATATTAGCAAGGGGGATACTGATGTGACCTTCTTTGGAAAAACACAATTGGCTACAGGAAGTTTGGAAAAGTCATTATACATTGGAGAGTGAGTTGGTTAGAGAAATAGAGCCAGGCTGCATGTGAGACCCACCTGAGGTTGGTGGTATCTAATATATAGAACCATCTGCTCTCCTGTGTACCTGTCTCCAGCCGTTCTCAGTTGCTATGGAGTAAACACCGAGAAAGTGAAGAGTTGGGCTCATCAGGTGAAAGGGTTTGCCAGATGCAAAAGACAGAGGAAAATGAGAATTCAGGGTATTAGCTAAGAGTGTTCGCATCATAGAATTAAACTGGATAAAAAGGAATTATTTTTAAATTGAGGATGAAAAAATCATGAGACAATACAGACTGCTTCTTGTTACCAATTGGCAAAGTCAGAACAAATATAGAAAGTGGGTAAGAGCACGGAGCCTGAAGCCAGACTACCTGGGTTTGTATCTGACTTTTGCCACGTACCGGCTTTGAAAGTTTAAGCGTGGTGTACTTTCTTGGCCGTAGTTTTCTCATCTGTGAAATTGGATAACAGTACTTTCCTTGTGGAATCATTAGGAACATTGCATTTATTATTATATGTAAAGCACTTAAAACAGTGTGCCTGGCATGTAAAAAGCTCTAAATAAGTGCTATTATTAGTATTAGAAAAGGCCAAAATAATTCTTGACATGTAAAGTCTTTATTAGATGCTTTATTTAACTACAGTTTTAACATTGGCCATACAGCTTGTGCCTAACAAAAGAGGAGGCTAAATCACAACTCACAGGCTCCTTGCATTACTAAATTGAAGTATGTACACCTCTAATGTGCACCCACAATCTCAAGAACTCAATTCTAGTCACAGAATTCCATTTTATTATGGTCATATCCTGGCCCTTAGAATGTATTGTACTTTATTTTTCTTAGGGGCACTAATATTGTTGGACAACTTTAATTTCATGAATTTTCAAGGTTGCTATTGCCATTCCATTCACATGTCACCTCAATAAGCTTAGTCTCCAATAGTCCAGGCTATCCATATTAGCATCCACATGGAGAGGATGTAGTCAGTTTTGTTTATCAATAATTGTTTTGATGGCAATGACTCTAGAATTTAGTCTTAATGTTAAAATGGAAAGATAATTTTAAATTATTTATGACTGAAGTAAAAATAGATTGTTTTAATACAGTTAAAGGCTGTATTAGTTCTTGCTATCACATGGTATAAGTACTTCTCATCTTAATTTTAGGCTCATCCTGGTTCCAATAACGTACTTTAAAAAACAGATTTCCAACTAAGCCAGCCAGCCAGGGCTTTCTTCTCAATCTTTACTATCTCCCACCTTATCCATTCCCATGACTCAGTGAACTTGGTATCATTCAGAATTATAACAGGAAACAGATGGCACACTTAAGTCAGAGCACAGAAGCTATTTACAAAGATGTGGACAGGATATGAGGGAACTTCATGTGGTGGTGCAGTAACCTGAGACTAGGGGAAATAAGGAGAGATTACCATCCTTAGACACAAAGGAACTAGGACAGCGTGTGATAACTGGAACTTTGAGAGGGTTGTATAGAGAAGGTCACTTTGAGAGAAGTGATTTCCTATTGACGGACATGACCAGACCTAAGCAATCTCCAAGGGAGGGAAATAGATGCATTTGACCTCACTCTTCTCACTCCTCCTATTGACTGCCTTCCACGGATTGTTGGGAGAAATTCTCCATAGATTTTTCACATTTCTACACATCTTGAGAGCAGAGACCTTTGCTCTGTCTTTGTTATCGACTATCTTTTCAACGATATTGGCACAGCACATGGTCTTGGAAGATAAAGGTAGTGTTCCCCTCCAGAGCCAAGGGCAGACATGCTTTCTTCCCATTACAAAAAAATCAGGTTCCCTAAGGTCAAGGTACTTCTCCTGTGCAGATGTCACCAGACCTTCCTCACATTGCCCTGGGACATTAGGGTTTAAGAAGCACACACAAGAAAATGCTGATACTCTAGCTATTTTTATTGTTGTAAATATACAATTATTTGTCTCTGATCAGGAGTCCTCATGTCTTCTGTTAGCTTCTGTGGTAAGCTAACTCATTTGCTTAAAAGTATTGTAAAACTTCAGCCCCTTCTCAGTTCTTGTCAAGGGTCCCTATTAGCAGAATATAATCTGATGTCAGAGGGCAGAAATATCTGTTGAGTAATCCATATAGGACTGCTCACTGCTGCAAAGGATGAGATATGGATCTGAACAGGCAAATAAACTATATCTGCCACATCATCTAAATGCTACTGGCTGTCAAATCTGGCCTTCCAGTTCTGACTGGGTACAACCTGAGCTTCTGACTCATACATGACTCATACATCCACTGCCTACTGTCTGTATCATGAATGTCTGAAAATATGAAAGGACTATTTATTTAAAAACATGGTAAAAGTATTGTTCAGGAAATTGTTAAAATTGGAATCTTAAAATTATAGCCTCAGACATTTCATCTGGCTAAGATATTCCTGAAGTTCTAGGATTAACATCTAATCTCTACCTGGGCACTTATGGTGGTAAAGCCCATTCTTGTGCACTCACAGCACATTTTGACAAATATATTTCAGTATAATTGGTTTTCTTTGAACCCTTGTGTATTTTATTTCATGGTTTTGAGCTATTATTTTATTTTTAAAAGTTATTTATTGATTAAAGTATTACATATGTCTTCTTTTTTCCCTATTGACCTCTCCCAGCCACTCCCACCCCCAGCACATGTCCTCACTCCCCTAGTTTCTGTGTCCATTGGTATATATTTTTTATTGTTGATAGTATTACAGATAACTCCCATCCCCCCGTCATCCCCCCACTCCTGCCAACCCCTACCTACTCACCCCAGGTCTTCACGACCATATTGCCCACGTCCATTCTCGACTCATGTCTTCTCACTTCCAAAATCTCATCTTATCAATACTAATTCAACTATAGTCTATTTCTCTTCATCCCTATTATTATCACCCTCACTCAGGCCAATACCATATCCCTTTTATTATCATATCATCTTGTTATATTTTTTGCCTCATCCTGACTATCTCCTTGATTTCTCTCAACACTTTAGCCATATTGATCTTTTTTCAATTCCTCTTATTAGCCATGCTCCCTCCCATCACATGTCTTTTATCCATACTGTCCTCTCTTCCAGGAACAGGTTTTCTCTCCTCATTGTATGGGTAACTCCTATTCATCCTTTAGATCTCTTATCAAATCTGAAGCTACACTAATACCTTAAGCTATACGTATGCAATGTCTTTCTTTTCTCACCACACTATGCTCTCTATGAAAGTAGGGACCAATTTGTTCTTGTCCATCATGATAATCCTGGTTCTGAGCACCAAGGCAGCCACAGAAGAGGCTCCCATAGAGATGTGTCACAAGAATGAGTAAAGTGAAGCACAATGGCCTAGGCACAGTCAAATAAAACACCCTTCAAATATGCCTATTGTATAGGTACTCACTAGACCAACAAAAATTATATATATGAATTCACTTACACATAATGTTGGTCACAGGGTTTAAAAAAACTGTTTAGGGATTTTGGCAAAATGGGAAAAATACCAAATAAATAATTTTAAATGTTTGTCTTGCTGAAATGAAAATTATTGCCCACTTTTCATGATCTTGCTAACATTTTTTTTAAATCCTAAAACATCAATTTTTAAAAAATGACATTTTCCCTGTAGCAACTTAAATAAGTCGATGTAGCAGAAACAAAGTGGTAATTAAAACTATTAACTGAGACATTTTCATTCCTATTCCAAAGAATTTATTCTCAGCCATAATATCTGAGCTTTGACTTTCTGGTTTTAATATCTATTTATATTTAAGAAGAAATGACTAAGCTAAAAAATAGGAATTAGCTCCACATGAGTAAAAACAATATAATTTATCTGTCACTATCTTACTGCTCTGAGAACAAGGAGAGTTTAATATCCTCATTCTTATCTATGAAGCTATAGTGTTAACATTGCATGAACACAAACATTAGTATTTTCATTTCCTATTTTAATGAAGAAATGAGATAGAGAGCACATTCCCTATTATACCATGCAGAGATTTTATTTTTCTAGACAATCCCACCAATTTCAAAGCCAAATGTATTAGAAATATATCATTTCACCTTCCTTCAAACTCATAAGTTCTGTGCCAGCAGGAGCTGAAGCAGTGACTCTAGGTCAATATTACCACCAGTTAAAAAGTAAAAAGCTTCCATTAAGCTCTTAATTTGGGGAAAAGAGTATCCATATATCATCATATAATCAATTTGATTGGACTTTTCATTGAACTGACTTTTTTTCAGGACATCTGTCTATATATATATAATTTCTTTGTTGCAGCTGAAACAATAGTAAGAGGAGATAAGCAACTCCAAATCTACAACTGACTTTCCTGACCCTTCTCATCACAACCCCCTTTATGGTACCACACAGTCAGAGAAAGGGAAACTGGAGTGGCAGAATGATATCATGAAAACTCATTGGATGTCCTCAAGGCACATCCAAGCCTGTGCATTTTATTGCGAGAGATAAAAACATTTTTCCCTCAAACTCTACTCAGATGGAACTTATTAACATCAGTTTACAACTGAAAGTTTCTTATTGATATTTGGTTTTCAAAAATAAAGATGACAGTAACTTTTTGCAACAGACTAATATGTAGGCACCAATAAAAACATTTTTAGTTTTACTTTTTTAAGTCATTAATAGTACACAAACACAAAAGTAAATAAATTCTAATTCTAAAATGCTCATAAGCCAACATTAATATATAGAATTTGAATAACTGTGTAATTTTGTTCTTCATAAGTAAATTTGCATGTTGTTATCAAAGTAGGAATTTCTAGCTAAAAGTTAGGTGATAAAATGTTAGTGCATTTATGTAGATGGTAACAAATATTCTAATCAAATTACTTATAGAATCTTTTGGGGATTACTTATTACACTTCTAGGCATTACTTTTATGCCGGAGTATATTTCTGAGAAAAGTAGTTCAGAGAACACATGGGAACTGGGTGTGGAAAGCAATACCACAAAGCCCCTAAAACCACAAAGATACCTGGAGAGTATCAGACACACACAGCACTTAGCTAGTGTCTAGGCTTAAATATAAATCTTATTCTGTATGCCAACCAATTTCCATATTTAGTCTCAAGATCTCTTTACAATTTCAAAAATTACTAAGGATCCCCAAAATGCCTCGGTCTATATGGGTTATATTGATCATTATTTGCCATTAGGAAATTAAAAGTAATAAATCTTTTAAAACATGCAGTTATTAATTTTAAAACAATAATGAAACAATTTTATGTGAAAATAAATAATATACTTATATGAAAATAATATTATTTATGAAACAAAAATGCATTCAATTCTGCTGAAATATGTTGCTTTGGTTGAAGCATATGAAAAGAAAATCTGGTCTCATCTTGATACATAGTTGGAAAGCAGGAATATTTTTTAAAAAATATATATATATATTATTGATTTTCTACAGAGAAAAAGGGAGAGGGATAGAGAGCTAGAAACATCGATGAGAGAGAAAGATCGATCAGCTGCCTCCTGCACATCCCCTACTGGGGATGCACCCGCAACCAAGGTACATGCCCTTGACCGGAATCAAACCTGGGACCCCTCAGTTCACAGGTGGGTGCTCTATCCACTGAGCCAAACCGGTTCGGCAAGCAGGAGTATTTTAATTGCCTTTCATTTAATTGTGGATAAATCTACATGAATGGCTATATGAAATGATCAAAAAGTTTATAATGTATTCTTAGATTTTTGAAAAAAGCAAGTCATTGACCAATATGTAGAGCAACTTCTGACTTTTGAAAAATAAATATACAGTTGAATATATGAATATGTAGATATGGGTGTATAGGCATAGGAGAAAGTTCATAAAAAAATAAGTACTATATTATTTAACCTCTATAACATGTATCATGTATTATTGCATAATAGATACTATATATTTTTATTGTTATATTATTAAATATCTATTTAACCTCTATAATAATCTCTGTGAATCCCAAAATGACACATGAATTATGTATATATTTTCCTTCTTTGTAGTGTGTGTCTATATGTGTGTGTCGATGTGTGTGTTTTCCTTTGTTTCTTAAATTTAAAAGTGGGGTGGGAGGAATTGGAGAGGAAGCCAGGCCAGTTTCAGACCTTCCCTGAGCAATACATAATGCCAAAAGACAATGGCAAATTTACAGTCTGTAGTAAAAATGGTTTTAGTCAAAATTTCATATCCATCAAATCATTTATTCATATGTGAAAACCACACGAAGTTCTCAGATAAGCGAAGTACACAGAAAAATCACCATTCATGTTTTCTTTTGAAAAGTACTTTAAGATATATTCTAGTCAGATAAGAGAGAAAGTTCCAAGTTAGGAAGTGAAGAGTAGAGAGGTTGTCATGTAAAAGGATTAGTTACTAAATACGTTGTTCTCTATTACAAGATATTGTACATTTCAAGTAATATTATAGCAGCCCAATTACTCAACTTAAGCATATAAAATAGATGTTGGCACAGGCAGAACTTCTGATGTAGAACCTATAGTATGAATTCCTTTTATTTTGGGAACTCTCCATAGAACTAGTGTGATTGTCAAAAA
Source organism: Myotis yumanensis (assembly GCF_028538775.1). NCBI lineage: Eukaryota > Metazoa > Chordata > Mammalia > Chiroptera > Vespertilionidae > Myotis > Myotis yumanensis. The sequence continues at coordinate 66,618,418 of NW_027223755.1, read as the reverse complement.
GTGTGACCAGAAATCAAACTGTAACTCTTCCAACAAATGAAAGTGCATAGAAGAAAATCTAGAAACAAAAAATGAACATTGGTAGCTTCTGGCCTGTGTACCTCTTTCAACCTTTGCTTCAGCTTCATCTGTAATACTCTTCTCTTCCCTCTCCTCCTCTTCCCTCCCTCATAGATGGTCCCATGCCCAGGTATCCGTATTTCTTACAGTTTATCATTCGGTTGTTAAAGAACCACTGCTTGAAAGAATAGAATAAGTAAATAACACCATTATTGACTATTCATCTAAAAATATGCATCCCAGCTTCTAATTCCAAAGAAAAACAGATATTTGAATACCATGTTTGGTTACTAAACATACGGTCCCCACCCAATTGAAAGAGAAGCATATAAAAGGTAAAGAAACTTTATTTTCTGACTCATTATAATGTATAGAAGGAATGTCAAGTAATGAATCATATAAGTTGTTCATTTACTCAAAAATATTTATTGAACACCAATAGGCACCAAGAACTGTGCTTCATGCTGGAGATATGATGGTGAGTAAAATAGGTATGTGCTGTGCCCTCCTAAAATTCACATTCTTTGTCATATTTTGTCATAGATAAAAGAATAAAGACAACAAATATACTTGCTGAATATTTTCTTGAAATATAGCTTGTATTAACAACTCTTCTTTAAATAAAAAACCAACAGAACAAAATCTTCACCGAATTCACTGTCAATCTGTTTCTATCAATAAATACAGAGTTTGAATAGTTGGTCTGAAATTTTCTGCATATGCATAAAGTATTCATTAAATATTTTAGTTATGAACTTAACTGAATATTAACATAGTGAAAAATATGAACTACAGTAAATTGGAAGGATTATTGCAAATTTTGACCACTTGGTAAACATTTAAGATAGAAGCAATAAGCAAAATTAATTTATTTTCCTAGAATTTTGTTTTTTGGAAGATTATATTTAACTTGGTTCCATTAAAGTGTTCGTCATTGTTTCCACATACCCTTTATAGCAATTGATTTAAAAACAAAGCCTGGTCAGCGAGGCTCAGTGGTTGAGCATCAACCTGTGAACCAAGGGGTCACAGTTTGATTCACAGTCAGGGCACATGCCTGGGTTGTGGGCTTGTCCCAGACTGAGGCCAAATTCTCTAAGCTACTCAGGGCAGCTAGAGTAGTCAGACCAAAGCACTGAGCTTTTTTGAAAGGCTACTGTACATTAACTTATATGAAAACCTGTGTCTCACATGCATAGAGTTAGGCTCTCTGCATTTATCCTGGTTATATACTTGCATGGATTCTGTTAGTTCTGGGCTGTGAAAAACAATGCTGCAAGGTACATAAGCTTTCTTGCATATTGAGAAGCAAAGCTAGGTAAGGAGATCCAGATGGACCATAGGTATAAAACCAGACTAAATCTACACCTAACTCTACAAGTCAGAGGTGACAGTAACTCAATAAAGCTGATATGGCAAAAACAATCTGTCATATGGTCAAAGAAGTAGAATTACAGGATGTTAATTCACAAGAGCTGGGCAGGAGAGCCATATTTTGGTAGACAAAAAGGAAAGCTGAATCCTGTTTGAGTAGCTCTAACAGGAAGATCCAAAGTCCCTATTACCCCCTATGGCCCTCGACTTCCTGAATGAATGAAATAATGGCAGGGGCTCACATTTTCTCATCCTGCTAAGTTACTAGTGCCTAAATAACCAGGAAAGAAAGCTAAGAAAAATATACCACTCTATTATTAGAAAGACTGTAGGATTAAGTAGCTCTATACCAAATCAAGAATGAATAAACAGAAATTATTCACATAACTAAAACAAAAGAACAATATGTATGAACTTATATATATATAAGTATGCTAAAAAAATTTAAAGAACCTCCTTATTAAACTTTATATCAGAAAATAATGAAATTATAAGCAGAAACTTGTTTGCATTCTTAAATGATGGCAAGAGCTGATATACTAGAGAGCAAGGTCAAGGTGATGTCTTACAGGATGAGGTATAGGTCTTAAATTTACAGCTAATATTTAGTGCAGTCTCCCTCATTATCAGAATGAATGGGTCTGGGAACAAGAGTAGACGTAGGAGTAACTCCTCTCACAATTACATCTAATAATGCTCACAAAGAACTTTGAGCTTGATGCATTTGGAAGCTCTAGGGTCCACAGGAAGAGTGATTCTACTAGGAAAGAGAGCTATGAGAAATAAAATAGAAACAGAATGTCCCCAGATCATTTTGGGCTCCTCATGCCACCAAACCAGGAGTCTGAGAGGCAGGTCAAGATTATTGACCCGACAAAGAGGAAACTGGGTTGCTGCCACACAATGGAGGGCTGTGTGTGAAACCCAGGAATTCAATGAGTCACCTCCAAGCACCTCCTTGTCCAATAGTAGCCGTCAATGGGAAACTGCAGTGATCTAACAAAAATAGACCATTGAGGACTCAGATTCTCCATGAATGAAATATTGGGCCACCAACTGGAGAAAAAGCATCATCCAGCTGAGGTTGTGGCAGAATTCAGGGGAACATGATTGGAGAAGAAGGCTGCTATGATTAGCAGTGTGACCTGATACAAAATCAGGAACTTTAGCAGCTATATTTCATGTCACTAAATTGTCTAACACTCTTTACCTTTCCTTTTTCTTCTTGCTATCTTATATGAAGAGCATCAGTGGCAGCTAATGTGTTAGGTAAGAGTATGACCATATTGGCATCAACCCTAATAAGGTGACTGATGGAATTTCTTGTATTCCCTTTGTTGAGTTTCAACAAAAGGAAGGAAAAAAAAGTGGAGACTGAGGTGCAAAAGGGACCAGTTGTGTTGGATATCTTCCCATGCACTTCATATTTGTTCTACACCCTTGCTAGCCTGATATGTATGGACAATACCAAAGGTCTCTCTTTTACTGTGGATTACAATTGGATTTGGCTAATGGAGAGACTCAGCAGGAGTTAAAGGACAGCAGGAGTTAGGGTATCTATTTTCCTTGCTCCCTCCTGTGTCCACAATTAAAGCTCATTGCTTCTCTTTCCTTCAGATCTAGGGATAGTAACAGCTCTATTGTTGTTAGCCCAAGACACCAAACCTACACCATTGCAAATTATCTTTTATTAAATCCTTGAATTATCTTAATCTGAGTGTGTCATCTATTTTCAGCTAGGACCCTGAATAATACAAGTTAACATAACACAATCCAATACACTTTTCTTTATCTATTCTAGAACAACACATAGTTTTAAATTACCTAGGCAGGGAAATTAAATATTACTCTGGATTTAGAGTAGAGTTGGGGGAATTCATGAATGCAGGAAAGCTCAAGTAAGATTTATATTTACTGGAATTGCCTTTGATATTTTTCCATTTGATTTCATGTTTTTAAGTATTAGACAGAAAATAACCTGAATAAGGAATCCAGACTGACTTAATTTTAAGGATCCCCTTAAGGAAAAGCTGGCAGACTCTAAATAGAGAACCACAGCTTAATCTTAACATGAGTCCCAGAGAGAACATGAATCAATAGAATCATTGTTATACATAGAATTTTGTCTCCCAAAAAGATATGCTGAAGTTATAACTTCCAGTACCTCAGAATGTCATCTTATTTGGAAACAGGGTCTTTACAGAGGTAATCAAGTTGAAATAAGTATAATGGTAGGCCCTAATCCAATCTGACTGGTATCCTTGTAAAATTTGGGGAAATTTGGACAAAGACAGGAAGGAGGATGTGAAGAGACCCAGGAGGAATGTCATGTGAAGACAAACAAGAGGAGTGATGCAGGTACAAGGCAGAGAATGCCTGGGGCTACCAGAAACTGGGAGAGACAAGGAAGGATTCCCCTACAGGCTTCAGAGGGAGAATGGCCCTGCCAGCATCTCAATTTTAGACTTCTGACTCCCAAAACTATGAGACAAGAAACTTGTTTTATTTCACCCAGTTTGTGGTACTTTGTTATGGCAATTCTAGAAAACTAATCCAATTACATTTTATTTTCTTAGTAGGAGTTCTAAAAAGAAAAAAAAGCCCTGAATTTTAGTTAATAAATCACCCAAAACTAGATCTGGATTTCTCAGCCCACCTCTCAAATCCCTTACTAACAGATGTGGTCCTGATGTTCTGAGAAGCTATAAATGTCTAGTCACATCCACAGGCGCAGAGAGATGCAGAAGTACCATTTGCATTAGATACCCTTGCTCATAAGCCCAATACCTTCTCTACTGCAGTGTGGAGTCTACCTTGGCTCTAACCACTTACTTAATGGCTCTGTGACTTGAACAGTGACAAACTGTCAGAACCTCAGAATACTATTTGAAGAGTGGGGTAGGAATATTTCTTAACTTTCAGGATTTGTGTGACAATTTACTAGTCATTACATATAGAGTGCATGAAACCATAGATGGCACATGGTAACTGTTCAATAAATGTGACCTGCTATGAAAAATACCCCAGGCTGACTCCGGGTTGATTTCAGGATGCTGTTTCTGGTTGTCCTGCAGATCTACAGAGAAGCAGAGAGACCACCAAATATGTGAACTCCTCCCTTTTGAGGAAGCTGAAAAGTAGAAGACACGTGGAAGTGAACATCTTTCCTATTTACTTCAGAATATATTTGGGAGCAACAATCCCTACAATTTTATGTTCACTAGTTTATTGAGGTTAAACCAGTGATATTCATTAGAATGAATTTTGAGATGTTAATACCAATGTGACAGGGTATAAAAATGAATCTTTCTACCTCAATTTCAGCTGAGATCCCAAGACAAAATAGAGGGCAATAATCCAACTCTCCCAGAAAAGGTGCCAGATCACTTAGCATGACTTTTGAAGAAAGGCAATAAAAATGATTTGTTGTTTGGGGTATTGCTTTTGTTTTAAACCTATAGCCTAATACCTACCATAAGGGTATAAAAAGTTGACTTGGTTTCTTTTTTTGTATCAAATCCCTAAGTTTAACATATTCTGTTATGACACTCTTTGTTCGATACATAGAGATTAGAGCAAACTTCTCAGTAGCCAATTGTCTCTTTTAGTTGAGTGTTGAGGATACAGCAGTAATCAGAATAGAAAAGAAGTCTTTATCCTCCAAAGCTTACATCTGGTGAACGGGAAAGACAAGGTAACAAGATGGATGAATAAAATATTTACAGTGATGCATCTGATCATGTCATGCTGAGAAGAAAAATAAAGCAGGAAGGCAAATTGTGTGTGTGTGTGTGTGTGTGTGTGTGTGTGTGTGTGTGTTGGAGGTATGCGCCATTTTTGTGTAAGAAGGGAGGAAAGGCCACAGCGAGCTGGAGAGATCTGGTAGAAGACTGAAAGGAAGTGAGGAGACAAACTACGTAGGTTTCTTACAGAAGGACATTCAGAACAGAGGAAACAGTGATTGTACCTTCCTGGGGCAAGAGTGTTTGCTGAAGACTCGGGAAGAGGCCACTGTAACTAGGACAGAGAAATAGGTGGACAGTAATAGATGAGGTCACACAGGTAACTGTGGCTGGGCTAGGGGAGTGATTTGAGGTTATAGTTGCTTCTTGTAATAATTTATATCCCCCCAAAGCATGCATACGCAAGGTTCCTTACTTCACTATCTACAGTACATTCCAAGGGGTAGATCATGTTTTTGAGGTTGTACTTTCTATCTGTAATAATTTAGATTCTGCAAAGCTGCACAGTGTCCTTTACCTTACTGCCCACAGTGAATTTCCATTCTGCATAGATCCATGTAATTGGTTCTGTGATTTTTCTTTCTGAGTTTCTGAAGTTACCAATATTCATGAATTATTTGTGATATTGAGGGAGAACTTGGGGAAGTCGTTTAAAGGTCCTGTTATTTGAACATCCAATAACTCTGAAGTTAAACCTTTGGTAATTTCTATCTACTTATCCTCCTTGCCTCCCTATTGTCTTTCTTAAGACAGCCATCTTAACTGATCAAACTAACAGAAAATTAAGGAATTCAATAAAATACATACTAATAATGCATATTTTATGACTATAAAAAGCATGAGGTGTTTGTAACATCTTATTTATTGAGAAACAGGCCTTTCAATATAAGAGAACATTTCTAAAGAAGACAGGTAAGGACCAGATAAGTTGAACAAGCAGCTGTATGACTGGTGTAGCCAAAAATTCCAATTAGTAAGAACAAGAAAAATATATCAAGAAATTGAGTAGCTGCAAGGGAGTCCCTGAAGGGGACAACATTTTAGAGGCATTTACTGAAAACTGGAAGTAGGAGCATATAGACTAGGAGAAATACAACAGAATCTTTAAATGTATCCAGAAGTCAAGGTGAAAAAAGAAAAAGGCCACAGATTTTATTAGACCTGACCAAAGGCATTAAGGTAATGTACCTTATTGAGTATTAGAACTCATCTTAGTATCAACAATGCTATGCTAAGAATGCACCTGCTTGTTTTGAATATATGCAAACCTCTAAATATAGATTTAAAATGGGCAAAATAATAGCTGCTTGCAAATGTGATTAAAGAATTTGTCAATAATTATTTGGAAAATTGTAGTGAATTAGAGGTATGACAGATCTCTGGACAAAAGAAAACATGGCCTCAATTAGTAGGAGTGCTGCCTGGTTCAGTTTTAATCAAGATTTATCTTTGTGTCGCATTGTTCATTTTATGCTGTTCTTATACCATGTCTGTCACACTGTTCTTTGTCACATAAGCCTGCTCTATGATGGACAGATATGTCCTTCTTCAAAAGATCTTAATTACAGTTGCCAAAAACGGTGACTCTGTATCCCCAAACACATACAGCACATATTTTAAAAGACAGGGGGTTCATCTCCTATTTAAAAGAGATTATTTTCCTCTGATGTTCTTAACTAAATATCTGCTGCCTGTAACTTCTCTCCTCAGGAGCAATTTCTCTTTCTATGTCTGCAGGCTTCTCTTCTATGTACCCTCCTCCCTCTTTGGCTCTCATTATCTACTGGCTCTCGTTCTCCCTCTTGGCTTCACATTCCTCTCCTTTTTATTGAAGAGAGACAATTCCAACTTTGAGTCTAAGCTCAGCATGATTCCTCCAATGGGCAGTGCAGAGAGCTTCTTATATCCCAAGGACAAGTAACAGATATGCTCTCCAACTGGCCCATCTCGAGGGTGTAAGGGGCCCTTGGCAAATCATTTTGTGGACCCCACGTCTAATATTGGCAATTTGAGTTTTTCAATGTAATACAGAATTCATGGGCTCATGTCAGGTACAGTGATTTTTCAATGAAAAGATAAAATAAAAGGTAGAGATATATGGTGTTCATTTTCCAATTTAGCACGTGAATTTTCTTCTTAGTGTCCAAGCACCATCTCTTCCTGCCCAGGTTCAGGACTTATAAAGGCATGTTATTTATTGCCATATGCATCATGCCTGGCTAATTTGGCTAATTTCACATCACCCACGTGAGAAAAAGGTAGCAATGCTATTATCACTCACAATGCCATGCCTCTTCAGAATCTATTTGTATTGGGGGGAAAAGTAGGATTTCTTGCCTCTGCAACTCCCTAATTTCATTTATTTAATGCTGGTTACATCATTACTCCTGACTCTACATCATCTATCATGCTTCCCATGAATACTGGCTTCCACTGAATAAAAAGTTTTTATTTCACTTCACTGACAATGTCCACAAATGCAAGTCTTCCATAGAAGATGCAGGAAAATGCAAATGATCATTTGTTTTCTGGTCATTTAAAGTGTACTGTTGAGAAAAGTGTGGCATAATATAGAACAACATCCTCCAACCCCATGTCTTTCTTTGAGCTCTCATGATATAGTCACAGCATTCCTAGAATGTGACCTTTCAGGTTGACCTCACCCTGGCTTTCCACACATTACCACCAGTGAGGAGAATAAAGGGAGAGCATGACATCACCACGTCAATTTGAAGCAAGAGGGGATGTTATGCGGAAGGATCCCTTTGCACTCAGAGCAAATCTTAAAATACCTGTGGGGATATAGGCACAGCAACCCCCAAGGGCAGCCCAGTATGGTGCCTGTGGAGGGAATGGAGCAACTTCCTGGATGCAGGAGATCATGGGTGACTGCGGGTAACATTCACTACATGGACAGGCAAGAGCCAAAATATGGGTCCCTATAAATGGCTCACACCCAAAGGATAGTGGTGGGGCATAGATAAACTCCTCCTGTGCCCAACATGTGTGAAAGTTACCCAAAATGCTAATATGAGTGCCATTTTGACAGTTTCATCTTGTGAGAGCTCTCAAAAGAAATACATATGGGCAAAGGATCTAAATAGACACTATTCGAAAGAGGACATACAGAAGGCCCAGAGACATATGAAAACATGCTCAAAGTCACTAATCATCCAAGAGATGCAAATCAAAACAACAATGAGATACCATCTCACACCTGTCAGAATGGCTATCATCAACAAATCAACAAACGACAAGCGCTGGAGAGGATGTGGAGAAAAAGGAACCCTCATGCACTGTTGGTGGGAATGCAGACTGGTGCAGCCATTGTAGAAAACAGTATGGAGTTTCCTCAAAAAGTTAAAAATGGAACTCCCATTTGACCCAGTGATCCCACTTCTAGGACTATATCCCAAGAAACCAGAAACACCAATCAGAAAGGATATATGCATCTCTATGTTCATAGCAGCACAATTTACAGTAGCTAAGATTTGGAAACAGCCTAAGTGCCCATCAGCAGATGAGTGGATTAAAAAACTGTGGTACATCTACACAATGGAATACTATGCCGCTATAAAAAAGAAGGAACGTTTACCATTTGCAACAGCATGGATGGAACTGGAATGCATTATGCTAAGCAAAATAAGCCAGTTGGAGAAAGATAAATATCACATGTGATCTAATGATCAACATAATTTGATGAACCAGAATAGATCCAGAGACAAATGGTAGGGGAGGGGGGGTTAGAAAGCAACCGAAGGACTTGTATGCATGCATATAACCAATGGACACAAACACTGGGGCAGTGGGGGCTTGCCCGGGGTCGGAATGGCTGGGGGTGGGGGTGCGGGTCAATTGGGGAAAAAGGAGACATATGTAAAACTTTAGACAATAAAAAAAAGGGGAAAAAAAGAGATACATAGTTGACTGACCAGCAATAGTGACAGGCCCCAGTCATATGAGCCCAGCAAGGCGTCCTGGGATGACCCCATAGGTGCAAATTCCACAATTATATCTGGTCAATCTGTTCCATGAGATAGAGAGCTGCAGATACTCCAAATGGGAGAAAATGAGACTGGGGCCCACTCACGTCCCAATCTAGGCCCAGGGCACCCTGAACAGATAGCACTAAAAGCCTAGGGACAGCTTCAAGCATCAGAGAGGGATTTAGAACTTTTCAAGGAAGGCACAGGGCAACTCAAGGCATGAGGCCTAGGACAGGGGCCCCACTTGCCTGTCTGAGTGTAGAACTGATCCCAGAGACAGCAGCTCATACTTTTAAGTATGCCATTCCCAGAATCATGTAGTAGACACAGACATATAATATATATCTCCTAGTTTACATTAAATCAAACTAACTTTAATTAAATATGTCAGTATTTCATGACACTCCACAAAATGGCAAGGTGTTTCACAGTCTGAACAAATATGAAAAGTCATTATTATTTGGGCTCATTTACTATTTATATTATTATAGATGGTACCAAAGTCAAGTAAGACATCAGTCACTTGCCATTTAACCTCCTCCTTTGTACCCACCACTCACTCTCTGCCACTGGGTCCCAAAGTACATAGTGGCCTCTCCAACTGCACTGCTCCCCCTCAGTCCTCAATGAAAACTTCCCAAACACATGACCAAAACCCCCAAACCTGGACGGCTCTGAGAGTGTTCATTTTGCTCACTTCAACAGCCATGGGGCAATGATACAGCAGACATTTTATTACATTATGAACATTACACACTAGGTTTCAAAACCAAGAGAATCCTGAAGAGCATTGACACTGACCGCAGTGATGGAATAAACAAATAGGCAGCTGTGATCACTCCACTGTAATCCTATTAATCACCAGGATAAAATAGGAGACAGCCAAGACTACTGCAGCAGCACTAAATGAACTTCCTCCACCACTGTCACACAGGAGAAAACGATTCATCATACTGAAGCCTGAAGCTCATTTTCCACATGAAAAATGAACTTAAGTGTAATTTAATGAAACCACAGGTACATTTTCATAATGTTTGAGGATTTATTAAAAAAAAATCAAGAGCTTCCTGGCTAACTGGTGATCAAAAAGAGTAGTACTGCCCTAAATAAAGTTCATTTAAAAGAGATATTGTTGACCTTCCCTGGCATAGATTCCATATATGCCCCTGATTGGGTAAAGAAACAATTTTGCCTGTGTGTGTATGTGTGAGTGATTGTGTGTGTGTGTGTGTGTGTTTGTTCCTGGTGAATTTCCATCTCCTGAAGACATAGTAATGATGATCTCCATTCTGTCAAAACTTTATACCAGCCCTAACCAGTTTGGCTCAGTGGACAGAGTGTCAGCCTGTGGACTGAAGGGTCCCAGGTTTGATTCCAGTCAAGGGCATGTACCTTGGTTGAAGGCAAATCCCCAGTAGGGGGTGTGCAGGAGGCAGCTGATCGATGTTTTTCTCTCATCAATGTTTCTAACTCTCTATCCCTCTCCCTCTCCCTTCCTCTCTGTAAAAAAAAAAAATCAATAAAACATATTTTAAAAAAAAACTTTATACCAGACACCAAGACATAGCAATTATGCTTCAGTCTTCCTTCTTCAGCATGGCCACCTGAATAGAATGTCTGGGCCATAGTACTTCTGCTTAGTGATGAAAGCTTCTTGAAGCTCTGTGGATTTCAAGGACATGTATGCTTTTCTCGAAGACTGGAGCAAATGCAGTCTATGCTTTTCAAAATGTCTAGAGGGGAGAAGGGAGATATCAGAGTGGACTGGAGTCCATAATGAGGGCTTCTTAAAACATGCAGATCTTAAATTGGGCTTTGAAGAAAAGGGAGGACATGAAGAGACACAGGGGAGGAAGAAGAGTGTCCCAATAGAGTAGATTAGAATGCTCAATGCATAGAGGTAAGACCTTCACAGAAAATAGAGGAGACCTAAGAGATTGGCAGCATATCTGTATCAGTTGGTGTGTAAAATAATAGCGGTTAGAAATAACATCAGCTAGATATAGTGAAGCCAAATCAGAAAATTGGCGCTGGCAGTGGGTGCAAGTGGGGCCGTCACCAGCAGTGGGTGTGAGGGGCAGTTACCAGCCCCGACTCTCGGGAGTAGGGGGAGGTGGAGAAGCCCTGAGGGGCAATTGGGGCTGGCAGCCGCTGTTTGCACCTCCCTACAGCAATGAGCAATCAGGGTGCAGTGGGTGTGAGCGGTGGTTTGGCGTTGGCAGCGGGTACAAGTGCCGGGTGGGAACAAAGAATTTTTTGTAACCACCAATGACAGGGACCGGCACCCCGCCTTGGTCTGGCACCCCTGCTCACCTGCTCCACCATCACACCGTGGCCGACGCCCACCATATTCTGCGCTCTGCCACCTGCTGCTGATGCCCACCATATTCCACACACACCCCCTGGTGGTCAGTGCACATCATAGTGACCAGTTGTTCAGTTGTTCCACTGTTCAGTCTATTTGCATATTAGCCTTTTATTATATGAGACTAGAGGCCCGGTGCACAAAAATTTGTGCACTCGGCAGGGGGGGGGGGGGTCTCCCCCAGCCTGGCCTGTGCCCTCTCGCAGTCTGGGACCCCTCGGGAGATAACTACCTGCTGGCTTAGGCCTGCTTCCGGGTGGCAGAGGGCAGGTCCAATCCCTAGGTGCAGCCCCTGGTCAGGCTCAGAGAAGGGCCGATTGGGGAGTTGGGGCGCCGCCCTGTCATGCACAGAGCAGGGCGGATCGGGAGGTTGCAATGCCACCCTCAGTCACGCTTAGGGTAGGGCCGATTGGGGGGTTGGGGCACCGCCCCCTGTCACACTCAAGGCAGGGTCGATGGGGAGGTTGCGGCACCACCCCCTGTCATGCACAGAGCAGGGCCGATCAGGGGGTTGAGGAGCTCCCCGCTGTCACTCACAGAGTAGGGCCGATAGGGGAGTTGGGGCACCGCCCCCTGTCACACACAGAGCAGGGCGGATCAGGGGGTTGGGGTGCTGCACCCTGTCACACTCAGGGCAGGGCCAATGGGGAGGTTATGGCTCTACCCTGTCACACACAGAGCAGGACCCGTTGTGGGGGGGGGGGGGTGTTGGGGCGCTGTACCCTGTCACACACAGAGCAGGGCCAATCAGGGGGTTGGTGCGCTGCACCCTGTCAAACACAGAGCCGCAGGGCAATCAGGGGATTGGGGAGCTCCCCCCTATCAGGCACAGAGCAGGGCAGATAGGGAGGTTGTGGCCCCACCCCCTGTCACACACAGAGCCGCAGGGCGATCAGGGGATTGGGGAGCTCCTCCCTGTCAAACACAGAGCCGCAGGGCAATCAGGGGGTTTGGGCGCCGCCCCCTGTCACGCTGATCCCGGTGCCGGGAGCCTCGCTGCTCCGCTGATCCCGGTGCCGGGAGGCATATTACCCTTTTACTATATAGAATAGAGGCCTGGTGCATGGGTGGGGGCTGGATGGTTTGCCCTGAAGGGTGTCCTGGATCAGGGTGGGGGACCCCACTGGGGTGCCTGGCCAGTCTGGGTGAGGGGCTGAGGGCTGTTTTCCGGAAGGGAGTGACTGAAGCTTCCAACTGCTCCTTGTTTTCTTTTTTTTTTATTCTGGGCCAGCTTTAGCTCTGAGGCCTCGGCCTCGCCTCTGAAAACATCGATACAATGTTGCTAAAGCCTGGCTAAATGAAAGCCGGTTTCTGGAGTTTTGTTTAGCTTCTTACTTGCAACATAGTACATGGTTGCTTAGAGTTGCAACTGAGAGGCCGGCAGAGGCAGGCGGGGAATGTTGGAGTCCGCAGTCACTGAAGCAAGCAAGCCTCCCTGCTTGCTTCAGTGCCTGGCTGCCGGCCGCCATCTTGGCTGACAGTTAATTTGCATATACTCACTGATTAGCCAATGAAAAGGGTAGCGGTCGTACGCTAATTACCATGTTTCTCTTTTATTAGTGTAGACTAGAGGCCCGGTGCACAAAATTCATGCATGGGTAGGGTCCCTAGGCCTGGCCAGCGATCAGGGCCAATCGAGGCCTTCCTTCCAGCTGTAAGCCGGGGCCTTCCTTTGTTCCTTGCCACCCCCTGGTGGTCAGCACACATCATAGCAAGTGATCAAACTCCCGGTCTCTGGATCAAACTACCAAGGGGACACTTGGCATATTAGCCTTTTATATATATAGATGTGTGTATCAAAGGTTTAGCTTTCACTAGGCTGGGGAAATTCTATAGATTAAACCCTCCCTTTCACAGCTCTCCAATTCCATTGCTGTACTGTTCTTTTGAGCTAAAGGCTAAGGATGCAGAGCAGCTTTATAACAACATAAACCTCTGGCTACAGCAGGGCCAGCCTCTCTTCCTCTTTTCAGTTAAATCTGTCTGATGTACTTGAGCCTCTACCACTTAATAACTCTGTGACTTTGGGCAAACCAATGCACCTCCCTGAGTTTCTTTCCTCAGCACTAATGCAGGAGTGATAACAGTACCTATCTCTGGAGGTTAAATGAGATAATGCATGTCAAACATGTGGCAAAGTGCCTTGCACAATAAAGGCTCAATGAATATTAATAATGTTGTTATTCCCAGTTCATTATTGGTTCATATGGTTCTTCCCACCTGGAAATCTTCCCTTCGTCTCAATGACCTCCCTCAATGTTCCCACCCCTTCCAGGATAGATAAAGTCTTATTTCCTCCAGGCTCTTTGGTTTGTCTCTTCTCTGAACACCTGGTCCACACATACTAATGAACAGTCCCATAGGTTTAAGTACTTCACTGTTCTCCAGTCATTTCATCGGCAGCATAGTGTCCCCAGAGCATTTTGGCACTGCTGAAGAAACACTATCCCAGGCACTGGTGCTGGCTGCTCCCACGTGGGAGGGACTAAGCTGAGACATTCACTGTTTAGTAGAAAAAGATGAGGCACTCAAAGGGTTTCCAGAGCAGTCGTAGTGAGTTAGAAAGGAGAATGGGTAGGAAACAGACTGCCTTCCTTAAGCTTCGTGAAAATAGCTCCTTGGGTTCTGAGTTGTACACAGTGTAGGTGAAAAAGTGACCTGGTTAGAAAACCTCCAGTGGGCCCTGGGTCTGATTCTCTCTGCTACTCTTAAACAAGCTTTTCAGTATGCTTGGTCATGTCCTGGACTCTCCTATAAAAATAAAGCCAGAAATTAAATTCCCTTCTTGGTTCTATGTGCTCATGCTTTCTATTCCCGCTGTTTCTATGGCTGAATGTCTACCACTGTGAAGGTCACAGAGCCTTCCTAACCTTCTTAAAAGCAGAGAAGGCAATGAAAGACCACTATCAAGTAAGAGTTGTCTGCCGCTCTCCCTACATAATTTCTCATACTCATGGCAACAGATGGCAATTTTATGATGAATTGAACAAATTGGTGAGTAATTGTCCAGGGAAGCAAAAGATAAGAACATGTCCTCATATCTCTAATTCAAGAATAATTTTAAGCAGCATAAATTAATTGACAGTTGTTTGAGACCAGTCTCCTAGAACTTGCCAAAGAATGACAAATGAAGTCCAAGTAGAAGTTTACCAAATTTGAATGACAGGGAAATATCATCTCTACATTTGAATTACTCAGTGCTGTTTTAAGTTTCAACGTCGGCCTGGAAAACATGTTTATAATGATCAGCAATGTTTGCATGAAGTATTTGCCTTCTATAGTATTTGCTTATGTGGGTAAATAGCAACTCTCTTCTGACACAATTAATTTCCTAGTGAACCCTTTCTCATATATTATATGAGCCAAATATCAACTGAATCCTGATCAAATGATCACAAAAATCAATATTAATGGAGATAAAGAAAATAATTTTTTACATTTACATTTTCTTAATTCTTTTAAAAATTGAAATACAATAATGACTCCTCCTAATTTTGGGGTTACTTTGATCAGGTAATCAAAAAACTTCCAATTGGTGAATAATTCTTTCTTTGCCTCTTTGACCACAGAGGTCAACCATTGTTATGTTTCCCTGATATGTATTCTCCCTTCCTCTGACAATGACCTTCCGGTTTTCCTGTGGGGATTCACCTCTCTCTCACTCTCACTCTGTGTAACTTGAGGGAGCTTGACCTTCCATCTGGGCTCCTGGGTAAGCATTTCACAGCCACTTCACCTGGAAGGAACTGGAACCACTCGGACTCTCCCTCATCTCTTATTTCTTCTATTCTCTACTTTCCGCTTCATTCTTCTCAGCCTCTACAGATCTGAATCCTCCATCCCTATATTCACAGGGCAGAATATAGTGCCCAGGCATCACAGCTCCCAAGTTCTGTTGTTACAGTGTCATTCTCATATAAACACCTCCAGTTGGGTCCTAGGTTTGCTGCTTTCTGGTTACTGCTAAGCAAGTGTGTCCAATTATACTTTGTCTTGTCCTGAACTCTCCTATAAAAAATAAAGCCAGGTATCTTTATATACCAATTTCAAAAGACCAAGAGATTCCAACAATCACATATTTATCTACTACTGGACCAAGCAGCTATTGCCCAAAATGTTGGGGCTTTTATTAGCTCAAAGCTGATTGGCCCATTCCTCATAAATCTGGAATTGAACACCAAGAGAAATCACATTATTCAGCTTGGTGATAACCCAAAGGTGGTCTACTATTATCTTTTTATTCCCTTTTAGTCACAATGTGTGTTTTCTCCCAAATCACCCAGAATGGTTATCTCCCAAGTGATAGATAGACTACCATGACTCAAACAAGGTGGCAAAACTTTGGAAATCTGGATAGTAACATCTGTTACAAAGAGAATCTGACACTTCCATAGCAACAATGGCATTGGTGTCATCTTCCATAAAGGATGATGAAAATTATCTAAGTGATTAGGTAGGATTTTCACAGGGCTTTTTCATCAGCCTTATATATTCAGATGCCTTCATACAGGTTTTTTGATGTTTCCTGGAACATCTAATATTTTATCCACATTTTGCTACTCAGAAGCATGTATTTAACAAACTTAACCATATGGAATAATCACTAGGGTTAGTGAATTTACTGCAACCCTCCCTGACAAGTTACTAAATTGCTTCAGAGCAAAGAGATTCCCAGCATGAGGAAGGAGAACTAGAATTTCTCCACATCATGCTATTAATTGATAGAATACAGGCAGACCTCAAATGATTTTTATGCAATGTATGTTCCACTAACATTGTGAATGGAAAAAATACTTTATGACATAATTTAGCAAACATCTCCTCCGAGTCCTAGCCACTTGTTCAGTGGTTAATTCTGTGTTATGTTGCAACGTCTTTTGATTGACTGAGGTTGTTTATGTGATCTGTGTTTTGACTTCCTCTTCTTGGCCTCATCAGAGCCAATGCTTGGCATATGTGGACACTCAATGGATATTGTTTGGGTGACTGATTGTAAAACCAACAGTGATGTGATAACTGAAGACACCAGATTAGCAAGAAACAGTTGGTTTCCAATATCCAGAGTCACCCAAATGATCATTCTGTTTTATGGTCCTGGAAGGGAAACATGTTTCAATTGTTCATTTTACTTAATCAGCTGTAGTCCTAGAACCGTAACAGTGCCTGGCACAGATAGGAGACTGCACAAGCATTTGTTAAATGAGCAAATAAATTCCGCCAATGTAGTCCAAGTCAACAGGAAGGGTCTGCGTCAATTTAACTTTTCACACGCAGAACTATCATTCTACATATCTACTTCTAATCTAAACAACTATAAAGAAACTGGAAGAAAAATACACATATGTTAAAGGTTTGGAAAGGGACTTTTGAGAAAAGGTTTGGTTGGCTGAAGTTGTAGGTTGTCACTAACTGGTTGCCTATGATACCTTCATATAAAGTATAAAATTATGCACTGCTACTTTAATTTATTTTAACTTGAATGCTAAGGCTAAGGCCTGACTTCGTTAATCTCCTCACTTATATGAAGAATTATTATATGAAATATTCTAGGCAGCTGCCTGTCATTCTGAATGAGAAGAAATGTGAAATCTAAAGAACAAAATAAAGAAAAAAAACAGAAATGACTCATAGATACAGAGAACAGCTGATGGTTACCAGATGGGAAGAAGAGGGGGCTGAGTTTAAAAGTTGAAGGGATTGAGTACATGTTGGTGGTTATAAAATAGTCATAGGGATGTAAAGTACTGCATAGAGAATATAGTCAAAAATATTGTAATAACTGTGTATGGTGCCAGATGGGTACTAGTAATATAGGGGACATCACTTTGTAAATTTATATAATTGTCTGACCACTATTCTCTACACCTGAAACTAATATAAAATAATATTGACTGTCAAAATATATAAATAAATAAAATATTGCACTAAAGTAAAAAAGAAATGACTTAAGGTACAGTAAGAAGTTTGACTAGACATGAAAAAGAACTTCGAACTAGTTAAATATTGAAAGTCTCCCAAATAAGAAAAATAAAATGGTCCTATTTAGAGATCTTTAAAGCAAAAAAAGCAACTTTTTTTTCAAGTTTTACAGAATCCCCAGGGGAGACCTGCTTTCAAAGGTTTCATGAGATTCCTTTCTGTTCTCAGAATACTGACTCCTTCTCCATCCTTAACAAGGGCATCCCACTTCAGTATATGAAGTCAAAGCCTAAAGCAATTCACACTTTGGCTAATTCATTAAATTAATTTCTACCTTTCAAGTTTCCATGTCTATAAAGTTACCCAATCAAAGGAATTATTTTCTCTAAACTAAGAGGATGGCGAGAGATGCCATTACCACATACAGACATATACATTGTGAAGTAATATGTCCTCACTCCCACGTGCAAAACTGGTCTTATTCATCTTTCCAGAAATTAATTCAGTCTGGAAAATAAAACACAATTTAATATACATATTTCCTGTTGCTCTACCCACTTACTTATTTGCATTTTCAGCTTTTAATTAGGTTTGTAATATAAATCCTTTGAGATTAACTGCTTTATTCAGTTTATAAAATTAATATACTATCCTCAGGCCCAAAGTCACCATAAGTAATTGGTGAAAAAAGTCAAATTAGATCAATGAGTTTTTGCCAAAGTCTGTGTGACCCAGAAGCTTTTCTAAAGTATTTATGGAACTCTGGTCTACTTATTTCTTATTGTTGTTTCCATAAACTTCTCCTTCTATTCCCTTGCCTGGGTCATATCATCTATGCCCAGGAATTGCCAAGTACCAGAATTACATATAGCCCAAACTTGTACTCTAAGTTCTATACCCATCTAGCATCTTCCCACTTGACATTCTTTTTTGAACATTTCAGATGGTTCCTGGAATCCACAAATCTAAATCTTAACTCAACCTGCTCTTAAGTTCTCCTCCCCTAAAACATGTGGACCTCTTCCAGGGCTGTCTATCTCAGGAACTGGAACTACCGTCCATTCAGTTATACAAGCCAGAAAGCAGTCTCAGCAAAGCCTCCTGATTTACACCCCTTAAAGCATCTTTAAAACTCATTTTCTGTATGTCTGTAGCCCCACTCTAGCTGAACTATATTATTTTTTACTGTAATATCCATACTTCTGATCTCCCTGAACCCACTCTGGCCCCCTCTTCAATCCATTCTGCACTATAGGCAAAGTGATCTTATGATAAAAAAAAAAGACCCTTCCACCCTGATAATGTTATAGAAAAAATATCCTAAACCTGGTTTAAAATGGTCCTCATGACCAAGCCTGTTCCTCTATGATGACCCATGTGTCTCTGTTTCTGGGCCCAACTAGAGCCCCAGCTTTGCCATGTGTGGGTGAATCACTGATAAGTCTGACACCTCACTAGACTAAAGATCTTTAAGGAAAGAATAATGTGCATTTTTCTAACAGTTTTATTCCAGCACTAACACAGTTCATAGCACCAATGAATGCTCACCAAATAATTGTTCCATGAGTGAATACACAGATGACCTTTTATTGAAAGATAAGTAGCTATCTGTAGGTATAAGTTCATAAAGATATAGATAAGGACCACTTTCCTATGTAACTCTCCTACCTCTCCCAGAATGTTTGAAATTCAAAGACTAAGCCCTGGCTGGTGTGGCTCAGTTGATTGGGCATCATCCCATGCACTGAAAAGTTGCTGGTTGGAGTCCTAGTCATTGCACATGCCTGAGTTTCAGGCTTGATCCCCAGTGGGGGGAGTGCTGGAGGCAGCCAATTGATATTTAGCTCCATGAAACATGTCCATGTTTCTCTCTCTCCCTCTCCCTTCCTCTATCTCTAAAAACAAATTTTAAAATATTTAAAATCATTCTTTTTTAAAAAGGACTAAGATACAAGGTATTTTATCCCATCATTTGAAAAAGGCTTACAATAGAAATTCCTTTGGGAGCTGAAGGGAAATATTTGTAGACCCTGGAGGCAGTGTGTCAAAGAGGGGGAAAAAAGGGGGTGGGGAGGGGGGAGATGAAAGCAAGGCTGCTTTTGTTGCCAAAGTCTCTGAGGCCTTGGAGGAGTCACCTGACAAGGATCCTGCACTATTTTCTGTTCTAGAGTTCTCTCTTTTCATAGCGGCAGGTTTAATTCCTTTGCAAACTCTAGACACAATCCTGCCAAAGGGCAAGAGAAAATTAATGAGTTAAGAATCTTAAATGCTCTGGGATTCACCTGAGCTGGTCTTGACCTTGTAATTTAGGTGTGACGTCTAGGTTTCTTATCCAAAGCCATCTCCTGAAATACTTGTTGGAGTTCTAATAAAAATGTGTGCGCAGTTATTCCTTAGGCCTGTATCTTTCTTTTGATATTTGTCCAGTATTGGCTCCTTCCTCACATTCTCTCAAGTCCAGGGACTGGATTACTGCTAGAAATGCCCACACCTTGACAGGGACATGTTGCTGACAAATTCTCCATCTGCCTTGTTCACCTGGATTCTCTATCCCTGTGCTCTGTCACTGTTGGGCCCACTTTTGGACCCCTTCGAACTGTAATTGAACTGTTATCCATTGTTTGTCTATTTTTTCAAACCCTTCCCCCTGAGAGTTTGCTTCACATGAGAGGACACGTCTAATTATGAAACGTGATTCCTCCCTGTATGTCCCATGCCACTGCATTTATTTGGTCATATTCAGTTGTGTCATTACGCTCTAGGATGTATGACTAAGAAAATTTTAAAAAGTTGTGCTTCTCTGGAGAAGGGATGTAATTATCTCTGACACTAGTTATGATGGACAGACTTTATTTCTACTTTCTGATACCCCATGTTCTTATGTAATCAACCCCTTCCCCTGAGTGTTAGCTGGGCCTGTGATTTGTTTCTAAACAAGCGAGTAAGGCAAAATTGATGAGAAGTCCCTTTCTTTCCACTGAGCCAAACCAGTTAGGGCAAGAAGTCCCTTTCTTAATTATGTTACATAATACTGTCATTTTCTTCTTGCCCGAAGACTTTCTGAATTGCTGGCATTGACCAAGAAAGTAGCCTAAATGGCAAAGAACTCAGGGAAGACTTTGGCCAAAAATCAGCAGGCGGTCATTCCAACAACCCACAAGGAACAGAATCCTGTCAACAACCATGGGAGGTCTGAAGCTGATCCCCCTGGTGGTCAGTGCACTCCCACAGGGGGAGCTCTGCTCAGCCACAAGCCAGGCTGATGGCTGCCAGCACAGCGGTGGTGATGGGAGACTCTCCCGCCTCCTCAGCAGCGCTAAGGATGTCCGACTACAGCTTAGGCCTGCTCCCCGCTGGCAAGTGGACATCCCCCGAGGGCTGCCAGGCTGCCAGAGGGATGTCTGATTGCCAGCTTAGGCCCAATCCCCAGGGGAGCAGGCCTAAGCCAGCACGTGGTCATCCCCCGAGGGGTCCCAGACTGCGAGAGGGCACAGGCCAGGCTGAGGGACCCCACTGAGTGCACAAATTTTTGTGCACCGGGCCTCTAGTGAAGCAATAAATGACTAAGTTCACTAGTTATTAAAATTACAAATGCCTAAAGCTTAAACTATTTCCCACTGCCCAGAAGATAATCAGCACAATTAACTGGGTAGAAGCATAGGACAGTTTAAAACAAAACAAAACACTATGATCTGGAAATCATAAATATGCCCGATTTTAATTATCTGTGTAAATCGCTCATTCTACCTTATTTGAGCCTCTATTTCCCTATTTTATAAATAGTAAAAGATCACAAACTAGTGGCCTATGGAATTCTGACAGTCATATTGTTTGCCTCCCTGTATTCAACTCACCATGCTTGTTTGTTTTAACTAGTTACCAACATCCAAAAAGAGGAATATCTCACATAAAAAATAAAGATTTTTAATTATTCTTGGAATAAAAAAGACCAAATCTCACCCTTATCTTGAGAAGAATGGCTACTGTCAATTTCTGTGGGCACTTCCTTCCCAGCTCAGCATAGTTGCCGCCAGTTTCAATGAAATCCCTGAGACTAAGTGTTGCTTCCAGTATTTATGTGTGCATAGCATTATTAAATAAAAATAGAACATGAAATATTTTTAGCACAAATTTGTCTTTCAAATGTGGGAAAAGAAATCTAGATAGGATTGGTTCTTATTCGATTTCCAATTAACTCCCAAGACATTTTGGGGTTAACAAAATATGTATAAGATTTTACATAGAAAACACAAAATACTGATAAAAGAAATCAAAGAGAATCTAAATAAATATTCCATGTTCATGTTGGAAGACTCAATATTATTAAGATGTTAATTTCTCCAAAACTGATCAATAGATTCAACAGAAAGCGATCAATACCACAGCAAGCTATTTTGTAGATATCAACAAGCTGATTCTAGAATTTATGTGTAAAAGCAAAAGACCTAGAATATTCAAGATTTCAACCATCCACCACCTTGCCTCAAAGAGATGTTTACTCCTGTATTTTATAATTGCACTATTAAGCTTAAAATGATTAATTTTTCAGAAAATATGATGGATTAATTCATTATTATTATTTTACTATAGGTTATTTTGTGTAGACTTACATGGCTCTAATTTTGAATCTTGATGGTCAGACCATTGATATTCTAAGGTAGGGGCCTAAGATATCATGGTGTTAAGGTATCATTGTAATTGAAGCAAGTTAAATACTTATTTCCAGCTCAAATTTTTGAAACATTTACTTAATAAAATGAAATAATGTCTCAATCTTGGCCTTATGGTCCTGGGAAATGAATTCTATTGTTGATTTTTATATTGATTCTCTACATCTATGTCTACATCCTATCTAATAAAGAGGGCAGGGCTAATTGACTGCCCTGCCCTCAAAGATGATGGCGCCCATAGCCAATAAAGAGGGAATATGCTAATTGACTGTCCCACCCTCAAAGATGGCGGCGCCCACAGCCAATAAGGAAGGAATATGCTAATTGACTGCCATGCCCTAAAAGATGCAGTGCCCACAATCACAAGATGGTGGCGCCCAGTCCCCCCAGCCCCCCAGCTGCCCAGGGCCGCCCGAGGCACAGGTAACCAGGGCTGGCCGAGGCTTGTGCTGCAGGCAGTGGCAGCAGCAGAGGTGTGATGGGGCTTTGCCTTCCCCTGATCGCCGGGTCACCTCCCACCCCTGAGGGCTTCCGGACTCTGAGAGGGGGCAGGCTGGGCTTAGGGACCCCTCCTTCAGTGCGTGAATTTTGATGTACCAGGCCTCTAGTATATACATAAAGTGGTCGTTAATTTTTCTTCTACTCTTGTTTCCACCATCTGCCCACACCTTCCAAGTTGTATTTTCTCTATACAAATTAGTCTTCCAAGGCTAGTCATATAAATTTGATGCCTTGGGCAAGGCTATAACTGTATAGTGGTGTTTGGAAAAGGGATGTAAAAAATAATTAGCTAGGCTTTACCAAGTGAGGTTGGCAGAGTATCATTCTTTTCAACTCTTTTTTTCTGAATAAAATTGCTATTCTTTATATATCAGCAGCAACTTGAAATTTTTTTATAGTAAAATTTTGGGGGAACATATTGGAAATAACAATATATTTCAGTATAATAATCAGTTGGAAAGAAAAACATAGAATATACTTTACCCGTAGGAACAACTTTGGAAAATAATAGATGATCACATCTGACAAAAATAATATAAAATATCTTAGAAAAGCCATAACAAAAAATGGTAAATGAACATTACAAGTTCTGCTTTTAACTAACTCAGCTGAGGACTGAGAACTAAGGCTTTTATGAACTTCTTTCAGGACTAACTTAAATCCCTATAAATTTCAAGAACCTAATTTAAAAAAAAAAAAAGTAAATATGATATTCCATTAGCAAAAAGTTACCCTAGTATTTTGACAGCAAAAAGTAATGTAAAATATATTTAAAATAAAATTACATAATAATCTGATTAGATGAAAGCAGTGTTACATAAACACTGTTAAAAATAGGAACATAATGTATTTTGATTTTTTTAAGGCTCTCTTAAGATTGACTCATATCATTTTATCAATTCAATTTTGTTTGACTTAGAGGTGACTTGATTTACAGATGACTGCTAACAGGAAACATACCAGAAGCAAACGGAACTAGCAAACAGAACGCTGTCAGAGAAGTTGATATGCTTTTGCTTTTAGCTTCTTTGTTTTTGCTTTTGGCTGTTGAATATGCAAATACCTCATATCCAGGTCAAACATCTTTCTGTAATAATTATTTATATTTCTGTAATTTTTATTAATAGCGGTCTCAACAACTCAACAAGCAGCACATCTTCAAAGATGAACTGTGAGCAAACAATAAGGATTCTGCTGTGTTAAGATGAGCAGGACATGGTTGCCGCCCTCTGGAACTGACAAGCTCTAGTCTAGGGTGAGGATTTATCTGAGATTACACTGTAGCATCATTGCTGACAGAACATTGCCAAGGGTGTATAATTGTACTTGTGATGAATAAAACTATTGTAATTTAATGTGTTCATTAATGAATCCGAGGAGAAGGTAGTATAGGTGACTCTCAGCCGCCGCTGGCTTCCTGAGCATTTCTTTGCTCCTGCAGCAGGGCTATTTCCACTCCCTTAGCACCATCCTTTCTCTTCATCTTCAAGAGCTTGCAGTTAAGTCGGCCTGAACATTCCTCCTCCATCTCTCTCCCTTTCCTTTGCTTTCTCCAGCCTGTCTTTTTCATTCAGATATCAGCACAATGTAACATTTTCTCAGGAAGTCTCTTTTCAACCTCCTCTTCTGTGATAGGGGCTTCTTCTATGAGCTCCCATAGAAACCTGTCATGTCGCTTTTATCACTTGGGTATTGCTTATTTGTATGTGTATTTTTCTTCTCTAGACTGAAAAGTTTCAGAAGTCTGGACTGTCTTGCCTTTTCCACTGTTTGATCTCCAGGAACCAGGGTTTTGCAATTAATTGCATCACATTTTGTGCCACTGCATAAACCATTAAGTAAATGGCGCCCCCTAGGGATGCATAGTATGCAGCCTGTACCAGGTCTTGTATAATTGTCCTATAAGTCTTAATAAAAACTACTATTTGTGAGATGAATGAATACTAAACCAAATATTCCCTAAAATTTTCCCTAATTCTAAAATTCTGTGGCTATTCATAAAATTTATAACTAGATCTCAATATAAATTACAAAAACTGCTAAACTAATGACATAATATTCAGTTTCATATTTATAGGCATACTCAGTTTTAATATACAATCATATAAAATACAAGTTATAGCAATAGTAAAAGTGAAAGACATTTATTGAAGAACTTAATGTAAGATATATGTGCCTGTATATACAATAAATACATGTCAAAAACTATCTACAAGGTTGATATATTTATAATTATGTATAGATGTAAAATTGTGTATCGCTGTTGACTTGTGGGTTCTTCGATATTGTTTTTAACATTTTTTATTGAAAGTATTCTTTCAATATTTAAATTATACAAGTTTCCACGGTGGGAGTGCTTTCCTGAACCTTGACATTTCCATACCAGTTTTGGAGCACTTCCTACTTTCTGATTTAACAAAATAATTTAGGCTTAGTTTACACACCCAAAATCCAAAATTTCTGCAAAGAGCCCCAGTCCCTTCCATTTAGAAACCAAAATCTGGGCTCTAGGTATTCCAATGCCACCAAGGGTTCATTGCTTCTAGGCCCTTTAGGTGCACAA
This sequence comes from Myotis yumanensis, assembly GCF_028538775.1. Taxonomy (NCBI): domain Eukaryota; kingdom Metazoa; phylum Chordata; class Mammalia; order Chiroptera; family Vespertilionidae; genus Myotis; species Myotis yumanensis. The sequence continues at coordinate 66,593,237 of NW_027223755.1, read as the reverse complement.
AACACATAGATACACATATGTGCAACATACATACATTGTATTCATACATCTAAGGAGAGATTTCCCTCTCATTTAGCATTCCGTATTTTATTTTTTCTCCTCCACAGTGAGAATACTGGTTTCAAGAACAATATAGTTAGTTCTTTGATTAATCTTATAAATACAAAATTTGAGAATACATTCATACCAGTTCTAACAAACTTACAAAGTTAATATTCATCTGGAATTCATTTTGCTCTTAGAATATATCACATCAAAGGGATAAAGTCAGAGAACCACATATAAAAGTTACTTGGGCTATTTTGTTGTTGTTATAAAGTTGATGTCATTTTACTTTTGTGGTTTCTCCATCCTCTTAAATTCAACTTTCCCTTTAGAATATGTAAAACATTAACATGGTTCAAGAGTCAAATTTGCATTAAAATTATATTCTGTGATGTCGTACTCTTTTCTACCCTGTTTTCATCCACTGCTTCTAGATCGTTTATTTATGGTCCATAATATTGAAATTTATAGAGATGTTTAAGTTAGAAATAAAGATAAAATGATAGATTGTAATCTGAGAAGTAGTACATAGGATATCTCATATTCTTAGGGAGTTAATACACAGGAACACATTTCAGGCATGATATTTTATATTTAAAAGCATAAATATATTTAATGACCTATTTGAGTATTGGTTTTAATGTTATATAAATAAAATTTTCTTTAAATATGTTATTTAAAAGAAACCTTTTTTTGTGATCCTCACATCAATGATGCAAGTCAACTAGAAAATGATGATATCTATGGTCATAAGGTGCCATTTCAAAGGTAGAAGCTACTATGTTGACAGAAAAGTACTATAATCTGGTCAAAAATTACTTTTCCAGAAGAAAAACTTTAATGGCTACTGTCAATGAGCTCTAAATATGAGGTCAGAAGACTCAATGTGCAGTCTTAACTCTGTTTTAAGTAGTTGTTGGACCTGGGCAAGAAATTCACCCCTCTATGCCTTAGTTTTCTTATCTGTAAAATAAATACAGTGGTGGGAAAAGGAAGTAGAACAAACATTTTTAGTCTAACAATTTATTATTTTTGTAATGCTATAAGTTGTTACCAAAAATTTGTTTATTTTTCAGTGATTCTCAAACTTTTTGTTCCAGTGATTAATGTTGAGTCATTCATTATATGCCAACTATCACCCATTATACCATACTGAGCTGGGGCCCAGAACTGTCCGTTTTTAATAAATTAGTGTCCCAGATGATACAACTGCAGAGATCCATGGACCATACTTTGAAAAACCTGGCCTGCATGTGGATGTATGTGACTGGCCTCAAGTTGAACAGACCTTAATATTGAAGAGCTTGGTTGCCTATGTGGCATGATTCCAGTAGCTCTGAATATGTTTCTTTGCTTAAACATAATACTTCTCACATCAAATTTGATGAACCATTATTTTCAGAATAAAGTCAATCCTTTAGAGAAAAGCTGAAACCACAGTAAAATGGCTTCAAGTCATTTATATTTTAATATAAATAATTTGTCAAGTTATGCAATTTTATAGCTTGGAGGGATATTAGTGAACTGATTCAAAGCCCAAATTATACCATTCTATCTGAGAAGTGAAGTTCTTAATTCATTGTCTGACAATGAATGTAATGTGAAATTCAACAGTGAAGTCAAATCTCTTTGCTTATGTCATGTTCATTAAACCTTGGAACCTTTCTTTCCTTTGAGAAGTCCTGCATAAGAGTGACGTATGGTAAATTGAACAATGCCTTCCAAAGCAATACAGACATTCCTAATTCCTGGAATCTCTGGATGTTACCTTACCTGGTAAAAGGGGTTTTGAAGGTATGGTTAAGTTAAAGATCTTGAGATGGGAGATTACCTAGGTGGGTCCAATGTAATCACTATGGGTCCTCAAAAAAAAAAAAAAAAAAAAAAAAAAAAAAAAAAAAAAAAAAGGAGGCAGGAAGGTCAGACAGAGAGGGCCTAATATTGAAGCCAGGGAGAAGGATGAGGAACCAAGGAACAAAGACAGCTTCTGGATGCTGAGAAAGGCAAGGAACAGAGTCTCCCCTAGAGAATCTAGAAGGAACCAGCTCTGCATTAGCTTGATTTCCCCCCTATATAACTCCTTTTTGATTTCTGAACTCTAGAATTGCAAGATAATAAGCCCATGTTGTTTTAAGTCACTAAGTGTATGGTAATTTGTTGCAGCATCACAAGAAACTAATACAGGAGGTTGGAGGAAGCCTAGGGCACTGGAAGCCAGTAAGCAGAAAATTAAAAGGAGGAACAAGGAAGAGGATGCATGACAAAAATGACTCATTGGATGAACCTCAGTGGAGCTAGTGGCCACATTCAGAGCTTAAGGCAAAACAGAAGTTCTAAACAAGTAGTTTGTACTCCTGTACTTTAAATAGATGGGAAACTTTATCTGCTTTATCCATGAAGCATGAATGAATGCTAAACATATACTAATGACACTTGTGACTCACCAAATAGAGGACACAGCCAGTGTTCCAGCAGTGCTAATGGATTTGCACAGATATTGCAGTACTCTGCTTTTCATTCTCCTTTTAAATGCTGGAACTCATTCGTAGGTCAGACAGTCTATAATCCAAACAGATTACAATTGACTGGATTCTGTTGAAACTATCTCCCCAACCACAGTCAGATCCCTGAATGTGAAAACCAAGTTAGAACCATTAATTAATTTGTAATGTCACCTAGGAAAAAAAACTTTCTTAAAAGATAATTTCCAAAAGAATATTTTATCAAATCTAACCTTTAGACTAAGTCTCCTCTTTAGACTTAATACATTCAGGACCCCTTTACAGCAAGAGATGTAATTGCCAGGGCACAGTGTAAAACAGACCCGAGTTCAAATCTTTTGTTCCTCTACTTACTTGCTGGGTAACCGTGAGCTAGTTACTTGGTCTCTATGCATCTGTTTCCTCATCCATAGAATGGAAATTAGAGCAGAGCCTGTTCTATTAAAGTCATGGAAAGATGACTTGGGATACAGTATAGAAAGTATGCTTAGTTCAGTTGCTATTATATTGAGCCAACCTCTAAAGCAGGAGTTCTCAACCTATGGGTTGCGACTCCTTTGGGGGTCGAACGACCCTTTCACAGGGGTCGCCTAAGACCATCAGAAAACACATATATAATTACATATTGTTTTTGTGATTAATCACTATGCTTTAATTATGTTCAATTTGTAACAATGAAAATACATCCTGCATATCAGATATTTACATTACGATTCATAACAGTAGCAAAATTACAGTTATGAAGTAGCAACGAAAATAATTTTATGGTTGGGGGTCACCACAACATGAGGAACTGTATTAAAGGGTCGTGGCATTAGGAAGGTTGAGAACCACTGCTCTAAAGGATTTAACATGAATGCTATGAATGCTTAGTATCTTTGAGCATTTTTTTCTCTGTGTCTATGGTTTTCAATCAGCCTGGTAGATCCCTATAGTTTCTGAGGCAGAGTCTCAGGATTTCCCTGTGTGGAAGAATGAAACCTGTGGGGCTCTGGATCCTCCATACCACCTTCTACTAGAGCTGTGCATGTTAGTCCAATAGAAAGGCTAAGTAACATTTCTACATACGAAGGAGAACCTTCTTCTCTGCCATTTCCACGTTCCCTTCCCCATCAAGTACAGAGCCTATCATATTCTCCCCATTCCTGGTATAGGTTTGCACAGACTCCACAGAAATAGCCTACAAGGGCTTCCTGGCTTTTGTGATAGAAGCCTAAGCCCTCAGGAGAACTGGGGGTGAGGTAAGGATATAGAGGGAGTCAAAGGAGAAGGTCGGTGGGAAGGGGCAGAGCTTGGCAGTACCTGGAGGGAGAGAAGGACTATCTTGAGGCCATAGTGGTACCACCCACACCAGGAGGAGATGAGTAAGGTCTGAAAGTCCAGGTCTGAATTCTGAACAATAACCATTGACAGAGGGAGCAGGGAGAGGAATGATACCTGATGGAATGACCCTGAGAGGTGTGGGCTATCATTCCATAACTTGATAATAAGTCTCTTTACCAACTACACAATGCAAGTCCTTATTCTGATTTTATTATGTAACACAGCTTATAATTCCTGATTGTGTTCATTCTCTGCTTAACCTCCTTTTAACTCCAAACCATGGACGCCTGTACTGGAATAGATTGCTGCCTTGATAATATGTGCTCAGCACTTTAAATGCCTGATCTCATCTGAATGTGACAACAGCCTTAGAGAAAGATAGTTTTGTGAGGTGGTAGTTGAGATTCATGGTCAAGATTGTGGATTTTAGAGAATTGCAGAGTCATGGTTTGAACCCAAGTCTATCTGAGCCAGGCTCTCTGCCATTAAATTATGCTGCTCCGAGGCAGTGATCACAACCTGGGGATCCATACCCGAGGCCCATCAAGTTAGGACCAGGGGTTTATATATGCAGTGCTGTGTGCTTGATAAAAGATAGACTCACTTATATTTAAAAAAATTTAAATAACCTGGACAACTAAACTCTTAGGCACTATGTCAAAATGATCTAACAGGTGCATATATAGAGCCCCATTTGAAAGTCAGGGAGGGATTCTTGGGGGCAGAGGGAGACTCTTCTCCAGGTAAGTGGAATATACAGAGAGCAGAATCTCACCCAGGGAAGAAGAGCCAGGAGGAGTCAGGCAGATGAAGCTCTCGAGGCCACCTGCTGTCCTAAGCAGAGGGAAAAAGAACAAGCTATAGATAAGGAATTAAGACCATGTGGGTGGTGGTTAAGCGCATGACCTCCGAAATAATCAGAATTGAATTTCATTTCTGCCACTTGCTTTGTGACCCTGGGAAACTGAACTTGTTAATGAGAACCCTCTAGGATAGGACTTGTAATTCCATCATGTTGCCAAATCTGCCCCAGGACCTAGTGCACTGAGGTCAAAGTTTATGCTTTGTTTCACTTTCCAATTAACCTCCCTCTTTTGAGGTGCACAGGGGGTTTTGAGCACTAAGTGAGTGAATCTGGGTAAAGCTTCTAGCACAGTACCTGGCACATCCTGCGGTATGCCTTGTGTGGTTTAAATGAGATAAGGCAAAGAGCCAAAACCCTTAAGTGGTCAGCAAAATGCTAGTTACTGAGTAGGTCTCTGGCCAAGTTCTGCTTTCTTTCTCTCCCTGGGACCCGCGGTGCTTTGTGTCCAAGCCTGCCTTGAGACAGAGAGGTAAATGAAGAGATGTGTATGTGGCCAGAGATAAAATGCTGCCACAAATTCTTCACGCTCTACTCCCCAAGAGAAAACTGGAGAAATCTAATACAAAAGATGTATAAAATCTGACAGAAGATTTAAAGCAACAACAAAGGACATTTTAACAGTCATAAGAAGGAATAGTTGGAGAGAATATTAGCATTTAAAAATACACAGAAATATTAATATGAAAGAAAGCAGAATTGAATTATTTTAAAAAGCACAGAGTAGTCCATAGTGTGATCATCAGAAATAATCAACAATGAGGCCCCCAGAACTCTAAGGAAAGAGTTTAAATTCAGAGAGCAAAGCAAGAGGGTATGCAAAAATCTTAGAAAGATGTCAATCTTATAATGGTCAAAATATGTTCTTTAGAAAATTTTTGGTGCTTAAAGTATTTCCTTAAAATTCACTGTGGAGCAGCTCTTTCTCCAGCAAGCTGAATTGTGACATGTTACTCTACTTAACCTTTAAGAAATCACATTTCTCGTTCCTTTTCTGACTCAAAAAAATGTAGAAGTGTTTTTTCTCAATTCTAAGCCCATTTTGTTCTGTCTTTTGGGCTCACAGGATGACAGGGGGCTGTCTAGGGACAGGTAAGGCAGCCAATACATGTTGAAACCAATAGGAGAATCCTTTCTTCCACCTTCGCCTGTCCACTCTGGGGTATCTTTGGAAAAACTCTGCAATAGGGCAGACCCATTCTAAGGTAAATGGTCAGCTCGAATCCATCCCAGTCATCTTCAGAAGCAGATTTCAAATACCTCAGGCCTGATAGATGTGATCACCTATTTTGAGAGGAAGATCTGGAGCATGGGAATTGAGGAAGCTGGGGAAGCAAAGAGTGTCACAATGGAGCCAGACAGCCACACAGATATGGCCCACCTGCTAGGGTGTGAGCAGAAAAGCTTACAGTCAGTTCAGCAGGCTCTCTTCAGGGAAAGAAAAAGTTCAGCCACAAAAAAGGACAAAACAACTAAAAAAAAAAAAAAAACCCACCCAAAACACTACAAGATGTTTATTATTGAGCAGCATGGTAATCTCAAACAGAATGATTAGTTGAAATAAGAACTTGATTTATTCAAGCCTCCCATTATATACGGATATAGACTGGTTACTTAACCTCACAATACCTCCGTTTTTCATCTGTAAAATGAGGCAAAAATATCTATAATACGGTAAACTCTTTAGGTTGCAAGTGATAAAAATCCACTGTTAGGGATTGAACGTTTGTATCCTCCCCAAGTTCATAGGTTGAAACCTTGCTCTCCAGAGTGGTGGTATTAGGAGGTGGGGTCTCTGGGAGGTAATTTATGGTTAGACGAGGTCATTTTGGTGGAGCCCGCAGGTATGACATAGTGCCCTTAGCGGAGTCAGCAGAGCCTGCTTCTTCGCCCTGCTCTCTGCTATGAGTCTGTACAATAAGAAGTCAGCAGTCTGCAGCCTGGAACAGGGTTGTCACCAGAATTCGGCCATGCTGGCACCCTCATTTCAGTTTTCCAGCCGCCAGAACTGTGAGAAATAGATTTCTGTTGTTTACAAGCCACCCCATCGGTGGTACTTTGTCATAGCAGCCTGAAGAACCTAAGACACCCATTTAAACTATCTTAAGGGAAAAGAAATTCAGGATTTGCTCATAAAATGCAGTTCAAACATGGCTGGATCCAGGGCTTCAAGCCACTGAGTAATTTTTATCTTTTTATTTCATTTAGGCTCACCTCAACATTTTGACCTCGTTCTATCCTACTCTAGACAACTTGGATTTTCAAAGCAACTCCAAATGTATATCCATCTAGTAGCACGACCCCAAAAGCAAGAGAGCATTTTTCTCTACATCAATTTCAGTAGGAAAGTGCCAGGGAGAACTTTTATAGGGTCCGCTGGAGTCACATGCAATTTCTGAACCTTTCACTGTGAATAAGATGATGGGGGTGGTCATTATGACTGACCAGGATCTGTCACAAGAGGGAAGCAGGGGACTGTCATTAACTGGAACCATGTGAGCAGGGCAGGGATTCCCCTAAGGAAGTAGAAGGCAGTTATTGGTATCAGAAGAAAGGAAACAGGAAAAAGCACCAAGCAGAGAAAACTAGAGGTATCACAGACCTCTACAAAATCTTTCTCAGGATGGTACTATAAGGATGAAAATAATGTGAAAAACTCTATTCTTATGTCCCTTATTTAATTTGTAAATGTACTATATCTATATTCAGAAACTATAAAGATATACTAAGGATAACATAAAGAGAAAAAATATTATGAGATAGTGTTTAGATTTTGTCACAGTGCCTGACTATGGTGATGGGTTTCTGGTTCTCAATACATCTTGAGACTTGGGTCTGAAGTATCACAATACTTGTTCAGGTTTGACTAAGGGGAGAATTCCCTCTGAGAGAAGGTGGAAAGAATATGATAAAGTATATACATTCCCCACTGAAGAAATCTAATAAGAGGAGGCACAAATACACAGTAATGGTTATGGATGCAGTCGTCCCTGTAGGACACATAACTTGTGAAGATTTTATCCAGCCTTCCAATTTGAGGTAATTATTCATGTCTGTTCTTCACAAAGCAACAAAACTAGCCTTTTCTCCTCAGGTCATATATGCATTGATATATTTTTGTTATGATATATTTTTGTTTTGTCTGAGTGTGCCATAGAAAAAAACTTAAGAGAATAAAAATATCCTGATTTTTCTCTCCCACTTAAGTCTTCTTGACCACTGTAAAGACTTTTCTAAATCCTCACCCATCAACTTATATAGCACTCTAAGACATACTGATACAGTTGTAATAACCCAGTTATTAATAACGGGAAAGGAGCAAAGGGAAGGCCAGATAACATAGGCATGCCATTTATGCAGCTTTGTTAGGAAGCTGCAAAGCCACTGGTCTGTTCCTCACAGATCCTGGGGGAAGGGGCAGTTGACGGTGACGTAGGGAAGGTACTTATGTGTCAGTCACACCTGGGAATAGGTCATTGACCTGGATAGCATTGCCACTGCAAGCATGGGAAGATTTGAGATACTTAAAAACTCCTGAACAAAAAAGTTCTCTCTCGTTTTCTCTCTCACTCACTCGCTCGCTCTCTCTCTCTCTCTCTCTCTCCCCTCTTGTTGCAGGCCACATGGTCCACAGCCATGTGGACCCCACACACAATGGACTAATGGACTAATACTGTACTGGATGCAACTCCACAATGGAACAGAAACTCTGGACACTGGTTTTGCTTCCAGTTCTGCTAAATCCCCTATACACCTCTTCTAGGACTGGTTTCAGGAAAATGGGACTTTGCAAACTCAGAGATGAAATTCCATGCAAATAAAAAACACTCATCCTCCTGAGAGTTTGGGTTGGGTCCTTACAAAAGAACCTCTAGATCAGTGGTTCTCAACCTGTGGGTCGCGACCCCTTTGGGGGTCGAATGACCCTTTCACAGGGGTTGCCTAAGACCATCGGAAAACACATATATAATTACATTTATTTTTGTGATTAATCACTATGCTTTAGTTATGTTCAATTTGTAACAATGAAATTGGGGGTCACCACAACATGAGGAACTGTATTAAAGGGTCGAGGCATTAGGAAGGTTGAGAACCACTGCTCTAGATAGACTGATCAAAAATAAAAGAGGAGACATTGCTATGGATCCTACAGAATCAAGGGGACCATATCCATATCATAAAAGGACCAAACGAGCAGCGGCTCTCACAGCAGGCGGGATGCCAGCAGTGTCCCAGGAGCGTGCAAGGCGTTGGCAGTGTCTGCAGACTGTGCAAGGTGTTGTGAGACAGCGGACATGGCCCTGATGGCAGGCTAGGCCTAGGGGACCCTACATGTGAACGATTTAATCATGTGCTGGGCCTCTAGTTACAAATAATTTTATATCAATACATTTGTCAAAACAGATAAAGTAACCAAATTCCATGAAAGATTCAAAACGTACACAAAAGAAACTAATAATCTAAGTAGTCCCATGTCTATTAAAGAAATTTAATGTTTAAATAAAAACCTTCCCACACAAATATCCCCAGGCCCAGATGGCTTCCATGTATCAAACATACATAGAAGATCTTATGCAAATTCTTTCAGAAAAAGAAAAAAGTTCCCAACTCGTTTTTTGTGGCTAGAATTCTCTTGATAGCAAAATCAGAATATAAATATGCAACAAGTTGTGCTGTTTGCTAAATGTGTGACCGTAATCAAGTTGCTTTATCTCTCCAACTTTCAATTTTCTCATCCATGACCATTCAGGAGAATATTCTGGCCTGGAATCTGGCATGTGGAGAAGAGCCTAGAGGAGAGACCAGCATCTGGCTCATTTCCTGCCTCTGTCTTTAGGAGAGATGCTCCCAGTGGCAGATATCTCATCTCTTCCCACTTCCAAACAATAGCAACTGAATGCGAATGGACTAGGGTTCTTTCCTTTTAGGTTTTTTTAAATATATAAAATAGGTAAATTCCAAACAAAGAAACTCAGGAGAGCAAGGTGAGCCTGTTGGAAATGCAGGTATGCACTATAGGAGAGAATGGACTGAGACAATCTGAGCTATACAATTTTCTATCCTCACCTGCTCATTCCCTCCCCACCCCCCTTCCCCACCATCAAATAACTATTTAACTGTCTGTCTCTGTCTCTCTCATTACGTAACTATTGCTTATTGATTTTCCGCTTAGACCTTATGGCTGTGGCAAGAAATATTTGAGAACTGCTTCATAGATGATCCCTCCCTCCGCCCAACTAGTGTGGCTCAGTGGTTGAACATCGACTATGAACCAGGAGGCCACAGTTTGATTCCAGGTCAGGGCACATGCCCAGATTTAGGGCCCCATCCCCAGTGGGGGGCGTGCAGGAGGCAGCCAATCAGTGATTATTTCTCATCATTGATATTTCTATTGCTCCCTCTCCTTTTCTCTCTGAAATTAATAAGAAATATATATATTTTTAAACCCTCCCTCCAGTAAATACTGAGAGCTTACTATATGGCAGACAATGAGATAAGCAAAACCAAACATGCCATTTGGCCTCATGGAGTGGATGGTCTATGGCAACCGTGGGCAAACTACGGCCCGCGGGCCGGATACAGCCCGTTTGAAATGAATAAAACTAAAAAAAAAAAAGACCGTACCCTTTTATGTAATGATGTTTACTTTGAATTTATATTAGTTCACACAAACACTCCATCCATGCTTTTGTTCCGGCCCTCCGGTCCAGTTTAAGAACCCATTGTGGCCCTCGAGTCAAAAAGTTTGCCCACCCCTGGTATGGTCATTACAGACTGGATTAAACAAAGACAACTATATGCTAGTTGTTCCGAGTGACTCAATATGCTAACTATTGTTATCCCTATTGTATAACTGAGGCAGCTGAGACTTGGAAAAAATAACTTGCTGAACTTGGGAAAGCTAGAAAAGGAGAAGAGCTACCATTTGAGCCTGGGTCTGTCCTACTCCAAAGTCCAAACTATTTCCACTCTGCTGTGCTGTTTAATTAAGAAAGAGTTTAACATGATTCTGATTACATTTTATATCTCACTAACAGAGTAATTGATTTGTATTTTATCATGGTTAATAGTGCTATATTATATTCACCACTTGTCAAGTTTTTGAATGACTTATGTTGGATTCGAAGTTTGTATTAGAATAAATTTAAAATTCTGCTGGATTGCATGAAATGCAAAAATCCTTAAAATATTTCCCCTTAATTTTGAAATGGAAATTAACTTAATAGAGAGTGTCCTTGACCTCACCCAGAAACCTAGTGAGTGGATGCTTCTGCAAAGGTTTGTATACAGGCTTTTAGGGGTTTGTGTATGTTTGAGGCTAGGGCTAGTAAGGTGGTCTGAGTATACTTGGGCAATAAAAGTCAACCCCTAACCCAAATCTCCACCCTGCAAAGGGAACTTCTGAGTAAATTTCTGATGTCAGATAATAAGGTTGATAGACATACACCCACAAAAATGACATTTTTTCTCACTAATAATTCTGATAAATACCATGTCTGCTCAGGATGTTAGCAAGTACTCTGCAGGAAGAGGTAACAGGATATGAAGCATCAAGTCCAAATCCTGATTCAGAATCTGAAACCCCTGGCAATATGTCCCAATTCTACATCTTCTTGCCTAACCATCTGCCACCAATCTCTTCCTCTACCCACCTATACTTCAGCCATAACACGAAGCAAACCACTTTCTAAATATTCCTTTAAGCCTCCAAATACTTTTCTATGAAAGATCTATCCCTCTCCACCTTTTAGAAGCCTGTAAGGCCCAACTACCTTCTCATCTAGAAAATCCCATTCCCAAAGGAACTGATCTCTCTTTCCACCGGGTTTACAAAGAATTTTGCACACTCTTTGGTGATCTACTCATCACTGGTCCTAATCAAGGCACAGGGCATGAGGGAAGGAGCCTCAATTATGTCCTCTCTTCTTAGATTCCTAGTGTCCGGCTCAGCAATGACCCAAAATAGGCACTGCACTGAGAATACATGAATTAATGTGTATGGAGAGGAAATCAAGTCAAGAATCAAAGCTCCACTTGGCCCTGGCTGGGAGACTCAGTTGGTTGGAGCATCCTTCCATACACTGAAAGGTTGCAGGTTCAATTCTTCATCAGGGCACATACCCAGGTTGTGGGTTGGGTCCCTGGTCAGGGTGCTTACAGGAGGCAACCCATTGATATTTCTCTGTCACATGGATGTTTCTCTCTCCCTCTCTCGGTGTCTCCCTTCCTTTCTCTAAAATCGGCAAACATATCCTTGAATAAGGATTAAAAAAGAAGCTCTGCTAATTTTCATGTCAACAGGACAGGGATGAGTCAGCCCCCATTCTGGAGTCATGACCAAGGTCATTACTTTGTAGGGCCTGTGTGTTCCATACTCTAATTTACCTTAAATCATTGATGTGATTCTCAATTTTGATTTCCAGTATAAAGCGAAACCCTTAAGATATTTTTCATTATTTTTTAAATCCCCTTTAATCATTTTTAATGCCCATCAGAAGCTTGAAATTGAAATGTTATGACAAGACAGCCTGGTTTTTCTGTGCTACATTTGGGCAATGGACGGTCTCCTCAGACCTATACTGTAATGCACCAGTCATTTTCCTTAAGGAATATGCACTTTGTTTACTTGAAGCAGTACTATTAATCCAGTAACGTGGATAAAAGAATATACTCAGAGAGAAAAGCTTTGGAATACTTTAAGAATATGCCTAAGAAATACATTTGTCTAAGTAAATAGTCTCTCCTGATCTGTTTCCGAGGACACACGGTGGACAGGTGAGAAGAGGGGCAGGCCTTCACCGTGCTCCTCCTCTGATCATCCATCTCCTCGCTGATACAGAGAAATGTTCTCCCATTTTCACACACCTGCTCTGTGTGGAGTGTCAGAGTGACTGCCCTCTGGCCCCAGTGCTGGGCAGGCGTGGAGCCTTCTGGAGAACACAGATCTGTGCTCCCTCAGCGGCTCCTGCATCTTTGGTTTCCCGAGGACTGGAAAGGAAAGGCAGTTGCCATGATCACAGTGAAGGCGAAAAGGAAAGGGAATGCTTATAAAGGCCACCTGTCACCTGATGGGAATGGGCAGAACAGGAGAGTCACGGGCCCATGAGATTCAGGGCAAGGCCTTTTCCCTATTGAGCCTGGAATATAAATGCCCCTGTGTTTCCCCAGCATTTTTAGTGCCCCGCATCCTATATGCCCAGCTGCCCATTCTGTACAGTAGAACCCCACAATGTAGGATCCAAGGTGGCAACTGTGGGTGTCCGCACTCTAGGCCTCTCTCTGCCACACTGAGCCTCACCCCCACGTGAGGTCTTGAGAAATGTCAGGGTAGTTCTGGGGTCCCCCATTCACACCACGTTTGCCCCAGAATGGAATCCGTGTCTGAGCTAAGGCAGGTCCCCACTGGGTGGTGGCAGAAGTTTCCACAGAGGTCACCACTCAGGCCTCCTGAGACCCTGGCTGGCTGGGAGAAGATGCTTAAGTCTCCAAACACCACAGGGTCTGCCTAAGCCATAGCTCCATCTCCAAAGCACTTTTAAATGAAACAGCCATTTAAGTAGAATAATACAAATTTAAAAGGAAAAATAGGCATCTTTCTGCCATTATAATCAAATTATTTCCTAGAGGTTAATTCAATATACCCCAATACCCCAGACTTCTTTTTATCACTATTAATGAGTTTTCAAAAAAACCTACACATCTCTTTTAGAAAATCTTAAATGATATAAGAAAAGCAAAAGTGAATAAAATTGAAATAGTTTTCAGATTTGGTCCCAGATCTGACATTCATACCATGGGAGCTTGGGCCAGTGACAAAGCTCTCTGCAAGGATCTTCTTTGCAAAGTAAGATGTTGGAATAGATGGTCTCTAAGGTCTCTCCAGCCCTCAAATCACATCTATGCTGGTTTTGTCCCAATTATCCCTCTCATTTATCCTAACTGTGAGAGAGCAGAGGTTCCAACATGAATTGGACTGCATGTTACAGCGTGGGCACCTCTGGCAAATGCCAGGAGGAATGTCATCTCCACGGTGACCAGCAAAAGAGCTGCCCCTTTGGGCACTGACAACTGCCCACAGACACCAGCAGCGCAGGGGCCCTGAGAAGAAGAGGAGGAATGTGGTTGAGGCATCATGGCCAAGAATGTTCTGTCTCAGAGAAAGAACATCAGTGATAGCCACCGAGGACCCTAAGAACTGTGGAAGAGGAATTTAAGAAAGGGTGGGATTGCTACACAGCACTACTGGGATATTAACTATCTATGGCTAAAGAATAACAAACCATTCCAGACTTAGTGGCTTTAAACAACTCTCTAGCTCACAATTTGAGCTGGAGACAGCGGGGTGCTCCTCCTATTTGTGTCCTGTGGGCTCAAGCATGCACCCATTTGAGCTAAATGGCTCTGTTTTTGTCTGTAGACTGGGCCATGTGCCTTTTCATCACCCAGTAAGCTAATCTATGCTTCTTCACATAGAACCAGCGACATGGGTCTCCAAAGCACCAAACACAAGGCCAGTGTGCAAACATTTTTCAAGATTCTTCTTCAGGTATGTTTGCCAGTGCCCCACTGACTAAAGTAAGTCATATGTAAATTCTCAATGAGAAATGAAATTTGTGAGCCTGCAGATCAAAGAGGAATTGGTAAATTTGCAAATTTCCAGCCTTGCTTAACCTTTGGGATTTGTCCAAAGTTATACGTGGGAATGCAAATGTAGGGAATTCCTCATGGATGATTTGCTTCTGTGCCTCATATTATTCTTACCCTTCCAAAATCTAACCCTCTGAACACATGCCTTCAGGTAAGTCCCTCAATTACATCTTTAAGAATTTCATGAGTAATCACAGTCGATCAGAATTTTCATATCTCTGAACTGCATGGTTATGAAAAGTATACTACTTCTAATCTGCAACCTGTGTTTGGCTAGTAAACTGAGCATTATTCCAGTTTCAGTCAACAGTTTCTTACCAGTGGACCTTGCAAACCCTAAGCACTGTGCTAGGGTTTAGATTTAATAGAAACAGGAAGGAGGGAGGGAAAGAGGGAGGCAGGAAGAAATAAACCTGCCTTCTTATATCTTGTGGTTCAGTGGGAAGTACTAGTAAACCAGCAACTTTTGCAAGGAGTACAGTTCAAGAACTTCATTTTCAAAATTAAGGTGAATTTCCCATTTTAAACAACCTCCAATGAATCACTTTTCATTTTCATGGAATCTGTCTTCTCAGAAGAAGGTTTAAAAGTGCCTGACTTCCTTCTTTCCATTGTTAAATTGTCACCAAGTTATTTTTAATTCTGACAGTGTCCTCAGACTCCTTCTGAGGACATTCATTTCTTTGGGAGTTGAAAAAAATTCTGAGTCAATTTCCTCTGACACAGAACCAGCCTTCCACTTAGACAATACTTCAAAGGAAACTTGTTTCTCAACACTGAGCTGGAGCCTTGTGAAGAGGGGCTGAAAACATGGGCAGTATCATTGCCCCTAATGTTTTTCTTTAAAAATCCACAAACACTGCTCCTCAACAAATCTGAAATGAGCAAAGTTTGCCCTCTGATCTGTTTATCCTTTCAAATGCTGTTCTTAGTGTTTTCCTCTCCATTTTAACTACATAAATAGTGAGGATATTTTTGTTGGTGTTTTTGAATAATAACTCATGGCATTTGTCTCCTCTCAGAAGTTTTCATTTTAATAAGCTACTTAAAAATCTCCCGCTCTCCTTCTCCCCCTCACACACACCACAGCTTTTAAAATTCATGAGAGATTAACTCTACTGATGAACTTTTAGACAATAAAGTAAGAGAAAGATTTTTGTAAAGCATGCCTACTCTCAAGACAGATCACATCAATTCAGAAGCCAATTTTAGAGCAAATTAATTTTACCGAGTTTTGCTAATCAGTTTTAAATTCCTACATTTTTCCAAATAGGACATACAGATAGCCAACAGGTACATGAAAGGGTGCTCAACATCACTAATCACCCAGGAAATGCAAATCAAAACCACAATGAGATATCACCTCACACCTGATAGAATGACCATTATAAAAATGACAAGAAATAACAAGTGATGGTGAGGATGTGGAGAAAAGGGAACCCTGTGCACTGTTAGTGGGAATGTAAATTGGTGCAGCCACTATGGAAAACACTATGAAGAGTCCTCAAAAAATTATAAATGAAACTTATAATTCCATTTATGATCCAGGAATTCCATTTCTGGGTTCTTACCTGAAGGAAATTAAAACTTCAGTCAGAAAGATATATGTACCGCAGCATTATTTACAATAGCCAAGATATGGAAATAACCATAAAGAGATGAATGGCAAAACAAAGGGTGGTAGACAGAGAGAGAGAGAGAGAGAGAGATCTATATATCTCTCTATATAATGGAATATTATTCAACCATAAAAAAGAAGAAAATCTTGCTATTTGTGACCATATGGATAAATCTTGAGGATATTATGCTAAGTGAAATAAGTCAGACAGAGAAAGACAAATATCATATAATCTCACTTATATGTGAAATCTAAAAAACAAAAAACAAAGCAAACCACCAAAAAACTCAAAGTCATAGATACAAATAACAGATTGGTGGTTGCCAGAGGTACAAGATGGAGGGTTGGGAAGAATGGGTGAAGGGGGTCAAAGATATAGACTTTCAATTATGAAATAAATGTCATGAGATTTAATGAACAGCATGGTGACTATAGTTAATAATATTTCAAAGTTTCTAATAGAGTAAATCTTAAAAGTTATCATTAAAAGAAAAAATGTGTAACGCTGTGGTTACAGATGTTAACTAGATTTATTGTGCTGATCATTTCGCAATAAGTATAATATTGACTCATGTTGTACACCTGAAACTAATATAACATGGCAATTATAGCTCAATAAAAATTCCTTTCTTAGATCCTCACAGAAACTAAAAATCAATGAGAAATTTTTTTTTTCAATGGAAAGATAAGTTTTCATTTTAAAAGAATAGGGGCAGTAAGAAGAAGGCTCAATAAATTTCCAGCAAAATTCTGAAAGTTGTAGATATTATCCTATCTTGAGAAACTTGAAAGAAAACAATGCCCACTCACCACCAGCACATATTCAAATGAAATCCCATGTTATAGAGTGCAAAGTAGGGGAACTATATTTTGTGTACTGATTTGAGTGTGTCAAAAGAAATTTACTCACAAAATATGACTGTAATTGAACTGTAAGTGACTTAGAATCACAGGGTGTATTGATAGATATGTGAACATAGATTTGTAAAGGAAATACGTCCTTAGGATATATAAATAAAATAAGTGATGTGAAACCACAGGGTAGATTGTTGTGTACTGAAGTGTTATTATTTCAAATCCATGCTTTGAAAGATTGTTTTGGACAAAATTGCTCCCATTTGTTTTGATGAAATTCTTCAGAAGTTTGAATGCTAGGGCTTTCTTCCCTGACTCTCTGTGTGGAGAGGACCATTATGTCATTGACACAATAGTAACTGCAGTGCTGTCCATCATGTGGTTTTCACAGTTTACTTTTAAACTGTAAAAACCAAGAGGTTTGAACAGCAGTTTGAGAGTGTTCGGTCTGGGCAAGGCTACTCCTTGCTGACTAAAATAGCTCTCCTAAGATCTTGAGACCCTTGTGCCTGCTCTGGCCAAGTTACCCTCGGTGGGTAGTGATATTCAACTGTATGGCAGTCTCAGGAAGACACTTGTTGAGGCTACTCCTCATAGGCAGTGGCTCAAGCTGTGTAATAATCCCTAGAACGATAATCTTCAGACTGCCCACCTTGCCTACCAACACAGGTGCCATTGACCACTAGCTACTTGCCCAGCAGCGAGGGACCTAAGCCAGCAGCTGAACGTTGGAAGGACTGGCTCTCTTAAGAACACTGATAGAAAGGTACACCTCAACTTAATTTGGATTTTATTTCTTTCATTTCCCCTTTGCCTGGAACCATAGTGTAATTACTCTATCATTGGTTCAGACTATATTATTCCTTTATTGGCTTATTAAGAGACATTATCCAGCATGCTACTGGCTTGTGAAATATTATGACTTATAATTCACACAGTGAACCTGTGTTAAATAAATTATGGGCAAAGACAATCTCAGTCTCTGAGCATAATTTTGCCATGAACAAAACAGTATGTAAATGAGCTGGCAATAGTTTCACCACAGACAAGTTTGGCTGTGCAGTCTTCCATGTCCACGTAGGCTATATAAACTCTTGCTTATTGAAATATTCCAAAGGTATGAGAAGAAAGGCAAGGAGTTTATCCATGGGCTCTTCCTCTCTCATCCCTCTTTGGTCAAAGTCCATTCATTATGCATTAAATCCCCCAAACTCTAGATCATTACCTGGCCCCTCCAGCATCACGAGGGAAGGGGGAGCCTCTAAAATCTCTCCTTGTCTGTGGATGTTGTGTGTGGGGACCCTGAAATGTGTGCCAACAGAAGCAACAACAGCCAGGCTTTCACCGTGTGAAGGGACAGTCAGGCAGCTCCAGCCAGGAATCTGAGGCCCAGGATGACAGGCTCAGCTGACCTGGAACAGTGAATCAATAGGGTCTGGTAGGACTGCACACCATTATGTAGCCATAAAAATTTTATGTGGCCATAAATTTTCTGTGAAATCTTTAATTTTTTTATACCTTATAAGCTCAAAGTTGAATTTCTGCCCAGGACTGTCTTCTAAGAGGGGAAAAAATCTTTCATGTATATTCAGAAATTAATTTAATAGTTATCTTCCAAGGATAAATGGCCTTCAAAATAAGTACAATTGTTATGGAAAATACATTCATTAAAATATTTCATGTAACTTTAGTTTTTTTCACTTAAACTTGTAAACAACTTCGCCAACAGGAGGTTAATTGTATTTAACAATCTTGTGGCAATTAACCATCAACCATGACCTCTGTGACTTTGTTAAAATATTCCCTTATTAAGAACATATGTCAAAATCTCTCTCCTGGAAAAAGTTAGTTTTTGTTTGTAAAATAAATTTGTGATTCTATCTGCTTAATTTTAAAGTAAAACATACATCTCACTCATTTTTCCACACTTGGTAAACCTATGACTAATGATCTGTGGGAATAAAATTCTGTCTGTATATACATGAATGAAAATGTTGAGAATAGCCATTTTATCATGTGAGTGAAAATTAACAATATGGTGAGAGATGCTCTCAAATTAAATTGGAGTAAATAAAGCAGGAATCAAAGACTATATGTAATATACCCAGCCCCCTGTGTGGGAGGTGTAGGGTATGGATCCCCTCACACAAAAGAGAAAGACAACAAATGGTAATGAAATTACAGATGGTTTAATTAAATCCCTTATTATATTTTCCATTCTTTACCAACTTTCTACATAATTACTTTCTAGTCAGAATTTTATAATTTAAATGAATCTAAAAATACCTTAAATTGAGAGCTATGATAGGTAGTCAAAACCAAAATGTTCAATAATTAAGCAGAAATCTAATCATGTATATCCTGTTAGAATAAAGACTGTGTGAACCGAAGCGTTTAATTAGCTTAGAGGAGTAACTCTCACACTACAGAGGGAAAACCAGGAGAGTTTGTTGAAAATAGAGGTTCCTACAATCCAATACAGCAGGCCTGGGTGAGACCAAAGATCTGCATTTGATCAAGCTTCCTGGTGATTTTAATGCAGTTAGTTCGAGCTATCCTTTGATAAGTTCTGGCCCAAAGAAACGTCCAAAAAATCAAAATTTCACAGAGACTCTCATATTCCATCCAAAAACAATGCTGCTCTGTCCCCGGGAATGTCAGTCCTCTGGTTCCCAGGGCAGGTCCTCCAGTGACCCATTAGCAAATTGTTTATGATTGGCTTCCTTGTGGTTTGCGTAAGGGGAGAAAATGGACTGCTCAGTCAACAGTGGCATTTGAAGTTGTCAGAATGTCCTTTTCATTGTGAACTAATAAATCATACTCAGTTTATACATCAGTCTTTCTGAGCTCAGTTAATGTGAGTCTACTCCTAAAACCTGGGTCCATTTTCAGATAACTGACAAAACTAGACATGTGAGTTCTCAAAGCTGAATCTCTTACACTCGGAAGAAGTGAGCCCCATTCCCACAGTAGTGGATGTTGGTTATTCTTGCCTGCCTGGCATCCTCTCCATTTTTCTGGTACAGCATCTTGAATTTCCCCTGGGAACACTCCTCTTCTGCTCTCAGATTCCTTGCAAATATGAACACACCCGTCCATTTCAATTCAATTCTAGGTTTTTTGTTAAAACAAAATGAAGCTTTAGAGATAAAGCTTAGATCTGTTGAGTCATAGAGCCATAAGAGAAAAGTGTGCCTGAAAACGAAGTGATAATGGACAAAAGAAGGATCAAGCGTTAGAAAGAAAACTAGAGAGAAAAAAAGAAAAAGGAAGAAAACTCTTTACAATATCACTGGTGGTCATACCAGTTGCCTTTGTCTTACATGAACCAGCCAAGTCCCTTCATTTACTTGAGCCCGTTTGAATTGGGTTACTTTCACTTAATAAAGAAAGAGTATGAAATACAAGAGCACCTCTATCTCCACATTCAGAGCATAGCTCCCATTCAAGAGCAACAGTTAGGTCTAAAGGAACATTTAGAAAATCCATCCTCACAGGAAGTGGAGACTAGCTGGACATTACCTGCATGTCAAATTTCCTTCATTTGAGAATAAGATAAACCTAATAATTGTCTTTAGAAAACTTGACGCAAGCTTTGGACTCTTCTTTTCCAAAGACCATTCCATGTTGCAACATGGTACAAGAACAAAAGTATGATATGTTTCACAAATCTTTATATCTTGCTCTATGCCACAAAAGTCTTCCTATGCTTACTACTTAGAATATTTCTATAAAAATGAGAGGAAGACCACCACCCCCACCTTTGGTGCCCCAAGTAGAGAAGGGAAACTTATGGCTGGATTCACCTCAGTTATGAATATCATCATAATCCATCAGTCAACACAATAATAGGAAACAGGAGTCCTGCTGCCTGTCCACAGGACAAACAATTGCAGATAAAAAATTTTTCCCTGCCCTTTCAACTTGGCAATCTTCACTGCTTATATACATAAGACAATTGAAAGGAAAAATCTCATTAGCAGATTGCTGAGAAACCAATAAGAACATTTTTTCCAGAAAAAGTATGCGGCAACAATAAATCCTTCAATTTGTTAAATAGACTTTTGATTCTCTTACATAATGGCTCCTATAGACAGGGTGTGACTGAGTTGCAATATATAATGGCCTCGGTCATATAAAGCGTTGATATTTAGGAACAACCCAGCCTCATGAAATAATTAAACATGGCAAAATGTTTATACTCAAAATCTCTTTCCCAATTGCAAAAGAGACTGACTAGTTAAGAGTTAACAGCTCATCCAAAAGGATGGATGGATGCTCAGAAGTGATGGCTCATTGATGTCCTACCTCTCTCTAATGGCTATAAAGCACGCACACTCCATTCTATGCCAGAAGAGACTTGACTGCAAACACAGTAAAATAAGAACCAAACCCATGGAGCCAAAGATGAAGGCAGAGCTGCTGCAACCACTTTTGCAGATGTCCAGGACGAGTGTTGTGTTTGGTGGGATGACTGGAAAAGAAAAGACCCATCGAGACCACTATTGCATTTATACTGAGCACATGTCTAACATCAGAAGGGGAATCTACACCAATGGGTAAATTCAGCCTCAGGACGTAGCTTGTAAAAGCAGAATCAACGTAAGTTACCTCATAGTGTTTGTTTTGGTAAAAAATAATTGTTTTTCAAAAATTGATCAAAAACCACACAATAGCATTCTGCACCTTCTCAGATTCCCTCAACCTCTTCCTCCTCTGTCTCTTGGTCAGCATCTCTCCCATGAACAAGTACCCCTCCAAGTTTGGACTTGGGAAAAATAACCTTTTGTGGCATGGTGCCCAATTCCCAAGCAGCCACTGAGGAGCCAAGAGTTATGTGGAGTTAGCTTTCCATAGGGTAAAACTCCACCAACAAGAAATGACATAAGCGGAAGCTGGGAAGCTAAGCTCCTCTTTCTCTCTCTCTCCCAAAAACTACCCCAAGGTAGAGTTCCTCCTTGCAACCCTTCTGGGAAAGCCCTAAATGCACGTAGAGTGACACAGTGCATCTCCCCCCAGCTCCTGTTAAACAGTAGCTAGTGTGGTAATACATGGCATTACACTGCACCACATGGCATTTACTTTGGCGTTATCATCTTTACACTCCAGGTAGCACATCTATAATAATAAAAGGGTAATATGCTAATTAGACTGAACATCCTTCCGAGCATCATTCCAGACGTCCTTCCAGACGTCCTTCCGGAAAAAGCTGGGGCCGGAGCAAAGCCAGGTCCTGGGTGCCTGGCGGCAGTGGCCGGAGCAAAGCAGCCCGGGTCCCGGGTGCCAGAGGGAAGCCGGTGCCAACAGCCTAGGGAAGGAAGGCCTACTCTTGCATGAGTTTTCGTGCATCGGGCTCTAGTCCCAAATAAATGGACAACAGTCTAAGCCAGTGGTTCTCAACCTTCTGGCCCTTTAAATACAGTTCCTCATGTTGTGACCCAACCATAAAATTATTTTCGTTGCTACTTCATAACTGTAATGTTGCTACTGTTATGAATCGTAATGTAAATATCTGATATGCAGGATGGTCTTAGGCGACCCCTGTGAAAGGATCGTTCAACCGCCAAAGGGGTCACGACTCACAGGTTGAGAACCGCTGCACTGCCTTGGGCTCTGCTTTCTCGAAAATTCGAGAGGAGTCATGTTGAAGCTACTTGTTGACAGCAGTGAAATCTCTTTGCTCACTATCACTAATACTTTTATTAATAAAATAATTTCCCTTTATATATTCAGTGATATGGGTTTTATTTGGCTTTGTACTTGGATCTGGAGATAACAAAAAAAGCACTCCTCACTTATACAGGGCCTTTCAAAATGCCCCTTCATATTGTTATTACCCATCAGTGCAAGGAATACACTTATATATACACTTGTACTTCAGCTGTTTAGTGTTCCATAACTCACTGCCCAAAATGAAATGACTTAAAGCAAAGATATGGAGGGCTTGCCTGCATGATTCCGATCCTGGTGGCACTGGCTGGAGTACTCACTTGGCCAAATTCAGCTGTTAGCTGAGCTGGATTAGAAGGTCCAAGAAACGTTCACTCAAAAATCCGTGCCTCGCTGCTCCTTCCGGCAATGGCTTGCTCTCCCCCAGGCAAACTGAAGCTTCTTCACCCGGGATGTTCTGACTTGACCCCTCCCGTGGGGGCTGAATTCCAAGACAGAGGAAGCCAAAGCTACCAGTCCTCTCGTGGCCTGGGCTCAAAGCTCCAGAATTCACTTTCTTTGAATTTTATTGTTCAAAGCAAGTCACACAGGCAGTGCTCGACCCTACCCTCTCATATGGGGTGGCACATGTGCAGACAGAGGGAGGTATATACAGCTGCCACCTTTGGAGACTGTGTACCAGGGTCATTCTAGAGTTGTCTGCAGATTAGAACCATCTGGAGACCTTTTAAAACTACAGGGGCTCAGGCCACACCCTAAACCAATTAATTCACAATGGGGATTGGGCGTATACACAGGCATCTGTTTCTTTGTTTCTTGTTAAGCTCCCCAGGTGATTGCAATGTGCAGACAAGTTTGGAAACCTTTGATTTACCACAATTTGTGAGCAAAGAGGTTTTAAAAAGCTCGAACCAGCAGTGCCTCACTTACACTTGGTTACATGTCATTTCACAGTATGCTCTGTGGCTTGTCTTGAAACCCACCATGGGTTTAAAATTTAAGGGAAACACTAATCACTTCAATGCTTAATAAAGCTGCCATGATAAGCTAGTTTAGTCTGCCTTACAGGGTGTCCAACTTTCCAATTTGCCTGGCACTGAGTGGTTTCCTGGGACACGAGACTTTCAGTGCTAAAACCATGTCAGTCTGAGCCAAGCTAGATTGTAGGTGACCCTCGATTGCCTTATCTCCCCTCTGCTAGACTGGACATGTTAAGGAAACCTTTGGAGCAGCGGTGGCCAACCGGTGGTGGTCCGAGGACCACTGGTGCTCCGTGAAGTCCGAAAGGATGGTAACCGCTGTTCTAGTGAGTTTTGTTTCTGCAACGTGATTTCATTGTTATCACCTGAGTTTCCTCAAGATTAATGGCCTACGCCTGTGTGGCCTCAAGTGTGTTCCACGGACCTGCCCTATTAGCATTACCTGGACACTGGTTAGAAGTAGAAATTCTGGGAAATTCTGATGCTGAGTCAGAATCTCTGGAAGTAGGGCCCAGGAATCAGCGTGTTTTGCAAAGCAGACCTACTCTGGCCTGCCAGGTTCCATCTTCATCGATCTCCACCATCCCACATAAGACAAAATCAGGTTTCTGATTTGCAATAGAGGCAGAAAAAAACATAGCAGGAAGATCCAATCAATGCTAATTGGCCAGAAATGCCTGACCAAAAGCAGCCAGCATCTTCAGACACATACATGATAATCATCATTTGGGACTTAGTTCTGGTCAGTCATTTATTTGAGAAAATATATTAAAAATATTATATCCACAATCAAGGCGGGAGTGTGGAGTCGGGAGTGCACTAAGCACAGCTGCCTGCTCAGTAGAAGGCCTGTCTCCTTCCAGAACACATCAAAGGGATCAGTGTAAGTCGGGTGGTAAACTTTTCTCCAACCTGAAAGGAAAAAATTAAAAAAAACCTCTTCCTTAAAGTTAAGTAGAAAATCAATATTTGTCTGTGACTAGATGCTTAGTTTTTCCATTTGAATTTATAGTAAAAATCATTGAGGTTTCAGTAATTTAGAAATTATGCTCTGTTGAACTAGCTCAGGCTGAAGTTTACCTAGATGTAAAGAAGAGTTCTGCCAAACAAATTAATACCTAAAAATTTAACCACTTTAAAATGAAAACAGGTTTTTTAAGAACTTACCTACAATATTTATACTGAATTGGTGTTAGTAATTCCATACATGAAAGAAGAAACTCACATAAAACACTTCGTTGTTGAAAGTAAAATCAAGGTATTTCTTAAAACACACACATTATAATTTAGACTTTTTACTAATTCAGATTAGTCTCCCTGCCTACAAAATAAGATTTTGAGTAGGATTTCTTTACCAGTCAATTCGAATATAACTTAATCCCTAATACATTGATGCAAATGGAATCTCAAAAGCTGTTTTTAAGACTCACCTTTGATAAATGATCGTTTTTATTTCTCATGTTTTTCACAAACTTCATATTTAAATGAAAAACAAACAAACAGTTAACCAATATCCCCCCTGCATAAGATAACAGAAATAGTCAAAGGCACTGTGGTAATGGTGAGGAGATCTGTGGGAGGAAGCTGCTCTTGGGGATTTCTGAGCTGCTACAATCACAATACTCCTGCTGCTGCACTGCAGGTCTGGCAGGCGGCGGCTGAGCTGCCCCACCCAGACATTCTGTGGGCAGCACAGACACCTACTATAATGTCTTCCACAAAAATAAAAATACAGGATTAGATTGGAAAACCACATTAGACTGGCCCTGGCTGGTATGGCTCAGTTGGCTAGATGTGCACCGTGCACCGACAGGTTGCCTATTCGAGTCCAGTTCAGGGCATATGCCTGGATTTTGTTCTTGATCCCTGGTAGGGGGCATGCAGGAGTCAGTGGATGGATGTTACACTCTCACATGATGTTTCTCTCCCTCTCCTTTCCTCTCTAAAAACCAATACACTATTTAAAAAAAAACAAAAAAAAAACGTATAGGATTAGATTTGAAAAGCACATGTTTTCAGCAACAAATTCACTTTCCCATGTTATAATTACATCACAAATAAGTCTGTGAGCTTTACTTTCCCTAAATTGTAAATTTATAAAAAGAAAAATATATACTCCTATGTAAGTAACTGCAAGCAGATTTCAATCACTGATGTATTTTGTATCAGACTTCTAAGTACAGTGGCGCCTTGACTTACGAGTTTACCTCGTCCGAGTCGGAGCTTGTTAAGGAGCTCGTTAAGGAGCTCGTTAACTCTAATTACTCTGTCAACTCAATGCAAAAAATTGGCCAGAGACAGCTGGTATCTCAAAAAACTCGTTAGTCGGGACACTCGTAAGTCAAGGCCCCACTGTATTTCATTCATGAACAACTGCTTTTAAAACATGCTGAGAAAGGGTCAATAAGTCATTCCACTTTTGAAGCAGCTAAGGTAACTTTTATATTCTTTCCCTGATCAGGGTGAATGTCCAACAATACTACTGACTGAACAAGCTTTGTGAAACTCAGGAATGAAAAGATTCTTCTGCCACGTTCTCCACTTCCCAGCTGCACAAGCATAGTTTATCAATCTCCTTCTCTCTCTCTCTCTCTCTCTCTCTAATCCTTCCCCGGGGGGGTCACCCTGTCCCTCACCTGGGCTTTGCTTGGTGGCCAGTACCAAAGATGGAGTCTGGGAGGTCGAAATAGTAGCACAAAGCCACATGAACAGCTCGAGTGGTCAGTTTAAGTCCACATAGAGCAAAGATCCCAATAGAAAAGCTAAACTTGTCCATCAAATCCAAGAGGATAAACTCAGAATGAAAACTAAACCTCAGCCCCACAAGGGTGGCAAACTAGACTGACCCCTGAGTAAGAACGAAGGAGGGTAAAGATATTGCTACGAGAGATGTCTGAGATTTTTCTGCCTATGGTTTCTTCTAAGGTTTTTATGGTTTCACGTCTTATATTTAAGTCTTTTATCCATTTTGAGTTTATTTTTGTGTATGGTGTAAGTTGGTGATCTAGTTTCATTTTTTTTGCAAGTATCTGTCCAATTTTCCCAGCACCACTTACTGAAGAGACTGTCTTGACTCCATTGTATGCTCTTGACTCCTTTGTCAAACCTCAGAGGGAAGGCAGGGAAGAGATCAACCAATGAATTTGTACGCATATATGCATAACCCATGGACACAGACAACAGGGTGGTGAAGGCCTGGAGTGGGGGTGGGGACAGGCTGGGTGTGGTCAATAGGGGGAAAGAGGGACATATGTAATACTTTCAACAATAAAGTTAAAAAAAAACATATTCTCAAAAAAAAAAAAAAATAACAATGGAGGGACAACAGAAGAGGCTGGAAGACAGATCCTGGCAGTGCCCTGCTTAAGGCAGTTTGCGTTCTTTAAAAGCATCTGTTCAATGAAATCTTAGATTTAATTCATAAAATGAGAGAAGTAATCACTACCTTCTTCATAAAGCTATTATGAAAACCACATGAAATGACTTGAAATGAACATGATTAATTTATTGTAAATGTATGTGCAAACACAAGGGGCATAATTATTACTATGTTCACTGGGTGGGGAGGGCCTTGGGCTCGGGGTCGGCAGCAGAGGTGATCTCATTAATAGGTATATTGTAATTGTCTGCTTATTTATCTGTCTCCCCCACTAGACTATGATTTCATTGAAAGCAGGGACCAAGTCTTAGTCATCACTGTGCCTCTATTTACATAGTAAGACATTCAGTCACTGTTTATGGAATGTTGAACAAATAAATTCTGAATCCTCACTGTTATTCAGACAGGAGTAGGGTGTAGAGTGATGTGAAAAATGAAACAGCAGTTGCCCATGTGCCCAGGAACAGCTCTCCACCTGCCAAAGAGGGTTCCTACCTACTGCCAGAGCACTGGCTCCTCTGGATAAGGAGCCCAAATTCTCAGAATTGGAAGCATTACTTGAAGCCAGTTAAGAAAGGAGGAATTGACCATTAAATGCCTTGGAAATTAAGAGCAGCTAAACTTAACTGTGTTCTTATCATAAGCAGGGCACTATGCTAAGCCACACATTATTTTATTTAAAACGTACTAGTGGTCCGATGCACAAAATTTGTGCAAGGACCTTGCGCCCCCCACCCCCCTACCCCCTGGCACCACAGTGGCCATGGTGGCCGCCTCTGCCTTGGCCCCTGCCTGCCGCAGCTTTGTCCGGACGGAAGGACGTCCGGTCTAATTAGCATATTACGCTTTTATTATTATAGACAACAACATAAGCAGGTTTTGTGACCTTCCACATTGACAGATGACAAAATTGAGTATCTGAGAGAGGTTAGGTGAAATCATCAAGCTGGATGTGGTAGAGCTAGAATTGAACTCTAGGTCTCTTTTATTCCAGAGCCTACATTCTTACGCAATATTTTATCCAGCTTTCTGAGAAATAAGAGGTCCTTGTGTGTTTACCATGCAGAATGTAGGTCATCTTAAGGCCAAGTGAAAAAAGGAGAATTCTTTTATCCCCCCTCTTCCTTTCCCAATTCCTCCACACAGACCTTAAGCCAGTCGCTGTGCTGGCTCTAGAGATACACCAGTGAAGAGCCAAGGTGCTGCCATTTGAGGAAAGGAGACAGACAGGTTAAAAAATGAACTGCAATCAGAGGGTGGTGTCTAGGGAATTAGACATCAGCAGGGTGGTGAAATGTAGTGGCATTTGCAGGAGGGCAGGGCCAGCCCCTCAGGCCAGACACCAGGAGGGTATTATGCAGGCAGGTGCTGCAGAGTCGCCCTAGGAGAGTGGTGAGATGGGATTCCTAGCATAGGAAGGGATCAGCAGCCATTTCCTAAAAGAGATGTCACAACAGACAATACAGCCTGAGGTCTTGTGGGGATGGGGATAGTAGGTCCCAAACTAGTTACCTGGAGATGATCAAATAGGCTTGCAATTCACTCCCTTTAAACCAAATCATGTGTACCGACTGCCTTGGATCCTTTCATTCAGCCTCTTGGTCCTCTCGCCTCTTTCTGATTTCACTCTATCCCAGCACCTACAAAGCCGGCCACATTCTTGGGTGACTTGCTGATCTAGCTCAGTGCTCCTTCATCTTCCTTCTCTGGCCCCCAGGACTCTCCTGGCCACTCTCCTGTCTTCACTCTCTAGTCCTTGCTTCTCTGAATAGGACTGTGACACTGGCCTCAACACCCCTGGTCACGTCCTCCAAATGGGCTGGCACCACCATTAGACTTGCTTGGGCCTCAGAAGGGGTTGGAAACTTCATAGATGCACCTGTGGACACTAGCAGGACCCAGACACTAAAGACACCTCCTCCATGCTCCCCTCTATTTCTTCATGTCTATATTGTTTATGTAATCTTCTGTCATCTACTCACCAGTATTTATTGATGAACTATTCTAGTTTAAACTCTGCTGGGAACAAAAAAGACAAATAAAATGTTTCTGTCCCAAAGGAATTCACAGTCTGACAATGACAACTAAGTGAAGGAACTTGAACTGTACCATCTCCACACAGTCTTAGAGTTCCCACATTTATGTCTCTTGACCCAAATTCTCCCTCAAGCTTCAGGCTCACATCCTGCTCCCTACCAGACACTTCTACTTGGCTGTCTGAGGGCATTTCAAAATTAATATATCTAAATTATGATTTTCTTCCCTTCCTGTTCTTCCTCTTCTCTGTAACAGCCTCAATATTCTCAGAGTCAAACAAAAATCTAGGAGTCACCTTTGATTCCTCTCTTTCCCTACCGACCCTGATTTATAATCCATCAATGAGTCCTGTGCATTCTACCTCCAAAACATGTCCATCCACATCTCTTCAAGTCCATTCTCACCGCCCTGATCCATCATGGGCTGCTGCAGGCCTACAGAGCCCTTTATGCGTATTTGAGAAAAGGTGCCCTTCCTGCAGATCTTCACTGCCAGAACCAGGATGTTTGCTGATAAGGAGAGCATGGGCTGGATTTCAACTTCCACTTGACCTCCAGGCTGGTGCCCTGTGCAATAAATAACCTGCAGAAACACAGTCACACTCGTGCTGCCATTTTCCTTCTACTACTGCAGTAGCTTTATAAGTGCCCCTCCCATAGTCTATTCCCCACATAGCATCCACTGTGGCCCTTTAAATTCTTAAACTAAATCTTCACCTCCCTGCTTAAAACTCTTGGTTCTTACCTTGACTTTCAAGCCCTGACTGATCTGGCCCCAGTTTACCTCTCTAACCTGCTGGTTCACCCTTACTCTAACCACCTTTCTCTTCCTTAAAAATATGAAACTTCAAGCTCCCTTCCCTCTGACTGAGGTGTCTTCTTTCTTACCTTCCAGTTTGAATCACAGTATGTATAACAGGGTTAGTCTTAATATTTAGTTCATCATATATTCTCATATTTTAGTCCATGGATTCTCTGTCATATTTCATTGTTTAGCTATTATTTTTAATGTAACAAGCATACCTGGCCCTACCAGCCAAAACACAGCTGAGACTTTGCCAATGACTTGCCTCTAACCATAAGGTCCCCTGCTTCTCCCTATCTAAGGTAACTAACCATAAGTACAAATCTTACTTCTCATTCTCTTGATTTTGCATTTATATAATGCTATTGTATCTATATGTGTTCCTACATAATTGGGGGGAGGCATTTTACTAGCTTTTAATATTATAAAAGATAACCATGCTATATGTAATCTTTTAGACAATTTTCATTTAACATTATATTGCTAAAATTCAATTCTATGTCACTTAGTGTATTCATTTTGACTGCTGCATAATATTCCTCTATGTGAGCATATGGCACTATTCATCTGTTCACCAGTGATGGGCACTGGAGTTCTTTCCAGGTTTTCATTATTGGGAACCAGGCTGTTATGAATATATATATGATGTCTCCTGTTGAACATGTGCAAGAATCTCTACTGGCATAAATCTAGGAGGAAGTTGAACTATTGGATCCCAAGTGTACAAATGTTCAAATTAGGATATAATGCCAAACTGTTTTCTAAAATCATTGTGCCAGTTCATACTCCCACCAACAATCTTCGAAAGTCCTATGGATCCACATCCTCTTCAAATACTTGAAATTATCAGGCTTTCAAAATTCTGGGCCAAACAAATCAGTGTAAAAAGATATCTCATTCCGTCCTTGATTCATATTTCCATAATTACTAAAGATAATTACTTTCACTTTATATGTTCACCAGCTATTGGTATTTCTTCTCCTTAGTGCTTCAAGGTCTCAATATGAATGTTTCCAACACAAAGAGAACTTCTCTGACCACTCACCAGGTGAAGGTCACCCCTCTCTAGCGCATCCCTGTTTTCTTTGTGGCATCTACCACTACCTGAAATTACCTAGTTTGTTTGCTGATATATTGTCTGTCTCCCTCAACTAAAATATAAGCTCCAAGCATCGTGGTTGTATATTCACTCCTCCATCATTAGGGCCTCAAACAGTGCCAAGCACAGAGCGGTTGGATGACTATATGATGACAGAGATATATATTAGGTTAAGAGTTGTGTTCTAGAATCTGAGTTTCAATCTCAGCTCTCCCACTTACTAGCTGGGTTGTCATGAAAAAATTACTAAAATCATCTGTTCCTGAGTTTCCCCATGTGTAAAATAAGAGATAATAATATTCATTACTTCATAGGGTTGTTATGAATTCTAAGTAAGTTAATACTTGTAAAATTCTTAGAACAATACCAAAAAGCACTCCATAAATGCCAGTTATTATTATCAGTGTGCAATTTCTGTTATTACTGCTCCATGGCTTGAGAGCACAAGGCACCAAACCAGCCTGGGCAGAATGAGCTTTCCCTTCTCCCACAGACTCTACATCCCCCTCCTCCCATTCCCACAGTCTAGAGAAAAGTAGAGGGGCACTTAGAGGAAAGTTTGGGGGGCAGTTTATTTTCAAGAGAATGATCTGCTCATCCCACACAAGACAAAGTTAAATAACAGCACAGAGTAGGTGCTCAACAATGCTGATGAACGAATGATTCATAAACCATCAATCCACGCAGCTGATAACCCTGTCACACACAAAGTCAGGATATTGTCCCCTCTCTCTCCCTGTATTCTGGTTCGTATTTTCAAAGACAGGAAAGAGAAGTTAGAATGCGGGAAGGCAAAGGCATATAAGTAAGCTGGATAAGGAAAGGGGAACAGAACTGAGACAGGGAGCAAGGATGAAAGGCGGGGGTTGGGAGAGATGGAAATTTTCAGATCGCACTGTGGCACTGGCCTCTAGTGTAGAACATTAAAATGCTGAAAATAGGAACATAAGGGAGTCCCTCAACTATCCACACACCCAGGGATATTTTTCTTTTTAAGGTATGAATAGGGGCACGGGAAAGATAGCCCAGAAAGAGGGGTGGAGAAAGAACCAGAGGCCCAAGGAGGGAGATGAGGGAAGGTGAAGCCCAAGGCAAACTTCACCTAACCATCTTGCCTGGGGAAGGATGGTCCCGATAAATCTGTGCCCTCCACCCCCCACCCCCGTGTCAATGTCACCATAGGGTGAGCTTACCTTGTTCTGCAACCAGGAGCCCTGTTCCATTTGGCGCCTTCCTGGCCCCAAGTGGGAAATGCGGCCTTGGTTAAATGCACCAGGAAGCAAAGCCGAAGTGAGATTCCACTGAGAATTCCAGTAGGTTCACTGGGAGAAACTGTTTCCATATGAGAAGGATCAGGAGTCCTGGCCAGGGACCCACTGCCTCTCCAGTGTCAAATTCCATGACAGCTCTGAGCTCGAGAGTGCGTGTCCCTCCCTCCCTCCTCCTGGCTCCGGGAGTCCCAGGGCGGGTCCGGGCTGGGGGCACATGGGGCTGGCCGATCTAGCCGGTCCCCCACTGCCCGCTGGTGGCTGGTTGGTTGGGATCCACCTTTGAAGAACCCAACTCCTACTTGCCTGTCCCTGCTTCAGCATCGACAGTGCAGAATTCCGAAGCTGGTGACAGGATGCCCTGCCTGGATTGGGGACTCCCTCCTTCTCCAGTCCTTGGCTGGCGGGGGACAAGCCTGGCTGTCAGGGTATTGCAAACCTAGAAGCTACCGAGGGGGGTGCATGCGCCCAAATCTCTCTCTCTCTCTCTCTCTCTCTCTCTCTCTCTCTCTCTCTCACACACACACACACACACACACACACACACACCACCGTTTCCCCTTGATCGACCCTTCAGAGGAAAGTAACTGTCCTTAAGCAGCATAAAGCAGCACGGGGGAGGGAACGCCGCGCTGAAATATGAAAGCCAGCATTATTCCCAAGACCAAATTTGGGGATGGTTGTAATTTTAAGATTTGGATTTAAGCCACTTAAAAGAAAAAGACATGGAACAAATAAAAGACAAGGAACAAATGAGAGAGAGAGAGAGAGAGAGAGAGAGAGAGAGAGGAACGAGAACACTGAAAACACTGAATTTCAGGTGTTAACCAGAGCCTAAGACAAGAGAGGGGGAGGGACAGAAATCAGATGGTGGTTTTCCCAGTGCGAGGTTAGAAACCTGTCTTCACTTCCATGCCCAGCGTGTTCCATCGCGCCCTCCCCCGCAGCTCCACGGAGCCCCGAGGTACCGCAGGGGTTAATTCCGCCCTCGCGCCAGCCCGCCGCCCCCCCGCACTGGCATCCCCGGCCCTGAACGCGCCAGAGGCGGGCGGAGGGAGAGCCGGGAATCTCCGCCCGCTCCCGGCGCGCGCGGAGCTCCCTCCCGCCCGTTCTATTTATAGCTCCGCTGCCAGCTGCTGCGGGGAACTCACCAGCCGCGCGGAGCGGTTAGGCTCAGAGAGCCTTCCAGAAACAGGGATGTGCATAAATTCTGAGAATGGCAGAAATGTCTGTAGCCTTCTGGATTTTGATTGCTACTGCTCACTGTTTCCCATACTCCATTTCTAAGGAGAGAGAGGGGAGACAGAGAGAAAAAGAGAGAGAGAGAACAGGTTTTGAGACAGGTGAATTTCAGGCAGGCAATTTGTCATGCTGGGGACCTTTTGTTATCAGATACTGGGGTGGGGGTGGGGATGGGGGGGTGCGGGGAAGAGTCCTTCATGAATTTTCAGGCTCCAGACTCATATCATTTTCTGCAACACTCAACCTGTTTGGGTTTTTGCCTGTCAGTCCCCTGGTCAAAGAGGTATGAAGCCATGTCAAGAGCAATGCAAAAACCACACCCTCTGACATGTGACTGCCTGCTTACTGGGATCTCAGGGCTGCCCATCAGCAGGATACACATGTTTGGGTTGCCTCTGTGTCAAATTCCACACCAACCCCTCAACAACAACAACAAAAAGCAGCTATTTACGGTGTCACATATGGGTTTCTGGCCCCCGTGGGTCCTGGTGACACAGGAGAAAACACCACCTACTGCCTGCTCCGAGGCTTACATAAGCCTCCTGCACTAGTCTAGAAGGTCCTAAACCTGGCTCCCAAGCCCTTCCTTCAAGTCCTCCTGATGGGACAAGTTCTTGAGCCGCTGTGCCATGCAAATCCCCTGAAGGACCCCTGGGTGCTGCAGAGAAACACCAACCAACAGCATCTGTCCTCACAGAACTTAGCCCACAGCTGTGGAAGAAGCCAAGCCTCCACTAAGGGCACTCCGGAAGGTATGAGGTGGGGGTGCGAAATCCATCCACCTCTGCCACTCCTTCCCTGTCCTCCACCTTCTGGCCTCTGGGTTTTTCTTTTAGAGCAGATCCTAATATAGTAAGAGATTATTATCTAACTATATTTATTCAGAATGATCCTAGAATAGGACTTATTAATTTAACTTTCTAGTTATCTATGGGCTAAGCAGAAACCCTTAGGTCCTTGTTGTTGAAAGTCTTTTTCCCTTTATTCACTTTCCTGCCCTGGTACAGCCAAGGTTCTGGACATACTATTTCTGAGATGAGTCAAGATCCAGGGATGCATCAGGAAAATGCAAGTGCAAAGCTCTGGAGCCCTGTGTCCTGAGTTCATTCTGGCTATTTATAGGATCATGTTGAAATTATTTATGTATCAGCACCTTGTCTGTAAAATGTGAATAATAGTAACAGTCAATACTTCATGAGGTTCTTCTGAAATTAAATATGATAATCTATGTAAATTGCTTAGACCAGTATCTGGCCTGTGCTAAAGCTCAAGACATTAAGTATTATTAGTACTGCACAAATATGAGCTGGAGTTGATTCGGTTGAATTTGTGTACAAAGAGGCATTTAAAGAAAATCTATTCTACCTATGTAAATTTATAATATAAGTGGGTTTCCTTTTCTTTCCTTTATAAAAATGTTTTTAAAGTATAGTTGACATACAATATCATATTAGATTCAGGTATACAACACAGTGATCTAACGTTTGTATCCCTTAGAATGTGATCACCACAATAAATCTAGTAACACATGGAATCTAAAATACACAACAAAACAGAAACAGATTGGTAGATACAGAGAACAAACTGAGTGGGTTTCCTTTTCCTTGTACTAGAGGAGATCCCCATGGCAGTCCACATGTACGGGAGGTCCCTGGTCACTGCCCTGCATTTTCTTATTTTAGGGAAACGAAACATCCCCTCGAAAGTCCTGCTGCTAATCTCTAATGTCCACTCTGACACCCAGGGTAAAGAATCACCAGCTTTTAGGGCTTCATTGCTGTCCTGAGGATAACATCTTGATATATTTAAAGTGCTTTAAACATAAAAACACTTTGTGACGTTTTCCAAGAGACTATCTATGAAGGGGAAATATTTCTATTTAACTGAAAACTCAAAGGTCAACATGGCTTTGTACAATAGTGTCTAATTTCCCCTCCTAAAAATTAGGCTCTAGAAGGAAGGAACTGGGTCTATAAGACTGGTGCCCTGACACAAAGGATTAGTCATCGACCCTGATGGCCATCCTCCCTCTCTTTAGAAGAGAAGCCCTGATTTTTAGACTTGCAGCCCAATGTGGTCTGCACACTTGTGCCAATGAGCTGTAAAATAAAGGGCTATGGGGGAGCCCCCCAGGAACCTCGCCCAAGATACCTGGGGGTGGTGGTTTGGTTTTGTGTCAACCTACCTAAGCTAGAACAGTGTTTCTCAGAATTTCCCTCCCTGTTTGGTTCTGGGCTAGGACGGTTTGGAAGGTGAAGCAGCAGCCATGTTTATTCCAGGAAGGTCACTGTGAAGTCAGGTGCTGTTGCCGCTTCTGCACCTTGTCACGATCTGCTGGCTCATCTCGTCAGCATGGCAGCAGCTGAGCCTGCAGCAGCTCCTGCTGGATCCTGCTGCTTCTCCAGCTCATGGACAAAGAGCCCGTTCGCTCCCCGACAAAGGGCCCCGGCTCTGCCCACAGGTCACCAGCATCATCGGCATTGCAGGTTTGGAGATGGTTCGAGATTAGTGCAGGTTTTACTGCATCCTCGTGGGTTCTAGGGTACCCTTGTTCTCTGTCTGTGTTGGTCAGGATTCCACCAGAGAGACAGGACCGGTAGGAGGTATATAAAGGTAATTATGACAAGAAGTGGGCTTACCCTGGAAGCTGGCTAGGCAAGCCCGCAATCTGTCAGGCAGGCCATCAGGAACAACAGCCAGAAGGGGAAACTTCATCTTCCTGGAACCTCAGTTCTGCCTTTTACTGATTAAATCGGTCCTCCCCAGATTATCAAGGATAATTTTTCTTACTTAAACTGGTTATAGACCTCAGTCACATCTATAAAATACCTTCACAGTATCTAATTTAGGCACACAAGCCTGACCATGAAAATGTCCACCTTTTCTACTAGGTGTTCTGTCCTACAGTCTTCACACAGAACCAACATAGCAGAACATAAACCATTTGGAAGGTCAAGTTCCTAAATTAATCCCTTATTCTACTTTATTCTTAGTGAACCTGCTTTTCTGATCACACCCTGACTAATGCTGACACAGTGGCATGCATGCTTTGCCACTCTCTTCCCTTTCCACTACCCTGCTGTCTATAATATGGATATGATGGCTAGATGAGCGAACTCAGACATGGGGACAAGGGCCACACTCCAGGTATGGTGAAGAGGTGGGCTGCAAAGACCTGATTCAGGAAGGTTGCAGAGCTACCATATGACCCCCTGAGAAGCCTATCTCTATATTTATTTCACATGGGAGATAAATCAATTTCCATTTTACTTAAGCCACTGTTGTATTGGTATTTACTATTGCTTGTGACAAACCTATTTCTGGCTGATGTGTAATAGAAATACACTATAAGCAAACATCAATTGGAAGACTCAAAAGTTGGAGCATCATACATTAGGGTGGAAGAAAAAGTCAGTGGACTATTTTATTTATTCCCTTTCACCTAATTTTCGGGGTGGGGGGATCTGTTACAAGTAATCTTACATCTGACAAAGGCAGCCACTCTGAAGACTTAAGCCAAGTTCCTTTTATTTTCTGGGCCTTAATTGTCACATCTATAAAATGAGAAGTTTGGACCAGGTGGTTCCCAATATACTTACAGATCAAAAGTATGTGGTAATTGCTAAGAATATAGGAAGCATCGGAGAGAAGGGGTGCTCACCAGCATGAATAAAGTTGTCACAAAGTCAAGATAAACCAGTAAACAAAATTTTCAGTCAGGTTGGAAATTTGTTTCCAGGAAACCTATGCAAGTTGTTTTACTTGCATTATCTACACCTCCGTGCCTTCCTTACAATGTAGAATACACGTTGTATAAGAATGGGAATCTTTGTTTTGATCAATAACTTGTCCTAGAATGGCACTCCAGCACAGTGTAGGCTCTCAATAAACAGTTGTTGAATGAATGAATGAATGAATGAATGATACAGGTATGACACCCATGCTTGATCTGAAGGACAACTTCAGACTTACTGA
This sequence comes from Myotis yumanensis, assembly GCF_028538775.1. Lineage (NCBI taxonomy): Eukaryota > Metazoa > Chordata > Mammalia > Chiroptera > Vespertilionidae > Myotis > Myotis yumanensis. The sequence continues at coordinate 66,555,931 of NW_027223755.1, read as the reverse complement.
GTAAACCAGGGCCTAGATTGGTGATTCAAGTCCTTCCAATATCCAGCCAGTACACTCTGTCTCATTAAACACTGTTTTATTTCCAACTCAGAGTAACTGATTCGTGAACTGTGGTTTCCCCATCTAGATGGCAACCTATAAAGACGTTCAAGAAAATGCCAAGAAAATGTCACTTTTAGGGGAGTTTCTGACTCATTGACTCATGAAGTTACTGTCGATATGAGTATGCATAGTGCCTGACACTGGAGACATTAAGCCATTTTAGCAGATGGCTATGTAACTATAAAAAGGCATGGGCATATTCAGTGTTATACCCATTAACTTTTTATTCCTGCTGTGCTCATAGAGGGAAGCCATTAAACTCCTCTATTTTTTATCTATCTTTTTTTTCTTGACCCCTACTTCTGTGCTCACATTGAACCTAAAGATAAGGAATAATTATAGCTTATGCTTATTTAAAGCTTACTACATGCTGGCCTAAGTGCTTTAGATGTATTAAATAATTCAATCCTCACAATATCTCAATGTTATACTTAGTATACTATGCCCATTTTAAATATAAGTAAATCAAATCACAGACAAGTTGCCCAAGGCACCATGATTAGTAAATGGTAGAGCCAATGTACCTCACCGATATTTATTACTTCCATGTAATTCAGAAACACCAGTTATGGCAGTCCAGCATCCTGGACTGAACCCTCTGCACATCACTGGCAGTATCCTAACTACCTTGAATGCTAGAATAGGAGAAGAAAGCTGATTACCTTCTGTTCTTCCTGGGACTCCACCAGTGAGCAGCCAACATGGATAGACACCCCTGAAGGCACAGCCATGTGGCACCTTGGGCACAATCTGACTCTCATCTGCTCCATGATCAGCATTTCCATAGCCATTGTTTCCTCAGGGATTAAGTTATACTGACCAAGAGGACAGAAAGCCAGACAAAGGTATGTGTGGAGGGGGGGGGGGGGGGGGAAGAAAGGGACTTTGCTTGGGGCGGTGGATGCAGTAAGCAGATGATATTTTGTTGAGTTGTACACTTGAAACTGTATGGTTTTGCAAACCAATGTCACCCCGATAAGTTCAATTTAAAAAATTATGAAATGGCCCTACCCGGTTTGGTTCAGTGGATAGAGCATTGGCCTGCGGACTTAGGATCCCGGGTTTGATTCCGGTCAACCTTGGTTGCGGGCACATCCCCAGTAGGTGTGCGGGAGGCAGCTGATCGATGTTTCTCTCTCATCGATGTTTCTAACTCTCTATCCCTCTCCCTTCCTCTCTGTAAAAAATCAATAAAATATATATTTTTTAAAATTGTGAAATAAACACCATCCAAACTCAATTTTTTTCTCTCAGGCACTCTCTATTTACATTCACTCCATGGTTTTAATAACCATCTTTGTGCTATTAACTCCCAAATTTATCCTCAGCCCATGCTGTTTTCTGATATACAGGCTTATATATCTGACCAGCAACTGGACAATATCTCTGATATTTTAGGGACAACAGATCAAAATTAACCTTATATTGTTTACTCTGCATGTTCCCCTTTCTCATGCTCCCCATCCTCTCCCTGTCTCATGCAAACACCCAGCACCAAGTGTTACTTGCGTTACCTCCTTGAAGCTCTTGAGACCATATGTTCTTTTCTCCACTGTAGTTAGTTGGGTCCATGCATGATCTACTTTTTATTAAATAACTGCAATAACCTTCTCACTGGTCTCCTTGCTCCCACTCTTGTCCTAGTAATAATTTATTCTTCATTTAGTAGCCAAATTTTATCTTGTCACTCCCTTCCATTTTTACTAAGAAAAAAAAATCTTTCATATAGCCAATAGCCCCTGCATGGTTTGGCCATGTTTTCAATCTCTAGTTTCATCTCACATCAATTGCTCTCTCACCTCCAACTATACTGAACTTCCTTTAGCTCTTTGCAAAAGTCCCAGATGTATTTGTTTTTTGCCTTTTTACCTCAGGGAATTTCTCCCAAAATATTTCCTCTGTTTGAAATGCTTTCCTCTTATTATTAATTTCAACAGTTTGACCTTGAAAAATCCTTCAGGTGTTAGCTGCAATCATTTCCTCCAGAAAGCCTTTCCTGATGCCTTCAGATTAGAATTAGGCTGACAACTATAGAGTCTATAGCACCATACCACTCTTCTGTTCAATACAGCCTTTCTGCTACAATGCATATTTCTGCAACTATATTTATAATAAGCTCATATGTCATTGTTAAATAGGGGATAATATTGTACTGTTGGTTCCTATATGATGTTTTCTCTCCAGTATGTTAATATTTTACACAAATAATAGCAGTTGAAAACAAACTAATACAGCAAAATACAGAAAGCCACAGAGGGATATAAGTCTGTACGTGACAACCATCTAATTACATTCGGGTTGGGTTGAGTTTTGGTAAGTGTTCTCTCTTGGAAGGGCTTAGTTCTCTTGGTCCCATAACTTATCAGCTGTAACTTTCCTTATATTAATTCCATCAAGCCACGCTAACCTTTTAATTTTCTCAAATAAAGGCCTGTGTTTATTATAGTGTTTATGCCTTTAACTGTGCAAGATTTTGTATTAGGTTTGTAATTGCTCTTCTTGGTGCTCTGTTTGTAGAGTTGCATAGGTTTTAAGTGAGGTCCTAATCCAGTATGACTGGTATCCTTCTAAGAAGAGAGAGAGAGGGAGAGAGAGAGAGAGAAGGAGGACAAATGCACAGAAAAAAGACTATGTGAGGATACAGCAAAATGACTACCTCTGCAAGCTAAGGAAAAGAGAAATCTCCCATACTAGCACCTTATCTTGGTCTTCCAGCCTCCAGAACTGTGAAAAAATAAATTTTTATTCTTTAAGCCACCCAGTCTGTGGAATTATGTTATGGCAGCCTTAGAAAAATTAGGCCATATTTGACGAGGTAAAATCAAAAAGAGTTGAGCTCATAAAATAATTGGCTGTTTTTCAACTAAAAGTGAAACAAAGTAGGAGAGAATACAAAACCTTCAGGATCTTGCAGAGCTAAAGGGCAACCTCTTGACTTTGAAGAATAAAAGGTAAACTGTAGCATGCCTTTAAAAGACAAATGACCATGTTTTTAAAAATCAACTTTATTTATACATATAGCCAATCAAAATATAGAACATTTCCAGCTCCCCCACAAGATTTTCTTCACATCCCTTCCCAATCTCTGCTCCTGGCTACAATTAGTAACTGATCTGCTTTCTATCACTATAATTATATGTGTCTTCCCTAGGATTTTCATATAATACAATCACATAGTATCTGCTCCTTTGTGCCTGGCTTCTTTCACCCAGCATAATATTTAAAAAATTCATCTATGTTATTATGTGTAACAAAAAGTCCTCTTGTTTTTTGCTAAGTAGTATACCATTGTATGGATTACTATAATTTGTTTATCCATTCATATACTGATGAAAATTTGGAATACATGCAGTTTTTGTCTATGATAAGCAAAATTGCTATGAACAATAATATACAGGTCTTTGTGTAGATGTTGCTTATTTCCCTTGACTATCTAGAGGTAGAATTGCTAGGTCATATGATATGTATGTGTTTATCTTGATTAGAAATTGCCAAACAGTTTTTCAACGTTGTACCTTCCCACTAGCAAAATGTCAGTTCTAATTGCTCCACATATTTACCAACAGTTGGCATTGTCAGTCTTTCCATTTTAGCCGTTCATGTTACTGTGGTAGTGGTATCTCATTGTGAATTTAACTTGCATTTCTCTGTTGACTAATGATGTTGAGCAATGTTTTATTGCTTAGTGATGATACATGTTCTTTTGTGAAGGGTCTTTTCAGATCTTTGGCTTACATTATATTAGATTATTTGTCTCCTTATTATCTATATATATAAAACCCTAATATGCAAATAGACCGAACGGTGGAACAACCGAACAACCAGTCGCTATGACATGCGCTGACCACCAGGGGGCACACACAAAACATGGCAGGCGTCAGCAGCAGGCAGCAGAGTGCGAAACATGGTGGGCGTCGGCTGCAGCGGTATGGTGGAGCAGGTGAGCGGGGGTGCCAGACCAAGGCGGGGCACCAGTCGCTGTCATCGGGGCGAGCCTCTGGTGGTTACTTAAAATTCTTCGCTCTATACCATCAGCAGGTGTGAGTGGCAGCTGCCGGCCCCATCACCCCTCTGGGCTTCTCCACCTCCCCCTGCTCCTAGGGGGTTATCAGGGCCGGCAGCCGCCTCTCACACCTGCTGCCAGTGACAGCCCCGCTCGCACCCACTGCTGGCACTGGACCCGCCACTCACACCTACTGCTGGCGCCGGCCCCGCTCACACCTGCTGCTGGTGCCTGGCACCGGTCCTGATGGCTAGGTGCCAGCAGTGGGTGGGAGCAGCTGCTGCTGGCCCCGAGCCCTTGAGGGCTTCTCCACCTTCCCCTGCTCCTGAGGAGTGATCAGGGCAGCATCCGCTTCTCACACCCACTGATGGCACCAGCCCTGCTCGCACCTACTGCTGGCGCCAATCCCAATCGCTCCGTGCCGTCAGTGGGTGTGAGTGGGGCCGGCACTGTCATCGTGTGAGAGTGAAGGTGGCAGGAGCAGAGCTGCCGGCAGACAGGGGACTGGGGGCCATGGCAGGAGGGGCCAGGCAGGGGCACAGAGGATGGGCTGAGACCTGCCCCTGTGCCCACCACAGCCTCGCAGCCCACAGTTCTTTTCAAGGTGCACGAATTTGTGCACTGAGCCCCTAATGAGTTATAAGATTTCTTTATGTATTTAGAATATATAAAGAACTCTTACATCTATTTTATGTATATACTAGAGGCCCAGTGAACAAATTTTTGCACGGTTGGGGGCCCTCAGCCTGGCCTGCAATCGGGGTCATCTTGCCAGTCCCGATTGGGGCTGGCCAGCGGGGGGGGAGGGACTGCAGGAGGCTGGTCAGCAGCAGGAGGTTGGCTGTGGGAACACAATGACCACCAGGGGGCAGCTCATGCATTGAGCATCTGCTTCCTGGTGGTCAGTGAGCGTCATAGCTACCGGCCAGTCGTCCAGTCTTTCTTAATGATGTCTTTCAAAGAGTGACAATTTTAATAATGATAAGCTCCATGACATTTAAGTTACTTGCTATTTAGTTTGATCCTTCAAATTTTGCTTTAAGCTTTTGTTAGAGTCCAGAGTAGCCTTTACTTCTAGATTTTGGTTAGCCCCAATACTAAGGTGTGGTCTTTCTTGGTATCCACTAGGTGAGTAATGAGAACTCTTTACTGTGGCTCTGGATGAATTCTGGGAACTGTTCAGCTCACAGCTCCCTATTTGCTCTCTTGCTTGAACATACAGAATTACATCCTATGCACGAGCATATCATTATGCAGCTAAAGAGTCTAGGGAACTCACACTCAGGTATGTAGAACTCTTTCCTGTGACATTCTTTGCTCTCTGGAACTCTTTCTCACAATTTCTAGCTACCTCAGACACCTTGAACTCCTACCTCTGCCTCCTCAACTGCAAATGTGCCTGGCATTCTCTACCTCCCTCCACATTCCAAATGTGTCTCCAGGAAGAAACCTGGAGAGCATTAATGCTAAGTGAAATAAGCCAGTCAGAGAAAGACAAGTACAATATGATTTCACTCATATGTGGAATCTAATGAACAAAATAAACAAACAAACAAAATAGAAACAGACTCATAAAGAATAGACTGACAGCTGTCAGAAGGGATGGGGGTTTCAGGGCTGGGTGAAAAAAGTGAAGGGATTAAGCAAACACAACAACAACAACAACTCATAGACACAGACAACAGTATGATGATTTCCAGAGGGAAATAAAGGGGGAAGTAGAAGAGTTTGAAGGGGGGTTAGTGGTAATGGAATGAGACTTGGGGTGGTGAACACACAATACAATATATAGATGATGTATTATAGAATCATACACCTGAAACCTATACAATTTTATTAACCAATGTCACCCCAATAAATTCATTGAAATTTTTAAAATAAAAAATAAAAAAAGTCCTAGGAAAGAACTTTTATTGGCTCATCTCTAAGCCAAACACTGTGAGCTATGGAGATAGGACAATCTGATTGGTTATCCTGGGTCATGTGCCTGCCCCTGTGTTTAAGAGGGGTGAAGGAAGTGGTGGGGAAGAAACAAGCCAGGCAGACAGAAACAGCACCTTTTACAGATACTAAATCCTGGGCTTTGAGGTTGTTTCAGTACTTGGCTGTGATTGATAACTTTAAGAACACCTTCAAGGATGCTACTCCTGCAGGAATTTTTATTTATGAAAAATTCTTTGGAGTGGATTTCTTGAATCAATGGCATCACACAGCCATTCCTATGATTCTTGCTATGTATTGCCTTATTGTTTTCCAAATGAATTGTGCCAAAGACATAGCTTATATAAAAATGAGATTCTATTAAATTTTTAAAGTTGACTTATTAATTTAAAAAATAATATTAGCTATAGCTTCAACTACAGATAAAGTGATGTGTGGAGAGAAAAGCATACACATAATTTCTTATATTAGAAGAAAATAAATGGCATAAGAAGTTAGATAAAGAAAAAACAGAAAAGAAATCCAAATTAAGTAGGAGAAATAAAATAATAAGATCAGAAATAAAATTAAATACAAACATATAATAGAAAAGATCAACAAAATCAAAGTTGGTGCTTTAAAAAGCCTAATTTTTAAAAAATCTCTGTCAAGATTAATCAAGGGGGAAAAGGAGGAGACATCTCTATCTATAAAAGCCTAAGCGACCATTGCGACCATTAAGACTGAACAACCAGAACGACCGGTCGACCAGTCGCTATGACATGCACTGACCACCAGGGAGCAGATACTCAATGCAGGTGCTGCCCCCTGGTAGTCAGTGTGCTCCCACAGCCAACCTCCTGCGCCCCTCCCCCCTTCACTAGCCCCCCCAGTACGCCCCGATCGGGGGCTGGCCGGCCAACTTCCCGGGGTCCCCCTCCCCTGGCCAGCTGGCCCTGCAGTAGGCCTCCATCACCGGCCAGGAAGAGGGACCCCACCCATGCACGAATTCGTGCACTGGGCCTCTAGTATGCAATATTAATAATGAAAAGGAAGATAAAACTATAAATGGAACATAGATTAAAAAGAAAAACTTTATAGCAATATATTTGAAAACTTAGATGAACTTCCTACATTCCCATATACATATAAATTACCAAACTGATTCAAGAAGAAATAAAAATCATTAGTTTTTTTAAGAAACTAAATCATTAGTTAATATTCATTCCCACAAGGATAAAATCAAGCCTAGATAATTTTTTAGTCAAGTGCTATTAAACATGTACTTAATAGAAATAGTTATAATAATGATAAATAACTCCTCCAAAGGGAGAGGGGGAAAAAAGAATACAACCCAACTCATTGTATGAAACAAATATAAATCTGATATAAAAATGTGACAGATACTATAAAAATTAAAATTAGTGTATATTGCTAATGATAAAATATATAAATTTATTTTAAACAAAATATTAGTAAACCAAAGAAGCAGTATAAACATATATATCATGATGTGTGCTATCCCAGAAATAAAAAAGTGTTTAATCATTAGATAATCTATTAGTTTATTTTTAGTCTCTGTTTTCTAATTAACATAAAAAAATTTAAGGACATAAAATTTCTTCAATATTCAGCTTTAATCATGTTCTATTAGTCTTGGTTGGATTTTTTCCCCTTGTTTTTGAAAATTTAAAGATAATATTTAATTTCAGTATTGATTTCCTCTTTGATACAGACATTTTTTTATGGTAAATTCTTACTTTTCACATAATTAACATTATTATAGTTGGCTTTACTGGATTATAGTTAGGAAATATAACCTATAAAACTTCTACATTTTAGACTTTGTTAAGCTTTATTTGTCCATGTACATGACTGGTTTTAAAAAATAACAGGTCTACGAGCATCAAAAAGCAAAGTATATTTTATTATTCAGTACAAGATTTTGTATCTATACCATGTTCTTATCTCTCCAAATAACTATAAAATATAGATATATATTTATGTTGGTTGTATTATTTATATCATCTACTTCCTTGATTCATTATATTCTGAGGGACATATATTAAAAGGTATCATTTTGTTTTCATCTTGATTTCTTTGTATTTGGAGGAATTTTTGCTTTATACACTTAACAGTTTTTATTTGGTGATTAAAGTTTGTGGTTGTTTTATCTTCTTGGTGGATTGTAACTTTTATCACCACATAACATCCCTCCTTGTCTCATTAAATGCTTTGGCTTTGAAGGTCCCTTTATCATCACATCAGATATGTTTCTATTTTCTTTTAGTTTGTATTCACCTTATATATCTTTGCTCAATATTTTATTCTTAACATTTATTATTTTGTGGGTTTTGCTAAGATAATTCAGAATTTTAAGTACCAGTCTAACTCATTAACATTTACAGCGACCTCAGTTACAGATTTCTATTCTTTTTATGTACCTGTAATCACTTATAATGAAAGCCTCATTGCTGATTACTGTTTGCTCTCCATTTTTTCCCTCTATTTTAAGATTTCTGTTTTAATTCAATGAGAGTATGGTTTTTCTTTCAGGATAGTACATGGGATATTTTGCTCTCTGAAAATGTATATATTTTTAAATACACTTTTATTCATTTTCTATTGCTGCATAGCAAATGAACAGGAAACCATACAGTTTTAAAAATCACAATGAGATATCATCTCATGACTGTCAAAATGGCCACCATCGCCCTAACCGGTTTGGCTCAGTGGATAGAGCATCAGCCTGTGGACTAAAAGGTCCCAGGTTAGATTCTGGTCAAGGGCATGTACCTTGGTTGCGGGCACATCCCCAGTAGGAGGTGTGCAGGAGGCAGCTGATCGATGTTTCTCTCTCATCGATGTTTCTAACTTTCTATCCCTCCCCCTTCCTCTCTGTGAAAAATCAATAAAATATATTTTTTAAAAATGGCCACCATCAAAAACACAAGAGGTGCCCTGACCGGTTTGGCTCAGTGGATAGAGTGTGGGCCTGCAGACTGAAGGGTCCCAGGTTTGATTCCGGTCAAGGGCATGTACCTTGGTTGCGGGCACATCCCCAGTAGGGGGTGTGCAGGAGGCAGCTGATTGATGTTTCTCTCTCATCTATGTTTCTAACTCTCTATTCCTCTCCTCTCCCTTCCTCTCTGTAAAATTCAATAAAATATATTTAAAACACACACACACACACACACACACACACACACACACACACACACGAGGTAATAAACGTTGGCATGGATGTTGAGGAAAGGGAACCCTTGTGCATTGTTAGTGGAATTATAAATTGGTGCAGCCACTATGGAAAACAGTATAAAGGGAGCGCCAGTCAAGGTGCCAGTCGGTCCTAGCCTCCTACCTTGATCACATCAACATTACAATTTTATAGAGCAATCAACATTGAGAACCACTTGAAGACTAGGTGAATAGAAGTTCTATAACTAAAGCTATCAAGAAGAAGCCACATTGAGGCTGGTAGGAGGGGCAGAGACATGGAACGAGCAGGTTGCAAATCAATGGTATGGTGATAAAGAATTGTGAGGCAGAAGTCCCCCCTTAGGAAAAAGGGTTCCTACCCTCACTGAGCTCCCCAACCCAGGGCTTCAGTGCTGGCAAGAGGAGAGGAGTCCCCATAACATCTGGTTCATTCAGCAGGAATTGCACCTAAGAAAGACAAAGGACTGCTAGAGGCTGTGGTTTTCTTTAATAAATAGTGCACAGACTCACTTTCTCACACACTCACTTGCTCTAAGCTCCAGTGCAGGATCAGCATCTCAAAAAGTAACAGAGACATATGGGGAGGAACCAAATGGACTAACTTCAGAGGGAGGACTAGGCAGGTAGAAGCCAGGGCAATTTTGTCCAGGGAAAAAGGCACTGGCAGGTGCCATTGTTCCTTTGTGGGACACTTCTCCCACTCAGCCAGCAAGTGCAGGTGGACACCAAATCTGTGCATTTTAGTGGGATTGTAAATTGGTGTAGCCACTATGGAAAGCAGTATTGCAGTTCCTCAAAAAATTAAAAATAGAATTATCATATCACCCAGGTATTTTATCTGAATAAATAAAAAAAACTAATCTGAAAAGAATATGCAACCTCTATGTTCACTGCAACATTATGTACAATAACCAAGATATGGAAGCAACCTAGGTATCCATTAATAGATGAATGAATAAAGAAGATATTATTTATATATATAATGAATATTACTCAGCCACGAAAAAGAAAAAAATTCTTACCATTTGCAACAACATGGATGGACCTAGAAGGTATTATGTCAGACAGAAAAACAAATATTATATGATTTCACTTATCTGTGGAATTAAAAAATGAAATAAATGAACAAACAAAACAGACACAAATTCATAGATTCAGAGGACAAACTGATGGTCACCAGATGGGAGTGGGTTGGGGGACAAGTGAAAAAGGTGAAAGGTATTAAGAAGTACAAATTACAGTTATAAAAATAGTCACAGGGATGTAAAGTACAGCATATGAAATATATCTGTCAAAATATTATAATTACTATGTATGGGATCAACTGGGTACTAGATTTATTGGGGTGATCTCATCATAAGTTATATAATGCCTAATTTCTGTGTTTTATACCTGAAACTAATATATTATCATGTCAACTGGAATTAAAAAATAAATTTTAAAATAAATTTTAAAAATAGAGTAAAAAGTATGAAAGGATCCTTAGAAAATTAAAAATAGGACTACCATGTGATCCAGCAATTCTATTTCTGGGAATATATCCAAAGGAAACAAAAACACTGACTCAAAAAGATATCTGCACTCTCATGGCCATAGCAGCATTATTTATAATAAGATATGGGGAAAAAACAAAGTATCCATTGGTGGATGAGTGGGGAAAAAGGTGTAGTATATATCAGTAAACAATATAATATTATTTAGGCATTAAAAAATGAGCAAATACAACCACTTTTGAAGACATGGGTGGACATTGTGGGCATTATGCTATGTAAAATAAGTCAGGCAGAGAAAAACAAATACTATATGATCTGACTTATATGTGAAATCTAAAAAAGAAAAAATGACCTAACTCAGAAAAACATATAAGTCTTATGGTTACTGAAAGTAGAAGGTGGAAAAGAGAGAACTGAGGGAGGTGGTCAAAAGGTCCAAACTTTCAGTTGTAAGATAAGTAAGGTACTACAAATGTAATGCACAACATGATGACTATAGTTAACAGTGCTACACAGAAAAGTTATTAACAGAGTTAATCCTAAGAGTTCTCATCACAAGGATAATTTTTTTCTTTCTTTTTTCTTCTCTCTTTTCTTTTTATTTGAGACGATGGGAATTAGCTGAACCTGTTGTGGTAATAATTTCACAATTATATTTAAATCAAACCATCAAACGTAAAGTAAGTCAAACTTAAAATACAGTGATGTCAATTATTTCTCAATAAAACTTAAAATTTAAAACAGCCAGTATTATCTCAAAATTGTATGGGTCAGAAACTCAGGCTGGAATCTCTGCTTAAGGTTTCACAAGGCTGAAATCAAGATGTTGGCCTAAATTGGTTCTTATCTGGAAATTCTGGATGAAAATTCACTTCTAAACTCACTCGGAGTGGTGCTCAAATCCAGCTACATTCTTCTTGGCTCTGGGAAGAAGCAAAAATCAGTGGTGCTCAAATCCAGCTCCTTGGAATGGGGTCCTCAATTTCTTCCTGGCTGTCAGCCAGAGGCCTTGTCAGCTCCCAAAGGCTGCCCACATTCCTTGGCATATGGACCTCTCCATCTTCAAAGCCAGCAATAGCGTGAATCTCTGACTTCATCTGCTGTTACCACGTGGATAATCTTTATATCTTAAGGTCAACTAACTTGGATTTTTAATTGTATCTGAAAAATCCCTACACATCAGTATCAACATTATTATTTAATAGGGGAAGAATGTTTGGGGACCATCTTTACAATGATGCCTACCGTACTGTCCTCATAGATGAATGATAAATGATATATTGACTGAAAATTGAGTTCTTGAATCATAGTTCTTCTTCACCCTCAGTGATCTACACAATTTATTCCATTTTCTTCTAGTTTCTAGTGATACCAAGACATCCTAAGCTATTATACACACACACACACACACACACACACACACACACACACACACACAATCTTTCCCCTGCTGTAATCTATTAAGAATTTCTTTGATCCTTAGGATTCAGGATACCCCATATAACTCTCCTAGAGTTATTCTCTAAATATCTTACCCTTTTCTACATAGATCTCCCTCTCTGTGTTCTAGCTCCTCATTGTGAGATATTTCTTTTAAATTCTGTGCTCAGGAGAAGTCATTTTTTTCTTAAGTTCATCTATTCAAATTTCAAATGAAGAAAAGATGGTATCTTGTTCCTTAAGTACTTTTAATACTAGTTTTATCTCCTTGAGAGTTCCCACGGGCTATTACTTAAATTTCCTTCCATTAGTTCTACTTCATTTGGAGCCATCTGTCCCCATCAGCTAGGCCCTGCTCTTCCAAGTTAGAGTCCCTTGAAGGGGTTGTAAATTTCCTTCACCTGCTCATGGACCTGTCTTCCTTCCACACTTATGCAAGTCAGGCTGTCAGGATCTCTCTACTGTAGCCAGCCTTCAGGCATAGCATTTTCCACATTTGCAGGCCAGGCATGTTACACGGAAACCTCTTACCTGCCTGATGAGGTACTGGGAGGCTGTCTCCATTCTCTACACCTAACAGACAGGAGTTCTCTCCAAACCACAGAAAAGGGAGCAATTAATGCATCCTTCCCCCAGTTCCCACTGAGGTCAGAAGAATCAGGGGGTCCCTTTAAAGACCTCAGTGAGAGCAACAGGATTTCACTGCTATGACCCCTCTGTCATCAGCACTGTCAACTCTACCTACCATCTCTGCTTCAAGTTGAGACATATCTGAAAGGAGAGTTTCAAGCAGAAACTATATCAGGATCTAGAGCAGGTTTAGTGTTTTACCTTAAATTAGAGCAGTCGGGATGAAACACTTTAATAAAAATATTACTGATTTTTTTAACCTAGCTGATAATAAACAGAGAAAACATTCTATCAAGACCCCAAGCCAGGTTTCTGACCCTGGAACCTCGCTTGCCACTGCTGACTTTCTGCTGCACATGTAGGAAAAAGATCTTGGAAGGGGCTACATTCTTCTTGGCTCTGGGAAGAAGCAAAAATCAGCAATAGAGCAAAAGTTTGCCTTGCCAACAATGCTGAAGTGCAGTTCACACGTTTTAAGGCTCCCTGGTGGGGGGGGGGGGGGGAGGGCAGAGGACAGGTGACAGTAGATGAATGTGGAAACTGCAGCACCTGGAAACAGTCTGCTGCAGACATCAAAGAGAGGCAAGTCTCTCCGCATTTCTTACTTCGTGTTCTGGTTAAGGATGAGGGATGGCTGACCCTTTACACCCAACCTATACTTTAAAATAGTACACACACGCAGAACGAGAGAAAGAGCAAATTTTTTCAGATATTTTTGCAGTTATCTTCCAGTGTTGGAGTTATATAAGTCATGGCTACTTTCTTTAAACATTTTATATTGTCTAAAACTTATTTCATGAGCATATATTTCTTTTACACGAAAAACAATATTTTATCAATATTATGCCTGCTACTGGTATTATTTTTCCTAAAGTGTGCAAAATAATTTGAGGCTCCTAAAAGCTTATATATATATATATATTTTGTGTGGGATTGCTGATCCAATCATTTTCATGGCAAAACCAAAAGATCAAGGTATTTGGAAATACCAAAGATCAAAGTATTTGAAAATATATAGATAGCTGCCTTGTTGTTAAAATATTTAGTTTGGCTCTGGCCAGTGTGGTTCCATTGTTACAGCATTGGCCTGCGAACCTAGAAGGGTCACAGGTTTGATACCCAGTCCAGGGCACATACCTGGGTTCATTCCCTGCCAGGGTCCTGGCACATGCAGGAAGCAACCTATCGATGTGACTCTCTTGCATTGATGTTTCTCTCTCCCCACCCTGTTTCCTCCCTTCTATTCTCTCTAAAAAAGTCAATGTAAAAAATATATCCCCAGAGACAATTAACAAAAAGTAATATAAAAATAAAATATTTAGGTTTGGTGAATATAGCCTTTCCTAATTTACAACTCTTATTACTTGGATTCAAAATACTCAATTCACTGGGAAATTGGCTAGTTTACTTCCATTCATAAGAACAATAACAAACACAAAAAAAGAACATAGCATGATATGTCAATATTTTATCCTCCTTTACCCACTCATTCAGCAAACCAGGTGCACAGTTAAGTTATCTGCAAATTCATTCATTCAACCACCCATCCAGCAATCAATTATCTTTTCACTCATCTCTCTCTTAAACAAAGACATTGAGCACAAAGCACTGTGATATGCACAATGAGGGCAGTATGCAGACAATGCCCTGACTCTGGAGGGTTTTACAATGTAATTGGGGAAACAAATGGTATAAAACTGAAATCTAGAAATAAAACAAGTGTATAATAGATGGATTTTCAGTCATAATGCATTGAGTGGTAAAGCATGTGACGTTAATTGAGAAGACAGAAATAATATGGAATCTCTTTGTTTAAGCACTGCGAAAGAAATAAAAATACAATGTTTTAGAGGCAGATAGCAACATAATTTGAGAAAATAGAAAACAAGCAGAACACTGCAGCCAGGGTGCCTAGCCCTCACAGGTGATACCCGAGGAGAACAGTATTTGCACCTGCCCTGTAAGTCACTAGGGTATGAAGCCTTCCCAGTGAGTCTTTTTATGTTGCCTCAAATTCATAACAATGGCACCTTGCTGAGCAGAAAATTAACGAGGGGATTGTTTATAGTTGATTTACTCTTTGAGGTGCTACCAGACTCATCTCTTCTAGTCACTGTTCATTATGTATTCATGAGCCAGGCTGGCTATCTTTCATTCTTTATTGTATTCAGGAAGGGGAAAAAAAACCATAAAACCATTTTCCTGGCTGAATGAGTGAAATAATTTAAAAGCCAATATGTTAGCCTGGCAGCTTGTCTAACAACCCTGAGAATCTCTTCAGTGCAATAATTAAAAGTAGCTCTTTATTATATAAATTATTCACTTACTTTTTAACATCCAGGTGAATGTTTATGTTTATATGAAATGAGTACTGAAGACAGTTTGGCCATTCAAAAAATCACCTCCCATTAGCTCATCACACTTTCACCATGAAATGGAGTTACTGCATAGCTGCTTTCCTCTAGAATGACTAGCTTTAACTTACATAAGTAGAAGATTATACAAAAAGATTAATGTTGTGTTTACACAGTCTAACTGACATTGTAAAGGCATACATCTACTCAATGGGAACAAAAGTATCCTCGAGGGCAAGAAAGCATTTTGAGGATATCTCCTCCTATACATCCTGGATGTAATGCCCCTGTGTCCCTGAGGTACAATTCGTGGTGACAAGATGAAGAGAGATGGAGCATTCTTAATACTAAACACAAGCAGTGAGTTAAAACCCCCAAACTTCTTTAGGCACATGAGGTCCCATCACAGACCTTTTCACTTTCCATACCCCCCGCCCCCTCAGATACTCATTCCCACTTCCCTACCTTAGACTCCATGCTCAAATCACTTCTTGGTCCATAGGCTCAATTCCCTTGCCTCCCTCTGCAATATTAAACTAACTAAACTTCACTAGGTTAAGTCCAAGTCCCCATCGACACTTGTTATTGTCAGTCTATTAAATTTTAGCCATTGTTATTTGAGTGTAGTGGCATTTCAATGTGATTTTAATGTGCATTTTTCTGATGAATAATATATTGAGCACTTTTTCATATGTGTTTAGCCATTTAGATATCATTTTAAGTCAAGTACCAGTTCGAGTATTTTTTCATTGGGCCATTTATCTTTTTCTTATTTCTTATTTATTTGTAGGATTTTATATATCCTGGATATGTATCCTTTAATGGATGGATAGATAGATAGAGAGATAGATAGATAAATTTATTTTCTTCTCGCTCTCCTATTGTCTTTTGATAAACATACATTCTTAATTTTAATGATGTTCAAATTATCATTTTTTTTTTTTGTGGCTAGTGCTTTTTATGTATTGTTTAAGAAGTCTTTGCTAATGAAGTTACATTTATTAATTCACTGAGAAAATAAAACTAACGAAAAAACAGCTTATGTACCCTAACAGCAGATCTATCAACCTAACCTGTAATTCTGCTCATATACTCTGCCCTCCCTCCTACTACAATGGATACCTTTTCCCAGCTCCTTACTAAGACCAAACCTGCCAATGCTCCCATTCCCTCTGATCCATGAAAGTCCTTCTCTCTTGCAAGTATCTTTTTTTTTACTTCTGCATCATCAAGTTTTCCCTCTCTACTTCGTCATTTCCATCAGCATATAAACATGCTGTGATAACAACCATAGTGACTATCAGGGTACCAGCAGGAAATTTTTGGCACCAAATTAGAGTAATTTGAGGAGGATTCATAAAAAGACCAGTTTCAAAGGCAAAAGCAGCATGTAGAGGAAACATGAAAAATATGGAGTACCACGAGTTTGAAGAGTGGCATTGTTTCAAGCCTACATCCCTAGTGAAGGAAGAGATGACTAGCACTCAACAAGAGTCAGTCATGCAGAATGACTATTGAGAGAAGTAGTAAAGAGAAGCAGCTAGCCAGAGGCTCCCTCCTACAGTGATAGGGCTAGAGACATAAATATTATACATTTACTTTCCTCTCTTCCTCTAATCTCTGACTGGCCAAACTCAATCTGAAGCCAGAGGTTAAGGTAGTTTGTTTATATAATCCACATAGATCAGCTTCCTGTGGCATAAACAAGGGTGAAGAAAAATGAAGATAGCTCTGAAATGGCAAATGCCGGGTAGACAGCAGAGCCCATCTTTAATCCACTCTTATTCTTCAAAAGTGAAAAGTTTATGTCCCCAATATAAGGGACACACATTTCCTCCAGCTCCCGAATTAGCACACAATGTTAATTTGGCCATGCTTTCATCTGAAACCTCTTGAGTTCCAAATACAGGGTCTGAGCCACCTGACCACACAGTTTATTTCTGCCTTTTGGATCTGTCAGACCTAGTCCCTATATTTAACTTCCATTTTATAATATGTAGAGTGTTTCTGTGCATGTCCAATTTTAAGGTTCAGTGGCAGTTGAGGTCACATACTTGGTGATTCATAGCCATTCATTCAGTCTCAGCCAGGATCCAGTACAAGCCAGGAGCTGTTTTTACGTAGATAGTAGTTGCTTGGCAAAGGATGACAAGGTCATCTTCTGTTCTCCAACTGCAGGTTAGGCAGCTTACATGTTTTTAAAACTCACTTTATTTGTTTATACTTAAACATTTTAAAGTAAGTTATTGACATCTTAATAATATACTCCTAAATATCTTAGTATGTATTTCCAAAATTAAAAATATTCCTCTGCTTAGCCAAATTAGCATCATTGTACTTAAGAAAAACTAAAATTTCTTAATACTATTTAATACTCAGTCCATATTTAAATTTCTTTAATTATGCCAGAAATGTATCTTTCAATGAACTTAACAACACTTGCAACTTTTCTCTTGGCCTGACACTTTTTAAGTAAAAATTTTGAAAAACAAAGTGCAAAATAGAGAAAAATAGACTGCCTAAAATTGCATTCATAAGTAGCAGAATGTCAAAAAAGCAAGTGAATCTAGGACAGTGGTTAACTTTGGGGAAAAATCAGTTAGGTGCAAACAGGGAGTCTGGGAATACTGGCAGCATACTATTTCTTGTATAAGAATTTCCTTTAACTATTTATTAAATTATAATCAAATGCTTATGCATTTGAGAATAAAGGTGTGAGGACTTGTATGCATGCATATAAGCATAACCAATGGACATAAGACACTGAGAGATAGAGGGAGCCGGGGGAATGTCAAGAAGGGGCAAAAAAGGAGACATATATAATACTCTTTGTAAAAGGTGTGAGATAACATATGACTAATATATTAAGTACTTTTGGAAAGCAAACTGACATACAATTGTTAAGTAGTATTTTTTAAGGAAAAGAAAAGAATAGCACTTTCAAGGGATTCTTTTGGTTTTAGTGACCAAATCTAAACAAAGGTGGCTTTTGCAATGTGAATGTTTATTTAAGTTCAGTTTGTCAAAGGTCATTATTAAGAATTGAATTTTGAAGATAGCATTATAATGATACTGTTTTATTTTTATATAAGGCAATTAGTTGTCTTATATCATAACTATGGCCATCAATTCTAAATCGTGTTCTGTCCATTATTCTAAATAATTCTAATTCCCATGCTTTATAATGTTATTTCCACAGGTTGTTTTGATAAATGTTGAAAATCTTACAGGAGGACTCAAGAAGGAAGTTTTACATGTATAAAATATTGTTTTAAAAAACTAAAAATGTCCTTTTATTGTCAAACACTGATGCATATATTATTAAGCCCTAGGCCAGGGGTGGGCAACCTTTTTGTGAGTGCGTGCCAAAACCAGCAAAATCTCTGACTCAAAATTCTTCTGCGTGCCAACCCTAATTTTTTGAGAACATGTTACGCCTACTTGATATCTCTTAAGGTGTGCGTATGTGAAGAACCTTGAAGAAATAATAAAATTCATTCGAGCAACAAAAACACAGTATATGATGATGAAAAATACATTTATTTTTTAATGTATACATGTACACTGATAGTCTGACAGAAAACTTTATGACTCCGTTTGATATTATCAGTGGGACTTTTGCTGCTGCATCACTGATGACAGAGATTTTACATCAGGTTTATATTTCATGACCTTCAGAGATATGCATGAGCTACTACTTTCATCCGTCAGGCTACTCCTATCATGAGACTTAACAAAATTCATCACTGAGAACAAAGATTCACAAGCGTATGTGGATGAAACCAAAATACTGGTCGGATCTAGGAAGGCAGGGAGAGTTAAGGCAAAGGCATAGAAATTGCTCTTCCCCTCTCTCGTCAATCCATGTCTATGGTCTTTAAGATAACTTGTTATGTAAAATTATTTATTTATCTAAAATGCACCTACACTGAATTTATCTAAAAATAAAAAAGTCAATATTAAGAAAAAAATTGTAAATGGAAGATTATAAGAGAGGGTTTCGCGTGCCAGCAAAAGTTACTGGCGTGCCATGTTTGGCACGCGTGCCAGGGGTTGCCCACCCCTGCCCTAGGCTCTCCCAACATTCCCATTTCCCTGAGTCTTCAGACTCACCTTTATGGTATTCCAGAGAAACTTCAGTGTTCCAAGTTCTTAAACATCTAGGCCATCATTGAGTTATACTTAGATTTTCTAACCCTGCAGATGATAAATATCACTTCCAAGTGCTTGAACCAGTACATCAAATCCTGACTCCTTGGTGGTATACCCATAGCAAAGTATCTGGCTATTTGAGCCTTTTGTCTCATCCCTCTTGTTCAAACACCCTTAGAATTCACTCCCCTATGCTCCCCAGGCTGCTGTAATTATAGATGCTGAGGTTTTATATGTTTTTAGTCTATAGGCTACTGCTGCTCTGAGAAGCCCTCTATTTAAGCCTCTTAACAAAGCTGGTTTCTAAATCTTGTAACTGTCCTGGAGGCAAAAAGAGGTGGAAAGGATGGGTACTGAAGAGAACTGGCATCAGTTTGGGAGGCCAGTGCCTCAAGTATAGTCACTGAAAGGCTTTTATAAAAGTTTTCAATGGACAAAAGGAATTTAGGAGAAATTCAAGACTTTGGGGTCTTATCCAAGTCTCTATCCTATTTCTTGTGGTCCCACTTAAGCCCCACGAGTGTCCTTACTAAGAGACTCCATGAGGTCTTCAACTCCACAGCCCTGATCATCTTTCCCGGGATGGGTCCACAGTCATATCTATCCTGAAACATTAGGAGACAAATCATTCTTCCAAAGCTTCCATAGAGACCTTTGAGCTCTCCATGTATATTCTTGACTAGATGTCCATGCCTTTAATTGTCCCTCTGTGTGCTCCCTAGGATCATTTTAAGAAGCCTGATAACACCATCCTTATAATAACTTTGTTGCTACAGTAATAAAATTTTACTCTCCACTTAATTCTTTCCTACCAGTGATAACCAGAGTAACTATGGTCCTATTGCATGTTATAGGTTACCCTATTCCTCACACCCCACCCCCACCTGGACAGAAGATTATGCCCTTGAACATATGAAAAATGTTATCCAGGAAAACCACTTTGAGCACCTGTTCCTTGAAGCCACTTAATTAACCCTTCTGTATTACTATAAAATTGTGTTGTTTAAAACCACCACATTTCTGTTCATTTGTTACAGCATCAATAGAAAACTAGTTCATCAACTAATAATTGTTTTGGGACCGCCACCTTCTGACATTTCACTAAATGGCTAGAGTACAGTTACCTAACAGGGCAGTTTAAGTATTTTTTTATGTTCATTTTTATTTGGTGAGATATGGCCCATGGAAAATTCTAAAGGAGAACTAAGGAGTATTTTTCATCATCCAGTTGTTTACAATTTTTATTGATTATTATGCACTTACCCCCCCCCCCTTCTCAAAAAAAGAAAACACACACATTTTAATTATAACACTGGAAATTGTTACCATGGAAAATTAATGCTATTATTTTTCAGTTTAATACTATACAAACTAAGTCTTAGAGTTGTGAAGATAGTTGCTTAAGGTCATGTAGTTAACATGTGCCAGAACCAGAAATTAACTTCCAGAAATATAGGAATTCAAAGTCCATATTCATTTCATGACACAATGTGGCTTACAATGTGTTACAGAGCCAGTAATGTTTTACCCTAAGCCTCTTAGCTAGCTCATACTCATCCTTATTTTAATACAGCAACCCAGAAGATGTATGTGCAATATTAAAAAGTAATGCCTATTGAATAGGATTTGGGGGGAGAGGGTGTCAGTGAGCACAGGTCCCCATTCTTACCCTAGCCCTCAGTTTCTATTTGTCTACCTCAGCTTGCCCTAATAGAAAAACCTTTAGGGAACCAGAGAATTGCAGGAAGAACGGAGTCCAATCTCTTAGTCACAGCCCTGGATCATATGAAATCAGGTTAGATCCAATACTGAGGCTTCCAACCCTGCTTTATGAATTTCAGAAGGTCAAAGGATAGATGTAAGAAGTTGCCATGTGTCTAACCTCTTGTCAGCAGGCTCGAAGTATTATTTTATACCCATTGACCATGGAACTAGGAATGTACATTCTAGACAAATTAATATACATCTTTACCAAAAGCATATTTCTACCTGTGAGCCCAGGTAGACATCAAGTTTGTACTGACATCAACTATGAAAATCTGTTTTACTAACATCCAATTTGATTGACTCCTTCCCCAACTATAGGCTAAAACTTAAAAGAATGAACTAAAATGCCATACACTACAGGATATTGTCATTGAGATTCTGAGCTTCCTTATCACAATACATTTCTTTCTCAATAGTGTGCTCTACATATTTTGCTTCTATAACTGGCCTTATATGGGTAAGAAAATGGAGTTCATAATCATTTTCTATCCCTTTCAAATTACATGGTTTTGCTGCTATAAATAACCAGCATTTCATTCCTATTAACAGGAATCTACATGTGACTGACTCTGAATGGTCACCTGCATAGAGAATTGTCGGAATAATTTCTCCAAGATAAGAAATGAGCTGGGCAACCCAGTGGGCCCAGGTGAGTGGGACACAAAAGTGCACATCCATCATATCCACACACCTTTGCCATTTCCTCTCTATGCCATTAACCCAAACAGCAGGACCCAAACTATCAACCCTAAGTTGCTAAAATGATGTTAAACAAGAGAACTGGTTTCAACCACCTGCAATTAGAACTAGACTCTATGAACTAGGACTGGGATTAAGTGTCCTTTTGTCAGTAAAAATATTTTTTCAATAGCAAAAAGAGTAAGAGTGACACTTGGTGGCCAGTACAAGGCATCACAAAGGACTGAGCCAGAGGGTACATTTTCCTCACCAACTTTGCTCTGGGAGTTTCGAACACAGGGTGGAACTATGCTGCTTATAGAGAAACAAGACCCATGTTTGCAAAAATGGCATTAGTCTTGCTCTAGTTAGTAGCTAATAAGTCAGCAGTGGTACCACACAGTAGATGTTTGGAATGAATAGAAGTTAGTATGTCCAAAAAAGGACATTTCAGGAAACAGAAATATGGTCATTAGAACACTAATTCTGATAGCCTTTAAGAGTCTAGGCAAAACCTTATGTGATAAATAACTTTAAATAAAGCAATTATCAACTGTACAGAACTGCACATTCTACACCTGGAACTTACCGCTCTTCCAGGGCAAATGCCTCTAACCTTTGTTCAAATCGAACCCCTTTTATTATGATTTCCTAGTATAACCAAGTTACTCTCCAGTCACTTTTAACCATCTTTCTTATCTTTCATCAGTTAAAACCATAGCAAAGAAAGAGCACATTTCAAATAATTTATCAAATAAATACTTGCATAAGTGAAAGGAAAAGTTGCAAGCAAGTAGAAACCAGAATGATTTATGAAAATAGCACCCCAAATAAAGAAAAACAGATAAATTAAAAACTCAGCTTTCGATGAGCAACAGGGAACAAGAGTTTCTAGGGTAACCAAAAAGAGTTCATCCCATTCTACTCTGGAAACAGATGCTGAGAAATGAGTTTCTACTGGGTTTGTGAGTATTCGTGCCGAAAGTGATCATCAGGCACTCAGGCCAGGGCAGTGCCTGGCTACACATTAGATTCACCAGAACAGGTTTTCAAACCCCTATCCTTAGGTTACAACCCAGACCAATGAACCAGAATTTCTGAGGGCCGGACCCAAGTACTAGAAGTGTTTAAAGGTCCTCAGATAAGTGTATTAAAAAAAACAACGGTGGTACATCTACACAATGGAATACTACGCTGCTGTAAAAAAAAGAAAGAATTCTTACCATTTGCAACAGAATGGCTGGAACTGGAGAGCATTAGGCTAAGCTAAATAAGCCAGTCAGAGAAAGATAAATATCACATGATCTCACTCATTTGTGAAATATAATGAACAACATAAACTGATGAACAAAAACAGATCCAGAGACAGAGAAGCATCGATCAGATCATCAAACCTCAGAGGGAAGGTAGGGGAGGTTGGGGGTAAGGGGGAGAGATCAACCAAAGGACTTGTATGCATGCATATAAACATAACCAATGGACACAGACACCAGGAGGGTGAGGGCATGAGTGGGGGGGGGGGGCAATGGGGGCATAAGGACACATATGTAATACCTTAATCAATAAAGAAAAAAAGTCATGTGTGTTTTATATTTTAATAGGCATTGGCAAGATAGGAATATAGAAAAGAAAAAAAAAAAAAGGTCCCCAGCTGATTCTAAGGTCCAGCCATGGTTGAGAACCACTGTTCTAGAATGGTGTTCTCAAACATTGTAGTCTCAAGGTCTCTTCACATTCTTAAAAATTATTGAGGCCCTGGCCAGTGTCGCTCAGTGATCACAGTGTTAGCCTCTCTGTGCACTGAAAGGTCACAGGTTTGATTCCTAATCAAGGGCTTGTACCTGGGTTGCAGGTACAAGATTCCAGGTCCCAGTCAAGGTGAGTGCAGGAGGCAACTAATCTCTATCTCTCACTCTCTCTCTCTCTCTCACTCTCTCGCTCTCTCGCTCTCTCCCCCTCCCTCCCTTCCACTCTCTAAATATCAATGGGAAAAATATCCTCTGGAGAGGATTAACAAAAACAAAACAAAACAAAAATATATTGAGGACTCCAAAGAGCTTTTGTTTAGATGGATATTTATTGATATCAGCATATTAGACATTAAAACTGATCATTTTAAAATTTTTATTAACTCACTTAAAAATAACAATAAACTCATTATACGTTAACATATTTTTATGAAAAATAAGTATATTTTCTCAAACCCTTTAGTGAGGAGAGTGGCAATGTTTTATAATTTCGTAAATCTATTAATGGCTAATGTTATAGGAGACATCTGGATGCTCTTGTCTGTGTCTGTTTTCACTCTGTTTTAATATGATATTTTTGATTAAAGTAGATAAAGAAAACCTGGCCTCCTGCTGATTGATAGTGGAAAATATAATATTTTAATGACCTTTTCAGACAACTGTGGATATGCTTCTTTGATATTACATTAAAATTCAACAAGTGAGAGTTTCTTGAAGAACAGCTGCAATGTGGAATCTGAACCCATATAAATGAACTTTTTTTCTCTCTCACATTAAAATCCTTTGGTGAATCTCACCATTTGAATGGATCTTTTACCCACGCATGAGTTAGTGAAATTATGCTTCATTCATTTAGAAAGTATTAGTTCACTAATTACCCAGATCTTTTAAATATTGATGTTTTCATTAAACATATGTTAAATTTATATTTAAAAATATAACATATACCACCCGATCTCATCAGAAAAGCCTTTAAGAACTAAGCAGCTGTCAAACTCCTAGTGGCAGCCCCAGTTTTCCAAAATTCTAAATTTCACTTGAAATTTCCAGTATCCTAATTGTCAGCAAATGCTATCAGCTGTTTTCCTTAACATGCTAGAATCACATCGCTTTTAGGAAAATGTCTGTCAAATATCCAAGTCAGAGGAACCACAGTTAGTCTGTCAATGTCCTTTCAAGTACAAATGTGTTCCGGGGATAAACAGTCACACATGTGCTTTTCCTTGAGACAAACATCCTAGGTCAGTAAGGACCAGAAGTGCTGTAAGAGTACTTCCCATTTGTTACACAGAATGTTAGAAAGCATCTACTTGTTGAAACTTAATATAATCATAAATGTATACTGCTTTATCAAAGCATTCCTTTTTTTAATATGCTTTTATTTATTTTAGAGAAAGAGGAAGGAATAGCTGGCCAGAGCTATCAAAGACATTCTTAAATGAAGCTGGCACGTTACCAACTGTCAGTACCTGACACGGAAAGAATCCATGGCTACTACTAAAGTTCTTTGTACCGCAGTGCAAATATCAGCACAGTAAAAATAATATATTATTATTGTTGTTGTTGTTGTTGTAAAAGTGTTTTTGACCTCACAGGCAGCTCTGTGAAAGTCTCAGAGACTTTGAGAAACACTATAGAAGATTAAAGAGTAGAAAAACCACAGGAGCGTCCAGCTACCCCTCCGATTTCTCCAAACAGGGTAAAGGAGGGGGCCAAGAAGGAGCTATTTTCCTGGGGATTTTACGTCCATGTAAAGTTTGAAGTGATATTGAGAAAAATGGGAAGAAAGTCTTTGCGCCCAAAGTTACTATCTATTCTGAAAATCCAGTCAAGAAAATCTCAAATTTCCTAAAGGTGATAAAATAACCCATATTCTACATTATTTTAGGGCAGGCAGGCATTAGGACTGTGTTTCTTAGACCTCTGATATCTGTGTCCAGCTCGAAATCTTACATAGTGCCTTCTATAAGGTACACATCTCCAGGGCACCAAACCAAGGGATAAATCAAGGACAGGATACTCCATTCACTTTAATGAGATATATTTATAATAAAACGTTACTTTTTGTGCTTAATAATATGTAGTACCAATAATACTGTTTTGATCAAGTGTGCATTAACAATTGTAATAACTCATTCAAGAAAAAAGTTTTAATTCTTAGAACTTTATGGTGATACATATTTTGAAAAATTAAAGGTACATACACACAGTTGCAGAAATGTATGAAAGGACAACAATATCAATAAAAGGCTTTCAAAAATAAAGTTATATTTAAAGTGTGAAGGCCACTGAATCAGAGGATCTGGCCTAAACCGGCAGTCGGACATCCCTCTCACAATCCGGGACCACTGGCTCCTAACTGCTGGCCTGCCTGCTGCCTGATCGCCCCTAACCACTCACCCGCCTGCCTGATCACCCCTAAATGCTCGCCTGCCTGCCTGATCGCCTCTAACCACCTCTGCCCCGACCTCTGCTGCTGTGGCTTCATCCGGAAGGATGTCTGGAATGACGTCCGGAAGGTCGTTCAGCTGTCCAGTCTAATTAGCATATTATACTTTTATTATTATAGATGTCAATATTTGCAATTCCTCTGGTCAGTGTGACAATCAGAAATTATACTCTTAGCATTTATTTAAACTTATGACAAAAATTATGCCAATCTAAAAATACGTTTTTCAAAATTCTTTTAGGGGTTCATGAACATAAAAGTTTGAAGGCCACTGAATTGGAGTATTTCTAAACCTTGCCTTCTTTTCTATCTGCCAACTTTAAGGCTTTATAAATAGTGCAAGTGTTGTGTGGGTTTTTTGTTTTTGTTTTTGTTTTGAGAACACATGATCTCTATGCCATAGATTTAGAAAGAGTAGAACTCAGGCCCCTGGAAAGTTTCTAACTGCCCAGGCAGAGACTCTAAGCACATTACTCCAAGCAGGTCTTCTTCACCCAAGTACACCCAGAACACAATAGAAAATCACAAATTCATACACAGAAAGGAATAATAATTATTAAAAAGACTATTCTGGGCTCCAAACACATTACTCCTAGTCCCTCAAATACCAATTCCAATGCCGGAGTGTCAAGTCTTTCTCTTCTTTAGTTTTTACTATGAAGAGATAAACAGCTATGGCTAGAAATAACCAGAATAATCAAATTTTAAAGCATTTTTACTATAAGGTCAGTTTTTTATATCATAATCATTTCAGAGAAAGATGACTAACCATTGGTTTTCAACATGAAAAGGTTCTAAATACTTTATCTATTTTATTCATCTTTATCTCAACCTTCATAGAATTTAGGAATAGGCCATCTTTGTGTTACCAGATCCGTGGAGTTTGTACAGGGGAATGAACTTCTCCCTGGGATCATTGTCAAATGGCTGTTTGTCTGGTTGCCTGAGGAATTAGAAATTTACCACTGGAAATTAAATCAAGTGTTTTAGACCCCGTAGGCATTTGTCAGCCAGTTTTGTGGAAGGGATGTAGCCCTGCCTTCTAGCTCTCTGAGATGTTGGAAGGGATAGGAGAGGACAGTAGGAAAAGTCCAGTTTCTCTAAGGTGTGGGCAGTTGGGGAGTAGGAGATGACTGGACGTAGAAATAGAGGGGACTATCAAAAAGGTTTAGAGAAGGGGAGTGAGATACTAGAAGTGAGTGTTCACTAAAACAATAAACTGTGCTATATAATATGAGATTGGTTACATGTTTCCCAGAGAACTCAACGGTCAAGAACTGTGCCTTGTTTATCTTTGTATCCAGGTTATTGAGTACACAGACTGGCGCAAAGTCAGTGTTCCATCAGCTATGTTTATTTTCAACATACCCAGTTCTACGTGTCACAGGCAAAGTGTGCCATTCTAGGTCCTGAGGCCTCTGTAAGTCTCTTACAGAATTTTTGTGGGCATTTACAAAACATGGCATGACTTAACATTTTACCTAAATAAGGAATTTGCCTTTGATAATTTGTCTTAAATCTTTTATGTGGCAGGAGAAAACAAACTTACACATAAGTTAAAAATGGGGTAGATGGAAAGATGGCGGCGATATAGGCAGACGCGTCCCAGGTCTTGTCCCGGAGCAAACGGAGTAAGCAGCTGAAACTAATAACACCCACCCCGAATTGGCAAATTTACTCAGCTGGTGAGACGGCTTGCAGCCTGGAAGGGCAGACCTCCCCTGGAAAGGTTAAAAACCAGGGATCTGGGCAGGAAAGTTTGCCAGACCTGAGCCCAGAGGGTCGGAGGGAGACCGCATGGCAGACAGCCGCGTCTCTTGGGACAGACACAGACCCTGACCAGGGTAAGGAGTTCCGCGGGTTTGCTGGCGCCAGGAGATTTGAGATTTGGATTTTGTGATTGCGGAGAACTGAGACTAAAGGGGGCATCCTGAGGAACTGATCAGACCATGCAGTGCCCATAAGAGAGGAGCGTTTCCCAGACCATGCAGTGCTGGTAAGAGGAGCGTTTCCCAGACCGGTAAGAGGAGCGTTTCCGCGGCCGGCCGGCGTTTGTCTGTTTCTTTGTTTTCACTGAACCCTGCTCATAGGACAGTTCGGATACAGACACTCACCTGTGCTGAAGAGAGGGTGAAGGTGCAGACGAGGGGAATCTGGGGAGAGGCTGAGGAAAGAGGGGGAGCCGGAGGAGGTGGCAGCGAATTGAGTGCTGAGACCCCCCTGGGCCCAGGACTGGGGCAGCCATTCCTCCAGAGGGTGGAATTCCTCCCTCCAGCCCCCCAGGCAAGGAGCACAGCCACACCCAGATTCCACCCTGTATGAGATAAAGGACTAAAACAAGCTGATTAGTCCCTGGGAGTTACCAGGGTCTGGCCTATAGAGGGATTTTCAGTCCCACCAACAACACAGAGCAGGGTAAGGATTAAAAAAGGATAGAGAAGCTGTATAGCCTCAGAGGCCAACCCAAAAACACTGCCACCCAGAGGTTGAGCCACAAACTGACTCTTAGGGGAATACAAATTAAGGCAGACTGGATCACAAATACGGCCTGCTTTAAAATCGGGACTGTGATTTGCAACACGGAGGAACAGTGTAATGCAGGCAGATTCAACACTCTCCTAAATACCTGGCAGGACTAAGGCGAACCAGGCTGAAGAGTGGAAGAGCCGAAGGACCATCACTACTGCAAATTTTTTCTTTTTCTTTTTCTTTTTAATTTTTTCACCTTTTTACTAAGAAACCAATTTTTTTTTTCTCTTTTTCTTCTTTTTCCATCACCTGATTTTACCCTTTCAATTACCACATTTTTGTTTTTGACCAGTATTGTTGCTCCTACCATTTTGCCATTTTTTGAAGTGCCATTTTATTTTCTCTTTATTTTCTTTTGGGATTAGTGTTCTCCATTCTATTTTCATCGTTCCTTTAGCATTAATTTTCCCTATCTCAATTCCACCTCTTTGCTAAAACCCTCTTCCTTACTTTTCCCCTTTTGGTGTCCTGTTTCTCTTACCCTATTTAAGGGTAAGACTTTGGTCCAGACTTTCCCAATTCCCTCTTTTTACCCCCTGTCTAATTCCACCCTACTTATATATCCTACTTCCAATCTACTGCTCTAAATCCTTATACACCTATTCTTTATCCTTCTTCACTTTCCAACCATTTTTTTTCTCTCTTATCTTTCTATTGTTTTCTTGATTGTCGAATATATTGGGCTTTTTTTTTTTTTTTTTTTTTTTTTTAATTTGTTTGTTTGTTTTGTTTTGTGTTTTTTCTTCTTTTTTAGGACTGGTTGTGAGGTTGTTTTTCTTTTTCTTTTTCTTTTTCTTTTTTTTTCTGCTGGTTTTTCCCTTCCCTCCCCCACCCCACCCCAGTTATTTTTGTGCTTCTGTTTTCCCTTACCCCTCTGGATATTATTGGTGGTTTGTAGTTTGCATTCATCCTCAGGGATCTGTTGCTGGAATTTGTTGAGATTAGAGGCAGTTCTATTGGAGTTTGCTCCTCATACGGGGAGTCTCTTCCCCACTTCTACTTCATTCTCTTTTTTCGCTCTCTTTTTTTCCCCCCTCTTTTTTCCCAATTCTATTTTTGCACTCCTTTTTTGTTTGTTTTTTTCTTATTTTTCTTTTCTGTTCTCTCTTTTATCTTCTTCTCTTCTTTCTCCCTTATCCCCTAATTCTCTTAATTCGGGTGGTCACCTTTATTTGGAGTTATTAATATTGTGAATATACTTGTGTTCAGTGCCTGGTACGTTGTGCCTTGCTCTGTTGTATTTTGTGCCTTTAAATCAACGCAGCAGATCCAAGCAACAGCAGCCCCCTGATCACCGCAGCCTCCTGATCACCACAGCCTCCTGATCACCACACCCTCTGTCTGTGGAACAGCAACTGTACGTGAAGCCTCCCCCCACCAGCCAGAAGAGCCAACACAGCTGTGAACAACACCCACCAGAGGAGCTGCTGCCAACTGGAAAGCAGCTGCTACCGCAACCGTCTGAGCAGCAACCACAACCCAAGGAGCCCCTGCCACCCAGGGAGCAGCCACTGAACACCTCAACATCTACATATGTCAGCGAGATCAAACATGGGTAGGCAAAGAAACCCCCAAAGGAAAGAAAAGGAGGACTCGCCAGAAAAGCAGCTAAGTGAGACAGAGATATGCAACATGACGGAAAAAGAATTCAGAATAAGGTTCCTAGAGTACATGCACCACATGTTCAAGAAGCAAGAAGAAACAGATGAAAAACTCAACTACTTATGCAAGAAGCTAGAAGAAACAGATGAAAAAATCAACAACTTAAGTAAGTCCCAAGAAGAAATGAAGAGTGACATAGCTTCAATAAAAAACTCCATTGAAAGTATCAACAGTAGACTGGGAGAAGCAGAGGACCGAATTAGTGAATTAGAAGACAAGGAAGCAAAACACACTCAAACTGTACGGCAAATGGAGAAAAAAATTAAAAGACAGGAGGAGAGCCTAAGGGAGCTTTGGGACAACATGAAACGAAACAACATACGAATAATAGGGGTGCCAGAACAACAGAAAGATGAACATGGATTAGAAAACCTATTCGAAGAAATAATATCAGAAAACTTCCCTGAGGTGGGGAAGAAAAAAGTCACACAAGCCCAGAGAGTCCCAAACAAGGTGAACCCGAAAAGACCCACACCAAGACACATCATAATTACCATGGCAAATGTTCAGGATAAAGAGAGAATCTTACAGGCTGCAAGAGAGAGACGGAAAGTAACATACAAGGGATCTCCCATTAGATTATCAAATGATTTCTCAACAGAAACACATCAGGCCAGAAAAGAATGGACGGAAATCTACAAAGTGATGCAAAGCAAAGGACTGAATCCAAGAATACTCTATCCAGCAAGGCTATCATTCAAAATTGAAGGGGAAATAAGAAGCTTCACAGACAAAAAAGGGCTAAGGGAGTTTATCACCACCAAGCCAGCCATGCAAGAAATGCTAAAGGGACTGGTGTAAAAAGAAGAAATATCAAGCTCAGAAAGAAAACAGCCACACACACACACACAAAAAGAAATGGCTACAAACAAATACCTTTCAATAATAACTTTAAATGTAAATGGACTAAATGCTCCAACCAAAAGACATCGAGTGGCTGAATGGATAAAAAAACATGACCCATACATCTGCTGTCTACAAGAGACCCACCTCATTAGAAGGGACTCACACAGACTGAAAGTGAAGGGATGGAAAAATATCTTTCACGCAAATGGAAAGGAAAAGAAAGCTGGGGTAGCAATACTTATATCTGACAAAGTACATCTCAAAGTGAAGGCCATAACCAGAGATAAGGAAGGCCACTTCATAATACTAAAGGGATCAATACAACAAGAAGATATAACCCTGGTAAACATATATGCACCCAATGCAGGAGCACCCACATACATAAGAAAACTTCTGGAAGAAATCAGGGGAGAGATCGACAACAATACAATCATAGTAGGGGACTTTAATACACCACTGACATCACTGGATAAATCCGCTAGACAAAAACTCAGCAAAGAAACAGCAATCCTAAATGACTCACTAGATCAGATGGACTTAATTGACATCTTCAGAACACTTCACCCCACAGCTGCGGAATATACATTCCTCTCAGGTGCTCATGGGACATATTCAAAAATAGACCACATATTGGGTCACAAGCAAAGTCTCCACAAATTCAAGAAGATTGAAATCATAAAAAGCTTCTTCACAGACCACGATGGCATAATGTTAGAAATAAACTACAATAAAAACAACCCAAAATACTCAAACACTTGGAAGCTGAATAGCATGTTATTAAATATTGATTGGGTTACCGATGACATCAAAGAAGAAATTAAAAACATCCTGGACACTAATGACAATGAAAACACAACAATCCAAAACCTCTGGGACACAATGAAAGCAGTCCTGAGAGGGAAGTTTATAGCTCTACAGGCCTATCTCAAAAAACAAGAAAAAATGGTAGTCAATCATCTAACTCTACAACTCAAAGAATTAGAAAGAGAGCAACAAGAAAACCCCAGAGTGAGCAGAAGGAAGGAGATAATAAAGATTAGAGCAGAAATCAATGAAATAGAGACCAAAAAAACAATACAGAAAATCAATGAAACCAAGAGCTGGTTCTTTGAAAGGATAAACAAGATTGACAAACCCCTAGCCAGGCTCACCAAGAAGCAAAGAGAGAGGTCCCAAATAAACCAAATCAGAAATGATAGAGGCGAAATAACAACAGACCCCACAGAAATACAAATGATTGTTAAACAATACTACGAGCAACTCTACTCCAACAAACTGGACAACCTGGAGGAAATGGACAAATTCCTAGAAAAATACAACATTCCAAAACTCAATCAGGAAGAATCTAAAAACCTCAATAGGCCAATAACTATGGAAGAAATTGAAGCAGTCATCAGAAAGCTTCCAGCAAACAAAA
Source organism: Myotis yumanensis (assembly GCF_028538775.1). Classification (NCBI taxonomy): domain Eukaryota; kingdom Metazoa; phylum Chordata; class Mammalia; order Chiroptera; family Vespertilionidae; genus Myotis; species Myotis yumanensis. The sequence continues at coordinate 66,523,522 of NW_027223755.1, read as the reverse complement.
GCCCAGGGCCAGACGGCTTCACAGGGGAGTTCTACCAAACATTCAAGGAAGAACTAAAACCTACCCTCCTCAGACTACTACAAAAAATTCAAGAGGAAGGAACGCTTCCAAGCTCATTCTATGAAGCCAGCATCACCCTAATACCAAAACCAGGTAAAGACATCACAATGAAAGAGAATTACAGGCCAATATCCCTCATGAACATAGATGCCAAAATCCTCAACAAAATCTTAGCAAATCGGATCCAGCAGTACATCAGAAGGATCATACACCATGACCAAGTAGGATTCATCCCAGAGATGCAAGGATGGTACAACATCCGTAAATCAATAAATGTGATACATCACATAAACAAATTGAAAGAAAAAAACCACATGGTCATATCAATTGATGCAGAAAAAGCATTCGACAAAATCCAACACCCATTTTTGATAAAAACTCTCAGAAAGGTGGGAATAGAAGGATCATACCTCAACATAATAAAAGCCATATATGACAGGCCCACAGCCAACATCATACTCAATGGACAAAAACTAACACCATTTCCCCTAAGAACAGGAACAAGACAGGGATGCCCACTCTCACCACTCCTGTTCAACATAGTACTGGAAGTATTAGCCATTGCAATTAGGCAAGAAGAAGGAATAAAAGGCATCCAAATTGGAAAAGAGGAAGTAAAACTGTCCTTATTTGCAGATGACATGATATTATACATACAAAACCCTAGAGACTCCATCAAAAAGCTACTAGACTTAATACATGAATTTGGCAATGTAGCAGGATACAAAATTAACCCCAAGAAATCTGAGGCATTTCTATACACCAACAGTGAACTTTCAGAAAGGGAGATCAGAAAAACAATCCCATTTACCATCGCACCAAAAAAATTAAGATACCTAGGAATAAACTTAACTAAAGAGGTTAAAGACCTCTACTCAGAAAACTACAGGACGTTGAAAAAAGAGATAGAGGAAGACATAAACAGATGGAAGAACATACCATGTTCTTGGATTGGTAGAATCAACATCATTAAAATGTCCATACTACCCAAAGCAATCTATACATTCAACGCACTTCCCATTAAAATACCAATGGCCTTCTTCAAAGATCTAGAACGAACTCTCCAAAAATTCATCTGGAATAAAAAAAGACCCCGAATAGCTGCAACGATCCTGAGAAAGAACAAAGTAGGTGGGATCTCAATGCCAGATATCAAGCTGTATTACAAAGCCACTGTTCTCAAAACTGCCTGGTACTGGCACAAGAACAGATATATAGATCAGTGGAATAGAATAGAGAGTCCAGAAATTAGTCCGAACCAATATGCTCAATTAATTTTTGACAAAGGAGGCATGAACATACAATGGAGCCAAGATAGTCTCTTCAATAAATGGTGTTGGGAAAATTGGACAGACATATGCAAGAAAATGAAACTAGACCACCAACTTACACCATACACAAGAATAAACTCAAAATGGATAAAGGACTTAAATGTACGACAGGAAACCATAAAAATTCTAGAAGAATACAAAGGCAACAAAATCTCAGACATATGCCAAAACAATTTCTTCACTGATACAGCTCCTAGGGCAGTTGAAACTAAAGAGAAACTGAACAAATGGGACTACATCAAAATAAAAAGCTTCTGCACAGCAAAAGAAACCATCAACAAAACAACAAGAAAACCCACCTCGTGGGAAAACATATTTGCCAACGTCATATCTGATAAGGGCTTAATCTCCAAAATTTATAGGGAACTCATACAACTTAACAAAAAGAAGATAAACAATCCAATCAAAAAATGGGCAAAGGATCTAAATAGACACCTGTCAAAAGAGGACATTCAGAAAGCCAAGAGACATATGAAAACATGCTCAAAGTCACTAATCATCCGAGAGATGCAAATCAAAACAACAATGAGGTACCATCTCACACCTGTCAGAATGGCCATCATCAACAAATCAACAAACGACAAGTGCTGGAGAGGATGTGGAGAAAAAGGAACACTTGTGCACTGCTGGTGGGAATGCAGACTGGTGCAGCCACTATGGAAGGCAGTATGGAGGTTCCTCAAAAAATTGGAAATGGAACTCCCATTTGACCCTGTGATCCCACTACTAGGAATATATCCCAAGAAACCAGAAACACCAATCAGAAAGGATATATGCACCCAGATGTTCATAGCAGCACAATTCACCATAGCTAAGATCTGGAAACAGCCTAAGTGCCCATCAGTAGATGAATGGATTAGAAAACTGTGGTACATCTACACGATGGAATACTATGCTGCTGTTAAAAAGAAGGAACTCCTACCATTTGCAACATCATGGATGGAACTGGAGAGCATTATGCTAAGTGAAACAAGCCAGTCAATGAAGGAAAAATACCACATGATCTCACTCATTCATGGATAATAAAGACCATTACAAACTTTTGAACAATAATAGATACAGAGGCAGAGCTGCCTCAAACTGATTGTCAAACTGAAGTGGGAAGGCCAGAGAGAGTTGGGGGGCAGGAGGGAGGGGAGTAAGAGATCAACCGAAGGACTTGTATGCATGCATATAAGCATAACTAATGGACATAAGACACTGGGGGGTAAGGGAGGGTAGTGGTTTGTCAAGGGCGGGGGGGGGGGGGGGGGAAGGATACTTATGTAATACCCTTTGTAATACTTTAAGAGGAAAATAAAAAAAAAAAAAAAAAAAAAAAAAAAAAGTTAAAAATGGAAATGAGCTGCCTAGAAATGAATGAGAATCTCCATCTCAAATGATATTTAATAATGGAAGAGTATCACCATTGCTTGGGTTAGAGTAAATAGGTATTCTGCCTGCGGACAGTAATAAAGCTACCAATTGTTGAGTATTTGCTACTGGTCCAGCATTGTGCAAAATCTTTATATAATCTTACAACTTTTCTTATCCCCTTTAATTGGAGATGAAACAAGGTCAGAGAAGCTAAATGACTTGCCCATGGTAGGTGAACTGGTAACTGGTAGAACCAGGATTCAAACCCAGAAAAAAACCTTGATGGATTCCAGAAGAATCTCTAGCTCTGAGATTCAGTGGATGCATGCCAATCTCCCAAGAGCCACGAGAATGGCTTGCCCATAAATGGACTGTGTAGCAATGAAGAGAGCTGGAATGAGCTGTGCGGGTGTCAACCATGTGCAGCTGAGCCCTGTGCAGTTCTTTGTGAAATGTTACTGCATTATGAAAGTCCAGCATCTTGTAGTGTGTGGGATAGCTAACTGATTAAGCATTTTGATAGGTTTCCCACTGTTCAGCTCTCCACTAAAAGCAAGTTCAATATAAATGAACCATGCTTCGGTAAATCCATCCATAATTTAAGACCAACCCAATTTGACCCAAAAGACTTTAAACTATTCAGTTGCCAGGTTTAAAAAATAACTATTTGGGCAAAAACCTAGGGTAGTGCAAAGCTTTTTCTGCATGAAGAAGCACATGTGACAGCTGGGATTTTCATCCTATTTATAAAGTAAATTGCTTTTCAAAGAAATCCACAGTTAACATGCTCAACACATGTTTGATTTCTCAAAGATTTAGAATGTAATGTCATAGTTTTTTATGCTTGTGTCTAGTGTTTTTACGTAAAAGAAAGCAATGAAATTCAGCTCACCAAAGACAGTTGTTATTGCCACACTGCTCATCCGAAATTCATGATTTAAAAATGTATAAATACGTCTTTATGATCATAGGCTAGCAGGATCTCCTGAAAGTTTCAGGTCAGCAAGTATTATTTAAATGTATGTGCAAACACCAGGCCAGATACTCAGGTAGGGAAAGGCCAATTAGCAAATAACTAAATTGGAAGAACCCACATTTGGTATTCAAATAACCTGGCTACCATGGTTCTGTTTTTCTCCTCATAACAAGCCAGATCTAGTCGGAGGAAGTGAATAAAGTGAAAATTTTTAATACAGCTAGGTCCCCTTTTAAAACAGAAATACCACATTTATAAAAATACACACACTGTATAAATTTGCAGTTGTCATCTGTCCTTCATTCTTGATGATAGCAGTCAGGGTCATATATGAATATGTCTAATTCTGTGCGTGAAATGTATCCTGGAAAATTGGCTCAAGATTTAGCATCTTGTGGCACATGACTCCAGAGCAATGCTCTAAAACATTGCCATTGACTACCTGTGTGACAACAGGGATGTCACTTAACCTCTTTAATGAAGTGTTTATACCTACTGCAGGTGATGGCTGTGAGAATTCAGTAGAGTGATATATATACGAAATACTTAATATCATGACTGGTGCACAAGAAATGCACAATAATGTATAATATTAATATGTCATTAGACTTCATAGAAAACTAATATAATGTAAATCTGTGAATTCAAAAGATTGTTCATTGGAGTCAAATAGATCTGCATTCAAATCCAAACTCTACTACTTAATGGTAGTTTGCTCTTAAGAATGTTATGTAATCATTTTTAATCTCACTTTTTTACCTTTTTATTGAGATACAATAGACATAACACAATATTGGTATTGGGTATACAACATAACAATTCAATAATTGTATATATTGTGAAATATTCACCATGATAAGTATACTTAACATCCATCAACACTTTAACCTTTACATTCAGATAATTAAACCTACTATTTGTGTTACTGAAAAAATGAACAGATAATAAATATCAAGTGCCTAACATTACAACAGCTACATCTATAAACCCTGTTGTTAAGGTGAAAAAAGGACTGAAAATTGATGGAAGAAATATCAATAACTTAAGATATGCAGATGACACCATCTTACTGGCAGAATGTAGAAAAGATAAAAGTGAAAGAAGAAAGTACCAAGTCAGGATTGTATTTGAACATCAAGAAGAGAGAAATTATTACTACAGAAGAAATTCACAACTTTAACATAAACAACAAAAACATTGAAATTATTAAATATTTTGCTTATCTTGGCTCAGTCATCAATTCAAATGGAGACTGCAGCCAAGAAATCAAGAGAAAGATGAGACTCAGAAGGGCAGCAAAAGAAGAATTAGGAAAGATCACTAAGAGTAAAGATGTATCATTAGAGATCAAGGCTAAGGTCATCAACACCCTGTATTCTCAATTACTATGTACAGATGCAAAAGTTGGATAGTGAAGAAGGCTAATAAGAAAAAAAACGATTCATTTGAAACACAGTGTTGGACAAGAGCTCCAGGGATACCTTGAGCCACCAGAAAGACGAACAAGTGGGTCCTAGTGCAAATTAAGTCTGAAACATCACTGGAAGAAAAAATAACAAAACTGAAGCTGTCTTACTTTGGGTACATCACATAAAAGCAGGGTTCTTTTTGGAAAAGACAACAACGATGCTGGGGAAAATAGAAGGCAACAGGAAAAGAGGAACACCAAATATGAAATGTATTGATAGCATAAAAGAAACCATAGGCATGAGTCTACAGGAGCTGAGCAGGGCTATTGAGGATAGGACATTAAGGACATGGTTCATTCATAGGGTCACCAGAAGCCGTAGCTGACTCAACAGCACATAACAACTACTTACAGCGTTGAGGAGTACAAAAGAATAATAAATGGCTCTAGCCCCAAAAGAGTTTATATCCATACCCTTAGATGAAACACTGCAAAAGAAAGGAAATAACAAAATAGGAAACAAAGAAATGCTAAAGCTTAGAGAAATAGAAGAGAAAAGGATAAAAAAATTAATGGAGAGTCAAGGTTATGTACTAGTGAAAGAAAGAAAACAATTCCAAGATGCTGAGATGAATCAGTTTTACCAGGTACAGAGCAATTTCTCTATAATATCCTCCAAAATGGGGGAAGTATCCCACTACTTCTTTGTGAAGATTTTAGGGTTTTTTAAAAGATCATATTATAAACCATCCTGTTGTGCTACTTGTCAAAATCATACCTTTTCATTATGGAATAGAGGGTGGTGGGAGAACATCACTCAGACGCAGGCACCAAGGGATTTAAAAACAATAACACAACTAACTCAACAATTGTCTGCCTTTTATTATCTCTATGGTTAGATGTTGGATATAAATGAATCACCAGATTTTTGACCTCTTAAGGATTTTATCATTCCAAGTTTTATGTTTGCCCTTATGGAAAATGTGGGATCAATTTTATTTGATTAATATATTTCCTTTTCTCCAGTATTTAAAATTATTTCATGTGTAATATGTGAAGGTAGTTTTTAAGTTGACTGCTGAAATATTACTCTTTCCTCATGTAAATATATTTCCTTTGAATGGACTTTATGTGAGCATTTTATATAAGAATGAAGACATTAGAGACACAAAGTGTCACAGCTTAACAAGATTGTCACCAAGAATCAATCCAAAGCAGTTTGCACTCTCAACCAGTCAAGCAGTTAATGACTGAGAAAATCCCCTAATTTGTCAGTTGAAGACTCATGGTTAGGAGCTTTATATAATACATCTCCTCCATCCTCCTCAATTGTCTAAAAATCCCAGAAATGGCTGATGTGCAGAAATCCTCTCTCTCCTCTTTCGAATGGCTGCTTCCTATGAAAAAGTGTTCCTGTCAATGCCAATCCATGCTCCAATGACAAGTTAACAGACAACAGGCAGAGTTCTTGCCAGTCCTCTAGTGTCATCCAAAAGCCCAAAGTAGTGAAGCAGGATAATATCGCCACCATGGTCAGAGACCCACTCCAGGGTGTGTAAATGGGAACATGCTCATGCAGATTATTCTTACTGAACTCAAAATGGAAAAGTCAAAAGCCCAATTTAGCCATAAAACCATTTCCAAGAACTTAGCATGTATAATCTTAAATATTTCCAGGGAGTCAAATTAGTCCAGACAACAATAAAGGGTCTTTCTGTGATCTGAGGGTGACATGTGCATAATATGTGAGAAGCAGAATGAGTCCACAGCCACTAGAAATAGGAATGTGCCCACTGCTTGTGAATTATTCTCCAGTGGTAGGCAAACTGCGGCTCGGCAAATGCAGCTCGCAAGCCACATGTGGCTCTTTGGCCCCTTCAGTGTGGCTCTTCCACAAAATACCAACTTCTGCACATAGGTCACGAAGTTTCAATCGCACTGTACGTGCGCACCCGCACGTGGTATTTTGTGGAAGAGCCACACTGAAGGGGCCAAAGAGCCACATGTGGCTTGCGAGCCGTGGTTTGCCGACCATGCTTCTAGGCTATTTGTCCTTTTGAATTTGGATGAGCAGGGGAAAAAAGACTCTAAAGAATATGTAATAAAAGTTCTTCATTGCCCAGAGGTGTGGCTCAGTTGGTTGAACGTTGTTCCATGCACCAGGACGTCACCAGTTCCATTCCTGGTTAGGGCACATGCCTGGTTGCAGGTTCGATCCCCAGTAGGGGGCATGCGGGAGGCAGCCAGTTGATGTTTCTCTCTTATCAGAGTTTCTATCTCTTACTCTCCCTTCCTCTCTCTGAAATCAATAAAAAGTTCTTCATAGACTGGGAAAACGTTTAGATAAGCAATATATCTATTTTACTAAATATGTTTCTGAAATATATGAATATGTGACTCAGCATTTTCTCTTGGCCATGATTTTCAGAAATTAAATTAGTGAAGGAATTGTTTAATTTTCAACTTGCTTACCAAACCACTAGGAAATTCCATAAGAATCACAAAATCTTCACATCACTACCCCACAATTCATTTAATTTCCAGTTGAGTTTCAATACAATCAGACAATTTTCTTTTGTATTTACTTATCTATGCAACCAATCCACTCATTTTTTTTTCATTTTACTACTTTAGTTTTATGCTGGTTTTCTGACAGCAAAGCCATAGGTTGTTAAAGGAGTTTACTATACATACTTACCATATTAGAATCACAACAAAAGAGAATTTACTCTCATCGATAAATTAAATTTTGTCCTTAAAAGCATGCGTGCTTTCAAATACCTAAAATGTGACTTACAAATGAGAAGTCCTTGTTCAGGTTAAGCTCTCATACATTATATGTCAAAGTTAAAATAAGCAATTGCAAATTACAAAGACAGAATAAAGATATTCTGTCATTTTGGTACATGTAGTGGGGAAAGCATGAAAGAAAAAGAGCTCATATATCAACCGTATCACTGTTGTATAGTTATTGAACCTTCATAAGCAGGAGTCCCCAAGTGATTACTCAGCGCTGAAGGTCTGGACTTATTACATAAAGTATCCATCAAAGCCATGATGATGAAGGATAAGCAGCTTCTTTGTGATTAATGGGTACAAGAGCACAAAACAAAGGAGATTAAGAAAGACAATGGGTTTTATTGATAGAGCCAACTTCAACTCTCAACAAGGCAAAATACTCATTCCTCCATCAACCCATTAAGCTGCTTTAAAAAATACTTCTATGCCCCAGGTGAAGACCAAACGAGCTTGTATATCATAGCACAATTGTCAAAGCCATTCATGAAATCGAATAAGAAACATTTGCTTGAATTAAATATTATTTCTTAAAAGAGACCAAATTAAGATAGTCTTATACAGAAGGGGCAGGGTTTTATTTCATCTATAAAACTCCTCTTGAGTTCAGTTGAAAAATTACACTGAACCTGCTATATGAAAAGAAAAAATTGTATAGCCCTAGCCAGTGTTCTCAAGGGTTATAGCATCAGCCCAAAGACCAAATAGTCTTGGGTTCAATTCCCAGTCAAGGGCACATACCTGAGTTGCAGGCTCCATCCCCAGCCCTGGTCTGGACACATGCAGAAGTCAACCAATCTATGTGTCTCTCTCACATCAATGTTTCTCTCCTTTTCTTTCTCTCACTTCCCTTTCCCCCTCCCTCCCTTCCATTCTCTCTAAAAAAAAAATGTAAAAAATATCCTTGGGTAAGGATTAGCAAAAAAGAAAAAAGGAAAGAAAAAATTGTGGAGACAATGTTATTTCAGAACTTGCTTGTAGTTCTTTCTACCCATTGACTCTTTCAGAGTGTGTGTGTGTCTGTCTGACTATCTGTTGTCTGTCTTAGAGTAGCCATATTTAGCAAATAAAAATACAAGACACCCAGCTAAATTTGAATTTCATATAAGCAAATAATTTTACTTATTAGTAAACATTATTTGTTGTTTATATAAGATTCAATTTATCAGGGTTTCCTGTATTTTGTCTGGCAACCTACTGTACCTATGTATGTATGTCTGTGTGTATTTAATTTTCTTGCTATACTATTCTTAATGCAAGAACAAATAATATTTACATAGATTATATCATTAGAATTACAGAATTTAGAGCAGGAAGAGACAGACATAATATAGTTTAATAATTTTATTCTATAGTTAAGGAAATTAAAACTCAAAAAGATTAAAAGACCTGTCCACATCCCAAGCTACTTAATATCTAGAGAAGGAACTAGAATATAGCTATCCTGGCTCCTAGTTCTTTCTCTTTCTAATCCATATTTTCTCTCTTAAATATGAACTACCAATTGGGTTTTTTAGTGACAAATTTGGGCCAGACTGATCACCTCATTTAGACAAACATACTTATTTACAATCATTTGGTTTTTGTATATGAGATGAAATACACACACACACACACACACACACACACACACACACAAATACACACATATGCGCTAGGAGAGTTCACAGCAACATGTTATATATAAAGAACATCTATTGCCGAAACAGGTTTGGCTCAGTGGATAGAGCGTCGGTCTGCGGACTCAAGGGTCCCGGGTTCGATTCCGGTCAAGGGCATGTACCCGGGTTGCGGACACATCCTCAGTGGGAGATGTGCAGGAGGCAGCTGATCGATGTTTCTCTCTCATCGATGTTTCTAACTCTCTATCTCTCTCCCTTCCTCTCTGTAAAAAATCAATAAAATATATTTTAAAAAAAAAGAATATCTATTGTTTGGGGCAGCTGAGCATTCACCCTGCTTTTAAGCATCAGCACCCAAAACTCATTTTAGGGAAGGACCTTTCCTCCCACAGAATATAGCTTGATGGGACTGTTGATTAGGACACCCTTCTTAGCCAAGGAGTGGGTACATGGCCAAGTTAGGCCAATTGGTATTTTTTGTTTCCAAACCCCTCCTACCCACCATTTTGAATTGTGAAGCCAAAAAAAAAGAATAACCCTACCCCCACTCTACCCAGATAGCAACATGGTTTCAGGTTATTTATTGCAGTGGAAGTGCCTGAGTAAGACAACAGAGCATTTCATACTTCCAAGACCCTTTGGAGAAAATTATTTTCTTTTATTTAAATCTAGTTGCTCAACTTCTTCATTGGTTCCCAATAAATTACCTGTGTAACTCAAAGCTTGCAACCAAGGAACTGTGATTGACACAACATTTGTAGATTTCAAAAAGAAACTGAATTGTAATGCTGGCATGGAAAGAACTTTTAGTATCATGGGTAACACATGAATTAAGGAATATTATAGAAAGAATACTGAGGAGAAACCAAGATGGTGGCATAGGTAAACATCTGAAATTTCTGCCTCGCACAACCACTTCAAAAATATAACTAAAAAACAAAACGAACATCATCCAGAACTATAGGAAGGCTGGCTGAGTGGAAATTCTACAACTAGAAGGAAAGAGAAAAGCACACTGAGACTCAGAGGAGGTGCGGAAGTAAAGTGCAGAGGTACGGAGGCGCACGTGGAAAGGGCTGGCAACTGAGGACACGGTTGTCTTTTTAAATCAGGAAGGAGTCACAAGCTCCCGACTGCTCTGAACTCCAGTTCCAGGCGAGTCTCTGGGGACCCAGACTCATATGGGGAGAAATTGGACTGTCTGGCATCGGTCAGAACTCAAGGGCGGCTTTCTCTCAGAGGTGCTTGCAGTGATTACCAGGGGACACTGAGCCCAGGGCCTCTTAGGGCAGAACTGAGGATCAGCTATAGCTGTTTGCTCAGCCCCGTTGATTCCCTGAGACCCCGCCCCACCCAAGCTGTGTGCAGAGACTTTTGCATATGAATGGCCTGGCCCTTTGCAATCTAAAATTACCTAACAAACTGCAACTGGGTCAGAGAGACCTAGAACATCCAAAAGAAGGCCCAAGGCCCCACAGCAGCTTGCACTGCTTCACAGCTGGGCCTCATCTGGGCACCTCCAAACCCCAAACAAAGAAGAGGAATCTGCAGATCTCTCCTGCTGGGTAGCCTCAGGCAGAGGCTAAATTAGCATCTCCTTAGAGATCCAAGAGCCAGTGTACCTAGTGGTCAGAGTGGGACCATCCAGATTACAACTCGTCAGATCCATAAGGGACACGCTCAGGGGGCAGACTCAGTGAGCACCAAAGTCCCACTGAAGCAAGTCTTGCCTCATAAGGGTGTCTCCAGCACAGAAGTTCTCCCACAGCAGGCACAGCTGATGCTCACAGCCAATTGGCCTGGAGGTCAATTCCTCCCAGTGATACCTACAACAATCAAGGCTTAACTACAACAAGACTGTGCACATAGCCCACAAAGGGGTGCACCAAGAGTGTCCACCTCAGGTAATTGTGGAGGCTGAGCCACTGGGCCCTATAGGACACCTAGCACAGAAAGCCACTCTATCAATACAGAAGCAGCCAAAATGCGGAGGCAAAGAAACAGGTCAAAAATGACAGAAATGGAGGAAAGCAAAATACTGGATATAGAGTTCAAAACCACACTTATAAGGTTTTTCAAGAATTTTCTAGAGACCGCTGATAAATTTAGTGAGACCCTTATAAATCTAGCGAGACCCTTGAGGACATGAAAAAGGACCAACTAGAAATTAAGCATACACTGACTGAAATAAAGAATACTATACAGAGATCCAACAGCAGACTAGAGGATCGCAAGAATCAAGTCAAAGATTTGAAGTATGAAGAAGTAAAAAACACCCAACCAGAAAAGCAAAAAGAAAAAAGAATCCAAAAATATGAAGATAGTGTAAGGAGCCTCTGGGACAACTTCAAGCATACCAACATCTGAATTATGGGGGTGCCAGAAGAAGAGAGAGAGCAAAATATTGAAAACCTATTTGAAGAAATAATGATAGAAAACTTCCCCTAACCTGGTGAAAAAAAATGAACTTACAAGTCCAGGAAGTGCAGAGAACCCCAAACAAAAGGAATCCAAAGAGGACCACACCAAGACACATCATAATTAAAATGCCAAGAGCAAAAGACAAAGAGAGAATCCTAAAAGCAGCAAGAGAAAAACAGTTAGTTACTTACAAGGGAGTACCCATAGAATGTCAGCTGATTTCTCTATAGAAACTATGCAGGCCAGAAAGAAGTGGCAAGAAATATTCAAAGTGATAAATAGCAAGAACCTACAACCAAGATTACTTTACCCAGCAAAGCTATCATTCAGAATTGAAAGTCAGATAAAGAGCTTCATAGACAAGAAAAAGCTAAAGGAGTTCATCACCACCAAACCAGTATTATATGAAATGCTGAAAGGTATCCTTTAAGAAGAGGAGGAAGAAGAAAAGGGTAAAGATACAAATCATGAACAACAAATACACATCTATCAACAAGGGAATCTGAAAATCAAGGGAATAATCTGATGAACAGAATGAACAGGTGATTATAATAGAATCAGGGGCATAGAAAGGGAGTGGACTGACTATTCTCCGGGGGGGGGGGGGGGGAGGGAAAGGGGTGTGGGGGTGCGGGAAGAGACTGGACAAAAATCGTATACCTATGGATGAGGACAGTGGGGGAGGTAAGGGCAGACGGTGGGGTGGGAACCGGATTGAGGAGACCTATGGGGGGAAAAAGAGGAACAACTGTAATAATCTGAACAATAAAGATTTAATAAAAAATAAAAAAAGGAATACTGAATCTCTGAGAATTCAAAATATATATCTTTCACTTGTATGGATATAAAATTGGTCTGAAAAAAACTTCAATTGCCAAAATCAAATATAAAATTCAAACTGTTGTACAGATTTTTGTTAAACTCCCAAAGACCTAATTATAAAAGGTAAAATTGTAAAGTTTCTAGAAGAAATATAGGAGAAAAGTGCTTGAAAAGTCACAAAAAGTATGAACCACATAAAGAAAACATTGATAAATTAGACGTCATCGAAATTGCAAACTTTGGCTCCTCAAAAGATACTGTTCAGGAAATGAAAAGCCACTCTACAAGCCACAGACAAGAAGAAAAGCTTTGCCAAGAATATATCTGATAAAAAAGATTTGTATCCAGAATATTAAAAAAAAAAAAACTTTCAAAACTCAATAATTAAAAACACAATAAAAATGAGTAAAAGATCAAAATTACAACTAAATTACAGAACAACCATCATTCAGAACTGCCTAAAATGTGGCTGAATAGGAGTTCTACAACTAGGGAATTAAAGAAGAAGCCACATCTAGACTAGAAGGAGGGGCAGAGATGCAGACCAGGCTGGTTCCATATGCAGGAGTGGTGGATAAAAATCAGGAGGGATATTTGAGCTGCAGAGGTTCCCCCTAGGAACAAGGGGTCTCAGCCCACACCAGGCCCCTAAACTCAAGGTTCAAATACCAGGAAGAAAAGACCCCATAACTTCTGGCTATGAAAACCAGCAGGGATTGAGGCTGAGGGAGTCCTCTTACTTGGACTTACTTGGACTCACTCCCTCTGAGCTCTAGCACTGGGGCAGCAGCTTGAAAGTCTCCAGAAACAGACAGGGAGAAACTGGATTGTCTGGCATCAATGTGAGAGCTGGGGGGAAAGGGCAACTTTCTCCAGGACAGAAGTGCTGGCAGAGGCCACTGTTCCTTTTCTGAGCCTTCCCCCACAGAGCCTGAAGTAAGGCATCATATCTGAGACTCAATCAACCTGGCTCACACAGTTGGCCCTGCCATAGTGATTCCTTGAGGCCCTGTCCCACCCAGCTTTCAGGCCCACTCAAGCTATTTCCAGGGGCTTTTCTACATAAATGGCCTGTCATGGCTCATGTGTCAGATTTTCCTAAAATCTCTCTACAGGCAGTATCTCGCCTCAGTGCACCCCATACCTCTCAATAAACGGCCCCAGACCTGGCATAACAGCAGCTGTTCTTGGTTCTCAAGCTTACCTGGGCCACCTCCCCCTAGCACAAGTAGCAGCCATGTGCATTTTACTTTGGAGCTCACGCCAGGTGGCCTAGGGCAGCACACATGTGGAGGCTGACCTTGGCTTGCATCTCCCAGAAGGCCACTGTGACAGTGCACCTAGAGGATAGCTTCAGACCACGTGGAAGCATCACCACCCAACCACCTCTACAAGTGACACACTCAAGGAGCAGACTCAGGGGCACCAGAGCCCCACTGAACTAAGCCATGTTCTGTCAAGGGGGCCCCTCCACAGCTGATGCTCCATGGTGGTTAGAGGTTAGTGGTCAGTGGTCAACAGCCAATCCTTGCAGCTGACTGCCCCAGGGGTAAGTCCCTCCCATTGATATGTTGACATCAATCAAGGCTCAACTATTCAGATTTACACAGCCCACTTAGGGGGCACACCTTGAGTGCTCATATTGGGTGAATGGGGAGGCTATGCCAGTGATGGTGAACCTATGACACACGTGTCAGAGATGACATGCGAACTCATTTTTTTGGTTGATTTTTCTTTGTTAAATGGCATTTAAATATATAAAATAAATATCAAAAATATAAGTCTTTGTTTTACTGTGGTTGCAAATATAAAAAAATTTCTATATATGACATGGCACCAGAGTTAAGTTAGGGTTTTTCAAAATGCTGACACGCCGAGCTCAAAACGTTCGCCATCACTGGGCTATGCCATTGGACCCTTCAGCACACTTACTCCATTAGGCCACTCTACCAAACCTGGGAGACATAGTAGCTCTACCTAATACATAGAAGAAAATATAGGAAGGCTGCAAAAATGAGGAGACAAAAAAACATTTCCCAAATGAAAGAACAGAACAAAACTCCATAAAGGAACTAAACAAAATAGAGACGAGCAATCTTACTAGATGCAGAGTTCAAAACACTGGTTATAAGGATGCTCAAACTTAGTGAGAACTTCAATAGCATAAAAAGAAACCAGTCAGAAATGCAGGATACACTAACTGAAATGAATAATTTACAGGAAATCAACAGTAGAGTAAATAAAGCTGAGAATAAAATCAGCAATTTGGAATATAAGAAAGAAAAAAAATCAGATCTGAGGAAATGACAATAAGCTATGGTGGTGAGGCAGTGCTAGAGACAGATAAGTCCCATATTTTATAGCATCAGGTATAAAATAAAGTGTAGTTTTCAGCTTCCTAAGCTGAATGGACAGTGGTAACATCTAATGCAGGGACACCAGGTTTGTGGGAGAAGATCATGTGTTTGTTCTTGGATCTGTTGAGTATGAGGTTCCTTGAGATCCTATGAGTAAAACAAGCAGGCAATTGGAGAGTTGAGGTTAAACCAAATGAAATTACAAACATTCAACCACTTTGATCTATAAAAGGTAATTTATATGTTTAGATTTAATAAGTACCTGGAGCTCCTGTTCAACCAACAGTGATATTATTGCCTTTAGATAAAAAAGCAAACACTAAATATTCTTCAAGCTAACTTATTACACTATCCACACTTCATATAAGAGAGCCATTTACAAAGAATACATAGCCCCAGCCAAGTGGTTCAGTTGGTTGGAATACCATCTTATACACCAAAAAGGTGGTGGGTTCTATTTCTGGTCGGGGCACATACCTAGATTGCGGGTTGAATCCCTGGTGAGGGTACATATGGGAGGCAACAAATCAATGTTTCTCTCTCACATCAGTGTTTCTCTCTTTCTTTCTCTCTCTCTCTCCCTCCCTTCCTCTCTCTAAAAAATCAGTAAGCATATCCTTGAGTGAGGATTTTAAAAAAAGAATATATAAGTTTCAAACTTGCATATGGTATGAAATAGTCTTCATGCACCATGTATTTTTGGCAGTAGTTATTAATCACTTTCTTTCAAAACAAATTAAAGTAGTTATGATCTATTATAGTAGTTGATATAAATAACTAAAGGAATTTAAAAAGGAAGCAATTCACCACTGGAGATTTGCCAAGAAATAAATTCAAGTCTGACTCATGGTTACTCCTCTGAGATCAGTTAACTACTTCTACAACTCCAACTACAGCTTCCATAAACTCAAATAATTGATCAAATTCTTTCTATTGTAATACCGTTCTGTTCAAAATGTTACCAATTACTATTCAACTATAGGTATGCAAATTCAATCTAATCACCAACCACATAACAAGAAAAGGTTTCAAGAGACTATAGAGGAGAAAAATAAATGTATGACCCTTGTTATAGCAGAAGCAGGAAGTTTGATCTATGACTATGCTATGTCCATTACAGTGTCAAAAATGGGGGGAAATATTAGCTCTCTCTCTCTATCACAACTATGGTACTTCAAATAATTGCAAATTCATAGTTAAAACTATCATGGCTAAAAAAATTCATGGTTAAAAGGTGCCAACTTGTAAAATCAAATATGTTGTTCCTGGTATAACCAGCAATATCCATTTGAGTCTGATTTGACATCATTTAGCTTAACCATCAACAGAAGCCATTTATCATACTATGTCAGGGAAGACTTTTGAATTTCTTTGAGAAATAAGTTATCTTATACCTGCCATTCTGTAATTAACAAATATAATTATCAAACCAAAGAGATAGTAATACTATAAAATAATATGTACAACTCTTTTTGCCATTGTTTCTAGCAATTATACATTTAATAGATGGGACTGGAAATCTGGACATCTGCCCAGATTGGCTTTATGTATTGATAACTTTTTTATGCTCAAAATAAAATTGGTCAATTAAAGGTTAGTTAACATCTAAATTTACTTTTATTTCAACTATCTGTGACACTCTAGATATCTGAAAAATAGAAAAAGATAAACTCAAAATTATTATATCAATACTGCTTTTCTATAACTTTTCCACCAAAGTGTCTCCCATGGCAAAGATTAAGGTGTACATCCTTCCTCAATGACACCCCATGGGCTGGGCTGGGGCAGCTATGCCTAAAGCAAGAGTTACTTTTTAAATTTTCAGATTTGCCTTTAAATCCATTTCTCATTGCATTCTATAACATATCTATATTTAATTTAATATAAAAATAATGTTTTCTAAACCTTAAAGCATAATTAACACTCTAGAAAGGTCCATTATGTTTATTGAGGGTCATTGAATATATCCCATTGACCACCTTATAATCCATGCCCATTTTGAGAAATATATACACACAGCAGAGTAAAGGCGTCTAAGCTGCAGTTGGAAACTCAAATGTTATGAGGCCTGGGTAAGAAACACAAATAAGTGGCCTAGGGCAATAATGCAGTAGCTATGCCAGGCAATCTCTGGATAACCTAAAGGAACTTTTTACACAGCTCCAACCAGACTGTTTTCCAGTGTGGCCAAATATTCTGATCTTTAAGGGAGGTGATAAGATGAATCTTATATAAAATCTCTACTTTTTGTAAAATACAATACATACAAAATAAAACTGGTTAGCTGGCCAGATCTAGCACAAAGACTGTTTTTGAGTGCTCAGTTCTAAAGCCTGTTCTAGGAAATGAGTTCAAGTGCACAGGAGAGCAAGCGTCTGCATGGAGGGTGGAGTACAAAAACATTTTCATAGGGTCAGAGCGAAGGTTATGGAATTCTGAAGGCAATAGTAGAATTTTCTTCCTTTCAGTTAGATCATTAAAAGCAGAAAAGACATCAATTTTTCAGTCATTATGGGCAGCCTAGCCTGGAGGCAGAAGGCTCGATCTGACAGGTTCTGGAGATTGACTTCTAGGATGATGGGAAAGTTGTGCCTTTTATGTTTGCATTTAACCTTGGAATAATGGCAACATATTTGAAAACCAGGTCAAAAAACCGTGACATATAAATGAAATGGACTTAAAAGCCACGTGAGTATTGCATATGCCAAGCAGTGGTCCATACAGCAAACTATAGTATGATGGCATCAACATTTTTGTTCATGTGAGAAAGAAAAAATAGGAGCAGCCACTAACATTCAGAAGCTGGTCTGGCACCCCCAGCTAGACCACATTACTCTTTTATTGAATTAACAATCTCAAAGCTGCCAACCTCAAACCAGGTTAGTCTGAGACCAAGGGTTAAATGAGAAAATAGCAAGGCCACTACATAATTTTTTCTAAGCAAAGACAAAAATCAAGGTCACTGTACCATCCACAAAATGCCCAACAACTCTTCTCTTAAGATGAGTAATTGCTACTTCTTTATCCTCTAGTATTCTATGCACATTCTCATCTCCCCTCTCTGCATATAATATTGATATACCCAATCATAGAATTGCCCTTTGTTCCTGGCAGCTAATTTAGAGACAAATCTAACTTTCTCAGACATTTTCCCATATCATCCAGTAAAAACCCTATAATAGTCTCTTTCTACCACCATCTTACTAAGACACCCATAGTCTCCTATGGTGTGGTTTCTTCCTCATGTGATGAGTAAGGAACCCAACCTACCGGTCTTTGGCCAAAGGACGTTGAGGCATGAACAATCAGCCTGGTTTAACACGCAATCAATCTATTCTGGTTCAAAGGTGATGAGGTGGCTGTCGTGATTCTGCCCGGATACAATGCACCTGTCCTGTCAGGTAGAGTCAGGTCCTACTTCATTCTATTTCTGCTGCTTTTGTGTTGCTGGATTAGGCAACTTTTCTGTCTCTGATGAATGCAGAGGGTTTGCAGGCCTTTCTCAGATTTGTTATTCAGACGGCAGATAACTAGTGTTTACACATTTACTCTTATGTGACCCTATTCAAAACACCAGTGAAGTATAAACATTGCTCTTAAAATGATCAATATGAGAGTAAAAATAGTATTGTGGGGAAAACAAACAGGGACTTCAAGGAAGGCAATGAATGATGCAATGTTTTCTGCATTGTCTTAGCTGCATAAAAGACAAGCAATTAAACTCCAAAATGCTATTAGATGTGGCATTTAATAGGGAAATGTATTCTGCTTTGTTTGACTTCAGAAGACAACAAATGGATTCATGTCTAGAACGGAATATAATCTGGCAAATTTGTAGACACAAGGGAATAGTTATATTCAGTTTGGGTAAATGAGTATTGAGACAGTGAAACGTAAAACCAGGACAGTCAATGTTATTAGAAGCCTGCAGCTTTTTCTTGACATTAATTCTAGTGTCAACATAGAGAGAGAGATATGTAGACATTTACTTCCAATTTGAAATAATACCAGAATCATTAAACATTTATTATGGATTTTAAAACAGAAATGCAAAGATAAAACCAAAAACAATGGCCCATAATCTTGCTCCTCTATTAAATGTAATGAATATATCCACATAAGAAAATCCAAACCAAACAGGACACAAATAAAATGTCTATTCTTCCTCTTGCTTTTGCATGTGGTTTCTGTTAATATAACCATTGTTAACAGTTTCTATATATCCTCTGAAAATGTTTCAATGAGGTATCACTACATACTTACTAGAACAGCTTAACAATGTAGTATAATTCCAAATGCTGGTGACTGCAGAGAAGCTGAAATTCTCATAGATTGCTAGTCAGAATGTAAAATAATACAGCCATGCTAGAAAAATTTTTGGCAATTTATTATGAAATTGTACTTACTCTATAACCCAGTAATCACATTCTTGGGCATTTATACCATAGAAATGAAAACTTATACACATACACACACACACACACACACACACACACACACACACAAATAATCTGTATCTGAATGTTCATGAAAGCTTTACTGATGATAACAAAAACTGGAAACAACCCAAACATCCTTGGGTGAATAGTGAAATAAATTCTAGAACATACAGATAATGCAATATCCTCAGCAATAAAAAAAAACAACTATGTATACATCTAACAACCCAAATGGTTCTCTAGGGCATTATGCTAAGAAAAAAAATCAGTCCCAATAAACTGCACACTATGTGATTTCATTGAGATAACTTCCCCAAAATGACAAAACTAGAGGCTAAGAACACATTAGTGGTTGCCGTGGTAGGTAGGGTCTAGGGATAGCAAGACAGTGTTCCTTTGGGCTGATGGAATAATTCTACAACTTGATTGTGGTAGTAGCTACACAAATCTACATATGGGATAAAACTGTATAGAATTACACACACATACACAGAGAAATGTATGTAAAAATAGTGAAATCTGAATAACATCTGTAGTATTGTACCAATGTCAGTTTCATGCTTTGATATTGTACTACAGTTATTCAAGATGTTACCATTGGGAGTTGCTAGACTTTCTATACTATTTATACAACCTATTGTGAGTCTATGATTTAAAAATTAAGTGTGTGAGCAAAGTTACATATATACCAATTGTAAAAATTAGGATGTTTTTGGCTACAAGTAGCAAAACATTCCAGTTCAGTTAATTGACTTTAAAAATACAAATATTTTACTCCCTCATATAACAGGAAGTATGGAGATAGCGGAGCTCTGGGATTAATTAAGTGCTCATCAGCATCCTCAAGGGCCCAGGATTTGTCCATATTTCTGCACTGTCCTCAATGGCACATAAGCTTGGCCCTTAGGCCAGCATGCACCATGGCCAGAAGATGGCTCCCGAGGTTAGAGTTACCACATCCAGTGGTAGAAGGACCATTTCCTATTAGTATCTCTCCTTTTTTAATATATTTTATTGGTTTCAGAGAGGTAGAGAGAGGGAGAGAGAAGGGAGAGAGAGATAGAAACATCAATGATGTCAGAGAATCATTGATTGGCTGCCTCCTGCAACCAATGGGGATTGAGCCCGCACCCTGGGCATGTGCCCTTGACCAGAATTGAACCCAGGACCCTTCAGTCCCCAGGCCGATGCTCTATTCACTGAGCCAAACCAGCTAGGGCAATATCTCTTTTAATTATAGAAGCAAACATTTTTCAGGAGCCCTCCTGATAACTCTCATGTCTTATTGGCAGGATCACATAACAACTTCTAAAACAATGTTGGGGCCAGGGGAGTTGCTGATGGGGTACGGGGATGGGGGGGAGGGGAGGAGGGGATGATAAGCAAGAATGGAACCACCATGACTTATACAGACCAATCATGATGTAGCCCACGGGCTTCAAAAGAAGATTAATGTCTACAACTAAGAGTTAATGCATGTGCCTACAATGAAATACCATACAGTCATTTTTAAAACTGCATATTCATTGGCTGATATGGAAAAGTTTCAAAAATCTAATATGAAAGTAAAAATAAAGTATAGAAACATATATATAACATGATGCCTATTGGGAACATTTTTTAAACAGGTAGCAAACAGCGTTGGTATTATGAACTGAATGTTTGTGTCCACTCAAAAGTCATATGTTGAAATTCTAAGCACCAATGTAGCAGTATTAGAAGGAGGGGACTTTGGGAGGTAATTGGGTCATAAGAGTGGGGGTCAACCATTTACCAGCCAAGAAGCAGGCCCTCTCTAGTCTCAGGTTCTGTTGGTGTCTTCATCTTGGACCTACCAGCCTCCAGAACTGTAAGAAATAAATGTTTGTTGTTTAAGCCACCCAGTTCTATGGTATTTTTGTTACAGCAGTCCAAACTGACAACAACAGTTAGTATATTGTAATCCTTGCTTTTCATCTTTTCCTTTAGAAAACCTAATTTATTCATGAAAATACATAATAATGTATTTAATTCATAGGGCAACTTCCCATATCTTTTTTAAGATATATTTTTATTGATTTCAGGGAGGAAGGGAGAGGGAGAGAGAAATAGGAACATCAATGATGAGAGAGAATCATCAATTGGCTGCTTCCTGCATGGCCCCCCACTGGGGATTGAACCTACAACCCAGGCATGTGCTCTGTCTGGGGATCAATCTGTAACCTCCTGGTTCATAGGTTGATGCTCAACCACTGAGCCACACCGGGCCAGGCCCCATATCTTTACTAGTACCCAAACTATTCATTTTTGTCAAGCTAATAGATATTAATGGCATGTAATCATTGTTTGAACTTGTATATTTTAATAATGGCTGAGATTAAAAATCTTTCCATATTCTTTTGACATTTGACTTTATTTTTAATCAAGTTGTTTTTCTTTTACTTATTGAATTACGTGAATTTTTCATAAACCTATGAAAATTAACCTTTTATCTGTCTTGAAAGTGGAAAATGTTTTCACTCTGTTGTTTTGTTGATGATATAATAGGCTATGCAAAAGTTTCTAACTCCATATCATTCAATTTATCAAAGTTCTCCCTTCCGTGGTTCTATGACCTGCTCTGACAGGTGTTTTCTGTAGGACTATAAGTAAGTCCAGCCAGGACATCTAGAACTTTTTCCACAATGCAATTGACCTGCACTACCCAACACCATGATCACTAGCCAGAGGGGTAATGAGGTACTTGAAATGTAATAAGTAAAAGGAAATTGAGTTTTTAAATCTTATTTCATTTTAATTCATTACAATGTAAATAACTACTTTGCCCAACATATTCATACTTTTAATGAATGACTAAATTAATGAGTTAATATCCATAAGAAGACACACTGCCCATCCTGTTCCCTGTCATGTAGCATGACAAGCACACTGCAGTGCTCAACTGATAGTGCTGATAATGGTGCTATTTGTCCTGAACTGTGGAGCTGTGGTTTGATTGGTATTTCAGCCACACTACTGACTTCCTAATATATTACTACTAGAGGCCTGGTGCACTGGGTCCCTCAGCCCGGCCTGTGCCTTCTCTCAGTCCAGGAGCCCTTGAGGGATGTCTGACTGATAAGCTGACATCCTTAACGCTGCCACGGAGGTGGGAGAGGCTCCTGCCACCACCACTGCGCTGGCCAGCCGCCAGCCATAAGCCCAGCTTCTGGCTGAGCAGCACTCCCCCTGTGGGAGCACACTGACCACCAGGGGTCAGCTCCTGCATTGAGCACCTGCCCCCTGGTGGTCAGTGCGCATCATAGCAACCAATCGTTCTGCCATAGGGCCAAAACCGGCTCTCCAACATCCCCTGAGGGGTCCCGGGTTGCAAGAGGGTGTAGGCCAGGCTGAGGGACCCCACCAGTGCACGATCAGGGCTGGAGAGGGATGTGGGAGGTTGGCCAGCCAGGGAGAGACCACGGGAGGACTCCAGGATATGTCTGGCCCATCTTGCTCCGTCCCAATTGGCCAGACCCCAGCAGCAAACTAACCTACCAGTTGGAGCATCTGCCCCCTAGTGGTCAGTGCACATAATAGCGACTGGTTGACCAGTTGACTATCTGCCCCCTGGTGCTCAGTGCACATCACAGTGAGTGGTTGAGCGTCCTTAGCATATCATTAGCATATTATGCTTTGATTGGTTGAACAGATGACCAGACGACCAGACACTTAGCATATTAGGCTTTTATTATATAGGATAACACACTCAAGCTCCCCACATTGTCAACTTATGTATTTAATGCAGAGTCTATCATTTTTATCTTTGCCTTGAGTTCTCAGTTAGTAATCATTTAATACTTCACTCACCACATTCTAGAAAACCTAGTCTATTTTTGTCAAAATCCACAGAGACTTGATACTTTGTATTTATGCTATGTTGAACATGTAGGAAGCTTGAAAAGTTTATACTGACCAACATGATTTCAAACCATTGCTTGAGTGTCTAACATCAAAATTACTGCCCTTTTAAAAGAGGTACTCAAATAGCTTTGCATCTAGTGAATCAGTGGCTTGGTATGAGCCAGCCAGCTTTTGTTTTCAATATTATGACTTGGTTTAATTTAACATTGATGGAGCAAACTGAGTAAATACAAATTGATTTTCTCAGGAATGATGCTTTGATCATTCAGCTCTATATGTGGCTTATTCCTATTAATCATTATGAAGAGAAATCAAGAAACAGTGTTATACTCATGGGGAATCTCTGATCATCTAATATGTATACACAAACTGACAGTTGAATTAGCACAAGAAGTGGTCAAGTATTAGAGCCTTAGACCAGATGGTTTAGACCAGATGGTTTAGAAAAAAAATGTTTACTATCAGTACCTGGGTCCTTCCTTTCAATGTCCAGTTTACTTGTAAGAGTATATTTCTGATAATGTCATTGAGTCGGAAAGTGTGATAATACCATGATAATATGTTCTAATTAAAGCATTTCAACGTTTGAGAGCCATCAATAGCTGACATCTGGAGGCGCCACACGACATGCCAAAGGGTTTAGAAAGTATGCCTTAGGTTCATACAACTGGAATATCTTTCCAAAAATATGACTTACGTTCTGCTTCCAATCTAGTCAGTAGTACATACTAAACCTAATCTTTGCAGATAACTATAAACTCTGGACAAAATGCAAAAAAAAAAAAAGCAAACTATAAACATTCTAGCTACAGTAGAATAAATAAAAGAAGGCTGAATCTGGAAGAGAGTCACTTAGAAGAAAGGACTATCAGTAATTTTTAAAGAAAAACTACTAATTTAAAAATTACTAATGTTTAAAGTTGTTGGCTCCTAATCAGAACCATGTCCTTGTAATTATACCTTTCTCTTGCTCAAAGTATGCAGTGGTTCCCTATGTCCTATGTGATAAACTTCAAACTAAAAAATGTTATTCAAAGCCCTCATCATAAGACCTGACTTTATGATTTTATATCCTTTACCCACCAAGTCTTAAACTTCCTGGGCTCCTCCAGAAACTCCTTCTCTGGAGCCCTGGAGCCCATCTCCATTTGCCAGCTCAAGAACATGGCTCTTCCAGTTGTCCCCTTTCTTGCCTGCCTCATCCCTTTACTATATTCCTATAATCCTTGTATCCCTCCAGCTATCCTATCCAACTGTATCCTATCCAACTATTGGATCTTCTTTGTAACAAAAGTCCTTAAAAGAATTGTTGTAGTTTTTCCATTCAGTCTCTTTTGAACCTACTCCAATTAAGCTTTATCCTCCCAACCCTCCACTGAAACTGCTCTTATTAAGGTCACTAATGCCTTACCAGTTGCTAAATTTAGTGGCCAATTCACAGTCCCCATCCTAAATGAACTACTATAGCATTGTCACATCTGATCACTGCTTCCCCCTTAAAATCTTATTCTCCTGCCCTCTGGGATGCCACACTCTCCTAGGTCTCCTTTTCCTAATAGCTGTTCCTTCTCTGTCCCCTATACTGGATTCTCCTTACCTTGTGAATCAACGAAGATTGAAATCCCTGAGAGAAATTCCTCAGAACCACTCTCTTTCTACATTTTCTTCCTAGGGGAGCTCATCTAATCCTAAAGTTTTAAATACAATCAATACAATCATGAACCATAAATTTCTATTTTTAACCCTGACCTCTTCCCTGAACTTCAATCTGTGATATCCAATTGCTTACTCAATATCTCTAATTTGGATGTCCAACAGATGCTGCAGATTTCACACACTATATACCAAACTTTTGATTCGAACACCATCCCCTGACCTTCCTGCCCTACTTGTTCCTTCTGTGATCTTCTCCTCTATCCCTCCACTTAGACTCAGGTCCAATATCTTAGCATCACCTTTAACTCCATTCTTTCCCTCACACTTCAATATCCAACTAATCCAAAACCTACTAGCTCTTCCTTCAAAATACATCACAAATCTGACCACTCTCACCACTTCCCTAGTCTGAACTTCATTATACAAAAACACCATGGCCAAATAAGCTACAGTTTCAATAAACACCTTCTACCATTACCAAAACAAAAGAGAAATGTCCTCTACAGAGTAGATAGAATGCAGGAAAACTTAATAGTTGAATATTACAGAAAGAAAAAAAATAAGCAAAATTCCACAGGAGGCAAGGCTCTAAAGTACAGACTGAGGAAACAGCATGAAAATGAGAAAGAGCATGTTATTCATTCACTCATTCATTCATTTATACCTTCAAAAACAGTAACTATATGCTGTTCTAGTTACTTAGAACACATCCATAAAGAAAACATACAAAGAAGCCTGCCCTTGTGAACCTGATATTCATGATGGTGAAGAGGAAGGACATAAACTAACAAAGAATACAAATATATAAAATATGGTTTGATAGAAGATGCTAAGTGCCATAGAATAAAAATAGATTACAAGAGAGATTGAAGGAATCAAGATGAGAGTTTGGGTTGCAAATTTTTAATAGGCTGTCAAAGTAGAGCTTATTAAAAAGGTAAGACTTCAGGAAATGAGGGAATTAGCCATATGTATTTATGGCAAGAAGAAAAGATAGGCATACACAGGGATATATATGGAGGAAGAGAAAGAAAATTTGTCTTTTTTAGTATCAGAGAAATAAAAAGATAAATTAGCTGCTGGAGAAAAAAAAATATTGGTGCAATTTAGCTATATACTTATTGGTGGGAGGAGCCAGGAGAAAGAATTAATCTCCAAGGAGCCACACTGGTGTCTCTGGTCTCAGTGTATTAGACCTATGTTAGCGGTGGGGTCACTGAAAGGTCACAGAGGCTCCACAATTAATAACATCTGCTCCATCAGTCACACCACAAGAAGCTAAACATGTAGTTCAATGTCATTATTACAAAACAGTCAAGTAAGGAATTTCAGTGATTACTCCTGCATCCCTTTATTGATTCATTCAGCCAGCAATCACTTATTTAAAGTTAATTTACTCAAAATGTTCATGCACATGAGTACTGCTTCCAGACTCACATGTGAAGTAAATTTAATAAAATTACACACTGCCTATGGAGTTCTTCTTTCAGTTAAAGGCACCAACCCCATCAAGGAAAAGTCTGTCTAGATGGGTCAGGAGTTTTTTAGATTTCATCAGACCAATAAAGAAGGGTGATTGAATACTTTATGCCCAGTTTCTCACATGTTATGTTCAAGGGCCAGTAGAGTGTGGCTCCCCATTGAAAATAGCATAATTCTGGGCATACTCGTGTACACTCAAAACTTCTCACGATGAAAACTTGAATTGCCACCATAACCCACTGTAGAAGCTGTGAGAAATTTCTATTAACTATAAAAAGTGATAGAGCCCTAGGCAGTTTGGCTCAGTAGATAGAGCGTCAGAGCTTGTGGACTGAAAGATCCCAGGTTTGATTCAAGGGCATGTACCTCAGTTGCAGGCTCTTCCCAGGCCTGGGCCCTATCAGGGCACCTGCAGGAGGCAACCAATCGATGTGTTTCTCTCACATTGATATTTCTCTCTCTCTTTCCCTCTCTCTAAAAATCAATGAAAAAATATCCTTGAGTGAGGATTAAAAAAGAAAAGAAAAGTGATAGAGTGAGACTGACGAAAGCTGTTCTGATTTACCACCTGTCTGAAAGAAAAAAAAAAGAATCTATTCCTCCTCTGTCAACTGATGCCTTGCCCAGAGACTCTGACTTTGAAAACAATTTTTAAATACAGAATGGAGTAAAAGTAGGTTCACAATTGTTCATGTAGAAAATAACACAATAATCTCTAAAACCCAAGCGACTGGAAAAATGGAACGACCGGAATAACCAGGACAACTGGTTGCTATGATATGCACTGCGGCAGTCAACCGACCCAATTGGCCCCCCTAACCTCCTGCAGCCCCTCCCCCTAGCCAATCGGTCCCCTACCCCAATCGGTTCCCCTCACCCCAACTGGATGTGGGGGCTGGCCGGCCAACCACCCACGGCCTCTCCTCCCCGGCCAACTGCCCAGCCCCACCCCCAATTGTCCCCCCTAACTGTTCCCCCCCCAATTGGGGGTGGGGCTAGCTGACCTCCCACAGCCCTCCCACCTGGCCGGCCAGACCCCAATAGGGGGTGGGGCTGGCAGCCAACCTCCCGCGGCTCCTCCCCACCATCGGCCCGGCCCCAATCAGTCCCCATCAGGGTGGGCCGGCCAGACCCCACCTGTGCACAAATTCATGCACTGGGCCTCTTGTTCATAAATAATAATACAAGAATAAACTCTGCATTTGGCATACTCTCAACTATAAACCTACTTTTGCCCCACCCTGTATCTGTCAGTTATTAATTACATTCCTCAAGTAGGCAGATCACTGCCCCCTTTGCTGCTTCTCTATCTTCATTGAGAGGCAAGAAACCATCAGACCAAACATGGGAGTTGGGGCAGGGCAGAGGACACAGTTTAATCTAGGATGTGCAGACCCTACAGGGAGGTGCTCCAGTTGGGCATGGAAATTCCCTGGCAGAAAAAGCCCTGGCACTGGTTTGTCCCTGTAATTATAGTTTCTCATAGGTTACATCTGTTCAGAGTGTCAGACAGCCAAGAATTGGGAATAAGGGAAGCTTCCACCTCAGTACAGCCAAGCTGTACTGCGACAAATGCCTGCTCAATGTTAGGAATTTGGCTGATGCTTTTCACATCAACAGTAGATTTGACAAGGGGATTTGACCAGTACCTAAGTTGATAATGAGTAAAGCCAAATGAATTCCACACATACAGTTTTTTGACAAATACAGGGCCTAGATAGTTCCTGCCTTAGCTGAATAAAAGCCCGAAAAAAGAAAAAAAAGCTTTAGACCTATGAGAATAAATGCATAATAGTGAGAAAGAAACATTCTCCTAGAAATTCAGAGTAATAGTGGATGTGTGAAGTTACTTATTATAAGAAATAAAGTGTTATTTTGGAAAACATGTGTTCCTAAAATAATCCAAGAAGCTGTCATCTACATAAAGAAAACCATAAGAAGTAAACGGCAAAATGAAACTACAACAGGAGATATTAGAAAGGAGCTCAATGTATCACTAAAGAGTATAGAAAATGAAAATTTCACTAGATGAAGTAAAATCCTCTTTAAAGGAAGGAAAAGCAGTATTATTACAGAATTTGAACTCATAGATGTGGAAAACAATCTTGGAGAAATAGGTCAAAGCCTAGGAATGGAAATACACCTTTGTTGGCAAAGCATTGAAATAGGAACTTTTACAGAAATTTGAGGAGCGCAAAATCCAAATATTTAACAAAACTCTACCCATCTTTGTATTCCTATATTTATTGCATCAGAGAAGTAAAATAGAAGCAACACCTCACTCTCATAGTATGATTTGGAGGAAAAGAGAAACGGACTTAGGTTAGGTGTGATGAGTGCTGAGGAAAATTATCCCACATTATGGTCTGAAGAAGATCTGGAGAGAATCACTCAAACACAAGCAACTGGAAATAAAAGACAGCTTCCTACTGAGGAAGAAACATTACTGTGGCTGATGACATACTTAATGCCTGAAAACATTGAAGAAATGTCTGCAGAGTCCTGGCGTAGGGACAATGAGTTTATTATTCATGTAATAATAACCTAAAACATGTAGTTAAATATATATGAAAGCAACAGAAAAATTTCAAGTGCACACAGGCTCAGAAAACATGCCATCCAAATGCCCTTATAACTTAAAGACATGTATTAAATAATCAATTGTTTAATTAGCATTGAGAGTTCACAAGTTGGAATGTGGCTGTATAAAAAGAGCAGCAGTACTTTTGTTGTTGAAAGTGAATTCTAAAGACCAAGGCTCAGCCATGTTAATGCTCATGTTCAAAGACGTGGCCAACTTCACAACCCAAGTAATATCTCACAGGTCCGATTTCCCTACCAGACCTAGGATTTCAGCAATTCTGGGAAACCCTGGCAATGTGGGAGAGTCAGAGTGCTACAGTGAAGAAAACACTGTGCTGCAATCAAGGTCAACTTATAAAAATAAAAGTCCTGACATTTCTACTACTGGGTAAGTAAGATATAGTAAGGACTTTAACATTCACACTAAGAACACTTATGAAATCCAGAGCTTCAGAAGCAATGGAAACAACTGGCTTCCCAAAGCTGGGCTGGGCTGGAGGCTAAGTGCTAAGAAGGAAACCTCGGAAGATAAAGTGGAATTTTCTGCATTCTCGTAGTGCTTAAGAGAAAAATACTTGCTAGGAAGAGGAGCCATGGAGAGTTAAAATTCCTAGAGAGAGTGAATAATTCACACCAATGAGCTGCAACTGACTTTTTGGTAAGAACACTCCTATCTGGGCTGATGCAGAAGCTCAGAATCCAGATTTGGGCCCTGGTAGAACAGAAAAGCCCACAGAGCTTTTGGCAGTTATATGGGGCTAAAGTGACAAAACTGGAGATTTGAGAGTCTGCAAAGACACTGCTGTTCTCCCCTTAGAATAATTGTCAATGTCTGTAGCTTCATGGGATAGGAGGGAAAATAAAATAAAAGAGGTAAGCTTAATACTTCTAAAAGCAGAACAGAAATTCCATCAGTCTCTCAATTCTGAGACAAATAACTGTCAAGCTCTCAAAGGAAAGCCACGGGTTTGAAACAGGGGAAACCAAGCACTTGGCCCTACCCAATCTACAGCTTGGGCTTGACTCTGATTTAGTCCCTGGCTGAATACAGGGAGTCATCTCTATACTCTTATTTTCCTGGTACAAGAAAAAGTAAACCAACTCTGATGGAAATAAACATCATCTGGTGTCTCTAACTTTTTTTCTTAATAAACAAGGTCCTACATTCAATAACAGATTACTAGGCATGCCAAGGCATAAGATCCACAGGACAAATCCCAAAGGGATAGAAAGCCAACAAAAACAAACTCAGATGATTCTGTATTGGATACTGAAGTTAGCAGAATCAACTGTATATTGTACAACTGAAAAATATAATATTGGAATCAAGATTCCAATAGATAAGTTTAATAGCATTTTGAATCTAGCAGTAGGATCAATGAACTAGAAAAAATAGATTAATAAAATGATCCAACTGAACCACAAAAAGAAAAAGAATGGCAAAAACAATGACCTTTCTATATAACAGCAATAGTTGATTAGAAAATGTTACTTTTTAAAAGATCCCATTCATGACAACATAAATAATAAAGCATCTAAGAATAAACCATAGAAAAAATGTTCAAGATCTGTATAGAGAAATATGTAAGAATTTACTGAAGGATATAAAAGAAGGCATGAGTAAATGGTGAAATATATCATGTCCGTGGCTAGAAAGACAATATTAAAGTATATAGATTCTACCTAAATTAGTCTACATACACAAAAAATTCAATCAAAATTCCAATAAGATTTGAAATTTCACTTTGTAAAGAAAGTACTTTTCAAAACACTGGGAAAAGATGAAGGACTTAGTAAACAGTAATTGAACACATGTCTATACATTAGGGGGAAAAGTAGGCTTTGGTTTAAAACAACCGGTCCAGTCTCATTCCTCTATATTTCCATATATGCCCACACACATTATTGGGCAGAGGTGGGAGGAAGAGAAGAAAATTGATGAGATCAGTTTGAACATTTTAATCACAGTAAGAAAAACATGGTCAGGAGAAAACTGTTGAAAAAGTTGGAACCAAGAGAGTTCTATCTCAAGAGATGATAAATACAAGAAACAAGAAGGAGCCAAGGGCAACTGACAGAATTCTTAGTTGTCATGCTGCCACGGGGTCATCTGAGTGAAAGACAGCCATACGTTTCTCCTGATTTCCAATTGGATTAGGCACCAAAGAAAGTATTTGCAGTCAGGAAGAACAAGAAACTATGAGAGATTATTATGGAGAGTCTATGTTTCCATAGGGGAATTCCCAGGCCTTATAGAAGAGGTAATGAAGAACCACATTTTATATTATGTCATAAGAGAGTTTTTAGCAAAGTTGAGGGGTAGAAGGTCAATGAATTAAAATAAATAAGCATTAGCAAAACCAATTAGAAAATGTAATAAGAAAAAAACTGTCCTGTTCATAATAGAAACAATAACCATGATGTAACTAAAATTAAACATCATAAGTAACAACCCCTTGCTGCTAAATTCCTCATCTCCCTCCTTGGTCTTTTCAATTCCTACCAACTCTAAGACACATCACAAGATCCACTTCCTCCATAGATGCCTTTCCTAATCATTCCAGCTTGCAATACCTATATTCTTACCTGATTCATATTATGTTTCAATATATATCCAAGGAATCAATGAGCTTTCCTCTTGCCCACTGCATGTCCTTTTTTAAATCTCTTGTTCATAGGTATAACAGGATTTGACCTGCTTTAACATCAAACTGCCACTGCTGCTCCCAGAGCCAGCAGTTCTCCTATTGAAGTCCTGGCTTCTCCTACTCCTTTGTATTTGCTGATAGCACTACGCCCACCCATTCACAGAATGGACTGAGTTCCCTAGGCAGCCTATTTCACCTGCCTGACAGGTGAGGAATGCATTTCTCACTTAACTGCTGTGCAAAGGGCCTTTTGAAGTGCTCCTGTCCAAATCTTGATGGCTCAATAAGGATTTCCTGTCACTTGTGGGTGTTTTTTTTTATCTAATAGCATCATACTTGAAAAAAATAGCATTAGTTCCACGTGATGATTTTTATAAAGAGTAGAGGAGGCTTCAATTAAAGAGACCAGTTAATTTTTTCCTTAAAATCCTCAAAAACCAATGGACATATGAATGTGGCTATGGACAGCCTAAAAGCACATGTAGTATACTCAATCCTGGCATTAATTTAGCACATTCCAGAATTCCTCCAGAAAGGGTCAAAACCAATGACTAACAAATTCAAAAAACACATAAAATATATTTCCTCTAAGATATTATTTCTTATGATTATATCAATAACTTGATATAATCTTCATTATATCTTCTACTAGAGGTCCGGTGCACAAAAATTTGTGCGCTCGGGGGGAGAAGGGAGGTCCCTCAGCCCAGCTTGTGCCCTCTCGCAGTCTGGGACCCCTCGGGAGATAACGACCTGCTGGCTTAGGCCTGCTCCCAGGTGGCAGAGGGCACGTCCAATCCCTAGGTGCAGCCCCTGGTCAGGCTCAGAGCAGGGCCGATTGGGGAGTTGGGGCGCCGCCCCCTGTCATGCACAGAGCAGGGTGGATCGGGAGGTTGCGATACCACCCCTAGTCACGCTCAGGGTAGAGCCAATTGGGGGGTTGGGGCACCGCCCTCTGTCACACTCAAGGCAGGGTCGATGGGGAGGTTGCAGCACCACCCCCTGTCACGCACAGAGCAGGGCCGATCAGGGGGTTGGGGCTCCGTACCCTGTCACGCACAGAGCAGGGTCAATCAGGGGGTTGGGGAGCTCCCCCCCTGTCACACATAGAGCAGGGCCGATCAGGGGGTTGGGGAGCTCCCCCCTGTCTCGCAGACTATTCTTTCCTACAAGTAAGATATTTTGCTGCCTTTGCAAAAAAAAAAAAAAAAAACAAAAATGCCTATGCATGTGACTGCAATGTTCATTCTCATTATCATATAGTCTTCTACTTTCTGTGTAAGTATTGATGGACATTTGGGTAGTTCCCAGTTTGTAAGCATGATGACTAGAACTGCTATGCCCTTCCTAGGATACATATTTTGGTGAATATATACACATTTTTGTTGATATCTTACATAAGAGATACATCATAGGGAATGAATATATTCCACTTTAGTAGATACTGACAGTTTTTTAACAGTATTTGTACCATATCTTTGTCAATTGTTTATCTTTGTCATTTTAGCAATACAGATGCATGTATGTTTACACATATTATTTAAGCTTTATTTCTATTCAGGTGTCTTATACATCATATTTGGCCATTGGTAAAGCTCAAAAGACAAGTCTCTATAACATTATAGATTTTTCACTAAAGAAATAATTAATAAGTGGTGGTGTGTGGGTTAATGAATTGATGGTGAGTGTAATTTGTAAATATTGTGTATCTACTGAGTGCTCATAATATTAGTAAATATGCTAGACCATAACCCATCTGGTCTCTTCTCTTCCAAACCTCCTATCCCTAACATGTGTGCTCTCAAACACAATAAATCTAAAGAAATGCAGTAAATACATTACTTCCTGGCACACAAAATTCACATTTTAAATGGGAAGACATTTTCCAGAGGAGAGACAGCTTTTATCATAAAAGAAAGCAAAACAAACAAGTAAGAGAAACACAAAAATGTTTCCTTTGTGATACAGGGTGTTAATCTGTGATGCTTTGTCATTATCATCCAGGGCTACTCCAGAGCAGAGTGACAAGTAATCCTTATTCTGGGGTCACAAAGAGCATCATGGATAAGACTAGACTGGGAGGCATTCAGTGCATGACTAGAGTAAATACTATGGCTACTTATTTTCTTTTTACAGTGCCATGAATCTAAAATTTAAAACAATACTCTAATTATTAACCTGGTTCTCACTAACTGCAGTCACTATTTCATAATTTAGAAAATATATTACATCACAATAAGACAACTCTGTGGATTCATCAAAGGTTCAAATAAGTTTGCTTTTGTTTTCCATTTACGTCTTCAGTCCTCGGCCTTCTTTTCTCAGTTTATACTCTCTTCAAGCAATTTCCTTTCTTGCCATGAGTTTAGTTAAAAATCTGTGCTATCCATATGAGGATGAATTTCAAGTTCATATACTAACCCAAAATTTACCCATCTGCCCTATACCCATCCACTAAAAAGCCATTCACATAGTTCACTTCCAAATTCAACACATGAAAAACAGAACTTCCCATCTTTCCCTTAAAATGTGCTCTCTTTCATTGCACCCTATTCATTAAGTGGCACCACCATCTACCTACTTGCTTGACAACCTCAATCACTTGTTCTCAAGTGTCAATTCTAAGCATCTCTTTAAAAAAATCAAATCATCTCTTAATTAATCTCATCACTCTGTAGCCTTAGTCACTGCCATATTTCAAGGCACCATTGTTTTTCATTTAGAATATTGCAATAGACCCCTGGCTGGTCTGCCCACTTTTACCAGATTCCTTCTCCACATTTTGGGTAGAGCAAGCTCTTAAAAATAACTGATGGATGCCCTAACCGGTTTGGCTCAGTGGATAGAGCGTCAGCCTGCCAACTGCAGGGTCCCAAGTTCGATTCCGGTCAAGGGCATGTACCTTGGTTGCAGGCACATCCCCAGTAGGGGGTGTGCAGGAGGCAGCTGATGTGTCTCTTTCATTGATGTTTCTAACTCTCTATCCCTCCCCCTTCCTCTCTGTGAAAAAATCAATAAAATATATTTTAAAAAATAATAACTGATGGCATCTGTCCTCCACTTAAAATCCTTTAGTACAACCCATTGTTTTTGGGAGAAAATACATAGTTCTGGATCGGAAACCCGGCTCTACCACTCAGTAGACACGTAATTTTGAACAAGTTATTTAACCTTATCTGTAAAATTGGAAAAAATAATAGCATCTACCTCATTAGAATGTTGTGAGAAATAAATGTTATATATCAAGTGCTAAGAACAGTGACTAGATCCAAAGTTAATAAATTAATAAGTAAGTAAGTAAATGAGAGAGAGAGCAAGAGAATGAACTTTGTGGTAAAAAGATAATCAGGCCAAAATTTGACTTTGTCTGGTTCATAACACCCTACAGGATCTACTTCCTGTTTGCCTCTCTAACTTCATCTTATACCTTTCCCTTGCACTATTCTCCTCTTCTTTCATAGTTATGCTGTCTTTTATTTAGTTCCTCAAAAAAGGTAAAGAATATTACATTTTCTATAGCTGAGGCCTTCCAAAAAGTGTTCTCTGTATCTGAACTGCTCTCACTCCCTGCCCCTCCCGCCCCGGCCCCCCCCCTCCCCTCCCCCCCCCCCCCCCCAACTCCAATTTGAAGTTATCTGTTCCTCAGCGAAAACTTCCAAACCCACCCACTCCATCCACACTAGATGAGATTCCATATTAATTGCTCTGGTGAGTGAAATTCATAAAGCTGCCAGGGACTGCTACATTTTATTCAATTAATGTAATGAAAGATTGTCTTCTTGTCAAAGACATAAAAATAACCTAAAATCTGTTATTCTCATAAATGAATATACTAAAATAACACAAGCCATGCCGAACTACAGGGAGGTCTGGATAGCACAGAATATACTTCTGTTTTAGCAGTATGTAAGGGGACAAAATTCCCTTGTAGGTTTGAAATTCAGGGGGTACTCTCAACAGCACTGTCCCAAATCTATATTTAAAAGGGTCTTTCTACTTGAATATTCCAGCCCGAATCTATTTTTGATTCTGCTTAGATTAGGATCTTAGCATACCTGCCTCTCCATAGATCCTAGACCAGGGGTCCTCAAACTACGGCCCGCGGGCCACATGCAAATACAAATATTGTATTTGTTCCCGTTTTGTTTTTTTACTTCAAAATAAGATATGTGCAGTGTGCATAGGAATTTGTTCATAGTTTTTTTTAAAACTATAGTCTGGCCCTCCAACGGTCTGAGGGACAGTGAACTGGCCCCCTGTTTAAAAAGTTTGAGGACCCCTATCCTAGACTATCTCCATTACATTGCTAGAGCATCTATCATTTGCTGACATCTCTTTCCAGATAAGTTAGTGTCTGAGTCAGAGAAGTCTTTAG
Organism: Myotis yumanensis; assembly: GCF_028538775.1. Taxonomy (NCBI): domain Eukaryota; kingdom Metazoa; phylum Chordata; class Mammalia; order Chiroptera; family Vespertilionidae; genus Myotis; species Myotis yumanensis. The sequence continues at coordinate 66,487,308 of NW_027223755.1, read as the reverse complement.
ACTTAGGGGGAGGAATACACATTAGTTTTGATTAATTAATAGCAGTGAAAATTAAGCCCCAAATTATTCTATCCCCCTAAAGCTGATTTTCATCATAATGTTTTCACATGATTATTTTGTAAAAATAGCTTTTCCATTCCTAAAGAACTACATATGTCCTTTCAAATGTGCCTTATTTACAGTAAATGAATTGGATAATTAATAGCATTGAATTACAAAGCCCTTTTCATAGTGTATTCTATAAGTTTTATCACCCAAAATTTATAGTTAATCTTTCTATATTTTTTTAATAAGAAGAACAATTTTATTAAACCACAAACTTTTTGGGTGTGTAATTGGGCCAGGGAGATAGGAAATGATTAAATTTTCACTTTTTGGAATGGAATTAGAAGCATTGGCATCTTAACACTATACAATGAGTATATATCAGAGAAGGTGAGGAGCCCGGGCTCAAGTTGAGCTCTCAACATTTGGCTCTTGCTATGAAGTAAGGTAGCCTATTGACTAGAACCTAGGCTTTGTTCCAAGACCAAAAGTACAGATTTCCAGAGGGGGCCAACGTACATTGGCAAATGTTAGAATGCCTTTCTTCACTCTCCAGGAAGGGAGTCCCTGGGTTGCTGGTGAGTTTGGCTACTTTTTTCAAAGGCAACTTCTCAGGTCTGGCTTGGGAACAACAGATGAGGGAGGAACATGTAATGTGTATTTGTCGTCAGCATTCTCTGGAAGCCTGCCTACAGACCTCCTCTTTTGGGTAGGCTTAATGACTTCAAGTGCTCAGAGAGCTCAAGTTTGGTGTGTATACTTTGCTATGTTGCATAATACCTAAAATCAACCTCACAGCTCAACTGAATGCATCTCCACTACAACATAAGCTCATGAAAGGTGGTATAATGTCTATTCAACACCATATTCCCAGTGCCTGGAACAGTGTTGTGCATGTAGTGGGCACTCTACAAATTTGTATTGGATAAGTGTTACTTGACTTAATCAACAAAGTATATATGTTGTGTTATAATTCAAAGTATACATTTAGTTTCAGTGGTATTTATTTACTAAGAAAGGCTATAATAGCTTTCATGGAGTATAACTGGCAGCCACAGGCTATATTGCTTTGCTCTCCCTTAGGAAAAGAACTTCCTGTTTATCTTCAAGTTCTACAGTTCTCAGAATCTTCAGGATTTTCCTCAACTTTTAAACCAAGATCATGTTCTTTCCAAGCAGCGTGCACTCAATCAAAAAGCAGGTCTGGCCTGGCCAGCATGGCTCAGTGGTTGAACATCTACCTATGAACCAGGAGCTCATGGTTCGATTCCCAGTCAGGGCCCCTGCCTGGGTTGCTGGCTCAATCCCCAGTGTGGAGTGTGCAGAAGGCAGCCAATCAATGATTCTCTCTCATCATTGATGTTTCTATTTCTCTCTCCCCCTCCCTTCCTCTATGAAATCAATTTTTAAAATATTTTTTTTAAAAAAGCAGGTCTGGCTATTTCTTCCAAGTGTAAGATTCCTCCATCAAGGAGTCTTTGGTAGAGCTTCCTGTTGAATAGGCTGAGATATCAGCTCCAAGTTGTGTTCTATAGTTCTTGCTGCCTAATCCTTCTTCAATGCCCCTTTCCTTTCATATCTTCATGCAATTTGAAGCCTTAACTGTACAATCCTGCTTCTTCCCCATTTTTATTATTCACAGTTAATATTCCCTTTAAAACCTCTTCCCATACTAATTGTATAAATATATTCTTCCTGGAGGACCCAGCTGACAAAGACGAGGAGCCCAGATGAGGGCCTAGCAGTCTCCCAAGTTGGGATGGAGTTGGGAGTTCAAGGAGGCAAGCTTAGATCTTACAGAACAGAATATTAGCAAGAAGTGAGCTGCACAGACAGAAAACTCTAGAAATCTGCAGCGTCCTCTTTGAGAAACCAGCTAAGCACTGACCAGGACATGTGTGTAAGGCAACAACACAAGTTCAGGAAAAGAATCACCTGAAAAGATGAGAAAGAAGAATGCATGCAGCTTAAACAGAAATAGAAATAATTTCTGTTCCCATCAGCCAGAGTGAAAAATCTCATAATAGATGTTTCATCTGGTAGAATTACCAGGAGGGTTTTGTCTCAGTGGTGGGCTGATATTTTCCCTCAATTAAATGCTGCTCTTATCCCACCTAACAAAGTTTTTCTAATTTATCTTTATTGTTGTAAGTATTACAGATGTCCCCCTTTTTACCTCCGTTGACCTCCTCCACCCCCCCACCACCACCCCGAGCCCCGCCTAATGTACTGTTGTCTGTGTCCATGGGTTATGCATATAAGTTTTTTGGTTAACCTCTTCCTGCTCCCCTCCCCCCATTCCCTCTGAGATTTGTCAGTCTGTTCCATACTTCCATGTCTCTGGATTTATTTTGTCTGTTTATTTTGTTCATTAGATTCCACATATAAATGAGAACATGTGATACTTGTCTTTCTCTGACTGGCTTATTTCGCTTATCATAATACTCTCCAGGTTCCTTGATGCTGTCTCAAAGGGTAAGAGATCCTTCTTTTTTTATAACTGCATAGCCCCCACCTAACAAAGTTTTAAGTTAAGACATAAAGTGATCAAGTTGTTTCAAAGTAACTAAACTGCATCACAGAACAATTTATAAGAATATAAATATTTCAGAAATATTTATAAGAATATAAATATTTCAGAAATATTTATAAGAATATAAGAAATATTTACAAGACTATATTAACCACCTAGACCAGTGATGGCAAACCTATGACACACGTGTCAGAGGTGACACGTGAACTCATTTTTTTGGTTGATTTTTCTTTGTTAAATTGCATTTAAATATATAAAATAAATATCAAAAATATAAGTCTTTGTTTTACTATGGTTGCAAATATCAAAAAATTTCTATATGTGACACGGCATCAGAGTTAAGTTAGGGTTTTTCAAAATGCTGACACGCTGAGCTCAAAAGGCATCACTGAACTAGACCTAATTGACATTTATAGAACACAACAGCAAAATACACATCTTTTCAAGAGCATATGAAGCATTTACAGAGATAGACCATATTCCGGGCAATGAAACAACCTTTAATATAGATATCAGCATTCAAATCATACACAGTATGTTTTCTTGCAACAATGGAATTAGGTTAGCAATTAAGAACCAGCTATCAGACTGAACACAATGGGGACAGGGAATCACAGAATATCAGAACAGGGATGATCCTCAAAGAGTTAGCTCTGTGACCTGCCATGGCTGCTCAATGACTTGGTGCAAATACAAGAGCAGACGCAGGTCCCTGACTCAGGCCAGCTGATCTTTCCTGCTCATCAACTCTACCTGCAGAGCAAAACCTGTCTTCTGCTGCCCCTCTTCTGCTGTCCACTTCTGATTCTGACCCTTACCCACTGCTCCATCCCATTCACCACTCTAACCTCCAAAGTTCCTTCAGCTTGAAAAGAAAAGAAGCTATGAAGGTAAATTAGCAGCTTAAAAGCAGCACAGCTCCCCAGGGTGTCTGCTTTATAGAAGAGGAGCTTTGAGGCAATAACCTATCTCTGATGGTGGATTTTCAAATTTATGATTCTAGGTTAAGAAAATGTGGGGGTGGGGGGACTGAGCAGGCAGCTGGGTAACCTTCTAAATCCCCCAAATTGGACACGGAGAGCTTAACCATTCACTCTAAAGCTGGGACCCAAAGGTCTTCTCTTTCCCAGGGATGAGAGATTTTCACTGATGTGCTCTTTTTTATCTTTCTACCACTCAGGGTCCAGAGAGGCTAATGCTTCTGCTCTGGAGAGATAACTACCAGATGAGTTGGGGGCACAACTGGGGATATTGGAACAAATAAAACCTGTGGAGCTTCAAATCAAATGCAGTGTTTAACTATTTTTTTTTTAAAAAAAGGTCTTATATTCTTTTATTTCAATTAGTCCCAAAATGAAATGTCTCATCATATTTGCGGGAAGTAGAAAAACTAACAACTGTTGGATTTGTTTTTCTTTCCCTAATCTTCCTTCTGCCATACAAGTACTAATGAGCAACAGAAAGGCCACCCAAAAGAATAATAACACTAGCTTTTCTACAGTGATTGCTTATCACAGCCAGGCACTGTGCTGAGTGCTTGACACGTGGTACCTCATTTTTATCTTCATGAAAATCCTTCCAGTTAGGTGCTATTATTGTACTCACATTGACTTGTGCAAGGCTTTGCAGAGCCAGAAAATGGGGTGTGCAGCACCCTACACACTACACTACTGCTTATCAGAGAGGGCCCACAGAAGGAAAGAGGATCTGATGAAGTGCTGAATAAAGGAAAACTAACTGCAGTTTTATAGATTTCAAACTTTTTATGATAGCAATATAATTTAAGAGATAGAAACACAGCATTAACAGAATAGATTACCTTAAATAAGATTCTCTATCTTGATAGAGATAGTAAGCGTGTAATATATTCTCTGAGCCCCTGTTGGCTCATCCATAAAACAATGATAGTAGCTTATATCTTAATTTGTAAACAGAGTAATATAAAGCTCTCCATTAACTGTAAGACCCATCCAAATGTCAGAAGTAATTACTTTTATACATTTGCTTGTTTGAGCTACAAATTACAAATTGTGTGATATCCACAATTCAGCATAAAAGTTAATGGCTCTTAGGTTTGTATTTAAAACGGGCATTCTAGCCCTGACCAGTGTGGCTCAGTTGGTTGAGCGTGTCGCATGCACCAAAAGGTCACTGGTTCAATTCTAGATCAGGGTACATGTCCGGGTTGTGTGCTTGCTCCCCAGTAGGGAGCCTCCAGGAGGCAGCTGATGGATGGTTCTCTCTCTCTACCTTTCCCTCCCCCACCTCTAAAAAAAATCAATAAATACATATTGAAAAAAATAAAGCTAGAATTCTACGACATAAAGATGAATGATAAAATTCATGTTAATAATTTGTTTTATTCTTTCTTTACTTGGAATTTTATTTTATTCATATATTTATTACATTTTAGCACCTGTAAGTGTACTTTTTCCCCTGTTGTTTTTTTTTTAAGCCCCATGTCTTTATTTTGTACTGGTATAAAATGAAAAATGGTCCCACAAATGATGCAACTAGGACTGGACTTACGATGGTTCTCCACTAAAGTGCAAAAGCATCCCCCAAGGCAGATTAGAGTATAATTAAACTGATTACAGCTCCCACCCCGATAGACAGACAGTGCCAAGAGTATATTGCTCTATTTTCCCACATCCCCCATGTGCTAAATCTACTGCTAACATCATTAGTTAGCAACACAGGACAATTCATTCCATGGCTTACTTGAGTCATTTATGATTGAAGAGAGTACACGTAACAGGTATTACTCAGAGAAGACAGTATAACGTCACAATCTTTCTAAGGCAGCTTATTCCTGCATTTCCTATTTGTTTCTATATTTATGAAATGTATCTCCTTGGATATGAGAAAACAAGTTTGCCACATTGACAATGTACAAATTTATAAAAAGCATTCTACCTTTAGTTGGTCATATTTTTTATTATCCTAAAGCCTAGTCAATATTTCTGGTAATATAAGTCTAATTAAAATAACCATAGGATGAGTTGTGTGTGCTGCTCTGTTGCTGATGGTACACAGCTCCGCTGCTTCACCCCAGGTTCCATTCTTCCTCCTGACCCTGGAGGCTGTTCTACTGGGACTCCTGTCCCGGAACTCAGTGATGTAGAAGTCACACTTCTTATCCCCTCTCCCCACGGACAGAAGAATCCTTTATAAGAAAAGTTTCTTTTAAATCCAATCACATTTTGTTCTTTCATTAGTACCATGTCTAGCACCTGTACTCCACTCTAGAAAATTTGACTATAGATAAATGAATGAGTAAAATAGGAAGTTAAGAGAAGGTTCTGGAAGCCTCTAACAGGAAACCTTTTTTAAATGCAAGTAGGAGACAGTTTTACAGAATATAAAAAGTTTGGGGGAAAGCTCAGTAAAACTCCATTCCCAATAGAGTCTGGAATTCCTTTGATACTAGTAATGTAACACATTCCATTTTTATTTTAGTAGAGGATACTATTTGTTTTTACTGTTGTTTCTTAAAAAAGATAGGTCAAAGATAATAACACTCTTCTGAATAAATATCTGTTTGTATTAAGGAAGGAAATGACATATGCAAATGCCACCCAAGTCTTTGCTCAAGGATACTGCTAACTTGCCTTATTGCCTTATTTCTTTATTTAGAGTGAAAGGGGTTGCCCTGGTGTAGACTTTGCCCAGAAAGGTAATGGTATAAAACCTAAGGAATCTATGAGTAGAATTCATCATTCAGCTATAAACTTTGGCCTCTCGGCACCAAGAAAGTTTAAGAAAAGTAGCCAAGACAGCCCTCTGCCAACACAGATGCAGGAGCCTTTGAATGAGCTTTGGCTCCCACTTGCAAATGTCAGGCTGAAAGCAATGCAGGCAGTATCTGAAAGCCATCCACACACTGCATTTCATCAGGAGGAAAACAGCTTGTGAAACTTTTTCACAGTTTTTGTCCTTGGAGGTCCTGCAGTTAGAAGAATGAGTAAGGTCTGTCTCTGAGATGAGACTTACCACCGACCTGGGGCATAACCTGAGACTTTAGACATCTCTCCATGCTAAGAAGTCCTTTAAGAGTGAAGCCGATGATATGCAGAGACAGGGAATTATTAGCACCGGCAACCATAAACAGAGAACAATGAAAAGTCTAACACTAATAAGGCATAAAGAAGTACATTGTGGCTGGGACTGGTTTGGCTCAGTGGATAGAGCGTTGGCCTGCGGACTGAAAGGTCCCAGGTTCGATTCCGGTCAAGGGCATGTACCTGGGTTGCGGGCACATCCCCAGTAGGAGATGTGCAGGAGGCAGCTGGTCGATGTTTCTCTCTCATCGATGTTTCTGGCTCTCTGTCTCTCTCCCTTCCTCTCTGTGAAAAATCAATAAAATATATTAAAAAAAAAAAAAAAAGAAGTACATTGTGAACTAAGGAGGAACACCCTGGAGCTAAGGCACGATGAACATGGGAGAAAGAGAGGGTAGCACCAGCTTGCAAGGAACAGTATGGCTTTACAAGGCTCACATACATGGCAGGTGAACTTAACCACAGCAAGAACCCACTCCAAGAACTTCTAGTGCAAATTGAAATCACCATGGAGGACATAACCAGGCCCTGTGTCCCAACAAGCATCAACCCAGGAAGTGCAACTTCAGCTCTTGTAGACTGTATTGCCTCTCTTAAGGGCAGGTATAATATAGATACCTGTAACTAATGTGGCCATAGAAATAGATGTACAAATAACAAAGTAATCATGCTGATAGTGCTTATATTTTAGAACTGTTGTTAAGATGGGTTTAATTATAGCTTTTAATTTATTGCCATAATTACATGCATTTTAAAGGTGAATAAAACATTTAAGAGAAACTGACCTCCGGGACTTGTACTGTAATTGAAATATTTAGGCAAATTTTGATGAACTTTGTGATCATCATTCAAGGTTTAAGTAAATATGACATATACAGTTTGTGAGGTTCAATGTATTAGCATTTAAATCATGATTAAATATTAAGAAAAACATCTTTAATAGATTTAGTAATAGCAACTATTCCTGCCCGTGCAGAAAATTCTGTCAGATGTTAAATATTCTATTGGCTTATAAGAAATTTAAAACTGAATAATGTTTGTGTTGTTATGTTAATAAATGCAGGTACCCTGAGAGGATTTAAATCTAGTAGGAAGCAGACCTGAAAAAATAACAAGGCCTGTGTGTTCAAACAAGAGTGAAAAGGCTAGAAAGAAGAAAGCAACTGATAATTATTTCTTCTGCCTGGGAAAAGCAATTGAGAAAATAGAAAAGCCGCTAAGTTGATTTTGGTAGATCACCAGTTCTAAATTTCTCTGTACTAGACAAATCACCCCCTTAAAAAAATACTTCTAAAAAACAGTACACCTCTAAGAAATCAACATTTTCATATATTCAGTAAGCTTTACTATTTTTATTTTCTTTTTATGCATGACTTTTACCAGAAAGGTATGTGAAAAATTTCCATAAGTGCATAGGGCTGCTAATTTCAAAAATCAGCCAAATAGCATAAGCCATTCCATTAAATTCTAATAGAAAACTGCTTTCTCTGTGTTATTTTAATCCCTTTGAGCCATTTTAGTTTTACCCTATTAACTTTCTCCTCTCAGATACCTTATTGAGAATAGCTTCATATACTTCCTCTGGAGAAAAGAGCTAACCTAGTAGGTGCAAGGTTGCTCTCTTCAGATGGGCATGATTGCTAAGTTGGCCCTTGGCTGGCATCAAGGAACTCAGCTTTTGGACCGATCCCAATGAATCACTCCTGCTCATCTCTCACTCCCTCTTCCTGGCCCATGTTTGCTCACATGTAATGTGTCCCAGTGTTCTCTTTGTATCTATCTCCACCTCTGGAACCACAGTGAAGATCCTAGCTCAGGACAGGGCAGTCCTGAGTGAGATACTGCACCATCTCAGAGCGCCCTCTTTCAGCACTACACATCTTCAATCAGATTCATATGCCTCTTGCCCACTGCACTGCCTTGACTTCCCACTTCAAAGGCTGTATTGCCATCCTTTTCAATATCAAAACCTAATGTGGATTCTTTAAGATGCTCCCTAATTCCCCCTGCCCATTTTCCTCACTCGTTAGCTTCTCCCATCTGACTGTATATTTCCACTAATATCTCACCCACCTCCCAACTAGAACTCTCTCACAATTCTTTTCCTTGAACTGCCCATTGTGTGCTAATTACACACATATTGCAAATGTATTGCCGGTTAGTGAATTTCATTTTTCTGCCTATATTACCATATCTTTGTTGTAGTATACCAACAGTTGTATTATTTATTTTCTGTGTTAATATCACAAAGTCTTTAATAAAAAACAAATGCACTTTATTTGACCCCATCTGTAGAGCACTCAACACACTATTAGTATGTACAAATGAATTGTTTTCTAAAGTAAATTAAATTTTTAAATTATACAGGGTAATACCAGCAAGGTGTCTTAGAAACCATCAAGCTTAGATTTTTCCAATGTATTTTATATTGTCAGGAGTACTTAAACATCACTGTTTTAAAATTTAAAAAAATAAAAACAGAGTGTTTTAATGGTCAATAATATTTGGCAATGCTGGGTAAAACCACATTTGGAAGATTTCCTTACTGGGGCAATTCTCAATGCGAATGTGCTTTGTGAATCTCCAAGAAAGGAAGGTTGCTTGCTGAGTTGTCCCAGGAACCATTCTTTGAAGGCTCTATCCAGGAATAGTGTTCCATGGAATGTGCTTTCAAATATGATAATCTATTCTGACCTCCCTCCCCCCACCCCCGCACCCACACACACACACACACACACACACACACCCCAAGTAAAGTGACTTTCCATTCAACATGGCTGTAGGAAGAACCATGGCCAGCACACAAGTCTCTTGATTCCCAGGCGGGGCTCCTTCCTTTATATCACAGGAAGTCATTACCTTACTAAAATCCCCATTATCTTTCATTAGTTTTCCCAATATATTTACCTTCCCCCAGAAGCTCAGACTCCTTTTACTTTTTCTTGTCACTTTTCCACAAATGTATTGCCATTTGTTAGAATCATATAAAAGACTTTTAATCTATAACCATCTCTTTGGGGTCTTTTCACATCTTATCTATGAAGGCCTACATGCAAATAAACATCAAAAATATTAAAATCAAATAAAATGTGTATGCTTTTTCTTCTGTTAATCTTTCTTTTGTCAGTTCAATTAGCAGGCCTCAATCACTGAACATGATGAGAGGGGAGAGGAAAAATTTTTTCCCTCCCTTATATCCCCCAATCAGGCTAGGCTTTGAAAAATCACCTCCATCTCAGCTATGGGTGCTCAGATAATTGAACCAGATCAAAGAATTCAGGGTATGAGGAAGAAAGAACAAAACCAGAGAAAATGTGCCAATTTAATAATATAAATATAAGACTAAGTCAAAGTATCATAGGACATAAACTTCCACTTTTCAAAAGATGTATTAATCACTATAAAATTTTATTTATATACACACATCTGCATACCACAAACCCTCCTAGCATTTTGATTAGTACACTTGATTTGCCTCATATCTTCTTCCCTCAATAACTTGTTGATCAATCAATGAGCAAAGGTATCTGGTGAGCTTAGAGCACTTTTAATCTTAGCATATAGTCAGTTAATATTTTTCTAATGTGAAACATCATTTTAACTTGCAGACTTTTTATCTACATTATCCTTCCTTGAATCAAAATATAAAAGGTGTAGAACATGAGATCAACTTATCAAAACTATTGAGATGTAAAACCCTTTACTTGCAGCGTATCTGCACACCTGCTTTGACCTGAGTCAGTTGCTCTAGTCTCCACAAATCCACTCGGTTTTCAGGCTTTAACTAGAGATGACCATACACAAGCAAACCCCAGCTCTTTGCAAATTACTTCCATCTTTCCTTTCTTTTCTGCTCCTCCTAATACTTTCATCAGTATAGGTCAATTATGAGTCCAAAGACAGTTATTTCTTATATGTAAAACAATTACTCTGCAAGCAATCTTACAACGTAACTTCTACATTGTTATTAATTACTGCTGTGACAATAATCACTGGTAAATTTTTAACCATGAAACCTCACATAAAAAGATCATGCCCTAACTTGTCAAGAGAAGTAAAAGCATAAGGCTAATGAGTGAAGATTCCTTCACATTCCTAAGATCTTTTGACCTAGTTTTTGCAGGACAAAGTGTGAGAATATTAAGGCTGCCTGTTCCTAATGCACTTTCAGGTCAGTTCAGTTTAATAAGCATTTTTTTTAAATCTTAAATATACACAGATTAAAAAGCATGGCCTCTGCCCCCAAGGACTTGGAGTTAAGTGAGAGGGAAAGAAATAGGAAAAGACAAGTGCTAACCAGAGGCAAATTCACTGTGATGCTAATGAAGCATAAACTCTCACATCCACAGTCCTCTCTGAGGAAGAAGGTCCTTAACAATATGTTCACATGATCATATGCTTTTGCAGATTACAAAATTAAGATATTTGTGTACACTTTCTCTTAAAAATGGCATCCCAAACTGCACAAGCTCCAGAGCCTATGCTATTAGTAATCTGCCCTGATGTTGTCTTACTTGTATTTATAGGTTACAATGGGTGTTTACAGGTAGGTACATGGAAATCCACTCCAAACCTCTTTCAAACCAACTACACTGTATAGACCTTGTAACACAAATAATAAGGCCATGCCATAATGATGCTGCTGCGATCAGCAAAGACCTCAACCACAACAGGATATTTTTTCAATGTGGAATCAAGACAGAATTCAACAAAATAAATAGTCAAAGCTCAATGAGCCATCATTGAAGCTATTATAAAGATTGGGCATCTTCCAAAGGCTCTGAATATCACTAGCAAAGCAGCTTTTGTACAGAGGAGTGTGTGAAATGCGAGCTCTATGAAATGGAAACTTTTCATGTAAAAATGAGAAAAGGCAATTTATAGCACCAACTTGGATATTGTGCGATTCAAAATCAATAAGCCTTGGGAACTCCCCAAATCTATCTATCTATATAGAAAGCACAGTTGGCTCTTAAACAACGTGGGTTTGAACTACATGGGCTGACTTATATGTGGATTTTTTTCCATAAATACTGTAAATGTATTCTCTTTTCCTTGTGATTTTCTTAATAACATTTTCTGTAGCTTACTTTATTGTGAGAATGCAGTATATAATCCATATAACATAATATATGTGTCAATCAACCATTGATGTTATTGGTAAGGCTTCCGGTCAACAGTAGGCTATTAGTAGTTAAGGTTTTGGAGGGTTGCAAGTTATATGCAATTTTTGACTGTGCGGCAATCGGTGACCCTAACCTCTGCATTGTTCAAGGGTCAACTGTATACTGATAGGTAGTTAGATACAGAGAGGGAATTTAGATATACACAACAGACATACCTGTGAGTTTAATGATGTCAATCCAAATTCCAAGGGTATAGATGATTCTTCCTGAGACAACTTGTTCTCTTCCCATTTCTCACATAACCTCTGGTGGGGAGATAAAGGCTCAAAACTTCATTCCCTCTTTAGCACTATACTTAAAATTCTTACTTGAAATATAAAGGATCAAGAACAAAATTAGATATATTTCAGCTGATATTTGTTAGTTGAATGGGAAAAAAAAAAGTAGCAATGGCTATTGTAGATCAATTGTTAACGCCTGCAGTTTCCAGTTTCCAAATATCACAGCCTTTTCTCCAAGGCTATGTAGTCCCATCTCTTCCTAGTAAGTCCCCCATTAGAGTTACTGCAGGAGATGAAAGCTTCCACCCACTGCTCACAGGACATTGGCAATTCTGAGAGCAGTATTTCCTTCAGAAAGGAAAAAAGCACGTACTATTTTCTGTTATCTTTGTTGCTTTTAAAACTGGAACCAATAGCTGTTATCTCTATTACCGTTCCCCACCATTCCATCTCCATTTCTCTTACTTTTTCCTATTTCTTTTTCCTTTTCTCTTCTGTCCTCGTATTTTTCCAGATTTAAGAAAACTACCTTGTAAATACTTTTGGCAATTTTTATTCATCCAGGGGGAAAAAATGCTTACTAAGAATCTTAAACTGGTTTTCAAAGTTTATGCCATTTTGTTTTACTCAGCAAAAAATTTTAAAAATTATTTCCCCCCCTAGATACTACTGAGAAATACAAAGTTGAGTCAGCCGCTTCCTTTGGATTCCTGTTGTGTTCCTTTTCAGCCTCCCATGGGCTCCTGTCTATATTGTAACATGGCTATTGTGGGCTTGTCCAATCTCTACTGTGCAGGATGCAAGCTCCTTTAGAGCAAGGTCACTGTCTGACTACCCTGCGTAAGTCAGTACATTATACCAAGTCTACCTTTGCCCTGAAGGTATAGGCTTTCAAAGACCTTGGTCCCAACATTGTGTCTTGCTTAGGTTCAAAACATCATCTCTTGTCTCTGATGAGCATCAAAGTTCCCTCCACTCCACTGATAGCATCGGCCACATCAGCTCAAACACACTAACAATTGTTGTTTCCATCTGTTAGGGGCAAGCTCCCCGGCCAGGGACTTGACCCTATTGGGTGCAGGAAACTGAACCAACATTCGGGTATAAGCAGGCAAATGGGACATGCTTTATTACAAACAAAGCAGCCAGCCACAGGTTGGTTAGTGGCAACTTACATACAAGCTCCAAACAAGCTCAGACAAAAAAGGCTTTGAGCCAAATGCAGAAAGGCACACTTGCGCAGGGTATCGCTTGCTGTGTCCTTGCTTTTGCACCTGCGTATAGCAAATTAGCCTTGAACACCCTGACTAGGATTCCTGCGCTCAGAGTGGCCTTCCACATCAGGCACACTCTAAACAGGGCTCCCACATCATCTCTCTTTAGTTTTAAAAACTAGAAAATCACCCTTACGGGCTGAATTTTGTTACCCCCATCCCTGCACCCCAAATTCATATTGAAGTCCTAATCTCTTATCCTCAGAATGTGATTATAGTTAGGGTCTTTAAATAGGTAATTACATTAAAATGAGGTCATTGGGGTGGGCCCTAATTCAGTATGGTTGGTGTCCTTACAAAAAGGAAATTTGGATACAGATAGTACAGACAAAAGACCTTGTGAAGACACAGTGAAAAGGCCGCCACCTAAGAGCCAAGGAGAGAGGCCTCAGAAGGAACTAATCTTTCCAATACCTTGACCTTGGACTTCCAGCCTGCCAGAACTGTGAGGAAATAACTTTCTGTTGCTTAAGCCACCCAGTCTGTGGTAGTTTGTCATGGCAGCCCCAGCAAACAATGCACTCACTTTTTCTTGTGAGTTCAACTTTGCATTTAAAACAATATTTGTCCTTTAATAACCCCACCTCCTAAAAAATATATTTGTGATATTCTACCTACCATTTCTAATTGTTGCTGGAGGGTTTTCAGATTAGTTAGAAAACATATTATGGGAACATAAGTCCCAGGCTAATTTCAACGAATCAGATTGTGCCTTCTGGACTCTGCCAATCTTTATTAAAGGAGTCACCTGGTGACCCGGCCAGTGTTGCTCAGTGGTTGAGTGCCGAACCATGAGCCAGCAGGTCTCTGTTTGATTCCCAGTCAGGGCACATGCCTGAGTTGTGGGCTCAGTCCCCAGGAGGGGGTGTACAGGAGGCAGCCGATCAATGTTTCTCTCTCATCATTGATGTTTCTAACTCTCTCCCTTTTCCTTTCTCTCTTTGAAATCAATAAACACATATTTTTTTTAGAAAGGAATCACCTGGTGTCTAACAGTAAACACTAGACTAAGAATCAAGAGCCCTAGGTTTTCATTACAGCTTTCCATTTAGTGCCTGCAAGCCAATTAATTACTCCTTCTCATAATAGGGGCTCTCGTCTGTAAAAGAGTGGCTTACAAATTGCCCTAAATCTCACCTGCTCAGAGGCCCCTTGGCATGTGCTGAGGTGTGAGTGAGGAGGGGGCGAGGAGTCGGCTCCATGCAGTCAGCCCACTTCAACCCAAATGGCAGCTCCTGTGTGTGTTTTGCCTTTGAATTCTGGAAAAAAAAAAATCTCATGTGAACAAAGCCTTGTGGGGCTAAAACAAGATTAAACACATTTTTAAAAGATAAAAATCTCAAGTTTCTGTGTCATTGCTATAGCCTGTTATTTTTCAACAGTTGTGTAAGGCTAAGGCAGCAATTTTCAACTGGTGTGTCGCAAGAATTTTTAAAACATGCAATACTTGACTCTTTAGTCAGGAGCACTGGCCTTTTTCCCTTAGATTGTCAAATAAAAAAGTGACAACAGCCAACACAACATTAGCCACCAGTGTGAATGAATCAAAATTATACCTTTTTTTGTCAGAGTGGCAAAATATACATTTTTTGGTGTGCTGAAGAATTTTAGTATAATTAGTTCATGTGTGCCATGAGATGGAAAAGGTTGACAATCGCTGGGCTAAGGGATCGCACTTGGCATAGTCCATGATCTCTAGATAAAACAGAGAGAAGCAAGCCCCGGAGGTGAAGTGATTTGTCTGGGTCTTTCCAGGAGTCCCTGGCAGAGCCTGACACAGGACAGCAGGCCTGGAATTCCTGGCCCTCTCTTCTCAGTCCAGTGCTCCGCTATAACACAGCACGCATATGTGAGTGAGGCAGTGTCTGCACACAATTATGAGCAGATCACCCTGGGACTCATTCAGAGGCTTTCCTAAGAACTAGAGAGAATGATATCGATTCATTTAAAAGTGCTGGCTGCCTTTTACCCTCCACATCCCTTCCACTCTCCTGCACCTGTGTCAGCTGCCAGGGCACCTGTCAACCACTTAACCAAGCTGCTATGAGCAAATGGTGTCTGACCACATTCAGGGAAAGGCAGCTGCATAGCAACACGCTCTGAACCATCATTGTCTGTCAGAGAAATGGCAGTCCGGGCACTTCCCTGACAACATCTACAGCCCTGACATCTGGAAAGGACACTCAGACGCGCCCATTCTGTAGCTCTTTCACATCCCTGGGCCCCCAAGGTACAGGCTAAAGGGAAGAAATGCTTGTTTCAACGGCTTCTCTCTGACCAAAGCCTTTTTGGTATTTGTATAGTATCCAAAAACAAACAAACAAAATCCCTTGGACCACTTTTGGGTCCTCAACATTTTCTTTATAATATCCGTCGCTTTCTTTTAATACCAACCTCAATCTCTTTTTAATTAGCCTATTTCCTCCTCCATAAACAATTAGCTCCTAATTGCCTTAGGCAATGTTTCTGCTGAACAGTTTTATGTCATGTTTGCTTTGCTGCAGTTGTTTCCACAGCAGTAACAGGGAATGTTCCCTTACATCTTTGCTTTTGCATGGAGTTTGCCTTTCAGTATCATAATCTTCAGACCTATCTAAGGTTTTTGCCTGATTTATTTATTCTAGAAGAATGCATATATTTACTATGCGTTTTCCTGGAGTTAGACTGTTGGTAACCATTACTTCACACCTTATCTCTACTCATCATTCACAAAACATTAGTTTTAATCACTTATCCTCTTGTTAAGAATCCAAGTCAATTTACTGGTGAATATGGAAGTAAAAATCCTACATAAAATATTAGCAAACATTATAGCAATATAGAAAAACAGTAATAGAACATGGTGAAACAAGGATTGTCCTAGGAATTAAGGGTCATCTAACATTAGAAAATACTATGTTAACATTAATATATTAACATTCAATATAATTTGAACCAAAGTCTCAATACAGCTTTAAAGAACTTGTCAAGTTAATCTATAACTAATTCAGTAAGCCAAGAGTGACCAAAGCTATTTTAAAAGAAAAAAATTAATGAGAGCTCTTTTATAGATACTGACTTACTCTAAGACTATAATAATTTAAGCAATGCAATATTGGCTCGGGGAGCCCCGATACATATGGGTGCTAACAGATGATAGAGGAGGTATTACAAATTAAGTAGTGAAAAAATATACTACTCAATAAATCATGCTAAAAATGTTGGTAATCCACATAGCAAAACATAAAAAGGCAGTCATAGACTGCAAGAAGACATTAACAATACATACCAAATACATATTTATGAAAAAAAGACAAACAATAAAATGTATAATTTATAAGAACTGGGAAATCATATAAGACAACATCCAAATGGCCAATGAATGTATAAAACAGTGATTAACATCACTAATAATCAGAGAAAGTCTATTCATTGAAAATTCCATCCAGCAGTTAAAATGAATGAAAGTGGTAAAATAAAATGCCATTTACCTTCATCATAGTAGCAAAATATTAAAATATGTAATAAACCTAGTAAATAATGTGTGGGAAAGTGGGAAGTTTTTTAAGAGGCTTAACTTCATATGGTCATGCTCAGAGAGTTTTTGAGCATCAGACACCACTAACTATTCAACTTGAATTGCCCATTAAGAGCTTCTTATTATATGATACTAGAGGCCCCGTGCACAAAAATTTGTGCACTTGAGGGGGTTCCTTAGCCCAGCCTGTGCCCTCTTGCAGTCTGGGACCCCTCGGGGGATGTCCACCTGCTGGCTTAGGCCCACTCCCTGGGGGATTGGGACTAAGCTGGCAGTCAGACATCCCTCTGGCAGCCCAGGAGCCCTTGGGGGATGTCCACTTGCCAGCGGGGAACAGGCCTAAGCTGCAGTCAGACATCCTTAGCGCTGCTGAGGAGGCGGGAGAGGCTCCCGCCACCACCGCTGTACTGGCAGCCATCAGCCTGGCTTGTGGCTGAGCAGAGCTCCCCCTGTGGGAGCACACTGACCACCAGGGGGCAGCTCCTGCATTGAGCGTCTGCCCCCTGGTGGTCAGTATGTGTCATAGTGACCAGTCATTCCCAGTCGTTCTGCTGTTAGGGTCAATTTGCATATTACCCTTTTATTATATAGGATAGAGGCCTGGTGCATGGGTGGGGGCTGGCTGGTTTGCCCTGAAGTGTGTCCCGGATCAGGGTGAGGGTCCCACTGGGGTGCCTGGCCAGCCTGGGTAAGGGGCTGATGGCTGTTTGCAGGCTGGCCAAGCCCCCCAGCAGGGACCCTCACCCCATGTGGGTGTGGCCATCCTGGGTGAGGGGCTGATGGCTGTTTGCAAGCTGGCCACAGCCCCCAGCCACCCAAGCTCCCAGTGGAGGCTGGTTGGAGGCAGGTATCTGGGATTTATTTATTTTCTATAATTGAAACTTTGTTGCCTTTAGCAGAGCCCACAGCCAGCCAGGGCAGGCGGGAAGCTTGGCTTCCTCCATCACTGGGGCAACCAAGCCTTCTGCTTGCTCCAGCTCCGTGGCTGCCGGCCGCCATCTTGGTTGGGTTAATTTGCATATAGTTGCTCTGATTGGCTGGTGGGCATGGCTTGTGAGTGTAGCGAAGGTACGGTCAAGTTACATGTTTCTCTTTTATTAGATAAGATATCAAGTCATAAGGTTAGAAGTGTTTCATGATATTATAGAAGTGCTACCTTTCAGACTGGGCTTGAGAAGGCCCAGATGCAAAAATAAATTACACGATCAAGTGGTTCAGACACGTAGGTAATGTATTTCGGGTGCACTGCCTTCAATCAATCCCCACCTATGACCTCATAGGGGCTTCCCTTTGGATTTGTCTTCCTCGTACCCATGAGCAACAAAGGATAGGCACCAAAGAAACAGTGAGTATCTGCTAGCAAGTTAAAGAGGTCAACATTCTCCTAGTCTTCTGTCCAGACTAATAAAACAGTCTCCAATTTGGCCACTGACTTCCACATTTGTCCCCTAATAGTCTTTTCACCCTGCATCCAGAGTGAGCCTTTTTATGTGTATATCAGATCATGTTGCCTACTCGCAAGCCTCTAATGACTGATCCCCATCATATTCAGAAGAAAATCACAACTCCTTACCATCAACCAATAAGACCTGTATCATCTGGGCTATGACTAGCTCCCTGACCTCTTCTCCCTCCTTTACTTTTCCTGAGCCACTCAGCCTTCTCGCTATTCTTTGAACATATTGTTCTCTTTGTCTGGAACCTTATTCCCCATTTCTCCCCATTTTCCAAGGCTTGTTCCTTTGCTTGATTTAAATCTCTACTGAAGTGTTGCCTCCTCAGGGAGGTCTGCCCTGACCATCATCCCCATCCCTATTTCTACCTCTGCTCAGCTTTCTCCATCACCACTTCTCACTACCAGACCCATATATCAGTTGTTTAGAACCTGCCTCTTCCTCAAGAGAAGGCAGTAAAGGCATCATTAGCTGTTGCACCAGCACCTAGAACAATGCCAGGACAGTACCTGGGACATGGCCATGGCTCAGTTAACATTTGTTGAATGAATGAATGGAACACTGCTAGTTTTGTAGTGACATCAATAGCAAGATTCCATCATCTTTTTCTGTAAGAAGCCCTCCTTCTGCCTGAGTTTTATATTAAGCACAAAGGGATTGAAAAATTTCTGATGATATATTTTAATTTTTTTCAAAATCCCTTCTCTAAAATTACAAAGTTCATGTGCTCTTGGTGATTATTAACACAAATTCAAAAAAATTAATTAATTATCCCTCTCTCTTTTCATCCTTGCCCCCCCCCCCCCCCCACCTACCTCAGGACACCAAAATTAATAACACGTGTTTCATTCCAGGCCTTTCTCCATGAAAATACCAATATTTAGTAATTTTTTTAAGCTTGGTAATTTTCGCTTTTTTAAAAATGGGATCATACAATATATATTTACTATAATATACTTTTCTCACTTAGGGAAAACAAAACAAAAAGAAACCACAGGACAATCACATGAGGAACATAACAATACTAATATTTCTGTAAATTCATTACAAGATGATCTTCACAAGGTCCCCCGTGGCTTCCCCTGGGGAGTGAGCACTTTACACATACTGTATTATTTGCTAGAAATGTTTGCAAATTGAAGCCCCAGCAGCCATCTATGACAGCAGAAAGCACAGAGCTAAGGAGCACACAGGCAGGGACTGAACCAGCGAAATCCAGGGGAATGGTGGCCACAGTCATGAGCCCAAGAGCACGCCACCCTCTGGGGATCTGTCCTCCACAATTCAGCTGACCAGGCTCACACTCTGCCAGCCGTGGATGACAGCAGGTCCCCACTGATGGCCCATAAGCAGACTCTCTGACCAGGTTGCTGCCGCAGCTGCCACTGACACCACCTGACAGTTTACTCAAACAGCTCTCCCATGCCTCACACGGTCACAGGCCTCAGACTCTCTAATTCAAAGCACAGATGGAAATTGGAGAAATGCATCCACTTGTGGCAAATTTCATGCTCACTTTCTTCAGATTTCTCAAAGGTCAGTGTCTTGGCTTCCTTCCCAGAGACTTAATTTAATTGGTTCAGATACGCTGCAAAGATGGCAAATTCTTGATTTTGAGGCATGTCCATGATATTTTCACCAGTAACAAGGAGATTCTGCACTTTCCCGGGCCTGAATTCAGAGTGTTTTGCATATTTCCTCATGGAGCTTCCCTATATTATCACTTTCCCAACTTAAACCTCAGCCTTAAGCCCCCATAGAGGACTGTGTATGATTGGGTTCCAAAACACTTATACTGTAAACATCATCTTTCACTGTCCTATTCTTCCCATATCTAATTAGTGGAGGAATGGAGAACATTTGTAAGAATACAGTACATAGGCATCTGAGAACTTGTGAGTCTGGGCATATCAGGTTTTAAGTTTCATGGGCCTGAGACCAAATTGCTCAGTAAGTACAAGTTGTCTCTGCCTAGTCTGGTATTTGACAGAAAGCTTCTGGTGAAAATGTGGCATATCCTACTCACCCTGCCCTCTAGCTCACAGGAACCCCTTGAAGAGCACTCTATGGCTGGGGAACATGCCAAACTATATTTGCATACATTTATAACTCAGGCTATATTGAAAAAGTCATATTGTATTGGTTTTATTTCAAAGAATCCAGTCAAGACCATTCTGTGGGTTCCATCAAGACTGCCTTATCAACTTTGAGCCAGGCCAGTACAATGTCTACCAATCAGGAACCAATTAATCACATCAATGTAATTCTTAATTAGGTTGTGATAGACATGAAGAAATTCTTTATAACAATTTTAAAATGTGATATTGACCAGTATTTATTGTTGCTGAAATAAGTTTATGACTTTGAAATAAGTGGGGGGGAGGCGGGGAGGTCCCAGAGCTATAAGTGTAGAGTATGATCCCATTTTTATAAAATTTTATTTCTATATCTGTGTTGTTGTCTTATACATATATAGAAAAAGATCTGGGAAGATGTCCAAAAAACTTATCCATTCACTCAACAAATACTTTCAATGCCAGACATTGTTGTAAGTACTGATGATACTAGCAAACCAATATCTTCATGGAGTTAAATTTTGTGATAACAAGAAAACAAAGGCGGTCCATATATAATATGTCAGATAGTGATGGATAGGTGCTTTGGTGAAAAATAAAGCCAGTACACTGGATTGATTTTTGTTGTTACCTTGACTAAAGCTGGAAACTACATTTTCTAGA
Organism: Myotis yumanensis; assembly: GCF_028538775.1. Classification (NCBI taxonomy): domain Eukaryota; kingdom Metazoa; phylum Chordata; class Mammalia; order Chiroptera; family Vespertilionidae; genus Myotis; species Myotis yumanensis. The sequence goes on along the minus strand of NW_027223755.1, from coordinate 66,466,279 downwards.
ATTTCTTTCCCACTAGGGATTCTGGTTAGAGTTAACCAAAAGAGGAACTTGTGTGACGTTTATAAGGCAGAAATGAAGCAGTGGCCAATACTTCCCAAAGGCCATGGCTGTCACAGAGAATGACAGACAGATGTATAGGGGCCTGGTGGGCTTCAGCTTCCAACTGGTCTCCCCACTTCTGACCCCACTGACCAACAGCACCCACAGACAACCCCAGAACTTGACTATAGCTCCCTGGAAGGTATTCTACTACACTTCCCCGAGCATTTACTAGTCACCCACTCCTACCTGACCATTTCACACCATTCCCTCTTTCCTTCAACCTTTAACTTTCCTGCCTCCCCACTTTCTCACTTCCTATTTCACTGAGAAATTAAGAGAACATCCACACATTTCCACAACAGCATCTAACAAGAGATCATTTGCATACATATGTCCTGCCTTCCTTCCTACAGCAAAAACTGATTAGCTCATTAGTCCTTTCTTCCTTTTTTAAACAGGAGACTCTATTTTCCAGCCTTCCTTGTCAAAGGGTTAGAGTATGAATAGTTGTGTGATGGTTAGGAGGAATGTCGTGAAAGTAATACAAGCCACTTCCCCGCCTGGCCCCTAAAATCTCCCTTGAGATTTTGGCTCACACTCTGTCTCACCTGCAGAGCCACACCATGGATGGAGCTCCAGTTTTAGAATCACCAGCCAGAGGGGCACTGCCTAGGAGAGAAGCCTGCCCTGCGCTGGACTAGTACACCTGCTGTCTCCTACCTACAGCAAACTCCCCCGTAGTATACTCTACCCCCTTGCCTCGCCTGCTCAAAGGCAATACTCCAGATTGCCCCTCTCTCACTCTTACATCATCAATTTCTCCCTCTCTTCTGAATCAATCCCAACATATAGACCTGCTGTAATATCTCCTGTCTTTAAAAATGGCAAACAGTGCCCTGACTGAGTGGCTCAGTTGGTTGGGGTATCATCCTTACACCAAAAGGTTTCGGATTCAATTCCTGGTCAGGGCACATATGTAAGTTGCCAATTCAATCCCTGGTTGGGGCATGTTTCAGAGGCAACCAATAGATGTTTCTCTCTCACGTGGATCTCTCTCTCTCTCTCTCTCTCTCTCTTACCCTCTCTCCCTCTCTCCCTCTCTAAAATCAATAAACATATCCTTGGGTGAGAAGTTTTTTTAAAAGTAAAAATGGCAAACAGTGCTTTCATCTAGGTCAGTGGTTCTCAACCTGTGGGTCTCGACCCCTTTGGTGGTCGAACGACCCTTTCACAGGGGTCACCTAAGACCATCCTGCATATCAGATATTTACATTACGATTCATAACAGTAGCAACATTACAGTTATGAAGTAGCAACAAAAATAATTTTATGGTTGGGTCACAACATGAGGAACTGTATTTAAAGGGCCAGAAGGTTGAGAACCACTGATCTAGGTAATGAGACTTTTAAAGATATTTTTACTTTTCTCCTGTAGTTTAAATGGATCCTTTTTACAAAAACTAATTTATATATATTACTTAAAGAAGTTCTGCTGGATGGTTTTAACAGTGATTTCCTCTTTCTTTCCTGTGCAAGGTATTCCCTGGGGCTCCTTCATTTATTCATCAACCTGCCAAGAGCCTGGCTCTCAAAGCTTTCTTACTGCAGTCTCTCCACCCAGCATTCACAAGGAGCATCAGGAAATAAAAGAGGCACAGGTGAGCCACTTCCCTTCCGATGGTTAGTCTTCCCAACTCACAGTATAAAGCAGGTGACATTCATCACCGGTGGTTCCTTCTCCCCTAAACCAGTGGTGCACTCTCTTCATCTGGTGTCCCTATGATGACATCTTATACATACATGTAAATAAAAAATCTCAAGTAATCTAAATCTTATTAATTTCAAATAAATTCTATTTAATCCATCCAAATCAATGAATTCTCTCTTTCTTAGGTTTACAACCTAACATTCTAACACATCTAGCTCCAGGGGGGTGAAGGGGGGGGGGCGGGGAGAGGGAGGACTTCTTATTCCTCAGGCTTCATTATAAAAATCTAAAGAGAAAGTGTTTTCTAAACAGAAACAAATTGATTTATTCACATTTCCATTTCAGTAATGGACATCAGCTGCCATTGTACACACACTTAATTCACAAAAGTGCTTCTTTGGAGAGATTTTTAAAGTGCCTGCCAGTCCTGAAATTAAGCTTTTCTGCTCCATTTGGACAGGAGTCGGGGCTTCTAAATGTTTTACTATAGGTTGAGCAGGCCTGAAGGTACAGCGGATTGACTGGTTACTGTAGAAATTTGAAGAATGTCAGCCTGTCACCCGCCTCTACTTGTTATTCAGACAGGAGTCTATTTGCTGTCAGTCTTCCTGGGAATAGAAGAGCGTTTGGACAAAACAAGTCAGACAATACCCTGCTGCCCTGAAGGAGCCTGCTGTCGGCAGCAACTCTGGGCCGCTCCAAATGTCACCAAACAGGGAAACAAACAAGAACCCAGAGTGAAGAATGGTGGCAGCCTCTATTTCAATGGCATTCTTTTTCATAAGATGATTGGCTAAATGTTCTGATTTAAGAGGAAAATGGCCTATATAGTATAACCCGTCAAAGCTTTTTACCACCTGCATTTAATTTGCTTTAATTTAAACACAGAACAGGGAGTCTAATTAGAACCATGGACTCTTCTCCAATATACATTTGGGGCAAGAAACTGTGTCTTCACCACCTGCCTCAGAGTCTGTGTCCAGTGGAGAAGATTACACCAAACACAGGGCAGGCAAATTCTCATGGAAAATACCAGAGGGAAACACCTACAGGTCTCTGGGTTCCTCATTAAAGAAAGTTGGTCATTTTCAATTCAGTCAATCAACAGGTATAACTTGAACACCTGCCAGGTGCCTGGCATGAGGATTTGGAAGAAACAAAGCTTTGAGTTGGACTTGAGCCAGAAACTGCCAGGGGCATCTTTATTCTAATATCAGCAGCTGCAGGGGCAAAAGCAAGCACTGGTTTCTCTCCTCCCAGGGTTTTATGGAATATGGTTATATATTAGAACAAAGAAGAAAAAGAGAAAAAAACTAAAGAGGTAGGTCATTTACAGCTGTGTAATATGGCATCTATGTTTCATAAAAGTATACTATTCCTTACAATCCTATATAATAAAAGGCTAATATGCAAATCGGCCAAACGACAGAACAACTGGTTGCTATGATGCGCACTGACCACCAGGGGGCAGATGTTTAACACAAGAGCTTCCCCCTGGTGGTCAGTGTGCCAGAAGCCAGGCTCATGGCTGACGAACACAGCTACAGTGGAGGGAGCCTATCCCGCCTCTGCAACAGCACTAAGGATGTCTGACTGCCAGCTTGGGAGTGGGCCTAAGCCATCAGTTGGACATCCCCCGAGGGCTCTCAGACTGCAAGAAGGAGCAGGCCAAGTTGAGGGACACCCCGCCCCCCCACCGCCGAGTGCATAAATTTTATGCACCGGGCCTTTAGTAAATATATATTATTCCAAATAAATACAATATGTTCTATAAACTTTTGGATTTAAGACAAGCCTTGGGGTTATGGGTCTACATTCTCCACTTAAGACAGGCCTTGTGGCTTTAATAAAACAATTTTTTTTTTAATAATAAAACAATTTGACCTTAAGAATCTTTCTTCTTTGCATTGGATGTCAGGAAAACACCACAGGAAAAAGTCTCTAATTGGTGAGGAGACAAATTTCATTTTATCTAAGACCTCTTCAGCCTAGTTAGTCAATTATATGATTCTTCAACCTTCACCATTCTTATCAGCACCCAGAAGGGTTATTTAAAAAGCACAGTACCTGAATACATGAAGTGATTTAGCCCAAGGTGATTGCTTCCTTTGAAAACTTAAGTACCCATGCCTGTAGCTGGCTTCTACTCAGGGCTAAGTAAGAGGAGACATATACAATTTCGTTTCACAGTTCTCTCAAATGAAAGGTACACACTTTCTGATGCCACAGATTCTGATGCTGTGTCCTGAACAATACACAACTTCAGGACCTACTGCCTAACCTCGAAGAGCTCTGAGAACTACCATGTTTAAGACAATGAGAAATCAGTTAAGGATTTAACTGTGGGGCCCTGAGAAAAACAGGAAATTGAAATAAGGGGATTCCAGTGTGGCTGGAAAACATGAAGAGGTGATTTGAGCAGAGTCTTATCTCAGTGGCTTTAATTTGGTTTCTTGGCTCTCTTCATATATGTCCATTGAACTTGCTACTTCCTTCTTAGTAACATCTTGACTTAGTCCATGTTTTGTAACATCTTTAGCAAGAGCAGAGGCTCCCAAATACTGTTTAAGAATCTTCAATGTGGGCCAAACCAAATACTTTTTATCCTTCCTTCTTCTGTTGCCTCTGAATCCCTATTATGTGGGGCAAAATAAGTTTAGATTGTATTAGAAATTATAGTGAAGAGTTGCAGTCATGTTCTCCAAGGTCTGGGTTCTTGCCAGCATGGCTTGGATGGCCTCCCAGAACCACCACCCAATAGCCACTTGTAAAGGAGGGGACCCAGTCTGATGATCTGTAGGAAATGTGGCAACAAGAGAATCTCTATCTCCCTGACTTGGGCCTCTTCAAATGGGTGGACCAAACACGGAGCAACCAAAATAGTCAGTAAAGACCTGAGGCCTCTCCAGGGAGTTCACCAGCGGCTACAGTCACAGAGCCTGCCCACTGTCACAGTGTCTACCATCACAGCCCACCCACCACCACCACGTGGACACCAGTCACTTCTGTGCAGACATCCTGCAGGACAAGTGGTCAGTCCTGTGTGACGTCAGAACCATCCTGCTCTCCATGCAGGGCCTGCTGAGAATCCAACATCAATAGCCCTTTGAACACACATGCTGCTAAGTTCTGGAAACACCCACAACCTTTGAGAACCTGCAAGAAAACTATTCACAGCAGGTCTCCCCCCAAGAGCCCTGGCTGGCTGGCTAGCCTGTCTCCCTGTGTTGTCCTTATTTTCTCCTCAGATGGTCTTTCCTTTCTTTGGTTTCTGTACAGAAAATAAAGTCTCTGGCTGAGTCCTTGTGATGAATATTTTAAATAAATACATATGGGTGCTTTTTTACAAAAAAGAAATTATATAATGAAGTATATATATACTAAAAACTTAGAGATAATTACTTCCAAGCCAGCAAAGAAGAAATGGAGGGGGTACAGAATACTTGATTAATTCAGTCAAAATAAAAAAATAGAAAAGAAAGCAAATACGTAGCAAAGAAAATGAAGGCTTGAACAAGAAAACACTAAATTGTCATTTACAAAGAATATGGTTGGCTACATAGAAAATTCAAGAGACTGAATACGAGAACACCATGTGTTCCCTTAGAACTAATCTATTAGAATAAAGAACAGGTTCAGCAAAGATTCAAGATCAACCCTTTATACAATACATTCTTATATATCAGCATAAGAAAATATAAAAGGAAAACAACATTGTTCACAACAAAGTCAAAATGTCTTAGGGACTTAACAATACATGTGCAAGCCTTTACTGGGAAATTTACAAAAGTGTCTTGAAGAATATAAAAGAAGGCATGAATGAAAGATGTACACAGTGAACTGCAGCACCTCAGCTCTCTTTCTCACATACAACCCACCCCCTCTCTTTCCAGAGCTATTCTCTGCAGATACAATCTGTGAGACTAGATAGTTAAATATCTCTTGAAAATCTGCCTCCATGTTTTGAACAGGCAATAGAATTCTAGAACATACCATTATTTGTTGAATCTGTCCTCCTGATGGAAATTTGGGTTATTCCTCGGTTTTTCCTACTACACATAACTGCCATAAACGTCCTTGTGCATTTGGCCAGGTCCACAGTTGTTTCATTTGTAGACCAAATTCCTGGAAGTCAAACTGCTGGGTCAGAGCAAGTGGAGAGGGAGAAATTCTACATAGAGACCAGCATTCGAAATAGCCCCTGAGGGGTTTTCACCTTGTAATCTCACTAAACAAGATCACTGGGACTTTCCCAGGGATGGTTTAGAAGAGACAAGAATGGGAAACTGACTTTGGAGGACTTCAGGTTAAAAAAAAAAAAAAAAGTGGAAACTCAAAATAGATGAAAAGGACAGAGCTCTCTCATAGGCTTCATGAATAAGGAAATAGAGAAAGACATAAAAACAGATGCAAGCCTAGGCCCTCTACATGTTGCTGGAAACCAAGGGTAATATTTATACTTTGTGAGATTCGCTATAACTGGTGATTTCTTTTTTAAAAATATTATTTTTATTGATTTCAGAGAGGGAAGGGAGAAGGAGAGAAAGATAGAAACATCAATGATGAGAGAGAATCATTGATTGGCTGCCTCCTGCACGCCCCACACTGGGGATTAAGCCAGCAACCAGCATGTGCCCTGACCGGGAATAGAACCGTGACCTCCTGGTCAAGGCTCAACCACTGAGCCATGCCAGCTGGGCGGTTTCACCACTATTATTGCTATTTTAGCTAACCCTGTCTGCTTCTATGTAGTTACCAGCTGTGAAAACTCTTTGTGTTGTGACTAGAGAGACAGAGGTAAGAGAGGGAGGAGAGCTGGGGAGCATGTGCCTCATGACCAAGAGGACAGCCCAGTGAGGTAAGAACCCAGGAGCTAGAGGAAGCAAAGTGGATGGGAGTGCAGGGTGGAGGCTGAGCTCCCCGTCTGCAGAATGAAAACTGGCACAATGGGGAGCTGCACGGAACTAGAGAGGCCAGTCCTCAATTTCTTCAACCAGTACTTATTGAGGACCTACTACAGCCCAACACTCTTTTAGGTGTGGAAGATAGAGCTGTTAATAAAGCAGACAAAAACCTCCCTTTAATGAAGCTAATATTGTGTTTTGGAGTGCAGAGTGGTGAAAGAAAAAGATTAATGAGCACATTTTATAATCTGTTAAATAATCATAAGAGCTTGGGAAAAAATAATAAGAGAGAAGATGGCAATTTTAGATGGGGTGTTCAGGGATGGCCTCACTGAGAAAGTGCCATTTGCGTCAAGACCAGAAGGAAGCGAGTAGGTGGGCCATGTGATTATGTAGGTGACTAACAACCAGGCAGAAAAAATTAAGCCGAAAGGCCCAGAGGTGAGAGTGTGGCAGGAACTGAGGAACAGGGAAGAAGGCAGTGTGGCTGGGGCAACCAGGAAGGAGAGAACTGCGGATGGAGCTGAGCTGACACTAACCTGCTTCTCTGAATTCAAACTGTTTTTTACTCATACCTGCCCTGCAGAGATATTGCTGCCATTTCGTTTCAGCACTGCCGGCCTGGCAGCATGATTTCTAGCAGGAATACGTCTCCTTTCCTGGAACAAATACACTGTCAAGTTCACTACAAAGAGACTTAATCTGTGTCCAGGCCCAACATTTTATCTTTATCTTTTAATAATGTTTTATTTTCAATTACAGTTGATATATAATATTATACTAGTTTCAAGTATACAACATAGTGATTAGACATTTACATAACTTACAAAGTGAGCATTCTAATAAATCTAGTACCTATCTGACACCACACATAGTTATTACAATATTATTGCTATGTCGCTATGCTGTATTTCACATGCCTGTGACTGTTTTTATAACTGGCAACATTACCAAATAGGAGAGTTTTGATATATCTCCATTCTTTGGGGCCAACCCAGATGATACCTCGGCACTTGCAACCTAGCATTTCCACCCCCCATGCCCTTCAACCTAACTCCACTGGCTTGCGTAGGGGAGAAAAATATTACTTTTTCTTCTACCCTCTGAGGTTCCCTGGCGGGGCCCTGTGAAATCAGATTGACAAAAGACAGATCAAGAGAAAAACAAACACGTTTATTAACATGTACAGTGTGTATATTCAGTACACCGAAGTAGAAAGACTTGAGTAACCACCGGGGTGGTTAGAACTTAGGCTTATTAGCGTCTTAAGAAAAGAACAATTCATTTGTAGAGAAGCGACAAGACAAGAGCTGTCAGCTTTCAGGGACAGCAAACTGTGAGAAGGTAACTTTATAGGGAAACTCATAGGATAAAGATTGCTTATGCAGGTCCATCCTGGTGCCCACTTTCTATCTTCCTCACGGCTGTGAACCTTTCCCAGAAGAGGAGATTTATGGCAGTCCCCATTTTCAGAAGCTTCTGCTTTTAGTCAGATAACAGAAGATGTGGGAAGATGTCTTTCTGCATCTGTTGATTTTCATTTGCCTCCAGGTCAAAATAATCCTCATGCCAAATGGCATATTATACTGGCAGAACGGGAACCAGAACCCTGCTGCTGTTACTTCGCCTTTATCAATTTCATACTCTTGCCTCTCAGACACGGGTGCTAGGTCCCCTTAACTTGGTAATTCTTGCTGATTCTGCTCTAAGCTTAACAAGCTCGAAAGGCCGGGCCTATGGCAATTCACACACTGACAACTTATTAAATGTTCCCTAGCATTTCTGTTCTTTCACCCAAAGCTCTCGTAGGTCTTTCCCCATGCAACTTTAATTGGCTGTTAGACTCGAAGTAACAAGCATGAAGGTAGAGGAAGGTCATCCAAAATGTTCCTGGGTGGGGAGGGGTTGGGGGGCAAATAAACTTATTTAAATTGTCACTGCCTTTCTCCTCACTTCATTAATTTAGGAAAAAGAGCTTTTGGTGTTAGCAAAAGTGCTACCTAAATCCTTGGTGATTTTTACTGTTAAGACATAGACATTTGGGAGTGCTGGAGGCCTATGGTGGAGAAGAAAGCCAAGCGCTGTGGGGTCCTGGCCAGGGGTGGATGGCTGGTGGATGGAGGCGACTTTGAAGTAGCACTGGGAAGATGCAGTGGAGAATCCATCCATTGTTGGGTGTCCTGTGCGCAGATTCACAAGGACTTAACCTGGGCTGCTATAGGACCCTGGCAGGTGAGCATGCTGGGGTGACATCTCTTCTAACCCAGCAAGCAGCTAAGCTAACCTCAGACCCCACTGATATTCCAATGGTGTGTCTAGAATTAGATAATGGGGACCCTGGCCCAGTAGCTCAGTTGATTAGAGCATAGTCTTCATACACCAAGGTTGCTGGTTTGATCCCCAGTCAGGGCACATACAAGAATCAACCAATGGGTGCATAAATACATGGAACAACAAATCGATGTTTCTTTCTCTCCCTCTTCCTCTCTCTCTAAAAGCAATCAATCAATAAAAATTAAAATCAGATAATGGAAATATTACAATCAAGAAGCATAATGGTGTCACAGTGGCAGTGCACAAAATGGCCTCTTAACATCTCACAGGAGCCGGTCAGAGGGGCTGGATCCTACCTATGTTACTTACCTTACAGACTATTAACAATATTAATAGTTAGGCCATTCATTTGATGTGCATTGGGCACTTTTGTATTAATTTTAGAGTCAGCTGCTTTTTTACACTATCAACTAGCTTATAAAAGTATTCGTGAGAAAAGATCACATTTTGAGGCAGCAGACCCAGGTCACTTTGTATGTAAAATTTTGTTATGTTCAATAAATGTGACTGGAAAGGCGGGGGGACATAGACATTTGGGGAAAGGACATTCTTTTCTCTCTTGTTATGGAGAAATGGAAATTTTCCAATTATCATAGTGAGGGAAGAAAGCTGTTTCAATCAAGTTCTCACAAGTGGTTCGTTGCTCAAACTTTCAATTCATTTATCCAACATGTTTATTGAAGCTCACTCAACCAGAATGTCCCAAAGCGAAACTCAACTGAACAACAGAAATGTAAAGTTTTCAATCCATAATGAAATTTCTACTGTCCTTCCTAAACTGCTTAGAGACTATTCCAAGCTTTCCTGGAATCTAACCTAGAAAGCAGTTTAGGTGGAGGTATTGATCAGAACAAGAAACATTGCGGAGGCCTTATCTTTCTCTTTCCTCATCTTTCAGTTTGCTAGCTTATAAATGAATTTGGCAAGTAATATATAGAAGCATAAAAGTTTATAAAACATATGCATACTAAATAATGACATAAGACAAAATAATAGATACCACAAAAGTAAATATACATCTGCCTAATACATGATATTGTAAATTCCTAGGAGGGAGAGATCTTTATGGGTTGGTACAGCCAGGGAGGGTATCATAGTGGAGGTGTGGGAAGATAGGGTGTTTGCAAAAAGGCCAGAAAGGGGTAGCAAATTTTCGGGGAGAATTGTCCTTAGAGGGGTGGGTAATGACCCCTCCCTCAGGGTTCTGAGAAAATCTTGGGGTAGTTGGGGTTATTGCCAAAGAATGGGGAAGCCCCACTACCTTTTAGTGGGTGGGGGCCAGGGCTGCTAACCCTCTGGTGATACCCAGGAAGCCCCACACCAGGAAGAACTGTCCCTCCCAAAACTCCACCAGCACCTCTCAGTTGAGAAACATTGCAGGATCAAGAGGAAACTCTAGGACTAAAAGTTTACATTATAACAATACCAAGCAACCCATCAAATGTTTTGGAGCAATCAGGTAACTCCTTTCACCCACCTCCCCAAAAGTACAGATCATCCCCAAAAAGGTTGTGGAAAAGTAAAAGACTTTCCCACAGTGGCATGCCAATGCTGTATCACCATTTAAAGGACGTAAGGGTGTGAGCAAACAAATACCTTCTTAAAGCTGTGATCTCCAACTACCTTTAGCTTGTACCTATAGTTAATATAGTTTAATGTATTATGTTTATAAAAATACAGAAAAAATAAAAATTAAGGATAAGATAAAAAGTAAATAGACATTTCTAACTTTATCTTGACAGCTCAATAGATTCTCTTACCCACTCAACCCTGGATATCACTGCTGAAAACCATAAGTTAGCCTTGGTCTACATCAGTTGGCTCACACTTTGGTTCAACTGGTCATTCTAGTTTCATTTTAATGAGCAAAGTAGTGAAGTGGGAGGAAGAGAGGAAGAAGGGAACCCCAAAGCAACTTTTATTTTTTTTCCCCCAGTGGAGAATTCAATAGCCCTTTTTTTTCCCTTTTAATTCTTTATTGTAGACAGTTTTACATGTCTCCTTTCCCCCCCCCATTGACCTCTCCCCACCCACTCACGCCCCCCAGCACATGCTCCCACCCCCCTACTGTCTGTGTCCATTGGTCACGTTCATATGCATGGATACAAGTCCTTTGGTTGATCTCTTATCCCACCCACCCACCCTCTCCTGCCTTCTCTCTGAGGTTTTATTCTCATTTTAATGAAAAGAGGAGCACACCTTCCAGAACCTAGATCTCGGACTACCTTGGGCTACATTGGGCCATAGGTCAGAGGGGATGTAAAAGCCTGGCCTTCCAGCTTCAGGTTCCTTTGAGAAACTTAAAAGGGAAATGCTAGTGAGGGTAAGGGTGTCAATGGCAATTTGCATTGAGGTAATTTGAATAAGACTAGGCAGGTGCAGAAAAATCTTGAAGCTGCAACACTTTGAACCTCACAAATTAGCTGACGGTGGGGCAGAGGTGGAGGTGTTAGGTGAGCAAGCAGTGCATCCTTAGGAGGGATAAAGGGGTCTCTCCAACAGAAAGAGGAAGAGAAACTCAGGGAGGATAGAGGAGTGCGAATGGGCTGTCCAGCAAGTCAAAGAGAAATCCCTTCCCCTCCTTTCCTCCTGTCGCAGCCCAGTGGCCGCTGCCAATGAATCTTCCAGAAGGAATCACAGTCTTTGGAGAACTTGAAATTAATTTGGAGTTGCACTATCCACAGTTATTTGTTATACTGTCACTTTACACATAGTTTTGAACTTTTCACTGTGAAGGTATATTTGGCAATCTAGGACATATACCATATTTATTTAAATGTATGTTTGTTTGTTTGATAACGTTTAAGCATTAAGACATGTGGTGATAGGCCTCCATTTACACTCTTGCCTGGACCCTGTAAACATAAAATGATAGTGGCCTGTGATTCTCATCTGTTAGAAGTCCATGATGGCCAGGAAATGGGCTTTACTTACATCATTTACACTAATAAAAGAGAAACATGCAAATTGGTGTCACTCCACTACACCCACTAGCCAATCAGATTAGTATGCAAATTAACCCAACAAAGATGGCGGTTAATTTGCATACTCAGGCGAGGAGCAAAGACTGAAGACAACGTAGAAGGAAGCCAAGCACTGTAGAAGGGAGCGAAGCTGCGGAGAAGCAAGCTGGCGGCAGAGACAGGAGGGAAGCAAATGAGGCTGTGGAGGCAGGAGGGAAGCAAGCGAGGTGGTGGAGGTGGGAGCAAATCTTGCCTTGGCGGGTTTCGCTCCCTTCTCTGCTTCACTCCAGCCGTAGGAAGCCCTATTCTGGCAGAAATCTTCCTGCAACAGGCCTCTAGTTTTACATAAAACTCTTGGCAACGTTACGGGATTGAGGAGACACCTGAACAAACTGAAAACCAAAAAGGTTAAAATGCTTGGCCAGGGTCACACAACTAATAAGCCAGGACCTGGAACTTCAACAAAATTATTTTCAACCACAAAGCCTTTTCTTTCCAGCCTATGATGCCTCACTTTAATCCCAGTGCTGCGATGTGAGTGCAATGGCAGTTTAGTTGCTCTTTGATTTTATTTTCATTTAGAATGGGAAAACAAACTAACAACTATCTCCTAATCCAAATAGAGTGTCTCCTTAGAGAGACCCAGGCTCCACAAGCTTATCTTTCCCAGACGCCTCATAATAGTAACCAGATGCCTCCCAAAGGTTCCCAAGGTGCTCCTTTGCAAACACAGCTTGGCTCCTGGGAAGACCAGCAGATATTTGTTCAAGAAACTGTTCCTAACTCTATAAGATAAAATGAAAGAAGGGGGGGATTACTGGAATAGACGGTGTGCTCTGAAGTCACATGTACATGTGGTATGTGGTGTGTGTGTGTGTGTGTGTGTGTGTGTGTGTGTGTGAGAGAGAGAGAGAGAGAGAGAGAGTTTGATAATAACCTGCAATAGCCCAGTTTGTGATTCACATCTTTGTATGAGTCACTGACCAATTCCTTCTGCTGATAAAGAAGATCAGAGCCCTCTACCAGTTTTATTCTCCATATTTTAAAAGTAGCTCCTATTTTTGGATCCACTGAAAACGTAACTCAAATAAATGAACACAACTCCCTATTACTTTTATTATCTTTCGAAATCACGTTTCTGAGCACGTTACCTCCCACTTTGAAATGCTTCAGTGGCTCCAACTGCCTATTAGGTCAAATCTCAGTTCTTTAGCACGATATCCAAGGCCTTTTAATATTTGAATCAAGCCAATTATTTCAGCTTCAGAGGTTGCCATTACCTGCATATACTATCTTTTTTAAATATGCCAAAATGCAAGCCATTCCTCAAACAGGCCTGACCAGCTTACTAGTATCTCCAGGGGCTATGCTGAGCCAACTGCTTCTTTACTCTGCCTACTGAAATTGTATTTATTCTTCAAGATCCATTACAGAATAACCTTTACCCAAAAGCCCACCCCCACTATGTCCTAGACAAGTGATTTCCAACGTTTTATAATGCAGACATTGTTACTATTACAAAATAAGGGAGTCCTAGTATAGTATTGTTCATTTTTTACTTTCCCAAGTAAGATCACACACACACACACACACGCACACACACACACACACACACACACACACCTATCATAATATATAGGACAAGTTGGAACCAAGAAAAGGAAGAATATTATCTCAGAATACATGATTGTTTTCAATTTCGTGAATTTGGTTTTATACACTTATTTGGTTGTTCTAGAAATTTTCTCATTTTACCAGAGGAAAACAAAAAACAATCATGGACTTGCATCTGTGAGCCACTGTGCCAGACTACAGATGGAATTGATTGTTCTATCAATTGTCTTCTATAACTTTGTACAGATTTGCTATATTGAACTTTAATTATTTTACTGGATCTCTCCCACCTTCTTCTCACTTTTTGAATTTTTGAATATAGAGATGATGATGAAGAAGCTCTGTATTCCAAGCATTTGGTACATAATAGGTGCCCAATAAGTTAATTTTAATGCAAATGACTCTGCATATAAAAGAAATACCAAGACAAACCGATCCCAGGTGAAAATGGTCCTTATCCTATATAACAGTGGTTCTCAACCTTCTGGCCCTTTAAATACAGTTCCTCATGTTGTTACCCAACCATAAAATTATTTTCGTTGCTACTTCATAACTGCAATGTTGCTACTGTTATGAATCGTAATGTAAATATCTGATATGCAGGATGGTCTTAGGTGACCCCTGTGAAAGGGTCGTTCGACCACCAAAGGGGTCGCGACCCACAGGTTGAGAACCACTGCTATATAATAAAAGGCTAATATGCAAATTGTCTTCTCAACTGGGAGTTCAACTGGGAGTTCGACCAGGGGGTGGGGCCAGCTGGCCCACCACCCGTGGCCCCTACCCCGGGTCAGCCCCACCCCTATTTAGCCCCACCCCCCCACCCCAATCAGAGGTTGGGCTGGCTGGACTCCACCTGTGCACGAATTTGTGCACCAGGCCTCTAGTCATTCTATAAGAGAGCATTTCTGTAGGTTTTTCATCATTAGTTCCTGTGCCATTGAATGTCACCTGCCAAGGTCCTTCTTACGCAAGTCTCTGCTAGAAACAATGTGTTAGACAAAGTTCCTCTCTTCTATGTTATAACCATCCTCTCTTTCATTATCATCTTTTAAAAGTATCCTCTTCCTCACCCTGGGGCCTTCAAGGGATTTTACAAAATGAGAATTTCATCTGCTTTATAAGGCTATTAGTTAAGATGCTTTAGGTTATAAACAATATAGCCTAATTCAAACCAGATTAAATAAAAGGTAATTTATTAATGCACATAACTAAGAAGTTGCTTGGGTAAAGCTTGCTTCAGCAGTTCACTGGTGTCACCTTGGACCTGATCTCTTCCTCTCTTGCCACTGCCTTCAGCATGGCTTTCTTCCCCTAGGGCTGGCCCCATCTGTGGTCCTGAAAGAGACTGCTATCAGCAGCTCCACAGGCTTTTCCCTCCTCAACTTGCAGAAAATAAAATATAACTGTCCCTACATTCCCACAAATTCAATCTAATAATTGTAGTTTAGGTTACCTGCTCACATCTGAACCCAGGCCAGTGGAAAAAAATTTATTGTCTGGCTACAATCACCAGTTCCAGTTCCAAAGCGAGGGACAGAACCAGCTTTCCATGAAACACATACATTTCCACATGGCAATCTGAGTTTGGGGGAAGAAATAAAGGAACAATAGTGTTGGTAGCAAATGTCCACGACAGTGTGTACAAGTAGTAATTTTCTGAAGACACAGGTACCCTCAAAAACCATAGGACTTAAAAAATATACTTATAAATGTTTAAAAATCTCTTCCTCAAGATAAAAATAAAATGATGCCCTCCCCAAACTCTTCTCCCAAGCCCACAAAAAGCAGCCACATTATTCTTTTCTTTAACAAAGCAAATTTAAAGATCTTGTTTATAAAAAGATGGATGGTGATAAAGGAACTGTTTCAGGAGCGACCCAGAAAGTAATGATTAATTTATTCTTGCAGGCTGAACTGTCCAGTGTACTAGGAGGCAACCAGCTTCTAAAGAGGTCAAGAGCATCTGTGCCTGTGGCAATGAGATAGGAATGGAAGGTTGGTCACTAGGTCCTTCCACAGAAGCAATAATTCACAGCCTCGAAGGCGAGCTCTCCAAAGGATCACTCAGCTATCCACTCAATTGGCTATCACAACCAATCCACTCAGCTAAAATGGACAGGTTTTTAGAAGCTGTTTTAATGGAAGCCTGCTTTTACGTAAGGAATCAGATTGGCTGCCCATCTGGACTTAATTCCCTTGGGGAATATGTCAGATCATGATCTAAGAAATGACTAAGGTTTATAATCATAAAGGGAATAGCAAAATTCAAATTTTATTTGTCACACAACTTCCAGTTAATTGAGATTTCAACTCCAGTTAAATTTCTAATTACCCTTGAAATAAACTGATATAAAAATGACCCCAGTGGATTATGTTTTCCTGTATCCATGCCCACTGGGTACTCACACACACTGACTTACTTTGGCCAATGGAACATTAGAAAACATGATGCAATAAAGGTCTAAATGTGCTTGCCTATTAGGAACTCTTCCACCACCCTGTGGGAAAGCCCAGACAGCTCCTTGGAGAATGTGAGAACATGCAGAGTGAGGTCTCTGCCGTGTCAACCATCCTAGCTACTCCAGACACCCCAGCCAAAGCCCAAATTCATGTGTAAGCCATCACCATGGGGAGCAGAAATGCATTGTTCCAGCCCGAATTGCCAACCTATGGAATTATGAGCAAATAAATGGATGTTGTTTAGAGCCACTAAGTCTTGAGCTATATTAATATACAATAAACTATAATTGGCACAACCCTCAGATCTTAGAGGGCCTACACCCCTTAGTCTGCATAGCAAGTGACCAATAATTGTCCACAGAATTATTTAATAAATTAATCTAATTGGGCTGGTCATTCATTGGAATTACATTAAATATATGTAAAATGCTTTTCTTTTACAGAATGTGAGAAGAGACATGATTTTACTGCAAAATTAATTGTAGTTTCTTTACTTTATTCAAAAGAAGACAGAGAGATTGCCATCTTCCAGTTAGTCTGGAAAAGCTATAAAATAGGACTTTGATAGTAAATGAAGTAATTGGCCTAAAAAGCTTAGTTCAGTTTCTGAAGCTCAATAAATATTATTGCTGATGACATTAAGGATGATTGTGAATATCATGATTATGATGAGCATAAATTCTCCAAATATAGGGGCTATTTTAGCCATTTTACTCATGGATACATTATCTGTAATATCATGGGTATAGTAAATTATGAGGTTTGTGATAAAAAGAATGATAATACTAGATAACTATATAGAAAGAGGTTTTTAAAATTCTTTTCTGAATACATTGTGGTTCTTCTTCAATCTGAGAACTTACATCTCTTTTCAGTTATGAAAAAGTATTATCCCTTCAAATATTACCATTCTTTCTTGTGTAATTTATGTTGCATTGTATCATCTTTCTGTATTAACTGCTCTCTAATATTTCCAGACAACTCTAGGAATTTTTCTTTCGTAATATTAGCCCAACTAATTGTCTCTTTTCCCATACCTAATCATGTTTACTCATCTCTGATGTTTTAAATTCAATGCCATCTGAAAACCCATGATCAGTTTATTGGATCTCACAGAAAAAAGAAAAAAAAAAGTTGACATAAGGTGCTTGCAAAATTCTGCAAAACCCTATCTGACGGCATCAAACTGCCTGGGATTGTCCACCCTAATGGGACCTGAAACCCCTGCCAGCATGATTCGGCCTTGGCTCCTCTACAGCCAGCTACTGGCCAACTGGTCGACACATCTAACCTCTTGGGGTTCCCGCCTGCTGGACGACGTGTCCAAACTCTCCAGGTTCCTGCCTGCAGAGTGAACAGCGGTATACCTTGATCATCTCTAAAGCCTATCTCGCCTGGATTTTACAAGACAAGGAGATCTTTAGGTTGCCATGTGCCTTCCTTTCTCATGCTGCTCTTTGGGTGACAACATTCATCTGAGCTAATTTCAGTAAAACCGCAGAGCTATTAGCTCTGTCTTATATAGGAATTTACTGTAGACTCGCTTCTTTGCTTTTTCCTGGATGTTCATAGCCTTGCCCTGCCCTCTACAACTTGAGTAAATGAGTATCATTTCTCTCCCTTAATCATCACACTGAAAATCTACAAATACAAGCCCAAAATGGTGGCTCCTCAGAGATGACAACATGCAATTAGATGTCTGCAATTTTGCATATTCCAAGTAAGCAATTTAAAATGTCAAATAGTGAGCAATTTCTTTGTGCCTCATAAAAAGACTCCCCTTGATTCCCCCAGACAACCCATTTGCAGAATTGCTAGTAAATCAACATAATTTGTTTACCCTGAGACTGTGTTCAGCCAGGGAAACCTCCTTCAAAATTGCTGAAGCTGCTGCAATTACATAAAATTATTGCATCTCACAATAAGGAACTTCCCTATAATTGGCCATGCAAATGAGAGACAATAATACATATTGAAAAGCAGTCTGTTGTTCCCAAGTTTGTTTAATTTCATCAGTGTTCCCATTGCTTCATGAACTCCCCAAAGTCTACACTTCAGCAGATATTAAGGGGTCCCAGAGTCATACACTTTGCTTGGGTGAATTTAAACATTTAGTATGTAATGCATGTCAAATATTTGCAGTATTCGAATGCCAATACACCGTCACCGTGGAGTCTGAGGATCATTAGCCTTCATTTTTAAACGACTGGCAGGTTTGTTCTAAAAAATCCAACAGAAAGCCTGCAAGCAATCAGTAATATCAATTTCTCATACTGGGCATCAAAGAAAACAACTCAGAGTCCAAGGTGGGGCCCTTGGTGAATCAATCTCCTTGACAGAGAGAACTTCCTCAAGACAGCAGCAGACTCGCCCTTCTACCATGTTGGTTTACAGATATGGACATAACTGATCAAAGGATGTCCCTGAAATTTAAAGAGGCAGTTTACTCTGGTGGCCAAAAGAAGACTCACTGGAACCCCAGAAACCTGGATCCTAGCATTGCTTTTGAATGGCTGGCCCCATGATCACTGTCAAGTCAATTTCCTTAACACTCCATTTCCTCAAGCACAAAGCAGTGGAAACAATCCCTGTGCTATCCTTTCACTATAAAATAGTATGAATCTACCCATGATGACCGTTTACTGTCGCACAAAAGGTCGCTTGAAGTTATGGCAAGGACAAGGCCTTGAGACGAACAGGTCAGGGTTGAATCTCAGTTGTAAGGTATTACTATATGTATTTGTACAAGGTATTAGCTCTCTGAACCTTAGATTCTGCATCTATAACATGAATTTTTTGGAGAACTGATTTTTACCTGGTATAAAGTTATCATTAAAAACTTAGCCCAGACCCCAGAATAATTAAGGCAACTCCAGGCAAAGCTAGGAAATGAGTCAAGATTGCCAAGAGCCCTTCCTCCCAGCATTTCTTTTTTTCCTTTAAACTTACACTCCTGCCTTGATGCTGCTTCCTTCTTGCAAACATGATAACCAAGCCGCACTAAGGTTACGGAGATACAATGTAAAAGCAACATAGAACAGAGGCTAAGAGCACCATATCTAGACTCAGGCAGCTCTGGTTTCAAATCCTGGCTCCATCCTTCACTAGTCATGTGACACAAGGCAAGTTAATTTCTCCAAGTCTGGAGTGCTCCATTTATAAAATCGGGATAATATCTACATACATAGAATTGCTGTAAGGACTAAAGGAGATGTTCATAACATGGTTAGTATGATGCTAGATACAGGTGAGCATCTACTAATCGGTGGTGCTCATTACTATTTATTATCTTGTCTTATATGTATGGCTCATGTGTAGCTTGTAAATAAATAAAATCCTTCTATCCTTATACAAGAACTTGAACCACAGGCCTCTACTCGTGCTTAATTGACTTCTAAAAGTCCACAGCAGGCTTTCATTCTATATTTCACTTTGTTCTTTGAGCCCTGCATTCGTGCCCCTTCCTCTTTGCAGCTTTCTGCTGGAAAGTAGCAGCCCCTCCAGTCCTGCCTGCCTAGGAGTCCATCCTCAGTTACAGCACCACTAGTTCCTCTCATTCATTCCTCTGTCCACCCAGTCATGCAGCAATCTTTAAATGAGCACCTCCTATTGCCAGTCTTGTTTATGAGCTGGGAATATAAAAATAGCAGAGACCACCTTTCAGCAGGTACCTGCCAAGTGGACAGAAGAGAGATATTTGAGAGACATGAAGGAGGCAACATGAATAGGACGTGAGGATTGATAGATATGATAGATTGGGAGTGAAGTTCACTCCCTGTAACTCCTCCCCAAGTTCTTTTAGAAATGTTTGTATGGGTATGCTTTTGTACGAATATTCTCCTCTGCTAAGTATCACTATAAGGTAAATTATGCAACATCAGGAATATTAATGTATAAGGAAAAATTTTTTAACATCTGGAAGTTCACACACACACACACATATTTTCTTGGAAACAAATTTCCCACTAGCTGAAACTGGCAGAAACTGACTCAGTGAAACGAAAATTCAAGTACTTTGATGACACATCTGCTTAATAATTTGGTTTGGTACTTTCATAGCCTTTAAGAATAATTCATCATCTCAAAATGTAGAGGGTCTTTTAAGAGCCAGAGCTATCTGGTGAAAAATGCAAAACAGAACACTCAAATGTACTTTACTCTGAAGGGGGAAAAAAAAGCAAATTTTATTCTGAAACCCCATAGTTGAGCCAATAAGTAGCTAAACTTAAATTGCTCTGTAAAAATAATGTTAAAAGCTGAAACTAGGAGGTGCTTTATTGCTTCCTCATAAGCAGATAAGGAAAAGTGTTGGGGCCCTGAGACCCAGGAAAGTGGAAATGAGGAAGGAGTCTCTCATACAGGAAGATCGACAACCTCCAGCCACTCGGGGGAGTCCAGAGCCAAGAGTATAGAGTGTCGGTAGGGGGCCCATCTGGAACATGGATAGACTCCAGGGAGCAAATCTATATGTACAGGTTTGTTTACCTTTGGGGAGTGTGATCCCCCTCTCCCACCTCTCTTTGTGGTCCTGAAACTTAGTAAAGTCTGTGTAAAATCTCTTGTGTCTGCTGAGTAGGGAACATTTAAAGGAAGGGCTCCATTCACACACAGGGTGAGGGAGAGCAGGCAAGCAGACATTTAGTTTGGATTTGCATCGAGTACAAGAAGCTTCATTCCTGGGGAATAAGTTGGTAGGGAGACCCACGCTACTTCCTTCCCAGTGTGCATGCTCTGCTGTGCAACATTCACTCCAAGGTGTATGCGTAAGGGTGAGATCATCGCAAATGTCAGACCTCACTTAGGAAAATAAATTTCTTGGCACATTGGGAAACCAACCACCTTAGAGGGGAGTGTTCTGCTCTAATAACAAACATGAAAGCCCTTATGGTAGCTAGTGATGTTATCGGACTACTTTGCGTTTAGACAGCCACAGGGAGCAAAGGAGCTTTTAAAAGTCTGAGAAAATGGAAATAATCCTACTTTACTGTCAATGACACCCAGGTAGCTATTAAATATTCAGTTGCCAGATAAAGGGGTTGTCCCATTTTGGAATAAACAGGGCAGGAGGTACTTTTTAAATCTCTTTTATAGAAATCTGTCTTATAAGCTTTCAATGACATTGGATTTGTACATTTATCTGGCAATCAGAGGTGATTTCTGTCAATCCCTCGCTGTAGTCACATTTCAATTAAAAACCCGAAGGAGTGCTCTTATCAGTCCCCCACATTCCTCAGCGTCCTCACTAAATGTGCTTTCCCGGGAAACAGGATTTGTATTTTCTTTTTCATTGACTACAGAAGTTATTCCAGCTTCATTTGGCTTTGCTCACCAACTTACTTCTCAAAGTGAAAGATAAGGTTTCTGGTTCGCAGGATACACTGTCTTCTTCCCCCAAAGTACACTCAAGAGCGCATGATTATATTTTACATAAACTCCAGGAAAACTGAGATTCATTTACTAATTATTTGTTGAAATACATTTTTTAGTAAGAACATTTAAGTTGGCCCTTAGGATAGCCCATCTACCCAATTAATAGAAATAATCATTAATGAGAGTATGTATTTGTCCCATCACTTGGAAAATGAACCTAGTATCTGTAACGTCAATTGTCAAAAAATAATCAAAAGATTTCCTATCTTTTCAAGGAAAACTACTGCTAATGACACATTGTGGGGAAGGGGGGTCTGTACCTCACAACTTCTAAAATATTGGTTAAGTTTCTAAATATTTAACACTAAAGAAGACACCATATACATCTATATTTATATACATGGTACCCCTTATCCATGATTCCTGTGTTCCAAGACCCCTAGTGGATGCCTGAAACTGAACCCTATAAATACTATGTTTTTTTCCTATATGTACATACCTACAATAAAGTTTGATTTATAAATTAGGCACAGTAAGCAATTAACAAAAATAACTAATAACAGAATAGAACAATTCTAACAATACACTTTAACGAATGTTATATGAATGGTTTTCAGGACATTGTTAAGTAAAATAAATATTATTTGAGCACAAGCACTGTGATACCACAGTGGTCGATCTGACAAACAAGTGTATACAGCATGGATATGCAGGACAAAGGGATGATTCACATCTGGGCAGGGCAGGGTAAGATGGTAAGAGATTTCATCATGCTACTCAGAATGGTGCACAATTTAAAACCTATGTTTTATTTCTGAAATTTACGTTCAATATTTTTAGACTGCTATTGACCATGGATAACTGAAACCGTAAATGAAGGGTCTACTATACATGTTCACGTGTAAATAAAGCTCTTTTCCTTTTAAAGATACCTACGTGACCCAGTGTATCTAAATCAAAAGTATGGATTCCAAAGAATTACATATTAAGGTTTTCATTAATATTAGAATCCATAAAATGTACCGAGTCTCAAGGCATGGAAATATCTTGGTAATCATATTATCCAACCTTAGTTTAACATACAAGGACATGGGGACCCAGCAAGATCTCAAATGAGAGCAGAAGCTATAAACCCAAAAGAACCCTCGATAAAGAAGCTGTGCATATGAATGGGAGGGTGTGCAGGTCAGAGAGGGAGGGTGTGCAGGTCAGAGAGGGAGGGTGTGCAGACCGTACACAGGGCTAGTGGTGATCACAACCTGATTTATGGGTGTGGTGGGACAGGAACAGGCAGAGAGGAAATGAAAAGCTGCTCCAGGTGTGGAGAGGACCAGAAACATAAAAAGCTTGAGTCATGCTGGAGATGGGTTTGAGTGAGATTACAATATTAATTTTGCTGGAGTATTTGGCTTTGGACAGAAAATCTGTGTTTATTGTTATTACCCTGGGGGAGGAAATGTGGGTCCAATCCTTGGGCTGCTGTCCAGAAAGTGATTTATTTGAAATAAAGGTTGTTCTCATTGATGATGACAGCGTCTGAAAGTGGCCCTGGGCGCTGCTCTGGTCTGAGCTCCGAGTGACAGCCAGAAAGCTGCTCAGTGGCACAGGGCAGCGGGCACAGCCACACAAAGGAAACAGCCCAGGCCAGGGCATCCTCTCCGTCATTCCTGGGCCAACAGCCCTCAGCCCTGGGGTCACCGAGTCTTGTTCAAATGCCTTCCCGCCAGAGTCAGGGGGCAACTCGCAGCAAACACCACAAGGGGCCCGACAGCTGCTGCTCTTTGTGGGTCTGCCTATTGGCGGCTGGACCGCCAGCAAGCAAAGCGGACACTTTGGGGCCTGACATCCGCCACCGTGCCTGCCATCCGCTTCCTGTCCACGCTCACACAGGGCAGGACTCATAAAATAGACACACTGCAGAACAGATTCATCTGGGTTTTCCCAACAGATCCACACTGTGTTTTACTTTTCATAATTTCATCTTTGGAAGGAAAACTCACCCCTCTGCAGAACTGCTGTTAGACTTGCTGGAGTCTCCTGACAGGAAGGACTTCCCAAGAAGAAACAATGTTCCTCTGTGGACAGCATGTCCCCTCTCCTAATCCCAAAGCACCTGCTTTCTTACTCCCAGGGAGGCCATCCAGACCCCCACATCACCCTGTCCCTGAAACTGCCGCTGGGAACCTCAAAGGAACCAGGAGAGGACCTGCCCTCCAGGGTGTGGCCAGGCAGGGGGCCAGGGAGTGGGGGGTCTTCACTGCCTTTTCCGTCTCCTTGAAGGCCTGCAGCCGCGAGCAAACAGCACCCTAGTGCCCCCACTTTGAATGGCTGCAATTCCTGGCCCCCAAATAAATGAATGCCAACTCGAGGAGCTAAGATCACAGGGCTGGCACAGCCCCGGGATCGGAGTCCCCCAGACCCATCAGAAGCAACACCATGAGATGAAGTGTCAGGAGCACCGCGGGCCAACTGGCCACCAGAGGCCAAAGGGCCGGCCTGTGGGAGGACGGGGGACAGGAGGCAAATCCTAGTGTGAGCTGGGTCTGTTGTCAGGAACCTCTCCCTCCTCCAGGCAGCTCACAAAGTGGCAACTGCATTTCTGAACCAAAAAGTGAAACACAGGCTTTGACCCGCCCAAAATTTAAAGCATTTGTTTTCCTTCGTGAATTTATTTATTTATTTGGGATGTCCTAAAGAGGTTTAAGAAATCATTTGTATTTATATGTTAATGAATCAGTTTTGTTACAAAAATAAAATTTTATAAAATCAGAAAGGAGCCCTTCGCTCCCAAACTCATTCAACACGTGTGTGCTGCCCCTTCCTCTGTGGCACTCCCTGGACCTGAGTCGCGAAGGCAAGGCCTTCACAGGTTACCTTTCAGGGGCTGGGAGACAGATAGGAGAACAGGAACTTTATTTCAGAAGATCTAAGGGCCATGAAGAAAACAGACTGAGGTGATGTGACTAGGGAGCAATAGGGACTATACTGGTTTTCCATTGCTGCCCTAACAAGTGGCCCCAAACAGCGTGGCCTACGCCACCAAGTGTGTGATCACAGGTGGTGTGGGTCAGAAACCCGAGGCAGGCTCATCGGGCTGCGCACCCCCCTGGAGGCTCCAGGAGGCCCCTCCCCCTGCCCACAGGCTGCTGGCAGAATCCACTCCTTACAGGACAGTTCCCTTCCGTGTCCCTGCAAAGCCACTCCCAGCTTCCAGGGGCCGCCTGCGTACCTATCCCCAGGTCCCTTCCTCCAGCCTCAAAGCCAGCAACTTAGGCTGAGTCCTTCCCATGGCATCTCTGACCCACCCGCCTGCCCCCATCCCACTTTCAAGAACATCTGGTTACCTTGGCCCACCTGGCTGAGCTGGGACAGTCACCACCTTACCGGTGTGCCTGTTGCCACATGATACCCACAGGACTGGTTGGGGCCTCTGCAGGGTGACTCCCCAGCAGGCTCAGAAAAGGGCTTCCCAAGATCTTGTCATATGTACACTCAGACTTAGCTGTTGAGACAGAGCTCGGTATATGGAGAACTGGGGAAGCCACTCACAAAGGAACAGCAGCTGCCCCCAGGGCAGAGAGAGCTGGGCTGGCTGGGGTGCAGGGGAGAGGGGACGGGTGGATAAAGGGCCCTTGGGTGAGCTGAAAATGCTATCAGAACCATTAAGGCTTTTAGGCGGAGAATGACATGATGTGATTTATATTTTTTAAAGATCACTCTGTGATTTGACATTTGAAATGATATTTGAGATGTGTCTTGAGAGCACAGGTAGGAACAGATGAAGAGGGTGAGAAATGTGTTTCAGGTACGGAGAGTGAGCACGCGGCACCTCCGGGAGAGATAAAGCCTGGAGACCAGAGCACACGCCCCTCACAAGCCTGTGAGAGAGGGGGCAGGGCAGGAGGGATAAGGGACCATTCATGGAAGGGACAGGGCAGGGGGGTTTAGGAGACCTTGGGAGGGTCAGGGCTATATATAACAAACTCAAAGCCAACATCATACTCAAAACTACAAGTGTTTCCCTTAAGACTGGAAACACGACAGGGATGTCTGCTTTCACCACTCTTGTTCAACATAGTACTGGAAGTCCTAGCCACAGCAGTCAGACAACAAGAAGAAATAAAAGGCATCCAAATTGGAAAGGAAGAAGTAAAACTGTTTGTATTTGCAGATTACATGATAGTGTATAAAAAGAACCCTAAAGATTCCACCAAAAAGTTAATAGAGCTGATAAATTCAATAAAGTAGCAGGATACAAAATAAGTATCCAGAAATCAGTTGCATTTTTATACACCAATAAGGAACTAGCAGAAAGAGAAACTAAGAGAACAATCCTATTTACAATTGCATCAAAAATAAAATAAAATACCTAGTAATAAATGTAACCAAAGATGTAAAAGACCTGGCTGGGTCCTAGCGGCCGTCATAGGCACAGTCCCCGTGAGCGATGCTACTCAAGGTACTCAAGGGTGGGTGATGATCAGAGGGAAGGTGGCACCACAGGCAGGAGTGTGTGCTTTTTAATTATCTGCAGATCACAACTGCAGAAACAATACTTATGGTCTGTCAAAGGCAAGGGATGATTCATTTTCTTGGTGTACTTGGCAGAATGGTGCTTAGAATTATGATAATAATACCTTGTCTTCAGATGCTCTCTCCTTCTAGGGATGGTTCCAATTTATCTTTCCGCACGGCCTCGAGAAGGGAAAAGTAATGCCGGTGGGCGAAATAAACACACTCCGTTGGGCAGGAGGTTAAACGAAGATGAGAGACAGAAACAGACTCATCAGGAGTCCACCACTTACTCAGTTTGAGAAGCATAGGTGTTAATTCTTTGAATGCTTGACGAAATTCACCTGTGAAGCCATCTAGTCCAGGACTTTTGTTGGGAGTTTTTTTATTACTGCTTCAATTTCACTAGTTATAATCTCTCTGTCCATATTCTCTGATTCCTCCTGATTCAGTTTTGGAAGATAGTATGAAAAATTTGTATATTTCACCTAGATTGCTAATCAGTTAAATCTATCCATCTATTCCTGTTAAGACAATGAAGTTAAAAATGTACTTGTAAAACTGAAATCTGATGTTGAGTTAGTCCAATAAAGCTTTTATCTATGATAACTGCTAATGTTTGACTTTGGTTAAATCAATGAGACACTAAATGCTTGAATTCCTCCTCCTGAAATGCGGAGAAAGTATATTCCTTTTCATCTTATTACATATTCAAGAGTCATGAAATTATATCACACATATGGCTGCCACTAAAGGCCTTTAAATCATGGTTACCCACATTCAAGTTACTGTGCATATGTGGACCTAATAAATGACATTTCCCTCTACATTGAAGAATGGAAGTCCAAGGGCACCCACCTACTAAGCGCCCAAATTATATTTTTCCAGGATCAGGTCTTGCCCATTTTGTCATTCCAGAATATGTTTAAATCACACATTTAACATCATTAGTTGAATGTCATGAATTTCTAACATATTAATAGATATATGTTTGTTATTATATAATTAAGAAGCTAAATTAAATTTTATGAACATTATTTTAGAACCTTAAAATACTACATTTTTCAAGTTGTTTTCTCTTTCTCTCATTTGATAAAATTAAAGTCTACGAAAATAAAATTTTGGTTCTATTCACCCGAGGAATTTTATGATCAATGTTAGTGCTATATGGTAAGATAAAAAGAATTCTTTTGTGCCTCATTCTCTTGATGGTATCTTTACCACAGATAACACTTAACATCTTTCTAAGCAATTGTTCCTAAGTTCTCCTACCTGATAAGCAGAGTAAATTGAGCTCTTTGAACATCTAAGGTCAACTATATAGGGAGAAATTGGAATGACTTCAGCTGCTTCTGCAGCCATATTGCACAATTCCAAGTTTACTGGCTATAGCAGAAGGAATTGATGAAAAAGTTGAAAAGGTTCTGGATATTTACTATCACAGGTGAGAGCTTAAGAAATTAGGGCCCAGGAGAGAGAAAGGTGGGCCTAAGGATAATCGGGCTGCGGGTCTAAAACAGTCGTTCTCAACAGGATGGGATTCGCCTGCCAGAGGACATCTAGCAATGTCTAGAGACATTTTTGGCTGTTACAACTAAAATGAATGCAACTGGCATCTAGTGGGCACAAGCAAAATATAAGGTGCCAAAATTGGTCCAAGAAAAGGTAGAAAATCTGAAGGGATTAATAAACATAGGAGGTATTGAAAAAGCAATTATTTAAATCTGTCAGTTTTTAAAAAACACTTGCCCCAGGTATTTCTATGTATGGGCTTTATAGCCATGTTAGAATAAAACTTGTAAAACAGATAGTTCCTATAATATTTAAACTGTTTCAGACCACAACAAAAATAGATAATTATTTATAAAATCAACATTACCCAAATACAAATATTGATTAAAGTATGCAAATTCCACTTACCAAAATAGATACAAAAATTCAAAATAAAATATTAACAAATTAAACTCAGCAGTATATTGAAATAGTAATACAGCATAACTAGGAAATATTTGATTATAGGAATGCATAGGTAGTTCCTTTAGGAAATCTATAAACATAATGCATTCATTATCATATTGAAGGAGAACGAATTTATAAAATCCAACAGTCATTTCAAGTAAAAATCCCAAATCAAATAGTAATAGAAGAAAACTTCTGAGATACAACAAGGACTATCTAACAAAATCAATATTAATATATCAAATATATGTTAGTATTTCTCCTGAAATCAAGGAAGATTTGAATCAGCAACTCAAAAGGCTATCTATACTATATGCTAGTAACAAGACTGAAATTAAAGTTACTGAACTTCAGTATATAAAAAATAAATACACATTTACACCACTCAAGCAAGTTATATAGAGTGAAAAAAATCAGATTATTCCTAGATTTCTCCACAGCAATAATCAGAAAGAAAGTGTAATGATGTCTACAAATTTCCAAGGGAAAAAAGTTTGATTAAGGATTTTAGCCCCGAAGATTCATTTTACAAACAAGCACACATGCACATTCAAATGCACATAAGGAAATACATGGCAAACATGTGCACACATGCACAGGCATACATTCATACATGCACATGAAAAACAGGTAAACATGCAAACAAAACTTCATGCACACCACATGTAAACAGGCATGCATATTCGTGTACATCTTAATTTTTCCAAATCCTTTTTCTTAACTATAGTGGGATCTTTTAGAAATTCCTAGTGAAAAAATATTTAATATTTACTGGATTTCATCAATTCTTTCAGTATTATTTTAGTATCTCTTTAGCAAAATCAAGTGAAAGTCAAGGAAAGTTTTATTTGATATATTTTATTTAAATTAGCATGTACCATATCATCCTAGTTTTCTAAATTATTTCTTCTATCCCATCTGAATATATGGATTAAAATACCTATAGAATAGGGTTCACCAAATATTAAGAACATTATTTCTAAAGGAGTTTTTTATTGATTCAATTTTCTTTTCCTTATTACATAAATTTTGCTTAAGATTTATATTCCTTTTACAAAACCAATAAAGTCCAATGCCTACAAAATGAAAAATAAGAATTTCAGGGAGGGGGGATGAGAAGAAAAAGAGGAAATGTTAGCATTACCATGATGAGTTTCTGTTATAATGTGTTCAGTGTATCTGTTGGATGAGTCAAAGAAAATGCTTTAATGGAGTTTCCATTCTGTAAATTTGATTTCACTGGAATTTGTTTTAAAAGGAAACACAAGCTGAGCTGCCATTCCAATCGCTTAATGGGCATCCCTGTCTCCCTCTTATTCAATAACAGAAATTAGAGTTGGAAAGGGCCTTCCCATCTCCTATCAATGATGCCTGCGATGCATTCCCCTCAGTTCTCTTAGTTCAGTATTAAATTATTCAAGTGTCAGGATTTCATCTATTTCCCATTATAGAAGCCAACATCTACCTGCATTTACCAGGTGACAAATGCACTGAAAATGTGAAGAAAGATCATCTGTACCTTACTATTGTTTCTAATAGGACCTGCCTGAGGACCTTCTAGCCAAGCCTCCGTTCACAGATTATGATTATGCAACAGTAATACTATAAGTTGGACTCATTAACAAATATTTCCAGCAACAAGAAGAAAACATGAAGACCACTTTTTATCTGTATGCTCTTGCCTTGCCAGCTTTATGTAGAAGCTTGTGAAATTATACATGGTCACTTCAGAGAAAGAGGTAAGGAGTCTAGATTCTTCCCTTGCACAACTCTATGTGGAAATAGAATTCCAAAGCCTACTCTCTAGCTCCAACTTCCATTTTCTAATTCGTGCCACACTTCTCTTTCCTAAGTCACACACAGCATGCACACACTCCCACATACCCACATACATACTCACTCATATCAGGTGGCTGCCTCTTGAGAAGCAGGACAAGTACCAAGAGGTGGACATGGGTGAATTTTGGAGTTGACAAATCATCATTTTGTAACCATCACTCTAGAGATAGGTTCAGGGAAGAATCATATATGGGTGCTAAATCAAGGAGGGAAATTGCTGACTTTATAGAGGCAAAATTTATACCCATTATTTGTATAGCTTGATGGGATTTGATTACTTTATATAACTGTGTAGCCACCACTAAAATCACTTTTCCATCACCTTAAAATTTCCCATATGCTCCTTTGCAATCAATACCTCCCCCCTCCCTCAACCTCAGTCAACCACCGATCTGTTTTCTCTCACCAGATATTAATTTTGCCTTTTCTAAAATGTTATATAAGCGGAATCATACAGTACATATTCTTTTGTGCCTTGCCTCTTTTCCTGAAGCATAATACAGGGTGGGGCAAAAATAGGTTTATAGTTGTGAGTATGTGAAACACAGTTTACTTATTCTTGTGTTATTAATTATTAATTATTGTATTATTTTTCCATATGAACAACTGTAAACCTACTTTTGCCCCGCTTGTATTTTTAAAATTCATCCATTCTGTCGCATGTATCAGAATGTAATGCTTTTTTAAAAAATATTTTTATTGATTTCTGAGAGGAAGGGAGAGGGAGAG
The DNA here is from genome assembly GCF_028538775.1 of Myotis yumanensis. Lineage (NCBI taxonomy): Eukaryota > Metazoa > Chordata > Mammalia > Chiroptera > Vespertilionidae > Myotis > Myotis yumanensis. Next base: position 66,435,842 of record NW_027223755.1, on the reverse strand, counting down.
AGAGATAGAAACATCAGTGATGAGAAAGAGACATTGATTGGCCATGCCACAGGACATGTAAAAGTGATGTTTTATCTGCCACCTCTCATGTCAAGTCCCATGGCCTGTTTGTTTTCTCAGTTATTCCTCATGAACGTGTAGATTCTGAATCCTTGTAGGCGGCAGTCCAGATTTGTTTGCTCAGTGGGGATCTCATCCTATCGCTGACTCAGTCTCCTTAGACCTGGCATCTGTGAGGAGCACTGTCTTACTCACCCGCCAGAGTTTCTCTTGAGTGACAAGCCCCAAGAAGCACCTCTGAGGTCCTAGACCTCTACTGTGCTACCAGCACGGGCCACACACCTGCTCTACTCAACAAGAGGACATATTTTAAGATATACATTTTAAAGCAAAGCAAAAAAAAAGAAAAAAAAGATTTAAGAAAAGTACTTCCAGCCCAGCCAGAGTGGCTCAGAGATTGAGCATCGACCTATGAAGCAGGAGGTCATAGTTTGATTTCCAGTCAAAGCACATGCCGGAGGCCGTGCAAGAGCAGCCAATAGATGATTCTCTCTCATCATTGAGGTTTCTATCTCTCTCCCTCTCCCTGTCCCTTTCTCTCTGAAATCAATAAAAAATGTATTTGAAAAGAAAAGCACTTCCACTAGTTCTACCACTTCTAGTGCGTTTATAGGGGTTCATGTAACAAAGCCAGGTCCCAAGAGAATTTGAATTGTGCAATGTCAGTAAAACTACATAAGAATCTATTTGAGGTCATTTATCTTTTATTATTGTAATTCCATCCAAAAAATATTGATTAATAAGGACTTAGATGATTTCTCCTTTAATAATTACCATCAGATAATACATCCAAGGGCTCCAGCGAAGTGCTTCATTTCCAGTAACGCACAGAATCTTTATAGCAATACTCTGAGTTAGATACTATTTTCTTTTTCTTACAGATAAAGAAACAGCCTCAGGAAGATGAACTGGCCAAGATCAAATAGCGTAAAAATGACAGTACAAGGACTCGAAGCCAGGAGGGACTCACCAGTTATCTGTGCTCTGACCACTGTTCTGTACTTCCTCCTGTCTTTTTTATTTCAGCATCTGTGTATGTGTTTACATAGTCAGTAGAGTTCGATTTATTAGAACCTACCTGGCAAGAACCATTCTACTAAAAAATAATCTCATACTGCTCTCTTTCCCATCATGTTTTTTTAAATAGACTGCCAACAAGTCTGCAAATTAGTTAAGGAGGATTCTTAGGATTGAAGAGCATGCATCTGCAGGCTTTGCTGATTCATATTCATCCAAGTTTTACAAGTGCTGCCTCTCCTGTGTTTCACTGATAGCTGTTTTACAAGATCTTCATTAGTTCGTAATTATTCAGGCTTTTACATTAAGTTTTTTTCTTGTGAAGTCAGATGGGCTGGCTGCTTCTAAAGTTGGAATAATAAAAGGAACTGAGAATCCTACACCAGATCCTCCTCCATCCCCCGGTACCAATAAATCACCACATTAAATGTTCCTCTTCTGGAGCATTATCAGATTACACCCCCGCCGTGGGCCAACGTCTTATAAAATTCTGCAGGGCAGCAAGAGCCAAGAACAAATGATGAGCATGCTAGTCCATTTTAATTAGCCAGGAAATGTGTCTACCACAAAATGGTCGGTGCCATCATTTGCAAAAGGAAGTCATTTACTTCCATCTGAAGCTTCCTTGAGTCAGGCACCCATAGGATCATGAAGCTAGAACTCTTCTGAGATGGACAGAGGCTGGAGTAGGAGGGGATCTATCTGATGATACAGAGGACAAGACGCCAACTTTACCTTGTTTGGGGTTGAATGTTTATGTACTGCTATAAATATAATTGAGCTTTATTCTTGAGCTTTATTCAGTTAAGTTTCTTGGTAGCATTATGATCCTTTTGGATCTTATATTTAAGCATGGTTTGCCAACATCACAGCAACATGTAGCCTAAACTTAATTTTGCCCTCTTACTGGGACAAGATCCTGTAGCGTACTTGATCCAAAGCCCGTGACTTAGGAGGCACTATTCCCTGCCCTAATGTGAGCTCCAAGCTTTGTTCCCTCTGACCCGTTAGAGTGGTTCTTGTCCAGCCATGCTAGCTCCCTTATACACGTGTGCTGATCAGTACTCTACTGTACATTTAAGGGTAATTTCTAGAGAGCTCCCGATATTTTTTTTCTGTGAAACTTTCTTGTTTCTAGCACTTTCCCTGGAAACTCCACCCTCTCTGAACCCACAGCTCCATCTCCTTAACTTAGAAGACTGCCAGGCTCAGCCTGGGTACCTCCCTCTGCACTACAACCTGGAAACTCTCCAGGCAGTGGTCCCAGAAAACTGTGGGGCCCACCTCAATGGTTTCCTATCTCTCAAGGATCACTCTCCATCACTGCTGACATCTGATGTCTTCAGAACCATTGTTTTATATATTTGTCCCATTTATTAGTTGTTTCAGGTGGAAATGTAAACCGTATCCCTTTATTCAACCTCCATAGGAAATGGACATGGATAATTCTTTCTAAATTTCTATTTCCCAATAAATCCTACATTCTGCCTTCCTCACACTCTATCTCTGTCTAGAAAGTCATTTCCCCACCTTTTTTCACATCTTCAGCTCCTACCTTTGAGATTTGACCCAGCTACAATCCCACTTACTCCATGAAGTCTTTCCTGCATCCTCAAACAGAAGTAATTTTCTGAACTCTGCTGACAATGTTCACCTTCTCATATGTCAAATCCAAATTTGTACATGTTTTTCCCCAGTGAACAGTAATCTCCTTAAGAGCAGACGTCACACCTTACCCATTTTCACTTCCTCAGCAATACAATCTACCTTGTTAACGTTAAATGAATAAACAATAAAATGGCAAAAATGGCATACCCTCACAAAGCACTTAACTCAGATTCCTTGGACACACTGGACAGAAAGTGAAGAGACAGACCACAATTTACATACAGCGGGGAGATCCCAGCCATTGTTCACACAGTGAGCATATACCAGAAGTAAATATAACATGGAACATGTTACACGGTTTCCCGTCTATCTCCATTTCTGTAACTCTCATCACCTATAACCCTAATGTTAAAAAGTATCATATTATTATGTGGTTCCAATGTGTAAGCCAAATATTTCTTCAAGTTCTTTAACTAGAAAAATAGTTGCCGGGTTCAATGCTGAAGAAAATTGTGTGATGTTGGACTGAGAGATGACATTACTGACTTCAAATGTGCTGCCTTCCTAGGGAATTCTCAAGGGCATTTGACCTGCTGTGTTATTTTACCTTAATCACTGACTCTAGAACTTCACATTGGCAAAATATAAGACACACTTTTAATTTTTGAAAAATGGAACCCTGTGTTCTCTGTTCTCCATGCCAGGCAGAATGTCTGATATATTACAGGTGGCCCATATAGAAGTGTGACTTTGAGCTGAACTGAATCTGATTGCAGACTAAGCATTTCTTTTAGGATAGGTTGTGCTTGCTAATTATGTCTCTTCCCACAAAGAATTCTGAAAAACCTTTTCCCAAAATGAGACAAGTATTGATTAATATGTAATAGAGTTATTAGATTGCTACTATACTTTTTAAGTATCAAACAGCTATCGAGGTAGTATAGCCTCGAGTTCTTTCCTTCAATTAGCCTTTATTCTTTCTCTCCTGCCACTTCCTTTTTACATTTTAGGTTCCACAAGGGAGTCACTTGCAACTAATATTAAATCTTTCAAAAATTGGAACTGAACTAAGCCGTTACAATCAGCTTAGGTTCCAAATTATGGGACAGTATATGTTTGAATCTTTGTAATTAATTATTATTGACATCATTCTGATTTGTGTACTATTTAGATGTAAAAAAATGTCAAAAACCACTAAACTCAGGCCAACCATAAAAATATGGCCTGGCTACCATGACAAATCACAAACTTAGTGGCTTAAAATAACAGACATTTCTTCCTTCACAGTTTTGGAGGTCAGAAGTCTGACACCAGGCGAACATGAAGATGTCAGCAGCTCCTTCAGGAGGCTCTGGGGAGAATCCACTCCTGCTTCTTCCGGCTGATGTTGGCTGCTGGCACTCCTTGGCTTGTGGCCACACCTCTCCAATCTTCAAAGCCAGCATCCTCAATCTCTCTCTGCCTTGTCTCCATAACATCTTCTCCTCTGTGCCTGTGTAGTACAGTCATGTGCCACTTGATGACGAGTAATTCTCTGAGAAATGTGTTGTTAGGAGATTCAGTCATTGTGCAAACATCATAGACTGCATTTGCACAAATTTACATGATATAGTCTGTTGCTCAGAGGCGACAAGCCTGTGCAGCATGTTACTGTACAAAGCAACACGTGATTAAATCAAGTCAGGAGAAAACGATGGAATTAAGAGATGCAGTAAATAGGAGATATATGAGGCTGCTGCTGGTATAACACAGCATACAGTTTTACAGCAAACTTTTTTTAATAAGTAGAAGGAGTAAACTGTAAAATAATGATATAGTATAGTGAATACATAAACCAATAATTAGTATAATTATCAAGTATTATGTCATGTACATAATTGTATATAACTGGCAGAGCAGTAGGTTTGCTTGTACCAGGATCGCCACAATCACATGAGTAATGCATTGTGCTATGAGGTGACAATGTCATTAGGCAATCATAATTTTATGAAACCACTGTGATATATGCCGTCCGTCATTGACTGAAACATCATTATGTGGCACATGACTGTACATCTCTCTCTGCCACATGTGATGGCATTTTGGACCCACCTGAATGACCCAGGATTACCTCCCCACCTCAAGATCTTCAATGTAATCACATCTGCAAGGACATTTTTCTCATATAAGGTAACATTTACAGGTCCAAAGTTTAGGGCCTGATATCTTTGGAGGACATTATTCAGTATACTGCATCATCTCTGCAAAAATTTAGATAAATTAAGATTATTTTGTAGGTTCAAGTAATGGATGATTACTAGAATCCCAAAGTAGCTAATGATATTCCTATTGATTGTCTTCTGATCTCTGACATAGGTCAGGGGATTAAAAGAACTGATTTCCTTGACTATAGAGATATAGCGCATCTTCCACGAGCAGCCTTGGTTCATGGCCCCCCATGAGGCCATACTCAGCCTTTGGTCACATTCCCAAACAAACAAAATCAACTTCATTACGAGTATCACAAACTTTAAGAAGACTGGAGGAGTGAAAGGGACAGAGGAGGCATGGTAGAAAAAAATTAGAACACACAACAAAATTTCACATAAAAAAAATTCCTCCTGAGACAATGCTTTCCTTCCCCTTCACATCTGCTCTCTTCGCTAAACACTTCATCAGCCTTCTCTCCTCTATTCTTCTAAAGTCCTCTCTATTGCTGTAAGCAACTCGATTCTTGCACCAAGCTTGCAAATTTCTGTGGGCAAAACAAAACCTCTGCAGTTCCCTAAACCTGCCATCCTCTGAAAGTAATCTGACCAAAGGCTCTATGCCCGTGAGCACACCCTTTGATGGCTTACACCCCAGCTCCAGTGCTTTACCAGCCTATTCACTCAACTAACACAGCTCTTCCTAGAATGGAGTCTGCTGCTGAGTAAAACACAAATTCTAAGGATAAAATCCTGACAGTTAATGAGTCATTGCACCACTCTTCATAGTCCTCGGTATCTTGCTCACTGAAGAAGAAAAAAAGAAAGAACTCTTTCGAAAACCTCCATACAAATGACAACTCTTCACAAAACTGAACCTTATTTCTGTTTCTCCCAAAAAACTAACCTTATTATATCTTTGTTATCACTATCCCCAGTAATCATGTTTGTAGTAAATACATTTTCTACTCAGGTTTTATGAGACTTAAGAAGCTTTAAATGTTTAAAACATTTTTTTCTGGAGATTTCCTTTCATAAGCTAGTAGGTTTCCAAGAGTTTTCACAAGTTCTTCCAATATGCCTGGCAAGTAACAGAATCTTGGAATCAACCCCTGGATCCAATTCCACATCAAGCTTATAACTATCTGGGAGGATTAATTTTTCCAATCAATATTTTAGTAGCTAGAAATCCATAAATGAAAAGGTTTTGCCCTTCTCAGTTGTACATGAGTCATTTCCCTCAGCTCTCACACACACTTTTTATAAGAATAAATTAAATTAGCTAAAATCCAATATGTCTTCTAGGCACCATGGAGGTTATAAAAATGAGTGAGACCACCCTGGCCACCAAGAAGCACTCAGGAGGGAAGAGTACAGATCATTTACCAGTTTACCCAATATTGGCAAAAGCACAAGCACAAAAAGTCATTGCTAACAAATGGTTATACTGGGAGGCTTTTTTTAGCACTTGTTTCAGGACCAAACTGCTGTCCACACAGATTGGAAGACTGGTGTTCAGGTGGTGTGAGGATGCAGCCTAGCAGTTTGGCCAGAGTCTCCAAACACCTACCTCAGAAATAACAGTAAAAAGTGGGTCATTTGTTGGTTTTAGAATCCATGGGACGGACTGAAGATAGTCTCTTGTTCTCAAACAAAGAGCACGAAGAAAAGAATCAAAAGGTAGCGGAATAAAAAAGAGGGAACAGAGGAAGAAAAGCAGAGAAGTTAATAGGATTATAACTCAAAAAGAGATAGCAGTTACAATGGTGTGTATATAAGGCATTTCTAAGCCCAAATTCTGCACAAAAGCAACCAGGTTTGGCTTGAATTCTTCATTAGTGTCTACTCAAGAGCATCAGAGGATCCAGAGCCATCAAGGCTTGAGAGAAACGTACTCCCCCTCCACCCTTTGCCATGTGAAGGGGAAGCAGGATCATCCCAGGTTCACAGCACGGGCACAGGGCAAACCTGAGTGTGCATCACAGGGCAAAACAGATGTGCATCTTCTGAAGGACACTAACCAACTGCTCTTTGGTTTGGCTTTTGCTGCAAATTTTGGCCTCGGTTACTCCCCTCTAAAACCAGTGACCTAATCATATCTACCTTGCCTAGTGGTTATGAGAATTCAAGGAAGAATTCTGGTTAGGTTTACACTTCCTAGTAAACTGTGTACGAGGTTCAAATAAAACAACTCAAGGTGATTATACAATGTCAAGCCAAAGTGCGGGCTACTTTGTAAAATTTCAACAGTGACTGAGGTTTTCTTAACGTCCATTCTAAGTGTGCAAACCTTGTCAAATTGTAATCCTCTGCCCGGGGGATTCCGGTCTCCACGTGTGGTACAAGCCTCAAGGTAAAAAGAATGAGGTCAGCCACCTCAGGAAGGGGGGTCGTAAACAGGAAGCCCATGGATATGTCTGACAACCTCTAAAAATGAAAGCCTTTAGGTTTTCGCTCGAGCATTTCAGAATGCGGCGCCTCTGAACAAGAATAGGGCATTCTTTAGGGCGACAGCTTTGGGGAGCAGAGCAGAACATTGTGAAAATACAATTTCTGTTCTTACAGAGAAAAATTGGAATCTTGGCGACAGTGAGATTGCATCCAGGAGCGGAGGGGCGCCTGCGGCTCTGCTGTTTGCTGGCCTGCAGTGAAGGGCACTGGGAAGATGAAAGGTATTTTCCGTCCTGCAGTAGAAAGAAGCCCATCTGTCATCCTGCCTGGCGCAGTGCCAAGGAAATCCTTCATGAAGGAGAAGCCTCCTGCCAGAGTTCCCTGGAAACTCCCCAGACGATCCCACCCACGCACAGGAGCACTCCTCCACCCAGCCTGCCTTTTTGTATTTTTCCTTTTTATTGCTCCACGGAGCTAGGCAGAGAACAGTGCCTGTGATTTAAAACTAGCAGGAGGACCTGCCTTCAAAGCTGTCAGAAATGTTTATGATTTTAGCCCTAGAACAGCCCTGACTGCCTCAATATAGACACATACAACTAGGGGTGGTGTCTTGTAGACAAGCTAACGGGAAGTGGAAGCCAGCCAAAGCTGTCTGTCTCCGTGCTTACACAGGGACCCTCCAAACATCTCTGAGAACTGTGATCTGAATAGAAACAGGGCCTTTAGGGCTGATGGCAAGGCTGCTGCCATGGCCACCTGTCCTGCTGAAGGCCAGTTTTTCATAAACAAGAGCTCCAGGATCTGGGGCAGGAAGGGCCTCCCTCCCGTAAGCCTAAGAAGGGAGGGAGAACCCTGTGCACCCAATAGATTCAACAGTGAGACTCCAAAAGGGGGAGAAATGGGAAACTGTCCTCTGGGATGGGTCACCCAAGGCACAGACAGCTTTCCCCTGGGGGCAGGCATGCTCACCTCTAGACTGTCTTTGGAATGCTTCTGTGCAAAATACCTATAGCTTCTCTTCTCCTAGGTTTTGGGAATGCAGAAACCTAACCATTCTACCCACTTGTAAAGCTCTGCTCTCCTTCTGCTTTTCTTCAAGAGTTAATCCGTGTCTTTCCTGACCTGCTTTGTGTTCTGGGGAATGCTGGGAGCTTTCTGAAAGGAATTAAAGAAGCCCTGGGTTTGCCTCCACAGGTCAGACTATCAGGCTATTGCAATCAGCTCTGCCTCCTCAGCTGAGGCCAACGTCTGATTCTTCTCCACAAAAGTGACAGGGACCCAGCCAGTGCACCAGGCAACCTGTGGGACACTGGGCCTGTGAGCCAGGATGACGCTGGCGGGTCCTCCCCTGACCTTTCGAAGTCACTGGCTTGTGTCCCCAGTCATGGTGCTGAATGGCACTTTCTTCTTTCTTCACATGGAGGCAAATGTTGTTAATGATCCAGGGAGGGGAGAGCCCTGAGCTAAGTTACTTTCAACAGGGAAACAAGAATAGGGCAGCAGCACCACCCTTCTCTAACAGGAAGAACTACAGGAGAGAAAGAAAGAAATGCTAGGTGGATAAAGATATCCTTTTACTATTGCTTAAATGAAACCTTTTCCCACTTCCATCTGAAATGCAGAAAGAAATGAGTCACGTAGCTCACTGTATACTTATCACACAAAGGAAGAGAAGGAGAGTTTTACGCGTTATCTGTTGCATCCAATCAATGCAAGCAACCAATAGGATATTCTGGTAGCAAAAACTACAGAAAGATGTTCGGCCTTCTAGTTTCAGCATTTTGATGGTCTACAAAGGTCAGAACAGTTGTGTGATGGACAGATCTTCCTTTTATTTGATTCTGTGTAGACACAGCCTTTATGCCACTGAAGGAAAGTGCTCTGAGAAAATAACAGAATTCATTCTTTTACAAAAAATTATCATTTCAGTTCAACCACTGCAAGCACACTATGTTTCTGTTGAGTAGCCAAGACAATCCACAGCCATAGTGGACTTGGGTGTATGGCATATTACTTTTTCAAAAAGAAAGCCTTTGAGTGGAGAAGTAAAGAAGAGTGTTTCTATCACAGTGTAGGCCAGACTGACACAGTTCCACAAAAATCACAGATCCATAAACCCGCCAGTCGGAGGTATTTCTCCAAGTCTGTGCAGAAGCATAATTGACAAAGTGCTCCCTGGGAAATAAAAACAACAAAGAACACGCGCTATGTGGGGGAGACATGTTCCTTTTGAAATACATAATGAGTAGGAGGAATGTATCACTGAAACATTTCCAAGAGATTAAAAAGAAATTTCCTAGTGCAAAGAAATACTTGACACAATAACACTAAGAGGATAGTATGCATTTGCCCACGTTGCTTGCTCTGGCATGAGAAGAAACAGTGTTATCCAAATTTTGAGGAGCCTCATTCAAATTCTCATCACTTGAGTTATCCATGTGTTCCAGGTGAGAAAATTGGACAGTCATAGAAGTGAACACAAGAAGAGATTCGCAGATCACACAACCCAACCCACTCATTTTACAGGTAAGGGAGAGAGGCCCAAAGAAGTGAGGGGGCTAACACAAGCCATCAGGGCAGCTAGTATCAGGTTGGAGACTGGAACCCAGGTCTCCTAACTCAACAGCTCTCTGTCAGGCTTCCTCTGAAAACCACCTCTCCTCCTCCTGCCAGTGCATGCTCTGCTTCCATCCTGCTGAAAGGACCAGCAGGAGGATGTCCCTCCTATCCATCTGAAGGGTTTATCCATCAGGGCCGACCTCAGGCCCTCCCGGCCTATTACAGCTTACTACCATGTCTCTCTCCCCTGCATAGTAATTATTTCTCTTTCATGTTAGGCTCTTATTCTGTATTCTCCTGTGACCTCTCTGATATTGTCACCAGCTAGATACCTACATATTGCTGCAAACATAAGACTGAACTTTTTAATTTGACTGCTGCTTTATACCTGTCTTCCCCTCTAGACTACAAGCTTCTTCAGAAAATATTTTTATCTCTATGTCCTAATACCTAACACAGTGCCCAATCAACAGTACTTATTAAATAACCAGAATATTGGTATTGAATGCTTACTCGCTTTGCTATTTCACTTTTAATGAGTATATGCATTCTCTCTCTCATCTCCCAAGAAAATTTCCAGTTCTTTGAATTAAAGGCTATTTCATTTGAAAAGTCAGGGGCAATTGTGAGATGAATATTTTATAGCTCAGATGTTTTTGCAAGAGTCTAAGGGTCCCCCAAGCTCCACCTGAATTCTGCCACATTCTACCCCATGGCACAGTGACAGGGAAGTACTTTTCAACTCTGATGCTGTGGTGCATGGATGGATTTTGTCCAGAGAATGGGGCTGCTTTAGTAATATTTCAAAATTAATTTATCTTCAGGTTTATTCATAATGTTATTGTCCTATAGATTGTTTTGGTTCCAAAGAGTCAGAAAACGGATGATACACATATCTGCCCTCATTTATTGGGCTTTTTCTGTGGAAGACACATTTCTAAGTATTTTTTGTATTTTATCTCATTTAATACATTCGCCAGCTCTGTTGTATACTAGGGGAAACTGAGGCACAACCGCATTAGGTACCTTGTCTGAGATCATATGGCTAATAAATGGTAGAGAAGTCCTTAATTTCCTCACTTGGTGCTAGGCTGAAATTCCGTGTGTGTGTGTGTGTGTGTGTGTGTGTGCGCGCGCGCGCACATGCTGCAAGAAAAAACAAATTAATAAATGAATGAGAGAGAAAAGGGTTATATCAAGAGTAAAAAGACTAAGACTACATAAATAAATATATCTTCGATTGGCCAACCCTTTATTCTGAATTTTGACAATAATTTCTCAGCTTCCATATTTCTACTACTTTTCAATAAATACATAAAGAGAGTTAGAGTTGGCCTGTTTTTTTTCTAGCCATTGTAGGACATAAATAAAAGAACCCAAAACTTGCCAAAATTCCAATTCCTTCCCCATCAGGGAAGTAGGAGCCTCTGGGCTCTGGAGATTAGGAGTGCACAGAAATTTGGTTTATTCAGAAAATACTAGAGTTGCAGCACTAGGTTAAATCTCCCTGTCATCTAGCCCGCCTCCTGGCTTCAAGCACAGAAATATTTAAGTCAACCAATACAGAACCTTGAGTCTAAGGAAGAACAGCTTTATACAAGAAAGCCAGGAAAGATAAGCTTCTTAATGCAATTCTGATTCTCACAAAGTTGGAAGAGACCTTCAGGGATCAACAGCTATTCATTTATTCGTCAAATATTTGGAGCTCTGAACACTTTTTCCCATGAATGTAAAAGTAGGTTCCCTTTTTAAATAGCTATAAACTTTAGTTGTGAAGCGAGAAAGGCCTATGATAAAGAGACCCCATGCTCTTTCAATCTCTAAATATTGAGAAGCTATTTGCAGTATATATTCTTTACCTCTTGCTGAAGAACCTTAATGACTGCTCACTGTGGTTCTGCACAGTAGAAACACCTGTGCGTTGTGGATAGCGTATGCTCTATGTCTGGTGAATCCAACTTAGCTCTAAATGTTCCCTCAAGAAACCACATTACTCCTCTCTCACTTCCTGGGACTTTACTCCTGCTTTCACTGACATCACTCTGATAATGAGCTACAACTCTTCATTGGAAATGACTGATAAGCAGTTTTCAGTGGCCTATCACAAAAGCTAGCATTAATTAGGTCATTCACCAAATCCAGTTAATAAGAGATTCCTATTCAGAAATCTTTCCAGTTTTCAGGCCAATGTAAATCAGACCAACCTACATTTGTACAAAGAAATGGATGCCATCTAAAGAATTTCCTTTTCATGGCAATAAGTACATCGTAATTAGTGTTTGGGGCTAAAGCTCTCTTCTGCCAATGCAGGCCACTCACATTTATTTCTGGGGAACAGCAAAGAGTCTTCTCATGAGGCTCAAGATTAGGTACTATAAACTGAACCAAAAACACTACATAACCTTCTAGTCACTACCACGGAGGCCACAGGCAGTGCCACCTAATTATGCAAAGCCTGTGGTATCTACAGGCATTTTACAAATGTACCAGATATACAGGTGCAGAGCTACATGGTGCCCTGTGTCACATATTTATTTCTCTGCTTTTATCAACTTCACCTATTATCAAAGATGCAGATATATATCCACAGGATTGAGGAGGAAACAGAGCTGATGGATAGACTGTAGGCAGTATTCAAATTCGCCTTTAGGATGAGTTCTCTCCCAGAAGTCACCTCACTCCGTGCAACTATCCTCCTGACTGGTGGCCTCACCTGTTCTCTGGGCATGCTCAGAATATCAGTGGGTATTCTTATATCTAAAGCTGGGACCCCAATGCTCCAAGTTTTCATCAGAATCAATAACAGAATAAGTAGAATTTCAATTCAGTAATGTCTCTAACCACCAAGGATATGTAATACCTGAGTTTTAAAAATTTCAACCCCATATGCCAATATAAAAATGTCAGCCTTTGTCAATTTATAGAGAAAAATTAAATTATTATGAAGAGGAAGGTTCATAAGCAAAAAATTTAATTGATGTTATGTTTAACAGATGGACACCAGTTTCAAAAAACTCTTGAATTTGTAATTGGTATAATGTTGAATAATAAGAAATATAATAGCTATTTTTGTCTGAAAGATATGAGCAAATGTCAAATAATATTAATTTAATCGAAGAAAAACACTAATGAGAGAAGAAAGAATATATTCTTTGTTCAATGTGTCACACATAGAAAATAGGGAATAATATCAGGAATAAGAATGCATTTGAGAGTCTGTAGTATATTGTAAATGCTATTCAACAAATGTATTATTATGCAAATGCAAAATCTATGTTACAATACTTTGAAAATTAGTGATTTTTTTCTATACTTGGCTTTAATAAAGTGAAAAGGAGGTACCTAAAGAATGTGGATACTTAGGAATAAAATGTAAGTGACTCGGAGTTTGTTTTCAATTATTTATGCTTACTCTCTCCTTTTAACCTATCAATTGCCAATTCTTTCCTTTTTTTATGTTACTTCCACCCCTCAACTTTAACAACAGATCTTTAAACTACATCCTTGGGGCTCTGGGATACCTTCAGAGACCTCTGAAGTTAGATGCACTTTACCCTGTGACACCTGGATTTTCCACCAGTCACTAATCATAATAATCATTATAACCTTCCAAAAATATGAGCCTTTTAAATATAAATCATGTTAAAGGGCAGAAGCAGAATAGTTTTTAAAGTAATTGGTTTTCCAATTAAAACCACAGTCTCCTGTGCTAAAAAGTCACAATGTTGAAAATCATCCTGTCAAAATAGTCCTCGGCTCTAGATAAAACTTGTATTTTTAGCTCTGACAAATGTTAATTGAAATCAGCTTTAGGAACATCAGTGGATCAATGAAGTTGACATTTGTAAGCTATCCCATTACAGCAGGTATATAACCTGAGCAGCCACCTTCAATATTGCACCAATTTTGGAAATCACTTTCTTAGTGGACAGTCTAAAATTGTAATAGCATCACATATTGAAAGGAAATTTAGTGATCCTATATAATAAAGAGGTAATATGCAAATTGACCATCATGCCCCCACACAAGATGGCCACCCCCATGTGATCACAAGATAGCCACCACAAGATGGCTGGCAGGGGAGGGTAGTTGGGGGGGACTAGGCCAGCAGGGGAGGGCAGTTAGGGATGATCAGGCCAGCAGGGGAGCAGTTAGGTGTCAATCAGGCCAGCAGGGGAGTGGTTAGGGGGTGATCAGGCTGGCAGGCAGAAGTAGTTAGGGGCAATCAGGCAGGCAGGCAGGTAGTGGGTTGGGAGCCAGCAGTCCCGGATTGTGAGAGGGATGTCCGACTGCCCGATCCTGGTGATTGGGCCTAAACGGGCAATAGGACACCCCTCGAGGGGTCCCAGATTGGAGAGGGTGCAGGCTGGGCTAAGGGACACCCTCGTTCCAGTGCACGAATTTTGTGCACCAGGCCTCTAGTTTAATAATAAAGACTGAGTGAGGAAGTAGATGGTTTTGGTTCTCAATTAGCTTGTGTCTCCTTCCAAAATTTCTCTGTGCAAATAAGATCAAGTGTTCATATACACTCCTGTTCCTCTTCCCTTCTTTTAAACTAATGATTGCAGATTATACACATTCTTCTGAACCTTGCTTTTCTCATTTAACAATATAGCTTGGGCATCTTTCCGTGTCAGTATTGAAGAGTTTCCTCTTTCTTCCATACAGCTGTATAATATTCTATAGGGTAGATGTACCGAAATCTATTCAACCAACTTCCTATTGGGTTGCTCCCAGGCTTCTAATAATACAAACAATGCAGCAATGAATATAGTTTTACATATGTCATTCCACATAGGAAGGATGAATTCTCGGAAATGGGATTAAGCTAAAGGCACATGCATTTGGCAGATATTGCAAATTGACCTCCATAGGGTTTGTGCCCGTTTACTTTTCAACCAGCCCCAACTTTAGAGATTAAGACTGCAGCCCAGAAAGATCAAATCACTTACTTAGTTCCCCCAACTGGTTAGTGGATGTGTGTGGCTCTGACACCTCAGTCTCCTAAACCCCATGGCAGTGCTTCTATTTACCTGAATATTTCCGAATATGAAGTTGGCCAGCACTGCCCTCCAGGAATCCAATTGGAAGATCTCTGAAACCTCTTGTCAAGTGACCAGTTTTGGAAAACCAAGCACATTTCCTAATCTGTGTTTTCTAACCCAGTTGCTGTATCTGTGTTGGAGCCTACCAGAAGGAAAAAAAAGGAAAAGAAAGGGGGAGGGGGGAGAAATGTTTGAGCAGAAGGTGAGAAAAAGGAAAAAATAAGCAGAGCAGGAGCAATAACATAAAAGTCACCTTGTGCTATAAAACAGATTGACTGTATTAGTGTGTGTCTTCAAAAATAGCAAGCTCGTTAACAAATGCAGTAGTAATTTGCATTTTCACACTTAAGCAATTACTTGGTTTAATACTGTCTCCATCTCTTGCCATCCAAGTTGGTTTTACCATCATCCTTTAAACTGTAGCTCACAAAAATTAGAGCCAGTAGATATATTTTGGAAGCTGTAAAATTCCATATGTACAGATCATTAACAGGCTTATTTGTTTGCTCGATCTGCCTCTCAGTCTGTCTGGCCTCTTAATCCTTGACTGCTTCATACTAGCTCAGCAAGAATCAGCTCCCTTGATGATGGGTAGTTTACCTAACAGACCAAAAAAAAGGCATAAAACATCCAATCTCCTGCCACATCCAAATATCTTTGCTTATCTGGTTCCACTCAAGTCCAAAGCTAAGGATATAAAGCATGCATTTATCTCTGGTCAAAAAAAATTGAAAATAAATGCTGAGTGATTTACTCTGAGGAGGCATTTAGTAAATAGTGGTTGTTAAGATCTTTAAAGGAATTAAAGCAATTAAAAATAACCACACACTTAATTACTAGCAACCAACATTTTTCTAAAAAAAAATGAAGTACTGTCAGTTGGCAATCACTTGTTTTGGAATCATAGGAAGTAGGAAGAAGAAAGGGAAGAATTAACATTCATTGACTGTTGACTGCCTACAGTTTGCAAGACTCAGAAGATTCTTTAACCTAAAATGCAGCTGACATGGTTCCAATCGGAGTAGATGCCCCAAATCCATTTGAGCCTCCAGTCCACCTCCAATAAGCCTTTTGAACTTGGGAAGGATGAGATGCAGGAAGGTAGAGAAGCTTGGAGAGTCTCCATGGTTTAAAGCGAGGAAGACATGCCACTGCAAAGGGTAGCCCAGCAACTTCTGTATGTCTGTCTCCAGTTCAAATGCTCAAAGAGAGAGATTACCTTGTGCAGATAAAACAACAAGCAACAACCTAAACCAACTGATTTGTGCAAGTGAAAAACAAATATCCATAAAGCTAACAAAATGTTTTGGTAATGTGTACCACAGTAATTGGAAAATAATTCAGAAGGACATGCCTCTTCTCTCTTCCTTACCCATTACACCATTCATACAGCCAATCTGTATTTTGTGGGTTTTAACGTCAATGAGTATTTTGTAGCTAATTTCACTTTCTTCACGTTTTAAAACCCAAAAATATCTGGCTTAAATATTACGTGTGTTCTAGTTTGGATAATTAATTCAACTAGCTGTGATTCCTCACTTTGATGAACAGATGGTAAAGGAAAATTTAACACATTCACAAAAGGTGTTAATTTCTTAAGGTATCAACCAACCAGAGAAAAGCAAGTCAGTTGCCTGTTCTATCTGTATGTATCAAGATGTGGCTTTGCAGAGGTGAGACTTTTTATGTGGGGTGTATGAAATTTTTTTCCTATTGCTTTATGATCACATAAACTTCCACATCTTTCACATGAATAGCTTGAAAATCACCTTGCAGAGTTTTTGTGCCTTTAAATACTTAATGCAGGCAATTCCTCATTGTATAAACATTAGTTTACAATACCTTAATTAATAAAGAAAAAAAATTTCTTAAAACACTGTTCTCATTCTTCCTTTCAGTTACTCCACTACTTTTAAAAACTCCAACAAAAAGCAGATGTCATAAAAAGATGTTTAGTCCAATTTATGTAAAAATAAACCTATATAATAAAAGGCTAATATGTAAATAGACCAAACAGCAGACAAACTGGAACAACCAAACAACCAAACAACCAGTCGCTATGATGTGCACTGACCACCAGAGGGCGGGTGCGGAACATGGCAGGTGTTGGCAGCAGGTGGCAGAGCGCGGAACATGGCAGGCGTCAGCCATGGCAGGATGGTGGAGCAGGTGAGCGGGGGCACCAGACCAAGGCAGGGCGCAGGTCACTGTCATCCAGGCAAGCCTCTGGTGGTTACTGAAAATTCTTTGCTCCCATGTGCCACGGTCCCACCAGCACTGGCACCTGCTGCTGGTGCATGCCAGCCCCACTCGCACCCACTGCTGGTGCTGGAGCCGCCACTCACACCCACTGCTGGCGCCTTGCGCCAGCCCAGATTGCTCGGCCCCATCAGCGGGTGAGAGCAGCAGCTGCCAGCCCCAATCGCTCCTCAGGGCTTCTCCACCTCCCCCTGCTCCTGAGGAGCAATCAAGGCAGCAGCTGCTACTTGCACCTCCTGACAGTGCCAGCCCCAATTGCTCCACGCCATCAGCGGGTACGAACAGGGCCAATGCAGTCAGGGCGTGGGAGCAGCAGAGGCGGGAGCGGGACTGCGGGCAGACAGGGGGCTGCAGTGGGAGGGGCTGGGCAGGGGCACAGAGGATGGGCCTAGATCCGCCCCTGTGCCCACTGTAACCTCGCAGCCCACAGTTCCTTTCCAGGTACACAAATTCGTGCACTGGTCCCCTAGTAATAAAAATAAAAACAATGGATTGACAGATATGTATGCAAATATAAGAGAACCATCTGGAAGAATACACTCCAAAGCAGTGGACCCTACTGTTAAAAGAAGTGGAGTAATTGGAAGGAGAGATGCTTTTCACTTTAACTCAATGTACTTCAGCCATTGCTTGAGTTTTTAATAGAGTGAGATGTATTTATGTATTATCTGGAATCAATGATCTAAAATAAAACTTACTGTTTGATTAAATTCCAATTACAAAGTAAAGTGTCGGTCTACACTGCAAAGTCTAGATGCTACATTATACTCCCCTAAGAGTCATAACCTCCCAGAAAAACTATTTTTTTTTTTGCATGTAGAGTTATCATTTGTGTCAAAGGGAATAATTCCAGAAATGAGTCTTTTTGTATAAATGTTTAGGAAAGTGCAGCTGCTCTAAACCTTGGCTGCTTTTGTCATTGTATTTTCCTGCAGCAAAAGAGGAATATTATCCATCTTCAGTGTTTTCCACTTGTCTCCTGTTTTTACACAGCAGAGACTCAGTACAATCAATTCCAATCAGGTTTGTTCCCTTGTCCTTTTGGATTCTTTCAAAGAATGTTCTTTTTCAAAGCCAATACCTTTGTGCTATTAACCTTTGAACATTCCTTTGCCAGAGCCACACATCAGATTGAATTCTGATCACTCACCCTCAACCTTTCACTTCTCTCCTATTGCTTCGCCTGGCTCTTTCCCAAGCTTTTCAAACAGCAAGCCTGCAGTCAAACACTGGCAAGTCTATGCAGACTATTCTAAGAAAATAAGCCTTAAAGAGCATTTCCTTGTATTTGATCAGGAAATCCACTTATTCCTCTCCTCAAAGAATGAATTAAATTGAAAACTCCTGTAGGCCACCATCTAATTCCATTCAGTTGGGATTCATTGAGTCTTGCTATGTTCCGAACACTCCAATAGACATTGTGGCATTTACAATGACAAGGAAACGTTCATGTCCTCAAGCAGTTTACAATCTAGCAAAACCAAAACAGCATCCTTCAATCCCCTGACTCCTTTCTACTAGAATGTATCTACCTCTTAGCATCTTTGGAGATATTTTATTTTTTAAAATTGTGATAAAACATACGTAACATACAACTTACCACTTTAATTATATTTCACTGTGTAATTCAGTGGCATTGGGTACATTTTCAATGCTGTGCAACCATAACCAGTATCTATTTCCAGAACTTTTTCAGAAACTCTGTACCCATTACACAAAAACTTCCCATACCCCATCCCTCAGCCCCTGGGAAACTCTATTCTACTTTCTGTCTCTATGAAATTGCCTGTTTCAAGTACTTTATACAAATGAAATCATACAATATTTGTCCTTTTGTGTTTGCTTCTTTCATTCAGCATAATGTTTTCAAGTGTATCCATTTTGTAGCATGTATCATAATTTATTTCTTAAGGCCAAGTAATATTCCATGGTATAGATATTCCATGGAATATTATTCATCCATGGAATTTTGTTCATCCATTCATCTGTTAATGGACACTGGAGTACCCTTTGACTGAAGATTTTTTATTAAGTAAATCTTTTTCAGATTTCTACAAACTCTATATTTGGTTTGGTTTGAAAGACTCAGGTCAGCCTTTTTCAAGTCTCCTCGGTCTCTCTGATATGATCACAACACCAGATAGAATGAAAGCAAGTCATAGAGGAGTAAAACCATGTGCAGGGCAGGTTTCAGTTTTAACAGAGCACAACTTCTGCTAATATTGACACTTCCACCTTCAAACACACACACACTCGTTCACACAAACATTCATTCTCACACATACACAAGCACACACATGCACAAACCCACACACTCACACACACACTCACACTATTATTCACGTCCAATGGAAGACACGCAGGCTTTGGTTTACAATTAAAGAAGGAAGGTCTTTTCCATTGGGCTGTGAGGCCAGAAAAGCTTCAGAGGAGAATGAAGAGCATAGTATGCTGTCTGTTTCTCTTCAAGCCTCCTGGGTTTGACCCCTATTATTGAAGAGATGAGGATTGCAACATAGAATATTGCATAGAATACTGTTTAGGGATTTTTCTGTGAGATTTTCAAAATAAGCTGAGTTGCTTCAAGGCCAAAATGACAGTATGACTCCGAGCTGGGAAGGCCTTCTCACCTCTGAAAAAGTCCAGCAATGAGGATTTGGGAGCCTCTGGAGATAATCCCTGAGCACAGAGCTGTTCTCCTCTTGGGTCATGGCGGGGTTGGCCTTCTCCCTCCTCCCAGGAGCTCTGTGGGCCAGAGAGAGTTAGAGCAGGAGAACAGAGCAGATGTGGCAAGGCCCACAGGTGACAAACTGCTGTGTGGATGCCTGAGGTATCTTTGGGGGAATTATTGGTAAACACTTTAAGGAGAAATGTCATTCTGCTATTATGTGCAGGGACTATTGTCTGATACTACAATGCCATTAGTACAAATAGAACTGCCTCTAGGTCTATTCTAATCATGATTCTGGCATTTAACCATCAAATTCTGAGCCTCTGTGGAGCTGGGTAAATGTTTATAGAAACCTCCTGTTAAAAATTGTGGGTCCCAATGCCAGCAATATAAAGACGATTATTTTTCAGAGTGCTTACAAAATCTGCTCTAAATGACAATATGGTAACCAGCTGTTAATGTTATTTGCCACATGAAAAATACTGCACATGCTGAAAATAATGATCACCATCAACACAATTTATTAGGGTATGATAAATAGTTACTTAAAAATTTAAAAGATGGTAACTTGTGGTTCTTTGAAGACATGACCTTAAAGAAATAGTCAACCTGTTTCAATGAAAGATATATAGATAGATATAGATATAGATATAGATATAGATATAGATATAGATATAGATATAGATAGCGGCCTGGTACACGAAATTCATGCATGGGGCGGGGGGGGGGGGGGGGGTCCCTCAGCCCAGCCTGCACCTTCTTTAATCGGGGACCTCTTGGGGGATGTCTGACTGCCGGTTTAGGCCCGATCCCTGGGATCAGGCCAAAACAGGCAGTCAGACATTCCTCTCGCAACCTGGCTCCTAACCGCTCACCTGCCTGCCTGACTGATCGCCCCTAACTGCCTCTGCCTGCCTGCCTGATTGCCCCTAACCCCTCTGCCTGCCTGCCTGATCGCCCCTAACTTCTCTACCTGCCTCCCTAATTGCCCCCATCTGCCCTCCCCTGCCACCCTGGTTGCCCCCAACTGCCCTCCCCTGCTGGCCTGATCTTGCCCCCAACTGCCCTCCCCTGCTGGCCTGATCTTGCCCCCAACTGCCCTCCCCTGCCGGCCTGATCTCACCCCTCTAACTGCTCTCCCCTGCTGGCCTGATCACCCCTAACTGTCTCTGCCTGCCTGATCACCCCCAACTGCCCTCCCCTGCTGGCCTGATCTCGCCCCCAACTGCCCTCCCCTGCTGGCCTGATCTTGCCCCAAAGGCCCTCCCCTGCGGCCTGATCTCATCCCCAACTGCCCTCTCTGCCTCGGCCCCCACCACCATGGCTTTGTTCAGAAGGAAGTCAGATGCCCGGAAGATGGCCAGTCAACCCAGTCTAATTAGCATATTACCCTTTTATTAGTATAGATAGATTATATAGAATAGGATTGCTTAAATTGGGGGTGGGGGGCCTTTTTCAGCAGGAGGAGATGCTCTAGGCAGACAAAAATACATAATCCCTATATCTGGACTGATAGCCAGCCATATGCACTATACTGCCAAACTGGTCATTAAAAAATTGAACCACTTTCTTACACCTTACACCGAACAGCTGTTTCCCTTAAAACCCCTCCTTAGCCCCCACCTTAGGTTCTGCCTTCACAGTTCACCCAGGTTAGGTTCTGATTGGTTAGTTTCTATGCCAGTCAGCGTCTCCGGGCCTTTCTCCAGGCCTGATCAGAGAGGCGGGGCTGATCAGCAGCTCCCCGTGGAGGCCTGGAGAGCAACAGAGGCATGGCTGCTGGTAAAGCCAGGAGAGAAAGAAAGAGGTAATGGCTGATCAACAGCTGCCACAGAGGGTGCGGATCAGACCCTGCCTCTTTCTTCGGGCCTCTCTCTGGGCCTGATCCGCAGCCCCCTTGGCAGTCAGTGCTGGGTCACCATGCCCGCAGCAGCAGCAGTCAGTGCTGGGTCTCCATGGCAACCCAGCACTGACTACAGGACTGACTTCCAGTCGGTCGAGCCTTCAGTCGTCACAGACCCTGGGTTTTAATATATTAGGATAAGGTGAGGTATATTCTCAACCTATTTCTTACTAAAAAGAATGACTTTATATTCATCTAGACAATAGTTCATATGATAAGCAGTCTCTCTATTGTTTTATCTTACTTATTTAGACAAGACATATAATTAGCAAGGGCATGCAAGGTCATGCCATAATAACTAATAAGCACCAAGTTTTAGATGTGTTAACACAGCTTGTTTTTTCGGTTGTTGTTTTATTGATTTTAGAAAGGGAGGGAGGGAGGAGAGAAGAGAGGGGGAGAGAGAGAAACATCAATGCGAGAGAGAGAGACACAATGATCAGTCTCCTCCCACACATGCCCCAACCCGGATTGAACCCACAACCTTCCTGAGCAAAGGACAGCACTCCAACCAACTGAGCCACACCAGCCAGAACCGCCTTATTATTTCTTGTTCACACCACATGCCCCTCATAGGGTGGCAGACCTGTTTCACATGTCACTCAGGGACCCAGGACAACAGAGGCTCCACCATCTTGTAACTGCACCCCGTGGAATATGTGGCTGATCAACAATGGTACTAGAAACTTGCACATGGACTTTCCTTACCTTAACCAGGAAGGGACACAATCATGACCTCTCGTGTTGCATTGGTCAGAACTCCTCACTGGAGTTCACCTAATTGCAAGGGGACTGTGAAGTGTAGGAAAAGAAGTGCAATATTTGCTGACCCTTAGAGTCTCTGCCACAACACATTAGCCTAATGTGTTGGAATTAGTTTGGAATATATAATAGAGTTCAGTTGAAAAAATTAGTTTGGAATACATAATAGAGTTCAGTTGAAAAAATTGATTTTAAAAGAGGAAATAATAAACTTATCACAAATCCAGTTAGATGTTTTTAGGAAGCAAACTTTTAAAAGACCACTGAAAAGCAACATAATTCATGGTGATATTGTACAGATCTCAACTAGACACTGAGAGTATATTTTAAAAATAACTAACTTAATGTTATATAAATGAGTATTTATGACCTGAGATAAAGTATCTATTGACAATATCAGACATGGATTCAGAAAGATGATATCTTCAATAACTAAGGCAGATGTGAAAGTGTTGTGTGCTTGAAAAATATGAGCCTAGAAAAGGGAACATTTCTAAGTCAATCTCATTTTCTGTATAAACAAACTAATAATAAACATAACTAAAAATCTGACCATTTAATTAATATTCCTAAAATTCATATACTATTTGGCCTTATAAACCTCTTTACATTCTTTTAATAATGGTAGGTATCACCTTAAGCTTGTATTTGTACAATTTATAAAGTGAGTGACAGAGACTACAGAAGAGCTTTCTAATAAATGAAGGTAGCAGCAATATGTATTGAAGGATGCTAGTACCTGCTTAAATTCACCTGAAGAAAGAAGTTATAAACTGAGCTTCTACTCTGAGCCACAAACCTAGTATTGACTGCACAATGTCTTGAATTATTGGCCCCCTGCTGCACTTCAGATTGTAAATCCTGCCTCCCCAAATAGTTGTAAATGGGCGGGAGTCAGGTTTGATCTAGTTCAATCGTCTTTGTCTCCCAGCAGCCCTGGCACTAGCACTGTCCTGGGTGCAGAGCAAGTCCTATTCTATTAATATTTCTGAGGTATTTGCAGTGGCTGCTCCTGACAATTTGACAAAAGCAGCAACCCGTGCAGCCTCAGCCATTCTGGATAATGGATGAATTTCTAATTAGGTAGCCAATCTGATGCCAAGGAATTTGGAAATGCCAAAGTGGCACATGTTTTTATTATCCTCATTATATACCTCTTCCACCCTCTCATCTCACATTTCTCTTAACATATTTCACTCGTTTCAAATATTCACCCTCCTGAGTAATTTTTCTCAAAGAAATGAATATTTTCAGCAGTGGCTGAGCACGTTTTTGGGACTTCTATTGAGAGGTAGAGAAAAAGATCAGAGTGTGTTTTAAAATCAATAAAACCTTTTGATTTATGTGACTAAGCAAGATAAATCACATTTGATGCAAGTCATCCTGTTAACATGAGCACAGAAATTTTCTACTTATCAGTATTTTCTCAATTTACCAACAGATCAATGCCTGGTTCATTTGAATAATCTCAGTTATATTTCCTTAGAAACTGTGAGATTTAAGGATGTCTCCAAGAGAAAGAGACAGAGAGAGAAGACAGCTTTCACAGCCACAGTTCTCTCCAAAGAAACCTCTGTACAAGCTCTCCCTCTTCTAATCGCTCAACTCTTGAAGTGGGTGAGGGAGTCCCAAGTTGTGGAGCCCTATCTTGACATTTTCCTTTGAAAATCAGCCCTGAGGTGATTTGGCACCACACTTTGGGATTTCACACTTATCCTACCTTGGTGGTTAGTGGAATCTTGTGGTTTTACATAGTTACATAAAAGACAATATATGTAAGGTCAGCTGGGCCTCCTATAAGAAGGCCAGGGCTTGGAGCTCTAAGGGTAAAGGGTCCTATGCAAAGTGCCAAAGCAGAATGAGGCAAAAATGCAAATGCTTTGGAAGGGCCTAAGTAAAAAACAGACACCAACCCAAGACCAAAGGCAGTAATGGCATCATGAACATGGGACAGAAAAAAAAAATCAGAATCTGGACCAAAATTAAATTGGAACAAGAACAACTACATTTTCAGCCCACTTAAATGAGGTGGAAAACTTATGTTGGGGTCCTGGATTGCTTCTCTCTATTTAATTTCCCAAAACAAGTTAGTTCTCCACTTGAGGTGGACACACCCAAGCAGGTGCTCCCCAGGAGAATAATGTCACATAGTATGTCCTTTGATACCTAGGGCCACTATGGTTTTCCTGCTATTTAATGCAAGTCAAAGCATGTGACAGATTTTGCAAACAGCAACTCCACAGCTTATAGCAAACCATACAGTCTTAGCATTCATTCTTTTTGTTGTTGTTGTTAATCCTCACCAAAGGATACTTTTTCTATTGATTTTTTTTTTTTTTTAGAGAGAGAGTGGAAGGGAAGGGAAGAGACACAGAGAGAAACATCAATTTGAGAGAGATACATCGATTGGTTGCCTCTTGCATGCTCCCTGATAGGGCCTGGAACCAAGGTACATGCCCTTGATCAGAATCAAACCAGTGACCCTTCAGTCTGTGGGCCGATGCTCTAACCACTGAGTAATCAGCTAGGGCTTAGCATTCATTCTTATCTATAAGAACAAGGTTCAATTTCATCTCTCCTGTTTTCTTCTTTATTTAACACAACTTAGATATTTCTCTCTATCCCTCCCTCTCTCTTCCCCCCTCTCTCCCACCTACCTATCCATGCATCTACCTTCCTACCTATCTACCTATCTTCCTATATTCCTATATTCATGTGCATTTATCTTCCTCTTTGTATTAGTTTGCTAGGGCTGCTGTAACAAAGTACCACCAACTAAGTGGCTTAGAACAACAGAAACTTGTTTTCTCACAGATCTAGAGGCTGCAAGTATGAAATCAAGCTGTTGGGGGGGGGCGGGCTGTGAGAGAATGTGCCCCACATTGCTCTCTCTGCTTCTGGTGGTTTCTGGTGATCTTTGGCATGCTTCGCCTTGTAGGATGTATCACCCAATCTCTGACTTTATCTTCCCACGGCATTCTCTCTGTGTGTCTGCCTGACTCTGAGTCCAAATTAGTTCTTTTCATAGAACATTGGTTTAGGGTGCACACTAATGACTTCATCTCAACTTGATCATCTTCAACTGTCCTATTTCCAAGTAAAGTCACATTCACAGGTGGGGGGGGGGGGGGAGGTTAAGACTTTAACATCTGTTGGGGGAACACAGTTCTGTCTGTACAATGTATGCTTCCCCAACTTTTCTGCCAGAGTCCAATATAAGTAGGTTAAAGAGAAACCATAGCCCCTTGGCCTTACTCATTCCTACATTCAAGTAGCAAATGAAGTCAGTAATAACAACAGATATTACCATAACATAAAATTTAGGAAAATTACATAGAAATTTGCATTAGCTATAGGATTATGGGTGATTCATATTTGAATCCCATGACATTCATATTTGAATATCCAATTAGAAAATTTTGCATCAATACAAACTTAAGATAACCAAGAAATCCACAAAAAATTAACATACAAATATATGCTAACATTCATTTACATTTAAAAAGCCAGAATAATAGTGATAAAATAAAAAACAGTGATGGATTCAAGAGAGCACGGATGTCCCAGCCCGTTTGCCTCAGCAGCTGAGTATTGACCTATGAATTAGGAGGTACCAAGGAGGCCTCAATTTGATTCCTGGTCAGGGCATGTGCCCTGGTTGCAGGTTCAATCCCCAATAGAAGTCGTGCAGGCCGATCAATGATTCTCACCATTGATGTTTCCACCAATCAGTGATTCTCTCCCATCATTGATGTTTCTATCTCTCTCTCCCTCTCCCTTTCTCTCTGAAATCAATAAAAATATTTTTAAAAATAAATAAATAAACAATAAAAAAGAAGAATCTTTCCCCAAAAAAGAAATCCAAATAGTATTTGCATTTGCACATATGCAATGGGAACTCTTGAGCTAAGCATTTTGGAAGTCTTTTCTTGAAGAATTCTGAAATAGTGTTCTGAGTCAATGGCAGGAACACCAAATCCACTGTGTTTTTACAAGCTGCAAAGGTGACCCTCTCAGATTCATATGAATGGCACCCTCTGAAGATATGCATGGACCACACAATAATGCCAAATATATAGTGTGGCCTTGAGAAGCATGCCAAGTTTGATTATAAAAATAAAATATTAGTAATCAATATAATATTTAGTTTCCAGTAACTAGCCCCTAATTGTTTTTAAAAGCAAAAGTCTAGGAAATTAATATAATTTACCTGGAATAAAGAAAGAAATACTTTCTTATTTAAATTAGTTCACAGCCACTGTACTGTACATCACTGACTGAACCCTTTATTTAGTCTGTGAATCAGTCCTGTTCTTTCCAAAGAACGGCCATTACCTTCGCCACATGACTGCTGTAGGAGTAGCCATTACATACACAGTAACACGGTCATAACTCCTGGCCACCTCCAATAGGCCCAGTTCTAAAATCCAGCAAGCAGAACTGAGGGTAATGTAAAGACTTTTCTAGATGAAACTGAAGGAGGGAAGCTTTCCATGTTCTTTCTTATTGATGATATAATAAAACCATATCTCATAGCTTGTTGAAATCAATAAAATTCTATTCCCTAAACCTGCAGCCTTTAAAAAAATGTGTCTGTAATTCTCTCAACCCATGTTCAGTATCACCATCTCTTAGAGGTAAAAGGCACCAGCAAAGACCTTTTGCTGACAAAATGATTTCTGCACTAAGCAGGGTCTCTGATGGAAATCACCCTTCATGTGGCATTTGTACAAAAAGGACAGGACCCTAGATGCTAAGTCAAGATGTCTGCACTCAAGTCCTCACCCTGCTGGTAAATGGCTGTGTGACTTTGGACAATGTGCTCTGGTTCCTGTGTTTAAAAAGAGGTAAGTAAGCTGGTTCATTTTTCAGATTCCAATCTCTATTACTCTGTACCTTCCCAACTATTGTGAGTTGGCAGCCACCCAGGGGCCACACAGTTATTTCACAGAACACAATCCAGAGAGCTTGACCAGTCTCAAGCTATCCTTCATTGAAAGACCTCAAGCCTAAAATCTAAGCTCAATAAATGTAGATTGGTAGGCCAGAAAGTGTTTAGACCAGCGGTTCTCAACCTGTGGGTCACGACCCCTTTGGGGGTCAAACGATCCTTTGACAGGGGTCGCCTAAGACCATCGGAAAACACATATATAATTACATATTGTTTTTGTGATTAATCACTATGCTTTAATTATGTTCAATTAGTAACAAAGAAAATACATCCTGCATATCAGATATTTACATTACGATTCATAACGGTAGCAAAATTACAGTTATGAAGTAGCAACGAAAATAATTTTATGGTTGGGGGTCACCACAACATGAGGAACTGTATTAAAGGGTCGCGGCATTAGGAAGGTTGAGAACCACTGGTTTAGACCAACTTCTCATAAGAAAAACTCCTGAAAGTTCAAATCTTCAAGTCAGTCCTCTCCCCACCCTCCATCCCATACCCACACCAAAGAGTCACAACTCTTCTGGGTTTTCACACAGATTTCAGCTGACAGGACTTGCCAAGATGCCTATGAGTCTGAAATTGCTATCCTCCCGGCACCTCCCCCATCAGCCTCCGTTCTTCCATCTAAAGACCTCAGCACTTCCTTTGTGGCTTAAGTTACCACTCTCCTACTTCCAAAAGAGAATGAAAAGATGATTTATCATCTTGCTTTAATGACCACAAGAAATATTGAATTCTTCTGGTCAAAAGGAACATTTCCCACAGGGCATCATTTTAATCTTAATTACAAGTTTATGTATTATTCAGGCAATGCTAGAAACTTAGCTTTGGGTTAGCATTATACCATTAGTCTTCATTCACTCTCCTTGATCTTCCCCTCACTTCCAAATGATGGTCCTGTTGCTTCTTTAATTACCCTTCAGTTAGAATCACCTTTTCCCTAGGGTGCCTGACTTTCTCTGGCAGAATGCCCATGATTTCTCCAGCAAAACGCTTGACTCTCCTCTGGGCTCCTTGCTGACAAGAGGTAGGGACACAAACAAGTTATTTATCACCCCTAGAAATCCAGCAGACGTGATCTCTCATAGGAAAGGATCGTCAGGTTAATATAAAGATAAGTCTCTTCTTGTGGTACATACATGCACATGCACACACACATACACACACATCATGCAGCTATCAAACATATATACTCCTATACATACACACTTACTTAAAGAATCAGATAAGGCCAGTTTTTCACCAGTTGCTCAAAGGTGCTATTGGCTTTATTAAGCTAAGATTTGAATAAGAGTAGCTAATACCTATCAAGTGCTTTCTGTGAGCAGGTAATCTGACTGCACACCTGTGCCCTTTAGCACTGTGCTCTGTGTACTGCTTCATCCGTGTCCCCTCCAAAGCACTTCATCCTCCATGTGCTGTGAGATCTTTGTGGATGAGTCTTCTTCATTTTTTGATGGATGTATGTTAAGATGTAATGAACAAATCCCCCATCCCCTTGCTCTGTCTCAGAAAGAGTCATAAAATGAAAAGAATTCAATTTGAAATTGATGCCACTCCTCACTGGACACAGAATGGTCAATCTCATAGTCATTATGGTTTCTGTTTTGTTTTGTTTTGTTTTGTTTTGTTTTGTTTGATGCTAGCCTTCAGCAGGGGACAGGAAAGAGACAAATACTTCTCAGCACAATTATGGGAATCTATTGTTCCTAAAGTGCCAAGACATGCTACCAAAAGAAATATTCTTTCCTTTTTTAGGGTACTTTTTCTTTATTGAGATATGATTTATACACTAGAGCACATTCTTAACTGTGCAGCTAGATAAATTTTTACTTATGAATGCAACCTAGGTAACCGCCACCAGATCAAGACATACAGCATTTCAGTCACTCCAGAAAATTCCCTATGCCTCTTCCCAGTGCAGAACCCACGACGACAACCACTATTCTGACTTTCCTCCTCACAGGTTATATTTAACTGTCCTTAAGTTCATGCATGTGAATGCACAGTATATACACTGTTGTGTCTGGTTTCAACTGAATGTTCTTAAGATTTATTCATGCTATTATATATTAGTTTTTTCTTGTTATTGCTGTATAGTATTCCATTTTATAAATATACTATAATTTGCTTTTGCCAATTTTTTTTGCAAAAGCAAATTGTATATTGTTGGATATTTGTACTGTTTCCAGTTTGGAGCTATTATGACTAGAACTACAAACAACCATCTTTCATACACCCTATGATGGATATATACACTGAATTCACTTGGATATATACCTGGAAGTAGAATTGCTGGATCTAGTTTAACTTTATTAGATATCAACAAATAGTTCTGCAAAGTGGTTGAACCCATCAGCAGCTCCAGCTGCTCTACAATCTAACCAACACTTTCAGTATTTTCATTTTACCAATCTACTGGGTTTGTACTATTTCCTCACTGTGGTTTTCATTTAAGTTATATGTCTTATCCTTATTGACTTATAGGTGTTTAATATCTATATATACCAGTGGTTCTCAACCTTCTGGCCCTTTAAATACAGTTCCTCATGTTGTGACCCAACCATAAAATTATTTTCGTTGCTACTTCATAACTGTAATGTTGCTACCGTTATGAATCGTAATGTAAATATCTGATATGCAGGATGGTCTTAGGTGACCCCTGTGAAAAGGTCATTCGACCGCCAAAGGGGTCGCGACCCACAGCTTGAGAACCACTGATATATACTGTATATGAGTCTTTTGTCTGAAATATAAATGTACTAGTATGTATTTATATAAATGTACGTGTTATGAATATAATACAAATGTATGTATTATATATACATATAAATGTATGTATTGTTAATAACTTCCCACATCAGCAGCTTGCCCACTATTTTAATTATGTCTTTTGATGAACAGAGGTTTTTAATTTTAATGAAGTCCAATTTATCTCTTTCTCTTTTCTTTTATGGCTTAATACTTTTTGTGCCTTAAGAAATCTTGCCTACTCCATGGTCATTTTCCTTTGTTAGAAGTTTTATTGTTTTACTATTCACACTCAGACCTATGACCCACCTTGAATTAATTCTTATGTATGGTGAGGTCAAGTTCAAGATTCATTTTTTCTCAAATAGATACCACTTCATCCAACCCCATTTATTATAAAGTGATCTTTTATCCTTTGAACTGCATTAGCAGCTTTATGGTAAATCATGTAACTGCATATGTGAACATCTATTTCTGGACTCTATCTGTTCCATTGCGCTATTTGTCCATCTTGCCCATAAATAGTATTTCCATGACATGGGTTAGCTAGTATGCCTCTGATGAATGTAAATATTTACCTTAATATTGGTCCACTTCACATCTGACCCTCAGTGACAGTCACTTTGCAGGATATTAACTGGTATCTCTCACCTCCAAACCCTCCCTTCCCTACTCAGCCTTGTGATGCTATGGCTGGGACTCTACAAACATTTTTCCTGTGCCAGCGGCTTCCTGCAAGGTTTCACCAGTAGAGGTCACTAGAGGGAGACTGTGAGGCTGGAGGAGGGACAAAGGCTTTCTTCTTTCTGTTCTACCTTGCCTCAGCAATGGCTCTTTATAGCAGTTGGCTTTAGTGGCAGCTGGTCCCATTTTCAGCTGTTTGCACACTCCCAGGGCTAGCCACTTTGCACTCCCTCGCAGGAATTACTGCTTTGGAAAAGCTGCTGTCATAACTAAACTGCATATCCATTTTTTAAAATTTGCTCTTATCGATATTTTTTTAGAGAAAGAGGAAGAGAGATGTAGAAACATCGATAAGAGAGAAACAGCACACCCCCTGCTAGGGAAACAGAGAAGCCTCTGCACACCCCTGCTAGAGATCTAGCCTGCAACCCAAGCATGTGCCCTGACCAGGAATCAAAACAGTGACTTCTTGGTGTATGGTCAATGTTCAACCACTGAACCACCCTGGCTGGGCTGCATATAAATTTTTTAATAAATGTTGCTGTGACTCCAGAACTCAGTACAGGAAAGGCAAGAAAAATAATAATAAGAGAATAGAAGCTACAAATCATACGTATGTATTTATATGTACACATATTTTTTCTAGAATGGGACAACAGAATAGATGAGGGAGAAGCAATTTCAGAAGAAAATGTTCCTAAGAAGAAGAAAGTCTAGAATCTGTAGATTGAAATAATTAAATCAATGGAAAGCAACTCCTAAACCACAAAGAAATGAACTGATAAAGTTATTAGAAATAAAAAGGAAGTTAAGAAAGGTGACCAGTTCATATACAATATATAAACCTCAGTTAATTTCTTATATAAGAAAGGTAGCATGTTAAAAAATAGAATTTTTCTAAATTCCAGATTTCTGATTTAGATGTTTCCTCCCCAATCATACATATGCTCAGACACATAAAATTTTCATTTGAAATGACAGTAAATCCTTACTAATAAACATTAATCATGGCAATACTGAAGTAAGTAATGTTTTCATCAGAAATGTGATGGCTTTCTAGAAGAGAAAAAGCAGAATAGAGCATAATGACAAATAAACCAGAGCAGAGAAAAACAAACTCAAAATAAGCACAGGAGAAGCTTTAGAAGAGGTAGGAGTCATTCCTGCCAAAAAAGCTCCAGGCTCAGAATTGGCAGGAACAGAAGCTAGAGGGGCCGTGGGGCAGCATTTAGGTAGTTAAGTAAAGAATTGCCTTTGACAGCTAAGCCAGGCAGTCCATC
Organism: Myotis yumanensis; assembly: GCF_028538775.1. Classification (NCBI taxonomy): domain Eukaryota; kingdom Metazoa; phylum Chordata; class Mammalia; order Chiroptera; family Vespertilionidae; genus Myotis; species Myotis yumanensis. The sequence goes on along the minus strand of NW_027223755.1, from coordinate 66,403,709 downwards.
CTCTGCCTGGTGCACACAGAAGAGCTGTCAGCAGCACCTGCCCTCAGCCAGAACACCGAGAACTACTTCCTAAGTCTAGCGAAGGGAAAGTTGTGCTTGACTAATCTATTATGGATGTTGGAGCCTGATCCAGCTCTTCTCAGGAGTGAAACACACGAGGTACACATCTCCCCACCCCCACGTGTAAAGGCATCTTCATTTGGCAATCGTAGGGACCCTTCCATATGGACCAAAGGAAAGTCCACCTGTGAGACACACAGACGCACTACCACAAAGCCTAGACCCTCAAGTCTGTGCAAGGGATCTGTAGTTTGAGTGAACATAAACATCGGTGGCCCATTCTAATCAGCATAAAAATACATGTACAGCCAAGGATAACCAGTGGCTTGAAGAAAATTGGTAGCCTGAGACAGAGCGAATCAACTAAACAAAACTACTGGAGAAAAAATTTACCATAGGCCTGAAAATAAGGCCTGAAAAAAATGGAGAGATAAACCATGCTAATGGAAGGGAAGGGAATCTTGTGGACCTTTTAATTCTCCTCCAAATATTATATAAAACTGACGCACTCCAAATAAAAACCCAACAAGACTTTTCATGAAACACAAAATAAAATGGATCCCAAAATTCATAGAAGAGTAAATATGCAAGAATACCCTTGTCAATTTTAAAAAGAGCAAAAGGGAAAATTTCCTATCAAATATCAAAATTTACTATAAAGATTTTAGTAATTGAAATAGTACGGTTTTTGAAACAGGTAAATAAATGGAGGAGAACAGGTAGTTGTGAATTTAGCATATGATAAAGGTGACATTTTGAACAGAAAGAAAAGGACAAACTATTAAATTAATGCTATGGGAAAATGGGGTACCCACTTGAGGGAAAAATTAAGCTGATGTTTATATAACAACTAGAGCATAAACTCCAGGGGAAACAAAGATTTAAATGTAAATAATAAAAACAGAAAAGTACTATACGAAAATGAGTAAATATTTTAATCAGCTCAAGGGGTGAGTAGTCTTTCTGAGGATGGCAGGGAAGTAATTAAGGGCTGATATCAACTTTACCACATAAATTAAAATTATCTATACAAAAATAAATTCAATAAAGGAAAAGACAAAGAACAAGCTGAGGAAAAATATTCAGCAAGTGAGAGTAATAGTCACAAAAAGTATTCCTACAAACCAAAAATAAAGATTAATAGCCCAATTTTAAAAGGGGCAAAAAGCACAAGAAATATATCACAAGAAAAGAAGCAAATTTTTATCAACAATAATATTAACTAAAATTGAAAAGATTGATAATCTATTTTAGAGAGAAGATAAGGAAAAAGTACTAAAATATTTGGCTGATGAGAGTGTTTATTGGGATAACCATTTTTTTTTTTCTTTCTTATCCTCACCTGAGAACATGGTCACTGATTTTTTTTTTTTTTTTTTTTTTTTTGAGAGAGAGAGAGGAAAGGAGAGAGAGAAAATGATGTGAGAGAGAAACATGGATCGGTTGCCTCCTGCTCGCCCCCTATCAGGGATTGAGCCAGCAACTTGGGCATGTGCCCTGATAGGGAATTGAACCTGCAACCTTTTGTACAGGAAGATGCTCAACCAAACCAGCCAGGACAGAACATTTGTTTTTAATGGCCAAATCTATTTTATTGTAAGAATGTAAGAGTGATTTAATATGAGGAGATGTATTAATGTAATTTATGACATATTGGAAATTTTTTTAAAAACTGTTTTTAAAACAATTATAGAAAAGATATTTGAAAACACTCAGCATTCAGTCCATATTTTTAAAAAATACATTAAAAACCTTTTAGTAAACTAGCCTCAGAAGAATATTTCAAGCACCTAGAAGATTGCCTACAATGTTGAAAGCATTCGATAAATGATAAATAATTCTCAAATGATTGCATGAACAATTATCACTTCATTTGATAAGGAGAATTTTACCTTAAAGCAAAAGCAATTGTTTTTCACTTAATGCTGAAAACTCAGAGGCATTTCCTTATCAAGGATTAGAAAAAAATATGCTCACTCTACTGTTATTTACTTCTGAACTAAGATAAGAGGGGAAGTAAAATGCATAAATACCTATTTTGAAAAGAGAGGACAAAATGATTATTACTGACAAATGATCTGATTGTCTCCCTGGAAATTTCTTATCTTCGCCTCAACTCTTCTTCCATCTCCCTCCTCTCACTGCCTGTTCCCTCTTCCCCCAAATACACAGGCACAGATAGGCCTTCACAGGATAAAAAGAAAACCATTCAGGCCTGTCAATATTTAAAAGCCAAACCTATAACACTGTATTCATTTGCAGTCTTTATCGTAGCCTTTCCATCTGTGTCCCCGAAATCTTCACTGTCCTGCCACAGCAAACTGCCTTCCAGTCTCACTTCAGTCACTTTTTTCCTGCACTGAACAAGTCTGACACAGATCAGTTCTGTTGTTTATGGTCAAAAAACATAGTCTGTGACCTGCTGCTAGGAGATGAGGGTCTTCCTTCAGAACTAAAAACTGACCAAACAATGCAAGTCCTTTCTCTGTCTCCACAGGACAATGATCTGCAATTCTGGACACTTTCATTTTACAAACCATGAATCCTACCAAAGAACAAACCCTTTGATAGATCCATTGCACATAAATTTTTGTGCCATTTTCATTATTTTACTTGTCACCAAGTCTCTGTTATCAATGAGTCCACTTTCAACTAGAAGGTGGTAACAGTTTTTTTAAAAAGGTTTGAGAATTGACACTTAAAGCTATTTATGATTTTTTATGTCTCATAGTAAAAAAAAGGATAGAACCTGAAGCACCGGGGCAATTGAAGTGAACCAGTAACAATTTAAAAAGTAAGATAGTGTTAAACATATTGAAAAGGGTTAAGGACACAGTTTCTGGTTGGTCAGAGAAAAAGTGAGTTAGACTCAACTAATCTATCACTTCAAAGATTTTAATGTATTTTGTTATTAGTCTGAGTTTGTAAACATTTTATTATTAGTTTTTCAAATGTTTTATGTCCACTATACAAAAATGCAAAAATATTTGAGAGCTTAATAACCACTTGAAGTCCACTCCATCTTGTAGCTTTCTTTTGAAAAACAATAAAGCTGACCCATGCCATCAGGAATTCAATTAGACTATTTCACAGGGAATGGTTTCTTATTTAGTGATGCAATCATCCATAAAACAGAATCTTTTCAGGGTTTACTGAGCTGTTTTTAATTGTTTTTCCTTAAAGTCAAACAGAAGACTGTGATAAGAAAGAATGATGTATCTCCCTGGGCATGTGTAAGTGGTTTAGACCAATACTACATAGCATTTTCAGCTAAAGAACTCTTTTTAGGTTTCTCATTCATTTAAAATCTGGATTTATAATTCTAATGGTTCCACAATTAAATTTATGTATACACACCTATACATATATATGTACATGGATGTATAAATATATGAATATTCTAGTAGATATTCTAATATTATAGTGATACTTCATCTATAATAATAAAAGTGTAATATGCTAATTATACTGGACAACCAAATGACCTTCTGGATGAAGCCAGGGCTGCGAGGGCCGAGTTCCTTGCACAAATTTCATGCATCGGGCCTCTAGTATTCTTATAAGCACTTTCTTTTACAATACTAAAAATATTCTTTACTTGTAATGACTGATGTACATTATGATGTCTCAAAATAATTCATGGAATTTAGTCATTAAGAATGTCAACTACATAGACTGCATCAATGCTAGAATTTACATTTATAACATTTGATGAGTGGAAAATGCACTGCATAGCATGGTACAGACATACTTACCCAAATTCCACCATGTAAAATAAATGGAAGGAATGTAGCTGGAATGTGATGAGCTCTGGCCTGAAAATTTAGAAACCAAAGTCTGAATTCCAACCTGTACAATGGGTACGATGCCTAATCCCCCTGAGCCTCTTTGGCAGGTTGGTTTCATAGACACACCATCCCTCAGATCCCAACTTCTACTAGTGACCAGTGACTAGACAGGGCTACCAGAGACCTGCACAAGAGCCTTGCTCTTAGGCTGCTTCAAACCCCAAAGAACTAAGATGGGGTCAACTGTCTTCCTGCCTCTTCTGATACATATATGTAGACTATATCCTCATCTCTTAAGGTTTCAAAATATACAAAAACAAAAAACAAAAAAAAACAAAAACACGACATTTTGTCACTCAAATCCCCTGTTAACCATCCTACATCCTATCTTCTCCAAGACAAACTTGCTGAGTTCCTTCCGACATTTCTTATATTTAGGGTTGGCCATGCCGTTTGGTTTTCCCGAAAATATGTATACATACTTTAACAGCTGATAATTTACTTTTGAAAATGATATTTATTTTAATAAACACTGCCTTTATAATTATTCAAAGTGTATGTATACATTTTTGAGGGCTACCCTATATAGGGAATGTACTATTTACTATTGATGAAAGGTCCTAGACATAATGAACTTACTTGTTAACTTGTATATTTCTGTGCAGTAGAACAGCTAACCCCAAAGATTTATGCCCTGTTACACATTAAACAGTTTTAGAAATAACAACTAATATTTCTTTATTAAGTTGCCTATAAATGTCCTAGCTTCTTAAATGTTCTTTCAACCAGTATTAACATCTAACGGGTACCTTCTTTAAGTAATGACTTAAATAAAATCAATGACATATGTTCATTTTATTTTTACCTGGGAATCATGATATTACCTCCTTAAAAATTATACTTTACAAATATGTTTTAGATTTCACATTCACATGGAGAAGTTCAAGTGCTAAAACACAAAGACCTTGGGTAATCTTTAAAATATACTATTTAAATTTCCCTTGTGGAAAAATTGTCTTTTTTAATGTGCTACACTGAAGACTATTGGGCTGTCCTCTAAACATATTTTAAAAGGTACAGTTACCATTGATCTAATATCATTCAACACCAGGAAATTACATTGGGAGCATTCTCAGGCTGATGGAAATTACACGCGGGCTGGATAAAGCTAAATAGAAATAAGATTTCACAGCTGTTCATATCACATTCTGTTGTATTACAGGTAAATTCAAAGGTTGTATTTTCTCACTTTATTTATAACTGACATTTTAAACTAAGTTTAGAAACTACTGTCTTTGAAAAAATAGTGTTACCTTCAGCAATAACTCTAGAGTCTAGATAAAAACTGCTATCCCAAAAGTCTGATCCTTCAGAGAATGCTTTCCCTGGATGATTGATTTTTCAAGACCTCCTTCTCTATAATAATCTATATAATATTCTAGGTAAGTTTTTTCAGCAATTTCCAGCTAGCCACCTTTTTTTTATCAAGGCCGAGATTTTCATCTGGGCTAGCATGCAAGATGGGGAGTTACCAAGGCCTACTGAAACAGGGCAGGTTCCAGGACACTCAAAATGCACATAATATCAGATTTCCATATTGTAAATGTGTAGGTACAACTAAGTTGTACATACTCTAGGCCTGACCAACCATGATGGGCTAGAAGACAAATGCACCAGTCAATTTTCAGGTCTCCCTCCACACATTTGTATCATTTAACAACCCAGGTTTTTAGGATGTTGGGAACAAGGGAAGGGCTTGTTCCTTGGCCTTATGGTCACCTGCCCAAGCCAGGATCCATTTAAACGTGAGCAGTCTCCTCCAGCAGCTCCACTCCCTCCAAGCCAAGTTGGCCTTGGTGCCCTTGGCCTCCACCCTTGGTGGGCTTGCCATGTAGTCCTCATTCCTCCCATCTCAGTGGCACTCAGTGTTCAAAGACCCCCAAAACTCTCTTCATTCCCACTTGGGGGAATCCTCACAACTCTCCTGATAGCTTCTCCCTTCAACCTTCAAAGTGCTAAACCCCAATCCCCCACACACACCACTACCACCAATAACAATAAATCCATGTTAATCTTCTAACGGGCTAAAAACCTTAAAAAACAAGTCCATGCTTAGACCATCTGGCCTGCCTCTGGGCCAGAACATTCTAAGTTCACCCTAGAAAACACAGATTGTTAACTATAAGATGTGAGGTATTGAGGAGAGGGGTGAGAAGAGATGAGGACCTCAGAGGAGGAGAGACAGCCTAGCCTGGGATGAGAAGGTAGGCCAGGGGTGACATGGAAGAAAGAGGATGGTAAATGTCTCATTGCTCTATAGTGCAAGTCTACAATGAGGAAAATAAGTTATTTCTCAATAAATTGTCAAACCCAGGCTCCTCTATGTAATAGCCATATGCCCCTAAGCAAGTTTCTTAACTGCAATTTCTTCATCTGAAAATGGGGTTAATGAAGGTACATATCTTATATGGTTAGATAATAATTTCATGAGTTAATAAGTATAAAGTGATTAGAACAGTCCCTGGAACATAGCAGTCATTCAATAAATCTTAGATGTTAATATGTAGGCTTATTATTAATATTTACTACCACAATAAATTTTCAATACAGTGAGTATACCACTGTATTCAATGAAAATGGAATTTCAAGCTATTAAAATTGAGATAATGTCTCTAACACCTGAAAAGAACAAATGAATCTCAAAAATCCTTAAAGGGAAAGTTTATATAGTGGAATTGTTTTTGGAGGATGAATGTTGTCTCAATGCCTCATTTAGAAAGGTGGCTAGTATTGGGGACTCATATGCTCAACAATGTGAGGGGCACATGGCTCTGTAAAATCTCATATTTTTCTTCCCTCTGAACGCTCTTCTTACTTAGAACATGTCAGGTGTCAAAGCAGGAAGCTTATCTTTTGATGGGAATTTCCCAGCATAACCTTGGTTTACACAGTGCATACATGAGAAGCATTTAAGCCCTGATGGGGTCCACAGTAATACTGGTGATTCAAATGGATTATCTACAGGTAGTAAAATTAGAAATTATTCTATGAATTTTAAACATTCACATTATTTGTATCAAAATCAAACTGGTTATCTATATTTTTTTAAATTTATTCACAGATAGTTATAAACGTCAGACCTTCTGCCAAGTACTTAGGACAGTGGAGGAAAGGACACCATCCCTGAGCTCACAGAGCTTGCAGCCTGATGGGAACACTGAAAAAGCGCTGGATGCCATGGGAACACATACCCAGGATATGTGACTTCATCCGGTGACTCGCAAAAAGCATCCCAGAGGAAATGGATTTTAAGACCAGAAATAAAAGGCATTTGGTAATGGGTAGAAGAATTATAGGCAGTATTGTATTTGAAATACTTACCAGAAAATACTTTTTTTTAAATCCATCTTTTAAAATATAATATGGCAGGGACATAGGAAGAAAAGGAATAAGTAATAAGACAGACCAGAGACATGGGATGCGACCAGATATGCAGGACCTGTAGACAATCAAGTTTAGTCCTTATCCCAGGAAAGTGAGATATGATCATGTTTTCATTTTATCTGTTTAGATTACTCTGACCACAATGAGGACAAGTGATTTCAGTATGACAAAATTAGATATAAGGAATTCAACAGAAAACTACTGAAAAAACAAAAACAAAAAACAGGTGACAAATAATGCTGACTTGGATTAAAATGGTGACAGTGAGAAAGGAAAGAAGTGGATGGATTCCAGAGAATTTAGGAGAGAATAATCATAGTTCATGGAGATTAAGAAAGAAAGAGAAGCAAAGCTGACTAGCATGTCTTAGAGAGAATACTGGAGGATAAGCAGTCTTAAGCTACTGATCTTAAGCTACTGATCATGAGCTCATTTGGGGGAATATTAAATTTGAAATGAATGTGATACCTGCCAGTAGAGACCTCAAGTAGACAAACAAATACTCAGAAGAAAGCCCAGACAAGAAATATTTTGGAAGTTGTCGATATAAAAATAGCATTGGAAGCCATGGAAACAGGTGACATTGCCTGGGAAGAGAATATAAAGAAGAGAAGAGGGACAAGACAGAAGCTTGACTGACTATAGGAAACGTAAAGAGAAGCCAAAGAGGCAGGAACAGTACCAGGAGTTCTCACCATGTCAGCCTAGATTACTGAAACAGAGACCGACACGGATCCCATTCTACACCTATGTGAGTTCAATGATGGGAATTTTAGGCCAGGTAGGGGAAGGTTAGGGAAGATGCCATATTGAGCAGGTGAGGACATATTTCAGGGGATATGGCTCCCTCCACACTGTCCTGCCCTCTCAACTAGCTGGGCTGACAAAGGGGATCATGTTGGCTGCCTTCTTTCCATTGTGGCCACACTCAGACTAGATCTGTGTGGCTAAGGCATATTCCTCTGGGACCAAATGACCAGAAGTGAGAAGAAAAACGCCTGCAACCTCCAGAAAAGAAGGCAAGTGCCTCACTGTGATATGGTGCCTCGGACATTCACAACGTCTTTTAGGCATGTAAACCAAGTATTTCCTTCTGAGGATTAATTTTGTGAGTTTCTTTGTTTGCTTGTTGATTTACCATTATTTCTCTCAACCTTTAAAGCTTTGCAAATGGGTCAGAGTTCATATTAATTGCTTGCTTTACTATTAAGCAGGGCTCTTCTCCCAGATAAAATGCAGGCTTCTAAATCTAACCGATTCTTTATTAGGAGAAATAAAATAAAAAGTTTCTCTCTCATCAAAATGAAAATTTTTTCTCAACATTTGAATAACTCTACCTTAAAACAGATTCCTATTTTTTTCATTCTTAAGCCATCAGTGTTCTTGGCATCTCACATTACATCATCCCACTCAATGTACTCTTCTTGTTTTTCTTTTAACATCTTGCCAAGAGAATTTAAAAAGTGGGTAACTGAAACTTTTTATTTCATTTTTAAAGTCATTTGATATTAAGATCAAATAAAATTCCCTCCACTGGCCAAAGTCAAGTCTATTCCAAATGCTATTTCACCCACTCTTCTCCAAATGCTTATAGGGCATATATCTAAGTCATACAGAAAACTGTAGCGTTTTAAGAACATATATTCTATGTAATACCAGGTGAGAAATTAAAAACTATTAAAAATTATAAATTATTCAAAGCAAAAGCCAGTCAAAATCTATTCCCCATTCATCACCACCATTTTTAAAAGGAATTGTTTAACTATAGTATCAAAACACTAAAATTTTAAACTTGAGAATATGAACGTGAGAAGATTTTGTTCTTCACTCAATTTCTAAGGAGAGCTCTTTAGTTTCTTGTCAGGTGCATAGAGACCTAATGCAAACTTCTTCCAAAAAGGATGAGGAGTTGCTTTATTTTTGTGTAACAGGAAACTCAAGAAGGAATTCAGAAATAGGAGAGACTAACTAAAGGAGGATCCTGTTTCTCTTCCCCTTAGATGCAGAAAGGCACAAAAGAATGAGTCACAAAAAAATGTGACCCTCACTTTAAAAGCAAGAAAGAACTGATAATTAATAAAATCATGATTTGCCTAGAGTCCATCAGAGAGCTGAGGCAGTGAGACAAGAAGGTGAACTAAATTTCAGGTAAAAGGCCCCTCTGAGGAGAGGCCAAATGCATGAACTGCTTCGTTCACCTGTTGCAAAGCACAGCAACCATCTTAAAAGAGAAGAGGTAGGAAACAGATAAAAGTTTAAGGAGTTATTAGCGCAGCCAGCGGAGTGGCTCAGTGGTTGAGCGTTGACCTATGAACCAGGAGGTCATGGCTCGATTCCTTGTCAGGGCACATGCCCGGGTTGCAGGCTCGATCCCCAGTCTCTCATCATTGATGCTTCTCTCTCTCTCTCTCTCTCTCTCTCTCTCTCTCTCTCTCTCTCTCTCTCTCTCCTTCTCCCTTCCTCTCTAAAATCAATAAAAATATACATTTTTTAAAAACAAGTTATTAAAGGGCAAGTGTGGATTAGAGCGATATTTAGACCCTGGTTGCTCCCAACACAAGAAAGTCTGCACTCCCTCAAATGCTTTCCATCCCAGGCTCCCCACCACTGCTCCCTTGCCCCCTTAACCCCCCCCCCCCCCCACCGCAACTCCCTGCTTCAGTGCAAGGCACACAAAGCCCCACCACTTTCCCTTATTAAAGACAGACCCTTCTAGAAATGGGAGCCAAGTACTGTGGGTCCTGGGGGAGGAGAAAGAACTGCTTCTACTCCCAGAGCCCGGACAATGATTCATGGCCTCTACTCAGGGATAGAAGCCAATACCATCTGCCGAGGTATAAAAAAGCCTCCTCTTCCCTCTCCAGGTCCCAGGCAAAGATAAACTCTGAGAGCAGACTCAGGACACCCCGACCCCCACCCCACCTCCATGCTCCACTCATTTCCACCACCAACCGTGCCCTGGGTGCAGAAAGGCTAGCAATCTACCCCTGGGGTTTAGGTGCAGAGGAACAGGGCAGCCTGCCTGTCACTCATCTCAAGCAAAGGTCCTGCTGGGGGAGGAGTAAAGCAATGGCTGCTGTCGCCGGGGCCTGGAGAGCCCCAGTGCCCAGGCTTCTGTGTTGACACAAAGCAGTAGTTAGCTACCACTGGAAGAGGAGCTGAGAACTCTACTGCCCCAAATTCTCCACAGATACAAGGCAGTATTTGGCTGCCATATGGGGGACAGGAATGTTTTGTAAAAGCCCCACTTCTGAGGTCCAAGTACCTAGAAACTGGTTACATGAGGCTGGACCAAGAAAACTAAGAGGCCCACCTCACCCTTGTCTTTAGCCTCCCACCAAATAACCAACAGCAGCAGTACACAGTGCAGGAGGGATAAGAACAGAGAGAGACTCTGTGGCACAAGCATTCAAGGTTGCTTAAAGCTGAGGGTGAATGAGGAACACTGAGAAGAGTCCTCCAGTACCCTAGAGTTCACATTAAGGATAAGGCAGCAGCTGTCCACCACTAGAAAGACTGGAAGAATATGATACATTAATGGAAATTATAGCACTAAGACCTAAAATCAATGAAAGCTAGATTGACTCAATCCCCTCTCATGAAAAACTGAGAAGAGGTAAGCCCATTTCCAGGCATACATACTATGTACCTCAAGATCTACTGTTCTTTTATACAAAATGTCCAATTTTCAATAAAAAATTATGAGACACACAACAAAATGTATATCCTGCTATTGCTGGATGTATTCTATAAATTTCAGATAGGTCAAGTAGTTTGACAGTGATTGTCTTCTATAATCTTACTGATTTTTTACTTAGTAGTTCTATTAACTACTTTAGAATTATTGACATCTCCAACAATAATTCTGAATTGTCAAGTTTGTCTTTCAACTCCATCTTGTTGCTTCATGTATTTTGAGCCTCTGTTGTTATATGTGTAATAATTTATAAATGTTATACCTTCCTGATGTAGTTATCCTTCATTATTAAAATAATCTTTATTGTTTATAGTAATATTATTTGTTATAAAGTCTACTTTGTCTGAAATTAATATAGTCACTCTAGCTCTCTTATGGCTACTGCTGGCAAGTTGTATCTTTTCCATGTCTTTATTTTCAACCGATTTTATACCTTTAAACAAATGTACCTCTCTTATAGCTAGGACGTAGTAGGAGCTTGCTGTTTTATCTAGTCTGATGACCTCTGCCTATTAATATATTTTTTATGTGGTTGGACTTGTCTGCCATTTTACAATGTTTTCTATTATAGCATGTGCACTATTTAGTCATCTCCCTTTTACATCATTGCCCTACTTTCTGTTAAATATACATTTTCTAGTATACTATTTTAATTCCTGTATTGATTTTTAAGCTTTTCTTTGTTTTTTAAATTAGTTGTGTATCTAGGAATTACTATCACAGTTAACTCATTACAATCTACTTCATGTTAATACTGACTTAACTTTGATAAAATATAGCAAATTTGATGCAATATATCTCCATTTCATCCCCATCTTTTATACAGTTATCATCATATATATTAAATATACATGTGTTATAAACTGAATACAGTTTATATGTTTTTAAAGAAATTAGAAAGAGAAACATATATAGTCTTTTATATGATTCACATCTTTATCATTTCTTGTGTTCTTCATTTCTTCTGGTGGATCCAAGTTACTGCCTATTGTCTGTTTCTTTCATCCTGAAGGACTTCCATAACTATTCCTTTCTTTTTTTTTTTTAAATATATTTTATTGATTTTTTTACAGAGAGGAAGGGAGAGGGACAGAGAGTTAGAAACATCGATGAGAGAGAAACATCGACCAGCTGCCTCCTGCACATCTCCCACTGGGGATGTGCCCGCAACCCAGGTACATGCCCTTGACCGGAATCGAACCTGGGACCCTTCAGTCCGCAGGCCGACGCTCCATCCACTGAGCCAAACCGGTTTTGGCATTTTTTTTTTTTCATAACTATTTCTTATATGGTAGGTATACTCTCCACTTTGATTAATATGGGGATGTCTTTATTTCACTCTCATTTTTTGAAGAATAGTTTTGTTATATATAGAATTACTAAATGACATTTATTTTTCTTTCTGCATCTTAATGTGTAATTCCTCAGCCTTCTGGACTCCAATGCATTTTGGTAAGTCAGACATTATCCACATTGTTATTTCTTTATAAATGATGAGTCATTTTTCTCTTGCTGCTTTCAAGACTTGCTCTTTGTGTTTCAGCAGTTATATGTGATGTAACTAGTTGTATTTCTCTTTGTGTTTATTCTTCCTGGAGTGTACTGAGCTTTTGAATCTGTAGACTAGAAGTTTTCATCAAATTCGGAGAAGTTTTGGAGCACTGGTTCTTCAAATATATCCTGTCCCTTTCTCTCTTTTCTCTCTCTCTATGATTACCATTACAGTTATGTTGAGACTTATATTGCCATTGTCCCACAGCTCTCTGAGGCTCAGAAGAACTGAGGCCATTGTCCCACAGTTCTTCTATTTCATTTCTTCCCTGTGTTCTTTGAATTGGATAACTTCTATCTTCAGGATCAGTTATTCTTTTTTCTGCCATCTCAAAAATGCTGTTGAGCCTATCTACTGAGTTTTTAATTTGGTTACTTAAATTTTTCAATGCTAGATTGCTTTTTGTTTTCATTTTTTAATAATTTTCATTTCTCTATTGAGATTTCTTATTTCCTGTCATTGCCAGTTTTTAAAAGAATAATTAAACAGAATTTCCTTTAATTTTTTTGACATTTTTATAAAAGCTACTTTAAGGTCCTTAGGCCCAATGTAGAGTGTGTCAGTTTCTATTAACTGCTTCTATTCCTGAGTATTGATCACATTTCCCAATTTCCTTGTATATCTCATAGTTTTTGGTTGAGAGCTGAACATTTTAGATAACACATTTTAACAATTCTAATTCTGTTTGATTTTTTTGAAAAAATTCTTTTTCTTTTCTTTGTAACTTGCCTGGACTTAAACTTTAAAATCTATCTCCCCTATAGTATGCAGTCACTGATGTCTCTGGACAGACTTTTTAACTTTTGTTTTTGTTTTTTAACCCAGCTTCTTCGTGGTTTCCCCTGTGTCTTCATAACTTAATGGTCAATCAATATTTTGAATTGAGGTTGGATGCAAACATCTTAAGCCCATAAATCTTACACCTTCTGCTGATTGATAAGTATGTAGTCTGGGAATGAATTCAAATTTTCAATCAGTTAGATCATCTTTGGCATTTATTTCCCCCTCAGCTCTCTCAAGACTCATCCAGGAATCTGTGGAGTTTTCCACTCAGCCAGGGACATTTGAAAAGATGATCTCATTTCAAGCATGGCTGGCCTGAAACTTATCCCAATAAGAACTGAAACCTCTGATTAGTAAAACAGATGATTTTTCCTGTTCCCAACCTAGTTCATCACTTTTAGCTGACAAGGCTATGGGTTTTCACCCCCATTTCCCACTTCAGATCATATCCATCCCCTCTGACAACAAAGCTACTGTTTTTCTCATCCAGCCCCACATTCTTTGCTGATTCAGCTACTGGGGTAGAGGGTAGAAGTAGACAGGGAGGGGAGGCTGCCTGATTTGTCAAAATATAATAATATAAGATTTCCAGTTAAATTCAAATAAATAATGAGTAACTTTTTAGTATAAGTATGTCCCGTGCAATATTTGGGACATACTTATCCTAAAGAATATTTGCTATTTATCTCAAATTCAAAGGTAACTAGACATCTTGCAGTTTATCTGGTATCCTTAGGGGTATGAGAAGAGACTTGGACAAGAAGGTCATATAAGCTTGCTGTTCTTACCTGAAATTCTTTCCTTTTCAAGGATAAATTCTTCTTACTTTGTTATCTGCCTTTAGTAAATTTCTAGTGCCCTTAAATGGTTATTTTTTACAATTTTACCTACTTTTGCACTTGCTTTTGCAGAGAGGAATTGCCATCATCTTCATCTTGTCATAACTGGAAGCTGAACATCCATTAATCTATAAATATTTTAGAAAAGTTTACTTGATCTCTTTATAACTGGACCCAAGCTTATGGATGACATTATCAGATTATTAAGAATGGTCCACAGAGAAAGCTCCAAAAAGAAAGTTTACTGTGGAGAGTGTCAGGTTTTCTGTACAGTCAGTTCCACTTCCCCACAGTGAGGTGGTCCTTCTGGACTCTGCTGGTGGTGAAAATCACAACGTTGTGGAGAGTCTTGGGTAGGTCTGAGCTCAGTAATAGTGCTATATGAGGCACTAAAGTAAGAGACAGGCCAGCCCAAAGATGGTTCAATTATAATCTCTTCCCACCCTTCCCTCTGCCCCCTTCCCTCTGCGACTCATCAGCCTGTGCCATGTTTCCATGCCTGTGGGTTGAGCGTCTGCCCCCTGGTGGTTAGTGTGATCATAGCTACCAGTTGAATGGTCGCTTAGGCATATGTATATATATATATAGCTATTGCCATATTATATTTCTTGCTATCTCTTTGGACTGTCAGATATTTCCATGGAACAAGCCTGGTAATGACCTCAGCCTACCACAGAGGAAGACAGATTTTTTTAGATTAAAACAAGGTTTTACCACTCATCACTTATGTAGTTTGGGTTTCCTTAGCCATAAAAAGAAATGCAAAGCAGGCTTTGAAGGCTTGCTGAGAAGGTTTTCTTTAAATTAATCAACTGTTTCATTTTTAAACATTTCCCTGTTTTGCCCATATCACTTTCAGTTCTCCCCATATCACTCAGAGTACAATATTCTAAAATGCCAGATCAGTTCATTTTGCTGCCTTAACAGATGGATCAGGTCTCTTAGAGCCTTAGCACCATGCTTAGCATAGTGATAGCAATAAGTAATAATATCTAATACTTAGTGAACTATATGCCAAACACTCCTCTAAATACTTTATATGCACGAACACATTACTTCTTAAAACAAGCAATAAAAAATAGTATGGATCATGATTATCTCAATTTCATGAAGAAAGTGAGAAGCAGAGAGAGTGACATAGCTGGTAAATGTCAAAGCCAGAATTCAAGCCAGGTAATCTAGGTCCAGAGGCCACCTCTCACCATAATGTCCTACTATCTTATTTTGAATGAATAAAGGCGCATGAAGAATAACTTTATTAAACAAACAGGTGAAATTCAGCTCACTATTGCATTCCTCAGTTCTAAAGCATTACTGTATTTTATAAAGGTGGCTGTGTAAATGAGACACTTCATTTAACCACCCCCAATGGAGAGACAGTTTAGTTTATTCTCCTGGATAATTGTAAGGAGATTGAAAGTAGATGCACTAATTTGAAATAAAGCTCCTGGGAACAATAAATTTTAAACAAAAATATACAGAATATTTAATTTTCTACTAAATGTCAGACAGGCTTGCTGATTAACATCTTTCTAGTGTATTGTTTCTGTTATATCTTCTCATTTCCTGCATTTTAAATCACAAACCACAGCAATGGCACTAATTTTTTATTTGTATCTGGGCTTCAAGTCTCAATCCATATCCTACTAACTTAGATTTTTACAGTGCTTTTCAATGTATAAGTTACTTTCTTATACATTATCTCAGTCTTCAAAACAGCCCCATGAGATGGGTATTATAATTCTCATTTTAGGATGCATCAAATGACAAATTGGGAATTTAAGTAATTTTTTTTAAGGTCACACAGCTGGTAAGTGGCAGAATACAGACGCATCCCTCAATCCAAACTCCAAGCTTAATCACTTTACTGTTGCCCCAAAGCTAGACAAAAAAGAGGAACGGCTTGCACTATGATATAAAATTCTATCCCTAGTGGGCCACACTGACTAAAACTGAGGAATAATATTTATGGTTCAGTTCGAACCTTGTTTCTGAAGAGCTCATATGCTTTATGCTCCATCTACCTTGCCAAATTTCTCTACAGCTCATAAAAGGAAAGGCTGGAATGTGACTACAGGCCTGCAGTCCTAAAGCCAACAACCCAACCAGCCCCTCAGCGCTCTGATTTCCCAAAGCTCCAGAGTTAGGGGACTTGGCCTGCACTTTAATTGCCTTCAAGTCACAGACTCAGAATAAAAATGTTGAAAGTAACGTCCTTGTTTCCAAGGCTCTGGGGGAACTTAGATTATGTTTAGGATTCTCTTTAATGCTGCAAAAAGAACGAAGTGGATGAAAGCTCACAAATGAGCAAGCACACGAGGTAATCAATCTAGTTCTTCCACTCACTACTTGAGTAGCTTTGGGCACATCTCTCTACTTCCTCTAGGCCTCAGATTCTTCATTTATTACAAACGGTAGAAGGCATCTAGGCCAGGTTTCTGCAAATGAGGGCTGCAAGTCAAATCCTGTCCAATGCCTGTTTTGTAACTCAGGTTGATTGGAACACAGCCACATCCGTTCATCGCTTATCATCTATGGCTGCTTCTGTACTACAAAGGCAGAGTTGAGTATCTATGACAGAAACCACCTGGCATGCAAAGCCTCAGATACTTCCTACTGTCCCTGTACAGAAAAAGTTTGGCAACCCCTCGGCTAGTTCATACTTCAGCCTTCTCCCTCTGGCTGAAACTCTCTGATAATGTCAGAATATAAAAAAAATACATTTGAATTCTCTAAAAGCCCTAAAAAACAAGAAGGGGTATTCTTGGGCACATAAATTTCTGAGGACTCCCTGAAAAACAAAAGGCAAATGGGCTCAGAGCAGCAGATCTCAACCTGTGGGTCGCGACCCCTTTGGCGGTCAAACGACCCTTTCACAGGGGTCGCCTAAGACCATCCTGCATATCAGATATTTACATTACGATTCATAACAGTAGCAACATTACCGTTATGAAGTAGCAACGAAAATAATTTTATGGTTGGGTCACAACATGAGGAACTGTATTTAAAGGGCCAGAAGGTTGAGAACCACTGGCTTAGAGGGAAATGGGAAGGCCTGGCCCACAGTACATATAAAAAAAAAGGAACCGCTGTGGAAGACACAAGTGACTCCAGGGAAGGCCTAGCTCAGAGAAGCAGGACAGAGAGGAGAAGGGTCCCTGGGTAGCTGCAGTGTGGCTGGCTAGGAGCCTGCAGCCGAAGCAACCAGATAGCCTGCCCCTCACCAACCTCTCCATGCCTACTTTCAGGGGCAGAGGCATCCGCCCCCAGACTAGAACAATGAGGTGGAACACATGAGAACTGTGCCCCAGGCAACTGGCAGCACTCTGGAAAACCAAAGGCATTGCATTTCTGGGCAAATAGCTACTGGTATAGTCTACCCATTGGGATAGAACCCATTCACTGCAGATAGGATGACACATTTACAAAAGAGTGAAGAGGGAATCTTAATGAGATGAGCACAAATGAACAATGCCTAACATCAACATCATAACTGAAGGCCTCAAGTAGAAGCACAACCTAAAACCCAAGTGAACAGTGTTACTAAAGGAAACAGAATAAAGCTTTAGGATAACATAAACTATATAAAGAATTCTTAGAGATAAATGAAAAAAAAAATAATGAATCTTAAAAAACATAGCCAAAGAATATAAACCAAAACAATTCACAAAAGAGGTAATACAAACAGACATAAATATATTAAATACATTAAAAAGTTCTGAGTCCCTCCCAGCTGGCATGGCTCATGGCTGATCCTTGACCTATGAACCAGGAGGTCATGGTTTGATTCCCGGTCAGGTGACCAGTTGCGGGCTCAATCCCCAGTGTGGGGTGTGCAGGAGGCAGCTGACCAATGATTCTCTCTCATCATTGATGTTTCTAGCTCCCTCTCCCTTCCTCTCTGAAATCAATAAAAATATTTTTTTAAATGCTCTAAGTCCCATCAGTAACAAATTCAGATGCATGCAAGCTAAAAAATTCCCTGCATTCCATGGGTCACTACCTCCAATAGAATGAAAGTGAGCTCTTGAAGGACAGTGACTTTTTTTTTTAACCTTAGTCTCTTGTCCTTATAACAATGCCTGTCATCTGAAGGCACTGAAATTTATTGAAAGAATTAAATCTATGTGAATGTACCAGCACTGTACCTTGGGAGGGTGACATATGCCGGGGTTCTTGTTCCAGCATTAAGAAGGGTTCAGCAATCTGGAGAAGGCTGTGTGTAGATTAAATAGGAATCCAGAGACAAAGCATAATTTTGAAAGGCATTTGGGGGTCAGAGGAGCTTAGCTAAAGGAGTTAAGATCTAAGTTCTAAGTTCTTAAAGTCTAAGGTCTCCTCATCCCAGGACCCCCATGCTTTTTATTAACACAATTTGTCCTGAGGGTATACCCTTCAAAGGGTATACAAAAGCATTGTCAGAATGGGGGAATTAGCTACGGCTATTCAGGTGTTTGGCCAGTAGGAGGCAATAACATGTAGATTAAGATGCCCTTTAGCTGTCTGGCAGCCAACAATTATCCTTTTTCAGATTTGAGGAAAAGCCATCAGCCATTCCCAGATTCAGCCCTGCTGTCATGCTGGAATTGGTCTCCAGCAGACATATATGGACTGCATCAATATACACTGTCTAGCTCTATAGCTCCTTGTTAGTTCAGCCAATGAGGATCTCCCTCCAAGATCAGAAGTATATTAGTCAGCTGGGGCTGCATTAAAAAATACCACAGACTGGGTGTCTTATACATAGATATTTATTTCTAACTAGAGGCCTGGTGCATGAATTTGTACACCAGTGGGGCCCCTCAGCCTGGCCTGCAGGATTGGGCCAAAACTGGCTCTCCAACACCCCCCAAGGGGTCCCGGATTGCAAGAGGGTGCAGGCCAGGCCAAGGGACACCACCAGTGCATGATCAGGGCTGGCGAGGGATGGGGGAGGTTGGCCAGCCAGGAAGGGACCATGGGAGGGCTCCAGGGTATGTCCGGCCCAATTCACTCATTTCCAATCGGTGGGATCCCAGCAGCAAGCTAACCTACCATTCAGAGTGTCTTCTCCCTGGTGGTCAGTGCACATCATAGAAAGTGATTGAGCAGCCTTAGCATATCATTAGCATATTACACTTTGATTGGTTGAACAGATGACCAAACGACCAGACACTTAGCATATTAGGCTTTTATTACATAGGATAGCTCTGGACTCTGGAAAGTCTAAGATCAAAGTCTGGTAGGGTTTAATTTCTGGTGAAGATTCTTCCCAGCTTGCAGACAGCCACCTCCTCACTCTGTGCTCACATGGTCTGTTCTCAGTGCATGCGTGAGAAGAGAGACAGAGAAAATGCTCTTATGTCTCCTCTTATGAGGGCACTAATCCCCTCATTGGGGCCCCACCCTCACAACCTCATCTAATCCTAATTCCCTTCCAAGGTCTCATCTCCAAATACCATTGTGTTGGGGGTTAGGGCTTCAACATATGAATTTGGGGGATACACAAATATTTAATCCATAATAGTGAAGTTTTTTATTCCCTTGCCTCCCATCCCGACCACCAAAACCATCAAAACCATAGGTTTTGGTAAAGATTGACTGTCTCTCTACAAATTGACTGTCTCTCTCCTGACTAACTCAGTCTTGCCAAGCAGCCTATTCTCCATTCTTCATAATCTCCCTCTCTCTCTCTCTCTCTCTGTCTCTCTCTCTCTCTCCCTTTTTCTCTCCCACTTTCCTCCTTCCCCATTACCCCCTCACACTACTCCTCCCCACCTTATCCCCATCTCATCTAAAGGTGGTAACCTCATTATTACTAACCTCAGGGTATTGTACTTGTCCCCTGTGCTTTCCCTATACCCTGGCCACAAATTTCAATTTCCCAAACTCTCCTCAAATTACTTCATTTGAGTTGAGCCATTTGTTTTCTATCAGAATACTGACTGACATGGATAGATGTCTAGAGTATATTATTAAGTACACAATGCAAGTTTCAGACCAGCACACAGATAAGGATGTAATTAATGTTTTATACATATATACACACACACACACATATATATATAAATACATAAAAATAGATATGAAATGATTCATATTAAATTGATAACAGTGACTATGTCTAAATACAAAATAGATTGGGAAGGTAAATAGAAATAAAGGGTCAAGGAAAAAATTTAATTTATCTACATTGTTAGAATTTTTAACAATGGATATTCATTTATTTATTATATACTTAATTAAGTATCTTGAAAGAAAACATATAGGAAGTAAATAAAATATTTATACTATATTTTTAAATGACAGACATAAACAGTTTTTCTTTTAAATATGTACATCAAAATATTAGCAGCAATTATCGTTAGACAGTTGTATTACATGGGATCTGTTTGTATTCTCTTTTCTGTCTTCAAAGTTTCCTGAACTAAAACTTACAAAACTTCTATAATTATGAAAAGATTTGCATCATGAATTGAACAAATTAAATTAAATAGAGATAATTGGTATAGATGACTTCTAAAGTTGCTTCTATTTTTTTTTCTTTATTGATTAAGGTGTCCTTACCCCCATTGCTCCCCCACCCTCCCCACTCATGCCCTCACCACCCCCCACGGTGTCTGTGTCCATTAGTTATGCTTATATGCATGCATACAAGTCCTTTGAAAAATAAATAAATAAAGTTGCTTCTAGCTCTAAACTCTGAACTCTCTGATATTTCACTTAAAAGCAACACAAATTATCAAAATATCAGAAAGCTACAAGAAAATTGGATGTTCGACCAACTGATGGAAGGTCTGAGGAGAATAAATGAAAACAACATATAAGTATTCACAATAGGAAAATACAGAGAAGGTCCATCTGCAGACACCAGAGATACTCAGCTGAATTCAAGTACTGGGGCCTGGTGGACATCACAGAAGGACACATGGGTCTGCCCACCCTTTTCCCTCCGAGTCGGGCGGGAAAGAGGAATTGAGAGGATGTCCAAGGCCTAAGTCTGGCTCATGCCTGGCTCACAAGCAAATTGGCTTATCCTCCTAAGCCAAAAGTATGTGCTAAAGCAAATGAGCAATGACAGAAATTGGCAAAAGGAGGACTTTCCTTCAAATTATGAAGAGTCCATAAAACCATAATAAAAATATCTGAGTATGGAAAAAGTAATTGTGGAGCCACAGCTGTGTTCTGGGAACAAAGACACACCACAGCACACTAAAAAGAGATGATGCTGGTCCTCCCATACAAAAGGGAGTAAGCAGAACAGGAGGCAACAGGCCACTGAAACCTGACGTAGGCCCTTGGCTGCAAGAGTGGGGAAAAATGAGCCAGTGGCAACTAATCCAAGAAGACTTGTGCTTGCATGAAGATAACAGAAGCAGAATTATCACACCATGTAAGAATTATACCACAAAGGAGCTTAACTTTACTCATTTCTATTCTGTTCTGGTTTAAATTCCTGGCTCACTATTCACTAATTGTGTGACCTTGAGCCAAGTTCCTTAACCTCTCATTCTTCAGATTACATAACAGGTCTTGTACATGGTAGCGTCTCAATAAATATTAGCAGCCTTCCCCCACCTCTCATTTTTCCTTCTCCCTCGTACATTTATAGGTTTATGCAGAGGCCAGATACATTTTTAGTGCTCTTCCAACCTACTGAAATAAATTGTTATAGGAAGTGATTTGTTTACAAGGCAGATGCATGAATCTGAATGCTAAGGAGGAATTCCCTTCCCAAGCATAAAAATAACTCTTACTTCTTAGCAAATAGCCCACTGATACACAAAACACTATAAATTTTTAACAAGGCATACCTATAATCAAAACCTACAGAGGACTATTTGAGCAATTTTTATAGAAAACAGAAGCAGGAATGGCGATGAGAGTAGTCTGAAAATGAAAATATATTAAGAATTACAGTACCACAATCTGCCATTCTATGTCACTCCAGTTCTAACTCCAACTGGTAAATTTCTGAGGTTCGTTTCTCCACATGCAGACCTTAAGAAGCCAATTCATGTGAACTCATTTATCAGGAAGTATTCTTAGGAACAAACAGTTGGGTGAGGGGAAAGCAGAAGGAAGGAAGCCACGCAAGATTGAGATTTCAAGTCAAGTCTTAGAGAATGCAGCTCTAGCTCAATCCCCCAGGAGACACCTGGAGACAGAGTAAGCCACTATCCCATTAGGAGCAAGGAAGATGAGTATTTATTGCCTCACAGGTCTCTATCACTGGTTAAGGCCTGGTTCTGGGCACTCCCTGCTGTCCTTGCTCTATGGCAAAGCCATCTCCAGCAGCCTGAGGGCAGTCCTTCCAGAGGGAAAGCACAAGGGAGACATGAACAGGTAAATGGAATTGACCCTGACGAGGCTTGGGAGAGCACTGACAATGCTTATGCAGGTATTTGTACATTTACTGGTCTCTGTCCTTACACCTGTCCTGGGATCTATCCCCAGGACCTTTCCTGCTAATTCATTTTAAAAGAAAGAGAACATATACATTTCGCCATGGCTTATATTTTGTTTCCATACATGAGCACAAATTAATCAATATACTCTTATAAACAGATTCAGTTATAAAAAGATAGCTAAATTCTACATTCTTCTCTTTGATATTCACATTTACAAATCTTTGAAATAGATACTATTCAGGTGTTTGGAACCACTCTTACTCTCTTCAGGAATATCAATCCCTTGAAAATAAGATTTATCAGGCTATTATGATATTAGACCTTTTTCATAATAGAAATATATATCAAATCACGATGCAGCATTACACTCAAACAGAAGGATCTCCACAGAACAGTGCTCATGGTGGGTGTAAAGTTGTTCATATGCATCTTAACCTTCTCCTTACCTTGTGTTTCCACTAACCAACTTGAAAATTGTGACCTGCCATAGAAAGAAAATATCTGAGGCTCTACTCAAAATCATTGGCTGCCAATTATAGTGTAGAATCAATAGATTCTTGAAATAAAATAGAGGTATCAGGAAGTTCCTGCTACTTCTTTACATGATTAACCTTTAATTCTTCAAGGAATTTGCAGAGTTGGTGTCTTCTGACTGCTATAGCACAGAAATTACCCATTCGAGGATAGCTTCGCTATAATCCATAGCATTATCCCCCTTCCACTTTTATCTATATCCTCTAGTCAGTGGTAACACCTACAGCATCAGCTATTTAAATTACACACTCTACTTTGTTACAATTCAGGGATCTTTTGGATATAAACTACAATTGGGCACATCTATCATTTCTTAATGGTTTACTCTTACTTCATTTCAATGCAAGAATTGTTTTAAACATTCACCCCTTGGATCCAGGGGAAGCTTTTTCATATGGATCTCCTGAGAGGTTTCAAATATATTTTGCCCAAGAGCACCTATAGCTGAAGCTTTATCATTCTTTTTATATCCTCACCAGGCCTCCCAAATGCCACTTTCTTTTTCACAATTTAGTAGCTCATCTCTCATTGAGGAGTCACCTACCCAGCTCTTGTCCTTTATCCTTTCTTGGAATAATAACATCAGAACCTTTGTAAATGTTGACAATTCAATTACAGCTTTGTGACTCTGGACCTAATCCAAATAGAGATTCTTAGTAGATCAAAAATCTCGCCCGACCAGCATGGCTTAATGATTGAGTATTGACCTATGAACCATAATGTCACGGTTCAATTCCCGGTCAGGGTACAGATCCGAGTTGCGGGCTCAATCCCCAGTGTGGGGTATGCAAGAGGCAGTCGATCAATGATTTTTTCTCATCATTGATGTTTCTATCTCTCTCTCCCTTCCTCTCTAAAATCAATTTAAAAAAATTTTTAATCTGTACAAAATATAGCATTTAGATTATTAAAAAGGGACAGGATGAAAATTAAATGTTTCAATGTGCCAGGAATAAAGACTAGAAAGTAAAAAAAGGATATAAGCCAAGAAAAAAAATGCATAGGGAAAAAGATTGGCGAAAACATAAAACAAATGGGCAACTGAAAATCGAGAAACAATTATAGAAAGTAGTAATGTTGAAGATCACTTGCTTAGGAACTGATAAAAGACACTGGGTTGAGGCCAGGCAAACTTCTCTTGTGAGTAGAGCCAGGATATGGAGAATGAAGGCCAACCTTTGGCTCTAAACTCCACTAACATTTCTCCTTACTTGCTCTGCCTTTGTAGTTTCCCAGCTATGAAATATGCATAAGAATTCCTGGGACATAATACCTTTGTCATTCTGTTGTGAAAATTTCAAGTGTAGAAAATGATTATAACTTGTTGAAGAAAATGTAATTTCAAAGCAGCAGTATCATAATTGCCTGC
Organism: Myotis yumanensis; assembly: GCF_028538775.1. NCBI lineage: Eukaryota > Metazoa > Chordata > Mammalia > Chiroptera > Vespertilionidae > Myotis > Myotis yumanensis. The sequence goes on along the minus strand of NW_027223755.1, from coordinate 66,379,253 downwards.
AAGCAAGCAACTCATACACAGACGCTTTTTAAAATAAGTGTTTTTATATTGAGCCATGTATCTACTGTGCTCTTCATAGAAAAAAACTTTCTTCCTTTTCTATTACTGTCATATAATTGGATTGGATTATGTTAATTAGATATAGTATTTTATTATTATACTAGAGGCCTGGTGCACGAAATTCGTGCATTAGGAGGGTCCCTCAGCTCAGCCTGCACCCTTTCGAAGTCCAGGACAGTTGCTCCTTATTGCCTGCCTGCTCATTGCTCCTTACTGCTCAGCTCGCTGCTCTTTAGTGCTGCCGCGGAGGCAGGAGAGGCTCCCACCACTGCCGCTGCGCTTGCCAGCATGAGCCCGGCTTCTGGCTGAGCAGCACTCCCCCTCTGGGAGCACACTGACCACCAGGGGGCAACTCCTGCATTGAGCGTCTTCCTTCTGGTGGTCAGTGTGCATCATAGCGACCGGTCGTTCTGGTCGTTCTTCCATAATGGTTGCTTAGGCTTTTATTATATAGATATATCATGATAAATTAACTTTTAAGGAGGTCACAGTAACACAAAGACAAAATAAAAGATCAAGGTAAATTGTACTACTTAGCATTTATCAAGTAATTCAACCCCATTCAACAATTATCTTTTAATTGCTTACTGTATACTAAGGCACCATAGGGGTTATGAAGGTGAAAACCGGACTCTATGCCACAGACCTAGTTGTTGATTTACATTCTATGAACATGTAGCAGCACTTTTGTAAATATTCTTGGAAATGCCATTCACGGCTTACTAGTACAGGCCACACTGACACGTTTCAGAATCTCTACTTCAGAACTCAACCAGCCTTACTCACTCAGAAACTCAGAAGATCTAGTTCTACAAAGCACATAGGGCATAAACCACTCCAATGACTGCATCCCATTATCATTAATAAGTCTAGGAATAAGTCTGAGATGATCACAAAGTATTAAAACAAGCAGGAGCACTCTCTTCCAACAAGGGAACCTATTACAGTTCCAAGAGTTAAAGGAATCTGGGAATTTCAGGTGCTTGAGTACATCTACCCAATAATCTCCATCCCAAACCTCATAGTCCTACTCTTTCTCTAACAAAGACATGACTATCATAGATGACTTACCAAGGCTGAAAATTCAGCCTTTTCCTAAGTTCTGTCAGTTTTACAATTAAGTTGTATGCCTGGTCTTTAACTCAGTCATGCATTTAAATGCTACTAAGGAAGCCATCTAGTCTCACACTTTCATCTGAGTTGGTGATTGGTCACCATGAGCATGAAGGGCATTCAACAACAGGCACCCACTTCTGTCCTTATAATACTATTGCTCCTGAACCTCTCAAATGCATCCACTGGAAGGGAAAGTGACCTAAGGTAATGATATACCTGGATTCATGAGCAGTGGCAGTAGATAATTGGTTGGGGACCTGTAATAAGCAAGATTGAAAGGCATGTGACAAGGAAATTTTGTGTATAGGCATGTGGATGAACATATAGAGTAGACATGAAGTGTAAATATATGCCAATAATCAGGTACTTGGTGGCAAGTTGATTAAATTGAATCTCTTCTACCCTAGAAAAGGCATTCATCTTGACTGGGATAGATATATGAGCCAGTACATCTCCTTCCACCTATATCCCACCCCAGTTCACCACAAGTAAAAGGTTTAACAATTGCCCTACAGCTACATACCAAAGAACCTCACCTATCACTAGTGATAGGGATCATTGCCAGCCACCTGAAAAGTACAATAATCCAACTTCAGAATCCCTTGGAGTCTACTTCTCATGATCCCTCTGCTGGTACCAATCATCATAGGTCGGATTCTCTAGAAGCAGAGTCTGAACTAGATATTTAAATTCATAGGCAAAGGGGATCTGGGCAAGGCACCAAAGGTATCTGCCAAATTCCCCATCCACTAACCATTTAAACATGACCACTGTTTTCTCAGGTTGATGCTTACAGGATTTGAAACATCTATTCTGAATGAAGATCTTGAAATGGGAGTTTTGTCCATCAGTAAACCAAAAACTTCCCAACAACAAAAAGAAACATATCACTTTCACTCCATAGACTTAGAATGAAAAATCTGGATGATGCGGCATACTCAAAAAAGTTTAGCTATTATAGATCATCAACAAGGAATACAGTCTAAAAATATAGGAATTGAGAGTCAAGGAGAAGATGTGGGAGTCTAAGATTAAGAAGTCCCATTCTAGTAAGTCTACCAAATATCTGAGAAAATGTAAATTGTTAAAATAAATAAGCTTAAAACAGATATGGATTTATAATAAAGCATGTATTTTATTAACTTTACATAAGGCTAAGCTTTAAACATCTCATAAGTAATTACATCAGAAAATTAATGTACTTTATAATTCTAAAGAGAAAATATGCAAAGTGCTTTAAACACATTTTTTTTTTTCAGATTTCTCTGTTTGAATTCATAAAGCTCCCTTCTGGTTCCAATCTGTCACAATCTGGTTCCTAATTGACTGCAATTTCAGAATTGGTGGAAAACAGAAACAATCCAAAGGCCAATAAGAGAGTTGAAATGCCTTTCTTTTTTTACCAAAAAACTAGGTTTGCATCCAAAGATACAGGCTTTGGAAAAAAAATTTATCTGGCACCGAAAATAGGGAAGCCATGCTCTGTTCAGCTTTCTTGCTTTCAGTAATCAAAATGACATTCTGCTTTCCAACCACACTTCCTATGTAATAGGCTTGCTATTTCCATCTAAAATGTTTAGCCCTTTTTCTTAGAGGGCAAGAGTGAAGTCACATTGTAAAGCATTAAGAGCCTATCAATATGGCAATTGTCCAAATATGGTACAAATTCAGTACAGCTATTTGAAAAAAAAATTTTAAAGAAAGACCTTGATATTGTTTAAAGAAAAACATTGATATTTCTGCATTTCATTTTGCTTCCAAGGATCAGAAATTTTCAGCATTAATAATAGAAAAAGAGTAAAGCTTGTACAACTCAAGAATACTTCCAAAGTACTCACTATTATCAACCTTTTGTCTGGTCATATATTTGAAAAGAGGTAATAAGGGAACAATGATGGATGAGAGGGAAAATTTAGAACCTCAAAAAGCTAACAAAAAACATTAAGTCTTTGATGTTGACTAATGCTTTTCCAGAAAAAAAAAAAAAATACTTAGAAATGGTTGAATTTCTATACTCTAATCCCTAAAGCAAAGAACGTAGTATGGAAATGATAGGGTATCTTGAATATCAGTGTACATGAGTAGAGTTCATTTAAAAATGAGGAAAAATGCTTTTAAGAAGTCTAAGCCTAGAATCACAAGATTTAGACCTGAAGAGACTAGAAAATTATTTGACAGATGAGAAGGTAAGTTAACAAATATTTAACTTGGACATTTCTTATAATGGCCACAAGACAGTCATAGTTGTTCACTAATTCTTTTAGATTGTAGATGCCAACATAAAATTAAAATTTCTTGGAGGCAGAGGAATTTTCAATCGAATGTAAACCTTGACCACAATTCATAGGAGTTGCTGGCTATCCTGTGAAATCCCGGTCTGGGTTAAGTATATTCACTGATTCTTTCATAAGAAATGCCCGTTCAAGCAGCCTAGGTGCTTCAAATGAATGAAGCATTACTGGCACTTCAAATGAATGAAGAAAATAGTTGTTAAATAAATGGTGTTGGAACAATTGGCTAAATTCTGTAAAAAAAATAAATAAATTAGATATCAACTTTATAACAGTTATAAAAATAAAATACATATCAATAAAAGAGCTCATTTTAAATTAATAATTCTAGATAAATATAGGCAATTATGTTAATACTCTGTATGATGAGAAGGTAGCACCCATGTAAAGATTTAGGGAAAGAACAGTACTATAGAAGGAAAAACTAATACAAAGGTACTAATACTGGAATGACTGCACACTCAAGTTCAAAGAAATCCAATGGGCTGTAGTGAAAAGAGCAAGGAAGAAAGCAAAAGATGGGGTCCCAGAGGTAGGAAAGAACAAAATCGTGTGAGGCCTGCTAGGTCATGTCAAGGAGATTAGATTTTATTCCAAATGTAATGGAAGGTTTAAAGCAAGGGTGACATGTTCTGATTTATGCTTTAAGATCAGTCAGTAAGACTAAAGGGGGCTTGAAAAATAAAGCCAGGGAGAAATAATGCAAAGAGAGATTATGGGGTCTTTAATAGGAAATAAAGGTCAGAATGCAATCCAGGATGACTCCTATACTGCAGCTCAAAATGAATGGTGTGCCATTTACTTGGGATTGGGGATGAGGGGGTGGGGAGGGGGGGAAGCAACTTTGGAGAAGAGGAGTGAATAATTCTGTTTTGGGCAAGTTACCTCCCAAATGCTTATCCCTGTAGTAATGCCCAATAATCAGTTCAATATGTAAGTGAGGAACCCAGGAAAGAGACTTGGACTGGAAAATAAATTTGAGGATTCACCAACATATAGATGTCATCTGGAGCCATGAAACTAGGTAGGATGAGAAGTTAGATAAAAAAAAAAAAAAAAAGGACCAAATACTGAGTCCCAGAGGGCTCTTACTTTCAGAATCTGACAGAGGAGAGGAGATAAGCCAGCAACAAGATGGAGAAGAAGGGCCCCAGAAGGTGAGGGAAACCAGGCTTACTTTGTCACTGAAGCCTAAAGAAGAAAGCATTTCAAGGGGGAGCCATCCACTATGTCAACTGCTGCTGAGAGGTCAACTGGGACAAAGAGAGAGAACTGACGATCGACTCTGACCTGGTATAAATCACTAGTGACCTTGATAGGTGTGATAAGAGTTGCTTCACTAGAGTGGTTTGAATAAAAGCCGCACTAATGAGAAGGAAAAAGAGAATGAGACAGCAAATATAGGCAACTCCTTCAAGTATTTTTCTGCAAAGCAGAGATGAAAATGGGGCAGTAGCTGGAGGGTAGCATAATATTTGGACCACATATGTTTGTTTCCACAGTTTCATATGACCTCTAAACAGTGACGCTCCCCCACTCTTCTCCCTACTTTCTAAAGGGGTTTCAAGGTGGTCATTTCTGGTGCAACAATTTTGTTATTTTTGAGAAATATTGGGCTCCTTAGGATATAGGTTCTCAAACTCTTTCCCAGCCCCCTCCTGAATGTCCCAAGGGATGGGACCCACTCCCATCTGTGAGAGAGCACAGGTAGAACCAATTTCCAAAGTGCACAAGGTGTGCATGTGAATAGAGGAGATAAGTGCTTCATGTGCCCCACTTTTCCTCCCCATTTTTAGGCACCCCTGGGACATAATTTCCTTAAAAGGATGCAGCGTGGTTAAAAGTGCTCCTGAAAGCTTTTTGGTTCAGCCATCATTTGTCTATTAAGAAAGAGCTCTCTGACATTCATCCAAGTCATTGGGGAACAAGAACAACTTGCATCCCATTATCATTTTTTCAGCTGCTGTCTCCTCCCCAGGCATACTTTGAACAAGAGCCTGCTGAGGAAACCAGACATGAAGGCAAACCAAATAAAAAACACTGCAACTATCTGTTTCCTCCCAGCCACATGATTTCATTCCTAAACAAGTCATACATTATATCAAAACTGGAGGCTCCTTTAAAAGGGCAAGATATTATAAATCACTACACAGTAAACACTGTTTTTGCAATATCATTTAGTAGCATAAACAATGTACTACATATAAGACGAAAAAGAAAACATTCTGCAATGTAAATGCTATTCCTGGCAGAACAGAGAGACACCGCCTTGAAACCATCCTTGGGAGCCTCAGCATAACTGGATCCAGCAGCCTGCACACACTCACATGCTGTGAAGTTGTACTTTCAGCTTCTGAGGCATTATGAATAAACTCTAAATAAAACCATTTCTTTGCCGAGTTGAGTCCAAAAGGGAGAGGGGGTTTTAAATTAAACTGACAATGTACTCACCTTGGAATGAGAGTTACTTGCCCTGTCTTTTGCTCTTAAGAAGGTAAAGGGTGGCAGGCAAGAGGGAAAAGTGGAGTGAAGCCATCAAGATGGCTGTGAGATGTTGGAGAAATATGAGAAGAAGAATACATGGGTTGGCAAAAGTAAGTTCACAGTTGTTCATAAAAAATAATACAATAATGAACACATCATAATGAGAGCATAAACTCTGTTTCACATAATCACAGCTGTAAACCACTCTGCCCACCCCTGCATATAGCTCTTCATTAATGCAAGAAGTCTTTGCTTTGGGGTCCTTGAAATCAAAGTGGGCGAGTGCAGTCCGTCTGCTTGGAAGCCATGTTTTAGCCTCTAGGTTTGCAAATTCTGGTTCTGGCATTTCAACTCCCTGTGGGCCAACATTTCCCCTTCTTCCTATCAGAAAAGGAGCTCATCCTTCGGCTCTCCTGGTTCTCTCCTCCCCAATCCCACTTTCTCCCTCACAATTCAATAAGTTACACCTTTACTGATGACACACTGTATTCTGAAAAGCTCATATTCTTTCCAAGCTGACTGTTCCACAGACAGACATTGATAAATCCACGCTCCAAAAGAGAAGTGAAGGAGAATGTAGTGGTGTTTATTCGTGCTAAAAATGAGGTTGGTACATGTGCGTACATATTCATATTTGTGCCCACAAGTACACATAAACATATATAAATAACCACAATTATCACTTATTAGCTCCTTTATCTAGAGCACTATGTAGTGCAGCTACCCCCACCCAAGTACCATTTCAGGACATTTTTGGAGGGTTTTTTTGTGACATCTTTTTCCCCCTCTGCATTACCCTTGGTACTCATTTTACCCAGATTTCATCTCTATAGAAATGTTGAGGAAGAAATATTTTGTTATATGGATTGAAGATTTGTCTTTCCAGTTCCCTTCATACTCAACAAACTGTAGAAACTTCTCTCTGTGACATTTCCTAGACTGTTGTCTGCTTATAGGAAAAATATTAATGTCCCCTTAATATTGACTGCCATCCTAAAGGGCAGAGTATTATAGTAAGCTTCCTGTTGGGTATCCTTATAGATAATTATGCCACATACACACAATGAAACCCCACTGTACACACATATCCAGACACATACAACCCAAAGAGCTCATTGCTGACCGCCCATGAGCCTGCAGGCTTATTTAGCTTTTGCTCCATATAATTTCAAAAGCCATTTGATTTAGCTGCTGTTCCACCAAGTGGGAAGAAAACTGCTTAACGTAAAACTTTAAGCTTTACATCCTCAAATTCCTTCTCTTTGTCCTCTTCGGTTTTACTCTATTGCCAAATTACCCATAAAAAAGCTGATTTCTCTTTCAGAAAATCGTGGGTTAAGAATAAACTTTTAAAGAACATAAAAATCAAACAATTGGAGAGCATCCTTAGTAAGTCCTGGGTGTTTTCAAGGGACAGGGAAATTCACAGCAAGGGGCAGAAGAGCCTGGGTAGTTAAAGCTGCAGGATTACAACTCTCGGCCAACCCAGAAACCCCCCGGGGCCACATGAGGTTTTCCACTGGCTGCCTGAGTACCAAGCAGGGATATTGCCACCCTCTGATTTTTATCTTGATATTTCCCAACAATTTTCTAACAGCTAAATGTTTAAAAACAATTGTGTCATTTGAAACATTTTATCCAACAGCAGGTGAATGTGATTAGTTTGACCTTCATGAGGACAGGTGAGGGGGAGTGTTCTTGAATCCTTTCTGTGTTTTTTTAAAAAAAAAGAAAAGCCTTCCCTGAATCAGAAATAAAGTAAAAATGGAAATCTGTGGAAACTCTGGTTACCTGGCAACCCATGGGCTGCGTCTGCTCTCATCCTAATGTCCTCCAACGTGAGAGATGCAGTTGGAAGGGATTCCCTTTATGTGCAGCCTCTTTACTCTTGCCCATTCATTCAGCCCAATTATTTGGTTTCAAAGTCAGTAACCCAGATTTCTGCAGCTCTGATACTTGTCTCTGCAGGGAAGAAAGCTTCTGCTGAGGAATTTACCATAACACCTTTTAAAATGAAGCAGTGTTTTTGCAAGTCCCTTGGGGAAAAAAAATGTGTTAAAAGAGTAACATGAGGGGTTGACTGGGAGAAGGTACTGCTTATGGCTCCTTCCCCGGCTCTCGGAAATCTGCAGTGTCATGCCCATCTCATTGAGCCTGACTGCCTAAGGCTTCACTGGGGGAATTGCCTGTCACACTGCAGATTCACCTATAAATAATCAGCCCCAATAGGCACCTGCCTAGAATAAAAGAAAAATAACTACTGCATTCCACACCTTGGCTCCAGCCCCACTTCCATCCCAGGCCAAGCCCCTGCCAGTTATTTTTAGCTCCACTACCTGAAATAGAAATAATATTCTAAGGCTATTTTTATTGTTGCTGTTTTGACTTTGTGAGTTAAAGAAATAATTCGAAGACTATTCCAAAGCCACATGCTGTATTACAAACTAGACAATTTTTTTAATTAACATTTTGCTCTTGTCAGAAGAAAAATGCTGCATTATCTCCCTAGGTTTTTAGATTAAACTAAATGTCAATGGTACTTACAGAGATTCTGTTCATCCCCAACTAATTAAAACAGGTTTATCTGTTCAGTGTCTTTTTTAAAAATTTAGTTCTATTGGAGTCTTGTCCATTTTACCATTTACTTATATTTTCATCAGTGGCTTTAATGTTTCTGTGGAAACCAAATCTGAATGTTTTTCCTATTTGTCAGTGTTAGGTTTAATCAAGTAATTGAATCGATACCCCTCCCCTGGGAACTGACCTTTAGGCCACTTCACAACCAACATTCCCTTTCACTAAGACCACATCCCACTTGCTAAGACCACATCCCACTTGCTAAGACCACATCCCACTTGCTAAGACCATTATCCTTCCCCTCTGGACCTTCCTTGGATCTGGACCTGCCCAGAGAATGCTCTGCTCAGAAAAAAAGCCCACCTAGAGTCCTTTAAAATCTCTGACTCCCCGTCCCTGGATATGGATACCATTCTGGTGCTCAGCCCATCTGGTATCCAGATGACCTAATGAAGTCATAATTCTTTACCCCTTATGTGTTCCAACTTATGTGTTCCTCCTTCGGCAACCCTAACAGTCAGCATCTTTGTTGAAAAGTTTTATGAAGGATGGGAGATCTAACAGTCAGTATTATAATACAAAATGTTCCCTGTAGACTTTATTCAACAACAGAAAAAAAGTTTGAGAAACCAGCATATGTGACACTAGGCTAAAAAAGATATGTCTGAGGTACAAAGATGAACACAACACAGTCTCTATTCTCAGAGAACTTAAATTCAAAAAGAAAGATGTTATGTGCTTTATTCTAATAAAAGAAAAATAAGCTAAGGACCTAAAGAGACACAAGCAATGTGCTATGAGAACATTTTAAATACAGTTATTTCTATCTGTGGTGATGAAAGAAGTTGAGAAGGCTTTAGGGAGAAAATGGCATTTGGTCCAGGTCAATGAATGGGCAATCAGGATGGAGTAAATGGAGTACCCAAAGGCCTAAGGGGCAGGAAGGGGCAGGTAGCATCCAGGAATTGGTCAGTAGTCCAGTTTGGTCAATGCAAAGGATATAGAATTGTCAGTTTCAAATCAACCTATAATGATGCCTCTCACAATTTATTCACTCATTCATTCAACAAATATTTACCAGGTACCTACTCTTCTTGTCGGAGACTTAAAATAATTTTTAAAAAACAATAGTAACCAAGTGATTCTGTGATAATTTTTAACAAGGCCCTTCACCAGTTGCTGGTTAGAAATCACCATACCAGTCCAGCTGGTGTGGCTCTGTGGTTGTGTGTCAACCCATAAAGCAAGAGGTCACCGGTTCAATTCCTAGTCAGGGCACATGCCCGGGTTACGGGCTCAGTTCCCAGTAGGGAGGCATACAGGAGGCAGCCATTCAATGATGTTTCTCTACTGATGTTTCTATTTCTCTGTTCCTCTCCCTTCCTCTCTCTCTAAAAATCAATAAAAACATATTTTTTAAAAAAGAAGACATCACCATGCCTGTGTTAACATTACAATATCACAGTTGATGTTGCCAAAAAACTTTTGTGTATAATGTGACATTCATGAAGAAGTTTTATTATTCCAATGGGGGCAACAGAATAGCCTGTTGGAAGAAACTGGTTCAAAGCACAAAGCATCAATGCATAAAGCACTCATGCAATTAGACCATCCCAATTACATACAATTGTGCCTCCCAAAGTATTGCCTAAGGAGTGTTTACAGGGGTGTTTAAAAGAGTGAAGTTTAGCCATTTCATTTGGAACTAGCCACCTTATCAATTCACGTAAAAGGTGGACATACACATTTCATCTAGAGGGGGAAAAATATTCTCAAACAATATTATTTAACTCTATGGACAAAAAGAGATAAAAACACTGCATCTACCTCATGGGATTAATGTAAGGATAAAATAAAGCAATATATGAGAAGTAATCTCTAAACTGCTAAGCATTAAACATATGTTAGCTCATTTTTGTCACAAATTCTGTCTTTGCTGCTGAGTTAGTGCCACTATGACCTTCTCACTGAAAATGGCCGCAGCATGCACAGTAGAGCACACATTGTATTAGGCCAAGTGGAAAGGCTCTCATGAGCTAGTTCTTGAATTTCAGAAGAAGGTTTGGAACTATGCTAGTCACCAATCAGTCCAGGTAAACAGTGGCAACCACAGCAGCAGTGAAACAGACAATCATTTTAAGAAGTGGCAAACACTATACTACCTGAGAGACCAAGTGGAGCAAGGACACTAGGTCAGTATAACTCATTACATCATCATAATTGCTGAAACTGAGTTATCTAATATTTTTCTAAACCATCTTTGCTGGTCAAAAGTTATTAAAGACAGAGAGATAAAAACAGTTATTAACTGCTTGCTCTGTGCCAAACACTCTACTTGGTATTTACACATTCATTATCTCAGGTCACATCTAAAAGACAGATGTACACCATGGGGTGTATGATTAAATGTGATGCTTTTGTTTCTTTTAAGTTATTATAAAAATAAATCTCTGGCTAGCCCAATGTCCCTTGAACTTTTTCCCCAAGAATTTTTCAGGACTTTTGGGGGTCATCTGCTGAGAGACTAGGGCAGAAGTGAGCATGAGGCAGAGTTGCAGAGATTTTGGACTGCTCCTCTGGAGGAGTCAGTAAGGTGGGTCTGCAAAAATTATTATCGAGGGCAAACAGAAGGAATTCATGGCAAATCTGATCAACATGATGCCAAGGCTTCTTCCCTGACAAGAAGAATAAAGGACACAGCATCAGGATTCTCATGTGTTCTTCTCTGGGAAAAGAAAGGAGTAGCTAAAACAATTACAATATATTACATAGCATTCAAATTTAAAAGGCTACTACTATTGTAAATAACACTGCATCATAAGGGTGTATATATTCTTTTGAATCAGTGTTTCGGGTTTCTTCAGATATATTCCCAGAAGTGGAATCACTGGGTCATAAGGCAATTTCTTTGGTTTTTTGAGGTAGCTCCATACTCCTTTCCATAGTGGCTGCACCAATTTGCATTCCCACCAACAGTGCACAAGGGTTCCCTTTTCTCCACTTCCTCAACATTTCTTTGATTTATTGATGATAGCCATCCTGACAGGTGTGAGGTTATATTTCATTGTGGTTTTAAATAGCATTTCTCTGATGATTAGTGACGTTGAGCATCCTTTCATACGTCTATTGGCCATCTGTACGTTCTCTTTGGGGAAATGTTTAATCAGATCCTTTGTCCATTATTTAATTAGATTTTTTGTTTTTTTGGTGTTGAGTTGTATAAGTTCTTTATAAATTTTGGATATTAACCTATTATCAGATGTATCATTGGCAAATATGTTTGTTCTCCCATTCAGTGCATTGTCTTTTCATTTTGTTGATGGTTTCCTTTGCTGTGCAAAACGTTTTAGTTTGATGTATTCCTATTTGTTTATTTTTCTTTTGTTTCCCTTGCCCAAGGAGATATATCAGAAAAAACATTGCTATAAGAAATGTCTGAGATTTTACTGCCTATGTCTTCTAGGGCTTTTATGGTTTTGAGAAAAACATTTTAAGTCTTTAATCCATTTTGAATTTATTCTTGTGTATGATGTAAAAGGTAGTTGCAGCATTATTTACAATAGCCAACATCTGGAAGCAACCCAAGTGTCCATCAGTAGATGAGTGGATAAAAAAGCTGTGGTACATTTACACAATGAAATACTACTCCACCATAAAAAAGAAGGAAACCTTACCCTTTTCAGCAGCATGGATGGACCCAAGTATTATGCTAAGTGAAATACACCAGTCAGAAAAAGACAAGTACAATATGATTTTATTTATATGTGGAATCTAATGAATAAAATAAACTAACAAACAAATAGAAACAGAACAGACTGACAGCTGACAGAGGGTAGGGGTTGGGGGGCTGGGTGACAAAAGTGAAGGGATTAAGCAAAAACAAAGACTCATAGACACAGACAACAGTAGAGTAATTATCAGAGGGAAAGGTGGGTGGGGGTGGTCGAAGGGGATACAAAGGGAATAAATGGAGATGGAAGGAGACTTGATCTGAGGTGGTGAACATACAATACAATATACAGATGATGTAGTATAGAACTGTATGCCTGAAACCTACATAATTGTATTAATCAATGTCACCCCAATAAATTAAATTAAAAATAAATAAGTAAATGCAAAAATAAAAATAAATAAATAAAAGGGCTACTACTCACTAGGGTATATTCTCCAAATCCACCTGGACAGACACAAAGGTTAAATCCACTTTATGAAAAAGCTTCCTTTCTTGAAAAATCCACATCAAAGGAACTCCATGGGTTGGCATGCACTAGAAAAAAAGACCTCCTTATCTGTAGATACTGACAAATAGGTCTTTTTAATTATTAACTAATTTTATTTTTACCCACAAAAGACTATCTCTTTCATTTTCAAGCCAATGCTAAAACCTCAACCCCACTATGATGACCTCCCTCAAAAGTCACAAAGCCCAAAAACTGTATGATGATATCCCTGAACCACACTCTCTTCCCAAAATCAATATTCTCCTTTCTTTTGTTTCAAGCACGCATTAAGGGAAAAAGGATACTTTGATACTTTCCTTACTAGATCTGTGTGTTTGGGATTTTAAATATTAGGCTTGATTAGAGAATACATTTGAGCAAAATATCTTTTCTAAAACTGATGATCCCATTAAGAGATTAGATGTTTATACCTGGTGTGAAAACTGACCATTTTTAGTTATACTCAAGGAGCACAAATATTCTTCCGAGAAGTGGGTTTTAGGGTAGTATGAAGAGCAAATGAGATCATGCATGTGAAAACATTCTGTAACTGCAGAACATACTGCAAAACTAAGAGATTAGTTCCCTTTCTATCCCTCTGTTCTTCAGATAAAACTGATCACAGAAGCCGGGATAAAAGCTGAGTCTGTCTGTCTCGTAAATAACATGTCTCTATCACCATCCCAGTCACTACTGCTTTATGCTAAAGTTGTACGGTTCTATTCAAATTAGGTATGGAGTCCACTAACATTAGATTAAATTACACAAAATTACTGGTATTCAATCATTTTTAACATTCAGGAATGGCCATTTCATAGTTCAACCAAATGCAAAGCATTTGCTTTACTTTTAAGATCCTGTAAAATTATAGACATAAAAATTACTTGCAATGTTTCTGATAAGATTTGCATTTACAGAAAATAAATTAAAGCTATACTGTTCCAAAGAATGGGAGTTCCTCTATAAAAAAAAAAAAAAAAAAAAAAAAAAAACTTGAAGGAAGAAGATAGGAAAGGGGCAGCTTTTCTGATTGAGGTTGACTGGAACCCACAATCCAGAAGGGAATGAGTTATGTAAAAGAAACCCCCAGACATAATACATCTTATTCTGTCATTTGGAGACATATTTCTCTCAGCTTATAAAAGGATGTTGAAAGACTCTTCTCCTCTTGTCTCAGAATTTCAACTAAAGCCCAAAGCTGAGGACAATAAGTACTAAGAACACCCACGTTCTACAGAGAACTGCCAGGCATATTTCTACAGAATTTATCAATCACACTGCTCTCATCCACTACTCCCACCCATCTGTATAAGTAATGGATTGAAATTCTAGAATACCCATGTGTTACTGAGTTGTTGGCCTAAGTAATGGTTCTCAAACTGAGTAGAGTTTAGAGGAGGCATTTCTGGGAATGCTACTAGCATTTAATGGATACAAGCTTGATAAATACCCTGCAAGGGAGAGCCCTGCACAGCAAAGAATTCCCACCCAGATTGCCAATAGCAGTCCCATTAAGAAATATTGGCAGAGGTGAAAAGTCCTATGGGTTCTCCACTCTCCTTCGGGGACAGGACTATCCTCTTACTCCAAAGACAAGTGAGATGGGATTAAAGAAATTAGCAGTGGCTGCAAGAAGGGGTGATGAACATTCATTCCCAAGGCAGACCAACTGAGTGAACTTATTGATCTGCCTCTGTGCCCCCGTAAGCAGAGAATACAAGGGAATGAATTGTGGGAAAATGGCTGGCTGAAGAAAGGGGCAGCAATGCACTGGTCTCCCTCCCACCTTTTGGGTGTACCTCCTCTGGGCCAAGTGGACATCATGGAAGTTATCCAGGTTTAAGCTGTGTGGCCAGAGGGCTGCCCACTGGGCAATAAGGGCATTGTCATTTGATGCCTGCTATACAGAGGACATGGCAAGCCAAGAAGAAACACAGCATTCTCATGGAGACATCTGCCCCTTCCGCCACTCTTCCTCTCAATCTCACTGGAGGAAAGAGGAGCCCTGGGACAGACAAGGAAAGAAGGTACAGAAGGAAACAGGAGCAAGCCAGCCCATCACCAATGCAGTCCCCTCACCAACACAGGTCCTGTGAGTCTCGGGCCAAGCCTGGCAGAGGAGAAGAGTTCTCTACTGCACATGAGGCAGAAATTCCAACCGGATTAAATTAAACTGGACTGGACTTTTATGCCCAAAAGTGTCCACAAAGCAATGGGATCTGTCTCAGATACTCTTGGCACTGAAAAGATATGACAGCACATGTTTGATGGCAAAAAGAAAAAAAATGTAGACAAGAAACAAAGCTGTTTCATAGTTGCATCTCACCAAATCCTGGTTAAAGAACATTCTCAGCTGATAACTTTTCTAAATGACAGTATAGTAGCAATCCCAATATATTAATAGAAAGATTTTTTTTCATGTATTGATTGATTTCACAGAGAGAGGAAGAGAGAAACAGTGATCTGTTCTTCCATTTATTTATGCATTCTTTGATTGATTCTTGTATGTGCCCTGACTGGGGACTGAACCCCCTGCAACCTTGGCATATCAAGATGATGCTCTAACCATCTGAGCTACCTAACCAGGTGAAAGCTTTTTAAATGAACTAAAAACTACTAAAATATCTTCATAATAACAGCTGCCTGTGTTAGCCAGGGTCAATAACTATAAACAACGAATAGATTTTAGGTTTCTCAGACTCAGGGTGGATTTACAGGAGAGTGTCACAGACTTAGAGAGTTCATTCGATCTATAAATTCTTGTCAAGTCCTGCTATATGTCAGGTATTATTCTGAGCATCGGGATACAACAGTGAACAAGAGACAAAATCTCTTCCCTCATGAAGCTCAACCTCTAATGGAGAGTCAGACAAAAACAAATAAGAAAAGTATACAGATTGGTCGATGATGCTAAAAGAAAAACTAAAGCAGGGATGAGGAGAGGGAGTTTTTGTGGGGCTCAGGGATTACTCTTTTATATGAGAACTAGTGGCCCAGTGCACGGGGGGGTGGGGGGGTCCCCTCAGCTTGGCCTGCACCCTCTCCAATCTGTGGGATGTCTGACTGCTGGTTTAGGCCCGGCCCTGTGGGATTGGGCCTAAACCGGCAGTCGGACATCCATCTCGCAATATGGGACTGCTGGCTCCTAACTGCTCACCTACATGCCTGCTGGCCTGCTCGCCCCCAACTGTCCCCCTTGCCACCTGATCACCCCCAACTGCCCCCTCTGCCGGCCTGCTTGCCCCCAACTGCCCCTTCCCGCCGGCCTCATGGCCCCCAACTGCCCTCCCCTGCTGGCCTCATGGCCCCCGACTGCCCCCCCTGCCGGCCTGTTCACCCCCAACTGGGCCCCCCTGCCAGCTTGCTCTCCCCCAACTGCCCCCTCCGCCGGCCTGATCACCTCCTACTGCCCTCCCCTCCTGGCCTGATCACCCCTAACCGCTTCTGCCTCAGCCCTGCCACCATGGCTTTGTCTGGAAGGATGTCCAGAAGGTCTCCCAGAAGGTCTCCTGGTCTAATTAGCATATTAGCCTTTTATTAGTATAGAAGATCAGCGGTTCTCAACCTATGGGTCGCGACCCCTTTGGCAGTCGAACAACCCTTTCACAGGGGTTGTCTAAGACCATCCTGCAAATCAGATATTGACATTACGATTCATAACAGTAGCAATATCACAGTTATGAAGTAGCAACGAAAATAATTTTATGGTTGGGTCACAGCATGAAGAACTGTATTTAAAGGACCAGAAGGTTGAGAACCACTGGTATAGATGGTTAGAGAAGCCCAGTCAGTGTGACTCAGTGATTGAGCATCGACCCAGGAACCAAGAGGTCACCAGTTCGATTCCGGGTCGGGGCACATGCCCGGGTTGTGGACTGGATCCCCAGTAGGGAATGTGCAGGTGGCAGCTGATCGATGATGTTTCTCTCTCATTGATGTTTCTATCTCTCTATTCCTCTCCTTTCCTATTTAAAAATCAATAAAAACATATTTTTTTTTAAAAAAAAAGAATGATATGGAAGACATCCCATGAAGTTAGGATGGACAATTTTGGCAATAGATACAATGCTGCCACCCCTGGCTGCTGCCACCACTGCAGATGGACCCTGACAGGACTGCAACCACTAATACATTCTAACCATCCCTTTGTTTTTGCCTCCATCGATTTTATCCCCTCTCCAGGCAGAACATCTATGTGGCTGAAGGAAACCAGAATACATCATCCCAAAGTAGGCCTCTTTGACATAAAAAACATATTTTAAACTGAAGGCAATTAAGAAGCAGCAAATGCAGGAAACGCTCTCTCTATCCTCCCCCTTTTCTGCCTAAAGGCAGGACATAAATTCTGCTTCTACTGGAGACAGACTCTAATCAGCCCACAGACGGCACCAGAGGAATCTGCAAACAAACCTTACTCCACTAGTTTCCTGACAGTTTGCCATCCTTGGAAGCCTAAAATCACTCCTTTGTCCGCCACTTCTCCACAAATCTATAGATCTTTGTTGAAGATGCAGTAGAAGCAGGAGTTCTAAGGCACCTTTTGAGTTACTTTTGCAAAGGTTGTGCACTGCACATATTAATGAACTCTCTTGTCAATCTGTCTTTTTAAGAGTCCCAGCTGAAAGCAGAAGATGGGCAGAGGTAAAGCTTTGCCTCCCTCCATGGCCACACCGGGACTCCCTGCCCTGTATCAGGAATGGACAAAGGGAGGACGGCTGCGTTACATTCATTGTGCTTTCCTCCCGATTGAAAGGATGAATGCCCACCCCACTACTGTTCCTGAGAACCTCCTCGGTGACAATCCTCGCTGAGAGGTGGTTGTGGCTGTAAAGAGGTTGAATGGCTTGCTTTGGCACTGGGAGGTGGAACAGGAATTTAGACTCATGTCTCAGCTGATTCCAAAGCCAGTGACCCCAATCACAGTGAGAATTGTTTCCCCAAGTGAACAATTACTTGTTTTCTTGCCAGTATGAAAGGGGAGGGAGTGACTGCTCCGAAAGTCAGTGTCAACCATGGGTTCACTATAAAGCATCCCCCATCAAGCCTCAGGATACTCACTCTCACATTACCTGCTCCTTCCAGCTATCCTTACCTCTTATTCTCTCTGCAAGCGGCTAATTCCTAATCAAGCCAGGTGGTGGTTGGGCCCTTCAGGTCAGTGTTTCTCCGGTTATAGTCCTCAGAACTGCTGCATCAGCATACCAGTCGATGTGGCTCAGTGGTTGAGCATTGACCCAGGAACCAAGAGGTCACCGGTTGGATTCACCAGGAAACTTGTGAGAAATTCTATGCCCAGAGCCCACCACCAGGCCTGCTGGATGGAAACCGGGTGGAAGCTGCCATCTTTAACAAGCCCTCCAGGTGATTCTGCTGGAGTCCTAAGTTTGAGCCACTGCTGTGGTTCTCACAGCTGTTCTGGATGCTGTGCCTTCTCAGTATGGTTCCCCTGGAGCAGTCACCTGCCTGTCTCTCATTAAACCCTGTCAAGGGCGGCCACTCACCTCTTTCAGGAAGCTTCCCCACTCTGGGCACAGAAAATCTCTGCCTTAAATGTTCTTAAAAATTTGTCCTTACATATAAAGTCCACATCAAGCCTACAAAGCCTTAAGAGATTAAAACGAATACTCCTCTAAAAGGATTGCACACGTAAGTACAATGTTGTATTTTGACAGCCAAAGGTAACCTATGCCATGACGCCTTAAATTATGAAGCCATGGAGAAAAATCATGTATTTTCTATATGACACCCGGGACATTGGCAATGCTTAACAAATATTTTTAAATTGCTTGTTTCCTTATTAGAAGAGTTGAATCCTAACCATATTGTTGGGTAACTACCTATCATAGGCTTTCCATAGGTAGAGTTTACTTACAGTACAATGAAACCCATGGAGTGGTGAGATGATAAAGAACAGGGATTTAGTGAATTTTTTATAGCTTTTTATAAATGCAAATTCATATCCCTAGGTAAAGCTTCCAATAGTACTTTTTTACCAAAGCAGAATGAGACTCTTCAGTTTCTATGGATTTATGATTCTCATGGGTCTTAGGAAAATATTCTAGTACATGTTTTTCCCCAGTAAAATTTTACTTCCTAAAACCTCAAAAGTGACTTTTCTCCTATTCCACTCTAAATAATGCTCACATGTCTTTTGATAGGTTTTCTTTATTAATAACATTTGATTTTTCTTATTAAAGAGACTATATACACTGAGTGGCCAGATTATTATGACCACCTGACGTTTGTAGGCAAATTAGCTATAATTTCACACTGAAGTTGCTAGAGGGCCAGACCATTATAGACAGGGAAACAGGTTGTTTACCACGACAGTAGAAGTAATTTTTTTCTGAAGATATGGGTAAATGAGGTGATCTAACAGCCTTTGAACATGGGATATATTTGAACGTGAGTGGCCAGATTATTATGACCACCTGACGTTTGTAGGCAAATTAGCCCTAAACTGCATTGTATGGGATATGGAAGCCGAAGGCCTGTTCGAACACCTTTGCTGTCTGCAGTTACCAAGATAAAACGTCTCCAATTCGCACAGGAACTCAAGGGTTGGAAAGTCGAGCATTGCAAAAAAGTCATGTGGTCCGATGAATCACGTTTCCAGTTGCATCATGCAGATGGCAGAGTGAGAATTTGGCGGAAACAGCATGAAAGCATGCACCCCACATGCATGAGTACAACCCTTCAAGCTGGTGGGGGCAGTGTTATGGTTTGGGGCATGTTTTCCTGGCATGATTTGGGCCCTTGAATTCGTGTGGAACAATGTCTGAATAGCACAACATACCTAAGTATCGTTGCTGATCAAGTTCATCCTATCATGTTGATGGCGTATCCCAATGGAGGTGGCTTCTTCCAACAAGACAATGCGCCATGCCACGGTGCTCGTATTGTGCAGGAGTGCTTTCAAGAACATGAGGGAGACTTTACCTTGCTTAGGTGGCCCCCACAATCACCAGATCTCAATCCAATTGAGTATGTGTGGGATGAAGTTAAAGAGCCATCAGGCAGCTGGTCCCACAACCATTAAATCTCACAGAACTGGACAGTGCTATTCCTCAGGCATGGTGTCAGATTCCTCGCATCACCTTTCAACATCTCGTGGAGTCAATTCCAAGAAGAATCGCCACAGTACTGAAGGCCAAAGGTGGCCCAATGAAGTACTGATGGAGTGGTCATAATAATCTGGCCACTCAGTATATATATATATATATATACCCCATGTTCAAAGGCTGTTAAATCACGTTGTTTACTCATATCTTCAGGAAAAAATCACTTCTACTGTTGTGGTAAACAACCTGCTTCCCTGTTTATAATGGTCTGGCCCTCTAGCAACTTCAGCATGAAATTATAGCTAATTTGCCTACAAACGTCAGGTGGTCATAATAATCTGGCCACTCAGTGTATAATCACTGTTAAAAGGATAGATTAATTTCCTTAAGTATTTTGTATTTTTCTTTTATTTTAATAATTCAATTTTATAATTTGTAGAAATTAGGAGAACTATTTTGTAGAGATTAATGCAAGAAATCTATTTTGGACCCTTTTTCTCTAGTGCCAAAATGTAATCTCTATCCTAATTTTTTAAAAGATGTTGATTATCAATATTTAATAAAATGAACACTATATTTGGTGACAGTTTATGGTCAAAGTAATTAAAGTATAGTTACTTAATGTGCATTTAATATCTCTTTGAATAATAAGTACAGTAGAGCCACATTTTTGTCCGAACTTTTCTTAAGTCAGTGAATGAAAACTCCCCCCAACATTTCCAAGGACTGAGGTTTGTTTCATGGATGATACTCCTGAGAAAAATCTAAGAGCATGGAAGGAAAGAGAGTGTGGAAGGGTTAGTGTTTATTCACAAGTGATGGGTTGTAGCTACACGGTAACTCCACCTGCTATTCACCACTTCTATTAATACTAAGAGAGCTTCCTTCCACTCCCTATATTAGCAATAAATAGACTAGCAATTCGAATTAGATAAGAACAGGGTTAAAGCATAGAGTTGCTGATAGGTATTTTTTTTATATTTGTGGTAAGAAAATGTATGTATCATGTCAGGTCCCATAATCTAGATATATCTAAATATGCTTTGCTAGACATAACATGTTATTATTGATTCAAAGACAATAATTCATTAGATCACAAATGTAACAACTAAACTTCCAAAAGTAAACTTAAAACCCCTAACACAATACCTGCAAGTGGTCTCTAGAACCCAAGAGGGCCTCCAGCAATAGCCACTAAGAAGCAGGGGTCTTCAGTCACTCAGCCACAAGGAAATGAATTCTGTTCATAACCTGAATGAGTCTGGACGCATTTCTTCCCCATTACACCTCCAGCTGAGGATGCAGCCTGGCCAACACCTTGATCACAGCCCTGTGAGGGCCTAAGCAGAGGGCCCAGTTAGCCTGTGCAGACTCCTAACCCACACTATTTGTGAGACAATAAACGTGCCTCATTTTAAGCCACTAAGTTTGTGGTAACTCATTATTCAGTGTAGAAAATGGATATACTGAGTTAACATGGAATCCTTTTTACTTTGAATCAACCAGGCCCAGTAACGTCCTTCCCTCATTTATTCATAATGATTTCAACCCTCACTATAGAGTGCGCAGTACTTATCTCTGGGAGGTTTTCTTCACTTCAGAAAGGTCTGAGGGTTTAAGTAAACACCTGCATTTAAGGAAATACTTTTTAATTCTTTCATAGAAACAAGAATCACCTCTACTGGAAGACAATTAAAAGAATTCATAAGTATAGCTCTAGGCACATGTTAGGTTCATCTTAAAGAATGGAGAACTAGGAAAGGCAAGAATAGAATCTTTGATCCACTCACTTCCTCGTTCTATAAAGCAAAAACATAAGGATTTATTTAAGCAGCAATAATAATGAAAACAACAGTGACTCAGTTAACTATTCTTCCAATAAGAACCACAAAAGTACCTCTAAGTAAGAAAGGGGTCCTAATGTATTTCCATCTGTGTAATTTTTGTACACTTTTTTTATAAGAAATATAGGGTGTCCCAAAAAGATATACACACTGTAACAGCTGATAACTCACTTAATTTTCACTTCTTTTCAAGTTTAACTTATTTAAAATAATGGGTGAAGCCAGACTAAGCTTTGAACAAAGAAATTTTAGCCTGAAATGCCACTAGACTTTTTTCATGGGGATACATAAAAAATAAAGTTTACCTTACAAAACCAGCAAGTTGATGAATTGAGGGCACACAAATACCAAACGAAATGATTCTTAAAGTTTGTGATTCCATTGCTTCGCGTTATCAGCAGTGCCTGGAACAGAAAAGTCATCTGTTTGAAAACAGGCATTGACAAAAATATTATCCATTTCTGTGGATTCTTTCAAATTTTGAAAATGAACTGTATGTTAATAAACACTGACTTCATAATCATCCAAAGGTTACATTTTGGGGTACGTCCTGTATATACACCAGACTTGAGAAACCACTGCTTATTTTTCATTCATTCAACAAATAGTGACAAAAAGCTCTAAGTGCCAGGCACTCTTCTAAACACTTTTTATTTACTAGTCAGTAAATAAAATAGTAAAGAACCTTGCCCACACGACACTTAGTTTTGTGAGAGGAATGAACAATCAAAATAATAAACAACTAAATTACATAGTGCCTTAAAAAGTGATGTGCATGATGGAAAAGTAGATTAAGGAAGGGGAAGCTGAATGCTGGGGAGGATGGATGGGGTGGTGGTGAGCGTAGGCCTCCATGACCACGTGAGACAGGAGCCTGGTTGCCTCTCCTCACGGAAAATCAAGGAGGCACTTGTAGTGTTAGCCTAGAAGAGTGATTGGCAAACGGCGGGTCGCAAGCCACATGTGGCTCTTTGGCCCCTTCAGTGTGGCTCTTCCACAAAATACCACGTGCGGGCGAGCACGTACAGTGCGACTGAAACTTCGTGGCCCATGCGCAGAAGTCTGTTTTTGGCCTGGGCGAGTCTATTTTGAAGAAGTGGCGTTAGAAGAAGTGGGGGGTGTCGGTCCGCGGGATATATAGCTCGGGGGAAGCGCTAAATATCAACAGTACTTAAACTATATAGATAGGTTAATAACAATGTACCTACCTATATAGTTTAAGTTTAAAAAATTTGGCTCTCAAAAGAAATTTCAATCGTTGTACTGTTGATATTTGGCTCTGTTGACTAATGAGTTTGCCGACCACTGGCCTAGAACAGTGGTTCTCAACCTTCTGGCCCTTTACAGTTCCTCATGTTGTGACCCAACCATAAAATTATTTTCGTTGCTACTTCATAACTGTAATGTTGCTACTGTTATGAATTGTAATGTAAATATCTGATTTGCAGGATGGTCTTAGACAACCCCTGTGAAAGGGTCATTCGACCGCCAAAGGGGTCGCGACCCACAGGTTGAGAACCACTGGCCTAGAAGTTCTCAATTTGATTGGTCTTTACCTATCAGCTCAGCATTTGGCAAAACTACCTGAGATTTGGCAGATGAGCTCTTCTCAGGTATATGGGAACAAATATATCATTTTTTATTCAATTCAATGATGGAAAAGAGAAATGATTGAATGCTATTAATGCTACTCACTAGATTGTAGCTAACAAGCCCAGAGAATGTCCTAATATATTGTTGTAGTAATATATAGAAATGTTTAAAAGCGTCTAAAAATGTTTAAAAAAAAAAAAAATTTAAGTGTCTTAATTTTTTTATTATTAAGACAGAACCCCTATGCCAAAATAAATGCCTACCAGTTACTTTTAGTATTAATTAGATCCAAACACTAAAGTGTTTATGGGCTAACAACTTAGTAGTCATTCACAAAAATAATATGCATAAATTAAAGGGAAAAATAATTTTATTTAATTGTTGAATAACAGCAACTACTTACAAATGAGGAGTGTGTGTCTCTTGGACACTGCACAGCCCCTCGAACATTGGAATCAAATCAGACACTGCCATCCTCACGAACTATTCCATACTGATTTTTAAACTTGCTGAAAAGCCAAGTTTGCAAATATATGGTGTCATCTGAAGGAATGTGAGTGCAACCTAATACTGAAAATCTGAAGTAGTTTGCTTTGGTCTCTGTCAGATGTTGCTCTGTGTCTCTCAAAGGTCAGCACGCCCTGGGCATCCCTGCATGTTTGCACAGTCCCCCAGTGCACAGTTTAAGAATTGAGGAGTTACCATATCCCTAAACTCTTTCCTTCTCTTGCATCAAGCTACTTCCAGCCTCTTGAATAACTTCTCTGGCTTCCTCTCCAAGATTTCTCTTCCCTATTTCCTTTGGGAGTAACCTCAGACTGTCTTAATAAGGCATGAGTTCATGTATATTACAATGCATCTCATTATAGTCATACAGTCATTCAGCGGCCTCTATTCTGGGGGAGGGTTCATTTCCTTCATTCTCTGGGTTCTTAAAGGAGTTACCCCCTTTCGAATGTTTTAAACACCAAATAGATCATAAGACCATTAACAAATTAAAACACATCTCCCCACACCTACAAATAATGGGTGACTAAGGGAAATATTCTCTGTCCCCAAAAACATAATTCTATTTATATTGAAAGTCAGTAATCTCTTTTGCTAGAATTTCTCTGATACATCCCCTTAAGGCTTAACTGTTCAATTATTTTTAAAATCATATTAATAGTCTGAATCATTAAAAACTGTTTTTTAAAGGGCAAAGGAACACTTCAATTCATTATGGGAATCTCCAAGGACTATGAGAAAACCAATACTTTTATTCTAATAAAAATTAAGAAGTCATTAGCTTTCAGAGAAGGCTAGAGAGCATGTTCTCACTGTGAGAATCAATCATGCACCTTCCTTTCTCCAAATTTCAAGTCACCTTCGGACTGCTCCTGTGACACAGAGTTAATGGCAGGAGAGAGGCTGTCATAGCCCATTACCAACACCACACATTGTGAAACAGAGCTGGCAGCGGCCTGGCATTCTCTCCCTCAAAGTGAGAATTAAATCAAATTGAACTTGCCTTATGCAGAAGTAAAATAATATGGTAGGTCCCGTCACCTCTCCTCCAATATAAAAAGGTCATGATTTCTTATCAAGTAAAGGGAAGAGGAAATGACTTAAATTAAACCTCTGTTTATCTACATTCTTGACTAATTACAAAATTAAAGAGATTCACTCACCACTACCACCACACCACCACCACCACCACTACCACCACCACCACCACCACCCCAGTCACTCTTCCATGGTGATAGAGTGCCATCTAGTGCTAATATTGTCTTGAGGACTCAAAAGCACATGAGCATAGGAGTCCTAAAAAGCAACAGTAAAAAAAAATTTAAAACATTTTTATTGAGCATCTACTATGAAAATACAGTTTGCCTGACTTTTTTCTTCACAATTCTGCAAAAGTTTTCAGAATCTTTATTTGCCCTGAGTTTTGTGGAAATATTTACGTTGTGGTAGGAGGGGAGAAAATGCTTTTTGCCAGTGACTCTATGAACATTAAATATGAGTGCGGAGGTGGCCATCAGGCTGCTCAGCTTGAGCAGAGCCCTGATTACATTTACTGCCCCTCTTCCCAGAAAAATGTATGGCTACTTAGCATTTATATTGCACTTTTCGTCTCCAAACCACTTTACAGAACCTCTCTGATTAATTCCCCCAACGCCCTTGCAAAGTAGTTATTACTCTATACTATTAGCCCCTTTATGAAAGCTTTTGATGGCTGTTTCTACTGCCTGTGCGTGAATTGCATTTATCAAAGAGAATTTCTCCAAAGATTCATGTCCAGAGTCAAAGAACAATTACCACAGAAGATTTTAATGTTTTCCCTTTTTTCAGAGATAAAAAAGGTTTATAATTAACTTAAATAGTGAACATATTAACTCCTCTCCCAATCAAAGAATGTCAGAATAAAGAAAAGCATTGTGTCATCAACGTGAAACTTTTCCTTAGTTCCTCATCACCAGTATATAGAGGACTCCACCCTCCACTAGAATAACAGCACTGTTGTGCCTTCAAAATAAAGAAAACCCAGGAGGTAGAGAGATGGGCAGGCTGCTAAAAGAGGAGGAACTCATACATTAGGACTCTGTGATACATTAAGGAGCTGATGTGTTTTATTTAAAAGCTAAGCATCCATCACTCCTAACTTAATCACCTTTCATAAACCAGCTATTCCTTATAACATTTTGATAAATGGTGTCATTTAGAACCAAAAAAAAAAATGGTAGAGAAGTTGTATTTTCAATGAGTAATATTCACATTTTTTCTGTATGTAGTTCAAGTTTGAGCATCTTAACTCGACTCTTCCCTTTTTTTCCAAAGAAATCAATAAAAAGCATTTTCTAAATTGCAAAGCATAGCTACTAAATGACTCCCACACAGTATGTGATAAGATATGAGTGTTCCAAGAGATACTGCATCCCATGGAGAAAGAGAACAGAGAAGACAGAAGAGCCAATAAGTTAAATCCTGAGCAAAAGTGTCATGTCAGTGGTGGGAGAGGCCGAGACACCAAAGTCAGCAATGAGAGGCCTGGCTGTCTCCCAATACTCACTTCTCTGCTTTCATATTTACTTGCCTTCACCCCAGAGATTACCAACTAGAGATACAGACAATAGAGATTTCACAATGCACGTAAATGGTGGAAAAACACTTCACATTACAAACAATCATCCAATAATTTCAGCTTAAAAAAAATAATTATTCCATGGTATGTGGGAAGCAGAATTAATGTATCCATTGCCATTTCCAAAATCCTCCTAGGGTGGTTTTTGGTGATGTTCAAATGCCAGCTTTTTAAAAACAATCTCTACTTATAGCTACTTTATGTAAGGGGATTCATCACCATTTTGGCACTTAATGTATTTTAGTATATTTAGAATTTAGGGGGGGGGGAAGATAAATAGTGTGAACTGAAATTTAAGCTCTAATTAGCATAGTCATTGAGCCAGATTATTTCCTAACAGGAAAACTTATAACTTTCATTAAAAAGAGATTTTAATTTGGGTTGTTGGAGGGAGTGGAGATGGGGTCTTGTTCCAGGAACAGTGTGTGTTCATCTTGGAACTGGTGGGAAGTTCATAAATTGATCCTATGTGCATAAATTTTTTATCAGCTTTTATCCCAAATATGGGCACAAGCAACTCCTAATCAAGTTCTTAATGATGAGCTCTTCAAATTCTGGAGAGTTCACATTGATGAGGAACTTTATTCTCACAAATGGGTGATACATGTAAAGCCATTTTTAAACCAAATATTTTACGATCATTCAAAATGTTGGAATTTTATAAAACCCAAAATTTAGAATACTCATATGACATTTAAGGAATCTATCAGCTCTTTCTTTTCCTTCATGGACAAAAGTAATGTTAAAATTTTGGTGATAATGCAAAAGCACTTCGAGTCCAATCAAACCTTTTCCCCACATGAAGTATTCATAAGCAATGGTAAAGTTAATTTGCAGACAGCACGTGCATTGTTAGCAGTAACTCCACCACTAGCTTGCGTGCTATAAAAGGGCACATCTGCTGCACAAAGGGAAACGTGTTTGACAAATGGAAAACAGCAACATGAAGTTTACCGGGACCTCCCTGCAGACTCCACAGGACCTCAGATTGCATCCTGTGCTCCCAAGCTCATCCTGAAAGATTACATACACATGCACCACGACCACCACACAGACACACACACACACACACACACTCACAGTGCAATTCCCAACAGCATCAGAGGCCACGTGTCCAGAATGGGAAGCAACACACTGCCCATCACCTGGCTGCTGCCGTCCGTGCCTGAATATAGAGTATCTCCTAAGCCAAACACAGAGAAGGTGCCTGATTCCATTTTGCTCAAGTCCCAGACCATATAGTTCATGTCAAGAAGCTACCAGTCAGGATCCATAGCTACTACCCAAGAGGTATAGCCACCTCTGATCATGCAAAGCTTTTCTAAAAACCAAGGATCAAAAGATGCTTTTAACTCACAGGAACTCACAGGTTGGGAAGCTTCATTCTATCTTATTCTTGACTCCTACTTGGGCATCAAGCCTCCAGGCCTACCTACACAAGAGACAAGGGAATCTTTTAAATACTGCAGCAGAATCCTATGATCTGAGGCTGCTGGGCTATATTCTCAGCCTGTTAAAGGAATTCAAAAAGTTGTTCTCCTTTTAAGATAAAACTTGGCTTTCAAGCTTATTGTCTTGGTGCTAAATCCTGTTTTGAATTTCATAAGCTAAATATTAACACTTGCTTCTCATTTGCATTCCAATTTTAAGAATTTTAATGTCTCTGGTCCCAAGGAAGTTGTATGCTTTGACTATGAATAAAGCCAAGTACATTGAAATACCCTTCTCCACACCAGAATGTTGCCAAACTAGACAGTGTGGCATTCTTGAAGAGATACCACACAAATCTCCTTTGCTCATGCAATTCATTCTGCCTGGAAAACCCTTCCCTTCCTGTCTCCAGGCAAATAAATAAATCCTTTTTCTTCAAATTCCACCTTTCCCTGAGTCTTTCACCGCATTTGCTCCATGCTAAACTTGTATCTCCTGCTCCTGAGAACTCCTACAGCATTCTGCACATCTCTTCTGTGCTTCTACTTTACCTTGGCCAAAGAGTTCTGCAGGTTCCTCCCCTCTACTGGCATGTGAGCTCCTGGAGAAAAGCAACAATGTCCTATTCACCTTGTGTCTATTCAATGCTTATGGACTCAAGTTTGAAATGATTAGGGTAGGAAACAGGTTTAGCAGCATATAAAGAAAAAATAATCGTTGTTTAAGTACAAAAGGTATTTTCTCTCCAAAAGAGAATCCAGACATAGGGCTGTTTGTCTAGGCTCAGAGATTTTGCTCTGTGAAGTTATCAAGGACCCCTCAGGCTTCCTCTTAGTTTTCTGTCCTACCATATTTAGAATCTGACTTATATCCTCAAGGATGCCTTACAGCTGCTCCAGTTGTCATATATGAATTTTAGTCAGCCCAACGGAGAAAACAGAAGAGCAAAAAGAAGACACACACACACACACACACAATTTGTGTCCACTATCTCAGGGGGTGAAAGGACACAAGGATTGTCACAGGCAACCCAGAGAAAAAAAGTATTGCAATTATGGTCTTTCGTGTTTCTAAGTCCAGATATGAAACACATAGAAGACTACTTGCAGCAAGAATTTTCTACCCCAAAGAAGGCAGTGTCAGCCACATGAGCAGTCAGAAGAGAAGCAAGAAAACCAGAAATGCCTTAGCCCCAGTGGGTAGAGTGTTGGCCTGTGGACTGAAGGGGCCCAGGTTTGATTCCGGTCAAGGACACGTACCTTAGTTGCAGGCTAGATCCCCGGCCTTGGTAGGGGCAGGTGCAGAAGGCAACCAATCGATGTGTCACTCTTAGATTGATGTTTCTCTGTGTGTGTGTCTCACCCCCTCCCTTCCAGTCTCTCTAGAAATCAAAGGGAAAATATCCTTGGGTGGGGATTAAAAAAAAAAAGAAAGAAAGAAAGAAAACCAGCGACCAGTGAGTGTCCCTGATAACTGCCTCTGCCCTCTGTCAGCTGAAAAAGCCACCATAAGTTTGGAGATATAAGTGCAGACAAAATCTGAACCTTGCTTTCTAACTGAAGTCCTAGAATTCACACACATACATCCTGCAGTGGTGGCGCAGACATAGTGACCACACAGAAGAAACTTAAGGCAGACAGCTCCACTGAGTTCTCATGACTCAACATGGCTTGAAAGAGCATCAAAAGTCTCCTCTAACCAACCCTATGGAGGCTCGATGTAGCAGAGAAAGCCCACCAACCTAAAAAAGTTTGGAGGTCAGTCATATTGAGGGAACAGAGAAAATATTCTAGAACTTGCACTTGAATCCATTTGGAAAGGCCATGCTTCATGAATGCTAGCAAGGATAGAAGCTGACAACTGAAGACACGCAGAAATGAGCCAGTATAAGTGAGACAGGTAGATGCCTTACCCGAGCCATCAATGATGACTGGTCCAAGAAAAGGCTTAATGAGGAACTGGTGTGGCTGAGCTGAGAAGTCTTCACAATGTGGTACATTAGATCTGAGTATGAGGACTCAGGGGGTGAAAGGACACAAGGGGGTGAAAGAATTCAAGTTTACTGTGCTGACATGGTTGGCTCACGGAAGATATTTTGGCAGAGGGCCCTGTACATAGAAGTGGTGGCACCTCAAAGGTGAAAGGAAGAGTCCTGTGAGAGAAAGGATCTGGGCTCCTTAAGTCATCCCACCGTTCTCCTTACATGGGTTTTCTCTGTGAACACTTTGGATTGGTCTGTGTTGTGTTGTTGTTACTCTTTTAATTCAGAAGTGCTAAATTCCTTAGTAGTATACTGTGGTTCAGAAGAAGCAAAATCTTGATGGAATTGAAAATTAAAAGGAAGTATCTTAGATACGAGCTAGAACGAGTTAAATATTTCTCTTTAGGGAGTGCATTTAAATGTTTATCTCTTTCCTAAACTGGGGAAAAGAAACATAACCAAATAGAATGCATTAGCACCATCAGCCCAATCTTACCTGAATGGCCAGCATATAGTTCCACACTGATCTCCTCCAGGCACATCAGTCTACCTAAAGAGCTCAACATACACCACTGGATTTTATTTTACCTGATTTGATTTGATTTGATCCTTTGTTCTCTGACAGGTGTGGGGACCAATAGAGAAAGTAGAAATACTTAATGTTTGTATTATTTTGCTATTTTTGTTGTCTGCTATCATAACAAAACACCACAGGTGAAGTGACTTAAACAACAGAAATTTATTTTCTTGCCGTTATAGAGGCTAGAAGTCCAAGATCAAAGTGCCAGCAGGTTTGGTTTCCTTTGAGACGTCTCTCCTTGGCTTGCAGATAGCCACCTTCTCACTATGTCCTCACATGGTCTTTTCTCTGGTGTCCTGGTGTCTGTGTGTCCTTTTCTACTAAAAGCACCAATCAGATTGTATCAGGGCCACCCCTAAAAGTCTCATTTTAACTTAATTACCTCTTCATAAGTCCTATTTCCAAATACAGTCACATTCTGAGGTACCGGGGTTAGGAATTTCATATATGAATTTTAAGGGGACATAATGTCAGTGCATAAAAAATGTTATTGAGTAGTTATTTCTTGTTGGAGGTTTTGAATATTTCTGTAACTGTTCGTTCAACTCAAGAAAATACCATCCTCAAGTACCAAAGATGTGAGAAAACATGTGTTTTATCTAGAACACCTCAACCTTAGAGGAATACCATGGGCATGTTTGACAATAAGCATACTATTTTATGTACTAGTCACTCTTCTTTTAATAGATCAAATAAATTAAATTCCATGAGTACACAGACATGCCCAGTCACAGAGATACTAATTTATAGCCATACTACACTTAAAATGAAAACATCTTGAAATGTACTTCAATGGGATAAAAGACACTTGGAAAAGTTATCCATCAAAACACTGCAAACTGAATATGTATTCCTCTTTACTACCTGCCAAAATCCCTAAAATAACATTAAAGAAATAAAGGAGTTAACCAAACAAAACAGACCAAAAAAAGAGAGAGAACATAAGAAAACAATAAATGAGTGATGACAATAAAATTCTAGAAGATGGAGAACAAAGAAATGAGTAGTCATTGACTGCTCTGGTTACCTACAACTGTGTAACAAACTACCCTCAAAACTTAGCAACTTAAAACAACTATTTTTATGCTCCTGAATTATGCAAGTCAGGAATTTGAAGAGGACTTGGCAGGGACAGCTTGCCATTTCACCATAATGTTTGCAACCTAAGCCGGGAAGATTCAAAAGTTGGAGTGATTCAACAACTGGGGGCTAGAACTATCTGGAGGCTTTGTGACTCGTGTCTGAGAGTTAACACTGGCTGTTGGCTGGGGCCTCAGTTGGCTGGAAAAGCTGCATATAAAGGTCCTTGTTATTTGGTCTGGGCTTCTTCAGAGCACGGCAGTCTAAGACTTATTACATAACAACTCAAGGGTCCAAAAATGAGTATCCTAAGAGAACCAAGTAGAAGGTGTGCCATCTTTTCTGATATAGCCTTGGAAGCCACTTAGCACTGTTTTACTGCACTCTATTGGCCAACCAGTCATTGAGGTCAGTCCATATTTAAGAAAAGAATGCATAGGACCCCACCACCACAACCACCATCTTTCAGTTGGAGGAATGTCAAAATATTTCTAGACATGTTTTTAAACCATTACACTGACTTAGCAGAATTTGGAGTTTGTAAAGGGGGGCACAAATGAAAACAAAGCTATTGGTGCTGTAGACTCTAGCAAGACTCAGGCATTTAATATACCAGATACCAAGGAGAAGGAATAGAGGGCAGGGATGAGAGTGAAGCTGGGAACAGGAGGACTGGGTGAGCCTTTGTATGAGAAATGCCTAGACCTCAGATCTTTTCCCTAACTTGCACAGATGGACCACCAACCCATTCTCATCCCAGCAGGAGGAGGGGAGTTTGTTTTGTAGAGCAGCAGTTCTCAAAGTATGGAGTCACCAAGACACTTTCAGGGGGTCTACTAGGTCAAAACTATCTTATAATAATACCAGAATATTATTTGTCTTTTTTACTCTCATTAGTGTATAGTAGAGTGTTCCAGAGACTATATGCAGAGCAGATATGAGAACCCAGCTATCTTCTACTAAGCTAAACACTTAAATGAAGGTGCAAAAATACAAAAGATAGCTACTTTTCTCACTAAATTATTTGTTGGTTTTGGAAATTCTAGCTATTTTTCATAAATATGTGACGTTTATATTAAAATACAATTGGCTTATTGTTATTTTAAATAAATTAATAAATATGTCTTAAATTTCCATTTTAATTTCTAATATGGTAAATATCAATTGATATAACCAACATAAACAAATGCTCTTTGGCAATCTCAAAAATGTTTAAGATCATTTAGAGATTCTTTGGTTTTGAGACCAAAGAATTTCAGAACCACTGCTCTGAAGACCCTGGATTTAGGGACATTCTAAACAGCAGAAGGCAAAGAGAATACATGAAACAACAAGGCAAGTATTAAGAATCTAGTACTGATCTATAGAACTTCTCTATAGCTTACTCTAATTCAGCACCCAGGAATCTAGGAGATAGAATTACATCACCCTACCCAGGCAGGAGATGGGAGAATCCTTTTCTGGAGAAACTAAACAACTAAGGGGGAAATCCTGATATTTGGGAGTGCCCTAATAAATGATGCAATACCCCCAGGGTCATCCTACAGTGAAACTACCAATAGACAGACCCTACTCTTGCACACAGCCTACACCACTTTGTTAACTCTACACTTAAAGGTGAATGGACAACCCACTATAAATGGAATAGCTTTTTGGGGAAAGCTTCCAATGTGCAAAATAAGACCAAAACAAGCAAATAAGACAAGAGAAAGGCCATGGAGAAAAAAAATCCATAAAAACACCATTGATATCTTAATAGATTAGGATATCCAGAAACAAGGAAAATATGCTTAGAGCAACAGAGAACTTGGAAATTAAAAGCAAGAGAGCCAAAATTAATAAGATCAGTGGAGAATTAGAAAGTAATAAAATTGAGGAAATGTCCTAGAAAATAGGGCAAAATCATAAAAAGATGAAAACTAGGACAGAAAGGGCACTTAGAGGACTGATTTAGAAGATAATCTCTAACTGAAAGTAGCTTCATTTTAAAGAAAGGACAGACAACATAAAAAAGGGAAATTTCTACAGAAATAATTCAACAAAATTTCCCAGAGCTAAATGACATGCACTTTCATATAGAATAGGTTCACACAAGTATAAGCCTCTAGAGAGGAAAAATGACATTTACAAAGGATGAGGAATCAAAATGTCATCATAACTTCACAGAAACACTGAAAGCTTGATGACAATTGGATGATGCCTTCAAAACATTAAGGAGCATATTTTTCAGCCATAAAAAAAGAAGGAAATCCTGTCAATTTTGACAACATGAATGGATCGGGAGGGCATTACGCTAATGATTAAGTCAAACAGAAGAAGACAAATGCTGTATGAGCTCACTTATATATGTAATCTTTAAAAAAAGAAAAAAGCTGAACTCATGCCCCCAAAATAGTCTCTGAATACTACTAGTGAAGACCAGCAAGACTAAAACACTGGAAGTAAATATTCTCTCTATAAGAATTAATTATAATCAGAACCCCTAATCATTAAAATTTAGTTGTGAGATAGAGCCAACCACTCAGGAAACTCAGCACCTATCTAGATACATGTACTCTAGCCTAAGCCCATGAATACATGGTATTCTGCTGACCACAGCCATGGGTCTGGCCCATGTGATTAGCATCTGATTCTATCACCACAATGAAGCACCAGGAGATGTTTGCTGATGCTTCTAAGACAGGGGCCATTGCAATTGTGAGGACGTAAGATCTGCAGCTGCTGCTATCTTGACCCCAAAAGACATCGCTTGTCTGAGAATGGAGTCCAAGTGGAAGGGACAAAGCAAACAGATGAAAAGAAACTCTCCCATTTTCAACAATTGATCCCCTAATTAAGCTATTGAGTATTCCACTAGGATCTTTCGGTCAATCATCTAATTACCAGTTTGGGGAAGCCAGTTGGACTTTTTTTTTTTGTCCCAACTGAAAAAGTCTGAAATGCTACAAAGATAAAGGATACTTGAGGCAGAGGAGGTTTCCTTTTAGCAAACAATGGCCTGCCAAGCGGTTACTCCAGCCCAACTCCCCACAATGGGAACATGTGAAGCTGAATTTCAAAGCTGCCCTCTGGTTATGATGCATTTGTGTCAAGAATCTAGCATTTATCAACTTTACCCCTCAGTTTAGCCTCTGCTCTGCTGCTACAGCAGCATTAGGTGATGTATTAGCTTCCTAGAGCTACCATACCAAAGCTCCAAAAACTGGTGGCTTAAATTAACCAAAAAGTATTCTCTCATACTTTTGGAGGTCACAAGTTTGAAATCAAGATGTCAGCAGGGCCACACGCCCTCCAGAGGCTCCATTCCTTGCCTCTTCCAGTTTCTGGTGACTATTGGTATTCCTGGCTTGTGGGGACATCATTTTGTTGGGGCCCAGGGCAGGGTGCCTAAAATATCCCACAATGGCATATTGAGTCTTTTGTATTAAAGTTACTTGAAAAGTAGCCGATGCAAAAAGGGTGTGTTTGTTACCGATGGGGAGAGGATGAGGAGAGGTCTTCGTCACCTGTTGCTCATAGGAGTGGACTTTTTGCAATATCCTGAGAAAAATAATATTCTGAGGCTCACACAGGAGAACAAGTGGTTTTTATTTCTGTGGAATTACATCCCTGAGTTTCCAAGGTCCCATTTCTTCTTGTCCTACTGAGGAAGAAGTGTGTAGCTGTGGCTCCAACAGGGCTAGAATCAGAGTTTCCATTCCATGTTGGAGCAGTACAATACATCATCAGGCTAGCTTAGTTTGGGTTTCCTGCTGCAGCCCATCAGTCCATTGCATGTGGAGCCCATGTGGCCGTGGTTTGCATGGGCAAATGCAAGAAAGAAGGTATGAGCAAGCCTCACAAGCAACAAGAGAGAGAATTCCTTTGTTTAGGGGATTATGTATTCCCAAATTCTCAGGGGCTTGCAATGGCCATGCCATTCTGGTCAATATCTGTTCCTGGGTATGACTGACTGGTGCCTTCCCTAGTCACCCCAACTTCACTGTGCATCTATGTCCTCTTTGTTGGACCCCTTCCCTCAGTGATCTGGGGGGAATGGGCCAATGATCCCCTGGGGAGTATGAAATTGCAGCTTTCTGGTGAATCTGCCCAAATGACATGCCTATAATGTCTGGCCTCCCTTTGCTCCTTTCCTATTAACTAACTAATTACAATTAGCTATCATGTTGATGATCCTTTGTCTCCTTGATAAATCCCCCTGTGAAAGGGACCCTCCTTGCTCCAAGGGGGTTTAGAGAGACACCCTCATTTCTATAGTTAAGGAATCCAGAGCTGAGACGTCTGTATAAACAAACCTTGTTATTTTTTACTAATTTACTATCCAAGTCCTCTTTCTGTTTAGATTCCTAAGGAGCAACCAAACCTGTTTCTTTGTTCTGTCAATTCTTCACAAATTTATCATTTCTTTTATCTAAAAAACATAAAAAGTTGTCTAGATCTATAATTTCTTTGAGTATCATTTATTATCTCCCATGTGCACATATAAAATTGGTTTTCCTCCTTTTAATCTGGGCTCATGTCAATTTTATTATTAGTCTAGCCATAAGAACTCAGAGGGGAAAAGGAGGACTCTCTGCCTCCATGGTCACATGGCCTTCTCCTCTTTTCTCTGTCTAATCTCCTTCCACGTCCCTCTTATAAAGACACCTGTCATCCTGGCCAGTGTTTCTCAGTGATTAGAGCATTGTCCCACACACCTAAGGGTCAAGGGTTTGATTCCGGGTCAAGGGCACATACTTAGGTTGCAGATCGATCCCCAGCCCTCATCGGTGCATGTGTAGGAGGCAACCAATCAATGTGTCTTTCTTACATCGATGTTTCTTTCTCTCTCTCTCTTGCTCTCTGCCCCCCCCTCCTCCCTCCCTTCCACCCTCTCTAAAAATCAATAATCAATGAAAAAAATATCCTTGGGTTAGGATTAACAACAACAATAATTTTAAAAAAGGCACTTGTCTTTGGATTTAGAGGCCACTCAGATAATTGAAGATGATCTCCTTGCTCAAGATCCTTAACCTAATTACATCTGCAAAGACCCTTGTTTCCAAATAAGGTAAAACAGAACATGGACATACCTTTTGGGAGGCTACCACTTAGTCACTACAAGTAATTCATGTCCTTTAAAACCTGTCACAGATCATGAAACATCTTCTTAAAGAAATATTCTCTGACATGGTCGTGTCAAAAAGTACCTGACACTACCATGTGGCACCCCATGCCAATTATATTGCAATATCTGAGAGAACCAGGTATCAGCAGTTTTTAAAGATGCCCCAGGTCATTCTGATGTGCAACAACATTTGGGAACCACTGCTTTCATAGCAGTTCTTTGTTTCTGTATATTTTCACTAATCTTCAAGTTCAAAACTCTCCAGTTTACTTTTTTTCTGCTTGTTTATTAAAACTGTAACTTTTCCTTGTGGTTCCTCTTATTAAAAATGAAGCCATTTTATAAAAGTAAAACAAAAGAATACTCATTGGGTATTTGCTTATGTTTTCCATTTGATCGTGTTTCTAGGAACTGCTCTCACCCTAGACATCCACAAACTTGCCAGTCCTTCCTTGCCTCCGTACACACACACATCTCTGCCATAGGCAAAGGCAAATCATTTTGGATTTCATTCCTTTGAGTAAAGCTTTGTAATTGAAATTATATCTCACCACACTGAAATTATATATCATTTTCAAAGTATTTCTTGAAAAGAAATGATTAAATATTTAAACCTTTAAGTTCTAAAAATATTAACCCAAGAGAAGGAAGAGATGACATTCTGAAGGAATCTTGATATGAATATGGAAAAGAGATATTCATAGTTTTCATATTTAATTTGGAATTTTTTCAAATGAGGTCCATGATCTTAGAAAGAATCTTAGGGCATAACATTGGGTCTGAGACTTAGTGCATTCAGGAAGATGCCTAGTTTCTCTTTGTGCAAGAAGTTCACCTTGAGCCACACATATAAGGGAACTAGCTCTTGCATTTTAAAACCATCACCCATCTTTCCATTCTTCTTATTAATTTTTTAACCAAATTTGCCATCATTCTAGTCAAACATTTTCAGTAAAAGTATTTCCCAGTGTGCATCTCGTCTCACACTAAATCTTAAAGTTTTCAACAAAGGATACAGCCAAAAGTAATTACATGATCTGAAAGCTCAGAACATATTAGAACACAATTTACATTTACCAAAAGATGGATTTTGTACCTATTTTATATGTGTTTTATATTACTGAGTGATTTCCCCCCACAA
Organism: Myotis yumanensis; assembly: GCF_028538775.1. Classification (NCBI taxonomy): domain Eukaryota; kingdom Metazoa; phylum Chordata; class Mammalia; order Chiroptera; family Vespertilionidae; genus Myotis; species Myotis yumanensis. Next base: position 66,341,563 of record NW_027223755.1, on the reverse strand, counting down.
TATAAGCTTCACACCAATAAGCTATTTATTAACATAGTTAATTTTAACATGTGCTTACTAGATTAATAAGACTTTTTATGTTATACTTTAATATTTGCTACAGATTTTAATAAAGCCCAGATGTCATACTTTCTGTCCTCCAAGATTTTATAGCCAGAGGACACAGGAAAACACAGATCAAATTCATCAACAATTACTTATTGAGTGACTACTTTATATAATGCATTTTTCTAGAAATGAGATAAGAGTTTAATTGCTATTTCTGGGCTGGAGAGACATGCTTAGCCTTGAGTAAAGACTAGGACTTGGACAGGAGAGCTACTAAGCAAGAAAATCAGTAGCAGCAAAGAACCACAGATATGAAAGTATATGTCACGGTAATAGATGTCTGCTCATTCTATTTGCCCAGCATCTAGTCCTTCCTTTTCAGGTAATTGTACCTCAGCTTTCCTTTCAAAATCCACTCCTCTTTTACCCTCAATCTGCCACCATTTATGGATCCTGATAGAAGACATAAAACTCCTGGGTCAGAGTTAAAACACTTGGCTGCTCACAGCAATAGCAGTTGCCAGAGTATTTGCATTTTCTCATGTCAGTTCCTTGAGCCCATTTCCAAAGGGCAATGCAAGGAGATTCAAGGGGCACCTGCACACACAGTGGGGTGCTGCAGGAACCCAGCCTTCTTCAAAGACAGTAAGCATGCCTATTCTTTGTTCCAGAAGGAGACACTGTCTGTATTTTCCAAGGCTGTTTGCTGTACAAACATCATTGAAAAAATAGCCCAAAACAAAGTCACTCAGAGCCTATGCTCACACAATAGGCAGAAATGCAAGAGACACAGGGAGAACTGTCTGCCAACAAACAGTTTATTTTTCAGCTCATTCTTCCCAGGAAGTATACTTAGTATATAACTATGCGCTTACAACCTCCTAGTCATCTAGAGTTTGTTTTCTTAATTTCCCAGTGGACAGTAAGGACCACAATATCCACATTAGGTGCTGCGCTTAACCAGGCCTCCGAAAAGCAAAGAAGCCTTGCTGAGAAAACCTACCAAGAAAATATTTCCAAGACAGCAGTCCCCAAACTTTAACTATTGAGGGAGGGCTTTGGATTTCACAGTGAGAGACAGTATGCAACAATTTTAAGAAAACATCTGCTTTTACTGGAGTAGAAAGAACAGAGCTTTCTGTATTTTTGTAAATAATCAATTTCATTTGCCAGGTCATTTTCAAACTATGTCATTTTTGTTAAGTTATTTTGCATTTTTATTTATTTATTTATTTTTAAATATATTTTTATTGATTTCAGAGAGGAAGGGAGAGGGAGAGAGTAATAGAAACATCAATGATGAGAGAGAATCAATGATTGGTTGCCTTCTGCATGCCCCCCAATGGGGATCAAGCCCAAATTCAGGCATGTGCCTGACTGGGAATCAGTGACCTCCTGGTTCTTAGGTTGACGCTCAATCACTGAGCCACGCCAGTCAGGCTCAAACTACCCTTTGTCATTTTATAAATGAAAATGCATCATGACAGTTGAAACATTGTTTTTCTCATTTCTTTGCCTGAGAAAATAACCACCCCCCCCAAAAAAACAAAAACAAAAAACAAAAAAAAACTTGTGTTTGAGAGACATTGTTTTATTACAAATAAAGGAATTTCTACTTAGTGTGGGCAAAAACTGAGGAAACCCACTACCTTTAAGAAATCATGACAGTGGATTTACTCAAACATTTGGACAAATTCAAGAGTAAGAAATGCAAAGTAAATTATTGGGGACACTTAAATATTGGGGGCAATTTTACCGGAACCATGAGATAAGCTCTACTATGACATTTAAAAAACATATACTAAGTGAATCTGTAGCTGGTTTTTATGTCTTATGATCTCATCCTGATCTCTGACAGTGGCATTTAATATGATAAAATGCAATGGGATTCTTGGTAATGACCCATTCATATCATGGTCTTTTTCTGCTCTTTTCTAACAAGATGAAATAATGATTCATCATCAGCTGAAGAACTGCCAATTTGGAATCAAGTTGCTGCCAAGTGTGCAGACCCAGGACACTCAAACGGCTCCCGGCAGAAAAGCCCCTCCAACAGGGCCCTTGTGATTTATCTACTGCTGGGCAGTCTCCTCCAGTTTATGATTTCACACAAGGCCACTGATGGTGCACATTTTTTTTTATAAGAGTGAAGATGTATGAACACTTACTAAGCAGTTTACATGTATTAATTCATGTATCTAACTACCCTGTGAAGCTGTTTGATCCTTCCCTCCAGATGAGGACACGGAGGCGTCCAGCAACTTGCCTGCGTTCCAGTGTGGGAGATGGAGTCAGGATTTGAGCTCAGAGCCTCACCTTTACACCTGCTGGCCTTAGAACAGTAGTTGTTCTTCCCTGCCTAGTACATTCCAGTCAGAAACAACCAACCGCCAGGGTTTATAGCATTTCCTCAACACATTACTAGAATTTTAAAATGTCAAAAACTGTCACAAGGGTTTCTGACCTTAATTTGTTGTGTCTATCATTTGGCATATTACGTAGTGTGTTTGTTTTTTGAGTGTTTTATTGATTGATTGGAGCTGTAAGTTTGTCACCTTTCACTCGGATGGGCAGAGAAAATGTACATTTTTTAATCTTGCCTATAATTCTTCTGATAGTGCTCACAAGCACTCACCTGCCAGGAGCAGGGAGAAAACATGGACATTTAGCCTAATGTAGTCACCTGTCTGTCTGCACACACTTTGAAGTAGCACGTCTTTTGAAGATGGTGAGGCAGAGCCCCTGGCCTGATCATACAGGAGATATAACTAGACTTTTACTGGGGACTGTCAGGCAGGGACCAAGGCCAGGCTTTCAGAATTCTCCCATCCACCACACCTGCCCTCTGATAGGATGCCTATTCGTGGCAGAGGAGAAAGGGACCTATGATCTGGGTCGTATCCTCTTGCTTCTCTGACCTCTACATTCACCATCCTCGCAGGATTGGTCATTTCTCCCTCTGCCGGCAATTACACCACAAATCGGTGCCTAGTATACTTTGTGCTTTGGTGTCTGTGGCTTGTTTTGGGCAGCGCTCACTGAGTTACTGGGCCCCTGGAAGTCTCGCTCGTCTCCTGTGTGATCTTCAGCCACATGGCAATTCCATCACCATCCACCCTGACCTCCTACTCAACCTAGAGCAAACTGCTCAGCTAGACCCGTAGCAAAGTTTTGTGCCTTCCTAGAGAATTTTGGAAGCTTCCTAGAAAATATTGTCTAGGCCACCATTAACCAAAGGTGAGTAGGAAAGCTAAGCTTAGCGTCCCCTACCCCCTGCTTTACACCTAAAACTACGGAGGCAGCAAGTTTAATTTGATGGGGCCCTTGCCACTAATTAGGGGGTAATTTACAGATAATCCCCTACCCTCAACACCAAAATAATCAGGGACTCAGCTTCCTGATCCTCTTGTTCCCTCCAGATTATTTAATATATTTTAGCCCAGAGAAGATAGCAAATGCCTATGATCTTAACTTTTCTGCCTCTCTCCTTCCCACCTAATCCCACAATCCCTCAGGAAAGAGGATTTCATCCCATCCTTAGGGCAGCAAGTCTATGAAATAGCCATCATAGATGATGAGGGTTCCTTTATGGAAGAAAGTCTGATACTCAGATCTAACTCCTCCCTGTTTGGTCTTGATACGCTTAAATTTTGAGAACATTGTCTCTTCCTCAAGTCCCTCTGGCAAGTCTATTGCTTTAATGTAAAATCCTGTTTAAAGTGGCAGAAATGAATGTTAATTCTTTCTTTCTCTTTACATTCCTACTGCAACAGTCCTATAGTTTCATCCCTGCCTTCAGCCACATGAATCCCTCAGGCTGCATGAAAAAAGGCAAAATGCAAAACACAAATATTTTTAAGAATACTACTCCAGTTACACTCACATTTGACAGCTATGGGGGTGTGCATATTCCCTATGACTCTTATATGTAAATATTGCTTCTACTTTTTCTTTAAAATGTTCTCCTATTCATCGTTGGAGATATTTTTATCACATATGCCACTTATGAGCTTTTAAATGGACCTTTCTCCTGATTAATAACAGGTATATGTAACTCCTTACTGCTGAGATAAAACTACATGGAATAATTAGATTAATTCCAGAAAGTGCTCTTCATCTTCTTTACATCTTTTAGCAACATTTTTGCTTCAGGTATCTTTTCATTTCTGAGGCATGTTTACCATGGTTACTGTGATTCTGATGGTCTGTTCTGGTGTGGATTTTCATGGATGAGAAACTACAGTGTCTCACAGTATCAACAACAACAATACTAAGCCAGAAGCAATGAATACAGTGCACCAAAGAGAAGCAGCATTGTTTCTAGAGGTAGAAAATGAACAGAAAGCCTTAAGTTTATAGGAGGTCTCTCTCACATGTTAGCCTTGTAACACCCCCACCACCCCCACCACCAAAATATATATATATCAGTGATGGTGAACCTTTTGAGCTCGGCGTGTCAGCATTTTGAAAAACCCTAACTTAACTCTGGTGCCGTGTCACATATAGAAATTTTTTGATATTTGCAACCATAGTAAAACAAAGACTTATATTTTTGATATTTATTTTATATATTTAAATGCCACTTAACAAAGAAAAATCAACCAAAAAAATGAGTTCGCGTGTCACCTCTGACACGCGTGTCATAGGTTCGCCATCACTGATACACACACACACACACACACACACACACACACACACTCTCTGCAGGGAGGTAGATTGATAAATGTAGCCTTCTATTTCACTTCCCTGCTGGGCTTTCACTCAAATTAGCACTTTCCTGTGTTTCAGTTTTGTTCTTCTGATTGTTTTCCTTCCATCACCACCAACTCATTCTCTCAGCAAAGTGTAGGGGCGTAAAATGAACAAAGTTCTCACTTCCTAACAAAGGCTGGAGGCAGGCCCAAGTCAGAAACTGCTGGGCACTTGAACCTGAGCTGCCACCCAAATCACTGGCACCTAAAGTCGAGAAGATCAGTTAGGATTTAGAAAATCAAATGAACCTTCACTTTCTAAAATTGATTGGCAGCATACTAACCTGAGAAAGACTTGGTCGCCAGAAGAAAGAAAAAAAAAACTAGCATTAATTTACTAGTGCTCTGCCTTCAGACTACCAGGTTGTGTCCAGTTTTTCTAGCCAAACGTTTGGAAAGGTCCTCCTTTCTCTCATGCTGGGACACTCATCAAGGATGAAAAAAAAATTAACCCAAGTAAGCATATATAATGCTCCAACCCCAAACTATAGATACCTATCACCTAATTTTTCAAATTAAAAACACTGTGCTCCCAAACAAATATTTGTATACCCACATTCATAGTAGCATTATTCACGGTAGCCAAGAGGTGGAAACAACCCCAAATGTGTGTGGATAGATTAATGGATACAAAAAGTGACAAATATACATACAATGGAACACTATTCAGCTTTTTTTAAAGAAGAAAATTGTAACACATGCTACACCATTGATGAAACTTGAAGACAGTTTAAGTGAAATACACCAGTCACAGAAGAACAAATTCTGCAGGATTCCACTTACATGAGGTATCTAAAATAGGGATGATGACAAAGTTCTAGAGAGGGATAGTGAGAATAGTTGCACAACACTGTGAATGTACTTAGTGTCATGGCACTGCACACTTAAAAATTGTTAAAATGAAAAATTCTATTATACATATATATTACAACATAAAACACACACAATCACATCCTTGCTTTACCTATCCTATATAATAAAAGCCTAATATGCTAAGTGTCTGGTCGTCTGTTCAACCAATCAAAGTGTAATATGCTAGTGATATGCTAAGGCAGCAGTTCTCAAAACCTGTGGGTAGCGACCCCTTTGGGGGTCGAACGACCCTTTCACAGGGGTCGCCTAAGACCATCGGAAAACACATATATAATTACATATTGTTTTTGTGATTAATCACTATGCTTTAATTATGTTCAATTTGTAACAATGAAAATACATCCTGCATATCAGATATTTACATTACGATTCATAACAGTAGCAAAATTACAGTTATGAAGTAGCAACAAAAATAATTTTATGGTTGGGGCTCACCACAACATGAGGAACTGTATTAAAGGGTCGTGGCATTAGGAAGGTTGAGAACCACTGTGCTAAGGCCACTCAACCGCTTTCTATGATATGCACTGACCACCAGGGGGCAGACAGTTGACCGGTCGACCAGTCGCTATGATGTGCACTAAGCACCAGGGGGCAGATGGTCCAACCGGTAGGTTAGCTTGCTGCTGGGGTCTGGCCAATTGGGACTGAGCGAGATGGGCCAGACACACCCTGGAGCCCTCCCACGGTCCCTCCCCGGCTAGCCAACCTCCCGCGTCCCTCCCCGACCCCGACAGTGCAATGGTGGGGTCCCTCAGCCTGGCCTGCACACTCTTGCAATCCAGGACCCCTCAGGGGATGTCGGAGAGCCGGTTTTGGCCCAATCCCGCAGGCCAGACCAAGGGCCTCTAGTAAAATAATAAGTTCTCACTTGCTTATGCACTACTGAGAATTTGATTTCCTATTTAAAGGACCAGACCTATGAGGCACATTGTCACCATTTGTAAACCTCCTTTCTCTCTCTGGGAAGGTCATGCTTCTCAGCCAGGCAGCAGCATCCTCAGCCTTGATGGGGGGTTTGGGTAAGAGGACCCCAGGACTCACCAGGACTCAGCCTATCTGGCTAAAGCATCTCTCTTTTCCTGTGCCCTCTCCCTGTTTTCCCCTTTCCTTCTGGTAATCATCATACTATTGTTTCTATGAGGTTTTGTGGGGTGTGTTTGTTTTCTTAATCCCTTCACCTTTTTCACCCAGTCCCTCAACCCTCCTCCCTTCTGATAACTGTCAGTCTATTATCTGTATCTATGAGTCTGTTTCTATTTTATTTGTTAGTTTATTTTGTTCATTAGATTCCACATAAGTGAAATCATATGGTACTTGTCTTTCTCTGACTGGCTTATTTCACTTGGCATAACACTCTCCAGGTCCATCCACTTCTGAGAATATATCCAAAGAAACCTGAAATACTAATTGGAAAGAATATATGCACCCTTATGTTCAGTTATTATTTCTTAAAATATTTATTCCTTTATTAATTTTTTCTCTCCTGTGGAGCCTCCTATTTATTATACAGATATTAACACAGTTCCTCCTATTATTCATATGTTTTGACTTTTTGTTTATATTTTCTGCCCTTTTATCTCTTCCTAATCTATGGGAGTTCCTCAAAGTAATCACAGAGTTTTAATTAATCCTTTGTTATTTGTGAAATATAACTTTATTCAATTATTTTAAACTTTTATTGTGAAACATAGCAACACAGAGGAAAAAAGCATAAAACATAAATATCTAGCTTAACAAGTTATTATAGAGTGAATATTCATACAATCCCCACCAAGGCTGGCTTCACAGGCAGGCAACCTATGCAGTTACACAGAGACCCACCATTCAAAGGCTTCCCTGCTTGGTTTAATGAGCTGCTGTCACTGTCTTGAGATTTTTAATAATTTTGAAAACAAAGGACTCCACGTTTTCATTTTTACTGGCTCCATAGATTATGTAGCTCATGTCCACAAACAAAAAATTTGCTATACATCTGAAGACCCCAACCTGTCCCTTCCAAATTACAATCTTTTCCCTCCCCATAAAGATACTATCTATCCTGACTTTTTTTAATATATATTTTATTGATTTTTTACAGAGAGGAAGGGGGAGGGATAGAGAGTTAGAAACATCGATGAGAGAGAAACATTGATCAGCTGCCTCCCGCACACTCCCTACTGGGGATGTGCCCGCAACCAAGGTACATGCCATTGACCGGAATCTAACCTGGGACCCTTGATTCCGCAGGCTGATGCTCTATCCACTGAGCCAAACCGGTTAGGGCTCCATCCTGACTTTTATGGTAATCACTTCATTGTTTTTTATATAATTTTATCACCTATATATGATCCTAAATCCTATAGTGTAGTTTTCTTACCTTAGTGAATGTCTCATATTGTGGCACATCAATAAGATAAAATATACCATAGCCACTAACATTTTAATTATGAAAATTATGGGGAATAGAAGTAAGGAATTCCCTGATCCTGGCAAGATGGCTATCATCAGCTTTTACTTCTTCCCCCAACCCAACCCTAAAGATGACACATAAAAAAGAACCAGGAATGACGCTAAGGAATTAATGTAAAAATAATGGGGAAAGGCTACAATGTCCCAGGCAGCATGCTATAATAGTAAACCTATAGACAGGGTTCCTGCACCAAAAAAAATATTGAACAAATGATCACACAATGTGTATGTGTGATAAATACTCAAGGAAAAAGTACTTGGTGCAATACAAGCACATAATGGGGATTTGACTAAGCCTAAAGTATCTGAGAAGGCTTTCCACAGGTAACTCTTGATCTGTGGTTTGAAAGAGTTAACTGAGGTGAGCCCTTGTGGGAAGAAGTGCATCACAGCTGAAGGATTCTAAGAAGACAGTATGCAGCAAATGAAGAGGAGGTGTTCAGACCAGCCTGGAGAGATAAGCAGAGGCTGGGCCAAACAGGCCAACTCCTAAAGAGCAGAGATTTTAAATAGGTCAGTGATGTGATCAGGTTAGGTTTTAAATGGTCTGTTGAGTTGCAGAGTGGATTGGCAGGGAAAAGTGGAAACGGAAAGACCAGTTGATGGCTACTGCAGTACTCTAGGTGAATTATGCTGATGGCTGTTCAGGGCAGTGGCAGGGAAGATGGAGAGAAACCGATCGATTTGAAAGATACTAAGAAGTAAAATGGTCAGTTGTGGTAGTGGAAGCTGAAGCAAAGGGATGTATCCAGATTAAGAATAACCCCTAGTTCCTGGCATATGCATCTCAGTGAACTGTGATGGTATTTGCTGAGTTAGGAAACCCAAAAACAGGAACACATGGGGGTAGGGGGAGGAGTGGGGCAGGGAGTCCAAATAGTGAGCGTGGTACAGTTTTGGACATGGCGATTTAACTTTCCTTTGAGAGATGTTGACTAGGCAGTGGGACATTAGCCTTTCACATGGCCTTGGATCACACTTAGGAGTTTATCATAGATTTTTTAAAAGGCACAAAATCAATATTCTCTTCCAGCACTATTCTTACTCCTTTCTCCATTTTCTAGGGAAATTAATGAAGACAGAGGTACTATTTTTACTAGGACAGCTCATTCTCTGGACACAACTCTTTATCTGAAGGGCACTACAACCTGTAATCTCTGGCAAACAAAAATTGCCAATCCCTGGACATTAAGTAATGATAATTAATAATAATAACAGATTTGATGCAAAATAACTTGAGAAAGCTCTTTAAAAAGCAATGTATGGATTCCGAATTCTTATTATTGGATGCCTACGATTGTGTTGAACTGTGGGGAAAATATTGAGAATAATGACAAGACTGTACAAAGAGATCTTTCTTACTAAAGAAGAGCAATTATGTAGAATATGACTTTCAACATTAACAGTTTTTCAAAGACAGTATGTGCATCACTTTTCCTTACAAAGTTATAGCTGTATTCTGTATGAATTTAATACTTAAGCACCAATCATTAATAATTCAAAAGTTCCCATCATACCGCTATTCTAATAAAGCATAGTAACTTCCATAGCATCAGTATTTGGTGTTTAAATGAAGGACACTCGTTTTACCATCACAAGTGGGTGGGGGCCACGGTCAAGTCACCCTTCAAGATTTTCTTTTGTTCTAATAGCATGTACCTTATAGAAACATGTATTTCTTACTTGCTATTTCTGCTTTTCCTGGCATGATACATTAAATTCTCTTAGCACCAATTATTAATTTATTAACTATCACCAAGTAAAAATCTGTTAAAAATGCCCAGAGGATGTATACTGTAGGTTCACAGCTGCAGATCCAACAGAGTTTATGAACTCATTGCCAATGAATTAGGAGAATTCCATATGCTCAGAGGCCATTATGTGAACCAAAAATAAAATTTATTATTATTCCCATCCATAAAATATCCAGAAGAATGCTATGCTATGCTAATTTTAAGGATATAGAGTAATGTAACAGACGTCATGGGTAGGCTACTACCTAGGAGGGAAAATTCTTCAGTGAAGGAAGCATGCCATTTGGCATTATCATATTTCATTACTTATGAGTTCTTATGGTTGAAAAGGAAACAATAGTGTATTATTGGGATGTCCTCTATGGCCCAGACTCTGAACCAGGTATTTTCCATGATGTCTTGTTTAATCCTCACAACAACATTATGAGGTATATTGTATCTGCATTTTACAAAGGCAAAACCTGAGCACATTAAGAAACAGACCCCCTCCCTACCAAGTCACACACATAAGTACACAGCAGAGCCATAAATTAATACCTCGAATTTGGACTACCAAAACCCTGTAGGAAATACTGGCAAGGAACAACTTGTGTAGATTAGAAATCCTAGGAATAGAAAAAGAAATCACCCACTAACAAAGATTTTCAATGTAATCTTTATCTCCAGTCAACTGAAATTACCTAAACTATGGAAATCTTGGGGAAAGTTCCAAATGTGCTTTGCCAATTCCTTTTCTTATTTAGTATGAAAAAGTGTTTTGGTTGCAGAGAACTAATGTCACAAATATCTAACATTAACTATGGGGAAACAATAATAATCAAGTAGAATTGGAGTAAACTACACATGAATGAAAATGACCAGAATTTTTTCCATTTTTCCCCTTTCTCTACGTTCAAACCAGGAATCAGACATTTTCTCAAACCATAATAACACTGAATAGTACCAAAGTTTCACAATTAGTTCATTTCTTGATCATTTTATTGTCAAAACCACTTGCTGTAAAATATCTATGCCGCAACCTCTATTTTCCTCTCTTAGAGTTTTGGGGTTTGGGGTTTTTGTTGTTGTTGTTGTTGTTGTTGTTGGGGTATTCTTGGCTTTTCCATAGAAACCTGGGCTTACTATAAATTTTTTCCTACAAAACTGAAAATTCCACTGTTGTGTAAACCTATTGGTCTGTGAGGGTACTCCCTTTTGGACCCTGACCATTCTTTAAGTCATCCTAGTCTTGGAGCAGGTCATAAGCAATAAAGATTGAATAGGCACATGGCCCCTTTCAACATGATCTCCCTTGCCATTTTTTTGGAATAGAAATGTGCACCAGTCAGGCCCTCACTATTTCTCCTTGATCTAGCCACAGATCAATTCCTTATTATATCAAGTAAAAGGTTATGAGTGGGGCTCTTTTTAATCAACTAATTTACACTTTGAAATCTGTCTCTTTCCCAATATCAGAGGATATAGGAGTCTGCTCTGAGCATCCCTCTTCAATTTGGTTCAAATGATGTTGAATCTAAAAGATATTATTTAATCTGTGATGTGGAATTTAGCTGTTTCCTCGTTTCATTATAGATACTTTTTTCCTTCTATATTTGTTTATTTCTGTAGATTTCAGATGGAGAAATAAGGCAAACCTACTCTTATTTATCATCTTTCCAGAACTGTCTCTAATTTGAATATTTAAATACCTGATTAAATATTGTGTATTTAAATAGGCAGAGCTATGCACAATATACACTAAATATCCAAAAGAAGACCAAAAATGCAAACATCTGAAACCTCTTCTGATAGTCATTGTGAGGCTTGATTCAAAATGTAAGACAGGCTTGAGACATCACATCACTCATTTCCTTATTAGCCACTGGCTTAATAGGAGTCTTGGTCTTCTCTACATTATGCTAGGACCCTATAAGAACACAGAAATAATAGGAAGGCCAAACATTTAAACTGCACATACTAGGGTTAAGCATTCACTAACTGGAGTGGCAAATAGGTAGGTAAATCAGTTTGAACTAAAATCAGAAACCACTAAGGAGTGGTTTGCACAACATCTAGTAAAAAATAAAGAGCGAGATTTGAAGATGGTGGCGTAGATAAACGCCTATACTCGCCACCTCCCATAACCACATCAAAATTACAACTAAAATACAGAACAACCATCATCCAGAACCGCTGGAAAGCTGGCTGAACAGAAGTTCTACAATTAGAGAAGTAAAGAAGAAAGCACATGAGACTGGTAGGAGGTGCGGAGGCACGGAATGGGCTGGGCCAGCACCCACATGTACTGCTTTTTTAATCGGGAGGGAGATTGTCTGTGCGAAGACCGCTGGGAGGAGCAAGGGGTCCCAGCCCCACACCAGACCCCCAAGCCCAGGGTCCCAGAACTGGGAAAAGAAATCCCTAGGGGCAGTAAGAACTAAGGGTGTAAAAACCAGTGAGGATTGGGGCTCAGTGACACAGCTGTTCCTCTTAAAAGGCTGGCACCACGAACTAAACTTACAAGCTCCTGCTTCCTCTAAGCTCCAGTGCTGGGTGAGGCTCTGGGGGACCCAGACACATACGAGGAGAAACTGGACTGTCTGGCATCAGGGTAGGAACTCAGGGGCATCTTTCTCCCAGATGGAGGTGCTCACAGCAGTCATTGTTCCTATGCTGGGACCTCCCTGGTCTCAGGGCTAACTGGCAGCCATTTCTGTTTGCTCCACCCTGGTGATTCCCTAAGACCCAGCCTCATCCAATTTACAACCCCACCCAAGCTGAGTGCAGCAGCTTTTGCACATGAATGGCTTGTCCTTGCTCAGGCTAAAATTCTCTCAAGCAAGCTGCAGCTGGGTCAGGGAGCCCAAAACCTATCCATAAAAGGCCCAAGACCCAGCACCAGTACCAGCCTGCCTTGCTTCACAGCTGGGCCTCATCTGGGCACTTCCAAACCCCATACAAAGAGAAGGAATTTGCAGATCTCTCTGTAGCTCCTGCTGGGTGGCCCCAGGTAGTGGCTCACTCTGCACCTCTCTGGAGACCCAGGAGCCAGTGTACCCAGTGGTCAGAGTGAGACCATACCAGATTACAACTCTTCACATCCGTAAGCCACACACTCAAGGGGCAGATTCAGTGAGCACCAAAATCCCACTGAAGCATGTCCTGCTCCATAGGTGTATCTCCTACACAGCAGCTCTTCCACTGTAGTCTCATCCGGTCCTCACAGCCAATTGGCCTAGAGGTCAATTCCTCCCAGTGACACCAACAGCAATCAAGGCTTAACTACAACAAAACTGTATACACAACCCACAAAGGGGTGCACCAAGAGTGCCCACCTCAGGTGATTGGGGAGGCTGAGCCACTGGGCCCTATACAACACTTACTACACAAGGCCACTCTACCAATTCAAGGAGACATAGCAGCTCTACCCAATACATAGAAACAAACACAGGGAAGCAGCCAAAATGCAGAGACAAAGAAACATGTCACAAATGAAAGAAATGGAAGAAAGCAAACTACTGGATATAGAGTTTAAAACCACAGTGATAAGATTACTCAAAAATCTTCTAGAAACCTCCAAAGAAATGGAAAAGGACCAGTCAGAAATTAAGCATACACTGACTAAAATAAAGAATAATATACAGGGATTCAATAGTAGAGTAGATAATTCTGAGAATCAAATCAACAATTTGAAATATGAGGAAGCAAAAAACACCCAACCAGAAGAGAAAAAAGAAAAAAGAATCCAAAAATATGAAGATAGTGTAAGGAGCCTCTGGGACAACTTTCAAGCGTACCAACATTCACATTATGAGGGTGCCAGAAGAAGAGAGAGAACAAGATATTGAAAACCTATTTGAAGAAATAATGACAGAAAACTTCCCCTACCTGGTGAAAGAAATAGACTTACAAGTCCAGGAATCCCAGAGAATCCCAAACAAGACACATCATAATTAAAATGCCAATGGCTAAAGACAAAGAGAGAATCTTAAAAGCAGCAAGAGAAAAGCAATTAGTTCTCTACAAGGGAATGCCCATAAGACTGTCAGCTGATTTCTTAACAGAAACTATGCAGGCTAGAAGGGAGTGGCAAAAATATTCAAAGTGATGAATAGCAAGGACCTGCAACCAAGATTACTCTACCCAGCAAAGCTTACCATTTAGAATTGAAGGTCAGATAAAGAGTTTCACATACAAGAAAAAGCTAAAGGAGTTCATCACCACTAAATCAGTATTACATGAAATGTTGAAGGGTATTCTTTAAGAAGAGAAAGAAGAAAAAGAAAATGATCCAAAAATATGAACAACAAAATGGCAACAAATACATACCTATCAACAACTGAATCTAAAAATCAAAATAAACTAATAAGAAATCTAATGATCAGAATAAACTGGTGAATAAAATAGAATCAGAGGCATGGAAATGGAACAGACTAATGACTCTGGGGGGGAGGGGGAGATTAAACAAAGATCTTTCTTTTTATTTTTAATTATTATTATTTTAATCCTCACCCAAAAATATTTTTCCATTGATTTTTAGAGAGGGTGGGAGGGAGAGGGAAAGACAAGGAGAAACATGGATGATGTGAGAGAAACACTTCGAATGGTTGCCTCCTGCATGAGCCCCGTCCAGGGCCTGGGCTGGAAAGGAGTCTGCAGCTGAGGTACATGCCCTTGACCAGAATCGAATCTGGGAACCTTCAGTCCGCAGGACGACGCTCTAGCCACTGAGCCAAAATGCTAGGGCTTAAAAAAAGATCTTATATGCATATATGCATTACCTACGGACACAGACAATAGAGTGGCAAAGGCCTGGGGTGGGACGGGAACTGGGTGGAGGGAGGCAATGGGGGGAAAAAAGAGGGACATCTATAATAATCTCAGCAATAAGGATTTTTGAAAAAAAGAAAGAACAGCAGCAATACTTTTCAGAGTATAAACTCCATGGTTAGATGCTACTTATCAACTGAACTTGGACCAAAGTATGAACCAGCCCCAAAACCACATGGTCACCAGACCACCCCAAAACTCTTGTTACAATGGACTACTCCCATATGTGTCCTTTCCCCACAAACGTGCCTTTTGCCACAGAAGTCTCTACCTGAACTTTTCCATTTCTGCCTGTCTGTTTTACCCATCTTTCAATGTCCAGTTCAAATTCTTTATCCTCCATGAAGCCTTTGCCATTGTTTTCTCCAGTCGAAACTAACCTTTCCCAGTTTGGCATCTCTATTTTACCACCTACCCTATATCTTCATTAATTCAGTAATTATTACTCAGCACCTACTATATGCCAACCACTATTCTAAGGATTATGGACACAGTGCTGAAAAGGGCACAATTCTTGCTCTGTGAGCTCATATTCAAAGTAACAAGCAAAAATAATTTAATGTCAAGTGCACTTTGGTTCTATGAAGAAAATGTAAGCTAGGTAACGAGTAAGACAAATACAGTGACCCTAGAAGGGGTCAGGGAAGAACTCTGAGTAAGTGACATTTGAGCAGACACCCAACTGTAATAAGGGTATGATCATGGTAAGATGAGGGGAAAGCCTCCCACAAGCGAGAGAACAGGTGCAAAGGCCTGGAGGCAGGAAGTGAAGGCTTGGCTTATTTAAGGAACTGCAAGAAGGCTAAGTGTTGCCTAGAAACCTGAAAGGCAGGGTTGTGGGGAATGGAAGGAGACAAAGTTTAGAAAGACAAACCAGGTCAAGTAGAGCATTACAGACCATAACAAGGGCCTTGGTGGCAAGGACTGCATCTCCCACTGCGCCGAACACATCATTCCTTTCTTTAGAAAACTCCCACACTCTTCCATGTGGTTCTATTGAATCTCTATCATAATGCCCTGTCTATTCCCCACCTGCAAAGTACATGACCCAGGTCAGATCCAGCATTGACCCCGCTCATCCAGTTCACAGTGAGTAGTTAGTCATGTAACTTAATCAGGCTTACAAGTTTTAACAATTGCATTGCTATCTTGTGCTAGAGGCTATCTGCACTCCACTTACCACCGGTCATGTGAGTCCTCAAATTCAACCAGGTGGTACATAATTCAGATCCAAAATCCTATCCCAGCATCTGTTTTCTTGCATCACTCCTGGCATCAAATGTCACAAGTTTGGTCCAACTCTGGAAAAGATAATGTCATAAAGGAGTATTCTCATGATAAATTTTTAAAAATGAGAAGCAACTCTTCAAAGTTGTCTCAAGCCTTTATACCCCAAACACCAATAAACACTGGAGATGGACCACCCTGGGAAAGGGGCATGACTTGGGCAAGGCAGTTCTCAGATAATACCCACAAGGGTCTGGCATCTTAGTGCTCTATGCCAGCAGCCCACCCAGTATGGGGGCAATAAGTTCTTCCTTCCTAAAGATGTATCTTGGTAACATATCATGGTGTTTATCATAGAAACTATGATTAGTAATAATTAATGGATTTTAATAATAATGTTTTAAATCAAATTCACAATAAAAAATGTCAATGTTCAACTATTTTTAAATGCCTAAAAACTTTCAACTTACTGGAATTTTTGTTTGTTTGTTTTATTGGTTTTCAATAGTGCAGTGAAGGCCTGGGGGAAGGGAGGGTAGTGGGGTGGAGAAGGCCAATGGAGAAAAAAAAAAGGGATATCTGTAATATTTTCAACAATAAAGATAAATTTAAAAAACAAACAAACATGTCTTGGGGTGTGGGGAGAAGAGTGTAAAGAGGGGACAAATGATGATGGGAGGAGACTTGACTTGGGGTGGTGAACAATATCAACTTATTGTTTTTACAAACCTTTGATTGAACCTAGAGGGTTATGATAATAATCAAGTAGTATGAGAGACAGAAGTGCTCATGTCGTGCCTGGCGCTCAGTAAATGTTTTCCAACTAAACCTAATAAAACTTGGCCATTAATGTTTCAGTTTGAAAATTCACACACATTTTAAATCCAGCATCATAACCAGATGTTTATAGGAAACTCATAATATAGAAATTCAAGAAGTTTCCCGCTGCATGGGTCAGGGTTTTAGTTGAAAACAGATGAAAACAATAAAGATACTTTAATGAAGGGTCTGCTCACAAAGGAGGAGGCAGGGTTCAGGACAAACTACAAAGGAGAATGAAGCACCCCACAGAGGAAGATACTAACACCCCTCGGCCTGAGGGAGCAAAGGAAGGAACAAGAAGTTACTGGAAACCAGAGAGTCCTAGCTGCAGGAGAGTGCTGTCTGGCAGGAGCTATGGCCTTCTGCAGAGAATAAAGAACACGGCCAGCCCGCCCAGGGACCCAGCAGACAGAAACAGGGAAATACATTCTCCAGCTCTGTCTCCTCTCCCCTTCCCATCTCTTGCTGGCGTTTCCCATTGACCAAACCAACTGGAAGTCAGGGGACACAGAAGTCAGCATCCTGGGCACAAAGGAGAGTGGATCTGGAGACAGAGAATCGCCATCACAGTGACCTGCACAACGGCTTACTGAAATGTCAGCTTTAGATATAGTTGGGTATGTTTATCAGTGCAAGTGAAAAGGCTGCTCTGTAAAAGGGTGCTTTATTGATTCAATATTGCTAGCTTTGATGGAAAGAGGCGTGGATGGTGAGCACTTTGATTCCTGTCTTACAGAGGTGTGCCTGGGGATATTGCCCAAATCAGAAAGGATCAAGGAGCAGAGAACAGAGAAGTGGAGGCAAAAAAGAAACAGCACATCTTTTGAAGATTGGGCACTTCGGGACTCTTTTTTGGGGAGGAATTTGGAAGGATTATCCCCTAAAGAGGTGGGTCCTGAGCACAGACCATGGCTCCTCTTTGCACCTTGGTTTACGGGTCTGCACACAAGATGCCACAGAGAAACTGTCTAGCCACTTTCCTGGAGTGGCTTCCCCATTTGACTTGGGTTTTCTCTCTCTTCCAGTCTGAGGAATTCAAACACCAGTATCATACCTCATCGATACTTCTCATAAATACATTCATAGGGTTATCTGGCTCTGGAAAGAACATAATGCACATACTTGTAAGACATGTCTAAAGCTGACCAGGCAAGGGAGTAGGAGACCGTCACAGCAAGGATCTGAACAAGCTTCCTCCTGAACTAAAGCCCTCCTGAGTATTACCCCTGATCCCTCAGGAGAGAAGGAACATACTTTAAGTCGTGACTATAACTAAAATATACAAATAGCTCAGGGGCAAAGAATCTAAAGTCCACAGCCAATACCGCCCCAGCCCCTCAGCGGCCAGAGCACAGCTTTAAATCACGGTGTGGTTGAAGGAGGAGACCCCACGTCCAGGTGTTCCCTTCCCTTTGGGCTTTTCCAAAGGCCTGGTCCTGGTCAAATCTCTCCCTTCACTTTTGGGGCATCGGGTTCTTCAGATTGAAGTACATGATTGGTAAAATTATTTTTAATTCTAAAATGATCTTGAGAACTTGCCATTTAAACCACCGTGGTTTTTCATCTGTATCAATAAAACGTGATTGGTATTTGAAAATGCATACAACAGTACCATCTAGTGGACTAAAGGTAGTAAATAGTGACAATACAGACAAATGAAATGAAATTTCACGAGGAAAAGTAATTATGTAGGACATTCCAGGTAGTATTTTTTAACTTTTTATAGATGTGAGCATCTCGGAGAATCTAACAAAAGTTATAGACCATTCCACCCCCCGGAAATGCAAAACACAAATATATCAAAATTCTGCATACAATCTCAGGGAATATATGGCCTTCTCCAACCTTCCCAAATTATACCTGGGTCACAATTTAACATCCTCCCCTGTATATACATTATTTCAACCATTGGGAAAATAAAAAACAATCCTGTAGTCATAAGGAATCAATAGATGTTGTAGCAGATTTATGTCTTTTTAAAAAATATCTAACTATAACCCAAACCTCCTTCCTATTTGCAGTGATACTTCATTGTATTCGGGCTGGTGGGAGGCGGGGTCCCACCTTCCATGGCAGAAGAGGGCAGATCCTTCTGCTTCTTACTCCTTAGCACAGTGGTTCTCAACCTTCCTAATGCCGCGACCCTTTAATACAGTTCCTCATATTGTGGTGACCCCCAACCATAAAATTATTTTCGTTGCTACTTCATAACTATAATTTTGCTACTGTTATGAATCATAATGTAAATATCTGATAT
Organism: Myotis yumanensis; assembly: GCF_028538775.1. Lineage (NCBI taxonomy): Eukaryota > Metazoa > Chordata > Mammalia > Chiroptera > Vespertilionidae > Myotis > Myotis yumanensis. Next base: position 66,322,571 of record NW_027223755.1, on the reverse strand, counting down.
GCAGGATGTATTTTCATTGTTACAAATTGAACATAATTAAAGCATAGTGATTAATCACAAAAACAATATGTAATTATATATGTGTTTTCCAATGGTCTTAGGTGACCCCTGTGAAAGGGTCGTTCGACCCCCAAACGGCTTGTGACCCACAGGTTGAGAACTGCTGCTTTAGCAGGAAGGCACTTACGTGGCCAGTCATTTGCTCCCATACACTTTGATTCTTGAGAGGGTGTGACAAAGACACAGGGGAGACTGGAAAATCATTGAAGAAAGAAGTGAGAATCTGTCATTGACAATGTCCAGTGGCAGGGAAGCCAGGGGTGAGGTACTGGCCTGACCTTTCCTTGGCTCTAATTCTGTCTACCCACTTCCCTATTTTCATATCTGGTTCAATCCATCGATTCTGTTGACTGACGTCCTTCCAATAAATCCCTTTACTGCTTAAATCAGAATGTGTAACTTACAATTAAGTAACACCAAAGTTTTTGATTTATGCACACATCAAAAATTTAGGGGTGAAAAACCACCTACGTTATGTTCCCTGGCTGGGGGGATCAAACCTGCAATCTTTTAGTATGGAGGACAATGCTCCCACCAACCTAGCCACCCGGCCAGGGCTAGTTTATATTTTTGATGCAATTGTAAATGAGATTGTTTTCCTAATTTTTCTTTTTGATAGTTTGTTTTTGGTGTATGAAATGCAATCAAATAAATCAGCCCGGCTTGGCACTCCACTCGTTGGGTGCCACTGTCCCCAGCGGGGCCTCCTCCCAGGCGGACCAGGCCAAATGTGTGCATCCTGGGCGCTGCCTGACCTAGTCACAGGGGCGCAGAATTTTCCAGCCCAGAGCCTCTCCTCCTTGCCTCAGGCCAGTGTAGGGCAGGGCACAACCAGCCATTCCACAGAGTGTGGAGGGGCGACCTCCCCTGCTCTGGAGGTGGGCAGGCCGTCCTTCCCCAGCCCCACTGTAGTCTCCGTTTTGCTCTCCTTCAAAAGTTCCTCTAAAGGGTCCCTCGGGATCGCTGGTGGGAGTGTCCATCCAACACCTCTGCTAGCCCTGAGCTCTGCTGCGTGGCTCCCTCCTGCAGACTGAGATCCCAGGTGGGACTGGCAGGGAACTCGCCCTGCTCCCGCCCTCGAGTCTCAGCTTGGGATTCCTGCCCTGAGCTCCCAATGCTCCCAATGCGCTGTCCTGGCCACCCACCTCCACCCACCTCCATCCACCCCAGCACCCCGGCCCTGCGGCCTGGCCGCAGTTTACACACTTCCACCCACCTCCACCCACCTCCACCCACCTCCACCCACCTCCACCCACCTCCACCCACCTCCACCCACCTCTACCCACCTCCACCCACCTCCATCCACCCCAGCACCCCGGCCCTGCGGCCTGGCCGCAGTTTACTCACTTCCACCCACCTCCATCCACCTCCACCCACCTCCATCCACCTCCATGCAGCCCAGCACCCCGGCCTTGCAGCCTGGCCGCAGTTTACTCACTTCCTGTCCAGTCTGCGGTTCCAGTGGCACCGAGGCGAGGGTGGCGACTGCCCCCTCTGTGACCAACACCGCAGCTCCGGACCCTGACTTGTGGCTGCGGGGCGACGCTGTCCCACCAGACGGACGTGGAGAGTGGCAGTGGCAGCAGCGGCAGTGGTAGCCGAAGCTGGGCGCGGAGTTGCAGAGCCCGGAAGTCTCTTCACCGGAAGACGCTGCAGGTGCAAGACGCTCCAGACCTGCACACAGCACTCACGCACGCTCATTCACGCACATGCTCACTCTCTCACACACACACTCACCCCACACCGGTCCCACCGCCATCTTCGAGTCCCCAAAAAACGGACCTGGGTCATTGTGTTTTTATCTTAATTTTTCTCCCCTGAGCTCCTTCTTAACCCATTCATTTTTAGTAGCATGTTAGTTAGCCTCCATGTGTGTGTGTTTCTCAGGTCTCTTCTTGGGATTGATTTCTAGTTTCATACCATTGTGACCGGAGATGATGCTTGATAGGATTTCAGTCTTCTTAAATGTATTGAGGCTTGTTTTATAGCCTAATATGGGGTCTATCATGGAAAATGTTTGTCTTTTATAAGTACTGCTCCCCTAGCTTTGTTGTTTCCATTTGCACAAATATCCTTTTTTTATCCCTTTACTCTCATCAGAGTGTGCGTTTTTTTTATCTGAAGTGGGTCTCTTGTAGGAAACATAAGCATGGGTGTGGTTTTTTAAATCCAGACAACCTATGTCCTTTGATTGGAACATTTAGTTCATCTACATTTAAAATAATTTTTGATAGGTATGTAGTTATTGTCATTTTATTACTTTATGATTGTTTTTCTAGTTCTCCATTCCTTTCTTATTCTCTTGCTCTATAGTGTCTTTATCCAACGTGTCTTTATCCTTTCTCTATTATTTGTATATTTCTTTTAGACTTTTGGATTGTGGTTACTATGTGCTTCATATATACCAAGCTATGTTTATAGCAGTTTATTATAAGTTGATGGTTGCTTAAGTTTGAACACATTATAAAATCACATTTTTACTCGCTCCATCACATTTGTTTATGCCATTATTTTTTATTTCTTGTGTGTATCCCTCAATTTAGTGTTGTAATTACACATGATCTTTCTACTTTTGTCTTTTAACCTTTGTACTAGCTTTATAGTTGTTGACCCACTGCTTTAAGTGTTTGTCTTTAACACTAAAGAATTTTGTCTTTCCTATATTTTCTTAGTCACATTTTTTATCTTATCTGTTGTTGTTTTTTTTAAAGGAGTCCCTTTAACATTTCTTGTGAAACTTGTTTAGTGGTGATAAAGTCCTTTAGCTTTTTCTTGTCTGGGAAATGGTATCTCTCCTTATTGCTAAGTGATAGCCTTGCTGGGTAGAGCAATCTTGGCTAAAGGTCTTTGCTTTTCATCACGTTAAATATTTCATGCCAATCCCTACTCTCCTGCAAAGTTTCTGTTGAGAAATCAGCTGACAGTCTCAGTGGGAGCTCTTTTGTACATAACTGCTTTTCTCTTGCTGCTTTTAAGATTTTCTCTGTCTTTAACCTTTGGTATTTTAATTATAATGTGTGCTTGTGTGGGCTTCTTTGGGTTCATCTTTGGGACTCTGTATTTCCTAGATTTATGTGTCTATTTTCTTTGCCAGGAGAGGAAAGATTTCACTCACTTATTAAAATAGATTTTCAATTCCTTGTGCTCTCTTGCTTCTCTTTCTGCTACCCTTGGTACACTTGATATTATATCAAAGGTCCCTTGAACTATCCTTGTTTTTTTTAAAAAAAATGTTATTATTGATTTTTAGAAAGAGAATAAGGGAGGTGGGTAGAGAGATAGAAACATCAATGAAAGAGAAACATCATCAGGCTGCCTCCTGCACGTCCTGAGGATTGAGCCCACAACCCAACCAGTTTGGTTCCCTGACCTGAAACCAAACTGGTGACTTCTTGATTCCTGGGTCAACACTCAACCACTGAGCAACACCAGCTAGGCATATCTGCATTTTTTTTATTCTTTTTTCTTTTTACTGTTTCTAATTGGGTATTTTCTGCTACATGGTCTTCCAAATCACTGATTCAACTCCCTATTCATCTAATATACTGTTGATTCCCTCTAATATATTTTTCATTTCAATTATTGTATTCATTTCTGACTGGGTCTTTTGTTTTTTTGTTTTCTATCTCCTTTTTTATGATTCCTATAACTTTGCTCAAGAGATAGGAATCTGTGTCCATCTATTTTTTCACTAAGTTAATTGGGCATCCTTATAATCATCATAATCAGTGGTTTTGATTCTGCCTCTACATTGCTTGTCTCCATTTCATTTAGTTCTTATCCTGGAGTTTGGGCCTGTTCTCTCACTTGACATGTTTATCTCCTCATATTGGCTGACTCCCTGTTTGTTTCTATGTATTAGGAGGATTTGCTGCATCTCATGGTCTCAGCAGTGTGGCTATTGTAGGTATCCTGTGGGGCTCAATGGTGCAGTCTCCCTGGTTACCAGAGCTGGGTGTTCTAGGGGTGTCCCTTTTGTGGGTTGTGTGCGCCCTGCTGTTGTACTTGAGCCTTGATTGCTGTTGACACATCAGTGGGTGGGATTGGTCCTCAGGCTGGCTGTGAGGCCTGGGCATGACTACAGCTGATGAGCTGTTGTGCTGGGGCTGACCCTGTGGGATGGGAGTCACTTTATCAGAGCTCTAGTACCAGCCAAGTCCACTCTTGGAGTCATTTATGGAGCTGATTGGGTGGTACTCTGGTGTGGTCTGAAGCCAGCCATAGGGTGTGTTGGATCTGGAGTCTCATGGGAACGTGCAGGTCAAGGTCAGCCACTGCTTGTGCCTAGTTTAGCACTGTGTGGTAGGAGTTACAAAGTGATCTGTGGTTGATTGCCACTTGTGCTGGGCGTGGAGGTGCTTGGATAAGGCTACTGTGTGAACTGGGGATGGTTTCCACTAGTTTCAGACTAGGGCCTTTGTTGGGCACCACAGTTAGCTGAGGCCAGCTGCCGCTTGTGTCATGTTTGTTGCCACTTTTGAGGCTACATTCCAAGTCAAGAGTGTCTGCTGTTTATCCCAGACTTGGGGCTAATGGAAGGGGCTATAATGCAAGCTGAAACCAGTCAGAGCTTATGCCAGGCTTTTTTTTTTTTTTTTTTTTTTTTAGGGGGGGAGGGGGCATTATGGGGTTGGACCTCTGAGAATTTAGAAAAGTCACAGCTTGAGCTTAGGTAGGCTGCTTGTGTGGAGAATCTGCTGGAAGAGGTTGGGTAGTACCCATGTGTTTGATGTTGCAAACAGGTTAGGCGGGTTAATTGAGAGCTCAGATTTGGTGCCCACTGCACCAGGCCTGCAGAGTGAGGGGAGGGCTGAATAAAAGAACACTTGCCAGCACTTCCATATCCTGATCCCTGCCCCTCCAGACTTCTCCCTGAATCTAGTCAGTTTACTTCCTCCCCATCTGTCCCTGGCACTCTTTGAGCTGCTGTTCCTGTACTGGAGCCCAGAGCAAGTAACTTTATGAGCAAGTGAGTCTGCACATGGGCCCTTATGACCTGTAGCACCTAGGTCTCCAGCAGCCCTCCATCTCAATTGGATGTAATGCCTGCTGGTTTTCAAGCCAGATGTTACAGGGACTCTTCCTGGCACTGGAGCACTGGATTGGAGAGCCCAGTGTGAAGTTGGGGTCTCTTGCTCCACAGCCAAGATATCCCTCGCAATTTTTAATTACACCGTGGTGTGGGACCTGCCTGTTTCTCATCTCCACCCTTTCTACCCATTCTCAACATGGTTTTTTCTTTATATCCTTATAGGATGTCTGTTCAGTTAGTCTTCAGGTGGTTCTCAATGATGGTTGTTCTATAATTTAGTTGTAATTTTGATGTAGTGGTTGGAGGAGGTGAGTATAGTATTTATCTACTCTCCATTTTGACCAGAAGTCTGGAAATGAGCTTTGATATACACAATGACTTGGATTGATTTCAAAGACAGTATGCTGAAAAATAATTCTATTTATATGATATTCTCAAAAGGTAAAAACTAGAATGTCAGAGAACAGATCAATGGCTGCCAGGGCTTAGGGACAAGAGGAGGGCTATAAGTACAAAGGGATATAGCATGATGGGGAGTGATGGAAAATCCTGATTGTGGTAAAAGATATAAATTTGTACATGTGTTAAAATTCATAGAGCTATACTGTACATCTTTTTTAAACAGTTGATTTAATTCTAAAAGTTAAATAAAATTTAAAGAAACCTTTACATTAAACCTATGCTAAATGGTAAAACTAGTTGGCCATACAGATATTCTGAGAGCATTTCAGGCAGAGTGTACAGCTAAAACAAGTTTCTGAGGCTGGCACATGCCTGGTATATTAAAAGAATAGTGAAGAGCTCAATGTGGCTAAAGTGGAATGAGTAGAGGTCAGAAATACAATGGGGGAGCAGATCATGTAAGGTGTTTATGCCATTATAAAGACTTCGGCTTTCAAGTTAGATGGGGAGCCATTGCAGGGTTTTGAGCAGCACTATAATATTAATTCATTTTATGTCTTAAAATTTATCTGTTGAGAATAGATTGGTGGCAGAAGGGAGAGAAAAGAAATCTTAGGAAGCTATTTCAATAACCCAGGTGAGAATGATGGTGGCTCAGTTCAGAGTGGTTATGACAGTTTGTGGTGAGAAACAGCTGGAGTCTAGAAATATTTTGAAAGTAGACCCAAGAAAACTTTCTGATAAAACTGAGAAAAAGAAAGGCATCAAGGATGACTCCAAGTTTTCTGGCCTGAGCCACCAAAAGAAGGGAACTGACATCAACTTAAGAGGACAGACAGCTTTGGTAGAACAGGCTGTGGGAAAGCAATAGTAGTTCAATTTTGAATATGCAGAATTTGAGATTGTATTAGACTGCCAAGTGGAAATTTCCCATTTGGTTGAAAGACCAAGATGCATCCAGTGGCCATGGGCATACTGACAGTATGTGGTCCTTTGGGTACAACGGAATTGTGGAGACTCCTGGAGCACAGTGAAGATCTGTATCATGCGAGGCTCACTCAGACCGGGAAGCATGGTCACTTGTGAGTTACATGTTCAGTTGCAATGTTTTTGCCCTGCTATTGATTCAGGGGTGAAGCTCATTTAACTTACTCCTTAAGACTTTCTCTGTTTCTGGATATAATATTTTAAATCGTAAAGAATGAGTCTATGAGGAAGAATTCTTAAATAAACCTGTCTTTTCTTGAAGTTTATTCTTTCCTCATGGCCTATCTTTGCTGTAATTGCTGGAGTGACGCTGGGTTGTTCAGTGGGTACAATGGCAAGTTAGCATAATGAAGTGTCCTGGCTAAGAACAGAAGGTGGATGGCTGAATATTTTATTAATAATCAAAAGATTTTATATTAAAGCATGTCTTGAATTTTTTTTTTCTATGCCCCTATCATAATAAGGATATTTTTTCTCAAGGAGTTTGTACTAATATGAAACCATCACCTTCAATGTCATTATAATATTCTTCCAGGTGCTTGAAATTCATTAACATCTCAAGGGATATTGCTGATCACTGTTACCTTAGTCCTAATATGTAGTATCAGAAATAACAAGATATAAATAATTGAGTAGAATTTCATCTAATAAGTATATTTAAAGTTCATCTCTTCCAAAAACAGCATTTTAATTACATTCAAATTGTACTCATTTTATATAGATATCAACAAAGTCATCATTTCCACAGGGGGCTAGATATTAGAAAACAGATAAAAATGAAACAAGTTTTATTTTTCAAAAGTCCTTAACTTCCAAATTTAGAACACCAGGAACTGCTAAATATACACCTAAACAAAATGTAAACATTATCAGAGGAACACAAGTTGCTCTAATAGGAAAAAAACTGTAATACACATACAGTGAAACATAATTCACATAGATTCAATTTATAGGTATGTCTCAAAGTATAAAATAAATTTTAAAAACCAAATATCTACAAATACAGGCCAAAATCACAGATGACATTCTAAACTAATATATCAATATATAATGCTTTCCTAGAGGAAGTAGAAGGGTTCTCAAGATTTTATGTTGACCTATAAATTTTCAGTTCTTTGTTCTCAAATACAGAAGCAGATGACTCAGAGTTCTTCTTGTCTTTAAATTAATTTCCTGTCGGTGTTTTGTTATCTAGAAATGACCCAAATGTATCATGACAAGAGCTACCAAACCTGTTCTATTTAGAGCTCAGTGACCAAGACATTTCATTCTTTTTTACCTGTACCTCTATTTCCCTTCAAAAAGCTTCTTAGGAAACTTTATAGATAGATAGTGGTGGTAAAGAGTTCAAACCAAATAATTCTGAATTGGCAAAGAAGTAGATAGTTGGCACTAACACAGTTTTATAAAAAAAATCACCACCATCCACCCTAATTTATTAAACCATAAGTGCAAAAAAAGAAATAAGTCATATCCAAAACATAGCAGGATAAAAAGTACTGGAAAACGAATAGAAGGCATTTAGAACTGTGATGCTTGTGGGCTTCAGTTTGGAAGACATACAGCAAGCAAGTTATCACTACCTGTTAAACTACTTGTATAATTTGTTTAAATTTCTAACTTGTCTAAATCAAGTTGCCCTAGACAAAACAAAAAGGTCATAATTACTGTGCTCATGTAAGTTTTAATATGGGAGGAAGAATGGGGTAAGGCACCCATCAGGTTAAAAGAGGCAGAACCAGCAAGAAAACTAAGCACTGAATTCGACCTGAGGAATGTTGCCTTTCTTCAGACTTTCCTGCATTACATAATTGCAGAAAAAGAATACCCCTCCTTTTTTTCTTAATGTATCTTAGGCTAAAAATGACAGAATAAATAGTCCTTAATTAGCACACACTATTTTTTAAAAGAAACATTTTTTAATCTGGTTGTTTGCTTGTTGGCTTTTTAATCATAAATCTTAAGAGTTGACTCTTCTAAAATGGTGCACAGATGTACTGATATATTCAGGCCTTTCTTAAAAGTAAACAACTTAAATAGGGGGCATCTGTAATAGTGTTAACAATAAAAAGTAAACAAACTTACTTTGCATTAAAAACATAATCAATATGAACTATAATTCAGTATTTTAAACAAATGAAATACTCAACTTCAAATTAAGTATATTTAAAATAACTGCTGTTGTGTCAAATAATGAAACTACTATGTTTTATTCAATTAGAAACATACAATTAATAAACATTACATAATCATTCTATATTATCACTATTAAAATTATCATTATCTCTTTTATATGAAGATGGTGGTTCTAAAGCAATACTCTAAACCAGAAAAGCCCATCTAAGTTTTTGGAAGTCAGTGCATTCTGTAACTAAGTGCTCTTGAAAGGTTGAAAGATAAAGAGATAAGTAATGAAAGATATCCTTAATGACCACAAATACTGCCAGTACTCAAAGTCAAGAATGGTATAACCCGAGTGTCAATCAGTTGTCGTTTTTTCTCCTGATGGAAGGCGTTCCCATAACTGTAGCAACTGTTCCCCAATCTGAGGTTCTAGTTCCTAGATAAATCAAAAGTCAGAATAAACATTAAAATAACTGGATTGAGTTTTATAATCACCAATACCTACACTGATAAAAATGTAAGAAAATCACTGTAAATTTTATTTTTCTACCAGCACATACTAAAATTATATGGAATACATTGTTCTAATTCTTTGCTTTAGGATTTATGAAGCATTTAAGACTGTAGTTAACCTGCAAATATCGCAACTATTTGTGACAACTTGATGAGAGACTTCCATGGAGTCCTGCTAGAATTTTTTTTTTTTTTTTTGTATCTGGAAATAATGAATTTTGTTTCTAATGGATATTTAGCAAAAGCATTCAGCTTGAACTATAAAACATAGCATATTAGATACTTCCAGTATTTTTTTCCAAGAGACTAGCTTAGATGACTATATAATAATCTTATCTTAGGTATCAGACTTATTTCAAAATCACTATTTAGGATAAAAATAAAAATATTCTTATATAACTGAAAAGAATGTTATTTACAGTCCTCTTGTGGCAAGATGTGCTTTTAAAAAGAATCCACTATTCATGTGATAATCTGAAGTGAGTCACACTGGTTCAAATAAATTATTAGCTGTGTGACCTTAGGCAAAACTAATTTCTCTGAATCTATTTTACCCTACATAAAATTGGGCTTATAATTCATTGTGTGCATTAAATTACCTCATATTACAGTTAGCACAGTAATCCATATGTATGTTAATTCCCATCACCCTAACTAGTTTAAAATGTATGTCATGAAGACAAGGTAAAACATAATAGAAATAAAACAAGCCACAAAAATATAAAAAGGTTATTTTTTTACATTACACAATTAGTTAAAGTCTTAATGGAGTTTAGATACTGTTGTTATCCTTAGATTTTAGTAAAATTACACTTCAGAATTACACTCAGTTTTGATCATATCTTAGGTCTTAGGAGGATAACAGGAGTCTCCAAAAAGGAATTTAAGAAATATTTTATATATGCAATGACAGAAAGAAGTCAAATTTACAAAATGTTAAAAAAGCAATGAGCTCTATAAGAGATATTTTGCAAGGAGGTTTTTACTAGCTCCTTTACAAATCAGAACCACTATTTCCCATGTGCATGTGGAAAATAGGATATATATTCTTACAATGGTTCCTCAAACAAATCACTAAATAACAGCAAAACAAAATAAAAAGAAAAGTAGAAGAAAAATATTAAATGCCATTGTATACCTGCCCATCTCTGCTTATCTGGACTTTCTTGTTATCATTCCAAGGATTGAGCAAATGGTGTGCAAACTGAAAGGGAAGACTTTCTTTTCGTATCCACTCCACTTTAAATACTCCTCCTAGTCCAGCTGAGCCCCAATCCTGGCTCTTCTCCTTTCCTATCTCAGATGACATCCTAGAAAATCCCTGTGGATAAAATGAGGTGGAAGGATAAAAGTGAATTCAATTTATCTGAGAAAGCTATGAGGGTTTTTTAAGGGGAAAAATATAATATAAAAATAATACATAGCTAACAAAAAAGGGGGGGAACATCTGTAATACTTTCAACAATAAAGATAAATTAAAAAATAAGCTACTTATTAAGTGTTTTTATTAAAAAATATATAAGCAAATTTTATAGGAAAGACCAATTCCAGCCTTCTAACATAATTTCAGATATGAGATATTTTCTAAATAATATTTCAATAGTTCTAAACCCACATTTATTCCATAATAAATGGATACAATCTAACCTCTATGCTTTTACTTCCAAAAATTATAATATTATCAAATTCATTATTTTATAAATTCAGATATATGAGTTAAGACACACACTCAGTTTCTTGATTGTCAAAACTAACTTCCTTGACCTATTTAAATAAACATTTTACCAAAAATTCAAGATTCTCATTGCTTTTAATCTACCCCAGAAATAGTAAATCTATAGTTGTCTTCAGAAGCAGAAATTGTTTATCTGGAGAGGTTCTGGTAAGATAAAGCAAAAACAAAGGGATCCCTATTTATCATGCCCTTGAGGAGGTGCAATGTATTTCTCATTCTAAGACAAAATTGCATTCCGATGTAATACAAAGCCAGGGTTTTTTGTTGTTGTTGTTTGTTTTTTATCTCTATGGTCTAACCTGCAGCCAGAAGAACCCTTACTGCTTCAGGATGGCTCACCTGGAAATGTCCAGATCCTTGAACAGAAAAAAACAAGTAAACCATGCTGCTTTCCCAAAAGGCTCGATTTAGCTTCCGCTCATTACTAGGGGTTGTAGACCAAATACCCTTCTGTTGAGAAATTTCAAGGTTTCTCAAATTGCTACTCTTCATTATGAAGTATCGAATAGGCATGTTTGGTCTTGGTGAAGGAGATTTTGACCCCTATAAAAGAATGCATAAATTCTTGAAAGGTAATTTGACCTTTCGGAATCAATAGGCTCCATTAAATAACATCTTCATGAACATATAAACCAAAATATTTTACCAAATATTCAACAAATGCGAACAGCTCTGTCATTCATTCCTGAAAAACTACACAAGGCGCAATCAAAATGAGGTTAAAGAGCCCAAACCAAGTACTCAGTTTCAGAGCATTCAAAATTCCTTATCAAGAAAGGATCCTGGATTACCAACTTTGATTTATACTCTAAATGTACTTCCAGAAAATATTTTAATAAACTTCAAAGTCTGAAAACAAAACAAATATTGCTCCAGCTTATTGCCAGGATACAGTTTCCAGGTAACAGTGCAAGGAAACAAACAGAAACCAGGGGTCTTGCTGAAATGCAGAGACAGACCAGGCAACTAGTATTTGCATGGCAGTGAACTAGACCAAAGGAAGTTGCACAGAAAGTGAGCTCATGGGGAACTGCAGAGGATCCCCACGGTTTTTGGTTAAGTGCTGACCTGCACACAAGTAAGAAAAAATGACTTGAGGCCAGGAAAAGACCCAAAGGATGGAAGTACACCCGATAATTCTGAGTGCTCACACATATGGCTGAGAATACTTCCTGTTATCCCCAACCAAAATAGAAATAATTTGGACTAATAATGGGTCATTAGTCCACAGAAACATCACACCTTAGTATCAGAACTAAATTAGTACCAGATAAAAACTGATCTGGAACCACCCTAGCACTGCTTACTAGCAAATCCTGAAAAGATTAAATTGATTGCCACTAACTTAACTGTATACCAAAAGGATATCTAACACTATTTAAAGGAATACAACAAAAATCATGCAACCAAATATAAGGAATGCAAAGGAACAAAAGAATATGATCCATAACTGGAAAATAAATTAATCAACAGGAACAGACTCAGATGATGCAATTAGGAGATAAGAATATTAAGGCAGTTATGATAAATATGCTTACTATCTTCAAGAAGGTAATGGCAACATGAACATGATAAGAGGAGAAATGAAGGTACTTTTTAAAGACCCAAAGGATGCTCTGGAGATGAACTTATAGTATCTGAAGTGAAAAATACACTAGAAAGAATGCATAGTAGATTAGACACTACAAATAAAAATACAAGTGACCTAACTTAAAGATACAGCAATAGAAACCTCTCAAATGAAGCAGAGAGAAAATAACTAAAATATAATTATCAGAGCATCAGTGACCTGTGGGAAAATATCAAGTAGCCTTAGATTTGTATATCCAGGATCCCAGAAAGGAGAAGTGAGAGGTGAAATATAAAATATAAGTGAAGAGCCCTGGCCAGTGTTGCTCAGCGGTTAGAGCATCAGCCCACGCACTGAAGGATCACAGGTTCGATTTCTGGTCAAGGGCATGTACCTGGGTTGCAGGTTCAATCCCCACATGAGTTAGGGCACGTGTGGGAGGCAACCAATCGATGTGTCTTTCTCACATCATTGTTTCTTGCTCTCCCTCTCTCTCTCCCTCTCTCCTATTCTCTCAAAAAAAGCAATGGAAAAAATATTCTCAGGTAAGGATTAACAACAAAAAAAGTGAAAAAGTAATGATCTTACATTTCCCAAAATTGATGAAAACTATAAATACACAGAATGAAGAAGAAACAGAAGGAAAACCAGACCAAATCATATCAAAATCAAACTGCTAAAAACAAGTGGTAAAAAGAAAATCTTAATAAAAACAGCTAGAGAGCCCAGGTGAGTGACTCAGCTGAGTGTCATGTCACCCTGTATACCAAAAATGTTATGGGTTCACCAGAACACAACATACAGTACAACAAATAACCCTCGTCAAATACTTACTCAGGTACTAACAACACAAGAAGGTAGAACTAAATATATTCTAACATTAAAAATCATTCATTTTACAAATTTTTTAAAAGATACATAGTTCTCAGTTCCCCATCAAAATTTCCTATCTTCCTAGTTCCATCCTGTTTAGTTTTATACTATATCCATTGATTGATAAAATCAATTAACAAAAAAAATTCTTTTCAATTCTGAAATTATAAACCAAAGTTAAGATAATCTTCTTATTTGTTTTAACAACAAAAAAAAGAAGTTCTAAAGAAATAGAAAGGAAATAATGAACTACTTAAGCTACATGCCATCAGTGAATAATCTGTTAGTTTTAAAACACACCAACATGGTAATAACTAGAAAAAATTGGCAAGCAAAAGAAACAAAAAATTTACTCAAGGTGTCTCAAGTTTGCCAGCTTCAATATATATCTAGAACAGAGCCCACAATTAGTAACTGAAAATAATTGATTTATGATTTTAAATACGTAATATTAAATGTGCTACAAATGTGTTCCTTGCTACATCAACTTTTAGATGCACTACCTTTCCTGAGGATGGAGGAGAAGGGCTAGCACAAGGACTTGGGTAATCTTCTGTAGATTTTGCAGAAGCTTGATCTGGTCGGTCATCAGTGCTTCGTTTAGGATGTAAAATTCCTCTATCTTTGTACTTCTGAGGTGGATGTAGTGCTGGAGATGGAGATTTCATCAATACTCTTGAGTGAGAAGGAAGAAGCAAAGACGACCCATTATATGTAAGTTATATGTAAGTTCATAATACAAAGCAAATGCCATTTAAAATCAAAGTTTCAAAGACATTATAGTTGATAGGACTTTTTTTAAAAGGGAATTTCATTCTTCTATTACATTTGGAAGTTAAGAAACAGTTGAACTATTATGGTACAGTTTACAAAAACAAATATGCAAAAATATATTTTTAAGACAATCTACAAAAGTCTTTAACTTAATATTAAAAATTACCCAAGTATTATTCCCCTTACCAAATCCCTATCCTCCTTTATGATGGTATAGGAGAGAACTTAACAATTATATTTTATATTGACATTTAATGTCTTTAACATTATAAAATTATTAAACTACATCTAAGCCAATGGCCTTTACAAGAATATCACCCATTCCACTTCCCTTCCACCTCCACAGCATATCTTAGAGCCAAGTAAAATAGATATAAAAAGGATACTAAAAATTGTAGTAAGGTAAAGTGGAAATAATGCTGGACTAGAGTCAGGATAGAAGATTTCTAGGACAGTACTAAATTTACAACTAACTAGGTATATGATCCTGGGCAAGTCTCTTAATTTATGAGCTTAAAAAGTATATATTTGTGGAACCACCAGACATTTAAAAATAAACTGAGTACTTCCTAAAATCATGCAATATCCACCTATAGAATATTCTCGCCCAAACACTGGGTCTAATCAAGCACTGAGAGCTAACTACCAGTTTACATGAACTACTTAGGATATAGCAATAAATAACGCCACGAGAAATGAAGAGACAAATCCAGAATGTGGTACACTAAGTACTCAGTGTCATCAACAAGTTCTGTGACTTTAAGCAAAATGATGTATAATGAACCAATTTTACCATAAGCTAATCGACATAAACAAGAGTTAAGTTATTATGTCATCTCATCAACATTATAATGAAACACTTTGAATGAAATGATGTTATTCAAGGACCTGCTGTACATCTCACAGTACCACTGACCTAGTTTCTTCAAAAAGGCCAACTAAGGAACTGCTCTGATCACAAGGGACTCAAGCAACACAACACCCTGGTACAATGCATAAGTCCTCCCTGGATGCTAATTCAAATAAATCTTAGAGAACTGGGGAAATTATCATTTTATTGAAATTGATAATTAGATTTTGATTATGTAGAAAAAAATGCCTGTTGTATTAAGAGATGCATAGTTAAATGTGGAAGGGTAAAATGACAGGATGTATGGTATTTATTTTGAAATATGTAAACAAAAAAAGAAAGCAAAAGGAAAAAATATTTGGCTACAAACAAGTAGGTGAAATCTTGGTTATTATTGAATCAGGGCTGTGGAGTTCATTATAGTATTTCATTCACTTTGCTGTGTTTCACAATATTTATAATGAATAAATTTAAAGCAGAAAAGGGTAGTTTCAATAATTCACAAGCTTCCATAGAGTCTTACAAGTCCTGCCTACAAGACAAGTTGAAATAGCTTATGCCCACAATTTTTTCCATTTCTATAAATACCTTAGATGAAGGATTGTTCCTTTCACAAATGAAATAAAATAGCTAAAACTTAAAGACATTAATAAAAATGTGATGTATGCATATATGAATCATTAACAACTTGATTAGAAGTATAAAAATTCACTTTTCAAAGATTTTTTTCCTCTCACAACCGAAGTTCAATGACTTCTTTAGTTACAACTTCTAACATTCCATCATTCTTACCCTGGTACCTAACTGACCTGAAAATTAGCTGAGAGGACTTAATGAAGGCAAAACCTTATTAAAGTAAAAATGATATTTTCAATAGAATTAAATACCTATTTTTGTGGTTTTCAAGTTGATCTTTTACTCTGAGCCTTATTTTAGCTTTTTTCTCATGTTTATTTGGTTTCCCTAAAACATTTCATTCAAGTAGAAACAAAGTATTCCCGTAAACCAGCGGTTCTCAACCTGTGGGTCGCGACCCCTTTGGGGGTCAAACGACCCTTTCACAGGGGTCGCCTAAGACCATCGGAAAACACATATATAATTACATATTGTTTTTGTGATTAATCACTAAGCTTTAATTATGTTCAATTTGTAACAATGAAATTGGGGGTCACCACAACATGAGGAACTGTATTAAAGGGTCGCGGCATTAGGAAGGTTGAGAACCACTGCAGCGTAAACCATTCCACCTAAATTTTCATTTAGGAGGAACAAAGAGTTCTGATATAGAACTCACTTATAGCTCATTTTTTCTTACGTAAATCTTTTGCCATTAAATTACTATTTGAAAATAATAAGAAAAAAACATTAGTTTGGTTTTGGGATGGGACATGGGCAATTTCTTAATAGTTTCTTAAACTATTCTTAAATATTTTCAATTCAAAATATGATTTTAGGTAAAAACTTTATAGGATGGAGGATATTATAAGGCTGAGGTGCAGAATGTACAAAGCTTCAAATGTAGAGTTGAAGAGTTAATTGAAAATATAAGCAGCCCAGGCCAGTATGCAGTTGGTTGGATCATTGTCCCATACATTGAAAGGTGTGGATGTACCTGGAGCACATACCTAGATTTCAGGTTCAATCCCTGGTTGGGTGCATACTGAAGGCAACCAATCAATGTTCTCTCTCACAATGATAATTCCTCCCTTCCCTTCCCTTCCCTTCCCTTCCCTTCCCTTCTTCCCTTCCCTTCTACCCTTCCCTTCTTCCCTTCCCTTCCCTTCCTTTCTTTCTTTCTTTTCTTTCTTCTTTCTTTCCTTCTTTCTCTCTCTCTCTCTCTTTCTTTCTTTCTCTCCCCCCCACCTGTCCTCTCTCTCTAAAAAGAAATCAATAAGCAAATCCTCAGCTGAGGATTTCTTTTTTAAAGAAAGAAAATGTAAGCAAATAGAATATGTGACTATTTTTATATTTATCAAAGGATATTTATTATATTAAAAATAAATGAAATTCACTGACAAAAAGTGTTTTTATTGAAAACATTTATCTAATCTACATCTTGCTGTCCTAGAGTGAAAACTCCCACTATAAATAATTTTTCTCTAAGAAGTAATCCCACAAAGATGATAACTTCTCTCTTCAAAAATAAATCTTCCTAAGAGTCCTCATTCTATTCTTCACCAAGATACATCAATTCTAGGCATTATCCATTAATTCTACAAAAAGTCCTATTGTTCAATAGGTAAGAGAATGAAAAATGTCAGGCTACAACTTGTAAGAAAAGGAATTGCTTGATTCTGGTATCACAAGGTGGGGGTGGGGGGGGGATGAACTTATAAGACAATCAGTTTCTAAGTATAACTAATTACACTTTATAATTCTGATTTTCTTCTGTATTTCCAAATTTTATCAAATGAATATGTATTACTTTTAAAAGGAAAAAGGAAGTTTTTATCCAAAAAATGTCTGTGCAACTCTGTTAGTATGTGAATATAGGTACACACATAATACATATGCGTTTATACATACATACATACACACACACACACACACAGAGTTCTCTATGAATCTAACGTTTTTTATAATTCAAGAAGAGCTTTCTTACTATTGACAATCATATAATAAATAAAGATGTCACATCCAATTGCTAAATGCCAGAAAGGTGTAGGAATAATAAGACCACATTAAAATATCTATGGAGATGTATGTGCACATTCTAAATATTCACTGTTCAAGTAAGCTTTTAGAATAATAGAATAATCTTTTCAAAAAAGTGGGGGATGTCTAAGTAGAATATATGGTTTTTACTATTCTTTTGTTTAGGAGGGTCTACATCAGAAAGGCTCAGCTGCGCACAATGTGTGGTTTTCTTGGCAACTGACTAAATTATTCCTAAAACTGGATATCTGAAGAACTTGGAAACCAATAAATATTATTCCTCTTTCACTGAAGTCTGAACTAATAAAGCCTTTATGCTTCTGTGAAATATGCAAAATTTGATCAAAAGAAGGTAATGAAATTCCCATCTGACCCTTGAACATCACATATCTTTTGTTTCCATTGTTTCTATTTTCAATTTTTTACCAGTGAAATCATATTCTTACTACAGAGACTTTCCACCAATATTGCCAAAACTAGCATCACAGGCAAAATGTAGTCTTTGTTATCAACAAGGTAAGAAAATTTTTTTCTAACAATAAAAAGAAACATATTTGATTCTATTAAATGTGTTTACAAGAAACAGTTCTGAATCGTGCCCAATGATTCATTATAACCACTATCATATCCTATATAATAAAAACCTAATATGCTAAGTGTCTAACCATTCGACTGTTCGACCAGTCACTATGATGTGCACCGACCACCAGGGGGAAGACGCTCCGACCAGTAGGTTAGCTTGCTGCTGGGGTCCAGTCAATCGGGACTGGACAAGACAGGCCGGACATGCCCTGCTGCCCTCCCGTGGTCCTTCCCTGGCCCCAATTATACACCTGTGGGGTCCCTCAGCCTGGCCTGCACACTCTCGCAATCCAGGACCCCTCGGGGGATGTCAGAGAGCCAGTTTCGGCCCAGGCCCCGCAGGCCAGGCCAAGGGACCCCAGCGGTGCACAAATCCGTGCACTGGGCCTCTAGTTATATCATAATATATTTTTGGATAAATAATTCAAGAAGAGCTTTCTTACTATTGACAATCATATAATAAAAATGTCACATCCAATTGCTAAATGCCAGAAAGAATAAAAGAATTTGATTTGCCAAAACCGGTTTGGCTCAGTGGATAGAGTGTCGGCCTGCGGACTGAAAGGTTGCAGGTTCGATTCCGGTCAAGGGCATGTACCTGGGTTGCGGGCACATCCCCCGTGGGAGATGTGCAGGAGGCAGCTGGTCGATGTTTCTCTCCCATCGATGTTTCTAACTATCTATCTCTCTCCCTTCCTCTCTGTAAAAAAATCAATAAAATATGTTTAAAAAAAAAAAAGAATTTGATTAAATTGAAACAAATTTTGTCACAATAAATTTATTTACTTATTATATGCCTCTCAATAAAATGTAAATTCTCTGAAGGAAGAGGTCTATTTTGTTTTGTACATTGCTCTATCCCTCATACCAAGAACAACAGGCATTCAATGTATCACTGAATGAATAGATGATTTTTCTGTAGGAATACTAGTCAGCAATATTGATATCTAGGTAATACTTGTGGGTTGTTCTTTTAAATGGCTATAGCCATCACTTCTTGCTGTAGGGTACCTAGGAAAGATGCCACTTGACATACATTAACTAAAATGTATAATAAAAAATGTTGCTATCTTCTCAACAGACCCTAAATTTGTGAATTCTTAAAAATAAACATTTTGATTTTTTCCTGAAAAAAAAATTTCTTATTAAATAACTCACGTATCAGAGCCTAAAATCCTTCATATTATCTTAAAACTCATAAGAATTACTAGTGGCCTGGTGCACGGATTCATGCACATTGAAAAAATAATTAGAATATTTTAATATTTAATATTGGATTTTGTATTCCACATAGTCCATGTACCATATTTGATTTTACAATCTGAAAAAGTTGAGGACACTGGTCTTCATTAGGAATTTGTGCCTTAACTATATGGTCAATGTCATGTTCCATTCATAATTTGGATTCACTATCTAATATCAATAATATGTGAGCGTGAGGCAGTCCGTGTTTCTGAAATTCGGTGACATGAATTTTAGCTGTAGCATTGCCAAATAAATCAAATTTACATATATCATTTAAAAGAGCATTCAGTTTAATATTAAAAACACTGGCTACCAAGTCAGGTCTGTTTTCAACTTTTTGCCAGCACTGTAAATTATTTGTAATACCTACCCATTTGGGGTTGCATGTCATGGTTATGAATAAATCAGGCTTGCCATACTTTGTTACAATTGCAATAGCATCCTGATATCGCTGCTGCATATTTCTGGGAGTACCCCCAAAAGACAATGGAAGTATTATCATTTTACCAATCAGCACATTGTGATTTTCAGATCTAGATGTGAGATGATCCATCAAACCACTATATTTTTCAACTCTCAACTTAAATTGGTTTGCTTTAATGAAATTTATCCGATTTGCTTCCATTTTTCAATATGAATCGACAATATACTGTTGAGCTAATTTTCCTGCATTTAAAATAGGATTGAACGTGTCCCGCACAGAGAGATGAAATCCATAATACTGCATTTGTGTGCCTCATGTCTTTACATTTTGTCTGGTATTACTGTTGATTACACTGTCGTCTCTGAGTCTTAATGCAATATCTGTTCCCCAGCCTTTTTCACCACGTGGAAAAAGAATAGGATACGTCATTGCATCTAATGTAGAAAACAGGATACTGAGTTGTTTCATTTTAGTGGCATTCGGATTATTGGGATCTGGTTTACAATGAATGGACAGGTCCCTTTCAAAAGGAGGTTCTCCATCTTCGTTTCTAAATATGACGGCAACCTCAGTTACACAGGGAGAATTATATCTACCCAGATCACTATTACGATTATATTTAATTGCCATTGTTACTTCCGTGGGAGCAATATCTTTTGCTGCTGCTTCAGATTGGGCTTCCTTTTCTACCTCATGTAGCATCTTGTATGATTTTGTTAATTTGTTTATTTCATGCATGAGGTTGTTGATATTGATCATGAGTCTTTCTGAGCAACTGTGGTTTTCTGGCATTGCTAATCTTTTACTTGTCGCTTCAGCCGTGTCTAAAACGTAGAGTTGAGCAAACTTCTGCGAAACACCATCTGAAGGATGTAAAGTTCCAGTACGGTGATAAACTTGACCGTGTATTCTAAAACAGTCTGGCCCATATCCTGATGATGAAGTGATATTTGCACCCATTGAAGAAAAGCAAAAGAACTATTTATGGAACGAATATTTTCCATAAAATTTTTACTGTCAGAATCTTCGTTTATCATTAATTTTTTAAAATATGCCAGGTATTCTGGAAAACTTATATCATTTGGACAAACTTTACCTTTGCTGCAACATTGAGTAAATTTTCCATCAGATGGTTTTCCATTGGAGAAATTTAGTGATAGGCAAAACTGACATGTAACAGTCATTTCACCACAACTATGTTCGATAATTGCATCCTCATTTACTTAATTTTTGCTGTGAAGGCAGT
Organism: Myotis yumanensis; assembly: GCF_028538775.1. Lineage (NCBI taxonomy): Eukaryota > Metazoa > Chordata > Mammalia > Chiroptera > Vespertilionidae > Myotis > Myotis yumanensis. The sequence goes on along the minus strand of NW_027223755.1, from coordinate 66,301,499 downwards.
TCCTACCAGTATTGGTAGTACTTATCAATGACAGTTTTTCAGACATATTTTGTTGATGATGACGCTTTCTTTCGGCCACAGAAGTACATTGTGCCAATAGTTGGTCTTCAGACATATTCTAGTGATGACACCAGCTTCTTTTGGCTACAGAGCTACAATTGAGGCTGGCCGGCCAGGGAGGGAGCACAGGAGATTGGCCTGCCTAGAAGGGACCGCAGGAGGGCTTTAGGGCATGTCCGGCCCTGTCTCGCCCTGGCAGCCCCAGCTCGCAACCCCAGCCTTGCAGCCCCAGCTTGCGCCCCTAGCCCCCAGCCTCACAGCCCCGCAGCCCCGCCTGGCACCCCACCTTGGCCTGGCGCTGCCTGCTCACCTGCTCCACCATCCCACTGCGGTCTCGCTCTCATTGGGGACTATCAGGGCTGGCAGTGCCTCCACTGCCGCCTGCTACTGGCGTTGTGTTGCCAACACCTGCCAAGTACCGCACCATCCCCTGGTGGTCAGAGCATGTCATAGCAAGCGATTGAACTCCTGGTCGAACTCCCAAGGGGACAATTTGCATATTAGGCTTTTACATAGAGGTTTTAAAAGGAAAAATCTCTTCCCATTTTACTGTGACCTTTCTGTGTTCCTTACATGATAACAATGTAATTTCTAAATATTATAAAAGCACATAATTCCATAATAAATAACTCCTTTTCCTGGAGAAAATGTCTCGTTTCAAGCCATTAATTTACCTTTCTGCAGTAGTAGACTCATCAGGAAATTCAGTATCTGCTGAACTTTTCCTACTATTATTTGACCTCCAAGATGATGCCAAAGGAAGTTCTTCTGAAGACATAGGCCTTGGCCTTTGGCCAATCCCAGATGGTTGTTGTAAACCTGCAGACTGTTCTTCAGTGCTTAAAGCAGCTATAATTGCTCTAATGGTTGCTTCATCAACTTGAGACCACGGTTTAGATGGAGCTCTCATTCGGCGTAAAAATAAGCTGTGCCACTTCTGTCTGAGCTGCAGCAATAAACTGGCGGCCTATAATAAAATAGTTTCTTCAGTTCAAATATGCTTGCAAGCACCTATTTGTTTATTAATTAAGGGTCTTTGAATGTTTCCAAAGAACAAGATTTACATTTCATATAATTTACTACTACTTTCATTCTTTTTATTGCAAGAATGAAATAAAATTTCTTCTTTACCATATTTGAGGTACAAAATAAAAATAAAACAGTTTATTGAGAGAGACAATATGTGGTAGAGTGTGATTAATATCTCAAAAGCAGAGTAAACAAACAAAAGCAGAGAAAAAAACAAAAGCAGAGTAAACAAACAAAAATACATTTAGTTCCATTCATTTTATTTTAGTGACTGTGGAACATCCAAATAATGATGTCCAGAAGGCAGCTGGATTCATATGTCCAGAGAAAGGCCTAAACTAGATATAGACGTGGTAGTCATCAATGCATAAATGGTTAGAGGTAGTCTCTAGGAACTGTGCAGAGACAGTGAAAAAAGCAAAGCACAAAGTATTGGAGAACATCTGACATTTAAGGCACAAAAACATACAGAAGAGTCCATGAAAGAACCTAAGAAGAAATGGCCTCTCTAGAAAGAAGAATAATCAAGAAAGATTAATGTCACAGTATCTGGTGACAAAGAAGTTGGGACAGGGGTGAGGAGGAAAAATGGGAAAGATAAAATTACAAAAAGGTTATGGACAATATTGCCAAAAATGAGAAAAGGTCAAATTTTCAAGGACAGCAGGCTGGTTTTGACAACATGGAGGACAATATTGTCCTCAGCAAGAACAATTTCAGTGAAGTGACAGGCTATTGGATATTCAAGTGAGACTACATACAGTAGGTTCAAATGATGGAAGAATCCTAAAAAGGTAAATTTAGCCCTTGTTGACTATTCACAGCTTAGCTGCCAAAACAAAACAAAACAAAACAAAACAAAAAGCTATAAAATGACCTTTAAAAGTGGAGATGAAATTAAGGGTAGGCTTTGTCAAGAAATATTTTTAATTTGAAAAGAAACATTCCTCTTTCCCAATTCAGAGATATGTGAAAAGAGAAAACAGAAAGGAATTCATATCTTTCTCTTAGAAATAGTTAAAATAAAGGGATTTCATGTGTACCCAATACTCAATATTTCCTTATATACACAGAAATACTCAAAATATTACCATGCAGAAATACTGATCTGCACCTACGTTTTTCAAATCCACTGTTGGATTAAACCCCAATGCAGCAGAGAATACCTGAGGGCCCAAAACTGAAAAAGAAGTTGTATTCTCTAATGCTAAGAACCCAATATTAAAGATATAATTTTCATTATATTGTTTATCAGATCATACTAACTGGATCACACTACTAAAGAGCAACTTACCTCAGGCTCTAGTTTGAAATTGAGCCACTCATCAAGTTTCAAAGCTGCCAGATTAGCAGTAGTTCTATCTTCCATTTCACTATCACTACTATCATTAGGAATACCATCCGCTGTCCAAACAAATATTGAAAGAAAAATTTTCACTTTAACCATTTTATATTATAGCAAAAAGAATAAGCAAATATAGATTGACATACCACATTTACACAAATCCTCCTGATATACTAACAATTTGTGTGGGGAGTTCTCTAAACCCCATAGGTCACAAATTAAATCTCAATATTTAAAAGGAGGGGGGGGGGGGGGGGGGAAGGAATTGTAAAGACTACAATCTCTAATCACAAGGCAAAAAAACAAAAAAGAAAAGAAATTTAAAAATCAAAAAAAATATTTAAATAATAAGTAGATGAAGAAGAAAACTAAGAACATAAGGGAATAAAAACATTAAAAATAGTAAGGAAAAGAATGATATATTAGGGAAGACAAAACGTTATTAAAAGTTAAAACTATAATCCAGTTCCTTAAAACCTAATAAGCAATCTTCTGATAAATTTAATAAAGGGAGAAAAAAGCACAAATCTAACCACAAAATCAAAACTGAGCATAAAATTGTAAAAATGGCTCAAAATGTGTTAAGCTTAAAAGAATTATAGAATCTTGAAACCTTCAAAGAAAATTCATTTCTATAAAACAAATTGAAAGAATAAGTAATTACTAAAACTGAAAGAATAAGAAATAGAAAAACTCAGACTATTTAAGGATGAAATTCAAGATGTCCTTAAAGAACAACAACAAAGAAATCCAGAACACCAAGTCTCTCAAATTTTCAAGAAATCAAATAATAGCCAGTCCCTTTAATGAGAGAATCTAAACCTAACCTTAAAACTGATAAAACCAAAAACCTAAAGATACTTAAATGTGCAAATGCACGCACTACACAAACTCTATGTAGGTCAGCCTCACTAATGAACATAAATATTACAATTTTAATAAGTGCTAGCAAAATATTTAGCATTGCAATAAATTACTCTTAGTCCAAGAAAGTTGAATTCTTGGAACAATATGATGGTAGTTCCATAAAAAAAATATACACCACATCAATAAATGAAACAAATTCTGATTACATGAACAAATGCTCAAAAGTTATTTAACAAATTCAACACATTTTTAAAACATTAAAAACAGAACAATTCTGCCTTAATTTAATGAATAAAATAATTTATTAAAACAAGAATTAACATCATAATCAATGGTACAACTTTAGAATTTAAACCTTTAAAATTAAAAAAGACAAAGTAGACCATTTAATGGTTTTCCAGTATCATGAAAAAGAGATGAAAAAATAAATTTTGGTAACAAATTAAAATATTACCACCTGAAGGTAATATAACTTAAGAAATAGTGAATCCAAAGGATTAATAAGAGCTTAGTAAAGTAATAGAGTACATAAAATATACTCTTTGAGGTAGAGTTCTTATTAAGCAAGAACAACAGGCAAAGATAAAGAAAACCTATTCACCATAATAATTCAAAAACAGAAACAAAACATCTTAAGAATCATCTTAAGAAATATATCCAACCTTTACAAAGTTACCAAAAAATTGCTAAATTTAATAGAAGATATAGCTAAATAGAAGAATATATTAAATTTGCTGGAAGCAAACACTAAATTAAAATCACAAAAGAACTGTTTGGTGCCAAAAGGCTTATAAGAAGGTGACTACTCAATATTCATAAAAAAAATAGGCAAGATTATCAAATAACTTAATAGAAAAGCAGCAAAGAGTTACGGGTAGATCCTCCACCAGATATTAGAGCTTATTAAAATACAAAACTACTGAATAACGTTATAATATAAAGGCAGAAATTTAAAGGAAAAGAAGACAGAGAGTTTTACCATGCCAAACGTAATATGAAATCAATGTAAGCCTTCTAAAAGACAATACATAAGGATTATTTTGGTGCAGATGAGGGGAAAGCACTTGGAAAAACATAAAATCTACATTTTAAATCAGAGTCAATGCAACATGGTTGAAAAAGTTATCTTAAAAATCAAATTATAGCAAAAGAAGAAAAAAAAATGGAGTACTTATCAGGTCCATGGAAGAATGAAACTTTTTCAGCTCTGCAGTGAGCAGTATAGAAAAAGATTATTCAATTTGAATCTATAGCGGTCAAAACACAGAACTAGAATGGCCAGAGTGGCTCAGTTGGTTGGGCATGGTCCTATGCACTGAAAAGTTGCCGGTTAGATTCCAAGTCAGGGGACATACCTGGGTTTCAGGCTCAATCCTGATTAGGACACTTAGGGAAAGCAACCAATCAAAGTTTTTCTCCCTCTTCCTTCCTCTCTCTCTAAGCATGTCTTCTGGTGAGGATTTAAAAAACAAAACAATACAAAAACACCACAGAACTCAAAATATATAAAACTAACAAAAATGGATATTATATATGATAGAAAGAAGGCTAACAGCTTTAAATCATGAAACTGTAGGTCAAATTAAGAAAAACATCAGTTCTCAAACCTTATCCCACGCCACTCTCTCTTTGATCACTTGTGTTTCCAATCACATACCTTTAGGTCAATTCCTAGATCATTTCTTAGTGCAGAATCTTGGCCCTTGCCAACTTATTTATTATCTTCACATGGCTAGCTTCTTCTCATACTTTAGGTCTCAGCTTAAATCACTTCTCCTCAGAGAAACTTGTCTAGGGTTTCTTTCTAAAGTAGGTCATCCCTAAGGCAGTCTGCTTTATTTCTTTCATAGTACTATATAAAACACTTTTTTGCTATTTGTCTACCATCCACAACCATGTAAACTCCTAAGGACAGAAATAACTTGTCTATTTTGTTTTCTGTTACATCCTCAATACCTACCACAATACCTGACATATAGCAGTTATTCAAATAGTAAATATTTGCTGAGTCACCAAATAGGAAAAAATTAGAAACAATCAAGATGTCTAATTGTAAAGAAACATTTTAAATACAATATACCACCTTAATATGATAGAATATTTTTCAGCCATTAATATAAAGTATTTCATGTTTTTTATATTCTATACAATCAAAACAGCAGAATATAAAATAATAGTATGGGTAAAATAATTTAAAATATGTATATATCTACAGAAAAATATGTAATATTAAATACGTTTACATAAGGGTAATAAGATTATGGGTAACTATTATTTCCTTTAAACAAATACCTTTTATTTTTGTTAATCATTTAAATTCAGTGGAAGAGAAAAACAAATTTCCTATCACCAAGATTAATAAAAAATGTACAAATCAAATTAATTAATTTCAAGAACAGTGGTATGCTTTAGTATTTTCTAATTAGTCTTATATCAAAAGGGAGCTAACACTATGTAAGTTTTTATAATTTCAAAATTTGTTTGGTTTAGCAAAAAGGAAAAAAATTTCATTTCAAATAGATTTTTATGTCCTTCATAACACATTTACCTCGAAAGGATGAAGATTCCTGAAGAGCATTACTTGCCAACCTAGCTGGTCCACAGAATACCAATACAGTGACGGGTGTCACTGCTGAACAACATCTAATGTTAGCTATTCTATGGGCTCTGGTCATTTCATCATAAATAAGCCAATCTGTGGGCAGTGCCTGAATTGCTGCAGCTTGACCATTGGCTGGAGGAATCTATTAGGAAAATAAATTTAAAAATTGTTAACTATGTTTATCACCTACTTTACTGGTAATAATTTTAAACTGTAAAACGTCCCTTAATAAAATGGGTGATGCATACCCAAACAAAAATTAAAGCAAGTCATTGCTCATGTAGTTTGTACAAAAGTTCTCATTACTTAACACATTAACTCTTTCAGCTCTAAGAGTCAATCAAAATTTTGTCCCAATACTGAATTATACACACATATATATAATTAATTTCTTAAAGCAGGTCAGTATGTAGAACATTTTTCATTGATTTTTCAACCATCTAAATTAGATGAGTTTCACCTCAAGGCCTAAGAGCATTAAAAATGTTTTACCTTTTTATATTGAGGCTGACTGAGAACTGAAGTGGGATGAAACCGTACTTTTTTCTCCTTTGACCCTGTCAATACTAAATTCTCTCTGTCCACATGGACTAAATTAGGATACATGCCTGCCACCAATGCAGCTTTAACGACAGCCCAATTCTCGGAATTTGTGTTAACATCTCGAATGTCACCACCACCTCGTGCTCTAACAAAACCTAGAAAGAGGAAAAAACCACACCTACTTTTCCTATTGTTCACAACATACTTTTAAATTTGTGTGTTTTTTATAAAAAAAAAATTGTAGAACCTATGTAAGTTTAATGATATTCAAATTCCACAATAATTAATAAAATTTAATTTAAAATATAGAATCAATGTTCTAAGAAAGTTTACATTTGCTCAGGCTAAAAAAAGAAGAAGATTCATTGGGGGCTTAGAAACTTTTTAAAAGTTACACATTCTTGCCTGGCCAGCAGAGCTCAGTGGTTGAGCGATGACCTATGAACCAAGAGGTCGCAGTTCGATTCCCAGTCAGGGCACATGCCTGGGTGGCGGGCTCAATCCCCAGTGTGGGGTGAGCAGGAGGCAGCTGATCAATGATTCTCTCTCATCACTGATGTTTCTTTCTCTCTCTCTCTCTCTCTCTCTCTCTCTCTCTCTCTCTCTCCTTCCTCTCTGAAGTCAATAAAAATATTTTTTTAAATTACACATTCTTGCAGTCAAGTTATTCATAAGCTGCTATCTGAAACACACTAAAACATAGCTGAAAACCTAAACCATTCTAATAATAATTCCAAAAGTACTTCATATTGTCCCATATTTGAAACAACTCTAAACCTTGTGGTTTATTCCTTATATTACTTTGGCACTTCAGCTCATCTGTAAATCCAGACTCTGGTAGTTATCTTCTATTTTTTCAATGTATTATGCTACTCAAAAAGGAATTAGCAATTCTAAAATAAAATAGCTACATAAAAAAAAAATCAAAATGCCTTCAAGTGATTACTTATTGTTTTATGTTCCAAAAATATGAAGGCCAGCATTTGTATCAAGCTAGTTAATTTTTTATAATTTATATTTCATAGAGCTAAATAACTGTTTATTAATAGTGATAAAATATAACTGTAATATCTAAACTGATCTTTACCAACAAATACATTTTAAAGTGTTCACTGCCAACAGTATCAAAAGGTATTCACACATTTCTCAATGACAATTCTGCAGTGTCAATTTTTTCAACAAACAAAAGCTGAGGTCACATGGAAGTCTACAAAACAGGTAATGAATATCACAAAAATGTGATAATGTCATAACAATAATATAAGATGGCATCAGTTAATACTAGAAATACTACGAGGTATTGGCAGGGTTCTCTCAGTGGTTTAAATAGGTTCTTTGTGTGAAAACATTACCTGATGCTCTAAGTTGACCGAGCAATTGAGTTCTCATGCCTATGATTATTTCCATGGTAGCTTGTGAAAGAAAATTCTTTTCACAAAAGGCTCGCTCCCACCCATCACTTCGTGCTTTCTGCCATGCCTATAAAAATATAATTATATAACATAATACATGTACCAGACACTTCTTAGGCAACAAAGTAACTGAAAACCACTACATTAACCACTCAAGATCAATTCTTCTTCTAATTATTTTATAAAATCTAAGACTTTATTAAAAAAAAAAAAAAAAAAAAGAATGTAGATGCAGAGAACAGACTGATACTTGCCAGCAAGTGAGCAAAATGGGTAAAGGTGGTCAAAGACACAAACTGTCAGTTATAAACGAAGTTTAAACGCTGGGGATATAATGTACAGCATGGGGACTATAGTTGATAACACTATATTGCATATTTGGAAGTAGCTAAGAGAGTAGAACTTTTTTAAAATAAACTTTTTTTAAATGAGATATACTTGACACGTAACATATTAGTTTCAGGTGTACAATATAGTGATTCAATATTTGTATATATTGTGAAATAATCTTCAGAATAAATCTAATTAACAGACTAGAGAGTAGATCTTAAAAGTTCTCATCACAAGAGAAAAAATTATAACTGTTTGAAGATGGATGTTAACTAGATTGACTATGATCATTCTGTAATATATAGAAATATCTTATCATTATGCTGTACACCTGAAACTTATATGCCAATTATACCTCAATTTTTTAAAAAATAAATAATTTAACACTGGACTGGTGTGGCTTGGTTGGTTGATCATCATCCCATGCACCAAGAAGTGGCTGGTTCAATTCCTGGTCAGGAAACATGCCCAAGTTACAGGCTCGATCCCCAGTAGGAGGCGTGCAGGAGGCAGCTGATTGATGTTTCTATCTCTCTCCCTTCCTCTCTCTGAAATCAATAAAAATATATTTTAAAAAAATAATAATAATTTAAAATTTAAATATAAAAAATAAAATCTAAGACTTTGTGATTTATCATTAGTTAATTTATACTCAAATGTTAAGAAAGTCTTTTCAATTTATAAAAATCTCAATGAGAGAACTAAGTATCAGGAAACCTAAATGAGCAGTTATGTAAAAATATTTACCTTTCAAATACAGGTGCTAATTGTCCTTCACAAAAGTATAGAGCAGTGATTCTCAACCTTCCTAATGCTGCGACCCTTTAATACAGTTCCTCATGTTGTGGTGACCCCCAATTTCATTGTTACAAATTGAACATAATTAAAGCATAGTGATTAATCACAAAAACAATATGTAATTATATATGTGTTTTCCGATGGTCTTAGGCGACCCCTGTGAAAGGGTCATTCAACCCCCAAAGGGGTCTCGACCCACAGGTTGAGAACCACTGGTATAGAGCCTTTAAAACTAAGCCATCATAGTACATTTATATCTAAGAATCCTCCATTCCTCCAAAAATAGCCTCTGTATCAACCTCCTAAACAGTCTGAGAATGGAAAGTGGGATTTCTAGAAACTATCTATGTGCAATATAAAATAGCTCCTCTTTTAAAATGAGATCTTTTGCTTTGAAATATAACCGATAGATCAAAGCAGTAATTTATCTATCCCCTCTTCTTTCCAAGGAGCTGGGGGAAAAGCAAAGAATAGACAGGAATTCTCCAAATCTTCCTCTAATTATTGTCACTCAACTGATCTGTGATAATACAAGATATCACAGACTCAATTAAGAGCAATGCATTATCCATCCTATATAATAAAAGCCCAGCGACCAAAATGGCGGAATGACCAGACCGATCAGAGACCAGAATGGCCGTGGCCCCTCACCCTGACCAGCCCCATGCCCCAGCAGGGACCCCCACCCCAATGCGGGGCCCCCATCAGGGCAGGTAAGCCGGCCCCCACCTGTGCACCAGGCCTCTATCATATATAATAAAAGAGTAATATGCAAATTGACCCTAAGGGTGGAACAATCAGAACGACTGCTCAACCAGTCACTATGAGGTGCACTGACCACCTCTCGGTCCCTTTCCCTGGCCGGAAGGCTCTGATTGCCCAATGGTGAACGGGGAACCGGGGGTGGGTGGCAGAGGACACGTGTGGCTCCAGGCCAAGGCCCCCGCCCCACCGGTCAGCCTATACACAGAGGGTGACCCACAGTGGGGGTGGGGCCAACAAGCAGGTGGGAATGGCCAACCTCTCAGTCTCTTCCCCTGGCTGTCAGGCTCCGATCACCGATGGCAAACAGGAAACCGGGGGTGGGTGGCAGTAGAGGGCGGGGCCGGCTGCTGGCAGACGGGGAAGATGGCCCTGATCACAGGCCAGGCCTAGGGACCGTACCCACGCACAATTTCATGCACCAGGCCTCTAGTTGTTTAATAATGCTCACACAAAAGAAGCTTGTAATTATTTTTGTAAATTGTATGTATTATAAGGAAATTCTTGAAAAAAAGTATTTTCTGCTTAAACAAAAGAAATGCTTTTTTAATGTATAGGCATAGACTACATTCAAAGAATTTAAGGATAAATAACATGTCTACCTTTTGAAGAAATAATGAAATTATCCCCTGCATCTGAATTTCTAAATTATATATAATTTCCCTTCTTCAAAGCCTCACTTTCCTTATCTTTCCTTTCCCATTTAGCCCTTTCCTCATTTTTCACTACTATTATCTTAACTAGAGGCCTGGTGCACAAAATTCATGCACTGGGGGGGGGGGGGGGGTGGAGTCGGCGGGGGGGGGGGGGGGTCCTTCAGCCCGTCCTGTGCCCTCTTGCAGTCCGGGAGCCCTAGGGGGATGTCCAACTGCGGCAGAGGTGGGAGAGGCTCCGGCCACCGCCGCTGCGCTAGCCAGCCGTGAGCCCAGCTTCTGGCTGAGCAGCGCTTCCCTGTGGGAGTGCACTGACCACCAGGGGGCAGCTCCTGCATTGAGCGTCTGCCCGTTAGTGGCTAGTGCATGTCATAGCGACTGGTAATTCTGCCATTCAATCGATTTGCATATTAGCCTTTTATTATATAGGATAGGATTTTAAGTGATTTTTTTATTTTGCTTTATAAAATTAAGTTCTTAGCATAGTGTCTTGAACATACAAAAAAAAAGGTGTACTCTAAAAAAATAGACATTAAACTCAAGGTAAATTTCTTCTAAGCTTTGTTCTATATATTTCGAGTAACATAGAGTGTTATTAACTAAAATTTTAGAGCATTCCTTGCCCAAGATATAATTGAAAGATAAGAAACTTGAGTATTAAAAATAAATACAAGTATAAATAAAAATAAGTATGTACACACCTACAATACACATATTCCTACAAAGATAAAATGAAAGAAAAAAATTAGAGAAAAACTGTGATAATGTTAACATTAACAGTAGGAAGATTTTTTTCTGGGAAATTAATAAAATGTGATGTTATAATGAAACAAAATTAATAGAATCATATCTAGTTTTTAAATTTCTTACACTTGCTCCAGAAATGTGTTTAACCAGCAACATTTTCAGAAATAAAATAACAATGATAGTACCTGGAATGCTCTGAGAAGTGCCATATGATCACTGAAAGTTCCAGCAGTGAAACGTTTCCTACAAAGCATAGCTGCGCGTTTTTGAGAGGCCTGAGTTGGCAAGACAAAAGGATCTCGATAGGCTAGTGTGCAGGCAATTGTAAGAATAGGGTCCAGACACTTTAAAACAACAGCACACAGGACCATTTTACCAAGATGTGGTTCTACTGGCAAGTCAGCCAAATGATATCCAAGTTCAGTGAGATCTTCCCATGCATCCATTGCATCTATTGTCTAAACAAAAGAATAGAAGACAGAATTTAACATAACCAAAAACTATGTTTAAGCAAATGACATATCTAAAAGTCTATAAAAAAGAAATGAGAATGTAAACTTTGTTTTGCTATCACATCACACACAAAAAATATATTTTGCTTTAAATATATTAAAACGAGCTACTGTTTTATTATAACTACCACAACAGTATTTATTCAAAGTACATGGTTAAGATAATTTTAGTTAAGATGTGTTCTCATTTGGTTTAAATTTCATATAGGTTAAATAAAACCATTAAGACACGAACCTTAAGCATTTGTACAGCATTCCGTACAATTAAAGCTGGTGGAGGTTCAGGAGCTTTCATAAGGAAATCCGCAATAGGACAATTAACTGGAGCTAACAGTTTGGTATGTAAACAAAGTTCCTGTAAATAAGAATAGCAAATAATTTTGAAATACTGACAATTATTTTTAAAGAAATCATGAGAACTACAGTTCCCAAAGACTAGCAGTCTCTGACTAAAATGAACAACAGTAAAGGGAACAATGTCTTTCAAGGAAACATAGGCTCATACTTTGCTCTAGGTTCCAAAATTTTTATGAACACCCTGCAACAATTCATATCAAAATTACCATTGCCACCAGTGACAATGTCTCCTCACACAGTTTTAAGAGTTACTGTCCAAAATATCTTTTTTTTCCTTTATATTACCTTCTGGAATCTTATATCTATTCAACAAATACTTAAGTGCTTACTAAGTGCTAGGTACTGTGCAGCAAGTTGGAGAAAAAGAAGAGGACAGACTGTCAGACAAGTGTCCACCCTCATGAAGTTTTCATTGTGTGTGAAGAACAGAATAATTACATAATTAACTCTTTAATTACAACTGTGATAAATGCTATGAAGGACACAGGGAGCTGATGAGGTAAATTAATCAAGTTCAGGAAGAAGCAGGAAAAGGAAGCCATTGAAGTCAAAAACCATTTCTTAAGGAAATGACATTTAAACTAAGACATAAAGACTGAGTAGGAGTTAATTATGAAAAGAGTAAGGGGGAGGAGTCTCAGGAGAGGGAATAGCATATATGAAGGCCCTAAGATCAATACAAATAAGATGTGCTTGGGAAATGAAAACTACTGGTATGAGTAGAGAGAGGACAAAAGGCAGGAGCTAAAAAATTAAAACTGGAGACACAAGCTTGAGAAATAATTTAGGCATTTATTAAGAATTTTATAATTTGTCCTAAGAAGAACATAAAATGGCACATGAGCATGAGGAAGTGGGAAGTCATCTAGATATGTGGTTACCAAAAATATGATGCAGTGTCTCTTTAAAGGTTTGGGAATCAGTGCTCGCTTCGGCAGCACATATACTAAAAGTTTGGGAATCAGCATCTAGTTCAGCACAGCAGAGAATCGAATTAATGCTATGATAGTTTTCCCTAGGCTGTTCCATGAAGTCAGAAAACCTGAAGGAAAACAGTAACGGCCAGGAAATTTCAGTGAACTTAGTTCCAAATCTACCAAGGTAATCTCAGCATCTTAAACTGAGATTCTGGTATTATGTTTTGGACGTCAAATAATTTGTTTTGTAATCCTCATTGAAAATGTAAAAGGTGAAAACTACATGGATGACAGACTCCTAGAATAATGCACAAAAACAAATGCTATTCTTATAAACTATACTCAAGTTAATTCTTTAAAGCTTTGAAGGTTTGTAAATTAAATTTTCTGTATATAAAAAATATTAGTTATATACACAACCACCTACCATAATATATATTTGATAATTTTGTTTTATAAATTGTTTCATAAATTGATTATTGAAAAGTCCAATCAGCATAAGTTGAAATGATCCCTTCTCCTCCCTTACCCACAAAGATAGGCTTTTAGAGTTAAGTAAACTTCTACCTGTAATGGCATTCTCAAAAGTTCTGGAGTCTGAAATTCCAACATATTCTGGAATCGGAGTCTACTGAACAGACGAAAACAAATTCCAGGTCTACATCGCCCTGCCCTTTAAGGTAAAATACAAAATTAAGACTCAGGAATAAAGACTATAATAAGTAAACTGTACAATCAATGTGATTTAGGATATAGAACACTGAACTAGTATCAGGACATCTGAGTTTGAATTGCTACTCTGACACTTATCCTTTATGACGGCACTTCACTTGTCTAGGACTCCATTATCTCATTTATAAAGTGAGATTCATGAGTGATACCTAAATGATATATAGGGGTGGGCAAAGTAGGTTTACAATTGTCAGTAAGTGAAACACAGAGCCAATAATTGTTTTTCAATGTTTCTCTCAGACTTAACAATGCATTTACATCTAGATATATATATACAAACATATATTTTTTAGTACAGCAGAGTATGAGACACATGTTCCATACCTTACTTTTCTCACTTAATATATTCTGAAAACTCATCCCACATAAAAAGACATACATCCAAATATTTTCCTTTTAACAGTTACACTGGTATACCACTGTGTGGCTTTAGCAATATAACCACTTCACTGTTGATGGACACTACAGTGTTCCCAAACTATTACAAAAAATGCTATAAAAAACATTCTTAAACATACATCATGTGCAAGTATACTCAGGATAAATTATGAGAAGTGGAATCCACTATGGAAGGGTAGATTTGGATAAAGAGTTTCAAACTGCCCTCTGAAGAAATCTCACCAATTTACACTCCCATCAGCAAACTATGAAAGCCTATAGGCCCATGCTTTTGCCAGCTCTGTTGCACGCACTAACATTTTCATCAATGTCAATCTGATAAGCAGTACCTCATTAATTTACATTTATTTTGGTATATACATAAGGCAACATATGTGAAGTTAATGTGCTGGTCTTTATTAACCAATTTTTTTTAAAGCTTTTTGTATAATACAAAAATTAGTCCTTTGTCCGATCTTGCAAATGTTTGACATTTTTGCTTTTATTTTTTGTTTTAAGTTTCTTACATGTTATGAATATGGTTTATACCAGGCAAAAATTTTTAATTTTAACATAACCTGAATGTGATATTTTTTAAACAGTATTAAATTAGTTTGCTTTGCAAAAGTAATATAAAATAAAGACTAACATGAAAATGTTAACATTTTACAGAAACTGCAATATACATTAATATGTAATACATATGAATATGTTTCCATTTTACAGGCAATTTTTGAATGTACATTAAATATACATTACCTGCCCTTTCGTTGTATGGCACTAGCTTTGGAAATCCACACCATTTTTAACATTGTAACAAAATTCAGTGCATCAAAGGATTTCTGTAATATTTAAATCACCTTCATGTTAAAACTTAAAAGGCATTTAGGAAGAAATAGCAAAACCATCCTATATAATAAAAGGCTAATATGCAAATGACCAAATGGTGGAATGACCACCAGGGGGCAGACACTCAATGCAGGAGCTGCCCCCTGGTGGTCAGTGTGCTCCCACAGGGGGAGCACCGCTCAGCCAGAAGCTGGGCTCATGGCTGGCGAGCCCAGCAGCAGTGGTGGGAACCTCTCCCGCCTCCATGACAATGCTAAGGATGTCTGACTGAAGGCTTAGTGGGACATCCCCCCAGGGATCCCGGACTGCAAGAGGGCACAGGCCAGGCTGAGGGACGCACCCCCCCAAGTGCACGAACTTCGTGCCCCGGGCCTCTAGTTATATTTTAATATGTCAAGTTTAATTCAGAGCGCCCCTTGATTAGATAATTACAGCAGGGTACTAATTTTTTTTTTAATCCAGATTTCTGACTACAAACATTCTAAAGAAAAAGAATAAAAACTAAGAAGACCTGAAAAACTTCCTCATTCTGTGCCTTGCTGAGCTATTTGTTTCTCTCTTCTACAGTTAAATAATAGCAGTCAGTTCTCATAAGGCATCAAGATGGGAAAGAACTAATCTATTCTCTTCACATCACTGTTCATCAGGTTTACATCATTGTGAAGAACAGATATGATGAGGAAAAAAACTTTTTTCTAAAATACTTTCTAGGAAGCTTGATCTAGAGAAATAAGAATAACAATAGCCACCCTAGCTGGTGGCTCAGTGGATAGAGCGTCAGCCTGCGGACTGAGGGGTCCCGGGTTCGATTCCGGCCAAGGGCACATGCCTGGGTTGCGGGCTTGATCCCCAGTAGGGGGTGTGCAGGAGGCAGCCAATCAATGGTTCTCTCTTATCATTGATGTTTCTATCTCACCCTCTTCCTTCCTCTCTGAAATCAATAAAGAAATATATATTTTTTAAAAAGAATAGTAATAGCTGAAACAATCCTATCCCAAAGTGAAAAACATTTTAATCCCTTCCACTGTATCTCCTGCTGAGCTACTACTGTAATGTAGTTAGCCAATCCAGAATGTTACAGCATATTTCCTCAAAGAAAATTTACTGTAGAGAAACATTTTTAAAGATTGTATTCCTGACTAAAATATGCTTCAAACATTCAGTGACAATAATTTCCCTTTCAAAAAATAACTATACAAAACAAATACAAATGTGTTTCTCCTAACAGTTTAATTGTGGGATTTTTAGAAAAGATGCTACTTATTTAGTTTTTAATAAAATGTTGCATTTGTCATGTTTATTTGATAAATAACACCTAAAGAAATTAATTTCTAAGATATTCAAAATCTACTTCAGCTCTAGATAATTTTAGGGCAATAAAATCTGAATTTTCATTGACTCACTATTCAGATTTTTAATGATAATATTCATAATTATTCTCCTATAAAAAATAAAATGTACCCCTTCTTTACAGTATCCAACTACAATGAAATGTCCAAATTTTATAAAAATTTTTTCTAAAAGATATTCCTAGAAACATCTTGAAAATGAACACTGAAAATATTATAAAGTAATTAACAAAATTTTCACATTAAAAACCATTATTTATATCCACTAGAACAGACATACTTTGCCTTCTACAACATGGATAGTATTTCTTTCCTTGACAAATCAACTACCTTTATCATTTTCAATTCTTTCAGTGAAATGAGAGTTGCTAGGCACTCCATTACTAAAAGGAAATGCTGACTTTTATTTACAGCAGGGGCTGGTACTAAATATTTTAGCCTTTGCAGAGGGTCTTTGTTGCAACTACTCTAACACTGCAGTGTAAAAGCAGCCATAGACAATAGGTCAAAGATTAAACATGGCAGTGATCTAATGAAATTTATTTTTTGTTTGCTTTCTTTCAGCATGGCTCCCTTGCATTAAATATCTCTTGATTACCTACTATTCTTGGAGCATTGAAGATATAACAATAAATAAGAAGGATATGGGCCATTCCCACATGTAGAATGAAAACATGTAATCAAATGCCCACAGCTGGACAAAATTTTCACTGTAATTAGCCAAACCCTTTACTTCCTTCCTAGTATTTAGTGAGCAAAAGCTACTTTTTTGTATAATTTGTAAAAATAACAAGATAGATCCTATACACTGAATTGTTTAAGGGAGAATATTCACTTTAGTGAAATTAACATTTACTGTTAAATTTATCTAGAACCAGAAATATCCCCATTAAAGTGAATTCTTCTTATGAAAGCATGTACTTAAATGCATCTTAACCTTCCTCATTTGAGTTGAAAATACAACTTAACCATACATACCTCTTTCACCTTACCAGAATCAATAACAAAGACAACATCATTGACTGTGATGCTGGTTTCAGCAATATTGGTGGAAAGGATCTGCAATGGGATGTTATGTTATAGTTAATATGAAAACAGAACCAATGACTACTAAAATAGAAAAAATAAAATTTTATGAAGCTTACTATTTTTCGAACACCTGCAGGTGGGTTTTTTAATACTTTCTTTTGATCAGATGTTTGCATGTTTGAATGAAGCATAAAGACTTGATATCTGTTGACAATTGAAAGAGAAAATATACTATGGTGCCTATCTTTAATTTAAATAAAAAAATATAAAGCTTTAGTTTTTACCTATGTGTATTGTCAGCAAACCGCTTATCATCAAATAGGATGCGATCCCTCAGTCCAACAATTTCGTCATATCCAGGCAGAAAAATTAATATTGCACCTTGGAGAGAAATGATTTTGTTAATATTAAATTTCATGTAAAACCAGAACCAATCAATAGAATTAGCTATAATGAACTATATCACATGTTTTCAAGTACTGATAAACTAATACTTAAGATACTTAAGAGGTTATGCATTATTGTCAAGGGAATTATACAAAAATTTGTACACACAAATTATTAATTTTTAAATCAAAGTATACATTTTGTTCCAGATCTTTTAGACAACACTTATTTACCAGCATCACAACTATGGCAGATATTGTACAGGAGATGCATGATCAAATCCAAGTCTACTTTTTCATCATCAAAACTATGATGATAAGCTTTCAGGAGCTCTCTATCTTCTGCATTGAGGTCACTTCCATTTGTTTGAACCAGAGAACTTTCATCTAGATTTCCAAATTCCAATGAAGCACTAAAAAAAAGGCCAAGTCAATTTTAATTAAAAAGAATAACCCTTTAAGACCAATGAGCCCCACTATGTCCTTCTTCAAATTTTCAAGAGACATTAAGAAAGATAAGTGATATTTAATGTCCCAACTATAATTCATGTTTTGGTTTAAAGTACATTATTCAAAGTAAATTTGGCAATAAGTGCTTTTTAAAAAAACACAACCTGAAGAAATTTCTCCACAGAAAATATGCAAATGACCAAAAAACACATGAAAAAATGTTATTTGTCATTAGAGAAACAAATATCAAAACCACAATGAGATAACACTTCATTAAAAAACAATGTTAGAGAGGGTGTGGAGAAATTGGAACTTTCCCCTCACACACTGCTAAGTAGGAATGTAAAATACCGCAGCCATTTTGAAAACAATGTGTCAGTTTCTCAAAATGTTAAACAGAGTGTTACCATATGCCCCAGCAATTTGACTCTTAGGTATATATACAAAAGAAATAAAAATACATGTCCACATAAAAATTTGTAGACAAATGTTCATACCAATATTATTCATAATAGTAGAAACAATCAAAATGTTCATCAACTAACGAATGGATAAAAAACTGTGATCTGTCCACAGAATGGAATATTACTCAATCAGAAAAGGATGCTGCAACATGAATAAACCTCGAAAACATCATGCTAGGTGAACTAAGCCAATCACAGAAGACCATCAATCATATTATATGATTCCAATTATATGAAACTAGAGACCTGGTGCATGAAAATTCGTGCACTCGGGAGGGAGTCCCCTCAGTCCAGCCTGCGCCCTCTGGCAGTCCAGAACCCCTCGGGGGATGTCCACCTGCCGGCTTAGGCCCACTCCGTGGGGGGATCAGGCCTAAACTGGCAGTCAGACATCCCTCTGGCAGCCTGGGAGCCTTCAGAGGATGTCCAACTAGTCGGACATCCTTAGCGCTGCCACAGAGGCAAGCAAGGCTCCCACCACCACTGCTGTGCTGGCCAGCCATGAGCCGGCTTCAGGCTGAGTGACGCTCCCCCTGTGGAAGTGCACTGACCACCAGGAGGCAGCTCCTACATTAAGCGTCTGCCCCCTGGTGGTCAGTGAGTGTCATAGCGACCGATCATTCCTGGTTGGTTACCTGTTAGGGTCAATTTGCATATTACCCTTTATTATATAGGATACCCAGAATAGACAAATCTATAGAAACAGAAAGTACATTAGTGGATGCTTTGGGCTGTGAGAGTTGGGGAAAATGAGGAGTGACTGATAATTAGTATAGATTTCCTCTTGGGGTAATGAATATGTTCTTAAAATTGATTGTGGTAATGACTGCATAACACTGTAAACATACTAAAAAACTTTAAATGCACACTTAATTGGGTGATTGATATGGTTTATGAATTTTATCTCAATAAACATTTAAAAACCAAACTTATGGTCATCATATTTTCTTAGTAGGTTGTTTCTTATTCTTCACTATGATAAACAACACTCTGAAGAAAATTCCATTTAAAGAAAATTCTATAGGTACCAACTTAACAAGATCCTTAATTTGGTAGTTCTATACTAAAAGTAAGTTAATTATGCTATTTTCCAAAAGCCAGATTCAGCATAAATTACTGAAATAAATGCCTTAATTCTTTATCCTACACATCTATAAAAATAAATGGGGAATATGCTAATTAGACCAGACATCTTCCGGATGCCCTTCCTGACGAAGCTGGGGCTGAAGAAAAGCCAGCCGGATCCCAGGCGCCTGCGGGCGGCCCGGGGAAAGCCAGCCTGGGTCCTGGGTGCCTGCAGGCGGCCTGGGGAAAACCAGCAGGGGTCCCGGGTGCCTGCAGGAGGCCCGGGGGAAGCCAGCCCGGGTCCCAGGTGCTTGCCAGTGGCTGGAGGAGGGAAGCCCAGGTCCTGGGAGCCACAGGGAAGCCGGTGCCAGCAGCCGGGGGAAGGAAAGCCTACTCTTGCACGAATTTTCGTGCATCGGGCCTCTAGTAAAGATATAAACTACTATCATCACTAGTATTTATCCATAAGATTTCTAGGAAATTAATATAATACAATCTCTCTAAAAGAGTTTGGCAGAAAGATAAACATAAGACTGCTTTCATTGGGGAAAACATTAAACTTATACAACTTTATAATTGCAGTATTTAAACTTTAAGATCCATTTTAAAACATTCCAAGTTTTTTTCTTACTTTTTAACAGGTAAATGAAGATGCTATTACATTCTTTGTTTTAAGCTATAAACTTTAGATATCAATTATGAATTATGCAACAAACAATATATTTAATTTTAAATATTTGAAATTTGTAATTGATAATGTCATAATCTGGGAAATAAAAAGAAAGCCCAATTAACCAGAATAATTAAAATATTATCTAGATAATTACTTGGTAATTTGTAGTGTCTAGTGTGCTATACCTGACACCATAAAAATGTCTGAACAGCCCAGCAATGGTGGTTCAGTGGTTGAGCATCAACCTATGACCCAGGAGGTCATGGTTCAATTCCTGGTCAGGGCATTTGCGGGCTCCGTCCCCAGTGTGGGTTGTGCAGGAGATAGCCAATCAAGGATTCTCTCTCATCATTGATGTTTCTATCTTTCTCTCCCTCTCCCTTCCTCTCTGAAACCAATAAAAATATATTTTAAAAAAAGAAAGAATGTCTGGAACATTAAAAATGTTAGCACTAAAAGGATTCAGGTTCTGAGTGCTATTATTGAAATAACAACAAAACCCACCATACTAGAATTAACATTTGGATCTGCCAAATAATTTTGCCAGTTTACACATTTTATATTCCTTTCCTTATCATTTTAGTCAAGTTTTGGGAAAATGCAGTGATAAATACATGTCTGTAGCTACCACGTTTAACTGGAAATTCCCCTTCTGCTTTTTCAAAATAAAATAAAAAAATAAGATAAATATTATAACACAGTGGATCTTATTAGCAACCTACACCAAAAAATCAGAAAAATTCCTTAGAATCACACACACACACACACACAAAATATCTCAATAAGGGACTGTAAATTTGTCACTTTCTATAATTTACATGGCTGAGGTTTTTTAAAAAGCAGTTAGAATTAAACATAGTATAAAGTTTTACCTGTAAGATTCTAGAAGATCCACAACTTCAGTCTGCCCAAAGTGTTTAGCCCAATCTAAAGCCATCCTGCCAAAATTCAAAGATATCAAATTAAGACAAATAAATAATGTTCTCAAAATTACAAAACTAGTAGTTGCTCAAAATTTTTCATTCACCCATTAGAGATGTACCAGCAATTATTACACAATAGCTTTCAATATAAAGATAAATATGAAAAATCAAAAGATATGTGCACCTATACAAAGAATGGATACAATTTAAAATTACCAGCCATTTGATGCTTTGCTATGGACATTGGCTCCCATACTAATTAACTGCTCTACTTGACTTGAAAAACCTCGTCCTGCGGCAACCATCAGAACTGTTGCACTGGTTTCACTATGTCTGTAATCGACTAAAATAAGAAAAAGATAAATATGTGTTAAATTTCCAAGTTATTTAAAATCATTTTAATTTTTATTTAAATGAAAGAACTGAGCATCAGAAGAATTAGCTGGGACTGGCTATTTCACCTAACTATATCATTAACAGCATTATATAACCCTTAACTCATATCATCGCAAAGGATCTGTTATTAATATGCTCTTAATATAAACAGGATGGAATAGGGACTATCTTTGGAATTTCAGAGAAAAAAAGACAGTTATTAAACTATCATAAGCTCACCAAGATACACTAATGGGCTTCCTCCCATATGTGTCCCAACCAGGGACTGAATCCCTTTGGTGCTTGAGACAACACTCTAACCAACTGAGCCATACCAGGCAGGGTGGAACTGTTGTTAATTTTGGGGGGAGTCAAAATATATGTGGAATTTTCAACTGCATGGGGGACTGCACTCCTAACCCCACATTGTTCAAGGGTCAACTGTACAATACGAATAATAAAGCAGGGTAAGGAGAAATAGTGAGAAAAGGGTGCAATTTTAGTAAAATGATAAGAAAAGGCCTCTCTGAGAAATCACTATCTAAATAGAGAGCTAAATGGAATAGACATTGGGCCATATGAGTATCTGTGGTAACAGAATTCCAGACACAGGAAACAACAAAACAAAGACCCAAATAAGGGTGGCTAAAGCGGAGTGAACAAGGGAAAAAGTAGTAGAAAATGAGATAAAAAAGGTAACCAAAGACCAAATCAGGGAAGGGTCTTTGATTTTTATTCAAAGTGTAATTGAAAGCCATGGAAAAGTAAGAGGAAAGCAAGCAGCATAATCCAATTCCCTTTTTAAAAGGATCAATCTGGCCTTAACCGGTTTGGCTCAGTGGATAGAGCGTCGGCCTGTGGACTGAAGGGTCTCAGGTTCGATTCCAGTCAAGGGCATGTACCTTGGTTGCGGGAACATCCCCAGTAGGTGGTGTTCAGGAGGCAGCTGATCGATGTTTCTCTCTCATCGATGTTTCTAACTCTCTATCCCTCTCCCTTCTTCTCTGTAAAAAATCAATAAAATATATTTTTAAAAAAATAAAATAAAATAAAAGGATCAATCTGATTGTTCTCTGGAGAAGAGACTAAAATAAAATAATAGAAGCAGTTAATAGGCTACTACTGTAGTCCAGGAGAGAAATGTTGGCTTATACTAGGATGGCAGCAGAGGGGAAGTGCAATATAGTCAGATTTAGATTTATTTAGAAGGTAAAACTAACAGAATTTGTTAATGGGTTATATGTGGGGTGTGAGAACAAAGTCTAGGATGACTTTATGTTTTGTTGACTTAGCAACTAAGTGAATGATAGTACTTTAGGTTCAGATTCAGGTAGTCTCAGATGGCCAGGCACCTGTATTTTTAAAAAGATCTACAATTGACTATGCATACTTAGGAAACACTAAGGAAAGAGCATGTTGAGAGGAAATCAAAAGTTGTTTGGGGCAAATCCAGTTTTATCCTATTGACATCCAACTAGAGATGTCAACTGATCAGAAATATTGAAGAGAGAGGGAGGTCAGGACTGGAGACATAAATTTACAAGTAATCCTATCTAATAATAGACAAACATGGTAATTGACCATACCTCCGCTACACTTCCCATTGGCTAATCAGCAGGATATGCAAATTAACTGCCAACAAAGATGGCGGCCGGCAGCCACGCAGCTGAAGCAAATATGAGGTTTGCTTGCTCCAGTGATGGAGGAAGCCAAGGTTTCCCGCCTGCCTTGGCCCAGCTCTGAGCTCCGGAAGCAACAATGTTTCAATTATAGAAGCTAAACAAACCCTAGATACCTGCTTTCAGCCAGCCACAGCCTCAGAGCTGGAGCCGGGCCTCAGAGCTGGAGCTGGCTCTCAGCTCCAGTGACAGCTATAGAAGGTAAATAAATCCCAGAATAAAAAAAAAAAGAGGCTGGGAGCTTCAGTCGCAGACCAGCCTGAAAACGGCCCTCAGCCCCTCACCCAGACTGGCCAGGCACCCCAATGGGGACCCCCACCCTGAAGGGGGTAGGACCAGCTGCAAACAGCCATCAGCCCGTCATCCAGGCTGGCCAGGCACCCAAGCGGGACCCCCACCCTGATCCGGATCACCCTCCAGGGCAAACCAGCTGGCCCCCACCCGTGCACCAGGCCTCTATCCTATATAGTAAAAGGGTAATATGCAAACTGACCCTAACAGCAGAAAGACTGGGAATGACTGGTCACTATGACACACACTGACCACTATGGGGCAGACACTCAATTCAGGAGCTGCCCTCTGGTGGTCAGTACACTCTCACATGGGGGAGCTCTGCTCAGCCACAAGCCAGGCTGACGGCTGCCAGTACAGCGGTGGTGGTGGGAGCCTCTCCTGCCTCCTCAGCAGTGCTAAGGATGTCTGACTGCAGCTTAGGTCTGCTCCCCGCTGGCAAATGGACATCCCCCGAGGGCTGCCGGGCTGCCAGAGGGATGTCTGATTGCCATCCTAGGCCCACTCCCCCGGGGAGCAGGCCTAAGCCAGAAAGTGGTCACCTCCGAGGGGTCCCAGACTGGGAGAGGGCACAGGCCGGGCTGAGGGACCCCCTACCCCCGAGTGCACAAATTTTTGTGCACCGGGCCTCTAGTTTTAAATAAATACATAAAGCTATGATTAGATGAGATCCATATAGTGAGTAAGTATTAGTAGAAGGAAGGTCAAAGGATTGAGGCCTGGGACATTTCATATTTATAGGTCAAAAAAAAAGAATAAACCTACCAAGAGAACCAAGTAGTTCCATCCAGGGAGAAAAGAAGGAAAATCAAGTATGGAATATCAGAAGTTAATTTAAAAAATGTTTCAGGAAGGGAGTGATCAATAATCCTATCTAATAATAGACAAACATGGTAATTAACCATACCTCCACTACACTTCCCATTGGCTAATCAGGGCGATATGCAAATTAACTGCCAACCAAGATGGCGGCCGGCAGCCAGGCAGCTGAAGCGAACATGAGGCTTGCTTGCTCCAGTGATGGAGGAAGCCAAGGTTCCCCGCCTGCCGCAACCCAGCTCTGAGCTGCACTCTAAGCAACAATGTTGCAATTATAGAAGCTAAACAAACCTCAGATACCTGCTTTCAGCCAGCCGGCCTCGGAACTGGAGCCACAACAAAGTTTCAATTACAGAAGGTAAATAAATCCCAGAATTAAAAAAAAAGAAAAAAAGGAGAGACTGGGAGCTTCAGTTGCAGGCTTGGCGCACCTGAAAACAGCCCTCAGCCCCTCATCCAGACTGGCCAGGCACCCCAGTGGGGACCCCCACCCTGAAGGGGGTGCAGGCAGCCTGAAAACAGCCATCAGCCCCTCACCCAGGCTGGCCAGGCACCCAAGCGGGACCCCCACCCTGATCTGGGACACCATTCAGGGCAAACCAGCTGGTGCTAAGGATGTCTGATTGCAGCTTAGGTCTGCTCCCTGCTGGCAAGTCGACATCCCCCGAGGGCTGCCGGGCTGCCAGAGTGATGTCTGATTGCCAGCTTAGGCCCAATCCCCTGGGGAGCAGGCCTCAGCCAGCAGATGGTCATCCCTCGAGGGGTCCCAGACTGTGAGAGGGCACAGGCCAGGCTGAGGAACCCCCCCACCACCACTGAGTGCACAAATTTTTGTGCACCGGGCCTCTAGTCCTATATAATAAAAGGCTAATATGCAAATCAACCAAACGGTGAAATGACCAGTCACTATGATGCACACTGACCACCAGGGGGCAGACGTTCAATGCAGGAGCTGCCCCCTGGTGGTCAGTGTGCTCCAGAAGCCGGGCTCAAGGCTGGCAAGTGCAGCGGCGGTGGCAGGAGCCTCTCCCACCACTGCAGCAGCACTAAGGATGTCCGACTGACGACTGAGCGGGCCTAAGTCGTCAGTCGGACATCCCCCAAGGGTTCCCAGACTGCAAGAGTGTGCAGACTGGGCTGAGGGACCTCCCCTCCCCCCAACCCGATGCATGAAATACATGCATGGGTAGGGTCCCTAGGCCTAGCTGGTGATCAGGGCTGGCCGGGGCCTTCCTTCCCCCAGCTGCCAGCTGCCAGCTGGGTTCCTTTATTCTGCACTGCCCCCTGGTGGTCAGCGCACATCATAGCAAGCAGTTAAACTCCCAGTTGGTCCAACTCCCAAAGGGACAATATTAGCCTTTTATTATATAGGATGATGCTGAGAAGTTTAGGTGAAAGAACATCTAAATCCTTTCCAGTACTGACTTTCTATGATATTTTATTCTACCTTTTGCTAGGAATCCTTCAAGGTTCTGAAACTCATCTCTGGTTGCCAATATCCACTATCATCAACTAACAACATCAGGACAACTCACTAGTGAAAACATGTCACATGATATACAGCATGTACATGTGAATTAGGACTTGAGCTCACACAACTAAAGATATGTTAAAATTCTCCATTCACTTACTTAAAAATTTAGAGCAAAGTTAGCTCTTTTTCTTCTCCTTTTGAAATCACAAATGTTTTGAAAATCCAAGCCATTCCCCTGGGAGTGGGAAGGTATGTGTACAATACATGAACATAAAAATACTTTTGCACATAATTGGCATACACTCACAGATCCCATTAAACTATTCTGGTACAACTAGGTTAAGAATCCTGATTTAACACAATATTTATTTAGTGTACTATGCTAATTAGAAGATCCTGATGTGTGCATTTCAAATAAGTACTCCAAAAGAATAAGTTATTGGTTGTGAATAAAAAACATAGTACATACATTTTGAATTGAACTAAATTTTCAGCATAAATCTGACTAATAAATTAAAATAAATTACACTTACCACTAACATTTTCCGTTAAAATAAGGTGAAAAATCTGAGCAAAGGCCTCAACATCTTTATTCAGCCATATATCAGAAAGACAAGCATCCATTTCCTTTATTAACCATGGTTCAAGGCAATTCACATCTTTTTCTGTCTTTACAAAAAAAAAAAAAAAGCAAAGGTTATAAATTACCTAACAGCTTAACCTCTGCTTGCAAAGAACATGAGATGGCCATAATGATCACAGAAACTACTAACCATATAATATTATAGCATAGACTTTGACATGTTTCTCATCTCATCATAAACATATCACTTACATTACTATATGTTGTTCTTACATTCATCTTTCATCTGAGAATAAGAATGTTTGTCAACAGGGTAGATGATCCAGATAAAATATTAACCAAGTACTGGTATGCTTCTGATAGGATGTTGCAAAATGTATACCAGTGGTTCTCTCTCCCAACTGTATGCCAGAGGGACCACCACCTGGAGCTTTCCAACACTGATCCAGGTTCCACCCCAGAGCAAGTACATTAGTATCTCTGATGATGGAGGCCAGATTCCATAGGGCTTTAAAAGTTCCTTAAGTGATGCTAATGTGTAACCCATTAAGAACTAATAATCAAAATCCTGTTCATTGAACCAAATGAATGTTCCCTATATTACAAAACAATTTTAAACATTCTTTAAAAGTATTTTTAAATTCATGTGCAGTTCATTTGGATACATTATCTCTAAATAATCGCAAAAAACTGCAGCATATCTGCATTATATACCTTCTCATGCTCAAAAAAGTAAGTTAAATTCTTTTTATAGACAGTGCATAGTCCCAGCTATATTCTGCATTTTCATCAATGCCGTTTAAAGAATTCCAAACCAGAGTCAAAGACCAGAAGGGTCCTAGGAAATCAGCTAGTTCCAGTTTTCAGATTTCATGGAACCCAGTGTAGGAGAGGCACCACTTGGGAATGGGGATGAAGAGTATGGATGACCAGGCAGGGCTTCTACAAAATATTCACTTGTAAAAATAAAAGAAGAGAACTTGACTTTATCTATAGTAGGCAATTGATTTTATACAGTCACAAAGCTGATTAGTGATAGAAACAATACCAGTATTGATTATTTGCTCTAACACCAACAATCTTTTCTCAATTTTCTAAGTTAGCATGTCTTATATTATTTAGCTCATGGGCTCTTAAACGTTTGAGATGACAAAATATCAAGCAATAATAATGCATATGCATAATATCTATAACTATATTCTTCAAGATATTTAGAGAAAATACTGAAATAATTTAAAGTTAAAATTAAACAGTAAAAGATACTGCATTATTTACAAAAAAAGTGTTAGAAAGCCATTCTGAAAAATGTGTTGTAGCCTAAAATAAACTAAAAAAATTATGCATATATTATGCAAAAAATAATGCATAAATTGTGCCGCTATGAACATAGGGGTCCATATGTTCTTTCTGATTGGTGTTTCTAGTTTCTTGGGATATATTCCCTGAAGTGCAATTACTGGGTCAAATGGGAGTTACATTTTTAATTTTTTGAAGAATCTCCATACTGTTTTCCACAGTGGCTGCACCAGTCTGCATTCTCACCAGCAGTGCACAAGGGTTCTTTTTTCTCCACATCCTCTCCAGCACTTGTCGTTTGTTGATTTGTTGATGATAGCCATTCTGACAGGTATGAGATGGTACCCATTGTTGTTTTGATTTGCATCTCTTGGATGATTAGTGACTTTGAGCATGTTTTCATATGTCTCTCGGCCTTCTGTATGTTCTCTTTCGAAAATTGTCTATTTCAGTCTTTTGCCCATTTTTTGATTGGATTGTTTATCTTCCTTTTGTTAAGTTGTATGAGTTCCCTGTAAATTTTGGAGATTAAACCCTTATCTGAGATAGCATTGGAAAATATGTTCTCCCATGCAGTGGGCTTTCTTGTTTTGTTAATGGTTTTGGGTTTTTTTGGTGTGCACAAGCTTTTTATTTTGGTGTAGTCCCATTTGTTTATTTTCTCCTTAGTTTCCATGGTCCTGGGAGCTATATCAGTAAAGATATTGCTACGGCATATGTCTGATATATTGAAGTGCCCATCAGCAGATGAGTGGATTAAAAAACTGTGGTACATCTATACAATGGAATACTATGCTGCTATAAAAAGAAAGGAATTTTTACCATTTACAACAGCATGGATGGACCTAGAAAGCATTATGCTAAGTGAAATAAGCCAGTCGGAGAAAGATAAATATCACGTGATCTCACTCATATGTGGGATATAACGAACAACGTAAACTGATGAACAAAAATAGTTCCAGAGACAAAGAAATACTGAACAGACCATCCAGCTTCAGAGAGAAGGCAGAGGGGGGATGGGGGGGGGGGGGGGGAGATCAATCAAAGGACTTGTGTGCATGCATATTGGCATGACCAATGGACAAAGACACTGGGGCAGTTGGGGCTTTGTCCTGGGGGGCGGGTGTGGTGGGGGGACGGGGGGGGGGGTCAATTGGGGAAAAAGGAGACATATGAAATACTTTAAACAATAAAAAAATGCATAAAAATATTATGATCTCCTACAATGTTCTTTAAACTATAAAATTTTTACTTAAAATATCAGTATGAAACCAATTAGGTCTTACCAACTGACTGAAAACAGCATCACCACCATCATCCAATAAATCATACTCTTCAGTCACATTTGGAATTGTTCTTTGCCTCTGAGATTCAGGCTTGACAGTATTCTCTTGAGCTGAGTACCATTCTGTAAGTGTGGTTTGTTGTTTCTCTTCTAAATTAATTATCAAAGAAAGAATTTATAAATAAGTTATTTGCTTTGTGAAATATATTCCTTTGTTTTAGTACTCTAATGAATCTGAAAATACTTAAAAGTTGGCCTTATTTAAAATAAATTACACTCATATTTTCAGTTAAAATAATGTGAAAAACCCAAGCAAAGACATTAACATCTTTATGCAGCCATATGTCGGAAAGAGTCTACTTCCTTTATTAAATACTAGTGCCCCGGTACATGAATTCATGCACATTGAAAGGAAATTAATTAGAATAAATATTTTAATATTGCTATTCAGCCTTTATAATAGAAGTGTCAAACAAATTCACAATTGATAATGACAGATCAAAACACATGTGTGCGATTGGTGCCAGCGAGAGCTTTCTATGTATCGCACATTCCCAAGTCAACTTAGCCTTTTATATATATAGAATAAACTTGCTTAATTAGACCTGCTTTCTGATGTAGCTAAACTTTTTCCAGCCCAGGGAAGCTCCCCAACTTCTCTTTCAGGTAATTGTCAGCAACACAGCAGTAAATAGCAACACAAAACAGATTATTATTGTAGATCATGCAGGGAGAACAAAAGGTAAAATATTTAACTGCAGCAGTGTTTGACTATAATTCTGTGCAGTGAGAAAACCTGAAGTCATTTTCAAGGTCCACCATTTCTTACTTCTTTTCAGTGGGAAAAGTTTCTAAACTTTCTAAATCTCCGTTTTCCAGCTAATGAAGAGAAAATAGGATTCCTCCAAATCTCGTATCTACCTACTCCAGGACTTTTGTGAGGATCAGATGAGATGAGGCATGGAAAAACGCTTCACAGTCATTTGATTAAAGTGTAAAATATTTGCACTTGGCTATAAAGCAAGTCGTGTTCCTGGGCTGAAGAAACTGTAAGGAGGCTAGTCGTCTCTAGAGAGAGGAAGCCAGGCGTTGCTATGTGACATCATTACCCAGTGCCCACAGCAACCCTTTCTGGGCTGGGTGGAGCTGTGGGCCCATTTTGTGCCATGGGGTCTTGGCAACATCGGCTGTGATTTGGTGGACTGTCACTCCGGGGTGGTGGTGGAGCCTGAGTCCCACTTCGGGGAAGTCAAGTTTTGCTTTGTGGGTGCCAGGTCCGCAGTGCCGTTTCTCTGTGCGCGTCACAGCAGCTCCTGCATTGAGCATCTGCCCCCTGGTGGTCAGTGTGCATCATAGTGACCGGTCGGACAGTCGGACACTTAGCATATTGGCCTTTTATATAAATAACTAGAGGCCCGGTACACAAAAATTTGTGCACTTGGGTGGGTCCCTCAGCCCGGCCTGGGCCCTCTCACAGTCTGGGGTCCCTTGGGGGCCCCTTCCCCTGGCTGCTGGCACCAGTTTTCCTCTGGTGCCCGGAACCCAGGCCTTCACTCTTCACCGGGAGGGGCCGGCGCAGCGGGCGAGGGGCTTAGCTCCTCGCTCACTGCGCGGGCCCCAGGGGCATAGCGGAGGCCGAAACGGCGGGCTTCCCTCTTTGCTCTTCGCTCGCCACGCTGGCCTTCGCTCGCTGCTCCTGCCCGGGGCCAGCCAGCTTCGCTCCATTGCTTGGCGCCTACGTATGCAAATTAACCGCCATCTTTGTTGGCGGTTAACCGCCATCTTTCTTGGCAGTTAATTTTCATATTGCCCTGATAAGCCCATGGGAAGCGTAGCAAAGGTACAGTCAATTACCCTTTTTGTCTTTTATTAGATAGGATCATTTTTTTAAAATATATTAATTAGCAACATTTAATGAAATGTGTTATGCTGAATCATAAAGACACATGAAACTACTTTAAAACCTTATCTATTCATCTATTAGTAAAATATTTACTTCTATATCCATAATTCGAAGAACAGTATTTTAGCCATACAATAAATATTGTTTAAATCAATGATATTCATATAGCGCTTTGTAGAAAACAATTTATTGAACTTCTGCCACCATGCTAGTTGTTTGAGATACAAGTTCTATACAACTTTCATGTTCAAAAGTTTCAAGATCTAGAAGTTTTATAATTTACACAGTAGTGATTTAGCACCGCACTGTGAAATAAGTATTGCTAACAGCTTTATCAAGTGGAAAATCCAAAGTTATTTATCCAAGGTCATACAGACAAAACAACAGAATCAAAGCTTTAAGCCAAATCTTCCATCATGAATAATGTAGGTGAAAGTAAATAAAAAGAGTCTAATCCTAATTCAAAATCTGAGATATGTCATAAGAAATGTATTAATAGGCAAATAATGCTAAAATCAAAGAATAGAAGCAATTCATAACACTATCAAGATTTGAAAACCTTGACATTTGTATCAAAGATGAGTTCCCTCCCACCCACTCCCTACTCTTGTCCTGAGATATGCTGTGGCATATCATACTCTTCTCCCTCCTTCAAACAGTGGCTGAATCTTTTCCTTAAAATATTTTTATTGATTTATTTTTAGAGAGAGAGAAATGGAGAGGGACGGACAGGGAAACATCAATGTGAGAGCGAAACATCAACTGGCTGCCTCCTGCATGTCCCTACAGGGGATCTAGCTTGCAACCCTGGCATGCATTCTGGCTGGGAATCAATCTGGCAACAAGCAACCTTTCAGTGCATGGAATGCCAAACCAACTGAGCCACACCAGCCAGGGCAGTGGTTGAATCTTTGGATATAGACGCACACAACCTCCTTAATTCCGGTATTCCCTTTCTTTTTAATTAATTTTTTAAAAATTGAATTTATTGGGGTAGCATTGGTTAATAAAATTATATAGGTTTCAGGTGTACAATTCTATAATACATTATCTGTATACTGTATTGTGTATTCACCATCCAAATCAAGTCTCTTTCCATCACCATTTATCCTCCTTTTATCCTCTTCTACCTTTCCCTACCCCCTTTTCTCCATGGTATTCACCATACTGGCATCCACCTTCAATTCCTCACTATAGATTATAACTTTTGGACATAAACCATATTGTAAAAGGTATATTTGGACAGTATTCTAATATATTACACAATTATATACAAGACAAACACTTTCAAGTGTCCTTGTACCTCCATAGTATAATACTGGAGTATTCTAAAAAGTCAACAGGAACAGTAATTTTCTTTTTATATGTGTTTGATAAAAAGCTAACCTCCCACCCTTGCCAGTATTTTCCCAGTGGTTAGAGCACTGGCCTGAGCACCAGAATCTCAGGTTCGATTACTGGTCAAGGGCATGTACCGGGATTGCAGGTTTGATCCTCATCCCAGTCATGGCACATGCAGGTGGCAACCAATCGACGTGTCTCTCATGTTGATGTTTCTCTCTCTCTCTCTCTCTCTCTCCCCTTCCCCCCTCCTTCCCTTCTACTCTCTAAAAATCAATGGGGGGGGGGGGGGGGGAATAAGAAATAAAAATGCTTACCTCGCTGTTTTTCCTTTTTGTATTTTAACATTTCTTTATTTGTATATCCAGTAGTTCTTAAAATATCTTCCAGAAACATTTCTTTTACTTCAAATGGTCTTCCCTGTACTAAATAACATACATTTAAAAAAGTAGTTATTGCATCTCAGAGATAATTCACATAAAACCATGAGATAGATTCCCAAGTTAACAAACGTTGAGTGTAAAATCCAAAAGCAATTCTATAGGTCAAGTGATCCTCACGATATTATCCTTTAAATATAACTGTGATCTTTATTTTAGAAAACTGTTCATATGCTTATTTTTTCCAATGTTTACTCTCTACTTATCATGTGTTTGGCATCATGCTAGGCACCAGGAATACAAATGGTAAGCAGAAACAGAGCTACCTCCTGATCTCTTGAAGCTTGCAAGCTAGCAGAGGAGACAGACATTAATCCAATAACCCAGAATGTAAATTTTAAAATAGAGTTGTGACAAGTGTTATCAAAGAGAAATACAAGATGTCATGACAAATATCTAATGTGGGGGCGGGGGGGGTGTTACTGAGTTAAGAAAAGCATCCTCACTGAGAAAATGAGGACCAAGAGAATGGGTAAACAAAATAACTAAGCTATGTGGGGAAATATAGCACATGCAAAGAGCCCATTGTGGGAAAGGGTATGAAAAGACCAAACTAGTTTCAAGCTAACTAGAACATAGTAGGAGAGGGGGAGTTGAGAGAGGATTGTAGTTCAAGATGAGGCAGGAGAAATAGATAAGTCTTATTAAGGATTTAGGTATTTATCTTGAAGTAATGGTCATTCAAAGTTTTAAGCTCAGGACAGTGTTCAACATCATCGAATTCCAGTTCAGAAAAGACCGTTCTGATTGCACCATGGAGAATGGATTTTAAAAAGAGCAGAGTGGATGGAACAGAGCAGGTAGAAGTTATTCCAATAGTTCAGGTAAAAGAGAACAACTTGAATGAGGTTGGTGATAGTAAAAATGGAAAGAGACTTGAGAGACAGAAAGTAAAACCCACAGAACTCATCATTTGATTGGATATGGAGGAATGATAAGGAAAAGTCAATCATAGCTCTTAGATTTCTGGCTTACAAAACTGGATAGATGATGAGGTTGTTCCTTGATGTAACAAGGAAAACTGAAAAAGGAACGGGTTAGTTAGCTGGTGGAAGTTGGGGTTTAGTTTTAGACATGTCAATTGTGAGGTGCCAAAATTAGCTTTCAATTAGCAGATGGATATATTTCATGTGCCTTATCATCCAAGAATATTATGAAAAGAAAAATATACAGATTTGTGACTTAGGTGACAAGGTCAATGGTATGATTAATCAAAACAGGCAACATAAGAAAAGATTTTTGTAAAACTATTAAGTATTCAGTTCGGGTCATATTAGAAGTAAACTGTTTATAAGATATCTAAGACCAAAGCTCTAGAGAACAGTCTGAATTGGGGAAAAGAGTCTGAATTGGAAATAAAGATTCAAGAGTCATCGGTCTAAAAAAGAAAGTAGCCCTAGCCTTTTTGGCTCGGTAGATAGAGCATCGGCCTGCACACTGAAGAGTCCCAGGTTCGATTCCGACCAAAGGCACGAGCCCAGATTGCAGGCTCAATCCCCAGTGGGGGGTGTGCAGGAGGCAGCCGATCAATGATTTTCTCTCATCATTAATGTTTCTCTCTCTCTCCCTTTCCCTTCCTCTCTAAAGTCAATAAAAAAATTTTTTAAAAAACTCATTAAAATAAATAAGTAAAAATAAAAAAGTAGAAGGGCATTGAGAACTTTTAGAGACACTAACTGTGCATCTCCAGTACCTCATAGAGTGTAGCATAGAGCAGAAAAGAAGAGGAAAAACAAAGAAAAGAAAGGAAGTGAAGGTGTATAAGGAAAAGAAAACAGATCAAGGGAATAACCATAATACCAACATTTAAGTACTATTGTAAAAGAATAAACCCACAAAGGAGACCACAAAAGAAAGTGCAAACTATAATGTAATTGAGTTTCAGAAGGCAGTTTTGTCAAATAAATTATGGGATCGGAGCATTTCACACACACACACACACACACACACACAAAAGGGGGCCAACCATGAAAAATACTAAAGAAAATGTAATTAAGATTTTTGTGTAAAATATGAACCATAGGCCTGGCAATTAAATTAGTGTCAAAACAATACTGGTAAGAATATACAAATAAACAGCCCTATACACTACAGAAATTTAAATAATTTCAGGCTTTTGAGAAAGTAAAATTGAAAAATCTGTTAAAATTAAAAATATATTCTTTTACTCAACGAGTTCATTTTCAGGAACCTATCCTTAGAAATAAGAGCACCAGTACATAAGGATATACATATAAGAATGCTCATTACAACACTGTTTATTGTGGGGGGAAGGAGGATCTAAAACCAATCTGAATATCAAAAAATAAAGAAATAGTTAAATAAATCATTGTACATTCATATTATAAAATATTAAAACAGCTGCTTAAAATAATGAACTACATCCAGGACCGCTGATCTGAAGGCTGTTCACAATGTACTGTCATATGAATAAAGCAAACTGCAAAATAATGTATGTGCTCATTTTTGTAAAACCAATTTCTGTAAACATGATATATATGTGTAGATTTGCATATATGAGATAGACAAGGTGAAAAAGGATATACACTAAGCTTTAACATCAATTAATCTCGGTAAAGTAGAACATGGAATAAGAGGACAGGAGCAACTGTGAACTTCTTCCTATATATGTTTGCACTTTATCATTGAGTTAAACACATACAACTTTTTCTAATTTTGAGGATAAATTTAATAATTTTTTAACTGGTGGCAAAACCAGTTTTGATTAAAGGACAAGGACAAAAGTTAAGTGACAGCATGTTCAGAAGTACCTGAGAAGTAAACAAGGGAATGTAGTCTATTCTTTCAAGGAGTCTGGCAATAAAGGGGAAGCTATAGGACAGAATTTAAAGGGGAATACAGGGCCAAAATAAAGAATATTTCCTTTTAATACTAGAGAATTGGCCTCACAACACAACAGCAAAGAGTTGTAGATGGAAAAGGATAAATAATAGAGCAATGACTAATTAAGCATATCTCAAAGGAAACAGAAATGGATACTCTCTACTTCAGAACATTTCCCAATTCTGATTACAATAAATATAATCATGCCAAAAAGCATTCTTTTGTACAAATGCTAAAAGAAATCTTATAATTTAACTTACTATATATCACTGGACAACTTCCAAAATATCTTATAAAGAGATTTACATCCAAGGCAGCACTAGAAAGAATTAGTTTCAAAGTTGGATGCTTTTGCAACAAATCTCTTAACTTTGTAAGTAAAAAATCACTAAATCGATCTCTTTCATGTACTTCATCCTGCAGTAAATAAAAATAAAACCATGGAATAGTTAAAAATTATAGATGACTAAGTATTTACAATATGGAACTGCTAGGTTTTACACTAATTCAAATTGACTGTGGACAAGGCCAACCAGTATTAGTGAAAATTTTGTATTATGGACAATTCAGAAATAGACTTTAATAACCTAATATAGGTTGTTGTTTTTCACAGAATATAAAACCACACAAACTAAAATAAACTCTGAATTAGTACAGTCTAATTTAATGTTCTTTTAATATAATATACAAAATTTGTTAGCATCAGAACTCAGGTGCATCCTTTGGTTTGAATACACAGAACCATTAAGTTTACAAAAGCTGCTTATTACAAGTTTATAAAATTCAATCTACTTCTTTTTATACAAACAGGATAAAAGCTTATAACTCTCTAATAGGGTGATAATTCATCTACTTTCTTCATTAGCAGCTAGTTAATTTAGCAGCTTCACCATGAAGTTAAATGACTGTAAAGTATGCCCTAAGGCTGGTAAATATATATTAAAGGAGGAATCAGATGACTAAGCATTCAGAGAAAAGAAAACATTCACCATTCTAGAGAGCTCTATGTAAATGCATGCAAGTATAGTTTTCATACATAAAAAAGCACTTTTTAAAAAACTATCTACTTATTTTATTTTCTTATAAAATCTGATAATAGCTTAAATATAAAATATATATTTCTAATAATTGTACAAAATAAAAAGTAACTTGATTATAATAGCCTGTTCAAACAAAAACAAATTGGTTCTCACTTATAGCCTATTCTAAAAATGTAATTATGTATTTAAATTTTATGGAAATTTATGGTAAATTCAGCAATATTCTTACCACAATAACATGTGTCACAGCTGACAATGTACTATCTCCTGCCATCAAAGTTCGAAGCAATACCCCATTAGTGCAAAATGTCAGAAGTGTCTTAGGAGAAACCCTTTTTAAAAAATCAAAATAACATGCACAATTACAAGCATTATATGTAATTAAACCATGATCACATTAAATGCTAGTCTCATATGTACTTCAACAAATGTTACTTTAAGTAACTAATAGCCCGACTGGTGTGGCTCAGTGGTTGAGTGTTGACCTATGAACCAAGAGGTCACAGTTTGATTCCCAGTCAAGCACATGCCCAGGTTGCAGGCTTGATCCCCAGGAAGGGGCATGCAGGAGGCAGCTGATCAATGATTCTCTCTCATCAGTGATGTTTCTATATCTCTCTCCCTCTAACTTCTTCTCTAAAATCAATAAAAATATTCTTTAAGTAATATAATACTGTATATATGCTTTATTAGCAAAGTTATGTGTAATATTTATTTTATGCCTGACAATCTCACAAAATTTTTATTACTAACAGCCTTTTATTAATTAAATGATTATTTTGTTAAAAAGCCATAAGCAGCTCTAACTGGTTTGGCTCAGTGGAGAGAGCGTCGGCCTGCGGACTCAAGGGTCCCAGGTTCAATTCCGGTCAAGGGCATGTACCTTGGTTGCGGGCACATCCCCAGTAGGGAGGGTGCAGGAGGCAGATGATCGATGTTTCTCTCTCATCGATGTTTCTAACTCTCTATCCCTCTCCCTTCCTCTCTGTAAAAAAAATCAATAAAATATATTTTTAAAAAAAAAGCCATAAGCAGATTTTTTAAAAGACCTTAAATATAGGATGTCCCCAAAAAATGTATACACACTTTAACAGCTGATAGCTACTTAATTTTCACTCTTTTTTAGGTGATATGTGATAATAAGCCAGACTAAGTTTTGAGCAAAGAAAATTTATCCTAAAGTGCCACTAGACTTTTTTTAATGGAGATTCATAAAGGTAAAGTTTATGGTACAAAACCGGCAACAATTGACGAAATGAGGGCACACAAACACCAAACAATATGATTCTTGATGTTTGCAATTCCATTGCTTCACGTTATCAGTAAAGCCTGGTCATCAGTTTGAAAATAGGCATTGACAAAAAAATTTATTCATTTCTGTAAATTCTTTAAAATTTTGAAAATAAACTGTATAAACATTGACTTTCTAATCATTCAAAGTGTGCATAAATTTTTTGGAGACACCCTGTACTTTTTGCTTGGGGACAAAAGTATATCATAAAAGGGATCAGCTTTTTAAACCACCATATCCAAACTATTAGAGCACAGAAATAGTACTATTGATGAAGAAAGTACTACTAATACTAACAATATTAAATTCAGTCTCTAACATTTACTGAGTACTTACTATAAATTTCACATCAACGTACTCTAAATGCCTTTATTAGCCCTATTTTACAGATGAGAAAACTGAGACTCAAAGAGG
This sequence comes from Myotis yumanensis, assembly GCF_028538775.1. Lineage (NCBI taxonomy): Eukaryota > Metazoa > Chordata > Mammalia > Chiroptera > Vespertilionidae > Myotis > Myotis yumanensis. Next base: position 66,263,192 of record NW_027223755.1, on the reverse strand, counting down.
TGAAATAACTTGTACTTGATCATAAAACTATGATATTCCAATTTGTATCTATGGCCCAAACCCTTTCTCAACTATTTATTTATTAAAATCCCGCTAAGTTTAGACATAACCTCAATGATCTGTCATAGAATCATTACTACTTGGAATAAATAATCATCTAACTTTTCAACTAACACATTCTCCATATTCAGTGAAACATAGACATTTATCTTTTCTAAGAATGATAAGAGATAGGCTAGTGAAGAATTATCTTTACCTGCTTTCTAATCGTATCTGATACCCAATTGTTTGACCAATCCTTTCTCTTCTCTCTGCAGCAACTCTTTCAGCCACAGCAATAGCTGCTAATCGTCTTGGTTGAGTACAAAATATTCGGCAAGGGATACCATTTTTAAAGCAATCATCTAATAGGAACTGAGGAATCTGAAATACAAGTTTTAAAGTGTTATAAAATGACATAATTATATACCCAGAAAATCCAGTGAAACACTATTAAAACTAAAAAAATTCTGTAACATGTCCAAATATAAAATAATCACAAAATCAACAACTTTCATGTAATTGCTAATAATCGGCTAGAATGTGATTTAAAAAGATCTTGTTCAAGATCAACTTGAAACATCTTGCAGTGCTAGGAAGTAAGGAAGTGGTAAAAAAGTGATGTGGAGTCATGCCAAAAGGACACAGGAACCAAGTGGAAGGAGTACTTAATGGCCAAATCTGGGAGAGTTGAGTAAAAAAATTTAAACTAATTAATTATAAACTATATATAAAATAAATATTCATGAATCTACATGATAAAAATAATCAAATATATAAAAAAAGAAATAGTTAACGCTTATACAAAGATTATTAAAACACTAATGAAAAGCATAAAAGATCTGAATATATAAATAAATGACATATTCCTGAATGGGAATAATTACAAAAATGTCAATTCTCTCAAATTATGCTATAAAGTCAATGAAACGACAATCAAAATTCCACTGGGGTTTTTAATAGTGAAAAGCATAAAAAAATAGCCTAATACCAGGATTGTAAATACTTTTCTATAATTAAATTCAACCAGGTCAGAAATATTCAAAAGTAAAAGTAAGTCTTCCTACCCCTTCCACTACCACTAGTCCTCTCCAAAAAAATAACTACTGTTAAGTTTCTTATGAACTCTTTCAGGGAAAAAAATGTTTACACAATTTAGCATATTTGTGTATATAAGCTGGTTTTTATTCATACAAAGTGATTACTTACACAATTTTGTAATTTGTAGATTTCACTTAACATATCAGATTACCTAATCCACTTTGATAACTGTATATCCTATCCTATGTATGTGCTATAATTTAACAAATATAACTACACTTAAATAATTTCTAGGTTTTTGGACTTGTTATTATTGATGTTGTTCCTTGCTATTACCAGTGCTGCACTGAATATCTATCTTCACATGCTTTTATAGTCAGAGAATATAAATTAAATTTGAACAGAAAAACTATAAATTTCCCTCCAAAACAATTTATACTATCAACTAGAGGCCCGGTGCACAAAATTTGTGCACTCGGTGGGGGGGGGGGGGGGGGTGCGTCCCTCAGCCCGGCCTGCGCCCATTTGCAGTCCAGGACCCCTTGGGGGATGTCCACCTGTTGACTTAGGCCCACTTCCCGGGGGATCAGGCTTAAGCTTGCAGTCAGACATCCTTCTGGCAGCCAGGGAGCCCTCGGGGGATATCCGACTAAAGGCTTAGGCTCCCAAGGGATCGGGCCTAAACTGTTAGTTAGACATTCTTAGTGCTGCCATGGAGGTGGGAGAGGGTCCTGTCACCACCTCTGCACTGGCCAGCCATGAGCTGAGTGGCTAAGTGGCACTACTCCTTGGTCTGACCTAAACCCTAGAGATTAGTACTTCATTTTACAACTTTTTCTCGGTTTATAGGCAGCAGCAAACTCAGACCATACAGTCGGGTGTGCAAGAAATGTTGCTTTCTTTATTGTTTAGTAACCAAACCTAACTTCAACTTCAGCCCCCATTCTGCCAAGTGAAAAAACAAAAACAAAATATTATTTAACTTAGGTTCCCCACCCCCTTCTCTGGAGTTGTACTTCCATGTTAGACAGTTTATATCTCAGGCAGAGGTGCCAAAGAACCGAGCAGGGTCAAGAACATGTGGACATGTTCCGCTACCCTTTTAGTAATACCCAGTGGGGTCCGGGGTTGCCGCCTGGCCTGCGCCAGGGCCCTCCCGCCCTCCGATGCCATGGCGATCCTGGGCGCACCATCGATTGGCTCAGGCCAGCCAGCAACCCCAGCCCCTGGGGTCAGGTTTGCTGCCCGGCTTTCCAATGGCGATTGGCGGCCTTTGCCCACCCCCTAGTTCTTGCCTGCCGCCTGGGTTGCCAATCACCATTCTTCAGTCCTTCCCCTTTGCCTCCCATCATTCGGCGTATGCAAATTAGCCGCCATCTTTTTTGGCGGTTAACCGCCATCTTAGTTGGCAGTTGATTTGCATAAGGATATGCTGATTAGCCAATGGGAAGGGTAGCGGTCGTACGCTAATTACCATGTTTCTCTTTTATTAGTGTAGATAAAGCAGAAGATGCTATTTTCCCAACGCCTATGCAAATTTTGGATATTGATCATTTTTAAATTTCTGCCAATCTGATAATTGAAAAATAAAATTGTCCTGATTTCATTTCTTTAACTATGAGTGAGAGCATCTTTTCATACATATCTTAGCCTCTGGGATTTTTTTAAACTTGACTATTTTACCCAGAAGCATGCATATACACAGCTAAGAAATATTTTAAAAGAAAATATAATGAAGAGGAATGTTGTTTTACATACTATAAAGCTACAAAAAGCAAAAGGTGAGATCCTAGTGCAAAAATACAACTAAATACACATAACAAAAATTCTAGAAATTGGTTCACAGACTATAGAAACTTAGTATTTGATCAAAAGTGTTATCTTAAATAAGGGAAAAAAAGATCATTACAAATTATATTGGAACAACTAGATATTAACATGAGGGAAAAAGCAAGTTTTCTACCTGATATGATAAAATAAATTCCAGATGGATTTTAAAACTATAAATAAAAAAATATTAAGAAAAATAATTATAGGAAAATGTTTTTTTCATTCTGGAATGACATAAGATAATATATTAGTTTCAGGTGTACAACACAGTGATTTGACATTTATATATCTTACAAAGTGATCACCACAAGAAGTCCAGTAACCATCTATCACCACACAGTTACTGCAATTTACTTGACTGTATTCCCTATGCTTAATCTTGGAGTAGGAAATGCCTTTCTTAGCATGGCAAAAGACCTTAAAAAATATTGATAGATTTGACTGTAAGCCCTAACCGGTTTGGCTCAGTGGATAGAGCGTCAGCCTGTGGACGGAAGGGTCCCAGGTTCGATTCCAGTCAAGGGCATGTACCTTGGTTGCGGGCACATCTCCAGTGGGAGGTGTGCAGGAGGCAGCTGATCGATGTTTCTCTCTCATTGATGTTTCTAACTCTCTATTCCTCTCCCTGCCTCTCTGTAAAAAACCAATAAAATATATATTTTTTAAAAAATAACAGTAACTAATAACAACAACAACAAAAAATAATCTGTTAATTTAATTATAAGCAAATCTTAGTTAAAAGCATTTTAAAATTAACAGGGTGTTAATTTTCACATATGATACAGACTGGAAATTTTGTCTGTTAAACCTGAGGTCTGTTAAATAAAGGTCTGAAAAATCAAGGGTTTACTGTATAAAACTGTCATATGGGATAAAACATTTTTTCTGCTATAAACAACAAGGAAACAAACCTGTGTAGTCTTTCCAGACCCAGTTTCTCCTACAATCAAAACTACTTTATTTTCTTTAATTATTTTAACAATTTCTTCTTGTTTCTCAAACACTGGCAAAGACTGCCTGAAAGAATCAAATTCGGATTCTCCTCTTTTCACTGGAATCTGAGGTATGCCATTGTTGAGTCGCCCACTTGTCTTGCTCATTTCCCGGTTTTCTTTGAAAATGAATAAAAAAATAAATTTATAATCAACATTAAAAAATGTGTTAAAAACAAAATAAGTAATTTCTAATGTAATTTCATTCAAGTGTTTCTTCTCTACTCAGTCCATATAAAGTTTGCAAGCAAGGCCTCAACTGTTGTACTCCTATACTTACTATTCTTAGAGAATACGTTACAAATTTCAGTATTATTTAGAAAACAAATTTCTCAAAAGTATTTCAGATGCATAATGTTTACAAATAAACAAAAATCAATCATTCAATAGCCATTAATAATAAAGCATGATTTGATATCTTAAAATTATTTTCAGGCTTGTTTCTATCAATAACATAGAAAATTAGGAAATATTATAGTAAGAAACAATGTGAATTATATTTACCAAGTCCAATGTGAAAACACATCATGAAAAAAACACCCTATATGTTTAAGTTAAACATGTAAGATTATGTGACCAAATAGAATAATATGTATAAACTAGAGGCCCGGTGCACGAGATTTGTGCACTGGAGGGGGGGGGGGGGGTCATCCCCCTCAGCCTGCCTGCACCCCCTCACAGTCCGGGACCCATCGGGGGATGTCTGTCTGCCATCTTAGGCCCAACCCCTGGGGATTGGGCCTAAGCTGGCAGTCAGACATCCCTCTAGCAATCTGGGGCTCTCGCAGTCTGGGGCCTTCACTCCTTACCGCCTGCCTGCAGCGGAGGCAAGAGAGGCTCCCACCACCACCGCTACACTCGCCAGCCATGAGCCGGGCTCGCTGCTCCTTAGCACTGCCTTGGAAACGGGAGAGGCTTCCACCCCGCCACTGTGCTTTCCAGCCGTGACCCCAGCTTCTGGCTGAGCGGTGCTCCCCCTGTGGGAGTGAACTGACCACCAGGGGGCAGCTTCTGCGTTGAGCGTCTGCCCCCTCGTGGTCAGTGCACATCATAGCGATGGTTGTTCTGCTGTTCGGTTGATTTGCATATTAGAGTTTTATTATCTATATAATAAAAGCATAATATGCTAATTAGGCTGGATGTCCTTCCAGACGACCTTCCAGACAAAGCCGGGGCTGCAAGGGAAGCCCAGGTCCCAGGTGCCTGCGGCAGCCGGAGGGACGCCTGGGTCCCAGGGGAAGCCGGTGCCAGCAGCCAGGGGAAGGAAGCCTACTCTTGCACGAATTTCGTGCATCAGGCCTCTAGTATAGAATATAAGGCTCTAAAGCTTATCAAATTTCCTAATTGAGTATTTTGGCCAACTTCAACACCTAAACAGACAGGAATAAAATAGAGCCATGATGTATTTATATTCTTCACACAATTAAAAATATTTTGCATGTGTGTATTTAAACTTAAATTCCTTGATATCTAGTACCATGTGTTTTCTGGATTCTGCAAACCTACTCCAATAGATTGAAAATTATGCGCATTCTGTCACTTCAGGTAATAATTTTCTCACTAGGGAAGTTATTTTTTTAAACAGTGAAAATGCCACTTAATTTTATAACCTAAATATATTATCTACCTTTCAACAAATTAATTTTCTGAACATTCTGTCCTGTCTCTTACCAGAAGCTAAAACTCAATTCCAAATCTCACTCATTAGCATGTCACAGCAGTGTAATATAGGAAAGGCTAGACCAGGGGTGGGCAAACTTTTTGACTCGAGGGCCACAATGGGTTCTTAAACTGGACTGGAGGGCCGGAACAAAAGCATGGATGGAGTGTTTGTGTGAACTAATATAAATTCAAAGTAAACATCATTACATAAAAGAGTACGGTCTTTTTTTTTTTTAGTGTTATTCATTTCAAACGGGCCGAATCTGGCACGCGGGCCGTAGTTTGCCCACGGCTGGTCTAGACCATGTAGTCAAATCCCAGCTCTGCAGTTTATTGGCTGGTTGAATGGCCTTGAACAAACTATTTAACTTCTCTGAACACATTTATTCACCTATGAGACAGGGGAAATTCCTACCTTGCAAGAGTTGCTATGAGGCCCTGTATAGAGAGTTTAGTATACTGCCTAGCACAGAGTAAATGTTCAATAAATGGTAGCTATTACTATGACACTTAAAAAGAAAACTTGTTTAACTTCATGACATGCCTTAACACTGCATTTCATTCCAAAATTTTTATAAGTTTTAATAATTTCAATAAGCTATTCACACTGGGAAATCTTACTTCATCTTAGTTTTTAAAAATAAATTTAAAATGGAAAAAGAACAGTCATCAAATAATAGGATAAACACAGAAGCTCCCCAGAAAATACATACCAGCTTCAACTGCAAACACATTTCCTCTTTCTGTTTTAGGCAGAAGTTCAGTACGTTCTTTATTGGTGACGGGAAATCTTTGAATTAGGCTCCTAACAGCATGTTTTGTATTATGAGTCAAATTACAGGTCATCATTGCATGAGCTGTTTCTGATCCATCTTTCTTCTTCACAGTTAGGTATCTATTTGCTCCCTTTCTGAATATTAAATAAAAATCATTTATTTACTATATATAGTCAATTTGTTCACATATGATGTATGCCTACTTAGAAAAGACATGTCAAGCAAAACACTGAAAAAAATCAAACTGATTTGGGAAAAGATGCTGAAAATCTCAAAAACTCAATTAAAGAGGGCTATGCTGCTAAAGTGACCACAAGACCACTTTCAACTAAAATTTCAAAATGCTGCAAATCCAATTTTAAATCAGTAAAAATGGCTTACTTACCTACAAGTGTTAAAGTTTGTCCTAGCGGACTTCATGGTGTATGACAACAATTAATTCATGCATGCTGGGAAGAAGGGGGGGGGGGGCAATCTGAACAACAGAATCTAAAAGTGATAATAAAAAAGTTATGGTTCACTGTGCAGACTAACATATCCCACTGAATGTCTCCACAGTATGCTGGTAATGTCTCACTCTCATGAAGACCTGTTCAGAGAGCCAAGTTTAGTGGTTGGGCCCCCCCAAAAAGCATAAATCAACATTATTGATAAGAATTTTCAAATGCATACTGGGGGAAAAAAAATTTTCAAAGCTTCTGATACTAGCCTTCATATATAAGGCAATGCTACAAGATGTGGGAAAAAATGCTAGATAACTGAAATTCAAATGAACTTTTAAAAGTAATAAAATGCAAGCCCCATATGCAATTTTTAAGTATAAAAATAAATGTATGGAAATTACAGATAAAAACATCCTAACTTTAAAGGGTAAAAATAGCCTGGACAACGTGGTTCAGTGGATGAGAATCTATCAGGTAATGGTTCAATTCCTGGGCAGGATACATGCCTGGGTTGTGGGCCCAATCCCCAGTGGGGGGCCTGCAGAAGGCAGCCAATCAGTGATTCTCTTTCATCATTGATATTTCTATCTCTCTCTACCTTTCCCTTCCTCTCTGAAATCAATAAAAATATACTTAAAAATAAATAAATAAAATAAAAGGTAAAAGTAACCAATACACGCTATGATGAAGTATTGGCATTTCAATGCCTTCTTTCTTTAAAAAAAAAAAAAAAAAATATTATTACTAATCGAATTTATGCAATTTTAAGAATCAGTTCATCAATTATATAACATTTATATAGCATGTTACTGACTATTTAAGATATTCAAATACAACCATCTGCATCACTATTCCCCACTTTCCAAATCTGTAAACAGTTTAAAAGATCAGCTAAAGAACCAAAATCTAAAATGACTGCTTAAAAAGCTCACAGCCACCAAGAAACTAATGTCTCTAAAAAAATAATACATAAGCATTCAATGCCCAGTAAATGCTTAATTTCATATCTCCTTAATTTATACTTTTGTTAGGCAGATAGATGAAAAGATCTTCCAATTTTTTAAAAGAAGAGAGATTTTTAAAAAAGTGATCAGAAAAAAATTATAAATTTTCACACAGTAAACCTAGAATCTATTTTTTTAAACCTTAGAAGAAACTCAAAATAAACTATCACAGAATCTTAACTAAAACAAAGAAATTTACACCTTCATATTTTACATTTTAAAAAATAAGCCTTAAAAAATATAGACCTTTAAAGTTTAAAGACATGACCAAAGCTAGAGAATAAGGCAGTGAGAGACCGGGAGTAAAATCAAGGTTTCCTGACCTTTCTTCTACACCAGGTTCTCTCTCAAGTAATAATAATACCAGGGATAATAATACCAGGCACAACATTTAAAAAGCAGAAAAATGAACTTCCTAAATTAATAAAGTTAATGCTAGGAGGTTAAAAAAAAAATCTTTACTCAAGGTTGAACAGAAAAGCCCATGAAACGTAAGTCAGGCACAAATTCTCAAATAAATGAAAATAAAAGAGTTAAGTACATTCAAAGTGATTTAGTTCTTTATATGTGTGAAAAGGAAAGACATTTGAAGAGCACAAGGACCACTAGATAAACATTGTACTACATTTGTTAAAAGATAAAAAGGGAAGCAAAAGTGCTAGGGAATTTCATAAGAGGTATTGTGGAACATTGGATATTGCTATTAGGGCCTGGATTAGTAGGCAGGGTTGTCTTGCTTCCCTTAGCATCTGTTTTCCTTTTTTCCTCTCTGTCTTTGAAATTCCCTTAGCATGTTTTCCTTTCCTGTCTCTTCAGTGTTTCTTATCCCTTTTTGTCCTGATAACTTCTTTCTTGCTCTCCCCTTTCCCAGATGTTTTCTCCATTTCTAGGTCATCCCTTAAATCAGTGGTTCTCAACCTTCCTAATGCTGCGACCCTTTAATACAGTTCTTCATGTTGTGGTGACCCCCAATTTCATTGTTACAAATTGAACATAATTAAAACATAGTGATTAATCACAAAAACAATATATAATTATATATGTGTTTTCTGATGGTCTTAGGCATCCTGTGAAAGGGTCGTTCAACCCCTAAAGGGTCGCGACCCACAGGTTGAGAACCACTGCCTTAAATGATCACACTACTGAACAGAAGTAGAGGCAATCTATTCAAATGGACTGATTTTCTAAGAGCAATTTGTAATTGTCATTTCTAAGTTAATTGTTCAGAATTCAGTTCCCATTTAACCACAGAAATGGTATAACTGCAGAACTGTGCATTTATAACATGTTTTCTAATGCAGGCTCACCAGCTCTTATCTGCAAATCTTAAACCCAAACAGTTCTGAAAGATTTTTGTAAGTGCAGCAACTTCAACTGGCAGCAAAGCCTGATTAAATTGACATGAGGTTATTTCCAGTCTTTATTTATTTTAGTATGAATAATCATACATTTTTCAGTAGAAATATTAATGTGATTGAAGGTGACGCCTACACCTTATTAGGGGTATTATATAACATATTAAAATTATTCCCTAACACCTTTCTAAAATCAGAAAAACCTGAATCTCAAAACATACTGATCCAGGTGTTTTTAGACAACGGATTATGCCCCTACATTCCATTTTTATTTCCAAGTGCAGTATTTTACCTATCCAGAGGACTCTAATATGGGGGTGCTTAGGATCCTAGCCATGGTTCCAGCATTGGCCTCAGTGATGTTCAAAATGCACGTTCACCTAAGCTAAATCCCGTCAGTAATCTGTCACTGTTGTGGACATTCATATGCAAGACATACCTACATCAGCTAATTTCACCTTAGAATCTTCCTACTATTTATTTATTAATATATTTACTTAATAAAGTATTGTTTAACCTAAAAGTGAGTAAGCTGAAATTTTATGCCCACCTCCCATGGTTCCCACCCAGGGGCAATTTTGCTCTCCAGGAAACATTTTAGCAATGTCTAGAGGCGTTTTTTGGTTGTTACAACTGGGGAGGAAGTTGTCTGGTATGTATAGGTGTAAGGCTTAAACATTCCACATCGCAAAAAAAAAAAAAAAAAAAAACCCTCCAAAATCAAGAATTACCCAGTCCAAAATGCCAATTGCTCCAATATTGAGAAGCTCTGCTATACGGCAATCGCACCACTCTTAGTCTCAAAATGAAATAGTTCCACAGAATTTCAAAGCTCTTCAATTTGGATAGCTCAAATGACCTTTCCCCACTATGGTTCAGTGACTCTCAAAAAATATGTAGTTTCCTCCTGTTCCATTTTACTTAATCAGTTCTAATCATCAGATTCTTGATTTAGTAAGAAAAAAAGTCAATGTGTTCTAAGGCTTACCATTACAGTACTGTAACATTAAAAGAGAAATTCTGTAAATAATTATACTTATTACCTTTAGTCCATCCATTCTTTAAAAAAAAAAAAAAAGATTTAGTTTCAATGAAATAAGAAAATATTTCTCTCAAGTAATCAACTTCAAATTTAAACTATTTTTTCTTACATCTTAAAGTTTACTCTTTTTTTTGCCCCTAGGGAAAACAAAAAAAGGGGGGGATTGAAGGAAAAGGAAAGAGCTTATGTTTGGTACAGACATGAATCAGTTTATCTACATACAATATAATTAAGAATGTGAATCTAGAATGGTACTATTTAAATGTAGTCAGAATAAATGTTCTTTTCTTGGTAAATAATTTTCTTTAAATAAGAAAAGCTATCAGCTTACCCTTTACTTTTAGAGACCAAACCAAGAGACTGACTCAATCGATGAATAAAGGCTCGTTCTGTACTGGTCAAAGAAGAAGGAAATTCCATTTCTACAAGGGAAAAGACACACAAAGTACCATTTGGGGACAAGTAATTTTCTTTCAAGATGCTTCAATATTGCTTACATAGATATAAAATATGAAAAGATCATATATGCATATAATCAAATTATATTTTATGTGAAAAGTAGATATTCAATAGCTACTGAATGTCTACCACAGTTATAGTAATGAAAATTAAATCCAAGTGTGTAAAGAATTCTAATGGTTCACCAAAGATTCTACTTATGTATGGCTAGAAGCTTGCATTGGTAAGATGACCCATGAAGACATTTTACGACTTTAACTTCGTCCTCACTTGCTTAACTAACAAAATGTTCATTTCCTGCCATGGTTAATGATGCTCAAGCATTATGAATGCTCGGCATCAAACACCTTGAAGGCATGTTTTCTTTTGCCTTCGAAACTGTACAGACTTCCTATTTCACCAGCTCACAACAGATCTGCTCTTTATTGCTGAGGCTGCACCTCTGCTGACAGTAAGGTCAGAACCACTCTGTGCAGGTCATCCCCGCTGGGAACTGTAAGCCTCCAGAGCGAGGGGCCCGCTATGGAGGCCAGCACACCCGGGGGAGCCTCCATACCCTGGACGTATCGCCAGAGGCCGGCGGCTGGGTCTGCGCCGTGTGGCGCCAGGCAAGCAGCTCTCCAACCCGAACAGGTGCGCAAGCCGTTTCCCACGCCAAAACAGGTTTCTTTTTTTTTTCTTTCAAGTGTTTAGCGTGATGCTTCTAGGATTTAACCAAGGCACTACATATTGCCAGTGCCTTTATTTGTGTGCTTTCTGATTTCCTTCTGCTCTTCTTGTGTGGCTTAAACGTACCACAGCTTCCTTAAAAAAATAAAAAATGTAGGGGCTTATCAGGAGTTCAACACCGTGGCTCAGCCGCCCGCAGCGGCGAACAGCCGGTCCCTGGGGGGGGGGAAGAAACGCCCCCGGCCGCAGGGCACCCGGACGTTTCACCTGAGGCTACAGTAGCGCCCGCACGCCGCCCTCAGCAGGATGCCCGGCGGCCCTTCCCAGCCCCGGAGGCTCCCCGCTGGGCCCGGTCTGCCCTCCCGGCACCCAGGCAGCCCCTTCGCACCGGGGGCCAGGGGGCCAGAGGGCCAGGGGGCCAGGGGGCCAGGGGGCCAGGGGGCGGGGGGTGGGGCCGCCGGCGGGGTCCCGGTCGGGAGCCTCACCTTTCTGGTCCCCATATCGGAAGCGCTCCAGAGCGATATTAACTGCGATTTTCACCTCCTCGTCTATGCGAACGTCCTTCAGCCCCTTGGCCCGGGCGCCGCCCCCAGGGCCGCACTGAGCCGGGCCGCCCCCGCCGCCGCCGCCGCCGCCGCCGCCACCGCCACCACCGCCGCCAGGAGCCGGCGGCCGTGGGGAGACGCTGCTCGGCCTGGACATGGCCCTGAGGTCACCCCGCCGGGAAGCGGCCAGGCTGGCGGGCTGACGGTCACCGATAAGGACAGCGGGCCTCTGCCGTTCCGGACCGCTCCACAGGCGGCCTGCGCGGTGCCAAAGTCACCAGGAAGCCCAGTCAGTCACCACAACAGCCGAGGAGGCGCGGGCGCCACTGAAACCCGGGCGTGGCCTAGAGAGCGAGCGTGATGACGTCACCAGGGCCGCGGCGCCCGTGACCTCAGCGCGCCCGCCGCCCCGCCCTCTGGCCGCCGCACGTCACTCACTCAAACGCCCCGACCCAGCTGGTCTCCTGTCTCCATCCACCCCTCGAACCAAGGCGCTCTTACTCAGACCTTTATCCAGCCACTCGTTTCTGTGTTGAATCCTCCCTTCCTTCGTTTATTCAATTAACACGGGTAGGCTCCTACTGTGTGCCCTGCAAACACTATGCTACGTCCTACACTGGGGAACCAAACATACACGTTTCCTGCCATCTGGCAGTTTACATTCTGTGGGGGTGGAGTTGTCAGATGTAGCAAATAAAAATACAGGGTGCCCAGTTGTTGTTTTATTTCAGAAGCCGAATAATTTTTTAGCATATGTACGTCCCGTGCAATATTTGGTTAAAAAAATTTATATATGCCTGAAATACAAATTTAACAGCGTCTGTATTTTATCTGCCAATCCTAAATGGGACTGACAGACAATAAACAAGTAAATGACTGAATGATAGTTATGTGCCATATGAGATGATGGAATAGGAAGGTGAAACCCTTCAATTTAGGAGTTCAGGGAAGATGATGAGAATTCCCACTTGCTAGTATACAATTCCACTAACATAAACCTAATCCCAGCTACCTTAACTGCTTCCATTCTGGCACAACAAAGGCTCCCCCATTGCAACTAATTTCTTTCTGTACCTTGATGTTTAACAAGCTCATTATGGTCAGAGGAACTTTCCAATTGCATAGTTTCCTCCTGCACAAGGCAGTTCACCCCCCCCCCCCCCCCAGTACTTCATATGGATGCCTCTTTCTTGTCATTTAAAGCGGGATTCTATCCCTTACCTGGACAAGCTCTTCAATCTGTTATTTACCACTGTTTGAAATTATTTTGTTTAGATATTATTTGCTTTTCCCACTAGAATATAAGAGCCTTTGAATCAGGAAAGTTGTTTATCTTGTTGGTCACTATTTCATCAGCAGCTAGCACTGCATAGATGCGTAATGAATATTCATTGTTTGGCCATATTTTAGAATCTAAAATTAGGTTTGATTGTCTCTACCCTCCAAAATCTCTTTGGCTGGCTACTAAAAAGAGTTCTGTATAAGCAGAAATAAGTCCTACATTCTGGTCCTCTCAGGGTTATCAATGAATTGAGTAAACATTTACTACTACCTTGATCTCTGTGTATCTTAATTTCCTTAGGTGTGCAATAATAATGTCTGCCATATATTAAATGCTCAGAGGCACTATTTTTCCAATCCTCACAAAACTATATGAAGTAGTTATATTAACTCATGATACAAATGAGGAAACAGGCTGGTTGAAATTAAAACTGGCCGAAGGCCATGAAATTTATTGGTAATTAATGAGTTATGGAGGAAAACCAGGCCCAGCCTAGCTTCATACCAGGACAATGTAGATAGTAGATAATAGCTGGATGCACTAAATATATTGTGATAAGACTGAAAACATTATACATGGGGTCAGCCACATACTGCTTTCAATCTCACTTCACAACTTCTTAGTTCCATTTTTTATTGATTTCACTACTTATTAGTTTTGTGGCTTGACTGCTTATTTGACTGCTAAGCTTCAGGTTTCCTATCTGTAAATGAGTATATTTAATATTCATTTTACAGAATTGTAAATGTGACATAGTATGCAAGTATCAAGCATTGATTTAATATTCTGCTTCTCCTTTTTCTTTCCTTTCTTTTTAGATAAATGCTCTAAATATTTGTATTCCTAGTGCCCAGTAAGGATATGGAACATGTTTGTTGAAATAAGAGAGACGACCTGCCTAAAGTTACATAGAAGTAAGTAATAAGATTAATCAGATTATACATTATCTAATACTTTTGCATATGCCTGGAAATATCTGGGTTCTTAGGATGAAACACTGCAATTCTACTTTTTACAAGTGCTTCAGAGAAAAATTAAAATAGGAAAGGTATGGAATATTTTTAAATGACTTCAAGTTATCTTTAGTGTCAGATAGACCTAAAGTTTTAATCTTTACTTTTACCATTTTATAGTTCTGTGACCTTGTGCAAGAATTTAGCCTCCCTATGCTTTAATTTCTGCATCTATAAAATGTAGATGATAAAACACCTATATCATAGCTTTATTTTGGGGATTAAATTAGATTGTATTACCCTTATGCAGATGAAGCACTTAGCATTCCCTACTAATTAGATGCTTTTACTGTCTCATCCTTAGCATTCAGTGCTAATTAGATGTTTTTATTATCTCTCATCCTTAGCACTCAGTACTAATTAGATGCTTTTGACGTCAAATGACAGAAAACCAAGCAAAAAATGCCCCAAATAAGGCCATTTATCATCTTATGTAGCAAGAAGTCTAGAAGTAGGGTGGTTCCAGAGTTTATTATTTCAACATTGTACACCAATACCCTCAATCACTCCGAAACTCTCCAGCTTACCACTTTGCCATTTTTTGAGTGTTTGCTACTCCTCTTGGTTGCAGCTCCATGTAAGCACATCATCACACAGCACCAGATAAAGGCAAGAAAGATAAGTGTCCTGTCTAATGTCCCTATTTATTTATTTATTTATTTATTTATTTATTTATTTTTTAAATATATTTTATTGATTTTTCACAGAGAGGAAGGGAGAGAGATAGAGAGCTAGAAACATCGATGAGAGAGAAACATTGATCAGCCGCCTCCCGCACATCTCCCACTGGAGATGTGCCTGCAACCCAGGCACATGCCCCCGACCGGAATCGAACCCGGGACCCTTCAGTCCGCAGGCCCACGCTCCATCCACTGAGCCAAACCAGTTTCGGCTAATGTCGCTATTTAAAAGGGAGAAAAACTTTCCCAGAAATCTCAAAAATAGATATCCTTATATATCCTAACCAGAACATGGCTAAACCAATAACCAGCAAAAGGGAATGGAATTATCAAGAAAGGTCTGGTCTTTCCTAAAGTAGATCGTCACCTAGAAAAGAGTGGACAAAATTGGTGTTCTCTTAGCAAGTAATAAGGGATGCTGAATGCTGTTGGGTAGGAAACCAAGAATATTATGTCAGTCAACAATCCTGTTCACTAAATATTTCTCGTTTTCTTTCTTTCCAGGTATGTAACAGAATTGTCCTTCCTGGCCCCCTTACAGTTGGGTGGGAACATATATTTACTTCTGGCTAATGAGTAATGAGCTAAACTGATATGTCACCTTTATGTTTGCCTCACTTTTCACTGTAATTAGCTCCAAATAATTAGAAAAACATATAAAAGAGAGAAAGTGAATTATCTTATTACAATTGATTTTTAAAGCCAAAAACTACAACTTTGCTGAGAAAAATGAAAGACTTAAATAAATGAAAGGATATACTGTGTTCAGTGGTCAAAAGACTGAAAAGAGTTAAGATATCAATTCTCCTCATACTGGTCTATAAATTCAACACAATCCAAATAAAAAATATCCCAGTACAATTTTTTCTTAAAAACAAACAAGATGATGCTTCATATGGAAATGCACTAGAATAGCCAAAACGACTTTGAAATAGAAAAAAAAGGTTGAGGACTACACTACTGGTCTTAAAAACTTATTATAATGCTATTTTCAATAACACAGTGTGGCATTCACATAAAGATAGACAATAGATCATTGGTACAGTATAAATACCACATTAATAGACACATATATTTGTCTCTTTAATTTACTTGGGTGACATTGGTTAATAAAATTATATAGGTTTCAGGCATACAATTCTATAATACATCATCTGTATATTGTACCTGTGTTCATCATCCAATGTCAAGTCTCTTTCCATCATCATTTATCCCCATTTACCTTTTTTCCACTTCCCCCATGCCCCTTTCCCTCTTGTAATCACCATACTGTTTTCTGTATCTGAGATTTAATTTTTATTTTTTGCTTAATCCCTTCACCTTTTTCACTCAGTCCCCCAAATCCCCTGCCATCTGACAACTGTCAGTATGTTTTCTATATCTATAACTCTGTTTCTATTTTGTTTGTTTGTTTGTTTGTTTGTTTTTTGTTCACTAGAGTTCACATATAAGTGAAATCATATGATATTTGTCTTTATCTGACTGGCATATTTCACTTAGCATAACACTCTCCAGATCCATCCATGCTGCACAAAAGGTAAGATTTCCTTTCTTTGTATAAGTATTCCATTGTGTATGTACCACAGCTTTTTTAGCCACTCATTTTCTGATGGGCACTTGGGCTGCTTCCAAATCTTGGCTATTATAAATACTAATGCCACAATGAACACAGGGGTGTATATATTCTTTTGAATTTGTGTTTCTGGTTTCTTCAGATATATTCCTAGAAGTGGAGTACCTAGGTCATAATACAGTTCCATTTTTAATTTTTTTGAGGAAACTCTATACTCTTTTCCACAGTGGCTGCATCAACCTGCATTTCCACCAATAGTGCATGAAGGTTTTCTCCACATCCCCAACAACGGTTTGTTGTTTGTTGATTTATTGATGATAGCCTTTCTGACAGGAATAAGGTGATATCTCATTGTGGTTTTTAATTTGCATTTTTCTGATGATTAGTGATGTTAATCATCTTTTCATATGTCTATTGACCTTGTGTATATCCTTTTTGGAGAAGTGTCTATTCAGAGCCTTTGCCCATATTTTTATTGGATTGTTTGTTTTTTTCTGATGTTTAATTGTCTAAGTTCTTTTTTTATTATTAAACTTTTTTTTATTGATTTCAGAGAGGAAGGGAGAGGGAGAGAGAGATAGAAACATCAATGATGAGAGAGAATCACTGATTGGCTGCCCCCTACATGCCTCCTACTGGGGATCGAGCCCGCAATCCGGGCATGTGCCCTTGAGCAGATTTGAACCTGGGACCCTTCAGTCCGAAGGCTGACGCTCTATCCACTGAGCCAAACCGGCCAGGGCTGTCTAACTTCTTTATAAATCTTGGATATAAAGCCCTTATCAGATGTATCATTGACGAATATGTTCTTTCATTCAGTAAGTTGTCTTATCATTTTGTTGATTGTTTTCTTTGCTGCACAAAATTTATTCTTGTGTATAGTGTAAGAAGGTAGTCTAGTTTCACTCTTTTGCACATATCTGTCTAATTTTTCCAACAGTACTTGTTGAATAGACTATCTTTACCTCATTGTATGTTTTTGCCTCCTTTATTAAATATTATTTGACCAGATAGGTGTGGGTTTATTCATGGGCTCTCTATTCTGCTCCATTGATCTATATGTCTGCTTTTATGCCATACCATGCTGTTTTGATTACTATGGTCTTATAGTATAGTTTGATATCAGGTAGTATGAACTTTGTTCTTCTTTCTCAAGATTGCTGTGGCTATTTGGAGTCTTTTTGGTTCCATTTAAATATTTGGAATATTTGTTCTAGTTGTGTGAAAGACAGCATTGATACCTTGATAGAAATTGCACTGAATCTATAGATTGCTTTGGGTGGTATGGACTTTTTAATAATGCGAATTCTGTCTATCCATGAACATGGTGTATGCTTCCACTTATTTTTATCTTCTTCAATTTATTTCTTCAGTAGGTACACATATATTTGGAAAACTGACTTTCAACAAAGGTAAAAAGAAAATTCAGCTGAGAAAGGATAGCCTTTCCAACAAATAATGCTTGAATAATTGAATGGCCAAATGGAAATAAAAATTTTAAAATAACCCCAAACATTACTTCACTCCATATACAAATATTACCTCAAAATGAAGTATAGGGTTTATAAGAGCTAAAACTATAAAATTCTAGAAGAAAACATAAGAGAAAAGCTTTGTGACCTTGAGTTAGATAAAGACTGTTTAGATATAACACAAAAAGCAAAAACATAAAAAAGAATAGATAAATTGGATTTTATCAAAGTTAAAAACTTTTCTTTTTTGAAAGACTTTAAAAGAATGAAAAGATAAAGCACAGACTGGATGAATATATTTGCAAATCATATATCTTATAAAACACATGTCAAAATATAGAAATAATTCTCAAAACCACCCTAATAAGAAAACAACCCAATTTTTAAAATTGGCCAAAGTTTGAAGAGGCACTTTTCAAAGAAGATGTACAAATGGCAAATAAGCACATTAGAAGATGCTAGTAGCTATCATTAATCAGTAGAAAATTCAAATTAAATACACATACTTATTAGAATGTCTAAAATTAACTGATTTTTACCAAGTATTGGAGAGGAAGTAAAGGAACTGAAATTTGCATACACTATTGAAGGAAAGAAAGCACTTTGGAAAACAATTTGGCAGTTTCAGTTAAAACACAGTTTTGTAAAATCTAGCCATTCTATCCCTAGGTATTTATCCAATAAAAATGGAAGCATGTGTCCATAAAAAGACTAGAACACAAATGTTCATAACAGCCAAATACTGAAAGAATCCAAATGTCCATCAGCAGGTGAATGGATAAACCAATGGTGATCCATGCGCACAATGGAATACTACTCAAATAAACAGCAACATAGATGAAACTCAAGATAATTGTGCTGAATAAAAGACATCAGACAAGCTGAAACCGGTTTGGCTCAGTGGATAGAGCGTCAGCCTGCGGACCGAAAGGTCCCAGGTTTGATTCCAGTCAAGGGCAGCGGGCACATCCCCAGTAGGAGATGTGCAGGAGGCAGCTGATCGATGTTTCTAACTATCTCTCTCCCTTCCTCTCTGTAAAAAAATCAATAAAATATATTTTTTAAAAAAGACATCAGACACAAAGAGTATATACCAAATAATTCCATGTATGTAAAACTCTAGAAAGTGCAAACTAATCTGTAGTGCCAGAAATTAAATCAGTAGTTATCTGGGAATAGACTGGAGAGAAATGGATTTCAAAGGGGCATGAGGAAAGTTTTTTGGGGGTGGCGGGGTGATGGATATGTTCATTACCTTATTTTGGTGATGGTTTCAGAGATGTGTACAGAATAAAAACTTTTCAAATTGTACAGTATGTGCTATTGTATGTCGAGTATACCTTAATACATTTGTTTTTAAATTAATCTATAAGACTTTGAGTCTAAAGTATGTTTTCTACATAATAAAATAAGGCACAGATACCCTTTTCCCCCATTTATAATATTTATTCTGGGACCTCTGGATAGACAGAGACACACAGTGATCTTTGATGTTTGAAATTGAAAGGTAATCCCAGCACAGTTTGCATGACCAAATATTCTGTATTCATTAAATGTTGTGTTATACGGGTACTAATTCTCAAGTTTGTTTAGCTCAGATCATTAATTTATCTAAAGTAAATATGTTTAATTTTTCACAAGAAAATATCAGTGATAGTTATGCTGAAAGGGGAAGAATATTCATATTTGAGAATAAACTATCCTAATTCCTAGAAGATGCATTACAAACTTCATAAGGTTTCAGGAAGTAAGCTCCAGAGAACAATTGTCTTCTTCACTGAAGCTGAAAAGAACATACAACCCCCTCCATATAGACATTGAATTGACAAGTTAATATCTGTTAGAGTAACAGTCACCCCTACCATGTTAGTCACTTTCTTGCAGTGCTGAAAAGAATGTCATAGAGTTATAAATAATGATAATTTGGAAACCAAAAACCCAACCCAACAAAAAGGCATAAATACATAAATACTCAAGATAGTTATTTGTCTTAGAGATTGAAGTGAAAAAAGTGTGTTCTGAATTAAAAACTTAAACCTAAATCTACTTATTACATTTAAATTTTGGTGTTTTCCCATTAACTTAATTATTTACATATGAAAATATTTCCTAATAATAATTGTAAAATTGTGTTTAGCTCTAATTAGATACTATGCTTTAATTGAAAGAAATCTAACTGCCCCTTAATTTTTACAAGTCATTTAGTATCTCTAGATCAGTACTTCCCAAATTTTTTCACCTCATGACACACTAAAAAAAATTGTAATATTTGCATGGCACCCTGAATAAGCTCCTTGACATTGGTTTTGGCAATGATTTTTCTGGATTTGACACACAAAACAACGAATGCGAGTGTTCATCAATGTTCATGTTTCTCCTCTTCTTTCTGAGTATAACACTCATATTCCCCCACATTTCTGCCCTTATTTTTGCATTGAAATTGTGAAGCCATATGGCTAAGTCTAGCATGTGAATAGTAGTGATTTACAATACCCTCCTGTAATTCTTTGTCTTCTCTGGTCTTCAGCCATATGTTGGGGGAAGGAATTACAAATAAGGAAAGAGGGAAATCAAGAGTGAGCTCTGTGGTGTTGGATTGGAATTAGCAGTATCAGTATGACACCATAGCTTTTAATATATATATATATATATATATATATATATATATATACACACACACACACACACACAGATGGGTAGAGAAATAAAAATAAGTGTATGAGTATGTATGCATGAGTATAAATACTGGGAAGGCCAAGAAATGACATCCCAACCATTGAGTACACCTAGTCCCCAAATCCTACTTTCTCAATACGATTCTCTGATAAAAGAAACCAGGGCTCTCTAGAACAAAGGTTGTCTCCAGTGCTGGGACAGGACAAAACCAAGATAAGCATGAAACATCTTGATGTATCAGAAAATAAAGAATTGCTCAAAACAGGATATAAGCTTATCAAAAGAACACAAGAGCCAACCTTAAGGAACTCCTTCCTAAGACCTAATGCTGGCACAATTTGAATAATAAAATAAAAATAGTATTGATTTATAACCCAAAGAATAACATAAATAGTTATGAGCCCACAGTAATATAATAAATAAATAAATTAATAAATAAATGAAAGAAAAGACAGCTCTTCTTTACAGAAGGATTCTAATTATAAATGGTGCTAGGAGAACTGGACAGCCACATTCAAAAGAATGAAACGAACCTTATCTTATACCATACACAAAAAAGACTTTACCATAAGACCTGAAACTGTAAAACCCATAGAATAAAGCCTAGGGAATAAGCTCCTTGACATTGGTTTTGGCAATGATTTTTTTGGATTTGACACACAAAACAAAGACAACAAAAATAAGAAGGACTACTTCAAACTAAAACTTCTGCTCTGCAAAGGAAACAAAATGAAAAGGCAACCTGTGAAATGGAAGAAAATATTTGCAAGTCACATATCCCCTAAGGGGTCATATCCAAAATATATAAGACACTCATACAACTCAATAAGACAAATAACCCAGCTTTAAAATGGGCAAAGAAATCATAGAAAGACAAATAACACATGATCTCACTATTATGTGGAATCTAATGAACAAAATAAACTGATGAACAAAATAGAACCAGAGACATGGATACATGGAACAGACAGACAAATGTAAGAGGGGAGAGGGGAGTGGAAGGAACTGGATAAAGGAAGGTGAAGGGATTAGCTAAAGAACATATACGAATAGCCCATGGACACAGACAATAGTGTGAGGAGGGCCAAGAGAGGGGGGCAGGGAATGGGTGGAGGTGGATAAAGGTGGGGAAGGAGGGATGGAAGACATCTGCAATAGAGTTAACAATAAAAATTTTTTTAAAATGGGCAAAGAACCTAAATAGACATTTTTTCCAAAAGAGACATACAAATGGCCCACAGGCACATGAATAATGGAATGTAAATTGGTGCAGCCACTAAGAACAACAGTATGGAGGTTTCTCAAGAAATTAAAAATGGAACTACCATATGATCCAGCAATCCCACTTCTGTGTATATATCCAAAGGAAACAAAACCATTATCTTGAAGAAATATCTGTACTTCCATGTTTATTGCAGCATTATTCACTATAGCCAAGGTTTGAAAACGACCTAAGTGTCTGTTGACAATTAAATTAATAAAGAAAATGTGATATATATGCAATGGAATATTATTCAGCCTTACAAAAAGAAGGAAATCCTGACATTTGCAACAATGTAGATGAACCTAAAGAGCATTACACTGAATGAAATAAGCCAGACCAAGAAAACAAATACTGCATGGAATCAGTTATATGTAAAATATATATTTAAAAAAATCAAACTTATTGAAGCAGAGAGTAGAAAAATGGTTGCCAGTGGCTGGGGGACAGGAGAAATAAGGAGACTTAGCAGAGGAAGAAGTCATGTACTAACACGAAGTGAATCGCGAGCCCTGCGCTCCTAGAAGAGGACTAACAAAACCTCCAGATGATTTGGAAGATCCTAGAACAGCATGACATGTGCTGCTTTCCCAGGTGGAGCCACCAGAGGGCAGCCCGGGGAAGAATGGTGCTGTGCTATGTCTGGGCAGGTAGCTCAGTGCAGTGCAGAGAAAGCAGAGAATTCCTGGTGCCTAAGAAGGGTCTAGAAGTGGCAGAGATATACACCGGACTTGAAGGTGTTGTGCAGCTGGGAAAAAGCAATGAAGGACTCAAAGGTGACTGATGTTGGAAGCCCCTTCCCACACTGCCTTGAATTTAGAAACAAGCTAGAGGTGGGCTAGGGGGTCCCTGAATGAGATTAAGTTAATTACAGAGAAATTAAGACCTTAATTTCTGAATCTGTGAAATGAAATTTATCCCCCCTACCTGAAGTATAAGTAATTGTAAAATTTCTTCCCGCTCTACCATTTGTTACCTATATAATTATATATACATCAAAAATGCATATTTTGCTAATGCTCTGTATATGTCTCTATTTACCTATCTACATAGTAATCAGCTTAAAATGTATATTAAGAGGTTAGCCACAAGGTGGTACTAAAAAGCTATCTTTTTTGCTTTAGGTCCTACATCATGAAGGTCATTGATTTTAACATACAGCTGTGAACTACTGAATAACAGCATAAATCATACTGATGGTTGAGACAGCAGCAATTGGGCTCATGTGAGGCAGCGCTTATACTTAAAAATTATAAAAGTAGATTCTCTCTAGAGATGCTATGAACTAGTTCATATTCTTCCTCTTTTTCTTACCCACTATCATGTCATCATAGCATATTCTAACCATTACCCAAAACATCAAACCCTAAATACATTCAGCACTTCTAGAGAAAAATGTGAATAGACATGGTCTCTTAAGTCTTAGAATTTAAAATTTAAAGGAATATTTTTATAGGATGTGCCTCAAAAACACCTGGAACCCCTTAAACCATTTCCTAAACACTAAATCTCAGCCCCCAAAATGTGAACGCAATAGGTCAGCAAATGCATTGCGTATCTTCTGGAGCACTTGTTCTCCTGCTGAGGAGAAGAAAATCATCTCTTCCAGCCAGTCTTGGTGTGTGTGTGTGTGTATGTGTGTGTGTGTGTGTGTGTGTGTGTGTGTGTTTTAAGTAGATGTAATTTTAAAGAGATACAATAAAAGGGGAAGAAGAGATTTAAAAAAGAACTTACAGAGAACTTTCTAAGTAAGGAGGTGGTGTAGAAGAGAAGTACCATGTCCGACCCTGAGGACCACTCACTGGGAACATGGAGAGGCAGGTTGAAGGACACAAGGAAAAAATCAGTGACCTGAGATGATCAAGGTGAGTCTAGTCTATGGTCTAGTAGCAGAGGAAATTTACTTTTCTCGGATGTAGAACCACTACATAGTTTTAAAGATAGGAGTGATATAAATATGTCAGCAGGCATATGTCCTTGTGGAATCGAAAGGAAATGATGCTGTTAGAATGTCAGTCAAAAGTAGGCTGTAAAAATCAAGTGTAGAAATGATGACACTTTAAGGATGTAACTGTGATTGTAAAAGGAATCAGATGAGAATCTCCGAGAAGATGCAGTAGAGTTGGGTGATTAAATGTCCCTAGGCTTCTCCCTCAGGAGACTGTTACAAAGAAGTTGGATATGAAGAGGGAGAGTCTGTCTATTCACGGAGCCCTCTTCTGGGAACCCCTTCTTGGGCCACTCCAGAGAGAAGGAAACATCAAAAACCTACTGAAAGAAAAAAGGTTTACCACTGAATATTTCATGTTTTCATTTTATTAAAGAATCCAGTTTTTAAAGCTTAGGCCAAATTTACCTTTACATGTAGTTGAAAAAGGACGAGGTACATTTTTTAATAGCTTGATAGTTTATGTACACCCCACAAAACAATGAGTTTATTTTCCCCATGGCATGCTTAGTACTTTGTAAATATACTTTGTCTCTTGCTGAAATTTTCTTTAAAATCTTCACAAGCAAAATCCTGGAAATCACTGAATCTGGATGATGAATATATAAGTTTTCTTTGTACCATTCTCTTTACTTTGGAGCATGTTTGAAAAAGTTTACTGGGTTGTTTTTTGTTTTTTCAATCATTAAAAGCCTTTTAGTTCTAACATATATCAAGTTAGCAAACCTACTTCACATGCAGGACAGATTAGGAGAGAAGTGGTAGTGCTTTTTTTGCTTTTGTTTTTTTAGAAACTGCAATCACCTTGTTTGGATGCATCATCCAAAAGTAGTCAAGTTCATCCAAAAGTAGTGAACCTGAGCAACACCAGAAGAAAGGCCAGCCTGGTGACCTCTGAGAATAATCCCTTGCCAGATGTTTTAGGGACATTTCTTTCATGTCCATTTTGACAAATTGTCTCTTGGCTAACACCAGGAGGGATTTAAAAATATTGTATTAGTCAGCTCGAGCTGCCATGACCCAATACTACAGACCAGGTAGCTTAACTGGAAATTTGTTTTCTCACAGTGCTGGAGGTGGAAAAGCCCAAAATCAACATCCAGAAGGAACTGGTATCTGGTCCTTGTTTCAGATAGCCACTTTCTTTCTGTCTGCTCACATCCCCCCCTCCCCACTTTTTTTGAAGGTGAGTACAGAAAGAGATGAGCAAGCTCTTTCATGTCTCTTCCATGTATCCTCTTATGAGGGCACTAATCCCATCATGAGGGCCCCACCTCATAGCCTCATCTAACCCTAATTACCTCCCATAGGTCCCATCTCCAAATACCACCACATTGGAGGCGAGGGCTTCAACATGTGAATCTGGGGAGGGGATACAAGCATTCAGTTCATAACAGAGACTTCAGAGTTATGTGTTAAAACTCATGTGCTCCATCACTCAAGGCAGTTGAATCCAAGATGTGCACTGGATTCAGATAGGTACTTTTGTACTCTTCTTCAGCCCTTTCCTCTCTGCCCACAAGCCCTGTCTAATGGACTATTTCCATAAAGTTTTAAATTAGTATTAAATACTGAGTAGCCTTCCAGGGATATTTCAATATTAATAAGGGAGTCTTAACCTCCAAAATGCAAAGACACAGATCTCTAATTTCAGGAAATGCTATAGCTAGTAAGAAGTTAGCAAACTTGAGATTCCATCTCATTATGCTCTAAGTCACCACATAGAAGTAGTTAACTACTCTCTCTGTTTGTGAGACTGACTCTTGCCGAGGATTAGGTAATACAAGGGCAAAAATTCTGCCTTATTAATAATTAGCCAATGTAATGAGTGAGTGAAACTTTGCGGCAAATAAATCATGAAATTTTAGAAATGAAAGGAATCTTTAGAATTCAACCAGATCATTTTACAGGTGAGGAAATGAAAGTATAGCTTAGCTGGGTGGATTGTCCAATACTGTATAGTCACTTAAAGACTCAAGATTAGAATACCTTTCCACCATAGTATTTTACATCAATGCTGCAGTTCTGCCTCCTATCATTAGACATCAAGATCAGCCTCTGGCCACACACCCTCACTCTGGACCTGTTAATGAGGAGGTGGATGAGGGGAACCGTTTCCTCACCATCAAGCCTTTAAATTCTTTGCCCTGAGCAAGCAATTCTACAGGTTTCATGTTGTGTTGGGCCTCAGAGATTAGTTTGTGGCTTCCTGTTAAAGAAAACCACACATGTTGAAATGCCAGCTGTTGCTACCCCAACTTCTCTATTCATAATTCACGTCAGGCAATTTCCAGGTAGGTACAGGTCTTATTGCCTCTTTAATTATCAATGCAAAACTGAACAAGCAAGCACAAGCCTTATATTGCCTTCATGGGGTCCAGGGACATTTTGACAGATTTCCTAGAGAAACCTATTAAATCAATGGATAAATGTGGGATTTAATAAATGTTTTACACACAAATCCACCATCTCTCTTAGATCCCTTCTGATTGTCTGTGTAACTATGGGAGATTGTCTCTCCTGGAAAGTGTCCTCTATCCCAACTTCAGGACCTGGTTGTTGGGAGCAGCCAAGAATGTGGAGACCATGTAGCTCATTCATTGCTTCCATGTTGGTTTGAGGTTATGGAGAAAAAGATAATGTCACCCTTTGGGCGGATTAATAACAAAGAAGATTGTTAAAGGCATTTTAAAACATTGTGGATATTTTCAAATACAACGTAAACAGAACAGTATAATGAATCCCCATGTACCCATCACCCAGCCTCAACAATCTGCCATTCCTCATTCATCTGTACCTCCACACACTTCCCATTATTACTTTAAATTACATTTTAAAAACAACAACACAAAAACATGAATTTATTTCTCAGAATTATGAAGACTGGAAGTCCAATAGCAAGGCACCAGCATGGTCTCTCTGGTGAGAGACTCTTCCTGGTTCATAGCATGTGCCTTCTCGCTGCATTCTCACATGATAGAAGAGGCCTATCATTTTTTAAGTAAAATATACATATTGAAATGCGTGGTTTTTAGCTATATAATTTGAAAATGGATACACCTGTATAACCCACACCCCTATCATCTCTTTTTGAGCACACTTAAAATAGGTAAATTGGTAAGTAAAGAATTCATGAAGCATTGTTGTGAATGTTCCTTTTTTTGGAATTTCTTCCCTTTAGCCTTCCCTCCTCCCATTTCTACCCTACAAGATCAACCTTTCCTCCCACTTTGTTTCTGACACTGTTTGCCTCTGCACATTGGCTCCAGATTTCTGTCTAGCAATTTAGATTTCAGGATCCAAATGGTATTTCCAGTAATTTCTTTATTGGATCTGTTCATCTAAGATAAGAAGTCTGCTCCAACCCCTTCCCAGAACTCAGCAGCCTAGCTCACTCTTGACTGCTTTGCCTGATAAGAGAAAGAAATGGAGCAGACAAGTCTTCTTGGCCCAACCCAGGCACCATCGAGAACTGAGAAGGGTCATAGGAGAAAGAGAAATAAAATATATTCTACCCTGATCACCCAAAATGAAGAGGAGAGGATTAAGAGAAATGCCTCAAGCCACTCTTCATTTAAAAAAAAAAGGGGGGGGGGCGGTAAGTAGGGCATTCGGGCTGAGTGTCATGATTATTGTTCTTGCTATAAGTATCTTCCCCCTAAGGCAGTGTATTTCAGGCGCATACATACTTTTTTAAAAAAAATATTGTATTCCAGAACAAAAACATACATGCAGAAATGGAAAAGTTTTCTGAAACAATGTGTAAGACTACTAGGTTAAATACATCCAGAATTTTTTATTGTATATTTCTCTAGCTCATAAAAAAAAAAGCTAGTCACCATCCACTAAAATGATTTTGCAACCCACTGATGTAATGCAACCTGAAATCTGAAAACCACTGCCCTCAGGGCATTGCCTAAAATGTTGGGTTGGAGCACTTCGCTCAGGGGCTCTTGGCCTCATCATTTCCTTCACTGGAAGACAGTTTTCTTCTTCATAGAATATAGTTGTTCAGCTTAAACCCAGGATACCTAGGCTCCTTACAAAAGATGGTATTTAGCTAAAAATTATTTAAAGCCAACCAACACTGATCACCTGCCAGGTGGAAGGCTTCTCATCACAGGCCCCCAAATGCACCATAGCTGAAGTTGAGGTAACTGGAGAGCCAGTCATCAGCTGAGGTAATGAGAGAGTGATGATGATGATGCATAAGCATGTACACACTCAGCCATGCTCACAAGCATGTCCCAAGGTTTCCATACCCATCAGGTGCAAGAAGAAAGGCAAGCCTTTTGTAGAAGGGGTGCTGGGTATATAAAGAAAATGCAGATCCTTTCACTAGAGATTTTAATCTAACTACTGTATAGTCAATTTCCTATATCTGAACCCAGAAAGAAAAATATACAACATTTTAAAAGAAAAGGTCTGATGATATCAGATATCCAACAATAAAGGGCCAGGGCATATCACGATATTTATCCTGATCTGATTTTATAATAAAAAATCATAATAGCGAAGTTTCACGGGGCTCTTCCTAGTGACCCAAATAATGTCCTTTAAATGAACTATGTCCTGGAATTTCACAAATTTCTATGAAGTAATTAATATTATAACTCCCATTTTATAGATGAGGAAACCAAAACTCAGAGAGGTTAAGTAATTTATCCAAGATTACCCAGAAAGTAATCGACATAGACAAGACTTGAACTCAGGCTATCTAATTGTGTGTGGACACAAAGATGTGCCACCCAATCCCCCTTCAAATAGAACTTGTTGCTCCAGCTGCTTGGAATGTCCTCAGCATCAGCCTTCAGCTGTCAAAATGTGCAGGGATTGACTCAGCCTCAAAGACCAGAGTCACAACCTTCTCAAAGTAGACTTTACCCAGTGACTGACTGAAGTGGAGCTATAAGGCCCAGCTATGGCAGGACAACTCTGAAAGATCATTTTAGTTCCAGAGCTTCCTATCAGGCCAACTAAGATTCCCAGCAGGTTTATATCAAGCTATACTTCCCCCTGCCCAATCTTGCTTTCTTTTTCTATTTTCCACAGTCTTTTCCAGCATACTCCTTGATAGTTATCCAACACACCAAATTGTGTCTCTGTGTATTCTTCCCTGAGAACCAAAACTATGCAAGGGAAAAATCTCCCAATGGGTAGAGCTTCAAGTGATCATGCACTTTGTATAGAGAAAAATGGACTTAAGTTAGACTATATACTCACAGGTAGTAACAAATGGCCTAGCCAGCTGGAAGGAGGAAGATTGGAAGAACAGGAGGACAAGAAAGACTGGGTAGACATGTGAACAGACACAGAACGGTGGACGAAAACTGGGAAGACCTTTCTATCACGTATTAAATTACACCAAAGAGCATCCACCAACGAAGAAACATTAAGCAGCCAAGTAGACAAAATGACTCGACTAGATTATGCCAGCCAGCCCCTGTTACTAGTCACCCCAGAAATGGGAGCTGTGCATGGGCCCAACATCATGGGCACCCACTTAACAATTAGCTGTTACTGCTATCAAATGTCCAAACTGCTATTAACAGAGACTAATGCTGGGCACCCAATATGGCACCATTCTCTGAGGAACCCAACTGACCATCTGATGGCAAGTTGACTACATTGGGCCACTTCTGTTTTGGAAGGGCCAGTGATTCATGCTCACACTAGACATTTATTCCGAGTATGGGTTTGTCTTTCTTACTTGCAGGGTATCAGCCAGTATTCCTTGCAGTGTATTTCCTCTATTGACATGGGATCCCACATAAGATTGTGCCAAATCAGGGAACCCACATCACAGAAGTTTAGGAATGGGCTCATGAACATCAGCTCTTCCGCTAGATAATATTTTTTTTTTCAGTTGTGAAAATGAAATGTATTTTTTTAATAATTAAATCTTTATTGTTCAGATTATTACATTTGTTCCTCTTTTTTCCCCTCATAACTCCCCTCCTCCCAGTTCCCACCCCACCCTCCGCCCTCTCTCCCCACCCACTGTCCTCATCCATAGGTGCATGATTTTTGTCCAGTCTCTTCCCGCATCTCCCACACCCCTTTCCCCCCCAAGAATAGTCAGTCCACTCCCTTTCTATGTCCCTGATTCTATTATAATCACCAGTTCATTCTGTTCATCAGATTATTTATTCACTTGATTCTTAGATTCACTTATTGATAGATGCATGTTTGTTGTTCATAATTTGTATCTTTACCTTTTTCTTCTTCTTCCTCTTCTTAAAGGATACCTTTCAGCATTTCATATAATACTGGTTTGGTGGTGATGAACTCCTTTAGCTTTTCCTTATTTGTGAAGCTCTTTATCTGACCTTCAATTCTGAATGATAGCTTTGCTGGTTAAAGTACTCTTGGTTGTAGGTTCTTGGTATTCATCACTTTGAATATTTCTTGCCACTCCCTTCTGGTCTGCAAAGTTTCTGTTGAGAAATCAGCTGACAGTCGTATGGGTATTCCCTTGTAGGTAATTGAGTCTCTTTCTCTTGCTGCTTTTAAGATTCTCTCTTTGTCTTTTGCTCTTGGCATTTTAATGATGATGTGTCTTGGTGTGGTCCTCTTTGGATTCCTTTTGTTTGGGGTTCTATGCACTCCCTGGACTTGGAAGTCTATTTCGTTCACCAGGTAGGGGAAGTTTTCTGTCATTATTTCTTCAAATAGGTTTTCAATATCTTGCTCTCTCTCATCTTCTGGCACCCCTATAATTCTGATGTTGGTACGCTTGTAGCTGTCCCAGAGGCTCCTTACACTATCTTCGTATTTTCGGATTCTTTTTTCATTTTGCTTTTCTAGTTGGGTGTTTTTTGCTTCTTCGCATTTCAAATCTTTGACTTGATTCTTGCACTCCTCTGGTCTGCTGTTGGGAGTCTGTATAATATTCTTTATTTCAGTCAGTGTATGCTTACTTTCTAGTTGGTCCTTTATCACACCATTGAGGGTCTCATTAGATTTCCTGTGTATTTCATCAAGTTTATCGACAGACTCTAGAAGCCTCTTGAGAGACCTCCAAAGTGTGGTTTTGAATTCTATATCCAGTAGCCTGCTTTCCTCCAGTTCTGTCCTTTGTGGCCTGTTTCTTTGTCTCTGCATTTTTTTATGCTTCGCTGTGTCGATAGAGTGGCTTTCCGTGTTAAGTGTCCCAATTACCTGAGATAGACACTCTTGGTGCACCCTCTTGTGGTCTTTGTGCGCAGTCTTGTTGTAGTTAAGCCTTGATTGTAGGTAATTACTACTTGACCTCCAGGCCAACTGGCTGTGAGAATCAGCTGTATCTGCAGTGGGAGAACTTCTGTCCTCTAGGGAGGTGCTAATCTAGCCTTTGCCTGAGGCTATCCGGCAAATGCCTCTGTGCAGGGCTTGGGCGGGGCAGGTCCCACGGGATCAACAGGGCGGAGGAGGGAGCAGTTATGGCTGCTCTCAGTCCGTCCCCAGGGGCTCTGCCTCTCTGTCCCAGCAACAGCTGCAAACCTCGGAGGGACCGAAGCCAGACAGTCCCGCTTCTCCCGTTTGAGTCTGGGTCCCTAGAGACTCGCCCGGATCTGGAGCTCAGAGTCTAAGGCTCCCTCCAGATTGAAACAGACAACGGCGCCCTCAGCCACCAGCCCGCGCAGCACACTCCGCACCTTATTATTTTACTTCAGCACTGCGCCTCCTCTGATTCTCGGTTCCTCCTAGTTGTAGAACTTCCACTCAGTTAGCCTTCCTGTGGTTCTGGATGATGTCTGTTTCGTCTTTTAGTTGTATTTTTGAAGTGGTTGTTCGAGGCAGGAAACTCCGACGTTAACCTATGCCGCCATCTTGGTTTCTGTCGATAATATTAAGTGAGGTAAAATATTTAAACGTGTAAATCAGTATTCATTATCTTGCAATAATGGCTTAATAGAAGTTAGTTGAGTTACTCAACTCTTCCTCATTGCTTTCTTTCAGTAATAGAAATAATCTCACTTAATAGTAAATAATGGATATTGTTTGGGCGGGGGTGGCAAATCAACATTGTTATGTGATTCTGCTCTCAGAATGTGTGCTTCAAGCTGAGAGCTCTGGGAGATCAGTGCGACCTGGGAAGGTGAAGAAAGACTCCTTGAGGGATATGGGAACTTAGCTGAGCTCATAAAAACACCAAGAGAGAGAAAAGTGGGCAGGGAGCACCAGAGATGTCCTTGCTCCAATTCTAGCATGTAGTCCTAGTTCAGATAAACAAAATTTGGAGGGGCAAGCACCAAATAATCAAGTTTGCACAACCCTGCAATTGTTTTGTTTTAACTAATAGCTTTAGACCAATAGGACAGTATATCTTGTAATGTATACAGTGGATTTTTAAATGTATTGCAAAAATATGATGTGTTATTAAAACCAAGAGGAATCTGAGAAGAAGAAAAAGAAGGATAAGGACAACAATGTTTAGCTATGTGCTAGTCTCAGATCAATATATAAAACCTTTGAAATTATGATATAATCAGTACTGTTAGATTTATGGCCATGGGTATAGTTTTCATTTCAAGCTCCTACTTTCTATTTATCATCTTTATATTCATATGGCACCTCTATTTTCAATGTCTTACCAATTTCTCCCTCTCCTAGTAACCTTTTCCGGTGAAATTTCATATGCTTAGTAACAGCTCAGAAACAAATTCTCTTCTGGAAGGTTGAACCTATCTGTTCAGTCATTTCTGAGTTACCCAAGCATTAGCTAGTGTTATTTAGGAAATTTGTCAAGATCCACTTTTGTGTGTTCAGATTTAATTCAAGATGGTTTCAATTTAAACCTCCGGAGCCATCATGCACATATTCCCTCAGGAGAAAAGCATTCTTTGCTTTGGTTTATACTCCTCTTTATGTATATACCAAGTGTGGTTATGAAGAGATCTACTCAAATCCTAGACAATCCTTTGGGTTTCCAGACCCTCCATTCATGTTGTATTTAGAAAAATGTTTTTTTCTTTCTCTCCCCTTCCCCCCACCAACCATTGATGCTCTAGGAGGATTTGAGGGATGACAACACCTATCTGGCTGTATTCTCAGACAATAAGTTTTATTCTATGAAAAATTAGAGAAATAAGTGTTTAAAATATTTATTTACTATTAGGAACTTGGTCACTGGTCCTTCCATTATAGACAAGAATATTTGTGTTTCTAGTAGCATCTATTAAGCAAATATAGGCTACACGGACGGATGACATCCTATATGTGTCCTGAAATACTGAGAACTTACAGAATGAAAAAAACTAAAGTAGGAATGGGTAGATGGGATGGAGAGAGACAATAGGGCAGAGAAACCTTCTTTATGACCTGGCAGAGGGTCCCAAGACATATGGGCATGTTCCAGTTATCTATTGTTGCATGTCAAAACACCTCAAAATGTAGTGACTTAAAACAACAATAGTCCTTTCATTATTATCATATCTTTGGGAGTTGGCTGGGCTCAGCTGGACAATTTTTGCTCAGGGCCTTTCATGCAGTTGCAGCATCCAGAGCTAACAGCCTCTGAAGACTCATTCACTCACCTAGCTCTTGGGCTGGGAAGGCTCAAACAGCTGAGGCTCCTTGGGCCTCTTTCTGTCTGTACGCCTGGTTCTCCAGCATAGCAGCGTCAGGGTGGGTGAACTTCTTTCAAGGCAGTTCCGGACTTCAGAGGTCTGTGTCCTCCATGAGAGAACCAGGTGGAATCTGCACTGTGTTTTCTAACCTGGCCTCACAAGTCAACACAGTCACAAAGGCCTACTGGTTTCCAGGGGAGGCGACAGGCCCCACCTCTTGATGAGAGGTGCACCAAAGAATCTGCAGATGTGTTTTCAAACCAACACAGGATTTCACAGACCTCTGGCAGAAAGTCTGGGACACAATAATGAGTCATTCACAAAACCACAAATGGTTCACGACTACAGGCTGTCGGAAGCTTTCTGCAGAGGTGGAAGGGTACTGTCTACCTGGGCTTGCCTCTGTCTTGACACTTACTGAGTCTGGGGCCATAAGCAAATCTCGGTGCCTCTATTTTCTCATCTATAAATTGGGATACCGAGAGTTAACATTTATTGAGCGTTTAGTAGGTGCCAGACATTGTCCCAAGTGCATTATATACTATCTTATTTTATAACCAAGGCAACTCTACTTCCTAAGACATAAAGTGAATAATGATAGAGCTATCTTTCAGGTCTATTGTGAGGATCAAATGGGACTACCTATTATGTTACCTAAAGCTGTTGGGGCAAACTCTACTAATGCCAGTTCAGGAGCACAAGCCGATTCTAGAAATCGGCCAACCGTGCACAATGCCACACAGGAGCGCAGATTTTCCCCACTAGAGACGGAAGACCAGTCTGGGTTAAGCGGGGTCAGATTTTTTTTTTTTTTTTTGACAGGTGTTAAAAACGCATGAAAAGGCCAACCAGTCTAAGTCTCATTTGAGACTATGGGTGCAGAACCCCGCGCAGTTTGCAGAGTGGGACCAGGAGCACAGCTTTGAGTTTGCAAAAAAGGTAGTGTTTATTTTTGTTCCTGCAAAGGGAATTCATGACTACAGGCTGTCGGAAGCGCTCTGCGGGGAGAACACCCGCCTTCTGCCCTAAATCTCCCCCAAGTGTCCGGGGCCCGCGTCGCGGCCGGAGGCACGGAGCTGACACCTTTCCAGGGCGCCTCCTGCGTATCCTCTCCCCTCGCGTCCCCGTCGCCACCCTGGGCTCCCAGATTCGGGAACACCTTCCTCTCCTCCCTCTCCCCTAAGGTGCCTGCTCCCACGATCCAGAACGCCCATCTTCGCAGCCCCGGCAAAACCCGGAGAGGTGGACTCCCGCGCCCGGAGCGCCCGGCGGCCACTGGGCATGCTCCGTCGTCAGGCAGGTTCCCGGCGGCGGCGACCCGCTTCGGAGCCGCGCGGATCCTCCAGCCGCAGCGCGTCCTCCTCGCGAGCAGGAGCGGGCGCATGATGGCGGCGGCGGGGAGCGCCAGCGGCCGCAGCAGCGGCGGCGCCGGCAGCAGCAGCAGCGACACGTCCAGCACCGGCGAGGAGGAGCGGATGCGGCGCCTCTTCCAGACGTGCGACGGCGACGGGGACGGATACATTAGCAGGTACTCGGGGAGGTGCGCGCCCGCGGCGGCGCGAGACCAGCCTCTGGCGCTGCCCTCGACCCCGCCGCTGCCCTCTCGCCCCAACTTGCAGCAAGTTGCCCCGAAGCTCCCGGGAAAAGTTGGCTGCGACCTGGAGAGCGCGTCGCCGGCCCGGGCACTGAGGCCGAGGGGCCGTTTGACTCGCCTTCTGGAGAAGCCAGTTGGTCCAACTTTTCCCAGCCCCGTCTTTGTCTGGGCACCGGGAGACATCTCCGTAGGATGCGAGTCTTCCCCTGAGTCTCGGAGGGCCCCTGCCTGGCGGGTGGGGTGTGTGGGGGGGGGGTGTGAGGGGTTGGGGTGGGGGACGGGCTCTGGCCGCCTGTCCCGGGTAGGAGGGGCGGATCTGCAGCCTCGGGCAGGATCCTGGGTGTCACGATGCCGGGGCACCAGCAGCTCGGTGGACAGCCCCGGGGGCGGACCTGGATGGGGATGCGCTCCGCGGACAGAGTTGGACAGGAGAGCAAGCTGTGGAGAACTTTCATGTGCCACGGGGTCTCTACTTCGGAACCCAGAGCTTGCCACCTGTCCTGATTAAACCTATTAGCGCGAGGGGAACGAAGCGCTCAGGCGCAGACTGGAGAACTCAGAGGCGAGTCTGGGATCTAGACCCTACTCCCTACCCGCCTCCGCGCGCTACCCAGGTGAGCGCCCAGAGGGGTCTCGGGCTTCCTCACCACCACGCATAACCCTGCTCTGTTGGCTTCCTGATCCCCTACAGGGGCGGTGTTGCCGCTTCAAGCCGCAGGGCTTGGCAAAATAATTACTTATGTTCAGATTTACATCACTTGTCAGACACTGATGGTAAAGGAGGCAACCGTAATGTTTCACCGTATGCTTCTATGAAAGGTTGAAACCGGGTGCTGAAGACCTTACTAGCCGAAATTTGAATTGCCTTCCAGGAGGTAGGCAGCCTAAGTTGTGTATTGTACGTGTGTATTACATTTTTGTGTATTACACCTGTGTCTTGGTGATGCTAAAGAGCTCGGAAAATTCCAGGCTGCCTCCTGCTGATTGTCCTTGCCTACGTAAAGAAAAAGAGTGGGGAATTAAAATTTTTAAAAGATCTCTGAAACAGGTAATTTGACATGCAAGAATTTTACACTTAAAAAAACAGTAATTTACTTTGAACTTTTGACTGGATTATGATCATTTTAGCTAAGCTTTATTATTTCTTCTAAAGCTTCATTGGGAAACATTAAAAAGATATCAGAAAACTTTATGGAGTAATTCTGTTT
Organism: Myotis yumanensis; assembly: GCF_028538775.1. Classification (NCBI taxonomy): domain Eukaryota; kingdom Metazoa; phylum Chordata; class Mammalia; order Chiroptera; family Vespertilionidae; genus Myotis; species Myotis yumanensis. Next base: position 66,227,077 of record NW_027223755.1, on the reverse strand, counting down.
TGAAATGAAAAAATATATGTAACTGGTTGACCCCACATAGATTTTTATCTGTAAGTCTGTTCCTGTTTTGGTTCTGGGATAATAATAATAATAATGGTCATATAATTTAGATTTGTCATGGTGGTGTTCCTACTTGAAAGATCATTATTATCTCATTTTTCAATAATAAAAACAATCTAGATTCTTCATGTTAGGAAGCAAAAAGAATGTAATTCACATAAGCAAGAGTGCATATAGAAAAATAGTAGAATTTTCTCCTCCCCTTCTTCTAATCTTAGCATATTAATATGTTGCTTTATCCAATCCAGACTTTCTTTACAAATGCTTATATTATTTTGAATGGTGGTTGCACCTACCCTGAAGGATAATTAATTCTGTGAGCATAATTTGAGGGCTTTGTGTTGGAGGGTAAGGCATTGTGTGTAAGGTGGTGGTGGTAAAGGGGATTTAGAGTAGAAACCTGCTGGAGCAAAAGTGTGTGTGGGGGCGGGAAACACTGTATCATTCCCTGAAGCACATAACTTTAATATATCTACTTCAAAGTTGAAAGGTTTACTAGTATGCCCTACACTTTAGGTAATGAACCCTAAATTTTAACTGTGGCAGAGTTGCCCTGGAAGTTGTGCTGTGACAGGACTCCCATATAGGAGGATTTCAAGGATGTAATTTCATTGAAAGGGAGCACCAAGGAACTTCTCTAGAAGTATGTTTACACAGCAAGTACTGGGATGTATGTTTATTTGGTACTAGAGGCCCGGTGCACGACATTCATGCACTGAGGGGCGTGAGTCCCTCATCCCGGCCTGCGCCCTCTCGCAGTCCGGGACCCCTTGGGGGATGTTAGACTCCTGGCTTAGGCCCGCTCCCTGGCAGTTGGACATCCCCAAGGGGTCCTTAGCTCTGCTGCGGAGGCTGCTGCACTCGCCAGCCATGAGCCTGGCTCTGGCTGAGTAGTGCTCCCCCTGTGGGAGCACATTGACCACCAGGGAGCAGCTCCTGCATTGAGCATCTGCCCCCTGGTGGTCAGTGTGTGTCATAGCGACCGGTCATTCTGCCGTTTGGTCAATTTGCATATTAGCCTTTTATTATATAGACTAGAGGCCTGTTGCACGACGAGATTCGTGCAATAGGCCTTCCCTTCTCCTGGCTGCCGGCACCGGTTTTCCTCTGGCACCCGGGACCAGGCCTTTGCTCCGGCCGGAGCCGCCTTCAGTCTTCCGTCTTCGCTGCTCCGGCTTGCCTTCAGTCTTTGCTCCGCTGCTTGGAGCCTACATATGCAAATTAACCGTCATCTTTGTTGGGTTAATTTGCATACTCTCCTGATTGGCTGGTTAACATAGCGAAGATACAGTCAATTTACATGTTTGTCTATTATTAGGTAAGACTAGAGGCCCGGTGCACAAAAATTTGTGCACTTGGGGGGGAAGGGAGAGGTCCCTCAGCCCGATCTGTGCCCTCTCGCAGTCTGAGACCCCTCGGGAGATAACGACCTGCTGGCTTAGGCCTGCTCCTGGGTGGCAGAGGGCAGGCCCAATCCCTAGGTGCAGCCCCTGGTCGGGCTCAGAGCAGGGCTGATTGGGGAGTTGGGGCGCCGCCCCCTGTCATGCACAGAGCAGGGCGGATTGGGAGGTTGCGATGCCACCCTCAGTCACTCTCAGGGTAGGGCCGATTGGGGGGTTGGGGCACCGCCCCCTGTCACACTCAAGGCAGGGTCGATGGGGAGGTTGGGGCGCCACCCCCTGTCACGCACAGAGCAGGGCCGATCAGGGGGTTGGGGCGCTGCCCCCTGTCATGCACAGAGCAGGGTCCATCAGGGGGTTGGGGAGCTCCCCCCTGTCACGCACAGAGCAGGGTCCATCAGGGGGTTGAGGAGCTTCCCCCTGTCACTCACAGAGTAGGGCCGATAGGGGAGTTAGGGCACTGCCCCCTGTCACACACAGAGCAGGGCGGATCAGGGGGTTGGGGCGCCGCCCTCTATCACCCACAGAGCAGGGCCGATCAGGGGGTTGGGGCGCCGCCACTGTCACACTCAGGGCAGGGCCAATGGGGAGGTTATGGCTCTACCCCATCACACACAGAGCAGGGCCCATCGGGGGCGGGGGGGGGGGGGGGGGCTCTGCCCTCTATCACCCACAGAGCAGGGCCGATCAGGGGGTTGGTGCGCCGCCACTGTCACACTCAGGGCAGGGCCGATGGGGAGGTTATTGCTCTACCCTGTCACACACAGAGCAGGGTCTGTGGTGGGGGGGAGGGTTGGGGCGCCGCACCCTGTCACACACAGAGCAGGGCCGATCAGGGGGTTGGGACACCGCACCCTGTCACACACACAGTCGCAGGGCGATCAGGGGGTTTGGGCGCTGCCCCCTGTCACGCTGATCCGGTGCCAGGAGGCCTCGCAGCTCCGCTGATCCCGGTGCTGGGAGGCATATTACCCTTTTAGTATATAGGATAGAGGCCTGGGGGCCGGCTGGTTTGCCCTGAAGGGTGTCCTGGATCAGGGTGGGGGTCCCCACTGGGGTGCCTGGCCAGTCTGGGTGAGGGGCTGAGGGCTGTCTTCAGGCTGGCGATTGACTGAAGCTCCCAACAGCTCCTTTTTTCTTTTTTCTTTTTTCTTTTTTATTCTGGGCCAGCTTTAGCTCTGGCTCTAGCTCTGAGGCCTTGGCTGCTGAAAGCTGGTATCTGGTTTGTTTGTGTTCTATAATCGAAACAATGTATAACTCCAGCTCTGAGATCCCGGCGGCTGAAAGCTGGTTTCTGGGGTTTTGTTTAGCTTCTGTATTTGTTACAAAGTTTCAAACTGCCAGCTCAGAGGCCGGCAAGGCAGGCGGGGAACGTTGGAGTCCTCCTTCACTGAAGCAAGCAAGCCTCATGTTTGCTTCCAGCTGCCTGGCTGCCGGCCGCCATCTTGGCTGACAGTTAATTTGCATATACTCACTGATTAGCCAATGAAAAGGGTAGCGGTCGTACACTAATTACCATGTTTCTCTTTTATTAGTGTAGATGGCTTGGGGAATAGGGTAAATGAAGATAATGACTCCCTCTGCAAAGCTGCATCTTTGTGCTAACCCTGTTTAGTGACCTTTACTGACCACTCTAGAGTAGGTGTAAAGGTGTAAAATGCTATGAATATTCTCTTTTATTAAATGAGAGTTGCACTTTCTACATTAAAACCTTAAAACCTGCAGGTTCCTCAAAAGATGTCAATCTTTACACTCATGGTATACAGCTGTATTGGTTAGGTAGGTTTTTAGTTGGTTATCTACACTAATAAAAGAGAAACATGGTAATTAGCGTACGACCGCTACCCTTTTCATTGGCTAATCAGCATATCCTTATGCAAATTAACTGTCAGCCAAGATGGCAGCCGGCAGCCATGCACTGAAGCGAGCAGGGAAGCTTGCTTGCTCCAGTGACTGCGGACTCCAACATTCCCCGCCTAACTTGCCAGCCTCTCAGCTGCAACTCTAAGCAACTATGTACTATGTTGCAAATAAGAAGCTAAACAAAACCCCAGAAACCAGCCGGAATGAAAGCCAGCCAGACTGCAACATTGTATCGATGTTTTCAGCAGTGAGGCCTCAGAGCTAAAGCTGGCCCAGAATAAAAAAGAAAAAAAAGAAAAGAAGGAGCGGTTGGAAGCTTCAGTCATTCGCCAGCCGGAAAACAGCCCTCAGCCCCTCACCCAGACTGGCCAGGCACCCCAGTGGGGACCCCCACCCTGATCCAGGACACCCTTCAGGGCAAACCAGCCGGCCCCCAGGCCTCTATCCTATATACTAAAAGGGTAATATGCCTCCCAGCACCGGGATCAGTGGAGCCGCGAGGCCTCCTGGCACCGGATCAGCATGACAGGGGGCAGCGCCCAAACCCCCTGATCGCCCTGCGGCTCTGTGTGTGACAGGGGGCGGGGCCACAACCTCCCTATCCGCCCTGCTCTGTGCATGACAGGGGAAGGCGCCCCAACCCCCTGATCAGCCCTGCTCTGTGCCTGATAGGGGGGAGCTCCCCAATCCCCTGATCGCCCTGCGGCTCTGTGTGTGACAGGGGGCGGGGCCACAACCTCCCTATCCGCCCTGCTCTGTGCATGACAGGGGAAGGCGCCCCAACCCCCTGATCAGCCCTGCTCTGTGCCTGATAGGGGGGAGCTCCCCAATCCCCTGATTGCCCTGCGGCTCTGTGTTTGACAGGGTGCTGCGCACCAACCCCCTGATCGGCCCTGCTCTGTGGGTGATAGAGGGTGGCGCCCCAACCCCCCTCCACGGGCCTTGCTCTGTGTGTGACAGGGTAGAGCCATAACCTCCCCATTGGCCCTGCCCTGAGTGTGACAGGGTGCAGCGCCCCAACCCCCTGATCCGCCCTGCTCTGTGAGTGACAGGGGGAAGCTCCTCAACCCCCTGATCGGCCCTGCTCTGTGTGTGACAGGGTACGGAGCCCCAACCCCCTGATGGACCCTGCTCTGTGCGTGACAGGGGGTGGCGCCCCAACCTCCCCATCGACCCTGCCTTGAGTGTGACAGGGGGCGGTGCCCCAACCCCCCAATCGGCCCTACCCTGAGCGTGATTGAGGGTGGCATCGCAACCTCCCAATCCGCCCTGCTCTGTGCATGACGGGGCGGCGCCCCAACTCCCCAATCGGCCCTGCTCTGAGCCCCACCAGGGGCTGCACTTAGGGATTGGGTCTGCCTTCTGCCACCCGGGAGCAGGCCTAAGCCAGCAGGTCATTATCTCCCGAGGGGTCCCAGACTGCGAGAGGGCACAGGCCGGGCTGGGGGACCCCCGCCCCCCCACCGAGTGCACAAATTTTTGTGCACCGGGCCTCTAGTATATAATAGAAGCCTAACCACAATTAAAAAAAAAAAAAGAGTTGACTTTCTCATCTAGAAATCTGGAGGAGATCCATCCAGGCTGGGACAGTCGTTTTTCTATGGTGTCAGTGCCCAGCTTCCTTCTATCTTAATGCATCGCCAGTCTTCACAGAAAGCATTCATCCTCAGGGTTATCTCATCGTCTTCAAATGGTTGCTCTATTCCCACTCTCATCTCCACCTTCTAGGGAGGAAGGTATAAAAGGAAGCTGAAATGAGAGTTGCCTATATCATTAAAACAGAGCTTTCCCAAATCTCTTAATTGACATCTTATTGGTCAAACAACATTACCTTACCATGCCTTCTTCCAATAGAGTTCAAGGAAGCATGTAATTCAGTTGGTCACATTGCCTCCTAAACAAAATCAGAGGTCTGTTACTAAAAGCAGGGAATGATATTGGATAAGCAAGCATCAACCAAAACATATACTGCAATAAATAACCCACATTCAAGTATATTGACTCTGGTTCTTTGCCTAGTCCTCATTCTCAAGCAGGAGTGGGCTAGAGGTCCTATGTTTGGAGAAAGGATAAGTGAAAGACTGAGTCCCAGAGGGAAAATGTCAAGGGTGTACCATCTCAGGAAGAGACAAGTCAAAGGTAGGGATTTGAATCATCAATATTCTCTTGGCCCACCCTTCCCCATCAGGCTGACAAAAAAGGCATCTGCTAACTGGAAATTATGGGAATAGCTGCTTCTGCCAAAGAATTCCCAGCCTGCCAGAGGGACCTAGAATCATCCTATGGATATTTAACCTGGAGCAGACACCTGCAGCCTGAGCAGGGCAGGATTTGGTTGCACAGTGGGACTGCAGCAGGCTCTTCTGTGCATTTCATTAGCTGTACAGGGACGTAACTTCACATTTTATGGTATTGAATTTTTGGACCCTATTTATTTATTTATTAAATATATTTTTATTGATTTCAGAGAGGAAGGGAGAGGGAGAGAGAGAGATAGAAACATCAATGATGAAAGAGAATCATTGATTGCCTGCCTTTTGCACGGGATTAAGCCTACAACCCAGGCATGTGCCCTTGGCCTGAACCGAACCTGTGACCCTTCAGTCCGCAGGCCGACGCTCTATTCACTGAGCCAAACTGGCTAGGGCTGGACCCTATTTATGATGCTATAGGAGATGGTGGGGTTACTCTATTTGCGAAAATTAACTTCCCTCTGGTATTTTAAAGCTCTGGTTCTTATTTTACCCTTCAGTTTAAGAAACTATCTTGAACATCTTGACAAATATGTAAAACCAACACTTATATTTATATCTAGTTCCCAAGCCTCAGCTCAATGTTAGAAAGAGTTTCCCTAACCACTGTGTCAAAGTGGGTTCGCTCTACCCCACCATTATTCTCCATTATACTACCAGTGGCTTTCTTCCCAGGCACTCTTTACAACTTGTAATTGCATTTCTATTTTCTACTTTATTTACCTGTTTATTGTCATTCTCCCACTAGATGTAGCCTCATGAGGGCAGGAATCATGTCTGTTTTATTAAAACAGTACATTCAGTATCTAGCACAGTATTTGCCATCTAGCAATAAATTAGTAAATTCTAATGAATAAATTACCAAAATAAAGAGTAGTATATTCATGGAAATGGGAAAATCTTTTAAACATCTTCTAGAATATGTTGAAAATTTGGAAAATATAGAAATGTACAAAAATAAAATAAAAATTATCCATTATCCCATAATCAAGAAATGTCATTTGTTTTTCTGGTGACGTACTTGCACAATATCATTCCTCTAGTATATTAGAAATGATTGGACAAAAGGAAAGACATCTCGTGCTTATGTATAGGAAGACTTAATATTGTTTTGATGGCAATACTCTCAAAAATTGTTTTAGAGATTCAACACAGCTTTTCTCAAAACCCCAGCTGCCATTTTTTGCAGCAATTGACAATCTGATCCTAAAATTCATATGGAAATTGAAGGGACCCAAAATAGTCAAAACAATCTTGAAAATATTTGAAGAACAAAGTTGGAGGATTCACACTTCCCAATTTCAAAACTTTTACTACAAAGCAACAGTAAATAAGACAGTGTAGCACTGGCAAAGATAGGTATATAGATCCATGAAATAGAACTGAGAGTACAGAAACAAACCCATGTGTCTATGGTGAATCAATTTTCAACAGAGTGCCAAGACAAGAGTGTCAGAATCAAGGGTGAAGTGAGGAAAGAATAGACATTTTGGCAAATGGTACTGGGACAACTGGATAGACACATATAAAAGAATGAAGTTGAACATGTTCCTCACATACAAAAATGTATATTCCTCACATTATTCCTGTACAAAATTGATCAAAAATGTAGATGTAAGAGCTAAAATCTTTGTCACTTTGGATTTGGCAGTGGATTCTTATATGTGACATCAAAACAGAGGCTTATAAAAGAAAAAAATAGGTAAACTGGGCCTCATCAAAAAAATTTTAAACTTGTACTTTAAAATATGTTATCTAAACAGTAAAAGATAACTCAAAGAATGGGAGAAAATATTTGCAAATCATATATTTGATAAGAGACTTGTATCTAGATTGTATAAGTCAATAAAAAGATAAGTAACCCAATTAAGTTTTTTATATAACTCAAGTGCAACTTTAGTTTACTTTTCTGTTTCCTCTTTAAAAATGTGCTCAGCAGGCGATTACTAATGTAGGCCCGAAACTTGCCCAATTGGAAAAAACAAAACAAAACACCTTTGTCATTCTCATTTGGTAGCTCCATGGTCTTTGGTGCTGGGCTGCAGGGAAAACCCACCTAGCCTCCTCTGACTAGTTGTTGTTTTCTAGTCTCTGGGCTCAGTAGCAAAAAAGAAATGAATACACAGAGTCCTCGCCTGATAGAAACTGTTGCAGAATGATTTGCCATTTCTGGGACCAGAGGCTGACAAATGCCAGCTCTTCTCTGATAAGCATTTTCACAGTGGTTAAGCATCCCGCCCGCCCCCCGCCTCCCCCCGCCAAAAAAAGGTTTCTGCTGCTGCAACTTGATAAGTAACCCAACTTAAAAAGGACAAAGGATCTGAAAAGAGTTTAACATATTGGATATTAGGGAAATACAAATCAAAACTATAATGAGACAGCACTTTACATCCACTAAGATGGCTATAATAAAAAGTTAGTTAATAACAAGTGTTGACAAGGATGTGGAGAAATCAGAACCCTCTTATATTCCTAGTAGAAATGTGAAATGGCGCAGCCACTTTAGAAAATAGCCTAGCAGTTTCTCATCAACTTAAACATAGAATTACCATTATGACCCAGCAATTCTACTCCTAGGTATATATGCAAAAGAATTGAAACATATGTCCTCACACAAACTTGTACATGAATGTTCATAGCAGCATTATTCGTAATAGTCAAAAGATGTAAACAACCCAAATGTCTATCAACTGATGAATGAATAAACAGGATGTGGTATATCTACATAATGAATATTAAGCAGTCATAAAAATGAATGAAGTACTAAAACCACATGGATGAACTTTGAAAGCATTATGCTAAGTGAAAAGAGCCAGTCACAAAATAGCACATACTATATGATTTCATTCATATGAAATGTCTAGAATATATGAATTATGGAGATAATAAAAGTAGATTAGTGGTTGCTTAGGACTGGAGGTAATGGGATGAGGGGGTGGGATATGAAGGATGGTAGTTAAAGAGTAGGGGATTTATTTTTGAGATGAGGATAATCTTTCAAAATTCATTGTAGTGATAGTTGCACAACTCTATGAATATACTAAAAACCATTGGATTGTACACCTTACAATCCAATGTAATTTGGGTGAATTTTATGGCATATGGGTTATAGCTCAATAAAGCTGTCACACACACAGAAAAAGATTGGAAGATGTGATTTGCAATTATCTCCTATTATTGGACATTTAGGTTGTTTCCAATAATGTGCTTTTGGAATTGCATTAAGTTTAAGATTCCATAGATAGTTTTTTGGTGGCATATCCAAGAAGACTTTGCCTAACCCAAGGTCACAAAGATGTACTCTTCTAAGAGTTTTATAGTTTTTGTTCTTAAATTTAGGTCTATGACCCATTTTGAGTTAAATTTTTGTGAATGGTGTAAAGAATGGGTCCAAGTTTATTCTTTTGCATGTAGATATTCAGTTGTCCCAGCAACATTGTTGAAAAGACTATTATTTTTCCATTTTCTTGACACTCTTGTCAAAAATCAATTGACCATAAATATGAGAATTTATTTCTGGACTTTTAATTCTTTTCCATTGATATATATGCCTATTCTTATACCAGTACCACACTGTCTTGATTATTATTGCCTTGTTGGAAGTTTTGAAATTAGGAAATGTGAATCTTATGATTTTGTTCTTTTTAAAAGATTGTTTGGCTATTCTTAGACCCTTTGAGTTCCCATACAACTTCTAACATAAACTTTTTTTTTTTTTTTAATATTTTATTGATTTTTCACAGAGAAGAAGGGAGAGGGACAGAGAATAGAAACATCGATGAGAGAGAAACATCGATGAGCTGCCTCCTGCACGCCCCCCACTGGGGATGTGCCTGCAACCAAGGTACATGCCCTTGACCGGAATCGAACCTGGGACCCTTCAGTCCGCAGGCCGACGCTCTATCCACTGAGCCAAACCGGTTCGGCATTCTAACATAAACTTGTCAATTTCTTCAAAACAGGCAAATGAGATTTTGGATAGAGATTGTGTTGAATCTATAGGGAGTTTGTTCACATGTATTCTTAGTGGCTGTATTTTTCAGGGTATTTTTGTTTTTCCCCCAGCCGATATCTTTATTTTGCAGTCTTTTTACTTTGAGTCAGCATATTAGTGGATGTCCAAAGTTATAATGGCATATGTTTGTAAAAGCTTTAGAGTTTACAATTAGTCCATACATTATCTCATGTAATGCTTGCAACAGGAATTAATATCTCTATTTTAAGCCAAGAAGTCAAGATAAGATATTCTCTAAGGGCCCTTACTTGAGGATCTTTCCACCATACATGCTTCCAAGCTGACACAGAAAACTTTTTTTTCAAAAGCCTTAAAGTTCTTTCCTGTTTAACTTACCCAAGGTCTATAGTGGGGATGAATTTTGATTTTATAACTGGCTTCTTAACATCATTGGGATTGGGATTTAAATTATTGGTACAGAAGGTGAGGCATTTGCATTCTAAATGAAGTCTCAGCTGGGGAGACGCTCTGTTGTTCAGTAAATTGAAAATCTCTTTAAGTGTTAGTCTCAGAATAGAAACCATATGGCAAGAAAGGGCATTTCCTTTGAGAACAGTTAATTGTCAGCTTCTCATTGTCATTTCAAAATATCAGTTTAAATATGTAAATAAATAATTACTAAATTCATGACATAGATTATTGATGACTCTAAATGATGGAAGAAAAAAAGTTGGGTAAGCAGAAGGACTGTCTGGACCATTGTTCAAACATTTGGATCCCTGTTACCTAACAGAGTAAAAATGTAAATGGAACAAATTTCTGGATTGACCAATAACCATTAATGTTTTTGTCTTATATGACAGTTGTTGGCTGAGTTTAAGTGTAGCCCTCAGTGGAATATTTAGTTATGAAACTGTTTCTTGGATAATTCTAGATAGATAAGCTTTGTGTTGTTGTTGTTTTTAAACATTTACATCAATGATGTATAAGATACTTGAAAACACATCTTAAACTTGATGTTGGTGTTAACTGGGCATCTTATTAGACATTATGGCAAGTGCTGTTGGTTAAGACACCTACTGCCTATTGTTTAAAAGTTCAGCATGTACAAATTTGTGGTAGAGATGAAAGAATTAAATGGGAGTAAGGAGGGCATTTTTGTAGAAATGTGGATATATTTCCTTTAAATGTCAGAAATTTTTACCTACTTACAAAAATTCAGAATTTCTTTCTGAGAAATAACAAACCTAATAGAATATTCTACATTAGAGGTTAGTGCTTTAAGGCAAAGGTTTTACTTCAATAATTTTATGTACTCTAGAGTCTTAATCTGAACATATTTTATAATAAATAGGATAAAAATCACTGAGAGAATATAATTGGGAAAGTATTTACTCTTCTAAAAATGTGTTGACAGTATTCTATTTATTATAAGCAAAGGGTGGAGACAAGGCTGGTCATCTCCCTCCCCCTTCATGATTTTCTAAATTCCTTCATCTCTAACCAGAATTATTCTCCTAGTGAATAATCTGTGGGCCTGCCCCATCCAGGCCACTCTCCATGGACATCAAAGTCATTTTTCTATAACACAAAACTGAGCAAGCAGCTCTTTTTAAAACCCTTCAACAGTTGTCTGTGTTTTACATGTAAATTCAGACTCCTTCTGGGGCATTTAATTTAGGGTCCTTACTCATCTGCACAGACTTCCCCTCTCCAGCATCATTTCTCACACTTCATCCTCCAGCCTGCCCTGCTGTACCAAAAGTCAGTGCTTTGCCTTGTATAAGTGTCCCCCTCTCTTGTCTTCTTGGTAAGCGCCTTCTCATTTTTCTAGACTTAGTTCTCATGCAGCTCTCTCTGGAGAGTGTCCGGATGTCTCAGTACCTTACACACACTGGGAGGCCAGCAATGCTCACATTTGATACTCTCTGTTTACATTTCTTTCTCCCCACACTCAAGGCAGAGACTATATTCTTCTTGTCTTTTGTCTTCATAACTCTCAGTGCCCAACTTATAGGTAATAGAAACTTACTAAATATTGATCAAATAAATAAACTTGTTCATTATGTAATGGTAATTTAAAATACTTTAGGAGTTTTAGAAAAAAAGATGTATCAGGTTTTGTCCAACTTATAAGAAGCTGAGGAATTTATATTTGAAGATAAGTATCATGTGCATTTTACCTAATCTAAAATACCAATGTGACGGGTGTTGAGTGCCCCTGCTACTAGCTAGCCATATGAACTTAGGCAAAAGTCACACAAACCTCTCTAGTAAGATTCTTCTTTTGAAAAATAATTTTAACCACTTTTTCAGGACTGAAAGATTTTGATTTTACGGACAGAATTTTGATGGTAGCATATTCTATGGGAAGGCATGATGTTTAAATTAGTCTCTACTGGGTAACTCTTTGGTATTTGTTTATGAACTAACCCTGATGAGTTCATAATATCTATTCAGTAGCATTCAATACTATCTAGTTAGTATTATTTTCCAGTAGCCTTCAATACTATTTAGTTAGTAGTATTTTCAACAGCACGAACCTGTTGGTTAGTTTTTTTTTGTCAGTTATGAGATGAAATGAGCTTAAAAACTACTCTTAACTTTATATTCTAGTTGTTACTAAAAAGTTGATGGGCAGTTGCCCACAAGGTTCTATCCTAACTCTTTCATGGTATGTAAAGATTTAGAAAAAGAAGATTTTCAAAATAATATTTTTAGGCTATTCCTCTGTGGTCCCTGAGTATTCACAGTAAACTAACAGTTTAAAGTAATAATAAAATAAAATAAGCGAATTTACCCAATCCTAACTTGTATTATAGTCATTGCTATTTAACTTCTTTCCTCTATCAGATTATAAGCTTTATGGATATAACAATTTTTTTCAGGTGGCAAATGTTTGTCCAAATTTTTTGCTTTAATTTTAAATTTGTTTGTGATATAAGTTTTAAGTTTGTATGTAGCCACATCTGTCACTTTTCTCCTATTACTGTTACACATGTTAATAAGACTCTATCTATTGAACTCAATAAATAAATATTGACATTATTTCCTTTTAACTATCTTATAAGTTCATTTTCTAATTACATATCTAATCTTTCTGGAAGTTATGTGTATATGATTTACATGATAGGAAACATCATTTTCCCCCAAATGATTCGTCAGTTGTCCTAATCCTATTTAATAAGTCTATCCTTTCCCTACTGATCTGAAAGTACATACTTTATTGTATGCTAACTTTAAATATGTTTATATAAATGCATCTGTTTATAGATCCTATATTTTTTTTATCGATCTATCACTTCTTGTATTATTAATACTGTTGTTACTTTATATTAGGGTTAAATATTTCATATGAATTTGCTTCCCTCATTGGCTCTTCTTAACCACAAAAGCCCATCTTGGCTATTTTCAGACATTTTTTTTCTCCTAAAAGAACTTTAGAATTCCATTGAATTTTAATTGGAATTGTGATACATTTCTAAATTAATATAGAAAGAATTGATATCTCTTCAAGGCAGTTTTTTTTCCAAGAGGGATTGTATATTTCTACATTTATTCTTGTCTTTTTGTTGTTGTTGTTATACAGTGGTTTTCCTCGTGTTTATGCTTTATTTTTTGTTTTGTTTTAACTTTTTCTCCAAATTTTCTTGCTATCATAAATAGAGCTTTTTTTAAAAAACCTCTTTTTTATAAGTCATACAATTCATTGATTGTATATATTAGATTATTATATTTGTTCAAATATTTTATTGTTAAGACATTTATTGAGTGCTTATTATATAATAGACTCTCTTCTAAGCACTGATAATATAGCAGTGAACAAAATCAACAAAATTTTTTGTCTCAAGACATTCTTTAGAGGAGGGTGGTATGAGATGCATTGTTAAGCACAAAAACAAAATATGATCTGTCAGATGGTGAGACAGCAAATAAAGCATGGAGTGGAATAGTGAGTGCAGGTGTGACAGGTTAATTTTAATATTAAATAGGATAGTTATGAGAGAGCTCACTGAGAAAATAATTTTTGTGCAAACACCTGAAGAGTTCAGGAGCAACCATTTATTTATATGGAGGAACAGGTTCCTGATTGAAGGAACAACAAAAGCAAAAGTCATGAGAGCAGAAGCTGGTGCATTCAAAGAATAAGGAGATCACTGTGCCTGGAGTGAGAAAGGGAAGAGAAGCAGATGAAGTAGGAGGGGGCAGATTTTATGATCTTGTAGATTATCACAAGGACTTTGGCTTTTAGCCTGAGTGAGAGGTTTCTGCTTGATTCTGTCTGTACTTACTCTCTCCATTTTCTTCTCAGAAACTCAATTCTGACATGTGTCACTCAGATCAATCCAAACTATCACTCCATTCAAACAGTGTTTGTCACTAGTGACCTCTTTGTCAGTTAATAAAAGGGGTATTTTCAGTCCTCGCCTGTATTGCCACTCAGCAATCCATTGTGTTGACCATTGTCTACCTCTCACAGCCTCTTGTTTCCCTGGCTCCTATGATCTCACAGTCTTCTGGCTTTTCTCCCACCTGGCTGGCTCCTCCTTTTTTATCTCACTTGCAAGTTCATCTCATCTACCTAGCTATTGGGTTTCAGAATTTCTCAAGGCATCAACGTAGCCCATTCCTCCTTTAACTGCATACATTCTTTCCAGGCATTTATGTTTTTGCTTCAATTATCTTTGTAGATGCCAGTGACTCCTACAGTAAGTGTCCAGCTCAGACTTCTCTTCTGAGCCTCAGATCTGCATAACCAATTAACTCAATTGCCTATAAACCTTCTTCCATCAGATATTTCTAAAACATCTTGAACTACACAAGTCCAATATTGGAATCATTTTCTCTCACCACAAAATGTAATCTTATAGTCTTGGTGTCTCAATGAATGTGACCACTGTACACCTACTTACACAAGCCATAAGAAATCTTGGCCTCATCCTTGACACCCCTTTTCCATCAATTCCCATATTGGTTTCATTGCCAAGTCCTAATATCTTACCTAATAAATCTCTCTCAAATCTGCCCACTTCTTTTAATCTCTTTTCTACCACTACAAATACTCCTAACTGACTCTCTTGTGTCTCCTCTGGCCCTTCTCAAGCCCAGTCTTCCATTCCAGGCAGAGATATCTTTCTGAAAAGCTAATCTGCTCATATGGCCCCTGCTTAAAACCCTTCAGGTGAGTCAAAATCCGTAACTTGGCCAACAAAGGCCCTGCATGGTTTCACCTCCTCCTTCCTCTCCTGACTCATTTTATTCTCACTCCTCCTGGATCTCTGTCCATAATCCCTCTAGCCTTCTTTCAATTTCACTATCCAATGTGTTCTGCTGTCAGTTCCCATCCAATTCCCATGCAACTGGGTATCTCTAGCTGTTCTCAAACTGCTGAATTTTCCAACCTTCTTTGGCCCTCCCACCTTCCTGGCCTTCAGAGCATTTATTTGAGTTTGTAATGACATGTTCATTTGTGGGAATTTCTTTATTAATGTCTTTCTTGTCCACTCAACCATGAGCTCCGTGAGAACAGGGATTATGTGGGTTTTTAAATTTTTTTAAAAATTTTTATGTACAGTTTATATTCAATGACTGTTTTATTCGCCATTAAGTCCACAGGCCTAGCACAGTAACCTGGCACATTGTAGGTACTTAGTAAATATTTGTGGACAGAATCAATGAAGTCCTTTTTGCTTCTTAGAATTAAACCAAAAGGTTGCATTTTTGCATAATTGGCACACTGGTATATTTATTTTCATTTGCATAAGCAATTTATTTCCATAAACATAAAAAGTACCCTTTCTGAGATATTTCAAGGTTTTTCTGGAATTGCTAGAGAAGAAATTGCTGTGGGGTTCTTCTCAATTTATCAAGATCTGATATAACTGTCCTCTGTCCTTTGTGCATGTCTCCTGGACTGAGGATTGAGTAATGCACAGGTTCTTGGCTATTCAGCATTGTGCATGACATTTCCAGATGTGTTAACAGTGTCGTTTTGACTGGGGTGAAGTCCACTTTCTGGAGGCCTCAGGAAAATATTGCAGCCTGAGGTGCTATTTCCCAGTGATTCTGTCGAACACTGTCTTGGCGACTGTGAAATAGGCAGCCAGGAAAACCCACATCTGTGGGCAAATTTGAGATCAGAGCTATGAGGTGTTTTAAAAGGATTCAAGACCCAGAGAGAAAGTAGAAAGTAGAAAGTTGGTAAGTGGTTGATTCAGTTGAAGTTTTATCACCACAAGGACAGTTCCAAAAGGCCAGAGGCCCAGCTCTGTGGGTGGTCTGCAGCTACTTTAAAGTATTTTGACCTGACTTGCCAAGTCAAGCAAGAAAAGTACCAATTTTTAAATCTTATTTATTTCCCTCAGTTTCTAATGTATTGCATGGGCATTAACAGGTAAGCTTCTCGGACATGTTGGTTAAACCTTTTTACTTTACCATCAGACTGCCTTTCATTTCTTTCTATTTATTTATTTAATGATTTGGGGGAGGAACGGAGGGAGGAGGGGGAGAAAGAGAGAGAGAGAGAGAGAGAGAGAGAGAGAGAGAGAGAGAGGAAGGAAGAAAGGAAGGGAAGGGAAGGGAAGGGAAGGGAAGGGAAGGGAAGGGAAGGGAACGGAAGGGAAGGGAAGGGAAGGGAAAGGGAAAACAGATATTGATTTGTTGTTCCACTTATTTATGCATTCACTGGTTGCTCCCTGACCAGGGATCAAACCCGCAACCTTGACATATCATGACAATGCTCTAACCAACTAAGCTACCTGGTTAGGGCTGCCTTTCATTTCTAGCAGTGTTTTTAAGTTCATCAATATTGTGTAACAATTTTTGTATATTTAGTAGTATGCCCTCTATTTAGTAAATTGTCACTCTTGCTTATCTTTGCTGCCTGATAGCATATGGCTTTTTGTGGTCCTTCCTGAACTACTGCTACTTTTGCAGCAGAGGATCCCTCTGGGCGTTCTAGTATAATCTGTAGCTTCCAGAATAGTTGTTGCTGTAAACACCTTTGGGTATTTTTTAATTGTGCAAAGTGCCCATCTTTTAATATCTATACTAATTATTTATTATATATCTCCAAGAGTTGTGACATAGGGAATGGATTCTGGGGTTCTAATTCCAACTTCATTACATACTCGCTCTGTGACCTTAGGCCAGATCTTAATACTTTAATATCTTGGTTTACTCATCTGTGAAATGGGGGTATGAAAGTATCTATCTACTATACTACTAGAAATGGGGTTGTTTTGAGGAGAAGATTAGTTACTATTTCAAGGATTTTTAAAAGAGTGCTTGGTTTGTAGTAATTACTATGAGTGTTTCTTAAAAGGTAACCCTATATAGTTCCATAAACTTCACAAAGTTCAATGTGCATTGAAATAATTTAGGGATATTCTTAAATTGCAGGTTCTGACTCTGTTTGGGTATCAAACCTGAGTGTATTTCTTATAAGCTCCCAGGTGTTGCAGAAACTGCAAGTCCACAGACCACACTTGGAGAGCAGCCTCCAAACATCAGGCAGCAAACTACATCTATCTCCAAAATTCTGCTCTGGCATGACAGGCTGCATTTAGAAGAAGCCGGGGCTTTGAAATGATCCGGTCTTCTGCAGCTCCGTGGCACAATGCACACAATGTACAACACAGGACTGTTAGATCAGCACAATAAGTCTAATTAACATCTGTCACCACACAGAGTTACAGATTTTTGTTTCCTTGTAATGAGAACGTTAAAGATTTACTCTCTTAGCAAATTTCAAATATGCAGTACAATATTATTAACTATAGTCGCCATGCTGTACATTAAATCTCCATGACTTCCTTGACTCATTTTGCCCATCCCCCCATCCCCACCTCTGGCAACCACCAATCTCTGTGTCTCAGAGCTTAGTGGGGTGTTTTAAGTGTGTTGTGTTGTTTGTTTGTTTGTTTTTAGATTCCACATAAAAGTGAGATCATATGGTATAAGTCTTTATCTGACTCATTTCACTTAGCATAATGCCCTCAAGGTCCATCTATGTTGTCAAAAATGGCAAGATTTCATTCTTGCCATTTATACATCACATTTTCTTTATCCATTTATCTATTGATGGATGCTTAGGTTGTTTCTATATCTTGGCTATTGTGAATAATGCTGTAATGAACATGGGGGTACAGATATCTTTCTGAGGTAGTGCTTTCATTTTCTGTGAATAAATATCCAGAAGTGGAATTATGCGTCATGTGGTAGTTCTATTTATAATTTTTTGAGCAACCTTCATATTATTTTCCATAGTGACTCCACCAATTTACATTTCTAACTGTGCACAGGGTTCCCTTTTCTCCATATCCTTTCCAACACTTGTTATTTCTTGTCTTTTTTATAATAGCCATTCTAATGATGTATCATATCTCATTGTAGTTTTGATTTGCATTTCCCTAATGATTAGTGATGTTGAGCATCTTTTCATATAGCTTTTGACCATTTGTATGTTTTTAGAAAAATGTCTATTCAGATCCTCTGCCCATTTTTAAATTGGTTTGGGGGTTTTGTTACTTTTAAGTTGTGTGAGTTCTTTATATATTTTGAATATTACTCCCTTATCAAATATATGATTTGCAATATTTTCTCCCATTCAGTAAGTTGCCTTTTCATTTTCTTAATGGTTTCCTTTGCTCTGCAGAAGCTTTTTAGTTTGATGGAGTCCCACTTGTTTATTTTTGCTTTTGTTGCCTTCTGATGTCAAATCCAAAAAATGATTGCCAAGACCAATGTCAAGGAGCTTACTGCCTATGTTTTCTTCTAGGAGTTTTATGGTTTCAGGTCTTACATTTAAGTCTTAAATCCAGTTTGCATTAATTTTTGTGTATGGTGTAAGATAGTGGTCCAGTTTCATTCTTTTGCATGTGGCTGTCCAGTTTTCCACAACACCATTTATTGAAGAGACTGTCCTTTCCTCCACTGTATATTTTTTGGTTCCTTTATCTTAAATTATTTGACCATATATGCATGAATTTATTTCTGGGCTCTCTATTCTGTTCCATTGATTTATGTTTCTGTTTTTATACCAGTACCATAGTGTTTGATTACTATAGCTTTCTAATATAGTTTGAAATCAGGGAGCATAATGTCTTTAGTGTCTTTCATGGTTTCATACAAATTTTAAAATTGTTTGTTCTCTTTTTGTGAAAAATGCCATTGGAATTTTGATGAAGATTGTATTGAATCTATAGATTGATTTGCGTGATATGGACATTTTAACAATATTAATTTTCCCAATCTATGAGCATGGAATATCTTTCTATTTATTTGTATCTTATTCAATTTTTTTCATTATTGTCTTATAGTTTTCAGCTTGTTGGTTAAATTTATTTGTAAGTATTTTATTCTTTTTGGTTCAATTGTAAATGATATTTTTTTCTTGATTTTTCTTTCTGGTTGTTTATTATAAGTGTATAGAAATGCAACAAATTTCTGTATATTGGTTTTGTATCCTTTTCCACAGCTTTTAATGGGGAGAAACCATAATCCTTATTGTTGGAAATTAGTTGTAATTAGTTCTCTGTTCAACTGGGTGTGAGGTAGTGACACCGTATGTCTGTTGTGTGTTTCAGGGGAAAGAGAAGGAAAAGAGGAGGGAATGCTGATGAGAAAATTAACAGGAAATGATATTAATCCAAATATTAGTTGGATAAAAGAACAAATGGTCACAGTCAAATAGAGACTTTCTGTGCCTCTTCCACTGAAGTATCAGGACTGACAAGATGCCTCAGAGGATTTGTCAGATGCCTCAGGCTTGACTCTCTTTCCTGCCCACACAGGTTGTCAGGATTTCTAATGGAAAGAGGATTCTTTTCATATAAGATATACTAAAAGTTCACCTGTAGCAATAAAGAAAAGCTAGCCCTAGCTGATTTGGCTCTCGGCTGAAGGGTCCCGGGTTCGATTCCGGTCAAGGGCACGTACCTTGGTTGCAGGTTCCCTGGCCCTGGTCAAGTATGTGCAGGAGCAACCAATTGATGTGTATCTCTCACATCAATGTTTCTCTCTGTCTCTCCCTCTCCCTTCCACTCTCTCTAAAAAGAAAGAAAGAAAAGCTAGAAATAACTTATCTACAAAATCTCGGAAGGTTTTTTTTTCAACTTTTTTTTAATGGTTTATATGAAAAACTGTATCTGTTTTCAAGCAAGGGACTCTTAGGCAACCTATTTATTCTCTAGTGCTTCAGTTACTTTTCTTTTTTCTGAACTTTCCTGAATATCATGTGAATGGAGCCAATGTTTATAACTCAGTTCCCAACCCTAGAATGTGTCTGTCCCACAGAATACAACCAAGGTGTGGGTGCACTCGTGGGTCCATGCATGTGTTTTCCATAGCGATTCTGCGTGTGTGTTTTTTCCCATCCAGTTCTATTTGAAACATTTGTCTTCCCTTCAGCTTTCAAAATAGTAATTACCTTGGGCTAAAGTTGGAAAGTTTAGCAGCAACACAGGTTTCTGAGGTAGCGGGACTGCTCCTCCACCCCAACCTGTCAGTCAATAACAGCATGTTTATAGCTCAGATAAGATTCTTTGAACATAGAATTCTGATTTTTTTCCCCCAACAGTTTTATTTTTCTGGGGCCTTCACACACACACACACACACACACACACACACACACACTCACTCACACTCACTGAGCCCTCAGCCCTGGTGCTGGATCTTTGAGCTTGCCCAAATCTTTCTTTTTTTTTTTTTTTTTTTTTTTTACATATATTTTTATTGATTTCATAGAGGAAAGGAGAGGGAGAGAAAAATAGAAACATCAATGATGAGAGAGAATCATCGATTGGCTGCCTCCTGCACACCCCACACTGGGGATTGAACCCGCAACCCAGGCATGTGCCCTGACCGGGAAGCAATGCTAAACCAGTGAGCCACACCAGCTGGGCACCCAAATCTTCTTGAGCAAGCTGTCTGGGAGAGGCTGGTATCTGGCAATTTTGGGATATTTGTTCTCAGGATGAAGGTCCATTAATCGATAACTCTCCCACAAAGTCAGTTCCACTTAGCTGATGTGAAAACCTTTTCATCCTTCTGAACCTTTGATCTAGGTGAGTTGAAGATCCCTCTAGTCAATTCATGTGCTGGAAGCCTCTGAAAATGAGATCTTATTAAACAAACCAGGCTGCTTTGGGTTTTGCCATTATCTGCGAATAAGCCCACCAGATACTTGCTGGTCAGGGCCTGGGGCACTCTCTCTTTGTGTAACCCCTCAAGCCTTCTTTTCTAATTCCTCCTAATTGGCTTAGCAACTCAGGTCCAGGAATAGCCTGAGGTCTTGTTATGCTGGCCTACACAAGCAACACACACCAGCAAGTATGTTCTGATCTCACACACCATTGTGTTTTTTTACCCAACGTGCCTATGAAAGAGCCCTCGTTCATTTATACCTCGAATTACATCATTTTTATATCTTGAAATCAATATGACTTAGTCCCCACCCCAATTCATAGGGCACTTAATTTCCTCTGGTGTGATCTCCTGAGTCCATCCACGATGTTGACATTCAAAGCCATTACAACCCAGCCTGTGCAACACATCCCCAAATAACTTAGCCATAGCCAACCTTGGGTACTCTGCCAGGGGTTAAGATTGGGATTCATCTTTCAGTTGGGTGGCAGGTTAATTTTTAATTTATCATTTTAATTACGTATTATTCATTAATTTATGTATGTCACATATATTATTTTGTGTATATCAAATATGACATCATTTAATCTTTTTCATTTTAAGAGTAAAGTTCTGGAGTCAGACATTAAATTCTAGTTTATTAGCTGTATGATTTGGAGCAAGTTACTTAATCTTTCTGTGCCCCTTCATTTCTAAAGTACATAAGGATAATTGTGCAGGACTATACT
This sequence comes from Myotis yumanensis, assembly GCF_028538775.1. Taxonomy (NCBI): domain Eukaryota; kingdom Metazoa; phylum Chordata; class Mammalia; order Chiroptera; family Vespertilionidae; genus Myotis; species Myotis yumanensis. The sequence goes on along the minus strand of NW_027223755.1, from coordinate 66,205,673 downwards.
CTTTTATTTGCATTTCTGAATTCCAAAAAGCTCTAAAACTCACAGCTTTTTCATAAGATTGCTGCAAACTCAATATGAAGCAAAACTTGACCTGAACAGACCAGAGCCTATTTATAGTCTTTATTCCACTTAGTGTTATTATTCATATGTGTTGCTGGTTATGTGTAATTGTTGGTGATTGTATGTGTATGATTATCAGTGTTGCCCCAAATTCCTTTTGGAATGTTATATATATTCTCTAATACATCATATCACCTTTCTAAAATATAAAGATTTCTGAAATTCAAACCATATCTAACTCCAGGAGATTTGGAAAAAGGCCTTTGAACCTGTACTTTCCACTTCAGAGAGGTGCTATGAGGATTGAAGGTGGTAATCTATTGCAAGTGCCTCTCATGTACAATCATCCTACGTATACAAGGGGGAATAGGACCCCTGGGGATACCAAAATCTGAGGATGCTCAAGACCCTTTTATAAAACTAGAGGCCCGGTGCACAAATTTGTGCACAGGTGGGGTCCCTAGGCCTGGCCGGCGATTAGGGCCAATCAGGGCTGGGCCAATTGGGGCCTGCTGACCGGGGGGAGGAGGGACAGGAGGAGGGATCATGGGAGGTTGGCCACCAGTCCCAGGAGGGAGCTGGCCCTTGGCGCCCCCCCCCCGGGAAAGGGGCCGCATCCACTGCACCCACCCCCAGTTCCCTGTCCCAGCCCGGGGCCTGAAGGCCCCAGCGGGGTCGGGAGAGGAGGCAATGGTCGCCAGGCCGGACACGGAAGGAACGGACGTTGGACGCCGATGCTGCTGTCAGCACCCCACCACCGTGTGGTTCCCAGTCTCCCCCGCTCCTCCTTCCCTCACTGCCCCGCTGCCACCGCCACCACAGCAGGCAGGCATTCCCGGGAAAGGGAGAGGATGGGAGGGAGCAAGACAAACTCTTGTGTTGAGGGCTGACTTTCAATAGATCAGCGAGGGAGCTGCTCTGCTACAAACGAAACCCCAACGCAGAAGCAGGTCGTCTATGAATGGTTTAGCACCAGGGGCAGATGGGGGCCGGCTGGAGGGAGGGACCGCGGGCGGTTGGCCAGTCACGGGAGGTTGGCTGTGGGAGCTCACTGACCACCAGGGGGCAGCTCCTGCATTGAATGTCTGCCCCCTGGTGGTCAGTGCACATCATAGCCACTGGTTGATTGGTCATTCAGGTCATTCAGGTATAATGGTTGCTTAGGCTTTTTTTTTTTTTTTTTTTTTAATATATTTTATTGATTTTTTCACAGAGAGGAAGGGAGAGAGATAGAGAGTTAGAAACATCGATGAGAGAGAAACACCGACCAGCTGCCTCCTGCACATCTCCCACTAGGGATGTGCCCGCAACCCAGGCACATGCCCCTGACCGGAATCGAACCTGGGACCCTTCAGTCCGCAGGCTGACGCTCCATCCACTGAGCCAAACCGGCTTCGGCAGCTTAGGCTTTTATATATATATAGATGGCATAGTATTTGCATACAACCTATCCAGATCCTCCCATATACTTTAAATCATCTCTAGATTACTTAGAATACCTAATACAATGTAAATTTTATGCAAATAGTTGTTATATAATTGTTTAGGAAGTAATGACAAGTTTGTATGCATTCAGTACAGATGCAACCCATCTTAGACCTAACTACGTAGTACACATTAGCATCAACAACAACATAATTTTTCTCTGAATATTTTTAATCCCCTGTTGGTTGACTCCACAGATGGAGAACCTGCAGATATGGAGGGCTGATTATAAACTGTTGGTTGTTACAGACCCCTGAAATATGACCTCATTCATTAAATAGACCTCATTCATTAAATAGTATTTATTGAATTCCTACCGTGTGCCAAAGTGAGTGGAGAGAGATGGTGGTGGGAAGGCAAGCCAAGAGAGCCCTGGTCTAGTGAATGACGGACATGCAGGGTGAGGAAAGCTGGGTGAGAGGGCGGGCAGCCTTGTAGGCATGGCTCCCCAAAGAGGAACCTGGAGTCTGCTGGCATTGGGTACCAGCTGAGCCCGGTGATAGGCATGCAAACACGTTTTCCAAGTAGCAGATAAAGGATGCAAGAGTGTGGGAATGCTGTGCTTTGGGGGGCTGTAAGAAGTCATGTAGGACTGATCCATGGCAGGGCCAGAAGAAAAGGCAAACAGGTGGGAAGGGAGTGCAACCTGAAATGCTTGGTGTATCTAGTGAAAGAGGTTGAATTTTACCCTAGAGGCTATGGACACATAGCTAAGGATGAGAGTGACATCTTTGAGGATGTATGTGTGTCCGTCCCCAAGATGTAATTATTTATATCAGTTACTATTTGTTTAATATTATTCAGTCTATAACTCCATATATACATGTATATATTTCTTCTCCCAGATTAATATTTTCTAGTATATTTTGTGTAACAAAATAGATGAAATACTTAAATAACTACCAAAATGTATAATATATGTTCATTGTCCCCCCACCATATACTAGTATACTTGATTTTTCAACTGATAAGTTTTATAGGTAATAGAATTCTTTGAATCTGTACTTTTAGAAAAAATATGAAGCACTTTCAGTGAGTGCTGATGATGTAAGAACATCTTTTGAATTTACATACTCTTTTAATTCTTGCTGATGCTTCTTTCTTTGAAATCATTTGACCAGGTTAAATTGTTTAAAAATTTTAGCCCATTAGTCTTACTTAGGTTTTATCATGACGATATTTAACTAGAAGAATGACACCTTATTGAGGAACTAACCCATCTGCCTTGGGCCCTTGATTCTGCTACAAAATTTACTGAATTATATGAAGAAAAAAAAGCAAGCCATATAATAAGGAGGAATCAGAATGATTTTAGGACAGTGGTTCTCAACCTTCTGGCCCTTTAAATACAGTTCCTCATGTTGTGACCCAACCATAAAATTATTTTCGTTGCTACTTCATAACTGTAATGTTGCTACTGTTATGAATCATAATGTAAATATCTGATATGCAGGATGGTCTTAGGCGACCCCTGTGAAAGGGTCGTTCGACCGCCAAAGGGGTCGCGAACCACAGGTTGAGAACCGCTGTTTTAGGAGGTTCTTTTTATTTTTTTTTTGAATTTATTGGATGACATTGGTTAATCTATATATATAAAAGCCTAAGCAACTGTTACTACAGAATGACTAGAACAACCAGTCACTATGACATGGACTAACCACCAGAGGGCAGATGCTCAACCCAGGAGCTGCCCCCAGCCCACAGGCCCCAATCGCTGATGGGGCCTGCTGGCCAACCTCCCGGTCTCTCCCTCTGGCTGGCAGGCTCTGATCGCCCGATCAGGACTGGGCCCCGAGACTGGGACGGGGTACCAAGGTTGGGTGGCAGCAGACGCAGCCCCTTTCCCAGGGGGATTGAAGGCCAGCTCCCTCCTCTGGGCCGGTGGCCAACCTCCCAGGTCCTTCCCCCCGTCCCTCCCCTAGTTCAGCAGGCTCTGATCGCCCAATTAGGGCCGGGCCCCAGAATGGGGAACCGGGGGTGGGTGGCGGCGGACATGGGCAGGTAGGGAAGGAGGCGGGGAGGCAAGGAACTGTATGGTGGCAGCGCATAGGCGGTGAGGGAAGGAGAAGGCAGGGAGGCGGGAATCTGATCAGCCCTGATCACCGGCAAGGCCTAGGGACCCTATCTGTGCGCAAATTTTGTGCACCGGGCCTCTCGTAAAATTATATAGGTTTCAGGTATACAGTTCTATAATATAGCAGCTGTGTATTGTATTGTATGTTCACCACTAGGGGGTTCTTTATAGAATACTCTTTATTATATATTTATTACTTTAATAATTTTTAAATTAATCCCTACATCCTTGCCCCAGGGATCTCTTCTGTGACCTTCTTCTTGTTATCCCATCCAGTCTAATTGTGGGCACACAGAAAGCAACTGAAAGGCAGCTATAAAGTCCCTTATAAACCAGGCCTGCTTTCACAGAGGGGGGTATACATTTATGATGTTTCAAAACCAGGAAGGGAATCATCATACCTACCCTAGGCTGAGCAAGGTGGGAGAGTCGCAGCCACTGCTACCTGGTGACTGCTTGTGATGCACTAGTGATGACAGCTTAGACTGTGACACTCCATGGGGATTCTAGTTACTTCAAAAGATTTGTGAAAATCTTGGGGTGGGGTGTCAACTTTAATTTTTACTTATGTTAAATGGCTGTCCTATAACATTTTTTAATGGCGGGACTCTGTGTGTGTGTGTGTGTGTGTGTGTGTGTGTGTGTGTGTGGGTGTGGGTGAGTGTGTGCGCACACGCGCGCATGCACGTGCACACATTCTAGGGACAAAAGAAGTAGATGTGTTAGGTGAGTAAGGTATGGGAGGCCTTTAATGCCTAAAATGTCTCTGTCTAAGGAGAGGGTTTAATTGGATGACCACTAAATGTGTCTTCAAGCTGGAAAGTCATATAAACAACCTTCTGCCCATGATTTCTGCTTCCACAGTGGATCTTTGCCATTTACTTCACCAGCAAGTACCCATTATTCAGCCAATTTTTTGTCACCTTATACTTTGTTCTTAAAGTCCTTATTGAGAACATTGACATTAGACACATTAAGTCAAATTAACACACATTTATATAAGGGCCTAGATTAATATCTGCCTTCCAAATAAATAACACATAAATACAAAGTTGTGATGATGCCAACATCACCTGAGGGCCAGTGGGGAATTATTTTCCTGCACTTTGTATATGTCTGTACTGAAACCATACCCTAAACTTGAACATTAAAGAATGAGTGGAATAGAGGCATTCTCAGTGATCTTCCTGAGTTCCAACTAGGCCCTTCTTAGTGTAGTAGATTGTCTCCAAATATATCTGCCTACAGTTCTTCCCGTTACTGTACATGCATGTGGCTACTCCATCAACATGTTGAATCTATTTCTTTCCCCTTGAATCTGGTTGGCCATGGCTTTCTTTGACCAGTAGAATGCAATGGAAGTGACCTGGAAGTTTCCATTTTTGCCCTTGTGGAAATATTGCCATGTAACGATGTCTAGGCTCTCCTCCAAGTCCCTCCATGTTGTCTCAAAGGGTAATAGATCCTTCTTTTTCATAGCAGCATAGTATTCCACCATGTAAATGTACTGCAGCTTTTTTATCCACTCATCTACTGATGGGCACTTGGGCTGTTTCTAGATCTTAGCTATTGTAAATAATGCTGCTATGAACATAGGGATGCATATATTCTTTCTGGTTGGTGTTTTGGGATTCTTATGCTAAACAAAATAAGCCAGTAGAGAAAGACAAATATCACATTATCTCACTTATATGTGGAATCTAATGAACAAAATAAACTCATGGACAAAATAGATCTGGAGACATGGAAGCATGCCACAGACTGATGAATCTCAAAGGGAAGGAGGGTGGGGAAAGAAGTTAATCAAATAGTTTATATGCATATATGCATTAGCCATGGACTGAGACAATAGTCTGGTGAAGGCCTTGGGTTGGGGCGTGAGTGGTGAGGAGGGAGAAATGGGGACATCAATAATACTTTCTACAATAAAGATAAATTTTAAAAAATAAAAATGAAGAAGTCTAGGCTGTCCTACTAGAGAGACCATGAGAAGAGAGGCCTTAGAGGATTAGAGGCCATGTGGTGGGGAACCAAGGTACCCTGCCAATGACCAGCACCTGTAGCCAAACATGAGAGTTAAGCCATCATTGTTGTCTTATGCCCAGCCAAGATCCCAGTTGACACTTTGTGGAATAGGTGAACTGCCCAGCCAACACACAGAATCATGCATAATTATAAATTGAATTTAAAGCCACTAAATTTTGGGGTAGTTTGTTTCACAGCAGTAGATAACTGAAATGCTAGGTGTGGCTTCAGCAAATTATTTTACTATTCCCAACCTCACTTTTCTTAATCTGTAAAATGGGAATTATACAAATGATACCTGCTTCACAGGTTTGTCATGGTGACAAGTAAGATAAATATAAGTAAATGTACTGGATACATTGCACATTGAACTTAAAATGCTAGTTGCTGAATTGTTATTTTGTTATTCTTTCTTTATATCCTCCCAAAGAATCACTTGTTTTACCTTAGGGTTTTTGTTATAGTGCAGAGCAAAAGAAGGCTCCTGTAGAAGGTATGCATGCAAAGAAATGCCCCCTCAATCAGGGCATTTAAAACATTTTTCTTGGTGTTATTTTTCTCTGCATTTAGCCCCTTTTTTGACAGTCTGATATGTACACATGTATGTATGTGTTGAATTACTTCCAAGTACAGAAATATTTCAGTGTTTGGTTGAGAAGTTCTCCTCTAAATTATTTTATGTAGGTCATAAAAATGAAAGAATTTGGACATGGAATATATTCCCTCCTCTTCTTTTAAGTATGGAGTTGAACATTATTATTCCATACGTGTAAAGCATGTAGAACAGTGTTTGGAACACAGTAAGTACTTAATAAGTATTAGCTGTTGTTATTATAATAAAGACATATCCCCTTTCTATAATCTCTCCGCTCCCCACTATCACCTGCTCCTAGCTTTTCACCGACAATTGGTTTCATCTCAGGGGTCTGAAAAAGCAATGAAGGGTCTTGGGGTAAAGTATCTCATCAGGTGTGGTCAGGAGTATGCCACCGGCCAGAAACTCTTACTTTACCTCCTCTCAGTTCCACTTAAGGGGAGCAAACTGTACAGTGGTGTGTGCTGGCCTACGTCATAGGTAGGAAAGAAAAATATACAATTGTGGAAAGGGAAAGATGCATGAGAATAAAAAAGGCAAAAGGGGTCTGGGTCAGAGAGAGGATGGGGAGGGGAAAGACAAGAAAAGAGGGTAGATGCTATCCTCAGAAAGGACGAATTTCAACCTATAAGGCCCTTTTGTTAATACGTTTTAATAATAAAGAACCAAGGCTAATCATCCTCTTTTAGAATAGAAAGGTAAGTCTTTATAAAAAGCGTTTCAGGAATTTGAGTGTGCAGATGTTCTCAAAGATGCTGATGCTGCATCACAGAAGTGGTCCCTCTCGAGAACGAGTTTCTTGGGCACGTATGTATGCATAGGCTGGGGAGGAGGGGAGAAGCAGTTTAAGGGGAACAGGTTCTAAAATGCTTATGAAAAGAAACACAAAATCAGCTGTAGAGAGGGTAGTGGGAACTCGGAACTACCTTACAAGCATTTCTTAATGTAGCATATGCTGTGAGAACATCTGTTAAATGGCTTCTAAAGCGTGCTGGGTCCCATAAGGGTTATGATAAGCAAATGGTTCTGGCCCAAATGCTTTATCTCCCGGGGTTCACACACATCTCTGTTCATGATTCTGCCAGGTTTAAGCGGCACCACATCAGTCAAAGACGGTTATATCTGCCAAAAGAACTGTCTCAAGCTTCAGGTCCCCAGCAGGGCCAGGCCCACAGCTAAACCCACAGCAGCCACGGAGTCATCTTCATCTCTTGTCAGACACTCAGCAGCCTGAGCCCCTAACTGGCCCCTCAGGCACCTAGAGGCAGTTCTCTAGGGATAAATTAATAAACAAATTCAAGGTAACATGGTAACAACAAGGTCACATTTAATATTACCTCTTTTCACCCAATATTTGATTTTAACTATGAACTTCAGTAGCTCAAGGAAAGAGTCTAATGAAGGAATTTTATTCTAAGGGACTTGGGGAAGGGTCTATATAGAGAAAGGCCCTTTTAAAGTCCATAAGATCATATCTTTAAAAAATTCACTAAGATATTAGTAGTATATTCTTCAAATTGCACATAATGAACTTATAAGGAAAGAATAAACTTTTGAAAATATATTTTTATTGATTTCAGAGAGGAAGGGAGAGGGAGAGAGATATAGAAACATCAATGATGAGAGAATGTCATTGATCTGCTGCCTTCTGCATACCGCCCACTGGGGGTGGAGCCTGCAACCCAGGCATGTGCCCTGACCAGGAATCGAACTGTGACCTCCTGGTTCACAGGTTGAAGCTCAACCACTGAGCCATGCTGGCCGGGCTAAACATTTTAAAATAGAAAAAGTCATGCTTCAAATGCAGCCATATATTCTACCTACATGTGCGACCACCCAGGTGTATTTGTCTAAACAAAAGTGTTCCTTTCTTTATCCCAGGAGGGCTAAATTTTTGTAAGTTTCTAATCTGTCAATACATATGTTTTTAAAGTCATTATTTATTTGTCTTGATTTAAAGATACTGCTAGGATCAGTTTAGACAACTGTTACCAAAGAGATAAATTCATGCCTAGTTTCTGCCTTCTTCCATCTTCCAAACCCACATACAGATTGTCCTGGGGCTGAGCACTCATGGGCAGTCTCACCTCAGCTCAGACTGTCCCAATCCCAGTCACTGCTCTTTTCTATTTCACTCTACCTTGCTTGCTTCCCTCAAAAAAGAAGAAAGGAATCTTAAGTATGCTGACTCTCAGTTTATCCCTTTGTCTTTATTTTATATATATATATATATATATATATATATATATATATATATATATTATTGATTTTTAACAGAGAGGAAGAGAGAGGAATAGAGAGCTAGAAACATCAATGAGAGAGAAACATCGATCAGCTGCCTCCTGCACACCCCTTACTGGGGATGTGCCCGCAACCACGGTACATGCCCTTGACCGGAATCGAACCTGGGACCCTTGAGTCCGCAGGCCGACGCTCTATCCACTGAGCCAAACCGGTCAGGGCTCCCTTTGTCTTTAGATAAGACCCCACAGAAATCATCATCACAAGAAAGTGGGTGACTGGCCGCTGCTGAGACAGCACCCAGCCAGTGTTTTGCTGAGACACTGTTGAATGAATGTATGAATGAATGAAATGACCTTCTCTCGGTTCTCAGTTATAATGTTGAATCCCTGACTTCACTATATTTGCCTCATTTTATTCTTGTTCTTTCTTCCTTCCTCCAACCATCGTTTCTGCTTTTTACTTAAAACAGGGGGGTCTTTATTAGAACAATCTTTAGCCTTGTCTTTTCCAGGTTAAGTAATTTATTTTAGCTTTTCTCATAGGTCCTATTCTCAAGCTTTTACAATTAGCCGATTTCCTCTCACTTAAATCCCTGGTGCTGAGGAAAATCAAATTGTCTTCCAGTAAGGATCTACCCTGACCTGAGAGTAATTACACAGTTGATTAGTTCATGAGCCATTTGTGCTATTTTTTTCTCAGTAAACAGGCGAGCAGACCCTCCGTAGGATTTTCCTGGTGGCCATTAGAGATTGGGCCAGCACTGATGAGTGGTTGAATGTTAATAGTAAATCATCGCAGCAGACAAACAAACAGTGTTAATATTACCTGTAACATGCAATATATGTGTCACAAAATGGATTAGTTAAAAAAGTGAATCTATATTGCAAGCCTTCTTTATTAGGAATAAATTTCTTTATTTAGGAATAAATCATATACAGAATTGACAAGGTCAGAATAAAACATGCCTTCATTTGTGTAGTTGCTTTGGAGACTTCTTTAAAGACTCCCCCCTCCCCTTGTTTTTATTTTATTTTATTTTTTAAATATATTTTATTGATTTTTTTTTTTTTTTTTTTTTTTTTTTACAGAGAGGAAGGGAGAGGGATAGAGAGTGAGAAACATCAATGAGTGAGAAACATCGATCAGCTGTCTCCTGCACACCTCCCACTGGGGATGTGCCCGCAACCAAGGCACATGCCCTTGGTCGGAATCGAACCGGGACCCTTTAGTCTGCAGGCCAATGCTCTATCCACTGAGCCAAAGCCCCTTGTTTTTAGACACTTCCTCCTTCACTGTTAGCATTGAAATCGAAGGACGTTAGAGTACCGATTTTTAAAGTGACAACTTTATAATGCCAGGGGAAAAAATTAAAGAAGAAATCCTTAATATGGAAAAACAGGGTTCTTATTCCCATCAGTACAAAGGCCACATTTTTAGAAAGCTGGGGTCTGTATGCATCGCAGCTGAGGGCGGTGGAGCAAATCTGCAAAATAAACGACTGCAGAGGTCCTTGTACCTACAGCTGTCCTTCTGTGTCAGTAGGGTCTGTCTGTCTGTCTGTCTGGGGAAGCATTTATTAATCCCCTTTCATTTGAGGTCATTGCTGCCTTTCTTTGCTATTTAGACTGTACTCTTGTGTCTGGCTTTAGTTAAGTTTAATATTTAAATAAAATGTTTACCCTGGAAGGGTTTTTCTGATGTGAAGCCAGTTGTGCCTGGAATCATGATATTTTCACGAGCTATGTGTCCTTACAAGACTCACAGCTCTCGCACATATGTTCTTCTTTCAAAGGTTATGCACCAGAAAGGGGAAGAAAGAAGAGGCAAGACTGACTGACACCACTAATAGTGCAGCACCCATCCACGCGAAGGGCACTCCATCTCTCAAAGAAAGGGCTTTAAGCCTCAGATTAATTTAAAACGTTTGGAAGCTGCAAGTAGGCAGATGATAGAAACCGGCTATTGCAAGATGTGATATGTGTTTCTTATTTTATTTACAGCGATGGTAAAAATCCACATTTCAATTCTGTTGTGTTCAAGGTAGTCTTCATTTCCCTTTCTCCTCCTGTTCCCTTTTCCACTCTCCCCAAATAATGGCCAGATTCCAGCCCCATAGGACTGCTGAAGAAGGTCAACAAAGCCGCAGCTATTTGCTGGCTCTCTTCCAGCGATTACCCCAGAATGAGGCAGCTGGCCCTCTGTCTCAGAATGCTCCCCCTCAATGCTCTCCTCGATGGGCCGCCCGTGGCAGTTCCCGGCGCGGCTGGACTCCTGGCACGAGCACAGAGGCCCCATGTGTTGACAGTCTCAGAGGCAGCCTCTTCCATCCCTGAGAGAGCTGATCTGGAGAGAGAGAATGTGGGGAGGATGTGTTCATTTGAATTCTAGCCAATTTAATAGTATCTCAAGTTTTTTCTTTTTAAAGACATATCTTAAAAAAAAAAATCCTTGGGGAATAAGCCGACTATAAGAGAATGTCAAAATGTATCCATATTGAACATGTGGACTTCCTCATGTGTCAAAGAAGGTGGTTGGACTAGATATTTCTAAGACCTCTTCCAGCTGTAAATTCAGCTGTAGAAAAATCAAAGTGGTATCGTAATACACACAGATACCAGCAAACCCTCAGAGAGAGAGAGAGGTGTGTGCAGAGTTGAAGAAAGGAAGGTAAGGGAAGGACTGGACCAGTTACTACACACGATTAGTGTATCACATTCCCATAACTCCCTAGACCTGATACCTGCCACTCAGTTCAGGATTCAGAGAGACAAGGAAGCTTGCCTGAACCTTCCTGGAAATTGGGGGTGGAGAGCGAGACTAGGGACCATACTCCATGGTGAAGAGAGTTAAAGCACGTGGGCGGTACCTGAGATACTGATTTGTAATCATTCAGAGAGCTTGAAGGACTTAAGATGAACTGATTATACCATGTAAGTTAAGCATACAGCTCTGCCCTTCACTAGCTCTGACCTGGGATAAATTGCTTTAAACCTCAGTTTCCTTATCTATAGCAATACTTTCTTTGTAGGGCTATTGCGTGAATAAATGGCATTAAACAGTATAAATCCCACTTTACATTATTATTTTTGTTGCTATTGTCATTGAAACTGATTTAAGGCCTTCAATCTAAAGAATTATAATACCAAGTGAGCCATTAATTGATGAACAAAAGAAGCTTTTTTTTATTAGTATAACTAAAAGAGTCAGGAATCCGTAGTAACAATAAGAAAAGAACAAGATAGGTGGCCTTTGAGTACCGGTGATGAAACCAGGCATTGTCTTGAAGATCAAACACCAGCCTTCCCTTGATTGTCCTCAACCTTGTATGGTCTACGTGTGGACTCTACAATTGTAACCCAAACAAATCTGGGGTCCACGTGACCCAGTCTTGTTTCCTTTTTCATTCCTTCAAAGAAACTCAATCCAGTAACTCTTGAAAGACATCACAGGAGATTCAATGAGTACTTAACCTACAACTATAGTTTTAATAATCCCAATGTCTCTATATCTTTTACCTTGTAACTACCCAAGATCTCCCTTCTCTTCCCTCACTTTCAACTAAAACTCTTTCCAGGCTTTCAGGCTCTTTTGTTCTTTCTCTCCCCCCCCCCCCCCCCCCCCCCGTACCCCCCCACCTCCTTTCCAGGGATTGGCAAACTCTGCCCTGGCAGCCAAATTCGGCCTATAACCTATTTTTGTATAGTTTTCAAGGTAAAAATGGTTTTTATATGTTTAAGTGTACAGAAACATGAGGTTGAATGAGTTGTGGCCCATGCCTAGGATTTTGCTTCTTCAGTTGTCATCAGTGGCATGGGTCTTTAGCAGAAAATTTGTGGCTGGCCATTGGGTTTTGCTTCCTATTCCCATCAGTTGTGTGATAGCCCAGGGCACTGAGCGACCTTCTGAGAGCAACTGCCATGTTGTATTCATCCCTATCTCACCCACAGCATTTATCATATTATAAAGGCTTGTTCTTTGCCATTCAGCTCTGTGTTTTATTCAGGTGCTCTTTTCCTTTCCTACCTAACCTATCTACATCTACCTGTATAACTGCTACCCTTATTTCAAGGCCCCATATGTCTGGTCACCTTTATGAAACCCTCTTTCTGCCTCTGGTTAGCTTAAAGCAGGTCTAGGACTTGACTGAAACTTTATTCTGAGCCTGGTATTGACCATGAATTCTGCTCTCTCTCCCACTTTGGCCTGCCTAACCGATTGATCACCTGGGCTCTTATGACCTTTCCAAATTGAACCTTGGTTCCCACTTTTCCATCTGATTCCTTGTGGGTTTTTTTTTAACGTAGTTTTTATTTGTTTCCTTAGCTCAGACCTTGGCCCAGCATTGTGGAATGTCTACCTAGAGTGATCCTGAGCCCTTAAAGGTCATGTTCCTGGTACCTATTCTTTGGTACCTGGTCTTAGAAGACACTGCCCCCCACACCCTGCCATGGGTCACCTCCCAGCCAGAGGTGCCTGTATGAGGAAGCTCTGCCACCTTCCTGAGCAACCCTAGCCTCTGATTTTTTCTTCTCTCCTATAAGATTTAAAACATTTAGCACAAAATTAGCATTTCTTCATCTTCTTATGTTTAATATTTTATTATTTTAATACTCGTGTATATTTTAATGATTTCCCCACTAAATATAAAAAATTATTCAAACATGGGGCCATATAATTTTTTAGTTCTCCACAGTGTTGAGAAAAAGTATTCAACAGATACTTGAAACTTATTTATTTACAGGGTCCCTTGTAGAATGTCATTTTGTACATAACTTGAACTCAATATGGTAGAACAGCTCTGCTTTAGACCATTATGTCATAATGCAGTCTCAGGATAATGAGTTGATATATCAGAAATTACCACATTCAATCTTCACAATAACTGTGTGAAATGCATCCCCACCTCACGGATGATATTCAGAAAAGAAAGTAAGCTATTTTTCACAAAGCCAACTGCTAATAAGAGGGAGCTACTGAGATTTAAAACCAGATTTACCTACTCCATATCTGGTGTTCTTAACCAACCTCAGCCCTTGTGCCTCACCATATGGCAGATGGAGCCCTTGAGAACACAAGATATAGAATCACAAAGTGTTCGATGTGGAAAATATCTTAAAAATCTCTGGTGAAAACTTGTTTTCTCCCCTGCAAATAAAGGAAATTATTTTGGTGAGAGAAGAGAGGCACAAGTCATTTGCTTATGGTCACAAAATGAGCTGTCAGAGCCCTGGCACTAGAAGTCAGGTCTCCTTTCATACACGCTACATAGAAAAACCATTGTCCTTACCAGCCCCTCAGAGTTCAGCTTGCTCTGTCCTGAAGACTGAGATGCTAATAGTTTGGACGTTCCTTTTAGAACACCATCACTAAAGGAGTTTATATGCGGAGTGAAGAAGCAACCTAATCAATAATAAAAAGCCTTGGGGCTCTATAGCTTTATTACCTGCAAAGCTGATAAGGAGCTCTTTGTCCTGAAAGCTTCTGAAGAATCAAAGGAGGACAAAAAGTGGGAGTGGGACGGCTGCAGAGAGTTCAATTTAGAATTATGGCTCAGGGAATTTTGCACAAACACAGATACCATCTGAGTGCTTCACTATTTCGGCTTTATCTCCAAGTGTTTTGTCTTGTAAATGTCTATGTGTGAGTGTGTGTGTATCATCTGTTGTCCAGATTTTTGCCAAATGCAAATATTCAATCACCCCATCAATTTAGGAATTTAGGTGTGATGTTCCTATGTAACCCCACAGTAATTATTTGTCTTTCTGAGTGAATACCTCAGACCTCACTGACTTTATCCTTGGACTACACAGAACACAGAAAGCATAAGGGAGTAATAAAGCGGTTTCCCCCCCTCCTCCCTCTCTGTGCCACAGACAGTCAGTTCAGTGCGTGACTGTTGAGGCTCTGTGCCGAGGGCAGCCAGGGGACACACAGATGAGAAAGCCCAGGTTGCAAGAAGCTGTCTTCGTTGACTTTCTCTTGTGTTTGCCTCCGCTTGTCTTTCCCTATTTCCTCTGCAAGATAACAACATTGGGACCAAAATAAAATTGTTGTAGCTGTTTGATTCCCAAGAGTAAACAGCACTGGATGTTTGTCATTGTAGGCAGCAATAAAGATAAACTTTTAAAGAAGACTTGACAAGTATTGTTAAAGCGGTAAGCTGACAGAAGTAGCATAGAGACTAGAGAAAATGAGAGGAAAGACAAGAAGAAACAGGAGCTGACGTAACCTCAAGTGTATTCAGCTTTGATGTTCTTATTTCGCTCTCTCTCCTGTTCAAATTCTATATTGGTAGTATTTGAAAATAAGTGCTTGGAAATTTTATTTCTACTTCTAACTCTTCTGTAATTGATATTGTAGCTAATTATTCTCTATCACCCTCCCCAGAATAAAACTTGATAGATTACAGAAAATGTTTTATTTTTCTTTTCTATTTGTATACTTTTTACTTAAATGCTAATATCAAATTAATCAGTTAATACTTGAAGCAATAAAACATAATCACTAAGCATTAACTTTTGATTTCTATAGACAGGTTTTTACTGTTACTGGACGTAGGATTTTGGCCAAGTTAGTTAACCTGTATGAGTCTCAGTTTCTTCATCCATAAAATGAGAATAATAATAGTACCAACCTTGTTAAGTTTGCTATTTATTAATGTGTTTACGTCTCATAACCTAGGGCTCTTTGGCCCCTTGAGTGTGGCTCTTCCACAAAATACCACGTGCTGGCGTGCGTACAGTGCGATTGAAACTTCGTGGCCCATGCGCAGAAGTCGGTTTTCAGCCTGGGCGAGTTTATTTTGAAGAAGTACTGTTGATATTTGGCTCTGTTGACTAATGAGTTTGCCGACCACTGACCTAGTGGAATAGATCTCACTGTTATTCCCGTTTTATAGATAGGATATTGAGGAAAAGTCAGTCTTAGTGACTTGCCTGCCTCTGATCACATGTTAAGTAAGTGCCAGAGTTGAGCTTAGAGCTCAGGCACTCTAGCTCCAGAGCCCACATTCTCAACTACTAAGTTGTTGTTTCAAGGTGTACACCTTTAAGGCCATATCCTCATGGCCTGTTGCAGGTGGAGGTAGGTGGAAGAATTCAGAATCAGTGCTGGGGTGTCCTTGAAGAGAACCTCTGCCTCCAGCTTCCTAGTGCCTCAGAAAGCCCTTCCCCCAAGTTTATATGTTGAGTTATATCCCCTCCCCCCAAGTTTATAGGTTGAAGTCCTAATTCAGTACCTCAGAATGTTATCTTATTTGGAAACAGGGTCATTGCAGATATAATTATTTAAGATGAGATCATACTGGAGTTGAATAAGCTCCCGGGCCAATATGGCAGGTGTCCTTAAAACAGGGAAATTTGGACAGATATGCACACAGGGAGACTGCCATGTGAAGATAAGAATTATGCTGCCACAAGCCAAGTAAGTACCAGAAGCTCAGAGAGTGCCTGGAACAATCCTTCCTAATGCCTTCAGAGGTAGCATGGTCCTGAGTCCTTGATCTCAGACTTCCAGCCTCCAGAACTGTAAGACAATACATTTCCGTTGTTTCAGCAGCTCAGTTTGTGGTACTTTGTTATGGCAGCCCTAGCAAGCACAAGCCATATAACTTAAACTGGTTAGGCCCTTACACTGTTCAGTCAGTCTTCTCTGCACCTCTTCTCAACTCTCCATCTTAATCCCCTGATTGCTTTCCCCAAGGCTTTCACTGCCTTAAGCTCCTCCCCTTCCTCCCTCAGGAGATAATTGCACTCCTACTCTACAGAGGCCACAGTACCTCTAATGATACTTTCGTTCCCCTCATCCTCCTCTATTACCTCTGGCTCCTTTCTCCCTCAGACCGTTGCTCTTCCTACCATGCACATTTCAGCTTTCCACAGGCTTGGCTGGTCCTTCTCCTTTTCTCCCTTCATGTGTTCCTCTCAGTGTTCATATTCATTTTCATAATTTCACATATCAACCCTGTGCCATTAACCTTGAAGCTCTTATTCCTGTAACCCAACTTCTTTCCAGAGCCCATGGTCCTCATTGACAACTGCTTGATGGTCAATTCCTCCTGCTGTCTCTTCTGTCCCAACTGCCCTCAAAACTGAGCAAGTCATCTGACTTCTGTACCAGCTTCTTCTCTCGTCTCTTCTTCCCGCAATCAACCAGACCCCCAAACTTTCCTTTTTTTCCATGCCCTCCTACAAACAAAGTCACAAAGGCATGTTGACTCTTTCTTTGCAGGGCATCTTATATGCATACTTTCTAATTTCACTAGACCATTTCAAACCCTCCCAAACAACTGCAGTGGCTTTACTATCCTACTCTCTCTAGCTTTCAGCCTTTTTTTATATGCTGCCAGAGTCATCTTCTCAACAGAGAATTATGTTCATGTCACTACCTTAGTAGTACTGGACCCTGGCTGCACACACAATAAAGGTCCATCTCAACCTTGGCATTCAAGACTCCTCTTTAACACAGCCCCAGCGTACCTCCATCTTGTCCCCTAAAATAACTAAGGGAGATCAATTCTCCACAAAGGAAGAGCTTTCTTTACTTGGTTAAGTTAGTGGAAACTTTATGGTCTGAAACTAGATCATTCTGTCAGAGGTGACCTGGCTCAGCTGAAACTCATGTTAACAAAATTCATGAAATACACAGCATCTGTTATGATTGCATTTCGTACCTGGGTATGCAAAGATGTGGCCTAAATTGGGTTTTAGTGTTTCCCTAACCACAGGCTATAGTACTTCTGTATGTGGATAACTTCATTCAGTGTTGGCTTCTTTATTCATTTGTTTATGAATAAACAAATAAAAATGCTGCCTTATCTCCAAATTCTCAGGGCTCCTTACAATATGGAACTCTCTCAGAACTTCTCTGAATAGATTTTAGGACACATCTCAGCAGCCTCTGAAATCCTGAATGGGACAACATCAAGCTGGTCCAGCCAGGGCCAGAAAACAAAAATGTACATTATTCGTGAGTTAACAGCACTGACACTGAATGGGAAGAAAAAGTTGCTGAAGAAAACTTGAGAAAAAGTAGACAAGTAGAGCTAAAAAGAAAAGCAAGTGATGCATTTGTGAGGACTAGTACTGTGCTCTAGTATACTTACATTGCATATCCCCTCACTCCTTTATTAGGCAGCTTGGGCTGACTAATAATGATCTTCACCATAAAAAAAAATACTAGAGACTGAGTAGCTTAAACAACAGAGATTTATTTTCTCACTGTTCTGGAGGCTGGGAAGTCCATCGAGGTGCCAGCTGATTTGGTTTCTGGTGAGAGTTCTCTTTCTGGCTTGAAGATGGCCACCTTCTTGCTATGCCCTCACATGACAAAGAAAGAAAAGTCTCTCTTTTCCTCTTCTTAGAAGGCCAGTGTCCTATTGGATGAGGTTCCCACCCTTATGACTTTATTGAACCTTAATTACCTCCAAAGGTCTCCATTTCCAGATACAATTTACATTGGGTGTTAAGGTTTCAGCATATTAATTTGAGTGAGGGGCACAATTCAGTCTATAGCATGCTCCCTCTCGAAAAAAGTATACATAAAGCTTTTGAATAGTGAAATACTTATGTATAATTGTGATTATAGATAAAATAAGTTCTGACCCAATGTAACTACCTAATACGCCTAGGTTATTAGCTAGGCTGGCAAGCAATTCAGTCTGATACCATCTTCTTGTTTTAAGATAAGTAAACCTAAGGGCTTCAAAGATAATTAAATTTTATTTAATATCTTTTGACCTATGAAGAATTGAACCCTTAAGCTACAACGTTCAACTGTGTTTGGTTTAAATTAATTTACTTCTTTACAGAAAGCCAAACTATGTAGATGGGGTCCCCCTTAAATTCTTCCTTGAGTTTGAGTTGTTCAGATGAGAATGTCTTGGGTCAGATTCCCCAGGAAACAGACTCAGATGGAGATTTGTTTGCAGAAGTTTTGTTAAGGAGCACTGTAGGAGTCACCACCTGTGAAGGAGTTGAAAGAAGACAGATGGAGAAGTTGAACTGTAATGCATTTCCAAGAGATGTCTCAGCTGATCTTATGAGAAGCTTTGGAAGTAAGATGGCCCTTCAGCATATCCAAGAGTTGAGGGAAGGAGGCCAAGCCTTTGTACCCTCATGTTAACCAGTCATTAGATATTGGCTGCCTCTGGAAGGGGCATAACTTTGGGCAAGGTGGCTCAGTTATGCAAAGGGTAATTCCCAGAAAGGGACTCAGTCATGAGCCTTCAGCAGGCAGTACTTCTCACAGCTTCGGTTCACAAAAGGGAGTCT
The DNA here is from genome assembly GCF_028538775.1 of Myotis yumanensis. NCBI lineage: Eukaryota > Metazoa > Chordata > Mammalia > Chiroptera > Vespertilionidae > Myotis > Myotis yumanensis. The sequence goes on along the minus strand of NW_027223755.1, from coordinate 66,186,919 downwards.
GGTGCCACATCACTACATCCACTACACCGGATATGGGCTGGGGCCAAGGAGACATTAATTATACATCAAAATCTGTTGACATTTCTTTACTTGGATTCGTGTGTTTTTTCTTGTGGTTACAAGATCATCCTTGTGCTAGAGGCTAAATATTTTGTATGTAGGAGCCCTCTGAAAATTCTGGGTGTTGCCAGTTAAGACTAGTAATTAATTGTAAAACTACAATGCACAATATTTCCAGTCATGTCATTACAAGCATAAGGGAAGGAGAAGCTAGAACCAGTTGTACACTTAATTTAAAATTACTGATAGATGATGTGATGAGAAGTAAGCTTGAGACAAGTCTGGACATTTATTTTGGAGAAGCTGATTTATACACAGGTACGTGAGGTTGCTGTAACCTTCCTGGACTTTTGTTTTCTGAGATTGTCTATATTCGTCTGCTAGAATTAGCAGAGGAATTATGAATATGGAATATGGCCCACTGCTGTATGTGTTCCTTAACACTTGACTGTTATGAGTATGGTTAGGTTTAATGAAGTCATTTAATAACAATATTCCTGCTGAGAATTTTATTAGGTACTAAATTCTTAAATTTAATAATGCAAAACATATTTGTAGAGTGTTAATAATGGCTGTAGGACTTTTAGACAGTAAAATACTAGAAGGTTAAATGTAATGGATTAATTAAATAAGAAAGCCCAAACTACCTTTCAAAGTGACTCCATAATGATATTCACTTTGTTTTAATGAATTAAGCAGGCCATCTCAAATGCCATTTGTTTGTGTTAGTTTAAAAGCAGCATTCAAAGCTAGCAAATTTACATCAGGGGAAACACAAACACAGCAAAATATTCTGCTTGGCAAACAGAGTTTTGTTTTCTGTATTGATCCATTAAATTGAATAACTTGATTTCTTACAAAATGTCAACAATATGTTTCTCCCATGTTGAGCAATCAGTGGGAACTCTCCAATCAACTCCTGAACAGCAGCAGCTTGTAGCAGCAGTGGCCCACATAAGCATTTGGTGGGAAATGTTTTTAATTGCTTTAATTGCATTTTAGTGAAATGGCACAAACCTCTTATTATAGCTTTTTCAAAGTAAGCAATTCATTTAAATTGGCTAAAAATGTTTAATCTGTTTGCAAATATTCTTTATGTGATATATTCAAAATTATTTTTAGCAAACTTTTTAGGACAATGAATATTTTTGTAATCCATTGTCCTAATGAATTGTTTGGACCTGGGGAAGGTGTGTCCCTCAGTTTTCCCATCTGTACAATAGGGGTAGAAGCAATGCCAATTAGGATGTGACGAGGCAATATGTGATTAAGTGAGCACACATTGAGTTCTCCAGAGTCTCAAAGGCAATTTTACTGAGGATGAGTTTTATGGATTTTGTTTGTGGAGAGGTAATTACTCCAAACAGGAGTCTGGGGGAAATAATGACCTCGTTTTCCATTCCCAGTGGATTATAGAGGAATGACTTTTGAGTTTCTGAAATATTTTTTAAAAGCCTAGAAGTTGTGATTTCCAATAAAACTCATCCCATCACGTGGGGAAGGCACATTAGTTAGGAATGTGTTTAGTTATTTTATTTCAGGCATCAAGAATTCTGGAGATTATCATGCTCAATGAAATAAGCCAGTCAGAAAAGATAAATGCCATATGATCTCACTTATATGTGGAATATAATGAATAAAATAAACTAATGAACAAAATAGGAACAGAGGCATGGATGCATGGAACAGACTGACAGCTGTCAGAGGGGAGGATGTGGGGGGTACTGGATGAAAGAAGGTGAAGGGATTAAACAAAAAACATATGTATAGGCCATAGACACAGACAACAATGTGGTGATGACCAGAGGGAAGGGGACCTTGGGGCTGGGTGGAGGTGGGTGAAGGAGGGGAAAATAGGGACATCTGTAATAGTATCAACAATAAAAGTTTCTTTTTTCCATCTGTATGTTCTGCCATTCATAGGATGCTTGTTGCTCAGGGTTGCAACATGGTGAGCCCATGCCAGTGTTGCTGCATTTTCTGGTACCGTGTTCCAAGCATGAATAAGCTGGAAAAAAGAAGTAGGAAATAGTGGCACCTATATCAAGGAAGAATGGCTTTCTCAGGAGCTTTCCACATTTGTTTGATTCGCTGCATATTATTTCACTGTATTGATGTAGCACAATTTAACTAGTTCTGGGGTAGATTTTCTGGGGCTATTATGGCACCCATTGGAGGAATAAGAAACATAGAAGAGAATGACCTGCAGCTCTCAGATTTGGTAGCTGGTGTTGACTTGTGTTTGTCAGGCTGACCAGGTTTATAGTTTTGTTTCCCTCATTGCCCTCATCTTCCAGGCTCAGACTGATCTTAATGCTTAGATCAGGTAAAAGGGAGGAAAAGAGGGAGCTCCAAGCACTGCGAGCCTCAGCATCTGCTCACATTGGCTGCCAGACAGGCTCCAACCTGGTGTCCCAGTTCTGATACCCAAGTCCGCTCATTGCATTGTTTCCTGGGCCTGACTCCCTGCCTTGGAAACCTACCAGCCCTCACTCCCTGTAGGACCTGTCCTGCCTCGTTCTCATGTGCTCCCCTCTAGGGAGGGAAATTCTATCTTTCAGCTTCTGCTTAATGGCTGGGGTTTACTGACAGACTCACTGAATGATGCCTCTGGCTTCAGAGCATTACCAGCTCCCATGACATCTGATCACTGACCTGGCCTCCACCTACCAGTCCACTACCAACACCACCACATACGAGCTGTTGTATGTGCTCTTAAAAATCAGATATTCAAGATTCATAATGAAAAACAGTCTGTCCACTCGTCCCTTCATCCAATTCTTTTCTGCGTAACACTTATAACACTTAGCTGCTGCTTCTCGTTCACCTCCATAATTTATAACATGCTTGTGTCACTGTTTCTTCCATTTTATTTCAAATGGAGCCTTGGCTGGTTTGGCTCAGTGGATAGAGCATCGGCCTGAGGACTAAAGGGTCCTGGATTTGATTCCTGTCAAGGGCACATGCCTGGATTGCTGGCTCAATCTCCAATAGGGGGTGTGCAGGAGGCAGCCAGTCAATGATACTTTCTCATCATTGATGTTTCTGTCTCTCTCTCCCTCTCCCTTCCTCTCTGAAATCAATAAAAAGATATAATAAAATAAAATAAAATATTTCTTCAAAAAAATGGAGATATTACGTATTGATTTTTCTACAAAGGAATATGTGAATTTAGTGCCCCTCCCCAAATACACACACACTCCCCCTTTACCCATCCTCCTAATCATAATTTTTTGATTAAATCAATATTCAGATTTCTTGTTACATAAAAGAAATCAAACTTTCATGTTTGTGTCACTTTTTCTTGGTCATTAGTTGTATGCAGCCAAATCCAACACACTGTGTTTCTGTCTTTCTTGTGAACACCCTCTTTTTGGTGGATTTTCTCCTCTAGCTTCCTGAGAGAGGGTGCATGACAGCTAAATGTTTTGAGAAATCTTAATTCTGCCCTTTTATTTGATCATTTGGGTGTAGAGTTTGAAGTTGGAAGTTATTTTCTCTTCGAATTTTGAAGAGATTGGTCCAGTGTCTCCTAGCACCCGGACTTGCTGTTGAAAAACAGGTGCTATTATGATTTCCAATCCTTTGGAAACAGACATCTTTCAGTTCCAGAAAATTTTTTAAAATTACATGTGAGGGTTGTTTGTTTTTTTTCTGTCTAATGTTAGATGTTTTGTTCAAATATCTAGTTTTTTGGGGTGTCCCCTCATATTTAAGAGTAAGGCACAACAAAGGTGATTAGAAGGTGTGTGTGTGTGTGTGTGTGTGTGTGTGTGTGTCCGCGCATTTAGCAGGGGGGACTTTTGGTCAGTGGGCTTCACCGTAGGATGATCTGAGAGACCTGGGCTGTTTCATTGGGTGAAACCTCCCTCCTGTGCTCAATATATACAGGTGTGTGTTTTTTTTGGCCCAGGCAGTATCCCCAGAGGGTCATCCCTCAGTCTTCCGGCTTTAGTAAGGGTTCTCAGAGCTGAGTGGGGGGAAGGGGCCAATAGTCTTGTCATTTAATAAGTGGACTTTCGCTTAATTCCCCAATTTCAGAATAGTAGCCATATCCTCTGAGTGGTGGCCTGGAATTCAGAATCAGTTTGGGTTCAACTATTGTAGAGAATCAACCTCTAGTTTTCTGCCTGGGTTGAAAAGACTTGACTGCTGGGTTGGGGATGCAAAATACGGATCTAACAGCTTCTTACACACAGCTTCATGTATCCTCTTGTTTTGAGCTATGCCTGCATTTTCTGTCCCCCTGTTTCTGAGCCTAATCAAGGTCCTGCTTCACTCTGCCTTTCTCTGGTGAGTGAAATCCACTCATCCATCTGCCTTGCAACTTCCAAAATTTAATTGTTCTGATCTCTTCTGTTCTTCTTGCTATTACACAATCAATTCTCATTATTTCCACAAAGTCACTCCAAACCCTGAATTAGTAGATACTGAACCATTACTCCAAAGGGAATTATAGGGGTAGGTACCTGTGAGCCTCATCGACTAATCAATCCATAACCTTATGTGTGTTTCTGTTTAAAGAAACCTTATTTACTATACTTTATTGATTCGTTAATATTGAACTCATGGCCAACAGCACTGTAACTCATGCCTGAATGAGGCTTATCCACACACGGATTTTCTTCATAAGGTGCATCACAGCCTTCTTGTGCTTAGGAACACTAGACCCACTTCAGTATTACAGATGCAGGTAATTAAACAGCAAAATCACCAACTAATCAGCAGTCAGGTCTTTCCAACCCAAACGTAAGAAAAACATGCCACTACATAGACTTTGAGAAGGATACTTGTCTGCAGTGTGAGAGCTGAAACAAAAGGCAACGTCACTCTGCTCAACCTCAGTTGGTAGCATGAACATCAGGAGACTCAAATTTTTCACCACTTTGAGCATGTTCACAAATGACTATGAAAGCATCATGAGTATTGATTTGGGGGTTAGAAGTGAGTGTAGAGATCCTCTGTGAATGAGGATCGAATATAGGTTTATTCCTTTTTTCTTTTTAGGGTGATTTCAGGAAGGATTGAAGGGAAATAGGTATGGTAAATGAGCCTCTGGTAGCTTCTTGACATGTCAGATTCTTCCAGCTCAGTCTGCCTCTTCCACCTCATGTATCTCACTGGGCTCATCCAGGTCCAGACCCCAATGTTCCTCAGATGGCCCAGGCCTCTGCCACAAGCAGGGCCATTCCTGGCCATGCCACCACACACTGGTAATGTAATCAGTCGGTGTGCTGGAGCTGGCTCATACTGGCTCACAAAAGCCAATTTTCAGGAATTTTGTGAAGCCATGTTAAACATAACCGTTATTAAAAATTTAAAGCACATAAGCTTACAATTAAATTATATTAACAACAAAGGTAATAAATACCCAAAATGCATCCTATAGCCCTAACCAGTTTGGCTCAGTGGATAGAGCGTTGGCCTATGGACTGAAGGGTCCCAGGTTCGATTCCGGTCAAAGGCATGTACTTTGGTTGCGGGCACATCCCCAGTAGGGGGTGTGCAGCATGTAGCTGATTGATGTTTCTCTTTCATCAATGTTTCTAACTCTCTGTCCCTCTCCCTTCCTCTCTGTAAAAAATAAATATAATAATAGAACACACACACACACACACACAAAATGCATCCTATATAATAAAAGGGTAATATGCAAATTGTCCCTTCCACCAGGAGTTTGACAGGAGTTCGATCAGGGGACAGGGCCAGCCCACCAACCACCCAGGGCCCCTCCCCCAGGCCGCCCCCCCCCCCCCCCCAGTCGGCCTCCCACACCCGAATCCAGGGCAGGGCCGGCCAACCTCCCGTGTTCCCTCCCCTCAGCTGGCCTGGCCCCATCAGCCCCTATTGGGGCAGGCCTGCCATACCCCGCCTGTGCACAAATTCGTGCACTGGGCCTCTAGTTGCTTTATAATTAGCTATGCTTAAGGTTATTTATATCTCTTGTATATCATGGGGTGCTGCTGTGCTGTACATCTCTTCTAAGCCCACAGTCAGTAACATGGCAGTGAGAATTTGACATCGGTAGTGACTGGAGTATTTATACCATGGAAATCAGCAAATTCTCCAAATCTGGGCTTTTTCTCCCCAGAGAGTGCCCCCCCCCCCCCCCCCCGCAGCCCATTGTTAATTCACTAGCATACCCCATAGCCTGAAAATTACATGGAATTGCATAAAAACAGAAATTAACTAACAAAGGCAATGGCAAAGGAGCCAGTAGCAAGATAGTACAAAGATATTCTTTAGCTGCTTGAATGTTTATTAAGCAGAAATAAAGAAGAAAATGAAATGAAGAATGGTAGGACAGGGTCACAGAAAAAGAATATGGGCCATTTTTGCAATATATACAAAGCATCTGGCCCAGCTAAACTAAAGGATCTTGTACATATCAACTTGAAAGACTGAAGCCTCTGTAGTTGGCAGATAGGGATTAAAATTCATTGATGCATAGTTAGAATCATGCTGCCTAGGAAACGATATGTGTGAATAAAAGATGTTATTCTCTAACCAGTTAATATTGTTGTGACATTAAAGAGTTGGGTTTTCCCTGAGCAGTAACACTAGGGCAGTTTGTTGAAGTATTCCAGGAAATTCCAGGAGGAAAAATTCTTATACAAAATTTCTACCAGGTGTAGATATTTCTGAAGTTCAAGAGACTGGCTTCTACTGTAAAGTCAGTAAGTATTTTTAGAAGATGTAAATGTGTTAGATTTAACGTGAGTGCTTAGAATCCTTGATTCCAGAGAGCAAAAAAGAGCTAATTGACTGATATATCCTGGAAAGGCAACTAGGGGGGTTAGGAGGAATCAATGTAGGAGGTAAAAATAGAGACCAGTTATGCTGCTGTTCTCCCTGGTTATCACTGTCATGAAGAGACTGTTTATATTTTTGAAATAGAATAATCCCTCCCGCTTCATATGCACAGGCTCATCGGTGCAGGGGAAGGCACCCCCACCTCTGGGCCCACTATCATACTGATTCTTAGTTTTCATTCCAAACTCTGGTTTCGGGACCTTGTAGTGTAATGTCTCTGAGGGAAGAATTGCTGCCAGGTTTATATATTGAAGTTTACTTCACAGAGGTGATCCTTGCGTGAACTGTTATCCCTTGAAGTAAATTGAAAGATTTCATAAAGAGATAAGGCAAAAATATTTTTCCTGAGTTGTTTGGTATAATCTTCATATAACAGACATTTTATAAGTAGTCTTATCCAATTTATTTTTTCCTCTTCTTTATTTTAATTGTTACTAGTTTGTGTCTAACTCTAACTTGTCCTTGGTGCTGTTGTTGCATCTGCTTTTTACTTCCATAGACAACATAAAGTCATTCTTCTAAATTACATCGCCCAATCTTAAATATGGGTAATCTTTGGAGCAATCAATGAATTCATTTCTTTTTTAAAAAAAATATATTTTACTGATTTTTTACAGAGAGGAAGGGAGAGGAATAGAGAGTTAGAAACATCGATCAGCTGCCTCCTGCACACTTCCCACTGGGGATGTGCCCGCAACCAAGGTACATGCCCTTGACCAGAATCAAACCTGGGACCCTTGAGTCCGCAGGCCGACTCTCTATCCACTGAGCCAAACCGGTTAGGGCTCTTTTTTTAAAAAATCAATATATAATTTACATAACATATAACTTACCATTCGAAAGTATAAAATTCAGTGGTTTTTAATATATTCACTATGTTGTGCCACCATCACTGCTATCTCATTTCAGGGCATTTTCATCACCCCCACAAAGAAACTCCATACCTATCAGAAGGTATGTTTTTGGTTCTCATGGGTGTACACCTACAGTGGATGTGCTCGGTCATGTGGTAACTCTATGCTTAACTTTTTGAGAAACCACCAAAGTGTTTTCTAGTGAATTCATTTTTGTTAGTCACTTACCCTTATGTCCTTCATTGTTCAGTTCTCCTACAAATATTCATACTTCTCTGGTTGGTTGTGTGATGTTCTGTGAGAATTGTGAAGAGGAAGCGATACGTTCAATCTCTGTAATGAGGTGCTACTTGAAGCAGCATGCAAAATAGCTGCTTTTTGTTTTGTTCTGTTTTCTGCAACTTGTCAGGAAATATTTATTTCAAGACCCTCATAGTCCCAGAATTGTGGTAGGCAGATTCATTTGTGGTTTCCATGTCTGTTTTGCCTTCAGCTTGCTAAATGGCCACATTCTTGTATTCATGTTCTTGATGATGATGATGGTGGTGGTGGTGGTAGTGGTGATGATATCACAATTTGTTAGGTGCATTCCTAGTGCAAGGCACCATGCTAAGAGGTTTACATGTTACATAATTTAATCCTCACAACACACTTCTGAAGTGGATATTTTAAATCCATTTTCACTTGTCCAGACCAAGGTTTATTTATTTATTTATTAAAGTATGTTTTTATTGATTCCAGAGAGAGAAAGGGAGAGGGAGAGTTAGAAACATCAGTGATGAGAGAGAATCATCAATCGGCTGCCTCTTGCAAGCCTCCTACTAGGGATCAAGCCCGCAACCCAAGTATGTGCCCTGGCCAGGAATGGAACCATGATCTCCTTGTTCATGGGTTAATGTTCAACCACTGAGCCACATTGGCTGGGCCAAACCAAGGTTTTAATCAGCGAAGACATTCCACATTGCTGAAGGTTGACAGGACAGCAGGAAGCTGTTTACTCAAGTATGGTTCTACCGGACAAACCTGGTGTTTGAAAACCAAGATCATGCTTATATTTAAAAAAAAAAAAAAAAAAGGATAAAAGAAGAAGACCTTAGACAACACCACCACATAGTTTCAAATTCTACACCTAAAAATATATGAGGGGGAAATGACCACAAAAGCAGCATGCAATCACCTTCTAAACTATTTAATATTTAAGTATAATATTTGTTATAAGTTGCACTAGGAAGATTCTTATTTCACTTTAGTGTGATATTTAATGTTGTCCCATACACATATGCATTATAAACCTAAAAAATGATTATTGGCTTTTAGATTCCCAAGATAAAAAGTTCTTCTTCTCCAGATTCATCATGGTCATAGCTTTTCAAATGTGGAAACTGTTTTGTGCCTCAATAGATTTCCCTTGCTGCATTTGATGCCAAGGGAAATCACTGATTGCTTAGGCAACAGTGGTATAAGCCGTAACAGCATTTTCTTAAATGAAAGCATGGCCACTGGTAGCACAGTCACACATGCAGCTCTATTTTTGAAATATTCTAGGTTTTCCAAAAATGCTCCTTGATTTCAATAGTTTTAGAAATGTATATTTTATACAAGAATATGAAAAGATGATCCACAAGATAAGAAATAGAAATGGCCAATATTTAAATAAAAAGCTGTTCAACCTCTAGTTGTCAAAATATTTAAACTAAAATGAAATGTAAATGTTATTTATTTATTTAGTTAGTTGGTTAGTTATTATGGAACAAATATATGCACATAGTACAACATCCTAGAATACAAAATTATGTACAATTATGCAATAAAAAGTACAAGTCTCTCCTCCTATGCTCTACTCCAGCCACTCCATTCTCCTCCCAAAGGCAACTACCATTACCAGTTTTTTATGGACCACTTTAATGGTTGTCTATGAACGTGGGAATGTATATACATATACACTTACACATGTATGTAATATATATATGTGTGTATATATATAAAACACATACATATGTAATATTATGCAAATATTATGTACTTGCTTTTCCCCCTGTAAGTTATTCTTGTAAAATTTTTCATATCAACACATATATAGCGGCCTGTACTTTATCCCTCTAACATTTTTTAAACAAAAATTTTCAAACATATAGAAAAGTAGGGGCCTTATTCTTTTCAACAGATGCATAACATTTCATTCTGTAGATATACCATAGTGCATTAACTAGTCCCCTATTAAAAATATTTCAGTGGTTTACCATCATTTGCCTTTATGAAATAACACTGCAATAAAATCCTTATACATAGGTTATTTGGCCTATGTGGGAATATATCAGTAGAATTCCAAAGAGTGAAATTGCTAGGTAAGTGGTATGTGTATTTATAAATTTTTAGATATTGCCAAATTTTTCCCATAGACATTGTAGCAATTTACACATATACTAACTGTGTATGGGAGTGGCTGTCTACTATAAATGGATGAAAAGCCAAGATACTATTTTTTCCTATTGTTTTGGAAGTTGTTTTTAAGTAAGAGAATACTCAGTGTTGGTATAGGTGTGAAAAAGAGAGAAGACATACATATTGCATCAAATCTAAAATGTTAAATATGTTAAGAGTCATTTATTCAGGTGACATTTACTAAGTGCCTGCTATGTGTGAGCCTCTGATCTACATGTTGGGAAGGGAGAGAGACCAATTAAATATCCCCGTCCTCACAATCTGATATACAAATTGTCATGAATATTGGAATGGGGTAGGAATGAGTAAGTAGGACATGATTCTTTAAAACTGCCAAATCTCAATTGGTAAGAATTATCCTAATGATTTAGGTGATTTGATTTCATGATAAATTTTCATTGTCTCCAAGAACTGGTCAAAGAACTTATTTTAAGAAGGTTTGGAAATGACAATCAGAGCACAGGTTTAGAAATGTCTTTTCTAGTTAACCACATTCCCGACAAGTACAAACATATGTTTTTCACTCTCAGATGCAGAAGAGAAGGACAACTACAGGGTCATGCAATTGGCATCTCAATCCCTGTTTTACTCTGGGGCCTTCCTGGGCTTCTATTCCCATCTGAAGCCACCAGAGGACCTAACGGATCCAGGTCCTGAACTCCTTAAAATTTCCTAACTGTGAGCTTCGAACTTTTGTTTAAGCTGTGAAAACTTTCATAAAATCTGAATCTGTAGCCCAATATGTAAAAAAAGACAAGCAGGGTGGGGAGGCTGTACATGACCTGCCCTCAAGCCAGTGCCCTTTTATCTTCTGTCTCCTGCTCCCTTGCTCTCTTCGGGCCTGATGAGCAGTTTGAAAGCCACTGCCCCTAAGAGAACTTGAGGTTGTTTGCTAGGGTTATGTGAGGAGTTTGTATTAATATGCATTCATTTGTTTTCCTGTGCTCCCCTCTCCCAACCTTGCCTCTTGAGCTGGAAAGAACACTGGACAGGGAGTTAGGAGACCTAAGCTCTAGTCCTAGCTCTACCTCGAACTAGTCACCAGTTTAGTAATCTATAAACTGAGGGGGTTTGACCAGATGAAGGCAGAGATGGCGCGCTCAGATTCTTTAGCCTGCAGGAGATGTTTGGCTGAGTGAATAACTGAAAGATGTGGAATGGATCGAATATATGGGCCCTACTGAAGGGGAGGCACTGGGCTCACCACATTCTGTCATTATCCTGAATAAAAAATGGCCCCAGTTTTTGCAGAGGAGGCTATAGAAATCGAAAGAGGTTCACTAACAAACTCACACACGTAGAAAATAGCACAGGTAGGATTTCAGAAAAATTGGGACACAGTCAGGCAACATTACACATATGTAATTTGTATCTCTGCATCTAAAGAATGCTTTCCACTTTGCCCTCTGTCATAATATACTTACCATTCAGCTTCCCCTTAAAATGTTTTATTTTTAAACATTTCCTGTAGGTCCTTTGAGATCAAGTAGGTTTTGGACTAAATCTCAGTTCACCTTCTTTATAGCTAACAAGTTACTCAACCTGCCTGATCTTTAGTCTCCTTAACTTCAAAAAGAGGATAATAATATCGTCTTTACATGTTTATCTTAAGGATTATGTCAAGTTCTGAGCACAAAGTATGTGCTCAATAAATAATAATTACATTAACTTATTGTGGGGTTATAATCACTGTAGATACACTTTTGTATTCTGCCTTTCACTCTTGAACAGTTTATTATAAGCATTTCTTATGTTGCCCAGGCTCTCCATCTGTCTTCACTAAGTGGATAAATAGTATTTACTCCCCCATTCTGCTATGATTGAATATTTAGGTCCTATTGCTTATTTTATCACAGTGGAATGCACATAGATTTGAAAAGTCAGACATGTCTGAGTTAAAAATTTCTAATTCTACCACTATTTGGTTTGGGTTTAGTAATTTTCTGATAACAATAATAATACTTATTTTTCAGCATTGTTCTGAGAATTAAATAAGACAAGCAACAGCTATTAAACTTGTAACACTTTGCCAGGCTCATCATACATTATCAAGACATGCATGGGAAAGGCTCAAGGTCTGGGACCTTTAAGGCAGACCTAATGCTGGCTTTGGCTCCCGTCTTTGGAAGCTCTTCTTGTGGATCGATGCAAACCTCACTGAGATTCTTTGCATGCGGACCTCTGCTTGAACCTGCTGGTGGAAAAGCAGTGACACGCACATCTCCATGTAAGATGCATGGCTGCAATCTTAAAAGTACTCTTTAGTTCTTAATTTATTTTTTTATTTGCTTTTCTATGAGTAAAAATTATTTTTCTTTTTTTAAATTCAAACCCCTAAGTATTATTTATTTTATTAACCATTCATCTTAAAATAATTTCAGACTTATAGAAAGTGGTAAAGTGGCACAAAGAATCCCCTTATAACCCACCTTCCCCAATGTTTACATCTAACCCATAGAATAATAAGTACAATAACCAACATAGAAAATCAACACTGCACAATACCATCAACTAAACCATAGACCTTATTCAAATATCACCATGTCCCACTAAGGTCCATTTTCTGGTCCAGGATCTAATCCAAGATTTCACACTATATTTTTTATTTTATTAACCATTCATCTTAAAATAATTTCAGACTTATAGAAAGTGGCAAAGTGGCACAAAGAATCCCCTTATAAGTCATGTCTTTTTAAAATTTATTATTTATTTATTTTTTATTTTTTATTGATTTCAGTTAAACTTTAATTCATATTGGAATTTTATGCATGCAATTCTCTTTTTAAATTACAGTTGAAATTCGGTATTATTTTATATTGTTTTCAGGTATACAGCATAGTAATTAGACATGTATATAAGTTCACAAAATGATCCCCTGATAAAGTAAAAATTATTTTTTAAATCTTATTCTGAATGAATAGTCAGCTATATTTTTAGACTGACTTCAAAAAATGTGGTTGAATTATGCTTTCACTAGTGGCATGAATACAAATTTGTATACTAAGTGTGTATGGGAGTGGCTATCTACTATAAATGGATGAAAAGCCAAGATACTATTTTTTCCTATTGTTTTGGAAGTTGTTTTTAAGTAAGAGAATACTCAGTGTTGGTATAGGTGTGAAAAAGAGAGAAGACATACATATTGCATCAAATCTAAAATGTTAAATATGTTAAGAGTCATTTATTCAGGTGACATTTACTAAGTGCCTGCTATGTGTGAGCCTCTGATCTACATGTTGGGAAGGGAGAGAGACCAATTAAATATCACTGATATTTAAGATGGCAAAGTGTCTACTAGTTGTAGACGACACCACATGAGATTGTAGAGAATTCTTTTTATTGCTGGTTCAGAGGAGAGGGCAGAGGACCACAACAGAGTTGCAGCTTGAAGGAACTCTGCATAGCATTTACATAGGCAAGAGTCTATTATGTCACAATAGAATGGGTCTGATCTGGGTAATTTTGGAAATTCTCCATTGTTATAAATGAATTTGTGACTGCCTTGATTTTTTTATTAAAATCAGATATCCACATGCAAGATTATCTTAAAGTAGCAACTCCTTTCCTTCAGCTGGAAGGAAATAAAACAGCATACAGCTGGATTCTAAGATGTAAATTGCAGGGAAGCTGTGTCTGTAATTAAGAAAATACTGTTTGTGTTTAATTTTACCATGATTTTTCAGGATGAGCAAATTGTACATTAGATAGGGAAGGCAAGAAGTAAGGCTTTTAACAAGTGTAAATTTATTTCCTGGTTGTAATTTCTAAAATGAACCTATGAATTTTTAATTTATACATCGATTTGGAGTAATTAGCCCTTGAATTGTCTAGCCTTTGAGACATACTTATTTAGAGGAGGATGGACCATGGAGAGCATCTTGATTTTCTGAATCATCAAGGGAAAAATTACTCCCTTTACTGAAAATTATACAGTGGTTTTCCCTTCCCCGGAGCCCCCACAGTCCTTCCTGTACCACCAGCTTTGGTGTTCACTAATCATGGTCTTGTTACATTAAAAAAAATATGTAGACATGGGCTAGACCAGTGATGGCAAACCTTTTGAGCTTGGCGTGTCAGCATTTTGAAAAACCCTAACTTAACTCTGGTGCCGTGTCACATATAGAAATTTTTTGATATTTGCAACCATAGTAAAACAAAGACTTATATTTTTGATATTTATTTTATATATTTAAATGCCACTTAACAAAGAAAAATAAACCAAAAAATGAGTTCACGTGTCACCTCTGACACGCGTGGCATAGGTTCACCATCACTGGGCTAGACACTTAATATTATTGACAATCTTTTGGTTTCACAAAAAACACAACGTATTTTCTATGACTCTTTTCCCCCAAAATCACCTTGCCTGGTAGATTTTGAGCACTTTTTTATCTTACAAAGTTTGGAGAAGGAAAAGAATTCAAATTCTATGTAATTATCAAGTCATTAAATCCTTTTTGAATGTCTTATATACTGATGCCTATTTATGTAAGTCACCTACATAAGATTAACTAACGAGTTTTGGACAATTGAAGGCCAAGTGTGAATTGCAAGCAACTAAAAAATCTTGACAAGATAATAACTGGAAGAACCTGTGAGCTGATACACTGCAAGGAGGCATCTGGCTTTCCGCTTGGCAGGGCTCCGGATGCCAAAGCTAAGCTCCATGCCTAACTTTTCTCTAACACGGCTCTTTAGATACCAGGATTCTGATTGCCACTGGAGATCCGGCATATAGCTTTTGTTCAAATGCCTTATATGTGAACATGAATCAAAATTCGCAATGTGCCAACAAGGGTAGATGGCAGAGTAAGTTTCTCTCCTCCAGATACAGTCCCCTCCCAGGGGCAGCCCCTGGTAACAGTTCTTTAGCCATCCGTCCAGAGATTATCTGTGTACATCAAGTACATATGGACACATATTCTACCTCTTCTTTTATACATCTGGTCACATAATACATGCACTGACCTGTACCTGCCCTTTTTAAGTTGACCCATTTTTGGAGATTGTGCCACCATTTTATAGGGCTGCCTCACTCCTTTTAAAGGCTGTTGTATATTCATTGCATTGTGTAGGTGAACCATAACCTCACTGGTGGATATTTAGATGACTTCTAATCTTTTGCTAACACAAACAGTGCTGCATTGAATAACCCCATATATTAATTGTTTTGCATACATCAGCATATTTCTAGAAATGGAACTTCTGGGTCAAATGGTTTGTGCAGTTTTTATTTTGACAAATATTGCCAAACTGCAGAAGATGGTTTACAGGTGATACTCCCATCAGCATGGTTTGAGAGTGGCATGCGCTTTTAAATCCTAGACCTGGCCTTTGTCACTGAAGGGTGTGTTTTTCTGAGCTTGGCCAGAGTTCAGAGCTTCTGGGCTCACTTTGTTACATGGGTGACGTTCTGTCTGTGATCAGGACTCAGTTTCCAACACTTCGTGCCACTATTTTCCTTTCCAGCCATTTGAGGGCCTTGCTTACAGCCTCAATAAGCTTTTTTATATACGTGTTTCCTCATAGCCAAGGGCACTGAAGGAGGCACTGATGTTTCAGTCCCTGGATTTTGGCGATGTGGAAGCATTGATTTGAAAGTCAACATAGGAGGGAGTCTTCCACCCTTAAATAAACAAACTGAAGTTTTGACATTTAAAGCTGAATATTGGTGGTGTCATATAGTTATCACTTCACCACTGAGCTACTCTCTCTGCTAAGCTGACATCACACTGTCACTGTGGGGCCTGGCTCCCTGCCAGCTCTCCCTCTGCGGCCTGCAGCCCTCTCGCTCTGCCGCTTCCTCTTGTCCCTCACCTTCAGGTCCTCTTTCCCTACTTATCCAAACAACCTTTTATGACGCCTCTTGGAACTTTACCATCTCTCCCTAAACTACTATCATAATACAACAGGTCCAGGCACAAACCAGAGCTCCCTTTGATTTTTCCACCTGTAGATCTTCCTCCTTGGGCTTACCATTTTACAGTCTGGGCTATAGTTCATATTCTAAACTTCTAAAATATTAAGATCCCTTTTTGTTCAATTATGCATTGTACCTCGCTCACAGTGCTCACTTATATACACAATTAGAGGCCCAGTGCAGGCATTTGTGCACGGGGGGGATCCCTTGGCCTGGCTGGTGATCTGGGCCAGTCGGGGCCTTCTCGCCCAGTCCTGATTGGGGCCAATCAGGGCCAGCTGACTTGGGGGAGGAACCGTTGGAGGTTGGCTGGCTGTGGGAGGTTGGCTGTGGGAGCGCACTGAGCATCAGGGGGCAGCTCCTGCATTGAGTGTCTGCCCCCTGGTGGTCAGTGCTCGTCATAGCGACTGGTCAACCAATCGGTTGTTCGGTCATTTGGTTGCTTAGGCTTTTATATATATAGATATTGTGTTTCATTGAGGGATTTTTTTTCAAGGATTTAATTTTAACTTCGTTTTAATTTAAATATATTTTAAGGTAGGTGCATTGTTCTAAAAATTGTTGCCTTCACTTGTTTTCACAGTATGACATGTTTGATATCCCCACGTAACACTTGAGGAAATGAGACACAGTGACAAAATTTCTGGCCTCAGGCTGCTGCATATATTGGGATTAAATCTTTCCCTTCTCATCTCTGTGATCAGACTATAAGGCTTCATCTACCTTCCATGTTATGATATTTTAATTAGAATCTGAGAGACTGAGTGGCATAGAGAGAAAATTATTCGTGAAAAGAACATTGCATTTTTTTATTCTTCAAAGAATAGTCTACATAGAATTTCCTCCCATATTATTTTTCCTTTAGTGCCATGTTCTAAAACTAAAGTACTTTGAAAGATATTTAGAAGAAGTTTATATAATGGCTTTGCACTTAGGAAAAATTCTCTGTGTGCTGAATGTTTTTAAACACTGGTGGAGAGTATAAAAATAATAATAAAATTGGGGGAAATTTGCAAGCGTCACAGTGTCAGCCTCAGAGAGAGGTTTGAGTTTCTGTCCAGGCCAAAGGAAGACCCAAGGAGCCAGAATAAATATTGAGAATATCTCTTATTTTGAGCAAATATGAATGGAGATTAAGGTCAGATATACAAATCCAAATGATTTGTGAAGCAAGAAGAACTGAGAGGGGTGTTAAGTGAGAGAGAGAATGAAACCAAGGGACAGAGTTGAAAAGAATGGGGACAGGCGGGAGGCTTCCAGGGTGGCTGAGCCTGGAGGCTCCTAGTGGCAGGCTCTGTGGGTAGGCCACTTCCATTTCCCAGCAAGAGATCAAGTGCACAGGTGGAGCCTAGCGCAAAAAATGTATTATCATCAGTTATTCAGTTGAGGAGCACTTGATGAAAAATTTTGCTTTATCTCCTACTTCCACCTTTAGCTACTCCTCTTTGACAATGGAAAAAATAAATGGATTACAAGTTTATCATTCACTGCAGGTTATGAGTCTTATATATGTTAAACACATGGTGTAGTATAAAACCTTTTGCCTTGATGTGAAAATTTGGTTGCACTCATCTTTTTATAATAATGACGTTATGTGTAATTTTCCCTTAAAGTATGACTTAAAATTCTCTAAGTTTGTTAAAATACACTTAGAAATAAATTTTTACAAAGTGGCATCCTTTCCAAAAATTTTTATTGCCCCCAAACTCATATCTAGTAACCTTTTCCAAGTATCCTCTCTTTCTGCATCTTCCAGATGTGACTGCCTTGGACACATTTTTTGGAACTGGGGTCAATTACTTAGCCTTAGTGGGGTTTTGGAGGGACATTTATATATTAATAACAACTTAACCATTAGTTATACTGACTGTTATTGCTAGTATATTCAATTAGTAAGGATTTACTGAATGCTCTCTGCAAGGTTCTATGTCTGGGGTTATGAGAGGTGACCTTTGTTCATTCATTTAGCCACCAACCTATTTAAGTACCTGCTATGGATTAAGCATGGTGCCAGGAACTTGGGACAGGTTCCCTCTTATAAGGAGCTAATAGAGCCTATATAATCTCTATATATAAAAGCCTAAGCGACCATTCGACCATCTGACTGGTAGCTATGATGCGCACTGACCACCAGGGTTCAGACGCTCAATGCAGGAGCTGCTGAGCTGTGGTGACTTGGCAGCTGTGGTTGTCGGGTGACACACTCAGAACCAGGGAAGAGGGAGCCCGATTCCGGGGTGCATCACCCAAGGACTGCCCTCTTGCAATCCGGGACCCCTCCGGGGAGACAGAGAGCCGGTTTCGGCCTGATCCCTGCAGGCAGGCTGAGGGACCCCACCCGGTGCATGAACCGGGCCTCTAGTGGAGATAATATCTCTTAAAGTTATTATGAGGATTAAGTGAAATAATATTTCTAAAGCACTTAGCACTGCCCCTGAAACATCGGTGCTCTGATTATTTTTCCCCAGGAATGGCAGAGGCTGCTTTTGAGAAGTATTTACAAATCACTGTGAGGATAGGCTGAATCTTGCTTAATATAGAAAATTAAAAAAAAAATAATCCAAGGGTCAAATACATTAAAATATTTTCTTCCACTGAAATATTAATAAGAAAGTCCAAATGGAGAGATTGCCAAAAGAATGAAGAGTAAGAATATTAGGAAACAGTTATAAAATGGAAGAGCTTTTAAAGAATATGTAAAAGTAATATTGTACTTGTTTGCAGATGCTTTCTTCTTGAATGTTGGCTTTTAGTCACTCATGACATTTCACCTGGAGAAGGGGAAGCCATCATGTCAGTGACTGATCTTGGCTATTCATTACTTCAGTGAATTCTCAGGAAGTTCAGGCTAAACATCCGAAAGAATTAATATTACAATAACTCAAATCTAAGAAGACAAAGCTAGTGCTTCCTCTAGGAAACAGGCACATCCTTCCCCTATCCCCTGAATCCGATAAATCTTTCAACCAGAATTTTTTCATCCGCAGGTAGTGTATTGGATATGAATTTAAATCTGATGAGGTTTACTTAATCTAAAAAGTAGGCATTTTTTGTGTGCGTCCTATGGATGGAAATGAACCCAATATTAGAAAATCAGATTCAAAGAAAACTAACAGATTTATGACACAATGGCTTTTCTATATTTGGAGGGAAATGCCTCCAGTTTTGTAATTCCTTTATTGCCTAGAAGTAATAACTGACATTTGTAACAATTTCCTTGCTTGACTGACTCTATCCCCTGAAGCTTTTTGAGGATGCTGTACTCGATTTTATTTTCCCAGTGCTATTCAGTAGGACTTTCTACAATGATAGAACTGTTCTGTCTCTGCGCTGTGCAGTGTAGTGGCCATCAGCCATATGTTGCTACTGAGCACTCAAAATATGGCCATTGGCCTGAAACTAATACAAGATTGTACATCAACTGTAATTTAAAAATAAGCCCTGACCGGTTTGGCTCAGTGGATAGAGGGTCGGCCTGAGGACTCAAGGGTCCCGGGTTCGATTCCAGTCAAGGGCATGTACCTTGGTTGCGGGCACATCCCCAGTGGGGAGTGTGCAGGAGGCAGCTGATCAATGTTTCTAACTCCCTATTCCTCTCCCTTCCTCTCTGTAAAAAAATCAATAAAATATATTTTAATAAAATAAAAAAATAAAATAAAAACTTTTTATTGTGGCCATTGAGCTAGTGCAACTGAGGAATGAGTTTTCAATTGTATTTAATTTTAATTAATTTAAATGTGAATTTAAATAGCCACCTGTGTATGTATATTGGGCAGTGAAATTCAAGAATGTGATTATTAATTCACAAGAGTTAAAATAGGTTCCCACATAGACAATATTGAGGAAGTTGGCAACTGGAAATTCTGGTTTTACAATGGAATATCTTAATATTCCATTAGGTGTGAGATTTCAAAAAGAATCTTGTAATATAAATTAGATGACTTAAAACGTTCCTTCTTTACATCTTGACTTTTGTTTTGTCTTTGCTATTTTTACTGTATATGTTACAAGTTGATAACATTACTCAAAAGCAGTTTTCAGGTACAAGCATTATGCCGAAAGCTTTATTATTTCTATTTCTAGTAGTATATTTTATGGGAAAAAGAGAGATGTGTGTGTGTGTGTGTGTGTGTGTGTGTGAGAGAGAGAGAGAGAGAGAGAGAGAGAGGAGAGAATGAGAATGAACCCCTAGATTCAACTTTGAGCTAGTCTCAGACATTTATTACTTTGGCTCACCTAGTGTGTTAAAACCATAGTGGTAGGGTCCTAGCTGATTTCACTTAATTTTTTAGGATGCTTGTTATATGGTGTTTTGTTTGTTTAGATAATGTCATCAATTAATTTTCTCTTTCTTTTATGGTTTATTATGTTCTGATCCTATGTGTTTATAGACCACAACTAAATAATCATAATAATAGCTACTATTTACCGAGTACTTCATATATGCCAGGAATTATGTTCAGTGCTTTACATGTGTTAGGTCATTTATCCTCAGAACAACCTCATGAGAGAGGTACTATTATTATCCTCATTCTTAAAACCTAAAAAAAAAAAATGACTTAGTAATTTATGAAAGTAGTGTAGTATGCTGAGAAAGTTGCAAAAATACAGATAGGCAAAATAAAGAATGTAAACACCATATTCCTATCATTCAGAAAATATTAGTGTTAACATCTTTTTATGTGAACTTCTAGAATTCAGAAAACTTCTTTATCTTTCATCAAGCTTAATTTTTAGACTTATCTAAAAATATAACAAAGAAATTCTTATTTTAGAATGTAAAATCTGAACATCAACCCCTTCTTTCTGTGTGCGTTCATACTTTAGCAATCCTAATCTTCCCTAAATCTTGGATAAATCCAGCTGAATATCAGACAAGTTGTATCCAGGCAAGGGCAAAAACAACAGCATATAAATGTATTTTTTTTTATTTTTTTTAAGAGTTAGATTGGGGGAAACCCTATTTTTAAATATTTTTTTATATATTTTATTGATTTTTTTACAGAGAGGAAGGGAGAGGGATAGAGAGTTAGAAACATCGATGAGAGAGAAACATCGGATCAGCTGCCTCTTGCACACCTCCTACTGGGGATGTGCCCGCAACCAAGGTTCATGCCCTTGACCGGAATTGAACCTGGGACCTTTCAGTCTGCAGGCCTATGCTCTATCCACTGAGCCAAACCAGTTAGGGCTAAATGTATTTTTTTTATTGTGTATCAGTTAGCTGCTGCTGGGGAATAATCACAACATTTTATTGGCATAAGCAATAAGATTTTATTCCTGATTACACATCTTGGGGTCAGCTAGAGTGACTCTTCTTAGGCTACAGGTCAACAGGTCAGTCAAGGTGGCTCATTTTGGGGCTCAGGCTATGGGTTAGTAGCTACCATGATTTGTTCTTCTCATAATGATGGCAGAGTCAGGAGGGTTGGCAAGCCCAACTATGTAAACACATATCTGCTAAAATCCCAAGGGTCAAAGCAAGTTAGATGTCAATTCTAAAGTTAAGGGGTGGGAGAGACACACCTACCATGAGTGCCATATGGAGGTATGGCACTACCACAGAGGAATGATTGGACTTTGGTGGTGTGTTGAGACAGGAGCACTAACTTTGTTAGTGACCATGGACTAGTTTCGAATGTCTCTTCCAGCTCTTAAATTCATAATCCTTTGACCTTTATTGAGACTTACCGTTGAAAAAATATGAACAAAATGTTTCCCCAAAGAGTTCAGTGAAAGAGAAAAAAAAGCACAAGACTTACATGGCAGGTTCCAATGATGTCCTCCAGATATATGTTCTTGGCCAGGATAGTGTTTTGTTGTTGTTCCTTATTTATTTTTTTAAATTTGAAAACCTCTAGGCTGGATATACCACTTAATCAAACCACAGACTTCATCAATCCCTCTTGTCTAGGATCTACCTACTTCACACATTTACATTACGTCCCAGTCCTGCAAGACACTTGGGATTTGATCCCTGCTCTAAGTCTAAGGGCTTGCTAATTGCTTATGGGAGTGTGAAAAATATTAAAAGAAAATCAGGAAAAAACAGAGGTAGGCGAGCACTGAGTCATGAAAGTCATGATTAAATAATATTTTAAAGAAGCGCTAAAATTAGCTGATTGGTCCAGAAAGCTGAAAATGACTTGTTAAAATCTTTGTTCTTACAACTTGACTAGATTTAAAACTCTGCCAGGAGTAGAAACAATGTCTTTCCTATGTTCTGAAACTTTATCTTACAGTAGGATTACAGTGCTACACTCTACAGGTGCTCCGTCAATTTCAAAAGAATGAAAAGGAGGGAAGGGTGTGGAAACAGGAAGAAAAAAGAGAACAAAGGATTTAAAGTTGCCTCACTCTTCCAAATAATAGAGTTCTTGTCTAGAATAACTCAGGTGAAACAGATCATTTTGCACCCTTACCACTTTTCTAGGAGCAACGAGGTTAGAAATAGGTTTACTCTGGGTGAATAGAGTCAAGAAACTTTTTTTTTCATTCACCACTTCAGATGTCTCTCCTAAACAACATTTCTTTGGTTCAACCCCTTTTGTAGGAATGACTTGTTGATGGTCTGTCGCCAATTGAACATGGAAGAGTCTGTGGCTGAGATCATGAACCAACTGGGCGCAGATGAAAACGGGAAGATTTCCTTTCAGGATTTTATAAGATGCCGCATGCAGCTTGTTCGAGAAATTAGGAAGGAGGAAGTGGGCCTTTCTGAGAAGTCAGACAACTCCTGTAAAAAGAAGCAACTGAGGGATAGAATTGCTTCCTGGCCCACGAGTAGTGACAACAGTTTGGGTAGGTACAACCGGGTGCTCCACTGGCTCTGCTTCCTTGTAAATGAGAGTGACCTGCCAGCCTGCTGTCGGCTTGTCCCTCGGCTGTTCTTGGCTGCACTCCCCTGGATGAGTTTTGGCTACTTCTCTCTGTTCTATACTGTATCTTCACAGCTTCTAGTTTACTGCTTTTCTTATTTTAGTTTTTCCCTTTTCCAAGCATAGTAATGTACTCAAATATAGCTCTTAGGGAAGAAGGGCAAATTGGGTGGGAAAGGTGATGCTGCATTAGCAGACCTCAGAAACTATCTGGGGACTTCTTCAAAGCTTGGTGCAGTGAGGTTTTTAAAAAACTTTTCGTTTTATTTAATGTTGTAAATTTTTCCTACAAGTATAGTTTTTCTGTTCTTAAGTATTGTTGTTTCCTACTAATATAAGATAAACAATGGGAAAGAAAGTTCTTAAAAATTTTGATAATTATTGAACCTAGGTCATAGGAACATGTAGTTTATTGTACATATTTTTGAGCAATCAAATAGATATTTTCTAGTATGTTTGCAATTTATCACAATAGAAAGTTTAAAAGAAAAAAAAGAGGCATCTTAAAGGATAGCCTGAACAAGACAAAGGAAAGTGGCTGAATTTTCTACCTATACTTTATGGACTTTTTTCCCTTGAAAATGTCTCCTGAATCTCTATTCCTGGGGAGGATCTAGTGGCAAGAAGCAAACCCTATGTTGATTGTCCATCATCTGTGAATATATACTAATTAGCATGGATAACTATGTAGTTCCCTAAAACACACACACACACACACACACACACACTCACACACACACACACACACACACACACATCCTGAGGAAATGGGCCTTTCTGAGAAGTCAGTTAACTGCTCCTGGCAGTGGAATAACTTAGAGGATTATTTTTGAGTAATTGAAATAACAAAATGTCCTCTTATCCCCTAAGCCTTACTATCTTAATGGGTTTCATTTTAGCTTCAAATCAGATGTCTGGTAATGCATGTGTTCTCAGCATAATATGTAGAAAAATTTTATTTTTAAGTAACATTTTCCTGAGTATTAAAGTAATATATGTTCATTATAGAAAATAAGGAAAAGGCAAGCAGAAGAAAATAAAAATCATCCTTAATATCTCATCACCCAGAAATAATTACTGCTTACATTTCTCCCTCTCTTCTCTCCTTTCTCTCTTTCTCTCTCATATATGAGTGATTTGTTTTTACTGATTTTTTGACATACTTTCTATATAGTCCTTTGCATTTTCCTTATGCTTTTATTTATTATTTTTTTATTACTTAAAGTATTACAAAGGATATTACATATGTGTCCTTTCCTCATGCTTTTAAATAGCATTTGAAAGCATGGTTTATAATGGTTGCATGACATAAAATGGACATTTATTAAATGAAAGAATGAGTGGAATTCTTTTTGCTAAGATGTATTTTCTAAGTTTTCTGCCAAGATCATAGACTTTTTATGTAGATACATAAGCACACACACATATATATTTGAAGGGTTAAGTAAATTGTAGTATATCTCAATAATTGAATACCATATAGCCATTATAGTAATATATAAATGTGTATCGAATGTATATATAGTAGGAATACTTTTGTGAAAAAACTACTATATGTAAAAAATTATATTTTAATATACAGTATATATTTATAAATATTCTAAAAACAATGGTTTTGATAGACTTGCTGACTGCACCTAATTGGTTTGACCATCTCATAAGATTGCCCCAAATAGAGAAAGGGTTAAAAACAATTCCTTTTTATCCTTTTCTATAACTATATACCCTTGGAAAAAGAAGAGGTAACTGAGAGGAGGTGAATCATAAAATACGTCATGAACTGAGGAAATGCCAGTTGATGTGAAATCTTTTAACAGTTTATCCTGTAGTTTAGGCTTCAGAGTCAGGTTGTGCGTGAATACTGGTTTTACAGCCTACCTGACACTAGACAAGTTACTTGACTTCCCTGTATCTCAGTTTCCTAATTAAGTGTAATATGAGAACAATTATTGTTATTTGGAAGAGTACAGAAGCAAATATATATTTACATATATGTAAAGCATCTATTTATATGGATTTATAAAGCATATATATGTATACACACACACACACATTGTAAAGCACAAAATAAGCACTACATATTACTTAATATTGTTATTATTATTATTACCACCCAGTTTTGATTCCTGGAAATTGTCACAATTACAACTCATATATTGGAAAATAACCTCCTATTCAGTCTAATATGAATCAAATACATTTAAAATTTTCATAATTGAAGATTTATGTGTTAAATTAGTCCCTCTCTTTTCTGCATTATTAATCTTTTCTTCTGACTCTATACAGACTTTAGTATCTCCTCCCATTTGGGGTTGGGGAGTAGGAGAAGACCTCTCTTGAGTTCATGTCCCTTCTAACTACTGCCAGACTTCTCTGGTTCTCTTCATAGCAAAATTTTTTGAAGAGTTTGTATACATTGAATGTTTATCAGTCCTTACCTCTCATTCTTGCTTCAACTACGCCTCTCATCTTCGGTCATCACCACTCCACTGAACATGCCCTTATTGTCTCCATGTTGGCCAACCCGATGTTTTCCTCTTCTGTCCTCATCTAGATCTTTGGCATTTGACTCAGCTGTACTTTATTCTCTTGGACTTCTCAACACTACACTCTCCTGAGTTTCTGGTTTCTGCCTACCATTTTGATCTCTCTCTCTCTCTCTCTCTCTCTCTGTCTCCTTCCTCTCTTCCTCCCTCCACCTTTCCCTCCCTTCTTCCCTCTGTCACTACTCTTCTCCTGTACCACTTCTAAATTTTTAGGTGCCTCGGATTACATTCTCTACCTAGATCAGTAGTTCTCAACCTTCCTAATGCCGCGACCCTTTAATACAGTTCCTCATGTTGTGGTGACCCCCAATTTCATTGTTACAAATTGAACATAACTAAAGCATAGTGATTAATCACAAAAACAATATGTAATTATATGTGTGTTTTCCAATGGTCTTAGGCGACCCCTGTGAAAGGATCATTTGATTCCCAAAGGGGTCGCGACCCACAGGTTGAGAACCGCTGACCTAGATGATTTCATGTGGTCACATGATTTTAATATTGTTTTTGTGCCAATGACTCCCAAATGTATGTATCTAGCCCTGCCTTTTCACACAAGCTTCAGAATTAGGTTAAATTGACACATGTTTCTGGATATGCTATAGACCTCTCAACCTTCACCACTCCCTCAGGTCACTCCTCTCCCAGGTATCCCCATCTAGGAAATAGCACCATCCACTAGTTTGCTCAAGCCAGCAAATCCCATTGTCTCTTTTGCCAAGGTATATTCAGAATTTCTCCACTTCCTTTGCTCTCCTGCCACCACCCTTGTCTAAATCACCATCATATCTTGCCTTGACTACTAAAACAGCCTATAAATGGCCCCGATTCCTCCTTTGACCCACTACAGTTCATTCTTTACCCTGCAGACAGAGTGGTCTTTCTACGTGATGAAAACATGCTTAGGTCATTTCCATGTCTATAACACTCGGTGGCTTCCATAGCACCTAAAATCAAGTTCAGATTGCTATTGCAATCTGGTTCATACCTACCACTCTAAGTTGATATCATAGCGATTCCTCTGACCCATTACCCATGCTCTAACCACCCTAGTCTTCCTGCTTTTCCTCTTAGACAATTCAGCTGACCTCTAGTTTTTGCCCTGGCTCTTTGCTCTGGTCTAGAATACTTTTCTTTCTGACTTTCTCGTGGCATGATTGGTTCTTTTCTGTTATTCAGATTCAGCTTACATATGCCCTCTTTAGAGAGTCCTTTCCAAGGTAACCTCTTCTCATTCACTCTTTCACATGCCCTTGTTGCTTCATGCCACTTACTCTTATCTGACATTACATGATGTAATTACTTAAAGACTTAAGTAATATATCTCTCTGCTCCAGTATAATAAAAGTTCCACTAGAGTACTAGTGACCTTGCTTGGGTACTGGTATACCCCAGCACTTAGTGCCTGGCACGCAGGGGAGGCTCAGTGCATATTTGTTGAATGAATGAATGAGCAATGCTCCGTGTTCACACTTTGTTAGGGAGGGATACATGGAAGTTCAATGCATGGTTCTAGATACTAAGGAAGTCACCATTTAATTGTGGAGTCATAAGCACATGATAAATTAAAAAGTTTAAATTAGCATCAATGAAACTTGAGAAACCATTATGGTGCAAAAGATAAGGAGCTCTAAGCATTACTATGAACAGGAGTTTCAGGAAAGGGTTGATATTTTAGCTGTGACGGCAGTTGTGGAGAGAAGTGTTTAAAAATGTTGTATTGTTGTGAGAAAAACTTAGGTTTAACCGCGTTTATTGTCAGCTCTGGCATTTAACAGCACATCCACAGCAGGGAGTTAAATCAGGAGAAAAAGAAGACCCGTCAAAATATTATATGCTCAACTTGGAAGAGGAATTTCAATAGATTCTTTTTTCCCAAATGTTTTCTACAGAATACCAATTTCATGGGATGATCATAAATATTATATGATCAAAGAATTCCTTTGTCAAATACATTGAAAACTTTGGGTTTAAACTATATTAATAGTTTTCTTTATTGTGAGACATCTCAGATGATTTTATATGTTATTGTTTCTTGTCAGTCTCCAGGAGAATAATAAAATACATAGCATTTCCAAAATTTAATTGACCATAACTTTTATTTAAAAATATTTCCTTTGGCATTGAATTCTCTGTTCAAATATACATTGGGGAAAAATTAAGATACCTGAATAACTAGGTCATAATAGATTTTTCTACCTATTTTACTTTTTAAAAAATCTTTATTGTTGAAAGTATTACATATGTTAAGTCATCATAGAAATAATATTTTAAAATTTCAGTGTCTTTCAGGTACCAGCTATATAAAACTTAATAGTTATATCAATAACAATAATAAAAATGGTTAAAAATTACTAATATTTACTATGCACAAGGCAATTTATTAGGCATTTTACTTGTCTTATATGCTAAAACCATAAATCCCAGGTTCACCACTGAGTTGCCATGGGACTTAAACTACATTCCTGATTATTCTGAGCTTCAGTTTTTGTTTTTTGTTTGTTTGTTTTTTTTATCTCTTAAAGATAGAATAGTAACCTGCATTATAGGGCAGTGGAAGGACTTAGGGAGATAGCGTTTGAAAGTTCCTACACAGTACCTATGCACATTATCTAATCCTTCCCACTACCTTCTAAGTTTAGAATAGAATCCTCTCTCTCTCTCTCTCTCTCTCTCTATATATATATATATATATATGTGTGTGTGTGTGTGTGTGTGTGTGTGTGTGTATGTGTGTGTGTATATATATAAAACAATGAGGCTCAGAAAAGTTAAGTCACTTGCTCTAAACCACAGAGCTACTAAGGAGTTGAAACCACTAAGAAATACCTTATTGAACTAGATGATTCTTTGAGTCCTCTGCAACTTTTACTTAGAAAAAACTGTCTTGATTATCAAAACACAAACTAAAAAGAACACTGCCACTCGGAGGCCACTCACAGAAATTGCAGACACATAGTCCCCAGGGTCTTGAGGAGGGGTCAGAGGACAATTCCTATTAGAATTAGCCCATTTCTTTGTTAGCAAAGCGACACTATACCAAAATAGTTACAAGGTTTTTCATATACTGCCTAAATTCCCAGTGGAAAACAAATAATCTAGATTCAATGTAATTATTTGTAATTTTTATTTTTAAAATTTATAATTTACATTTTTTAATTTAAAAAATTAAGTTACATTTTTAAAATTGTGATTTAAATTTTTTTAAAAATTTGTGATTAGGAAAGACTCTAGAGCAGTGGTTCTCAACCTTGGCTGCACACTAGAATCACCTGGGAATCTTTTTTAAATCCTGATTTCTGGGCCTCATTCCCATCTCCGGAATGAGAATGAGGCCCAGAAATCAGGATTTTAAAAAGATTCCCAGGTGATTCTAATGTGCAGCCAAGGTTGAGAACCACTGCTCTAGAGTTTTAAAAAAGTTACACTATTAGGTATTTATGTATATGTTAGCAGTTCCAACAGAGCCTTATTAAAACATGCCTTTTAAATAAACAGGTTTTGTTTGTTTTTACTTCAGCCAAGCTGTAAACTTTACACATGATTTCCACAAATGTGTGTCAAATGTATGAATTATATGAAAGAGCTAGTGCTTCAGAGTGATGATCATTGAGAAAAACGCAGATTGCCCAAGGAGAACTGACGTATGCCGTCAAGCTCGCCTAATGAGCTTGTTACAAGTCTGTGCCTTTCAGATCTTTGGGGGCATTTGTTTTTCTTCCTTTGGTCAGGTCTCAGAGAGCCCAAGAACTTATTTGAATCAAATCCCTATGGTTTTAAAACATCGTTTAAGACAGCAGACATTAAAACCTGCTAATTAATACAACTAAATTTAATTTATGCTAAGTTTAGAACAGTGGGCACAGTTTCCAATAACCTATATCTTCAAAGCCTCTTTATAGGCCTTTCCTTGAGATATATTCCCACCTGACGTGTCAGCCTTCGTTACTGCTCTGATAATACCCCTGTGGTCCAGAAGGAACATAAAAAGTACTGGGCTTTCTCCGGGACACTAATAGCATGTGTTTTCCTTAACAGGAACTTAAAGCAGGGAGTTAGATCAAAACCCTCCAAGCCTGAGGGAGGAAATGTAAGGAGATATCCTGATTCCTTGGCAGATTTAAAGAAACAAATAAGCAGCCCTCTGACTATTGGTTTAATATCTTGCTTTAAAAAAATTATAACCACGATTATTTAATAGACAAAAATCTGTCTAGTCCTGACACATTCCAATTTTCCAATATAAATGTGACTCTTAAATATTGTTGGGATTTTTTTTTCTAAACCCTTAAAACAGGTTAAATTAAGTGAGACAAGAAGGCATTTTCCAATCCTATTGGATTGGCCCTAATAGGTAGGGTTCTGGCTGGTGAATAAAGAAAGCAAAAGTGTCTTAAATCCCCTATGGGCCCGGAATGAGCAATTAATAATTAACACAGAGCCTTTTAAATAAAGTCATCGTGAGTCATTGTTAAAAATACTGCCCAGCTAGCATAAATACAGACTAAAGTCACAACAGTTTTTAGCCCCAATTGAAGGTTTCAGGAAGTTTGGTTTTTTGTTGTTGTTGTTGTTGTTTTACATACTCTAAGCCCTATGTCATAGTGTGAACAATATGTTTATTTAATTTAGTCTACTCCTTAATTGGGACTTAGGATAGGTTTCTAAAATCTGTAAGTAATAGGTACTATTTTGTGTTTTTTAATTGCGTACTGAGAATACCATCAAGCAACTTTCTGTAGATTGTTCTTTAGATTTAGTTTGTGTAGATTTGGTCAGTTCTTTGATTAACTTAGTCTCCCTGTATCTCTTTTTATTAACCTTTTTCTTTCTTGTCCTTGAGCAGTCTCTATCCCCGTTATTTATCTGTTTATGCTTCTCAGATTGGCACTTCCATTGTCCATATTTGGGTCCTCCTCCTCATCCTCCAAATTACTACAGTTTCCTCCTAACTTTTTTCTGACTGATTTCAGTTGATGATGCTATGATTTCTAATATAGTAAATATGTACTCATGGTAAAATTAATTTATTCTCTTCTGTCTACTTAATAGACACCACTATATCACCTCTGAACTCTGTTGGATTCAAGACACCTTACCATCTAGTGGCCTCATCCTACCTTATTTGTTCCCCATTATTTCTCCACAGGGACCCTTAGTTTCAATAACACTGGTCTTATTGATACATACTCCTCAAACCTATTTCTTGAGTTCTGTTCCTTCTCTACTGTTACAGTTTTTTGGTGAAAGGGGGCAACACTAATACTTTGAAGGAAGGGAGGAGAAAGAGAGAGAACATGAATGTGAATATATTCAAGTCTAGGCAGTTGGATGTAGCAGAGATGGATCCAGAGGCTCGAATGCCAATCTTCTTCCCTCCATGTCTCAGCCCTTCCTTCAGAAGTGGCTTTATTCTCAGGCTCCTTGTTGTGGCCTCCAGCAGCTGCAGGTTTCTACCCATTCTGTTGAGTAAATGCAAAAGAAAAGAGTGATTTTCTCTTCACAGTAGTTCCACAAAAGTCCTGGAAATCATTCTCACTATGTCTTCTTGGATCATATAACTATCCCTAAAAAGTCCCTTTGGCCAGAAAAATGCAGTGGTGTGATTGGCCAGGCTTGGATAACACATTTCACCTGTAAGCCTGGGATAGCGTTGTCTCTGTCCCTATCATATAGGCTGAGAGTTGAAGAAAGGAGACAGAGAATCAAGGGGCTGTCCCTACACGAAGAGCAAATGGTTGCTAGACAGACAAAAAGAACAGATGTCTACCACCTGGTCCTATACTATAAATCTTGCCTTCTTTCTTTTCTTTGTATATATAACCTTGAAATCCTCAAAAGGCTTTAATAATGCTACATAAAATTGATATGTATACATAGTATATTTAGCAACTAAGCGACTTGTGTGTCTTCTCACACAACCAAATTATAAATTTTTAAATGAATTTTACAAGTATAACTATCATTGTAATTATGAACTATCCTGTGTTACAATTACCCATTAGTATGTCTATCCACTCTACTAGATTATACATCCTGGACAAATAGCACGGAGCCTGACACATGGCAAGCACTGGAAGAATACTTGATCAATTAATGAATGTATTAGTGAGCAAAACTTTTTGGTACCCTAGCCTCTATTGTAACTATTTGTTGATTTATTGTCAACCTTCAAAGCATAGGCTTCTTTCTTTGAGGTACAGCTTTTCCTTTGAAATAAGACATGTGTATTTGGATCTGGGCAATTTTTTAAAAGAAAATGAGTCCAAGTAATGAGTTATAGATTAATCTGATCAAAATTAATTTTTCCCTTCAAGTTTATTCTTATCCTGAGTTTATAGTCTCAAGCTGGATGTAATAAAAGTGCCAGAACATTGATTTTCTTTCAGCTAATATCCAGTAGATGCCTTCACTGTGATACTTGCTGCTAAACTGACAAAAAAAGGAGTAGGCATAGCGTGCTTGACTTAAAATTATGGCCATAATATTTTCCAGCTCTTCCTATCAAGCGGTGGAGTTTTTTCCCCTTGAACCTAGGGAGGCCTTGTGATTTATTTTGACCAACAGAATCTGGTGAAAGTGGAATTGTACAAGTTTTGGAGTCTAGGCTTCAAAATGCCTTACAGTTTTTTTGCTTTACCTCTTGGAGCATTCTTGTAACAATGAAAGAAAGTCTGGGCTAGACTAACAAATGACAAGAGACCACATAGAGAGGCCTCGCCAACAGCCAGCATCGAGGCCTCAGACACATGAGTGTGCACATCTTAGTCCCTCCAACCCTGCTTGTGCTACCAGGGAACTGCAGGTCACATTGGTGATTCTAAATGAGATACATCAGAGAATTTCCCAGGAGAGCGCAGCCAAAAGTATTGAACCCAGAATCACAAGAAACAATTTCTGTTTTAAGTTACTAAGTTTTGTGATCTCTTGTTATGTAGATAGGTGATTACACATGAGGAATTACCCTTAAGAAGTCGTGAAATTACTATGAATATGAATCAAGACAAAAGACCCATAACCATCTACAGATTTCAATGCAATCCCTATTAAAAAATTCAAATGCCATTTT
Organism: Myotis yumanensis; assembly: GCF_028538775.1. NCBI lineage: Eukaryota > Metazoa > Chordata > Mammalia > Chiroptera > Vespertilionidae > Myotis > Myotis yumanensis. Next base: position 66,154,337 of record NW_027223755.1, on the reverse strand, counting down.
TCACAAAAATATAAAAACCAATCCTAAAAGTCAGATGGAACCACAAAAGATTCCAAATAGCCAAAGAAATTCTGAGAAAGAACAAATCTGGAACCTTACATTTCCTGATTTCAACCTATTTTATAAAGCTATAGTAATGAAAAGAGTATCGTATTGGCATAAAAACAAACATATAGCCCAATGGAACAGAATCAAGAGCCCAGGAATAAACCCACACATATACAGTCAACTAATATTTGACAAGGGAGTAAAGAATACTCAATGGAGAAAGAATAGTCTCTTTGATAAATGCTGCTGGGAAAACTGGATATTCACATGTAAAGAGAACAAATTAGATCCTTATCTTACACCATTCACAAAAATTAAATTGAAACTGATTAAAGACTTAAATGTAAGACCCGAAATATAAAATTACTAGAAAAAAATAGGAAAAGGATCCTTGACATTGCTCTTGGCAACACATTTTTGGATATGAAACCAAAAGCACAAGCAACAAAAGCAAAAATAAATAAGTGGACTACATCAAACTAAAAATCTTCTTCTGCACAGCAAGAGATATAGTCAGCAAAATGAAAAGACAGCCAAAGGAATGGCAGAAAATATTTGTAAACATGTATCTGATTAGGGGTTAATATATAAAAGAAACTCATAAACTCAATAGCAAAACAAAAAAAACAAACAAAAAAAACAAACACTTCAATTAAAAATGGACAGATGACATGGGTAGACACTTTTCCAAAGAACACATACAAATGATCAACAGGTACATGAAAAGATGTTCAACATCACTAATCATTAGGAAGATTCAAATCAAAACCACACTGAAATATCACCTCACACCTGTTAGAATGCATATATAAAAAAGATGAGATAAGTATTGGCAAGAATGTGGAAAAAAGGAAATCCTTGTGCACTCTTGGTGGGAGTGTAAGTTGGTTCAACTACTGTGGAAAACAATATGGAGGTTCCTCAAAAATTAAAAATAGAATTACCATATGATCCAGGAATTCCACTTCTGAGTATATATTTGAAGGAAATTACTATCTCAAAGAGGTTTCTACATTCCCATGTTCATTGCATTATTCACAATAGTCAAAACATAGAAACAACCAGTTTCCACCAATGGATGAATGGATAGAGATGTTTTATAGATTGAACAATGGGAATTTATTTAGCCATGAGATTAAAGGGAAATCTTGCCATTTGTGATAACATGGATGGACCTTGTGGGCATTTTACTAAGTGAAATAAGTCAGTTGGAGAAAGACAGATACTGTCTGTTCCTACTTATATGTGGAATCTAAAAAAAACTGAACTCAAAGAAATGGAGTAGAATGATGGTTGCCAGTTACTGGAGGGTGGGGAAAATGTGGAGATGTTGGTCAACGGATGTAAACTTCAGCTATAAGACGAATAAGTTCTGGAGATCTGATATACAGCATGGTGACTTGGTGATTATAATTAGGTCTACTGTATTATAGACTTGAAAGTTTTTAAGAGAATCAGTCTTAAATGTATCCGCTTTGCAATTTGTACATATATTAAATCATCACTTTGCACACCTTATACTTACATATGTTATATGTCAGCATCTCAGCAAAGCTGGAAAAAAGACAAGAAGATATAAAGTAAACCAGCACAGTGTTGTATCTTATTAAGGGAAAAATATGTGAGGCAAACAAGATATTGGCAGATGAGAAAGGAAGACCAGAGAAGACACTTAGAAAAAAATAAAGCCCAAGCTGATCTTGGAGAACTGGGAAGAATTGGCAGGTTGAAGAAACAATGAAACATGCCTAGGTGGGGATGCATTAGAGAAGAGTTCTTTAGGAAGTATTTTACCTATGGTCAAATTAACTGTAATTAAATGTCCCGGGCCTCATGCTGAGTTATGTGAACATTGGGGGAGCACATGGAAGTGGTTGGAGGATTGCGGCAGGCGGGGTGGGGGGCAGGGGGGGTGGTTTACTACAAGCCCCAAAAGAAATATGATGCATTTCTCAAGCACAAATATAATTGATTATTTGGAGGAAAAGTTGTATAACTTAGTAAAAATGTTAAGTTGTATTAAAGCATATGCTAATATGTGTGGAGGAAATTCATATGAATTTTCAAGATAAAACATGAAACTTAAAAGAAATCTCGCTCTGGCATGGAGGTCGTTCAGCCTGTCCCCCAGATTCTTTGACTCTCCTCTGTATTTGGGGTATTTTGGTGGAAAAGACTAAGAAGCACTGAATCCCTTTACTCGTGTAAACCTTGGAACTTCTTTTTTTTTTTTTTCTAGTTTGTCTTAGGCTATTTAGGACTCTTGACATCTGAGTTGATAATGGTTCTGGTCCCAGATAGTAACTTACAGAACTAATTCAAGGAGTAAAGAGGCTCTAAGGCTGCCCAAACATTGTTAAGATCACCAGCAAAGACATCTTCTAGAATGGCTTATTGTAATGGCTTTGGTATTTAAAGAAGAAGTCCCAACTCAGCATATAGACTCATAGAGGGAAGTGATCCTGCAGTGAATGTGTATTAACATGGAAAAATCTTGATTACTCAATGGTAGCTTATATGTGGTAAATCTTCTTCCAAATTATGAGCATAATTAAGTATATAACACGATAATGTCCTTAATATACCTAACATATTTAGTAATTTACAGATCAACAGCATCTATTAAAACAAAATTTTCCTTAACCTAAGGGAAATAGGAAACACTGCAACAGAGAAAAAAAATGTTTAGATTTAAACTGAGAAGTCATGTTATTTGCCATGAAGAGGCAAAGAGATCTTCTGAACAAGGGAATGGGGTAGGATATTGTAAATCACTTCCCCACCCCCCAGCCCCTCTAAGTTTTGTACTCATTGATTATTAGAGGTGTTGTGGGTTTTCAGATCATTAAACCCACATACTAAAATGTAAGCATGAACAGCTTACAAAACCAAAGATAACAAATAATTTTGACATAATCTGAGACAGTGAGCATAAGGAGTCAGATGTGTGTTATTTATTGATCAGAATGAAAATGTTTCTGCATTGGATATATTTTAACTTTAGTTCTCTTTATTTGGTTTTTCTTTGTCTGAGCTTTAAATTCTGCCCTTCAGACGTCAAATTCTATTTGTGATACATTGGCTATCAGCTCTCCATCATGCACTCACTGCAGACAGAAGGAAAAACTAAAGTATGATGTAAGAAGAAAAAAATAGGGTATATTTCTTTTTCTTAAACTCCTAAGCAAGCATGTATAAAACCACTGTATTCTCAGATACTTTTTGAGATATTAAATATTTTAGGTTTCATATGTAGATTAGTATCTCTTATAAGTCAATACACTGGTCTGTGATGGTCTGAATTCTTGTAAAATGATGTCACAAATGGTAAAAATTGGTTTCATCTTACTTTCTGATTTTGTCTCTCACTGGTGTTTCCAGCTACTTGGTGCTGCTCCTTTTGAATATATTATTTTAGCCCATTTTCCTGTAGCATTAATCACTTTGTTTTAGTTCCTGTGAATCCAGGTGTGCTTATCTCAGGTGGTGATCCTGGCATGAAGGGTGCCAGTGATTACCTGTGTTGATCGTATCTTTTGAACCACATATAATACAATAAAATTGTTCATCTATTTTCTCTCCCACATGATTTAACTGAAGCGATTCATTAAGTGTCACTGTTTTTATTGGATGTTGAAACCATTCCAATTTCAGTGGCAGTGCTACAACTTGGCATGATTTTAGGTATTTTTTTTCATAGAATAAAAATGATTACTTGGCTGAGATAAAGGTTTACTTTGGCCAGACTATTTTATTGTCCATTGTTCATTCTAGAGAATCTGTCACTCACCATTACAATCACAAAAGGCTCAGAAAGGCTTATTTTGCTTTCTTGTTATTTCTTCTAAGACTACTGCAAGTTCATTGGGGAACATAAATGAAAGGGCATTAGTAAATGACTGTTTAAATCAGTTAAACTTTTATGGTTGTTTGGAAAGATTTCATATGGTTTCCAGATGATCCATTTAACTTTGCTATCTACAAGAAAAACATTTTTGCTTCTAATTGAAGCAGAATTTAATCTATTACCTTGTGTATTTATTTAGTTCTCATTTTATGGATGCATATCTGTCAGTTTTAGATAAATATTTTTAAAACTACCATGTCAGACTTCTCTCTTGGTATTTATAGTGTTTTCATTGATTTATCTGACTTAATATTTAGAGTTCTTTGATAAAATTTTTGCCTTGAATTACAAGATTACAGTCCAGAGAGTCTGTTAAATGTTATCTGGTTTCACCCTCTAAATAGTACAAATGAGAGAATGGAGAGTTAAATAATAATTCTCAGTTCACTGAAGCAGTTGGTGACATAACTGAGACTAGACTGGAACTCTCCTGGGTCCTGGTCTAATTGTTTGTTTTACTAATTCACACTGCTATGTTTTTTCCTCTTTTTCTCCTTCTATATTAACAAAAACTTAGAATTCCAATCTCTAAGATGTTTTTTGTTGTTGTTAGGAATTTCTATGTAGAGATATAGGTGTGAAAATGCCACCCTGGACTTCTGAAGAATAAGTTTGTTTTCAATCTCACTTATTTCAGTTGCTTTAATGCCAAAACCATAGCACTCAAAATGCTTATATTTTCCTAGCACTTTACACCTTATCCTTTTTCTTTTTTTACTTAGATTATATCATCCTTCTGTGGGTTTTCCCCACAATGATCTCATTTGGATAACAGTAACTAGACCCAGAATCTCAGGGATGTGAACATTAACATTTTCACCTGGTCATGTATATGTCAACATAGTACTTAGTTTGATGTTAGTCATCTCCAAACTTGCTTCTAGATGGTATTGGCTCTTGGGCAAAAAACCCCCAAAAAACCCTCCTTATAACAAAAGCACCCCATGGTAAATGTACACCTCTTGTATGACTATTGGAGCTACAGTGGGACATGTACTTGGGTCTACAGGGCCACACCCCTGAGATGGGCAAGGTGTCCTCTGAAAGGGAAGGAGATAGCTGATGTTTCCTCCCAGTCCATCATCTGGGGAAGAGGAGGAGCTCAGATACAGCACTGCAGCTCAGAAGGTTTGCTAGTGCTTGCTGAGGGCAGGTAGACAACAAAAATAAGTGAAGTTGTCCAGAAGGAGGCTCCATCAAACTGGAAGGCATGTTCTCATTTACAAAGGGGCAGCTAATGCTCAACTACAGCCAAATGTTGCCACGTAGGAATAGGGGCCACATGTTTCTATATCTTGCATGTTCATGCATGTGTGTGTGTGTATGTATGTATGTTTTCAATGCCAGAAAATGTTTTTGGTTTTATTAAATACTAGAGGCCCAGTGCACAAAAATTTGTGCACTCGGGGGCGGGGGTCCCCCAGCTCGGCCTGTGCCCTCTCGCAGTCTGGGACCCCTCGGGCGATAACGACCTGCTGGCTTAGGCCTGATTCTGGTGGCAGAGGGCAGGCCCAATCCCTAGGCGCAGCCCCTGGTCAGGTTAAGAGCAGGGCCGATTGGGGAGTTGGGGCACCGCCCCATCATGCATAGAGCAGGGCGGATCGGGAGGTTGCGATGTCACCCTCAGTCACGCTCAGGGTGGGGCTGATTGGGGGGTTGCAGCGCCACCCCCTGTCACGCACAGAGCAGGGCCAATCAGGGGGTTGGGGCACCGCCCCCTGTCACACACAGAGCAGGGCAGATAAGGGGGTTGGGGTGCCACCACTGTCACACTCAGGGCAGGGCCGATGGAGAGGTTATGGCTCTACCCTGTCACACACACAGCAGGGCCGATCAGGCAGTTGGTGCGCTGCACCCTGTCAAACACAGAGCCGAAGGGCAATCAGGGGATTGGGGAGCTCCCCCCTATCAGGCACAGAGCAGGGCAGATAGGGAGGTTGTGGCCCCGCCCCCTGTAACACACAGAGCCGCAGGGCGATCAGGGGGTTTGGGCACTGCCCCCTGTCATGCTGATCCTGGTGCCGGGAGGCATATTACCCTTTTACTATATAGAATAGAGGCCTGGTGCATGGGTGGGGGCCGGCTGGTTTGCCCTGAAGGGTGTCCTGGATCAGGGTGGGGGTCCCCACTGGGGTGCCTGGCCAGTCTGGGTGAGGGGCTGAGGGCTGTTTTCCGGAAGCGAGTGACTGAAGCTTCCAACTGCTCCTTGTTTTCTTTTTCTTTTTTTTTTTTTTTTTATTCTGGGCCAGCTTTAGCTCTGAGGCCTCGCCGCTGAAAACATTGATACAATGTTGCTAAAGCCCGGCTGACTGAAAGCCGGTTTCTGGGGTTTTGTTTAGCTTCTTATTTGCAACATAGTACATAGTTGCTTACAGTTGTAGCTCAGAGGCCGGCAAGTGTGGGGGGCGGGGGGGATGTTGGAGTCTGCAGTCACTGAAGCAAGCAAGCCTCATGTTCGCTTCAGTGCCTGGCTGCCGGCTGCCATCTTGACTGACAGTTAATTTGCATATACTCACTGATTAGCCAATGAAAAGGGTAGCAGTCGTACACTAATTACCATGTTTCTCTTTTATTAGTGTAGATGATCACTCCAAATTTTCAGTGCTGGTGACTAAATTTTTAAAACATAATTTTTAGCTGGAAACTTTATATGTTTTCCACAGTGGCTGCACCAGTCTGCGTTCCCACCAACAGTGCACAGGGGTTCTCTTTTCTCCAAGCCTCACCAACACTTGTTGTTGACTTATTGATGATAGTCATTCTGACAGGTGTGAGGTGATATCTCATTGGGGTATTCATTTGCATTTATTTGATATTTAGTGACATTGAGCATCTTTTCATATGTCTATTGGCTGTCTGTATGTCCTCTTTGGAGAAATCTCTGTTCAGGTCCTTGGCCCATTTTTTAAATTGGATTGTTTGTTTGTTTTGGTGTTGAATTGTTTAAGTTCTTTGTAAATTTTGGATATTAACTTCTTGATGATAGATGCAGTGAGTTGTCTTTTCACTTTGTTAATTATTTCCTTTGCAAAAGATTTTTAGTGTGATGTCCATTATTTTTTCTTTAGTTTCCCTTACCTGAGGAGATATATCAGGAAAATATGGAACTACCTTATGACCCAGTGATTCCACATCTGGGAATATATCCAAATAAACCCAAAAGACTGATTCAAAAGAATATATGCACCCCTATGTTCATTGCCATGCTATTTATAATAGCCAAGATTTGGAAGCAGCCCAAGTGCCCATCAGTAGATAAAAATTCTGTGGTACATTTACATAATGGAATACTATTCAGCCATAAAAAAGAAGGAAATCTTACCCTTTTTTTAACAGCATGGAAATAAGTCAAACAAAGAAAGACAAATACCATATGATTTCACTTACATTTTAAAAAAACAAAATATGAGGGAATATAGTTAGCCTTTTCAGTCATTCATACTGTGTGTTAATAAAATGATCAGAATTTTTACTTGAACTAGTTCCAATGAAGGAGGAGCCAAGGAGAAATCCTGAAGGACAGGTGGAATGAGGGAGAATTAAAGTTGTAGAAGAAACCTAAGGAAAGGAGAAGGAGGAAGGGCTTAATGAAAAACATGGTGTCTGTTTCACTTCTGCTTATGCCTGGTCTGATAAAGTTCTCATTCATCTACTATGAGATAGGTCAGTGTTTCCTGAACTGGCTTGATAAGCTACCATAGTTTTGGAAATAGTGAATTGAGGTCTTAGGGCTGGCATAGGTCATATTGCCTAGAAAAACAAACAACCAAGGAGCGCCAGACATCTGAAGAATTCCTCTAAAATGAAAGATAGAGATGAAAACAAATAGGAAAGTAACTTAAAGGGAACAGAAACTCTTCAGGGAGAACGCTCCCCCAAAAATGTCTTATTAACATGCTCTGAAATAGCAAAGAAAATATTGTACCACAAAAAAAGAACAGTATAAGAAGGAACATTTTTAACTCTGAAAAAATATATTATAGATGATAAACTCAGCAGAAAGAGTGGAAAATAAAGATAGTACTTTATTCCAGAAAGGAGCAAAGAAACAAAGAAATATACGATAGGAGAAAAGAGATAAGAAAATTAGAGGACCGGTACAGGAAGTTTCCCATTTAAATAATAGGCATTCTAGAAAGAGCAAACAAAGAAAACGGAGAGGAAGAAATCATCAACAAAGGGTCAAAGATATTTCCCTTCCCACTGAAGGACGGTGAGTTTCTTGATAGAAAGGGCCTACTAAGTATCACCTGGTTTAAAATGTAAAAGTTGACTCACATTAAAACACACATCATTGTGAAATTTTACAACACTAGGAACAAAGAAAAAGTTCTTCAAACTTTCAGAGAGAAAAAACGAAACAGGACAAATATAAAAGATTTGTGGCTTTTGATTTCTAACAATGACAGATATTTAAATGAACAATATCTTCAAAATTCTGAAGAAAAATTGTTTCCAACTAGAATTCCTTACCAAATTATTAATGAAGTGTAAGGATAGAAATAAGTATTTTCATGCATGCAAAGACTCAGAAAATTTATTTCCGTGCCTAATTTCTTTTTCTTTTTCTTTTTTTTTTAAACTCAGGTTTTCTTTGTTTGTTCGTTTGTTTGTTAATCCTCACCTGAGGATATTTTTCCATTGATTTTTAGAGAGAGTGGAAGGGAGGGGAAGAGACAGAGAGAGAAACATCGGGGTACGTGCCCTTGACTGGAATCGAACCCAGGATCTTCAGTCCATGAGCCGACTCTCTATCCACTGAGCCAAACCGGTTAAGGTTCCATGCCTAATTTCTTCGAAATCTACTGGATCTTCAAAAAACAAAAGGAGTTAACCTAGAAAGAGAAAAACTTGGAGCCATGAAACAAAGAGTGAAACAAGTTAGAAGGGTAGCATAATGGTCATTGGAACCAGTCTAGACTAAGCAGGTCAAAAAAGTCCCAGGAGAAGATTTTCATACTAAATTTGATGGGATATTTATGCACCTTAAATTATTGAGAGAAGATTAGATAATTGGCTAAGAATTTAAGGCTGGATTCATGACATATAGAAAACTAAACAAATGATATACAAAAAGAGAAACACTGTTAATCCCAGGAAAAACTAAAAATTGGTCTAGAAAAGAAGAGCAGTCATTTCCCACTTGTGAATATATAGTTTACATCATAATTCACACGGTCAAAATTTAAAGAAAAATATTGATTTCCATATCAAGTAACATAATTAGATATCAAGACATATCTTCTGTCTGAAAATAATTTTAAAAATTGAAATAACTATATTTTTAAGTTGTATTTTAAGACACTGAATTTCCAGCAAAATAGTAAAGATTTGTGAGTGTAAAATCTAAATGAATGAGGAAATCTGGAGCAGCACACTACTTTTACCTTAAGATTATTGTCTAAACCTGGTAAAATTGAACTTTGGATTATATGACTGTGTGGTGTGTGGGCTCTGAGAACAGAAGACAAATTCCAAGGACTGCACAAGTGGGAATCTAATAAGATATGCCCTTTATTCAAAAGCTAGACTGTGAGAGGACTCTACCCTCTGTGTAAGGTTGAACCAGAAGTATATTACCCCATATACTACCCTCAGAGTATTCTAAGGCAAATTGTTTTGGAGATGAGTAAAGTAGTTCTAAAAAGAATATCGACACATAATTTCCAGGGATTATGGATGACTCAGTATCTGTCATTACTAAGTATATAAGGACAGTAAATACCATAAGCAAGAATTAACATAAAAAGCAAACTCATGAAGATTTTATTTATTGGAATTATCAGACTCAGAATATAAAGTAATTATGTTTACTGTGTTCAGAAAGAAAATCTAAACAAAAAAAATTTTTTTTAAGTATATGTGAAAAACAACCAAATCAATATCTAGGAATGAGAACTGTTACCTCTCTATATAAAAGCCTAAGTGACTGAATGACTGGTCCACCGGTCGCTGTGATGCCCACTGACCACCAGGTGCCAGACACTCGATGCAGGAGCTACCCCCTGGTGGTCAGTGCGCTCCCACAGCGGGAGTGCCGCTCAGCTGACCAACGGGCACCAGGTTCTGGGCTCACGGCTGGCAAGTGCAGCTGCAGGCTGGAGCCTCTCCCACCTCCGCAGCAGCACTACTGAGCAACAGCTGCGTCAGGTGCAGTGGAGCCAGGTTGAGCAGGAGTGGTGCCTGGCCCGGGCTCCAGCTGCCCTGCCTCCTGCCGCTTTGCACACTACTAATCCCTCAGAGGATGTCGGACTGCTGGTTTTGGCCCGATCCCCGCAGTCCGACATCCCCCGAGGGGTCCCAGATTGCGAGAGGGTGCAGGCCAGGCTGAGGGACCCCACTGGTGCACTAATCTGTGCACCAGGCCTCTAATAATTGAAATAAAAACAATTAAAATGAACAACAAATGAGTTAGAAATGAAGAATTAGTGAAATAGTTTTATATGTCCATTATATCAAGCTTATAAATTGGGTTGTTCAAATCTTGTTTTTTGGTCTGCCTGTTCTAATAATGAGAAATATGCTAATATCTTTCATATGATTGTGGATTGGTATATTTCTCTTCTTCTCATAGGTGTCAATTTTACTCTATGTGTTTTGATGTTTTTTATTGGTATATACAAATTTAAAATTGTTATTTCTGGTGACTTTAATCCTTACCATTTTTAAAAAGGCCTATTTTTTAACAATGCTTTTGTGATATAATAAAATATATATATTGGTTTTTGCTTCCTGTTCCTGTGCTTGATATAATGGACATATAAAAGGCATTGTATAAAACCTATAGTGAAGTGTTCGAACACTCTTAATGGGTTTTTTGAAAACTGTTTTCAGCAGAGGATATAATCCCTGAATGAAATCCCTACTAATTATGTAATGAATATGTATGACTTCAGATGTAATAAAACCTATTACTTTAAAAGACAAAAAAATAAATAAAAATAAAATTAAAAGATATATGAAATGGATGACTTCCTGGCAAGAATGCTAAAGTAAAAACAGAGAAGGCACAAATAATTGTTAAAGAAAATAAATAAAGATTATCAGAAAGCAAGGGTTGATTGCTGAGTGGGAAAATTCTATTGCCATGCAGGCCACCCAGTCAAGCATCAAGTCCAGAAAGGCTCTCCAGGTTGAGGTTTGGGAGAAAAGACCACAAACTCTCTCAGCCCTGTATTAATGCAGAGTACCTAGACGCTGTTTATTGGCAATATCTGTGTTTGTTGCTTGGGTACACACTGGGCTTACTGTGTTGAGAAAGAAAATCTAAGCTAAAAAAATAAAATAAAATAAATAGATTGGGTACACATATGCTGAGGAGGTATGGCATGTATCAGGAGAAAGGCATCCAGCCAGGGGCCTCTGGTTTGCACATGTAGCAAATGAGTCAAGCCAGTCTGCACAGTTGTTGGCAGGGTAGGTGGCCAAGTCAAGGTTTGTTATAACTAATATCAGGAGTGAAAAGGAGACATCCTTACAGATGCTGCAGACATAAATAAAAAGAAAATATTATGAGCAGTTTTCTATCAATATATTTTAAAATTTAGAAGAAATAAGGACGTTTTCAGAAAAATAGAACTTACTAAAACTGATTCAGCCCTAACTAGTTAAGCTCAGTGGATAGAGCGTTGGCCTGTGGACTGAAGGGTCCCAGGTTCGATTCTGGTCGAGGGCACATACCTTGGTTGCAGGCTCCTCCCTTGCCCAGACCCTGGTCGGGGCTCATGCAGGAGGCAACCAATCATTGTGTTTCTCTCACATTCATGTTTCTCCCTGTCTTTCCCTCTCCCACTCTCTCTGAAAATCAATGAGAAAATACCCTCAGGTATTTAAAAATGAGGATTAAAACATAATAATAATTTAAAAATGAATTTAAAAAATAAAACTGGCTCTGACCGGTTTGGCTCAGTGGACAGAGCGTCGGCCTTCGGACTGAAGGGTCCCAGGTTCGATTCTGGTCAAGGGCATGTACCTTGGTTGCAGGCACATCCCAGTGGGGGGTGTGCAGGGGGCAGCTGATGTTTCTCTCTCATTGATGTTTCTAACTCTCTTTCCCTCTCCCTTCCTCTCTGTAAAAAATCAATAAAATATATTTAAAAATAAAAAAATAAAAAAAAATAAAACTGATTCATTAGGAATAGAAAGTCTGAATAGTTCTGTAACTAAGAATGAAATTAAAAGAGTAATTTTTAAAATCTTTCTACAAAGAACAATCAGGCTCAGACAGCTTCACTGGCAAGTCTACCTAATAGTCAAAGAATAAATAATTCCAGTTTTATATAGACTCACACATAATCTTAATACAAACACATGAAAAGGACAATATAAGAAAGAAAATTTAGAAGCCAACTTTACTTTTGAACAGAGATGCAGAAATCCTAAACAATTTTGCAAACCCAAATCAATAGTAAATAAATAAAATTTCACATAGTTTGAGCATGTTGGGTTTGTCTTTTGAATGCAAGCTTGATTTAACATTAAGAAATTAAAATAATCCACCACATTTAAAAAACTAAATGAAACATACCAACTTTCTAGGAATAAAGGATAATATAGTTCTACTTTTTGCTAAAAAGCTGGGATCAGAACCATTTTGTATTCCTGTTTGTATTTTTCCTACTTGGCATTTTCCATTTTAATTAGGCTCATTTTCAGCCAAAAAATGTGATGAGCCCTATGGGCATGCCACCCGAAGGATGTGTGTGGTGCTTCTCATCACAGAGCGCAGGCCCAGACCAGTGTTATCCCCATTCAATCTGGCTTTATGGAATGCAAAAATTAGGGACTACCCAGGATTTGCTGAATACATGGCCCATTAATATGCCTTGTAAGGGAAAGATAAATTGATTCAAAATTCAGTCTCTGCCTTTCTAACCAAGAGAGACAGATCTTTCTTTCTTTCTCTCTCTCTCTCTCTCTCTCTCTCTCTCTCTCTTTCCATTTTAAACTCTTATGGACCATGGACATTATCCCCATAACTTCAAACCACTCTCAGGTTCAGGTTAAACTCAATTAACCCATCCTTGTTCTACTGCCTCCTCTTTATAACACTTTCCCTAAACTGGCCTTTGAATTCTTTAGCCCCAAGTCAAACCACTTGCTTATCTCCTTTATATATCTAGTCTAGACAAGCCAAGAGAATAGCTGCCAAATATTGTTTTTAATTACTTTTTTGAGTAAAAAATGCTTGCCTCAGCTGTGCTTTTATAACTGTATTATTAACCGCCAAAGGGCACTTTGCCTTTTATATTAAATTTGGTGAACAGAACAATAGAATGTCGAGCTGGGGAAGAATTTTAAAGGCTAGTTATTCCAACCGTCCTTTTGGTGGTCTCTAAACCGTCTCCCAGTGGGCGTTCTCAAGCCCGTACTTAAATACATCAAGGATTGGCGAATTTACTTGTTATGAAGTGCTATTAAGCAACATCCACTAATGATGATGATGTTGATAAGCACACTTCAGTAAGAAAAATGCATTTTCTTTTCATCTTTCTTGTCACATAGCAACAGTCTTGGGGTGGAGGGGGCAAAGGGAGTTGCATTTCAAAATACATCTTCCACTCTCTTCTCAATGTTTCATTAAATTCAGTACATTGTCCCTAGATAGGACACACGTGACATATATTCAGAATAGGTCACTAATAGGCTCACTTTCTGAAATAGCTGCCAAAGGCCAACAAAATGACTTGTATCAGTTGGGAGGTAATATTATTTACCTCCCCTTAGTAGGATGCATGCTTTGAATTGCTTTTGCTTTAGGGTTTCCCCCCCGCCCCCCCCCCCGCCCCGCCCCCCACCCGCATGGAAAGGATATATAGGCTCACACTTTTCCTTGTGACCACAGACACAGGTTTTAAGACAATTGGCCTAGGGTTGCCATGTAATTTATGCTGGAAGAAGCTAGAGGTCCTCATGGGAGTTAGGCTCCTGAATTTTGTACCAAGCCTTGAAATTAATAAATGACTAAAGACTCATATGCTGAGTCTGTTGTGAACTAAATGAATTGCTGCTGCTTCTGTTGATGTCAGTATTATCTAGAAATAGTAAATGTGCTATGACAGGGAAAGCTGACACCTGGCAGCCAATTTGTTCAAATTCTCCCATGCTATTTTTTATTGGTGTGGTAGTTCTAAATTCAGAACAGTAGCTGCTTCTGGTGTTTTGGAAGTAGTATTTTCTCTCTTGCCACTGAGGGTAATAAATCCGGCAATGTTATCTAAACAATCCACATAAATGAAAGATTAATGACCACTACATAGAGACAATATTATAAAATACTATTAATCCAAGTCTCAGGATCCCCTAAGCTCTCTGCATTATCATCTGCCTGTGATATGATGAGACACCCCAGCATTCACATGAAGGATGGAAAAGAAAAAACAATATATAGAAAACAGAGGGGTGGCTAGGGTGGCCAGAGCATAGGCCTGATGAAGATTTTGTACCTGCTCTGCTCTGGTGCCCCTGCCGCTGCTGCTGGGCTGTGCAGTGTCCGCACGGTGCTGGCCACAAGTTTAGGAAGAGCCACTTGTCCTCTGGAGATAAGAGTTGGCCAAGTCGAATAGGGAAGCAAAGTCTATCAAACCCAATAAACAAAGACTTTGACTTACTAGTGGAATATTCCATACTCAGAGAGACATAACTTTGGTCCTGACCTAATTGGCTGTTTTCATCTCCTTTACATTAACACCAATATTAATTACAAACTATTGATGAAATTAGAGTGACTGGTTAAGTGCCAAAAGTTTGTTTTTTAAGAATTAGCCCTTTTACCAGGTAACTTTCAGAAGTTGGGAGAGAGTGTACATTTCCCTCATATATTTGTTCCCTACTAAGTTGTCCAAAATGGACTCCAAATAACTACCACTGATAGCTACTAACATGTGTTGGTGAGTTTATCATATGCCAGACATTGTCTAATGTGTTATATGTATTTTAATCTTATGTAATTCTCACAACACCTCTATGAAGTAGATGTTATTGTCCCCATTTTAAAGATGAGAAAACTAAAGTTCAGATTAAGATAACTTGCTTGAGGACACATAGCCGGTCATGCTGACTCTTGATTTGACCCCAAGCGATCTGAGTGACTACAAAACCCCAGCTCTTAACCACCATTCTGGGCAAATGAGCAATGTCGACAAAATGAAGCTGAAAGAGAGAAAATGTCCTCTTATAGAAATGGAAAAAATGATTTAGTCATTCATAGGCCATAGGTAGGACTAAGTAAGATGTGTGGGATGCTTAGAACAGTGCCTGGCTCCCTGGTGCCTTTGGAAAGATGTTGGGTATCATGATTGTTGTTACAATTTTTAAGGTGAAGTATAGGTGTTCTATATGCTTTGGCTTGCCTTATTTTCATAGGGGGCTTGCCCCTTGGAAAGGTGGCAAAGTGCCTTTGGTGAATAAGCACAGTAATTATAAGCCTTGAGGCCAAACCTGGGTGGCACTTTGAAGATGGAATTAAAACTAGCATGTAGCTGCCAAGTACCCAGCAGAGCAGTGTTTGGCAGATGTTCTATTTCAGCATCTCTCTGAAAGCAGGATTTTCCCAGCGATGTGTTTTATGAACATGTCAAAATGCCACGTGTTCCCTATGCTTTTCTGATAAGCAAAACATTTAGAATCTGTGCTCTATCATCTTTAAACACTAAATATTTTGATTGAAAAAAAGAAAAAGAATACACCTTACCGCTTACTTCAGAGCACCCTGTGGGATGATAGTGGCAGAAGTGATGGCTTCCATTTTGATTCTGTGTGTGCAGAGACCTCGAGGCCCAGGGAGTGCTTTGGCCTTTGGTATTTAAAGGATGCCATGCAGTCAGTTTCCTTAGTGGCTTACAAAATAACTGCTCAGTAGTTATGGATGGAATGTGTGTGTCTCCCCTTAAATGTGTATGTTGACGTGCTAGCCCCCACTGTGATAGTATTTGGAGCTGGAGCTATGGGGAGGTGATTAGATGAGGTCACGATGATGGGGCCCTCACAATGGAATTAGTGTCTTTATTTGAAGAGACATCAAAGAGCCTAGTGAGCATGGGGACAATAGAACTGTAACGCTGTCCATTCTGTGGAAAAGAAAGCACAGCCATCTCCCTAGAGTCAGTGGGCTTTTTTCCTTTTTTGAGGGTAGCAAGGGAACGAAGAGAGATTGACAAGAGGTTGAATACGAGCCTAGAATCATCAGGTCCCATCATGCTTCAAAAAGCAAAAGGAAGATGATTACCAGACCTACATTTTTTATGTTTTTCAGTGAGATCATCCCAGTTAAATGATGAATTTTTGCCTCAGGAATGTTGGTTTTTATTCAGAAAAATCTGATATGAAGACAGATTAAAAGAGAATAATGGGAATAGTCTCCTGTATTTCTAAAAATGCACTTCCCTCTTTGGGGTCGCTTTATATGAATGCTAATAGGGTTGACTTGTCTCCAAAGTAGAAGATCTGAGTTCCTCAGCATCACTTCAGCCAAAATTGTGAGGGTAATAGTGTGAGGGCCTTTTGATCTTGCTGATTAACATGGAACTTGGCTAACCTGATTACATGATTCTGCCAGAAACTGTGTTTAGGTCTGTTACTACAGCGTATTAAATTCAAATGAAGCTCCTTGGCTCGTCTATTCTAGAACTGTGGCATTTTATTATTTGAAAATGAGGCTCCCTGTTTGCATAAGGAAAAAGTTCGGGTGTACAATTTATTTTGATTTTAAAAATTAATCTCTGTGTTGCTTTTTCCCAGTTAAGAAGTGAAACCCTACAGTACAACCATGGATAATTCAGAAATCCATTCAGTTAATGTATATTAAAAGCCTGATATGTCACAGGCCATGTGCAAGGTACTGAGGATACTGTGGTGAAACATAATAGGCAAGGCCCCAACCCTGTGCTTATTTGTCTTACATGTGAGATATAAAGCCATCTGTGATTCAACCCATTTCTCAACTCTGACCTCGATCCGTCTTCTTGCCACATGTTGTGGGGACCAGGACAGGGAGCGTCAGGCTGCTGGGCAGATGGCAGAGATCACTCAAAAGAGCAGGGGAGCAAGGACTGGCATTTTGCAGAAGGGAAGCCAGCCTGCCCTTGCTATACAGTTGGCAGACTTTAATATTAAAATAAACTTTGAGCATTTGCACACAGAGCGACAAAACTGTCCACTTTGATATGAAAACATGTCACCTCCACTATACAGTGCTGTACAGGGAGCGTGTTGGGTCAGACTGATGAAGATCAGCCAAACATGGACAGTATAGGGAAACCATTGGAAGTGGTCCCAGACAAACACCCTTTTCCAAAGCAAATTGATTCACTTCATCAATACCCAACAAGGGGTGGAGGGGTAGGAAATTCACATCAGAACCTACTGTACATAATTTGCAGTTTGCTCTATGGAATTATACTCAGGTAAATGGTAGGGTAATCTGTATATGTTCTCATTTTCCATAATCCAAATTGAATCCTTTCAATGAGTCACTTATTTTTGTCATTGAAAGTCATTTATTAGGGACACTTTGTAAAGTATATGATTGTTTAATCACTATGTTATACACCTGAAACTATTACAAAACATTATTGAATGTAAACTGTAATTGAGAAATAAAGTTTAAAGATCTTTTCCAGCATAATCCATGGACACAGACAATAGTGTGGTGAAGGCCTGGGGCAGGAGGCTTGAGTAGAAGGTGTTAACGGAAGGAAAAGGGGTACATATATAATACTTTCAACAATAAAGATTATAAAAATAAAATAAAATAATCTATAATAATACCAGTAAAAGCGTAACATGCTTATTAGACCGGACAGCCAAATGACCTTCTGGATATCACTCTGGATGTCCTTCCAGACAACCTCCCGGATGAAGCCATGTGGTGGGGGCCGAGGCAGAGGCGGTTAGGGGTGATCAGGCAGGCAGATGAGTGGTTAGGGGCAATCAGGCAGGTAGGCAGAGGAGTTAGGGGCAATTAGGCAGGCAGGCAGAGGGGTTAGGGGCCATCAGGCAGGCAGGCAGACTGGTTAGGGGCGATCAAGCAGGCAGGCAGGCAAGCTGTTAGGAGCCAGCGGTCCCGGATTGCGAGAGGGATGTCCGCAGGGATTGGGCATCCCCCGAGGGTTCCCGGATTGCGAGAAGATGCAGGGTGGGCTGAGCGGTCCCCCCTCCCCCGTGCATGAATTTTGTGCACTGGTCCTCTAATAAAAAATAAAAATATATATTTTAAATGGCATGTTTTAAAAACCCTCCAAAATGAAAATGCCACAGGCTGGGACTACAGTTTACTGTACTCACTACTACACCCCCAGTACCGAGCATGGTGATGTGTGTACACCTTTGTCATGTCTTCTGGCTGCTCAGGCCTTTAGACCCTGTGTTCAGGAAAGGTCTCCTTACAAATCCTGCTACCTAAAGCAGGAGCCAGAAAACAAATTTCCCAGCCTCTCTTGTGGCTG
Source organism: Myotis yumanensis (assembly GCF_028538775.1). NCBI lineage: Eukaryota > Metazoa > Chordata > Mammalia > Chiroptera > Vespertilionidae > Myotis > Myotis yumanensis. Next base: position 66,135,938 of record NW_027223755.1, on the reverse strand, counting down.
AGGGGCAAGTGCTCCAAGCTCCACTGTCTGGCTGTGCCCACAGGAACTGCTAGTGAGCATCACAAGGAAGCGGGCCTTACCCAAAACCTAATTTTTTTTTCCTTCTTTTTTTTTTGCAGAAGTGAGGACTGAAGCATCAGGCTTTCTCCTTCAGTAAGCTTTCCTGAATATTCCCCACCCCTATCCAGGGGGCTGGGTTAGATGCCTCTTCTCTAGGTCTACTTTTTTAAAAAAGTTATCTTTATTGTTGAAAGTATTACAGATGTCCCCTTTTTTCCTCCATTAACCTCCCTCCATCCCTCTCCTGGCCCTCCCCAGACCTTCGCTGCATTATCGTCTGTGTCCATGGGTTATGCATATATGTATATAAGTGGGTTGACTTTTGTATTGTACTTTCCCATTGTATTACAATTATTAGCATATTTTATTAGGTTGCAATCTGATGTAATATTTAAGGTAATACTCGCTGCTCTCACAAACAAACCGAAAATACATGGTGAACCAAACACAAAAGAAGTTTCCCTTTCCTAATCATGTAAAGTCAAAAGAGGGTGCCTGTGGGTTGCCTACTGGCCATGCACAGGCTAATGAAGCAGATAATTCAGGAGCCCTGACATCTTCCATCCTGTGGCTTCCCCATCTGTAGTACATGGCGTCCCAGGGTGCCAGGCCCATCTGAACAAGGCCTGAAGGCAAGAGCATGGAAGACCACACACGAGGGGGTGTAACAGCCCTGAACTGATGCTTACCACTTCTCTTCACATCCTGTCGCTCAGAGCTCAGCTGCATGGCTACCCCTAACTGGCAGATACAATCTAGCTCCCTGTAGCTTCTTCCAGGTCAGAGGACATAGACACCAGAAAAGTATGATAAGGTGCCATATCTTAACTCTCTATCTTTTCACTTGCTTCTTTCTTTCTCAGCTAGAAAAAAGAATCACCGTCAGAAGCCTCCTCATACAGTAACCCTGTGTCCATCACAGACAGATGTGGCTCGGACCCGGATTCCCTTTTCTTGGCCTCTGGTGCTTTTTTGCTAAGCATTTCTGTTTGTGGTGGCACATACTCATTGGGTAGCTATTTCTGAATGCTTTGCCTACAACCGCTTTTGTCTCTGGGCTCCCCATGTGTTCCTTTGAAAGGGAAAGTGCTTAGCATGTAGGCTGGGCGCCACATGTGTTCTGACTTGCTGGCACATGGAAGTGTTAGGAGGTTCCAAGTCATTGCCTACTGGCCACCCACAGGCTAATGAAGGCAGCATTTTTTTATTTCCCCTGCCTCTCCTAGGTGCCTTGTCAGCGGCCAGGGAGAGCTGGGAATACGACTCGGGTGCCAGGGACCTCCAGAGCCCAGACCTGCAGAGTCAGCCGGCCCTACAGAAGCTTCTCGAGTGCGGCAGCAGCTCTGTGCACCAGCAGGCCGCCGCTCTGCACAAACTGCTCGCACAGGCCCCACATGTCAGCGACTCTGTGGGAGGAAGCTACCTAGAACTGGCCAACACAGTGAGTGCTTTCTAGTTTACAGACACACCTTTAGGCCTGTGTGTGTTCCAGTGCAAATATTTTAATGTTGAACTCCAGGGGACATATTGGGTATTGTCTCTCTTATTTACCTAATGAGCATTGTTTAGGCTCCAGCATTGCCCATAACGTTAAGTGCTCCAAACACTTACGTCAGTTACTTTACTCATTACTAAGAGCAGAATGGACTCCTAAAGTGTTTTTGGTTGGTAACTTGTACAGATTTAATTACTAGAATATCAATAACAGCTTTTCTACAACTAGAATATGTCTGTGTTACCAGAAATTACAAATTAATAGGATATAATCCTTTCTGTTCCCTAACTTGGTATTTACTCATTTGAAAAACAAAGAGGACAGTAAGTTTGATTATTGTCTCTGCTTGTACTTTTAAAATATTGTCTGTAAAAAAAACTATGATACAACTTAGAATTTAATTGGTTTAACCTTCCTTTTTATCTTAGGGTGAATCATTATCATGATGACCTCTGGGTGAAAAGCTATTGTCTTCCTTTTCAGTTAGTTCTGAGGAATGAGGGTGGATGGCTGATGGCCTGGACTATTTGGGGAGACATGTGGACAGTTGACAAATTGAGATTGCTATCCAACCTAACTTGCTTCTTGACACTGAAGTTTGAATGGTGGAAGATCTTGACAACTTCTCTTATCTTGTGTATATTTACAGTCTGTTTTGACGTGAACAGTGGTTTTCAGGTGTTTTGTGTTTGAGAAGCATTTTCTAATTCAGACATTTTTGGTGACATGTCTGAAGGAACTAACAATTTTACATATTCCAGCAATAATTAAAATACAATCATTAGACAAATCCCAATTAAAGAACATTCTATAAAATACCTGACCAGTATTCCTTGAAACTGTCAAGGACATCCAAAGCAAGAAAAGTCTGAGAAAGAGAAACTGTCACAGCTAAGAGGAGCCTAGGAAGGGGACATTAGGTACAAACTAAAGAAAGCTGAATAAATTGTGGACTTTAGTTAATAATGTATCTATATTGGTTCATTAATTGTGACAATTATCCTAGATAATAAAAGCCTAATATGCTAAGTGTCCGGTCGTATGTTCAACCAATCAAAGTGTAATATGCTAATGATATGCTAAGGCCGCTCAACTGCTTGATATGACATGCACTGACCACCAGGGGCCAGATGCTCCAACCAGTAGGTTAGCTTGCTGCTGGGGTCCAGCTGATTGGGACTGAGCAAGACAGGCCAGACACACCCTGGAGCCTTCCCGTGGTCCCTCCCCAACTGGCCAAACTCCCATGTCCCTCCCCAGCCCTGATCGTGCACCTGTGGGGTCCCCCGGCCTGGCCTGCACCCTCTCACAATCCGAGACCCCTCAGGGGATATCAGAGAGCCAGTTTCAACCCTATCCTGCAGGGCAAGCCGAGGGCCCCCACTGGTGCATGAATTCGTGCACCAGGCCTCTAGTCTATATAATAAAGAGCTAATATGCAAATAGTTGTGACGCCCTCACGCATAACAACCGATCAGCAGGAGGCTGCTTGTGCAGCAGGTGCGGGTGGGGGGGGACTTGCAGTGTCAGGGACTTGGGTGAGGCTTGCGTCCCTGCCCCCAGGGCAGCCCTGGGGATGTGAGGCTCATGTCCCCGCCCCCGGCACTGGACCCAGGGACATGAGGCTTGCAGAGGCCTAACTCTTTGGGGCAGTGGATCGCGGGTCTCCCGCACTGTGACAGGGCACAGGCCAGGCTGGGCCCCCCCACCCCTGAGTGCATGAATTTCATGCACTGGGCCACTAGTACCATAATAATGTAAGATGCTTCTCTAGCAGGTTTTCTCAGTGGTTAGAGTGTCAGCCCTTGGACTAAAGGGTCATGGGTTTGATTCCAGTCAAGAGCACGTGCAGGAGGCAACCAATTGGTGTGTTTCTCTTACATTGATGTTTCTCTGTCTTTTTCTCTACCCCTCCCTTCTACTCTCTCTAAAAATCAATGGAAAAAATATCCTCGATGAGGATTAACAAAAATAATAATAATTATTATTATTATAATGTAAGATGTTAATAGGGGAAACTGGATGTGAGGTATATGAGAATTTTTCTGTCCTATTTTTGCAACTTTTCTGTAAATCTAACACTATGATAAAATTTAAAATGTATTTAAAACACGCACATACACACAATCACTACTAGGGTATGACTATGTCTCATACAATCTGTAAAAGCCTCCGTAGTTATTGCACTATTTGTCACTTGGTCACCCTTCAAGGACATTCTTGCTCAGTTTAAGGAGAACCATTAACTATCCTAATCTTGCCTTCCTGCTTGCTCGGGAGACTAGGCAAGCATCAGTAAATATGACATCTTTCTCGGGCATGGGCTTGAACTTGGGCTGTGCTGTTACACATAATTTGCAGCGAGTTGGACTTTATACTATATCAGCTCAGCCTTTTTCAAAACAAACACGCCAGAGCAATATGGGTTCTATAGCAAGAATCAATTCATCAGATTTATTTTTATCAAAGTTGGCATTGGTCAAAACACATTGATCAAAATGTAGTGGCACCTGCCGTGACAGATTCAGGTTTCATGGCCCACCAGTTTTCTGCAGCAAACCTACTGTTGAAAACGACAGGAGTTGGCTGTTTCCTACCTGTGTGTGGCTGCTTGGTTCTTGGCCTCTTCAGTAACCTCTTGGATTTCATTTTGTTCTCCCATCTCTCCTGGTCAGAGGCCAGCTCATCCCCGGAGCTTTCCACCCCCAGGTTCTCTGTGTATTGTGGGCGAAGCGTTGGAACTGATGTAGCTGCCCAAGATGGCCTCTCCAGATGCCAGTGTAAGAAACACTCCCTTAAATGTTGAGCACACAGCTCAGGCAGGGGTGTTCAGCTTACTAAAATTCATGAACTGCACCCCTACAGTTTGCACACTTTTCTGTATATGCATCTAGAAAAGCTTAAGACAAACACATAGCCTATGAGGGTGACTGTTTATTAGAATGCATTGAATAAGTTTTTTTAAAGCTGCAATTCCACAAACAATGCTGTACACACTCACTTAAGATGCTCCCTTGGTGAGAACAAGACCATAAATGCAAATACAGGCACTGAAATCCTGTGATGGTGATTACATTATTAATTTCCTCACTGAATTGAAAATTTTTAAAAATCTCAAATTCTGTTTAAATTCTCAAATCCTTGATAACTTCTTTGGACCTTGTGAGAGAGTGCATTTTGAGCCCCACTTCCTCACCCTTCCTATATTTTTTATATTTGTCATGTGATGTTGGAGTCCTCCTGTCAAATGTGAGAAATAGAAAATGATCGTTGTTTTATCCATTGTGCTTAGGGTGTTTGGTTTCATAGCAAGAGGTGATGCAGGGTCTGCTCACAGAGGTCCATGGAGCCCAGCTTGAGAAATGCCCTGTATAGGTGGCCAAAGAAAGCAAATAACTTCTCTAAATGGCACACTTGGGCAATGCCTTCACTTATATACTCACATTAAAAATAATTTATGTTCCTTCCAAAGCAAATGCTAAGCTAATAAAATTAAGTTCTGTTCTTTTTTTAACAGCAAAAGGCATTTTATCAGTGCCTAGTTCAGAGACAGAGAGCACATAGTAATTCACACTGGGAAAGTGTAACAAAATTTCATTAACTGGTAGCAAGGGGTTACCTACTGAGAAGTAAAGAAAACACTAATGAATACAGGAGTTGAACGTGGAAAGAGCAGCTGAAGGAGGAGACCAAGTGAGAGTTGGAGCAAGCCTGGTTCACCACATAGGTAAGTGACAGAGAAGCAACTTTCAGATCATAAAAAATATAACTTCTCTTCTGCCTTTTGAATTTCACATAGGGTCTTGCATGGCCATACAGAACCACACAGGAAAGAGAACTCTGGGAAACATAGTTCCAGCTAGGCTAAGTTGAGTTAGTACCAGGCCACCCCAGAGCAGCAACAAAATTGCTGGTACAAACTGAGCCTTATTCAGAAAGCTATCAGCAAAGCAATGTGAGACACTAGGTTAGTGAAGAGGAGATGCAATGGGAGAGATATACCCTGTTCTCTGATAATTTTCTCTCCCAAGATTTGTATTTCAGGGAAGGTGCTGGGATAAACTATAACATTATGGAACCTGAGTAGTGACATATTTAAATATTATAAAATATAAACCATAGTTACAACACTAATTTCTGAACAAAATATCCATTTCCTTTTTAAATTTTTATTTATTGATTTGAAAGAGAGAGAGATTTGTTGTTCCACTTATTTATGCACTCATTGGTTAATTCCTGTATGTGCCCTGACTAGGAATCAAACGCACAACTTCATTGTATCAGGATGCTTTAACCAACTGAGATACCTGGCCAGGGCTCTAAAATATCAGTTTCTTGATAGAACCTTTCAGCCATGCTACTTGTCTTTTTAAAGTATTCATTCTCAACTTAAAAAATTTTTATTAATAAAAGTATTAACTAATTGCCGAAACCGGTTTGGCTCAGTGGATAGAGCGTCAGCCTGCGGACTCAAGGGTCCCGGGTTCAATTCCGGTCAAGGGCATGTACCTGGGTTGCGGGCACATCCCCAGTGGGAGATGTGCAAGAGGCGGCTAATCGATGTTTCTCTCTCATCGATATTTCTAACTCTCTATCTCTCTCTCCCTTCCTCTCTGTAAAAAATCAATAAAATATATTTTTAAAAAAGTATTAACTAATTGATGTTAATGAAATCAATTATACCATAAAAGAAGTCATGCACAGGATATAAAATATTTGAAACAGTTTAGAAAGTTGACAAAAAGTTAGTCATTTATCTCCCCATCTTTCCTCATTTAAAGGGTCTTCAACAATTTTTTATCTATCCCTGAATTGCTTTAATATAGGGAACTTTCCATTTTTCCTTTTGCAATTTTAAGATGTTGTCATCATTACACTGCTAGTACTTGCCAAACTTGGGATTATAGTATTGTAACCTTTGGTCAGGAGGAGGTATCCTGACTTTAAGACCAGAGCAAGGCTGATTGTTCTGGGAGCATTCTCTTCTGGGCACTGTTCAGCATTGAGAACAAGAAACTATTAAGCAGACAGCATGCTTATCAGCCTTTAGATTTTCATAGAGATGGGACAGTACAAACAAAATATTGCATTTTTCAGAGTGGCTACAGAGGGTTGTAGAATATGGTGTTGATAAAAAAGTTTCAGTATTCCAAATTGCCACTTCCAAGTGATTAAAGCTGAATTTCAATAAACACACAAATTTGGTTAGCTAGAGAGAGGCATGCATTTGGCTTTGTGTTGTTAGTCACCTTAAATGCCAGCTATCTCTGGGGAAGTGCACTGTTCCATGAATTTTTTTCGAACATTTGAAATGATGACCTTGCCTCATTCCTCCCTCGATGCTGTGGGTGACCTGCAGGAGAAGCTGGCACCTGCAGGTGAAGGTAGCAGTGTCTGCCTTCTGCAACCTGCTGCTCAAGGCCAGCTTCCTCTAGAATCCTTTGGACAATCTGGCTTCAACGTGGCCATTTTCTGATTTAATTTTGCATTTACAGTGTTGTTGTTGTTTTTGAAAAAGTGATTTACATTTTTAAAGAAGGAAAGCAAAGATAGTTAGGAGTTATGGCAATAAAAGTAAGTGAATTAAAAAAAACAGATATAGCAAGTTTTGCAACTCTGTTTATCCAATAGCCCAACCAGCTTTATTTTCTCTAGGCTATAACATCTGGGTGTTGGAATTTGAATTAAAATAGTGTCTATTATCATGCAAATCTATATGATCATAATTATTCACATATTCATTATTAATTAAACTTTATTTGATACAGAATTCATAGTTATATTACTTCAGGGGACAATTCAAATATACACATTTCAGCCAATACAGAAAAATCTTCAAAATGTGTGCAAATAAATAAGGAAATGTGTGTGATAGTGGTAAGATAGATAAGCACTTTCTTTTGGGTTTAACCACTTGCCCAACTTCAGAAAGACTGAGTTATTACAAAGTCTTCACCAGTACTTTTTAATCTCCAAAATACTCTTCAGTCATAAATTTGAGATTAAGTTCTAACATCCTTCTGAAATCACAATTCTCTTTTGGGGAAGAACTTTAAATTTGACCATAATTTTTCTTTATTTGTAAAAATGAAGACAAAGGATTGATTGTTGCTGATACTATTATTGCTATTATTAATGTAAAATCTGAAACTACATGTTCTTTTTTTAAAGGATTGAGTTTTTTCTATTTGTTTGTTTGTTTTCTGGATAGGTTCTCTGTTCTTGTTTAGCAGAATCCGAGCTTACTCTTGCTTTTTCCCCTGTGAAGCTTCTGCTTCCTCCATGTCTGTCACAAATGGAAGGACCGAATAATTTATATGATGGTCAGAGGAATCCTCTCCCTTCTCCCCTATAATCTAATCAGATTGTGAAGAGATAAAAGTATCATCAATCAGACATACAAAAGGCAGACATGTCATTCTTCAGAAGCTTTTAATCTTGGCAATGAATGTAATACCTGTACAACAGATGTTTGTACAACAAGAGAACAATGGCTTCCAGATATTGCAATTTCATGGACCGGTAACATTTCAAAAGATTGAAACTTGCCAGTTCTTTATATTGACAAAAATCAAAAGCCAATCTACCCATTATCTAATATCCCCATCATTTCATGAAATGATGGCACTAAAGGTAGTTAGGAATCTCTCAGTAAGTAAATAAATGAGAACAAAATAACTTCATGAAAGAATTCACATTTATTTTTTGCCTTTCACATTTCTCCATTAACTAGTGGGAATCTTGGCATGTGTGAAGCCCTCTAGCAGAGTAACTAAGGTTGTGGATTTGAGAGACATGCACTATGTTTATGTTCTTTTGTCTGACTTTGGACAAGTCATGTAACCTTTTTCAGCCTCTTCTCATAAAACAGGGATAATAACGCATCCTTCATATGGTTGTCATGGGACTTAAACAAGATAATGCATAGAAAGTGCTTAATCCAATGCCTGGTGCAATTGGACGCTCAATAAACAGTAGTGGTTGCCAGTGCTATTTTCCTCATCTAATTATCAGAAACAGATCTTGAGAGTTCCTTACAAGTGGATACATTTGGGGGAGAATTTGGAAATACAAACTATAAAAATTCTGAAGATTGCTCAGGCACCCTTCAAGACATTTACTGAGCACCTTTTTATGAGCTAGCAGCTGTCTCTAAGGTGTTGTCATTAAATATTATGCTGAATAATCTTGTAGGTAGAATTCATTTGGAAATACCAGATCATGAAAAAGGACAGCAATTCCTACCTAAAGATGAAAGGGTCCTTAAAAAAAACCTTTGTCTAACCCGGCTATTTTTTTAAAAAAATGGGCACATGGAAGCCCAGATCATAAAATGTCCGCCTAATGTCACATAGGGAGAAGCAGGAAAACTGAGACTAAAAGGTGGGTTTCCTGACACCCCACCACGACCTTTCCCTGGACTAGGGGCATGTCCCTCCTTGTTGGCAAGAGAAGGAACCGCTGCTGGTGGGAAATGAGGGCCCGCACCCTCTCCGTAGGAGCTCTGCTGTTCGACTCTGGGTCACTCTTCCACGGTGCCCGGTGGTGCTGGGTTGCTGGTCTCATGTCCTCTGATTCCCTCTGAGGAGCTAATGCTCAGCCACAGCACCGCAGTACAGATGACTGTTTGTTACAATATTGATGTTCTTCTGTACCAGGCCCCCTCTTCTCCTGGGTACCTAACCCTGTCTCCCAGGAACCCCCAGCCTCCAACTGAATCCGCCTTTAAGGGGTGAATGCTGGCTCTGGAGGTGCCCCCAGAACTGCTGCCAGCTGGCAGCTTGTGGGCATCTGTTCTGAATGCCAGTGGCTGTGCCACACCAAGTTGTTAAATATGTTTAATATCTCTCCTGTCCTTTTGGCAATCTGTGCAACTGAAACAACAAATCACTTTTTATGGCCTGATGGGAGTGTGGGCCCCAACAGATAGTGAGGTGTGCGAAGCCATTAGATCGCACTCTCTTAATGATTTAAATTATTTTAAAATGATTCTGTTTGGTAGTTCCACGGGGGTTCATGTTTTATTCTGTTTTCTACTGTCTTTGGGATCTCTGATTAACCAGGTTAAAGGGGTTTGCAAGTTTTAGAGTACACACTAGAGGGCAGTGGCCCCATATCTAGGTACCTGCCAGTCACCACGTACTGTGCCTGTCTCTGCCCTCTTTGTGTGTGTGGGAGGGGGGAGGGGCAGAGCCTCCTCCACATCACACAAATGCCATTTATGTCTGAAGTATTTTATAAAAACAGATCAGCTACTTGGCAGCACCTAATCGTTCCTTGTCGTTTCTTTTCCATCCTTCCAATGACTTGTCTCAGCGCAGCTTTAAGAGTAGAGTTCGCTATTATTAACAACTTAATGACCTTGTCATTTTTTTTAAGACAAGGCAAAGGAGAGATAGGAGACATACATTTCTAATTTGGTAAGACTTTTTATCTTTGCATTTTTGTATTTGCAAGTAAAGTAATGAATTAAGAATGACGAAGGAGAAAGGTTCAGTGAAGTGTTCTTGCATTTTGCATGTTCAGAGTCAAAAACCATTCATTTATATGAGTCTGTAGTGCTGTCCCTTCCCCATGATCGCTAAAGATCAGCTCACTCATTTTACCTCTGCTGCCCACTTCTAAGTAGGAGACCGTCCTGCTGGCTAGGAGAGAGGCACAGCTGATCTGTATAATACAAAGTTAGTTGGGGAAGAGGGGCGGGCGAGGGGATTGAGAAACAGTGAAGCCACTAGTGTTTGCAGAGTTCTGGGGCATTGATGAGAGAAGTTCCAGTGCCGCTAAATAGTGGAATAGAGTTTAGAAGGAAAGCAATGCTGCATTAAGAAGTATGTCAGTGTTTTTTATTTGAGTCAACCTTTGATAGAATCTGAGAAACCTAAATAAGGGATTTGATTCACTTTGGTTGCTGGGCTGTTTCTTTGAAATGGATAGCCCTCTGAGACTGGATTATCTGAGCCTCAATTTATAAAAGTTATACATAAAATGAACTTGTAGGGGTTTGGTTTTGAATTTGTGAGATCTATAGCAGTTTGTTCATTATGCTCACTCTTTGGCACAGATGGGAGATATAAGTCCTGGGTGGGGAAAGGACACTTGGACCCTCCGAACAGCCTGTGCCTTGCAGCAGAGATGGGGACGCCCTCTGCATTTCTCTTGGTGTTGCTAGTATTTATTGAGCACCTACTGTATACTACATAATGTGCTTTGCATAGATGATCTTGCTTAATCCTTACAACAACCTATGCCATATGTATGCTTATGATCCCCTACAGATTAGGAGCTTGAGGATCAGGGAGATTGCCTGGGATCAAACAGTGAGGATGCAGCAGGCTGAGATTTGAACCCAGCTTTGTTGGACTCTGCAGCTTAAGCTTGTAACCATCATTTATGTGCCCTCAGAAGAAGAAACAGTGATGCAAGCAATGCCAACATAAGATCATCCCTCTCCTGACCATGCCTACATGGTGCAGGGCTGTCACACCCTGAACTGGGTGTGGATTCTGATCTTATTCCTCCATAGTACAGAAAGGATACCCTGGCTGGGCTGGGGCTATCACTCACTCACACATACACACACACACACACACACACACACGACACACACACACACACACACACACACATACTCACTGGTTGGGTTTTCATGCTCTGATTTTGTATAAGACACACTCACTGGAGAGTGATTAAAACCCCTAGTGGATTTATGTTGGGCCTCCTGACATGATTGTGTAGTTATTTATGCCTAGATGACAGAGACGATTAGCATTAAATGCTGAGAGAAATGCTCCTACCACTTAGATGCAGTTAGATGCATCTATCAAAAATGCATTTGGAACTGAGAGTCCTCAATCTAATTGCCAGGAATGCTGCAGGCTTTCTTCAGTCACACTTAAAGGGAGGGGAAAAAAGAGTTAGTAGTGAGAGAGGTGGACCCCACCTTAACGTTTCTGTTGAATCTTCGGACGTAGAGGAGTAATCTCTACCCTATTCCTGTCTCTCTTGGGTCTTTGAGGTAATTGTCCTTGTGCCATGGCAACACCTTCCCTAGAGACAGAAGCAGGCAGAAGGACTAATGTGTTCCTATTACTATTAATAATAGTTGGTCACATTTGTTAAGTGTTTACTGTACGTTGGGATGCGATGGAAGGGCCTTATCTGTATCATCTCAACTAATCCTTAGATGGCCAGCTCCTCTTTCAAGCCTGACCCTCTCCACCCCTCCCCCAACTATCACTTGTGCCAGTTGTTTCTGTGTGTGTGTGTGTGTGTGTGTGTGTGTTGGGGGGAGGGGGGCAGGCAGGCACTGCTTATTGGTAAGAATAGCATTCACAGAAACACCAGAAGAAGTAAACTTGCCAGTGACTAAGGCAGAAAAGGATTATTAGATCTATGAATTATGGTGTCAATTATACTTCTACTAGGGGCCCAGTGCACAAATTCATGAACCTTGAAAGGAATTGTGGGCTGCGAGGCTGCGGTGGGCACAGGGGCGGGTCTCAGCCCATCCTCTGCGTCGCCCCCCCCGCCCCTCCCGCTGCGGCCCCCAGTCCCCTGTCTCCTGGCAACCCCACTCCCGCTGCTGCCCCAATTGCCCCTCAGGAGCAGGGGGAGTGGCGATAGGGGCCTGATTGCTCGACACTCAGGGCCAGCGCTGAATGCTGGCAGTGGGTGTGAGTGCCGGGTGGGACCATGGCACACGGGAGAAAAGAATTTTCAGTAATCAGCAGAGGCTCAAACCGATGACATTAACCAGTGCCCCGCCTTGGTCCGGCACCCCCGCTCTCCTCCACCATCCCTCCGTGGCTGACGCCCACTGTTCCCCTCACACCCTCTGTGGTCAGTGCACATCATAGTGACCAGTTGTTCAGTTGTTCTGCTGTTCAGTCTATTTGCATATTAGCCTTTTATTATATAGGATTGGGAAAAAGAATCATTTGTTAGTTGCTAGATTGTATTTCTTGTTTACAGACATCAATATACTGTTTCATACTAAAATATAGTAATTATTAGTAGTAGTACTATAATAACCCAAATGTCAATGCCTCTTTCCCTTCAGTGTCAGTGTTTGTTTGTGCCATCTCTGTGCCCCCCACTGTTACCCAGAAATGGAACTCAGAAGAATCTATGTTCACAAATAAGCTGGTGAGCAATGTGGATTTTCGTGAAAGATGAGGACAGAGGAGATTTTTATCAGATGTAAATCACCCCCTACACACACACACACACACACACACACACACGTGCACACTCACACACTCTCATTCACCTCTTTTTAAGCAAGGAGGGGCATCAGAGTCCATATTAGATACTTCCACCCTCTCAAGACCCTCCCCTGGCCCAGAACTCAGGCTTTTCTCTCTGTGGTCCACACTGTTCTCCCAGCAGTGCTCACTCTTCTCTATTTCCTTCTGCTTCTTAGGAGGGATGCAGATTCCTTTGCTAATATTGTATGTTGTAGTGTAGAAACCATCTTTTATTACTAGACATGTCCTTAGCATCTCACACTTCCACATTAAGTGGTTTATCAAAGTATTCCTTTCAAATATGTATACCCCTATGTTCACTGCAGCATTATGTATAATAGCCAAGATTTGGAAGCCGTCCAAGTGTCCATCAGTGGGTAAGTGGATCAAAAAGCTGTGGTACATTTACACAATGGAATACTACTTGGCCATAAAAAAGGAACTCTTACCTTTTGCAATAGCATGGGTGGACCTGAAGAGCATTATGCTAAGTGAAATAAGACAGTCAGAGAAAGACAACTACCATGTGATTTCACTCATATGTGGAATCTAATGAACAAAATAAACTAACAAACAAAATAAAGACAGACTCATAGGTAGAGTAACAGACGGACAGCTGTCAGAGGGGAGGGGGGTTTCAGAGCTGGGTGAAAAAGCGAAGGGATTAAGCCAAAAACAAACTCATAGACACAGACAACAGTATGGTGGTTACCAGAGGGAAAGGGAGGGCGAGTAGAAAAGGGTACAGGGGAATAAGTAGTGATGTAAAGAGACTTTATTTGGGGTGTATACACACAATACAATATACCAATGACATATGATAGAATTGTACACCTGAAACCTATATAATTTTAACCAATGTCACCCCAATAAATTCAATAAAAAAGAAATTCTTCTTACAGGAAATTCTGGGGGAATAAGATTTCCATTTCATTATAGAAACAGACCTCATTGAGACAGAATTCTGAAAAGAAGGACCATTTATAGACTATTGACTCTAATCTGATGTAATCCACCCCAGTTCAGACAGCTTATATTTAACAATACTTGAAGGGGTTCATTAGCATGAGAATTTATAAAAATTACTAAATGAGTCTTGAAAATGACTGAATCCATACTCTATGGCGAGAACCATAGAAAATTCATTGTAAATTTAATATAGCACCCTAACTATACATAAATAATATATAGTGATTCCTATTATATGTCCTAGCTTCCCCTTTATTATGAAACCAGATATAACCTTTAACCAAACAGTCTTGGTTCTCTCTGGCTGCTTCTGTATGCCCATATTACTCTTGTTCCTGGTTTTGATTCATAGTTAGATAGTAGAAATTCAAACCATATCACACTCAAACACATTTTCTCCATTTGTGCCCACTAATGGCTTTAATCTAGACAAGACATCTAAATTACAAGCAAAGGTGTAAATGAAACCCTATTTGATCATTGCTTCCCCCTGTTCCCCATACCCCAAAGTCATCTCGGGTTGCCATACTATAATGCAATCCAGGCCCAGCCTCCACCGAGGCTTTTCAGAGTTCAGGTACATCAAGATCAGTCTCTGTTGGACCTGTTGGCTAAAAATGTTTCCAATGAATCCGAAAAGGTAACCGTAGCATCAGAGGAGTAAAACTAGATCAGGTTGGCAGTGGATGGATGGTTTAAATTCCTGTGAAATTTAACTGTGGAGTGGCTCCTTTTATAAGCAAAATGCAGGTTCAAGCTCTTGAAAGTCTGCCTGCAAATGAATTAAGCCTTGATTGGAATGGCATCATGCATTGTAATACTTTCCATTAAGTAAATGGCTTCTAGTTGTTGGATAAAATATTCAAAATTATCAGTGAGATTTGCATTTCTCTGGGCTCACAGCACTTGTGGTTCTGGGTGATGCCTGGGATAGCAACAACAGACTTTGCAGGCAAGTCCAGGGAAGCATATGAAAATAAGAATGGCTGATGTCCAGGAAGGGATGAACTTTTACTTCAAACTTGGATTTAGGTCATTGAAAATACATTGGGAGAAATGTAGGCAACCAGATAACCAGAATTTAATATACTTCACCAGACAGGTTTTGTTTTGAGGTTGAAAATTCAGTTTGCGCATTCTCATTGTGTGAATGACTCGAAGTTTATCCATTTCTTCAAGCACTGCCCCTATAATATATTACAGAGAGCTGTTGTTAGCAGAATTTGAGTCTCTTATCCCCCACCCCCCAAAAAAACTTATTTATCTCAAAGTGAGGTATACAGATATTCCAAATCCTCTATGCAATGAACAGTCCTCAACTTCTGTTTTCCTTTCTTAATGAGCTCAGGAGGTAGGCTGAAATTAAGGAAGTGAATATTTGTAAAATGGCAGCTCAGAGCGACAGCTGCAGACTTGAGTGAGTTTCAGCTACCTTTAGATTCTCAGAAAGAAAGAGATAGATGTCATATTATTGGTGCTAGTGTTTTTATTCCTTCTGTATTTTTCAAACAGCCTAAAGTAAGCATTTATGGTTTTTATAATGGAGGAGAAAAAGTTTTTAAAAAAATCTTAGTTGTAACCAGTATATATTCCAAATATAGGCCTAGGGATACTAGGAGGATACTTACCAAAAGGAAGTTGAAAGCAGTACTTACCTTGGAGTAATTGGGGTAACTGGTAATTTCAGTTTCTTCTCTTTTACATATTTGTTCTTGAAAATTTCTGCAATACACATTACCTGCAAAATAAGTGAGAATTTTTCTACAATGAGCATTACTTACATAATGAAAATTAAGTTTATATATTTTTAAAAGTCATACCTGTACCCAAAAGTAAATATTTGTACTGCAAATTCGTTCTTGTTCCTCATCAACATTGTAGGATTAGCAAGTATACACCCCGTCTATGCTTGGGACTGGGTGCAGTGCGGTTCGGAGGCTGCCTCAGGAAAGGCTATGAGGTCCTGTGAAACCAGAGATCCTGCTGCTCTCCCCTCCACTTGTTTCTTCCCCTGCAGCACTCCCGAGGCCACGCCAGGCCTGAGTCTGGAATAACAGCAACAGTAGTAGTTATCGTAATGACACACTCATGCCATTCCTCATACTTTTTAGCCTTTCCTGATCATGCTTATCTGAGCCTCTGAAGGACTGAAGAGTAGGTAGCAGGCCTGGCATAAGTATTCCTTTCCCATACGGCAGCCCCACGGAGGTTTTTAAAACAGAGGGCTTCACGTTAGTCTTCTGCTAAAGACTCATGAAAGGATTCCCAGTGTGTTGAGAATAATTTAAATTCTCTACAAGAGGCCCTGCCTGGTATGGCTAAGACCACCTCTGTGACGGCATCTTTCCCCCTTTCCTGTCGGAAAGCTCTGGCAACACTGCCCCCGTCTACTGTTCAGGACCTTCACTTGGTGCCCTTGTTCTGGAGTGCTCTTCATCTTGCCACCAAAGAACCACCTTCTGCTCAGGGCTGACTCTATTTTATCTGTCTCAACTTAAATGTCTTCTTTTCTCTTTTTAAATATGTTTTTATTGATTTTTTTAGAAAAAAGGGGAAGGAGGAGGGAGAGATAGAAACATCACTGAGAGAGAAACATCAATCAGATGTCTCCTGCATGCCCCCTGCTGGCGATCAAACCCACAACCCAGGCATGTGCCCAGACCAGGAATGGAACCAGAGACCTCTTGGTTCATGGGTCGATGCTAAACCACTGAGCCACACCAGCTGGGCAGATGTCTTCTTCTTAAAGAAGGCTTTCCCGACCACCCTCATTAAATAGGTGTGTTCTTACCTCTCACTCACTTCTTTCTGTAGTAGTTGTTCATGGTTGCATAACAAGTCACCCCAAGCCTTAGTGGCTTACAACAACCAACATTTATTGTTTCACACAGTGTCTGTGGCTCAATAACTCAAGAATGGCCAGGCTGGGTGGTCTGGCTTGTGTCTCTCAGTAGATGACCGTCAAGGCCTCAGCCAGGGCTGCAGTCACCTGAAGGCTTGGGGCTGGAGAATCTGTTTCCAGAGGGGCTCACATGCCTGGCAAAGTAGTGCTGGATGTTTCTATTTCCAATGAATTATTTACTTGTTTATTACTTGTCTCTCCCCATTCATTCATTCTCTGTCCTCTGCACCCAGCCCAGTGCCTAACACATTGTTGATACTCAATAAATATTTATTGAATGACTAGGAAATCCCTATATTTTAACTCAGCTGGTTGTTTAAAACAGGAGATATAAATAGAGATAAAATGAACACTGTTGGTTAATGTTGACTTCGTCCAAAAAACTTCAATGGAATAATTGGATGGGTGTAGGAAGAGTTTATTTCTTCTTTGTTTACTGAAACACTTTTAATTATTTCAGTTGGGAAGCTTGTAATGTACAATTTAATTTTTTCATAATTGATTTTCTTCTTTTTTAAGTGAAACTGTTCATAATATTTATCTTGTGTATATTTTTCTATGGGATCATTTTATGTCAACATATTCATGAAAAGAAGTTATAATTAAGAAATAATAAAATAAATACTTACTATCGCCATATTAGATAATCAGTAGGTAGGAATGACAAAGAAAAATACTATGGTTACATGTTTACTTACAAGTTTTCCCCCACTAGATGGGAAAGTCTGGGAAGCTACAAGTGTATGCCCTATATATCCTTGCACTCAAGTTGGTCCATGAATCAGTACCATCCACTTTATCTGGGATTTTATTAGAAATGCAAATCCTGGACATCACCCCAAACCTAGTGAATCAAAATCTGCATTTTAACAAGTCCTTGATTCAGTTGCACATTAATGTTTGAGAAGCACTGCTCTTTAGTGTAGAATCCGGGCTTTGCACTTAAAGAAGTCTTTTGTACTTCAGAAAACTGGAACATTTGCTCTTCTGGAGTCAAGTTCAGGAATAAAAGGGCCCATCTTATAACTGAGGTGCTTCTAATTGAGGAGATATTTTTGAAACCGGAAAAGTTGGCATTCGTGCTACCTGTCACTATCAGAACCAGTAAGTAGAGGCAAGGATTGAATCTTTATGAGCGCTTTATTCAGATGGCCAGCGATCTGAGAAGATGGGCAGGTTATGTACCCTAAAAATACTGTCTTACATCTCATTTCAAGCCAACCCTTTTAAAAATATATTTTTATTGATTTCAGAGAGGTAGGGAGAGAGAGATAGAAACATCAATGATGAGAGAGAATCATTGATCAGCTGCCCCCTGCACGCCCCTACTTGGGATCGAGCCCGCAACCTGGGCATGTGCCCTTGACCAGAATCAAACCCAGGACTCTTCAGCCCACAGCCAAACCAGCTAGGGCTCAAGCCAACCCTTTTTGTAAGGAGAAGAAAAGTGTAGGTAAAGGGTTTGGAATTCAGGGGAAAAGGTTAATCATATAAAAGCTGCAGTCCGGTGATTTTTCGAGCATCCCTTTGTCAGCTGACCGGTGATGCTTTATCTGCATCCTGGGCAGCAGGCATTCTCTCCCTGGAGGACAATGGCTCAGATACCATCTTGGTCCCTTGCAGTCATCCTGGGACAGAAATGTGGAATTGCTTTCAGGGCTCCTGAAGTCAGAGCATGTCCAGTTATATACTCCAGTCCCTGGAACAATAGCTTTCTACATGCATTAATTACCAAGCCTATTAATGATACAACCAAAGCTAAAATTTTAACTTCTCCAATTCCCCATCATTTTTATGCATCTAAACCTCAGAACGGCACCACGTGAGTTCCCTAATGTGGCCTCTTCCCTGCCTGGTGCAGGTCCTCTCACATCCAGGAGGCCGAGCTCTGATTTACGTTTTATCTCAAATTAGTAAACAGTTTGAAGAACCGGTTGCTTCTAGTTCCAAAAACCAAGTTTTGAAAATTGAGATTATTAAAATTATGTGTCCCTGAGGATAATACTTTCCCCTATTTTTTTAAAAAAACATTTTAGTATGTGTTTTATTTTACAAAGAAACTTTGGTTTTTTAAAAACTCAGCTATGGGAAGGCTATTTTAGTCTTGTTTCTAGACTTCAGGTTAAAAAGAGAAATTCTAGCTTGGCCTGTGTGGTTCAGTTGGTTAAAGGTTGTCCTTCATATTGATGTTTCTCTCTCTTTCTCCCTCTCCCTTCCTCTCTTTCTGAAGTCAATAGAAACATATTTTTAAAAAATATAAATTCTATACTTTCATATTTCAATAGAAATGGGAATTGCTTATCATTCTTTTTTTATTGATTTGAGAGAGGGAGGGAGGGAGGGGAGATAGACAGAGACATGGATTTGTTGTTCCACTTATTTCTGAATTCATTGGTTGGGTCCTGTATGTGCCCTGACCAAGGGATGATGCTCTATCCAACTGAGCTACCTGGTCAGGGTGGAATTGCTTATCACTCTTGTTACCGTTTTCTTTATATTTAGCAGTTTCAGTTGTTCTGAGGACATTTCACAAAAACAGAGCAAAATGACTACTAAAACATGAGTGTGTGATGGAATATCATTTCACACCTGTGTTTTTTCTTTTTAACAAAAATTTAGCTTTAGAAAATTAGAGCAGTTGAATTTCCTAAAGCCATTTATATCATTGTGCCAACTAGGGCAGGGTAAGATATTATATTTAAATATCTGAGACAGTATCATTAGTGCTAAGTTGACACCTCTTAGAGAGAAGTGAAATGATTGACATGTAAGTCACGTCTCTCTTCACATTTCTAAAATCTGGCCCAATTTTATTATATTTAAGAGCAAAATTTCACCTATGCACTAATTTATTGACTATGGTTTTCATTCAGCAGTATCCATGTGCCAGTCACTGGGCCCCGCCTTTGATTGAAAAGAGGAAGGGGTAACATGGGAGGGAACCACCTTTTATGAAGTAATATTTTAGTCAGGAAACTCTGTTAATTATTAAACTAGTTGCTGGCTCCTGAAATTTTTAAGATGTAAGCAGTATGCTTTCCTAATTCTAAAATAAACATGCATTTGTCCAGAAATATAAATATTTGGAACAAGTAGAGGGCTTGTAGGTTATCAGTCTTCTTTACTAGTTAATACTCTGTTCCTCCCAAGGTGACATTTAAATTGTTCTATTTTTATTTTTTGCAATGACTCTAGAGAATTTCCTTAGTCTTGTGTCATGTACAATTTTATTACCACTGGAAAATCTTTTTCCTGACATGATTCTGAATTTGCGTTTCTTTTTCAGTATAGTCCTCACTTAGGATCTGTTGCCATTTCTGCTACTAAATTTGGTGGGGTTTGTTTTTTTTTTTGAGACAAACAGCGTGTGTGTGTGTGTGTGTGTGTGTGTGTGTGTGTGTTACTACATAGTAGATTTGAATTTACACATATAAATGTGGGTTTTTCTGGGAAGACATACTTCATGCATATAAAAATACCGAAAGTCAAAATATTATTTGTATTTTTGCAGAAGTTTATATACATTATTAAATATGCTAGTAAGTCAAGTTATTGAAGATTAGGAAACAAAATACTTTTAAAATAAAGATGCACAAATATCTTTCGGCTATTATGCTTGACACATGGAGTTGGTGGGTTGTTTTTTTAGTATTATGGTAATGATCTTGGTACTCTAATGGCCATACTGTCATCCTGTACTTTTTAGAGAAAATAAGGAGACTTTCAGGACAAAATGATGATGATACATGACCACTTTGTGTTAGGTTTACACAGAAGTGGGAAAGGCATTAGGAACTTCTAGCCTGTCTCCTCCAAGAAGTTTTGTAAGAGGGAGGGGCCCGGCGATGCTTGCATTGCGATGTCCTACAGTGGTTCATCAGGAAGCATGGCAACTACTCAGCACTAGTTCCTAAAGCCAGCATACTTGAAAGCTGCTGAACATCAGAATTTTTAAAGAAGTTAGCCCTCTGTTTAGTTTCAGTTCGGTTCCAGATTTGTTACATATACATGTAATTGAATCATAGATGGAAAGAGAGACCTAATTTCTTTCAAGTTGAATTTTTATTTGAAGAAAAGATCAAATCTAATCAATTTTCTTTCATCTTCCCTTCCTCCAGCTCACAGAAAAGTGCTCAGCCCGGGGCACATACTTTCCCAAAGCCTGGCCAGCACGCTCCAGGTGGCCGGCACGGCGATTCCAGGTGGTACACCCACCTGTACCACGTGCAGTCATCAAATAAGTCTGTGTCCAGGACAGGAGTAGAATTCCCATTTCAGTTCTCTTTCAGTTCTTCTGCTTATATCAAAAAAAGAGCCTCATTTTGGTGCATTAAGGTCTTGAATACCTCCTTAATCTTCTCAAGCCTTTCGTGTAAGGAAAAGGCAGTCCCCAGGTTCAAAGCTTTGGGTAAGCTTTAGCTAGAATTTATTTTTACAGTTGCCTTCTACTAATAGTAAATTATTTTCCATTGATAATAGTATTATAAATTGTTCATTTAAAATAAATATTTTAAAGTATAAATCTATTAATTAGAGAAAATATTAAGTGGAATATAATACAGGTGGTACATGGTCTAGCAAAAGTTAGGAAGGTGATACATGAAAGACAGCTTGGTGGGTACTTAGTGTAGAAAAAGAACAGCCTTTGGAATCAGAAGGGTTAGACCTCAAACTCACATACCTGTTTGGGCATGTACTGACTTTGTGACTTTGGGGAAATTATTTCATCTCTGAGTTTTCTTCATCTCAAAAATGGCAGTAACAGTGATACCATATATGTAAAGTATGTAGTACAGTGTTTTAAACAATAAATGTAAAGTCAGCCCTTCACATCCACAGATTCAATCAACCACAGGTGGAAAATATTCCGGGGGAAAATATTACACTGTTGCTGACGTGTACTGTGTAGTTAGGCCTACCATGGTTGTGTCTGAACTGAACATGTACAGAATATTTTTCTTGTCATTATTCCCTAAACAATATAGTATAACAACTATTTGCATAGCATTTACATTGTATTGGGTGTTCTAGGTAATCTAGAGATGATTTAAAGTGTAAGGGAGGATTGCATAGGTTGTATGCAAATACCGCACCACTTTATATAAGGGACTTGAGCATCCTTTGATTTTGGTATCCATAGGATCTTGGAACCAATCCCACTTGGTTACTGAGGGGTGACTGTGCTCAAAATGAAACCCCTTTCCAGCTAACTAAACTCTTTAAGACTTCATCACATAATTTCCTTAGCAAATCCATCTTGAGCCATCTCCCTACAGTGTGGTATCAATAATTGGAAATTATCTGGCCTCCACCTCTTTATAATTGGTTTGCCTCCCGTTTGTCCTTCATATATGATGTATAAAGCACTAAAATCTCCTGAGGCATCTTGTGACACCTAAGCTAGATAAAATCTTAAGTCTGTAATACTGTGAATATGAGAGCTGAAATTATATTTTGATCATATTTTTCCTTTTGATATTCACAAAATAGATCCAGAATTTCTGGGCCATCTGGGTGTTGTGAGGTAGCCAACTTACTTGTATACCTTTCCCCATTTGCATCTTCATCAGCCCATCCACACGGGCATTGTTGAGGACATGTGGATTGCATTTACAATTTACATGGCCATATGCTACCACCCCATTTTTTAATTCTATTTGTGGAATGAAAGTTTTATGGAAAACGTTTTGCTACAGGGTTGTGAACGCGCTTAGAAAGATCCTTGTCGCACATCATGACAGCTCTTTCCCTATCAGCGCCACATGCACTTGCCTCCTTATTTGAAGTGCCTTCTTTAGCATCTGGCCATACATATCCCTGTTTGCTATTATCAGTCATGAAGACAACTGCTTCTGCACCTGTATATATTTGTATGGTGGCACATTTGATTAAATAGACATGCCCATTAGAATGTCAGATGTTCCAATAAATCTCCCAGTGTCCATTTTAATATAATGCAATAAACTCAGTTTTCCAACAAACCCAGAAATTGCAAGGCAAGCCTCCTGTGGACCCAAGAGTCTGTTAATTCCACATATGGCCAATTCCCTGAAGGGAGATGTTTGAATACAGTTTTTTTAAGTGGGTTAGCTAACAGAAAATTTAATTCATATGATAAATTGTGTCAGGCAGCTGAGTTCCAGCATTCATTTCATCATTATCTTGAATTGTTGGTTTAATCAAGTTTCTTCACTTAATCTGAATGTGTTCAAAACTCAGCATCCTACTTTAAGGAAAACCCTCACTTTTTATTTCTTTAGTATAGTCCTCAGTTTTGTGAAATCTGATGAAGACAGCCAGTGAAGTGAATCTAATTTGGGTGGTTAAATACTGAGTAGGTATCAGGAACCTCATAGAGTTTCTTTCATTAAAATAGCTTTATTAGAGAAGACATTTTCACCATACTTTTGCATCTAAAGCAGTGTTATTTCCATTTTGCTTTGCTTAAATTAAAAAGGAATGCCATTAAAGTGAAAACTTGGTTACATATATATGATCAAATAAGTAGGTTGGGGTGAATGCTATGTTATTTGACAGATTCTACTTGTCTACCATAAGGTAGAAAAGCAACTCATTTTACCCCTTTTGATACAAAGCCAGCACAAATAATGGAGTGTATTTTTTCAGAGTTGAGCATCAGGTGCAATAGAATTATGCGCTGTGTTTATGTGACCCTGCCTTTTATATCCCTGTAGTTGCTCATTCATTCATTTTTCAGATGTAAATTAAAAGTGGCGATTGCAAATTAGATGTGCCAGGGCTCATGTAGGCTATGTGAAATATAGTTTCTCTCATTCTTGGAACTTATTGGATCATGACAGAAATATAAGTGAGCTCTAGGAGAATATTCAACTCTTAGGAGAGTTCATTTACAACAAGAATAGGTAGTTGCCTTTGCTAGCAATGAAGCCTATAAATTTATTTTTCCCTTTGTTCTTGTTATTTGTTATTATTAATTCAGTTAGCAATACTGTAAAGGATTTTAAGTAATATTCTCAAGTTATCTTTATAGTCTTTCAATTGTGAATATGACTAATATAAGTAGATTCTCCTACTTATTAGAAGAAGCATCTCTTGAGAGTCTACTTTGTGTCCAGTACTGCCTGGGCTCTTTACAATGAGAAATAATTTAATCACCCCAATCTGCTGTCGTTTTTTTAAAAGAACATATAAAGAACATTTGACCTCTCTGAATGCTATTAAGATTATTTACATAACAATTCAACCTTGACTTTTCTAAACCAGCTTTGTGACACAGAACTTAGTATTAAGTTGAACTATTTAACATTAATGCTATTTACTATTTATGTTCCATGAAATGTCAACTTCATAAGGCTTATCCTAATACCTATAAGTTGTCAAGCACCCACCAGATAAATAACTGAATTCAGCATATGAAGAATATGCTTAATACTCCTAAGCAGCCAAAACTGGTTTGGCTCAGTGGATAGAGCGTCGGCCTGCGGACTGAAAGGTCCCAGGTTCGATTCCGGTCAAGGGCATGTACCTGGGTTGCGGGCACATCCCCAGTGGGAGATGTGCAGGAGGCAGCTGGTCGGTGTTTCTCTCTCATCGATGTTTCTAACTCTCTCTCTCTCTCCCTTCCTCTCTGTAAAAAAATCAATAAAATATATTTTAAAAAAATACTCCTAAGCATCTCTTAATACTCTCAGTACAGCTTAAGATTTGCTTTATTTCCCATGTGATACATATCCCTCTGTGTCATTGGTGCCAGTAATGGAAGGTGTTTGAAAAATAATTTCAAATGAAAAGGATTAAACATGATCAATGTGAACAAAGGGGGCAAAACCTTAATATTTTGGATATGAGAGAAAAATAAGCGTAGTTTTTATTAGTTTGGATAACAGTCTGTGCAAGCTTTTTCATGTGTGATAACTTGCAGATAACAGGCTCTGAAGGACCAACAAGAGGCTGATAGTGCTTTTAAATACCCGTGTTCCTCATAACTGGGAAAATAAGCCAAAATTTGGAGCCTGATTGGTTCTAGAACATGAAATTCTAAAATAATCAATGAGTGTGAAATACAGTTAGGAAGGAAAGGGAAGGGAAGGGAAGGAAGGGAAGGGAAGAGAAGGGAAGGGAAGGGGGATTGGCATTGTCGAGAATGTGGAACGTTAAATGGGCTTCATATTTAGAGAGTGGTAATGGAGTTGAGGGGTGCTATTTCAAAAGCTGTAAGAAATTCTATGAGAATATGATGATAGCTTAATTGAACCATGTAATTGGGTATCTTAAATAAGGAAATTCATTCCTTGATTCTGTCTTCACTTAAGAAATAAGACTTTGCCTAGCCTGGTAGTTCAGTTGGTTAGCGTATTGTCCCGATGGCCAAGGTTGCAAATTCAATCCCCAATCAGGGCAACATACAAGAATTAACCAATGAATGCATAAATAAGTAGAATAACAAATCTCTCCCTCTCTCTCTCTCTCCCCCTCTCCCTCTCCCTCTCCCTCTCTCTCTCCCTCTTTCTCTAAAATCAAATTTTTTAAAAAAGGAGAAGAAGGAGAAATAAGACCTCTTTTCTCCAGGGGTGATATCATCTACAAATAGAGATAGATTTACTTCTTCCTTGATGATCGCATAAGTCTGTGAAGATACTAAAAACTGAATTGTACACTGGTACTTCGTGGACTCAAAGCCTAGGTTGACGGCTTTCCCCAGCCTGTGCCTCAGACCTTCTGTCTTCTCCTGTCAACTTGGTACAATGTCAGGTGAACCGCCTCCTTTGTCATTGGGTTTATGAGGCATTATAATATATTAATTATTTCTCTGCTCCTTTTGGTCAGCTGCTGCAACATTTTCTAGCTAAAGACAGCAGTGGAATTGTGCTGTCTTAGCCCCCCTCCCCCTCCCCCCATGGAGCTCCAGAAATAGCAGTGGCAGGCATTTGGAATTCATTTAATTGAAACATGTTTTTCAAATTTTACTATATCTATTTTCATGCATCTATTTAATGTATATTTTTCTTTTTCCTTTCTAGGAGATTGACTATACACAAGTACTCCTGGGAGGATCTAATACTTACTTTTTAAAAACTCCCTTAGATGTCCAAATCCTTAATCTCCACTGATTACTTTTCATTTCCAAAGATAATTTGATATAGTTTAAAGAAATTTGGAGAACAAATGAGTAAAGATTTTTCCAAAGAGACTCTGAATATTTAAGACAAGACAACACAGATACTAAGTTTCAGGCTCCAAAATATCTTATCAGACCACCAAGAGGTTTTTGAAGCATCATGTGATGCTTGCATAAGTTAGTGAATCTCAACTAGGAATTCCCCACTGATAATGTCAGGGGCATTGACGCCAAATGATTTTATGTTATTAGAATGACTAGGCTGTGTGTGAGGCAGTTCATGAATGTGATTAATGAGACAGACAAACACCACAGGGGTGCTTTCTTAATGCTTGAGTCATATTTGCAGTTGGAGGAGGCTATATTTTTGTTTTTTCTTTGTGTGAGATTTAATCTGGAAGTAGTTTTCAAACATTTTTTTTCTTAGCAAATTTTAAACACAGACTAACCAAATTATCTTCTGTATTCCATCTATTTTACAGCACTAAGTCATAGGGGCTAAAAGCAATGTATCCAGTTTCATAAACAATAAGGTAAAGTCCCAGAATAATGGAACGGACTTCAGTTATCAGTTTAGGGGGGATCCACTATGCTAACAACTAGAGTCTCTAGTCCCAGCTAAGGGACTCCAAGATAACTTGGCTGAAAGGGCAGTAAAACGAGAAAAGCTCAGAAATAGACATTGGACTTTGGTTCAAGATCTCATCAGATAGTTCAGCAGTAGTGAGGTTTGGGGCAACATGCTTCTCTAAAGAAATCTCCATGTACTCTCTCTCTTTCACTCTCTAGTTACTATTTAATCTACACTAATCTATCCATCAACATCATTTAATGAAATTGCTCCTCTCGAGGTCATCTCCATAACTAAAGGACACTACTTTGTTGCCAACTTTTCAAACTCCCAGCAGCATTCCACATAGATCGCCAGTGTCCTTGAAATACTCACCTCTTGGCATCTGTGATGTCATATCTTCACTTTTTCTCTTCCTCAGTGAATACTGCTGCTACTGCTGCTCATCCTTCTCTTCTTCCTCCTTCTCCTCCTTCTCCTCCTCCTCTTCCTTCTTTGTTAATCCTCACATGAGGATGTTTTTCCCTTTGCTTTGAAGAGAGAGGGGAATGGGGGAGAGTGATAGAGAAACATCAATGTGAGAGAGACAGATGGACTGGTTGCTTCCCACATGAACCCCAACCGGGGGGTGGAAAGAAAACCTGCAACCCAGGTACGTGCCCTTGATGGTGAATTGAACCCATGACCGTTCTGTGTACAGGCCAACACTCTAACCACGGGACAGTGAATGCTTTTCCTTGACCTCCCTTGCTGATTCTTTTCCTCTCCCCAACCTGGAAATATCTGAGCCTCTCAGTGGTAAGTCTTGGTACTGCATCTTTTTTTTTAACTCACTCTCTCCCTAGGTGGCCTCATGTGTGCTTGTGGCTTTCAACATCAACTGTAACTTGCATGCTGAGGACTTCCAAATCTATATGTCTAGCCTGACTCTCCCCTGAATCCAGAACTCATTTATCCAGCTGCTATTGACATCCTCTTAGATATCAAATAGGAACCTCCAATTTAACGTGTCTAAAATGGAACTCTTGATTCTCCCAAACCCAGTCCTTCCCCACAGCCAGTTGTTCAACCCCCAAACTGGTAGTCATTCTGATTCCTCTCTTAGTCTTATTACCTGCATCCAATCATTCACCAAGTCCTGGTCACTTTTATCTAAATATGTTTCAAGTTCATCCATTTCTCATCATTAATTTATTTCACTGAGTTTCAGGCCATAGGCATTCTCTTACCCGATAACTGCTATAACCATTAACAGGATTCCCTGCTTTACTTGTATGGCATTACCACCCACTCTTTACATAAAAGCAAAATTATTCTATTTTGTTATTTCTTATTATGAAGATCTTCAAATATATACAAATGGGCAGAGTAGCATGAATTCCCATATACCTGTCACCCAACTTTAATAGTTATCAGTTCATTGAGAACCACATCTATTTTCTTGCCTCCTCTAGTTTTTGACACAAATTCCATATATTATATCATTTTAGTCCTAAATATTTCAACATATGATGTATAAAAGGTAAAGACTCTTTTAAAGTATAACCACAAGGCCATTAACACATCTTAAAAATTAGTAAGTTTTCAATATCATCAAACATCCAAAAAGTATATTTCTGAATGTCTCTTAAATATCATAATTTTTTTATAGTCAGGTTGTTTGAATCAAGGTTCTAACACTTGGATTGCGGGAAACGAGTTAAGTCGGCTCGCGTGAATTGCGCCTACTCCGCGGGAGCCGTCTTAACTCAGTTCATATAGATTTGCGGTGGAGTGCGGGAAACGTGTAAACTCGGGCCGATTGTAACTGCGTATTACCAAATATTTGTTTGTTTGCCGTTCACAAAGATACCTACCTGCGTATGCGAACCGTTTCATACCCATTGGGGTAATAGGTATCATAAAAATCCCTTGTAAGTAGAGAACACTTTATGGTGCTGGTCGAGTACAATACCGTTAGGGTACCAATGTATTGTTTTCTCATTTTATAACCGATATCCCTGGATATCTCACCATGCAAAGAGAATAGTTATTGAGAAATACTTCTTGTGTCCTGACGTCTTTAGTTTTGAGTTTTGTGAATATTATTACGTGTTTAAATATTTAAATATATTGTGATAAAGACATTCATATAGAATTTTTTAACCAAATAAAATAAAATCGTTCCGCAAAGTGTTCGCATAATAATTATTTTTTTATATCAGATATCTATCGGAGTACCGCTATTTTCAGTTAGTATTATTTTTATTTGCTTTAACCTAGAATGTCGCAGCATTCAGACTATAGTGATGATAAGTTTTGTGCAGACAAGTTGTCCAATTATTCTTGTGATAGCGATCTTGAAAATGCGAGTACAAGTGTTTTGAAAAATATCATACGCTAAAAAACTATTAATTTCTATTTGTTTTGATTTATTATGAAAATTTTATTTTAAACTTTAAAAATATGTGTATATTTTTAGGTAATAAGTATTTTTTGGGTTTTTCGTATTTAGTTTATATATATCGAATTATTTATGTACTGAATAGATAAAAAAAATGTCTGTGATTGAATAAATTTTCATTTTTTACACAAGAAACCGAAAATTTCATTTCAATCGAACCCATACTTCAAAAGATATAGGCATTTTAAACTAACTCTGCTTTTGCGCGGGAAACCTAAATAATTGCCCGCGCCATCTTATATTTTGGCGGGAAATTCACCCGACACCGTAGTGCTAAGAAGGACCACATATTGATTGAGATGTCTGTAGGATTCCTCTTCCATTAATATCTCACTTGTTCACTTGCTTTTCCCCCTCCTTGCAATTGATTTGTTGAAGAAACCAGACTGCTTGTCCTGTAAAGTTATAGTCTGGGTTTTGCTGATTGCATCTCTGTAATGTTACGTGTTCTTTCATGTTAACAACTGCTAGGATGGCTTCATAGGTGGTATTGTATTCTTCTATCAGAAGTCATATGTTTGGTTGTATGTCTTTCTTTATAATATTAGTATCCATTGTGCTTTATATCTAAATCCATTAATTCATTAGCAGTTGCATAATAGGGATATTCTATCCATCTTCATTTATTCACAAGAATACTTCTATAAAGAAGGGACTTCCTCTTGTCTACTTTTTACATTTCCTAGTGGTAAAGTTTGTATAGGAATAGATTTGCCTTTTATTTTTTTAAAATATATTTTATTGGTTTTTTACAGAGAGGAAGGGAGAGGGATAGAGAGTTAGAAACATCGATGAGAGAGAAACACCGATCAGCTGCCTCCTGCACACTCCCCACCGGGGATGTGCCCGCAACCAAGGTACATGCCCTTGACCGGAATCGAACCTGGGACCCTTGAGTCCGCAGGCTGACGCTCTATCCACTGAGCCAAACCAGTTAGGGCAGATTTGCCTTTTAAAAACATAAACTTGATTGTGTCTCTATCCTGCTTAAAGACTTCTGGTGGCACCTCCATGCACAAAGAATAAAATCTATGACCTACACACCCACTGCATAGACTGGCTCCTCCATCATCTTTTTCACCATGCTCCATCACATTCTCTACCTATTAATTAAAATTTAAACTAAATATAAAACTTGAAGTTTATTGAAATTTACTGGAAAAGTAAAGCCCTTTTCTGCCCCAAGATTTTGTCCTTGCTCAGAGAAGTGCCTAGTAGGCTTCTTCTTGACCGTCAAGCTGCAATGTTATCTCCTCATCAAGGCCTTCTCTGACAGCTTCACTTAAGGAGCCTGCTCTCCCTCATCACAGCTCCTATTTAATTCTTTTATAGCACCATCACAAGCTGTAACTATCTTCCTTGTTTGTTTATTAGTCATTTCCCACCAAGCATGCTAGCTCTGGAAAGCAAGGATTTTTTGTCCACACACCACTGAATCCTAAGGTACAACACAATAACTGCACACTGAGTGCTTTTCTTTTTTTGAATGAATGCCACAAACTTGCTGACCCTACATATCCTCACCTATATAAATGGGATGCAGGGATGAGCTAGGTGATCGCAGGATTTCTTCCAGTTTTTAATGTTGTTCTCTGAGAACGTTAGAGACCAAGACAAAGATCATCTAGTGCAATGCTGCCCAAATTCTTTATGTTGTGGTACCTGGAGCAAATGATGTTTGTGATGGGCAGGCCATTGAGAGAAGAGCTGGTTTGGTGGTTGAACAGAGGGCCACAGGAGTTGGCATAGGGAAAACATTTCTAGACTCAAGAGGGTGGGAGAGTTGGGTAGGCTTAGAGATTTAGGGCAGGAAATTCTTCTGAGTATATACTTTGAGAGCTCCCTGACTTTTATGGCCCTCAAGGACTTAGAGGCCTAGGACTTCCTGCTGTCTCTGCATTTTGAAATCCTTCTTTCCCCTGAAAAGTCACTTTCTTCTTCAGGAAATTCCACCAACTTAACATTATTTCAAAGCATTCTCTTTTTACAATGCAAATACTTCGGCTCTGGTTGAGAAGGTTATGGGTATTTTTCACCTTTGTGTGAATTAGCTTAAGTAGACTGCTCTCTTACTAGAGTCTGAGGTATCAATGTTTTGTTCAGTTTAAGAGAGTCAAGGTGGAAGGGGGCAACTTTGGAGCTTGGGTCCTTGTGTGAGCTGCAGGAGGACAAGCCTGACTCAGCACAGTGGACTCCTGTGGCAGACCAGGGTGGTTGGGATACCCTAGGAGTAAAGACAGAGGGCTTCAGTCAGCTAGTCCCAAAGATTCAGTCAATTTCCTTAATTCTGGAGGTCAGGATCTTTGCCCAAGATGTTTATTGCCAGTAGAGGATACAGAGAAACCCAGTATAGAATCCATGCTATATAGATATCACTGAGGTCAGCAGGCACACATAGAGGACCAGACTGGCACTGGTAGCAGAAAGGCAATGCCAGGGCACCTACAGCATGCGATTGGTGCACAGACCCATCCACTCATCCAAACAGCAACTGCTTTCCCAGGACTACTGCTCCCTGCCTTCTCTTCTCCCAGAGACCAGAAGAGTAAAGAAGAGATTAGCTTGTAGAGAAAACAAGGCCCAGGAAGGAGGGGGACCAGGCCTCAGGATATTGCAGGTGAGAAGAGGTTTTCCTTCTTCTCCCGGACCTGCACCCTGATCTTGATAAATTCCCCTGCCACTTCCTGCCCATCCTTCTGAATAGGAGCTTACACTTTGCAGAAGGAGAACTTGGAGAAGCTCTTCTGGAGGGATCATGCTGAGGCAGCCACACTGTGAAGGGATTTGAGGCATGCACAGTTACCTACTTGGTAAACTATGGTGAGTGCTAATTTTGAGACCTTTTTCGTATTATACTGGAATTGCACTTGGGTCTTCATTCCCCTTTAGTGCGCTCAGATGACATGCTGAGGAACTCCGTAGGATATTGACTCCATTGCATTCTTGTCTATAGTAATATCTTAGATTTCTTGATAGTAGAGATTCCCAGACTAAGGTTAAAAAAAATCACAAGATATTTAAGTTATAGCAAAAACAAAAACAAACAAAACAAAAAGACTCTTAATTTCATGGAATCTTAGGTTAGAAGACAACTGATTTGGACTTCCCCCTGTTGCATGAAATTCTACATGCCACTGGTTTTCGGTGTGTCCTATCAGCCTTTAACCTATGCTTGAATAGTGTCAGGGGTGGGGATCACCAGTATTCTATTCTTGCAGTGACAGACAATTTATGGTCTTCCTTGCCTTAAGTTAACATTTGATTATAAATTATCATCAGGCTTTATTCCCCCCGCCCCCACAATCACACAGAGGACATATGATAACTTTCCAAATAAGTGCTATTAGTTATTGTGTATGAGGCCTTCTTTTGACTACTCTATAAATTCTCCAGCTGTCCCAACTGTTGCTGGTCTCCTAGAAGGAGCATTGGAATCCTCCTCTTCTCCAAGCCCATGGCAAACCTAATCTCATGGGTTTTGTCCTTGGTCCTTTCCTTCCTTCCCTTTTCAGGAACTTTGTTCCATCTTCCTTCTCTCTCTGGGTCTCCAGGGTTTCCCTTAGCCACAGACTACAAATATGCCTATTCTACTCTCTACTCAACATTGCTTACCTACTCTAAGAAACTATGCCATCTCCTGATTTCCTGTCACCATGAAATTTATGAAAAGTGTAGTGCAGCCCTAGCCGGTTTGGCTCACTGGATAGAGCATAGGCCTGGGGACTGAAGAGTCCCAGGTTCGATTCCAGTCAAGGGCATATACCTTGGTTGCAGGCACATCCCCAGTAGGGGGTGTGCAGGAGGCAGCTGTTCGATGCTTCTCTCTCATCGATGTTTCTAACTCTCTATCCCTCTCCCTTCCTCTCTGTGAAAAATCAATAAAATATATATTTTTTTAAAAAGTGTAGTGCACAGTTATCCCCCCAGTTCTTCATTATTCCTTGTAGCAATCTGGGTTCTGTCTCCTCAGCTTTGTAGAAATGTACCTTTGAAGGACAGTAATGTCTTTGAAACGGACTTTTATCAGTCTTCAGGCTTCTCCTCCTTGCCAAGCCCACCCTATAGCATATATAGCATATAGCCCCTTCTGTCCTGACAACATCTCCTTTAGACTCCCAGACTCAGAGTTCTCCCGGTTATCTTCCCATTTCTGCAAGTGGCTTTCCCCACTATTTCCTCTTTTATTTTTTTGCCTCCATGGAAAAGACTTTCCTTAAGGTAATGTCCTCAGACCACTTCTCTTTTCTTTATCCTGTCCTCCTTGGTAATCTTTACCTCATTTCCATTTCATTTATTATTCTTTGTTTAAAATATGTTTTTATGGATTTTTTTAAGAGAGAGAGAGGAAGGGAGAGGGACAGAGAAATAGAAACATCAGTGAGAGAAGAACATCATCAATCAGCTGCCTCCTGCACATCCCCTACTGTGAATCCAATGGTTGACCTCGTAGTTCTTGGGTCTAGGCTCAACTGCTGAGCCACACCAGCTGGGCTCATTTACTATTCTAATAGGGTTAACCCCAAGCCTCCACTCCATCTCTATCTCAACCCTGGCGTATCTCTATAGCTCCATTTTAACCTTTCTGCTGAACATCTCGGAAAGGTTAAAATTAGTGGTGGCAAGCAGGCTAAATAGCCATCTCAGATGGTGATTAAAGAAAATTTGAATTTATTTAAGGAAAAGGGGTTAGGGGGTGGAAATATCCAAAGGAAAGAGCTATATATACAGCACTGAGCCAAAGGGTATTGGGTCCATGATGGCAGGAAAACGTACTTAGAACAGTGAAACAAGGAAGGGCATAGAAGAAGCAACAGAAAAGTCTAGGCTGGGCTGCTCTGGCTCACTGAGAAGTCAGGGCCTTGGAGACAGGTTCAGGGAGTTAGCCCGGGAGGAGCTGCCACTGCCCATTGCTCCCCTGATTGCAAGTCTCATGGGGTCCCTTAGAGGTTGGGGGATATGTGCCTGTGGGAGAAGGAGAGGAAGGGAATGGCAAAGGCATGCTCCTTGGAGGGAGAGTGCGCACTGTGTCCTTTGTCCTGAGTTATTTATCTCTCTCAGGTGGAAATCTTAGGGGAGTTTTCAGGAGAGGTCCTTAATAGAATATTCATAAGCTTTCCAGGTGTGCTTTTTCAGGGTTGTGGTCTCCACTGATTGCTCAGTGCCTGGGCAGGGAGTCAGTAGTCAATGTAGCTGGTCCTGAGGCAGCCATGTCTGATTTTGTCGCTTTTCTGGGCTTGGAGCTGAAATATAACGGAGACCTAAATGTTATCTTTAGAGAGGAATTTCAGGGGGTCTAAACGGCCTGACCAACAACATGAAAGATCAGGCGTCCAAACCGAATGATCAGCACTATGCTAGGGAAGAATAGGTTGCCCTGAGGGTGAGGTCCTTGTTTTCCCTTGCTGGTGAGTTTCTGACCTGGCCCAATATCTAGATGCCACCTTCAACTTATGATATCCCAAACATAGTTTCCTTCTTAACCTATTTATTCTCTGGAATACCCATTTCCTCTCTGCTATTCTCCCCTTTCCTCCCCCCACCCCCACCCCACGCTTTTTTAGGACATTGCCCAAAATCCTGTTCAAACAAGTTCTAGATCTACAAGTCATTTTTAAGTTCTTCTTTTTCCACACAATTTCTGTCCACTCTCTTTTTATAGCTTCTGCTCCCTCCTGTCCATTCTCATTGTCCCAACTTAAATCAGGCCCTTGTAGCCTCTTGCTAGTATGTTGGTGTATAGTCCACTTGGCATGTCCATTTCCCACTTTCAATTTACCATATTTACTGCTGCCAGATGGTAGTGGAATTGCATCTTTTGTGGTGGTTGAGTATTAAAGTTATTGTTTAAGAAGAGAATTTCTTATTGTTAACATTACTCTTAAAATGCCTTATATTGCCCATGAAGCAAAATCTATAGACATATTGCTTCTTAATAATTTAACATTGCCAGTTTTTCCTCCACTTTTGGAAGAGATCACTTTTCTTTTTGTTGACTATCAGATAAGTCATCTGCTTGGTTTTAGTGGCCATCTAGAATGAAAATGTTTCTTAATACACCTTAACTACTTTCTTTTAAAATATGTTTTTTAAACACTCAGCACTAGTCTATTTGAATTCATGTTAGTTACTCACGAGTGTGATACAGAGTCTCTGGAATGTATAAAAGCACAGTTCTGATCCTGTTATTTCTGTGCTCAAAAACATTTAGTGGCTCTCCATTGCTTATCAGACGCCCCATTTCTTCAACCTCACACTCAAAACTGTGAGTGAGCTGGCTTCAACTCACTCATCTCATCCAGGTTCCATCCCAGAAAGGAATGTCTCCACACATGCTGTTTACATTCCAGTCTCCATCCACACTTTCCCTCACAGGGGTCCCACTGGCGGATATACCTTGTTCTTACTCCCCATCTCTGCTGGGTTGAGCCATTCTTCAAAGATCATCTCACATGCTGCCTCTCCTAAGATTCCTTTACAGACTCTTCTCTAGCCCAGCTCAGCCCAAATCCTACTTCCTTTTCTGAACTGAGTAGGTCTTCATTTGTACTGCATTTATAGCAAGTATCATTTTCTGTCTAGAATTTTCATTTTTATTTACTTTTTGTGTGTGTATATGTGTTAATCCTCAACTGGAGGATATTTTTTCCATTGATTTTTTTTAAAAGAGAATGGAAGGGAGAGAGGGAAGAGGGAAGAAGGGAGAGAGAGAGAGAGAGAGAAACAGAGATACATTGATCAGTTGCTTCCCACACTCACCCGACTGGGGCCAGAATTGAACCTGCAACCCTTCAGCGCAAGGGCTGACACTCTAACCATTTACCACAACAGACAGGCCTTTATTTACCATATTTTTCCATGTATAAGATACTACTTTTTCTAAAATTATCAGACTGAAAATTGAGGGGCGTCTTATACACGGAAGTCAGCTAAGGAGGGAGCCACATGGGTACATAGCTGCCCATACCTTGTCAAACAGGCTTCCTCCAATCACGAGCCCTACTGTTACTGATGTCAGCTGATGCGGTAATTGGAGGTGGAGGTGGAGACTGTGCAGATGCAACAGGGACGGGAGCGTTCTGAGCCCATAAAGATGTCAAAAAATAAAAAGATAAATACTGGTAAGTGATTGTATTACTCTGCAAAATTCAAACTGAATGTAATCAGCTATGCAAAAGAGCATGGAGATAGAGCTGCAGAGAGACAATTTGGATCTCCTCCCATTGAGTGTATAATCAGACAGTGGAGAAAACAGGAAGAACAACTCCTTAAGATGCCAAAAAAGAAGAAGAACTTAAGAGAAAAACCAGCAAAATGTTTAAAATATTGATTTATTAATTTGGGGTTGGAAAAGTGGGGGGCATCTTATACATGGGG
The DNA here is from genome assembly GCF_028538775.1 of Myotis yumanensis. NCBI lineage: Eukaryota > Metazoa > Chordata > Mammalia > Chiroptera > Vespertilionidae > Myotis > Myotis yumanensis. The sequence continues at coordinate 66,099,778 of NW_027223755.1, read as the reverse complement.
GTGTCTTATACACGGAAAAATACAGTAAGTTTTATGAGACTATAAGCACTATGGACAAGGTTAGTGCTTGGATCTTCTTTATATTTTTACTAGAGGCCTGGTGCACAAAATTCATGCACAGGTAGGATCCCTAGTCCTGGCCAGTGATCAGGGCCAATCAGGGCCTTCCAGCTGCTGGCCAGGGCCTTCATTCCACGCCGCCCCCTGTTGGTCAGTGCACATCATAGCGAGCAATAGAACTCCTGGTCAAACTCCCATAGGGACACTTTGCCTATTAGCCTTTTACATATGTAGATACTCTTTCACCATCTCCAACTTCAAGCACACAGTCAGTTCTCAACAAGTTTGAATGAATAAATAAGTAAAATAATGCGGCTTCCCAACGCCCCCTTCCCCCCTCCCTGGCCCCATGCAAAATAATTTCTCCCAATGTGCTGTAGTCTGGCAGTGCCCCAGAAGGTAGGACTCAGGGCTCCAAAGCAGCAGCAAACTCTTCTTCATCCCTTTAGTGTCTGAAGTCAGGCAATGAATGAACTCAACAGGAAGGCAGATGGGCAAGCAGATATATGCAAATGCAAAACTCTTTGCTCTTTCTTACAAAGCAAAGTAAACATTCTATTTAGGGAAAGAAAGAAAAAAAGACCTTGCAAATGTACAATACAATGGCTTTTTCATAGAATGCTTCAGGAAATGCCAAGGTCTGTCATTGGGGTTGGAGACAGTTTGTTTCCATTGTGTAGAAAGAGACAGTTAATCCCGAAGACCTGCTGTTTTAAAGGATCAGACACGTTCCAGTGCATCTCAAGTTCAGTGGGACTTTAACCTTTATGGAGAGAAAATCCCCTCCCAGCCTTGTTTTTAACTCCAGGCTGAAGGGAAGCTCTGGCTCCAGGAGTTCACTGGATATAACAGCCCTTAAATCTTTTCTGATTCATACTCCAAGCCCCAGAAATACAAATCTAGCTCTGCTCAGATGCGCAGTAAGATTTTAAAGGAAGGTCTGGGGGTTGAAGAGGATGGGAATGTAATATATTTAAGGATGGTCTGGGCCTTGGGGACGAAAGGTTATTTGAGCTTGTCTTACATCTTTCAAGGGATGGGGCATCTTGATCTTTATTATGGACATGCAGAAAGTGTAATCTGCCCGCAGCGACAGAGGGAGTTTGACGGTGAATTTACACCCTCGGTGTTGACTTTAGACTGATCAGGGAAAATAACAGCCCTACACTCTTGTAAAATGTTAACGTGCCGTGAGAAGTGCACAGCGTGACCTGATGTACAGTGTTCAGATTTGTCCTGACGTTATTGAATCGTGGCAAGTGGCTTCCAGGAGGGAAGGTGTTGGTTTTTGTTTTTATTTTTTGCACAATTATTCAGGTGTCTTATCCTGTTTCTCTTCTCCCTCCTGGACTTGGGTCCTGGAATCACTTGGGTCCTAGAGAGCTCTTCCCTGCACGCCTCAGCTCGGCCTCCTGCGGGCTCCCCCGCGCCGCCCCCGCTTTTCTCTTTCTGGCCCCGCCTCCTCCGCGCGCCCCGTAGCCAGCAGCTAGACAGCTGTGTTCAATCAGAAACCACTTACAACTCCAGACGATTCAAACGGGAAACTTCGGCGTGAAGCGCAGCTCCGCTCGGGCTCTCTTTAGCTTTCTTTCCTTCCCAGGAGCCCGAGGAGCGGATCTTCCTCGCCCCGCCGCCCGGGTTTGTTCTGGAGCTCGACGAAGCCCTCTAGGGTGCGGGATCTTGCTGGGAGCTGCCTCCAGCCTGGTCATGGGGGTCGGCGAGCCGCCGCAGGAGTGGTGAGCGGCGCCGAGGGTGGCACTGCCCCGGGACCCGGCGGTGGGCGCGCGCGGGCGGGTCCCCGCGCCGGCTCGGCCGCTGCAGCAGCTGCGAGCGCGCCACGCCACCCAGGCTCCTGCAGCAATGCCTCGCCCGTGAGTCGCGAGCCGGCTCTGCTCCTCTTCGGAGTGTTGGCATCCTTCGTTAGGACTGCACCGCTGTCCTGGGTGAAAATGGCTGTCTAGACTAGAATCTGCCAGAAGGGACCGAGCAGTGGATAGCGAGCCTGTGAAGCCTAACTCACAGCTGCGAGACCTGGAGGAGGAGCTCGGCTCGAAAAGTGCAGACATGAATTCTGGAGTTGCCTTGAAATACGGAAACGACTCCTCCGCCGAGCTGAGCGAGGTAAGAAACAGCTGAGGTCGAGAGCTCTGGTTTCCTAGGCAGTGAGTGGCTTTTTGACCCCCCACCCCCTTTTCATAATCTCCCCCAGCTCGGTACCGCACTCGCCTCGCACTGCCTGTCTGGAGGCAGCGCAATTAAAGATTAATAGATTTTCTGGATCTTGTTTTAACTTGTAGTGTTACTCAGGAAATGACCTGAACTGGCTTGATGTTTCAGTCTGAAACGAGTGGCTTAAAAAAGAAACAAGCTCTCACCACCCGCCAAGGCGTTTTTACTCTCCGCGGTCTGGGTCCCCTGTCCCTTCCCACCCGTTTCCCCCCCCCCGTTTATGTACAACTCTGCTTTTCGTACTCACAAAATACCCGGGGATCCCAGCTGAGCTTAAGCCAGCGGTAACTAATTTGGTGGGGCCCGGGAACTCATTGGATTATTAAATCTGCCACTTGGCTCCCACGTGTGATGCGTTTGGATAAATTCGGGTAAGGTGGTCTCTCCGCGGCGGAGATGAATGACCGCGCTGGGGAGGGGCGTGGGGAGGAAGCACATCAAAGCCGCTTAGAACTTTATTTCCTGCCCGGGACTGGACTCCTGAGTCTTTGAGGCAAGAGCATTTGCAATTCCTGGCTCTTACAGTAACATAGCCACTTGAGTGTTTGAGACCTTGCTTTGAAATTAAAGGCTACATCAAACGGCATGCAAATATGTGGACGGTAAGGGTGCCCAAAGCCACCTTTTTGATGACTTTAGGGATGCCTGGGGCACATCCCCTCCCTCCCGCCCCCCAAGGCTTTGAATACCTGAAAAGTAGGGACGGGAAACCTCCAGAACTGGGAGCTCAGAAGAAAGTCTGAGACGGTGTCTACAAGCCTCCAGGAGGCTTGATGGCTGTAGGATTTCCTCCTAGCACCATCCCTGAGCCATTTCTGGGAGCAAAAGTAGAATAAATAGTCTGTGCTTCTTCAGTATGGCTGAAGAAAGGAAGGGGAAGGGGGGGCGAGGCGGGGTGGAGGCCGGTGTAAAAACAGCCGGAAGGCAGATAGAAGTGATGTCAGATTACTTACCGTGAAGGGAAAATGAAAGGCTCACTTGGGGAGAGGGCTGGTGATGGGGAAGGAAGGGGGTGTACAGGGGAAACTCCATTAGGTCTGGGGCTGGTATCCCGCACCCCGGCCTGGTGCTCTGAGTGTCTTACTGCTGTGCTGTGCCTGCTGGGGTTTGGAATAGCATTTTGAGGTGTTGGTCCAATGAGTAGAGGCATTGCCTAACCCCTGTGCTTTCCCTTGTGATGAGGAAGACAGGAGATGCAAAGGGTAGGGCTTCATTTAAGACTGGGAGGCAGAGGGAAAGCCTGAAGACCTAAGTGACTTTTGCCAATTTTAAATGCAGGGGGAGGTTTCAGATCTAAGAAGAACCCAGGTCCGACTCCATTGCTGACACTATTTAAGGAGAAGCCTTTGTCTTATCTACTAAGGTCATTTAAAAACTAAAAAACTGAAGGCTTGAAGAGAGTCTTGGCTAGGCCTTTCACATTGTTTATTTCTACCTGGCAGCTTTCACACTTTCACCTGAAAGGTGCTGTTCGATTACCTCTGTTTCAAAATGAATTGTGGAGAGCGAGGAGGCCTGGGTTGACTTTAACAGTATTGGCAGGGTCAGGGAGGACATTAGATGTAAAACCCAGGTGGGAGGTAACGCCCTCCATCCTGTGTCTCGTGCGCCTCATTTTTCCACTCCTTAGAAAACCTGTGGCCAAATGCGAGCCGTGAGGGCGCTCTGTGATCTCTGCACTAGTTGGAGCAATATCTCAGCATTACAAGACATAGTTTTGTCCCTCAGGCAAGAAACAAGTTTCTGTCCCAGCCATATCCTTTACCAAATTTTCTTTCCCTTTTCTCAGTGTCGGCTAATTCTTTGCTTGCCTTCTTTAGAGCCTTCTTTTTAGGCTCAGTGACCTAGTGCTCCTCCATCCCCCAATCCTAGTTTCCCTGCAGATTAAGTAGTTGCAACAAATTGTGAAGATAGTTTTGTGTTTTGTGGGTTTTTTTTTTAGCTTTTGTACATATTTTAAATTATGGTATGTGTAAAGAGAGTTTGAAAGGTAAGGGTGTGAGGTTCATACCTTATGGACCCTAAATCACATGGGCAATAGTCCCATGTTCTGTAATATCTATAGATCAGTAAGGATATGGACCCAGGAAGATTCTAATACAATTCATTTGTATTTCTCACTTTACCCTTGTTTAACAATCACTTCTCTTTGGTGTAAAGGAGAGTTTCTTCTTTTCACCGTAATTTTTCTTTTAAACACTGGTTTTGCTTTAACATCTTGGTGGGGGGGGGGGGGGGGGGCAAAGTCCCCATCCTTTTTTGATGGTTGGTTCCTCCTCATCTGGAAGCAGAGCTAATAAAATCCCTGAGGGGCCCCTTTAATGCCATATCTCTTATTGCCCAGGGAGTCTCAACACTGCCTGGAGGTCACCATGGGGTCAGATTCAGCCTGATGTTCACCAGGCATTTCAGGGGCAGGAAAAACTCAAAGGGCTCAGCATTATTCTGGGTATTAGAAATAAGAGGCCTCTCTCGTTGGCATTGACTGGTGAGCTTATGCCTTCTGCAAGGGCCCTCTAGCCATAGGAGTCACTGACTTCATAACGTCCTGAACAAGGGAAGTGACTTGAATCCATTTCTAGTTGTAATCTGCTGGACCTTCACGAGAGCAGCAAGCTTTGGTCAACAATTCAGGCGTTGACCTCTGCCTGCCCTGCTCCAGGAAAGTTTCCTTACCAGAGAGGCAGGCGAGATTGGTGTGAGGGAGACTGGAGGAGACTGAGAGGGCTGGGTGTCGGGCATGAGGTGTTTTGCATGTGTGAGAACTTTAAGATGCTGGAAAACAGGAAATTCATGAATGTGTTCCTGTTGTGTCTTTAGTTTGAACAATAGCTGTTTAAGATCCTATGAGGTGATTATAGGAGAGAGTAAAATGCCCTCTACCTATGGTCAATTCAAAGCATTTTTATTTATCCATGACCACAAATGGCTTATGTCAAGTCTGAACACTTGAACCAAAACAAACTAGTCATTAGCATTAACAAAGGTAATTCAAAAGGAAAATTTGAGAAGCATGAGTTGGCGATTCTTTTTTTTTTCCTTAGCTATTAGCTGTCCCTATCAAAGACTCAAAGGATGTTTTTCTTTTTCTAATAGGAGGTTAAGGAAGGACTTTAATATCAGCCAAATCGAAAGTACTTAGAAAATTAAGTGGTTGGCTTTCAGTCTTCCTCCAAGATCAAGAAGCTGACTGGACACACTGCCAGCAGCATTAGATTAAATTCTCCCAAACCTTGTCAAGGAAGGCTCTTAAATCTTCTTCCTCAACCCCGTGGGTTTTCAGTTGGCAGTTAATTCTGTTTAACTTGGTAAAACCTGTGGGACCAGTTTCACAATCACATCTCTTGGTCCTTAGAGTAATTCAGACTTTCGGAAGAAGTCTTGTGCAGCATTATCAGAGTACGACTTGAATTTACTCATCTTTACAGAATACCTGTCCACCCAGTCTGCTTGTCTAATAGGCAGCTATCTATTTATGTAGCAAAATAAAGAGTTATCTTTAAGAGTTTGTTCTTCTAAGTCAAGAAAGATTTTCAAGGTTTTCACGGATTTGGCTGAAAGGCAAGATCTCAACAGAAAAGCTCCTATGATATTGCTGCATGAAATATGAATTTAATGTTGAAATGCAAATCGTTGATATTGTTCTGATATTTTGGATTTATTTTGTAAGCGTACTTATATTGTTCTTAATTATCTTGAAAATCACAATGAGCAAAACATTCTTTAAATTCCTGAGGGGGGGGAAAAAGAGTTTGTTCTTTCCTGGCAATCATGAAAACCACTGGGAATGAAAAAAAATTATTTCCTAACGCAAAGAATACTTTGTTCGAAGCAATTAACCTATATTTTGTCTTTTAAATATTAAACAATGAACAGGTAAAATTCTCCCATCACGATTTATTTTGAAACCTTAGTTGCCCTGGAAATTGTATTTCCCTCTCTCCTCATCACATTATTCAAAGCCTCTTTCATAAGATTATTCCACTCCTGAATATAGGCTATAGAGGCAACTCCCTGCTTTCACCATTTACTTGTTGGGTAGCTACTGAAACCACACATCTTCACTGATACTCTAATTAAGAAGTAGATTATATGGGAGAAAATTGCTCTCTAGATAGATTATCTCGTATATATATCTCTCTAAGTGGCCATCTCACAGATGTACTTACTCTTTTTAGTCAAGTTACACAGTATCAGAGTCGGAAGGACCTATGAGATCACCTAGTATGCCCACTCCCCGTTATACTTCTTCACCTCCTCTGTTTCTATAGAATCCCACTTCATTGTAGTGAGGTGTTTAATGTCTGTCTTAGCCACAGATGATAAGCACCAGAAGGGCAGTGTCAAGACCTGTCAGAGTCTGGCACATAGTAGGTGTTCTAGGGATGTTTGATGAATGAACACCTTGCCTCTTCTCTCTCTTTCCCTTTTTTATAAATGTAGAATTTGAAAAATTGATTTAAGAGGCTCTTTGGCTGTGTAACAAACTGCCCTCAAATTTAGAGACTTCAAATGACAATCTTATTTGCTCCTGATTTTGCAATTTGGGCAGAGTTCAAGGGGAAAGACCTGTGACTGCAACTGGAAGATCCGCTTCCAAACGGGCTTAATCACAGCTGGCAAATCAGTGCTGGCTGTAGACTGGAGATCACCTCAGTTCTCTTGGAAGTGGGCCTGCCCGTGTGGCTGCTTGGATTTCTTCTCCCTGTGGCGGCTGGGTTCCAAGAAGTAGGAGGTGGAAGCTGAAGGTTCTTTTAAAATGTAGGACTCAAATGGGCACCAGGTCACTTCTATGTGCTCTACTGGTCAGAACAGCTATGTGCTTAGCCCAGAGGCAAAGGGTGAATAAATAGATCTCACCTGTCCAAGGGGGAGGTGACAAAGAATTTGCAACCATTTTTAATCAACTCCAGAGGTCACAAACTGACCGAATCGTGTCTAAAACACTGGTCTCTTGCCCTAGGCCCGTGGTCGGCAAACTGCGGCTCGAGGGCCACATGCGGCTCTTTGGCCCCTTGAGTGTGACTCTTCCTAGGCCTTAGGAGTACCCTAATTAAGTTAATAACACTGTACCTACCTATATAGTTTAAGTTTAAGAATTTTGGCTCTCAAAAGAAATTTCAATCGTTGTACTGTTGATATTTGGCTCTGTTGACTAATGAGTTTGCCGACCACTGCCTAGCCGGTTTGGCTCACTGGATAGAGCATCAGCCTGAGGACTGAAGGGTTCCGGGTTTGGTTCTGGTCAAGGGCACATGCCCAGGTTTCAGGCTTGATCCCCAGTATGGGGTGTGCAGGAGGCAGCTGTTCAATGATTCTCTCTTATCATTGATGTTTCCATCTCTCTCTTCCTCTCCCTTCCTGTCTGAAATCAATAAAAATATATTTTTAAAAAATTTAAAAAAAGTAAACACTGGTCTCTTAAGTCCCGATGTTTGGCAGTAAGACTAACTGTTGTTGTTTTTTCTTTTAGCTATTAATTCAGTGGCCTGTAATAGCTAACACTTTCTGAACATTTCCCAGGCATTGACATGCTTCATTCTCAAAGAACCCTATGGGGCACATTCTGTTATGCCCATGTTACAGGTACAGAAGTTGAGGCATAAAGAAGTGAAAAACTTACCAAGATTATACAGACTATAAATGGTGGAGTTGGGAGTTGAGCCCAGGTCAACCATTTGTACAGTTTCCTTTCATTCGTTTCTGCTCTGAGCTTTTGATCACATGTTCCTAGGAGAGAGTATCCTATTTAATAAGCCTGTTTGACTTGACTTGTATTGTAATCTCTATTCAATACCCAGAGAAATCTTTTTGATAAAAATGAAATGGATATGATTAAAAGGATATGGTCACTTTCAAGTGGCTGAGAAATTCTAGGCCAGTGGTTCTCAACCTTGGCTGCACATTAGAATCACCTGGGAATCTTTTTAAAATCCTGATTCCTGGGCCTCATCCTCTGGAAATTCTGTTTCTTTGTTATGGGGTGGGGCCACAACATTAGTATCAGAGAAACAGAATTTCCGGAGGATGAGGCCCAGGAATCAGGATTTTAAAAAGATTCCCAGGTGATTCTAATGTGCAGCCAAGGTTGAGAACCACTGTTCTAGGCATTGCAGAGCTCTAAAAGCAGATTTGCCAGGGAGATAGGGGCACCGAGACCTCTGTCCCACAGTCTGCGCTTCCAGGGGCGTCTGAGGGATCAATGCTACAATACTTAAGGTGCAGGAGAGGGTTTCCTTTGTCACAAGAATTAGGGTTCTCCCACCCCTGCAGTTAGGGCTCTAGGCTGCTACTGCAGTTGGCTCAGTCACTCTAGGTTGTAGAGTGCTGGGATTGGTGAAGAAAGCCAGGGAACCCAATGAAATTGCCAGCCAGCTGGGGTAAAAGGCAAGGCAGCAGCTGGAAGCCAGGTCCTGAGGAAGCACGGAGAACATGACAGTGAGACCCTGCGTCAAACCCAGCTGCAAGGGGAAGTAGATTGAGTGGCTGGAACCAGGTGGTCAAAGGGACAAGAGAAAGGAGAAATGTGGTGTGAAAAGAGGTTAGGCAGAGACCAGCAGCTGATCCGGAACTGAGATGGCCACAGACTCCAAAGCAAAGAGAACACCTTGATGCTGAGGAAGTGCTTTGTCCAATCAGGAACTTTTAAAATGAATTCTAAGACTTTCATATTATGAGCAGGTAGGACTGTAGCTAGCAGATTTGAGGTGCCAGAACTTTAAGTGGTGGCACCTGTCTAGAGCAGGGTATGAGATGGTAACCTCAAGGGTGCTGTTTAATAGCGGCCTGAAGCTGATTTATTGAATGCAAGTCACGTGGATGGCTTCTTCCGAAGTCAGACTGCAACTGGAAGGTAAAACCTGCACTTAGGGCACAATTAAGAAGTTGTTGATGAGCAAGGATTGCAAGTTTAGTGTTTGATCACTGGAATCAAATTTCAGAAAACCAAGATTACATTTTAAGTAATCTCTAGATTCAGGAAAAGAGGTTTGTGTTTGTGAGATTATAGAATCAGACAAGCCAAAAAAGACTCAGAAGATTGATAGATAATAGTTATAACATGGATTTTTTTTTTTAAATATCAGCAAGGGGATGTCATGGCAGAGATAAATTATATGCAATTATTTTCTTGAACTCTCCCTCCCCCTAACCACACCCAGATTCCTAGCAGTGGTATCATGGATTCAGATAAAGAGTTCAACTTATAGAGTAAATATTTACTGGGAGCACAGAGCTATCCTCTTTTTCTAGCAGATGTCCTTTTTTTTCTTGCTGAACCAAAATAGCCAAAATTAGTACATACATAGGCGAAAGAGGACATCTTTGGGGAGGTTTGCATTATCGTAAGGAGTGACAGAGGTTTGTAAAGCAATTTATATATGCAAAATTTTCAAGATATTTCTTATACTCAGCAAAAAGATTAAACATTGAGAAACTTTGTGGGGGCTAAGGGGAAGCAAAGAGATTAAACCTTGAAATTTGGGGGAAGAGGGGAAATCCAGAATTAGCAGCTGTTGCTGCTACTGCCATACTAAAAAAAACCCAAAACACTATAGGTTTAGGTTTGTTAACTTTGTAACTGAGCAACCAAAGCCTGTTGGGCTGGGAAAAGTGTGTGGCCAAAGCTACTTGATGCTTTGATTGGTAGGATGTTTTGAAGCAGGTAAGTTGAGTCATGAGGTTTGATCAGTGCTTGGAATATATGATGGGGCGTATGGGGCCAGAGGTGGAAATGCATCTTAAGCCTAAGCGTTAGTGTTTGGTTGCCTGAGAGCAGAAAGTCTCTCGAAGCCTGTTTGTGTGCGTGCATGCCAGTTAAGGGCTCCAGCTGGATTGTGAGAAATAATGAAGCGGTTATCAACGGAAGAATGCCAACATGGAGGAAGGTTGCCTGGCAATTAGGAAAGCAGTGGAGTCCTCTGGTTGGCTTCATGGTAAGAGTGGGAGTAATTGCTTGCCTCTGTTTCCTATGGGTTGTATGGACTTGTCCATAGAATATGTGGCACATGTATGACTTCTTGCTCCTGCCTGGGCCCCTTCTCCTCCCAAGTTAGTTGTTCTTTCTTTTATCCTTGTTCAGTCCTGACTGTAATGATGGCCAGCCTCCCTGGGAGACCATGAGGTCTTTGAAGGCAGGGACAGAACAAAGCCCATCACTGTATTGCCAGCACCTTGTCAATGTGTGCATAGTAGGGCATTAAGAAACTTCAGAGTTACTTGTGTGGACCAAAACCTAGTTTCCATGTCACAAACTGACTGATGATTGACCACCTTACATTTTTGTTAAAGTGCACGTTGAGGGATTTTAGTTTAGTCATTATTACTGTAACTTACTCTCTGTTGCCAATTTGTTTATTCAACAAATATTGTGTGCCTTCTATATGCCAGGTGCTGTTCTTAGGTCTGAGGATACAGACACAAGCAAAACTGATGTAGTTAGTCCCTGTTCTAATGGATCTTACATTCTAGGAGGAGACAGATGAGATGTGAGTCCAGTGGTGATATATGCTTGAGAGAGAAAATCCCACAGGGACAGAAGGAGAGAGGGATGCTATTACAGTGGTCAGGGAAGACCTGTCTGCAGGAATTTGTGATTTTGATCTGAATGAAATGAGGGATAGAGCCACACAAAGATAGGGGTGGTCATTTTAGGCAGAGGGAAGAACAGGGACAAGGTGCAAAGGTGATGTGGCTGGGAGTATAGCGAACAAGGGAAACAAAAAGAGATGGTCTGAGAACACAGATCTGCCTACATCACCTACAGCCTCATTAGCTATGGGAAAGAATCAGGATTTCTCTGGAGTGTTTTGAACATAACCTGAATTTTTAAAATCTGTATACTTTTTTTTTTTATTGTGGGGCAGTATAGGAGAGATGTCAAGAAAAGGAGGAATTAGCAAAAAAAAAAAAAAAAAAGTCCTGGAAGGCTTTGTCCCAAAAGCCTATTAAAGAAAGTATTTTCAGAAGAGGCTAGTGTGATCACTCATAAAATGCTTCCCCTTTTGCTCCACTCCCTTAAAGTCTATGCATATTCCCAAACTTTCAAATTGTGTCATTTCTCCTATCAGAAATAATTGTTATATTCCATAAAAATAAACTATTATTTTTTGACATATTCAGCATATTTTGAGTTTATTTCCCCCTTAAAGGGAATGGCTTAAAGAACTGAGTGGCATGGACATCAGCCAGGAATGATTTGAAAACTGCCTTTCCTTGATGGAGGGTTCAGGGTGGACGGATGCTGATGATGGAGACTATAAGTGGGTCTGAATTAGGAAAATGGGTTTTACTTTCCACTGTCACTTGGACCAGTTGCCTTCAATTATTTAAATCACTGGCTTTGGTTTATTTTTTATTAACTTTATTCAGTTGATTTATTTATAACAAATACTGTTTTAAGAATCCTGAAATGCTGACACTTCCTTTTTCCTGTCGAAAAGCTCCTTGAGAGTTAGATTATGGCCAGAAAGTTGCATGGGCAGCATGAGACTGCACAAAGGGGACGCTTCTGCTGGGGGTGCCATTAAGTTTATCTTTGATTTACATGACTGATGAGGAAACTGAGGCCTGAATAAGGCTGGCTAGTGGCAGAGTGGGGAATGTAGAACTCACATTCTTTTTAACTCCCAGGAATACCTTTTTCTTTTCTTCCTCACCTTCCTGTTTCTATGTCACAGGATTTGCTTTAAAATATGTGTTATCTAATGTTCTGTTTTCATTTTAAAAGGAAGCCTAATTCTTCGGGAAATCTTGTCTACATATGGCATTACCACCAATCCCACTATTAAAACAATTAGACTAATTTGTTTTTAGGTCGGTGATTTTGGGTGTATTGTAGTTGCTCTCAGTAGGTTTTTATGGGCCTCTCAGGTAGTAGAATCCAAAAGGGCAGTTGCCTTCTTTTTGGGGGTAAGTGAGATGGGCTTACTGTTTAGTGGTTTTGCCAGCTGCTATGTGTTGATGGTGCATGACTAGGTAAACCCTCTCATCCTTTTTTTTTAAATTAAAAATCTATGCTAAAATAATAGAAAATGCACCATGTTACCATTTTTAAGTGTACAGGTCTGTGGTATTAAATACATTCACATTGTAGTGTAACCTTCATTACCACCATCTACAGCTCTTTTTCATCTTCCCATTGAAACTCCGTACTCACTGAAATTCTGTACCCATTAAACATTAACTTTCCATTCCCCTTCCCCCTCCCCTAACCCCGGCCACCACCATTTCTGCTTTCTGTCTCTAGGATTTTGACTAATCTTGGTACCTCATATAAGTAGAATCCTACAATATTTGTCCATTTATTACTGTTTATTTCCTGTAGTGTAATGTCTTTAGGGTTCTTCAATGTTGTAGATATGTCAGAATGTCTTTTTAAGCCATCAGCTGATGGCCACTTGGGTTGCTTCCACCTTTGTATATTGTGAATTATGCTGCTATGAACTTGGGTTTACAAATATCTGTTTGTGTCCCTGCTTTCACTTCTTTTGGGTCTATACTCAAAAGTGGAATTGCTAGAGCATATGATCATTCTGTTTAGTTTTTTGGGGCATTTACTTCTCTATAACAATTTATACTGTTTTCTATAGCAACTGCACCATTTTATGTCATTCTCACCGGCAATTCACAAAGGTTCCAATTTCTCCTCATCCTTGCCAATACTTGTTTTGTTTTTTAAATAATCATCTAAACAGGTGTGAGGTGTTTTTTTTTTTGCATTTCCCTAATGGTTACTGATGTTGAGCATCTTTTTATGTGCTTGTAGGCCACATGTTCTGTGGAGAAATGTCCATTCAAATCCTTAGCCCGTCTCTTAATTGGGTTGTTTGGGATTGTTTTGCTGTTGCAGTGTAGTACTGCCTTCATACTTTCTACATATCATCAGTTCCCTACCCCTCCTTACCTTTTTTAAGTCTGATTGATTTTCTCCATGGTTGGGGCTTTGCACAGCACTTACTCCTTGCTATTTCCAGATGGAGTGACAGCGAGTGTAAACTGAGGCATGAAAGTAAACTGCTTCTCCACAGAAAACAAATGGGCTCTGCTCAAGCCCAGGAGGCTCCTTAAATCACTTCCCGATGCATCGCATCATGGGCCCGGTGCGCATTTCACAGGCTGACACCCAGCAGCTCTCCTTACCCACAGACCAGCCAATCTCTAGCAATGTTAGGCAGGCACCAGTGTTAAGAGTTACGTTCATGGCATTTGAAGAGTTACATTTCTTTACCGACATGCTGTGATTTCACAGTGTGTAAAGAGGAATTTTAGGAGAGTGCTTTAGCAAGAGGAGCCTGTGGAGAGGAGCCAGGAAGTCTGAGGCTGGCCTGTTAGATTAGATAACTGTTACTTTATTTCTTGGTGCTGTGAATCTAATCCCAGTTAAACCAAAATCTAATTTATTTTCATGCTTGATTGGGAGCACTTCTGATTAAGTGTTGGGATGAGAGTAAGCACCATATAAGACTACTGTGGGAATGAGATAGTCCAGGGGCTTCTGTGCCTGGGCTGATTGTTAATAGGGCAGCGATAGTTAGTAGGGGGATGCGGGGTGAGGGAATAGTTGAGTTGGACCCCAGGACAGAAGGAGTTTTTATTTCCAACTTAGAATGGTAGATTTAAACTCAAACTTGGGATCCCCCTTTTTCACGATGCCCTGATATGTGTAAAGTGCCTGTGGTATGATTGATGGAGTGACTTCCAAGACTGTCTCAATTTGGGCTTCTGAGCTGCTTATGAAAATGCTGTATGGACACACATGTAATTGCTGCCAAAGCAAGTGTCTGATGCTGATAAAGCTGCCTTCAAACCCTTTCCTTCGCCACATGTGAAAGATGGGGCATCTTTCTTATTTGGCATTAAACTGTCCCCAACTAGAAATGATGACATACTGGGGTCAGGATAATATGTTAAATGACTAGGAAAGGTCTCTGCTTTTTTCGCCACCTTCTTTACTAACTTCACCACAGGGTCAGGTCACTTGATTCATCTCCTCAGATTCTGTCTATAAAACTATGTGTGGTCGAGTTGTGGGCTTCGCTATCCTAGCTCGATGGTTTGCGGAAAGTTGCTTTTCTGGGCTGCACATTCCCTGTTAGAAAATGGTGAGAAGAAGAATATCCACCCTAGGTGAACGTGGCAAAGACAAGTGACATACCTACATAATGCTTACAAAGTGCCTGGTGAATACCAGTGGTTAGCTCTTGCTGCTATGATAACAACAATAATAATAGTAATAATAATAGTTGCTATTTTGCTGCTACAGTGCTTACCTGTACAGTGAATGTGCTAAATAGAAAAGAAGCACTTCATAAACTGAACATTAGTAGCTGTCGTTGTGAGCACTGAAATAATTTAAAGGAAGTTCTTAAGTGGAGACAAATATGTCATGGAGACAGAATCAGGAATCCTGGGAGACTCACAGTCTGCTGATGTTTTTCTCTCTGGACCTTAATGCCAAAAGCTCATTCCCTGGGAAAAAAGTCTTCCAAATATTGATAAGTCTTCAAAGAGAACGTTGGGTATTTCCTTTTTTTTTTGGATTCGCAGAGCCAGAACGTTAATGAGCTAACAATTGGCAATTCTAATTTGCTTTTAAGTTTTTATTAGTTTTATTATTTTTATTAATTTTGTTCTAATTTTGTCCTGGCTGCGGTATCTTCAGGTCTTCTTGTGCTCAGAAACTGACCTTAGGATGACCATTCTGGTTGATCCATAACGTGAGAGAGGGAAGGCACAGCAGGCGCCCGGCCCATGCCCAGAATAGGGGTGCATTGCAGAGGAAAGACCATGCTCATCTGTTGAGTAGCTGCTTCTTTCACAGAGATAAGATTTTATCAGTGATGCACCACTTTGTGAATTCCCTTACCAGCTGTGGTCTGTTAACTGGAAGAAGGCTGCAGTAATGCCGTTGGGAGCTTTGCTTGGGAGTAGCAATGATGGATGGAGATACGCCAGCTGGAGGCCAGAGCGGAACCTGGGTAAATGGGTTCCAGAGGACTTGGGATGTGCCCCACAGCAGTGAAGGCCGTCTTGTCTCTGTTTACTGCTAACTTTGTATTTGAGTGGTGGTTGTTTTTTGTTCATCCTCACCACCGAGACCATTTTTCCCATTGATTCTTAGAGTGGAAGGGTGGGGGAGCGACAGAGAGAGAGGGAAGCATTGATGTGAGAGAGACACATTGATTGATTGCCTCCTGCACGTGCCACAACTGGGGCCAGGGATCGAGCCTGCAACCAAGGAATGCGCCCTTGACTGGAATAAAACCCAAAATCCTTCAGTGTGTGGGCCGACACTCTAACCTCTGAGCAAACCAGCTAGGGCGTGAGTTTGTGGGTTTTTTAAAATATATTTTTATTCAGAGAGGAAGGGAGAGGGAGAGATAGAAACATTAATGATGAGAGAATCATTGATCGACTCCCTCCTGCATGCCCTACACTGAGAATCGAGCCTGCAAACTGGGCATGTGCCCTGACCGGGAATTTAACTATGACCTTCTGGTTCATAGGTTGACGCTCAATTACTGAGCCATGCAGGCCAGGCTGAGTTGATTTTTTTAAAAATTGAAAAGCCTCTGGTATTTTATTAAGGCTTTGTCTAATGTAGGGGTGGGTAACGTCCAGCCCTCGGGCAGTATAGGGCCCACGAAATCATTTGGTCTGGCCCTGCCAAGGTATTAGGGTGAGTTAATTAAATGTTTGACCAGATATAGCAGGCTAACTTTTAAGTTGATAATTTTGTATCAACTTATATCCAAATGGTCCTTGTCAGAAAAAAGGTTCTCTACCCCTCCTCTAATGGGAGGAAGGAGGAAGTGGTGGAATATTTCCTCTCGTGTTTTCAAG
Organism: Myotis yumanensis; assembly: GCF_028538775.1. NCBI lineage: Eukaryota > Metazoa > Chordata > Mammalia > Chiroptera > Vespertilionidae > Myotis > Myotis yumanensis. Next base: position 66,083,647 of record NW_027223755.1, on the reverse strand, counting down.
TTCGTAGTTTGATCTTTTGCTGAGGAGTGTATACCTGAGGGCAACCCCACTGGAAGGAAACAGGAGTCATAGACCGGAGGCTATAACATCTCACTTCTTGGTTGTGAAGTTTCCGACCCCCTGAACTTCAAGCTCCAGCTCATCTTTGTGGCTTAAACCACCATCCCTACGATGTTGCCTCACATGTTGCCTCACGGATCTTTATCTCCAACTCAGATCAATTTGAATATTCAACAGATAAAAGGAGAAGCACAGGTCTTGTGTAAAATTTTCTTGTAGTTAGTATTCCTCCTCCTTCTCCCTCCTGCCCTCTTGGAAAACAAACCAAAACACTCTTCATTGCAGTCCTTCTTCCTGCATTGGTGTTCCTTTGTACAGTGACACCAGCTCACCGTGGGTCCCACAACATGTCACCTTCTCCAGAAGGCCTTTCTCACCTTCAGTTAGTGAGTGCCACATACCCACGTGGTCTGGCAATTCTACTCATTCCTCTGACTAACCCTCAGCATTCTATAATGTGATCGGTTTATGTATTTCTCTGTCTGGAAGCTTAGCTGGTGGGGGTGGTCAGTGGCCAGGAAAATGCTTTCTCTCAGAGCACATTCTTGAAATGTGGTTGACAGGAGACATGTCAGTTAAGAATGATGAAAAGAAAATAAGACCAAGTGGTGGTGGGGGGGGGGGGCGCAGGGGGGGGGGGGCAGCAAAGGACAACAGCTTTTGTACCAACAAGTGGGCCAATCCCAGATTCCCTCGCCCTGAAGTTGGATTCCGGCTCCACCTCCCCACCATCTCCTCCTGAAGGCAAACAGGGCCCCAGGGGTTGGAGAGCTTTACTTCCAGGCAGATCTCCTGGTGGCCGCCAAGCCTGGCTCTGAGTATTCTCTCTTGGGAAGAGAAGTGATCTGAGTGGAGGCTGTATGGAAGCAGGCTCCCCTCTGGGAATGGTGGGAGTAGCTCCAGGAACTGGAGTTAGAGTGTGTTATTGTATTAGAAATGATCAATGAAAAGGATGGAAATGCTAATCTTCTGTTGAAATATTTCAAGGGAAGCAATCTGATACAAAATCACTTCTGTTTTGTCTTGAAAGTATCCTTTCCCTTTATGCATATCAAAGGCTAAGTCTATACTTTTTAAAACAGGTTGCCTTCAGTACAACAAAACTGGTTGTTTAATGATGCCCAATAATAGTTCTAATATTCAAAAGCATCCTTTTAGAAATTACTCTTGTCCATTGACACTGATTAATCTACAGTAAAATTGTTAGAACTTGTGATAATGCCTCTCTCCTTATCAAGGGTGCTTTCCAAGTTAGAACTAATGACTATGTGGAGTTAAGGATAAGGATGTGGAGAATAATTTTATATATAATGTGCCCTACATGTGAAAAGACAGCCTTTCTCACAAAGGTAGGGAAGTCCCTGCAGTGCAGCGTTAATAATTATTTGTAAGGGACAGAAATATGTTAATAGCTTTTCTCAGTGAATGATGCTTAATTTGGTGGGAATGATAAAGATTGTAATTCATTTCACTAATTTAGGTTTTTACAAATATCAGTGTTCATAGGTTACTGTATGGAGCTAATAAGGGATTCATATAAGGCCTGAGGTTAGTGGGTGGATTTCATGCAAAATATGACTGCAGTATTCCTCAGTGGTAGAATTTAATTTTCCACAAAGCAGTGATGCTTCGTGTGTCGCTAAGTGCCCTGAACAAGTGGCGCTTACCTGGGCAGGATGGGAAGATTGGCACACATTATGCCATGAAATGATGAGGCTGATGTGCGCTGTCCTATAAATACTACTTAGCACAGCTGTTGGTGTTGAGAAATTAGTGTGATCAGTTGTGTGCAGAGTTCTGAGGTTTATGACTTAGATAAGAGTTAACCTTTTCATTGCTCTTCTGACTACCAAGGAGCCTGGATGAAGGCTGATGGGCTTTGTCCTTTACATTCTTGCCTTGAATTCACCAAGTAAATTGAAGAAAATTTTTAAATTTTTCTCTAACATATTAATACCCTAACATATTAATAATAAATAAGAAGAGGACAGCTTAAGAGAAAAGACATTGGACTGTAAATTTCTGGACAGCATAAACCAGACTATAGAGTGGTAACAACGAAAGCAGTTAACAGTACTAGGGAGTAGCAGTCAAAAGTGTAAGCACTTTGCATGCATTTTTTTATGTCATTTCCCTGCTTAACACCCTTCCTGTCAGGGGACCCAAACCTTTAGTCCCTGTTGACCTCACCAGCTACACCTCTGCTCGCTTCTCACCCTCACATTCTGGTCTCCAGCCGGCTCAACTACTTCAAGATGCCTTTTTGTCTCTTGACCTCAGAACTTCACACTTGCTGTTCCTCTGCTGGTACATTATCCATATCATTAACTGTTGTTATTCTACTCCTGTGCATCTCGTAGGACTTAGTTGAAGTGCCAGTTCCCCCTGAAAACGTTTCCTGACAGCACTCTGGTCTGAATTCCATCCTTTCCCCTGTGCTCCAATGGCATCGTCATTGCTGCATTATAGCACTTAGTGCATTGTACAGGCCTGCAGACTTGGTATGTTCTCCCAGAGTGGCTGCTAGTCCCCACTGACCACTCAACATCCCCTTGTGAGTGAATGACCTTAATTTAAATCTTGCAGTAGTTCCACGGGACGAGCTAGTCCTATCTTTAGAGGCATTGGGTAGTGAGGGAAAGGAAGCTCAGGCACGTTAAGGGTTTTGCCCAAGGTCACACATTTAGTAGTTGACAGGACCAAATCTAAACTGGGGTCTGAATCCAGAAGTCCCTACTACTTGCATGAAACCCACAGCCTTGTGGGATCATCTAGTCATGGTCTCTGGTACTGGCATGTTAGGAACTGGGGTTGGTGGGTGAACTGGTAGGTTGTAGGGAAGAAGAGGCATGGAGGTTAATGTCCAGGTTTCTGAGAGGATTGTGCTAGTAAACAAGATTAGGTTTCATGTAAAATCCAGTTTTGGGGGATGATAAGTCTGGATTTGGGCATGCTGACTTAGAGATGCCTCTCAGTCAACTCAGTGGAAATGTGTGGTTGGTAATGGAATAATGAGGCACAGAAAAAGGTCGGGATTTGGAAATGCCTGGTCTTCACACCTGTTCACTCACAGTGCAGATTAGTTGATGGCTGATATCATGTTCTCTTCCAGCCTCTCCCCAGTAGATGCCTCTACCTCATGTGCCACATAATTAAAGAGCAGAGTGAAGCAACCAAACAGCACTGTGTGTACTCAGTGCAGGTCCTAGTCTCTGCCTTCAGCATTTAATGTGTATATTATGTACATACAAGTTTATGGCTCAGAATCTGCCATTTAACTGACACAGGTTGTGCTTTTTAAGTCATGGTTCTCTTAATTTTTAAAGAAAAATCTGACTCATTCATCTTATCACACAACCGTTTCTACCTTTGATTCCTCCTTAAAGAAATGACAGGGAAAGGAGTAAGGCGTATGGGTGTAATCATAAAAGTAATGCACGTACATACAGAATTTGGAAAATAAATGAGTAAACCTCCAAAAATCTTGCAACTTCTGTCAGCTAATATTTCAATATGTTCTTTTAATTTTTAATATTTCTTTAAAGATTTTATACTTGGATTTTATAGTATTATAGCTTACTTTTTCTCAAGTTTTCCTTGATATATTTTATTTTTAAAAACTTAAATTTTAATAACTCTGATAGTTCATATTATATACCATAAAATATAATTTAACTATTGGATAAATATTTAGGTTTCCAATCTTTGTTCATGTAAGTAATGCACCTGTATAACTTGTGTTATCTTATGTCTTGGCAGATGAGGGGAGGGAAAGGGAATGTGTGTAAATACAGAAACTAAGCAGTATATTGTGCAGAGTTGGTGTCTGATGTTAAGAAAAAACAAGGTAGGTACCTGGAGGCCCTGGGGTCGTCTTTGTAAAATAACCCAAAGACTAAGAAGGTCAGTTTAAAAAGCCAAATGCACAGACTGTAATGAACTGGGACCATTTGTTGTTCCATCTCAGCCTGCTCGCTTAGTCTTCTGCCCTTGGCTTATTTCAGAATGCCTTTAAAATAGTGAAGGCATGATGCCTAGGTGTCAGATGGTACCAGGGAAGGAGGCAGAGAGACCAGGAATGCGGGGCATTAGTTTCCACAACCAATTGGACTGCTGCACGATTTTATACAGGTTACACTTTGGGGCCAACATACCTGTGGCCACTGGTCCATAGGGGTATGGGCGGGGGAAGGTAAGTTAGCTGCCCTTTTTTTTGTAAACCACTAAATGAAACCAATGTTAAATGATGTTTTATGAAGGATATTTCACTTGAACATCTAATTATGTATTACTCCTTTGTTATATATTCATCAATACTTACCTGTCTCTGCATGATCTAATGTTTGTCTATTGTCACACAGTCTTCTGTGAACAAATCTAATTGTGGGAGGCTTAAAACTTTGGCCCAGTGAGTCCTTTTTAATCATAGGGGCTGCTGAATTTTATTTTCTGGCTAAAGAGTATCACCATTATGAATTGCTGGTATTTCTCTGTTTTAATGGTGACTTCCTATAAATAACAACAAAATTATTACTTGGAAATCCCTAAATTGAACTATGTTGCTAAGTACAAGTCTACAGTTAAAGGCCCTATTTAAAGTTTTTATTTAAAGTGGATAAGACCAAAATGCTATTCTAGAGCAAAATTTAACCTACTGGCTTGGCAAACTATGCTGTGTAATCAATTTAGCTCCTGGAACCAGAGTAACTATTTTAGCAGAATGGAGGAGGGCTACTTGTAGCTTCAGGGTATTTAGGGTTTTTTGTTTTGTTTCTTTGAAGGAGCTCATTAATCCTGGATGACCTACCAGCTGAAGGCTTTGGTTGCTAGGATGGTCTTGGGTCTTTGCTGCTTTTAGGAAGTGAAGGGAAGGCTGCAGGCCATGTGAGTGTAGCCATCTGCAAGCTGGCCTTTCTTCTGCATCCCCTCCCCTCATTTTCTGGCACACTGACAGTCAAGCTGGGAAGATAGGCAGGTTGAGGAGGAGGTGTCAGAGCCTGATTTCCTACCCAGAAATGTCGTTGAATGCAAATATATTTTCTCAAGCATAAGGTGTAACATTCATTCAGAAATGAGTATTTATGAAAACAGAAAATGTTGATTTGGGGAACTTGGTTGATGAAAGCCTTTATACTTGGAGATTCCAATAGCCCAGTATTAGGCCCATCAAAAGATTGTAGTAGAAATTTGACCGATTGAATGATTACAAATAGCTTTCAGTGTGCTAATCTGGCCTCGGTGTCATCAGTTTTCAAAATAACTTTCATTGAAATTAAATGATCCCAGCTTAGTAAGATGCTTCTCTACTGGTTTGCCCCTTTCCCAGGAGGAGGTTGGTCTGCTAAGAATTACACCATTCTCAGCAAAGTAGAAGGAATTGACCAGTTTCCAATGCCGGAATCTGATTTATGCTCTGCTCTAATTACTACTACACACTGTGACAAGCATCGAGACTATCATAGGAAGTACATTGTTTGATAGCATGACTAAAGTAAGTCCCTGTGGCCTTCAGTGGCCTTCTGGAAGTCTCTTACCCTGCTTCATATCGCTGGTGGGTGTACAATGTTCAGCAATTGGTAATGTGCTGGAGAACCTGGTATTTCTCTGTGCAGAGGTGAAGCCCTCTCGTCCTCTGCATGTCACGGTGACAGAGAACAGCCCATTATAGTTAGGAGTGGAGTTTGCCATAACATGATCGGCAGAACTGGGAAGGAAACAGGGAACTAATGCATATTTTCTGGAGGAAGGGCTTATTAACCTATGCACCCTTGATATTACTCATTGTTTCTTTCATCATCCAGTTTATTATTATGGATGATCTTTATTACCATGGCCATTTGCATAGTATTATTTGCCATTTCTTTTCTTAATCCAATTTAGTAATGAAAATGCCCTTACTTGGGCCTGCTGACTCTGCTTGGCTCCACCATATGCCTACCCTCACCCCTCTTTTCTTAAAAATCCTTTTGCATTTAGTCTCTGCATGCTCACGTTAAATGCTTTAAAATGTGGCCTCCTCCTGTTTCTCATGCTTAAGTTTTTCCTTCCCTACAAGTTTGTAAGCACCATCCCTGGCTGGGAGTGTCCAGTACCTCATGTACTCCTCAGTAGTACTTACTACAGCATGGGAAAATCAAAGGAGATCCAATTGAGAAAGACTATGTGTATTGAAGGCATGACTCAGAATAGAGCACAGAATCCCTGACTCTCAGCTTTATATAAACATCCTAAGATCTCACTGCTATCTACAGGGCTTTCCCTGCAGGCGGCTTTTAGAAAACCCTGAGCAAGTCAGAAACCTCTGATCCCCATATAACGTGCTGAAGCTGACAATGGAACTTTGCCAGAAGGGGAAGAGGACACACATCCATGGCACTACAGTGTTCGCCAGGAGCTATGCATTGATTCAGTAATTGGCAATGAGTCAGTTTCTTGCTTTGGAGGAAATGCTGCTTTTCTTTTTCCACTCCAAAAATTTGTTCAGTGTCACTCTCAGCCCCTCAGGTACTATCCCCATAAGCATGTTGGTTAAGAGAAAGAGGTTCTTTTCTTTTCCTTTCTATTGTCATGGGACTAATAGTCCTCTCTCTTACTTCACTGATGTTTTCACATTGGTGAAATAGTTACAGTAACTTCTCTAAACTATTCCTTGCCTCATTCTACAGTCCCTGTTGCTGGCAGCCCCGAGAATCAGCAGCCACCTTATCAGCATTATTACATTTTTCTGATTCTGGCCTGCCTACACACTTGATAGTCAGTGGTTTTATTAGCTGGAGATTGAAAATTCAAATGAATACAGGACAACAAAGTAAAAGGAGCCTACTCAGATATGATAGGAGAGTAATGTCCCTTAATCCATTCACTGAAGTGTTCTCTGCAATCCATGCATTACCGTATTCATTTTTAAAGAATAATTACTGTATTTTGATGAAAGAGTAGGCTCACAAATTCCAAGAAGCTAATTATATTTTGTTCCTGGTGTTGCTAGAATTCTAATAAGCTTATTCCTATTTCTGGGTTAGCTGTTGGAAAGGGGAACATAATCTAATGTGGACAAGTATATCCTGGTAATTAGAAATTACTGAGAAAGACATAATGATATTTTATCATTAAAAGAGTTTTCTAACACTTGGTTATGCTAAAATGAGTATGGTAGAGCTTGATTTTAAATTGAAGAAAGAAATTAAATTGCTTCTCTATTTTCTATGTAGGTCTGTCAGGGAAAAGTAAGAATTAAGGGAGCACCAATCAACCTGATGATACTTGTAGGCTCTTCTGAGGTTAAAAAGAAAGAAAATCCATGGTATTTATAGAGATGATGGCTGATATTTAAAAATCACTAGCAGAACAAATAGAGTTATACCACTAGTCTTACAGTATTAAAGAGATGATAGTGCTGGCTCCTATCTGAGTGCTTACTGTTGTGCCTGGCATGATGTGGAACTTGAGACAGAGGTGAAATAGCTTGCCCAAGGTCACAGAATAAGTGGCAGTTTCCCTTGGTGAAACTGGAAAAAAAATCAAGAAAAAGATAAAATAGAACCAAGCTAAAGCTAGTCAAGCTCCAGTTTTTTAATGCAGAGCATTGAGTTTAAAGTAACTATATTTGTTAAGTTGATCAGTCATTTTTGATGATGCAGATATTCTACCCATTTGAATTTCTGTTCAGGTAACCAACTGTCTCGGTTTACCCAGAAATTTCAGTGTAAAAATTCTGATAGTCCTGAGCAAACTGGGATGGTTGGTCCCCTTTATCTCTATGTAGATAGCAAGTTCTGTTTCTAATTTCACAGTAGGAATTAAAGCAAGGCTGACTGATCATGAGAAACATTTTTCTTTCTTTTCTTTATCAGTTCAGTCTCCTTTCTGTGGGTTTTGTCTGACTTAAGATTTGAGCCTGGAGACCATCGCTGTGTATACAGTGTTTATTAGCATTTGCTAATAATTTGTGCATCTGATGTTCTGGGTAGCTAGTAGAAAAGATAGTAACTGACATTTTTAGTGATGGGGAAACTGAGTCAAGGAAAAGCAAAGCATTTCTTCCAGCCATAGGAATCCACAGTAGCCCAGTCAACAGCATTACAACCTCGTGAGTCTGTGCTTGGAAACGTAAACAAAGGCCTCTTAGATAAAAGTATTTCCTTCCGTTATCTTAAACATACTTAACCATGTAAGGGTCTAATTTTAAGTAGTACTGCTACACTCAATGACTTGATCAAATTGCTTAGTGAAGCTAGACTAACTGATAAAAAATTTAATGAAGCAGTTATTTTTATCCTTGTTTAAACTGTTCATTTTCCTCAAGGAGAGATTAGATTAAACTCATATATGCAAACATTGTATATATTTGCAGGGAAATTTATGAAGTAAAGTGAAATAGTTATCGTTATGTCAAAGGTTTTACTTAACATTTATATTGATAGAATTTAGGCCCCTTAATTTTTTTTTTTAATTCTTACCTGAGGACATGCTTAGAAGAAGGGAGAGAGAGAGATCAGCTGCCTCCCTGACTAGGGCTTAAACCCACAACCCAGGTATGTGCCTTGACTAGGAATTGAACTGACAACCTTTCCATGCATGGGACTATGACACTCAACCAAGGCCCCTTAATTTAAAGAGCAAAGACAAATTGGGCTACTGGGAAGATAACAAGCATGAAACTGAGGGAGGGAGCTTAAGTCACATGGGATTTGGTTTGGGGATTTCCCTTTCTCAACTTTCTAAGCAGAGGCTTTGTTACCATATTCTCTGCTTCATCCTTCAAGCCGAAAAGTTACAATGGGCCTTGCATTAGAAAACATGAAGCATGGCTATCGTATCCCATTATGTGGATACAAGGAATCAGAGAGAGTGAGGAAAGTGCAAAGAATTGGACAGGATGATGTCTTGGGAGCCTAGAATTTTTATTCCTCATGAGGTCACCCATTTGGGACTAGACTGAGGACTTTATTTTCTCTTACTTCCTTTTATATCATTCTTTTTCATAATAATCTGAATGAATGTGATGTTTCCCATGGTAAAATGGGAAATTTTATCAGTGAAAGGCCAAGTCCTCAAATCATACATGCATAAGCTTTCTCCCCCTGTTCCGTTGCAATTAGCTTAAGTGAATGCCTTCCATGTTCAGACATCTGGACACCCGTGACCTAAAGGTAAACAGCTTGTTATCTATTACTGACTCTTAGAATGATTGCGTTTGTTACTACTTACATTTATTTAAGGAAGGATAAATTGAAATTGCTAAAGAAGGAATCCATTTTTATTTTATGTTGACTAAGTTGTAAGCATAGTTTTCTAGTGCAAAAGTGATGAAAGCAATGTGGATCTGGCTCCTTCAGGTACCCTTTCCTGAAATAGGTTATGAATGAAAGCAAGTTTTGTTTAAACAGGCCTGATCTTCCTATTTCTTCCTTGAAGTGTGTTCTTATGCTCTCTTCCTTCTACAGTGAAGCTTCTCATGTCTCACAATTTCAAAAGTGGAATTGTACTTCAGGCAAAATAGGTGGGTATGCTGGATTGAGCTCCGTGTAGTCCATTGCCTTATCACTGAATTAAATCTTTCAGCGGGGGAAAGAAAAATAAAAGCAGTCTTATCAGTGGGGTGTTCTTGCTACCATTCTAGTAATCATCTTTATTGCCATTCACTTCTGCTGATTGCTGCTCTGACATTTCCATGAAAATTACCAAGGGCAGCAAACTAGATAAATTAGGCCCTTGCTGACCAAATGAAAAACCATTGACATTTTGGCAGTGCTAAACTCATTAGCAGTATTAGCCAGGAGTCCTGCTTTTAGCAAAGCTCCATCCTGGGCATGTGACTGTAGGTTGAGGAAGATAAAGACCTTACAGCTCCTAATTAGCAAGTGTAATAAATGGCAAACAGTTTGTGGGAGTCCCTGAATAACATTAATCAGATTTAGAAAGCTACCACAATTTAATAATTAGTTTCAATGTCGATGTGAAAAAAAACACACATTGTTCCAAAGATACGAAGAAGTGCTTTTTTGATGTGTTATAACTGCAGTAGGTACACGCGAGGCATTGGAGTCTCACCACGTAAGCATTCTTGACGCTTCAGGTTTTCTTTGAAAAAGCTAATAGCAAAGAGTTCTTTTGGCTTCTGGTTCCTCGAAGCAGAGTTTCGTGGAGTCAAAAGGCTGGATCCCCACCTAGAGAGCCCTGACTCCAGGAAAGGAACTAGCCTGCTGGGGTTCCCCGGGGTTTTGTAAGCAGAGAGTGATGTGCTTTGTCTCCCTCCTGCCTGCAGAGCTGGTCTCACTTTTGTTTCTGCATCCTTGTCTTCTCTGTCAAGTGCTCACCCACCCTCTTGTCCTGCTGTTTCCTGCTCCCCTCACAGTTTCTCATTTTTGCTGCCATCCTCCTTATGTCCTTTTAGTATCCTTTTGCTCCTTCCCTGCCTTCTCATGTTTGGGGGAAAAAAGTCTGACCATTACAGAAAAGAACAGTCAATGCTCATTTTCCTGTACTTGTGGTCTGTACTAACCAATCAGGATACCATTGAGTATAATCGGCTTCTCCAAGGTGGTCTGTCTCAGCTGTTTTTCTCCCCTGAAACCCAGTATTTGGAACCATTCTAGAAACCAGTGAAGACTAGCTCTGATAACCAAAGATTAATGGATGATTTTTCAAAAAAATCAATTTCCCAAACTAAAAAGTTTTTCTTTTGCCAACAGCTTCTGGAGTGTTATATTAGATGGTAAATGGGTGAACTGTTATTTCTAGGAGCTCATGGTTCTATAATAGTCAATAAATTTAGGGGCACTTTGCATGATAACAGTATTCTGGGCCTGGTGCAGGGAGAGGAGGACTTGGGAGATTTAACGCCCTCCACCTTCCTGAGCTGCCTTTGACCCTCACTGGGAGACAGATGCAAAACTGCCTTCTCTCAGTATTGAAGTATCAAGTGAGTCATACAGACACTTGATGCCTGATGTTTAGAAAAACAACATTATGGTGCGCGATGGTCAAGGGAAGCTGATGAAGGTGGTCCATCCTGAAGGATGAAGGAAGGAATTTCTAGTGATGGTGTGTGTGTGTGTGTGTGTGTGTGTATAAGTAAGAGAGAGAGAGAGTAAGAGTGTGTGTGTGTGTCTGTGTGTGTGTGTGTGTGTGTGTGTGTGTGTGAGGGGGGGGGAGGCACGCCTAGGGATACATGGGAACACTGAACCTGTTCTGCTGAAATGGTCTAATCAATCATTGCTAAGTTCTCTTAATAATGCAATCATTGCTTAGTTCTCTTAATTAGCTAGCTGTTGACAAAGTCATGTCTGTGCAGGCTTCCCTGACCCAGTTTATTATTGGCCCCAGCCCACTTGCTACCTGGTCAGTACCTTGGGCCCTTATTTAAAAAACAAAGTGGAACAAAACAATAAAGTGCCCTGAGCTTGAACTGTGACCGGGATCCTGGGCCAAGATTCCACTACCTGATGTGCTGGCTTGAGCTTGACGCCTGATCACGTTGAGCCTTGGGTTTTCTTTGTCTGTACATGATAGTTAACACCCTTGCTGGGATGTTGAAGGTCACCTCCAATGCAACAAGGTGTACAGAAAGATTCTGTCAGAGTTAAAGCTCCTTTAAGGAAGTGGTGCTGTCCCTTCTGCTGCCCATCCCTCTCCCTAATAAATAAAAATAAAGCCAGATGTAAGATAGCGGGAATTTCCCAGGGACTGATGTTGCTGCATTTATAAGTAGCCCTCCTATGTTGTGTAACACATTTGCAAATGGTCTCATTACTTGTTGCTGAGTACTCAAGCCCTACTTTAGAAGAGTGAACATTTTGGCCTGAATTTTTTTCCTGTATAGTTTTTTTTTTTTGGGGGGGGGGGGGGGAGGTCATGATTCTTTTTGAGGTGGTAGGTAGGTAGGTGGTGTGTGTGTGTGTGTGTATGTGTCTAGAAGGGGGAGTGGAAAGGGGAACCAAGAGAAAAGAAAGGTAGATGGAAGGTGGCGGTGGTAGTCATCTGAGCTGGCACCCAAAAGTATAGGTAATTTTAGGTTTCCAGGAGAAGTGAAATAAAGGGAAAACATTTTAAAAATTTAAAAAACAAACAAACAAAAACCCACAAAATTTTCTGGAGTTTCCATGGGATTTAGGTCTTAATAAAAGTTAAAATCAAATGCCTGACCATCCCATACTGTGAGAGTCTTATTAGACTTGTCTTTGGAAGGAGACTTACTGAATCTTTTCCGAAATATATATGGCTTGATCTCCCCACCCTGTCCTCCCTTATGCTGCTACATTGGGCCTGTACACTTGGCCCATCTGCTGGGCATTTGGAAATGGAGTATTTTCCACTCCTAGCCCAAGTATTTCTGAAACGGGAGATGTAAACTCTGGCCCTCTATGAACTGGAAAGGGGGTTGGTCTTTAAAGAAGGGCAAAATCAAGAGGTCTGCCCATGTTCGTTCTGGATGGCGTCCACAAGCTCCTGGAGACCCCTGTGTACTTACAACAGGTGAGAAGGGAGTTGGTTCACTTTTTTTGCATAAACCACTGCCCTAGAGTGTGCCGTGGAGGAGAGGACCTGTGCTTTCACAGTAGCTGACGGGAGTGAGACAGCTTTCTGGGAGCATTTTCACTAACCCCACCAGACCTCTGCAGGATAGCTGGCTGGTATTGTAACTAACCCTTGAGATGGAGGAAGGGTTTTAAGATGAGGGAGCTAGTTTTAGAACTGGGGGCTAATAATTACCAGAGCAGTCTTTTTAGGTGTTTGACCCATGACTGAGGCCCTCCCCGTATCACTCCAAGAAGGAGCAGATGCAGTTTCCATGTGTAAATAGAGAAATTAAAGCTCCTGGAATATTGTATAATACTTTATGGGAAGCCCAGATTAGAATAACAGAGTTTAATTTTCTTATCTGTAGTTCAGCCACTGAAATCCACACCTTCCTGTGTTTAATAGCTGATTATGCTGCTTTATTGAGGTATAATTAACAGTGAACTACATAGTATAGTTAAAGTGTATAAATTGAGAAGTTTTGATATATGTACCCGGAAACCATTACCACACTCAAGATAATACTGAACATATCCATCACCTCAGAAAGTTTCCTCTCGCCTCTCCCTTCTCCCTGTTCTTCTCCGCTTTGCTAGACAATCACTGACCTGCTTTCTGTCACCATAGATTAGTTTGTATTTTGTTGAATTTTATGTAAACAGAGTCTTATACTACTTTTGGTCTGGCTTCTTCCATTCAGCCGATTTTAAGATTCATCTCTGTTGCATGGATCAATAATTCCTTCCTTCTGGTGGCTGTGTAGTATTCCATTATAGAAATGCACCACAATTTATCTGTTCATCTGTTGATGGACATTTGAATTGTTTCCATTTCTTGGACATGACAAACAAGTGCGCTGTTAACATTTGTGTGTAGTCTTTGTATGGACGTGGTCTTTTTATGTGTCATTTCTCTTGGGTAAATACCTAGGAATGGAATAGTTGGTCCCATGGAAAGCATCTCTTCAACTTTTTAAGAAACACCCAAACTGTTTTCCAAAGAGGTTGTACCGTTTCATATCCCCACCAGCAGTAGGAGGGTTCTAGTTCCTCCACATCTTAGTCAATTAAGTGTGCTGGTTGGAGGAAGCCGTTTGATGCTCATTTATCTTATAAAAACTCTCTTAAATATGGAAAGTCACATCCTGAGGATTACTTACTTCTTGTTTCCCAAGAGCATTAATACCTGGCACCTCTTTTTATTCCCAGGACATCTTGTAAAATGAGGAATTAAAGGACCAAACAAAATGTATGACTTAGAGGCAAAGTTTGGCTCCCAGTCTCATAGGGTTGTCTTTTTCTTTTGTTTCTCTTTCCCTTTAAATATAAGCCCACTGATTTTCTTTCTTCCTTTCCTTTTTCATTTCCTTTGGTTATATTGCTTTTGCCATGTTGAGATGTGTTGTGTGTCTTGATCCGTGTGGAAGTGGTATGTGAGGGTCAAGCTGCTTTCTGCTACCCCATGAATGTCTCAGGAAAATTAAGATGCTCCTGGAGATAACCCCTTAGGTAATAGCTGTATTACAGCTTTTACTGTTCAGAGTGTCTTCCCTGGAGTAAAATTATTGCAGTCTTTTTGCCCTGTCCTTGAGTTATGTTACTCCGAGAAATGAAATGTTGCTGAAAATGTGTGCCTCTCACTGGGAGCATGTTAAACAACTTGGAAGAGCCATGTTTTAACAGTTCCGATTTTGCAGCCTCCTAGGCAGAGGTTTACACTGAACCCATAGCTGTTCAGCTGTGCAAGTGAATCAGGGCCACTATTGATTAATCAATAGTAACCCAGCTATGATGCTTTGGTATGGTAGCCAAAATCTGATCCGGACTTAATGTACTGAGAGCATGTCTCCTCTCGTACATTCTATTTCCTTGCCATTTGACTGCAGCTTCCATTCCCTTTCAGGGTCCTCTCCATCACAGTCACTTAGATTTAGCTGCAGTCAGTTGGAGAGCTGTCTGCCTGTCTAACTCCCTCAGATGCTGTTATGCTATCGATTGGCTTAGAAGAGACATTGACACTTCAGTTGTTCGGACCAGTCTCGTTTATTCTTTCCTAACTGGAGAACACTCCCCCCTTCCCAGGTGAGGAAGTGAACTTAGGGTCTCTTTATGGCCTCTTCTCTGCCAGGGTGATGGGGAGAGTGCCTGTTGCTCTGCAGACTCCCTGATCGTGCCCGGAGGCAAAGCGAAGCCTGAAGGTGTTCTTGGAAGGCATGGAGAGTAGAAAAATGCACAAGTAGGAAAGAGGATTTCTCAACTTGAATTTTGAAAAATGTGTCAGAATTCTAAACTTTTTGCTCCATATGAACTCGGTGGCTATGTTACCTTCGCTGGCTTTCTGCATGCGCATTGAATCTTCTTCAAGGTGAGGTTGGCTATGGTAATTTAGAGGAATAGTCTCAAAGTGTGGTCCCTGGCTTGCAGTATTAGCATCATGGAGGAACCTGATAGAAATGCAAATTGTCTGGCCCTACTCCAGAACTACTGAATCAGAAAATCATGGGGTGGGCCCAGGAATTTTTTTAACAGGCCTCCAGGGGATTCTGATGAGAATCACTTGTTTAGTGCCAAGCCTGTGTTTGGATCCTAGTTGTGTTTCTTAAAAGCTAAGTGGGGACAATCACTTTTCCTTCAGTTTTTTAAAAAATATATATTTAATTGATTTTTTTACAGAGAGGAAGGGAGAGGGATAGAGAGCTAGAAACATCAATGAGAGAGAAACATCTATCAGCCGCCTCCTGCACACCCCCCACTGGGGATGTGCCCGCAACCAAGGCACATGCCCTTTTCCGGAACCGATCCTGGGATCCTTCAATCTGCAGGCTGACGCTCTATCCACTGAGCCAAACCGGTTAGGGCAGTGGTTGGCAAAGTGCGGCTCGAAAGCCACATGAAGCTCTTTGGCCCCTTGAATGTGGCTCTTCCACAAAATACCACGTGCGGGCACGCACGTACAGTGCGATTGAAACTTCGTGGCCCATGTGCAGAACTCGGTATTTTGTGGAAGAGCCACACTCAAGGAGCCAAAGAGACGCAAGTGGCTCGCGAGCCGCAGTTTGCCGATCACTGGTTAGGGCATCCTTCAGTTTCTTTATTTCAATAAAAAGATGCTAACCATCTGTATATTTCAAGGTCATTGTAGGGATTATAATGATGTGTATAAATATTTGCACATAAGTACTCAGTAAGCGATAACTGCTGGTATGTGGCACCATCTTTTAAAAGGCCACATGGTGATAGACAATGAGAAAATAAAGGCATAAAAGATGGTCACGTCCCTGAAGAATTTGCAGTGAGAAGAGATGACTTACATACAAATGATTATCTGACCAATAACTAGTAGCCTTTCTCATGAAACCCAAGCCTCGGGCATTTTCCTTGATTTGAGCCTCTACCTGATAGCAAACGTGATAGTTGGAGAAAGTACGAGTAGTAATGTGTCTAGAGTCATGGAATTGACATTACTTTTGCTGGAAATCTGTTGAGTTTGTCTTCATAGTCAGGAGAATGAAAGGACAGGGCATCCTAGAGGGGCCTTGGTTTCAGGGAACATTACCCGAACATGCCTTTAGTTTTGCATGGACCTTGCACTTTAAAAAGCTATTGTGTCATACTCAAAAGTTAATGCTTTTGAATTGGTAAGGGATAGGATAATCAGTTTTTCTAATTCTCTTTTCCTGTCCATTATTAGCAAATGAGTAGACGGATGCATGGGCCCTTGACTTTTTTTTTAATAACCAGGAAGGTTTGCGTATACTTCAGTAACATTAGAGGTTGTTGTCAAACATCATACTTTGAAAATAGCTTTTGGGATTTTTACAGCATTGCATGGATTGTGTAATAAAAAAAAGTGTTAGAATCATGTGTTGAATTTTGGACAAAACCCGTTTGTTCTGCAAAGTCTCCAAAAAACACACCACACAGTCTTTGGGAAAGGATGTGTAAAAATACATACTTCTTTTTACCTCCTGTGCCAAAAGACAAGGCTTGTTGCTTCCCCTTTGAGTTGAATAGAATAGGATTTGTATTTCATTCATTTTTGTTTCAGTGATGTTGGACTCTTTTTTTTTTTAATCTAACTTAAAGGTAGATAATAATATTTGTCAGGCTTTCCCATCACTATTAATATTTGATAAAAATGAGCCTCTATTTGTAAGTTTCCTAAAGGAATAAATATAAGTGTTCTGCTTAAGAAAAAGTTTAGTTTTGGTTTTGTGGCTTTATCTAATACAGAAAAACCTCAAGAAGAGATATACCAACTTTTAAAGTATAGCTGATAACATAACATATATGCAACTTTTGTTCCTTTTTTCCACTTATACTCCATTTTAAATTTATCATGAGTTTTTCCCCATACCATTAAATTATTTGTAAACAGTATAATAGCCATATAATTCTTCATAAGGATGTATCCTAACATCTCTTTTTGAGTGCTTAAGCCCTTTGATATATACTCCGAAATAAATGAGAAGCCTATCACTTCAAGAAAAACACCTGACAGTATATGTTGCCAGTAATACAATTTGAGTTGTCAGGTGAAACGTTGAAATTAGAATTTTGGAAAATTTGTATTTACAGCCCTGTGTTGACAGTTTTCCAATACTTAAAGATGTTTTTGCTAAAACCAATGGTAATGTGATTTCTTCATATTTTCTAATGAAATGTGTCTGCATTTGGAATATCTGCATAACTCAGTGAACCAGGATTTTTTAAAATCATGCATGGATAAAAAGAACCTTTCAAAGTGCAAAATGGACTATTGGATTTTAAGGTAACAGAATACAGAGAGTTTGTTTCAGATTCCACATTGTAATGAACTTTTAAGAAAATACCTTCATCAAATTGTATACACTCACCAAGATGTATACATTAAATATGTCCAGCTTTTTGTATGTCAGTGGTTAGAAAAAAAAGAATCTACCACTTGTTGAATTTTCAGGAAGTACCAAAAAAGAATATTCACAATTATCTCTGTACAGGCTATTAAAATATTTCTTCATTTTCCAACTATATAGCTGTATGAGGCTAGATTTTCTTCATATACTTCAACCTGAACAACATTTCACAACAGATTGCATACAGAAGCAGGCATGAGACTCTGCTGTTTTCCATTAAGCCAGACATTTAAGAGATTTGCAAATGCAAAACAATGCCATTCTTCTCACTTCATTTTTTTCTTTTCGAAAATATGCTTCTCATAAAAGGTTTTAAGTTAATATGTAATTTAAAAAATATTTTAAAATAAGTATTTTTAAAATTTCTCAATTTTGAATATACTAAATAGTAGTAGATGTAACCACATAACAAAGCTCTTTAGGCCCTCAATAATTTGAGTGTAAAGTTGCCTGAGATCAAAAAAATGGAAAACCATTGGGTTAGATGAATTTCTGTATCTAAATGTTTTTTTCCCAAGTTGAATATTATTGATTCCTGTTTCTATTCTTGATTTTGTAATGAATTCAAACCACCTTGAAAGATAATGTTCACTAATCAACTAAATTATTCATATTTTTCTGTCTTTTCTAGTCATTTTGTAATTAGTTGACTTTTCCTAGAAATAAGTATTTACCCGAGTGAAATGTTACATTTGGTGGTACCTAGAACATTGTCTGACATATAAAACTAAAGGCCTGGTGCATGGATTCATGTACCAGTGGGGTCCCTCGGCCTGGCCTGCACCCTCTCACAATTCGGGACCCCTTGGGGGATGTCAGAGTGCCCATTTCGGCGCGACCCCTGCAGGCCAGGCCTAGGGACCCCATCGGTGCACGAATCTGTGCACCGGGCCTCTAGTATGCATATAAGATCTTTGGTTAATCTCTTCCTGCCTTCCCCCCTACCCCTTTCCCTCTGAGATTCATCAGTCTGTTCCATGTTTCCATGCCTATGCGTTGAGCGTCTGCTCTCTGGTGGTCATTGTGCATCATGGCTACTGGATGGTTGGACAGTCAGACGGTTGCTTAGGCTTTTATATATATAGATAGATAGCTTCCATTTTAATGTGGTGATGAATGTGTCGTAGGAGTTGGAATCATCCTGAAAGGAAAAATAATAGCCATGTACTTGATCCTTTCCCCCAAGTTTAGCTGATTCCTGGAGACAGAGAAATAAGTGGCTTCACAGCTATCTTTGCAAATGACTTTTGAAGCATATTAAGAGCAACATGCTTTTCAATTAATTTTGTTTTCCTCGGCCCCGGTGTGGTAGGGACAACCCCGGTCAGGTTGAAACGGCCCCGGTGAGGTCGGGACGGCCCTGGTGAGGTTGAAACGGCCCCAGTGTGGTAGGGACGACCCTGGTGAGGTTGAAACAGCCCCTGTGAGGTAGGGATGGCCCCGGTGAGGTTGAAACGGCCCTGGTGAGGCTCAGACGGCCCTGGTGAGGTTGAGACTACTCCAGTGAGGTTGGGACAAATAAAGGGGACCAGTATGGACTGATGAACAGGGGTAGATACAGAAGCAGAGCAACATTGAACAGAATGTTAAACTACAGTGGGAAGCCTGGGGAGGGTTTGGGGGGGGCGGGGGGATTAAGAGATCAACTGAAGGACTTATATGCATGCATATAAGATTAACCAATGGACACAAGACTCGGTGCGGGGGGTAGGGGACGGGGGAATGTCAAGGGGGGGAAAAAGGAGACATATGTAATACTCTTTGTAATACTTTAAGAAATAAAAATTATTAAAATATTAAAAAAAAATTTTGTTTTCCTTTAGTAAATGATAATGAGTCTGTTAAATGACTTCGGGGTTGGGGTGGAGTCCGTGATTTGACAACTGTTTGTATTTTCAAAGGCTGTCTTCTAACCATGCAGTGGACTTACGGAACTAGAAGTCAGGGCTGACTGATTTTGAAGGATATTTTGATCTCTGAATAGTATTTGGTATTTGGCTAAATGAGAAAGAGGGCAATGCTTATTTCTTGGCTGTTTCAGTCAGGATTCATCTGTAAGAATGGGGCATCTCACAAATGACTGAGAAAGGAAAATAAATGCATTTCTCCATAATGGAAGTCACTTTTATGGTTCCTCTGGGGGTGGCGCAGTAGCTTTCTAAGCTAATTTATTTGGCTTCAATTATTAGAAAGTATTTAACAAGAATGAGGTTTTGTGGCGGGGGGGGGGGGGGCGGGTTTGTCTTGCTTTTTGCTATTGTAAATTGTAAAGATGTGGTGGCTTTAAAATAAGACACCTTTTTCCTCTGAGCGCATAATATATCCTGCAAGTTAAATAGATCACTTAAAGATTTTTTGGTTTAAGAATTTTAATGGATAGCAAAAAGCATAATTATGTGGTCAAGCAGAGTAGCACAGTTTCTTAATTTACTGTCAAATTACTTTAAAAGTTTTAATTAGCATAATTAAGTAGGATAAGTGATAAGATACATTCCTTTATGTCTTTTTATATCCAGTCTCTTCCTGAGTCACTGCATTTAACAGGAGACTTTCAATTTAATTACCTTCTGTAACTTAGGCCAGATGTGAGGCACAAATCATAATGTAGATTAGTGCTGCCACAATTAGATTGTTTCCAATCTCACCTGAGTCCCTGGACTTCGAAGTGATTCCTTCTATTTGTCCTGGTCTGTTGACCTCCAGACATTTTGACCGTCACCCACAGAAAGAACATTTTACATCATGATTCACTGTACACATAAACATGTTATATTCATTTGATTATGAACAATGATTGCCTTTGCTCTATGCCGTGTGCTCTGATCTTTTATTACTTTTTTTTTTAAGTATTGATTTCAGGACCCCTTGTGACTGGCTTGTTGAAAAACACTGCCTTGGACAACTCTCTCTGCCCTTCACCACAGTGGGTATCCCCTGTCTTTTCTGCTCTCATATCTGGTCACTTCTCTCAGTTTCTGCAGACGCCCTGGCCCCGTGCTTTACAGAGGAAGCCCATGAGTTGTAAGTTCTCAGCTTATTGCCATCATGCAAGCTTCTGCGCTGGTACCATTCATTCACCCGCCCTCTTTCCCTCCCCAAATGGGAGAGCATTCCCTTCTCCACAAGCTCTAGATACCGCTCTGTGAACTCTGGTCCCACACGCCAGGCTGGGCCAGGATAACTAGAAGTGGTGCCTGGAGTATATGCCAAAAGCCCATGAACCTTAAAATTGAACATGCTCAGCCCTACAAATCCCCAGCCACCTATGTATCTTGACACCACAAACTTCTGGTAATCGCCACCAACAAGATAGAAGGGATAAGGCAAAAAGAGGTCAATGGTCACAACTGCTTGGTGCCACGAGATAGGAAAGTCTGATAACCTCCAGCTACATCTCACTTCCTGAAAATTAATCACCTGGAGAAATCAAGGAAGGTTGCAATATAGATGACTTGAGTTTTGCTTTACTAGCATTTTCTGCAACATAGGCAAAAAAAAAAAAAAAAAAAAATCTGGTATGGTATAGAAATGAAGCAAAATCTGGCATTAACCCAGATTTGAAAACCACAGGGACTCTTTTCTCAGAACTGCGGCTGCACTAGGTGTCTGTCAGGTTGAAAGAGTGAGTGGCAGTGTCTGCAGTAATCGTACAGCTCTTAACCTATGTAACTGCCTGCCAGAATCCTGTTTGAATACCTTAAATTAAATCTGTGTTCTTCTAAGTTCTTAATTTCAATAATGATACAACTGTCTAAATGTGCAGGTAGACAACTTCTTGAACTTGAACTCAAGTTCCTTGACTATATATCATGTTGTGTCTTGCCTCTAGGCCTTTGCATACGATGTTTCCTTTGTCTGGAGAAGCCATCCCAACTATACCTTAGTTTTCCTAGTACTCCTTTCCTGACTACCCTTTAAGTCCCTGCTCTGTAATTGCCACGGTTCCATTTTCTCCTTAGGACTCAGTATAATGTGTTGTAATAACGTAGTGACTGTTCCCTGTCAGAACCCTTACTTTACCCCTAGCCTCATAAGCCCTTTAAGGGCAGGTATTCTCTTCTTTTCTAGAATATCCACCACACTTGGCACATCATCTGACATTATTTCAGGTGCTCACTTAATGTTAAATGAATGAAATAAGCAGTGCTAGGATGAGGATAGGATTTGATTCAGTTAGAGTAGTGGTATTTAGCTGCCTCTTGCATGGAAACGGGAGAACCAGGAATAACTCTGCTAAAGAAAATAGGGTCAGCATAGCTAAACAATATGCTGATTTCTTTTAAATGAGAACCTTCCATTTGGATTCAATTTATCTGGGGTGTGGTGAATTCCCAGAACAACAGACACACCCAGTTTGTAATACAAATTTACTCAAGACAAATATTTTGGCTTATCTGTGCCATTGTTCAGTAAATAATTAAGAGTTTGCTAGTGAATAAAATGTTGTTGTGACTGATTAAAACCAAACCAGCTCTCTTGAGTTTTAGAATTTGCTATGTTTTGAAATATTACCAGATTGATCTAAATGATGTCGTTCACTATGCTTACATAGCACCATCCCATACTCTGACAATGTTTTATGTGGTTGTAAACTCTCTGCTCCATTTTATTGGGGCCCACTAGGGCAACGTGGTGTCTTGTGAGGCTGGTGTCTCATATGCAGCACAGGAATTAGCCTGTGGTTGAGGCCAAGTATTAGAATGAAAGCTCTGCAGAACCCTACCCAACATTGTAATCCTTCTAAGGAAGAAGGTAAAAAGATATGGACTTTGACTGTGACTTTTTTCCTCTGGAGCAAAGTGTAAAGAAAGTGGATATGTATTAGCTCTTTATTGCTTGCAGACGACAGAAACCCAACTCAAACTGGATTTCATTCAAAATGGGAAATTGGTTCCTTGTTTCAGTTAGGAATGTGTTCCCCAACAACAAATAATGCAACTAACTTTGTAACTAAACAGGAGGTTAGTTTTCTCTTGTAACAAGAAGCCAGAGGAAGTCCATCCAAGGCTGGTAGAGGCACTTAGGGAAGTCATTTGGGACCCCCTACCCTCCTGCCCCACCATTCTTAACACGCGTTGACTGTTACAAGTAGCTGACTTAATTCCCCTCATCTTAAGAACATCTACTACCCCTGTTGAATTTTTCCTTCATTGGGAGGGCTGGCTGTTTGTTTTGAAACCAAAGGTGTAGTTTGTCAAAGACCAGGTTTCACTTTAGGGTGTGTCAAGGTGAAGCAAGCAGTATAACTTGAGGTTCCCTCAGTGTCTGAGAAGAAGTCCCCACTGAAGATTACCAATCTCCCCCGACAAATCACTTGCTCCCTTTGGAGGGTAGATGTCTGACTTCAGACCAGGGGACAAATCTGCCACTGTCCTCCTAGGCTAGGAAAGGGGAGATCAAGCAATGCCACCATCTGTAGTTAGTTCTTCAGACAGACACTCCTTTCAGTTTCTTCAGTGCTTGCCAACTTTCACCTCTGCTCTTGCCTTCCCTGTATGTGTCCCAAGCTCTGTGTATTTATTTCTCAATATACTGTCATGTCACACAAAAATCTTCAGTCCATTGATGTGCCTCAGTGGGTTGGGATGAGTAGATGTCTAGGAGCCCTGGGATATTACATTTTTTTTAAGTATTATATTTTTGAGAAAGTAATACACATAAGGTAAAAGAAAGAAATTTCAAAGGTAATAAAAGAGATGCAGGGGAAAATAATCTTCCTTATACCCAGGCTCCCAGTTCTCTAGCTCCCCCTCGTAGAGACAACCACTGTTAGCAGTTTCCTACATACTTCCGTAGAATTTATGATGTGCACGTTGAAGAGAAATCACTTTGGTAGTTGTGTGTAGAACCAAGATTGGAGTGAGGAAGGAAGAGAGAGAAACTGGAGTCTGAGGTGCCATAGTGACTGCAGTGGTCTAGGCCAGTGGTCTGCAAACTCATTAGTCAACAGAGCCAAATATCGACAGTACTTCTTCAAAATAGATTCGCCTAGGCCGAAAACCGACTTCTGCGCATGGGCCATGAAGTTTCAGTCGTACTGTATGTGCGCCCGCACGTGGTATTTTGTGGAAGAGCCACACTCAGGGGGCCAAAAAGCCGCATATGGCTCAAGAGCCGCAGTTTGCCGACCTCGGGTAGGCAATGGGTGTGCGTAAGGTAACTGGATGGGAATGGGGTGTGGTGCTTGTTTGAGAGAATTCCTGAAGGAAATAAACAGGATCTGGGCACTGGGTAGGTGCTGGCAGGATGTCAGGGTGGCTGGAGTGAATGCTGTGAAAAGAGAGCAGTCCTTCTGGTTGATTTTGTGGTGGACAAAGGTGGGGTTTTATTTGCATTAATCCAGTGACTTTACAGAGAATCTGAATGCTTTGATTTTTCCCCTGAGTCCATGAAACATTAATAGTTTTCTGTTTCTGCTATGTTCCTCTGCCTTTTGTACATTCCCTCAGGACACCGGAGGGTTTCCGAGACTGACATTCTAAAGTAATTTTAACTATAGTTATTGAATATGCATTATTCCCTCTTCCTGTAGAGGAGAGAGGTAGTGAACGGGAAACTCAGCAACCAAGTCTAGCCCATGGGCATATTTGGTTGGGCAAAAGTAGTGTTTTATTTTCAGCTTGAGTTAACATTTTAAAAAATTGAGACTTCCCCCCAAACCTGGATTTATGGCTCCTTTTGAGGAAGAGGAAGTTCTTGCTACACTGAGATGGCCTTTCTCACTTAGTAATTATCTAAGCCTGAATAGTTGCCACCTCTGGGGACAGGTCATACCTTCTCCACTTGGCCACAGCCCCCACACTCAGTTCCTGTCTGCATGTGAAGTCACCCCGGGCTCTTAATTCACATAGTCACCTGCCAGTCCCCTGCAGTCCTACATTAGTTATCCTGGCTATGGAGATCCCACTGTAAAAGATTCCAAAACCTCCGAGAAGCTGTCTCCATCTTGAGGATTCTCTTAGCACACTTCATTGTGATACTTTCCTTCTAAGCACAGACAAATGGGATAATATGGAAATGTTAATTCTAAAAGTTGAAATCTAACCTAGTCAATACCAACTTTCTTGTTTAAAAAGAAAGGCAGGCAGCACTGATCAAAAGTTATGCAAGAGAATCCTTTTCGTTTGGCCAGACTGATGTAAATATTCCTGATGATGTGGTTAGCCCCTCCACCGTTCACAAAGGCAGTGAGATGACGACTGGAATTCTCCTTCTGAGGTTCATAAGCTAAGAGATCAGATAACTTTATTTTCATCTGGAAATAGTGCTGTGTTAACATGGGGGAAAGTGGAGCTGAATAAAAGTTTTGATTATATTATTGAAGGAGTACCCTAAGAAATCCTGGATAAAATCTGTGCCTCTTAAATCAGTAAGGAAGAAGCATAAATCCTATGTACAACAAAACAAGTTGGAAATAAAGAGTGTCAGTTCAAATACTTTATTGGAATGAGGTACCCTAAGTTTACCTGTTTTGGGGGCTGTGGTTTTGAAAGACCATCCTCGGGAGTTCCCTTTGTGTGTGTAGGTCAACCTTGGACTAACCCCAAGGTTTCCAGTCATCAGAACATAGGAAGTGGAGGGAGTGGTATTACACATGCTTGGAACCCAGCCTGTTAGAAAAAGCCACATTTCCAGTGTTGGCTGTCTTTGTCTTCAATTTTGAGTCCCTCGCTGAATATTTGATCTGAATTCCCCACACTGCTTACATAAACAGTTCCATGCACTTCTCAGGAAGTATGCGACATAACGTTGTGATTGATGTTAAGATTCGAATAGCAAGAACACACGATCACAGAAAAAGCCTGGTAACCTAAGTAACGTTTATAAAGGTGCACGTCTTAGTGTGTAAAAACAGATGTAGGAAGGCCGTGTGCTGTGGTAGCAGAATGACTCGGGGTGATGACTCAGGAAGCACCGGCTCTAATCCCAGCTCTGTCTCTGTCTTGCTTTGTGAGCTTTGAGCAGATTTTCTCTGCGTCTCCTTTTCCTTTTGTGTAAAGGAAGGTGGTTGAACTGCTGATCTTCCAGGCAGTGTTCCCATCTCTGACACTGGAGCAGTTCTTTATGCTCGTCCCAGGTAGACGCTCCTCCGTGACTATCTCATCTGTGATCTTGCTTAGCTACTGCGTCCATGAGGTAATGACAGAATACCTAGTGTAACTTCTATCCCTGGTGGGCCATCACTGCCCATCCTCAACTCTTGCTGGATGCATTGTTATCTGGCACTACCAAGAGAGCAAGACTGGGTTTTATGGGGAGACAGTCTTTTCTGTCTGGGTTTCAGAATGTCAGGGAAGTTCTGAACTTTCAGATGTTCCTCTATTGAAACATACTGAAATTCTGCAGTATTTTTTTTTTCTTTAACCTTTTTTATTTTTCCTTCTTGAAGAATGGATGTTGAAGAACTAGTAAATGGCAAGTCTTAGAATCACGGAGGACTAGTTTAGCAGATAGCAACACCAAAGGATTGGGGGAAGATGTGACACCTGAGTAAGGAACATTGGTAAGATCCTGAAGGCCATCTTCATCCTTGTCATAAACGTGTCATGCCTTGGTCCTTCTCGAGCAGGTCAGAAAGCGAGATGAAGCATGCTGCTCTGCATAGCTCTGCTTTCTGCCCCTGAAACCCAGCAGTAACAGGTGTGTTGTATGTGCCTCAGACACATAGAAATACAGCCAGGTCTACTAGAGCACGTCTGTGGGCTGAGCCAGGAGGAAGGGAGAGAAGATACAAAGGAGAGGAAAGAACTAATGGAACAGCAGCTAGCAAGAGGCTGGAAAGAATGGGATTGAGTGTAGTTAAAGGGTGAGGGTTTGTGAGATGGGAAAGGAAATTTTGTCATCACAGAAAGCTATGAAGGAAAAGAATGAGTGAGTGTACAGTCTAGACACTGGGGATGGGGCTTTGAGAAATTGCTTTTCTTCTGACTTGTCCTCAGTAAAGTAGGAAAGTCTTAGTGTTCTCATCTCTCTGCAGACCTCCTGATCTTCCTGTGTTTTATTTGGTTCTATGTGGATCTTCATTGTTGAGATTGTCATATAAACAAGAATAATTATTGTTAACAACAAGGACTTGGCTCCACTCTGCATCAGCTCACCGTTTCCTTTCTTGTATAGTGTGGTGTTCAACAAGGCATTTACACAAGAGTTTAAATGTGCAGAGATCTCTTTTTATATCAGAACCCCACTATTACCATGGCATAGGACTGTGGCAATAGTTTTACTATTCAGAACCCTTCTTGGTAGAGGTATTGGACCAAGAAAACTTGACCTGTGTCTCTTTTAGCATTTAGAACAGTGGTTCTCAACTTTCTGGCCCCTTAAATACAGTTCCTCATGTTGTGACCCAACCATAAAGTTATTTTCGTTGCTACTTCAAAACTGTAATGTTGCTACTGTTATGAATCGTAATGTAAATATCTGATATGCAGGATGGTCTTCAGCAACCCCTGTGAAAGGGTCGTTTGACCGCCAAAGGGGTCGCAACCCACAGGTTGAAAACCACTGATTTAGAAGATCACTGGGCTTTCAACACTAAGGCAATTCAGGAAGCAGCAAGACCATTTCTTACACAGTCTTCATGTATGTATTTCACTGAGATATATATTTATTTTATATACACCCTGGCAGTGAGGCAACAGTAACACTGAGTGTTGTGCTTATTCTGATTCACATTCTCCAGTGTTTGACCTGTCTTTACAAGTGACCACACCCTCACCTGCCAACCCTGTTAGGGTGTTTCTGTCATCCCCCTCTCTGGTCACGGAGACTTCACCCTCCTGTATTTGTACCTGAAGATTAGGAGCCTTCTTTGATTCCCCCATCTCTCTTTACTGCCTCACATCCAGTTGATGGCCAAATCCCATTGGCCTTTCTTTCAGAACATTCTTTCTTACATCTGTCCTCCTTCCTCTGTTCACCTGTCCCCACTACCTCATACCTGAACTACTGGTCTCCTCTCAGGTTCCTCCAACTCTCCGGTCTTTCTTCAGTCCACCTTGTACTGCATTCCAGAGCTATTCTCCTTAAAACCCTGCCTTGTCTACATTACTTTTATTTCTACTAAAACTTCTATCTATTTGTACCAACTGAAATCTTTACTGGCCATCTGGTAAATAAAGTCCAACTTCCTTAGCTTGGCATTGAAGCCTTTCTATAGTTTGTCTGCTTCCTTCTCATCATTGTTCTCTGTCTTCTTTAATATCTCATGAGCCATTTCCACATCTTTCTTTGTGTGCCAGGGATGGGACTGTACCTCCACCTCCCTTTCCCGTTTAAAGTGGTTTCTTCTGGCCCTCACCTGTGATTTACTCTTTCTCCACCAACTACTACCACCTTCACAAGCCCTTCCTCTCTTGCCCTTTCCCAAGGCAAAGGCCCCCTCTCCTGGATTCCTATTGCTAACTATATTATATCATATGTGTTTTCATGACTTCCTCAGTAGTGGGGCCTTGCTCCAGGGTAGGGATCATGTCTTAAGACTACATCTCCAATGACCAACACCTTCCTTTTTACCCCAAACCATTTGAGGACAAAGGTAGAAAGAAGGGCTCCATGATGGAGTGCACAGTGAACCGAGTGAGGAAAACTAGGTTTAAATCTCACTTCTACCCCTTAAGGTCACAGAAAACCTTACCACATCTCCTGATCTCTTTTCCTCCGTATTTTAAAAATATGTTTGTATTGATTTTAGAGAGAGAAGAAAGGAGAGGTAGAGAAAGAGAAACATTGATCATAGATCGGTGGCCTCCCATATATACCCCAACCTAGGACCAAACCCACAACTGGGCATGTGCCCTGACTGAGAATCAAACCAAC
Source organism: Myotis yumanensis (assembly GCF_028538775.1). Taxonomy (NCBI): domain Eukaryota; kingdom Metazoa; phylum Chordata; class Mammalia; order Chiroptera; family Vespertilionidae; genus Myotis; species Myotis yumanensis. The sequence goes on along the minus strand of NW_027223755.1, from coordinate 66,055,353 downwards.
ATGTTGGTGCATGGGATGACTCTCAACTAACTGATCCACACTGGTTAGGACTGTCATCAGTTTTTTGCAAACTTAAGTAGCACAGCATTTGAGCTGATACCAATGGAGCTGACACCATTTTTCGGGTCCTAAACCTAATGTTATTTGAATGATTCCAGTGATTGGATTTGGAAACAATATAGGCATGACAGCCTCCCCACCCTTGCTATGATTAATCAGGAGAGCAAGATGCTTTACAGAAGTAATATGTAACTTAATAAAGACAGTATAGAGAGTTCACAAAATAACGTGGAAGGGTTTTTCCTTAAACACAATCACAGAAAGTGAGGAGACAACTTTCCAAAAAATAAAACAAAATAATAATGAAAAGCTCACAACTAGAGACAGAAGTCAGTATCTCCTCTTCGTATTCATGTACTTGGCTCTTAGCCTCTGGGTCCTAAATAGGATTAGCTGCCTCTTCTTTCCATTTCTCCAAATTCCTAGTTGAATTGGCAAATAGCAGGCACTTAGCAGAGCAGTCACTTGGCCTTCCTATTCTTCTAAAAAGGAAATCCACCCCTTCTCCCCCACCCCACTCCTCAATCTGGAAGACCTTTCAGTTCCACAATCTATCACTGCCCTACTTTATCCTCTTCCTCTAAGTCAAGATGAGACTACTTTTCACAAGAAATATTGCTTTTGGAAGAATGAATTGGCTTCTCATTTATGAATTTAAAAAAGTATTTCAGTGGGTAAGGAGGAATCTCATTGTACTGTAGGGGAGAAAGAAACTTTCTTCTACCCTCGAGTTTCTTTCAGCTGGTCCAATAAAATCAACACAAGACAGATTAACAAGAGAAAATAACCAAGTTTAATACATACAGATATATGGGAACCCCACATACATGAGCTAGTCAGAGACACCATACACTTGAGAGATTCTGAAAGGTTAAAGTCTGTGGTGCAAGGGCAAACTAAATAGCCATCTCAGACAGTGATTAAAGAAAATTTGAATTTATTTAAGGAAAAGGAGTTGGGGATGGGGATATCCAAAGGAAAGGGCTACACAGCACTGAGCCAAAGGGTATTGGGTCTATGACAATAGCAAAAATACTTAGGACAGTGAAACAAGGAAGGACATAGAAGAAGCAACAGGAGAGCCTAGGCTGGGCTGCTCTGGCTCACTGGAAAGTCAGGAAAAGGGAGGCCTTGGAGACAGGTTCAGGGGGTTAGCTGCCACTGCCCATTGCTCCCCTGGTTGCAAGTCTCATGGGCTCCCTTAGAGGTTGGGGGATATGTGCCAGTGAGGGGAAGGAGAGCAGGAAGGGAATGGCATGGGCCTGCTCCTTGGAGGGAGAGTGCGCACTGTGTCCTTTGTCCTGAGTTATTTCTCTCTCTCTAGTGGAAATCTTAGGGGGAGTCTCAGGGGAATATCTCAATAGAATATTCATCAGCTCTCCAGGTGTGCCCTTTCAGGGTCCAGGTCTCCACTGGTTGGTCAGTGCCAGGGCCCAGGGACATTAGTCAGTGTAGCTGGTCCAGAGGCAGCCATGGGGTCACTTGCTTGGTTTTGCTGCTTTTCTGGGCCTGGAGCTGAACTACAACTAAGGACTAGATGTTATCTTTAGGGAGGAAAAGGTCAGGGGCCTAAACCACCTGACCAGTGATATACTACAGGAGGATAGGTTACCCTGGGGGCAAGGTACTTGTTTTCCCAGTTTTGCCCCCTGGCTAGGCATCCAGGGCTTTCTGCCCTGGTAAGTTTCTGTGCCCTGGCCCATCATCCTTGCTCTGCTCATGTCTGTCTAACAGGCTCAGAGACAGAAAGGGAAAATGAAGCACATATGACATTACGAGCTGGATGAGTGAGGCGAGGCCAGTCTTGTCGCTTCTGAGGGGAGGGAGATCATTGCAAGACGTTAAGAAGAGCAGATGTTTATTAATTAGAAGTTTGCCCAGCCTTATACAAAGCTCATTATCAGTTTTTTCTGGTGATAACTCTTATTATGGGGTTAATTTAGGTCCCTAATTTAAATTATTTAATGGGGATTAAATGTTTCTCACGAGCCTGCGCAGGGTCTTGATTGCCTTTGGCTCAAAGTAATTCATGTGTCAAAGTGGCCCATTTTGGGGAGCCTGTTCTGAACCCCTATTAGTATTAAATCCCTGATTAGGAGCCAGCAAGTGGAATCATATTTGAACTGTCTCTGGAACCCTAAAACCTCTAGAATCTGATTTACAGAGAGTCTTGAAATTCTGGCTGAGTGCTCTTGCCCTGCCACTGTTTATCAAATTCTCTTCTAGTAAGCCATCTTTATAACTGAGTCCAAATGTCTCTCTTTTCCACGGAAACCTCATTCCTTTTGTTCCCCATGTCCCCTTTGGGATATATTTTTGGTTAGGAGCTTATCTCAAAGCCTTTATAACTTGTGTTGGGGTTTTTTTCAGAACCTCTGAAGTCGCACTGTCCTCCCTGGACTCGGGGTCATGGTGAAGGCCCGACTTCCAGACACTTTCTGATCTCGTTAGATGCTGATTACATTGTTGGCCCTTACTCCTGGTGACTTTCTTCCTTTCAAAGTGGCAGTTGCTGTGATTGAATGGGTTTTAAATTGTCTCAGTAGGAGTTCTTTGTGGCTTGGATTTTCCATCATTTAGGGGGAGGGGATGAAAATTAAAGTATGAGGCTTTGTCAGACATGTGGTACTGAAACTGAGACGCTGTACATCCCCTAGGAAGGTTGCAGGGCACTGGCACAGCCCAGCAGTAATCACTAGGAGTTTTGTTTCTTACACGGACTCCAAACCAATGATGTGTGGCACGATTCTTGTTGGCCTTCTGTCCTTGGTCGTTCCTGAATTCTACTCTGCTAACCCTTCACTCTGACCCGTTGGAGTGCGGATGGCTCCAGCACATTTAAGTTGATCAATAGAAAACGTTCAGTTGGGTGAAAAAAATCAGGTGACTTGAAGAACATAAAGAGAGCACATCAGGGCTTTCTTTGGGTTGCTCTTCGAGAGACTTTGGGTGGAACCTCCATGGGGAAACAGTATTTTTATGTGCTTTCCAGAAGCAAGAGCTACCTGGATGATGTAATCTAATAGGTTCGTGTGGATTTTTCTAACCCACATTGCCTAATCAATACTAGTTTTTGCATATTGTAGGCAGCATTGCTGGTAGAACGAGTGGAGAAACTCAGATCTTATCTGACAAATTTGTTGTCACGGTGGACTGATTTCATATTATTTGAGGCGTGTTATAACAATACATACATGCGGTGTTTGGGGGATAGTAGTAAAGTGAAACATTGTTTTCCTAATCACTTTAGGGAAGCATCTCTTCCTCTTCTGTAGCTATCCTTACTACCAGCCTCCAAGAGCAGAACGCAGCAAACTCACTTAGTGAAATCATTTCTCCAGTGAGGGAGTGGGTATGGATTTACACTAATTTTGTTTCCTTCCTTTTAGAGTCTGACATTTCATCTTTCAGACTAAGTAAATTCTCAGCCACAAGAGATATTCCTAGTAGCCAAATGTATTTAGAGATGTTACTTAAGGCTTTTCTCTTTTTTTAAGTTGAGTTGTCTATCGTTTCATAATGTATAGGTTACACTTCAGAGCAGATGTTAAACACATTCTCCCTCCAGTTCCAGAGATTATATCAAGTATTATGTAAATTGGAGTATTTCCTCTGTTTACTCAAAATAGGATGATTGAAAGAACAAAAGACATTGTGGTTGTCCCCATAGGCTTTAATAGTTAAGTCTACGTGTAGTTTTCTTAACAGTGGATATTTATTTTATATATCTATTTCTCATCTATAGATGGTTCCATGTATTATTAAAAGTACATCAATAACTGAGGCCAACAATTATATTCATATTACATACACAATTTGGGATGATAGAGGTGTGTTGCCATTTAGAAAATTGTTGATTAGATCAGCCAGATCTGTCAGAATTCAGATCTGGGTCAAGTTGGGTGTTGGATGGGTGGGAGAAGCAGAGAAAGATGGTAGTAGAGCCTGAAGCAAGGAGAGGAGATCGGGAAATGCTGCGTGTGTTGTGAAATACTGTGGTGTCGCTTAGCTGCAACATGGGCGGATGGAGGGCCAGGCTGGGGGCCCTGAGCCCATTGGTAAGGTCTTGATTGCCAGGTTGGGAGTTGGTAACTTAGTTCAGGAGTCAAAGGGGCCCAATACTAGCTTGTAAATAAGATTAAAGGAATAAACAGTAGGTGTTAACAACACCTAGTGGGTCATTGAATTATTTCTCAGAAACCAACTTTTGGCTCTCATGAATGTTCTGTATCTGCCTAAGCTTTGTTGCCATGTGAGTTAATAATTGTTTCTTCTAATAAAACAGTCCTTTCTTTACCTTCCATTCATATGTGCTGATGACTCCAGTCCTGGGCTTCCAGAATATATTGATTGTAAGATACAGGATGCAGAAGGCATGGTTGTTAGCTTCAGAATTCGGTAGACCACTTGACTGGTTGTTCTGGCTTAAATTTTTAAAGTAGGTAATTGAATAGAAACAGAAGAGTTTCCCTACATGGCATCTCACTGTGAACTGGATTTCTTTGATGATCCTGGTCTGAATGGGGAGTGGGAACTCTCACTACCACCTACTCCTGTAACCCGGTGCTCACTCACTTGTCTTGGTCTTGCCTGACACTTGTTACTGTTTCACAAAGTCACAGCTTTGCTTTCTCAATTTTCCACAGTTTTCTCTTCCTTTTCATGAGACTGGAGAGAATGATGTTCTGAAGCACCCAAAGTGGGCAGTACACGAGTCTCCATCCTGCCCTCGTCTCTTTAATTTATATAATGCTTTGCCATTATTTTGGTGGCTTTGGTAAAGAAGAGGTGAATAATCATTCCACTCCATTTAACCATGGGCCTATAAAATTACTCCGAAGAAAAAAGACTGCAAGTTAGAGTTAGCTGAGTTTCTATGTAACATAATATATATATAGTTATCAATGTATGATATAACTCAGACACCATTATTACTATGAAATTAAAGATAATTCTAAATGATTTCTGAATGACCTATTGATGTTATTCAGTGTCTGATTCAGCCAACTTAATGAAGCAACCAAAGGCCATTGGCCCTTGTGCTCCGGAGGCTGCACGGTGTTCTGGACGAGCAGTGCCATGAGACGGGGACACGGCGTCCTCCCGTGGTGCTGTGAGTCTAATTAATCCCCCTGCAGGACCCAGTTCCTTATTTGGTGAACAAGGGTTTGGTCTCCTTTCAGGGTAAACATTCTATGATTCTCTTCATGTGGCCGAAGCGGGGAACAGCTTGTGTAAAAGCCATGTATTTCTCACTCCCGAGTCTTTCATCTGGACCTAGGGACTCAAGCTCATAGGAACTGAAATCCCTGTGGGATGTCATTGCCTTATTGGCAAAGTGGAGCACTGTGCCTGCTCTGGTTCTCAACTCTTTTAGTCCTGAGGCTTTGGTTCCCGGAGCACAGATTCCCGTTGGCTGCAATGCTTACTCCCATCTGCTCTCCCACAGCAGCTGGTGTGTGAACTGTGTGAATGAAACAGCCCAGTTTGCTCTCTGCGGAGTGTAGGCTGCAGGGCTGGAAACTGAGACAGTTAGCATTAGACTTTCTGAGGAAGGGAAATGGGAAATGTGATATCCGAGCAAACTCCACTGGAACTATCCTCACTGTAAATAGTCCCAATGATCTATTAAACAAGCCACATTAGAGGAAGGAGAGGAGGGCTCGGTGTAGTAACGCTGCATAAACTAGAGAATGAAAAATCATGGATCATGCAATATACTTATATCCCGCTGAGTTGAAAGTATGTACTCCTGTAGCCTTATAAATAGGCAGGGCGGTGCACTATAGTCTACATTCTAGATTTATTTCAGTAGAAAGTTTAAAAACCTATTTCAAATTAGCTTATCTAACTATAAGTCAATGAATGACTTTAACTGTGGCTAGACACTGAGGCCCAGGCATTGTGCTCAGGCCCTCCTCTCTCCCCATCTGTTCATTGTGCCTGTGCATATTGACCTCAGAGAAGCCTGACTTGAGTCCAGTTCCAATTCCAGATCAGTCGCTCTGCTGGGGAGATGGTATTATGACTCTCCAACAGCCACACAGAAAGGAGAGGAGCTTTTCCTGGAGGGAACAGGGTGGGCAGTAACAACAACTCCCCATCACTCGCTGCTTCGTACGCAGAAAGAACAGTCCCTTGTGAAGATTTAATTTGCAGAACAAGAAACTAGAAAGGAGCCGAATTTGGACTTTTAAAAGGAGGCAGGATGAAACCATTGGAGGACACAAGTGATATAATGGAATAATCAGATTTGTGTCTTAAAGCTTGACCTGGGCTCTATGTGGAAAATCAATCACCTATAGACTGAGTTGAAATAGGAGACCAGGTAATGATTAGAAACTGGTAGGACCTGGCGCAGAACCAGAAACGTGTCTTCTGTGATATTTGGATTTCATCCAGAGAGGAATTGGCAGCTCATTGTGGGAAATCTGACAAATGAGAAATGTGTGTATGACAAATGAGTGTATACACCATGGTTGACTAAGATAAGCATCCACACAAGCCATCTCCCACTGGAGAATTTCCCACAAATGCACCGCACTTTGATGTATGGGACCTTAAGTCCCCATCTGGACGTCACAACTGAGGTCCTTTCTAGCTGTGGCTGAGCCTTCATTCTGCTTCCTAGGACCGTAGTCCCAGGAAGCCAGGAATGGGCTTTAGCAGATACATCAATCAAACCTGGAAATGCCTGAGTGGAAGGTCACCGATCAGATTAAGAGGGAGCTAAGCTAAAGGAGATTAAGAAATGCTGCTTCATGAGAGCCCTGGAGCGATGCAGTAGCCCTGCTTCCTCTCGGCTCCGGTTCTGGGATCCACACTTCCATTATTCCATGTGTTTCTGAAAGAGACCTGCCGTGTAATGGAATGTTCCAGTGACAGAGTTATCCCTGTTGAACCATGGAACATGTTTTTATAAAGAGATTTTATTAATCTGGTAGGGTAGCAAGCAAGAGTAATGGTGGGTTATTGTTTAATAGTCTCCAATCTTCACTGTTTAAAAAATAATAAGTTTGAGCTTTTACAGCTTATATTGCCAATTTCTATATATTTAGAAATTAAATATTTTTCTACTTTATTAATGTTATGTATTCTATAAAATATAAACTATATGTTAAAGGGTAAGTGAGAAATAAACAGATAGACAAATATTCTTCCCACACTCCAGTGAATTGTCACAATTACCTTTTCTTTGAGACCTTTGGCTTAAACTACATGGATTTAAATAGATTTTTCAGAGTAGACTAGAAATATGCCCCAACCCTTTTTCTTGTACTATTTCCTTGGAAAATGTGTTTTAAGATCTAAACAACCATTTTACAAAAATTAGAATTACATTTTTGTTATAAGTTTGAGACCCCGGAGTCTTTGCCTGTTGTCAGACTGCATCACCTGAGATTGAGGTGAACCTTGGTGAGGCTGGGCTTGTGTCTTGGTGCAGACATTGCGGGGTGTGGGAGGCTCAACTCTGAATAACACCTTCAGTCCCTATCATTTCTAAAGATGCCAACAATGCATCAACCTTATTTAAGAATATCTACGTCGATAGGCGATGATAGGCATTAAAGCAAGCTGATATTTTACTACATTGTATTCTAAACTACCCAGGTGCCTCCACCCCCAAAGCTTTGTAATTCTTGCATCTCCTACTTTCTGAATTTAACTCTGAGACTGAGTGTGTATTGCTTTGACTGCTGCTTAAGCCACGTGAGAAGCTAAATATAGCTGCGTTCTTGACATCTTCCTGATATAAGTCTAACAGCCAGAAATATTTGAACTCTCTATTATTGTTGAAGGAAGGAAATACCACAAAGCACACATTCTTCCTTTTCAGTTTTTACCTTAACACCGCGCCCCCCCCCCCCCCCCCCCCCACACACACACCACCACCACCACCATCAACACCTTCCATCATACTCAATTCATGGAAATTATTCTTCTGCTGTTGCTGAAAAAGAATTCAATTCTGGGACTTCAAGCATGAGACACACTGATTGTTTTTCACTGCTCTTGCCTTAGAAGAAATTAAATCACCAGCAATATCTTGCATCTAGCCAACACACATCAAAACTCCTATCTGTCTAGCTTTGAGAGCCTTGGAAGTTTCTGAACCAGTCAGAAATTATAGTATTGAGACTGATCAATGAGGATGCCCAATTTTATTTTTCAAGCATTCTCTTATAGCCCATGTGTTGGCTTTGCATTCTCTAATATACAATATGTTTTTTATTTTCTTACTCAGTTTAGACCTGAAACCTCTGTGTTTTCCTCCCTGGCTCCTCAGTAGACAGCTACTATTTTCATGTAAATGATTTCAATAGATGTCAACTTGGATTTTTTGGGGGGGGGGGGGGGGGGGGAATAAGATTAAGTACTTTTATAACCTTCCTAATCCTAGAGGCACTGGTTTTCCTAGTTTGTCATTTTATTATCAGGTTTCTACATAAAAAATATTTAAAGAACATTAAGATAAATTAACAGTAGAAGTAGTTGATAGTTGGTTTCATGGAACACCGCTGACTTCCCTACCATGTGGCCCATAATGTCAGTGAAAATTCCTAAGTCATATTAAAATATTTTTGAACTGTGAAACTCAAAAATTTCTGTGGTGTTAACTTTAAACACAATGGCCAAAATTATACCCATTAAAAAGTAGAAATAAAATGTTCACATTTCTGCCTCAGTGAGCTCAGTACTATGTTTATAATAGTTATTTAGCTTAAATATAAACTGTGTTGCATGGGTACTTTTAAGAAGAAAGATATTTAGTGAATTGTACACTCTAAGAATTATTCCCTGAAGGCACATACGTTTCCAAGTTTTCTTTGAACAGGGAAGTTCAGTCAGTTAGCAAGCATTTAATGAATACCCCGAGGGCTTTCAGTGCATTAGGAACCCCCCTTTACCACTTTCCTTCCCAATTAAAAAAAAAAATTGTCAGAGTGAATACAACTTAATTTCATGGTATAATTTCTTTTCATATATACATTCGCACTGCTCAACTTCATTATAAATTCAGTTGAGAAAAAGAGTCTTTTGGGCATTGGCCCTTCAGGAACACATTCTAGCCCAGCCTCCCAGCCCAGCACCCACACTGTCCCCCTGAACATAACACTGATCAGCTCATGGAAGGACCTTGGTTCTCTTCTGAGTGTTCATCTAGCTCCTCATCTCTCTGCCTTAAGCTTGGCGTTTAACTCAATGTTCTATTGCTGGTCCTCAGAGACCCTCACTTGGAAATTATCATATTATAGTTGGTGACACTAACAATGAAGACAAACACCATATCGCACTCAACTGGTGTTGGTGTTATCCTAAGCACTTTGTAATACTCAGCAACCTTAGACATAGTTATCCCTATTTTTCAGATGAGGAAGAGAGACACAGAAAAATTAAGTAAACTGCCCAAAGTCACACAACTGGTTAGTGACACAGCAGAGACTGAAGCCTCCCTGTGAGTCTTCAAGCCCATCTGCCACCTGAATCTCTAGGATTTGTTGCAATTTGCATTCCAGATTATTGGTGTCCTTCTTGGTCAATGCAGTAAATGCAGCAGTGCATTTCCAACCCAGAATCAAGTGTACCACACCTACGAGCTGCCATCTCATGCCCTCTTGGGTGCATGGCTTAGTTGTGTAGATCAGAGAAGCCTGAGAAGCCCTATCATACGATTTCCTGCTTTGAGGTACTCAAGAGTTTGACATGAGCATGGGGAAGTCAGCCCACTTACGTTAGGAAACCAAGGGCATGGGAGTAGGTGTATCACTAACATCGCCTTCTCCTGTGCTCCCATATGGCCCAGCGGACCCTGAGGCTGTCTTGTGGTTATCACATTTAGGACAAGTCTGCAGAATGTTCAGATTCTACTTCTTTCTGCTTCTGCAAAATGGGAGCTATTGTTATGGAATTGTCGCAAAAAGGCAACAGTCAAGCACTCGGAGATTTCAGGAGAGACATTTATTCAAGCAGCACTGTTGGCTCAAGGGATACAAAGATCCAAAGCCTGAACAAGTGATACAATGAGATTGCCATATATATATATTTTCATTCATTCCTAGGTTTCTTTGTTTTCTATCTGTTTCCTAACTACCAGGCTTTTGTGGTGGGCTTCACAGCCCCTCCTGAGTCAGTTAGAATGGGGAAGTTAGATTGTATCTAAATGCCTGTTCTGGATAGTGCCTCTAGCTAAGCTGTTACATTCTTTTGTTTATGGCCCATTGTAAATTAGGAGTAATTAGGAAAATAGGTCTTACAAGGCCAGATTGTTAAGAAAGGGCAGTGACTTAATCATATGCTACCAAGAATGTACTGATTAACAGATTCAGGCTGCTAGTCTTTCTATATCCTTTCTCACTATAGACTGGATACGATGTTAAAGTAAACTGATGGCCCCTCAAAATGGTTTGGTTTTCTCCAAGTTCTGGTTTGTTTTGTTTTGTTTTGTTTTGTTTCTGTACCAAAATAGTTTTTCTGCAGAAGAAACCATGCCCTGACAAAGAAATTTCCTTATACCTAAAGTGAAGATGTGCTTCTCCAAGCTCTACATCCCCTCATGTCTGTTCTATCAAGGAAAAGATGGGATCCAGGAGAGTCTCCCAGGCTCTCTGCCCTCAAGTGGCAAGACTGTAAAATCCATGTTCACGGTTTCATTGTGCTCTCCCCAACTAGCTCCTCTTAGGTACAATTGAATCTTTTTAATTCTCAAGTGCTCAATTCCATTTAAATATACTTTTTCTCTGAGGATCATTTACTTTTCACGTATTAAGTGGGTTGAAGAAGAAAATGCCCTTGCAGAGCTGAATGAGATTTAGATTTCTTTGGAGTTCCCTTTGGGAAGGAGCATGGGATATGCATGTGTTTGGTTATTGGAATCTAAGTTAATAGGAACCTGGTGTTTCTGTTTAGAGGAAAATCTTTCTTTGAGTCATTTCTCATGTGTGCTGAAATCATACTTTTGAAGACCCCAAAATGTGAAGTGAAAAGAAGAATGAGAAGAATTTTCTGTTGTTCCTGAATTGTTGCTTTTTAAATAAAGCTCACTCATTTTTATTATGGAACAATTTAAAGTTCATATGGCACCTTTCATCTTGGGCAGCTCCAAGAACAGTTATCTCACCCCTGAAAAGTTACTGAAAATCTGTTGGGCCCAGCCTAGGAGAAGCAGAACTTAAAGGGAGCATTTTTAGGAGTATGGTTGGAAATTAGCTAGAAGACTGACGTTACCACCTTAATCTGTGGCAGAGGCTCAAGAATTCTCTGAATCAGGCTCTTGTTTTAGCCCCTTTTATAAGGCATTTATGTCTCTATCATGTATCTTTGGGCTGAAGTGCCAGAACTCCAGAGTTCATCATTCTGCAAGGAACCTGTAGCTGTATGCTTTGTTTGCAGCCTGTGTATCCGGGACCCATGAGAAGTAGAGTGTTGTGTACAAGGCTGGGTGGAGCTGTGAGTTTCCTTAAGGAAATGGGCAGGAAAGCGAGTCCTATTTTAAGTGTCGTTGTTTTCTATATATAATATTTGTACTCAGTGTAGCTTTCTCTTTTTCTGTCTTTTTGAAGGGAAATTGAAAACTATGGGTAGAGATAGAGACCTCTGGTTCGGGGATTTGGGTTTTGTAGAAAGCCCATCTAGGAGAACCTGCCCCGGCACCCTAAAGCATGACAGGGTCCTACCGTGTGTCCCTCTACCCTGGCCTGATGTCCACTCATTGCTCCCAGTCATATTCCATAAGGGGAGAAATTGGTAAACTTAACTACATTTTGTAATTGAAGTGTTGCTCTCAGAGGCCTCCTCTTCTTGACAGGATTATAACACTTGATTTTATTCAAATACGTGTTTTTTTTATATGAGATTGCAGACTTCTAGTAACTCAAGTCAATGTCAAGAATTCATCTTATGTATGCTAAAAGTTGAAAGTGATCATGGATCAAAGTAGGCAGCTCTATTTAAAAGTAATTTTCAATATTATGGCAGTATTTGTATAGTAGATTTATTTATGTGTTTAAATGTCTATCCTCATCAAAGTAACAATTAGGCCATTTCATTTTCATCGCAATGTTCCTGAAAGTAAGTCAGCACCACTGAATTTAGTTAGTCAACAAATATTGAGTGCCTGTTATTCTTTAGGTACTAGTCAGAATGGATCTTTCTGTTTAAACTCTATTTTAGGGACAAGTGACTCACCCTTAGAGGTAGAGCGTCGAAGAACTTTTTCTCTAACATATACTCTTTGTCTCTCTATCCCTCCTTGTGGGGTCTCCCCACCCTGGGAATCCTTTTCTACTTGGGAGTGGGGGATGATCAGATGAGCAGAATTGGTTCTGACAATCAGTATCCTCCTAGGCCCATCTGCTAGTCTGACAAATTTCATAATAGTTAGGATTGAATATTACTTGTAATCTAGGGATTTGGGGCAGCCAAATATATCTTAGGAGACTTGGGATAGATTTGGATCTAATTCTCAAAGAAATCTTGATTGAATAGTAAATGTTTCAGCCTTTCTCTCCAAAGTGACGGACATGCTGTTAACATCTGGCTGGAGTGGGGGTTGGGGGGAGACTCATGGGACGGGGAGAGGAGAGAGAATGTATACACCAGCAAGTTCACATCACCTCAGAACTATACATCACAGAGAAATGGCAGTTTTGTTCCCATTTATGAGAGACTAGATTGTCTCTCAATAATACAGGACTTGTAACACCTGGGGTTTCAGAGAATCTGAGGGACTTCTAGTCTGAACCATTAAGAGGTATTTGGGTCTAAGTTTAGTTATCTAAGATATTTACAGAAAAACATCAAAACCCTTTTGGTAACATTTTCTTCCCTGAATATGGGTATTTTCAGCCTTTACAATTCATGGCAACTTGCTCTGTAAATAAATATTCCATCTGGACCTAAAACAATTTGTTTCAAAGGAGCCTGTTTCCTTTGCTCTAATAGATAAAGCGAATGGGCTTATACCAGGGGTGGGCAAACTTTTTGACTCGAGGGCCACAATGGGTTCTTAAACTGGACCGGAGGGCCGGAACAAAAGCATGGATGGAGTGTTTGTGTGAACTAATATAAATTCAAAGTAAACATCATTACATAAAAGGGTACGGTCTTTTTTTTTTTTTTTTAGTTTTATTCATTTCAAAACGGGCCGGATCCGGCCCACGGGCCGTAGTTTGCCCACGGCTGGCTTATACCATTTGCTCTTTTGTATAATTACACTTCGTTTCACTAATATTAGTGATAGTCAAGTTCATAGGATGCTAAATGCATGTTAGATGCAGATACAGAGGGCCAAGGAAGGGACTTGAGCATGTACAAATTTTGGTATTCTCTGGGGGGTGGGGCCTGGAACCAATCCTCGAGGGATGACTGTGTAGAGATGGATTTACCATGTAGCTAGTCTTTTGTTTTAATTTATTGATTTGAGAGAGAAACGTCGATTTTGTTGTTTCACTTTTTCATGCATTCATTGGTTGCTGCTTGCATATGCCCTAGCTGGGGATCGAACTTGCAACCTTGGCATATCAGGCCAACACTCTAATCAACTGAGCTACCCAGCCAGGGTCCTGTGTAGCTAGTCTTCATTTGCATGGCCACTTCAAAGTTCTGGAAGGGCCTGCCTGTGTAGGTTCACACAATCATATGTCTTTGAGAATGACTACTCACTCTAAGCTGTACTCCTCAAAATCTATTCTGTTCCTAGGGAGATAATAAGTTAAGAAATCTGCCCCAAGTCACTTGGTGAGCCCAGCTTGAAGCCCAAGCTGTCTGGCTCCAAGCCCTTCAGCAGTCTGCACACAGGGAAGAGACTGGGTTTTCCTGAAAATCTGTATAGAAGTTCTGCCTCATATAAATGTTATATAAATTATACTTATTTGCAATTCTGTATTTTTCCTAATGTTCAAGTAGGTTCTTTCTTGCTCTAATCAATTTCCAAAGTACCTTTCATTAGAGTTAGAGGTTTTTTGAAGTGTTGACACATTGAATATATGTGTATATAATTATGCATTAATCTGAATTTGAAGGTGAATGCGAGAAAACTACCAAATAAACCAACAAATTCTCCAGTCGCAGCTGTTAGATCTTTTCAGGCATGTAAGTCCAGAACAGGGAGGCAAAGGGGGCGTTTGGGACAAGGTATGAACATGTTGACTCGCACAGCCTGTTGCTATTATGTGCTAGCGACTAGGCCTCTATTCTAGGAGATTGACTCCAAAAGTCAACTAATTGGGCCCTTTACTCGCCCACTGAGGCCCAGCATTTCAGCTTTGTGAGATGGAATGCAGTCATATTAAATGGACTAAGCTCGCCGAAACCGGTTTGGCTCAGTGGATAGATGCCGGAAGCCGGTCCATCCTTGCTGCTTGACACAGTCGCTGCAGGAAAGAAACATCTGCACAGCATATGTTTCAAGGGACCTGGCATATATAGCATATTGTTCTTAATATGTTTGCTCTCCTTAGCGCCATGTGTTTTAACCAAGGTCACCTCTCCGAGAAAGGTTGTTTCCCCAGGTGGGGATCTTTCCCTGAGGTTAGGGAGGGGATACAACCCCTTAATTAAGTGCCAGGTGGGTAGTTAAGCTACATAATCTTTACTCCCTGGAATGGAGATAAGACACGCCCTAACCTTTGTAATAGAAATTGACAGGATTAAAATCGGCTGGTATAAATACGGATGTAATAAGACAATAAACATCAGATCCTCATCAGATCCTCATCAGATCCTCATCAGTTCCTAACCAGAACTCCGACCAGAACTTTGGCTGGAGATCCTGGCTAGAGGTCCTGACTAGGCTGCTGATCAACTGAAGGCTGTCTTCGAGTCATTCCTTCTTCGCCTACTCCGTCCACACCTTTGGGGACCCCTGGACCCGCTGGCGTTGGACTCCAACAGATAGAGCATCGGTCTGCGGACCGAAAGGTCCAGGGTTCGATTCCGGTCGGGGGCATGTGCCTTGGTTGCGGGCGTATCCCCGGTGGAGGGTGTGCGGGAGGCAGCTGATCGATGTTTCTGGCTCTCTATCTCTCTCCATTCCTCTCTGTGAAAAATCAATAAAATATATTTTAAAAAATAAAAAAATAAATAAATAAATGGACTAAGCAGAAATTATTAATCCAAATCCGAAAAAGTTTCTGAGTATGTTGTCAGTATGCCCAGGCTGTCATGCTTTTTGGTTCTTTTTTCCCTGGAGTTTAGAAAATCCAATGAACTGATAGACTTTATTTTTGCTTGTATGTTAGTTTCCTTTAAAGTGGAAGCTAGTTAATGTGCAGTCTTTGTGCTTAAAGTGGTAATAAAGTTATCGAGGTGATTGTATTCCATAGTTTGTTAATCCACTATACAGTGAATACTAGAGGGTTAAGTTCAAAATTACATGGGTCCTTAGAATTTAACTTAGTGTCAGTTAATAAGTAGTTGGATATAATGAAAATTTGTGACTCATGTAGCTAAATAGAGTTGAAATGTACTAAAAGAGACTATGACTTGGATGTTTAAAAGGAACATTGACGGAGTGACAGGGCCTTGAAATAAATGTAACAGCCCCCAAAACTCATCAAGCATCTACAAACCCAAGACATTCTTTATTGTTTCCAAAGTTCAATACATATTTTCCATATTTTTCTCACACATACTGATAATCGTGATTACCTTAAAGACATTACTGGTAACTTTCATGGCTGTCAAGAAAATTTGTGTGAACATCCCCTTTCTAGGAGAAAATTCCAGTTCAGAGATGATATAGGGAAGGGAAGGGATTAATGGGGAAAAGCTCATTAGCATTTTTGGCTGCAGGAACAAAGCAAACCTGGGAGACAGCCATGACTAACGGGCAAAACATCACTCATGTCCAATGGTGGTGAATCTGTGAATACTTTGAGTTGTGATCTGGTTAACTAACAGGTCATCTTCATTTTAAGTAAATAAATATGTTAAGAATATCTAATTTGAAACACTTAAAAAAATTACGATTCTTCTTTTTTAAGGATTTGCATCCTAAATAGTTTTTATGTGGGGGCATATTTACTGGTGATGGGTGAGAATGCAATACAAACCGAGCTCCTAAATTAAGTTAGAGTTGGAAGTGTGACATTAGGGAATTTCTAAAGCTGAGAAAATATTTTCTTATGAGGAGGGGGAGAGACTCTCAGGGAGAAACATTGAAATAGGGAAGTGTCATGGTACCTGAATACTCCAATTTTTTAAAAAAAGATTTAATCTGTCACCAAATTTTTTTTTCACCCTAAGGAAACATTTCTGGAATTAGATAAGAGTTTTGAAGGAAAGGACTTGTTTTTTTAGAATGAGGACTTTTAAAATTCTGACTGCAATATGTAAATTCTGCAATCCCAGGAATTTCTGAAACTAGGGAAATATGTTTGTTAGGCTTAGCTCCTCACAATTAGAAAACTCCTTGTAAAGTGTAGGGAGTACATAGGAGTATGTGAATAAGAAGTGAGAGGTAATGGTCCATCTGCAGTCCTCTGTAGTAATATGGCACAACTGCTTGAAAAGGAAGTCAACGCAACTGTATTTTTGTTTTAGAAAATCACAGTGTGGAGTGATCCCAGTGCAGTCACATGGCCAGGTTTATATACCTGAGGTGGAAACAGACACTAGGGTTCTCTCCTACTTGCACCAAGTATTTGTATTTGTATCTGCAGATTAGTACACTAATTTGTAGCTTCCAAAGAAGAGAAAGAGCAAAGTAACCCTTTTCCAATTTAGGCTGCAGTAACATGCTTTTTTCTGCTTTGGATGGATTAGATCTTGTTAGATGAGAGGCATAACTTGGCTAAATTGAAAAATCAATGTGAATTATTATTTCTCTTAAAGGAAGAAAGGTCAGGTTCCTGTAGCTTTCAGTTCACTGTGCTAGAGGGAATAGTAAGATGGGCAATGTCACATTGGGAATTTTTTATTACCTTGTCGTCACATTGAGAATTTGATTGGGGCTCTCTTATTAACATTTGTGATATCAGATTGATTAGTTTCAGAAAATACAGTGGTGTTCTGTGTTGTTTATGTATGAGATGTGAGCTCTCCCACTGTGTTGCCTAAAATTGCACTACCTGAGAGTCATATTTCAAGGACATTGATGTGTTAGTTCTCTTAAGAGAGTCTTCAAATTGAATTTTTAATGAAGATATTTTTAAATGATGAAAGCAAGTTTTAAAATCCTAGTTCTTTAAAAATCCAATCACTGCCCTAATTTAGTAGGGAAAATGATTAGGTAGTTGAACGATGCTATTGCCATTTTTAGAATCCACTATTTAACATCTCGATTGGGGACTGAGAATTATTGAGGTGGTGTGAAGACTTCAATTTGCTTTCTCCTTTGACTACGCATTAGCTGGAGAGAAAATTTCAGTGGAGTAAAAATAGAGCATAAATAGTAATTGCCAAGTAGCTCTTCTATAGTTTACTACCTAGACCTGCCTGAGGAAGGTGTCCAAACCTTCATAAGAGGGTGTAGGAAAGGTTAAGTTGGTCATGCAATCCTCTAAAGCAGGGGCGGGGAACTTTTTTTCTGCCAAGGGCCATTTGGATATTTATCACATCATTCTCTTAATATAATTCACTTAATATAAATTTATGATGCTATGAAAAAAGCTCCTAGATGTATCAAATTTTGAGTCCCACCTATGATTGTCTTCGCAGGGCCAGACCAAATCATTTCATAGGCCTTATACGGCCCATGGGCCAGACCTCCTCCATCCCTGCTCTAAATGATCAGTTTTCTTGACCTGAGAACTTTTCATCTTGTTTTGTTTTGTTTTGTTTTTAAGCCAATTCCTTTGTTTGTGTGTTAGCTGAAATCACTAACATTGTATAACATTAGGTGCTTGGAGAAATATATTAATATATATAATTGCGGTTGCTGTGAGTCACGCTAAATCTATCCTTACAAGATATTTAACTATACATTCCTTAAAGGAAGAAGCAGTATCTTTTCTGGTTTCTGAAATTGTAAATAGACACTCGCTTCAGTTGTCACAGTGTGGCCGGTATGCTGCTGACTTTGGCTCTTCTCCCACCTCACCGGATACCCCTTTTGGTCTCCTGTGCTGGTTCTTCCATCCTTCCCTGGCTCTTCATGTGAGGGTGTCTTATCCAGTTTTCATGGCTAAAAAAGTACTTCTGTTCAGTCCATCTCATTAGCCAAACCTCTCTTCTAATTCCAGGTTCGTACTCAACTGCTTCTTTGTCATCCTTACTTCAATAGATATCCCAATCTAAACATGCTAAAGCTAACCTCTGTGAACTTCTCAGTCTTCCCATGTGTATAAATGTCAACTCTATCCTTCCATTTGCTCAGGCCAAAAACATTGGAGTTTTCTTTGAATCTTCTTTCTCAGACCCCACCCTCAATATGTCATCAAGTTATATGGTCGCTACCTAGAATCTGATCGCTAGTCACCACCCACCTGTGTCATGTTTTGTTTTGTTTTGTTACAAGCTTTTGTAACTTCTCTCTCTGTATCCACCCTTGCCTTTCTACAGTCCGTTCCCATCACAATAGTTGAGTGATCCTTTAAAAATGTGAATTAGTTCATGTGCTTAAAACTTAAAACCCCTTTCCATCTCAGTCAGTATAAAAGCTGCAAAGTCCTAAAAGTGAGCCAGAAGGCTCTGTGTGATCCTCTACCATCATCACCACCAACAGTTACCCAGCCCTGGGAACCCTGGTTGCCTTGCTGTTCCTCTAGCATGCCAACAACTTCTCTCTCAGGGCCACACTTTCCCCAAATAGCCAGATGATTTGCTCCCTCACTTTTTTTCAGGTCCTTGTACAAATGTCACCTTATCAAGGAGGCCTTTTGGACCATCCTATAAATATGGCAACATTCTTCCTACCCGCCCTCCAACACTGCATTCCCAACACCATCTGAATTTTCATATATATTGTCCCAAAAAGTGTATACATACTTTAACAACTGATTTCTATTACATTTGGAAAATGAAATGTATTTATTCAAAGTGTGCATACATTTTTGGGACACCCTATGTAACTTACTTTGCATACTGTTGTATTCCTGGCAATAAGTACAGTGCTGGGTACGTGGTAGGTTCTCAATAGATATTTAACGGAATGGATGGACTTTGCACCCTGCAAGAGTTGCAAGAATACATTATTTTATACTGCTCTTGATAGTTTTGTTGGTCTTTAGTAATTTTCTTTATCCTCCTGGATAATTTCATTTTAATTTTCTCTCCATTAAAAAGTATTAAGTGTACATATTAATAGTTTTTTGAAAAATTACAAACCTTCAGAAAAGTTGCAGGCATTGTATAATGAGTGCCTGTATACCTGATAGTGGTTCAAACATTCTGCCTCTTTTGTTTAATTGCTATGCCTGGAATTATATGATTTTTTCTAAACCATTTGAATTGATTTTAAAGTATATCTTCTACAAACAAGGGCATTTTCCTGTGTATCTGTGGTACAAGTATCATTTTCAAAAAATTTAATACTGGTAGAGTACTACTAACTAATGTAGTCAATAATTCAGATTTCCCCAATTGTCTCCGCAATGTCCACAATGACTGTTTTTTAAAATCTAGAATCTAATCAAGTTTCATTAGCTGCATTTTTGGGCCATGTCCCTTTAATCTAAAACATAGTTTCCTAGATTTTATGGTCTGTCATGACTTCACATTTTTTAAGAATCCAGACCAGATGTTTGGCAGGATGTCCTTCAATTTGGATTTGTCTGATTGTGTAACCCAAGTCTAATCATGAGAAAATATGTTTGGCAGGAGTATTACACAGGTGACGTAGGCAATGGTGTCATCTTCTTTCATTGTTGGTGATGCCAGTTTGGATCATTAAGTTAGGATGGCATCCACCAAACCTCCCTGATCTAAAGATGTCTGCCTGCCTTCTGCAGCAAATGGTCTCTCAAGTGCTGCTCTGAGACCATGTGGCCATCCTGTTCTCTAACAGCCTTTCACCCAATGGTGTCAGTATCTATCAATGATTCTCCCCTGAAGCAATTACTATCGTGGTTGTACATATGGCCATTTGCTTTTTCCTATCATTCCTCCAAACTAATCAGTTGAATTTCTTCTGTAAAAAGCATTCCCTTCTGTCTTGTTTTTAAATCTTTTTAAGTATAAATTCATGAATTGTTTTATAATAGGTGTGTTAAAATTCATTATTGGCATTCATGTTGATACTCACTTGTTCCAAATTTGGCTATAGGGAGTTCTGTACCCGTTTTGATGGGGGAAATAATTGAGGCACCTTTTCTTCAATGGAGTCAGTCATGAGAAGAGATAAAGAAGTCTCCTAGTTACTGTAAAACTTTGAAGTGAATGGATAGTATAATAGGCTCTTCAGGGGGGAAATGAAGATGCCCTGAGCGTCCAGGAGAACTGCCTTGTTCAACTGGCCTTGCCAACCACTTGATAAATACCATCCTGGCCGAGGCAGGTCTGGAACTGGGTTCTTTTTGTCCTGGAATCATTCCTGCCTTGAGTAGGGCATTTTGGCAAGGACCTGGAAGATTTGGACCTGTCACTTCAGCTGTGGTCCCCAAATGTAGCTGATCCCTGGGAGAGAGATTTTGGCTTACTTTTACTTTGTTTTTTGTCTTGTTCTTTAGTACAACTTCCAGGCGTACAGAATCTGACTCATTGTATTGGACTCCATACCTATTCTGAATGTTTAAAAGCTTTCCCCAGGTGATCTTGCTATCTTAGGTTTGAAAATGAGTTTTTCATTTGTTTGTTTGTTTAACAAGGACTTGAGTGGTCAGGTACTCTAGTCCAGTGATTTTCGAGCGGTGTATGTGCCGCAAGAATTTTTAAAACATGCAATACCTGACTATTTAGTCAGGGTCACTGACCTCTTTTCCCTTAGGCTAGTGGTCGGCAAACGGCGGCTCTCGAGCCACATGCAGCTCTTTGGCCCCTTGAGTGTGGCCCTTCCTCAAAATACCACGTGCAGGCGCGCATGTACAGTGCGATTGAAACTTCGTGGCCCATGCACAGAAGTCGGTATTTTGTGGAAGAGCCACACTCAAGGGGCCAAAGAGCCGCATGTGGCTCGAGAGCCGCAGTTTGCCGACCACTGCCTTAGGCTGTCAGATTTTTTAAAATGACAACAGCCAGCACAAAATTAGCCATCCAGTGTGACTGAATCAAAATTATACCTTTTTTTCAGATTGGCAAAAAATATATTATTTGCTGTGGGGCAGAATTTTAGTAATTAGTTTATATGTGCTATTACATGAAAAAGGTTGAAAATTGCTGCTCTAATCTGTTGGGTTTAATTGAACCCAGGCTCCCTGGGCTAAATGATACAGCCGGTGGGTTAATTGCAAGCGGCCTGACATCAGCTCTATTATACTTAATACCTCTACATGAGTTTGGTTAGACGAGACCAGCCTTTGAACAGAAGGATGTGTTGACCCAGGAGCGAAGGATCAAGTATTTAGCTGATGAGAAGTCTTCCTTACAGATTTTCTTACTAAAGAACTTTCATAACAGGTGCTAAAAAGTGGGGAGTAATGGAAAGTAATCAATCTTTAAGGGGCAAAAAGACTGCCCTTTACTTGACTTTTATGATAGGAACAGAATGTGTTAAATATCTAGTTCCTACTTTATAGCCATTGTCATTGTATAGAAGTAGTATATGCCCATGAAAAATTTATGAGCTATCCCAGTATTGTCTCCTCTAAACTTGCCTTAAGTTCTGTGTACTAAAACAGTAGAATTTGACCTTTGTTTAAAGATTTTTTTAAAGGGGTGGGGAGGAGTTAGACTATAAACTGTATTTACTTAAAGCTCAAAGGTTAGTTACATGAGTGAACCACATAACCTCCATAGCTCTAGAATAAGAGCTGAAGTCACATTTAGGGCCCACGTTCCCTAGCTGGCAGGCACCATACAGATAATTTGAGTTGCTATAAAATATGATTCAGTTCAGGAATGAAAATATTTGGAAAATGGATGTCAGTTTTCTAAACTATGGTTATATTCTACACAATATATGTATAGCTCCTTTTGGTGAGGGTTCATATTCTCTTTTTTTCTAATGTTTTGGTATCTTTTATAGTATCTAACACCAGATTGTTTGATAAAAGTTCAGCATGCTTCATTTTTCTGGTGCATTGGAGATAGGGTTAAATTTATTCTTTTATGATGGTATTGGGGTATTCAAACACTGTAGATAGTGGTTACCCTAGAGGTAAGGTAATAGACAATTGTTAGAGATTAAAATGTGCATTAGAGCATTATGGGCAATGTTGTTAATCATTCGAAGTTTTATATTGCCCTAATGCTAAAGAAATTAATTAGTCCCCTTTAGAAATAGGTTGTCTTATTACTTTGGTTGAAAAGTAAAATGAAAAGAGACTTTGTATTTGCTGCTATTGTTAAATATCTCTGACATAACTACATTGCTTTATCCCTAACAAAAACAATATACGTTCTTACTTTTCATAACAATACATAACACAAGTACAATTATCCCCATTTTAAATGCAAAAACCGCCAAACCGGTTTGGCTCAATGGATAGAGCGTCGGCCTGCGGACTAAAGGGTCCGGGGTTCGATTCCGGTCAAGGGCATGTACATTGGTTGTGGGCACATCCCCAGTAGGAGGTGTGCAGGAGGCAGCTGGTCGATGTTTCTCTCTCATCGATGTTTCTAACTCTCTATCCCTCTCCCTTCCTCTCTGTAAAAAAATCAATAAAATATATTAAAAAAAATAAAAATAAATGCAAAAACCATTATTAAGATAAAGTAACCAAGTTGAAGTCACTCAGCTGGATAATAGCAGAGACAGACTTTAAACATGGGCCTGTATGAGGCCAAGTCTATTTCCTAAAGTTTTCCCCTGATGATAAGTAGTATTTACAGCAAAGAAAAACATTATAAAGTTGGTAATTTTAATATTTTAAATTCTCATAATTTCACATCCTAGGGATAAACACTTTTAACATTTTAGGGAATATTGTTCATTATTGGTTTGAGAAAGTGTTCAATTAGCTTAATTTAAAGCATGTGGAAAGTATTTAAGTTGTAGCCTATTTTCCTCTAAAATGCAGTTGAATAACTAGACCAGTGGTTCTCAACCTGTGGGTCGCGACCCCTTTGGTGGTCGAACGACCCTTTCACAGGGGTCGCCTAAGACCATCCTGCATATCAGATATTTACATTACGATTCATAACAGTAGCAACATTACAGTTATGAAGTAGCAACGAAAATAATTTTATGGTTGGGTCACAACACGAGGAACTGTATTTAAAGGGCCAGAAGGTTGAGAACCACTGCTCTAGACCCTCACATTAAATCATTAGTTACTTGCAAATGTTGTAGCATTTAGACACATGTAACTTCATTTGAAAATGAAAGCTATTATTTGAAAGCCTGATTTTCTTCTATGCATGGGTGCCTGAACAGCCGTCTCCAAAACTTTTCATCATGCTGTGTCCCTATGGAGAAATGTTCATGGATTCCTGTTGCCTGCAAACTAAGATTTAAGCACATCTCGCTTTTATCCATCATGGCTATTGCCTTTCCAGTCACATTAGTCCCTATGAGGGACTCATAGTCATTACTTTTGATCCTCTCCTGCCCCCTCTTAGGTATTGCAATAAAACTTTTCTTGTTTTCTTTGGAAGCAGCAGATTCTGCTGCTTGCTAGCACTCTCACTTTAACCTTAGTTCCTTCATCTCCAACATTAAGGCATTAGATGTGGTCATTCAATATCCTTTCTAGCTCTGACATTCTGTGATTCTCACTTGCTGGCACTCAATCAATGGGCATGTGTCTGTGACTGTCCAGCACACATCAGCAAACCAGGAACAGAGGAGGTTTCTGGTATAGCTTCCCTGTGTTGTGATTTCCCACCTTCCTGTTGTAATTATATTTAAAGATCAAGGAGGTGAAGGACTCAGTGGAGCTTGTAGTTAAGAAGTGCTCATCAGAATTGAGGGTGGATAATGGTGAGTATTCAGAGGAAGGGACTGGAAGAATTTACCCAAATTTACCCAATGTTCAGTGGATGCCTGGAGGTAACTTGTAGCCCTAGAAGTTCAATAGCAGTAAGGTGGGACAAGTGGCACAGTGGTCAGGAAGTTTGGTTGAAGAAGGAAACCCTGGTGTTGAGCTCTTAGAGCAAATCTAAATGGTGAAAGCCGAGGGTGGGTTGGAACTGAGAACTTTAGACTGGTGGTAGTCAGAATACCTCCATGGCAAGAGTATTAGAAGAAAATGCATTGATAACACTAGTTTAGTGGGGTATAGGGAAAAAACATAAGGTTTAGTGTTGTACTTGGGTTCAGGCCAAAACTCGGATAATAACCAGCTTTGTGATATTGGCATCTTTGACTCTGTGTGCCAATCTGGCATATCTATCTCAGAAGTTATCCCCAAATCAGGCAATGCATAGAAAGGCTTTATTTAGTAAATCAGTAAAGCACTATGCAGATAGATCAGTTGTTGTTCGGTACTGTGAATGAGGCCTCATTTTTCAGCCTCTTTTTATTTTCTACAGACTTGGAGCAGGGCCACCACTTCTGCATCTCTTGCATTTTGCTAACTTTTGTTCAGCCTGTAACCTGTGCATCCTATGTCATTGATCTCTGACAAAAATTTTTCCTAAGGAGCCACTTGATATTCCCTGGTTGAATTTGTTCCTGTGAGAGGGAGTGTGAACTTAGACTTATTGCATTGCATCTGTAAGCGATTTAAAGGTAGTAGCAACCATGCCCATTGTTTGTGCTTCAGGAAGGTCCTTTAGCTGACCTTTCAGATCTCAGCTGAGATTTTTCCTCTATTTACTCCTGTTTGACGAGCTGCTGTTTGGATTAGTGGTGATACTTTGGAATTTACACAGGAGAAAACATACTGTTTACTGAGTCTGGGAGCCTTAAAAGGCTTCTGTTCTTCCCACAGTGATGTTAAAAAAATGTAATGTTATGCCACCATTAGAAAATTTTCACAGATAAGACTATTTCCTCCAAGGAAAACAGGCATTTTCAGTTTGGGGCTCCTCCAATTCTGACATAAGGAAAAGTAGTTTGCGTGCATTCATTATATAAAAGGAGAGTTTTAAAAAGAGGGTGGAGAGGAAAGGAAGAAATTAAGAGTCAAAGAGGAAATATTGTATTGGTGAGCCCAACTTAAACAATATCCCATTAAAAAAAGTTTTTGAATTTGAAAAGGTAATGGAGGTAGAAGGGAGCTGATTTATCTATAAAAGGATTTGCTATAAATATTTCCAAGTCTTTTTTAGATCATTAAGTTTTTTTAAATATTAGGCTGATGGCAGTGAAGCTTAAAGCCTAAATGTTGGAAGTGAAAATTAATTGACAATCAGTCAAAAGTAGAGAGTAAACATGTATGATAACTTAAAAATGGTTGGAGAAAATAAAATGGACTTTGCATGTAATGGTTTAGGACCCTATTTATAAAGCAAAAGAAGAGAAGCCTGAAGAGGGAAGTGATGGATGACAAGGTTTCTAAAGGATGTTCCCCTAAGAAGAACATTAGATACGTCTTTTGGGATTCATGGGACACTCGCTCCAACTTGCAGGACCTACAGGTAGAAACTGTGATATTGTTACTCAGACGCTGTAGCCATTCAGTATGCTGGCAGAGAGAGGGGGCCCCCATGGGAGACCCAGCGTTCCCAGTCTGAGTGTTGAGCCACAGCTGGTGATGAAGTACAAAGTAAGGATTCCCAGGTTTTCAGACTTAGTCTTTAGGGAGGGAAGTTGAGGTCTGTACTTGTAAACAGTTCTCCAGGAGAAAGTGATGAGCCAGCTTTGGAAACCACCAGGCTAGACAGTATCAGAGATAGAATGGTAGTAAATGTAGAGATAATTAGCAGATTAGCCTAAAGTTGCCTTACTCTCTGAGTTTTTTTAGTCTGTCCGTTACAAATCATTCAAAAGTGTGTAAGAACATGTGTTCTATGTAGAGTCATACTCCCTAGGTTCAAAGTCCATCTCCATCACTTATTAGCTGTGTGAGTTTGGGTCAATTGCTTAACCTCTCCATTTCCTTATCTATAAGTGAGAGATTTTAACAACACTGACTCTAAAAACTGCTGTGGGTATTACTTGAGTTATTGTCTGTACAAGACTTAAAACAGTGTCTGGCATATAGTAAGCTCTCGGGAAGTATGGCTGGTATAACAGCACTACAAGGAGCGTGTGGAGAAGGCCTCAGGAGTCCTTGGCCCGGAGACCTGGAAAGAACGCCAGTAAGTGAGGGCTCAGAAGAAGTGCCAGTTTCCAATCTGGATTTACTGGAAATGAAATACTTGGAGAAATATCAAATCTATAGCCAGGTAATAGAAACAAATCTAACCTTTTTGGTGACTTCACCATTCTGTTATCTAGACTAGGAACCTTGACTCCTCCCTCTGTTGAATCACCATCTAATCCTTACTTAAAAAAATAAATAAAGAACCCTCCTTCTTTAATTCCTGTGTCTACTGCCCTAGTAAAGGCTTGCTGCATCTTCTAACTTGTTTCCGCAACCAGTCTTCATGTTATAGGGTTGGCAGTGCCACCAGAGTGATTGTATCTAACACCTAGTTCCACAAACTCAAATGCCTCCCAAGGACCCAGACTGGGTAGTGGGGGCTTAATAAACTAGGGGCATTCCATGAGGGACAGACGCTTCTCGACGCTGAGTAAAACAAGCTGGACAAAAATGACAGAGCGTATGATTTTATTAATAGAAGACTATAGAAATGCAAGCTGATCTATAGTGAAGGAAAGCAGATCAGTGATTGCTTGGGGTCCGAGCTGTAGGAACAGGTGGGGAACTTTTTGAGGGTCATGGATATGTTCACTCTCTTGATTGTGGTCATAATTTTATGGTATATATATGTCAAAACTTTTCTAATTATACACTGGAAATATGTGCAATTTATTATATGACTGTTATACCCGAAATCCCAAAAAGAAAAAGACAGGACCTATATATATTTGTTTGATCTTGTTTACTGTCCAGAACACATCGTTGCTTATAATAGGTGCTTAATTATTTCCTGAAGTGAATTTCTTTTTCAAATAAAGTTAGAGGCGGGGGTTAGGGGTCTGGGAAGGTATGTGAGGAACCACTGGAGATTCTACAGTCTCAGCTTCATTTATTCAAGTGAATGCTGGCAGGGACCATCTTTCCTTTTAAGCTACTCCACTATTTATTTTCTTGTCATTAATAGATTTGTTTCTGGACTAAAAGACTAAAATAGAGCTGGTGTTCGCTCTGATACAGCCTTTATGCCCAGAGGGGCCTTAAATAATATGAAAGCAAAGTTTGCTTTTTATAGGTGAGTAAGCTGGACCTGAAGAATTCTAGAATCCAGACTGGTCCCAGTGTTGACCTTTACATAAAAATGGTATCACTTTTTTTCCGCTTTCCTGTTGATTAATTAATTCTGTGTGCAGATGCTTTCTCCAAGTCATGTTGCCACTCCAGTTTGTTTTCCTGCCTAATACAGGAGAAGGAGGAGAATCACTCTTATTCTAAGGAAACCTGACTAAACACTGAGCACAGATTGTTTATTCTGAGTCTGAGTCAGCTTTATAACATACGTCCGCATTTCTCTTCTGGAAAAGACATTAGTCACTTTGTCTTTGGATCCTGTATCGCTATTTTCAGAGTGAACTGGAATGGGCAGAAGGATTTTTGATTAGGTGGTAGGCTTTATTTCAATCATTGATCAAGAAGATGTGATGAACCACAGTTATTTGTACCTGGAAAGTCAGGTGCCCCAGCACATCTTGGTATAGAGCAGAAAAGGGTGTAAAACAAAAACAGTGGGAACTATGCCGAAGGCCAGTCTGGACTGCGTGAAGAGGGAGCAATACCACCATCAAAGCAAATAGAAACCTTCTAGAGTCTAGACTGTGGTTGAGGGACATGAAGTTTAGCCTTTAACATAGTATCTATCTGGCCTGCTGGGACTTAAAATAAGTCTTTGTTATGGACAATTTCAGCCATGTACAAAAGTTGAGAAAATAGTTATAAGGTGATTCATTATACTGTTCCCTAGCCAGAACTTTTTAATAATAATTTTTAATGATTATCAGTATATGCTATGACTAATACAGTGAGAAATGATCTATTCTGTGGGATATGAATGTTTTAATCTCACATTTCTTCAAATAAACTCTTTTGAAAATGCAAACATCATATTAAAAACTATTTGTGAGTAAATGTAACAACTGATCATTGGGTTGTTTTTTAATTGCTGATTCTTAGTGCTAGTGACTGACCATTGAAAGTCGTGGCAGGAGTCGAGGGCCCCAAGGAAAGCCTGGGAGTGAGTGCGTTGCCAACGGCCGTTCCCGAAGCCCTCCTGTGCACAGATAGTTCCTAACCTACTTAGCAACAGGACTCACATGAAATCTTCAGCCCCCAACAGTGAAGACAACCACAAAGGTAAAAGCAATGGCCAGGTTATGTCCTGTGGCAGTTTGTTCTGGGTTTGACAGCAAACATCTTATTGTTTGGGGAAACCTGGAAACACCCTCAGGAGGCCGAGGACAATTAAAAACTGCTGTCTGACTACCTTTCTGTCTTATACAGGGATTTCTTCTTACCACAAACAACACAACACAGGAATTACGTGTTATCTATGATGTGGAGAATTTCTGTGGATAATCTTAGTTCTAGATTAATTTCCAAAGCCACTCTTACAGTGTTTCCCCTCCTATTTCAAAGGATAGTTATTAATTTCAATTTTTTTTAAAGTAGCTAAAAATCTAAAACTGAGGTTTCTTTGGGCCTGAGTATATCTTGACTTGCACAAGATACAGTCAAACACATATGTAAATCCAGGTTTAGTTATTTAAAATGCCTGAGCAGACATTTATATTGTAAAAGAATTCCACTTATGATGTGCAAATATAGCTTCCTAACTATTTGAGGGTAATTTTTTTAACTTTCTGACTTGTGTAGATTGAAATGTACCCACACTTTGGTGTTATGAAGTTCATTTCTACCTCTAGGCATGTGCTCATTAGTTGCTCATGTGGGACTTATAGGAAAGAAGCGGGGAAAGCCCTAATGTTCTTAACTGATTATTCTGACCTACCATCTACCCTCCTGGTTGAGTGGATGGTACTGCATGTAGTAAGGAAGAGAAAGCAGAGGCACTCGGCAGATCCCAGGGCGCCCTTCGCCCTTGCCTGATCTTCACTCTGTGCCTGAGCACTGTCCCGCCCAGCCCCCAATCTTTCAGTTCAGTGACAGAAGTACCAGCAAATCCTGAAAAGATTCAAATGTTAGAGATGCAAGAGAATAAAATTAATAAAAGCCAGAGTATAGATCCAGCTTCCTAGCATGCAGTTTAGAAATTACTTATCATAGCTGAGGCATTCACAAGCCAGTGTCAGATTGGTGATCTCAAGACACCGCGGAGAGGACTCCCCCACCTCCTTGCTGCCCTCCTGGCTGCTTCTTAGGAACCAGGTGCTCAGTCAGGAGTTGTGGCTCCTGTCTAAGCAAAATTATTTGTACAGTCTGGTCAATGTGGGGCAGATCAAGCTGCAGAAAATACTGAGGGATTTCTGTTTTTCATATCTACTCCTTACTTCCCAGCCCCTAAAAATGTGTTGAGTTGGAAGAGGAGAGTATTCTGGTGTGATGGGCACACACGCAGTGTCCTTTCTGACCTCTCGATATTTCTCTTCTCTCCCGGGAGTAGATAGGATAGCTCTTCCATGGGCAATGCTCAGTGGGCTCTGCCTGAATTCTCTGGTTTCACTCCAAAAGATAAATGACACTGGTCTGGCCATCCATCATAGTCCCATGATGCAATGGGAGTATCCATTTAGGGATATGGGTGGAAGGCAGAGCTTTCTCCCTAATTAGTTTTAAACTCCACTTTCCGCCCTTAATTCCCAGTCCCTCCGAATGTTTTAATACACTGCTGGGGTATCTGTGTGTTTCCTTTTCTGGTAAATTTATTGATACTACTCTGTCTTTATATTTTGACATGTGCAAAACTTGGGTACCTCTGTTCCAGTCCCCATCTACTACCTTTACTTTTAAAGAAAGATTAAAGTTTCACATACTTTCATTAACTTAGAGAAAAGTATCTTAGCAAACTTTTCCTATAAAGGGTCAGATAGAAAATGTTATACATGTTGCAAGCCATATGGGCTCTGTCATAAGTATTTAACTCTGCCATTATAGCAATAAAAGCGACCGCAGTCACCATGTAAATGAACGGGCATGGCTGGTTCCAATAAAAGTTTATTTACAAAAACAGGCAGCATGCCAGATTGGGCTCTGGGCCTGTGTCCTGACCCTTGGAATAGGGGAAGGAAAGGAGTTTGTCATCAAACAAGATATGACCGAAGAGTTGACTGAAGAGTTGACTGGAAAGTACAGCTTTGACTAAACAACAAAGCAGTTAGTGGCTACTTGAGAGATTAGTGTAGTCATTCCAGCCCCTCCCTAGCATATTTTAGGCATTTAGTATTTGTCAAATGACTAAATGATGGCTTCTTTGTGACCTGGCGATAGTAACTGAGGCAGTCTCAGAAGTGAGAGGCACATGTGGTAGGAGTTTTATTTAAATTTTAAATGGATTGTGTATAAATTACTTGATGTTTTATTCTAAAGAAAAACAAAAACATCATGTTTGAAAGCTTATTTTCACTTTTAAATGGAGTCAGAATGCAGGCCACTTGTTTGGGGCTCAGCCGGCATATTATTGGTTTTGGTTTGTTTTGTTTTGTGGGGAAGGGGAGGTGTTTGTACTTAGTCCAAAAATATTGAAGTTGTTGATACTGAAGAAAAGTGTTATCTCTCATTAAAAGTCAGGATATGTATTATCCACAGGGCATAGACAGAATGCTTGAATATCAGTAGTTTTGGTAAGGCTTAAATGTCAAGGTTGTTATGAGATGATTTTAATAACATCCCACTTAGTAACATTCATTTCACACTGTTCTTACTTCTGAGTGTCTGAGACAGGATAACAAACCAGGTCTATTGTTTGAGTTACAGTGACAGCAGTTGTCCACAGCTCAGTTGTACAAATAAAAATTAGTCCTCATAATTCAGCTCAGTGGCATGTCTGTGGTACCAGAATGAAGTACTTGCCCATATTGTGGGAGACAGGAGCTGTCTCTGGCAGCAGTGATGGATGTGGCGGGCTTTGCATTTGTTTTCATTTGAGTATTTCTCCAGAGAGACAACCAGTGACACCATGGTCATAACAGGACCTTCCCAAACCTAAGATGGACCATTTTCTTTCCTTCAAAACTCAGGTGATCCCTCATGCACTTGGCCACAGATAAAGACCTCTGAGAGAAAAATTGCTACTGGGCAACTACTCAAGTTGTAAAGGAACCCACTGATGTACAAGATTTTTGTTCCAGAAAGTTGACAAACCTGCAGTCAGGAATGCGGTTCCTTTTTTGTACTCGCTCCAGGCGAATGGACGGGAGCACATAGAGCGACCTCTGAAACCCACAGCTCGGTTGAAGAGGCAGGGGGTTATGTCCTCCAACGTGGGTGTGCAGCTGTGCGGATGGATTCGGTTGTGATGGAGGGAGGGGGGGGAGCAGGGGTGACAACGCAGGTTGTCAGAAAGGAGCAAGTGCTCCAGACTCTCCCAGGCAAGGAGGTGGCACTGGAAACTACATTCAGCTCTTTCTTTTTGAAACTTGGCAAAGCAGAATTTGTTAGAAAGTCTGTCTTTCATTTCTCAAGAAAACCCGGCTAACTTTCATCATGACTTTTGAACCTTGTGTCTTTTTGTAAATTCACTTTTAATATAACCTTAACTGAAGATATGTAGACTCTTGGTGTGAAAATAAAATCTATTTGTTAGAATATTGAAACAAAAATTCAGATGCTCCCTTCCTGTATGGAGTTTTCCATTGAAGCCTCCAAAAAGGGTGATACCTTCCATTTAATAATTACTAGCTTCTGCCCCTGGCAGGGTGACTCAGTTGGTTGGAGCATCATCCCATACACTGAAAAGTTACAGGTTCAATTCCCAGTCAGGGCACATACCCAGGTTGCAGGTTTGATCCCTGGCCAGGGTGTATACGGGAGGCAACCGATTGGTGTTTCTCTCTCGTTGATATTTCTATCTATCTTTCCTTCTCCCTTCCTTTCTCTCTAAAATCAATAAAAACATATCCTCAGGTGAGGATTAAAAATAATAATCACTTGCTTCTGTCAGGCATTATGCAAAGGACAGGGATGTAAAGGTAATCAAATCAGAGTGTCTGTCCTGTGATTCCTTATTTGCAATAGATTTCAACCTTACTACTCTATGGAAGGTTCCATTCTAGTCCCCAGGGTTGTCTGACATCTAGTAGAGGAAAGAGGTATGCTACCAAGCAATTATAATACAGGATAGTAAGTTTTATAGCAGGAACTTAAAGAGAGGCATCTAATCCTACCTAGGATGGTAAGCAAAGACTTCCAGAGGAAATAGCTAAACCCAAACATAAAAGACTAGGAGCAGTTAGTCAAGGAAGGGGTGAAGAGACAGTGGGGGAATGGTTTGTGTGCAGTCCCTGTGGCAGGGTTGAGCATGGAGATTTGGGGGACTACCAGGTTTTCAGTGTGGCTGAACCAGGTGCCGGTGGGACATGGGGAGACAGAGGGATTACAAATGGCATTATAACATCACTTTATCCTGATGGTAATGAGGAAGCACTGGCTGGTGATATTTTTAAGAGGGGCCTGGTATTGCACAGGATTAGAACTTTGAAAGATGTTCCCGACTGCGTTGTGGGATCATGGTTTGGAGGGAGATGACATTAGAAGCAATGAGAACAGTCAGCCAACTGAAGTGATCTGGGAGAGGGGGCGGGGGGGGGGGACACTGATTACTTGAAATGAGTGAGCAACAGCCGGAGAAGAGTGAGTCAGCAGAGTTTAGGTGCTGGAATTGATAACACTGGTGGTTGGAGGGACAAAGAAGCTGGAGGAATCAAGGAACAAATCTGGCGTGCTGTGGAATCCCATGCCCATCTTTGTTCCAGCACATGTCCTATTGTATTTCAAGTGTTTCCTTTTTAGGTTCTCAAGTCTGACTATAAGCTACTGATTTGCTGTTGTAGCCACAGCACCCAGTGTAGGGGGGCAACATGGACAGGCAAGGTCCAGGGTTCTGTGTATGTGGCAACAAGAAGGGGCCTCTGAGCAGAAAGGACTGCGGGTGCGGTGGTGTCTCCTGTCCTCAGCTCTGTTGTCCTTTTGTGGGTTTGGGAAGCAGGCCCAGGGGAATGAGCAAGGGGGCATGTCGGGCCTTGGCTGCAACTCCGGGCCCTTTTCAGGGCTGGAGTAGGAGCTGCTTGGTGTGTGGCTTTGGGCTTTTGTGCATTCCTACCATGGAGTAGCCTTGTATTGAAGACAGGAGGTGGGGGCGGAGGGGAACAGGGAGAATGGACACACCAGAAACAATACCACTACAAAAATGCCAGTCTGGCAAGTTCTGACTTGGCTGCCTGGGTCCCTTGTGTGCCTGGGAATGAGGAGGATTTAGGAAGAGGGGGCGGCAGGGGGCAGGGTAGGGGGTGGGGGGGGCAGGGACGATGCACCCTGTTGGAAAATGCTTTAGCACTGAAAAGACTTATGTATTAGCTGGTGTGTCCTCTTCCTGACAGAGTAGCTTTTGGTGAGTGAGTTACAGAATTGTGAGTGTTGTGAGTGATGGGGTAACAAAGGGAAGTTGCCGGTCCACTGTGAGGGTGTATGAAAGAGGGCGCGTGTCAGGAATGAGAAATTGGCCTTACTTTTTCGTCTGGCAGCTCAGAACGTGTGGGCATGGTTATCCCCCCCAGTGTATTGAAAGGACCTTCGGCCCCCCTCTTCCCTATGGGATGTGCTTTGACAGAAGGCCGTCAGGACCCTGGGTGGCTTGTTAGTGTAGCTAGCCTGTCCGTTCTTAAGGGCCCTCACATTCTTCAGGTTATGTTTTTGTTCCCCTTTTATGGCTAATTTTATTTATTTATTAGGACACTGCTATGAACTGCCTGGAGGCCATGGTCATTATACACGTTTTCTGAAAGCCATGACGATTGTGAGGCCACACGCTTTACATTGCACATGGCTTCTGTAAATCAGATTTTGTTATCTCTCCCTCCCGAGCCTCCGTGGCACTGTGTGACTCTCAGAGCGGTGTTCACGTGCTGTGTAATACCCTGTGGTATAGCTTATTAGCCTGCTGAACTTAGCTCCTGATTCTTTTCGTGTTTGTTCCCAGTCCGTGAGCCTACTTCTTCAGCGGAGGGATAGGGGGGTGTAGGGTTGTCAGGGAGTCACAGAGACCCTAGGGAAAAGTGGCAAATTGGAACAGCAGTGACATAGCACACGATAGCAGCAATTTCAGTTATCATAAGCTTGTGAAAATGGGCCTGGCTAGGTTATTCTAAAATACAGGTCAAGGAACATTTTCACTAAAAGCAAGCCTTGCATGGTAGAATTTTAAAACATAAGAAAAACAAGTTTGCTTCAAAGGGAAGAAGAAACACTACAAACAAAGAAGACATGTTTGGAAGTAATTAAAGATGAAAACGATTAAAGTAAATCAAGAGTAAAGAAAAAAATCAGACTTCGATGGGAGGGGGAAGCACCAGTCGGAAGGAGGGTAGGTGAGAGCATTGGAGCAGGTGGATTGGGTTTTGTCTCCCCCCCACCCCCCACCTCCCCAAGCAATGGTTAGACGGGGACTGCCACCTTAGAAATTGTGCAAAGTACAAAAATGTGTCCCTCTGCGCTCCTGGCAGGCAGGACATAGATTTGTCCAGGTCTGTCTTCTGTGCCTGGCACACTGTCCTAGCGCACCGCACGCAGTGAGTGTGAATAGTAGGAGGAGCGGTTTCTCAGCTCTTTGGCATGCAGAAGGGGCTGGAAGTTGAGAGCATGACACTGCAGGAAGTGATCAGTGTCGTTTGAATATTGGCATTGTAAAATAAAGGGGGCTGTATTTAGCGGCTCACATTTTTTTGGAGTGGTGTGTGTATGGACAACTAAGGATGCTAACGTTATAGCGAAGCTGTCTGCAATGTGGGATTTTTTAAAATTTAGATCAGGCTACATGTGGCTGTTGAATACTTTCCAAGAATGGTATGGCGCCTCCTCTGTGGCCTTCTCTGGAGTGGAGTCAGGTACTAGAGCTCTGTCTCATGGTTGCTGTCAGCAACTAATGTCCGTGTTCAAAACATGTCGGGAGTTAAGATTAGCAAGAAGGAAGTGCTGCTTGGCAGAGAAGGGATTGGCAGCCTCTTGCCTTTGAGCATTGGATAGCATGTGTTGTCTATGTAAGAACTGATAAAGATTGGTTACATGTGTAATTTATATACCAGCTTAATTTTATGCACAGATGTGTTCTTATTGAAAAAATCTGATGGGGTTTCATTATCAAACACTCATCAGTGTTTCATTTCTACACCTTAGTAAAATGCACTTACTAAGCTGCAAATATGTTCTCTTTTATAATCATTTGGAACCTTATAATATCTTAGGGACATTCTTTCAGAAAAACCATGTATTGTATGATTTTACCAATTGTAGATACTTGA
The DNA here is from genome assembly GCF_028538775.1 of Myotis yumanensis. Lineage (NCBI taxonomy): Eukaryota > Metazoa > Chordata > Mammalia > Chiroptera > Vespertilionidae > Myotis > Myotis yumanensis. The sequence continues at coordinate 66,019,766 of NW_027223755.1, read as the reverse complement.
CTTTTTTTTCATGTTTAGGTTCTGATTTTACTGAAAATCTATTGTAGTTTGTGGTTTTTATTTTTCAGGCATGTGTCACCCATTTTCTTTTTTAAAAATATATTTTTTTATTGATTTTTTACAGAGAGGAAGGGAGAGGGATAGAGAGTTAGAAACATCGATAAGAGAGAAGCATCGATCAGCTGCCTCCTGCACACCCCCTACTGGGGATGTGCCTGCAACCAAGGTACATGCCCTTGACCGGCATCAAACCCGGGACTCTTCAGTCCCCAGGCCGACGCTCTATCCAGTGAGCCAAACCGGCTAGGGCTCACCCATTTTCCATGCTTCTAAAAATGTTAGATTCAAGTAAATGTCTCCAGGTATGCCATATGCTGGCTTCTAAGCTGTTTTGGCTGATTTTGCTGAAGTGGGGATAGGGTAGATATCGGTAGCCTCCAACAATTGAGGTAGACGAGGGAGGTAAGTCTGTCCCTCAATTATATTTCCACATATAAGAGCAGACTCCTACAAACCCTGCTATATACACAAACACTTAACTGCATAAGTAGACAGAAGAGTCATTGAGTGTGTTCTCTGGTGTAGGTGCTCAGATAGTACCTCATGTAGGTGCTCATGAAAAGTTACCCTGAAGCAAATAATGACATTTCTGGGGGCAAGATTCGCTCACCTCGTTGTGATCAGGTGACAGGGTGCCTCTGAACCAGTGGCTGCATGCAGGATTGTTCCAGAATTGAGCTGTAAAGGTCAAGTGAAAAGTTGGGCTCTTCAAATTCTTATGTCTCATTCATCCTCGGGTGGGGTGCCTATACCATATTTCTAGTCAATTCACCTATCTTAAACACCTATTTTTCACCTATGGAAAATCTTTTCTAACCTCCATTAAGCTAATTTATGAGGCCTTTAGTGTTGAGAGAGAGGTGAAGAGCTTGAAGTTTCTGCTTCTAGATTGAGGCCTTTTGATGAGCATCTTTCAAATGCTAGCTAAACATTTCCGGAGTGCCGGAGTATGGGTGCCTGGTTACGGCAGGTCACGTTCCCTGGAGACCAGATTAAATCTAACACATCTTAGCCCTAGCCGGTTTGGCTCAGTGGATAGAACGTTGGCCTGTGGACTGAAGGGTCCCTGGTTCGATTCTGGTCAAGGGCACATGCCCTGGTTGCAGGCTCGATCCCCAGTAGGGGGTATGCAGGAGGCAGCCAATCAAAGATAGTCTCTCATCATTGATGTTTCTATCTCTCTCTCTCTCCCTCTCCCTTCCTCTCTGAAATCAATAACAATATAATTTAAAAAAGAAAAGAAAACAACAGCATGCAACCATATGTCCTGTAAGTCAGGTGGAGACTGTGCCTTACAAATCTTATCCTTGCTGACAGAGATGCCTGGAAGGTGCAGCCACTGTGGAAACACAGTATGGAGGTTCCTGAAAAAATTAAAAATAGAACTACCATATGACCCAGCAATTCCCCTTCTGGGTATTTATCCAAAGAAACTCCAAACACTAATTCAAAAAGACATATGCACCCTATGTTCATTGCAGCATTATTTCCAATAGCCAGGATACAGAAGCATGGACACCATTTTATAAGCAAACTGATTGATACTCTATATATCCATTTATAAATCTCATCTAATCCTCACCCCATCTCCCCCTGCTTTTTTTTTTTCTTTTGCCAAACTTAGTATTTATTTTCTTTGTTTTTGTTTTTGTTGTTTTTTTCCAAAGAGTAGGTAAGACACATGTGGAACCTGACCAAAATATGGTACCCTGGAAAGTAGCTGATTCCCTACAGGAACAGAATGGAAGAGGGTGTCAAAGGGTCAGTGGATACCAGGAGCTGCCGTCTAATGTTAGAAAGCAGCTCCTTTCCTGTTCTGAGTGCACTGGTGCCCTTGAATGAGAAGAAAACATACCTGCCTTGTTTTATGCTTGACAATTTAATATAAAACTCTTCCCAGAAGAAATTTCTGTACTGGGTCTTTATAGTAAAATTATTACAGCTATAACGGCAGTCATGTACCCAAAGCCTAAAGGAAATCAGGATAGGTCTCCAACAAAGTGTACACATTCTGTCATCTCTCTATTTCCTTGGCAATCTTTATGGGCTCTGGTTGGAGGAACCCAGTGGAATTGCCGTCAGCATAGTCTTGTGTTTTGCTGCATTGCTTAGGCAGAACGTGACAGATTGGGGAGCCATTGATATATGACAATTGGGAGCTATAACATTTGGGGAATGAAAATAATTGTGGAAACCTTACTTCCATGACTTCTAAAGCATTTTAATAAGTCTGTTCTTTATGACTTTAGGTAAACATGTCAAGTGTTCCCTAAGATCAGAATGAGTTTGAATTAATGAATTACTTAGAACGTCAATCTTGAAATGTACGAGCCTGTCGGGAAAACCCAGACCCTTGGCACAGAATATAATCTTGCTCTATCGGATATGCAGCTTCTATAAAAACCCTGGTTGGAAGAGCCGATATTTAGGGAAGGTAATTTAGGAAGCAGTCTGTATCAATCCGCTTCTTGAAATATTTTTAGGATCTGTTTTTGGATGAGATTAACAGCTATAGGAAATAAAAATACCACATCTCTTAACCCCTCACAGAGTGTCTTCAGGATCTGACTTCAGTGCTAGGCCTCTGAATTTTAGAGTGAGTTGTAATATACACGAGCATTAAGAAATCCAGGTCTGCATTTTTGTGGCCATGTTTTTTGGTGACGTTACCTTTGAGTAAAGTAGTAGGGAACCTCTATATTTCTTCAGGTGAACTAGGATATTTGAAAGGTTAGTGTTACATCATATGGTAGCAATTGGATTTGTTTCCTATGGTTGAAAACTGTGCTTTTTTCCAGTTTTTCAAAGACTCTAGTTGAAGAAACTTGCAAAGATCATTGTGTAGAGGACTCAGTCCTTCTTTCTTCCTTTTTTTTTTTTTTAATACAGGGTTGCAGCCTAAGACAGAGGAGAACCATTCAAGAGACCAGCTATAAATAGCTCTGGGAGTTCTTGAAGGATGGTAGTTTCCTTCAGCATTAGATTAAGGAAACTCTGTACAAAGGAGTTAGTCTTGTCCATCCAGGTAAAGGCCAGGTAGATGCCAACTTCCTTCTCATAAAGAGCTGACCAACAAAGGACTGATCTGAACAAACTATCCAGCTAATGAATTATTATACAGTGTGGGCAAAAGTTGGTTTACAGTTGTTCATATGGAAAAATAATACAATAATTAAATAATAATCCAAGAATAAAGTCTACGTCCCATACTCACAACTGTAAACCTATTTTTGCCACACCCTGTACATTAGAACGTGTTACTTTTTTTTTTTTTTTTTTTTTAGGAGAAAGTGCCTAGGCTAGCCCATTTAGGCCATATCTCTGCTTCATCCACATTAGCTCCTTGGGCTCACAGGAGCATGTGAGTTGAAAGGTGTGAATGGAGAGGAAGTTGGAATTATAGGTATGAAGTGGAACATGTGGGATTATTATCTATGTTACCTTTGGTAAGCAGATATTACCTATGAGCACACACTTGTCCAGGTACATTCTTTCCTTCAAATGAAAGGTGAAGTCCAGCACGGTTGAAATCTCATCTGTCCCAGGCTCTGCCTCTGCTACTGAGAGTAGGGTCCTCCTCATTCAGCCGCCTCTCTAATGTGGCCTTTGGGGAGGGTGTGTGTGTGTTTTCATTGTTAACAAAAAGTCATTTTGTTGAGGCGAGGTTCTTTTTATAGGTGTATATCTCTTCAGCTGTTACCACTGGCTAGGATCAGAATGGACCACAGATATGCCTCATTTCACCCAGGAGGTATAACTGAAAAGCCTGTGAGTGTAACTTTTATAAATGAGCTCACAGTCTAAGTATTTCAGGAAAAGCCTTTATTCAGGGGATCCTGCTGAGAACCATTTTGTAAAGTGCTGTGCTCACAGTAGGCACTGGATAACTACATGGATGGACAGATGACAAGAAGGATCTTTTTGTATGAAAAACCCTTTCATTAGAGCCATTCTCTAGGAAACTCTGTCCCCCAAACTGAGGGTGGATGTTGCCAGACCCTGCTCCAGTATGGCCCTCATATGTCTCTGTCCAGTACCCCGTGTCAGTGTTATAAAAACACGTACTACTTATTGGATGCTTACCATAAACCAAAACTTTACTAAACATCTTTCATCTGTTATCTCATTTAATCCTCGAGGCAATTCAATGAGATGCAGAAACTGCACTTCACAGAGGCTTGCCCACAGCTTGCCATGCTTGTATAACTGGCAAATAGTGGAGTCTGGTCTCAAATGTGAGTCTATCTCATTCCAAAGCTCTAACCCAGTGGTTCTCAATCTTCCTAATGCCGCGACCCTTTAATACAGTTCCTCATGTTGTGGTGACCCCCCATTTCATTGTTACAAATCGAACATAATTAAAGCATAGTGATTAATCACAAAAACAATATGTAATTATATATGTGTTTTCTGATGGTCTTAGGTGACCCCTGTGAAAGGGTCGTTCGACCCCCAAAGGGGTCGCGACCCACAGGTTGAGAACAGCTGTTCTGTGTGTGTCCACTACATGCCAGCTCCCTGAAAACCTGAACTCTGTTTTATACATCGTCCCCTCAGCTTCAACCACCAGGCCTGGTGTACAATAGGCTCTTATTGTGAATGAACGGAAAAGGAAGGGCCAAGTTTGTGATTGGAAGACCTGTTTCAGCCCTAGTTCTGGTACCAAATAAGTCATTCAACCTCTCTAGAGCACTGCATAATTTGGGAAAATAATTCCTGCCCTGCCTGTATCACACAGCTCTTGTGAGGATCAAAGGAGAAAGAGCTTATGGAGACCATAAGGAACTATATAAACGTTAAGAAGGAGTCATAAATTAATTACCTAACTTAACTGTTTTGTAAGTTCAGAATGGTTCAAGGCTAGATTTCCTCGAAGTACCTGAAATATTTAAATATTTGGAAAATACTTGACCTAAGGAAGGGATAGGGAATAAGTCTTATGGTGTGGATACCACATGGCAAATGAGCAAACCGTAGGAATTCCAGTTAGATGGGGAAAAGCAGTCCAGGCTGGTGGAGAGTACACTGGGCACGGAGTCTTGGGACCAGGGTGCTCAGCAGAGTGTGGACACTACCTTTCTTAAGGAAGTGTCTTCATCTGGCTGCCAGGCCTCAGTTTCCCTATCTGTGAAACAAGGTATTTGAATTGAGTGACTCTAAGCTCCAGTGACATGTCATTCTAACCAGGTGTTTGGGGCAATCCTGTAGGATTGAGTCATCCAGTGGTGTAGCTTTCACTGGCGACACAGTGTTTGATGCCCGCGTTCCACCTTTTACTTGCCGGTAAAGGGGCTGGCAGACCCTCTTAGGCTGAAGCAACGGAGAGGACCCCCTCTTCACCTCCCTCCTTCCCCCCAGTGTGTTTTCAGGTGTCTTAGAGAAATGTGCTAGATTCCAAAGCTGGTCTGTGCACTGTTCAACTTAGGTTCCTCATTGACACCTCTAGTGCTGGCTTCAAGAGCCTTGTTTGGAAGAATGTTCTGTTACCCCTCTTTGGTAACCCCATTGTTTCTCTACAATCACACCCCTACTCCATGGATTTGAAACTGTTAGATTTCTGTTATTTAAAACATTAAGATTTTCCAACAGTGCAATGTAAAAATGCTTCTTGAGACTTCTTTCAACCTTAGAACTATATATATTTTCAAAACTTACAGTCTGTGGATAGAAAGCCCTTTGAGACTGATAAGAATGAGCTCTGTAATGGCATCTTAGGTTTTGTAATACTTATTTTCAGGTGCATTGTTTAAGCTTCATGCTGACACTGGCAGATACACAGAGCGGGACAGACTATCCATGTTTTACAAATGACCCTGGAAGGGGAAGGAAAGCGCACAAGGAACAAGGCCAAGCTAAAGCTCAAACTTTTTCTCTGTCCTGTTCAATCCACCTTCTGGGCGATACCAAGCCACGTTCACCTACCTGACAGTCCTATTTAAGCAAGCAGGGCAAGTTAGGGCTGTCGTTTCAGCTGAGGAGATGGAGCCTCAGACATTAACCTCCTTGCCACGCACCTCTGGCTGTTGAGTATTCTGTCTCAGACCCCCCCCTCTCCTGACTCGGAGGGCCTGCTCTTTTCATTATAGCTGCTGACTTTTGTTTCAGCACTTCCTAGAAAATCTTCAGGCAACGCCTTCATCTCGCCAGCATAAAACACCGCAGGGTTTAGGAACTCACTGAGGGAAATTCTAGAAAGGCAAAGTCAGAAGAAAAGAGAATCATCAAGAGGAAGGAGAAAGGTCAAGAGATGGAAAAGACAGACGAGCATTTGGATTGCCTGCTTCCTTAACCACAAGTGGGAAGCAGCCCCCATGATGGAATCTCTGCCACTTTGTCTGTAAGACCATAAGCCTGCCCCAGACTGCCTGCTCCAGCCCTGTCACATGTTTAGGGGAAAGTTATGGACAGTTCCACTTTTCATTGTAGGTATTTGTATATTTGCATTTATTGTTGCGTGTAAAATTAAGACTCCAACATGAATCCACCTTGGATCTGAGGTCTAATATTTGACAGACTGCAAAAGGTATGTAGTTGGAATTATCCTCCCCTCTGGTAATAATTAGAATTGTGGGGCAGAGAGCAAGCAACTTTGGAATGAATCTTCTTACTTAATTTCTTCTGGGTTCTTGACATCCATGTTTTCCCCTCCGTTTTTCTGTCTATAGCGCTGTCTCTGCAGCACTCAGCCTGCCCCCCAGTCCCATCAACCCCCCTCCCACTTCTCTCTGATGTTCTCCGAAACACCCTCAGATCTGCCCACCTGCTTTGAACAGAGACTTGAATAAGCTTCAAGTATTTTAATACTAAAAATTAGTTTTTATTTGGTACATATTTTCTCATTTTAATGCATTTCTAAGGAAAAGAGGTTGAATTTTTGAATAGCTATCGTCACAGTTTTAGAATTGAAAACCTTAATTTTCAAGATCAGAAAGTAGAGCTTTCCTGGGGATGAGAGCTGTGTGCAGCGGGCTTCCTCTGTTGAGGTGGCTTACCACTTAACAGCCAGTGCTGGAAAAATCCTTTGTGACGACTTTTTATATGGCCTAGCATTCTTGTTCTTATGAGTAATGCTAATGAAACTGTTCTTTCAAAACCTCGAGACCCCCTCACCAGGCACGTATGTTCTCTGGGAACACCCAGTTAGCTCCTTGACAGTTTGTAGGCTCTGTGCTCATTCCTCTTATTGCAGTTGTCTGTTCAGTGGATAGAGGCCGGTGTTCTCTTGCACCAGCGGTGGCCCTTTAGGGATGGGATAGAAATTGCTGGGAAAGATGGGAAAGTGGAGGAGATTGGTTTGTGTGCTGTTTGGTTTCCTGGCACTATCAATCAAGTTTAGTTACTTTGCCTCAGTTAAGAATTAGTTTAGACTGGGTTGGTTAAGAAGCCATTTTAGTTATTGTCTTCACATTCTTAGAAAATGTATCATACTTAGTCTGAATAAATTTGAGAATAAAACACCATGGTGCCTTGCCTTGCCTCTATGCAAAGAAATCTCGTAGCAAAACTCACACATCTGGTATTTTCGAGTTCCTCTTAACCTGTTATTTAACATGTGGCATTTATTTGTCATCTTTTCATTTGGTGGTGGTGGTGCCCACAATAACAATACTCCACTGTGGTGGTTGTGTTTTACAGAACCCAAGAATGGCTTTTATCCCTGCATCTGTGTCAAATCCAGTGCAGTTTTCTCCTCCCAGTGGCTTGCGCGGCGCCTGATTGAGTGGTTGACTGTTGGTCGCCAAGTTGCTTTGTTAAAGCCACAATCTTTAGAAGTGAAATAGTCACACCAAGCGATTGGCTTATGTGGACTCTTCTGTAAATAGTACGTGCGCTGGGGGAGTATTCCCTGGCCCCCGGGGGAGGTCAGCAGAGTGGTTGTGAGACAGAGTAATCTAGTCTGGGTGGTGCTGAAAGCTCTTATTGACAGAGGATTAGTCTCGGTGGAGACAACATGCTGTCACATGGCCATCAGTGCAATTGAGAGGAGTGAGGTGGGAGGCCAGTGGGGGAGGGGAGAGCCGCTGAGTCACTGAGTTCATTTAAAGGCTGCTGCTGGGGTGGGTGGCCAGCAAGACCCACCCCTGGACTCTGCCACCACCACACCCACACCTCTGGGTTAGCTGACTCCATTCCATGTTGGTCACGGAGGACAGCGGCACTTAAAGAGGTAGGAACCTGAAAAGCTGGTCTCACAGTCAGACACCTCCTAAGCAGTTGAGAACCCTGGGCAGGTTCCAGGGGCATGAAAGAGGGAGGCCTCCTGCTGATATAAGGGAACTTGGCCTCTGGTCCTAACTGTTGGCTTCTGTATCCAAGGCGGGAAGCTGGGAAGGAGGGTGCTTACTCCAAGGTTTCTTGACTTGATGCCTCAAAGCTCTGAAAGGGAAAAGAGGAAATTGTGTATGCTTACTTAATCTAGCAGCCAAATACTATTTCTCTAGACTGGGCATAATTTAAAGTCACATTTAAACTTGTCAGTGAGCAGGCATTTGTTAATGTGAGAAAAAAATGTTAAAGTCGCCGTTTTTTCGTAGGTGCCTCAGAGTGAGTCTGAAGCTTCTCTACCACTAGAAAGAAGTACAAAATTGGCAAACTTTTGTCTGCATTGGGGCTGGAGGGAAAGTAGGGGGTACTTGAGGTGGGCGGGGAATTGGGGCAGAAGTCATAGTCTACTAAACTGTGTCACTTCTGTAAGAAAAGGGAGCACATGGTCTTCGCCATAAGTTTTGTTCCCAGCCTTTGAGGACTGATGTTTCTCTGTGTGTGTGTGTGTGTGTGTGTGTGTGTGTGTGTGTGTGAGATCCCACCACATGCACTGAGGACCAATCTGAATGACTGTTAATAAATGAACTGTTAAATAAATAACTGAAAAAGGACCTAAAGGGATGAGTCTATAGACCAATATGTGTCGTCCAAAAAAAGCATCAAAAATTGGTGGAGGCTGGAAAAAAACCTTTCAAAGTGAACTCTGAGTGCTAGTACTACCCCAGTCCAGGTTATCTATCCTGAAGAATTGATTTTGGCAAATCTATAATAAAAAGTGACTGCTTGGACTAGGCCAGTTCTCTTGTTTGTATTTATTTTTTAGGAAACTAGTAAAAAGTCATTTCCTCTCGAAGCTACATGTGCATTCATGCAGAACACGGGGATTGCTTTGTTTTGAGTTTCTTCCCCATCTCTCCTTTATTTTTCTTTTGCAAAACTGAACACAGAATTCTGTTCATCCCAATTTATTCAGCGAGGTCCTCGATAAGGAAGGCAGGCAGCAGATGCTTGGTGGCTTCAGTGAGAGGGGAAATGAGTAACGGAGGATAGAGGTTGTGCAGGGTCAGGGAAGAAGGAAAGCCTGTTTTGGTGTAAGAGAACTTTGCTGTTTAATTGGTTGTGTTGGCAGCCAGTAAGGACTGGGAGGAAAGAGAAGAAAGATGAAGAGAACAGGGTTGGGGGTCACTAGTTGCTGCCACCTCCTCCTTCCTGGCTGGAGGGACTGTAGCCGGTCTGATGGCATGTTGCTTGGATGGCCCGTCAGGAAATCATTTCATTCCTGGCTCCCTGGTCTCAATTAGCTTGAGTGTAAAAACTTTCTGGGTTTAATCAGTCCCTCTAGCTAGCAGAATAAGACTTTCCCCTTTTAAAGAGAAAGGAATGTGTGTCTTGGGCATTAATAAACCTTTACTAAACTAACCTTCCTGCATAATTAAATTACTTGCTTTGAAGTAAAGGAGCACCTAAAAATTAAAGGTTGAAATATGATTCCAGAACATGGCTTAAATTTCTTTCAGGTTTTAATAAATGTTGAGAGAGAGAGAGAGAGAGAGAATATGAATATGTCATCACATCAGCTCTGAAATGCAGGAAGTTTGTTTAGCAATATTCATTATTTGGAAGAAAAACAAAGCGAGTTGGTCCTTGGATTTTATAAGTCATCACCAAGGAGCCATGGGTAGGGCTTCATCTAACTTGGGGCCCTAGGTTACGGACAGGTGGGATGCTAGATCCCAGTGGGCCTGTCATTTCTTTTTTAAAAAATATATATATATTTTTTTATATATATATAGATTGATTTTAGAGCAGAAGGGAGAGGGAGAGATAGAAGCATCCATGATGAGAGAGAATCATTGATTGGTTGCCTCCTACTGGGGATAGAGCCTGAAACCTGGGCATGTGCCCTGATGGGGAATCAATCAAACTGTGACCTCCTGGTTCATGAGTCAACGCTCAACCACTGAGCCATGCTGGTCCGGGCTGGGCTGGTCATTTCTAATTCCAGATCCAGATATAGATGATGGCAAGTTAATTTTAGAAGGCTAGATTGGAAGCTTTTCCCCTGTGTGTAATGATTCAACTTAAGAATTTAAATGTTTGCTCTCAAGCTGCCATACTCTAAATGACCTGGAGGTTACCCAGTGCAGAATGTTAGCCCTTTGTCTACTGCACGGTCTGGTTAGTGTTCGGGAAAAGCAAATAAATTTAAAGATTTAGCTTGACAAAAGTCCCTTCTCCTGGTTTTGTGGAGCATAGCACCAGTTCCCCACCAGCTGAGGGGTCTTAAGGCCTCACTCCTGGTATCACCCAGAAAGCTCTGGGGTGCTGTCTAGCTTTAAGTCCCCTCATTGCTCTATCTTTGAAATTCCTCTGCTTCTCTCAGTTGACCCTTTTGCTTATGAGGTTGGCTTGTTGGTGTGTGTGTGTGTGTGTGTGTGTGTGTGTGTGTGTGTTTTAATTAAGTTTTATCCAAAATTTCTATAAATTTGAAATGAGTAAGGGGCTTCCTGTCCTGTTCAATCTGCTATACAGACCCAGACTCTCTCCTGACTAAATGCAACTGGGAAGTTAGATATGCGAGAACATTTCTTTATGTTGAACCACTAAGTCTTGGTGTTGGAAGGAACATGCCGCTACCCTCCTCTGTGTAGCCTTTGCATTCTACCAGCATGGGGGTGGTGATCTGTGGCAGCAAGCAGAGAGGTGATCTTACAGCACCACACCTGGTTCCACTGTAAAGTCATCATCTTGACACCTAGCTGCTGGCTGGCTTTCATTGGACACCTTCCTCTTGCATATCACTTCTCCATCAAGATCATCTTTCTGTCATAAGTTCAGGTTCATGATGTTTACTATCCATAGTCTATGCATTTATGATGATAGCCCAGTTCCCTTTTATTTTTTCCTGCTGGGTTTGAAACCCCTCTGTGGGAACCTGTCATATGTATTGACTTCCACTATAGGTTTTGTTTTATCTAAGTATCTTTCTCTACTTTCCAAATTTCATGCTAAAACTTGTTCACCACGGTCCATTCCAAAACTGCTTTTCAGCCATGCTCTGGAGGTGTCTTTTCTCCCCATTAGGAGTCATCATTCTATGCCTTGTATACATTGTACCTAAAAAAATAAGAATCCTGTTTTGCATCATCATGGATGTTGTTATAATCCATGTCCACATTATCTTTAAAAATCAATGACCTTTACCTAGAGGAAGTGAAGAAAATACCTCCATTGGGTCTCAGGACTGTCCTCAGAAAGTTTAGGATGTTTTCCTGGTGTGACTTGTTCCTGTGTAAATTAGCAGATGGGGGGGGAGGGGGGGAAGAAGGTCAGCCTTGGCAAGCTGTGGAGCTGCCAGTTTCTATTCTATTTGTCATTTTCTTCAGGAAGTCCCCAAACATGGGGGAGTAATTACCTCAGCCATTTGGGACCCAGCAGGTTCCCACCACTCACCATTCCCCTGGAGCCGGCTGAGACTTCGTTCCGTGGCTGGTGACATGCAGTGCCTGCTGGTGCCGCTGCCTCCCCCCTCTAACACAAGTTTACTCCTTGCAGATCATGCATTCTCTCAACAATCTGAAAGCTGCAAACCTTCCTCCCAGGGAGAACACACACCTGCTCACTTCTGTGTCCAGTTGCAGGGATTGAGCATGTCCTAATCAAGGTGCATGAAGCCCAGGTTAAGGACCCCTCGCATTCACCATATCCACCTTGCTTTGAAACTTGGCGATTTATGTTTACAGCCTGTATCATGGGTTGCATGAGAAGGGCCTTACTCCCGTTCTGTAGGTCTTGTGGTTCCATCATTATTTATTTTTGGACCTCCGGTGCAGAGCATTGGGTTAACTGGTCCTTGGTTTCTATCACACTCATGGCCCGTCCGCGCAGGGCCCTCTCCCATCCATCTTATCTCTGCAAAACAACACCTGCGAGCCCACCCCCAACACAAAAACTAGAATGTGACAGCATTTATCTAGCCTGTGTGGTCCTACTTACCCGACCCAGTGTAGTCACTTTTTGAATCTTGTGTAAATTGTTTTCTTGCTCATTTAAGAAATAGTTTTGTCATGTCTATACATTTCTAAAAGGCTAGCCGGGATATGGTGGAGTACCTAAGTCCTCTCTAGACGTACGTAAGCTCTCCATGGTTCATTTGTGTTAAAATACCTGAGCCCTTCTTGGGCGCTAGGTGCTCGGGTGACAGATAAAACGACAGCCCCTGCTGTCACGAAGCTGGTGGGGAAGATGCTAAAACCTTTCAACCTGGAGTAATTACACCAGCAAAGCCGTGAATACTGAAAGCCGAACCACGTTATAGGGGTGATGTGATTTCCATACACGGTAGCGACCTGTTTCGTGCGGGACTTATGAGTGCATGCACTTTCCTTTCGTCTGAATGAGTGCTGGCTCTCGGCCGGTCCTCCTGCCCTTTCAAATAGTCACACTCCCGCCAGCTCCCAACTCAGCCCTGCGGAGACACTCAGAACTCGGTGGCACATCTTTACTTTTCTCCTCAGGTAACTTGCCTTCACCTCTCCCTCAGCCTAGGCTCAGAGAAGGCAGCACAGCACAGCACACTGCGAGGAGCCCGGGTCTTAATGTCTATGGCCTGGGGTTCAAGTTCTGGCTTCACAGTGGCTCTGTGACCTTGAGCAGATTACTCAACGCCCTTCTTCCTCTTCCTCATTTGTAAAGTGATGCTAGCAGTGCTCCCTCATAAGGTTGGCATGAGCATGGAATGAAATAAATGTGCTTTATTTCATTTAGCTCTTAAAGAAATAAAGTACTGTAGTGCGTATTACATCGCCAGTTCTCACTATCCGATGCCATCGCTAATGGTTTCGGCCTGCATGGCCCAGGAAATAGTAAGAGGTGAAAATAAAGGAGACAGGCTCTGTTCCGTGCGTCTCAGGCGTCAGACCCCTGGTGCTGGAAGAGTTGTAATGAGAACCTCTTTTAATAAGAAAGAAGCTCCTGACAATGACCCCTGGCCATGAGATGTGTCCATAACTAAGGTTCAGGTTCCCTGAGGACAGAGCTGTCTTTTATTTTCAATGTTACAAGCAGCACGGCACCCTTAATGGATAGTGGTAAAAAAAAAAATAAAACTTAAAAAATTAAAAAATATATATGTATTTATATATATTAAACTTTTTTTTTTTTACAAAATTATTTAGCAACATGGGGCCCACATTTCCCACCACCTGGCAGTGAATGCTGGAGTGGAGAAGCAGATGCCCAGTGGTAAACTCTCCAGTTTAACATAGACCCCACGGCTCCCTAATGCTCGCCTAGACCAGTGGTCTCTCAAACTCATTAGTCAACAGAACCAAATATCAACAATACAATTGAAATTTCTTTTGAGAGCCAAATTTTTTAAACTTAAACTATATAGGTAGGTACATTGTTATTAACTTAATTAGGGTACTCCTAAGCTGGCCTTTGCTAAAAACGTCCTCAATCTGATTGAGGTACGTTCGCTGAGGTCGACCCCTTCCAACTCTCCCATCCACACTCGTCTTGTATATCTCCTTTCTGAAAACCGACTTCTGTGCATGGGCCACGAAGTTTCAATCGCACTGTACATGCGCGCCCGCACGTGGTATTTTGTGGAAGAGCCACACTCAAGGGGCCAAAGAGCCGCATGTGGCTCACGAGCCGAGGTTTGCTGACCACTGGCCTAGACCACTTCCCTCATATCTCACCTGCCTGGCCTCCTGGACACTGGAGTTTGTGACTGCATCCCCTGTGGTATTAGAGCCTGATTTGTCAAGAAGGAGGGTTATTCATCCAATTAGTGCTGCTTCTAAGACCTGGCGCTAGGTGCTGGGGGAGGGCACGGGAGATGAAGAACAGGACTGATTCACGTATATCACCAACGGGTATCTCACCAGGAGGAGAGCAGGTCCGTGTGTGGGGATGACTGCGGTGGAAGAGGACATGTGCCAGGCTAATGGTGCGAGAATTGAAAGGAGTGGCATCTGCTTCTGCCTGCGCTGCTTGCAGGGAGTCTCATGAATGAGACCCAGCTCTTTAAGGGTGATAGGATTTCAGTATCTGGAGGAGAAAATGGCCTTCCCCCCAGAGGGAGTGACATATGCAGCAAAAAGCACCGTGACTTGACCAGTTTGACCCACACGTGGAGGAGCAAAGGGAGTTGAAAAGAGAGGAGGAGCCAGGCAAGGGGCCTTAAGGCCCACAGTGGCATTTGGGCCATAGGCAGTAGGGCTCTGGCAAAGATTGTTGAGAAGAATATTGTGATCAAAAGAGATTTTTGAAATAAAATATTTTTCAACTGTCAGCAAACATCCCAAAGGCAGAAATGGCTCTTGACCTGTTTGTCTAGATCACTGATGGCGAACCTTTTGAGCTCGGCGTGTCAGCATTTTGAAAAACCCTAACTTAACTCTGGTGCCGTGTCACATATAGAAATTTTTTTATCTTTGCATCCATAGTAAAACAAAGATTTATATTTTTGATATTTACTTTATATATTTAAATGCCATTTAACAAAGAAAAATCAACCAAAAAAATGAGTTCGCGTGTCATCTCTGACACACATGTCATAGGTTCGCCATCACTGGTCTAGATGCACCCTGCACCCTGCTTTTTCTTGCAGCCCATTTCTGCTATGCGTGCTCCGATGATGTCAGAAAAGTGCCTTTTCCTTCTCGGACCATGACCTCAGGCCCAGAGCCCATAGACGGGTGATAAATTTCACTTGCAATTGGAAGTGCATTAGAGGGGGTGTGGTAACACTTAGAAAGCTTAACCTGCCTGTCGTACAAAGAGATGGAAAACCTGTTGGCGGCAGCTCTTAATTGTCAGACTGATTTGGACGGTTGCTTGTGCTGGCTCCAATCAAGATGGCAAGTCTAATTCTCTAAGTGAGACCCGCTGGATCCTCATTGTTATGCTTGCTGCCCACCTGTGAGCACTGGCAGCGATGCTCTGCCTTCCTGGTGTTTGGTTCTGGGTGGGTGATGGTGAGAGGACTGCTAACCCTGACTTTGGGCACATTCTGCTGAGAGTGCTGCTGCTGGGTAATAATTGATGCCACTGTCCTCACATGCGACTGTGATCTACACTTGATCTTGGACGTGGCTTCCTTTGCTGTTCCCTTTAATGAGCACTTTGACAGTCTAATTCACACTAGGCCCTTGGAAAGTCTGTGACACAATCACCATCAGAAATAGGTGCTTCTTAGCTGGAATGACCTGGTTTCACTCAGAGTTGAACATCACTGCTCCCAGGGATGGAACCGCTGGCCTGGCCTTGACGTTGCCGCAGAAAACAGAGGAGAGGCCTGCCCCTGGAGCCACATGGGCACTCACTCCTTTGTCGATCTATGGCTCTTCTAGAGATGGTTTATTTTGTTTGCTTTTTGCACTGCAGCTATATTCAGGTTCACAATGAATCCTCAAGAAATGACAGGAGATGAGGGAGTCAAGATTGCAGAAGTCTTCCTAGTGAGGAGAGTGGCATTAGGAGGCCTTTCAAAGTTGTTTTCTCTTCCATGGGTTAGTGCTGGACTTCTTTTCCCCATTCATTCAGCAGAAGCTCCTCAAGTGTGTTTTGTGTGCACTAAGAATCCTGCAAGGCTCTGGAGATGCCAGAGTGAGTGACAGATAAGTTAACATCATGCACTCCTGCTGGATTTCTGGATTTTCTTTGACAAATTCAAGACAGATTTATTCACTTGTCAAATATAACCATTTTTCTTTTCCCCCAACCATAATACCAGAAATGTGACATTTATGTCACTTAATGGCCTTGAGTTTACAAAATGAGTCCTCTGAACACTGGTTAATTTTACCAAAGTGCTATTTTCTGCAACTTGCACCAAGTGGGCAGTCAGTGGTGCCTGCAAGCATGAGGTAGAATCCGCAGGTAGATAGATGATCCTCAGGGTGTGGGTAACTGAAACTAATAGGAATAGCCCACAAAACATGCTTTCATAGAAAAATAACAAATATGACCTAAGTAGTGCTTTGGTTATTTTTAGAAAAGAAACAAATTAGAGGAGGAATTCCTAGGTGTATAGCATTCACTAGAGTAAATCCCAGTTTGACTAGAAACCTAGGTGTACAAATTGACCCCATACACAGATGGACATGTACACGTGTGTGTGTGAATGAGGAGCTTAAACTCTGGGAGAGTGAATCCCAAACAAGCTATAGGTGGTTTCCTATGGAAAGTAGAATTTACTCTTCCTTTATGTATTTCTGTATTGTTCGAATTTGTAACAATGAGTAAAATACACACAGATGCATGCACATGTACACAAATACTAACCTGATTGGATATGGAAAGAATTCCTAGGCTTAAAGTTAGTGAGAGAAATGACAAAAGAATTGAGCGATAGGATTTGACAGCAAATATGTTGCTTTTATTGGAAAGAATTTAGACAACTTGGAGAAAATATTTCCAACAAATTCATGTTGCCACCCTCAAATAGTTTAATAGAGTAAGAGCATCTGGTAAGCTGAATAATGTCTGCCCCCAAACATAGCCAGGTCCTAATCCCTGGACTTTGTGAATATGTTACCTTTGCATATGTCATTCAGTTAAGCATCTTGAGATGGAAATGTTACCCTGGATTACCAGGTGGCCCCATCCTTATCAGAAGGTTCTTTATAGGAGGGAAGCAGGGAGATGAAAGTCAGAAGAAAGAGATGTCATAATGGAAGCAGAGGGTCAGAGTCTTCAGAGCAGCTTTGAAGAGCACGCTTGCTGGCCCTGAAGATGGAAGAAGGGGCCTCGAGCCAAGGAATGCTGGCAGCCACCCGGAGCTGGAAAAGGCAAGGAAATGGATTCTCCCCCAGAGCCTTGGAGGAAGCCGGGCCCTGCCGACACCTGGATTTTAGCCCAGTGAAACCATTTCAGATTCTGACCTCCAGAAAAGTAACATGATAAGTGAGTGTTGTTTTAACCCAGGAAGTTTATGGTAATTTATCCCAGCAGCCATAGGAAACCAATACAGAGCCTAAATGAATGAGACACACTGCTAGTGGTTGTCTGCTATGCCTCAGCACAGGCTTCCATGTTCAGACCATGTGGGCTCTTTGCTGTATTGTCTCTCTTCTTCCTCACAAACCTATGTGGAAGGTGGTGTGATTCTCAATTTTGCAATAAACAAAGTATAAGCTTAACTTGTTGAATTGTACATTACACCATTAGTGTCAGAGCTAGGATTTCATCTGGCCCCAAAACCCATGCATGTGTGTCTTGAACTTGTGAGTACATGCAAAGGATACATGCTAAATTGTAGTTAGTTTGGGGTTATAAGTGATATCTTCTGCCTTTTGTCATAACATACAAATGTTCTGAAGAGAAAATATGATCTTATGTTCAGGAGAAGAAGAAAAATTTCTTGGTGAAAGACTAGGAACTTGCCTCTCATGGTTTATTGTCATTGACAACAAAGTCTCCCAGAGAATGAATGTTCTTTCCGAATCAGAAGCCCTCTAGACTGCTCTTCCCAGAGGTGGTTTCCACAGGGCGCCTTGATCTAATGTTTGGCCTTATGAGAACATCTCCTTTGGTTACTCTCAGGTGAGGGCACATGTTCAGGACTGGGTGGGAGGATGCCGAGGTGAAGGTGGGGTAGAGATGGCAGGGGGCCCAACATAATGTGGAAATGCACTGCTGGGGACTCATGACCCACCAGCAGGCTGCTCTTTTTAGTTGCTGTTCTGTATTCAGTTGTGTCCCTTTAACTGTCACATGAAAAAGAAACAAAAGAGTGGCCTCCTCCTCAGCCCCATGACCTTGCTCCTTTTCTGCTCACCTTCATGTGCACAGAGGTGTGGCTCAAGAAGTGCTGCCAGCGATAAGGAGGAAACCTCTGCCTGCCTCTCCGTGCAATCAGGGAGCCCCCTGGTTGTCATCCTCACTTTCCTCAGCACCTTTTTTCTCCCATCTGCCTGCTCTTCCTTGGCTCCAGGAGGGCGGCCACCTGGCTGTGGGTGCTCTCTGGATTCCAGGACTTCACGCTCAGGGCGGATTTCAGTACCCCACAGTGTGGTCTGGAAAACTTGACCAGGACCACCAATGCTCCCACATGGGCCAGGGCCAGAAAGAGAGATGCTAAGAAAAGAGAGGGGATTCCCTGTTCCTCTGCAGGGTTGGAGGAGAGGAGAGGGGCAGAAGCAAAAGCCTGGGGCTTGAAATGAGAGGTTTAGAGAGCTGACCGGGGAGATGAGTGGATTGAGAATGGGGCAAACACTTGGAAAGAATTCTCGAAACCCGAGATGCCCGAAGAATGAGTCAGAAGACTGTGTGGAAAGTGGCTGTGGAGGCTGATAGGGCTGCCACCCTTCCCAACTCTGACGCTTGTCATGGCTGGAAGGGGGACACCAGGAGCATGGGCAGGGAGGCAGCCTCCACTTTCTGCTCCGTGACATTTGGGAGCTTCAGTGCGGTGTGATGGGCAATGCCAGAAGGAGGTGATTGTAATTTTGGCATTTGAGGATTTCTGCTCGTTTAAAACTCTGTCAGTATAATCCGGAGAGACCCAGCTGTCCGCATCACACCTGCTGTGTGCAGCCGGGGAGCACTGGCCTCCGCTCTGTCTCCTTCTCCCATGTTAGGGGACTTTCGTTTGGCCCTAAGGATGTTTGTATGCGATGGGGCTTGTTTTCCAGAGTGTTTTCATGCTGGAACTTGAGGGACAATTTACTGTTTTCTTTGCCTCTCAGAATGAGGTAGGCCCCCAGAGAAAGGAACCGGTGTTTTTACTCTTGCCCCCGCCCAGGGTTCCTCAGCACAGCCTTTTTGCATCTCTAGATGCTTAGTTTTTGAACCACTGGGATCTAGCTGTATTACTGTCCCAGCTTCTGCCTTCCGCCCCACCCCAACTTTTGTGGTTTTATCTGTTTGTTTAGTTTTATCACCTGAAGGGAGAGCTAACACTGACAAGCTTGACACAGTTTTGCTGTGATTCATGAACAGATTTCCTGCCTGGATTGGGGACATTTCTTTATTTTGATCCAGAGCCACTTCTTTTCTGTGTTCCAAGCTCCCCCTTTCCTTGTAGAGTATATACTTAAAGTTTTCGAGAATTTTGGAGAATTTTTATAGTCTTCCTTTTTCACCCGACTTTGCCCTTGCCAAGTTGGTCAGAGAGCCTGGATTTGGAAAAGTAATACCTGTCACCCTTGTGTTTTCATCATCCTTTCCGGTAGCCTCATAGCTCCATTTGGAAATGGAGACCAGGTGGCTTCTCGTCTGCTTCACGATTAGACGGCCTAGTGAATGCGAGTGGAAGGTGACTGCTTCTCTTGAGTCTTGTCAGCTGACTCGGACATGGTGGGGTTAGATCACTTTACAACAATATTTTGGCTAAGATTGTTACAGCAGCTGTCTAGGCAGGAAATATGGAGACCTCGTAGGCACTTTAACACCTGAATGATGCTAACAGAGACTCTGGGACAGGGGTGGGCAAACTTTTTGACTCGAGGGCCACAATGGGTTCTTAAACTGGACCGGAGGGCCGGAACAAAAGCATGGATGGAGTGTTTGTGTGAACTAATATAAATTCAAAGTAAACATCATTACATAAAAGGGTACGGTCTTTTTTATTTTTTTTTAGTTTTATTCATTTCAAACAGGCCGGATCCGGCCCGCGGGCCGTAGTTTGCCCACAGCTGCTCTGGGAGGAGGTGTGATGGGCTGCAGGAGGCTAGGCTGGGCAGACAGGCTGTCCTTAGACCAGGATCTTGGTAAGCTAACCCGCAGCAAAGAACGGAACTTGACTGGTGGTGGTGGTGGTTATAGGGCTGCCTCTTTATGGGTGACTGTTTATTTAAGATTGTGGCTAATAAAAAGTAAGTAGCTAGTGTTTACTAGTTACATTTGATAGTACTCATTTGTGTCCTTGATCACAAAGTACTTCTCTTTTCGAAGCTTAAACCATGATTCCATCAGACCCTGATCACATCCCCAGCATTGGAGCCTCCTGTTTGCTCAGTTGATTTGCATTCACTTTGATTTATCCTGTCTGTTGTGCAACATAACTATAAAGGAAGGGATATGTAAGGCAGTCCAGCATAGTGATGGATAGACTGTGGGGCTTGGCAGCATTTGAGGCCTGGCTCTGCTTTAGCAAGTCTGAGTGATCCATCCAGTCAACAACTCAGGTTTGCCACTTGTATGATGATGATGATGATGATGACGATGATGACAGCGATGATAACAATCAACATTACTGAGCATTGCTATGTGCCAGGCATATTTTATTAGGTGCTTTAAGTACACTATTTTATTTAATCATCATAACGCCTCTGAAGAGATGCTATTTTTATCTCCACTATTTTATATACAAGAGAACCTAAGTTTAGTGGAGCCAGGGGTCTTTACCAGTGTTACATGAACAGCAGATGGCAGGGGCAGGGTTCAGAGCTAGGATCCTGACTCAAAAGTTCACATTCCTCATCACACTGAAATATTAGTGAAAACAAATGTTAAAGGAAGATTTTCACACCTACCCATTTATCAAAAATTAAATTTTAGCCCTAACGGGTTTGGCTCAGTGGATAGAGTGTCAGCCTGCAGACTCAGAGGTCCCAGGTTCGATTCCTGTCAAGGGCATGTACCTTGGTTCCAGGCACATCCCCAGTAGGGAGTGTGCAGGAGGCAGCTGATCGATTGTTTCTCTCTCATCGATGTTTCTAACTCTCTATCCCTCTCCCTTCCTCTCTGTAAAAAATCAATAAAATATATTTTTAGAAAATTAAATTTTAACTGCACAGTTTGTTTGAGGATGAGAAGCAATAGCCACTCTGATACAACACTGGTAAGAGGGGACAATGATGAATTTATCATGGAAAACGGAGCATCCAGAAACGACCACAGTCTTGCATGTAATGTGGACAAGATGGCTCTGATAGAAGCTACACCTGTCATTTCAATTCCCATCTGAGGTCCCCCCACCTCCTTCACTCATGATGCACGGCCCCTTTACATCCCCTTTTCAACACCCCAGGAGTAAGAGCAGCTCATTTATGGTTTGCTTTACTAGCTCCTACTTTCCCATCTCTGGAATGATTATGGAATCACACTCCAGCAGACCCACATACCACATTTGGTTAGTCTTTGTCCCTCGCTCGGTTTGCTCCGAGTGTGCACTGGAACAGCAGGGAGCCTGGCTTGTGATGCAGCGCACATCTATGATAACCTCGTTGGGAAAGAGTCCGTTTGGTTTTTCTGTTTGGGTCATGGCTGTGCATGTTTGCTTTTGTTGGTGTGTTTAATGACAACATTCTCTACTAGACCAAATGGCACTTATGGGTTGCTGGGAGTTGCCAAGTGCATATTACCATACAAGAGGTGAGGCCTGACTCTAAATGATGCCAACACTGAAATGGGACAGTAAAATGAATTCAGAAGACAAGTGGGACTAGGCTATTGGCTATGGGCCTGGGTGGGTGGGTATTTACTTAATCTATATTTAGGAATAGGCATTCTCTCAGTGTCTTGTTGGGACCTCAGAGATCCTTCCTCTGGGGTCAGGTGGCACTGTTTCTGGGGAACGCAGGGAGCTTCTCAAGCCAGTCCTGTCTCCCTCCCTGAGCAAATGGGATATCTGTGCTACATAGACAGCAGTCTAGCTGCAGTATTAGAAGCAGACCTGCCCTGGGGATGCCTCCATCATCTCAAAGACTCCCTTGTCTAAGCCCCTAAGTACCTTGGGGTCTTCTGATCCTCATAACAATCCAGTCCATCGAGGGTACTCTCACCCAGTGTCATAAAAAGAAAGTGAGTAAACTTGCTCGTGACCACAGAGCCAATGAGGGACAGTGCAAGCCCCGTGCGCCTGGGTCCAGAGCCCATGCTTTTAACCACCTCATTAATGCATGCCCTGTTGTCTTGTGAATAGCATTGTTGTGAGACTTAAATGCAG
The DNA here is from genome assembly GCF_028538775.1 of Myotis yumanensis. NCBI lineage: Eukaryota > Metazoa > Chordata > Mammalia > Chiroptera > Vespertilionidae > Myotis > Myotis yumanensis. The sequence goes on along the minus strand of NW_027223755.1, from coordinate 65,997,538 downwards.
CGTTGTAAGAATAGGCAGACTGAACAACACACACCGAAGCTTTTCATATTCAAGATATTACCAAGGTGTGGTTTTGTTTCAGTTTTTGTTTTGCTCTTTGTTTTTTTTAAAATATGAGAACACAGAAGGAAGCAATCTAATTTTGGCAAGGAGAGCTTGGGGTCAGCTCCTAGGAGGAGGTAATATTGAGAGAGACCTTGAAAGCAGGGATAGAAGGGTGTGGCGTTAATACATTCAGGGATGGTGTGGCCAAATGGACTGTGTGGAGAGTAGAAGCAAGACTGGTAGTGAGGGGACAGGTGAGGAATGGAGGGGAAACGACAAGAGGTGAAAAAGTTTCGATGCCCTTGAAATGGTTGGTTGGGGCCAGATGTTGAGGAGCCTCAAGACAGCCTACACCCCATCGGCACTTTCAAACACCCCCCTAACGCAGGGATTCTCAGCGTCTGCTCTTTCGGACAGGTAGTTCTTTGTCCTGTGTATTGTAGGTGTTTAGCAGCATCCCTAGCCTCTACCCACTCCCCGCTCCTCCCATTTCGAAAACCAGAAGTCTCTCCAGACTGCCAGATGTTCCCCTGGGAACAGAGTTGCTCTGGGTTGAGAACCACTGCCCTAAAGTAGGGCAAGATGAGAAACTGCAGAACAATGCAGTGGGCTAGGAGGTTGATCTGGTTCTGTTTTTGTCGTGATGTTAACATAGAGGGTGATGGCATAGGCGGGAAAGCTGCCCTCACTTCTAGTTCCTTGTCCTCGTGCCTGCTGCAGGCCCAGGCTGTCAGGGTTTGGGTTGTTTAAAGAAATCTGAAAACATTTTCATGTTAAATCCATTCCTATTTAAAACTGCTCCAATGAGGGACGTAGTACAAACCAAACACGATGCATCTGTATGATTCCACCTACACCCAGTCACACACATTGTGGCTTTACGTGCCTCCTGGCATGCAGTCTGTCACCTACACTCTGGGTTCCCCTCGTTTGAGAAGCGGGGCCTCCAAGCCGGGGATCCCATGCAGATGTGGCCGTATCCCTGGTAACCTTGAGCGAATCAATTGCAGTGCAAGTGTGGGTGCTCCCCCGGCAATCCCCGGGACCCCTTCCCTGCTTCAGCAGCAGCCGCTTCATTCAATCCTACTTATTGCATTTATTCATTCCTCACATAAACCCTCCACTTAAAAAAAAAAATGACCTCTTTCTCATAGTTCCTGTTTTCAAATCTCAGGGTCCTGGTGCCTCTCACCTGGGTGCACACTTACTTGCTCTTCCTTCTCAAAACAAGGGGCCCGGAAATGAACCAATCTGACCAGGGCGGGGTGGGGAGGAATGCTGCTCCTTCCTTCCCCACACAGCCTCGGTTGCTGTGCTCCAACTGCGGAGCCCTGGGGCAGCCACAGGCATGCTCAGTGCACCATGAACTCAGCGCGAATAGAATCCCTAAATCTCTTTCACACAGCCTGCTACCAAGTCGTATTTCTCCCCTGCACGTATAATAAATTATTGTAGCGTGCTTGCGAGTGGTAATGACTCAAGAGTAACCAGAGCTTGTCTGTCCCTCTCAGTGGTCCTAGACTGCTGCTGAGTTTTGAAATATGTTTGTTTTAAAAAATAATTATTGTCTTTCTTACCTCTCTGTCAGCTGTCAGTTCTTGCTGCTCTCTGTGGAGCTGTCTCTAGCCTTTTAATTTGCTGCTTCTAATCTTTCGCGAGTTGGGAAATTGTGTGTCCGGGACTTTTAGAATCATGTAACCAGGATCTTTAGAATTTCAAACAAGAGAGACGGTCTTTGCAGGTAGACCCTTCTTGTGGGTCAGGTGTATGAGCACAGGTTGGGCGTTGGTGTCTCCTTCGCTGGTCAGAGCCATTTATTTATTTGCTCACAGTTTTCAGGTCTGTAGAGGAATGTCTCCTTCTAGGACTCGTAAGATTTGACTGCACGGAGTGGCTCTGTTGCCATTCATACAGCCACCCCCGCCCCCTCACCCTCTCTGCCCCCTGATTGCCCAGAGAGTTGGAGCCTCATCTTGGAGACACCTTAGACTATCAGGATCCAAACTTGGAGGAACTCAATCCCTTTTACCCACTCTCTCCTCTTAAAGGTGAAGTTTCAATCATTGTAGGAAGGCTGTTTACACATGGAATGGTTAACAGCCTTCTGTGGCCTAACATTTATTCCACATTTTAGACCAGTGTTAGCATACTAGTTTGTACGTCGTAATCATATTTCTCCCAGGGGTGCTTTTGCAGCTCTTCTCTCTTGGCCTTTCAGTGAAAAAATTGAGGAAATGAGATTTGGATTTGAGGATGGGTAGAGATTCTCAGAGTGGCTTTTTTCTTTTTTTCTTTTTCTCTCACTACCATGCATGTCAGTGAGTCCTTTATGTAGAGGTTGTCTGCCTGTCTGTCTCAGAGCATAATGTGCAGTTGAAGCTGTCACCTGTCTAGTATGCCTGATCGGTCAGTGAAATCTAAAGGTTTTACACTGAAGTCGTGTGTTCTGCAGTTGCGGACTTATTCATCTGACTTATGTCCATTTCTTTTTATATATTTTTAATAAAAGTAAGCTTGGTTGACCTTTGTTCCCATAGGATTATAGAAACTGAACTGCCATAGTTCCAGGAAAGCCATGTGCTGTTCCACAAATTAGCAAAATAAGACTTTACAAGTCGGTTTAATTTTTCTTCCAACATCTTTCTAACCAGCCCAAACAAAAAACTTCAGCTATGCCTGGTCATTAAGGAAAATGAGTTAAGCCTGGTGGGAGGGTAGGAGGCAGAGATCAGAGGCTGATGGTGTGGCTCTTTCAGACTATCTTAACTAGAAACAGAGCTTTGGGATAAGGACCTGAACTATGCCATCATATCCTGCCAAAGCATAATATTATCCAAATTCATCTCAACAAACATATGGGAAAGCAATCTTGAAAGAGCAAACTTTGACGTAGAGAAATGACAGGTTTTTTGAAAATCACTAAAAATTAAATGCTACCGCCTCCTCTGATGAGCTTTGGAGGCGGTAAAGATTCGTTTTAGCATCTGCATTCATCCTACTCACCAGCTTTGTGACTGGAGACTTACTCTAACCTCTGTGGGCTTCAGTTTGCACAGCTGAAAAATCCCGTTGGGAATTAGGAAGGTCTGAGGGAGGGAGAGAAGAGTGACAGAGGAGGGAGCAGAGCGGCAGGGGAGCAGAAGGAGCTAAGTGGAAGCTAGTTCTTTACCCTCTCCCTCCTGTCTGCTGGAGTCTTTTTCCAGACAGGACATAAGAGAATTCTGAAATCGTTCCTCACCAGTTTCCAGATAGTTCACACCCTCTGGACGGCCCGTGGTGCGCTGGGGCTGCGGTCTTTCCATCCGCACACTTCTCCAGGTGCCAGGCCAGCTCTGGCTCCAGCCCTTCTCAGTGCTGGGAGCAGTGACCCTATGAATGCAGCTGAGGGGAGTGTCGCTGGGGGAAGCTAATGCAGTGCCCCCTCCAGGCCTATTTGGCACTGAGACCCTTGGGTGAAGACAGTTCCCACCTGAGGATGGAGAGGTTGCTCTGTGATCATAATGTTTCAATCAAGGGTCATAACTCTACACTCTTCTTTTTTAAGGAGAAAGAAAAGAATATTTTAAAGAGTGACTTTACAGGTTTTCTCCAACCTATTACCTAAAAGAAAAGATAGATTTGAAAAGAGTCGTATATTAAAAACAGTGAAATTTAGAGAGAAACACTATAAAACGAAAAATCCATTTTTCTGTCTAGCCCCTCCCCCCAACACACACTACTTAAGCTTTTCACACCTCTCTTCAGTTGAACACAGAGCCTTTCCCTCGGGAGTGTAAGGGACCTGCAGGGGACCTGCTTTGGCTACTAGAGCAGCCACTAGCCTTTTAAGCCAGTGACAGTAGGAGCAGAGGGGTGGTGAGCCATCAGGGTCCAGCATCGGGGCTGTCTGCTGGCAGCGGTGCACCTAGTGTAAGCCACAGCGTGCTGTTACATAACCTGTTCTGTCCACCTGGACCCCTTCCCCTCATCTCTTAGCCTCCCTGCCTGTTGAAATTCTACCCCTAGGCTTAGCCCAAGTGCCCCCTCTCTGATAAAATCTTCTTAAGTCACTCAGGAAGGTGGGACCTGCCTGGAGCTCTCCTGTGCTCTCAGGCCACATGATTGGGGCTGGCACTGTGGGCCTTCTCAAGCTTCCCGTAACAGCACGGTTACTGGGCGAACACCTTTCTGTTATCTGCCTTGTCAACTCCTCGTTGTATAAACACACCAGGGGTGCCAACTCTGTGCCAGGCATTGTCCTAGGAACTGGAAATAGGTCAATCGAGGTGCTCACCATCACTATGGAGACTGGCATGTGCATAGAAAACTCACTATGATCTGTGTTAGATGGTGAAAGGATTTATCAAGTGCTTTAAATTTTCATGTGAGTGTCTCCACATAGCTTTTTGAGCTCTTACCTTTTGAAGCTGGAGGGTGTCTTATCAGTCTTTTACTTCCACACCTAACAGAATGCCTGACATCCAGCAGGTTCCCCAGTATGTGTGTCTTGAATGAATCACTCCCCATCTAGTTAGCAGAAATGATGTGGGCCCAATTAACTGCACTCTATCCCTGGTCTGGCTGGAGTGCTCTAATGGAAGCACGTTGTGAAGCTATGGAAGGCAGGAGAGAGCACCTGTCACATAAGCCTTCCAGTAAATGCTAACGGAATGAAGAGACTGCATAATGTGGGCAAGGAGCGTATTCCCTTCTCTCCTATAAAAACCTCCTTAAAAGCATTTCAGCTGAGGGGATCTCCCCCAGTGTAGAAACTAAATTGACAGGTAAGGAGTAAGCCCAGAGCAAAAGAGGCTGTTATCTTGTAAACACACAAGGGCACGTCCAGCAGGATCCAGTGAGCTGACATGGAATACAGTGTGTCCCTGCCTCGTACCTGCAGCAGGGCCTCTGGCCAGTGGTTAGGAAAGAACAGATGAGCCACAGCTGACAGGGAACACACCCTCCCTGCCTGGTGACTGGTGTAAGCACCAGGACCTGGCGGAGCTCGGAGTCTGTGGTGGGGCTGCAGTCACATAACCAGTCTTAGCACAGTGGCCAGGAGCTCGTTTGTCTTTTTTTTTTTTTTTTTATGTGATTTTGGCTTTGCAGCTCTGGCTTTTACATGTGAAGAAGGGAACTCTCCGGGTGGATGATACTCATTTTGGTTTGAGGTTTGCCTTTTGAGGTTAATGCTGTAACCCTAACACCTCACATTTTTGTCAACTTTGTCACTACTTTCATTCATTCATACATTTCCTTTCTTTGAATCCTTGGGGAATGAGAAGGTGTTATTCCCATTCTGTATCTGAGGCCCACAGAACAAAGTCAGATTTGACCCACTCTTCCTATGACAGTGCACAGTCAGGATATGGCGAAGGCCACTGTGCGTTTTCTCTCATTCACATTCCCTGTCATAGTTACAGACGCAAGTACTTTTGTTCAATGTTACCAGTTTTGTCTTTGGAGTTCATGTGTGTTGTCTTTTATTTTCTTAAATATTGACTTCAACAATTAAAAACAAGAGAACAGCCAAGCTAAATTTCTTTCTAGTCCAAATAAAAGTATAACTTATCAGAATCCATTTGTAAATTCTTATGCGGATGTTTCAGGGCTGGTCTTGGTATGCCGACAAATAGGGCTGGTCAGAAATGTGCCTCGCATGGTCCTAAAGAGGCCTGTGTGCATCCAGCATATTCCGTTAGCAGCAGCTCAGGAAAACTGCTTCTTGGAAATCAAAGTTTCCCATCAAAATCTATCATCAGGAATTTTCTAAATTCGGCCACTGTCTAGATCAGCGGTCCCCAACCGGTGGTCCGTGGACCACTGGTGGTCCGTGAGGTCCAAAGGTTGGCGACCATTCGTTTAAGGAAACTTTTGGAGCAGCAGTTGCCAACTGGTGGTCCATGAGGTCCGAAAGGTGGTGACTGCTGGTCTAGATCGTCTGTCTTGGATGGTTTAAACTAGGTTGTCTTTAATGGTGTCATCAGTTCATAGAGATATTCATTGGTCTCAGTGTAAAACTTGGAGCTTAGAAGAATGCATGCTGGTTTTCAGGGCACTGCCACACGAATGTAATCAATTTGGCAAGTGGACGCTTGGCTTTTCAAAATTAGAGGTGGCTACTCAGGATCACTTCAGATCAAATTGTAAACAGGGGTAGTGATGGCTTGCAAAGTAGGCTGCTGAATGCGGGATAGACAGAACATAAGTGACTTTACATAATTACACTTTTTCCTGATTAGAAAAGTAATTCGTACCCATTGTGTAAAATATAGAAAGTCAGAAAAATACTAAAACCCAAAATTACCTAAACTCTCACATCCAGATATGTTTGACCATTAATGATTTACTATTTTCTCTTGTATAGATAAAAGAATGATCTTTGTTACACTGCTGAAATCCTAACATATACGGGAATGTATACTCATTTGGGGCAAGAAGGACTGGCAGAATAAGCATTTCTCATGTCAGGTATAGTAATTTTTGTTAAGCAGCTGATTATGGGCCACACCCTTCCCTGAAAGTTGAAGAAGACAGAGCCACAAAGGAGAATATTCTCTTGTCTATTTACTCTCTTCTCCCCCCTGTAGCCTGAACAGGGTTGAAAGCAAAAGGGTGAGGAGGAGGAAATCGCTACTCCTGCCTGTGAGGGGGCAATGAGTGTGCTTTGCAAGTAGGTTCTCTATGCAGCATATTCCATGAATCTGAATCAAACCATATTTATTTGTCTTCATTAAATTTCTGAGCTGGCAGCCCTGTACTGAACACTTAAAATGTATAAGCTTATTAAATTGAAAGTATGGGAGACAGGATGGAATTGAAGAGGAAATAGAAAGAAGACCAGAGACAGAGGCATTAGGAAAGAGGAAATGGCAAATTCAAAAACAGGTCGGGGATGAGCAGAAGCTTGTGAAGAAATAGTGCCGGGAGGACAGTGTGACGAGCCCCATCTCTCCTAACACAGGGAAGGGGTGTCAGGCCACTGTCTCCATTTTCTGTAAAAGTCACCTTTGACTACACTTCTTGGGTGTGCGTAGAAATAGCTAGAGAATGTTTCACACATCATATGAAGCTACTTTTTCAGGTAATTCAGAACCAAGATTTATGTATGCTTAAGCATAGCTTAAGTGAACCACACCCAAAGCCCTTGGCTAGGGACAGTATTGGGCTGGGTGTTAAATGTGCTAAATCATTTGATCCTCGCAGTACCTATGGTAGCTGGGCATGGCGTTCACTGGTGGAGCTGGGATCTGAACCCAGGTGTGCCTATGCTCTTGTCAACACTGGCAGGCCTCCGCTCTCCAGTGTGAGTCATAAAGAGGTGGCATATCCTTGCAAAATGCACACGGTTGCTAATTGGGTTGTTGAATTTTATAGCAAAGTCCTACTGAATTCACTTGTGTCCTTTTGTCTTGTAGATACTTGTATAGGATAAATTGGTAAAGGGGAAGATACTAACATTTTAAAAGAAATCAATAGACATCAATTCAGTTTGTCTCAATTTAATGAAATCCTGCTACCTACTGTTTTAAAAGGATCAAAACTCAACCACAATGGGAACCAAACAACCTTGAACTAGTTTTGGGAAGAATTTCCCTTGGATTTTCCCTACAAGGAAAGTAAAGCCAGTCACGTAGGAGCACCCAGCCTTGCCTGAAGTAGCTCTCGTGTTACCAGCAGCCAGTGTACTTGCCTCTAACAGCATTTGAGAAGACAAATGTTCCCAGTGCTAGGCTGCAAATGGATTAAAGCAGTGTTGATCCTCATCTGTCAGAACAATTAACATGAGTAAAATACTTGCCCTACTTAGAGCAGATGGAGGGAGGGAGCAGGGGGGAGGAAGGTGCTCTGTAGTACTGCTCATAAGATTAATGTTGCTATATGGGCAGCAGAAAGCACTGGATTTACTTTTTGAACATTACATAGATTTACAGGGATGTCAGTTATTGCTGAAAGCACAGACTGTGTTCTTAAAGGGTCTCTGTAGGGTATTGAATGAGGCATGGAAGAGGCGTGGGGAGGGCACATGAGATAGATAGTCTTTTTAACAGTGAAATATGACTTGTTGGCCATTTTTTCCTTCTCCTTATTTTTAAGCTCTGCCGAATTCAAGGCTTAACAGTAATCTGGCTTCTTAGAGGATATATAAATATTGTTGTAAATTGTTTTGGTAAAACAAATGACAAACAGAAATAGGGCTGCACTGACTTGAGACCCATCTGTGTGTTTGCAGGGAGACCAGATCCCATTGCCCTCCACTGGCACAGGGTCCGTGCTACTAGGGCAGGAGAGAAAGAAAACAGCATATTAATTAAGATATCTAGGAGGATTTTATTACCCGTTGACAGTAGCAGTGGAATGGGGAAATTGTTGAGGTTAGCAGAAGAATGATAGAAGATGACAGTTGTGTGAGAAATAATATTTACATGAGGGCTGAATCAAATTTTAATTAATAAGAAACTTACCGAAGAAGGAATCAGGCTGTTGGCTGAAGTCAGCTGTCACTGCAAGGCCAGAGCTAGGGGTGAGGAAGGAGTATTATTGAGTGACCACTTGTCATGGACATAGATTCTATTCCTTCAGACATGCTCCCCAAATGTCCCTCATAGACGTTCTGCCCTGATAGCCACTTCTCCCCTTGTTTGTTTCTCCTCCTCTTCCTTCTAGTCCCCCAGCTATTGGGGAAAGTGAAAATCCTCTGCGGGCAGTCATGGCTTTCAGGTTAAAATCTGGCGCCTAGCCACCTTCCTGGAAAAGCGGCTGTGCCCTCAGATACAGAGATGGTCCACTCACCGCTGTGATATCCCGTTTCTGAACAGGGACAGCTGAAGGGTATAGAGCAGGGGTGGGCAAACTTTTTGACTCGAAGGCCACAATGGGTTCTTAAACTGGATCGGAGGGCCGGAACAAAAGCATGGATGGAGTGTTTGTGTGAACTAATATAAATTCAAAGTAAACATCATTACATAAAAGGGTACGATCTTTTTTTTTTTTTTTTTTTTTTAGTTTTATTCATTTCAAACGGGCCGGATCCGGCCCACAGGCCGTAGTTTGCCCACAGCTGGTATAGAGTCTTAGTTAACCGTCTGAGAACCAAGAGTAACTCTATAATTGCTTTTCTCATGTCTGTCTTGCGTTTGCACCTGGCCTGTGTAGATTCCTGTTTATCTTTATTTCAGCAGCATCTCTTCCTTTCTCTGTTCTCCTCTATCACCACATGCTCATTCCTCTTTGTATACCAGGCGTGTGTTTTGATTTGTACGCCCCTTTTTTCGTAACGACACTAGCCATGGTTTTAAATATCACTCATGTGGACAGTGTCCCAGCCATGCATTCTTTCCAGGTTCTTTCGGGTACTGAAATAATCCTCTAAAATGAAGGAAAAAAATTAATTCTGTTCTAATTTTCTTAAAAAGCGATATCTCGTCTATTTGTTTTATGTGTCTGTTACAAACATTATTTAAACTAATACAACTTAGAAACTACCTAAATATGATTAAGAAAATTATAATGTATTTGCTTCATGGCATTTACTCAGTCATTAAAATTATGTATATGAAGACTGTGTAGCCACTTGGGAAAACTACACAGAATAACACTGATTTGGCAATATATGTATGTTCTTTTTTTTTTTTTAAATTTTGTTTTATTGCTTAAAGTATTACAAAGAGTATTACATATGTCTCCTTCCCCCCCTCCCCTTGACATTTATATGTATGTTCTTATTATAGCTAGTTTAAAAATATATAGATAGCCCTGACCAGTTTGGCTCAGTGGATAGAGCGTCAGCCTGCAGACCGAGGGGTCCCAGGTTCAATTCCAGTCAAGGACATGTACCTTGGTTGCGGGCACATCCCCAGTGGGGAGTGTGCAGGAGGCAGCTGATCAATGTTCCTCTCTCATCGATGTTTCTGGCTCTCTATCCCTTTCCCTTCCTCGCTGTAAAAAATCAATAAAATATATTTTTTTAAAAAAATAAAATAAAAATATATAGATAGATAAACAGATAAAATTTGGAAGGGACCATGAAGAAATGTAATAGCTTTTACAATTTTTTTTGTCTAATTTCTTCATATAAAGTGGTTTTAAGGCAAAATATACTTAATGTTGACATTGTTTAGCATCATAAGCAGACTTTTATAATTGATTTGAATGCTTCCTTTTGTTTTTCTATTGTGCAGCTGAGAGTCCTTGCATGACCCTCTAGCTCCAGGTTTTCCATCCTTTCATACCTCCAGGTTTTATGGTTTCCTAACCACTGCTGAGTGTCCACATTGCATAATTGTGCAAATCACACAACGACCTTCAGTTTCTGGCTTCACTTTTCCATAGTTCCCATTGCCCCAAACAGAAGAATTGATTCATGTTAATCTTTAACATACATGTATTCAATACTTACATTGTGGCAGGCGCATTGTTGGGTGTTATAAACCAGTGAGGCTTAATCCTGTTCCTCAAGGCATTTACAGACCCGGGGTGGAGGCCCAAGAAATAAAGCCATGAGTACTTTGACAGATGCTGTGATAGGATTGAGGAAGGGTACATGGGAGTGGTGCCCACCAGGGCCCAAGAAGTCTTTCTAGAGGTCACCTGAGTGAGACGTGGAGTTCAGTGGCCTTGGCGGGGGGTGGGGATCATGATTTATCCGGAGAACTGCAATTGGTTCAGTATGGCCAGAGATGAAAGCTTTGAGCAGGGGAACAGTCCTTAGGCCACATTAAGAAATTTGGACTCTACCTGAGGGTGGAGTCTATTCAATGGCTGTTGAAGGGTTGCTGTTTATTTTAGTTATCTTTTAGAAGAAAAGTGATATACTCAGCATTGCACTTTAGAGTGTTGGGCTGGCTTTAGAGAACAGTGTGGAGAGAAGGCTGAGGAGGAAAACCAGTTAAAACACTGTTGTTGCAGTCCAGGTGAGCAGTGATATCCCGAGCTAGAGTATATGGCAGGCCGGGGGAAGAGTGGACAGTTTCCAGAGAGATGGATGAGGTCAGACCAACAGAAATTAACGGTAAGAATGAGGATTAGGGAGGAAAAATTCGAAAAGGATGCCCGAGTCTCAGGCTTAGGCAAGTGGGCATGTGGAACCTGGCTCTTGGCACTTATCTGTTCCTTTGGTTGAAGGAGACAATAGAGCAGCACGGTGGATGTGTGGGGGTGGGGGTGGGGGTTAGAGGGGTGTTGGCTGGCAAGGGAAGAAGGCGGTTGAGTTTGGAGTGCAGCGAGTGTGTCCCTTTGGGTACAGAGGTCTGGTGGGCAGCTGAACATGTTTTGAGCACAAGGGAGCTGTCACCCACGTCTATTGGATTTGAGATCAGTGCCATACTCCTGTGTGGGAGACACATGCGAGAGCTTCAGTAGTAAATGTGTTTACCCTGAGGATTCTGCTGGCAACAGTCGTCTTTGGAATTCCAAGTGCCAGCAGCACAGCTGCTAAACGTCACTCTTCCGACTGAAGGGTTTCCTAGCGGTTGCATTCAGGGCGCGTGTCCTCTTTGTTCTTTAGCTGCTGGTGCTGGGCTGTCCATGAAATCCTTGGGAACCCAGCCTGACCCCAGTGTCACAGCTTTCCTGTAGTAATCCCCCTCCTTCCTACCTAGTATCTCAATGTACAAGAAAAGGGACTTTAGGAACTGTGTCTCAGGAGAAATCCAAAGGCAGAGCCCATTACAACAAATGTATCCATTATAACAAACACTTTGTTGAGAGCTGGAGAAAATAATTGTCTCTTAAACTGTTGAATGGTTACTTGAACTTGACTTTTTTTTAATGGCAAAGTCTGCTTCTTGCAAATCAGCACAGGATGTGGCTGTGCAGACTTGAGAGAAAGTGATCTGCTCCTGCTGGTTGGGAGTAGGAAGTGGAGGAATAAGGGCAGGAGAAATGGGAGTATGTAACGCAGTGGTGTTCAGACATTTTGAAAATCTATATCCATGGTGATCACAACACACTAAATTTATTTCTAGATTCATTTATAGGTTATGACCTAGAGGTTGAAAATATTTATGAAAAGTACTCTAGGGATAGCTGATTGGGAATGATTGTATTTCTTCCTTAGAGTTGACTGTATTTCAGAGTATAGTATAAGAAATATCATTGGTTGGTCTTTAATTTAGCCTCGGGTGTACTCCACTGAAAATCTCATACAAACCCCCTAAATATTTTCCTGAGCAAGTTGAACAAAGCTTTCAAAAGCCAAATAAATGCCAGCAGCTGCAGCATCATCTCTCCTTATCTGCCACTGCTCCCCCTCCAGTTTGAGTGGCTAATCGAACACTAACTACAATAATCTGATTTGCATTTTTCCTGTCAAATGTGCCACTCTGTGAATAGCTGAATTAACTTAGTCTTCCTGGAATATGCCCAAATGTTGAGAACTGTTTAGGACCTTTCAAAACCATTTGGTCTGTTCGCTCTGAGTTGAGATAAGCAGAATAAATAAGTCCCTGAAATCAAAGGAAAACTAATTGTAGTACCTCTTTCCAGCTTTGAGTCATCAAAGTTTGACTGTCTCAAGTATGTTCTAATGAGGCTCATTATTTTGTTTGTTCTACTTCTGATCATTCTGAGATAATTTTACATTTGCATTATTAATATCCCTTTTTTTTTCCCAAAATTTGTTGACACATCTGTTTATTTTCAAGAAGAAGTTGTTAGCCTCTCCTTTCAAGAACAGAAACTGTGCATGCCCATTGTCACAAGCTGACATAGAAGTATACCCTGGAAAAGCCAAGTCAGGCCCTTTCTCCCATATATTTGTCTCCCTACTTAACCCATGTCGAAAATTGGTGTTTATTCTTTAATACCCATCAATGCTCGTGTACAATACACAAATATTCAGATATGTGGTAAATATTTTTATAAAAATAATTCAGACTACCTACATCCTAATATTAACTCTTTTTTTAAACTTAATATAGTATGGTTTTCTTGCTAATATGTCCAATAGGTCTTATTCTTTTTCACAGCTGCAAAATGTGGATATGCCACAGTTTATCCATTCCCTCCCCCTGTAGATAGGCATTTGTGTTTCAATTGTTTTGTTTACTTTTTGTCATTATTATAATGCTACAACAAATATCTTTGTAAATATATCTTAAAACTTGTAAATTGTTAGATCAAAAGAGGTGCTCCCTAGGTGTCATAAATAAAGGAGGCGGTCCTTACCAGAAATCGGGGCATGATTCACCTCTTCGCTTCCAGGTTCCACCAGCAGATTGATTTTTACTAGTTGAGTCCCTTCAGCAAGGTGTTGGAAAGAAGACTAGTCAGGAACACTGATTCAGGCCATAATTTTGACTCACGATGCTCTCTCGCTACCTAGCCCTGTCCTGGGCCATTGCTCTTTAACCTAAATCTCTCTGAGTACTGACTGGATCTAGGATTTATTTTTTTTTAATCCTCACCCAAGGATATTTCTTTTATTGATTTTGGAGAGAGAGGAAAGGAGAGAAAAAGAGAGAAACATTGATGTGAGAGAGAAACGTTGATCTTTTCCCTCCTGGACAAGGAATTGAACTTGCAACCTAAGTATGTGCCCAGACTTGGAATTGAACCCACAACTTTTTTTTCGTGTTTGGGGCAACACTCAACCAACTGAGCCACCTGGCCGAGTGGGTCTGGGGATTTTTGAAAGTAGTTTGCTGACCTCTGTACTCCTCCATGGCAATGATATAAAAGGACCTCAATCTAGTAAGTTTCTGTAGTTCTCAAGCATGAATTCCTAATCTGATCATTTTAGTTCATATTAATCTACCCCAGAGTGATTCTCCACTTTGTGATTCTTGCCCTTTGTTTTGGTATTGCAGTAAGGAAGGTCTCCATCTTTGAAGTTGGTTATGCCATTGGTCATAGTTGGGTGCGATAGCCTATAAATCCACTGTATACCTTTGCTCAGTTTATGCACACCAAGTGCAGAGTTACAATGCTATGTTAGCTATTTTGAGTTACAGACACTAAGTTAGATATTTAGGGTCACTTGGATTTAATTCATTCGGTAATTATACATGTTCTTGCACTATGCTGGCTGTTAGGAATCTAATAGATGGAGGAGCAAAATAGACATGGTGTTTGTCCTTAAGAAATTGAGTCTAGGTTAAGGAGATCTACCAAGAACATTACAATTGATTACATGGAATGTCCATGTTATTTTATGAGATCCAGTCTTATACATGACTACACTGATGGGGGAGAGTGGAAGTTTTTAATATTGTTCTAACCGCTGCCCTGCAGGTGCTGGACCTACCGGCACCACAGACACAGCTGCCGTGCTTCACCTGTGACGTCAGGGCACAGAGGAAGTGGCTATTTCTGCACTCAGTGCTCAGAACAGTGGTCACTAAGAATGGTTTGTAGCATGACATTCCTGGGAAAAAAAGAAAAAATATATATTCTACCCAAAACCCTATGAGATTTTTTTTAATCTTCATAATTCTGTGTTTATCAATGAACAAATAGATTAAATATTTTTGAAAAAGATTTTATACTAATGCAACATTAAACATTCTAATACTATAATTTAAAGTAATAAAAAAGGCGTTAGCAACATGGTAATGACTACATATAAGAACAGTAGAAAGGGTTTAATTATTCAGTAGTAATAGGATAATACTAAATAAAAACAACAAACTTAGATTTGTAATTTACTGTATACCTGGAATTGTAAATTCCAGATAAGTAAAGATTAAGATGACTACATTCTTTAAAATCACAATGAAGGAAATGTAGGTAACTATCTGATCTGAGTGGAGAAGGACTTTTTAAACAAGAAGCAGAGGGAAAGATCTATAAAGGAAAATATTTATTGAGACAACATGAGAATATAAAGCATTGATGTCAGGAAACACTATATAAATTAAAAAGTGAACAGCCAACTGGGAAAGAATATTTGCAATACATATGGGGAAAGGTTAATATCTGTAATACACATCAAACACTAAGAAGTCAGCATCCTGTCAAAATGGGCAAAGAACATGAACAGACAATTTAAAAATAAAGTCACATGTCCAATAGATTTATGAAAAAAATTAACCTTAAATAATCAAGGAAATGAAAACTAAAAGTCATCTTGGAACCATATGGGCAAAAAATATTTAAATGATATATCTATAGTTGTTGAGAATAAAGCAAAACAGATATGGCTGGCAGAAGTATATGCTACAATAGTTTATGGGGGTGGGGAGACAATCTCTCAGAAGCTTTAGCCACATAATTCCATTTTCAGGAATTTTTCCTATTGTTCTTCATTGCAGCATCATACAACAAAGAAAACTGGTAACATATCCAGTAATTGGTTGTTGGTTAAATTATGGTACATCCAGCATATAGGTAATTATCTTAAGATGGACAGATGGCGCCCTAACCGGTTTGGCTCAGTGGATAGAGCGTCAGCCTGCGGACTGAAGGGTCCCAGGTTCGATTCTGGTCAAGGGCATGTACCTTGGTTGCGGGCACATCCCCAGTGGGGGGTGTGCAGGAGGCAGCTGATCGATGTTTCTCTCTCATTGATGTTTCTAACTCTCTATCCCTTCCCCTTCCTCTCTGTAAAAAATCAATAAAAATATATTTTTTTAAGAAAAGATGGACAGATGGCCATAGACGGGGTCTTCTGTCTTGTAGCCTGGTTTTGACAATATTTAAAAGGTGTGGGGAAAGAGCAAAATCTTATATTTACCTCCCCCACACTTTTTAGAGAGTGAGAGGGAGGGAGGGAGGGAGAGGGAAGAACATCAATGTGAGAGAGACATATCAGTTGGTTGCCTCCTAAACTCAGGACGAACCCCCAACCCAGGTATGTGCCCTTGACTAGTAATTGAACCTGCAACCCTTCTGTGCCCGGCTGACACTCTACCACTGAGCCACATTGGCCAGGGCACCCCTTCCCCTTTTTATTCAAATAATGTTACCTAGAAGGGGAAGAGATGTACATGGGAAGTAAATATTTCTCAGTGATAAAGCTGTAGGAAGTAGCTGACCACATACTGTGTGAGAGAAAATGAAGCATATGTCGTATCTAGATGAATTGCCAAAGAAGCTAAGTAGTGCAATAACCTCCAAAACCTTACCCAGACTGTGAAATAACTTTAAAGAGGCAATTTTTGACTCCTGAGATGTTGACTCTGGTGGTTTTGTGGTCACCTGGACAGAGGCTGGGCCAGCCAGCTCTGAATTCTGTCTCATTTTTAAGTGGCACTTGGTCATCAGTATTAAGCCAGGTACCTGGATTTTTTGAGTTGAATTATGTTCATGTGGTATGAACTGTCCACGGGTATGTGTGTCTGTTGTCTTCCACTCCTTTCGTGGAGAAAAGTATCCTATGTGTCCTCATACAGAATCCCTTTCCTAAGTAATTATTCTTTTCTTTCCCAAGGCTCCCACAGTGCCTGAAAGTGGTCAACCAGCATTTGGATAGCTTTCCATTTTACTTTTTCTAGATTAAGAAGTTCAACTGATGGGAGGTAGGTCATAGGGGCAGGGAAGGGAGAGAGCCTTTGTTCGGTGAGGCTTCTTAGAACAGTGTCTGGGCTTCCTGGTGTGACAAGCAGATATCTCTAAAGCTCTCTGTGCCTTGAAACCCCACACTTTCTGGAGAATACCTTCGCCATAGCTGCTTTTTTCTGTGGAGGTTGCCCAGTAATCACTGTGAAATGATAAGGAACACAGAGCCACCAAATATGTTTTCTGAGTTAATTGGGTTTGCACCTGTTGCTTATCTGTGCATTTTTGCCCTTGTCAGCTGATTGCCAGAATGAAGCTTAGTACACTGGGGGCAGAAATTCGGGCTAATGGATTCCAGAGTGACGGGACAGCTCTGTATTCTGTGCTTCTTCTTTAGTCATTAGAGTCATGAAAACGGTCCCCTGTGTGATGGGAAGTTATCTTGTGCCCTGCTGCAGTTATGCTCTGAAGAACCTGTCTCAGGAACTTCCTTGTTGACATGCGCAGTTGTGAGTTAGAGGTTTTGTGTTGAAGACCATCTGAGTGAGCTTCCAGGAATTCATGGTCTGAGATTTGATGAGGTCATGGCCAAACACCCCTGAAAAACAGAAACGGTTCACAAGAGCATCCAGCATATTTGAAACCAAAGTTTGAGACACTCATCCCCAGCACTTGGGAGGAGTCTCAGTTCAGGATGCGTTCAGGATGCAGAAATCCTGATATTGGGAGCCAAACATTCACTCTTTACTTTCGGAGAATCTCATTAGTGCAAAGATATTGAGAGTAACTTGGCAATATGTGGGTCCTAACCCCCCAATTTCAAGTCTTGTCCTTAAAGATCAGCTCCTCAGGGCTTCAGTGTGGGAGCAGAACACTCAGAGGTACTTGCTCATACTGCATTGTTGGCCCCATTAGCAAAGAGAACACAGTCCGCAATGTGACTTTTTGTCAAACTTTATAAAGTGTGTTAGAGATTAACACACAATTTTAAAGGACTCAAGTAAGGGGAGCTGTAAAAGTCAGTAAGTACCACCTTGAACTGTTATCATATATTGAAAATAGCATGTTTATAGTGCTTGTAACATGCGGCACTTATATAAACACTTCCCCATCTCCCCAGTATCCCTGGAAAGTGAATAGGGTAGGTATTAACTTCCACAGAACAGATAAAGCAGCAGGGGTGGGTGGGGGCATGCAGAGATTGGGCCCTGAGGTACTTTCATTACAGGCCCACCCACACAAGCAGCCGAGCTTCCCATCATTCCTGTGGTGGTGGTTTGTCAGAAATTTTCAGAAATGTGGCTTCTTGCCCGAGAGATGGGAAGAGGGGGTATTGCCCAGTTCTACAAGAAAAGGATGTTTGTTTCTGCCACAAAGTAGAAATGAAGTCCATTGAAGAAAAGGATAAAAGAAATAATGGAACTAGGTACATCCTACGGCTCTACTTGCCCTTGTTTAAAAGAAGTAATTGCTGGGAAGAAAGAAAAAACTTGAATATAGACACATTCGTTACTTCCTCTCCATGAACACCAGACCCACTGATGATCTTGTCCTTTAAAAAATAATAATAAAGCCACTTGTGCATCTTATTAAAAATCCTAAGAATTTTACATTGGAGTTGAAACGTGGGGCATCCACCTAATTCTACATAGTAGTTATGGCAGAGGTATCATGTACTTGCCGTGCCCAGAAGAAAGTGCTTTTTACTTAACCGAAGTGAAGTTGGGCAATGCATCAATGCTGGAGCAGAATAAAAACATATCATTTATGCTGATCTTCCAAGCAGTGCCCTTCTCTGAATTGCCTCTTGCTGCTTGAATAGCTACTATTACGAGGCATTTTATTTTCAAGACAGTCCTCTGATTGTTCCCCACTCTCACAGCAGCGCCTGGCGGCAGAGCTTTCTATTTTCTTCCCAGGTCATCCCACCCCAGTTCAAAAGGTGCCCTGTCACGGGGAAGAGGGCAAGTCGATGCATTTTAAGAAACCACCCTTGTGTCTCCCCGTGGCCAGAAGGTGACCAGCAATGAGTTTCTGAACTTGAACATTAACCCCTTTGCTCTGTACCTGAGCCGTTTGACCGAGTCTGAAAAGGGCATTCTTTTGCCAGAACAGCCTCCAGCTATTTCTCATGCCACAGCTCAACTCCGCCCAATTATCTAAGCTTGAGTGCTCCTGACAGTGCTGGGTTGGGAGGGTGTAGGGCTAACATTACAGGAGATGATGCAAGGTGAAGGCTTTGACACATTTAGGTGCAGAAATGTTGCTGCAAGAAGAAGTCTTTCAAAGGGTCCATGGTTGTTGTTGTTTTTCTTGACCTATAATGCTAATTTAATTATCTTCTCTTTATTTTTCTTCTGGGTTTCTTGGCTTCCTTCAGAATTAATGGCTGCCTCCATGCATACGGCCTACCCATTCTATTTCCCCTTTCCTCCTACCTTTGATTTTTTTTCCTCTTCCCTTCTTAGCCACAAAACAGTAAGAGTAATGCAGGTCATTGTCTCTTCTTCCCCTCTCCCCAGGTCAAAGGGCAGGCATCTGGGACAGTGGCGGTTCCAATATTTCTATGCAGGCAGATGCTCTGGGAAGGAAGGGGGAGACAAGAGGGGCTTGTCTTAAAGCTCTGCCTGCTTAGCCAACACAGTCTTTACACCAATTGGTTGCTTCTACTGAATGCCTACAGGAGCAGTCGTGGATATAATGGGGCTGAAGCCTGCCTAAGATGTTGCTGCTGATCTAGCCCGAATCCAGGGGCTCTTTGCACTACAGACTGTAAGGGGCAAAACGCAGCCCATGGAATTAGCCTTGCCACGAGTCTTTTGCCCTGCCTGCTCCCCCAACTCCACTCACCCACCAATCTATTTGCCCTCTTTTCTGCCACCGCCACCCACCGGGTGGGCTTAATAAAAACATAAAGACAGCGCAAAAGCATGGGTTGCCTGGCCTGCACCTGCTATTCAAATTTGGAGATTCAGGATTCCATAAACTGCAAGTTTTGTGCATATGGCATATTCTGGAATTTGAACTCACCATAAGGGAGTTCTGCTTCATATTATCATCTTTCCTAGCATAAATTTATCATTCTGTATACTCTATTAACCTACCTCTATGGAAATCATTTGACTTATGGGGCAGAGCTAATCTTTTTTTAAAGTTTTGTAAAAAGAATGTCAATAACTGTACTTTCGTCCATAAAATGAAGTGGGAGAAAGAAATGCAAGTATATTTTTTCAGGTTTCAAAGAACAGATCATGTAAGCACTGGTCTAAATGGATATGAAGGTACTCTTAACATCTGGAGCTTATTAGGAAAAAACACATTTTCAGCAAAATTTTAACACTCCACATTTCACTTATCAATTCCTTACGGCTCTCTGGTTGCCATATTGATGCAAGATGAATAGTGCATAAGCTCCACTAGTCTTGCCGTGACATGCCGTGGTTAATATTGCGTTAGTTATGTGAAACGACTAAAAAAAAGTTCAGCATAACCTTGTGGCTTTACCTACAAGGATACTCCCAGGCTCTGTGTTTTCCCCAGGAAATGATACAATATGTTTCCACTTTTTCTTCGTGAACATAAATCCATTGCCCAACAGAATATAGTATCTGGAATGAGGTAGGATACATTTTTAATTTTTAAAATTTTGAGACAGTTGGCAAATTTTGAATAACTTTGATTTCTTTTAAGCTGGCAATTGAAAGAGGAAGTTGATAGTTGTAGATCAGATTTCTCAGCCCCTGGAAAGACTATTTCAAAGAGAGTTTAGATCTGTTCCACTGCCAATGGAACAGATCTTTACCTTTCGACGTCCGGCCCAGCGATTTTCAACTGCTGTGCCTCACGAATGTTTAAAACATGCAATACCTGGCAAAATATCTACTCACAGGCACTGACCTCTTTTCCCTTAGGTTGTCAAATAAAAATTTAAAAATGACAACAGACAACACAATAGCCGTCCAGTGTGAATAAATCAAAAGTATGCCTCCTTTTTTTTTTTTTTGTCAGAATTTTAGTAATTAGTCTTTTGTGTGCTATGAATTGAAAAAGGTTGGAAATCGCTGCTCTAGCCTATTATTTGGAAGAGGAACCACTCCTTTATGTTGCAATCACTTTAAGTAAGTGTCCAGTTCTGTTACAACCATTTTCTGGGTGGCTCTCGCCCAGCAGGCGTGTGAATGCCATGGCTCAGGCCATAGGGCGGCAGGGAATGAAGTGCGCAAATCCTGCGCTCCTGTCAGTGTTACTCTGTTATAGGAACCGCTATTGCCAGGGTTTAAAAACAAAACAGAACAAAACAGAAAACAAATAAGCAAAAGCTTACTTTGAGGTGCCCGTGCGTCCCTTGACATAACCTCTGCTTTTCTTCGCCCCATAACCGCTCTGGGGGTTGACTCACCTTTTCTGCTCCAGTGCATCTGTTGGTGTAAAATGAGAGAATCATCAGGCTGGAATGATTCCGAGAGGCCATAGGCTAAACACTCGGGCAGGGCTGCACCCACATTATCCCAGAGAGAGGAGACTCGCCCCTGTCTTGAAAGGCCTTCCAGAGGGGAATCCCACAGCCTGCGCTGCACCTTCTAAGACCTAACAAGCATCACTGTCAGGGTCGACGGGTACAGCAAACCTGAATCCCCCTTCTGCAATGCCAGCCCATGGACCGGGGCTGTGCACCACTGCCCTACATGTGAGAGCACATCATGTACCTGTCGGCTACCGCTAATTCACTTCCCACCTCAGAGCGAGGTGATCCCATTCCACTTCTGTGATATTTTTCTGGGAGCCCAGAAAGAAGCTCAATCTTTTTGATAAACGATGCTCTGGATTGAAATTGATGGGAAGACTATCTCACAGAGTCTTTGGATCTCATAATCCTGCTAATCCATCTCAGAATGGCACTTGCATTTGAACTATAATATCACCAGCACTGTTTCATCATTAGCATTTCAGGATTTTGACCTCACAGGGCAGCTCGCTCGGCCTCTACGGAAACTGCGTCTGAATGCCGTTGTTTTCTGCCTCTGCATTTGCTTCTCTGCCTAGTGATTGACAGGAACAACTTCTTTAGCAGTGAAGCTTAGCTTTAATAGTTTGGGGGAATTTGGGTTTTGATATTGTTGAAACTGCAGTATTTCTAGTCGCTGCTGGATTTAGGCTTTCCTTTGACATCTTTATGTTGGAAATGGTTTATTCTTTGACAGAAATCTTTAAGACATTTTCTGCTCCCTGCCTTTCTGCTTTCAGGAAACAAAATAAGGCGGCTTTAGGGAATTTTTCTGTTTGCGTTCCAGTGGTGTGTCTGCAAGGAGGTAGAGAAAAGGAGTGTTGGGGCGGAGGTGGGCATTGCAAGGGACTCGAGGATTAGATGTCACCTCTCTTGCTGTGTTATGTTTGAACTAAGGATGAGGCCTGACTGTGGGCTTGGGAAGATGTGCAGCTCTGCCCGCCCTTATAAGTCCAGGAGCAATTTAATTTGCACATGAACCTATATCGTGGGACGGGAGCAGTGCCATATCCTCTGCCGTTGGTGATTGCCCCAAAGCTCCCCACCTGCCCGAGCAACACGCAGCACTGAGCCCTGTCTGGGACCACGTGTGTGTTTGTTGGGAGCCACACGCATGGGCTGAAAGATGATGCCTCCCCATAGGAGCTCCTTCCATTTAGAGAAAGTCTGAAGCAACGGATCAAACATGCACCCAGAGGAACATTTCTCCCCTCAGACCACCGGTGCGGCCTCCTCTTTACCCCTCCTGCTGCTTCCCGCCAAGGGAAGAGGGTGTTAGAGAAGAGTCCCACGGCAGCACACAGGTGGAGACCTCGTGTTGTCTGCAGCTCCCCTTCTGAGGTTAGTTAGTTCTGCCATCACACACACACACACACACACACACACACACACACACCCCGTACTTCATTAATTTCAGAATTAATTTCAGAATTAGCCTGTGAGATGGAGGGGGCAGGAAAGGGGAATAAATCACCTCATACGAGAGAAAATTGTCAAGGCATCTTTGATAAAAGTGTTCCTTAGAGGGAACGGGGAAAGGAGGCTCTTTTCGTTGAAATAATGCTGAGTTGTTAAGCTCCTATCTGAGTTACATTGTGTTGTGGTTTCTAGAGGCAAAGTGGCAGGAAACCCGGAGGGAGAAGCGGCTCCTCGCAGGAAAGAGCCGGAATGCTGTCAAGCTGGCCTCAGCCGCAGTGTTTCGTTCTAGCCTGTGGCCACCGGCTTGTGTTACAGCTTTCATCGCTGTTCTGACTTGTTTGTGATTTGGCAGGGGACTGTGAAGTCTCACCCGGCCCTGGCCAGGCTGGTGCTGGCCGGGGGGGACGGGGCACACCCGCTTTGGGGAGTGGACGGCTCGCTTGCAGGACCGGGGTCTCTATGGGTCTGTTTGGCCACAGAGCTCCCCTTGCCCTTCACCTGCCGAAGCTTCTGCCCTCCAGCGCACAGGGGGTCTCGCTGAAACTCCCTTTGGATACCAGTGGCTTCTCCCATGTGAGCTGTGTGCTATAAACCATCTGGTGCTGGGCGGCATCCAAATCTGCAATCTTAGCTTCTCGGATTCCCTCCCTTGGCCCACGCCAGCTCTGTGATCTGCAAATGCGTGACCCCCGATACCCACAGTAAAGGAGATGCGGAGACGGCGAGTGGGATGGGTCAGATTGCGAGTTTGGGGTTTCAGATCCTAGAAAAACTTACTCTGCCTCAGTTTCTTTATCTGCGAAATGAGGTAATAATAGCGCCTATCTTGCTTTGTGAGAATCCAGTGAAAACCCATGGGAGGCGATTGCGTGGCCCCTGGCACACAGGAAGTGTGCTGCCAGCATTCACGGCAGGTCGTGCCTGGTTCTAGGTAGCTCTCATCAAAAGGGACATTGGCATCCTTGCAGGCCACTGTACGGCAGGGGATTGTTGTCGAGATTTGACGACTTAGAGAAGATGCTAATGATACAGTGAACTATTTGGTGAGTTTGCAGTATAGAAGAGAGTACTATATTAAACATATTGTTTCACATATGCTATGTTAAGTATATTTACATTAGAAAAATGTCTGACATATTTGCTAGTGATGTGATCTCTAGATGGTGGGGTAAGGATAATGTAAGTTCTTTTATCTGAATTTTCTAATTTTCTAAATTTATCCATTCCACAAATAGTGTCTGAAGTTCGACCATGTGCCAGGCACAGTTCATCTTGTTCGTTGGCTATTTTCCCAGTTTCTTGACATGCCTGCCTTCTTGGAACTCAGAGTCTCATGGGGGAATGAATCAACCAGAAACCTGTATAATATATTGTCAAGTAGTAATAAGTGTTATAAAAAATAAAGAGTAAAAGGATAGAGAAGGGGGGTTGCGGGTAAGGAAAACTTGTTCCAGGTGGTTGGTGGAGATGACGAGAAGGCAACCTGAATGAATTGAGGGAGGAGTGAGTATTCATATGGGAAATTACGATTCCTATGTTAAGCTGTTATATATAGTTCTCTATTTTGTTGACAACATGGTGTATTATGCATATCGTGCAATTTGCCCGACTAATCACTTTTTTTATTATGAACAAATCTTTGTGCAGATCCTTGCTCATAGTAAGCTTTACCATTTAGATACATTTTTATGATAACTGATTTTGGGATCACTGTACATGTCCCACTTGGTTCTTGATCCTCTCTTACCTCATGAAATGTAAGCTGGGGATGGGGTTACAGACCGGGTCTGAGGCTACTCCAGTTTCTAGGCTGTTTAGGATTCATGTGTTTGCCTGCTTACCTGCAGGCCCAGCCAGGGTGCAGGCAGGGAGCAGCTGACTCAGTTGCACATGTTGAAAGGCAAAGTGTAGACTACTGTGACGAATGTGATCCGGGCCTCCGTGTGATGAGTCATCCTGATTGCTTAATCAAGGTTTCTGTAAACAAGGAGAGAGCATAGTAACCCATCACTCTTTCAAGGCCCAATTTTACCTTGACACTTTTTAGCAAGCACAAAGCATGGCGTGGTGCTCATAATAATTAGGATGATAGTGGTCATGGTGGCCGACATTCTGCCAGGCAGCCTGGTGGTTAAGTGATTTACCTGCAGTATGTTCATTTAATCTTCACCGCTCTGTACGGTTATTGTTCCCGTATCACAAGGTAAGTAAGCTGAGGCTGGGAAAATTTTTAACAGCATCACCGAGGCTAAACTGATACTCGGGACTGGGGTTTGTGTTTCTGTTTTGTGAGAGTGATAAAACCTATGTCCTTAACTAAGGAATTTCCCCCCATTGTTCCTCTCCCTGCACTCCCTCTCCCAGTCTCTCCCTTTTCTGGGAAGATGGTCCTGCTTGGGATCAGTATTGGCTGGTTCAGGTGGTTTGGGAAGGAGAGAAGGTTCAGATCGTTCCTTCTATTTAAACACACTGTTCTCTGAAGCAGCCAGCAGGGCTCTGATGGGAGAGAACGCTGAGCAGACTTGAAATGTGTCTCTCCCGCCCTTTCCCGGTGCTTCGGACGCCATGTACCGGCAAGTGGCCCATCCGTCAGCAGCCCTGGGTGAGGACGGAGAAGCCCAGCTTGCCTGTGCCCTCACTGAAATGGGAGCTTGTTTATGGCATCAAGCACTTAAAGTGACTTTCTTTAAATGAAATAGTGCATGTTAAAGTATCTTTTAAAAGTTGACAGTGCATTTAACGACTGTATTGAGTGTCTCAAATCAGCAACAACTTGGCTGTATCCTGTTCTCTAATGAAAAGTCTGAACGTGTGTGCCTTGAGTTTTTATATAAAGTTTATATGTATATATTAATACATGTAAATTTATATATGTATGTATCTGTATATACATGTATACACACACACATACTCAAATTTAAATCTTCAGTCATTTTTCCAATGAAAAAACACTGTCCTCAATTCAGTAAAAATAAAGGGGGGTGGGGTGGGGGGAGGAGTCTTTTCAAAACTGTTGCTGTAAAATACTAGGCCTTTCCTAATCTGCGGAGTTTATTGACTATTTCACCATTAAAGGTACTTTGTTTCTCTGGAATGAGGAATTCAATACGTGCTGAATTGGATCAATATAAAAATTTATGAACAATGCAGGCCTTGTCAGGAACTCTTTACTCCTGTTCATATAATTCTCGGTGGGAGTTTCTGCCTCAGGGATCACATCAGTAGTTAGAGCACGCTGAAATATTCATGTCCTCTGATTAGCCGGATTTAATTGTTACATCTTCATCTCCTTCAGGATGTGTCATTAGGATGCAGCCCACCTTGAAATGTAAGTGGAGGCTGCTGGTTTATTGCAGGGTCTTTATTTTGCCTGTGTTCCTTTACAAATAACCTTGTATACACATGTAATTCTGGTTTCCTTTGGAAATAACACCATCAGAAGTATGAAGTTATTTGTTAGTGGAAAATACCAAGTTATTTATTCCTACTAGCAACTCTTGTATTATAATATTTGTATAGTAAAATTTAAAATATATATAATATGCTACTGTTTGGATTTTTTAAATTTTTTTAAGCTCTATTAACTAAAGTGAGCTCTCCTCCCAGGTAGTTTAATTAGCAAAATTAAGAGCTTTTTCACCTCCACTGCGATATTTTCCTCTTTAACTTTCACTCATAGGTTATGTAAATAGCTGGAGATTAGTTTTTCTTTGATTCCTTCCTGGGTCTGATAGCAGCTGAATGGTCTTTTATTTCTCAAAATATTGGAAGTTTTAAATAATACCATTTTCCCCCATGCTAATTTTGCATTTCTGCTTTCCCCTCTTATAAAAGGAACCTCTGAGACCTAATCTTCTCAACGGTTTCACGGGTATCTGCAAGGATCTGGGAAGTGCTATGATATTCTGTTGCAAAGCATGAGGCATAGTGAACGAACCGGCTCAGGGGTTAGACATACCCGGGCTTTCGTTCTAGCTCTGCCACTTAGTAGTTGGACAGTTTACTGAACTTCTAAGCCTCAATTCCTACCTCTTTAAATTGGGGTTAAATAGTAACCAGTTCATAAGGCAATGTGAGTAATAATTGAGAGAGTGTTACATGCTTCATATAGCAGCTAGCACATAGTAAACACTCACGTGCTAGCTATTATTATTTCCAGGAAAATTATGTGATTTATTTTTATCTTATTTTTTTAATATATACATTTTTTTATTGATTTCAGAGAGGAAGAGAGAGAGAGAGAGAATCACTGATCAGCTGTCTCCTGCATACCCCCTACTGGGGATTGAGCCCGCAACCCAGGCATGTGCCCTGACTGGGAATTGAACCATGGCCTCCTAGTTCATAGGTCGACTCTCAATCGTTGAGCCAGACTTATTTTTCGAGGAGCATATGTGTGCAGATGGGGTGGGATTCAGGGTTATCTGCAAATCCCACAATGGCCAGTCTTGGTGACCTCCCATCCTTGAGAGTCACCTCCCTCCGTGGGAGTCATCTCACAGCCACTTATTTGAGACAAGGAAAGAGTTGCTTCAGGCAAGTCCTAGGGCTGGTGGTGTGGCTGCTTTGTGAGTTGGCACCATCACCCATATCAGCCCCCTTGCAGATACCCATTTTTCTCTAATGGACCCCATCCATATTGAAGGAACCCTAGAATGCTGTTTTCAACAACTGAACTTATGGAGGTTTACAAAGTAAATCAGAGAGCTGATCTCTCACTGAAATTACTGGCAAAGGAAGTGACAAAAGCTGCTGCTCTCTGAGTTGGTCTAGAGCTGCAAAAAAGTGGTTTGCGTGCAGTGAACAATCTTGTAGATGATATTTAATGAGTTTCAGGTTTCAAGGTTATGAGCAGCCTTTCTTGAAATACTACCCAGCAGGTGCCCCAGCAGGACTTCTGGCAGCAAATAGGAATGTCCAGTCCTGGAAGCCGCTGGACAGGCCTGGTTGTGTCCATCTGGCAGGGGCCGCTCCCCTTTTGCCAGGGATTTTGTTCTTACATATCTGAATGAGAGCGCTGGGCTGGAGGGAGCCTTGGAGAGGAAGCTGAATGAGGCTGTTTTCTCGTGTGCAGATGTCTGTTGCTATTTCCAAGGACAGGGCTGGATGTATACAGTTTTTCACTCCCCGGGAGCTCCCGGGTGCCATATGGGAGAGTGGAAGCCTCTGGACGGGGCAGGAGGAAATCAGAATTTGATGAGCTTTGTTTCTCTGTATCTGTTTCATGTCTTTATAGCAAGGGAAGTGGACTAGGTATTATCAGATTTCTTCTGCGCTGATGACATTGTGTAAGATTGTCGTGTGCTTTCAGTTCCAAGGGAAAGAACTTTGATCAGTTCTACACAGCGAAGCTTCCTCGTGTGGTGAGCTTCCGCAGATCCTTTCTGGGGCCAGTGGGCAAAGAAAGTATGCAAAGCCCCAAGCACAGATCTCAGGGTGGGGCCATTTGGTAGGAACCCTTCTCAAAAGGATGAAAAAGCACAGGAAGTTAAAGAGAACTTCCCAAATACACACCGAGCTGAGCTGACCGCCAACCCCAGCTTCATCACTGCTCCCTCCCCCTGCGCCCTGCTTTTCCCCACCCCTGCCAGTGCCCACAGCTGACCTCCCACCCCACATCCTCCATCCTTCCCATGTACATGCCCTCACACACACATCCCACAACAAGAGAGAGCTGTGGCATGTTGAGTTGGAAGTGCTAGTGAGCACACAGCAGAGATTAGAGCACGGAGTATGTGTGTATTAATATCTATTCTACTGTTTATTCGTTTTCTGCTCTCCCGCTGATTTCCTATCCATCCTCTGGCCTTGGTTTCCTCATTTGTCAGGAGGTAATAATACCTATCTCACAGCATTGTGGTGAGGATTAAATGAGACACTGCATGAAATGTGCTTAGCCCAAGCGCCTGGTACCCATTAAACATTAAGCCAGTGGTCACTATTAATGTTATGATTCTTATTATTACTATGGAGTTGACTAGAATTCTCAAAATATTCCGAGAGGCTGGCATCGGGTTTTGACACTGCCTGTCTTCTGCTGAGCTCTTCAGCTGATCGAATTCAGTAAAGAGTAGGAAGCACTTAGAGTAGAACCTGCCAAGAGTATGTGTTTGGTAAAGTTTAGTTGCATTTGTTCCTTCCCCTTTAACAAAGAGGACAGTTCATGTGGTGAAAGAAGTTGGCACTACCCATTGTCACCAGTCAAGCATAAGCAAAATTGTGTATCCCTTGTACCTGGAGGGCAAGTGGCTCATTCAGGACAGAGTGGGAATGGCTTGGTGGGGAGGAAACAGAGGTTCCCTGACAGAGAATGGCATGACTTACAGGAGTGCCATTCAAGTAGCCAGGTCAGGTAAAGGAGAAAGAAAGAGAACAAGCACCACTTGCCCTGGGTGAGCTTGCCTGCCAACAAAGCGGGAAGGCTGGCTCGGCCATCACACCTGGTGCCTGTGGAGACTCTGGGGGTGAACTCGTTCCTCTGTCCCAGGTGTGGCTGTGGAAGCCATTGGTCCCACTGAAGGCAGTGCTGTTAAAGAGCAGATCAAAGATGAGCAAACTGGTGGACTTGGAGTTTGACAGCCTAGATTCAGGTCCTGGGTCCTGTTCATCAATTGTGATCCTGGGGGAAAGGACTTGTGCTTCAGCGAACTGGGATTCATAGCTTCCCTGCAGACCACAGAGCTGTGGGGTTAAAGGTGAAGATCCAATGGGGTGATGCACGGGAGAGTACCAAGTAAACAGGACGGTGCCAGCACGTGTTTGCTGTTTTTATTGCTAGTAGAGTAAGATGGAGGAGCACATTATCACCGACAATACACAGTGGTGCTCTTGGGGGCTCACCAGAGTCCTTGAGCTGCTGGCTTAAAAGGGCAGCTTAAGAAGTGTGAAGCCCTTTGTCTCGTGGGTAATGTGTAAAAGGAAAGACATCTGTGCTCTTGGCCCAAAAGGAGCCGACGGGAGAGGCCATCAAAAAGGCACTGCTAGCTTCTCACCTGGGCCCAGGCAGCTGGACACTATCCGTCAGAGGCTAAATGAGCTCATCCTAATAGCCAGTTGGACAATGAAATATTAGACAAGAAATGTTTCATCCAAAAATAACAGCCATTTTGACAGTTATGTTGCAGCCCAGTTTCCAGGTTGTTTGGAACCTGGAAATGTGAAGCAGGGCTGAAAACAGCCTAGGGCAGTGGTCGCCAAACTGCAGCTCGCGAGCCACATGCGGCTCTTTGGCCCCTTGAGTGTGGCTCTTCCACAAAATACCACGTGCGGGCGCGCATATACAGTGTGATTGAAACTTCGTGGCCCATGCACAGAAGTCGGTATTTTGTGGGAATCCTCTGAGGATGATCTAAATGTTCCTTGGGTAGGACTTAGTCTGAGAAGGCTGTTGACTTGAAACATGGCTGGAAAAGAGGAACACTCACCTGGTTCCAGACCCATGCTGCTCACTCTGTGGATGCTGTCTCATTTGACTTTATGGCAGCCCTGTAACAAGGCAATTAAATAAACTGTCCGAAGACAATCCACCAGTAAGTGGCATAAATGAGATTTGAACCCAGGCTTATCTGATTCTTTATAAATGAGGATTAAGTCAACTTCATTTGCCAGAGTGTTGGTCTATACAACAGAGGTCTGTTTCTCATGTCCTGTTAAAGACGTCTGGACAGTCCAAAGGATAGGGTAGCGCTACAAAACTGTTAGGGAATCAGGCACCTCTCGGCTCCCTGGAAGGTGAACTCATCTTTATGAAGCAAGATGGCTGCTCCATCCATAACATAAATATACCAAGCAAGGAAGAGAAAAAGGGCAGGCCCTCTTTCAAAAAGATTTTCCCAGAACTCCCACATAATGTTCCGCTTACATCTTATTGGCCAGAGCATTGTCACACGTCTACATCTAGCTCCAACTGCAAGGGAGGCTGAAAACTGGGACATGGTAGCTGAACTGCAGTATAACCAGCTAAAAAATCAAGGTCTTCTTCCTGAGCATGAAGAGAGAAATGTGTTGAGAGAGACTAGCACTGACTCCAAATATAATATATTTTCTTCCTCTTTGGTGAGTGAAACAGCTTCATGTAATGGTACTTCATAGTTCATATGTCTGAAGCTCTAACTCGTTAGAGGCCATTTCAGAAACCAGAATATAAGTAACAAGACCCCCCAAATGATATATATGTAATTTTCCTACTATAGATCTTGTCAATTTTAGTAAATTTATCTTTCCTGAGATTTAAACCCACTGTCACTCCTTTTAAAAATTACCCAGAAAGAACTTTATACCTATTTTATACCTATTTTTAATGCCTATCTTGACACTACACAGGTTCCATCATACTACCTGTAGCACCGCCCACACTCTCTAGCTTATGAATTTGCAGAGATACCACCAGCTCTGGCAGGATGAGCAGATGAGACCCAGAAAGAAGGGAGGGCTAATCAGCTTTTGATTATCGAGTTATTGATAAGGTGGGACCAGGAGAGCGGCTGAACTGAGATTCACAGGGAGTGGAGAGCACACCTTGTGGTGGGAACTTACTTATCTGTGTCCAGTCACCAGGTGGTAAAGGAGGGGCCTGTCAGCTGGATTCCAAGCAACAGGTCTTGTGACTTGTGAGCAAACTTTTTCCCCACTCCCTCCCATCCCCTGTAGTTATGGCTTCTGCTGAGTAATTGTCAGTAACTTTAGGGACATGTGTGTATTCTACCTCATTTTTAAAGTTTTACCTTCTATCAGAAAAGCTGGTGGGTGGGAAGGAAAATGCAGCAAGGAAGGAAAATAATCCTTTTTAATTTTTCCGATACAGCTGGTATGTGCGGAAAACACAATTACAACCCTTTTGTTTAATACAAAAGCCTCTTTCTCTTTTAAAAAGAATTAAGTATCCAAAAATAGTTTGAAACTACCCAGAGGCCACCACTAAACTTTAGAATGTTTTCTTTCTGGTTTATTTTTTTTATTACATTTTCATTTTTTTTAATAATTAGAGGGAAATATTTAAAGTAAAAATTTTATTCTCATAGAAAAACCCTGAAAATTACTGTCACAACATCATATAGTGAGGAAAGGGCACTGATGGCCTTGGTTCTGATGTTAAGCTATCCCTGGGACCTTGAGTAAGCTAGTTATCTCTGGGTTTCAGATACTCACCTGCAGGTTGGAAGTGGGAGATGTCAAGTACCAGGGCCTTTTCCTCACCAGACATCTGTGTTAGGGCATATGAGACAGTCTGCAAAACTTAATGCGGGATCACAGAGCTGGCATCAAATCCAGATGTTTCTTAATTTGGGGTCCATGAATATTTCCAGAGTGTGTTATCGCCATAATTAGGTGGGACACATGCATGAACCCCCAATTTATACTCTTTTGTAAGAGAAAGGCCAATCACATTTATGAGAGTCTTAAGGAATCTGTGACCTGAGGAAGGTTAAGAACCACTGGTCTACTCTCACTTTATGGACAGGCCCCTTCCGTCAGGGAAGTGAAGGGGCTTGCTCCAAATGCTCAGCCTACGGATCTTCCTGCCAATCTGGAGAGCAGTGCTCTCTCTCCTCCATGGAAGTGACCCATCCTGGGTGCCCTCTGCTCTGCACTATGATGGAAATAACTCCTCTAGGTCCATCTGACCCAGCCTCCTCTGGCATCTTTTCCCCCTAATTCTTCCCCCGCCCCTTCAGGCAACCCTGTCCCCCAGAAGTCGGAGGGGAGATGTTGTAAGGGAGGAAACAGGCTGACACAGTCAAGGTCCTCGTTCCCACTCCTTTATTTCTGAGAGAACATCTTAGCTCCTCGTGTAGTTTATCCTTCTCGCCAGAAGTGACATGGAGAACCTTCTCCCAAGACCTGACATAACAGTGCAAAGGGCACAGTGTCTGACACTGAAGGAAAATCCTCAGATTGACAGTTCATAGGAGGAGGGTCACCCCAGTTGCTAAGGGAGTGGATTGTGTCCCACTCTACCATATGGGAAGCAAAACAGCCTCAAAAAGATTGTACAATGGGAACACTGTGGTGTTTGTGTTGAGAATTCATCAGACAGAGCCTTGTATGTGAAACCCAAAGTGACCTTTTCGGAGGGCCCCAGCCCTCCATAGGAAGGCAAATACCACCAGATTGCCTGACATTTCCTTTTTTAATTTCAAGCATTCCCTATTTCACGTTGGCTATTGATCTGTTGGTTTGTAGCTCCGATGCAACTAAGTGAAGTCACTTTCATTGCTGTTATAGACTAATATAAACTACTGTTTTGAAATCCCAGTGTCCTCCCTGTATCTCCTTCTCCCTGCCTCATAACACCACCCCCTCCCCAAAGCCTGCCGGCCAACAACATGCAGTGTAGATGGTGCCGGTTGCAAAAAAAGGGCATTTTTCTAAACCTGAAATTCAAATCTTCAGAGTTGAACTATGTACTGTTGTAATGCGTCCATTTTTAAAGATCATATTTATTTGTTCACTCCTTACTTTAAGTCCCTCTTGGCCAAAGCTACAAAAAAAAAAAAAATCCCAAAGAGGAGGGTTTGTTAATTCTAGTCAGTCACCCAAATGTAATGTGGAACTCAGCTAGGGAGTGTGCTGAGCTCCACCTGGAATTGATGATGAAGACAGATGAGAAGTGGTAACTCAGAGAGCAAAGGTTGAAAGGTGGTATTGCTCCGGGATTAGTGTTTTGAATGGATCTTAGGGCTAGTCCCGGCCATTGGCCCCGGAAGCCCCAGCAGGCAGGTGTGTGGCAGGTGCATGTGCAGCTGGAGCTTGGTGTTCAGAACTTGAAAGTGGAGCTCTTGAGATCCTGGCAGTGCATGGTACCACTTGTTCCTCTGGTGAAGAGCGTTCTCTCTGGCTCCGGTTAACCTGAGAGAATTGGCCAGGGAAAGATACCTGGATGGATTCTTGGTTGGTCTGTTCACAGCATAATTTATCAGAGTCTGGCTGCTGCTCCTCTGAGAGGACCTGCTGGTGCAAAAGCATCTGGTCAGTCTAGTCCAGCTGGGGGACAGTGAGGAAGAATGAGCCGCCAAAAAACTAACAGGCAACTGTAGGAGGAGACCATCTGAAGAAATGAGCTCTCCCATTTTTTTTCTTAAAACTCAGCCCCAGGGGAGAAAGGGGTGGGTGGAGGTGGAAGAGGGCATAGAGGGGATAAATGGTGATGGAAAAATTAAATTAATTAAAAAATTTAAAAACTCAGCCCTTTGGTCTGTCTGTTGTTCACACAGCAATGTGGGTGATTGAATTGCAACAAACATTTGAATTGCCCTATTCAACATTCATATTTTTTCCAAAGGAAGAAGCTAATTTTGTTCTGCCTTATCCTTCTCATGTTGAAAATCAGGCAGCCCCACACCAGCTCTTAATATCATCCTTGCTGAGGAACTCAGGGAAAGCTCCTAGAATGAGAAGCTTTGCTCGCCATCCTGATTTGACCTTTCAAAATTAGGTCTCACTGCCTACATACAATAGTTTTCTCCTGTTACATTTAGGGTGATCATACAACCCAGCTTCCTATAAGACATCTGATTTATGTCTGTTGTCCCCTGAGATTAATAGCACCCAAAGCATCCCGTTTGAGGTGAAACATTTTTTATATGATCACACTAATTACAGGGAATGAAAGGAAGGAAATGAGTTTCTGCTGAAGGTTCTAACCTTGTGCTCCTTTCTTTCTGTCGCCGCAGCTCCACTTGGCAGCCCTGGCATCACTCAAGGGAGACATAGTGGAGCTTAATAAACGTCTGCAGCAAACAGAGCGGGAACGGGATCTTCTGGAAAAGAAATTGGCCAAGGCACAGGTAAGGGACTGGAAAGACTTTCAACTTTATTATGAGATAAAATGTAGATATAGACATTTCCACAAAACAAATTATAGCTTAACTAGAGGCCTAGTGCATACAATTTGTGAACTTGGGGGGTGTCCCTCAGCCCGGCCTGCACCCTCTCGTAGTCTGGGAGCACTCGGGGGATGTCCGACTGCTGGCTTAGCGCTACTGTGGAGGCGAGAGAGGCTCCCACCACCTCTGCTGCGCTCGCCAGCCATGAGCCCGGCTTCTGGCTGAGCGGCACTCCCCCTGTGGGAGCGCACTGACCACCAGGGGACAGCTCCTGCATTGAGTGTTTGCCCCCCTGGTGGTCACTGTGCGTCATAGCAACCGGTTGTTCCGCCATTTGCTTGATTTGCATATTAGCCTTTTATAATATAGGATGAGCAAACATCCTCATGACCACTGTCCAGGCCAAGAAATAGTACTTGCCAGTCATCCAATCCCACTTTCCCTCCCACCAAGGTGACTCCTACCATGACTTTTTATAATCGTATTGGAGGCCTGATGCACAAAAATCCGTGCAAGAGTAGGCCTTCCTTCCCCCAGCTGCCAGCACCAGCTTCCCTCCCACACCCAGGACCCGGGCTTCCCCTCTCTGGCTGCCGGCAGGCACCTGGGACCCGGGCTGGCTTCCCTCGGCCCCCGGCTTCATCAGGAAGGACATCCGGAATGCGTCCAGAAGACGTCCAGTCTAATTAGCATATTACCCTTTTATTATTATAGATTTTCTGCTTCTTTATAGTTTTCCACTAAAGTCTATAAATAGTAGAGTTTAGTCTCATCCATTTAAAAACTGTTTCCATTGAATCTCTTCATCTACAGGTTTTTCCTCTATTCTTTGTTGCCTTATAATTAATCTGTTAAAACCTGACCACTTGACCTATAGTTCCCCACAATCTGGATGCTGATGATTGCACACTCATAGTGCAGTTCCACATGTGCCTCTGTCCCTTGTATTTCCTGCATTAGCAGTTGGATGCAGAGGCTCAGTCAGATGGGCAGCATATAATGGTTGTCTTGCTTTCAGTAATGTTAGCAGCTATTGACACTCAATGCCTAAGTTCATTGATTCATGAGGACTTATAAATCATGGCATTTTAGTTCTGACCATTTCTTTTTTAGTTATTAATTCTTTCTTAGTTATTAACTGCTTTCAAGAGACAATGTCCATCATGTATGATTTATTAAAACAATGATATAGTTCATAGAGAAAGAGCAGAATTAATGCTTCATTCTTTTAATTTAACATTTTTCAAGATAATGAATTGATTACCTATAATTTTCTGAAAGTACCTAATTATTTTTTTCAAATATTGTTATGAATTTATGGATTTAAATATATTTGGGTTTCAATTCATTATAATTATTTTCCTTGCAGAAACTCAAATTATAGTAAGAACCTCTTTAAGTTGGTTTCAGAGTTTTTTGACATGAGCCTAATAGTTATTCCAGGTTCACCTAGTACATTTTGCCCCAAACTTGGAATAAACCATTCTCCAAGTAGCCCTCATTTACGCAAGAAAAATGGTATTTCAAGACCACAATCTCAGTGCTAAGGGGGCTTATTGCTTCTAGGTTGGTCATTGCTTTTACAGACAGCCAGAACATTATTTATTTAATTATCTGTCTGTATATGTATGTATAAATTTTAAGATAAAATACCATAGGAGTTATGCTAATTGCTCCTATTCAAATTGGGAAAAATTGAATTGCCCTATTCAACTTCCATATTTTCCAAAAGCAAAAGTTAATTTGTTTCTGCCTTACCCTTACTTCTTACATTGAGAATCAGGCGGTCCCACAGCAGCCCTCAATCATTGACCCTGCTGAGTTACTCAGAGAAGACTACAGAGTACTTTTATTTAGCTTCTTCTGTATTTTATCTTTATTTTTTTCTTTTCATACTGAGAATCCTGATTCTTAAAGTTACAGAGGATGACTGAATTAGAATATTTCATAATTACTTATTTGTTTTATTCCATATTATGTACAAACAGGCTCAGGATAATATTAGCACTCCCATAAAAATATAATTACTGAAGAGAATTTTTAAAAATTTTGTCATTATGCTCTCCACATTTCCCCAATTTTTTGCCATTGTACTACATCCACACTCCTGACTATGGCCATTGCAGCCTGTCCTGCCTCCCTTTCAGTCCTCAACAAGTAACTCTATGTTTAATGTTGACCAGGGTCCTTATGTCGATGTCACTCCTCTGCTTTTAGATTCCTCAGAGAGGATTCATTAAAATAATCTTCTCCCAAGTCCTTGCTTGTTAATAACAGTGTGTCGGTGCCCTTCATACTTGAAAGGCATTTTTGCTGAATAGAAAGCCCTTGGCTCATCTTTTCTTTACTTGAATATGTTTTTTTAATTCTCTTTTGGCAGACAGCGTTGCTCTCAAAGTCTAATAATAATACAACTTTCTTTTCCCTCACTCACTTATTCTAGATGTCCATAGCATTTTGTTTCTTTTTATTTAAGTCCAGTCATTTTACTAGAGCAGTTCTTAATCTTAATCATTCTGGTTAGATATTCTCAGGTTTGCTGTGTATGATTTTGATTATATTTTAAAGTAAATGTTTTTAATATCTGGTAAGGTTTTTAAAAAATTTTTAATGTTTAATATTAGTGCAGTTCCCTTTTATTTTTTATTCTTCAAAGATGCTTATTATTTGTATGTGAGGTTTTCTTTGCCTGTCTTCAGTATCTGTCACTATTTCAAATTCTTTATATCTCTCTCTTTTTAGTTTGTTCTTCCTATTCTCCACCTTCTGTTTCTCTTGGGGTATTATATGTTGTTTATTCCCGCTTGTATGCCTCCTAGTTTAGTCTTTATTTCTGAACTGCATTTTTTCTTATTTCTGTTTTTTCTGTGTTCTAATACCTTCTGAGTTTTTCTGATTTTGAATTATGTTCTTTCGTGTCTTATGTCATTTTATTTCCTGTGAGTCTTTTAACTTATTTTGAAATAGTAAGCTATTATATTGGGCTTTTTCTCCCTCTCATCTATTTTGTGGCATGCTTTCATGGTTTATAGGGACGTTATTCTGCTCTTTTTTTCCCCTTCTTTATAACCTTTGTATGGAATTTGACCTCAGTACTTTTGTGTTTCATTTTTATGTGAAAAAATAGCTTCCTTGAACTTTCAGAAGGTAGGATTTATGATGGCTTTTTTTTTTTAAGTTCGTAGAGCTAAGTCTTCGGTTGTCATGTAGTCCACAATGTGGCAGCTTGCTTTCTGATACTTCCTGGCTCTGTTCCCCTCGCCTACTTCTACCGGGGTCTGTTTTTTCATTTGTCTCTGTTACCCCCCACTCTGTTCAATTTTGACCCACTCCCTGCAGTTTTTCCTCCTGGAGAGGAAGCCTGGGATCAGTCTTGAAAGTTCGCAGAGATCAGCTGCTTTAGTCCCTGCAGATCTTACTGTGGGTCCCTTGCTCACTCACTCTAGGCTCAGGCAAAAGCCCCTCCTGCCAGGGGTGCGCAAACTTTTTGACTCGAAGGCCACAATGGGTTCTTAAACTGGACCGGAGGGCCGGAACAAAAGCATGGATGGAGTGTTTGTGTGAACTAATATAAATTCAAAGTAAACATCATTACATAAAAGGGTACGGTCTTTTTTTTTTTTTTTAGTTTTATTCATTTCAAAACGGGCCAGATCCGGCCCGGGCCCGTAGTTTGCCCACGGCTGGTTTAGCCGCTGTTCTCCAATTGGCCCTCTCAGTTTCCTGTGTATGCTGATTTGGTTATTTTGGGCTTTTCCAGTTCTCAGACCTGCCATACTAGTGCTTCCCTGTGCTTCTGCCCACACAGACTCCACTCAGGTCTTGTCGATGGTGGTGGTTTGTCTCTACCTGCTTGTGTTCTGTTGCTCAAGGGGGTACCTTGTTTCTAAGTGGTTGATTGTGCTGTGTAGGTGCTCTGTCAGTTTTGATGTGGGAATTTGGAGAGACTGAAAAGCCAGGCTGCCACAGTCATCAGTCTAGAATGACCTGTGGAAAGTTTTGAAACCTTGTGTCTCGTATTCATAGACTGTGCGAGTCAGGAGGAAAGACCCTTTGTACTTAAGATCATCTATGTTCACATTTGACAGGCTACTCAGAGAATTAACTTGCTTACCCAAGGTCAATGACTAGCTTAGACCAGAGCCAGGCAGGGCCACCAGTGTCCTTTTCGGTTTTCACTTGGATAGAAACTTTACTTCAAATATTTTCCTTTTGATTATAAAAGTAATAAAAATGTGATAGAAAATCAACTGGAGAGATAGCTCTCCAGTGGTGGGCTCTGGTGAGTTAAAACTTCTTTAATACTTTTATTTCATAAGGGTTTTTTTGAGAAAGGGTTTTTTATTAAAGAAAATATACAGTGGAGTTAAGTGACTGTGTTTTCTACTTTACAACCTTGCAAAGTCAGCTGTTGTTAATAGTTCTTATCAATGAGATTTATTTTTAAAAAGGAAAATAAGTTATGAATGCTTTTAATTGGAAACTGTCATGTACCACTGTCTTGGATTTTAAAAGGTGACCAGGAAGTTATTTCTGAAAATATAAGCCTAAAAAGACAGAGCAGCTTGTGTAGAGGATGGTAAAAAGGCAATGGACAGCTTTTCCTGGGCTGTGTCAAGGACTGATTCATCTCCCTTCTCACTTACCTATGATCAAGACATTCTCATGGAATAGTTTTTAATGGTTGGTTTTACTCCTAATGACAATAGTCACATCATAGTGCCACCAATTAACTTTCGCTTGTTTGCATTCTCACCCTAAATATACTTAAAAATTACTCTCTGTTCCTTTCACTGGAGATGTGTTCCCAGTTCAGATACTAGGGCCCAGGAAAGAGAGCATGAAAAAATAAAAAAGCCAAACTTGCCAGTCTCATACCTTTTATAAAGGTGAGATTTGTGCAAGAAAAAGTAAGAACAACGAAATGACTGTGCCATGCTTTCTGTGCTATGTGCCTTGCTAAATGATTTATGTTAGAATGAGGCTTTACCAGATTTTGGAAGTACAGGTTCATATGTAAATTTATGCTCTGAGGCTTTAGTAAGTTTTACCAGCTCTCTAAATATTACAGAGCTACGATTAAACCGAAAATGTAAAATTTAAATCTTGGGATGTGTTCTTTTGAAATAATCAAAACGAGTTTCAGCATCTGTTGAGTAATTATTAATGGTGACACTGGAACTGGCTGAAGAAAAGAAGGTTTATTATCCATAGTCATGGGATCAACCAGTCTGTAGAGTTTTGAGAGTAGTGATGAAAAAGGAAGAGAGCTGAGTAAAGGAGCCCAGAACCAATATGATGAGGAAGACAAAGCACTTCTGTATTAGTTTTCCACTGCTGTGTAATAAATTGTCACTTACTGATCTAAAACAACACACATTTATTATCTCACAGTCTCTATGCTTAGGGAGCCCAGGCATGGCTTTGCTGGGTCCTCTGCAAGTTTCACTCAATGTGTTGGGCAGAGTTGAATGCTCATCTGGAGGGTCGACTGGGGAGGAGTCCGCCTCTAAGCTCATTCATTTCATTGGCTGAATTTGTTTCTTTGTGATTGTGTGATTTGTGGTAGCTTGCTTCCTCAAATTCAGCAATGCAGAGAAATATTCTAGAATAAGTCTGCTCACAAGACAGAGTCTTATATAATGTAATGTAATTATTGAAGTGACATCCCATCACCTTTGACCATTTTATTAGTTAGCAGCAAGTCACAGGTCCTGCCCAGATTCAATGAGAGGG
Source organism: Myotis yumanensis (assembly GCF_028538775.1). Taxonomy (NCBI): domain Eukaryota; kingdom Metazoa; phylum Chordata; class Mammalia; order Chiroptera; family Vespertilionidae; genus Myotis; species Myotis yumanensis. The sequence goes on along the minus strand of NW_027223755.1, from coordinate 65,957,593 downwards.
TATCACCCAAAGGTTGAATACAAAGAGACACAGACTCATAGGAGCATCTTAGAGTCTATTCATCACAGTTTACTGGGGGATTTGATTTATCATATCATATTAGCTTGTATCAATAGTGACAATTATAACATTTCTTTATCTCTATTTGCCAGACATTCCACATGTTTTATCTGAGTTCTCATAATGACCTCTGGCATGGATACTATTAAACATTCCCATTTTGCAAATGAGGAAATTGAGGTTTAGGGAATTTTAGTATCTTGCCCAAGATTATGTATCCAGAAAGTACCAGGAGTCAGGACTTGAATCTGGGTTTCATGGGAATCCATAGCTGCATTAATCCTGTATTGTCTCTTAAGCTGCCCAGGTTGCCCTTAGCATCTAGAGGGGATTTAGAGGGGAGTGGGGAATGGGGCACAGGGTAATTTGGTTTAAACATCCTTACCCTTCCAAATAAGACAGGTACACAGACATGTACATGCATTTTGGCCAACATACGACAGTCCCATGGGGAGCAGCCTCGTGGGAAACTGGCAAAGATCATTCTGTATATAGCACTGATTCAATGGTGCTTTCAGCATATTTGATATTTATTTAGTACTGACCATTCCTTTAACTTATTGCATTTTTTACCTACTACAGAGGAGATATTTCAAACAAGCTCCTTTGAATTTAGTCAGTAGTAATAAGGAACACTTTCTCTAAGCTCTGTCTTTGGAAAGCAAGTCTCCTGAGTTTTCTATTTCTTGACCTTTAAGAAAATTATATAAACTGTTTCTATTAAATGTAATGGAGAGAGTGTTTTTTCTTTCTTTTGTATGAGACATTTACATGCATTCTCTTTGTCAGGATCCGCCCCACACACACACACACTCCCTCCCGCCAACCCCCCCATTCCACTCCTCTTTGTTTATGCTCTTCCTTGGTTAACTGCTCCAGCTGTTTTGCTCATTGATGGCGTTTCAGTTGAGCTGGGCCTCTTTGTTTAGTTGGCTTGTTCCTCCCACCTTCCCTCAGGAGAACCTGGGCAAGGACTAAAAATGGGGGTGAGCTGTTCATTGTGATCAATCCAATGTGACCCTGAGAAAGTAGCATTCCTTCTTAGCATATTTTAAAAGGAAGTGGTACTGACCCCCTCCACAGCATGGTGGAGAGGGTTAACAAATTAATGATGGCATTGCATTTTTCAAGAACCGAGCTCATAATGCTCTCAGGTTTGACAGCTGAGACTAATGTGATGATTAAAGATTTGTGGCCTCTGTGGAATAAGATAAAACCCAGTGAAGAACATTAACAAAACCATAAAGCTCCTTGGCATCACCACAATGCACAGGGTTTTTCCAACGAGGGCTCGGCTCTCAGGCCAGCCCGTCTCAAGGCTGACTCACGGCTGTCTCCCTGGTTGCACCCAGAGAAGTGATGAGCCTAAAGGGTTTTATTCTTGGTGGTTGTATAATTGCTTGTTTGTTGCTTGTTTTTATGAAACATTTTGCATTTAGGCAATTTTATCAATTTGTGTGGCTAAACACAGTATTTTTATAGATTTTTATGTGCTTCATCATCATGATGGGAGAGCTGAAACCTAGAGAAAGGGTTTAGGGCATATGTATTGACTCCCAGTGACATTCAGGAAAAACAAAATTTCATCATATGCAATCGCAGTCTTTTTGTTCTTTGCCTTTCAAATTGAAAGTCTGTAGTTGCAGGAGAAACCCACACTCCTAACGATACTGACCTCTAGAAACTCGTGGCAGGCAAGACGCTGCAGCCATGGGCTCTCTGGCTTTGCTGTGCTATAGGATCAGTCAACAATGAAATATGGGCTGGGAGGAGGGAGAACCCTGGATGCCATTACCAATAATAACCAAAAAAAAGCAGTAGTGTGTCATTTGACATCATTTCTTAACTTTGTTCAGCTGAAATTGTATGGGATATTTCCGTATGGTTAGAAGAAAATAACCCCTCCCTTGTGAGATTTGCTAGAAGCCGCCATTACTCCTTGTCAGGAAAGTTGTCACTGAATAATTGGCTCAGGTGGGAGGCTGAAGCTGGCTTGGTGGGAACTGGAAGGACTTGGAGTTCCCCATTTTATTACCTCCTCCCCTGTCTACTTTGCTGTTTGGGTGCTCCCGGGGAGTTGAGGAGAGAGCTGCTGGTTGCCTAGCTCTCATTTAGTATTGTAAGCATAATATCCACTATTTCCCAAGGTTCACCTGCAGTGATTCAGAGCAGGAAACAAGGTGGGATCACCCTGCTGTCACTTGAGATCTTCAGGCAGATTGTAAAGAGGAGGCAGGTTAGGGAGCTGGGAGGGAGTAGGGAGGAAAAGATTGTGGCTACATAAAGCTTGAAGCTGCAACTGCTTGATGCCATAAACAGAAAGGAGAGGGGTTTTTCACAGGGTTTCTGCTTGTTACCTGGATTATCCTATATAATAAAAGCCTAGGTGGTGTCACGCCCTCACAAGATGTCATCACAAGATGGCCGCCACAAGATAGCTAAGAGCATAGCAGAGGCAGGGCCTGGCGGCCCCTCCGCACAGTGAGGCCTAGGGGTCCTGCGGCTCTGCACAGCGCAAAGTAGGCTGGTCCTGGTGTCTCCACTGCCTTGCGCAGAGGAGGCGGGTCCCAGCGGAGGAGGCGGGTTGCAGCAAGGGAGCAATCAGGCTGGCAGGGGAGGGCAGTTGGAAGGCGATCTGGCTGGCAGGGGAGGGCAGTTGGGAGCGATCAGGGGAGCAGTTAGGCGCCAATCAGGCTGGCAGGGGAGTGGTTAGGGGGCGATCAGGCTGGCAGGCAGAGGTGGTTAAGGGCAATCAGGCAGGCAGGTGAGCGGTTAGGAGCCAGCAGTCCCGGATTGTGAAAAGGATGTCTGACTGCTGGTTTAGGCCTGAACCCAGCAGTCGGACATCCCCCAAGGGGTCCCAGATTGAAAAGGATGCAGGCTGGGCTGAGGGACACACCCCCATACATGAATTTTGTGCACCGGGCCTCTAGTCTATATATATATATAAAAGACTAATATGCTGAGTGTCCTTCCCTCCATCTGGGTAATGACGTCACATAGCAATACCCGGCTTCCTCTCCCTAGCGACCACTAACATCCTTACAGTTTCTTCAGCCCAAGAACACTTTAGCCAGGTGGAAACACTTTATACTTTAACCAAATGTCTGTAAAGTGTTTTCCCATGCCTCATCTCATTTAATCCTCACAGAAGTCCTGGAGTAGGTAGATAGGAGACTCAGTGGAATCCTATTTTCTTTTCATTAGCCAGAAAACGGAGGTTTAGAAAGTTTAGAAACTTGACCCGACTGAAAAGTAAGAAGTGGTGGATCTTGAAAATGACTTCAGGTTTTCTCACTGCACAAAATATAGTCAAACACTGCTGCAGTTAAATATTTTATGCTTTGTTCTCTATGCGTGATCTACAATAATAATCTGCTTTTTGTTGATATTTACTGCTGTGTTGCTGACAATTACCTGAAAGAGAAGTTGGGGTGCTTCACTGGGCTGGAAAAAGTTTAGCTAAATCAGAAAGCAGTTCTAATTAAGCAAGTTTGTTCTATATATATAAAAGGCTAAGTTGACTCGTGCATGGGCAATACATACAAAGCTCTCGCTGGTGCCAATCACACACATATGTTTCCATCTGTCATTGTCAATCATAAATTTGGTTGACACCTCTATTATAGAGAAAGGGTGAATAGCGGTATTAAAATATTTCTCCTAGTTAATTTCCTTTCAGTGTGCACGAATTCATGCACTGGGCCACTAGTGATAAATAAATTGGCCACTTGACAGTCTGTTTTCATCTATAAACTGGTTGCAGTACTAACAAACAACCCAAAATTTTTAGTGGCTTAAAATACTAAAGGTGTGTTTCTTCTTGCTGGGAGCTCGTTGGGTCTGGAGGGAGACTGTGCTGTATTGCCCTGGCCCAGCCTCCCAAGGTGATGGGCCTCTACCATCTAGAACGTTACCAGGCAGCCATGGCCTGGGGAAGGGAATGGGGAAATCCACACTAGTTCTTAAAGGGTTTGAATAAAAAATGATGTATATTCACTAACACCTCATTGGTTAAAACAAGTCACATGGCCATATCAAGCTTTAAGGGAAGTATAACCTGACTATGTGCATGGGTGGAGGTGAACCAGTCTTGGTGAAGGCCCTGCTGGCTACTACAGGGATGCTGATACTTACACAATGTGCACCCCACACCCCACATAAGAAAATACTGGATAGAAATGAACACCATGTGAAAAAGGATTGTATTGATAGATTATGAAAGAACTAGAGGCCTGGTGCACAAGAATTTGTGCACTGGCGGCGGCAGGGGGGGTTTCCCTCAGCCCAACCTGTGCCCTCTCACAGTCTGGGACCCCTCGGGAGATAACCACCTCCTGGCTTAGGCCCGTTCCCCGGGTGGCAGATGGCAGGCCCAATCCCGCGGTGCCTGCCCCACCGCCCCAGGTTGCGCACACAGCAGGCCCGATCCCGGGGTTGGGGCAGGCGGCGGATGGCGCTGCCCCACCCCACCTGCAGTATGCAAATTTAACGGCCATCTTTGTTGGGTTAATTTGCATACTCTTCTGATTGGCTGATGAGCGTAGCAAAGGTATGGACAATTAGCATCTTTGTCTTTTATTAGTGTAGATGGATGATTTTTATTTTATTTATTGTTGACAATATTACAGATGTCTCTCATTTTCTCCCTTTTTGCTCCCCTCTACCCAGGCCCGCCCAACCCCAGGCCTCCCCCATGCTGTTGTCTGTGTCCATGGATTATGCATATATGTTCTTTGGTTAATCTCTCCCTGTCTCTCCACCCCCCACTGAGATCTGTTATTCTGTTCCATGCAAGAAATGGATGTCTTTTTATCATTTTTTTTAAATGTCTATAACATACTTAAATTTCAACTTAAAAAACATGCAAATGTTAAGTGGTAATCATAGAAGTAATGCCCCTTTTTCCTCCATAGTTTTCATCATTGTATTATCTTCTTGAATGAGGCTTTACTGGGATACCTGTCATAGGTGACCTTATGTGGAGGTGTGGGATCAAGCTTGACCTAGCCTCTGTCCTTGTCCAACCAAATACCCGCAATCCTAGGTTAAAATGCTCTCACAGGTCTTGGAAACTCAGGGTGGTGAGAGGCTCTGATTAGTAACAGGACTAGAGTGGATGACAGAATCAGGTCTCACTTTACTAGGCCCATCCTGCCTAGTGTGGGAGGTCGCCAGGGCAGGAAGGCACCCAGCGTGCACAGAGCGGCTTTGTCTGTCCCAGGTACCGCCCACTCATCTTCTTCTCCTGCACTGAAGTGCCACATTCCTGGGGTTGGCTCTTGTGCAGTTTAAGGGGAGGCCTGACAAGGGTGTTTTGTTGGGTTCTTTTGGCTCCTGCGGGTGATGACTTGTTTCTTCCTGCACTGCTGCTCTGTGGGAGGGGCTCTACTTCCCCCGCTCCCTGGCTTGGAAAGCCCGGGGGATTCTCACTAAAGTTGAGATCAGCATTTCAAGTACCTTTGGCTGCGTACAGTGAGTGTGCACAGAATGGGGAGGTTTTTAATGGGGTACCTCTCGGGGATATTGATTTATACAGGTGAGACCTTAAAGTCTTCTCAATCATTCATCCACATAGAGGCTAGGAGTTTTGATGATTTCCCAGTATTTTCTTCTGGGGAAAGGAATCCTCAGGTACCATTCCACCATCTCTTCTACTCCCACCCTCACTTCTGTCCATAGTTTTATTGTCCAGTAGAGAAGGTGTGACCACCTGAAAGCTGTGACCACAGTTCCCTTCAAAGCAGGTATCATAGTGACTCCTCCCACCGCCCCCCCACCCCCGCAACCAGGGCACTTAGCACAGTATCTTAGATATCATGGGAAATCAAAACATACTTATTAGTTTTAGAGGAAGCATAAAATTACAGAGGCTTTCTACCACTTTAAACGCATAATTTTGGTAAAATATAGAAATGTAAAGGAGCTATATTTGCCATCATCTAAGAAATTTCCCCCAATATAGTCTTGTTGTTACTCCCAAATGAACCCCTTAGTTCCAAATATACATTATAAGTCTTTTGTATCCTTTTAGCTATGGGCACTTCTCCATCTGACTGAATCATCAGGCTTCCTGTTGTCTCTTGTTCATAATCGCACTCTCCTGGCCGTCTTTGCAGTTAGAGCCGGGGTGATGATGGCACAATGGCAGCTATATGCTCTTGTTGCCTGGTCATCACCCATCTGATCTCTCTGCAACCTGGGGAGCCCCATGGGATCTTACCTTTTGGGTAGCTCCTAACAGTCAACAGGGAGGCCCAGAGTTGTCTTGGTGGTTACCAATTGGTCATATGCTCTTTTCTTATATAAACACTTACACCTCTTCATTTTTAAGTGGGTTTTATAGTTTCTTGTCTGCCTTAATGGCCTGTTGACCTATAAAGACTGTAAAGAAGGAAGAATAAGGGGGAATTAAGGGAGAGTGGGAGCTCGCTGAGTTTGTAAGAGGAAGCAGTTCACAGTAGTTTGTAGCCCTTGAGAACTGAATATAGAAACCAAAGAGGAAGAACCAGTGAGGTGGCAGTCATGGTGTAGACAAGATCCAGGCTAGACCAGGCTTATCCTGTAATTATTTTAGGATCTGGAATCAGTGGCCTTCATATGAGGATGAGCTGCATATGCACATGTACTCTGTTTGGATGGAGAGGAACAGTATTCTGCTGTTTGTATATTCCAGAGAAATATGCTCTTTCAGGTATTGACAGATACTGTCTTTGACACACGTCATTTTGTGCACTTTTCTTGTTCCTTTTAAAGTGTGGTGGGTCGTGGATGAAAAAGGCATAACTTTGTAGAAAGAGTATGTGTGGCCTGGTGCAGATTCATCCTGCTTAGGAAAGCTTCCAGGTTGATATGGCTTCACTCGGTGCTTCCACTTAGTTCCCGTGTGTTTGACTTTGAATGGAGGGTACTGGATGTTTCAGGTTGTCTCTAAGAACAAAAGTCATATCACAATTTCTCGGAGAGTAACTGCCTCACAAAAACCTGTGATAGAGTGTTCATCAACCTTGTTGCATCTGATCTTGTTTCTGGAGCTCTGAGCAGCCCTCAGGATGTTTCCACATTAGTACTGACCAAGCCGTTGTTCAGGGTCCTCTTCAGAAGTGTGGTCCTTGCCACGATTTATACCAATGTATACCTCAGACTCCTGTGCTGAGCACTTGTGTTTCAGTATTGGGATGGGCTTAGTGCAGTGTCCTACTTGTTTTGAAAGCTTTTTACCCCTGCCCAGTAGCTTCTGCGTCACACCATGGGGAGCTCAGCAGATTTAGGACAAAGAGAGGACATTGGAGGTAGTGGATGAGAAGTCTTACCCTTGCCTGTCTGCACCAGCCCCGCAAGTGCAAAGTGGACAAGTACACATGGCTCTTGGCTTTAGGAAAACCTTGCTGAAAAATGAAATAAAAATTCCTCTATTGGACAGGAAATTAATCAGGGCTGAGTATAGTAGACAGGAACATAAGCTAGACTCCTTGTTCCATCACTGATGAGTGTTTTATTATTATGTAAATGAGATTAAATGCACAGTGACTGGTGTGGGGTTCTGAATGGGGAGAGAAATGAAAGAGGTGAATAGATTCCTTAGGATTTAAACTCTGGCAACAAAAATGTTTTTTATAGCATCTTCTGCCTCTTAGTCCAAAAATGGTGAACAAGGGAAGCTCCTCAGCCTCTTTTGTCATTGTTTCTGCAAAGCATCCTTCATGATAGTGTGACACATGGTGGTTTATTCATTCCATGACACTTCCCGATCATCCACGGTGACCCAGGCCGTATGCCAGGTGCCACAGCTATTTCACAAAAACATCTAGGGCCTGCCTTCCAGGAGTTTCCTGTCTGGCCTGCAGAGAACCAGCCAAATAAGAAATGGTGTCATACCACTCAGGATTCTTTGGTTGTAAAATTGCACTTTGATATGTCTCTCGGGATTGCTGGTCAGTGAGCAGGCATATGTTTTATCTTGGGCATGCTCATTGTTGAAGTTGTGATGAATTGAGGCTATAAAACTTAGAATCACTAGCCTATAGGTATGTCAACTCATTGCCATTTCTTTCTTGTTCTCTTGATTCCAGTGTGAGCAGTCCCACCTCATGAGAGAGCATGAGGATGTCCAGGAGCGGACGACGCTTCGATACGAGGAGCGCATCACGGAGCTCCACAGCATCATTGCGGAGCTCAACAAGAAGATAGACCGTTTGCAGGGCACCACCATCAGGTAGCAGCCTCCGGTCATGATTTCTCTCTGCCCCTCTGGGCTGTAGAAATCAACTTCTTGGAGTTGAAGTCACCCCTGTGAATTACAACGATGTCTTATTTGTAATTAAGACTTTTACAGTTGATAAAGTAGTTTCTCTTTGCTTTGTTAGCCACGCACTTTCCCCTTATTATTCTGTTCTGCTTAAGGGTGGCGGTTGGAATCCTCTGTTTCTTGATAAGGGTGTGGAATCAGAAGTTGAATGAGATGCTTATAACAAGTTCTAAATGGAGCCCCTCTTCCTGAGAGACCAGTATCCCTAGCACACCAAGTCTGCTCCTCATCTGTAAACTGTGGACCTCCATGGGGATTTTGAGAGATTTCAGAATGAGGCTTACAACATAGGCTTCTGGATAATCTAATATTTTGAGCTTACCTCCAGTTGATTTACCAACATTGGCTTAGCCTCTTATAGACTCCTAAGGAGGGGACAAGATTTGATCCTTTACTAGTGAAAAAGTGAGGGACTGTGTCTTCCTTGCTTGTCAATCAGTTGGCCCCTGAGTCTCCTGCACACAGCCCGTGGTGTCTGCCCTGCTGTTCAAGGGGAGAGGTTCGCTTTAGGTGATGTACTGAGCCAAGGATGAGAACTGTTATCTTCCTGCCTGTGTGCAGGAAACAGCCCTGAAGAAAGCAAATGGTTGGCCCGCGTCTTTATGGAGAAAGAGAGCTTTGTTTGCTGAATGTTTGCACAGGCCACATTTACAAGAGTTTTAGAGGCAGCTACTTTAAACTCTCCCTCTCAAAGTCCTGCGTTAGAAGAAACTTGGGATGCATTTTCTTCCAACTCTGGGAGTCGGAGTAATGACAGGGCTGCTTGATGAGGGCACTGATGGGCCTGTGTTTCCTGGGCAAAATCGTGGAAAACTTGACACTGAACTGGAGCCACATAATAAATTTCATATTCTAATTTAGAACTCCAGACTTTTAAATTGAATCCTGGCCTTCGGAGTGATTGCAGGTTAGCAGTGCCTGAGCAGAGAGGAATTTTCAGCCCAGAGAAACGATTATAGCAGATTTAAAGGAGGCTGACAGAGTAAATTGGCAGATGTGTAATTCTCATTAAAACATGTTGCACTTTCAACACTTGAAGATGAAGGCAAATGGGCTCAGTGAGTTGTGAAAAAAATGCATCACACATCACCTGGAAAACGCAATTTCAGATGTTTAAATTGAACATAGTGGCCAAAGTGTTCCATGTAAAAATGCAGTGAGCTTCTAGACCATAAACATTTATTAGTGCCTCTTATTTAAAGGGAAATTGCATCTGTGCAGATGTCGCATTAAATTCTGCCAGTTTTCATTATGTAAATGAGCTGACCCCTCCTTGCGGGGCCTCCCTGAAGGGCTGGAAGACATTCGGACATGTGGGCCAGTAAGACAAGGCTCTTCTTGTCCTCTGAACTCCAGTGGCTAAGGCATCGCCCCAGCCCCCAGCACACCAGGAAATTCGTTTGCCCTCAGTTCCTGAGATTCTATGATAGGTTCAGTACAGTAGCAGCCAGACACTTGGACAAACTCTAAGTTCCCTAGCATATCCAGGGTCTAGAGATTTGATTGTCATTATAGTCACGTACAATGCTGGTACCTTACAGACTTGCCTTCACTTCAATCTGGGTCTGACTTAGGAATTTATTGGAAAAGCTGAAAATTATTAATAAGGGAATAGTTTATGTAAACTATGATATATCCACACTTAAGCAGTCAGAGTGGGGATTTACAAAGGTATATTATTAGTCAGCTCAGGCTGCTGTAACAAAATACCACAGATTTGTTGGCCTAACCAACTGTGGAATTTATTTCTCACAGTTCTGGAGCTTGGGAAGGACAAGATTAAGGTGCCAGCCAATTCAGTTCCCAGTGAGGGCTCTCTTCCTCATGTGGGAAAGGTGACCTTCTCACTGTGTCCTCACCTGGCAGGGAGAGAGCTGAAGCAAGCTCTCTGGTATCTCTTCTATAAGGTCACTAACCCCATTCTGAGACCTCCTCCCTCAGGACCTCATCAAACCTAATTATATTTCAAAAATCCCATCTCCAAATACCATTGCATCGAAGGTTAGGCTGCAACATATGAATGGCAAGAGGTGAGGGAGGGCACAATTCAGTCCATAACAGAAAGTCAGGTGATGAGTACATTATGACCTGAATTCCTACCATAATAGACCTAGTCTACCATACTGCACCATTTGGGAGATAAACATTTTTCAATGCCCTAGAGATATAGTAAATGTTCCCAATGAGCAACAGCATATGGTGCTGCTTTTTTTTTTTTTTTTTTTTTTTTTTTGGTGAAGATTGGGGGTGGAGGGGGGATGGACTGCAAAAGATGGAATGGCTACTCTCATTTATATACTCAGAAACCCACTTTTAAAAGATGTTACTTCTCATCTTTGCAACTTAGAGCTTGGCTAGTTTAGAGTCTTAGTTCCCAAGGAAACTATGCCTCCATCAAAGACTATCACAATGATTCCATTGACTGCCACCAGGCCCTTGGCAATGAAGAGAATTATTGTACTGGATGGGGTGATTGATCCTAACTATCAAAAGGAAATTGGATTGTTGCTGTATCACGGCAGGGAGGACTATGTTTGGAACCCAAGGGATTCCCTAGGTTACCTCCTAGAAATTGCCCAGTGGTAAAAGCTAGTATAGTAGAACAACCTGGAAGAAGGAAGTTATAAATACCAACTTAGCCTCATGACCAGTTACAAATAAGTTGGTGAAATTTACAGTTTAATAGTTAGGTTACATGATATCTAGGTGGATTTGACATTGAACTGGAAGAGGAGTGATCACTTAACAATGGATGCAATACCTGATGGGACTTGGGGTCTCCCATTTTGAATGAGGGATGATTACAGAAGCTGGTGTCCATTGATATTGCAATTTGAAAATTTAAGTGTAAGGGAGAGTGTATGGTTGTCTTGTAACCAAAGAGAGTTGACTATCATGAATATTGTCTGGCACCTGGTACAATTCCCACCTCCTTCCTCTACACTCCCCAGAATCAAAGAGATTGGACTCCAGGGACTACTTCCCAGATTCTCTTAACCTACTGGGTTCTGAATACAGTTTCAGCTCTGCCAACAGAGGTGCACTTGCATGGGTTTGGAAGACAAAAAGGGAGGTGGAAGCCATGGTCCCTCAGGCCATGATGGTAGCAGCTGATATACAGGCTTTGGTGACATGAGGTCCTGCATTGACTGGTCAGACCCTGGAGCTCTAGGCAGGTATGAAGGCAGCAGCAGTTTCCTGACCCTGGAGAGGACCACAGCTATGATGGCAAACCTGACAGTTCCTGGTGGCCTCCATCCACCCTTCTTTTCCCCTGCCCTTCCAATGGTTTTGCTAGCACAAAGCTGCCTAAATTAAATCCTTTCTACTTGAAACATCCAATGTCGTTTGTGTTCCTAGCTGAACCTTGCCTAATGCTTCCTACATCCCATCTCCAGGAATAAACAATGACATTTTGTATATATGGCCTTCTAAAAAATTTTTATTTGTGAATGTTTTAAACAAATTGGGTCATGTAGCACACTCTGTTTTGTAATATGTGCTTTTTCACTTAACTCTATCTCATGAGTAGCTTTTATAAATGCTCATCTGACTTGGGGAGATTATATAATGGGATGAGGGAAATGGGCAAATACATCAGTAGCTCACTTTGGATCTGGGGAAGGGGGTTTCTAAGCAAATTAAACATGAGATATTTTGTTTCCCAAGATTATTTTCTTTTTACAAAAGCTACTCTCATAAAAGCATCAACCTTTCACTACCAACTCTCATGAGCAACCATGTTTCTGCTGCATTTCCCAAATGCTCACCAGCTCTTTGCTGTCTGGCTTCTGATCCAAATGGTTTGCCAAAACTCCTTTAGCTATGGACTGAATTGTGTTCCCGCCAAAATTCATATATTACAGTCCTAACCCTTCATGTGATGGTATTTAGAGATGGGGCCTTTGGGATATAATTCAGTTTAGATGAGGTCATGAGGATGGGGCCTATTTGATGGGATATTGAGCAACTTTATAAGAAGAAGACACACTAGAGAACACAATCTCACCCTCACTTCGTCCCTCCCTGTCCTCAACCCCACCCCTCCCTGCCAATGTGTGGACACAATGAGAAGACAGCCATCTGCAAACCAGGAAGAGAGCCCTGACCAGAAACTGGCCATGCTGGCACTTTGACTTGGACTTCTAGTCTCTAGAAATCTAAGAAAATAAATTCCTGTTGTTTAAGCTAGCCAGCCATGGTATTTTGTTACAGTAACCTGAGCTAAGACACTTTAAAAAAAAAATCACCAGTGATTCCTTAACTGAAAAATCCCATGGCTTTTGCTTGTTACTGATCCTTTTCTGCAGCATTTGACCTTAAATCCTCCTTCCTTCTGGTGTGTTCTTTCTGGAAGCTCTAGCACCCTGTAGGTCCTAGATCTTCTCTTCTGTTCCTGAGATCCATCCTCAACTTTGGCTCTTACCCTGGGCTCTGTCCCTCACACCTTTCACCCTGAATGACCGCAGGCCAGAGAGCATTGACCCATCCTATCTGTATCACCTCGTATTGGCACTTAACCATTCCGCTTCCTTGTCTGCAAAATTTTCCTCATTTGGGGAATGAGATACTACCCAAAGTCTCCATCTCTAACATAATTCTATCTCTGAGATCTCAGGCCTGTACCATGAACCTGGCCTTCCTTCTGATCTTTCAACCCACACATTGACCTGTGCACTGTGTCTATATGTCTAGCTTCACATTGCTGCATCTCGAACAGTGTAAACAAAGCCTCTTTATCTCTCAGCAAAACATATTGTTTTGATTAATTTCTGGCCTAACAAGTAAAATATAGTGAAATGAAAATCCAGAAAAATAAGATAGATTTCTCTCTCCCTGTCTTCCTGTGTGTTTGACATCCATATTTAGAAGTTCTTGAATATCGATCCTATATCACATCTTGTTAAAACTGGTATTTGTTGATGGCTAGCCTTTCAAAATCTCATTTGTTCAGTTATTCACCAAAGGATCCAAAGATGGGTCTGAGCCTTCTCTGTGCTGTATTAAAAAATTAGAAGAGGTAGAATTAAAGAATCAGGACTTCACTTTTTCCTGCTATAGATCCTGTAAGAGAATGAAAAGGATTACATTTCCTCCTTATATTTAAAAATCTTTGCTCTTTAAAAGAATGATGGTCACTTCAGGGCAGTACACTTATAATTGTAAAAACAAAAAAACACACAAAAAACAGAATGTGGTTCAGAAGGACATAGGTGACTGACAGTTGCCAAGATAGGCAGATGTCCATCTGAGTCTTGTTCACAAATCACTCCAATCAAGCAACAAGACATGAATGCACACCCACACATTAAATAGATATGGACTTTGCTAATGAAGTAATATTTTTATCAAATGCTGCTGAGTCCACAGTACTTCAGCTTGAGGTCTGGAAAGCATAATAAGAATTATACCTTCATTGACTTTTTTTCCCTTTTCTGATTAGATCATTTTACCCCTGGCCATTAAAGAGAAGGAATCTTTAAAAATAACTGCAACAAGCTTTGGCCAAATAGCTTAGTTGGTTAGAGCATCGTCCTCTTATGTCAAGGTTGCAGGGTCGATCCCGGTCAGAGCATATACAGGAGTCTTCTAATGAGTGTAGGGTGAGCGGAGCAACAAGTCAGTGTTTCTCTGTCTCTCTCTCTCTTTCTCTCCAATTTTTTAAATTATTTTTTAAATAATTGCAACAAAAAATGTTTTACTTAGGCTTCTATATTCGAGTAGTGTTTTGTTGGTACTAAATTTAGGAGTTAGGCTGTGGTACTAACTAGTTGCATCATCTTGGGTACGTTGCTTAGCCTTTTGAAGCCTCGATTGTCTTTTTTGTAAAACAAAGGTGTTGGTCCTGGCTTAGATGGTCTCTAAGATCCCTTCCAGTTGGCCAGCCTGTGACATTTCTGCCACGGCAAGCTACCCAGGTGTGTGTACAACCTAATGCCTGCCTCCTTAGAAGCGTTTTTTCTTTTGTTGTTTAAGCTAGCAGCAAGCACTAATTATTGCAACTCTAAATAGAAAAGCTGGGAAGCACTCCACAAATGCTTGTAAACAGTGAACGAAATAATGTACATTTAGAAAACTGTGAGATGATCCTTTATGTTCCTGAGAACTTTGCAATTCCATAATTATGAAACTACCACAATAGTGTATAATTATCAACATGTATCAGTTTATCAGGCTTCTGACCTTTGAGGTTAATACGATTACTTCCTGGACCTTTTCGTGTTTCCTTCCTTTTCATCACCACACTAACAGTTGGTGTTCTTTGGGGAGGCAATTTTCCCCCAAAGAAGTAAGTTATCACTCGCCAAGAGTTACTATATCCACAACAGAAGTAAGCAAACAATAAAGTCACTTTGAGATGCTGATGCTGTGTCAGTAGCTAAACGTCTTTACCAACTTGGTGACTCACTGCTGCACAAAACAGCCCTGAAAACACACCTCATATTGTTGCCTTTGTAAAACTGCCATGGGCTGCTGGCGTGTATTTGACTTCCTGTTCCTTTGCTCTTGATAGACGAACTCTCCTCAATAACACAGTGGAGAGAAAACCCCTAGCCTCAGCCTCCTACATATGCTGCAATCCCAAATTGACTGTCATTTCCCTGTCCCACATTCCAGCCTCCTTTCAGGAACAATGCCCATGATGATGTTTAGATCAGCATATGCAACTCATGATTTCTTCTACCTAAGTCAGTGGGAGAAACAACAGCGTTGCACATTATTTGATATTTAGGCTCGGTTTAACCTTCCTATACCTCATTTTCTGTGACACAGAACACTGCCTTCTCTTCTCACAGGGCTATCTTTTTTGTACTGTGAGATGCATTGTAATTACTACTAGAGGCCCAGTGCACGAAATTCATGCACAGACAGGGTCCCTAGGCCTGGCCAGCGATCAGGGCTGATCAGGGCCTTCCAGCTGCTGGCTGGGGCCTTCTTTCATTCCGCACCGCCCCCTGGTGGTCAGCGCACATCATAGCAAGCGATTGAACTCCTGGTCAAACTCCCTAGGGGACACTTTGCATATTAGCCCTTTATATATATAGAAGATAAGGAAGAACCTTACGTGCTCAGCCCCTCCCTGTGCGGTCAAGAATACAGACCTTCGGTGCTCCCCTCCTGCTTATTTTATGTTTCCATGCAAGATCTCGGCAATGTTTACTGGGAACCTGAATCCCTAGGCCTCGCACATTTTATCTTTATCTCTTCCATCTGACCCTGATTATTTGACATCTTCACTACAATAATTCTTTTTTTGATCAACAAGTGGCCTGAGTGAACCCCCCTCCCAGCCTCATGTTTCCATCCTGCACCCCATTTTGGTTTCAGCTATACCAAACCACTTATTCCTCTCCAAGCCTCCACATATTCACCTTCACATCCCTGCCCTGTGCACTCCTTTATAAAGTTCATCCTAATAATCTCTAGAAGTAATTCTTTACAAAGCAGAAGATTTGGCAGGCACTACATGTTTTGGAACCTGCCAAGCCAGGATGGTTTAAGGTGGCTTTTAAAGACTTTACATATGCCATTTATACCACAGATACAGCAGTAGCATTTACCTGGCTTTCTTAGCTGTAAAACAGTCTCAGCCATGCTGATTACACTGGACATGAATCTCCTGTTAATGGGAATCAGAATTTTAAGTGCTGATTGAAAGGAGAGCTAAGCCCTGGCCAGTGTGGTGCAATTGGGTGGGCTTCGTCCTATGCACCGAAGGACTGGTTTGATTCCCAGTCAGGGCACATGCCCAGGTTAGGGGGTGGGGGGAAGGAGGGCGGGGATATACAGGAGGCAGCTGATAAATGTTCCATTCTCACATTGAGGTTTCTTTTTCTCTCTCTCTCTCTCTCTCTCTCTCTCTCTCTCTCTCTTTCTTTCTCCCTCCCTCTCCCTCTCTCCTCCTCCCTCCTTACCTCCCTCCACCTCCCTCTCTCTTCCTCTTTCTGTCTCTCTAAAACAAAACAAACAAACAAAAACAGTTTAAAAAAGAAAAGAAAGGAAAACTGATATATCAGGACACAATTATCAACTACACCAAACTTAAGAGTACTTTTTAATTGTTGTATTTCCTAATTATTATTAGTTTTGCAGGCGTCTAATAATTAACTTAGTCATAGAACATTAACCTATTTCTTTTTGCCTTCACCACTCCCATCCTATTTCATATTTTGCACATTTGGGGGGCTTACATCTGTTTAACATTAATCTAGATTTGGGTGGCTTTTATTAAGAATACCTTATAAAGTAGGGGCTCAGCTGAATCTCTTCCCTGGGAGGATGTGATTTGTTGAAAGAACCAAGAAGTCTGAAGAGATCTTCACATTTCTCTAATTTATAGATTTGTCTCCCCGCCTAAAATGGCAGTTGCCTCTTCTCCAAGTTCCAGAAATGATTACCACTGGACCATCTGGGTCTGCCCCAAACTCAAGACTGTAGACTTTCTGTGTGTGCGCGTGCACGCGCACACACACACACACACACACACACACTCACACATCACAAACTTAAAATGAATGTCAGCCTTGAGACACCCATGGGCTTTCCAACCTCATAATTAAATCCACTGACAATTTTCTCTTCTAGCTCACTTGCAAAATAAATGCTTCAAAGAGAGTTAACTTTGCTCTCTCCATGTCTGTGTCCAGTGTGTATACAGTGATGACGGTGGTGTGGAGAGGAAATATGGGTGTGCCTTGAAATACATACTACAATTCTGAGTTTTCTTAGCTTGCTCATAATTAATTCAGAAACCAAAGGTTGAGGGATCCATGAAGGGCTGAGAAGGGGTGGATGTTCTTGTGCTAATGAAACATAGCTGCATTTAAATATTGTCTTCCTGGTAGCAAATGGAAGGAAATAGACCATTGACTGGAATTTTCTCACTCATTGTTTCCACTGTTCTCCCCACTCCATCCTCTTTTCCTATGCTCTAACTCTACCTACTTTCTTTGGGGAAATTAAGTGTGGTATTTTTCAGACATGCTGATCCATTTGCCTCTCAAAGCATTCATTTTGTTCTGCATGGATGAGGTGCTGGCTTTCCAGTAGCTCTGGCCCCAGTACCTCCTCATGTCCTCTTCCAAGAAGGAGGCCTGCCATTGGGACCCTCCAGGCAATGGAACACTGTTTCTGTCCACCAGAGTCTTAATGATTTTGCTCACTGTAGCATCAGCGCTAATCCTTTTTCACCTTGGAATTTGAGGGGATGAAGAAATCTAATTTCTTCAGGAAATCTTTGAAGGGGAAAAGTTTCTAGTAGGCTGATAGATGAATCTCCTAGTTATATGGGTGTGTATTTGGACACAGTAACCTTTCAGTTTCATATACTGACCATAGATGGGACCACCTATTTGGCCTGAAGAAACCCTGTTCCAATTGGCCCAGGGGGTTATGGGGGATGATATCTATCTCTCTTCTCTCTGAATGTCTTTTTTCTTGTCCTTAAATGGCATATTCTCTAGGGATTTGTCTCATATCTCTGTAAGTGGTAGCCAACTCTCCTTTTTTTCTCAGGGAGGAAGATGAGTACTCAGAACTTCGATCAGAACTCAGCCAGAGTCAACAAGAGGTCAACGAGGACTCTCGAAGCATGGACCAAGACCAGACCTCTGTCTCCATCCCCGAAAACCAGTCCACCATGGTCACTGCCGACATGGGTGAGTCTGCCTGCTACAAAGCCAGAGCCTGGTTTCTGTAATAGGGATTTATAGAAACGTGAGGCAGCATGGCTTAAAATTTAATTAAGTTAATTAAGGAGTTTGGTGAGTAGATAAAGGCATATCCATTTCAGTCCCTTACATACTACTTTGTTGGTCAAAATGGAACTGAAGAGTTGAATCACTTTCTGTCCTGTTATTTGTGATTCAAACATACGTCACCTCTATTTGAAAATTCTGGCAGGAGAAAACCAGTTATAAAGGCTGCTGGAGTGCTCCAAGTTGCAATACAATTAGGATGGAAGGAATAGAAAGGCGAGAATGGGTGGTGACACATTGCAGTGGAAGAACCAAAAGCAACTGTTGGGTAAGGAGGATCCAAAATGACTCTAACATGTTGATCCTGAGTGACTCAGAGAATGATCATATTCCTCAGAAGTTTGATTGAGAAATGAGTTGGGAAATAGATATATTATGTTTGAGGTTGTAGAGAAATGTTCATGTGGAAATATCTGGTACTATGTGACTGGATGGTGTGTTTTTAAACTGCAGGTCATGACCCATTAGTGGGTCTTGGAATTATATGAAAAATGAAATACAGTGGGGCCTTGACTTACGAGTGTCCCGACTAATGAGTTTTTCGAGATACGAGCCGTGGGCCGATTTTTTGCTTTGAGTTGCGAGCTAAAATTCGGGTTACGAGCCAGCTTCAGATAGCCCACCGCTAGTTGGCGCAGCGAACGTCACAGTGAACGCCACAACATCAGCCCAGCATCACGGGTCTCACTCGTTCACTTTTTGATTTGACATATGAGTAATTTGAGTTACGAGCTCCATCACGGAACGAATTAAACTTTTAAGTCAAGGCCCCACTGTATTTTTAAATGAAATAAAATGAGGGAAAATAGAATGACAGTATTGTTTCATGAAAATTATTTGTTATCTGTGTATATGCAGTAAGTTGCCATATGAAATGTTCCAAATGTTGGTTGCAGTCAAAATATTGCAAAACCACTGGACTACTTGGAGATGCCTAACTGGCTCTTTGGAGAGATTGAGGTTGAGGATAAAGGCTTTGAAGCTATGAAGTAAACAGATCCCTTTGGTCAAAAGGGTGGAGAGTCAAAAGAGGGAGGAGACCCATATCTTAGGAAATGTTCACATGTAGGGGAGAGATGGGAGAAGAACCAAGAAAAGGAGGAGTAAGTGTAGTGCAGTGTTCACAGAACTTAAAATGTCATTGAAGAGAGAGACTTGAATCAAATATTACATATTTATGTTTAATTGCAAACATATATAAGTACTACAACATTAAAGAACATGGTACCATGAGAATGTATCAAAGGAATTTGATTAAGTTTAGGATTTTCAGGATAGCTTCCTCCCAGGAAGTGACATTTGAATGAGATCTGGAAGATAAATAGGAATTAAGCAGATAAAAGAGAAGATGGATTCAGGGGGCGGGGACAGATGCATTCCAGGAGGTGAAAAAAGGATTTTCATGTTTGAAGGGCACAGAGGTGTGAGGCGGAGGCTGGAGAGGCTGGCAGGAGCCAGATCATGCAAGATCTTGTAGACTGTGTTAGAGTTTGATCCTTATTCAAAGATCCACAAAAACCAATGGAAAGATTTTAATCATGGGAGGGAGGGAGGGGAAAAGAAGATCAGATTTGCATTTTGAATGTGTCATTCTGAACTGAGGAGAAAGAATCAGTGGATCAAGCGTGAATGGGGGAGGCCAACTAGGAAGCTATTGAAAAAGTGTAAGTGGACAGAATTGTTGCTCGGAATTAGGGTGGTGGCATGTGAGATGTAGAAAAGCAGATGGGTATAGAAAAGGTATAAAATGGCACGATCTGGCTAAAGGATTGGGAACAGAAGGTAAAGGAGGTATGTATGTGGCAATGCCCCATACATACATGTCTGGATTATACAGTGGATGAACGGTGGGGCCAGACACCAATAAGGGAGCATAGAAGAAGAGACCGGGTGGGTTTGCTTTCAATTTTGTTTTGTTTTGTTTGGGGGCAGGGTAGGGTGGGTAGAGATCATGTGTTTTGTTAGGGCATAAATTTAAGGCGCCTGGAGATAATCTGGGTGGAGATGTTTGAGAAGGCAGGAGGCAGTAGATACACATAAGAAGCCAGGAGGAGAGGTGTGGGCTGAAGGAAAGCAGCTAGGAGACATCAGGCTGTTTACAGACAGTTACTGAGGCAATGAAAAGCTATGCAGGAGCGAGGAGTGCAGAGTGCCTGCAGACTAAGCCTTGGGGGCACCGGCTAATAAGGAGGTTCAGCAGGAGCTCATTGGCAGGGATGGGCTCTCATCGTTTAGGTCTGGGTTTAATTGCGCCTCCTTCAAAAGCATCTCATGAGCAAGTCCCTGTGCTGACTGTCGCTGCCCCATCTGATTCCTGTGTCACATTGCAATGTTAAATAATGTATTTGTATTCCTTTGCTTGACTGACTCTCCCACTAACCTTCCCTGGGCAGAAGCGTGTTTGTTTTATCTACTAGTGTATCTCCAGGGCCCCACCACAGGGCCTGGCACTTCGTACGTGTTCAGAGATACTTCTTTAAGTGAACGACTGAAGCAGTCAACCAAGTATCAAGCCGTCAGTCAGGCAGAGCTATACGGAGGAAACGAGGAGAGTGGTGTCCGGAAGCTGGTGGGACAGAGAAGGCTCCAATAAGGAAGAAGGGGTCAGCAGGCTGGGCTGCTGCTAAAGCCAAATGAGGCCGATTGAGCTACATCAGAGTCATTGAGAGCTGATACCCATTGAGCCAGGCAGAAATGGGTTGAGGAGCGGGGACACCTCTCCAGACCTGGGGTCTTGGCTTCAGGCTTAAACTGTCTCCCTCAAACCTAAACCCAGACCCTGGCCCCACCCATGGGCCCAAGTCCTCCATGCGAAGTTATACCAGCTCATAATCTCTAACCCTAGTGTCCCCCCACTCTGGACTCTGTCTTCCAGCCTTAGGCAGACAGATAAGTGCAAGCAGCCAAAAAGTTCCCAATTACTAGGGAAGTTCCTACATTCCATAATTTTATTCTATGAAATTAAATAAATGGCCCATTCCAACAAAGTTTCTTAATCAAATAAGGTTGGGAAATGGAAGAATGAAGCCACTTACATGGGCTGGGCATCTGTACGATGGGACTTCTCGGGGTCCTGACATGAGAGAGCATCTGTCCCTCCTTCCCCTCATTAAAAAAATATATGTTCATTACGGCTGGTTCCTTCCTAGGAGAAGGAACCCTGTCTGCCCAGTGCCTGTATATGTTCTCTGTCCACAATAGGGGGATTTATTCATTCAGGAAATCATGGGGAACTGTGCTAGGGGCTGAGGATATACGACAGACTCTGCCATCAGGTGGCTGTACTCCCATGCTCCAATTCCTCACACCCAGAGTGACATCCCGACTTCTTACCATGACCTACAGGGCCCCCAGAACCTGGGCATCCCCATGTTCCTTAATGAGGTGAAGGAGAGACAGATGCTCTCTCATGTCAGGACCCTGAGAAGTCCCATCGTAACAATGCCCAGCCCATGTAAATGGCTTTATTCTCCATTTCCCAACCTTATTTGATTAAGAAACTTTGTTGGAATGGGTCATTTATTCAATTTCAAACCTCATCCTCCCCAGTGTCCCTGTTTTTCTTTTAGCCTCTGACCTCACTGACCCTCAAACCTGACCAGCCTCCCTCGCTTGCTGCTGCCTGATGTCATGTGTCTGCATTGATTTCATTCCGTATCACCAGCCTTTACCAGTCTCTCCTGCTAGACTGTGGGCAGCTGTCCTGTTTACCAATGAAACAGTGCCCGCACATAGTAGCAACCACAGATTTGAGTAACAGTGAATGCCATCTTGGAGCTCATGATTCTTTGGGGGATGTAGACAGGAAAACAGAGAATGAACAGCAGTGGGGTAAGAACCACAACAGAAGGTGAACAGGGCCCCTAGTGACTCCCTGGGATGGGAGCACTGGAGGACGAGTAGCACTTAACGTACATTCAAACTGAGGATGAAGTGGGGGCGATGCAAGCAAAGAGCAGGAGGCAGAGGAGAGGGCTGTGGGCACAGGGCCCACCCCTGCCAGGTCCCCAAGGAGGGAAGGCCCCGGGGACAGCAAGGAGGCTCATTAAGGCTGCAGCAGAGCGCAATGCCTGCGTGTTCATCGGAGCTGGACGTTTGCCTCCTCTTACTCCTCTGCCATTTTCCAATTAAATTGCTTCAATCGGGAAAAAAAGCTTCCATATATAAACACCATTATAGGAAATCATTAAAAAGCAGCCATTTCATTATGGTTGCTGTATCTGCAAACATGCATTAGCAGCCCAGAGGTTTCCTTGAGCTGGATTTTATATGCAGTTTGCTTTGATATCTGTGCTGATCTCCATTTAAGACTAAGTCAAACCTATTCCCTTCACTGAAAAAGCACTTTTCTTTTGTTTTTAAACCACACCCATCAAAGCTAAGGCTGCCCCTTCAGTAAGCTGGCTCCTAGGCACTGCCCCCAGGGCCTGGGGGGCAGAGGAGGGTGCGGGTAAGCCAGCAATTTAGAAAGTGTTTTGACTTCCCTGAGCAGTCATGTAAAGGACAAAGGTCCCAGTAAGGCCACAGTGCACCTTAGAATACATTGCATTACCTCTATTCAAACCTGGTTGCACAATTATTTGGAAAATAAAGGTAATTAAATGGACAAAAACAGCGGTAGGAATTGCTGGGGGATTTTTATTTTCTTAATTTGACCAAGAGTTCTCATTAAAAGAGAGGTTGGATATAACAGCTAGCATGCTTTGCTCACTCATGTTGTGCCAAGCATTTACATGCAATCTCAAAGTTGAAGGATGGGAGGCCTTGTAAAGCTCCTGATTTATAAAGTTGGGATAACAGAGTGCAGAGGGGTAAGCCACTTACCCAAGGCCGTACAGCTAAGCAGTTGTTTCTGCTGTGTTTTTGCAGATGGCTTTGCTTTGACACGCCTCTGCTTAAACAGCGAGCCGTGCCCATGGCTGGTGTGCTGCGCTGGCTGCAGCCCTTTGAGGTCTAGCGCTGAGGGGGAATTTAGGGAGCAGCTGTGTGATCACAGCACCTGGCTAATAGCAGGCTGTTTGTTGTTAATCGAGGTTTTGCAGATCTCCATCCTAGAAACAACACTCTTACACCAAATGATTCTGCGTGTCGCAATAGAGCAGAGCACAGATGTGGGCATATGGCTCATTGCATCATGGGTGTTAGCACATGTGCGGTGTCCTCGCTAGCAGGCTGTTTTCCCAACTCTGTCAATGGGACAGCAGAGCTTGTCAGGAGCAGTTGTTTGTGAAACTAACAAAATCCCTGATCCGGGGGTCTTTGCGCACAGCCGGTGGTGGGTTCTGCTCCAATATTTTGAGATCTCTGCTGGGTTTAGGTGAGAAATGACTTTTCTGGAATCTAGCAATGCTGAACTCTTTATACCCGTAGGGATGAAAGGAAGCTTGCTTGCTGGTGTGATCATTCAGATAGAGATTTCCTCCTTATGAGTAGTTTTTGGAGGACAACCAAGGAAGAATTTACACATGAAACCTGGTTCTTTGGCACGGCTCTGACTATGAAATATGTTTAACGTTAAAGCCAGATTTTTCCTGGCTTTAATGGCGATGAGGCTTAATGGCTTCAGGAAAAAATGTTCCAAAGTGTCAAGCAGCCACTCCCAGTGGGGAGAAGGGAAAGACGGCCTTGCCTTCTCCAACACACGCTTTCTGCAGACGTGGAGAGAGCGTTTACAAAGGCAAGGCCACCTGTCTGGAGAAAACTCCATCTTCCTTACAACGAGGTGGCAAGATGGTCGGTCAACCCCCAGCAACGAATTTTTTAAAAAATATATTTTATTGATTTTTTACAGAGAGGAAGGGAGGGATAGCCAGAAACATTGATGAGAGAGAAACATCGATCAGCCGCCTCCTGCACACCCCCCACTGGGGATGTGCCGGCAACCAAGGCACATGCCCTTGACCGGAATCGAACCTGGGACCCTTCAGTCTGCAGGCCGACACTCTATCCACTGAGTCAAACGGGTTAGGGCGCCCAGCAACGAATTTTTAAATGAGAATCAGATGGTTTGTAATCTGATTCTGGAACTTTGAGGAACCAGCACCCAGGTTGCAAAGGTGAGACGGGACTGAAAATCACACCCCGGCTCATTGATGTAACAGGCCAGGCCCTCTGCGTCCTGTTTTCTTTAATCCTAACTTTGACGAGGCAGCTTACTTTCTCCTGGGGGATCGGCAGGCTTGGTCACCCCTGAGACCAAACCCAGGGGCATCCTAGCAATTTCAAACACCAGCTCACCGGAGGCTCTCTGCGTGCTTCCTCCCAGGGGTCTGAGCCTGGTCCAGTAAGGCTGCCTGCACGTGGTCACGGGGCCGAGCGACTGAGGAGCCCGCCTAAGATCATTCCAGAGCTTCCCGTGGAGCGTAACCAAACTCGAGAGCAGGAAAGGTCATCGTTCCACTTCACCTTGTGTTTCTGCGGAATATCTCCCTCGAATTCGACTGTTTAATAATTTTCAGTCCCCAAAAGAGACCTGGGGTGTAAGAGAAATGGAAAGGCATTTGTTCAAGACGGGCTCCCATAATTGGCACTCACGACCTCCTTTTCTAAGATACAACAAGCAGTCTTTATTTTCTAAACAGACTGTCCTCTCAGGTTGGATTACTTTCTGGTTGTTTGAAATTCGACATAAGTTTCCTAAAAAAGGGGTGTTGGCTTCTGAGACGAGCCCCTGAAAGCCCAGTTAGCCTGGGGCCTCACTCGTGTCACTGCATCGCAACCACCGAGGGGAGCGTGGTGTCAGTGAGGAAGATGTTACAGGCGCATTTGGTGCCAGAAGCACACCTTCTCCTCCTGCTGCCAGCCTCCTGTGCTCTCGGGGCCTGGAGGGAGGCTGCCTGGAAAGGGGCTGGGAGTTGAGATGGGAGATGCAGACCCTGAGAGGCGCATTCGGCCTGGAGGTTAGAGAGCTTCGGGAGAACGGTCAGCGGTGAGGCCGAGACCTGGAAGGGGTGACGTCAGGAGGCGCAGTGAGGGGGCTGCGGTTCCCCCTCTAAATGTGCCTGTGTTTCCTCAGGATAACTTCTCAGAGGCACAGGTACAGAATCATCTTTAAGGCTCTCCAGAGGTTGCCAAATTGCACCCTTCCGTGCCTACAAAGGTTTCCTCATATCCTTACAGCTGTGCCAGTTCGGGTGATTAGGAGGCAAATAAGTAAAATGATTATGTGTGAACTTGAACTTTTCTACATATGTGTCGTTGGAGCCTTGCTCTGTGGAAGCCACTGCCAGGACTTTTACACGGCAAAGGCCAGGGTGGACGGGTGGGGCTGGGAGTTCTGTGGGGCGCTGGGGCAGCTTAGAGCCCAGGGTCCTGAAGACATAGCCAGCAACGGGGGTTCTCGTGGCTGAAGGACAGTTTTCCGGCAGTTGATGCTAGGTTATCTTTCTTACGCCTTCACCACATTTAAGACCAAGTTTAGTGTTGTAGAGAGATAAACTGTCAAAACTGCACAGTGACAGCAGCAAAAATGAAAGCAAACCTCAGACCCAAACGATCCGGCTGAAATAAAAGTCTTGAAAATGCAACCTCGTTTTCTTTGGGAAAGAAACAGAATAGGTTCTTCTTCCCGGTGAGGTTGGGGCCTGGTGGGGGCCTGGCGGGGTGGCGGCTCACTCCTCTTGGCACCATCACCCTGGCCCGAGCCTGTGTGCTCGGGGATATTTGGGTGTGGCCTGGCGCTTTCAGGAGACATTCCTGTTCTCGTAACTGCACTGAGGAGTTGATCGTCATAGTGGTCCCTGAGTTAAACTAGACTTGAGCATATTCTTGCCTTGAATGTTGAGGTATTTGTTTTCTCCTCAACTTTTTATTTTTGAAAAACTTCAAGCTTACATAAAAGATCAAACGAACCCCCCAAATCCTTTGCCTAGATTCACCAATTGTTAGCATTTTGTCACATTTGATTGTGCACATCACTCAGAAATTCTTTTTCCAAACCATTTGAAAGTAAGTTGCACAACTCACAAATGGAAGTGTATAATATTTTCCCAGCAACAGGATAATATGTGCCAATATTCATAATCTTTTGACCCATTTATTTCATGTCTAGGAATTTAAGAGAACTATGTCTGTGATATGCCAAAAAAATGATGGTGTTTCCAAAGAATGAAATTTTAGTAGTCATAAAATTAATAATTTAATAAATATTTGTGAAAAAACACAATAACATTATGTAGAGCATGATCTATGTATTTATGGGAAAAGATATAGAAAATAACATTCTAAGAGCTTAAAATGAGGTTGGAGGATTATGGATCATTTTTAGTTGCTTCTGTGAACTTTTCTGCTTAGCATTTTATTTAGAATGAACATTCATTCTCTGTAATAAGTAAAAGCCCTTTAATAAAGTTCTCAGAAAATTTTCTGCCCCCTTTATCTCTCTCTCCCCATTCCTCACCTCTCCTAGAGCTGAGGGCCTGACTCGACTCTCCCTCAGGACCACCCTTCTTCCCCGTCACCTGTCCCATTCCTGTTTAGAATCCCTACCCACTTATGTCTTTCTCTCTTTTTTCTTCCAGTTTTATTGAGATATAATTGACATACAACACTGAAGTTTAAGGTGTACAGCATAATTATAAGATGATTACCACAATGAATTTAGTTAACATCCATCAACTAAAAAAAAGACACAACACACAGTAAGGTGCAGGAGGGTCATACGTCAGTTTGCTCACTATTGGTGATGTTGAGGTGTTTTTAAACTATACCGACATCGTTCTTCCTCTCTTGTCTTCGGTAGACACAGACGCTTGTACATCACGCAGGGTAACCTCAGTGGACACTCCCTCCTTTCCTCGTAGACCTTCCCGTCGTCTTGTGTTCAGACCTGGAAGTCAACTATTCTATCATTTTCTGTGTTGTTTTGCTTTTTTCTCGCTGGAGTTAGGGAGGGCCTGGCTGCACGCAGAGGAGAGAGGACTGCTGAAAGGAAAGCACCAGTCTTCCTGGTTATAGCCTCAGAGCCACAACAGGCTCGGAGCTGTTCCATCCCTAGGACATCAGACCTGCTTCCTAGCAGAGCGTCGGTGTTGGAGCTGAAAGCATCTGCAGCTCTCTCCCCCGCTTGCCTTGCTCTGTAAGGCATGACGTGTGCCCAGTCAGAACAGAGGTGGGGACGCGTGTCAGTCCTCAGAAGGCAGTGGTGGTCATGGTTACGGCTTGATCTGCTGCTTCCCACACAGGTCAGGCGTGAGGACCGTTCACAGCAGGCCCCCAGCCACTCCCCTTTCTCAGACTGGCTGAGTGCACTGTGCCTAGTACCTCTAACTTCAGGGGAAGGGCCTCCGCCTTGAGGATCCACCTTAATTGAAAGCCTTTTAACAAGGTGTGGTATGCCACATGATATGTTTTAGATTCCATGATAACTTGGTCAGGGGAAAGAAGGAAACCAGCCCACCCGTATGTGTTTAAGTGAGCAAGAAAGCTGGTTAGGCTTAATTTTCATAGCCAAGTACATTTCCGAAGTAACTTGGGTCTTCCCTCAAACGGCAACAGGAAAGCCTAAGGCTCTGAGTTCTCCAGAAGAATGTAACCTGAGCTGTCTTTTCTGCAGCTGCTGCAGAAGTCTAGCTGGGAAAAGTTACCTTTAGGAAGGACAGCCAGGGGCAGGCCTGGGAGGTGGGCAGTGGGCAGGCCTGGGAGGTGGGTAGTGGGCAGGCCTGGGGAGTGGGCAGAGCCATGGGCGCTGTGGCCATGCCGCGTCCAACGGGGCCAGCAGCTGGCCATGCTGCAGATTGTTGTGTGCCGAGTGGGGCCCAATGTGGCCAGACCTTCTAATTTTACAAGAATAGTCATAACTTCTAATGGTTTCTAAATGTTGGCAATTAATTTAAAAATTGTTTAAAAAACAAAGAGGCTGTGCCAGCCATCAAACCCTGCCCTCCCCCACGAAACATCTTTGCTGCAGGTGGCTCATTTGCATCCTTTGGTCAAAGGGAGATGTCCACTCCATTTATTCTTCTGTGCACTCTCTTTCATCTTTGCAGCCAATTAGACAACTGGGAGGCAGAATGCCAAGACTGTCAGCTTAGTCCTTCCCAGGACTCCCTTTGCATTGTACTTTAATGGTCGACAGCTTAATTTTAATTGAAGGCGTGTATAAGAAGAAAGCCTTTGAAATCTGCATATGTGTGAAACTGGCTGAGGAGACCGGCCATCACATCGCTTCATGCCACACATGAAGTCCATGTACCTGAATTCTTGTAGCATCTATTGCTGAAAACACATAGTCTCCCTTGTGAAACTGGAACGCTTCCTCCTCCCTGACAGGAGATCATTCATTGTTGCTCTGGCTGCCAGGACACTTGTGTGATGGTTAAGCAGAGTAGTCAGCCCAACAGCTGTTCACTTTTATGGGCTTCCTCAGCCTCTCCCTGGCCCTAATCACTGTGTTTCCCCTTTTGTTTGCTCTATGCAACCTCACATTCTTCTGTGGGAAGATATGAAGAACCTACGTTGGGAGAATGTGTATTTGATACAGATGGCCTCCTCTTTGTCTCATGGACGTGGAGCCGAGCCGTTACCTTTCTTGCCTAAAGCACAGCACAGCCCGGGGGTCTGCTTAGTGTTCCAGGGCAGGTGTGCAGTTCAGTGGCGATACGTGCATTCACAGAATTGTGCACCCATCCCTATTATCTGTTTCTAGAACTGTCTCATCCTCCCAAACAAACTCCGTATCCATTAAGCCACATTGCCCCACTCCCCCAGCCCCTGGAACCTCTATTCTACTTTCTTGCCTACCCCAAGAACCTCATGTAAGTGGGATCACACAGTACTTGTCCTTTTGTGGCGGGCTTGTTTCACTTAGGCCAGTGTCTTTAAGGCCCATCCATGTTGCAGCCTGTCTGAATTACCTTCCTTCGGAAGGCTGAGTCATACCCCATGGCATGCATATGCCACATTTTGTTTGTCCATTCGTCGATGAACATTTGAGTTCTTTCCACCTTTTTGGCTATTGTAAATACTGCTGCTATTAACAAGGGTGTACACATATCTTTTTCACTTCTACTTTCCATTCTTTTGGGTATATACTCAGAAATGGGATTGCTACATAATATGGGAGTTCTATTTTTAATTTTTGAGTAACTGCCATACTGTTTTTCACAGCAGTTGCACCATTTTATATTCCCACCAGCAGGGCACAGGATTCTAACTTCTCCACAGCCCTGCCAACACTTGTTGTTTTCTGTTGTTTGTATATACATAGTGTCCATCCTGAGGAGTGAGGTGATAACTCATTATGATTTTGATTTATACATGAGACACCTTTTGTTTGTCCTAGAACCCACTTAGTCCCTTGTCTCAGCTTCTATTGCTCTTCTGATTCCGTAACATACACCTCTGACCTTTTGTACAGACTCCAACTGCCTCAGCCTTTAGTGATGACATTCCAGCCTCTGGTAGGGGGCCAGACTGTGCAGGGGGCTGTAGGCCACGGGAAGGAACTGAGCATTTGTTCTAAGTCTGTGTTTAGAAGAATACGCCACAGACTCTGAAAGAGCATCCCATCCTGTGTTGAGCAGCGCTGGTGCTAGGGTGACTGGTGGTGAGTGATTGGGGCTGTGTGACCACAGTCGGGGGACCCAGAAAACTCGCTCCTGCAGCTTATCCACTTTGTCCTCCTGTGAGGGTCCAGACAGGGAACAGTAAGCAGGGCAGCCAAGTGTCCTAATTATAAGCTCATTGAGGGCAAGGGCTGGGTCTTCCACAGTTTCCATGTTTTAAAATGCCTAGTGTCTCTGCTAACTCTGAGGGGTTTTGTTTTGTTTCTTCAGTAATATTATGATATCTTTATTTTTTGCGGACACTCTTTCTGGAGCCAGTGTTTGTCTGAATGGCTGAGCAGGAAGGTAGGCCAGATGGCTTATGAGGCCCCACCAGCCCCTCTGACACTTCTTTGTTCTTATTAAAGAACCTCAAGTTGGGGCTGCCCTCAGGTGAAAGACGAGAGGATCAGCTTGGCGTGGCTAAGTAGAAAAGGACTGAAGTCTGCAACCCCTTAGTAAAGGTTTTACATTGTCTCCAAGCCTCAGGATGCCAGCAGGCTGGGATTCGGCTGCCCAGAGTTAAACTTTGAAATTTCAAGCTCTATTGCCATTTCATTTTACTAGAATGGGTTTTTCATGGTGAACGAAATGAAGAGCATTCGCTGCCCACCTGCCTGCTTCCCTCATTCTGCCCACGTTCACCCTCAGATAACTGCAGTGACCTGAACTCGGAGCTGCAGCGGGTGCTGACGGGGCTGGAGAACGTCGTCTGCTGCAGGAAGAAGAGCAGCTGCAGCCTGTCCGTGGCCGAGGTGGACAGGCACATCGAGCAGCTCACCACGGCCAGCGAGCACTGCGACTTGGCTATTAAGGTAAGCCCTCCCCACCCTCTGTGTGGCTCTTGGCGATCGTAGGGGGGAAATGATCAGATCCTTCTCTTTTGAAGTGTGGTTTTCTCAAATACCTGTGAGGAATGAGTATTTCTGAGAAAGCCATATTCATAGATTGGGCCACCAGATAGAAGCCAGAGCCCTATACATTTTTGTTGGGCTGAATTGCACTAGAAAAAGTCATTATGTCAGCAGTCAGGATCACTGACTTCGCAGCAAAAATGACAATTTTCTTGGAAACTCTTAGACTGCTAGTATTGAACCACCTCATTTTAGTACGGTTCATCATGTAGCCCAAAGATTAACTTGGAAGTTTTATTAATGCTTTATGGCCTCTAGAATATTATTTCAGGAGTTAATCAATTCACGGTGCTAATAAGGGGGAAGTTCCAGGCCTCAGTGAGTCATGTATCCTGAGCACTCGGTCTCAGCCACACCTTCCACATCATTCATCTTACCTCCAAAGCAGAATGAAAAGAGAGGAATTTGCTGCATCTGCACAGACTCATCATGAACAATGGGAACGTCAAGTCTTGTTGATACTGGGCCTCTGGGGTCTTTATATTACTTCACCCTAGCTTAGTGACCTAGGCATAGTGATTGATTCTGAAAAGTCAGAGAGGGGCCTATGGAAAGGGAAATGTGATGTGTTACTTGGGGGGAAAAAAAAATGTCTTAGCGCTCTAGGCCCAAGCGTCTATCAACAGAAACCCTGGAGCTTACAAAAGAGCTGTGGTATCTCAAGGTGAACTGTGATTCATATTAATAACACAGCTGGTTTTCCATCTTTATTCATCTCAATTATTAATGTATCAGTGATGTGGTTTGGAGAAGCAACCACTGTTGTTTCTTTGTCTGGAGTCTCCCAGGCCCTATATTTAATTTTAATGTCAACTTGGGTCCTAGCCCCAGCCTCAGCTTTGAGAGGGAAGGAGAAGACAAGGACTTCTGCCAACCAGCAAGGGACAGAGCAGGCCCCAGATTTGAAAGGAAGGACGATGCACAACACAGGGGAAGTGGCAGCGCGATGGGGAAACCAGTGTGAGCAGCTACGAGTGACCTCCCCTTTTGTTGTTGTTTTTTTTGTTTTGTTATCGAGACCTGTTTCTCATCACCTCTCTTCACTGCCTTCTACTCCGACCTAGGAATCCTCCCTCCTCTCTCATGTCATTTGGCTTCTGCTTCCTTTTCCAAATGACAAGAGATGTGAATGAATGGTTTCTGAAAGCCACCAGAATGAGCTCTTCCTTTTTTTTTTCCAGTTTTCTGCACATTCTTTCTCCATTAATACTGTGTTTTAAGTGGATTATTTAAAAACTCTCCAAGTGCTATTAAGATTCTGCTCTTCTTAGTTCACAGCTGTCTTATTCATTAATTAAATCCCTGCTGTCTTAGAAACCTCCACAATGAGCTTCCTCGTTTCTGTGTCACAGGTTTATTTTCGGCTTGGGCATCTTGGGACTGAACCTCATTCACACCCTCTCAGTTCTGCTGTGACACTAAAGCTGGGAACAGCAATGTGGCCTCTGGTTGCCAAGTTGGAACAGGGGCGGCCTGTAATTCAGGAAACTGCAAGCTAGATTTTGTGTGCAGTTGGCAACTCCACGTTTGCTTTGTCGGGATCACTAACTGGCTTGCTGTCTGCTGGTGCGTAGTCACCAGTTCTGGAACGTGGACGAAGGAGATAAACATTGTGGACAGTTAGTGCCAGGGAGGGACTGTGGTTTTCTTACTCCGGGGACTGCTGGGTAACACAGACTAGGACCCAAGCAAGCCACAGAGTCTGGTTTGAGAATAGGGAGAGGATGATTTGGGGGTGTCACTGATCATGATGACACTTGACAGTGAGGAAGCTGTAGAACCCCCTCCTCTGTGGACACTCGCTCCGTCCAGCATGTTTCCTTCCCCTCCGCTTTCTCCCAGTCACTCACCTGGCTTGTTTTTGTGGCTGTATTTTCTAGACAGTCGAGGAGATCGAGGGGGTACTCGGCCGGGATCTGTACCCCAACCTGGCTGAGGAGCGGTCTCGCTGGGAGAAGGAGCTGGCTGGGCTGAGGGAAGAGAATGAGAGCCTGACCGCCATGCTGTGCAGCAAAGAGGAGGAGCTGAACAGGACCAAGGCCACCATGAACGCCATCCGGGAGGAGCGGGACCGGCTCCGGAGGAGGGTGAGCATGCCGAGTCCACAGGCCCGGGCCTCTTCCCAAGGGTGTGGGCCAGAGAAGCCAGCGTGCAGAGCCCAGGGCAGCCCCCGGGAATTCTGGGGCGTTTATAGCGTTTGGAATCGCCGTCCCTTTCTGGTTATGAAGTCAGTTTTTCTTTTTTTAAGAGATTCTTGAAAGGAAAATCATTTAAAAGTGCTGAGGTGTGGTGAACAGATTTTAAAAAAAATAACACTATTCTCCAGAATTGCAAATCTAAGTGGATGGTAAAATTATATCAGTGATTCTCAACCCATTCTCCCAGGTGTGCACGTCTGCCCCCAGCTACATTAAAATGTTCTTCTTTTAAGTTAACTAATACTATTTTATAATTTGCAAAAATATATAGACCAGTGGTTCTCAACCTTGGCTGCACATTAGAATCACCTGGGAATCTTTTTAAAATCCTGATTTCTGGGCCTCATCCTCCGAAAATTCTGTTTCTTTGTTACTAATGTTGTGGCCCCACCCCATAACAAAGAAACAGATTTCCGAAGGATGAGGCCCAGAAATCAGGATTTTAAAAAGACTCCCAGGTGATTCTAATGTGCAGCCAAGGTTGAGAACCACTGATATAGACTTTTCCCCTTTGCAGTCTTTTCTAACATTCTTTTAATTTATAGCAGCTGCTCTCACTTTTCAGTGAATATAATGAGAAATGTCAACTCTTTTAGTGCAGACTTATTAAGGTTAAAAATAATCGTATGTATGTATAGCTGTGTCTATATGCGTGTTTTGTGTATGTGTATATATGTTAAGTATGTGTGTGTGTAATTCCTGGTATTCACCCCCATGTACCCATGGCTCTATGGCCTGAAGCAGTTTGCCAATCACTCTGTGTAGGAAATATATCCATTACTAAAGACGCTGATGTTTGAGGATAGAAATGTTTGGCAGAATTGTAAAAAGCACTCAGTTTTCCGAAGATGGAGGGGTTTTTTCCTCAGGAACGCACAAATACTTCTTTGTTTGGCTGTGAATTTGATCTGTGAATCGACTGGCAGTGAAGCAAGGAATTCTTCAATCAGAAGCAATTCCCTCTGACCTCCACTTTGAATTACAAGACCCCTTTCTCTCTCAATCTTGGCGATAGTAGAAGTTTGCTTTCTAGTTTTGCTCTAACTGGAAATTTTGCACACAGGTTAGGTTGAATTAGAGAGGGGGGAAAAGACATCTAGTAATTGTTCTCCCTCTTCCCCTGACTTCTAAAGAACATCTTGGAAATACCTTGTTCTTCCAAAAGGTCAGCATGTATAACTCATTCTGTTTTTAATCCACATGTACGTTTGAGTGTGGGAGAAATTACTATTTTTGAACGTTATCAGCTCTTTTCCTCACTTTGGCTAATGTTATAATTAAAAGGCCAGCATCCCTGCCGCTCAGATCTGAACATCATTTTGTCTGAACTCATGTGCATAATAAGCTTGTTTCCAGTACCCAGCTGTATCAGATGCCATTCTTCATCCTTGCATCAGCAGGTGTAAATCATCCCCGTCAGCAAAGACTTTATCTGGGCCGGCCGATGACATTTCCTCCGTGCTAAGGCCCCCACCACCTGTAATTTCCTGGGCTGAGCTCCCTGATGATCATGACTAATGCCCTAATTAGGTGTGCTTGCTCTTAGCATGTGCATTCTGATGGTGCATGTTTTGTGAAGGAAATGTTGGTCCTGGGTGTAATTACATATTGTGGTTTAGAATAAATTTCCTCCCCTAACTTGAGTTACTAAAGCACAAGAGAGCCCTGGATTGTGACCAGCAAAAGATAAAAAGCCAGTCCCCTTCTTCACGTATTTTCTCCAACTCTGGAGGTTAGTCCTAAGAACTGCATCGTTTGGATGCTCTGTGCCAGGTCTGGAGCCTGACCACTCAGGTCACAGCCTGACCTACCAAGTCACCATGAGTCTGTGACAAGTTACCTAACTTCTCTGTGCCGTGGTTTACTCTGCCGTGAAGTGGGGACAATGCTAATACCCAACGCAGGGAAATTAGTTAATACTCATAATGCGCTTAACCTCGCTTCTGATCATACTTAAACGGTCAATTAAGTTTTGCAGTTACTATGTGGTGTTTTTCATATTTTTCTGTCTTTTAATATGGTTTTATATTAAATGTATATAATTTATATTTCAATTACCTCCAAATAGAAATGTGTCGAGGAACTTGTACCTTTTCCTCAACTGGAAATGTCCTCAGGAATTTGTATACATACCCATGAATTGGATCTATTTCCTTTTATTTCAAGACAGTTGTGGGTGTCATAGAAGTTGCTAGATGCCTTTGAATGCCAGTTTACTAGCCTTCAATGCTGGACGACTTCCACTCACCACCACTCATTATGTTTCATTTCCCCGAGGAGGAATCTGTTTCTGGTGGTGGGTTGTCTTCTGTTCTTCGTCATGTTCAGCTCTGTGGAGTGTCTGAGGTATGCTTTCACTGCCCTCCTTGCAATACCACATGGTACGTGGCTGGTTTGCCTTTGCTGCCTTTATGGCACTTCCCAATCCACAGTTCATCAAAGCTGCCTGAAAAGCAGTTGGGGTCACTTTTTTTTTCACTACCCACATTGATTGTATAGAATTTGAACTGACCAGATCAATAGGATTGGTGCTTGCCCCCTGACTGTAATTAAACAAAGTGCTCTCAGTAGATTTTCTGAGCTTGTTCAAGATTTAATTAAATTAGATCTTTAATGTTAGTTAACAGATAGGGCTACTTGGCAGAGCAGACAGCAGGCAATTTTTGTTATTGGTCCCAGCTCATTATTAAATGAGATAATCATTTATATCTGCATGCTCTGTACTATACCCATTCATTTCCTCACACTTAAAGAAACAGACTTAATTTAGGTGAGGTAGAATTAATTACTCTAGAAAGGAAGCACTTGCTCTTCATTCATTTGTTTATTCATTTCATAAATGTGATTGGTCGTCTCCTCTGTGCCAGCAGAGGGGTTACAGGGGCGAATAGGACACAGTCCCCGGCTTGAAGGATTTTGGGGAGACAGGCAAGTAAACAGCTCATTACGATGGTGTATGTCCAGTGGTCGGGAGGGTGAACACAGAGGGTGCCCTGGAGCTTATTGGAAGGACCTGTGGTGGCAGGTCCAGCTTCCCCACACTATTTGCATTTTTTACCTAATTGTTTAGGTCACCTGCCATGTACCAAAATGATCAGTGCTTTCCCCAGATAGTTTGGTAAAGCAAACTGGATGTGACCACAGGCTTATGTGACCCATTGAATTATAGACTTGAATCAAAAGTGGGCCACACAAATTCTTTCTGAGATTTTATACAAATTCTTCATAAAGTTCTGCAAGTTCGTGGCGTAAGGTGGTGGGAGCAGAGTTTATTCCTTGCATCCTGCGCCCTTTCACCCCTGGGGTCTGGCTTCTGCTTGGACTCTCTGGTCATCACCACAGTAAATTCAAGAGACTAGAAGACAGACAGTTTTGAATCAAATAAAAGTCGCCCTAATCTGGAGTTTCCCTCTCTCAATTTTGTGCACTCTCCCTCAAAATGTCCTTAAAACCCTTAGTGTTAATTAACTTGCCTCAGGAGGAGGTAGGGCAGTATTTCCATCAATGTTAAGAAGGTAACAAGTGTCCCTTTTCCAATCCAGTCACTCTTGGTCCCTAAATGCAGTGTTACATTTAGGAAGGGATTTCATTGTTCTGTGCTCATAGGACCCATGTAATAAAATGATCACCCTGTTCGGCTAAAGTCTTTTAAAATATAAATGAGGACTCCCAAATCCAGGTGGTGGTGGTGGTTGTTTTTTTTTTGGGGGGGGGGGGGGGGGGGAGCATAGAGACATGGAATTTATTAACAATAGACACATTACGTTTTATATTTTACATTAAATTATGTGACTTTTGTCAATTGGGAAACCTTCAAGCAAACTTTATTTTGCTTAGAAATAATAGAAAGGTATTTTAAAAAGTAAGGAAAATTCACTTCTTAAGGATTCAGCATTCAATCAGTTGTATAATTGAAAAGCCAGGTTTTTAAATGGCTGCCATTTGGTCCTTGGCCGGAAAAAGGACAGGTCATCTTTCAGAATGCTGCAGTACCATTTCCTTCCTTCTCATCTGGCCTCCTTAACAGAAGGTGGCCCCACATTTCTGGTAATGTAGCCTCCTGTGGGGTGGTGGTGAGAACAGAAGCATGAAAGGAAGGATGTGGGGCAGGAGAGAGAAACTTCCTGCAGGCATTGTCACCCTCAGGGCCCATTTCCCCCTTACGCTTTGCAAAGTAACAATCCTCATATATTTCTTTAGGCCATTTTTTTTAAATTATGATTACCGTTTTATGACAGCAAAAAGATACAAATCAGAACGAGCAAAGAAAGAGATGCTTGCATGAAGTCTGAAAGGAATAAGCGCAAAGCTCCCGGTTGTCCTCTCCCTGTGGAGTCCGGGACGGCCTTTCCTCCTATTGGCTGGGACGTGTGACAACACGCAGAGCATCGCCAACCAGGGAGGTTCATCCGAGCTTCAGTATTTAACATTTTTATTGGCGTTTCATTCTGTAAGTGTGACTGATTGAACCATTGGCCATGTGGGGGAACTCAACATGCAGCTCCTCTTTTAGGGAGATCAGGCCTCTATCCTTTGGGCCACCTTTAAGTGTGTGATTATGACAGGTATGACAGAGCTCCACCATGTCTGCCTGTAGTCATTTCACACAGGAGATATCACAGAGATTTGTTGGGTGGGGTGGGGTGTTGGTCTAGCACTTGCCCCATGAACTCGCTGACCATGAGAATTTACAGAGCATCCTCTTCCATGTCCCCAAGGTCCTCCCCCAGAGCCATCAGTTATGAATCCATTGGTACCAGTTTCCAGATACTGAACTGGTTCTAAACACGAAATCAAATCCACCTTCGTATTTACCCACATTATCTCCAAGGGCACTTGTCGATCAATGGTCACGCTTGAAGGAGTTGAGAAGATGACTCCAAATTAAACCAATGGGCCTGCTTAGAAAGAGTAATTACCTTAATGGTTGATCGTGTATTTTATTATGTACTTCTTTCTACTAATTAGTTCATTCGTAACATACTTAGTATTAGGCTGCCCATCCCTACTGGGAAATAAGATTTAGGGTATCATACGGAGGTGTCCAGAGCATGGTCTGTCTCTGAAGCAGCCTTTCACTTTGAATTGTCTCCTTCAGTTATAGATATAGTTATAGGCTAAGTCAGTACTCTTTGATATTTTTTACTGAAAATCAGTGACAGTCGAGAGATGTCTGGAAGTGAAATTGTGTGGCCTCATGTAGGTCAGATAAAGACTCATCTTTGTTTTACCTTATTTGGTCTTAGGTCCCATCTGAACTCTTCCAACTCTGCCTTCCCTTCCATGACACTTTTCTTGACCACAGTGTCTGCATACGAAAAAAGCAGGACTTTGAAGCCATACTTGATATTACTATGAACTTGTGTAAATTTATTACATATGTGTATATGTAAAACTATTTTAAATAGACCAGAGCAGTGTACACCAGGTCTCATAATAATAGTCGTAAGGAGTTACAGGATATAAGTCAAATGTTACTTGAACTTTTCTAGTGTACTAGTTTCTTTTTGAAATGAATTTATTCTTTTAGTTGTATAGTTTTTATTATACAGAAGTTTATACATAGAAATAGAAGGGACGCTAAAATGCCAAAATACTAAGAGAGACTACATCTAGGCAGTGGAAATACTGGCTGGCATACCTTTCTTTTTTAATTTTCAAATTAAAGAAACAAAAAATAAAGTAGAGATAGTCTCTATCTCCTGGCTTTAACAACTTTATGTTTATATGTAAACACACTCTTCTCTTTTGTCCTGGTTGGAACTTTGCCATATTTTATTTGTCTCTTCTTAGGAGTTTCTTTATATGACAAGGGAGAGGATACTAATATTAGCTAAGTTTAAATTTATAAAAAGATTTGTACAAAATAAACCCTGTTTCAACACTTCCGGACCTGATCAGGCCCTGTAGGAGGGGCTTCGAGGAGGGGGTCTGGCTCCAGTGCTCTTTTTCCAACCTGAATGTGGGGTGTCAGGTGGCTCTTCCTTTGTATGGCTGGTTTATTAGTGGTGATAAGAATAGGTTATACAACAG
The DNA here is from genome assembly GCF_028538775.1 of Myotis yumanensis. Taxonomy (NCBI): domain Eukaryota; kingdom Metazoa; phylum Chordata; class Mammalia; order Chiroptera; family Vespertilionidae; genus Myotis; species Myotis yumanensis. The sequence goes on along the minus strand of NW_027223755.1, from coordinate 65,918,779 downwards.
TAACAAATGAACCCCCAAATTTCAGTGGAATAGCACACCAGAAGAGCTTGTTTCTTACTCGCATTACATATCCAGTGCAGGTCTGGGGATGAGGGCACAGCTCTGCCCCATATATTCACTCAGGATCACAGGCTGATGGCAACCCATCACCTAAAACATCACTTAAATGGACTCATCCTGCACTAAATTCTTCCTCCCACGGCCTGTTGGCCAGAAGTAGGCAGGTGCTCCACTTTAACCATAGAGGGACTGAGAAATGGGGTGGGGGACAGGTAGATATTTATTGAGCCGTAAATGTTCCTAACACAGCTGACTTGTTTTTATTTGTTTGACTGTGACACCAGAGAGACTTGGACATGAGTAAGAGTGCCAGAGAACAGGCGACTTCACTCACCCGTCTTGGGGTGGTTCTCAACATGAGCGTCAGAATCATTGGGAAGCTCTTTCAAAGGACATATGCCCAAGCCCTTCATGAGCCACTGAATCACTGAGTGGGGTTGGGGACCCAGCACACCTCCCCATCGCGATCCCAGCAAGTGCTCAGAACAGGAAAAAGGAGTGCCCTTCAGTGGGCCAAGGGCCTCGCCAGGCATCTTTACCTCTCTCCCTGCAGATGGAGGGAAACAGATCCACAGCTCTTCTGTGTCCTTCTACTCACACCTGGCCTGTTCCTCCTGGGGCCCAAAGTGTAGCAGTGATGAACCCTGCATCTGAAAGACGAGGTTAGGTTGACTCGAACATGCACAATATATATAAAGCTCTCGTTGGCACCAATCGCACATATGTGTTTCAATCTGTCATTGTCAATCTCGAATTTGGTTAACGCTTCTATTATAAAGGGCGCATAGTGTTATTAAAAAATTTCTTCTAATTAATTTCACAGTGTGCACAAATTCATGCACCGGGCCGCTAGTAAGCATATAAGTTCTTTGGTTAATCTCTTCCCTTCCCTGCCCCTCCCTTGGGTAATAAATTCTTAATCTTTTTCTGACAATGTCTTTTTTTTTTTTTTTTACAACACTCTTGATGATACTTGTAAATAGCAAATTGCCATAAATTTAGTGGCTTAAGAAAACACAAACTTATCATCTTATAATTCTGGAGGTCAGAAGTCCAAAATGCATCTCACCCGCTAAAGACAAAAGTATGGTCAGGACTGCATTCCTCCTGGGAGATCTTTTGGAGTTCCTCTTCCTGGCCTTGTCGAGCTCCAGAGACAGCCACATTCCTTGACTCATGCCCTTCCCTCCATCATCAGCAGCATAGTATCTCCAAGCCTCTCCAACTCTGACCCTCCTGCTTCTCTCTCACAAGATGCTAGTGACTGCCAAGGCCCTTGTAAGGTCATCCAGGACAGTCTTCCCATCTCACAATTCTTAACCATTCCTACAAATATCCTTTTGCCATTTAGGTAACTTAATCACAGGTTTTCAGGATTAGGACATGGACGTCATTAAGGGCCTCCACAATAGTCTACCTGAGTATTGGATTTTAGGTTGACAGATTATTTTAAAAAGTATAGTCAACTAATTATATTGAGACTGACACTGTCAGACACCATTAAGGTGTTGGCAATACAGTAGTAAATGAAACAAACCAACATGCTGTATTTCTAGATATGGTATTATTTTTTTCAGTTAGTTTGGGCAGCATAACAAACTACCCCATTTTAGAGACCTAAAACAGCAAATATGTATTATTATCCTCATGGTTCCGAGAACAACTGGCTCCAATGGGCAGTTCTCACTTGGGCTCAGATGTGGCTGCAGTCAGATGGTGGCTGGGCTGTCCTGACTCCTGCCTGGCGAGTCTAAAAACCGCCTCCCCTACTTAGCACTGATGCAATAAGTCAGTCTCAAGACCTGACTCCACATCTGGAAAACTCACCTACTTTCTTTTCAGATACTGTTTCTCTGTCATCTCCCATGTTCTCGTCCCCTGGAACTCCTTTAAAAGTACTTCGGAGCCCGGCTGTGGTGGCTCAGTAGGTTGAGCATCGCCCCATGGACCAAGAGGTCCTGGGTTCGATTCCCAGTCAGGGCACATGCCTGGGTTGCAGGCTTGATCCCCAGTAGGGGCGTGCAGGAGGCAACCGATCAATGAGTCTCTCTCATCATTGATCTTTCTATCTCTCTCTCCCTCTCCCTTCCTCTCTGAAATCAATAAAAATATTTTAAAAAATAAAATAAAAGTACTTCAGAACCTCAGCAGTCATTTATGTCTCTCATCAATGCTTGCATATTTTGTATCTTTTTAGCTCCCCATGCTGTGTTCTGAATTAATCTCTGCACTATGTTCCAGTTCACTAATTCTCTCTTCAATTTTATCCAGTCTAGAGTTTAACCAGTGATTTCATTGCATTGGTTACATCTTCTGCTGGCTTTTTTCTCATCTACCTATTCTTGTTTGATATCCGCCTATTTTTATGTCATAATTTCTTATTCTTTATGGAAATACCTTTCATCTTATTAAAGATCGTAATTGTGTTTACTGTGATATAGCTCACTGTCTCCATTATTTTCATTTCGTCTGAGGTGAGTTCATCTCCTAAGTTAGATTGCTGGCTCTTGTTTCATCCTCCTTCCTCTGCAACCACACTTCCATGTCTAGCAACTTCCTGGTCTTGAGCTCCCAGTCATGGGAGGCTTATGTCTCCTGTTCCCTAATGCTATTGGATGATTTACAATTTAGGTCTCAAGGCAGTGTGTGGCCTGGCAAAATCCAGACCTTGAAAGATTGGGGCCTGGCAATATGCAGATAATACACATTTCGACTTCACATCCAAGTGTGTCATGGGTCTGGGACTTTAATTTATAAGGTTGGCCCTCTGCACAGTTCTAGGCTTTCTCTCTGGCTTCAAGGGCAGCACTCAATCCACTGTTCACAGATGGTGGGGCAGGAAGGCTCCAGGCTTTATGTGGAGGATCAGCTCAAACAGCCTGATGGAGCCAACTCTTGATGTCCCGCCCCTCCTGACATGAGCAGTCCACACCCTGCTCTCAGTTCCCCCGGCACCGCCTCCCCCCTAACCTCTTTAGCTTTATTTTTCACTTCACTTCTGGCATCTGGAGATTTTATTGCCTTTCTTTTAAACTTGGCAGTGGATTTCTTTCTTATTGTTCCTTTTTATGGCAGCATTTCCATGCAATTTTAATAGGAGGAGTGCCTGTTTATTTTAGCTGGGCTGTCATATGCTGGGCATTTTCATTTGTTCTGTACATAGAGTTACTCCCCCTGTTTTCACCCACTTCTCATCCTCATCCCCTGTGGTACCTGCCAAAGTGAGAGTCGGACCCTGCCAGCCTTCTCCTGTAGACTGGCCCCCTCCCCTTGTATATCTTATAGAGTCTGGCTTTTTCCACTCTGTTTCTTTCATCAGACTCTTCCTTCCAGTTTAGCTTTAAGGAATGTGCTCAAATCTTCTTTCTGCTAATGCTCTAGCATATTCTTTTCACTGTTATGGTTTAATCTTTTTTCACTCCTTACTATTATTGTCCTGAGGCCTCCAGAGTTTGAAGAAAACAATGCATTTACTCAGTCTACTGTCTTGAATGGAAGAGCTCAGCTGAGTTCTCAGTGCTGTCTAAGCTTTTTTTTTCCCCATCGTTTTTGGACATAGGTCAGCTTTCTTCTTCATTCTGACATCTGCTATTCCCTCCCCCACTCCTATCAGAGGGGCCTTAATCTTTTCTCTCAGAAAAACAGAAACCTTATGTCTCCTGTCCTCATTCTCCAGTCTGTAAACTCACCTTCCTTCTTCCCTGTCCTTACCTCTTTGCTTTCTCTCCTGGAGCAAGCTCCTGGAGCAAGCATGCCCCCCTCTTACTGTCCTCCACTGAACCTTCCATCCAACAAGCTACATAGGCTCTCTCCTCCCACCCCCACTGCCGAACCTCTTCCCTGGGCAGCCTCCCCACACACAAGATTCCTAAGCTCTGCATCCAGTTCTGACCTTCTTTCTTCAGATTACATTTCTAATTGTTGACTGAATACCCAGTGCTTCTTTAAATTCAGCATGTCCAAAGCTGGCATCTTCTCTCTGAAAAATTAACTCCTCCTCATGTTGTCCACATTTCACCGAGTAATACCATGTCCACTGAGTCAACCCACCACAAATTTGGGTGTGTTTGGGTTTTTTTTACTTCCTTGAATAGTTCTAGAAGTGCAGTGGCTAATAGAGTAGCTACTGGCTGCAATTTAAATTTGAATTTAAATTGAAGAAAATAGAATACAATTGCAAACTCAGTTTTGTTTTATTTTTCCCCCCATACAAATCAATTTTTAAACATTTCAGCTTGCCACCAGCTTCCAGCTCCAGTTCCTCTAAATGCCCAGGTTGAGCTATCCATCTAGTGCACAGAGGTGACCCAGTTGCTGATCTCTTAATCTACATCTGTCCATGGCAGCATGTTGGTGGATTCTCTAGTACTAGTGCATATCTGCTCAATGCTGAAGCCAGAACCCTGGTGCCAAGGTGGAGGTGGGAGAGCAGGTATCCCTCCCTTGAAGTTTAAGTGGAACAGTAGCAAGGGAGGTTCCTGCACTTACTCCCAGAGGTACAGGGGCACATTGCCGGTGCTCACTAGCCACATGTGACCACGGTGGACAGTGTGGTCGGAACACCGCCATCGCTTTTGGAACTTCTGGTGGGCAGTGCTGATGTAAGGTGGACTTGCCATTGTCACTTCCACGTCACTGTTTGAGTTATCATTTCTCACCTGAACTGTCCATACAGCCCTTGACTCACCTCCTTTATCTTCTCACTCCAGCCCATTCTCCTCTCTGATCAAATGATGTTTATAAAACCCCGTTCTCCCTTTGGGAGTCATCTATAATAATAAAAGCATACTATGCTAATTAGACCAAACAGCTGAACGATCTTCCAGACATCCTTCCGGATGAAGCCGTAGTGGCGGGGCCTGGGCAGAGGCAGTTAGGGGCGATCGGGCAGGCAGGCAAACAGTTGGGGGCAATCAGGCAGGCAGGCAGAGTGGTTAGGGGCAAGCAGGCAGAGTGGTTAGGGGCAAGCAGACAGGCAGGCGAGCAGTTAGGAGCCAGCTGTCCCAGATTGTGAGAGGGTGCAGGCCAGACTGAGGGAAACTACCCCCCTCCATGCACTGATTTCATGCATTGGGCCTCTAGTTAAGGTATAAATGGGAGGAGCAGAGTTCCAGCATTTTAATGTCGTTTCCTTACATGAACTCTTCAGAGCCTCCTTTGTTACCCTTTTCTTTTTATTTGCTTATTGAACAACTACTCTTTTTATTTGCTTATTGAGCAATCCTAGTGTTTGCTGCTGTGGGAACGCAGAGGCGACATACCTTCTATACTGTGACATCCCTGTAGGTTCCCCTTTTCAGAGCATGGTTCATATCATAATGTTTGGCTGGACTGTGAGCCCCTGAAATATAAGAAACTTACCTTCATACTCTACCAGGTTTCCAACGTATGTAACAGATTAACTTCTCTTCTGGCATCTAGATAGATTCTGGCTATGTGCTAACTTTAGGAGGAATAAACAAATGGCCTTTCAAATCGCGCTCTGTGTTCTGTTGTTGAAGAACTCCAAGGTTGTAAAGGGTGATGGGGACTTTCCCACAAATAGAATCCTAGCTTCGGGGTAGCTGTGATTCCTCCCTACCCCCTGACTCCAAACCACATGTGTTATAGAGAGAAAAATACAGCGTGGGGCAAACATAGGTTTACAGCTGTTTGTATGGAAAATAACACAATAATTAATACATAATAATACAGGAATAAACTCTGTGTTTTGCTTACAACTGTAAACATACTTTTACTCCACCCTATTTTCTCTAATAAAATACCCTCAATATAAGGTGGGTATATTAATTCGTTACTTCAAACATAAAACAACAGATGCGCATTCTCTCACAGCTCAGAATCCACAAAATCAGGTTGTCGGCAGGGCTGTCCTCCCAGAGGCTCTAAGAGAGATTCCTTCCTGCCTCCTCCAGCCTCTGGCCACTCCTGGTGTTCTTACCTTGACCTTCACATGACCTTGACCTTCACATGACCTTCATCTTCACCTGACCTTCTTCCCTGGGTCTGTTTCAAATCTCCCCCTCCTTTTCTGTGTGAGGACCCCAGTCATTAGATTTAGGGCCCGCACCATATTCAAAATGAGCTCATCTTGAGTTTCTTAACTTAATGACATCTACAAGGACCGTATTTCAAAATAAGGTCATATTCACAGGTACCTGGGGGTTAGAACCCGGACATAGCTTTTAGGGGAACACACTCCAACCTGTGACATGTGAGTATAAAAGTGAGGGTCTAACAGCTGTGTTTCCTCCCTTCTTGAGCCTTACCTAGGCTGACCCAGCCAACTCTAGCCTTCATTTCTGTGCATTGAAATTAAGACACAGAGAGAGAGAGAGAGAGAGACAGAGAGAGACAGAGAGAGAAACACACACACCCCTCCAGAGCCCAAATCAAGAAGGGAGAAAAGGCTGTTTAACTCAGCCAGTTCTCTCTCTTTTCATGACAGAGTCATCCCACTCACCTAGGCTGGATTTTTTTCACTGCCTAACAATGATCATTACATAATAAAGCATAGACCAAAATAAACATGTTTATCATCCTCTGGTTCTCAAAGACATTCTTCGGGTCCAAAGCTTTTAAATGAAAATGGATATTTAGATGTAGGGATTACTTTAAGCATTCGTGCCTGTGCACTAGTACGCCGTGGGAAAAGACTCAGAGTAAATGTCTCCGTAGAGTAAGAAAGAACATGGTGCTTTCTCTGTTTTCATTGTCATCTAAAGTCTCCATAGTGAACACGTTTTGCTTTAGTGATAAGAAGGAGAAATATTTTTTAAAACATGGGAAGTTTTAATGAAGTTTTTATAAATTGCCCAGGACAGTTTGTATTTTTTTTTTAAATATATTTTATTGATTTTTTTACAGAGAGGAAGGGAGAGGGATAGAGAGTTAGAAACATCGGTCAGCTGCCTCCTGCACACTCCCCACTGGGGATGTGCCCGCAACCAAGGTACATGCCCTTGACCGGAATCGAACCTGGGACCCTTGAGTCCGCAGGCCGACACTATCTGCTGAGCCAAACCGGATAGGGCTGTATTTTTTAAAAAGCAAGATGAGTGGGCCAATTGGGGTTCTTGGCACAGATCACTGATTGTGTTGCGAGTGACTCAGACACTCTTTAGATTGCGGAGTGGTGTTAACATTGTTGTGTTTCAGGGCCTCATAGACTTCCACAGCAATAGAAATTGAAATCCATGGTCTTCATTAGGGAGGTTTCCCTAGTGCCGGGTAGCAGGCCTGAGCGGCGAATGGGCCCTCTCCCTTTACCATAGCGTGCAATGAGGCATCCACACTACCCCCATTCTTGGTTTGTAGGGCACATTTCATAATGAGCCCTGTATCTCTCACCAGCAACACCATTCAGCTTTGACAGGCGTGTGTTCTCTGGTCTTTAACTCTTTTCAGGTCAGCCCTGTGTCTGGCGCGTTACTATCGAATGCACTTTGCTCCCAGGGAATTTTCCTATTTGGCTTCTAACATGTTAATAAATTATTGAAGTTTCAATTACTTTTGGTTCCCAATTTAGCTGGATGGAGACATCCAAAGTACTTAATATGAAAGCTTTTCAGCCGCTTTTAGAGAAAGGTTTGCCTCGCAGGGTTTGGCGCCAGGGCCACAGGATCAGGTTCCGCTCCTCCTGCCTCTGGGACTAAAGGGCTCGTGGCCCTGGAAGTGCCTCAGGCCAGTGCTGCCGAGGACGTGGGCCCCTTCCCGGGAGCGTCTGACCTCCTGGGAGCTTGTTGGATGTGCGGGCTCCTGGGCTTTCTCCGCATCTGCTCAGTCAGAACCCCCAGGGGGATGCTGTGTTTTCACCAGCCCTGGACATCTGGTGCACCTACAACTTTGGGAAGCCTTGCCTTCGATATCCTGGTGCTAATTCTTCCCAGCAGGGCCTGTGACCCATTTGCTAGAGCCTGTCACCCTTTTGCAAGGGCCTGTGGGTGCTGCAGTCAGTTTGCCCTTTAAGGTAGACGCTGTACACAGTGACAAAGCTGTGATCCAGGTCATCTGAAAGACCAGTTTCTACAGTCTTCACTTACTCATCACTGAACTGTCACCATAGAGAAGCAGGATTTGAACATTTAAATTCTGTGCAGGTAAATGTGTGTTCTAAGTATCCTTCAGAGGGCCCTGTTGTTCATTTTTATACAAAAGCACTATTTAGATATTCCTTCCCACTGCCCCAGCGATAAGCCCATCTTGAAGGTGCCACCTCTGTCTCCACCTTAGCCTTGCCTCCTTGCCAGTTCGCATCTCTCTTCTACCTGCAGTTCTTCAAACGCAGCGCATCAGCATAATGCCTGTGCTCGTGTGTAGGCTGTTCGCCCTGCCCCACTCACCCACGCCACCACCAAAGCCAGCCCTGTCCACCTGTCAGACTGCTGAGTACCACTCCCTCCTGAACCCATCCCTGATCATCTCAGATGGAGGCATACCCTTCCCCTCCTCTGTTTCCTACACCACTTGACACGGACGTTTATAGCCCACAGTGTGCACTGTGTTGAATTTATTAGTCTCCCTCCTCGGAGCTCTGAGCTCCATGAGAGTGGAGATTCCATCCTGGCTCCTCGTCTGCAGTGCCCGGCACAGCGTCAGGCACATGAGGAATAGACTTCCTTAGAGAGGATTGCTCTACCTCTGCTGGCAGCTTCCAGTGCCTTAGACAACATGCCCCTCTTGTATTTGTGGAACACAGATGATGGCCATGGCAGGTCTAATGAAGAATACAGTGATACCTTAAAAAAGAGAGATAACATTAAAAGAGCCAATTATATATTTTTTTAAAAAGAACACAGTGACACGAATATGGACTCAACCAACTTAGCTTGTCAGTGAAGCTGATTCTATAATGTAGATCAGTGTCCTACATCCACTATCTGGCCAGGGAATCCACCCACTGTGTCTAAAGGCATTATTAATTAAATTATTATTATTATTATTATTGTTATTGTTATTTCAGGTACGAGAGCTTCAGACCCGACTGCAGAGTGTGCAGGCCACAGGGCCCTCCAGCCCCGGCCGCCTCACTTCCACCAACCGCCCTGTTAACCCCAGCACCGGGGAGCTGAGCACGAGCAGCAGCAGCAATGACATCCCCATCGCCAAGGTGAGCTTCTGGGGGCAGCGCACCTCCTGTTATCTGGAGGCACCAGCCTTTAATGAGGTGGCCACTGTGCAGGTCTGTGATGAGCTCAGATGCCCCAGGGGCTTCCCCAGGGTCCCAGACAGGCCTCCCACGCTGGAGCTGCAGGGAGAGATAACCCACTAGTAGTTTTAAGTCTCTCTGACCTGCAACCTGGACTCCAGTTCCCATTAATCAGCCAGCTGGAGCATGTCACCACTGACAGTTCACTGTGGAGGGGGAGATGTTTGTCAGGTTCTACAACACTAAAGAGTGGATGGAGAGCTGCTCAGGAGGACTAAGGTTCAGCCCAGGAGGGGACCCTACGTGATGAACCACGGTCTCCCCACTCATAGGACTGCCAGCGCTGCCAGCAGGAAAATAGGTTAGGATGGGCAGCCACGGTCGCTGTGAGAAGTAGTCCCTCCCACTCTTTGCCACAGCTCTAGGCTCATATGTTGAGTCCATCCTAGAGAGACTGTTCAAACTGTACCCTTCCTCTTCCCCAGTCGCCAGCCAGTCTCCACAAGAAGATCAGTTTCAACCATCAAGTTGTGTACTTTAGGTCAAAACAGTGTTTCTCAACCAGAAGTGATTTTGTCCCCCAAGGGATAGTTGGCAGTATCTGGAGACAAATTTGATGGTCACAACTGGAGTGCTGCTGGTATCTTGTGACTAGAAGCCAGGGATGCTGATAAACATCCTACAATGCACAGAACAGCCCCCACCACAAAGAGCACCCAGCCCAAAATGTCAGCGGTGCTAGGGTTGAAAACCCCTGGGTTAAATGGTTGGTAGAAAAATTGGACAAGTGAGTTGTTTTTTTGAACCACAGTCAGGGGTGAACCTGAGGAAGGGTGGTGAAGGATTAAAGAAGACAGACAAGAGAATGCAGTTGGGGCCAGGTAGGATCACTGTGCCTGGATGAGGAAACAGTGACCCAGCCTGTAAGCCCAAGCTTTATTTTATAGTCAGATCACACAAAGCAAAACAAGGGGAGTGGTCAACATGTTTACAATGTTCTTGTGAGTTTCAAATCTATTTCGTTACTCAAGCCTTGTTTTGGCAGCACTTGCCGTACCTTCCACAGCCCATTAGCTACCTAGGAACAAGGGGGGACTATAAGGTCAAGCTTAATTGTGCTAGGAAGGCTTTGCCCTCCAAGCTGAGACTTGTATGTGGCTCTGCCACAGGTCAGTCTGAAGCTTGACCCTATAGCCACTCCCTACAGTTTTTAAGATATTAATCAGTTTAGTTACCATGGTTAACCAGTATGCCGTTATAAACTGTGTGAACAGTTTAGGGAATGACTTGTCCTTTTTTTGATAGTTTGTTGTTTTGCTTTTTAAGATTGCTGAGAGGGTGAAGCTATCCAAGACCAGGTCTGAATCTTCGTCGTCTGATCGGCCCGTCCTGGGCTCAGAAATCAGCAGCATCGGGGTGAGTGTCCAAGAGAAGCAAGGCCAGAACGTTCCCAATAGAGCTGCACAGACAATGGTTTAGAGATCATGGAGGAACTTCCAAAGTTCACTTCCAGTGAACCAGTTAATTATAATAATAAATTACGATTTCCTCCCAGAGTAGGATTAAAATATACAGTGGTTTCCACATGGTGAATTACTTCTTCAGCTTTAAGGGAGACTTTTTTTCTCAACTTGAAACTGTTCAGAAAGAAATGATTTAAGTCTAGTTGCTGGTGATGTATGTGAAAGTCTGGAACTGTTTGCTTTCTATCAGCCTGCTCCCCAGAGACTGAGCCGGGAAGCCCTAAGAGAACTTCACCTTTTGCACATCCCCTTGGAAGGCAGTGCCCTCTCCACTGGGGACAAACGCTGCCTTTGAAGTGAAGCCCAGTGCTCTGACAGACCAGGACCCTCTAGCCCAGCACCAGAGTGCTCATTTGTAGAACCTGCCAGCCCCCGGGGCTAGGCTGATGGATGGTGGAAAGGCAGCAGTTCAGGTTCCCTGAGGGATACCTTTTAGGATTGGGGATAAAGTTAGGAGAGCCAGCTGTTAGATCCTCAGGGGTGGAGAGAGTCTGAATAGCACTTTTAAGGCCCTAATTTAGAATTCTACGCTGAGCAAAATTTACATGCATCCAGATTCTATGCCAAATTTAAATTGTGAAATTAAAGGGGTCGGCCACTCTCCGTGGCCATAACAGCCAGGGACAAGGGCCTGGAGTGGCAGGGGTTAAGGAAGGGGGAAGGGAGTCCACACTCTGCTCAGTATCCAAAACGTGAGAGACTCTCAGGGGGCATTATCCCCACAGCAAGCATGTGAAGGATGCAGCTGTGTTTTGGTCCTGTGTCTGTATTGCTTTTAAGCACGTAGTTAGCTTTCTGCACTAGAATCATATACAAACCGAGAAAGATCAGGGTAACCATCTCCTGGGGCCTGATCCTCGGGAATAAAAGCTTTAAATAGTTTTGGGGGTCAGGGTTCCTGAAGTGACACTGTCCCAACGGTGATTCATGCTCACCTGTACAGGTATCCAGCAGCGTGGCGGAACACCTGGCCCACTCTCTTCAGGACTGCTCCAACATCCAAGAGATCTTCCAAACTCTCTACTCACATGGATCTGCCATCTCCGAAAGCAAAATTAGAGAGTTTGAGGTGGAAACGGAACGGTTGAACAGGTAAAGGGAAACCTGTATACTTGCATGATGGTGGGAGCTGCCCCTTTGCAAAGATCAATTGAAGTGGCCTTGTGTATTGTGGCGCTGTGATGCTGTCAGGCTGGTGGGTGGGAGTTCTACCACCTTGCTCCTCAAAGGAGCGCTTACAGAAAGCAGGCGGGGCTGGCTTCACAGGTGGGAGACCTGAGACTCAAATGTGTGGGGCCTCGTACTCAGAAGGACCCCACACTTGCTTTACTGCTCTGCTCTCACTGTTTTAAATTCTATATATAAATATATATAGATTATATATATATATATATACACACACACACACACACACACACACACATACATACTAGAGGCCCAGTGCGTGAAACTTGTGCACTGGGGGAGGGGGGGTGTCCCTCAGCCCAGCCTGCACCCTCTCCAATCTGGGACCCCTCGGGGGATGTCCGACTGCCGGTTAAGGCCCAATCAGGCCTAAACCGGCAGTCGGACATCCCTCTCACAATTCGGGGCTGCTGGCTCCCAACCGCTCACCTGCTGCCTGCCTGATTGTCCCTAACCACTTTTGCCTGCCAGCCTGATCACTCCCTAACCGCTCCCCTGCTGGCCTGATCATGCCTAACTGCTCCCTGCCAGCCTGATTGCCCCTAACTGCCCTCCCCTGCCAGCCCGATCGCCCTCAACTGCCCTCCCTCCCCTGCAGGCTTGGTCACTCCCAACTGCTCTCCCCTGCTGGCCATCTTATGGCAGCCATCTTGTGATGACATGAGGGCGGCCATCTTTTGACCACATGGGGCAGCCATCTTGTGTGAGGGTGTGACAGTCAATTTGCATATTACCTCTTTATTATATAGGACTAGAGCAGTGGTTCTCAACCTGTGGGTTGCGACCCCTTTGGCGGTTGAATGACCCTTTCACAGGGGTCACCTAAGACCATCCTGCATATCAGAAATTTACATTACGATTCATAACAGTAGCAACATTACAGTTATGAAGTAGCAATGAAAATAATTTTATGGTTGGGTCACAACATGAGGAACTGTATTTAAAGGGCCAGAAGGTTGAGAACCACTGGACTAGAGGCTCAGTGCACAAATTCATGCATGGGTGTGGTCCAACCAGCCCCGCCCCAATTGGCGGATCAGGGCCAGGCCAGTTGGGAGAAGATGGCTGACCAGCCTGCCCCAATCAGGGCTGGGCCAGCTGTGGGGAGGGGCCACAGGCGATTGGCTGGCAGGCCCCACCCCTGATAGGGGTTGGGGGGCTGAATGGGGGCAGAGCCAGACGTGGGGAGGGACTGTGGGTGGTGGGCCAGCTAGCCCCACCCCCAAATGGGGGGCTGATTGGGTGTCAGCAGCTGGGGGAGGAGCTGTGGGAGGTTGGCCGGCCAGTCCCACCCCCGAATCGGCTGGTTCACTGGCCGCAGTGGGCATCATAGTGACTGGTTGTTCTGGTCATTACGGTGTTCCAATCACTGGCTTTTTATATATACAGATTTTTTTATTTCAGAGAGGAAGGGGGAGAGAGAGAGAGAGAGAGAGAGAGAGAGAGAGAAAGAGAAACATCAATGATGAGAGAGAATCATTGATTGGCTGTCCCTGCACTCCCCACAGTGGGGATCAAGCTCACAACCTGGGCATGTGCCTTGACCAGGAATAAAATCATGACCTTCTGGGTCATAGGTCGACGCTCAATCACTGAGCCATGCCTGCTGGGCTGTTTTAAATTTTTAATTTATGAACGAGGGGCCGGCCTTTTCATTTGGCACTGTCCATCGGAAATTATGTTGTAATTCCCGGAGCATTTCATTCAGGATGACAAGTAGGTCAGAATGACAACATGGCTACCAAGCATGCAGGCCTGTGCTGCCGAGAACCACAGAGAAAGTTCTGGAATGTTGAGTCAGCATCCCAGAGTCACCAGGAGCCAGCCATGGCAATCTGATAGAGGCACTCCTGCGGTTTGCAGGGTGTGCTGGCCTAACCTCCCTGCTCTAACTGAGGGTTGCCTAATTTTACTTATGGTTTTTGCAAATGTGCACAAGACTCAGTACGTATATTCTATCTTACTTAGAACAGTTTACCATGTACCTAGTTTTATGGATTCCTCCCAAGTCTCACGACAGAGGTAGTTTGAGTTTGCTCTCCTGCCTCTGGGCAAAGACTGGCTCATGTGTCCTTCCAGCAAAGAGAGAGAGCTGCTAAAAAAAAAAAAAAAAAAAAAAGCGAAGGACCAGAGCCAGACCATGGTAACTACACTGACTCAGAGTCAGTCCCGGGTGGCAGAATGGTCTGTCGAGTCTCACCCAAGTGTGATAAGGCTGCCTCGACCTCCCAATCTTCAGTGGGAGGGCACAGTAAGAACTGGAAAGGCTTATGAGCTAACCAGGAAGAAATGTGCAGACCCTTCCCATCCACCGTTGCTTAATACCATTCCCCTTGTGCGTGGCAAACCTGAATAAATTGAATTACTGTGTTAGTCCTCCCTGACTTGAAGCTGTTTAATATAGTGCTTGGGAACGAAGGAGATGTGGCAAATCTAGGTCATTTTAAATCTTGAAATTAAATGGTTTCCGTATTAAATCCAAAATACTTAAGAGTGGCAGTCCTGGTGATTACCTTGTAGCAGGGAAGAAGCAGCCCTCTTCGTACCCCAGGCCCCGGGGTGCTTAAAAATGGAAGCAGATGTGCCCTTTGCAATTTAATGAAGTCAGCTGCCTCAGGGGCCCTGCTTTTAGTGAGATCTCCCCTCTACAGATTCTGGGATTTAACAAGCCTGCTTTGTAGTTGAACTTGAGGGAGGCTCCTTTCTCTTCAATGATGTGCACCTAGAAGACACCAAAGAAGGAGGGAATATTTGGTGCTGTAGCTCACATTGTTGTGGTGGTAACAGTTTACAAAGGGCTCTCACAGACAACCAGTTAAATCAGTGATTCCCAAAGTGGGCGCTACCGCCCCCTGGTGGGCGCTGCAGCGATCCAGGGGGGCAGTGATGGCCACAGGTGCATTTGGAGGCATATATCTTTCTGTTTAATTGCTATTAAAATTTTTAAAAAATTAATTTCCAGGGGGCGCTGAGTAATATTTTTTCTGGAAAGCGGGCGGTAGGCCAAATAAGTTTGGGAACCACTGACTTAAATCATCACCGTGGGAGAAAACACAGGCTTCCAGGATGAGTGACCTGCCCCGGTCCAGAGCTACGAATTAGCCTCATCAGAAACCCAAGCCCTGCCCTTTGACCTTACCTCCATTGCCCTCTCTACAGTCATAGCTGCAGCTATAACATGGAAGTTCTTAAAAATAATCTAATAGTATGCCCTCACGTCTGTTATTTAGCTACGTATGGCAACGTTGGAGGCCCATTACGCTCCAAACAATGACAGCCTTTAACTTTGTGTGTGTGTGTTGGGGGGGAGAGTCATACTCCTCAAAAGTGCTGCCTCATTTAACCTACTATGTGCTAAGCTATTTGGCAGGCAAAAGAAAGTAAAACAGACACGGTCCCTGCTGTGATGGAGCTTATATTCTGTTAGGGAGCTAGACAAAAAGCAAAGGAGTAGGGTCATAAGAAAGCTCCGAGTCACCAGGACCCTGTGGTAGAATGACAGGGAGAATTGATTTTTGAGAAGTGGCCAGGGAAGGCATCTCGGAAGAGGAAATGTTTAAGTTGAGATTTTAAGAGGAAAAAGGAGCGCCCATGTAGCAAAGTAAGAAGTGTCTTATGCACCAACTTAATCAACCTCGAGGTTGGCATGAAGTAGGAAATGTCCAGAGGCCAGTGGAGCGAAAATAGACTAAGTGAGAGGAGGCATTACGTGAGAGAAGGAGGCAGAATAGGCAGGGCTGGGTGGGATATGGATTTTGAGGCCAAGGACAAAGTTTACTCTTTATTCTAAGTGTCAGTGAACGCCGTTTGAGGGTGTTAAGTAGGGGGGAGAACTGATCTGATCTAAATTTTGAAGGATCACTCAGGTGTGAGGAATGGAAAGGGTGGGGCCAGAGCAGAAGCAGAGAGAGTCTGCAGTGGGCCCGCATGGCCAAAACGGAGAGGATGTGAAGGGGCAGGGGCAGGATATGTTGACTGGTAAAATCAAGGGAAACTGTATCTGGTTTAGATCTGGATCTGAGAGAAAGGGATGGTCTCAAAGATCCTCAGGTAGCTCACCTGTGTGGTTGGGTAGATGATGGAGGCATTGACTGAGCTGAGGGAGGACGAGGTTTGGGGAAAATCAAGAGTCCTACTTGGGAGTGTTAAATCTGAGGTGTCCCTGTGACAACCAAATGGAAAAATCAGTAAACAGAAGAGAGGTCTGGGCTGGGGAAATGTGGGAGCCATGGGAATATAAATGCCTGTTAAAGCCATCGGACTGGATAAACAGCACCCCCAGGGGGACAGTGTTGACAGAGGAGGGGGTCAGGAACTGAGTCCTGAGGAAATGCCAACACTCACAGCTTTTATAGACAACAGGAGCCAGCAAAGGAGACAGAAGAAATAGCCTTTAAGGCAGGAGGAAAACCCGCAGAGACCTGTCATGGCCCAAGCGAAGGAGAAGATTTTAAGAGGAAAGAGTGGCCCATTCACAGGGTGTTCCCTGAGAAGGCCTCTAAGATGGCTTTGGCCACACAGAGGTCTGGGAGCTGGAAAACAGTTTCCTCTGATTCGTGGGGACCAAATGTATGCAGAAGCAAGCTGAAAGGTAATGAGAAAGTAGGGACTGTGTCAGGGACTGTGAACAAGGATAGAAAAGTATGTTCTTGTAACACCTTACATCAAACTGACCATGGAGCTGCCTAAGCCTCACGGTTGTCTTAGTGTTCACTAGGCATCGCCCACGTGGGTGAGTGTCTCTGTGTTCTGTGCTCGAATATGTGGTTGTAAGATTGATTCTCAAGCCTTCTAACATGGCAAGAGTCACTTGCATTTTGAGTGTCTCTGTAAGACTTGGTGGTCAGAGCACTACAAAAGGGTGTGTCCCGGGGAAAAGAATCCTTGTACCTAGAGCAGGGGTCCTCAAACTACGGCCCGCGGGCCACATGCAAATACAAATATTGTATTTGTTCCCGTTTTGTTTTTTTACTTCAAAATAAGATATGTGCAGTGTGCATAGGAATTTGTTCATAGTTGTTTTTTTTAAACTATAGTCCGGCCCTCCAACGGTCTGAGGGACAGTGAACTGGCCCCCTGTTTAAAAAGTTTGAGGACCCCTGACCTAGAGGGTGGGTGTCCTAGGACAGAAAACGGAGGAGCTGAAGGCTTGTGCTTTTCTGATTTTGCCATAAGCTCATCTGCTCTGAATGTGTAGTTCTGATTCCTGTAAAGCCCAGTGTCCCCACTGCTTGTCCTGCTGGGAGTTAGCAGCTGCAGGATGTCGACCTGGAAGGAGCTGTGGACACACTCTGCAGTTCCTGTTCCTCTTCCCGTTGAGGCCTGCAGGGCGGTCTCTCTCTCTCACTAACTCACCTTTGCTTCTGCTCTGTAGCTAGCAGTTCAGAGCACAGGCTTTGGGGTCAAACTGCCTGGTTCAAACGCCAGGACAAGGTACTTAACTTTTCTGTGCCTCCACGTCCTCCTCTGAGAAATGGAGATATAATACTTAATTCAAAGGGCGATGGAGAGGGTTACTGAGCAAGGGCTCAGCGCGTGGTCGCTGTCACTATGATGCTGTTTTCCGTCTGTCCTCATGGAAAGTGGTTTATTGAAGTAGATCATTGAAGTGAGGCCACGCAGTCAGCTCCTTTCCCTGGTACATGGTCGAAGGCTGGGTGGGAAGTAACTGGGCATTTATTCTTATTTCTAATTCACACAGTGACCCTTTTACCTACAGTCACTTCCTTTATTTGTTTCATGTCAGTTACATTTGCTAAAACTTCTGACGAGCTCACATCCTAACCTGCATTTCCAGCCTGAAGTCAGATTAGACGACTGAAATATCAGCAAATTAATTGTGATCCTCGTGTGAAATTGTGAAAGAGATTTTTCT
This sequence comes from Myotis yumanensis, assembly GCF_028538775.1. Taxonomy (NCBI): domain Eukaryota; kingdom Metazoa; phylum Chordata; class Mammalia; order Chiroptera; family Vespertilionidae; genus Myotis; species Myotis yumanensis. The sequence goes on along the minus strand of NW_027223755.1, from coordinate 65,900,988 downwards.
TCCTCTGTAGCCGTATTGAGCACCTCAAATCCCAAAACGACCTCCTGACCATAACCCTGGAAGAATGCAAAAGCAACGCCGAGAGGATGAGCATGCTGGTGGGCAAATATGAATCCAACGCCACAGCTCTGCGGCTGGCCCTGCAGTACAGGTGGGACGCGGAGGGGCGGGCCACTGTCACGCAGAAAGGCATCCGTAGTAACCTCCTGCGTACAGTGGAAAGCAGGCTTTTAGAGGACGTCCTGGGGGGTTGGACCAGCAAATACTCGTGTGATACATATTGAAAATCAATGAGCACCCTGTCGCCATTAAGGAAACAAGAATAATGGGTATGGTGTTAGTAAAGAAGTGTGTGTCTGCCAGCACATTCAACTTAAGTGTTATTTCACTCAAGCAACGTCAGTCAAAATATCAGTCTTTGCATTACATATTCATTTGTTGTTCTTTTCAGTATTTATTCATAGTCATACATATTTTACGTTGTTGTAAATCTAGTGCATTCCATTTCTTCAACGTGTTACAGTTGTGTAATGTTGCTTAGGAGCCTCCATGTACTTTGGCTGGATCCCCTGCATCAGGTTTATATATTGTTTTTTTTATTTACCCATTTTTCTGAAAGACTTGTGCAGACTTTGACATTGAAAATAATTCTATGGTGAACAATTTAATGCAGATAATATCTTCATTCTTTTTAACATTTTCCTGGGGATAAAAATACCTGAAGCAGGAATTGTAGGTCAAAGGATAAGAATATTTTCATGGCTCCTCAGGCGAGCCGCCCGTTTTTCCCATAAAAACAAGCCAGTCTGAGTAACTATGATGCATTCGCTGATGAGCAAGTAGCGTATGAATGTACCACCTCTTGTAAGCCTCATCATCTTTGGAATTTATCTACTTTGAAATGACTGCTTTTTAATAGCTACCAAGGTATGCCTGTGACTGTCTTCATAGGTTTATGTTATTGGTGTCACCACCTACGCATGCTTGCCAGGTTCCCAGCGTAGTGATTGTATCTTCCTCTTGGCATCCTCTAAAAAGCTCAATATTGTTTTAAGAAACATTGTTTCTTCAGGAAACGAAATCAAACCAAAATATACAAGAGAGCAGGCACACTTGCTCACAGGCACACCAGAGCAAACAGGTAGTCCAGTGTGGCTAACGCCGAACCAGGCTGCTCACACCACAGGCTGCCTTCCATCCCCGCATCTCTACCCTGAGAGGGGGGGCTGCCAGCACCCAGGGCTCCTGACGGGGGCCCTTTTCCTTATCTCTCAGTGAAGGAAGATGAAAGGCAATCAAAAAACAGATGGTCTGTTGAGTTAAGCAATATTTCCCCTACTCAGCGGGTAGACGCTGGTCAGTTATTTGCTTAGGGGTGGATTTTCACGGGCATCTTGTCCCAGACCACTCGGCACTGTGCACGTGGCTATGGCTCCCTGTGGCTCCGTGTGGGTCACCAGGGCGTCACCAGCAGCAATGAGAAGGGGTCACTTTTTGATCTTGGCTTTTATATATATAGATTATTATGTCACAGTTTTTAGGGTCAAGAATCTGGGAGTGATTTAGCTTGGTGGTTCTGATTCAGGTCTTTTAAGAGGTCCTGGGAGCCGTCCACCCGGTACCGTGTAGAACTGGACTAAACGGGTATGGACTCCCGCATAGGGTTGGATTACCTTTCCCTTTTGGTGGGTCACCCAAAGGGCAGCCACCTTGCCTCTCCCACATGTATTGTTTCTTCTGTTTTTCTGGATCCTGGTTGAAAGTTAGAAGGCAGAGGCACAGCATAGCAGGGCACGCCTGGGCTCCGTCCAGGGTGTTTCCTCGCTGACAGGACTCGGGGCTGGAGCCGGTGGGAACAGCGCTGCGTGAAGAGGCTGCGGTCCCCGCCCAGCCCGAGCTGAGATGCCTGTGCTCTGTTTCAGCGAGCAGTGCATAGAAGCCTACGAACTCCTGCTGGCGCTGGCCGAGAGCGAGCAGAGCCTCATCCTGGGCCAGTTCCGGGCGGCAGGCGTGGGGTCCTCCCCTGGTGAGTGTGGCCCAGCCTGTCCCTCTCCCTCATCCCCCCCACCCCCCCCCCCCCCCGCCGCCTCTTCTGCCCCACCGCCCCCCTCTCGGCTGCTGGCATTGGAACAAACCCCCCCCACACACACACACGATGTGAAATTCGCTTGTCAAGTGTGTTTTTCGTTTTTTCCCTCATGACTGAGTCGATTGTTTATGTTGAATGCAGCAAGAACTGGAGTGGAAACAGAATTACAGACAAGTTAAAACAAACAAGCCCTCTTAGGAAACACATTCTCCGGGCTGACAGTAGGACCAGATGGAGCGGGAGGCCCAGGTTCGCGATGAAAGGGCCCAGCTTCTCCACAGCTTCTCTGTGGTGCTGGTCGCTGAGGGCCCTTCGCTGCCCACGCTGCCTTTGCCCATCGCGCAGCTGTGTTGGCTGTGCTCTTTCTCCGGGTTTGTTCCTCTGGGGAGTCTGCAGCACGCGTTCCCTCCACCTGTCTCCAGGTGTCTGTGAGCACAGCGGATGTGGTTCCCCACCCTGTTCTCGCCACCCACAGAACGCTGACTCCCGGCCCTGCCCCGAGGTGGAGCACAGGTGGATGCCCACCTCCCCTCCTGCCCCAGGGGGCCTGGGTCCTGTCGTCCTGATTGGCCCCTCCAGGCCTTCACTGCGCCCACTTCTGTCCTCCATTTTGAGTCACTAGAACAGTGGTTCTAAACCTTGGCTGCACATTAGAATCACCTGGGAATCTTTTTAAAATCCTGATTTCTGGGCCTCATCCTCCGGAAATGCTGTTTCTTTGTTATGGGGTGGGGCCACAACATTAGTAACAAAGAAACAGCATTTCCGGAGGATGAGGCCCAGAAATCAGGATTTTAAAAAGATTCCCAGGTGATTCTAATGTGCAGCCAAGGTTGAGAACCACTGCACTAGAAGGAGTATTAATTGAAAAAGACAAGCGTGGCATCCTCATTAGCAGCATCGGCTGAAACCTCACCTGACTGCGGCCTCGTCCTTGTAATAAGGTGAGGCGCCTGCAGTAGAACTGGTGCGTGGGAAGCAGGAGAGATCGGGAAAGGGGTTCCCTCTGCAGCACCGAGGCTGGGGCCCACACTTTATAGCAGCAGCAGCTTCAGAGAAGTAACAGGAAGTGAACAGAAAGCTGAAGTGACCGGGTCACCAGCGATGGGCGGTGTGGGCAGACCCAGAGTCCCCGGACGGGGAGCCAGGAGCTGTGAGCCCTTCGGGGCTTGTCCTTCCAGGACACGCCTTGCCAAGGTCACCCTCGGGCACCTCTGGAATGAGTGTCCCCGTCCTGCCAGGTCCCCGGTGGCTGGGGCATAGCTTTTGCACAGAACACCCACATAGTTTTCCTCCTTCCGTTTTGACATGGGCAGGAACCTGAATCCGCCTGAAGGAAAGGAAGTTTCCTGGGTATTAATTTCCTGCTTCACGTTACCCAGCACGGTGGCAGGCCTCTGTCTGCACAGGCGACCATCCTCCACTCCTCTCTCTGGTGTTGTTGTTTTTTTAATAGTATTACCATCTCAGCCCAGAAGTAGAAACTCTGCCAGCATTTCCATTAGAAACCTCATTTTTCAGGGTCTTTTAACTGAGCCATAAAACTTTATTCCTCATATTAAACAGATCCTAAAATGATCTTGGCCTGCTGTCAAGTTTTTTTTTTTTTTAATATATGTATTAAGAAAACTGATCAATTACTAGTAAAGGGGAAAAATCAATCATCCTATTTCCAGTTTGTGTCGGAGGAATGTTTTAAACCGTTTTGTCCCTGAACGGTGCCTGTTATTAGGCTTGCATCGGCTCTCCACAGTTACTTGGTAGGGGCTGGAAACCTGTTATTTGTGGGAAGAAGAAAGGCACAAAGGCGGTCAGAAATGGCCCGAGGGAGGCCCGGGCACCGTACCCTGCGGACACGCGTGCCCGCGTTTGCTCCCCACTCTCCATGAGGCTGAGTCCGCTCCTTCCTAGCGGTCCCCCTTCCGTCTCTGTCCATCCTGCCGGCAGTGGCAGTGGGCCTGTCATCCTGCCCTAACGAGCCATGTACCTGCTCAGCAAACAGGACTAGTGAGTGACATTTCCCCAAAGTGTCCATTACTGTGGGGTTTTCTTTGTTTCTTGTTGATGGCGCAGGCACTCAGTACATTCATTCTACATGATTTAGACGAGTGGGTTTCAAACTGTCTAAAGGTGGAGGAGTTTCCTTGGGCCTCGGCCGTGGGCTGAGAGGGTGGGGCAGCTGAATGCATGACCCCACCCCTGCCCACTCCAGCCAGATCCACATTTACTATTTTTGTATCTTGAGCTTTGGCATAAAATTTTGATTGAAAATATTGGGAAGACCTTGGATTTAGGCTGTAGAGATAGCAAACTGGTAACTTGTTTGACCAGAACATTTGTTTGTTTGTTTTTTTTGTTGTTAATCCTCACCCAAGAATATTTTTCCATTGATTTTTAGAGAGTGGAAGGCAGGAGGGTAGAGATAGAGATAGATAGATAGATAGATAGATAGAGAAAGAGAGAAAGAGAGAGAGAAACATCGATATGACAAAGACACATCTATTGATTGCCTCCCGCATGTGCCCCAACCAGGGCTGGGGATCGAACCTGCAATCCAGGTATGTACCCTTGTCTGGGAATCAAACCCAAGACCCTTCAGTGAGTTGGCTGATTCTCTAACCACTGACCCATACCGGCCAGGGCAGGACAGGTTTTGTGGTTGTTGTTTTAAAATGTTTTTATTGATTTCAGAGAGAGGAAGGGAGAAGAAAAGAGGGACAGAAACATCAGTGATGAGAGAATCATTGATCAGCTGCTTCCTACACATCCCTATTGGGGATTGAGCCTGAAACCCAGGCATGTGTCCTGACCAGGAATTGAACTGTGACTTCTTGGTTCATGGGTCAGTGCTCAACCACTGAGCCACACCAGCCATGTTTTTCCATTGATTTTTAGAAAGAGTGGAAAGGAGGAGGAGAGACAGATAGGGAAACATCAATGTGAGAAAGACACATCGATTGGTTACCTCCCACACACGCCCTGACCAGGGCAGGGGGTTGAATTGAGCGTGCAACCAAGGTACGTGCCTTTGACTGGAATTGAACCCAGGACCTTGTGTCTGTGAGCTGACGCTCTATCCTGAGCCAAACCGGCTAGGGCAACAGTACAGTTTTATCCTGGGCAGGGAATTCACTGGCTCCGTGCTGGTGGCCTCCACTCCTGACCTCTTGCTGCAGCCAGTTGCCTGGCTTCTGAAGGCATTTGAGCTGCCACTGACCGTGACGAAGCTGAGAGGGAGGTCAGGGGTAACACCAGTGCAGAAAGTGCTGATCTCAAGTCCTCACTTTGACCATTAGGTTTGTCACCATTGCGTACTCGAAGCTCTAACCAAAACTGTATGCTCCAGAGATATGACAGAGTTTTTCCTCTGGTTCTCCCTGCCCTCGTTCACAGGGAAGTGCCAAAACAGGGGAAATGGCCCAGCAGCGGACTTGTGGCTGGGTGGGAGGAGAAGCCGGGAGCCTGGGTAATTAGAAAATCATAGCTGTCAGAGCTGGAAGCAGACCTCAGAGTGGCCAGCCCTTCATTTGTTGATGAGGACAGTGGAGCCCGGAGCAGAGGGATGCCTTCCTAAGCCCAGCTCCTGAGTGACAGAGCCAGGTCCAGGCAGGGCCGCCACTGCTGGTTGCTCCCCACCCTGCCTCTCGGCCCTGAGTAAAGAGGGCTGATCCCCCAGCCTCGTTCCCAGGCTTGTCGTGCCTAGGCCTGTGCTGACTAATCCATGGGCTTCTCTCAGGAGACCAGTCGGGGGATGAGAACATCACTCAGATGCTGAAGCGAGCCCACGACTGCAGGAAGACGGCCGAGAACGCGGCCAAGGCCCTGCTCATGAAGCTGGACGGCAGCTGCGGGGGTGCCTTCGCCGTGGCCGGCTGCAGCGTGCAGCCCTGGGAGAGCCTGTCCTCCAACAGCCACACCAGGTAACTGGGCTTCTGTGAGGTGGACATGTGTCCACGTGTCATCTGCTCACTGGGCGTGGCACACAGAGGCCAGACTCGTGGCGGGAGGGGGGTGGGTGAGGGCAGATTCTCTCCTGGCCTGCAGCCTGCTCCCTCCAAGGGGGAGTCAGAGTGGGAGGGTTAGGAAGGGCCTTCTCATTTGTGGGAACTGCAGCCCAGAGAGAAGGTGATTTGTTCAAAAAAGTGGTAGGGATGGCACCCGCCCCGGCCTTCCTGTCAGGGCTCTTTCTCCTGTTTTGTTTTGTTTTTCTGTTTTCCGTTTCTTTATAGTGATTGATTTCCCAGGAGCATTTGGGTCAGCTATTTGTTGCAAATAAACCCTAATCACCTGAGGCCCAGACCCCTGCACCGTTTCTAGGCCCTGTCCTCTCCCTTCCTCCTGAGTCTCTGTCCTCTGTGAGCTCCTCCCGGGAAATAGCGGCCTCCTGGCCTCACCTCTTGTCTCAGGGGTGACGCCATCTTCATAGCACGCCCTTAACAGATGCTCGATCATGAGCCTGAGTTCAGGTCTGTGCATCTAGAAAACTGAAGTGAGTACTTGAAAAAGATGAGGAGGACCGCAGTGAAGACCTGCCATGCATAACCTGCTAGAGCTTTCGGATTCTTCTGGATGAGGGGTAGGGGCGTCCATGAAACTTCTGAATGAAACCTTTTCTAGTGATCTGCTCTTTGCTTGCCACCGAAGCCCTGAAAACATGAATGCCTTCCCTTTCCATACCAGCTCTCAGTCTAGGAAGTACTTTGTTAGGAATTCCTACATGATAATTAAATCTTAAAAGACAAGAGGGGTAACGTACCCCCATTTTCACAGGTGAAAAAACCTGGGCTTAGAGACATGTAAGTGACTTGCCCATATAAGGTCACAGGGCTGATAGACCAGAGGGGAATCAGCGCTCAAACCAGGACTTCAGCACCAAGCGTATCATTGTTCCCACTCTACCAGGTTGGACCTCATGACATTAAAACATAGTGTTGTCCTGCCGGCGAGGCTCAGTGATTGAGCATCGACCTATGAACCAGGAGGTCACAGTTCGATTCCCGATCAGGACACGTGCCCAGGTTGTGGGCTCAATCCCTGGGCCGGGGGGAGGAGGGGTGCAGGAGGCAGCAAATCAATGATTCTCCCTCATCATTGGTGTTTCTGACTCTCTCCCTTTCCCTTCCTCTCTGAAATCAATAAAAATATATTTTTAAACACACACACACAGCCCTAACCGATTTGGCTCAGTGGATAGAGCATCGGCCTGTGGACTAAAAGGTCCCAGGTTCGATTCCAATCAAGGGCATGTACCTTGGTTGCAGGCACATCCCTAGTAGGAGGTGTGCAGGAGGCAGCTGATAAATGTTTCTCTCTCATTGATGTTTCTAACTCTCTCTCTCCCTTCCTCTGTAAAAAATCAGATATATATATCACACACACACACACAAAAAAACAAACAAACCAGTGTGTACTTGCAGATTAAGTGACTAGAACCACATAAGGATAGATTGACTCTCAAGAGCTGAAGGAGAAATACTGATGTCTCCTTGGTGCCTGAGAGCAATTCACTGTTTCCGTCTCTCTTTCCCATGGCAGGACACAGTCATCTGCCCAGGTGCATCCATTTACCTGTCCTGGCCCCGGTGCCTCAGGAAAGGGGACATCCCCGACGAGGCACTTGGCCAGGTGCCCACAGACACAAGAGACTCATTTTCTCTCAACTCCACCAACAATTGTCTTATTCAGTGAAGCACAGATTATAATTTATTTTTTTCTAAAAACCAGATTCTTCTGTCTGAACTTGGAAAGCAGATGATCTTCTTAATGGCTTTTCCAGATGTGTGCAATCCATAATTTCCGTGTTCATTTAGAATAGAATGTCGTTCTCATCTTGTCAGTGATCTTGCTGTTGAATTAGTGAGCATAAGAATTGGGTTGACAGGAAATGCGTGCTATTCCAGTAGCTTATAAAGCGAGTGCTACAGATTTTTGCTCACACTTCCCAAACCCAAAAATAATTTCGTTGTTTTAATCCAAATCAGAGACAAATTTGGAGTCAGGAATGGGAAGTCTCACCATTCATTTAGTGGAAATCCTGGCTTTGAAAATTTGTTAGAAATACTGGGGCATAGATGAGCCTTGATTCTGAGCCAATTTTCATAAAGACACTTACTTTCAGATCACACATCTCAGCAGGTCAGGACCCACTCAGCACACAGCCCCTTTTCAGGGTGAGCTCACTGAAGAATGGCCCTCACACTAGTTTCAGTCACCAGTGGGTCTTCCCATCAAAGGACAGAGGACTTCAGCTCAGATTTCACTCCGTTCTTCCTAAAAGTTCACTTTCCCACACCCACCCAAATCAGAGCAGCTCAGAGTGGATACAGAAGAACCACACACAGGGCTGTCATGTGCACCCACATTCTCAGGTCATGACACAGCTAGACTACTTTATGCTGAACATGGGCTCAAGCCACCAAGCCCTTCCATCTAATAATTCGTTTTGTTTGTAAATCTTGCCGTTCTAGTTCAGACATCCTCCCATGTCCAGTTTATGGAAGAAAGAAAGAAAATGGGCTTTCTGGGTTGGGGCTTTATGTGGCTCCGTTCATCCCCATTCCCCCACCGTAACCACTGGCGTAGAGAAATCCAATCAGAGTATCCATCCGCTGCTCCTCAGGGTCTCAGGAAAGAAATGCTGAGTGCCAGGCCCCGGTGCCTTGCCTGGCAGCACACGGACAGCTCCTGATGGCAAGAGGGCCATGGTTTTGGAAAGGAGCAGAAGAGTAGCGACCAGCAAGGAGAATAAAACGTGGTAACTCCCGACCAGCATGGCTCAGTGGTTGAGCGTTGACATTCAAACCAGGAGGTCATGGTTTGATTCCCAGTTGGGGCATATGCCCAGGTTTGCGGGCTCAATCCCCAGTAGGGGGTGTGCAGGAGGCAACTGATCAATGATTCTCATCATTGATGCTTCTCTCTCTCTCCCTCTTCCTTCCTGAAATCAATACATATACATATATATATATATATATATATATATATATATATATATTTATATTTAAATACATATTGATTTAAAGCGGCAGCTAGCCCATCAGTTGACTGTTGGCAGGAACCCAGGGACACTGCTATTTTACTCTTGAAAAGAGCCCTGGCCTCATCCGAAGGTGTAATCATCTTAATGGACAGTAACTAGGTAATGTTGGTTGCCTGGAGCACTTTGTCAACATTATCACAGCAGAGAGGCAAATGGACTAAGCTGTTGGAAATGGGAATTCTTAAACCCTCCCTTTCTGTCAAGCGTCACAATTTCAGTTCATTTGGTAGAAGCACAGTCATCTATCTCAATCTACAAAAGGACGTGTGCCTAAGACAGAATAAGCCCAGCAAGTCTCTTGCCGAGACTAGAATTGAGTCCCTTTTGTCCCCTATCAGGTGGTGACCATGGTGTGAGAATGGGGATTGCAGCCTTGTGGTGAGCCCTGGGCACTGCCAGGGAGCCAGGATGCCGCCTGGCTGACCACACTGGGCAAATCCCAAAACTGGAATGGAGGCCAGTGGAGCTCAGGATGCCCAGCCCTCGCCCTCTAAGCTCGTCTTGATTAAGATAAAGGCTCTTTGGGGACAGGAATCATGGCCACTGAAAGGATGAAGGGACTGAAACAGCCACCCGGTTAGGACAGGCCCGTGCCACCATCAGCAGCAAGCTGCAGGGAGTAAGAGTCAGATCAGACCCGGCTGCTGTAACCATCACCTTCTGTGTCTCTGAAAAACATCCAAGTCTCAGAAGAGTTCATTGGAAGCCGTGGAGTTCACACTTGCAGGTGTTTGGAAATCCTAAGTCCTGCTCAGAGCCATTCCCCACCACGCCTGCGTGATGCTCGGGCCTCCTGCTCAGACACCTAATCACTTATCTGTTAGGTCCTATGAAAACTAGGCAGAAACCTGAAATCTTTTTTCTTTTTCTTTAAGACCTAACTTCCTGATTTCAAAAGAATTAAATGCTCATTGTAAAAAATAAAACCAGGCATTACATAAAATTCTCCATGCTAGGACCCTCACTGGAAAGGATACTGCAGACAGTTTGGGGTATATGCCCACAGATTGTCCGTTTTTTTATTAATGAAGACTCTTGGTTGCCAGTGACAGAAAGGACTGAAATAGCTTGAACAAAAGGGGATCTTGCTGGAAGGATATCGGATCTCCACACAGGAGCCGCATCCCGGGGTGAAGGCAGAGAGACCCTGAGCACAGCCAGGCCAGCCCACACCCAGCCTGCCTGGCCCCCTCGCCCCCTGCTGCGGGCAGGCTCCCCAGATAGCAGGAAACCAGCACACCGCCTGCCTTTGTGCACCAGGCTGACTGGTTTCACTGGTGTGAAAGTAAGAAAATCCTGGGAGGGACAGCTTACCCAGCTGGACTTAAGGGCCTCCCCCGGTCACCTGTGGCCACGGTTCCCACAGGAGCCACGTGGATGGAGAAGAGAAGGGATAGGTCCAGAAAGAAGAGAGAAGGTATGCACTCAGCAGACCAAAACATGGCATCTTTAACAATGTGACACTCACCTCATTTTCAGCCTGATGAGGGTCCTGTCACGTGGACTCCCTTGAAACTTGCTTTTTCCCCTTCACATTATGTTTTTACACATCTTTCCACAAGCCCTTTGTCAGCCGCTGCAGTTTTCCTTTGGGTGGCAGTCACCGTGTATTTAAACAGCCTCCTCCCGGTGCACAGCCGTATCCGGTTTTTCACTGATGGGACACTGCTGCCGCCACCATCCTTGTCCTTCGGCCTGCCCCTCTAGTGCTGTTGCTGTGGGACCAGGTCTAAGAAGCAGAATGTGCTGGCTCAAAAATGATTGACATTACAAATGGCCAATAGCCCTGTGTGCATGGTCAGTTACTCTGCAGCCAGGGCCTGGGAGGGCCTGTCCCCCACATCCTGCCTAAGACTGGGGCCCATACATTTCTTTTCAATTGGGCTAATCTGTAGGCAAAACAATACCCTTGATATTTTAATTTTTATTAATTATTAGTGATTTGAAAATCGTTTGTAATGTTTCATTTCCCTAATGCCAGGGACATTGTTAGCAACAGTATAGCTGTCAGGACACACGGTGTCTATCCCGGTGTGTTCCCAGGGACCGAACCGGGAATAGGGCTTCTGTTTCACAGATGCCTGGTTTCCAACACCATTATAATGGCATCTTTAAAAACGGCTGCAAAAATACAGACTCTGTCTCCTCAGTGTCTCAGTTTCTCCTTTCAACTCCCACTGTTTCTCCTTCCTGGCACCCGGCGGTTTTTGAGGACTTTGGTTATCTGGCAGCAGATTTTCCCACGCCTGTATTTTGTTCTATAATTTTCCCTCATTTAACCTCCACTTCTCTTCCTGGAGAGTTCTGATAACCATTCGAGGTCATTAGAGACCTCAGAAGTTTGGATGGTGTTTAGTGCTTTTAGTCCTTCGTGACCAAGAATTGTCACGAGAGAGGGATAGAGAGACAGAGAGGCAGCCTTCTTCTCGGAGGACCAGAGCCACTTAGGAGTGGCTGAGTGGCCAAGCGTCACGTGGGCCAGCCCCTCCCTCCTTATACAGTCTAAGTGTTTAGCAAAACAGAAGGCCAGTCTCATGGCACTTTCCTTCTGAAAACAAGCTGCTCCTCACTGGGGGCCAGTAATACAAAAAAACTTCAGGAAAAATACATCCCTGGTTTTCAAGGCAAAGGGAACACCCTTCTAGCTTTTTCCCAAGACAAGCTGAGGAAGCTCCAAAAAAAATGATTTTTCTTCTTAAAAGCAGGCAAGGGAGTTGTCTTGAGCACAAGGATGAGATATGGTGGAGAAGGGCAGAGAGGATCATTAAAATCAACGGGCTCGAACCCACCTGCACCCAAGTCCTGCTTGGCCAGGCAGGCAGAGGGCGGGTGTCCCGGGCCTGGGCAGTGCAGGCTTCCCCGGCTGCAGGCACCTGGGTGCAGTGCCCGACACAGAGCAAAGCCAGCGTGAGAGGGCTCAAGCAGAGCATCATGGAAAAGGCACCCCATGTGATCTGGCCCAGTCCTCGCAAAACCAGAGCAAAACACAACACTGTGCAGCTCCCCATCCTGCAGTGGGCTGGGTCTTCGTCTGCAGCCCTTTCCACAGTCCCTCTCGGAGATCACGCACCGCCTCCCACCCTGCAAAGTGATTTATTCACTCTTGACTACTGAGATCATCCAGTGTTTCAGGCGGAGAGTTAATGGATGACTTAACCCTTGCCCAGCGCCGGCAGCGAGCCCTCGGGAGACCGCAGCGCCTTTGTCTGCAGGAGGCCAGAGAAAAGGCCAGTGGCTTCCCTCCTACCATCATCATGATCATATTCCGCAGTGGAACATTAAGGTCACAAAGCAGGATTGTAATTAACCTCGCCTGGTCTGCTCCCCGCTGGTGTCCTGGAAGGGAGAGAGGGGAGCTGGAGGGGTGCGGGGCCGGGGCACTTATCTTGAAATTCAACTTTCCCCTGGTAAAAGCATTGTAAAGCTCTGAGCTTCTGACGGGGGTAGGATCTGTGCAAGAGCTCTTCTGTTCTTTTCTCCTTTCCTTCCTCTCTGAACTCTAAACCCTTAGCAGAGATGGTAAAACAAAAGCCCTACCCTCTCCCCCGCCAACACGCGCCCCCCTCCCCGCCCGCCCCCCCCCCCCCCCCCCCCGCTGGGGATCAAGCCCCAGGACCCAGAGGGTTCCAGGCCACCCTAAAGCCTGCCAGCCTCTGGCCACCCTCACTCCTGTCCACCCTCGCTCCTGTCCACCCTCGCTCCTTGTCCACCCTCCCTCCTGTCCCCAGGTGGGTCTTGGTGGTTTCTCAAATCAGGTCAAGCACTTGCCACCTTGCTCTCCCTCAGATGGGTTTTCTGGGTAACCTGGCAGGTGTCCGACATCCCTAGTGGAAGTTCCTGGGTCTAGTGTTGGCGCCGGGGTTGGGGGGGGCTGTCCCTCCCCCAGAACAACTGCTCTGTGACAGCACTCGCTGGCTCTGCCTGCTTCAGGGCCCATGTCCCCTTTCCACAAGCAGGTGACAGAGGTATTCTGAGGATCCCCACTTCACCACAACCCAGAAAGCTTGGTGATTTACTCTGGGCCATGAAGCTGGGGAGTGGCGGAGGAAGTGCATTTACTCAGGTCTGTCTGGTGTCAGAGACCTGCTTGGAATCACTGGCACCCACCACAGCAGCCCAAGAGGGTAGTGGCCTCTCCCTAGAGAATTGGGGAGGGTCCCATTACCTCACAAGCTACAGTGCCGATGCCCACTTATCCTTCGGGGTAGACCAGTTGTTTCTGGTGTTCATGAGCTCCCTGTCTGAGGAGGAAAGAGTTCTCTGACTTGAAAACCACCCCAAGCCCTAAAATGTTCTCTTCCTCTCGTGCACGACCAGCTTGATAACGTGTCTCATGTGAGAGTGGACCAGCCCTGGGTCACACCTAGGTTATGGGAACGTTACATCTGCTGAGTTAGGGGCCTCGTCACACCTGTTCTAGTGTAAGTTGAGGAGGATGGGCCTGAGCTCAGGGCAGCCAACAGCCTGTGGATGTCACTCCTTGCTCCGGGCACAGCTTCTCGCAGCAGGATTCTTGGGAGGACAGGGGTGTGGAATGAGAAGGCTGTGGCCGGAGTCCAGTCCCACCAGTTTCCAGCCTTTAGACCAGACAAGCCATTTAATGACTCTGAGCCTATTTCCAAATCTGTAATGACAGAGATGACAATGCCTAACTGGCCTGTTTTCATGGGAGCTCGGGGTGCCTCTTTGCTCTCCTGACATCTTTCCAAAGCCAGTTCCATGAGGGCCACAGCAAGCATGGGCAGGTCCAGTGCAGGTCCCGGGAAAGGGCGGTAGGTCCACACCAGCTCAGATGCCCAAGGCCTGGCTGGGTGGAGTGGGCCTCATTCTGAGCCATTGGAGCTGCCTGCCTGCTGCTGGCAAAGGCCAGACCCTCCTGAGGGCCATAGCCTCGGTTTTCCCAAAGCGCTCAGCCTCATGTCTGCAGCCCCTGCCCGGTCACCATGCAGTGTAGTGGCCAAGGGCCCTCTGGACCAGTCTGAGTCCCTGTGGTGGACATTATACTCAGTCATTATTCTGGAGGGATGCTGGGGAGGCCTGGGAGCACGCCGCTTTCTCTGTTGTTGTGGCAATATTACACACACTGTGGTTTCCATGGTACAAACCTTCGCTCTTCACTGTTGCTCCTCCTACGTCTCACCCCGAGGGGACTGCTGTCAGCAGTCAGGGACATGTGTGCACATACATGTATGTACACATACACACACAATCTATGAATCATGCCATAGGTATTCTGTTTTTCAACTTGCTTTGTTCCCTTAACACATTGGTCAGCAAACTCACTAGTCAACAGAGCCAAATATCAACAGTACAGCGATTGAAATTTCTTTTGAGAGCCAAATTTTTTAAACTTAAACTATATAGGTAGGTACATTGTTATTAACTTAATTAGGATACTCCAAAGGCTTAGGAAGAGCCACACTCAAGGGGCCAAAGAGCCGCATGTGGCTCGCGAGCCTCAGTTTGCTGACCACGGGCCTTAACATATTCCTTTTTTAAGTCCTGTCTACATATACACCTATATTTATGACTCACGTGTGATTTTCACCCTATTTCCTCACTTAAAACATCTCCACCATTGTCGTAATTACTACTCTAATGTCTACATAATTTCCCCTTTTTTTGCTGTGTACTGACTCACTAAATCCTCTATTCCATGAAACACCTTTGTGTGTATCTCATTGCTTTTGTGGAATTACTTCCTTAGGATTCACTCCTAGGGCCCGCACTATTGTGCTAAAGGGTATAAATATTTCTGTTATTTTTTACATTCATTTCCTAAAAGGTGGTATCAATTTACTATGCCATGAAGAATGCCTTTTTCTCCCTGGCCTGCCATCTAAATACTGTTGGAGAGACGGGGTGTGGAGAAGAGCGAGGAGAAAGGACCTGGTAGCGGTGACTTGGAAATGTGATGGCTTCTCCTTGTCTGTCTTCTCAGCACGACCAGCTCCACGGCCAGCAGCTGCGACACGGAGTTCACGAAGGAGGACGAGCAGAGGCTGAAGGACTACATCCAGCAGCTCAAGAACGACAGGGCGGCGGTCAAGCTGACCATGCTGGAGCTGGAGAGCATCCACATCGACCCTCTCAGCTATGATGTCAAGCCCCGGGGAGACAGCCAGCGGCTGGACCTCGAGAATGCAGTGCTGATGCAGGAGCTGATGGCCATGAAGGTATGGGGGTGGGGGGCGCGTTCGAGAACTCTGTTCCCATTTACTCCACTGTCATCGGGAGGAGGAGAGAAAGGCCCCTGAGACAGGGCAGCTGATGATGAGAAGTCAGCCCTTTTCTGCTCAGAAGCCTCTCCCCAGGGGAACCCCAGCGCCTCGTTGTAGATGCGGACAGACAGTTCCAGTCAGGGGCTTCCTTGGGCCGGGGGTGTTCCTGAAGGGGTGAGCTGGCCTCCTCGTTCCCCAGGAGAAGCCACCTCAGACCTCTGCAGCTGGAGCAGCCTCTGAGGCCAGCGAGCAGGGCAAGGCGGAGGGCAGAATTTGGACGAGAGCCGTTTCCTGACACCCTTGTCCCTTGGGTGCCGCGTGGACCCTGCTTGGATCACAGCACCCGCCGGCGCGGTTTGCTAGGGCTGCCCAGTTAGTGTTTCCTGGTAGATCTCCGGCGGTGCATCCTGGCTGCGGCGGCGTCTCTGGGGCAGGGGGTGCTTTCCGGGACAGCCGGTGCCTCCCACCGGGAAGTGTTAGTTAAGCGGCCGCCCTTCAGCAGTGCACATTTGCTCGTTTCCAGCCAGGATTGCCAAGCACAAGGCCTTCACCCGCTACGTGCTTTCTCAGGAGGCAGCTCTGGTACGATAAAGATTAAATCTGGGATGTGTTCCCAGTTCTTGGCACGGAGCTTGGAATTTCCTGAGTGACAGGAGGGTCTTGGTCAAGTCATGAGGCGACGTGGAAGGACCCCGATAGCTTCAGGACGGAGGTGGTCACCATACGGACCACGCACATGATGAGAGGGTTGACACTTTCAGCCTCTTGACCTCCAGGGAGGGGAGGAGGGCTGGAGATTGTATGCCATTGTGTGGCCAATGGTTTAGTCAACCAGATCATGACATCCCGATGAGAACACTGCTACTTGAAAAATAAAATGTGGACACATCATGGAAATTTTCTAGAAGAGCAGAAATTATAGGAAGCTTGGAGAGAAGCGCCCCATCAGACCCTGATGGGGACAGTTGTTGCCAGCGTCTGGCCCAGCCCCCAGCATCAAGTCGGCGCCCCTCCCCAAGTGTCCCAGGGTATGTGCGAGGACTCGCTCACCGTCCCAGCTCTGTGACAGAAGATAAGGTTGCATTTCCCCATTTCGTTCCAGACTCGCTGCTGAGAAGCTCGAGTTTCCTGGGGGTTTTACTTCTTGTGTATGATCTTTCATGAACACCTTTTCAATTCCAGTGATTCGCTCGGCCCCTTTTCAGATCCACTCCTCTTTCTTTAAATATCCTATCCTCATTACAATTCCTCTTCCTTTATCTCTTTGTTCTAAATATTTATTTTCTAGTTTTTCACTTGTTATTTCTGGTTCTCACAAATGCTGCTTCTGCTTTAACCCGACTCACTTCCACTTTCTCTCTGTGTTTGGGGGAGAATGTTCTCACGTTCATCTTTGGTGAAGCTGTGTCTGCCGTGGGTCCTCGGGCCCCGGGGGGTAAGTGTCCTGGCTGGTGGTTCTGCGCTTAGATGTGTTGGGACCTGAGGGCACAAGAGATTTAGGTTCCTTTTGTTACAGTTTCGGCTTAGGATTCCTGTTCCACGTCCACGCATGGCCCAGTGGTGGTTCTGATTCCTCAGAGGCTTCTCTTTCTCTCCCACCCGGAGCCAGAGCAGCGGCCAGTTCTCCTGCCGCATCTCTGGAAAGGAAACTTCCTCGTCTCTGATTCTAGGCCACCCTCTGAGTCCTGGCACATCGGGTCTCAGTCCTGGCTCTGCCCTGCCCTCGAGTGGGTGCTACAAGCCCAGGTCCCGGGCCTCCATCTGGGCTGAGCCTCCGTTGCCAGCACAGCGGCCGCCTTGCCTTTTCCCACAGGCGTTTCCTCTCCCATCGCCAGCACCCACCTTTCCTTCTTCCAAGCTTGCCTTCACATTTGTGCTGGATCTGACTGTCCACATTAGCTCAGTGTGCAGAGTTCCCAGGACCTTCAGAATCCTGTGCTTTTGGCAAAAGATCAGAAGGGCTCAGTGTATGAAAACCCTCCATTCTGGTTTTATGTCTCATCTTCAGGAAAGGTTTGGCATCTCCTCTTGGGTAGTCGCTGAGCACATTGCCTTCTCCGTGTCTAATGGCCCCCAGTCCTGAGTGTTATAAGCTGTGATGGGTGCCCGCTAGGTTTTCCCCCGGGGCTGGCGCATCCAGGGCAGCTCACCAGGCGTGAGGCTTGTCACCTCAGGTGAGGGTGACTCCGGGGTGACTCGAGTCAGTGACCGTGGCGAATCCCTGTCAAGGCAGTGACTCAGCATTGGGAAGACTCCCCTTAAGTAAGGTCATGGAGGCAGCTGGGGAGCCTGGTGGTCATGTGATGGTGGGCACGGGCTAGAGCTTGGTGGCTAGGAGCCTGGGTTCTGAGCAGATGGCCTGGCTTCACACGCTGGCCCACAGTTCACCCAGTGGGTGGACTTCCCTCTGCGTGCCTCATTGTTCCATCCATAAATGGAGAGACTCATAATTCCCACCTGAGCTTGGAAGGATTAAATGACTTACTTTGTGTGAACATCTAAACGGTGTTGCGTGCTCACCAAGTACGGGTGATTATCATTGTTATCAGGCTCTTGGTCCCAGCATGGCACTGTCCCATTTTGGAGTCACACTTATTCTCCACAGAAACCTCTATTCTAGGTTCTCTAAGATACTTTGAGACGTTACTCATCAGTAAGTCACCTACGAAGGACTCTGTTTCTGTTGCTTTCATTTGGGGGCGATATCATTGCCGGGGGCGCTTCCTTCCTGTCTGACTCAGGTACAGGGCACCAAGGTTGCCATCAGGGGTGAACAAATATGTGGGTTGGTGCCTTGGAAAATGGCAAAGCAGACCCTACCTTGTGTGTAACCTCTCTGACCGATGGTGCTTAGTCTCCGCACACTGGAAGACTGGGTCCCACTCAGGCAGCGGAGCCCTTTGCAGGGGACAGGGACGGCAGCTGTTAGAAAGTTTCTCCTCATGGTGACCAGAATCTGCTTGCCTGGATCTTCTGTTCACTCATCTCAATTCTGGTCCATAGGGGACAGCGCGGGATTGTCTACAGGGCAGTCCTTCACGTGCCCTGGGACAGCTGTCATTCTCCTCCCCGCCCTTGTCCCCAGTGCAAGGGAATAGCTACCGCGTCCTTGCTTATAGCCGCAGACCCTCTCACTTGCCTGCCTTCCCCCGCTCTGTGTCCATCTGTAGGAGGAGATGGCTGAGCTGAAGGCCCAGCTCTACCTGCTGGAGAAGGAGAAGAAGGCCCTGGAGCTGAAGCTGAGCACCCGGGAGGCCCAGGAGCAGGCCTACCTGGTGCACATCGAGCACCTGAAGTCCGAGGTGGAGGAGCACAAGGAGCAGCGCATGCGGTCCCTCAGCTCCACCAGCAGCGGCGGCAAAGACAAGCCTGGCAAGGTAGGGCCAGAGGGGCTCAGGACCCCCACGGCTCGGGCCTCACTTCCTGCCCCCTTCCCACCACTCACTGCCATGTGGGCAGGGCCCTGGGCCTCACTTTCCTTACTGGCATAGGACCTGCAAGCCCTTCTAGTTACCTAGCAAATGCTGGCTCCTCCTGCCCTCGGTTTGTTTCAGGCCCAAGACTCGTGGGCATATGGGACTGCTGGTCTAAGGAGCGGTGGCTTCTCACAGCCCGCATGTTGGGCGGGGAGCGGTCGTGCCCCTGGGACAGAAGCCACTTGCTGATGCCATGTGGCAGTGAACTGTCACCCCCTAAACAGCTAAGACTTTGAAGCCTGCTGCCCAACGCGCCACAGCTGCACTCTGCTCTCCTCTCCCTCCTCAGGAGCCAGGGCGTCCGTAACGTGGCTCCAGCGGGGCCAGCTCTCCCGGGACCCCAGCTGCCTCAGTCAGTTATCCGTTCATTTGACAAATTGTGACTTGGTCCTGGCCAGGCGCTGGGGGCAATTCCAGGTTTATACTCGAGCGGGGGACACTGTGGACCAAATAGAGGATCCTAGCACAGTGACAAAATGCCCCAGTGGGAGGATCGCTCCCACGTGTGCTGGGAGGCCGCAGCCGGGACCAGTTTCCTGAGCTGAAACCCTGTGGAGAGTGGGATGAAGAGGGTTGAGTGAGAAAGCAAGTCCACTCCAGGCGATGGAGTGCCTGGAGGGAAGAGGGATGGACACGTTGGCTGCAGACCCAGCTGCTGTGCTCTCCCAGGACAGTGAGGAATCGCTGGAGGGTTTGCCCCGGGGGTGACACAGCGTGGGCTTTGGGAAGGTCACCTGGCTTGCGAGTGCACCATGCAGCTTCTGCCCCTGTGGGCAGGGCCTGCGCAGTGCTGTTTTATGGAGTAGGCCCGGCTCGGGGAGCTGGTTTCCTGTTCCATGCCTACCCCGTGAAACTCTCTGTGCAACCTGCTTATTAGCAGTCACCTGGGGACAGAGCCCAAGAGACAGAGCCCCAGTGTGTGAGCTCTCGGGGTGTGGTAGGAACGGCTCTCGGGGGTCCTGCCAGAAGCCCACAGAGCCTTTTCCCCTCCTTCCTGGTATTTATTTTGACTGAGGGAAGCACTGTTTTGTGGAATGGCTTCAAAGTACAGAAGTCTCTTTGATGGAAAAGGCCAGATGATTTTTTTTTTTTTTTTAATATTAGAGTAAGGAGCATTATAAAAGTATCTTGGGTTGTTCAGGTAATGAAACTAGAATAAGCTGATTCTCTTGTCCTTCAAATGTTGGAACCATTTACAGTTTCAATAAAATCTCCCTTCTGGGCTATTCATTTTCCTTATTTGTTGGTAGATGAAGCAGACTGTCCAGAGCCAGGATTGGAGAACTGTAAGGAGTCAGAGTCAATCCTTTAGGGCAGTGGTCGGCAAACTCATTAGCCAACAGAGCCAAATATCAACAGTACAACGATTGAAATTTCTTTTGAGAGCTAAATTTTTTAAACTTAAACTATATAGGTAGGTACATTGTTATTAACTTAATTAGGGTACTCCTACGCTGGCCTTTGCTAAAAACGTCCTCAATCTGATTCTACACATCACAAAATATTTTCTCAATCTTTTTGCATGATTTTAAAAATAGAAAACAATTCTTAGCCTCTGGGCCTTATAAAAACAGGTGGCAAGACAGATCTGGGCCCAGGACATCCACTCTTGCTCTATAGATAGGTTCCCTGTTGTAAGACTTCCCCCAGACAGCAGGCTGGAACTAAGTCTCACCCAAGTTAGGGCATTAGGTCTTTGCACTTCTTGTCTCCCTGCAACAGATACTACCGCGCATGTTCAGGGAGAGGCATGGGCGAGACAAAGCTGTTCCTGTCTTTAGGAGTCTTAGGAAATGTTCACATCAACGGGAGTTGACATACAAAAAGGGAGGCTGCTGCAATCTCCCAGCGTCCATGGCCGGGGGGGAGGGGCGGAGGCTGGGTCTGCAGGACTGCGAGAGGGAGGGAGAGCCATGCAGGTGGATGGCTAGACAGAGGGAGGGGACCCCCTGGGCGTGGTGGCGTTTCTATATCCAGGGCTGAGGGAGACACAGAGCCCTCCCGTCGTCTGGATTTCCAGCATCAAATTTGCACTTCTGTGCAGCTCTCATCCCAGCACCATGTAACTGTTTACATCAGGTAAACGAACACCTACAGCGATCACAGGTGTTTTCTTCGCCAGCCTGGGGTGCTGTAGGTGCTCAGTAAAGGTCTGTTGAGCAAACCGTCAGATGAGCACCCTCCTCAGCCATTGTCCTGTGCAGCGTGGCTGCGGCTCTGTTAGAGCCTGCGGACGGGTGTGATGCTGTTGGAGGAATAGTGTGACTCTGTAGGATGTGGGAGTTCATTTGGTTTGGAGATGCCAGTGTCCCGATCAGATCTATCACATGGGAGGGGGCACTCCTGCTTTCCTCCTTCTTTCTGGGTTTCCTAGGGATTACACTGACCTCGCTAAAGCTCCTAACGGTGGAGAAGACTGGTTCCCTCCCCAGGAGAAGTGGGTCTGGGGGAGGATTCTCACCTGCTATTCCCCACTTGTCTCCATGAGTACGAGAGGCTGGCTCAGTGGTGAAGAGCCGTGATCGGTGGCAGCCCCCGACCTGGGTTGGGATCCTCATTTCTCCCCGTCTTGGCTGGAGACTTGGGGCAGTGTGGCCTCGGCCTTCATTTCTTCCTGGGTAGCATGGGGATCATGATAGCACCCACCTCAGAGTATCACCATGATGATTAAGTGAGAGGATATGTGTGTGGCCACTTAGACCAGTGCCCGGCTCCCAGGGAGCGCTCGGAGCCCACAGGGAGTGGTCGGCACCCACGGCCAGCCTGCGGAGGTCGGAGGTCACGGCCACCTAGAGCGGAATTGTCACTTCCCATTGGCTCCAGGTCTAACAGGCATGTGCTTGCTGTTCTCAGGAGTGTGCTGACGCTGCCTCCCCAGCTCTCTCACTGGCCGAACTCAGGACCACGTACAGCGACAGTGAGCTGGCTGCAGAGTTCACCAGTGCCATCCGTCGGTAAGCACCCTTCCCAGGACCCCAACAACCACTGATTCTGGGAGCGAAGCTTTACTCCTTCTCTTGCTGCTCAGGCCAGCATCCAGGATCAGGAAGGCAGAGCTTCAGCTATATCACCGTGGGGTTTGGCTCACAAGTTGAGTTTCCTTTCAGTAATGAAGCCTGTTGTCTCTTTAGTGACGGGTCCTCCCTCTGTCCGGTCCTTGCTGGTGAGACGTGGAGAGCCATGTGGGCACCAGACCTTTCAGAGGGGGAGTGACGGGCGAGGGTGTAGGTGTCACCTGCAAATGGAGAATGTCCCTTTCACTGCTTCTTTGTTGTGTTGTTGCCTTGGCTGGAACCTTCGTGACGGTGTTCAGTGGTGACGATGGAAACGGGCATCTTGGCCCTGTTTGCAGCTTCGGTGGGAATGCTGCCTCCGCATCGCCGCTCCTTCCCGCCAGAGGCCCTGTTAGTTCAGCTCTGGGCATTTTGGGGATGATCTCTGTTATCTCTCTAGTGCTGAGCTGTCCTCTTGAGGAGAGTTATTATGCAGATCTAAAAGGCTACTTTGCCTGCTGTATTGACAGTTTCCTCACATCACATTCTCCTTAGAGTTGAGTTTGATGACTCTCTCTTGGGGTTGGTTCACAAGCTCACGTTCTCAGGGCCCCTAGCAGCTCCTTAGGCGGCATCTCTGACCCTGGCCCCTCCCGTCCCGCTGCCAGCACCTGAGGCTACAGCCCACGCGGCCCACCTTCCCTTGCAGTCTGCGCTGTGGTTTCCTTTTTCCAGAAGAATGAACATCTTCCTTGCCTTTTCTATGATTGCTTGTCATCTCTGGTATAGAAAGAACACTCCTTTCTGACATGTTCAGGGACTTTTTAAAAACACATTTCCCATCCTTTCTGGGGTTTGGGATGAGAGGGAAGGAAGGCTACAGGGCACAGCCTGCTGTCCTGACCCAGCCGGGCAGTTTAGTTTACAGCATGGCCTCCAGGCCGACAGTGGGCGGCAGGAAGGCTGCCTCGTGGGAACTTCATTACCCCCGACTCCCTGTGCCTTTCGTCTTTCCTTCCAACTTGCACTCGCCCTGGTTTTACGCTGCCAGTGCCTCTGTGGTTTGATTGTAACTGCTTGGGTTGAGGTGGGAGAGAAGCATCCTGGGAGAACTCTCAGCGATTCGACAGCTTCCTGTGCCAGCAGCATGGGGGCAGACCCACTGCCTCTTCCCACTGGGGGCCTGTGCGTATGGTGTCCGTCCGCTAAGCCCCTTCATTTTTTAAATTTCCCAAACCTCAGAGGCGTTTGTGGGCACAGGAGGATGCAGGTTCTGCTGACTCCATACAGAGATCCCATGTACTCAGTCGGCACAGTGGGTTTCCAATAACCAGCCTTACGTTGGTTAGCATGGACTTCTTCTCATCAGACCCAGATAGATGGAGCTAGGACAGAACCCACAGGGCCACAGGAAAAAGAGGTCATGTGATTATATGGTAAATAGAGCTCAAAAACGGGAATAATCATTTCATGGGTTTATATAACGCAGACACCTGAGGGCTAAGGCTTGGGGATGTTTTTATTGTTAAAAATCAAGTGGAAACTAACACCTTCTTTGAAGTAATTAAACCACTGAGCTAGTGGCTGAAGTCAGTTGAGGGAAACTTCCCAACATTTTCAGAAACATTTCTCGCTTAAAAAAGGAATCTGTGGGTCCAGGCATCCAGATTCAAGACATATCATGCCGTGTTTGAGCATGTTATATGATTCCACTTATTTGTATCTTCCTCTTGACATTTTTTCCAAAATATTAAATAATAGATTACAATGGATAATTTGGAGGAAATGACAAGGTGCTATGATGTTACAACTCTGAGACATTTGCTTAGGTGGGTGGGCCTCTCGGAGATGACCTTTAAGCTGAGATGAGGAAGAAACGTAGCTGAATGGAGGAAACACATTCCACGCAGAGGGAAAGAACTCAGTGTGTTAAGAATTGATGGCATTCCGGCATGCAAGGGCGAGAGGGTGCCAAAACCTGGGTAGGCAGGAGGCAGGTCATGTAGGGCCTTATAGGTGAAAGTAAGACCACAGACTTCATTCCAGCTGCAGGCAGAAGGCACTGAAGGGCAGTTGTCATATTAAAAAGTTCTTCTGGGTGCTCAGTGAAAACCAGACTAGCATGCAAAGAGGCAACGAGAAACTATTAGGAGGCTCTGTGGTCACTCAGGGGAGAAATGATGGCCCCTGAGTGGCTGTAGCATAAGTGGAGTTTTGGTAAGTGGGGTTTGCTATTGAATGGATGAGGAGGTCCAGGGCAAGGGAGGAGCAACGGCTGACTCAACAGGTGTAGCAAGTGGGCGAATGGTGTTGCCATTTGCTAACAAGGGAGTCAGAGTGATTTGGGAGAACATCTCAGAATCCCACCTTAGATGTGTTAAATTGAAGATGCCTGTGAAGCAGAGATGTCAAATAGACAAGTCCAGAGGCCAAGGAGAGGCCAGAGATAAAGATTTAGGAGTTTTTAGAAAAATAAGTGGGAATGGGGAGAAGAAACAGTAAGCTACAAAATATGGTCCAAGCCCAGGTCTTCCATACGCTGAGTATTTAGGGTTGGAGCAGAGAGCGAGGAGTCAGTGCAGGAGCCTGGGGAACAGCAGTGACACAGGAAACCCAGGCACTCCAGAGGAAAGCCATGCTCGGGGAGAGGAGACGGCCCGACGGGGAGTTCAGGACAGTGGAAACTTTGGATGTAGCAGCGCCGAGATCGTTGGTCACCTCATGAGCAGTTTCAGTGGAGACAGAGCCAGGCAGGGTTAACAGGTACAAGGAAGTGAGGAAGAGGAACTGCACATGCAGACAATCCTCTCAGTGACTAATTCCGTGTAATGAACAATTGCTAAGAAGTTCCAGGCCTGTGGCTGCATGGCTGTGACTCCCTGCGGTCTGGTCTGATTACAGCAACTCTGAGAGGTTCCTGGTGGCTGCCGAGCCGCTCACTACCTCATCAAGCCCGGGCTCTGGCCCTGGTGACTCCCCCAGCTGCTCATTTGGACTTTGTGATTAAAGGAGTGCAGCTGGCCTTTTATTTCAGGGAGAGTGCCACCTCCTCCCCGATTGCTCGGAGAGCTCCGCTCCAGGCTCCCCAGGCACAATGACCAGCATGGCCGGCCGCAGAGGTCTGTGTGGCCCGGTGTCCTGCCCAGCTCACTTTACTGGCAAGTCACCTGGTTTTTCTCATCACGTGCAGGCTCCCACCAGGAGTCTGCCTCACCTCCCCTGTGTATACGCCACTGCCTAAAATCGTGTTTCACTTAGAAAGAAAGAAAAGCACCTCCCTGTCTGTGTGGTTAGAGTAAAATTCATAGGACCTTTTGTGACCAGAAATAACCTTCATTTTTGGTGGAGCGGGATCACCTGTACCTGAAATCATGTGCGTGCTGGTGATGTGGGTGTGCCTGGTCATAGTGTGGTCCAGGGCTGTCTTTGTACTTGGTGATACAGGCGTGTATCTTGCGTGCCTGCACTACTGGGAGTAAAGAAGCAGGGAGGTGAGGATGGGATCACACAGTTCTGGGCATTCGAGAAAACGGTTTATGAATGTGTTACTATCGAGGGAGCAGATGGAGCATGTGTGTTTAATTTTTACTTTCTCATCTTTGTGGAGCCTGTGGAAGTGCTCTTTGGGGGCTTCTTACCTTATCTGGACATACTCAACAGATTCTTCCTTAGCTGAAGGCCAAGCAGATTTGAACTAGAAACCGGACAGAACTGGACATGAATGGTTGAGGTTCCAAAGCGACGTAGGACTAGCAGGCTTCTGGCTCCTACCCAGGTTGTCCTTTGAGAATCCGAGGAAGGCTGTACTTCATACTGTAGAAAGTGTGCCCGTGCGCGTAATCATGCCCATAGACGGAGTTCCAAGACCACATGCAGCTCATCCACAGACCCATCCAGTTTCCCAAACTTGCCTGATAATAAGAATCATCAAGGGCACTTCTTAAACTGCAATTCCTAGACCTCAGCCCAAACCTACTGCATCGGAATCCAGGGACGCGCCCAGTACTGTGACTGTAAACAGTGCTCTGGAGCTAGTAAAACACTCCAAGCCACATGTGTCATTGTAAGTTTTCCAATGGCCACACTTAGAACTGCAAGGAAATGGTGACGTTAACTTTAATAACAGCCCAATATATCCAAAATATTACCATTTCAACATGTAATCAGTATTTTTTAAATTATTGCAATATTTTAGTCTTTTCTTTTTCTGTATTAAATCTTCAAATCCCGGTGTGGATTTTGTACTTTCAGCACATCCATTTTGGACCCACCACATTTCTAGTGCTCAAATGCCCACCCCTACTGTGGGTCTAGAGCTGTTCTGTCTCAGTAGTTTAGTGTTTGTTTCAGTCCAAATGAGCAACAATGGGGACAGGACTTTGACTGCAGGCTCCTGCCTCACTCAAAGGAAAACAGATAAAGTAGCCCGCATTTGAGGTTTAAATGTGAGGGTCAGCCTGCCTTTGTATCTTTAGAGGCCCCGTGCACAAAATTCATGCATGGCGGCGGGGGGGGGGGGGGGGGGGCGGCCCTCAGCCTGGCCTGTGCCCCTCGCACAATCTGGGACCCCTCTGATAGGGTCCCTAGGCCTAGCTGGTGATCAGGGCCTATCGGGGCTTTCCTTCACACACACACAGCCTGCAGCTGGCCCCGCCCCCCACACTGAGACTGCTTGCCATCTGTGCGGTGCTCCCCCCCTCCCTCCCCGTCACCAGTCGCCTCCCTCTGTGAGCGACAGGCATGGGGTGCGATCATTTGGCTAGCCTGGGCCTCCCTCTGCAGGGCAATCGTGGGGTGATGGCAGGGCCCCCGACCAATCGCATCACACCCGCCTTGGCTGGCCTGGTGCCAGTGCATGTCATAGCGTGGTTGTCTGGAAGGTCGTCCGGACCATCCTTCTGCTGTTCGGTCGTTCGGTAATTTGCATATTACGCTTTATTATAGCTAACTGGCATCCTAATTCTGTCCCATAGTTCATAGGAGCAGTTCCCTCCCATCCCTGAGGCCTAGGGAGTTCTTATAGAGGCAGTTCTCAGCTCCCAGCAATGGCTCCCCTCCGCCACCCTACCTGGGGTTGGGCAGCATCTGTGAGGGCCTCTTGGGCCTCCCCGAGTTCTGGGCCTCCCTAAGTTCTGGTGTTTCAGCGGCCTGGGTACTAGGGAAGGAAGCCCTGTTTTGTTGGGGAGCTGGGGGTCCCATATTCTCCCTGTATGCAGGGTAGGGCAGGGATATGGATGTCACCAAGGAAGGGAGGGTGAGGGAGGGGGGGTAGAGAATAATGGTATTGCTCTGAGCAGATTTTCTTGTGAATTTATTGAGTTCATGGGGACATTTTTAATTCTTGTCATAATTTTGTTCCATTTGCACTATTAATCAACTTTAGAATGGAAAGGAATCAAAACAGTAACAAAATGCAGGAGAAATAACCCTTCCCTGTTTTTTTAAATTATTTTAATTACTTTAGCCAGAGGGAAGGGGGGAAATCTTTCATGTTCTTCTAACCTTCCTCAGCCCTGCGGGAAGGCTAAGGAGAATGGTTAGGGAAGGAAGGAGGGAGGGAGACATCCTCCCTAGACACCTGTCACCCTTCTGGTAGGAAACAGTGCCACTCTCAGACTCCTGTAGGAATTGCAACCCAATATCCTGGTAGCTGCCAGGGCCCGAGAAACCTGCCTTCCCCGGCAGGTGGGACCCACTTTGCTGCAAGGCTCTGTGGGGGTCCTTGGTGGGAGGGAGGCCTCCCTGGAGAATGATGAGGGGCTGGTGGCCTGGCTTCACTTTGAAAGATCTTTCCCCTTCAACCTCACTCACAAAGCAGGCCAGGGGTTTTGTGTTGCAATTCCTCTATTAAATGTTTGGGAAGCTTGACTGGCACTGATAGTAGCTGGAGGCAGAAACGTAAGATTAGAGCACCACTGAACCATCTCCTGGGTCCTCCTGCCCAGGTCACCTCCCTGCCCCTCCTACAGGAAGCATAGAGCTCACATACTTGACAAAAGCCTGACTTATAAAAATGTCAAGCAATGCAAAAGTGAGTGGACAATGAAAGCTTTCTGTCATCCCTCTTCTATGCATTAACCTTTGCTGAGTGTTGTTTAGCCTTCTGATCTATTATTAGTACATCAGATTTTTAGTGTTTTTGCAAAAATGGCATCCAATAGAACTCTTCCTTTTTACTTGACAATTTATCAGACACCATGCTAATGCGTTTCGATCTGCACTTTTTTAGGTTGCAGAGTGGTACAGACATACCCTAACCTGGCTGCCTGTCCACCCTCCCCCCAAAAGCTATTATAGCCAACTAGAGGCCCGGTGCATGAATTCGTGCACCAGTGGGGTCCCTTGGCCTGGCCTGCGGGATGGGGCCGAAATCGGCTCACCAACATCCCTTGAGGGGTCCCAGATTGCAAAAGGGCACAGGTCAGGCCGAGGGACCCCACCAGTGCACGATCAGGGCCAGGGAGAGACGGGGGAGGTTGGCCAGCCAGGGAGGGACTGTGGGAGGGCTCAGTCCCAATCAGCAGGACCCCAGTAGCAAGCTCACCTACCAGTTGGAGCATCTGCCCCCTGGTCAGTGCACGTCATAGTGTGCGGTTGAACAGCCTTAGCATATCATGCTTTGATTGGTTGAATGGCCGACCGGACAATTAGCATATTAGGCTTTTATTATATAGGATGCTTAAGTGAATGCAACTATGATCTCGTGTCTTTCAGCACCTATATTACCTCTGTTAAGAAAAATTCCTAGAAATCAAGTTGCTTAGCCAAGGGATGTGTTCATTTTTCATTGTTAGATACTGCCAAGTTGCCTTCCAAAATGATCATGCTAATTCACGTTCCTCACACTCACAGTGATCTTTCTAGGACTTTCTTCCATAAATTCTGGTTTCTTAGTTTGCTCCAGGGAACCAATACCTTCAGTGAGTTGTTCTGAAGAGGTTTTAACCATTGTCACTGAGAAGCTACCCACCTTCCCCTATCTCTCCCCACCCCCCCACCCCCATGGTGCTCACCACTGGGGACACATGGGGAACCAAAACAAGTAAGATCCTTGCAACCCCAGAGCCTGCATGCCAGTGGGGAACCTGTGAAGCTCAAATGCATAAACCAAGTCATGGTATGGTGTGACTCGTGACACCATGCAATGACACTGAGTGATAGAGGCAGTTAACTTAGGTTAAGTCAGTTAACTTAGGAGACAGGGGAGTCAAATGAAAGTGCAAATATAATCTAAATACTTTCAAGGGAAACAAGGACCTTTGAAATGAGAGTAATATTAATTCTCCACCTTTTTGTTTTGCAAGGTAGGATCATGTTGATTTCAATGAGTCGGGATTTGTCCATGGCAGGCTGCCCAGAGCAGAGGTTTCTGTTCTTGAATCTGAAAGGTTCAGGATACGCTTAGGACACTTGGAAAAGAAGGGTGTGGAGACTGAGACAGGGAACTTCTAGATTAGCTCAGTTTCTCCACCTGGAAGGGCCTTATCATTAAAGGAAGCAGGCTCAAACCGGCCTTCAGGAGTACAGTGAGGTGTTCTGGCTGCACTGAGGGGAAAGGGAACTCTTCCACCCTCTAGTACTATCTTCCTTTTTGTACCACCTCTTGACTTGGCAGGCTAAACACTTCCAGGGTAGTAGCCACCTCCATCATCTCAAGTTACTCTTGGCATGCTCTCTCCTTGACAGAGAAAAGAAATTAAAGTCCAGAGTTCAAGAGTTGGTGAGTGCCTTGGAAAGACTCACCAAGAGCAGTGAAATCCGCCACCAGCAATCAGCGGAGTTCGTGAATGACCTGAAGAGAGCCAACAGGTAAACCCCCTCGCTTGTGAACTCACACCAGGGAGGATGTTTCCGTAATTACTGGGAGCCACACTTGAGAATGGCAAGTCCTTGCCTGCCCTTCTTAGAGCCTGGTCTTCCCTATGGCACAGTGTACCACTGCCCACAGAAACCTGAGAAATGCTGGGTAAAGTCAAGGCCTTAAGCCAAGAGTGTTTGGGAAATGCAGCACAGAAAGTGTGTGGTCTGTCCCCTCTTACTCCAGACAGGAAAGTTCTGAGAAGGCATGCAATTTTTTAAAAACCTATTTGTGTTTATGCCAATGTTTTCCAAACAAAATTGGCGCCAGACCTTTTATTTACTACCCAGTGGGAACACTTTAAGAAGCATTGCTCTGAGACAGCAGTCTCGAACTTTTGGGGCTCAGGACCCCTTTATACTCATAAAAAACTGAGGACTTCAAAGAGCTTTGTCCTTATAATTATTTATCTAATGACATTTCTCATTTTAGAAACTAAAACACAAAATTTTTTAAGTTTTTATTAATTCATTTACTTAAAAAAATACATTATTTACCTGTAACACACATGGCCTTTATTTAAAAAACTTATTTTACAAAAAATAGAATGGTACTGTTTTTACAATTTTGCAAATCGCTAGTATCTGGTTTAATGTAAGACAGCTAGAACCTCACAACTGCTTCTCTTGGCAACATATTGTTTTGAAATAGATCAAGAAAATCAGCTTCACAGAATGTAGGTAGAAACTATAGGACCTCACAAACCCCCCTTTCCCCCCCGCCCCCCTCCCAAAAAAGGCTCTCAGGAAATTTGGGGAATCAGTCTTCAGGCCACACATAAAGAATCTGAATGCACATGGGGTGCTGCTTTGGACAGAGGGCACCAGGACTTACCTAGCCCTGGGCTCAACCTGCCCTCTCTTCATGGGCTCCCAGGGAGGACCAGAGGCCTGTATTACTCTGCCTGGCTGTCATTAGCTTCTGGCCTGAGTGCTCTGAATCCCACCAGTCCACAGAATAACAGGAAGTTGTCTAGCCACTCTGCCCTCATCCCAGGTGAGGTTCTTGGTCTACAGTATGTGAGGCACTCTTTCCTGTAGCGTACACTTGACCGTCTGTTGCAGGCAGCCATGAACGACGAAGTATTTGTATTTAAATGACTTCTGGACTTCAAGCTCCCTTTCTGCTTACTTTGGATGTGGCTAGTTTGGATTGTTTAAATCTCTGCTAATTTGTTACTGACAAGCCTCTAGCAGTCGAGCTGAATGAGTCATGATTAAGCCAAGAGATGATGGCCGTGAGTGTTGAAATACTAACCACTTGACTTCAGATTCTTACTGAGAGGCTGAGTGACCTTCTCTTCGGAGCAGTGCTGACTGGACCTGGCTACCCAGGGGACAGGATAGTGTGTGTGTGTCTCAGTGCTATCTCAGGTGAGTCTTCAATCTCATTCCCTTCTGTTCCCACATAGCAACCTGGTGGCTGCCTATGAGAAAGCAAAGAAGAAGCATCAAAACAAACTCAAGAAGCTGGAGTCTCAGATGATGGCCATGGTGGAGAGACATGAGACCCAAGTAAGGATGCTCAAGCAAAGAATAGCTCTGCTGGAGGAGGAAAACTCCAGGCCACACACCAATGAAACTTCACTTTAATTGGCACTCGGGCACCAAAGTCCTACCAGTGGAAGCTAAACTATAGCAGGTCACCGGAGAGAGAAGAGCTCCAGGTGACAGAGTACCTGTTGGGAAAATTAAGGACAGTTGGCAGGTAGGTCAGCACTTGAACAATGGAGTGCCGTGAACTCAGCCCTGGAGGTGAGCATCCCTCGTGACACTGTACAGACAGCATCCCAAGGATCCTGCTCCTCCACTACCGGCCCATGGACCGCATGTAAATACCCGCTCTGTGTGCCATGCTCAGCAGGCCTTGCTGCTGCCTCCAGCACTGGCTTTGTCATGCTCCCACCTTTCCTGCATCAGTGGTGTCCCAGATATTTGTCTTTCTGGATTTTCCACTCTTTCCTTCTGTTTGGCAGATAGTGACCCTACCTCTGGCATCCCCCAATTTCTCCTCTTTCATTCTCCAGGGAAAAACTGACACACACAGGGGAGTGGGAAGGGTCTACATATCTAGAAGATTTGCTTACTGCAAGAAGGCTTTGATTTTCAAGTCCCACGTGTCAACTCTAAGATACAGGCTATCACTCAGAGATGCTCTGGGAGGCAGATTACAGGAAAATGGCAGATAGGTGTTCCAGTCCCAGATAAGAAGTTATAGGTAGAGCAGGCCTGTGCCTGAACAATTCTGTATGGAAGACTGAAATCGCCTTCAGCTCTCATCGTGGAGGTAGGGAGCTCTCTTCTGACTTAGGTATTGCCCCTACCAAGTGGAGCCTTATTAATAGCCAAGGCTTAGTGCTGACAGAATCCTGTTGACACGTGTATTGGAACTAAAATTTTACCTAATTTTTTTCACAGCAGAGGAGCATTTTTAGTACTTTCCACCCACCCCAGGGCACTACATAGTTGCTATTTGCATGAATCAAAGCTTATCCACAAATTATATGTAGCTCTGGACCTGCCTCTAATTTCTGTAAAGCAGTGGTTCTCAACCTTCCTAATGCCGCGACCCTTTAATACAGTTCATGTTGTGGTACCCCCAATTTCATTGTTACAAATTGAACATAATTAAAGCATAGTGATTAATCACAAAAACAATATGTAATTATATGTGTTTTCTGATGGTCTTAGGCGACCCCTGTGAAAGGGTCGTTCGACCCCCAAAGGGGTCTCGACCCACAGGTTGAGAACCGCTGCTCTAAAGGAATGAGCCAGGATCCTGAGCAGGTAAGTTTCGCAGGCTGATCCCACCCATTTTAGAGATTGCTACTGACCTGCCAGTTCGACTCCGCTCCCGTGGCTATGAAGGGCAGGGGTGAGGAAATGGTCCTTGAAGCCTCCTTTTCTTCCCCCGAGACTTGGTGATAGTTAGCCTATGGTTCTTAAACAGGTTAAATCTCAAGCAAAATGGTGACAGGGCAGGACCAAAGTACCTGAATTCTTTCAGGAAAGGCTTCCATCTTAAATTCATCATTCCTTTCCTACTGTAACCTTCACCCTTTCACTTTCTTTCTGTAGTACCTAAGGCCCACCCCAATGCCACAGTTTTGCTTTGCATCCCCAAGCTCAATGTCTGTTTTCAGAGAGCATGAATCAAGGTCCTCAGCCTTCTGCACAATGGACAAGGACACTAGCCCCAACCTTGGAGGGCAGAGTTTTATCCCAAAAGCAACCAACTTTCTCAGGTAAGCAGTGAGACTGCCCAACCTTGAAAAAAAGTCAACTGGTATCAGTCTGGAAGAACCAGCTTGTGGGTGCTTAGGTCACTAAGAAAGTGCCTGCTGGTTCTTGTGATTTTTAAAAATCAATTTTTACTCTGGGTAAAATTTCATGTTGTCACAAGGAAAATGTTTTGGCTGAAAAGTATGTCCAAAAATCTGTTTTCTCCATTTTTCCAGCTTGCCTAGGGGAATGTCCTCCTCTAAACAAACTGGGCATGCATTCATGGCTTTCTGACACAGGAATCAAGTCCTGTCTGCTGGCCCATCTACCATTCTCACTCCAAGTTAAAGCAGAGAACCCATCCTTTTAGTGTTAGGTCATGTAACCCCTCCAAACCAGGTCTCAGCTCTTCCATTAAGAGCCCCTGTATTACTGAAACTACCTGGCCTCATTCTGAGTTTATACTTCAATATAATACTTTTAAAATATGTGCTGAGTAGGTGAAACTATTCCCCAGTAAAACTTACTTTTATAAATGTGTAGAATAAAAAAGCTATCATTAAACAGTTGATTTCCTTTCCTTGTATTTTTTCAAATACTCCTTTTTGAAGGTGAACCAACAGGCACTTGGTTATGCTAATTGTGGGGCCTACTAAAACTGAATTGATAATTAAATGATTGCAGGTGCCTGGGTAATTTTCCTTTTTTTATAACCTGAATTATTCTTCCTAAATAGAAGCTGGTTTATATTACCATCTCCATCAGGAGTAAAACAATGTTCTTAATTCTAACTTGTATGAGATTTTTTTAAAAAACTAGATCTTCGTATTTTTTATCTAAACTGTTTTCTCTCAGTGGTTTCTTACCCTTTGAGGCAGTTACCTTCTCTGTTCAGAGTTCAGTCTTTGTCCCTTAGAGCAATGGGTATGGGAAGAAAAGACCCATTTCATAGTTTTCTTGGAGTATAGTTCCCACCCACTGCTGAATGGAAGCAAAAATCAGCTAAGAGAATTCCATCTGTAGTACCCATCAACGTCTATGTGGGCCTACCAACTATATCTGATGTCTGCCAAGCCCCAAGTGCTCCAGTAAGTGGTAAGATTCCTCTTTGAGACTTTCACCAAAAATTATTCATGATTAAATATCTATGTCATCAGACAACTGGCACTCATCATGCCCTAGAGCCCCAGAGGTATTACGAGGTGTCTCAGCATTGCCAATGCAGGTAATTAACTGTTTCATACTCACTCTCATCTGCTGGCATGTCAGGTTTCTGAAGTTAATATCCAGTGCTTGAAACTGGAAATATTATGTCAATAAAAAATTAAGTACCAGTTAAACATAATTGCTTAATTCTCCTTTGAGGTGCATGCCCTTCTGAGCTTTCCTCTTGAGCAGTACTTTGCAGGAGCCTCAGAGTCACATGCAAAATGCATAACTAGGAGTTTGGCTCATCCATGAAACTATTTAAAGTGAAAATTTCATCATGTTCACTAACTTTATAGCTGCATCTATTTCTCAATGCAGCAAACAGAGCTATAGTTAGTTTCTAGAGGCCAAAAGGGGAGCAAGGTCTCTGATGGTTAAGTTTTGCATTGAATTTAATTAGGGGATAATCATTGTATTGGCAAGTTTTTATTTGGGGTGGTACGGACATAAAATTTTTGTTTTTTCTATAATAGGTGACACTAAAAAATCATGTAATTATTTTTCTATTTATCCACAGAATGTCTTATTTCTTATTTGTCAAGAAATAATACAATCTCCACCTTTCACTGAGGCTTCCAAACTTACTAGTGCTCAGAAGCTGGGCAATATTTTGCAAGAGACAAAACTTGTTACAAAACAAAAATTATGCCTTTGCTGCACTCCCAGTTCTCACTAAAGTTTATCCAAATCCTATTCTAGATCATTTAAACTTCGTGTGTCTACAGGCCAAGTTGAAGTTAGCCCTGAACCTGCGACCTTCTGCAGTTCCTCCTGCTTCACACACTTAAAGTTACTTTCTGCCTGACTACATTTGTAGTTACTAACAGATATAAAAAGTTAGCCTAAAGCATATAACTGGAATTAGAATTATCACTAAGTGGCTGTTAAAATATATACAAGTGGAAAAGGGTACAAGTTTGAATAGCAGCTGTTTTGCTAAATTCTGTGTAAAGAAAGCTAGTTTCACGTATACACAATTACATTTTAGTTAAGATTTTGCATGTGACCTTGACAAGAAATCATTCTGTTCCAGTAACAACAAATACTATTGGATAACCCTATCCTTGACCAACAGTACTTGATCTTTCCATAGTCGAGATGGATACAAAATCACTGATCCACTAATCTTCTGAAATATCAGCTCAGCAGAATAGAACAAGCTATATACAAAATTCCCCCATATTCATACTGATGACAAGCACAGTTGTTCCTGGTCTACATTCACTTTTGCACTTCCTGCAAATTAAATCCATGTGGAAAATGTTCTGTTTGTAGAACTCCTGGTACTCACTTATAGTGTTCACGTTAGGACTGCCCAGTGAAAAAAGGGACCCTAATAATCTGCTTTGATAATGAAACATGTTCCTTTCTTTACTACTTCTGATAAGTTCTTAGACATTGTCAAGACTTACTTACTTTGCATGAGATTTGTTTCCTATTTGAAAATGTGCTACTTTTAAACCACTTGAACTATTAGAAAAACCTGCTTGAATGTACTATCAGTTATTAAAGCACATGTGACTAAGTTTGTCAGTATTGTTCTACTGTTTGTACTAAAAGTCTCATTTGACAGTTGCTACTTAGCCCTGTACTATACCTTGTAATTTTTTAGATTTATTCATTTGTATGCTTTAAATGTTTCTAGATGCCTTTCATTGTATTAGCGGCTGTAAAATAGCTACTTTGTGTTCTTTGATATATAATTGTTTTTTAAAATCTCCATTTATTTATACAGAGACATTTATAATATTTTACAAACATTCTTATATTCTGAATAAATATTTCTAATTCCATGATGTACTGGAACTGTGTTTGTTAAAGGGAAAGGCTGTCCTTCCATAATACTGTTTGTCTAACACAATGGTGGGCAAACTTTTTGACTCGAGGGCCACAATGGGTTCTTAAACTGGACCAGAGGGCCGGAACAAAAGCATGGATGGAGTGTTTGTGTGAACTAATATAAATTCAAAGTAAACATCATTACATAAAAGGGTACGGTCTTTTTTTTTTTAGTTTTATTCATTTCAAATGGGCCGGATCCGGCCCGCGGGCCATAGTTTGCCCACGGCTGGTCTAACATGTAAATATCAGACCTGTGGGGGTTCACACTAAATCACAGCCCTAGTCAAAGCGGCGCTAAAAGACATACTATAGTTAGGTTAAAACAGCCGAAGAAATCTCATTTATCACCAAATTTCTATTTGGCAGCTTTTTCAAGTTTAATATGAATGGGAAGTTATTAACAGATTTTCTTTTCCTTTTAAAACATCACTGAAACGGAATATAATCAAGAATTGGAAATACAAGTAAATCATACATGACTACAAGAAAGGATGGCAACCAGCTTTGCAATATGTCCGTTCTCACTATCTCAAAGCAAAGTACCTCGACAAGAGTGTAATACCTTGGTCACTCTCAATATTTTAAATAAAACAAAAATATTATTGAGATCTCTAGAAGAGAAGAATATATTTCTTTCTACCCTGAGATCCAAGGACTGTCAAGTATTAAAAACTTGATTCTAGAACAATTCAAGAATTGCTAGATTTTATGTATCTTAACTCATTCTCAACCAAACTAATTGTTTTGAGACAGAAAATACATACCAGTTATTTTCATTGCAGAGACACTCTACAGTTTAATATTTCTTCCTATCAGATAAACATACCTTTATCTTATACTTATTTCTTATTGGTCCAAAGAGATGCAACCATAATATGAGCAACATGGAACCTATAACAAGTAATATCAGAAAACAAATTAAAAGGTAGTAAGTAAAACTGCCCAAGCAGCAGATTTATTAGTATTGCACTAGTCAAAATTTAACACGATGTTTTTACAGAAAGCCAGTATTTGAACAATCAACTGGAAAAAAAAAAAGTTTTAAAATACAAAGAAAACCTTCCATTATTCAAATTGTATTTTGTAATTTCTAAATTGATGTTACATCAAAACGCTTTCAAAAAGAACATCATAACTGTTAACACATAGGAATTTGTTCATTCTCTCAGTGGAGAGTACAGTTGGCATTTTTAGTCAACTTTGGAAGTGCAGTAATCCTGCAAACATTTAAACTCCCAATTCATAAACTTGAGTCTTCCTTTATTTATGATAGTTACACCCAACATAAATGAAAATCAGTCATTAACACCAAAGGAAAAAGACAAAGCTATTGTCCAACCAAGATGTAATAATAAATCCATTCTAAGGTATCAACTGATATAACTACATGGTGAACCCAACAGGTATTTGGGGGTTCCTTTTCTGCTCTCCCTGAATGTTTGACAACCAAAACAAACACCAAGAATTTCATTACTACCATAGACAGAATCACTCTAATGTAAAGTTTACTTACATAGTCTTTCTGCAAACATTAAAATGTCCTAAGGTAAAGTAATGAAATGCTACTATTCAGGCAAAAATTAAATGTTAAATTTCACTTAAAACCAAAGTGATTATTGAATAAAGTTTACAAATCTATTTAGTTATCACATTTATTCTAAAGTACAGTTTTCTCAATTGAATATCATAGACTTAGTGAGACCATTTCATCAATTTTTTTGCCAGCTTTTTAAGTTCCAAATAAAATAATTTGTTTAACATGGCTCAACATAAATGTTTTCACCTTTTTCAGACTAAAACTATTCCCAAGAAAATTATTTTAGGACTACATATTTCCATGAACATTACCTAGTCCTCATAGCATAAAAAACACTTGTTCATATCTTGTTTTGGAAATAGGCAGGGTACAAAAAGAAGTGAATTCTTAACTCCTTTTCCCATCCAAACTAAAGAGTGTGCCCTTATTCTGCTTAGATGAAAGATAGATTTCACTTAAATTAGCTACTACATGAATTATAATTCCATTTGATTAATCATTTTATTCTGAAATAAGATTGTTTGAAATTTTAAAGCCAACAAGTAAAATCAACAACCTGAATTGTATGAGTCAGTACCTACCAAAGACAATTTTATAAGGTATTAAGCCAATAAGCAAACTTTAAAGACATTATAAGGAAATATATATGTATGTGTATATACACAAATATATATATGTAAAATAGTTCATGATTTTATTTTCCTTCCCTGTTACTGAAGAAAGAGTTTGTAATATTTATCAAATAGAAGTCAGGTTAGCTGCCTCCTGTCCTAACTCTGAAGAGAAATATACGCAAAAAGTAACATTAAAGACACAGTTCTTTGGACACTTGCATTTGAAACTAAAAGATACTTGTGCAAGATGCAAACACAAACCCAAAATGAACATAAAGATCATGGTGCCCTAGGACAGTGGAAAGATGTGCTCTGTGCTTTTCCATCCGTACATATCCTAGGTAAAGTACACAAAGAGTATGAGTCCACAGCTATTCACTATATCAGCACATCTAGCCAACCAAACTGCTGAGGAAGAGTTATTGCCTCTCTCAATTTCATTCACCATTGCAAACCTTTGCTTTCATTTGCTGCCATCCAAAGTCTATTCCTAAATATCACAAAAGCATAAGCAAAGATATCATTTTACAAAGAACTAGCTAACTACTTAAAGCTTGAGAAATGACTAAATGTAGATTTGTGCCGCAAATGTTTCACTCCATGCTTTGTAGCTTTAAGACTGCTTTAGGACCTTGGGTTCAATTAATTAAAAAGAGATGAGATTCTCTTCTCCAGGTGAACCAGTCCGCTGAGCTCCGACATGGACAAGGCTGCCAAGTCCACTCCCGCCCCGAAGAAGGGCTCCAGTTCACAGAAGGACAGCAAGAAGCGCAAGCGCAGCCGCCAGGAGAACTACTCGGTGTACGTGTATAAGGTGCTCAAGGGGAGGCACCCCAACACCGGCATCTCATCCAAGGCCATGGGTTCATGAACCTCTTCCTCAAAGACATGTTTCAGCGCATCGCAGGCGAGGCGTAACGCCTTGGGCGTCAGCACAGGTGCTTGACCATCACGATCCATGATATCCGGTCGGCCGTGCGCCTGGTCCTGCGCCTGGTCCTGCCACAAAAGCTGGCCGAGAAGACCTTGCAAGAGGGCATGGAGGCCGTCACCAAGTACAACTCTCAGTGAAGCCCAAGTACGACAACTCCCAGTGAGGCGCTCAGCCCCTGTCACACACAAAGGCTCTTTTCAGAGCCACAAAAAGAAAAAAAATTTAAAAAAAAAACAAAACAGATCAAA
Source organism: Myotis yumanensis (assembly GCF_028538775.1). Classification (NCBI taxonomy): domain Eukaryota; kingdom Metazoa; phylum Chordata; class Mammalia; order Chiroptera; family Vespertilionidae; genus Myotis; species Myotis yumanensis. The sequence goes on along the minus strand of NW_027223755.1, from coordinate 65,861,707 downwards.
TTGTTAAATTCTACCTTAAAAAGTCCACACCCTAGGAATATTAACTAAGACCTCTCAAAGACCGAGGACCAGCAGAAAACAGTTCATTTCACCCTAGAAATGCATAGATGTTTTCTTTATTCCCAACCCAATTTGACAGCCACATACACAGAGACTTAAAACAGCCCTCCAATGTGCTTACTGCCCAAGGGCCATAGTGAGATCAACTCTCAAAAGCAAGACATTATCGCTGCTTTACAAATGCCCACAGTACAGATTCACCATAGGTATGCAGTACAAATAAAAAGAAAAAATTCTTCTACAATATAAGAAGAGTGGGGGGAGTAGGGAGAGGGATTTTATGGCCTATTCCTGGCTAGTCACACCAAGAAAAAGGATTAAAAAACAGGTCTTAAAGTGGTACAACAGATAGAAGCCAGTAACTAAAACACCCAAACACCTGCAAGAATTCTCCCACCAAAAAAGCAGCAAATCTATGCTCAGGGCCTTATTCTTCCCCCGCTGGACTGAAAGACTAGTCTACTAAGAGGAGGGTCCATGTGGAACAAAATTATAAACAAGGGCAATTGGTTTCTCTATTGAATCCCTTTCCCCAGAGCACCCCTGACCAGCACTACACAGTCAATACAAGCACCTTGTCAAGGTTAGTGCCCTTTAGATTTTTCTTTCAAGCTGCTACCACAGTGAGACCAACTTCTCTGCTAACCACAGAAGACCAAAGACAAATGGAATCTCTTTTAACTGGCAATTTCATTAATCTGGGGATCCAGATCAAAGATTTGATTATGAACATTTCTCAAGATATAAGACTTCCACTCTTTATTATAGTTTTTTTATTCATACTTCTTTGTACTTTATGTTAAACTCTGAGCCACTAAGCTCATGGAAACCTGCCCTTCAAGTCTACTCCCATGCACGAGAGGTAGCTTTACTGTTTTCCCTAACTATATACAGACTACTATTTCAATGGCAAATGCTGTTAGTCACAAGGCAACTAGATGGAAAGGAATGGATCACCATACAGGACAAATGTATACCTTCCGCACGAAGAGACTATGACACGTCTAACTACGGCTGTGTGTGCTCTGGGTTACACTACTGTGAGAAAGCAGGGCACTTCAGTATGGCTGGAATTGCAAAGTGTCAGCACTGGAAGGACCAGACTCCCAAACACTGATCTTTAAAGAAAGAAAATTTACTTTAGATTTCCTGGATTGCTTGGCAACTATACATAAGAAAAATTAACTATCCAGAGCTAGAAAACACCTGGTAATGGCCATGTAATATTAAGACTCTGCTTGGGGTAAGCAGTGCTCATAGTTCTACCATAGTACATCATAAAGCACTCAAGAACTGATTTATCTCCTCTAATTTTTTCCTTACACTTCTTTCTGCCCAGCAACTAAACTTATTCCTTTAGGGCTCTTTGATTCTAAAATAATAACCTGTCATATTTTTTGAAACTTCAATCCAGAACTCTACTTTGAAAGCATGGACAGACCCTTTCCTGGCCATTGGCAATCTGCCATCTTTATGACAGAGGAGTACAGACTTTAAGAGTAACTCAATTCCAGGAAAAAAAGGACTGAGAAAGCCCATCATAATCTCACTTTTAGAACGTTTGGCAACTATACAAATGCACTTTAAAGTCTTAGGACAGAATACAAAATGAGGAGCTCCAGTTAGGCTTTACTAAGCTATCAGGAATAAAGTTTAACAAAACTTGTTCTACTAACACCTGTTTACCTAGAGACAGGTAGTACTTAAAGGTAAAGGATACTGATACCATCAGATAAAATAAGAGTTTGTCTTATTTATCATTAAAGTTTCAGCAATACATGAGCCCCTTTCTCTAGGCTAGAAGATAATCCAACTCAAAATTACTAGGAAACATTTATTTTTCTCCAACCAGAAAAATGTTAATGAATCTGACCTTATAACTATCCTATATAATAAAGAGCTAATATGCTAATGGTTGTGACACCCTCACACTGTAATGACCATTCAGCAGGAGGCTGTGTGCGAGGTGGGGCGGAGCCGCCACATTGCTCCAGAGACAGGGCGGAAGCGGGGAGGCACCTGGAGGAAGCGGGACCATCCCGTGGCGGAGAGGGTGGGGGTAAGAGCCCATAGCACCCCCCTCACCAGTCCTTCGCCACCCACCGCTCGCACTCAGAGCGCCCCGCCGCCCACCTGCCAGGGGAGGGAGCGCAGTGCATATGCCGCCAGGAAGCAGTGCTCAAAACTCTGCAGCAGGCGTGAGGCTTCCATGCTCTTCTCCAGCACCATGATGGGGCAGAAGCAGCGAGGCGCCAGGAGAAGGCAGGACCAGCCCAAGGCGACTCACAGGACTGAGGGCAGGGCTTGAAGCAGCCAGAGAAGGCTGGAGGGGTCAGGGGCAAGGCCAGGCACGCTCGAGCTCTAGGTGTAGAGGTTAGGGTGTCAAGGCGGGGCAGTGGGCGGGGCCATGTGATTTCACGTGCTGGGACTCTAGTGATTTAAAAGGAAATACTGCCTCAAAGAGTAATTGAGACACAATAGATGTCAATCAAAACAAAATCTCTGAGCAGGCAGAGGAAAGTCCAACTGTACAATATAAAAAGGCAAGAGGTGCTCGCTTCGGCAGCACTAAAATTGGAACGATACAGAGAAGATTAGCATGGCCCCTGCACAAGGATGACATGCAAATTCGTGAAGCGTTCCATATTTTTTTTGTTTGTTTTTATCTGAGCAACTGGAACACTTTTTCACTTCCTGATAAAAGAATGACTGTGGGCAGTGAAGCTTAAGTGAAAATGGTACATGAAACAAGGAGGAATTCTAAAATTCAAGAGCGTGAGCAGAAATCTCGAATTGATTAGAAGCGGACTAAAAAAAATGGTATCTCACAGTTATTGGATAGTGATGAAGACCTTGAGAGTGATGAAGAGCGTGATAGTGATGAAAGTATTGACAGTGATGAAGAACTTGCTAGTAACAAAGGGCTTGAAAGTAATAAAAAGCCAGATGATGAAAGTGAGCTTAAGTTAGTTACAGTTGAAAGTGAAGGCAACAACTGTGAGCATCTCATTGACACTGGCAACAGTTCAACAAATGAAGGAGAAAATAACAAAGGCAGAGTAGTATTGATTTACCAGACCAGGAAAAGCATTCAAGTCCAGAGGATGCTGATCTCAGCAAGCACACTGAACAAATAATAGAGGAGGATTCAGAAGAAGAAAACGTAAAGCAAGGGAAGAGAAGAAGAACCTCGGTGATGAGTGACAGTGATGAGAGTGGTGACAGTGACGTCCCAGTGAGGAAAGTAGGTGTTAAACGTCCGCGTAGAGTAGTTGAAGATGAATGTTCTTCAGCGGAGATGGAGCAGAATCAACCTGAGAAAACTTCCACTGCAAGAAAGCAAGAAATACTCCAGAAGCTGAAAGAACTCTCAAAACAAAGATCTCATCAGAGATCTAATAGTCGAGATTTTGAGGACTCTGAAAGGGAATCCTGCCCAATCAGTGATGAAAATGATGGTGAGGAGGAGAATGATGAATCTGATGAAGATGGAGACAATTACATTTTTGATGACTTTGTAGTACCAGATGAGGAGGGTGATGAAGAGAATGAAAGCCAGCGAGGAAAACAGTTAGCTATATCACACCTGAAATCTAATTCAATTTATTCTTTTAGTAGCTTCTGCTTCTACTTTGAACTAGAAGTTGTGAAGGCTTTCCTGATCAATGCTTTAGATGAATCATTCCTGGGAACATTATATGATGGCATCAGGCAGGAATCATATGCACAAGAAATGCTGAAAGCTTTTGATGATTTGGACAACTGCTATGTTCAGCCTTGTCTGGAGAACTTATTCTCTAGTAGTCGTTGAAAAAAGAAGGAGCAGTTAGAAAGTTATTCTGAGGTGAGCATCTATCCAGAGAAAGCTAAAGACTGTACCTGCCAGGCTTGAGGGTTGTATCGCCATTGTGCATATTTAGTGAGCTTATCAGGGAAGCAGTACAACCCCGAGACTATGAAAACTGATAATTTCATGCCATGGGACAAGCACGAATTTTTTATTGGCAGAATTTGTGCTAACCGTACCAGAATTTATCATAATGTGAAACATTTTAAATTCAAGCTGTATCAAGAATGTTGCTCCATAGTAAATACAGAAAAACTTGAGGATGAAGACGTTAAAAAGAAACAGTGGAAAGAATTTTCAATCAGTCAAAAGGAAATGGCTGGATTAAGAAGAAATGTGATCTACTTCATAGATATCTCAATGATGCGGATTCCTTTCAAAAAGAGGACCTTGAAACGTAACACCTTTTCTTCAGAGAAGATTTTATGAATTACTATAGATGTGAAGATCATGAATATTGTTTCTCTGTAGCATGTGACGTATTTGTATATTTTCTGTATATCTTCATGACAAATTATCTTGTTTAAAACATGTTCATCTTAATTTCCATGAAGTGGCACTCTACAGTCTAATAAACTTTTATCTGCTATACATAGAAAACATAGGCCTAATCACTTTTAAACGTATTTTGAAGTTAATATCTTTATAACAGATGATTATCAATCAAGTGAATAAATGTTCATGTCCTGTCAACTTAATAGAAAAATACTGTATTTTTAAAATGTACTTAGACCAACATCAACATGTATGTATTGCTAACTAATATCGACATGTATATATTGCTGATGGACATTAACATGTATGTATTGCTGAATCCCTGCCCAGATGTGTTTGTTATCCGATTTTCACTAATGTATTTTTTACTGCTATCATGTAAATCAGTTGGCCATGGAATAGACCTCAGTGTTTCATTCAGTTCAATGCCCTTGCCTCAGAATCAGACTATAGTAATTTTTTATTTTTCTAAGTAATTTTGCCTATGTGTTAATGATTAAGATGTATTTTATTGCTTTTTAACAATAATTTTATATAACTATTTCTGTTAGGATCAGAAGATCTTAGAGACATAGATTCAGCCAAATATATTTTAAAAGTATACTTTGGCATCTGCATTGCTTTGCACATCTAAATGTTTCCTTAATTTAATAAAAGTAAAATGGTTTCAGAGTGAAAAAAAAAATTCAAAAAAGAAAAAATTACTTGGCTAACTTGTATAACTGACTTTGTTCCTTACTATTCAAGTTAATTACCTACTAGAGACAAAAAAAAAAAAAGAGAATAGGTAATGAAATGTTTTTAATGCACACATGCACTCAGACCTGAATATTTCTAAAGACCACCACAATATGTTGTTTTATAGAAGATTTTAATCCCTTTGGAAGGATGCTATTCACTTAGATTTGAGTTCTTTTTAGGTGATATTACAGTAGTCCCCACTTACCCACAGAGATGCATTCCAAAATCCCCAGAGGATGCCTGAAACCACAGATAGTACAAAACCCTAAATACACTATGTGGTTTCCTATACATACATATCTTTTCACTTAAAGGAAGCACTTTACAACTTCTCTTTGGCACATCCAAGTTGCCAGCATCACTACTCCTGTGCTTTGGGCCATTATCAAGTAAAACTAGAGGCCCGGTGCACAAACTCGTGCACCCAGTGGGGTCCCTCGACCTGGTCTGCAGAATTGGGCAGGAACCATCTCTCCAACATCCCCCAAGGGGTCCCGGATTGTGAGAAGGCGCAGGCCAGGCCGAGGGACCCCCATTGATGCATGACAGGGGCCGGGGAGGGACCGCGAGAGGGCTCCAGGGCATGTCCAACCCATCTCAGTCCCGATCGGCCGGACCCCAGCAGCAAGCTAACCTACTGGTCAGAGTGTCTGCCCCTGGTGGTCAGTGCATGTCATAGCAACTGGTCGACCAGTTAACTGTCTGCCCCCTAGTGGTCAGTGCACATCATAGCAAGCAGTTGAAAGGCCTTAGCATATCATTAGCATATTACGCTTTGATTGGTTGAACGGCCGACCAGATGACAGGACACTTAGCATATTAGGCTTTTATTAGATAGGATAAGGGTCACTTGAACACAAGCACTGCGATACCATGACAGTCAACCTGAAGACCGTGGTGGCTACTAAGTGACTAATGGGCAGCAGGAACATACACAGCGGATCCTGAACAAAGGGATGATGCAAGTCCTTGGCTGGAGGGAGCAGGACAGCATGAGATTTCATCACACAACTAGAACAACACACAATTTAAAACTTATGAATTGTTTATTTCTGGAATTTTCCACTTATAATTTTCAGACCGCAGTTGCTTGTAGGTAACTAAAACCACAGAAAGCAAAGCCGCAGATAAATGAGGACTACTAAACAAATTACTATAACTACCAACCTAATCTTATAGCATAGCATAAAACCAATTTTGCTACATATCTTCATTATCTGTACTAACTGGCATTTCATAGAAAAATAAGGATCTCCAAAGCTCAAAGCAGCAAGCAGGGAACACAGTTCCTTTGACATCAAAGACTTGCCTTCTATATTAGCATGAAAATCCAACTTAATTCTCAAACATCTTCAATCAAATTTCACTCATACTCATAAAAGAATTCTACTAGGTTCTCAGACATCTTTAAATGTTAATGTCTCAGAAGAGCATCACTATCTGAAATCATAAAACCATTAACTTGCTATTTCTTAATAAAAACGTGTAAACCATACCCCTATCTTTTGGATTACAATGGTTAAGTACAAAAACAATTCATTTAACATCTTATAAATCATTACAGTTATGTATAAAAGCACCTACAAAGTTTTAAAAATAAAAGATTCACAGTGCACTGAACCTTGGAACATATAAGGTTGGAACATAAGAACATTTAAAAAATGGATTCAAAGACATAAACATAATATGAAGCCAAGAAAACCACTCTTATCATCTAGCTTAAAATGCAGCACACAGAAGTTAAGTTATTGCATATTCAGCACACTTCTTTATAACTTGATTTCTTTAGACCATGCTAACATTTATCAAAGGAGAAACCCAGTTCTGTGCTAACCATGGCCTTTCTCAAGGAAACCTGAACACTGAGAAACTAATACACAGGTTCGAGAGAATAAGTATAGCAGATGTACATGAAGAGATACACCCAACTTACACGTTTTCTGCATAGTTTAGTCACATCACAAACATAAGCTTTACTCACATCTTTTAACATTTTTTTATCTCAAACTCAAGATAGCTAAAAGCCTCAAATTATCAAAACACCATCCCCACACTACCTATTTTGTTCCACAGTGCATGAGTGAAGCAGCACAGCAGCAGTAACATTGAGTTATGGTTAAACCATCATCACTTGAAAAGAGATAATTTGTTGGTTCTTGAAAGGCTCAACACTATTAGACACACTTCTGATAACTATATCTAATCTCTTTTGCTTTAGTATTGAGAGCTGAAAAATCCAAATCTAGGCACCAGACTGACCATGGTATAGTACTCAAAAAAAAAACAACATAAAAAACACTAAAAATTAAATGGTTTCCAGATGACAGTAAATGAGTGAAAATGATTTAACTATCAGGTAAACTAAGTTTCACTCCATTAACAACTGAACAGAAATCTGGAATGCTGGGACCAACTATAAATATGGCTCAAGGAGACCCAAGCAAAGCAGTTGTATTTCTGGAAAGAAGAGTAAGAACTTCCAAACACAATCATAAAACATTTTTAAAAAGTCACAGAAGGATTCACAAATTTGTCACATTAAAAGATGCAGGATTGTAAATAACCTTATGTTAAACACAATGCTGCAATTGTGAATTCTCCTGCTTAGCACCAAGGGGGTGACTTTCATTAATAAATATAATTTCTCCTTTAAAATCAAGCCATTTAACAGCTAAAGCAAAGTAATGCCAAGTAAATTCCTTACAATAGCATTTCTTTTGAAAGTCCCATTGGTTACATGAACCCCTACTAAATAGGCTACCTATACAGAATAAAGATTTCTACAATAAAATTTACAAGCAGATATATTTTGTGGATACCACATGTAAAATCGATTTTTAAAACCCACATGACAGATGCACATGCACGCATATGCTCCCACCCCTCCACCCCCACAAAGAATTACCTTCATTGAGGTCAGAAATAGCCCAAACACTAAAGCCCCCTTAAAGCCCTGGTGATTGTCCTTAATTATAGCTGAAATTCTTAAAATGGGCACTGCCATCCTTATTTGGATGTAAGAATCCTGAAGAAGCAAAATACATTCCTAGGAGTGAGTTATGTATGTTAATTTCATGTTCTGATCTTCCCCCCAGAGAGAGGCTTTATCTGTACTTGGGTACACTGCACACCCCTTCCATTCTCACTCCATCACCCAGGGGCTTCAGCATGCTAATAAAAGCAAGTCAGTCTCTTACTACTGCAAATTGGAACCAAATATAACATCTGTTTCCAGAGATCAACACTGAGATGCAATGTAAAACCTAATAATGTCAGTATTCCATACTTATTTACACAACCGTTATATAAAATATATCTTCACAAGAACAAAATAACTGTACAACACTAAAGAGTTGGCGGCAGGATGAAGACATAACCAAGGCAGCTGCTGTGTCCCAGCCTCCATGCTCTCTGCTACCCTCTCTCCAGCAGCCTCACAAGTTTACTGACTGTATGCAGCACAATGCAAAATTAAAGCAGCAACTCCCCATCCAACAACCCAGTCCCTCTCCAGGCTAAGAACTGGGTCCTTAAATGAAGAACTAAGAGAGTTCATTTTGAACATGAATATTCTATAGGAGATGCTGGCTCTAAATAAAATCTTTCAACTAAACTTCAAGCAGAGGATTAAAGAACCTAAGTGGTTAGAAGTAAAGAAACTCACAAAATGAATGCAAAGATGAACTGCAATCTTGACTTCCATATTTCAGCTCTTGTGTTTAACAAATTATGTACCTTGTTTCTTTTAAAATTTCAATATAAAGAAACTTAAGTGAGTAGATAGAGTATTTCCATTAACTTAATGATAACTCAAACACTATTTTCTTGATCAAAATATGAAAAAACCCTCAATCACAGAAAAAAATGCCCTCATAAAAAGTAACTTAAATTCATTAGCCAAACACTGAAAAGGTACACCTGTATAAAAGTTTATAAAACTGCCATTTACAGTCCAAATTCATGCTTTCTTTTCTCTCTCTTGCATGGAGAACCATCTCCTCAGAAACATCATTGCCTTCCTGCATTTCTTTATTTCTTTAAAACACCTGAGAAAGGTAAGGCTCAGAGAGACACCCACTCAAATGCAACAGGTCTCTGGCTCTTGGAACTTCCACAGCACATCTGCTGCTATCAAAGGTCCAAGATTTTCATTATAGCATTATGGTCAAACTTGAAACTCAAAAAGGCTCTGGATGAAAAGGGAAACTTGCAATGTCCATTACATGCCACAGTCTGTCCCTCAGCATGTTCTAACAACTGGTCTTCACCAGAGCAAGGTAAGTCATATGCAGCATCTGTGTTAAAACACAAAAGAAATAAGCTCAGTAATGAATAAAAAATAAAATACTGCCCTTCACCTTTTGTTAAAAATATACTGTACATGATGAATTCCTTTATATCTCCCACACTCTGAATATTACCTGTTATTGCTTATTTCCACACAAACATTCACAATCTTAATCTGTCCTCATTTTCAAAAATGGGCATGCCTGTTTTTAACCTCCAATATTCATATTCTGTGCCAAAATAGTGGGAGCTTCTTGACAGAAATAAAAACTTAAGCACTGTAAGATTAAAATTACAACGTACAATTTGTAAAGATTCCAATTATAGAAAAATCAAGCTAAAGCTTTATTTGGAGCTTACCAATCTTCTGGGAATATACAACCTAAAGAAAAATCCAACTTTTCAAAACCATAGTACAACAAAGCACTGACTTAACAGGATTTGGGGGAGTTTTCTAAAGTAGAGCAGGAGCCGACTAGGAAAGTGTGTTTGGAACAGACAGCAAGAAGCTGATATGAGAAGTCTGAAATGAGGTTTTCCAGGACAAGATTTCTTTTATACTTCCTTCTCAAGACGACTCAAAATTTTATACATCCACATGATGCCCAAATAAGCTGGAGCTACAAAGTTATAGTGCTCCTTCTTTAATGTTCCTGAACATAGACTTTTTAAAATTTTGGTGAAATAATTTACTGAACTTTTGTTAATTAAACCACAACCTATCATGCCCCTACCAGCCAAGATGGCCAGAAAAATCCTATGAAGAGGATTCCTACCCCATCACTCATCTATACAAAACTAATGATAGTTTCTGCTTCTTCATAGTTAAACTTAATTTTCCAAAATAGAGTTAAAGCATCTCTTTAAAAATAGCTTTTATCTTGCTTAAATCATAGACAGTACTCCAAAAAATATGATTATAATGTTTTTCATTTCTTTTAATATGAAGAATTTAATGAAATTCCCTATGTAGCAGATAGGCATTTATTCACCTCCAATTAAAGCCTTCATATTAAAAGATCTTGCACGGAGAACCATCTCCTCAGAAACATCATTGCCTTCTACTACATAGGGAATTTCATTAAATTCAAAACAGCACCTAAGAAGAAAACAGTCTGCTGTATATCCCAACTACATCAGTATTACCAAAGAGCTTTCTACATTCATCAGCATTACTTTCCAAATCAAATCACACACCTATTCTTCATCATAATTGAGGATAGAGAATTTCTAAATGTCATTTTAGTAAGTTATCCTTAGTACCAGCTTAAAAAGTTGATCTCTACCTCCAAAAGTGGGAAAATGTCCCCCCTTTAAAGTCTGTGCACCCCTTACATACAGTCTATACCACATAGAATGAGGTCTCATCTTTACCATACTTGATTCTACTCCCTCTCTAAACCTTAAGCTATTATTTATTTATCTATAATATCAATGCACAGCACACAGGTCTGTCATTCACAAAATATATAGCACACTGAAAGGGCAAATAATTTCATGTTAATCATTTAAATAAATTCACTTTAGCCAGTTTCATATACAGAGTACTTGACCACATATATGAACTCTCTTTACAGACATGTGCAACTCTGTTTATCCATTATGGTTTATCACACACTCCAGTAAAATCAAGGTTAGGCCAAAACCAAATCCCATGAGGCAAAAGCTTTAAAAAGAAAATAACTTGCCTGTTTCAAAATTATCCTGAAGTTTTCGTGGATGAAGTCTTTTCTCAAATTTCTATTTAAAAAAACATAAACATACACAATATACCATTTCTAGTTATTTCACTTATTATAAATGATACCTACTTTTAAAATCAGTGTAATGTTCTTTCAAACTTTTAACTTCATTAAAATAATATAGGTTCTATTTAGAAAAATACAGACAGAATAGGCAAGGACTTATTCTCAAAAGCAGGGTTGACTACATTTTTTCAGTTATTAAAATTAATTTAATAACAATTATCAGGCATTAGATGTGCAATTGAATCAATGTTACAATCCCATAAATGAAAGCAGCCAAAACACTTTTTGTGGGCAAACTACATAATTTCACCCCATAAAAATGAAGTGTTTTATCAATTCAATGTGCCTTGACAATGCCCTTGCCCCACTCTTTAAAAGAGTGAACTCCCTTATTAGTATGAGATAACTGAAACTCTTACCATCAAGGAATTCTGCTGCTTAGCTGGCTGGCTGTGGACCCCATTTGTTCTTTTCTTTTGATTAGGTGAATCTTGATACTGTTTTCTGCCATTTCCCCTCATACTTTGATTCTGTTTTTGCAATAAGAAAGAAAGAAAATGTAAACCTATAGTATTATGTAATAGGACAAATATTATACCATATGAATTTGATTAAGCTGGTTCAATCAGAGTTTAGCAAAACAACCCCCCCTCCAAAAAAATCTTCCTAAAACATTGGGGAAAATACTGATATGGTACAGTTTCCCCAATGTTTTAGGAAGATTTTTTTGGAGGGGGGTTGCTTTGCTAAACTCTGATTCAACCAGCTTATCAAATTCAGTTGGTTGGAGCATTGTCCCAATGCACCAAGTTTGCAGGTTCGATCCCAATTAGAGTGCATGCAGGAATAAACCAATGAATGCATTAAGTTGGTGGAGCAACAGATAATTTCTCCCTCTCTCTCAAATCAATAATTAAAAACAATTTAAAACAACAACAACAAATAATGGGGGGAGAGGGACAAGTTTGTGTGACTATCAAAAAAAAGTTCTCTGGGAGTGAATGCTGAGGCACACTGACCACAGTACTCGAGTAGGAAATATGCAGCAGAGGTAATCAACTGTTACCCTATAAACCGCTTTAAATTAATAAATAAGCATTTTAAAATTAGTATTCTCATTTCATAAAATAAAGACTAGAGTTTTAAAAATTTGGGCCATTATCTCTAGGTTTAAACCAAAACACACAATAGCTGACAGCTTCCAATTCCTATTATACTGCTTTAAAAAATTCTAAGTTTAACTCAAAGCAGTTTTTTTAAAATATTTTTTTATTGATTTCAGAAAGGATGGGTGAGGGAGAGAGAGAGATGGAACCATCAGTGATGAGAGAGAACCATTGCTTGGCTGCCTCCTGCATGCCCCCTACTGGGGATCAAGCCCACAACCCATGCATGTGCCCTTGACCAGAATATAACCCAGGACCCTTCAGTACGCAGGCCGATGCTCTACCCATTGAGCAAAACCGGCTAGGGCCTTAAAACACTTTTTAAACATTAATTTGCCCTTAGAGGTGTTGAAAGAACAGCTCTTTAAGAGGTTTAACTAAAACAGTGTGAAAAAAATAACTTTATTATTATTTAAAATACATATATAAAAATACATCTATTTATGTATTTACATTTCATCTATCTACAGGAAAAAATAATTCCTAAAATAGCTTGAAAACAATAAGCTAACTTAATTAAAGAATGGTAGGGAAATATGGGTTTTACCACACAATTTTAATTCAATTTCATTCTGCTCTTGCTGGTATTTATTTTTTATTATAAGTGGTACAATACACATAAAATTTACCACTTTAAACATTTTTGAGTGTACAATTCAGTGGCAGTAAATATAGTTACCATGTTGTGCAACCACCACCAGTATCCACTTCCAGAACTGTTTATATTATCCGCCTTTTGGCTATTACGAATAATGCTACCGTGAACACTACTATACAAGTTATATTTTTGAGTCCCTCCTCAGCTAGGAGCTAAAACCAAAGCTTAGGATTTGTTAGTCTCTGCTTTCAATTCTTTTGAGTATATATCTAGGAGTGGAATTGATGGTCATATGGTAATTCTATGTTTAACTTTTTGAGGAACCATCAAATGGCAGCTGCACCATTTTACATTCCAAGTAGCATTGCATGAGGGTTCCAATTTCCACACATCCTTGTCAACACTTGTTATTTTCCATTTTCTTTATTGCACCTATCCTAATGGGTATGAAGTAGTATCTCATTTTGGTTTTGATTTGCATTTCTCTACTCACAAATTATGCTGGGCATCTTTTCATGTGCTTATTGGCCATTGGTATATTTTCTTTGGAGAAATGTCTATTCAAGTTGTTTGCCCATTTTTAAATTTGGTTGGATTTTGTTTACTATTGAGCTTAGGAGTTCTTTATATACTTTGGATATTAATCCATCGGACAAATGATTTCTAAATACAGTCTCCCATTCTATAGGTTATCTTTTCACTCTTTTGATGATGTCCTCTGATGCACCAAAGCTCTCAATTTTGGTGAATCTAGCATATTTTTTAAAAGAATGAAATAAAGGGTGACACCTAAATGGATGGCTAAAATAATAAAGACAGATAATACCAAGCATTAGTAAGGATGTGGCACAACTGGAGTTCTCATATTTTGCTGAGGATATAAATTACTTGAGAATATTGTTTGCTGTATATACTCAAAAACATAGCCATATTCAGTGATCCAACAATTCTGTCAATTACATACACCCAAAAGGTGTATGTTCATAAAAAGACATGCACATTAATATTCATAACACTATTATTTGTAAAAAGCCCCTAATTGGAAATAACCAAATGGACATCTGAGTAGAATAAAGGACTTCCAGCCTGTCAGCCTGAGACACAATCCACTGATGTGCCAACATCAATCAAGGCTCAACTGAAACAAGAGGGCATACACAACCCACATAAGAGTCACCCCTAGAGCACTTGGCTCAGGTGACCAGGGAGACTGTGACATTAGGGTCCATAGAACACCTACTACTTAAAGCCCCTCTGCCAAGTCTGAGAGATGTAGAAGATCCACCTAATACATAGAAACAAGCACAGGGAGCAGCCAAAAGGAAGCGGTGAAGAAATATGTCCCAAATGAAACAGAACAAAACTCCAGAAAAAAAACTAAACAAGATGGAAGCATGAAAGCTCCCAGACACAGAGTTCAAAACACTGCTCAATGAACAGAGGGAAAGAATAGATGAATTCAATGAGAATTCTAACAAAGAGACAGAAAAGCCATAAAAAAATCAGTTAGAAATGAAGAATACAATACTGACATAAGAATATATTCGATGTCAGCAACAGCAGATTAAACGAAGCAGAGGATCAAATCAACAATCTGGAAGAAGGTAGCCAAAAATACCCAATCAGAACAGCATAAAGAAAAAGAATTTTTTGCCCTAACCAGTTTGGCTCAGTGGATGGAGCGTCAGCCTGTGGACTCAAGGGTCCCAGGTTTGATTCCAGTCAAGGGCATGTAACTTGGCTGCGGGCATATACCCAGTGGGGAGTGTGCAGGAGGCAGCTGATGGATCTTTCTCTCGCACTGACGTTTCTAATTTCTAACTCTCTATCCCTCTCCCTTCCTCTCTGTAAAAATTCAATAAAATATATTTTTTTAAAAAGAATTTTTAAAAATGAGGGCAGTTTAAGGGACCTCTGGGAAAATATCAACATTTGCATCATAGGGGTATCAGAAGGAGAAAAGAGAGAGCAAGGGATTAAAACCTATTTGAAAAAATGCTGACTGTAAACTTCCCAAACTGGTGAAGGAAATAGATATAGAAGTCTAGGAAGCACACAGTCCCAAATAAGATGAATCCAAAGAGGCCCACACCAAGACACTTAATTAAAATGACAAAGGTTAAAGACAAAGAGAGAATTGTAAAAGCAACAAGAGAAAAGCAGTTAGTTATGTACAATGAAGCTTCCACAGACTGTCAACTGATCTGTCAACAGAAACTTTGCAGGCCACAAGGGATGAAAAGCAAGGAACCTACAACCAAGATTACTCTATCCAGCAAAGCTATCATTTAAAAAAGTAGAAAGGAATTCCCAGACAAGAAAAAAGGAATTCATCACCATCAAACCATTGTTATCAGAAATGTTAAAAGGACTTCTTTAAGTACATAAAAAGATCAAAAATGTAAGTAATAAAATGACACAACTACATATTTATCACTAATTACTTTAGTTGTTGTTGCTTTTGGTTAATCCTCACCAACGATATTTTTTCCATTGATTTTCAGAGTGTGGAAGGGAGGTGGAAAGGCAGAGAGAAACATCAATGTGAGAGAGATACATTGATATGATGCCTCCCATACTCACCCCAATCAGGGACAGGATCGAGCCTGAACAGAGGTACTTGCCCTTGACCGGGATCAAACCTATGGCTCTTCAACCCCAAGGCAACGCTCTAACCACAGAGCCAAACCAGCTAGGATCTATCACTAATTATTTAAAGATAAACAAATTAAATGCTTCAACCAAAAGACATATGGTGCCCCAAAAGGTATGGCTCTGTAGCTGAACACTGACCTATCAACCTAAGGTCCTGGTTCAATTCCCAGTCAAGGCAGATGCCTAGGCTTCAGGCTCAATCCCTAGTAGGGGGTGTGTAGGAGGCAGCTGATCAATGTTTCTCTCTTATCACTGATGTTTCTCTCCCTTTCCCTTCCTCTCTCTGAAATCAACAAAAACATATTTTTAAATGGCTTATTTAAAAAAAACACCAAACACACAGAGTAGCTGAACAGATAAGAAAACAAGACCTATACATACGCTGCCTACAAGAAACCCACTTCAAATAAAAAGATATATATAGAGTGAGGGATGCAAATGAAGACAAAAAAAAGCTGGGGTAGCTATACTTATATCAGACAAAATAGACTTTATAACAAGGTTTTTTAAAAGGTCATTTCATAATGATAAAGAAATCAATCCAACAAGAGGATATAACCCTTATAAACATTTGTATGCATAACGTAGGATGGCACCTAAATATATAAAGCAAATATTGATGGACATAAAGAGACAAATCAACAGTAATAGCAGGGGACTTTAACACCCCAATGGCATCAATGGATAGAGCATATGAACAGAAAATCAAGAAAACAGTAGCCTAAAAATGACATATTAGACCAGATTGATATTTAGACCATTTCACCCCAAAGCAAAAGATACCATGAGACAAATGAAAATGAAAACACAATGATCCAAAATCTATGGAACACAGCCAAAGCAATTTTAAGAGAAAAATTAATAATAATATAGGCCTACCTGAAGAAACAATCTAACCTTACACCTAAAAAGCAAAAACAAAGCCCAAAGTGAGAAGGAAGAAAATAATAAATATCAGAACAAAAATAAATGAAGTAGTTTAAAAAAATACAAAAGATCAATGAATATAAGAGCTGAAAACATAAACTTAATAAACCTGTAACCATCACAAAAACAAAGAGGACCAAAATAAATAAAATTCTATATAATAAAAGCCTAATATGCTAAGTGTCTGGTCAACTGATCAGCCGTTCAACCAATCAAAGCGTAATATGCTAACGATATGCTAAATCCACTCAACCGCTCACTATGATGTGCACTGACAACCATGGTGCATACGCTCCAACTGCAGGTTAGCTTGATGCTGGGGTCCGGCCAATCAGGACTGAGCGAGACGGGCCAGACATGCCCTGAAGCCCTCCCGCAGTCCCTCCGCAGCTGGCCAACCTCCCACGTCCCTCCCCTGCCCCGATCATGCACCAGTGGGGTCTCTCGTCCTGGCCTGAGCCCTCTCACAATCTAGGACCCCTCAGGGGATGTCAAAGAGTCGGTTTCAGCCCAATCCCGCAGGCCAGGCTGAGGGACCCCATCGGTGCACAAATTCATGCACTGGGCCTCTAGTCAGAAATAAAAGAGAAGTGACAATGTGACCACTAAAATACAAACTATTATAAGAACACACTACAAACAACTATATGACAACAAACTGGACATCCTTGAAGAAAAGAATAAATTCCTAAAAGATACAATCTTCCAAGACTAAACCAAAAAGAAACAGAAAATCTGAACAGACCAATAACTACTAATGAAATTAAATCAGTAATTTAAAAAACTCCCAAGAAACTAAAGTCCTGGATCAGATAGCTTCACAGGTGAATTTTACCATACATTCAAAGATTTAACACCTATCCTTTTCAAACTAGACCAAAAAATTGACGAGGCCGCATTACCCAGATTCCAAACCAAAGACATTACCCAAAAAATGATAAGCCAATCTTCCTGATAAACATAGATACTAAAATCCTCAACACAATATTAGCAAGCCAAATCCAACAATACATTTAAAAGATCATACAACATGATCAAGTGGAATTTATTTCTGGGATACAGAGTTGGTTCAATATCTGCAAATCAACTAACATGATACACTACATAAACAAAAGGATAAAAAAATGATTATCAAGAGATGCAGAAAGATAGTGACGGAAGATGGCGGCGATATAGGCAGACGCGTCCCAGGTCTTGTCCCGGAGCAAACGGAGTAAGCAGCTGAAACTAATAACACCCACCCCGAATTGGCAAATTTACTCAGCTGGTGAGACGGCTTGCAGCCTGGAAGGGCAGACCTCCCCTGGAAAGGTTAAAAACCAGGGATCTGGGCAGGAAAGTTTGCCAGACCTGAGCCCAGAGGGTCGGAGGGAGACCGCATGGCAGACAGCCGCGTCTCTTGGGACAGACACAGACCCTGACCAGGGTAAGGAGTTCCGCGGGTTTGCTGGCGCCAGGAGATTTGAGATTTGGATTTTGTGATTGCGGAGAACTGAGACTAAAGGGGGCATCCTGAGGAACTGATCAGACCGTGCAGTGCCCATAAGAGAGGAGCGTTTCCCAGACCATGCAGTGCTGGTAAGAGGAGCGTTTCCGCGGCCGGCCGGCGTTTGTCTGTTTCTTTGTTTTCACTGAACCCTGCTCATAGGACAGTTCGGATACAGACACTCACCTGTGCTGAAGAGAGGGTGAAGGTGCAGACGAGGGGAATCTGGGGAGAGGCTGAGGAAAGAGGGGGAGCCGGAGGAGGTGGCAGCGAATTGAGTGCTGAGACCCCCCTGGGCCCAGGACTGGGGCAGCCATTCCTCCAGAGGGTGGAATTCCTCCCCCCAGCCCCCCAGGCAAGGAGCACAGCCACACCCAGATTCCACCCTGTATGAGATAAAGGACTAAAACAAGCTGATTAGTCCCTGGGAGTTACCAGGGTCTGGCCTATAGAGGGATTTTCAGTCCCACCAACAACACAGAGCAGGGTAAGGATTAAAAAAAGGATAGAGAAGCTGTATAGCCTCAGAGGCCAACCCAAAAACACTGCCACCCAGAGGTTGAGCCACAAACTGACTCTTAGGGGAATACAAATTAAGGCAGACTGGATCACAAATACGGCCTGCTTTAAAATCAGGACTGTGATTTACAACACGGAGGAACAGTGTAATGCAGGCAACACTCTCCTAAATACCTGGCAGGACCAAGGCGAACCAGGCTGAAGAGTAGAAGAACCGAAAGACCATCACTACTGCAAATTTTTTCTTTTTCTTTTTCTTTTTAATTTTTTCACCTTTTTACTAAGAAACCATTTTTTTTTCTCTTTTTCTTCTTTTTCCATCACCTGATTTTACCCTTTCAATTACCACATTTTTATTTTTAACCAGTATTATTACTCCTACCATTTTACCATTTTTTAAAGTGCCATTTTATTTTCTCTTTATTTTCTTTTGGGATTAGTGTTCTCCATTCTATTTTCATCGTTCCTTTAGCATTAATTTTCCCTATCTCAATTCCACCTCTTTGCTAAAACCCTCTTCCTTACTTTTCCCCTTCTGGTGTCCTGTTTCTCTTACCCTATTCCTGCTCCAGACTTTCCCAATTCCCTCTTTTTACCCCCTGTCTAATTCCACCCTACTTATATATCCTATTTCCAATCTACTGCTCTAAATCCTTATACACCTATTCTTTATCCTTCTTCACTTTCCAACCATTTTTTTTTCTCTCTTATCTTTCTATTGTTTTCTTGATTGTTGAATATATTCGGCTTTTTTTTTTTTTTTTTTTTTTTTAATTTGTTTGTTTGTTTTGTTTTGTGTTTTTTCTTCTTTTTTAGGACTGGTTGTGAGGTTGTTTTTCTTTTTCTTTTTCTTTTTCTTTTTTTTTTTCTGCTGGTTTTTCCCTTCCCTCCCCCACCCCACCCCAGCTATTTTTGTGCTTCTGTTTTCCCTTACCCCTCTGGATATTATTGGTGGTTTGTAGTTTGCATTCATCTCCAGGGATCTGTTGCTGGAATTTGTTGAGATTAGTGGCAGTTCTATTGGAGTTTGCTCCTCATACGGGGAGTCTCTTCCCCACTTCTACTTCATTCTCTTTTTTCGCTCTCTTTTTTTCCCCCCTCTTTTTTCCCAATTCTATTTTTGCACTCCTTTTTTGTTTGTTTTTTTCTTATTTTTCTTTTCTGTTCTCTCTTTTATCTTCTTCTCTTCTTTCTCCCTTATCCCCTAATTCTCTTAATTCGGGTGGTCACCTTTATTTGGAGTTATTAATATTGTGAATATACTTGTGTTCAGTGCCTGGTACGTTGTGCCTTGCTCTGTTGTATTTTGTGCCTTTAAATCAACGCAGCAGATCCAAGCAACAGCAGCCCCCTGATCACCGCAGCCTCCTGATCACCACAGCCTCCTGATCACCACACCCTCTGTCTGTGGAACAGCAACTGTACGTGAAGCCTCCCCCCACCAGCCAGAAGAGCCAACACAGCTGTGAACAACACCCACCAGAGGAGCTGCTGCCAACTGGAAAGCAGCTGCTACCGCAACCGTCTGAGCAGCAACCACAACCCAAGGAGCCCCTGCCACCCAGGGAGCAGCCACTGAACACCTCAACATCTACATATGTCAGCGAGATCAAACATGGGTAGGCAAAGAAACCCCCAAAGGAAAGAAAAGGAGGACTCGCCAGAAAAGCAGCTAAGTGAGACAGAGATATGCAACATGACGGAAAAAGAATTCAGAATAAGGTTCCTAGAGTACATGCACCACATGTTCAAGAAGCAAGAAGAAACAGATGAAAAACTCAACT
Organism: Myotis yumanensis; assembly: GCF_028538775.1. NCBI lineage: Eukaryota > Metazoa > Chordata > Mammalia > Chiroptera > Vespertilionidae > Myotis > Myotis yumanensis. The sequence continues at coordinate 65,841,394 of NW_027223755.1, read as the reverse complement.
ACTTATGCAAGAAGCTAGAAGAAACAGATGAAAAAATCAACAACTTAAGTAAGTCCCAAGAAGAAATGAAGAGTGACATAGCTTCAATAAAAAACTCCATTGAAAGTATCAACAGTAGACTGGGAGAAGCGGAGGACCGAATTAGTGAATTAGAAGACAAGGAAGCAAAACACACTCAAACTGTACGGCAAATGGAGAAAAAAATTAAAAGACAGGAGGAGAGCCTAAGGGAGCTTTGGGACAACATGAAACGAAACAACATACGAATAATAGGGGTGCCAGAACAACAGAAAGATGAACATGGATTAGAAAACCTATTCGAAGAAATAATATCAGAAAACTTCCCTGAGGTGGGGAAGAAAAAAGTCACACAAGCCCAGAGAGTCCCAAACAAGGTGAACCCGAAAAGACCCACACCAAGACACATCATAATTACCATGGCAAATGTTCAGGATAAAGAGAGAATCTTACAGGCTGCAAGAGAGAGACGGAAAGTAACATACAAGGGATCTCCCATTAGATTATCAAATGATTTCTCAACAGAAACACATCAGGCCAGAAAAGAATGGACGGAAATCTACAAAGTGATGCAAAGCAAAGGACTGAATCCAAGAATACTCTATCCAGCAAGGCTATCATTCAAAATTGAAGGGGAAATAAGAAGCTTCACAGACAAAAAAGGGCTAAGGGAGTTTATCACCACCAAGCCAGCCATGCAAGAAATGCTAAAGGGACTGGTGTAAAAAGAAGAAATATCAAGCTCAGAAAGAAAACAGCCACACACACACACACAAAAAGAAATGGCTACAAACAAATACCTTTCAATAATAACTTTAAATGTAAATGGACTAAATGCTCCAACCAAAAGACATCGAGTGGCTGAATGGATAAAAAAACATGACCCATACATCTGCTGTCTACAAGAGACCCACCTCATTAGAAGGGACTCACACAGACTGAAAGTGAAGGGATGGAAAAATATCTTTCACGCAAATGGAAAGGAAAAGAAAGCTGGGGTAGCAATACTTATATCTGACAAAGTACATCTCAAAGTGAAGGCCATAACCAGAGATAAGGAAGGCCACTTCATAATACTAAAGGGATCAATACAACAAGAAGATATAACCCTGGTAAACATATATGCACCCAATGCAGGAGCACCCACATACATAAGAAAACTTCTGGAAGATATCAGGGGAGAGATCGACAACAATACAATCATAGTAGGGGACTTTAATACACCACTGACATCACTGGATAAATCCGCTAGACAAAAACTCAGCAAAGAAACAGCAATCCTAAATGACTCACTAGATCAGATGGACTTAATTGACATCTTCAGAACACTTCACCCCACAGCTGCGGAATATACATTCCTCTCAGGTGCTCATGGGACATATTCAAAAATAGACCACATATTGGGTCACAAGCAAAGTCTCCACAAATTCAAGAAGATTGAAATCATAAAAAGCTTCTTCACAGACCACGATGGCATAATGTTAGAAATAAACTACAATAAAAACAACCCAAAATACTCAAACACTTGGAAGCTGAATAGCATGTTATTAAATATTGATTGGGTTACCGATGACATCAAAGAAGAAATTAAAAACATCCTGGACACTAATGACAATGAAAACACAACAATCCAAAACCTCTGGGACACAATGAAAGCAGTCCTGAGAGGGAAGTTTATAGCTCTACAGGCCTATCTCAAAAAACAAGAAAAAATGGTAGTCAATCATCTAACTCTACAACTCAAAGAATTAGAAAGAGAGCAACAAGAACACCCCAGAGTGAGCAGAAGGAAGGAGATAATAAAGATTAGAGCAGAAATCAATGAAATAGAGACCAAAAAAACAATACAGAAAATCAATGAAACCAAGAGCTGGTTCTTTGAAAGGATAAACAAGATTGACAAACCCCTAGCCAGGCTCACCAAGAAGCAAAGAGAGAGGTCCCAAATAAACCAAATCAGAAATGATAGAGGCGAAATAACAACAGACCCCACAGAAATACAAATGATTGTTAAACAATACTACGAGCAACTCTACTCCAACAAACTGGACAACCTGGAGGAAATGGACAAATTCCTAGAAAAATACAACATTCCAAAACTCAATCAGGAAGAATCTAAAAACCTCAATAGGCCAATAACTATGGAAGAAATTGAAGCAGTCATCAGAAAGCTTCCAGCAAACAAAAGCCCAGGGCCAGACGGCTTCACAGGGGAGTTCTACCAAACATTCAAGGAAGAACTAAAACCTACCCTCCTCAGACTACTACAAAAAATTCAAGAGGAAGGAACGCTTCCAAGCTCATTCTATGAAGCCAGCATCACCCTAATACCAAAACCAGGTAAAGACATCACAATGAAAGAGAATTACAGGCCAATATCCCTCATGAACATAGATGCCAAAATCCTCAACAAAATCTTAGCAAATCGGATCCAGCAGTACATCAGAAGGATCATACACCATGACCAAGTAGGATTCATCCCAGAGATGCAAGGATGGTACAACATCCGTAAATCAATAAATGTGATACATCACATAAACAAATTGAAAGAAAAAAACCACATGGTCATATCAATTGATGCAGAAAAAGCATTCGACAAAATCCAACACCCATTTTTGATAAAAACTCTCAGAAAGGTGGGAATAGAAGGATCATACCTCAACATAATAAAAGCCATATATGACAGGCCCACTGCCAACATCATACTCAATGGACAAAAACTAACACCATTTCCCCTAAGAACAGGAACAAGACAGGGATGCCCACTCTCACCACTCCTGTTCAACATAGTACTGGAAGTATTAGCCATTGCAATTAGGCAAGAAGAAGGAATAAAAGGCATCCAAATTGGAAAAGAGGAAGTAAAACTGTCCTTATTTGCAGATGACATGATATTATACATACAAAACCCTAGAGACTCCATCAAAAAGCTACTAGACTTAATACATGAATTTGGCAATGTAGCAGGATACAAAATTAACCCCAAGAAATCTGAGGCATTTCTATACACCAACAGTGAACTTTCAGAAAGGGAGATCAGAAAAACAATCCCATTTACCATCGCACCAAAAAAATTAAGATACCTAGGAATAAACTTAACTAAAGAGGTTAAAGACCTCTACTCAGAAAACTACAGGACGTTGAAAAAAGAGATAGAGGAAGACATAAACAGATGGAAGAACATACCATGTTCTTGGATTGGTAGAATCAACATCATTAAAATGTCCATACTACCCAAAGCAATCTATACATTCAACGCACTTCCCATTAAAATACCAATGGCCTTCTTCAAAGATCTAGAACGAACTCTCCAAAAATTCATCTGGAATAAAAAAAGACCCCGAATAGCTGCAACGATCCTGAGAAAGAACAAAGTAGGTGGGATCTCAATGCCAGATATCAAGCTGTATTACAAAGCCACTGTTCTCAAAACTGCCTGGTACTGGCACAAGAACAGACATATAGATCAGTGGAATAGAATAGAGAGTCCAGAAATTAGCCCGAACCAATATGCTCAATTAATTTTTGACAAAGGAGGCATGAACATACAATGGAGCCAAGATAGTCTCTTCAATAAATGGTGTTGGGAAAATTGGACAGACATATGCAAGAAAATGAAACTAGACCACCAACTTACACCATACACAAGAATAAACTCAAAATGGATAAAGGACTTAAATGTACGACAGGAAACCATAAAAATTCTAGAAGAATACAAAGGCAACAAAATCTCAGACATATGCCAAAACAATTTCTTCACTGATACAGCTCCTAGGGCAGTTGAAACTAAAGAGAAACTGAACAAATGGGACTACATCAAAATAAAAAGCTTCTGCACAGCAAAAGAAACCATCAACAAAACAACAAGAAAACCCACCTCGTGGGAAAACATATTTGCCAACGTCATATCGGATAAGGGCTTAATCTCCAAAATTTATAGGGAACTCTTACAACTTAACAAAAAGAAGATAAACAATCCAATCAAAAAATGGGCAAAGGATCTAAATAGACACCTTTCAAAAGAGGACATTCAGAAAGCCAAGAGACATATGAAAACATGCTCAAAGTCACTAATCATCCGAGAGATGCAAATCAAAACAACAATGAGGTACCATCTCACACCTGTCAGAATGGCCATCATCAACAAATCAACAAACGACAAGTGCTGGAGAGGATGTGGAGAAAAAGGAACACTTGTGCACTGCTGGTGGGAATGCAGACTGGTGCAGCCACTATGGAAGGCAGTATGGAGGTTCCTCAAAAAATTGGAAATGGAACTCCCATTTGACCCTGTGATCCCACTACTAGGAATATATCCCAAGAAACCAGAAACACCTATCAGAAAGGATATATGCACCCAGATGTTCATAGCAGCACAACTCACCATAGCTAAGATCTGGAAACAGCCTAAGTGCCCATCAGTAGATGAATGGATTAGAAAACTGTGGTACATCTACACGATGGAATACTATGCTGCTGTTAAAAAGAAGGAAATCCTACCATTTGCAACATCATGGATGGAACTGGAGAGCATTATGCTAAGTGAAACAAGCCAGTCAATGAAGGAAAAATACCACATGATCTCACTCATTCATGGATAATAAAGACCATTACAAACTTTTGAACAATAATAGATACAGAGGCAGAGCTGCCTCAAACTGATTGTCAAACTGCAGTGGGAAGGCCAGAGAGAGTTGGGGGGCAGGAGGGAGGGGAGTAAGAGATCAACCGAAGGACTTGTATGCATGCATATAAGCATAACTAATGGACATAAGACACTGGGGGGTAAGGGAGGGTAGTGGTTTGTCAAGGGCGGGGGGGGGGGAAAGGATACTTATGTAATACCCTTTGTAATACTTTAAGAGGAAAATAAAAAAAAAAAATAAATAAATAAAAATAAAAATAATCATAAAAAAAAAAAAAAAAAAAAAAAAAAAAGAGATGCAGAAAAAGCATTTCACAAAATTCACCATCCTTTTATTATAAAAACTCTAGGCAAAATGTGAATAGAGGAAATACATCCCAACATAATAAAGACCATCTATAACATACAGTTCACATCATATTCAATGATGAAGCTAAAAGCATTTCTCTTAAGATCAGGAACAAGACAGGGATGTCTCCTTTCAGCACACTTCCACTCAATACAATATTGAAAGTCCTAGCCACAGCAATCACAAGAAAAAATAATAATAAAAGACATCCAAATTGAAAAGAAGTAAAATTGTCATTATTTGCATATGACATGATATAAAGAACTCTAAAGAGTCCACTAAAATGCTATTCGAACTGATAAATTAATTCAATAAAGTAGCAGGATACAAAATTAATATCCAAAAATCAAAAAACAAAAATCAGTTGCAGTTGTATACACCAATAACAAACTATCAGGAAAATAAATTTTTTTAAAAATCCCAATTCATAAAAAAAAGTACCCAGAAATAAATTTAAACAAGATGGTAAAAACACCTGTGCCCAGAAAATAGTAAGTCATAGAAGAAATTGAAGATAGAAATAAATGGAGGCATATACAGTGCTCATGAACAGGAAGAATTAACATCATTAAAATGTCCTTACTACCCATAACAATCTATTGATTCAAAGCAATCCATATCAAAATACCAATGTCATTTTTCACAGAACTAGAATAATCCAAAAATTTATATGGAACCACAAAAAACCCTGAATAGCCAAAGCTATCTTGATAAGAACAAGGTTGGAGGTATCATGCGACCTAGTATCAAACTATACTATAAGGCTGTAGTAATGAAAACAGCATTATACTGGCATAAAAACAGACACATAGATCAATGAAACAGAAATAAACCCACACCTATATAATCAATTAATCTATGACAAAGAAGATAAAAATATACAATGGTGCAAAGACAGTTCTCTTCAATAAATAGTGCTGTGAAAACTAAACAGACTCATGCCACAGAAACTGGGTAACTTTCTTACACCATATATAAGAATAAACTCAAAATGGATTAAAGATTTCAATATAAGACCCCCCAAACCATAAAACTTTTAGAAAAATAAGTAGGCAGTAAACTCTTTCATATCACTCTTGCTAATATTTTTTTAAATATGTCTCCTCAGGGAAGGAAAACAACAAAGAAGTAAACAAATGGGAGGGACTACATCAAACTAAAAAGTTTTTTGCACAGCTAAGGAAACCATCAACAAAACAAAAAGGTAACCTACTGAATGGGAGGATGTTTGCCAATGATAAATCTGATAACCAGTTCATATCCAAAATATATAAGGAACTCATATAAGTTAACACACACACAAAAAAAATAAACAATCCGATTTAAAAAATGAGAAAAGGCCCTGGCTGGGTAACTCAGTTGGTTCAAGTGTCCTCTTGATACACCAAGGTTGCAGGTTCAACCCCGGGTCAGGGCACATACAAGAATCCACCAAAGAATGCCTAAGTAAGGACAAACTGATATTTCTTTTTCTCTTTCTCTCTTCCTCTCTCTCTCTCAAATCAATAAATAAAAATAAAAAAATTTAAGTGGGCAGAGGACCAGAATAGACATTTCTCCAAAGAGAACATACAGATGGCCAACAGACATGAAAAGATGCTCAACATCAGTAATTATCAGGGAAATGCAAATTAAAACCACAATGAGATATCACCTCACACCTGTCAGAATGGCTACTATCAATAAATTAAGAAACAAGTGTTGGGTAAGATGTGGAGAAAAGGGAGCCCTTGAAAACTGTTGGTGAGATTACAAATTGGTGCAGCCACTGTAAAAAAACAGTAGAGAGGCTCCTAAAAAAATTCAAAATAGCCCGGCCTGTATGGCTCTGTGATTGAGTGTTGACCTACGAATCAGGAAGTCACAGTTTGATTCCCGATGAGGGCATATACCCAAGTTGCAGGCTTGATTCCCAATGTGAGGCATGCAGGAGACAGTCAATCAATGATTCTCTCTCATCACTGATGTTTCTATCTCTCTCTCCCCCTCTCGCCCTTCCTCTCTGAAATCAATAAAAATATTTTTAACAACAACAACAACAAAATTAAAAATAGAACTACATATGGCCCAGCAATCCCATTCTGAATATTTATCTGAAAAAAAATCCCAGGCACTAATTCAAAAAGATAAATACACCCCTATGTTCACTGCAGCATTATTTACAATAGCCAAGATTTGGAAGCAACCTAAGTGTCTACTGATAGACAAATGGATAAAGAAGAGGTATTACTTACTAGTATATATAATGAAATATTACTCAGCCTTAAAGAAAGAATGAAATCTTAATATTTGCAACAACATGGATGTACCTAGAGGGTATTATGGTACATGAAATAAGTCAGAGAAAGGCAGATACCATAAGATTTTACTTGTAAAAGAAAAAAAACCCAAAGTAAACACAAAAAATTAAAAGAAACAAACTCACAAATACAGAGAACAAACTGATGGTTGCCAGATGAGCAGGGGGAGGAGGGGTTGTTGGAAAAAGGTAAAGGGGTTAAGAAGTACAAATTGGCAGTAACAAAACAGTCACAGAGATATAAAGTACAGCATAGGGAATACAGTCAATCTATAATTAAAAAAGCATAATATGCTAATTAGACCAGACATCCTTCCGGATGAAGCCGGGGCTGTGAGGGAAGCCCGGGTCCCGGGTGCCAAAGGGAAGCTGGTGCTGGCAGCCGGGGGAAGGAAGGCCTACTCTTGCACGAATTTCGTGCATTGGGCCTCTAGTCTACACTAATAAAAGAGGAACAGGGTAATTAGCGTACGACCGCTACCCTTCCCATTGGCTAATCAGCATATCCTTATGCAAATTAACTGTCAGCCAAGATGGCGGCCGGCAGTCATGCACTGAAGCGAACAGGGAGGCTTGCTTGCTCCAGTGACTGCGGACTCCAACATTCCCCGCCTCACTGGCCGGCCTCTCAGCTGCAACTCTAAGCAACTGTGTACTATGTTGCAAATAAGAAGCTAAACAAAACCCCAGAAACCGGCTTTCAGTCAGCCGGGCTTCAGCCAGCCGGACCTCAACATTGTATCAAATACAGAAGGAAAAACAAAGGCCAGAAACCGGCTTTCAGCAGCCGAGGCCTCAGAGCTAAAGCTGGCCCAGAATAAAAAAAGAAAAAGAAAAAAAAGGAGCTGATGGGAGCTTTAGTCACCCGCCAGCCGGAAAACGGCCCTCAGCCCCTCAGCCAGACTGGCCAGGCACCCCAGTGGGGACCCCCACCCTGATCCAGGACACCCTTCAGGGCAAACCAGCCGGGTAATATGCCTCCCGGCACCGGGATCAGCGGAGCCGCGAGGCCTCCCGGCACCGGGATCAGCGTGACAGGGGACAGCGCCCAAACCCCCTGATCGCCCTGCGGCTCTGTGAGTGACAGGGGCCAGGGCCACAACCTCCCTATCCGCCCTGCTCTGTTCGTGACAGGGGAAGGCGCCCCAACCCCCTGATCAGCCCTGCTCTGTGCCTGATGGGGGGAGCTCCCCAATCCCTTGATCGCCCTGCGGCTCTGTGTATGATAGGGGGGAGCTCCCCAACCCCCTGATCACCCTGCGGCTGTGTGTGTGACAGGGGGGAGCTCCCCAACCCCCTGATCGCCCTGCGGCTCTGTGTTTGACAGGGTGCGGCGCCCCAACCCCCTTCAGCCACGGGCCCTGCTCTGTGTGTGACGGGGTAGAGCCATAACCTCCCCATCAGCCCTGCCCTGAGTGTGACAGTGGCGGCGTCCAACCCCCTGATCAACCCTGCTCTGTGGGTGATAGAGGGCGGCGCCCCAACCCCCCTCCACGGGCCTTGCTCTGTGTTTAACGGGGTAGAGCCATACCTCCCCATTGGCCCTGCCCTGAGTGTGACAGGGTGCAGCGCTCCAACCCCCTGATCCGCCCTGCTGTGTGTGACAGGGGGCGGTGCCCCAACCCCCCTATCGGCCCTACTCTGTGAGTGACAGGGGGGAGCTCCTCAATCCCCTGATCGGCCCTACTCTGTGCATGACAGGGGGGAGCTCCTCAACCCCCTGATGGGCCCTGCTCTGAGCGTGACAGGGGGGAGCTCCCCAACCCCCTGATCGATCCTGCTCTGTTTGTGACAGGGTACGGAGCCCCAACCCCCCTGATGGGCCCTGCTCTGTGAGTGACAGGGGGCAGTGCCCCAACCCCCTGATTGGTCCTGCTCTGTGCGTGACAGGGGGTGGCACCACAACCTCCCCATCGACCCTGCCTTGAGTGTGACAGGGGGCAGTGCCCCAACCCCCCAATCGGCCCTACCCTGAGCGTGACTGAGGGTGGCATCACAACCTCCCGATCTGCCCTGCTCTGTGCATGACAGGGGGCGGCGCCCCAACTCCCCAATCGGCCCTGCTCTGAGCCTGACCAGGGGCTGCACCTAGGGATTGGGTGTGCCCTCTGCCACCCGGGAGCAGGCCTAAGCCAGCAGGTTGTTATCTCCCGAGGGGTCCCAGACTGCGAGAGGGCACAGGCCAGGCTGGGGACCCCCCCCTCCCCCCCGAGTGCACAAATTTTTGTGCACCGGGCCTCTAGTAATATTATAATAACCATATACGGTGTCATATGGGTACTAGACTTAGGGTGATCACTTTGTAAGTTATATAAATTTATAATCACTGTTGCATACCTGAAACTAATATTATATTGTATGTTGACTGCAATTAAAAAATAAAAAATTTTAAAGAGCAGAATAAATAAACTGTCGTATAATCATAGACTAGAATACAACACAGTAATGAACCTTTCACTGGTAGCATATATACCAAAGTCAGATGTTAATCCCTCTCACTTACTGAATTTATAGCCATGCTATAAAAGTTAAGGAGTCTCAGGCCAGCTTCAAATCACAAGTCAGGAACACAGGATTCTTTCATCAACAATTCAGAGCTCTATAACTATTAATTAGCAATTCATCAATTCAGATACGTTTCAAAGTCAAATGACCTAAAGTTATGAAAATCTTTAAATGTTTATCACTCACCTTTGCTTTTAGAAGGTCAGACATTTCAGAATGATTATTATATGGCTTTTGCTGCAGTGGCTGCCTGTGCTTTATCCATTGGTCACCTGGGGAACCTTCAGGAAAAAACTGCTGACTGTGGCGGAATTTGGTTCGACTATACCAAGATTTAAAAAAATAAAAATCACATCAGGAAATTTTATCTTATAACTCTTCTACCACCTTGATAGTGTATCTTATAGACTACAAATTTTACTTTCTTATTTGTCTATCTCCCACTATTGGAATGTAAGTCTGCTTTGTGTCTATTATCACCAGCATGCAGAAGAGTATTTGAATGAATAATCTGTTATTTTTAATCCAAAACTTTTCTGAACTATCCATACCATCTCCTCCCTATGAGTGGTTATACATTTAAAAATGTGAAAACAATTCTGCCTAAATTTACTTGAAACAAATATAAGTGGACTTTCCTTCTTAATAGGACAGACTACTCATATTCTTATTGGCGTGTTTAAGTATAGAGTTTGATTCTACAAAGGTCAATTATGGACCACATCCATGTTGGAAGAGAATACGAAAAATTAAGCTATACTCTAAAGCAAAATATAAAGAGGCCCAAGACAAAGGCTGAGCAAATTAAATAAAGATGCAGTCATAAATTTTTATGAAAAAGAATTATATTATAAAAGATTGCACTCATGCAATAGTTTGTAATAAAGAAATCCCATTCTATAGTACACTCCCATGTATAATACAATACAGTCACTAATCCAAAGAACCGGATTATACAATAAGATTGTTTCTGAATATTTTGGAATTCTTCCTCTTTCTCACTTAAAAATTACAATATTGCCCTAGCCGGTATGGCACAGTGGACAGAGCGTCGACCTGCGGACTGAAGGGTCCTGGGTTCAATTCCAGTCAAGGGCACATGCCCAGGTTGTGGGCTCAATCCCCAGCAGTGGGCGTGCAAGAGGCAGCTGATCAATGATTCTCATCATTGATGTTTCTATCTCTCTCTCTCTTCCTCTCTGAAAAATCAATAAAAATATATTTTAAAAATAAAATAAACCATGATCTTTAAAAATAAAATTAAATTAAATTTTAGACTCTCAACTTTCTTTAGACAAAATTCAGATACTTCAATACATTATCACAGACATTAGATTATACACTAAAAACACATACTTCCCTTCCTAAGAAACCTGAAATGTGGTTAAAGTAGTTGGTTTATTATCTCCTTATTCTACTCTCCAACACCATAAATCCTAAGACTAAAAAGTATGGTTGTCATTTCACACAGATTTTCCAAATATGAACAGTCAATATTTTTTTCCACTCACTATTTTATAAGTTTTTAACAGTATCTTGTATCTTTTCAAAACTGGCTGCATTCTTGTCTACTTTACATTTTTTAACTATTTCACTTATTATCTAGTGGTATATAATTTGGTTATAATAATCATAGTTTCTGATAAGCAAAAATGACATTTACATTTAGTCCGAGCTCCTGTCCTCATAAAATCCAACTAAAATGGAATATTCTCTATGTATTTAAAAAATATTCACTGTAAATGTGGTTTCCTTCCATTGTTTAATTTTTGAAGCTCTGGGATTAAAAACAGAACATCTAAATTAAAGAAAATGTAAAAAGCAACTCTCTTAACGTAACATAAGGCAAAGTTCTAACAAATTGACTACAAATATTTCTGCTTATTGAACAAAATTACTCAGCCTACTCTGTAATTATGATTTATATATTAAGTTCCAACCAAGAAAATGTTCTTGTGGTTTATAACCATGTAATAGTCACTCTTTATATTACGAGGGAAAGAAAAGAAGCCCACCCAAGTCTTCACAGTTCTTTCTGAACAAGTAATACATTAGCACCCTTCCCCTTCTCTACACAAAAAATAGACCTCAACATATCCTCAATCGAACTGTCTTCAGAAACTCGAGTATCTCTAAGGTAGAATATGAAAACAGAGAAGTAACAGTATAAAAACACACACAGAGATGATTTCTCTTTTCCTCCTCTTCGATCTATCTCAAGAGTTGGTACTCTCTTTGTATACTTTTTAAAATGTGCCAGAAGCTCCTTCCCTTTCATCTCATAAAAAATGTTTTAAAAACCCAGGAACAAAATAGTTCCTATAAAGGAATCCAACACCTCTGCAAACTTTAGAAGCAAATGCTACTGTATTAGGAAGTCAGAATCCTATGAATACATTTCTTTACCTCAATTTTTCCACAGTAGGTTTAGCTGGTGTGCTACTAGTTGAGGAAAATCCATTGTCACTGTCTGAGGAATCTCCAAATCTTCGAGAAAGCCAGTCCCTTAATGGTCTATGGAAACATTAAGAATTCACTTTTAAAACCTGGCTGCATGAAGAAACTGAGTATCAGAATTATGAAGGTTAGTTTTTTTATTTTAAGAAATATGAACATACCTGATAAAGGGAATAGCCATAAAAAATTTGTTAGGAGCCAAACCAAGTTTGGATTTTGGGGTCATATCATTTCTATGACAGGGCAATTTCTCTATGGAGAACCATTCAATGTTCTGAAACACAAGAAACACATAGTTAATGATTATTAGAGTTTCTGAAAGCAATTTCCTACTTCATTCAGCAACCTGAAAGTACTTTCAATTCCATACCCGAATTTCTCTTCTGGTTTTCGGGTTAAATTTTGTGTCTTTTGGAATTCCTGGAATGATGTACAAACGAGCAAGCTGGTCATTTATTCGAAGTTCAATGTAATCATCCTTACAAATATAATCTTTGATATCAAAACCAGTTTCTTCAAAGACCTGGAAATAAAAAATTTGGATGATTTTCAATTTTTGCTGTCAGACCTCCAATTTATTAACATTTGCTTATTTCAAAGGTGAAAATTCAGATATATCCAGGCAATTAAAGGCATGAAAGCACTAGGCAGGAAGTCAGAATATTCCAGGGTCTAGTTCTAGCTCTGCCTCTACTGAATTGTTCCACTACGGTAAAACCTCTTTAGTAGCTGAATCTAAGTTTCTTCCGCTATTCAATGAAGGGAGATGTGTGATATTGTGATTTACAATAATAAATATATTTTTACTTGGTCTTCTTTCTGGTGCAGTTCCTAAAACTCTTGGAATTTCCTAAGTGATAAAAGCATCAAAGGTATCTTCTGTTATGTTAATGAAGTGATTTTTAAACCCACTGGGAAGGATGGAGGCTGGCTGCCAGGAGAACCAACCAAGTGAGTAGAGGGTTGGAACCCTCCTGAAAGGGAAAAGAGGCTGAGACTAGGCTCATTAACTATGGCCAATGACTTAATAGACTATACCAGAGTCATAACACCTCCACAAAAACCCAAGAGAACAGAGTTCAAGAGCTTCAAGGTTGCTGATCACGAGATTTGGAGAGTGCTGCTCTAGGAGAAGGCATGGAAGCTCCTCATACTTTCCCCATCCCTTGCCCAATGTATCTAGTCCATCTCACCATTCCTGAGTTATATTCTTTTTTTTTAAAATATGTTTTATTGATTTTCTACAGAGAGGACGGGAGAGGGATAGAGAGTTAGAAACATCCATGAGAGAGAAACATCGATCAGCTGCCTCCTGCACACTCCCTACTGGGGATGTGCCCGCAACCAAGGTACATGCCCTTGACCGGAATCGAACCTGGGACCCTTGAGTCCACAGGCCGACGCTCTATCCACTGAGCCAAACCGGTCTGGCCTGAGTTATATTCTTTTCTAATTAATTGATGCTTTGTAAGTAAAATGTTTTTCTGAGTTCTGTGAGATACTCTAGCAAATTAATCAAGCCCAAGAAAGGGATTGTTGGAACCTTCAATCTATAGCCAGTTGGTCAGAATCACAAGTGACAACCTTGACTTGTGACTGCCATCTGAAGCGGAGGGCAGTCTTGTGGGATTGAGCCCTTAACCTGTGGAATATGATGCTACTATCTCTGAGCACATCGTGTTAGAATTCAGTTGAATTATAGGACACCCAACTGGTATCCAAAAATGGCTTGCTGAAGTGAAGAAACTACCACATACATATTGTAACTGGGTCCACAAACCTTAAAATGTTAGAATATATCAGTGGTTCCCAATCTGTGAAAAGTACATCACTGGGGATCACATATGGATTTTATTCACAGGATCCATGAATCGATATGTATACCAAACTACAGATTTAAAAATGTCTTATATAAATAAGACTGTTTTTTAAACATGAAAATTGAATTGTGAATGCTAACATTTAAATGGACAGATTTCAAAAGTACAGCTACAACCAATTGGGTGGGGGTGGGATATAAATGCAAAAGAACTAAAAACTAGGGAGCCAGGTTAATGGTTCCAAGACTGCCTTTCCTCAGTAAGGCCTCAAAGGCCAGGGAAGGATGAACTGAAATAACATCAATCTCAGGAATTAATGTTACATCTAACCCTCACCTTTTCAACCTAACCCTCACCTTTTCATCAACCAATGAAGCCATGCTTAATCTGATTAAATACTGGGCTTCTGTTTAAAATAAAAAACCATTAGTCTCTTCTAGCCTTAAAGTTCTCCTTCAAGTAACAATTAGATTACTCTGACAATGTTCTTACCCACTTCACCCTCAAAATCAAAACAACTCTGGACTCTCAGTGGTTAAAAATTACTGTGGATCTTTTATGCTGGAGTTTCTCCCCTTCCCTCTATATTTAGCATCTCCTCATCAACCAGTGGGACAGAGACATTAAAACATGTGCACAGGCCTGAATCTCTTATAAGGTAAGAGTGTGGAGGAACTTTCTACCCATTCTTTTTGTCTCTTCCCTCCTTATCAGTTCATGTACATCTTCCTATCTTCCTCAATAGGGACCATCTATACTTCTCTCAGGCATGTGCAGTCTGTGACTGCCAATTTAAGTTCCTCCAGGATATTTAATTCATTTCTATCACAATTTCTATACACTCCTAAATATACTCAACTGTGGGGAAAAATACATATTGATTGTCCTGGCTGGGTGGCTCAGCTGGTTGAAGCATCGTTCCATATACCAAAAGGTTGCAGGTTCAATTTCTGGTCAGGGCAGTATTTACCAGGAAAATTTTTGAATAACACACATGTACAGACACAAATGAAAAAAAAATTATATTGATTTGAGAGAAAGAGAGGGAAGAAAAAAAGAGGGGAAAAAGGAGAGGGGGAGAGAGAAAGGGAGAGAAGGAAAGGGGGAAAAAGAGAGGAGAGAGAGACAGACAGACAGACAGACAGACATGCCCCCAGAAGAGAGAGGTAGAGGGGCAAGAGAGAGAAAGAGAGAGAGAGAGAGAGAGACTGATTCATCAGTTGCCTCCCTCACATTCCCTGACTGGGGATCGAACCCACAACATGGGTATATGCCCTGACCAGGAATCAAACCTACCACCTTTTAAGCAGGGGACAACACTCCAACCAACTGAGCTACACTGGCCAGGGCACAACAAAAAAATTTAGTATCACACCTTCTGTGAACCAAATCCATTCCTATATCTGTAATGCATAGTTAATTTTCCTGGCACATAGAATACATTAACTTCTCAAATAATATCAGATAAAAATCCCTAACTAAGATTTAAAAACATGGTACCCAAAGAGCACCAGCATAGACAAATGATGAAATCCTCTACCTATGTCCTTTAAAAGACTAGGAAGACGTAAAATAAGCCAACCAGTAGTTCCTCTGTATAAATTCTACAAAGATAAAAATCATACAATCGCAGAGTCAGATTCATTACAATAAAACATACTGTTTTGCCAAATATAAGCAACAATATAAAATCTTATAACTACAAGTGAACCGCCAAGTATCACTTGCCTGTTCTCAAGATCAGCTGATGTTTCACCACAACAAAAATAGTGAGGTTATCCTAATATATCCTTTCAACAATATCTAGAAAACATTTTTCATTTTTGTCCTAAATCTACTTCACTGAATAAAAATGATCAGAAAAAAACAATTAACAAAGGTGAACCAAAAAGTCAAAGAGAAAACTGGAAATTACTAAGTAAGACGAACCTCAGCTTTCTATCAACAATCATTCAAACCTTCTCCCTGACCCTGGTCGGGTAAGCTCAGTTGATTAGATAGAGCATCATCCCCATATGACATGGTTGTAAGTTTGATTCCTGGTCAGGGCAGATTCAACAATCAATCAATGAATGCGTAAGTGGAACAACAAAATTGGTTTCTTTCTCTCAAATCAATTTAAAAATCAAACAAAAAACCTTCTCCCTGAGAAGCCTGCTTGCCCCTGCTTCTTTAAGCTCAGTCCATATACACAGCCCTTATGGGATGTGTCAAATTCTGCAATAGCCTAACAAAATACCACTGGATGGCAATATATAGTGAAATAATAATATTAATATAATTATAATTTACCAAAATAAAATGCTATAATAATCAAATTAAAATATTAGCAACTTAATATAAGGGTAATCATCCATGGTAGAACAGCATAACTTAAAAGCAAGAGAAAAGGTGCTTTAGACATCAGCCTAAGTCTAATGAATGGCAGCTGAAAATTAGGACAAAACCTCTCATGTTAATAAGGTGAAAATGAAAGGAACAATGTGATATTAATATAAACTCCTATAAAGAATGGAATAGCAATCTAATTTTCAACTGAGACTGAACACAGGTGGTTCCTCCTCTCAAACACTGCTGTTTATCTTATACTGCAGCACCACCCAGTAGCAGAATGACAAACTGCAACTCTAGAACTAGCTGAATACTTTCATCACTCAAAAATGGCAACTGCTATGGACTGAACTGTGTTCCTTCAAAATTCTTGTGTTGAAGTCCAAGCCCCCAACGTGACTATATTTGGAGATAGGGCCTGTGAGGTGATAAAGGTTAAAAGAAGTCATATGGGTGGGATTAATAAAGCGAATGCTCTTATAAGAAAAGGAAGAGACACTAGTTCCTCTCTCTCTGCACTCACACAGGCATCCAGGAAAGGTCTCATGAACATACAGTGAGAAGGTTGCCATCTGAAACCTTGATCTTGGACTTCCCAAACTCAGAACAAAAATTTCTGTTAAGTCACCCAGTCTGTGGTATTTTGTTGTGGCAGCCTATGTAGACTAATACAGCAATACTCTACCTTAATAGCAAAACCTTTCTTTCTTTATGACAAAGGTGGTCATTTAAAAATCAGGAATACAAGTCAAAAGACTTGCCTTTAAAAATTCTAATCCAGGGAGCATTTGAGATCTTGCTTCCCAGCAACTGTCATCAGTTTGGGCTCAAATAAACTCATAAAAAAAATTTTTTTAATTCTAATCCACAATTTTATATAAATTAAACTCAAGCATTTTCTGACAAGGTCCTTTATCAGGATGTTATGTAGATCAGAAAGGATAGAAGTTAAGATCAATTCTTATTATCAAAGTGAAATAATTTTTCCCTGAATTTAAGGAACTATGGTTCCTGAGCCAAACAAAAACTCTAAAACAAAAATTTCATATTGATCAAAATCAGAAAAGTAAATTTTATTAGAAAATAGATACTTAAAAGACATAAATTATTTCTGTTTTCATTTGTTTGTGTTTAGAAATACTCACCCATTTGCAAATATTCCTTGACTACCTAAATTGTAGTAGTCAAGAACATTGACTCCAGAACCCAATTACCAGGGTTTTACATGCCCAGTCTTCTGCTTACTAACTGTGTGAACTTAGGCACATTAATAAACTGCTCAGTTTCAGTTCTTTACCTGTAAAATGGAAATAACCTCCCATAATGGTTGTATCCCTCCCCACAAGATTCTCTTAGATCTTATCATCCACACTCCATTCTCCCATTCCCCATGCCCTAAGAATAAATTTTATTTACTTTCTTACAAATTATGGTAATCTATAGTCATTACTGAAATTAGTACCACATCAACAGGACCACCTTTTATGTTAGTATCCCAGAGCAGAGAACAAGATAAAGCAAAGTGAAAACTGGGTGCCTCAGTTCACAGGTTAACTGTCTCTCTCTTACCGCAAATATCCTATTTCTGCATCATCCTGATTCTTTCCAATATCCTATATAATAAAAGGCTAATATGCAAGTCGACCAAACGGCAGAACGGGTTGCTATGACACTCACTGACCACCAGGGGTCAGACGCTCAATGCAGGAGCTGCCCCCTGGTGGTCAGTGAGCTCCCACAGGGGGAGTGCCACTCAGCCAGAAGGCTGGCAAGCACAGTGGTGGTGGCGGGAACCCCTTTTGCCTCTGCAGCAGCACTAAGGATGTCCCCCAAGGACTCCTGGACTGTGAGAGGGCACAGGCCGGGCTGAGGGGGCCCCCACCCCACCCCCAGCCCCGAGTGCACGAATTTTGTGTACTGAGCCTCTAGTAGTGCGTAACACTCCTCACAGAGAGGGTTCTAGTGGTAGATGCAGATAGACCTCTTGGGTCCAGGGTACTTCAGTTTTACAAGTGTTGGTATCTGATTTCCTCCAATTTCTCCCAAGACTCAATTGCAGAGACAGCTGAGCTGAGCTCACTCCATTTAGCTTAAATTTGTTATCCCAGTTAATGTAGTGTCTTTTCAGAACCTCATGACAACTGTCTCTGCCATAAGTCTAACTCCATGAACAGGGCTACAGATCAATTCCTCTAAGTAAGATGCTATGGTTCCTATTTTGTCCTTCTTCAGAAGTAAGAGGACTACAGAGTTGGAAGACTAAAAGGGAAGACTTTTACAAGTGCTCCAATGCATCTCCTGCCATCATGAGAAGGCAGGTTTCTTTGGAAAAGCCCAATTATGCTGGGAATAGAAGGCAGCAGGAAAACAGGAAGACCAAATATAAGATGGACTGACTCCATAAAAGAAGCCATCAGAATAAGTCTTCCGGAGCTGAGCAAGGCTGTTGAGGACAGAACATTGTAGGTATCGATCATTCTGAGTCGTCAAGAGCTAGAGCCAACTCAATAGCACATAACACACACACACACACACACACACACACAGAAACAAGAAGGAATGTGACAATTCCTCATCTGCTTCCTAAACAGCTTTCAATTTTTTAAGGGGCGTGCATAATCTTTCACTTACTTGTATATAATGGCTTTGTCTATAAGCTGTTGCAAATACCTGCTTAAATAAGCTATTTCATGATGAATTTAAAATGTAGCATTTTTAATTGTTTCTCACATCCTACTCCAAAGTAAATAACCACTAATGATTTTTGTATGATAAATAATTACTGGTGGTTTATAAAAATGTTAACTGGTATCCCTCACAAATAATTATACCCAAACTTAAACCAGGACATGAACAGTGATGCAGGAAAATACTGAATCAAAAATAATAATGATGATAAACGATAAGGAATTGATAAATAAGAACACAGTAAACAATCTGTCACAAGGTACTACATAACTAATGCCAAGCAAAAGATAAAGACAAGTGCTATTATAATTCAGAGACTACTGTGAGATAGAGCTGGCTCGTTAGATTTAAAAATAGAATTTTAAGTAAGAATAAACTTTAGAAACTATCCATGCTAAACCTCATCTTACAAATAAAAAGGTCAGTTCCTGGCCCTAACCAGTTTGGCTCAGTGGACAGAGCGTCGGCCTGTGGACTGAAAGGTCCCAGGTTCAATTCCGGTCAAGGGCATGTACCTTAGTTGAGGGCACATCTCCAGTAGGAGGTGTGCAGGAGGCAGCTGATCAATGTTTCTCTCTCATAGATGTTTCCAACTCTCTATCCTTCTCCCTTCCTCTCTGTAAAAAATCAATAAAATATATTTTTAAAAAAAAGGTCAGTTCCTGGGTATAGAACTAGTTGGTGACAGTACTTCAGAAAAAAAAAAAAAAAAGGATAAATTGAGCCAGGTCTAGAAAGGTACCTAGATAGGATTTGAAAAGTCGGGAAGAAGAGAGGTAGGGAAAAAATAAAAGCAAAAGTTTAAGGCTGAGACAAACCAGTCAAATTCAAGGAACAAACAATAAATCCTTTTGACTGTAATAAAAACAAATTTAGGAAGGCTAAGTTTTGTGTTGGAGTAAGGGAGGGAGTGGCAATACTTAAAGAATTAAACTTTATCCTACAGGTAGTGGGAAGGTAGAGTGGATTTTGAACAACAAATGTCAGTTTCTTAGAAAAGCTCAAGTTGTGCCTTGTCTGAAAGCCAAGATAAAAAAAAAAAAAAAAAAAAAAGACAAAATGAACCAAAATGTTTTACTAATTGCAAATCCAATTCTAAAAGGAAAGTCAGAAGAAATCATATCCCTCCCCACAAGAGTTACAGAGATAATAGACAATGAAAGAAAATAGAAACAAATAAGAGTAAATGACAGAAAGATGTGAACAAAAGAAGCAACAGTTGTAACTCACCTCTCTAGCAGCACAATCATGAGGAGCTTCTTCTTTATTTACTTTTCCTTTTGGAAATCCCCAGCCCGATTTTGCTAGGTATCCCTGAACCAGTAGTACCTACAAAACAAGCAGAGACAGAAATAAAACTTGTCTTGCTTTCCCACTCTCCTTTCTAAAAGCAAAGGTGTTTTTCTCCTTCCTTCAGGTAACTTATCACCAGTAATTTGATACAGTACTTGCTTTTCATTATCTCCCATGATTCTGGATATACCACTAGCATGAAGAAAGGCATTCTGCCCATTTTAAAGTATTTCAACAATGAAAGGGCACTTCTTTGCAATAAGCCATACTGTAACAAGTATAAAATATTAAGACAGAATGCAGACAAAATTTGCAAAATTTGACCTTTTAGCACTAAAAATCTAATATATTTTTTAAAAAACCAATTTCAAACATTTATAAAAATTATGTTTTTTTCACTAAAAATCTTTCGTTTTATTACACTCACATTTTCAAGTGTCTCATCAAGAATAATTGCGCCGTATGTTGGCACTCCCATTTTATACTCCTTCCATTCATCCAAAACTTTTTCCACATCTTCGCCTTGAGGCAGCAAAAACGGACAATGACTGAAGAGTATACATAGTGTTAAGGAAGTTACTTTCTTCCCTAATAAAGCCTGAGCACATATATACAGAAAGAGACCTACTTAAATCATCTGTGTATTTTCTAGGAAATTACTCAAATTTTCACCTCACTTAAGTTTAACCACCTCTTGCTTTTGTTATTTTACATTTGTTTTCTCTTGAACACGTCATTGTTAACGTGTGCATTAGCCTAGACACTAATTAAGTAAGCTTTGGATACTCAGTCCTGGATCCCTAAGTTAACATAAATAAATTCAGGACCATATGAACACCTCAAATACTTCTCATTAAGTGAGTCAAATTCATCATATCAGGAGTCAACAGACACTGAAGTGAATAGCAAAAAACAAATACAGTACACATACTGGTAGTAAGAGGTAGAAACTGTCAGAACAAGTTAAAGTGGTTAACTGTGGAAGTAGAATTAGGGATGAAGTATACTACTCTACATACTGTGTTTATTTACCATGTGCATGTATTGCTTTTACAATTAAAAAGATTAAGACAAAGATTTACTAAGGATTATAAAGAAAGGTAAATCTGGGTATTAAATAAAAGATAGCCTGTTTCAAAAGAAATCGGGCATGCTCCCTCCCAAAAACAGGGCAGAGTAAAATAATTTTTTTTTTAAAGTAAATAAAAC
Source organism: Myotis yumanensis (assembly GCF_028538775.1). Taxonomy (NCBI): domain Eukaryota; kingdom Metazoa; phylum Chordata; class Mammalia; order Chiroptera; family Vespertilionidae; genus Myotis; species Myotis yumanensis. The sequence continues at coordinate 65,819,780 of NW_027223755.1, read as the reverse complement.
TTAAACCTGCACAGTACAGGATGGGGCAAAAGTAGATTTACAGTTGTGAGTACACAAAACACGTAGTTTATTTTTGAGTTATTAATTATTGTATTACTATATTCCCGTGCATGGATTCGTGCACATTAAAAGGAAATTAATTAGCCCTGACCAGTTTGGCTCAGTGAATAGAGCGTCCGCCTGCGGACTCAAGGGTCCCAGGTTCGATTCCGGTCAAGGGCATGTACCTTGGTTGCATGCACATCCCCAGTAGAGGGTGTTCAGGAGGCAGCTGATCAATGTTTCTCTCTCATCGATGCTTCCTCTCTGTAAAAAATCAATAAAATATATTTAAAAAATAAAAATAAATAAAAGGAAATTAGAAGAAATATTTTAATAACACTATTCGCCCTTTCTCTATAATAGAAGTGTCAACCAAATTCACGATCAACAATGACAGATAGAAACACATGCATGCAATTGGCACCAGCGAGAGCTTTAGATGTATCTCGCATGCACGAGTCAACTTAGCCTTTTATATATATAGAATAAACTTGCTTAATTAGAACTGCTTTCTGATTTAGCTAAACTTTCTCCAGCCCAGTGATGCACCCCAATTTCTCTTTCAAATAATTGTCAGCAACACAGCAGTAAATATCAACACAAAGCAGATTATTGTAGAACAAGCAGGGAGAACAAAGAGTAAAATATTTAACTGTAGCAGTGTTTGACTATATTCTGTGCAGTGAGAAAACCTGAAGTCATTTTTAAATTCCACCAGTTCTTACTTCTTTTCAGTTGGGTTAAGTTTCTAAACTTTCTAAGTCTCCATTTTCTGGCTAATGAAAATAGGATTCTAGTGAGTCTCCTATCTACCTACTCCAGGACTTAGGTGAGGATCAAATGAGATGAGGCATGTGAAAACACTTCACAGACATTTTGTTAAAATATAAAATGTTTGCACTTGGCTATAAAGCAAGTTGTGTTCCTGGGCTGAAGAAACTCCAAGGAGGCTAGTCGCTAAGAGGAGGAAGCCGGACATTGCTACGTGAAGTCATTACCCGGTGCCCACAGCGACCATTTCCGGGCTGGGCTGGACTGTGAGTAGCATTTTGAGCAATGGGGGTCTTGGAGGCGTTGCCTGCGATTTGGTGGGCTGTCACTCCGGGGTGGTGGCAGGACTTAAGTCCTACTTGGGGGAAGCTGAGTGTTCATTTGTCGGCACCAGGTCCACGGTACCATTTCTTTTTAAATGGCCAGTGTGCGTCATGGCAGCTCCTACATTGAGCGTCTGCCTGGTGGTCAGTGCACGTCATAACTACCTGTCAACAGTAGAACGGACACTTAGGCTTTTACATATAGATTTTCCATACGAACAACTGTAAACCTACTTTTGCCCCATCCTGTATATACACAGGCTTTCATTACTCCATGCTGTCAAATGCCTCATCATTATAACACTGTTATTGTGAAAAGTGTTATTGGGGAAATGATAACTTATGATACTATTTCTCAAACCAAAGACATATTCTTAAGAGTCCTCAAGTCCTCTATGAAAACCTCCAGAATCTGTTTGCATCTGTTTAAGGATTTTTATTAATTTTTACAGAGAAGGAGAGGGAGAGAAACATCAATGAGAAAAAATATCAATCGACTGCCTCCTGCATGTCCCCCCACCAGGCATGTGCCCTGACTGGGAATCGAACCAGTGACCTCTTGGTGAAATGGATCGGCGCTCAACCACTGAGCCATACCAGCCAGGTTTCTGGGTTTTTTTTAATATATTTTTATTGATTTCAGAAAAGGAGAGGGAGAGAGAGATAGAAACATCAATGATGAAAGAGAATCATTGATTGGCTGCATCCTGCAAGCCCCCTTCTGGGGATCAAGCCCACAACCCAGGCATGTGCCCTTGACAAGAATCGAACCTGGGACCCTTTAGTACACAGGCTGATGCTCTATCCACTGAACCAAACCAGCTAAGGCAGGTTTCAGTTTTCATCTTGATGTTAATCTAGAAACATGCAACATTAGCATATTTGCCATCATTTTGGATAATAACATATGAAGTACAATCACTTGATCTCAGAGATCATATGGATACTAACAACACTTTAACTGCTTTGGGAACTAAAAACAGAAGAAATCTAATAAGCAAATGATGCATAAGGATCAAGTGATGTCCCAACATAATGTAGAAAGAAAGGTTTCATAACAAACAGTGATAGAAAAACTGGTACTTACAGGCATGTCAAAACACCCTCAAAGAAGCCAGCATTATATTCATATTGTGACTGGTTGTTTGGTTTAAAGAAAAACATACCAATAAATTCATTTTATGAAAATAAATTTTTTGAGTTCCACAATTTTATATTTTAAATTTCGTTTTGGTTTTACACTTGTAATAACAACTAAAGGGGCCCTCAAAAAGCCCAAAGAAGTCAACCATATCTGACAACTTTGTAATTAAGACAGGCAGTAGGTTAATCTCAATATAATTATCCCATATCTTCATTTGCGGAGGGGGAAAAAGGGATAAAGTTTGGACACATCACCTATTTCATGAAGCCCTATGCTTCTGCACAGGTTCTGAAAGTTATATTCCAATAAAAGTCTGGCTTTCTATGTTTAGTAAAATTCTTTATGCTTTAAAGTCACCACAAATTTTAAATAAATTGATTTTTTTCATTAAAAATGTAACCAGTCAGTCGGAGAAAGATAAATATCACATGATCTCACTCATTTGTGGAATATAATGAATAACATAAACTGATGAAAATAGAAAAGACAAAAAAAAAAGAAAAGACATAGAAGCATGGACAGACCACCAAACCTCAGAGGGAAGACAGGAGAGGGTGGGTACAAGGGTAGGTTAAGAGATCAACCAGAAAGGAACCAACAACTTCAAAAATACAACGAAAAGACAAAACGGACATCATCCAGAACTACAGGAAGGCTGGCTGAGTGGAAATTCTACAACTAGAAGGAAAGAGAAAAGCACACTGAGACTCAGAGGAGCTGCGGAAGTAAAGTGCAAAGGTACGGAGCCTCGAGAGTGCGGGAAGGGGCTGGCACCTGAGGACACAGCTGTCTTTTTGAATCAGGAGGGAGTCACAAGCTCCCGACTGCTCTGAACTCCAGTTCCAGGAAGTCTCTGGGGACCCAGGACTCATATGGGGAGAAACTGGACTGTCTGGCATCGGGCAGAACTCGGAACTCGAGGGCGGCTTTCTCTCAAAGGTGCTTGCAGCAATTACCGGGACACTGAGACACGGGAACCCTTAGGGCAGGGCTGAGGATCAGCCATAGCTGCTTGCTTTGCCCTGTTGATTCCCTGAGACCCCGCCCCACCCAGGCTGAGGCAGAGGCTTTTGCATATGAATGCCCTGGCCCTTTGCAATCTGAAAATTACCTAACAAATTGCAGGTGGGCCAGACAGACCCAGAACTTCCAAGAGAAGGCCCAAGGCCCCACAGCAGCTTGCATTGCTTCACAGCTGGGCCTCATCTGGGCACCTCCAAACCCCCAAAAAGGAAGGGGAATCTGCAGATCTCTTCGTAGCTCCTGCTGGGTAGCCTCAGGCAGAGGCTAAATTAGCACCTCCTTAGATCCAAGAGCCAGTGTACCCAGTGGTCAGAGTGGGACCATACAGATTACAACTCCTCAGATCCATAAGGGACACACTCAGGGGGCAGACTCAGTGAGCACCAAAGCCCCACTGAAGCAAGTCTTGCCCCAGAAGGGTGTCTTCAGCACAGAAGTTCTCCCACTGCAGACACAGCTGATTCTCACAGCCAATTGGCCTGGAGGTCAATTCCTCCCAGTGATAACTACAACAATCAAGGCTTGACTACAACAAGACTGTGCACAAAGCCCACAAAGGGGTGCACCAAGAGTGTCCACCTCAGGTAAATGGGGAGGCTGAGCCACTGGGCCCTATAGGACACCTAGCACACAAAGCCACTCTACCAACACAGGGAAGCATAAAAAATGCGAAGACAAAGAAACAGGTCACAAATGACAGAAATGGAGGAAAGAAAACGACTGGATATAGAGTTCAAAGCCACGGTTATAAGGTTTTTCAAGAATTTTCTGGAAAGCCGATAAATTTAGTGAGACCCTGGAGGATATGAAAAAAGACCAACTAGAAATTAAGCATACGCTGACTGAAATAAAGAATAATATACAGAGTTCCAACAGCAGACAAGAAGATCCCAAGAATCAAGTCAAAGATTTAAAATACGAAGAAACAAAAAATACCCAACCGGAAAAGCAAAAAGAATCCAAAAATATGAAGATAGTGTAAGGAGCCTCTGGGACAACATCAAGCAGACCAACATCTGAATTATAGGGGTGCCAGAAGAAGAGAGAGGGCAAGATATTGAAAACCTATTTGAAGAAATAATGACAGAAAACTTACCCTACCTGGACTTACAAGTCCAGGAAACGCAGAGAACCCCAAACAAAAGGAATCCAAAGAGGACCACACCAAGACACATCATAATTAAAATGCCAAGAGCAAAGGACAAAGAGAGAATCTTAAAAGCAGCAAGAGAAAAATGTCAGTTCCCTACAAGGGAGTACCCATACGACTGTCAGCTGATTTCTCAACAGAAACTTTGCAGGCCAGAAGGGAGTGGCAAGAAATATTCAAAGTGATGAATACCAAGAACCTACAACCAAGATTAGTCTACCCAGCAAAGCTATCATTCAGAATTGAAGGTCAGATAAAGAGCTTCACAGATAAGAAAAAGCTAAAGGAGTTCATCACCACCAAATCAGCATTACATGAAATGCTGAAAGGTATTCTTTAAGAAGAAAAAGGTAAAGATAAAAATTATGAACAGCAAATACATATCTATCAACAAGTGAATCTAAAAATCAAGTGAATAAAAAATCTGATGAACAGAGTAAACTGCTGAATATAATAGAACCAGGGGCATGGAAAGGGAGTGGACTGACAATTTTGGGGTGGAAAGGGGTATGGGGGTGCAGGAAGAGACTGGACAAAAATCGTACACCTATGGATGAGGACAGTGGGAGGGGTAAGGGCAGAGGGTGGGGTGGGAACTGGGTGGAGGAGAGCTATGGTGGGAAAAAAAGAGGAACAACTGTAATAATCTTAACAATAAAGATTTAATTTAAAAAAAAAAAACACACCCTAGCCGGTTTGGCTCAGTGGATAGAGCGTCAGCCTGGGGACTCAAGGGTCCCAGGTTCGATTCCGGTCAAGGGCATGTACCTTGGTTGCAGGCACATCCCCAGTAGGGGGTGTGCAGGAGGCAGCTGATCGATGTTTCTCTCTCATGGATGTTTCTAACTCTCTATCCCTCTCCCTTCCTCTCTGTAAAAAAAAAATCAAGAAAAAAAAAAAAAAACACGATAATTTCAAGAGAGAAAAAAAAAGAATAGGAATGCTACAGATGTATACATACACACAGCACCAGGTAGAAAGCGACAGGTGAGAAATTACATGCTTTAAGAATTTTTAAAAAGAAGCTACTGCCCTAGCCGGTTTGGCTCAGTGGATAGAGAGAGCATCGGCCTGCAGACTGAAGGGTCCCAGGTTCGATTCTGGCCAAGGGCATGTACCTTGGTTGCGGGTACATCCCCAGTAGGGGGTGTGCAGGAGGCAGCTGATCGATGTTTCTCTCTCATCGATGTTTCTAACTCTCTATCCTTCTCCCTTCCTCTCTGTAAAAAAAAAAAAAAAAAAAAAAATTAATAAAAAATTTTTAAAAAAAGAAGCTACTTTAAAAAAAAGAGAGAGATCAACCAAAGGACTTGTATGCATGCATATCAGCACAACCAATGGACACAGACAGTAGGAGGGTGAGGGCATGTACTCAGGGGTGGAAGCTGCTGGGGAGAGGTCAATGGGAGGAAAAGGAGACATATGTAATACTTTAAACAATAACGAATTTAAATAGTAAAAAAAAAAAAAAACGTAACCATTGAGAAAAACATAGCCCAACCAGCGTGGCTCAGTGGCTGAACATCGACCTATGAACCAGGAGGTCACAGTTAAATTCCTGGTCAGGGCACATGCCTGAGTTGTGGGCTTGATCCCCAGTGGGGCGGGCTGGGGGGGAGTGCTGGAGGCAACCAATGATTCTCTCTCATTATTTTTCTATCTCTCTCTCCCTCTCCCTTTCTCTCTGAAATCAATAAAAATGTTTTTAAAAAAATAGAGAAATACCTCAGGAATAGAGATAATGCCCAATAGTTCAGAGACCAGGTACTTGTACAGTTTTTCTTTCTCTTCCTTCTCCCTACAACATTCCTAATCATTTCAAGGTGCATCAGTGCCTCCACAAAGCAGTATTATCAAGAGCGTCGGCCTGCGGACTGAAAGGTCCCAGGTTCGATTCCAGTCAAGGGCATGTACCTTGGTTGCGGGCACATCCCCAGTAGGAGGTGTGCAGGAGGTGGCTGATAGATGTTTCTCTCTCATCGATGTTTCTGACTCTCTGTCCCTCTCCCTTCCTCTCTGTAAAAAATCAGTAAAATGGCCCTAGCTGGCTTTGCTCAGTGGATAGAGCATCAGCCTGCGGACTGAAAGGTCCCAGGTTCGATTCCCAGTCAAGGGCACATGCCTGGGTTGTGGGCTTGATCCCCAGTGTGGGGCGTGCAGGAGGCAGCCAATCAATGATCCGATCTCATCATTGATGTTTCTATCTCTCTTTCCCTCTTCCTTCCTCTTTAAAATCAATAAAAATATTTTTTTTAAAAAATCAATAAAATGTATTTGAAAAATAAATAACAAAAAAGGGTTAGCAAAAAAAAGTGCATCAACTGACTTAATTTTGTAAACTATTTACACTCTTCATTTATCCATTTTTTCCTACTCCAGAATCACACAAAATAAGTGAAATGACCAAATTCAAGATAGACACTTGAAATTAACACTAAAAGGAACCCGTTAAGTACTTGCCTCAAGTCCATACAATTAGCAAGTAACAGAACCCAATCCAAAATAACAACCATTTTCCCACTCACAACTCTTCAATGCTCCGTCATACTTAATAGTAATAAAAGCAATTCAATTTATACAATGGAGTGAAAAAAAATTTTAAGTGCTATTTAATGGGATATTTAATTTGAAAACCCCATAACATATACTGAATAACTGTTAATTATCATTTCTAATTTTTACTAAAATTCTTACTTGACTACAGTCTGATTTTCTTAACTCCCAAATCAAATTATTTTGGGTCTTAAATCTGGAGTAACGGGCTTTACACAGTAATTCTAAGAGGAAAAAAGGTTACATGGATTAGATAACGAATGTAAGAATTTTAAGCAAGTCCACTTTTACTACATACATTTCTCTTTTTTAACAATTCAGTGATTTTTTTTTTTACATTCTTTTTCTACTCTTAACTTTTTTTTTGCAAAAACATGAAAAATCTGCTTTAGGTATAAATAATACCTTATCATTATCTTAGATGATATCCATTTCCTAATGGACAACTTGTCTCAAAGTCTAGCCTCAGTTTCTTATATTCCTTGTCCTTCAGATCCATTCCATTTCCAGGCCCATTTCCCACAGCAACATCTGGACCTTGCCATCACTAGAACTATTCTGGCAGTTTGATTAAAATAAAAGATCTTTACCATAACTTTTTACCACATAAAATGTTTTAATTACTCACACTATATGGTTATTCTACATTAACCTTTGGCTATTTTCCTTTCTCTGAATTAGCACCCTCCACCTTTTATTTTCTTCCCTAAACAACATGGCCCATCACTTTAATCTCTTAGCAATATCCAAAATTCCTTTGCCCCACTGTTCTCTGAAGATAGCTCCTTGGCAAAACCTCAACCCAGGAACAAATCCAGAATACCTAATACTATACTCACATTGCTCAGTACTTACTGAAGAAAAATCCTAAAACCATCCACAATTTACATAAAACAGAGGCACAGAAAAGCATCAAAATCTGCCCAAGGCTGCATGGCTAGTAATGCTAACCCAAGGAATCTGCATCCAGAAATCATGCCAGCCCTGGCCAGTTGCTCAGTGGTTAGAGCATCAACCCAGAGACCAGAGACTCAGGTTCGATTCCCGGTTAAGGGCACATACTTCGGTTGCAGGTTCAATCACTGGCCCTGTCGGAGCAACTATGGGAGGCAACCAATCGATATGTCTCTTTCACATTGATGTTTTTCTTTCTTTTTCTTTCTTTCTTTCCCTCCCTCTAAAAATCAATGCAGCCAAAGCCAGTTTGGCTCAGTGGATAGAGCATTGGCCTGTGGAATGAAGGGTCCCGGGTTTGATTCCAGTCAAGGGCCATTCTCTCTCATTGATGTTTCTTTCTCTCCCTTTCCCTTCCTCTCTGAAATTAATGAAAATACATATTTTTTAAAAAATCAATGGAAAAAATATGCTCCAGTGAGGATTAAAAATAATAAAACTTTAATTCTATGCAGTCTCTCTACTTCAATATCCCATAGGTACCACAAACCAATTGTCCATAACTGAGCCCATCATTCCGTCATAAAATTTCCTTTCCTTTATTTTTCTACAAATGGAATAGCAAATGCTCAAACCAGAAACCTCAGTACCATCCTTGTTATTTTTCTTCCACCTCTCCTGAGATATCCAAGTTAACAATAATTTTACCTCCTAAATATCACTCAAATTTAACCTCTTCTACTCACTTCTATCACAGGTTTCCATTTCTAATTTGTAAATTAGTGAAACTGCATCTCACCTTCCTCCAAATCATTCTCACTATTACAGAGTTGTCTTTCAAAACACCCATAGAGAGAAAAAAAGCCAATGTGGCAAAATGCTAGCAATGGGTCAGTATATAAGAAGGGCATGATGGTAGTTCACTGTAATACTCTTTCAATTTCTCTATAAGTTGAAGTCTTTTTCCAAAATAAAAGATCGTTTGTTTAAATAAAAGACCCTTACAAGCTTTAGCCCTGATTTACTCTCCAGCATCATCTCTTGTCCCACACCATTTACTAGTACTCTAAAACCCAGTCACATTAACTCTTTTCACCTTTTCACATAGAGCTTTCTCACACAAACCACTTCCTCCAAAGAAAACTTTTATTTACCTCCAAGTCTAGGCTGAGTATTCCTCTCCTCTGTTCCTACGGAGCCCTTTACTACCCTATCATAACTTACCATACTGCACTGTAATCATTTCCTTTCCTGTCTCCCTCTCATCTTCTTGAAGACAGGGACTGAATCTACCTTGTTCACGGCATAATGCCTGGCACAGAGTAAGCACTGTTATTTAATCAAATCTACTATGTTAGCAATGACAGTTTTTTCTCCACATATAAATGAATTTAAAGAAACATAACTAAAGCAGGTTTTCGATTTTTTTTAAACAGCATGGAAAGCTTTAAACTCATGTGCATACACACACAAAATTTTATCCAGAATCCCAAAGTATAGAGTTACTTTGGTAGAACCCCAAGTCTATGCAGAGTAGACCAAAATCTCTAAGAGTTGACTATTTTGATGTTTCTATAATTGGATTATAGCTTCTTAAAAGCAAAGTTTTCTGTAATTTCTCCAGAAAACCTATCACCACGCCTTTAACTAAGACAGCGCTCAATAGTATTTCTATTTCGCTCAATAGTATTTCTATTTCTATTTGATTCCTCATTTACTTCCCCATATTTAATCAGTAAAATAGCTTAATCATTTCTCCCACTGAAATGTCTCTGTAGCCTTTCCTTGGTAGTCTCTCTGCTATGGTACAGGACCTTATTGCTCCATAGCTCAAGTAATTTGAACAGTCCACTCTATGGTTCAATCTATCCTGTCAAATAAGTCTTCTTGATTATCATTTTCAAATGATCTGAGTAATATTCTTTAGCCCTGCAATAACATCCTAAACAGTTATCTAAAACAAACAGTATTCATCCATTTTCTGCAGAGCCCTTTGGGGTTCCTTATTTCATGGGGCTCAAGAAAAATTATAAGGAGGTGTGTATGAGGGTTATTTTAGGTCACCTATCCCTATTTCAACTCTAATGTGGTACAGTGAACTTGTTGAGTACAATTCCATTTGACCACATGATTTATGGTTAAAAACAATGACCTACAGAATAAAATGCAAACTACTTTGTCTCAAGATTTAAGAATGCATAAACCCCCCAATATACTGTCCATTCATATCTTCTATTATCTATATACAGTAGGTTCTCAGGTTACATCGGAGATCCGTTCCTACGGCACAATGTAACGCAATTTTCACCGCAAGTCAGAACCCACCTACATAAGCACCTACCTCACTCACATGGAGCGCATACATAGCAGTAATAAAGTTAAACAGTAAAAAATATTTAAAAGATAACAATTCCTGACCTTTACTTGTGGTAAATAATAAAAAACATAAAGCACATATGTACATGTCGAAATGACGCAACTTTTTTTTTTTATAAATGGGAGATGGCGATGTAACCACCAAAGGATGTACAAAACGAAATGATGGACAAAATAAAACGTACAAAACGAAACGAAGTACAAAATGAAATGACGTACAAAACGAAACAACATATGTCGAGTCTGACGTAACCCGAGGACTGTTTGTATAGCAAATCTATATGTATAAAAGACTAAGCAACCGTCCAATAGGTATGACACGCACTAACCACCAGGGGGCAGACTCTCAATGCAGGAGCTGCCGAGCTGCAGTGACTTGGCAGCAGCGATTCTCGGGTGACAAACCCAAAACCAGAGAGGAGGGAGCCCAATTCCTCACAGGGCCACACGATTCCACCTTCGGCCATGGGTTATGTTGTTGGTTTACTGCACACTTGCGTTTGGTCCCATACCCTGTACAACAGCAACTTTGCAGAGTGCCCTCTCGCACTCCGGGACCCCTTGGGGGATGTCAGAGGGCTGGTTTTGGCCTGATCCCCACAGGCCAGGCCGAGGGACCCCACGTGCTGGAGGGACCCCTGCTCACTCCACAGACGCCCTTCGAGCCATCGTGCCTGGGGAGGGATTGTGGGAGGTTGACTCCAGGGCATGAATGGCCCCTCTCTCCCAGTCCCACCCCACCAGCCACCTTCTAATTCAGGGTCACCAACCAGTGGTCCACTGGTGGTCCGTGAGGTCTGAAAGGTTGACGACAGTTGGTTTAAGGAAACCTTTGGAGCAGCAGTTGCCAACCAGTGGCCTGCGGACCACTGGTGGTCCGTGAGGTCCAAAAGGTTGGAGACCTCTGTTCTAATTAATTTCCTTTCAATGTGCATGAATCTGTACACCAGGCCACTAGTATCCCTGTAAGAACCCTCTGCTCAATAAAAATTAACTTACTTCCAAGATATACCTCATTCCATTCCAACTCTCCAATTTTGCTCAATCCATTTTCTTTACCTGGGACATATTCCCCATTCCTAGCTATTTTAAAAACCCTAAACTCCCTTAAAAACATAAATTTGTCTAAAATCTTTCTAACCCTTTTTCAAAATTCTAAAAACATTTAATATCAGGGTCATTAGCAATCACTAATTTTTTGCCTTGTGACACAGCTTCTTTTATAATCTTAGTCATGTAATTCTTATAACTAATTATGATAAGCTGCTATCTTATTTAAAAAAAAAAATGCTTCTTCGAAGGCAAGAACTTCTTTGTTAGTTGCCACAGAACCAAAAACATTGCTTTGAACATAGTATTTAATACTTATTTAAGAATTTCTATCCCATACAGGCAGTAATCTGATTAAAGATCATCTGGTTAAATTGAACAGCAAGAAGAAAATAACACACACACAAAAAAAAAGGAGAAGAAACTAACACAGATTTCTAGAACTAAGATAACCATTTTAGAAAAAAATTAATAAAATTTAATTGTAATCATCAGTGTGCATTTCAAGGGGTCCTCTACATAAAAATAAGAACATGACTGAATGTGTCTACTATTTACATTTGACAATTTTTAGAAACCAAGTATGTTTTATCAAATAGATCATTCTGAAGGGCGAGCAAAATAAAATTTGTGCTAAATATTTTACTAAAAAGAAAGACAATCATTATAGTAATAAAAAGGATATCAGCTTTAGCAAAGTCTCTTATCCCACACTGAGGTAATCCTGGTGTGTTCTGCATGTAGAAATCCAAGTAAAACCAATGGGCAAGTTCAATCTGAAAACATACTCGGATGGCATTGTCTCTTTCCTCGCTGGGAATATGCAAAATAAATCGGCTGTCAAAAACAAAACATATACAAATTATTTACAAACCATAACGATTTATTTTAACATATGGGTCATGCTTCATCCCTGACCCATCACCAGAGAAAAGGGACCAAGAGTGCAGTGCTGATCAAGAAAGCAAAATTTGGGGAAATTACTGTAGAGAAGATGAGTCTGGAAAAAACAACAGCTGATTTTTTTTTTAAGAGGCCATTTACCTTCTATTCACAAATACAGGAATAAACTAAAGAGCTCAGTAACAATGAATTAAAGGTGAACAAGAAAACTTTCACTAGGATTTTCTCCCATGTCTGTTAACATATTCTAAGAATATATGCAAATGCATTCATACGAACAGAAAAAACTGATAGCTGCTTAATCTTCACATTTAAAGTATTACAAAAAAAATTACAGAAATCAATACTCTGTTGTTCTTTAATAGACTACAAACATCCCAAAGAGCCTCATCTGCAGAACCTAGTTCAAACTTTCTTTGAGGAACCTCCAATGTCAGTCAATATCTTTAAGTCTTTCCTTATGGGGCTAGTCAGATGCCTGGAGAAGAACCTTCCAATCGCCTACCTAGAAGGTAAAGGCCAAGCTGTCATATTCTGGGAGCTGAGCTGGGGGAAGGGGCAGAGGGTTGTTAATATGTATATAAGATATATAAATTCACCACTTTTCAGTATTCTCTGATTCTGGAGTAGACTGGCACTACTACAGTAGTCTCGCATTTTGGTCTATCATGTCTACTAAGTCATATACCACTTTCCCTTTTGCTTTATAGTTTCCAAATGTTGTTGCTCACCTCTTCATCCATTCTTCCTTTCCTTGTGGATTTACACATTTCAAAAACAAAACAGCCCAGCCTGTGTGGCTCAGAAGTTGAGCGTTGACCTATGAACCAGGAGGTCATGGCTCAATTCTTGATGAGGGCACATGACCAGGTTGTGGGCTCAGTCCCCAGTAGGGAATGTGCAGGAGGCAGCCAATCAATCATTCTCTCTCATCATTGATGTTTCTATCTCACTCTCTCTCTCCCTTCCTCTCTGAAATCAAAAATATATTTTTTTAAAAACTTTACTGTTTTAGTGAGATGTTGTGTTCAATCTACTATCTTTAACTAGAAATTCCCACAGCAAGGTCTATTTATGTAGTGTCTACATCACTTTTACTCCTTTGTCATAAGTTTCTCCTGCAAACGATTGGGGAAAGAGGGAACACCACCAGAGGCTGTTTTCTAACTTTAGCAGATAGGTTTGGGTACTGGCACCCCAAAGCAAAACTCACACACCCTGGTTCTCAAGAGCCCTCCAGTATACGAGCCACCTTTCTATCTACTCACGTAACAGGAGAAGCCTACCCACAAGCCCCTCTACTATCTCATCTTACCGTAAATATAAAAAGGCAACCAACAATCACTCAACATCTAAGGAAAACCTGGGCCGTGCCAAAGAAAAAATTAAATAAATTTAAAAACTGGTTTCCTAGAACCTTGTTACTCGAAGTGTGGACCCTGGATCAGGTGGGAGCATGAAGTGTGAGAAGGGAAACACATTTTAGTCATAGGTCATTAGGTTACATCCTAATGACCTCCCTCAAAGGAAATTACAATGTGCACCAGCAAAACAAGAATGAAAACCAAGAAAGCATAAAACATGAGGTTCCAGAGAGAATAGGGACAACCAGGGAGCGCGGTGAAAGGGAATTCTAGGACACTAGCTGTTGGGCAAGTGAACCCGTCCAGATTGGACTAGGAGAGTCGAGGTCTCCAAGAGGTCAACTCTGGAGGAAAAAAGAACTTCTGCATGATTGAGGATATAATAAAGGAGCAGATGGGGGAAGGTGGAAAGACAGCAAAAAACTTTGGATATGTACATAACTGTCTAACCATTATGCTGTACATTTGAAACTAATACAGAATAATACTGAATGTAAAACTGTAACTGAAAAATAAAATAAATAAAAACTTGGATGTACTGGGTGAGAGGGGTAAAATATATACAAAAGAATCGTAGTCCAACTATGAAGCAAAACACCAAAAAACAGACAATGCAAAAAATGCATTACAAGAACAGCTAGAAGGAATTAAGGGAAAAAAAACTAAAGGAAAGAAAAAAGAAAAAAACTAAAAGGCAGCATCATTTTGATCAATCCGTAAAATATAAGAAAGGAAAATGCTTTTAAGAGCCTTTTATGAAGGTCACATGTCTGATAGAAAAGAAACAAAACAAGGTTTCCAGACAGAAAAGAAACAAAACCCTAGCCACGGTAGACTTGCCTTTACTGTGAAAAACATGCACATAGTTACACTGTATAACAAACGCTATCTATTATTGTTCAGCTTTTGCAATCAACCAATAGTAAAAAGTATAACAGACATCTAAGGTTACAAAATGAAATGTAAATATTACCATTTTTAATTTTTATTTTAGGTTCATCCAGATAGAAGCTGAAGGAATAGGTAAGAAAGATGGAACATGTTCTTCCAGTCATTTATCCAGACAGACACCAAATCTTTTTTCTTTTTTACAGAAAATAAGTGCCTTTTAAGTGGTTCATCCAAATCTACTATAATCATACCATCCCCAAAGAAATACAGTGACATTATTTCTTTATTAGTTGCAAAATTATCCTATTTACTTATTTACATGTGCCTTTCTTTTGTGAGGCTTAAAACGCTGTATTTGATTTCCTATTACACCCACCTGGCGTAGAAGAAACAGCACAAGCTCTGTAAAGGGCCTATTTCAAACCTTGATTTTCTGAAATAAGATGAATGTGAGCTTGGGTAAATTACCGCCTCTCTGAGTCTGTCAGGTGGAAATGGAAATAACTGCATCTACCAAATAGGGTTGTTTGGGGGAATAAATAAAATGTTAAAGGGAGGACTCAGTACCTGGCGCCTAGTAGTAACCTCGTAAATATTAGTTGTTTCCTACTTTAAAAAAAAAAAAAAAGCGTGAATGCGAGACAACTACTAAAAGTCAGACTTGTAGACATAAATACACTGAAAAGTAACTGTCACTGAAAAGGTATTTTATCAGAGCTTTAACTCACTTGTAATTTAAAATATTTCACAGCCCCCTTACACCTGGCGACAACTCGGGGTAGTACTGCACCCAAAATTTCACTTCGGGGGGAAATACGTATTTCTTTAAGTTTATGTTACACGTTTGGCTCTCTGAAATCGTAGCTGACAAAGGGGAAGAATGCAAGAAATTTCTCTTGTAAAAGTATGCCGGGAGTTAAAACCCTGAAGCTGAGAACTTCCTTTAAGGATAATCAAGGGATGAAAAGGAAACCAACTGTAGGCATTGTTTTCCCTCCCAACTGTAAGTTTTGGGATGAACAGGAGTAATTCTGCACACAATTTGCAGAACGACGTTACAGGGGGAAGGGGAAGTCTGAAAACTGCTCCCTGCGGAGGTCCGGGACCCGGACTCTAAGGTTTAAAACCTCAGGGTCTTCCAACAGCACTGGGAGCTGAGGCGGAGGGAGGAGGGGGACGGGCAGTAAGAGTCAGAGCCCGAAAAGCCAGTGGGGAGGGCACCCCAAAACCGCTAACGACCCAAGCTTCTGAGGAGCGCCTTCGCTCGAGGGAAAGCAAAGTAACCGGGGAACTAAGAAAATGAGGACCTTCCGGGGCTCCGCCAAGAGGGGTGAGAACTAGGGAGGCTGAGGCTGTGGAGGAAAGAGAGGGGTGGTGTCGTCCGAGGGGGGTCCCCTGGGAAAGGGCTCGACGCTGGGGCCGGAAAGCGGGGGCACGGCGGCGGGCGGGCGGGCGGAGGCCTCTGCGGGCCTCGAATCCGAGAAAACCAGTGAGAAGACGAAACGGGCCGGGACGGCGCGGGCGCCGCGGTACCTGCAGAGATCGTCCAGGACGCTGCCGGGAATCTCCACCCGTTTCGTCTCCATGATGAGGACCCACCGCAGGAGCAGTGCATCCCGGCTCCGCGCGGCCGGGGACGAGGGTACGGCTCGGAGACTCCGGCTCGCCGGAGAGCGGGCAGCGCAGCGGCGGCGCTCACAGGGACCAGAGGGGGGAAGGGGCGAAAGCCGCTCACTTCCGTCCGGTGCCTTAAGCCCAGGACCCCTGAGGCTGGGCCGAGGCGGGGGCGGAGCCCCTGGAGCCACGCCCCGATCCTACTTGAACGGCCCAATGGGAAGCTGGAGAGTCGGGAGCCTGAGCGCGTAAGCCAATGAGACGTTTGCTTATTGGTCCGTCGTCTCCAGTGGTCTTCAAGCTGCTCAATTGCTACTCAGAAAACCTACTTCCCGCCGCCTGGGACTGAGCCTGGGGTAGATACGCGCATGCGCGCCAAGCAGCTTTTGCGCTACCAGGAAGTCGAGGGCTTCCCCACAGGCCAGAGACTAACTGCGGGACTTGGGCGTGGTGTGCACGCCTTCTGCATTGCGCAGGCTATCCTACCTGGGCAGGGCGGGCCCCCGCAGGCGCGTTCAGCTCCGCGCGAGTGTGCATTCACGATTCCTCCTATCAGATATCCTGCATACACACTCACCGCTGCCCCCACCAGCTTTGTGGTGGTTCACCTCCGTCCCTCTTCGGGCACCAAGCTCCGAAGGTGAAGACAAGGGCTTTATCCCAGTATGGGACACATAGTGAACCTGAGCCCAGGAATCTGCATTCTACCTCTATACACAGCACTCCAATCTGCTAGTCTCCTCATTCATTCTTCATCTTGCTTAATTATTCATTCCTCATCTTGCTCCATTGACTCAAATTCATTTGAGATCCCACTCCCTCTTTTTACATCAGACCCACAGGCCCACATACACCTGCTAGGTCACTAGTTGAGTCAGTTCCTCCATTTACTCTCCCATCCTTTCTGTTCATTTCTGTCCAAATGCCCACATGTACATCAGATTCGCATTTCTCCTCACGAGTGCAAGAGCTGCCTAACCAAGCACCTCTGCCTCCATTCTTGGCCTGTACAACTGCCTAAGTTTTGGGGGTTTTTTTTGTTCAAATATAAGAAGGTGACCATCTATGATCAAGCCCAAACTGTTAACATCTATTCTAGAGTCCCATTGCCATTTATTTTACTCACCTGTTTTCCATATTTGTCTTTCTCCTAATTATTGGAGAATTTCTTAAATTTATCTCCTACCCTCCTATAGTGTTTTTACTTTTCTAGAGTTCTCTTTTATCTTTCAGATCCCTGTTGTAGCATCATAGCCTTGCTTCATTGATTTCTTATCCCTATGAGGATATTAATAATATATTTTAAAAGTTTTCTTCTTCCTGAATAGTCTCATATTCCTCTCAGCTGGAATTTTGCTAATTATTTGATCTCCATCTATCATATTAGAAACTTTCTGGTGGTACTCAACTATAAAATAAGCTATGCTTTATTTTCTTTTATTGCATTTTGCTTTATTGTGCTTCACAGGTGTTGCTTTTTTTTTTTTTACAAATTGAAGACAAGACTATCCCCACCAGCAAAGAGATTATGCCTCACTTTATTACAATATTCGCTTTATTGCAGTGGTCTGGAACCGAGCCCACAATAGCTTTGAAGTATTCTTGTATTCATTCATACTTAAAAGTAGGAAACTAAAAACTGGAGGTACGTACTATAAAGGGTGATTGGAAGCTCCCAGCATGTAGGTGGAACTAGTTTCCT
Organism: Myotis yumanensis; assembly: GCF_028538775.1. Taxonomy (NCBI): domain Eukaryota; kingdom Metazoa; phylum Chordata; class Mammalia; order Chiroptera; family Vespertilionidae; genus Myotis; species Myotis yumanensis. The sequence continues at coordinate 65,801,980 of NW_027223755.1, read as the reverse complement.
GAGAGCTTCACTATAGGATGATCTGACTAGGCTGTTGGCTGGGAACACATGGCATCAGTATCTGTAGGTCATTATTTCCAGCTGGTCAAATGTCCTAAACAGAAAGTCCTTTCAGGTGTCAACGTAAGAAATGTCCAAGTCTATATACACTGAGTGGCCAGATTATTATGACCATGTCAGGTGGTCATAATAATCTGGCCACTCACATTCAAATATATCCCACGTTCAACGGCTGTTAAATCGCATTGTTTACCCATATCTTCAGAAAAAAATCTCTTCTACTGTCGTAGTAAACAACCTGCTTCCCTATTTATAATGGTCTGGCCCTCTAGCAACTTCAGCATGAAATTATAGCTAATTTGCCTACAAATATCAGGTGGTCATAATAATCTGGACACTCAGTGTATATAAAGAGCCAGGAGCTATCACATCCGAAACAACCGAACAGACAACCAAACAGGCTGATTGGGGTGACCAGGCTGGCAGGGGGGTTAGTGAGGGACAACCAAACTACTGAACAGCAGGCTGCGTGGGGCAGCCAGGCTGGCGGGGGGGGGGGGGGGGGGGGGGGCAGTTGGGGGTGACCAAGTGGCGGGGGGGGGGGCAATTGGGGGTGACCAGGCTGGCAGGGGGGGGCAGTAAGGGGCAACCAGGCTGGCGGGGGGGGCAGTTAGGGGCAACCAGGCTGGCAGAGGGGGGCTGTTGGGGGCGACCAGGCTGGCAGGGGGGCTTAACAATTGGGCCTAAATGATCGGGCCCCAGGCTCGGGCCTAAACCAGCAGTCGGACATCCCCGGAGGGGTCCCAGATTGGAGAGGGAGCAGGCTGAGCTGAGGGGACCTCCCCCTCCCCCCGCACAAATTTCATGCACTGGGCCTCTAGTCTGTAGATAATTTCTATGACTTTATTTGAGCCAAACTGGGAACATAGCTGGGGAGGAAAATCTTAAATGTTCCTGAGAAAAGCAGTTTTGCAGCTTATTTTACTAGTATACATTAGAATCAAAGGAGAATATGTAAAGAAGGTGCATAAAATCCATTGGTGGTAGTGATGGGGAAAATAAGACTTTTTTTGGGGGGGGGGGGGGCCTAGCAATCTGAACCTGTGCCAGTAACTTAATGTACATTCTTGATAGCCTATAATTAAGTCACTGCCCCTTTCTCCATAATCTGGTCTGGCGGGACCTGTTTTCCTGATTGCTCTGGATTTGCAAGGGGGGCATAAGCAAAGAATGTAACAGCTTAGCTACTGGGGAGGTCACTGGCACCACCAAGACCAGGCATTTGGATACAATCTAACTTCCCCATTCTGACTGACTGAGGGCTGCCCCTGGGGCCTGCACCCCAGCCTACCAGATGTGCAGCAAGGCAGGCTCTGGGTCCAGAAAAAGCCCTCAGGAAGAGAAATGCAGATACTGGCAGTTGGACATTCAGACAGCATGGTGTAATGCATTGGTGAGGGTGAAGGTGAGACTCTTCCGTAGTTCTAGTTTGCTGGGTGCACATTCTATCTGTCCTAACTGAAGTTCTTTCGTCTGTCTGGGAGGCACCTTAGAGGTTTTCTTAGTTGTCCACTTGGAGCTCTGAGTCTGGTTTTTAGTTCTCTAAATGATGGCAGTGAAACAACAGTGCAAAGCAAAGAGGTGTTTACCTCCAAGGGGCTAATGGTAAACAAACAAGTAGATTACCAGGCTTCCTGCTGAAGGCCCTGGAGGGAGTCTTCCTGTTTACTATCTCTTTGTAGTCTCCCAGCTCAGGGACAGCTATACAACTCCTTTTTGAGCTCTTAGGGGCCACGAAGTCCTCAAACTGTCACATATTGCTAAACCAATCTCCCCGACGAAGGGTCCCAGAGATGTCTAGGGGCAAGCATCGTCCAAGCTACTTTTCTGCCTCTTCCCACCCCACCCCTGCTTCCTCACACACACATTTCTAGGAGCTGGGCCAGTGCACATAGAGCAGCCCTTATAGCAGTCCTCTGAGAAAGTATTCCATAAAACCCAAGGCCTCACTCAAACCCAACTGTCCACAGGCCCCAGAAGAGAAAGGCAGAGAAATTGGAGTTTGGAGTTGAGGGAAAAGGAGATGCTAGGCTTCTTAAATTATAATACTGACACGAGTTTTAAATAGTTGGGCTGATCAAAACCTTTGACAAGAAAAAAAAATTAGAGATGTTCTAAATTAAAATGACAGAAGCCAGAGAGTGAGGAAAAAACAGAACAGGTAACCTGTTGTTGGCTGTGGACCAGCTCTGACCAAAAACTGCTCACATTCCTGTATATCTGCTGGGATTTTGGGTTCTTTTTCAGGTGGCTATTTCCCCCATTATCCAAAAGAGAGAACAGCCAGGCACCACAGAACTCCAGGAACCTCTGCTTCTCATTTACACATAAACTTTCCTATCCAGCCCTAACCGGTTTGGCTCAGTGGATAGAGCATCGGCCTGTGGACTGAAAGGTCTCAGGTTCAATTCCGGTCAAGGGCATGTACCTTGGTTGCGAGCACATCCTCAGTGGGGGGTGTGCAGGAGGCAGCTGACAGATGTTTCTCTCTCATTGATGTTTCTGGCTCTCTATCCCTCTCCCTTCCTCTCTGTAGAAAACCAATAAAATATATTAAAAATATATATATATATACTTATTGCCAGAACCGGTTTGGCTCGGTAGACCGAGCGTCGGCCTGCGGACTGAAGGGTCCCAGGTTCGATACCGGTCAAGGGCATGTACCTTGGTTGCGGGCACATCCCCAGTGGGAGGTGTGCAGGAGGCAGCTGGTCAATGTTTTTCTCTCATCGATGTTTCTAACTCTCTGTCCCTCTCCCTTCCTCTCTGTAAAATATCAATAAAAATATACTTAAATATATATATATACTTATTTATTGCTTTTAGAGAGAGGGGAAGGGAGAGGGAGAGGGAGAAGGAGAGGGAGAGGGAGGGGAGGAGGGGGAGAGAGAGACAGACAGACAGACAGACAGACATGGGTCAGCAGCCTCCTGTACACCCCCTGGGATCGAGCCTGCAACCCAGGCAAGTGCCCTGACCAGAATCAATCCTGCAACACTTTGGTTCATGGATGACGCTAACCAACTGAGTCACCCATCCAGAGTAAATCCTTCCTTTTAAAAAAGACTTTCAGCCGTGGAAATTAAAACTATTTTGTTTAACACCTTTAGAGTTCTAAAATATGCTGTTTCATGTGGTTAGTCTTCTATGACTATATGGGATAGGCAGATCAATTAATGAGGCTTATAAAGATTAAGTAACTTATAAAGATTAAATGATTAAATCACTGTGTGTAATAAAGCCAGGACTAGAATTCAGTTCTTCTAAACTCACAGCAGATATTCTGCTTTAGGGTTAATGACACAATAATAATTATTAATATCTACATAGCATATTATAGTATAAAATTCTTTTCAAATGTCAGAATTCTCACAATTATTAAAGGAAGAAAACATAGGCCTAAAATAGCATCACTGGCACTAAAAGCCCATGATACCAAATCTAGATTTAATAGCGGATCTAATTTCAGCTTCAACTTTTCCCAGAAATGTAATTTTAATCAATGGAATTTTCTGGTCAAGCATCAGTAAGGAAATCTGTCACATGGGCCCTCTCCAACCCCTATAGAAAGAAGAGGCAATCTGTGTGGTTAAAACCCTTTCATTCTTTCCCCAAAGAAAAGATGTCAGGCCCTGAGAATAATCCTTCCTGTTGTTAATAGCTCCCTTGCCCCACCCTTCTTCCTATAAAATCCTTCCATTTTGTACAACCCCTCAGAGCACCATTGTAGTTGCTAGTTGGCATGCTACTCAATTTATGAATCACTTAATAAAGCTAATTAGATTATCACATTTCCTCAGTTGAATTTTGTTTGTTTCTTCTAGCACAACAAACCAAGTTGTCATGGAATTCTAAAAAAATTTTTTAACATGCTAAATGGCCTCTCTCAGCCCTGCTGAACTCCTGACAGCTCTGGCTCTATTTCTCTACAGGTCTTTCATCTTTGTCCTACTCCACCTATTACCTTTATCCTCAGGAGGATGGGGAGTTGTCCCCAGTAGTTCAGACATCATATCCTGACCCGATGACATTCAATAAACAGAGAGAGAGACCTGTCAGGTGTCAGTGTAGCTGATTAAACCGGCAAGCCAAAGATGAGAAAGCCTTAAGCCTTTAATCACTTATACAACCAATGTGACGGGCTGCCTGTCACTACTCCAGCCAATTCAGCAGAGACAGACAGGGTTGAATCATATATGAGCATTTATTCCAATAATGCCAGCAGTATGGGAGAGCAGGAAGTCATCCACAAAAATCTGCTCTTCACACCCCCCACCCCCATAAGCCAGTTGCTTATATTGGGTAGAAGGACCAATATTACATGGGGAAGTCGGCAAAAGAATGGATATGCAAAATGGGTATAATGGTTACAGTTTACAGGCAACGTGGGCTGAGGGTTTGCAAAGGGCTGTAGTGGGGAGGTGCAAAAGGCTGGGGTTTTGCAAAGGGCTGGCGCCTCTATTTTCTGCAATAAGGTTGTTAATAGGCAGCCATGATAATAGGCAGCTCCCAGATTGGGTGGATGGGCTGAATTTCCAGGTGAGCCCTCAGGTCCCACGTGCAACTCCCCGCCAGGTTAGAATGTGCTTTCTTTAATAAGAACAAAGCAATCACAGTTAACAGAACATGATTAATATTTCTTATAACTAGCTAGTCTCCAACATTCTATTTCTGCCCCTAAAACTGACCCAGTAACATTCAATAAAAAAAGAGAGAAAGAGCTGTCAGGTGTCAGAGTAGCTGGTTAAACTGGCAAGCCAAAGATGAGAAAGCCTTAAGCTTTTAATCACTAACTAAAGTGGTATGAACAAAAGGTTAAAACCAGACAAAGCAAACTCCCTTCATTTCCCCCGTGGAACAGGTCACCAATCAAGGTTTCAGGTGAATGAGCACAGATATACCGGCCACTGGAGGTCATCTCACGGAACAAAAGGCTCCAGCATTTTTATGGATCCAGGGAGGGAGGGCCCACGGACGAAAGCTAGGAGTAGAAAAGTACTCCTCCCCCTGCAATAAGGGCTCAGCAGAGGAGACTAAAAAAGACCTCAGCCAAAGGCCTCTGATAAAGAGACCTAGGATTAAAGGCCCTGGAGCTAGGAATGCAAATATATAAAGCATATGAGTCAGAAAGGCCCAAGTCCTTGACTGCAAAGCCCTTCAGAGAATGCAATGCACTGGCTGTGCACCAAGTCTGCTAAGGAAAAGCAGTTAATCCCCAGGAGGCATGCCAGGTAAAACGGTTTGTAATTGCCTACAGTTAGGCCCGAACAGTCACACATAGGTGTTTAACCATGAGCCAGACTTCTCCAGAACTACTGCTGTTAAGTGAACCCTGGAGCCTGTCTTACCTCTGAACTTACAGGAACCCATTCATTTCTTTGTGTTTCAACCACAGATTTCTGTTACTCAGGCCCAAATCATTCCAACTGGTATGTCCACTAGCCACCCAGCGAACCTTAGTAAACCTAACATTCCTGTCTTTCTCGCACATTACCATGTCCAATCCATCAGTGAGTCTTGTCCAGTCTACCTCTAAAACATATGTAAGATCTAAAACAAGCATGTCAAACTCGAGACCTGCGGGCCGCATGTGGCCCACAATGAATATTTTTGCGGCCCAGCCAATGTAACAGTATGTAAGAAATGTTTTAATAAAAATTTTGTAACTTAATTTTTACAATATCCTGCTATACATAATCTACACTAATAAAAGAGAAACATGGTAATTAGCGTACGACCGCTACCCTTTTCATTGGCTAATCAGTGAGTATATGCAAATTAACTGTCAGCCAAGATGGCGGCCGGCAGCCAGGCAGCTGGAAGCGAACATGAGGCTTGCTTGCTCCAGTGACTGCAGACTCCAACGTTCCCCGCCTGACTTGCCGGCCTCTGAGCTGGCAGTTTGAAACATTCTAACAAATATATAGAAGCTAAACAAAACCCCAGAAGATCTCAGAGCTGGAGTTATACATTGTTTCGATTATAGAACACAAACAAACCAGCGAAAGCCTCAAAGGTAGAGCCAGAGTTAAAGCTGGCCCAGAATAAAAAAAAAGAAAGAGAAAAAAAAGGAGCAGTTGGGAGCTTCAGATAACAATCACCAGTCTGAAAGCAGCCCTCAGCCCCTCACCCAGACTGGCCAGGCACCCCAGTGGGGACCCCCACCCTGAAGGGTGTGTGACCAGCTGCAAACAGCCATCATCCCTCATCCAGGCTGGCCAGGCACCCCAGTGGGGACCCCCACCCTGATCCATGACATCCTTCAGGGCAAACCAGCCAGCCCCTAGGCCTCTATTCTATATAGTAAAAGGGTAATATGCCTCCCAGCACCGGAATCAGCGGAGCCACGAGGCCTCCTAGCACCAGATCAGCATGACAGGGGGCAGCGCCCAAACCCCCTGATCGCCCTGCGGCTCTGTGTGTGACAGGGTGCGGCGTCCCAACCCCCTGATCGGCCCTGCTCTGTGTGTGACAGAGTGTGGCGCCCCAACCCGCCCCCCCCCCCCCCACAGGCCCTGCTCTGTGTGTGACAGGGTAGAGCCATAACCTCCCCATTGGCCCTGCCCTGAGTGTGACAGTGGCGGCGCCCCAACCCCCTGATTGGCCCTGCTCTGTGGGTGATAGAGGGCGGCGCCCCAACCCCCTGATCCGCCCTGCTGTGTGACAGGGGGCGGTGCCCTAACTCCCCTATCGGCCCTACTCTGTGCGTGACAGGGGGGAGCTCCCCAACCCCCTGATTGGCCCTGCTCTGTGCATGACAGGGGGTGGCGCCGCAACCTTCCCATCGGCCCTGCCTTGAGTGTGACAGGAACGGTGCCCCAACCCCCCAATCGGCCCCACCCTGAGTGTGACTGAGGGTGGCATCACAACCTCCCAATCCCCCCTGCTCTGTGCATGACAAGGGGCAACGCCCCAACTCCCCAATCGGCCCTGCTCTGAGCCTGACCAGGGGCTGCACCTAGGGATTGGCCTGCCTTCTGCCACCCGGGAGCAGGCCTAAGCCAGCAGGTCATTATCTCCCGAGAGGTCCCAGACTGTGAGAAGGCACAGGCCCGGATGAGGGACTCCCCTCCCTCCCCCCGCCCCCCGCCGAGTGCACAAATTTTTGTGCACTGGGCCTCTAGTTATTAATAATGTACTACAAGGTTCGCTAATGACTGATTACTATTATCGTGTTGCATTCATTTCCCTTACATGCCTTAAGTGCAGGCACACCATTTCTCTCCACTAATACTAGCAGCGAATATTTTAGCAGCCAATTGCCACGTCATTAGTCTTGGACTGACCTGTTTAGTGTGCACAACAGGAAATATTTCACTTTCAGAGAACAAGAAAAAAATAGGTTTATTTGCATTACGCTTATTTGTGCAGTTATTCAGTGTCTGGTAAGTTAATGTTCTAGAAAAAATATTAATTTTTATTAAAACGTTCTATTATTTTATGTTAAAGATTACTCATTTATTTCAGCCCTTTGTATTCAGCACGTCTCTATCAAAATAGACCTACATTTCTATAAAAATCGAAGCTTTTGTTTTTTTGTGGCCCACATAAACTTAAACCTTGTTTCTTTGGCCCTTGTTAGTCTTTGAGTTTGACACGCTTGATCTAAAACATATCTTTTCTTTACTTCAATTTGCCTCAAGCCACCTTAGTCCAAGCCACCTCATCTTTCCCTTGGACTACTCAATAAGCTACTAACTGGTCTCCTGTCTTTCACTCTTAACCACATTTTAATCCATCCTCCACATGGCATCAAAAGTGATTGTCTTAAAACATAAATTTGATCACAATACTCTCCTGCTTGAAAATCTTTATGACCCTTCGAGTAACATCCAATTTGCCTGCCATGGCCTAAGACTTTATATGATGGGGCACCTGCCTATCTCTCTAGCTTCATTCTGTGTCCCATCTTCATCTCTCCCTCTAGCCACACTAGTCTTCCTCCAATTCATCAAATACTCCAAGCCCTTTCTGCATACCATTCCCTCATCCTGGAATACTGCCCACCCACTCCCATAATTCCCTCCTTATTATCCTTTGTGTGCAGCTTAAACATCACCTCATCAGAAATTCTCCCCTGACCATTCTATCTAAAGAGACTCTACTGTTACTAGCTATCAATTCCTTTGTTTCCTTCATACTATGCTTTCTCAATTTGAAATTTTTTCTATCATTTTTCCCTTGCCCCCACTATACTATAAGTTTCAAGAAAGCAGGAATCTTTTCTATGTTATTCATTGAATCCCCAGTGCTTAAAGTGTCTTTGACATATGGTAGGCACTCTACAAACATTTGCTGACTAAAAAATAGGCAAATGAGTAAGTTATCATCAAATATGTGCTGAGGTTACTGAAGAGGAGGTGATGAGATGCAAAGTCTTAATATGAGTAAGCATGAATCTCTTTTAAAAGAGTGAATCTCTGCTTAGAAATCTGTTGGAAAAGATGAACTCCTTCTAGCTCAGATGAGTTTTTGTGACTTTCACCAAAGAATCCTAATTAATCCAGAGCTCACTTGCTCTGTATGTGTATTAGATATGTTATATAAATGTGTGTAATATATTTTCTAAATATATGCAATATATTATGTAATATAATAAATATCTATATATATTAAAGCCTAAGCAACCGTCCGACCATTCGACCGTCTGACTGGTAGCTATGATGCACAATGACTACCAGGGGGCAGACACTCAACACAGGAACTGCCAAGCTGTGATGAGTTGGAGCTGCAGTTCTTGGGTGACGCACCCAGAACCAGGGAAGAGGGAGCTCGATTCTGGGGTACGTCACCTGAGAATCGCCCTCTCACAATCTGGGACCCTTGGGGGATGTTGAAGAGCCGGTTTTGGCCCGATCCCTGCAGGCCAGGCTGAAGGACCCCACCTGCCAGGGGCCTCCAGGGTGTGTCCAGCCCGTCTCACCCAGTCCCTCCCCGCTGGCCACCTTCTAATTAATTTCCTTTCAATGTGTACAAATCTTTTCACTGGGCCTCTATTAAATACTATAAATATACACAATATGTAACTATGTATGTTAAATATAAACATCCTATATAATAAAAGCCTAATATGCTAAGTGTCCGGTCATCCAGTCAGCCATTCAACCAATCAAAGCGTAATATGCTAATGATATGCTAAGGCCACTCAACTGCTTGCTATGACATGCACTGACTACCAGAGGGCAGACGCTCCAACTGGTAGGTTAGCTTGCTGCTGGGGTCTGGCCAATCGGGACTGAGTGAGATGAGCCAGACATGCCCTGAAGCCTCCTGTGGTCCCTCCCCGGCTGGCCAACCTTCTGTGTCCCTCCCCGGCCCTGATCGTGCACTGGTGGGTCCCTTGGCCTTGCCTGCACCCTCTTGCAATCTGGGACCCTTCGGGGGATGTCAGAGAGCCAGTTTTGACCTGATCCCACAGGCCAGCCCAAGAGACTCCACTGGTGCACAAATTTGTGCACTGGGCCTCTAGTATTATATATAAATATATTGCATATATAAAATAATTCTGGATGATGGAACACTAGAATATTGTCCTTTTCTTTTTTCCCCCATTGATTTTTAGAGAGTGTGGAAGAGAGAGGGAAAGACAGAGAGAAATGCTGATGTGAGGGAAACACATTGATTGGTTGCCTCCTGCAGGAGCCCAACCAGGCAATGGAGGTATGTGCCCTTGACTGGAATCGAACCCAGGACGCTTTGGTCTGCAGGCCAACATTCTATCCACTGAGCCAAACAAGCTAGGGCTTTTGCCCTCCCCTTTCTGCTCTTCTGTCTTGTCTAACTCCCATGCTCAGATGAGTTTTGCCCAGAATGGGAGGAGGCAATTGAAAGGGAGCAAATGAAGCTCTCAGACTGAAATAAGAAAGCTCTAATCTAATTATAAACAACCTTTGTTTCTATGAGGGGCAAATCAGGAAAATGAAACTTGTTTCAGGATTTTTTGTTTTGGAAAAGAACTTCTTAATTTTTTAAAATCAGAAATATAATCTGTATAACAGTTCTTAAGAAAACTCTCATTAATTCCCTGTCATGGATGAAGAGATTTTTTTTGGACTACAATTTCAGAAACTAAATTACTAACAAATACTAATTACTATGTTGAATCTTTGAATACATTTTGTTGAGTAAGCATGCTGGACACTGGTTTGTTTTTCTCTCTTTAACTGACCTTGTAAACTTTTTTTTATATATATATTTTATTGATTTCTTACAGAGAGGAAGGGAAAGGGATAGAGAGTTAGAAACATCGATGAGAGAGTAACATCCATCAGCTGCCTCCTGCACACTCCCCACTGGGGATGTGCCCGCAACCAAGGTAGATGCCCTTGACTGGAATCAAACCTGGGACCCTTGAGTCCGCAGGCTGACGCTCTATCCACTGAGCCAAACCAGTCAGGGCTTGTTTGTTTTTTTGTTAATCCTCACCCAAGGATATTTTTCCACTGTATTTTTTTTTTTTAGAGAAAGAGTGGAAGAGAAGGAGGGAAGGAGAAGGATGGGGAGGGAAGGAGAGAAAGAGAGAGAGAGAAACATCAATGCAAGAGAGAGACAGAGACATAGAGAGAGAGAAACATCAATGCAAGAGAGACACAGAGACATAGAGAGAAAGAAACATCAATGCAAGAGAGACACATCAATTGGTTGCCTCCCACATGTGCCCCAGCTGGGGCTGGGAATCAAAACTGCAACCCAGATTAGTGCCCATGACTGGGAATTGAACCCATGACCCTTTGGTGCTTGGGCCCATGCTCTAACCACTGAGTCATACCGGCCAGGGCTAGCATAATGCTTTTATAGAGTATTCCATGTTGTTGCATTAGTACTTCATTCCTTCTTTTTTTTTTGTTAACCCTCACCCAAGGATATTATCCCATTGATTTTTTTTAGAGAGAGTGGAAGAGAGAGGGAAAGACAGAGAAACACTGATGTGAGAGAAACATTGATTGGTTGAGTCCTGCACACGCCCCAACCAGGGCCAGGGCCAGGGCCAGGGCCAGGGCCGGGGAGGAGCCTGCAACCAAGGTACGCTCCCTCTCCCTCTTCCTCTCCTTCCTCTCCTTCCTCTCCTTCTTCTCATCATCCATTTACCCTCTGGTAACATGAAGCTATTTTCCTTCAGGAGTACTCCTTCCTCACTCTCATTCATGCATTTGGGTGGGTTTAATTCCTTACCTCCAACCCCTTCACCCTAGCCCCCAACTCTTAGAGCAGTTGTCACAACGATTATTTAAGGGATAAGCTAGGAACCCAAGCCAGGCTCAAAAGAGCCAATGCTAGGGTATTTGCTGGACTTATTGGGACAGAATTGCCTTTTTCTTCTCAGCGTGATAGTGCTAAGAACATAGCCGGGAGATCCTGTGCCTTCTCACTCCAACAGCCTGCCTGAGAAGGGAGCCAAAAGAGAGGAAACGGGGTAAGAGATGAAAATAAAAACCAACAGTTATGATCATACTGTTTGAGCCCTGGAATCCCATGGAGCATTGAACCATGCATAGCCCCTGGATTTTTCATAATCTCAGCCAGGACTTTCTCTTTTACTGATGGTGGTGTTACTCTTTGACACCATCTTGTCTGCCTTTTGCAATCCTGAATGCTGACTAATACACTAAGTCTGGTCTTGTACTTTGGTAAATCAAGGAAGTGGTCTATACCTACATCTTGAGTGCATGGTTATTGGGAAAGAAGAGTGACATGAAAAAAATTGTAAGAGAGTAACAGATGGTTGGCAGGAGTGGAGCAGCAGTCCAAAGCAAGAGAGTGACCTGGGGGTGGAGATGGGAGCGTAGGCCCCACCACTTTGGCCCTAAACAAGAATGACCTCTGACACCTGAAGAACTTGAGAGCACTCCAATTACACTAACAAAATCAATATATCATGAATGAAATGTGATATCTGCAGAAAACTGTCTCGTAAGTCCAAGTGGGAAGAGCTGAATCAGACAGTTGGCTAACATTAGTCATGTCTCTAGAAAAACAATGAGTCAACAAGACATAGAGGAAAGCCTGGAAGAGAACTGAGATGTAGCATTTGGCACTGCCTCTCCAATTCCCATAGACTGGAGACACACTGAGCAGCCAGCCTGACCATCTTCTTGGCAGTGTCTCCGAGGAGGACCTTTAACCTTCAAAAGTCACTTCACTTAGGCTTCATTTCAATTCAACTGTCCAAGCAACCTGAAAGTTACAGTTTTACATGCCATGGAGCTTTCCGTCAGCATTGTTAGGGCTGATGTGAGGCCCTGCAAAGGAGAAGGGAGTCTTCCAGATCAAAGTCATTTGAGAGAGTGAGTGGCAAGTCAAACAGCACCCAGGAGGCCAAGTCCGAACCCCAGGTCTGGATGGTTCTAAGCAGAACCAGAACTTGGAGGAGGGGTGTGGAATTGGAAGGGGGTTGTTGGGTGAGGGGCTATACTGTCTGAGTCACAGACACAGTAATAAAAGATCAGGTTACATTTGAAGAGATTTTGGTAATTGTTCTAATCCACATCTGGACTTGTTGCTCTGAGAAGTGGTGCTGGGTAAAGGACAGGGCCCACTTCTCTTGGTTCTAGTTTTTTGCCTGCTCCCACTACAGACTAAACCCAGATTTTCATTAATGTTGGAAATATCATTTAAGAATATTATTCCTTTGCCCTAAAGCTTTTTCCCCTCAAAGATTGCAATGTCCATGAAGAGCATTACTACATTAAATTTCATCGCACATATAGACAGTCTTATTAAGAGATTTCTTTTTTTGAAGCAAAAATTAAATGCCCTCGATTTTACTTAAATGAATTTCATTGTTTTTATTACTAAAAGACTTCTAAAAGGGAATTTTCCTAACTTTCAATACAAAAAATTCATGCAAATCAATGAAGGACTTACTCTGGGAACACATAATGTATGCATTTTTTATGTTTAAAAAGCCCAAGCCATATTATTATTAATATGCAAAAATGGATTATTAATTTCTTTACATTTGGTCATAGGTAGCATTATTTTCATAACAGTGAGGTAAGTGAACCATAAATTTGCAGTTTCCAAAATTATGTAAGTCTTAAAGTTTATCTACCTCAACCTGGTGTGGCTCAGTTGATTGGAGCATCCCATGCACTGAGTTCCTGGTCAGGAATTCCTGGTCAGGGCACATACCCAGCTTGCAGGTTCAATCCCTGGGACATGTGCAGGAGGCAACCAATCGATGTTTCTCTCTCACATCCATGTTTCTCTCTCTTCCTCTAAAATAAATTTTTTTAAAAAATTATCTACCTCTGGCTTTTGAGTCCCATTTCTTTAGAAATATGTATTTGGGAAAGAATGGCAAATAATGACCAACAGGCAGACTGCCAGGTTTCAAAAGAACTGCTGTTTTGGCCTTGTTTCAGTCCCTACATTAAAATCTGTTTATTTAATTTTCTACAGAAGAGACTCTGCATTGCTAAACTTGGCACATACAGCATGCATCCCTAATTTAGGTAAAACACCCATGCCACCAGAGCTCCATAAAAGCTATACAAAAACATATGTTAGTTTTCAGAAATGTAAAGTTTTACTTGCAAAACATCAGCCCACTCTGCTCTGGTGCTAGGCTTATCATTGCTTACTTCCATTGCCCTACTTCTGTCTCTATCTTGCTGACCTCCTCTCTCTTTCCTTCTCCCCAGTAACCCCCTTTCCTTTACTTAGAGCAAATTAACAACTTCTGTGTGTCCTTGCACACCTTCTCCCTGCTCTCTTAATTAGGTAAACATATATATACATGGGTATTAACTCTTCCCTGTTTTACAAAATAAAAGGATCGTTATAAAACTCTCTGCATTTCCTCTTTTTGTAAAAATACATTATGGCAATCTCTCCAAGTCAATTGATAGAGAGCTCACTCATTTTTAAAAACATGTAGTAGTCCATGTTGTTTAATAGTCTATGATGAGGATATACCCCCAATTAGTCAATTATTTCCCTATTGATGGGCATACACTTTGCTTCCAATTTTTTGTCACTACAGAAAATGCTGCAATAAAAGTCTTCTATGCCTGTTCTTATGTACTAGTGTCTTTATTTCTAAGGACTCCTGGGGGTGAGATTGCTGGGGCAAAGATATGCATATTTTTCCTTTTAAAACTAACTGCCAGATTGTTTTCCCAATGGACTGTTCCAAATGTAATGTACAGCATGCCCTCTCCTGCACTCACCTCTATTGCCACCCACCATAGCAGTTATTAGCCAATTATTGCATCTTGGTAAAAAGCTGTTGCTAGGTTTTTAATATTCATCTTTGTTAATTTTATCTATTACTGCCAGACACATTACCTGAAAGCTTTGTGTCTGAAAACAACATTGACTATCCCTGGAGAATTCAAATGGAATAAAAGGGTACCCAAAGGTAAGTAAAAGTCTTTTTCCTACCCCAGAATTCCAGTTTCATCTACTCATCCCCCTACCCAGAGATAACTATATTTTACAGTTTAAAAATATTTCCAAGCCTATACTCTTTTAATGTAGAAGAGTTCCTCAGTCTTTCTGTAGATAACACTTTTATAAAATCACAAATCAAATAATTCTATATAAAGTTATGTCCCTTGTCTTTTTCACTTAACATCTTGGACATTTTCCATTCAAGTACATATGTATCTATGTCATTCACTTTATTGGCTGCACAATATACTGTACCAGTCAGGATGATCTAGGTTATGCTAATGATAACAAACGAGACCAGAATCTCAGTGGGTCTACACAACAAATGTTTGTTTATTGTGTATGTGAAGTCTGCTGTCCTCACTATGAAGGCTCAGTGCCTTGGCTGCTTCTGTCTCGTGACTCTCCCTCCAGTGTGTGTTTCTACAATTGCTGCACCAGAAGAGAGCGTGGAGGTCTCACATGGGCTCTGAAAAAGCTTCTCAAATTTCAGGGATCAAAGAGGATCACATCAGCATGCCCAACTTAAAGGGGCAGAGAAGGGTATTCCTCCCTGCACTCAGAAGGAGAAGGGATCAAGAAACATTGGTGAACACAGTAGTATCTACCACATATACCATTGCATAAATATAGTATAATTTATTTAAGTAATCCATATTGGTGGACATTTAGATAGCTTCTGGGTTTTTTTCAAAGATCTTTCTACATTTATTTTTGCAAACTTATGTGAGTATATCTGGAGTGTAAATTCCAAGAAATGGATTTTCACAAACAAAAGGAATGTGCATGTAAAGTTTTGATAGCGCAGGGCTGCTGTTTTGAGATAAGTTCAAGAGGCATGAAGAGAGGAAGCCACACAATACAGGACACAAAGGGAAGAAAGGGATGGGAGAGATTTCGAGAACAGACTTCAAGTTTGACTTTCTAATGCACAGGCCCTTTGAATCCTGGCTATTCATATCTACTAAACCTCATATGTGTTCAATAAGCTCTTATTTTTACTTTTGCATGTTTGAATGGCATTTTGCTACTTGCCATAAGTTACATCAAACTTTGAGGGGCACAGAAAGAGGGATGGCCTGATCCTTACTCTCATTTCAGTTTTCAACCTAGTAGAGAGCTGGGGCAGGGAAAGAGCTGAGCACTCATAGAACCCCAGCGTTCCACACTACACCAATGTTTATGAGTTGAGCTGCTTTTCAATCCAGCACCAATGGTTGATGGGAACGAAGCTTCATCACATCTGGAACAGGAGCACAAACTAAGAAAAGTCTTGCTTAGAAATTCCATCTCTGCACCAGAGTAAAGCCCAGCTCAGACTTCACTTCACAGCAGCTTTATCAACTGCTATCAGAGCTCATCCTGATCTCCAGCTTTTCTACATTTATAACACATACAAGTTAGTCCACATTTGGTTTTGTATTATTCTCTGTTTGTCTTGTCTCTAGAATTAGATTTAAGGCTGAGTATGGGGAAATATTTCATATTTATTTTAAATTTTCTACAGAGCCTTGCAGATATAACACTCAATAAAGGTGCAACTGTTGACTGATTAATTCGACCTAAGCCATTCAAACCTGACTTAACATGAGTGTACTATTTATAAACCACAAATGAAGTGAAGGACACCTCGGGGAAAACCAACATGTGGTTCCCATTTGCCAGGTTTCCCATGGAATATAGATTATTGCCTTGATGATAAAACTGCAGCTATTCTGAAAACTGGCAGCAGACACCTTCATGTGCCATTCTAGTAACTACAGACTATTTTCTCAGACTGGTATAAACTTCACATAAGTAAGCCTACCCATATTCTAAAGTAGATTGATAGAATATGGTACTCACCCTATAAGTCATCACTTTTATTTCTAAAGTATTGGAAGCATCTTTCTCCCTTTCTATAAATGTTGTATATCATTCCCACGCATTTTTCCTATTTTTACCATAATAATATGTATCTATAAATGACCTGTGCTATTGCTGTGCATGCATGTTTTACGTTTTACATGCTATCATATTCTACTTATCATTCTGTGACCTCCTTTTTCTTCTCTTTACAATACATGTTTTTAATTTATCTCATGTCTAAATAGTAACTCTAGGTCATTTATTAACTATCTAGAATTTCATTTCAGTAAACCCATTTTCCTGTTGATGCACATTTAAGTTACTTCCAGTTTTTCCCAGGTTCAAAAAAAAAAATGCTGCAAGAAGTGTTCTTATTCAAATCTTCATACTTATTCAAATGTTCTTGCACATATACATAATAGTCTCTCTACAGTATATACCTACAAGTGGAATTGCTGGATATGCATATTTTCAACCTTGATAAAGACAAATAGCTTTTCAAAATGGTTACAATAATTTCAACACCCACCAGCAATACATGAGGGTGCCCATTTCTTTCACATCCTCTCATGACTAGTGTTAATGTAGACTATCATATTGCACAGACTTCAGTGACCCAAGCCCTGCCTGCTCTGATTGATGTATGGCGTAGGGGATCAATATCTGGTGCCCCACCAGGTGGGAAGTTCTGATCCCTTTGTTATATATCCATCCAATTAAGCTCACTAATTTCATTTCTTTTGGTCAGCTTGATCTATTAGTTAAATGGTATTAAGATCTTCCCAATTGATTGTAATTTGGTTAATCATCCTTTGGTTCTTGATTATTCTGTCTTCTGGTAAATTATTCTTTTTATCTAAGAGTTTTATTTTTTATACGAAATGATGTTTTTAATCTTAAATTCCATTTGCTTGCTATTAATTACATTAAATACTATTATTCTTCTGCATACTCTCTCTTTTCATTTGTACTTGTCATATTTTTCCTTTTATTTTCAAATGTCTGGATGGTTTTTGTTTATTTGCTTGATAATCGAATGGGATATTTTTTTTTAAATATATTTTATTGATTTTTTACAGAGAGGAAGGGAGAGAGATAGAGAGTTAGAAACATCGATGAGAGAGAAACATCGATCAGTTGCCTCCTGCACATCTCTTACTGGGGATGTGCCCACAACCCAGGTACATGCCCTTGACCGGAATCGAACCTGGGACCATTCAGTCCGCAGGCCGACGCTCTATCCACTGAGCCAAACTGGTTTTGGCGAATGGGATATTTTTTATCTTTTAGTAAATGAGGTCTATGCAATGAACTCATATAGTGATCCTGGTATCTTTGGATTTATTTCTACCATCTAATTTGGGTCTTCTGTTTACTATTTCCTATTTCCTTTTTGCTTTTTACTCCTTTTTTTCTTTTTAATTCTTTGGGACTCATGAAGTTTTCTATATTCTTTTCTCCTCCTTTGTTGGTTTCAAACCTATGCATTGTATTTCTAATTTTTAACCTGCATATTATCTCTACATTTTTCCTACAAAGTCTTAAGTTATTCAAGGTTTTTTCTTCCTCCTGAACAAGACACAAAGTTAAATATATTTTAACAACCTTTTAAGTACTCCCAGGTTGTTTTTTAACCCTCAAATTATATTTTAAAGTAATAGTCAATTATATTTATCACTTAATTTATCAATTTCTGTGCTCACTTTTATTCTTGCATCTAATTTCTTCTCTCTGGGTTTATTGTTCTTATTGAAATACATCTTTTAATAGATCTCTCATTGTAGATCTATGGTTAGTAAGTTCTTTTGTTTTATTTTAATTGATTTGAGAGAGCGAGAGAGAGGAGAGAGAAATATCTATTTTGTTGTTCCACTTATTTAGGCACTCTTGGTTGATTTTTGTATGTACCCTGTTTGGGGATCAAACCCACAACCTTAGCCTATTGGGACAATGCTCTAACTAACTGAGCTACCCGGCCAGGAAAGTTCTTTTATTTTTATACAGTTATTGTTCATATTCTATATCTAAAATTGTGTTGTCATCAAACATTTATGCTGCCTTTCCTATACAAAATAAACAAGTAGAAGTTGAGAAGTGCTTCATTATGGAAGTATTTCACCAACAATAAATTAAGAATAATTAAACTCAAATATCACCATTTTGCAATGCCTAATGAATTAATGTATCAATGTCTGCCAACAGCACACACAAAGGAACAATTAGCTATACATGTCTCCTACATGCCACCTGCAAAGGAGTCTGTCTCAAAATTACACCTGAATCTGATCAAGTCCATAATCCCATTACTAATTTATAAAAAATACATAAGAACCGGATAAATCACATGGGAATTCATCAGCAAAATCTAGATAATGGGGCCCTACCCAGTTTGGCTCAGTGGATAGAGCGTTGACCCACAGACTGAAGGGTCGTAGTTCGATTCCGGCCAAGGGCACATACCTCAGTTGCAGGCTCAATCCCTGACTCCAGTTGGGGCACATGCAGGAGGCAACCAATCGATGTGTCTCTCTCATATCATGTCTGTCTCTCCCCCTCCATTTGACTCTCTAAAAATCAATGGGAAAAATATCCTTGGGTGAGGATTAACCAAAAAATAAAAATAAAAATCTAGATGTGAGAAACTCTACAAGTCAAATCAAACAACTCAGTTCCTTCCAGAACTAAGTTGTAAAGAAAAAGATAGGGCAAGAGGAGAATGGAGGGGTGCTTGAAAAATTGGAAGAGACTTAAAAGATGTCTATATTTTTTAAAGTAAGTTAAACTATAGGGTTTAGAGATGCAACCTCGGTGATATAACTTTAGAGAAAGCAAGGAAATGACCATAAACGTCAAGATGTGGTTACTTTTAGGTGAAAGGGAAAGGATTGGGATTGGGACAGGGTAAATGGAGAAATTCTGGTGTGGCAACAGAGTGGACCCAATAGGGGTACAGCAGAGAACAAGACCAAGTGTCCAGTTCTCAGGGAGTTTGCACTCTATTGGGAGAGATAAGCCAATAAATGCATAAGACAATGACAGTTAGCGGTAAGTGCTATAAAGAAATGTAAAGTATGGTGATCCCAAACCTCTAGTTAAGTGACAACTGAGTTTCACTCTTAACATAAAATATATAGAAAATGTAATTATTTGATAAAGTAACACTTTTTTTTAAATATTATGGTCAATAAAGAGAAAAAATAAGGAAAAAAGGAAGAAAATGAAGAGAGAGAAATAGAGGCACATAAAGCAAGGCCAAAGGCTGATACATAGAGGAGACACCCACAAAGGCATAAAAGAACACCCACACCCACAGGGTCACAATTTATACAGTAAAATTTTTTTACTACTGCTACATGTTCACGACTGTAGAGATAGGGGAGCTTTCCCCTTCAGCTGATATTAGGTCAAGTTCCACAGACCTCCCAGACTTGGTCATTCCAGTCCTCACTTTGCCTTAAGGTTTGTTCCCTGTTGGCACCTTGGGCCAAAGCGACACTTTAGGACAACATTTCTGAGAGCAGATCTTATAAGGAAAATGAGGCTAAGAGTGGACAAGTATACATTCCCAGAGGAGAAAGAGCATGGAAGGGCTGTGAAGGTATGCAAGCAAATGCCCCAATTCAGCCAAAACTGACTGGACATACCAGGACCTTCTCCTTGTAGCCAGGCAGCATAACAAAGTGGAAGCCAGAGAATGCAGAAGGTGGCGTGGAAAGACATTCTCCCTCTGTTCACCTTGGAAGGTTCATTTATAGCTCGCTTCTCTGCATGCAAAAAGAAAATCAATCTCACCACCTACAGTAATAAAAAAAAAGGCAACAAATGATTGTGGTTTTTAATCTCTTCCTCTTGCAGTGGCTTCAGTTTGTCCTGTTGCTACATTTATTAGAAATAATTATCTAAGTCAATAAAACCACAAAAAGTTAAGCTTCATCTCATCTGAAAACAGGAATCCTAAATGTAGTCACCATTCACTTTAAATATATCGTTATAGATTATATAGTTATAGATTATGTAATAATCATATTGATATTATAGCTCATAATTTGAGTTACAAAGATATAGTATATTAACTTTAATTTGCAGACTGCGAAAGGACAGAGATCATAGGAGCAATAATCCACCATTTAACAGTAAGACCTATGCCAAATGCTGTCTCACATGTTTTTTAGTGATATAATTTTTCTTTTTATAACCAGATTTTATCCTGGTTATAAACATAATATAAAAAAGTGCCCTAGCCAGTTTTGCTCAGTGGATAGAGCATTAGCCCTTGGACTGAAGGGTCAAGGGTTAGATCCAGTCAGGGGAATGTACCTGGGTTGCAGATTCCATCCCAGCCTGTCGGGGCTCATGTAGGAGACAACCAATGGAGGTCACATTGATCTCTCTCTCTCTTCCTCCTCCTCCTCCCCGCCTCCTCCCTCACTCTCATTCTATCTGGAAATCAATATCCCCAGTGAGGATTAACAAACAAACAAACAAAACTATCATGATACTGGCATAAAACAGATAAGAGAGCCCCGGAATAAACCCAAGCCTATATGATCAATTAATCTATGACAAAGAGGGAAAAGCTATACAATGTGTAAAGACAGTCTATTCAATAAATGGTGCTGGGAAAACTGGACAGATACATGCAAAAAATGAAACTAGACCACTTTCTTGCACCATATACAAGAATAAGCTCAAAATTAAATACTCAAAAAGAACACCCAAAACCATAAAACTCCTAGGAGAAAACATAGGCAGTAAACTTTCTGACATTTTCTTAGGTTTATTTTTTCTGATATAGCTCCTCAGGCAAGGGAAACAAAAGAAAAACAAAACAAAACAAATGTGACTACAGTAAACTAAAAATTTTTGCATCATAAAGGAAACCATCAACAAAACAAAAAGACAATCTACTGAATGGGAAGAACATATTTACCAATGATACATCTGATAAGGGGTTAATATCCAAAATTTATAAAGAACTCATACAACTTAACACCCCCCCCAAAAAAAACCCCAATCCAATTTAAAAAATGTGTAGAGGACCTGAATATACATTTCTCCAAAGAGAACAGATGCTATAGAATATGAAAAGATGCTCAAGATCACTAATCATCAGAGAAATGCAAATTAAAACCACCAGATATCACCTCACACCCATCAGAATGGCTATCACCAATAAATCAACATACAATAAGTGTTGGTGAGGATGTGGAGAAAAGGGAACTCCTGTACACTGCTGGTGGGATTGCAAATTGTTGTGGTCACTATTGAAAACAGTATGGAAGTTCCTCAAAAAATTAAAAAATAGAATTAACTTATGACTCAGCAATTCCACTTCTGAGTCTTTATCCAAGGAAATCCAAAATATTAATTCAAAAAGATATTTACAATAGCTAACATATGGAGGCAACTTAAGTGTCCATTGATAGAGGAATGGATAAAGAAGTGGTGGTAAGTATATACAATGGAATATTACTTGATCATAAAAAATAATGAAACCTTGCCGAAACCGGTTTGGCTCAGTGGATAGAGCGTCGGCCTGCGGACTGAAGGGTCCCAGGTTCGATTCCGGTCAAGGGCATGTACCTTGGTTGCGGGCACATCCCCAGTGGGAGATGTGCAGGAGGCAGCTGGTCGATGTTTCTCTCTCATCGATGTTTCTAACTCTCTATCTCTCTCCCTTCCTCTCTGTAAAAAATCAATAAAATATAAAAAAAAAAAAATAATAATGAAACCTTACCATTTGCAACAGCATGGATGGACCTAGAGGATATTACGTTAAGTGAAAGAACTCAGACAAAGACAACTACCATATGATTTCAGTTATATGTGGAATCTAAAAAAAAAAACAAAATAAACAAACAAACAAAACAGAAACAGAATCATAGATACAGAGAACAAACTGATGGTTGCCAGATGGGAAGGAGGTCAGGGGGCTGGAGAAAAGATAAAGGCATTTAGAAGTAGTAATTGGGAATTACAGAATAGTCACAGGGATGTAAAGTATACCATAGGGAATGTAGACAATAATATTCTAATAACTCTGCATGGCACCAAAAGGATATTAGACTTATCAGGGGATCACTTTGTAAATTATATAAATTTCCCGCCATGTTGTACACCTGAAACTAATATAAAATTAAATGTCAACTGTAATTGTGTACCAGACAACCAAGGGGTCCAGGTTGCCTGTCACTATTTTAGCCAATTAAACAGAGACAGGGTTGAATCATATATTCCAATACTGCTGGCAGTATGGGGAGCAGCAGGTCATCCACAAAAATCTGCTCTAACCCCACCATAATCCAGATGCTTATATTGGGTAAAAGGACAAAGATTATGCGGGAAAGTAGGAATTAGAGGTATGGGAAAGTGGGCATGGGATAATCATTACAGGTTACAAGTCATGTGGGCTGGGAGGAGGGGTCACAGAAGGCGGGTGCTTCTGGGTGCCCCAGGACCAGATTACAGGAAATGGGGGCTGGGGTTGTAAAGAGCATGTGTCTCCTGGATTAGATTGTTTTGCCCACGAAGTTGTAAATTTTTCCATAATGACAGGCAGTTCTCGGGAAAAGAGGATGGGCTGCATTGCAATGTTAGCTCCCATGTCCCAAGGCGTACAACTCCCAGAGAGGTTAGAATGTGCTTTCTCTAATCAGAACAGAACCATCATGGTTAACAGAGCATGACTAATATTTCTTAGAATTAGAATTAGTTTCCAGTATTCTATTTCTGTTCAATTGGAAAAAAGTAAAATAATAGAAAGAATAAAAATAACTGTTTATATAAACTTATTAACCCTGTCTGATATATATAATAGGCCTGGTGCACAAAATTCGTGCATGGGCGGGGGGGAGGGTTCCTTCAGCCCAGCCTGCACCCTCTCCTATCGGGAACCCCTTGGGGGATGTCCGATCCTGTGGTGGGATCAGGCCTAAAACTGGCAGTCGGACATCCCTCTCGCAATCTGGGACCGCTGGCTCCTAACCGCTCACCTGCCTGCCTGCCTGATCGCCCCTAACCATTCTGCCTTGCCTGCCTGATTTGCCCCTAACTTCTCTGCCTGCCTGCCTAATCACCCCAAACTGCTTCCCTGCTGGCCTGATTTCCCCAACTGCTCTCCCCTGCCGGCCTGGTCACCCCTCACTGCCCCCCTTCCCCCAGCCGACCTGGTCATCCACAGACCCTTCCCGCTGCCACGCCCCAGCAGCCCAGGGCCACAGCCCCAGTCATTGTCTGGTCATTTTGGTCGTGACAGACCCTAGCTCTTTATATATTAGGATATGAAATATTTTTTCAGATTTGACTTTTGCCTTTTAGATTTCTGTTTATTTTGCTTTTTTGTTTTGGTTTTTACAGTTTTTCTTCAATTTTTTTCACATTACTCACATACATATTGGTGTCTGTCCATATATTGTTTTAATTCTCTGAATTGTCCATTCCTGGTTTTAATTACTATAATTATACTAGGGGCCCGGTGCACAAAAATTTGTGCACTGGGGAGGGGGTTCCCTCAGCCCAGCTTGCCCCTATCACATACTGGGAGCCCTAGGGGATGTCCTACTACCTGCTCCCTGCTCCCCTTGGGGAGTGGGCCAAAGCCACAGTCTGGCCTCCCTTTGTGGGAGTCGACCGGGCTGATCAGGGGAAGGCACCAGCCCCATCACCGCACTGTTGCAGCCACTGCCAGTCACCACAGCCACCAAGGTGTTTTCATCAACACGAACTCCAGTCCCTTTACCATGAAAAAATGACAACTTTCTTTAGGCATTTTCAAGAAGTGTCTTTCATAGGATATGACATTTCTTTCTTTCTTTATCCTCACCTGGGGATATGTTTCCATTGATTTTTAGAGAATGTGTAAGAGAAAGGGAAAGACAGAGAGAAACATCAAAGTGAGAGGAACACTTTGATTGGTTGCCTCCTGCATGAGCCCTGACCTGGGCCGGAGCCAGGGAGGAACCTGCACCCTAGGTACATGCCCTTGGTCAGAATTGAACCCAGAATGTGCGTTGGGCAGGCCGAGGCATTATCCACTGAGCCAAACTGGCTAGGACAGGATATGACATTTCTTAACCCTCCAGCAGCAGACCTTCATTTTTTTCTCCAGGAGTGTGGTAAAAAAAAACCCTAGATCACTTTTTGGACTCTTATTACCCAAGTTACTAAGAATATTACCAGTGGCATACAGGGAACTTAACCAATCAGCAGTAAGAAAAGGTGTTTCCTCTGTAGTTCACACCAATTGCTGGTTTGGCCCCTGCCCAGGCCTAACGCCTCTGGCGAGTCATTAGCCCTGGGCCAGGGCACCCTCAGCTCCAAGCCACCGTGGCCATCAAGGATCGCTGGCTGGCTGCGCCCCGGTTCGGGCCGCCACCACCATCAAGGATCACTGGCTGGCTCCTCCCCGGCCCAAGCCTAAAGCCTCTGGCCGAGGCATTAGGCCTGGGCCGGGGCACCCCCAGCTCCCCTCCGCGGCCGCCATCTATGATCGCTGGCTGGCTCCACCCCAGTTCCCCTGCCATCGCCGCCATCAACCATTGCTGGCTCAAGGATCGCTGGCTGGCTCCTCCCTTACCCAGGCCTAAAGCCTCAGTCTGTGGCTTGGAGCCGACATATGCAAATTAGCCGCCATCTTGGCTGACAGTTAATTTTCATATACTCACTGATTAACCAATGAAAAGGGTAGTGATTGTACGCTAATTACCATGTTTCTCTTTTATTAGTGTAGATACCTAGTAAGGCAAGCTCTCCTCATACTTTCTTTTTTGGAATGTTTCTATTTATTTTTGCATATTTATCCTTATTGGTGAAATTCAGAATCATCAAATCCCAAATGTCAGGATTGTGTTAAATTTATGGATATATCTGGGAGAACTAACATGTCTATAATATTAAATATGAGCCAAGTCTGTTATGTTTCTCAGTTGAGTTATATAATTTTCTGCAAATATATCCATGTTTTGTGTTATTTTTTTTAGTATATTTTATTGATTTTTTACAGAGAGGAAGGGAGAGGGATAGAGAGTTAGAAATATCGATGAGAGAGAAACATTGATCAGCTGCCTCCTACACACCTCCTACTGGTGATGTGTCTGCAACCAAGGTACATGCCATTGACTGGAATCAAACCTGGGACCTTTCAGTCCGCAGGCCAATGCTCTATCCACTGAGCCAAACCGGTTAGGGCAATGTTTTGTGTTATTAATGCCAATAGAAATTTTTAGTTTTTCTTAACAGTATGGCATTAATTCTACAAGTTTGTTTAATTAGTAAGTGAATAATAGAATAAACTTTTAAAATCCAAGAAAACTTTTATTTAATTACAGACTAAAGGAGAAATGTGTCCTACTACCTAAAAGATTTTGGTTTAATTATATTGACACACACACACACACCAACATAGTCGACTTGATTTGCTAGAGGTCATTATCTGAAATTGAACCAAGCATTCAGAATTCAAAGTCAGGCTTAGCCTTATCCATGTGTAGCAAACCCTGGGACATTACATATACTCGGGGGAAAGCTTCCACTATTGCTTCACAAATGCCTAGAGTTCTACCATTAATTTCACTGCTTTAGATTAAGGGATTCCTTTTTCTTAAAATGCAAACACCTCTAGGAAAGGTAGTAGAATACTATAAATTGAGCCATTATAGTCTTTTACATGTTAGTATGATTTAATGATCACTTTCTTGATAACATGTACTGGTAGCTAATTAGGAAGATTTTTAATAACAGGAAGAGAATAAAAAGAGCAGAGAACCAGGAGTACCAGGATACTGTATATATGGGGTGTTTAAAGGTAAGAGGGGGAAAAAGTCAGGAGAAGGAAGCTAAAATTTATAAATTTCTTTGGGCAGGAAGTGCATCTTGTTCATCTTTAAACATAATGTTTAGCATATCACAGCCACTTGTATAGGTGTGTGTAAAACAGGTAAACTCTGCTTGCCTCATAGCTTTGCCTGTAGATTGTTCTGCCCAGAGCTGCAGTCTCAGGGCTATTCTGGGGTGACCTCTACTCTACTATTCTGGCTCCCTTTCCTCAGAATTACTCAGGGAGGATGGGATGCCAGAACCTCATCGTTAACAGATGTCAGTTGACTAGTATAACAAACAATTGCTAACTGCTAACATATTTTGCATTAAGGTAAAACAATAAGTTGTCTATTTATACAAATTTAAATTTTTCCTTATAGAATAAGAAGACAGTATTATCTTCAGATGCTTGGCCGCGTCAGTCATTAGCTCTCCCTCTCACTCCTCATGGGTCTAATCATTTCACAATTGATCCCCTGAGGAAGTATTGGGAAACTGGAGATGAGGGATAAACAGTGGATTTTTCCTCACTGTTTAGTTTTTTCCACTGTTAGTATTTATGAATTTATTGCATAATGCAGCAAAATGATGACTCCTGTTAGATCTGGGAAAAAGTGAAAGAAAGCTAATAGAGTTGAAAAGAATTTTCTGCTAGCAGAGTAAAGGGTGTCTGGTAAAGAGACAATAAATTATATCATATGATATCATCTGATAGTCAAATTGAGTAGTTTTTTAAAATTAATAGCAGTTTTCTTTCCAGTGATAAAAATATATAAATATTGGGTCAAGATACTAAAGTTTTTTTGGACTCTCAATTATAGACATCAAATGTTGCCATGACTATCTACTGTGACATCTACAAAGTTTGGACCTCATTTATCTTAGTTTCCAGTCATTTAATTTGTCAAAGGTTTTTTATTCTCATTTTCAGAAGGTTAATGAATCTGTCACCAGTCCAAGATGATTTTTTCCCCTTTATTCTCCTTTGAATTAATATAATGGGTAAAGTGATTTGAGGTAACTATTGAAAATAATTTATTTCAAAAATATTACTCTGAAATTAAACCTGTGCTGTTTTTCTGTTTTAATTTGTCAAGATTATAGGCATATTCTTCACTTAATTCTGCACTCAAGTCTTTTGTGGCTTATTTAGGATATTTGCATCTAATCCAAGTCATGGCACTGGATATCAAGCAATCTAAGGCTCTCTTACATGTTAAAGACACAAGTTATAAATAATCACATTCTCAAAGAATCTAGAAATAAAGATTCCTCTTTTAATCCATTTTATGTGCCACTGTATGTAGTTATAAATATACCAAATATAAATGTGGTATTAACTAGGTGTATGTGATAAACATAAATCCAGTTTCTATTGTACAAAATTAGAAGTTACAGTTAATAATGACTGGTGTTTCTAAGTACATACTGTTTGTATAAGAATGAGCAAAAGTATCAACACTTGCGATTTTTTTCACTTAATTTTGTAAAGCTTCTTAAGTTGAGCCCTGGCTGCTGTGGCTCAGTTGGTTGAGTGTTACCTCTGGCACCTAAAAGTCACCAGTTTGATTCCGTGTCGGGGCACATACCTAGACTGTGGGCTCGATCCCTGCTCTCCCTGATTGGGGTATGTGCGGGAGGCAGTGGTCGATGATGTTTCTCTCTCTCTCTCCCTCTCCCTTCTTTTCTCTCTGAAAAAAAAAAAAAAATCAATAAAAACATACATACTTTTTAAAAAGCTTCTTAAGTTGATATACACACACAATTATGCTTTTTGGAGAAGAAAAAAAAAGCATGTTTTTTTTTTAGACTAATAAATTCTCACTTTTAGCAGTGTCTTGTTATGGTGGCCAAGAAATAAAGTTGTTAGAAACAAAGGTGTGAAAAAATCAAGCCTGTCCCCCCCAAACCTTATTCCAAACCCCCCAATACTAATCAGAATTGATTTAGAGTCCATCTTAGGTAATAAGCAAAAGGCTACGTTATCAAGTCATACTCTCCAAACTGCTTGGCAGACTCACAACAAAGCAAGTTATTTATGTATTCAAAGGAAGAGGCTTGTCCTTGAGTCATCAGTGTGGTTATGGCAAGATCGACGTCCAGGGGCTGGATGACCTTGGGCCAAAACCCATCCGAAAAAGGCTGAAAGACAGAGACCAAGGAAAGAGGGAAAGCACGCGGAGACTGCTAAGCGATAAGGAGCTGCGTAAACCAACCAGCTGACTGTCAGAGAATGGCTGGACTTGGCCTGACACCCATTGCTAGGTCAGTTCCTGGTTCCCACTTGTACAGGCCTGGAGGATCTATTTGGCCACAGATTAGGCAAAAGGTCCTAGACAAAATTAGGAAATTCGCAAGTTTGTTTCACTACTTTGTGCCTGGGGAAAGACATCAAGTGTTCTCAACTGGAATAAAGAAACTGGCTAGTTGTACTGGTAATCCTCAAGCACCTGGTGCCCTCACCCCATTAAAATATGCTCTCAGCCCTAACCGGTTTGGCTCAGTGGATAGAGCGTCGGCCTGCGGACTGAAAGGCCCCAGGTTCGATTCCGGTCAAGGGCATGTACCTTGGTTGCGCGCACATCCCCAGTAGGAGGTGTGCAGGAGGCAGCTGATTGATGTTTCTCTCTCATCGATGTTTCTAATTCTCTATCCCTCTCCCTTCCTCTCTGTAAAAAATCAATAAAATGTATTTTAAAAAAAATATGCTCTCAGATCCTTTATGCAAACAAATTGCCTAACACAAAATAAGTGCTCAGTATACATTTTCATTTTCCTTTCTTTCCCATAGTCAAATGACTGATGAAAATGTTCTCTTATTTCTTCTAGTGTTTTTATTTTCATATATACCAAATTCTAGAATCAAATGAGCCAAACAAGGAAGAGGAACTTTTTTGATTGTGTACTTCACTTACATATGTCTTTCAAATGAGTTAAAACTTCATCAGCACTCCATGAGGCTAGGCACTCTACAAAGATGGAGTATATCATTTTCCCAACAACCCTATGAGGCATTAGTCTATTTGGGCTGCCTCATCATAGACTGGGTGGCTTAAACAACAAACATGTGTTTCTCACAGTTCTGGAGGCTGAGAAGTCCAAGATCAAGGTACGGATAGATGCAGTGTCTGGTGAGGGCCGCTCCCTGGCTCACAGGCTGCTGTCATGATGGAAAGAGAAAGAGAGCTCCCTGGGGCATCTTTTATAAGGGCTCTAATCCCACTCACGAGGGATCTACTCTTATGACCTAATTATCTCCCAAAAGACCCAACTTCAAATAACATCATATAGGGTTTAGATTTCAACATATGAATTTGGAGAAGACACATTCAGTCTGTAGAATTTTCAACCAACATTATTTTCATTTGACAGGCGAAGGAAAGTGGGGCTTTTAGAGTTTAAGAACTCTCCTAAGATCACACAGCTAGTAAGCAATGGAGCCAGAGCATCTGCTCCTAGGCTGTGCCGTAGGCCTGTGCCATGTCCTGGGTGGGCCCTCATTGTGAGTGAAAGGACTACTCCAGCTGATCGCTCTCAACATATTCATTCTCTCAGGGACCTTGAGGCTGGTTATGGATCCCCCACATAAGACTGGTGTGGTAGGCAGAATAATGACCCCCCAAAAATGTCCGTGCCCTAATATCTGGAACTTATGAATATGTTCCCTCAGATAGCAAAAGTGACTTTGCAGACATGTTTAATCCATTTCTTGGGTAATCCTGGTGTGCCCAATCTAATCACATGAGACCTTAAAAATGGAAGTGGAAGGCAGATGGGTCTGAGAGATAAGACACAAGAAAAAGGAAGAGAAATGTGAAGTGGGACAAAGATTCAACCAGCTGCTGCTGGCTTTGAAGATGAGGAAGGAAATGGAGACCTCAGTTCCACAGCCACAAGGGCCTCAATTCTGCCAACAACCCAAAATGAACAGCAATAAGAAAAAAATATATATTCACCTGAGCCTTCAGTCTTGCTGAAGTCACCTTGATTTTAGCCCAGTGAGACTTGTGGCAAACATCTGACAGAGAGTGTCTTAACTGTAAGAAAAGTTTGCCTTATTTTAAGCACCAAGCTTGTGGTAATTTGTTGCAGCAGCAAAATATAACCAGTCAGTTCCTTTATTCAAGTTGCTTTTTAAATTCCTCTGATGTCTAGTCACAAAGGGAAGTGCACAAAATTGTCTCACTCTGGTCCTTTTCTTACATGGAAAATAAGCAAAAATGCTTGTCATCCTGCAGGCTATGGGGCGAATCTGGACTAACTGGTCTTGAACATATAGAAACAACCTGTAAGAGACGTATGCTCTATTTGTCTCCTGTACAGATGCTGTTAAAGAAATGAAAAGTTGAAATGAAGGGCATGTTCATACCTGATGGAAATCTCTAGATTTATGTGCATTAGCAATGGCATATGATATTGAATTTCAGAATAAAAATACTTTGCTAAACAAAAGGATAACCCCAGGTTATTTTATTTTCTATTGTGAGCAGTAATTTTCTAAAATTCAACTTCCTGTTTGATAAATGGAGACATAATAAAATGCTTTGTCCATATTTTCAGTTAAGAATAAGCCAAATAAAACAAAATGTAATTCAATGACGCAATGTGATTCACAATGTGATTCAATGTGATTTTCACATTTTCTTTCTTTTAATACTCTTTCTGAAATTATATTCAGCCTTTGCTTTTTCCTTTGGTCACCTGTGTTTTCTCTTTTTCACTTTGATGATGTGTTGCTATCAGCCTCCTCTAGCAGAGGGAGGGGCAAGTGTCAACTGGGCTGTGCCCCCAGGGGCTGAGGGCCTCCTGATTGAGAAGGTTGGCTTCCTCATTGGTGCCAAGCTCCAATGATAACCAGGGTCTCCCGCCAAATGTGGGGGGAGGTGTGGTGGGGAGAGAAAGGTAATGAAGTGATCTTCTATCTAACATATGTGAGAGTTAGAACAAACGTGTGTTAATGACTTCAAGTAGTTGAGAAATTGTCTTAACCTGAAGAAACAGCTTGTGGAGAACTAACGAGAGCTGATCACAGGTCTCTGGCAGAAATTTCTCCTCTGGCCCATGAAAGGTACTACAGTAATAGCATTTGCATCATCCCAAGTTGATTTGACTTCCTCCTCAGGAATTGCCAAAGTCAACCGGCTTCAGGGCAGCCTTCCTCATGGCCTCTGCGACAGAGACCTGGTCCCTCTGGTTCCCAGGTCTAGCAGTGTCTGGCACATGGGCTATACTCCATAAATATGAGTGAGTGAGTAGTCTGACACTTAAGTCAGAGTTCTTATCTTCTGCACATCTTTTCTCAGCTATGATGAGTCTAAGTTTTGTACTGATGGCTGGATGAAGAAAGAGTCCCACACTCCCTAACCTGACTGCAATTTCCTAAAGGCAAGAATTATGTAATGTTAGCATCTAACTGTGCGTGTGTTTTTTTCTTGTTATTTAACAAACACATTTTTTAGCAGGCATTCTTCAAAAAACTTTAACAAAATAGGTAATTCAATCATCATGACAACCCTGTGAAATAGGTACTGTTATCCCTGTTTTACAGCAGAGGAACAGAGCCTCAGAGACCTTAAGTCACTTGCCTAAAGTCACAGAGTGTTTGTAACTTGGGATCACAGACCTGTCATTTGAACAGAGACCTGAAGAATGGGAGGAGACAGTTAAATGGTGATCTGGAGCTTTTCAGATATGAGGTTTCCCCAACTCAGTACTATGACATTTGATGAATAATTCTTTGGGGGGGGGGGGGGCTGTCCTGTGTATTGTTTAGCATCCCTGGCCACTACCCAGATGCCAGTAGTGGGTACCATCTACTAGCCCAGTTGTGACCATCTGTCTGACATACAAAGATGTCTCCAGACATTGCCACATGTCTGGCAGAGTGCAAAATCACTCTTGGTTGAGAAGCACTGGGCTAGAAATGAAGTGAAAGGCGGGGAGGGGGCAGGGGGAGGGGCTCAGAGGCACAGCAGGGAGGCAGGCAGTAGGAGATGGAATGAATCACATCACCTATGACCTTTCGGCAGATGGGAAGCCACTGGAGGGTTGAGACCAAAAAGATAACACAACTTGACCCACATTTTTAAAAGATCCAATTGGCTGCCACATTGAGAACTGACCATGTGAAGAGACAGAAATGGACAGCTCAGGAGGGAGGCTGTCACAATAATCCCATTACTTTTTTCATTTGGTTTAATTTGTTCACTCATGTGGCTGGAAGGTGGTGGGAGTGCTGAGAGACTTGAGCTAAGCAGCTCTGGGGAAGAAAAGAGGAAGGAGAGTTAGCAAAAGAGTTAGGCGTGGACAAGATGTTTTGCAGAAGTGGAAGGCAGTAGGGTGACTCAGTCCACTTGAAAGAGCAGCGGGGCTGTGCAGAACAGGGAAGGCTGGGACCAGTTTGTGTGCAGGGCCGGAGGGTGTAAGCGAAGGAATCGGCGCTCTAGTCTGTAATGCCTGGGGAGCAGTGAGGACACCTCGCAGCAGCGGGCAGATCCTAGGAGTCAGAAAGAACACTTTCCAAAGGAGTCTCCTGAAATAAGATGGGTGACGGATAACAAGAGCCGAGGTTTAGGTGGAGCTCTGGAGCAAGACATTCCTAAGGAAGCAAAACAAGGTCCTGCCCCATTACCTTCTTGCCCTTTTGCTCGCAGGCAAGTGCAGTCTATTGTCTCCGCTGAGGGGTCCGGGAAATTTTCCACGATTTCAAACGTCAAGCCAAGGCAGGTCCGCCACGAAAAGGTTAAGAAGTGCAGTACTTTCTCGGGAAACGTGTCCCCAGAGGAGGGTGTGTTACATTTCTTCTAGGGTCTTTTCAAAAACACTATCATCCGTAGGTGAGAAAAACTATGGCAACGAAGAAAAAAAGCGGGTCTGCAATCAGAGTTCTGCAGGTTGGCCCTACGCTTCCCTGCTCAGGTTAACGTGTCTCAGCCGGGTTAGCCCGGCAGGGCAGGTCCATCCACTCAGCCCCCCCGCCCCGCAGGCGGGAGCTGCGGGCGCCGGCCTCCGAGCCACCTGCCGTCCCCGCCGGTGCGGGTCGCGGAAGGAGCTCCCGAGGGCATCGGCCCCTCCACCCCCCAAGGACTCGGGCTGCTAACCGACGCGTCCCGGACGCCACTTGGCAGGGCGGGAGGCCGCCGCCGCCCAGGGCGTGGCGCAGGCCGCGGAGCCAGCAGTGGGAGGGCGCGGAGGCGGGAGCGCGCGGAGGGGGGAGGGCCGGGGGGGGAGGGGGGGTGCGCGGCCGGGCGGGGCCAGGAGCGCACGGGGACCGCGCCGACGCGCCCGCCCCGCCCCCCGCGCCCTCCGCTCCGCTCCGCCCGCCGCCCGCGCCGCAGCTAACAGCACAGGAGCAGCCCGGCGGCCGCACGACGGTCCCCGCCATGTCCGCGGCCATGAGACAGAGGTTCGACCGGTTCCTGCACGAGAAGAACTGCATGACCGACCTCCTGGCCAAGCTCGAGGCCAAGACCGGCGTGAACCGCAGCTTCATCGCGCTCGGTGGGTGCGGGGCCGCGCCGCCGGGGTGTCGTCGCCGGCGCCGGGCCGGGAGCAGCTGCTGCACCAGCTGCTGGGGCAGCGACCGGGGAGGGGGTTCGGGCGGGCGGGCGATGTCGGTGAGGATGGGGGCGAACCGCATCCTCGGGGGCCGCCCGCCAGGCCAGGGGCCCCAGATCCCTCCTCCCGGGGCGGCCCGGGCTCGGGGGGCGCCGGCTGTGCCCGCGGCCAGGTGGCCTAGCGCCCGGGGCGCGGGCGAAGGGAAGGGCCGCGCTGACGTGTCCGTCCCCGGACGGTGCTCAGCTTCGGCGCGGAGTGGCCGGGGGGGCGGGAGGGGGGGGGGGCAGCGGGCACGGGGCGGCGGTGATCAGTGCCGGCCAGACCCTCCCAGGAGCTCCGCACCCCGAAGGCGTGTCCCGTCGGGAGGGGAGGCGGCTGCGGGTGGGCGCGGGAATCCGGGCCTCGCGGGACCCTCTGCGGGGCTTGGCTTCCCGGGCTGGTGTGCGACCGCGGGGCGGGGGGGCTGCAGGAGGGAGGGCGGGAGGGAGGGCACGAAGGTGGGGGGCGGGGGGGCCTCCCGTTATCCCCAGACCCGAGGCAAAGCCCCGCGAAGGCACAGGCCCAATCGGTCTCCGCCTGGTTTGTTTTTCTCTAGCGCCTTACTCGCGGCCAAGACTTGCGTTTCGTTGGGTGTGTGTGTTGGGGGTTGGGGGGGGGGGGCGGCAGGGGGGGAGAGGTTGGGGCGGGGGCTGTGGGGCTTGAGTACCTCTCTGCCACTCAACCCACTTCTCTCCTCGCGAATCCAGGTGTCATCGGGCTGTTGGCCTTGTACCTGATGTTCGGCTATGGAGCCTCTCTTCTGTGCAACCTGATAGGATTCGGCTACCCAGCCTACGTCTCGTAAGTGACCCCCCTGCAACCATCCTTCCTCCCCTTCGGTCCCCTTCCCCCCTCCAGGGCTGCCCTAGTTACTGGGCCCCCAGTTTCCCTGAGAGCAGCCATAGCACCACAGGGTAGTCGCTGACTGCTCAGGGTTACACATTTCAGAGCCTTAACTTGATGCTTGATCTCTTGATGACTAGCCGCAATGTTTATTTCATCAGATTATACTGGAGAGATGTGTACCTTGTGATGGGTGCACACACGGAAAGTGTTACAACAGAGTCCTCTTGCCTTTGCTGGTGGGAGCTCTCAACCTGTGCAGAGAGCTGATCCCTTCTCCCTGATAATCATTTTAATGTGTGCTTCACCTTATATTCATGTGCATAGACAATAAAGCCCCATCAGTTAGGACTTCCTTAAGTCTGAATTAATGTTAATTCAGATACTGGGAGAATTTTCTCTTGATTTTAAAAAGGCTTGCCAGAAGAACCACATGGTTTTACTCATATGTGGGATATGAAATAGAAAGCACAAACACACTCACAGACATGGACAACAGTATGGTGGCTACCACAGGGGATGGGGCGAGGCGGAAGATGAAGAAGATAAGGGGGGGGGTCAGATATATGGTGAGGGAAGGAGACTAGACTTTGGGTGGTGAGCACACTGTAGTATACAGATAATATACCCTAGAATTGTACACCTGAAACTTGTATAATGTTATGAAACAGTGTTACCCCAATATATTTAATTTAAAAAAAATAAAAAGGCTTGCCACTTATTTTGGGCAACTGGGAAACACCCTAATACTGGTATAAAAACAAACCTTATGAAATGTATCCTGAATATAGCTCCTTGGTTATATAAATAATGTATGCAATTAAACTAAATCACAAATGAATCTTATCAGATGAGGAACTGAAGTTATTATTTGTTGAAGTTGTTTTTACTTTACAGTGTTTATTTTGAAATATTGTACAGTTTCATTCTTCCCTGCATTCCACTAGTAACTATTCCTCACAAAAATGAATTTTGTTTTACTCTGCAGCTCTTCCCAAGAAAGCTGGTGGGTTTTACTTTCATTGAATGGGTTTTTACAACTTTCCTCAACCACAGGGACAAAAATAAAGGAAGCTAGGAGGCTAAGGCACAGATAACACATTATTACACCTTTGTGTCTTATCATTGGAAGGGAGGAAACATGTCTTAGAAGTTTTGATTTGAACAATTAAATTGAAATTACGTAAGTAATAGTTACTATGTTAATCTGGCAGATGTAGTGGCACTCCAGAAAGTCTAGCTACATATAGGACACTGCTTGCTTATGCATTTGGAGATCGTCAGTCTTCGGCTTGAGAAGAGCTTTACCCTCTCCAGCATTACCCACTACAGCACCACCCGGGTTTTATGGGAATACCAAAATATTCTGAAGGCAAAGCAGAAAAACTGGTTTGGCTTTCAGATCAATGAAAGAGGTACAAGAATAGCAATTTTCCATTAACAGTATCTGCTGGCATATGGTGTATATAGCAAGTTTGTAGGCAACCCTGATTCAGAATGGCTTGCATATCACTGTGTCTACGATAACAGTGAAAATCATCCAGTTGAACACTCTTTACTTTTTTTCCGTTTGTGTAGTCTGCTTGCAGGAGCTCTTTTAAAAAGAAAGCTTTTAAAGCATTTTTCAGGTTTGTGCTCTAGATTTCATCACATTTAGAACAAATCGGGTGTGGCCGCTTAGTACTGCCTCACTGTTTGAATTATATTGAGTTAGCAAAGCATCTGGATTTTCATCAATACTGAATAGCATGGGAAAAAATCCAGCCCTTCCCCCCACATCAGTGCCATTTGGTACATAATGTTGTTCGAAACATAACCTCTCTGTTGGTCTGATGAGATCATTGCTGGGGCTTTAGAAAGATGAAAGTCTCCGGTAGGTGGGACAGATAAGTCGATCTGTGGGTGTGTGGACAGGGGTGTGACTGAAGGCACGGACAGAATGTGAATATGCTGCTTCTCCTTGACCTGGACAGGATTAATTCTAACCAGGGCCATTTTTTAAAGTAGTTTTTGTGTTTTGCTAAGAATTCTGTGAAATGGTAGAGACAGTCATATTTCTGAGTAGATCAGGTAAGTGGGTTTTATATATTTTAGAATCATTCACCAAGTATATACATTTTGTTTTCTTTTCTACTTCAATATTCTGAGGCAAAATGACATTTGCCGTATATCTTAATAAGAGTTGGAAAGGTATTAAAAATCAAATAAAGGAAATTTAATGGTGTAAGCAAAAATTCAGGAAATAATGAATATTTCTGGATTAGTGTTTATTCGTAGGATGCTTCCTTTTGGAAGATCCAACTCTTTTACCATCAAAATAAATACAAGATTCTGTGACTCTGTGGGAATTGAGTAAAGGCTAGCCTCTGGGTACTTGGGCTTTTCCCTAAAACAGTGGTTCTCAGCCCTGACTGCCCATTGGAATTACCTGAGGAGCCTTAAAAAATACTGATGCCTGGTTTCCACCCGCAGAGATTCTGATGTAATTGGTCTGTGGTGTGGCCTCAGCTTGGGGATTTTTAAAAATCCTCAATCCTTTATAATTTTTAGGATTCTAATGTGCAGTGTTGAGAATCCCTGTTGAAAAGTGACAGCGGTAACCTGTGCTTGTTACTCTTGAAGATGGGGCTGGGGTGGAGGGAATGGCCTGCTGACCCTGGGAATAGCCCAGAAGTCCACCTGGCCTCTGCTTTGTGAGGGAGGTTCAAGGAGACCTGGGACTATGTGCACAGAATAAAACATATAGCCGTGTCCCCCCCACCCCCCGCCGCCCTCCAGTCAGTAAGCATTCAGGCAACCTGTGTTCCGTTCGTCTACTCAAGTCTGTTCATTACTTAGCCCATGTGATTGTATCATTGCCAGAAAGAAAGCCCTTGAACATGGTGGTATTAATAGCATCTAAATCAGTGTTAACTTCATGTGTGGTCTGTGATCACTTTCACTTTAACTGTTCTCCTTGCCTCTTGTCATTTCCCCTGTGCTCCCTAGCCAGATTTATAGTTAAAAATACAAGTTCATCTATTTAGCAAAAATCAAATGCCAGCCACGAGCCAGGCACTGGCAGCACGTTAGATAGGCCAGGCACTAAGGTGGATATGCTCTCCACCCTCTGTGAACGAACAGACTACCAGGATAAACCACGATAAAAAGTAATGTAGTGAGAGAGTGATTTTCTTTCCCCAAAGAAAATCAACAGGGAGCCGTGGCAGAGAATAACAGGAAGGACTCCAGTATTTGTCTGAGATCCTATTTGAGTTAAGACCTGAGGAATGAGAAGGGGCCAGCCAAGCGCAGAGGCAGCAGCCTGTGCCAGGCCCCTGGGCAGCGGGCGCTCAGTAAGCTCTGTGAGAGGAAAGAGCAGTGAGGGAGGACTGGAGAGGTGCAGGTGCTACCGGCCCGGCCCGCGTCTGGTACAAGAACTGTGGGTTTTATTCCAAGTTGTTGTAGGGAGTTTGCATGTTTTTTGGCAGCCTTGAGTGGGTTTTAAATAGGGCGTGAGATGACTGCTGTGACCTCTAGAAGGAGTTGACGATCCTGCCAAACTATGTCTAGCCCTTCTTTTGTCACCTTTCAGCATTTGCTCCTGCTGTTTCCTCTCATTGGACCGTCATAGAGGTGTCCACAGGTTGTGCATAATGGTCCGCACCGGACCTAGTGGCTGTAGGGTGCGAAAATGACATTTGGAAAAGCTCATTTGGCTTCCTAGCTTTTCTTATGACTCACTGCCCTGGGAAATCAGTGGGTGGGCTCAGGTGCACCTGGCTCCAGGTCAGGGCGTGGCATGTTGGAGCAGGCACACAGCTAAAGGCTGGCCAGTGCTCCTGGAGGACAACCAGTCCCTTACCAGGTGCTCCCTTCCTCCAGGTGACCTTCGCTTTCTGTGGACATAATTTTAGTTGGTAATCTTTTATTTTTCCAGACTCTTTGGCCACCAGATGTTTCATGAATAGGCAACATGAAATCTAATTCCAGCCGCCTCGTTATCAAGAACTGTTGACAGAATTACCTTAATCTCCTTACTTTCCTCTATTCCTGATAAGAGAAGGTTGACTACTGGATAATAATAGGAACCTCCATTATTAAGGTAGATTTACCCCCTCCTTTTGCTGAGCTGTAATTCACATGAAAAGTTTTTAAAGTGAACAATTCAGTGGTTAGTATATTCATAGAATTTTGAAAGCATCACCACTATCTGATTCCAAAACATTTTCATCTCCCCAAAAGGAAACCCCACACCCATTAGCAGTCACTCCCCTTTTCTCCTACATCCCAGTCCCCAGAAACCACCATTTTACTAACTGTCTCTATGGATTTGCCTAATTCCGGACATCCTATATAATAAAAGGCTAATATGCAAATCGACCGAACGGTGGAACGACTGGTCGCTATGTTGCGCACTGACCACCAGGGGGCAGACGCTCAATGCAGAAGCTGCCCCTTGGGTGGTCATTGCACTCCCACAGGGGGAGCGCTGCTCAGCCACAAGCCCTGAGCTGGGCTCGCAGTTGGCGAGCGCAGCGGCAGTGACAGGAGCCTCTCCCGCCTCCGCGGCAGCACTAAGGATGTCCTACTGTGGCTTAGGCCCGTGTCAGTCAGACATCCCCCGAGGGCTTCCCGACTGCGAGAGGGCACGAATTTCATGCACCGGGCCTCTAGTTTCATATAAAGGGAATCATAACATGTGGATTTTTGTTTCTGGTGCAGCCCTGCTTTTAATGGCATTGCACAAACAAGAATCTTCCTGAGGGGCCTCTCAGGAGTGTGTGCTGGGCTCCCCCTTCGTACGCAAAGTCTGTTACCTGAGACCTGAGGTAACTCCTTAGGGGCTCTCGAATGTGGGTGCTGGTCTTCTCCCTGCTTTTTCTGTTCAAATGGAATGATGAGGGAAAGTCTAATGACTTTATTTTCTACTAGAGGCCTGGTGCACGAAATGCGTGCGGGGGAGGGGTCCCTCAGCCCGACCTGCACCCTCAGGGGATGTCTGACTGCCGGTTTGCGGGATGTGAGGTGGGGGGCAGGCGGGCACTCACCAATCTCTGCTGCTGGTGACCTCCCTCTTGGAGGCAGACGCTCAACACAGGAGCTGTGTTGAGCATCTGCCCCCCTGGTGGTCAGTGTGCATCAGAGCGACTGGTTGTTCCGCTGCTCATTCTGCCGTTTGGTCAATTTGCATATGAGGGTTTTATTATATAGGATAGGATTTTTATTTTTGCTCTGCAGAGAAGGGAAAGGAGGGCAGTGCTCTTTTTGTCCAACTCAACAACCTTTTTGTTTAAAATTCTAATAAAAGTCCATTAATTTTCTTCTTTTCATTTTATATTTTTCTTAAGGATCAGGCTGCCACCTTCCTGGGTCTATCAGAGTTGGGCCTTAGAGATCAAACATGTAGTTTGACTCCTTCCGTTTCCATATGATCCAGGACAGAGGTGGCGTATGTTTCCCAAGGTCTCAGAGGCCAGTTTGGTCTGGAACCATCAGTGACTACACAGGAATGTGAAAGCTCATTGAGGTCATTTTAGTGCCAAGGCTGACAGATTAAATATGTGTAGAATCCAGTGTTTTGGTGTGTATGTATAATCTAATGATTGCTCATGCTTTTACTGTCTCATGCCCACTTCAGTGATGTGTCACTTTCTCTTCTGTGTGTCCTCACCAGCCCATTTTAATACAGAGAGTGTAACAGCAATTAGCTCTTTGCATGACTCCTGAACACCTGTGCAGCACTTAATTAAATAGACACTTGTGGATCCCTGTTTAAGTGCTTTACAAATATGGCTCATTTAATTCTCATGATAGGCCTACAATGTAAGTACTGTGATGATTCCCGTTTTACAGGTGAGGAAACAGAAGTAATTTGGTTAAGGTCTAACAACTAGTGGATGGTGAAACTGGTATTTAAATCCAGGAAGTCTGGCTCCAAAGTCCATGTTTTTAACTTTTATGTTATACCATTTCCCAAGTGGCTCTATTTAAAAAAAAAAAAAAAAAAATATATATATATATATATATATATATATGTATATGTATATGTATATGTATATGTATATTGATTGATTTCAGAAGGAGAGAGAGAGAAACATCAATGATGAGAGAGAATCATTGATCGGCTGCCTCCTGCACACCCCCTCACTGAGAATGGAGCCCACACCCTGGGCATATACCCTGACCGGAAATCCAACTGTGACCTCTTGGTTTGGAGGTCAACACTCAATGACTGAGCCAAGCTGGCCAGGCACAAGTGGCTCTTGAATGTCCTACAGAGCTGTGCCATAGCCTTATGTAGAGATGAAAATTGAACTGTTGATCAGTTTGACACTGCCAATACATTACTTTCATGCAGTGTATTTTTACTCAAATAAGCTCCTGCCATCCCAGATCAGATATCTGCACACACAGTCATGTGAACATGTGTTAGAATATATTACTAACAAGTTCTTTCTCTTGTCTCTGATGCACATTGATTTATGACGGTTGCAATTTGCAAAGTTATATGCAAGGCCCTGCTCTGTTTGACCAGTGCAAGCCCACCTGAAGACAGTACACCGAATTGGATTTCCTGAGGGAGTCCAGTCTTGCCTTTAGTTCTGTGTCAGGAGCCAGCAGATCTCAAGAGGTGATGTTTGGGGATGACCCATGTGAGGTTAGATCAGAAAGGGAAGGTGGGGAGGGGGGACTGGAAAAAAAACAACAACAACACACACACACAAAAAACACTGTCAAAATAACTGCAAGAGTTGTACTAACAAGTAACCACAAGTAAAAGCCACAGCATCATCTTAGCTAATGATGCACTGCAGAAAAGTGAGGAAATCCCGGTTAGAAATGGTTGAAATCTACTTATTTAAGATTTGCAATGGCAGACTCCAGAACAGGTTCATTGCCCAGAGGAGAGTTTGAGCAGGTCGCCATGTGACTATATGACTGACAGTTCTGCACCACCTGTCTCACAGAAGCAAGTCATCTGAAGCAGAGCTGAGCTTCCCTAATGGTGCTGGAGGATGTGTGTTTGCAGTCTTCTCATAGACTCACTAGCAAGGGGTGTGTTTGTTATCTTGTGTTTTTTGAGAACTTATAATTACCTTATGTTTTTTCCCTTTTAACCCTTGAGAACTTGGGAGCAGATATATTGTCTTTTTGGGGGGTGGGGGGGGCAGATATATTTTCTACTAAGCTGCTTGTGTTCCTATTACACCAGCTTTTCTCTCTGCACTGTGTCAGTGCAGAGCAGTGCCTTCCCACACTGCTTTCTTGATTCGTCTGAAGGAAACGCAGATATTCTGGCCAACTGTGCACTTGGATCAATACTGAAATCTTAAATATTTCAACATTTTACTTTTGTCAGCTTTTTACCGGTCGTGTTTTCACTTAGTATTTGCTAATATTGCTGACTATTTTAAGATGGAAGAGTGTGGAGAAAATTGAAAAATAAAATATTCTTAAAACAACCTGTGACAGTTTTTTAGATAATTCTAGCCAGCATTTGGCTAAAAAAAATGTCCCTTTGCCTGTATCATAGGGAAAAGAAAGTTTTGAGGAGCACATAGATGAATGATTTAAATTATTCAGGATCTACAGAGAAACAGCAATCAGACTATTAATCCCCAGAGGGAAAGTAGGGGAGGGTGGGGGTAAGGGGAAGAGATCAACCAAAGGACTTGTATGCATGCATATAAGCCAAACCAATGGACATGGACAACAGGGGGATGAGAGCATGAGTGGGGGGGGGCGGGGGGGGAGGAGGATGAGGGTTAATGGGGGGGAATGAGGACACATTTGTAATTCCTTAACTAATAAAGAATTTAAAGATAAAAAAAAATTATTCAGGATCTAGTTTCTGGGCTCTGAGCAGTAGGGAGGGAGACCCCATTCCTGCTCTGGCATGTTCCATTTGCACTTTAATGAACTCTCTTTCTTTCTCTTATGAAAGCCCTGGAGATTTGGTGTGTTTGTCCTTCTGAGTTGCCTTCAACTCCCTCCCCACCTTCCTGTCTTTGAGTTCTTCTCTTTTTCAGGACTGACTTTGCATGAGGACTCAGTTTTCAACTTAATGCCCTCATATAGTATTTAAAACAATGTCAATATATACTGGGGTATTTTGAGGCATTTACTGTCTAGCAGTAACATTACCAATTAATTTTGAGGAACAATGAATTAGTATAAGCATTTGTATAAAATTGATAGTGAAATTTACTTTTTTGGAGCACCTGATATATAAGTAGGGCTACATAAACCTACCCTGACTTCATTCTATCAGTAGCTCACTCTTCTGATTCCTGGGAGTAGAGCTTATCATCTGTCCTTCTCAGTCACACGGCCACTATATATATCCTGCAGCTTCTGAGACAGGCCAGGTGATCTAGTGAGGA
This sequence comes from Myotis yumanensis, assembly GCF_028538775.1. Taxonomy (NCBI): domain Eukaryota; kingdom Metazoa; phylum Chordata; class Mammalia; order Chiroptera; family Vespertilionidae; genus Myotis; species Myotis yumanensis. The sequence goes on along the minus strand of NW_027223755.1, from coordinate 65,759,057 downwards.
TCACTTACATGTCAGAGGTAACTCTAGACTGCTCTCTGCATCTTGATATGGCCCTCTTTTGTCTGGGGAAGGTCAGTTTAGGTTGTTTTGAATAGGTAGGGTGCTTGAGTTGAAGGTAAGCTTTATGATACCACACTTGACAAAGATAATATCTTTTTTTATAATACATATTTTTTATTGATTTCAGAGAGGAAGGGAGAGGGAGAGAAACATCAGTGATGGGAGACAATCATCCATTGGCTGCTTCCTGCATGCCCCCCTCTCAGGGGATTGAGCCCGCAGCCTGACCCAAAATTGAACTTTGACCTTTTGGTGCATAGGTCGATGCTCAACCAGTGAGGCACACCAACTGGGCAGTATATTCTCTTCAATTTTTTAAAATATATTTTTATTGATTTCAGAGAGGAAGGGTGAGGGAGAGGGAGAGAGAGATAGAAACATCAATGATGAGAGAGAATCATTGATCGGCTGCCTCCTACGCACACCCCCCTCCCCCCGCCCCCACTGGGGATCAAGTCTGCAACCTAGGCATGTGCCCTTGGCCAGAATTGAACCTGGGACCCTTCAGTCCTCAGGCCAGTGCTCTATCCACTGAGCCAAATGGGCCAGGGCTATTATCTTCCATTTTATTGACAAAGAGTTGTGCCAGTAGGATTTGCATCTACTATTATATTGCTTCAAGCATTAATCCTTTTTAACCAACTATGAAATTGTTCAGTGCATTCAGTTTTGAGTCATAAAATGTTAGCTTAGAGATCGAGCTGCAGGTGTTGTAGCCAACTTTAACAGATTTGGAAATCAGGACCACAAACTGAAGTTACTTCACTCCGGTCACAAGACTGTTGAGGCAAAACCAAGTGTTGGTAATAGAGAGGCCTGACCCCCCGGCTGCTCACTGTCGACATTCCCACAGTTTATATTTGTGAGTGAATCTTCCATTTTGTATTAAAAACAAAATGGTGGACAGATGATAAATAATGTTGTAGTAATTCAACCAAAATATTTGACCAGTGGTTCACTCTCCATTAGAGATGTTTTATAGACTCATCTTAGAATGTATTTGCCTGTGGATTTAGCTTATTGCATATCATGGATTTCATTAAGTTGGTTATTTTATAATATAGGAGAACACTATATTAAAGAGTAGGGGAGCCTGCTATGTTTTTTCATTGTTCCTGTATAGCCAACATAGAAGACAGTTCCTATGTATTTCAGAAGCACATTTGCCAGTAGCTATCTCCTACCTTTTTGGGGGGGTTGGGAGGAGGGTTAGGCATGATATAAACAGTACACAAGCAACTTGGTTGTACTGTATATTCTGTTTTCTTTCACTCGTCTCTTGCTTATTGATCCTCTCTCTTGCTTTGCAACACACACACTCAGCAGTGAAAAGCAAGGTAACTCTGAGCTCCCCTGGTTTCTGACCTTGTTTTCCATGAAGAAAAAAAAATTGATTGGCATAGTGTTTATGTCTTAAAATGTGATGCTTTTCCTTCCAGTTTGATGCACTGTATGGTCAAATCAGATTTGTAATAGCAGATTCCCAAACAGAGGTAACGGGAGGTAGGAAAACCATTTTGAGCTATGAGGCATTTCTACTTCAAATTCTTTTGATAAAAACGGCCCAAAGCAGTCCTGTATGTAGTGGGCACTGTGGATGGTCAAATTACATGTCCGCTGTATCAAAAAGGATTGTAAACATAGTTCATATTCAAGCATCAAAGGATCTACCTTGAATCCTGACTGGTTTGGCTCAGTGGATAAACATCAGCCTGCGAACTCAAGGGTCCCAGGTTCGATTCCGGTCGGGGGCATGTACCTTGGTTGTGGGCACATCCCCAGTGGGGGGTGTGCAGGAGGCAGCTGATCGATGTTTCTAACTCTCGATCCCTCTCCCTTCCTCTCTGTAAAAAAATCAATAAAATATATTTAAAAAAAATAAAAGGATCTACCTTGAATTCTGGACTATTTGTTATTAAACCGCAAGCAATTTCCTTTCTGTTCTTTTTTTTAAAAATATATTTTATTGATTTTCTACAGAGAGGAAGGGAGAGAGACAGAGAGTTAGAAACATCGATCAGCCGCCTCCTGCACATCTCCTACTGGGGATGTGCCCGCAACCCAGGTACATGCCCTTGGCCGGAATCGAACCTGGGACCTTTCAGTCCGCAGGCTGACGCTCTATCCACTGAGCCAAACCGGTTTCGGCCTTTCTGTTCTTTATGAACAGCACATCTCAAAGCTTTTTTTTTTTATTGGTATAGGTTTTTACTAACTGCACTATTTATTTTATTATATACTAGAGGCCCAGTGCATGCATGCACTGGTAGGATCCCTAGTGGATGCCAGCTGCCAGCTGGGGCCTCCTTCCCTTCCCCCGGCCGCCCCAACCCCTGGTCAAACTCCCAGACAACTTCTGGTTGAGGGGACAGTTTGCGTACTACGCTTTTATTATATAGGGTTATAGCATTTGTAATATAGGACATAGAATGAAACTGGTAAAACCTCTCAGTGAACTTTTCAGATTTGCCATCCATCTTATACTTACCCTTCGTTGCATATGTATGTGTGTATAATACATAGATATTAATAGTTATGCCGTATATACTCCATTCTAATGTAGGAAATTGACATTTTTCAATTTAATGGCATGAATGAAAGTATGGAAACCCCAATAACTAGAGATAACCTTTGGGTCTGAAAGAGTTAAAACAGTGTCAAAAATGCTTAATTTATAACTTCATTGAAATATGAAAATATAACATCCATCCCAATGATACAACTTAACTAAAGTTGTCATGGATGAAAGAAGAAAATATCAATAATTGAAACTATAACAGGAATATCTCAAAAACATAGAAAATGTGGTTTTCCCCTCATAACTGCTTTTCTATTTGTAGTTTTAGTTTCTTAATGATATAACAGTAGAATATTTATAATACAAATATTAGCTAAAAGTTGAGTAGTATATAATTTTTTGTATTTGTTAATTGCTTAAACTTCTGAATGCTATTACATGTTAACAAACACAGACTTTGTGTTTACTGCTATCCTTTGGCCACACCTGGTCCCTGCCCTTGCTTTTAGAAAGCAGCAGCAAGCCCTAACTAGTTTGGCTCAGTAGATAGAGCGTCAGCCTGCAGACTCAAGGGTCCCAGGTTCGAGTCTGGTCAAGGGCATGTACCTTGGTTGCAGGCACATCCCCAGTGGGGAGTGTGCAGGAGGCAGCTGATTGATGTTTCTAACTCTCTATCCCTCTCCCTTCCTCTCTGTAAAATAAAAATAAAAATAAAAAAGAAAGAGAGAAAGCAGCAGCAAAGGTGTGAACAATAGAAGGGCCAGTGAGGGTGGAGGCAGCTGCACCAGTCACAGGGCTGAGTGCTCTGGATGCGGGCTGGCCAGTGGGTAATGGACATATCAGTTCCAGTTCAATACCAATGTAAAGAATTTTGGACAGCCACCTTTGCAGCATGTGCCTGAAAAACATCTTCAGCAGTGTCAAATTTGTTCCCATTGACCTGCCAATACGATTTTTGAAATTTCAGCTAACTCTTTACTTTCTGTAGCATTTGGGATTTGGAGAGTGAGGCATAATTAAAATCCACGGGTAATTCTCTAATCTCCTTTTAGCCTATTAACAATGGTATTAATCCTTTATCAGCTCTGCTTAGCTGGAAAGACTGGAGCAGTGATGGCGAACCTATGACACTCGTGTCAGAGGTGACACTCGAACTCATTTTTTTGGTTGATTTTTCTTTGTTAAATGGCATTTAAATATATAAAATAAATATCAAAAATATAAGTCTTTGTTTTACTATGGTTGCAAATATCAAAAAATTTCTATATGTGACACGGCACCAGAGTTAAGTTAGGGTTTTTCAAAGTGCTGACACGCTGAGCTCAAAAGGTTCGCCATCACTGGACTGGAGTGTTCTTACCACTTCAATTTCTTTTTAATCTATGGCCTCCTGATGATAATAAATTATTACCATACTAGAGGCCCGGTACACGAAATTTGTGCACTGGTGGTAGTTGGGGGGTCCCTCAGCCTGGCCGGACATCCCTCTCACAGTCCGGGGCTCTCACAGTCCAGGACCCCTCGCTCCTTACCGCCTGCCTGCAGCGGAGGTGGGAGAGGCTCCCACCACCGCCACTGTGCTTGCCAGCCATGAGCCCTGCTTCTGGCTGAGCAGCGCCTCCCCTGTGGGAGTGCACTGATCACCAGGGGACAGCTCCTGCATTGAGCATCTGCCCCCTGGTGGTTAGTGCGTGTCAGTGACTGGTTGTTCCACTGGTCATTCCGCGTTCAGTTGATTTGCATATTATGGATTATTATATAGAATTGTAATTATTACTAAGGTAATATTAAGTGATGCTTACTCTGTTCCAGCCATTTTTTTCTAAGTGCTTTACATGTATTAACCACTTTAGTCTTCATAGCAACACAACAAGGTTCCTCATTCCTAGTTAAAAAATGTGGAAACTGAAGCCCAGAATAACTTGCCCAAGATTGTATACCTACTAAGTGGTAGAACCAGAATACAAACTGCAAGCTAAGGATGGCGAAATGATATAAAGCCAGATGAGCATTGGGAAGAAATGGAGGAAAAAGTTTGGCTATTTCATAGTTCAGTATAGTTAATTTTTTTTTTTTGGATAGTTTGCTTTAACTAGAAAATTAGGATGAATTAGTTTCATGGGATGGGCTGTATGGCTCTTCTCTGTGTGTCTTTGTGTGTATTAAAGGCCTTTGAATGCTCTAAAACACAACAGATTGTGTCTGATCATTGTTAGAGAAGTTTATTTGTAAAATAAAAACCATGAGCTGTTTCCTCAAGAGAGAAATTAAGGAATGTGTCTGATGTTCACTTTAGTGTTTGTTTTTAACAAAGCCCTAAAGAGTGACCTAATCCCATAGGAGGAAGTAGGTATAGTAAGTCTGGTGCTCTTCCCCCCTCCCTCAAATAGAAATCTTTTTCCTTCCTTTGGTTATAAAAAATAGTACATGCTCATTGCAAAGACAGTAAAAAAAAACAACAACACTAAAATTCTGTAATTCCAATACTCAGAAATAGCTTTAGCAATTTTTGGACACCGTTCTTAATCTGTAAACATACACAAACTTTTTGTTTACACAAAATTAGTAATCTCCTTTTTACACTCAACACTATATCTTAGACATTTTCCCCTGTCAATATCCTTTTTAAAGGCTTCAAACATTTCAGTGTATGGATATACCAAAAATGTATTTAAACAGTTCATGTTGCCCTTAAAAATGAATGAACACATGCCTCTGTAATCTTATAGTTTGAGTTGAAATTCATTTTTTTTTAATATCACTCTTTCCTCTTTGAAATCCATTTGTTGTCTATAAAATGTAGAATGTAAACTAGTTTATCTCAAAGATAGCTTCCAACTCCACATCCTATGAGTTCTAATTCTGCTCTGAATTTTTAGAGCTGAGAGCTGCTCCTATACTGTTGTCAACCATCTTCTGCATATCCGGCCGTGTCTCTGTTTCTTCCTCTAACACCTATTTCATAGGGCTATTGTGAGAGTTAAATTAAATAATTATAAAGCTCCTTACCCCTCCCTTCTTTAACTTTCCCATTTTGGCTGGACTGCAAATGATTTAAGGGTATAGAGTGCATCCTATAATTTCTTGAATTCTTTATGTTGTCTAAGTTGATACATCCTCCTGACACAAAAGTTGAAATATGATTCAATATATGTACAAGGCAGTAGGATGTATTATTGAAGCATCATCTGTGTCACCTCACCTGGACAAGAAAGTATATAAGTAAATAGCATTCAGGAACCCCCAGTTTTAAGCTCTTGTCTACTTTTTGAGTCTCAGGTTCCTCAACTATAAACTGAATGAGTGAGACTGTCTTCAGTGTTCTTTCTTGTTCTGACTAGTTTATGATGTTATGACATGTAGACATTTTTAAAAATAAACATTGTGTTTTAAGTTAAAGCAATAATTAAATGCTTCAGTAATATAAGCAGTTCTATTTAAAAATCTCTTCACCTTAATAAGACTGGTCTTTTCCTATCTTTCATTGCCTTGGTTTTCTACAATGTTGTGATCAACGTGTGTGTTCAATTTTGAGTTTGTTTCTATTTTCACTGTTACCACATAATGTTCCAGGTGTATTAACGTAGAAAGTTTTGAATTCATATTGTTGGTAAGTAAAGGAGCTAACCTTTTTTATTTATTTTTTCTCCTCGAAGCACTGTACTTGAATTGTTAGGGTAGCTTTTCTGTTTTTGAATCTGGATCTTGACTAATTTCTTAAAAATAATGATAGAATAGAATTTAAACTATTGGCTGGTTTCATGAAATGTTTAGCAGTTTATGTGTGGATATGTGTGTTTACTTACTCATGACTGCTTTAGTTCCCAAAATTAAGGCCTTAAGTGAAATATAACTGTACATCCCCTCTGCCCAGGATAAATGTACGAGAAATAAAATTTTATCACACTAATAACTTTAAAAACCCTCTTAGATATAAATAGATAAACCACACTCAGATAAAGCACAGAAGAGAAAACTCATATTCACCCATGATGTGCCTCAGTTATTAAAAGTACACGAGAACTGTGTTACTATGAGAGAATTTTTGATATATCCCTGGCAGCAGGAACCCCCTGGGAGTGGGAATTACTCGGGTTCCCAGTCGTGGGCAGTGTCTCCTGGGGCCTGGGTGGAGGCTGAGCAGGGTGGAGACCAGGTGACAGCTGGTACTGGTTTCTCTGGCGACCAAAACACTGGAACAAATAGACTTGTCCTGAGCTCCACATTGCTTCCTGTCTTTAGTTGTGCTCTTGTGTCTAGTGACACAGTGGATACATTTGCCTGTATTTCTCAGTTGGTGGTGGAGAGCAGGCTGTGGAAGTATGTTTGAAAATGTTTCATTGAGATCCTACTACAGGATATACTTGCTTTTATATTGCCTTTCAGAATTAAAGCCATAGAGAGTCCCAACAAAGAAGATGATACCCAGTGGCTGACCTACTGGGTAGTGTACGGTGTGTTCAGCATTGCCGAATTCTTCTCTGACCTCTTCCTGTCCTGGTTCCCCTTCTACTACATGCTAAAGGTATGTGGACAGTTCCCAACACTGCTCTGTCTCCTTCCATATATGGACTTGATTTGCCCCCTACCCCTAAAGAAACTCCATCTCAGGACCTATAAACAAGAATAGGAACAAATAAGTGCTTGAATGTTAGACATCTGTGGCTCTGCCTCAGATCCTATGAACAGGAAGACGAGATTCAACACGTCTAATATTTTTTTGCATACTGTCTTGGAAACAGCTATAGCAATTGTGTGTTTAAGATGAAGGCGATAGTAAAACATGGAAATACTATGACCTATCACAAACACTGCTGCTCGCCAAGATCCTATCTGCATGCAGTGTTGTCTACATTTAATGTGAAAGCATTGCAAATTTTCATAGGCCATAGATTAGTCCCAGTGGTGAGCATATTCCAGGGAGGAGTCGTTATTTGTGGAAGAAGAAATACTTTATTCTTATGTAGCTTTGGAAAAAGAAGATGGAAAATGGGCTCTCTGCGGAAATCATTTTAAGAACATTGGAGAGAAAAAAAAAAGAACGTTGGCGGGTACCCTAGTTGGGGTCAGCCCTGACAGCGCCTGTGTTGGGCTGAGGATCCCCAGCATGTGGGGAAAGAAGTGGAAGTTGAAACTCCTTCCCATGGGACCTGTATCCACTCCAGATTTGCACCAGAGGTGAATGGGAAAGAAAGAGCTCATGCGTTTTAATAGCTAGAGTGGTTCTTTCTCCCTAACTGGGACAGGCTGTCTTCAGTTGATCCTCAAGTGTCTTCCATGGCGGAAGCCCTGCTTCCTGTCAGTTGGGTAGGATGTAAGTAGACTGGTTCTCAGCCAGGCTTCCCACATGAGAGGGCGTGGGCCAGCCCCTTTGAAGTCTGGGCTCTCCTCTTTCCCTTCAGACCCCTAAGCACTTGTTTTAATAAAAGCTGCACATCACACAGTTTAAAGATTCAAATAGTTCTGTCAGAGAGTTGAAGAACAGCAGTTCTGCCTCCTCTGCCCCCTGTATTGCTTCTTCAAAAGCAACCATGTCCCTTCATTTATGGCAGATTATCTTGCCATTTAACTCTGTCTCTAAATAATCTTTTTAAAAAATGTATATTTTTATTGATTTCAGAGAGGAAGGGAGAGGGAGAGAGAGATAGAAACATCAATAATTAGAGAGAATCATTGGTCGGCTGCCTTCTACACATCCCCCACTGGAGATTGAGCCCGCAACCCGGGCATATGCCTCACTGGGAATTGAACCATTACTTTCTGGTTCATGGGTCGATGCTCAACCACTGAGTTACACTAGTCAGGCTAAATAATACTCTTGTGTAGCCCCCTTTTAACTTTTCTATTTTTCACATTAGCTCTTGAGTCACACTGGAAGATAAGGATCTGGCTCCCTTTCCTCCCTTGTCCCCCACACATGCAGCCTCTCTTGTCCCCATCTTCCTCAGGCATCTGAATCATAATTTTGGGTAGGTAAACATTCACCCTCACTTTATTATGATTTTGTAAATACTATTTAGGGCCATCTAGAGTATAGAAGGGTTTAAAAACAAATGTAAAATTCCCTTTTTCCCCTGATTATGAAAAGAGCATATGTTCATTTCTTTATTCAGCAGGTATTTATTTAGAACCTCTATGTGCCAGAATCTGTTCTAGGTTTGGGGGAAACTTTGGTGAATAAAACAAAAGTATCTGCCGTCACACTGCTTATAGTCGTATGTGTGTGTAGAGGGAGCATGTTTTAGATGAGGCACAAAAAAGCATTTGAAACCCTACCACTGTTAACATCTTAGGGTAGTCTTCCTATTTATTTTAATGTGCAAATATATTGGTCTATGACATAAATACACAGAGAACTGTGCATATTATTGTCGTAACCATATATATATTGCTGAGGCATATATGATATACAGTTCTATATCTCACTTTTTTCAGTTAATACAATACTCTGAGTATTTTCTCATGTTATTCAATATTCTTTGTCATAGCTGACTCTCCATTATAGACAATAATTTACCTGATCCCCAATGGAAAGACATTAGATTTGCTTTGCCATTATAACTAATGCTGCAATGAATGCCTGCATCTCATCTTTACTGTCATTAAAATCATTTTCCAGATTAATTTTTAAAACAAGGTTGAATAAACTGTCAAGTTTAAGTCTGATCCAGACTGTCACCTGAACTGTTTCGCCCATTGACAGAGAGCATAATGTTTGTCTTGTCAACTTTGTAGGAGGCAAAAAGGATGGAGAAATCTTCCCCTCTGCATGTTGTCTTCGAGCTTTTGTTTGTGCACTCTGAGCAGTCCGTTATAACCCAGCGCATCACTATTCCTGTGGCCACCTTGCAAAGGCTTCCTGAGATATAGATACCTGATGAAATGATTGCAGTATATCAGGAGGCCAGTGTTGAAATATGTATTTTTCTGACAGTAGCTCTCAGTTTTGACCAGGCTAGTCCCAAACTGTGCATATTAAGCATATCCCTACCTTGGAATTAAAACTCTTCTAGGGAAAAATTGGATGGTGACATTAGAATCACAGACAGAATGATCTGTCCTATTGTAATTTGTAATGAAGGGATCCTGTGTGTCGGTGCTAATAGTGCCAAGAGTCCTGTTAAGAAAGCACGGACTCTTTGAACCACAGGTAAGAGTGGGCTGGTGTTTGCACTTGGGAGTATCAGGAGCCCGCACTCAGGACAGCTTGACTAAAAGGATGGCAAAGCCGTGTAGCTCAGGATATCGTGGGCTGTGGCATAGTTACACAGATTAAGAGAAGGGAGTTAGTTACAAAAGCTGGTGGCTGAATATCACCTTGAGAATTGAACAGTAATTAACTTTATTTTTAATACAAGGAAGTTATTTTACTTGAGAGCTGGAAAATGCTAAGGATGTAGGTAGAGAGTAGTAATTATTTTTCTGTCTCTAGAGCGTGCTGAAAAGAACTAAATTAACAGTCCGGAGTATAGCCCATAAAGTAATCACGTTGGAGAGGTGCAGACATATAGACACTTGGCTCCGGCCCTGTCTGGTAGTCTGGCCTTAATTCATCCAGAAAAGGGATAAAGCAGCTTTTCTGGACTGCTGAAGGGTTGATATCTACATAGGTAAATAATATTTCAGAGATTTTCAACAACAGTATGAACTATAGGACTTGGCGATGCTACTACTATCCTATATACTTTCCTCAAGTACATTAATTTGGGACTTTCCTAAAATCCTGCAGAGAAAATTAACTCAGAGAGGTTGATTTTCCTAAAGTCATAAAGTAGATATCAACTCTCCTGCTTCTTAATCCAGTGAGGTATTTCCACTTCACATTGATCCCCAGGGTTATAATATGGGCACTGTATCTACATCAGTAACCCATTCCTGAAAATCAGATAGTCTATGTAGGAAGACCAGCCAGGAGACTATTTCTTACAATTTTAAATGGTAAGAATTAAAATTTATTAATGTCAATGTAAACTCCATACCAATTTTCTAAATATTAACAAAACACAGCAAAGCACCCCTATACAAGTAACAAATATCATACTAGGATGTTAGATGCTAAAAACAACACTCTCCAAATACAGATGCTCCTCTACTTTTGATGGGGTCACGTCCCGATAAACCCATTTCAAGTGGGAAATACTGTAAGTTGAAATGCATTTAATACACCTAACCTACTGAACATCATAGCTGAGCCTATGTTCTACTGAATGAGTGTTGTGTTCTTGCACCATCATAAAGTAGAAAAATCATTAAGTCAAATCAGTAAATCAGGGACAGACCATCTGTAGTTAATCTAATTGGTAAGAAACTATTCCTTTTTGTGCAGTAGTACATGGTACATCCCATTGGATATCTGCATACTCTTCAAAATGCCTACATGGAATTCTGATGTTCTGTTGAGAATATAACTTTCCCTCCACCCTCCACTTCATTTTGTTTAAATTGTTGCATTGTGTCTTGGATATGTATGCATTACCTATATAAGCAACCAATGGACAACACTGTACGAATGGATATTTAAAACAAAGGGTCTTCCACCGAGAAATGTTAAATAGAGAGATGGTCCAGCCTGATCACCCCTAACCACCTCTGCCTGCCGACCTGATCTCCCCTAACCACCTCTGCCTGCTGACCTGATCAGCCCCAACTGCCTTCCTGCCAACCTAGTCACCCCCAACTGCCCCCCCCCCCCCCGCCAGCCTGGTTGCTCCTAACTGCCCTCCCCCCCGCCCCGCCAGCATGGTCACACCTTACTGCCAGCATGGTCACACCTTACTGCCCTCTCTGCTGGCCTGGTCACCCCCAACTGCCCCCCTGCTGGCCTGATTGCCCCCAACTACCCCCCCGTGCTGGCCTGGTGGCCCCCACCTACCTGCCCCTGCCAGCCTGGTCACCCCTCACTGCCCCCCTCTGCCAGCCTGGTCGCCCCTAACTGTCCCCTCTCCTTAGCCTGGTTGCCCCTCACTTCCCCCCTCTGCTGGCCTGGTCTCCTCTCACTGCCCCCCCCCCTGCTGGCCTGGTCACCCCCAACTTCCCCCCCATGCTGGCTTGGTTGCCCCTCACGGCCCCCCCATGCTGGCTTAGTTGCCCCTCACTACCCCCCTCTGCCGGCCTGGTCGCCCCTAACTGTCCGTCCCCCCTGCTAGCCTGGTTGCCTCTCACTTCCCCTCTCTGCCAGCCTGGTCCCCCCCCCTCGCTGCCCCCCCTGCTGGCCTGGTTGCTCCATGCAGCCTGGTGTTCAGTCGTTTGGTCGTCCCTCACTAACCCCCCTGCTGGCTTGATCGCCCCTAACTGCCCTCCCCTGCTGGCTTGATCTCACCCCCAACGGCCCTCCCCATCGGCCCGATCTCATCCCTAACTGCTCTCCCCTGCGGCCTCATCACCCCTAACTGCCCTTCTCTGCTGGCCTGATCTCACCCCCAACTGCCCTCCCCTGCCAATTTGGTTCTGATTGGTTGGTTTCTATGCCAGTCAACGTCAAAAGCTCCACCTCCTAGGCGGCTCCTTGCACTTCACCCAGATTTGGTTCTGATTGGTTGGTTTCTATGCCAGTCAGCGTCAAAAGCTCCACCTCCTAGATAGCCATTGGCTCCTCGCACTTCACCCAGATTTGGTTCTGTTTGGTAGATTTCTATGCCAGTCAGCATCTCCGGGTCTATCTCCGGGCCTGATCAGGGAGGTGGGGCTGATCAGCAGAGAAACAGGCGTGGTTAACGGCTGGAGAGAAAGAGAGAGGCAACAGCTGATCAACAGCTGCTATGGAGGCTGCAGATCAGACCCTGCCTCTCTCTCCGGTCCTGATCCGCAGCCCCCTTGGCAGTCAGTGCTGGGTCGCCACGGCAACCCAGCACTGACCGCAGGACTGACTTCTGGTGTTTGGTTGAGACTTTGGTCTGTCGTTACAGACCCTGGGTTTTTATATATTAGGATATTCTTTGGTTTGGAATAACAAGGACTAAGGCTAAAGAGTTAAGTTTGTGGCCTGAGAAGTTGAGGGGTAAGTACATTAAGGAGAAGATGTAAAAAATACAAATCTGCAATCTCAGGAAATGAGTTCTGTTCTTTATAGTCACCTATGCTGGGGGTTAGACTCTTAAATGAAAAGAGCCCAGTATGTATGCAGTTCATTAAACTTTCTAAGGGAATGAGCATATCACTGGATAGTTCCGTTTTTGCTTATTATCTTACAAAGGAATAAACTGCTTGGTTAACTTGAAGTACTGAGTTGTTATTTATCATTTGAATACACAGTGAAATTATTTTGGATATAAATTTAGTTGGACAGTTCTTGTTTTTTAAGTTTTTAGGGCAGAAATATTGTCAATTTCCTTTTTTTATCTTAATGGCAAAGTGAGCCATAAAGAGTTAGGAATAATATCTACATTCAGGATAAAAGAAGAGAAACACTTGACTGTAAAGATTGCTTGAAGGCTAAAATCTACTAAAAACAGATTCCACTCTGGGAAGTTTTAAACAATGGCGAGGGTATTTTTCCTATAACAGGATTAATAAATGTGACAAACTTACCAACATAAGCCTACAGGTCTTTCCACATGTGTTTTTAAAATTGATTTTGAAGAATTATAATTAATAAAAGCTTTTGTAACTAAAAAATGGTCCATGTTAGGAAGGAAGTGAAGCTGTTGGACTTGATGTGTTTGACCTTTCTTTTTCAGTCTCAGCTTTTCCTCACTAGCCCATTATCTGTCACATTTTTCCATCTAAGAAAAGCCCACTTGTAGCTTGCAGAAAACTCTGGAAATGCTATTGGAGAAAATAGCAGAGGCGGTGCCATCCCCGGCGTAGCAGAGGGCAGTGTGTTGTCAGGTGCCCGCTCCCCTCCTGTTACCATGCTGACTCTCATTCTGTGCAGTGCGGCTTCCTGTTGTGGTGCATGGCCCCGAGCCCTTCCAACGGGGCGGAACTGCTCTACAAGCGCATCATCCGTCCTATCTTCCTAAAGCACGAGTCCCAAGTAGACAATGTGGTGAGCGACTTGAAGGACAAAGCCAAAGAGACGGCAGATGCCATCGCTAAAGAAGGTAAGACTCGGGGACAGTGTGATGCAGAATGTGAGAGGGGAGGTGGTATACTGGGCTCAAGCAATAACCTTCATGGCCTTCTTGTCCTGTTAGCTTTCCCCAGCCAAATACCAAGAGAATGACCTAGAGCAGTGATTCTCAATCTTGGCTGCACATTAGAATCACCTCTGGAAATCTTTTTAAAATCCTGATTTCTGGGCCTCATCCTCCGGAAATTCTGTTTCTTTGTTATGGAGTGGGGCCACAACATTAGTAACAAAGAAACAGAATTTCCGGAGGATGAAGCCCAGAAATCAGGATTTTTAAAAGATTCCCAGGTGATTCTAATGTGCAGCCAAGGTTGAGAACCACTGATCTAGAGGGATTTCTCTACCAAGACTTTGCCTGTTGTCCTTTACTTCTCCCAAGATTCTTCCTCCATGCCACGTTTAATACACCATTTAGTCAGCATATCAGAACAAATGACTTTTGTGGTGGGCACAGATTTCAGAGAATCATATGTATTTATATTCAAGTACATCTCTTTAATTCATTTTAGGTGGAACTGCTTAATATGCTGTTCAAATCGCTTTTGCTACAGGTCCCAGAGAATGCCCTCTCTCAGCTCTCTGATTCATTCGTTCAATAGATACTTATTGAGGTGTTTAATATGTGCCAAGCATGTTCATAGCCCTGGGGATGAACTAGTGAACCATATCATACTCCTTGAATTCATGAAGATTTATAACCTTATTGAGAGAGAGAATTAAATTTAAAACTAAATTATATGGTATAGTTAATAGGTGATAAAAAGAAAAATGTAGCAGATAAAAAGACAGGGGGTGCCAGGGGCTGAAGGAAAGGTTGCAGTTTTAAAGAGAGTGACTTAGGAAATCTTCACCAATAAGGCTATAGTGAATCAGACATGGAAGTGGTAAAGGAAAGAACCATGGAGAAGAATGCTCTAGACCAGGGGTGGGCAAACTTTTTGACTCGAGGGCCACAATGGGTTCTTCAACTGGACCGGAGGGCCGGAACAAAAGCATGGATGGAGTGTTTGTGTGAACTAATATAAATTCAAAGTAAACATCATTACATAAAAGGGTACGGTCTTTTTTTTTTTTTAGTTTTATTCATTTCAAACAGGCCGAATCCGGCCCGCGGGCCGTAGTTTGCCCACGGCTGCTCTAGACAGAAGGAACAACACATGCAAAAGCCTGGAGGTGTGAACAGGTAATCTCTACCTAGGAGGAGAGTAGGAGACAGTTCAGAGAGGTTAAAGAGTGAGGATGGCAGAGGACAGATCATGTAATGCTTGGTAGGCTATTGTACAGGCTTTGGCTTTTCCTCTGGGTGAGATGGGGTGCGGTTGGAGGATTTTGAACAGAAGAGCAACACGATCCATCCTGTGCTTGAACAGGGTCATTTTGGCCACTATGTTAAGATTAGACTGAAGGGAGACGGAAGAGATCAGGAGACCAGTTAAAAGGTCATTGTGGTAATCTGGCTGGAGATGATGCTGGTGGCTTGGTTCATAATGGTAGCAGTAGGAAGTAAGTCCTTGGATTCTTGATAGATTTTTTTTTTAAAATATGTTTTATTGATTTTTTACAGAGAGGAAGGGAGAGAGATAGAGAGTTAGAAACATCGATGAGAGAGAAACATCGATCAGCTGCCTCCTGCACACCTCCTACTGGGGATGTGCCTACAACCCAGGTACATGCCCTTGACCGGAATCGAACCTGGGACCTTTCAGTCCGCAGGCCGACGCTCTATCCACTGAGCCAAACCGGTTCTGGCTCTTGATAGATTTTGAATGTAGAACCAATAGGACTTGCTTACAGAGTATGAGAGAGGAGTCAAGGATGAGGCCAAGCTTTTTAGCCCGAACACATGGTGGAAAGATATAATTGCCATTGAGCTGGGGAAGACTGGGTGTGATAAGTTGACGGGGGAAATAAGGAATTCAGTTCTGGACATGACTTTGAGACATCTGTTAAGTACCTACATGGAGTAGTCAAATAGCAAGTTGGATATAGACATCAAGAGTTCAGGAGACATGTCTGGGCTCAGGATATGAATTTGGGTGTCACCAGCACATAGACAACGTAGTAAGCATGAGACTGAATGAGATCACTAAGGGGGTGAATGTGGTTAGAAAAAGAGGCCCCCAATGTTTAGAGATTGAGAAGATGAGAAGCAACCAGCCAAGCAGACTGATAAGGAGTGGCCAGTTGAGGTAGCAAGAAAACCACGAGACATATCATTGGAGCCAAGTGAAGAAACTGTTTCAAAGCGGAGGAAGTGATCCATAGTGTCACATGCTGCGGACAGGTCAAGTCAGATAAGGACTGAAAACCGAGCATGGGACTTAGCAATGAGGAAGGCACTGTGATCTTGACAAAACAGATTTATGTGGTGGTGGGAGCAATATCCAGATTGGAATGGATTTGAGAGAAATGGGAGGAAAAGCATGAGAGAATGTACACAGCTGTTTTGAGAAATTGCCTGCAAAGGAACAGAAGAATTGGGATATAACTGGAAAAAGGAACTGTCCTAAGAATCCCCCCCCCCCCCCCTTTTTCCTTAAAGGTAAAAGAAACAAAGTATGTTTGAAAATTAATGGGCATGATCCCGTAAAGAGCAAGAGGATGACAGAGTGAGAGGTGGTCTGTCCTTGACTAGACCAGAGGGCATAGGATTTAGTGTACAAACAGAGGGCTTGGTCGTAGGAGCAGGGACAGTTGATAATAACAGGAGGGAAATCAGGGTTTATGGGTGAAATGCTGGTAGGTGAGGTGGGAGCTTATGGAAGTAATTTTTTGATGGCTTCAAATTTCTCAGTAAAATAGGAAGGAAAGGTCAAGTGAAAGAGGATAGAGAAGGAAGGAATGGAAAGAGAAGTATGAAATAGTTGTCTAGGGCCAGGGCCAGCAAACTTTTCCTATGAAAGGCCAGATATTTTCATTTTTGCCGGCCATCAGGCTTGTGTTGCCGGTACTCACCTCTCCCATTGTGTACTGTGAAAGCTGCTGGGGATGGCACGTTAACCCGTGAGTGTGGCTCTAATTTGCAGGCCGCTCTGAGACAGTGGGAGGAGTGCATCACATGATTGCCAGGCAGTTTTAAAGGTTCACTTAAGATTTGTGTCTATGGATTTAAAGTGAGACTGGTGTGACTGTGTTTTTCTCCAGTCACATTCAGAATAGGTGGAGAGTTGTGTCCTGGTTAATTTTGTTAAGAACTATGAAGTGAGAGTGGGACTAAGGACTGGCTAGTATTTGATGATGGAATTTAAGTTGGGTGAGCAGCTAAGTGAGGAACAGAGGCAAACACCAATGAATGAGAAAACCAGGTGGTGGAGGAAGAACTGACTCAGCAGAGTAGAAGGAGTAAGCTACAATGGTAGGAGGAGATAGTGCCATGGTGTGCTTGACATTGAGATTATAGAAGAACTGAATTTATTGGTAGTGACAAAGATATTGAGTGAGTGCCTGCGGTAGGCAGAGTAGGTAAGTAGGTAGGAGGTAAAGGTTATTGGAGGGGAGGAACTAAGAGGTAAGGATAGTGGAAGGATCATGTATATCTATAAGGATATTGAAATCACTAATTCAAATAGTAATGATATTAGAGAATGATAACTGAAGCAAAATTCTTAAATAAGGCAGCATAGCCCAAGGGTCAGAGGTGACTGGAAAAAGAAATGCTAGTGGAAGATAAACTCCCATGGCATGAGCTTCTGAATGTGGCCATGAAGAACCCACGATCACACTTTGGTACTAGGGTCATGGAAGAAAAAAACAAAAACAGCCACCATATGAGAAAGTGGCATCCTCAGAGGACAACATATTTCTGTAAAAGCAAGGAGGTCAGGGAAATATTTGGAGAAATGGATGAGAACAGAGATTTGCTGTTGATGGGTCTTAAGTTCCAGAGGGAACAGTAAGGGTTTGAAGAAATTGGAGAAAAGTGGGCAGTGGACATGGAAGTAGGGAATGTTGTTGTTCGAGCTCTATAATTAGAAAGTGGGAGAGGAGGGCCACCTGACCACTGAGGAGGAAGATCCCACCCAGACAGCTCTCCAGCGGCACTGATGCCCCAGCACTGTGTCCTCATTCCTCCCTCAGAGAGCTCTCCTCTGAACCCCTGTGTCTGTACTAGAGCGCCAGTCTACTTGTTTCGTTTTCCTACAACCTTAAGTGTAACGTGTAACTTTCACATGCTCCCACTTTGGAATCACCAGTTGCTTTTTAGGAACCTTCTTTCCTGTTCCTCCTTATCCTCAGTCTAGCCATCAGCCTCTGGTGATGTCATTTCTGTCTAGTTAGCCCACATTTCTTAGCCTCTTGGTTCTCTTAGAGAGCAGTACTCTAAAATCCAATTTTAGTCCAATTTTACTGTGGTATGATACATTCCTAAACAGGGGAGTGAGAATGAAAATGAGGAGGAACTTACATGCTGTTACATATTAGACTTTTCTCAAAGCTTCTGGAGAATCCAGAAGTAAATTTTTGCAAAGGGCTAGTTAAGACAGAGGCTACAATTTGTTAACTTTGTTCAGCAATTTTAACTGAATGAAGGGAGAGCAGCTGCCAGGTGGTGAACAAGGAGGGACTTGGCTCTGATCACTGGACTCGGGCCCCATCAACAACAGCTGCAGCTGTGGAATCTCAGGAGGCCCTGGAGGCTTCCAGAAATGTCCCCCTCCTCCATCTCACACACCACACTAATTCTCACAGCACATTCCAAGTTACTGGTAGTTAGGAAGGCTTAGTCTCCCACAGATGGACAACTATATATATACTAGAGGCCCGATGCACGAAATTCATGCAAGGGGCTCAGCCCTCACAGCCCGGCTTCGTCCGGAAGGTCATCTGGAAGGTCATTTGGCTGTTCGGTCTCATTAGTATGTTATACTTTTATTTTTGGAGATATTAATCCTCACCAGAGGATATGTTTTTATTGATTTTAGGGAGAGGGAGAAGGAGAGAGAGAATCATCAATGTGAGAGAGAAACATCGATCACTTGTCTCCTGTACGCACCCTGATCAGGGGATCAAGCCTATGACCTTTTGGTGTACAGGATGATACTCCAACCAATTGAGCCACTCTGGCCAGGGCACAATTATTTTCTTAATGAATGTATTTTCTTGCCTCCAACTCAAAAGACTGTAGCACGCTCTTCCCATCATAGGAAGAAATGTTGGCACTGTGAGAGAATATAAATGTGTATAAATAGGCCATCATGTCTGGGTTCTGGGAATGATGACTTTCTCTGATTTCTGTCACTACAGAATAGGTGGATGACCTATTTGTCATCTCATTGAGACATAGTGACATTGTACAGGTGAGCACCCATACACAAACGAGAATTTTTTGATTGTACAGAGAACACCATACGCCCAGGGAATCTCTGCAGCTTGTAATGCTTACAGGACAATGGGCTTAGGTGACACTTCACTACCAGGGGGCCAGGCTAGATGCTCTTCAAGAACTTTGCTCAAGTGCTCAGAATTTGTGCCGTGAAGTAGTTTCTTGTCCATTTCCTGGAAACTTATTTTAGCCCTGGCCACAAACCTCAGTGTGTTCTCATCTGAACATGAGTCATCCCAGTTGTTACCCAGTAGCTATGTTACACACAGAGCCTGCATTGCAAAGAGCTTTGACACAATGTCCTTTCCTCCTGACAGCCAAGAAAGCTGCCGTGAATTTACTGGGTGATGAAAAGAAGAGCACCTAAACCACCCACAGGATGAAACCCTCCTGCCCTCCGCACCTTCCTGTTTGGAGCTTGATGTTGTGTTGGGGACTGTGGTATAATCATTTTAATGTTGCCTTGGAAACATTTTTGATATGTTAAAAAATGGAATGTGTGTAAGTATTTTTTTGCTTTTACTGTCTAAATACATAGGGAGCATTTTAATTTAAATGTAATGCAATGGGCAGTATCTAAAACTTTGGAAACTATATTTTGCCTCTGGATAGGGAATGTGTTACCATCCTGCAGGAAACATAAACTTAAAATTATATATCCCACGGGCTTTGTACTTCAATGGGCTCTCTCTGCATGCATTTTCTCTGTACTCTTTAAGGTTCTACTTCATGTAATGTACAATTTTGTATTAAATGTTTTGAATGTAGTTGTGCATATGTATATGTAGGGAAATGTGCTGACTGTAACGTGCGTGATGCTCATGAGCACCTGCCAAAAGCTGGAGGTTCTGTTGTGCTGGTGTGATCTGCTGAAGGGATTTAAGCGATAAATGAGGTTGAATGCAGGTTGGCCTGTTGTTTTCCTAATGCAGCAGCAGAATACTGGAACAGCTTTGTAAAGCAGTCACTGTGCTGCTCAATGGGGAAATAAATGTACACACATCAGTGATCTGCAGCTCCCACTTCCCTATAGAACCAGTAATACTGTCTTGTGGCCTGTTGATAATCTGCTGCTAAGCTTTAGATTTGTCTGTTTTTGAGATGCTAAAATGGAAATCATCCCTGGTTTCACCTTCAGTGCTGACATGTTGGTATAGACTTGCTTCTTTCCGAGTCTTTTTTTTTTAACCATCTGAAAGAGCCCCTAGAGACTTGCCCGCCTCTGATTACATATATGTTCTTTTTTATACCGTTAGCTAGCAGTACATGCTAATGATGACACAGGCTCTAAGAGCAGTTCTGGGAAACAGAAAGGAAGTTTGGTATAACCTGTAGTCTAGTTGGCAGTGGTTAAGTCTAACTGCCTTCACCTTCTTTCTCGGGCCTTTAAAGTCAAACACATGAGGCCTCCCTAGTCTGCAAGTCAGAGTCATTTGTAATATGTTTAAATGCCTTCATCTTTATGCTTTGTTTTAACACATTGCATATAACTACATAGTTTAAGTATAGAACAAAAAGTTGAAATCAGTGTCTCCATAGTTTGATCAGCCAAGTAGCTTACAGAGACTATGGCAGCTTGTCTGGGCTAGAGAAACTGAGCTCTGCACCAGCCATACTGCAAGGATCTTCTGGGTCAGACTAAACTGACTGAAGAGTATAACCAAACTACCAGGGTGAAATATCCAGCCTGTAAAATGTTTTTTTCAGGCAAATAAAGATAGTTCTCATTTCAATAACAATTAGATAAGGTCATAATGATCTCTCATGATGTAAAAAATATTAAAGATATCAAAAATAAGAGACAGTATCACCCAAACATTATGGATTAGGGCATTTATTTTTTTCTGGGGAAAATTAAATCATAAGGCATCTTGTTACATTTACCTTAAAAAACTTAGAAAGCAAACAACTACTATTTGGAGAAAATCAAGCCTTAGATTTAATATTTAAATCTCTTTCCCTATAAAAAAAAGTATGTCTTTCTTGGTGCAAAAGAATGAAAATTAGCAACTTCTAGCTTACAGACATACAGATTATTAGTATATATATTTTCAGGCAAAATGGGAGGCATAAAAGTTACTATTGCTTAAAGCTACTTACAGGCTAATGTCAGTTTAAAAACTATAATAAGAGAAAACATTCTGAATGCAAATTTTTGTCTTGATAACTTTCTCCCACAGTGTATTATGGAAGAAATTTGTTACTGTTTTTCGTAGTGAAAGACAGGAGGAGTTTTGAGTTGAACAATTCTGTTTCAGCTTTGATTTCCCAAGTAAAGTACTGCCATGCTAGAGTATTTGAAAAACTAATTGAGCCTGTGTCTAGCTAGAAGACAAGCATTTATTTGTACATGAGTGGTATTTTGGGGGATTATAAAGTTATAGAATCCCTACAGCAATTCTTTCTCTACTTGAAAGGTTTCAGATCAACAATTACTGCTACTCTGGAGAGTCTGCCCACAGCCTGAAGAAAATGAGCATAGCCTTTCACTACGTTACTGCCTGTCCTGAAGATGTGATCTATTGAATGGATATGGATGTAAATAAAATGCCATTGTCTCACTGAACTGTTACATTTCATTTTATTTTGTAGGGCCTTAAAAAAAAATCTAGACTAATTTATGCAAAACCTGAATACTGATAAATGAACCCTAAACACTGCTGTTTATTAATCCTATTCCTTATCTGCCTGTGCTTTTCCCCTGGTGATTACTACTCGTCAGTTAGACTTTCCCTAAAGAAAACATACCAACCAAAAAAGGTTTCTATCAATAATTCGTACTAGATTTAAAAGAAATCTAAACCACTGCTTTCTACTCACCTATTGCATTACACACATCTCATGACATGTTGGTGTATTGTACATACTTTGATGAAGTAAACACTTCTATGTGCCTCCAAATTATTCTGTACTTTGCTACTTAGAACTTGAGGATTTTTAAAAAAATACCTCCTGCTGGAGGGTGTGTTAGCTTTGTCTCCTACATCTGCCTTTACATGTCTGTGTGTCTGCAGACAATCTGTATGTGTTTAGAACAGCCGTGGGCAAACTACGGCCCGCGGGCTGGATCCGGCCCGTTTGAAATGAATAAAACTAAAAAAAAAAAAAAAAAAAGACCGTACCCTTTTATGTAATGATGTTTACTTTGAATTTATATTAGTTCACACAAACACTCCATCCATGCTTTTGTTCCGGCCCTCCGGTCCAGTTGAAGAACCCATTGTGGCCCTCGAGTCAAAAAGTTTGCCCACCCCTGGTTTAGAATAACATACGATTCAGATCCTTAGCCATCAAATATTATAGTTCTATACAGTATGGCAGTAAAGTAAATATATTTGAGAATGACCTTAACTAAAAGTTTTCCTGGCTGCTTACCACAATATTCTTATAACATCTCTATATAACACACACTTCAGAAATTAAGAGTGATAAGGAGGTTCTTTGGTTAGACAGTGGTTCTCAGACTTCAGTGTGCACCAGAATTGGGGGGCCGGTTGTTAAAACACAGGTAGCTGGCCCCACCCCCAAAGTGTCTAACTCAGTAGGTCTGGGGCAGGGCTGAACAGTTTAAATTTTCAACAAGTTCCCAGGTGGTGATGGTCCAGGAACCACATTTTAAGATAAAACCACACTGTTAGGTAAATGTTATTTTTACACTTAGCTTTACAGAGGTTTTCAGACCTGGCTGCACATTACAATCAAGGAGTTTTCTAAAAATACTGGTATGAGATTCCATTATCAGAAACCGACAGTCTCAGGTGCCAGTATGCTTCCAAAAGTCTTCAGGTGATTCTAATATGTAGCCAGAGAAAGCAAAGCAGGGGTGGAGGGGAGTGGACCTCTGGGATTGGATAAAAAGTAAAATGATAGACACACACACGCCTCTTTTATATAGAAAGGTACAGGATAACAATGAGGGAATTTGTGGTCTCTGTCCAGGTGCCCTGGTGCATTGGTTGTGCCCTGAGGC
This sequence comes from Myotis yumanensis, assembly GCF_028538775.1. Lineage (NCBI taxonomy): Eukaryota > Metazoa > Chordata > Mammalia > Chiroptera > Vespertilionidae > Myotis > Myotis yumanensis. The sequence continues at coordinate 65,736,115 of NW_027223755.1, read as the reverse complement.
ATCTGGAAAAAGGGAAGTTACAAGTTACCCTGACATTCCAATGTTATATTATTATAGACAACAAACAGGCTTAGTTGAGGTAAAGATTGACTTTTGCCAGGGAAAAATCTAGCCTAGGACATGACTACCTGCCATAAACTGCTTTTGGTTAAAAAGTTTTAATTTCAGACCATCCTTATGGTAACTAGGTCTCTAGAGTTTACAAGGCGACCACGCAGGCCTTCCCTGAGCCAGCATGTGGCCCCTTTTGTCTACACTGCTGAGACATTACCACACATATATTGGCTTAAAACAACTCGAATGCATTAGCTTACTGTTCTGGAAGTCAGACATCCAAAATGGCTTGGCAGGACTGCATTCCTTCTGGGCACTGGAGAATCAATCCCTTTACTTGCTTTTTTCACCTTCAAGACTGCCTGCGTTTCTCGGCTGAGTGCTTGTGATAACATTGGGCCCACCTGGACAGCCCAGGATACAGGCTTACCTTGTTTTATTGCGCTTCACAGGTCTGTTTTTTACAAAATGAAGGCAAGACCCTCCACCAGCAAAAAGATTACAACTCGCTTTATTGTGATACTTGCTTTATTATGAAGGTCCAGAACTGAACCCACAGTATCTCTGAAATATGCCTATACTCTCTCCAGCTCCTTAATTACATCTGCAAAGTCTCCTTTGCTATGTGAAGTAACATAATCACAGGCTTTTGGGGGGAGGGGCTTTATGCTGCCTACCCTACCTAGTCTCTCTCTGGATACAGAAATTTCATTATGAAGTCACACCCAATATAAAAATAAATGTAAAGAGAAATCTTAATGTTGGGAGGGAACTAAAATAAGGAGGGTTAGTGAAAAACTAACCCTTATCTTCTCCACACAGTAAGAGGATCTTTGAAACACAGGCAGAGCTGAGGGACAGAAGTTGAGTAAAAAACAGGATTCGGTGACTAAAAACTGAGAACCATTTCCCCACCCACCTCCTCCCACTCGGCTCCCAGGAAGGAGCTCAGTAGACTCCTCTCTGGGAAAGCGGATCAGCTTAAGAGAAAAACACGTGAGTCAGAGAAAAACACCTTTAGTGAAACTCAGTACGCCAGCTCTTGTGTGCTCAACTTCCAATCAGCTTCTTGATCTTTCACTCTGAAAAAAATCCCACCAGTCTAAAGCAAGCCACTTAACACGACAGGGATCAAAATAAAAGCAGAAGAAAAAAGTTAGAAAAGAATGTAAATCATACTCTGAGAAATAAGAGATTATATCCATGAAAAACAGAATGCTAAAAAAAAAAGGGAAACAGATGACAAGAGCCTAGACCAGTGATGGCGAACCTATGACACGTGTCAGAGGTGACACGCGAACTCATTTTTTTGGTTGATTTTTCTTTGTTAAATGGCATTTAAATATATAAAATAAATATCAAAAATATAAGTCTGTTTTACTATGGTTGCAAATATCAAAAAATTTCTATATGTGACACGGCATCAGAGTTAAGTTAGGGTTTTTCAAAATGCTGACACGCCGAGCTCAAAAGGTTCGCCATCACTGGCCCAGACAAGTTAAAAACACAAGAAAAGTGAAAAAAAATTCAATAGAAAGGTTGAAAGATAAAGCTGAAGAATTCTAGGAAATAGAACATATAGGCAAAGAAATGAAAATGAGAAAAAGATAAGAAAATGAGGACTAGTCCATCATGTCCAATATTCAAATCAGAGGTGTCCAACGAAGATCAGAAAGGGAAGAAAAATCATCAATGAAATTTTCAAGAAAATTTCCCAGAACTTGAGAACACAAGTCTTCAGATTGAAAGAGCCCATTTAGTACCCGGCTTGATGGGCAAAAAGACCCACCCCACAGGAAGCACACTATTTCCGAACACTGAGATGTTGCAGGTTTCAACAGGCTAATGTGGTTACAAGAGACCATGAACTAGAACGGCTTGGATTTCTCTTCAACTATAACAGAAGTCAGAAGACCATGAAATAATGCCCTTGAACTTCTGAAATAAGATGATTTCCAAGGCTAATTTTATACCCAGCCCAACAGTGGGAGGGTAGAATGACACTTTCAGACATGCATTTTCCCCAGGAAGATCTAAGGTGAGTTAGACAATACAAGTAACCTAAGAAAGAGGAATACACAGGATGCACTAATACAGGAAATCCCAAACTGCAAAGCAATGGAGTCACACTCCGGTGATGGTGAAGGGAACCCAGAGTGAAGCTGTGCACTAGGTCTCAGGTGACCAGCAGAGTAGAGCCCGGTAAAAGGGTCCAGAAGAGATTTCTTTACGAAGATGAAATCAAGCCCTAGCCAGTTTGGCTCAGTGGACAGAGTGTCGGCCTGTGGACTGAAGGGTCCCGGGTTCAATTCTGGTCAAGGGCACATGCCCAGGTTGTGGGCTCAATCCCCAGTAGGGGGTGTGCAGAAGGCAATCAATGATTGTCTCTCATCATTGATGTTTCAATCTCTCTCTCAAATCAATAAAAATATACAGTGGGGCCTTGACTTAAGAGTTTAATTCGTTCCATCATGGAGCTCGTAACTCAAATTACTCGTATGTCAAATCAAAAAGTGAACGAGTGAGACACGTGATGCTGGGCTGATGTTGTGGTGTTCACTGTGACGTTCACTGTGCCAACTAGTGGTGGGGTATCTGAAGCTGGCTCGTAACCCGAATTTTAGCTAGCAACTCAAAGCAAAAAATCGGTCGAGAGACGGCTCGTATCTTGAAAAACTCGTTAGTCGGGACACTCGTAAGTCAAGGCCCCACTGTATTTAAAAAATAAATGATAAAAAAAAATGAAAATAATAAACTACCTGATTTGAACAAACTTTCTGAAATGAATAAATTAGCTCAGTGGTCGGCAAACTCATTAGTCAACAGAGCCAAATATCAACAGTACAACGATTGAAATTTCTTTTGAGAGCCAAATTTTTTAAACTTAAACTATATACATAGGTACATTGTTATTAACTTAATTAGAGTACTCCTAAGGCTTAGGAAGAGCCACACTCAAGGGGCCAAAGAGCCGCATGTGGCTCGCGAGCTGCATTTGCCGATCACGGAACCAGCTGTTTTGAACAAACTTTTTGAAAGGACATTTTGACACTAATAATTTGTGGTTGTTAGTGATAATTCTGAAAATCAAGCAAATAAACAATAAAAAGAATAGCTCCAAGAAAAACATAAGCCCAGAAAACAAAAATACCCATAGCATCCGTGTTTCTTAAACATAATGTGTGCTAGGTATCTAAATATAAACATACAGTAGCTTAGTGTATGTGTGTGTGGGGATAGTGATAAAAGGTAGGCACTAGCTTTCTATATCTAAATTTTCATATTTCTATATAGTAAATTTAAAAATGTCATTTTTTAAAAAACCAAAATCTTAAATGTGTACAAGAACTACTTGGAGATCTTATTAAAATGTATTTGAATTTCAGGCTGGAGCCAGAGTCCACATTTTCACAAGCTCCCAGGGGAGGCCAGTGTTGCTGATACACGGCTCAGCTACAAATGGAATATATGGTAATAATGTAAGCTGTGAATAGTGATTAAAATTATGAAATATACTAGAGGCCTGTCGCACGAAAAGATTCGTGCAATAGGCCTTCCCTTCCCCTGGCTGCTGGCACCGGTTTTCCTCCGGCACCCGGGACCCAGGCCTTAGCTCCGCCGCTTCACGCCTATGTATGCAAATTAACCGCCATCTTTGTTGGCGGCTAATTTGCATATCTTGCTGATTAGCCCATGGGAGGCATAGCGAAGGTATGGTCAATTACCATGTTTATCTATTATTAGATAGGATTGGTAATTGATAGAAGGTGGGATAGGAAGCAGACATGCATGTGATGGGGGTAAAGGAAGAAAATCTAAATCCTAAGATGGAAGTTAATATCTAAAATTGAAACTATTAAAACTAGCTAGCTCTTTAAATTATGTACAGGTATAATATTGATAACAAAGTCTTTAAAAGTAGGCAAAGAATGTGAACATAATTCATTGAAATAAATATAAGTAGTATTTCAACATATGAATAAATGCACAATCTTGCTCATTAGAGAAGATTCCATTTTTCTCTTGATTGGCAAAGAAAAGTTCAATTATGCATTCATTGCAATATGAAGAAAGAGCAATACAGTGGGGCCTTGACTTACGAGTGTCCCGACTAACGAGTTTTTCAAGATCTGAGCCGATTTTTTGCTTTGAGTTGCGAGCTAAAATTCGGGTTACGAGCCAGCTTCAGATACCCCACCACTAGTTGGCACAGTGAACGTCACAGTGAACACAACATCAGCCCAGCATCACGTGTCTCACTCGTTCACTTTTTGATTTGACATACGAGTAATTTGAGTTACGAGCTCCATGATGGAACGAATTAAACTCGTAAGTCAAGGCCCCACTGTACAATGTTACAGCAATAGTTCTGAGACCTTTCTGACAATACTTCTTGCCAAACAATTTTAAACTCATCTTTTAAAAAAAATATATTTTGATTGATTTCAGAGAGGGAGAAATAGTAACATCAATGATGAGAATTTTTGATTGGCTGCCTCCTGCACACTCCCTACTGGGGATGGAGCCCACAACCTGGGCATGTGCCCTTGACTGGAATCAAACCTGGGACCCTTCAGTCCACAGGCTGACACTCTAACCACTGAGCAAAACCGGCTAGGGCTCCAGTCATCTTTCTGTGGCAAACCTTTTGTTAACTGCCCCGATATCCATTCTCAACTACTTTCTTCTTGGCTACCTCTATCAGAACTGAAAAAACCATATATCCACTTTCCCAGCCTGCCTTCCAGCTGGATGGACATGTGCCACAGGTCTCAACCATGAGAATACACACCTAGGTTATATAGTATAGTCTATTGTTCCTAGGCTACAAACCTGTACAGTATATTATTGTACAGAACACTGTAGGTGAGCATAACACAATGGTGAAATATTTGTGTATCTAAGCACACCTAAACATAGAAAAAGGTGCCGGGAGCCGGTCCATCCTTGCTGCTTGACACAGTTGCTGCAGAGAAGAAACATCTGCACAGCATATGTTTCAAGGGACCTGGCATATATGGGATACTGTTCTTAATATGTTTGCTCCCCTTCTTGGCGCTATGTGTTTTAACCAAGGTCACCTCTCCCCGAGAAAGGTTGTTTCCCCAGGTGGGGATTTTTCCCTGAGGTTAGGGAGGGGATACAACCCCTTAATTAAGTGCCAGGCGGGTAGTTAAGCTACATAATCTTTACTCCCTGGAATGGAGATAAGAAACGCCCTAACCTTTGTAATAGAAATTGACAGGATTAAAATCGACTGGTATAAATACAGATGTAACAAGACAATAAACATCAGATCCTAACCAGAACCTAGCCAGAGAACATGGCAAAAGATCCTGGACAGAACCTGGCTACAGAACTTCACTGGAGAACCTAGACAGAACATGGCAAAAGAACCTGGATAGAACCTGGCTAAAGAACCTGGTGACTGAACCTGGCTGGAGAACCTAGCAAGAGAACATGGCACCAGAACTTGGTTGGAGATCCTGACCAGAACTTGGCTGGAGTTCCTGGCTAGAGATCCTGGCTAGGCTGCTGATCAACTGAATGCTCCCTCCGTGTCATTCATTCTTCGCCAACTCCATCCACACCTTTGGGGATCCCTGGACCTGCTGGGGCAGGACCCCAGCAAAAAGGCATAGTAAAAATATGGTATAAAAGCTTAAAAAGGGTACACCTGTATAGGGCACTTACCATGAATGGAGCTTGTAGGATTGAAAGTTGCTCTGGTGAGCTATAAGTGTGAGTGAATATGAAGGTCTAGGACAGGACTATATACTACTGTAGATTTTAAAAACACTATGCCCTTAGGCTACACTAAATGTATAAAACATGAGATGAACAAAATTAAGTACAAGACAAATGATGTAATCAAGAGAAACAGTAAGCACAAGATGTGAGGCTGCTGATGGTATAACATGGCAAATGGTTTTATAGCAAACTTTTTTTCTAAGTAGAAAGAGTACATTCTAAAATAGTAATAAAGTTTAGTATAGTAAATACATAAACCAGTAACAGTCATTTATTATTATCAAGTATTATGTACTGTAAATAATTGTATGTGCAATACTTTTATGTGACTGGCAGTGCAAGTTTGTTTACATCAGCATCAACATAAACACAAGTAACGCATGTTGTGCTCCGAATTTACAACGGCTACGATGTTACTAGGGGATAGGAATTTTTCAGCTCCATTATAATCTTATGGGATCACAACTGTATATGTGGCCATCACTGACTGAAACTGTTATGCAGCGCATGACCAATAGCCCTTCTAGGAGCATAGGGAGTCAGAGAAGGCAGTTGCCCAAGAGACTCTCAGTGGACAAAAACATATGGCTAGACAGGGATTCTCTTTAATTTTACAAAAAATTCCCACTTTCAGAAACTGCTTTGCAATAAAGGTAGAATCAGCAATCCAATTTAATTTATTGAAAAAGTTGTATCTCAAGGTGCTAAAGCAGAGGTAATTTTAGAACTCCAATGAAACAATGTCCTTAAGCCTACAAAATAAGCAAATCTAAAGCTTAAACTCCAGGACTTTCCATGTCAAAAACTAGTAACTGAACTACTCAATTACAGTAACTAATTAAAAGAATATGATCTAGCCCTGGCTGGGTGGCTCAGTTGGTCGGAGCATCATCCCATACACCAAAAGGTTGTGTGATTGATTCCTGGTCAGGGCACACACCTAGGTTGTGGGTTAGATCCATAATCGGGGTGCATACAGGAGGCAGCAGATCAATGTTTGTCACATCAATATTTCTTTCCCTTCCTCCTCTCTAAAAAGAAAATCAATTAAAAAAGAAAAAAAAGAATATGATCTAGACTGGCTGTTCATAGATCTCCAAGAGGATTTTAACTACTTTCTTCTACTTTCAGCGTCATACTAAACATCCACTACCCATTTTATTCTTTTTAGAGAGGAAGGGAGAGGGAGATAGATATATCACTGATGAGAAAGAATCACTGACTGCACGCCTCTTGCATGACCCACACTGGGGATCAAGCCTGCAATCCTGGTATGTGTCCTGACCAGGAATCAAACTGTGGCCTCCTGGTTCATAGATCAACACTCAAGCACTGAGCCACACCAGTCAGGCTTCCCATTTTATCCTTTTAAATTATCTCTTCCACTGGCATTGATTAGTTCATAAGCAAAAGCTACACAGTCAGTTTTGAATTTTATTTCATTAGCTTAAAAGGTGAACAATATGTGTTTCAAATCTTATTAAACTCATTTGTCTGAATATGTTTACATAGAGCACAGATACAGGATTTCAAGTAACTTATGGTAGAGGCCATTGTCCATTTAAAAATAAGCTTCTTTCTTCCACAAAAACTGCATTGAAAGGCAAAAAAAATTTTCTTTAATACTGCGTAAGAGCTAGATTCAAACTTTTGATGTAAATTTCATTGTCAACTCTCATGCTAAAGCTGGGAGGCACAAATATTCATAGTTCAGTTAAATGATACAAACAAAAAGCTTCAGTTTCTCAGATACAAATCAGAAACCTCCATCCATGTCTCTTACAGTAGTATGTCAGACTTGATTGTCTTGCCAGGTCACTTCTTCTTCTTTCCTTTCCCTTTTTTACTTCCCTCTCCTTGCTGAAGAGTTTGGTCACTACCTCCTGTTTTTTGTGTCCTTGTTTTTAGTTTAGGAATCATTTCCGCTGCATACAACATTACTGACTTACCTAGGAACCAGAAATTAGGGTTAGTGTATAATCTGAGAGATAAGATTTAAAATGTCATTAACTTGAATACCATAAAGTTCAAGAAATCATCACACCACATCAAGAAAATGAGAAGGATTTAAAAAGAAAAAAAATAAATGACTATGAAGACAATGACTAGTTCAAGTGGGGGCCTTTGGTGGTGAAAGTATTGAGAACAATGCTGAAATATTCAAAATAACACAATCAAAATTTAAAACACTAAGTGTGAAACAAAAATTTGGGTCTTGGTCCTGGTAATTAACTTGAAAATCCAAGGAGAACTTTTCTAAACATAAGAAATTGGAAGCAGCATATCATTATAACTTTTAAGCCATGGAAACACCGTGCCTTTGTCTTACAATAAAAATCCAAAGCCATGTTACTCATATGCTCAGATGATTTATGAATACATGCACCCCTGCTTTGTGCACCAACCCACCCCCTCCAGCTCCAATAGCTGCTGTCCTTACTCCAACACATCAAGACTTTAGCTTTTTCTTTTTGCTTTATAACTATTTTCTTAGTAGAAACAGGAAGCAACATCTATTCAACTATAATTTTTAAATAAAAAGTTTGTATGTGGTTATTTATTTATTTTTTGGTCTTTTTGACTTTTAAGAGATAGTATAGAAAGATGTCAAATAGAAGAAACAAGAAAAGAAAAAAACCACTGAAATATACTCAATCTGTCACTCCTCAGTCAGAATCTTAACGTTTTTAGAAATACCTAAAAACCTGATCTATTTTAATTCAACTAAAACAAGTTGTCAGTTTGGGGTTATTGTGTCAAAATAAAACTCAATTACGAAAATTAAAATATATTTTTTAGAAATAAAAAAATTCAGAAAAGAGTAACATGTAAATAGATACTCCTCTCCCCAATACCCAGAGTTAATATTTTGGAATACTGATGTCCAGTTTTGTTTGGTTATTGTTTTTTTTGTGTGTTTTTTTAAAATATATTTTATTGATTTTTTTACAGAGAGGAAGGGAGATAGAGAGTTAGAAACATCGATGAGAGAGAAACATCGATCAGCCGCCTCCTGCACATCTCCCACTGGGGATGTGCCCGCAACCCAGGTACATGCCCTTGACCGGAATCAAACCCGGGACCTTTCAGTCCGCAGTCCGACGCTCTATCCACTGAGCCAAACCGGTTTCAGCATTTGGTTATTGTTTTTTAAGAAATAAAACACTAGGGGATAAACGCTGATGGAAGAAGACTTGTCTTGGGGTGGTGAACACACACAATATAGTGTACAGATGATATACTGTGGAATTGTTCACCTGAAACCTGTTAATTTTGTTAACCAGTGTTCACCCCAATAAGTTAAGAAATTAAAAATAAAAAGAAATAAAACACTAGGGATAATGCTACAGTCTTCTCTGACCACAACCCCCTGTGCCTACTCCCTACTCCTTGCCTTGCTTTTGCCATTAGGTTAACTACTATCTTAAGACCAAGTATTTTCTTACTTTGTTTTTAAATTTACCTAAGTGGTAATATTGTCTCTTGCTTTTTTTCACTAATATGGCTTTTTAGATTTATTAATGATAGAAATTATAAGCAGACCTCAAGATTCTAGGATCTGAAATGGCAATTAACATCTGACAATTTAATAATTTTACACTCTTAACCTAGGAGCAATGATGGATTTTCAGAGGTTTATAAAATGTTCACTAACCAGTATTTTTGGAGGAAAACCCATTAAGTTTCATCACATTATCAAATAGGTTCTTAACCTTGAAGAAGTTTAGAACCAGTGCAGCCACTATGGAAAACAGTATGGAGTTTCCTTAAAAAATGAAAAGTGAACTGCCATTTGATGCAGTGGCCCACTTCTAGGAATATATCCCAAGAGCCCCAAAACACCAATCAGAAGGGACATATGCACCCCTATGTTCATAGCAGCATTATTTAAAATAGCTAAGGTTTGTAAACAGCCCAAGTGCCCACCAGTAGATAAGTGGATAAAAAAGCTGTGGTAGGTACATTTACACAATGGAACACTATGCAGCTGTAGAAAAGAAGGATCTCTTGCATGGCTGGCGTAGCTCAGTGGTTGAGCGTTGATCTATGAACCAAAAAATCACAGTCAGGGCACATGCCTGGGTTGCCAGGAGGCGTCAATCAATGATTCTCGCTCATCATTGATGTTTCTCTCTCTCTCCCCCGCTTCCTCTCTGAAAACAATAACTTATAATTTATATATATAAATAAAAATGATCTCTTACTCTTTGAGACAGCATGGATAAACCTGGAGAGTATTATGCCAAGTGAAATAAGCCATTCAGAGAAAGACAAGTATCACATGATCTCACTCATATATGGAATGTAATAAACAAAATAAATTGACCCACAAAATAAGTCCAGAGGCATGGAAGCATGCAACAGACTGACGAATCTCAGAGTGGGGGGAGGAGAGGGTGCAGATGGTAAGAGATTTTATATACTTATATGCGTAACCCATGGACAAAGACAATAGGATGGTGAAGACCAGAGGTAGGGCGGGAACTGGGTGGAGGGTGGCAATGAGAGTAAAAAGGGGAGAGACATCTGTAATACTCTCAACAATAAAGATAAAAAATAAAACAAAACAAAAAAATGTACCCCAGCCCCCCAAAAAAGTTAGAAGCACTGTTTTACCCCTCCATCAGTGGTAGTCCTTTCTCTAAATTAATCTGGAGAACACACATTATTTTTACCTTTCAAAAGATCAGAAACTTTTTTGCAGAGTAGAGGAATGAGTAACCTATGCCCAAATTTTATTCATTCATTTAAAAAAGCTTACGTGATGGGAATTGTACAAGACAGAGGCTGCCATCTTCCTGTTTGAGTTGAACCCGGACTCTACCCCTGTACTGAGCATCACGATTCCATTCTCTGGAGTACATTTTGTTTTTCTAATATAAAAGGAAAACAGGCTTTGTTTAAGGAAATTGTTGTATCAATGAGATGAGTATGGAAAATAGTGAAGAAAGGACCACATCATACCTCAAGAAATGCATTAAGTCCAACTGCTGAGCACACATCTTGAATCTCTGTAGCTGTAGGATTTTCAACAGCCTGAACAGTTTAAAAAAACACTAAACAGCTTAGCTTTAAGTAGGTACTACAATATTGTTGTGTAAATCATTTCAAATACTATGATCAAAACATGTATCAAACCCAAGGTTTCCTTTTCTACTAGGTCCAGCTGTTTCCACTATAAATTTAAAAATTAAAAAAAAAAATCCCTGGAATAATACTGATTCATCCTTGTATTGTTCATCTCCCTTCCAACAGAACATACACTTCACAAGTGGAAGGACCATTTTGTTCGTCAGTACATTCCCCAACATCTGGCATGATACCTGGAGCATAGTAGGTGCTCAGTGAATACTAAACAATTATTACAGATACAACCACTTTAGAAAATTATTTGGTTGTATCTATTAAAGCCAAATGTATGCATTCATTATGGTCATGCAATTGCACTTCTAAGTATATATTTTTAAAAATGCAAAACTATGTTCACCAAAGACAAACTCAAGAATGTTCACAGCAGCTCTATTTACAATAGCCCCAAACTACAAACAACCCAGTTATCCATTGACAGTACACTATGGTATATTCACACAATCCAATATTACATAGCAGTGGTTTTCATTAAGGGGATTTTGCCCCTCCTCCCCTCCACCCAACGTTTGGCAAGGCTTAGAGACATTTTTGATTGTCACAACTATGATGGCATAGGGCACTGGCATCTAGTGGGTAGAGGCCAAAGATGCTGCTAAACAACTTAAAATACACAAGTTAGCCTCACAACAAAGAATTATCTGGCTCAAAATGTCAATGGTGCTGCTGTTGAAAAATGCTATTACAGAGCAATGAGAAACTTCACTCAAAAATGTGGATAAATCTCATAAGCTTAAAGTTCGGTGAAAAAAAGATGTAAAAGTACATAGTGTATAATGCATTTTAAATAAAATTCAAAAACAAGCAAAAGTAATCTATGGTGATGGAAGCCGGCAGTGGTTATCCTTGTATATGAGTATATACGAAGAGGACAGTGACTGGGAGGGGACATAAAGGAAACTTCCTGGGTGCTGGTAATGTTTTCTTTTTTAAAATTAGGGTGCTGATTACTCATGTGCACTCATTTTTTTTAAATTAAGACACTTAAGATTTCTGTATGTTTCTGTATGTATGCTTGCTATCGATAAAGTTAAAAACAATTTAATCGTTCTCCAAATTCTCTGACAGCTTACTACCAGAGGCCTGTTACAGGGAGTCAGGCATTATTCTGAACCAATGCTTTGATGTCTTCTTTTTTATCCAGAGGCAGCAAAATAGACTTTCTTTTACACATTTAAGCAGAAAATGAGAGATACAAAATAACTCAAAAATAATAAAGTCAATGCTTCAGACCAAGTTACCTTAACTCTGTTCTGTTGTTAGATTACAAAATGGGATTCTTAAAAAATAAAATGACATCCATTTTGAAAATGAAAGGCATCAACAAAGTCCCTTCACTTGGCATTAGGCACTTTCTAATGCCAAGTTATTTTTAAAGTAACTTTACCCATCTCAAAAAAGGTAACTGACATAAAACTATAAAACTCAACGCGTCTGAATTTTCTGCAAGTCTTCTTTAAAAACTCAACTGCATTCTGGGCATTTCATTGTGCAGTGACATAATTTTGGTTTCCTTTATTAAGGGGAAGACTGTCATGGACCTGGTTTAAATGAAAACTGCAAATCCTACACCTCTCCCCGCCTCCTTAAAAAAAAAAAAAAAAATTGATTCTTTGAGAGGGAGAAACACCGATGTGAGAGCAAACCTCGACTGGCTGGCTGCCTACTGCGCGCCCCCTACCGGGGATCCACCAGCAACTTCTCGGTGCGCGGGATGACGCGCCATCAACTGAGCGGCACCGGCCGGGGCCCCCTCCTCTTTCAAACACAGGTTCATGAACAATCATTAAAAAAAAACCTCCTTCAGCTATGACCTCATGCCTTTCTGAAGGAATGCACCCAATCCTTGGCCGCTGTTTCCCAAATGCAGTCAAGTCAAAGAAACCTCTGTGACCCTAAGAGCAAAGCCACCCCTCACCGGCCAAGGTGCCGGCCTGCTTACCTTACTTATGGGGATTCGCCTGCCCTCCGCGATGGTCTTCTTGTTATTTAAATAGGCAGGGTATATACAAATAAACCTGCCACAGGAAAAACGCAGCTGGTATCACTAGAGCAGTATTTCCAAAACTTCACCCATCCACTCACTCGTTATCGTGACAGCCAGTACCCCTACACTGTAAGTCGCATGTTTTTTTCTTTATATTGTCTCCCTTTCACTTAACTTACTTAAAAAGTAAACTTTAACTCACTGCTTTAAATGGAAAAAAAAACACACACACAACCACCCACTTGCTAGAGAATATTTTTTAAAAAATGTTGTCTTGCCCTAACCGGTTTGGCTCAGTGGATTGAGCACCGGCCTGCGGACTGAAGGGTCCCGGGTTCGATTCCAGTCAAGGGCATGTACCTTGGTTGCGGGCACATCCCCAGTGGGGAGTGTGCAGGAGGCAGCTGATCGATGTTTCTAACTATCCCTCTCCCTTCGGCTCTGTAAAAAATAAATAAATAAATATATTTTTAAAAATTATCATTCCCTGTCATCAGGGCACGTGCCTAGGTTTCAGGCTCAATCCCCCAGTGGGGGAAAAAACAAAATAAAAAAAACGTTGTCTTAACTGTTCAGTTAGATACGGGTACCTGCCAAAAGGTCCTGTGGGGGGGGCCCCTCTCTCGTGTCTAGAATGTACGGCGTCAGAGGTATTATTAACCTAAAGGACTCAAACGGGCCTTCCTTGAACGCCACAATAGGAAAAAAAACAGACTTCTCCCTTTGTGCCTGTTACGTAACGTCATGTGCACGGAGCGCCCACGGTGCTTTGCGTCGCGAACGGGTAAACCAGGTGATCACTGAGCTACCTAAAGTCGGCATTTCAGGGACCCTGCGAAGAGCCGATGCTGGGCCTCCAGGAGAAACGAGCGCCGCAGAGCAGCTGAGCGCCTCCCCGCGAGCCTTTCCCGGGGCTGGGAAGCGGCGCAAGCCCCGCGGGCTCGCAGCAAGCCCCTCCCTGCCTCAGGACCCACCTGTCCTGGTCGGCCGGGGACCGCGCCGCGGCGCAAGCCATCTCCGCCCGTGCCCACCGGGGTGAGACCCGCCGGAACTCCGCTCTGAGATTTCCCAGACCACCCCATTTCCGGCGGAAGTCCTGCCCCCCGGAACGCCTTCGCGTCCCCGGCCTTTCCCTGTCCGTTTGTTCTGGCACCTGTCGCTCGGCGCCAGAGTCCCAGCTCCAGACGTGGCATTTGGCCCTACCCTCTCGCGATAGCATCCGCCAACGCCTCTAATTCTTTCCCCTGTGTGGTCAAAGCGAGACGTTTTGGGCGCATGCGCCGTCGCTAAAATGGAATTCCGCGCCGAGTGCTGGCCACACTCACCTGTAGCTGGGGGCTCTGCACTGCGGGTAACCTGTGTAGTTCGAAGCTGGTTGCTGGAGCGGGCAAGAAGATACCCTTTATGTTATATCTTTATTCGCTTCTGGGCCTAGCAGCTTGCTTTCAGCTTGGCAAAGTGGGTTTTTATAGTGGTGGGACAAGCAGAATGACTGGCACGTTTCTCGTTGTGCCGCATAATTGTTAGAAATTTGTACACCTTTTTAGATTCTGAAGATCATCTACCCTAAAAGTCACTATACTTTTGCATACCTTAGGTTAATTGCAAAGCATTATTTCGGCATTTCCCTTAACACACCTTCATTTCTATTTTAGTAGCTGCTGTTTATCCCACACCCACAAAGTAGCTTATTAAAACCTGGGCAAGGTAAGATAGGTATTCTCTTTCAGAGACAGGGAAAAAACCTAAACAAACAAACAAAAATTCCTAAATTTCCCCAGCCCACTAAGGTTAGACGATTTGCCCATTCATGCTAATGATAGCTGAGCACAGATGCCCAGCTAGTCTGACGGGAAGCCTCTGACTTTTCTCCATTCCCTAAATTCTGTCTCTCATTCTTCCTTGTAGTGCATTAGTAGTACCTGTTTAGCTTGGAGTGAATGTAAACAAATAAATATTATTCTTTCTCAAGTACACATGATTCCTATAAAAAGAGCTTCATGCAATGACCAAACCAAACAAAACATTTAGGGATGAAATGAATCCAAACTTTAAAAAACATAGTATACCTGTTTTAGGACTCTGCTTTCATACTTTAGTTGCATCATGAGAATTAGAATAGTTTCCAGAACATCAACATTTTATATATACATGTAGGAAAAGTGGGGAATGAACAAGGTTGTCTGAGGTTTAATACATGTTTTCTTAGACCCATGTGAGTAATTGGAGATTACAAGACCAATATGACCCCGCTTGATCATGATGTATGATTTGACTTGCTAGTAAAAAAAAAAATTGGTTACATTTTCTGGTTTATACATACTGAGTTAATGATGGAAATAATATTTTTAAAATGTTTTTGTTGATTTCACGGAGACGGAGAGAGAGATTGAAAAACCAATGATGATAGAGAATCATCGATTGGCTGCTTTCTGCATGCCCCCAAGGGGGATCAAGCAAGGCAACCTAGGCATGTGCCCTGACTTGAATTGAACCATGGCCTCCTGGTTCATGGATTGATACTCAGCCACTGAGCTACACCAGTTGGGCTGGAACTAATATTTTTGAGTGTATGCTAGATTCATACCTCCTATTTAACTCTACACTATTGTTGAAATAGTGTACAAATACAAAGAAAAAGGGGGGTAGCTGAGTAGGGAGACAGCAATATTGTTACCATACTGATGATTAAAGAAATAGTAACCAAATATCAAGTTTTTAAACGCCTATGCTTGTGGAAAAGCAGGTTGAATTAAAGAAGGATGAAGTTGGAGATGGAAAATTGTGATGATGCTGAAAAGGCTTTAGAAATTGATGGCACTTGTTTTCAAATCTAAGTTTTAGCAAACTGTCTTCTTTTTCCACATGCCACTAAATTCAACCTGTCAGCCTTGGTTGAGGCTGTTGGATAGGGGTGGGGTTCATAAAGGTGGAAAGAGAAGATCGAGGTGTGCAAGAGAAATTTTCCTAAGATAGTTGAGTAAGAATTGAAAGCAGGAGGAGGAGGAAATGAAGAACTGGGGCCTCTAAAGAACTCAGGGTAAAGAAGAGATGTGATATATACGTGTATTGGTGGGAGAGGGCTGCTGGAGATGTAAGTAAAATGACCTGTGAGCCAAGGGAAAAGAAGTGATGGAGGAGCAGCAATAACTTGAGAACATTTACTAAGCTGAAGACTCAGGATTGAAAAGATGCAGTATTAAAAGACAGAGTTGTGGGAAAAAGACAGCAGGACTCATGCCAGTAGAATTTCTTTACTTCAAGGATAAAAACAAAATCCTACAAACTCCAAGGTAGGAAATACAAGTTACCTCTAATGGGAAAAAAGTCAGGCTAATATTTTAACTTCTTAGCCATAGTAAACACTACAGTTAAAAGTTTTGAGGAAAAAAGAATTGTGAACAAAGTTATGATCCAAATTATCCATTGTGTGAGGGCAAACAAAAACAATTTTAAAGAAACAAGGATTTAGAAAATATATCCCCCAACTTAGCTTTTCTGGGACATACACCAGCTAAGTCAAATTATAACATGGAAAACTAAATATGTATGCAATATAAAGGAAACAGTGGAGAGTACAAACCTAATTTACACTTAGATTTAAAAAAATTATTGATATGATGGTGAAGTTAATTGCAATTGTCAAGAAAATTAAAAACAAGTGAATACATTGATATTGGAATAGATTTTGCAAAGAACTGAGGTTTCCAGCTGAACAAGTGTATGTCTCAGTTTCTAAAATCATTTTAGCAACTGTATCTATCACTAAGGTTTTTTACTGGCCATGTCACCTGACACAGGACCTTGACTTCTCACCATTTTGCTGCTGCCTCTTTCCCTTCGTCACCCAGCACCCCCATCTCTATTCCTCAGCCCCCATTCCTGGAATACCCCAAGAACCTGAAATTCTTGCCTCTCTTAAGCCAACCCATGAGATTTTCTCTGACCCTCCTTTCACCTAAACTTCAGGCTTAGCTTTTCAGATCCCAAACCCATCAAGTTCTTCTAAAGAAAAGGACCTTCTGAGAACTTCTCTTTAAGATCCACCCTTTTTAGAATGAAATTAGGGTTTTAAATAACTTTTTGGGGGGAATGGGGGCTTAATCGACAGAAATTTATCTTTCACAGTTCTGGAGGCAGGGAAATCCAAGATCAAGAATCCAGTGAGGTAGGGTTCATTCTGACGCTCCTTCTTTTGGCTTCCAGGCAGCACTTTCTTGCTGGGGTGGGGGTGGGGGTGGGGCTGGGGGGGGGGGGGGAGAGAGAAATAAAAAGAATATGCTCTGATGTCTTTTAAGGACACAAATCCTGTCAGATTAGGCCCTCATTTTTAATTTATTGGGGTGACATTGGTTAATAAGATCATACAGGTGTCATGATCTTATTACATAACCTATGATACATGATCTATACACTGCTATGTGTTAGGCCTTCATTCTTATGATTTCATTTTACCTTAATTAGTTCTTTAGAGGCCCCATCTGCAAATACAGCCACTGTTTCTATGATTTTTGTCAATTTTTGTATTTGTAATTTTGCTTCAGACATTTGGAGCTATATTTGACATTTAAAGAGAGCATCATAACTGATGTTCATTTCCTCTTCATTCTGTTTGATGTTTTTTATCCAGAATACTTTGTCTGACATAAATTTGCCACAGCAGCTTTCTGTACTCACCTGAGGACAATTTTTCATTTATTTTTTAGAGTGGAAGGGATGGGGAGAGACAGAGAGAAACATTGATGTGAGAGAGAGACACATTGATTGGCTGCCTCCTGCACGCCCCCTGACCAGGGCCAGGAATTGAGCCTGTAACTGAGGTACGTGCCCTTTACTGGAATCGAACCCAGGACCTTTCAGTCCATGGGCTGATGCTCTATTCACTGAGCCAAACTGGCTAGGGCACTTTTTGTACATTTTTTTTTTCTTTTTGCATTTGCCTGTGTAAGTGTGGTTGTACTTTAGTTTCATCCATTCTGGATCATCTTAACTGTGTTTTTGTTAATGGCATTTAATTGGAGGATTTTCTAAAAACTTGACTTCAATCTGAGAGTGGTTATTTTACTCTTCATGTTTAATCCACTCATTATTTGGTAGTACTGTCGTTTCATGCTTCTTTGTGAAATGCAGCCCTCTGCCACTTCTCCTGTCCTTTGATATCTTGTTCAAGTATTCCTAGTTGTTATTTTTGGGTTAGTGATTTGGATGGGAAGTTTTATTTCTTTTTAACATTGAAGTTACTATTAAATTAAAATACCGATTTTCTATTTCTCCAAATTAAAAATAGTACCTCTGAACACTGCCTACATAAGATTAGAAATTTAGCATGCTTTTACATCTTCTCTTCCTTCTAAATATTGTTTCCCAGATTGGTTTGGAGTAACTGAATTTAAGATTAAAATTATTACAAATTTCATCTTTTCATTTTGAGTTACTTGGGCACTCACATTGAGATTCATTACCAGATTAACCACAATTATTTATGCATTTATTGCTCAGATTGTTTATTTAAAGCCTTTCTGTTTAATTCTTGGGCAGCAGGGGTACTGAGGCAGAAACAGGTCATGGCTTCTGATTGCCCAGTACTTTGGAAATGCTCCTCATAGATTTGGGGAATTCATGTTTTATGAATGCAGCATGTGACATAGCCTCTGCCAATCACGGCCACCCAAGCAAAGCTCCAGAAGTGAGCAGTGTGATAAAGTAAGTGCGCATGTAATCTTACTTATGGCAAGGATGTGTCAGAAGGTTCTGGTGGTTAGGGGCAACACCTGAATCTTGACCAAAGCAGCCTCACAGCATGATTTGGGTATTGTTTCCACTGTCTAGTTTCTATGAATGAATTTTTGGCCCATATACAAATCCTGGACTACTTAATATTCTTTAAATGAACGAACATATTTGGTCTTCTAGGGAAGGTCTTGTTGATAACTGTAATAAAAATTCTGAATGATAAATTAAATGCTAGTTTGGCTGGTTTCAGAATTCTTAGGTAATATTTCTATTCCCTTCCAAATGCTGCAAATATGGTTTTACTGTTGTTTTTCATTTCTAGTATTTAGTATGGCAGAGAAGAAATTTGATGCCAACCCCCTTTTTTGTCGGCAACCTATTCCTCTCCCCCCACAGAAAGGGGAGAAAGTTTTATCTTTGAAATTAACTAAGATGTGTCTAAATACGGTTTTCTGTTAGTTCAAATTTACTTCAGGAGCAAAGTGTGTTTAAAAGTTCATAAATGCCCCAACACAAGCACAAGGAAAACCAGGTTTCATAAATGGCAGGGACTGAGAGAAAACCAGGAGCTTGCTCTCTGCCTCTCCCATATCTGACCCTTCTCTTTCTTCACTGGCTGGTTTTCCCTTAGTTTTAGCTTCATGATGCCAATCGTACATAATCACCCTTGGCCTTAACTCTGTAAGATCTTTCAGTTCCAGCCCTCAGTCACCAACCAGAAATTTCCTATGACTCTTACTTCAAATTGATTGGCCCAGGCTTTTCTTTAAGCCAGGCCATACAAGTATTTGGTCACCGGTCATTTGATGATGAGTTTCCCCTGTCAGGGAGAAGACTGGGTATGTGGTTCAGTGACCAAGTAGTGATGCTAAGTGTTTGGATTCCAAAGGTGGTGTAGGTGGAGCAGGTAATGTTTGACATTGTTCTCATAGTTATTTTTCACCAATGTTGCTTTATATTCAATGGTCACCTTCATTAGTATACATGACGAGTATTTTTAATTTAAAAATAGTAACAATCACATAACTTCAAGAAAATGAACGAATAGTCACAAATAGAAAGAATTATCCTGAATATCAGAGGAAAGAAAGTATATTTAGCACCAAGAACAATATTATACACATAGAACATACAGGTTGAAAGAAGTATTGATGACCTAACAAAAACCAGAATATAGTTTTATAGACCACAGAACAGTTAGGGGGATGGCAAGAAAATGACCTACTGTTTACCGAAGTCAAAGTCCATAGGTTTCAACACTATAAAGCAGTATTTTCAAGTCAGCATAATAGAAGGAAAATATGCTTATTAGAAATTAAAAAATAATTTATATACTCTATTTCAGCCACCATGACCTGTGAAAAATTATTTCTGTTCGGTAATTTTAATGATTTGACTACTCAGTTCTTTCTTCAGCTCTTGGCAATAGGTTTTGCATTTCTGGCACTCATATTCTTTTCCTTAGATACAAAGAAACCCAGTGATAACATAAGTTCAAATGTAGTGCAACTGGCTCCCATCCTCAGCAACAGATTCATCCCTTTACTTAATCTTCTGGTAACATGATCAATATTTGTCAATTTTTTAAAAACTATACTTATGGTACTATTTGATCCTTATGGCTTATATTTTATTTCATTATTTCCCCTCATTAACTTTCCTTTTAGTGCCCAGGTAACTTGTAAAGTTTACTCTCAAATACCAATCTAATTTGCCATATAGTTAATGGGTTGTTAATCACTCCCACTGTATATTAACAAGTTAGGTACATTTACCTTTCACCTGAAATAATTTCAAAGTTCCTTTTCATAGTCTCTTCTATTGCAAATACAAATTAGATACTTGCTGAAATTGCCTTTACAATAACTGCTTCAAAGGGAACAGCAGCTGATCCTTCAGACTGTCATTTTCTATAAAATTTCTTGTTCACATCTGGTAAATTTGTCCAGTATTGGGAGTGGAGATGGGCTATATCAGATTGCATAGCTCAGTATTCAAGTCTTTCATGCCTAAAGGTGAGGGAAGTTTATTTGTTGATATAATTGTCAGATTAAAGGTCCAGTTGTTGTGAAGAATGACTAGAACCGAAGGTAATCACTCAAGGAGCTTCCTTGTTGTAACTTAGGGCAGTTGCTCTCCAAGTGTGGTTCCAGACCAGCACCATCACCTGTGAACTGTGACAATTGCAAATTCTTGGATCCCACTCAGAATCAGAAACGATGGGGGTATGGGCCCAGCTGTTTTAATAAGCACTTCTGGTGATTCAAATGCACTGGCTTGAAAACCACTGCCGTCGTGGTTTGCTGCAGTCTAAGGCTAGATATTTCTCTCAACAGGCATCACAACAATTAACTATCCTCAAAACTAAGCTCAGTATGCCATTTAAGTAACAAACAATATCTGGTGTTATGGCAGCACCCTGTGAACTTCTAAAAGTAGAATTGGGACTTGCCCCTTTACTAATTCTCTAACTAGAGGGTCTCATAGAACAACCCCCCCCCCCCCCCCCAATGGATAATACGGACTG
The DNA here is from genome assembly GCF_028538775.1 of Myotis yumanensis. Lineage (NCBI taxonomy): Eukaryota > Metazoa > Chordata > Mammalia > Chiroptera > Vespertilionidae > Myotis > Myotis yumanensis. The sequence continues at coordinate 65,714,915 of NW_027223755.1, read as the reverse complement.
GCCCTTCTCCCAGTAGGTGTTTCCTATAGGAATTCCTGAGTTTTCTGGCATGTGGAAGGCACCCTTCTTTTCATTTCCAGCATTGGTAATATTTTGCCTTACTTGAAAAGGACAAGTTTTTTTTCTTACTTGAAAAGGGAAATTTAACTTTAATTGGCTTACATCCCATTTCTTTCCATAAGAATGCTCAAAAGTGGTTTATAAAAACTGGTATGCAATAAATCAGAAAAAAATAGAAAATCAGGACTAAAAGAGGAAAGAAATATGACCTATATGCACATATCCCTATTGGGTAAGGCAGACTAAGAAAAATATAAATAGAATAAATTAGTATTATTATTCACAACTATTTCATTTAGTTAACATTTGACAAAAAATTAAATGTAGATATAGTCTAAAGAACAGTAAAATGAGATCTCTGTAAAGTGGTGCAGAGAAAAGTGTATGGATTTTGGAGTAAAATGCTTTAATTATAGCTCTGTATTTACTGGCATTTTATTTTAGAAAACCAGCCTCATTACTGGTAGGCGATAAACACAGGTAAGGGGTAGATAATTAACTACATGATCTGATTCCAAGGGCACAAGGTAGATGTGCTTATTCCTCCTCACCTCTTTCCCAGTGCCCCACTGTACCTAAATATCTTTTTCCTTCTCCAAATGCAGAATGCATGAATCTCCTTAGAAATAAAATTTCAACAAATGTATTTATCCTCCTCACCCTCTGATCTTTTAGGACAAACTCTGGGAAGATAAATAATCTTTATTAATAAATCTATCAGTTTATCTTCCTTCATGAAGAGGATTCTCCCTGCCATGTTAGGAAGAGGCACTAGGACACCTTTCCCACAACTCTGCCTGTCAAAAACAAAGTTTTCCTCAACAGGCAGTGGTTTTAAATAGTTTTTTGAATATTCTAATGGTATCACATCTACCTTTGATGTTTCATGTGTTACATTTTCTGAGAATGGCAAAATACTGATTATATTTGGTTGCTGGGATTTTGCCTTAACATACAGGGTGATAAAAGATGTTCATTCCAGCCCTAGCCAGTTTGGCTCAGTGGATAGAGCATCAGCCTGCAGACTGAAAGGTCCTAGGTTCAATTCTGGTCAAGGGCACATGCCCAGGGTTGTTGGCTTGATCCCCAATGTGGGGAGTGCAGGAGGCAGCCGATAAATGATTCTCTCTCATCATTGATGTTTCTATCTCTCTCTCCCTTCCTCTCTGAAATCAATAAAAATATGTTTTAAAAAAATGTTCATTCCAGACTCAGCAGCAAGAGGGAGAAGATGAAGGGACAAGACAGTTATGTTCCAAGTCAGAACATAACTAGAAGAGACTACTTATACCTAAGGATAAACAATTTTTCAAATATAGAATTCTATTAAGAAAAAAGAAATATTTTATGTGGGCCTGTTATGTTCAATGCCTGGTCTGTGCTAGGCAATTTACATTGGTATCAAATAAATTTGTTTTAAATCAACTCCATAAATATTAAACATTAGGAAGTGCTAATCACATTAAAGAAAAATTAATTCCAGGAATGGTTAAGTGCCAATGCATGGAATGGTTAAATGCCAACAGTCAGCTTCAATTGTTTTTATTACAGTAGGAGGAATTTTACTCTTAATGCATAGAATTTGAAGAAAAAAATTATATAAGCTTTAAAAAGAGGCCCTTTTGACAATTATTAATACAAATGTGAAATAAGACCCTTCAAACAAATACCAATTTCAGTAACAGTTTACATACAGCAATAATTTATTCTGAAATGTTCATTTAGTTTCTGTTGAGACACAATTCATGTCTCATTAATAAAAGAGCAGCCATCTCACCTCAAATACCAGAATATACAACAAGTTACAGCATAGCAAAAAGTCTACCTACTTTCAGATAAAATCTAGTTCAGGTAAAATAGTTTCATCCAATGTTTTACAATTAACACAGATTTTTTTTTTTTTTAGCACAAAAAGTGTAAATTGTTACACTGTAGCTAGCTAATGCACGTCATGTGACCACAGAACTGTTAATTGAACCATCAGTTTCGTTCATGCAGTAAAGCAAAGCAGGCTGGGTAAACTTGCTAATCAGGAACCATATTACTGTGAATTTCACAGCCACATGATTAATTATGATGTTAGATGGACTCACAAGGACTAAAACAATGTTGGGTTTTTTTGCATAAATACCAATTTCTCCCTGATGTAAGTTTAGTCAGTTTATAATCTAGAAATGATTGGTAACAGCAATATATCATATCTTCTATCTGTAGTGTTCATTATTTTAAGACAAGCAATAATTAAAGGACAATGGGATGGGATGCTACTTAAATACATGTAAAACATACTGTACAAATATACTTGGCTTTACCATTTTCTTCTTAACTATCCAGAGTGCCTCTCAAAATATGACCAGTGAAGACAAAGTATACTATCAAATATGGCTTCCAGAACAAAAACCCTCTAACAAGAATCAAACCTATTTACAAAATTTGTCAGTCTTTTAAAGTTTCATTTGAAACAAAATTTCTACATAGCAATTGTAATTAACACATAATTTTCTTAGCTTAATTAATTCAGCTCTTTTAAACAGACGTCACAAGGTAAGACCCAGAATGGCGCTTAGGACTTTGAGTTCCACTGGATTCTGTGTTGTCAGTTTTTGAATCTCGTTTCTTCGAGTTATTCACTGGCGTTGGGATCTGAGATGGCCGGGCTGAAGTGCTATCTGCACTGCTTTTCCTAGGGCTTGGGTTGTAATTAAAAGGAGTCACTCTAGCAGCTACAGTCCCACTAGGTGAACTGTGTTTGCTTGAGCTGCTAGAACCAAATGGGGTACGCTCAGCTATAGAACTTTCATTAGTCTCTGCTGCAGGGACAGGATTACTTTGTCCCGGCTTTCCCTCAGTTCCTTTTTGGTCTGGGGCATTTACCTGAATAAAGGAATTCAGGCAGTTTTCCAAACCCATGGTGCGTATGGGACCACTGCCATTACCCACATTTGGTTTTCCCTGATTATCTTTTGAATCTTTAGCATTTGGATTTCCCTTTTCTGAAACACTGTTAATCACTGGGGGAGTATTTCCTGTGGGAGATCTTCCGGATCGAGGGTTGTTAATGGGACAGTCCTCAATTCTCACCCAAACATCCTCTGTTTTAGAAACAGCAGGTGCCATTTGATAAATTAGTGTCTTAGATTCAGCACCATTTGCAGCACCTGAGGAAGCAATATGAGAAGTACAATTTGTGGGAGAAATTTCACTTTCTTTTATTTTTCTCCATGTTCCTTTTGTAGATACTTGGTTTTCTTTAGTTTGTTTGGTTCCTGAAATACAGTTCACATGTTTTTCATCCTCACTTTTTGCTTTTTCACTGGATTCCGATGAAGCAGAAAGAATTGAAGATGAACTTCCAGTTCTTCTCCAAGTGCTTACTCGAGGAAGGGATGATGAATGTTTGCTGTGCTCACGTTTCCAGGTTCCTGACCTATTAATTGGAAGTCTGGAAGGACTTTCAGAATGGGAGCGTGCTATATCATGGCGCTTTGCAGGTCTTCCATCATTATATTCTACAGTGGGACTGAGATTAGGAGGAAGTTTTCGCCATCCACCAGACTGAACAGACGAATGTGTAGACAGAGACATATCAGGAAGGGAAGGACTTAAAACTGGAGTCTGTGCCTGGGACCTTGTGGGAGAATCTGGTCTAGAAGATGGAGAGAGAGATTCAAATGAAGCAGATTCCTCCAATTTTCTCCTTAGGGTTGGGCTTGGTGCTTCTTTGATGAAAGTTGACTGGCGTACTAATACAGGTCTCTCTGACCTATCAGATTCACTTCCACTTGATTTAGTTGAAGACATTCTAGAAAGTTCTACCTTTTTATTAGATCCATTGCTATTATTCATCTGATTCAGTCCTTTGGAGGCAGACTCACTTCTTGGGATACTACTGCCATTTTTGGATAAACCCGTTTGTTTTGTAAGGTTCTGTTGGCTCGTCTGTCTGCCTGGAGATGTGTACGACATTTTCCCAGAACCCGAGGACTTAGTTGAAGCAGTACTAGGGGATGATGTCCTTGGCAGTTGAGATAATTTGTTAGGAGGACTTATTCCATTTCTACCAGGAGAAATTGAGTTTCGCCCTGGAGACTGCATAGGTCTACTTAACGGTTGCTGGGCAGGTCTTGAAGGAGTGGAATCTCTAGATCCTGATCTAGAAGGCCCTTTATTTGACCCAGCCAGTTGGGATGTCTGCCTGGTAATAGGGCTTAATTCTGACTTCACTGATGGTTTGGCTCCTCTAGGAGAAGTGGTGGCTGTCTGACCTTCACTAGGGCTTTTGGAGGCTGGAGTCTTAAAGGGTGGGCCTTTTTTAGAAACTGGACTTGTACTTGATGAGCTATTTCGAACTCCTGGAATGTGAATCATTGTCCGACCTCGAGAGATTGAAGGCATATTTGCTTGAAGGGGCTGTTTCAACTGGCTTGAAATTTCTGAATTAGATCGAACTTTTCCAGTAAGCAAACTCTTATAAACTTTTTTCCCTCCTTTGATGCCTTTATTTTCAGATTCTACCTTTTTAGCTTCCAATGTACTTTTCTCGCCAGGTTTCAGAATTCGTGGGCCTTTATTACACGTAAAGGGTTTTTCCTCTTGATCAGGTGTAAGATGAAATGGTGACCCCAGAGAGATTCCTGATTTCAGTGAAAGGATTGAATCTGAATCAGAAGAAGCTTGTCTAGATAAACATGCGGCAGCAGCAGCTTGATGTAAACTACTTACTATGGAATTTGCACCTTCCTGAATGGCTTTCCAATCAAAATTTTCTGAGTCAGGGGATAAACCATGTTCTGAATCTGGTCTCTGTATATCTTTCAAATCAAGTGTCAAATCTTCTGCTAATATGCCACCCATATTTCTGGGACTATGCTTTTCATTATCACCTTTGAGCCTTGAAGGCTTCTTCTTTTTTGGCATTGCAGAACTTATACATTCCTGCAACAGGTCATCTTCAGAGTCAATACTGAGAGAACTGAGAGAACTGTTTCTTGAGAAACAAACAGGGGTATCTTCTACATGAAATGATTTAGGAGCATAACCCGATGCCTGAGGTTTACTTGGTTCTCCCTGTGAGGCAGGGGGCACTGTTTCTTTGATAGGTTCATTTTCTTTGTTGTTGTTGTTTTCTTGATCAATGTCACTAAGAGAACTTAGAGAGGAATTTCGAGAAAAACAAACTGGAGTATTTTCAATAGCAAAATTCTGTAATTTTTCATCAGCTGCTGCTCCTCTGTCTGGTAAGTCTTTGGATGACTGGGGGAAAGTGGACTGCTTATGCAGCATGGGTTTATTAGATTGTCCTCGATTTATTGGATGCTTTGTAACAGTTTGTGTCTTATTACCTGATTGTTGGCTCGTGGTTAGTTCTGTCTGACTGTTAACTTTAGCTTCTGATTCCTTATTGTCTTTTCCTTTTCTTAATTCAGCCTTTTCCCTGGAAAGGTCAACATCATCATCATCAAAATCTAGAGAACTCAAAGAATCATTTCGTGAAAAACAGTATGGAGTTCCTTCAATAGGTGTGTAATGATGAGGTGAATCAAAAGTAAAGCTTCCTCTGACTCGATCTTCATTGTTTGGTAGCTTATCATGGAAGTCCTTGGAATTATTTTTCAGGTTCTGTTTCTTTGAATCTTTGTTGTCTGAAAAAGTTCTTTCAGCATTTAAATTATTTTTTGAATCTGTATTTTTTTTTACATGTGCCCTATATTCAGTATTCTGTGGCATAGGTTTTACTGGTGAAGTAGGTTTCTTCTTCTGACCATCTAATTGATTCTTGTTATTTCCAGATGAAGACATAGATGCTTGTTGGACCTGGTCCATTATCTTTTTCACACGGAAAGGCTTGTGACTTTTTCCTTTGGGCATGGCAGAATTAATGCATTCTGCAAGAATATCACCTTCTTCTGTTTTACTGTCATCCAGTTCAGGTATAGTTACAGATGAGGTTTTTCCTCTTTGAGCCTCATCCGTACTTCTGCCTTCTGTAGGAATGGTATCTCGTTTTTCAAATTCGCCTGTTTGTGCCCCTGCTCTAACCCCTTCTACAGCAGTTAACTCATTTGGAGGGGATTCTATTGTTAGATCACTTAGCGATGTAGCTGTGGAAAAGTTTATAGGCGTCCCTTCTACACAATATACCCGTGGCATATCATCTCCTGGTGTAAAACTAACATGCTTTTGTGCTTGTATCCTGTTTTGTGATGGCAGAAGTTTGTACACGGGCAGTTGGCTTGGTTTTCTTGCAACAGGTGGAGGTAGTTTTGAAGCACTCTGGGCCGGCTTTTTGGCTTTGCGTGAAGATTTTGTTGGCATGGCAGAAATAATACATTCTTCTAGTATTTCAATATCATCATCATCTGAATCATCTAATATGTCTTTTTCAGAATCAGTAGGTTTTTCAGCTTCTTTTTCCAGGTTTTCATTGGATTCTTCAGGCTGCTCAGATTCTGTTTCATTCACATTGTCATTTTCCTGAACTGGAGGCATTATTCTTAATTCCACATCTTTCTGTATAAATGGCTCATCGAGGCTCAGAGCACTCAGGCTAGATGAACAAGAAAATCCATCTGGAGTACTTTCTGTGGCAAAATGTAGTAAAGTATCAGCATCTGGCAGAACCTGGACCCTCTGAACTGCAGCATTAACAGCTGCTTGCTTAGGTCCACTCTCTCTCTTTTCAGCATTAGGTACTTTATTTTTAGGTACCTCTTGTTTAGCTTGCACTGTTTGAGGAAGAGGAGGAGGAGGAGGAGGGGTTTTACTTCTGCTTGGTGGCATGGTTTGTCCAGGGCTATCTGGAAGGTCACTGGGGCTTATAATGCCACTTACCATTCCACTACAGGGTTCACTCTGAACAGAGCTAGCAATTGAACGACTCTCAAAACTATCTAGTGAACTGACAGATGTACATCTGCTAAACATGAGTGGAGTCTCCTGAACATAGTGCTCTGGTGGACTTTTAGGTGTCTGGGCACCACTTTTTGATGGCGATTTGGCTCCTGAAGAAAGTTCAACAGCTTTGTGCCTGGCCGATTCTGAAGATAAACCAGAAGCCGGGAGTCTGCTGTTTTTGGTTCTAATGTGCTGTGACACTGTTGGAACTTCATTCACAGAAACTTCAGTTGCTCTAGTCCCACTGCTTTCTTTTATTTCTGCTATCTGTAGTGTATTAGCAGAATCCGTTTCCTGTGTCCTCTGATCACATCCCATTTCATCTTCAGCTGATGACAAAGATGACAATGAACTGCACCTTGAAAAACATATTGGGGTGTCTTCTACACAGTAAGTCTGTATTGTCTCTTGGTTGATAGAGGGAACTTTACAAGAGGTGGCTTTTTGAGTCTGACCACTTCTGCTCTGTGCTGAACTTGGATGGAGCTGATTCTGCCTCTTGGCATTAGATGAAGGTGTGGATGTATTCTCACTGCTTGTAGAGATGTGTTCAGTTTTAGTGCTTTGTCCAGATGAACTCTTTGAGAATGAAAATGATGGTTTCTGTGAGGGAGGAATGTCTGTGGAATATTTTAAACTATAATCAATAGGCTGCTCCACATGTTTTTCTTCATTATATTTTATGCTATAATTTGTTGGTCTCTCTTCTTCTTCATGTTGCTCTTCCTCAGAGTAACGTTCACTATAGTTGGTTGGCTTATCATCTTCATAGTCATCTTCCTGACACAAAGACTGATTTACATTTTGATTAATTCCATGATTAGAACCTACTCGATTTGTTTCTGAAGCACTAGCTCCTCTTGACCTATATGGGGAAACACATTCTTGCTGTCCAAAATGTGGTTGGAACTTGAGGTGTTTATCATCAGTGCTCTCAGTATATACGGGATAAGTTGTGCTTTGACTCCTTGATTGTCTCTGTTCACTGTGTTTCATTTCATCTTCTATTATATGTTTGGGTCTTGCCCATCTTTCATTTTGTGAAGGACTTTGCCTTCCAGAGTTCAACTGCTCATCCGAATACTTAAGACTATAATTTATTGGTGTATCTAGTTCTCCATCATTATCATCCATATGATTTGCACTATGTATTTTATGGGCTAGGTCAGCTGGATATTGACCGTAGCTGCAACATTTACTTTCATCATCTTCAGAATAGGATTCAATCGAAGGTTTCATCTGACCTCTTTTACCATAACCATCACTACTACTGACACTATTTAAACTATCATTTGAAGATCTCTTATATTCTAATTTGGCATAAGGTATAGGACATGTCCTATTTGAATTTTCTGACTTAGTGAAGTTGTAAGTGTTTGAATGTGTGTGAGCAGTAGAGCTTCTTCTTAGTGCATTCCTCTCATCTGTCCCACAGTGCAATTCGGTGGTAGACCCAGTACTTCTGTCTTCCTGAGAAGTGTGAATGGCTGATACCTCTTCCATGACTTTAGCAATTTGGGCTGCAGTGGTGGAAATCTGCAAACTTCGTTTTGAGGAGGTTCCTGGATTTTCTGTTGCTGGGTGGTAGTTGCTTAGGGTAATTCCTCGTTCTCTCTCCAAACTTCTATCTTTTTCAGAACGAGAACTATCTAAACTTCCCCTTGATGAAGAGGAGCTGGGCAACACTGTCGTATTTAAATATGGTGAAAGGACAGTCATGTTTCCAGTATTAAAATTGTCTGACCTATTATCATCATGTCTATTGGTGTCAAAAACATAGTCACCATAAAGACTTTGCTTGTGTCTTTGCTTACTACGATGAGAAGTCTTGGGACTTAAATTGTCAATATTGTCAAAAGTTTCTGATAAGTGCTGAGCATCTAATTCTGCTTCCAGAGCTTTTTGTTTCCTCACATGAAGAGATGGCAAGCTTGAACCAGGAGACATTATATTGGCATCCTTATACTTTGCGGGTCTATTTGCCATGAGATTCCTTAAAGCTGCAGCACTTCCCATAGCAATCATTTTATGCTTTGAATGAATGAGGTTCTTGAGCATGCTGACTGCCCCCATGTCCCATAATGCCTCCTGGTCTTTAGGATTTCTTGCTGAGAGATTCCACAAGGTTCCACATGCATTACTGACTATTGTCAAACTGTGAGATTTTAAGTGTTGTAATAAGGTTTGCAGGCAGTTGTTCTCTCTTAGGATTTGCCTGAAATAAAGACCACAAAATTAAGGTCAGAACCTGTTTGTAGTAACAATGAATAAAAGAATAAAAAACAAATTTAAATCTAAATATAATTATTAAAACAGGCAAAATAAAATTGTACCAATTTATACTATAAATTCCAAGCATTCCACATCTCCTTTTGTTCTATCTTAGTTCATTTTTTAAAAACATGTATTTTTATTGATTTCAGAGAGGAAGGGAAAGGGAGAGAGATAGAAACATCCATGATAAGAGAGAACCATGGATTGGTTGCCTCCTGCACGCCCCTTACTGGGGATTGAACCCAAAACCCAGGCATGTGCCCTGACCGGGAATCGAACCTGTGACCTCCTGGTTCATAGGTTGATGCTCAACAACTGAGCCACGCTGGCCGGGCAGTCCAATATTCATTTTAATCTATTTTGCATATCCTATCTGACCCGATAGCTTATTAAACTTTTTCTTAAACAGGTACATCTACTTTATTTACATGGTGACAGAGTTTCTGAATAAGGACTATAAGTGTATCCTGCTGAAAGGGACTTTGTGGTAAATTAACCAATCAATAGATCTTTATGTATTCAAGGAGCATGCTGTAAGCACCCAGATTAGCAAACTGACTTTTAGAGCAATCGCTATGTCTCTGGCTAGATTCTGTGACACTGCCATCCCCCTTACAAATGCTCTCTGGAAACATTATTTCTAAATTTAAAAGAAAGGTTTTCAAAACACTTAGAGGTAACTATAAAAATAAGGATTGAGAATCAACATCATGAACTTTGGGACCTGAAGAGCTACAGGGTACTTAATGCAGTGTAAGCTGAAGTTAATGACAAAATATTCAGCTTTAGTGGACTTTAAAAGTGATTGGCAAGGATGTACAACAAAGTTTTAACATGGTCTTCTTTCAGCAGTCCAGCAGACACCTGAGTGCTTATTGAATTTAAAATGACTTCTTTGTATAGCAGAAAGGGCTATAAGGCTTGTAATTTACACATCAAAAATTAAAGAAAAGATGTTTATATTTGTGTGGTTCTTTTACTATAAGTACTACATGATCTGTTTGAATACGAGAGAAGAACAATGTTGAATAAAATGAATATGCTGTGAAAAATATTAATATTTTTGTTGGCATTATACAGAGCCCAAGTTCTGAAAATGTGTGCTCTGCATCTGAGATGCTCTCTTAGGTATCACAGGTCTAGTAGACTGGATGAGTGGCTGTTGGCTAAATAATATGATTATTGATGTTAAGACACCATTAGAAAAATGTAAACAACTGTATTATCTGGATCATATCTATAGGTTTTGTTTTTGTGATTTTAACTTTTTCCTCTATATATGCATTATACCTCTTAGCCATCATTTGTTCATTTCTAGACATCTTTATGATACTATAAACTTTTATTACTAATGAGTAAATTAGAAATTAAAATAGTTACTTTTTCACCACAATAAATATAATTTGGCTTAGAACTTGCATAATTACACAAAACAAATGGGTCTTTTTGAGGGACTGAATTCTACACCAACTTAATTGTACACTAATTAAAAGTAATATAAAACTCTGTATTTACCTGTGATCCTCGTTTGTTGCTATCAAGCTGGACACATTCCGTAATATCCCACCTCCACTTTCAATAATGGCTAAAGTATTTGTCTGGCTCCGGTAAGTGAGAGTGCCAACCAAAAATGCAAGTGCACCATCTACAGCACATATATCAGCTTTATTCTCAGTGCAATGTGCTGACAAATTCCATAAGGCACTCAATACACTTTTGAGGGTTGATTCCTATTAAGAAACAAATTATGTGTCATCTAATTAGAGTTGGAATTTGTCCCTCATAACTTCTATGTTTACTTCTTTTGAGTAAATTTTTTTTCCGTCCTCTGCTGCTCAGCCTTCACTAGTAAATTATTAGGAATTTCCCATTTAGAAAAACGTTCATAAAATAACGAATGGAAGGAAGTCACTGATATCCCCATAATAAAAGCAGAACACAGCATTAAACTAATAACCTTCCTGAAATTTATTCTTAGTGTTTAGACAGTACACACATACCTTAAAAGAGCTTATAATAGCAACAAAATTGATGTGCATGCTGAAAAGATAACATTATCAGGATAAAAGAAACTACAAAAAAACCTCTATATGTTGATATAGAAAGATATCTAAGAAGTATTATTAAATGAAAAAAGCAAGTTGAAGTGCAGTATGTACAACATTCTGGTTGGATAAAACACACACATACACACACATATATTAATATGTAGTTGATTCAAAAATAACAATACAACTTATTAAAAAGAAAGCACACTGGGAAAACTCCAATCCTTAAAATTCCCAAAGAAACAAAGTAATTACAAAACCAGAACTCCCTGGTATTCAATATCATAGAAAACTCTCAAATTATAACTGCCACAGAAACACTCTGTATATATAATTAAGGATATTTGGTCAAAACCTGCCATGACCCTGATGCTAGTCTTTCCTCTTATTACGAATAAATCAAGGAATAAATATGCCTTAGAAATCTACTCCACTATCACAGTTAGAGGTATTTCAGAAGATACAAACATTTCAAATTGATACCTGCCTGAAGGTGCTAACAACTTACTTTGGGGAAAAAAAGATGCAAACCTATTTCCATGAAACAAAGTGCTCTAAAGGAAAGATAGTTTCTACCTAAATTTAATCAAATAAAAGACTTCATGCAGGAGAGCAACTTAGTAGAAGACCTGTACACTCAGGGACAGTTTCTTCTGGCAGGGAAAATAGAATGAGGAAAGGCATAGAAATGGGAATCAGGAAGAAAGAACTGAAGAACAGAAAGAAGACAGAGAGGAGATCAAAAGTCCATTCTGGAGAATAGTGGGAATTAAGGTCAGAGAAGTCAAAGGTCTTGAATGTCACAGCAAACATTTTGGGCCCACTCAAAGAAATAGCCACTGTATTATCTTTATCAGGACATTCAATGAATGAAACAATCTAGGAAGAGTTTTATTTATTTTTATTTTTTAAATATATTTTTATTTATTTCAGAGAGGAAGGAAGAGGAAGAGAAAGATAGAAACATCAATGATGAGAGAGAATCACTGATCAGCTGCCTCTTGCATGCCCGACAATGGGGATCGAGCCCACAACCGGGACATATGCCCTGACTGGGAATCGAACCGTGACCTCCTGGTTCATAGGTCGATGCTCAACCACTGCGCTACACCAGCCGGGCAAGGAACAGTTTTAGATACTATTTATGAGAAGGCAGGAAGAAATGCTTTCACCAATCAAGATGTGAGAAGGATATGAACTCAATTTTATAACTGACATAAAGGGGGGACATTCAAAGTATCCCGAGAACAGAAAAAACAGCAAGCGTTTAGAGTGAGCTTTTAAACTTCAACTGACCCAGGAGGAGAACTGAAGATAGGAAAATAGAAGTTGCTCTCTATAAGACTACTTGTAGAGGGATGAGGGTTTTGTTTCAAAGAAGCTTTACAGTTAGAATTAGAGGAAACAAGAACAAATGGTTAGAGGCTAAAATTACAGGTGGCAAAAACAAAGGGAGGGGGCTTCAAAATAAGGTGTGTGATAAAGTATCAAATATAGGTGTAGGTAGAAAAAAAACCAAGTTAATGTATAAATCTAGATTTTACTAATTAGAAGAAGAATTAGGAAGGACTGAAGGAGGTATACGAGTTAAGAAATGGAGCAAGTGACTTCAGGATCTTGGCTGTTACAGGAAAAAGGGAAACTGAAGGAATTAGAATATATTTTTTTTTTAATTTTCAAGAAATAGGGCTTTCTATAGATAGATGCAACATAAAAGGCTTTCTTCTCTCTATCCAGTCAAGAAGATATAAAAGACAAGAGAAAGGGACTTAACATCTTTGAGTGAACAGTAACACTTGGGGCACAGGCTGCAGGTGAAGGAAAGGTTCTATTGTGTAGAAGAGTAAAAGCCAGCTGAAGGAAGTTAAAATGATGGAATATAAGGGAAATATGAAAGGTAGTTCTAATTTTCTAGGTCATTAGTAGTAAATGAAAATGAGGAAAAGATGATGACCCGAGAAAGAGAAATGTTCACAATGACTGGATGTAGAAAAAGAGGCAACAAATAAATTTTAATGCTGCTAACCAGAAGCAGGCCCAAATCAAAATTGGGTATCGTAAACTTCTGATGGGCCAGTTTTTCCAAGATTGGACTTGCATTTAAAATTTATATATGAATTTAGGGAGAAATGTTCTTTAAAGTACTACTCTTCCTTTATAAGAACAGAGTTTGTCTTTCCACTTATTATGATAGTCTTCTTTTATGTTCCCCCGAAGGATGTATTTTTAAATCTAGCTTGCTTGGTTTGCTGCAATCAGTTTGTACGTAGATCTCTAAGGTCCTTGAGAGATGATAAAGTCATAAAGTATTCAGCAGCAGTACAAGTTCTCGTAATACAGATAAATCATAAACTCTTTCTGAAAACATGCAGGGTTGGTTAATTAAGAATCTTAAAATGTGTATAGTACCATTTTTTTGTTGAACTTTATTGAAGTATAACTGGAGAATAAACTGCACACATTTCAAGTGTGCAATTTGATCACCTTTGATGCTTCCATCACTCCAATCAAGATAATAAACATTTACTTTAATTCCTAGTAATTCCTTGAAATTCACCCCAACCCCAGGCAACTACTGGTCTATTTGTCATTATAGATTACTGCATGTTTCAGTTCATTCTTTTTATAGCGAATAGTATTCCATTTTGGATATTCCACAGCTTGTTTACCCATTCCCCTTTTGATGGACATTAGATTTAGTTCTAGTTTTTGGCTACCACAAATAATATTGCTGAACATCTGTGTATAAATTTTTGTGTGAATGTAAATTTTTGTTCCTCTTGGGTAAATATTTAAAGAGTAAAAAATGTGTTTTAAGGTAGGTATATGTTTAACCTTTAAAAACATTGACAAATGTTCTCCGAAGAGTGGTTATATCATTTTACATTCCCATCAGCATTGCATGAGAATTTCAGCTGTTCAACATCCTTGACAACACTTGGTCAATCTTTAAATTTTAACCAATATACCATGTGTAATGGTATTTCACTGTAGTTTTAATTTACATTCTCCCCGATGACTAATGCTGTTGAGTATCTTTTCAAGTGCTTAATGGCCATTCAAGTATCTTCTTTTCTGCAGCATCAGTACCAGTGTTCTGCCAATTCAGCAGTGTTTTAAAGGTATCTTCATGCAGACCCTAAATATATTTGAATATTATTTTTATAGCCAGTTATTTAGTTAAATGTTTCTTATTTCTAATCATTTTTCAGTTGGTTTTACTGGGTTTTCCAGGTATAAAATAATATAACTTAGCAAAAATACATAAATAAACAAACAATAAAAACCAAAATGTTTTGCCTTTTCTGAAAAGAAAATTTTAAAGAAAATGTAGGCTGTGGTTCCAGGAGGACTGGTTGGGTGAAAAGAAACCTGAATTAGCTAAGAAGACTTGCTTAGTCCCTCTCAAATTTCAAGTTTAATAATAATAATTTTAAAAAATCTTAGTTTCTGAAATAGATATCCCACCTGGACATACTTCCTTTTACAAACAAATTAATATTTGGGGATTCCTCACTCTTGAGTGAGTGAGTCTGATCACCTCTTTGCTAAGCTGACCATGAAAATTTGAGAACTTTGGGGGATTGAGATTTATTATTTTGTTTTGTTAATCCTTACCCCAGGATATTTTTCCATTGATTTTGAGAGAGAATGGAAGGGAGAGGAAGAGCCAGAGAGAAACATTGAGGTGAGAGAGACACATCGACTAGTTGCCTCTTGCACGTACCCTGGCCAGAACCAGGGAATTGGTGCCCTTGACCAGAACTGAACTCAACCCTTCAGTCCGCGGGCTGACACTCTATCCACTGAGCCAAACCAGCTAGGGTGGGGGATTGAGATTTTAAGAGAACAGAGACAACACTTATACCAGTGATTCTCACCTGGGGGCGATTCTGTCCTTCCTCCCTTCTGGGGAACATTTGGTAATATCTGGAGACATTTTTGCCTGTCAGGACTGAGGGGAGGATGTACTGACATCTAGTGAGTAAAGGCTAGGAATACTGCTAAACATCCTACAAAGCACAGTTCAGTCCCCCCAAATAATTATCTGGGCCAAGATGTCAACAGTGGCGAGTCTGAGAAAGTTTAACTTACAGTAGGCTACAGTATAATCTTTTCCATCTTAATACTTCAGGAGCTTGGAGTAGTCTAGACTAAGGACTGGTGAGGTAAACAGGTCAAGAATTGGGAAATCTGTGTGGGAGAGGGTGACAAAAAAGTATCTAAGGATGAAACCATATTACAATACTAAATGTTTTCAAAGGTACCTTTTTAACTTCCAAAGCACATTCCATCAATGCTTTCACACTTCCAACTTCACGCAATGTCTTTTTACTATTTACATCTGCTCTCCAAGACAAATTCCTCAAAACACTTGCAATAACCTGCAAATGAATCGAGTTTAGAATACTTGTATTAAAATGATTTATACTGTCTGCATTTTTTAATTTTAATGCTAGCAGAGTAGAAATCTATTAAGAAATTCCTCTTAAATGCTAATATGATGTCAAAAGGAATTCCTATAATTATTTTCCTTTATTCTGATGTTAATATAACTGTAATTTAAACATGAGATACTAAAAACTGAGCCACAGCTTAAATTAATCTAAATCAGAATATTCACCAGCTAATATCTGAGAAAAAC
The DNA here is from genome assembly GCF_028538775.1 of Myotis yumanensis. Classification (NCBI taxonomy): domain Eukaryota; kingdom Metazoa; phylum Chordata; class Mammalia; order Chiroptera; family Vespertilionidae; genus Myotis; species Myotis yumanensis. Next base: position 65,698,994 of record NW_027223755.1, on the reverse strand, counting down.
AATTCAAATTCTAAGTAGTACCTGCTGTAAGTCCTCACTTTCAGATTTTAGTTGGGCCACCAGTGCTCTCATGCAGCCTTTCATAGAGCATAGTGTAGCCTGCAAAAATCAGACATGGAACAGAGGGTCAGTCACAAGGCAACCTAAAGGTGTGCTTCATTTTTGACCACTAAACTTAAAATACAGTTGTACTAGTCCCACTTTAATTATAGCTAATATTTTACCCATAAAAGATTTAGAATCAGATTACATAAATGAGAGAAAAATACTCTCCTAATCATTTGCTATCTGTTCTTCTCTTGGCAAATTGGAAAAACAAAGTGAATAAATGATAAGAAATGAGAAGCAAAGGATTTTTAAAGTTCTCTCATTTGGATACAACCAGTATGTGTGTAACACACCGGTCATGAGGATTTCCAGATGTTTTGCAATTAAATAAATCCACTACTGAGTTCTATCTTTTGCTCTTGTTTAATCATAACACAACCAAATGAATAAGGATGTACAGTGGGATGTGAAATACAGGTTTTTATTAGTCAGTGTTTAATGAGGAGAGTGATAAAAAGAAAACCAGTGAAAAGTAGTTTGTATGAAGTAAACTAACTCATCATACCTGAGATGTCTTAAGAAATGGATCTTCTAAAACATACCTTGTTGGCTACATCTCCAAAAGTCAAGTTTGTCAAAGCCATTCCAGCATATCGTCTTAATGTAATACTGTAGTGGTCATTAGTAAGCCCATACATTTCACAGTCCACTTGCAATAATTCTGCAATGGCCTGTAGTCCCCCTAATTTAAAAAGGGCAAGAGGAAAAAGACAATAATCTAAAATAAAACAAACTGGTACCAAGTTTATAACTTAAATATTAGGAAAAAAAATCTCAAGAATGAGAATACATGGTTTAAATTTGTCTTTAGAATTACAAGCTACAAAAAATGTTATAGGACTTTTGTGTAATACATTTATAAAATACAACTGACAACTATCCCATTTTTCGCCAGTTTCTCCACCCTCCAGCCCTTGCCTTACTAAGTGAAATGAGCATTACACTCTATTTACTACACATATACTCTATCTTGTCAATGATGGAGAAGGCTATTTTTTAACACTAGGTCTTCCTGAATGTAAACAGGTAACTTGTTTTTATTATTAGGACTTTACACTCTTCATTGTTGCACACACTTGCCTAATTACTTTAATATTTTTTACCTGCTGAATAATTATCCTTAAGAATACTGAAAGTTACCAACTAAACTGTGCATGAAGCAAAGCTTATTTTTTATTTTTATTTATTTATTTTTTAAATATATTTTATTGATTTTTTACAGAGAGGAAGGGAGAGGGATAGAGAGTTAGAAACATCGATCAGCTGCCTCCTGCACACTCCCCACTGGGGATGTGCCCGCAACCAAGGTACATGCCCTTGACCGGAATCGAACCTGGGACCCTTCAATCCGCAGTCCGACGCTCTATCCACTGAGCCAAACCGGTTAGGGCAAAGCTTATTTTTTAAAATGAAAAATAATTATCTGTTCAATTTGATACTAAGTTCTATAAAACTACTTATTCATATTTTTAAAAAAGTTTACTTTTCTTTAATACTCACAGGTGTCAAATACCAACTATACTAGGATTTAGTATTTTCTTTCCCCTTGATTCCCACCACTGGGTATGCTCAACAATGCCCACAGTGGTCAACACTAGGAAGGCAAGGAGAAAAATGATGAGAAAGGAAAGGGAAAGACATAAAGGCAGGGGTAGTAAAAACAAAACAAACAAAAGGCAACGCAAAATGGTGAGGGGGTGAACAAAAATAAAAATGTATGGAGGCTACTCAAATATTATTCATCAACAATATTAATCATTGTGGAAATGAGAATATTGTTTTGTCACAGAGAAGTGGGTTACACAAAAAGAAAGGATGAATACAAACAGACAATTCTTGGATACTGTAAGTCTAAAGAGTCAGTTCATTAATCTGAGAGAACCTGTACATTTAATATTTTGCAAATAACCTGGAAGGGTCAGTATATAGAGGAATCTGCAAGTTTGCAAAACAGACAAAGTTCTATCTTGGATCAAGAATTCCAGGCCAGGGGATTTAAGTATAGGAAGATTCACACAAATTTTTATAATTAGCAGAAATGACAGATAAGTTTAATATAGGTAAGTGAAAATTAATTTGGTTAAGGAAAATCTAAATCGTATTTAGGAAGATTTTCCTCCAACTCCCCATAATGATGGAAAATATATGTAACAGTGAACAAAATACAGTCACTGTCTATATGGAGTTTATAGATTACAGCAAAGACAGAAACTGAACAACTAATTAAAGTGTGCTGGACTGTGTAAGTACAGGGCAAAATAACAGCTGGACTTAACTTAGACTGAGGAGATCAAGAAAAAGGCTGAGGAAATAATGTTTAAGTTGAGACTTAAATGATGAAGGAGTATCTAAAAAGGTGGAGTAGGAATAATAAAGCATTTTAGACAGATGAAATAGCATGTGCAAGGGCTTCTGGGCCTGAAATATACAGTGGGGCCTTGACTTACGAGTGTCCCGACTAACGAGTTTTTCGAGATACCAGCCGTCTCTCGGCCGAATTTTTGCTTTGAGTATTTTTGCTTTGAGTTGCGAGCTAAAATTCGAGTTACGAGCCAGCTTCATATACCCCACTGCTAGTTGGCGCAGTGAACATCACAGTGAACACCACAACATCAGCCCAGCAACACGTGTCTCACTCGTTCACTTTTTGATTTGACATACGAGTAATTTGAGTTACGAGCTCCATCACGGAACGAATTAAACTCGTAAGTCAAGGCCCCACTGTACAGCATCAAGGTTACAGGAGGCTACAAATGGGTAGAGGCCAGAACATGCAAGACTTTATGTACCATACTAAGGACTTCAGGTAGGGGAAGGAAAAATTATATGTGTGCTCTACATAGAGTGGTGGTTGAAGGGTGCAAAACAGATTATGACTGGAAGTTGGGAGACAAGTAAGACAAAGTACTGCAGAATATAAGAGATGATAGAGGTTTGAATTGGGGATGAAAAGAAGAGCAGTGATTTGAGATATATTTAAGCAGCAGAATTAAAGACTCAGTTACTAGCTATAGAAGAGAAGGACAGAGTCATGGATATTTTTCAAGATTCTGGCTTGAGCAACTGGGTTGATTGGAATGCTATTTTCTGAGAAAAGAAACCCTGGAAGAGAGAGAGATCTGGGGATGGAGGAGATAAAAATTTCAGTTGTGGCAGCTGAGTAAGAAATGTCTGTAAAACCTTCCAAGTAAAGATGTCAGAGGACCAATTTGATAATGTATTTAAAACTCAGGAGAAAGAACTTGGATTAAGATGTAAATTTAAAAATATTGTAATTGAAGTGGAAGACACTGCCTATGGAGAGAGGAGAGAAGAGAACCTTGGAGAGAGCTCTGAGGAATTACACATGTGATGCTTGGATAAAGAAGAGGAGCCAGGAAAAGAACTGAGAGTTTTGACCCAGGAAATTGACCTTGGGCGGGGGTAAGGGGTGGGGGTGTCACTGTTGACCTGAAGACAGTGGCCCTGTGTACTGATGAAATCACCAAAATGTTGAGCATTATAAAGCAGACTCTCAAAACCAAAACAAAACATACTGTGCTTTGTGCCTACATTAAATCCTGCCCAGCATAGCGGTATTTGTGATAAAGATTCCAAGAAGGCACTAAATGAGCAAAGAGTTGAGTACTCTTGTATGGAAAAACTACAAAATCTTAGGATTTGATTCTGAAAAAAATAAAAATAAAGAAGGATATGGCCAATGTGAAAAAAACCATGAAGAACATGGCTAATGAGAAAAGAACATTCAATAGAATTTAGGATATCAGATAAAAGAAAGAGCCCTTTATGTTTCAGGTAAGTAAAAATATGAAAATTCATGATTGTTAGAAAAAAAATAGGTTGCTCTGAGAAAAATGCAAAGATAATGAGCATGTCCTTCCATATTTTCCTTAGTGCCTATGTTAGAAAATAGGGCCCATATGAACCAAATAGTACCCAATATGGTATACCGTAACATTATAGGTAGTAAAGGACCAACAGCTTCTGGTGATATTCAACAGAATCTTTAATCCAAAAAAAGATAACAGAAAGATGATATAATTTTTAAAGTGTGTGTGTGTAAACTTGGTTTAGATAGTCACACCATTAGCCTCATTCTAAAATAAGTATCAGGGGCCCAGCATCAATGTTTTATAGATTGGTGTTTCATAAAATATCTTGACCAGGAGAATTACCTAAGTCACTTATTAAATATGATTCCTAGGCTCCCCCTTGGAGATTGCTTTACTAAGCCAGGTTGCTACCGGGCCAGAGTACCTACATGGTTTGACAAGTAACTCTAGTGTTCATTATGATCTGGTTTCGGAAATATTAATGCAAATAAACCATGAGTTCCTGGAAAGTCAGGACTAAGTCCTAACCTTTTTTTTATATTTAGTGCCTAGCAAAGTTTCTGGGTCAGAGCTAAGAATTAATAAATTAGTAAATATATCACTACTGTTAAGAGTCCAAAACTTGCAGTACTAATAGGTGCAAACTTATATGACCCTGATAGCTGTAGAATCTTCTTGTATGGACAAATGACAGTCCCAGATGACTGGGTTTAGGAATTTCCCTTCACCTATTAGGGACTTTCCCCCTCCTTATCCCTCATAGTCAGATACTTGATGCTTTCTTACTCTATTTCTCCACAATCCACAAACCTTGATCCTTCTTTTGTTCCAGTGCAAATTCGGAGGCTAGGAATGAGAAGAAGGCAATCCTCTGTGCTATGTCCCAGCAGTCACACCCCCAGGTGCCCCATCCTGCTCCTCACCTGAAAGCCCCTGCCCTAGCTCCTGTGATGAAATGCCCCGGGTAGCCTTCCTACCTGAAGAAGGAAGAGGAACAAATACTGAGTCTACGATTTACTTTGAAATTCAGATGATTAATGTGTCAGTCCTAGTCTACAGTCCATTGGAACACAGGAACATTTATAGAAAAATCTTGGCATTAGCTTAAGCTTGGATTAATTTTTCTGTTTATTATTCTTAACCCCTTCCCATTATCAATAGTATTTAAAAAAAAATCCATCCAAACATAAAACTTTCACAAATGTCAAGACTGTACTGAGGTGGGGAGAACTCCTAAGATTATACTCAGTTCCACAGGAGGCTGAGGGAGGTGGTGGGGGAAGGAGAGATTCAGGTGGGCCAATTGCTAGGGCCTGTGGGAAGAAAAGCATGGCTGGAGGACAGGCCCGAAATCAGAAGTACATAGCCTCCCGAAGTAATGACTCTGAAGGAGACAACACTCATTTTGGCTGTCCAGATTCTCTGTGAAGTCTCATGACTTTGTCACTTTTAAGATAAATGATGAATGATAATGATGAGGGTGACAGGAAAACAAAGGGGGGGCTGGAATGCAATGTAACATAAACAGCACAAAAAGCCAGGGCACAGCTACACTAAGATGGGAACCCAGTGTACGGTCTTGCTTGTGGCACCACTAGAGAGATCCAGTTCACATGAGATGGCTCAGCAAGATGCAATTTATAAATATCACCTGTGCAAAATGAACCTAGAAATCAAAGAAAAACCGTTACATGAAAAATGGGGTGCACAAATGTAGGTGTGATTAGAGTGTGTGATAACACATACCTAAAGAAGTGTAATCCTTCCAAAATTAATAGAATGTTTCTGATTTAAATTAAAACATAATGCTTTTCCATAATAACCAGTTTCAAAGATACCATGCTGCTTATCATGAAAATCGAGTAAAAGACTGATAACCACAAAGGTAGATGCGTATCTTCTGGTGTGCATCAGAAGTGACTCAGTTCAGGAAAAATGAAGGAGCTCCACATTTCAAAATAATTCAAATTACCCTCCCTGTCAGCTGTCACACAGGGTCTACCTTGGCAATAGGGGCAAGGAGTGGCCTATTTAGTAATTTTTCCAATCTATAACTGAGATTTTGAAAATCCAAGTTAGTTTGGGGTAGCAGCTTCTTTATTTAGAACCTTTTCTTCTCTGGAAATCAGACTATCATCATTTGCTACAAGGAGGAAGCAGCTGGTAATATAAGTTAGTGGCCTTATATTCAATTTCAACAATGATGAAATCTTTAGTATTTTTCTATGGCATTAAGAAACATTTCTGTCTTACCAAGTTCATTCATTGCATGTCTATGTTCTTCATCAAACGAAAGTTTCATTAGAACACACACAGCAGGACAGATCTGATGTTCAACAGGAGCTGGCACTAAAAAATAAAATTGACATAAACCATAATGCTTTGTTTTCTCAAAAGAAATGATGTTTATTATACTTGAAAAATACACAGGGCTCACTAACATATCCCTAATGCACAGTTTAATGGTTCAATAAACATTTGCTGAGTAGATAAATAAATATTACCAACATGGAAAAGAAAATATGAGTAAAAGGCTTTTCTTGGTTCCATAAAAATGTTTACCATTCAATTGCCCTTGACCAAGTCTGTTAGAATAAGACCCTTGCAGGTTTTTGCTACAACTAAAATAATTTAAAACTATGTTTACTATATGAAAGAATAAAAACATTTTGGTATAAAATTAATTTTATTTATAATTTCTACTTAAACTATTGTCATGAGTGTGGGTTAGAAGCACATCACTGTGTACAAATGTAGTAGAGAAAGCTAGTATAAACCTAGTAGAGAAAGTTTACTTACTATATTGACAGATACTAGATAGTAAAAACTTAAAGAAAAGGTATCCAAGAAAATATACCTCCACATTTAGTATTATGCACAAGGTTTCAAAACTTGTTACCTGAAATAAAATTTAAAACGCAAGTCTATTTTTCAGAAGCAATAATAATTCATTCTACTTAATTTTTTTTGAGGTGCCGTGTGTGTGTGTGTGTGTGTGTGTGTGTGTGTATTTTTTTATCAGGCGAAAGGAAAATCTTACCTTATATACTTACTAATTTTGGTTCTTGCTACAGGAATGAAGTTATGTGCCCAAGGGTTCCTGCTCCCATGTTCCCTGTGTCTGAGGGACAGGGGCTGGTGGCCAAGGGTCTTTCCTGAGCAAAGAGCTGGGTGGCTGATCACCCCCAGCAATAGGGGCCCATTGCCTGGAGCAGGATGGTGTGGTAGGAAGGGCACTGAGTTGAGAATCAGGAAATCTGGCCTTTGTTCCTGGCTCCACTTACTAACTGTGATGCCACAGGCAAATCTTTAGCTTTTCTGAGTCTCAGTTTCTTCATCTGTAAAATGGAGATAATACCTTCCCTTCCTACTTCACAGGTTGTTGTGAGGATCGTATAACAACAGATATAACAGCTCTGTATCTACTGAGTAGAGTGATATGCAAATGTAAAAGATAATGGCTTGCTGAAAAAACTTATGTAAAGTTTCTTTTCTGAACTTCATCTATAAAATAAAAGAGATGGGCAACATAATTACTCAGATTCTAGATGTACTATGCTATGACTCTGTAGGTCTCTCTTGATTTCCTGTTCTTTTTCTTTGCTGCATCATAGTGCATATAACATTTTCCTTTGCTACATTTTTCTTAATTTTAGACTTAAAACAGACTTAAGCTTTAACCTATGTTAGTAGCGTAGATGGCTAATATGCATTTCCTGTCCTATTCATAAAGACAACATACGAACTAAAAGTTTTCTTTTTAAAAACGTTTACATTTGTTTTATAACATGCACTGTGATGTACACTATAGGGAACATACTTGGATTTTTGTCCTGGTCCATGCCTTGTTCGTGGGCTTCCTGCCACTCCCAACAGGTTTCACAGTAAGCTCGTATCTGTTCCAAAAGATGAAGGACTCGGATTTCACGCCTGCCTCTCTTGTCATCAGGCTGTGAGTGAATGATGTTGTGGAGTGCTGCACTGGCCCTGGCCCGAGCCTCTTTACTGCCCCGGGAATTTCCCAACAACACAGAGTCTTTGTCATTGCCATGTAAAAGCTGGATGAGGAGAGGAAGACATCCAGACTGTCGCATGGATATACAGCTGTCTTGGGAGCTAGACATAGCTAGCAAAGTTCGTGACATATCATCCTTATCATGAGTACCAAGCATTGACAACAATGAATACACCATTTCCACCTGTGGGCCAAATGAGTTTAGAAACAAAATTATGACTTTAATATCCAAAAGCCAACACCAATGAAGTGATGAATGGGATATTTATTGTAACTCATTACAAAAAACAAAAAACTCTTTCCATGATGAAGTAATGAATGCTATTTCAAAATTTATATCATCACCAATTTGTTTGTATGAGTAAATAATAGTAGTGGTAATATACAGTGCCGAAAGAGGAAGTAGGTTCTTACATACTTAAATTGTGTTTATCTGGATCAGCTCGTGATAATTCATTGATTATAATGAATGAAAATCAACTAATTTCACTCACAGAGTGAGGAAGGTGGTCTATCTAAATTCTTGGGAGAATTAGAAATTTTGTTTTACTTCTTTTAATCTACAACTATAATTAATAAATATAAAAGTTTTCAACAATCATTTTTACTAAGTACTAGTTTTCAGCAATCACTAACCCTCAAAAGATTATAATAGTATTGTTAAAATTATAAGATTTCTCCCTTACACATATAAAAAACACTTTGTCATAAAAAGAATGCTATGATTACATAAAGAGTTCAAAGCAAAGATTCTCATACAATTTTTTCTAAAAGCAATTGCTAAGCATCGACTCTCTGACAATAAAGTCTAAGGATTTACTTAGAAGCAATTAGAAAAAGGAAACAGTACTGTTATCTTTTTTAAAAAAATCCTCACTTAAGGATATGTTTTTCATTGATTTTAGAGAGAAGGGAAAGAGAAAGAAACATCGATTGGTTGCCTACTGTACACCCTCCCCCTCCCTCCCTCCCCCCTGACTGGGAATGGAATTTGCATCTTGGGTATGTGCACTGACTGGGAATTGAACCTGCCACCTTTTGGTGTAAAGGCAATACTCCAACCAATTGAGCGACACTGGCCAGTTATCTTGGACTATGATCAGCTTCATTTTAAAGCTCGAGAAAAGTAGAGAGTATTATATAAAGAATGTATCATGTCTATAAATCAGTGGTTCTTAACTTTTGGCAACATTCACCTAATAGGGTTTTCTCTTGAAGATTAAATGAATTCATACATATATAGGTTAGTAGCTGGCATTCAAAAATGTAGGAAGCTCTTGTATTATGCATAAATTACTTCAAAAGAAAAAGGTATTATAGCTGTCAGTGTTCATGCAACAGTTGTGTTGAATATTAGAGATTTTCTTTATAGTAAAAACTATGTATTTATGTTGGAGACATTTTTGGTTGTCACAACTACAGGAGGAAGTACTATGGGTGTCTAGTGGGTACAGACCAGAAATGCTGCTAAACAGGCTACAATGCAACAAAGAATTATCCAGTCAATAGTGCTTAGGTTAAGAAACTACTCTAAACGTGTAAACACAGACTACTCTTAGATATGAAGGTTTTAGGAAGGCACTGTAGAATTATGGATAAATGGGTTTTCAAATTCTGGCTTCACTACTTATGAGTGAGCTGTGTGATACGAACAAGTTATCTGATTTCTCTGAGCCCATTTTTTCAGTTGCAAAATGAAGGAATTCACCTAAAAGGGTTTTCTCTTGAAGATTAAATGAATTCATACATATATAGGTTAGTAGCTGGCATTCAAAAATGTAGGAAGCTCTTGTATTATGCATAAATTACTTCAAAAGAAAAAGATATTATAGCTGTCAGTGTTCATGCAACAGTAGTGTTGAATATTAGAGATTTTCTTTATAGTAAAAACTATGTATTTATGTTGGATAGATCTGGGGTTGAAGTCCAATTTAATTATACAATGGCTGCCTGAATCACTTTTGTATCTGTTTTCTCATTTAACAAAGAGAAACAAGAATATCCCATAGGGTTTGAGAAAATTAGAGATAACATACATACAACTCCTAGCACAGTTACTAGTATTCCAAAGGTCCCAAGTAGTAGCTATTTTGAGTTATTAAAAGAATTAGGTCTTACATTAACAATATAAGTACTCCAAAATTCATTTCTTAAATCAATATTAGTTATTTCAGTAATGCTTTTCCTAAGAGCCATTATATTATTAAAATAAAGAGTATACAGAATATGCTATGAAAACAATTAATGGAATTATTTAGATTTAATGAAAAACAAATTGTTTAGTAATGTTAGAATTTCATCCTTTGTTAATATAATATTAAAGTCTCTGGCTTTAAAACAGTAATAAAATAATTACTTTCTTTTGAGCTACACTGGCCAGTTTTCTCGGACTATGATCATAGTCCAAGACTATGCTATTCCCAAGTCCTAAGATACTTGTTAACATCTGAGAGACCCTAAGAGAGCTGACTTAGCAGCAATGGATAACATTCAATTTCAATAACTGTTCCATCTATTTAAATAAATATTTATTAAACACTCATTATTCACAGGCTCTGTGCTGGATGCAACACATGATACATAAAAGACAGTCTCTGTTCTCCAAGACAGTTTCATGCACTGTAGTGATTCAAAGGAGGCAGAGAGACTACATGGGGAGGTGAGAGGACCATGGGAATCAGAAAATGTTTTGTAAAGAAGCAAGCCTGAGAAGAGTTCTGAAGGCTGGCTAAAGCTTTGAGAGCTGTTATGAGACGAGGTAGACAGTGGAGATGCGTGCCACTGCAGCCAAGACGTGGAGGATAAAGGGAGAGCTCAGGAAAGCAAGTAAGCCAGTGAGATTGGAGCTTAGGATACTGGCAGAGAAGTGGATAAGGCTGGGGAAAAAAATATGAAAAAAACTAGCTAATTTGGCACTTTTAATAATCCCTATTCTCCCTTTGTGCTCCTTTGTATAAAAAGATGTCATTTCTTTAAGAAACTGTGATGATGGCATCAAAATTCTCCTCTTTTTAAAAGATGAGAAAGAACGTTTTTAGTGACTTATCTAACGAATATTAGGGAAGTATTCATAGTATTAGTGACCAGGTTTATAATCTTCTGTTACCTTGGTTCCCAGATGACTTGTCAGCCTCCGAGGAGCAGAGTGTGTGCTACTAGAACTCAAAACACTGGCTGTTTCATGATCCATTCGTGTAGCCGAACTCTAGAAATTAAGCAAATTATAGATAGTGTAATTTAGATTGTATATAAATATAGCTAACTTCATGTTAAAGTACTCTTTACAGTAGACAGCTAACTATAGCATTAAAAGCATGAACATTGCCCTAGGCAATTTGGCTCCTTGGATAGAGCATTGGCTCTCGAACTGAAGAGTCACGGGTTCGATTCCGGTCAAGGGCACGTACCTGTACTTTGGTTATAGGCTCGATCCCCAACCCGGGTCAGGATATGTATGGGAGGCAACCAATTGATACACACATCGATGTTTTTCTCTCTGTCTCTCTTCCTCTCTGAAAATCAATGGAAAAGTATCCTCAGGTGAGGATTAACCAAAAAAAAAAAAAAAAAGAGAAAAAGCAGGCATGAACATTATAATTGCTCAAAAGGAATGTTTTTACCTATAAATTTATTAAGTAAATTTTAGAGAAAAACTGACGAAAAGAAGATTTGTTGCAAAAGACAGTTAAATTACACTCCAGAAGAAACCAAATATTAAAGAAATTCTAAGAGTAATACTTTTTTTACAGATCCAAAGACATGCAAACACATTCAGTTAAACATAAATTGATTGACAGAAAGCTCCACTGATGAAATGCTTCAAATTACCACAACCTGACTGTGAATTCAGTATAGTCCAAGTTCTTTGGGAGCTCAAAGTATAAAGAAGACTGCTTGAAACTTCTATTAGAGGAGGTCTTTAAAAAGACAAGTAGACAATTAAACCAACAAACTGTATTAAATGCTGTGAGAACAACTTTATATATTTCACAGAGGTGGGAACAAGGAAAATGTCCTGAAAGAAATGCCATTTAAAACTGAGGGGAAAGATGAGTAAAACACATACAAGTGAACAAAGTAGAAGAGAGTTCCAGCCACAGGGAACATTATTTGGAAGGCTTGGACATACTTAAGGACTGGAGAAGTTCAGCTGAGAGACTGGAGAGAAATAGGGCAAACAGAAATACTGCTGGAAGAGTTGATAACATAAAGAACTACATACTATTCTATGGGGAGTGGGTAGCCACTGAATTGTCTAAACAAGTAAGTGATTTGATCAGATTTGTGTTTTAGAAGGATCACTCTGATTATAATGTGAAGAATATGCTAGAAAAAAAGGCAAGGCTGAAGACTAAAAGTTAGAACTCTATATTAAAAGATGCAATTTGTCATTTTTAACATTTGCATGGATGTACCATGTAAGTTTCATGAGGCTAGGGCAGTGATGGTGAACCTTTTGAGCTTGGCATGTCAGCATTTTGAAAAACCCTAACTTAACTCTGGTGCCGTGTCACATATAGAAATTTTTTGATCTTTGCAACCATAGTAAAACAAATACTTATATTTTTGATATTTATTTTACATATTTAAATGCAATTTAACAAAGAAAATCAACCAAAAAAAATGAGTTCGCCTGTCACTGCTGACACGCGTGTCATAGGTTCGCCATCACTGGGCTAGGGACTATCTGTCTTTTTCAATTATCTATTTCCAGAGTCTAATACAGTATCTAGCACAAATTACGTTTCTTTAAAAATAACTGCCCTGGCTGGTGTGGCTCAGTTGGTTGGAGCATCATCTGTGCACTGAAGGATTGTGGTTCAATTCCTGGCCAGGGCACATACCCAGGTTGCAGGTTCAACCCCCCCCCCCCCGCCCCCTTTCAGGGTACGTATGGGAGACAACCAATCAATGTTTCTCTCTTTCCCCCTCTCCTTTCCTCTCTCTCTCAAATCAAGTAAAAAAAATACACAACTATTATTAGTTACTAGTGACAACAATAATGTTACCTTTAATAAGTATCTGCTATATGCCAGGGACTATGTTAAGTGCATACTGCATTTAATTCTCACAACTGTATCACCTTACTAGAGGCCCGGTGCACTAATTGAGGGTCCCCAGGGGGGTTGGGGGAGTACCTGAGACACAACTGACCCTCCAGGTGGGCGGTGGGATGCCCTTGCCAACCCGAGATCCGGATCCGTCTCGCTGACATTTGCACCAGTTGTTGGGAGCCACTTGGCGGCCTATTTTATATTGTTTCTTCCTTGTGGAGCATCTAGGGAGGGGAAGTGGCCGCGGTGCTTGAGGCTGACTTCCTGGTGGTGGGTCAGTGCCTGGCCCATTCTCTGGAGATTGTACCTGCAGGACTACTGGGAGAGTGAGTGGCTGCTGCCGGGCTGGTGGGCCACTGGGACGGGTCAGTCAGCTGAGTGGCACTCCCGCTGTGGGAGCATACTGACCATCAGGGGACAGCTCCTGCATTGAGCGTCTGCCCCCTGGTGGTCAGTGTGCATCATAGTGACTGGTTGTTCGGTCGCTTAGGCTTTTATATATAGAGATTTTTTTTTTTTTAAGAAGAAACACTAAAACTCAGAATTTACTTGTCTAAAGTTTTGCTTCTTAGTTGGTGGGAAAGTGGGATTTACTTCAGAGCTACTTGACCACTTATCCACAGTTGATGGATAATTTAACTAATTATTTATTAATGTACATTCAGATTATTTCTATTTTTGCTGTTATAATGTTATGATGAATCTCTTCAAACATGTGTGAGCACTCTTGACTGATTACCTCATTAGTGTAAAATCTTAGAAGCTGCAATTATGAACTACAGAGTTGGCACATTAAGTTTAGATACATATTAAAAATTTGTTCTTCAGAAAGGTTATTCATTCTGCACAAATAGAGACAGTATATGAGGATGACAGTTAACCATTAGCAACGTTGAGTGTTATTGACCTTTGCCAATCCAATGGCCTCCAAAAATATTTTACTTTGGTTGTAGCTTATATTTATACATCATTACTAATAAAACTGATAATCTTTCCACATGTTTACAAGCCATTTCTAGTTCCTTTTAATTTCTGTTCATGTCATTTGCCCATGCTTTAACAGATTTATTTGATCCTCACGTGAGGATATTTTTCCATTGATTTTTAGAGAGAGAGGCGGGGAGAGGGAGAGAGAGAGATAGAAACACTGATAAGAGAGAAACATCATCGATCAGCTGCCTCCTGCATGCCCCCAACCAGGCATGTGCCCTGACCGGGAATTGAACTGGTGGGTGACCTTTTGGTTCTTGGGTTGACACTCAACCGGAGCCACACTGGCAGGGCAATAGTTTTCATTTTTGACATTAAATGTAATCTACTTAGGATTAATTCTGATGAAAGAATTAATGAGAGAAGTGTAATAAGGATTAAATTATTATTTTTTTAATGGATAACCTGATTATTGGATAGGTAAGGCTTTGAAGTATATAATAATTGGAATATGACCCAAAGCAGTAATGGTAAGTTTAATCCTAAGCAGAGAATTTTTTTTCTGTCAAGAAGTAATTTTCCTCCTTTCTACTTATGTGTAGAAACACATAAGCTTCCCATATAATTCCCTAAATTACAAAGAAGTAACTCAAATGTGCTATTTAAATATAATTTCTTTTGCACTAATTTACCATCCACACTTAGAGTTTTCCCCACTGCAAAGCTAACTAATAATACTAAAGTGAAGTATCTTTTTGTTTTAACTTAGTAAAATAAATTTAAATACTTAAGTATGAGAGATTTTAAGCTTTACATTTTAATGAACAAAAGCATGCTCTTTTTAAGTAAATAATATCAAAAGTAACATAGATACTAAAGAAATAGTCTATATCAACAGTAGAAAAATTACCTTAAAACCAACTCGGTGAAATTCTATTTTTTTAAAATCATTCATTTACAGCATAAAAATATTCATTGAAACAATATGGGGCATACAGAACACCCCAAAGAAAAATTCTGTCATATTAGGATGCATCCAATAAAATTAATAGAAAACTAACAGCAGCACAGTAAGAAAATAGTTCTGTATTAATAAAAAAATCAAGTTGACTTCCATAATGTTGCTAAAAATGATGTAACAATAGTTAAACACAACCTTTGCTACATCTCTTTACTTTTTATGAGCATTAAAATAATCTTTTCAAAGATAAGACTTGGATTTTTAGATTTATGTAATCTTGAAGTACAAGAGAAAACAAGAACTATAGCAAGTCCTTAAGATCATTTTTAAAAACATAAAAATGTCTTTGCAAAGAATGCCTTAGAGAAAGAGCAAATCTATTCAATGAAAGCAATAATAACTAGGTCAAGTCACACAAATAACCAAAATGCAGCTTAGTATTTTATTTTTCAAAAAACTCTAGTCACACCAATCATTTTAGACTAAAATAGAAACACACAATTTACATTATGAAACAGTTTTAAAAATTTGAAAACATTATTGTTAGATGTATAAAGAAAAGTGATAGCATTTTGGTACCAAATCTTCTGAAGATATGTATTCAGGACTCAGGAAACAAACAAGATTTACAGATCAATCTGAGGACCATATTTAAAAAATATTTAAATAGCTTATTTAAAAAACAATAAAATAATTTATTTACCTGACCACTACCAGAAGTTGCCATGTTGATTTCTGCCACTCCTTGACCTTCATTCTGCTGCTCAGCTTCATGTGAGCCAGCTTCATGCTTGCTCTGAGATGACCTCTGTTAATAGGGAGTTAACATCATTACATAAAAAAATGGTGTCTGTTTTTTTAGCTCACAGCTTTTTCCCTTTCTTATTTTAAAGCTCTGAATGCATAAATTATACAGGTTTACAAAGGCATGGAACTACTACACTTCAGACTTCATAACCTCCAGCATGGCTGGCAGTCGACTATTTCGGTAAGAGGAAAGTGAATTGTGTCCCTTGAGCATTAGAGCTGCACGAGACAAAGGATTTTCTGAGACTCACAGAAACACCATCCTCCACCAGCTATGCTCACATCACTATCAGGAATATAACCCAACTAGAACAAATAACTATCTTTTCTACAAGTTCACATAATTCTGGCATTTAACAGAGCTGCAAATATAACACTTAAACTATTATCTAAGTTTATAAATACCTTCTGTGTAAGTATACTCTACATAGAATATATAGATATACAGTATATGCTAATAAAAATCATATTAAACAAATAGATAAGATCTTAGATTCTGATATAAATAAAACTAAAAACCTTTTCTAATGTAACCACCATCTGTTATATGAAATGAAAATGACATTATATCCAGTAAAAGCAATCATTTAGAGATAGTTTATATCCAGTATAAAACAGTCACTTTGTAAAAATAACACTGAAGAATCAAAGAAAATAATTTTCCCATTATCTTTTATAGAAACAATTACAAATGTGTTTGCCCTAGGGAAATGACACTCTAAAATAAAAATTATACTTTAAAAAATGTGACAAGATAGTGGATAGTTATTTCACAAAATGGCTTCACTGGAAGTTCTTTAAACATCAAGCTTTCCTATACCATTTATAATGTGACCAAAAATTAATTCCATCAATAAACTAGTATATTTACATGTAGGCTAAAAGTAAGATAGCCCCAATAATTCAGAAATAGAAAAAATAGTACCAGCTGAAAAAATTCAACAAAAGTAGAGACATACAAAGTCAATCTAGAAACAAAAGGAATCAAAAACCTATAAAAACCACAAAGATTTGACAGTAACACCATTGCAGATGTTGATGTATAAGCAATTGCTGAGCATCTGCTATGTTAGTTACCTGCATTATGTGATAAGGAATACAGTGCTAGTAAAAGCAGTCATTGTTCTATGCACTCTTGGAACTTATAGTCCAGTCAGGGATACTACCAAATAATGAGAGAAATAACAATAAAGTTAAGATTTTGACATGTGCTCTGAAAGAAGGGTACAAAGTATTATAAGAATATATAACAGAAAGAGTCATATGGTCTAGGAGTTTGGGGAAGAGCTCTCTTAGGAAATGTTTGAACTGAGATCTGAAGAATAAATAGGAATTTTTAGAAAAATGATAGGGTAGAGGATAAAGTTTTTAGGTAAATAGAAGATCATATGCAAAGAAGCTGAGGTGGAAGGAAGCATGGCTTGTTCTAGTATGTCAGGAAATCATGGTGTAGAGAATAGAACATAAAGATAATAAAAGAATCTTACTGATTTTGTTAAATTTTAGTGTGATTCTCAGATAGCACTCTTGCCCCAAATAATTAGCATTTTAATGAGAAAAGTTGCATGTAAATTTATTTAATTTTTAAATATATTTTATTGATTTTTTACAGAGAGGAAGGGAGAGGGAGAGGGATAGAGAGTTAGAAACATCGATGAGAGAGAAACATCAATCAGCTGCCTCCTGCACATCTCCTACTGGGGATGTGCCCGCAACCAAGGTACATGCCCTTGACTGGAATCGAACCCGGGACCCTTCAGTCTGCAGGCCAACGCTCTATCCACTGAGCCAAACCGGTCAGGGCTAAATTTATTTTTAAAGTCAATTTTTAAATGGTCTAAGTAAATAGGCAACAGAGGAGATCAGTCTGGAGGCTAATATATTACTGTAAATGTGAGATGATGGCACTTTGCACTAGTGAAGCAGTGATGGAGATAAAAGAAGTGGAGACAGGTAAATCTGAAGGACTTGGTGGTAGATTGGATATGGTGAGTGGAGGAAGAGCTCTGGTGTCAAGAATTACTCCTATGTTCCTTAGCTCACACAACTGAATAATGATGATGTCACTCACAGAGATAGGTAATAACTTAAGGAGGATAAGGGTTTTCTGAAGGAGGTGGGGTGGTAAGAAGAACTTAGGAAGAGATAATTTACTATGTTTTAGATTTGCATCACCTAAGTGGAGATGCCAAGTTGGCACATATATTTAGGAGTCTGGAGCTCAGGGCTAAAAAAATGAATTTGAGAGCCAATATTTTATAGATGGTAACTGAAGCCCTAAGCACAAAAGAGATGGTCTGAGGGAGAGACAATACACAGAAAAGGGAAATAAGCCTTAAGGAATGCCTACAATTAATGCCACATAAAGGAACATGAGCTTTAAAGGCCAAAGAGATGGAAACAAAAAAAGTATTGTCATAGATGCCAAGAGAAGAATATTTCAAACATCAGGAAGTATTCAATAATGTGAAAAGTGTCAAGATGAAGATTGAAAATGCCAATTTAATTCACAATATAAAAGCCACTGACGGTCCATGTTAGTGAAATATGGGAGTAGAAATTAGATTGGCTTGCATTAAGAGTGAATGGTGGGGAGGAAATGTAGACTTGGAGTCTAGAAATACCTTTGGAATGGAGATTGGGAAAGGACAGGAGGGAGTAAAGGGGACAGATGAAGAAAGACAGTTGCAGGAATCAGTGGGATTGAGGAAGTTTCATTTTTTTTTAAAAAACATAAGATTTGAGCCTGTTTAAATGCCATTGGAAAAGTGCCATAGAAGAGGAAAAAGATAAATATTTGTGAGAAAAGAGATAAGAGTTAAAAGTTCCCGAGAAGGCAGATGCTGAGAATCCAAAGTGCAGGAAGACAGAAGGAAGGCAGAATGCTTCCTGATAGAAAGAGAGATAGTGCCTATGAAAGCTGCTGTTTTCTCTGTGAAGGAGGTGGAATTATTACAGGGAGGGAGATAAGGGTTGAAATAGTTATTTCCAATAGAGGGAGAGTAGGGGATCCAAAGAAACACAGGCATGCAGGATGATGATGATGATGAATATGGTAAACTTTAAAAAAAATCTAATGTTTACTATGCATTTATCACTTGTTATCTATTAATTTATTTAATTCCCATACCAACTTATAAGGTAGGTACAGTTATTACCCTCATTTTACAAATGAAGAAACTGATACACAGGGAAGATAAATATCTGGCCTTAGGTCACATACCTAGTAAATAATAGAACCAGAGCTGGGATCACAGCCCAGTCTGACTCCAGAGGCCAAACTAATATTTAACACTTACTACCTTTATTTTTCTTCCTCCTTTCTTATTTACTTCCTTTGTTCTTTCATTGATCTTAGGCGACAGGCCTGCCTGCACTCTCTGATCACTGTCCCAAACTAGTGCTAACTCTGAAGGCAAAGAGGCTACTTCTGATTCCTATGAAAGAATAATCCTAACTCATGTCCTTATTCCTATTGTTGCTGGAAAACTTACCAAAAGTTTCTAGTTTAGGACTATAAAAATTTTTGTTGTTGAGGTATTTACATGTCACAAAATTCACACATTTTAAGATCCTTTGTGTTCATCTACAGTTAATCCTCATTACTGCCCACAACTGCAGGTAACTATTTTCTGTATAAATTTGCCTTTTCTGGACATTTCTTACAAATGGAATAAATGGATTTATGTGTCTGGCTTCTTATACTTAGCTATATAGAATGTACCATCAATTTGCCTCTTTTTATTGCGAACAGTATTCCATTATAAGGATATACCACATTTGTGTATCATTTGTATTCATTCATCTGGCAGCATATATACATTTGCATTGTTTCTACTTTTGGGCTAGTATGAATAATACTGCCATAAATATTCAAATTAAAGTCTCCGTATAGATATATGTTTCATCTCTCTTAGAAGTGAAATTACTGGGTCACATGGTACCTCTATGTTTAATATTTTGAGGAACAGTTAAACTGTTTTCCAAGTCGCTATACCATTTTACAGTCTCACCAAAACAGTATTTATTCACATCCTTGACAATGCTTATTACTATTTTTATGATTACAGGCATCCTAATGGATGTGAAGTGGCATCTCATTGTGGTTTTGATTTGTATTTTCCTAATGACTAATGATGCTGAACTTATTTTCGTGTGTGTGTGTGTGTGTGTGTGTGTGTTTCTGGTGCAATGTCTATTCAAATCTTTTGTCCATCGGCTGTTTCCTTATTAATGAGTTGTAAGGAGTAGAGGAAGATGAGTATAAATATCTTTTAAATTATGGCTTTGGCTCTTTTAAAAATGTTTTCTTTTTATCATTGTTACAAATTTAAATAGTTTAAATAATCATTATTTCTAAAGATGAGAATAAACAGAGGTTTCTCACATTTGCCTGCCCTGTCCTATTTCCTATTTTCTAAAGGCAAACGTTTCATCTCTTTCAGGGTTTTTTTTGGGGGGGGTGGGGGC
Source organism: Myotis yumanensis (assembly GCF_028538775.1). NCBI lineage: Eukaryota > Metazoa > Chordata > Mammalia > Chiroptera > Vespertilionidae > Myotis > Myotis yumanensis. The sequence goes on along the minus strand of NW_027223755.1, from coordinate 65,678,816 downwards.
ATACTTACCTCTAAGTAACCTGCTTGTTTTGCTAGTTCTGCAATTTTCAGTTGAATGTACCACTTATTGATTTCCCACTATTCCACCCTCAACACCACACTTATCCTGTTCCTCCATCCTTCCAATACTGCTTTATAGTTAGATCAATTTTTCACTATTTACATTATTTTGACTATTAAATTCTAATCATGGTCGACAAGTAGTGTACTATGATTGTTTTCCTTTACAACTTTTTGCTGTTCACCACGTTAGTTTTGTTTTGTGTATTTGATGTTATGTATTTATGGCATCATCAGTTTCTTTCCTACTGTGTCAATTTCCTTTCCTTTCAATAAATTTAAAAACATTAAGTAGTCTACTGATTGCATCTTCTTAGATTAATCTCTCCTGAAATCTTCTCAACTGTTCTAATACGGACTAGTTACTTTCTCTATCAGTTGTTTCCTTTAATTTTCATTCTCAGGAGTCTTTCATTTCTTTCTCTTATATTGTATTCCCTATGTCTTGGATACCAAATCTTAATTTTTCTTGCTTTACATTTTCATTTAACTTAACTATATCTTCTAGGAGCTTCCAGAAAATGGTACATAAAAAGACGTATTTTGAAACTTTGCCTATCTAAAAAATATATTCTACTTTTAAATTTAATAGGCAGTTTGACTAGAGGTAAATTTATAGACTGGTGTGGTAAAATATAAAATATATTTTGTCTTTGTCTCTTTGTTTCTGGCACAGAACTTAAAAAACACTTGGAAATTCTTGATTTATGCAAATAGAGTGACTCAAGGAGGGCACCTAGAAAGCTTCAGGATGGGTACTGGTCATCAGAAAGAACAACCACATTACTAGAGCATTGAAACTCTGGGCCAGACTGACCTCCAGGGAGGGGAAGGGGCTGGAAACTGAGTTCAATCGTGTGGCCACTTATTTAATCAAGCATGTTTATATAATGAAACCTTAATTAAAATTCTGGACACCACAGCTCAGTGGAGCTTCCTGGTTGATGAATACACTAATGTGCTGGGAGAGTTATGTGTCCTGATGTATGAGGAGAGAGCATGAAAGCTCTGCATCCGCCATCACTCACTTCTCCAGATCTTGCCCTATGCAGTTCTTCACTTGGCTGTTCCTGATTGTGTCCTTTATAATAAAACTAATTGTAAGCATAATATTTTCAATGAGTTCGGAGCCATTTTAATGAATTATCAAGCCTAAGGGGGTTGTAGGAAGTCCCAAATTTATAACCAGCTGGGTGCCTTGACATCTGAAATGGGGGGCAGTCTTGTGAATGACTCTGCCCTAACCATAGGGCTCTATAAATTTTTAATTGTCTAAAAGTTATAAGGAAATCAAATTAATCAAGATTTTGATCATTGAATTTAATGAAAAAACTTAAAAAGTATATCAATTCTCTAGAACAACTATATTTCAATTATGCCACAGTAATTATATGTTTCTTTTCTTATAATAACTACCTATATTTAAATCTTCAAACAATACAGACAATTTACTAACCTCTGCTTCTGTTGCTTGGGACTGTAAAAGCTGTCGTATACGAAGTATGTCCTTCTCTATTTGTTGAATTCTGGTTACTCTTCGCTAAAATAAAATAAGTGATCAAATTAGATCTAGTTTTATTAAAGACATGAGTGTAAATAATCATACTAAGGCTACCACTTAATATCCCAGGATTATGCCAGACAATTCTTAAGTTAGAAGTTGGATATTTATTTTCACACAGTAATGACATTTAGGTTCAGTTCAATTTTTTAATACATCTAACTTTATTTATTATTATTATTATTATTATTATTATTTTGTTAATCCTCACCTGAGGATATTTTTCCATTGATTTTTTTTTTTAAAGAGAGAGTGGAAGATGGGGGCGGGGAGTGAGAGGCAGAGAAACATTGATGTGAGAGAGATACACATTGATTGGCTGCCTCCCACACACACCCTGACCAGGGCCAGAGATTGAGCCCGCAACCTAGGTACATGCCCTTAACCGGAATTGAACCCAGGACCCTTCTGCCTGCAGGCCACTGTTCTATCCACTGAGCCAACCTGACTAGGGCAATACATCTGACTTTATACAACAGATTTATAGCTCTGTTTAGCAAAATGGTACAAATATACATCAAACTGTATAATGCATATAATGTGAAAATTTGGTGTTTAAAAGCTATTTTAAAAAAATATTTCAACAAAGGAAATTATACCTGAATTTAATCTTTTATATTATTACTAGAGGCCCGGTGCATGACATTCGTGCACTTGGGGGGGGGGGGGCGGGGGGGGGGGAGTCTGTCAGCCCGGCCTGTGCCATCTCACAGTCTAGGACCCCTTGGGGGATGTCCGACTGCTGGCTTAGGCCCGAGCCCCTGAGGGGTCCTTAGCGCTGCCGTGGAGGTGGGAAAGGCTCTTGCCACCGCTACTGCACTCGCCAGCCATGAACCCGGCTTTTGGCTGAGCGGCGCTCCCCCTGTGGGAGCACACTGACCACCAGGGGGCAGCTCCTGTGTTGAGCGTCTGCCCCCTGGTGGTCAGTGTGTGTCATAGTGACCAGTCATTCTGTTTGGTTGATTTGCATATTAGCCTTTTATTATATAGGATATTAATCCAGATGTCAATATAATGTAATAAATTTATATAAAACATGGTATGCCTGTAAAGGGAAAGAGCATCTGATTTGTTTTAATAAACATCAGTATTTAAACAGTATGATTAACCTTCCCCATAGTTATTCCTATTACAAGTCAGTAGTACTTTCAGATTTAGCTTTCCCAAATATCTATTGTGGCTAAACATTATTTTTATTCCCAGCACTGAGATCACAATGATGGTCAAGCTTTTGCTTACCCACTATCCTAAGATCATCAAGTGAACACAAAGCAGTAACTACAGATCAAATAATGCAGAATTGAAATAATAAAAAAAAATTCTTTTGGAAAAAGCTAGGTTTTGCTTTAATTTTTATAAATACTAGTGGAAGTGGGGAAAACCAAATCATTTACATACAAAAAAACCCTGCAAACTGAAAATGTTTTTAATTAGCTTTATGGTAGACCAAATATATAGGTTTTAAAAACAAGTACTGCCAATGTTGTCATTTTCTGAAATAACTCTATAGTTGACATCCTAATATTGAGGTATGAAAAACTGTATTAATAAGAGTAACTGTTTTGATGGGAGAAAAAATGTTAGAAGCTAGATGGGGTTATTTTCTTTTTTTTTTTTTTTAAATATATTTCATTGATTTTTTACAGAGATGAAGGGAGAGGGAAAGAGAGTTAGAAACATCGATCAGCTGCCTCCTGCACACCCCCAACTGGGGATGTGCCTGCAACCAAGGTACATGCCCTTGACCAGAATCGAACCTGGGACCCTTGAGTCCACAGGCCGACGCTCTATCCACTGAGCCAAACCGATCAGGGCTAGATGGAGTTATTTTCAAAAAAGTTTTTATTATAAGCCCCATCAATAAAAGATTTCTGAGCATGTATAACCCAATAGATAAATAATAAAAGTACTTCAACTAATAACTTTAAGCATATCCTATATAATAAAAGCCTAATATGCTAAGTGTCTGGTCGTCTGATCAACCAATCAAAGTGTAATATGCTAATGATATGCTAAGGCTGCTCAACTGCTTGCTATGATGTGCACTGACCACCAGGGGCAGATGCTCAATGCAGGAGCTGCCCCCTGGTGGTCAGTGCGCTCCCACAGGGAGAGTGCCACTCAGCCAGAAGCCAGGCTCATGGCTGATGTGGCAGCAGCAGTGGTGGGAGCCTCTCCCACCTCTGCAGCAGTACTAAGCTGTCAGTCGAACATTCCCGAAGGGCTCCCAGACTGCGAGAGGGAGCAGACTGGGCTGAGGGAGCGCCCCCCCCCCCCCGCAGTGCACAGATTTTGTGCACTAGGCCTCTAGTATAGTTAAAAAACTTATCAACAAAACTTACCCTTGATCACATCTAGTTTTGCTTAAATAGCCATGTCCTCCTTTTCTTATTACCATAGTAGAAATGCTCATTGCTGCTATTATCCAATGTTATGATAATCACAGAAAAGCTCAAAAAAGTGCTCAACAACAACAAAAATTTTACTTCTTTCCTTTCCTTTGTAACACTACAACTATTATGCTGGTTCTATCATGATTCTAAAAATAGTGAACTTAAGGTAAATAATATTCTCTAATAAACAAATCTTACCAAGTCTAATATACATAATGAAAACATGATGAAGGAGAAATGCCTGTACTTTTGGTAGCTTTCTAAAAATATTGCAAAGATGAGTTATCACTTCTAAATATTTTCTGGTTTTACAGAAACAACCAAACTACACACAATTACTGGCTTTGTAATATTTTATTGGTTTCCCCTTTCTCTATATAATTAGCTCCCCTCTATCAATAAAGTCCTAAATTAAAAAATTTAATATTTTGAGGGTGAAAATGGAAATTATATCTAACATTTCTCTTCATAATGCTACATTTCTGTATTGCCAGTATGTCACTAAGTCCTTAAGTCAAATATTGTCCACTGGGGTAGATGATTTCTGACATGATAACCTTTGTGTTTCTGTTCCTCAACGTAAAAACAGCCAGTATTATTTTTCTTTTTCTATATGACAATCTTGAATATTTATGAAATTGTTTAATAAAAAATGCTTAATTGTTCAGGAGCGTGAAGTTGGTATGCCTCTGAAAAATAGATTTTAAAAAATTACAATAGTAATACAGTTCAATACAGATTCAGGATAACCTCAACAAATTAGGAACGGAAACTAAATTAAGCTGATAAAAGAGTATCTATCAGAAACCTTGTGTACTAGTAAACAAAATATTTAACAGTAAAATTATAGAATCCCCTTTAATGCAAGACTAGACAAAGAAGACCAGTATCACGGCTTCTTATTCAAAGATGTATTAGAGTTCTTATATCATACAAAAAGGAAAAAAAAAAAAAAGGTACTAGAAAAAAGGAAAAAAAAAGGTACTAAAAAAGAGAAACAAAATTGTCATTATTTGTAAATACTATGACAATTTGTATAGAAAATTTTTTTTTAAATCTTAAGCTAATAAGATAATATAATAATAAAAGTTCAGGAAAATTACTGGATACTTATTATTTAAAAGCAATTTGTAATGTAATTTAAAAAATCTCATTCACAATAGTAATAGAAACCATAAAATATCTAGGAATAAATCTTTAACAAATGTATATAACTTTGCTGGGGTCCAGCCTCAGCAGGTCCAGGGATCCCCAAAGGTGTGGACGGAGTCGGCGAAGAAGGAATAACACGGAGGCTGCGTTCAGTTGATCATCATAGTCGGGTTCTCTTGTCAGGGTCTCCCGCCAGGTTCTGTAGCCAGGTTCTGTGTAGGTTCTTTAGCCAAGTTCTGTAGCCAGGTTCTGTCCAGGATCTTTTGCCATGTTCTCTGGCTAGGTTCTGGTTAGGATCTGATGTTTATTGTCTTGTTACATCCGTATTTATACCAGCCGATTTTAATCCTGTCAATTTCTATTACAAAGGTTAGGGCGTTTCTTATCTCCATTCCAGGGAGTAAAGATTATGTAGCTTAACTACCCGCCTGGCACTTAATTAAGGGGTTGTATGCCCTCCCTAACCTCAGGGAAAGATCCCCACCTGGGGAAACAACCTTTCTCGGAGAGGTGACCTTGGTTAAAACACATGGCGCTAAAGGGAGCAAACATATTAAGAACAGTATGCCATATACGCCAGGTCCCTTGAAACAGCAAGGATGGACCGGCTCCCGGCATAACTTTATGAAGAACATTACAAAACTCTATTTTTAAAAAAATATATTTTATTGATATTTTTACAGAGAGGAAGGGAGAGGGATAGAGAGTTAGAAACATCGATGAGAGAGAAACATCGAACAGCTGCCTCTTGCACACTCCCTACTGGGGATGTGACTGCAACGAAGGTTGCATGTGACATGCCCTTGACCAGAATTGAACGCGCAACCCCTCAGTCCGCAGGCCGATGCTCTATCCACTGAGCCAAACCGGTCAGGGCATACAAAACTCTATTGAAGGACATAATTTAAGACATAAATGAATAGAGAGATGTAAAATTAAGAACAATACCTAGTATTTACTGAGTGTTTATTATGTGTAAGATCCTAAGTGCTTTGACATGTATTAAATCACTTAATTCTTACATTTTACAGTTGATCATTATCTGTACTTTACCAATGAGAAAACTGAGGCAGAGATCACAGTGCTGGTAAGTAAACAGGCCTAAGATTAGAAGACAGGAGGTCTGGCTGGAATCCATCCTTTCCAAGAAGAAGGCTCAATATTGTACAGATAAATTCCCCTCAAATTAATTTATAAATTCAATATAATTCTAATCAAAAGCCCAAAAGGCTTTTCTTTGAATTAGATGTGATACAAAATTTCAAATGGAAGACTAATAAGACAGCATAACCACATTTTTACAAACCAAAATAAGAAAAACTCATCCTCCCAGGTACCAAGGTTTATAAACTACAGCAAAGTAAAACAAATGTGGTATCAATGCAGTTATAGAGAAAGTAAAACAGACTAATGGAATAGAGTCCAGAAATATCCAGAAACAAATCAACTTAGCATATGCCAGAGATGGCATTATTTATCAATGGGGAAATGGTGGAATACCCAATAAGTGATGAGAAATTTAGTCAACAACATAAATATGCATGTATCTATATGTATCAGTGTGCATGTATATGTGAATATATAATTAGTATATGTTATATTAGTATATAATAATTAATAAGTCTAATATATATTAAAATTAAATAGTAAATATTACTAATGTAAAGTAAATTAATGGTATATTGGTTTGTCTTAATTAAATGTTTTAAATTAAATAATTACATATATATACATTTGAAAATGTATGTATATGTATAAAATTAGATTCCTACCTCCAAATCATACATAATAGCAAAATTCAACATTAATTAAAGACCCAATTGTAAAAATAAAATATTAAAATTATTAGAAATAATAGGAGGAAACCTTTAAGACTTCAGGATAGGAAAAAATGTTTAAATAGGCATAGAAAACACAAAATGGCAATATAATTAATTTAGCTTTATAGTAAAACTTAATTTTTATCATAAAGCTAAGATAGGTAACGGGTTTGGCAGGGAAGGGTTATGATGTATATTATCTATATCAAATATTTAAGAATAAGACATCCTATATAATAAAAGGCTAATATACAAATTGACCGAACAGTGGAATGACCAGTTGCTATGACCTGCACTGACCTCCAGGGGGCAGACACTCAAAGCAGGAGCTGCCCCTGGTGGTTAATGCGCTCCCACAGGGGGAGCACTGCTCAGCCAGAAGCCAGGCTCACAACTGGCGAGCGCAACGGCGGTGGCAGGAGCCTCTCCCACCTCCGCGGCAGCACTAAGGATATCCCACTGATGGCTTAGGCCCGATCTCCAAGGGAGCAGGCCTAAGCCCTTAGTTGGACATCCCCCAAGGGCTCCCAGACTGCAAGAGTGTGCAGGCTGGGCTGAGGGACCACCCCCTTGAGTGCACGAATTTCGTGCACTAGGCCTCTAGTTTAATATAATAGAAAATGGTAAAGATATGAACAAAGAAAAAGAAAATCCAAAATTCTAATAAATATATGAAAATATATTCAACTTCAATAGTATTTAAGAAAGTATAAACTAAATGACAAGATAAAATTTCATTTCCCAATGGTTGCTCATTATAAAGTCAGACTCAAGTAATAAAGAAGGCATGCAAAAGAAAAATGAACTCTTACATACTAATTGATAAAGTCATTTGAGTGCAATTTGTTAAACATAAGTTCAAAACACTCATACCTAATGGCAATTATACTTTTAGGTATATACCCTAGAGCAGAAATCAGCAAATTAGGGCCTGCTAGCCATCCATTTTTTTGAATCAAGTTTTATTGTCACATAGCCATGTCCATTTGCTTCCATACTATCATCTATGAATGCTTTCCTGCTACAAAGGCAGAGTTGAGTACTTGTGATAGAGATATATGGGCCACAATATCTAAAATCTTTACTATCTGGCCCATTATGAAAAAGATTGCTGATTCTTGACCACAAAAACTTGCACATATTTACAACATATGAATAAGTATGTTTATCCTAGTTGTTTTAATAGTGAAAAATTATAAACAAATTTCCATCAACCAAGAAATATATCAAACTATATCATTCATCTACACTAATAAAAGAGAAACATGGTAATTGGCGTACGACCGCTACCCTTCCCATTGGCTAATCAGCGTATCCTTATGCAAATTAACTGTCAGCCAAGATGGCGGCCGGCAGCCATGCACTGAAGTGAGCAGGGAGGTTTGCTTCCTCCAGGGACTGCAGACTCCAACGTTCCCCGCCTCACTTGCCGGACTCTCAACTGCAACTCTAAGCAACTATTACTATGTTGCAAATAAGAAGCTAAACAAAACCAGCTTTCAGTCAGCCCCGGACCACAACATTGTATCCATGTTTTCAGCAGCGAGGCCTCAGAGCTAAAGCTGGCCCAGAATAATAAAAAAAAAAGAAAACAAGGAGCGGTTGGGAGCTTTTAGTCAACTGCCAGCGGGAAAACAGCCCTCAGCCCCTCAGCCAGCCTGGCCAGGCACCCCAGTGGGGGCCCCCACCCATGCACCAGGCCTCTATTCTATATAGTAAAAGGGTAATATGCCTCCCGGCACCGGTATCAGCAGAGCAGCGAGGCTCCCGGCACCGGGATTAGTGTGACAGGGGGCAGCGTCCAAACCCCCTGATCAGCCCTGAGCTGTGCCTGATAGGGGGGAGCTCCCCAATCCCCCGATTGCCCTGCGGCTCTGTGTGTGACAGGGTGCAGTGCACCAACCCCCTGATCGGCCCTGCTCTGTGTGTGACAGGATAGAACCATAACCTCTCCATCGGCACTGCCCTGAGTGTGACAGGGGGCGGTGCCCCAGCTCCCCTATCGGCCCTACTCTGTGAGTGACAGGGGGCAGCGCCCCAACCCCCCTGATCGACCCTGCTCTGTGTGTGACAGGGTACGGAGCCCCAACACCCCTGAAGGGCCCTGCTCTGTTAGTGACAGGGGGCAGCGCCCCAACCCCCTGATCGGCCCTGCTCTGTGAGTGACAGGGAGCAGCGCCCCAACCCCCTGATTGGCCCTGCTCTGTGAGTGACAGGGGGCAGCGCCCCAACCCCCTGATCAGCCCTGCTCTGTGGGTGACAGGGGGTGGTGCCACAACCTCCCCATTGACCCTGCCTTGAGTGTAACAGGGGGCGGTGCCCCAACTCCCCAATCGGCTCTACCCTGAGCGTGACTGAGGGTGGCATTGCAACCTCCCGATCCGCCCTGCTCTGTGCATGTTGGGGCAGCGCCCCAACTCCCCAATCGGTCCTGCTCTGAGCCTGACCAGGGCCTGCACCTAGGGATTGGACCTGCCCTCTGCCACCCGGGAGCAGGCCTAAGCCAGCAGGTCATTATCTCCCGAGGGGTCCCAGACTGTGAGAGGGCACAGGCCGGGCTGAGGGACCCCCCCCCCGCCCCGAGTGCACAAATTTTTGTGCACTGGGCCTCTAGTATAATTATAAAAGATTATGACAATACAAAAGTATAAGTAACCTTCACCCTACAAATCCTCATTTTGCAGAAGCACTATTAACTTGATGTACATTTTTCCAACCTTTGCTTACATGCCTATAAGAAAGTAGGGACCCCAGTAATAGGTGTCTAAATATGTATTGAACAAATAAAGTAGTAAATAAATAAATAAACGGTTAAGAGAGATATATGGAAACTAACAACCTCACATAGGCATGAACAAGAGTAAATTTTGTTTTGAGTTTCCCAAAAATGTTTACCTGTCATTTGTATGTGTTTTACTAGTCATTTGTATTTTCTTTTCAATAAACTGACAGATTATATCCTCTATTCATTAAAAAAGAGTTGTCGTTTTTTAATTCATTTGTAGGAATTCTTATAATTATAGGGATATTAACTATTTTCTGTTATGTGCTACAAATATTCCCTTAATGTATCTTGTGCGGGATAAATATTTTAAAATTTTATAAAATAAATTCATTACTCTCTTTTATTGCTTTTGAGTTTCCATTCTCTTTTTTTTTATTTATTAATTTTTTTTTGAGTTTCCATTCTTAAGAAAGCCTCTTTTGCCTTATATTTTCTTCTATTAATTTTAGATTTATTTTTTACATTTAGATATTGAATCCACTTGTAATTTTCTTGGATATGAAATAAGGATCTAACTGAATTTTTCTTCTTCCAAATAGGTTGCTAATTGTACTATTACTTACCATTTCAACCCAAATTTATAATGTAATTTTTATTATACAAACTAGAGGCCTGGTGCACGAAATCGTGCACAGGTGGGGGGGGGGGGGTGTCCCTCAGCCTGGCCTGCACCCTCTCCAATCTGGGACCCCTTGGGGGATGCCGGACTGCTGGTTAGGCCCGATCCCTCAGAGTTAGGTAGGCCTGCCAGATCACCCCTAACCACTGGCTGGCCTACCTAATAACCCCTAACCACTCTGTCTGCCTACCTGATCACCCCTAACCACTCTGCCTGCCTGCCTGATTGCTCCTAACCGCTTGCTTGGGGGTGAGGCCAGCCCAGTGAGGGGCCGTCTGCCTACCTGATCGCCCCTAACCACTTGCCTGCCTACCTAATGACCCCTAACCGCTGGTCTGCCTACCTGATCACCCCTAACCACTCTGTCTGCCTGCCCCTAACCCAGCCGTGGGCAAACTACGGCCCGCGGGCCGGATCCGGCCCATTTGAAATGAATAAAACTAAAAAAAAAAAAAAAAGACCGTACCCTTTTATGTAATGATGTTTACTTTGAATTTATATTAGCTTACACAAACACTCCATCCATGCTTTTGTTCCGGACCTCCGGTCCAATTTAAGAACCCATTGTGGCCCTCGAGTCAAAAAGTTTGCCCACCCCTGCCCTAACCGCTTGCTTGGGGGTGGGGCCAGCCCAGCAAGGGGCCGTCTGTCTACCCGACGACCCTAACCGTTGGTCTGCCTACCTGATCGCTCCTAACCACTTGCCTGCCTACCTGATCACCCCTAACCATGGTCTGCCTGCCTGATAACCCCTAGCCATTTGCTTGGGGGCGGGGCCAGCCTGGCGAGGGGCCATCTGCCTACCTGATCACCCCTAACTGCTGGTTTGCCTGCCTGGTCACCACTAACCATTCTGCCTGCCTACCTGCCTGATTGCTCCTAACTGCTTGCTTTGGGGCAGGGGCAGGGCCAGTGGTGAGGGGCTGTTGGTGGTTCTGGTCTAATGGTTGTTATGGTCATGACACCATTGTGGTCTCTGGCCTTTTATTATATAGGACTAGAGGCCCGTTGCATGAAGATTCGAGCAATAGGCCTTCCTTCCCCTGGTTACTGGCACCAGTTTTCGTCTAGCACTCAGGACCCAGGCTTTTGGTCCGGCTGCAGCAGCGAGGCTTGGCTTCTCCGCTTGGGCTGCAGCAGCGAGGCTTGGCTTCTCTGCTTGGGCCGCAGTAGCGAGGCTAGGCTTCTCCACTGCAGCTGCAGGGGAGAAGCCAAGCCTCTTCAGTCTTCAGTTGTCTTCAGTCTTTGCTCCTCGCCTACATATTCAAATTAACCGCCATCTTTGTTGGGTTAATTTGCATACTCATCCTGATTGGCTGGTGGGCATAGCAGAGTGACACCAATTTGCATGTTTCTCTTTTATTAGTGTAGACTAGAGGCCTGGTGCACAAAAATTTGTGCACTCGGGGGGGGGATCCCTCAGCCCAGCCTGTGCCCTCTCGCAGTCTGGGACCCCTTGGGGGATGACCACCTGCTGGCTTAGGCCGCTCCCTGGGGGTTGGGCCTAAGCTGGCAGTCAGACATCCATCCCTCTGGCAGCCCGGAAGCCCTCGGGGGATGTCCACTTGTCAGTGGGGAGCAGGCCTAAGCTGTAGTCAGACACCCTTAGCGCTGCTGAGGAGGCGGGAGAGGCTCCCACCAGCACCACTGTACTGGCAGCCGTCAGCCTGGCTTCTGGCTGAGCAGAGCTCCCCCTATGGGAGCACACTGACCACCAGGGGGCAGCTCCTGCATTGAGCATCTGCCCCCTGGTGGTCAGTGTGTCATAGTGACCAGTCATTCCCAGTCGTTCTGCTGTTAGCGTCAATTTGCATATTACCCTTTTATTTTATAGGATAGAGGCCTGGTGCACGGGTGGGGGCCGGCTGGTTTGCCCTGAAGGGTGTCCCGGATCAGGGTGGGGGTCCCCACTGGGGTGCCTGGCCAGCCTGGGTGAGTAGCTGATGGCTGTTTGCAGGCTGGCCACGACCCCCAGCGGGGACCCTCATCCCATGAGGGTGTGGCCATCCTGGGTGAGGAGCTGATGGCTGTTTGCAGGCTGACCACCGCCCCCAGCCAATCAAGCTCCCAGTGGAGGCTGGCTGGAAGCAGGTATCTGGGATTTATTTATCTTCTATAATTGATAATTGAAACTTTGTTGCCTTGAGCAGAGGCCACAGCTGGCCAGGGCAGGCGGGAAGCTTGGCTTCCTCCATCGCCGGGGCAACCAAGCCTCTTGCTTGCTCCAGCTCCGTGGCTGCCATCTTGGTTGGGTTAATTTGCATATAGTCGCTCTGATTGGCTGGTGGGCGTGGCTTGGGGCGTAGTGGAGGTGCGGTCAATTTGTTTTTTATTAGATTAGAGTCCATGTAATCTTGCCTCTCCTTCTACTTCCCATTCTGATCCACTTGCATATGTATATTCTTGTGCTATCACAATGTAATTATTAAGACAACTTTACAGTAATGTTTAATGAATAGAAATCCCCATTTATTATGATTTCTTTCTTAAATATTTTTGGAAACTCTTAAATTATAAACCTTAGAATCATTTTTCCAAGTTCCAAAGGAAGTATTTAGATAATCAGAATTGCATTTAGATTATAATTAGAATTGTTTTATATTTATATACTAATTTAAAAAATATAAATACTTTTAGGATATTAATATCTTCTTATCCAGACTTCTCTATTTTTTAAAAACTGAGTTATAATTGAAATATAACAGTATATTGGTTTTAGGTATACAGCACGAATATTAAAATCTCTCTTTGTTAATGGTCTCACAAATAGTGCAGCAATGACAATCATAAAATCTATACCTATATTCTTATTGCCTTAAGTAAATGTTTCTGTAGGACATATTCCTAGAAGTCCTACAGAATTACCAGGTCAAAAGGCATATGCATTTAAATTTTTACAGGTAGTGCTACATTGTCCTCCATAAATATATCAATTTATTCTTACAAAAAACGGGGTAGACATTGTTTCTACTTTCATACTCTCACCAGTACTGCATGCCACCAAACTGTAAGGTTTTTGCCACTCTGATAGGCCATAAAACAAACAAAACCACCACCATCATCTCCACCACAACCACCAACATAAAAACAACCTATTTTACATCATATTTCCCTGATGACTAATGATGCTTAAGCATCACAACTGTTTATTAACCACTTGTACTTATTCATGATAGGACTACTCATATCTTCTGATTATTTTACTATTTGGTTGGCTTATTTTTAATTGATTTGTAGGTGCTCCTTGTACATAAGGAATACTAATTCCTTACACATATATTCTACAAACATTTCCATTATTTGCCTTTACACTCTGTACAACATTTCTTTAACCCTAACTTTGCTATTTCCAGGATAAATGAATGTTTGTACTTCTAAAAATGTGGACTGAAACTTCCTTAGAATATTAGCTACCAAAATAAAGAACATTGTATTCCAAAATAAAATTAAAATGACCATATCAGCACATATCTGGCCAAAAAAATAACCAGTTAATCTCTCTTCTAGGATATAGATTAAACTGCCTGAATACATCTACTTATGTTACACAAGAATTTTCACATCTATCATGTCTTTTTGTTCCTCTAAAAACAAGGATCTCTAAAAACACTTAACAAATACAAAAAAATCAACTTCTATATATAGTATTCATATATTCATATTCTAAGAAGATAAATTCATATAAACCAAACTAATATTTCTCATTTTTTTTCTGTAAACAAATCTGTCTGACATTTTTAAAGTAATTCCTTGAAAATCCCAAATATCACAAATACTAAATTTAAAATAGAATATAGTTTTTGGAAATTCTTTATATATCTTCATTTTAATTCTTTGTCACTTATATGGTGATAAATATCTTCTCTCAATTTATAACTTTCTTTAAGGTTCCTCATGAAGGCAAATTCTTAATTTTAATACAGTAAAACATCAATCTTTTATAACTAGTGTTTTATATTTTATTTTAAAAATCCTTTTATTTCCTACTGAAAGGTTTAAAAGTTTTACTTTTGACATTTAAGACATTAATCTGAATGGGATAGGGTTTGGGGAAATTTTAAGAGAATTTATTATATATACCTATTATAACATATGTATTAATTGAGCATCTAGTCTCATTGTGAAACTAACAGGCTTGGACTATGAAAGATATATGATTTGGTGTTTAAGTATCACCTTAGTCTACCACCATACTCCAGCACAAATAGCATATACATTATGTTTATGAAGCTAAGGCTTTGGGGAATTAAAATGTCCTGTTAGTGATTTTGAAAATATGAAATAAACTTTTCAGAATATAAAAATGCAATTATATCACACATATGAATGTAGTTCTCCCTTTTACTTGCTAAAGAAAATCTTTAAAATAATTCTTTCCTCCCAATTTGTTCACACGCACATTTTTAATTTTCCATGCTTGCTTTGAAACAGATAAGGCAACCAGCAAAGCCTCTTCAGGACTTAAAAACGTTAGTAATATCAAATTCAATATATGGAAATGCTTAACAAATAACAAAGTCAGTTAATATTCTTTCCTGATATAAGTTGAAGGTTGAAATAGGGAAGTGTTCTCTATCCAACTCATTTCATATTTCCCAATGTCCTCTTTATATGTTTCCTTCCTACTTCCTCGAATGAGGATATCCTTTTTCTTTTTTTAGTGTATAACTTAAAGAGCAGTATTTGGAATGTCATTACACACACTCAGATTATAGTAAGTAAAAATTTCAAAGGACAACTGGAGGTGGCTATCAGCTACCAGATGACCAGCATCTAACTCTTTTCCCACTTACAATTCTAAGGCAAAGCAGAAAAGTATCAGGAAAATGAAATATAGTGGAGGCAGAATTATGTGAACACTGGTTATGTTGTCTAGTGGCCATGGTATATTATTCTTATTTTGAAATAGTGTCAAAGATAGAGTAATGTTTAGCTTGTGCTAGGTTTAATTTATTAAATCAGTTACCTGTGCTCGTTTTTCCATATCTTGGCATGTTCCTAGTTGTTCTTCCATTGCAACTCTGATTTGCCTTGCTTCATATTCCAATTGCCTCCTGGTCATATCAGTTTGTAAGGAAAACTGAAGCCATAAATAAAATTAAAGTGTTAATATCTCATGCTTGTGTGTTTAAGAAAAAAAAAAACACCTAAATACCAACAGAAAATTAATAAGGAAATATGTATAAGTTATGGTGCATGAGAAAGCTGTATTTTACTCCAAGGAGTCCTAAAATGTAAATTATAGGTCCTAGACTCAGTCTGAGTCCCTAATGTGAAATGCAGAATTGAAATATTTTTACTGCCCCATAGCCACAAATGTCTTTAATTAAATTGTACTATTACATTTAACATATAAATAATTGGTCCAGTAAGCCTACCTTTAGTTTCCTTCTGATTCTTCTTCATTGAAGAAGTACTACTTTTAATTATTAAAAGCTAGTATATTAATGTGGACAACATAGAAAAATAAAAAAACAGGTTCATTATCCTTAAGTTTGTACCTCAATTTAAGGTAAGGATTACCATATACATGCAGACTAAACAGAGAAAACTCCATGTGTAAAATGAAGAAAATGGGATAAGAAAAAGCTTTATGTAATATAGATAATCATAAATCGTGAGGAAAAAGTCAACACAAGCCCAAGGATTCCAGATTGTATTGTCAGTTAACTTAGAGGAGCTCTGACCCTTTTCCTGTTCCTATGCAGAATGTATTCCTAAAGGCATACCCAAATTATGGGCTGCAATATGGAAGAAACTCTGAATGTTATTTCTAACTAGAGGCCCAGTGCACGAAATTCGTGCATGGGTAGGGTCCCTAGTGGCTGCTGGCTGCTGGCCAGGGCCTCCCTTCCCCCGGCTGCCTGCTGCCACCAGCCAGGGCAGGGCTGGCTTGGGGGAGGGGCCATGGGCGGTTGGCCAGCTGGACGGCCCCACCCCTGGTCAAACTCCAAGTTAAGGGGACAATTTGCCTATTAGGCTTTTATTATATAGGATTCCCAATTAGCCAGTTGTAACTCCACTGATACGTCCTCCACTTCCTACTACTCCACAAAAAAAAATGAACATGACACAGTATGTTCCAATAATATGCTTTAGATCTGATATTTTAAAATCAATGTCTATATCTTGATACACATTTCCATATGAAAGTGTTCTTAACTTGGCTTCCCAATAGTAAAAACAAAATTTCTAAAATTAAAAAACATTTATGAAATGCAAGCAATTGAAATTGGCTAACGTTGCCAAATAATCCATGGTAATGTCTTACATAATCTATTAAATAAATGTGATTATTAAATAAGTTCATCAAGGAATAATTATTTTACAACTGATCTTTGTTTCAGATATTAACCAGTTGCTCTTGAATTGTCACATATATCTGACCCTTTTCCTAAACCTGACTACACACAGGCAGTGGTCTCTAAATTTGTATATTCTAATTACCAAAATGAATGCTGAATAAAACTATACTTTGGTATTTTTGTTTATAAGAGTAAAAATACCACCAAACCTTCGTTTGCTAACAACTCTACAATAACTATTCTTTCACCATTTGTGTCTCCTTATTTCCCAGAAAGGTGTTAAGGACATTGTCAGGGAGGAGGATCTTCTCTCTCCCTCTCAAAACCCTGAAAGAGTGTCCACTCAGGCAGCCTGGCAAACTACATGTTTTGGAAAAAGGTTTTTCTTCCATTTTTGCTTTTTATTATGTTCCCTCAAAAGTACTATTAAAAAATGAAAAAATCTAAGCTAAGAGAGAAAGATGTATTTTAAATATATATTTTTAAAAATATTTTTAAAAGTTAGAAAAATATTTGTAGGCAACAGTTGAAATACAGTCTTGGTTGAAATTACTAATGTATTTCAGAAATGTGCTTATATGTGCCACCTCCATGAATTAAGATGGGTGGGGAGGGAGAGACTGACAAGATTAAATTCTTTTACACAGCTATATTTGTTTGCAAAACAAATTTTAGTACATGCAAAAAGTTCTAAGATCCATGTCAAAAGCTATTGTCATTTGTAATAACTGAAAATAGCACTCAAATTATCTTCAAAGATATTTTTGTTCAAAAACTATCTGGCATGATTCCTATAACATGGTTCAAAAAATAGACAGATGGTGATAAACACTTCTACAGTGTATGTTTGGCAACTCAATACACAATAAAAAAAACAACAGTTGCCTAGTTAAATCCTGAGTCCTTTAGAATTCAAACAATAAATTTTGGGAACTCAGGGCTTAAACATAAATATTTGCTTGAGCACAATGAAGTTTTATCATCATTATAAACAAAAATTCATTATTATATATTCAAGTTTAAAGTTAGAGAATACATATTTTAGTTTACAAATAATTATAGACAGTTATCCCACATTTTTAATAGATAATTTAGGTACTTTAAAAAAATCAAGTTAGTGCCCTAGCCGGTTTGGCTCAGTGTACAGAGCGTTGGCCTGTGGACTCAAGCGTCCTGGGTTCAATTCTGGTCAAGGGCACATGCCCGGGTTGTGGGCTCAGTCCCCAGTAGGGGGCGTGCAGGAGGCAGCCAACAATAATTCCCTCTCATCATTGATGTTTCTAAATCTCTCTTCCTCTCCCTCTCTGAAATCAATAAAAATATATTTAAAAAATAAATAAAAATAAAAATAAAGTCAGTAAAGTCTATAATAAGTCATATTGCCAAGCTACTTACATTTTCAGTTAAAGGAAGACTATCTATTCTTTTAGTGAGATTCTGAAGTTGAGCATAATACCAGTCTTTTTCCTTTTCTTCTTTGTCAAGATCAGCAAGAAGTAATGATCTGTTTTGTTTTTTTAAAAAAAGGTTAAGGTTACACAATGCTAATATAGAGTACATAACAGCAGTTCTTATTACCTGTTACTGTAAAGTTCTCTCTTCAAGTTAAAGTATTAATAATGAATAAATGAAAAACATTGATTTTTGAAGATGGGACTTACAATGTTATAATCATTAAAGTTGAATATTAAAAAGATTTTTTTCAGCTAAACAAGGTGCTAATCAACATTATAATATTTACATTTCACCAAAGGCATTGTCTTCACATTCATGCAGTCTAAGAATATGATGATGGCTTGTAGTAAAAAGTACATATAACAAACCTCCAAACTAATACAAGAAAGAAAGATACAATAAAGAAGAAAAGAAAAGGAGTAGGTATGAAGAAAATGAACTTAGAGTATAAGAAGCTACTGCATTGGACACAAATGTAGTTTTTTTGCTTCTCAGCAGTCAAAATAGTAAAAAATATATTGTCACTGTACAATAAGAGGAAGTTATTCTGAGGGAAACAAACACTTTTCTTAGTTTGGAATTTGAAGATGAATTTATGTAATTTCTGAACTACCCAAGAGATGTTGTCCTGAATAACAATCTATATATCAGATACTCTAAATGATCATTATAAACATAAATGCAAACTAAGAGTGTCACTGAGATAAAACTCAGTTGGTACAAAGCATTATGTTAAGCGAAATTAGCCAGCCAGAGAAAGATAAATATCACATTATCTCACTCATTTGTGGAATATAATAAACAACATAAACTGATGAACAAAAACAGATCCAGAGAAGCATCGATCAGATGCTCAAACCTCAGAGAGATGGTAGGGGAGGGTGGGGGTAAGAGGGAGAGATCAACCAAAGGACTTGTATGCATGCATATAAACCTAACCAATGGACACAGACAGCAGGGGGGTGAGGGCATGAATGGGGGTGGGGTGGAGGGGCCAATGGGGGAATAAGGACACATATGTAATACCTTAATCAATAAAGAAAAAAAAAAGTATGTGATCTCTTTTCATGTGGCTCTTTCCCAAAGCTGCTACTATTACCATTTTCTTGTTTATATTTTCAGAGATATTCTATAACAGCGGTTCTCAACCTGTGGGTCGCGACCCCTTTGGTGGTTGAACGACCCTTTCACAGGGGTCACCTAAGACCATCAGAAAACAGATATATAATTACATATTGTTTTTGTGATTAATCACTATGCTTTAATTAGGTTCAATTTGTAACAATGAAAATACATCCTGCATATCAGATATTTATATTACAATTCATAACTAGCAAAATTACAGTTATGAAGTAGCAACAAAAATAATTTTATGGTTGGGGGTCACCACAATATGAGGAACTGTATTAAAGGGTTGTGGCATTAGGAAGGTTGAGAACCACTGTTCTATAACAATGTAAGGATCTATGTACATTCTTAAACATAAACAGTACCACATGTGTTACCTTATAACTTATTTTCCACTAAAAAATCTTGGAGATAATTTTGTATCAGGTCCAATGTATTTGTGGGCAGGGACATAGTATTCCATAGTATTTTTGAATCCATAACCACTTCTATGCTAGAGGACATTCAGGATCTTTCTAACCTTTTTGCTATTATAGAGAACTAGAGGCCCAATGCATGAAATTCGTGCACTGCTAGGGTCCCTAACTGCTGCCGGCCTGGGCCTGGGCCTCCCTCCCTTCCCTTAGCTGCCTGCCGCCACCAGTGTTTCCCTCCCTTCCCCCGGCTGCCTGCACCTGCTGCTAGCCAGGTCCTCCCTCCCTTCCCCTGGCTGGCCCTGCCCCCTGGTCGAACTCCTGGACAAACTTCCAGTTTAGGGGACAATTTGCATACTACACTTTTATTACATAGGATGCTGCACTGATTATCCTTACACATAATATCATTTCACACGTGCAACCATGTATACTGCCCTTGTTAGATGTTATTTATGTACCTACTAGAGGCCTGGTGCATGAAATTCATGTGTGGTTACAGTCCCTAGGCCTGGCCTACGATCAGGGCCATCTTCCCCAGTTGCCCACAGCCATCCCCACCACTCACCGACACCCACCCCCAGTTCCCTGTTCACCATCTGGTGATCGGTGCCTGGCGGCCAGAGGAAGGGACTGAGAGGTCAGCTGTTCCCACCTGCTCGCCGGCCCCACTCCCGCTGCAGGTGGCCATTAGGCGATCAGAGCCTGCCAGCCAGGGAAAGAGACCAAGAGTTGGTCAGTGTGCCTCACAGTGACTGGTCCAGCAGTCATTCTGCTGTTAGGGTCAATTTGCATATTACCCTTTTATTATATAGGATTACCTTCACCAATGTAAATGTTTCATTAAACTTTTTTATTGTTGTAAATGTAGGTTGCTTTTCCTCCAAAAATGGTCTATCGCTACGGTTTTAGTTTGACTTCTTTTAGTATGAGTGAGGGTAGGCATTTTTTCAGTAACCATTTGTATTTTCTTGTCTGTGACTTTTTCCTACTTATAGAACCTCTTCTATGTTAAGAATAACCACACTTTGTCAGTTATATGGGTTGCAAATATAATTTCTCAGTTTATCACATATCTTTTAACTTTGTTTACAATGTGTGTCATGTAAGATTGATGGATTGATTGATTGATTTAAACCCTCACCTGAGGATATTTTTTTCCATTGAGTTTTTGAAAGAGTGGAAGGGAGGGAGGAGGAGAGGGGAAAGAGAAAAAGAAACATCTACGTGAGAGAGACACATTAATTAGTTGCCTCCCGCATGCACCCTGACCAGGGCTGGGGATGAACCTGCAACCAAGGTACATGCTCTTGACCAGGAATTGAACCCATGACCCTCTAGTCCATGGGCCGATGCTGTAATCATGAGCAAACTGGCCAAGGCATGATATTCTTGTAATCAGATTTGTGGACATTTTCTATTATGGCTTCTGGAGCTTGCTCATATACGGAGAAAGATGCTCCCCACTCAGATATTGTTACTTTAAAATCCTATTTGATTATAATTTCTTGAAAAAATATGTATGCATATATGTGGAAGGTTCTATGCTTTATAAAATTCCCTTCCCTTTACTTGAGAAGCCATTTTTAAAATAAGAAACAAGCCTTCACTTTTAATGTGGGAACCTCAATAGTGAGGGAATCCATAATTCATGGTAGGGAAATAAGCCCTGCTTATGATGTAGCAACCTTGGCAGAGTGTGGACTAATGAGAAGTCACATTTCCTTCCCTTTCTAACAACAGAAGCAGGGAAAAGCACTGTAGAAAGCCTGAACCCCTTTCAAAAGCTGAGCACCAAACTAGCATAAAGATAAAATATGATTCTATTTTTCAGCTTTCCTGGGTGAGGACCTGCAGGACCCAGCAGGACTAAAGTAGGCAAAAGAGATAGATAGGTGGTGATACTCTGATTACTCTCTAATAAACAGGCTTATGAAATAAGAGCTGGGTATGTAAAGTGAGAGGCCAAATGTTACTGATGGTGGTAGAGTAAGGGGGAGGTTAGAGAGAATAGGGACAAGTTGTTACTATAAAGTTTAAGCTCAAACTGTGAAAAAAAATGCTTTGGGAAAGCCAAGGCTATAGTGTCTTAAACTAAAATGATATGATGGTAGTTGACCTTGTAACTCACACAGCAGTGCTTAAAACTCAGAAATTAAACTAGGTCTAGACCCAGACGCAGGTAGGTCTTTAGGGTTTAGTGTACTAATGGCTTATATAGTGACTAGAGGCCTGCAGGATCGGGCTGAAACTGGCTCTCCGACATCCCCCGAGGGGTCCCAGATTGTGAGGGAGCAGGCCAGGCTGAGGGACCCCACCGGTGCATGATTGGGGCCGGGGAGGGATGCGAGAGGTCGGCCAGCCAGGGAGGGACTGTGGGAGGGCTCCAGGGCATGTCTGGCCCATCTCGCTCCGTCCAGATTGGCCGGACCCCAGCAGCAAGCTAACCTACCAGTTGGAGCATCTGCCCCTGGTAGTCAGTGCACCTATAGCGACTGTAGCCCAGTCAAGTGTCTGCCCCCTGGTGGTCAGTGCACGTCATAGTGAGGGGCTGAGTGGCCTTAGCATATCATTAGCATATTATGCTTTGATTGGTTGAATGGCCAACCGGTTGACTGGACACTTAGCATATTAGGCTTTTATTTTATAGGATTGTCAACAGTCTTCCTTAAAAATGCTTCTTCATGTAAGCCTCATGTCTTCTTAGTCCTCTACCTAACTCAGAATCACCCAGAATAGTATGGCACACAAGTTATTAGGTATTTAATAAATATTTGTGTTTTTTTTTTTTTTTTTTAATATATTTTATTGATTTTTTACAGAGAGGAAGGGAGAGAGATAGAGAGTCAGAAACATCGATGAGAGAGAAACATCGACCAGCTGCCTCCTGCACATCTCCTACTGGGGATGTGCCCGCAACCCAGGTACATGCCCTTGACCGGAATCGAACCCGGGACCTTTCAGTCCGCAGGCCGACGCTCTATCCACTGAGCCAAACCGGTTTCGGCAATAAATATTTGTTAAATAAATTAACGGCTAACATGACAATAGCTAACATTTATTAAGTGCTCTATATATAAGATATAGTGCTAAGGACTTTTTAAAAAAATCTATAGATTTTTAAATCTCCTTCTATTAATGGGAAAACTGAGGTTCAAAAGGCTTATAGAGCTATTGAGCTGGTTTTGAATCCTGGTTTGACTATTTACTAGCACTTATCTTGTGTAATACAGAAAAAGAGAAAAAAAGAGGCAGAGAGAATTAATCTCTGACTTAAGGGAGGTCTAGAAAGAAAGAACAGAAACATAGGGGAGAACATCATCAAATAAATAACGTACAGAATTTTCAAAAGCTGTAGAAAACAAATTTTCAGATCAAAAGGGCACACTAGTATCCCACACGATGAATGAAGAAAACACACACACACACCAAGGCATTGTAAAAGCTTCAAAGAAGAAAAATTGCTGCCTACAAAGGTATAAGAATCAGCCTGGTATCAAATCTCTCATCAGGAACATTGATAATGAGAGGAAAATGAATTTGAACCTAGTCCTACCCAAACTATCAATCAAGTGTGAGAGCAAAATAAAGATACTGTCACATAAACAAGGTCTCAATTTTCTTCCCTCCAACATAGTGAGAACTAAGAGGATGCAAGATATATCAGAACTACACACACAAACACCCTCTCCTCTCTCTCTGTCTGTTAATAAAATAAGGACTTTACCTACATGAAGCAAAGTTCCTAAGAAAGTCAGTATGCTCACATGTCCTTTGCCTCTTAATAGAGCTCAAAGGGGACAAAGATGAAAGACCATGGATCCTAGTTAGCTTCTTCTTTTCCAGCATAGTATTTCCTACACTGTCAGACAGAAATAGTCCAGGTTCAAGGTACAAAACAGACTCATGTGAACTGAAGAGATGTGACTCATGTGAACACTACTGGTCCAGATGATTATTCCTATTTTTGTAGATGGACAAACCTAAAACCAGAGAAAGTAATCAATGGTCTTTTGTTTCTCAGTGAGATATACTGGACCTTTTTCATATGTTAATATTCGATTTTGACAACTCTATAAGGTAATACCATATCCCAATTTTACAGATGAAAACAACACCAAAATTTAATGACTTGACCAAGGTTCCAGAGCTAATATGTAACACTTTTATACATGTTAACATTTCTTGAATGTCTATTAGAATTTTTAGGAATATAAAGATAATAAAGTTTCATTCATGCATTGAGGAATTTATAACCTTCTAGGAGACATATATTTTTGACAAAATTCTTGATAATGATATATGTTCTGATATTTGTAATGTGATGATTTTAACTGCAGGAAGAATACACTGGCTGTGAGACCAGAACTCATTCCATATGTCAAGCAATGTTTTTGACACTGATCTAGTAGTTATTTTAGTTCAGAAGATAAACAGAAATGCAATTAAAAATCAGTTATATATTTTAACATAGAAATTGTGATCCTGTGTAGGACCCAATGTGCAGAGCACTCAGAGTATTTAAGTGACAAAATATAAATCTTACAATCCCAAGAAATTGCCTCCTTTAAATTTTTAGATTTCATATAGGGACAATCAGCCACATACTATCTTCGAGTTAATAAATGCAAAATGCTCTCTAAATGTTAGTGTACATACTTCATAATTCATATCTTGTATTACAAAATGACAAAATAATAGCAAAAATTGAGGCATACAAATCAATGTTTGCTATTTATTAAAAAAAAAGTTACCTCTCTTTCTCAAGTTCTTCTAAATAACCAGTATTTTCTCTGCTTCCGTTTACAAACCCTCTTCTTGGAAACGAACCCATAGGAACAGGACTGCACTCTCCTGAACGACTGGATACAGATCCTTCCCGGCTTCCATAAGAACGGAGGGACATTTTGGACCGTAGTTTTACTCCAGGGAAATTACTGCTATCTAAGTTAAGCTCTAAATAAAATAGAGACAAGTTTTAATATAATAATTGCTTTAAGTAGTCTAATGCAATATTATTATTTTATTTTATTTTATTTTTTTAATTAAATCTTTATTGTTCAATATTATTATTTTAAAAGTGAAATCTCAGGTTCATATTTAGCTCTCAACTTTAACCACTTTATAATTGAAAAATTATATATATATATATATATATATATATATATATATATATATTACATCAAGCCTTTAGGAGTACTAAATTAATGTAACTATTAAGCAGCCAATTCATGCAGGGAAAAGAAATCCTTATCATAAATACTGATGCTCAGAGAAATTCACTGACTCCTGATTCTAGAGAAATGTAAAAGTAGGAGAGAGAATACGTAGAAAAATCCTGAAAAACAAAAAATTAGAAAATTGCTAAGCCTCTATGAGGCAGACTCTCTGAGAGTCTGCAAAAGGACAGTGTACTAAAGCATCGAGTTAATAAAAGGACACACTTCTTGGTTCAGAAGCTTATAAATTTCTAACAGGAAACCACAAATATACATGACTAAATAAACAATTGTTTAGAAACAGAATGGCTAAACTTTCCCTCCAAAGTCAGCTTGAGTCAGGGGAAAAGAAGTCTGTTAAAGGAAAATTAGACAAAATGTCCTTCCTTAGATTCAAGTTAGACAATAATACATTTAGGGAACAAAAGGTAATTTATTTGCCTACCTTCAGTTATAATTAAGCATTTTTCCTATTTTGAAACTGGAATTTTAAGCAACAAAATAAGACATTCTTTTAAAATTCTGCTAAGAATGGCTTATAACCAGCTTATATATCAGAGGACAAAGCATTTCTATCCCAGATGGAACAGAGAAGGACACTACATCACATGAGGCAATGGGCCCAGTCTGTGGTATGCGGCTTTCTAAAGGCCTATTTAGTGACCAGCAGAGTAGCAATGAGCCTTCAAAAGATCTTAAAATGATCAAGAAGGCATCTAAAATAGTTTATTCAAAGCCAGTAAAATGTTTAACTGAAGAAATAACATGAAAATAGACTTTTTACATTTTCATACTTTAATAATTATATCCTAATGGGTAAAACTGCTATACTAAGGAAACTGATACCAACACCCAAATCAAAAGAAGTTATACTTGGCTATACATATCTAAAGTTGACAACTAAAGCATAAAAAATTATTTTAAAACACTTTTTTAAAATGTACCTTTGAGGCGCTCTAATAAATCAATCTGTCCAGAAGATGTCATAGCTTCATCTTCAATACTTCCTTGTAGTTGTTTAAGTACTTCCTGTAAAAAACAACAACACAATATCTGAACATGACAAAATTCTCAAAATTTTCCTAAAGAATAATTTTAAATATCTTGGTACTTAGGTATGGTAGCTAAAAAGTTATTTTAGATAAACCTGGAAAGCACTACACATATATATTACCTAGTATGAATTAAGAGCAACAAATTATATCCCAACAATGGTAGTGATATTTTGTAATAATAGTAATAATGAGTAGTCTCTTGCAAGATACTATATGGAACCCTTAAGATAAATTATCTCTAACTTTTAAAACAATACAAGGTGGATTCTTCTCATTTTTGGGTCGGTTAATTGAGACTCAAAGAGTTGACCAAGCTAGTGAGCAGCAAATTTATGCAGGAGTAGAGGGCATCTTTATCACAAATGCTGATGTTCAGAGAAATTTACTGACTTCTGGTTCTAGGTAAAAGGTTAAGAGAGTAAGTAGAAGAATTATTTTAGATAATCAGAAAATGGCCAAGCCTCAATAAGGTTGGCTCAATAGTTATGTATTTAGAACCTGTATCTCTCTCTTTTTTTAAAAAATATATCCCTTTGATTTTTTACAGAGAGGAAGGGAGACAGAGAGGGATAGAGAGTTAGAAACATCGATGGGAGAGAAACATCGATCAGCTGCCTCCTGCACGTCCCCCACTGGGGATGCGCCCACAACCCAGGCACATGCCCTCGACCGGAATCAAACCTGGGACCCCTCAGTCCGCAGGCCGACGCTCCATCCGCCAACCCAAACCAGCCAAGGCAAGAACCCGTATCTCTTGGGCGTGCACCAACATGACCATAAAAAACATCAAATTAACACATTATAATAGGCTGTTTTATTTGATGCCCTAAAAAATCAAGCTTTTATATATCACATTTAAGCATATTCTTCTAGTATACCAATTTACATTTAGCAGATATTTAAATGACTATATGCTTATTGCCTCCTGACTTTTGATGCCATTATTTCTTCCCCATCTAAATCTTTCTCTTGATTTGATTTGTCAAGACCCTTGAATGTATCTCTTTTTCAAATTTAGACTGTAAATATTATAGGTTTCTCCTCAGTCCTTGGCTTTCTACCCTACACAACTCCAAAATCTGACACTTATCTTTAAAGAAAAACCAGTCGTGTTTGATACAGGCCCCTTCCCTTTTGTAGGTCTGTCTCTCTCAAACATTGAAAGATTATGGGCTGTTTTATTTTGTCTTCTAGTTCAGCCTTATTCTCAGGTGGTACCTGATTCCCTAGCTCTAAAGTTTTGTCCCTTGGAGGATATGAGCTTAAGTGTTTAACCTCCTGCTTACATAAACTTCAAAGTCTGACAAACATCTTGAGGAGATCTGTTGTGTGAAAGTTATGTCTCTCTTCTATAGCAAGACTTTGCCTAACATTCTGTCTTTGTAGTCCACCCCCAGCATCCTTCACTACAAAAAAATTCAGCCAATATCCCATGGGGAAAACTACCCATGCATTTGGATCTCCTCTAAATATCAATATTTCACATCTGCCTACATGTTTGTCAAGACCTCCAATAGTTTCCTTCCTCCATTGGAATCCTTCTGCCTGTTGCAATAACAAATACTAGTCTGTACCTAGAATCAACAGATATCCCTGGGGAAGAAAATCACCAGAGATCTCAGCTCATCTAGAAAGGGCTCTTTCCTGTTTGCATTTTAGTTAATATAGTCATTGATCCTCCCACAGTTCTCTATAATGTTTTTAAAAGTATGTTTGTTTTTGTTAATCCTCACCTAAGTATATTTTTTCCATTGATTTTTAGAGACAGTAAAAGGGAGGGGGGAAGAGAGAGAGGGAGAAACTTTGATGAGAGAGACACGTCGATTAGTTGCCTCCCTCACACACCCTGATGGGGGCTGGGGATTGAAATTGCAACCCAGGTTTGTGCTCTTGACTGGGAATCAAATGGAACCCTCCTGTGCGCTGGCCAACGCTCTAACCACTGAGCAACCTGCCAGGGCTAATGGTATGGTTTTTGTGTGTGTATGTTTTATAGTTGCTGCAGTAGAATTAATTGCCTGAGGCTGCATACTGCATATACCTAAAAGAAGTCATCCTCAATTTCAGAGTGCTTGAAAGAAAATACAACTGGCAAAGCAATTCCAAATAAAATATTTCAATAAGTGCCTTGAGAAATGGTAGATTTTAAAACTAGTATGTAATTTTAAAGGAGACTATTTATTTGTATTTATAAATTCTAGAAGCTTAGTTTTAAAAATTAATTATATTATATAATCAAATCATTTTAAAAAACATTTTAAGATTTTAGAAACATTACAGAATTTTTTTAGAGACAAAATGTGTTAATGGTAACATTAGTGAATAGAAAATATTTATCAATGAGCAACAGTCATTTCATGGGGGTTGCAACTTGACCCACTTCTGTTTTTCTTAATACATTACAGTTATAGATTCTTTTCATTACCAAACACATATACTTGATAATTAAATTTCTAAAATAAATGATGAAATATGTCAATTTAAACTTTTGTTTCTCCTTTTTTCCTTACATTCTGAAAATGGAAGAAACTTTACATGCATATGGTTTTAGAGCTTATAGAGCAATTTATAAATATTTCATTTTGTCAAAATACAACAAAAATACAAATGTTTCATTAATAGTTTGCTTATAGATATTTTTTTTCTACCTCATACCATCTTTTTGTTTAATGCTTCACATCTCTACATGACTATAATTACCATGTTGTTATACTCAGCATTTGAAATCAATCAAGTTGAGTGTTAGCCATGGAGTAAAAAAATACAGTATATATGTCATTAAAGTTTAATTACAATTTCTGCATTTATCTGATTCCAGGTCAACTAAATCCAATGAAATCTCTATTATACTTTATTATATTTTTATTACAGAAAATGTCAAATATATACATAAGAATATTATAATAAACTTCCATATATCTTTACATCCTGTTTCAATAATTATCAACTCATGGTTTGTTTCATTTACACCCATACCTACTTTCTCCATTTCCCCACCTCCACCCAGATTTGTAACAAATCTCAGACATCATATCAATTCTTCTGTAAATATTTTAATACGTATATTTAAACATGGATTCTTTCTAAACACAACCACAGTGCTATCATTATACCTAAAAAAACAAACATTTCAAATATTCTCAAATATACAGTGTTCAGTGTTGTATACCTATTTTGCTGTGGTATACAAAAATATTTTTATAGTTTGTATCAATGCCATATAAATAGCAAACAGTATTCTCTTTTGCCACTAGATGGTACTACTGCACAAATTGCAGGCATCCTTAAATGATCTCATTGGAGGGACACACCTTGCCTTTCTTTGGGATAAGTAGCTTAATGATTAATAAACATGATCTGATAAGTGATATTTTTTGGGGGGGGGATAACCATTGTTTTGGATAAACTTTAATCCAGCATAGAGTGCCACTGTTTCCAAGTGTCTTTTTACAAATCAATATTCTAAAAAAAATAAATAAACAAGTCACAGTTTCTGCTCTTTAATAGCTGAAAGTCTCGCCGAAACCGGTTTGGCTCAGTGGATAGAGTGTCGGCCTGCGGACTGAAAGGTCCCAGGTTCGATTCCGGTCAAGGGCATGTACCTGGGTTGCGGGCACATCCCCAGTAGGAGATGTGCAGGAGGCGGCTGATCAATGTTTCTCTCTCATCGATGTTTCTGACTCTCTATCTCTCTCCCTTCCTCTCTGTAAAAAATCAATAAAATATATTAAAAAAAAAAATAGCTGAAAGTTTCTTAAGGAAAAGAAATGTAAATAATTTCCTTATAAGGTTGTAACTGCTATGATACCATATGCCCAATCCTAAAGACATATGTGGATAGATTAGCAAGAATGTCTTGTAGATGCACATGTTGAGTAATTATCAATTCATGGTTGAATTCAGATATATCTTAAATGCCAATATTCATGATGTATATCACCGGGTAAGTTGTCAACCTGATATTCCATTGTAGAAATTTAAGGGTCTGATTTGTCATTTACTCTGACATTCCACTTCACGTGGAGATGGATCTAAGGGTAGTGTAAAATGTCTCCTAAAAATGAATTCTGAATTTGTTCAAGTAGTTAAACAAAAACTTAAAAGTCATCTCAGAGCTATCCACTAGAAAACAGACATTCAAATAAGGCCAGTCAGGAGTTCTCTGCAAAATATACCTCCAAAGTAGATGAAAGAGTAGTCCTGTTGGGAATTTTAAATTTTATATCTTTAAAACTTTTGTCATATCATGTAAAAAAAATTTTAGATACATTGTATTGATCAGTGTTAAAATAAGAAACTATTCTTTTTTAACCTATTAGATAACTAATTTGGCTGTTTGTAAGGACACCCATAGTTTGTGGTAAGAAAATATGTTTGTTTATAGTCTACCTTATTTCCAAAAGGATTTGAGGTAGATATCTTGGAGATGTATCGTTGCTAGGGAAAGTTTTTAGAACAGAAATAAGCAATTAAAGCAGAAAAGATTTATACACAGACAGATAAGTAGAAAAGTACATATGAGTAAAAAGACTGAACTGTTATAATATTGAATATAAAGGATAAAAGAGGAGCAACAATAGTTCAGTGATATATAGAAGCTTGAAGAATAAGGAAGACCTCAAAATGCACAGAAAAAGGACTCAGAAAAGAATAGACAATGAATCAGAAAAAGGAGTAGTGAACACACAGGAGAATAGTGTCAAGAACCCAGATGTTAAAATAGCCGAGAGGCAGAAAGAACATAAAACAGGAAAAATTTTTGAAGGAGGTAACAGTTTTATAGATGAGTTCCAATTCTATAGTTATTAAATTCAGTGAGAAGTAAATCTACCTTAGTAATTAAAAATTAAAACAGCGATAAGTCTTAACATAGATTAGTTTGAAATTAGAACATATTTTCCCCATTGCAGACTGAGTATTTTATATCTCTTCTTAGAAGTTACAAAGCTTATCAATGTTATTTGGCCAACCAATTCTAGGGTTTGAAGGTATCATGGAAATCCTCTAGGGAGGCTAGTGCAATGTCTGTATTTTCCTTTGGCAACTTAAAATTAAGTCCAGAAGAGGACCCAAAGGTGATGCAATTTAGCTTGTGACAACACCAGGAATAGGACCAGGTACTGACTTTCATTCAGGACTCTTCCATTAAGGCACCATGATTTTCTTGATAATCTATCAACGCCACATTTAAGTGGCAACAAGATCTGAGAGAGTTGGGGAGGAAAGCTATCCTATCTAATAAAAGAGAAACATGGTAATTAGCCATACGGCCGCTACCCTTCCCATTGGCTAATCACTGAGATATGCAAATTAACTGCCAGCCAAGATGGCGGCCAGCAGCCAGGCAGCTTGAAGCGAACAGGGAGGCTTGCTTGCTCCAGTGACGGAGGAAGCCAGGTTCCCCACCTGCCTTGCCGGCCTCTCAGCTGCTCTCTAAGAAACATTGTAACAAATATAGAAGCTAAACCAAACCCCACAAACCTCCTTTCAGTCAGCCACGCTTCAGCCAGCCGGACCGCAACATTGTATCAAATACAGAAGGTAAACAAAGGCTAGAAACCTGCTTTCAGCAGCGGAGGTCTCATAGCTGGAGCCAAGCCTCAGAGCTAAAGCTGGCCCAGAATAGAAAAAAAAGAAAAAAAGGAGCGGTTGGAAGCTTCAGTCACCCGCCAGCCTGAAAACGGCCCTCAGCCCCTCATCCAGACTGGCCAGGCACCCCAGTAGGGACCCCCACCCTGAAGGGGGTGTGACCAGATGCAAACAGCCATCATCCCCTCATCCAGGCTGGCCAGGCACCCCAGTGGGGACCCCCACCCTGATCCAGGACACCCTTCAGGGCAAACCAGCCGGCCCCCACCCGTGCACCAGGCCTCTATCCTATATAGTAAAAGAGTAATATGCCTCCCAGCACCGGGATCAGCGGAGCCACGAGGCCTCCCAGCACCGGGATCAGCGTGACAGGGGGCAGCGCCCAAACCCCCTGATCGCCCTGCGGCTGTATGTGTGACAGGGGGCGGGGCCACAACCTCCCTACCCGCCCTGCTCTGTTCGTGACAAGGGAAGGTGCCCCAACCCCCTGATCAGCCCTGCTCTGTGCCTGATGAGGGGAGCTCCCCAACCCCCTGATCGCCCTGCGGCTCTGTGTGTGACAGGGTGCGGCGCCCCAACCCCCTGATCGGCCCTGCTCTGTGTGTGACAGGGTGCGGTGCCCCAACCCCCCTGATGGGCCCTGCTCTGTGCGTGACAGGGGGTGGCGCCGCAACTCCCTATCGACCTTGCCTTGAGTATGACAGGGGGCCCTACCCTGAGCGTGACTAGGGGTGGCATCGCAACCTCCCGATCTGCCCTGCTCTGTGCATGACAGGGGGCGGCGTCCCAACTCCCCAATCGGCCCTGCTCTAAGCCCGACCAGGGGCTGCACCTAGAGATTGGGCCTGCCCTCTGCCACCCAGGAGCGGGCCTAAGCCAGCAGGTCGTTATCTCCCGAGGGGTCCCAGACTGCAAGAGGGCACAGGCTGGGCTGAGGGACCCCTTCCCCCCCCCCCCCCCCCGAGTGCACAAATGTTTGTGTACCGGGTCTCTAGTCCTATATAATAAAAGCCTAATATGCTAAGTGTCTGGTCGACCGTTGAACCAATCAAAGCGTAATATGCTAATGATATGCTAAGGTCGCTCAACCGCTCACTATGATGTGCACTGACCACCATAGGGGCAGATGCTCAGACCGGTAGGTTAACTTGCTGCTGGGGTCCGGCCGATCGAGACTGAGCGAGATGCGCTGGACACGCCCTGGAGCCCTCCTGCAGTCCCTCCCTGGCTAGCCAACCTCCCGCGTCTCTCCCTGGCCCTGATCGTGCACTGGTGGGGTCCCTCGGCCTGGCTTGCACCCTCTCGCAATCCAGGACCCCTTGGGGGATGTCAGAGAGCCTGTTTCTGCCTGATCCTGCAGTCCAGGCTGAGGGATCCCACTGATGCATGAATTGGTGCACCGGGCCTCTAGTATTTAATAATTGAGATATATTCTCAAGTTGTGAAGCTAGTTCCTATGAATTACATAGAACACCCAGTCTCAGTAGAGTGATACTTAAGCTTAAAAATAACTTAAAAACTAACTAGTTACTGAGATTTTATACTTATTTCTTTATGACTCACTGGATGAATTCAATACATTTTATTTCCAAGTATAAATGTTAACATTTGTAAGAAAAAGAGTTTACATATTACCACTTAACTTAAAATATACTTTTAAGTAAGTGAAGTATCTAACCCAAGTTTACAAGAGGGAATACTAAATAAAAATGGATAAACTACAATTAAAAGTCACAATCTTAATACCTTCATATTAGATGCCTCAGTTTCCAGTTTTGTAAGATGATTGGAATTATCTTCTAGCTCTTGCCGAAGATTTGAGTTCTCCATCTTCAGTGCCTCAACTTGCTTTAACAACTGATCATATGAAGCTGCAGCCATCCTTGGCTACCCTTGGACCTATAAGGTTAAAAAGGATTTTGAAATTCACTACTAAAAATATAGTGGCTGCTTGTTTACAAAGAAAGGAATAAAGAAACAAAACTCTTGAGACATTTAATAAGAAGAATTGTGTTAATATGTTAGTTTAGGTCTCAAAATAATATTGTTCAAGTAGTAGCATCTAAGAGGATGAAACAATGGAGTCTTAGTTGAAGACAAACAGGATTAAATTAGAAGAGAACTTGTGTAGTGTCTGAATACATTTGACTTTTCAGAGTAGATGAAATTTTTATTAGGTTAGAATTTTTTCAAGGTTTTACAGATATTATACCTGGCGTAACAGGCAAAACACTTAGGAAATGTAATTACTGATAAGAAATTTACTTATATTAGCAATACTAACTTATTTCTGAATTTTGTCCGATAGTCACAGATTTTTAGAGTCAGAATGGATTAATGAGATTAGCTAGTGCATCCCATCACTAAGGCTAGTCTTAAACACCATGCATGGAGAAGTAGGTCTGAAGTTTCAAGAAGGCCTCATTAAAAGGCAGTCATTTAACAAAGTGAACACAAAGGAGAGCGTTAGACTGAGACTTCAAATCTTTTTTATAAAAGATTGACAAATAAGAATGACTAGTATTGAGTTATTATAATTACTCAAAAGGATGAATATAATAGGCCAAGCTATGGTATATGTGGTATTGGAACCTACTATGCTCAGATTGAGGCCAAAAGACACTTAAAGAAAATGAATGATTTTAGGAGTATAGCTTGTTAAAGAGAAATTAAACAGAGTCTGGAAGTTAATCATATGACTGTAAAAAGAAGAGGGGAGAAAAGAAAATATATAGAAGACAGCCAGGTAATAAGAGGTTCTTACCATGAAGAATATTAGAAAGCAAGGAGTTAAATGAAGACTAACCGAGTTAGGAAGACCCAGGTTCTCTTTTCAGTTTAATTCCAAGCTCACTTTGGAATAAACAAAATCTGCCTACCACAGTTGTTTTTTTTAAAAAATCCTCACCCAAGATTTTATGTTATTTTGATTTTTTTTTTTTAGAGAAAGGAAGCGTGGGATGGGGAGGTCAGGGAGGGAGGGAAGGAGAGAGGGGAGAGAGAGAAGGAGAGGAGAGAAGGAGAGAAGAAAAGGAGGGCAAGGGAGAGAAGGGGAGGGGAAGGGAGGGAAAGGAAGGCAAGAGATTTCCGACCAGGGATTGGACCCATAACCTTTTGGTGTACGGGATGATGCTCCAAACCACTGAAGCACCCGGCTAGGGCAATCATAATTCTTTAAGAGTTCAAAAGTATTGCAAAATTTGTACTTAAGCAATACTTAAAGATCTTGACATAAAAAAATGTTTCTGCAATAAAATCCACTATACAAACTAAGGCAGACAGGTTATAACACTGGCTATATATGACAATATTGGAGTTCACCAACCAGAAGGCTCCTATCAAGGGAAGTCAAGGGACACAGGTCTAATCAGTTCTCCAAAGGCTAGAATCTCTGATAAACTTGGTACAACCTATTGACACCTGAGGACGAAAGGAAGTCCTAGGAGGTAGGGATCACTCACAAAAGTCTTTATGATTGAAAAGAATGTGCATCAGACTTTTATTTGGAGACTTGGGTCTTAATTTCAGGCTTAGTTGTGGTTTAACCTTTGCCCCTTCATTTTAATTCATTTTACCAACTGTAAAATGGACATTTACTACCTGCTCTAATATAATTTACAGGGATACCGTTAGAATTAAGTAACAAAAGCAGAATGAAAAGTAAAAGTGTTATGTAAATACAAGTTATATTACGAAAACAGACATGTAACATAACTTCCTGATTAAGACTCAATGTTGATCTACTATTATAAGACCCTGTCCCTCCAAGCAATGGACAAGAGGTAAAGAAGTAATTGAAAAGGATAGAGGAGATGTCACAAAAATGAAGGAGAAAATTTTACCATTAATAAGCAGGTCTGGAAATATGTAGCACATTAAAAGCATGTGACAAATGTGGAAATCTGACAGATTTAATAATATAAGCCCTAAAATTCTTTATTTCAAGTAAAATTTTAACAGGTGATTTTGCACTAATATAATAAAACAAATTAAGAAGAAAAGTAAGTAACACAGAGATGGGTACAGATAGGCATGCTAAAATATAGAGGATATTACCTTACACAATCACAAAAAGAGCCAGAGGAGCAGAAACTTAAAAGTACTCTTTAATAGAGGGGAAAACATTCAACCCTTCAGATGGACAATTAGAATATTCTATCTATCATCTTTGTTTTTCTCTCCAGAATGGCAATCATTAAAGTCACTTCTGTTCTAGAAAGAAAATGTTTCATATAATTTTATCAGAAAAACAAGATGTTTCATGGAATAATATTCTAACTTATATTTTTTTAGGATATTGCAGCCATCCCTCCCTAAGTCAAAATTGCTTTATGCAAAATTTGAGAAATCAAGCATAACTTCATTTTGGAATACCTTTTATACAATCACAAGAATTTCATACCAAATACATTTTAAATGCAAGTAACTCAACAACATTTTAAAAAATCAAAACTTATAAAATGGGAAAACATCTGAATCTTTCGCTTTGGTGACAGTATACAAATATCCCAATTTTTTTTTTCTATAGTAAAGATGCTAGGGTAAGGAAGAAGAAAGCTTTTACTGTTTTGTCTTAAGGAATGAAAAAAATGTAATTGTCAGTATTTTTAGATAGTATTTTTAGAGAAAAATACTAACAGAAAGAGAAGAAACCAAAAGAATCAATCACAAAAGACTATTTCTAGTCAACACAAAGAATAAAATTAGAAAGGAATACTATTGGCAGATGATATAATTATATATTTGGAATATCCAAAAGAACCAACTAAATATTGCTATAAGATAATTTAGTAATGTGCTATAGTACAAAATATAAAAAAATGTTTCCTTTATATATACGAAGAGAAATCAGACAGACAATGAAATGGGAGGAAAGATCACATTTACAATTTAAAAAATAATAAAATACTTAGGCATAAATTGAACAGTATCCAAAATGTATGAGGAAAACTGTAAAACACTTCTGAATGATACTAAGGTAGACTTCAACAAAAAGAAAGACATACCTTGTTCTTGTTTATGAAGGTTCACTAATATAAGGTGCCATTTCTCCCTAAGTTAATTTATAAATTTTACAGTCCCAATAAAAACAAGATATAAAATTTGTTTGTTTTCTGCAGCTAGATATTAAAAAAAACCTAACAAGCAAAAATAGGAGAGTAGGAGGAATATACCTACCATATTTTAAAATACCATACAAAGTCTTTATAAGTAAAACAGTATATAGTTAACTATATTTTACTAATAAGTTAACTTTGGAGTTTTAATACTTATACTACGATTATGTAAGATGTTAACATTAGGGGAATCGGAGTGAAGGGCATCTAGGAACTCTCTACTGTTTTCCAACTCTTGTAAATCCAAAGTTACTTAAAAAGAAAAAGTTTTTAAAAAGCTCTGATATTGGCATATGAGTAGATCTACCATTAAAATACAATTTAAAAAATCCAGAAGTAAATATCTGTAAATTTGGTAAGGATGAAAATGTAGCATCACAACATGTGAAAAGACAGACTTTAAATAAGTGGCATTGGGAAACAGGGAAGCCATGAGGAAGAAGAGAAAACTACATCTATTCCTCAGACTAGGATAAATTGCAAAACCCCCCCAGAGATTTAAAAACATTATATGACATCTAAATTATTGAAATAGTTTTGTCTTTAAATTAAAGATTAATTAAATTAACTACACCCTCTTCCAAGGAGGATGCTATGGAGCAAGAAACATTAATTGATTTGTTAATGAGTATAAGGCATACTGAGGGCCAACTGGAGTTCTCTGAAGTGATGTCCGTTACTAGACTGGGTAATAGAATGGGTACTTCAAACAAATGGGAAAGTTTTTATTGGTGTAAAAACATAACTACTTTTAAATAAGTAGGAAGCAACCATGCAGTGGAATACTGTACTGGCACTCAAAAGAATGATGTTAATGTAAAAGAACAACAAAAAAGTAAAATAAAAAAAGAAGTATGCTGATCACTATGTTTCATATGGTCTGTCCTGTTCTAGTAAAAATAAAAGGATTGTATAGATTTAGTGTCATTGAGCCGAAACCGGTTTGGCTCAGTGGATAGAGTGTCGGCCTGCGGACTGAAAGGTCCCAGGTTCGATTCCGGTCAAGGGCATGTACCTGGGTTGCGGGCATATCCCCAGTAGGAGATGTGCAGGAGGCAGGTGATCGATGTTTCTCTCTCATCGATGTTTCTAACTCTCTATCTCTCTCCCTTCCTCTCTGTAAAAAAATCAATAAAATATATTTAAAAAGAAAAATAAAGTGTCATTGAAAGGATAAAAAACCAATAGTCATTGCCTCTAGAAAACAGGTCTGAGGTCTGCTGAGAAGAAGCCTTCCTTTTTATTGTATACCCTTTTGTAGAGGTTGAAGATTCAACCAAAAAGTTGGCTCTTTGAAAACACTACCTATGATTAGAGAGAAGAACCCAAACATATAAAGTGAACATAATTCTAAGGTGGGAGGTGGAGGGGGGAAATTGATTCAAGAAGAAACAGAAAACCTTAATAGTTCTGTAACTTTTGAAAAATTGTAGCAGTATTTTTCCTCTCCTCCTCCCAACACCAATAAACATACAAACAAAACTCCACTATATAAAAATGGTTTTAGACACCTTCTACCAAAATTTAATAAACAAATCATACCAACTTTATTCAAACTTTCCAAAGAATAAAAATACAGAAAATAATGTGTGTGTGTGTGTGGGGGGGGGGGGGGGGGGGGGGGGTATGTACCCTGACTGGGAATCAAGCCTGCAACCTTTGCGGTTCTCAACCTGTGGGTCGCGAACAATGAAAATACATCCTGCATATCAGATATTTACATTACGATTCATAACAGTAGCAAAATTACAGTTATGAAGTAGCAACGAAAATAATTTTATGGCTGGGGGTCACCACAACATGAGGAACTGTATTAAAGGGTCGCGGCATTAGGAAGGTTGAGAACCACTGGCAGAGACAACACTCCAACGAATCAAGCTATTCAGCCAGGGCTAGTATTTTACTTTTAAATGATAGGAAGTTTTAAGGTCCTTGATTATTTTTCAACAATAATTTTTAATTTCCACTATTTCCCCATCTTCCAGAAATCTGTTGCAATCTTGATTTGGCTTCTTCTCACTCTATGACATTGTATATACATTATCTTTAAAAAAAATTTTTTTACAATCACTTTGATGGGGTCTTAGGAGAAAGAGGTGGTAAATGTGAGTGACTAATTAGCATGCATCAGAAATTGTTTATACATTAAAATATTTAATTCACATGGATTTTTAATTTTTGTATATGGTACAAGTATAGCTAATTTTATTGTCTTCCACATGGATAAACAATTACTAGTACATCAGCACTATTTTTCACATTAATCTGTAAGATAATTTTGTCTCTTCTTTCCCAATTATTTATACTTCATTTATTTTTCTTGTCTTATTGTTAGCTTAAAACTTCAAAATAATTTTGAACAATAGTGATCTTATTCCTGACTTTAATAGGAATAGCTTAGTATTTCACTATGTAATAGATTTCAGTAACTATTTTTTAACATGTTTAGGTATTTTCCTTTTATTTTAAATTTATTGGGAGTGGCTTTTAAATGCCTTTTTTCCCCCCAAGATACCTTCTGATATAGCATATAATCATACAGTTTTTTCTTTTAATTTGTTGATGCTGTCAATTATAAGATTTTCTCAATTTGACTTTGTCTCCATTCCTGCAATAAACCATACGTTGTTCATGTTTTATTTTACTTTTGTTCATTTTTCAATATTTCATGTGGAATTTTTATGAGAAACCAATATATATATTTATTTAGATTTAAAATAAGGTTTTGAATTAAGTTTACACTAAGTTTATAAAATGAATTGGTAGGTTTCTCATCATAATCTTATATGGTTTAGAATAGTCTGAATAACTTATCTATTCTTTGAAAATCAGCTAGAATTGAGATCAGAAGGTATACTTTTAGCAAAAAGGCTTTTAAGTGTTTTAAAATTTCTATGTGGTTTAGATGTATTTTCTTAATCTTCTTGTATCAACATGGCACATTAATAGTTCACCAAGAAATTATTCATTCCCTCTAGCTTTTCAAGTTTATTACAACAGAGTTAGATATGTTCTCTTATTTTAAAATTTGTCTCCTTTCCCATTCATGCATTTTTTGTTTTGTCTTTTGTTTCCTTAATCAGGTTTTATAGGGTTTCATCTATTTATTGGTCTTTACAAAAAACAAAAAACTTATAGTGTACATATCTTTTCCACTACTTTGTTTTCCATCTTTTTTCACTTCTGCATTTATCTTTACTAATCATATCCTTTATTTCCATTGTGTGTTTTTTAAAATTAACCACCCTCTAATTATTCCATTTTACTTTGGTGTGTTTTGTTTTCCCAGCTTTAAAACAAGGCTTATATCTAAAATTTAGCATCTGTAATTCCCATTAAAGTTTTACTTAGTGACAGCCACAAAAAGATAAATACATGCAAGAATAAACAGGAAGAGTGCTTTATCAATCAGAGAGGGCAAAGAGCAGAAAGAGAGTGCACAAATTCAGAGTATGTCCAAGATGACTTTCCCATTAAAAAAATAAGATGATGGATTTCTCTCTATGTCTATATAATTCAAATCAACAAATATTTGAAAACTTATTATTCATAAGACACCATGCAAATAATATAAAGAGGTTTTTTGGGTTGAATTGTGTACCCCAAAGAGATATGCTGAATCACAGGTAGGTAAACCCTGGTACCTGTGAATTTGACCTTTTTTGGAAAGAAGGTCTTTGTAGATATAATCATCAGATTAAGATGAGGTCTTACTGGATTAGGCCCGAAATGCAATGATCGGTATTCTTTAAGAAGACCATGTAAAGAAACAAGACACAGAGACATCAGAAAAACATCATGTATCAATGGAGGCAGAAATTGGAGTGAGGCAGTTGCAAGCCAAGGAATGTCAAAAATTGCCAGCAACCACCCGAAGTTAGGGAGAGAGGCATGGAAAAGAATCTCGATTCCTTAGCATCCCCAGAAGGAACCAACTTTGTTAACACTTTGATTTCAGACATTTAGCCTCCAGAACTATGAAAGAATAGATTTCGATAGTTTTAAGCCACTCGTCTGTGGTACTTTTGTCACAACAGCCCTACAAAACTAACAGAGGGGAATCAGCTAAAGTGACCATTATATATTATACTAGAGGCCCAGTGCACAAAAATTGTGCTTGGGGGGGGGGGGGGGGGGAGGGTGTTCCCTCAGCCCGGCCTGTACCCTCTCACAATCCAGGACCCCTCGGGGATGTCCAACTAACCATTTAGGTTGGATATCCCTCTCGCAATCTGGGACTGCTGGTTCCTAACCGCTCGCCTGCCTGCCTGATTGCCCCTAACCACTCTGCCTGCCTGATCGCCTCTAACCACTCCCTGCTTGCCTAATCGCCCCTAACTGCTCACCTGCCTGCCTGATTGCCCCTAACCACCTCTGCCTCGGCCCCCAACACTGCGGTTTTGTCAGGAAGGTCGTTTGGCTGTCTGGTCTAATTAGCATATTACGCTTTTATTATTATAGATTACTGTTTAAACAAATCTGGTATATGAAAGTCTGTATCTACTCAACAGTAACATTCATTCACAAAGTGTAAGTAACAAGAAAACCCAAAACTTCAGCTTAAAACAAATTAAAAACTGTATGTGCATGCCTTTAGTAGAGAGAACGAATAATGGCCCTGCAAAAATGTCCACTTCCTAATCCCTGAATGTGTTACCTTATATGGCTAAAGAAATTTTACAGATGTGATTAAATTAAGGATCCTGATATGGGGAGATTTTCCTTAATTATATGGGTGGATCGAATGCAATCACAAGTCTCTTTATTAGAACTAAATCCAGCAACACAAGAGGAGATAAATTAAGCTCCACCTTCATTTAACAACCAAAGGTATTGTGAAAAAGAATGATGTAGGCATGCTTTTGCTCATTAAGGATTGTAATAAGCAAAGGCAGGAGGGCCAGAATCAGAGAATATGTGACAAAAGAAGCAGAGGGTCAGAGTCAGGGAGAGATTTAGTATGCTGCTGGCATGGAAGATGGAGGAAGGGGCCACGAGCCAGAGTGCAGGTGGCCACTAGAAGTTGGAAAAACAGTGAGAAAACAGATTTCTCCCCTATATCCTCTGGAGGAAGTACAACATTGCTGCTATTGTGATTTTGGTCCGGTGAAAGCCATTTCAGACTTCTGATTTGTGTTGTTTTAAATCACTAAGTTTGTGATAATTATTTACAACAGCTATAGGAAAAAATGCCCTATGATCCAGTGATCTCTCTGCTAGGGATAAATTCCAGTGCAATCTTCTCATTGGCCCATGGAGTAATCTTAAAATATATTCACAATTTCTTTGACTCTACACTTTCAAAAGGTGGAGCTTAATTTATTCCTCTTGTGTTGCTGGATTTAGTTACTTCTAATAAAGAGAATATGATAGAAGTGATGATGTGTTACCTCTGAGACTATGTCATAAGTGGCTTCCTTCTTGCTCTTTCTTGCTATGATCATTGGAGGAAGCCAACTGCCATGTCAGTAAGACATTCAAGCAGCCAGGTGGAGAGGCTCATGTTAAGAAACTGAAGCCTCTTACCAATGACCAGGAGAAACAGACTAGGTAAGTGAGCTATCTTGGAAATGGATCCTCCAGTCTAGTCGAGCCTTCAAATGACTGTGGCCCTGGCTGACAGAAACTTCATGAGAGATTCTGAGCCAGAATAGTGACAGATACTACAGAACACTATACAGCAGAGTCAGCACCACATAAAGTAAAAGCGATCTTAAAAACTACTGAGTTTAAAATGGTCAAAAATTATGTAAATTAAAGATATAAATTTGGGTGCATATCCCTAAGAAGTGAAAGCAGGGACTCAAACAGTATTTTCACAGCAAAGGTATTCACAATAGTCAAAAGGCAGAAATAACCCAAGGTCTATCGACACATGAACAGATAAACAAATGCAGTATATACATATACAATGGAATGTTATTCAGCCTTACAAAGGAAGGAAATTCTGATACATACTCTAACATGGATGAACTGAAGATATTATTCCAAATGAAATTAGCCAGACATAAAAAGGGAAATATTGTATTATTCCTCTTATATGAGGTTCTTAGGGAAGTCAAATTCCTAGACAGAAAGTAGAAGGGTTTTTGTCAGGGTCTAGAGCAGTGGTTCTCAACCTTCCTAATGCCGCGACCCTTTAATACAGTTCCTCATGTTGTGGTGACCTCCAACCATAAAATTATTTTTGTTGCTACTTCATAACTGTAATTTTGCTACTGTTATGAATTGTAATGTAAATATCTGATAGGCAGGATATGTTTTCGTTGTTACAAATTAACATAATTAAAGCATAGTGATTAATCACAAAAACAATATGTAATTATATATGTTTTCTGATGGTCTTAGGCGACCCCTGTGAAAAGGTCGTTTGACCCCCAAAGGGGTCGCGACCCACAGGTTGAGAACCGCTGGTCTAGAGGGAGGGAAATATAGGGAGTTATTGTTTAACGGGTACAGAGTTTCAGTTGGGGAAGATGAAAAAGTTCGAGGGATGAATGGTGGTACATTCACAACACTATGAATGTATTAATGACATAATATATATGTATATATATGTATTTTAATGGTCAAGATGGTAAATTTTATGATGTACATTTTACAATAGAAAACTCATTAACCGTAAAAAAACCAACCATACAAAATGATACCAAATATTTCACAAGAATGCATATTTAAGAAGACATTTGAATGAGTGCTTGTAAGGGAAATAGGAGAGGGTATGGAAATAAAGGGGAGAATACTTACTTTATAAAGACTGATTATGTCACTATTTGATTTACAAAAAACAATTAAAATTTTGATTATTTATTGATTTGAGAGAGATATCAATTTGTTGTTCCACTTATTTATGCAATCATTGGTTGAGTTTTTTTTCTGTTCATCAGATTATTTATTCACTTGATTTTTAGATTCACTTGTTGATAGATGTGTATTTGTTGTTCATAATTTGTATCTCTACCTTTTTCTTCTTCTTCCTCTTCTTAAAGGATACCTTTCAGCATTTCATATAATGCTGGTTTGGTGGTGATGAACTCCTTTAGCTTTTCCTTATCTGTGAAGCTCTTTATCTGACCTTCAATTCTGAATGATAGCTTTGCTGGATAAAGTAATCTTGGTTGTAGGTTCTTGGTATTCATCACTTTGAATATTTCTTGCCACTCCCTTCTGGCCTGCAAAGTTTCTGTTGAGAAATCAGCTGACAGTAGTATGGGTACTCCCTTGTAGGTAACTGACTGTTTTTCTCTTGCTGCTTTTAAGATTCTCTCTTTGTCTTTTGCTCTTGGCATTTTAATTATGATGTGTCTTGGTGTGGTCCTCTTTGGATTCCTTTTGTTTGGGGTTCTCTGCGCTTCCTGGACTTGTAAGTCTATTTCTTTCACCAGGTAGGGTAAGTTTTCTGTCATTATTTCTTCAAATAGGATTTCAATATCTTGCTCTCTCTCTTCTTCTGGAACTCCCATAATTCGGATGTTGGACGCTTGAAGTTGTCCCAGAGGCTCCTTACACTATCTTCATATTTTTGGATTCTTTTTTCTTTTCCGGTTGGGTGTTTTTTGCTTCTTCGTATTTCAAATCTTTGACTTGATTCTGGCGATCCTCTAGTCTGCTGTTGGATCTCTGTATAATATTCTTTATTTCAGTCAGTGTATGCTTAATTTCTAGTTGGTCCTTTTTCATATCCTCGAGGGT
The DNA here is from genome assembly GCF_028538775.1 of Myotis yumanensis. Classification (NCBI taxonomy): domain Eukaryota; kingdom Metazoa; phylum Chordata; class Mammalia; order Chiroptera; family Vespertilionidae; genus Myotis; species Myotis yumanensis. Next base: position 65,634,454 of record NW_027223755.1, on the reverse strand, counting down.
CTCACTGGATTTATTGAGGGTCTCACTAAATTTATCGGTGGTTTCTAGAAAATTCTTGAAAAACCTTATAACCGTGGTTTTGAACTCTATATCCAGTAGTTTGCTTTCCTCCATTTCTGTCATTTGTGACCTGTTTCTTTGTCTCCGCATTTTGGCTGCTTCCCTGTGTTGATAGAGTGGCTTTCTGTGCTAGGTGTCCTATAGGGCCCAGTGGCTCAGCCTCCCCAATTACCTGAGGTGGACACTCTTGGTGCACCCCTTTGTGGGCTGTGTGCACAGTCTTGTTGTAGTTAAGCCTTGATTGTTGTAGGTATCACTGGCAGGAAATGACCTCCAGGCCAATTGGCTGTGAGAATCAGCTGTGTCTAGGGTGGGAGAACTTCTGTGCTGGAGACACCCTTCTGGGGCAAGACTTGCTTCAGTGGGGCTTTGGTGCTCACCGAGTCTGCCAATCTGGGTGGTCCCACTCTGACCACTGGGTACACTGGCTCTTGGATCTCTAAGGAGGTGCTAATTTAGCCTCTGCCTGAGGCTACCCAGCAGGAGCTATGGAGAGATCTGCAGATTCCTCTTTTTTGTTTGAGGTTTGGAGATGCCCAGATGAGGCCCAGCTGTGAAGCAATGCAAGCTGCTGTGGGGCCTTGGGCCTTCTTTTGGATGTTCTGGGTCTCTCTGACCCAGCTGCAGTTTATTAGGTAATTTCAGATTGCAAAGGGCCAGGCCATTCATATGCAAAAGCCTCTGTGTGCAGCTTGGGTGGGGCGGGGTCTAAGGGAATCAACAGGGTGGAGCAAACAGCTATGGCTGATCCTCAGCCCTGCCCTATTAGGCCCCGGGTCTCAGTGTCCCGCGGTAATCGCTGCAAGCACCTCTGAGAGAAAGCCGCCCTAGAGTTCCGCCCGATGCCAGACAGTCCAGTTTCTCCCCGTATGAGTCTGGGACCCCAGAGACTCACCTGGAACTGGAATTCAGAACAGTCGGGAGCTTGAGACTCCCTCCCGATTGAAAAAGACAACCGTGTCCTCAGTTGCCAGCCCTATCCGCATGCGCCTCTGTACCTTTGCACTTTACTTCCAGACCTCCTCTGAGTCTCAGTGTGCTTTTCTCTTTCCTTTTAGTTGTAGAATTTCCACTCAGCCAGCCTTCCTTTGGTTCTGGATGATGTCCGTTTTGTCTTTTAGTTGTACTTTTGAAGTGGTTGTGCGAGGCAGCAATTTCAGGTGTTTACCTATGCCGCCACCTTGATTTCTCCCCATTGGTTGATTCTTGTATGTGCCCTGACTGGGGATTAAACCTGAAACCTTGATGTTTTGAGACAACACTCTAAACAATTACTATCAGTTAGGGCTAAAAAAACCCCCCAATTTTAAAAGAACATATTCCCATATAATAAAGAGGTAATATGCAAATTGACCATCACTCCAACACACAAGATGGCTGCACCCATGTGGGCACAAGATGGCCTGCAGGGAGGGCATTTGGGAGCGACCAGGCCTGCAGGGGAGGGCAGTTGGGGGGGACCAGGCCTGCAGGGGAGGGCAGTTGGGAGGAACCAGGCCTGCAGGGGAGGGCAGTTGGGAGCAACTAGGCCTGCAGGGGAAGGCAATTGGGGGGGGACCAGGTCTTCAGGGGAGGGCAGTTGGGAGGGACTAGGCCTGCAAGGGAGGGCAGCTGGGGGCGATCGGGCCTGTAGGGAAGAGCAGTTAGGGGTGATCGGGCCGGCAGAGGAGAGCAGTTGGGGGCGACCAGGCCTGCAGTGGAGGACAGTTGGGGGCGGGACCCAGGCCTGCAGGGGAGGGCAGTTGGGAGTAAACAGGCCTGCAGGGGAGGGCAGTTGGGGGCGACAAGGCCAGCAGGGGAGGGCAGTTAGGGGTGACTGGGCCAGCAAGGGAGGGCAGTTGGGGGGGACCAGGCTGGCAGGGAGGGCAGTTAGGGGCAATTGGGCCGGCAGGGGAGTAGTTAGGCGTCGATCATGCTAGCAGGGGAGTGGTTAGGGGGTGATCAGGCTGGCAGGCAGAAGCGGTTAGGGGCAATCAGGCAGGAGAGTGGCTGGGAGCCAGCAGTCCTGGATTGTGAGAGGGACATCCCTCAAGGGGTCCTAGATTGGAGAGGGTGTAGGCTGGGCTGAGGGACACTCCCCCCTCCGTGCACAAATTTCGTACACCGGGCCTCTAGTCTATATATATATTAAAGCCAAAGTGACAAACAACTGGTCACTATGATGCGCACTGACCACCAGGGGGCAGATGCTCAACTCAGGAGCTGCCCCCTGATAGTCAGTGCGCTCCCACAGCGGGAGTGCTGCTCAGCTGACGAGCCCATCCCAGCGGCCCACCTCACTCCCTCAGTAGTCCTGCCAGTCCAATCTCTGGAGAATGGGCCAGGCACTGACGGACCGGCACCACCGGCACAATCCTGACAGTGCCGCTGGCCTCCCGGAAGTCAGTTTTGGGCCCTGCAGCCACTTCCCCTCCCTAGACGCTCCACAAGGAAGAAACGATATAAAAGCAGCTGCCAGGTGGTTCCCAGCAACCAGCATGAACGTCAGCGGGATGGATCCGGATCCCGGGCTGGCAAGGGCATTCCACTGCCCGCCTGGAGGGCCCATCACATCCCAGCCCCCCTCTTGGGACAGGTGCCAGATGCAGGGCTCATGGCTGGTGAGCTCCGCTGCAGTGGCGTGAGCCTCTCCTGATCAGGACTGATTGGGCACGAGCCCGTGGCAGGCGCAGCAGTGCCGGGATGAGCGAGAGCGACAGGCAGGAACAGCAGGCAGTGTTGAGACTGCCGGTTTGGGCCCAATCCCCACAGGCCATGCCAAAGGACCCTACCTGTGGATGAATATTGTGCACCAGGCCTCTACTATGTTATATAATACCAGAGGTTCGATGCATGAAATTCGTGCAAGGGCCTTGGCCCCGACCCCTGCCTGCTACTGCGGCCCCTGCCTGCTGCGGCTTTGTCTGGAAGGACGTCTGATCTAATTAGCACATTACCCTTTTATTATTATAAATACTTGAGTCCTGGTGCACAAAATTCATGCATGGGTAGGGTCCCTAGGCCTGGCCAGTGATTGGGGCTGATCAGGGCCTTTTGCCGGCCAGCCGGCTGAGGCCTCCCTTCCCTGGCTGCCAGCCAGAGCCTTCCTTGGGTCCACACCGCCCCTTAGTGGTCAGCACACATCATAGCAAGCGATCAAACGCCCAGTCGGTCGAACTCCCGAAGGGACACTTTGCATATTAGGCTTTTATATAGATAGATAGATAGATAGATAGATAGATAGATGGATGACATTCCACCTGTACCAAAAGAAGAGCTGGTGTACCTTTCTAGTAGTTGACCCTAGAGAAATCAAGGACCACAGATTATTGACTATTAAAACTAGAAGATCTAAAAATCACTTCAACTAACGTTCTCATTTTACATTCAAGACACTTAATATACTTCAAAAGTAATTTACTTTACAGAATTATCTGTGATTCCTAGAAGAGTTTATGAGGCACAGTGTTTCCAAAGAGCAAACCACCACATTCCTTTAAATTAGAAGGTATTTTAGATGATATAAACCTTTAAATAACCTAGGAATAGTCAAAGCAATCAGTGTTTAGCTAGTAAATAACATTTCATGTAGTTTTATTTTAAGTTTCTTAGAGATTAGCTAAGATTCTCCAGAAACTTCCATGGTTCTGGCATTTAGTAGGTACTCAAATATGTAGTGAATGTCTTTTCTCAAGAATCATTCATCTTTTCTAGTTCATCATGCCCTATGCCAGTGATGGCGAACCTTTTGAGCTCGGCGTGTCAGCATTTTGAAAAACCCTAACTTAACTCTGGTGCCATGTCACATATAGAAATTTTTTTATATTTGCAACCATAGTAAAACAAAGATTTATATTTTTGATATTTATTTTATATATTTAAATGCCATTTAACAAAGAAAAATCAACCAAAAAAATGAGTTCACGTGTCACCACTGACACGCGTGTCATAGGTTCGCCATCATTGCCCTATGCCATGCCATCTTTTGTACTATGTCAAGTTTCACTCAGACTGTAATACAAAAAAGAAGGGGGGGAGGAAGGTCAAAATTAAAAACATTTAACAAAAAGATTGGTTAAATTATGTGAAATCAGTAACAGTAAAAATAGATAAAAATGATAAAATAGAAATTCACAGCCCTAGCTGGTTTGGCACAGTGGATAGAGTGTTGGCCTGTGGACATAGGGGTCCCAGGTTCGATTCTGGTCAAGGGCACATACCCAAGTTGTGGGTTTGATCCCGGTGGGGGGCATGCAGGAGGCAGCCAATCAGTGATTCTCTCTCTTCATTGATGTTCCTGTCTCTCTCTCCCTCTCCCTTCATCTCTAAAATCAATAAAAATATATTTAAAAAAAATTTCACAGCCCTGGCCAGTGTGGCTGTCCTGTGTACCAAAAGGTCACCGATTTGATTCCCAGTCAGGGCATATATTCAGGTTGTGGGTTCAATCCTCTGTCGGGGTGCCTGTGGGAAACAGCTGACTAATGTTTCTCTCATATTGATGTTTCTGTCTCTCTCTCTTCCTCCCCCTCCCTCTCTCTCTAAAAAAAAATCAATAGAAACTTTATATTTTTTTTGTTAATACTCGCCTGAGGATATTTTCAATTGATTTTTTTATTTTATTTTAGAGAGAGTGGAAGGAAGGGAGTGAGAGGGAGGAGGTGGCGAGAGAGCGAGAGCGAGAGAGAGAAACATCAATGTGAGAAAGACACTTCGATTGGTTGTCTCCCACCTTCACCCTGACCAGGGCTAGGGATTGAACCTGCAACCCAGGTATGTGCCCCTGACCGGGAATTGAAAAGACCCTTTGGTCCTCTGGCCAATGCTCTAACCAACAAATAATATTATATTGTCCAATCTGAAAAAGAAATTTTAAGGGGTAAATTAATTTTTAAAATCCACAAAACAGCCCACCAGTGTGGTTCAGTGATTGAGTGCCAACCCCATGAACCAGGAGGTCTTAGTTTGATTCCAAGTCAGAGTACATGCTTGGGTTTCGGGCTAGATCCCCAGCAGAGGGACATATAGGAGGCAGCAGATCGATGATTCTCATCATTGATGTTTCTATCTCTCCCTCTCTTTTCCTTGCTCTGAAATCAATAAAAACATTTTAAAAACCCACAAAACAATTTATGTATGGAAAGCATCAATAAATAGTTTTGATTCAGTTTATAGGCATGCTTATGACTATTTTAACTTTTGAATTTTTTAATCACTCAATTCTAGCCATATCAATTAACAGTGAATAATTTCAGACCTATAAAGCCAACAGTTCAGTCTTAAATATAAAGTAGTAACTTCATACTATAAAGGGAGGGGGAAAATCAACTTTTCTTATTTTAGTTCTTTCTTGTTTAATTCTTTAAAAATCTCAAATAAGTGTTTTGTTTATAAGCATGCACATGATTAATAAGATGCTCTAAAAAAAGGATGCTATGAATGTCATTACAGAAACTAATGCCTCTCCATTTGTTTAACTACCAGATATTTTACAAAGCATTCTTAAATCATAGTTAAAAACCCATAACCAAGTTAATATTTCTTCTTCATTTGATGATTTGACAATGATTTATATTGCTTTTCAAATAATTTGTTACATACTATTTTGTATGTTATGTAGTAAGAGACAATATTTAAAATAGTTACATAGAGTTAAAGTAGCTAATTTAAGTTTCTTACATCATACATAATAAATGACCTTGGATAAAGTCACAACATACCTAATTAGGAGTAGTCTAATATTTAAAATGAAAAAAATGCTACACTGATCTGTTTAAATAGTAAAATGAGATAATTTATATAAAAATAAGAATCATAAACTCTCAAAGACTATATTAATCAGGGTTCAAAGAATTGACTGGTACTAGCTATTAAATTTCATTTGGAATTTTAATGTAACATCTTTAATTCTAGCTATAGTTTCCATCATATTTTTAAAAAGAGATCTTAAGGACTATTAACCCTGATATCCATAATAAATAATTCTTAAAGCTGTAATATATATTTTTTAAAAGAATAAAATTGTTTTAATTTATCATTGTAAAGTTTAGTCTTATTTATTCAAGACCAAGTCCTTATTATCTTGAAAAAAATTACTGAAAGAAAATGATAGGTTCTCTTAAGACTTTCTATTAGGTCAGCACTATTTAAGAGATATTGTCACTGATCCTGGAGGGCTTTACAAAGCCACTGCACTGCCATCCTGTTCAGGAAGTAGGGAGGTGTGGCAGGCTGGCTATCATAAAACTACATAAAGATAATCCAGTTAAAACCCTATCAGTCCAAAACATGTTTTTAGACATTTAAGTAAATGGAAGAAATTTTAAATACAATGAAAACATGTTTTATCAAGAGCATATCTTATGAGTACTCACTAAACAGAAATACTATCTATTAGAAAAGCCATGGTACTATAATTTAAAATATTTGCCTGTAGACTTTATTCAATGATATCTAAAAGCAACCAAAGAGTAATATAAAATTACTTAATACAGATTTAAATATTAAGCCTATGAAAAATGTATCACTACAATTTTCACAAAGAAATTGACATAATAAAGCGATTTATTCTTGAATAACATACTGAATGACAAAGCTATACTATCAAAGAAAAAGATCCACTGCTTCATACATATAAGATTTATGATAGAGCAAAGAATTTGAGCATCTCTTTTGAGATGTAGAATCCAAGTGTCTGATACATTCCACTGTTAAAATATTCATAGCCTCATATTTTTCCTACTTTAAAAAACCACCTTTTTCTCCTATTCAGGTTACAATTAGAAACTATGGCTTCTTGTAATGGACTTCTACCACCAGCACTGCTGCACGGTTTCTTATTCCTCTGCAGTTGTCCTTTCACGCTAAAAGAGGGAGAAAAGCACTGCTGCAGTCATCTGCAAGAGCCACTACCATGCGCTGTGTAACTAACAAAGACGCTGCTATCTTTCTGCCACCCTATTCACAGGGAGTTCACTTAGATGTTTTACAAAAGCACGCAATTCTGATGACCAAAATTTCACCAAGCAACCAAAACCACCCTCAAGCTCTGCGATACCTGCCTCCTCCTCTTCCCCTACTCCCAAAGAAGCCTTTCCTCTAGTTCACCTCAGCCATTAGCAGCAGCTTTGTATCCCCTCTTTTGGCCACCACTGCATGTGTCCTGTAGCCAGGGAGGAAAGAAGCCTTTCAATGGGTTAGAGCTTTTGCTCTTCGTCATGAATATGCTCCATTCTTTGTTGTCCTCTACCCGTTTCCTTAGGTTATTCTACTCTACTCTGTCAACAGGCATTATAAAAACAAAAGCTCCTTCTATCTTCAAAAATAGCTCTTTCTCACGAGCCTCCCCTAACACTCTGACCCCTCCCCCCTTCTTCCTCTTCTGTCAAAAACCCTCGATCAGAAGCACAGGAAATCCATCTCCTGTGCTGCAGTGGAAGGGGGGAGGGAGGGAGACGCCCCTGCATCCACGCTTGGCATGTGGCAGTGGACCCTGTGCCAAGGAAAACACCACCAGTTTCAGATAGTACGAGAAAAAATAGTCTCCCCTCCCTCTGCAGCAAGCTGGGGCATCGTGGCTCCAGCACCTACCCCATTTCCGAGCCCAGCAGCACCTCCATTCCGTCTCCAGTGACACCAAGGCTGGATGCGCCAATATAGCCACATGTCGGTCACGTGTGCCCGTGCCCAGCCAATCGGTAGGTCGCCGACGGGAATGGGGAGCGCCCTGGTCCGCATCCAGCGGAATACACAGCTGCATCACGCTCTGCTTCCCAAACCGCAGCCCGCACTCCACATTGGGCAGTAGGGTACAGGGTCCCGCCCTGCTGCACAAGCAGCTGAGCCCTAACCTGCTCTAAAGCTTGTGGGTATGCGCTCACCACCCCTACCCGCACTCCCGCCCCCCTCCCTCCCACCCCCCACCCCCCCCCCCCGCCCCCAGGCAACCCACCGAAGCTTACGGAAGCGGACGTGCATAATAGATGGGGTGGGGGAGGTCCACATGGTGGAAAGATTAGCATGAGATGCTGGAAGTGGGTGAGTAATAAATTACATCTCATTCGCGAAGATTTACATATTTGCAGCACAGATAAAAAAAGAATGTATTATAATAAATAATTGTACATTACAAACCACTGATTTGTTAGGTAAATCACTCAAACTATGTTTGAATTAAAAATACAGTTACCAGAAAAGCTATGATGACAACATGGCCAAATCAAGGAGTCACTGTTTGAGTTAAATCTTTGCTTCTGCCACTTACTAGCTCTGTGATTTTAGTCATTTAAAGGCTCAGTGCTTCAATTTCTTCTCCAAAAATAAAAGTAGAAGTATGGACTAGGTAAAGTAATATATATGAAGCAGTATTTAGAGCAGTCACTAACACTGTAAGTACTGTTGGCTACTAGAAATCTGAGATTTAAATGAACATTTAATGCAAATTCCATATTTCATTTAAATCTAACCAAGTAAAGCTTCAATTACTAATTTTTATGAGTTAGAAATATAAAAATCCAAATAGTAAAAAATTTAAAGTGTGATTCAAATTCTGATTTAAATTTGAAATAGATCATGGAAACATAGCCAGTTTCCATGATCTATTTCAAATTTAAAAGGATATTTAACTTCAGGCCTTTAAATGAAACATATTTACTATAATCTTTTCTTAATTTTTTAAACTAATAGCATGAAAAAAAGCAACTATTAAACAGCTGTGGATGAAAAAGGGCTCACAAGCTCAGGGGAGGCCTGCATGGTAATCCTTACAAACTCAGCGACCAAAAGTAACCACACAGGATGGTCTGAACATAAAAATTCCTAACTAAAAGCAGGTGATAGTCGGTTGTCTTATCTTAGGCTTATGGCTTCCTTGACAAAGGTCAAGCTTTCCCTTAAGTGAGCCTATTTTTTGTTTCTTTGCATCTAAGATAACAGACTTTGAAAGGTCAAAGTACTATTTTCCAGACCTCTCAAGTCAAAACCACCAGAGCATGAGACCATAGAACCCCTCATTGTTATCTTCCTCCCCTGCACATCACCTCTGTGTGCTATAAATGTTAATTATTAAGTATCCTGTAACCACCAATGCAAAAGAAGTATGTGTTTCTCTATTTTGCCTTTTTATCCAATCCCAGAGACACCCCCCTCCACCCGCACTCACTTTGCTTTTGCCCGCATCCTTAATCTACCACCAATGGATTTCATGTAACCCTCCTTACATCTCCTTTTATTCTTGTGTATAAAATAAGCTGCCAAACTGCCATTCTCAATCCATTGAGATTTTGCTTACCAGCAACTGTCATCAGTTTGGCTCAAATAAATTCACAAAATTCTCTTCAGATTTGGATGTTTCTTACATCTACAAAGTATATTTGGAACAATTACAATTTATTAAAAATTGTTTAAATTAGAAAAGAAGGCATCCAAATTGGAAAAGAAGTAAAACTGTCATTATTCAGATAACATATTGTACATAGAAAACCCTAAAGACTCCATTAAAAAACAACTAGACTTAATAAATGAATTCGGCAATGTAGCAGGATACAAAATTAACACCCAGAAATCTATGGCTCTTTTATATACCAATAATGAACTAACAGGAAGAGAAACTAAAAAAACAATACCATTTACCATTGCAACAAAAAAATTAAGATACCTAGAAACAAACTTAACTAAGGAGGTAAAAGACCTGTACTTAGAAAACTACAAGAGATAGAGGAAGACATAAACAAATGGAAGAATATACCAGGTTCATGGATTGGTAGAATCAATATCATTAAAATGTCCATACTACCCAAAGCAATCTATAAATTCAATGCAATCCCCATTAAAATACCAATGGCGTATTTCACAGACCTAGAACAAACTCTTCAAAAATTCATCTGGAATAAAAAAAGACCTCGAATAGCTGCAGAAATCCTGAGAAAGAAGAACAAGGTTGATAGCAGCTATCAAACTATATTACAAAGCCACTGTTCTCAAAACTGCCTGGTACTGGCACAAGAACAGACATATAGACCAATGGAACAGAACAGAGAACCCAGAAATCGACCTAAAGCCATTATGCTCAATTAATATTTGACAAAGGAGGCAAGAGCATACAATGGAGTCAAGACAGTCTCTTTAATAAATGGTGTTGGGAAAATTGGACAGATACATGCAAAAAAATGAAACTAGACCACCAACTTACACCATTCACAAAAATAAGCTCAAAATGGATAAAGGACTTAAACATAAGACAGGAAACCATAAAAATCTTAGAATCCATAGGCAGTAAAATATCAGACATATGTCGTAGCAATATCTTTACCGATACTGCTCCTAGGACAATGGAAACTAAGGAGAAAATAAACAAATGGGACTACATCAAAATAAAAAGCTTCTGCACAGCAAAAGAAACCACCAACAAAACAACAAGAAAGCCCACTGCATGGGAGAACATATTTGTCAATGTTATCTCCGGTAAGGTTTTAATCTCCAAAATTTACAGGGAACTCATACAACTTAACAAAAGGAAGATAAACAACCCAATCAAAAAATGGGCAAAGGACCTAAATAGACACTTTTCAAGAGAGGACATACAGAAGGCCGAAAGACATGAAAACATGCTCAAAGTCACTAATCATCCAAGAGATGCAAATCAAAACAACAATGAGGTACGATCTCACACCTGTCAGAATGTCTATCATCAACAAATCAACAAACGACAAATGCTGGTGAGGATGCAGAGAAAAAGGAACACTTGTGCACTGCTGGTGGGAATGCAGACTGGTGCAGCCACTGTGGAAAACAGTATGGAGATTCTTCAAAAAATTAAAAATGGAACTTCCATTTGACCCAGTAATCCCACTTCTAGGAATATATCCCAAGAAATCAGAAACACCAATCAGAAAGGATATATGCACACCTATGTCCATAGCAGCACAATTTACAATAGCTAAGATTTGGAAACAGCCTAAGTGCCCATCAGCAGATGAGTGGATTAAAAATCTGTGGTACATCTACATAATGGAATACTAAGCTGCTGTAAAAAAGAAGGAATTCTTACCATTTGCAACAGCATGGATGGACCTGGACCTGGAGAGCATTATGCTAAGTGAAACAGCCAGTCGGAGAAAGATGATATCATATGATCTCACTCATTTGTGTAATATAATGAACAACATAAACTGATTAACAAAAATAGAGCCACAGTCATAGAAGCATGGAACAGACAGTCCAACCAAAGGGAAGGCAGGGGAGGGGTAAGAGAACAACCAAAGAACTTGTATGCATGCATATGAGCATAACCAATGGACACTGACAGTAGGGGGGTGAGGGCATGTACTAGGGGGTGGGAGCAGCTGGGGAGAGGTCAATGGGGGGAAAAGGAGACTTATGTAATACTTTAAACAATAAAGAAATTAAATAAAAAAATATATTAGAAAAGTAATAGACAAACAGCAAAATGCTCATAGATATATATTAAGATGTTCATAGTAGTTATCCTTAGAATTGAAATTATGGAGTGATTTCTGACTTTTCTTTATGCTTTTGAATATTTTTTCTTTGTCTCTGTATTATAATGCCTGATAAATAGTAAATACTCTCTAAATATTTGTTGCATTAACAAATGAACTGACCACATATTATTTAAGTAATTAGAAAAATTATATATTAAAAGTTTAAATATATTTAGACAAACTTTCCACTCTGTTATAGTAAGAAAACATGTGAATCAATTTTGCCTGTCTTAAATATCCCATTTGTCAGGATGACTTAGTTTTACAAAAGGCTTTCAAAATCCTCTTACTCAAAGTGCATGATTCATTGGACAGGACTTATTTATATAGTCACTGACTCTTTGTGACAAATTCATAAAGCCTAAAAATGTTCCCTTTCCTTTCTGGAGAGAAAAAGACCCTTCAAAACAAAGAATACACTGTAGAAGCTCCTAAAAATAATGTCTTAGTACCCTAAGAAACATCTTTAATTATTCTTGATTCAGACTATGATTCAAACTATTATTTAGTAAACCAGTTTGTAGCCAAAATATTTGTTATGGTTTTTACTATATGTATATAGAACTTAGTGATTCAAATGACAAAATTTTAAAGAAACCTATGACCACTGCATGTTCATTAATCACTATGATTCATATCTAAAAAAGCAAGCCAATATAAAAATTTTACATTTTACAATGTTTGCCGACTGAATTATTCAGTAAGATTTTCAAACCATTTTCCTCAGGGATTCCATAAAGCTTTGATTTGAATTTCATTTTTAAAATATGTTCAGCTTTTAAAAAAATATAAAAATGTATGCAATCAAAATATACTGGGCCAAATTTGAACACAACAAAGATCACCCAAGCATTAATTTGTGCCACTAGGTTTCTACATATCTCAGAATAAAGCTCCTGCCACCCCTACTTAAAAATGTTGTCATATACAGTAAGATTAAAAATATTTTCTGATAAAAAATAAATACAGAAATAAATTGTATCTTAAGGCTATTGTAAGATGGCACTGACAAACCTGCCCCTGATTTCAAATATCTGTGGTTCATTATGATTATCTTGACTATTTTTAGTAAATGTTCATAAGTAAATGTATAAATATGAACATACGACCCACCTTTAAAAAAACACACAAACTTCTGAACCTGACATCCTGACATGCATAACGGGATAGCGACATGGAATCATGGAAGGATCTCAGAAGGAAGGTGGGGGTGGGTGGGGAATGATTAACCAGGGAACTTACATGCATAGAAGCATAGCCCATGGACACAAACAATAGTGTGCTGAAGACCTGGGAAGGGCAGATGCGGGATGGAAGAGGTCATTGGAAAAAAAAAAGGGGGGACATATGTAATAGTTTCAACAATAAAGATAAATTTAAAAAAATTAAAAGTTAAAAAAAGTTACTTTGTTCCATTACTATCATCCTGATGATTACTGCTGCACCTGGCTCTGCAGTAGATGTTCAATAAATATTTATTGAATGAATGCATTATTAATCATTAGAAAAAGTGAAATCAAAAACAGCCTTCAAAATGTCTATGTGGAGTCCACAATAAATATTCTTTAACAGAAATTTTTATCAGTGAAATAACTAAAGAGTTCTCTAAACATATCTATAACAAAATTTCTTTAAATGCAGGAGACATTTTTATGTTAACTTAATTAAATAATGAAAGAGAGAGTCTGGAGCCATGGCAAATACAAGGTAATGGCTGGTAGTGGGCACATCAGTAGATACAAAAGAAATCAGAGAAATTATGAATAACTCAATAACGGCTACTCTGAGATAATTCTGCTTTACTGCCCCTGTATGCTAAATATGTTAAATACATATTGAGTTAAATATGCCCTGGTGTTACTCTAGTGCAGCGGTTCTCAATCTGTGGGTCCCAACCTCTTTGGGGGTCGAACGACCCTTTCACAGGGGTCACCTAAATACATCCTGCATATCAGATATTTACATTACGATTCATAACAGTAGCAACATTACAGTTATAAAGTAGCAATGAAAATAATTTTATGGTTGGGGGTCTCCACAACATGAGGAACTGTATTAAAGGGTCGCGGCATTAGGAAGGTTGAGAACCACTGCTCTAGTGACTATGCTACATTACAAAGTAAGAAGGATTTGGCAGGAGTAATTAAGGCTATTAATTAGCTGACTTTAAAATAGGGAGATTATCATGAGTAGACCCAAACAAGCCCTTAAAAGCTTCAAACAATTCACTAGCTTCCCAATGAACTAGAATAAATGTCCTTACCTTGGTTTCTAAGACTGTGTAATCTTGCTCCTGCTCTCACTGCTACTCTCCTCCCCTGCCTCTCCCTCCTTTTCCTCTTTCTTATGTCTATTCACTGCCTTTCCTTCAGCTTCAAGAACTCTGCTCCTAAATCTGCAAATGACTGCTCCATTGTATCATTTAGATCTTGGCAGACATTTCACATCTTCAAAGAGACCTTGCATAATCACTTTATCAACACTGGTACCATCCTTACATCCTTAAACTTTCTGTCACACTGTGCTTGTTTGGTCCTGGAATCATTTAAGATCTGAAAGGCTCTACTCTGTATCTATTTAGTTTTCTGTCTCCCTCATCATTGTTCCCAAATTGGAATAAAAATCTAGATTCTTGTGCTCTGCTGTTTCCTTTACACCTGGAACAGTGCACAGTAAGCATTCAATACATTTTGTTGAACATATGAAAGCAGAATGTTATAAAGATGAATAAGACATCAACTTACAATCTAGTAGAGAACCAAGAACATTTACAACAAAAATTTTAATACAAGGACAGTTGTGTCCAAGGATGAGAGACTAGATAATTACCAGCTAGGTAATCAAGAAAGATTTCAGAGAGAAAGGAGCAACAGAATGAGCCTTAAAAGATGTATAGGAGTTTTTCAGGGCAGGGATGTATTTCCATCTTATCCATCAAGTTAAAAAAGTTAGACTTCCACTTATAGACAACAAAAAACAAAGTTGTTTCAAATTAGAAGGGATACATGATTAGAGAAAGGTCCACAAAAATTAACAGGACTAGTCTCTAGTCCCTACTTAAGAGGAGAAATAATCTGAATTCATACACATACTACTACTAATTTATAGTTACATTTAATGGCCAAAGACTTTTTCACCTGGAAAATATGATGGCAGGAAAAAACACTAAATTTTATACTCTATAAGGAATTTAATTTTGTTTTATATGGTGTTATTTTGTTTTTTTTGACAACACAGTTATTCATTAATTTTATGTTGTTAATATAAAACCAAAATCACCTTTGGCAACCATTTTACCCACTTAATAAAATATTCAAATATTTGTATATAAGTAAAGGAAACATTTGTAAAAATTCTTAACATGCCCTAATCTGGTAAAGTTCCAGTTAGGGGGCATCCGGTGTTTTCAATAATACTTCCCATGGGGGAAAAAAATTCTGATTAATTTTTTAAAACTAAATGTTCAAAACAAGATTTTATGCTTGCCTATGTTTTTTTTTAAAAAAAAATGTCTTGTTTAATATTTTAAACTTTGATCTTTACTGAAAACCTAAAACAGCGATAAGATTGTTCCCAAAGGTACAATTTGTAGTACAAACTTATAAAACCTATTCATAACAATGACATTTTTAGCACTAAAGATTTCAGTGACATAAGGTCACCAAAAAAGCACCAACTGTTTATGGCACCCTGTGAATTTAAGAAAGAGGAGCACACAGAATGAGTTTTTTAAAAATAAAAATTACTACCACTTTAACATTAAAATATCAAGTACCTAGATTAGTTAATCTCAGAAATCAAATGCAAATTATACACATATTTTTTCTTTATTAATTAAGGTATTACATATATGTCCTTATCCCACCATTGTCCCCCCTTCTACCTCCCCCCACTCATGCCCTCACCCTCCTGGTGTCTGTGTCCATTGGTTAGGCTTAAATGCATGCATACAAGTCCTTTGGTTGATCTCTTCCCCTTACCCCCACCCTCCCCTACCTTCCCTCTGAGGTTTGACAGTCTGATCGATGATTTTGTCTCTGGATTATACACATTTTAAATACATGTGGGTAAAAAGATTAAAAAATCATATTCTGTCCCTGAGATATACAAACAACATTAAAAAAACACAACATTCACATAGCATATAGACAGCAGTCACATTAATTATTGGAAATCAACCCACTTCCACTCAAACATACTAAAGAACAAATTTGATTGCAGTCCCTCCTTAGCTCAGTGCATTCTCCTCCTTCTTCACATATCTCCACTTCAAAAATGTTCACATTATATCCTCTTTGTTCACTTGAAGGACAATTCCTACACCAATGCATTACCTAAATACTACAAGTATTTATGTCTATGCCAGTCAAATAAAATATCCTCTGTCCCCTCCCCTTGGGACTTTGCAAAGTAATAGGAATTTATACGATAACACATGTGTAAGTATTAAAAGGAAACATAGATTAATGTTTACATTTTCCAGGAATCTCATTTGTACTACAAAAGAGCTTTAACACAAAGGAATGACTAATGTAGAAATGTTAAAGTCCTCCTTGAACAAGTTAGTCAAAAAAAAAATTTGGACTTTCACTTGTAGAAATAGCAGACTAGGCAATCCAGACCAACTATCATTCTGAAGTCAATTTTAAAAGATAGACAAAATATTAAAATAATCTTTTTAAAAACATCAAATAACTACCAAATAGTGAGGAATAAATTACCAGCTCAAATCCACCAAAACTTGAAACCCAGAAAGGTGAGCTTAGATTTTGCCTTTTGTGGGTTTTCCAACAAAGAAGCAGCACTTAAGAAGCTGAACTTTTGTGATCTGTTGCCTTTCTTGCAAGCGTGGGAGACAAAAGTCAGAATTTAGGACCTACCAATGATAAGGATTATAGTAAAAACACCCTTGGCATTGGGCTGGGACTCTAAAGAGAGGCACCCCAAGAAGAGTAAGAAGGACCAGAAGGTGACCCAAAAAAGTAAAAAATTTGAAATTGGATTAAGATGATCTTATATTCCTAGGCAATAGCAAATGAAAATCTTCTCTAGAGAAAAAAGTAACTTCATCTTATATATCAAATTACTTCTACAACAGAAAACAGAATCATACCAAGAGACTTGACAATATTTGAATTATCACTACATTCAAGGGGATAAAAGACAGCTTAGCTTAACTATTTGTACTTGGAACTGAAAACTATAAAAAGTGGCATGGTTGATATGAAGGAAAAACACAAATAAAAATATAGTACTAAAAGATAAAATAACCTAAGAATGTACTAGATGGGTTAACAACAGATTAGTAGACCTAGTGAAAACACTTTGAAGATAGGTTAGACCAAACTATCCAGAATGAAAACTAGAGGGACAAAAAAGAAGAAAAAGAACAAAAAAATGGGGTAAAAAATTGAATAAGACAGTCTAACATACTAAACTGGAGTCCCAAAAGATCAGAAGAATATGGAGTAAAAGAAATATTTGAAAAAATAATGGCTAAGAAATTTCCAGGATTCACAAAAGACACCCATCCACACATTCATGAAGCCCAAAGAATCCAATGCCTAACCACAGCATAGTAAAACAACAGAAAAATCAAAGACAAAGATAAAAATCTTAAAAGCAGTCAAATAAAAATAATATATAATTTTAAAAGGAAAAAGAGACACAAAGACCTGAGGTCTCAAGAGCAACGGAATGTGTTGAAATAAAGTAACCACCAACACAAAATGTACTGAAGTAAAGTAACTGCTAACCTAGAATTCTGTACCTAGCAAAAATGTCCTTCAAAAGTGGGGTAAAGATGTTTTCAGGTAAACAGACTAAAGTGATTTAGTTCTAAAGAGCATGTTTCAGATTCTTCAAGATCAAATAAAATGATCCTAAGTGGAAAACCATAGGAAACGTAAGAACATGATAAATACATGCATTAACCTAAACTAAATATTGACAGCATAAAACAGTAACAACAATGAGTGAAAAATAAAACAATTATTAAATGGACAATGCGCCCTAGCCAGTTTGACTCAGTGGGACTGAAGGGTCCTGGGTTTGATTCCAGTCAAGAAGGAGCATATGCCTGGTTTGCAGGCTTGATCCCCAGTTGGGGGTGTGGCAGGAGGCAGATGATTAATGATTCTTTCATCATTGATGTTTCTATCTCTCTCCCATTCCCTTCCTCTCTGAAATCTATAAAAATATATTTTTAAAAAATAATAAAAATGCATAACAACATTATATAAGTAGGACTGTAAGTAAGCAGAATTAAAATTAAAGTGAATCATCTGGGAAGAGGATAAAGGTATTGATTAACATTAGACTTTATACGACTCATATTGCAATTTCTAGGGTAACTAGTAAAAGAGAAAAGGAGGTCATAATTTCCAAATAATAATGGGGAGAAATCTGAACAATAAAATAGCCAACTCATCTATTGGCAAGAAAGGAGAGAAAAGGGAACAATTATTAGGGCAGATATAAAGTACATAAGATGGGAGATTTAAATCCAACCATGTCACACAGGAGACACAACTAAAACACAAGAATACAGAAAGGTTGGATGTAAAAGAATGGAAAAAAATCTACATTGCAAACAATAAAAAGAAAGCTGGTACTGTCATATCAATCCCACTCAAAGCAGCCCTTACAGTGGTTCTCAACCTTCCTAATGCCTCGACCCTTTAATACAGTTCCTCATGTTGTGGAGACCCCCAACCATAAAACTATTTTCGTTGCTACTTCATAACTGTAATTTTGCTACTGTTATGAATCGTAATGTAAATATCTGATATGCAGGATGTATTTAGGCGACCCCTGTGAAAGGGTCGTTTGACTCCCAAAGGGGTCGCGACCCACAGGTTGAGAACCACTGCCTTAATAGAAAAAGCACTATCAGAATAAAAGAGGAACACTTCATACTGGTAAGTCAATAAGAAGATGTAACTATTACACATTTCTAATAACTAGTTTACTCTCAAATATCTAAAGCAAAAGTTGAGAGAACTACAAGGGAAATAGTAAAATCCATTATCAAATCCACAATCATGATGGGAGATTTAACACACCCTTTACTATAATTGATTGATATAAGAAAAGATCACTAATGATACTTAATATTTTAAATACAGGATTAACAAACATGACCTAATGAATATAGAATATTGCACTCAATAACTGCAGAGAGAAAAAAAGGCAATACACTGGGACATAGCGAGGATCTCAAATTATGAAGGTCTGAAATCACAGACCTTTGAAAAATAGAATGTGTTCTCTGATTACACTGTAATATTAAAAATCAATTAACAAATTTAAAAATAACTAGAAAATCTCCATGTTTAGAAATTAAGAGATATAATATAAATTTCCAAACTAATACAAAAGTCAAAGTAGAAACTAATTAAAATTAGAAAATATTTCATAACATGAATTATAAAAACACCACATAGTGGGAGTAGTGGAAAACTATATTGGTTTTCTTTGAGTATTATAACTAACTAAAACAGTGCTTAATAGGGAAATGCTTAGCAATATGAACTAATGTCCCCCAATACATTCAATTAAAAAAAAATAATTTAAATGTTGAAAATGTTGAACAGTAGTGAACTACAAGAAGTTAGCAAAAGAACAAAACAGTAAGCCCAAAAAGTAAAAGAAATAAAGAGAACAAATCAATGCAATAGAAAACAAGCATACAATAAAAAGAATCATCAAGATTCAAAATTTGGTTCTTTTGAAAGACTACTAATTTCTGGTGAGACTGATAAAAGAAAAGAGAATGTACTATCAGACATGAGAATGGAATTTATTTTCCTGCAGGCCTTAAAAGGATATCAGAGTATTTAATATAAACAACTTCATTCTAACAAATGGTTTCTCTGCCAGATTCTAACAAACAGTTAAGGAAGAAATAATTTCAATCATACATAAACTCTTCCAGAATAGAAAATAAGGTCAGCTCATTTTATAAAGCGAGCAAAATGTTGATTTCAAATCCTGATAAGGACAATATATAGGCCATCTCACTCATGAACACTTATGTAAAAAATCACAAAATATTTACAAGCTGAACCTAACAATATATAAAAGGATAATAGATTAAAACCAAATTAGGTTTATCCCAAGAATCGGGTTGTGTTTAACATTTAAACTGAAATATAATTCAATACATTAACACTAAAGGAGAAAATTTATATGATCATGAAAGCTGTCCCTGAAAAGCATTAAATTCAAACAAACAGAACAAAAAACAAAATTCTTAGTAAACTAGGTATAGAAGGGAACTTCTTTAATATAAAGGTTTTAACAAAAACAAAACAAATTTTTAACAAACCTCAGCAAACAAACTTGGAGTAAAATGTTAAAGCTTTCTCTTTGAGGTCAGGAAAAAAGACAGGGAGAACAGCTCTGGGATGGTGGATGTCAGTGTTCCATTTCTTGATTCAGGTAATGACTTCATGTGTTCTATGTATTATTTGGAATATATGTTTAAGCAATACTTAGAAATGATGAAAAGGCTGGCCTAGACTATATCACTCAAGCGTGGCCATTGTGTAGGTCCTAATTTTTGCCCCATTAGGATTAATTTCAAACCAATTAACATATATTGGGCCTATAAAACATTGTGCAATCTGACAACATACTTTATGAACTTTAAAAATGTTTGTATACTATCATCCAGTAACTCCATTGTCAGTGAACCTATCTTAAAGAAAAGGTCAAAATAAAGAGGGGAAAAAATTAAAAATGCACTAAGATGTTCATTGCATACATGATTTAAAAAACGGGAAACAACTAAATAACCAACTACAAGGACTTGTTAAGAAAAATAATTCCTTCAATGGGAATACTATACAGTCAATAAAAATAAGATTTACAGCCCTAGCCGGTTTGGCTCAATGGATAGAGTGTCGGCCTGCGGACTCAAGGGTCCCAGGTTCGATTCTGGTCAAGGGCATGTACCTTGGTTGCGGGCACATACCCAGTGGGGATTGTGCAGGAGGCAGCTGATCAATGTTTCTCTCTCATCGATGTTTCTAACTCTCTCTATCCCTCTCCTTTCCTCTCTGTAAAAAATCAATAAAATATACTTTAAAAAAAAATAAGATTTACAAAGTATTCTAAGAAATGTATATAACCTAATGTTAAAAAAAAGTAGACACATAAAAGGGAGGAGAAAAAAGCCTAAGCACAGAAAAAGAGAGAAAATGAGAGCAGAAGGGAGGGAGTAGTGGAAAACTATATTGGTTTTCTTTATATGATGAGCTTATGGATGTGATATGTACTTTTCATTGCATTTCCTGAATTTTCTTTAATGACTACATAAAACTTTAATAGTGGGCATATTACAAGAACTGAAGCAAATAATTACAAACTTAATGTATCCTAAATATAAAAAGGAATTACTTCAAACTGTACTTTTTAAAATTTCAATTTTTATCTCAATATGATATTTATCAGGTAAATTATTCCCTAATATCTAAATTATAAAAATGTATGATATGCTAATTTTTAGAGATGAGATCATTTCTAATTATATTTAGTATTTAAAATAATATAACTTTAAAAATAATTAGATCTCCAAAGATATATCATTTTCAGCTTACCTGCCTAATCAAGAGATGGGAGGGCAGCCGAAACTGGTTTGGCTCAGCGGATAGAGCGTAGGCCTGCGGACTGAAAGGTCCCAGGTTCGATTCCGGTCAAGGGCATGTACCTTGGTTGCGGGCACATTCCCAGTAGGAGATGTGCAGGAGGCAGCTGATCAATGTTTCTCTCTCACCGATGTTTCTAACTCTCTATCTCTCTCCCTTCCTCTCTGTAAAAAATCAATAAAATATATTAAATTTAAAAAAAAAGAGAGATGGGAGGGCAAACTTCCCCCTGCTTTTGATGGCTGTGTGAGAATCTGATACATGGAGCAGAAAGAGCACAAGAGGACAAGACTGAGCACAGAAGTCAGCACACTAAGGATACAGATGGAAAGGACCTGGATTCTTGATAACATTGTACAGTTCACTTGACTAACCATGAAATCCTCCAACCTTGGACTTTTTTAAAATGTGAGATACTGTTTAAATCACTGTTAGTTGGGTATTATATAACCTGGGGCCAAACTAATACAAGATGTGTTTAAGATCTGATGCCGGAAGCTGGTCCATCCTTGCTGCTTGACACAGTCACTGCAGGGAAGAAACATCTGCACAGCATATGTTTCAAGGGACCTGGCATATATGGCATACTGTTCTTAATATGTTTGCTCACCTTCTTGGTGCTACGTGTTTTAACCAAGGTCACCTCTCTGAGAAAGGTTGTTTCCCCAGGTAGGGATTTTTCCCTGAAGTTAGGGAGGGAATAAAACGCCTTAACTAAATGCCAGGCGGGTAGTTAATCACTTTAACGACCAACAATCACCCTTAAGCTACATAATCTTTACTCCCTGGAATGGAGATAAGAAACGCCCTAACCTTTGGAATAGAAATTGACAGGATTAAAGTCAACTGGTATAAATACAGATGTAACAAGACAATAAAACACAGAACCTGGCTGGAGATCCTGGCTAGAGAACCTGGCTAGGCTGCTGATCAACTGAACGCTGTCTCCATGTCATTCCTTCTTTGCCCACTCAGTCCACGCCTTTGGGAACCCCTGGACCTGCTGGGGTTGGACCCCAATAATCTGACACTGATTGAAAGTGGGAGAAGAACCAAGTTTCAAGACTGGGTGGCTGAGAGAAAAGATGGCTAGAAAAGAGAAATTAGGAGGAAGAGGAATACATATACACACATGCACATGTAAGCACACTAGGTAAGGGTAGGTTAGTGAAAATCAGGTTGATTCAGTTTACTATGGCTTAAGCTTACAATGGCACATGTAAGATAGAGATCTACATGAAGCAGTGAAAGTGGGAAGCAGAGTTACAGAACTGAAAATCATCCACACAAAAATAATAATTTATAGCATTAAAAAAATGATACAGCCCCTAGCCAGTGTGACTCAGATGGTTGGAGCATCATTGTTACCTACACAAAAAGGAGGCAGATTCCATTCCTGGTCAGGGCCCAGGTTAGATCCCTCGTTGGAGTGCTTATGGGAAATGACCAATCGATGCTTCTCTGTCACATCTCTCTCTCTCTCTCCCTCCCCCCTCTCCTTTCTACCTCTTCCTTTCTCTAAAAATCAATTAAAAAAGAAAAAAAAAGGGTAAGGTCACCAAGAGAACCTAATGAAAAGCACAGAGACCCTTGAGAATACTGTCCATTCCACCTCACCCTCATTTAGATGGAATTCAACCACTGGCTAGGCCAATTAGAATCATTTCATCCCTCCTGACAAAGATATTGTGACAGATATGGCAGCATGATCTCTTCGTTTATTCAATAGAGTTTAACATTTCTGGGAAAAGTGTAGAAGAGAAGCCTTCTCTCTCCCTTTGGAAGTAAATAAAGAAGGCTATAATAATATGAACATTGCTGATAGCCATCTTTTTCCTAGGAGGGTAGCCTGTCTGAGCATGAAGTCCAAATAGGTGGACCAAACTGAGAGAATAGCAAAAAATGGAATCTCAGCCCTGATGACATAAGCCTATGAACAAACTTCTTTAAGCCAATTTTATCTGTACTTTTCCCAATTATATGAGCCAATCCATTTCTTTTGTTTTTAAACCCAGTTTACATCCTAACTGATGTAGGGTAGGGAAGAGGTATATTTAAGGGGAAGAGCAAAGTCAAAACAGTTCAGAAAAGGTGAAGAAACTTTCAAAAGTAGGAGAATTAGGAACTACAATGCAGAAGAACCCAAGATATCAGATCATTTTATTCCTATAAGGTGTATTTCAGAAATGGTCTAGGAAACCAAGGATGACTGAGCAAAGAACATTAGATTTGGAGATTAGGAGGTCATAAATGACTTTTCAATAGTAGTATCAGGGCTGAAATAGTGAAGGAAGTCAGAGTGCAAAGGGAAGGCTGATATATTTATTTACTAAGAACTCCATCATGTACCAAACACTTGGGTGGACATGTAACATGCATTAAACTCCTTTAATTACAACCCTGTGAGGTAAGTATAACATTCTACTTTATAGATAAAGAATAGAGTCTGAGTAGTAACTTGCCCAGCCATGTAGCCACTAAGTGGTTTTAACAGCCTTCAAAACCCAGATCTACATGGCTGAAAAGTCAATGATCTTTCTAGTATATCAGGTTAGTGGATGAAAGAATGAATCTTTAAAGAATGAAATATCAGTGGTACAGGAGGCTCAAGATTCAGACTAGCTTCCTTGAATTGTGTGGCGCACAGCATTGCATTTGGCAGCCCTGGAAAAGATATCAGCATGTATGTAGGCGAGGGAGGAAGAGATTGGAATGATAATGGACAGTTCTAGAGAAAGAAAGAGGGGAGGGATGATCATGGACATATCTGGAAGAGGTTGCTCTTGAAAAAAGGAAGGGCATTTCTTCCTCAGAGATATGGGTAAGTAAGGAAATGAGACTAAAATGGGAGAAAGGCAAGTAGAAGGGAGTATATCTCAGATGGTTGAGATTCTCTCAGTAAAGGAAGAGATCAAGTTATTTGCTCTAGAAGCCTTTTTGAAATGAGACAAAAAGGAACATAATCAACACTAACGATCCATCAGAGAGCAGAGCACAAATTGAAAACTAATGTCCTTATATAACTGTCTCTTGCGTTCTTCAGGATGTCAGGGGTCAAACTAACATAGCTAGTGATGAGGCTTATTCAGGATTGGGGAGAGGAAAGGTAAACCTACAGAAAGTAACCCCCAGGGCATCAGTAAGGATTTAGTAAAAGCTGATCACCATGGAATCCTGGTTATATATGGAAGCAAATGAAACCAGCAGTAGACG
The DNA here is from genome assembly GCF_028538775.1 of Myotis yumanensis. Taxonomy (NCBI): domain Eukaryota; kingdom Metazoa; phylum Chordata; class Mammalia; order Chiroptera; family Vespertilionidae; genus Myotis; species Myotis yumanensis. The sequence continues at coordinate 65,610,051 of NW_027223755.1, read as the reverse complement.
AATGGGTTCGTTCGATGAACAGAGAGACAAAGCGGGGTTCATAAGGAGGGTGAAAGAAAATAGGTTCCATGAGGGTGGAAGAGTGAGAGATTTCGAGTGTTTGTGGGTCAGTAATGTCTTTCCACACAATGCTTCAAATTATTTTGCCAAAGGCAGCGGGGAGACCTTGATTGGGGTTCAGCAGTCCAATTCTCTCTTCAGAATTGAGAGGCAACCATCTCTAACATCCAATGCTTGCTTGTGGAAAAGCGAAGTCTAGCAACAAACGAATGAACCCATACAATCAAACATAAAAATATCTCCTTTCTTTTAAAAAGAATTTTTTAAAAAGAATTTTTCAATATCTCCTTTCTTTTTAATTCTACTCTAAATTTGAGAAATTCATTAAGAGGTCATAAAATCTACAGCAGAGGAGAAAACATATGATGTGTCATGAGGCAGAACGATGTGTAAACAAATGTGTCAAGCCAATTATAACTCACATGTTAAAAGATTTTTAGTGTAGAATTCCAAAAGGGCAAGGACCGTTTGTACTTTAGTAACTTGCAAGCACCCAGCATAGCTGACACAAACTGACATTGCTCAATTTCATGTTCATAAAAAGGGTCCCCTTGGCAATCAGAAAGGACAAGCTACCATTTTTATCAGAGTGCCGCGTTTACAACTTTGAGGCTCAACAAATTATCCAACTCTAGGCAAAGATTCAGGAGAATCAGCCATGACAACTTGCTCCACTACCTCCACTACCACCACTACGATTCTGCAGTTTGCGCTTACAAACTCCGGCACCATGTGTCTTTAGGACAGTTTCTCCCCCTTGCCCCAGGAAAAAAGGAGGGAGAACTGTGACTGGCACAGATTAAATTTTATAGAATATATCAAGAATTATAAGGGGCCGTAACGGGTTTGGCTCAGTGGATAGAGCGTCGGCCTGCGGACTGAAAGGTCCCAGGTTCGATTCCGGTCAAGGGCATGTACCTTGGTTGTGGGCACATCCCCAGTAGGAGGCAGCTGATCGATGTTTCTCTCTCATCGATGTTTCTAACGCTCTCTCTCTCTCCCTTCCTCTCTGTAAAAAAAATCAATAAAATATATATTTTTTAAAAAAAGAATTATAAGGGTTGTTCAGTAGTAGCCACAATGGAGAGTCCAAGAAATCTGAGAAGTTTAAAGAGCTTTTTTCCCATTTTATTCCTTTCTAAATAAAACAAAGGGCTTGTACAATACGGATTCTTCAGTGAGTAACTTAAGCTAACAATGAATAAAAGAATAAGTCACTTAGCCTCTCTCATGCCATTTCATGTTATCTTACATTCATAAGGCATTATTTTTTAAAAAACGAGCACTTCTCAATTCTTTCACTAGATCTAGGAAATTTACGCTCCGCCTCAAAAGTTCGGAGGCTAAATAAAGATTTACTATAGCCAGAAAGAGACTGATTTAGACGAATAGTCATTTGCCATCCTAGGCACCAGTCCTCTATTTTGCAAGCGTTCCACGGGCCAAGGAGTCAAACTCTCTCAAATCCTTCCAGTCTCCGGGGGACTTCATTTCCTCATCAAGATGAACATTCACTGGCCTCTAGATCTGGCCTTTCTTTGTAACTCTCTATGCCAGGCTATCGGGTCATCTTCCCAGGCGGTTAAAAACTTTTAAAGGAAAAACTGGGTCGAAATGAGGAAGATGGGGGGAGGCGACTAAATGAGGAGGGCGGCCGACCCACCCACCCAACGCGGACGCGACCGCTCGTCGGGGAGAAGGTCCCCCTGGAGCCCGGCGCGGAGCGACGGCGTCGGGCAGCAGGACCCCCTCCCGCGGGGTGAGGATGGAGGAGCCGCCGAGCCGGGGCCAACGGGAAGCCCGAGAGGGGCGCGGGGCGGGCAGGGGGAGGGTCGCGGAGCCCGCGGAGCCGCAGAGGCGGGCCGCGCTCCACGGGGGGGTCGGAGCAGCGGCGGGGCAGAGCGAAGGTTCGCCGGGGGAGGAGACGCCGACGCCTGCAGCCTCACTCACCTGCCAGCCGGGCGCCCCGCGGCCAGAAGCACGGACGCCGCCCGGGCGCGTCCTCTCCGGCGGGACACAGCCTTGGCCGCCGCCGGAGCCCCAGAACCCGAGAGTGGAGAGTGGTCCCGAAGCGGGCAAAGCGGCCTCCGGACCCGAGCCCCGGGAGGCGGACATAGGGGGAAGCGGGGGCCCGGGAAGGCAATTCGTTGTTCACCTTCCTCGCCGGTACCCAACAGCGCTTCCCGGGAACAGCATCGTGCCAACCTCGGCCCGCTGTTCCCGGGCCTTCGCCCGCAGCTCCCCCCAGCAGCGGCCGGGTTTCCGGCGGCAGCACTCCGCCCCCTCGCTACTGGGCCGCCGCCATCTTGTGGAGGGCGGGAAGAGGGCAGTGCGCCTGCGCACTCGGAGTTCGCCGGCGTCCCCGGCCCTTAGGCGAGAGGACTGTAATGCGCAGCCGCGTTAGCATCTAAGCTGCGGCCCTTCCGTCCTGCTTCACCCTCCCGTCTTCTGCACGATTGCCCCGACCTACTCCTTTCCTGCCCGGCGCTGCCGCCAAATACCCCCTTCTGCGCACCTCACACTCAGTGTTTCTGCAGACATCTGTCCGGTGCCTACTGTTATGTGCCAGACCCCCTGCTAGGCGCTGATGGCAGAAGGGTTAATAAAACTTGGCTCCAGCCCTATAGTAGCTCCCATTCTAGTGAGGAAGAGGGAGATGAACGAATAATTCCCTAAATTCCAGTTTTGTAGCTGTGCCCTCCCCCTATCCCCGTTTTAATTCAAAACATACCTTTTTAAGGAAGTCCTCCCTGTTTGTCTGACAGATGGACCAGTTCTTTACCTTGCATTACCTCTAGCAGGGTAAAGAACTGGAACAAATAATATTGTTTGAATATCCGTTACATACTAGATACTGATTTAGGCTCCAGATTTATAGCAATAAGAAATAGAAGTCCATGAGACTTAACATTCTAGTGGGAAAGACTAGACAATAAAAGGCTAAAATAAATCAACACAATAATGTGATAAGGGATGGGAAGAGAACAGGGGCCAGGAGTCATGGGAAAATTTGGGTCTGAGCCTTCTAGACAGAGGAAACCGCAAAAGCAGAGGCCTGAGGTGGGAATGAGGCCAGCAGTAGGAAGAGGGACAGAGAGAATAGGTGACATGGACAGTAAAAGTAGGAGGAGATGAGGTCAGAGGGAGGCAATGGCCGTATAAGGTAAGGCCATGGTAAGAGTTGGATTTTATTCCAAGTGGCCCCTCTAACTTGCTGACACTGCCCCAACGACTTTACTAGTAAACATCCCTAGCTCCTGTCTGCCTCACTGCTTTGCACATGCTGATTCCACTATTTCAACGATCCTTACTGTTGTTCTTTAGGTGTCTAGCTTATCATCTTTCAGGTTTCTGTTTAAATGTCCCATCAGAGACAGCATTTGTCCTAACCTAAGTCTCCTTTCTGCTCTCCCATTAGTCTCCTTCACTGCACCTGGTCATTTCTTCCATAACACTCAGCATATTTTACAATTATATATTTATTGTTTCTTCATTGTCTCTCCACTAAACTGTGAACTCCATGATGGAGGGAAGGTGTTTTGTTTATCAGTGGATACCCCATGTTCAGCATCATGCCTGACATGGGTGGTCACTCAATAAATGTTTCTTGAATTAACGAATGGGGAAGTTTGTCAGCACCCAAGTAGTCAGGGGTACATTACTTTGTTTTTTACTTCTTGGTTTTTAAAATTAAATGCAACTTATTTCCTACTAATACGTTTCCTCAACTAGATTATAAATAGGACTCTGAAAAAGGGTGTAGAAATGAGATGGAGAAAAGTAGGTGATGGTGAGGCAGTGGGCAGAGATTGTATTGCATATGTTTGCAGGACTGGAAGAAGCAAGGCTTCAAGTTAATGGAGCACCTATTATATGTGCTGTGCACTCTGCTAGGTACTTAATCCTCACCGGACCTTTGCTCAGTAGTTATCCTCATTTTTATACACAAAGTAATTCAGAGAGATTAAGTCACTTGCCCAAGGTCACACATTAAAAGATAGTGCTGACCCTATAGCCCATGCTCTTCCCATCTAGAGAAATTGGATTTGGAGGTGGGCTTATTTGGTGATTTGGCTCTGTGTCATTAGTTGACTTTCATTTAGAGATTTCAGCCACAGCCATTTAAGAACCCCAGTCAAATGGATATTCTTATGTAGGATATCACCAAAAGAAAACTGCTTTCATGCTTTTCTTTTGGACTGAAGCCATTTCCTTTTCATGTTTTTAAGAATTGTGTGTTTCAGCTCTGGCTGGGTAGCTCAGTTGGTCAGAGCATCATCCGGATACACCAAGGTTTTAGGTTCTATTCCTGGTCAGGGCACATACAAGAATCAACCAATGGATGCATAAATAAGTGGAACAACAAATCTCTCTCATTCTCTCTCTCTCTCTCTCAAATCAGTAAGTCAAAAAAATTGTGTATTTCTTTTTACTTATAACTTCTGTATGTTTCGTCAAAGGAAAAGAAATACCAGGAAAATGGATGTATATACTGAATACTCGCTGTATCCTCTAGGTTAAGCTTGTTACTGTCTTACTAGCTCTCTCATCTAGGTCCCAAGCAATACTTTAGACATCAAAGACAGTTCTCTGACAAAGAATGGCAGGCTTAACGCAACAATCTCATCCCACTTACTCATCAGAATTATACACCATCATTTCCCTCTAAACAGGATAGCTGCTCAGGATAGCTGGGGAGAACTACTAGAAAGGATGGGGCTTCTTTCTACCTTACATATCAGGGACCATCCAGTCCTTATGTGAGGGAAGTGATATACTATACCTCATGATAACATACACTTGTCAACAAAATCTAGTTAGCATAGCCCTGGCCAGTGTGCTCATGTTCGTCTGCACACGGAGGGGTCATGGGTTCAATTCCTGGTCAAGGGCATGTACCTGGGTTGCAGTTCATGCCCCCCCTCCCCCCGTCAGGGTATGTGAAGGAGACAATCAGTCCATATGTCTCTTTCACATCAATGCTTATCTCTATCTCTCCCCTTCCTCCCTCCCTTTCTCTTTGAAAAGCAATGGAAAAATTATCCTCAGGTGAGGATTAACAAACAAACAAAAAATCTAGTTGGTATATTCAAACCAAGTAGTAGGTGGGAATACATACCTGAAAAGACTTTCCACCTTCTTGCCCACTGTAGTGTAATTCTTCCTCGGAATAAATCCTGGAAACAACAATTTCTTCCTTTTCTATGGTATTCTCTCCTCTTATGGTTACCATCTGTTATAGGTTGAATATACTCCACCCCCTGGCCAAAAAACAAACAAACAAACAAAAAACCCCACACCAAAAAACCACTATGTTGAAGTCCTAACCTCCAGTACTAAGGAATATAAACTTATTTGGAAATAGGGTTATTGCAGATGTACTAGTAAGTACAATTGACCCTTGAACAACGAACGTGCTGGGAGGGGCATCGACCTCCTGTGCAGTCAAAAACCTGCATATAACTAGTAGTAAATGAGGTCAGGTTGGAGTAGGGTGGGCCCCTGATCCAGTAGCTAGTGTCCTTGGAAGAAGACTAGTGGCCCGGTGCACGGATTTGTGTACATTGAAAGAAAATTAATTAGAAGAAATATTTTAATATCGCTATTTGCCCTTTCTCTATAATAGAAGTGTCAACCAAATTCACCATCTACAATGACAGACAGAAACACACGCTTGTGATTGGCACCAGTGAGAGCTTTATGTGTATCACGCATGCACGAGTCCACTTAGCCTTTTATAGATATAGAATAAACTTGCTTAATTAGACCTGCTTTCTGATTTAGCTAAACTTTTTCCAGCTCAGTGAAGCACCCCAACTTCTCTTTCAGGTAATTGTCAGCAACACAGCAGTAAATATCAACATGAAGCAGATTATAATTGTAGATCATGCAGGGAGAACAAAGGTAAAATATTTAACTGCAGCAGTGTTTGACTATATTTTGTGCAGTGAGAAAACCTGAAGTCATTTTCAAGGTCCACTATTTCTTCTTTTCAGTTGGGTCAAGTTTCTAAACTTTCTAAATCTCCATTTTCTGGCTAATGAAAAGAAAATAGGATTCCACCGAGTCTCCTATCTACCTACTCCAGGACTTCTGTGAGGATCAAATGAGAGGAGGCACGGGAAAACACTTCACAGACATTTGGTTAAAGTGTAAAATATTTGCACCTGGCTATAAAGCAAGTTGTGTTCCTGGACTGAAGAAACTCCAAGGAGGCTAGTTGCTAGGGAGAGGAAGCCAGGCATTGCTATGTGACGTCATTACCTAGTGCCCCCAGCCACCGTTTCTGAGCTGGGCTGGGCTGTGGGCCACATTTTGCGCCATGGGGTTTTGGCAGTGTCAGCTATGATTTGGTGGGGTGTCGCTCCAGGGTGTTGGCAGGGCCTGTGTCCCTTTTGGGGGAAGCCGAGTATTGCTTTGTGGGTACCAGGTCTGCGATGCTGTTTCTCTGTAAATGGCCAGTGCACTTCACGGCAGCTCCTGCATTGAGCATCTGCCCCCTGGTGGTTAGTGTGCATCATAGTGACCAGTTGGACTGTCGGACACTTAGCATATTAGCCTTTGATATATATAGATGGCCATATGAGGGAAGAAACACACAGGGAGAAAGCTATGTGATGACAAGGCAGAGATGGAGTTACAAAGCTACAAGCCAAGGAACACCAAAGACTGCCAGCAAACCACCACAATTTAAGAAGAGGCAAGCAAGTATTTCCCCATAGTTTTCAGAGGGATCATGGCCCTGCCAATACCTTGATTTCAGACTTATAGACTCCAGAATTATGAAACAATAAATGTTCATTGTTTTAAGTCATCCAGTGTGTGACACTTTGTTATATACAGCAGTCCTAGAAATGAACACACCATCTTATGTATGTGGCAGGGCCTGAAACAACGGAAAGAGATGGGAGCGGGCAGTGATGATGTCAAGGCTACTGCCCAATTTGGCAGCAAACCAGCTACAAGACCTCAGACCAGTCACTTGACCCCACTGACCAAGTTCCCTCATCTGTGTGAACAGGGACAATGATAGCTGCTCTGCCTACAGCAGATCTGCAGCAAAAACTACAAGTATCCCTCCAGAGGTGCTGTGACCAAGATAGCCTGACAGCTACTGAGAAAAAATTTTGCCAAGGATAGGGTTCCTGCTACGGAGACTTTTAGAGTCTGGCTGTGAAGCATAGGCCAAGTGCCAAATGTGTGGTCTGGATTTGATTCACTATTGATGTCAAAAGCAGGAGGGATCACTGTGGACTGGGGTGCACGAGGGAGACTTCATGAAGAACCTTAGCAAAAAAGGAATCTATTAGAAGGATATTGGATACCTGCAGGATCTCCAGTGGCAACACTCAACATTATGCCCAGACCTGGTCCCAAGAAGCCACCACTACAGCCACTGCTGGATACAGATACCAAAACTGGGACCACCAATACCGCTTGATCTAGACACTGGATGATGCCACTGATGCCCCTGGAAACTAGGCACAGTTACTGTCACTGTCACTACTCTCAGTAGGAAGAAGGAGGTTCACTATGACTTCACCACCCTAACATTTGGTCCCAAGCCTGGGGGCAAATGATTGACACTATCCAGTCATATGTTAACACTCTAGCTCAATGCTGTCCAATAGAAATATAATGCAAGCCACATATATGATTCTACATTTTCTTGTAGCCACATTAAGAAAATTAAAGAAAAAAAGTGAAGTTAATGTTTATAATATATGTTATTTAAATCAATATATCCAAAATATTTTAATTTCAACATGTGGCACTAGATGTACCACATCTAGTATGGAGCCAGTGGTATCAAATTTGACAGCACAGGCCTAACTGATAAAGAAGTCATGAAAATGAGCATATGGTCTTTTGATTTCCATGGTGTGATATAGGTTCTGCTACATGACACGAAAAGGGCAATTTCCCAAACACAGGAAGAGGGGTCAGATGCAATCTTGCAAATGGAAGATAAAGTTGAAAGAAGACCAAGACTGGATTTTAGAGAAAGAAAAATGGTGAAGTAAGGACTTTTATTATTAATTTTGTTATGTATTGACTGTGAGCCACTGGAGGTTTCTGGACTGGGGAAATACCACAAAGATGTAGATACAACTTTAAAAATATTGGAATGTGTTAAAAGTGCTGGATTTAAAAAATGTTTAATTGAGTTAGAAGTCCTGGATTTTAGTTATGCTTTCTATCTGTGCAGGCTTAGGCAAGTTGTGTCTCGGGATCTCTCTTCTCATCTTCAGAAATGGGGATGATGATATCTATCTCTCAGGCTTGTTGTGACGATTAAGTGAAATAGTGTATGTGAAAATGAGTACCACCTAGCAAGCACTCAATAAATGTTAATTAAATCTAAATGAATCTGAGTATCTAGTTAGAGATGTAGATAAACAGCTAGGAGGCTGAACTATTTCCCAAAAGCCAAGAGGAACATTTTAAAGTAAAGAGAGAGAGAGAGAGAGAGAGAGAGAGAGAGAGAGAGATTTCATATACCTCAATTCTGCCTCAGCTTGGACAAGTTAAAATAGGTACTTGTTGCCGAAACCGGTTTGGCTCAGTGGATAGAGCGTCGGCCTGCGGACTGAAAGGTCCCGGGTTCGATTCCGGTCAAGGGCACGTACATTGGTTGTGGGCACATCCCCAGTAGGAGATGTGCAGGAGGCAGCTGGTCGATGTTTCTCTCTCATCGATGTTTCTAACTCTCTATCCCTCTCCCTTCCTCTCTGTAAAAAATCAATAAAATATATTAAAAAAAAAAATAGGTACTTGTTTTCTAAGTAGCCCATTTCTTCCTTGAAGCTTTTAATAGTCATTCCAAGCTAGAGGTGATCTCTCCTTCCATGGTCCAGAGTTCTCTTGTGGGTAGTATGACATGGTTTGTTAGGCTCATGCTTCATCTTCTTCACCAGGTGCAGACAAGAGGCCAGAGACCACATCTCATTCATCTGCGTATCTGTCCTTCACAATGTCTTGAACTGGCGGTATCCAAACAAACAAGATCAACAAAGTTTGATCATTTTAGAAGCTGGATGATGAGTACCATCAATATTCATTACACTGTTCTTGTTACCTTTGTATATGCTTGAAAATTTTCATAATAAATGTTTGTTTTTTAAGACATGTAAGAAACTTCTGCTTCAAGATGGTGAATTAGGGACAAGCATTTACCTCCCTTCTCTTTGTATCCCATTAAATGTCAGCAAAAGGGCTTGAGTTTCCATGAAACTAATGAAAGTTAAGCTCCAAGGGCCCTCACTTGCATGGGCTCTTTCCAAGCTCCTTAAAGTTCCTTAGCAATATGTTCACATGTTTTTGTGTTTTTGTAAAAACTGCAAGTGTAATCTATTTCAGCCACAAATGGTTAAGGGTGTTGTTTCTTTCTATTCTGACTTCCACACTGTCACAGTTCTCCTGGTGTCAGGTAGTATTACAGGAACTGTGGTCATTTTGGGAATCCAAATAAAGGGAAGTTGAGTTCTGGGTACAATTAGTTTGAATTTGCTGGGAGGATATTTATGTGATACACAAACACTTCTGTGGGCATTATCTATTGCTAATCTAGAATAGCTTTCAGGGATACCCACTCCTATATCCTAGCACTGTAATACAAAGGTGCAGGGCCAGAGACTGTATCGCCATATGGACATATTCTAAGCTACTTGTATCAGAAATATGGACAGAGTTGGAAGCTAGTCTGTAGAAAATTCTTCCAAACTTAACAATTCATAAATAAATTAAACCCAATAGAAGATTCCCCAAATATTACCATAATCTTTAAAAATTACAAGTTATTACTAATGACAAGTTGTCAAGGTTAAAAGAAAACTATCAGCAATAAAAAAATTGTGGTCAACCACGCTGAAGAAAGAGTAAGTTATCTTTCTATTCAGTCAATACAAATATGATAAAACAAAATTACTGTCATATGAAGAGATAATTAAATAACATCTGGACAAAATAAGTAGGGGAAAACTATTATAGAGGTATGCCAGGCATTTAAATAATAAATACATTATATTATGTTTTGGATGTTGTAATGTTTGTGAATTTTGTGTCAGCATTTTAAAATGTGTAATTTGTTGTGATTTTTTTCATTTTGAATATTCACTTTTAAACTAACTGTGTATTCAAATTTTATATTTTTTTCTCTTAAACGGAGACTCCAAAATTGATCTTTCATAAAATAAGGATCTCTAAAATTATAATTGAGAACTTCAACATCCCTTTCTCAGTAACTGCTAGAACTAATAGCCAGGAGATGAGCAAAGATAAAGACCTGAACAACACAAGAGGATCTAATTGACATTAATAGAACACTACATCCATAGCAGCAGAATGTACTTTTTTTCCCCAAAAGCACCTATAAATAACCACAAGCTGGGCCAGAAAACAAGTGTTAACTAATTTAAAAGAATTGAAATCATACAGAATATGTTCTCTGATCATTATAGAATTACATTATAAATCAATGAGAGAAAGGCAACAGGAAAATCTCTATAAATACCTGTCAATCAACACACTTTTAAAAACTACCTGGTCAAGAGGATGCTTCAAGTAAAATTAAAAAAAAAATACACAGAAGCAAATGAAAATGCAAATAAACCTATCAAAATTTGTGGGTTGCAGCTAAAGTAGTGCCAAGAGGTAAATTTATGCATTAACCAATTACATTAGAAAAGAGGGAATGGGGGAGATCGAAGATGGCGGCATAGGTAAACACCGGAGATTGCCGCCGTAAACAACCACTTCAAAAATACAACTAAAAGTCGGAACGGACATCAACCAGAACCACAGGAAGGCTGGCTGAGGAGAGACTCTTCAACTAGAAGGAAAAACAACAGCATTCCGACGCTCAGAGGAGGCGTAGTGTGGAAAATTTAAAGGTACGGTGGTGCGGTGGTGAGGTGGTGCTCGCGCAAAGCGGGCTGGCGGCTGAGGGCGTGGTTGTCGTTTTCAATCAGGAGTGAGTCTCAGACTCTGGGCTACAGATCCGGGCGAGTCTCTAGGGACCCAGACTCAAACGGGAGAAGCGGGACTGTCTGGCTACGGCCCCTCTGAGGTTTGCAGCGGTTGCTGGGACAGAGAGGCAGAACCCCTGGGGACGGACTGAGAGCGGCCATAGCGGCTCCCTCCCCCTGCCCTGTTGATCCCGCCCGCCCAAGCCCTGCGCACAGCCATCTGCCGATCGCCTCAGGCAAAGGCTGGATTAGCGCCTCCCCAGAAGACAGACGTTTTCCACACAGCTGATTCCTACAGCCAGTCGGCCTGGTGGTCAAATCCCTCTAGTGTTAACTACAACAATTAAGGCTTGGCTAGAACAAGACTGCGCACAGAGACCACAAGGGGGTGCACCAAGAAAGCATAAAAGATGCGGAGACAAAAAAACATGACAGAAATGGAGGATATGGAGCTAAGAATCGCAATTTTGAGGGCTTGCCATAAATTTGTGCAGAGCCTCACGAAAACTAATGAGACCCTCGATGCTACGATAAAGAAATTAGAAAGTAAGCATACACGGACTGAAATAAAGAATATTATACCCAATAGCAGACCAGAGGAGCTCAAGAATCAAACCAAAGATTCGACAAAAAACACCCAATTGGAAAAGCAAAATGAAAAAAGAATCTGAAAGTGTGAAGATAGTGTAAGGAGCCTCTGGGACAGCTTTAAGCGGTCTAATATCAGAATTATTGGAGTGCCAGAAGATGAGAGACAGCAAGATATTGAAAACCTATTTCAAGAAATAATGGCAGAAAACTTCCCCCACCTGGAGAAAGAAATGGACTTACAGGTTCAAGAAGCGCAGAGAACCCCAAACAAAAGGAATCCAAAGAGGACCACACCAAGACACATCATCATTAAAATGCCAAGAGCAAAAGACAAAGAGAAAATCTTAAAAGCAGCAAGAGAAAGAGGCTCAATTACCTACAAGGGAATACCCATACGACTGTCAGCTGATTTCTCAACAGAAACTTTGCAGGCCAGAAGGGAATGGCAAGAAATATTCAAAGTGCTGAATACCAAGAACCTACAACCAAGATTACTTTATCCAGCAAAGCTATCATTCAGAATTGAAGGTCAGATAAAGAGCTTCACAGATAAGGAAAAGCTAAAGGAGTTCACCACCGCCAAACCAGTATTATATGAAATGCTGAAAGGTATCCTTTAAGAAGAGGAAGAAGAAGAAAAAGTTAAAGATACAAATTATGAACAACAAATATGCATCTATCAACAAATGAATCTAAGAATCAAGTGAATAAATAACCTGATGTACAGAATGAACTGGTGATTATAATAGAATCAGGGACATAGAAAGGGAATGGACTAACTATTCTTGGGGGGAAAAGGGGTGTGGGAGATGCGGGAAGTGACTGGACAAAAATCATGCACCTATGGATGAACACAGTGGGTGGGGAGTGAGGGTGGAGGGTGGGGTGGGAGCTGGAAGGAGGGGAGTTATGGGGGGAAAAAAGAGGAACAAATGTAATAATCTGAACAATAAAGATTTAAAAAAAAAATAAATAAAAATAAAAATAATAAAAAAAAGAAAAGAAAAGAGGGAATGATTACATTACAAAAGTTCTCAAATTAGTAATCTAATTTTTTTAAAAAAATGCATTTTATTTTTAGACAACCTACATGACATGTTTTTTCTTAAAAACAATGACTCTGCTACAAATAAATCAAGGTCAAAATGAACGAAGAGCTCCAGATAACATCAGTCCCATTTGGATGAAAAGCAGCAGCCAGTTATGATGACAGGTGATAGATCCAAATTGCCAAATTTGTTAACATTTTCCCATTTCTAAACCACCTTTAAAGAGAATTACACCATTCTCATGGTAGTCCAGCAGAGCAACCATGCCATCTGTACTCATGTTTTCATCCATAAGGAACTCTGGTCTCTGTTCTTCAAGCTTCCCTTTGATTGATTGCACGTAATCTTTGATGCACTTCTTTATAGGCTTCTTTTGTCAAGCTGGTTTCCTGCAAATGATGGTTCATGACAATGTCAACACCAGTGATTACTGTGCTTTTGGTGCCTTCGCCCTGCAGGCCTTCAGCGGAGGCATTTTCACCAATAAGCCAGTCATCAATGTTACCTTTGTCCTACTGACCATCTTCCCCTCTACCTCCAGGCACAGCCCGTCTGCGATCTCCTGCATCTTGAAGATATCAGAGAACATCTCATCATGGCTGAGGAGGTCCCCGTAGATGATCATGATGGCTGCTGGGAGGAGAAGGAGGCACTGCCTTAGCAGGAGCTCAGAGCTCAGAGTGAGCTCCATGCAGGTGCAACTGGAGCAGAGCTAGGGCTGGGGGGTGGGGGTGGGGAGCAGGCTGAAAAGCAGTAATCTAAGTTCTTACCACCAGAAACTAGAAAAAAGAAGAGCAAAATAAACCCAAAACAAGCGAAGAGAAGGAAATAATAAAAGCAGAAATCAATGAAATGGGAAAAGAAAACAATTTTAAAAAAAACAATGAAAGACCAGAGAACTTATAAGCATATATGCATAACACAGGGACACAGACAATAGTATGGTGAAGGCCTGGGGCAAGATGGGTGAGGGGTGGAGGGGGTGAATGGGGGAAAAAAGGGGGACATATATAATATTTTCAACAATAAAGATAAATAAATAAAAACAATGAAAGAAAAACTGTTTAATAGACTTCTAGCAAGACTGGCAAAATAGAGAAAAGACACAAATCACCAATACCAGTAATGAAACAGTATAGTATTACAGTTCCCACAGCCTTTAAAAAAATAATGAGGGATTACCAGAGGTACCTTTACACTCATAAATTCAACAGCTTAGGAGAAATGGGCCAATTACATTACCGTAGCTCAAACAAGATGAAATAGAATAGTTCTATAACCATTAGAGAAATTGAACTTGTCCTTAAAATTCTCTGAAAAAACAAATCTCCAGATGGTTTCACTGGAGAATTCTATCAAATATTTTGAAAAGAATTAGCACCAATTTTATACAATCTCTTCCAGAGAACAGAAGAGGGAATACTTCTCTATTCACTTTAGAAGGTAGTATTACTCTGCTACCAAAACTGGACAAATATCATATAATAAAGAAAACTAGAGACCAATACCTTTCATAAGCTTAGATGCAAATATCATCAGCAAAATATTAGTAAATCAAATCCAACAACATATTTATAAATACGCACAAACAAGTAGGATTTATTCCAGGTATGCACGTGAGACCTTGAGCCACAGGCAGCCACAGGCAGTCAGCTAAACTGAGCTCACCTCCTTGATGTGTAGAAACTGTGAAATAATAGCTATTGCTTGATTGAAGCTGCTAAATCTCAGAGTAATCTGTTCTATGGCAATAGACTGACATAAGAAGGTATGAATTCCATGTCTAACACTGCTGGAATTGGTTAAAGAGCAAGCTTGAAAAGCTTTCCTACCAATCACACATCTTAATTCTTCTTTTTCTCTCTCTTGTACCAGCTTCAACCTTTCATTTATGGTAGAATAAACTGCCCTTCTTCTAAGCTCCACCTATTCCTGAAAGCTTTCCAACCAAAGTGGTGAATGTAATAAAGCAAGCAGCCAGAGATGCTGTGCTTTTCCATCTAATGACAGAAAGAAAGGAAACACTCCATCTGGGTAGAAATTGATAATTGGCCATATCCAATTCCTGGACATCTGGCTTTTAAATGAAACCGAACACAGTAATTAATGTCTGTTTCCTTGGGCATTCTTTTACCGAAATGCTATTTATTCCTCTAGTCTTTAAAGGACAGCACCAGTGCAATTTTAAATATCAAGTAACCAAAGGTTTGCCTCGATTTTTTCCTATTACCATAGTTATATATTTATTGCAAGATTTGGAAGCTACAGAAAATCACAAGAAAAAGAAGGGGAAAAATATTTCACTGTCCAAGAGAATTATTAACATTTTGATGAATCGCTTTCCAGCTTTGGCTTTAAAAAATAAAAAGGAGTTTCAGAATAACAATTTTTTTCATCAACAATACATCCTCTGCCGAGACCGGTTTGGCTCAGTGGATAGAGCGTCGGCCTGCAGACTCAAGGGTCCCAGGTTCGATTCCGGTCAAGGGCATGTACCTTGGTTGCGGGCACATCCCCAGTGGGAGGTGTGCAGGAGGCAGCTGATCGATGTTTCTCTCTCATTGATGTTTCTAACTCTCTATCTCTCTCCCTTCCTCTCTGTGAAAAATCAATAAAAAATATTAAAAAAAAAACAAAACAAAACAAAAAAAACAATACATCCTCATTTAAAAAACCTAACAGAATATTTTAATGAGTGAAACTTAATGAAGAAAACCAAACCATTTATTCCACTGAAATCCACATCCATTTCCTAATATGTAGAGTTTAGCCTGATGACATTGATAATTCAGCCCTAAAAACCAGGCTGAATGGTTCAGGGAAATGTCCCATAAGGCTAAAGCAGCCCTGACAGCATGTCAAGAATAATGGAACTCAGGGAAACAACATATGTTTGCACCCACTGTCCTCCCATGGTTCCACTGCTGCCCCAGAATTTGCAGTGGGGGAGGGGTTCACAGATTTGTACCAGGATCCTTAATGGGCTACAAGCCAGCTCAAAGATGCACTAGAGAACAGATTGTTACATTTCAGGAGTTTTGTGAGCTGGTTATTAAACATGGTCATTATTAAAAATTAAATGATATACACTAGTAATTAAATAAATTATTTTCAAAACAAAGGTAATAAATACTCAAACCTATCACTTTTTAATCACTTTACAACATGTTGCTATTACATTTGTTCCTGATGTTCCTATCTATTGTGTCTGTATGGTGGATATACCGTATAATGGTGTCCTGGGGACATCCCTTCCTAACTGTGTTCAGTGACTTCACTTTGGTAGTTTGAAATTGGACAGGAGGAGTATTTATACCACAGGAATGAACAAATGCTCCAAATCTGGGCTTCATTGATAGTTTTGTTGATTGTTCAGTGATGGAGAAACTGTTAATACTGTAGATTAAATTTTAAAATGCCATATCTATAGTTGTGACATTGTAAATAATACAAAGATCAAGGAAATATTTCTCCAGTATTCAAAAACTATTATAATTTTTATCCAAGTCACTCATGTTATCGATGAATGAGTGAAGTACCACCACCTTTATTTCTTGTTTCACTTTATCTTGATCATTAACATCACTGAAAATATCAGCCAAGATTCTCGTCAAAACTGTACTTGCTTATTACTTACAATAATAGTTGGCCTCAGATACAAAAGTTCAGCAAAAATCAATGAAACATTTTGTGGGAATCAACTGGCTACATGGAATTCACCTAAAAGAATATTGCATGTTTTATCATTATTTATAAACTATGTGACATACTCTTTATGTCAGTAAAATTTTTTTTTATTTTTATAAAGAATTTTAATTTTTATTTATTTTTTTTAAATTAAATCTTTATTGTTCAGATTACATTTGTTCCTCTCCCCCCCCCCCATAACTCCCCTCCTTCCAGTTCCCGCCCCACCCTCCGCCCTCACTCCCCACCCACTGTCCTCATCCATAGGTGCACGATTTTTGTCCAGTCTCTTCCCGCATCTCCCATTCCCCTTTCCCCCCCAAGAATAGTCTGTCCATTCCCTTTCTATGTCCCTGATTCATTATAATCACCAGTTCATTCTGTACATCAGATTACTTATTCACTTGATTTTTAGATTCACTTGTTGATAGATGCATGTTTGTTGTTCACAATTTGTATCTTTACCTTTTTCTTCTTCCTCTTCTTAAAGGATACCGTTCAGCATTTCGTATAATACTGGTTTAGTGGTGATGAACTCCTTTAGCTTTTCCTTATCTGTGAAGCTCTTTATCTGACCTTCAATTCTGAATGATAGCTTTGCTGGATAAAGTAATCTTGGTTGTAGGTTCTTGGCATTCATGACTTTGAATATTTCTTGCCATTCCCGTCTGGCCTGCAAAGTTTCTGTTGAGAAATCAGCTGACAGTCGTATGGGTATTCCCTTGTAGGTAATTGAGTCTCTTTCTCTTGCTGCTTTTAAGATTCTCTCTTTGTCTTTTGCTCTTGGCATTTTAATGATGATGTGTCTTGGTGTGGTCCTCTTTGGATTCCTTTTGTTTGGGGTTCTCTGCGCTTCTTGGACCTGTAAGTCCATTTCTTTCACCAGGTGGGGGAAGTTTTCTGCCATTATTTCTTCAAATAGGTTTTCAATATCTTGCTGTCTCTCATCTTCTGGCACTCCTATTATTCGGATATTAGTCCGCTTGAAGCTGTCCCAGAGGCTCCTTACACTATCTTCACACTTTCGGATTCTTTTTTCATTTTGCTCTTCCAGTTGGGTGTTTTTTGCTTTCAAATCTTTGGTTTGATTCTTGTGCTCCTCTGGTCTGCTATTGGGTATAATATTCTTTATTTCAGTCCGTGTATGCTTACTTTCTAATTTCTTTATCGTAGCATCGAGGGTCTCATTAGTTTTCGTGAGGCTCTGCTCAAGTTTATTGCAAGCCCTCAAAATTGCGATTCTTAGCTCCATATCCTCCATTTCTGTCATGTTTTTTTGTCTCCGCATCTTTTATGCTTTCTTGGTGCACCCCCTTGTGGTCTTTGTGCACAGTCTTGTTCTAGTTAAGCCTTAATTGTTGTAGTTAATACTAGAGGGATTTGACCACCAGGCCGACTGGCTGTGAGAATCAGCTGAGGGAAAACTTCAGTCCTCTGGGGAGGTGCTAATCTAGCCTTTGCCTGAGGTGATCCGGCAAATGTCTCTGCGCAGGGCTTGGGCGGGGCGGGCTCAACAGGGCGGGTGGAGGGAGCAGCTATGGCTGCTCTCAGTCCGTCCCCAGGGGCTCCGCCTCTCTGTCCCAGCAACTGCTGCAAACCTCGGAGGGACCGTAGCCAGACAGTACCCGCTTCTCCCATTTGAGTCTGGGTCCCTAGAGACTCGCCCAGATCTGTAGCCCAGAGTCTGAGACTCCCTCCTGATTGAAAACGACAACCGCGCCCTCAGCCACCAGCCCGCTTTGCGTGCTCGCGCACCACCATACCTTTAAATTTTCCACACTGCGCCTCTTCTGAGCCTCGTAATGCTGTTGTTTTTCCTTCTAGTTGAAGAGTCTCTCCTCAGCCAGCCTTCCTGTGGTTCTGGTTGATGTCCATTCCGTCTTTTAGTTGTATTTTTGAAGTGGTTGTTTACGGCGGCAATCTCCGGTGTTTACCTATGCCGCCATCTTCGATTCTCCTATGTCAGTAAAATTTAAAATAAACCAGTATGTGTGTGTGCATGTGTGTGTGTGTTGCAGAGAGATGGTTGCTAATCATTTACTAAACCATCACTGATCAGAGCAAACACTTCCTTTTGCCCTGCTTGTCATAACCTCCAGCAGATTCCTTTCAGCTAGGTATAAACTGATAAGTAAATAGGGAAATAAAGTAAAAGAAAAACAAGAGCTCAAAGGAAAAAGCAGAAAAGCAAGGAAGAATAGAAGAGAAAGAAAGGACAGGTAGAGAAAATTCTCCCTGTCTCGCCTGTGCCTTATCCTGCCTTTTTCCTCATCACCCACCAGCTGTTTACAACAAAGGAGACAAACCACTGCACACCCTTCAGGATTTCTGGAATCACAAACATGCCTGGGGTTCCCTGGTGACCCCACGGAAAGGTAGCTAAGGAGCCAGCAGTACTTATCAACAATGACCATGCTGACTCTGGGTCAGGGTATTTTTTCAGTTTTTGTGTCTGCCATTAACATTCTAAACAACTGAGGTATAAGTTATGGGGTAAAATTTTAGAGTACAGTTCTTTGAATTTGACAAATGCATATAGTCACATAACTACCACCATTCAGAACATTTTCAGCATCCCTCAAAATTCACTCAAGCCTGTTTGTGACCAGCCCCTCTCCCTGTCTTGAGCCACTGCAACCACTGATTGGTGTCCTATTCTTCTGTGATTTTTCCCGAAAATGTCATATCAGAGGACTTATACAGTATGCAGACTTGTGAGTCTAAGTTCTTCCCCTTAGCATTGTGTATTAGAGATCCCCCATGTTGTTGCATGTATCTGTAGTTCATTTCTTTTTATTGCAGCGTACAGTACCACCGTTTGCTACCTACTCATTGTTTGAAGAACACTTGAATTGTTATCAATTCAAAATAATTATGGGAAAAAATCATTGGTTGGTTTATTTATTTAAAGTCTCTCTCTCTCTCTCTCTCTCTCTCTCTCTCTCAGATTTAGGTCACAACAAAATAGAGAGGAAGGACCCTAGCCAGTTTGGCTCAGTGGATAGAGTGTCAGCCTGCGGCCCAAGGGGCCCAGGTTTGATTCTTGTCAAGGGCATGTACCTTGGTTGCAGGCTCCTCCCGGGCCCGGGCCCTGGTCAGGACTCGAACAGGAGGCAACCAATTAATGTATTTCTCTCTGTCTTTCCCTCTATCTTCCACTCTCCCTAAAAATCAACAGAAAACTATCCTCAGGTGAGAATTAACAACAACAAAACAAAAAAATTGAGAGGAAGGTACAGGGATTTCCCATATACCTTTTCCCTTCCCCATTATCAATATCACTCACCAGAGTGGTATTATATACATTTGTTACCAAGTATAACCCTATATTGACAACATCAAAATCACATATAGTTTACTGTAGGGTTTATTCTTGGTATTACACATTCCATGGGTTTGCACAAATACCTAATGACATGTATCCATCATTATGGTATCATACAGAGTATTTTCACTGCCCTAAAAATCCTCTGTGTTTTCTGCCTATTTAAATCCCCACACCAGCAACCACTGATGTTCCTTTTGTCCTGTAGTTTTCCAGAATATCATATAGTTAGAATCATTATGTTTGTAGCCCTTTTAGATTGACTTCTTTCACTTAGTAATATGCATTTAAGTTTCTTTCCATGTCTTTTCATGGCTTGATAGCTCATTTCTTTTTAAAATAATATCTCATTGTCTGGACATATCACAGTTTACTTATCCTTCACTTCCTGAAGTGCATCTTGTTTGCTGCCAAGTTTTGGCAATTATGAATAAAGCTGCTATAAACATCTGTGTGTAGGGTTTTGTGTGGACATAAGTTTTCAACTCCTTTGAGTAAATACCAAGGAATATGATTGCTGAATTGTATGGTAAGAGTTTGTTTAGTCTTGTAAGAAAGTGCCAAACTGTCTTCCAAAGTGGCGGTACCATTTTGCATTCCCACCAGCAATGAATGAGAGTTACTGTTAGTCCACATCTTGTCAGCATTTGGTGTTCTCATTGTTCCAGATTTTGGCCTTTCTAATAGGTGTGTCGAGGCACTTGTGTTTTTTATTTTATTGTTATTGAGTTTAGAGAGCTTTTTATATATATGGATACGCATCTTTAAGGAATATATACTTTACAAATATTTCTCTCAGTCTGTAGCTTATATTTTTATTTTAACAGTGTCTTTTGAAGAGAATTTTTAATATTTTGATGAAATCCCAACTATCAGTTGTTTTAATTTTAAGTAATCATTTTTTGCTGTATCTAAAAAATCTTGCCTAACACAAGATCAAAAAACTTTCTCCTATGATTTCTTCTAGAAGTTTTATAATTATGGGTTGTAAATTTATGTCTATGATCTATTTTTGTATTAATTTTTGCATATGGTATAAGATAAGGGTTGAGCAGCTGCTGCTGCTTCTTCTTCTTCTTCTTCTTCTTCTTCTTTTTCTTCTTCTTCTTCTTCTTCTTCTTCCTGCATATGGATGCCCCATTGTTCCAGCACCATTTACTGAAGAAACGATTCTTTCTTTATTGAATTATCTTTTAACCTTTTTTGAAAATCAACTCACCATGTGTACATATATGGGTTGTGTTAGGATTTTGAAATAAGGCCTTCTATGTCAAGGCTATGAACTACTCTTTTCTGGGGAGGAAAGGTGTAACTCAGAGGACCACAGACACCCAGTGTTTAATAAATTTCTGAAGCAGAAAGCTTAGAGGAAGTCTCAGGCTGAGGCTTGCTCTACCTTGAACTCAAGGTGGTAAGTGTTTGGCTGATGACTAGCTACCCTACTCACTGTATACCTTATATGTCTGAATATAAGGCAATCCTGGATATAAAGAGACCCCTCATTAAAAAAATGAAATAATAAAAACATTTTAAATTATTTTAAGCCAACTTGAATATAATATACACTTCTAGGGATATAGCAAGGCAGTCAATGTCTCTTTTTAAAAACTTTGCTATAATTAGTAATTATAAAAATTCCATATTATTTAAAATGATATAAACATTTAAGAGTGTTGCTTTTTTTCTGTCACATATCATGACATAGTTTCATCTACCATAAGTTCTTCACATGTACCTTTGTCAGAAACTTTGCCAACTTGAGGACCACTTCTTGTGTCATCTAACTCAGCTTTTTCAGAGCACATCAGCAGCTCTGTTATTTGACATACTGTACTTTTTGAATCTCTGCATGAGGCTGTCTTCAGCAATTTTATCACAAGCCACAAGTATCTATTTGCATAACATTGGAGTAGTTGACATTTTTATTCATTCTGAACCCACACATTTGTGATTTCTACCTCATAATTATTTAGAGTGGCTTTTTTTTAAAGAACATATATGTGGGGATTTTATTGTACTTCTTTTGGTGACCCTATCAAGAAGGATGGGGGTAGAAAAGGGAGAACAGTAAGGCACTAACAACTCTATGACTCAAAGTCCAGGGGATTATACAAAAGGGGAAGTGAGCAACAGGGATTGATAAATGGGTCCAGTCACCCTCCAGGAATGCTTACATGGGGTAGGAGAGTGAGCTCTGGAAGGAGAGGGAAGCATTATTGGTTTCAGGGCATTAAGGACAGTCTGAATCCTGGATACCAGGGTCCCTGGGGTCTTTAGTCCTTGCCTGATGAGGCAGAGTTGGATTCAGAATGAAGGGTCTCACCAATATCCCTCTCCAGTAGAACAGGTCAAGAGGCCTACGTTTTGATTTCTCATTTGTCCTGGGCTTTATTCCTGCTTTCTCACTTGGAGACCTTCAGATATCCCTTTGAGATGCAAAGCAGTGAGTGTGCGCCTCTTTTCTTATGTCTCCATGGAAGGCAACTTAGTACCTCTCTCCATGTTCCTGAAAAGGGACAAGAAAATCTTTTTGTGCCTAAATTCACTGCCTTCTAAAGTCTTTCTCATTTCCCTTTAGAAAACCATCTCTTTTTCAGTGAAGCTGAGCTGGCATGGGTCCCCCCGGTCTCTTCTGACTGGGTTCTTACCCTATTCCATCTACCTTGTGCCTCGTAGGAAGTGTGGCATTGAACTTGTTTCTCTGTATAACATCCCCAGTACTGAGGGGGGTGGAGGTGGCAGTGGAGGAAGCACTAGGTGTTCTGTGCCTTCAGCTACGGGGAGGCCAAAGAAGTCCCCAGAGAAATCCAAGGCAAGTAAAGGTGGCTGTCCCAGGACACCATTCCCAGGAAACACAACTCACAAGGACACTTGAGGGCCTTCCAGACCACAGCCTGTATTCCTCCAGAGTAGCTCGCTTATTCACTGTTGCGGCAAAGGTGTCTGCCAGGCCTCAGTGTCCCTGGAAGCCCCCACCCCTACATACCAAAAGCACCGTGGCCTAGTTCCCAGATCATACATATCTTCCTACTCTAGGAGCACCTCTTGGAGAAGTTGCTAGGGAACTGATGGGTTTGAGGTGCTGAAATTATCTATTGCTGTCCCCTTGCCCACAGAAAAGAAGCTGAGACCAGCAAGAATGAAGTTGCATGAGTCATCAGATGCTGGTGGAAAATGATAGAACTTGAAGCTGCAAAGTAATCTGTAAGCTCAACTAAGAAAATGCTAGATTTCGCTAAGAATAATGTTAGAATTTGAGTTTCTGCTATTATTACTAAGAATAAGAATCGTATTTTAAAATATGGTACTTGATTACAATTTCATTTTTCATTTTATTTGCAAGGTCGCTCTTAAAACCTATGTGCTGCCTTTACTTGATGGAGTATTTACAAAGTTACTTGGTTTTGAAATAAAGAGTGGATTGTGGTAGGATAATATATCTTCTAAAATATCTACAAATCATAGAAAAGAGGTAAGAGCCAAGGAAAGGAACTCAGAAAGATGAAGACAGCATAATAGTTTAGCTGAGAATATTTATACCGCTCCCTGGTTCACTTCCTCCTACCTTACCCTGAGGACAGCTTCAGACACCTCTCTCTTTTCTCTGTAGTACATAGAGACCCCTAGATAAGCTTGGAAACCCTGGAGCAGAGTGCCCTTTGACCCTTTTCTCTGGAGCCCAGAGCAGAAATGGCAAGTGTGGTAAGTTAAGCAGAGAGAAGGCTGGAGACAATGCCTGAACAGGGAGCTCTCCAATAGGCCTCAGCAGCGGGCAAAACAGGGTTGTCTTGCCTTGGGGCAAGGTAACCCTATAGCACAGGCTCTAAGGTGTGCCGCCCAAAGGATCAAGATAAGGTTGTGTGTCCAAGCTTCACTTGAGCTAGGAGGGGTTGAAGGGGGTGGGAGTGGTGGACCTTTATTATATTAAGACACAAATTATTCAACTGCAAAACCTGCAGCTACAGCAGGGACAGAGGCATGTGGGACTCAAGAAGACCCTCCCTTGCTGTTCTTCCCCTGCACCCACATACATCCTGAGGGGAAGAGAAGAGGAGAGCCCTTGAGAGTGGAGAACAGCTCTGATATTGAATTTGAGCTTTAAATAAATCGAGTTTAAATCTTTAGTTTGACTGAATATTTACTCCAAGAGACTAACTTTGAAAATGCAATGATACAGCTACCTTGAAAATGACAAGACTGAGTTTCCCCCATCATTAAAAATGGGGGTTGAGCCCGGCCGGCATGGCTCAGTGGGTTGAGCATCGTCCCATGAACTGAGAGGTCGCTGGTTTGAGCATATGCTCAGGTTTTGGGCTTGATCCCCACTAGGGGGTGTGTTACCTTTTCACATAGATGTTTCTCTCCCTCTCCCTTCCTCTGTCTCTTACATCAATAATAAAAACATTTTTTAAATGGGTGCTTAGAGTCAAGTTCAATTCCATTACAGAGAAATGAGTTAAAACGTCTCTTTTCCTGCTGGAGTGCTACATGGTGAGTTTTAAATCCATTACACTATCATATTCTCCCTTAAATCATGTGCCTGGTGGACAGCAGTATGACTCAGCTGTGAGCTCAGGAAAACAGTACGGGCAGTGTCTGTGGGTTCTGTCACCCACGCTTGGAGCCTGAGGGCACATTTCACCCATCAGAGCATCAGAGAACTTTTCAGCTTCTCCCAGCTGACAGTGGCCCAATGATGACGCAGCTTCTTCAGAGGCCAGGGCACATGATCCACCCCATTAATTATCTTTATGTGACCAAATATAATAACACTTATTATGCACCTATGGTATGCTAAGTGCCAGCCTGTAAATAATATGTTGGAAGACAGGAGCTTACTTCAGGAAGTGCATTGAGGAAAACAAGGAGATAAGAAGAGGGACTTGAAAACATAAGCATTTACTAAATAATCCAGGCCAAATCTCTCACACAATGAAGTGCTTTCCCCTTTCCTTTGATGACTGAGAGGACAAAGTGACAAAGCTCAGCTAAGAGGCAGCGTGCAAAACCAGGCACAGGAATGAGGCAGTGAGTAAAGTTGGTGACGCCAAAGCAGGAAGGAGATAACCGGGATGATGGGGAAAAGCTGTGCAAGCATTCACCCTCGCAAGCTTGCCGTCGGAGAAGTTCCTCCACCCAGTTTTCTCCTTTACCATTAGTCAACGCTCACATTATTGCCAATGAGAAGTCTCCTCGGGTCCAAGTCCCTTCTCATCTTACCTGTGGGAAAGTCCAACAGGGTGCAAGTGGTCTGCTGAGTGACAGTGTAGTCTACCAGGACAGAAGTGGGAACTGGGAGGGGGTGGTTGAGTAAAGGGGAAGGCAGGGAGCTGCTGAGAAAGAAAGGCCGTCTTTCCTTTCACTCTAGTGGCAGGAATAAAAGGCTTTAAGAAAATTATTATTTAAGGTAGAAGTGTCTTATATTACACGGCTCTGTCATTCCTCCCACACTAATTCCTCACTCCCCAACACACACACACACACACACACACACACCTAATCTTGTGGAGGTCAATTATCTTTCTAAAAATACTTTATGCTGGGACATGCAATGAAAGTCACTTTAAAATACAATAGCCTCATCTCTTCATTTGCATGCAATTTCATTTCCCCAGCAATAGGTCTTTTTAAATAGAATTTGCTTTGGCCTAAGCTTTTAAAACGCACCGGCAACTAGGCAATATGTGAGTACAAAGGTGAGTGCATATTAATTCTAAAATGGATTCTATTTATTCAGTGTTCTACTTTTTCAAGTGCTTACTATAGTTTAATACTTCCACTTCAAACCCGTTACTGACCCAGGCTGTCCCCCTAAAGCACCGCAGCAGAGCATTGCATGAACTTCCACAGCAACTAATCTCATAAACACCAGATTATGGCTTTGTTACAAAATGTAGCAGATAGGGGGAAAGAGCTGAGAAAAACAAAGCGCCCTTCAAAACATGATATTTTAAAACAGTTATTAAACAGATAGTGAAGGGAATATAGAGGACTAGCTTCAAAGTAACTTGCATAATATTTACCTAACTTTCCTACTTACGTTGAAGAAATGTGGTTAGGGCCAAAATCTTCTTTCACAAATGAGCTCATAGGCGTTACATAGAATGAAGTAGAACCTTTTGGCACAACCTCCCCATAAGGAACTACTCGGATGTGCTGTCTCTAGCTGTGTTACAATCCTATTACAATCTGGCCTTTCAGGTGTTAAAGAAAATGCTGGACTTGCCCTTAGTAAGGGAACAAAATGGCCCCTTTGGGTACCAGAATTTAATTTGTTCACGGCTGGGTCTGGAGACATGTGACGCCCACTATTTGCTCCTGCTGGTGGGAGGCAGAAAGGAACAGGGGAGGGGAAATGGGGTGAGGGCTACATTACTTAGAAGCAGCAAATCCTGACGCCAGGAAGTTAGGAAAAGCAGCTCTGGAAAGCATGGGGTTTCTCTGTGCTTTCTGAAACAAAGGAGAGTTGCTAGTTCTCCGATGGACTAAAAAGCTTGCAGAGAGGAGGGCAGCTCCCAGCTTGGCCTCTAGCTGCTCGGCTGAAAGCTTTCCCAAGGAATTAGGGGACCAAAGGCCTCTCAGGACCCAGAGACTCTGGGTGGCATCTTCCAGAGCAGCATTTGGCTAAAACTACCAGAGCATCAGAGGAGCAGAGTGATTCTGAAAATTGAGGCAGTCTAAATAATTTTGTCAAAATTATACTTTTGTTCAAACATACAGCCGGCTGATGCAAAAGTGGTCTTTTTGGCTTATTTTAGATAACAATAAAAATTATTTACATCATTTGGTATGTGTGGATGAGAATTAAAATAATTCTTTGGAAAAAAGTATATTAATATGGATGAAGCTGTTAGAAGACATTTCATCCTTACCTTAACCATTAACTAAGAGCAGATGATAATATCTATAAGGCAGATTCTGATGGTAAAGTTGTAGAAGCGTTAAATCTGCACATACCTTAATCTTGGTAGTAATTGTCATAATAGTGACCACTCCATTGGATTGTTAAGTGGCATGTAATATTCTGGGTAAAGGGGGCTCTTTGAGCCCATCAGTGCCCCTGACTTACCCAGATCCCACAATATCTTTAATTTTCTTTGTTGCTGTTAATTTAATTTTTTCCATCGCCATTTATCCCCTCTATGCCCTCTTCTACCTCCATTAATTTTCTATCTTGACTTATTTGGCTGAAGCTAATGTCAAACCAAGGTATAATCTAATCTATATTAAAAAGTTTAGAAGTCATGGTCCCACAGAGCCCATGCTAATGCCAATTATGCACATTCCCATCTTGTCATTCCATTAAGTACTAGAGTGATAAGAGCTTTGCACTGGGCAAAGCTTCAACTAGTTGGCAAGAAAATGAAGGACCTGGCTCAAAGAATGTCCTCAATGAATTCTTCAGTGGAGCGAACCAGGTTATCACAGAAAAGCAGAAGTAGAGGTTCTGTATCAGTAATCTAGAACCCACACTGTCCAACTTGAAAGTGCACTGGTATTTGTCGAAAGCTCACTGTAGAACTGGCTATTGTCAAGTTCTCATGATAAAAGAAACATTATCAATGTCTCATCAGAAAAAAAATGTTCATAATAAATATGATCCATTTAAAATTATTTTTTTTATGGTGGAAGATTAGCTTTTTAAGATTAGCATGATCTTAAATAACTATAAAATTATCTTCTTCATTTGTACATTCAATGACTTTAGCTGATTTTCCCAAAATATATCACACAGTCAAACATTCCTACCACGCCGAGAATAGGAGCAAGCTGTTAATAAGAGGGAGGGATGGGTGAGAACTAGACCTGCCAAGACTGAATGATTCAAAATTATGCTGAGTTGAAAAAGACAGAGATTTCCCCCCACTCCATTATCTTGTAACATCTTACAACAGGAGCACAAATGTTTCTATGATTTACAATAAAAATGGCAGAATTTCTTAGGCCTGGAAATCTCCCTCCACTTCCTCCCACGCTGGGGCCATAGTGGGGCAGGTGCAGCTCTCTTGCCCTGTGGCTTTTTCAAAAGCAAATAATTTTAAAAATAGTGCATTTCTTGTTTCTAATAAAGTAAAATGAAAGCATATAAAGAGAATGCTGATCTGCTATTCCTCATCTCTGGTGAAGATGGGGAGATAGAAATAGGATTCAACTTCGTTAGAAGGAGTTTAGGGCGGACATAGGAGGAATTTCCTGAATCTGGGAGTTATGAGGCCCAGGGCAGATTGTGATGAACGTGCTTTTCCTGTCCCCGGAGAACTTGCAGTAACAATATGACACGCATTTGGGGGGAGAATTTGCAGTGAAGATAAGACATACATTTTGGGGAAGGGTGAAGGATGGTAAGTGTAGTAATGAACTCAGGAATGTAAAATATTAGTTATGGAATAACAGACTTCTCAGTTGCTAGGGAATCCTAAAAATAGGATGAGTGACTGGCTGAGAGGGGCAGGAAGGAGTCGGTTTTCTGAGGGTATCATTGGGCAGTCCAGGCCTGACAAAGGCAGCGCGGAGCCGCTCTCAGAGGCTGAAGAAATGAAGCAACAAGCATGTACAGCTAAGTTGAGTCCCAGCAGTCTTGCAGATATATTCTTTGCAGTGGTCATGCTTTCTTCCAGGGCAGCCATACCCAACTACACAACACTCAGACTCACAGGAAGAGCTGGAGGCTCAGTTCCTGAGGGGAGAATGCAGGCCCACAGTTCCTGCATTCTGTACATCCCCACCCCCACCCCCACTGCTGTCTACTCTTCAGACTAAATCTCTAGGTTGGAAAAGTGTGCATAACAGACTTGGCGCCCACCTTTCCACAGTGTGCAAAGCTGGCTATTGGGGGACTGATGAGAGGAATCTAAGTGGTGAGGAATAGGGTGGGAGATATTATTTTGAAGCAAAATAATTTTTGTTTTCATCACGGACAGGTAGATCTTTCCACTCTGGTGATTTCTAGTCTGATGATTCCCTAAAAACATTTTTAAACAGATTCCACTTCATATTAAATGGATAGCCTATCAATGCCAGGCTACTTGTTTTCTCTATGAGAAATTCCATCAGCGACTGTGGCTTTCATCTGTTAACTTCGTGCTTGGTGGGGCTTAAAAAAATTCCTGATGTTGCTATAACAAAGGGCTTGGCTCATCAGTTTATTTTTCTTTTGTTGGTGGTAAAACATGGTAGAAATGATATTTGGTTGCTGTGTGGACCCTGGACAGATGGCAGGAAAGTAGAGAGAGGGAAGGGGAGGGTTATGATTGAAGGACATCAATTGAGAAATGGAACCCTAGCTTTCCTCCCCTGGGCAGGTGTTGCCACAGGACACAGCAGGTTGGGTTGCGTTCTCCAATTCCCTTTGATGGCTTCGTCCATTCTTTTAGAAAGCTGGCTCCAAGGAAGAAAGAACAGGGCTGTTTCCAAAGATTCCTACTTTACCCTGGCTAGCGATATTATTAGTTGGTGGTTTGAAGGCTCAGTAAGTGACTTTCTGCTTGTGGGTTTACACAAAGGACATCCTTACCCTAAGAAAAAAAACCTTCCCCTAAACTTTTGTTGAGATTCATTGCTTTAGTTATCTTTTCCTGGTAGGCTCTGTTATATTAAAAAAGTAAATATAACAAACCCTTGGTAGGGAAGAATTATTGTATCATTAATAGACATTATTACCTTGTAACTAGCTGATAAAGTATAGAATAGAATAGGTGTTTTTTTTTAATTTAAAAAATTAAATTAATTTAGATACCATAAATTTTACCTTTTAGTATACAGTGTTGCAAGTGTTGATATATGTATACAGTCATGTAAGCACTGCCACAATGAAGATATGAAATAATTGTATCACACCAAAAAATTACTCCCCATCCCTTTGTGCTAAACCCTTCTCTATTCCTTAGCAATACTGGTCTGTTTTCTGCAGCTATAGGTTTGCCTTTTCTGGAACATCCTATAAATGAGTTCATACTGTATGATGACTTTTCAATCTGGATTTAGTCACATAGAATAATGCATTTGAGATTCACCCACTTTTTTATGTTTCAATAATTTGTCCCTTTCTATTGTTGAGTAGTATTTCATTGCATGGATGTACCAGATTTTGTTTATTCATTCTGTAGGTAAGGGACTGCAATGGACTACATTGTGTGCCCTCTAAATTTCACATATTGAAACCCTAACCCAACCCTCACTGTATTTGGAGATAGGGCCTTTAGGAGGTAAAGTTAAATGAGATCATAAGGATGGGCTCTACCTGAGAGGGCTGGCCCCTTGTTAAGAAGAGGAAGAGACACCAGAGCTCTCCCTCTGAGCACACGCATTGACAGACCATGTGAGCACAGAGAGAAGATGGCCATCTTCAAGCCAAGAAGAATGTTCTCACCAGAAACGGAATTGGTTGCCACCTTGATCTTGGACTTCCCAGCCATCAGAACTGTGAGAATATAAATGTCTGTTGTTTAAGCCACCTGGTCTGTGGTATTTCTGTTATGGCAGCCGGAGCAGACTACTACAGGGACATCTGGGTTGTTTTCATTCTTTTTTAAAACAAATGTTTTGGGATTGTTTTTATTTTTGTGATTATGAAGAAAGCCCTTATAAGCCAAAATTGACAAGCTTTTAATTTTTTAACTTAATTTTTAAAAAATAATAGTTAATAATTCTCATGGTTCAAAAAAATTTAAAGTAATAATGTAGTAAATCCAATAGATGGGATTGTTAGCATGTGCTCCAACTTCCTATATGGTGGAGGCTGAAAAGCAAAACCTATATTTAAGTATATCCTCGAAACTAGGGTTCCAGATATGAATGAAGTATACCAATCAGATATGTTTTCATAAAATTTGAGTTTGGAAATAAGTTATGTGGGGAGAGATAAATGGCGTGGAAGTCCTCCATGGTGCTAATGAGAATGGTATCCGCTGATTGCTGGATTGGAGCTAAGGCAAAGTTTTCCTCCAGCCAACATCTGTGGCTCTGACATGCCTCTGATTGCTGAAATGAAACTATGTTGGGTGAACCCGAAGTTAAGTCAGCAAATTTCTTTTCCTCCACTCCCTGCACGCCAATTTCTCGACAGTGAAAGAGGCAGCAGTTCCCTTGAACATTTGGTGTTTTTCTGGGAGTTGTTTTGGGGCCTGTTCTAGAGTCTGCTCTTCCAGCCCTTTCAGTGAGTTTTGTCTTATAGGTCCTTCTGTTTAAACTAGCTAGAGAGTTTCTATTATTTGTGGACTGATTGGGTTGTACAGTGGAAAGACATTCTTTCCCAGACACCCAGTCCCCCTTTCCAAAGGCACTCACTATTATTAGTTTCTCATGCATCTTTCCAAAGGCATTTTATATAAAAATAGTCAAACATAAATTTATGCTCCCTTTTTAAAAACAGAAAGCAACAGATAACACATACTCTTCTGCATCAACTTTAAAAATAGTTTATCTATTAGAATTTTTTTCCATATCTGCACATAGAGCATCCTAATCCTTTTTTATGGTTGTTGAGTATTGCATCATAATCTATTTAATTAATTATTGCAGCATAATCCTATCTAATAATAAACAAACATGGTAATTAACCGTACCTCTGACACGCTTCCCATTGGCTAATCAGGGTGATATGCAAATTAATTGCCAACCAAGATGGTGGCCAGCAGCCAGGCAGCTGAAGCGAACAGGAGGCTTGCTTGCTCCAGTGACAGAGGAAGCCAATGTTCCCTGCCTGCCGCTGCTGGCCTCTGAGCTGCACTCTAAGAAACAATGTTGCAATTATAGAAGCTTAACAAACCCCAGAAACCTACTTTCAGCCAGCTGGGCCTCAGAGCTGGAGCTGCAACAGTGTTTCAATTATAGAAGCCAAACAAACCCAGATACCTGCTTTCAGCAGCCAAGGTCTCAGAGCTGGAGCCGAGCCTCAGAGCTAAAGCCGGCTCTCAGTTCCAGTGACAGCCATAGAAGGTAAATAAACCCCAGAATAAAAAAAAAAGAAAAAAGGAGAGGTTGGGAGCTTCAGTCTCCCGCCAGCCTGAAAACGGCCTTCAGCCCCTCACCCAGACTGGCCAGGCACCCTAGTGGGGACCCCCACCCTGAAGGGGGTGTGATCAGCTGCAAACAGCCATCATCTCCTCATCCAGGCTGGCCAGGCACCCAAGCGGGACCCCCACCCTGATCAGGGACACCCTTCAGGGCAAACCAGCCGGCCCGCACCCGTGCACCAGGCCTCTATCCTATATAGTAAAAGGGTAATATGCCTCCTAGCACCAGGATCAGTGGAGCTGCGAGGCCTCCCGAACCAGGGATCAGCGGAGCCAAGAGGCCTCCCGGCCTGGGATCAGCAGAGCCTCCCAACACCGGGATCAGCTGAGCAGCGAGGCCTCACTGCCCTGGTGTCAAGCAGAGCCGTGTGGCCTCCTGGCTCCTGGAGCAGCGTGACAGGGGGCAGCACCCAAACCCCCTGATTGGCCCTGCTCTGTGCGTGACTGGGGGTGGCATCGCAACCTCCCGATCTGCCCTGCTCTGTGCATGACAGGGGGCGGCGCTCCAACTCCCCAATTGGCCCTGCTCTGAGCCTGACCAGGGGCTGCACCTAGGGATTGGGCCTGCCCTCTGCCACCCGGGAGCAGGCCTAAGCCAGCAGGTCGTTATCTCCCGAGGGGTCCCAGGCTGTGAGAGGGCACAAGTGGGGCTGAGGGACACCCCCCCTGCCAGTGCACAAATTTTTGTGCACCGGGACTCTAGTTTATTTAATAAATCCCTTGTTGGTAGAAATTTGTTATTTCTAATAGTTTTCTATTTCCAACAATGCTGCAATGAATATTGTTTATGTACTCTTGTGTGTCTTCTGAAAACTACTACAAATAATAAGAAAATTATATCTGTAAGTTCCTAGAAACAGAATTGCTAGGACAAGAACTATGTACATTTATAATATTGAGAATATTGCCAAATTCCCCTTCATAGGTATTGTCTCAGTTTATTCTCTCCCTAGCAAAATATGAAAGTGCCTATTTCTCCATACCACCAACATAGTATATTATAACATTTCTGTGGTTTTCCCAATCTAATAAGTGAGAAATATTGTCGCTGTAATTTTAATTGACTTGTTCCCCTTCTATCATGAGTAGAAAGGAAAATATTTTCATATGCTTAAGAACTACTTATATATTTTTTCTGGTGAACTGTTTATCTCTTTTCCCCAGTTTTTTAAAAAATTGGGCTTTGGTTTTTCACTTAGCATTTTATTTGTAACAGCTAAATGAGGTTAATTAGCTCTTTGTTACTGATATGGGTTGCAAATTATTTTTCCAAGTTTGTTTCTTGACTTTGTTTTTGGTGATTTTAGCATGCACTTAAAAATTATGTCATGATATTTTTGTGACATAAGAAAGTCTTTGCCATTCTGAGGATTTTTTTTCTCTCTCCTTATGGTTCTGTTATTGCTTACTTTTCTTTGGTAAAGATTTAATTATTTGGTTCATTTGGAATTTATCCTGCTATAAAGGTAAAGGTATGTTGGGAGTTAATTCTTCATGGAGTACTCATGTTTTTATGCATCTTATGATGACATTTGTTCTGAACTATCTTTTCAAGGATACTTGCATCAGCCTTGGGAGACAAGCCGGACAAAGGGCAGATTTGTTTTCTGTCCACTACAGTAAAGATAATGTTTCTTTCTGTGCCAGGTTTTCTAGCAGTCTCCTTGTAAGATGGAGGGTTTCCTAAGATCATACTTCAACTGTGCACAGCCCGCTGTGTGTGCACCATCCACCTGGACCAATCTTTGTATTACCCCAGCGGTACTTAGGGAGCAAGGGAACCAGTGTAATTATGGGGCTCATGTTTCCTGCTGTGCATGAGTAATACAATCTTTTGTCTCTGGTCCAGGAATCTTCAAGTCTTCTGAGAGCATTTATGAAATCCTAGCAGGCTAACTTGTTAGTTTGCAAGAGGGTAAAATCCCAGACTCCTCACAGTTCTACTTCTATTTTTTCCAGATGGCTATGCTGTTACCCCATCACCAGTTTAAAAAAAAAATAGTTCTTCCTTTCCCCACTGATTCTAGATGACAGCTTTGTTTTACACTAAATTCTTGTATGTGTTTAAGCTCACTTCTGAGCTTATATTCTACTCAGTTAATCTGTCTATGTGTGTGCTAGAATATACTTTTAAAAAATTATTGAGGCTCTGGCTGGGTGGCTCAGTTGGTTGGAGCATCATCCCATACACTAAAAGGTTGCAGGTTTGATTCCTGGTCAGGGTACATGCCTAGGTTGTAGGTTCGACCGCCAGTTGAGGCTCGTGCAGGAAGCAGCCTACTGATGTTTCTTTCTCATCAATGTTACTATCCTCTCCTTCTCTCTTCCTCTCTCTCTAAAGTAAATGAAAACATTAAAAAAAATAAACATATCATCTTCGGGAGAAAATTTTAAAAATTGTTGAGGCTTTACAATGTCAAAGATCTGGTGGAATGAATTGCCACTTATTCCCTTCTTTTCCAGAATTTCCCTGGAACTTCCTGCATTATCACTTTTGCATATAAAATTTAGAATCAGGTTATCCAATTTGTAAAAATTCTAGTGTCAAACTTATAAATTAACTTAGAAAGGTTTAACATCTTTATGATGTTGAATCTTCCTATCTAGGAACATGGTATGCCTTTCTTTTTACTCAGGTCTTCATCATTTCTGAATGTGAATTTTATACCCCTCTATTTATAGATTTTCTTAGTTGTTGTAGTTTTGAAGTAGATTTTCTTTCATATTCCAGTTTTACAATTACAGTGACTGAAAATGTTAATAATTTTTATCTCTCCTTTAACATCTCTAACTCCCTTTTCCTTCTTGTTTGGTTTGTCTAGTACCTAAAAATTAATGTTAAATAATAGCAAAGATAGTTAAAACTTATTGAATATTTATATACCTTGTAGTGTGTAAGTACTTTACACCTATAAAGCTATTTACACCTTATAACAAGCAGGCTTAGGAATTATTGTCATTATTCTCATTTACAGAAGGGGAAACTCAGCACAAAAATATTATGCAAATTGTTTACAATCACATAGGTTCTAGGTGGCAAAGCTGGGACTTGAACCTTGGTAGATGAATACCAAAGTCCTCAAATTTCACCATTTTCCTACAGTGCTTCTTAAGAGAAGTAAGAGTAATACGCATCCTTTGTTTATGCTTTTGGTGGAAATGTTCCTGGTGGTTCCCCATTAAATATGATGATGGCTTTTGAGTTAAGACAGATTTCAATCATGTTAAAGATTCAGAGTTTTTATGAAGAGTATATTTTAAGAGCCCCCCCCCCCTTTTTTAGCATCTATGGAGATGGATCTTAGATGACTTTTCTCTGCATAAAATCCTCAGTCACATCCTAGATGGCAGGGATGTTAAGTGATGGACATTCTTTTATATCTTTTTAGTGGGTTGAACACTAAAGGGAAAAGTTCCTGTGGGCGTTACCATGGGGCGTCACAAGAAGACAATTGTCTTTGGCTTTTGGTTAATAATTTGCAATGAAAAATGAATGTTTCAGTACTTCTGAATAGTCTGCCTAATAATTTGGAAGGCAGAACCCATCTCTCTGATGCTCACTAAGCATTTTTGGCAAGTAATTTACACACATTTATCTTCTCTGACACTGCCTAATGGAGCTATCTACTTCCCTGGTGTCTGTTGAAAGTGACTGGCTAAAATGTGTGCATTCTGCACTCTACAGAAGGTGAGTCTGCCCCACAGATAGAAGCAGCCCACCATGGGCAACCAGCCTAAAAAGTTCAACTAACCAGTTCTCCAGTTGAAGTTCAGTGAGGTATTTGTTATTTTAACCTCTTAAGTAAGGTCTCAGACCTTTCAGGGCTGGTCTCTGGGAGTTAAAAAAAAAAAAAGTTTGTTTAATTTTTATTCATTTTTTTCATTTTTATTGTTTAGAGTATTACATATAGTATTACATATGTCTACTTTCCCCCTCATTGCCTTCCCCCCATCCACCCCCACCTTAAAAAAAGTTTTAATCCAAGACTGTCAAAATATAAAAAAGTATAAAAAAAGATTCCATTTTAAACTGGGTAGGAAAACAAACATTAGAAATTAATTAAAAGGAACATTGTGAGTGTGGCTTTACCCATGTTTCAATTCCTGAACCCCAAGAGAATGGTGACAGTAGAAAAATGTGCTTAAGACATTTATATAAATAGTTTTAAAATAGGAGTAAAAAACTATGATGGTGATGATGATGATGGGGAAAAAAAGGAGAAAGGAGAAAGGAGAAGATGATGATGATGGGAAAAAGTACTTGGTAGAATTTTTTGCCCATAATATCTTTAGTAAGTCTGATTAGAAATACCTGATCCCTAAGTTAAGAAAGAAAATAAAAAGGTAGTGGTAGCTAGGGAAAGAAAGAATCAAAGACCAATGTTTACATTTTATCAGTCCTTAAAGTCATCCAAGAAATGGCATAAATCTTATAAAAGGAAAGGGAAACTGTGGGCTTTCATTGATGCAGTCAAGTATGTACAGGTTGCTTCTAACGACTTGAGGAGAGGTATAATTTTAGGAGACAGACTGCTCTCACTGTAGAGGCATGTAACCTAGTCTGGTTATAAACTTTGGCATGGCAAGTCTTCCCAAACCTGTTCATACCTCCCAATTCAACACTCAACACTGTCAGCTTAGTTTTTCATATCAAGAAAGGTGATAAAACATTGCTAAAATGGCTCTTAGTATAAAAAAACTATTTGCATTTTATTTCATTTCATAGCTATTGAAAACTGAGTAACTGAAAGTTACAGATGGATATAAATATTTCAGTCATCCACTGTGGTAAGTGTAGCAAATAAATGTTCTTGGTGCTTTGGGAATCTTGACTTTCAAGATGGATTCCAAATGTTAAATGATGCATTTTAGAGTTAGAGTTAGAGAAAGCCCAGGCCACTAGCTGTCTTTCCCCATCCCAGATAGAGCCCACTCCCTGACAAGCTAGGGCACATGGGACACAGAGCACTGTCTCCAAAGGAAATGATGCTTATACACTCACTGTGCGTGGACAGACCAAAAGAGCGTTAGAAATTTGGAGAGAGAACTAGGAGAGGTGGAGTTGAAGCAAGCTTTGAAGAATGGGAAGCACTGGACTGAAGGGGCAATTCCTGAGTCAACTATTAGTATGTGCTGTGTTTCTCAACGTAGGCACTATTGACATTTTGTATTGTACTATTTTTGTTGTGGGGAACTGTCCTGTAGATTGTAGAATGGTTAGCAGCACCCCTGGCCTCTACACACTAGATGACAATAACTCCCTTCTCCACTCAAAGTTGGGGACAATAAAAAATGTCTCCAGACATTTCAAAAATCCCCTGGAGGGCAAAATAACTCCCACCCCATCTGAGAACCACTGATATATGGAACCTGTCCTGGAGCCAGGAAAGACATCAGTTTGTCCAGAGAAGAAAGTCCATTCGTGAAAGTGTCTTTCATTTCTGTATTCCAAGTGTCAGTTTTGGCACCTGACACATGATGAATGGTTCAGAAGTCTTTTCTGTCTATCCCTTTTTGAATGGTGCTATAAGAAAGTTGATCTGAAACCTTTAAAGGAGTTTGGGCAGGGAGATCCTAGAAGTAGATGGACCATTTAGGGAGCTTTTGTAATAACTCAGAAAAGGGATATAAAGATCTGCACTAAGGTTGTGATAAATAGAAAGGGGGGTTAATGCAACAATTTGTGTGAAGGAAGATTATATAGGATTTGGAGGTAGGAGGAAATACATCCGGTCAGCTGGATAGAAGACAGGAGGGGCCTTCGTCTTACTGGGAAGCAGGGGAAGTAGTGCAGATGTAAGTAAAAGTCTCTGAGTAGGTAACTGAGGGTTGAGCCAAAACAGTTATTATTTCAAATCATGAAAAAAACCTGTAGCAAGTTGTCAAGCTGAATCTGGAATCACTTTGCAGGTAAAGGAGGCAGGCAAATTTGGATGTACATTAGGAAAAAGATATATAAGAAGGACAAAGAGAAGAGACAAACTGCAAAATTCATTTTTCTTTTTGTTGTTGTTTTTGCTCAGTAGTGTCAGTTTGAGACATAAAAATTAATCATCTGATTTGGGATTCTGAAATTTGCATTTGAAGCCCAGTGTGTCCATTTAAAAGTCCTAAGAGAAGAAAAAAAACTGTGCTTTTAAAAATTCTAAACCATTTCCTCATTTTCATGAAGGAAATACAGACAAAGCAAGGGCAAAATTTCAGCATCAGGGCCTCCCCCTGGCTCACAGCCTTGGATGTTGCTAAGCTGGTGAGCATCCTATTGTCATTGGAGAAAGCCAGCTGCATAGCTAGATAGAGTGAGCCCGTCTCTGCAACTCCAAGACTGTAATTATGCTAAAATGGGATCTTGCAGCAGTGAATATAAAGAGAAGCCTTGGAATATCTCTCCTACACTAAACAACTTTATGGTTGAAAGGAAGCAATTACTGAGAACAAGATGAGACTAAGTAAAAACAGCATAACTTTCCAACTTTTCAACTTGGTTATTGACAGAATTGTGCTGACCTCAATCTTTGCTTCCTCTTCCCCTCCCCCAAAGCCATAATAATTCCAGTTTTCTAGCATGATTTTTTGATTCAGTGGAAGTAATTTTTTAAATTAACCATTCCCTCACTCAATTTAAAAAGCTTTATAGGTCGGCTTAATAATATTAGTAATTCTACCAAAGTCTTTAGGTTAAGTTTCCCTCCAACCAAGACCTGGAGAGACACGAGGTAGCCAAGTAAGACCTTATGCAGCAGCTCTACTTTCCTAAGTTACCACTCTCCAGCTGCGAGTGGAGTTGTCTGTGGAGAGGACAGGTATGAAAACAGCAGAACCTGAGGGCTTCTAATTCTTTCTCATTTCCTGTGATAGAAGGTGGGAGAAAAAGGAAATTGGGAATTGAACAGGCCCAGTCTGAAGCTGGAAACTGCAAATTAGGACCATCTACAAAACTGCATCCATCACCTCCTCATTCTGTCTCTGCAGTCTGCAGTGAAAAATGTCCACCTTGAACATTCTTTCTACAAGCTGTGTCGTCAGGTTAAGAGAAAGCAATGTGGTCCTTGAAAAGAGGCACATTTTGCACAGGTTAATTAGATAACTTAACTCTCTCAATAACACCAGAACCCAAAAGATCAACTTTTACCTAAATTACACAGATGACCATGCTTGGTGATATTGATCACTCTTCTGGAAGTCTTAATCAGAGCATAAGACAACAGAAAGAAACAGGATAAGAAGTATTGAGAAGAAAGAGAAAAAAATGATCACTAAATGAAATGACTGTCTCCCTAGAAATAGAAAATTTAAGACAATCAAAGGAAAAACAATAAGGCCTAATGAGAAATATAAGTAAGGAAGCCAGGTGTAACTATAAACATGCCAAATCCATATCTTTCTTACATGTCAACAATAGCTAGTTATGAAATATAATGTAAAAAGATTACATGAGAGGAATTCTTTAAATAAATCAACATATGTCCATCCAATGTAATATATACAGCCATTGCAAAGATAAAGTGGATCTCTGGTAGATGTCATGGGAAAATAGTAAAATGCATGGAAAAAACAATCTAAAGAATATAACCAAATCCTTTTTTGGTGGTTTTCTTAGCGGTGGGGGAGAGCTGGTATTATGGCTAGTTTTCTAATTCTATAGCTTTCTAATATTTTTACATGACAATTATGTATTATATTCGAAATTAAGGAAAAGTAATAAAGATTAAAAATTTAAGAGAAAATGAAGAATCCTGAGGTCTCCACTTGTTGGAGTTGGAAAGCACTACGGTTCACCTGCCAGTCAAACACCTTCCTTTCACAGAGAACTTGAAAGCTCATCTCCTTAAGACTGAAATAGAAAATGAACAGCTCCCAAAACGGAATCAAAAGTTCTGAAGTTTATCCATGCTGTCTCAAAAGGTAGGATTATTTCCTAAAGGTGAAGGGCTTAAGCAAAGAAAAAACAATAACTCACAGACATAGACAATATTATGGAGATTCCAAGAGGGAAGGGGGGTGGGGAGAGGTGGAAGTGGGTAAAGGGGGGATAAATGGAGATGGAAGGAGATTTGACTTGGGGTGGTGAACACAAAATACAATATACAGATGATGTATTATAGACTTGTACACCTGAAACCTATATAATTTTATTAACCCCAATAAATTCAATTTTAAAAAAAGTTCTAAGGTTTAGTTCATAAATAAAAGTAACTGTGTACTGATATTGTTAACTTAAAACATATTTTAAAAGAGAGACCTAGCATTGGAAATTTCTCATTTTATCTGGTGTTTAAATATACTTTTAAAAACTTTGTATTTTCTTTTGACAGGAATTCATGTGTATTCCAGGAATTTAAAAAACAACAAAAAGTATAAAAAAATAAAAAAGTATTCTATAATCATGTTTTTCAGAGATAACCAAATTAGTATTTTTATGTATATGTTTCCCTTTAGTCTTTTTATCAATGTATATGTATATTTTAAAAAGCAGATTGTAATTATTTAATTATTTATTTATTTATTTATTCATTTATTTATTCATTGCTGAGAGTATTACAGATGTTCACCATTTTTTCCCCTCTGCCACTCTCCACCCAGCCCCCACCCTACCCCAGGCCTTCATCACACTTGTCTGTGTCCATGGGTTATGCATATATGCATAAAAGTTCTTTGGTTAATCTCTTTCCATCCCCCACCCCTTTCCCCTCTGAGATCTGTCAGTGTGTAACTATTTATTTGACAACACCTGGTGAGCAGCTTCTTTAAAATATCATTGGATATTTCCTTTACTTCCTGTTTTTCTTTATCATAAATAATACTGCAATGAATATATTCATATAAAATTTTTGAGTAAAAAAATAAGCTCCATGAGCACAAGGACTTTTTCTGTGTTATTATGGCTAAGAATACAGCCTGATTCTTAGTAGGGACTCAATAAACATTATTGAATGAATCTCTCATTTACCCTGGCCAGTAGGACTTAAGCTTTAATGTATATAAGAATTATCAGGAGAATTTGTTAAAGCAAAATTCCAAGATCTCAGTCTGAATGAGATATTGATTCAGACATCTTTGGAGAGGCCTAGTTGATTCTGATGCTCAGATCAAGCTTTGGGAAACTGCCATAGGCTAAATATATAGCAGAATTAATGGATCAATGCATAGATATTTTTAAGGTCTCTGATTTATATTGTTAATTTACCTTCCTGAAAGGCTTTGTCAATTTACCAACTCACTGCTTTAAAGTCTCCTCCTACCTGCTTTGTAATATGTAAAACTAATTATTTTGCTGTCTTTCATCAACATAGTGTATTTTCAGTTTAAAAACTAATTACTGATTTGATAGGGATGAGGCAGAGAAAATAGACTTTCACTAAAAACACAAAAAGTCATAAAAGAAAATTATAGTCATCTATATTCACATGTTCTAGAATGAACTACCCTTATTCACCTCTTGGCATATTTGTTTCTCACCGCTGCTTTTTTCTCTCTTTCTTTTTAAATTTATCATTATTGTTGAAAGTATTACAGATGTCGATGTACCCTTTGTTCCCCATGGACCCTTTCTGGCATCTTTGCTTTTTAAAGAAAAAAAAATCACTGTTGTTTTTGTAAAAATGGCACATGCTTACTATAAAGAATGAATACACTGTGGAAAAGGACAAGCATAAAGGTTAAAAACACTTCAAGTCATACCATCTAGAGATAATTAAACTTCACAGTAGGAGAGAATAATTTTAGACATCTTTCCATATGTGTTTATAGATAGGTGAACAAGAGATGGGTAGATGACTGATTGGCTGGATGGCTGGATGGAGAGAGTAAGAGAGGGTTCTTTTATAAACATGGAAGCATACTATTATGATGAGTATGTTATCTTTGACACCACCTGGGCTCTACTCTCCCTTCTGGGACTTTGTTACTTGTCTTGTGCCAGGATTCATACTCCTCATGTGGGTGTGTATTTCATTCTTTCCAGTGTTTAATTGGTTGGGTTTCCACAGAAGCAGAAGCTGAGGCAAGGAACTGAGGGAAAGTAATTTTTTTGGAAAATAACCTCAGAAAGCATAGGTAAAAGAGTGAGGACGGAAGGGAAGGAAAGGGAAAGAAGCAGGTAAGGGTGTGCTGTGGAGTAGGTTACTTGTGTGGACAATAGAACTCAGTCCCACCAGGGAACTCCAGGAGACAGTATAGAACACATAACAGAGATGGAGGAATTGGATATTCATCCCACCTATTGTCAGTCATTGGTTGAGCTTTGCTTGGAGGAGGCATTAACTCCCCAGTATTCTGCCTGCCTCACAAGAAGCCAGTGGCTGTGTTGGTAAAACACACACACACACACACACACACACACACACACACACACACACCCCAAAACCCTCAGAGAGTTCTAGATGCTTGCTCTTGGAAGCCTGTAAGGCAAACATAGTAACTGTGAATGCTTAGGGGGTGTGGGTGGAGTCCCAGCAGTGCTGGTAGGTACATTTGGGTTTTGGATTGTTTCCCTAATTCAGCCTGGAATTCTGGAGCCTCCCATGCTTCCCAAAGAGTCAGCATCCTTGCTCCGTTTCTCTCCACCCATTCCCCCTGTTCCTCAGTCAGAAGATGAAAGAGATATGCATACTCACTCCATATATTTCTCTCCAAATCTGAGAATCCTAAGGTGAGAATCCTTAGGATTTTGTTGACTGTCTTCTGCAGTTTCTGGGGGTAGCAGTGAGGTTAGGAGCTGAGCTGTGTATCTAGCTTCTCTGCACTTTCTAGAACCTGGTGCCTCTCCCCGTCCCTCCATATAACCCACTCCCCACTGTTTTAAAAGCTTATTGTACTGTGTTTCAGTGTATCCACACATTTGGTTGACTTGCTTCCTCTAAAACACAGGCAAATTCCCCTCCCTTTGAGTGTGGGCTGTACTTGGTGACTGTCTTCTAATCAGTAGAATATGGTAGAAGTGAAGATATGTCACTAGGTCATGAAAGGCATTCTCTCTCTCTCTCTCTCTCTCTCTCTCTCTCTCTCGCTATTCACTCTGAGGTAAGCGAGCTACCCTATGGTGAGGACACTCACCAGCCAAGGGAGAGATCCACACAATGATTCTGTAAACAGTTAGCAAGGAACTACAGCCTGCGGACCACAGCCACATGAGTGAATTTGAAAGAAGGTCTTCCTGCCCCTGTCAAGTCTTGAAATGGAAAGTCTTGAGCCAGAGCCACTCAGCGAAGCTGCTCCTAGATTCTTGACTCACAAAACTGAGAAAATAAATGTTTGTTTAAAGCTACTAAGTTTGGGGTGATTTGTTAAGCTGCAATCGGTAGCCAATACAATTGCATTAGGTTTTTCCATTTTCTAGTTTGGTTCTTTTTGGTATATTTAGGGTTGGCTTTTAAACTACTTTTGTTCTTTTCTTTTTAATATATTTTATTGATTTTTTACAGAGAGGAAGGGGAAGGGATAGAGAGTTAGAAACATTGATGAGAGAGAAACATTGATCAGTTGCCTCCTGCACATCCCCTACTGGGGATGTGCCTGCAACCAAGGTACACGCCCTTGACCTGAATCGAACCTGGGACCCTTCAGTCTGCAGGCCAATGCTCTATCCACTGAGCCAAACCGGTTAGGGCTTGTTCTTTTTTTTTAATAGGCAATTTAAATTCACCATATTAAACAACAACTTTCATATTCATTCTTTTGTCATGAGCATGTATTAAGCTTAGCTTTTTACTCCTTTCCATTATACAGGAGTCACAGGAGACCTAGAGCATCATTTGTCATTTTTATTTCCTAAGCAACAGTAAAGAAGTAATTTGTTCAGTATGTCCTTCCCCTGCACATTTTTATCTGTTGGGCCCTTAATCGACAGAGGTACTTTGACAAGTTGTAGGCAAGAGAAGGCTTTGACGCTGTCTCCAAGAACCTCTTCATTTTCCCATCTGCTTCTAAAAATCCTCTTGAATTCTGATTGTCAAATCCCCCAGCCACCAACACTGCTTCTATCTCTCCCTATGGTTCAAGTGGATTGGAATTGATTGTTCTTCTGTATGACTGAGTCACGGTCTCAATTTTCTCTGTTTGAAATCTGTTCAGAAATAGTTTTCCCCTATAAAGTCTATATCGGCATTTGATTTTTAGAATGATTGCATGGAGCAAAGGGCAGAAGGTGACTAGGGAGATTATGACTTCATGAGGCCAGAGTCTCTTAACCTAGAAACTAAATAACGCAGATGTTCCATTTGAAGCAACTCTTACAACTCAGTTTTTATACCTTAAATCACTTTAAAATCAAAATCTATTATTTTGAAATGTAAGAACTAGAGAATAGGGCCCCACGCCATATTTGATCACTTGTAAAAACACCTCCAGTGAAAATAGAGTTAGAAATGTGAAGTGCAAAATTATACATACCCAATGATAATATTTGTGTAAAAAGTATGTGTATATGTGGACAAAGATTAGAATAAAGAAATTCAAGCAGTTATTTCATTTAGGCCTAGACATTATAGGTCTACTTCATGAAACTGTAAAATAAAAATCTTTCTAGAAGAAAGAAGTATAACTAGGAATGCCTGGGTGAATTTCTGTAAACATACCAAGCTGCAGAATTTTAAAAACTAAATGGAGCTGGGGTTATGAAGGAGAAAGAGACCGTTCTTTCATTCTGGCTGCAGTGAGGCTTCTGGGCTAAGACTTCGCTTGTGTTGGTGAAAAAAACTTGCCCTCTGTTTCTTTCCCTGTCCTGCTCAGGCCCATTTTGCTGTAGCCTGCTTTTCTTCTCTCTTGATAGAAAAGTCTCCAGATTAGTTTATGGTGGATTATTTGGTCTTAATAAAAATCACGGTAATAAAACTTCTAAAAAATGAAGGGTGGTAAGTCCCAGTTTAAACATCAGACCAACCAGGTGACATCTCAGAAGCTGAGCCTGCTGTCACCTTTGGCTCCTAATAAAGGACACAGCCTGCCTCCACCTCCTGTGTGGCTCTCTGAGTGTGGAAATGACTGAACAGAGGGCAGCAAAGCAGGCTGTGGAGCAAGTAGTCTTATGATGAAAACATAAGTAGGCCTGCTTATTAGGTCTCTCCATAAAACCCTGATCTGTTACACCCCATTCATT
This sequence comes from Myotis yumanensis, assembly GCF_028538775.1. NCBI lineage: Eukaryota > Metazoa > Chordata > Mammalia > Chiroptera > Vespertilionidae > Myotis > Myotis yumanensis. The sequence goes on along the minus strand of NW_027223755.1, from coordinate 65,565,262 downwards.
AAATACCATAATAAGCACCACAGGTTACATTACAGATGTGCATGTGGTTACCTTTAAAAATGTGTCTATCTCCGGAAGGAATTGCATTTGGAGAAGGGCCAGTAGCAGGGCAATGTCAAACTGTTTCCATCTGCCCTGGAAACTGCTGAACACTGATCATTTATGTCAGGTTATAGCACCAGGGTCAGCAAAGTCCTTCCCCCGCCCCCAGCAAGGGGAGAGAGAGGGTGGGGATGGACGTCAGGCCAGAGTCAGTAGATCTCTTTTTTTAAATATATTTTATTGATTTTTTACAGAGAGGAAGGGAGAGGGATAGAGAGTTAGAAACATTGATGAGAGAGGGGAGGAAAAAATGGCGGAGGCTTAGACGGACGTGTTGGTGCTTTATCCCGGAGCAGATAGGGGCGAGCAGCTGAAACGGGTAACAATCAGCCCGATCAAGCTGGGGAGGTTCAGCTGAGAGACAGTCTGCAGCCAGGAAAGACAGAGAACTCCTAAAAAATGCGGATGGTTAGAGATTGAGGCTGAAACCTCCCCCTGGGCGCCAGCGCAGCGGTGAGACTGCGCCATCTTAGGTAGCTGTTACCGGCATCCAGAGATCGGCTACTAACCCGGCGGCTACTAACCCGGAGGCAACGACTCGCAAGCAACGCGACTGTAAGAGCCCAGAGGAGATCTGCACCCCTCCACGGAAAGCAGATTCAAGCAACAGCGGCCTCCTGATCACCACACGCTCTGCCTGGGGAACAGTTGCTGTGTGTGAAGCCTCCCTCCACCAGCCAGAAGAGCCACCACAGCTGTGAACAGCACCCACCAGAGGCTCTGCTATCAACAGAGGAGCCGCTGCTACCACAACCGCCCAAGGAGCAACCACAGCCCGAGGAGCCACTGCCACCCAGGGAGCAGCCACTGCCACCCAGGGTCCAGCCACTGAACGATTCAACAACTAGTCATGTCAGTGAGATCAAACATGGGTAGACAAAGAAATCCCCAAAGGAAAGAAAAGGAGGACTCGCCAGAAAAGCAGCTAAGTGAGACAAAGATATGCAACATGACGGAAAAAGAATTCAGAATAAGGTTCCTAGAGTACATGCACCAGATGTTCAAGAAGCAAGAAGAAACAGATGAAAAACTCAACTACTTATGCAAGAAGCTAGAAGAAACAGATGAAAAAATCAACAACTTAAGTAAGTCCCAAGAAGAAATGAAGAGCGACATAGCTTCAATAAAAAACTCCATTGAAAGTATCAACAGTAGACTGGGAGAAGCGGAGGACCGAATTAGTGAATTAGAAGACAAGGAAGCAAAACACACTCAAACTGTACGGCAAATGGAGAAAAAAATTAAAAGACAGGAGGAGAGCCTAAGGGAGCTTTGGGACAACATGAAACGAAACAACATATGAATAATAGGGGTGCCAGAACAACAGAAAGATGAACATGGATTAGAAAACCTATTCGAAGAAATAATATCAGAAAACTTCCCTGAGGTGGGGAAGAAAAAAGTCACACAAGCCCAGAGAGTCCCAAACAAGGTGAACCCGAAAAGACCCACACCAAGACACATCATAATTACCATGGCAAATGTTCAGGATAAAGAGAGAATTTTACAGGCTGCAAGAGAGAGACGGAAAGTAACATACAAGGGATCTCCCATTAGATTATCAAATGATTTCTCAACAGAAACACATCAGGCCAGAAAAGAATGGACGGAAATCTACAAAGTGATGCAAAACATTGATGAGAGAGAAGCATTGATCAGCTGCCTCCTGCACATCCCCTTCTGGGGATGTGCCTGTAACCAAGGTACATGCCCTTGACCGGAATCAAACCCTGGACTCTTCAGTCCCCAGGCTGACACTCTATCCAGTGAGCCAAACCGGCTAGGGCCAGAGTCAGTAGATCTTTACACAGAAGATCCCAGCCCTGACCTTGGTGCTTGAATAGAGGTGACCTTGCAGGCTAGGGTTTAGGTTTTGTTTCTTCATTTTATACCTTAAAAAAAAAAAATCAATCTATCTCCCTTCTCCAGAATGTAAGTTCCATGAGTGTAGGGAATGTTGTTTATTTTGTTCATGGCTGTATCCCCAACACAAGTGTCCATGAGGTCCGAAAGGTTGGCAAGAATATGGTTTGTCAGTGTATCCAGGCTGGGTCAAATGACAATGGGTATGAGGGGACCCCAAAATCTGAATTGAAGAAATTGGATGATGTTTTCCAAAGATTACCAGGGCCACAAGTTAGGAATCATCATTGAAAGGAGCCAAGGACACGGCTGAGGATCTTGTCAAAATGCAGGTTTTGGTTCAGCAAATTTGGGGCAGGGGCTGAGATTCTGTATTCTTAGGAAGTCCCCAGATGATGCTGATGCTACTGGCCCAGGGGCCACACTTTGAGTAGCAAATGTTCTAAACTCATATTTGCTATGAGCTACAGTGGAAGCTTACCCGGAGGAGCCTGGGTATGTTGCAATGAATGGGAAATGAGAGTGAAGACCTGGGCAAGGTGACGGCCCGGGTGGGTCTGCAATGTCAAATTCAGGGAATGGTGGGTTTGCAGCTTCGGCCGTGGCATTGTTCACCCCTGGCTTGGCATCTTCGGGAAAGGTGAGGTCTTCTATGTTTTTAAGAAATGATCTCTGGCTCAGTTTCTTATGTCCCATTTCATCCTGCAACCTGATCTCCCACTAGATGGGTCAAATCTCTGTCTTTAAAAATGCAAGTGATTTTAGTGTCAAAATTTCTGGAATTCACCCAAAATATAAGCCCACATGCCTTCTTATCTTCCACTCTTCATTTATTTTCATGTTGTCCTTACTAGTCTCAATAACCACATTTTATTATTTGTGTCTCTCTCAGATTTAAAAAAATATATATTTTATTGATTTTTTACAGAGAGGAAGGGAGAGGGACAGAGAGCCAGAAACATCGATGAGAGAGAAACATCGATCAGCTGCCTCTTGCACACCCGCTACTGGGGATGTGCCTGCAACCAAGGTACATGCCCTTGACCGGAATCAAACCTGGGACCCTTGAGTCCGCAGGCTGATGCTCTATCCACTGAGCCAAACCAGTTAGGGCTTTCTCAGATTTTAACTCCAGGTTTTATAACCCTTACCCCATTAGTATTAGATACTTTATTATCTCAAATATGTCCCTTTCTCTAGGGTCTGTGAGCATATGCTCTAGCCCTAATGAAAAATTCTCCAGGGATCTCATACCAGAAATCAGAACTTTGCTACATGCAGGCCAGACTTCACCTCTGCAGCCACATCCTGAGCAAGAGACTTGCTGTTCTTCCTGTGTCAGCCTCAACAGCCGAGGGGCTGAGAGTAAGACCATGGGAGGTGGCTTTTATTACCTTTGTATTTTAAATTTTTTCCCCAAATGTTCAATAATAAATATTTATTACTTTTATTTACAATTTTTAAAGATGGGATATTTATTACAGATATCCTTGGCTTCCTTTTGTAAACCACGATGGATCTAATACTTCATTTAAATCCTTTTCAAGTCTACTTATATATTTTACCTTTTAACTTATGAGTTAAAGAACTTGATTTTGAAAAACTTTGAAAATTGGCTACCCATGATAAAAATGTGATGTCTCTGATTTATTTAAGACAAATTTCTTACTTTGTCATTTTAGAGAATTGTGTGTACTATGCTTTAGTCAAACATTAAATGTTGTTATAATCCCCATAAAACTTGCAAGTACACATAAACCATATAAGCACTATTGTACTTTAATATCTCAGTCTACGTGGCAAGATGAATTCTAGCAGAGAGATTGGCATCCATATGGCAGATGCTCATTGGGCAAGGTCAGAAGTGAGGCTGTCTGACCTGGTGGTCTTGGAGTCAGTGAGACCCCAGTTTGTGTCCTCATTTACAAATTTCTATGTTACCTTAACCAACTTTTCATCACTCTAAGCCATGTTTTTCTCACCTACAAAATGGGGATAATAATAGGAACTACCTCATAAGATTAATCATATAATTGTTATGAGGACTATATAATACAATCTACAAAATCCAGAGTGGAGAAAACTCTATGAGTGACCCAGTTTCCTCATTATATAAATTGAAAGGAAAATAAAGACAGATGTTTTGTTTGGGGGAAGAGAAAGAAGGGGAAAAGGGAGAGAAGAGAGGGAGAGGGATAGGTAGAGATAGATATTGAGAGTAAATGCAGAATACATTGAGAGAGATATTGGATACATAGTACATTTAGCACAGGTCCTGGCAATGAAAATGTTAACTATTATTATGTCCTCCCAAATTAATTATACATCAATTTACTTCAATCAAGTAAATATTTATGACAGCCTATTAAGTGTGCTTCCAGGTCCTACTGCAACTTAAAGGAATGTCAAATTATCCTACTAGGTCATTCAGGGGTTACAGAGAAGGATAACAACAGACCTCCCTCCTGGTCCTGGCTTCAATGATTACTAGATTGACATCTAGGGCAAATAATTTATCCATTTCTCTATCTCCTCAGCTATAAAATTTGGATGAAATAATGATACCTGCTTCCTAGGGCTGTTGCAAAGACTCATTACACCAAATATGTGAAATGCTTAGGACCTAGCTACCACCCAGTTTAATATTCAATAATTAATGCTTCCCACTACTGCTACCACAATAGTAAATATTTTCTCTGTTTTCAATAAGCTTATGATTCAATAGGGGAGATAAGACTGGTCTACAGATAACTATAACCCAAGGCCCAAGGTGAGGAATGTTGCAAGAGCTGTAAAAATGCTGAGGGAGTGCAGCAGAGAGAACAAGCTACAGGAAGTGACTGCCTTTCCATCTTTAAGATGGAAGCACCTCTCCAGACTCAGAGTCTAAGCTCCTTCTTAGTTCACTCACTTCTGCTCTCAGAAGAGGGATTTGGACAGAGGAGATGCAAAGTTAGGAGACTTGTTTGCGTCATGGACATTCTTCAAGGGTGTCCCTTCAGACTGCAGGAGCTGCCATGCCTGGGTACCACTCCTCTCTTCAGAGAACCACAGGGAAGCAGCTCTGGATGCAAACTTGAGATCCCTGTAGATGCTACCCCTTGTGTGCTGGGAACGTTGGGTTCTGGTACCATTAACACTCTCCTGCTCAGTGCTTTCTAGTTACTGCCATGCAGCAGCCAGTTGATAGAAGCCTGGGATGGGAGGGAAGCCCTGACTGAGGGGAAGGGGGCAGCAGAATAAAGCTCAGCTACACACTGAGGGAGCACTAGTGTCTGGGAAAAGGGATCCTTGTGCAGAGCAGCTAAGGGACCTGTTGAGAAGAGAGACTCAAAGCAGCCTAGGAAGCTCTCTGAAGTCCCCGTCCTCCTTGCTCTCCTGTCTTATCTTCATGCAGCCTTGGTGTCCTTTGCACAGTGCTCAGAACACTAGTGAGGTGAGTGGGAGGAGCCCTGGACTTGAGTCAAAAGAGGTTGAGTCCTGGCTCCACGAAGTACAGAGTGGCCTTGGACAAGTTGCACAATCACACTGTCTTGCAATTTCTTCAACCACAAAACAGGTTGAGTAAGACCTGCCTTGAGTATCTCATGGGAACATAGTGAAGACTGAGTGAGTTAATGTATACGAAACATGAGTTATTCTATCAGTGACTTTGCTCTCTTTGCCCTTGACTTGGCTATGTTTTGAGTGTCTTGAAATGAACAAACTCCTCAAGTAAGTGTTTCTACTAGTAGTCTTGACCAGGAGACTTGTTTCTATAAAGGTCATTTACATCTAGTATGTTTTAAACGTTTTATGCATTTATTTCTTCCCTCAGGGAAATCTCTATTCTCTGCACGATAGAATCCTTACTCATCTTTTTATAATTCAGCATAAATACTGTAATCACTTTAAAGTCACTGGTAGGAAAGGCAGGTTTTTTAAAGACTCCATCATTTACTACAAGGTTAAAGAATGACCTTGTTTGAAATACAGGATGTAATTATTTCAGGTTCTGAAGAAAACAACTGTTCTTTGAACAGTCTATGCCTCTCCTCTGCGTGTTTCTTTAAAAAGAATTGCAATCTCTAGCGAGAAAGATGCCACAAAAATAGAAATGCCAATCTCTAAGATCTCAAGGCACTTTCAAAATAATAAATAATTAATTTTCACAGCAACCCTGATATGATTAATCTTATTTTAGAGATGAGGCATGGGAGGCCAATAGAGGTTAAGCGACCTGCCCAAGGTTATAAGCAGCTAAGCCTGGAATAGAAGCCAACCTGAAACTTGGGGCTTCTCATGAAAAGGTTCTCAATTTGGTACATTTACCAAGCATGTACTATGTTCTAGGTGTTGTGGGGGCCTTATCACCTAGGAGCTCATGACCTAGTGGGCAATACACACACACACACATACACACACACTCACATACCCTTAATATAAAGCAAACAGCAGTGCATATTATAATTAGACTAGACGCCTGATGCATGAAATTCGTCCAAGGGGCTTGGCCCTTGCAGCTGCGGTGGCTTGCCTCAGCCCTCGCAGCCCTCAGCTTCATCCGGAAGGTCGTCTGGAAGGACGTCTGGAAGGACATCTGGCTGTCTGGTCTAATTAGCATGTCACGCTTTTATTATTATACTGGTAGGTAATTAGAAGTAGAGGAGGGGAGAGATTAATAATGCTCAGGCAGAGGGGAAATATGGGAATGTTTTTATAGAGGAGATGGGATTTGACCTTCTGCTTAGAGAAGGGGTTGGAGGTGGATAGGAGAATACAGGAGAGGGAAACAAAATGACATCACTCCAGGCTGACTATTCAGGTTTGAGTCAATAACCAGGGTTGGCAAAGCATAGGAGACACAAAACAGCAAGTAGAACTGGGGTGTATGCAGAGTAGGGACCAGATTGCCAAGCATCTGGAATTCTAAATTGAAGAGCTGGATTTTGTGAGCTTATGATGCGCCATCAGTGGCTTTGGGTAGGGAAGATGTAAGATATCTGTTATACTAGGAAGGTTGCTATGGCACCAGATATGTAACATAAATTAGAAGAAGGAGAGACAACAGGCAGGAAACCAATAATTCATTAATTCTTTTAATCACTTAACAAATATTTGTGGGATGTTTTATTATATTATGTACCAGTTGCAATTCTGGGCACTTGGGATACCAGTGCAAAAAAGAAACAGCCCCTGCTCCTAGAGCGAATCACTCTCCCCTCTTGGATTGTGTGGTACCACAAGCCTCCTGTATTTCTGGTGGCTCCTTGTAATTTCATTTGCTACCTCTTCTTTCCCTATCTACTGTCCAAATGTTAGAGTTCTCCAGGGATCCACCACAGGCCCTCTTTTCTTCTCTGACTCTTCAATCTCTTTATGTGAACTCACCCAGTTCCCTGGTTTAAACATCACATATGACCCTAAAAATCTACAGTCTGGCCATTGCCTCAAGCTCCTGACTCACATCCAAATGTATATTTGATGTTTTCCACTTGGATGTCACACAGACTCCTCAGATATTAGGAGAACAAAATTATACTCTTGATTTTCCTGCCCAATCTTGTTCCTTCCTCTGTACTTCTATTCTCAGTTAAATATTACTACCATCCACCCATTTGCTCAAGCCAGATCATCCTTGATCCCTTCCTTCCTCTAACTCAATTCATTAGCAAGTGTGGACCATTCTACTTTTAAAATATCTCAACCTGTCCCTCTCTTTTCATCACTGCTGCTAACATCACAGTGCAAGCCACCATCTTGTTGCCTGGACTACTCTTAGAGCCTCCTGCATTGCTCATCTACTGTAACCCAGTCTCTACCCACAGGCATGTAGTATGACATTCTCTTTCTGGCTCACAACTCTGTGTAGTCTGTCCCCAACCTACAATCCCAACCTCATTTTGCTTTATTTTTTTCCTTGCTCATTCCCTTTCAGAATTTTTTTCAGTTTCTCTAATATGTATGTATCCTAGATTTGAGTTCCCTTAAAATGACATAGGTGCAAGAGGTGGGTGATTGAGAAGGCGTGAAGGCATGAGAAGAGTGAGAAAGAAAAGAAGGGGAGAAAGAATAGGAGTGCATTTTTGGGATTGTTGTTCTGGGCAACAGGACTCTATTTTGCTGCAACCTCCTGAGAAGAAAACAGACTGCCTCCCAGAGAGGTGACCCTAAGGGAGGGGAGGCTGGGGCATTTATCAACCAGCTCCTGTCCTCCATGGTTGAGGGTTGCCTGCACTTGCACACTGTACTTGAGGCATTATCAGAGAAAGCAGAAAGATGCTCAGATGCTTGAGGTGGGTGGCTGTCAGCTAGAGGTGAGTTTCAGCTCACAGGGACCATCTACCGCAGCTATGGCTGAAACAGAGGAGGGCTGAGGGGATATAATGTGGGCCATCAGATGTATCTCCCACTCCAAGTTTTTTCTTGAATTGGTGACTTTGTACCTCTGCTGGCCTTCTCTTCCCCGCTACTCTGCATGTAATTGCATCCTGTCTGTCCTTCAGCTTTCAGCTTAAATGTAATTTCTTCAGAGACATCTTCCCTTGTCTCAATTACATCTCTTGGGTAGTCTCATAGTAAAGTAGAATATACATAGCATATATGTGCATAGTATAGTCTCTCTTTGGCTTTGTGATTATATATGTATATGTCTGTTCCATGCTGTGTCTGTCATCCACATGAAACTAACTCTTGGCCTCTCTAGTAGGTGCACAACTGATGAATAAATGAAGAAAAAGTTATAAACCTAAGTATGTAGCCCAGAAACCAGTCTCAAGTCTTTCTTCTGGCAGCAAAGGCAGGGACCTGGTTCTCCGTCAAGCTTGGAAGAGCTCAGGTTCCCTAGGCAACAGCTGGTACAACAGAGGGGGAAAATTTGGGGTCAACACACAAACAGGGAAGGATTCAACAAATATTTGCAGAGCTTCCACTATGGGTCAAGCCCTGTCTTGGTGAAGGGGATGTAAAAAAGTGTAAAGACATAGTACCTGCTTTCAGAGGGTGGTCATGGGGGTCTCGGGAACTTCTAAGTGGCGAGATGATTGGCAGATAATAAAGCACTAGAGGCGTTTATGGAGGCTGGACTAGATGGTTCTCTGGAGCCTTCCAGCCTTTAATCTAAGGCATTCATAATCAAGTGGGGCCAGGACCAGGGAGGTATGCGGCTCTAAGGGAGATGCTTGAACTATTTCAATTCAAGGGGCGCTTGAAAATAGTTTTGCTCACAACTCTCAAGTGCTGCCCAGCACATGGGAAGATGGTTTCAGATACAGAATGCGGCTATGCAATCCCCCGGCCAGGCTAGAACGTGGTTCCACGCCACTTTCTCTGTGGTAGGTGAGCAGACATGGAGGATTAAATTGGGCGTACTTTGTTTAGTCTAAGCATCCATGCTTTAATACATTTTTCTTTGCGGTAATGGCCCAAAATGAGTGGTAACATTGAATAAAATGCGGCATAATATATCTTTAAACTTGAAACTCAGAAAGTACATTTTTACATGAAAGATATTCTGTGGTAACGCTTGCTTCAACTACAGTAGGTACTAGTGCAGGATCCGAGTGTTAGACCCTGAGAAATGAACTCATTCGTGATGGCCCCATGTCTCTGAATCACTTTTCCTAAACCACTCTCAATGCAGACACTCCAGTAACATCTAGAGTGTCCAGAAGTTCTCAGGAATTTGAAGAGACAACATTCTGAAAACACCAAGAGGAAGGGAATGAGCAAGGGTCTAGGAATTCGGAGCTCTGGTTTCTAGTCCTGTTCCATCGCTACGCAGCTATGCAGCAGTGGGCATGAACCTTTCTGGTCTCAGTTTCCCCCATGATAAAGTGTGTCCTGGCTTTTCAGATCTCATCACAAATGGAAAACACAGAGACACAGTGTGGTGTGTCTGGTTAAGAGGTTGGGTCCTGGAGCCAGACTGTCTGTATTCAAGTCTGTGCTCCACCACTTACCAGCTGTGTGACTTTCCACAAATTACTTAACATCTCTCTGCCTATCTTCTCATCTCTATAATGGAGTAATGATGTTTTCTATGTTATTGGATAGTTGTGAGGATTAACTGACTTCATATACATGAAAAACACCAAGTATGCATGCTATAACTTTTTGCTAATATTGCTCATTGTAGCATTGTAACAGAAAAATCTGGACATAACCTAAATACCCATCACTAGAGAACCAGTTATATAGACTGTTAAAGAATGAGGTTGAGCTCTATATATTCTTATTAAAGATCTCCAAGATACATGGTTAATTGAAAAAAAGCAAGACACAAAACAGGAAAGAGCCTGCTCCCATGCGTGAGTTTATTTTTTAAGGGCACACATAGAATTGTACTAGTTTGGGCATAACAACTTCTAAAAGAACATAGAGAAACTCTCAATAGTCGTTATTTCTTGGAAGGAGATTGGGGTGGGGATAGGTTAACAGAGGGTTGATTTTCAATTTATGCCCTTCTATTTGAATTTGTTACCAGATGTATGAGAATTGAGACAAAGAATGTGTTTTTCAAGAAATACATTAGTTAAAAACAAAAGCAAAAATCATATTACTTGCTTTTCCAGTCTCAGAAGATCATTCTGAGGAATGAATGTGAGATACTGTATCTAAAAGCATTGTGGTCCTAGCTGGTTTGGCTCAATGGATAAAGCACTGGCCTGCAGACTGAAGAGTCCTGGGTTTGAGTCCAATCAAGGGCACATGCCCGGGTTGTGGGCTTGATCCCCAGTAGGGGGCATGCAGGAGGCAGCCAATCAATGATTCTATCTCATCATTGATGTTTCTATCTCTCTTTCTCACTTTTCCCTTCCTCTCTGAAATCAATAAAAATATATTTGAAAAAGTAAATAAAAGCATTGTGAACTGGAATATGCTATGGCAATGTAATGCAGTAGTAAAATGAGAGTTTTGGGCCTAGAAAATAAAAAAGCCCTACATGTGCATGGTTGTTGAAGTAAGCAGGGCTTTAGAGTATTTGCACAACAATTAAAAAAATAACTTTAACAGTGATAGTAACAGTAGTATTGACTACTGATGGTGAGTAGCACTGGAGCATTAACAGCAGTATTAAAGTAGTATTGGTAGCACCTAGGGGTACCATGAAAATCAAAGCTTCTCTTCTGGAAATCAATTTATTTTTCCATTTACATAAAGGGTAAGAGTCTCTCCCCAAGAATTTTTGCACTGGAGTCCTAATTATTTTTCAGCTTTGGAAACATAAATCCAATGTTAAAATTTCCAGTGTTTCAAGTATTTTCTCTTTCCTCTGAAGAGGAAAGATTATTAAGAAAAGGTTCCCAATTAGATCCCCTGCCTCTTTCATTAGACAATCATTGGTGAAAAGATTTATCTGAGTGGAAACTTAAAAAAATAACATCAGCAAGGGCTTTTAAATCAGGCTAATTTCAAAGGTGAGAATTATATAAGTGTTTTTAAAATCAGGCCCAAACGATAGAAACCTGGTGGGAAAGTGATGATAAGAGCACCCCTTTTTCTCATCTCCCACAAACTCGAAATTTTGAGTCAACCTTAAGGAAACCGAGTTCCTGCCTCGTGCTCAACTGTGAAAAAGCATGTTCTGTAATTGTGTAAGACATGAGGAGACAGATGGGATCAGGCAGGTTAGGGTAAGGGCCGCCAGGAGGGAAGATGGTAGATAAAGAAGAGATGAGCCAGATGGTCAGGATGTGAGCAAGATAGGCGGAATGTACCAGTCACCCGTAGAGCAACCCTTGCCCCTGAACCCAAGAGCAGGAACTAAAACAGGGAGATGAGGGCAAAAGGAGATTGACTAGTGTGTTTTTTTGAAAGAGCCAATAGAAGGCAAGAACAGGAAATATAAACCCCTAGACTCGTGTGCTTCTGGGGCAACCTTTTCAGGACCCCTCTCGAATGCTGAGAGCTTCGTTACTTTTGCTGTAATAAACTCCACTTCCCTTTGCTTACCCCTCCCTCGTCCGTGAATTCATTCGTAGACTTCTCAAGACAATGAACCCAACAGTTCAGACTTGCGTTCATAAGCTTGATTGCACTCAGCAAATACAAGAAAAATCCTCAAGACTCTCTGCTCTGGGGTTCGTGAGCCTGGACACACAGCTTTGGGAAGCCCCTACCCTTCTGTCCCTGCTTTCTGGCACAGCCCCCTGGTCCAGCAGCCCCCAAACTTGGCCTAGAATGCAAAGCCATTGCTGCTTTCTATTCCTGGTATAATTCTGCCCACAGGCCACTGATCTGCCTCGTTCACTCGATCCCATTTCTGCTTCCTGCTTCCTGAGCTGAGCACCCCCTGGGGTCCCTGACAAATCGGTTTCCATCTCTGCAGTCACAACCCTTGGCCAGAAAGCTGGGAAGTGAATTTGTGTACACTGCTGGTCCCATCCATCTGTCCAGTTTCAAGCCTCAGGGGCCGTCCATTTGGAGACCTGCTGGAGCTCTGCCTTTCTCCTACTTCTTCCCACATCCCCAGGAATAGAAGTGTCTCTACCATGGCTCCTCCATATTTCTCCCCACTCCCAACCCTCTAATCTGGTTTGCAAAGAGCTGCATTTTCCCAGTAGGGGACTCTGTCTGTCATCCTGATTTCTTTGGTTATCTAAAGAGCAAAATGCAGAAATGTTGACAGTGCATTCTCCCTTAACTGTTTCTCTCAAAAAGCCTCCCTTCTAAGCAGTGGCTGATGAGTGACTCCGCCTCCCAGCTGCTCTGGGCAGCTTCTCACCTCTTCTCCCTGCCAAGGCCCCAACCATTTCTGCCGGCTGAGCTGCCTGTCACAGAAACCTCACTCCGCCCCAGATTTGGAGAGAAAGATTTGGATGCTTAGAGTAAAGTTATAAAGCATTCCTTTTTCCAGTGACACAGGAATTCAACCACATGACTCCTGCTGGTGTTTTGGAAAGGCAGCTGGAAGAGAGGCGAGCTCTTGGAAGGATGCTGTGTTTCCTAGGCACAGACTGCCTCCCTGGAGACTCAGGGCAGTGCCTCAGGCCATGTGGCCTGAAAGCGAATAATGGAGACAAAGAAATCTCTGCCCTGGATTAACAATTGGCTATTGAGCTCTGATTCTCACTGGGTTCTTTCCACCTTCTATTATACCCCCCTTCCCCCCCCCCACCCCCCCCCTCCAACCACCATGAGCCAGTCCCCTAATCCAGAGTAGACATTCTTGCAGCCTGAAGAGCTGGGGAAGTGACAGGCAGCAGCGGCCAGGGGTGTCTTTGTCTAGTTTTGGGGTACAAATTGTGGATCAATTGCAATAATGTCCACATTTAGGCTTGTGGTCATTGAGACAATAACTGATATTTCATAGTGTTCTCTAGGTACTGGACCTAGTCTCAAGTGTCTTACTTGTAGTCATTTAATCACTATAATATAACCCTTAGAAGTGGTTGATTTCATTATTATCCTCATTTTACAATTGAGGAAACTAAAACTTGGAAAGTTTAAGCAATTCCCGTAGGACCACACATTTAGGAAGTTACCCAAGTACAATTCAATCCAAATGGTTGGCTTCAGTCTGTACTCTGAACCAATGTACATACTACTGTTCCCAGGGATTGCTGGTTTAGGGATCCCTTTATGGGATGTACACATGAGTAGTTTGGAGGCAAAGGAGGCTATCCCCTAGCTTTACATAGAGCAGTTAACCCAAAGAACACAATGTGTGGAAGAGTTGAGATGAATTTTGGTTTTGATCTGAAAATGAAATAAAATAGAAGGAAACAAGAAAATACCGATTGGAATCTAAAAATCAAAATAAATGAACAAGGAATCTAATGAACAAAATAAGCAGGTAAATAAAATAGAACCAGAGGCATGGAAACATTGAACAGACTGGCAAATCTCAAAGAGAAGTGGGGAAGAGATTAATCTAAGAATTCATATGCATATAAGAATTACCTATGGACACAGACAATAGGGTGGTGAAGGTGGGAGAGGGGGGTGGTCTAGGGGAGGAACTGGGAGGAGGGGGACAATGGAAGGGGAGAAGGGGGACATCTGTAATACTCTCAACAATAAAGATTTAAATTTAAAAAAAAAATAAAAGACTGAGTAGGAAAGGAAGAAGGAGAGAAAAAGGGGAAGGATAATTAAGACACATTCATTCATTTACTTAATAAATGTGTCAGGCCTTGTGTTAGACACTAGGAACCAATGGCTAGCAAAAACGAAAAGACAACATTTTGTCACTGGGGAACTAGTAGCTTAATGCGGGAGAGTGACCTTCATCGAACAACCACATGTGTAAATTTCAAATGATGACTCCTATTTAGTGCTGGGAAGGAAAATGCCACGGGGCTTCACATGGTGTAACAGGGACCTGGCCTCATCTATCTCCTGCTTAAAGTGTTCCGGGCAGAGGTTTAAGGTGAAGCTCATTCTGATATTCTTGAGTGAGCGAATCTTGCTGACACAATAGTCACCTTAGTTTCTCACTAGAAGTTTGAAAAGGAAGTTTGCCTTTAAACTTTCCCCAACCTGTTCTAATTTTAACTTTATTTCTCCTGGTTCAGTGCCCCTTTCCCTAAATCACTGGTGCCTCTAAATCACCGTCACTTCCCCTTCAGTAGCAGTTTCTCATTGGGCAACTGTCTACTGAAGAACTCATTTGTCAGTGACCCCGCTGCCACTCCGCCAGCTTGGCAGAAACATCTGGGAGCCAGTTGGCTCACCTCAAATTCCCTTCAGCCGTCTCTTTCTTTCTGGAACATTGATCTGAAGCAAAGGCTCCAATGTTCTTCACTATTTATTAGACTCTCTTTAGATTATCTGTAGGCTATTTTGGCACTATATTTTTACAATATACAGAATATACAGTTTCTTACAGACAAAAGTATACAGTAAATTCTATTTCTCTATTCCCCCTTCATGCCATAATAGGAAACATTGGAACTCTCAAAATTCCGAGATAATGATGTTGGTACAGCAGCCCAGAATATCTGTGTCATAGGTGGTACTGAGTTTGTGTAGCATAGTTAGTACTGATTTTCAGATTTCTTTTTGGAGGTCAAAAATGTCTAATTAGCTTATTGTGCTTTCACCATTGGGAGTTATATTTTGTTGAAAATTGAGAGAATGGTGGCTCTTTTTACCACTGCTCTGCTATAACTGCTCTCTGCCCAGGATATTCTTCATGTGGACATTGAGTGGAGTCCAAAGTGCTGGGTCACTGCTGCCTGACAGGGGCTCCTTGTGTTTGAATTTTGGAATTTACAGCCACTGTGAGAGTCAGCAGTCACCAGGGGAAAAACACACGTACTCAAAACAAATTTTCATTTCCCCCCTTTCCATTAAACTGCTGCTTACCACCAGGGCATAAAAACAGACACCAGAATCTAAGGGTCCGTATTTACTATTTCCCTGAAGGACACACTGGAGACTCTGGCAAGGTCCCTCAAGAAGGGACCTCCTCACCTAAAGGTGCTGAGCCCAGCTGCCTCTCCAGAGACTACAGGGCATCGCATGTATTGTTTTCAAAAGGATGTGTCTCCCTCATTTCTGAAAATGTTTTCCAGCCAGAGGTGGGCTGTGAGACTCTTTCTAGAATTTCCCGCTCTCAGCACTTGAAAGGGTCCCTGGGTGACTGTCCTGACCCTTTTCACCAGAGCGTTCACTTCTGGTGATTGCCCCTGCCTGCTTACACTCTCTCCCGGGAATAGTCTTGTAGGGATTTCATTCTGGAGAAATCTCAAGTTGTTAACTATTGTTCAGCTAGAAAGTGAGACTTTCCAAAGGGAACATAAGTCCAAGTAAGTAACACATTCCGACATTCATTCAGGCAATGCCAGTTGTGCGGCACCATTCACCCGTCCTGGGCTGGGACTGCAACAAACAGTGGTGAGCAAGACAGTGCTGGGCTCTGTCCTCCTGGAGCACGCTGTCTATCAGAGGGAATGGAGATACCAAACGATCACACAAATTTAAGATTAGAACTATGAAAAGTGCTGAGTGAAAGGCAAGAAGCCAGGATTGTGGAGGTGGGGCAGGGGGTTCCCTGTGAGCTGAGACCTGAAGGACATTGCCCTTCTGCTGCCTTGCCTTGGCTGGCTGTTCTGGAGCATCTACATCTAGTGGAGCAGGACTTTCTCTGGGAGTATCTCATTCACCGAGGCCAGTACAGATTCTTCGCTTAGCATGTGGTGGAGGATGTCTGGCCAGCCTCTTGTATCCTTTGGAACCAGAGCCTGGTCTCTCAAAATAAGAGGGGTGTTCTCCTAAGTCTTTCTTTGCAGCATTTAATTATTCCAGTAGGGGATTTGAGTAGGAAGTACAACTAACGAGGCATTAAACTTAAAGCATTTAACAACACCATCTTATCTGGTCCTCATGCCAGGCTCAGAGGTAGACTATCTTTTAGCCCCCCTATTTTATTTATTTATTTATTTATTTATTTATTTATTTAAAATATATTTTATTGATTTTTTACAGAGAGGAAGGGAGAGGGACAGAGAGCCAGAAACATCGATGAGAGAGAAACATCTACCAGCTGCCTCCTGCACACTCCCCCCTCTGGATGTGCCCGCAACCAAGGTACATGCCCCTCACCGGAATCGAACCCGAGACCCTTGAGTCCGCAGGCCGATGCTCTATCCACTGAGCCAAACTGGTTAGGGCTAGCCTCCTTATTTTATAGGAACATAAGCAGACAAGACGGGTGTTTCACTATTCATCCCTTTACTTCCCGTATTGTAGCACTTAACACTCTTTATTGTCATGACTTAGCTGCTAGTATGCTTCCCCCACAGGATCTTAAGTTTATGAAAGCAGTTATAATCACCACCATATCCCGGGCACCTAGCAAGTGCCAGGATATAGAAATAATTATTTGTTGAAAGAATAAATAAGTGAATGAATGACTTGTTACAAAGAAAATCTGTGTTCTGGAGGAAGAAAAAGACATTGAACTAATTTTCCAAACAAGACTACTTTGTCCCCGATGGGCTGGAATTCAAGGCAACAATAAATGTAAGGGCCAACACAATTTTTCACGTGCCTGAACTGAGAGTCTGTAAAAGACATGTAAAAACACACAACACTTATCTTAAGCCTCTCCCACAAAATTATTACCTCCACCTCTGACTGTTGTCAGCCCTGCTGCCAAGAGACACAATAAGCACCCCCCCTCCCCCACCGCAATTTCCTGCTCTGCTTCATGTCAAGATAATCTCTGAGTATGTTTGTTTTACATGTCAGAGCTGAAACCAGAAGTCCTGTATGGCTGTTTTAGACACGTGTTTTCATCAGGACAAAGGTGAAGTCAGATCAGTATTAGCCATGCTGTGTGCCCTGTGCCCCTCCTCACATCCCTTCTCCTTTCGCTTCTGATAGGAAGAGAACTCCCTCCACCCTTTTGGTTACTGAATTGATGTGTAAAAGCCGGTGTCCAGGTTGTCAGCACTGCTCTACTCCTGGTTCTTCAATGACGGGGGCAAGATATTCAGGCAAGAATTTAGCAAAGAGGAAGAACTCAGGGGCCATTTGTTTATACCCATTAGACTGGGGGATGGGTGTCTCTGGGTTTCTCACTGAATCTGTTGTTCACTGTTCTAGGCCTTTGCTCCTGGATCCAAATCAGAGCAGTGGTAACTTGAGAGTTGGACCCACACCGTGTCTGCTCGTGGCCATAGCACAATGTCCCCAGCTGTTCTATCACCACCTCTGTTGTCCCTATTCTGGGGTGTCAAGTTTCCTGCCCTAACAACTGTTCAAAGAACTTGACTTGAGTCAATTGTATGAAACTATTTTATAGTGGCTAAGCAGAGAGGATGTGGGGTTAGAGCTGGATATGATGTGCTCAACTGTGCATTAAAACACAGTGGAGTTAGCAGTGTCCCAGGTTTCACTCAGATTCCCCCAAAAGTTGTTTAAATGGGAGAATTATCAGGATGAGGCTCACAAAGTAGAAATCCACAAATTTTTTCTAAGTCCTTAGTGGTCCTGTTTTGAATAATGAAGAACTAAGGGAAAAAGTTGGGGTCAACATGGATAAGGTCTCTTCTTCAAAGAGAAAAATAGCAAAACAAAAAGAGCATTTTAAATTTATCTTCTCTAGATTATCCACAAAAAAGTAACTCATCCTAGAAGCAATAAAAGTGCCATAAGAGTATTTATAAATAAAATTATGGTGACTCGGCCTCTGAATAGACAAGGAATCAGGAAAGCAGTTGTTAGTCCCTTAACTACTTGTATAACTTTCTGCAAGCCATTTCCCTCTTTTAAACCTCATTTTCCCCATTTGCAAAATGATGGGACTGGGTTGGATAATTTCTAGCGTGCTCTTTGCAGCGATACAATTCTCTGGTTCAATGAAATAATGTAAATATCTAAAGGAAGCCTGTAGAATCTGTTATTTTCAGTGGAGTGAAGTTGGCCTCTGAGCTGTTACTTAGAAGGAATTTCTTAACCACAAACCAGTAAGTGGCTATGTTATTTCAGTTAAACAATCTGTAACTGAATTTAAATTACATTTTAAAAAATCCAATCCTGCTGGAGTATGTCTGAAGACATTGAACTGAGTTAACTATTTCAACATGACTTGAAAAAAGTAATGGGATCAGTAGTAACATTAAATGTTATTGATATTATAATAATATTAAAAAGAGAAATAACTCTAGTAGCATTACTGTACCACAAAAAAGATAGAGAACAACGCAACCCCTATTATTAGTCATTGTGGCATTCAGTTATTTTCTAATGCCATCGCAAAACATGTGTAGTCAGGAAAAGAACGTCTGCTCTAAACCCTGCTAGAAGAACTAAGGCAATTGGAATGTTGGAAGTACTGTCTCTGAGGACTCAGAAAGCAAGGGTTCTTCTATAATCTATACTAATAAAAGGGTAATATGCTAATTAGACCAGGCATCTTCCAGACATCCTTCCTGACAAAGCCAGGCTGGGCGAAGCTGCTTGCCTGTGGCTGTGGCCCGGGAGAAGCCAAAGCCACCCACCTGTGGTCCTGGGTGCCAGCGCCTGCGGCCTGGGAGAAGAGAAGCCGAAGCCGCCTGCCCTCCCGCAGTCCCAGGTGCCAGCACCTGCGGCTGCTGCCTGGGGGAAGCTGCCCGCCCATGGTGCTGGGCGCCTGCGACTGCAGCTAGCCCGGGCAAAGCCGGCCCAGGTCCCGGGTGCCTGTGGCTGGCCAGAGGAGGGAAGCCTGCGTCCTGGGTGCGGGGTCGAGGCAGAGGTGGTTAGGGGCAATCAGGCCAGCAGGGGAGCAGTTAGGGGCAATTAGGCAATCAGACAGAGGGGTTAGGGGCGATCAGGCAGGCAGGCAGGCAAGCGGTTAGGAGCCAGTGGTCCCAGATTGTGAGAGACATGTCCGACTGCCAGTTTAGGATCGGGCCTAAACTGGCAGTCAGACATCCCCCAAGGGGTCTGGATTGGAGAGGGTGCAGGTCGGGCTGGGCCACCCCACCCCCGTGCATGAATTTCATGTACCGGACCTCTGGTATTATATAAAAAAGTATTTCTCAAGTGAGCTCTCTAGTGAGCCTGTCTCAGAATCAGCTGGGGTGTGAAAGTGCCCATGTTAGGCCCCACCCAGACTCATGGGATTAGAACTCTGGTAGCTGGATGACTTAATAAGCACCCCATTTGCAGGAAAAATCCTGAGAAAACTAAGGTCTAGAAAAGTTCTTGGGGTGGGGGACCTTCTTTGCAGAAAACACCACAATGGCCCTCAGAAGGAAGAGAATGTTCTAGGTCCAAACAGATGAGGAAAGATGCTTTGTGTTAATTCATCAGCATCCAGTTAGGAATAAGATGTATTAGATCATTTTATTAGAATAAAAAGGCGTACAGGCCTGAGCATCTGCCTCGAGCTTAGCATGGTGGGGGGTAGCAAGCAGAGTGTAGTGCAAAGAGCTTTGGTTTGCAAGACAAACAGGCCTGGGGTCGGGTCCTGATTCTGCTTAACTCCAGGCAAGAATGCAAGCTGGAATATCAGTAAGGTGCTTAGTTTTGTTAGGACTGTATATCCCAGCACCGCATGGTAGGATCTCAATAAATACTAAATAAATCTTTGCATTCATTTCCTATTGCTGCTGTGTAACAAATTACCACAAATTTTAGTGGATTAAAACAACACAATTTATTCTTTTATACCTCTGGAGGTCAAAAGTCTAAAATGGTTCAGTAAGGCTGTATTCCCTTTGGAGGCTCTGGGGGAGAATCTGTTCTCTTGTTTTTTCAGCATCAGAGGCCACCTGCATTCCTTGGTTCATGGCTCCATCCTCCATCCTTAAAGCCAGCAGCATGGCATCTTCAAATCCCTCTATGTCTCTCTCTGACCTCTGATTTGGTCTTCATACCTCCATCTCCTCCTCTGGCCCTCCTGCCTCCCTCTTATCAAGACTTGTGATTACAGTAGACCCACTTGGGTGACCCAGGGTAATCTCCTCATTTCAATATCCTTAATTTAATCACACTGCAAAGCCCCTTTTGCATATAAGGTAACATATTCACAGGTTCTGGGGATTAAGATGCAGACATCTTTGGGAGGCATTATTCTATCTACTACAATGCCGTTAAACAAGAGTTTCTTAACTTCTTTAGAACTTGAATTTCTCCTCTGCAAAATGGAGTTTCTACTAGTATAAGGATAAAGTGCTGTACCGATGGTAAATGTACAATAAAGGGAAGCTATTATTTGTATGCCTTCTAATTATTCTAGAACCAAACTGCTTATAAGGAAATGAATTAAATATACTAAATTAATTTCTTTCTCTCTTGTGGGTAGTTCATTATCAGCATATACTTCCTATGCCAGGACTTTATATACCACTATAAATTTAGCTTAGTTTTTCATTTAAATAAAATATAAATATTCAGAGGACCTTAGGAGACTTTTAAAAAGTCCTTCACTAAACTTTCAAGGTTTTAGTGAAGGAAAGAGAACAACTGTAGATATTTTAAGTAGACAGAATTTAATACAGGCCAGTAGATAATTCTAAAACCATTGGAAGGACAAAGGAGCAAGGACCAGCTGCAGCCACTTGCTATACTGAGTTGAAGAGCACACTATTGTAGGGAATCTAGGGACCAGGAAGCTCCGCCACAGTGAACACAACTGCCTTTCCACACCCTTAAAGCCGGAGACTAGAGATTGGAAGCCACCACCTGCCCCGACACCCTGAGACCTTGTTTGTCAGTAGAAACAGTCATTAGAACATGTTAAGAGTTCGACAAATGAGTTAAAATGCATACAGCTAATTTAAATAGTGAGACAATTCTCAAAGCAGGGTGTAGTGGGAATAAACTATGACCAAACATGCACCTGGCATCAAGTGGGTTCTCAATAAGGATTCTTTCTCTTTCCTTCTCTTCCCATAGAGCGTTTGCCCACCTGAGGCAAAAATGCAGGAAGCCTTTGGTTTGCAGTGGCCCCAAGCTCGTTTAGCCATCTTTTATTTTCAATGAATCTCTGAACCCTACTATGCCACATTGGCTTTGGCCACACTAGCGACGTTCTTGGTATAACCTTGGATATGGTGCATGATTTCTAAACCCCCTCAGATAATCTTGAGAAGCATCAAAGCAAAACAGGACGACAAAAGAGCACACCACACAAGGCCCTTGCATGTATTTGATTATTCAAGGTAAGAAGGACAATTCTGAACTGTAACCCTGGAATTATATGATGGGAAGTGGGAAATAACTACTCTGTGCAGGACCTGAAATTGCTTTTTTGGCACCTCCACACACAACTACCACACATCATTTTGGTAACCTATTGTCAAGCAAAAGAAGGTTTATATTTCTGGATTAAGAACATTACATTCTCTTCCATTACACTAATTTACATAGATTAATGTCATCATCAATACATGTAAAGTATAATTCCTATTCAGTCATTTTCACCACCCCATTTATTTAAATAAAGACGTGTTCTTGACCTCATGTGTTAGGAAGACCTTACACTAACAAAAAGCACTAGTTTTTCGGTGTGAAATGAAGTACAAGTTTAGAGCAGTGCAGCACATGGGCAGCGCCCCTAGCCGAACACTTCAGGCTGGTTGGTCTGTGATGGGAACAGCCCTCAGGGCTCTTCCCCACAGCGGTGTGTTTGGAAAGTCCTAGCAAATCTGGCTCTGTGCCAAGCAACTGAGGGGCACATTTTTTTCTTATGAATCGAATGAACCACCCTCTCTCCCGCTCCCCCTTCAACCCCCGGCAGACCCACCCATGGAAGGCTCCAGGAACAGCTGGGTGGAATTAAATGGCATTTATTCCTGTATTGGTTATGGCCACAGGCCAGGAATTCTACACCCAAGACATACGTAGCTTCCAGCACACATGAGCAGTGGTATTGATTGTGGTTGGAGCTCCCCTCTCACCGTGGACAGGATGTGAATGATTAATTTTTCTATTAAAACATTCCTAAAGAATATGGAAGGACTATTTGGTTTTTGCGCTGGGCCTGGTTTTCCTGATAACCATGTAATTCTCATGTGTCCATGATAAAGGGAAGAATTGCACAATTATGCCATAGATTCAGATGACTCACACGACTAATCCAGCCAGAAGTGTCCACAAGGATCTAGTCTTAGATTCACTAAGTAATTATCTAGTGACTTCATGTGATTTCATGCGACACTGGATTTAGTCAAAAAGACTTGATATTATAAAAATGTCATTTCCCTCAAATTAACCTGTATGATCATCTGGAAAATTAAATGTGCTGAAATAACTGGTGGAAAAAGAAAAAAGAAAAATAGACTATGAGGCAGGGGGTGGGAGGAGTGGGTGTGTGTGTGGGGGGTAGATCAGCCTTATCAGATGAAAAATCCTCTATGAAGATATAGTAACTTCAATGTTGTAGTATTAGGTGAGAAGAGATATTCAGATGAATAGAACAGGATGGACAAAACCTATTGTCTATGGAAATTTATAATATATTTGTAATTCAAATTAAAAAAAAGTTATAGGATGTTCAGGAACAGTTGGAAAAATTAAGTTACAATGTTACCTCTCAGGATATACCACCCTTCTCTCATCTTTTAAATCTGGATGGATTAAAGATTTAAACATTTAAAGATATATGAGAGACTAAAGGTGTGTGTGTACGTACAAGTGGAGAAGCCTTTCTAAACACAACTGTGAACGCTGGAGTCATAATAGAAAAGATGGCTTCATTTGACTCCACAAAACCAAAATAGTTCATAGAAAAAGAAGTACAAATTCCTATATGCATATAAAAACATGCTCATCCTCATAATTAAGGAAATGCTAATTAAACATAAAAAAGAATACTTTTTTTTTTGCCTATAGGCAACTTTTAAAAGTTTTGAAATCCATATTGGTGAGAGATTGAAGAAAGGAGTATTTTCACATACTTTTTGAATGGAGAACATGATAAAACCCTTTTGAAGGCAATTTGACTCTATCAACCAAATTTTTAAATTGCCTAGCAATTACTCTTTTTGATATATGACGAAAGTATGCCAAGTTATTTATTGAGCATTGCTTGTTCCAACAACAGCTATAGTAGAAACAATCTAAATGTCCAACGGGTGAAATAACAAATAAAGTATAATGTGTCCATATGCTAAAATATTATCTAACCATTAAAAAAACATAAATACTGATAAATAAAGTTACAAGATACATAAGTAAATGGAAAAATGTACCTGTGAGGCATTGTCAGGTTTGCATGGGACTCCAAGAACTGAGGCAGCCACTTTCTACCTGAGAGGAGCCAGCCAAAGATGAAGCCACCTGCTGGGTTTGCACCATGAAAAGAATCTGGATCCTGGTTGGTATCATTGAAATGTTGAATTAACCACTTTGCAGCCAGTCTTCCTTCAGACTTCTTGTTATATGAAGTAAATTTTCTTCATTGTTAAGTAATGAATGATGGGTTGTCTGTTGATTGTAGCCTCCTATTACAGTGGTCCATAAGTGTTGCACATAAAGTAAAATACAGATCACAGAAATACAGAACAACCTTGATGAGAGGTCTTAACATTGCCTTCAAGTTGGTTTCTCAGCCTCTCATTCTGTCTTTAACACGTATGTCTTCTGGGGTAGCTCTGTGCAATACTACTGCAGCAGAGTTCTGACCAGAATGATCATGTAGTGAGAAAATATTAAAAAAGGAAAAAGTAGACTGGCTTGTGTGGCTCAGTGGTTGAGTGTAGACCTAGGAACCAGGAGGTCACAGTTCAATTCCTGGTCCAGGCACATGCCCAGGTTGCAGGTTCGACCCCCAGGATGGGGCGTGCAGGAGGCAGCTGACCAATGATTCTCTGTCATCATTGATGTTTCTGTCTCTCTCACTCTCCCTTCCTCTCTGAAATCAATAAAAAAAAATATTTTTTTTTAAAAGGAAAAAGTAGATGTATGAAAATTTACAACATAATGTTAAATTTAAACATTTGACTTATACCCCAAATAGAATTTTTTATAATTTTACCTTCCTGGATGAATGGAAACAAACTTATCAGCAATATATTAAAAATCTATTTCTGAGGAAAATCATTAAAAAACCATAAAAATATGTATATAGGGTGCACGTCTTTCTTTTGCCTCAGGCTCCACTGTGGCTTGGCAAGGCATTGTTGGATCCTATTTTTATTTAAAATTGTGTGACTTTGTTCATTATAGGTTTTGGCATTAATTTTGATTTTTAAAAATATTGCATGAAATAGTGTTTACCCTGATTATTGAGTATTTTGGTGCTGGTTTATACCTTGCACCTGAGGTGAGCGTCTCACTCTCCTTATTCTTGTCTTAGAGGCAATGTGTGCAAGGCTTCTAGTCATGTGCTCCAACTCTCTGCTGTCTAACTTTTGGGATATCCAGCTCCCCAGTTTTCCAGAGACTCTGTGGGTTGCTCCTCCTATTTTCCTCCTTGTCTACTTAGCATCTTCAAGTTAGGAACAATACCTCCTCCCCCCCTTACCCCCCAAAATCCCTGCTGAATAAGCCCTAACAGAATTCTTTGTGTGAAACTCAGAAATATGATTTAGAAATGCCAAAGCCAGTTGTTTATTTTGGATCAAGTCAGCAGATTGTCAGGCTCAAGGCAATATATGTAAAAAGCTCTTTGGAAGTTAAATTTGTTTTATTATAATTCCAAGTGTTTTTATCTTTTCTAACCCATGGGCTGCTGAAGTATTTTCTGCAGTCAGGCTGGGACAGGAGACATTTTTAGATAAATGACCTGGTACTACTCTCTAGAGACGCCATTCATGCTGCTGCATAGGAACTTGCAAGGAGAGGCAATTTGCTGGATTCTTAAAGGGGACAGAAAAGGAAATTAAAAGAGTCCTGAAAGGGTAATCATTTAGATGAAAGGTTTGGTTGAAGGGGCCCTAGATACCTCTTTCAACATGGGATTCAAATGGATTGGCAAAATCCATTTCTGTGGAAGAAATAAAACACTGAAATCAGTGGGAAAATGTCAGTTTCTCACTTAGCATTTTAAAATGTCTGTTTAGCAGGAGGCTTAAAATGTGGCTGCTCTTCTCTACAGCTTGTGTAGACAGAAGACAACCCACAGGCCAGCTGAGACTTTGTGCTCCTGTATTTTAGTCTTCTTGCTGCTGACTACCAGCTCATTAGTATTTAAATCAGCTCATAAATATTTCCTGGAAATTCACAGTTGCTTAACCTTCACCACTATTCATCTCCTGTTCTTTAGTCTTACTTAACGCTTTTGTTTCTTAGGCTGCTAACATTGCTGAAGGGTAGATTTCATTTCATATTCATCTTTCTGATGAATGGTGATAACAAGGAAAGGAAGTCCTGTTAGGATAAGGATGAGAAATGGAGAAAGGATGTAGAGGGAAATTTTACTGCATTTCGTTTGTGCAAATAAAATTATCTAATGATGGACCAAGGAAGTGTGTATAAAATAAGAACAGCCCCAAAGCATATGCCAAGGCAATTCATCCTGAATGAATGTTTCTTTCACATACTCTTTAAAAGCTTTGAAACACAGACGAAACATTTCATTGGGGGCAGGCCCTGGATGTTACCACTGGGGAGATGGTTGCATGGTTACAAAACCTCTTCTGTTCAACATAAGAGCTGTATTTCTAATTATAAAATAATGATGACAGAGAGGGGCCAGTTCCATCATGATTCTGTATGGTTGTTAGTATTCTGCCAGAGTTCAACATTAATACCTACATACAATGCCAACAGCCAGTTCTTTTAAATGAGTGTGAATAAAATTTAGCCAATGAAAAATGGGAGGAAAATAAATATATCATATTTCATTGAACTTAAAGTGCCATTGAATGTAAGTACTATATATATATATACATATACATATATATATCCAATGAAGAAAAAAGTGCTACCAATTAAACTAGGACAAACGGTTGCTTTTAAAATACATCCTGATTTCAGAGGTGAAAAAAAAAAAAAAAGAATGAACCTCTTTAGCAGAAGCATCCACTTTAAGAAGCAATGACTTTTCCACTATCATAAACCTGAGAGACGTGAGAAGCATTGAAAAGCAAAGCTCTTGGGACCAACCCTGAGAGTTTTCCCAGGATGGGGGACACCTATGGGGGCTGACATTCAATCATATGTTCCAAAGGTCTTCTAGAGATAAACTTCAGAATAGATAGAGAGGCCGAAACCGGTTTGGCTCAGTGGATAGAGCGTCGGCCTGCAGACTGAAAGGTCCCGGGTTTGATTCCGGTCAAGGGCATGTACCTGGGTTGCGGGCACATCCCCAGTAGGAGATGTGCAGAAGACAGCTGATCGATGTTTCTCTCTCATCGATGTTTCTGACTCTCTATCTCTCTCCCTTCCTCTCTGTAATAAATCAATAAAATATCTATATAAAAAAAAAATTAAAAAAAACAAAAAAAGGATAGAGAGATCTGCCAGGCCCAGGCAATTAAGATATAATTTTGGGTTAAGAAGCACCCAATCCTGTTCAAAACAGCCTAGACCAGTGGTCGGCAAACTCATTAGTCAACAAAGCCAAATATCAACAATACAAAGATTGAAATTTCTTTTGA
This sequence comes from Myotis yumanensis, assembly GCF_028538775.1. NCBI lineage: Eukaryota > Metazoa > Chordata > Mammalia > Chiroptera > Vespertilionidae > Myotis > Myotis yumanensis. The sequence continues at coordinate 65,538,338 of NW_027223755.1, read as the reverse complement.
GAGCCAAATTTTTTAAACTTAAACTATATAGGTAGGTACATTGTTATTAACTTAACTAGGGTACTCCTAAGTCTTAGGAAGAGCCACACTCAAGGGGCCAAAGAGCCGCATGTGGCTTGCGAGCCGCAGTTTGCCGACCACGGGCCTAGACAACTTATCTGCCATTCAAGAATGCACAAAATTTGGTTTGAAACTATGTTTTAAGTTTTCCCCCTTCTAGTTTCCTATATGTAATCTGTACTTTGCGCCTGTCCTAACTCCAGTCCCTTTTCTGATTTGGGGTTCTAGATTCCCAACATCTCCATATCCCAACGTCCTTCCAGCAAATGACCTTTTTAATTAAATATGACAAAATTGTATTCAGTTGCTTATCTGCAAAGGTCCCTGAGACATTGCTTTTCTTTTCTTTTTTTCTCTGATGAGTGTCAATAGTTTATTTTGATGTAAAGACAGGAAGCTGGAAAATACACTGTATTTAAAATCTTGGAAACCCCCTCCCCCCAGAACTAATCTGTTCAAACTCAGATACTTAAAAATTACAGCAACAAAACAAAAGCACGAAAAAAAAGAAAACCAGATGGAGAAGGTAGCCTGGGCCAGTAGTGTCACTAGGTGTGGACAACTGAGGTGCTGAACAGGAGCTTCTGTCCCTTCCCTTCCCTTCCCTTCCCTTCCCTTCCCTTCCCTTCCCTTCCCTTCCCTTCCCTTCCCTTTCCTCCTTTCTCTTCAGAGAGGGCATCTGAAGCAGCGGGCGTGTCCAGTTTCATGAAGGCTGCTTCCATAGCTTGGCTGAAGGAATTTTGGAAACTGGGCACAGGAACACGGTCCGAGTTATCACTCTCCCCAACACTGTCCACAACGGCAGGAAGGACTACGCTGTTTTCATCTTTCTTGGGAACAGTTTTGGGCCACACATCTGCTTTTGCTTTGCCAACTCTCAGCATCTGGGCAAACGAAGGGAAGGAAGAATCTTCCTCCAGGCTCCCAATGCAGAATGAAGGACTGCCCTGGCTCGCAGTGGGTGACCCTGGGGTCAGCAGAAAGTCTGCTTGGGAACCAGGACTTCTGCTAAGAGGAGAAATGGAGCCTTAACCGGTTTAGCTCAGTGGATAGAGCGTCGGCCTACGGACTGAGGGTCCCAGGTTCAATTCCGGTCAAGGGCATGTACCTTGGTTGCAGGCATATTCCCAGTAGGGGGTGTGCAGGAGGCAGCTGATCGATGTTTCTAACTCTCTATCCCTCTCCCTTCCTCTCTGTAAAAAATCAATAAATATATATATTTTTTAAAAGATGCTTTTCTTAAAAAATAAATAAATAAGAGGAGAAATGGAGATAGCCCCATGGCCCTCAGTGCTGGTGGGACCCAAAGCAGAACCAGAGGAGCAAGTATAGGAATTAAAGGCAGGAAACGGCTGTAGATTCTCAGGGGAATGTGGACTTCTGGGTGCTTGCCCTGTTTCTTCCATCTCAATCCTGAGCTCTCCAGGGCGCGCCTCTCCAGCCTTCTTCTGGCACTGGCCTTCCTCTTCTCAATGTCATCTGAGAGTATCTCCAGGGTTTCCTGAGAGGCCACAGGAGAGCCAGTTCACAGATGCTGAACTCACAGGTGAGGGGCAAGTGAGAGAGATACATGTGACTCTGTCGAACATCCTCAGACATGGGATTCCCAGCCATCTCCACCACTGGTGCTGAGATGGCGGGGCTCTGCTCCAGGCTGCCATACCCCGCACGAGCGGCGCACGTTCACATGATGCAGGGAGGCGCTGCTACTGACTAGCTTTGTGTTTTAAACCAGTCTCTTAACCTCTCCAAACCTAGGTTTCTCTTCCGCAAATTGAAAGTAAAAACTATAGACCTTCTACGTTTGCAAAAGATACCCTCCTCATAATCTCTGCCTCTGTCAGTCTAGCTACAACCTGGAGATAAATGCGATACTGCCTCTGGCCTTATGGGCTCACTGTCTCCCTCTTACAAAATTAATGGCAGGACCCAGGCAATGCAACCAAGCAGAAAACCCATTCTGAGTAGAAACAGCACCAGCAGGTCAAACAGCAGTAGCTGAAACTGGCCTTGGTCCTCAGCATGCCTACATCTCGCTTCTGTTTGTGCTTAGTGAGTCCTTCCTAATGGCGTCCCACCCTCCCTCCAGAGGGAAGTGCAGCGCCTGTAAGAGGGAGCTTTCTGCACTCATTGTTCTACACCCCCAGCCTGACTAAAGCTGCTGAAGTGTCTGATATTCTGCAGTTCTGCCAGGTTAGCAGCCGGAGCAAATAAAGGAGGTCACGGTCAGCATTTCTGCGTCTCATCTAACAAACAAGGTCAGGTATTCCTTTGAACAATCCAGTCCCAGTAGCTGTGAAACACACAGAGACAAAGAGCGGAAGGCTTTCCAGAGAGGCTGGAGGTTAGGCACAAGGTGGGTTGAAGTTTTCAGCTTTTGTTGTGGGAGAGGAAAGTTCTTCCCATCCCAGGCTTCCCCTTTTCAGAGTGGGGAAAACGAATCCCGGGTAAAAGGCTCTTTTTGTATTCCTCTGCTCTCTGCACTGCCATGCCAGGTGCAGAGCTGGGTTCCCTGGGGAATCAGGATGTCATTGCCCTCGAGGTGTCTGGCCATTCATCCCCATTCTTACCATTTATCACTACTGCAAACTCAGAGCCTTGAAACAGATGAAAGAGAATGTTGGAAAAGCGAGTGAAAGAAAGGGGTGCTCTGGAGATCAGAGCCAAGAGCTGAGGTTCCGGCCAAAAGGGAACTTCAGTTGAGGGGGGACTGTGAGTTCTCTGGTCTTTCCCCCAGTTACCCTTGCCAGATAATCCCTGTAAACGGAAACCAACCTATGTCCACAAACACCTCTGTGTACCTTCTGTTTTTAACTCTCCAAAGGCATATTTTTCAATCTCTTTTCTTATAACAAATGATGTAATTAATGTTATTCTGGCTAATGAAAAAGAGGATAACATTCTTTAGAGCAGTGGTTCTCAACCTTCCTAATGCCGCGACCCTTTAATACAGTTCCTCATGTTGTGGTGACCCCCAATTTCATTGTTACAAATTGAACATAATTAAAGCATAGTGATTAATCACAAAAACAATATGTAATTATATATGTGTTTTCCGATGGTCTTAGGCGACCCCTGTGAAAGGGTTGTTCGACCCCCAAAGGGGTCGCGACCCACAGGTTGAGAACCGCTGCTTTAGAGAGAGAGCAAGGTGAGTTAAAATCCTGGGCCTCAGGACAAAACCACTTCTGCTGGGCTGCCCCTCCTTTGTTAGTGAGCAAGCGCTTAAACACCATTGTCTGAGGATTGGTTCCTTTTACTGTTTAAGGAAACACTGAAAACTCTCTGAGCAGAAGAAAAGTGAGGCCTCAGTACAAACCCCAGGTGTTCTGTTGGACATCTTCACCTCGATGCCCCTCAGTACCTGGAAATCAACATGTCTGAAGCGGAGCTCAGAACCCTCAGGCACAAACTTCTTTTTTTTTTAACATTTTATTTTATTTTTTAAGAAATGTCTTTATTGATTTCAGAGAGGAAGGGAGAGGGAGAGAGAGAGACAGAAATATCAACGATGAGAGAGAATCATTGATCGGCTACCTCCTGCATGCCCCCCATTAAGGATCGAGTCTGCAACCTGGGCATGTGCCTTGACTGGGAATTGAACCATTCCTGGTTCATAGGTCGCTGCTTAACCACTGAGACACACTGGCCTGCCTTTTCACAGTTCCTGTTTGTAGGTGTCTGGTACCATCCAGACACCTGGGAGTCATCTTAGATACCTCCCCGCCCGCTCTCTCCCCCCATTCTATCAGTCAACAAGGCCTGCATAGCTCTCAAATCTATTATTTCCTTATCCTTACTGCCCTGATTTCAGGATTCATTTCTCTGAGGTGGCCTCTGACAACCAATTGTTTTGTCTGGCATTTAGTTCTCCATCCTGTTTTGCTCCATTCCATCCTTCAAATGGAGGCATAAGCAACCTTTCTAAAAGGCAAATCCTATCCTGACTCTCACCTGCCCTAACATCTGTTACCCAGTAAGTAATGCTGTTCCCTGGCATTGCTCATGAATGGACTCCTGCCTACTTTACAGCTTCAGCTCCTGCCACTCCTTCTTTTGTACCAAGCACTCTGGTCATGCCAAAAGATTTGAAATTCCTAATTGGCCCATAGCCTTTCACACCTTCATTCCTCTGTGTTTGCTTTTCACTGGTTCCTTATATAAATATTTACTAAGCACCTCCTAAAAATGTGCCAGCCACTCTTTAAAGCTCTAGAGAAACAGTAGTGAGCAAGACAGCCCAAATCCGTGATCTCCTGGGATTTCTAGTGAGAGGACAGAATCAACCAGCCTCAAATATTAACAAAAAAAAAAAATCTAAGTTCCTTTCTATTACATCTCGTCAGATCCCAGTCATCTCCCCGACTATCTTCAGGACTTTGTTGTGTATAATATTTCTATGCTTATAGATATACAAAGCTATATAAAAAAATATAAAATTTACTCACATAAATACACATATAAAATATTCTTCAATTTCTTTATTTTATCCAACAATATATCTTGAAGGTAATTCTATGTCAGTATAAAAGTAAATTATTTTATTTTTATTTTTCCCCCAGTACATTGATTTTCTCTTGGGAAAAACCACCTCCCACTCTGTTTATGTGGCTGATCACCTGAACTTCTCCGTTCAGGAGGAGGGCTATGACCCATTTTAGGCCAATTAGTGTCACAGGAGTGGTTCAGGGGTGGATGTATGCCTCTGTCTGGGCCAATGAAAGTCATCTCTGAGAATTCTGCTAGTTGCTATGCTGATGGTCTCCCGGGTCTCCTCTTGCCCTCATGTCTAAACCTGTGAGCCTGAAACATTCCATCATTTGCAGCAGTCTTCTCCAGAGAGCCATCTGGGATTTGATGTTATCTTACAATCTGATTCTGTATGTCTCCCATATTTTAAGGATTTAAAAAAAATCATTGCTGGCTCACAGAGAACACTACATTTTGCTTTTCAGGTCAATTTTAGACTTTTAAGCTAACTCTCTGTTGCTTCTGTTACATAGTAACCAGCACATTGCCTTGTGATTATCTATGTGCTGATCTGCCTTTGGACTGGACTCTTTTCAGATAAACAATGACTCATTACCTGTCTGTCTGGCATTTGGTAGTCACTCATAAATATTTGTTGAATAACTAATTAAATAAAAAGTTGACCTTACATTCACCTTCCCTGGATTGGTTCAAGAGACTCTAGTGCTTTTCAAAGTACAAAGTCTTTGTGCTACCCTGTGATGGATTGAATTATCAGCAAATATTTACTCCCCTCACCAGGATTCCATGAACACAGGATATTTCCCTTCCATTGACTTTTGTCTTGGTCATGTTTCTCCCTTTGGCCAATGGGATATTAGCAGACAAGGTGTGAGCAGAGGCGTGGCATCTGCTTGGGTGGTAGGGTTTGCCATCTCACACTCCTGCTTTTCTCCATGAGAAGAACCTGCCTCGGGTAGATGTTAGTTCACGGAGGATGAGACGCATGCGGAGCAGATCTGGACCAACAGGTTGGAGCCTAGTCCAGCCTAGATAAGCTGTACTCAGTTTACCTGCTGATGTGTGAGTGAGTGGAAAGGAGGTGCTTATTGCTGTCTGACACGGAGATTTGCATGGTTTGTGATGCATTATTATTGTGGCAATACCCTACTGATACACATCCACATCAGAACTACCGGAGTGTTTATTATGAATGAGATTTTTAAGCTCCACCTTAGACCTCATAACTAATAATCTAGAGTGTTTTTAGAAATCTGTATTTTAATGTTAATAAGATCCTCAGGAGGTTGTGATGCTTACTCCTGGGCTACAGCATTTACCACATTGCTATTTTCAGTGATGTGGAAAGGGCAGTACTGGTGCTCAGACAGCTGCTACACTGACCTACAAAAAACTGTTCTGAGAAATTTGGGGCTGTAAAGAAGCCAGGAAACATGATTTTCTCATGGAATCTTTTAAAGGGTTTGCTAATTGAGAAACCTAAAGGCTTCTTGAGTTGACTTATAAACTTAGCATTTCTCAAAAAGCTATCCTTTCAAGCAGGTGTCTAGTTAATACCTTTTGTTTAAATTTGAATGTTAAAACTAATTGGCCTGTAGAACATTCATTAATTAAACATGTACTTAGTAAGCTCTTACTAAGTATTAGGCATTCGGAAGGTGATGGGGAAATCCAATATGCCTTCCAGCTTAGTCAGCCACATTCCCTCCTTTGCAGAGGTGGGAGTTACTGGGAATGCTTTCCTGGGATGACTTCTGTCCTTTCTTTAGGCACCCACTCACATTTGTTCTCTCTGGGGCCCACCTTATTCCTGTCTGGCGAAGAGAATTGTTTTTAGTAGTCATAGAACAAAGCAATCTCTCTCTTCTGGACACTGAGTTCACCTCAGCACTCTGCCCCAGGTTCCTTTGTCAGTGTACTGCATCCTACCAGGAAATCCCGCCACCCAGCAACCCTGTAGGTGGCCACGGCTCCGGAACTCAGGTTCTGCCATTCCATTCAGTGTGCTAGTCCTACTGGCCGGGAGCATTGATCCTGACCAAGAAACTTGATCTCGGAGCACTCCTATACTCAACTTTCCGGACATGAAATCCATGCTTTGGAAAAGCATTTTCAGTAGCAGACAGAACAAAAGCATTGAAATCTGCAAGGAGTTGCACTGTGATTAACATGCTGCAGAGGCAGATATTGATTTGTTTCTTTGCTCATCTGAAGCTCATCTGCTCACCTCAGAGAATGGTTTTCTGAATTAACCTTTGGTCACAGACTACACAGAGCACACAATGTACTTATTTTTCTCCTGACAATATAACATAATGTACCAAGCAAACTGCCTTGTGCCTTTTTTTTCATATTACTCATCCAAACCACAGCTTTGCCCTGTGAGACTGACCTTCTAAAAGAGACAGCTAGACTCATAATAATGATGTCATCCTTGTCATTTTATATGGGCAATTCCTAATGGTATCAATTGTTGTAAAATGTAAGTATTTCTAGAATAAGATTTGTGCCTTTGATATGTTGTTTGCTACTTGGAATGCCCTAAAAAGTATTTAACAACCATTAAATAGGGGAACAGAAGCAGTAAACTGTGGGCTGAACATCTCTAATTCTAGTTCTCAGATAAGTCGGTAACACTTGGAAGTTCTGTTTCCATCCCTGAGAAATATAACCAGTGAACATTCAAGAACTGCCAGCAGTGATCCAAATGGCACAGCTGAAGGAAGCCCGCACTCCCTGCTGAATCTGCTCCTGGATGAAGGTCAGGATTGGAATCACCACGGCCATTTGCCCTCTGAGGCAGTGCTATCACTATCCCACCCACACTCTCTTTTTCTAGGCTGGGGCTCCCAGTCCCCTCCAGTGCTCCATATTCACTGCGGGTGTTGACTGCTAATAGCAGCTCACAGCTGCCCCTTTCTTTGGGCACCTGCCCTGAGCCAATGGGAGTCCCAGGAAACAGGAAGGTCATGACCCCCTCTCCAGGAGAGTGGCTTGTAGCCAATGGCTGACTGATAGGGGTGGTATAAAAGTTCAGCCCCCTTGTCTCAAGGCAGAACAAACTGTGGTACAACTCATGCTCTAGAACTCGCCCTGAGATCAGGCTGAGGCAGGCCATCTTGGGAAATCACGTCTTTTTCTACCTATTTCCCTTCCTTATTCTGCTTCCCTCACTCTCTTATAGGTTTTTCCTGAGAGTACTCTCTCATTCTGTCAATAAATTGCTTACACAAGAATCCCCATTCAGATTTTGCTTCTAAGGAGCTTGTCCTCAGAAACCCACCCAGACAGGATGAAGTGAAACTTTTTTTTAACAATATATTGCTATCTATAATAATAAAAGCGTAACATGCTAATTAGACCGGACAACCGAACAACCTTCCAGACATCCTTCCACATGAAGCTGTGGTGGCAGGGGTCGAGGCAGAGGTGGTTAGGGGCGATCAGGCAGGCAGGCGAGCAGTTAGAGGCGATCAGGCAGGCAGACGAGTGGTTAGGGGCAATCAGGCAGGCAGGCGAGTGGTTAGGGGCAATCAGGCAGACAGGCAGAGTGGTTAGGGGCAATCAGGCAGGCAGGCGAGTGGTCAGGGGCAATCAGACAGGCAGGCAGGGGAGTGGTTAGGAGCCAGTGGTCCTGGATTGCGAGAAGGTGCAGGCCGGCTGGGGACAACCTCCACCCCCACACTCCCCATGCACGAATTTCGTGCACCAGGCCTCTAGATAAGAATAAGGTCGTTGAGTCCCAAACACTAGTTTGAAACTCTGAAGATGTACTTAAACACCACCTGAACTTTAAGAAGCTGCCAATTGGTCAGTTACAGTTACAAAAGACATTGTTCTGGATACACTGTTCATAGACAGGTCTTCATTTGAATAGAAATCTTAAAATCCAGCAGAATTGCAAATACGAATTTTTCCTTCATGGAACAATTTACTTGTGATCACAACATTCAGGTAATAACAGAGGAACAGCAGAATTTTCAGAAATGAATGACTAAATAGTAGTAACAAGAATAAGAAAATAGGGAAAATACTATCAACAATAAAAAATATTTTTAAAGAGAATAATAAAATGGATAATTACTATTCATCACAGGTAGGGTGGTAGGCATTTTGTCCAAAGGCCTTCTGCATTTCATTAACGTAACTCTATGAACACCCAGTTAGCATAGCAAGGACCCCATTCAAGTGTGATTCACCTAAAAGACATTGGTCTCCATAGCTGCCAAATAACCAGAAGATGGTGGAAAACTGCTACCAAGACTGGAGCACCTCCCTCTGAGTGAAAGATCAGTCCTTTCCTTTTCAAAACAATTAAGGTAATCATCACCTCCATCGTCTAAGCCTTCTCCTTCTCATTCAAAGCAGTCTCTGGAGCACTTTTAGTCTCTTTTATGTTTCGATTTAATGTACTGTCTGCTCACTAGAAGCTGTGCTTTTAGCTGAGCTACTAAAAGCAAGAACGCATTAATCAAACATTAGCACTTTAACTCAAGTATAATCTAGAAGTGGCAGACAGTGAAATTCTGATACCTAATACCCCTAACCTTTTTGGGGCATTTGCCTAGAATATTGACACACTTCAGCAGGTTCCCTTCTTTCCTAGACTGGAGTCATGGGTTTTTAGGTATGTGCTCCAGCTTCCTTTGAGATATGGAGATATCTAGAAATTTATTTATTAATTGGTTATGCATCTCCAGAAAAGGTACACATGTGCACTTTGTCTTAAGATCAATGTCAAGGTGTTACTAATGAATTTCCATTGGCAGGAAGATGGCAGGGCCTTGTGAATCTGGGCACCGCCCCATCACAAATGCTGCTTGGAGATTCATAAACTTCTTCCTCTAATGGAAGAAATGAGAGTCCCTCTCTGTGTGCTCTGGACATTTCCCTCTCTTTTCAACATTTTTCTCTTGGTCTTTCTCCTTTGGACAATCTTATCAGTGGACATATGGGCTTTAACATTACTGGTCTTAAAGCATACATTCCTCTCCCTTGATCCCACATCAGCAACTTCTTGATTTCATGTCTCTGCTTCACAGCAAAACGTATTGGAAGAGTGGTCTCTACTTACTGCCTTCACCTCCTTACCTCTCACTCACTTTTCTCCCGGTCAGGCTCCCATGCCCCCCTCTCCACTGGAACTGCTCTAGTTGATTCATCAGTGACCTCCGTGTTGATACCCTATGAATGACAGGTATTTTTCTGTCCTTGTTTCATTCGGTCTTTCGGTGGCATTCTCAGAATTTTCCTTCTCCTGACTCCATGCAGTGGTGTGCTGGCAAAGTGGCTCCTAGCTGGAGAAGCCCTGACGTGTATCCGTTTCCTTTACCCACAGTGTAAATACTCCCATCACGGCTAAATAAGGCTCCCAATGGTTTCACCACAGCTCACATACCACTGCTTACATGAAAGGAATCCTAACACCACTCATTCCTGGTTTTCTCCTCTTACCTCTTATCTTCTGCTTCTTGCTCTTTTTGTTGGTCCTTCCTCCAAAATTCTAAATGTCCATCTTCTTTAGGCCTTGGATCTGGGCTCTCCTCTCTCCTCCTTTCTTTCTTCATGGAAGATTTCAACTCTCTACATGGATTTCTTTCTTTAAAACAAAATTTAAAACAGGATTTATTTTTATAATAGGCAATAACTTAGAAAACGGAAATGATATAAAAATACGTTAAGAAGTCTTATGCCTATTCCTCTCCATATCTACCTCTTCCCCGTTACCCTTCAGGTAAGCACTTTTATTAGATCCTTGTGTATCCTTCCAGGGTTTCCTTTTGTAAATGCAAATGTTTCCTGTTGTATATGTATGTGTATTCTTAGTTTTCCTCTTTTTTATACAAAAGGCTGTATTATAAACACTATTCTGCAGCTTCCTTTTTACTTCAGTATGCTAGAGCTTTTTCTAGCATATCAGTAGAGCTAGCCACATGATTTAAAAAATATCATCTACCAGAACCTGGCTGGAGATCCTGACCAGAACTTCGCTGGAGATCCTGACCAGAACTTGGCTGGAGATCCTGGCTAGAGATCCTGGCTAGGCTGCTGATCAACTGAACGCTGTCTCTGTGTCACTCCCTCTTCGCCAACTCCGTCCACACCTTTGGGAACCCCTGGACCTGCTGGGGTTGGACCCCAGCAGGGTCCCAGGTTCGATTCCAGTCAAGGGCATGTACCTTGGTTGGGGGCACACACCCAGTAGGGAGTGTGCAGGAGGCAGCTGATCGATGTTTCTGGCTCTCTGTCCCTCTCCCTTCCTCTCTGTAAAAAAATCAATAAAAAATATTTTAAAAAAATATCATCTAAATACTGACCACTACCAAATATATATATCCAGTTCAGACCCCCTTCTCTGAGTTATATATTTTTCAACTGCCTACTTGACCCTTGATATCTCAAATTTCTATCAATTTCCAAGTAATACACTTGTTTTTATCTCCTGTGGTGGATGATATTTGATTGGTCCACCCCATTACAAGGTCAGAGCATCATTTCCCCAGATGCTATGAGTGTTGGCTGCTAATGGCTCACAGCTGCCTGCTTCTCTGGAGAATTGCCTTCAGCTGAAGTGACCCACCTTTTCCTGGAAGTTACCCTCACAACCACCCACTGACTGACAATGAGTATTTCAGCAAATACCAAGCTGGCTACTTCTTCACAAGATTTGAAGATGTACAGGGGATTGCCTGAGCGCATGGAGTATTTCTGGAGGGGCTGTTCAGAAAATCTGTGCCTTGAAATGATCCATTGAACATAGGCACAGAGAGCATATTTATCTGCTGTCTTCCTCCCATCTCCTGTGGCCCATTGGCTAAAGGCACCATACAAAGAGTAAACTCCCTGCTATTCCTGCTTGTATCACTTGGTCTCTCTGGCACTTCATTTGAGTTCAGAAATGTTGGGAGGAGGTAGAGACATGAGGGGTGGGCCTCAGGGAAGTCTGCACAGGGCCCGTGGCAGAGTGGTGATAAAGGCAGAGCAAGCAGCTTTGGGAGACAGACGAGGTAATGAGAATCTAAGGAGGGGCATGTAATGCCTTCTTCTGAAAGGCTATGTGGCAACTTACCTGGATATATAAAAGATGGGAAGGGAATTTAATTAGGAAATTAAAAAAAGAATAAAGAATACAATGTAGGGATATATAAGGTGTCCCAATTTTGATAGAAAACACAGGTTTATAATTAAAAATTGTAAATTTTTTATTGATTCACAAAGTATACAGTATAGGGTTATGTATGGAATAGCACATCGGGTAAATGGCCTCCACGGCTTTGCTGGCACATAGGCAAAGCCGTGGTCTTCATTGGTCTTCATTGTCCCTGCTCCTGGGCCATAATTGGTACTTGGTAATGCTTATCAAATTGAAGGGATTGAAATCAAAGGGCAACAGATATTAGAATCTGATTCAATAAACCAAGTAAAATTAGGCTTTGTTGTTGTTGTTGTTGTTAATGCTCATGCAAAATTCAAATCTTGCGTGAATTTTGGGACACCATATATAACAGCCAGGAATACGGACACTCCAAGAAGTATACACTTTTTATTGCTAAGCTTTCTAGTAGCCATGACCAAGAAGAAAACTTGGTCAGGTCTATAATTCACAGGGTCCATAAAAGATAGTATAGAGATTCTGAACCTGGGATTTTGGATCAGAGCCATCATTTATGGACTCAGTCACTGCAAGCAACAACTCTCAATTTCCTCATTTATAAAATGGGGTAATCAATGGTGTCTACCTCACCAGGTTGTTGTGAGGGTTAAATAAGGTAATAAATGTAAGGAACTTGAAACTCTGCTTGGCATATAAAAAGCCTCAATAAATATTGGCTATTATAGTAACAAACTAGATGCCTGTTGCATAAAGAGATTCGTGCAATAGGCCTTCCCTTCCGTGGCTGCTGGCACCAGTTTTCCTCTGGCACCCGGGACCCAGGCCTTTGCTCTGGCTGGGCTCCGGCCAGAGCCCCTCCGCAGCCGTCAGGCTTCGCGGCTCTGCTGATCCAGGGGCGGTGAGGCCTTGCAGCTCCACTTGGTGCCAGGGCCATGAGGCCTCCTGGCTCTGCTGATCCCAGGGCTGAGAGACCTCCCGGCTCCGCTGATCCCAAGGCTGTGAGGCCTCGAGGCTCCGCTGATCCCGGGGCCGTGAGGGCTCCCAGCTCTGCTGATCCCAGGGTCATGAGGCCTCGCTGCTCGGCCAGCTTTGGGTACGTTTGGCTTCGCTCCACCACTTGGAGCCTACGTATGCAAATTAACCGCCATCTTTGTTGGCGGTTAATTTGCATATTGTCCTGATTAGCCAATGGGAAGCGTAGCGAAGGTACAGTCAATTACCCTTTTGTCTTTTATTAGATAGGATTGTGTCCAGTTTTTAATGTAATTTTTCTTGATGAGAATGAGGGAATTGAAGGCAGACTTCTGAGGTTCTGACAAGGAGATGTGGTGGAATAATATTTTTAATATTTCCTACAACTTTTGTGATATCATACTATGTTAGTACAGTTTGGGAACTATTATTATATTTAAAATTCTTTTTTCTTGAAATATTAATGTTTATTGCATGTAATATTATCATATAAGATCATTTTTCTTGAATAATTGGTGTTTACTGCATGTAACATTATTATATTTAAAATCATTTTTCTTGAAATAAAAAAGTTCCCATTTGAAAAGCAAAAAAATAGAATATTTTTGAAGTGTTAATGTATTTTAAGTATATTTTGTGCATTAAAATTTAATTAAAATTATTGATTAAATGTTTAAAGGTTATTGTTTGCCCCTACTCTGTAGCCACACATTGAGCCAGCAGTTTTTCCTGTTTGCTCTGATAGGTGAAGATTCTGTGAATGAGGAATAAGGGAGAAGAGGGAAAAGACTGCTGTGTTTCTCTAAGGGGCGGCCCTGAGTTGGCCCCTTTCTGGGTTGATGATGAATGCGGGGCTCAAGGGCTGAGAGGGTCTGCTTTGTCCTCCCAGGGAATCCCAGGAAAGATCAAGGTCTGAGACTGTCTAGTCTAGCCCTTTGCTCTTGTGTGTGAGGGGATAGGGAGTGTATATGTGTGTGTGTGTGTGGCGGCGGGGGGGGGGGGGGGGGGGGGGGGACAGAGTGGGTAGAGTAAGAAATCTCAGCATTGCAGGTTAGTCCTGAGTCTCCCAGCCTGGAATAGCCAGCCGTGCATCCACGCTTGTGTGAGACAGGCTCAGGACTATCTCAAGGAGGCCTGGCAGATTAGGAGATGCTTTGTATTGGGAAGAGGGCCCAAGAGCAGATGTCAGCACTGTCCTTATATCCAAGGCCAGATGGGAACTCAGTTGCCTCTGTGGATGCCAGCGGGGAGAGATGCTGACAATTGGTGACTTCTAGGAACAAGGCATGGCAGAGGATGCCAGCATGGACAGATGACAACCAAGGACCAGAGGAGCCCTCTCCATGTCCAGATGTTCTAACAGTTCCCCTCCAAACTCTCTGGGGAGGGAGAAAAACCCTGCATGGACTGAGTTTACCTGGAATTGACTTGCTTCCAGTTCTGCCATCAAGTAGAATGGGGACTCATGATAGAAACTGGAGTCAGTTATGGGAAATACAGGGTTTTAGATAGCCAAGTTCTGTGGCCAGATATATTATAACCACTACATACATAAGGCTGAACTGAGACAGCAGAAAAGGCTTCTGATAAAAAGCAAGAGTAGAAACATTTTCTACTCTGGAAGAAAAAAAAAAAAAGGCTCAGGTTAAAAAGAGGATTCTAGGCTGCAGAAAAAGTTGCGGACAGGAGAGCAGTGGGATTATGTCTCCTTGCTATGTAGGCGGGAGTTTTGGTGACACTTGAAGCAGTTGACAGAAAAATGTAGCAGAATGGCAATATGTCACTCAACAGGCTCTCTCTTGATGCTCTAGAAAGCATGCGTCTGTAGTTTGCATCCAAGATTCATTGCATTACAATTAATCTACAGGAGAGGGGGGAAACAGGTATCTGTAAGTATCTCACGTCTGGTATTTCCCACCTCTGTTCAGAGATCCAGATAACTGAATTCAAAATATGTAAATCTTAGAAGGAGGAAGTGGATAAAAATAGAGGTTTTCCTAAAACAGATATATTCATTAAAAGCAAAAGTTCTCAACCCTGGCTGCTCGTTCGAATCAACCACGAAGCTTTTAAAAATGTGGAGCCTGGGATCTGCCATCTCCAAGATTCTAGTTTAATCAGTCTGAGTTTGTACTTGTGGGGTGCTAGGGGGCGAGGGAGGACAGGAAACGTGACTTTGTACTGCTGAGCACCAGCGGCTTGGATCCTCCTATGGAAAATACCTCTAGCTGTCCTCTTATATTAGAAAGAGCTTTTTCAATTTTCAGTTGGGCACATGGTCACCTAAAATAAAGGCTGTATTTCACAGTGACCTTTGCCTCAAGGGATGGCTGTTGGATTATGTTATCCAGCTTCCTCTTGTCTTTTCAATGAGAATTTAGGATGAATTGGGCTATAAGTAGCAGAAAATCCGGCTCAAGGTGGTTTAACAATAGGGATTCATTTTTCTCCCACAATAGGTCTGTAGGTTGGCAATCCAGAACTGAAGAAGCCGCTCAAATACATCATCAAGTCTGAGGCTCTTCTGAAGTTTCCACTCTGCCATTCTTAGTATAGTGGCTTCTCACATGATGGTAGGTGACAATGGTTGCTCTAAGCATCACTTTCTTGTTTAAGGCAGGAAGAAGATGGAGGGATGGCTCTGGCTTTATCTGTTCTTTTTATTATTATTATTTTAAATTTTTTTTTTTATTGATTTTAGAGAGAGAGGAAGGGAGAGGGGGAGAGAGAGAAACATCAATTGGTTGCCTCCCACATACCCTCCAGGGTTCAAACCCACAACCTGGGTATGTGCCCTGACCAGGAATCAAACTGGTGCACAGGACAATGCACAATCAACTGAGCCACACTGGCCATAGAAATTCCCCGAGCATACTTTCATATTTAAATCATTGGGTTCATGGCTAGAACTGTGGCCTTGGCCATCCTCTCTCCCACCCCCCTGGAACAAGAGAGGCTGCTAATGAGTATTTAAGTTTTCTAACCTCTACACTGGGAGGGAGAAGGGGGCTAAAATGGATGTTGGATCCGCTGACCAACATTGCCCATCATATTCACCTACTACATCACATCAATCATTATTTCTGCTCACTTCACCTCATGGCATCATTCTTGAATCTCCACAGCCACCTCCCTAATTCAAAACCGCATCCCCTATAGCCTCCACTTAAAAAAAAAAACACACCTCCAAAATGGTTTCTATTTGTTATGTGCTTTTGCTGTAGTATTTGAGACTATTCAATTCTGCTATAAAAGACAAAACAAATAGGATGGATGTAACTCTTGTTGGGGTCCAGCCTCAGCAGGTCCAGGGGTTCCCAAAGGTGTGGACTGAGTCCTTGAAGAATGAAGGACACAGAGGCAGCGTTCAGTTGATCGGTCTCAAGGTGCAAAGGAAGAAACAGTGGGTGTTGGAGGGCACAACAATCTGATGTCTTGCGTTCTAACTGCTGAGTCCTAAAGCTAAGAATCTGGTAAAAACACACTAGTCAGAAGCCAGCAGGCTCACTCCGCGCTCCTGTCTGGATTCACAGCGGCACGTGGCTGAACAGGTAGGACAGGGATTCACCGTTGTGGGTCCTGCGAATCGCATCGGCCAAGATCATCGAAATGTCAATAACCTGGATCTTGGAGCAGTGACTCATTCTGTCCTCTTGTGGGATTGTGTTTGTGACAACAACGGCCTCAAAGGGGGCACTATTTATTCTGGAAATAGCCGGCCCAGAGAAGATCCCATGGGTAAGGATGGCATAAACTTTGGTGGCTCCGGCCGAGATCAGCTTGTCAGCAGCGTGGCAGATGGTGCCACACGTGTCGGCCATGTCATCCACGAGGATGGCCACACGGTTCTTCACGTTGCCCACCAGCACCATCTGGTCCACTTCGTTCGCCTTCTTCCTCTCCTTGTGGATCAAGGCAAATTCCACATTCAACCTGTCTGCTATCAACGTGACCCTTTTGGCTCCGTCCGCGTCCGGGGACACGATGATGCAGTTCCTCCAATCGGCGATGTTCTCCCGAATCCACTGCAGGACCGCGGGCTCCGCGTACAAGTTATCCACAGGAATGTTAAAGAAGCCCTGGATCTGAGGAGCATGCAGGTCCATGGTGATGATGTGGTCTGCGCCAGCAGCACGCGAGAGCATATTGGCCACAAGTTTCGCAGTAATCGGAGCACAAGTCTGGTCCTTCTTATCCTGGCGGGCGTAGGGGTAGCACGGGATCACTGTGGTCACCCGGGACGACGACGCGATCTTGCAGGCCTGGATCATGAGGAGGAGCTCCATCAGGTTGTCATTGATCACCCCGCAGCCGCTCTGGATGATGTACACATCCTTCCCTCTCACGCTTTCAAGGATCTCCACGCTGGTCTCCTGGTTGCTGAACTTCTTGGTGACCACCTTGCCCAGCTCCAGGCCCAGCCGGTCGGCCACCCGCTGGGACAGGTCCTGGTGGGAGCTGCCGCTGAACAGCACAATGTTGGTCATCTTGGGGCTCGATGGGGGCGCGGCAGAGACAGACGCAGCGGGGGCACCGGAGCCTTCGGCGGGAGCGGGAAAGCACGCAGCTGGCTGGCGGAGGAGCGCCAGATGTTGGGGTCCAACCCCAGCAGGTCCAGGGGTTCCCAAAGGTGTGGTCAGAGTGGGCAAAGAAGGAATGAGACAGAGACAGCGTTCAGTTGATCAGCAGCCTAGCCAGGTTCTCTAGCCAGGATCTCCAGCCAGGTTCTGTGTTTTATTATCTTGTTACATCTGTATTTATACCAGTTGATTTTAATCCTGTCAATTTCTATTCCAAAGGTTAGGGCGTTTCTTATCTCCATCCCAGGAGTAAAGATTATGTAGCTTAAGGGTGATTGTTTGTAGTTAAAGTGACTAACTACCCGCCTGGCATTTAGTTAAGGGGTTTTATTCCCTCCCTAACTTCAGGGAAAAATCCCTACCTGGGGAAACAACCTTTCTCAGAGAGGTGACCTTGGTTAAAACACATAGCACCAAGAAGGTGAGCAAACATATTAAGAACAGTATGCCATATATGCCAGGTCCCTTGAAACATATGCTGTGCAGATGTTTCTTTCCTGCAGCGACTGTGTCAAGCAGCAAGGATGGACTGGCTTCCGGCATCAGATCTTAAATACATCTTGTATTAGTTTGGCCCCAGGTTATATAATACCCAACTAACAGTGACTTAAACAGTATCTCACATTTTAAAAAAGTCCAAGGTTGGAGGATTTCATGGTTAGTCAAGTGAACTGTACAATGTTATCAAGAATCCAGGTCCTTTCCATCTGTATCCTTAGTGTGCTGACTTCTGTGCTCAGTCTTGTCCTCTTGTGCTCTTTCTGCTCCATGTATCAGATTCTCACACAGCCATCAAAGGCAGGAGGAAGTTTGCCCTCCCATCTCTCTTTTTTAAAAAAAATATATTTTATTGATTTTTTACAGAGAGGAAGGGAGAGAGATAGAGAGTTAGAAACAATGATGAGAGAGAAACATTGATCAGCTGCCTCCTGCACATCTCCTACTGGGAATGTGCCTGCAACCAAGGTACACGCCCTTGACCGGAATCGAACCTGGGACCTTTCAGTCCACAGGCTGACGCTCTATCCACGAGCCAAACCAGTTTCGGCTGCCCTCCCATCTCTTAATTAGGCACGTAAGCTGAAAATGATATATCTTTGGAGATCTAATTATTTTTAAAGTTATATTATTTTAAATACTAAATATAATTAGAAATGATCTCATCTCTAAAAATTAGCATATCATACATTTTTATAATTTAGATATTAGGGAATAATTTACCTGATAAATATCATATTGAGATAAAAATTGAAATTTTAAAAAGTACAGTTTGAAGTAATTCCTTTTTATATTTAGGATACATTAAGTTTGTAATTATTTGCTTCAGTTCTTGTAATATGCCCACTATTAAAGTTTTATGTAGTCATTAAAGAAAATTCAGGAAATGCAATGAAAAGTACATATCACATCCATAAGCTCATCATATAAAGAAAACCAATATAGTTTTCCACTACTCCCTCAGGTTGAAGGCTAGATCCCTAGTAGGGGGCGTGCAAGAGGCAGCCGATCAATGATTCTCCCTCATCATTGATGTTTCTCTCTCTCCTTCCCTCTCCCTTCCTCTCTGAAATCAATAAAAATATATTTTTTAAAAATTGCAAATCTAACTAGGGTTAACCTCTGTTGACAACCTCTCAGCGTCTCACAATTGCCAATGGTGTACCATCCATCTTTCCAGCATAGTGTTGCAAATCTGAGAAGCAAAATCTGAGTTGCAGATTAGCATGCAGGAAATGCTCTTGGGAGCCTTGATCTCTACCCAATGTTCCACCATGGACAAGTCAATAGGTGTGGGTAACCCCTGGGGAGGGGAGTGACCTCGGGTGAGTAGTAGCTATAGAGTAAGTCCTTCAGTCCTGGAATAGGGGTCTGGACAGCATGACACAGTCTGACCAGACTCTACATCAAGCATGTCAAACTCAAAGGCTAACACTGTCAAATAAACAAGGTTTAAGTTTATGTGGGCTGCAAAAAAATCAAAAGCTTCAATTTTCATAGAAACGTAGGTTTATTTTGATAGAGACATGCTGAACACAAAGGGCTGAAATAAATGAGTAATCATTAACATAAAATGATAGAACATTTTAATAAAAATTAATATTTTTTTCTTGAACATTAACTTACCAGACACTGAATAACTGCACAAATTAATAAGCGTAACGCAAATAAACCTATTTTTCTTGTTCTCCAAAAGTGAAATATTTCCTGTTGCGCACACCAGACAAGTCAGTCCAGGACTAATGATGTGGCAATCAGTTGCTAAAATATTCGCTGCTACTATTAGTGGAGAGAAACGGTGTGCCTGTGTGTAAGGCGCGTAAGGAAAATGAATGCAACATGATTATAGTAATCAGTCATTAGCGAACTTTGTAGTTTGTTATTAATAATGATGTATAACAGAATATTGTAAAAATTAAGTTATGAAATTTTTATTAAAACGTTTCTTACATACCGTTATATTGGCTGGGCTGCAGTAATATTCGTTGTGCATCAAGTTTGATATCTATTTCTCCATCTTATCTCTTGCTTTCCTTCCATTAAACACAAAGCCACTGAAAACTACTTGCAGGAGCCAAACATACCAGGCTCTTCCTTCCTCCGTGGCTTGTTACCCCGCCCCTCCTGCTCAGATGTCCTCTCTGTCCACCACTGCCACCCCTCCTGCCAATCCCAACCCACAGCTTCTCAGATCACACCTCTCACCCAAACCACCCATTCTGCCTGCAGGTTAGGCTGGCCCTGCTCCAACCCCCTCTTATAACCTGCAGTTGTGAACCGGCTGGGTTGTGGGGAGACTGGGACTCAAGCCCTTGAATGAGGCACAGGTGATGAGTGCTTGGACAGGAGGGATCGAAGGCAAATCACGCTCCACATTCTAAAATATCTTCTCTCTCTGAGCATTCTCCTTCCCTCCTACCCTCCCCTGCACCCCAAACCCAGAAACGAGAAATGTGGATTCATTTTTGTAACAGAAGACGGTACACGTAGCTCTAAATTGTGTTTTAAAATTTTAATAGGCTAAATCGAAAAACACATAGGGAGCATTTCGAAGATGCCCTGCAGCTGGATTTGTTTTCTGCTGGAGCAATTTTGCTGCCTGGCTGCTTCCTGCTGAAAGCACAGAGGATGTGCTGAAATGCTGCCACAGTAAACAAAACTAGATCAGGCAGATGCCTCTCTCATGCACCGACAGACCTACCTTGTAAGTTGCTGGCAGCAATGCTATTTGACAGGCACAGTGCTAGGAAGCAAGTGGTTTCCAAAATAAGAACTGAAAGGGAGGAATTCTTCCACAAAGGCTTGAAAAATGTAAGGGCTGGAAGGGACTTTAGAAATCATGTAGTCCAGCTTTCCTCATTTGTAATTGAGAAAACAGAGGCCCAGAAAGGTGAAGGTGCTTTCTCCTAAGTCACACAGCTATCTATGCATGGCAGCCTGAATCAAAACCAGGTTTCTTGGCACCCAGGCTAATCATCATTCTGCTACATCGTATTTAAGTTTGTACTTTACCCTGAGTTTTTATTTTGCCATTGTGCATTCCAGAGGATCGTGTGTAATTCCTATGATCTATATAACTATACTATCTAACTGCAGACGGAATGACTATTGGTTGTTATTGGGAGGAAGAGTTAAATTCACTAGTTGGACTTCTGTGTTCATTTCTCTCCTCAAGGCTAATTACTTATTTAATTAAGGCATTTTGCCTTGATCATAAACTCAATCACATAAAATATTTGATGAATCTTTGTGCTGCGAGGACCCAGCATATGTATGAAGTGCTTTCATTAGAACTTAATGAAAACTAAACACTAATTAGCTTTGAGATGTTTAAAGTTTAAACAGGAGCAAATTCATAAATTTTAGAACCATGCTCTATTTTGTATACTCGCTCATCCATGCATGAAAAACCATAAGGGAGCTGAATTATTGATGGAAATTATAATTTACTATTTCCTTATGATTTTCTTTGTAAAGCCTCCAGCATGCCATTCAGTTAAAGCAGTTTGTTTGGCATTTACTACCTCTTTGTGTTTCTATGACACCTTTTCCTCCCTGCAGGTCAAAGTACTTAATACATATCAACTCAATAATCCTCACTACATTACAGCCAGAGAGAGTAGATGGCAAATATAATCCTCTTGATACTGAAGGCCCAGAGTCTGCTTGGAAATTCCCACATTCAACTGACTGGCATGCTAAATTCATTACCAGAGTATCTGCACAGTGGTTGGAAATTGCTGTTTAATCTATATGTGACTGGTTATTTGCTTTTGGGCATCTTTCCAATTGGGAAAAGAAAAATATGAACAATACAGTATATTGCTGAATTTAAAAACAGGAAATTGCAAACTACATGGATTAACATAGGCCTAGTTTTCTAGGGATGTCCTTGGCTAAAGTTAAAAGAACAGCAGAATGATTGAATATAGGGGATAAACAAACCAATAATAACAATAATGATTATAATTTACTGAGCTCCTACTTTGCACCAAATGCAGAGCTGAATACCTTACATGTGTTTCTTTAATCCCTACAACACCCCTACAAGACAGGCACAATTACCTCTGTTTTACAGGTGGAAAGGTATGTCTACTTTCTCAGTGACTTATTTCAGCAATTACTATAGAATTTCAGGTGCATCATCCAAAGTGATGGCACTAGTTAAGGGGCCTGGAGGCCAGATGCACACAGTTCAGAAACTTTTCTTCTCCTCTTTTCCAGCTTTCTGGTCAGCACCTCCTCCCTCTCTTTATTCATTCAACAAATGTTTATTGAGCACATACTATGCCAGGCAGGCACTAGGCATTGAGTATGTGGTTGTGAACAAAGCAGTCAGAGTTCCCACCCTCCTGGAGCTTGCCTTCTAGGCCAAAGTCTAGATTTCTACAAGAACATGGTAAGAAAGAAACAACAGAGTTAGGTATAAGGTGATACACCTAGGCAAAGAAAATGAAGGCACAAATGAAAGATGGAATCTGTCTAAACAAATACTGAGTTCAGAGTTGGAAAGTGTTATACTTTTCACTAGTGATTTTACTTAGTGATTTTATTTTGATCATTTGGTCTTTTCTTCAGTGATTTTATTTTGGTCATTTTTGTATAAGTCCAGCACCAAATACCTTACCGTGGAAAGGAGGGGTAGTACAGTTTGTCGCAAAATGTCATGGCTGTGAGCCAGTCCAGTACAGCATGGAATCCTGGAGAACGCTCAAGGTTAAGGTGAAATATTCCAACCCCAAAACAATCCCATTTTCCATCACACCAAAAACATTAAGATACTTAGGAATAAACTGAACTAAAGAGGTAAAAGACCTCTACTCAAAAAACTACAGGACGTTGAAAAAAGAGATAGAGGAAGACATAAACAGATGGAAGAACATACCATGTTCATGGATTGGTAGAATCAATATCATTAAAATGTCCATACTACCCAAAGCAATCTATAAATTCAACGCACTTCCAATTAAAATACCAATGGCATATTTCACAGATCTAGAACAAACTCTCCAAAAATTCATCTGGGATAAAAAATAGGCCCCGAATAGCTGCAGCGATCCTGAGAAAGAAGAACAAAGTAGGTGGGATCTCAACACCTGATATCAAGCTGTATTACAAAGCCACTGTTCTCAAAACTGCCTGGTACTGGCACAAGAACAGACATATAGATCAATGGAATAGAATAGAGAATCCAGAAATCGACCCGAACCAATATGCTCAATTAATATTTGACAAAGGAGGCAAGAACATACAATGGAGTAAAGACAGTCTCTTTAATAAATGGTGTTGGGAAAATTGGACAGATACATGCAAAAAAATGAAACTAGACCACCAACTTACACCATACACAAAAATAAACTCAAAATGGATAAAAGACTTAAATGTAAGACAGGAAACCATAAAAATACTAGAGGAATCCAAAGGCAACAAAATCTCAGACATATGCCGAAGCAATTTCTTCACTGATACTGCTCCTAGGGCATTGGAAACTAAAGAGAAAATAAACAAATGGGACTACATCAAAATAAAAAGCTTCTGCACAGCAAAAGAAACCATCAACAAAACAACAAGAAAGTCGACTGCATGGGAGAACATATTTGCCAATGTTATCACCGATAAGGGTCTAATCTCCAACATTTATAGGGAACTCATACAACTTAACAAAAGGAAGATAAACAATCCAATCAAAAAATGGGCAAAGGACCTAAATAGACACTTTTCAAAAGAGAACATTCAGAAAGCCAAGAGACATATGAAAACATGCTCAAAGTCACTAATCATCCAAGAGATGCAAATCAAAACAACAATGAGGTACCATCTCACACCTGTCAGAATGGCTATCATCAACAAATCAACAAACGACAAGTGCTGGAGAGGATGCGGAGAAAAGGGAACACTCGTGCACTGCTGGTGGGAATGCAGACTGGTGCAGCCACTATGGAAGACAGTATGGAGTTTCCTCAAAAAGTTAAAAATGGAACTCCCATTTGACCCAGTGATCCCACTTCTAGGAATATATCCCAAGAAACCAGAAACACCAATCAGAAAGGATATATGCATCCCTATGTTCATAGCAGCACAATTTACCATAGCGAAGATCTGGAAACAGCCTAAGTGCCCATCAGCAGATGAATGGATTAGGAAACTGTGGTATATCTACACAATGGAATACTATGCTGCTGTAAAAAAGAAGGAACTCTTACCATTTGCAACAGTATGAATAGAACTGGAGAGCATTATGCTAAGTGAAATAAGCCAGTCAATGAAAGAAAAATACCACATGATCTCACTCATTTATGGATAATAAAGACCATTATAAACTGATGAACAAAAATAGATACTGAGGCAGAGCAGCATTGAACAGACTGTCAAACTACAGCAGGAAGGCCAGGGAGGGTTGAGGGGCAGGAGGCGGGGTAAGAGATCAACCGAAGGACTTGTATGCATGCATATAAGCATAACCAATGGACACAAGCCACTGGGGGGTAGGAGAGGCTGGGGGGATGTCAAGAGGGGGAGGGGGGAGAAAAGGAGACATATGTAATACTCTTTGTAATACTTTAAGCAATAAAAAAAAACCCCACAATAAATAAATAAATAAATAAAAAAGTTGCAGGCTTGATCCTCAGTAAGGGGCATGCAGGAGGCAGCCAATCAATGATTCTCATCATTGATGTTTCTCTCTCTCTCTCCCTCTCCCTTAAAAAAAAAAAAAAAGAAAGAAATATTCCAACCCTTACAATGGGTTGTACCCAGAACGGTGGAGCTCAGGTAGTAACCTGACAAGTCTATTCAATATGTCCCACCAACTCCACAAGTTACTTTCACTGTCAGTTGACAGCATTTCCCTCATGCTCCAGTGGTTGAATAGTCCCTCCAAATATCCATGTCTATTCATCACAATTCTCCACAACCCTCTGTCATTTCTCTCTTGGAGATATTCTCGTCCATGTTCAGCCCACATTTCACAACTCTTTAGCATCTGCCCTGTTGCTCCACGCCACCTGCAAATAAGCTGTCCCTTTTGGTATCTGGTAACATCCAGAGTAGACTACATCCCTGTCTGTCTCCACCCCAGGCCATCCATCTGGGGGCTCCAGATGGCCACCTCCAAAAACGGCTTCTAATTATGTCCTCTCATGAGCTTGGAAATATTGCCCATGGAGCTGCTTTGCCTCTTCAGAAGTAGTCCAATGTGTGAAAAATCATTATGAGTGTGAGTTTGTGGATTTCCCCAACCCTTCCACTAGCATAAAGGCCTTGCCCTGGCATTTTATACAGGAAGGCTCAGGGCACCAGGGGGAAATTCACACTATATCTTGTCTGGTATTACTAGAGAGCAAGCAAGGCCTTCTGGCATAGAATCTATTCAATGGAGAAAACGATTCACTCACCTTTATTCCTTAATTAATTCTGGCACCAATTCCTAACCCTCTCCAGGGAGAAAATTTCCTCACTAGCAGAGCCTATTAGAATGCTAGCAGGAAATTTACCATCACTCCATGTACAAGCAGCTCCATTTCATATCTGAAGCTTGTATAAGCTTTCAACTAAAGCTCCTTTTTCTTAGGAAAGAACACTGCCTTTGTTCTCTGGGCTGTATTGTTCTATTGTTTCTATTATACGCATATGTGGGCCTGGAGATTATAAATAAGATCCTGGTCTAGATAAGAGGGGCAGGAAATAAAATAAGAATGTCTCGTGAAGCCAGAAACAAAACTGCTGTAGTGATAAGTAGATTGAATGGTAATTAATCAATGAAATGAGTATGTTCCCAAGGAGAAGGGCAAAGGGCAATTGTGAGGTGTAAGAAGGCAGAGAAAAACTTGTTTACAGGAAAAAAACACACAAAAAAACACAAGGTCTGGTTCCTGATTTAGGAATTCTTAGCAATTTTGAGGTATAGGTGGGCAGAGAAGAACTTGTTTTCATGGAGAAACAAAACAAAAGCAAGACCTGATTCCTGCTTCAGTGCACACAAGCAGGGATCCGGTTTGATAGGCAAATACAGACTTCCTCTTGAACTTGCCAATCAGAACCTGGGGGTGAGCCCAGCAATCTGCATTTTAGCAAACCCTACACTAGTTGTGACACACCCTAGAGTTTAAGAACCAATGGGTTAAAACCTCCTCTTCCATAGGAAGAATATTTAATTCAGCCTACCTGGTGTAGGAGGATGCTGGGGCAAAGACATCAAGGGTCAGTTTTGTTGCATGTGGGGAAACCCATCCCACCCAGGTCTCTGGGTCACTGCTGGGAAAAGCCTAGGAGGAGAGGCCCAGGTGCCCCGCTGGTTCCTTTAGAATTCAAAGGACAGCTTCAGGACTGAGCTGCCAAAGACTCTGTAGCTAGACTAATTAGTCTCTTGGAATTTCCCGTAAGAGTCTGAAGGGCTGGGTTGGAAACTTGCAACCAAATGCCCTGGTGAAGTGGGAAAAGAAAGGACCAACAACGCTGCTGAAATCCCACAAAAGCCCTTCCTCCCCACGAGGGACTGAAGACAGGCTTGTTTCTGTGTAGCAGGCTGTGAAAAGCCACTCCTTTACTCTGATGGGAACTGGGCTCAAGAGAGTTTCCCTTCCAGCAAGATGCTAAGGAACAAACCAAATGCCGGCCAAATCTGAAGCCGGGGTTCACAGGCCAGCCACCCTGCTTGCTTTTCTTCCTATTCACCCCCTTCCTTTTTCTGTTTGTTTCTTCTTTTCCTTATTCATGGTGGCCTGAGGCCTTGGCTGTGATGCACTGACTGGGCGTGGGGTGGGAGGACACCTCTGGACATAGAATCTAGAGCTGGGGTCCATCATTGTAACCTCTCAGGACTGAATTACATGTTCTCTAATGTCCATTCCAGTTCTGGTCTTTTTCTGCTGAAAATTTTCTCATGGACAAAAGCTTCCTCCCAGTGAGAAATGCGGTTGGAGTTCTAAGACCTGTCATTCACCTTTCACATCTCACTAGTCCAGCCACTGCCTTCTGTCAGATGTCGCCCTTTAACTGGGCCCGCTCCTCAGGACTGTCATAGTTTTGAGATCAATGGCTATGCTCCTTCCCTAGATCCCCTCATTCAAGCATGCATTTGTGCATTCACCCCTGCTTACAGAGCTTTGTTCAAATCCCTGGGTTCCTTCCTTCCCTCCCTATCCACCTATCCAGTCATCCTCTCTCTTCTAAGTACTGTTATACATTATTCCACATCTACATTTCCCTCACCTAGATAGGCTGTGAGGTCTTTAAAGGCAGGAATCATGTTGTATTCATCATGGTAGTCCTATGCCTCGCACATGCTTTGTATGTAGCACAGCCTCAGTAATGCTATGTGTGGATTGATCTACATTAATTTAAATATTTATGTTTTTATGCTGCTTTCAGCATAGGGTTGAAAGTTTATTTCTTCTAACTTGTCCATAGGTCTTTATTTTTGTTTTGTTTTTAAAGATTTTAAAAATTGATTAGAGAGAGGGAGGGAGGGAGGGAGAGAGAAAGAGAGAGAGAAACATCAATCAGTTGCCTCCTGCACACACCTTGACAGGGTTCGAACCAGAAACCTGGGTATGTGCCCTAACTGGGAATCAAACCAAAACCTTTGGTGTATGGGACAACACTCCAACCAACCAAGCCACACTGGCCAGGGCCCTAGGTATTTGTTTTTAATTAAAGCAATTTTTCTAGAAGTGAGCAATAAATATATGACTATATTGTTTAGCTGTCAAAGAAAAACCAGAGCTGGACAGTAGGTAAAGCTGTAAAAATATCATATTCAGGACTACTGCCAAAGGGGATGATACCTCTGTGTAGAACTGGGCTCAATTCCGAATGTAGCATGGACAAGTGGGAATTTATCGCCAAGGAGCAGGGTGGGACGAGAGGGTGGCAAATTACTAACGGGAAACACCAGGAGTGAGGGGGATTCTCACAGGATCGTTGCCGCAGACACCACCTGGAAGGAAGTGGAGGATGAGGAACCTGATCAGATATGGAGGAGGAAGGATGCTTGCTAACCTGACCTAGCAGGGTTCTTTATAAAACTGGATTTCACGACGAAGCGCATGGATGGGCTGAGGGCGAGGTTCAGGAGACTGACTAAAGTTTGGTCAAGCAAAGAATATTTGTCACAAGCTAGAGAAAGAAGACTGTAATAAACCATGAAAAATAATGCAAGGGAGTGTGGAGTATCATTCTCAAAGGAAATACTAATACATGCCTTGAGCCAATAAAAAGGTACAATAAGTCATTTATGGGACCGACTGCTTTCACATATTTAGCCAGTATTCTGGATGGTAAATTTTGTGGGGAAGGGGGCATAGATAAAAATGTTTGAGGCCCATACTTTTTTTGTTATTATTGACAAAGTTGGTGCTGACATCTCTAAAATCTGATTAAAGATGTTATGTTCTCCAGGGCTTCATTAATAGGGTATGTTGGCACAGAAAAGTAAAAACCAGAAAGAGAAATTAATATTTATTTCCTATAACTAGATGGTAGAGTCTCAAGCAAAGGACCACTCATCTCTTGGCTGCTAACTAGTCCATAATTTGAATTCCTCCATGGTTACAGCACCTTTGAAAACTACCAGTTGAGAATATAAACCAAGCTAGCTGCTGCATTAAGCTATATGTGTATAGCTTAATGCACAGTGGGGCCAGAGGAAACTCCTGAAAAGCCTTAAAATGAATTGTGGCCTGTCAGAGCCTTTGAAAGTGTTAACTAGCATACAAGTGCCCAGCAGGGATCATGCTGACATTGTTTTATTGTCCTACCAAATAACTATGGCAATATCATGCCATTGCCCCACGGAGCTTAACATATCATTTGCATTTACAGTGTGAAGTTGTTATTAAAGGCAGGCTATTTTTGCAAGTGCAAATGTTGTATCTTTTCTCTTTCCTCTCTTGTTGTGCACAGTATTTAAGAACCTGCTGCTCAACCACCTGTTCATGTTTATTACTGTGAGAATTATCAGCAATTTCATTCCTTGGTTATAATACTGCCCCAAACTTATCTAGGATGATGGGCTTCAGAAAGAGGGTATATTGAGTTGGGTGCCAAGATCCCAGGAAATGTATGGCACAGTTTTGTCTGACTTGGAAAGAATCAGCCTCCACAAGGCCATGCACACTCTTCCTCTTGACAGCAAGATCTCTAGGGAAGGGCTACTTCTGGTCCTTGCCTTTGAGGCATGGATTGTCAATTTGCCCATCTAAACATGCGTGTGGCCAAGCCCTAGAACTTTCCTTCTCTGGACCACATCACTACAAATATCCACTGGGTCAGGAAAACTTTTGGGCTCCAAGGTTGGGTTGACAGCATCCTGGTGAAGAAATGGAGTATTTGGTACAAGGATCTCTTCCACTCAGCTGGAGTTCATTTTGATAGTGGTTTCATCTATGTAAAGGATGTGGAAAAGATTAAATGATCTGTTTCATTGCCCATTTGGCTTGGACACACTGTGCAATGGTCTTGGTTTTATGATAATAAGAATGTTGGTGAAAAGCTAGGATCCAGGATGTGAGCTAAACAAAGATAGACCAAGATGTCTCCTGTTCTTGCAACCTAATCTATGCACACCTCTGCCATTACCAGGAGGAAAGGACTAAAAAAGAGAGAGAGAAAGGAAGGGAAAAGTGAAGAGGAAAAGAATTGACAAAGAGAGGAAGAAGAGATATCTCCATGCTGGCCTAGTAGAGCCACACTTAATACACAAGGCTCTAGTGAACGCTACAGACTACTGATTAAACGTAACAAGTGCCTGGCCGGTGTGGTTCAGTGGTTGAGCATCGACCTATGAAACAGGAGGCTATGGTCCGATATGCAGTCAGAAAACATAAGTGGGTTATAGGCTCAATGCCCAGTAGGGGAAGTGCATGAGGTAGCCTGTCAGTGAGTCTCTCACATCACTGATGTTTCTCTCTCTCTCTCTCTCTCTCTCTCTCTCTCTCCTTCTCCCTTCCTCTCTGAAATTAATGAAAATAAATTTTTAAAAAGTGCAACAAGAACCTTGAGTCCTTCTAAGCAGGATGAAAGGGGTAGCTTAAGTGAATCTGATCCACATTCACACCTCGGCCACCCTGGGCTCTCACAGAGGGTTCTAGTTCCCTTGAAGGCACCTGGGCCACTTGGGAGGCACTCTGAGGGAGACATGGGATTTTCAGGCATCAGGATTGAGAAACTGGATTGGTGGGGGCGGGGGGGGGGGGCGGGAGCAGGGGGAGGGAAATAAAAGGTGTTTCTTGACAAGGAGGCAGAGAACATACACTGGGGTGGAGGACGTGAAGGATAGGGGCTCTTCTTCAGAATAGAGAACTGGTCAGTGGAAAGAGTGGGGGCCACACTTGGTAAGGGCCATGGGGATTTAGAAATGTTAAAAGTTTGTCAATCAAGTCTTTAAGAGTAAACAATGCCTGTGCTATTTAAACCATCCGAAGTGTAGAGGAGAGAAGCAAAGCCTCTAAATTATTTTATGATGTAGAATAATTTTGATGACAAAAACCTGTCAAAGATATCAGAATGAAAGGGAATTATAGAACATGTGTAAGTACAAGCCTCTTAGACGACATGCTGGTAACCAGAAACCAGCAGAACTTCAAAAGAACAGACTTCCTTCTGGGAAGACAAAGGTAGTTCTACACTAGGAAACCTAGTAATATAATTCCCCAAATTTCTTAAAGGAGTACAATCCTTTAGTTCTCTCCATTGGTGCATCAACGTAAACTGGGAGTTCACAGATATGTCTTACTGATCTGCTTCAGGTTAGTTTTAATTAGTAGTCAAAACTGGGTTACTGCACATAAAAATCTGCATCCTCAGCTTTCTTTGGAAATTGCACCATCTAACATAACACGCTGGCCTTTCCCATTGCTACAATTAGCTGCAGCTGCAGAAGTTGTTGCTGCTTCTCTCAGAGCCTGGATCTAGTTCTGCAGAACCCCCACCATCCCAACTCCCCGGTGTCACTGGCCTGATTATTTACTTGATCAGCTGACCCTGAATATATTCAGTTATAGCCCTTGGTTGTTCCATAAGCCTTCTTACACTTGTACAAGTTAACGATTCTAAAATTCGGTCCAGCTGTCAGTTTAGAAAACTATTCCTTTCCATATTACTGAAAAGCCTGGCATTTTGAGCTAATGTGGGTGTAGCAAGCTCTGGCCCTATGCTTTTCTTTCTTTTTCCATTTGCTTGTAGCAGACTATCCTTGGTTACCATGGTGATTACCATCCTTTAATGATACACTGCTGCTGCATGGGGAAAGTAATTTTCTTTAAGCTCAGTGGAAAGCAGTGGGGAACAGTAGTCGGTATAAAAGCTTTCTCCCCCCCTCAGTCCCTAGGTGCTCCTCAGTCGCCACAGAGGACAAGAGCAAGCTGCTGATCAATCTCCCCAGACAAACCAATGCAAGAGCGGCTGTCAGGATTTAAATACCCTCCCCAGGTCCCAGTGCACATGTGGGAACCCCAAGAAAAGCTATTTTCAACCTCTGAAAAGTGTTCTGCATCAAGTCTCCTGGGACTTAATTAAAATAATCAGTTTTCACAGCCCAGGCTTTCGGCCCTAACCTCCTGCACAAAATGAGCATCCCATGCGCCAAGAGGCCCTGCTCACGGGTACTCTGAGCAAGTAACATTTCTAACTGCACACTCTCCTGCTGGCAGGGATCCCATGGTCTGCATCTGGTCCTTTCTAACAAAATTAAGGGCAGAGAAAGGTAATCCACAGCCCATGGATCTGCCCAGACTTCCAGGCCTCACTTCTGAGTTGTCGGAAGTTCTGACTGTGGCCAAGGAGATGGGAGAAGAACGATGTTCTCTCATCCACAAAACCCTCAGCAACAGGGGCTCACTCCCTGGGGTGTCAGGTGAGAGGCTGGTTGACTCTGCCCATTGCTGACCTGGCTCACCAGCACTTTGAAGTCTCTAACTTCTAAGGTTCATTTAAATAAATATATTTTTGTTGATTTTAGAGACAAAGGGAGCAGGAGAGAAACATCAATGATGAAAGAGAATTATTGATCGGCTGCTTCTTGCATGCCCCCTACTGGAGATTGAGCCCACAACCCCATGTGCCCTGACTGGGAATTGAATCGTGACCTCCTGGTTCACAGATGGATGCTCAACCCATGAGCCACACCAACTGGGCCTAAGGCTTAAAAATTGAGATATAATTGACATATAACGTTGTGTGAGTTTACGGTGTATAAGGTAATCTAAGGTCCATTTTAAAATCATGGCCAAATAGACAACTGTGCAAATGAAAGAGGGTAGTATTTTAAAACATGTATTATTATTGTTACTCATTTTATTGTGGTAAGAACACTTTCATGAGACCTACCTACCCTCCGAACATATTTTTAAGTGTATGATACAGTATTGCTATCTATAGGTAGAACATTGTAGAGCAAATCTCTAGGACTTGTTATTTTGCACAGCTAAAAATTTATACCCATTAATTAGCAATTTACCATTTTCCCTCCTCTAAAGTTGAGTTTTAAGAAAGGAGTTACTAGACTAGAGCAGTGATTTTCAACTGGTGCTGCAAGAATTTTTAAAACACACAATACCTGACAGCCAAGACAACGATAGCTGTCAGATATGAATGCCCTGTCATATAATAGAGTTGTGTCTTATTGGTCATGTCACATAACAAGGTTGTGTCTGATAATTCTTGGTACCAGAAATCCTTATCTACAAGTATGGGTGTCTGATTTTTTAAAAAGTCACTTTGGAGCAAAAAGGGTAGGTAATTACTATTGTTATTATTTTTCTATAACCAAAATTACTTTATTTTCAGATTGGCAAAAAATATAACATTTTTTGGTGTGCTACAGAATTTTAGTTTGTGTGCCATGAGATGAAAAAGGTTGAGATTGCTGGACTAGAGTCACCTCTACAGGTCTTCCCTTTTCCTTTCCTCTTTCCTGCCCCTTTAAATTTCCATACAGTTAAAATTTGATTAAAATAAGTAGCTGAATAGATATATGGCAAAGCAAATAGAATCTAAGAGGTGGGGAAACGTGATAAAAGGGCAGCTTAATGCTGTGTGTGTCTGCACATGTGCAGTTGGCAGGAAAACGCAGTCCTGCACCTTGTCTTGGTTTTATATGGCTGGGGGCAGAGCCTCCTCCCACCCCACCCTGCTCACAGCCTCCCAAGACTTCAAGTGCCACGTCTTGAAGTTCAGCGGGCAAAGTGGCTCATACACAGGACTGGATGTGGTTATATCGAAAGAAAAGTCTTGGGCCTCGCTGAGCCAGGCTGTATGTGTTTTAGAATGCTTACCTTCTGACTAAAATTTAAAAAAATGGAAAGAAGCTAGTGTGGCTGGAGCATGGGTCCATTTAGTGCCTGTCAGTGCACTAAATAGACCATCTCCTACCAACTGGTTGCCACCACGATTTATCACAAAGCTTCGTTGTTAGGTACCAGGCAGAGAGCCATGTAGAACCTGGGTGTCCTAGAACCTCACCTTGATGTGTACATATCATCATGGGGAAATTCTGTTTTTCTTTCTGGCATAAAGAAGGTTTGTGGGCTTCTCAGAGGAAAACAGACGCGTGCTGCAGAGATCCATACTCGAAAGGGTGCTTTCACTGGGGCGTGCTGTGCCTCTGAGGTCTGTGCTGGGGTGGGAGGTCCTAGGGTGGGAACCATGTCTACTAAATCTGCTATTTTTCTAGTCAGTCCACTGTGAGTGCTGTCAGGGGCGTAATACATCCTCCTTGGTCCCTTTGCCCTTCTTACCCTTCCTCCGGTGCTTTCTACTGAGCTTGGAGAACAGTCTGTCCCTTTCCTGGGCCAACTGTCCTTATGTGGTCTGACCCCTGATGATTTTCTAGCCCCATGTTGTCCTGCTCGTCCCTCCCCTTCCCATGCTCCAGCCACACTAGCTTCTATTTTTTTTTTTTTTTTTTTTTTTTTTTTTTTTTTTATTTTCCTCTTAAAGTATTACAAAGGGTATTACATAAGTATCCTTTTTCCCCCCCCCGCCCTTGACAAACCACTACCCTCCCTTACCCCCCAGTGTCTTATGTCCATTAGTTATGCTTATATGCATGCATACAAGTCCTTCGGTTGATCTCTTACTCCCCTCCCTCCTGCCCCCCAACTCTCTCTGGCCTTCCCACTGCAGTTTGACAGTCAGTTTGAGGCAGCTCTGCCTCTGTATCTATTATTGTTCAAAAGTTTGTAATGGTCTTTATTATCCATGAATGAGTGAGATCATGTGGTATTTTTCCTTCATTGACTGGCTTGTTTCACTTAGCATAATGCTCTCCAGTTCCATCCATGATGTTGCAAATGGTAGGAGTTCCTTCTTTTTAACAGCAGCATAGTATTCCATCGTGTAGATGTACCACAGTTTTCTAATCCATTCATCTACTGATGGGCACTTAGGCTGTTTCCAGATCTTAGCTATGGTGAATTGTGCTGCTATGAACATCTGGGTGCATATATCCTTTCTGATAGGTGTTTCTGGTTTCTTGGGATATATTCCTAGTAGTGGGATCACAGGGTCAAATGGGAGTTCCATTTCCAATTTTTTGAGGAACCTCCATACTGCCTTCCATAGTGGCTGCACCAGTCTGCATTCCCACCAGCAGTGCACAAGTGTTCCTTTTTCTCCACATCCTCTCCAGCACTTGTCGTTTGTTGATTTGTTGATGATGGCCATTCTGACAGGTGTGAGATGGTACCTCATTGTTGTTTTGATTTGCATCTCTCGGATGATTAGTGACTTTGAGCATGTTTTCATATGTCTCTTGGCTTTCTGAATGTCCTCTTTTGAAAGGTGTCTATTTAGATCCTTTGCCCATTTTTTGATTGGATTGTTTATCTTCTTTTTGTTAAGTTGTATGAGTTCCCTATAAATTTTGGAGATTAAGCCCTTATCCGATATGACGTTGGCAAATATGTTTTCCCACGAGGTGGGTTTTCTTGTTGTTTTGTTGATGGTTTCTTTTGCTGTGCAGAAGCTTTTTATTTTGATGTAGTCCCATTTGTTCAGTTTCTCTTTAGTTTCAACTGCCCTAGGAGCTGTATCAGTGAAGAAATTGTTTTGGCATATGTCTGAGATTTTGTTGCCTTTGTATTCTTCTAGAATTTTTATGGTTTCCTGTCGTACATTTAAGTCCTTTATCCATTTTGAGTTTATTCTTGTGTATGGTGTAAGTTGGTGGTCTAGTTTCATTTTCTTGCATATGTCTGTCCAATTTTCCCAACACCATTTATTGAAGAGACTATCTTGGCTCCATTGTATGTTCATGCCTCCTTTGTCAAAAATTAATTGAGCATATTGGTTCGGGCTAATTTCTGGACTCTCTATTCTATTCCACTGATCTATATGTCTGTTCTTGTGCCAGTACCAGGCAGTTTTGAGAACAGTGGCTTTGTAATACAGCTTGATATCTGGCATTGAGATCCCACCTACTTTGTTCTTTCTCAGGATCGTTGCAGCTATTCGGGGTCTTTTTTTATTCCAGATGAATTTTTGGAGAGTTCGTTCTAGATCTTTGAAGAAGGCCATTGGTATTTTAATGGGAAGTGCGTTGAATGTATAGATTGCTTTGGGTAGTATGGACATTTTAATGATGTTGATTCTACCAATCCAAGAACATGGTATGTTCTTCCATCTGTTTATGTCTTCCTCTATCTCTTTTTTCAACGTCCTGTAGTTTTCTGAGTAGAGGTCTTTAACCTCTTTAGTTAAGTTTATTCCTAGGTATCTTAATTTTTTTGGTGCGATGGTAAATGGGATTGTTTTTCTGATCTCCCTTTCTGAAAGTTCACTGTTGGTGTATAGAAATGCCTCAGATTTCTTGGGGTTAATTTTGTATCCTGCTACATTGCCAAATTCATGTATTAAGTCTAGTAGCTTTTTGATGGAGTCTCTAGGGTTTTGTATGTATAATATCATGTCATCTGCAAATAAGGACAGTTTTACTTCCTCTTTTCCAATTTGGATGCCTTTTATTCCTTCTTCTTGCCTAATTGCAATGGCTAATACTTCCAGTACTATGTTGAACAGGAGTGGTGAGAGTGGGCATCCCTGTCTTGTTCCTGTTCTTAGGGGAAATGGTGTTAGTTTTTGTCCATTGAGTATGATGTTGGCAGTGGGCCTGTCATATATGGCTTTTATTATGTTGAGGTATGATCCTTCTATTCCCACCTTTCTGAGAGTTTTTATCAAAAATGGGTGTTGGATTTTGTCGAATGCTTTTTCTGCATCAATTGATATGACCATGTGGTTTTTTTCTTTCAATTTGTTTATGTGATGTATCACATTTATTGATTTACGGATGTTGTACCATCCTTGCATCTCTGGGATGAATCCTACTTGGTCATGGTGTATGATCCTTCTGATGTACTGCTGGATCCGATTTGCTAAGATTTTGTTGAGGATTTTGGCATCTATGTTCATGAGGGATATTGGCCTGTAATTCTCTTTCATTGTGATGTCTTTACCTGGTTTTGGTATTAGGGTGATGCTGGCTTCATAGAATGAGCTTGGAAGCGTTCCTTCCTCTTGAATTTTTTGTAGTAGTCTGAGGAGGGTAGGTTTTAGTTCTTCCTTGAATGTTTGGTAGAACTCCCCTGTGAAGCCGTCTGGCCCTGGGCTTTTGTTTGCTGGAAGCTTTCTGATGACTGCTTCAATTTCTTCCATAGTTATTGGCCTATTGAGGTTTTTAGATTCTTCCTGATTGAGTTTTGGAATGTTGTATTTTTCTAGGAATTTGTCCATTTCCTCCAGGTTGTCCAGTTTGTTGGAGTAGAGTTGCTCGTAGTATTGTTTAACAATCATTTGTATTTCTGTGGGGTCTGTTGTTATTTCGCCTCTATCATTTCTGATTTGGTTTATTTGGGACCTCTCTCTTTGCTTCTTGGTGAGCCTGGCTAGGGGTTTGTCAATCTTGTTTATCCTTTCAAAGAACCAGCTCTTGGTTTCATTGATTTTCTGTATTGTTTTTTTGGTCTCTATTTCATTGATTTCTGCTCTAATCTTTATTATCTCCTTCCTTCTGCTCACTCTGGGGTTTTCTTGTTGCTCTCTTTCTAATTCTTTGAGTTGTAGAGTTAGATGATTGACTACCATTTTTTCTTGTTTTTTGAGATAGGCCTGTAGAGCTATAAACTTCCCTCTCAGGACTGCTTTCATTGTGTCCCAGAGGTTTTGGATTGTTGTGTTTTCATTGTCATTAGTGTCCAGGATGTTTTTAATTTCTTCTTTGATGTCATCGGTAACCCAATCAATATTTAATAACATGCTATTCAGCTTCCAAGTGTTTGAGTATTTTGGGTTGTTTTTATTGTAGTTTATTTCTAACATTATGCCATCGTGGTCTGTGAAGAAGCTTTTTATGATTTCAATCTTCTTGAATTTGTGGAGACTTTGCTTGTGACCCAATATGTGGTCTATTTTTGAATATGTCCCATGAGCACCTGAGAGGAATGTATATTCCGCAGCTGTGGGGTGAAGTGTTCTGAAGATGTCAATTAAGTCCATCTGATCTAGTGAGTCATTTAGGATTGCTGTTTCTTTGCTGAGTTTTTGTCTAGCGGATTTATCCAGTGATGTCAGTGGTGTATTAAAGTCCCCTACTATGATTGTATTGTTGTCGATCTCTCCCCTGATATCTTCCAGAAGTTTTCTTATGTATGTGGGTGCTCCTGCATTGGGTGCATATATGTTTACCAGGGTTATATCTTCTTGTTGTATTGATCCCTTTAGTATTATGAAGTGGCCTTCCTTATCTCTGGTTATGGCCTTCACTTTGAGATGTACTTTGTCAGATATAAGTATTGCTACCCCAGCTTTCTTTTCCTTTCCATTTGCGTGAAAGATATTTTTCCATCCCTTCACTTTCAGTCTGTGTGAGTCCCTTCTAATGAGGTGGGTCTCTTGTAGACAGCAGATGTATGGGTCATGTTTTTTTATCCATTCAGCCACTCGATGTCTTTTGGTTGGAGCATTTAGTCCATTTACATTTAAAGTTATTATTGAAAGGTATTTGTTTGTAGCCATTTCTTTTTGTGTGTGTGTGTGTGGCTGTTTTCTTTCTGAGCTTGATATTTCTTCTTTTTACACCAGTCCCTGTAGCATTTCTTGCATGGCTGGCTTGGTGGTGATAAACTCCCTTAGCCCTTTTTTGTCTGTGAAGCTTCTTATTTCCCCTTCAATTTTGAATGATAGCCTTGCTGGATAGAGTATTCTTGGATTCAGTCCTTTGCTTTGCATCACTTTGTAGATTTCCGTCCATTCTTTTCTGGCCTGATGTGTTTCTGTTGAGAAATCATTTGATAATCTAATGGGAGATCCCTTGTATGTTACTTTCCGTCTCTCTCTTGCAGCCTGTAAGATTCTCTCTTTATCCTGAACATTTGCCATGGTAATTATGATGTGTCTTGGTGTGGGTCTTTTCGGGTTCACCTTGTTTGGGACTCTCTGGGCTTGTGTGACTTTTTTCTTCCCCACCTCAGGGAAGTTTTCTGATATTATTTCTTCGAATAGGTTTTCTAATCCATGTTCATCTTTCTGTTGTTCTGGCACCCCTATTATTCGTATGTTGTTTCGTTTCATGTTGTCCCAAAGCTCCCTTAGGCTCTCCTCCTGTCTTTTAATTTTTTTCTCCATTTGCCGTACAGTTTGAGTGTGTTTTGCTTCCTTGTCTTCTAATTCACTAATTCGGTCCTCCGCTTCTCCCAGTCTACTGTTGATACTTTCAATGGAGTTTTTTATTGAAGCTATGTCACTCTTCATTTCTTCTTGGGACTTACTTAAGTTGTTGATTTTTTCATCTGTTTCTTCTAGCTTCTTGCATAAGTAGTTGAGTTTTTCATCTGTTTCTTCTTGCTTCTTGAACATGTGGTGCATGTACTCTAGGAACCTTATTCTGAATTCTTTTTCCGTCATGTTGCATATCTCTGTCTCACTTAGCTGCTTTTCTGGCGAGTCCTCCTTTTCTTTCCTTTGGGGGTTTCTTTGCCTACCCATGTTTGATCTCGCTGACATATGTAGATGTTGAGGTGTTCAGTGGCTGCTCCCTGGGTGGCAGGGGCTCCTTGGGTTGTGGTTGCTGCTCAGACGGTTGCGGTAGCAGCTGCTTTCCAGTTGGCAGCAGCTCCTCTGGTGGGTGTTGTTCACAGCTGTGTTGGCTCTTCTGGCTGGTGGGGGGAGGCTTCACGTACAGTTGCTGTTCCACAGACAGAGGGTGTGGTGATCAGGAGGCTGTGGTGATCAGGAGGCTGCGGTGATCAGGGGGCTGCTGTTGCTTGGATCTGCGGTCTGGGAAACGCTCCTCTTACCAGCACTGCATGGTCTGGGAAACGCTCCTCTCTTATGGGCACTGCACGGTCTGATCAGTTCCTCAGGATGCCCCCTTTAGTCTCAGTTCTCCGCAATCACAAAATCCAAATCTCAAATCTCCTGGCGCCAGCAAACCCGCGGAACTCCTTACCCTGGTCAGGGTCTGTGTCTGTCCCAAGAGACGTGGCTGTCTGCCATGCGGTCTCCCTCCGACCCTCTGGGCTCAGGTCTGGCAAACTTTCCTGCCCAGATCCCTGGTTTTTAACCTTTCCAGGGGAGGTCTGCCCTTCCAGGCTGCAAGCCGTCTCACCAGCTGAGTAAATTTGCCAATTCGGGGTGGGTGTTATTAGTTTCAGCTGCTTACTCCGTTTGCTCCGGGACAAGACCTGGGACGCGTCTGCCTATATCGCCGCCATCTTGCTTCCTCTCTAGCTTCTATTTTTGAACACCCATAGCTTGTCCCCACCCGGGGCAGCTGTGCAAAGTGCTCTGCCCTCCACCTGGACCACCTCCCCCCAACTCTTGGCCCTGCTGGCTCCTTCTCCTCATTTGGGCTTCGGGTCACATACCAGCTCCTCAGAGGTTTTTCCTGACCACTTCCCCCTTCCCCTCATGCTCCGTTTCTAGTACATTATGTCCTCATTTTCTCATTGCAATTATAATCTAAAATTATTTTCATTTACTAGTGTCTGCCTCTTCCATTTCAATACAAGCTCCACAAAAGCAAGGACCTTGTCTCTTCCTCACCACAGAATATCTCTGTTCCTGGAACATGCATTTAATCTGCAAATGTCCACACCCAGGGAGGCGTGGGAAGTGTAACAATTGTGAGCCTGCAGGCATACAAATGAATACTGGAAAAAAAAAAAGTCTATACACACATTTAACACTCCCCTGATTTAGGCCTTTCAGGATGGATTTTGGCTGTTTGTTATATCCAGATGCCAATATTAAAACTGTGCGAGAGAAAGAGTTAGATTGGGTGGTTTATCTCCTTAATTATGATGATTTTATAAAATGGCTTTGACTGGTGACACAAAAGGCAAGGTTGCCACCTAGTGTTTAGAGGTGGAGAAGTGTGACACCAGCAGTACCTTTTTAAAAAACTGTGGGTCTATAGAAAGTCCAACTTCCACAATCTGCTGTAATACAGACCAGGATTTGCCAAGCAGGCATCATTCCCCACAAACGAAGTGTCTCTGCAGAGGCTCCAGACGGATTCCTTCCACCTCCTGGGCTTCTGCCAAAAGTCGAGATGCCGTCTTTGTTAGCTACTAAAGAAACCCACAGCAATGACAGAGCGGGCTAGCTCAGTTTCACAAGGTAGCATATTCTCCAGACTGTGTTTTTTAAGATTCCACCTGCCTCCCCTGTCAATGTGTGCTACTTATAAAATAAGGGAAATCAACATTATAGAAAATAGTACTACCACCTCAGCTGCTTTTCGCCCTGGCAACACAGGCAAAGATGTATTTCTCAAGGTTCAGGAACACACGAGCCATTCAGACCCCTAATTGGTTGCGACCATGCACAAGACTCACCTGCACTGAAAGGTCGTGGTGGCCTTGGCTGGGCATTTCTCACCCCCCGAGCCATATGCTAAAAATGGGCAGGACAGAGGGGAGCTGTGGAAAGTGGTCAGACGAGGGTGGCACCAGGGGAAACCACTTCATAAAGAGCCTGGGTTATAGTCTCCTAAGATATCGCTCCGGGAAACTGGGTTATTAGTAATGATGGAAAATGGGTGGTGAGATGAGCCAGTGGATGGAAATAACCATGGCAACCAAACTATCCCTTTTCTTATTTTATGTTCCTTGAGACTAAAAATAGATCAAGTGTCGGTCATTGCAAACAAGTCCAGCAATGGTTTCCATCTCCTGCTACAGCTTTTGCTGGCTTTTTTAGGGGGCATGTGCAGAAATGCTCTCCTAACCTTAAAAAAATTATTATATACCTTTTGTCCTAACCGTTTAGTCTGTGCTCTATATATTATCTTAATGTATATAGTCTTCTACTCTCACTTTACAAAATATTTTCTAAGAGCAAATATAAATAAATATGAAATTACAAAGCAAGAATTGGAATGCTTTTTGGAAACCACCTACTCAATGCATGAATCTTTTTTTTGTCATCCTGAATGAGGTAGGCTCTATTTAAATCTCTTAAGTGACAAAGAGCTCACTACCTCACGATGTAGCAGTTTCGTAGTTTAATTAATGGTTAGAACGAGCTTTCTCTATTTCCATTTACTCCTGCAGTTGATATTTATTTAGTGCCTACTTTGCCAGGCACTGTGTTGGGAATTTTGAATGTAGTGATGAAGAAAATGAACTCAGTGCCTGAACACACAGAAGTTTCAGTCTGCTTCCCTCTACCTCTCCTGGGGGTATGTGCAATCAGAAACAATGTAGAACACGAACACCGACTTTTTTCCATATGAGAGTCCTGTAAAGTTTGAGAACCCTTAGATTTCCTTTACTAACATAGCTTGTGGTATTAGGGAGGATTCCTTGGATGCAAGTAAGTGAATGAACAAAATCCCTGGACAAAAATGGATCTATTTGAGCGAAATTGGGCAGCTCAGAAAATTGAAGGAAGAGGAAAAGAATCAGGTCTGGAGAAAGCAGAGTAAGAGGCAGCTTTGGGGATCTAAATAGCAGGAACTAAAGAATAGGTTTTTTTTCAAGGTGCTGCTTTTGTTTTCAGTCTTTGGCCCCTCTGACCAAGATCCAAATTGTAAGAATGGCCCAGCTTGGGTCCCATGCCCACCCCATACTGGGTGGTGTGGAACTTCTTGATGTCCACATAGAATGTAGCCAATGAAGCAAAGGGTGTTCCTGCAAAGAAAGATCAAGGAACTGCTGCCAGAGGAGGAGGAATGAATGCTGGAGGCAAAACCAATAAATGACCACAACAGTTGCCATCACAATCTCCATTCTTGGGCAGACAGGCCACTTGGAAACAGATGCAGAAGGAAACCTGGAGGTCCTCCCTTAGGAAGTAGCACTTGACTGCGAGGCTTGCTAGATGGATCTCAGTCTCCAGTTAGAACCCCCAGGTCTGCCTCACCTTCTTCATCTGATCCTCAGGATGACTTTGATGGCCTCATCCTTTGGGCCTCATTTTACCTTAGGTTTTCCCTGGGAGGCCCAGGAGGAGCCCAGCTGCCTTCCTGCAGCTGCGGGCACAGTGATGATGAAGATTCAGCTCTTCCTTTTGAAATCTGTCTGCTGGGTCTAGTCCAGGCACCAACACTGCCCCGAACCTCGCCCTTATCGCCAAACAAGCTTATTTACACACCAAACTTGTGATCCGAATCCACGCCTCAGTTCATCATTTCACCCATGAGCATATCACAGTGGACTTCATGTCAGTAAATGAGCTCAGTTGTTGCATATGCTTGCTCTTGGGAATCAGTTAGTTTTACAAGTACATCCTAGATTTCTGCTGGAGACTAAATAACTGTATATCTACTTTAGATAAGGGAAACATCTCTAACAGCCTCCAGTATTCTGGCAGCGCTCCCTGGTTTTCTGGAGATTATTACAGTATCTCCGACCATGTCTGCAGGCTCCTTGAGTGCTTGGAATAGAACTAACTTGGGTCCAGCGTCACATATTCTCTTACAGCTGCCAGCTGTGCTCACATAGCTCACCTGGCTTGAACACCAGCCTTTTTGCTGGAGGAGGCCAGAGAGCAGTTGACTAGATCTGCCTTCACCCTGAACAACTGTGTCGTGTCTAAAAGAGCAAGGGCTTTGCAACTGGAAAGACCTGGGTTTAAGCCCTGTCCCTGTCTTACCGTATACTCATTGTGTGCCTTGGTTCAGTTATTTACCTATTTCATGCCACTTTATTGAAGAAATGAAAAGTCTTCTCAAAAGGGAAATACTAAGACAGTAGCAACTGTAGGAAGCAGCTACCATCCTAGAACTGGGGATTGGATGGAAGAGTTTGGGATTGTTAAGGTTTAGAGCTTGAGGAGGGGTCCTGCCAAACTGAAACT
This sequence comes from Myotis yumanensis, assembly GCF_028538775.1. Lineage (NCBI taxonomy): Eukaryota > Metazoa > Chordata > Mammalia > Chiroptera > Vespertilionidae > Myotis > Myotis yumanensis. The sequence goes on along the minus strand of NW_027223755.1, from coordinate 65,495,327 downwards.
CAGACCTCTGAGAAAGGTCGCTGCTCAGCTGGACTGTTGTCTCAGGAGCTTGAAGGCGGCTCCTGTGGGGTGAGACCCAGACCTCTGAGGAGGGGGCACTGACTGCTGGTGCTGGGGTCCCCAGGAGAGGTAATGGTGCTGGTTCTGTGAGTGTTGGAAAAATGCAAACCAGAATCAAATGGTGCTACCAGGACAACCTGCTGCTGCTGCTGCTGCTGCTGCTGCTGGGGTGAAATCCATTGCGAGGATGGTGCTGACAAGAACAGTAAGACAAGGGAACAGAAGGTACATGGGAGGAGCACTCCCTTCTTCCTCCAGCCTTGAAGTCTCCCTCTAGTGCCAGCTATTGGCAAAGCCTAACAGGGATCCAGCTGATAAAGGAGACCTGAGGTTTGCAGTTTCCCAGCTTCACCATCACAGAGCAGTGTGAAACGGTGTGTTTGATGCTGAGAAACAACTACTTAACTGTCCACTCATTTGGCTACTCAGCATCCACAGACACCTTGCTTCCCCATGGACTTCCACACACGGAAAACAACTTCAGGCTGCTGCCTGACAAAGTGCAACTTCCTCTACACAAATGAAGATGTTCTTCATCTCACTGTATCTCAATGTCCCAGCAGCCCTCAGCGGTCACTGTATCTACCTCTGGAAGACAGTCATATGATTCAGCTTCCAGTTATCTTAGTTGCTCTCAGGTTTAAAATCCCATCACAACATTCTATTACTGAAAGACTACATTATCTTATGTAAAATAGTGAGGGCAAGAAGAAGAAACACAAAATTAGTGTAAATTAGGGGTCAACAAACTCCAACCCATGGGTCAAATCCAAATTTTAAAATACAAGTTTATTAAAACACAGCCACACCCATTAATTTACATAATATCTATGGCTGCTTTCAGGCTACAATGGCAGAGGTAAGTACTTGCCACAGAGATCATATGGCCCTCAAAGCCTAAAATATTTATTATCTGGTCTTTTCAGAAAACTTTACCCTGCTTTAAACATACATACCCAGACACACATTCTGTAACTGTCCTATTCCAAGTTTTCTATGCTCTCAGTCAGAACCTGAGCTAGTTCTTTACGTGGTGAGGTAGCCCAAATATTCATTCCTGAATGAATGTTAGAATGAATTCAGAAATGTCTGAATCCTCAGTGGTTCTGCACTTTTTGGTTGCTGAAGTTTTCCATTAACTTTTGTCATTGGCCATGGAAGTGCCCCAGAGAATCCCCCGAGTTCTGTGATCCTACCTTCATTTTTAATAGCAATACAATTGGTTCTTGGTGATCAGAATAAATCATCCCAACCTGTAGAGCAATCTTCTTCTTTACCTGTTGGTTGAGGGACATGAAGACCCCCAAATGACCAGGTGACTGTTTCAATAAAAACATTGGTATGTACCCAAAATGAATTATTCTTCCCTCAAAACCAGTACAGATCACTATTGCAGGGGTGGGAGGCAACAATTTGCAAGAGGGTTATTAGATGTAATTGTGAGAGGAGCCATTTCCTTATCCACCCATTGATGCCTGGACTCTGCATGCTGGCTATGGATGAAAGAGCACCAAACATTGGTTACTGATGTACAGGATACAGCATATGCTGTAAGGCAGAACTCCATGCTTTTAGGATACTGTCTTTTTGGGCACTGTCATCCAGTTTTCAACGGGCCATTCTATTATTCTATTGGGCCAGCTGCTTCTTCGTGATGGGAAACATAGTAAGATAGACCAGCATCAGGTGTGTGCTATCTTCAATACAAACTGGTCCAAAAGGCATCCATGTCAATGACAGGTCAGGCAGGCAGGCCTTCACACGGGGGTGGGGGTGGAGGGCATTCACTATGTCCTGAGGCAAATGAAGGAGGCCAGCTTAGCCAAACACCACAGGGTATTCTGAATCTTTAGCCTATCTGGGTGTTCTTTGTGCTTCTTGCTTTTCTTTTTCTTTTCCTGCAAACAGTCCTCTCATGGGTACCCTCCTCCAGGGCCTCTCTGCTGTCAAAGGCTCCTCAGACCAGGAAGAGCTTCCTCTGCTGGAAACTGGGAGGCTTATAAGCCACAGAGGAATTTCTTCCTGCTGAACATCATGGGCGATGGCATTCCAGACCTCTCCAGATTTCATCACAGCTGCATCCCAATTGGCATCATTCTCCTTGGTGGTTCAGCCCGAGCAGGTATTGTGGGCCTGGAACAGGAGTCACCTCTTTCTCTTGGGCATAGCAACTGGGTCAGGATGAGGCAGCCTACTGTGCCTGCACCCCAGGCCACGTCTAAGTCAGCAACGCCCATCGCTATGGCCATTACCCAACCCCTTCTTTAACATTTAATGCAACATAGTTGATGTGAATTAAATCCAACCTTATTTTGGTCATTTCTGCCAAAGTCATACTTATTGAAAGTAATTTGAGTACATGGTTATCAAAAGTTACACCGGGCACTCACTGGCCCCCAAAAAGTATTACCTGGGATCCTGGAAAGGAACAAACAAGCAAGATTCTGGATAAGCTCAAATACTAAGAATTATTAATTTGTAAGTATGCATATATGTAAATGTGCAAGTGCTTTTTAATAAAGTAAGAGCAATGATGTTTTTGTGTTGCCACGTTTAAATGAGTTCTCCAGTTTGTAGGGGTTTTTTAAAATTTATATAAACATCCAAATGACATTTCCAATATTTCTTCGGATTTCTTTGTGTCATTGTGCTGTAGAATCAGGGCACGGCAGGCATGATGTCAGAAGACAGTTCCAACTCTGCTCTCAACACTACCTAGTCCACTGTGTGTGACCCTGGGCTTAACATCTCTGGGTCTGTTTCCTCATCTGTACAATGAAATGAGTAGGTAAGATGATTTTAAGGTCTTTTTCACTTTAAAACTATAGTATGAAGTGACAAGTAGTATAATATCATATGATATGACTGATAAAAGGATAAGGCAGGGACTGCATTAGCTATGGACAACCATACTGTTCATATTTAAACTCCAACTCTTATGAGACTAATAGATTTTTTAAAATGCTCAAGATAAAGCAACTATCAATTCATCTGAAATAAATATGGTATATCTGCTCTGAGTACATCTTGTTTTAATTTCTCCAGAGAACTGGCACAAGATCTCTCCGATATTTACTGGTAGCAGAGAAATTTAATCTGGGTGCTGGCAGCCAGAAGCACATGGCTGGTGCCTATAAAATCCATACACGCTCTCCGATCACTTTGAGAGCGTTACAGTGGGATTTGTTTGATTCTCTATCTTGTCATGGCTGGGTCAGAATGCCTCTTTTAATAATAAACAGTGACTCCCTGTACTCAACACAGTCTCACTTGAAATATGAGTAAGGGGATGGAGCTTGGGAAAGGTAAGGAGGGACAAAAAGAAAAGGGTCTTGGATGAAGGGTGTCCTGTTAGTTTTATGCAGCATTGGGATCTGGTCCAACACTCCTCTTAGGAGCTCAGGCTTGGAAATGCTTCTGGAAAGGGAAGCAGAGACCAGCATGAGAAAAGTGCAGCTCATCATTTCTTGTGTTGAGGTGCTCATTCACATTGAGTACGCGGATCCAGGGAAGCCAGATACATAGAGTAAAAGCAAGAGGCACAGGAGTGACTTGACTGAATTTTGGAATTCTGGTCATGAGTTGACATCGTTTGTGTCTGGACCGATTCCCTCACAGAAGACCAGGGCACTGGCTGAGAGGCCCTGTGGGGATTAGACGATGAGGTCCTGGGCGTGGAGTAAGAACTCCACGGTGGCAGGCAGGGCTCATGCTTCATGAGCATATATGCAGTGCAGTTGCACAGGGCCCTCAGCTCAGAAAAATCCCATGCTTGGAGTTGAATGCTCTGTGACTGACATTTTGAAATGTTTAATAATTTTATTTTTGAATTTGTGTTTAATAAGTGAAGTCAGATGGGACAGTGGAGCATAAACCAGGGACTTGAGGCCTCAACTCAGAAGCAGTCTCGCTTTTCACCAGCTCCTGCTTCCTGCTTCTCAGCCCCCAGCTCCCCAGTGCTCCCCAGCAACCACTGGTGCCCTGGGCCCCTGGTGGGCCTGGGTATGGAAGGAAGGGCTGGAGCCAGGTATGCTCATGCTGCACATGTGTCTCCTGTTGAGTTGTGAGACTGAGTCTCACTGGTCCCTCAATTATCCTCAAGCAACACCAAACAGCAAATATGAAACACCATGACAAGTCAAGAGAGATAGTCAGAAAAAGATAAGTGTCACATGATCTCATTCATATGTGGAATCTAATGAACAAAATAAACTGATGAACAGAATAGAACCAGAGACACAGAAGCATGGAACAGACTGATGAATTTCAGAGGAAAAGCAGGGGTGGGGAGGGAGAAGGGAGTGATTAACCAGGGAACTTATATGCATACTAGAGGCCCGATGCATGAATTCGTGCACCGGTGGGGTCCCTCAGCCTAGCCTGCAGGGATTGGGCCAAAACCTGCTCTCCAACATCCCCCAAGGGATCCCGGATTGCGAGAGGGCAGTTCTCAGGTGATGCACCCTGGAATTGGGCTCCCTCCTCTCTGGTTCCAGGTGTGTCACCCGAGAACCACAGCTACCAAATCACCACAGCTCGGCAGCTCCAGTGTTGAGCGTTTGTCCCCTGGTGGCCAGTGTGCGTCATAGCTACCAGTTGGACAGTCGAATGGTCGGACCGTTGCTTAGGCTTTTATATATATAGATATGCATAACCCATGGACACAGACAATAGAGTGGTGAAGGCCTGGGAGGGGTGAGTACATGTTGGAAGAGGTCAATGGGGGGAGAGGGGGGAGACACACATAACACAAACAAAGGGGACATCCATAATCTTTCAACAATAAAGATAAATTGGCGGGGGTGGGGGAAAGAAGAAGAAAGAAAGTATTTTCTTCTGCTTTTTCCACATTTGCACTTTGGTGCTGGGTCCCACACATGTAGCCAACACTGGTGAGAGAGATAGCTAATGACTGTGCAAGGGGTGAGCTGGCCTGATGCTTGAACACAGCAGGGAGTAAGGGTGAACAGCAAATCCACGGGTGAAGAGCAAATATAAAGGCCAGAGCTAGGCAATGAGACACAGGTTTGAAGCAGGGGAGAGGAGAGGAAGACAAGGAAGTAAAGCCAAGATGTATGCATGGCTAGGGTAATCTAAATCCAAATTTAAATAGTGGCTGGTGCTTCAATCTTGTTTATACATGGGTAGGGTCCATCTGACTCATATGGCCAAAAATGAGGCTGAGCAGTGTTGACTATGTTCTAAGCCCATGTTAGTCCCTGAGAGGGGGAAATAAAGGCAGTTACACATTTACCTAACGCTGAGTTTGTCTTTTAGCCTTCCTATATGATGAAAAGAATTACAATAATGAAAATTCAGTTATCTGTTATGCATTTAATGTGAATATAACTATTGAAAAGAATGACTGCCATTTCTTATAACATTCTTTTTTTAAAAAATGTATTATAATCTACAGGGGAGAAAGAAAAACTTTTACTTTCTCTCTTAAGTTTGGCATCTTCAGATATCTATATGGGGATACTGATACGGGCTATTGCTCCTGCTCAGGAAGGCGGGAACCAGGCAGCAAATTCTCCCCATTTGGGATGCCATAACCTCCCAGCACGTCTTGCTCGGCGCCTCTGAAGTTGTGCTGAGTTGGAAAGAGGCGCAAACAATCCTCAGCCCTCTGCTTATTTTTTAACAAGATGGAATTTAATTAAACACAATTGGTGCTCTTAATTTATTCCTCTGGAGCCTTTATAGGCTCAGAGTTACTACTGCTAACTACAGCTTAGAGAGAGGAAAATTTTTAACTATACTTTGAAACAGAAGCTACTTATCAGGTGGCAGGGGAAGCAGGGAGCAAGCTTGGAAGGAAGGAACATCTGGCTTGTCTGACACCTGACATTTTTGTTTACTTAACAAAAGCCCCTATAGTGCTTACTGTGGTGTCAGGCACTGTTCCAGGTGCCTTACGAACACTAATTAATTGAGTGCTCATAACAATCAGGGTTGACTTATCCAGGAGGCATGGTGCCGAGGACTGTGGGAAACAAGTTTTAATTCCTTTAAAGTCAAGAGAAAAAAATTAATATAATAACAATGACTATATAATAAGGAACTCATCCTGGACTGTATTTGTCTTTATACCAGTGTGGCAAATTTTTAATATTATTTATGGAAGAAGGGGCCCATAAAGGCAAATGTGTATAGGGCCCACAAAAATCATAATATAGTTCTAATACCAACTGTACTTTTATGTTAATTTTACAGATGAGAGGACCCACACACACTTACACTAGTAGCTGACAGAGCTGAGACTCAAGGAAGGCAATCTGCTTCTGGCTCCACAGAACACTGTGTTGAGCTGTGCTGACATGCTCATCAATGAAGTATTTCACATGAATTTTCTAGGTAGCTAACAAATTAGCACTCCACAAAACCAAAATGCTTTGTTTTAATAATTTTGGAAGAAGGTCTTTCCTACATTTGTTATTCACTTCCTGCCTTATTAGATTAGCCTGAGCATAATCTACTCTTTTTCATGATGATAACAGTATCCTTATCCATAGACAATCTTACTGAGTATTTTTATATGCCTGGAACCCTACTAAGATTTACTTTATAAGTGCTAATTCTTCGACTCCTCACAACTCTATGAGGCATATAGATTTATTCTTTTAGATGAGGAAACCCAAGTTAAGTTAAGCTACTTGTCTAAGTTCACCCAACCACTTGAGAGCAACGGAACCCAGCATCCTGGCTCTGAGTGGCCCCTGTCAACCAGGATGAGTGGGAGCTTTGTTGTGCATACAGAGTGATGCTCTCCGGAGCTTTATTCCTACACTTGCATCTTCAAACCAAGATGTTATTTTAAGTCTGTGTCAACTCTTCAGGGTGTATGTCTTCTCTGTCCTTGTCAGGCAGCTGACTGGTAGTTTTAGCTGTGTTTTGTTTCCAGGTTGTACTCACATTTATCACTTGATAAATGAATGAAGGGCCTATGAGGGACCATTTTATTTGCTGCTTCCAAATCACTTTAATGAAGAACCAGAGAGCCCATCATCTTAGTGTTGTGTGTCAGGTAGATCAATGTGTGCTGTGTGGAGGGAGAGGTGCCCTGTAAACAGCCTTGTGATCCCTACTGCCTGGCTTTGTGAGGGTGATTTTGGATGCTTTGAGGACTTTTGTTGGTTAATGTTCATTTATTTCTTATTTTTCAGCTAAGTTTTCAATGGTGAGTGCTGAGTAGTGGCGTGGCAGATATTATCACATGTAAAGGGAAAATACTACTTGGCATGATACCTTAATCAAGCAAGTGGTTTGACAGAATTCATTTGCCAGGTAACTGCACTATCTTTGTGGTGTTTATTGAATGGTGTTACATATGATTTAACTGGAAAGTAAGACTCTATTGGGCTATTCTGACTCCTTTATGGCTCAATCTTGAATGCTAGGCCTAAAGTTGGGAGGGACTCCATATATCTCCTTACCTATATATCTGTATGTATGTATATTTATACATTTATATGTGTATTTCAACATAAAATATATGTTTTATATATTATATATATATTTTTATATATTATGTTATGTATATTTCTTATGTTGGAATGAACAATTGTTTTTTACTTGTCTTGACCCCTGCTCATATCCAAACATCACATTAGGCATATCCTAAATTTGGCCTTCATGACTATTTTAGACTTTATAATCTAATTAGAGGCCCAGTGCACAGATTCGTGCACATTGAAAGTAAATTAATTAGAAGGTAGCCGGCGGGGTGGGACTGGGCGAGACAGGCTGGACATACCCTGGAGCTAACCTCCCCTGGTCCCTCCCCACCGGCTGCACCTGGGGCAGCGCTGGGGCTCGAAGGGCGTCTGCAGAGTGAGCAGGGTCCCTCCGGTAGGTGGGGTCCCTCAGCCTGGCCTGTGGAGATTGGGCCGAAACTGGCTCTCCAACATCCCCCAAGGGGTCCCGGAGTACAAGAGGGCACTCTGCAAAGTTGCTATCGCTTGGCAGCTCCTGTGTTGAGCATCTGCCCCCTGGTGGTCAGTGTGTGTCATAGCTACTGGCCAATCGGCCAGTTGCTTAGCCTTTTATATATATAGATTGGTTACAACTCTAGGATTTGAAGACTGCTCTCTGACACCAATTGATTCTTTTCTGTTAACTGCATTAATTCTTGGCCTTCACAGCCTTCTCAGGAAACACTGCTACCATGCCCAACTCTTCTCTGTGCCTGGCCCCAGAAGGCTGTGCTGATTGGGAATCAGTTTACAAGTTTGTAGAGGCTTGACAGTTTCTGGGTCCTACTGCTTAGTCATCATGGGTATACCTGAAGCCCTTTGTAGGTTCTGAAATATTGACTGATATTTTGGATAGGAGAAAAACAGGCAAGGGGTGAGTCAATTTCTTGGAACATTTTCAATTGTTTTAAAAAAAACAACAAGCAAGCAAAGTACTCTAGACTGCTACTTAAGTCAGAGTTTAAACACTGGTGATGCTCAGGTTGGATTTGAGCCATAGACATGTTTGGCTTTTAAATCAATTGCTTTCATTTTTAAAATCTAGAAATTTCACTACATAATCTCCAGACTTTTAACTGCTTTTGCAATTGGGTGATCTGAAAGCACGGGACCTATATTCCTGCACAATTGGCCAGAATGAGATAGTACCTGGCCATTTAGACAGGACATGCACTTTAAAAAATTATATATATATAATATATATATATATATATTATATATATATATATATAATTTCAGAGAAGGGAGAGGGAGAGAGAGATAGAAACATCAATAATGAAAAAGAATCATTGATTAGGTTGGCTGCCTCCTGTACGCCCCACACTGAGGATCAAGCCTGCAACTCGGGCATATGTCCTGACCAGGAATTAAACTATGACCTTTGGTTCATAGGTCGACGCTCAACCACTGAGCCATGTCGGCTGGGCATGCACTTTTTTTTTGTCATAATCCATCTGCAGTACAATTTGCTTATTTACATGACCTGCCTGTGCCCTGGAGCATTTGATTTTATATCCCCTACTATGAATCAATGAAGGATGCAAGCTCAAAAGCTCAAGACCACAGTGCCTATGCTTAATTTCCTGTTTAGTTTATATAATCTTAAAAATTAATATTAAAAAGCAATACTCACACATAAAAAAAATTAAAACAAGGTAGAAACGTGTATAGTAAAAAGTATAAGTCCACTGACCCCACTTATCTAAAAATTCCCTTTACTTGGTCCAAGAAATAATACTGGTGATAGTATCTTTTATATTCATTTATATATTTTCCATGAATAGGGTTTTTTTTTTAAAAAAAAAAAATCCAACTGGGGCTATTTACTTTTTGTAAGGCTGTGAGTGTATGTAAATACATCCTTACAAAAGGGTCCCACACATGAACGAGAGCAATGTGGTATATTAAAGTAATTATCTGTATAATTAACAAAAACTCTTGGTGCAATTTCCAAATATTAGAAAAAAAATGTTTTTTTAATTACCTGGCTAATTACCTTCATTAGTCATTCTCTTGGCTCCTTTCTTCATGGAAGGAATCCATCCATTCAGTAGACATTCATTGAATTCCTTTTATGTTCAAGGTGCTCTATGAGGTAAAGTGGAAAATACAGAGATGAATTGAAAACAAAATCAACAACATTAATATAAGAAAAAAGTGAGTATTTTTCTCCTAAAAGAATGAGGTGAAGGCATTGAATTTTGAATTGAACATGCCCCATTGTCAGTGGATCAAGTCTAAGATTTGAAGGACACTTAAAAGTCCTAGATATAATCCAAACCTGAAAAGGTGAAGCAAAGGAAGAGGTTCAGCTGAGTGGGGAGGGCGTGGATGATGCATAGTTGGTAGGAGGTGGACTGGCCATGTGAGGTGAGGATGAAGGAGAGCTCACTGAAAAAGCATCATTTCTCCTGGTACAGACCTGCAGGCATTTGGTCTATGTTCAAAAAAATATGACTGCAGTTTCTTTTCTTTCCTAAAGTAAATTTCAATGACAATTTTGATAAAATGAAACTGGGAAGAGAGAGCTTTAAAAGTAGACATAAAAGATGCAATCAAGGCCGAAACCGGTTTGGCTCAGTGGATAGAGCGTCGGCCTGCGGACTGAAAGGTCCCAGGTTCGATTCCGGTCAAGGGCATGTACCTGGGTTGCGGGCACATCCCCAGTAGGAGATGTGCAGGAGGCAGCTGATCGATGTTTCTAACTCTCTATCTCTCTCCCTTCCTCTCTGTAAAAAATCAATAAAATATAAAAAGAAAAAAGAAAAAGATGCAATCAAGAGCCTGGCCAGATGTACTCGTGAGAGATTTAAGGAGAAAGAAATTTTGTCTTATATCTCAGTTACCTGGGAATAAAAATTTGTTGTTGTTGAATACTCTCCTTGAATTGGAGAATGGTAAAAATTGACAATCTTTACAAAAATAAACAACCAAAACCAAACCAAAACCCTGTATGGTTATCTTAAATGCTTTCTCCCCCCTCTAATTTTTTTAGACAGTTGGGCCTCTTGGAAATAATAGAAAATACCCATCTGTTATAGATGTGCAGTCACTTCTAGATAAGACATTAGGGGAACCTACAGCACACCCAGAGTTTCAAATATGTCACCATTTACAAATCCTTCATTTTGCTCTCCAGCAACCTGATGCTTTTATATGCCCAACATGGATGAGTAGCTGAGTTATGCAAATCTAGTTTTGACATGCATAATGGCTACGTAAGCCATTATATAGCTGCATGAATGGTACATGGAAACCTCTGAACTATTTTTGCAATTTCTTGTGAGTCTTAAACTACTTCAAAATATAAAGTCATTTAAAAAATGGTCATGAAGCCAATTTTCATTTTGCTTTGAAATTCATCTTTCTCGTGAATGCCTCAGTTAGAAGCTCTAATTAAAAAATTTCTCACTTAAATGATTTTATGGATGCTACTAATTGAAATAGTGATGAAATTGTTCAAATTATTTAAGCAAAAATATTCCTTATGAGGAGAAGAGTTTTTATTCTCTCTTGAGTTACCGAGGCTAATGACAAACTTCACAGGATAATTGGTCAATCTCAGATTCTCCTTGCTCTCTTTAGAACTTTAGATATGAATAAGTGTCTTTTATAATAATCCCATAAATGGACTTTTTTTTGGTTCTTTCATCTACATAGTATATGGATAGACCTGACTGAAATATTAGTAGGACCGTAACCAATACTATTTATTGGTATTACTTTGTCAATAGGTTTTTTCTTTCCACAACACATTATATCAGTCTATGAATGTATTATGTTCTATAATAAATTATATAAAATCAAATAATGACCAATTTTTAAAAATTTGTATTTTAAAAATGCTATAAATTCTCTTAGAAATAACATTACAGTCCACTTAAAAAAATAGTGCTATGGTCTCCAAAATAGGGCTCACATGTCCCAGGAGATGTTCAGGTACATTCATATTAATGATCCAAATTTGGAAAGTTAAGATGTGACCCAAAGCAATGGTAGTATCAATATACCTCTGCCAATGGTCTTCAGATTTCATTTAGCCAACATTTCTCCACAAGAGTCTTTATAATAAACTAGAGGCCTGGAGCACAAAAATTTGTGCACTCGGGAGGATCCCTCAGCCCGACCTATGCCCTCTTGCAGTCTGGGACCCCTCGGAGGATGTCCACCTGCTGGCTTAGGCCCACTCCCTGGGGGATCGGGCCCAAGCTGGCAGTCAGACATCCCTCTGGCAGCCCAGCAGCCCTCAGGGGATGTCCACTTACCAGCAGGGAGCAGGCCTAAGCTGCAGTCGGACATCCTTAGTGCTGCTGAGGAGGGGGGAGAGGCTCCCGCCACCACCGCTGTGCTGGCAGCCATCAGCCTGGCTTGTGACTGAGCAGAGCTCCCCCTGTGGGAGCGCACTGACCACCAGGGGACAGCTCCTGCATTGAGCATCTGCCCCCTGGAGGTCAGTGTGTGTCATAGTGACCAGTCATTCCCAGTCGTTCTGCTGTTAGGGTCAATTTGCATATTACCCTTTTATTATATAGGATAGAGGCCTGGTGCTCAGGTGGGGGCCAGCTGGTTTGCCCTGAAGGGTGTCCTGGATCAGGGTGGGGGTCCCGCTGGGGTGCCTGGCCAGCCTGGGTGAGGGGCTGATGGCTGTTTACAGGCTGGTCAAGCCCCCCCACCCCCCCGGGGGGACCCTCACCCCATGGAGGTTTGGCCAGCCTGGGTGAGGGGCTGATGGCTGTTTTCAGGCTGGCTACACCCCCTTTAGGGTCGGGGGGGTCCCCACTGAGGTGCCTGGCCAGTCTGGGTGAGGGGCTGAGGGTCGTTTTCAGGCTGGCAAAGCCCCCCAGTGATGGAAGCTCCCAACCTTTCCTTTTTTTCTTTTTCTTTTTTTATTCTCGGATTTATTTACCTTCTATAATTGAAACTTTGTAGCCTTGATTGGAGCTCAGAGCCGGCCAGGGCGGGGTGGGAAGCTTGGCTTCCTCCATCGCCAAGGGAAACCCAAGCCTCCTGCTCGCTCCAGCTCTGTGGCCACGGCCGGCTGAAAGCAGGTATCTGGGGTTTATTTACTTTCTATAATTGAACCTTTATGCCTTGAGTGGAGCTGAGAGCCGGCCAGGGCGGGTGGGAGGGAAGCTTGGCTTCCTCCATCGCCAGGGGAAACCCAAGCCTCCTGCTCGCTCCAGCTCCGTGGCCATGGCCGGCTGAAAGCAGGTATCTGGGGTTTATTTACCTTCTATAATTGAAACTTTGTTGCCTTCAGTGGAGCTCAGAACCCGCTGCGGCAGGCGGGAAGCTTGGCTTCCTCCATCACTGGGGCAACCAAGCCTTCTGCTCGCTCCAGCTCCGTGGCTGTTGGCTGCCATCTTGGTTGGGTTAATTTGCATATAGTCGCTCTGATTGGCTGGTGGGCATGGCTTAAGGCATAGCGAAGGTATGGTCAATTTGCATGTTTGTCTTTTATTAGTGTAGATTAAGAAAACTTTTATTTTATTCACATTTCTAATACGTAGTGGCTATTATTTGGGGGGGCATATATCTGTAATTTATACATTTCTATAACTTTCTAGAAAGTTTTATGGCCTTGTTAGTGAGTCATCGGAGTAATTTTTCAGCCTTTTCATTCAAGAAAACATATAATTTCTGGTTAGAATCTATCTAGATGCTATCTACCCCAATTGACTGCCTACCACTTGAATCTGTTTTTTAAAAATTTCACCAAGCATTCTTCTAGCTTAGTGTTACATGCTATGATCTGTAGAGCCTCAGGCTCTCAGAGGCAGTGCTTCAAGGGCTCTGTGAGAAGTAGTGGGGAACTGGGAAAAGTGATTGCTGATCTGGCATGGATCCAGTTCTCACTCATTCACTGAACAAGAGCAGCTGAGATAGCATTTGATTCACTTAATTAGGTCTGTGTCAGATTTAATTTTTAGAAAGTGTTCCATTGCTCAAGAAAGTGACCCTGAGCTGAGTCTCAAGAGTGAGTACGTTAGCAATGCAAAAATATGGTAATGGACACACCATTTAAGAAGCAAAATGTGTCTCCTTAAATAAAGTATAGAGGAGTGAGAGAAAATGGTAGAGTAGAAAAATTCTCATATAAGTAGTAAAACTGGCAAACATCATTAGAGTCAACTATTTCAGAACTCTCGATATTAGCCAAATGCTTGCAGCAATCTGGGGAGTGTTAATTAAAAAACAACAACACAATAACAACAGCTAAATCTCAGTAAAAAGGAGTGAGATTTGTGGCATTTTTAACTTGCCCTATTCTCATCTCCTCTCTCTAGCTCCATGGTAACCTTGAAAACCGACACAGCTTGTAATCATGTTGAAAATGGGAAGTACGGCAGCCACTGGCGGTTGCAGAATGGAGCTGACCCCCTTCAAAGCCTCATTCCCAGAGAATTGCCACACTTTGACTTGTCTGGTGGTTCCCTGTAAGACCATACTTGCAAGGCTATCTTTATTTGCTACTAGAGGCCCGGTGCACAGATTCACGCACCAGTGTGGTCCCTCGGCCTGGCTTGCGGGGATTGGGCTGAAACTGGCTCTCCAACATCCCCCGATGGGTCCCTGATTGCAAGAGGGTGCAGGCCAGGCTGAGGAACCCCATAAGTGCACGATTGGGGTTGGGAAGGGCTTCAGGGCATGTCTGGCCCATCTCACCCAGTCCTGATCAGCCAGACCCCAGCAGCAAGCTAACCTACCGGTTGGAGCGTTTGCCCCCTAGTGGTCAGTGCATGTCATAGCAACTGGTAGAACAGTAAAACGAATGGTCAGACACTTAGCATATTGGGCTTTTATTATATAGTACGATTCAGAGTGGAGGTAATCTAGTGGGGAAAGCCTTTTTCTCAAGGGTGTTTGTCAAAACAATTAGTGTCAATTGTTTAACTTTGCGGCTGCTAGGGTTGATTAAGAAAGTTGAGATAAACAATAGGCTAGCCAGTGGTCAGCAAACTGCGGCTCAGCAAACTGCGACTCGCGAGCCACATGCAGCTCTTTGGCCCCTTGAGCTCTTTTGTGGCTCTTCCACAAAATACTGGCTCTTCCACAAAATACCAACTTCTGCGCATGGGCCACGAAGTTTCAATCGCACTGTACGTGTGCGCCCGCACGTGGCATTTTGTGGAAGAGCCACACTCAAGGGGCTAAAGAGCTGCATGTGGCTTGCGAGCCGCGGTTTGCCAACCACAGGGCTAGCCAAAGGCTGAAAAGAAAAAGATGGAGAATAAGATGTCCAAAGGGCTTTGAAAAGCTCTGACATATTCCTAGGAATCTAGGTGATCAAATGCATACATAGGGTTATATATGCCCACGATTTTTTGCACATATGGTAAGCAAAGACCTGAAAATACCCTAAGCTCTCATACCTGGATGACCTTGAGGATCTGTGCAAGTAGAAAGTGAAGGCTAAGGTAGTTTTAAACTTTCTGATGGAGTGTTGAAGGCATGACTCAACACACACACAGAGCCCCTTGGCAAAGACTGGAAGACTTACAGGTTCCAGGTATTTAAGGAGATCTTTGCCCAATTGTTACCTGACCACTAAGCAACGGAGCAGAGACTTCAGTAGACACACATGACAAAGAACACACAATTTATCATTCAAAAAAGTTGCTAAAATAAACAAATAATAACAAACAGGAACATCAACAAACCCTGGGAAGGGGAAAATCTGATTTCCATAGTTGTCAAATTTTGATATTTAAATGTTTGCAACAAAAAATTACAAGATGTGCAAAGAAACGAGAAAGTATGGTGCATAAACATAGTGGGGACGGGCAATTAATTGGAACTGTCCTTGGGGAGGCCCAGATGTTGAAATCACTAGACAAAGACTTCAAATCAGCTATTGACTGATTAGTCACTAGGGAAATGGAAATCAAAACCATTTCCTACCCATTAGGATGGCCATAATAAAAAAGACAGGTAATAGTAAATGTTGGAGAGAATGTGGAGAAATTGGAACCCTTAAGCATTGTTGGTGTTAATGTAAAATAGTACAGATACTTTCAAAAACAGTAAGAAGTTCCTCAAATGTATAACATAGTATTACTACATGACCTCAAAATTTCATTTCTAGGTATATACCCAGAGAATTAAAATCATGTTAAAGCAAAAAAAATCTGACAGGAATGTTTGTAGCATTATTATAAATAGTGGATAAAAAGTTGAAACATCCTAAATGTCCATCAACTGAGGAATGAATAAACAAAGTGTAGTATATTCATATAATGAAGTATTATTTAACCATAACAAGGAATGATGTACCAATTCATGATACAACATCGATGAGCTTTATGAAGGTTAATTTTATGTGTCAACATGACTGGATCATGGGCTTCCTAGATCTTTGGCTAACTATTTATTTCTGGATGCATCTGTGAAAGTGTTCCCAGGTGAGAATGGCATTTGAATTGGTAGACTGAGTAAAGCAGTGTCCTTCTCAATATGCGTGGGCATCATCTAATCCACGGAGGGCCTGCAAAGAACAAGAAGGTGAGGGAAGGGACAATTTGCTTTCTTGCCTGACTGCATGAGCGAAAACAACGATCTTCTCCTGCCCTTGGACTGAGAACTGCACCATTGATTCCCCTGGATCTCAGGCCTTTGTGCTTAGATTGAACTACACCACTGGTGTTCTTGGGTCTTCAGCTTGCAGATGGCAGATCACAGGACTTCATTTATATTAAATGTCTGAAATAGGCTACACATAGAGAAAGAAAGTAGATCAGTGGTTGTCAGGGACGGGGAAAGGGAGCCACAGGGAATAGAGTGTGACTTCTAATGGATATGGAGTTTCTTTTTGGGGTGATGAAATGTTCTGGAATTAGAAAGTGGTGACAATGATCCAATATTATGACTATACTAACAATCACTAAACTGTACACTTTAAAAGGGTAAGTTTTATGGCTCGTGAATTATATCTCAATAAAAAATAAAATAAGTTATATACTATGTATTCTACACTGAAATTATGTTAATATGATAAATTTTGCTTTTTAAATATGACCTTATGAAAAGAAAGAGTAGTGAAGGGAGGAGAAGAAAAATAAATATTAAATGAAGATTTCCTATGTATCAGGCATTGTACTGGGTTCTGAAGACACAGAGGAAATAACGTATAGTCCATGCCCTTAAGCTGGCTCAGTGTAGAAAGTTTTTATGAGAGAGGCAGGGGGAGATTTCTAAAAAGGGTGGCTCATGATACAAATCAAGAAATACTATTAATGAAGCCACTGCTAAGAGAATGAAAGACAAGGCACAACCTGGAAGAAATGCTACAAATTATATATCTGATAAAGAACTTGTATGCAGAATATATACAGAACTCTCAAACTCCAAAAAACAACCACACACAACCACACAAACAAACCAATTTAAAAATGGGCAAAGATTTGAACATATATTCCACCAAAGAAGATATATAGTTATAAATAAACCATGAAAAGATGCGCAACATCATTAACCATTAGGGAAATGCAAATTAAAACCATAATGTGATACCACTACAAACCTGTTAGAAATGCCCACTGTCCGAAGATATCCACATCCTAATCCACAGAACCTGAGGCTGTTACCTTATATGGCAAAAAAAAAAAAATGTGTGTGGGAGTGGGGGAGGCTGGTGGTAGTTATCTTTGAAGAGGTGATGAGTTAAGGATCTTGAGATAAGATTATCCAGGTGGACCCTACATGCTACCATCACAAGTGTTTTTATGAGAGAGGCAGAGGGAGATTTTGCAGACAGAAGAGGAGGCCATGTAACCACAGAAGCAGAGATTGGAATGATGAGGCCACAAATCAAGGAATGCCAGCAACTACGAGAAGCTGGAAGAGGCAAGGAACAGGTTCTCCTTAGTGCCTCCAGAAGGAGGGTGGCCTCACCAACACCTTGAGTTCAGCCCAGTGATACCGATTTTGGACTTCTGGCCTCTAGAACTGTGAAATAATACATTTCTGTTGGTTTAAGTCACAAGTTCATGGTAATTTGTTTCAGCAGCCATAGGAACAGATACATTGATCATACCAAATGTGAAGGAATTGAAGCTCATATACTCTGAAGGTAGGAATGTAAAATGATATAATCACCTTGGAAAATAGTGGCAGTTTCTTAAAAACTTAAAATATATACCATCACATAATCCAGCCATCCCACTCCTAGGTATTTACTCAAAAAAAAAAAAAAAGAAAGCAAAATCTATAAAAAAAAGGTGGTATATGAATAGTCACACCATATAGTTCCAAACTGGAAACAACACCAATGTTAATCAACAGGTGACTACATAAACAAATTGTGGTACATCCATACAATGGAATAATACTCAGAATAAAAAGAGATGAATTATTGATATATACTACAATGTGAATGAACCTCAAAGTAATTATGCTGAATGAAGAGGCCAGATTAAAAAGTATAGACTGTAGAATTCCATTTGCATAGAATTCTAGAAAATGAAAACTAATCTACAGTGACAGAAAGCAGATCAGTGGTTGCCTATGGAGAAAGGTGGGGCTAGGTGATAGGGTGATATGTTTATGATCTTGATTATAGTGACAGTTTCACAGGTAGATATGTCAGACTAAATTTATCAAATTTTATAGTTCTAATATGTGAGGTTCATTGTATGTCAATTATGCATCAATGCAACTGGCAAAAGTAAGTTCAAACTGAAAGTCATATACAGGAATCTGTGGTTGCACAAACAGTGGACGTCCCCCTGGAGGTGATGGGCCAGAGGTCTGAGATTTGCTGCTTTATTCAACCCAGTTGTTTGGACACTCTCTTATTGGGAATGGAATGTGACTTGAACCAGGCTCAGAAGCCAGGGCTTAGAAAACAGAATCA
This sequence comes from Myotis yumanensis, assembly GCF_028538775.1. Taxonomy (NCBI): domain Eukaryota; kingdom Metazoa; phylum Chordata; class Mammalia; order Chiroptera; family Vespertilionidae; genus Myotis; species Myotis yumanensis. The sequence continues at coordinate 65,476,940 of NW_027223755.1, read as the reverse complement.
TGCTCTGAGTCCTGGTCTGATAGCTTTAGACATCCTAGGATACTCCTACACCACATAACCACTGGTCCTAGAAAGCAGGCTGCAGGCACCCACTGGTATTTTCAGACTAGTGATCTAGAGAGGCAAACAATGCAGGTAAGTAGATGCCAAAACTAGAGTGATGTGGCACAAAACTAGGGCCCGAGCAGATGGCTCTGGGGCCACAGAACACAGCAGTAGAGAAGGGTCTAATTTATCTGACAAACCTTATTTTGGTGAGTGTAATCTTCCTTACTTCAGAGGCAAGGAAAATATCTATAGGTAATCAAGGCACTTTCTGGCATTTCCTGAATGGATTCAAATACCCACAAATCATATTGATGTGTTCCAAAAGCATCTACTTAAAGGAGCAAAGAAAGAGTCTATGGGATAATTTCGTGGATTAAATGCCAGAGGCATGTTCTTGAGACACACATTCCATTTCGTATATGCTTGACTTCTCTTCATTATTACAAACCATAGATCCTAGTTGAAGTGATTTGCCTAGAGCTCAGATGAAACCATGCAGGCCAGCAATGTTCTCTCGCACTATGGGATCTGATACAATTTGGCTGTGGAGGCACATGCTATTTAACTTTACAAGGTATCCTTTTGATCTGTAAAACTGATTAGCCTCTTCAGCTCCAGGCTATTGTGCACTTACATTTTTTCTTGACAAAAAATAAATTAGTACTTTTGCTAAAATGTATGACAAATGCCGTGACTGTATGGACTACAATAAATCAAGCAAGGTACTGGAAAATAAATCACATTAAATATAATTTAGTCTATCATTTAAATGGCAAACTTCAGTGATCTCCTTATAGGTATATTTTGAAAGTTAAGCATAGTAGCTATTGTAAATCTACTGGTCAATTTTAATTTCTCCTGAATGGCCAATAGTTCTAACTGGTAACCATAAATCGCCTTCTATTATATTAAGGATTCTGGCTGTGATGAATGTGGCAACTGCCCTCTGGGTCGGTAAATGTACTCAGGTATTGCCAGCTCCTGTCAGATGTTCTCCTAGTTGAATGTGTTTCATTTTGCTTTTACTGAAGAGAGAGTAAATTTATTGAATCAGACAGATTTCTTGTTTCCATTTTTTCCACTTAACCATTAAAATCAGTACTGGTAATTTTTAATAAAAATTATCACTGTTCTTATTTTTCCACTCTTAACATGTTTCAGTAAGTTAAAGTTGTAATACTTGAATGATATCCTCAAACACAAAGTAAAAAATGGGATTTAAATTCAATTTAATCTTGAGATATCCAGAAAAGCATAAGTCAAGAGCAATGTATTGACACAGGGTTGGTGTTGAAAGAGGGATCTTGATAATTCCCTCTGCTACCTTCTAATTTGCACATCTTACACTGCCAAGAAAAAGGGGGGTGAAGAATTGAATAGAATATTGCTTTTATTTTTGGGGCATGTGTGCCTAATTGAATTTTCAATACTTCCTGAGGCAGTTCTTTGTTACATTTAAAGATTTCTCTCCTTTAACCAAGCTATTAATGAGTGATCTTAGAAAATGCCTCATTGTCCTTCCTTACCTTCCTTGCTCTAGGCCTCAAGGCCCTACATTGTTGGAGTCACAGGGATGCAGAGAACTGTCAGTCTTCTCTGGCAGACGGCAGCCTGAACACACCTCCCACAAACCTATTCTTTATTTTTTCTCTTTCTTTTTCAAAAATTCCAATCAAAGAAACTGAAATTCAAAGCAAAATCAAGGACACCTTGATTGAAACAAGATTGAGATAACAGCCTCCAATCTAGAGCTGCCTTTTTTTTGTTTGTTTGTTTGTTTGTTTTTTGTTAGCAGAATCTCTTATATCATCTGATATGTCAGATCACTCAAGTCATTGCAGGATTGTATTGGAGCAGAATATCCTGTCCTACTGGATGTAAAAAAAACAAAGAAAGAAAAAAAGGTGGAGAAATCGATTGGACAGTCTTAGGAAACCAAAGATACACCCTGAACCAGGTGACCACTATTTCAAAGGGTCATGTCTATTCTTTCTTAGTTATTTAATCACCAGGCTTTGGTGTTAGGCTCTGGAAGCCCCACCTGAATGCACAGGGTTTCCCCAGCTGGGAGCTGTCTCCTTTGGTGGACTTGGGCTCTGGGCCCTCTTGCTGCCACTACAGATGCTGGTCTCCAATGGTCCCCTGTGAGACCCTGACACTGCTGTCTGCTGCCAACCTACAGCAAGGATGTCAGAAACCAGTCATGAAAACATCTAACCTGTGGTGAATTGAACTGTCATTAATTGACCTCCCATTGTGGTGACCATTTTCTGACTGGAAGTCAAGTGGTACCAGACCTTCTCTCTTCATCTCCAAGCTCTAAGAGTTACATTAAATGTCCTGCATGTGACCCTATCTATCCTCCAAAGGGAGTCTGGATTCTAGATAGTGACCCCAAATCACTGTCAGGAACAAAGCACTAGTATTTAGAACACAGAACGAATTCTCAAACACAAAAGTGAAAAAGCAAATGGACCATTTAGAACATCAGCAAAGACATGAAAAGAATTTCCATCAAATGACATACAAGTGGCAAGAAAGCATATGAAAAGATTTACAACATCATTAGCTATTAGAGAAATACAAGTTAAAACTACAATGAGCTAATACTACATACCTACTAGAATGGCTAACATGAAAAATAGTGACAGCACCAAATGCTGGTGAGGATGAGGAAAAATATCACTCATATACTATTGATGGGAATGTAAGTACAGCTACTCTGAAAAACAATTAGACACTTTCTTACAAAAACTAAATGTGCAGCAATCATACAACTAATCAAACTTCTGGATATTTATCCCAAAGAAATGAAAAAAAGTTCACCAAAAAATACTTGTGCATGAATGTTTATAGCAACTTTATACATAATAACCCCAAACTGGATACAACCCAAATGCCCTTCAACAGGTGACTAAACAAACTGTGATAATCCATACCACGGAATACCACTCAGCAATAAAAAAAGAAACCATTGGTACACACAAGAACTTGGATGAATCTCCAGAGAACTACGCTCAGTGAAAAAAGTCAATCTCAAGTTGTTGCATATTATATGATTCCATTGAAATGACATACTGATAGAAGTGGACTACAGATTAGTGGTTGCCAGAGACTTAGGAGGCAGTGGTATCAGGAGGAAAACAGGTATATCTATAAAAGGTAACTTGAGGAATTCTTGTGTTTACAGAAATGATGGAAATGTTTTGTATCTTGACTGTATCAATATCAATGTCCTGGTTGTGATACTGTCCTTTATATAGTTCTGTATGATATTACCATTGGGAGGAAACTGGTTAAAGGGTATTTCTAACAAATACACACAAATCTATAATTATATATCTATCTGTATAAAACCCTAATATGCACATAGACCCAACGGCAGAACAACCAAACAACTGAACAACTGAACATGTCAGGTGCTGGCCACAGCAGGATGGTGGAGCAGGTGAGTGGGGGCACCAGACCAAGGCAGGGCACCGGTCACTGTCATTGGGGCGAGCCTCTGGTGGTTACTGAAAATTCTTTGCTCCTGCGCTCCGCGGTCCCGCCCAGTGCTCGGACCTGCTGCTGGCACTGGCCCCGCTCAGCACTGTCAGCAGGTGTGAGCAGCAGCTGTCGGTCCCAATTGCCCCTCAGGGCTTCTCCACCTCTCCCTGCTCCTGAGGGGTGATCGGGGCTGGCAGCCACCACTTGCACCCGCTGCTGGAGATGGCCCCGCTTGCACCCGCTGCTGGTGCCAGAGCTGCTGCTCACACCCACTGCTGGGGCCGGCCCCGCTCGCACCCACAGCCGGCACCGGAGCCGTTGCTTGCACCTGCTGCCAGCACTTGGCACCGGCCCCAATTGCTTGGTGCTGTCAGCAGGTGCAAGTGATGGCCCTGATCGCCCCTGAGGTCTTCTCCACCTCCCCTTGCTCCTGAGGGGTGATTGGGGCAGCAGTTGCTGCTCGCACCTGCTGCTGGTGCTGGCCCCAACTGCTCTATTTAGGGAAACCAGTTTTTTGTTGTTGTTTATTGTTATTTTTTACTAGGGGCCCGATGCACAAAATTTGTGCAAGGGGCTTGGCCCTCACAGTCCCGGCTGCCTTGGCCCTTGCAGCCCCGGCTGCCTCACGGCCCTACAGCCCCACCCCCAGCCCACTGGTTGTTCTGGAAGGTTGTTCTGCCATCTGGTCTAATTGGCATATTAGCTCTTAATTATATAGGATTTCTTGTTGCTTAGCTTTTAGACTTCTGTGCATGTCTATATTAAATCTCAATATTTGTCTCAATACTGATAAGAGTAAAAATACTAATGGGTCCTAAATATGTAATGGCTAATGACAATAAAGGCAACAGAAGTTCACCTACATGTGGCTAGCTATATAGATGGCTAAATTAAGATATATTAGATGAGTATATATAGATTAGATATTAATTGGCCCCTCATTAAATGTTCCATATTACATAGCATTAATGAAGATGAGTAAGACATTTTTTTTCTTTGAAGAGCTCACAGACCAGCAGACAGACACATAAAAACAATTACAACACTGCAATAAAAGCTCTAACAGAGGTGTGTTCATAGTGTTATGGAAACACAGAGAAGGGAGAAACTAACTCAGCCTGTATGTAGTGGCTAGTTTCCAAGAGTCATAGAATCCTGCAGTTTTCAAGAGACCTAAGTTTGTTTCCTAGCTTCAAAATGGTATCTTTACTTAATAGTGAGAAATTATAGGACACTATGTTGTTTAAAAATTTAAGATCTGAGGTTTCCAATACATGTGCTATGGCTGAACCTGCTTAAAGTCCAAGTATTTCCAGATACTTCTATGAGAAACTGTGGGTGAAGTTGAGTCCAGACTCTGGAGCCAGACTCTGAGTTCAAATCCCAGATCTGCTGCTTATTAGTTGTTTGACCATGACCAAGTCACTTAACCTCCCTGGACTTTACTCTCCCCAGTTGTAAAGTAGAAGTCATAGTATACCTATCTCTCACTCATTTCTGAAACCACCCATCAATTTAAATGGTATATAATTCACCTCATTCATTGCATTCTTTTTTAAAAATATATTTTTTATTGTTGATAGTATTACAGATATCTCCCATTTCTCCTTCCCTTTCCCCCCACCCCCCCACCTCCTCCAAGTCTTTACCCACCCCTCCAGGTCTTCACTATCCTACTGTCCATGTTCATGAGCTATGCATATCCTATATAATAAAAGGCTAATATGCAAATAGACCAAATGGCGGAACGACCAGTCGCTATGATGTGCACTGACCACCAGAGGGCAGACACTCAATGCAGGAGCTGCCCCTTGGTGGTCAGTGCACTCCCACAGGGGGAGCGCTGCTCAGCCAGAAGCCAGGCTCATGGCTGGAGAGTGCAGCAACAGTGGCAGGAGCCTCTCCCGCCTCTGTGGCAGCGCTAAGGATGTCCGCCCCGGGGAGCGGGCCTGTGAGAGGGCGCAGGCCCGCCTAGTGCACGAATTTCTTTCATGCACCGGGCCTCTAGTAAGTATATAAGTTCTTTGGTTTATCTCTTCTCATCCCCCCGAACCCACATTGAGGTATGTCAGTCTGTTCCATGCCTCCATGCTTCGGGTCTTATTTTGGTGGTCAATTCATTTTGTTCTTTAGATTCCACAAATAAGTGAGATCATGTGATATTTGTCTTTCTCAGTTTGGCTTAATTTCACTTAGCATAATATTTTCCAGGTCTATCCATGCTGTCCCAAAGGATAAGAGATTGCCTTTTTTTTTTTTTTTTTTTTACAGCTTTTTTGTCCCACAGCTTTTTTATTCATTCACCTACTTGGGCTATTTCCAAATCTTAGCTATTATAAATGACGCTGCTATGAACATAGGAGTGCATATATTCTTTCTGGTTGGTGTTTTGGGGTTTTTAGGAGATATTCCCATAAGTGGGATTGCTGGTCAATCGGAAGTTCCATTTTTAATATTTTGAGGACACTCCATACTGTTTTCTATAGTGGCTGCACCAATCTGCATTCCCACCAGCAGTGGACTAGTGTTCCCTTTTCGCCACATCCTTGCCAGCACTTGCTTGTTGACTTTTTGATAACCATTCTGACAGGTGTGAGGTGATAGCTCAATGTGGTTTTAATTTGCATTTCTCTGATGATTAGTGACTTTGAGCATTTTTTTCGTATGTCTCTTGGCCATTTGTATGTCCTCTTTGGAGAAATGTCTATTGAGGTTTTCTTCCCATTTTTTAATTGGATTGTTTGTCTTCCTTTTGTTGAGTTGTATGAGTACTTTATATATTTTGGATACTAACTTCTGGTTAGATGTATCATTGGAAAATATGTTCTCCCATACAATGGGTTCCCTTTTCATTTTGATGGTGGTTTCTTTTGCTGTGCAGAAACTTTTTATTTTGATGTAGTCCCATTTGTTTAATTTCTCTTTGGGTTTCTTTGCCCTAGGAGATGTATCTGTAAACATATTGCTATGTGAGATGTTTATCAACATTTCTCTACCTTCAGCTTATTGTTGAGGGAAGGAGGACAGAGAGAAACAGAACTACTGGTTGCCCTATCTTTATCCTTTCTGTTTTACTGTTATGCACAATTCCCCTCACTCTTTAATAAGTAATTCCCCCCTACTGTCTCTGCTCAATTCTAATGGATTGCCCTAAAACCCTAATGGAAAGCCAGTTTCAAGTATTTTTGGCTTTCCGTTCAATCATTCCAAGATCTGAGATGCTTTTATTAAATAGACTATTCAAATGCTCAGGTCAGTCTCCTTTCTGCAATGACTTGTACTGGGATTCAGGCAGGACCAGGCTTGTTTGCTGAACTGGTAGGGCAGGCCTGCCAGAGGCTTTGCTTGGCTTTGTTGGTTGAAAAAGGAGGGTGGCAGGGTGCCCAGGTCCCAGAAGGAAGGAGACGTGGGGAAACATGGTAGAGTCTCAGTGATGTTTCCTTGGCCAGCTGTATAGACCTGGGATCATGTCTGTGGAGAGAGTGACTGCAGGCGGACCATGAAGGAGCTGTTAAGGGACTCTGTAACACTGTGGGATGTAAGGATGTAGACAGTGCTGTTTCTTTGCCCAGGTGAGGAGGAGGCACCTTCTCCCCAGTTAGGAACAAACCACAGCAGGTTTTCAGAACACAAGGACTCAGAAGAGGTCAGCATGGCTGTTGATTTGCAGCTGTGGGGGGTCAGGAGGCAGCACCTTTGGCCAGGACATCAGCGGAGCCTCAGTGGGCTTCTGAGTGGACCTCACCAACAGTGGCAGTGGACACCAACAATCCAGTTCCTGGCAAACTCTGCAAGGGAAGTTACAACATGTGTCTTCAACCAGTTCCAAGTTCAGGTTAGCTGGGTGATATCCATCCCCTTCAAAATGCAGCTCTTCAGATTTCACCACGTCAAACAATCTCTCTCTCTCTCTCTCTATATATATGGCTAAGTGACTGTCTAACTGCCTGGTACCTATGATGTGCACTGACCACCAGGGAGCAGACACTCAACGTAGGAGCTGCTGAGCTGCAGTGACTTGGCAGTGGCGGTTCTCGGGTGACACTCCCCGGAACAGAGAAGAGGGAGCCTGATTCGTCACCGGGCCGTGCAATTCCACCTTTGGCCTGGGTTATGTTGTTCCTGGGGCACTGTTGGACAGAATCTGGTTTACTGCACACTTGCATTTGCATTCCACACCCTGTATGACAGCAATTTTGCAGAGTGCCCTCCTGCACTCCGGGACCCCTCGGGGGATGTCGGAGAGCTGGTTTCAGCCCAATCCCCGCAGGCCAGGCCGAGGGACCCCACCTGCCAGAGGGACCCCGCTCATTCTGCAGATGCCCTTCGAGCCCTGGCAATGCCCCAGGAATTCTAATTAATTTCCTTTCAATGTGCAAGAATCCGTGCACTGGGCCACTAATGTTACATAAAATAGTGGAGAGAGAACAGAATAACTTCAGTAACAACTCCCATTTGGGGAAGGGGAGGATACAGTAGTCCTTGGACAAAAGCATATATTCTCTCCTGCAGAGCAGGAAGAGCAAAGACTCCATGAGTCCTTGGTCTACCTGTCAGCTGCCCCAGCTTCTGAACTTGGGAGGGTGAGGGGGAATTTCCTTTACTCATTGATTTCCATGATCACTGGTTCTGCTTTCTGAAGATCTCCCTTGTCAGAGAATTGTAAACAGAAAGTATAGACAATGTCCCTTCCCCACAATGGTCTGTGGATGGTGGTGGGAAAAGCTGGAGAGAAGAAGATTTTCATTTTTATCATACAGGGCTTGTTAATACTGTGCCTAAAAATAAAACATTTTAGTCTCTGAAAGGACCTGTAAATCTGTGTGAGCTTCTTAAATTATCATCCAGAGCGAGAAGGGAACTCTGACAGGACATAATGAAAGATCAATGTGGGAGAAAACGCGTCCTGCTTGCACCCTCCCTGGAGTACAGAACCTTCAACAAACCTGTGACACCTGGGGTACTGGGGAGAAACTGGAGGAGAACTATTAACACATATGCACTTCAAGTGTCTCACTAGGGAATGTTGGAATTGATGTTTTCAATGTTGTATTTCACTATTAAAATGACAGCATTAACACTGACCAGTGTTTCTCAGTGGTTACAGTGTCATCTGTGCACTGAAAGGTCACAGGTTTGATTCCTGTTCAGGGCATAGAACCAGGTTAAGGGTTTGATTCCCTATCAAGGTGTGTAAGGGAGGCAACCAATAGATGTTTCTGTCTCACATAGATGTTTCTCTCTCTCTCCCTCCCCCTTCCTATCTCTGGAATCAATGGGGGAAAAAAAGACAACAATAGACTGGAGGCATCAAATGTGTGGATCTTTCTCATAGTTTCAGTCAATGACAACCAAAATTATTTTACCACCTCAGTAATTCATTCCTTTGGGGGAAAAAAAATCTAAGAAATTGCTTCTTATACTTAACTATCAGCTATTTTCCATGTTATTTCTTATTCTTTTGAGTGCAGCTTTAAATGACTTTATAACTATACCCTATAAAAAAATAGTTACCATGTCAGTGATTCATTCCTTTGGGCGGGGGGAGGGGGGGGAAATCTAAGGAATTGCTTTTTATACTTAACTATCAACTATTTTCCATGTTATTTCATATTCTTTTGAGTGCAATTTTACATGACTTTATAACTACACCCTATAAAAAGATATTTAGGTTACAATCACTGGTTCTTGGAATATAACAGTATTAGGGAGCAAATGTGATCTTACTTGGAACAAGTAATAAGCAATACAGGAGAGAATATAATATATGATAACATTTTAAGTTAACAAAGCATGTAGATGGAACTTTTTAAAGCTTACTTCCTTTGGTTATATTCCAAGAACCAGTTAAGATCTTTTAAGTCTCATAATTATTTTATTTTGAATTTGTGATAATTTAAGGTATAATTAGTTCTTATTAATTATGATTGAAAGTAATTGTTTGCTCTGTGAATTTCAGGGCCTTTCTGGTTAGAAAAGGCAATTTAGTCTAAAGCTGATGACATGTTTTTCATCAAGAGCTCATAAATTAACAATTTATTCTATGAGTCTTCAACTTCTGGTTTTAACAATAAATTATTTTGTGCTAAATGACTTATGTTTACTGTTCAAACAATACTAGCTTATTTGTTCCTTATTTTCATATTATATGTGCTATATTAAGGACAAATTGCCTTTACAAGTATTTTGCAATAAGGAATCCTCACTTATCAGCATAGCCATTTTCTTATTGTTGCCAGTTTGTGAGATTTTATTCTAACATGCTTACAGTTCAAGACTCAGAGTTGTGTTAAGAATTTGCAATAATTTTAACTCATTGACTAGACAGTTCTGTTGAAATAAAGTAGCATATACTATAAAAGAGGAAGCTTAACTGGTAAAGTTAACACATTTAAATTCTCTCATATCCTATATAATAAAAGCCTAATATGAAAATTGACCCTACAGTGGAACAACTGGTGGCTATGACATGCACTGACCATCAGGGGCAGATGCTCAAAGCAGGAGCTGCCTCCTGGTGGTCAGTGTGCTCTCACAGGTGGAGCGCCACTCATCCAGAAGCCGGGCTCACGGCTGGCAAGCACAGTGGTAGTGGCAGGAGCCTCTCCCGCCTCTGCAGCAGCACTAAGGAGCAGCGGTAAGGAGTGAGGGGGATGTCTGTCTGTGGGCCTAAGCTGGCAGGCGGTAAGGAGTGAGGGGGATGTCTGTCTGTGGGCCTAAGCTGGCAGGCGGACATCCCCCAAGGGCTCTGGACTGTGAGAGGGTGCAGGCTGGGCTGAGGGACCTCCCCCCACCAAGTGCATTAATTTCATGAGCCAGGCCTCTAGTTTAATAATAAAATAATATAACATAAGTTGTCTAAGCAGAATGAAGCATGTTCCATATTATCTTGCTTAGAATTGTAGTTTTTTCATACAAATAAGTTTCAATTGTCAGAGAAGAGAAAAGAGAATAGCAATAATAATAAACAATGCCTGATCTGACCCAGTGATGTGTATATATTAAACAATGCCCATATATATGGCTGTATTTAAGACCACAACTGAATCTCATGGTGTCTTAGTCTGCTCAAGCTGCTATAACAAAACTGGGTGGTGCAAATAACAGAAATTTATTTCTCACATTTCCAGAGGCTGGGAAGTCCAAGATTAAGATGCTGGTTGATTTGGTTTTAGTGAGAGCTCTCTTCTTGGCATACAGATGCTGCCTGCTCACTATGTCCTGCATTTGACGTCATCATTTTTGTGGGCAGGATAACGTGAATAAACGTGACAACTTTAATGTCTAATTTGAATTGTTGGCAATATGTCTTTCAGCAAAAAACAAAATGAAACAAACAAACACAAAACTGGACCCTTTCCCCAGTTACCTTTGACAATAAACCCCACAGTGACTGATCTTCATGATCTCATTCTGGAATTTGGCTTCAGTGACCAGTTTTAATCAACCTGAAAATAATGTCTCTTTGTCTATTGGAAAACAAACGGCGACAGATTGGCTCTTTCTGCTCTAACCACAGCTCATCTGACTAGCTTTGCCCATGAAAGTCTTAGAAAAGTATGGCATACAATTTGAGGAGTTAGTTGTGTGTGAAAATCTTAATGAACTCAGTCACCTTGTAATTTAATGGCCAAGAAGCAGCTGTCTGAACAGATTAGCCATTAAGTCTCAGATGTGGGGCTGTTTGACCTTAGTTGCATATTTTTAAAATCCGATTTTGCAGGATGTGTCGGCTATCAGAGGCAAGTGAGGAGTCTCTGAGCACTGCCTTACTCCTGTCAGCTTACAGTGCTGCAGAGCAGAGCCGAGCCAGTCACTAGCAGAAAAACAAAAGGTGGCACTCTTCCCTTGCTTTATATAGCTTTATTGAATTAAAATGGTTTATATAATTAGCATTAGCTCACTGGTCACTTCTGCTCTCTGAGATGCTAAATCAACATTCATTTGTGGCATAGTGAATTTATTTCTGAATATAGATATGACTGTTACTGAGCTTCAGAAAATTGCCAATAAAATAACAAGGACACTAAAATAGTGTTGCCAAAGGAAATACAGGGCGGGTAAAAGTTGAGTTACTAATGGACCGTCGATATTAGTAATAGAATACTGCTCAGAATATATACAACACTTCCCAGGCTCCCTTGCAACTAGGTGAGACCATGCGTTATGGACTGAATTGTATGCCCCGAAATTCATATGTTGAAGCCTAACCCCTCCATGCCATGTGACCGCTTCTGGATATAAGGTTTTTAGGGGGTAATTAAGGTTAAATGAGTTCATAAGGATTGGCTCTAATCCCATAGGACTGTAGCCTTCTAAGAAGAATTCTCTCTCTCTCTCCTTGCCATATGAGGACATAGGAAGAAGGCAGCATCTGCATGCCAAGAAGAGAGCTCTCATCAAAACTAAACCAACCAGCATCTTGATCTTGGATTTCCCAACCTCTGGAAATGTGAGAAATAAATTTCTGTCATTTGCACCACCAGGTTTTGTTATAGCAGCTTAGGCAGATTAAGACACCATGTGATTCAGACCTGGCCAATGAATTATGAGCAGAAATAATAAGTGCAACTTCTGGGTTGTGCCATTATGGAGAATGAGCACACCCCCTCCTTCACATCCCTCTTAGCAGCAGGAACCTGTATAAGGTGGTAGTCAGTCATCTTGGACCACTCAGATGAGGACAATGATGCTTTAGGATTGTTGAACAACAACATAGAAGGGGCCTAGGTCCTTCACACCATGAATCTGTCATCCTAGCTCTGTACTGTTCATGCTAGAGTTATATTACATGAAAAAAACAAACAAATTCATTTCATGTAAGTCTTTGTCTTAAGAGCATAACCTACTTCTTAATTCACACAGTATATAAGAATTAAGAGGAGTGGTTAAAGTCCTAAAAGCATTAAAACCCAAATGTTGGAAAACAATGTGTATGCAAAAACAAAACAAATGAAAAAAGATACCTTTGGGTAGATTACGCTAGTTGCAGTCATGGAAGTTAATTTTCAGTCTCTTTTTGGAATCCCTGGAAAGCTGCCACATGCTATAGCTTACCCCTCTCTGTTCCAGATTGTTCAAAGCACCCCTCTCTCATAGCCCAAGTGACTGTCAGTCCTTTATCAGATCAAGGCCTGGGGGTGAGTAGGGGAGCACCTAGTTCAGGTCCTTTATTACTAGCTGGTTGATTAATTTCAAAAGCAGGAAGTTGAAAACCAAGGGCCATGAATTGATGAAGTGCCAAAAGACAAGGAATCTGAAGATGGATTGAGGAGAACGTGGCCCTAAGGCGAGGGGAACAGGGCCATCCCTTCTTGTGTAGATTGTGTGAGACAGGACTCTAAAGGAGCCCATTCATAAAGGAGCCATACAATCTTCTGACAATCTTCCAAGTGTTGGTGTAGTGCCTCGAGTCAAGGCTCCTTTTCCTAATGTGAGCATAGCTGCAGTATGCAGGGCTAGCACTGCTGCTAGGTGGGTGCAGGACTCTGGCGGGGTCTAACCAGCAAGGAGACTTCCTGGGAGTAGAGTGAGAGAAGGTGGCAAGCCCCAGACAAATGGAAAGGTTACCTTCTCCTTTGTAAAAATGAGTGAGGATTCACAGGGCCAGGAGACTCAGAATATGCAAAGGGGTAGCATGTAGATCTTGAGATGACCAGGGAGGCGGGGTTGGGGGTGGGGGAGGAACCCCACAAGAGTGCCAATGACATGTAGGTGGCAAGGACACCTGATTAGAAAGCTTCCTATATTTTCAGTCATTGCATAGGAAATCTTAGACACTCCAAGTGGTGGGGAGAGATTTCCAGTGTCATATTCCAACCATTTAAAAAAGCGTATTTTCTGTCAAAGTTATTTTAAACGTAGCTGTCCCATATATCTGATATTTTTAAAAAGTTGAGGGGAGAGGGAGAGGAAATGGCAACATTTTGTGAAATTCATTGCCCATGTTTTTAAATACTAACGGATGGTGTATGTCAGAGGTTGCAAACTGGCTGCTCAGGTCAAATTTGGCCTTGCAGTCATGCCCTGCTTTATGGACACAGCGATTTTTCAAAAGAATTGTAATTAGTTGCCAATATATAAAAGACAGACATTTCACAATAAAATTGGGATTTGAGAATTCTTTTTTGAAAACTGGAAAATGTGGCTATTCAGAGCTCACTCGCGTTCCCTTCGGAAAGTAACCAATGGAGCAGAAGAAAGGCAGCCTCTTACAGAGCCTCGACTCTTCCGTCCACCCCAATTCCCAATTCCCACCTGGCCTGCTGCCTGCATGTTACCTGTCTGGCTTCTGAGGGCATCTGACTTGGCTCCCCCTGCTAGGTTTTGAACAGGGATTGTCCCCGCACCACCAGGATCTAGTGTATGGCTGGTAGGATAACACACTAGAGTAAGTGCTCTGTAAATATTCATTGAATAATGAATGAGTGAATTGATCCTGCTCAGGGTTCACCCACATCTGATGTCAATGATCATCCTCGGGCTAGAATATGTTATGGACCAGTGTTTTGATCATTTTGCCTGGACCCCTGCTTCCAGCCAGGAGATAGGTGAAAGCCAAATGTCATGAGTTCATCTCCAGGGAATTGGCTTTGTTAGTTATTACTGCTAAGGTTGCAGAACCTGGTCCCGCTCATTTTTATTGAAATCATTATTTTCTGATTGCCTACATTGGCAGGCAATGGTATTTTGGGCCCGACCTAAGTGACTTCTAGACTGAGGCCTTTCTGTTTGTGTATGATAAAGCTGCTTTGGATTCTCTGTTTAAAAAAAGAAAAAAGAAAAAGATGACTTTTGCCTGGTGACCTGATCAGCTTATTCAACAATTGTGTGATTTCAGTAATTTCCTCAGGAAACGATGTTTGATTCCAAATGAAACACTTAAGTATTTTATCTGCAAGTAACACACAAAGTGTCCCAAATCCTCTGACTTTAATTTATGAGTCATTTAAAAGAATGGACTATTAAAGGAAAACCAGGGTGGGGAAACATGTAAGAAAGGAGCAGTTGGGGTTGTTTTGTAGTCTCAGCAGAAGTGGGGATCTTGAAGGAATATTTTAATCTTGAATTACACTGGGTATAAATTCAAATGCAAAACACTTCTAAAATTAAAAGAAAATCACCCAATCCCTGCTCTAGGGATGAAACCTCTCTGGTTCTGTCAATCTACTTTGCCCAGTCGCCGTCGCTTCTGCTCCTTTTTGTGTCAACTGGAACAAAGTAAAATTCTCTCTAGAGTTCTGCAGCCTGGTTGGTGTTTCATAAATAAGCCAGAGAGGATTTTAAACTCTTCCCAGAAGGATACAGTATATTAAAGAAATAACACTAAACATTTAGTTGCCTTATTGCCACAGTCTTTTATGTCCCTACATACTCGGCATATCATTCCAGGTAACTAATAACTGCTCCCTCCTTACAATTCATGAAACAAGAAGCATTTCCTGCACTCACTTCAAGTGTGTGTTTCCTGAGTTCTTTTCCACAGCCCAGCACTTAAGGAGGAGAAAGGCACTCTCCTCCTTCTGAATGCCTTTAAGTGTCTCTGATGTATTTATACCAGGCCCCTCAAGAGGCAGAGAGTGGTGGGTGGAAGGAGCAGGGAAAGGAGATGAAGGAGAACTAGAGAATACAGAGGACTCCTGTGATGAAATAGCCCCTGTACAAAAGTCAGTCTTTGGGAGCAGATAAAATGTACACATTTCATTCATTCAATTCATTCACCCATTCATTTATCCATTATTCATTATACACTTACTAATTTATATTTAGGAAAATAGAGCGTGAACAAAATCAGAAGACCTACAATTGACTGGGAAAACAGTGTCTGGTGGATAAAAGCACTCAATAATTGTTAGCTATTATGTCTATTAGAAAATCGAAATGTTAGTATGACAAAGAGCTTTTACAAATTAATAAGAAAAGGAAAAACACTCTAATTGAAAATTGAGCAAGGATTATGAACAGGCAAATTATAGAGGAGGAACTCCTAATCATCAATAAATATCTAAAAATATGCTCAGCCTTGCTAGAAGTCAGGGGAAAACACCCATCTAAACAACAAAACCCCTATCTCTCTCTCCTCTCTCTCCCTTCTCTCTCTTTTTCTCCTCCACTGTCTTCCTCTCTCCCCTCTCTCCCTCCACACTTTCTCCCTCCTTCTCTTTCTCTCTCTGCCCACTCAATAAAACAAAACAAACAATGTGATGCTATGTTTCACACAGCAGGGTTACAAAGTTAAAAAAGGGCAAGTGAGGATGGGCAGAATTAGTTGCTACAACTTTGGGAAAAGAAATCTGGTGGATCCTATTAAAAATAAAGGCACATAAGCCCTGCTATGGCTTAAACTCAGGAGTGCATGGGGGTTTGTCTGGGAAAGTGCACAGGGCCGGAGCTGTGTATGTTCTGGGGAGCTTACATATACAGGGGAGCCCCTGTCAGAGTTTTACTCAGGGACTAGAATTATCAGCCCTAGAAGGTGATGAAGATCAGATTTTGTGCTTCAGAAGGAGGCTCTGTCTGCAGAGCAGAATAATCATGGGCTGGAGGCAGGGAGGTGAGGGAACTGGCTGTGAAGAAGATGAGGGCCTGACATTGGGGCAGCAGGCCTGAGAGGAGTGGGTACCATCAAGTCACTCAGCATGTGAAGTGGACAGGCCACCTAAGTGAATACTTGAGACTGGGATGGCCAACTGCAGATGCTGTAGGAGGCAGAGGCAGAGGTGAGAATGGACTGGAGAAGTCCAGGAAACAAGGCTGTCCTAGATCAACTATAAAGCAGCTAAAATCTCTCTATATAAAACTCTAATATGCAAACAGGCTGAACGGTGGAACAACTGGTTGCTATGACGTGTGCTGACCACCAGAGGGCGCACGCGGAATATGGCGGGCATCAGCAGCAGGTGACAGAGCACAGAACATGGCGGGCATTTGCCACAGCAGAATGGTGGAGCAGGTCCACCTCCAGCTGTTGCACCTGCGCTCCAGCCAGGAGGACGTGCACACCGAGGCGCTACCGTGACGCTCCTGACGCCCCACTGGGCGGGGCATGGTCAGAGGAGCGGCTTAGCCGAGCTGGCCTTTGAGGGACAGAGGCTTTATTCCGAGTAACCTCGACCACAAACCTGGATGGTATCGTTTGAGAAGAGACTAGAACAGGGGTGGGCAAACTTTTTGACTCGAGGGCCACAATGGGTTCTTAAACTGGACCGGAGGGCCGGAACAAAAGCATGGATGGAGTGTTTGTGTGAACTAATATAAATTCAAAGTAAACATCATTACATAAAAAAAAAAAAAAAAAAAAAAAGAATGGTGGAGCAGGTGAGTGGGGGCGCCAGACCAAGGCGGGGCGCCGGTCACTGTCATCAGGCAAACCTCTGGTGGTTACTGAAAATTCTTTGCTGCTGTGTGTCATGGTCCCGCCGGGCGCTCACACCTGCTGCTGGCACTGCAGCCGCCACTCGCACCCACTGCTGGCACAGGCCCCACTTGCACCCGCTGCCAGTGCCCGACACTGGTTCCATCGCTCGGCACTGTCAGCGGGTGCAAGTGGTGGCTGCCAGCCCCAATCACCCCTGAGGGCTTCTCCACCTCCCTCTGCTCCTGCGGGTGATCGGGGCAGCAGCTGTGGCTCACACCTGCTGACAGTGCTGGCCCTGCTTGCACCCACTGCTGGCGCCAGCCCCAATCGCTCTGCACTCAGTGGGTGCGAGCGGGGCTGGTGCCCTTAGTACGTGGGAGTGGCGGTGGCAGGAGTGGGGCTGCTGGCAGACAGGGGACAGGGGGGCTGTGGTGGGAAGGGCCAGGTGGGGGCATGGAAGATGGGCTGAGACCCACCGCTGAGCCCACTGCAGCCTCGCGGCCCACAGTTCCTTTCAAGGTGCACGAATTTGTGCACTGGGCCCCTAGTTTATATTACATTTGTCTTATTCTTACCTTTTTGGTCTGGGACCTCATGCTACCCTGGTGGGTTAGAATTCTCTATGCCAGGCCCTAGGCAGCCCCCTCCCTCCAGCAGTGCTGCAGGCATCCAGTCTCCAGGCACTAAGCTCTGAGCCACTGGAGGGCAGGGGCTGCATCTTATTCATTCTTGTGTCCCAGCCTCTAGCCTGTGACTGTCACACAGTTGGTGTTCAATAAGTATTTGCTTATTCTGCACTCTCATCTAGTTATTAAGAAGATAATTAACTAGATCACGCCAATATATACAAGACTGCCAACTTCACATGGATTTTCCTGGAGTCAGCTGTTAACCCAAAGGAGTGTATTAGTGCTGGGGAAATTTCTGCGAGATGGAGAGCTTTCAGAATTTGTGTCTTCCAGGCCTGTCAGATCATACAATACAGGCAATCACCTAGATAAAATGTATTAATCTGGCTCGGCAGAAGAAAGTCCCGAGTGCCATGTTCAGTTATGAGAATCTCATGAAGGGTAAAGTAGAACAGAGATTCAAATTCTGTCATAGTCTGATTCATACTGTACACAGAAGTCACTGTACGGAGCAGCAGAATCTGGGTTTATTGGAGGGCTTTGATTTAGTTACATCAATCTGAGGTACATGGAAAGTTTATGTGTGAAGAGCTCTCTAGCTTGGTCCACAATCTCAGTATTTCATACTGTAGCTGCTTTGGGCTTTCAACAACCCAACCTTGCCCTGGGCTGATACATTACCCATCTGATTTCACGTTTGGTTGCTCTCCTGGGCCAGCGATGGCCCTTACTCCTGTCCACACTGAGTGTGTGTCAGTTTTTTCCCTGGGAGAGCAAAAGGGCAGAGGCCTGTCCTCAATAATGTATCTTCTACAAGGCTCTGTTTCTGACACACAGTGAGGACTCAGTAAATGTCTACGGATTTCAATCAGAATGAACCATGGGAAAGAGGAGACTTATAGTATCCTCTGATTGTATTGAAAGAAAGCTGTCTAGAGACAGGAAGTAAATTTTGAAATCACTGATTTATTGTTGGTCCCCAAAAGAGGCCAGGCTCTTGGCTGCAAGACACTCTACTTCAGGGGTGAGCAACCCCTGGCACGCGTGCCAAACATGGCATGCCAGTAACTTTTGCTGGCACGTGAAACCCTCTCTTATAATCTTCCATTTACAATTTTTTTCTTAATATCGACTTTTTTATTTTTCAGATAAATTCAGTGTGGGTGCATCTTAGATAAATAAATAATCCTATCTAATAATAGACAATCATGGTAATTAACCATACCTCCGCTATGCTTCCCATTGGCTAATCAGGGTGATATGCAAATTAACTGCCAACCAAGATGGTGGCCAGCAGCCAGGCAGCTGAAGCGAACAGGAGGCTTGGTTTTCCCGGAGATGGAGGAAGCCAAGGTTCCCCGCCTGCTGCGGCTGGGCTCTGAGCTGCACTCTAAGCAACAATGTTGCAATTATAGAAGCCAAACAAACCCCAGCTACCTGCTTTCAGCCAGCCGGCCTCAGCTGGAGCCGCAACAAAGTTTCAATTACAGAAGGTAAATAAATCTCAGAAAAAAAAAACATAGGAGAGACTGGGAGCTTCAGTTGCAGGCTTGGCCCGCCTGAAAATGGCCCTCAGACCCTCATTCAGGCTGGCCAGGCACCCCAGTGGGGACCCCCACCCTGAAGGGGATGCGGGCAGCCTGAAAACAGCCATCAGCCCCTCATGTAGGCTGGTCAGGCACCCCAGTGAGGACCCCCACCCTGAGGCAGTGCGGGCAGCCTGAAAACAGCCATCAGCCCCTCATGTAGGCTGGTCAGGCACCCCAGTGAGGACCCCCACCCTGAGGCAGTGCGGGCAGCCTGAAAACAGCCATCAGCCCCTCATGTAGGCTGGCCAGGCACCCCAAGGGGGACCCCCACCCTGAAGGGGGTGCAGGCAGCCTGAAAACAGCCATCAGCCCCTCACCCAGGCTGGCCAGGCACCCAAGCAGGACCCCCACCCTGATCCGGGACACCCTTCAGGGCAAACCAGCCAGCCCCCACCCGTGCACCAGGCCTCTATCCTATATAGTAAAAGGGTAATATGCAAACTGACCCTAACAGCAGAAGGACTGGGAATGACTGGTCACTATGACACACACTGACCACCAGGGGGCAGACGCTCAATGCAGGAGCTGCCCCCTGGTGGTCAGTGCGCTCCCACAGGGGGAGCTCTGCTCAGCCACAAGCCAGGCTGACGACTGCCAGTACAGTGGTGGTGGCGGGAGCTCCCAGGCTGCCTGAGGGATGTCTGACTGCCAGCTTAGGCCCAATCCCCCATGGAGTGGGCCTAAGCCAGCAGGTGGACATCCCCAAGGGATCCGAGACTGCGAGAGGACACAGGCTGGGCTAAGGGACCCTTCCGAGTGCACAAATTTTCGTGCACCAGGCCTCTAGTTTTACATAACAAGTTATCTTAAAGACTATAGACATGGATTGACGAGAGAGGGGAAGAGCAATTTCAATTTCAAAACGAACTATTGAGGACTTGGAATGCCATTTCAGAAAATTTTTTCTGTTTAAAAAACTTTGCAACAGCATTACTCTCCATGTTTTCATCCACATACACTTGTGAATCTTTGTTCTCAGTGATGAATTTTGTTAAGTTTCATAATAGGAGTAGCCTGACGGATGAAAGTAGTAGCTCGTGCATATTTCTGAAGGTCACGAAATATAAACCTGATGTAAAATCTCTGTCATCAGTGATGCAGCAGCAAAAGTCCCACTGATAATATCAAACAGAGTCATAAAGTTTTCTGTTGGACTATCAGTGTACATGTACATATTAAAAAATAAATGTATTTTTCATCATATACTGTGTTTTTGTCGCTCGAATGAATTTTATTATTTCTTCAAGGTCCTTCACATACGTACACCTTAAGAGATATCAAGTAGGCATAACATGTTCTCAAAAAATTAGGGTTGGCACGCAGAAGAATTTTGAGTCAGAGATTTTGCTGGTTTTGGCATGCACTCACAAAAAGGTTGCCCACCCTGCTCTACTTCTTTTTCCCCACAACCATTGCCTTTTAATTTTTTCAGTTTATATTCAATATTATTTGTATTAGTTTCAGGTGCACAGCATAGTGATTAGACAATTATATAATATATAAAGTGATCTCCCCAATAATTCTAGAACCCACTTGGAACCATACATAGTTATTACAATATCATTCCCTATGCTGTACTTTACATCCCCATGACTGTTCTGTAACTACCAATCTGTACTTCTTAATCCCTTCACCTTTTCCACCTCCAACCCCCCTCCCCTCTGGTAACCATCAATCTGTTCCCTGTAAAACACTCTACTTTTATATATTTCATTCACATCACCTACTCAGAAACAACACCTTCTTCTGTGGTCAATAATCATAACAATATCATAATGCAGCTATTACTTATTGTTTATGTATCAAGCAGTATGCCTAATAGTCTTTGTATATTTTAATTCTATTCTTACAACAACCCAGCAAGAGGAATTATTATTCTCCTTTAATTATTGAGATAAGTCAGAGATGTTAAATGACTTGCCGAAGGTCACTGGGATAGTAAGTGTTGGAGTCTTCGTCTCTGAATCTGTGCTTGAGTCTCAATGAGGAGCTATTTGCTTGCTTCCTTCCATCCCCATCCCAGACCCATTTATTTATCAGTGTCTCAGACACTTTCCTCTATGCTGGAAAGGTAAAGAAATGTAAGTGAATCATTTATATAAAGTGTGCTTAGTATTCTGATAAAGGAATGCAGCAAATGCTATGGAAAACCAAGGCAGAGATACCTCAATCAGACCAGGGTCAGGAGTGGGGCAGTCTTCTCAGAGAAAGAAATCCATGAATAGAGTTTTAAAAAATAGTAGGAATGTTATAGGTGAAGAAGGGAAATAACATTATTGTGAGAACTGCTAAGCATTGGGTTTAAGTCCTGATTTATCTCCCTATTAGCTGTGTGACCTTGAAAAAGTTATTTAACCTCTTTGCATCTCAATTTATTCATCTCAAAACAAGGCTAATAAATCTTATGTGGGGATCTGGTGAAAGCTAAGGGGGTAACAGAGGGAAGCATCTTGCTTTGCTGCCTGGTATGCAGGTGTTAGTAAATGGCAATGGTGATGGATGGTGGTGAAGTTGTTATGACTGAAGGTGAAGGCTTCTGGTAGAGCCCCTGGAATAGGTGAGACTGGTGGGGGCTACTGACCAACCTGAGGCAAGAGGAATGAGGAAGCCTGAACAGCTGTGGGGAAAGAGAGGTGAGGCAGACCTGAGACATTTCAGAGGTTGTAGATGAAATAGGAAGAACCTGGTAATTAATTGGATAGTTTATGAATTAAAGAAGGGAGAGGAACTTTCCTAAGTACCAGGGTGGGACGGCAGAAGAGGGAGAAAAGGTTGGAGCCCATCCAGTGTTTGGAGCTCACCACACTGTGTGGTCAATCCAGTCACTTGGAGTTGACAGAGTGACTGCAGGAAGTGGCTGGGCCTGACCACAGGGACTGGGAGGAAGGTGGAGCTGCATATTTCTAACCCTGAACCTCACGTCTCATTGAGTATTAGCCTGTTGAGACAGTAACCCCAAAATTATTTGGGATGACATTATCTCCTTTAGTTTTTTAAGCACCTTTTAGTCTCAGGAAGACTTAGAATTAAGTATAGAGGCAAACCCAGGGCATAAAGAATTTTTTCAATTGTTTAAAAAATTGATGAGAGAGAGAGAGAGAAACATCAATTGGTTGCCTCCCAAATGCACCCCAACTGGGATTTGAATCCACACCCTGGGTACCTACCCTGACCAGGAATCAAACCTGTGACCTTTTGGTGTACAGACGACGTCCCAACCAACTGAGCCACACGGGTCAGGGTGGAATAAATAATTTTTTGTTAAGTGACCTGTGCATATTTGGTACTTCATATATTTATAATACTTAAGAAAATAGAGCCTATTGAATAACCAAGTAGCCTTGTTTCCAATATAAATTTATAATGGAATATTAATTTAAAGTTGTGACTATAAGTTGGAAAATATAAGAATATCTTACTAAGTTCAAAAACAGGATTAGAAATCTTAAAACATTCAAAATATGCTTAACATCTATTTATAAGAGTAAGTTAGGGGCCGAAGCCGGTTTGGCTCAGTGGATGGAGCGTCGGCCTGCAGACTCAAGGGTCCCAGGTTCGATTCCGGTCAAAGGCATGTACCTGGGTTGCCGGCACATCCCCAGTGGGAGATGTGCAGGAGGCAGTTGATTGATGTTTCTCTCTCATCGATGTTTCTAACTCTCTATCTCTCTCCCTTCCTCTCTGTAAAAATTCAATAAAATATATTAAAAAAAAAAAAGAGTAAGTTAGGGTCTCAAAAGGTTTTGCTTGTTCTTTAGATAATTGAAATACTTAAGATGGCAACAAATTGTATAAATGCAGTTTAAAATGTTTAAGGGTATTTTCTAATTAACTAAGTTAGTGTATTAATTTAAAACAGTAATCAAAAATTTCTTAAAAGTGATTGTTAAAATCTGTTAGTTTTCTGAACAGAATAATAAGATTTGTAAGTGAACTAAAGGCTCAAGAAAGACCTAGAATTTTAATTTTTCACTTCAAGACATTACTTAGTTAAAAAAAAATCCTGAATAATCCTTTCTGTTCATAAAAGCCTATCAAAAGTAGCAAAAATACCAACACATTGACATGATGTATGCCTAAATTAGAAAGAATACTACATGTTTCTCAAATAATATCTATATTATTAATCATGTATTCTCAAATATGTATATTATGTGTTACACATAATACTATATTTCCAATATTTATTTGTGTGCCTATTCTTTTTTCCTCTCATAGGAGCAACAACTGTATGTAAACTAAGGGTTGAATGGTTTTGTCTGAAAGTTGCTTTCCACAGCTCTGATATTCACTAATCCATAAGGAGAACAAAGGGATTTTCGCTCCGTGAAGCCTAATTGCCTGCTGAATAAATAAATAAATAGATGAAGCACTGCACCCATTAAATGAAGGTAAATATTGACCCTGACACCATATGTTAGCTAGGGAGCCAGCTGAAGTGTGCTGGCAGGTTCAATCAGTCAGGGGTCTCCTGGCCCAGCAAGCAGGGGCCTTGGTCTTTCAGGAGTACAGTCAGGAAAGACTGAAATATCAATGAGGCTCTCCTGCTTGTGCCTTAATCCTCCCCCTCCCCCAATTCTCCCTCCAAAGACAGCTTGCAAAATCTGAAATCCAAAAGGAAAAGAAAGAGAAGAAAGGAAAAATAGAATGAATACTGATTATCTGACCTCAGATGGTCCCGTAGGAGTCCTTGTTAAACCAGACTGAGGAGGATTAGCATATCTTTGTTTTACTTCACCTTTACTTAAGAAAGGAAAAATTACTCTACTGGGTCAGACCCATGAGTATGTGAACAACTATATAGGCCAGTACCTAGCATGCCCTAGCGGAACAGACCCCTTCCCCCCAAACACCACTTTCTGGGAAAGCCCGGTCACCTCTCTGAGCCCCCGTTTTCTCAGCCTCACAGGAGGATAACACTGGTCCTGCCTTTGGCACAGGGTTTACAAGCCTCAGTGGGGTTACTTATATAACAGGTCCTGGAGAAAGGGGCTGTGGGCTTTAAAAACTTAATTATGACAACTTATGAGAGACAAGTCACTCTGTGGTATCCCCTCATGCCACCTTTGCTTTCTGTCCCTGTTCCTGTTTCCCAAGCCCAGAGTGGCCAAAGGAGGGGCAAGGACAGGACAGGTTGCTATTGGAGGTGGCCATGGTGACTTCTGCGGGGCAAGAAATCCCTTCTTTCCTCCTAGTTCTTTCCAAATTAAGAACTGTAAGTTACACATTTAAAACAGACAAACAAACAAACAACAAAAAACAAGCCGGGCTGGTGTGGCTCAGTGGTTGAGCGATCACCCATGAACCAAGAGGTCACCAGTTCGAGTCCCAGTCAGGGCATATGCTTGGGTTGTAGCCTCGATCCCCAGTAGGGGGTGTGCAGAAGGCAGCCAATTGATGATGTTTCTCTCTCATCGATGTTTCTATCTCTCTATCCTTCTCCCTTCCTCTCTAAAAGTCAATAAAAACATATTAAACAAATAAAATAAAATACAAATCTAGAAGATAGATTGAATCATACAAAATTGCTGCTATTCAATCTTAAAATAAAAGAAATTTACTCATTTTAAAAGATACCCAGAATCAGAGAAGTTAAATATTTTCAGTCAATAATAGACAAAACTTATTTCTAAGGAGTAGCATATAAAACATAAGCAAGTGGTCCTTTAAAAATGTAGGTTGTCACATCAGTGTTCCTCTCTCTCCCTCTCCCTTCCACACTCTCTCTAAAAAAATCAATAAAATCAGATTAAAAAAAAAAAAAGTAGGTTGTTTATTTGGTTGCTTGCTGTCTTACACATATAGATGTATGTGGGTTTCAATCAGGATTACATTTAGTTTCCTATAACAAAAAACAAACAACCCCCAAAATCAAACAACAGGGGTTTGAACAGGTGGACATGAAGAAGCGCAGAGATAGGCTCCCAATCTGGGTGGTGCTTCCAAGCTTGCAGGATTTAGGCTCCTTTTTTGTTCCCCTGCTACTGTGTTTAGATGGCTGTCTGTGCTCCAGCCATGACATTCAAACCCCAGTTATAAGGAGGGAGGATGGAGATGTTGCATGTCTCCTTCCTTCTTTTAAAAGACTTTTAGGAAGACTTTTAAAAGACTCTCAGGAAGTACCATTTAATACTTAACACATCTCATTGGCCAGGTCTGGGCCATATAGCCATACGCACTGACCAGGAAATATGGGGAAAACGCTCAGCTAAAATTGGGGTTTAGTTTCAGAGGTAGATTGTATGCCACATTTTGCTTTGATATATAGATAATGGGAACATAAACTTTGTTATCATAAGTTGCATTGTTTGGATAATGCTCAGGAACTGACTCTTTCTAATTCTTACCCATTCCAGCCATGCACATTACTTTTCTGGAGTTTTGACTAAATTAATTAGTTAAAAGCTGTGATGTGCCAGGCATTGTCTTAGGTGTTACAGAGAAAAAACTGAGCAGGGTCCTGCCTCTACCTTCAAGCAGCTCATAATCTAACAGGGTAGACAGACACATAAAATACATTCCTAATCACAACACTGCAGTCAAAACAATAATCTAATCAACCCCCAAACCACACAGTGACCTTCTAGGGTCCTATTTACACCTTTATTTTATATACTGTGATCTAGCTAAAGGGAGATGAATGCTTGCTAAGAACTATCTATATGTATATAGAGTCAGGGGCCATCATATCCGAAACAATTGAACGGGCGACCGAACAGGTTGCATGGGGTGACCAGGCTGGCAGGGGGTTTAGTGAGAGATGACCAAACGACTGAACAGCAGGCTGCATGGGGCGACCAGGCCTGCATGGGGGGCAGTGAGGGGCAACCGGGCCAGCGGGGGGGGGGGGGGGGCAGTTGAGGGAGACTAGTCCAGCAGAGAGGGGCTCTTGGGGGTGACCAGACTGGCATGGGGGGGGCAGTTAGCAGCAACCAGGCTGGCAGAGGGGGGCAGTTGGGGGTGACCAAGCCGGCAGAGGGGGGCTGTTGGGGGTGACAAGGCCGGCAGGGGGGGCAGTAAGAGACGACCATGCTGGCAGGGGGTGGGGGAGTTAGGGGCGACCAGGCCGGCAGGGGGGGGCAGTTTGGGGTGATAAGGTTGGCAGGCAGAGGCAGTTAGGGGTGATCAGACTGGCAGGGGGGCCAGTTAGGGGCGATCAGGCAGGCAGGCAGGTGAGCGGTTAGGAGCCAGTGGTCCTGGATTGTGAGAGGGATGTCTGACTGCCGGTTTAGGCCCCATCCCAGGGATCGGGCCTAAACCGGCAGTCAGACATCCCCCGAGGGGTCCCGGATTGAAGAGGGTGCAGGCTGAGCTGAGGGGGACCCCTCCCCTCATGCACGAATTTCATGCACCAGACCTCTAGTCTACATATATAAAGAGCCAGGGTCTGTAACATCTAAAATGACTGAAGGCTTGACTGAACACCAGAAGTCAGTCCTGCAGTCAGTGCTGCAGGTGCCTCAGCAACCCAGCACTGACTGCCGAGGGGGCTGCGATCAGGCCTGGACAGAAGCCAGGAGAGAAAAGCAGGGTCTGATTGTAGCCCCTGTAGCAGTCAGTGCTGGGTCGGCGTGGCAGAAGTCAGTCCTGCAGTCAGTGAACATAGGGTCAATTAATATTAAGTGAACATAGGGTCAATTAATATCTCTTTGAGAGGAGTTGAGAATATAAAGTACAGTGTAGAGCAGTGATGGCGAACCTTTTGAGCTCGGCGTGTCAGCATTTTGAAAAACCCTAACTTAACTCTGGTGCCGTGTCACATATAGAAATTTTTTGATATTTGCAATCATAGTAAAACAAAGACTTATATTTTTGATATTTATTTTATATATTTAAATGCCATTTAACAAAGAAAAAAGAACCAAAAAAATGAGTTCGCGTGTCACTTCTGACATGCGTGTCATAGGTTCGCCATCACTGGTGTAGAGCAATTACTTATATTATTTCACATAAAACTCTTTTCAAATAAGATATTTTCCTTTATTTAAAGTGCATCTTTATTGTTGAAGGTATTACAGCTGTCCCTTTGTTTTAGTTTTTTTTTCTTCTCATTGATCTCCTCCACCCTGCACCGCCCCCCCTTCCAGGCATTCGCCAGACTATTGTTTGTGTCCATGGGCTATTCCTATCTAATACATAAAAATCTAGAAAGATTTAGAGAAAAAATAAAAGATATGCCAGGTAAATATTGAACAGAAGAGCTGAAGTTGCTGCATGAATACTGGATACAGGCTTGAAGCCAAAACACAACTCATGAGATAAAGTTAGTCATTGTAACATAACAAAAGGTTCCTTTCACTAAAGCAATAAGATGGTTCCCAATACTTATACACATAATAGAACAGTGTGGAGGTTCAGAATGAGCCTCACCAAGATGTGTCTCAGTGGTATGCAGATTTTTGAGCTAAAGGCAATTTTAGCTTCAGGCTCAAGTGAAAATTCTGCCCCTCCCTTTAACCACCTAAAAAAAACTGAATTAGAGGCCTTGCCCATAATAAGACATTATCCTATATAAAAAAAGGCTAATATGCAAATAGACAGAACAGCAGAACAACTGGTTGCTATGACACAAACTGACCACCAGGGGGCAGATGCTCAATGCAGGAGCTGTCCCCTAGTAGTCAGTGTGCTGCCACAGAGGGAGCACCGCTCAGCCAGAAGCCAGGCTCATGGCTGGCTAGTGCAGCAGTGGTGGTGGGAGCCTCTCTCGCCTCCGCAGCAGCACTAAGGATGTCCGACTGATGGCTTCATCAGTTGGACATCCCCTGAGGGCTCCCGGACTGGAAGAGGGTGCAGTCTGGGCTGAGGGACCTCCCCCTCTCCGAGTGCACGAATTACATGCACTGGGCCTCTAGTCATTCCATAAGACTGCAACTCCATGGGGACAGAGACCAGGTCCACTTTGTTCACCTCTGAGCCTGTAAGCAGTGGACAGTCACCAAGCACTGGCTGAGTAGACATTATGTGAGGAAAGAAGAGTCTCAGGAATATTTTAAAATGTATAATCTATGTAACATGGAAACTTGATAATATGAAAATATGTATCTGACAAAGATATAAGGCTTAGGATGATTATTTACCTTGGACACATGGTCTTCATTTTAGAACATAATTTGTCAAACAACCCTGTGCATTTAAACCATGACTTGTGTAGTGGACATTTGTTGGTTACTCCTACCTGCTTTCTATGCCTTAATTACCTAGTTATTTCTTCCCAGGGCCCCTATATGGGGATCCCATGTGATTCCAGAGAAGCAAGTTCTACCTGTCCTTATGGAGGTGCCTTTTGACCTAGCCTAAGCCACTCAGTATAGTCTCCCTCTAGCCACAGTGATTACTTCAGGGGTGAATCACATCATCCTCATTAACAACAATGTTTTCATAGCATTTATGAAGCCCCAGGCACTGTTGTAAGCACTGCATTCGTCCATTTAATCCTCACAACAGTAGCATGAGAAAGGTGCTATGATAGTACCCCATCTATGCTGCTCTGAGGTGCAAAGCTGGGAAACAGTGAGCTGGGTTGGATTCTGAACTCACACAGCTTGGCTCTGGATGTGTTCCTAATGGCTCCACTGAACTGCTGGGACTCAAGCTGGTCCCTCACAGTGAATCCTGAGCCTCCAACCAAGAAAGTTAGAACAGTTGGCTCCCCTTGCTCTGTGTGGTTTGGACAGCAGATGTGAGTCCTGGAACAACTCCAGCATCTGATTGTTTCAAGAGAAGCCAGTCTAAGTTCAAGACCAATACATGGAAGTGGCAGGGGTGAAGGGGCACAGAGAGTCAGCATCAGTTCTGGATGCTGCTTGAAATTGGTAGAAGGCAATCAACTCTATTTTAAAGGTTGGTTTCAGTTGGGTTTTTGAAAGCATCCTGATATTTGATTTACAAAAAATTATATACATGGATTCTTTCTTTTTTTTTAATCCTCATCTGAGGATATTTTTCCCATTGATTTTTAGAGAGTGGAAGGGAGAGGGAGAGACAGAGAGAAACACTGATGTGTGAGAGACACATTGATTGGTTGCCTCCTCTCGCATCACCCCCACCCCACCAGGGCCCGGGAGCCTGTAATCAAGGTACGTCCCCCTTGATCAGAATCGAAGCTGGGACTCTTCAGTCTGCAGGCCGACGCTCTATCCTCCGAGCCAAACCAGCTAGGACTACATGGATTCTTTATTATATTCGTGTTACATGAAGACATCTGTACCTGTGAACTTCACTTACATTTGCCAATGAACATGGTATAAATATGGAGACATTAGTAACGTTAACTCAATTATTTTAGCTGAAAAGAGTAGTATAAACATGATCCTAATTGACACCATACTTCTTCAATTTTCAAGAAAATATTTCTGAAATTGGGGCACCTCCTATAATAGATGGTGTCTTCAAATAATTAGCAGTCTTATTTCTTAGTGGTAAATACAATAAGTTATTAATGTAATTGGTAGCATCTTAGATTCAATGTCATACAGTAATTTGATTATGGTTGGCTATATACTCCTCCTATCTAAAACCCAGACTAAGCATATTAAGAAATACACTGCTGAAATGTATGTGTTTGTGTGTTTGTGTGTGTGTGTGTGTGTGTGTGTGTAAAAAAAAAAAAAGAAAAAGAAAAAAGAAATACACTGTTGCCCTGGCCGGTGTGGCTCAGTTGACTGAGCATTGTTCCATGCATTGAGAGGTCACCAATTCGATTCCCGGTCAGGGCACATGCCCGGATTGTGGGCTTGATCCCCAGTAGGGGGTGTATAGGAGGCCACCTATTGATATTTCTCTCTGGAAGAGACAGAGCAAAGTGGACACCTGAGCAGTCGGTGGGACCTACTGAGATGAAAATAGGGCAGCAGGTGGGAGGTATATAAAATTCTAATTGTACAAAAAGGAATACAATAAAATGTCTCCATTCTAGTCCTGTCCACCAACCACCCATGACATGTCTCTGCTGGCAACTTCTCAAGGTCAGAATCAGAAGGCTGGATATGAGTTCAGAGGTCATCTACTCCAGATGTTTCTTTGCCAAATGTTACACTTGGTTGCTCTTTCCCTGGAATGTCACTTCAAAAGGAAGAGCAATGTATTGTTTCCAGAAGAAAGGGATGAGAAAGCACATACATGCTGGCTATGAAGATCTAGAGACATCACAATACAAGTCCCAGGTCCCTTATTGAACAGATTAGTGTGCTGAGGCCCGGAGAGGTGACGGAACTTCTTTAAGGTCACATGGCTAGTTTGACTTAAAATCTAAATAACTGCAGGATAACTGAGGCTAATTTCCCCATTCTTTGATGGGGAACCAGGTAAAATATGTTAGAATCCAGGTTAAATCCTAGAAAAGGAATTCATTTTTAAATGGTCAATTTCATCAGCCAGAAATTTGACAGCATTCTTTTGCTTAATATGAAAATCTGTTTTCATTTTTAATTCATTCTTGCTCATTGTAAAAAGTTCAAACTTCCTTTTAAAAACAAATAAAAATGGACCTTTTTATTTGGATGATTATGTAAACTGCTCTTTTTTACCTCACTGCTTACCTTGGATAACTTTCCATGCTGTGCATATACTAGTACATCCATCTCATCTTTTCTAACAGCTGCTGAATCTTCCACTAGATGCACAGACTAGAATTAATGTAACAACTCCCTTTAACTGGACACTTGGATGGTTTCAAAAATTTTAATATTCTAAACATATTGCAATAAGTATCTTTTTACATACATCTGTGGCTATTATTTGATAAGGGTAAGTTCCTAGATTTCGAATTCCTGGGTCAATACTTAAATTATTATATGCATGACAGTTTGCACTCCAGAAAGCCTGAATCAATCTACAGTTCCACCAACAATGTATCAAAATACTCATTTCACCCACTCTTACCAATCTTTGGAATCTCTCTCAATCCAATAGGCAGAAGATTCTAATTTGTTTTAAAATTTTAAAAATATCTCCCAAGGGACTACTAGACTTATCAACTAGCTCCCCTGAACTCATTTTTGCTAGCTTACATTTGACCAGAGAAGGGAATACTAGGGTATTTCAAAGTCAAAGTTCTAAGACATATATACGAAATACAATCTATACCAATTCATTTACCAACAAAGTATGCAAAATAAGAATTCTCAGTAAATTCCAAATAACATTTGCATGGAAATCACAAGAATGAAGAAGCAGCTTAAGTTGCTGCCTGAGAGATGAATTCCTTTGAAATATGGGCAATACCCTTGAGGTATTTCAATAAATGGGATCTAAGGCCTCAATACTTAGAAGAGAGGAAAGCTGGTTAATGACATATATATGAAGTGAGTCAGAAGGCAGGATGGTCTTAAAAACTGGATGTGCCCGGGCACATACTATATTAGAAAGAAAACCAAGTAAGGTGTCTGAAGAGACTAGGCAGGAGTATGATGAAACTAAACCAGGAATATTTCCCTTTAAAAACTACTCTTTCTGATGTAATCTACTTGGCAGGGTCTTCAATACTCTTTCTTGACAGGCATTAATGACGTCATGATGGATGAGGTGGCGTAATGGGGAGGCTACTAGTAAAAAATGCACCTCTCCCTTTAAAAATTATTCATAGGTAATTAGGGACAACCTTTATTATTTTTTTTGAAAGATAATCTCGAGCAATGCTTCTCAAAGTGTGGTTCCCAATCAGCAGCATAAGCATCATCTGGGGACTTGTTAGGAATGCAAATTCCCAGGGCCCACTCCAGGCCAAAACTCTGGGGTTGGGGCTAGTAATCTGTGTCTTAACAAGTCTTCCAAGTGATTCTTCTGCATTGCCCTCAGTGTTTAAGTAATTAAGTTATTTACTTATTTTACTGTCAATGTTTTCAAGGCATTCTTTCCTGTTTCAAATTAGTTAACTTTCTGAAGTTTGGAAAATACAAAAAGGATAAAAAATGACGGAATACATGGATTGTTTAAAGACATCTTCCTAAACAGAATATAGTGCTTTAAACAGAATTCTGTATCTGGCGTTGTGAAGTGCATGTTTTAGCAGGGGACGGGGGCCTGTTTTATGTGAAATAAAATCGCTTTTTCCAGGATGAGAATTCCTACAGTCCTTCACAGATGGTCTACATATTTCCATAAAATTGTATCTACTCTCAGTTTGTTTGTCATTTGACTCATCTGCATAAGCTTATTATGACAAAATGTCATCTTAACCAAAGAAAATATTTTTCTAAAACATCTCTGAAAAGAGATCAAAGGTTTTGACACAGGCTTTAAAGAGACTGTATTATGTTATGCACATGTTGAAAAACTATATGATTTTTCCTAGGGGTAGGGGCAGTGGGATGTGTTTGAGTAATATCTTGTCAATGTGTTTCTCTGCATAGTCAGAAAAAGTCTTTCTCCAAAACTCTGTGGAAGATATATGTTTATATGTTCAACTTTTTAAGAAAGTGTCAAAGAGTTATCCAAAGCGGTCGTACCATTTTGCATTCCCACCAGCAGTGTAAGCAAACACAAACTTTCCCTTATTTTCACCAACAGTTGGTATGGTGGACAGGAGCTTGGTATGGTGGCCATTCTACTAGATCTGCAGGTGTCTCTTATGGTGATTTTAATACGAATTTCCCTAATCACTAATGATGTTGAGCATCTTCTCATGTGCTTGTTTTCCATTTGTATATCTTCTGATCCAATTATTCCACTTTTTTTTGAATTTCAAAAGAAATAAAATGTTCATACAAAGACATGGATTCTTGTTATAGACTGAATTGTGTCCCCGCCAAATTTATAGCTTGAATTTCTAACCCCCAATGTGTCTGTATTTGGAGATGGGGCCTATAAGGAAATAATTAAGATTAAATGAAGTGATAAGGGTGGGATCTTGATACAAAAGTTTAGTGTCCTCATAAGAAGAAACATCACAGAACTTGTGTTTCCCCCCACACTTCCCAACAAAGAAGCAGACACAGTGGGCTGGCAGCCACTTATAAGCCAGGGAGAGAGGTTTCACCAGAAAGCTACCATGCTGGCACCTGATCTTGGACTTGCAGCATCCAAAATTGTGAGAAAATAAGTGTCTGTTGTTAAAGCCATCTAGTCTATGGTGTTTTGTTATGGCAACCTGAGCTTACTAGTACAATCCTCAGAGCAGGATTTGTAATATTTATATCATTTGTAATAGTAAAAAATTGGAAATTACACAAATAAATGGGTAAACAATTGTTGTAGGTACATATAAATGAATACTACTGAGCAATTCAAATGGATAAACAATTAATATACACAACATGGATAAATCTCCAAATAATTATGCTGAGCAAAACAAACCAGGCCTCCCCCCCCAAAAAAATAAAGAGTTGAGACCATGATTCCATTTGTATAACACTCTAGAAAATACGGAAAATCTAGTGACAAAAAGCAGATTGGAGGTTATCTGGGAGGTGAGATGTGGCGAGGATCAGGTGGAAGAAATCATAAAGTTACAGAAGAAAATTTTGTGGGTGAAGGATATGTTTACTAGCTTGATTTTGGTGATGGTTTAATGAGTATATACTTAGATCAAAATGTATCAAATTTTACTTTAAATATATGCAGTTTATTGTATATCAATGGCTCATTAACACTGTTTTTATTTTAACCGGTGGAATCTTCCCATTATCTCTAGGAAACTCCAATTTTGCGTTTAAATGGATTTTTTTTCTTTGTTCCATCCCTGATAAAGAAATGGAAAAGAAAATGCCTCACTCAGAAAAGTTTGTCATATGTACAGGGCTTCATGGCTTTGTACTTTTCATTGTGAGGAGCCTGAAATGAAAAGAATTGCTGCCTTACCCCCAAGCCCCAGCCTTTTTATCACCATTAAAGGTGAAACAAAAATCCCCAGAATCAAAGGACATAAATCAGGTGGCAACAAGACTCAAAACTGGAAAAATAAATTATTACACTTGGCCCTATCTTTTGTTTTTTTGCAAACTAAGGAGACTCTCCTGAATATGATGATAATGAATGAAAATCTGCTATGAAAATTTTCAATCCCTTTTGGCAATTTGTGCCTGGAGTACTATATTACAGAAAAGAAAAGCCTTCAGGAGCAAAGATGCTAAACCCAGAATAAATAAGGTGCCCGCTCATGTAATGCAAAATTTGGACAATACAACCCAAAGTTGAACATAGAATTTGATTAGAAACTCAAAAACTGCTTCTGTTTCCCAGAAAGCCGGGAAGATAAAATAGTTTTGAGTCATAGCTTTACGTCAAGTTCATACCAAACATGGCAGGTTTGAATCGCACTTTGGGGGTTGTGCTCTACATGTGTAGATGGAGCTGCTATAGCAGGGAAAAAGGCTTCCCACAGAAGGTTCTTTGTGGCAAATCACTATGGAAGGAAACTCCCTCCCAAGTCACAAATTGTTCATTTCCGGTCTACTGTGCTGCGGATGCCAGCTTTAAAATTTTTATTATTTTATTCTTAAGGTACTATTTTTAAGGCATTTTAAGCAATTCAAAACTATGTCTGATGCCAAAGCTCTTGTACTTTCTAATACGAAATACAGAGTAGAGAAGTTTTCTGGGAGGCCTACCCTCAGCTCTGCTCCGTGTCCCGCCGCGTGTCTCCAGGAACCACGACGACGCGCATTAATTA
This sequence comes from Myotis yumanensis, assembly GCF_028538775.1. NCBI lineage: Eukaryota > Metazoa > Chordata > Mammalia > Chiroptera > Vespertilionidae > Myotis > Myotis yumanensis. The sequence continues at coordinate 65,442,218 of NW_027223755.1, read as the reverse complement.
ACTCGAGGCTGGTTCCCAGCGGGAGAGCACAGATTGCACCTGCTGCGAAGGCCCAGCCTCTCGCGGCTCAGCTCGGGCTGTCGGTGCACGCACCTGAGGACCCACCAGGGGTCACTGCAGCCTCAGAGCTATTGTGCCCGCCGGTTCCGGACACGGCCGTCCGCGAGGAGGGCGTGGGACCAGGAGCGCGGAAAGCCAGGGTCCTAGCAGGAATGCGCCCAGCCCTCGCGGAGCCTGCCTCCCCGTCTCCCTGGGAAACGGACGCTGCGAGCGGGGCCGGGGCTCCCGGCGGCCTCGTGGCTCCGGCGCCCGGCGCGGTTCCCCGTGCGGACCTGTCGGCACTTCGCCATTAGACTACCTCCGCTCCGCCCTCCGCCCCCAGCCGAGACCCCGCCCAGAAGGGGCGCCCCGGGGCCGGCTGCTGGGCCCTCGCTTTGCTCCAGAGGTTTTTGCCGACGCCGGGGCCCGACTCAGCAGTACCTGGGCTGCTCCCGCCCGGGGCGCCACACCTCCAGCGTCGGTGAGAACTTTCCCCGGAGCCGCCGGGGCCTGGCGCCCTAGGGCGCACCCGCACCCGCCCGCCCGCCCACCGCATTCCCAGCCCGGGGGCCTGGAGGCAAGTCCTTCGACTGCCCGCTTCTCTGAACCTCCCGGGGAAGCAGCCCTCCGCCGCGGCGCAGGGCATTCTCGAAGGGAGAGCTTGAACTTGGCCCTACACGGTCCTCCGAGATGAGCTCGGGGCTCCCCAGACTGAAGCCACACTGCGCGACGAGCTGACCTCTACTCGCCGGTCTCGGTAGGAACCCGCCGCCCTTTCCGACCGTCTTTGGGCTTCTCGGTGCCGGCGGATTGGGGAAGGGATGATCCTGGCCACTGCCCCTGCAATGTTGCTGGGACGTCGTGGGTGCCCCCTGACACAAAGGAACAGCCTAGCGCTCCCCGTCCGCGGACCGGACTGGGAGTTGCGGGGTGGGATCGGAGCTGGAAGTGCGCACCCTCTGGGGACCCCGCAGGCTCGGGGGAGGTCGGTGCGTCGCGGCCGCGCTCGGGTGGTGCGCGGGTGGAGGGGTCTTTAGAGCTTCTAGGTAGGAGCTTCCAAGTCCGGGGAGGGCCTCGAGCTCTCGTCCCTCCCTTATCTTGCCCCTTACCCCCATTGCCAGGAGACTTCTGTCGTCCCCAGGACTGCGGGAGGGGCCGCGGCATCCCCGCCCTCGGAGGAGCCGGAGCCGCAGGATGCGCGGGGACGCGCCGCCGCCCTCCGCACCCAGTTCCGCTGGCGCTTCCCCGGCTACTCCCGGGCGCTGATCTCCGGGCTTCTCCGCCCTCCTAGCCGCCCGCCCGCGCGGCGCTGGACCTCGCCGAGAGCTGCTCCTGTTGCCCTCGCCACGGCGCGGACAATAAACTAATGCCTCGTGCTTGAGGGGAGGGGACGGCTCAGCGCTCGGGTCGCAGCTTTCTCGCCCGGCTGGAGACCGCCGCCGCCGACATGGGCTGTTTCTGCGCTGTTCCGGAAGAATTTTACTGCGAAGTTTTGCTCCTGGATGAATCCAAGTTAACCCTCACCACCCAGCAGCAGGGCATCAAGGTAGGCACAGGAAGGGGGCGTGTTCGGGGGTTTGGCAGCCGGGCGGGCTCGGGGGCCCCCGGCTTTGTGAGGGTTGTCCCGGGTCGTGGCGGCGACTGCCTCTCCGCGCGGTGGGAAGGAGCCTCAGCTGCCCCCTGCGCGCAGGTGGAGGGCGGACGTGCCAGTGTGGGTTAAGTTTGAGTCCCTTCGTAAAGGAAAGTAAGTTTGATGTCTCAGAGGATAGCCCACGCACCAACTCTCGGCTGCAATCCATGGTCCTGCAACTGAGGCCAGAAATCTTCGCAACACAGGTTTCCTCCCAGAGCATCTAGATTCTAGGGCCTCCCCTGCAGCTCCCAAGGAGTCGCAGAATTGAATGTATGGGCTGCACACAGTGTCGAAGGCACGCTCTCCCTCGGCCTTTCCTTGATAGTATCTTTGGGGAAGTAAAAGAGTTCACGCGTTGAAACACATTTCTTGGGCGGTTGTGATTGTGTGGCCTGGCCGTGTAGTTCGGTATTGCTACGTTTGGACAGAAAATAATTTCCCTCTCCGCAAGCGAACCGGCTCCCCACATTGAAGTAGACGTTTCTCAGAGCGACTCGGTAATAACTGCTTCTGCGTGTAGGTCGTTGACATGCAGTTACTACTGTTAACCTAGAGAACCCAAACAAAAAGGCTGGGAGACTGCAGAGACCCACTTCCTTAATTTTGCTGGGTTCTTATCTCATAGAGATGACTACCTGACCCAGGCGTCTGCGTGCCCTCGTTTTGCCCTAGCAACGATGTGACTACCAAGAGGTGGTCAGAATGGGGGAGCAGTTTGTTTTGTTTTCTTTTCTCCTTCACTTTTAGGTCGCAGGCATTTTAGAAAACTCAGCAGCCAGTCTGGTGAAGGGAAGCGGCTCCCTCCTCCCCCTCAGTAAAGCTGGGCATCTGAGAAATCAGATTCAGGCTGGCCAGTGTCTTTTCCTAGTCTTGTCATCTCAGCAGTTAATCCGCACAGCGTTGGCCCTGGGCATTTCCTTATGTGATTCGGCTTTTACATAGCTTTATGTGCTTTACAGTCACTGCTCCTGGCCAGAAGCGTCAGCTTTGATATGACCATTCTTGGGGTACAGAATTCTCACTTCCCAGGTGTCATTTTTTTACAAGAAAGAGGGGCAAAAATGACCAGTTAAAGCCACAAGATAAAGTTAACCCTTTCCTTTAGAAAATTGTTTTGAATATTGTGTCCCCAGTAATTATAATAAGCAAAAGTCAGTTATATTCTCATTCGCTATATCCCTTGAAGGTCAATAAAATACTTTGGGGGAGGAGAAGGTGTTCATTTTATATTTTCAGCTTTTCTTTATGTTCCAAAACACCTCCTCTCCCCAAGTGAAATCAGTAAAAGAACTTACCTTGTAAGATTATGTGACATTCTTTGGTGTACTGCGCAAATAAAATAGGCAGAAATGACAAACACATCTTAAATGTTTGATAATACATAGATTCTCTTTGGCTTGGGGATAGAAACAATTAGAAAAAAATAACTAATGATCTGATGCTGAAACAACAAAGAAATCTTTCTGAAGTGCAAAGTCTAAAGTCATCTGGAGTGTGAGCTTCCTGTTTAATCGTGAAAGCATACTCCTGTCAGCTGTGGAGCATGTACATTATTCTGTCAAGAGAGCAGTCAAGACTTGGGATCAAATGGAATAATTTTGTCAAAGAAACATGAATCAAAAATCCTGGTCCATAATTACTTTTTATAACCTGATGGTGTTTACCTTGCTTTACAAATAGGTTGAAGATTGGTGAGTGATTCAAATGTAATAGCAACTTTATAATGCTGTTATGTTGGATAGATGCCATTTAAATAAATAATAATTTAAACAGGTTTTTGATGAAAGTAATCATTTTGCAACAGGCTTGGCCTCTTTTAGTGTCACAAAAGCATGCCACAATTATTTTGATGGCCATTGTGTAACACAGATGTCTGCTGAAGTTAACCACGTTATCTGTAACTACCATGTTACCATAAAATGCATGTGTTAAGCACCTATCTACTTGTGGTAGGTACTAAATTAAACACATATGCATGTTTGTGTTTAATATATGAATAATGACCATTCTTGGTGTACAGAATTCTCAATTCCCAGGTATCATTCTTTTACAAGAAAAAGGGTCAAAAATGACCAGCTTCCTGAATGTAGAAGGTTTTCAAATATTGAATGAATATATGTATAGTTTGTATATTATTATCCTGTACATACCTGGCATTTTTAAACTCTTACTTTAGTTCGTAAATGAAATAGTCAACAATTACTTCAAAGTTAATAGTATAATAGTTGCTGTTATAGTGGTCTCCTTCTATAGTACAATTGATAATTTTGATTATCCCTAATTAAAGTCAAAGTTAAGCATATGTCAATTAACCTATTTTCCCCCTAAAATTAATAGAAAAATCTTTTTATTTTTCAAAAGTATCTTATATAATAAAGCCTAATATGCTAAGTGTCCGACTGTTCGTTCAACCGGTCGCTATGACACACACTGACCACCAGGGGGCAGACACTCAGACATGTAGGTTAGCTTGCTGCTGGGGTCCAGCCAATCGGGACTGGGTGAGACGGCCAGACATGCCCTGGAGCCCTCCCATGGTCCCTCCCTGGCCCCGATCGTGCACTGGTAGGGTCCCTTGGCCTGGCCTGCGCCCTCTTGCAATGCGGGACCCCTTGGGGGATGTTGGAGAGCCAGTTTCAGCCCATCCCCACAGGCCAGTGCACCTGGCCTCTAGTTTCCTAATAATTATTTTGAGATGACCCTTTTGTACATTCTATCTCAAATGAAATGAAGACAGCTAATTTTGCATTAAAATTATATTCACATATTTCATCCCTTAATGAAAGGAGTTTTACTGATTCCTGATAGTTACTTAAGAATTTGCTTGTATTACTCTTATAATAATTCCTTGTGAGTTAAAAAGGATTAACTTAAGTAGGAGTATGAGAGAAGCTTTATAAAACTTCTTTTTCCTTGTGTACCATTTTGAAAAACACTCTTTGGATTTAAGTGCCAAATTACAAAGTTGGTTATGAAGTGATTTTCTGCAATTTAGATCAAAGATCTCATCGACTTTAGGAAAAAATCGATGTTTGTTCCCATGGAAAGCAATTCAGTTTGAAGACAATAGTTACACACCTTATATGTTAAGAATTTAAATGGGAAGTGTTTTCTTTTTTTTTTTAATTAAAAAATAATCAGCCCTTGCCCTAGGCAGTTTGGCTCAGTGGATAGAGCGTCGGTCCGTGGACCAAAGGGTCCCAGGTTCAATTCCTGTCAAGGGCAGGTATCCTGGTTGCACGCTCCTCCCTGGCCTGGGCCCTGGTTGGGGCTCATGCAGGAGGCAACCAATTGATGTTTCTCTCTGTCTTTCCTGCTCTCTTCTACTCTCCCTAAAAATCAATGGAAAAATATCCTCGGGTGAAGATTAACAAAAAACAAAACAAAACAAAACAAAAAATAATCAGCCCATTCTTGGCTCAGTGGTTGAGTGTTGACCTAATAACCAGGAAGTCATGGTTTGATTTCCGTCAGGGACATGCCCAGGTTGTGGGCTCAATCCCTAATAGGAGGCATGCCGGAGGCAGCCAATTAATGATTCTCATCATTGATGTTTCTATCTCTCTCTCCCTTTCTCTCTTCCAATAAAAATATATATTTTAAAACAAATCAAATTTCTAGTTATAAAAACAGTTATGAAGATGTAAAGTACAGCATAGGGAATATAGTCAATAATACTGTAATAATTGTATATGGTGTCAGATGGGTACAAGACTTATTGGGGTGATTACTTCATACGTTATATAAATGTCTAATCACTATGTTGTACACATGAGGTTAATATAATATGATGTGTCACCTGTAATTGAAAAACTTAAAAATCAGAAAAATAAAACATATCTTTATATTCATACTAATGTTATGTAGAAACTTGCCTTCTTAACTTGCTTTAGAGGTAATCTCACCTTGAAAACAGTAAGTCTTTTTCATGCAATTTGTAGTTTGAGTCCTATCCAAGATTTAAAAACCCGGGTTTATATAAACTGGAAGCTATTGGTTGTGTGTTGAGCCCACAATAGCTTCTAGCCATTTGTTCTCTGCTGCTATCTCTGTTCAAGTTTGTTCTCTGCTGCCTTCTTTATTCAAGTTAAGAATTTCTGCTGTGGTTGGTCTCTTGGTTTTTTGAGCAATGTTTGTTCAGGGAAACTTTTGTTATGTCCTTCTAGTTCTTTGTCCTGGTGGAGGTAGAGATCTTTCTTTCTGTTCTCTTTAGAAGCAAAACTTTATGTGGCTCAGACTACCTTTATAGGTTGTCATTTGAATAGCAAAGGTTCTCAGGGGGGAAAAATCACAAGGTTTGGTTATAAATTTAGTTTTGAAAATTGCTGGTGCAATTAGTATTTTCATTTTAGCAAAATTTTAGTCCTCTGAGTAGTACTATAATAACCACTGAAGTGCTCATTTCCTCCCTCAGAGTATTTGACTAAATGAAACCAATATAATAGCAAGATGGAAATTCCGTTAACTTTTTTAAGGCTTTATTGAGATACTAGAGGCCGGTGCATGAAATTTGTGCATGGGTAGGGTCCTTAGGCCTGGCCGGCGATTAGGGTCAATCTGTGGGGCAATTGGGGGGCCCCCGCTGGCACCCGCCTCGACCGGCCTGGCACCGCCTGCTCGCCAGCCCCGCCCCCCACTGCTGCCTCTGGTTGCCTCCCTCTGCGGGGCAACTGGAAGGATGATCAGGGAGCCCCCCCCTGGCATCTGCCTTGGTTGGCCTGGGGCCTGTGGGCTGGGAGTAGCTCCTGCATTGAGTGTCTGCCCCTTGGTGGTCAGTGCGTGTCATAGCGACCGGTCCTTCCACCGGTCATTCCGCCATTTGGTCGATTTGCATATTAGGCTTTTATTATATAGGATACCATACAATTTGCACAGTTAAAGTGTATACAGTTCATTTGTTAACTTTTAAATGAAGTTATTTTCTAATCATCCTGAGTTTCCTGAGGGAATATTGTGAGTTTTGATGCTTTGATCAGAAGCTTTCTAATAAACTAGAAAAACAATTAGAAGGTGGGAGCTTAAATTATATTCCTCTCCCTTACTCAGAAGTGTGATTTTCATTCTATTTGGACTGGTAAAGAAAAATCTAAGAAGACTGGGAAAAAGTGAAAAGCAACAGTTCACAAATCACATTATGTAAATACCTATATATTTGATATCAACCACATAAGTATAGAGTCAGAGACCTTATAAACATAGGTTGAAGCAGGTAATCATACACCAGCATTTCGTTAATGTAAGATTGGCTGGGGTTCTTGATTGCTTAGTAAGTTACATGTGACTGGGATAGAGGTACCCCTCCGCTCCACTGCATCTAGATTTCTAGAATTCAAGTATGATATTCGTACTGTGGCTGTTTAAGATGACCTAGTATATAAATGCTTCCTCAAATATTTTTTTGTTTTTAAAAAATGATTTAAAGTATTTTTTATCTTACTGAGGTCTAATTAATAAATGACATTGTAATATAAAGTGTCCAAGCAGATGATTTGATATATACACTGAGTGGCCAGATTATTATGACCAGCCAGATTATTATGACCACCCCATCAGTACTACGTTGGGCCACCTTTTGCCTTCAGTACTGCGGTGTTTCTTCTTGGCATTGACTCCACGAGATGTTGAAAGGTGATGCGAGGAATCTGACACCATGCCTGATGAATAGCACTGTCCAGTTCTGTGAGATTTGATGGTTGTGGGACCAGCTGCCTGATGGCTCTTTTAACTTCGTCCCACAAATGCTCAATTGGATTGAGATCTGGTGATTGTGGGGCCACCTAAGCGAGGTAAAGTCTCCCTCATGTTCTTGAAACCACTCCTGCACAATACGAGCACCATGGCATGGCGCATTGTCTTGTTGGAAGAAGCCATCTCCATTGGGATACACCATCAACATGATAGGATGAACTTGATCAGCAACGATACTTAGGTATGTTGTGCTATTCAGACGTTGTTCCACATGAATTCAAGGGCCCAAATCATGTCAGGAAAACATGCCCCAAACCATAACACTGCCCCCACCAGCTTGAAGGGTTGTACTCATGCATGTGGGGTGCATGCTTTCATGCTGTTTCCGCCAAATTCTCACTCTGCCATCTGCATGATGCAACTGGAAACGTGATTCAATGGACCACATGACTTTTTTGCAATGCTTGACTGTCCAATCCTTGTGTTCCTGTGCGAATTGGAGATGTTTTATCTTGGTAACTGCAGACAGCAAAGGTGTTCGAACAGGCCTTCGGCTTCCATATCCCATATGATGCAGTGTATGGCTAATTTGCCTACAAACGTCAGGTGGTCATAATAATCTGGCCACTCAGTGTATGTGCATTGTAAAAGGACCCCACCAAGTTAACACATCCATCACCTCACATATTTATTATTTTTTAATGTGTGTGGTTTTTTTTTATGATTTCAGAGAGAGGAAGGGAGAAGGAAATAGATAGAAACATTAATGATGAGAGAGAATCATTGATTGGCTGCCTCCTGCACGCCCCCTATTGGGATTGAGCCTGCAACCTGGGCATGTGCCCTGACCGGGAATTGAATCGTTACCTTCTGGTTCATGGGTCAATGCTCAACCACTGAGCAACACCAGCTGGGCTATTATCTTTTTTGTTGTTATTGAGAACACCTAAGTTGTATTCTCGTAGCAAATTTCAGTTATACAATATAGCACTATCAAATATAGTAACCATGTTGTACATTAGCTCCTCAGACCTTAAGTGCCCCTTCAATTTTACGAGAGGTTTTTTTTTTCTTGAAAGTGTTTAAAAAAATAATTTAATGGGGAGAGCATTGTTACCTCCAGCAGCTAGCTAATGGCTGCCCTTCTCCAGGTACGTATTTATAATTTCCTTAACTGAAGGTGGACCATACTTTTTGCAGCCCCATTAATATGATTATTCTTGAATTCTATAATGTTTAGCTTGAACTAACTTTGACCTAGACTTGAACTAATGCAGAGCGTTTGTTGCTTTTGAACATTGGTGGTGTCTTAGCCCATTCGGGCTGCTATAACAAAATGCCACAGACTGAGTGACTTGTAAACAAGATAAATTTATCTCTCATAGTTCTAGGCTGGAAATCTGAGATGAGGATGCCAGCATGGCCAGGTGAGGGCCCTCTTCCCGGTTGAAAGCTTCTTGTAGCCTCACATGGCAGAAGGGCAAGGGAGCTTTGCTGGGCTGGCCCTTTTTCATAGGGGCACGAATCCCAAAGACCCCACCTCCTAATGGAGATTAAGTTTCCAACATATGAATTTGGGGGAGGGGGTGGACACGAACATTCAGAGTTAAATTTAAATTGCAGGTACAAAAGCCCAGACTCTCCATTAGCCATGTGGACAGTGGTTTGCTATTTTTAATAAGACACTTATAAACAAGATGGGAAGCTCATGTTTTCTTCGATAGTTTGCATCAGATTGTATCTCAGAATAAGGCCAGACAGTTCTTTGTTGTGGTAGGCTGTTCGGTCCATTGTGAGATACTGAATAGTACTCCCAGCCTCTAGCCACGAGCTGCCAGTAATTCTTCTTGCCCAGATGTTGCCAAATGTCCCCAATGGGCAAAATCACCTTCGGTTGAGAACCATTGCCATAGAGACTAACAGCTTCCTTTATTCGTGTGTGTTTGGTGCTCAGCCTTTTGCACTGGATGCAGGCTAACTTTTGGTGGTCTTCCTTTTTTCTTTTTTGGGGGGGTAGTCATGTACCTTATATATATATGTCAGTGAAAACAGTATATGTCAGTGTCTTTAACCTGCTTAATATTCTAATACTAGGAGCAATATAATAAGTGATTTAAAAGTATGGGCTCTGGAATCAGACCAGCTAGGTTTAAATTTTCACCCCACTGATTACTTACTAGCTGTGGGACTTTTAGGAAGATATTTATCTTCTCTGAATCTCAGTCTCTCCAACTGTAAAATGATGCTTTCTTCATCCCTTCCTTCTTCTTCTTATAGTGACTCATTTCTTCTACAGATAAAGTCCAAACTTCATGGTTTGTGTTAGCACCCTACCTGATGTAGCCCTGCCTACCCCAATGACCTCTCTGTGCACATGTGGCACTGCCTGGTCTCCCAAACATATCAGACTCTCACGTACCTTTATGCATGGGGTTCCCACTGAGTGGGGTACCCTTTTGCCTTTCCCTAAGCACACACTCATCTGAACTCATCCTTTTGACACTTCAATCATGTGTCCCATCTGCTTGAAAGCCTTCAACACAACCTGACCAGGCAGAGTTAAGCACTTGTCAGTGCTTCACACACATCCTGTTACTGCACATATCACACTGCAGGCATTATTTTGGGGCACATCTGTCTCCTCCAGCAGCCTGCAAGCCCCTACCTGGGATCTGCAGCAGCCAGAGCTGCATGCCTCATGTAATAGAAGCTTCTTAGCTATCATTTGAATAGAGGAATGATTGGAGTGTTGCAGTTGGAAAAGACCATATTGAAAATCTTCTGGATAATGAGGATCATTACATTTTTACTAGAAAAGATCCCAGAATTAAGTGAGTCTCACTGTGAAAAATCTGTTGCCAAGATACTCTAGTTTTTATATTGATAATGGGTAGAAAATGAGATGGTGCTGTGGATGGTGCATGTAGCACATTGAAATGCTGACGAGCAGCTGTTTCAGAAAACACGAGCCACACCATTTTTGTATTGTAGAGGTAGCTACTGAGTCTTTCTTTTTCTCTCTTTCTTTTTGGAAAATATAACTTACCCCTTACAACTTGAGAGTCTTTTGGACGAAGGGCCTATTTCAAGAATGGAGAACAGATTCTCATACTTTAGTTGCTTTTCTCCCTTGTCTCCTACTCTATGAACTGTCTGACAAAGTGTCTGTTAGTTTTGCAGTGTGGGTTTACACAACGAGGGACCCTTGGTGTAATTTTTAATTTTGCTGTGTCACCCATTTTATTCTTGAAGCTACACAAACCTCATTTGACACTGCTCTAAGGCTTAATGGAAAAGACAGTGTCAATAAATTAAATATTGGTTTTTTTATGACAAATGGTAAGTTTTTCATTCCGATGCACAGTGTATTTTTCTGCAGGCCTGCTATAAACGTGGCAGGTCAGATATAAGATTTGCCATGGCCCCTCTAGCATTTCTGAGAATGATTGCTTTGTCTCCAGTATTTTAGCTACAAGCAAAGCCCATAAGTAAGACTCCTGATCAGCCTGCTTTGGGTTGTAATGAGTATACCTGCTATTTGCTCTGCCTCATCAGATTTCTTCTAATGCTCCTGTATTAAGATTAACCAGGTATCTGTTATTACTTGTTTAGGTATAGACTAGGTGTTTTTTAGATCAGGAGACGCCAGTTTAGTTTGTGACTCAAAAAGCCTGTAACTACACTTCAGCGAGTCTATATCATTCTCAAAAATGGGGGTTGCATTCCTGTGCCCTCTCAGCCATGTGTGTATTTCCTGTTTTGTTTTGTTTTTAAAGTGGAACAGCCACTCTTCCTTAATGCTGCCTATTGTTAATAATCAATTTCTCTGTAACTGAGCACTCTTGCCAAGAAATTCCTAATAATCACTGAAGACATGAAAGGGCCTGGCAGGGCTTGCAAACGTGTGAGCAGTTTGTTTTCAAGGAGATTGACATGCCTAAGGGGAGGTAGAACAAGAGAGATGGTGGCAGGCTAGGAAAACCGAGAGGTGCTGAGTGCTAGCCCCCACGGACAATCACCAAGAGGTCAGATGGCAGGGCTGGAATCAGCGAACCGAGACCGAAGAGGAAACCAAATGCAACAGGAGATTGTTGAGAAACAGCATGTACAGGAGAAAGCACAGTTGTAATGCCGAGAGTTCCTCACTTTGGGAGGATGGTGTCCCAGAAGTTGGTGAGAAAGGGCCTCATGTAGAATACAGTTTTCCATATAGTGTGACACGAGAGAGGGTCAGGTAGGTTCCTGAGCTAGCCCACCGAGACCATCTGAGTGTTTAAAATCATTCAGGTCTCACCTTGCCCTTCATTTAGAGCTGTGTTTGAGAAGCAGATGGGAGCCTCTCTGCCTTTTTTTTTTTTTTTTTTTTTTTTTTTTTTTTTTTCTGAAAACAAGTTTTATTTAAATAAGGGTTTAAATACATAACATAACATTAAAACTGAAGGAGGGAAAAAAGAATACCCCAAAAATCATTTTTGTTTTTTTACTTCACATGGCATTGGGCAGCTGTTGCTAGGAAGTTGCAAGTTCTATAGCTAGCTACATGACTGACACTTCAGTTTGAAATTTGTTCCCTTGTCAAAAGTTTAACTCTGATAAGAAGGTTGGCCTCAAATTATGGTGTTTGGACAACAATTAGCTAGGATCTGTCTGGTCAAAAAGACCTTGGTGGCAAGCCACAAGTCCTTACACCTCACGGGAGGGAAGGTGGCAGGCTGCTTGCTCTAAGCTCCATCACTTGCTCAGGTGTAGATCTGTGATTACGGAAGGCTCCCTCTAGTGGTACACATGCCGCTGCTGCCTTACCCCTCTCCTCTCAGCTTCACGGAAGGCTGCTCAGGCGGTGACATTCTCTGAGGGCAGGGAACTCTGGTGAGGAGCTTTGGCCAGACATGGGCTTGGCGGAAACATCACGGTATTGCTCCGTTTCAGGCTGGACACTGCCAGGCGCCTACTGCTTGACCTCTGTTTAAATGAGGAACTTCAAGACTAGACAGCATGGCTCTTTTCAGTTTATTGCATGAAGGAGTTACACTAGTCCAAGTTAAAAGCAGACCCCAAATGGTTACATTATACAAGCTGTGAGGTTTTTAAACTTGTGACAAGGGACAGGAGGGAAATTCTACTCATTGCAAAGAAATCCTCACTTAAGCTTCTGTGAGCCAAAAGCACTTAAAACCCATGAACCTTCAGCTGGTCGTCCTTAGCCAGTCCAATCTCGACAAGGAACTGGCATATGTTCTTGCGCTGGTCACCCTGCAGCTGAATTACTTCTCCATATTCTGGATGCTCAATTACAGTACCATTGCAGGCAAATTTCTTCTTGAAGGCCTTCACTAGTTTCTTTTTATCGTAATCATCAGCGATCCCTTGGACAGTAGTAAGGGTCTTCCTGCCGTTTCTCTGTTGGATTCTTATATGGATATAATCCTCAGTGCCAGCGGGAAGCAGGTCATCACCCTTACTTGCATCAGCAAAGGGGTCGAAAGAGTGGAGGTTCTGGATAGCGGACATACGATACGATTCCTTTTCCTCGGTGGAAACGGCCTGCGGAAGGCTGCGGCGGGAGAAGGCGGGCAGGGGGGACGGAGCGTCGGGAAGCGAGGGGGGCTCAAGGGGGAGGTTGCTGAGTCCTCGGCGGCGGCTCAGTCACTGGGCGGGAGCCTCTCTGCCTTAAATGTCACTTGTCAAAATTGGCTTTCTCTATCATCCTTACTGCTCCCACTTCAGCCCAGGCCCTCACACTTCACACCTAAACCAACCTCCTAAGGGCAGGGAGGGGGAACTGCGGGGGGATGCTGTGTGATCACTTTCAATCTCTCTTGTCCCACACTCTGGCCCTGCGTTTAGATCCTGGTCTGCCATGAAATCACTGGTCTTGTGATTAGTCAAATGACTCTTCTTGGAACTAGCCTCCCTTTCTTCATTTACAAATTGAAGGGCATGATACCTGCCTTGAAGGATGATTTTAAGAATTTGAGAAAAGAATTTAGGCACATAGGATAAAAATTGCCCAATAAAAAGTAGCCATTATTACATATGGTCTATTATTTGCTAGTAAATTCTTCCTAAATTCTAATTTGGGGTATCTGATCTCCCACCCCTGCCCAGAGAGAGGCTGGCTCTCTGAGGGGCAGGGTGGCTGTTAGAAGTGAGGGAGCATGGTGGTTTGATGTGAGAGACTAGTGACATGTACTCCTGTGTTTTTTTCTAAGTGTTTTATGGCATTAGCTCTCACATTTAGGTCCATGACCCATTTGTCATTCGTTTCCATGTGGATAGCCGGTTGTCTCAGTTCATTTGTTGAAAGGACCATTTTCTCCCCATTGGATTGTCTTGACACCCTTATTAAAAACCAGTTGACAGTAAGTGTGAAGATTCATTTCTGGACGCTCAGTTCTACTCCATGCTTATCTTTATACATCTTGTTTGTGTTTACTAGTTCCTTAGTACTGGATGGGTGTGTAATTCAGCAGAGAAAGCACTCCCAGTTAAAACAGATTTAACATTTAATATTTTGAGAAACTTAAATATAGCAGGCTAATTTTTAAGTTGATAATTTTGTATGGCCCGGGAATGATGTTATAAATATTTGAGTGGTCCTTGCCAGCAAACATTGTCTGTTTTACCCACAGTTCAGTCCTTAGGAACCAGTGCCAGGCACATGGTGGTGCTCAGTGAATTTTAGATATGCTGCTGCTATTGCTTTGGTAACTTGAAACCTTGAATATTTTGATTTCCAAACACTTTTCTACATAAGCTTTGAGTGTTGCTAATTACATTGTGGAAAGGATTTGCCTTCGGTTCTTGCAGACTCTTTCTGTAAATTCCTTGGTGGAGGGTTAGAAAAAGTATATTTGTATATGTTTTATGAATAACAGTTTGATGTTCATATCAAGCACAGGGGTGGGGAACATCTGGCTCAAGGGCTGTAGGAGGCCCGTAAAATCATTTGGTCTGGCCCGGCCAAAGCACTAGGGGTGAGTTAATTAAATGTTTGACCAAACATAGCAGGCTAATTTTTTTGGTGTGTGATTTATTTATTTATATTTTAGCAGGCTAATTTTTAGGGTGATAATTTTGTATGGCCTGAGAAGGATGTTATAAATATTCAAATGGTCTTTGGCAGAAAAAAGATTCCCCACCCCTGGTAGCATGTTAGAAACCTGTTACCTTGAAACATTGAGAAATTGCTGGAGATTTGTCCTGTACAGTGTTTTCCTCCTAGGAAAATAATTTAGTTCTAAACATGTACACCCTCCCCACCCTTCGTGACTTTCTTTCAACCATGAACTTCCAGGATTCCTAGAAGGATTGCAGGGTAAAGCCAACGTAACAATGACGGCTTTATGGAATTGGACTAACATTCCTAGGACTGAGGGAAATTGTAGCAATTCTTTTTTTAAAAATTTTTTTATTGCTTAAAGTATTACAAAGGGTATTACATATGTGTCCTTTTTTTTCCCCCCCGCCCTTGACAATCCCCTGGCCTCCCCTAACCCCCAGTGTCTTATGTCCATTGGTTATGCTTATATGCATGCATACAAGTCCTTCGGTTGATCTCTTACCCGCCTCCCTCCTGCCTCCCAACCCTCCCCGGCCTTCCCGCTGCAGTATGACAATCTGTTTGAGGCAGCTCTGCCTCTGTATCTATTATTGTTCAAAAGTTTATAATGGTCTCTATTATCCATGAATGAGTGAGATCATGTGGTATTTTTCCTTCATTGACTGGCTTATTTCACTTAGCATAATGCTCTCCAGTTCCATCCATGCTGTTGCAAATGGTGAGAGTTCCTTCTTTTTTACAGCAGCATAGTATTCCATCGTGTAGATGTACCACAGTTTTCTAATCCATTCATCTACTGATGGGCACTTAGGCTGTTTCCAGATCTTAGCTATGGTGAATTGTGCTGCTATGAACATAGGGTTGCATATATCCTTTCTGATTGGTGTTTCTGGTTTCTTGGTATATATTCCTAGAATCGGGATCACAGGGTCAAATGGAAGTTCCATTTTTTAGTTTTTTGAGGAAACTCCATACTGTCTTCCATAGTGGCTGTACCAGTCTGCATTCCCACCAGCAGTGCACGAGTGTTCCTTTTTCTCCACATCTTCTCCAGCACTTGTCGTTTGTTGATTTGTTGATGATAGCCATTCTGACAGGTGTGAGATGGTACCTCATTGTTGTTTTTGTAGCAATTCTTAGTGGTACCGAAGCTGGCATAATATAAGTTTTACAGCTTTGTCTGGATTGTACATTCTAAATGCCTGTGGTACTCAAACACTTGAAAACCCCACTAGATGTTCAGGCTATCGGCAGTACATTTTCCCTCTGTGAAGAAAATCCCAGTAGTGCCATAGCATGACAAAATCTTTCCCACAAACTAGTGTCTACTTGCCATTGCTTTTTCTTGCCGGCCACTCATTCTTTTGCCTGATAGCTCAGTATTCTGATTCTCTTCACCAGACCCGTGTGTGGTCACATGCCCTTAGTTATTTCAGTCCCATGATGCTGCCTGAGAATGCAACAGGCACAGGGGGAGAATGTGGAAGAGATGACATAAATTACAACCAATTGGATTTCACTTATAACAGAAAATTCGGCCTGGCATTGGAATCATCTAATTCTCCCATTCTCCTGAGGAGGGAACAGGGACCCAGTGAGCGGCAGTGATTGGCCAGAGCCCAGCACGTGAGACCAGAACCCTGGCTCTTGGTTTCCCACCTGGTCATTTTCTCAGTGCTTACCTACCTTCAGTTTCTTTGCAGCATGCCAGGGAGGAAGGCTGAAAGCTGATTAGAGAGGGAGAGGTCAGAATTTGTTGAAAATCATTTAGGTTTACTGCTAATCCCATCTCCTCCCAGGCTCCCAACCTCTTCCTGTTCCCCCCCCCCACTGCTCCTCTTAAATCAAGTCTTTATAGGCCTATGACCTGACCTGATTGTATTCTGCAGCCTTGGCATTTGGATTTGTAGAATTCTTTCTGGGTAGATTATATAAGGGAGAAATCCTTTTGTCTCAGGGACTCTTTCTATTTATTTATTTATTTATTTATTTTCCCTCCAATTTAGAAAAGAGTTTGCCTATGTGGAACTTCTTTTCAGAACAATGTTTATTGCATTACATTTTAATTTTTTGGCTTTTTTTGGAAAAAGCATGTTGATCTAAAAGATCTAGAATTTATTTAGCTTCAGAGCTCATATCACTCAGTTTTTCCATGGTCTTTATTTTGTAAAGTCCATATCTGAATTCTTACAGCTCCATCCTAAATCTCTCTCCAGGAAAGAAAATTAAAAACTGATTAGTGATTCTTCTTATTGCTCTGGGGAGGGTGCGAAAAAAGAAAGCAGAAAGGTAAAATTGCTCTTTCCTTGAAAGGTTTCAGACGGGCCGGCCAATCATCAGGAGGCCAATAGATCTTTTCCCCTGATACTGATTATTTCGTGCTTCTGCTACTGTTTACATGGGCATGGGAGGATGTGCAAAATTTTCAGAATTCCTCAGAGAGCCAGCTTCTTTTTCTTTCAGACGCACACTGTGTTCACATCATGTTCTAGGGCAATTATTTGATAATAAATAGGTTTTGAGTGTGAGGGTTTAATGGGTCTCTAGACCCGTGGTCGGCAAACTGCGGCTCGCCAGCCACATGCAGCTCTTTGGCCCCTTGAGTGTGGCTCTTCCTAAGCCTTACGAGTACCCTAATTAAGTTAATAACAATGTACCTACCTATATAGTTTAAGTTTAAAAAATTTGGCTCTCAAAAGAAATTTCAATCGTTGTACTGTTGATATTTGGCTCTGTTGACTAATGAGTTTGCTGACCACTGCTCTAGACCAATGCTATGTATCTGTAATTATAGGTATGTATTTGTGAACTCATTTCTACAATAATTTATTCAGAGCTTATTGTGTACCTGGGAGCTTCCAGGTTTTTGGTGGGGATGATGAAAAAGAAGGAAGATTCTTGTTTGTAAGAAGTTTAAATTTTTTTTTTTTTGTCAAACATTTATTTATTTTTTTTTAGAAGTTTAATTTTTAAGTGGAAAGGTTTAGTTATAAAACAACAGAGTACAATACAAGACAATTTATATTAAGTATTGGGTTATATTGTGGAAATCCTAAGAGCTACAAAAATTCTGAAAAGAAATCCTATTTCTTATATGTCAAGGTGGGGTTAATCAGGAAACGTGTTTTAGGAAAACTGAATACAGGTTCTCAGTGCCTTATCTGAAACCCCTGGGGCCAGGTGTGTTCTAAGATTCAAAATTTTTCAGATTCCAGCAAGGTGATGTGGTATATATACCACTCATTACACAGTATCTCTGGCCAGGACTGGGGTGGTACTTTCTAAAACAAGCACATTAATATTCATACAGCTCATCAACTATATATCCACAATAGGTGGGGATAAATAGAGACTCTTAACTAGCCTCACCATCCCCAGATGACCTGGGCATAGCTTAAGTGCAACCTCCTGAGAGACCCTGAACCAGAATCCTCCAGTTAAGCCGCTCCTGGATCCCAGGCCCACAGGATCTGAGGTGAGTTTGTTCTTTTAAGTTGCTAAGTTTGGATATAACCTGACACGTAGCAATAGATAACTAATACTGGGACAAAAGCTGTTATAAACTGGCATAAGGCTACTTAGAGTCTCTATTTATCCCCACTTACTGTGGATATACAGTTGATGAGCTGCATGAATATTAATGTGCTTGTTTTAGAAAGTACCACCCCAGTCCTGGCCAGAGATAATGTGTAATGAATGCTATATATGCCACATTACCTTGTTGGAATCTGCTTTAAAAAAAATTTTTTTTTTAATGTCAACCTTCATTTACAGCTCTTCAAAAATTTGGAGGTCATAGCTGAAAATAAATCCCTTTTCATTTCTGGTGGTATGGTAGTCAGCTTGCCTGTTCAAGCATAAAAAGCTAAGTTCAATTTAGATAATCTTGGTCATTTGAAGATATATTTTTTAAAAAGGAAGCTTAGATTTGGGGTACTGGGAGAATTTACTCGTCATTAAAATTCCTTGTAGAGTAAATTATGAGTAAAAAAATGAAGATTTGCAATTTTTCTGTTAATTTTAGTGATGAAGACACTGAGTTTATTATGATGTAGTCTTTGTAAGAATCAGAAGAGCCTTTTTTTGAGTCTCAAGAGATCTTTAATAAATCATTATTTCCTAGCCTCTTTGTCCCACAAACCCTGAAGAACTTTCCCTTAGACTGCCTTGAAGCCATTCCCTGCACCCGGGAGAGCAGGCTGTGACGGTGTCATGGAAACATCAGTATTGACACAGGCATGATGGGGACTCCCAAAGAGTAAGGCTGTAAAGGAAACCAGACCCCAAGCTGACAGCACATCAGGTTCCGCAGGTCACACATTTCCTTTGTGAATGAAGGTGAAGAAACTTGGGCTTCTTGTATGTTTTCAGGTTAAAAATCCTTGAGTTTTCCTCCTACCTGAAAATGCTACACGTGTGTGTGTGTGTGTGTGTGTGTGGCGTCTGCGTGCGCCAAGTGACCTAACATTTAAATGTCATTTTAACATTCGGGTCAGTTGTGTGGTCAGTTGTGTTTCAGAGTAAATACTACATGACTGACTGCTCTCTAGGAAACCATTATCTCCCCTTTAAAAGCTGTTTTAAAAAGATGAGGACTATTTTTGTCCTGAAACAACATTTTCTTTACGTGTTAAAATAGGGGCAACTGAGAACAGGTGTGTATAATTAACAAGATGTACTGGTACCTTGCTTTACTTAAGACATTATTTTATTGAAAAGTTTCATTGTGAATTGATTTGTGCTTTACAGTGCTTTCCATCTAGTGTCATTGAAAAGTTGAAAACAATACCGGGATGTTTTTTCCCCTCAAGGGGAGGAAGGGTTATGATTTTTTTGTGCTAAATCACTTAGAGTTTGCTGGGTCTTCCCTGTGCTTTTTCACTTGCTGCTGTCACTGCTGCATTGACCAAAGCCATATTCCCAACAAAGACCGCTGTGGTTTTCAGCACAAAGCAGAAGACAGGCACGCCTCTGTTTTGGTTTTACCAGTGTGTTTTCACCTTTGTTCTCAAATGGTTAGATAATCTTGTGCTTTCTGCTGGAGGTTAGGGTGGCGAAGTGAAAAAAAAAAATGCACCATTTCTTCCCACGTTTAATAAATTCTGCTGCTCTGAGTGGAATCCATGGCTTATTAGACATGCCAAGCTGTTAGTTTTCTAAGCATGTTCAACCAAAAATGATGAGCAAAAATGGCTTAAATTGACTGGGGTATTTTGAGTCTCACTGGGTACATTTGTCAAAGAGTTTGGCTCTCATTTGGCTAATCTTTTCTCCAAGGAAGAAGATTCATTAACACTGCTTGGTTCTTGTTTTAGATTTTGTTAGATTCCTGTTGCAGGCTGAGAAAGGAGTAGAGTCAGTAAGAACCCAAATATGTAGAAACACCTGTAATTCTTATACTCATAGATTTTATTCTTTCCCATAAATGACAACTTTTGGGGTGAGAATAAAGCACATGCAATCCTCATGTATATTTGCTATTGCTTGGTTCTGGTGGTGTCAGTGTATGCAGGAGTAACATCAACAAATTCTTCAAAATTAACCAGACAACCTTGACTGAGAAATAGTTTCCTCCTACCTAGGAACTTGGAGTTGTTAACCGAGGAAAGGATTCTGCACATCTGGGTAGTGAACATGTTAAGTGTTTGATACAAGCATTTGAACATTAGGATGAATAGCTGAGCTGCCTTTTAGCTCTGGAAGTCTCATGGGTTGTATCTACAGTGGCTGTGGTGACAGGTGCTAGTTGTCAAACCTCAAGATTGTGTTTATGGTTTATCTAGTCTGGAGCCACAATCAGCGTTTCATTCCTCAGGCTTCACAGGTTACTGTGGCTTTTTCAGTCCCCCCTCATAGAGTAGACAGCGTCAGAAAAAGCAATTGCATTTTCTCTTTTCAACTACTTGAGCAATTGATTTGGTAGGGAAGGAAGCTGATCTTTCTTAGATTCAGGAGCATTTTGATTTTTTAATTACTCCAATTATTTTATTTATTTTTATTTTCTTCTTTAAAGCTACTTCATGGAGTAAGACCATATGTAATTAAACGGTTGGCCATAAGAAAATGTAAGCCAGTCAATTCAGTGGAAGTTTTAACAGTGCTTACTATTCACCCAGATGGTTTATATCTCATGTCATGTCTGACACCCAGTGGTGTTCAGTAAATGTTAATACCTTTTCTTCTCCACTGTAGTCAGCCTGTTATGGGGAATACAAAATGAACATAAATGAAATTATAGAACAGTTAAGTCTAGAGTAGGACTGGAAGTGTGATATTGAAGTGTGAGAAGTGAGGGTCTCATGGAGAAGAGTGTTTTGAATTTGACTTTGAAGATTAATTGGACTTGCCTGACCATGGTGGTTGAGTGGTTGAGTGTTGACCTATGAACCAGGAGGTCACGGTTTGATTCCCAGTCAGGGCACTTGCCCATGTTGTGGGCTCGATCCTCAGTGTGGGGTGTGCAGGAGGCAGCCAGTCAATGATTCTCTCTCATCATTGATGTTTCTATCTCTCTTTCCCTCTCCATTCCTCTCTCAAATCAATAAAAATATATTTTAAAAAAAGAATAAGTGGACTTGAGATACCCAGAAAGTGAGGAGGTTGCCCAGTGGACATCCTGGGACAGTGAGAAACTGGTTGAACCTGGAGACCGAGGGGAAAATCACATTGCATCCAGTTGGTGTTTTCCATAAGGGAAGGACTTGACAACCATGAAGAGGAGTTAAGGCCTGGTGTGTGGTAAGTCTAAGCAGAGGAGAGTCCGGTGGCATTTTATTAAGGTAACTGGCAGTTAGCACTGTAGATTGGATTAGAGCGAGGGGAGCCTGGAATCTGCCATTAGTGGTCAGGTGAGGAGAGCTGGGCTTCAACTGTGGAGTTGAAGGGAAAAGCAGGTAGGAAGGGCATTTGAGACAGTCATTCATTCACTAAACAAATAGATTTTGAGAGCCTTCCAGGTGTTAGGCCCTGGGCCCTGCATGCAGTAGTGAGGCCAACTGACACAGTCCTACTACTAATTCTAGCATTGTTGAAAGCATCAAATCAGATAATATATATAAGTGCCTATTCTAGAGTTTCAATTTTACAAAGTCCATTTGTTTTTAAAAGTGCTTTAAAAATGCCAATACAAATCTATCCTAATACAGGGAAATAAAAATTTTGACCAAAATCAACTTCTTATATTAGAAACTATTAGAGCTTTGCTTTTTAAATTACTTTATTTTTCCTCCACTCTGCTCTGATCCTCCTGCTAAGCCTCAGACAGTTGTGTCTTAGTTCTCTCCAGGGATAAGAAGTTACTTTGGCATACGTTCACAGCTCATTAAATTAATTTAAGAACCAACTGCTTCAGAGGCCCACAACCCAATAATTTACTCTTAAGTGTATGTTTACATCTGAGAACAGTAGCAGGGAGCTAAAAGGAGAGGGTCCCCATGGCTCTCCAGGCCCTTCACCAGCAGGATTTCACCATCCTGCTCTATTTTCCTGAGTCCAACCAAGATGCCCTGTGGAATATTGACTCTGGCTGTTTCATATACAGTGTCATTTACAGATAGTGCATATTGGACAATGTGGAAACTTTCTAAATCTGCACTTTGGAGGACTTTGTGATAAATATTATTTTGCAACTCAAAGGAAAATTTGAAAATTATTTAACATAGTTTAAAAAAAATATTGCCACTCGGTAAGCAACTCTATGAAGAGTCTATTCCAGCCAGTCTGACACTTGTTTTATAGTGGCGGTTCTTTACCTTGGAGACATTTAATGTGGTGAGAAGGCTTTGGAGCCCTGCTGGAAGCTGGGGTGTCCTGTTGGGATGGTCATCTGCATGGTTTCAGGGAGGGCACCTGTGCTGGATATGTCAGCATCAGGCACCAGGGGTTCATGCAGCTGCTTTAATCCCCGATTGAAGCTGGAGCAGCCAAATTAGCAGCCGTGACAGTCTCCTAGGGAGACTGAGCAGAGTTATCAGGCAGTTTGAGTGGCGAGGCCATTGAGGGTCTCAGATTCAGAGCTTTACCCTGAGCAGTGCAGGACCTTTAAGGGCACATGCTGACGGAGCCTAAGGGCGGGCAGCCTCAGGTCTTCCTCCCAAGACTTCTGTCCTCCCGGTGTCTGGATGGCTGCATCTTTGCAGAATCTTGGTGCTTTTAGGCTGTCATTATCCTGGTGGGAAGGGAGCTCTCCCCTCCGGGCTTTTGGCTTTTGTATCAAATGTGTGGCCCATTATCTTTGGGGCTAGCCTGATGGACACGCACACTCAAGATATCCAGATGGCAGTTTGCACTTTTTCCACATGTTCTTCTTTTCATAGTTCTTTAAAAAACATTTTAAAATTGACTTTTAGAGAGTGATAAAGGGAGAGGGGGAGAGAGAGAGAAACATCGACTGGAGAGTGAAACATTGTTCGCTGCCTCCTTCATGCCACCCACTAGGGACCGAACCTGAAACCTGGGCATGTGTCCTGACTGGAAATAAAATTCATAACCCTTTGGTGCATGGGATGACATCCAGCCACCGGAGCCACACCAGCCAGGGCTTTTCATAGTATTTTTAGCGAAAGCAGGGACCCACTGGAAGGCTCTGTCAATGGGGGGGTCAGTGTCAAGTGAGGTAGCAGAAGGGAACGGATTGACTACGATCTTGGTTTTCCCTTAACTTCAATTGCTTTTGCTTTCTTGCAGGAGAGTCACCTGCTGTTCCCATCGAGCCTCTCCAGCTACTGTCTTCCACTCTCATGTCTATAGTATCTTTCTTTACTATCCAATCAAGTAACTGGAAACTATAACCTTAATTTTGAGATGTGTGTATATGTATGATCTTAAATATAGGATGGAAAAGAAAGTTGATACCAGATTCATTTTAAAACTTTATTTCTACAGTATGTTTTGAAGTTAGTGCTCAGTCCAATCTCTTACATCTTTTGCAGATCAGAGCCTGACAGATTGTTAAAAGTAGCAATCATTTATTGGATTAATAAAACCTGGAAAATTCAATTACCCAGAAAACCCCATTCCCTGAGCATAATTTTAAATCAATATTGGGACATATAGATGAACTCAGAAATCTCTGTCTTCCTTAAAATAATTACTGTAGATGTGGAAGCCTTTCAAAATCTATCAAAATCAACATTATTAATTTTTAAGCTAATCACATTTATTACTGAGGGTTTGATATCCCATTGGAAATAATTTAGGATCAGAAAGGAGTAATTTGCTGTAATGACATTTTATGTGAGATCTGAGCAATTTTATGGGCTGGGTTTATGAGACCAGTACTACAGAGGCTGTTCATTCACTGTACATTTCTAGGATTTAACATATGATGCCCCTTAGTGGGTGAAAGTGCCTTTGTCAGATCTTAGTGCAAACAGATGTGGGTATTAAAGACATGACCATCAGGTTAAGAGAATGCAAGGCATTGCTTCATTTCATTATGCTTAAAAACTTTTTTTATTGCTGTCAGAGAGGAAGGAAGAGGGAGAGAGAGATAGAAACATCAATGGTGACAGAGACCCCCTGCATGCCCCCTACTGGGGATGGAGCCCACAACCTGGGCATGTGCCCTGACTTGGAGTTGAACCGTGACCTTCTGGTTCATAGGTCATTGCTCAACCACTGAGACACACTGGCTGGGCCCATTATGCTTTTTAAAAATATGATACACTAGGGTTGAATTTTTTATTAAGGTACCTAGAAATATGTGAAATTGAAAGAGCTAATTAAGCCATATTAAACAATTAATTATTTAATTAACAATGAGCTCACAACTTATTCAGAGACAGTAAAGCTTAGAGGGAAAGAAATAAGGTCCTAGTTACAAAGAAATCAGTACATTTTGCCCATATTATTTTCACAAATTCTACCAATTTGAACATCTACCAGGAGCTTGTGAGATTGGAACCTCATCATCTCTGAGTGATAATACTTGAAGATTTGAGAAATGCAAACCACTTACAATTTTTATTGGTGAGGTTGGATATTACCCATTTCTGTTTCCATCTTTTGAGATTTGTTTTTTGTGTGTCATTTAGTATATTGGGGTCTCTCTTAAGATCTTCTGGATTTGGGGCTGCCACCCCTCTCTCACTTAGACTATAATTTAAGTCCTTTAATATCAATGAGGAGATAATTTCAGTGAATGAAAAGACAGAGACTGGTCAGTGGGATTTTTAATTGACTGTGTTTGGCTTTAGGTAATGTGGTTTATTTTTCTCCCAGAACAACAAGTCTGGAGGTTGGCAGATCACGGTTGTTTCAGGGGTCAGCAGCGTAGGGTTCTGGATTGGCTTTCCTGTGAGTTTCTTGTTTGTTTGTTTTTGTCATAGTTGCCTGGGGGTGGATAAAAGCTTGTTACCAACTCTGGGATTCTGCACTCTCTCTCTCTCTCTCTCATGGTTTTCTGTATTCCCAGAATTAATAATACCCTTTATTAGACGTTTCCCAAATTAGCCAAGTTGAGTTCACTATGTGTTTCTTCCTGAGGTCCTGACTGATACTGGTTATGTCTCTTTTTTTAAAAAATATATGTATTTTTATTGATTTTGGAGAGGAAGGGAGAGATTGAAACATCAATGATGAGAGAGAATCATTGATTGGCTGCCTTGTGCACCTCCCAAAACTGGGGATCGAGCACGCAACCTGGGCATGTGCCCCGACTGGAATCGAACCCGGGACTTTTCAGTCCGCAGGCTGACACTCTATCCAGTGAGCCAAACCAGCTAGGGCTGGTTATGTCTCTTTTTATTAGAGAGGAGTGTTTTTCTCAGAAGCACCAAATCCCCGTCAGGCTTTCTTTCCTGAAGGTCCCATTGGTCAGGACAGGTCATACGCTCAAGCTGTAGGGTGTGTAGGGAGTACCTGTCAGGGTTTAGAGAAAGGTGGCCTCTGCTGATAAGGGCTTCACCAGCTCTTTATAAAAGGTAAAGCTGAAACCATATTCAAGAATCATATGTGCTATTTCAGCCCCTTCCTAAAGGTGGGAAGCCTCGATGGGTCATGCAATGATCAAGACTGACCATAGAGGAAATTTCATAAATATTGCCCTAGCAAATGGATGGGGCAGCTCTTTGTATTATTTTCCCCCAGCATATATTGAGGGCTAAATAAAAGTTTACTTATTGCCCATGCTGAAATGTCTCTAAACCCCCAGTATGACTTTTCTTTTGCCTTAAAAAAAAATTAAGGCATTTCAATGAGAATTTCCACAGGTTAATCGTTCTTCCTTAGTTTGAATATGCAGATGGCAAAACTGTGTTTCAGGAAAAAGAACATACCTTCTACTCCCACCTGCCACCTGTATTTGCAGAAATCAGGCCATGGCTGAAGGTTCTCAAGCTCTCAATGAAAATTTCAGAACAAAGTCATCTTTTTAGTTTATTTTTTTTATAGTAAAGTTGGCTTTGGCCTGCTATGTTAATTGCAAACATATATTTACTTTTTGCCTTTAAATGTTTTTATTGAAACATAATTGACATAACAGTATATTCGTTTCAGGCATGCAGCATAATGACTCAATATATGTACACATTGTGAAATGGTCACCATAGTAGGTCTAGTTCAGTGGTCGCCAACTGGTGGTCTGGGATCACTGGTGGTCCATGAGGTCTAAAAGGTTGGTGACCGCTGGCTATGCCCAGTAGTGCCTTTGTGGACATTTTTTGAATCTTTTTTTATTTCATTTAAAAAAAATCTTTACTGTTGAGATTATTACAGATGTCCCTCTTTTTTCCCCCCATTCTCCCCTCCACCCGATTCCTGCCCTGCCCCAGGCCTTTGCCACCCTATTGTCTGTGTCCATAGGTAATGCATATATGCATATAAGATCTTTGTTTAATCTCTTCCCACCCCCCTCCCCTTTCCCTCTGAGAATCGTTGGTCTGTTCCATTTTCATGCCTCTGATTCTATTTTACTCACCAGTTTATTGTGTTCATTAGATTTCTTATTTATTTATTTTGATTTTTAGATTCAATTGATAGGTATGTATTGTTGCCATTTTGTTGTTCATATTTTTGTTCTTTTTCTTCTTTCTCTTCTTAAAGAATACTTTTCAACATCTCATATAATACTGATATGGTAGTGATGAACTCCTTTAGCTTTTTCTTTAGTGAAACTCTTTATTTGATCTTCAATTCTAAATGATAGCTTTGCTGGCTAATCTTGGTTGTAAGTCCTTGCTATTCATCATTTTGAATATTTCTTGCCACTCCCTTCTGGCCTGCGTACTTTCTGTTGCGAAATCAGCTGAACAGTCGTATGGGCATTCCCTTGTAGGTAACTAACTGCTTTTCTCTTGCTGCTTTTAAAATTCTTTCTTTGTCTTTAGCCCTTGGCATTTTAATTATGATGTGTCTTGATGTGGTCCTCTTTGGGTTTCTCTTGTTTGGGACTCTTTGTGCTTCCTGGGGGGAAGTTTTCTGTCATTGTTTCTTCAAATGGGTTTTCAATATCTTGCTCTCTGTCTTCTTCTGGCACCTCCATAATGTGAATGTTGGTATGCTTGAAGTTGTCCCAGAGGCTCCTTACACTGTCTTCACATTTTTGGATTCTTTTTTCTTTTTGCTCTTCTGGTTGGGTGTTTTTTGCTTCCTCATATTTCAAATAGTTGATTTGATTCTCAGAATTCTTTACTGTTGAATCCCTGTATATTAGTCTTTATTTTAGTCAGTATATGCTTAAATTCTGACTGGTCCTTTTCCATTGTTTGCAGGTTTCTAGAAGATTCTTGAGTAACCTTAT
The DNA here is from genome assembly GCF_028538775.1 of Myotis yumanensis. Lineage (NCBI taxonomy): Eukaryota > Metazoa > Chordata > Mammalia > Chiroptera > Vespertilionidae > Myotis > Myotis yumanensis. Next base: position 65,415,056 of record NW_027223755.1, on the reverse strand, counting down.
AACTGTGATTTTGAACTTTATATCCAATAGTTTGCTTTTTTCCATTTCTTTCATTTGTGACATGTCTCTTTGTCTCCACATTTTGCCTGCTCCCCTGTGTTTGTTTTTTATGTATTGGGTAGAGCTGCTATGTCTCCTTGAGTTGGTAGAGTGGCCTTGTGTAGAAAGTGTCATATAGGGCCCAGTGGCTCAGCCTCCCTAGTCACCTGAGCTGGGAGCTCTAGGTTCACCCCTGTGTGGGTTGTGAGCACAGTCTTGTTGTAGTTGAGACTTGATTGCTGTTGGTGTCACTGGGATGAATTGACCTCCAGGCCAATTGGCTGTGCAGATCAGCTTTGACTACAGTGGGAGTAGACACCCCTATGGAGCAGGACTTGCTTCAGTGGAGCTTTGGTGCTCACTGAGTCTGCTCCTTGAGTATGTCGCTTATGGATGTGAGAGTTGTAATCTGGTATGGTCTGACACTAACCACTGGGTACACTGGCTCTTGGGTCTCCAGGGAGGTGCAAAGTGAGCCACTGCCTGGGGCCACCCAGCAGGAGCTACAGAGAGATCTGTAAATTCCTCCTCTTTGTATCGGGTTTGGAAGTGCCTGGATGAGGCCCAGCTATGAAACAAGGCAGGCTGGTGCTAGTGCCAGATCTTGGGCCTTTTATTGATAGGTTTGGGACCCAGCAGCTTGTTTGAGAGATTTTAGTCTGAACAAGGACAGGCCATTCATATGCATGGGTGGGGTTGTAAATTGGATGAGGCGGGGTCTTAGGGAATCACCAGGATAGAGCAAACAGAAATGGCTGCTAGTCAGCCCTGTTGCCTGGGAGGTCCTAGCATAGGACAATGATGTTTGTGAGCACCTCTGTCTGGGAGAAAACCGCCCCCGAGTTCCTGTCCCCATGCTAGACAATCCAGTTCTTTCTCGTATGTGTCTGTAATCCCCAGAGCCTTGCCCTGTGCTGGAGCTCAGAGGAAGTGGGAGCTTATAAGTTCAGTTCATGCACAGGCCTTTTAAGAGGAACAGCTGGGTCTCCAGCAGCCTCTGTGTCACTGAGCCCCAATCTGCACTGGTTTTTACAGCCAGTAGTTCTTACTGCCTGTAGGGATTTTTTTTCCCCAGCTCTGGGACTCTGGATTGGGGGTCTGGTGTGGGTCTGGGATCCCTTGCTCTGCAGAGTGGCCTCTGCAGAGATGATCTCTCTCCTGATTAAAAAAAAGTGGCACAGGTGGGTGCGGACCAGCCTGTTCCCCACCTTTGCACCTCCTACCAGTCTCAGTGTGCTTTCTTCTTTACCTCTCTAGTTGTAGAACTTCCACTCAGCCAGCTTTCCAACGGTTCTGGATAATGGTTGTTCTGTATTTTAGTTGAAATTTGATGTGGTTATGGGAGGCGGCGAGTAGAGGTGTTTACCTATGCAGCCATCTTCCCCTTGTCTTATTTTTTGAATCTTGAAACACACCTGGCCCCATGAGTTTGTGAAAGCTTGTTGGCATACACTGGCTCTCTATAAGAAAGAGAATCCAAAATTATCTGGGGGAAGTTTTCAAAACATCAGTGTCCTCTGGGTGAATGAGGTCTGTGTTTCCCTCTCCTTTCTCTTTGGTTGAGTTGTGTGTGCCGGAATCTGTGTCTGTGTGTAGGGGGGAGGTGTCTCTGACCAGTTTTAATACCGAGGTTGTGCCAGCATCAGAAAATTTATCTGGGGACACTTCAGTCTTTTTCTGTGCTTTATAATAGATTATGTAACCACAGACTTACTGTACTTCGAAAGTTGGAAAGGATATATGTGAAACTATCTAAAATTAGAGTCTTGCCCTAACTGGTTTGGCTCAGTGGGTAGAGCGTCAGCCTGCGGGCTCAAGGGTCCCGGGTTCGATTCCGGTCAAGGGCATGTACCTTGGTTGCTGGCACATCCCCGGTGGGGGGTGTGCAGGAGGCAGCTGATCGATGTTTCTCTCTCATCGATGTTTCTAACTATCCCTCTCTCTTCCTCTCTGTAAAAAATCAATAAAATATATATTTTAAAATTAGAGTCTTTTTGTTTGTTTTTTCTATTTTTGAGATTATTTGGTGGTAATTTTCTTGAACATGCCAATTATTAAGGAAGTTTTTCTGTAAGTTCCCACATTTTTATCCCTTAGTCAAAGAATTTTCAAGTGGTAGCTTTGTGGATGAGAAAAATTAAACATCTATGGTCGATTCCTATCTATCTTTACTTTAACATTATTTTATAGAATGTCATCAATAAAGTTATAACAACTAAGCAATATTTTGTTAATGAGAAACATTGTTTTAATAGAATTATAATTTTATTGAATAAGTAGGGAGAGAGGAGGCATTATATATGATTTAATATAGGTACTTTTGTACAATTTCTTTACTGGTCCTTAGTTGTTTTCAGTCACTTCTTAGTGTAACTGTGTTTTTTTTCTTCTCAGGATTTGGTAGCATAGATTCATGTAGGGACCCTCTTAGCTCCTTCTGTCTGGTCCATGGCTCCTGCACTGTACTCTGAGACTAGGGCTATGTTCTCTACTAGGGAGGACACTTTTGATTATATAGTAATTCTCCTTTAGGTCACAATGATCACTCTGCTCAGAAGAGCAGATTCAATTTTGACTTTAAATTTTGTGCTCCTACCTAAGCTCTTTAAATAGAGAAATTGTATGGCTTTTATTTTCCTTAATAGGCTCTTCTTAAATTCAACTAGGTCAGTGCTTTGAGCAAAAGGCAGCTCCAATTGCCTTTCTTAGGTCTAATAGAAGTACAGTGACTAATCATACTTTGGCAAAAGTGATTGGTTCTAGATTTGGACAGGTTCCATTAAGCAGTTGTCTTGATGACTCTCATCTTAAATGAATGTATTGTGCTTTTGGGTGAGCCTGAGATCATTGCCTCTCTCAAGTTAGTATGGGAAATGCTGCCTATAGCTTTTAAAGAATGGCTGGGTTTCATCTAAGAGGAGATGGTCTTCCCGTGCAGTTTGCTGCTGTTTAGACCTTGTTCTCCCGTTACAGGTGAGAAAGTAGGAGTGATTAGGCATGTGAACATTTTCATGTTTCTCTTATTCTCAGTGATGGACAGATTCCCAGTATGGTTGAGTGTGTTGTCCTTGCCCCAGCTCCTGCTTCACTCCTCTTCCTGGCATTTCTTCAGCCTCCAGTCTGGACTTTGTCTTCCTCACTTTTATTTCATCAAAGCTTGTCCTTACAAAAGATGATTTTAGACCTTCATTCTTTATTCAAACTTCATTTGTGGGATATAAGGATTTTTTTTTGTAATGGAGGAATTGTAGGTGTTCAGAATATGTAGAGAAAATATTTTGGCACTGCTGTTTAATAGCTTTATTTCATGCAAGGAAGTGCTCAAACTTCTCATTATTAATTTTTTTTGAATGTTTCTTAGGTGAACAACACATATATTTGGATAGAAATGATGCGACAGTGTGCATGTCCTTTTTGTGCATTCAGAACAGATAACACAATAGAGCCCATAGAGAGGAGCTCACCATTTTACAACTTTTTTGTCTGAAACAAACTGTCCGTGAGGCCCCTCAGCATCTGAGGGCAAAAGGGCCAGGAACACAGGGGTCTCCGCACCCTCTTCTAGGCTTTTGGGGGCTTGGGGTCCACCCATGTCGGTTCTCACCCACCCTGGGCAGCAGGCATTCGGGAGGATCTTGTCCCCTCTCCTGTGCGCACTCAGGTTCCTGGCGTGGATCCTGGACAGGACCGTGACGCCGATTTTTGAGACTCCGTACGCAGTGTTGGGCCAGCCCTCCCTCTGGTGCACCCCGTTTCGTGCATCTTCCACGAACTTGTTCGTGAGCCCCACCAGCTCCTCCTCGCTGATGGTGTCGCTTCTGAACTTCTGCTGCAGCTCCGGGCTGCAGTTTTTCAGATCCCAGAGACTCATCATGCTCGACACATTCACCACTCTGCCTTGGGGTTTCATGAGAGGCAGCAGCTCCGTGCTGACGTCTCGGGTACCAAAAAAGTTTGTTTTCATCGTCACTTCTGCTTGAATGTGAAACGGTGTGGAATCATTCCCTTTGATGCCCGCGTTGTTGACCAGCACGTCCAGGCCCCCGTACTCCTTGCGCAGGAAGTCGCGCAGGGCGTGGATGCTCTGCAGGTCGTCGATGTCCAGCTGCTGGAAGCGCGGGCTCAGGCCCTCGGCCTGCAGCTGCTGCACCGCCGCCCGGCATTCCGCGCCGTGAGCACCACATCCCCCGAGAACTGGCGGCACAGGTCCCGCGTGATGGCGAAGCCGATGCCCTTGTTGGCCCCGGTCACGAGCGCCACGCGGCTGCTGGACGACATGGCCGGGTAAGGGGATCGTGAAGTACTTGCGTGTAGAGCGGAGCGGGCTGTGGACGCCCAAGAACTGCGACCAGGGCTCCCGCGATGCTCCCAGCGTCTGCGAGGGCGACTTCAGGGCGCATGGTGCGCACTCTCATTATTAATTTTAAGAGTAAAATTCCAAGTGTGTGAGGGGAGATTGTATGTTGCTTTGCCTCACTTAATGCCCACTGAAAACCGGTGGGCTGCTTTGGCTCCCCAGTTGTCTGTCCCTCCAAGACAATGTCAGCAGAGATGATGGGGAAGCACCGATTCGGTGCTAGCCCAGGGGTTCTTGCACACACACCTGTACACGCCTGTGCACCTGTACGTTCCTGCACACACCCAATCCACAGAAGAATGAGTCGGATTTGCAGGGAGCACATCATGGTAGAATGATTTCCAAATTGATTCACTGATGCAAAAATATAGTATTGGTCAAAATTAGACTTTAAAAAAACTCCACAAATCTTTAGGATGGCTCCACCATGGAAGCTGTTCTACCAGCCATTAAACATAGCCCATGTTTCCTCTTGATTTGGAACGGTTACTGTACATTCAATTAAGCATTGGACAACAAAGGAGGCTTGTGTTTAGAGGCTTTATGTTGGACAAAAAGAACACACTTGAATACGAGGCTCAGGTTCAGTGTATTGAAGCCCACCTAAGAGAAGCACCCAGGACCTGAGACTGAGGGAATGGGAATGTCCTGTGGAATTTCTCTCTCTCTCATTCGTCTAGTTCAGTTTGCATAAGTTAAATGCTGTATGCTCTTTGACCCACACAACTTGGCATGCTTAGGAGTGACCACAGTTTTGTACAAATTAATTTCTACAATCCTGAGAGGAAACTGACATAATTTTTACCAAGATGTGATGCCGAAGGTCACGTGGCTTGACAAATGAATGTTGTAAAGTATCAGAATGAGGTTTCCCTCTCTGGAGAGCTTTCAATTCAGGATAGGTTTTCACCTTTCCATATTGAAATGAATTTCATAATGAGTTACAGGGATTCTTATGTCTGGGGACGTTTTAAGGACTGTACTTGTCGATAGAAAGTGAAGATTGCAATTTTTTTCCCTTTTGTTTTTGGACTTGGTAATTGTGCATTCAGAATTTTCCAAGAGTGAATTGAGTTACAGCAAATGTTTTCTTGTCCTAAATACACTGTAGAGTAATGTCCTATTTTGTCCTCCCGAAACCCTGAAAATTGGATTTGTTGTAATATGAAAAATGAGTTAGCAGTAGTGATCCCCCCCCGCCCCCCGCCCCCCCCCCCCCCCCCCCCCCCCCGTTCATACGAGGATATTAGTCTGAAAGACAGCACTGGAATGGTTGTGGTACTAGGCAGAGGGACATTTAAACACCTTAGCATCTTTCTCTGAAGAGGTGGAAGAGAACAAAGCAAAGCAAATAACAGCGTAGAAAGTGGTCACTCTAGGCTGTGGCATGTCATAGGCGTGATAGCTCATATTATATTGAGTGTCACCAGGGAAATAATTGGTCTTGGCAAGGCTGCAGGGTGCCTCTTCTTCATTGAATAAAATTAGTTAGGTTGCCGGGACTCATGAATCATGGATGAAATGCTAGAGCTAAAAATGGCCAGTAAATAAAGATCTGGGACACATGAAAAGGTCATGTCCACACACTTGCTGTTTCCTTAGTGCTTCGGTCAGGGTTCATGTTCATTGAGCCAGTAGCCTTTTTTTGTTTTAATTCAACTTTTTATTTTGAGGTAGTTCACATGTAGTTTTAAGCAATAATAGAGAGAGATCCCATGCCCCTGTAACTGTTTTTCCTCAAAGGTAACTTCTTGCAAAATGTTAATACAGTATCACAACAGGATATTGACCTTGATGCACTTCCTGGAGGGCCAAGATACAGAGCATTTCCATCACCCAAAGGATTCCTCAGAGCTCCCTTTTACAGCTGCACCCACTTCTCTGCCTCTTCACCTCTGCTTAAACTGGCAACCACTAATCTGTAGTTTTATTTCAAGAATGTTGTGTCTGTGAAATCATATCTTTTGAATTGGCTTTTCTCACTCAGCATAATTCTCTGGAGACTCAGCCAGGTTTTTGCATATGTCAGTATTTATTCCTGAGCAGTATCCTGTGCGATGGATATACCACATCCAGCATGGTTACTCGCTTACCTGCTGAAGGACGTCTGGATTGTCTACAGTTTTTGACTTTCTGAATAAAGCTGCTACAGATATTCACACATACATTTTATGTATGAAAAATTTTATTTCTCTGGGATAAATGCTGAAGAGTGCAATTACTGGGTTATATGATAGTTTCATGTTTAGTTTTTAAAGAAGCTGCATAACTGTTTTCCACAGTGGCTGTAACATGCTATAGTCCCACCAGCAATGTATGGGTGACTCATTTTCTTTGCAGCTCCTCAGTATTTGGTTTGTCACTATTTTTTTAAAGCTTTTTGGATAGGCATGTAGTGATATCTCATTGTACTTTTAATTTGCATTTCCCCAATGGCTAATTATATGGAATATTTTCATGTTCTTATTTGCTATCTGTGTAGCCTTGTTGATGAAGTGTCTCTGCTGATGTGCTAAATGGATTGTTTTTCTACTGTTAAGTTCTGAGAGGTTTTTTATTTTTTACTTTATTTTTGATACTGCTATAGATGTCCCCATTCCCCTCTCCTTTGCCCATCTCCACCCAGCCCCCACCCCCCTTCCATCTCTGCCCATCACCACACTGTTGTCTGTGTCCGTCCATGGGCTATGCATATATACTGTATATGCTCTTTGGCTAACCCTTTCATCCAATTCCCAGTATCCATGCCTCTATTTAGATTTTGTCAGTTTAATTTTTCCCATGAGAATTCTTTATATATCCTATATATTAGTCCTTTGTTTGGATATGTAGTTTGCAAATATTTTCTCTCAGTCTGTATGCTATGTTTTCTTTCTATCCTTTTTACAGAACATTTTGCAGACAGAAATGATTAATTTTGATGAAATCTATCAGTTTTTGCGTTGATTAATCTCAATCAAAGCCAATCCCTGGACTCAGTCATCTTGCCCCTTCTTCTTAACCTAACCCCGTGGGGACGCAGGCATTGTCAATCAGCCCCCACGATGTAGCTCCCCTTCTAGGGATTCTAGGCTTTGCCTCGTGGCTCACAGTCCTTCAGAAAGTCAGATCAAATTCACCAAACCAAAGGCAAATTACAGTGAACAGGCACGAGGACACCACAGGCCAGTATACAGCTGGTTAGTGTCCCTTGGGATCCTTCTACCAAAGAAATTTCCCAACCTGCACCAGCCCAGACCTGCACATTCCTGTCTGGCCCAGCAATGAACCTGCTTGAAGGGCCTGAGGAACATGCCGGCATTTCCCCCAGTTCATCTAGCTTATTTCTAATTGCAACTTGAAGAATTTTTATCATGGCTGCGTTAAAGTCTTTGTCAATTCTAAAACATCTGTCATCTTGCTGTTGGAATCTGTTGATTGTGTTTTTTCATTCAGCTTGAGATCTTCCTGGTTCTTGGTATGATGAGTGGTTTTCGATCAAAACCTAGACATTTTTGTACTCTGTTATGAGTATCTGGATCTCATTTAAACCTTCTGTTTTTGACACCACTCCAGCAGGGGAAGGGGAGAGTTGTCACCTGGGGGTGGCTTCGGTGTTCCACCATCCCTTTGAGGCCTTAACATTTCCTTAGCATCCTCTCCGCAGTGGTTCCCAACCCTCTCTGCCCATTCAAGTCATCCATTGGAGCTATATCACAGCAATCTCTTCCTCCACCCTGGGATTTTGATTCAGTTGGCCTGGAGTGGAGCTTAGGCAGGTATTTTTTTAAAAGCTTCCCAGATAAGTGTTAATGAGCAGCTAGAGTTGAGAGACAGTGCTCTGCAGACAAAGAGAACCTGGATGTTGGACATCACATTATGGATTCCTACATTTTTAAAAGCCTTGGTCTCAGACTCATAGTTTTATGTGTATCTGTTCTCAGTGGGGTTGAGATGTGACTAGCCACAGGATAAACTTGGCCCATCTTCCTGGAGTGCCAGATTTGCCTGATACAAAAATCATTTTTCAAATTGCCTTGCCAAAAAAAGAAAAAAAGGCCTAAAAGTCAAAACAGATCTTTTGTAGAATAAAATGTAAAACTTGCATGCATTCTTAAAGGAAAAGATAAACAAGTGGGATTCTAGAGAAAGCTCCTATTCATGGTGAGCCACAACCCAAAGCTCTCCTACTGGGGTGACTTTGGTGGAACTGTTTTGAGATGCACCATGAAGGCCTGGGAGGCAAAATATTGCTGTCTCTGAGTGATGTTTATAACTCTCATTGTTATGTAACCTAGGTGACTGGATAATGTGATATTTTATAGTATGAAACAGTTTTACCTAAAAGACTTTACCGTTTTTTTATCATCCTCAACTGTCAAAATACTCATCCCCCTGAATACTGATATTTCTTCGCTTTTTATTTTTGGTCTGGAGCTCTGGGTGATGAGAGTCCCATGGCTCTGGAATTTGCAACGAAGGAAACACTTCTGTTCATTCTTAGAAGGTTAAACCAGGGAACTGCTGGATAATGAGAACTTTCTCAGCCTTTTTGTTTTCACTCCCAATCACTGTCAGCATAGATGAGCTCCGTTCTCTACGGCCACGGTTTGTAACACCAGTTAATAGACTTGTTGGGGACCTGTTTATTCCATGGGGATGCTTCTGACATTTGAAGAATGCCATTTCTCTCTAAAGTGAGCACTCCTTCCACACTAATGACTCTCTTTGTGGGAAGTTCTCACAGGAGATGGGTGCTTTCTCCCCTGCAGGGGTGCACTCTTGCAGAACTGACAAGTGTGTGCACCAGTGGCTCTCTTTTACTGTATAGTCATTGAAAAATGAATGTTTTCTCTTCACGTTTGGTTTTATGGAAGCGATCCAAAGCTTGATGAAAGCAAACTCACCTAATTCCAGCACCTATAGAAACCATATAAACCCTTCCCATCAGCATCCCTCCATTAAAATATAAAAGTTGGATACTATCTTTAAATTGAGTCGTGAACCTTTTGGTGGTGGTTGACTGCAGTGGTTTCATTTTATCCCTGAAACACATGACTTTGAAGCTGGACTTCAGAAACAACATGGCTCATGAGGTTAAGAGCGTAAGGAAGTGTGGGGACGGTGGGCAGACTGCCTGGGTTCTGATCCTGCTTCTGCCCCTTGCTAGCCAGGCAAGTGACTTAACTTTTCTGTATCTCAGTTCCCCCTTCTTTAAAAAGGGGATAAGATTTTTATGGAGATGTCATGAGTTAATACACTGAAAGCTCTCAAACAGTACATGGAATATAACAATGAATGAATTAGCTATTTGTATTGTTTTAATGGATATAAAATGCATCCAGTTTCTGCAAACTTTGCATCTATGTGAAAATAAATTACACAGTTCATTTGTCTGCATAGTAACCAGAGTGAATTGTATTACATGTGGATTCGGAGCCAGGCAACTTCTTGAAATTCTTTAGCAGCTTCCATTACACTTTGAATAAGTCCAAACTTTTTACCATGGCCCACTAAGCCCTATAAGATGCATGAGATATGACCTGGTTCTTTCCCATTCTTTCCAGTACCATCTGTTATTGATCCTCTTCGTGAGGCATCTTCAGCCACACAGGGCTTTCCTTTCTCCAGTGCATCCTACACTTTCCTGCTTTAGGGCCTTTGCACCTAGTGTTGCCTGCGCCTGGAAGGTTTCCCTCCTCTCATGACTAGTGCACGCTCAACTCAGACATCCCCTCCGGAAAGGGCTTTCCTTAACTATCTGCTTCTTTCCTTTCAGTAACTATCCTGGTCAATAGTTATGTATTTTTTTACTGGCTTATTGTCCCCTCCCTCTACTAGAAGATAAACTCCATGAGGGGTGTGTTGCCAACTGATTTAAACCAGTCTGGTCTTCCAGCATTGTTGGATTCTTTTGGTCAGTATTGGTAGCCTGTAGAATAGAGAAATAAAATAGGTAGGTGCTATACATTCCTTCCTTCACTCTCTTGCTCCCAGCTGGTAAATTACACTAAAAACAATTTCTGATCTTTTTTTAAAAATATTTTTTTATTGCCGAAACCGGTTTGGCTCAGTGGATAGAGCGTCGGCCTGCGGACTGAAGGGTCCCGGGTTCGATTCCGGTCAAGGGCATGTACCTGGGTTGCGGGCACATCCCCAGTGGGGAGTGTGCAGGAGGCAGCTGATCGATGTTTCTCTCTCATCGATGTTTCTAACTCTCTCTCTCTCTCCTTTCCTCTCTGTAAAAAATCAATAAAATATATTTTAAAAAAATATTTTTTTATTGATTTCATAGAGGAAGGGAGAGGGAGAGAGAGATAGAAACATCAATGATGAGAGAGAACCATGACCTCTTGGTTCATAGGTCAGCACTCAACCACTGAGGCATGCCGGCCGGGTCAATGTCTGGTCTTAAGGCAGGGCTACACTGACTTACTAGCAAGCAGGCACAATCAAGAGCCACCTGCAGTCTCCTCTCTGTGAACGAGTCCCCCGTCTCTGTCCTTGGGCACCCTGAGTAGCACTAGCAGGGAAGTGCAGGTGCAGTGAGGACGTTCTCATGAGGAAACCATCTGGCTGTGACTGGGTTCAAGCTACAGTCTAAGGCCTGAGAGAAGCGGGACTGGTTCCAGAGCCTGAGTGCCGCCCTGCAGGTGTCAGGTGCTCGGCCTGGCCAGGTTTTTCATGTCTTGTTCTTGCAGAGATGGTGGAATCTGTGCAATCTTAACCAGCCACATAGCTTCAACACCACTCATATATACCGCAAATGAAAATTACCTTTGTTAATTAACAAAGCGTTTGCTGTATTTTAAAATAATGACATTTAAAGTGCTAAGCAGGAGTGTGAAACTAATAACAGTGCTTGAAATGCCAGGGTGTCCATAAGTCTTAATATGAAAATACACATGCAATATGCATTGTTTATACCACAAGTTTTCCCAAATTACAGAAATGTAATAGATAGGGACCTTGTCTGTTTTATGTCCTACAGTATGTCTATCACTTAAAATAGTACTTAGTTCATGATAGGTGTTTCATGAATGAACACAATTATTTCTGGCAGAAAAATAATGTGTTCTAAACAATGAACTTACAAACGTTTAGAGTAAAACCAGTTTTTATTTTTTTTTTTAGCAAAACTGATTTTTAAGTTGATGATTTGTAGCTTGAAAAAAATCAACCTTTTTCTAAAAATCCATGAATATTTGTATTTCATCTTAAGTTGATTTGGTTATCAATCATAATGTCTGGTTTTATCAGGAGGACATTTTATGAATATGGGAAACTGAGCACATCCAATGCTACCCATATACTGAAAAATGGTGTGAAAATGACAAAAGATATTTTTTAAAGAAAAAAATCCTTAATATTCAAGAAAGATATAGAAAGCCATGACAGATGAAAACTGCAGTGATTCCTGAAAGAGGGAAAAGTTGCGAGTTCTGTAGAGACGTAGAAATGAGTAAGAGAGGGAGCAGAGGACTGCTGCAGGGGAGAACAGTTCTGCAGACCTGGAGCCCAGAGCTGGGAAGCAGCAGAAGCAGGTCGGCGCCCTTGGGTGCTCATCAGAGACTAATGCAGAGCTGGGAGGCCAGAGAGCCTTTCCCAGAAGTCAGTGGCTTTTGCTTCAGGCTAAAGTGGGCCAAGGGGTCTGTGCCCAGGTGTCACCGTGTTCCACTAGAAAGGTGGGGACTCCCAGATGATAAGCTGCCCCACCTCCCTGACAGCATTTTGCCGTCTCCTAGCAACTTCCAGTGGCAGGCTTGTACTTTCTCAATATTTCTTCAGATGTACATGGAGATAAAACAGCTCTCATACGGGTTTTGTAAATATTAAATAAGTGAATGGAAAAAATACTCAGCATAGCACACGGTGCTCATTATATAAATAAGTGTTCATTGAGCCCCAACTTTGTTAATGGTGTGTATTCAGTGCCATGTAGATATAAGTGAGTACTATGAGGCATTGCCTCTCAAGTAGTGAAACACATATGAATGAATTAATTTAGCTTTTTGTGGCTGTCATTTCATGAGCCATATTTCTTAACATTAAACTAGGATCATTTTGTCATAAATTATTTAATAAAAATACAGCATGTGAAAATAAAGTCACATGATTTATGGCTATTACAAATAAACTCCTAAATACACACATATGTTATTTATTCATTAAAGAAATACCATGTCTGGCCTTGGCCCATGTGGCGTGGTTGGTTGGAGCATCATCCCATACGTCAAACGATGGTGGGTTCTATTCCTGCTCAGGGCACACACCTAAGTTTTGGGTTCAGTCTCCGGTCTGGGCATGTGTGGGAGATAACCGATTGATATCTCTCTCTCTCTCTCTCTCTCTCTCTCTCTCTCCTTTCCCTTCCTCTCTTAAAAGAAAAGGAAAGAAATGCTGTGTCTAGATCTGATTATGTAGCTATGTTTTCAAGTCCCCGAACAGAAGAACATCTCTACAAGAGAAACAGCCTTCCTTTGAAAATCTATTCAGAGCCAATGACGTACATTGACTTGACTTTTGGTATTGTTGTTTTGTTTGTAGTCATAATGAAGGAAAAGATAGTATTTTCAGGGCTTATCAAAGTTTTTACCTCCAATAATTTTTCTTTAGGTTCTCTTTGTTTACCAGTCATTTGATCCAAATCTGGATAGTATTCAAAATACCCCTCAAATGTTTTAATAACACTAACTTTTGCTTTAATAAGTCAAATTCCTTTCATTAAGGGTCTTTGACTCAGCAAATGTTTCTTGTGTCTGTGTTCACTGAGAGTACAGTGCTGACTGGGATGTGGTGCCTGCCCTCTGGCAGTTTGCAGTATGTTGGAGGCAGCACACAAACAGGTGATTTTACTTAAGGAATCCAAGAAAGCTTTCTGGAGGAGATGTCACTGAGACCAGAAGAGTGAACGTGACTTTTTCAAGGAAAGAAAGGTACAAGGAGAATTCCAAGAAGATCAAACAACATGAACAAAGACACAGAGACAGGAAATGGCATGGGGGAAATGCATGAAGGTGACAGTGATCAATTCTGTATTATTAGAGAATGATGAGCAGTAGAGAAGAGTTGGAACATAAGGCTGGAGAAGTCGATGGGGCCTGTAAGGGGAGAACCTTTTTGTTCTATTTTTAATTAATGGAAGGTCTCTTTAAAGGTTTTGACTAGGCTGGTGATAGACATTCGTGTTTTCAGTAGATTTTACAGGGCTGTGCAGGGAAGGGAAATTAGAGAGGTTTGCACTAGAAGCAGGAAGCTCTGTTAGGAGACTTGGCAATGGTCCGGGTGAGAGACAATAAGATCTTGAACTAGTGCTTGGAAATCTGTATGGAAAGGAAGGGATGGATTTTTTAAATATTTAGGAGATAAGACTTGAAAGATTGGGTGATGATTGGATGTTGGAAATGAAGGAGGAAGAGATTAGGAGGACTTGAGATTGCTGGCTCGAGAGACTAATGGTGACCAGGGTACCATTGGGGCATGTTGAGTCTGAAACACTGGATGGCAAGCAGCCTTCAAAATAGACATCTGCAGCTGGAGAAAAGACTCAGGAGCCTTCAGTGAAAGATGAGAGCTAGGACTGTGGTAGTCTGCTACCACTGTCTGCTCCAAGGAGGACATGGAGAGAGTGAGAATGGGGGCAAAGGGAGAGGGGGATGCAAGAGAATTGGGAGACAGGACTGAGAAGGCTGAGAGGAAGACAGAGGTAGTAATGAAATAGAACCATTAGGGACAGCAGCAGTTGAGGCATAGGCAGAGAAATGCTGAGTAAGCAGAATGGTCAGAGAGACCAGAACAACCAGAAAAGAAAATCTAGCCTCATAGTAGCCATGGGAAGGAGAGGTCAGTGGTATCAAACATGGTAGAGCAGGCCAGTGAGACATAGGCTGAGTGAGTTTGGCATGTGCAAGAAATGGGTGTCCTTTGGGAGAGCAGGTGCAGTAGAATGGGGGTATCGGGCCTCGGCTCAAGAAAGGGAGGGAACAGGAAGTAGAGTTGCAGGAAGCTAGCTCACCACAGGCTCTTTCAAGTGAGAAAGAAAGCAGTGGAGTGGTAGTTGTAGGGACTTCTGTAGGGACCAGGGAGATTTGTGTTGGTTATTATTTTTTAAGGAGTTGAGTGACTAAGATGTGTATATATTGTCTAGAAAGAAAGAGTAAGCCAGTGGGGCAAGAAGGTGATAGAGGAGGAGAGAGGACAACAGATGGGGCAGGTACCAGAGGAGGTGGGAGGGAGTGGTATCAACTACACTTTGTTAGGAATGGCCTCAAGCAAGAGGAGGAATCAGAATCTTACAAGGAGAGGCAGAGATGAGATACATATGAAGACTCTTCATTAAAAGGCCAATCTATTCTGAAATACTTCTCATATCTGTAAAGATAACAATTGAGTATTAAGATTAATAAAAGACTTAAAAGCTAAAAAAATATTGTTTCTTTGCTGCTTTCAAATTATTATATACCACACTTTTTTTTAAAGGAATTATCAGTTTGTTAGGTCATATGGAAAACCAGATGGACTGAGCCCCCAAACGGTGCCAGCCTAGGCCATAAGCTTTATGAGCTCTTTTTCCCCTCAAAGTAGTCTCTGTACAGAGCTCTTTTGATAAGTTAAGTACAATTGTTGATCATCTCCTAATTTTAGAAATAACAGTATTAAGTCATTTGCTTTGTATTCCTGGTAAGGTAAACATCATAGTTCATTGCCACACTGCTGCAAAGATTTGATTCTGGGGGATAGTATTTGGTGGTTTTTACTTGATGGAGTAGGAAGTTCATGGTTTGTTAAAATAGGTACTTGGGACTTTATTGACAGCACAATCATAATGAAATGTAAATGTTATTCCTGTGGTCCTTCAACCTTTTATATTCTAATTGTATTTCTGAAAAAAATTGGTGTTTTTACTAAATGCAAAGGTATCTGCACACAGTACATTTAGTTGACGATTTGTTCAGTGCTTACTGTGTTGCCAGTACAGTGCTTGTCTGGGAGAAGGTCAGAGGAAATAGGGAGGCATCTCCACGTCCTGGAAGGAGCTGCTAATGGAACCCTGCCAGCCGGGGAATGTGGAGTGGTAGCTCCATAGAGAAGCCAGGAGCACCGAGGCAGGAGGGGAGGGCAGGGCAGGGTGGGGCTGAGGGCCTTTCCTAAGGAGATTTATGCAAGTGGTAGTTGATAAGGGAAGATAAGTCCGGTGTTTATATAAACATAGAAGCACTAGTGCCTCATTAAAGTCTCAGAGACAAGAGGTTTTATAGGCTCTTAAGTAACAGAATTTTTTTTTTTTTTTAAGAAATGGAGTGAAATGTAAATGAAGTTTTATTTTGGTCTCAATCTATCAAGAGTAGATTCAAGGTTCAGCACTGGAGCTTAGGAAGTGTTGGGCAGGATGATCCAGGGGTTAGGATCTTACTTGTTAGAACGCAGGCGCACTCTGTCCTGTGTTGACATGGGGGTGTCAGGCAGAGCTGAGTGATCAGTCTGGCTGTTGATAGAAGTCTTGGGACCTTGGCCTCTTTTGGCCCTCTCTTTAATGTGAAAAGATTAGCCTCATCGGTGTCTGTTTCTGAGGGCTCTTCAGGGTCAGGTGCAAAGATGTGCCTGTGTGAGCTTTCCCTGCATCAGAGTCATGCTGTGACCTGTAGACAGATGGCCTGTTTTGTCCCTTGTTCAGGTATATACCTTAAGTGCCTACTGGGAGGTTTGTGTGGGATCTAAGATTGTTTCTGTAAATCCCTGCCTTCAAAGAGCTTACAGTACAAAATAAGACACAAGAACAAATAGCAAAATGCAAGTAGCTACATGAAGTACGTGAGCTTGGCTTGCCTTTCTTCCTGAACGGCTCATCTGTCATTTGCCTGTACAAACCCATTTTCCATCCTGATCCATTCTGCTCTGTGCCCTGGGACATTGACCCTTGTGGGTGACATCAACTTCTTTGCCTTCTGGTCTCTTTGGTTTTGGCCCGTGGAAGGCTGTAGCAGGAGGTCAGAGGGCAGGAAGAGAGTGAGGTAGGAATGTCTGTTCCTTCATCCTCCTGTCAGGTGGCCCTTCCCCGTTCACTGTTTCCCTCTGGGTTCCAGCAATGCCTTTCAAACCTGGTGTGGAATAGCTCCTCATGGTTGCCAGTGCCAAGGAACTGCACTATGTTGGGTTGGTTCCTCTGCCCACGCCTTGGCAGACATCTCCTTGATTACATTCTCCTCAGTCATTCTGTTTTCTGCTGGGACCTGACTGATCACACTTTTCATTTTCTAAAAACAATTATAGACAACTTACAAAAAAGGACAAATATACTACCCAAAATTTACATGCAAATACAGCATAAATGGTGTCAGAGGTAAAGAAATTATCTGAGTGAAATAGGGGAAAATACTGACATGCACTTTTACTAGAAATTGCTGAATGTGCATACAGTTGTAACAGTTTACGTTTGGCCAGGAAACTTAATGTTTAAATTTTAAGACTATAAGAATAATCAAAGATATAGATAAAGCCATCTGCGATTAGAAAATATAATAAGCCATTAGCTGAGATTTGGAGTGAGCCCTCAGACTCGATATCATTTATACTGTATTTATTGTTTCAAAAATGATGAGTTATCTTAAGGATGGTAATGTATTGAAGAGGGGGGGCAAAGACCGTTGTTAATGATTACTTTAGAGAACATTAGTTGAGTGCTGAAGACTTACCAGTTCTTAAAGGTTTCATTTTTAGATGTGTCAACATTAACCTTTGTGGAATTGATATTAGTGGTAAACTGAGGTCAAGTTTTGGTTGACTTTTAAAATTAATGGTCAGTTTGTTTTATAATTCTGAAACAGGATCCTTAGTCTAATGGTAGACTAACCCATTTGGCTTGGTATTGTCAACAAGCCTAAGAATTTAAAAGTTTTCCTTGATCGGTTGGCTTAACGAGAAAGAAGAAAAAAAATGTCAACATATTAAAACATTTTTAGAATCATTTTCTTATTTTCTCTGATACTTACCTTTACGAATGTATTGGATTTCTATTGGACCTATAGTCTGGATAAAAGTTTTTAAAATGTAATAAGTAGTTATAGAGTTCAAATAGATATTTTGAGATTTGAAACATGGTGTTATCCTTGCTATGATATATCATCTTCACTAGGGTGGTTATTATTTTTCATTAAAAGGCCAATCTCTTCTGAAAGTTTACTTTTCATATCTGTAAAGATAATAATTGAGTAATAAGATTAATAAAAGACTTGAAAGCTACAAAAATATTGTAGCTATATCATAGTAAGGATAACTTTCAAGTGGTGTATGATATACGATGTACATTTAAAATAAACTCATTAAGGCATTCAGAGACATTTTTTCCTGCTTACCCCTGAAACTGAAGCAGAAAGTAAGTTGTTTCAAATTCAAAATTCAATCAATAATTGTTATTCCAACCATATTAAGATTAGAGAGCATAAGGAAGTGAAAGCTTTTGAAATCAGCTGTCGTAGATAATTGGCTGCCTCTGGCAGTGTAGAAAGATGGCAATTTCTCTAAGCACACACTCAATGGAAAATATGATGAATTACTTATCTCTGGTGTTCACTCTGTCTTTGTTGGACCCATTAGAAAAACTGGAAGGAAACTCTCTGGATTCTTTTTTTTTTTTCCTCCTTCTACTTTATACATTTATTTTTTTTATTTCTATTTTTAAAATTTTGTTTTATTGCTTAAAGTTTTACAAAGAGTATTACATATGTCTCCTTCCCCCGCCCCTCCCCCCCCCCCCTCCTTGACATTCCCCCGGCCTCCCTTACCCCCCAGTGTCTTATGTCCCTCTCTGGATTCTTTAAGTAATATATGCATGCACATACATCTTTTAAAAACAATTTTGAGGTCTAATATATAGGACAGTACACAGATCTTACATAGCTGGATGAATTTTCACATATAGATACGATTGTGTAAACACCATCCAGATCAAGACACACAACATTTTCAGTACCAAAGAGGCTCCCTGTGTCCCTTTTCAAACAGTATCCCCCTCCTCCCTCCACTCCCTCACTCAGAGGTAAACCGCTCTTCTTCCAGCACTGAACATTAATTTGGCCTATTTATGACATTGTATAAATGGAATAATAAGATGTGTATTCTTTTGTGTCTGGCTTCTTTTACTGAGCATTACTTTGGTATTTTTCATGTTATTGCCTGTGGCAGAAGTTTTTTTCTTTTTTCTTTTCAGTTTCTGTGTGGTATTCCATTGTCTGATTATAATACGATTTATCTATTGTGCTATTGATGGATAGTATTTAGCTGTTATACATAAAGCTATTCTAAACACTCATACATGTACTTTTTTTTTTTTTTTTTTTTTTTGGCGGGAGGGAGGAATCAGTCCTGTGTTTTTATTAAAGAGAGTTAGAAAGAGACTACACCTCAAGGGATGAGATACTGGCCAGAAAGGTGGGGTGGACTCAGGTCCTGGGGATTCAAGGGCAGGTTGATGGACTGGGAGGGGCCAAGGAGACCAGGTCCTGGCAGCAGTTGAGGAGGTGCCTGAGGGTGAACTTTCAGGCACTGGGGTGATCAGCTGGTTCTGCAGGAGTCACAGGGTAGGTTGGGTTGGCCTGGAATCTCCCTGAGGCCATCCTGCCTTGTCTACTTAGATCATCCACTGGTCCTGATCCTGGTTGTTGCCTTCCCTGTCCACCTTATTGACCTCTCCATCATCAGGTGACTCATTGTAGTCATTCATCTCGTCCATGTCCTGCATGTCCTCATCATCCTCTGAGTCCTCTTCACTATCCTCATTGTCATCTTCATCCTCCTCTTCCTCATCATCATGGTGCTCTGAGGCCAGCTTGCCAATAGGTACCAGGTTGTTGTCTTTCTCTGCGATGCTGTGGAGCCAGGCTTCACATAGCTTGATGGCTGCTGTTCTTGCTGCTGCAGCTCTGTCTCTTCCACACAAGGCCGATCCAGATTAAACCACAGAGTTTCAGTCACACGGGGGAAGAGGGAGGGAAACAAGGTGGACATGGCTCCTAGATATGATAATGACCGTGAGGCTGACCAACAGGAATCCACATTTTTTTTGGTGGAAATATGCACTCATTTCTCATATATCTATATTAGCTAGAAGATACTATCAAATGGTTTTCCAAAGTGGATATACCAATTTACATTCCATCTAGCAATACATGAGAATTCTGGTTGCTCCATATACTTACCAACACTTAGTATTATCAGTCTTTCAAATTCTTGCTATTCTAATGGGTGATTTTTTTCTTACATGATTACAAGAAGATTTTAGTTCTCCTAATTATCCATGTACTTACTTCAGTATCTAAGATTAAGAATTTCATTGCTGCGTGACAGTTATAATACCTGTCTCTGGGTGATTTATCTCTTCTAGTTTATTCACAATTCCATAGGAATATTTGTAAACTAGAAATTAAATGATAAAATTAAGCACTATGACCAATCCTTACTGAAAAGGATAGAAAAAGGAGAAGTAAAGAAAAATAAATTTCATGGGTGTACATGTATGTATGTGTGTATGGGTATATATACATACACACACCTTCTCCTTGATGGAAAGGATCCAGTGTAATTCATCTGCCCACCAAGTGGCCGTCCGATCCTTCAGGGGAATGGCTGTTTTGGGCACTGAAGATTGGTTTCTGCTGCCGGCAGGTTAGGTGCTCGTCGTTGGGAGGAGCTGTGTTAGCCTTGTGAGAAGTCCTTGTTGAGTCCATGCATAGCCTCTCTACTGCCACCATAGCCACTTCTACTTGGTCTATTGAGGAAGCACTGGGGTGGCTGGTGAAAGAGGATGACATCTAATTTGTTCACTTGATTACTGAGAGGCCCTTTGGTGTACATTCACATGGGACAAAGTGTGTTTTACACTCATTGTGCTCCTTCTGAAAGGTCCACCCATATACCTCTCCCCTAGACCTCCTTCCTCTCTCTTCCAATATTGTTTTTTTTCCCAAGTTCTTGACCATCCAGGTTAACCATTAGTCTTTGCCCATGACTCAGTATAGATCCCTAATTTTAGCCATTTCTCAATGTAGATAAAGTGGACAAGAAAATGTACTGGTCACAGCTGTGTCTGCTGGGACAGTTTCTCTTCAGAAAGTATTTCAGGAATGCCCTTTTTTGGAGATGTAAGGCTGTTTGCTGTGTGCCTGATATCATGAACACCATCTCTAAGCCAGGCCCAAGTTCCTTCTCACTCAGCTGGTCACAAGGAACTCTCCATGCAGCTATAGGTCTGGTAAGTAGGAGCAGGTGTTCGAGGTGTTTGAGCCTCTCTGCTTGTGTAATTTCTGTGCCTTGTTGACCTGCTTTAGCCCGTTCTTGTATACCTTTACCTTTTGATGATTGATTGCTTCTACATAGGCCCAACCTTATGGCTTGGTGGGTCAGATAACATTCACATCATTATGGGCAGATCAGTTCACACAGTCACTGGATATCCTTTAATCTGGCTCTGCCAAAGCCTAGTTACAAGTCAGGAGTCATTTCTTAAAAGCACAGTTATCTGCAAAAGAGGAAACGACTTTGTTTCAGAACCCTAGACGTTTGTGCTGTGATTCTCTAGATTCTAGTGGATTCTACAAATTGGATCCACTGTGTCCTAAGATGCAAGTAGCATAGGAGTTTGTGCTGCAGATCAGACATACTCCATAACCATATCTTGCTCAGGACCTTTCTCAACACTGGTGGTATTATAGGTTACCTAGTAAAAAAACGTCAGAATGTTGAAATGTGGTCTGTATTATCTTTAAAATGCAAAGAGGCCCACCCTAGCCGGTTTGGCTCAGTGGATAGAGCATCAGCCTATGGACTGAAGGGGCCCAGGTTTGATTCCCGTCAAGGGCATGTACCTCGAGGCTGGGGTGGGAGACAACCAATCAGTGCATCTCTTTCACACTGATGTTTCTCTCTCTCTCCCCCTCCCTTCTATTCTCTCTGAAAATCAATGGGAAAATGTCTTCGGGTGAGGATCAACAAAAACAAACAAACAAAAATCAAAGAGGCCCATGAAGTGCTGTGCCTCTTTCAGTAATAAGCGGTTCAGAGTCCAGCAACTTGCATTTCACTCTGGAGTGGACATTCCAACATGTTTCAGACTGGATCCCCAGAAACTTTACTGGGATTGTAGCCCTTGAATTTTCATGTTATTTTCTTTTTTCATCATCAAGCTTGGATGCTTTTTACTAGGACATCTAAGGGATTTGTTACTCGCTGTTCATCAGGTCCAGTCAGCATGGTGTAATCAATGTGTGGACTAGTTTGATATTCTATAGGAAGTGAAGACAAGCAAATCTCTCTAATTATGGTAAAGACAAGTGTTGTTATAGCCCTATAGGCAGGAATGTGAAAGTGTACTCTTAGCTTTGACTTGAAGTAAATGGCTTCTTGCCTTTCTTGCGTATTGATAAAGCATTTTCCAGATGAGCAGCTTCATATCAGGTGTCAGGAGCTAGATTTGCTCCAGAAAAGGTAATTCATTTGGTAAATTAGTCACATTGGAACTACTGCCTCAATTGGTTTATGATAGTCCATAGCCATTCTCCACGATCTATCTGCTTCTGCACAGTCCAGAGAGGTAAATACAATATTAATGTGATAGGAATTGCAACCCTTGAAAATGTCAAGTTTTTGATAGAAGTGTGAATCTCTCCAGTTTTTTCATGGATGTGGTATTTCTTCTGGCTTACTATCCTTGTAGAGAGGGGATGTTCAGAATCTTTCACTTGGTCATTCCTATCATAATAGCCTATACTCCATCAGAGAGCCATTGTGGTAATTCTACCAGGGGTCGAGTATGTTTACTAATAATACATTCAGAATTGTAAAATAGCCATAAGGTGGGTCCATGGATTATTGGACCCACTGTGAGATGGAAGAGGCCAAAACTTCATGAATCACCTGACTACAATAAACTTGACTTTTCAAAACAAATAAAAATTTCCCACCTCCCTCAATGCTCTTGCTCTTCTAGGTTACCTTTTCCCTTTATCATTCCCTTATTTTCGGAATGTCTTGAAAGAATAGTCTCCATTTGGATTTATTACTTCATCACCTGTAAGAAATAGATAATTCTATTTGGGGGGTACATTGACAAATATCAGTGTGTGTGTGTGTGTGTGTGTGTGTGCATGTGTGTGTAAATAAAAACCGTGTTTTCTTGATTGTGCATCCCCATAGGATGATGTCCTCATTCCCTTTTCCTGTTTTGACAAACTTCAACATTCTTCATCTCTCTTCAGTCTTACTCCCACACCTGCCAATCTCATGAAACTATCTCTTCTCATCATTAGTGACCTCTAAGTGCCAGATTGGTGCTCTGCAGTGTCATTTGAAGTTGTTACCACTCCTGCTTTCCTGAAACTTTCTACTATGTTGGGTCCATGACACCACTCTCTCTGGTTCTTCTCTTTGCTCTCATTACTTCACAGAATCCTCTGCACGCTCCTCCTGTCTCACCACAGTTCTCATTATACTCAAGCGTACCTATTTGGACCTTGTCTTGCAACTCCTGCATTTAAAAATCCTCACCGTCAATCCTGGTGTTTGATGTGAATATTGTGCTTCAAAGCATCATAGAATGGGGTGAGGTGCTAGTGTGATTCTGTACCGGGAATAAATAATTTGTTTGGGGATCCCTTGAAACACGTTTTCCATTTGCACATATGCTGCTGAATGGACAGATGGAATCCCTAATAGATGTTTGGGCCTCACTGTTGAGGTACATTGTCTCTCTCCACAAACACCTGAGTGCCTCATTAGTATCACTGTCACGTCACTCATCACAAACTGTCTCACTTTGCAGATTGAACTCAGCCCCCCTCCCCAGGCCTGCCTCCTCTAGCTGACTTCCCACTTCCCCTGCAGTGACTCACAGGACTTCCCAGATGTTTTAGGTTCTGTCTGGAGCCAAGAAACATTCAAAACTACTGTTTTTAAATCATATTTTCTAACAGAATGGTTTTCCATAAATTAGGAGTTGGTTACATTATTACTGATATCTTGAAATGATTAATTTATTTAGCAATTATGAGCACTGTGTTCTTAGAGATATACAAACAGAAATAAATAAAATATGAAAGGCATGGCTTTTATAGCAATTATAAGCGAATAGGAAAATAATATATGTATACCATTTAATTCTAATACAGGCACAATGTGATAAATGGACAAAGGTTTCATGAAACCTGATAGATAACTTGAAGAGGACCTTGAAGGGAGGGATAAGGATTTTAACGGGCAGAGACTAGAGTGAGGATAGGTCAGTCAGTTGGAGGGAGTGACATGTGTTGGCTTATGTTGAGTATTCAGTTTGATGGATATACGGGCACATTGGGAGATAAACATGGAAGGATAAGTTGAGCCATAAAATAGAGGACCTCAAATGCTAGCCTAATTGGTGCAGATATGGAAAGTAGTGGGGAGCCTTTCAGGCTTGTGTTAGAAGTGTGAAGATCGGGCATGGGGAAGATCCTCTGGCAGCAAGCCGGAAGTTGGAGGGTTCAAGTTAGGGCACCTGTGGCTGGATGGTTTTCTCTTCTGAGCGCTGGGGTGATGGGAGGAAGAGGTTACTCCTTTACTGTGCTCCACTCTGATTTGAGACTGAAATGATGGGCTTTGGGTACTCAGCTTCTTAGACTTAGTCTTTTCTCTAAATTTCTGCTAGTTTAAGGCTTTCTGTCACTACTCTTTCCACAAGTATTCAGTTATGTTCTAAATCAGGGGTCCTCAAACTTTTTAAACAGGGGGCCAGTTCACTGTCCCTCAAACCGTTGGAGGGCCGGACTATAGTTTAAAAAAAAACTATGAACAAATTCCTATGCACAGTGCACATATCTTATTTTGAAGTAAAAAAACAAAAATGGGAACAAATACAATATTTGTATTTGCATGTGGCCCGTGGGCCGTAGTTTGAGGACCCCTGTTCTAAATGATGCCCAAAGGTCAGGCAGCAAAAGGGAGGAAGAAGAGAAAACACTTACAGAATGAATAATTAAAAGCTGCATGAAGGGCCAAGAGCATGTTTGATATGAACACAGCAACCATGTGTTCTTAGCTGAACCCTTTGTAATGGCTCCAAGATGCTTGGAAAGTCAAGCCTGTTGGAAAGGGATTGGTAGGATACTGAAAAATCTGTTATTAAAATGTTATTACTTGCCTAAATTCTGCATCTTAAAAGCCGATGTGAATTATGCACATTATTTGGGGAATTGCCAGGGTGTCCCTCAGCTTTTAAAAATTCAACCAATTTCTTTTGCATGTTGCTCATCTCTTTGTCCACCATTGCTTTTCCACCATCAGTGTAAATGTCAACAGCGAAACAGGCAAATAATGTCTTAGTATGATTATAAACACAGTTTTGACTTAATGGATCCCCTTAATGGATTATACTTTGAAAATGCTGGTGTGTGTTGTGTGTGTGTGTGTGTGTGTGTGTGTGTGTGTGTGTGTGTGTGTGTATCCAACCATCTTCTGGTTATGCCAGCCCCCTTTTGTGGCCAGATGATACCAGGTACTTGTAGCTGTCAGTTGCTTTGTTTTTTACTTAGTGTTTCCCCACAGAACTATGCATAGATCTTAGTGGTTCTACCCATGTTGTGGCTCAGGACACTGTTGGTTGACTGGTTTTATGCCCAACTTTGTGGTCTGGGGTTAGTGTCAGATATACAATTGGCTGTTCAGACTTTAACTGTCAAAATGACAAATACGGGGCACTCACCCTCAGATCCTCCTTCTTGATGTTTAGAAAGCTGTAAAGAGCACTGGGGATTTAAAAATTCATATACAGGTAGCTTTTCACTCAAAGTTGTGGCCTGAGACATCTCAGGATTTCTGTGGCTAAAACTTAATGGTGAACCCTGGCTAGTGTGGCTCAGTTAGTTGGGCATCATCCCATGCACTGAAAGGTTGCCGGTTAGATTCTCAGTCAGGGTACGTGCCAGGGTTTCGGGCTCAATGCCTGGTATTGGGCGTGCAGGAGACAGCTGATCGATGTTTCACTCTCACATCAATGTTTCTCTCCCTCTCCCTCCCCCTCTCTCTCTAAAAATCAATAAAAAAAAATCTTTCAAATATAATGCCGACAGATGGAACAGTGAAATGATGATTTGCAAGTTTTTTTTTTTTAACTAAAATTTATGTTGGGGTATTTTAGGTTATGACTGTAAAATAACATAAGATGATAAAGTGTTGATGGTATTGTACATTTCTGTAGTGTGGGAGATCCCTGCCATGGTTCTGTTTACAAGTCTCTGGGGGTAAAATTTTTCATGAGAACATGGTAGTACATTTGCATAATATTATATTTAAAGCATATTTAATGACATTTGGAAATGCTCAAGACACATTAGTGTCATTAAATATATATATTGCAAGGAATTAAGTTATGTGGGAGCTGGCAAAGCCAATATGAAATCCACAGGGTGGGCTGTCAGGAGGGGCTGGCTGGATCTCCTGGATGTGAGCTAAACTGCTGTCCACAGGCAGAAGTTCTTCATATAGAAGACATCAGTTCCACTCTTATGGCCGTGCAGCTCATTGAATCAGACCCCCTTGGATTGCCTAGGATAAGTCATCTTCCTTAAAGTAAACTGATTATAGACTTTAATCAAATCACAAAACACCTACACCGCAACACCTAGATTAGTGCTTGAATAACTGAAGACTATAGCCTAGCCTCGTTGACTCATAAAACTGACCATCTGACAGAATAGTTTACTGAACCCTCATGTCCCATTCCTTCTGCAATAACCATAAACCAGTTTTGCCTCACTCATACCTTCATTCACTTCTCCCCTTCCTATTTTATTTGGAAGCAAATCCCAGTCATCATATTGTTTCATCTGCAAATGTTTCATTAGGTGTGTGTCTCCAGCCTGGTGCTGTCCAACAGAGTTTTCTGCATTGACAGAAAGAGTCGATATCTGTAACCATAGCCACATGTAGCTGTTCACCATTTAGAATGTGGCTAGTGAGATCGAGGAACTAAAATTTTACTTTTACTTAATTTTAAACAATTTAAAGTTAAATAGTCATATGTGGCTAGTGGCTATGGTATTGGAGGGCACAGCTTTGGAAGATAAATGCTCATTATTAGAAATCATAATCATATTTTGTGCCAAAATTTTAATAGTTGTTCTTTAATATTATCAAATACCTTTCATATCCACATTTCCAGTTATTTCATAAGTGTGATAAAATTGTGTATTTTTAATAGATGAGACTATAAATAAGAGCTCTTATTTGTAAATATGTCTGTTTTCAAAACTATAAGTTCCCTCTCTCTGATTAGCTATTTATTTGTTGAAGATGCTGTGTTATTTGTTCTTGCTAGATATTATGTCCTACGTATTTTATAGATGATTTGGTGAGGGTTCAATTCAAAGCAGTTCTGGGTTCACAGCAGGTCTGACTCCAGAACCTGAGCTCCTAACCTTTCCTGAAATGATGATGATGGTGGCGATGGCAGCGACAACATAGCTAAGCGTTTCATCACAAAGTGTGGGTGCTGTTCTTAATTCCCGTCTTCTAGGCTGGCCAAGCGACTTCTCCAATGTCAAATAGCTAGTAAGTATTAGAATTAAGATTCAGTCCAGGCAGGCAGTCTGGATCCAGAGTCTGAATTCTTTTTTTAAAAAATTTATTTTATTTTTTCCATGCTACATGGTCTCTATACTTACAAGAGATGAGAAATTCTTGTTGGCTGCTTCTTAACAGCCTGGACATGTTTGAAATTATGGATGTAATTTTACCAGGTTATTTTCCAGGACTCTTGGGAGAATGGAATCAGTGCTTGAAAGCACTTGAGAATCCTTAATGTAAAAGACTGTTATGGAAAGTGTTTATTTGTTTGTAAAGTCAACTGCCTACTGTTCCTAGATTCACATTTGTGCTTCGTATGTCAGTTGCTTTAAAACAGAAGCTGTTCCTACAGGCCGCATGCTGAATATGACAGTTTTATTTAAAGTCACTTAGACATTATAGAAATCCTCTAAGAAACCTGTGTAGAAACTGCTTTGTCCAAAGTGCCTTGTGCAGTTTCTAGATTATTTTCCTCTTCTGGGTTAGGAGAGTTTTGTTTGTGTTGACAAAATGGACTGCTGAAGTGTGCTCTTGGGAGTGAATACGTGTGAACTGTAGCAGCTCACTACAAATCCCTGAGTGTCTGCCTGCACTGCAACTTCCCTACTTTGTATGCTCTCTCTTTAGGACCACCCCTTCGGACGTGACCTCCTCACTCCTTCAGCCCAGGTGGTCATGGGGCCTGCTGCTCCCACTAGCTGTCTGTGCTGTAGCTCCACACACCAAGGAACAGTAGGCAGCCCAACTCTAGTTCCTTTCACTTGTACTGGATTAAATTTTCCATGAGGAATTGGCCTGGCTGATCTGGAAAATGTGCCTGGTGCTATTGCAACCCCATAAAATCCACTGCCAGCCCACCCACTCAGGACTACCTGGCATCTGAAACCCACCCCACTGCATGGGGCACATTTGCTATAAACACATGGCAGTAAATGCTTTTAAAGGTTATCAGAAAAGACCAGTGATAAGATAAGTGTATTTTGTAGTTCTATAATTCAATAAAAAGAGAGAAAGGAGAAAGAATAGGGGGAAGGAACAAAGAGTGGGAAGGAAAGGAAATTGGTAAGCCAGTTGGGAAACATGTATTGTATCTAGTAAGCATGGTTGTCTTACTGTACATCGCGAGCAGTGTTTCTCTTGGTTGCTCAGTTTCTTTAATGAAGTAGTGTTTAATGAAAAGGGTTCCTTGTTTTCTTCTTAGTATTTTTTAATCCTAGCCCAAGGTTATGTTTATTGATTTTAGAGAGAGAGGGGGAGGGACAGTGTTTTAAAACAATTTATAGGTGTCTCCCAAGGCCTAGGGAAACATGAACAGAGGGAAGATGATGTGAAGACAGGGGGAGAACACTGTACACTAGTACTCACCAAGGAGAGGCTGAGGCTGCCAGAGGCTGAGGCTGCCATAGGCATGGAGAAAGGCATGGAATCGATTCTCCCTCCCTCACAGCTGCAGAGGGAGCCAACCAGCTGACCCCTTGGTCTCAGACTTCTGGCCTTCAGAACTGTGAGACAATACTGTATGTTTCTGTTGTTCAAGCCGCCCAGCTTATGGCAGCTCTAGAAAATAACCCAGGCATTAAGGAATGCTTTGCTTTCTTCTAAAGCTGTCAAAAAGGAAAAGAGAAGACAACCCTGCATCTTGGCAATTTGACAGTTAGGCATAGTGTAGGGCGAAGACAGATGCTCACAGATCCCAACCAGATCACAACCTTTGCACACTCAGCATCTACTCAGGTTTGACAAGTACTGCATATTCAGTTGTCGATTTCTTTGTCTAACATGGGTCGTGTGCTTATTGGCAACGTGGAAAGCCCATACAACATGTAACAGTTGAAGGACCCCAGCGTAATGTGTGTCCAGGAATGCCGTCTCCCTGTCATGGTCTTTCCATTTTCTGCTTGTTAGTGCCTGATAAGGCTGCTGCTCTGTTTTGATAACACAGGAGAAAGAAGAACTGAATAAGTTTGCTTCTCACCGAGAAACTACAACAAGGATGTGATTGTGCTTCTGCAGAGCCTAGTCAACTCATGCTTTCTGGAGGGAGGGGAAGTGGTAACCTGAGGAAGAATTCTTACAAACAGGACATGAAGGTTATTATTTCATACTGTGAAATAAGGGCCCGAGGATGGAGGTCAGTGTCACTGCTGAGGAGACATCTGCACAGACTTGGGATCATTAAATCTGGTTGTGCGTTTGTATGAGGGGGTATATAGTCAGGAATATGGGCTCTGAATACCATGGCTTGTGTTTGAATCTGGGCTTCATGTCTTATTGGCTGTGTGACCCTGAGTAAGTTACTCAAACTCTCTGTATCTCAGTTTTTCCTTCTCTGAAAAATGGTGTAACAGTTCCAACCTCAAATAGTTGTTGTGGGGATGAAATGAAATGATCCCTGTAGAGTACTTTAGAAGTGCCTGGTATATGAAGTGCTCAGAAATCTATGGTTTTTAGTAGTAGTAGCAGGAGTAATAGAAAGTGAAGTTAGAAGGAAACGTTTAAGCTAGAAAGATAGGGCAGATGAAACATCTCTAGAAGAGAGGCCATGGCTCGGGCGCACTGCCATCGAGGCCTGTAGGCAGCCTCTGGAGGCTTCTCAGCTAGCAGGGACTTAGATGCTGAAGAACGAAGGACTTAGTTTGTTCTAAATCCTATTTGTAAGTAAAATAATTTGTAACAACACTCCTAGATTTTTCCAGGTTTCTGGAGCCAGCTTTAGTCTGTGTGCTAGGGAAGAGGGTGATGAATCATGAGGCACATGCAGGCTTCACATCCTGACCTTAGCAGGCTGTCGGAACAGTGACAGTCAGCTTGGAAGACATTCTGACACTGAAGTAGCATGTGCCGGCCCAGCAGTGCAGACTCCTGGGAGATAATTTTTATTCTCAGTTGTGTTTATAAAATGGGAAACTTTGAGCTTTGGGAGGTGGCTTGTCTAAAGTTACACATCACGGAAGTGGTAGAGTTGGGTTTCCAACTGGGTCTGTCTGAGTACACAGCCACAGCTTTTAGCTTTGGGAGAATCATACCGATTTCTCCCCTTCCCAGGACCTTGTCCCAGAGGCAGAAACACGATGACCTGGATTTAGTGCTCCTTTATGGTTGGTGTTATGGGAGGACTAATAAAAGGAAGGTGATAGTCTCTATCCGTTCCAGTTGGATGTTTTCCCAACTTAGAGCCTCAGTGTGCTACATTCTCAGAAGGCAGTTCTAGGGGAAGCACTAAACTATCTGGACATGTGTCTGGCCTGTTGGCAAAACAGCATAATCATCATGGGAATTTCGAGGTGGGTAGCCTTCATTCTGAGATATTCATCCTTGCACACTCAAACATTATCCACTGTTTGACCCCCAGAGAACTGAGCTCATCACTGATGTCCAGATAGGTCCTGTCCCCTTCTGTCTGCCATCTTTTCCTGTCCCCATCCCTTATTGCTCCCTCACTGGTGCTGGCTCTTTCCTTCAATGTGAACAGGCTCAGATCTCTTGCACCTGCCTCGAACTTGCACCAGTTACCCTTACTTCCCATCTCTTCATAGACAAACTTCTCAAACTAGTGTCCAGAGAAGGAAGTAAAGGGCCATGTGAGAGAGGTGTCAGGAAAGCCACAGGATGGGTCATGGTCAGATGCTACAGCAGTGGTTCTCAAAGTGTGATCTCGGACCTGCAGCAGCAACA
This sequence comes from Myotis yumanensis, assembly GCF_028538775.1. Taxonomy (NCBI): domain Eukaryota; kingdom Metazoa; phylum Chordata; class Mammalia; order Chiroptera; family Vespertilionidae; genus Myotis; species Myotis yumanensis. The sequence goes on along the minus strand of NW_027223755.1, from coordinate 65,384,419 downwards.
TCACCTGGGAACTTGTTAAAATGCAGATTCTTAGGCCTACCCCAGGCCAACAATCAATAACTCAGGGTGGTGGTGGGGGGTGGGGGGAGTCATCTGACTTAACAAGGTCACCAGTTGTGATGCATCCTAAAGTTTGAGAACCACTATGCTACAGAAAGGTCAAGTTAAATAAAGGCCAGAAATCCTGATTGGAGTTCCTAATTGGGTAGTTCCTTGTTTTATTGCTTTGCTCCCTCAGTCCTGTGCAATCCTGCTCTGTCAACACTTCGCTGTAAGTGCTTGAAGTCTGCAGGACCTTTCTCCTCACTCTCATGTGGCTGTGAGCACAGATATGTGGGGAGAGCCCTGGGTCCCTCGTCAAGAGTTCTGAGTTCTGTTCCAGCTTCCTCCTCTTAACCAGCTGGGCCACTTAGCATAGCGCTTAACCATTCTGGACCCTAGTTTTCTCCCAGAGAGTGAGATTTGCTATTCGTCAAAGGACCTCCTCCTTCAGATACAAGGTTTTCTATTTGCTGCTCAATTATGCTATGCATTTAAATTTTTTAATTTATAAATTTGTTTAAATATGTTTGCTACTGTGTTGATGGCAGATTTAAGCATGCTCTCTGTGCTTGCCATAACTTTGAATATCTAACATATTTTAGTCCCATAATAATGAGCCAGTTTATGACTGTGGGCTGTGCTGTCAGGCATTGATGCATTGACTGACCTTGTCAAGGCACCTGACACATTTCTTTTAAACCCCTCAGTGGGGAGATAGCTAGCCCTGATGCAGAACTTGTATTTATGGTTTGATGATGAGACTCCCAGGCTTTGACCAAGGAACAAAGCCACATTTGTGATGCTTCTGTATGATTCCTCCTCTCTTCACTGGCACCTAACCCCAGTCACCAAGGCTTGTTGATTTTTCTCTCTAGAATCTCCTGCATCCATTTCCTCTTTTCCATTCACGCTTCCCCCTGCCTCTGACTTTCTTTCAAGTAGCCAATGGTCTGAGGGCCCACTGCATTTTGGGTAATGCACTGGTAGGTCTGGAGGCAAACTGTGAGCACAGCAGGGAAGATGGGGATGTTGCTTGACATTACAGAGCAGGGGCAGGTAATCTTTTTCTGTAAAGGGTCATATAAGAAATATTTTAGGCTTTGTGGGTCATAAGGCCTCTGTCACTGCTATCTGATTCTGCCATAGACACTGTGTAAAACAATGGTGTTTTAGTCAAGGCTCAGGTGGCAGGCAGATTTGGCACATACACTGTAGTTTGCCAGACCTGTTATGACAGTGAGGCAGGCCATTACCATACACAATAAAAAGTGTGTGTGTGTGTGTGTGTATCAAGTTGTGATGCATGCTATGAAGAAAATAAAGCCATGTGAAGGGAATGAGAAAGGCTGGAGTATGTGTGTGTTCTTTCATACATAGACTGTAGAAGATGCCTGTGAATGAGAAGAAAGTAGGGAAACAACCTTGGGACTCATGATGGAAGAGCCTTCCAGGTGGAAGGAACACAGGTGCAGTGCTTCTGGCATGGCCATGTGTTGGGTTCATTCAGAGAGGCCAGGCTGGCTGGGGTGATCCAGGGAGATGGCAGGCAGGGACTCTGGGACCACTGCCAAGGGAAGGGCTCACCAGCAGACAAGGGAGGAAGGACTTTCCAGAGAGAGGAGGTAGTCTGTGTGGGGTCTGGAGGTGTGAGAGAGGACGATCTGATTGGGGAAAGTAAGAGGTTTGGTCTGGCCGTAGAACAGGTTAGATGAGCCATGTGGTAAAGTCGGCTTTGAACGTCATGCCAAAGGGTGTTGACTTCATTCATGGGCAGGCTTTTAGGGAGAGGAACACTGTTTGCTTGTGTTTCAGAAAAGGTGACAGGTGATTGTGTGGAGGGTGCTAGGCGGGATGTAGGTGGGAGGAAGGATGAGGTACTGAGACCGAGGGGATGGAGATGAGGTGATGGATTCAGGACACACTCAGCCAAGTGGACTCCTCTTTTGTTTCTTAAGTGCTGTGCCTTCCTGCACTTGTGCCTTGTCTCCTGCCATCCTGCCCTCCAGGAATGCCCGCTCCTGACCTTCACTGCCAGGAATGGCCCAAGGCTTCCTTTTGTGGGAAGGTCGCCCCCATCACTGCAATTAGAAGAGTCCACTTTTTCCTCCCAATTCTCACAGCACCTTCTTCCTGGTACTTCTCCTACCCTGAGGGTCATATAGGGCTATTTGTTTACATGCCTTTATCCGTTCTTAGATATTTTAACATTCTTGAGGGCAAAGGATCCTTTCTTGATACTGAGATCTTAGTATATAGTGTAGTGGGCAGTATGAACTCAGGAGTTATGCTGACCCACCACTTACTGCTGTGACCTTAGGTAAATGACTTTGTTTCTCTGAGCTTGTGTTTCCTCATCCATGAAAGGAGATAGTATTACCAGCCCCACGGGCAGGGCTCTGGTGATAACTGAGATACTGCATGGAAGCACTTAAAACAGCCTGCACATTTTAAGCGTTCAATAAATGTTAGCAGTTATGAGTAGCATTACTGTAATATTACAGCAGTGCCTAACACAATGCCTGGTTTATAGAAAAACCCTCAAAAAAACATTGGTTGACTGAGAAAATGTGGTACAGATGGAGGTTACGATAGAGGAACACAGACGAAGCCCAAATTGTGGTAACGCTGACAGATGGGTTTGGTCTCTGTAAAGATCAGATTATGGGATTTTTAAGAGAAAATTATACCTAAATATCTTAGAGGAAATATTAAAGAGGAAAACTTGGTAAAGTTTCGTTTATATATGAGTGAAAAATCTCAGTATACATGCATTATCAGTATTGATGATCACATGTTCTTGAATCACAAAATCTGTTCATGACAGATTTGAAAGACAAACATTTAGGGATAATAACAATGCACATTACTTCCAGGCTAAGAGAGCTAGCTTCGTTGTTTCAGTTCTCAGTGGCTCCATGTAATAACTACAGACAGGTACTATTTATTGTCTTTCATTGCTCAGAAAGAGAGGAGCAAGGTATGTGAACAGCCTAAAAACGAAGCCTCTAATGAAAAGATGCTTTTACTCCAGAGAAATCAGAAATTGTGTGTAGACCTAATCAGGTCAAAGTTGAAAGCGATGTAATTGACCCCAACCACCTCTAGGTTATTTGTCAACTCTGAAAGCTACCACCTGCTCTTTATTCTTGCATCTGAAATCTTTTTCTTTCTAACTTTCTGGCCTTCATTAATAAGAGGTTACACTCGGTGCTTCAGTGACACAACCTGTAGACCTTTCAGTCATCTCCTTTACAGTATGTACTGTTGCCTCCCCAACCCTGTCTAGAGGTTCTGGTCTTGAATTTTGGACCAACTTAGTGGTAAACCCTAATCATAGCGCCCATTTAATTACACAGGGGTCAGGGAGTCTGTCCTACACTGGGGATATTTGGTGAGCAGCTCTAATGACTACCACAGGAATATGTACAGTGTAAAGAGAGTCACACCACTTTTTGATTTGCATTTTGTAAAATGACAGGTGATATGATCTCAGTTCCCTAGATAATTGACAAATGCCCTTTGGTTTGTGTTTGGTTACTTATCTTCTTATTATATTACTATTGTTGAGAAAATTCTAATCAAAAGTCTCATTATGCTAGTATTATGCAAAGATTTCCACTACACCACTCCCATCCATTTTTAGTCTTAAAATTGACTTAAAACTTGTGGCCTCTGGGTTTTCCATAGCTCTTTGAACTACCAGTGTTTGTCTGCTCTCTAGTCACCTACTGTGTCTTCCTTCATGTTTTCCTCTTACCCAGAAGGGCCTTCCCTTTTCTTTCCATCATCCAAATCCTCCTCATTCAATAAGATTCATTTCCTTCAGGGAGCCTCTCCATCCCTGGAATATAGGGAATCAGGAAATGCAAATTTGAGGGCACAGAAGGGCGGTTCTTGATAGATTAAAAAGGAGTGGGGGAGAGTGTTGTTTCTAGATAAAGGATTCATGGAAAGAAGTCCAATGTGGTTCGACTCTAAGGGTGAGGGGAGAGAAACACCTGGTGTGACTGATCAGGGCAAGATTATGGAAGGAGGGCTTGGAGATCAAAGTGAAGGAAATTTGGTTGTTGTCTGTATGATCTGGGGACTCCATTGAAGAACTTTAAACAACAAGGTGTCAAGGTCAAGTTTACATCTTAAAATACTCACCCTGACTATTATGTCCAATTAGGAGGCAGTTGCAGTAGGATGGCTCGGACTGGGTGGAGGTGGTGGAGATGGAGAGCCATGGACAGATTTGTGTTCAGAAATCTTGTCCCAATTGTCACAATGTCTGGCCAGTTGGGTAAAACAAACCATCTGGAAAATGCCAATTTGTGGGCCTGGCTGGGTTCTCGTGGAGTTGAACATAGAAGCACCCACTCCTATTTGAGTGATTTTATCATATTCCTCATTTTTAAAACCTTGTTTTGATTGTATTGACCCAGCAAAAAATAATATAAGATTTAAATATAAATATATATATACATATATATATATATATATATATATATAAACAATATGTGATATTTTCAGCCTATAAATCTATTTTCCTGTTCAAAGACAATAGATTAATTCTTCCTCATCTAAGGCTGAGAAGATTTCTGACTGCTCAAAAAGGAGGGTCCTTAACACTGAGTTTGGAGCATAGGTAGTCCAGACTCTAGTGGGGGTGCCTTTGGATTTTTGCCTTTCATTGATGAGGCTTTCTGCCCTGCCCTCATGTACGCTGTGCAGAGCTTTGGCCAAGTCCTAATGAGGCCTCCTGTGCTCTGGGCTCCTTGTGCCCAATCAATGCAAGGCCGCCTGGCTTCTGTGCTCTGACAGAGTGCTCATTCTTGTGCTACATTAATTTAATGAGTTAAAAATGATCTTCAGGGTGAGATTGATCCCATTCTTGCTAATATGTTTCCTAAAGTTGTTTGTTACAAATGTTTTTTTGCTATCCTTTTCTCTAACAAAGACTGATGTTTAACTTTGCCCAGTGGGGTGTCTGTGAGACACCCATAGCCCTCATCTTTTACTTTTCGTTTTCTTAAACTCAATTGTGCATTGCAGTTTCTGAGGTGACTTGAAGTGGGTGCTGAGCAAGCTGTTTCTCTATATTTACAGGTGAAACTCATAGTCACAACATCAAGTGTGAACCTAGAATAATTCAATGTGATATCCCTCCTGGCTAATCAGAGGCCCTGGCAGACAGCCAGGCTGCCAAAGAGGCATTTATGCAAAAGGAGAGCTGGTGACATGTGTCCTGGAAAAAGTGGCATCAGATCTGCTGTCAGTATTTAGCAAGAGAGAGAGAGAGAGAGAGAGAGAGAGAGAGAGAGAGGGGCAGGCACTGTCTGACTCATACAAGTATGCAAATGTGTATGTGGAGGACAGTGTGGGGAAAGAAAGGAGGACCAGAGGAAGTTGAGCCATTTGGGGGAGACACATTCTCCCTTCGTGGCCAAGCTCCCCATTTCCAAGAATAGGACCTGCAGACAGGGCATCCCGGATTGTCTCTGCTTTGTCTCTCTCTGTGTGTGTTTGTTTAATATTCATCAACACCCCATCTCCTGGGGCTTGGTGTCACAACCATTATCCCTCCATCGGAGGCTGGTTGTGGCTTCCTGCAGAGACCAGCCTTGCCTCTCCTTAATTGGCTGGTAGGGTCAGCGGCATTGACATGCACATTCCTGCCATTTTCCCTTCTTGGCATCTCCCCCCTTCACAATACATTTTCCAGAGGGGAGGGCCAGCAGGGCCAGGAGGAATTAGGGGGTCTTGCCTGAGAAATGAAAACTGCTCAGGGATGCAGTTTCTTAGCCAGAGGCTTGTTCTCAAACAGAGATGCTCCATTCCAATTAAATGGAGGGGGTGCTTCCATTTTAACCTGATGGAGAATAAAACAGCCCTACCTTTGTGAAGCTTTTGGTCAGCATAGTGGCTACTAGTGATTTCAGTGTTCTTAGCATTTACAGGCAATGGGGACTCTACAGTACTGAGCAAAACTACAAAAATAACAGTGTGCTTTTAGGAAAGTATGGTGAGTTTTTTTAAAAAGGCATAGTTCCGTCCTATCTGTGTATCTTTTCAACTCCTAAGTTTTTACTGTGCTCAGAATAACAGAGGTTACCATCAGTGGGGCATAAAGTATAACCTGAGGGTAGCAAGCATATATAAGACTTAGGAAGGAAAGAATGCACAAAGGAAGAGGGAAAAGAAAAAAAAAAAACCAGGATGGAAAAAGACAGGTGTGCCTACACTGGGGAGTGGAAGAGGGACTCCGGGGAGGGTCGGGTACCACTCGGGAGCATCAGTGCGATGTGTCTCATTTAGCCAGAATTTTATTACAAATAAAACCCAATAAGCATGTCCTAACCGGTTTGGCTCAGTGGATAGAGCGTCGACCTGCAGACTGAAAGGTCCCAGGTTTGATTTCGGTCAAGGGCATGTACCTTGGTTGTGGGCACATCCCCAGTAGGAGATGTGTAGGAGGCAGCTGATCGATGTTTCTCTCTCATCGATGTTTCTAACTCTCTATCCCTCTCTTAAAAAAAATCAATAAAATATGTTTAAACAAACAAAAACAAAACTCAATAAGCACTTATTTCATGGGAGACTTTTTCACACTCTGAAATGGACAGTGACAAAGAGAAAGAGTAGTCAAGGTCCTGAGTGGTCCCTAAGACAGATAATTATTCAAAAAAAACCAGAAGTATCACGCCTAAGGCTGTCTTTCAGCAAGAGTGGGGAAAGAATAGAAAAGAAAAGTTGATGAGATAGTTTGGAATGGAGGACTAAAAAAAGGACTGTTTTACTGTTCTCCCCTTCCTTCTTAAGATTTTGGAATTGGAACTTTGGGAGCAGGACTTTCTTAATGTTGTACCTACAACTGAGGTGGAGGTCACGATGCCCTCTGCTTTCCTTCCTGCTCCCATTGACCAAGATTCCTTAGCTTCCTTCAGTTACCACTCCTGGCTCACCTGGTTTTTGGGGGGAGGGGGCTCTTGGAGGCAGTCCTGTTCCTTAATAAAAAATACTTACTGTGATTCTGATGCCTGGCTGCCCTGGGCAATCTCCTGAGCAGCACAGGTGGGGTGAGGGGTCAGTATTTTGATGGTGCAGCCAGGAGTGGGTGCCCAGCCTATCCTGCCTGAGTTAGCAGCTTCCCAGCTGCCACTGCCCATGTTAGTTGGGCCTGCTGGGTGTTTGCTCCTGGGGCAGAGACTCCTTGCCTCCCAACTCCACTGTCTGTACCTGCTGGCCCAGCGCCAGAGTGGAGTCTGACAACGTGGCTCTGATCAGACTCCGTGGGGTGCAGCAGCAGGGCCCAGAGGCTCCTGTCCCATCAGTCGGCCCTCGCCTGCTCTGGCCCCAGATGCCCAGTATTTCTTTGGTTTTTTTATCCCAGTGGGAAGCAGGACATGTCAGCCCACTGAAACGCTGGGGAGCCCACACCCCATCCTGCTAACTGCTCTCTCTGAAGAAATTAGTCACTGCTTAATTTCTTCCAAATCTATATAAAATTTGTATGTGTTAATATATATTGATGCACAGACCCAAAAATATTCTTTTTAATTTATACCAAGAGACTATGTGCATTGGAGGCAGGACAGCACAGTTGCAACCGTGAGGCTGGGTTCATGTTTAAGGCCTTGGGCTAGTTACTTTCTGCCTCAGTTTCCTCATCTGTAACAGAGGTGGTTCTGATTGAACCCGATAATGTTAAGAATGTGGAACAGTGCCTGGTGCATAGTAAATGCAGAATGAATGTAAATAGTTTATTACTCTGCATCTTGCTATTTTTTTTATAAACTTAAAATATGTAAGGTCTACATATACTCCTATTTTTTCCCCTAAAAAATAAATGATTTTAGCAAATTGTCAAAATGTGCCCTTTTGTTATCTTTCAGTGCTGCAGAGCCTGGTTAGTGCAAAACATGCTGTGATTGTGCGCTGACTAGCATTTTATGTTAGGAATGAGCCCTAGCCATGTTCGCGGTGCCTTGTGCATTTAAAGGGAGCTGTTAGGTATGTTTTATTTGATCTTCGAAGCCAGCCTGTGATGTGGGTTAGGCAGGTGGTATTAATGCATTTTGCAAATAAGGAAATGGATTTGGAATGGGATTCAGCAGACCTGGTGCAGGTCACCTAGCCTTGTCTGGGCTTGGATAATGCCTAGCACTCTGCCTCCCTTTGATACTGCAAGTAACTCCTTGGGCCACCTACTGTGGGAAGTCCTGTTATCTTCACCTGAGGAGGGGGCAGGGTGCTGAATGTGTTTCCCCCACAGTGAGGTAGGTTTGCTCAGATTTATCCATACTCCTTTTCCTGAAAAGAGATTCTCAGCACAGTCCCTAGGATTGGAGTTGTATTGTGGGGACACTGAAGAGATAAAATCAGGGAGGGGGTGTGGTGCAGCTGGGCATGGAAAAGAGCAGTGAACCAGTGAAGCAGAGGCAGGAAATGTGGTCTCAGTGTCTTCACTGTTTAAAATGATGCCTTGGTAGTAAATGTTCTCTAGGTTTACAGCTGAGGATTTAGGGCCAGAGAGGTTAAGCGGCAGTTCCAGGTCACAGCTAGTTAAGAGCAGAGCCAGGACTAGATATGGAGGTTTGATCATAAAAGAATTAGTAATCAGGGCTATCAGAACCCTTTCTCCAGCCCATGCATCCAGCTATCAGCAGTGTGTTCCTTTAGCAAGAAAGGCTTTAGTATAATGCTGTCCAGTAAAAGCATAATGTGAACCACATAGGTAATTAAACATTTTTTTAAAATATTGATTTTTTTTTAGAGAGAGAGCAAGAGTGAGTGTGAGAGAAACATTGATTTGTTGTTCCACTTATCTGTGCATTCATTGGTTGCTTCTTGTATGTGCCCTGACTAGGGATTGAACCCACAACCTTGGCATATTGGGACAATGCTCTAACCAACTGAGCCACATAGGAAATTTTTAATTTTCTAGTAGCCACATTAAAAAAGTAAAAAAAAAAAAATTTTTTTGATAACATTTTATTTAATCCAATATATAGAAAATATTATTTCAACAGCTAGTCAATATAAAATTACTTTTTAAAAGAATTCTGTGTGTATTTTACATTTACAGCATGTCTTACTTTGGACTAGCTAGATTTCAGGGTCTCAGTAGCCACATGTGGCTAGTGATGACTGTAGTAGACCACACAGCTCTCCAAGGGCAAGAGCTGGTTAAAACGCATACTGTTCAAGTTGCTTTGAAACAAAGACTTTACCTCTTGCCCCTTGTCAACATTTAATGTACATTTTGGTTACACTCCCTAAAGAACTAAAGAAACTGGGTGAAATTTGCTATTAATAAGTGCCAGGGAAAATTCTGTCTTCAAAACCTGTAATTTAGGAGTTGGTGATTCACATTCTAAAAATTATTCTTTGTATAGATTTTAAATGATAAATTCTTATAGCACCTTTGTGGTTTCTTCTAATATATTAACTATTTCACATACACAAAAAATCCAAGGAATTAAGAAGTTTTATTTGGTACTTTATTACTTGAGGATTAATGAATATGTATCAAAATTTCAGAAAAAAGTAAGTCTGTGGTAATTTGAATGATTAAAGTTGCTGGAAAGTTGATTTTGCTGCAACTTTTAAAGGGAAGATTGTTGCTTATAAGGTGTTAACCTGAATAACATTTTAATTTTTTATTGATTTCAGATAGGGAGGGAGAGGGAGAGAGAAGTAGAAACATCAATGAGGAGAGAGAATCATGAATTGGCTACCTCCTGCACACCCCACACTGGGGATCCAGTCAGCAACCCCAGCATGTGTCCTGACCGGGAATTGAACCATGACCTCCTGGTTCATAGGTCAATGCTCAACCACCGAGCGACACTGGCCAGGCTAAATGATATTTTAAATCAGTGAGCAAGATAAACATGGAACAGTTAAGAGAACTGGATTCTAGTCTCACTCTGGTTGTAAATAAACTCTGGGGCAAAGTTCTTAGGTTAGATCTATTTCATTACTTACAAAACAATATCCAAAATCATTTCATTTTTAAAAAAAACACATTAATTTAGATAAAAAACCCATTATTTTTTAATGGTTATCAGATATACAACCCTTATCTGCTCAGGACTACAACTCTGTATTCACAAGGTTATTTTGTTGGGAAAGTTATATTCAACTAAGATTATTTTGATTGATAGACTCTCTCTATCCTCTCTATCTCCCAATATTTTACAACATCTTTCAAAGGACTATAACTTGCCCAGATGTTAGAGAGATATAAAATGAAGATATGAACCAGAACAAAATAAATTGATGGAGACAGCATGTAATGAAAATTTGTAGGACTGCAGTGCACATGAAGAATAGATTGACTGGGGAGCATTTGAGATCTTGCTCCCTGGCTCAAATAAACTCATAAAAGAAAAAGAAAAAAAAAAAAAGAGTGGATTGACTTGACAACCAAACCCATTATGAATTCAATGCTTGCCTACCATCTTTTCCTTTCTTGTCTTTCTTTCTGTGATTCAAGAGCAGTCATTGATCATTTGCTATATTTAAGGAGATGCTATAGCTAAAGTTTATAGTCGGCAATTTCTATTACAACAGGAAAAAAAGGCTTATTGAATAGGTGCATGTTTTGATATATCCTTAAAAGTAGCTTTAGAAGGTATTTATTTCTTAGAATAATTGAATTTAAACATGGAGGACTCCTTTATAAAAGCTGTGTTGACTACTTAATATCTTGAATTTCTTTTTAAAAAATATGTTTTTATTGACTTTAGAGAGACAGGAAGGGAGAAGGAGAGAGAGAGAGCAACATAGATGAGAGAGAAACACGATCAGCTGCCTCCTGCATGCCCCCTCCTGGGGATGGAGCTCACAACCTGGGAATCCAACCTGTGACCTATTGGTGTACTGGACAATGCCCAACCAACTGAGCCACACTGGCCTGGGCATGAATTTCTTTTCTTTAAGGAAGGCTTTTCTAATTATTCTAGTCAGGAATTCTCTGCTCTTCTGAATCTTAGCATCATGTTCAGGAAGGACGCTGAGTGTAGGAGCCCAGGGCGCACATCTGGGCTTCAGCAAGTCACTTCCTGGTTTCATGGCTTGGACAAGTCACTCAGCTGACCTCCCCAAACCTTAATTACCCCATTTGTAAAATTGAGGCTGCTCTTGCTTTTCAGACACAATTGTCATGAGGTTTAAATGAAGTATTGAAAGTCTCTAGTATAGTGTATGGTACGTGCTCCGTGCATGTTTGTAGAACGAATAAGTAATTGATTTTTTAGTGACTGTTGGTCCTCTGTTGTCTCTGAAGATTTTTGGTTGAATGTAGAACTGACATGGTGTAGGTGTGTAATAATCACTTGGTTGATTCTTAAAAGTGGAGAAGGGAACGGAATAAAGTAAGTAGAAGTCTAAGCAATGGAGAGTGAGTTGAGAACACCAACCATCTTTTGTGCTATAAACACCTGCACATCACATCCTCTGTAGGAGTGCTGAAGGAACAGAAATATGAAATAGCAGGGCTCTGGAACAAGACTGTCTTCAGAAGCATGATGAGCTCAGAGAGCCTGTAAAACCTAGGTTCTAATAGTAGTTCTCCCTTTTTATGTCATCCCATAAATTTGAGATGCAAAGAAATATTTTCTGCTTAAAATTATTTTCAATTACTGTTTAACCAGTAATACCCTGGGGTGGGGTTTATTGCCTTTCCTACGAAACTGGAAGAGCCTTGTTTGTCAAAGGGGCTCCAGTGAACAGTTTTTGCGCTGTGGCTGTGTGTGGGTCTGGCAGGTGTATTGATGGCCTTCAGGTGGATTTCCTTCTGGGTGTGGGATTAGGCATGCCTTCAGGGAGGGAGGGAGGGAAGGAAGGAAGGAAGAAGTGGGTTGTTGGCACTCAACCAGTTCCTGGGTAAATTAGTTTTCACTGAGAAAGGCAGTTAATGGAGGTTTCCAAAGGATTCAGTCTACGGCTTTGTTTTTACATATCCATTGATTGCCAGAGCTGGAGAGGACCTTTATTTCGTTGTTATCCCATTTCACAAATGAAGAAACTGGGGCCCTGAGTGCTTAGGCAGCTCACTTGAGGTTGCGGAGTGAGTCAGGAGCAGAGTTGGATGAAGCCCAGGTCCCTGACTCACCCTCAGCTGCCTCTGAACAGTGATCTCTGATGTTCTCCTGGCATGGAATGACCTCCCCACCACCTCTTTCCTTCCTTCCTTTTTTTTTTTTTTTTTTCCTGGATGTTTTTGAAATTATAAAATTTGAATTGCAAAAGTGAAACATGCTGTAATTCCTCATCACCCATTTAAAACACGATTCTGCTTATGGGCATCACTTCAACTCAATGCACATTTATCCAATTCTAATTTCTAAGTTAGGATGGCTATCATTTATTCAAGAAATCTTCTATTGATGACTATGCAAACTGGGGGATTTTATTTTGCCAGCCTCAAATAATGCTTCAATAAACATCCTTGGCTGTATAGTGGGTGATTTTATTTCCATAAAATAGATTCCCTGAAGTGAGATAGCGAGTTCTAAGGGTATCTGTGATAGCTACTCTCTGATTACTTTTCAGAAAGATTGTTGAGCTCTTTTACCACTCACATTTATCATCATAAATGCTGTATTTGTTTTTATTCTTTCCATCTGTCGATCTAAGAATGTCCAGACCTGTAGAGAATTTTTATAAGAGTTTAGTTAAGCATAACTGATGACATATGCTGGGGAGCAAGATCTCAGATGCTCTGGAGAATAACAGTTCTCCAGCTTGTTTTATGCATTTGCAATTAAAGAGGGAATGTAAGGAAGATTACATGGAGAAAGCAAGGTGAGGATTGGATTACAGGCCAGTTAACAGGATCATGTGCTCTCTTGAGGGTGGTTAAGGCTTATTTCAAAGGTGTGTTAGCCTAAGTGCACAAAAACAACAGACAGGGCTGCTTACAGCAAAATTAAACCTTTTACTAAAGATCTGTATGCCTGAGGCAGGGCTGCCCACCTTGCTGTCCAGTTAGGAATTTATGATTGTATTATGCTGGAGGTTACTTTCCACAGAACTCCTATTTTCATTCACACTTCTATTTTTTAAACTTATCATTTATTGTACTTTCTTGTTAACATTCACTCTTTTCCCTTCTTTTGCTACATGCTCAGATTTCTCATCAGTTCTCTACCCATCTCAAAACATGGGTGTTCTTTCCTTTTCTGTTCTATTAAACGTTACTTTCCCACTGGATACCGTCAGAGCAGCTATAAATAAAAATTCTGAATTAACACATAAAAGTTAAATAATAAATATTCCCCCATCTTAGGCTTTATCTACAGAGGTAAGAATTTCTTGCTCTTGTTTATTATGGGGTGTGTTCTTTGGTATTATATGTCTGTTAATAAATATTTAAACTATAAGTTCGAAGTTCCTGGTCATATTATCTTCATCCTGTTACATTGGGCCTCCTTTTTCTCTCTTCTTTGTCTTCCATATCTTGATATTTCTGTCTAGAGTGCATCTTTCAAGATGTCCTCTGATTGGGTTTATTGGTTGAACAGTTTCTTAGTCCTTGAATGTTCTAAAAGGTTGTTTTGAGGTTTTTTTGTCTTCCCTGACACTTGAAGGAATCTTGGTTGGGCTTCTTCTCTTGGTTGTCATTGTTGAACATTTGTTCTGTTTTCCAGTGTTGCAGTTGAGAAATCTGATGCTTAGCTGATTCTTTTTCCTCTGTAAGTCCTCTGTTCTATTTGTTTGAATACCTATATGATTTCCTCTTAATCTTTAGAGTCTCTGACTGCTGACTGCAGAATAACCTGTAGACGAAGCAAAGTCAAGTTTATTGCCTCCTGCAATAAGGAAGACCATGACATTGGCAGAGCGTTGCAGAGGAGGGAGGACAGAGATGGGGAATTTATGAGGTTTATTAGGGTCTGGTATGAGACAGGTTGTTCAATGCAAGGACATGGAATTAGAGAAGGTTTTTGATGAAATAATTTAAGACTGGTGGGCTGAGTAAGGGGAATTTAATAAGGATTAGCCTAGCTGTCCATTGTTCAGATAAATGGGTTTTTGGAAAGTTCCTGAAACCAACAATAAAATTATCTGTGACTTCATCTTGCTGGATAAAAGCTTCCTGAAATAGTAAAGTCATATTAATGCGGACAGTTGAATAGTAAAGTCATGTTAATGCAATAGTAAGATGTGTGGTTGCAGATGATTTCCCGTCCCAGCTTAAATATTTTACAAGCCCAGGCATGTGTCTGTTTTATCTTAGTTAATGCTGCCTCAGCTTGCTGTGGGCACTTTCAGTCTAGAGAATTATCCCTTCTTTCAGCTCAGGGAGGTTTTCTTTTGTTTGTCTCCTTTTTCCCTTCTAATTATTTTTTCTCCATTCATTAGTGTTTCTCTTTCAGGAAAGCCTGTTTTTTGCCTGTCCTGTCACCTCATTCTGTCTTCCATGTCTTTAATATTTGTACTTGGGATGTTTCTTTGATCTTTCAGTACATAGAATGGGTTTTTAGTAGTGACAATGCCCTTTTCCACGTTGTCTATTTTAATTTTTTTAAAAAATATATATTATTGATTTTTTACAGAGAGGAAGGGAGAGAGATAGTTAGAAACATCGATGAGAGAGAAACATCGATCAGCTGCCTCCTGCACATCTCCTACTGGGGATGTGCCCGCAACCCAGATACATGCCCTTGACCGGAATCGAACCTGGGACCTTTCAGTCCACAGGCCGATGCTCTATCCACTGAGCCAAACCGGTTTCGGCTATTTTAATTTTAATTTCAGAAATCATGCAGTTTGGTTTTGGAAAGCTTTTTTTGTGTTTTCTAATAGTATCTCCTTGAAAGTCCCTGTTACCTTTCTGCCCTTATTTTCTTTTGTCTTTTTCTTAGACTTTAAAAAAAATATATTTTATTGATTTTGTACAGAGAGGAAGGGAGAGGGATAGAGAGTTAGAAACATCGATGAGAGAGAAGCATCGATCAGCTGCCTCCTGCACACCTCCTACTGGGGATGTGCCTGCAACCAAGGTACATGCCCTTGACCAGAATCAAACCTGGGACCCTTTAGTCCACAGGGGGATGCTCTATCCAGTGAGCCAAACCAGCTAGGGCTTCTTAGACTTTTTGTTCGGTTATTAATCTTGGTCTCCCTCATTCAAGACCTCTTACATATATGAGTTTTATTTTTTTATGAGTTTAAAAAATATATATATTTTTATTGATTTCAGAGAGGAAGGAAGGGGGAAGAGAGAGATAGAAACATCAGTGATGAGGGAGAATCACTGATTGGCTGCCTCCTGCATGCCTCACATTGGGCATCTAGTCTGCAACCCACAACCTGGGCAGGTGCCCTGACTGGGAATTGAACCCAGACCTCCTGGTTCATAGGTTGACGCTCAACCACTAAGCCATGCCAGTCAGGCTCTATGACTTTTAATGGGTGTCTTTTCCTCAGGCAGGCTAAGTGGACTCTTGGGCAGTGGGAAATCACCAAGGATAAAACGTGTGTGTTATAGTGGATGAGTATGAGTATCAAACCGGGGACCCATCCATCAACTGAGTTACTGGGAGACTGCTTGGTCCTCAAGAGCACTTTACTTACCAGTACAGCGACCTATGAGGCCTGCTGGGACAGTAGAATTAGACACATCCAAATAACAGCCATAGCATCTTCCCAAACCAATTAAGATTTCTAGCTAGGTAACTTCAAAGAGCTTTAAAATCTGTGGTTAACCCAGGTGGGCCCTTTTCCACACAGGAATTTTAAGAGCCCTCTCCCTGGGAGTTTTGAGAAAACTCTGGCTGCAGCCACAGTCTGTAGCTCTCCTGAGACAGTGGAAAGACATTTCGGAGCACAGGCTCTAGAGCCAGACAGCCTGGGCTTGAATCCGGGCTCTGCCATATACTGTCTGTGTCCTTTTAGGAAAACTGCTTAGCCCATAGGTTCCAATGATCTTGTCTCTAAAGTGAGGAAAATAATAACCCCTATTTTCTTGAGTTGATATGAGGATTTATGGGAAGATGCCATGCTCTTAGAACAGTGCCAGGTGCATGGCAAATGCTCAGTAAGGATTAGCTATTATTATCATCTCATAGGGCCAGGATTGAATTAGCATATGTAAAGTACTAATATGTGCCAATAAATGTTAATATTGTTAATTTTATTATTTTACATAATTCTGACTTATGTGGCTTTGAAATATTATGACAAAAATATTAAGAAAACCACACTTGATCTTTTAAATTTGGAATGTCCCCTAAGTTAATTTAATAAAAAAAAAATCCCATAAATTTTTGCCCTGGCTCGTGTTGTTCAGTGGTTAGAATGTTGGCCCTGGAACCAAAGGGTCTCGGGTTTGATTCCTGGGCAAGGGCGCATACCTGGGTTGCAGGTTTTATCCCCAGCCTAGTAGGGGCATGTGTAGGAGGCAACCAGTCGATGTGTCTCTCTCTCACATTAATGTTTCTCTCTCTCTCTCTCCCCCTTTCTCCTTCCCTCCACTCTCTAAAAAAAAAAAAATCAACGGAAAAAATATATTTGGGTGAGGATTAACAAAAAAACAAAAATCACAAATTTTAAAGTTGGAAAAGTGAGTGGCTTATAAACAGTATAAACTCTTTTATTCCCTTCACCACAGATGCTGTTAACATTTTACCACATAGGCGTTATCATTATTTTTTCTCTCTCTTACTAAAACATTTGTAAATTGAAAACATGAGGCTCATTACCTTTGAATGCATTAGTGCAGATTACCTACAAACAAGGACCCCACTACATAATGTGATAGGGACCAACTACCAACATCAGGAATTAGATACAGTATGGCCATCTAATCCACATACCCCATTCACATTTTGCCAATTGTCCCAATATTGTTCTTTAGAGCAAATTAGTCCAAGATTATTTGTAAGATTTTGTTCACATGTCCTTTAACTCTCCTTCAGTCTAGAACAGTTATTCAGTACTTTCTTGACCTTACTGTTTTTGAAAAGATTAGGCCAGGTACTTTGCATAATGTCCTTAATTTGGGTTTGTCTTATGTTTCCTCTGTATTAAATTCAGGTTAAATATCTTTGGCATGGAAAAGATAGAAATGGAGTTGTATTTGTTTGTTGCATCATGTCAGGTGGCACATGATGGCAGTTTATTCCACTCCTGGTAAGCGCCCCAACTGGGGTCAAACCCGTAATCTGGGCATGTGCCCTGACCTGGAATCGAACTGGTGATCTTTCGATGCTTGGGACTATGCTCAACTAACTGAGTCACACCACCAGGCTCACCCACTCATTGTAGCATTGCTGATATTTCTCACCTGAATCATTGATTGTTTTCTAATTCTGTCATTCCTTCTAATTTTATTAGTTGGCATTTTGCTATAAGGAAGTGCTTTCTCTTCTTTTTTTATTCATTTACTAGAGGCCTGGTGCACGATATTCATGCATGGGTAGGGTCCCTAGGCCTGGCCAGCAATCAGGGCCTATTGGGGCCTTCCTTCCCCAACTGCCAGCTGCCAGCCAGGGCCTTCCTTCGTTCCGCGCTTCCTTCTGGTGGTCAGTGCACGTCATAGCGAGCGATCTAACTCCCTGTCTCCCGGTCGAACTCCTGAAGGGACAATTTGCATATTAGGCTTAATTATATATAGATATGTTTATATTCAAATGGACTCAAGGATTCCTCTCAGGGAATTGTAATCTGATATTTTCATTTGTTTTGATACTAAGATTGTTCTGGGTTTGACCAATAGGCATCCCTTCAAGCTTGAAGGAGCTGTTGTACAAGATTAAAAAATTCCTCTTCCCGCCGAAACCGGTTTGGCTCAGTGGATAGAGCGTCGGCCTGCGGACTGAAAGGTCCCAGGTTCGATTCCGGTCAAGGGCATGTACCTGGGTTGTGGGCACATCCCCAGTGGAAGATGTGCAGGAGGCAGCTGATCGATGTTTCTCTCCCATCGATGTTTCTAACTATCTATCTCTCTCCCTTCCTCTCTGTAAAAAATCAATAAAATATATTAAAAAAAAATAAAAAATAAAAAAAATAAAAAAATAAAAAATTCCTCTTCCCAATCCTGAAAAAAAAATTGTAGTAAAATACGGGCTTGATCATGATAATATGATGAAACAACACAGGAGCCTGGGAACACGTGTCATGTCTTACCCACTAGTACCACCACCCGGGAAAAGACCCACTTGTATTAAAGGGGACTTTATACTTAAGGAAACCAAATATTTATTACGTTAACAATGGAGACTCAGGAGCTCCAGATAACAAGCTGGTGCCAAGGTACCCAAGGATTAGCCTCCAGGTATGCCAGAGGTCAGGGTGGAAGCGAGGGCCACTGTGCAGGGAGATGAAAGGTGGGTATGAAATAGGTTTTCACTGGAACTTTTTGAGAATTTCCTAACGAATGTGTTTTACATATCTAATTATAACGGAAGACAGAAGAAGCAACAGTGTCTTGGTACATGCTTTGTCTCTTCTTCATGGGGCTCTGCATTTCTAGACTAAGAACAGTTGGGTGTTACCATTAATCTTATTTTCTAAGGTCATGTAGTTGTATTTAAAAAACTACCCAAAATTTAGTGGCTTGAAACATTCATTTTATTATGTTTCATGGTTTTAGATCAGGACAGTGAGAAGGCTTCACTGGGCAATATTTCTCCATGTGGCATTGACCGCAGACTTGTTGGTGTGGTTCAGGCAGTTGGGCTCATCTGGATGGCCTAGGATGTCTTCATTCCCAAGCCTGGCATCTTGACAGGTGTCCGAAAGGTTGGGCTAGCTGAGCCCCACTTCTTCTTACGGAGTCTCAGGGTCTCCCTACATGGTCTCTGTAGCCGGGTGGTTAGACTTCTTTCATGACGGCTCAGGATTCCAAGACACTAATGACAAAGCCGTTTTATAAACTATTCTGGACCTGGCTTAGCAACACTTCTGTCAGAGAAAGCAGTCATAGGCCAGCCCAGACTTAAGGAGAAGGGAGTTAGACCTCTTGATGGGAAGAGAGTCAAAAAGTTTGCAGCCATCAGTGCTGTACCACACCTTGAAAAAAATTATGAGTAGAAGATGAATGGATTTTTAAAACTTTGCCTTAGAGGAACCAAGATGGCGGCGTAGGGAGCGGACCTGTGTGTGCTGCTCTCTCACAGCATCATTGAAACTATCAACTATGAAGTAAACAACCGCAACTCAGAACCATGGGGAAGTTGGCCCAGTGGGAGATCTACAACTGGAGGAAAAGAAAGAAGCGCAGTGAGACTGAGTGGGAGCTACGGAGGCACCAAAACCAGAGGTACGCAGTCACACGCCACGCGGGCTGCAAATGGATTCGCGGTTTTTTACGAACCCTCGAATCCTCTGGGCTTGCTCGGGGCGGGTCTCTGAGGCCCCAGATCCCACAGGGAGAGGCGGCCACGGCCTTGCAGTGGTCGGAGAGCGAGGGAAGCTCTGACACGCGGCTGCTCGCCGGCACTGAGGGACAAGAAGTCCTGGTGTCCCGGGGAGGCGAGGGGCGCGGAGACGCCGCCATCGCTATTTCCTCCACGCTGGCGACTCCCTGTGACCCCGCCCTACCCCCAGGGCTGTGCCAGAGGCACAAGAGGGAATGACTGTGCTTTTACAAACTCTCAAATCCACTGAGCTGGTTCGGGCGGGTCTCTGAGGCCCCAGGCCCCAAGGCGAGAGACAGCACGGCCTTCCAGCGGTCAGGAAGCGAGGGAGGCTCTGGCGCTCAGCTGCTCGCAGGCACTGGGGGACGCAAAGTCCTGGTGTCCTGGATAGGCAAGGGGCCGCTGAGTCTCCGCCCCGGTGACTCCCTGTGACCCCGCCCTACGCAATTTACATTCCCATCTGGGCTGTGCCAGACTCACAAGTAGAAACGCCTTTGCTTCTGCAAACTTTCAAATCCACTGAGCTGGTTCAGGTGGGATCATGAAGCACCAGACCCTACGGGGAGAGGCAGCACGGCCTTGCAGCCATCAGAAAGCGAGGGAGACTCTGTTGCACAGCTGCTCGCCGGCACTGGGGGACACAAAGCCCTGGCAGAGATTCAAGGGGCCGCGGAGACTCAGCCAGTGCTATTTGCTCCGCCATGGCGACTCCCTGAGACTCAGCCCTAATCAATTTACATCCCCATCCAAGCTGTGCCAGGTGCACAAAAAGACCCACCTGCGCTTTTGCAGCCTATCCCAACAAATTGCAGACTTCAACTGCTCGCAGCCATGGGAGACACACTCAAGAAGCAGACCCAGGAGAACCAGGATGGCGGCATAAGGAAGAGACCTGTGCGTGCTACCTCACACAACAACATCGAAACTACCAAATATCAGACAAACACCTATCATACAGAACCATGGGAAAGTTGGCCCAGTGGAAGCTCTACAACTGGAAGGAGAAAAAGAACATTGAGACTGAGTAGGATGTGACACCAAGTACAGAGCCCAACCCAACAAACTGCAGATTTCAACTCCTCGCATAGAAAGAAGCGCATTGAGACTGAGTAGGATGTGCAGAGGCACCAAGTACAGAGCCCATCCCAGCAGGCTGCAGATTTCAGCTCCTTGCATCTGGGAGGGACGCAGTCGGGGGGCAGAGTCAGGTCCGGGGCCGGCCAGGGCTGGGCCTGACTCGGCCGGCACTGTGGAACTGCTGTACCAGCAAGCGCACAAACATGCCCACTGGTCCCAGTCTCTTGTGGGGCGCTGGGGGACAGCAGACAGGCAGTCTGTGCACTTGGTGGAGGGCAGGAGTGCTGGATGTTCAACCAGCAGGAACGCCTGGAGATTTTGTCTGAGGGGGAGCTGCCGGCAGGGGACAGAGGGCCAAACTTCCTGTTTCCCCGGTAAGGCTGGGATGGCCCCGGTGAGGTCGGGATGGCCCCGGTGAGGTCGGGATGGCCCCGGTGAGGTTGAAACGGTCCCGGTGTGGTAGGGACGACCCCGGTCAGGTCGAAACGGCCCTGGTGTGGTAGGGACAACCCCAGTCAGGTTGAAACAGCCCCGGTGTGGTAGGGACAACCCCGGTCAAGTTGAAACGGCCCCGGTGTGGTAGGGACAACCCCGGTCAGGTTGAAACGGCCCCCGTGAGGTAGGGACGACCCCAGTCAGGTCGAAACGGCCCCGGTGTGGTAGGGACGACCCCAGTCAGGTTGAAACAGCCCCGGTGTGGTAGGGACAACCCCGGTGAGGTTGAATGGCCCCCGTGAGGTAGGGACAACCCCGGTGAGGTTGAAACGGCCCCCGTGAGGTAGGGACGACCCTGGTCAGGTCGAAACGGCCCCGGTGTGGTAGGGACGACCCCGGTGAGGTTGAAACAGCCCCCGTGAGGTAGGGACGACCCCAGTCAGGTCGAAACGGCCCCGGTGTGGTAGGGACAACCCCGGTCAGGTTGAAACGGCCCCCGTGAGGTAGGGACGACCCCAGTCAGGTCGAAACGGCCCCGGTGTGGTAGGGACGACCCCGGTGAGGTTGAAACGGCCCCTGTGAGGTAGGGACGACCCTGGTCAGGTCGAAACGGCCCCGGTGTGGTAGGGACAACCCCAGTCAGGTTGAAACGGCCCCCGTGAGGTAGGGACGACCCCGGTCAGGTCGAAACGGCCCCGGTGTGGTAGGGACAACCCCAGTCAGGTTGAAACGGCCCCCGTGAGGTAGGGACGACCCCGGTGAGGTTGAAACAGCCCTGGTGTGGTAGGGACAACCCCGGTGAGGTTCAAACGGCCCCCGTGAGGTAGGGACGACCCCGGTCAGGTCGAAACGGCCCCGGTGTGGTAGGGACAACCCCGGTGAGGTTGAAACGGCCCTGGTGAAGTCGGGATGGCCCCGGTGAGGTTGAAACGGCCCCCGTGAGGTAGGAACGACCCCGGTGAGGTTGAAACGGCCCCCGTGAGGTAGGGACGACCCCGGTGAGGTTGAAACGGCCCCGGTGTGGTCGGGACGACCCCGATGAGGTTGAAACGGCCCCGGTGTGGTAGGGACGACCCCGGTGAGGTTGAAACGGCCCCCGTGAGGTAGGGACGACCCCGGCGAGGTTGAAACGGCCCCCGTGAGGTAGGGACGGCCCCGGTGAGGTTGAAACGGCCCTGGTGAGGCTCTGACGGCCCTGGTGAGGTTGAGACTACTCCAGTGAGGTTGGGACAAATAAAGGGGACCAGTATGGACTGATGAACAGGGGTAGATACAGAAGCAGAGCAACATTGAACAGAATGTTAAACTACAGTGGGAAGCCTGGGGAGGGTTGGGGGGGGGATTAAGAGACCAACTGAAGGACTTATATGCATGCATATAAGATGAACCAATGGACACAAGACACGGGACGGGGGGGTTGGGGGGTAGGGTCCGGGGGAATGTCAAGGGGGGGAAAAAGGAGACATATGTAATACTCTTTGTAATACTTTAAGAAATAAAAATTATTAAAATATTAAAAAAAAAAAAAAACTTTGCCTTAAACCTTCCATATAAAATAGAATGTTTATTGTTTTCCCCCTGAATTTATTAAACATAATACATTTAGAGTTTTGAAATAAAGTCTTTTTATCATTAAGGTTAAAGTTCAAATAGTTTTACCAACACATGTTCTCCTGCTCTATAAGGGTCATGAGCTTTAAAGATAGAAGCATTTAAATGTCCTGAATAAAGCAAGATTATTAATAAATTCTCAATATTTCATTTTTCAGGATGCATAAACACTTTTATTTTTACTTTAAAAATTTAAAGAAAGGTTGTGGTTATGAAAATGTCCACTCACTTCATGTAAGATGTCAGTATGTGAATGAAGCCACCGTGGGTGCTCGAGCCCCTGTGAACCTCTCTAGCCAACATCAAATAGAGCAGATACTTAGTCATTTCTTCCAAGCCCTGCCCATATTGCAGTCATGAGCAAATTGTGGTTGTTGCTTTAAGCCACTAAGTTTTGAGGTGATTTGTTACATAGCAATAGATAGCAGAAACATTAGATAAAGTCTGAGAAAAGTTCATTAGTGTGATCAAACTTTTGAATATGAGAAATATAAGCAGCACCTTGAAAAATAAACACATTTTACTCTTTTTATGACTGAGGGCTTTTTAAAATATATATATTGATTTCAGAGAGGAAGGGAGAGAGAGGTAGAAACATCAATGATGAGAGAGCATCATTGAACGGCTGCCTCCTTCACGCTCCATACATGGGATCGAGCCCACAAGCCAGGCATGTGCCCTTGACCAGAATTGAACCCAGCACCCTTCAGTCCACAGGCCGACACTCTATCTACTGAGCCAAACCAGCTAGGGCTTGAGAGCTTTCTTTAAAAACTTCTCACCTAGCAGTGAAGGTAACTCTTAGTCAAAAACCATCAGATGCTAGAAGTATTCACCAATGATACATCTGATAAAGGGTCAATACCCCAAATTTGTGAAGAACTCAGATAACACCAGAACAACAAACAACCCAGTTGAAAAGTGGGCAGATTTGAATAGACCAGTGATGGCGAACCTATGACACGCGTGTCAGAGATGACACGCGAACTCATTTTTTTGGTTGATTTTTCTTTGTTAAATGGCATTTAAATATATAAAATAAATATCAAAAATATAAGTCTTTGTTTTACTATGGTTGCAGATATCATATCAAAAAATTTCTATATGTGACACGGCACCAGAGTTAAGTTAGGGTTTTTCAAAATGCTGACACGCTGAGCTCAAAAGGTTCGCCATCCCTGGAATAGACACTTCTCCAAAGAGGACATACAGATGGCCAATAGACATATGAAAAGTTGCTCAACATTAGTAATTATCAGAGAATTGCTAATTAAAAGCACAATGAGGTACCACCTCACACCTGTCAGAATGGCTCTCATCAATAAATCAACAAACAACAAGTGTTGGTGAGGATTTGGAGAAAAGGGAATCCTTGTACTCTGTTGATGGGAATGCAGATTGGTACAGCCACTGTGAAAAGCAGTATGGTGTGACTGCAAACAGTTAAAAATGGAACAGTCTTATGACCCAGCAATTTTGCTTCTGGGAATATAATCGAAGAAACCTGAAACACTAATTCAAAAATATACACACCCCCATGTTCATTGCAGCATTATTAACAACTAGAGGCCCGTTGCACAAAGAAATTTGTGCAATAGGCCTTCCCTTCCCCTGGCTGCTGGCACCGGTTTTCCTCCGGCACCCGGGACTCAGGCCTTCACTCTAGCCGGAGCCTTCAGTCTTTGCGGCCCCGGATGGAGCCTTCAGTCTTCACTCCGCCGCTTCGCCCCTATGTATGCAAATTAACCGCCATCTTTGTTGGGTTAATTTGCATACTCTCCTGATTTGCTGGTGAGCGTAATGGAGGGATGGTTAATTTACATGTTTGTCTATTGTTAGGTAAGATAGCCAGGATATGGAAGCAACTCAAGTTCCCATGAAAAGATGAGTGGATAAAAAAGCTGAGGTACACATATACAATGGAATACTACTCAGCTGTAAAAAAGAATGAAATCTTCCCTTTTGCGGCAGCACGAATGGACCTTTGCTCAGTGCCTTATGTTCAGTGAAATTAGAAAGACAGCACCATATGATTTCACTTACATGTGGAATCTAAAGAACAAAATAAAGGAACAAACAAAATACAAACAGACTCAGATACAGAGTGACAGTTGACAGAAGGGAGGAGTTTGGGGGCTGGGTGAAAAAAGTGAAGGCATTAAGAAGGACAAATTGGTACTTAGAGAATATAGTCAATTGCAGCATAGAGAATATAGTCAATAATATTGTAATAACTTTGTATGAGGCCATGTGTGTACCTGAAATATCGGGGGCAAACCACTCTGTAAAGTACACGCTTGTTTAACCACCACTATGCTGTACATCTGAAACTAATACAGAGTAATATTGAATGTAAACCGTAATGGGGAAAAAACACACCCATCAGATGGTGGTTATCAATAGTTGGTCTGAGAAGCAATTACCATTGGTGCCTGAGAAATGTCTCCACGCCTCTGCTTTACCTTATCCTGACGGGCCTGAGCTAAAAGAAATTCATGTGATTTATGTTTTCCCAGAGAACTTGGAATCTAATAGGTTAAACTGCTAAATAAAAATATGGTGAATTTTAAAGGCACAACATTTAATACTTTTTTTGAAGGGTTCATTCCTCCTTTGTGAAGAAGTTAACTTTGTGAAGGTGTTTGTCTTGAATGTAATAGTTATTCTGTGCAGCTGGTAAAAACCTGCCTTTCTGGTTTGTAGTGTCGTGTTAATCAGCAAAGGTGTTATTACTCATTTGAAGAAGAATTCTTTGTTCTGGTTGAAAGTCTCACTGATGGTATTTTCTAATAAGCTTGTCCTACTTGGGAGTCTTTCTCTAAGATTATAAGCCTCTTGCATTTCTGTTTTTTCCAGAATGTTGCTAGTATGTCAGTAATAAAAGTAGTCTATCTCTATTGGCTGAGATTTAAGTGGCACATAATTCACAATCCAAAAATATGTCACAGGCATGTATTTACTCTCATTTGAAAAGTAAATTAATACAGTGTAACATTTAAGTGAAGTTTTTCTGAATGGAGTTATAAAATAAAAAGTTAGTTGCTTTCTTTTATTTTCTTCTTCACTGTTTCATATCTAATCTCTTTTATTTTCCTGATGATGAAAAACCAAATTCCTGTCACATTTATTTTGTTACATAAAGAAAACTGTATATGTCTATAAGATTTACATATAAAAATTTAATCTTGGGCCCCTTTATTTTTTGATATCTTATAAATTTCAAATATAAGCTACTTATTCTTAGACCACCTTTAGAGTCTGAGTCTGTTGGAATTATGTGACACTGAAGCAATTAAAAGTAAACTTAAATAGCTTTAAATCAAATAAATACCGAGGTCAAGATAACTGAATCTACTCAGCTTTCTCTTTGCTTTCGTAGGTCTGATTGGTCAAGAAAAATGGACATCTTTATAAAGAGGCAGGAGGAGAGGTTTAGTTCATAGGCCACCATGTTTCCAGTATTGCGTCTCTCTTCCTTGTTTGTTGGCCCTTCACATTAATTCAATGACCTTTTAGGCAGTTCTTACTGTGTGTAAATTATTGGACTGGCTGGAAAGGAAGTGGTGTATAGCTCAATACTTGCTTTCAAAATGTCTAAATATTTGAAAAGTTAAGAGAAATAGAAAATAACTTTGCCCTGGACTGTGTGGCTCAATGGATAGAGCGCCAGCCCAAGTACCAAAGGGTCCAGGGTTTGATTCCTGGTCAAGGGCATGTACCTTGGTTGCAGGTTTGATCCCTGGCCCTGGTCAGGGCATGTGCAGAGGACACTCAATCGATGTCTCTCTCTCACATCTATGTTTCTCTCTCTCACCCCTCCCTCCCTCTCTTTCATTCTCTCTATAAATCAATGGGAAAAAAAATACCCTTGGGTGAGGATTAACCAAAAAAAGAAAATGGCTTTAATAAAGACAGACTAGTGTAAGTCTTGGAGATAAGCAAAAATGAGACACTTTGTAGGTTCAATGAAGGCAGAGGTCATAGTGAGGTTGAGGGGATAAGGGCAGGCTTTATGGAGAAGGTGACAATCAGAACCGGGTCTTGAAGGGTAGGTGTGGTTTTGACGATGACAGAGAGGAGGGAAGATATTCCAGATAAAGAGAACAGTAGAGACAAGCCAAGACCCAGGGCAGCCTCATGAATTCCTTTCCTGATATTTGCGTTGTCGCTCCACTCTCACGTCTCCTTAGTGGAGGTCCATTATGTGTTGAAGACAGTTTTAAAATTCTTCCTTCAGAAAATCCTTGGGCATGTTACTAAGTGCTCTGGTTACAGTTACGTTTTATCATGTAGCATCTTAGAAATTCCTCAGGTGGGTAGAATTTCTCCTAGAAATGGTCAGAAAGACCTGGAATAGTACTAAATACAATCATATTCATGTCTTCCTTTTGCCAAGCACTGAAAGAAGTAAAGTTAAGAGACAAGTTTTCCTTAAACTTGAAATGACAGTAACCATCTGACTTTGAAATGAAGCCTGGGCCTCAGCATTTAAGGGATGGGGCACGTAGCCTCCACATGGTATGTGATGGTCTGTATGTAATAGTGAGGTTTGCTGCTCAAAGGGCTCAGGAAGAATTTAGACTAAAAAATCTTAGAATAGAACCAACTTTCCCACCCTCATCCCTCGCCCGCCCTTCCCTCCCCGGCCCGTGAAAAAAAAAATCTTAGAATAACTTTTTTGGGGGGGTAATGGGGAGTATGAATTGTTTCTGTGTAAACACGGTCAACAAATTGACGGCTCAACACCATAATCCCATTTAGTCTCTGTGCAAATTTCACTTACTTAACAAACCTCTTAGTGCGTGAACCTGATCCACAAAACAACTACCTCCATGAGCCGAAAAAGGTAATGACTAGTTTCCACTTGGCATACTTTCGCTTTTTAAAAATATTTTTACGCAAATAAAACGTGCCTGCTAACTAGTCAGATGTACAAAAAAAGCTTCTGATGAAAACCAACTCCTTCCCTGTCTCACTTTCTAGAAGTTTCTTAGAAGTTGTAGTCACTCTGGCCCCAGGGTTCCTTTAGGGTTCTGATGGGCCAATCAATGCTTCCACCATAGATGTTCTTTATATTACCTTCTGGGAGCACTGTGCTCTCCTCTCGCCTTTTTATTAGTATACTTCTTTCATCTTCTAGAGGTTAATCATTTGCTGGCATTAACAGGTAATCAATAAATATTTGAGCGAATGAAGTCTTCTTTCTTTTATAATATCCTTGATGGTACTTACTTGTTCTTTTCTAGTAATAAATCCCAAAACTTACCCAGGATATTTCTAGTCTGTTCTTTGGCCCTTATGTCAGTTCTCTATTGGTTCTTAATTTTTTTTATTCAATTGTGATTTCTTTTTAACCTGAAGACTTTCAACTCGAACTGCCAAAGATAGCCCAGAGGTAGTTTCTATGAGGAATCTACATGAAGAATGAAATTGTTCATACGTGTAGCAGCAGAAAGCATGATAATGAAATTCAAACGGGGAATTCCAATAGGGGTCAGTTAGGGCAGGCTGGCAACAGTGTGAGCTGGTGACGTGCACCCCCACCTGGTAGCTGACTTACTGCTGCCATCCATGCTTTCTGAGTCCTGTCATATTACAGGATGACAGAGGAGAATTAAGAGCTTGTCACATACATGTTTGCTTAGAGGTTCACCTGGCTATGTTCCAGGTGTGTGTAAACACACCGGTAATATAGACAGCTGTACAGGGCATCATGAGGCACCATGTTTTCTCATAGGTCAGCTCTGGAGTCATTGCATAACACTGCATGCTTTCCTTGTGGTTTCTCTGTACAGGATAACAAATATGTTGAAGGGTGATATTTGTAAAGAATTTTCAGCCCCAGATTCTATATAAATGCAAAACTGTTGCAGAGTATCAACAGACTATGTTCTGGTATTTTTGGAATGATAATTTGGAAAATGGCGATTTCTCCTATGCATGACATTTTTGCAATTTCTATATACTTTCCAAACTACTAAACTGGTTTTTCAAGCCTGCTTTTCTGTATGTTCTTCATGAGTAGAGTATTATATCTTTTTTATACTTTACAAATAGACTGTATGTATGAAAAAACTAACATTTTTTGTGAAAATAGAAGCAAAAAATATTTTTCATAAAGACAACCTTGGTATATATATATATATATATATATATGTATATATATATATAAATTTATATAAGTTGACTTATAAATTTATATGTAAATTATAATATAACATATAACTTATATATAATATAAAAATATATAACATTTTTATATATAATTATAGCACTGAAGTGGGACAGATTTAAATATGTGTGTGTGTATATATATATATATATATATATTATTTTTAAATCTGTCCCTATTATATGTTAAAGGATAATTCATTTTCCTTTTGTTTATGAAGCATTCCTTTACCCACTTGGGATAGGAGAAGTAGATCAGAGTGGCTCTACCTATTCTAGTTACTCTGTCTGTCCCTGTTTGTGCCTGACCTGGAGAAAGAACCCAAGGAGATTAGATCAAGATGGAACACTAGCCTCATACGCCAGTCTTCCAGAAATATTTTGAAGTAACAGGAAAGATATGTGTGCATTTTCCACAGCAGAGCCTGGAAAATAAGAAAGGCTGATCTCAGCCGGCCAGAAACTATTAAAAACATTTTTGAGGCAAAGAGCAAATGTGAAACAACTGAAGTTGAAAACCATACTCCAAAACATGGGCAGAACAATGGAAGGAAGAAGTGATGGATTAAAGATTGCTCCAAATTTAGTGGCTGTGGATATACTGGGATTAGGCGGAGACCCAAGCAACCATCCAAGTGATCTTATAGAACTGCAAGATGCCCAGTGTCTTTCCAGTAAATTCAGAGTCAACTTTTATTGTTTGCAACCAAGAATTCTGCTTGATGCACTCACATTGCTATGGTAAACTGCATTCATGATAATATTTATAGTATACCGTTTAAATTTCCTATACTCTTACTCAGGATTTTTACTTGGGACCCTAGCTTGGTTCTTGGGCCCAAACCTACAAAGTCACTGCTCTCACAGGGCAAGGGAAAGGAGGCTGGTGGATTGCCTGCCTATTTCTGTTTACTGCTTCAAAAATGCTGGGAAACTGGCTCAGGAATTGGTGGGGGCCACTTTATAAATTCTGCCTGCCACAGAGTCCAAGTAGAATTTTATAAGACCTACATGAAAAAAAAGCATAAACCTTCCTTGAAGGATATAAAAGAAAACCATATAAGATATCATCCCCTCCCCCCAATTCTGTCAATTAAATTTTATTCATCAGATTCCCAACAGAATTGTTCATTAAATTGGCAAGCTGGTTCTAAACTTCCTCTAGTAGAGAAAAATGCCTAAGAATTGGCAAAGATAATTTTGAAAAAAGAATCAACAAATTAAACTAAACTCATTACAATCGTAGAGGATTGGTCCAGGAATAATTCATGGAATTGAATGAGGGTTCATTTAGTAGATGATAAAGTTGTTTCAAATCCAAAGAAATGATGGCCTTCCTGGTGAAAGATGGTACAGTTGTCTATCCATTTTGAGACAAATTTAGGCCCTTATCACAAGTACAAAAATAACTTCCAGACAGAGTGAAGAGCTAAATATACTAAGTAAAATTGTATTAGCACTTAGTAGAATTTGCTCATTAAATTTGGGTTAGAGAATGCCTAACCCAAATGCTAGGAAATGCAATTGATTAGTAAGCACATATATGATAGAGTAATTACCCTCTCTCCCTTTTTGCTCAATCAAATTGGAAAAATTTTGTTCAATCCAAATGTTGGCAAGGGTGTGGGAAAAACACACTCTCATTGAATGAATTGTAATGGTCTTTTTGGCAGTGCCCATTGTAATTTTAAGTATGCATATCCTTCAAATGAGTAATTTCCAGATTTTTACCCTAGCTGAAGGCATAGGTACATGAGCACAAAGACATGTTTATTAGCTGTAGCATTATTATTATGCCAACAACCTAAAGATCCATCATGGAAGTGCTTTTTGTTTATAAATCTAATGGGTTTTGAAAAGGGACCAGTTAAGTTTATCCAACATAAGTTAGAGGAAAACAAAATACCTATGGGATTTGACATAAGAATCATTTTCTCCCAGTGTGTGCTTTTATCACCTATTTTATTAAACATTTAATCAAAACATTTCCCTTATGTTAGAAATTCATTTTCTAAAAGCAGTGCAATATTGAGTACTCACCCTACAGGAGTGAGCATGCAACCTGAAGTCTCTGGGGGAAAATGCAACTGAACAGAGCCCTACTTCATTAACACAATATGTGACTTCTTGGGGGCTTTTTTCTTTTCTTTTCTTTTTTTTTTTTACTATCCTGTTATATCTGCCAGTGATGGGCAAAAGAAAGGAACCATCTATATCTGTATGTGTACCATCGAAATGGATTATTGTCAAGATTAATGTGGTATGTGGAATAGTGCTTGCTGATTAAATGTTTATCTCTTATGTGTGAATAATTGGTATTTAATCTATTCAGCGGTCGCCAACCGGTGGTCCTCGGACCACTGGTGGTCCATGAGGTCAAAAAGGTTGGCGACCGCTGTTAAATCAGATGATAAGAATCTTAATTTAAAGAATCTGTGTACGTATGTAGTGGGAGAGGGAGAAGAGAGATTAGATTTTTAGGTAGGTGTCAGCATTTACAAAGCAGCCAAGGGGAATGCCTCCTTTGTTTTTGCTTTTATGAAAGAGATACTGTAAGATATTTTCACTAGGGCCTTTCAGAACATTAACTTTGATGTCCTTAATCTATGGCTTTATTAGTTGAGGGGTGAAAATAAAAGCTTTGGCTATTGTTATTTAAATTTTACTAGTATATATCTTCTGTATTGGTTGTGAGAGTAACACTGTAGGTGAAAATTGCTTTTTAAAGTGAAAGAGTTGTGGGATTTTAACCAAAATAAGTGTGTTTTTTAATGAATTTATTAGATGCTCTTTATATAAATGATTCTTTATTAAAAGAATTTTGTCCTGAAGATAATTTACAGTACCACAAGAAAATATGTTTATATTAATTTAAAACCCACTACAATTTTAAGATTGTTTTCCAAGGCAATTTCTGTCATACACATTACTTAAAAACTCCTTTTTTTTCCCCTTTGTAACTAAGGCAAAACTTATAGAGGGAACTGTGGGTTAATAAAATTGTTCCTGTTGTGAGCGAAGCTAATAAAAGATGAGGACTGACTGTATCCCACTGAGAATAACAAAACACCTTGTTAAATATAAAAATAAAACTGTGAATTATTTTTGCAGAAATCAACAAGAGGTTCCGTTGTCCTTGATCACGTATTCCGTCACATAAACCTCGTGGAGATTGATTATTTTGGGCTGCGTTACTGTGACAGAAGCCATCAGACAGTGAGTACAATGACTTCGTATTAAATGTTTCTGGTTATAACTTTCACTCTATCTCTGGCCTTTCCTGTGTGGTTTTAGGTAGTTAGGGTCCTTGTAAATGAAAATGACTTTGAAAACCTTAAACATGTTTTCCCTGGCTAATTTCTTTGCATTTCTCCCCAGAAGTCTGTAGAGTTGCAGGATTCACAACTCATATGATAGCCCTCCTCTTTACAGATGCTTACCTGGTTTCCACTTTTGCAACCATATCAAGAGTACTTTTCAGCCCTAGCTGGTTTGGTTCAGTGGATAGAGCATCAGCCTGCGGACTGAAGGGTCCCTGGTTCGATTCCGGTCAAGGGCACATGCCCAGGTTGCAGGCTCGGTCCCCAGTAGGGGGCGTGCAGGAGGCAGCCGATCAATGATTCTCTCATCATTGATGTTTCTCTCTCTCCTCCCTTCCTCTCTGAAATCAATAAAAATATATTTTTTTAAGAAAGAGTACTTTTCATTTGTGCTGTTAAGGACTAAATAAACCAGTGAATGTGTTAGGAGGCAACTGGCTGGTCTATTGAAGTGACAGATATTATTGCCTTTTAAGAAAGCGAATGGTTAAAGAGAAGAAATATATACAGTGTAAAAAGGTGACTAAGTTTCAGGAGTTGGACGAGCAATTATAAAGTAAGTAAGGGTGTTCATTCATGAGCTTGATGGATTACGAGTAATAAAAGTAACCAAGCTTTTGGTGTCTGATGCCAGTTGTTCACAAGGATTTAATTCAGAACGTCTTCCTGGCTGTTGGATGATGGTTATATTACCAGAAAGGGGACCTGGCCCTGAGTGGGTCTGCCTAGGGCCGGCCGGTAGTGTGTGGGTTCTTGACTTTGTGCAGGAGAAATTTCATAGCACAAATCCAGGTGAATTTTAGAAGATGGGTATTAAAGCTGGGGACGGTGAAACAAGGAAGGCCTGGGGAAATGAGCCTAGGCTGGGCTGCTTTGGCTCAGTAAGAAGTCAGAAAAGGGGGCTTTGGGGCAGGTTCAGGAGGTTTGCCTGGGGTGAACTGCCACTGCCTGCTGCTCCCCTGGTTGTAAGCCTGTGGGGTCCCTAAGCATTTAGGAAATGCATGCCTGTGGGGAAAGATGGGAGGGTGCCGGGAGCTGGTCCATCCTTGCTGCTTGACACAGTCGCTGCAGAGAAGAAACATCTGCACAGCATATGTTTCAAGGGACCTGGCGTATATGGCATACTGTTCTTAATATGTTTGCTCACCTTCTTGGTGCTATGTGTTTTAACCAAGGTCACCTCTCCGAGAAAGGTTGTTTCCCCAGGTAGGGATTTTTCCCTGAGGTTAGGGAGGGGATACAACCCCTTAACTAAGTGCCAGGAGGGTAGTTAATCACTTTAACTACAAACAATCACCCTTAAGCTACATAATCTTTACTCCCTGGAATGGAGATAAGAAACGCCCTAACCTTTGCAATAGAAATTGACAGGATTAATATCGACTGGTATAAATACAGATGTAACAAGACAATAAACATCAAATCCTCATCAGATCCTCATCAGATCCTCATCAGATCCTCATCAGTTCCTCATCAGTTCCTAACCAGAACTCCGACCAGAACTTTGGCTGGAGCTCCTGGCTAGAGGTCCTGACCAGGCTGCTGATCAACTGAAGGCTGTCTTCGTGTCATTCCTTCTTCGCCGACTCCGTCCACACCTTTGGGGACCACTGGACCTGCTGGGGTTGGACCCCAGCAGGAGGGGAGGGGAGAGACTGGAGTGTGCTCTTGGGAGAAAGAGTTTGGCAGTGCCCGTTGTAATTTTAAGTATGCATATTCTTCAAATGAGTAATTTCCAGATTTTTACCCTAGCTGAAGCCATAGGTACATGAGCACAAAGACATGTTTATTAGATGTAGCATTGTTATTATGCCAACAGCCTTCGCTTTGAGGGGTTTTAAAGGCTGGGCATTTAGGGGAAGTTTTAGGGGAGGATCTTAATAGAATATTCCTCAGCTTTATGCTGATGTACCAGAATAAGGTTTATTCTCTTAACTTCATCTTGAGTGTGGTTGGCAAATGGCACTAACTGGATTTCTGCTGTCTCCCTGAGTACGGCGATTTAAGCTATTTACCCTCTAGTTGGGGAGAAGGGCAAACCATTTACTCTCAAGTGTCCCTGGTTTAGGAAAGAAAGGATTTACTAGGTGGCTCCAAACTGTTGTTTCTTTCTTTTAAAAAAAAAAAATTGTTGATTTCAGAGAGGAAGAGAGAGATAGAAACATCAATGATGAGAGAGAATCATTGATTGGCTGCCTCCTGCATGCCTCCTACAGGGACTAAGCCCAAAACCTAGGCATGGCCCTGACAGGGAATCGAACCGTGACCTCCTGGCTCATGGGTCAGCGCTCAACTCGACCACTGTTTAACTATCTGCCTCAATTTCTCTATTCCACTTCTTCTGGCTTACTGGCCTGTCTCAGAGAGTTACGGAAACTCATTGCATTGGTTAGTATTGATTCTATATGGTTATAAGGCTCAGAAGCTGTTAAACAGAGGAGAGACTTTGGAGGTCATGATTTAGAGGTACACAAGGATATTTATTAGTGGCTTTTGTTTTAGTCTAAGAAAGATCTGAACCTCAGATAGACACAGTCTTATGCAAAATGCTTATGCTCACCTTAAAAATACCCCCATTTGACTTACCTTTTATTTTTCATGCTGCTTACCTCCTGTTTGAATAAAGTTTTCCTCTTCTTCCTTCATCAGTTCTTGCAGCCTCCACTTGGTCATCTGGGGTCTATTCAGTGAGGAACACACTTGCTGGGTGGTGTTTCCCTCCCAGGTCCCAGGAATGTGCTAGGGTGAGAGGAGGCAGGCAAATGGAATGTTATTGATGGTGATAAGTTGTGATCTTTTTTTGAGCTGGTTCCATAACTTGTTCCGTTTCATGCGGGTGTTTCACAAGATAGGAATAAAAAATTGGGAGTGTTGGTTAGCTTTCCACAGAAAGGAATGGCTTTCTAAAGGCAAGCAGTCATGAATGCATACTTTAAAGAAAGGGAATGGCATATTCAGAGTTCACTGAATTCTGTCCCATACAGGCGATACATCAATATAGCAGAACTATAAATCTATACTGAAAGATTAGATTGAAAGCCATAGAAGATATCTTGCATGACATTCATATTTTTGAAATAACATTTTTCCTAGCAGAAAAATAAAGTACAGTTTTCTGATCTTACCTCGTATGTCAGACCTTGCCTGGAAAGACTGTCTTGCTAAAATTATGTAGACCTTATCTGTCTTTTCTCCCTCCCCCCCCCCCCCCCGCCCCCCGCCTTTCCAAAGGGGGAAAAATGTGAAAAGCTAGAGAATTTCAAGCAA
Organism: Myotis yumanensis; assembly: GCF_028538775.1. NCBI lineage: Eukaryota > Metazoa > Chordata > Mammalia > Chiroptera > Vespertilionidae > Myotis > Myotis yumanensis. The sequence goes on along the minus strand of NW_027223755.1, from coordinate 65,349,141 downwards.
TGGCCTGTATCACTACAAAATGAATGAGCAGTTGGTATTGATAGTTTAAAGTTTTCCAGGGCTTTTATTAAGACCAAAAAAAAGGTTGTTTTTTTTTTTACTTTTACTCCTGAATTTTGTCATTTGTGATAGTGTTTGTAATACATGTTTTAGGAGAAAACAAATTACACAATTAGAGAGAGAATGCTTGTAAGTAATTTTTTTGATCAGGTGTGTATCACATGGAAAAATGATTTTTTACCTCCTGAAATTTTTTCCGGTGAACTCAGATGAAACAGAGGTGATTTGTGAACATGCATAGTCTTTGCACGTTCAATGTCTGGTTGTCTGATGTTCCTTTCAGTTGTGGGAAGGCGTGAGAATAAGGCCTTTCCTCCTGGTAACCTTTCATCAGAGCACACAGCTCTGGAGGCCTGAGCGCGTGCAGGTGGGAACACACGAATCCATTCCCAGCTCACTTCTCACGGGGACTGGGACAGAACTTAAGGATTTCTCTGAGGAAAAGCTCAGGCAGGCTTTCCACTCTGGAGTGGCAACCACCCAAGGCTCAACTTTAAGTTTCTAGGGAAGTTGGTGATAAACTCAAATTCATATTTCCTTGTCTTCTCTCTATAAAAGTAGGAGCAGCCCTGCATAACCCATAGTTACTTAATGTACTAGTAAATATCCCATAGTTACTTATGGTAAATAGGAATTTAAAGAATACCCTATGTTGGAATGCACAGGACATAGTAAAAAAATTTGCCTTAAAACTGGAGTAATGAATTTCATAAAATTATAGTGTCCATTCGAATGGGTTTTGTATATTGCTCTGCTCTTTTTCAGCACCCAGAAGTTTATTTTTAATGGGGAATGCCTGTGTAACAATCTATAGTATAATTAAGATCTACACAGAGAAGACTTTGAGGCTCTTAGAAGTACCACTTAGGTCGACTCTTGAGGTAACTAAAAAGAGAAAGTGGGAGAAGAGGCTCTGGGGATAGAAGGGAATAGAGCCCTAGCCGGTTTGGCTCAGTGGATAGAGCGTAGGCTAGTAGACTGAAGGGTCCCGGGTTCAGTTCCGATCAAGGGTGCATGTGGGAGGCAACCATCAATGTGTCTCTGATGTTTCTCTCTGTCTCTCCCCCTCCCTTTCACTTTCTCTAAAAATCAGTGGAAGAAATATCCTCGGGTGAGGATTAACAAACAAACAAAAGATAACAAGGGAAGAAGAGATGACCCACTTGCAGTGAAAAGCCCTAGGCTCTCTCTTCCATTAGCAAAGGATCATGCCTGGGGCTATGCCCCAAACACTAGTGGGAGTGGGAAGGGAGGGTGGGACTGGGGAACCTGCAGCACTGCTAGTCAGACAGTTATGGCCAAAATGTAAGCAAGTGAGCTGGACTGGCAGTGGCTGAAGGGTCAGGAAGGGCTTTATGGCCACGTTGGAGATTTAGTGCGTATTGCCTGAGAAGATAGGCAGCTATCCTAGAGAACTGGAGAGCAATATGCCTGATGACAGATGGACAGATGTCTGTCTCTAGGACAGATGGACCAAGCATGGCAGGGAACTTGTCTGCCCTGGAGGATCTAGACCAGGGATGGGCAACCTTTTTGTGCGTGCATGCCAAAACCAGCAAAATCTCTGACTCAAAATTCTTCTGCGTGCCAACCCTAATTTTTTGAGAACATGTTACGCCTACTTGATATCTCTTAAGGTGCACGTATGTGAAGAACCTTGAAGAAATAATAAAATTCATTCGAGTGACAAAAACACAGTATATGATGATGAAAAATACATTTATTTTTTAATGTATACATATACACTGATAGTCCGACAGAAAACTTTATGACTCCGTTTGATATTATCAGTGGGACTTTTGCTGCTGCATCACTGATGACAGAGATTTTACATCAGGTTTATATTTTGTGACCTTCAGAGATATGCACGAGCTACTACTTTCATCTGTCAGGCTACTCCTATTATGAGACTTAACAAAATTCATCACTGAGAACAAAGATTCACAAGAGTATGTGGATGAAAACATGGAGAGTAATGCTGTTGCAAAGGTTTTTAAACAGAAAAAATTTTCTGGAATGGCATTCCAGGTCTTCAATAGTTCGTTTTCGACACTTCTCTCTGGTACTCCTGTCTCTAATCGCTTTTCAATGTTTTCCAAGTCAACTCTAAGGTCAATAAATTTCTGCTTCCAAATTGAGCTACTCTGAAATTCAATCAACTGCATTTCAAAGTCAGCCATGTCTATGGTCTTTAAGATAACTTGTTATGTAAAATTATTTATTTATCTAAGATGCACCTGCACTGAATTTATCTGAAAAATAAAAAAGTCGATATTAAGAAAAAAATTGTAAATGGAAGATTATAAGAGAGGTTTCGCATGACAGCAAAAGTTACTGGTGTGCCATGTTTGGCACGCGTGCCAGGGGTTGCCCACCCCTGATCTAGACCATTCATCATCATTATTCGTCATCATCATTGTCATCAATGCACTAGGCACTATTGAATATTTTCCATATGTTGTCATGGCATGCTCAGAACACCTGTACAAGTTTGATTTTGTTATTCTACCATTAGAGATAAGGAAACGGAAGCTAAAAAAGTGAAGCAACTTCTCCCAGGTCACATAATCATCAAATATTAGGACCAGATTTCAAATTCAAGTCTTGATGTTTCGAAGACTTTGCCACCACTATAATAACCTGACTAGAATGCATGTAAGATAAAAAGGCTCAGCATACTTAGGATACTAAGGAATTGTCTCTTTTTGGGCAATTTATGTATTAATGTGTGTTGAGAGGAGTTAAATGGTCGTTTACAATAAGCTAACTTCTCAGGTTGAACATGTGGCAAGAGTAGTTTATTTTGTCCTTAGTGCATGGGCTCATGGTTCCTTTACCAATTAGTTAATGAATGCCTAATATGTGCAGAACGTGTACTAGAGCCTCTCTGTTTTTCACGTAATCTCAGGAATTCTAGGGAAAAGGCAATTACTGCCTGAAATATTAAATGGAAAAATATGAATTTTATTAAATTATAACTGGGAAGTTCATGTAGCAGATGCATTGATTTAGGTGTTACCTATGTGCAAAGAGAAACAGCTAGACAGATATAAACCTTGTTAAGGAAAACTTCTCTCTAAGGAGTACAGCTGACTTGATTTACTAGTAGAACATCCTGGGCACCATAATTTCTTAACTTCACTTCTCAGCTAGAGTCTGTAAAAGGATCTCAAGAAAATAAAAGGAGTTCTTCATGAAGACACGTTTATTGAGACCGAATCAACACTGAGCTGCATGTGTTAACCCCAGCTTTCTTTTATAAAGCAATCTCTTCAAGATGCACCATGAAGTTCACATACTTGCAGTTCCTTTTCCTATAGACAAACGTGAAAGCATTTAGCCTGGGCATTGAGCCTACTTTCTGTTCTGCGCTGGCCTCTGTCATCAGGTTCTTTCTTTATCCAGCTGGTCTGAGTGGGGGATGTGGCTCTGTTATATCAGGGCCTTGGTTTGACACAGAGAAAATTTCCAGCCTCGATTTAAGGTGGATGTGAGGCAGTCTGTCATGGGGATTATAGGAACACACATAAGGAGTCAGAGAGATCCAGATTTGTCTAATGGTCCTGCCACTTAGTTGTCATGTTTAAAATTCTCGTAAAGTACTGGCCATTAATCAGAGCAGTGGGACTTCCAGAGCAGCTTGTTCTCTCCAGTTCATTCCAGGGCTGACTGTCACTGGCTATCACCAGCTTAGTCGCTAGCTCAGCAGGAACACCTTTTTGTTCTCCTCACCATATATGAGCCCAGCAGCTCAGTTTGCTGTATGTTTAAAAAAATGTTTATTTATTTATTTACTGATGAGAGAGAGAGAGAGAGAAACATCAATTTGTTGTTCCACTTATTTATGCATTCATTGGTTGCTTCTTGTATATACCCTGACCATATTGAACCAGCAACCTTGATATATCGGGATGAGGCTCTAACCAATGGAACTACCAGGCCAGGAATACTTGGAATATCTTTACTTTGAATGGGTACCAGCTCTCTCTATGTTTTGTGTCCTAATTCTTAGCACCTGTGAACATGTCACTTTAAAGGAGCTTTGCATGTGTGATTAAGTTAAGAATTTTATGAGATCAGTATAATTCCAAATGTTCTTACACATAAAAGAGGGAGGCAGGAGAGTCAGAGAGGAGGAGATGGGACAACAAAAGCAGAGGTCAGAGTCATGCATTTTCTGGAAGGGGCCTTGGTCCAGGGAATGCAGGTGGTTTCAGGAAGCTGGAAAAGGCGAGGAAATGGATTCTCCCAGGAACACAACCCTGCCTACACTTTGATTTTAGCCCAGTGTTCTTAGTCAGTCTGGGCTGCTATAGCAACTTACCATAGACTGGGTGACATAAACAAGAAACACTTATTTCTCTGGAATAAGTCTGGAGATCTTACTAGATGAGTTTCGTTGATATTGAAAGCAGTAATAGGGATAAATGTGATATCTATACTCCTTCAGTTTGTAAAATGAGGAGTTATAATCATGTCTTGTTTTAGTGTTAGTGATTGAGGCTCCTTTACAATTTACTCCTTAAAAGGCAGAAGTTCTACATAATTATGGCTTTTGTCAGAATACAGAATGGAATGCAACCTGGCTTTCAGAATCAGGCTGCTGCATCTCCTGCCCTGTGACTTCTGTAGTCAACAGGGAGGGACATATGTAGATACCGGTCCAGCTAGCGCGCACGTAGCCCTTCCTCTAATGAATCTTCTTTTCTTCACCAAGACTGTGAAAAAATAAATAAATAAATGGAGCCACTTTCAATGGAGTTGGGTTGGAGCTCCCATCCCAGAGGACGTGCCTTGCATGTCTTACTCTTCAAACTGCAGGAAATGTTAAAACTGGGCAAAATAACCTTTGGCCTAATGCAGCATTATATCTTAAACACCTATTTATAAAAACAAGAAAGCAGGTATTATGCCTGGGGCTATGTCCCAAACACTATGACGAATGGACTGAAAATTAAAAACATTCTTTAGAGTTCACATCACTATGTTAGCTTAGTTGCTACTTAGAGAAATGCCTTCTTTCACTGATGTAATTGTAATTGTTCCCCTTCACTTTCTCATAAGTAACCCTTGTTTTTGCCTCCTAATTGGAACACTATTTGGGTTTCTACCTGATTCAGTCCTTCCAGAATAGCAATATATTTTTTAAATGTTTTTGTTGATTTTAGAGAGAGAGGAAGGGATAGGGAGAGATAGAAACATCGATGAGAGAGAAACATCGATGGGCTGCCTCCTGCCCACCACCCAGATGGAGTCCATAACCTGGGCATGTGCCCTGACCAGGAATCCAACCTGTGACCTCTTGGTGTATGGGATGATGCTCAACCAAGTCACGCTGGCTGGGCTCACCTCTCCTTTCTGCATCTCTAACCCTCTGTCTCTCTATTCCCTCTCTTCCATCAGGGTTTAGGAATGTTTAAGTCTCTCCCATTAAAACTACCCTTCCCCATCTCACATGCCCTCCTCTGTCTATGGCCATATTGACTCTCTGGTCACAAGAGAAAGCCTCATTTAAATTCATTGCCTCCACTTCTCAAACCCAGTTCATTCCTGAACTTCTCACAGTTCAGCTTTGATGCCTATCATGCCACTGAAACTGTCCTCAGGCCTCTAGTTGCTAAATCCTAGTGGCACTTTCAGCTCTTACCTTTCTGTTGCATTGACTCGAATGACTCGATCCTTGAAATCTCATTCTGCTCTGATGACAACACATTCTCCTTATTTGCCTCTTTTCAAGTTTTCCTCTGGTTATTCTGATTCCGTCCCGTATAATCACTTCTCCTCTGCCTGTTTCATAAAACGTTGATATTCACCAAGATTTTTTATTCTTGATTCTCTTATGCTCTAACTGGGTACAGGCTTGCACATTTAATACTATCTCTCCCGGCACTATTAGTCTCTGAAATAAATTCCTTTAAAAATATAAGCTGAACTGTGTATATATTTGTATCTTCCCCTCTGCCCCAAATGCTCTGAGCAAAAGTGAGCCTCATCCCTGGAGCACTGGCAGGCTGGCTCTGCCATGAGTAATGGTGTTCTTTGCCTCCTGATTCATTGTATTTTGCGACCTGAGTGAGATTTTACTTTCTGTAATTTCATGTTCTGGCAAACACCCATAGTGGCTGATGAGATGCGTGTGAATCATAACGTGAGTCCTCTTACAAGGAAAGAAAGGAAGTTTGTCATGCTGGGTTGTTGCAAATTGAAACTTTTCCTTTCTGAGGTGTCTTCGGGCATCTGGTGGGGGAACAGAGGGCAAAGATCAGGAAGCAGAAAGGTTTTCTTTAGCAGCCCTTGGACTTTATGAAGAGCATCATAAACAGTGCAGCAGCCTGGGAGGACTGGCGGCAGCAGGCGAAGGGGACCTGGAAAAAAACCTGGAAAAACCGAAGGCTGGAGGTTTTGCATGAGTCCAGGGGCCTGGAAGGGAATGCCCTAGCACCGAAGCCCTCATTTTCCTGCTGTCGAATCTGTGTCACTCTTCCTATGTAATCTTGTCTGCTCTGTGGTGTGAATTACTATCTAATAATACAACTGACCCTAAAATTCCTATTTCCAATCCAGACATCCCAAGAGGATTATACTTTGTAAGAATACAGACTCTGGATCTAGACATCTGGATTCACATATTCTGTAGTACATGGGAGAGCTGTGTGGCAATGGAAGTCTCCTAACTTCTCTGTGCCTCAGTTTCCCCATTTTTAAGTTGGGATAGTAGAAGTACCAACTCAAGGGTGGTAGCTGAGGGTTAAACAAGTCTGTGTAAAACATGCAGACTAGTGCTTTAAGTTGTGTGGTCAGTGTGATGTAAGTGTTCACTCTTATTCTGTATTTGGATGTCTCTCAGGTACCTCAAACGCAACGTATTCAAATGGAAGTCATCATCTCCCCCTCCAGACCTGCTTGTTTTCTTACGTTCTTGAGAGCAGTGATTTTACAGAATTTAAATAAAAACTAACAACAATTTTATTCCTATATTTTTAATATAAACGAACACTGAGTAGCCTAATTTGCTTAAATAGGTAAATAGGAAAGGAAGAAGTATGATAAAGGAAGATCATGCGATTTCTTCAACTTCTGAGTCATATACCAAAATTTACAGTGATTTGTCATCTAAGAGGATTTTTAATAATCTATCAGGTACCTCAAATGAAATGTAGCTGTCATCTTCCCCTCTAAATCTTTATTTTATTTTACTGAGGTGTAATTGACATACTAGTACAACATTTTTGTTATTTTCAGTTGTACAACAATGATTTCATATTTGTTTATACTGCAAAAAGATCACCATATCAATTTAGTTAGCATCCATCACCACATATATATTATTTTGGTAATGAGAACTTTCAAGGTATACTCTCTTAGCTACTTTTAAATAGGTGCTACAACATTGTTAGCTATAGTCACCATGCTATACATTACACCCCCATGACTTATTTATTTTATAACTGGAAGTTTTTACCTTCCGACCCCTCCCTTCACCTCTTTCCTTAGGTTCCTGACAGAAGGGATTTCTCAGCCCACTCATTGGGTCCCTCCTTCAATTTACTTACTTGAAAGCAATGAACTGAAAACCTGCCTGACTTGCAAATGATTTGTTAATCATGGTAGTAATTCAGTTTCACAATTTCTGGGAAATATGTTTAAATATGCTTTACCAAGATTGATCAAAAGAGAATTGTGCCTTTTTCCTCTTCTACTTAAGGGCATGTGATTTAATCCAATTTAGTTGGAAAGGATTAGGGAAATTAAAAATTGTTAACTTTAATGTACATTTGCCCATACAAGATGTTTGATAAAGTGCTTTTATCTAATTATGTACTTTATATTCATCAGATTTTGGAGCTGCAGAATTAGTTCATTCACTTTATGGAATATGTCCAACATATAACTCTTTGGCAAGACCAGTCAGCCAAACCAGCTTGCTTTTCTGTCATTTGTCAATTTAAATAAAAATGTCAACATGTGTTCAGCAAAAAGTATTTCACTTTGGAATTATATTTCTGAGATGGTTAGACAGAGAAAGCACAGTGCTTTGTTTTGTCGCTTAGATGAGAGAGGCTTTGATTTGTTTTATTCTTATGGGAGTCTTCCTCCTGAGCTGCGTATATTTTGATTGTAGTGAGAAGATGGAAGTTACAAGATCGTGACATGAAAATCATCACTCCCGCTGCTGCCTACTGTATGATATATCGGAATTCAAAACAACCCAACTATGAGCCAAAGCACCATGTTGCTATCCCCTCGTCTAATCTGTACCAGAAATATGTTTAGTAGGAAAAGGCATGATTTATGCTGTCTTTATTAAAGGCAACTTTGCTAACATTGGTATTTTAAGATGTTCCTATGTTTCTGCTCCCTGGATTTTTACACCTAGGGCGAATGTGCCATAGAGAGATGAAAGTGGGTGAGGGGTGCATTTCTCCTTTAAATTGGGGAAGGTGGATTGTGGACGGGGACTGCAGTGGAAAGGAGAACTGGCATCTTAACTCAGTGCTATTCTCAGGTAGGTCAGTTTTAGGAAAGACTGTGCATGGAAGCTGAGGGGAGGGATTGTGTCCTGTTATCACTCTGTTACCACCTTCTGTTACCGCCCACTGAGGGACCCATAATATTAGTGAAGGAAAGAACTCTACCTATAGACAGTGTGGGCCAGGCCAGGTGGAGGTGAGACTGACAAGAGCACCCTCCTCCCCTCTCCTTTCCATGTCTGTCTGCTGTGTCCTCGCCTGGTGGTCTTTTAGTTTGCTGCCTTATTTCTCTTACAAAAGGCCTTTCCAGTTCATTTAAACCAGATTTGACCTATATTTAAAAAAGAAAAAAGCTTTACTGAGATATTAGAAAGTTAAGTTGGAAATGTGTGGGATTGTAAGGAATTATAGAAAGAAATATGATTTCATATATATATATATATATATTTACTGATTTTAGCAAGGAAAGGAGAGGGAGAGAGAGATAGAAACATTAATGATGAGAGAGAATCATTGATTGACTGTGTCCCCTACTGGGGATTGAGCTTGCAACCTGGGCATGTGCAATTGAACCGTGACCTCCTGGTTCATAGGTCAATGCTCAACCAGTGACCCACACTGGCTGGGCAGAAATATGATATTCTGAGTCTGCTGAGGTAGTGTAGTATGTGGTAGAAGAAAGAATATGAGGATTTAGTTCAGGTAATGTCACCGGGAGCTTTGTGGCTGTGGATCCCATCACTTAAAACAAACAAACAAACAAACAAACAAACAAAAACTTGCTTATCATAAACTGTATTTTTATAAAGCAGTAAGTTTTTTGGGGGAACCACTTTCTGAAGAAAGTGGATCTGAGCTCTTCTGAGCAGTCATGTGATGCATCATGAGAATTCAGCAGCTGATGTGCTTGAAAGAACCCTGGGAAGTGCAGAGAGGGACGTGTCTAGCTGCCACCCACAAAGCCGCTTGGCGTGTTGGACGCTTTCCTCACTGGGGCACCTGGGGAGCAGAGCATGCTTTGGTTGTTCTTCAGTTTCGTTGTTCTATGTGTTGATTTTGACATGGATTCAAAATGCTTTTGAAAGACCTAGATTTGTTTAGAGTCGGCTCCGGGATTCATCTTGAACTTAATTCACTTATGTGCTGTTGTTTTTCCTTCCATTTCCTTCTCAGATGGCTGATCACAGTAGGCATGAAGGTGTCTTCCATGGGTCATGTGTAATAAAATATTTTATCCCGTGGCTTTCATAAATTTTCTAGGTTTAGGGAGGTAAGGGACTGAGTTCTATCTAGAGTGTTCTTTTTCGTTAACAGCACCCAGTGCTTTTTTTCTCCAAAAATAAAATAAAAGGTGGAACAGTTGAAAATGATAATGGTGCAAATACTTTAAAACAAAACTATCAGGAATGGTAGAAACCTCCCTATGTATACATGCCCACGTATATTTGTATATGCCATAGGTATGCTAGGCATTCTTCTTGTCAGTAATTTCTGTGACCCACACCTTAGTTGTGTAAGTGTATGACAGGAATATTGCTGGTTCCCTTAACTATGAACATTTTATGAGACTGTCCTCCCAGGTTAAATCAGAAAGAAATATGAAGAATGGCATTTCAGACAATTAATGGAATGGCTAGGAAAGTAGTGGTTTTAGGGTTAATGATTCTGGACATTTTCTTGATTATCATAGGAAACTAGTCTTTTTTATTTTAATCTAGAGGTTTGATACAAACCTCTGAGTTGACCTTTATTTAACACCAGAGGCCTGGTGCATGAAATTGTGCGCTGGGGGGGGGTGTCCCTCAGCCTGGCCTGCGCCCTCTTGGGAGTCTTGGGGGGTGAGGGGAGGGTGTCCTGTGGGGAGCGGGCCTGACATCCTTAGTGCTGCAGTGGACGTGGGAGAGGCTTCCGTCACTGTCGCTGTGCTGGCCAGCCATGAGCCAGCTTCTGACTGAGCAGCGCTCCCCCTGTGAGAGCGCACTGACCCCCAGGGGGCAGCTCCTATGTTGAGTGTCTGCCCCCTGGTGGTCAGTGCGTGTCATAGCGACTGGTGGTTCTGCTGTTCGGTTGATTTGCATATTATCCTTTTATTATATAGGATTGTTCTGAATCTTAAGAGGATTTTCTCCATGAATATAAAAAGAATTTGATTGGGTTGTGCCAGTAGTCTTAAATTTTATAAAATTTAAAATATGTTGCAAGCACTGAAAGCTAAGGTGACTAGTTTGTCTATTTTTTATATGGCCTGTTCCAGTAAGAGAGGTGCTCCAGGAATTGTTCAAAGTTGGGCAGGTGCTTTTAGGGGTAAGGTGGAGGGGTGGAAGGTGAGAGTTACTCACTTTACCTTTTGGACTGTGAACTTTGAGTTAACAAAAGTAGGCCCTTTGAAAGCTGATAATATATGGAAGCTTAATTTTTCTTACTACATAACATATTCATCAGTTTTTTGGTTGAAGAAGATTTTATCAAGGATGTTTACTGAGGACATTACTTGTTTAAAACTCTTTAGCATTATATCCTTACCCTGATTAGCAACCCTGGCCTTGGACTGTAAGGAGAGAAGACCATCTGCTATTTCTCATTTCTATTCAATCATGGATCCGATATTTACTGGGTGACCATTGCATCTCAGGAACTAGAGTGCAGTGGTCAACAAGAGACAAAGTCCATGTCTCAAGGAGTTTATATTCCAGGGGAAAGACAGACTATAAATATGTGTTCTGACATCAGATAGTGATTGGTGCTTTGAAAATAATATAAGATGAAGTGCCAGACTAGAAGGCTGCTTCCATTGAGTGGTGAGAAAAGCCTCTCTGATATTTAAAAAAGGAAAAAGCTTTACTGAAATGTTAGAAAGTTAGTTTGGAAATGTGTAGGCTTATAAGGAATTATAGAAATATGAAATTCTTACTGTGCTGCCTTCGACTGGATGCTGTTTAGAATATTGTTCTCTACTAAGAGGTTGTGTAGCATGCGATAGAAGAAACCCTGGCATGTGCCCTGGGAATTGAACTATGACCTCCTGGTTCATAGGTTAGTGCTCAACCACTGAGCCACACCGGCTAAGCCATAAGGATTTTATTTGAGCCAAACTGATGACAATTGCTGGGAAGCAAGATCTCAAATGCTCCCGAGAATGATAGTTTTGCAGTTTCTTTTATGCATTGGAAATTAAGGAGGGGATTTAAGGAAGATTACATGATGGAGGGAGAAAGCAAGGTACAGGAAAGTCAAGATTATGTGCTCCTTTGAGGATGATTCCATCTACAGGGTCTGAAAAAGAGGATTACTCTGGCATTTCAAAGATGCGTTAACATAGATGACCTAGAACAGTGGATAGGCCTTGCTTAAGGCAACAATAAACATTTTGCTAAAAAAGTTATATGTCTGGGGCATGACTACTACCGTGACCTGCAAAGTTAGCAATTTACGATCAGATCTACAGATTAGTTTTCTTTCTTTAGAACCCCCTTTTTATCCACAATAACTTAGATTTTTTGTAGGGCTATTGGGGAACAATGACCTTAAAGACCTTTAGAAGAACTTTTGTTCGTTTGAAAGGGTCTGAGGCATCATAGTAGATCTTTTTTGAGGACGTGATAAAGAGTTTTACATTTACCGTCATGTTTTCCTGAGCACCCTTTATTCAGTCTTTGCCCAGAAGTCACTTCTTAATGGTAGCACCATTTGCCTTCTGATAAGTCTAGGGATGAGAAACCTCTATTTCAAGCCCAGTAAGTCCTGGCATTTATATTTAGCAATTTTTCTTCTTCTTCTTCTTTTTTAAAGCTTATCTCTCTCCTCTTGCATTTCATTATAGGCAGCAAAGAAGCCAGTCTGCACTTTCAACAGTCTGCCTGCAATCTTATCTGGATCACCCACTTCATTAGGTACCTCTTTTATTTTCCATGTTGCCACACGCAGCAGCATTGCTAAATATCTGCCTTCCCATAAGGTCCTCTTTCTTCCTCCTCCTAACAGGTTTCTCTTTGCTTTCCAGTAGGCCCTCCCCTCCGCCTCCTGGAGGCCCTGAAGCTTCCACAAACAGTCTTCTCGAGGTCCTCTCTGCTGTCTCCTTCCTAAAATGCATAGTGGAGAATGAAGGGAGTGGGGCCAGATTGTGTAGGGCCTTGTAGACCATCATAGGGACTTTGGATTTTACTTTTAGTAAGGAGGGAAACCACTGGAGGATGTTGAACAGAAGAGTAAACTGATTTGACCTATGCTTTAAAGAATCCCTCCAACTACTAAGGTAGAAGCAGGGATACCATTAAAGGACTTGTTTAAGAAATCCAGGTGAGCGATGCTTCTAGACTTTTATAGCCTGGACTGCTGTTTTTCAAAGCTCGTGAGAGAAAGCCATCACTTCAGTTTTGTCACTCTTTGTACTGTTAATACCCCAAGTTCTGCTTGTCAGTTGGCAGCCTGGCAGTGGCTCGAAGTAGTTTGTTCTTGGTCCCCAGCCTTATGGGGGCCAAAAGTGTAGGCCCAAACTGCCAGACGTGCTTTCTCAAACAATGATTCACTTTAAAAAAAAAAAAAAAAAGCAATCCAGGTGAATGGTGATGGCTTCTTGGACCTGGACGTGGTGAGAATTCTGTTTCTATTTCTGTTTCTATTTCTAGCATAGAGCCAGCAGTACTTGCAGGTGGATGGAAGAGATAGATGATAAAGAGATTTTGACTGGCGCCAATGGAAGAGTGTTATCCATTTACTGAGATGGGGAAGACTGCAGGAGAACAGGTTTTTCTAGGAGGGAGTAGAATCATCATTTCCCTTTTGAATGTACAAAGTTTGAGTTCTAATAGGCACTTAAATGGAGCTGTCACGTAGGCAGTTGGATTCAGGGGACAGTTCTGATCTGGCTGTGCATTTGGGAGTTGTATGAGTGGCATTTCAAGCCTTGATCTAAGGTGTGAGTTTAGGGTAATCTGGCCTTTCCTGGTTAAGGAGATAATGAGCAGCCAGCAAAGGAGATTGTGAAGGTGTGGCCAGTGAGGTGTAAGTAGAAGACAGATGTTCTAGAAACTGGTGACAAATGCGTTTCAAGAAAGTGGGTGAAGACTCTGCATCTGTCATTAGATTTAGCCACTGTGGGTGTCACTGTAAGGCGTCACTGGAGAGGGTTGTAAAGTGTTTAAGAGGGAGGAGAGCAGACATAGTATGAAACAATGGTTTTATATACCCCAGAGTATAGAAGTGAAATAAGAAGATATAGGGGTTAAAAGGTGTTTTTAATTTTTTGAATATGGGAGAAATAAAGTCTTGTATTCTCCTAGGAATGATTCTACAGAAAGGAAAACTTTGGTGCTGGAAGGAGAGCGGGAATTTGCTTGGAGCTGTTTCTGAATAGATAAGGGAGGAGCTTAAGTGGAGCATGGACAGTTTGTCCATAGAAATAGAGAAGACAGGACCTCAGCCCAGATACAGAGAGGTTGGTAGATTTGGTGAGAAGGCATGCATGTTCTCTTCTGATGGCTTCTGTTTTCTCAGAGACATTATCAAGAGATCATCAGCTAAGGGTGAGAAACGGGGAAGGAGTCACCCAGACAAGTGCAAGAATGAAGTGTGGTGGGATTCTGGGTCCCCTTGGGTTACTGATAACGAATTTAAATGGAGCCCAGCTATGGCTATGCAGTTTGAGTCTCCAGTTCCTGTCAGCTTCTCTGGTGCTGGCCTGAGAGGGCAGAGAGTTGGTATGTTTTTCCCAGTGGTTGTAGAGGGAAGATTGTGCAAGGTTATCCGCCAGTGAATGACTATAATGAATAGAGAGGAAGTGAGGGCTTGCAGGGAGCAGGAAGGAGGAACTGTGAAAAGAGAGTAGGATCCTGGAATTTCATGTCCTGCTGGAATCAGAATATGAGAAAGGAGTGAGCTGAGAAAAGAGGAGCTGGTGGTTGTATGTAAGAATCTTGAAATTGAGGTTATGCATTCCTCTTCAGACAGTACTCTAGAGGGTGGCTTGGCCTGAGATTAACATGCAGGGGGTTCCTCATCCTTGGATCTGCTATTCTGTACTTTCCTGCAAGTTGTTTCAATACCTCAGGTTTTCGTTTTCTCCCTTGTAAAATGGTAATTATAGTAGTTCCCACTTCATTAGACTTTTTAAAAGAGTTAAAGGAGTAAATAAAATGAGCATTTAATAACTGTTAGCTATTGTTATTATTATCCCTATAACTCTTAGAGTGGGGCCAGGGTCCATGGATGAGAACTGGGGCCAGTGATAATTCATAAGGAGCCAGATGGTCCTACAGTGATTCAATGGAATCCAGTTTTGTTGAAATGGAGGCCTGATTACAATTCCCCACCCCCCTTCACTGTAGATGGTGCAATGACAGGTCCTTGTTTTCATCCCTGCTGTGAGGGCTCTGTGATGGTGACTTTACCTGAGACCCCAAAGCTTCTGTGATTCATACCCAGGAGCAAATTAAAACCACATCCTGTTAATGATACTTAGAGGGCCTGAGATCTGTCTACAGGGGCACTGGGAAAAGCACAAATAGCTGTCACCACAGCCCTGGGTTTCTTGGAACATATGTGCAAATTATGTTGAGTCCTAGAACTCCCTAGGAATGGCTCCATTGTTCCTTATAGATGGTCATCCCTCTTTATACTCCCTTAGATCAAAGGGTTGTTTTGTTATAGTGACAAAAGCTGGGTGTGTATGTAAAGCCTTTTTTTGATCGATAGGAAATATCATTGTAGTGTTCTTAAATTCTCCAAAGGAAAATTAGCATTATAACCTGTGTGAAATAAGATGCAGTAAAGGCCCGGCCAGTGTGGCTCAGTGAACCAGGAGGTCACGGTTCGATTCCTGGTCAGGGCACATGCCCAAGTTGTGGGCTCAATCCCCAGTGGGGGGCATGTAGGAGGCAGCCAATACATGATTCTCTCTCATCATTGATGTTTCTCTCTCTCCCTCTCCCTTTCTCTCTGAAATCAATAAAAATATTTTTTTTTTAAAAAGATGCAGCAAAGCTTTTACTATTCCATGCTGTCCTTGCTCTACTAAAACATTTTAGGGCTCATTCTATTAGAACTCTAGGAGACAGCAAAAGAACAGTTGTCAAATGAAAGGTTGGCCCCTGAATTTTTGAAGGTTAGGTTATTGATTTACTGGACATTGTTAGAGTTTTAAGATCCTGTCCTGTTACCTAGAATATTGATGAAATTGAGACATTATTAGCCACGGTGAATGAAACACGCTCAGGGCGTTTAGCCAAGACTGTCAGAGAAAAAGAAGGAACTTGTGCCCATCTGTCATTCTCCCCAGTTTACATAAATGCCATTAAGACTGACATGACTGAAGAGGTAAGACCACCTACTTGTTGGCCTCTTGTACCCTCACAAGGCATCTGAGCCAGGAGAGCTGTCGTCTGGACTTTTCAGTGATTGGGTATTGGGATTGAGGTCTGTTAATGTTCTCCTGTCTTAGGAAACCCACTGTAGAAATCAGGATGAGAGAGAAGGGCTGTGTCTGTTCATTGTTATGTTATCTTCCTACAAAACAGGATCCAGTCTAGCTGGGTATAAATTTGAGATTGTAGAGAGAGCAAAGAGGAAAGGGAAGGGGAAGAGTGATTGATTGAGAGATTGAATGTTGAGAAAGAATAGGAGAGATAGGGCTCTCTTTCCTTCTGACTGCCTGAGTAGGCAAGACTGTGTCACAGAACAGAAAGAATTTGTCCACCTGGAGCTAGCAGAGCCAAATTCTAAAATACTGAGAATTGTAATGGAGAAAGATTGATTATTCTATTGATGAACTAGAGGCCCATTGAATGAAGAGATTCATGCAATAGGCCTTCCTTCCCCTGGCTGCCGGCACTGGTTTTCCTCCGGGACCCAGGCCTTCACTCCAGCCGCAGCAGAGAAGCCAAGCCTGGAGGCTTCTCCGCTCTGACCACAGCAGACAAGGCAAGCCTCGAAGCTTCTCCGCTCCGGCCGCAGTGGAGAAGCCAGGCCTCTTCAGTCTTCAGTTGTCTTCAGTCTTCGCTTGGGCGGAGCCTTCAGTCTTTGCTCCGGTGCCTGCATATGCAAATTAACCGCTAGCTTTGTTGGGTTAATTTGCATACTTATCCTGATTGGCTGGTGGGCGTAGCGGAGTGACATCAATTTACATGTATCTCTTTTATTAGTGTAGATCAGGGGTGGGCAAACTTTTTGACTCGAGGGCCACAATGGGTTCTTAAACTGGACCGGAGGGCCGGAACAAAAGCATGGATGGAGTGTTTGTGTGAACTAATATAAATTCAAAGTAAACATCATTACATAAAAGGGTACGGTCTTTTTTTTTTTTTTTTTTTTTTTTTTTTTAGTTTTATTCATTTCAAACGGGCTGGATCTGGCCCGCGGGCCGTAGTTTGCCCACGGCTGGTGTAGATAGTGCCATCCAGGAGAATGGGAATCTACTGCTTAAAAGCCTGGACTCCTTTAGGGTTAGGTTTAGAAAAATGAAAAAGAAAAGGAAAAAAAAACAAAAGCCTGAACTCCCTGATTCAGAGTTCCAGGAGAGTTTGTAAGGAGTTAGGGGAACAGGTGTGCAGAAGTGCTGGTCGGGCAAGTTTTCATTGGAGGACCTTGGGCCATGGAACCTCTGCTTCTAAAGGGTTCTCGTGCTCAAGTTCCCATTATGTCCTGGTTCTTTGGTTCTGTGTGGCAGGGAGGGCACAAGCCTGGTTCTGGACACAGCTGGAGGTCAGTTCTCTGAGCATGTGTCAGCTTCGTGCCTTGTGGTTTTGGTCTGTTGTCCCTGAAAAGCATCTCAGTATCCTGTTAAAGAGGATAGGACCATTTTCTGGTTCTGTGGGTATAATGGCTTCATACCAAAGTGAAGTTCAGAGAAGCCATTCTGTAGCCTAGTGCACAGTAAATTGTGCTCAGCTCTCTGCTACTTCCTTTCCCACTGCCCAGGACAGACAGGAGGACCGAATGGACCATTTCTCTTTCTGGAAGTCCTGCATGAACACTGATTTCTTAGTTGAGTATTTGTTAGCCATTGGCAGCACTAATTTCAGGATAGCACTTAACTATTAAGGACCTGCAGTATTGCATTCTGTGTTGTCAGTTAGAAATGAACCCATTTCCTTTAAGTGCAGTTGAGCTGGTAGACATAACTTGTATAAAAATTTAAGGCTCTGTTTTCCTCCATTTCTGTACTTTGGGAAAGTTTTTATTTATAAACACACTGTTCAAAGGTTCCCTCTTCAGTGACACCTTCCTACACTCACCCTGCAGAGGTAATTTTCTTTGTACATAATTTTATCTCCTAAGCACTCATCTTATACGTGTTATTATCTCACTACAGCATTGGATTGTAATTCTGTGTCCCTGTCTCCTACTATGTTTGGGTGCCTCAAGGTTAGGTCTAGGTCTCAGTCATCTTTGTTTTCCCACACCACCCAGGACAAAGTCTGACATAACACAGAGAGCACAATAGTGGGTATTCCGGAAATGTTAAATGAATGATAATACAATTTGAGAGCTGACATCCATTCTGGACGTAGGTGCATATTCTGGATGTAGTTGTTAAAATTGGGATACTATGTTCATTGGCAAATTCTTGTGCCCTTTTTTCTCATTGGTTATAGAATAACTGCCTGATGTGTTTCATGGTGACCAGATGTGCTATGTTTGATTGCTTGTTGATAATGAGCAGTGACAAATGTGGTCCTAGTATGGCTGCTTTGGTTTCAAGGTCATTTCTTTCTCTTGGTTGAGCGTAAGTGGGTTTTACATGTTAAGATGTTAGCTTATGAAACTTGGTGGCTTATGTTTATTAGTTATGTCCTGGAGCATTTATCATTGTCTGACCTCTGTAACCCTGGGTTTTCATTGGGATCAAATGAGATTTGTGCAGGATGAGCGCTGAGTTGATGCTCAGCATATCTAATGTGCAGTGAGCTGATCAAACATCTTTTACTGAGTTTTGACCTTTTTTTTTGCTTCAAAATTGTAATTTCTAACTCATCTCAGAACCTTCACTATACGTTTCATCTCACAAATCAGTTTGCTCTCAAGGAAAGGGATTTATTTTTAAAGTGTATAGCTTATCAGTAATATGAACATTTTTAGTAGGTTAAACAGTCTTTCCTCTTACAATTAGTTAAGTTTCCTTTCTGTTTTATTTACCTGGCTTTTTAATGACCGAAAAACATTTTGGAGGCAAAAAAGAAAAAAATTGGTTTTCGAAATCTGTAAAATGTGTTTTCTTGGGATGATGATGTTAGAAGGGGAGATGAGAAGCTTTCGTCCAATTTCTGTTCTTACCAGTTTCAAGGTGAGATCAGACGGAGTAGTCGGACCAGAGGCCCCTTCCCTTCCCTCTTTCTAGCCCGAAGCGCTCACCGAGTCCTCAGGTCTAAGTGTGGGGAAAGGCTTAACATTATGCATCCTTGACACTAGGGGGGTGGAAATGGAGAGCCAAGGGCTCAACTGCAAGTCCCCTCCCTGAAGCGCTCTTATGGATAGGGTGTCCTCACCAAATAACCCTCCGGGACCCAGCCAGCTGACATCCTGATTTTGGTCTTGTGAGAAATCGCCTTATCTCAGAACTTGGAGCTCATAAATGGGTATTGCTGTAAGCCTCTAAGTTTGTGAAACTTTGCTACAGCAATAGAAGTCTAATGCAATTGTTTATTTTATTATTTTTTTCAACAACAGAAATTTATTCCTCATGGTACTGAAGGCAAGTGTTTAAAAGTGGTTAGTTGTGTGTGTTTTCATCTCCTTTGAAAAATCCAGGGGTAGCCAAACCTTTTTATTTAACATCAGTGGCAAGAAATAGTCAGCCCACCTATTGTTTCCATTTCATGAGGAGTGTTCATAGCTTTATGTACTTAGTAGAGGAACGGGTCTGCTCTGTGTCCAACACACAGCTTAACATTTGGGTTGATTTTCTCTACTTGTATGAATCAGTGTTTCCATATGAATGATTATTTTAACACTAGAGCCACATCTTTTGTCACTGTGGGCTCCAAAAGCAATTCATTAATTATAGCCTCTACTTCAAATATCTTTTTAAAATTTATTTTAAAAGTGAGTGATTTTAGACTTTCAACAATTGAGAAATGATAAGAAGCAGAATATTAAACATTGCTGTATAGATATGTTACTTCTGTGAGTGCAAATAGTGGAGATTATACATATATATGAGTACAGTTTAGTCCTGTAATAAAATATTATAATGAAATGATTATGACACATATTTAGTATGAGTAATTATTATTATTATTATTATATTAAATGAAATTAGGAATAAAAGGTACGGGGATTGCACAAGAAGTTATAATTCATATTTATAATCACTGCTACTGTTATATAGCAGGGCAAGCAGAGGGGAGGGAAGGGGGACCTGGGCAGGAGGGTTCTTCTGGATTCCTTTTTTGATCCTTGATTCCTGACCCAGGAGTGTCGGGGGAGTGGGGATGTTTTCAACAGGTGAACGCAAGTGCTGTGAATGCAGTGGCTCAGGGTGGACCGGCTCCTACCTCCCTGCTGTGAGAATTGACCCTTATTCATTCAGAAGCGTAAGAAAATGGAAACTGGTTAGCTAGGCCCTCGGGATTCCAGTATTTGGCAAGGATAGCCGAGGAGAGTCCCCCCAGTGTGTATTTCTAGGGGAACCCAGATGTCCCCTCCTCTGTGCGTCTGCTTGCTCTTCCTGCAGGGGGAGAGATGGGGCTGAAGGTGTGTTCTTGTCCTTTCAGTGATTTTATTTCACAAGCGTGAGGCCTAGGCCAAAAATTCTCCCATCACTGTCTAAGATTCTGTTCATTAAAGATTAATTTGAATTAATAAGCAAGTATCATAGGCTGGTTAAAGGCAATAATTAAGAATGATCTCACACCTTCACATCATCATCATCATCATCATCATCATCATCACCACTACTAGCATGTGTTGCAAACTTAGTATGAAACAGGGACTATTCTGAAGACTGTCCATGAATTAACTTATTTAATCCTCACAGCAAGCCTATGAGGAAGGTTCGGAGACGGTCCAGTACCTTATTCCTAGTGCCACGGTGATGATGAGGGGAGAGCCAGGGCAGAATCCAGTTGGGTCAGCCCTGGGACGCAGACCCTCAGCCACTGTGCTGAGCCACCTCTGCTGGACACGTCAGCAGGATTTGATTTTATTTGCTAGCTTTCTTTCTTCCATCTAGCAGCAACACCTGTAAGAGACGGGACTGGAAGTGAAGAGGGTGAGGACGTCAGGGAGACATACCTAACTGTAGGTGGGGCTGTGATGGAGATTTTGGAAAGAGACTTGGGCGGCATTCCCTATGGCCATTGTTTTGCCACCCAAAGCAGTAAGACACATTCACCAAAATCTTTTTTTTTTTTAAATATATTTTATTGATTTTTTACAGAGAGGAAGGGAGAGGGATAGAGAGTTAGAAACATCGATGAGAGAGAAACATCGATTCAGCTGCCTCCTGCACACCCCCTACTGGGGATGTGCCCGCAACCAAGGTACATGCCCTTGACTAGAATCGAACCTGGGACCCTTGAGTCCACAGGCCGACGCTCTATCCACTGAGCCAAACCGGTTAGGGCTCACCAAAATCTTAATATTGCAGTTAGCTCTAGAATGCAACTAAGAACCTAGAGGTACTGTTTCTCCTCTCTGCTGCTCTCTGAACGTTGACATCGTTTTCTTTTAATGTTGTAGCCACAGAAAGCTCTTATGTATGTTTGTGTGTGTATATGACAAACTAAATGCTTTCCTTATTATTTAAATGTCATTTAAAATAACACTTTTCAAATGTTTTTGAAGTAAAGGCTAATGAAAAGCAACTAATTCTTATAATTACCCTTTTATTCCTCACACAGTATTGGCTGGATCCTGCAAAAACCCTTGCTGAACACAAAGAACTGATCAACAGTAGGTATTTAATTTATTTTTATTTTTTTAGTAGGTATTTAATTTTAACCTTGTTAAGAGATGCCTTGAGAATGATATCATGCCCATGGTTAGTTGGGTATAGAATAGGCTCCAGTACTGCGGGGATGAGTATGAGTTCTTAGGTGCCAGAATCTGGAAATGGGTGTGTGTTTATTGCTGGGTCTCTGCAAACACTGATGAAATTCCAGTTGATAAAAACTGAGAGGATCTTAGTATTGAATTTTGCTTGGTGTATTCCTGCTGATGACTTCAGTTAATTTTCTAGTTGCTTATCTTTCAATTTTCACCTTAAAATAGAAAAGGCAGAGAGGCTCTGATTTGGAAAAAGGTGGATATCTTACCTTTTAAAGCGCTTGCGTGTCTTGAGTTAGAGTAGTTTTTGTCATACCATTCACTTTGCCAAGTCTGTAATTAAGAAGTGCCCTTACCCTAGCCTAGCCAGTTTGGTTCAGTGGATAGAGTGTCCTCTTGCAGACTGAAGGGTCCCAGGTTCGATTCCAGTCAAGGGCACATGCCCAGGTTGCAGGCTCGATCCCCAATAGGGGGCGTGCAGGAGGCAGCCGATCAATGATTCTCACTCATCATTGATGTTTCTCTCTCTCTCTCTCTCTCTCTCTCTCTCTCTCTCTCTCCCTCCCTCCCTCCCTCCCTCCCTCCCTCTCCCTCTTTCTCTCCTCCCTCTCCCCCTCTCCCTTCCTCTCTGAAATCAATAAAAATACATTTAAAAAAGAATAAAACGTTGATATTACCATTGAAGAAAGATTATTTAACTGAAGAATACTAATCTTTATTTTTTATCTCATGAGATAGTTTGATAATTAATGGAGGAGAATGGCTCTCACATCTTCAGTAGATGTGGTATCTATCAGTCAGAAGGAATAGCGACAAAAATGACAACATTTGCTAGTCACCAGGATTCTCATGGGCAAGTCTTGATTTATTAATCTCTGTGTTAATGGGGGACTTTTAAATATATATATATATATATGTTTTTATTGATTTCACAGAGAAGAAGGGAGAGGGAAAGAAAAACATCAATGATGAGAGAATCATCGATTGGCTGCCTCCTGCATGCACCCCACTGGGGATCAAGCCTGCAACCCAGGCATGTGCCCTGACCCAGAATCGAACTGTGACCTCTTGGTTCATAGGTCGACGCTCAACCACTAGTCACTCCAGTCGGGCTGGGGGACTTTTTATTACCATTAAAGGTCTTGAAATTAGTCTTTAAAAGGTAGATTAGAGGATTCCCAGCTTCTGGCTTCTATATATTTTGCTAAAGTGAAACAATATTAACTTACTTTGCATAAGGGTTTCTTAAAGGTAGATTGTGGAAAGACATGGATTCAAGATCATAATAACTTGGGAATTTGCTTCATTAGCACCTAGTTTTATAGTCAGTCTTAGACACAGCCTTGCTCCAAAAATGTCCATTTCCACGGCCTTTGATTGATCTATAAAACAGTGATGTTTATGAAAGATTTTGCTCATTCTATAGTTATTATAATTTCTTCCCGGAGAGGCTGTATGGAATAGTGGCCAGAAAGCACTGAACTCCAGGAGCAAACTTGATTCTTAGTTTGTGATCCCTGTGATCTTGGGAACTTACCTCCTTGGAGCTTCAACTGCCTTGCGTACATTACCAGGTGGCTGTCGAGAATCAGATGTTTAGGAAACATTTTTGTACTTTACCAAATGCAATCAAATGGTAATGATGTCTTATATTTAGAACACACGCCATTTTATGTATAAGTGGGCTATAAGTCCTTTAAGAAAATTAGCCCAAACCAAATGTTTCCAATTGTGTATTTTTCAAACTTCTGCATTACTGCTCATCACCAAACACGTTTGAAGTGGCTGGTTGATCAGGAGGGTGTAATCTGTCATGTTCCAGAGGATAAAAGCAGCTCTGGACTTGGGACGAGGCCGTCTTCCTTTGTGCACAGTCTCAGCAGCATCTGTGCTCTTCCTGCCCCCAGATACCAACCCCAGTGGCCTGCAGGCACAGGCCTACCCATCTGCTCAGTAACACGGGGCTTGATTGACAAAGATGGATCAGCAGAGGGTGGACTTCCTGGCTCTTCTAAATATTTAATATTTAATAGTCTGTGCCTCCTTGACATCTATATTCAGGGAGAGGGGTGTGCTTGTCAGAAGCACAGTGGTTAACGTAGAAATCAAACATATGGATCAACTCTAATGGTAAAAAATTACAACAAAGTTTCTTTTAGAATTTAGTTTTTAAAGAAGCTCTAGCATAAGGAGTGCCTACCCGGATGAGGGAGAGGAGCGGGGCTGTAGTCTCGGTTGTCTTCTGTGTCCCAGGGACAGGGCAATGGGGTTCTACAAGCATAGCATGTGTGGGTCATAATAATAGTAAATACTGATGTAGTTTGTATATTAAAAGTGCATTATGGGTTTATTACCTTTGTTCCATTTAATTTCCTTTCCCCAACTTCTAAAGTTTTTGAATTAATTTACTCATGAGACTTATAGTTCTGAATCTAAGACACAATGAAAATAGGAAAACTAGTCTACTAGTCTTTCTGTCTACTGCACACTATCAAAGACCGAGGGTCACAGGAGTAGGTGGAAGTATTTTTACTGAAGTGCATACTTTATACCTTTTTTATTTGTGTGGGAGAGCTTTTGTTGAAGAAGAAATTAGAAACTCTGATCACCAATCAGTGCACCAGGTAGCAAATCTGTTTAAAACAGTTTTAATATAAGATCTATTTAACACACCGCTGTGAAGTGTGCAGCTTGCAGAGAGTGCGGGTTAGATTCATACTCTCTGAAATGGAGATATTTCTAGGAAAAGCATAATATATTGTGGTTGGCACCCAAGGGGCTTGTGCCCTCTTCCACAATATGAGTGTTTAACTATTTTATGTTGGCCCATGTAGGTACGTTTCCAGGCTTTGTTTCATATATATTTGGTATTTGTGCATAT
This sequence comes from Myotis yumanensis, assembly GCF_028538775.1. Taxonomy (NCBI): domain Eukaryota; kingdom Metazoa; phylum Chordata; class Mammalia; order Chiroptera; family Vespertilionidae; genus Myotis; species Myotis yumanensis. The sequence goes on along the minus strand of NW_027223755.1, from coordinate 65,324,751 downwards.
AGTTCTTGTGTCTCGTACGTGATTGAGATGAGAAATGCCTTTTTAAATATGTAAGAACACATTCTTAGATTCAGAAAAGTTTAAGAATGAGACATATGTTGACCCTAATCCACATAGTTTCACTGATAATTTTTTTTTCTAAAAAGGTAAGAGTATACATGGTAAAATATTTCTAACAGATCAATTTTGCTAAGGGTAGAATAAATGTTCTCCTTGGGAAAAATGGTTAATACGCGAGGGGACGGATGTGTTAGTTCACCTGATGGAGGAAACACTTTCACAATGTATACGGATATCAAAGCATCCCCTTGCACTCTTTACGTATCTTACAATTTAATTTGTCACTTTTACCTCAATATAGCTGTGGGGAAAGCTTGCCACTGTTAGTAATTTTTTATGTGTTTTAGGGGAAAATAATTTAATAGATAACTCTCTTTTCCACAAAAGAGGTCATATTTCTGCAATCAGAAATGTAGATTAATGACCTTTCCCCATCCTCCCTCTGCACATTTAAACAGTTGCATTTAAGTTGTTTCCATCTTTCTGTAGATTTTTTTTGACATTTTTTGCAATAGTGATAGGTGGATGGTTTTTAAAACCATTTAGTTTCTTTATAAATAATCTTTCTTCATTATGAAGAAAATGCATGTATGTTATAGAAAATGTGGAAAATAATAAATTAATAAAAATTGTGCATAACCTCACTAACCAGAGATAAGAACTAGTAACATTCTAATATATTCGGTCCTGCCTTTTCTTCTGTGTTTATGAACACACTAGAGGCCATGGATGGGGTCTGGCTGGCCCACCCCGATCGGGCCAGGCCAGCTGCGGGGAGGGGCCTCGGGTTGTTGGCCAGCCGGCCCGCCCCCTGGTCGAACTCCTGGTTGAATTCCCAGTCAAACTCCTGGTCGAGGGGACAATTTGCATATTAGCCTTCTATTATATAGGATAGACCCGTGGTCTGCAAACTGCAGCTCGCGAGCCACATGTGGCTCTTTGGCCCCTTGAGTGTGGCTCTTCCTAAGCTTTAGGAGTACCCTAATTAAGTTAATAACAATGTACCTACCTATATAGTTTAAGTTTAAAAAATTTGGCTCTCAAAAGAAATTTCAATCTTTGTACTGTTCATATTTGGCTCTGTTGACTAATGAGTTTGCCAACCACTGGGATAGACCATACATACACAGATACCTGCATAGTTGAAGTCCTACTTCATTTTATATTTCCTTTTGTCTTTAGAAATTCTTGGTGAGTATAATTTTTAAATAACTTTATTGAGATAGCTGTGACATGTAAAAATTGTATGTATTTAAGGTATACAACTTAATGTTTAGATATATGCATACATTGTGAAAAGATTAGCATAATCAAGCTAAATAACTTATTTATCACATCTTTATAGTTACCAGTATGTGTGAGAAAATTTAAATTTTATCCTCTTAGCATATTTCTAATATATAACACACTGTCAATAACTAACATCACCAGGTTGTATGTTAGATTCCCAGAACTCATTCATCTAGTATAACTGAAACTTCATACTCTTGACCAACATCTTCTCATTCCCCCTTCCCCAGCCTCTGGCAGCCACCATTCTACCCTCTGCATCTATGCGTGTGACTATTTTATTTTATATATTTTTTAGTTTTTTAAAATTTTGTTTTCAGTTACAGTTCACATTCAATATTATTTTATATTGTGTGAGACTATTTTAGATTCCACATATAAGTGAGATCAAGTAGTATTTGTTGTGTCTGGCTTATTTCACCTTAACATAATTCTCAAGTTTCATTCATGTTATCTCAAATTGGAGTATTTCCTTCTTTTTTATGGCTGAATAATATTCCATTGTGTGTGGGTGTGGGTATACCACATTTTATTTATCTATTGTTTCATTGATGGACACTTCGATTGCTTACATATCTTAGCTATTATGACTAATGTTGCAATGAACATGGGAATGTAGATATCTCTTTGAGATCTGTCTTTCATTTCTTTTGGATAAATACCCAGTAGTGGGATTGCTGGATCACATGGTAGCTCTATTTTTAATTTCTTGAGGAACTTCCATCTATTTCCCATAATGGCTGTACCAATTTACATTCTCACGAACACTTTTGTCTTTTTTATTTTTTTTAACATTTTTTTACATTCCCACCAACAGTTGTCTTTTTGATAATAGCTATTCTTGTAGGTGTAAGGGGATGCCTCATTGTGGTTTTGATTTGCATTTCCCTGTTGATTAGCAATATTGAGCACCTTTTTGTGTATCAGTTGGCCATTTGTATATCTATTTAGGTGCTTTGCCCATTTATTTATTGTTTTGTTTTTGCTATTGAGTTGTATGAGTTCCTCATATTTTGGATATTAACCCCTTATTTAGTAAATTGCTTGTAAATATTTTTGGAAATAGAATTTTTAATAGTTGTATAATATTACACTACTTTGCCTAATTATTATGTTAAATCTAATTAATTTCTATTTCTTATTTTAGCTGGACCTCCATATACTTTGTATTTTGGTATTAAATTCTATGCTGAAGATCCATGTAAGCTTAAAGAAGAAATAACCAGGTACAGTATTGACTTAGCTTTTAAACAGTACATGTATGGCATATACAAAAGGCTTTATTTAAAAAATGGAGTCAACCATTTGGATGCATGTCTACCTGCATTTTGTAATGCATCTCCTGCGAGAGTTAAATTTAAACCAGCATTGCGTGAGGCAGATCAATGTCTGATGATAGATGTGTATGAACAGTGGTATGCACCTGGGTGACACAATGATGGATTTTGCATCTGTTGCGATGGGATATTTCCGTATCATTCTTGTGAAGGATGCAGTCAGCCTCTGAAGTCATATAAAAGTAGCCGTTTAAACCGGGTAAAGGAAGGTATTTTAATGTTCAGTTTGTATATGTAAATATAAATTTGAAGAGCCATTTATTTCTTTTTAATTGATTATAGCTTAGATGTTAGCTGTCCGGGGGTTTCACTTATATCTCTGTAGGAAATTAAAAAGATGCTTTTAGTATTTTATGATGTATTACTTCACCTTTGTCATCAAATGTTTTATTTCAGTTAAGGCAGAATTTTCAATAGGTGTTGATTCTGCTGTTAAGATAGCTCAATCCAGTATTTGAAAGTGGTTTATAAAGAGCAGGCAGTCCTGTGATATTTTCACTGTTCCACCTGTGACTAAATTGCAAATGGTAGCAAAACAAAATCATTTCCCCCAACTTTACAAGTAGAGCATAGTTCGTTATTCAAAAAATTTGAAATCATATATTTGAAAACTAAGTTAGTCTGTGGTTTTGTTCCTATTCCATTTTTTCATCTTTCCCTTACACTTTGTTTTGCCTTGATTCTAGACTGCACACAAAAGAGTGATTTAATTGGATATTTTCTGTTAAACCCTGAAGTGCTATAATTAGGCCTCTTCTTTAGTACTGTGCTGATGTCTGCGTTCACATTGTCTATCACCACATTGTTAGCAAGCATTTGGAAAGCAGGGCTGTCCATTCAGCTTTCTGTGAGCACACCTCTGTGGGAGAAGGGCCGGGGTGCTGGGGAGATGCTGAAGAGTGGGATTGTATTGATAAGAGTTTTATGAATAGCCAAAACCGGTTTGGCTCAGTGGAGAGAGCGTCGGCCTGCGGACTCAAGGGTCCCAGGTTCGATTCCGGTCAAGGGCATGTACCTGGGTTGCGGGCACATCCCCAGTAGGGGATGTGCAGGAGGCGGCTGATTGATGTTACTCTCTCATCGATGTTTCTGGCTCTCTATCTCTCTCCCTTCCTCTCTGTAAAAAATCAATAAAATATATTTAAAAAAAAAAAAGAGTTTTATGAATATTCTTGCAGTCAAGAAGGATTTCTGAGTTGTGGACTCATGGGGAAACTGAGTCCAGGTGATATAAAAGTACATTTATTTCTGTAATTCATTAGGGAATTGTAAGGAAACAACATTTTATGAAAATACAAGAAAAGTCCTCCATTTTGAGGTTGTCAGTAACCTCTCTGTGCCTGTTTCTTTGTAGAATTGTAGATGTACCTGTCTCATAAGGTTTTTGTAAGCTTCAATAAAATAGCGTATGTGAAACTCTCATACAGTTGACCCTTGAACAACACCGGTTTGAAATGAGTGGGTGCACTTGTACATGGACTTTTTTCAATAAATGCTGTAAATGTATTCTTTCTTCCTTGTGATTTTCTTAATGATATTTTCTTTTCTCTTGCTTTATTATAAGAATACAGTATAACACATATAACTTACAGAATATATCTTGACTGTTTAAGTTATTGGTAAGGCTTCCAGGCAACAGTAGGCTATTAATAATTAAGTTTTGAGGGAGTCAAAAGTTATATATGAACTAGAGGCCCGGTGCACGAATTCATGCACCAGTGGGGTCCCTCCGTCTGGCCTGCGGGATCAGCCGAAACCAGCTCTCTGACATCCCCCCAGGGGTCCTGGATTGCGAGAGGGCGCAAGCCAGGTTGAGGGACCGCACCGGTGCATGATCGGGGCTGGAGGGGGGCAGTGTCTTATAATGCATTACATCCCATCTGTTCACCAGATATTAATGATGACCAGACATTTCCTAACAGCTCATTAACAGAATACATAGATTTGTGTTATGTACAAACCCACAAATAATTTGGTGCCACCTGTTTTTCCTTAAGTATTAGACCAGATCATATAGTTAAGAACCAGATGATATAATTGGCTTACTTACATGTAATGACCACAATTTATAATTTATTTTTATTGCCAAAAACATATAGTTGAATTTAGGTAAATTAAATGTGTATTTAATGTGATATTACTGTGCACTTATTCTTAGTGTGTCCTGAAGATAAAGTTAATGATTTGCATAAATATGTTAACTTAAGTTGGTAGGCAAAATGGACTTTTTAAAAGGAGTCAATTGTATGAGATAATTTTGGCAAAAGAAAAAACTGAAACAAAAAACCAAAATTCTCCAGTATACATTATTAAAGGATGAGTCTACTTAGGCCAGCCTCTTCAAATGGAACCTTTATCTTGCTTCAATTCTTTTGAAAAAATTTCTGGCCTTCTCTGTATTGGCTCTTAAGTTGTTTGTAATTTTTTATATGAAAAATAATACTGTGGTAAACATGCTTATACATACCGATTCTTCCACATTTTTTTGGTAATCATTGCTTCCTACTTATTGTGCAGATGTCTTGCACTATTGAACCCATTCGTTTTACTCCTGCATAGTATTACACAATTTATTTAGCCATGCCTTGTGGTGGGCTCTCCAGCGTGTTTCCTTTTTAAAAATTATAGATAGTTCTGCATTGAATCTTCTCACGTACATATATGATTATACTAGGTAGTATTCCAGAAGGAAGTTGTATTTAGAGGACAAAAGGCTAAATATGAATGGGATACACAGGAAAGTAAGGTCCCAGACCATGAGAAAATGTAAGTGAAAGAATCATATAAACTTGGAGTACCTGTTATGTGCTCTAAAATATGTCTATGCAGAATAAATATAATCTCTCCCCTCTTGTCAGTCCTTAAAGTAATTTGTGTCCTCATGACATCTGTTAAACTTAACTTCAGTTCCAATTCAAAATATTATGACAGCCTTCTGTGTATTCCATGTCATTCATAGCTCTGAGCCCGCTGCACATTTGGTGAGCATAATGCAGTACGGGTTAAGGAGATGGGCTTTAGAGTCAGACAGGCTGAGGGTTGCATCCTTGCTCTGCTACTCACTAGTTGTGTAATCTTGAGAAGATTACCTAATCTTTTTATAATCTGTATTCTCATCTGTAAAATGGAATTAAACTGTTTCTTCAAAAAGATGTTGGAGGAATATATGACAATACATGCAAAGTGCTTATAATGCAAAAATGTAAGTAGATGGTACAGTTAGCTAAAATGGAAACAATAATAATTATTTTACATTTTCAAATTATTGATTACAAAACTAGGGAGGAAAAGACCGCAACTGGAGCTCTGAGACAGGTCTTTCAGGTTAAAATCAATCCACTCATCAGAACTTTCTGGGTATAGTTGTTCATTTAACTATGAATCATCCTACTATTGCCTCTAGCCTGCATTTCTTGAATTTGTATGAAAAGACAGAATTCGCTCACTCACCTACCCTTCATTCAGTAACTACATGGAGCATTGTGTTTCAGTGCACTGAGTACCAAGGAGATTCAGTAGAGACCAAAGAAAGATAGGGTTTCAGTATGAGGAGAGAGGACAGACAGACTGCATTCCTTTGCTGACAACACTATCTATGATGTCATTGAAATTTGCCTGAGCTTTTAAGGATCTAACAACTATTTCTACAAAAGAAAATAATGTTAGTTCCAAATGACTGGTTCATAATGAACACTTTTTAGCTTTTGAAAACAGGTCTCTGTTTTATAATATTTTATAGTATTTTCTGGGGATTGACATTAAGCTTGTCAGTTATTATTGCTACTTTGGTAGTCCATATTCTTCACGTTGTGAAGATGAGCTTGTTTCAGCTTCTTTGGTAGCTGAGTGACCTTCAGTTACATGTCCACTTCCAGAGTCCCCGTCTCTATGTGAAGATAGTGGTCCTTAGTTCATCAGAGTTGAAGGGAGGGTCGATTTCCAGTATGGATGCAAAAGAAATTTGTGAACTTTAATGGACTATACAAATGTAAGGTGATACTGTTGCTACTTTTCCTGTATTTTAATCATCAGTTTTAAGCCTCTGAGGCTAAAGTGTTATTCCAGAACTTCTTTGTCCCTTTCTCTTGAGAATTAGTGGTTGCTTCCTCTACAATTTTTCTTCTTAAGCTGTACATTCTATTTCCTCCACAGTGTTTAATATTATGTTATTATTTAAACATTTCCCTCTGTCCCTCGCATTTAAGTTGATCCAAAGTGACTCAGCTGCTGTCCCGAGCTGTGTTCCCTCTCTGTGGTGCAGAAGCCAATCCTGCTTCTGTGTGAATAGGAGCTCTCCTTCAGGGCCACGTTCAGCTGGCACCCAAAAATCAGACTTCTGCTTGTCCCCACGTCTTTCAGATTCCTCACCAGGGCCTCAGGTCAGGTGCTCCTCAGGCTGTTTGGTGTGAGCATTCCTCGCTGTCTTTCAGGAGAACCTTCTGTCTGGGCTCCTGAAAGATCAGGGTCTCTCTGCCCCTTCTCTGAGCAAACATTCTTTGCCCATTCTTCTCGCCTCTGATACGTGCTAAATTGTTCATGGTTCGAACATCCTTGGTATCAATTCAGCTGTCTTCATTGAACAGCAGATCCACGGAAAACTGTGAGGCCAGTATTTCAGCCCTTCTCTTGTGCTGTACTGGTTGTAGTGTTGCAGTAAGGAAAGATGGAGCACTTCTCCCCCAGAGCCCACAATCTAGCTTGGGAGATAGTGCATATACACCAGTGTGGTAATTTACATAAAAAGGTGACCAGTTCTTGCTTTATGAAGCTCTGCCTTGCATCAGAATGTGTTCTGGAAAGCTTCCTTATTAAGTGGATCATTTTTAGTCGGCATCTTTTTCCCCCCAATAGGCGTAAAATATAACTAGGGTCACAATATAATTTATTGTTCAAACCCTGACACTGCAGAATGACTAGGAGAGTTATTAATACTTAGGCATGTATAATAGGCACAACTAGAACTGTCCTAGGTAAACTAGAATATAGATTCACCCTAAAACCAGAGAATCCATTCATAGCCTTAATCAGAATGATTAAGAGCCCTGGCTGGGTAGCTCAGTGGATTAGAGTGTCATCCCTATATGCCAAGGTCGTGGGTTTGATACCGGTCAGGGCACATAGAAGAATCAACCAATGAATGCATAAATAAGTAGAACAAGTCAAAATTTCTCCCTCCCTCCCTCCTTCCCTCTCTCCCTCCCTCCCTCCCTCCCTCCTTTCCTCTAAAATCAATTTTAAAAAAAGAAAGAAAAGAAAGAATGATGGATGGAAGGGCCCAGCTACTCTAAACCTGTAATTTAAGTAAAATATTTGGTTGTACTCTAAGTCCCATAAAATGGACAAAATGATTTATATACAGTTAATTACAAATAGGACCTGATATAGTATTTGTTTGGCATATAACAATAGAATTTACTGTGTCATAAATTTGTCTTATATAAAACTAACATAATGCTTCCTATCATAAAGATTAATCAAGTTCCTAATTAAAAATAGTTTACTTGTCTTCCTTGATTTTAGTGGATTTTTTTATGCAACGACTTAAAGATTTCTAGTATCTTTGAAAGGCAAGTTATCTAGAGAAGTTTGAACAGATGTCCTTTTTTTCTCTTTCTTCGTGAATTTCTCAGAGACAGCAAAGAATGTTCAGTTTTTTCCATTTTCATCCATCTGCCTGTTCATTCATATAGCCATCCATCAGGACAGCAGTTCTTTACTGAGTAGCTACAGTGTGTGGAGCGCTCTAGAGTGGGAGTAGAATTAACAATGCGTTATGGTTCCTGTCCTTGGTATCTGTTTGTCTTTCTGTTTCAGCTCTGTCTTTGTTGTTCACCTACCTCTGTTTCTCTTTTCCCTTTCTCTTTGAAGCAAACTCTTATGGGATTAGATCTCTCAGTTTCTGTATTTGGCAAAGGATTTGACTATTCAGTCAGATGTTATAAACGTCTTAATACAGCAAGACAAATATTCATCTGTGACCCATTTTCTAAAAAAAAAATACACTTCAGGAAAATAAATTCCAAGTTAACAATAGAGAAAGAGAGTGTAGCTAAATGCAAGTTTCTAACAAGCAGTAGTAATTCTAGTGAAATGTCTCTTTCGTTATAAGCTTTTGCATTTAATTCTGCTAATATCACTTTACTCCTCTTCAAGAGGAGCAAAGATGACTATAACAACGTGGATTTGGTAGCCAAGCATTCAGGGAGGGGAAAGTAATTAAGTGGGGCTGGAAAATGTGAATGATAGGGAGTGGTGGTGATGGGAAGTCAGTGGTTAATGGCAAGAGATCTGGCTCAGGAAGTAAGCAGAGGTCTTACAAGCTATTTTAAGAATCTTGAACTTAATCCTGAAGACCTAAGGGTTGTTTTTTGTTTGTTTGTTTTTTAACAAGGGAGAGACGTGATCCTATTTACCTCTTGGGAAGGTAGTTTGGAAGGGAGATTAGTTTGAATGATGACAGAACATGAAGGTTTTAGAAATCCAGTGGGTAGTGACTTGGAATAGGAGATGGAGAGAAGTATATGGAGTCCCAAAACAGGTTTAGAGATAGAATGTGGGTGCCAGGGCTTACACGGTTCCTAGGTTTCTCTTACTTGGGTGTCTGGAGAACTGTGGTGCCATTTAGTGGCAGTGGAAAAGCACAGGCTGTTAAGCAGGTTTTCACTTCAGCCTGTGGGCACAAAGTTGATATCAGTCTTCTAGAAATAATAAGAGTAGCAGCTAACATTTGGTTATCCTCACTAAGGGCTTTGGTTGTGAGCATTTGGAAAAGAGAATTTTATCACAACTGATTTTTAGAATTCATTCTTTGCTCTTTTTTTCCCCCTGCCCCTTCCCAGTGACACGTTGCAAAGAAAGATAAATCACAAAGGACAGCCTGGGTGTGTTGTGTGTTGTGTATGTGTGTGTGTGTGTGTGTGTTGTGTGTGTGTGTGTGTGTGTGTGTGTGTGTATCTGATAGAGAAAGAGACAGGGAGAGAGAAAGATGGTGGCTGGGGCTTGTGTTGATGATTCATTGTATTGGTTCATAAACCTCTGGCCTCTCTCAACCCACTGGCAGAAAGCCTGAACGGAGGGCAGGTAGGTGGAGGGTGGGAAGCTAGCCAGAGTTGCCTAGCACCCTCATTAAGAGAGATCTAGGGTCAGGGGCCCTAGAATCCAGGTATGGCTCTGCTATTTAGCTCTTGTGAGATCTTGGACAAGTTACTTCATCTCTTTGTGTCTGTTAGTTTCTTCATCTGCAAAATGAAGGTGATAATAGTCCTGACTTCATTTTAAAGTCTTACATAAGTTATTGTATGTAAAATACTTGGAATGAGTTACTATATTTACAATGTTTAGAACAGTGGGTGGCACTATTATGATAACAGGTTTTCTTTAGGCAAATGGAATGAGCAAAGCTGCAGATAATGGGCAGGATCTTAATAAGTGGGAGGATTGATAGAATGACACTATCATGACCTTTTGTCCTTCATCGATGATTGTACACCCTGTAGATAACACGTCATCAGGGCTGGGTCCTTGTGATTTGTTCCTCCCGTTACGAGCATGTTGTCAGCAGTGGCAGTGGCAGTAATGACAATGTAACAGTAGCTTACATAGAACGCCCACATCAGCCGTGTGAGTTGTAGCCACTTCCCGGTCTGAGTTTTACAGGTGAAGAGATGGCTGTTAGAGAGGTCAGACAGCCGACCACGGCCACCATCTGCGGAGTACTGGGGCTGGGATGCAGTCCAGCCAGGCGAAGTGGAGAGCCTTCCCCTTTTAGTCACTACCCTGCATTGCCCCTGCAGAGGGTACTTAAAGTCTGTTCACACAGCAGCCCCCTTCGTACAAAAAACCAGGAGGCGTTTTATTTTCATTAGTCAGGCTCTGAAGCTTCAGGTCTGGGCAGTGTAAGATATCATTAATCTCGTTTCCCATTTCTCTTTTAGATACCAGTTTTTCTTGCAAGTGAAGCAAGATGTCCTTCAGGGCCGGCTGCCCTGCCCTGCCAGCACCGCTGCTCAGCTGGGAGCATATGCCGTCCAGTGTAGGTTCCACCTACGTACATTTGCTGCAGAGATTTTGAGAACAATGTTTGAATTTTTCTTTTTAAGGGAGTTTATATGCTAAAATGTTTCTTATCAAGATGTTTTACTGAAGAAAAAAAATTGAATTTAGTCAGAATCAGGTTTTAATCAGGTCCCTTCGGAAGAGGTCAACATGAAGCCAGTTATACAGTCCTTGTGGTGGGTCCCATGCAGGTTTCGTCACGGGCGTAGCATTGATTCCTGATTAAGCGGAGGGTCTGGAATCTGTTCTCCTCTCGTTCCACCTGCGCTTATTGTTCCCCGAAGCTGTTGTGTCTCAGAGACCACGCTGCTTCCAGGCAGCTGTTGTGAAGACCCTATGCGGTCAGGTGCCAACGCCAGTGCAGAGTGTGGCACACGCTTGGCACTCACTGCACTTCAGCTCTTGGCATCGATATTTGCTCCCCGGGGGCATTTCCAGGTCGCATTGTCGTTTTTGAGACGGAGGCTGAGGATGGGGGCAACGAAACAGCATGTTCCCTGCCTTTGAATGGCCTTTGCAGATTAGACACAGCCTAGAAAAAATATCCTAGGAATAATGTTGCATAGATGACTTGGTTGGGTTTGTAAGGTGGATTAATGTAAGGAAGAGAATTTTTTATAAGCCTAATATACTGAGCTTTCTGGTTTCATTTTGCTTCTTTGTATAAACTGTAATGGGGTTATGTGCAGCATTGTATTATATTTTCATGACCATTATGTGTGGCAAATACATTTTGAATCACACGCTCTATTTCTTAGTGTCATTGTCTGAGAGGATATATTGGGGTCATGGCTGTTATTCAATTCTAATATTTCCAATGTCTGTACTCTAAATTGTTTATAACTTTTTTTCATTTAAATGATAAGAATAATTGTAATGAAAATAATTATGGTCTTTCAGAAAGCAAAAACACAGAACTTATGTTTTTAAGATAAGGTTTTTTTTTATACCATTCATATATATGCACATCAGAGTTATTTTTTACTAAAACTATTTACATATATGTGAATTTATTAATAAGGCATTTGAAGGACATGTTTAAGCATGATAGGAATGTTTGTATTCCTGCATATTGGAGGAGAATATTTTCCTAAAATGAAAAAAATTATAATTTTTTTCCTTTTTTAGCTGAACTTGGAGATTATGACCCATATAAGCATACTGCAGGATATGTGTCAGAATACCGGTTTGTTCCTGATCAGAAGGAAGAACTTGAAGAAGCCATAGAAAGAATTCATAAAACTCTAATGTAAGAATCACGTTATTAACTATAATTAACAGGCTGTACATTAGATCCCCAGACGTCATCTTTGGCCAGCGTCTCCCCCATGTCCCCGAACCTGATTACCAGCCCCTGGGAGCCACTATTCCAGTCTCTGTTTCTGTTAGATTGGCTTTTTTGGATTTTGCATACAAGAGATAACTGTGTCTGTTTTTCTCTGACTTATTTTACTTAGCATAATGCCCTCAGGGTACTTGAAAGTAGCAAAGAGAGTAGATCTTAAATGTAGGTCTCACCACAAAAAAGAAATGGTGACAAGATGGAGATGTTAGCTAAGTACGGTGACCATGATTTTGAAATATAAAACTGTACCAAATAACTCGGCCAGCGTTGCTCAGTGATTGAGCATCAACCTACGAACCAGGAGGTCACTGTTCAATTCCTGGTCAGGGCACATGCCTAAGTTGAGGGCTTGATCCCCAGTAGGGCATGCAGGAGACAGTTATCAATGATTCTCTCTCATCATTGATGTTTCTATTTTTCTCTCTCCCTTCCTGTCTGAAATGAAAAAAAAAATATATTTTTTAAATGTATCAAACACACACTACACCTAAAACATACACAATATCAGTTAATTATATCTCAATAAAGCTGGAAAAATAACATTTTATATTACATCAACCACCGTCCTTTGCTATTGGCAGGCTCAATGAGTTTCTAGATCTAGTATGATAAATTCTTCACCTTTGCCTGGTACATTCTAGTATTCTTTTTCTTTTTCAAGTTTTAACTGCTTATAACACTAAGAAGCTCATAGAAAATTCAAACAATTTATAAAGTTTAAAGGACAGTCAAGATATTTTTCGTTAATGGCCTTTCAGACCTCTCTCTCTGAATAATTTCCCATAGAGAAAATATATTCTGTATAGATTTGTGTATGATTTTACATAAATGGAGTCATGCTGTATATACTGTATTTTTGCAGTCTTCTACTTTTTCAGTCACTAGGACCTTGTGAAATTATTTTTAAGCTATAAATATAATTTATAACCACAAAAGCTTTAATGTATTCTGGATCTGCTAAGTCATAAGTATGTAAATTCTTCACAGTTATAAGCCAGTCCTATTCAGTCTATAGCAATGAATCTGAAAATAATGATGACACCAGTGTGGAGCCTCGGAGAGTATTATGTTAACACTACATGCACCTCTGAGAATATACCCAAGCCCCTAGTAGGATTTTCAAGTAATGGCCTGTAGCATTGAAGTCATAATTTAATTATACTTATTTTGGTTAAATCCTCTATACTGATTAACTTTGCTTTATTGCCTCTTATGTAACATTCCCTCTTGAATTTGCTTGTTTTTAGATGTATTATAGTGAAGGGGGAAAATGCAGAATTAATCTGGTCAACAAAAAATGTTTGCCTACAGGATCTGTTTCAGTGAGTAGCAGAGAAGTCAATTGCTGAATTGCAATCAGGGAAACCAGGCTCTCCATCTCGTATTAGCATGCACCAGAATGCTCTCCAGCTGATTATAGAGTCCTTCACTTTACGGTTTTGCTGAAGTGGGTGCTAAGACAGTGCCTGTAACAACATTGTGAAGGGCAGTGTGTTTGGCATATTCTGAGAATACTAATTCTACTAGGAGTTTCAAAGTACAGTTATATTTTGAAATTATCCAGGAGCTTTGAGTGAAGGGCCTTACATATTGTATGCAATGATGTTGACAGTGTGACTGTTATTTCTAAGAAAACTTGATCAAAGTTTGGTAGCTTTGTTGTATCTAATTTTCAATGAGTGGTCGCAGTCTTCATAGATTTGAAAAGTATGGTTTATGACTGGGTTTTCCAGGGTACCATAGCTGCATCGAAAGAATTTCTTAATTTTAAAAAATTTACAGCTCCTTTTGTTAGCCATTAAAAAAATCTCTCTTTCTCTCTTACACACACACACACACACATACACACACACACACCATTTCCATTCATCCATGGAGATTCTTGGCCAATTCTCACCCTCATTAGGAATGAATGCTATTTTCTGTATATTATCACCAATAAAGATTTGGGGAATATGTCTATCCTTTGTATTAAGACAATGACTAGTATTTTTTACAATTTTTAAATACCAGACTGCTGTGCTCAGGAGGTGCCGCTGAGACCCCAGTTGGGTGGTGGGGAGCCCATTCTCTTCTTGCTACCCACCACTGCTCTTACCCCTCTTGCTCCTGGTGAAGAGCTGCTGGTGATGGAGGCTTTGCACTCTTTGTCAGGGCATACTTTTTTAATTTGAGTGCTTATATTCTTACTAATCTCTCTCGGGGTTTCTGAAACGGAGAATTTTTTACATATGCTAGGACATTGGGACTGGCTATAATGAGCAAAAATAGACTTGATAAGTGAAATGAACTTGATACAAGTGTCACCTTGTTTCAAGGGTGTACAATTTCGTCATCAAGAAGGCAAGGGGCTTCTTGAAGTACAAAGACTTGGGTTTGCACTAGCACAAAGGGTTACTTATTTTTCCAGGGAACATGGCGAGGATGGTTTCATTCCCTATGTCGTGGCTGTCATAGAGTAAGCTCTTTGTTTTTGTGCTGGGTTCAGGGGTCAGGCTCCCTCTGAAGCAGAGCTGAATTATTTGAGGACTGCAAAATCCCTGGAGATGTACGGCGTTGACCTCCATCCCGTCTATGTGAGTAACATTTAATTAACACAAAATATTTTAATCTGATGACATTTTTCTTAAAGTGCCACTGAAACTCCCAAAGGAAAGCTGAAGTCCTGTTGTGTAGAAAGCAGATGATGCTTTTTCATCTGTGTTTTGCAAACACAGAGAATCTCTTGTGTGGATTAAATCCTAATGAGTTTTGCATAGAAGTCTGTGATTATATTTCCATGTGTAGAAAACAATTAACTGGGCTTGAAAACACAATCTGGAAAACAGTTCCAAGGGGCTTAGCTAAACGTCAAAACAATTTAAAATTGGTCTGTAATTGATTGTATTAGGCAGAAAACAGGAGGGTTTTCCAAAAATAGGTTTTACGGCTGAAAAATATTAATAAAATTACTTAAAGTAGGCGTTAGACAACAGTACAGCTACAACTATTTGTGGTTCTTTATGCATCTGTAGGTTCTGTCAATATTATAGTTACTGCCTATTGTAGTTTTTTAAAAATATATTTTTAATGATTTCAAAGAGGAAGGAAGAGGGAGAGATAGAAAAATCAATGATGAAAGAGAATCATTGCTTGGTTGCCTCTTGCATGTCCCTCATTGGGTATCAAGCTCACAACCTGGACATGTGCCCTGACCAGGAATCAAACGGTGACCTGGTTCATAGGTTGAGGCTCTACCACTGAGCCACACTGATTGGGCATCTATTGTAGTTTTTGCCACTGCATTATTAGAAATATATTTGCAGATTTTCTTTAGTAACTGATGAAAACTTGCTGAATATAGTCACTGAGCAATTACACGGAATCTGTGTTGAATGTTCTGGATCTGGTCTTAACCTTTGAACCACTTCTCTAAGGTTATCAATTGGTTATTCTATGCCAGTGAGATTGAAATGTGATTGTCTTTCATTTTATGAGTTTTATTAGCAATAGTCAAATTTGGTTATTTGAGAAAATGAGCCATGTACCTTTACAGGAAATGAATTGCTAAAGATTATAAAAGGCAGAGTGTTTGTCAGTTGGATTAGGGAACTCAATTTTTAAGGAACCCTGATAAAATTTACTGTAATGTAAATAACTCAGTCATGCATTTATTTTGTAATACGTTTTTTGCTTTTCAGAGTTTGTAAAGAGTTAGCTGTGTCCCTGGGTATATATACCATTACTATGGTAATAAAAGTTACATATTTGGGGGGAAGTAGTAGTTCCCTGATATATTAAATTTCAGTTTCATTCATCATTAAATACTTTATACAATTGTCCTTCATGAATGCTTCTAAAATTTAGTGGGCTAGTTATCTTTTCCCCTTCCAGATACACTAATCTTGTTAGGTTTTCATTTTTAAAAAATGTATTTTATAGGAAATGTATAAAAAGAGAGTCTTCTGCAAAATACTTGTGTGTTTGTGTAATGTTTATCCCAAGTCACAACGTTTGTGTAATGTTTATCCCAAGTCACAATCTGGGCAGCAGGAGTTTATGGTAAGTAAACTGGACTCTTTAGACTCTTCCATGCATTCCTTTAAGATTGAATTTTTAAAACTGAAAGTGGGCAACAGTTGGTATTCTTTCAAAACTTATTAGTCGACTAATGTCCTTGGGACTATGACTTTGCAATCTGTTATTTGACCTCAGAGTAGAAATAAGATTAACATAAACAGACAGTTCTGTACATGTCCTTGGCACCCACTCTGCAACTTTTTCATTTCAGAATCCCATTTTCTTAATTGAGATTTATCATTGCCTGGAAATTAAGGGTCTCTAGTCTTTATCAGAAGAGACTGTATTTTAAAATTTTGAGCAGTCTTAAAGTCACAGATATTAGTGGGAAGGAGCATGATAGTGACCTCAGAAAATCCAGCTGTATGCCTGCAGGTGGCTACCTGAACTTTCTGGAGAGGGTGGTGGTGAACAAGGTCTCATGATTGTTCACATCAGAAAGTAAGATCAGTGAGCCCCGGCTAAGGGACCGTTGGGAGAAGCCAATGGTTCTTAGTCCTTGGCTGCATAGGAGGATCACCTGGAGCATTTTTGTGTTTTTGATAGCTGGGCCCCTTCCTTGCAGATTCTGATTTAACTGGTTTTGGTAATACCCAGGCATCAGCATTTCAAGCTGCATGGGTGATTCTAGTTAATGTGCAGCCAGGGTTGAACAATGGGGTGGGTCGATCAGAGGCCTGATTAGTAGTCCAGGTTCTTTTAATGAGCTGAGGTTGCAAGTATGAATGCACTAGAAAAAATTTCCCTAAAACTTGGAAAACAGCCAAACCGGTTTGGCTCAGTGGATGGAGCGTCGGCCTGCGGACTGAAAGGTCCCAGGTTCGATTCTGGTCAAGGGCATGTACCTGGGTTGCGGGCACATCCCCAGTGGGAGATGTGCAGGAGGCAGCTGGTCGGTGTTTCTCTCTCATCGATGTTTCTAGCTCTCTATCTCTCTCCCTTCCTCTCTGTAAAAAATCAATAAAAATATATTTTAAAAAAACTTTGAAAACAATGAGTAGCAAGTTAGCTACCATCGTAGCTTAGCTAGCTTTCTAAGCTGACGACTTTCAAAAACTAGATCCAATATCAATCTGAGAAATTATATTTGAATGGCCAGTTACAGTTTGATAGTGTGCGTTTAAATGAATACGTTTATAGTTATAGGCATATGTTTGTTTTTGCAGGGAGAAAACAAATCTGAGTATTTCTTAGGATTAACTCCAGTTGGTGTTGTTGTCTACAAGAATAAAAAGCAAGTGGGGAAGTATTTCTGGTAAGTATAAACGGTGGCAGAGTTGGTATTCAAGTTATACACTGTATGTTTTGGGTTTATGGGACTTGTGTGTCAGTGAAAGGGTTGGGAAAAGAAAACAGGTACATTTCTAGTAGTTGGTAAATATGAGTGAAATTGGCTATCAAGTTTCTCCCAATGCATATCTGTATATATTTTCTCTGTAAATTTCAGAGAAATTTTCTCTGTGATTCTGGACTCTTGTCCGTGGAAACTGTGTAGTAGGATTCCCCAAGAGTTCCAGTGTGCACTGCTGGGCTGGGTTCCCAGGACCACTATGAGTTCTCACAAAGTGGGAAGGTGTGAGAGGGACCAAGGATTCTCTGGCTCTGCACTGGGTCTGGGAAAGCAACACTGTTGGGGCCGGGGATTCCAAGCTTGCGTGCATTTACTGGAGAAGCACAGAATGAGAATGGAATTTGGTTTAGGGAGGTGTACAGAGCAGAGGGTATACAGGGAACTCTACAGCGATTGCAGTAGTATAGAAGGGAAACAGTATGAACCAATCTTTTTCCACTGAATTTCTGAAAGGTTAATTCTGAAAAATAGCACCACCACCACCACCATCTGCTTTTTTTTTTCAGGCCTCGGATTACAAAGGTTCACTTCAAGGAGACGCAGTTTGAACTCAGAGTACTGGGAAAAGATGTAAGTTTTTGTTTGGCACGTAGCTTAGCTGAGAAGGGGGATCTCGTCTCCTCATTGATAAGTGCAAAGACATGGTGAAGTATGACTGCTGTGTTTTCTTCAGCTGCAACCACATGGAACTTGGTTACTGGACTTAGTGCACAACTGCTCAAGGAGGGGCAGGGTAGAAACGAATGAGTTGGTAATGGAGAAATGTCACTTTAGTTTTAGCAAAGGGAAATAAACCTTCCTAGAGCAGAAAAGAGAATACCAGGAGATTGTCTTTATTAGTGTAATTTGCTCTTCGGTATTGTCTGTGAAGGATTTGTATAATCAGAAGGGTGCAGCCTGCATACAGGCTAAAAAGTGTCCTAATTGGGTCCAAAAGTAAATTAAACAATCTGTAGGGAGTCACACTTCTGCTGTTTCCTTAGTTGGGTGTGGCAGATAAATCACATGGGAAATTCTGGATGCTTTCAAAGGAGAATGTAAGGCGAGGGTGCAAAAGTGCTGGTCCTCTCCCTACAGCTTGGCTGTGTCCTAAGGATTGTGTGGGTAATGGGCACAGTATCTGTCAGAACCTGGGGGTGCCTTCATGCTTGGATAGGTAGCTTTTAGGAAACTGGGCAAAAGAAGGCAAGGATATTAAAACTTCCTTTTAATCTACCTGTGAAAATAATGCTCTCTGAAGTGCTGTGGGATAAATGAGTGAGAATATGATGTAGCAGAATCCACCCTTCTCTCTCTTCAATACTGACTTTATGCAAAGTTCAAAGTGAATGCCATTGAGTTATTGAGATATTTGTTGTAAAAAAAGGAAGTAATAAAATCTGTGCTTATGCATTCGCAAGTTGAGACACAGGAAAGTGTGACTAGAGCTAGAACGTGATACCTCACAGGTAGCAGGTGCTCAGTAAATATCCATTGAATAATCAATGAACTGATCTACTGAGATTAAGGGCCACCAGATTAAAAAACCTGACACTACTAATCAGTTCCTTTTTTAGAAAAAATACAGTGATCCTTCCTTTCACTGTATGTATGACATGCTGCCATTTATTGATGAAATTAAAATTGGATTTTGAAATGAGTTTTAACTTGTAATGAGGGGTAAATTCCAGATTTTTAAAGAAATACTAGTCCAGCCCTAGCCGGTTTGGCTCAGTGGATAGAGCATTGGCCTGTGAACTGAAAGGTCCCAGGTTCGATTCTGGTCAAGGCCACATACCTCGGTTGCGGGCTCCAAGCCCTGGTCAGGGCATGTGTGGGAGGCAACCAGTCGATGTGCCTCTTTCACATCGATGTTTCTCTCTCTGTCTCTCCCTCTCCCTTCTATTCTCTCTAAAAATCAATGGGAAAATATCCTTGAGTGAGGAGAAGGAAGGGAGGGAGGGGAAGAGAGGGAGGAGAAAGAATAGTCCAAAAACCTCAGAGTAGTTCTTTTAACAGTCTAGTTTGAAGGAAATCCAGTTTTCAACTCCTGATTAGACGTATCAATCTTAAATGTGCTAATATAAGATTGAATTAAAATCATCCAAAAAGTACAATAAGTAATTAGATAGTAGAGTTATCTACTTTTCCATCTTGCCACTGGTTTCATGTGACAATGCAAGGCATACTGTCTGTTCAATGCATTGAAAATAATGTTTCAAGTTTTTAATAGGAATCCTATCTAATAAAGATGGAATATGCAAATTAACCATCACTCACAACAAAGATGGTGGCGCCCACAGCCAATAAGGAGGGAATATGCAAATTGATGTGACAAAGATGGAGGCAGCTGAGTCGGGACGCTTGCATTGTCACCATGGCGACAACGCAGGCGTTCCACCCTGCCCCAGCTGCTCCAGGCCTCTGGGCAGCATGCGCACAAGCATGGAGCAGCCGGGGCAGGATGGGACGCCTGCTATGAGGGGGATGGCAGGGGGTGGCGGGGGGTGGAGGGAGCTACAGGAGGGCAACAGGGCTGGAGTGAAGGCAGCTCCAGCCAGAGCGAAGGCCCGGGTCCTGGGTGATGGAGGGAAGCTGGTGCTGGCAACCAGGGGAAGGAATCTTCATGCATCGGGCCTCTAGTATGATAATAAAATGATGACTTTACATGGAAGCATTACTATTATTCAAAGTCATTTTTTTCTTTATAAATAAGTTTTTTTTGTGAGTGAGGTCCTTTGGTGAAATACTTTTATGCTATTTCTACTGGCCCAGTGCATGGATTTGTGCACATTGAAAAGAAATTAATTAGAAGAAATATTTTAATATCACTATTCTCCCTTTCTCTATAATAGAAGTGTCAGAGATGAAAGAAAAGTAGTAAAATGTATATGAAAATAATATATAAATTGATTAATAAACAATAATAACATGATATAACAACAAAGACAAGATATAAAAACAACAAAAACATGATAAAAAACAACAGTGATGTAAACAATGACTGATAAATTGATTAAACTTATTCTAATATTTCCCTGTACACCACATTAAGAGTGAAAACACTTTAAGCGTGCTTGACTAATTTCTCTTGTGATGAAGTATTTACAACTTTAACTTTAATGGCACACACTCTTCGAACTCGAGAGAAAGCAACATATAACTGACCATGTCCGAAAACGGGGTCAGGGAGGAATATTCCTACTCTGTCTAGAATTTGTCCTTGTGATTTATTAATAGTCATTGCAAATGCTGGCATCACGGGAAACTGTCTTTGAATTAATTTAAATGGGAGGCCACTGACAGATGGGGACAAATCAATTATTGGAATCAGACCAACCTCTCCTTCTGCAGATCCTGTTAATACTTCAGAGCTTTATATGTATCGTGCATGCCCGAGTCAACATTTATTTTTAAATCGCCAGTGCGTGTCATGTACTGGCCGGTCGGTCAGATGGTCAGATGGACGTTCGGTCAGTCACTTAGCCTTTTATATATATAGATAGATTACAGTGCCTTAAAATTCTTCTACTGTCATGGGATAACTAACTGGTAAAGTCACAGCTAATTTAAACGTTCCACTTCTTAGATTTCTTCGTGATTAACAGAGAATAACAACAACAAAGTTGATATCATCATGTTATTTTTCTACTGGCAATCTCCATGGTATGACCTGTTGGCTTTTTTAAAATATGTTTTATTGATTTTTAGAGAGAGAGGAAGGGAAAAGAATAGAGAGAAACATCGATGAGTGAGGAACATCTTGGATCGGCTGCCTCCTGCACACCCCCTACTGGGGATTGATTGAGCCCACACCCTGGGCATGTGCCCTGACCAGAAATTAAACCCGTGACCTCCTGGTTTCTAGGTTGACGCTCCACCGCTGAGCCACACCAGCTGGGCTGACCTGGTTTTTTACACACTCAGTGCCTGTCCCTTCTGCAGCTGTGAGAAGAAATGGGTCGTGAAGCCTGGTGTCAGTGATCTTTAGGACGGTGGTAAAGCAGGTCACATGACTCAGGCTTGAATCAAAAGAAAATGAAAAAACTTAGACAGCACAGTAATTTAACTGAAGCAATTCGTTTCCTGAGCATTCTTGCTTTGTGGAGCCTTCTTTCTCCATCAGGGCACTTCTCTCTGTGAGGCAGTGATTTACATAATGGTAGAATTAGGTTGATTATTATGGAGGCCTTGCTGTAATCATGGATTAAATAGAAAAGTCCCCTGAAACCCATCACCTGCAACAGTAATCATAGTCAGCTTGAAAAATGGCTGAAATGCTTATTCTGCTGGTTTTCTGGTTGGCTGGTTCCGTCAGAGAGACTAAACTCAGCATGTTCAGTTCTGTTAGGGCCAAATTCATAGATTCAGTTCCCAAAAGACAGCAATGTCCTTCAGATAGAAGATCTTCTAGTGTCACCCTGTGCCAGCAACACGGTCTAGTTCCACTTTCTTTGTTGTTGTTGATCCTAACCCTCACCCGAGGATATTTTCTCCATTGATTTTCAGAGAGAGTGGGAGGGAGGGGGACAGACAGAGAGAAAGAAACATCGATGTGAAAGCACATTGGTTGGCTGCCTCCCACACGTGCCCCAACCAGGGCCAGGGATCGAGCCTGAGCCAAGGTACGTGCCCTTGACCCGAATTGAACAGAGGCAGAGAACCAGGCTGATCAAGGGGAGATGATGAGAGGGAAGTCAACACGGGGATGGAGAGAAGTGGGCAGATTTGGGAGGCCTTTGGGAGGTAAAGTTGCTTCTGATTAGTAGCAGATGGAATGTTTTTGTGAAAAATACAGAGGACTTTTGGATCATCCCAAAATTTCTTGGTTTCATCAACAGGGAGAAAGTGCAGTCCCCAGCAGTAGGCCCAGAAGTTGGCATGTACTAAACATATTTGTTGAATAAATGAAAAAAAAGAAAAAATGCTGCTCAGATTACTTTTATGTATAATGCATCATGAAACTAACCTCAGCTAAACTTACCCAGTGTGACAGGATGTAGAACCAAAAGGTTCCTGGCAACTCTGGCTGTGAGTAATTAGACCCACTTGGCCGAACTCTTGGCCTGCTCTGAGAAGAGTGCAGGGGAAGTGAGGATGGCCAGGAGCTGTCACTGTGCGTCAACAAGTCCAAGACGCCTCACTTATGTAAGCTAGAGTTCCTTTCACGTTTTAAGTGAAACTATAGATTTTTTAAAGGTTTTTTTATTTGAAAATAATTCCAAATTTACAAAAATCTGCAAAATATTACAAAAACATGGCCACCTGTTGTTACAGTCACTTATTGTTAACATTTTATTTATTTCTTTTTTTTTCTTTTTTTTTTTTACCTATACACACACACACACACACACACACACACTTTTTCTGAAGGATTTAAGAATAAGTTTCAACCTTAGCCTGTTTGGCTCAGTGGATACAGTGTCAGCCTGCGGACTGCAGGGTCCTGGGTTTGATTCTGGCCAAGGGCAAATGCCCAGGTTGCCTGGGTTGCAGGCTCCATCCCCAGTGGGGGACGTGCAGGAGGCAGCTGATCAGTTATTCTCACTCATCATTGGTGTTTTTATCTATTTCTCCCTTTCTCTCTGAAATCAAACAAGAATAAGTTTCACATGTTATTTGTCTCTAAATACTTCTGTATGTATTTCCTAAAAATAGGGATGGGCCCGGCTGGTGTGGCTCAATGGTTGAGCATCAACCTATGCACCAGGAGATCTTGGTTCGATTCCCAGTCAGGGCACATGTCTGGGTTGCGGGCTCGATCCCTAATAGGGTGTGTGCAGGAGGCAGCCGATCAGTGATTTCTCTCTCATCATTGATGTTTCTGTCTTTCTCTCCCTCCCCCTTCCCCTCTTTGAAATCAATAAAAACATATTTTAAAACATTAAAAAAGGGGAATAGAGACGGTCACTGATGTAACCACAGTACAGTTATCAATTTAGAAAGATTATGTTGCTATAATGCTCCTATCATCTACTTTCCCTTTCCAGTAATCTAATAATGTCCTGAATAGCGTTTTCCCCTTCCAGGATAGGACCTAATTAGTCTCCTTTAATCTGAAACATTTCTCCCACCCGACTCCCATTTATTTATTTAATTAAAACTTTTTTCAATTGTAGCTTACACTCGATATTACTTTGTATTAATTACAAGTATTCAGCATAGTGATAAATCTAGAACATTTTTGTTCTTTATGACACTGACATTATTGAAGAATACAGTTTTATCTCGTTTCATATTCATCTGTTGTTTCCTGTTATTGGACTGCTGTGTTCTCAGCTGGGAAGCTGCACGGGTGAGGTTGTGTTCCTCTCAGGGTACAGCTGGAGGCGCATGATGACCATCTGTCTTCTGTTGGTTAAATTTGACCACCCAGTCATGGTGTTGCCCAATTTTCAACTGTATAATTACTGTTTTTTCCTCCTTTCCAACTAATAAGTAATTTGTGGGGAGATACTTTAATTCAATGCAAATACCCTGCTCCCCTTCAAAGTGTCCCTACAGCTCTAGCATTCATTGAGGCTTCTTGCCTGATCAGATTGCTAACTATGATGCTTGCAAAATGTTGATTTTCTCACTCTCCCACTCCCTCCATATTTATCAGTCAGCCCTTGGCATTCTACTGTAAATAGAGTCACACTTATTTACTTATCAATTAGTTATTGGCATGGACTTAGTAATTTCTGGGTTTTTTCCCCAGTGGTTTATAATGCATTACAGTACCCAATGATTGAGTGAGTGCAAGCCCTTTGTATCTGGCTTTTGTGCTCTTTTGACCTGCCCCTGTCATTTTTTGTCACTTTTTTTCACTGTGGAACAATATGGTATTTCAGATGCATCTTGTACCTACCCCACATCCACCTTCTTATTAACCACGTCTCCAAAGAGCTCTGGTTCCTTTTAGCTCAAGATCTGGGTGTTAGATGTGTTCCTTGCTACTGGGGTAACTTTGTTTCTTGGTCCTTTCAGTGGACAACGGTAGGGAATGTATGTATGCATATACTCATACATACAGATGTAAATACACACATACATATGTGCTCATATAAACATGCTTGTACACATTTTAGGCCCCTAACCGGTTTGGCTCAGTGGATAGAGCGTCGGCCTT